>NC_055997.1:130748988-135748988 GCF_018446385.1 Zingiber officinale | reverse complement strand
ACTCTATCTGGTTTAAGGCGCCTTCAGCCTATCCAAGGCGCCTTCAACCTCCGGTTCAAGGCGCCTTGAACCCTATTCAAGGCGCCTCCAGTCTGCTGCGCTGGCCTCTTCCTGGCTCGCACCCGAGGCGCCTCCAAGCTCCATGGAGGCGCCTCGGACACTGTTCATCCGAGTCCTTCTTTGTGATTTTGGTACCTGCAAGTATGTTAATCCAAAGATACCTGCAACACAAAGTTAACACAACATAATAGTATGAATATGAAATTATGATAGTCTCCGGACTGTCCGGGTCCAACCGGAAACCCTAGGTCGACCCGACGCCTACTGTTCCCTCTATGGGGAACGCGTCCTCACCTACTCCTCTCAGGAGATTTTACCTGTTGCCAGTGCGATCCTCCAGATCGACTGGACTTTTGCTCGGCACTCGATGCTCCCGGACTTTCTGCTGAACATCCGCTTCACCGGCCAGTTCAGACTTTCACCTGGTTCGCGATACCAGGACTTTCCACCTAGGGTTACCACCCCCTAGGACTTTTGCCTGAAGCCATCGACCTGCCAAGACTTTCCGCATAGGGTTACCACCCCCTATGACCTAGGGTTACCACCCCCTAGGGTTTTACCTTGCCTAACCGCAGTTAGGACTTTCCTGAAACACTCAGCAAAAGCTGTCAGATAACAAAGCACCTTAACTTTGAATCCTTTGCCATTATCAAAACTTAGGTTCGATCGTCGGATGCTTCCCGCACCAACACTTCTTGTGGAGATTCATATGGTGGCCGGATCAAGTTTAGAGAAGAAGAAGAAGGAGAGAAAGAAAGTTTTGTTTCTAGCATCCCTTAGAGTATGGTGGTGGTGGCCGAACCTCTTCATCCTAGGAGAAGTTTTGATGGTCGAAACTTGTAAGGAAGAAGAAGGTGCTTAGTGGTTCTCATCTCGGAAGATCGTTGCCCACACAACGTCCGAGGTTAGAAGAGGAATACGGTAGAAGATCAAGAGGTCTTTCTAAAAGGTATAACTAGTATTTTTCCTTTCCGCATCATACTAGTTATTTTTGGAAATAATACCAAATACAAGAGGCATGCGATTCTAGTATTTCGAATTTGTTTTCGAGGTTGTGTTCTTTTGTTTTTTTTTCCTTGTGATTTGATTGTTCTTTTCGGTTGACCTAAAGTTATTTAAGGAAATTAAATATTAACTTTCCTTAAAAGGCTTTGTCTAGTCGGTGGTGGTTGCTCCCATATCCAAGAAGGTCATGTGCCTCGCCACGTCAGTACTGGAAGATAATTTTGGAAATTAATATTTAATAGAATTAATAACCTAGGTGATTTGGATCGAAAGTGTTAAGTTCCGCAGGAGATCCAAGTCTAAACCTAAAAGAACAAATAGATTAAACTTTGGATCAAACGTGTTAAGTTCCGCAGGCGAACCAAGTTTAATTTAAAAGAACACATGGTAGCTAGGAAAAGGTTCAGACCTTTGTACAAAAATTTTGTACAGTGGAACCATTAGGTTTTCCGAGTAGCAACCGACAGTTAGTCCACAAAACAACAACATATCCTGTAAAATAAAGTTAGTAAATAATAAACATGATAACAGAAGTGTTTGACAGTCTCCGGACTGTCTGGTTCTGACTTCGAGTTTCTGACCGGAAATCTTAGGTCGAACCGACGCCTACTGTTCCCTCTCCGGGGAACGCTTCCTCACCTACTCCTCTCAGGAGAGTATACCTATTTCCAGTTTGATCCTCTAGATCGACTGGACTTTTTCTCAACACCCGAGTCTTCAAGTCTTTCCGCTGGACGTCCGCTCCATGACCCGTCCAAATTTTCCACCTGGTTCGCGACACCAGGACTTTCCACCTAGAGTATCCGACTCTAAGTCTTTTGCCTAAAGACCTTGACCTACCAAGGCTTTCCGCCTAGGGTTACCACCCGCTAGGACCTAGGGTTACCGCCCCCTAGGATTTTCCCTTTGCATAACTGCAGCTAGGACTTTTTCTTTCCTAGGGTTACCACCCCTAGAACTTAGGGTTACCACCCCCTAGGGTTTTCTATCTGTCTAATCGCAGCTAGGACTTTTGCCTAAGTACACTTAGGACTTTCCTGCAAACTCATTCACACATGTTAGATAACAAGACAACTTAATTTTGAATAGTTTGGCATAATCAAAATACAGGTTCGATCGTCGGATGCTTCCCGCACCAAAAGAAAGTTGAGCTAATGAATTAGCCTAACTTAAATATATTATCAAACATAAAAAAGAAGAAAATTATTTGTGCAATCGACCTCTGGTCAAGGTTGATCAAGCTAAAATTGGATTTTGATGTTTGATTAATATGTTTGATAATTGAGTGATCATGTCAAGTAGGTCAAAATTAATCGAATACTTGATAGTGAAAAAGTCCAATTGAATCACAATTTACTAGACACTTGACAATTGTAAGTCCAATAAGAGGTTAGCAAGGATAAAGTCTAAGTTGGTCACAATTAATTTAATACTTAGCAATGATGGAAGACCTAACAGGTCATGAATGACCGAATGTTAGGCATGTGCGTGAAGTCGTGATAGGTCCGAAGGGTGGGATGTTAGGCATGTTAATGGAAATCAAAATAGGTTGAGGAGAATTAGATGTTGGGCAATGTTAAAGTCCTGATGATCAAGGTTGATTAAATATTAGATAGTGGGTGAAGTCTTAGAAATGAAGAGTCTTTAGGCAAAGAAAGTCCTAGTAATTGAGGTCATCTCAATATTGATGTGCGTAGATTATATATACTTTTATGCATACTTTAACGCGCATCTACTTATATTTCATTAGCATAATCTATGTTTATTGCACCCTATTTTATTATAATATCATACTTCCATTATATTCTGTTTGAATATCTACTCTTTGCATATTTTGATTGATAGGGCGCATATTAGAGCAAAAATGGAGTAAAAATGCACATGGGAGCAACTTTGGAAAAAATCAAGCTTGGGTCGTGTAGGCTACACGGCCGTGTGGCCATCCCGAAGTAAAATCCTATTCCGGCTGTGTGACCCACATGGTCGTGTCAATCTCCCATGACCAAGCAGCACATAGTCGTGCCAACAATCCAGAAGCGAAGAAGGCCACGACCGTGTGAATCCACACGGTCGTGTGACTTTGGCAGAGAAAAAGAAGGTCACAGCCGTGTGAGCCACACGACTGTGTGACTCAACCTGAGAGGAAGTCGGGTGAGGCCGTGTGGAAGCCACATGGTCGTGTCACGAGCCGTGTAGTACCCATGCCCTGCTCTATAAAAGGGGGGTTTCTCCCCTTTTCACTCATCTTTGGCTTGGGGATCACCCTCATTCCTTGAAGAAGGGTTCTCCCTCTTGGAAGAACCCTAGAAACCACATCTTCACTGATCCGTCCACCTCCAGAGCAAGGGAACACCTCCAAGGATGCCACACTTCAAAGATAAACACTGTCCTCTCTCTACTTCTTTGTATTGGGTTGTAGTTTGCTTCTTTCTTTATTTTTGGTTGTATTTCCTTTGCTATGGAGTAGATCTCTAGATCTAGGATGTAGAAAGTAGCTATGATGTGATTATGGATGTATGAACTATGTATTTGGATATTTCCTTATTCAATGAAGTGTTATGTCATGTTCTATTTGTGTTGTGCCTTCTATGTGTTTGATGAAGTGTGTGAATGGTACAAACATGTAGATGTGGATTGATTGTGGATCTCGTAGGTAGTGCATGTGTTTCTCATTTGAACTTGGAATCATTTCAATTCACAAATAATGTGGAAGTAATAACTTGGAAGTTTGTTAGAGTTGGGCTAGTCGATGAAACTTCTGCATTATTTATGATCCTATATGGTCATGTTGATGACAAATACAATGTTGCACCTAGCTGCTAGATCTTGTTAATTATGGGTTGGACAAGAATAAGGAGATAATGTGTTGCAGAACATTTTGTTTTCTTCACGAGGTGCTTTAGTGCCCATTTAGTTATCTATTCTATTAGATTGTCAAGAATACGTTACATTCATCCCCTCATAGTTGAAAGTTCTGGGACAAAGTGGCTGCCAATCAATTCTAACTGTTACTTCATCAACTTATTTTTTAGTTTTGGGCAAGTGAAGAATACTTACTCACCTATAAAGGGGGATTATTAAGGGGTTTAATTACATAGATTGGATCCTCTATTGCCATTTTGAATTTTTGAGGATGGCGATTATATGGTAACATATTCCAATTACCAGGGGTTGTTTTCAATTAACATTAGTTAATTATCATATGAGTTATTTTAGGCATTTGTCTTTTTTTTGCATTTTCTTTCTAGTTTTTATTATGCATTTCTTTCTTGTCTTTAATTCTACATTTTTTATTTTTCTTATAATTTTTTTTAGATATCTTGAGCACTAACATGTCAAGCAGACCCTTAAGAGAATTTTTCACACCCATGAATGCAAGAGCAAGATCTCCCATCGATAAAAATCATAGCTTAGAAGATGATCAATTTGAGTTCTTTTGTGGAGTGCGTGGAAGCACGTTTCATCCAGCTGCTATTTGCCACTTTTTCCAAAAAATTGCTATTATTCCGGAACTTTAGTATTTGATTCAACCTTAACATCAAGATACATATGAGTAAGTTCTTGATACTTATGGCTATGATTGGGGAGATTATCAAATTCAGAACCTTCAACCCTAGCTAATTCTAGAGCAGAGTAAGCAGTCACTATCCTAATAGCAGATCTCTAATCTGCCTCAACATTACAATCAATTTTAGATGGATCATCAAAATTTTGATTACAATTGCATACAAAATGTTGAGCATACTTCCCAAGTAAATCAGAGTTCATCAGAGTTTCAGGATGATTCATCATTAGATAGGCCACATCATTCACAATTAGATGAGCAGGTTGTCTGGGAGGACTCCCAAAACTCAATATTCCTACTCCTAGTCGAATGAAGACCACAACACAAGATTCTGAAGAGATAATGGTGTAACGAAGAATCCTAGATTTATGGTTATTGAAACAAATTTCTAATAATTTTGTTCCCTCTGTTGATAATTTTGATGTTAGTAGACTCTTCACTACTTATGATGATGATGTGGTGGAAAAAAGTGTAGACACATGTACTATGGAGGAAATGCCCCAAGGATCACCTCCTTTAGTTGCACATCTAATTGATACAATGGAATTTGTAAGAATGGAATTGGTTGATGATAAATGTGTAGGGACTTGTGTAATGGAAGCAAAGCCCCAAGTATCACCACTTTTAGAGGCACTTCTACCTGAGCAGAGCTAGAACTAGTACTTAATTCTGAAGAAGTCATATCCACATATTTAGAACTTTCAGGTATATCTCAATAATTCAAGTTTAGTATTTCTAGTGATCTTTTAGAAAATTTCATAGAGGTACCTATGATTGATTTTGTTGGTTGTGATTCCATTTCTGATAATTGCCTAATTAAACTTGATATGGTTCTAGTTTTTTACTTATATAACATCCTTGTGGGAGATTTATTTTTCGGGTGTATAGGTTTTCAAGAGGCCAATAACTGGAAGCTCACTTTGAATCGTCTTCGACCACTTGAAAGAACTTCCAAGAAGACGGAGATGAAGAGAGCGATAATACACTATATTGTTCTTATAATGTCAACTCTCTTCATAATAATTAATTGGACTATTGGAAGAAAAGTCTGGAAGTATTCTACTCCGGCTAGAGCTCGGTTTCGATGAGCCAAATAAGGGGTTAAGCTTATGGCCTTAAACAAGCGCTTCTTAGGAGGTAACCCAAGTTCAATCTTGTTTTCATTCATGTTTTTAATTCCTTTCTAGTTTCATTTCTTTCCTCATAATAAGCTCATATCCTATACTTAAATTTTCTTGTCTATCTTCTTTTTATAAGATTCAATATTGTGGAAGACTGCAACTCACAGATAGAGAAGTATCTTCAGAACATGAATGTCTCAACCATTTGGAGCTTATCACTTGGTAACTTCTCTAACATCAAATACTTCCTCCATATTTTATTTCTAGTTTTCATTGGGACAATGAAAAGTTTAAGTCTGGGGGATGTTTGGATTTAGTGTAGTGTTTGTTATAATTCTAAGTTTTTGCACATTTCTTTGTGCATAATAATAAATTTTTCATAGTTACATCATTCATCACATTATGACTTCTTGTTCCTTAATGCAAAATACTAGCACACTTATTCTAGATTTATGTGGTTTATGGGTTACTTATGATGCTAGTATGTTTAGTAATCTATCTTTTTCTATCTATGATAGCATGAAGTGAGTAATGTTTTTACTGTAAGAGTTTAAGTATTGGCCTTGTTTTAGGATCTCTTACACCTTATCTAGTTTTGATGGTAGATAACTATGAAAATAGTCATGATTCATAGAACTTGATTAGTACTAGTGTTTCTATGGTGACTTCTCAAATTGCATTTTTGGTTACTGGATGAGGCTCAAATTATGTCAACTCATTTGGAAAAATCAAAATATCTCAATATTTACATTTATTTGCATTTGTGTTCAAGTATTGCATCTTATAATCACTTAGAAAAAAATGATGATTAAAAAAATGAATAAATAAGGGATATAAAAAATAGTTGTCGTGAGTTGAAACTAGCAAGTTACCCCTTTGAGATTGAGTTAGGTTACTGGGGAAATAACTGCTATGTTTCTCTTGATATTGAGCATGTCTTTAAGACCATGGGTAGATTGTGGAGGATGAACCAATCGTGTGGCAGGTAAGTGCCTATCGCCAGAAGCATATAGAACACAATTTTATGATGACTTGACTAGGCTTAGGGATTGATACTTGACAAATTTAGGACACTATTGCACTGAGCACGGAGAACTACTACTTAGGTCGTGTTGGGACCTTGACGTCCGCTAGAGGGGGGTGAATAGAGTCTCACCCAAATCAATCGCTTCCTATAATGTTTGTTCACAGCGGAAATACAAAAACAAATACTAACAAGAGAAAGCAAACCTAACACGTTGATTTAACGTGGTTCGAAGATAAAGCTCCTACTCTACAGCTGTCCGTAAGGTGGACGATCCCGATCCGTCGGTGGATGATTCCCCGGAAAACCTCCGGCTAGCTCAAGCTCCTTGTCGGTGGAGAAACCTCGCCACAAACACTTGAATACAAGCACACCGATCACATGAAGGCTTGGGAGACTCTAATAGGCTTTAACCAAGTCTATTTCGTCAACCATGCCCAAGCACCTCGAGCTCTATTAAATAGAGCTCGAGAGGAAAACACTAAGCTGTTTTCCTGCTACCAGCCGACTGGTCCTTTAAGTGAAGCCGACCGTTACCTAACGTTCGACTACCAGTCGACTGCTACAGTGTACCAGTCGACTGCTACAATAACCAGTTGACTGCTACAGTACTACTATAGTGTCTCAACAGTACTGCTACAGTGTCACTACAGTACTGCTACGGTAAATCCTAAAACACATAGAATTTTACCCTGAGTATAATCACTCAGCACTCGTCCTCGCCTGACCAATCTAGACCTAGCCTTCTAGCCTCCTCCATCAGCCTCGCGTCCCTCGGATGTCTCCCCATCCTTCACGTCTTGCCTTCTGGAGCTTCCTTCAGCCTTGTCCATATTGTCGGGTCTTCCTTTGCCAAGAGGCTCCTCACCTCTGGGGCTTCATCCATTGCCAAGTCACACTTGGACTTACGTTGCCAAGACTACATGCTTGGACTTACACCGCCAAGACTCATTCTTGGACTTTCCTCATTTGCCAAGATCACACTTGGACTTTCCTTGTTGTACCTTTATCCTGCACACTCACAATGCATATCAAATACAACAATAAACCTAACTTAAACCTTTGCCCAAACATCAAAACCTAGGGCACCTAGATTTCTCCAACAGGTCATACTCAAACAACTTTTGTATCTTGCTCACAAATGTAATAATTTGATAGGATTAGATTGATTGTTAGATATTATGATGCACTATTTAACCACATGAGTTTAGATGCATTTTTTTGCTTGAGGACAAGCAAAGGTTAAAGTCTGGGGGTGAGATGTGCATAGATTATATACACTTTTATGCATACTTTAGCACACATCTACTTATATTTCATCAGCATAATCTATGTTTATTGCACCCTATTTCATTATAATATCATATTTCTCTTCTCTCTCTACTTTTTTGTATTGGGTTGTAGTTTGATTCTTTCTTCATCTTTAGTTTTATTTTCTTTGTTATGGAGTAGATCTCTAGATCTAGGATGTAGGAAGTAGCTATGATGTGATTGTGGATGTATGAACTATGTATTTGGATATTTCCTTATTCAATGAAGTGTTATTTCATGTTCTATTTGTATTGTGCCTTTTATGTATTTGATGAAGTGTGTGAATGATGCAAACACGTAGATGTGGATTGATTGTGGATCCCGTAGAGGGATGTCCTAAATCATATGATCGAGGGGTGTCAATGATAGGCTACCCCGCTAACGAACGTCTAGGGTGTCATCTTGAAAGGGAAAGTAATTCTCTACAAGAAAGTAGGTAGTCGTAGTCAATTGTAATCCTCATCTTTATGTTTATTAAGTAGTGCATGTGTTCCTATATTATATGATCGAGGGACGCTAGTGACAGGCGGATCCCGCTAACAGACTTTATAGGAATTATTCCTATTTAATAGCAAGGGATGTTAATCTAACTACCCTGTCGGTTGTCCACTACAGGGGATAGCCGGTAACTTTCTACATGTGCATAAGAATGGAGGTAAGGAGATGAATAATGCATAGGGTCATTAACTAGAATCATAGTGAAATTGAAATCCTAATATCTATCCATCACCAAATCCAACTCTCTCTCTTTCTCTACTCTCTACATTCTCTCTTTTCTTCACTCTCTCTTTTCCAATTAACCTTTGATTGTTAGCTAGATAGTTCGTCGTGCAAAGTTAACCAGTGCTTAAGCAACAATTCCTATGGGATCGATAATCTTTTATTACTGACGACGAAATCATACACTTGCGGTTGCATAACAAATACTAAGCAAGAATAGGATCTTAGTCAAAGTTGACTTGTACTAGGCATACAAGGAAGTCTTAGAAATATGAAATCTTTTGGCATAAGAGAATTCGGTGTGAATTATATTTACAACACTATGAACAATAATAGTTGACTACATAAATAGTATAGTTGGCTACACAATCAGTCAACTACATTAACAGGATAAGTCAACTACTATTCAATAGAACAATATTTTCAACTTAAAAACCAAATAAAAAGTTTTTGAATTGGCTACAACAGTCAATTGGTGACTAGGATGCTAAGCTAAAACGTTGAGTAGATAAAAGCAAGTAGTCGATTGATGGTGAGCAATCGACTGAGAAAGTGCAAGCAATTGATTGATGAGCGAGATTCAGTCACAAACATCAACCCTATAAAAGGTGATTTCATGAAAATTTCAAGACATTGATGCTTGAGGGTTCTTGGTCAAGTGCTACTAGATTCCAGAGCCTCGGGAATCAATCAAAAACAATTTTAAAAACCACAATAAAGATTCTTTTGTAAAATTATTTATTTTTGTTGTATTTATCTTCATTTGTATATTTTTGTGATTATTGTGATAGGACGGTAGGCCATGGAAGATTTTGAAAGTTACGAAAGTTACGAACCACGTAAAATCAGTGTCATATACTTGTATTATCTTTTGTGTTTCGTTTTTATATTTTTCACTGCACTAATAATTGTAGACAAACACATGATAACGAAACAAAAATCGATATTCATCCCTCTTCTGGTGATAACAATGGTCATCAAGATATTATCGTATATTTACTATGTGAGCATGCTATTTATAACTAGCTATATGTATAAGCAATCATACTACATACTAAATCTAACAACAATATATTATGATTTAATTCATGTGGTCATTTAAATCATGACATTTTAATCATGAATCACCAAAATTACGTATGTGCCTAATTGTCGAATATGTAATTTCAATTGATTTAACATATAAACTTAGCATGACATTAGAGTTGAGATCCCTAACCACTCCACCATGAAACATGTGATTTGGGTAATCAGAAAAGGTTAAACTAGCCGGGTTCACTAGAAGTTTCTTGGGGTCTATTTGTACTTAAACTAAGTTGGTTCACCCACTACTTTCTTTTCTTTAGTTGACACTTAATAATGATAAACGAATAGTCCATTTTTTTTTATTAGAATTTCCTATCATGAGATTCATCATATGTTCCAAACGCACTAATTTTATCTGTTAATATGGAAACTAACTTCTTTAAGTGTGAATTCTTCTTCTTAGTCATATCTAATGGCTTTGTCGACCTAGCAACTGTATCAAATAACTCATCTACTATGGAAGAGTTTACCCACTTTCCGATCTACATTGCCCTATTAGCTTGCTCTGCAATTCTTTGATTGACCCATCACACCCAATCCACTTAGCTGATCGATCACTCAACTTGTCCAACAAAGCTACCCATCCCACTACGTTCACTAGTCTCATACGCCCAACTCTCTCACCCAACTTGGTTTCTCGATTGATTCACTCAACTCCTCAAAATTTCATGGGTTACTTGTGACAAATAGGCACGTGTTGATTTCTTTGTGTTATGGATGGTCAAGCTCATCGAACATGTTTATGCTATCTGTCATGTTTAGTTTCTTAAGTACTCGTCTCTCATGGCCAGTTTACTCAGCAAAATCTAAGCTACTCGATTGTCGTACGTGCCTATAATTTTCTTGGCGCATGCAACTCTGGCCTCTAATCTGTCAAGCTCGCTTAGCTAGCTCACTCTCCTGAGCCAGTCGAACTTTATCGAGACCCACCGGATTTACATGTAAAATCCCTCAAACCCTAGCTAGATCGACACATATCCCAAGTTGTGTGATATATAGTTACGTTAGCTAGGAATTCGGATAATCAATTCACATGAATGCAAGTGTATGCATGCCCACAACAAAATGGTCAGCTCGCGTCGCCATCTCTGGGCCCTGGTCTTCAATATTTTTGCACACAAAGCCCCTTCCTTCAGTTAATCATTGGCTACAATCTCGTAGGCATGTGCGGCGCGCGGTAAAAAAAGACGGTTGATTTGTGAATATAAAGAGCTAGCTAGCTGTTCTGGGGCCTCCCCTGCTTGTCACTCTCGCACACTTTCGGATCCACCTCGATCGAGCAGCATGGTGGCAAGGATTCTGCTCGATCGAGGTGCACAGTTAGGAGGAGGAGTGAGCTAGTCTTAAATCTGGGGGAACACGGCCGAACGCATGAAAGCTGTAACTCATGCCGAACCAGTGGAGAACAAACCCCTTTACGTCCTTTAGTTGGTTTGCAGGGTAGGCCACCCGGCAGTTAATGTCCAAGTTCCATTTTTGTCGCCACTCGACCGAGAAGCAAGCTACCCAGAAAATTAATCCCGCACCAGCAGTCACAGTACTAACGCTCTGCCACCTATTTGTCCTTTTCCCCACAATCATTCATAGCGAGAAAGAGAGAGAACACTGAGTAGTATGTGAGTAATTGCAACGAATTAAACTCTCTCTCTCTATTAAAAAAAAAGTTTAGGTACATATTAATTTATTCACTGTTGTGGCTTTTGGGGTCTGGTACTCTGGTTTTCAGTTTATTCAGTTATATATATAAATATATATATATATGTATATATATATAATGTAGTTTTTTTATGTCTCTTGTATATTAAAGCTATGTGACTCCCCACTGGAATCTAACCGGCATTAGATTTGACTGATGTGTTCAAAGACAAATTATGAAAATGATGTGAGCTAAATAATATTTTTTGGCCGAAAGCTAGATAATTTTTTAACAGACATCTGTGGCATCAAACCCGACTACAAACCCAACTGATCATTGGTCAGCCAATTAATGCAGAATTCGTACGCGGCATTTCATTGCACCATGTACGTACGCACGAAGAATGTACCTGCTAGCGCATATATATATATAATATATATATTGAATCCATATACGTACGTGTATTTTTGTACGGATTAAGGATAAGTCCACAAATTGCCGCCGTCGGAAGTCTCCGGCGAGTCGTCGGAGTGACGTGGACTCAGCCTCGGTGGGCTCATCAGCATCCCCTCCGCCATGTTCATCAGCAACTTGGGCATCTCAAACATCTCCTCTTCATCTATATATTTCCCCGGTTCCAGACCTACCCCCGCCGTTGTAGCTGTCTCTTTCTCCTCGCCCGGCCCTACCTCCTCGTCTGTCTTCGGCGTAATCGGAGCCTCCTCCGGCTTCCCTTCCTGCTTCGGAAGCAACTTCGAGGAAGCGGCTGCCTCGGCTGCAGCGGTGCGAATATCGGCGTGAGAGGGTGAAGCCGGCGTAGGGCGCCGGGCGATCTCGTCGGGGAAGTTGAGGATGGCGTCGGGGCCGCGGAGGGCATGTGCAGCGACGTCGTAGGCGGCGGCGGCCATCTCGGCGGTGGGGTAGGTGCCAAGCCAGATGCGCTTAGCCTTGCGGGGCTCCCGGATCTCCGACACCCACTTGCCGCTCCTGAACCGTACGCCACGGTAGCTCCGGGTCAGCCTCTCTCTAGCCGGCGGCTCCACAACCTGGGAATCGCCGGAACTGCTCTTTTCAGCCATGAATCAAACAACCCAAAACAAAGAAATATCGCAAACTAACTCAACGCTGCGACACACAATTCCACTATATCAAAAAAGAATTAATGTACAGCCAAATCAGTAATGTGGATGGATGGGACGAACAATACGAGAGGAACAGAGAATTTAAAGGTGTTGGAAAAGTTAAACTAATAATTAATTAACGAAACGAGGGAAGGGAGTGGGCTTTTCGCGGCGAGGGAGCGTGGTGAAACAACGCGGAGGTGACCGCAGTAATTAATTAATTTTTTATTTAATCGACTGCTCTGACAAAACTAGCCGCCTAATTAAAATTGCTTGTAATGATCGATCGATGCAACTACGATATAAAATGTTGCGCAATGATCTACTGCTGTTATTCATTAACTTAAACTGCGAAAAGGCCAACTTTAAATTTTTTGGATTAAGTGCAAGTGAAAGCTTGATTTAATTAATATGTATGACAATGTGGATGCAATTACCTGTTGTGGATTTCTTGGGTTAGGATTGGGGTCAAAGTTGGGTTCCTTGATTGTGAAGTGGGTAGAGCTTAATTAGATTAATGTTGCGCTAATATATAAATCAGGTCGTTGAGCCAAAAGTGAAGAGAGATTCTCTGGATCTTATGGTTAAACTATTACGCATAAGGCAGCGTCACCGTTGTTTTTTTTTTAAATTTTTTGGGGTAATAAAGGTGATCCCCGTGCAGAGACCCTGGAAGGACGAGCCATTGGTGAGCTCTCCGGAATGTTGATAAAATTGTCATGACCAAGAAGAATATGAGGTTAATTGAACTGTCCTATAAGTTGATCAAGTTCCTGTGAGCGGGAGGGGATGGGGTCATTGAGATATCTGTGAAATTATAGAAGAGTGTCACCATGCGCCGCAAGGGGAATCAAATCATCCGAAGAGCCAGGCTTGCAAGAGCGAGTTGGAGGCGACACAGAGCCGAAGGTGATGGAACGAAGTCAGAGGTCGCATTGAGCCGAAAGTGGCACAGAGCCGGAGGATGAAACAAAGCCAGAGGATGGAACAGCACAGAGTCGAAGGACTCGAGGGATCCAGTGATGAAACATAATAGCGGCTCGTAGGATGGAACATAGCAACGACTCTAAGACCGGAAACAACGACGCACAGGCCGGAAGGCGTGAAGGTCTAAAACAACGACACACAAAGGTACGTAGATCCACTACCTTAGCGACCCCCCTAGTGCCGGCTCCACGAATATGGAGGGAGGTTCATGCAGGTTCACAGGCCATAGGCGCATGGTGGGGTAAATTTCAAGTCGTCAGTTCCTGAGAATCAACCCCTGACCATTAAACACAAGCGAAACATGACAATGGCACATAGGTTGTAAGATGCGAAGGCCAGAAACCGTAGCGCGCAAGCCAGAACATGGCAGCGGCTCTCAGGCCAGATGGCTCGAAAGCCGAAACACAATAACTATGTGAACGATGGAAATGTACAGCAACGTGGATGGCTCGTAGGGCGGTGTTGGCTGCATACAGCAATACGGATGGCGGCGTGGCCAGCCGTGGCATGAGGGTGGTGATGTGAACCCGCAAGCGCATGGGCGTCCTCAAGTAATAAAATGTGATCCTGTCCGAACGCTGAATCAACGGACGCCGGGCACGTGGCGCTCTCCGAACTGCTGACATAGATCTTCGACCGGTCGTGTAGACGTCCAGCGAACCTGTAAGGAAGTCGGGCCGGGAGGGGGTTCCCGGCGACGACCCTCCGACGCTCAAGTCAGGCAAGAGGAAGACGAGAAAGTGGCTCTGAATATGCGAGAATGCGTACCTCCGGCGAAGTGTGAGGCTCCTTATATAGAGCTGTGAAGAGGCTCACACACACATACCGAGGTGAATACGTGTCCTCTAACCATACCTCAGTATGGGCTTGTCAGAAGAGCTTACTTGACACCATACTGCTACAGTCCGAGCATATCTCTGATGGGACAACGGAACCCTCTGTCGTAAGATCCTGCGTATGGCCTGGTCGTTGAACATACCCGCTGTCAGAAGATGTTCCCTTGTCCTTTTGTCTCTTCTTACCCCATTCCGAGCGTCCGGCCGGTCGGCAGTCCCCTCACGTCCGGCCGGTCGTATGTGCTAGTCCGCTCGGGAGATTCCCAGTCGTGTGCTCTGTGGAGACTGTTTGCAGTATTACTACTTTATGCCTTCGGCCGAGCGAGCTACCCGCTCGGCCATACAACCCTGTTCAACATGAGCGTCGGAACCCCGGCTCCCCGCCGGGGTGTCATTGCTTCCATTCGGAACATCGTCCGATCGCCCCCATCTTTATCCGCTCGGCCAAACCCCTGATTGACCTTTTACCTTTCAACCTCCACGTGCGCGTTGACTCTGCTTAAAGGGGGGTCCTCCCTCTTCACTGCCGAATCACTGGCCTCCCCTTCAAGTCTAGTCGAAGGAGGAGATTAGTCCGACTGACTGGACCATCAGTTACGCCGAGCGGCGTCCATATGAAACTACCCTCCGCTCGGACACAAAGGGGGCAACTAAAACGCCTGTCAACGCCAACATTCCTCGGTATCTTTTCGAAGTTTTCGCCAATCTCCATCATTAAGGTCGAGCACGCGCTCATTAAATGTGTTCCAGTGGCCGAATGCCACGTGTCGAGGCTGCCGTCATCGTACGGTGGTGGCATGGTGTTCTGACGGTATCGAGGCGGTTCGAAATGAACGGTGCGATGCGTGCTCCGGTTCTCGCGACTTGAATCCGACGGTGGAGGCCGCTCGGGTTCCACCCTATAAAGGCTTCTCTTCTTTCCTTCGCCTCACTTCTGTTGTCGCGTGCTTACCGCTGCTTCTCGTGTTCCAGATTTTCGGCGATCTTGCTCCTGTTTTCGGCGATCTCCGGTACACTTCCCTCGATCCTCCTCTTCGTTGTAAGGTTCTCCTTCTTTCTCTTTTTGGTTCTTGTGTCTTCTTTGCATTTCTTTCCCGAGTTTCGATCCTCGGGGCATCGTTTCGTTTGTCGTCTTCTTTCTCCTATCCTCTACCTTTCTTTGCCTTTTTTGATTTCGTCCGTTCGGGCAATGGCCCATTCCTCTCGATCCCAAGACCAAACTCTCGGCCTGTGGTATGTTACCATGGAGTCACGCTTCGATCGGCGTCACGCCGATAATCTGATAAATAACTTTGACATCCCTTCCGACCTCGAAATTATCTTACCCACTCCCTCCGCTCGGCCACACAAACCGACGCGCGGAGCCTTTTGTGTTTTCCGCGACCAGTTCACTGCCGGTCTGCGACTTCCAATTCATCCCTTTATCATTGATGCTTGTAATTTTTTCGGCATTCCGCTCGGAAGCCTAGTACCCAACACTTTCCGCCTTCTATGCGGCGTTGTCGTCCTATTCAAAATCCATAACATTCCCCTCCGACCGGAGGTTTTCTACTATTTCTACTACCCTAAACAGTCTAAGTCGGGCACTTACATGTTCCAGGCTCGGCCCGGCTTAGTTTTCTTCAATAAACTACCTTCTTCCAATAAGCATTGGAAAGAATTCTACTTTTATATTCGCCTTTGTTAGAGTGTATACTAAAAGCCTAGCTTTTGGTATAAACATTTATCTAGAAATAAGAATCACATTGGTCAAATGTTTACATTTATGATAAATGTAGTTGCTCAATTAATTTATATTGTAGATAACATGGTGTGTGGTGTCACATATAGAAGATCATGTTATCAGTTCCTTATAAATTATAAACAGTAGCTCACGACCAAGATGGAAAGGAACAAACCATTGGAAGGTCGTAGTGTAATTAGGTATTAGTTTATCTTAACTATATAATTACACTAGTACACTTAGAGTGTATTGAGTAGGACCATTTGAGGTCGTTCCTTTTATACTGACTTTATAAAGGAAAAAAGACCTCAGTTATTATGGAAGTGTGTGCTCTTAATCCTAATATAATAACAAGCACATATATTTGATATTTATTTCTTTAATTTATCAATGGGTGAGATTTAGTTCGATAAATCAATAAGCCCGATAAGTTGGGAAATGATATCACTTATAGTGTGTGTTGTTGATTATAGAAGGAAACTGTGTCCTAGTGATCTAGGTTGAGCATGTCCCCAAGAGGAGCTCATAAGGATTGTCATGTTAAACCCTGCAGGTGGACTTAGTCCGACATGACGATGAAGTTGAGTGGTACTACTCTTGGAGCTAGATATTAATTAAGCGAGTTGTCAGTAACTTACTTAATTAGTGGACATTTGTTATCTTAAACACAGGGAGACTAACACCCTCATAATAAGAAGGAGCCCAAAATGTAATTTGGGATTGGTGCGGTAGTTCAATAATAGTTCTTTAGTGGAATGAATTATTATTGATGAAATTAAGTTGTGTGTTCAGGGCGAACACGGGATGCTTAATTTCATCGGGAGACCAAAACCAATTCCTCCTCTCGGTCCCTATCGTAGCCTCTAGTATATAGAGATTTATACCCACCGCATACCCACCTTCTTACCCATCCAATGGGGTCGGCCAAGCTAGCTTGGAACCCAAGCTAGGGCCGGCCAAGTCCAAGTGGTTTTAATTTTTGGTAAAAACTTTCCTTATTTGTAAATCATCTACATGTTTAAAAGAGAGTTTAAAATTTGAAATCTTTCCTTATTTGTTGATTAAAGGAGGATTTTAAATTTTAAGAAAACTTTCCTTTTTAACCATGTTCATGATTTAAAAGAAAGTTTAAAAATTAATAATTCTCTTTTATTAGTTTCTACAAAAGATTGAGAAAAGATTTGATATCTTTCCTTATTTGTAGATTAAAAGAGATTTTAATTTTTAGAGATAACTTTCTTTTTATCCACATGTTTAAAAGAAAGATTTTAATTTATTAAATTTCCTTTTTTATAAACCAATCATGAAGGGATTAAATTATTGGAGAAATTTTATAAATTTCTGTAGACAAATTAGGAAGTTTTAATTAATTAAAACTCTCCTTGTTTGTAGCTTTTATGTGGCCGGCCAAATAAAATTGAGAAAGAAAATTATTTTAATTAAATAATTTTTTCCATTTCAATGGAAAAAGAATTAAGGAAATTTTTATTAAATTTTCCTTATTTGCCAGGATCAAGGATTATAAAAGAGGGGGTAGAGGAGGCTTCAAGGCTAACAACTCTATTCTATTTTTCTCCCTCTTTTCCTTGGTGGTGTGGCCGGCCCTATTTCTCTCCTCTCCTCTTGTTGGCCGAAACTTATCTCTTGGTGAAGCTTTTGTTAGTGGCCGGATCAAGGAAGGAGAAGAAGGAGAGAAAGCAAGTCTCGTTTCTAGCATCCCTTGGAGCATGGTGGTGGTGGCCGAACCTCTTCATCCTAGAAGATGTTTTGATGGCCGAAACTTGCAAGGAAGAAGAATGTGATTGGTGGTTTCTCATCTCGGAAGAACGTTGCCCACACAACGTCCGAGGTTAGAAGAGGAATACGGTAGAAGATCAAGAGGTCTTTCTAGAAGGTATAACTAGTAATTTTTCCTTTCCGCATCATGCTAGTTATTTATGGAAATAATACCAAATACAAGAGGCTTACGTTCTAGTATTTCGAATATGTTTTTCGAAGTTGTGTTCTTTTATTTTTTTTTCCCCTTGTGATTTGATTGTTCTTTTTGGTTAACCTAAAGTTATTTTAGGAAATTAAATATTAGATTTCTATAAAAGGTTTTGTCTAGTCGGTGGTGGTTGCTCCCATATCCAAGAAGGCCATGTGCCTCGCCATGTCAGTATTGGGAACCAATTATGGAAATTAATATTTAATGGAATTAATAACTTAAGGTGACTTGGGTCGAACGTGTTAAGTTCCGCAGGAGATCCAAGTCAAAACCTAAAAGAACAAATAGATTAAGTTTTGGATCAAACGTGTTAAGTTCCGCAGGCGATCCAAAATTTAATTTAAAAGAACACATGGTAGCTAGGAAAAGGTTCAGACCTTTGTACAAAATTTTTGCGGTGGAACCTCTAGGTTTTCCGAGTAGCAACCAACAATTGGTATCAGAGCTAGGGTTTTGCCTCTGTGTATTTGGTATTAGTTTAATTATGCACATGTCATACATAATTTAGGCAGGATAATAGTAGGATGTGCTAACTTTGTGAATGCAGGATCCAACTATTATGGCTTATAGTTATTATGTGTGTGATTGGACCCTTGGACATGTCAAGGGCATTTTATTGTGTGTGCATGATTGTATTATAAAATACAGCAGGAGCTGTATTTAGTTTTATTAGGATTTTATTTTTGATCTAGATACATGTACATTCCTTTTATGGAATATAGGATCAAAATGTAAAATTCTATTTATGTCGCGAATCGAATCTTGCAAAGCGTGGAACCTTCTAAGGACCAGAGGCGCAGCGGAACTAGGAGCAAGATGGATGCGACAGCTAGACCCGATGGCAGTGGCCAAATATGGTAGCAACTTGGGATGACAACACACGGAGGACAACTAGAGATAAAATCCATAATAGTTGAAAATTAGATTTTCTATTTATTGCTTTTATATTGTGCTGTGTGTGCATGTTAGTTTACATATTTAGTAGGCTAGCATAGTTAAAATTCCTCATTTATAAATAACTAAGTGGGAGAGGGTTTTTTAAGTAAATCCCATGGTCTCCATTACTGGTTTGTAAGTGATGCAAACAAGCTTGGCTCGAGTGCCTTCCTCCATAACGGATGAGCTTGTTTGTGGATCACTAGAATAGACTTCCATTTTTGGATGACTATAGGAAGTTAATTAAGAGCGTGTGATCTTCCCCAACGGAAGGGCATAATCTTATTAATGGACTTAGTGTCAAGTAATGGTATACACTTAGACACATCTAATAGTATCCTCCCCATCAGAGTCACTGCTATTATTTGTGTGACCAAATGATACCAACTATTAATTTTATTTGTCAAAAAGTTAGGTTGACAAGATACTAAAATTAATGGGTTAAAACCCTCCTTTTACAAATGTTGAATTTGTATACGTCCACACTAACGTGGCATGCAAAATTCACGGTGTTTGAGGTGTTGGTGAATTTAAATAATATTGTTTGAGGAATCAATATTTTTTTTTAAATTCAAAAGTTTTTGACCAAATATTTGATCAAAGACAGATCAACTATTAATTTTATTCGTCATAAAGTAAAGTTGACGAGATAATAAAATTAATGAATAAAATCTCCTCTTCGATTTTGTATACGTCCACACTATCGTGGTATACAAAATTCATGGGGATTTTTAAGGAGTTGATCTTGACCAAATATTTTTGTGATTCTTAGGATTTAAATATTTATCAATCCCCTAGTAGTCATACTATAGAAAAGGCTTAGTAGTCCCAATTGTAATGATTGGAAATAGGACTTGGACATTAAGGTAGACTGTCTTCTTAAAACTTAGAACAACATAGGTGTATTTAATTTATTAGTTGAAACATGTTTAGTGGTGTTATCTACTAGAACCTGGAGTGTAGATACAGATGCCATTAATCATATCCGCAATTCATTGCAAGGTTCCAGGAAACCCGACAACTAAATGAAAATTAAAACACCGTCCACATGGGCACTACTGTAAAAATGGTAGCTGTTGCAGTGAGAGATGTTTATCTTTTGATAAGAATAAAACGTGGATTTTTGAGTAATTGTCTTTACGCACCAAGTTTAGAAAGAACTAGTTTTCAGTTTCTAAACTATTCAAAGAACTTGATATTCTGCCTCTTTTAATAACAAAGTTGTTAATAAGAAAAAGATAGAAGTTATCTGTTCTGGTACGTTGGTTGGCAATTTATAAATCCAATAACTCTCACGATGCAATAAATGGAAATTAGTAACACATCTTCTAACTTTAAGAGAAAGTAACCTTCGGAAATGAACCAATTATATCTTTGGCATCTAAGGCTAGGTTATATTAACTTGAGTATAATTCATTGGTAGCTGATGAACTTTTGGGTTCATTAGTAGTGGAAATCTTTCCAACCTGCGAGTCTTACTTGGAAGGAAAAATAACCAAGAAGCTTTCAAGTCTAAGGGGTATGGAGTCAAAGATATGTTGAAATTGGTTCATTCTGATTTGTGTGATCCTATGACTATCCAGACAAGAGGTAGTATTGAATATTTCGTCTATTTTATAGACAACTATTCAAGATACAAATAAATTTACTTAATGTACCGCAAGACTAAGTACTTTGATTAGTTCAAAGAGTACTAAGCTGATGTGGAGAAACGACAAAGTAAAAAGACACTATGGTGAAATCATAGTGGCAAGTACCTCTTGGGAGAATTTAGGAGTCACTTATCAGAAGTAGGGATTCAATCCAAACTAACTGCACCTGGTACACCTCTACAGAATGGTGTAGTAGAAAGGAGGTATAGGACTCTTATGGAAATAAGTAGATTGATGATGAGTTATTTTACCAAATTCATTTTAAGGATATACTCTGGAAACCGAAGTGAACATAGTACCTTCCAAAGTCAGAACTCTCAACTCATATAGAATTGCTGAATAGGCGTAAGCTTATTTTGAAGCATATTTGGATTCGGGTAGTCCAGCACATATGCTGAAGAGAGACAATGATAAGTTGGACAGGAATTCACTTGTTTGTGGGTTATCCTAGAGAAATGAAAGTAGGTTTATAGTCTTAAAAATTAGAAGGTCATTGTTAGCATCAATGACCAATTTTAGAAAAAGGCCTATGTAATATACCATGTGCCCATAAGAAAACTTGTTCTTAAGGAAATAATAAAGACATGTCTAATCTAGTACAAATTGTACAAGATGAGATACCACAAGGAAACTGCAACACGTATCACAAATAATACACAATTGCAGAAAGTGCCTTGTCGTAGTGGGAGGGTTGTTAGGCAACCTAAAAAGATTCATGTTTTGGGAGAGTTTTTGGACTCGATCCCTGGAGGACATGAACCTGATCTCCGGACATATGACGAAGCACTCCAAGATAAAGATGCAATATCTTGGCAAAGAGTAATGAATAACAGAATTAGAATATATGTATTCTAATAAAATCTGGAAGCTTGTAGAACCACCAAATGGTGTAAAAGCCTTTGGGTATAAAAAGGTCTATAATAGGAAAAGAGGGATAGACAAGAAGGTAGAAACTTTTAAAGCAAGGCTAGATGAAAAAGGAAACTTTTTCACTGGTAGTCATGCTTAAGTCTATCCGGATTCTTTTATCTATTTGGTAAGTGGATATCAAGACAGCATTCCTTAATGGAAGTCTTGAAGAAAGCATCCATATAAAGCAACCAGAAGGGTTCATCGCAAAGGGCTAAGAGCATCTTGTGTGCAAGCTCAATCAGTCTATGGACTGATACAAAGCTTCAAGGTCTTGGAACATCCAGTTTATCAAAGTAATCCAGACCTTTGGATTCATTTAGTAACTGGATAAGTCTTGTGTATACAAAAGGTGTGATGGAAGCGTGGTGGTATTTCTTGTACTATACGTAGATAACATTTTTGGTAGTTGGAAACAATATCAAAATGTTGTCAGAAGTAAGGGTATGGTTGTCCAAACAATTCGATATAAAGGACTTGGGAGAATGTATATATTCTTGAGATCAAAGTAATAAGGGATCGCAAGAAAAGAATATTTTACTTATTCCAAGCTTCATACATCGGAAAAATCCTTGCTCGTTTTAAGCATGCAAAACTCCAAGAAAGGTTTCTTACTTTTTAGGATGGAGTAACTTTATCTAAAGATATGTCTCTGTAGACATCAAAGGAGATAAAGGAAATAAAGGCAGTTCTTTATGCTTCGGCTATCGGAAGCCTAATATATGCTATGCACGAGATCAGAAATCTGTTTTGCCAAGGGCATAGTTAGCAGATATCAAAGTAACCCTGGACAAGGACAGTGGACTGCAGTAAAGCATATATTGAAGTACCTTAGAGGCACTAGAGATTATATGCTAGCTTACAAGGTAGTTAATTTGGTCCTAGTGGGTTGCATGGATTTTGGCTTCCAATTGGATAGGGATAATAATAAGTCAACCTCGGGGTTTTGTGTTTACTTTAGGAGGTAAAGTCATAACTATGGAAGAGTGATAAGCATAGGTGTTTTTCTGGACTCCACCATAGAAGCTTAGTATATGACAAGCCTCTGAGGTAGCCATAAAAGCTGAATGACTCAATAAACTCAAGATAGACTTAGATATGATTTCTGGTTTATCCAAAGATTGTTACAATTTATTGTAATAATGTTGGTGCAGTAGCAAACTCGAAGAAACCATAAGTCTATAAGGCAAGTAAACACAAAAGAGCGCAAGTACCACCCAATACGAGAAATCGTATAAACGAGGAGAAGTTGTTGCTGCCTAGATTGCATCAGGTGATGACCTATAGATCCTTTCACTAAGGTCCTTAAGGCAAGAGCTTTTGATGGGCATGTTGAAGGGTTGGGAATCAGATGTATGGCAGCAGATATGGCAGCTTAGTCTTTTAGTATAAGTGGGAGATTGTTAGAGTGTATACTAAAAGCCTAGCTTTTGGTATAAACATTTATCTAGAAATAAGAATCACATTGGTCAAATGTCTACATTTATGATAAATGTAGTTGCTCAATTAATTTATATTGTAGATAACATGGTGTGTGGTGTCACATACAGAAGATCATGTTATCAGTTCCTTATAAATTATAAACAGTAGCTCACGACCAAGATGGAAAGGAACAAACCATTGGAAGGTCGTAGTGTAATTAGGTATTAGTTTATCTTAACTATATAATTACACTAGTACACTTAGAGTGTATTGAGTAGGACCATTTGAGGTCGTTCCTTTTATACTGACTTTATAAAGGAACAAAGACCTCAATTATTATGGAAGTGTGTGCTCTTAATCCTAATATAATAACAAGCACATATATTTGATATTTATTTCTTTAATTTATCAATGGGTGAGATTTAGTTCGATAAATCAATAAGCCCGATAAGTTGGGAAATGATATCACTTATAGTGTGTGTTGTTGATTATAGAAGGAAACTGTGTCCTAGTGATCTAGGTTGAGCATGTCCCCAAGAGGAGCTCATAAGGATTGTCATGTTAAACCCTGCAGGTGGACTTAGTCCGACATGACGATGAAGTTGAGTGGTACTACTCTTGGAGCTAGATATTAATTAAGCGAGTTGTCAGTAACTTACTTAATTAGTGGACATTTGTTATCTTAAACACAGGGAGACTAACACACTCATAATAAGAAGGAGCCCAAAATGTAATTTGGGATTGGTGCGGTAGTTCAATAATAGTTCTTTAGTGGAATGAATTATCATTGATGAAATTAAGTTGTGTGTTCGGGGCGAACACAGGATACTTAATTTCATCGGGAGACCAAAACCAATTCCTCCTCTCGGTCCCTATCGTAGCCTCTAGTATATAGAGATTTATACCCACCGCATACCCACCTTCTTACCCATCCAATGGGGTCGGCCAAGCTAGCTTGGAACCCAAGCTAGGGCCGGCCAAGACCAAGTGGATGAGCCATGTAGGTGGTCGGCCAAAGCTTGGGTCCCAAGCTTAGGTGGCCGGCCACTAGAATATTAAAAAGGATTTTTATTAAAATTATTTCTTATGTGGATATCATGATTTTAAAAGAGAGTTTAAAAATTAAAAATTTCCTTTTATAGTTTTTTACAAAAGATTAAGAGAAGAGATTAATCTCTTTCCTTATTTGTAGTTTAAATGGATGGTTTTAATTTTTGGTAAAAACTTTCCTTATTTGTAAATCATCTACATGTTTAAAAGAGAGTTTAAAATTTGAAATCTTTTCTTATTTGTTGATTAAAGGAAGATTTTAAATTTTAAGAAAACTTTCCTTTTTAACCATGTTCATGATTTAAAAGAAAGTTTAAAAATTAATAATTCTCTTTTATTAGTTTCTACAAAAGATTGAGAAAAGATTTGATATCTTTCCTTATTTGTAGATTAAAAGAGATTTTAATTTTTAGAGATAACTTTTTTTTTATCCACATGTTTAAAAGAAAGATTTTAATTTATCAAATTTCCTTTTTTATAAACCAATCATGAAGGGATTAAATTATTGGAGAAATTTTATAAATTTCTGGAGACAAATTAGGAAGTTTTAATTAATTAAAACTCTCCTTGTTTGTAGCTTTTATGTGGCCGGCCAAATAAAATTGAGAAAGAAAATTATTTTAATTAAATAATTTTTCCTTTTCAATGGAAAAGAATTAAGGAAATTTTTATTAAATTTTCCTTATTTGCCAGGATCAAGGATTATAAAAGAGGGGGTAGAGGAGGCTTCAAGGCTAACGACTCTATTCTATTTTTCTCCCTCTTTTCCTTGGTGGTGTGGCCGGCCCTATTTCTCTCCTCTCCTCTTGTTGGCCGAAACTTATCTCTTGGTGAAGCTTTTGTTAGTGGCCGGATCAAGGAAGGAGAAGAAGGAGAGAAAGCAAGCCTCGTTTCTAGCATCCCTTGGAGCATGGTGGTGGTGGCCGAACCTCTTCATCCTAGAAGATGTTTTGATGGCCGAAACTTGCAAGGAAGAAGAAGGTGATTGGTGGTTTCTCATCTCGGAAGAACGTTGCCCACACAACGTTCGAGGTTAGAAGAGGAATACGGTAGAAGATCAAGAGGTCTTTCTAGAAGGTATAACTAGTAATTTTTCCTTTCCGCATCATGCTAGTTATTTATGGAAATAATACCAAATACAAGAGGCTTACGTTCTAGTATTTCGAATATGTTTTTCGAAGTTGTGTTCTTTTATTTTTTTTTCCCCTTGTGATTTGATTGTTCTTTTTGGTTAACCTAAAGTTATTTTAGGAAATTAAATATTAGATTTCTATAAAAGGTTTTGTCTAGTCGGTGGTGGTTGCTCCCATATCCAAGAAGGCCATGTGCCTCGCCATGTCAGTATTGGGAACCAATTATGGAAATTAATATTTAATGGAATTAATAACTTAAGGTGACTTGGGTCGAACGTGTTAAGTTCTGCAGGAGATCCAAGTCAAAACCTAAAAGAACAAATAGATTAAGTTTTGGATCAAACGTGTTAAGTTCCGCAGGCGATCCAAAATTTAATTTAAAAGAACACATGGTAGCTAGGAAAAGGTTCAGACCTTTGTACAAAATTTTTGTACAGTGGAACCTCTAGGTTTTCCGAGTAGCAACCAACAGCCTTCCCGAGCGGGCCCCCTTCCTAACGAAGTGGCAGATCGGACCACCAACCTCACCAGAGCTCAAAAGGTTCAAAACTCGACCGGACTATCTTCATGCCACCAACATGCTGGCCGGTCTGAGGTTTGATATCAACAAATTCCTGCTTGAAGGGGTGATGCATATATTCGGTCTGAGTTCGATCAGGACCCCCCTTCCGAGTGGCTTCGGTAAGAATTTTACTTTGTGCATTCGTTTTAATTGCTAACTGATTTTCTCTGTTTTCCTTTGCAGCAAATATTGTCATGGAGTCGGTGATGGCTGGAATTTTGAAGAGGAAGGCGGCGGTGCTCGAAGCCGCGACAGCCAAAGAAATGGAGGCGCTCGGCATCCAGCCAGTCGGCTCTAATGAGGGGGAGAGCGGGACTCACGAGGAGTCGGTCGCTCAGGCTTCTCTCCCGGAGCCGGCGGTGGGAGCAACTGTTAGCCAAGAGCCTTCCGTCCGGGAGGAAGGCTCCGCTTAGGAAGAAGAGCGGCCCCTCCAACAAAAGAGGCGCCGGGTGGAAACTCCCCTCCGATCGGCCACGTCAGCGGTCCAGCCGTCTGAACGGGCCACCGCAGATGCTCGCTGCAAAGCCCCAGAGGTCGAGGCGATTTCGTCCGATCGGACCCCCTCACAATTGGACGCGTCGGCGGACCCCTTGGAGGCTATACCCGTCAACTCCCTTCCGCCCGCTCCTCGCCAAGTCCAACGTTCAACAATTCTGTCCCAATTTTCGGCGCCGGCTTCCGATCCTTCCCCGGCTTCCGCTCAAACTACACCCGGTCGGCGCCGCACCGTCAGGGTCTCACTTCACCTCCCGACCGAAGAATTGTTGCCCGAGGCCGCTCGACCAACCGCGCCCGAGCACATGATCACAATGAAGGGGCCTCTGGCCGAAATGTGGGCCGACGCTCGGGCACGCGTCACCCACATGCAGCAGACCACTGGGGTAAGTGTTTTCTTCCGAAGTTTTTTTTACGCACTCCTTCCGATCGACTTTTAATGATCTTATTAATTGCAGAGATGGGTAGAGGAGATAGCTGTATCCAACCGGCTGGCGATGGTGGACGAAGAATTGAGAAGATTGAAGGCTGCAGGCGGTCCGCCCGGCTCCCAAGGCCCTTCTTACTCTGAGCTGCAGAAAGAGCTTAAGAAGGCCCAAGACTTGTTGGCGGCCGAGCAGAAGAAGACGACCGATCAGGCCCACACTTTGGCCGAGCTCAAGCGGCAAGTCAAGACGCTCGACCAAAAAATAAGCCTAGCCACCACTCGGAAAAACACGGCTATCTCCGATCAGGAGAAAAAGAATGTCGAGGCTCGGGGCTTGGAGCAGAAAGTAAAGGAGTTGATGGAGCAACTGGCCAACGAGAAGATTGCCCGATCGGATGAGGTGGCGAAGCTCGAGACTGCTTTACAAGAACATCAGGCAGCCACCGATGCTTCCCGAGCGGCCCTTAAAGAATATCAGGAGGCCGAACCAGCCCGGGTCACTGCCTTAAGACAAAATTACATCCGTTCGGCCGAATTTTCGGAGAAAGTTTGCGAGCGGATGTACACAGCCTTTGAACTTGCCATGAATGCCACGACAGAATATTTGAAGTCCAAAGGCCAACTTTCCGATTTCGCCACCATCCCAGCTCAAGACCAGGCGACGCTCCTTAGCACCATCCCGAAGGATCTTTATGATTATTTAGAATAGAAGTTTACATGTTATTCAACCGCTCGGCCAAAAAACTATCCCTTTTTGTAATTAGGCCGCTCGGCCTTATTTTCTTTAATGCAATCCTTTTGCTTGCTTTTTTCCTTTCGCTAATCAATATGCATGCTGTCCGCTCGCCTCTTATCACACCTCTCTCGTTTGAAAAGGATTTTTTACGAAGTATTTTGCGTAGCTTGTCCGCTCGGATGAATATATCTTGTTTCGACAGAAGAGGTTGTTCGCTGGATGTTGACGAAGTACTTTTGGGTACTTGGCCGATCGGCGAGTATAGACGGTCGAAGGGTGTTGACGGCGAGTACTTTTGGGTACTTGCTCACAAGTCCTCTTTATTGCCTTCGCCCGGCCGGAGGGTTTATAGTCGCCGGTCCGACTCTAGCGTTTAACATCGCCGCTCGACGGTTTTCAAGCCGGGGGGTTTATAGTCACCGGCTCGACTCTCGATTTTTAACGTCGGAGCTCGACGGTCTTCCGATCGGAGTGTTTATAGTCGTCGGCTCGACTCTCGATTTTTAACGTCGAAGCTCGACGGTCTTCCGCTCGGAGGGTTTATAGTCGCCGGCTCGACTCTCGATTTTTAACGTCGGAGCTTGACGGTCTTACGCTCGGAGGGTTTATAGTCGCCGGCTCGACTCTCGATTTTAACGTCGGAGCTCGACGGTCTTCCGCTCGGAGGGTTTATAGTCGCCGGCTCGACTCTTGATATTTAACGTCGGAGCTCGACGGTCTTCCGCTCGGAGGGTTTATAGTCGCCGGCTCGACTCTCGGTTTTTAACGTCGGAGCTCGACGGTCTTCCGCTCGGAGGGTTTATAGTCGCCGACTCGACTCTCG
Source organism: Zingiber officinale (assembly GCF_018446385.1). Classification (NCBI taxonomy): domain Eukaryota; kingdom Viridiplantae; phylum Streptophyta; class Magnoliopsida; order Zingiberales; family Zingiberaceae; genus Zingiber; species Zingiber officinale. The sequence continues at coordinate 135,720,661 of NC_055997.1, read as the reverse complement.
ATTTTTAACGTCGGAGCTCGACGGTCTTCCGCTCGGAGGGTTTATAGTCGCCGGCTCGACTCTCGATATTTAACGTCGGAGCTCGACGGCCTTCCGCTCGGAGGGTTTATAGTCGCCGGCTCGACTCTCGATTTTTAACGTCGGAGCTCGACGGTCTTCCGCTCGGAGGGTTTATAGTCGCCGGCTCGACTCTCGATTTTTAACGTCGGAGCACGACGGTCTTCCGCTCGGAGGGTTTATAGTCGCCGGTTCGACTCTCAATTTTTAACGTCGGAGCTCGACGGTCTTCCGCTCAGAGGGTTTATAGTCGCCGGCTTGACTCTCGATTTTTAACGTCGGAGCTCGACGGTCTTCCACTCAGAGGGTTTATAGTCGCCGGCTCAACTCTCAATTTTTAACGTCGGAGCTCGATGGTCTTCCGCTCGGAGGGTTTATAGTCGCCGGCTCGACTCTCGATTTTTAACGTCGGAGCTAGACGGTCTTCTGCTCGGAGGGTTTATAGTCGCCGGCTCGACTCTCGATATTTAACGTCGGAGCTCGACGGCCTTTAAGGCTAATTTTAACACTTCCGTTCGGCGAAGATATTTGCCATCTTTTATCATTTTGCTTCCTGCATTACAAGGACATGGACGACCAAAAAATATATAAAATTACATTTAGCGCACCTCTCACCCAGCTCGGTACGGCTGGAGATGATTCGCGCTCCATGGTCGGTCCAGCCGCCATCCGTCTTTATCCTTCAAATAATAAGCACCCGAGAGGAGCTTCTCGATGACTTTGAAGGGGCCCGCCTAAGGAGCCTCCAGCTTGCCAACGTCGCCGACCGGCTTTACTTTCTTCCAGACAAGGTCGCCAACTTGGAATGCTCTAGGGATCACGCGCCGGTTGTAGTTCTGCTTCATTCTTTGCCTGTACGCCATCAGCCGGACGGACGCCTTGCCTCGCTCTTCGTCGACCAAGTCCAGCTCCATGTTCCTCTGCTCGGCGTTATCATCATCATAATTCTGGATCCAGACGGACTCGACGCTGACTTCAACCGGGATAACCGCTTCACCGCCGTACACTAAATGGAACGGCGTGACGCCGTTCCTTCCTTTGGGGTCGTGCGGATAGCCCATAAGACGCCCGGAAGCTCGTCCACCCAGCTTCCTCCTATACGGTCAAGTCGAGCCTGAAGAATTATAAGGATTTCTCTGTTGTTTACTTCTGCTTGGCCGTTGCTTTGAGGATACGCCACGGAAGTGAAGTGTTGTTCGATGCCATAACTTTTGCACCAGTCTTCGAGCTGCTTCCCGGTGAACTGTCGTCCGTTATCAGATACGAGCCGGTGAGGGATGCCGAACCGACAGATTATATGTTGCCAGATAAACTTCTTGACTATCTGCTCGGTGATCTTGGCTAGTGGCTCGGCCTCCACCTATTTGGAAAAATAGTCGACAGCCACCAGCAGAAACTTCCGCTGACCGGTCGCCATAGGGAACGGATCCACGATATCCATTCTCCACTGATCCAACGGACATGATACTGTAGATGCTTTCATTTCTTCCGCCGGTCGGTGGAAGATGTTATGATACTTCTGGCAGGAAAGGCATGTCGTAACGGTCCGAGCGGCGTCTGTTTGCAGGGTTGGCCAGAAGTATCCAGCCAGCAAGATCTTCTTGGCCAACGATCGTCCGCCCGGATGTCCCCCGCACGATCCTTGGTGCACTTCGTGGAGGATGTACTCCGCATCCTCCGAGCTTACACACTTCAACAATGGGCGAGAGAAAGCCTTCTGGTAGAGTTGGTCCCCAATGAGCGTGAACCGACCGGCTCTCCTCCTTAATTGCTAGGCTGCTTCCCGATCGGATGGTGTTGCCCCCGATCGAAGAAACTCCATGATGGTCATCCTCCAATCGCTTAGAAACGCGAGACTCTCCATCCGGTCGACGTGAGCCACCAAAGCTACTTGTTCAATTGGCTGCTGGATGACGACCGATGATATTGAACTTGCTAGTTTGGCTAACTCATCTGCCGCCTGATTTTTCACTCGGGGTATCTTCTGGATAATAACTTCTCTGAAGTTGGCCTTGAGCTTCTCGAAGGCTTCAGCATAAAGTTTGAGCCGAGCGTTCTTAATCTCAAAAGTGCCAGAGAGCTGCTAAGCGGCCAACTGAGAGTCCGAGTGGATTGTCACCCGACCGGCTCCTACATGCCGAGCTGCCTGCAAGCCGGCTATGAGGGCTTCGTACTCCGCTTCGTTGTTTGTGGCTCTGTAGTCCAGCTGAACGGACAGATGCATTCGTTCTTCTTGTGGAGAGAGCAATAATACCCCAATTCCGCTTCCGAGCCGAGTAGATGATCCATCCACAAATATTTTCCACATAGCTTCGGGCTCTGGCTTTTATACTTCGGTGACAAAATCTGCCAAGGACTACGCCTTTATCGCCGAACGAGGTTGATACTGAATATCAAATTCGCTCAACTCCGTTGTCCATTTGATGAGCCGACCGGACGCTTCTAGGTTCAACAGCACTCTTCCCAAAGGGCTATTTGTCCGGACGATGATAGTATGTGCCAAGAAATAGGGGCGAAGTCTCCGAGCGGCGAGGACCAAAGCAAAAGCCAGCTTCTCGAGCCCAGTGTAGTGAGATTCAGCGTCTTTTAAAATATGGCTTAAGAAATACACGGGTTCTTCTCCGCTCGCCCTCACTAATGCCGAGCCTACTGCTTGCTCAGTTGAAGATAAATAGATACAAAGCGGCTCACCCACAGCTGGCTTGGCTAGCACGGGCAAAGAGTTCAGATATGTCTTCAGTTCTTCGAACGCCCGATCGCATTCTTCATCCCAATGAAACTTAGTGGCTTTGCGCAATATTTTGAAAAACGGGAGGACAAGGCTGTTATCCGACCGGTCAAGCGCTGTACTTCCCTCAGATTTCTTGGGGGCGACATATCTTGTAGTGCTTTCACCTTGCTGGGATTTGCCTCGATGCCCCGCTCGGTCACTATATAGCCCAAGAAACGCCCGCCTTTTGCCCCGAACAGACACTTCTGAGGGTTCAGCTTAACTCCATACTTCCTCAGCGTTCGGAAAGTCTCTTCCATGTCTTTAAAGAGATCGGCCGCTCGGACGGACTTGATGAGAATATCATCCAAGTATACTTCCAAATTTCGTCCGATCTACAACTTGAATACTTTGTTCATCAAGCGCTGGTAAGTTGCTCCCGCGTTCTTCAGTCTGAACGGCATCACATTGTAGCAGTAAGTGTCGTCGGCTGTAACGAAGCTGACCTTCTCTTGATCTTCTCGGGCGAGCGACACTTGATGGTAGCCCTGATAGGCGTCAAGCATGCATATCAACTCGCAGCCGACTTTGGAGTCCACCAGTTGATCGATCCGGGGTAGAGGATAAAAATCCTTTGGGCATGCTTTGTTGAGATCCCGGAAATCGATGCAAACTCTTCACTTGTTGCCCGGCTTGGAGGCTAGTACTACGTTCGCCAGCTAGCTCGGGAATTGGTGTCATGCCCCCCCCAAAGGAGTCCCTGCCAGACAAAAATCCGGCAGAGTCTCCCGTGTACCAGTGACAATATGAAGCATCACTACAAGCAAAATACATCAGCCACATGCGGCTGGAATATTTATATACACAACCACGCAGTTATAATAACAGCCCACACGGCTGGAATGAAACAATCACAACCACGCAGTTATATATAAAACAGCCCACACGGCTGTACCAAAAACCAACACAGCGGAAAAACGAAAACGGAAAGCCCACACAACACAAATAAATACAATGCATGCCGGCACGGCTTAAACACAAATACAACACCAAAAGAATAAGATAGCCACATGGCTAAACACAAATACAATGCCACGAATAAGAAAAGAATATACAATAGAAAACGAACACAGTCTTCGGATGTGACGTAGGACCCGGCAGACAGGATACTCCAAGCGACACACCAACCATCTACCTGCTACCTGAAAACATAAATGTACAAATGCGGTGGTGAGTATAAGTAAGTCAGCGGGTAATAGAAAAGATAGTGCATGGACAATACATAAACATGGAGATCACAAGTATACAGTCTCAGTAGGGAATAAAGAACATGATCATACCATCATAATCAATGCACCTAAACATATCTGACATAATCACATGACATATAACTGTACAAACCACAACTAACACAATGACAGATACATACCCAATCTGGAATCGACGCAAGGTACAAAGATCAGTAAACTCACTGGATCTGCAACAGATATACCCGTGACACCTGTGCAATATAAATACGACTGCATATACATGTAAAATAAATGACATGTATGCAGCATGACAACCATATGCAACAATCATATCGCAAACAAATGCAACATACCACAAACACATGCAACTAGTAACTACTAGGCATGTATGCAAATATATCTCCAAAGATGCACCGCGCATCAAATGCAAAAGTGCATGCATACTCCATAGTCACCCCCGCCACCTCTCTAGACACCACGACCCCTGTATAGCCGAGAGGCTTGGGTCCGTGACAAACCGTACTAGCCTCCAGTACATGCAGCGCTATAGGCGCCCGAAGCGGACGGTCAGCTAAGTAGTTATTTAACTACATAGCTAAGGGTCCCTGACCACTCATAACTCAAACCCTCTGACTACTGTACCCTCAAGACCCACTACTCCAGAGTGGTCGAGGCTGACAGAACACTGAGCGGCTGAATGAGCGCGACAGGACATAGCTCCACTCCTAGCTACCACTCTCCAACAGTGGCCGAATGGGCAGCTATAAACAACCGACGACTCTCTCACCACAAGGGAGACAATAGTCGTCAGTATGCAATGAATGATGACATGATATATATATAATCATGATACGAACACCGTCATCATCCATGCAACTCTAAATCCACCTAAGTACCCCACAACATGAGTATAATCATCATGATAAATCCACACATCCCACCAAACACATGTACACAACTCCACACGTATAAACAACCAAAAATCTCCAATAATCCCCCTGGACGCATATGCACAGATCGTAAATACAATCAACATGTATCCTCCAATAATAAACACATCAGACACGTGTACAAACCACAAACATACAATCAACATAACTCCTCCAAAAGTACATAACTAAACACGTGTGTACATACGACATGCAAATGTAGGGTCAACCTGATGACTCCCAAAACACATACCAAGCTACATATAATCCACATTATGTACCCAATCAGCATGGTAATACTAACAGCCCGACAATCCCTACAAGACATACTCTACACGTGTAATCACAACAGAGTAGATATCAAGAGTGGAGACTGTATATGAATTAAATAGATTATCACAAGGGTCAAGCATAAGTATCATGCAGGAAAAACTGCAACCGATCAGGATATAAGATAAAACAGCCTAATTCATCCAATAATAACCATGCACTAAGTACAAGAAAATCTACATAGAGGTCAAGGAAGAAATACCCGCCTTTATACGTAGATCGTGTCCAGAACAAATCCCCCATCGTGATGATCATCCTATATAAAAGGCCTGCATCAATCAATATATATATTTTATTTAGCTAAATCCATAAGAATTAAAATAGCTAAATAAAATCTCTATCCCAATTGGATACCTCCACTCAAATTTGATCTGTGATTGATCCTCCAAATAATCCTTAATTCAACTCCTTCTAGATCCAAACAAAGTATACAGTATATTAATAAATCCAAAACTCACTGATCAACACTTCTTAAATCCAACTCATCATCATTATCCAACAACTCAAATAATCCTCAATTAACACAATCATTTAATTCAATAACAAATCTATTTCTTAATTACCAATCCGCCACATCCGATAATCAATCAATCCATCAACAACTAATTAGCCAAAACAATACTTACAACTAGAAGTAAAATCTTAATCCTTAATCCACCATAATTCATTCAATCCACATCACACCACTCATACATCTAAGCAAGCAAAAAGCCCTACAACCCATAAAAACCTAGCCTAAGAGGAGATCGCTGCGTCGGAGATGGTCGGAGCCATCAAGATTTGGTGACGTTTTCCCCCTGATGACGTGACGAAGCCGAGATTGCTCGGGAAGCCGTCGGCGTTCGGTCATCCGTGCGCGAGAGAGAACGAAGAGAGCGTCGCGAGAGGGAGAGCATCAACTGCTCTCACGCAGCCGGAGTCGTTGCCCTAGCCCCACACGAAGGAAGGGGCCGACGATCCCAAGCTCTGCGTCGGGGAATCGTGAGGAGGAGGATGAGAATCGACACGATGCGAAGAGAGGAGAAGAAACGGGTTTGGGTGAGAAGAAGGAATCAGGGGAAATTAATTAAATACCTAGGGTTAGCCCAATTTAATTCAAAGTTCACTCCTTAATCAACTCCCACTTAAATTGGGTATTCCAAACAGGCTTTCTCTATACCCCGAATCCATCTCTCAAAACGGGTCATACGGACTCCGGTTAAATCCCAAAAAATTTCTAAAAATTTCTGAAAAATCCAATAAGATTTTTTGTCCAATAAATTTATTATTTAATTTTTGCGATATCTTACAATTGGACCTCGCATATGTGGTCGGCCTCCAGGAGCCGCTCGGATGATGGCATTTTGTTCGGCGCTGAAGTCCCTCTTCCTTTGCTTCACCGGCTGAGCGTCCGGTCGGACGTGGAGCTCGTGCTGCGCTATAATTGGTGAAATCTCGGGCAGCTCATGTGTTGACCAAACGAAAACATCACAGTTTCTCTGGAGACATTTGATCACTTCCTCTTTCTGGCTCGCCTCTAGATCGACCGCAATGAATGTTGTGGCCTCCGATTAGGTCGGGTGAATTTGCACTTCCTCTTTTTCTTCATACACCAAAGAGGGTGGTTTTTCGGTTATGGCGTTTACCTCGATCCGGGGCGCCTTCTGAGCGGAATTGGCGCCTTCAGCTCGGACCATCTCGACGTAGCATCGCCGAGCTGCCAGCTGGTCTCCTCGTACTTCTCCCACTTTATCTTCCACCGGGAACTTGATTTTCTGGTGGAAGGTGGAGACGGCCGCTCGGAATTCGCTGAGCGTCGGTCGCCCCAAGATAACGTTGTATGCTGAGGGAGAGTCGACCACGACGAAGTTTGCCGTCCACGTCCTTCTGAGCGGCTCTTCTCCCAGCGAGATAGCCAGTCGGACCTGTCCGACCGACAGAACTTTATTGCCCGTAAACCCGTAGAGGGGGGTGGTCATGGGCAGCAGCTCGGCCCGATCAATTTACAGTTGGTCGAAGGCCTTTTTTAATATGATGTTGACCGAGCTTCCTGTATCAATGAAAATGCGGTGAATAGTATAGTTAGCTATTACCGCTTTGATGAGGAGAGCGTCGTCATGTGGCACTTCGACTCCCTCTAAGTCCCTGAGCCCGAAACTGATTTCGGGACCGCTCGCCCTTTCTTGGCTGCAGCCGACCGCATGGATCTGAAGCTGTCTGACGCTCGCCTTCCTTGCTCTGTTGGAGTCGACTCTGGTTGGCCCCCCAGCAATGATGTTGATTTCACCTCGGGAAGTGTTACTTCTATTTTCTTCTTCCCGAGCGGACGGCCTAGGCTGCTCCCTAGATATCCGGGGATTACCCTCACGCCTCGGAGTATGATGCCGCTCAGAAGTCTGTCGTCGATCAGCTTCACGGTGTCGTTGTCGCCTGTCGGACGATGGCGATCGACGGTGGCCACCCCAGGGCATGGGGTGGGAGATCAGGGGAAGGCTCTGGCAATCTCTTGTATTATGCGTGTCTGTCCGGTGAAATGAGCAAAATATTGGGGTCCATACCTTTTTCTTAGGTTTGGGCTGCTCGGCAGATACTTCTTGAATGACGTGGGATCTTGCATGTTGCTGGGGGCGGGTTGCTTCAGCTTGCGGTCCTCTGGGCGGCTGATGAGCAGTGTGCGGCTTCCGCTCAGCAGTGGGCGCCCGCTCGGTTGGAGCTTCCTTCCTTCGGGCCGCTTGGGCTTCCTCCACATTGATGTATTCATTGGCCCGGTGTAACATATGGTCGTAGTCTCGGGGCGACTTCTGAATGAGCGAGCGGAAGAAGTCCCCGTCCACGAGGCCTTGCGTGAACGCATTCATCATTGTTTCTGAGGTGGCCGTTGGAATATCCATGGCCACCTGGTTGAATCGTCATATATAAGCTCTAAGCGGCTCTCTGGGCTCTTGCTTGATGGCGAATAAGCTGACACTAGTCTTCTGGTAGCGCCAACTGCTTGTAAAATGGTGGAGGAAGGCCGTGCGGAACTCCTTGAAACTTGTGATGGATCCGTCCGGCAGCCTCCAAAACCACCGTTGCACCGATCCCGAGAGGGTGGTAAGGAACACCCGACACTTTACTCCATCCGTGTACTGATGAAGGGTGGCTGTGTTGTCGAACTTACCCAAGTGATCGTCCGGGTCGGTGGTTCCGTTGTATTCACCGATCGCCGGGGGCACATAGTGCTTTGGTAGAGGGTCCCGCAGGATGACCTCCGAAAACTGACGGTTGATCCGCTTGGGGGAGGTGTCCGCTCGGGGGGCCTTGCCTTTTCTGTTGTCTCATATTGGCACTTCATCTGATGAAGATCCTCGATCACGATTAACTGCTGCAGCTTCAGGAGGCATGCGGAATAGGGCCCGATGAAACGGAACCGTGGACGCGGGGCTTCCGCTCGGCCTCCCGATGCGGGCGTCGCTTGTTGCTCCATCCGCTCGGCTTGTGCCTTCTATTTTTGTTCCACAAGCTTAGCTGCTCTTGTCTCGATCAGAGCGTCGAGCTCCTCTGTGGAGAGCATCACCGAGTGCGATCGTCCAGCTTTGCCCATTGCTTCCGATCGGATGCAGGAGCGTTCCCACAGACGACGCCAAATTGATCCTGTTCGAACGTTGAATCAACGGACGCTGGGCACGTGGCGCTCTCCGAACTGCTGACGTAGATCTTCGACCGGTCGTGTGGACTTCGGCAAACCTGCAAGGAAGTCGGGCCGGGAGGGGGTTCCCGGCGACGACCCTCCGACGCTCAAGTCAGGTAAGAGGAAGACGAGAAAGTGGCTCTGAATATGCGAGAATGCGTACCTCCGGCGAAGTGTGAGGCTCCTTATATAGAGTAGTGAAGAGTCTCATGCACACATACCGAGGCGAATACGTGTCCTCTAACCATACTTCAGTATGGGCTTGTCAGAAGAGCTTACCTGACACCATACTGCTACAGTCCGAGCACATCTCTGATGGGACAGCGGAACCCTCTGTCGTAAGATCCTGCGTATGACCTGGTCGTTGAACATACCCGCTGTCAGAAGATGTTCCCTTGTCCTTTTGTCTCTTCTTACCCCATTCCGAGCGTCCAGCCGGTCGGCAGTCCCCTCACGTCCGGCCGATCGTATGTGCTAGTCCGCTCGGGAGATTTCCGGTCGTGTGCTCTGTGGAGACTGTTCGCAGTATTACTACTTTATGCCTTCGGCCGAGCGAGCTACCCGCTCGGCCATACAACCCTGTTCAACATGAGCGTCGGAACCCCGGCTCCCTGCCGGGGTGTCTTTGCTTCCGTTCGGAACATCGTCCGGTCGCCCCCATCTTTATCCGCTCGGCCAAACCCCTGATTGACCTTTTACCTTTCAACCTCCACGTGGCGTTGACTCTGCTTAAAGGGGGGTCCCCCCTCCTCACTGCCGGATCAAAATGTATGTAAGTTGATCCTACGAGAACTGAGGATCAAATGCTAATTAATTTTACACTTCGAATTCATCTAGACATAATCAATAATTATTTGATTTGAGCTTATCAACCAAAATGTGAAAATAGAAGAAAGAAAATTGAGAAGAAAGAAAATTGAGAAAACCCTGAATTCAAGAAGATATTCTAGGCCTTCCGTTTCACTGTATTAGCGAATGTTGTGCTATGTATTTACCCAATCCTAGTTCTCCACTTCTATGTTTGCAGGATGATCTAAACTACTACTGATTACCACCCCGTGATGTTGTATCGGAGTACCTTTCCTACCAGTAACCAAATATGTCATCAAGTGAAGAAGTAACTTAGAAAGTCCGGATTTTCAATAGAGTACTTCCTGTCACAAGGCCTCCCCAGGTTTACGTCTCTAGATTATGTAGGTCATTTGCATAGCATATGATTAGGGAAAACCCATTAGATCAAGTGAAAGACTCATCTATACATAGAATTATTTTCCCTTAAGAGGTTATAATCTATATAGAGGATAGTTATCTTAGATATTCAACGTTAAACAAACATCCTAAAGCCATGCTGAGCTATATTGGAACATACACTTAAAATAGGTAACAATCTATACATCCATTCAATAAAACTTCAGGTTCATGCTGATGTGCGTAGATTATATACAGTTTTATGCATGTTTGGACGCACATCTACTTGTATTCATTGGCATAATCTATGTTTATTGCACCCTATTTCTTTATAATGTCATACTTCTATTATATTTTGTTCGAAGATCTGCTATTTTCTTGTTTCTATTGACAGGACGCTATTTGGAGCGAAAATAGAGCTAAAACACACATAAGAGCTAGGGGCATGTAGGCCACACGCTCGTGTGGGTATTATGCTTTGGTTGTGCCAAATTGCAAGGTCGTGCCAATGTTCCAGATTTGAAGAGGGTCACGGCCGTGTGAGACACACGGCCGTGCTAACATCCCGTGGCCAAGCAACACACGACCGTGCTAATTTTCCAGAGATGAAGAAGGCCACAGCCGTGTGACCTCGGTAGAGAAGAAAAGGGCCACGGCTATGTGAGCCACACTGCCGTGTGACTCAACCCGAGAGGAAGCCGTGTGAGGCCGTGTGGATTCCACACGGCCGTGTGACGAAGAACACGGGCCGTGCCACGCCAAAATAGAGCTGCCCTGAATTCTGGGCAGATTGCAGGCCGTTCGTAAAACGGCCATAACTTTGCGCTCGATAGGATTTTTTGGATGATTTTTATACCGAAACGTAGCTGACTTCAATATCTACAACTTTACTTCAGATCCAACAGAGAGAAAGCATTGTATACCTGTGCTAAATGGTACAACCGTGCCTCCTAACCGCGGGTTCAACTGGGCCTCCGCCCAGACTACAGACCAAACTTTGAACCGTCATAACTTTCGGCTCGGTTGGAGCCAAGGCTCTATCCAAGTATCAGATTGAAGATAATTTCAAGAGATACAACTTTTGTTCATGGTGAATCACGAGAAAACCTGGTTTAATGGGTAAAAAATCCGATTTACCGGACCCCTATAATCCTGGTTTTCCTGGGCAGCTTGGAGGAGGTATAAAAGGGTCAAGATCCTCATTCTTTGACTCATCTTGAGTTTGAGACTTCACCCCCCTCCTTGGTGAAGGGTTCTCCCCTTAGGGGGAAGCCCTAGAGCTTCATCCACCTCCATCCCTCATCGATCCGTTCATCTTTGGAGCAAAGAGGCATCTCCAAGACATCGGAATCATGGGCAAGCATCTCTTCTTCCCCTTCTTCTCACATCTAGGGTTGTATGTTTTTCTTTATGTTTTGAGATTGTTTTTCCTTAAAAATAGAGTAGATCTCTAGATCTATGATGTAGGAAGTATTTGTAATGTGATGGAGATGTAAACTATGTGGATTTTGTTGGGTTCTTCGGGCCGCGAAAGCCGCTTTTCGCGTCGCGGAAATCCCGAATCACCCAAGGCCAACGGATCCGTGCAAGGAAAAACCGAACGAAAATACGAGTACGAGTTTCAAAGACTCTAGATCTACACTAGATGAGAGTTATACCTTCGAAGCGTGCCCTTTCGCGTTCCCGCTCGTCCAAGGAATTGCCGGATCTCTAGAGTATCAAAATAGATACTCCTCTAGAAGTATCCACACGAACACGTAGGTGGAGAAAACACACAAAAGGTGTGCTAGCACCTTGTGTGGTCACGGCAAGAGGAGGAAAGGGAGAGAGCTCTCTTGAGGAAGAAGAAGAAGAAGTAATGCCTTGAATCAAAAATCAAATTTCATTCACCACTTTTGTGTGGCCGGCCACTCCATGGAGTGTAACTCCCATTCCACATTAATCACAATTAATGTGAAGCCATTAAGAGGTGTTTTGTAACTCCTATGATGTGGCACATCATGAAGATGTGGACCATTACCATTGGTCCACATCTTGCCACCTCACAATGATGTGGCAAATGAGTAACCTCCACTCATTTAATGTGGCCAACCCACATTAAATGCAATGGAGGCTTGTAACCTCCATGAGGTGGCAAAACAAGATGATGTGGAACAACACTATTGGTCCACATCTTGCCACCTCACTCATGATGTAGCAAAGAGTCAAGTCAAACTTGACTCTTCCTCTTCCTCTCTAGTCAAGTCAAACTTGACTCAATCTCTCTCATGGTTGATCTAATCTAACCATTTGATTCAAGCCAACTTAATATAATGAATCTAATTCATTAAATTAAATTGATCTAATGAGTCATAATCTAAATTAGACTCATTAAATACATGAATCAACTTGAGTCTAACTCAATTAGCCCAATTTGGATTACTCTTAATCCAATTTGATTCATCAAATGAATCTAATCCTCTTGGTTCATCATATGAACCAAATCTCCATCTAAATGTCCTAAGTGTGTGACCCTATAGGTTCTTGTAACGTTGGCAATGCCCTAAACCCATTTAGGAGCATAAGTAATGAGCGGTATCTAGCAACACATCATTACTACCCAAGTTACAAGAAATGTCGAGATCCAACATCACCTTGTGACTACTAATTGTGACTCCTCACAATATGTGACATTGTCCTTCTATCCTAGACATCTAGATTGATCAATGTGAGGCATAGACCGTGTCATCCTCTAATCAATCTAAATCTTGAACTCCAAGTAAACTCACTCGATCAAATGAGCTCAACATCTAATGTTGACTCATTTGGGCATGGTCATGCACTTCGTGGTCTAACTCTATCAAGAATATTGATGTCGCTCCCGTCATATGGGAGGGATAGATCCCATCTACATCACTCACATCCCTCTGCATAATTTGTTACATACCCAGTAATCGCCTTTATAGTCCACCCTGTTACGGGTGACGTTTGACGAAACCAAAGTACATAACTCCTTATGTAGGGATCCATGGTGACTTCAGGTCAAAGGACTAATAGTCATACTAATAGCCACATGAGAAAGTATATGACACTCATATAACGATCCATGATACTTTCTCATGGCGGGTCATTCAGTATATATTCTCTAATGCATACTCATGTGTCAGCTTGATATCTCTATATCCATAACTTGTGAGATCAAGTCATCGAGCTGACCTACATGCTAGTCTTATTGTATTAACATTGTCCCTGAATGTTAATACTCGACTAGGAATGATTTAGAGTAGTGTTCCCTATATCATCTCACTATCGATTCAACCAATCGATTGATATAGGTAAGAACCTTCTACTCAAGGACGTTACTATACTTATTTTATCTGGAACTAATACAAATAAGCATAATAACCAAAAAACCAAATGCCTTAATATATATATACAAGAATATGATATACATGAGTCCATATAATCATCAAATGATTGGCTCTAGGGCTCTAACTAACAGATTTGTCATGTTTATATTCAATGACTTGTTAATGTCTTGTTCTTGTTTGATGATGTGTGTGTGTGAATGCTTATATATATATATATATCTTTTGCATATCTTATCAAATAGTTGTGTAGAATTGTTAATCTCGTAGGGGGGATACCCTAGATCGTATGACCGAGGGGCGTCATGATAGAGCTGCCTCACTAACGGACGTCTAGGGTATCACCTTGAAAGGAGAAGCAAATCTCTACAAGGAAGTAGGGGTTCGAGCATAATCATTATTTTTATTTCTATGTTATTGCGTGTTAGTGTGTTTCTATGTTGTATGACCAAGGGATGCCATGACAGGGATGCCCCACTAACGGACTTCATAGGAATCACTTCCATTTAGTAACATAGGACATGAAGTAGGAGATCATGTCGGCTTATCAACTGCAGGGAAGAGTCGGTAATGAATCTAACTTATTACAAGAGCATGAATATAGAAGATAGAAATTAAGCAATCTATGTAACATCGCCTAGCATTACAAGGAAATCGAAATCCTAGAATATGTCATCCACCATCCTCTTTCTCAACCCCTCTCAAGATCTATTATCTCTCTTTCCTCTTTCTTTCTCTTAGTTTCTTTCTAATCAATCTTGTGTTTGTCTAGATAATTCGCCGTGCGATGTTAACTTTTATTATTATTGACGACGTAACCGTACACTTGCGGTTCGTAGTACATGCTCAGATTTAGACACATAGCAATGTATCTAGTGCAAACATGAGATCTACGCATACAAAAATATAATCTAGATACATAAATTCATGTCAATAAAGAAAGCCTTCTTGAAAGCATTTCATCAAATAGAACAAGTGTTATTCAAGCTTCATCAAATAAGGGGATTGACAATTCCATAGAGTTTTACATCATCCACACATTACAATTACTTCCTACATCTTAGAACAATGCAGATCTACTCCATAATTGAAAGATATACAATCCAAGAACTCAAAATCATAGAAACTTTGAACCCCCAAAAGAAGGGGAGAAAAAGCTTATCCATTGATGTCAAGTAAAGCCCTTGGATGCAGATCTTGGAGTGTCGACGAGGATGGAGTAGTAAAACAACCTTGGATTGTCTAGATAATGACTCCGGGTGCAAAGATTTAACCTAGAGAGTCTCCTCCCACCTTGGAACTACCTCCCTCTATAAAGGGGATGAAGTGCCTCTTATATAGAGGTGAGGGCACAGGGTAGTCATGCCAAGGGGCACGACCCATGCCATTTGGCATGGGCAAGGCCTCTCTCTGGTTGTCTGGCTGTGCCATTTGGCATGACCAAAGCCAAGTTGGTTCTGGTTCTGGGCACCTGGACATGTCATTTAGCACTACTAGAACTATCTCTGGCTTCTGGCCATGCCAAATGGCACGACCAGAGCAGAGATTGCTCTGTTTAGGCCTCCTAGGTCATGCTATTTGACACGACCTGAGCTTTAAACTTGTATTTTTTTTTTGGCTTTTAGAGGCATGGTTGTGCCTCAAGGCATATCCAAGTTCATTTCTACTCTGGAAATCTGCATGAGTTGGCTCCTGGCCATGCCATTTGGCATGGCCTGAACAACTTCTGTGCTGTGGGCTTCCTCTTGGCCATGCCATTTGGCACAGCCAGTGTCTCACTAGTTCCTTGGCTATGCCTTTAAGCATGACACCTCCTTTTAGAGCTTCTCTTGGCCATGCCTCAAGGCATGGCCAGGTCCAATTTGACTTTGAAAGTTTATTGTCGCTTGTGTCCCAATACTTGGGCACTCCAATCCTTTACTTTCCTCAACACGAGAGAGACATGACTAGGTCATAGTCTTCTTCAAATGATCTTCTTTTGATTCATTTTCCACTCCAAACTACTCATGAAAGTGAAAATAGACACCGAGCAAATCTTTGGATAAAAAATAGTAATTATGATAGAATTAACATGATAAAGGGTGAAAAAGCATAGATCATAGACATTGAATATTGTTGTGTGTTAAATAGTATAAAATAACATATATAATCTACGCACATCACACCCCTAAACTTAAACCTTTTCTTATCCTCAAGCAAACTCTGTAATCTAGATTCTTGAGCTAATAATGTGTATCGCTAGTGATTCTATTCAGTTCTATCAAACTAGTGAAATTAATGATCATAATCAAGAATGATCCGTAAGAAAGCATTCGATTGTTATCAAACAAAATTCTATAGTCTAGAAATATATGTAGGAGTAAGTCCATCATAATCTTTGGTGAATCAATTTAACTCTATCAAATAATTTCAATAATGAGCATGATCATAAATGGATTTAACTTAGCCCAAGAATGAGTTCTCCATGCTAAGTGCAAATTGTGGCCTAAATTTCTCAAGTATCAATTCCTAATCCTAGTCAAGTTGTCATTGAATCATCTTTTCTTTTTATTCCCAGCAGTAAACACTGCTTAGTTCATCTATCTTAAATCTACCCAAGGTCTAATGAATTTGCTTAATATCAACAGAAATCTAGTATTCATTTCCCCAATAACCTAACTCGGTCTCAATGGGGCAAACAACTAGTTTCCACTCACAATAACAAAATTTTCAATACCTTATTTCATATACATTTTATTTTCAATTAGACATTTGTAACGATGCAATTGGTGGAATTTCCATATTTCCAAATGAGCTTTAATGCTTCGAGCAATCTAGTGACCAAGATGTAGTTAATTTCACCATGGGAATTCAAGTATTCATCAAGTCTAATGAATCATGACTATTTTCAGAACCTTCAACTATCAAAATAAGGCAAAGTGTAAAGATATCCTTAAACTAGACTAGAATCAAATCCTTTAAATGAAATACAATGCTCATATTCTTCTATTGAAGATAGAGAAAAGTATATCACCAAGAATATTAGCACTAATAATCTAACAACATGAATTTAAACGATAACGTGCAAAAATTTTTATTATCAAATAAATTCTATGCTCATTTTGTTTCACTAGAGATAGAAAAAATAAATCACTAAACATACTAGCACAAAAAAATGTAACTCATGACCTCTAGATAATGATCGTGCTAGAAGTTTACTTTTGGACAAGTCAGCAGTAATAGTGTGGATAGTGTAACTCAAAATACCTCAAAACTTATGACCAAAATCTAAATTTTATTATCAAAATCTAAAATATAACCCAACATATATGCATCTAAGTATGCATCCCCTTAAACTTAAACTTTTCATTATTCCAATGAAAACAAAGTCAAATATAAAAGAGAGTTAAGGTTAAAGGACTTATCAAGTGAAACGTGCTAAGTTAATGGGTCAATCAAGTTATAAAATTACTCAATTATCCTCAAGTCTCCTAAACAATGTATCCTAAAAAATAAAGTATGGACAAGAAAAACTAAGTAAAGGGATTGATTTAAGAAAAGTGAAAATAAAATAAACTGAAATAATAACAGGAAAGAAACTTAGGTTGCCTCCCAAGAAGCGCTTGTTTTAAGTCCTAAGCTCGACCTCCTCATGTGATATATCTAAATCTTGATCTTGGAGGGGTAAGATATTTCAACACCCTCCTACCAAAGGCTCTTATTATGGAGAGAGCTTTCAATATATGCGTTATAAAGGAAAGTATCTCTCTCTCCATCTTCATTTTCTTAAAAGCTCTTTTAGGTGGCTGAAGACGGTTCAGAGTGAGCTTCTAAATTTTGGCCCAAGAGAAATTTGCATATGCAAAAGAAAAATATACCTCCCACAAGTATGTAATATAAGAAAGAACTAGAACTATATTAAATATGACAAAGCATGAATGAAAAAATGAATCACATCCTACAAAATTGATTATAGGTACTTCTATGAAATTTTCTAAAAGATCACTAGAAGTACTAATCTTACATTGCTGGGAGGTACCTGAAAGTACTAAAAAAGTGGATGTTACTTCTTCTGAATCAATTGATGGTTTTAGCTCTGGCTCAGGTGAAATTATAACTAAAGGTGGTTATTCTTGAGACTCTATCATCTCTGCATAAGTCCCTACATATTGATCCATAACATGTTCAATTCTTGTAACTCTCAAATACTCAACGGGTTGTGTGGACAAAAGAAGTGATTCTTGAGATGCTACTTTGACAACACAACTCCCTATGTTGGTTGCTACTCGGAAAACCAAATGGTTCCACTGTACAAAAATTTTGTACAAAGGTCTGAACCTTTTCCTAGCTACCATGTGTTCTTTTAAATTAAACTTGGATCGCCTGCGGAACTTAACACGTTTGATCCAAAGTTTAATCTATTTGTTCTTTTAGGTTTAGACTCGGATCTCCTGCGGAACTTAACACGTTCGATTCAAATCACCTAGGTTATTAATTTCATTAAATATTAATTTCCAAAATTGGCTTCCAGTACTGACGTGGCGAGGCACATGGCCTTCTTGGATATGGGAACAACCACCACCGACTAGACAAAGCCTTTTAAGGAAAGTTAATATTTAATTTCCTTAAATAACTTGGGTCAACCGAAAAGAACAATCAAATCACAAGGAAAAGTAAAAAACAAAAGAACACAACATCGAAAACAAATTCGAAATACTAGAATCACATGCCTCTTGTATTTGTATTATTTCCAAAAATAACTAGTATGATGCGGAAAGGAAAAATACTAGTTATACCTTTTAGAAAGACCTCTTGATCTTCTACCGTATTCCTCTTCTAACCTCGGACGTTGTGTGGGCAACGATCTTCCAAGATGAGGACCACCTAGCACCTTCTTCTTCTTCCTTCAAGTTTCGGCCAAGCACCAAAATCCAAGGATGAAGAACTTTTTCCACCAACTAAGCTCCAAGGGATGCATGAAACAAGACTCCTTTCTCTCCTTTTCTCCAAGCTAGATCCGGCCACTTCTATGCCTCCAAGAGATGATGAAGTCTCGGCCACAAGAAGGAGAAGAGAGAAGGAGAAGGGGAACCTCTAGGGGCCGGCCACACCAAGGAAGAAAAGGGAGGAAGAAAAAGAATAGAGTCGTTCACCATGAAGCCTCCTCTACCCCCTCTTTTATAATCCTTGGTCTTAGCAAATAAGGAAATTTAAATAAAAACTTCCTTAATTCTTTTGCCATGATAAGGAAAATTTATTTAATTAAAAATAATTTTCTCTTCTCCAATTTATTTGGCCGGCCACCTCTTTCCCCAAAACAAGGAGAGTTGTAATTAAAACAAAAATTAAAACTTCCTAATTTGTTTATAGAAATTTGTAAAAATTTCTCCAATAATTTTAATCCCTTCATGATTGGTTAATAAAGAGAAATTTTATAAATTAAAATCTTTCTTTTAAACATGTGGATAATTTCCAAAAAGGAAAGTTATCTCTAAAAATTAAAATCTCCTTTCAATCTACAAATAAGGAAAGATATTAAATCTTTTCTTAATCTTTTGTAGAAACTAATAAAAGAGAATTTTTAATTTTTAAACTTTCTTTTAAATCATGAACATAATTAAAAGGAAAGTTTTTACCAAAATTAAAATGAACCTTTTAATCTACAAATAAGGAAAGAGATTTAGCTCTTCTCTTAATCTTTTGTAGAATCTTATAAAAGGAAAGATTTTAAATTTTTAAACTCTCTTTTAAATAATGTTATCCACATAAGAAAAATTAAAAAAAAATAAAAATCCTTTTATTTTAATATGGGCCAGCCACACAAAGCTTGAACCCAAGCTAGGGCAGGCCACCTTGAAGCACCCATGAACCAAACTTTGGCCGGCCCTAGCTTGGTCTCCAAGCTAGCTTGGCCGGCCCCTATGGGATGGGTAAGAAGGTGGGTATATGTGGGTATAGTACTCTATAATTAAGAGGCTACGATAGGGACCGAGAGGAGGAATTGGTTTTGGTCTCCCGATAAAATTAAGCATCCCATGTTCGCCCCGAACACACAACTTAATTTTATCAATAATAATTCATTCCACTAGAGAACTATTATTGAACTACCGCACCAATCCCAAATTACATTTTGGGCTCCTTCTTATTATGAGTGTGTTAGTCTCCCTGTGTTTAAGATGTCGAATGCCCACTAATTAAGTAAGTTACTGACAACTCACTTAATTAATATCTAGCTCCAAGAGTAGTACCACTCAACTTCATCGTCATGTCGGACTAAGGCCACCTGTAGGGTTTAACATGACAATCCTTATGAGCTCCTCTTGGGGATATTCTCAACCTAGATCACTAGGACACAGTTTCCTTCTATAATCAACAACACACACTATAAGTGATATCATTTCCCAACTTATCAGGTTTATTGATTTATCGAACTAAATCTCACCCATTGATAAATTAAAGAAATAAATATCAAATATATGTGCTTGTTATTATATTAGGATTAAGAGCACACACTTCCATAATAACTGAGGTCTTTGTTCCTTTATAAAGTCAGTATAAAAGAAACGATCTCAAATGGTCCTACTCAATACACTCTAAGTGTACTAGTGTAATTATATAGTTAAGATAAACTAATACCTAATTACACTATGACCTTCCAATGGTTTGTTCCTTTCCATCTTGGTCGTGAGCTACTGTTTATAATTTATAAGGAACCGATAACATGATCTTCTGTGTGTGTCACCACACATCATGCTATCTACAATATAAATTAATTAAGCAACTACATTTATCGTAAATGTAGACATTTGACCAATGTGATTCTTATTTCTAGATAAATGTTTATACCAAAAGCTAGGCTTTTAGTATACATCCTAACAATCTCCCACTTATACTAAAAGACTAAGCTGCCATATCTGCTACCATACATCTGATTCCCAACCTTTCAACATGCCCATCAAAAGTTCTTGCCTTAAGGACCTTAGTGAAAGGATCTTTAGGTCATCACCTGATGCAATCTAGGCGGCAACTACTTCTCCTCGTTTATACGATTTCTTGTATTGGGTGGTACTTGCGCTCTATTGTGTTTACTTGCCTTATAGACTTATGGTTTCTTCGAGTTTGCTACTGGACCAATATTATTACAATAAATTGTGATAATCTTTGGACAAACCAGAAATCATATCTAAGTCTATCTTGAGGTTATTGAGTCATTCAGCTTTTATGGCTACCTTAGAGGCTTGCCATATACTAAACTTCTATGGTAGAGTCCAGAAAAATACCTATGCTTATTACTCTTCCATAGTTATGACTTTACCTCCTAAAGTAAACACAAAACCCCAAGGTCAACTTACTATTGTCCCTATCCGATTGGAAGTCAAAATCCGTGTAACCCACAGGGACCAAATTAACTGCCTTGTAAGCTAGTATATAATCTCTAGTGCCTCTAAGGTACTTCAATATATGTTTTACTGCAGTCCAATGTCCTTGTCCAGGGTTACTTTGATATCTGCTAACTATGCCCTTGGCAAAACAAATTTCTGATCTCGTGCATAGCATACATTAGGCTTCCAACAGCCGAAGCATAAAGAACCGCCTTCATTTCCTCTATCTCTTTTGATGTCTACAGAGACATTTCTTTAGATAAAGTTACTCCATGCTAAAAAGGTAAGAAACCTTTTTTGGAGTGTTGTATGCTTAAAATGAGTAAGGATTTTTTCGATATATGAAGCTTGAGATAAGTAAAATATTCTTTTCTTGCGATCCCTTATTACTTTGATCCCAAGAATATATACATTCTCCCAAGTCCTTTATATCGAATTGTTTGGACAACCATACCCTTACTTCTGACAACATTTTGATATTGTTTCCAACTACCAAAAATGTTATCTACGTATAGTACAAGAAATACCACCACGTTTCATCACACCTTTTGTATACAAAAGACTTATCCGATTACTAAATAAATCCATAGGTTAGGATTCCTTTGATAAACCGGATGTTTCAAGACCTTGAAGCTTTGCCTCAGTCCATAGACTAATTGAGCTTGCACACAAAATGCTCTTTACAATGAACCCTTCTGGTTGCTTTGTATGGATGCTTTCTTCAAGACTTCCATTAAGGAATGCTGTCTTGACATCCATTTACTAAATAGATAAAAGAATCCAGATAGACTTAAGCATGACTACCAGTGAAAAAGTTTCCTTTTTCATCAAGCCTTGCTTTGAAAGTTTCCACCTTCCTGTCTATCCATCTTTTCCTATTGTAGACATATTTTCACCCAATGGCTTTTACACCATCTAGTGGTTCTACAAGCTTCCAGATTTTATTAGAATACATATATTCTAATTCTGTATTCATTGCTCTTTGCCAAGATGCTGCATCTTTATTTTGGAGTGCTTCATCATATTTCCGGGATCAGACTCAATCTCATTTGGGATCAAGTCCAAAAACTCTCCCAAAAAATGAATCCTTTTGGTTGTTTGACAACCCTCCCACTACGATGATGTACTTTCTATAATTGTGTATCAATTGTGATACATGTTGCAGTTTCTTGTGATATTTCATCTTGTACAGTTGGTACTAGATTAGACATGTCCTTTATAATTTCTTTAAGAACAAATTTACTTATGGGCTTGTGGTTTATTACATAGTCATTTTCTAAAAATCAATCATTGATGCTAACAATGACCTTCTGATTTTTAAGACTATAAACCTACTTTCATTTCTCTAGGATAACTTACAAACAAGTGAATTCCTGTCCAACTTATCATTGTCTCTCTTCAGCATATGTGCTGGACTACCTGAATCCGAATATGCTTCAAAATAGGCTTATGCCTATTTAGCAATTCTATGTGAGTAGAGAGTTCTGACTTTGGAAAGTACTATGTTCACTTCCGTTTCCAGAGTATATCCTTAAAATGAATTTGGTAATTTTCCAAATAACTCATCATCAATCTACTTATTTCCATAAGAGTCCTATACCTTCCTTTTTCTACACCATTATGTAGGGGTGTACCAGGTGCAGTTAGTTGGGATTGAATCCCTACTTCTGATAAGTGACTCCTAAATTCTCCCAAGAGGTACTTGCCACTACGATCTCATCGTAGTGTCTTGATACTTTTACTTTGATATTTCTCCACATCAGCCTCGTACTCTTTGAACTAATCAAAGCACTTAGACTTGTGACACATCAAGTAAATGTATCCGTATCTTGAATAGTTGTCTATAAAATAGACGAAATATTTGAAACAACCTCTTGCCTGGATAGTCAAAAAGTCTTCACAAATCAGAATGAACCTATTCTTATATATCTTTGGCTCCAAACCCCTTAGACTTAAAAGCTTCTTGGTTATTTTTCCTTCCAAGTAAGACTCGCAGGTTGGAAAGATTTCCACTACTAATGAACCCAAAAGTTCATCAGCTACCAATGAATCCTACTCAAGTTAATATAACCTAGCCTTAGATGCCAAAGATATAATTGGTTCATTTCCGAAGGTTGCTTTCTCTTAAAAAGTAGAAGATGTGTTACTAATTTCCATTTGTTGCATCGTGGGTTTATTGGATTTATAAATTGCCAACCAACGTACCTGAATAGATAACTTCCCTATTTTTCTTGACAACAACTTTGTTATCAAAATAGACACAATATCTATTCTTTAATAGTTTAGAAACTGAAAACAAATTCTTTCTAAACTTAGTACGTAAAGACAATTTCTAAAATCCATATTCTATTCCTATCAGAGGATAAGCATCTCCCACTGCAATAGCTACCACTTTTTGCAGTAGTGCCCATGTAGACAGTGATTTACCTTTCATATAGTTTTCGGGTTTCCTGGAACCCTTGCAATGAATTGCGGACATGATAATGACATCTGTATCTACACTCCAGGTTCTGGTAGATAACACCATTAAACATGTTTCAACTAATGAATTAAATACACCTATATTGTTCTTTAGTTCTAAAAAGACAGACTACCTTAATGTCCAAGTCCTATTTCCAATCATTACAATCGGGACTACTAAGTCTTTTCTATAGTATAACAACTAGGGAATTGACAAACATTTTAAATCCTAAGAATCACAAAAATATTTGGTCAAGATCAATTCCTTAAAATCCCCATGAATTTTGTATGCCACGATAGTGTGGACGTATACAAAATCAAAGAAGAGATTTTATCCATTAATTTTATTATCTCGTCAACTTTACTTTATGACGAATAAAATTAATAGTTGATCTTTCTTTGATCAAATATTTAGTCAAAACTTTTGAATTTAAAATAACATTGATTCCTTAAATAATATTATTTAAATTCACCAACACCTCAAACACCGTGAATTTTGCATACCACGATAGTGTGGACGTATACAAAATTAAACATTTGTAAGAGGAGGGGTTTACCCATTAATTATCTTGTCAATAAATCTTTATGACAAATAAAATTACCTCAAACACCGTGAATTTTGTATGCCACGATAGTGTGGACGTATACAAAATCAAACATTTGTAAGAGGGGTTTTTTAATTTTATTATCTTGTCAACTTATTTATTTGACAAATTAATAGTTGGTTTCCTTCAGTCGCACAAATAATAGTAGTGACTCCGATGGGGAGGATACTATTAGGCGTGCCTAAGTGTATACCATTACTTGACACTAAGTCCATTAATAAGATTGTGCCCCTTCCGATGGGGAAGATCACACGCTCTTAATTAACTTCCTATAGTCATCCAAAATGGAAGTTTAATCTAGTGATCCGCAAACAAGCTCATCCGATATGGAGGAAGGCACTCAGAGCCAACGCGCAAGCTTGTTGCATCACTTATAAACCAGTAATGGAGACCGTGGAATTTATTTAAAAATAAATCCCTCTCTCACTTAGTTATTTAAAGTGAGAAATTTTGACTATGCTAGCCTACTTAACATGCATACTAACAAGCACACACAGCACAACATAAAAAGCAATAAATAGAAAAACTAATTTTCAACTATTATGACTTTTATCTATTGCTGTCCTCCGTGTGTCGCCAACCCTAGCTGCTGCCATCTTTGGCCACCGCCACCGGGTCTAGTTGTCGCATCCATCTTGCTTCTTGTTCAGCTGCGCCTCTGATCCTCAAAAGGTTCCACGCCTTGCAAGATTCGATCCGCGACATAAATAAAATTTTACATTTTTCGATCCTATATTCCTCGAAGGAATGTACATGTAAACTAGATCGAACATAAAATAAAATTTACATCCATCGATCCTATATTCCATAAAAGGAATGTACATGTAACTAGATCAAAAATAAAATCCTAATAAAACTAAATACAGCTCCTGCTGTATTTTATAATACAATCATGCACACACAATAAAATGCCCTTGACATGTCCAAGGGTCCAATCACACACACAATATCTATAAGCCATAATAGTTGGATCATGCATCCACAAAGTTAGCACATCCTACTATTAACCTGCCTAAATTATGTATGACATGTGTATAATTAAACTAATACCAAATACACAGAGGCAAAACCCTAGCTCTGATACCAATTGTTGGTTGCTACTCGGAAAACCTAATGGTTCTACTGTACAAAAATTTTGTACAAAGGTCTGAACCTTTTCCTAGCTACCATGTGTTCTTTTAAATTAAACTTGGATCGCCTGCGGAACTTAACACGTTTGATCCAAAGTATAATCTATTTGTTCTTTTAGGTTTAGACTCGGATCTCCTGCGGAACTTAACACGTTCGATCCAAATCACCTAGGTTATTAATTTCATTAAATATTAATTTCCAAAATTGGTTTCCAGTACTGACGTGGCGAGGCACATGACCTTCTTGGATATGAGAACAACCACCACCGACTAGATAAAGCCTTTTAAGGAAAGTTAATATTTAATTTCCTTAAATAACTTTAGGTCAACTGAAACGAATAATCAAATCACAAGGAAAAGTAAAAAACAAAAGAACACAACATCGAAAACAAATTCGAAATACTAGAATCGCATGCTTCTTGTGTTTGGTATTATTTCCAAAAATAACTAGTATGATGCGGAAAGGAAAAATACTAGTTATACCTTTTAAAAGACCTCTTGATCTTCTACCGTATTCCTCTTCTAACCTCGGACGTTGTGTGGGCAACGATCTTCCAAGATGAGGACCACCTAGCACCTTCTTCTTCTTCCTTCAAGTTTCGGCCAAGCACCAAAATCCAAGGATGAAGAACTTTTTCCACCAACTAAGCTCCAAGGGATGCATGAAACAAGACTCCTTTCTCTCCTTTTCTCCAAGCTAGATCCGACCACTTCTATGCCTCCAAGAGATGATGAAGTCTCGGCCACAAGAAGGAGAAGAGAGAAGGAGAAGGGGAACCTCTAGGGGCCGGCCACACCAAGGAAGAAAGGAGAGGAAGAAAAAGAATAGAGTCGTTCACCATGAAGCCTCCTCTACCTCCTCTTTTATAATCCTTGGTCTTGGCAAATAAGGAAATTTAAATAAAAACTTCCTTAATTCTTTTGCCATGATAAGGAAAATTTATTTAATTAAAAATAATTTTCTCTTCTCCAATTTATTTGGCCGGCCACCTCTTTCCCCAAAACAAGGAGAGTTTTAATTAAAACAAAAATTAAAACTTCCTAATTTGTTTCTAGAAATTTGTAAAAATTTCTCCAATAATTTTAATCCCTTCATGATTGGTTAATAAAGAGAAATTTTATAAATTAAAATCTTTCTTTTAAACATGTGGATAATTTCCAAAAAGAAAAGTTATCTCTAAAAATTAAAATCTCCTTTCAATCTACAAATAAGGAAAGATATTAAATCTTTTATTAATCTTTTGTAGAAACTAATAAAAGAGAATTTTTAATTTTTAAACTTTCTTTTAAATCATGAACATAATTAAAAGGAAAGTTTTTACCAAAATTAAAATCAACCTTTTAATCTACAAATAAGGAAAAAGATTTAGCTCTTCTCTTAATCTTTTGTAGAATCTTATAAAAGGAAAGATTTTAAATTTTTAAACTCTCTTTTAAATCATGTTATCCACATAAGAAAATTTTAAAAAAAAATAAAAATCCTTTTATTTTAATATGGGCCAGCCACACAAAGCTTGAACCCAAGCTAGGGCCGTCCACCTTGAAGCACCCATGAACTAAACTTTGGCCGGCCCTAGCTTGGTCTCCAAGCTAGCTTGGCCGACCCCTATGGGATGGGTAAGAAGGTGGGTATAGGTGGGTATAGTACTCTATAATTAAGAGGCTACGATAGGGACCGAGAGGAGGAATTGGTTTTGGTCTCCCGATAAAATTAAGCATCCCGTGTTCGCCCCGAACACACAACTTAATTTTATCAATAATAATTCATTCCACTAGAGAACTATTATTGAACTACCGCACAAATCCCAAATTATATTTTGGGCTCCTTCTTATTATGAGTGTGTTAGTCTCCCTGTGTTTAAGATGTCGAATGTCCACTAATTAAGTAAGTTACTGACAACTCACTTAATTAATATCTAACTCCAAGAGTAGTACCACTCAACTTCATCGTCATGTCGGACTAAGGCCACCTGCAGGGTTTAACATGACAATCCTTATGAGCTCCTCTTGGGGACATTCTCAACCTAGATCACTAGGACACAGTTTCCTTCTATAATCAACAACAACCACTATAAGTGATATCATTTCCCAACTTATCAGGTTTATTGATTTATCGAACTAAATCTCACCCATTGATAAATTAAAGAAATAAATATCAAATATATGTGCTTGTTATTATATTAGGATTAAGAGCACACACTTCCATAATAACTGAGGTCTTTGTTCCTTTATAAAGTCAGTATAAAAGAAACGACTTAAAATTGTCTTACTCAATACACTCTAAGTGTACTAGTGTAATTATATAGTTAAGATAAACTAATACCTAATTACACTATGACCTTCCAATGGTTTGTTCCTTTCCATCTTGGTCGTGAGCTACTGTTTATAATTTATAAGGAACCGATAACATGATCTTCTGTGTCTGCCACCACACATCATGCTATCTACAATATAAATTAATTAAGCAACTACATTTATCGTAAATGTAGACATTTGACCAATGTGATTCTTATTTCTAGATAAATGTTTATACCAAAAGCTAGGCTTTTAGTATACATCCTAACACCCTACACTTCCTTCCATATCATCTTTGGAGAAGGAGACATCAGTGGATTGCCCATCGGAAGTAGTTAAAAACCATGGCCTTAAACTAGCAACCACCGGGCTGTGAACCAAGTAAAAATAACATGTCTTTATTATTTTACCATTGGGCCGGCTGGAAGGGGGTTGTTGGATATCCTGTAAAATCAAAAATGAACAACCCTTCCTCGAACTCTTTAAGCTAACACTTGCATAAATAGATTAAGCAGTAAATTAAAAACATTAAATAAGAGGCATGAGTGTTTACTTGGTTACAACCGATGTGGTTGTTAATCCAAGGAAGATTAAGCCCAATATCAATCTCCTTCATGCGGAGAAGCCTCTTACAGCATTGACGTACAAAAAGAAAGAAGCTCAACTAAAACTCAAAAGCGCACAAGCGTTGGATTTACAGTTCTGAGTTCGTTGAAAAGCTTCTGGACCAAGGCTATATTTATAGCCTTGGTCGGGGCACCCCGAAGGGGTTCCGGGCGACCTGGGTGGATAAACTTTATCCCCTAACGATCAGATCGAGTCAAATCTCGATCCTGGTCAAAAGTCAGGTTCGGTCGCCCGGAAGCATTCCGGGCGCCCCGAACTGCTCCGAGCGCCCCGGATTGCTCCGGGCACCCCTGAGCAAAAAGTCAACAGTTGTTGACTTTTTTTCCGGGACCTCTTCTCTGGTTCAATCCCGCCTCGGTCCTGATCTTCTACTCCGGATCCGCTCGCTTGGGTGATCTCTGTCATTCGAAATAGGGCTCACCCGAACCCAACTTCCGGTCTTCTCGAGCAGCCTTTCGCTCCGGCTTCTCATCCCTCGGAATCGCTGCGTGTTTCCTTCTCGTCCACCAGCGTACTCATCCGCAGTCTTCGTCCCTCGGTCACACCCCGTGCTGACCTTCTCGCTAGCTGCGTCTCTTGCTCCCAGAGAAATCTTCCGCTCCGGCTTTCGTCCCTCGGAATCACCGCACGCTTCCTTCTCGTCCACCGGGGTACTCTTCTGCAGCACCTCATCCCTCAGACGCACCGTGTGCCGTCCTTCTCGCTAGCTGCGTCTTCCGCTCGAGTACCTGTGCCCCTAAGCTCCTGCACACTTAGACACAAGGTTAAAACAACACAGGACCTAACTTAACCTGTTGATCACACCAAAACAACTTTGGGGTTCCAACAATCTCCCCCTTTTTGATGTGATCAACCCAAGTTAAGCTAGGGTCAAAAATAGACATGAAAATGAAATAATTGCAATAACATGCAACATGATAGAAAAAATTAGATTTCAAAAATTCCAATTTTCAATTTTTACCTCCCCCTAGACTTATACTTTTTCTTCTCCCCATTTGATCACATAAAAAAAATTGGGGTTGCAAGAAAAATCTAAGGGTTGACACTTAGAAAAATTATTAAAAATCTAGTTCACTGATTTTCTGGAAAATATTTCTAAGTCAAAAATAATTTCTAAGTCATTAAGAACTTTTGGAAAATTTTGAGAATTTTGAAAATTTTGAAAAAAATTTCACAAAATCAATCTCAAAATATCAGAGAAAATTTCTAAGTTAAATAGTTTTTCACAAAAATTTTTTTTGAGAGATTTCTAATTTTTTTAAAAAAAAATTAAGGCAAAAAATAACTTTTGACTTATTCTTTATAATAATTTTTTTTATATATTCAAGCAGAATTCATTCTCAAGTTACTACCACATATCTAAATTTCCATTTTAATCTTTCATTATTTTTTAGATCACAATTTTTCAGATTTAAAGCAGACAGTATTAAACATGCAAAAAATTGTATCATGTTAATTTCTATTATTAGTTTGTCGAGAATCTTTAATCAACAAGCTATTGTCCAAAATTCTTTCCACTCATTATTATTTAATGACTCTTTAGTTTTTAATTTGCAAAACTCTTTCGAGAAAGTAATTTATAATTTGAAAAAATATTCGAAGAAGGTTTTTGACAACATTTCTAATTTGCATAATTTTTTCGAAACAATGTTTTGCAATTTACAAAAGTCTTTCAACAAAATTTCTAACTTGCAAAATTCATTTATCAAAATATTTTGTAATTCGTAAGAATCTTTCGTCGAAACATTTTGCAATTCGAAAAATTCTTTCGATAATATTCTTAATTTGCAAGAAGTGTTCAGTAGTTGATCTTCTAATCCAAAAAACTTTTCGATGATTCAATTTTTAATTCGTATAAATTTTCAGGTAATTTTTTGACTAATTAAACCAGTTGTTCAGAGGGTAGAGGTCATACCTTACTAACCTCGTCGGCCGTTGGTTCTCCCCCTGTTGAATTACTTTCTTCCAAAGACTCTCCCACTTCATCGATGCTTGTCTCGGTTGAGCTTTCTTCATCTTTAGGTGGGTCTTCTGCTATGATTGTTGTTTCGGCAATTTCTTTAGTCTTGGATTCGGCTTCTTCTGATTCTTCATGAATCTTCAAGAACTTTTCCCAAAGTTCTTTTGTGCTTTTATACTCTCCGACTCTATTGATATCTTCATTTGGTATTACCGTTAGAATGTGAAATTCTGCCTGACCATTTGCCATTGACTCGTCATGTTGCTTCTTGTTCTAGAGGCGTAGATCGAGTTCTTTTCCGTCCGTTGTCTTTGGTGCTTCATAACCATGTTTCATTATTAGAAAAATACCAATATCTGAGTTTAGATATGCCTCCATTTTTTGTTTCCAAATGGTAAACTCCCCCTCGAATGCTGGTAGGTAGTCGCTAGCTCCAGCCATCGTTTTGTTGCTTCAGATGGCGGTTAGTCCTTCTGAGGCGTCTTGGCTCTGATACCACTTGTTTTTGTTGGGTTCGTCGGGCCGTGAAAATCGCTTTTTCGCGTCGCGGAAACCCCGAGTCACCCAAAGCCATGGATCTCGTGCAAAGATTCGTAAACAAAATTTTTCGAAAAACCTTTTTCTTGTACGAGTTTGTAAAAACTTTAGATCTACACTAAAGTTAAGATCATTACCCTTGTAGCGAAGCCCTTCACGTTCCCGCTTGTCCAAGATGTCGCCGGATCTCTAGTTGTCAAAGTAGACAACCTCTATATATATCCACACGGACACAAGTAGAAGGAGATGACCAAAACACAAGGTGTGCAAGCACCAATGGAGTGTTCGGCCAAGGAATGGGAGAAGGAGAAGAGAGAGCACCCAAGGGAGAAGAAGAGTGAATGAATCAATGAGAGGAAATTCAAAACAACCCCTTAGCCATCAAGTAGCCGGCCACTCTAGGAGGTGTAACCCCCACATTAATTCCAATTAATGTGGAGACCATTAAGAGTTGTAACCCCCATGAGGTGGCACTCTAGGATGATGTGGATCAACACTATTGGTCCACATCTTGCCACCTCACTAAATGACATGGCAACAAGTGTAACCTCCTCATTTAATGTGGGCCGACCACATTAAATGCTATGGAGGCTTGTAACCTCCATGAGGTGGCACACATTGATGATGTGGAGCAATCCTATTTGTCCACATCTTGCCAACTCACAAGTGATGTGGCAAAAAGTCAAGTCAAACATGACTTTTTCTCTTCCTCTCAAATCAAGTCAAACTTGGTCAAATCTCTCTCATGGTTGATCTAATCCAACCATATGATTCAAGCCAACTTAATATAATGAATCTAATTCATTAAATTAAATTGATTTAATGAGTCAATCTAAATTAGACTCATTGAATACATGAATCAACTTTAGTCTAACTCAATTAGCCCAATTTGGATTACTCTTAATCCAATATGATTCATCAAATGAATCTAATCCTCTTGGTTCATCATATGAACCAAATCTCCATCTAATTGTCCTTAGTGTGTGACCCTATAGGTTCTTGTAACGTTGGCAATGTCCTAAACCCATTTAGGAGCATAAGTAATGAGCAGTATCTAGCAACACATCATTACTACCCAAGTTACAAGAATGTCGAGATCCGACATCACCTTGTGACTACCAATTGTGACTCCTCACAAAATATGTGATATTGTCCTTCTATCCTAGACATCTAGATTGATCAATGTGAGGCATAGATCGTGTCATCCTCTAATCAATCTAAATCTTGAACTCCAAGTAGACTCACTCGATCAAATGAGCTCAACATCTAATGTTGACTCATTTGGGCATGGCCATGCACTTCGTGGTCTAACTCTATCAAGAATACCGATGTCGCTCCCGTCATATGGGAGGGATAGATCCCATCTACATCACTCACATCCCTCTACATAATTCGTTATATACCCAGTAATCGCCTTTATAGTCCACCCAGTTACGGGTGACGTTTGACGAAACCAAAGTACATAACTCCTTATGTAGGGATCCATGGTGACTTCAGGTCAAAGGACTAATAGTCATACTAATAGCCACATGAGAAAGTATATGACACTTATATAACGATCCATGATACTTTCTCATGGCGGGTCATTCAGTATACATTCTCTAATGCATACCCATGTGTCAGCTTGATATCTCTATATCCATGACTTGCGAGATCAAGTCATCGAGCTGACCTACATGCTAGTCTTATTGTATTAACATTGTCCCTGAATGTTAATACTCGACTAGGAATGATTTAGAGTAATGTTCCCTATATCGTCTCACTATCGATTCGACCAATCGATTGATATAGGTAAGAACCTTTCTACTCTAGGACGTTACTATACTTATTTTATCTGGCACTAATACAAATAAGCATAATAACCAAAAACCAAATGCCTTAATATATATACATGAATATGATATACATGAGTCCATACAATCATCAAATGATTGGCTCTAGGGCTCTAACTAACAATCTCCCACTAGCACTAGTGCCAATCAGTATAGGCTCTAAGGCCTAATGACCTAGTGTGACCATCATGCTTCCTCTGTGCCAAAGCCTTGGTCAAGGGATCTGCAATGTTAGCCTCTGTAGGTACTCTACAAATCTTCACATCTCCTCTATCGATAATCTCTCGAATGAGATGGAAACATTGTAGAATTGCTGTGAACTCTGCCAGCTCATAGCACTACCATTCAAGCAAAACACGAACCTCGACTGTGATCTTTAATCATCCTGATCGGTCTGGAAGCTAGCATCACTGTAACCCTTTACAGCTAGCTTATCATTGCCTCCATATATCAAGAAATATTCTTTAGTCCTTCTTAAGTACTTAAGAATATTCTTGACCGCTATCCAGTGACTTTCACCTAGATCTGACTGGTATCTGCTAGTCATGCTCAAAGCATACGAGACATCAGGTCGAGTACATAGCATGACGTACATGATCGATCCTATGGCTGAGGCATAAAGGATCTGATCCATGCGGTCTCTCTCCTCTCTAGAAGAGGGACCTTGAGTCTTCGAAAGACTCATGCCATGTGACATCGGCAGAAATCCCTTCTTGGAGTTCTGCATGGCAAACCGTAGGAGTACCTCATCAATGTATGTACTCTGACTTAGGCCAAGCAATCTCTTAGATTTATCTCTATAGATCTGTATCCCAAGAATGCGGGATGCCTCACCTAAGTCCTTCATTGAGAAGCAACTCCCTAGCCAGGTCTTGACAGACTGAAGCATAGAGATGTCCTTCCCAATGAGTAGTATGTTATCCACATACAATATGAGGAAGACAACTATGTTTTTTACAACCTTCTTGTAGACACAAGGCTCATCTTCGTTCTTGATGAAACCAAACTGTTTGATCGCATCATCGAATCGAAGATTCCAGCTCCGAGAATGGCCTCTAGCCATTTCTCGGAATCTGGTCTCATCACAGCTTCCTGATAGGTGGTAGGCTCATCCTCTATGAGCACAATGTCATCATGGTCAGACAAGAGAAATGAGTATCTCTCAGCCTGACGACGTACCCTATCAGACCTGCAAAGAGGTATGTCTACTTGAACTGGTTATTGTTCCTCAACTCTTTGTGGAACAACATCATCCACAACACTTTGTGGTTCCAGTTCAACTTCCATCAAGGCATCAGTGCTATTGTTCGCATCTTGAACTTCTTCAAGATCGAACGCGCTCCCACTAGTCTTTCTAGAAACAAAGTCCCTTTCTAGAAAGATCCCAGTCTTTGCCACAACTACCTTGTGCTGACTGGGAATGTAGAAGTAATATCCCTTAGTTTCCTTGGGATATCCGATGAAATAGCACTTATCGGATTTGAGTCCTAATTTGTCTGAGACTTGACGTCGTACGTAAGCCTCACAACCCCAAATCCTCATGAAAGACACCTGGGCATCTCTCCCAGTCCATATCCTATATGGTGTCTTTATCACGGCCTTGGATGGAACTCGGTTGAGAATGAAAGCTGCCGTGTCTAGAGCATAACCCCAGAGGTATGTCGGAAGATCTGTTTGACTCATCTTAGACCGTACCATATCTAATAAGGTACGATTCCTCCGTTCGGACACACCATTCACCTGTGGTGTTCCAGGAGGAGTGAGTTGGGATAGAATCCCACACTCAGCTAAATAGTCACGAAACTCATGGCTTAAGTATTCACCATCTCGATCTGATCGAAGTATTTTAATACTCTTGCCAAGCTGGTTCTGTACTTCATTCTTGAATTCTTTGAACTTTTCAAAAGGATTCAGACTTATGTGTCATCAAGTACACATAACCATATCTACTGAAGTCATCAGTAAATGTGATGAAGTATCTATAACCGCCTCTAGCAGCAACATTGAAAGGGCCACATACATCACTATGTATGAGTCCTAACAAATCAGTTGCTCTCTCGTTGTGCCCACTAAAGGGAGTCTTGGTCATCTTGCCTCGTAGGCATGACTCGCATATTTCATATGATTCAAAATCAAATGAGTCCAGCAAACCATCCTTATGGAGCTGGGATAAGCGCTTGTCATTTATATGACCTAAGCAACAGTACCAGAGATAGGTTTGGTTCAAGTCAGTTGACTTGATCCTCTTGGTATTTATGTTATAGATAGGGCTCTCAAGGTCTAGAATGCAGAGTCCGTTTATCATAGGTTCACTACAATAGAACATATCTTTTAAATAAACAGAACAACATTTGTCTTTTATTATAAAAGAGTATCCTTTCTTGTCTAAACAAGAAACTGAAACTATGTTCTTAGTTAATGCAGGCACATAACAACAATCGACTAACTCTAGTACAAGCCCAGAGGGCAGAGATAGAAAGTAAATCCCTACAGCAACAGCAGCAACCCGTGCTCCATTGCCTACTCGTAGGTCCACCTCGCCCTTTGTCAATGCCCTGCTATTTCTCAGCGCCTGCACATCAGTACAAATGTGAGAAGCACATCCAGTATCTAATACCCATGATGTAGAAATAGATAGATTGACTTCTATAACATATATACCTGAAGTGGAAGTCTCACTTCGCTTCTTCTTAAGATCCTCCAAGTATACCTTGCAGTTCCTCTTCCAGTGCCCGGTCTGACCGCAGTGGAAGCAGGTAGCATCCTTGGCGACCCCTCCTTTAGGCTTCAGTGCCTTGCCTTTGCCCTTGGTTTGGGACTTTCCCTTACCTTTGGGCTTGCCCTTGCCCTTGTGCTTCTGGACCATCAGAATGGGCTTAACCTTCTTAAGGTTAATCTCAGCAGTTCGTAACATACTAAGTAGCTCGGGCAGTGGCTTGTCAATCTCGTTCATGTTATAGTTCAGAACGAATTGACTATAGCTATCCGGCAAGGACTGCAAGATCAAGTCAGTGGCCAGCTCTTGGCCAAGTGGGAACCCCAGTCTTTGTAGGTTCTCTATGTACCCAATCATCTTGAGTACATAAGGACCTACGGGAGCCCCGTCTGACATCTTGCACTGAAACAGTGCCTTAGAGATCTCAAATCTCTCATGCCTCGCTTGTCCCTGATATAGTTGGCGAAGATGCTCAACCATATCGTAAGCGCCCATCAACTCGTGTTGCTTCTGAAGCTCAGAGTTCATGGTCGCGAGCATTAGACAGGACACATCTAATGCGTCATCTTGATGCTTCTTGTAAGCATCCCGGTCAGCTCGCGTGGCAGTGGCAGGAGGAGCCTCAGGACTGCTCCAGAACGTACAGTTTACGTTCCTGAGTGAGAACTATTCTCAAGTTCCTGTACCAGTCCAGGAAATTCGCTCCGTTGAGCTTGTCCTTCTCAAGGACAGATCACAGGGAGAAGGAATTCGTGTTCGACGTCATGGTTATCTACAACAGAAAATTTGCATAAATAAATATCATATTCTTTTAAAATCATTTAATTAGGCCTTTAACTAAATGATGCTCCCACTGAATACAATAATTCTTGTGGGACAAGATCCACATCATACTAACCCTTGAGTTAGCTTTGGCTAATACGCCCAAGGCTTAGTATGATCGGTAGGTAACGATTACCAATTACATCTCTATGCAACTCTTGTTTATAGAATCAATATCCGCATTTATATTAAAACTCGAGTTAGCTTTGGCTAATACGCCCGAGAGTTAATATAAACGTGATTTTGTCCTACCTTTCCAACTATTGGAAGAATGCCTATAGTTGACTCGATCCAACCGAGTAACTAGGAATACTCAATCTAATTGAGTTTGTATTCACCCATGCGTTGATAGGCGGGACCAAGATTGTCCCTCCGTACCCTACCAAGATAATATGTATTGCTCTGCTTTGGCAGATTCAACAATACATGTGATCGAGGTAGTGATAGGTATCACGACACGGTTAGGCATTTAGAGTTGGTTCGATCTAGATCTAATCTAATCGAGAAGGATGCATCTTGTGCACGACTTAGATCTAATCTAATCGCAAGGGTGCATCATGTGCACGACTTAGATCTAATCTAATCGTTAAGACACTAATTAATTAATTAATTATTAAACATGCATCATATACATAACAATTAATTAATTAATCTATTTGTGATTTAGTCATGGCCCTACTACGATCTTCTCAAGCCAATGAGAAGATCGAATGGTCAACCTAGGGTCAACAGCTTCTCCAAGCTCCTCCCTTTGACCACCTTGTGTTGCTCGTGCCCGCCTCGGAACTCCGTCTTGTGTGGACCCTCCACCGCTCCAATTTGTACATTACAATTTGAAACTCGAGTTACATTCGAGTCTAAATCTAATTTACAACCAGAATAAGAGAAAGGCACGACGCGCAGGCCGTGGGGAAAAAAAATAAAAATACAGCACACACAATCATATGACGGCACGTAGGCCGTATTATGAATTACAACACAAATCCAATCTTATTGGGTATTTTGGGCCATGACTATCACAAATTAATATAAAATTCAAAATTATATATTTTTCATAATTTTTCTGTAATTTTAAAATAATTTTTACAATTTTTATGAGTAAAATTTCTCGGCGGTCCCGTTTAGCGGTTTCGGGCGCAATCGCGGAACGGATCCCCTTGCGGGGCCTAGGGGCAGCGCCCCTACCCGCGATCTAACCATCGCGAGGGTTCCTATGTGATCCAACAGCGCCTAAACCCGCTGTCCCAAAACGATTTGGGTCGAAACATTGCCGTTTCGGAAAAATCTTCCCGGCGGGTTCGTTTTTAGCGATTTCGGGTGCAATCGCGAAGCAAATTCCCTTGCGGGGTTAGGGGCAAAGCCCCTACCCACGATCTAACCATCGTGAGTTGCTCCTTTGCGATCTAATGGCACCCGACCCCGCTGTCCCAAACGGATTTGGGGCAAAACGAAGCCGTTTAAAAGAAAACTTTTCGGTAGCCGAAGCCTACAAGTGCCGAGACACTTGTGCTTCGCTTCTACGGAAAAATTACTCATAAAAACTCTAAAAACTCAATTTTTACAGAAAATCACAGAAGGTATATTTTTCATAAAAATACAAACGAACTCGTACAAGTCTTTGCACGTGGCTCTGATACCACTGTTGGGATCGCTTTTTCGCGTCGCGGAAACCCCGAGTCACCCAAAGCCATGGATCTCGTGCAAAGATTCGTAAACAAAATTTTTCGAAAAACCTTTTTCTTGTACGAGTTTGTAAAAACTTTAGATCTACACAAAAGTTAAGATTATTACCCTTGTAGCGAAGCCCTTCGCGTTCCCGCTTGTCCAAGATATCGCCGGATCTCTAGTTGTCAAAGTAGACAACCTCTATATGTATCCACACGGACACAAGTAGAAGGAGATGACCAAAACACAAGGTGTGCTAGCACCAATGGAGTGTTCGGCCAAGGAATGGGAGAAGGAGAAGAGAGAGCACCCAAGGGAGAAGAAGAGTGAATGAATCAATGAGAGGAAATTCAAAACAACCCCTTAGCCATCAAGTGGCCGGCCACTCTAGGAGGTGTAACCCCCACATTAATCCCAATTAATGTGGAGACCATTAAGAGTTGTAACCCCCATGAGGTGGCACTCTAGGATGATGTGGATCAACACTATTGGTCCACATCTTGCCACCTCATTAAATGACATGGCAACAAGTGTAACCTCCTCATTTAATGTGGGCTGGCCACATTAAATGCTATGGAGGCTTGTAACCTCCATGAGGTGGCACACATTGATGATGTGGAGCAATCCTATTGGTCCACATCTTGCCAACTCACTAGTGATGTGGCAAAAAGTCAAGTCAAACATGACTTTTTCTCTTCCTCTCAAATCAAGTCAAACTTGATCAAATCTCTCTCATGGTTGATCTAATCCAACCATATGATTCAAGCCAACTTAATATAATGAATCTAATTCATTAAATTAAGTTGATTTAATGAGTCATAATCTAAATTAGACTCATTGAATACATGAATCAACTTGAGTCTAACTCAATTAGCCCAATTTGGATTACTCTTAATCCAATATGATTCATCAA
Organism: Zingiber officinale; assembly: GCF_018446385.1. Classification (NCBI taxonomy): domain Eukaryota; kingdom Viridiplantae; phylum Streptophyta; class Magnoliopsida; order Zingiberales; family Zingiberaceae; genus Zingiber; species Zingiber officinale. Next base: position 135,682,278 of record NC_055997.1, on the reverse strand, counting down.
ATGAATCTAATCCTCTTGGTTCATCATATGAAACAAATCTCCATCTAATTGTCCTTAGTGTGTGACCCTATAGGTTCTTGTAATGTTGGCAATGTCCTAAACCCATTTAGGAGCATAAGTAATGAGCGGTATCTAGCAACACATCATTACTACCCAAGTTACAAGAATGTCGAGATCCGACATCACCTTTGTGACTACCAATTGTGACTCCTCACAAAATATGTGACATTGTCCTTCTATCCTAGACATCTAGATTGATCAATGTGAGGCATAGACCGTGTCATCCTCTAATCAATCTAAATCTTGAACTCCAAGTAGACTCACTCGATCAAATGAGCTCAACATCTAATGTTGACTCATTTGGGCATGGCCATGCACTTCGTGGTCTAACTCTATCAAGAATACCGATGTCGCTCCCGTCATATGGGAGGGATAGATCCCATCTACATCACTCACATCCCTCTACATAATTCGTTATATACCCAGTAATCGCCTTTATAGTCCACCCAGTTACGGGTGACGTTTGACGAAACCAAAGTACATAACTCCTTATGTAGGGATCCATGGTGACTTCAGGTCAAAGGACTAATAGTCATACTAATAGCCACATGAGAAAGTATATGACACTCATATAACGATCCATGATACTTTCTCATGGCGGGTCATTCAGTATACATTCTCTAATGCATACCCATGTGTTAGCTTGATATCTCTATATCCATGACTTGTGAGATCAAGTCATCGAGCTGACCTACATGCTAGTCTTATTGTATTAACATTGTCCCTGAATGTTAATACTCGACTAGGAATGATTTAGAGTAGTGTTCCCTATATCGTCTCATTATCGATTCAACCAATCGATTGATATAGGTAAGAACCTTTCTACTCTAGGACGTTACTATACTTATTTTATCTGGCACTAATACAAATAAGCATAATAACCAAAAACCAAATGCCTTAATATATATACATGAATATGATATACATGAGTCCATACAATCATCAAATGATTGGCTCTAGGGCTCTAACTAACAGTTTTACCATTGGGCCGGCTAGAAGGGGGGTTGTTGGATATCCTGTAAAATCAAAAACGAATAACCCTTCCTCAAACTCTTTAAGCTAACACTTGCATAAATAGATTAAGCAGTAAATTAAAAACATTAAATAAGAGGCATGAGTGTTTACTTGGTTACAACCGATGTGGTTGTTAATCCAAGGATGATTAATCCCAATATCAATCTCCTTCAGGCGGGGAAGCCTCTTACAGTGTTGACGTACAAAAAGAAAGAAGCTCAACTAAAACTCTAAAGTGTACAAGCGTTGGATTTACAGTTCTGAGTTCGTTGAAAAGCTTCTGGACCAAGGCTATATTTATAACCTTGGTCGGGGCGCCCCGAAGGGGTTCCGGGCGTCCTGGGGGGATAAACTTTATCTTGTAACGATCAGATCGAGTCAAATCTTGATCCTAGTCAAAAGTCGGGTCCAGGCGCCCCGGACTGCTCCGGGCGCCGTCCAGGACCTCTTCTCTAGTTCAGTCCCGCCTCGGTCCGGGTCTTCTGCTCCGGATCCGCTCACTTGGGTGATCTCTGTCATCCAAAATAGGGCTCACCCGAACCCAACTTCTGGTCTTCTTGAGCAGCCTTCCGCTCCGGCTTATCATCCCTCGGAATCGCTGCGTGTTTCATTCTCGTCCACCAGCGTACTCATCCGCAGTCTCCGTCCCTCGGTCGCACCCCGTGCCGACCTTCTCGCTAGTTGCGTCTCTTGCTCCCCGTGCAATCTTCCGCTCTGGCTTTCGTCCCTCGGAACCACCGCACGCTTCCTTCTCGTCCACCGGGGTACTCTTCCGCAGCACCTCGTCCCTCAGACACACCGCGTGCCGTCCTTCTCGCTATCTGCGTCTTCCGCTCAAGTACCTGTGCTCCTAAGCTCCTGCACACTTAGACACAAGGTTAAAACAACACAGGACCTAACTTAACTTGTTGATCACACCAAAACAACTTTGGGGTTCCAACATTTATGTTGTGCTTGTTTTGTTTAATTCAGTTGTTATCTTTGAAAAGAGTTAAAAAGAGTTTTCAAAAAATGGGAGTTAGCGGCACACACTATTCACCCCTCCTCTCTAGCATTTTTTTTGATCCTACAATTGATATCAGAGTAGGGGCGCTCTGAATTGGTGCAACCACTATTTGAGTAATTTTATTTTCATATATTTTTAATTTACTTTTTTTGTTTATTTTTTTCTCACACACTACTAATTCAAGACTAGTCTTGTACATTCTTCTCAATTTTTTTGTTCGAGATTGTTTTTCTGAATGACCCATCAAGAATGCTATAGAGTGTAAGTACCCCCGGTTATTTTTGATGTGATCAACTGAGTTAAATTAAACCCTACAGATTTGATGCCTTGTGTCTAAGTGTGCAGGGACTTAGAAACACAAGAAGTTGAGTAGAAAACGCAGTGAGCGAGAAGGATGATATGGGAAGAGAGTCGACGGGCTTGGTACATCCAAGAGACGAGGATCTGTGGAAGAGTACACCGATGTTGGTTGCTACTCGGAAAACCTAGAGGTTCCACTGTACAAAAATTTTGTACAAAGGTCTGAACCTTTTCCTAGCTATCATGTGTTCTTTTAAATTAAATTTTGGATCGCCTGCGGAACTTAACACGTTTGATCCAAAACTTAATCTATTTGTTCTTTAAGGTTTAGACTTGGATCTCCTGCGGAACTTAACACGTTTGATCCAAATCACCTAAGTTATTAATTTCATTAAATATTAATTTCCATAATTGGTTCCCAGTACTGACGTGGCGAGGCACATGACCTTCTTGGATATGGGAACAACCACCACCGACTAGACAAAACCTTTTATGGAAAGCTAATATTTAATTTCCTAAAATAACTTTAGGTCAACCAAAAAGAACAATCAAATCACAAGGAAAAGAAAAATAAAAGAACACAACTTCGAAAAACATATTCGAAATACTAGAATCATAAGCCTCTTGTATTTGGTATTATTTCCATAAATAACTAGCATGATGCGGAAAGGAAAAATTACTAGTTATACCTTCTAAAAAGACCTCTTGATCTTCTACCGTATTCCTCTTCTAACCTCAGACGTTGTGTGGGCAACGATCTTCCGAGATGAGAACCACCAAGCACCTTCTTCTTCCTTGCAAGTTTCGGCCACCACAATTCTCCAAGAGAAGTAGAGGTACGACCACCACCACCAAGCTCCAGGGGATGCAAGAAACAAAACCACCTTTCTCTCCTTCTTCTCCTAGCTAGAACCGGCCACCATCAAGAGCTCCAAGAGAGGTTACCGCCGGCCATAAGAAGAAGAGAAGAGGAAGAAACTAGGGCCGGCCACCAAGGAGGAAAAGAGAGGAGAAGAATAATAGAGTTGATCACCCGTGAAGGCACCTCTACCCCCTCTTTTATAATCCTTGGTCTTGACAAATAAGGAAATTTTAATAAAAAATTCCTTAATTCTTTTGTCATAAAAAAGAAAAATTATTTTAATTAAAATACAATTTTCTTCTTTTAATAATAATGGCCGGCCACTTCTAATTCCCCAAAACAAGGAAAATTTAATTCACACAAGAATTAAAACTTCCTAATTTGTTTCTAGAAATTTATAAAAATTTCTCCAATAATTTTTATCCCTTCATGATTGGTTAATAAAAAGGAAATTAAAATTCTTCTTTTAAACATGTGGATAATTTCCAAAAGGAAAGTTATCTCTAAAAATTAAAATCTCTTTTCAATCTACAAATAAGGAAAGATATCAAATCTTTTCTTAATCTTTTGTAGAAACTAATAAAAGAGAATATTTAATTTTTAAACTTCTCTTTTAAATTATTATCATGGTTAAAAAGAAAAGTTTTTCTTAAAAATAAAATCTCCTTTCAATCTACAAATAAGGAAAGATTTAAAATCTTTTCTTAATCTTTTGTAGAAAGCTTTAAAAGGAAAGATTTAATTTTTAAACTCTCTTTTAAAACTATGATATCCACATAAGAAATAATTTAAAAAAAAAATCCTTTTTAATATGATGTGGCCGGCCACCTAAGCTTGGGCTCCAAGCTATTGGTCGGCCACCTTAAGGCCAACCTTTAGGCTTGGCCGGCCCTAAGCTTGAGCTTCAAGCTTAGCTTGGCTGGCCCCTATTGGTTGGGTAAGAAGGTGGGTATGTGGTGGGTATAAATCTCTATATACAAGAGGCTATGATAGGGACCGAGAGAAGGAATTGGTTTTGGTCTCCCGATGAAATTAAGCTTCCCGTGTTCGCCCCGAACACACAACTTAATTCCATCAATAATAATTCATTCCACTAAAGAACTATTATTGAACTACCGTACCAATCCCAAATTACATTTTGGGCTCCTTCTTATTATGAGTGTGTTAGTCTCCCTGTGTTTAAGATGTCAAATGTCCATTAATTAAGTGAGTTACTAACAACTCATTTAATTAATATCTTAGTCCAAGAGTAGTGCCACTCAACCTTATCCTCATGTCGGACTAAGTCCACCTGCAGGGTTTAACATGACAATACTTATGAGCTCCTCTTGAGGACATTCTCAACCTAGATCACTAGGACACATTTTCCTTCTATAATCAACAATACACACTATAAGTGATATCATTTCCCAACTTATCGGGCTTATTGATTCATCGAACTAAATCTCACCCATTGATAAATTAAAGAAATAAATATCAAATATATGTGCTTGTTATTATATTAGGATTAAGAGCACACACTTCCATAATAACTGAGGTCTTTGTTTCTTTAACATCAGTATAAAAGAAACGACCTCTAATGGTCCTACTCAATACACTCTAAGTGTACTAGTGTAATTATATAGTTAAGATAAACTAATACCTAATTACACTACGACCTTCCAATGGTTTGTTCCTTTCCATTATGGTCGTGAGTTACTGTTTATAATTTATAAGGTACTGATAACATGATCCTCTGTGTGTGACACCACACACCATGTTATCTACAATATAAATTAATTGAACAACTACATATATCATAAATGTAGACATTTGACCAATGTGATTCTTATTTCTAGATAAATGTTTATATCAAAAGCTAGGCTTTTAGTATACACTCTAACAATCTCCCACTTATACTAAAAGACTAAGCTGCCATATCTGCTGCCATACATCTGATTCCCAACCCTTCAACAGGTCCATCAAAAGCTTCCGCCTTAAGGACCTTAGTGAAAAGATCTATAGGTCATCATCTGATGCATTCTAGGCGGCAACAACTTCTCCTCGTTTATACGATTTCTCGTATTGGGTGATACTTACGCTCTATTGTGTTTACTTGCCTTATAGACTTATGGTTTCTTCGAGTTTATTACTGCACCATTATTATTACAATAAATTGTAATAATCTTTGGACAAACTAGAAATCATATCTAAGTCTATCTTGAGGTAATTAAGTCATTCAGCTTTTATGGCTTCCTCAGAGGCTTGCCATATACTAAGCTTCTATGGTGGAGTCCAGAAAAACACATATGCTTATCACTCTTCCATAGTTATGACTTTACCTCCTAAAGTAAACACAAAACCCCGAGGTTGACTTATTATTGTCCCTATCCGATTGGAAGTTAAAATCCGTGTAACCCACAGGGACCAAATTAATTGCCTTGTAAACTAACATATAATCTCTAGCGCCTCTAAGGTACTTTAATATATGCTTTACTGCAGTCCAATGTCCTTATCTAGGGTTACTTTGATATCTGCTAACTATGCCCTTGGCAAAACAGGTTTCTGATCTCGTGTATAGCATACATTAGGTTGTCTAACTGCCGAAGCATAAAGAACATCCTACATGTCCTCAATCTCTTTTGATGTCAACGGAGACATCTCTTTAGATAAAGACACTCCATGCTTAAAAAGTAAGAAACCTTTCTAGGAGTTTAGCATGCTTAAAACGAGCAAGGATTTTCCGATGTATCAAGCTTGGGATAAGTAAAATATATTTTTTCTTTCGATCCCTTATTATTTTGATCTCAAAAATATATACATTCTCCCAAGTCCTTTATATCGAATTATTTGGACAACCATACCCTTACTTCTGACAACATTTTGATATTGTTTCCAACTACCAAAAATGTTATCTATGTATAGTACAAGAAATACCACCACACTTCCATCACACCTTTTGTATACACAAGACTTATCCAGTTACTAAATAAATCCATAGGTCTGGATTACTTTGATAAACCGGATGTTCCAAGACCTTGAAGCTTTGCCTCAGTCCATAGACTGATTGAGCTTACACAAGATGCTCTTAGCCCTTTGCAATGAACCCTTCTGGTTGCTTTATATGGATGCTTTCTTCAAGACTTCCAATAAAGAATGCTGTCTTGACATCCTCTTGCCAAATAGATAAAAGAATCCGGATAGACTTAAGCATGACTACCAGTGAAAAAGTTTCCTTTTTCATCAAGCCTTGCTTTGAAAGTTACTACCTTCTTGTCTATCCCTCTTTTCCTATTATAGGCCTTTTTACATCCAACGGCTTTTACACCATTTGGTGATTCTACAAGCTTCCAGATTTTATTAGAATACATATATTCTAATTCTTTTATTCATTACTCTTTGTCAAGATGCTGCATCTTTATCTTGGAGTGCTTCATCATATGACCGGAGATCAGGTTCATGTCCTCCAGGGATCGAGTCCAAAAACTCTCCCAAAACATGAACCTATTTAGGTTGCATAACAACCCTCCCACTACAACAAGACACTTTCTGTAATTGTGTATCAATTTGTGATACGTGTTGCAGTTTTCTTGTGGTATCTCATCTTGTACAGTTGGTACTAGGTTAGACATGTCCTTTATTATTTCCTTAAGAACAAATTTACTTATGAGCACGTGGTTCATTATATAGTCCTTTTCTAAAAAATCAGTCATTGATGCTAACAATGACCTTCTGATTTTTAAGACTATAAACCTACTTTTGTTTATCTAGGATAACTTACAAACAAGTGAACTCCTATCCAACTTATCATTGTCTCTCTTTAACATATGTGCTGGATTACCCGAATCCGAATATGCTTCAAAATAGGTTTTCACCTATTCAACAATTCTATATGAGTAGAGAGTTCTAACTTGGAAGGTACTATGTTCACTTTCGTTATCAGAGTTTATCCTTAAAACAAATTTGGTAATTTTCTGAATAACTCATCATCTATCTAATTATTTCATAAGAGTCCTTTACCTTCTTTCTACTACACCATTCTGTTGGGGTGTACCAGGTGCAGTTAGTTGGGGTTGAAATCCAACTACTGATAAGTGACACCTAAAATCTCTCAAGAGGTACTTGCCACTACGATCTTCCATAGTGACTTTTTACTTTAACATTTCTTCGCATCAACCTTGTACTCTTTGAACTAATCAAAGTACTTAGTCTTGCGGTACATTAAGTAAATTTATTTGTATCTTGAATAGTTTTCTATAAAATAGACAAAATATTCAATACTACCTCTTGTCTGGATAGTCATAGGATCACACAAATCAGAATGAACCGATTTCAACATATCTTTGACTCCATACCCCTTGGACTTAAAAGCTTCTTGGTTATTTTCCTTCCAAGTAAGACTCGCAGGTTGGAAATATTTCCACTACCAATGAACCCAAAAGTTCATTAGCTACCAATGAATCCTACTCAAGTATAACCTAGCTTTTAGATGCCAAAGATATAATTGGTTCATTTTCGAAGGTTGCTTTTTCTTAAAATTAGAAGATGTGTTACTAATTTCCATTTGTTGCATCGTGGGAGTTATTGGATTATAAATTGTCAACCATCATACCAGAATAGATAACTTCCCTATTTTTCTTGATAACAACTTTGTTATCAAAATAGACACAATATCTATAATAGTTTAGAAACCGAAATCGAGTTCTTTCTAAACTTGGTACGTAAAGACAATTACTTAAAATCCATATTTTATTCTTATCAAAGGATAAACATCTCCCACTGCAATAGCTACCACTTTTACAGTAGTGCCCATGTGGACGGTGATTTACCTTTCATTTAGTTGTCGGGTTTCCAGGAACCCTGCAATGAATTACAGACATGATTAATGGCATCTTGTATCTACACTCCAGGTTCTGGTAGATAACACCACTAGACATGTTTCAACTAATGAATTAAATACACCTAAATTATTCTTAGTTCTAAGAAGACAGTCTACCTTAATGTCCAAGTCCTATTTCCAATCATTACAATTGGGACTACTAAGTCTTTTTCTATAGTATGACTACTAGGGATTGACAAACATCCTAAGAATCACAAAAATATTTGGTCAAGATCAACTCCTTAAAATCTCCATAAATTTTGCGTATACAAAATCGAAGAGGAGATTTTATTCATTAATTTTATTATCTCATCAACTTTACTTTATGACGAATAAAATTAATAGTTGATCTATCTTTGATCAAATATTTGGTCAAAACTCTTTGAATTTGAAATAACATTGATTCCTCAAACAATATTATTTAAATTCACCAACACCTCAAACACCGTGAATTTTGCATGCCACGTTAGTGTGGACGTATACAAATTCATCATTTGTAAGAGGAGGGTTTTACCCATTGACTATCTTGTCAATATAACCTTTTGACAAATAAAATTACCTCAAACACCATGAATCTTGTATGCCACGTTAGTGTGGACGTATACAGATTCAAACATTTGTAAGAGGGGTTTATTAATTTTATTATATTGCCAATCTAGTTTTATGACAAATCAATAGTTGGTTTCCCTTTGGTCACACAAGTGATAGTAGTGACTCCGTTGGAGAGGATACTATTAAATGTGTCTAAGTGTATACCATTACTTGACACTAAGTCCATTAATAAGATTATGCCTCTTCCGTTGGGGAAGATCACACGCTCTTAATTAACTTCCTATAGTCATCCAAAAATGGAAGTCTGTTCTAGTGATCCACAAACAAGCTCATCCGTTATGGAGGAAGGCACTCAGAGCCAACGCGCAAGCTTGTTTGCATCACTTACAAACCAGTAATGGAGACCATGGGGTTTACTTAAAAATCCCTCTCCCACTTAGTTATTTATAAATGAGGAATTTTAACTATGCTAGCCTACTAAATATGTAAACCAACATGCACACACAGCACAATATAAAAGCAATAAATAGAAAATCTAATTTTCAACTATTATGGCGTTTATCTCTAATTGTCCTCCGTGTGTTGTCATCCCAAGCTGCTGCCATATTTGGCCACCGCCACCAGGACTAGCTGTCGCATCCATCTTGCTCCTAGTTCCGCTGCGCCTCTGGTCCTTAGAAGGTTCCACGCTTTGCAAGATTCGATCCGCGACATAAATAGAATTTTACATTTTTGATCCTATATTCCATAAAAGGAATGTACATGTATATAGATCAAAAATAAAATCCTAATCAAACTAAATACAGCTCCTGCTGTATTTTATAATACAATCATGCACACACATATAAATGCCCTTGACATGTCCAAGGGTCCAATCACACACATAATAACTAAAAGCCATAATAGTTGGATCCTGGATCCACAAAGTTAGCACATCCTACTATTAACCTGCCTAAATTATGTATGACATGTGCATAATTAAACTAATACCAAATACACAGAGGCAAAACCCTAGCTCTGATACCAATTGTTGGTTGCTACTCAGAAAACCTAGAGGTTCCACTGTACAAAAATTTTGTACAAAGGTCTGAACCTTTTCCTAGCTACCATGTGTTCTTTTAAATTAAATTTTGGATCGCCTGCGGAACTTAACACGTTTGATCCAAAACTTAATCTATTTGTTCTTTAAGGTTTAGACTTGGATCTCCTGCGGAACTTAACACGTTTGATCCAAATCACCTAAGTTATTAATTCCATTAAATATTAATTTCCATAATTGGTTCCCAGTACTGACGTGGCGAGGCACATGGCCTTCTTGGATATGGGAACAACCACCACCGACTAGACAAAACCTTTTATGGAAAGCTAATATTTAATTTCCTAAAATAACTTTAGGTCAACCAAAAAGAACAATCAAATCACAAGGAAAAGAAAAATAAAAGAACACAACTTCAAAAAACATATTCGAAATACTAGAATCGTAAGCCTCTTGTATTTGGTATTATTTCCATAAATAACTAGCATGATGCGGAAAGGAAAAATTACTAGTTATACCTTCTAAAAAGACCTCTTGATCTTCTACCGTATTCCTCTTCTAACCTCGGACGTTGTGTGGGCAACGATCTTCCGAGATGAGAACCACCAAGCACCTTCTTCTTCCTTGCAAGTTTCGGCCACCACAATTCTCCAAGAGAAGTAGAGGTCCGGCCACCACCACCAAGCTCCAAGGGATGCAAGAAACAAAATCACCTTTCTCTCCTTCTTCTCCTAGCTAGAACCGGCCACCATCAAGAGCTCCAAGAGAGGTTGCCGCCGGCCATAAGAAGAAGAGAAGAGGAAGAAACTAGGGCCGGCCACCAAGGAGGAAAAGAGAGGAGAAGAATAATAGAGTTGATCACCCGTGAAGGCACCTCTACCCCCTCTTTTATAATCCTTGGTCTTGACAAATAAGGAAATTTTAATAAAAAATTCCTTAATTCTTTTGTCATAAAAAAAATTATTTTAATTAAAAAACAATTTTCTTCTTTTAATAATAATGGCCGGCCACTTCTAATTCCCCAAAACAAGGAAAATTTAATTCACACAAGAATTAAAACTTCCTAATTTGTTTCTAGAAATTTATAAAAATTTCTCCAATAATTTTTATCCCTTCATGATTGGTTAATAAAAAGGAAATTAAAATTCTTCTTTTAAACATGTGGATAATTTCCAAAAGGAAAGTTATCTCTAAAAATTAAAATCTCTTTTCAATCTACAAATAAAGAAAGATATCAAATCTTTTGTAGAAACTAATAAAAGAGAATATTTAATTTTTAAACTTCTCTTTTAAATTATTATCATGGTTAAAAAGAAAAGTTTTTCTTAAAAATAAAATCTCCTTTCAATCTACAAATAAGGAAAGATTTAAAATCTTTTCTTAATCTTTTGTAGAAAGCTTTAAAAGGAAAGATTTAATTTTTAAACTCTCTTTTAAAACTATGATATCCACATAAGAAATAATTTAAAAAAAAATCCTTTTTAATATGATGTGGCCGGCCACCTAAGCTTGGGCTCCAAGCTATTGGTCAGCCACCTTAAGGCCAACCTTTAGGCTTGGCCGGCCCTAAGCTTGAGCTTCAAGCTTAGCTTGGCCGGCCCCTATTGGTTGGGTAAGAAGGTGGGTATGTGGTGGGTATAAATCTCTATAAAGAAGAGGCTACGATAGGGACCGAGAGAAGGAATTGGTTTTGGTCTCCCGATGAAATTAAGCTTCCCGTGTTCGCCCCGAACACACAACTTAATTCCATCAATAATAATTCATTCCACTAAAGAACTATTATTGAACTACCGTACCAATCCCAAATTACATTTTGGGCTCCTTCTTATTATGAGTGTGTTAGTCTCCCTGTGTTTAAGATGTCAAATGTCCATTAATTAAGTGAGTTACTGACAACTCATTTAATTAATATCTTAGTCCAAGAGTAGTACCACTCAACCTTATCGTCATGTCGGACTAAGTCCACCTGCAGGGTTTAACATGACAATCCTTATGAGCTCCTCTTGAGGACATTCTCAACCTAGATCACTAGGACACGCTTCCTTCTATAATCAACAATACACACTATAAGTGATATCATTTCCCAACTTATCGGGCTTATTGATTCATCGAACTAAATCTCACCCATTGATAAATTAAAGAAATAAATATCAAATATATGTGCTTGTTATTATATTAGGATTAAGAGCACACACTTCCATAATAACTGAGGTCTTTGTTTCTTTATAAAGTCAGTATAAAAGAAACGACCTCTAATGGTCCTACTCAATACACTCTAAGTGTACTAGTGTAATTATATAGTTAAGATAAACTAATACCTAATTACACTACGACCTTCCAATGGTTTGTTCCTTTCCATTATGGTCGTGAGTTACTGTTTATAATTTATAAGGTACTGATAACATGATCCTCTGTGTGTGACACCACACACCATGTTATCTACAATATAAATTAATTGAACAACTACATATATCATAAATGTAGACATTTGACCAATGTGATTCTTATTTCTAGATAAATGTTTATACCGAAAGCTAGGCTTTTAGTATACACTCTAACAACCGACACATTTGAAGGATTAGAAGTTGGGAGGAAGTTTGCTTGAGGAGAAGGCCGGAATTGGGTTCGAGTGAGCTCAACTTTGGATGACTAGAGAATCACCCAAGCAATTGAACGAGAAAATAGTCAACTTCTGAGTTGACCATTTCCAAGCGCCTGGACTCGGTCTAGGCACTTAGACTCCAAGCGCTCGGGAAGGGCAGCTACATCAGCATAGCTATTGTTGAAGAGGATCAGCACAGAGTGCACGTCAGCAACCTCCAGGTGCCCAGATCGGGTCTAAGTGCCTGGGAAGTCTAGAAATGTTAAAGAAAGCAATTGCGAAGTGGATCAACTTGACCGAGCCTAGGTTCCTAGACCGGATCTAGGTTCCTAGACTAGGTCCAGGGGCCTGGAAAGTACCACATTAGAAAATGGATAAATTTGACCAGTAGGCTATAAATAGAGCCCTAGTGCTCGAAGTTCAACAACAACACACTCGTTTTAATCTTCTTATTATGTAATTTTGTTTTAAGCTTAAAATTGGTGTAAGGGGTTACTCCACCTCCAACTCTGTCGAAGAAGGAGTCCTTCTTAGTGCACTTTCATTACCTTGGATTTGCAACCTCTTCGATTGTAAACCAAGTAAAACTGCTGCCTCTTACTTTACTTTTATGCTAATTATTTTTGTTTATCAATAAATGTGTGTTCCTTTCTAAGTATGAAAACAAGAGATTTTAAATTTCTAATATCCCCCTAGCCCGCCAACACCGATCCTATATAGACACTCTGACCGCCCATCTTTTTAGTGAGCATTTTGACTATTCAAAGGACCAAATGGTGTACCACCTGAAGACTCAGATGGAGATGTGGATAGTGATCAAAACTAGATTCACCATCCCTACCAACGAAGAAGGATTACCACTCGCATGCGACAAATGGTACAACCCAATGAAGAAGAAGATCGAGACCAATGCTAAAGCTACTCAAATCCTCTAGTGTGGTCTGACCAAGGAAGAGCTCAACGACGTTGGAACCTTTATAAGCACGAAGGACTTATAAAACAATTTAGTCAAACAATACAAAGGAACTTTTGACACAAAGGTATGTAAGTGTGAGTTAATATTAAATAAATTGTATAATATAAAAATACATAAAGGAGAGTCAGCAAGTTAGCTGCATGCTCGGATCCAAGATCTTCTCAATACACTCCACCTGATCGGACAACAAGTTGAGAACTAGGACATAATAAGGTATGTGCTCAAAGCTTTTCCTTGAAACACCTTATGGACATCTATAATAGATGTGTATAAAGTTTCCAAGGATCTTTCAATTATTATCTTAGATGTATTATTTTCTAAATTTAAATTACAAGAACAATCTAATGCTACTCTGACCGAGAAGGTATCACTTTGCTTGCAAGTAAAATCAAGATTAATTAGGTGAAGTCCAAATCCCAAACTGAACCTGAATTTGAAGATGAATCAAATTCAGAAGATGGTGAGGAGATCACCTTTGAATAAGTTAATCTAGTTTAGAAGATATTCAAAAGAAAGAAGGAGTTAACTAAGCATGAGATTAAGAAAGTGATCTAGTGAAAGAATAAGAAAACTGGACCAAGCCAAACCACAAAGGTGAAATCTGAGGTGATCTTCTATGGGTACAATGAAAAGGGACATTTCAAGGTGGAATGCCCAAACTTGAAGAAAGACAAGAAGAAACAAAGGAAAAAAAAGTGCCAAAAGCTACTTGGGATGAGTCATCGTCAGAAGAGTCGGGCGAGGAAGAATAAGTTCAAGTGAGTTTTTTGGCACTAATGGGGTGGGAACAAGTGGTCGAGACTGAATCCAAACCTAAGTCTGGATATGAATCTGAAACTAAGTCAAAGACAAGCCACAGATTCATATCTGTTTCAAATGATCCAACATCTAAGTTAGACTCTCCCTTAGTTAACAAATTGTATGCTTTAATTTATGATCTAACTCAAGAACGTAACTATCCAAATCTAATGTTTGAGTCGAGTCTTTCCAAAAGGAGGTAAAAGTCCTTAAGGAGAAGACTAACCCAATCTCTTTAACTAAATAAGTTTAAAGTGAAACTTTAACTCAAGTCCAACAACTTGAGGAAGAAAATTTCACTTTGTAAGTTCAACTCAAAGAACATAAAGGGTCATTGAAATGGTTCACTTTGGGCTCCAAATATTTTGATGTAATACTTGGAACTCAAAGGGTCGTATCTAATCTATTCAGACTCGAATACAAGGCTAAGACTTATTTTAAGCCATACATGTCATTAGTTAATAGAATTGCTAGAAACTGAGTCGAAGCATGGATCCCCAAATCAAGCTTAATTAATTAAGTTGAACCAAATCAATATTGGATTCCTAAGAATCATATTCACTATCTAGATAGACCTTATTAAGGTTATGATTCAAGGGAACTAATAGAAAGATAATTTTTTGTTAATTAAAATTGCATGATTGCTTGATTTTCTACTTTTATTATGCATGCTTAATTTATTTTTGCTTAACTTAGAATGGTTAAATAAAGACATAGGCTTGATTGACACTTGTCCAACATAGTGTATTGTCTAATCGCAAGTACAGGGTTATGTTATCAAGTAATAAAATATTAAATCCATAGGGGCTGTTGATTAAGCACTAGTTGAGTTCACAAAGTAAGTTAACTAGACAATCGAAAGTTGTGTGAAAGAAAGCATGCACGAGAGAGAGAGATAGAGAGAGAGAGAGAGAGAGAAATTGGTATGGAAAGAGCGATCCTATGATTTCAGGTTCACTACGATGTTTGTTAATGCATCAAATATTATTTATCTTCCTGCCTCTATGTTTACTCACATGTAGAGGATCCTATCACATATTTCCGATATGAATTCAGGAGAATCATACCGATGTGTCTACCCAAACTTAATGCCTCTTTGTAAGGTGTTAATGCTAGAATGTTGCTTACAAGGACTACCCCTATCACAAGGGCTCCACAAATTATCACCTCTATTTTGTGAAATCAAATTAAGGAAAACCCATTAAGGTCCAAAGAAATAAATCAATCATGGCAAGTCGGTCTACATTCAAGGTGATGATTCTAGAATGTCATTTACAAGGACTACCCCTATCAAGTGGGACTCCATAGATTATCTAGATCATCACCCCTATTTAGCGACTAACTCTCCATATCCATTAACATTCATAGAATACACAAATAATCTGAAATAGAGAGTAAACATTGTAGGACCGTTGCGGCCGACTGGAAGGGGGGTTGTTGGATATCCTGTAAAATAAAAAACGAACAACCCTTCCTCGAACTCTTTAAGCTAACACTTGCATAAATAATAAGCAGAAAATAAATAGGACATTAAAAAGACGAGGCACAAGTATTTACTTGGTTATAACTGATGTGATTGTTAATCCAAGGAAGATAAAGCCCACTATCAATCTCCTTCAGGCAGAGAAGCCTCTTACAATGTTGAAGTGCAGAAAATAGAAGCTTAATTACAACTCTAAAGCACACAAGCGTTGGAAATGAATTACTGGAGTTCGTTGAAAAGCTTCTGGACCAAGGCTATATTTATAACCTTGGTCGGGGCACCTGGAAGGAGTTCCGGGCACCCTGAGGGGATAAAACTTTATCCCCAACGTTCAGATTGCGTTTGACGCAAACTGGTCAACAAGTCTGGTTCAGGTGCCCGGATGGGTTCCGGGAGCCCCGGGCTGCTCCGGGCGCCCCGGACTGCTCAGGGCGCCCTGGAGCCTAAAGTCAACCGATGCTGACTTTTTCATCCGAGGACCACTGCTCCGGTTCAGTTCGCCTCGGTCTGGGTCTTCTACTCCGAATTTGTTCGCTTGGGTGATCTCTGCCATCCGAAAAAGGGCTCACCCGAACCCAACTTCCGGTCTTCTCAAGCAGCCTTCCACTCCAGCTTCTCGTCCCTCGAAATCGATGCGTGTTTCCTTCTCGTCCACCAGCGTACTCATCCGCAGTCTTCGTATAAGATACTGAAAAATGACAAATAATGATATGGAAATTTTTCGGAATTTTTAGAAATTTTTTTGGAATTTTTTGGAGATCATATGGATGAGTTTACAGGGATAAAAAAAACGGGGCCGAGAAAGCCTGTTTAGGCTACCCCGTTTTAACGAGGAAATGTTTATTTTCTAAATTATTTTTCCTTCTCTATTTCTTTTTCTTTATTTTTCTTTTCTTTTCCTTCGTTTCCTTCCTTCCCCGCCGAAGCCTCGCGTGTAACGCCCGTCCCTACTGCTAGTAGGGTGCGGGGTTACGTACTTAACCATTTCTATTTCTATTTACGGAAGCATATATGCATATTAAAATTTCTTTTAAAAATAAAAACACATAAGAATATCTCGAAGTCATACGGACAATAACATAACACACTAGTCCATGTTAACATAACCAAATAACTTAAGCAGGTCTTCATTTGCCTTAGCCGAGCCACCACCACACACATCTCCTTGCCTCTCCTGTAGCTCCCTTAGGTCATCCATTCTTTGCCCTTATCTGTGGTACAAGGAAAGTAAGCTATAAGCACACAGGCTTAGTAAGATCCTTTCCTACTCACAAAATCCATATATCAATGCATAAACACATAAGCATACAACCATAAAATATGATCATCTAACATCATAAGGGCATAGCATGTTATATCATAAATCATAAGGAACATCATGCTAAATCATATCATAAATCCAAATGTCATAGGAGCATAGCATGTCATATCGTAAATCATATCATATCAGTTCTTAAATAACATCATGCTGTATCATATCATCAAACATCATGTCCTATAAATAATAAATCGTATCATGCAAGATGTCTTTTAAAACATGGGTCATGTCATATGCAAGATGGTTTAAAACATAGCATAAAGTACTTGAACATAATATCATCATGAGGGCCCGACTTGTACCACATACATACATAAATGCGCGCAATCCCTAGGACAGGGTAGCTAGCCCCGAACCTACTAGGGATCTAGGTACGTTCATAGTCCGTCGACCTAGGGGCGTACTAAGGAGCCCATCCCTTTACTAGACCCGTTCATAGTCCGTCGGCCTAGGGGCGCTTATGGAGCCCACCCTTGGTACAAGCCATACAAAGTAAAATATCATATCATGGTTTATATCATAACATAACACATCTTATCTTATCATATCATGAGGAGTAAAGCATGCATATTTGGGCACACACCACATGCATGTATCATAAACATACATAATGAACATGTCATTTATCACATCATAAAACATGCATCTTTGGGCACACAGCACATGCATGGATCATAAGCATACATAATGAACATGTCATTTATCATATCATAAAACATGCATATTTGGGCACACAGCACATGCATGGATCATTAGCATACATAATGAACATGCCATTTATCATATCATAAACATGCATAATTGGGCACAAAGCACATGCATGGATCATAAGCATACATAATGAACATGTCATCTATCATATCATAAAACATGCATAATTGGGCACAAGGCACATCATAAAAGACACAATCATGCATAGCATCAGTAAATAACATTTCCTAATACATAACACATCATGTGAATCATATCTAAGCTTTTAAACTCATAATGGCCGAACCACTCATAAGGAGAAAACCAAGCTATAGGCAACATGCAAGTGTGAACTCCTAGCTAAATTCATATCATATTATCAAGAGGTACATGAGCATGCTAGGTTCACTTTTCAGCTTCTTCAAAACCCTAATTTGGTCTTGGCCGAAACACACATGAAGGAAAATAGATTTTAAATCAACATATAAGCATAATCACCTATCTAAATTCATATCATATTATTGAGAGATACATTAGCATGCTAGGTTAACTTTTAGCTTCTTTAAAACTCTAGTTTTTGGTCTTGGCCGAAACATACATGAAGGGAAAGCTAACTTTAAAACAACATAAAAACATGAACACCTAACTACATTCATATCACATTATCAAGAGATACATGAGCATGTTAGGTTAAATTTCTAGTTTCTCTAAGCCCTAGTTTTGTTCTTGGCCGAAACATACATGAAGGGAAAGCTAACTTTAAAACAACATAAAAACATGAACACCTAACTACATTCATATCACATTATCAAGAGATACATGAGCATGTTAGGTTAAATTTCTAGCTTCTCTAAGCCCTAGTTTTGTTCTTGGCCGAAACATACATTAAGAGAAAGCTAACTTTAAAACAACATAAAAGCATGAACACCTAACTACATTCATATCACATTATCTAGAGATACATGAGCATGTTAGGTTAAATTTCTAGCTTCTCTAAGCCCTAGTTTTGTTCTTGGCCGAAACATACATGAAGGGAAAGCTAACTTTAAAACAACATAAAAGCATGAACACCTAACTACATTCATATCACATTATCAAGAGATACATGAGCATGTTAGATTAAATTTCTAGCTTCTCTAAGCCTAATTTTGTTCTTGGCCGAAACGTACATAAGGAGAAAGCTAACTTTAAAACAACATAAAAGCATGAACACCTAACTACATTCATATCACATTATCAAGGGATACATGAGTATGTTAGGTTAAATTTCTAACTTCTCTAAGCCCTTGTTTTGTTCTTGGCCGAAACATACATGAAGGGAAAGCTAACTTTAACAACTTTCAAGCATAAGAAAAACCAACCCAATCCCTTAACATAGCTTACATATCATAAGGATGTAGTAAACATGGTTAGTTTAGGTCTTAAGCTTCCCTAGATCCTTCATCTATACTTGGCCGAAAGTTCATATTTAAAAATCTAGGTTTTAAGTCAAACATTCAACATGAAAACATTTACTAGCTTCTTATACTAGGGTACTTATCATAAGATCATAATGGACATGCTTTATTTAGATCTTGATCTACCCAAACAACTCCTTTTATTTTATACTTGGCCAAAAGTTCCAACTTGTTACCATAGGTTTTAAGCGTTCTACTCCTTTGTAATAACAAAAGCAACTTGTACCATAGGTGAGGGGATACTTACATCCTTTCGTTTGTTGTTTTTCTTAAGGAAGAATACTCTAGGTGAAGAGGAAGAAGAGAGCTTCTTCTTCTAATACTCCCTTTGATTTCTCTTGATTGGGAAGGGGTAGACCTTGAAGGCTCCTTCTTGTAAATTAGTTTTCTTGGAGAGGAACCTTATCTTTGTACCAAGAGCCTTCTGAACAATAACTTTGTACCAAGAGCCTTCTGAACACATTCCCAAAAATGTGAAATAAAGTGACCATCTCTGTCAGAAATGATGGTCTTAGGAATCCCATATAATCTAACAATTTCCTTGACGTATAACTAAGCCAGTTGCTCAATTGAATAAGTCATCTTGATTGCTAGAAAGTGGGTGAATTTGGTTAATCTATCCACGATCACCCATATCGCATCATAGTCGTTCGTTGTCTTAGGTACTCCCGAAATGAAGTCCATAGAGATATCCTCCCATTTCCATTCTGGAATCTGGACAGGCTGCAGTAATCCTCCAGGTCTCTGGTGTTTTGCTTTAACCCTCTGACAGGTCAGGCAGGTACTGATGTACCGAGCCACGTCTCTTTTCATACTGGACCACCAGAATTTCTTTCTCAAATCTTGGTACATTTTGGTAGATCCCGGATGCATTGCATAGGGTGTTGCATGGGCTTCTTCTAGTATTTTCTTCCGCAACTCTGGGTCATCGGGAACACATAAGCGATCCTTGAGGTATAATATCTCACTGTCGGCGATACGAAATTTGTTGTTCTTTCCCTCTAACACTTCTTGCTTTAACCGCTGGATACTCAAGTCACGAGTCTGCTTTTCTAATACATCATCGAACAACGTCAGTGCTATAGTCAGGGTAGAGAGTTGTCTGGTCACATCTTCAACCCTATAGCACTGATTTTCCCTGGGTTCCCCTATGAACTCGAATATCGGTTCCGCTTCAGGTCGGAAGACCACTTTTCTTTGACGACACTCGATTGAAGCGCCGTACTTGCTTAGAAAATTCATGCCCAATATACTTTCATAATCTTGCATGTCAAGCACTATCAGATCATAATAGAGTTCTCTGTCTGTGATTCTGATGGGTGCGGCTCGCAGCATATGAGTAGATGGTATTACTTCTCCAGACGGTAGGGTTGTCAAGAATTTTCTATTTAAAGCTTGTGATGGTATCCCTAACTTCTCCATGAAGGGTGTAGAGACAAACGAATGTGTTGCTCCAGTATCAAATAACACATTACCATGTTGGCTGAAAATAGGTAGCTGACCTGTAACCACGGTAGAGGCACTCGCCACATCATCCTTGGTAAGCGAGAAAACCCTGGCGTTCGTCGTAGTTGGCGGGGCTTCCAATCTGCCTTGGCTAATCGGAGTCCCTTCAATGGTAGCTTGCATATAGTGTAGCTGCGGGGGAACACTTTTGTTCTAGTCATGCTACTGAAATGGAGTCTGGGACTGGGTGGAGCAGTCTCTGGCCAGATGTCCTTCTCGTTCGCAATTATAACATTTTCTCGTACCCTTGCGACATACTCCGGAATGCTGCTTTCCACAGATGGTACACTGAGGGTACTTAGGTTGCTTATTTGCTGGTCCTCCTTTGGCGTTGTCCCATTGTTTCCTTTTTCCATTAGAGTTTCCTTTCCAGCTGGGTTTGGTACTCTGAGATTTCTTCCCTTGCGTCTATGCCTGATTCTTATTCTCGTTCATCGCTTTCTGATAATGCTCGGTGATCAGGGCGCTGCTAACTAGTTCTTCTGTAGTCTGTGGTCTATTAATTCTGCCGGCCACATTCAGTGCTATCTCGGGTCGGAGCATCTTCAGCATCAGTCTAACCCTTTCTCTTTCCGTGCTGACTAACTCTGGGCAGAGGCGTGCAAGACGATTGAAGCGCTTTACTGCTTCGTTTACCGATAAGTCACCTTGCCAGAACTCGGTGAATTCGTCGTAATGGCGGTTCGTCACTTGCATATGGAAGAATTCTTCGAAGAACTCTATCTTGAAGTCCGTCCAGTTCATCAGGTTAATCTGTCTCTTAGCCTTAACCCTTTCACACCACATTCTTGCGTCTCCGGAAAAACAGAATGACACACATTTGATCTTTTCCTGTACAGGCCAGTCCAGCAATTCCACAATACTTTCCACTGTCTTGAACCAGGCTTGAGTGTCCCATGGCTCACAAGTACCCGAGAAGTTCTCCGGCTTCAGCCTTAGCCACTGTATCAAATAAGTTTCCTGTCGGACCACTAGGGCAGGGGCTACCGGTGGTACTGGTGCAGCTAGTGGTATGACGGGCGCTGCATTCTGATTTGCTGGTGGGGTGACAGGGTTCCCTTGCTGATTCATTAGGGCAGTGATTACTTGTTGTTGTTCCGTGATCTGACGCTGGAGATCGGTGACTACCTAGGTCAGATCTGGTTGGGTCACTGTCTCATTAGCCCGGTTACCACGTCTTCTAGCCATATCTATTTTCATAAATAATAATGAGGCTAGCATAAGTCTAGAGTCATCCCTACTTATATTCGTACACATTAAACATTGCTTATCATAAATGAAGAAAATCCATATCAGTCATACTTAGGTTCATGGATACTAAAACATTTCCTATTATACATAGAGTAAGTACAGAAAGTCTTACTTGGAGCGGCAGGATGGAGGCTTGATGTGTGTGTAGCGGAAATGCTAACTTGACTCTGATACCAACCTGTAACGCCCGTCCCTCTTGCTAGTAGCGTACGGGGTTACGTACTTAACCATTTCTATTTCTATTTGTGGAAGCATATATGCATATTAAAATTTCTTTTAAAAATAAAAACACATAAAAATATCTCGAAGTCATACGGACAATAACATAACACACTAGTCCATGTTAACATAACCAAATAACTTAAGCAGGTCTTCATTTGCCTTAGCCAAGCCACCACCACACACATCTCCTTGCCTCTCCTGCAGCTCCCTTAGGTCATCCATTATTTGCCCTTATCTGTGGTACAAGGAAAGTAAACTATAAGCACACAGGCTTAGTAAGATCCTTTCCTACTCACAAAATCCATATATCAATGCATAAACACATAAGCATACAACCATAAAATATGATCATCTAACATCATAAGGGCATAGCATGTTATATCATAAATCATAAGGAACATCATGCTAAATCATATCATAAATCCAAATGTCATAGGAGCATAGCATGTCATATCGTAAATCATATCATATCAGTTCTTAAATAACATCATGTTGTATCATATCATCAAACATCATGTCCTATAAATCATAAATCGTATCATGCAAGATGTCTTTTAAAACATGGGTCATGTCATATGCAAGATGGTTTAAAACATAGCATATAGTACTTGAACATAATATCATCATGAGGGTCCGGCTTGTACCACATACATACATAAATGCACGCAATCCCTAGGACAGGGTAGCTAGCCCCGAACCTACTAGGGATCTTGGTTCGTTCATTGTCCGTCGACCTAGGGGCGTACTAAGAAGCCCATCCCTTTACTAGACCCGTTCATAGTCCGTCGGCCTAGGGGCGCTTATGGAGTCCACCCTTGGTACAAGCCATACAAAGTAAAATATCATATCATGGTTCATATCATAACATAACACATCTTATCTTATCATATCATGAGGAGTAAAGCATGCATATTTGGGCACACAGCACATGCATGTATCATAAACATACATAATGAACATGTCATTTATCACATCATAAAACATGCATATTTGGGCACACAGCACATGCATGGATCATAAGCAAACATAATGAACATGTCATTTATCATATCATAAACATGCATAATTGGGCACAAAGCACATGCATGGATCATAAGCATACATAATGAACATGTCATCTATCATATCATAAAACATGCATAATTGGGCACAAGGCACATCATAAAAGACATAATCATGCATAGCATCAGTAAATAACATTTCCTAATACATAACACATCATGTGAAGCATATCTAAGCTTTTAAACTCATAATGGCCGAACCACTCATAAGGAGAAAACCAAGCTATAGGCAACATGCAAGTGTGAACTCCTAGCTAAATTCATATCATATTATCAAGAGGTACATGAGCATGCTAGGTTCACTTTTCAGCTTCATCAAAACCCTAATTTGGTCTTGGCCGAAACACACATGAAGGAAACTAGATTTTAAATCAACATATAAGCATAATCACCTATCTAAATTCATATCATATTATTGAGAGATACATGAGCATGCTAGGTTAACTTTTAGCTTCTTTAAAACCCTAGTTTTTGGTCTTGGCCGAAACATACATGAAGGGAAAGCTAGTTTTGTTCTTGGCCGAAATATACATAAGGAGAAAGCTAACTTTAAAACAACATAAAAGCATGAACACCTAACTACATTCATATCACATTATCAAGGGATACATGAGCATGTTAGGTTAAATTTCTAATTTCTCTAAGCCCTAGTTTTGTTCTTGGCCGAAACATACATGAAGGGAAAGCTAACTTTAAAACAACATAAAAGCATGAACACCTAACTACATTCATATCACATTATCAAGAGATACATGAGCATGTTAGATTAAATTTCTAGCTTCTCTAATCCCTAGTTTTGTTCTTGGCCGAAATATACATAAGGAGAAAGCTAACTTTAAAACAACATAAAAGCATGAACACCTAACTACATTCATATCACATTATCAAGGGATACATGAGCATGTTAGGTTAAATTTCTAATTTCTCTAAGCCCTAGTTTTGTTCTTGGCCGAAACATACATGAAGGGAAAGCTAACTTTAACAACTTTCAAGCATAAGAAAAACCAACCCAATCCCTTAACATAGCATACATATCATAAGGATGTAGTAAACATGGTTAGTTTAGGTCTTAAGCTTCCCTAGATCCTTCATCTATACTTGGGCGAAAGTTCATATTTAAAAATCTAGGTTTTAAGTCAAACATTCAACATGAAAACATTTACTAGCTTCTTATACTAGGGTACTTATCATAAGATCATAAGGACATGCTTTATTTAGATCTTGATCTACCCAAACAACTCCTTTTATTTTATACTTGGCCGAAAGTTCCAACTTGTTACCATAGGTTTTAAGCATTCTACTCCTTTGTAAAAACAAAAGCAACTTGTACCACAGGTGAGGGGATACTTACATCCTTTCGCTTATGGTTTTTCTTAAGGAAGAATACTCTAGGTGAAGAGGAAGAAGAGAGCTTCTTCTTCTAGTACTCCCTTTGATTTCTCTAGCTTGGGAAGGGATAGACCTTGAAGGCTCCTTCTTGTAAATTAGTTTTCTTGGAGAGGAACCTTAGCTTAGCTTTCAAAAATGAGGAGGGGGAGAGCTTTTGGTTTCGGTGAAGAATGAAGAAGGTGAAGGAAGGAGGAAGAAGAAAGAAAAAGATTAATCACTTGTCTTTCCTTCTTTTCATCCTTTTTATTTCCTTTGTAATGAACATACCTTCATTCATCCCCCTTAGCCCTCCTATTTACTTCTCTCTTTTAATTCCCACGCAAATAGAGAGAAGAAGGGAAGCAAGCAACTTGTCTTTTGCTTGCTTCTTCTCTTAACCAAGAGGAAGAGAAAGAAAGCTACTTGGTTTTCTCTTGTTCCTTTATTTAACCATCCTCTCACCTTAACTAATATTTCTATTCTTTTCTATTTACATATCATTCATGTCTCTAGTGGTTATCATACTCCAATTTACCTCTATCATTTGTGGGAGGTTCAAGGTTCAATCCTTGACCACACCTCTTTTTATTTTAGTTTCTATTTATCCCTTTTTCTCTTTCTTTCTTTTATTCTTCTATTTTATGGAAAAATACTCCTAGGTATACCTTAGCATTTTTGTGGGCGTTACATCGCGTGCCCAACACCTCACTAACGCCTTCTCTTCTCTCGATTGCCTGCCCTAACCGCACATCTCCGCAAAACCGCCCGGTGACGGTTCCATCCTTCTCCCTCACGACCTCGCCAGAAGCCGAGCACCTTCCCTCTATCTAGCGCCGGAGCCCTAGCTCTCGATCCACCGCCGACCGATTGTCATCCTTGTCGCAGTACCTTGGCGCCACCACCGTCCCAACGCCCTCTTCCTCTCCTCTGCCCAACGCCGCCACCGACGACGTCGGGGAACAGAGAGCCGACCAACTCCCTCACCCCTGCGCTCGCGCCACAGCTGACGCCGCTCTCTCCTCTCCCGAACTCTCCTTCCTCCTCTCTCTGTTCTCTCGCGAACGAGTTGAAGCCGACGGACTTTCTTCTATCTTCGACGTCGCCTGAGGAGGAAGCCCCCTGAGCTCAGATCCATCGCTAGCCATAGAGCGTCGACCACCCTTCCTCTGCCCTAGCTTCACTCAGCGCCGCTGCTCCTTCGATTTCGTCGTTGCTGACGTGCCGACACTGAGTCTTGATACGCAGTGCCCTAGCACTGATTTGCCAGCCATCCAGTGCCAATAGCCACCTTTGTATCGGCCTGAGTCTCTGGTATTAGGGTTTCCAGCAGCAGCTTCGTCGGGTTCTTGGTCATCGCAGGCAATTAGAGGAAGAGGTAAGGTGCTCAGGTTGTTCTGGAAATTTGGTTGTTGTTTGGATGTTGATTTCTTGAGCTTCATTTTGATCCAGACAGTGAATTGCAGGGCGTTTCTTGATTTCCAACAGCTATCTCTTTCTCGATAGCAAGTTGTCTTTACTATGGATTTGTTGGGCTGTGGATTAAGGTAAGAAGTAGGGAAATTGGTTTGTATTTGATCCTGTCTGAGAAGCTAGACACGACGGAAATCCGGAAGAAAGAAACCCACCGCTGATGAAGAATAATACCTATAGAACAATGATCCGAGAAACCCAAAGCAGATCGGGAAAAATAGAGTCACCGAATGCCCTCCTTGCACGAAGATCCGATGACGAGAGAGAAACCCAATCGAAGAGACACCCAGATTCGGAGCTTCCAAGACTTCCTGCGCATAAGAGACCAGCCAACACTATCGTCAGTGACCTAAGACCGGGGTGGGAATCCCTGGCTAGGCCCTCCGACGCTCAAGTTAGTGATCTCTCTTGGTGTGGATGAAGGAAGAAGAAGATGAACAGTAGCTGGAAAATTAGGGTTATCAATGTGCGCAATAATGTGAACCGGTGAACTTACCCTGCCAACGGAGAGGATTCCCCCTTTTATACCACTTCATATAACCTCCGTAGTCATGAAGTGGACCCCGGTTTGTTAGAGTTCGTTATGAGATGACGTCAGCGACGTACTTGTGGTAAATGACTTTTGAGGAATCTTTTTTGTACCCCAGATGTACCTTCTTTGTCATTTAGTACTTGCAAAATAATCTGGGAGCATATTTCCCTCCAAAATATATAACACCTGTCATGCATTTACATATTACAGATATCCTCGTTAATTATCTTCTTTGAAATATTCATTTATGATCCTTTCTCATGCAGCTTAATGCAGTTTCTATTTGCATCCTTTTTATATTAATAAACTACATTTTATCTAGTATCTCTCCTAGGTATTGATCGACCGACCCGTATTGGCTCTCCCCTTGAAGGTATGTCCCGGCCGATATTAGCCTACCTTCGTCCTTAAGTTAGGTCCCAGCCGATATTAGCCTACTCCACTTAGAGTATATATCTTTCCCTTGGGAGGCGTATTTCGGTCGATATAGGCTTACCTCCTATCGGGGTATGTTCTGGCCGATATTAGCCTACCTTCATCCTGAAGTTATGTCCTGGTCGATATTAGCCTACTTTCATCATGAAGGCATGTCCCGACCGATATTAGCCTACTTCCTGTAAAGTATATAAGCATTTCTCCTAGGAGGCGTATTTCGATCGATATAGGCTTACCTCCTATCAGGGTATGTCCCGACCGATATTAGTCTACCTCCTTCCTGAAGTTATGTCCCGGCCGATATTAGCCTACTCCACTTAGAGTATATATCTTTCCCTTGGGAGGCGTATTTCGGTCGATATAGGCTTACCTCCTATCGGGGTATGTCCTGGCCGATATTAGCCTACCTTTATCCTGAAGTTATGTCCCGGCCGATATTGACCTACTTTCATCATGAAGGCATGTCCCGACCGATATTAGCCTACTTCCTGTAAAGTATATAGGTCTTTCTCCTGGGAGGCGTATTTCGGTCGATATAGGCTTACCTCCTATCAGGGTATTCCCGACCGATATTAGCCTACCTCCTTCCTGAAGTTATGTCCCAGCCGATACTATCCTACCTTCATCGTGAAGGTATGTCCCGACCGATATTAGCCTACCTTCATCATGAAAGTATGCCCCAACCGATATTAGCCTATCTCTCTTGCTTTTCCTTCCTCCTTTTCTTTCCTCATCAGGAGACCCACAAAACCTAACCCATATCACTAGCCTTCCCTTCAAGTCTAGTCGAAGGAGGTGTAGACGACTGACTAGACATAGGTATGGTCTTGTCTTTTCCTACCCGTGACTCTGCTCCAGATTTTGAAATGACCTCACAGATTTTGTGTACCACTGTTTCTCTAAACCAAGTATAGTGATCCTGTGAGCCTTTTGCTTCTTTAAATAGGCTTACAACCTTCTCTTCATCCACCACCTCTTTCAGTTTTTTTTTTCCTTCCTTGTCATCTCTTATTGCTAAGGTTATGGTCTTGGATCCTCCCCTTTGGGGGCGACTTTTGTTGGACCAGGTGAGATCTATATATGAGTTTATTGGGATTTTTGCTCCGACTACCTCTAAGGTTCAAGGGATTGTCTTAAGAGATGGATCTTCACATCTCAGATTTTTCATCCAA
The DNA here is from genome assembly GCF_018446385.1 of Zingiber officinale. Classification (NCBI taxonomy): domain Eukaryota; kingdom Viridiplantae; phylum Streptophyta; class Magnoliopsida; order Zingiberales; family Zingiberaceae; genus Zingiber; species Zingiber officinale. The sequence goes on along the minus strand of NC_055997.1, from coordinate 135,654,249 downwards.
AGATGTCGATGCTCTGAAGGACTCAAGAAACTTCAGAGAGATTTTTGCTACTCATAGAGGGGCAACCAAATGACCCAAGGGTGCTGTGTGAAGGGCACAACACATGTTACCCTTGGGCTATACCTAGTTGCTTCACTGGCTGAGCTCTAGGGCTTGAGAGGGGAAGTGGTTTTTACATTTACTTTTCCTTCATGGAATGCATAAATGTTTCCCTATCTCGTTGCCCTTGAGCTTTTCTGTTTTTGTTGCTTTCTTCGTCCCAGGCAGAATATTGCCACTTATGTGCCTTGACAAGCTTGGACGAAGTGAGCTATCTCCATCTCCGCTCCGTGGTAAGTTTGAATCCAGTGGGACTGAAGTTTTCCGGGCGTTCTAAGGGCTTATGCTTGTAATATTTGTTATCTATCTGAGGTTTACTGTTCTGGGGGAAATGTGACATGGTGTACTGGCTCAGATTCTAAGTGTAAAAACAGACTTTTGTATCGAATTAAGTGGTTATATTAAATCCTTCTGTATTTTACCAGATTAACTGTGATGTAGCATTCATCGTTCCTTGGTGTATCTTGTGTGTCATTTCTTATAGCTAAGGCTATCTTAACTGTCGGAACATCTTCACATTATAACTAATGTTATACCATCCAATATTATCTCGTTGATCAAAGTCAACACTATACTTATCTAGCATAATCACAGTTATATTAATATAACATTACTCTGATAAATACTACTTTGTATTTTATAAGGATATTAATTTAAAAGTTGTCACTCGCCTAAATCTCCCTCCTTAAATGTTTTTGTCTTTAGCCTGGGTTTAGTCAAAAGTTCAGTCCTTTTTATTTTATTATACCCAATTATTCATGTCTTCTTTCGAAGCTTCCTAGCTAGTAATTGGCTCTTCTTCGGGTGAGAGAATGTTGAAAATGTACCCCGAGACGTTACCAACCCCAGCGTGATCCGATCTGTCACTTCCGATATAAATGTTTTTATGATGGTATGACACGCACTTTTTCTGACCGCCACGTCACGTGGGTCTTCTGCCTTTTATTGTGATCCTCCACGCCTGCAAAAAATGTTTCGATCTGACGACGGTTGTGTGTCTTCCAAACCCTAAACCCTTCGTCTCCTTTTAAACCTTGTCCTTTCTTTTTCCTTCTCTAGAGTTATTTTCTTGTTGCTGCCTTCAACCATATCCCGGGCTCCCCGTTTTTCGACGATCTCTTCTCTTGTCTTTAGTAAGTAATCTGTTGCTCCACTAGCCTATGCTTTTGTCCATGGTTGCGGAAACAATTGCTTCTTGGTATGTCCATATGTCTTCTACCTTTGATAAGAACGCTAGATTATCCATCCGTCGTCAATATGAAATTCCTAGGGAATATAGAATCATACTCCCAACACCGAATGATCGACCTCATCATCCCCCTGATAACTGCGTGACTTTTTTCAAGGACTAGTTGATAGGGGGCTTAAGGTTCCCCATTCCTCCTTTCTTGATTGAGATAAGTCAGTATTTTGATATTCCTTTGCAGCAGTTCGCCCCTAATGCATTTCGTTATCTATGGGGTACTTACATGTTGTTTCGTCTACGGGATATTCCTCCTACTCCTCAAAATTTCTTCATGTTTTCCTATCCTAAGTACTCGGAACCTGGTGTCTTCTTATTCCAGTCGCGAACTAAAATGGTCCTTTTTGGAGATATACCATCGTCTCTCAAAGTCTGGAAATCTCGTTTTTTCTTTTTAAAGTTTCTGGGACCTATTCCTTGGTCTCATGCTTGGAAATCCTTCTTGCCTCCCTTGCCTAACGTTAGAGAATTTCATCTTCTTTCCTCTTTTCCTATTTATTGTGAGAAGTTATTAGGTCACCGACTTTCGATCCCGAAATGGTTGAAGGTCGAGCTTCTATACCTATTTGGTTTAAGCCCCGTCAAACCTGATACCCACATTTCTTTAGGTAACATCTGGTCCCTTTCTTCTTGCTTTTAACTGTCTAAACTGTTTTTCTTTTCTGTACAGTGGAGAGCTTTTATGATGCCTTGATTGATGAGGAAATATGCGTGGAAGAGGACTTGCTTCGCGCCAAGGAAGCCGAGTTTCTGGCTGCTATCACCCCTCCACCCTCAATCAAAGAGCCGGTTCCTTTAGCCGAAGCACCTAGCTCTTCAAGGGTTCGTGAGGCTCCTGAAGGTTCTCCTGGGGATCCTGCTGCAGGGATCCTGCCCAATCCTATACCCATTGTTACCTCTCCAGTGGCTGCTGTTGTCTCCTCCTCTGCCTCTCTTCCTCTCATTGAGCTCACGTCTCCTGGTAGTTCTGGTAAATTGATAGCTGAAATATCCACGGGTAAACATCCAGGACGCAAACTAACCAGGGCTCCTCCCTCAAAAAGGAGGCTCATTCTTCCTGCCGACGAGTTGGTTTCAGAAGGCTTTGCTTCGGCTGACCTTCCTTCTGATGAGCCGACGCTGGCGGAGCTTTATCCTTCTCTTAATTTTCCTGCCTCGCCTTTCTCCATTGCCAGCGCCTCTGGGGATGTTTCTTTTACTTTTCCTCTATCTATACCAACTTCTGGATCATTACCTTCCTCGTCTTCTTCTTATCTAGTCTTTGCTCCTCCCTCGATTCCTACGTCTTCCTTCTCGACTGGTCCCTCTACCATTCCTGTTCTCCCCATATTACTAGGGGGTTCTTTTGCCAGTTCTTGGGATGAAGTTCATCCCCTTTTTGAAGAGCTCTCTATTCCTGAGGCAATCGACCGTTTCTCTCATAAGGAGAATCAGGTGCGTTTACTAACAATTGCTTTCTAATTTTCAACTGTTATCTTATGGCTTTTCATTATACTTTCAGCGATGGATAGAGAATATGGGTTTTTCTCGACTACTGCACAACTTGTATACTGATAACAAGAGGTTGAGATCTGAAAATGATAAGCTAAAACAAGAGGTGGCTGAGTTATCTTCTGCTGCGTTTTCTGCTGTCGCCAAGAAACATCTTGAGGCTCAGATTGAAAGTCTTGAAGCACAATTTAAACTGTCTACGGACCTCAACCAAGAACTAACTTCAAAACATGGCGAGCTAAAAGATAATTATGAAGCGGAATTGACTGAGAAGCTCAAAGCCCTACAACTGAAAGAGGATGAGGTAGTATCTCTGACCACCTCCCTTGATTCAGCTAAAGCTGAGGCTTCTGCCAAAGAAGATGAATTAAAGACCTCTCAGATGGCGTTGGTAGTCTACAAGGGAAACGAAGATGTTCGTTATAAGGAACGAGCCACTGCCATGATTGAGTCTAATGAATTCAATAGACCGATCGTGAGGTCCATCCTATCCGCTTTCACTGCAGGAGCAAAAGGAGCAATTCGACAATTAGAAGAGGAGGGCTACTTAGCTTGTGTTCCTCCCCCTAATTTCTTGAACCGTCGCAGACTTATTGAGGAGAGACCTCCAGATCTGTATCCTAAGCTGACCCTTACTTAAATTCAAGTTATCGTCAGGGCTTTGTAATGATAATCCGATAAACTCACGTGACTATGATTTATTCCTTTTTGGTTGTAAATCTTACTCTTTCTCAGGATAACTGTCGGTTTTATGTACATGTATCAAATGCTGTTTGTTTTGTCATCACGCGACTTTCCCCACGGGTTGTTTCTTAATGATCGATCGGTGTATATCAAGATTGATAAATGCCGCCCGATATTTTATAGCTTAGTTATATCTCACCCGATTTAACACAGCTTTATTATGCTATCCTTAATATTGGTCGATTTATTTTACTCGACCGGTTTACCCTTGTGTCTTCATATCTTTTTTCACATAGTAATCAAGTCTCATGGGGTTTTATTATAGTGTATATTATTTGCCTTATTATAATAAACTTTTGGTAAATATAGTTTGAGTGATCTTTATCTTGGTCGATTTATTAGAACCGTTCGATTTCTATCTACGGACTTCGTCTATTAACTAATATCTGATGCTCAACTTCTATTCTGTTATACCCACGCTTTAAACTTATAGTTACTGTACTAATTTTTCTCTGTCCTTGTCAGGATTTCCTAAGAATACTTCTAGGGAAACTCACACCTTTTCCGAGGTAGCTTTTTTAACTTTACTTCTTTCTCTTGATTTTATTCTTTAATATTATTACCCATTTATGACGATTGACATTCCAAGCACCTCTTACTCTCCTTTCTCCCTTTTTCCGTTTCAGCTTAGGGGTTTTAGCACAGGGCCAAAAGAAAGATAAGGGTTTACGAAGTTTTTTCCTGCTCTCTCCATCTCTCGTCTTCTTTCTTGATTCCTCTTTTTGTGACTACTTCTCCCTATGGCGGTTTCTTCTCCTGCGTGATTTCTCTCATGCTCTTCCGACCTCACAGATACAGAAGAAGTGGACTTACAGGCAACCTATGGTTTTCCTCCCTATATCGTTCGCCCCGCTCCTCATGAGGGTCCACATCTTCCCCCCTTAGGATGTATCTCTATCTTCAGGGACCAAGTCTTACAGGGTTTTAGATTTCCCCTTCACCCTTTTTTCTGCAATGTCAGCCGTTATTTTGATATCCCGCTCAACCAGTTTGTCCCTCAATCTTTCTCTATTCTAATGGGTTTCATTGGGGTATCAAAACTGTTAGATTTCCCCTTGTCTCCCCGTCTTTTTCACCACTTTTTCATTCCTCGCCGAGTAGATGTTGGCATTTTCAAGTTCCAGTCGCGTCCCAAGGCCATTCTATTTAACCGCATTCCTCCTCAAGGTGAATGGTATCGTAAATTTTTCTACATGCATCTCCCTTCTCCCCCTCCGTTTCCTATTCAATGGATACATGATTTACCTCCGCTTCCTGACACCCACGATTTTCTTAACGATCCCTCTGTCGTTTCTGCTCTACCCAAACTGCGAGGAGCAAAATTCAGTTTGCCACATCTAATCGAAGAGGGCTTGATGTTTCCCTTCGGTATAGGCAACATTGACACTCCTTTGGATAGTTCCTTTGGTGAGTATAATTATTTCACTTCGCCTCTGTTGATTAGCATATCTCTTTGATAATGACGTTTATCCTCTGTATTTCAGCCGATGCTCTTCTTCCAGCTTTTATGTACAAGAATTCTGCTATAACTAAGTCTTTTGTCAATAATCTTGGAGAAAAATGGTTATTTGCTCACCGATCCGATCCTAATCCCTCCACTTTGGGCTTGCTTTCCGAAGAAGAACGACGGGCAGAGGGTGTTGCACTCCTGGAAGAGGAGGAAGAAGAGCCTTTTGTTACCTTAGTTAAAAAGCCAAATCTCACTAAGGACTCTCCCTTCGGCGATTTCTTTGGCACTTTTGTGCAAGCTCCTCTTGTTCCGGCGCCTATTTCTTTTGAGAGAGGTAAGGCACCGATAACTCCCACCCATATTATCTCCAATCCTGCTCTTAGGATGATGAGGCCTGGTCTACTTATTCCTTCTTCTTCTACTATTTCAGCTCCTCCTACTTCTGCTTCTGAGATGGCCGTCATCCCTCCTGTGTCTTCTGCATCCTTGGCATTGGCCTTGCCTCCCTTGGCTTCTAGGCCCCGAGCAAAACGGACACCCTGCCGGCGATCTTTTCTAGGTGTCAGTCCTTCAACTGTTAGTGTTCCCACCTGATCCTGTCTGAGAAGCTGACCGTGAAGGAGATCCGGAAGAAGGAGACCCACTGTAATGACGAAGAATAATGCCGGTGAAACCTCGACCCGAGAAACCCAAAGCGGATCGGAAGAAAACCCGAGTCACCGAAGGAAATCTGATAAGTAGGGAGAAATCCCCGTCCAAATAGGATAAAGCCGAACCTTCAAGCTCCCGAGACTCCCTGCGCACAAGAGACCAACCAACACTATCGTCAGTGACCAAAGACCGGGGTGGGAGTCCCTGGCTAGGCCCTCCGACGCTCAAGTTAGTGATCTCCCTTGATGCCGAGGAAAGAAGAAGAAAGAAGATGAACCGTAGCCTCCGAATTAGAGATGTGAACTTACCTAGCCAACGGAGAGGATTCCCCCTTTTATACCACTTCATATAACCTCCGTAGTCATGAAGTGGACCCCGGTTTGTTAGAGTTCGTTATGACATCAGCTGCGTACTTGGGGAAGATGATTTTTAAGGAATCTTTTTTGTACCCCAGATGTACCTTCTTTGTCGTTTAGCGCCTGCAAGACAAGCTGAAAGCATATTTCCCGCCAAAATATATATTCTCTATAATGAATTATTCTATTCGGTATATTTATGTATGATTCTCCTTCATGTGCCTTCTGTTTTTATTTTTGTTATGTTAAAAAATAACATTTTATTCAACATGTTTCTAAGGTATTCATTGAAGGAACTATGCGGGTTCTTTGCTCGAAAGAACCCTCTTGACCGATATTGGTCTATTTTTACCTCAGAGTATGTAGCGGTCGTTATTGGCTTACCTTCATACGGCAAGCATGTGTCGACCGATATTGGCCTATCTTCGTTCGGTAGGCATGTATCGACCGATATTAGCCTACCTTCGTTCTCAGGCATGTATCGACCGATATTGGCCTACCTTTGTTCTGAAAGTATGTTTCGGCCGTTATTAACTTACCTTCATACGGCAAGCATGTATCGACCGATATTGGCCTACCTTCGTTCGGCAAGCAGGTATCGACCGATATTGGCCTACCTTCGTTTGGCAGGCATGTATCGACCGATATTGGTCTATCTTTGCTTTGGAGTGTGCATCGGTCGTTATTAACTTACCTTCATACGGCAAGCATGTATCGACCGATATTGGCCTACCTTCGTTCGGCAAGCATTTATCGACCGATATTGGCCTACCTTCGTTCGGCAGGCATGTATCGACCGATATTGGCCTACCTTCGTTCGGCAGGCATGTATCGACCGATATTGGTCTATCTTTGCTTTGGAGTGTGCATCGGTCGTTATTAACTTACCTTCATACGACAAGCATGTATCGACCGATATTGGCCTACCTTCTTTCGGCAGGCATGTATCGACCGATATTGGCCTACCTTTGTTCTGAAAGTATGTTTCGGTCGTTATTGGCCTTCCTCCTTTGACTCTTTTCTTCCTTTTCTTTCCTCATCTGAAGACCCACAAAACATAACCCATATCACCACCATTGCAACAACTCCTCCTACACTGCTACCTTCTAATCCATCTAGTTCCTCCCCTGCTCCTCTTGCTTCTACTATCCCTTTTCCTTCTATCGCATCCTCTTCTTCTCCACCTCTTGCTTCCTCTCTTCCCCATCCTTTATTTAAATTGGCTGCGGGCTTACCTTCTCAATTGGGACAGCCCTCTAGTCCACTTAGCTATGGCACTTTGCAACTACAAGGTTTACTGGCCGAATCTTGGATGCAGGGTTATGAGCAACTAAGAGGTCTTAGTCTCCCACATCGAGCTGATCGCCATAGTCGTCAGGAAGTGGCTGTAAGTATTTCTGGTTATATGTTATCAACTTTGTATCTTCATTTTTAGCTTACATTGTCCTTTTGTTTAGTTTCTTGCCACAAGTCTACACATCGACCAACTACTCACAGTTAAGGATCATGAGAGAAATAAGTTGAAAGCTCAACTGGAGACATTGAAGGCTGCTTCGCCTTCTTCTAACAATGATATGGCTCAGTTGCAAGAGAAGGTGGCCTTGCAAAATCAACAATTGGTAACCTTGAAACAAGAATTGGAGGAATGTCAACAAATGTTGAAAGACAAAGAGCTTGCTAGAAGGGCGTTAGAATTACAGGTGGATAGGTTACACTCTGGTCTTCGACTAGAGATTGCTTTGAAAGAGAAATCTCTCTCAGATGCTTCTCAAAAAAGTCTTATTTTAGAGAAAGTAGAGAAGCTCCATAATGCCTGTCTTTCTGATCAAGCTCAGGACTTAGCCTCTCATGATTTCATTCTCCTACAGGAACAAGAGCAGAGAAAAGCCCAAGAGGTTGAATTATCACTGCTTCATAAGGAATTGGAGCAGCTTAAATCAGAGAAAGATGCCTTGCAAGATCAGAAAGCGAGATTACAAACTGATTTTCAAAATTACAAGGACCAAGAGGAGAGCCGATGGGAAGAATGGCGTCAGACTTATTTGAAGTCTTCAGCCTTTGCTTGGGAATTCGTTCGTAGGATAGTAGGTTCTCTAAACCATTCTGTATCAGGAGTTCTTTAACAATTAAGAGAGGGTGGTTACCTACCCAAAGAACCTCCCCTTTCTTTCATAAATCGCCGCAGGCTTAACGAAGAACTGCCCGCGGATTTAAAAGCCCTTTTCCGAATGTTTAAAGAGATCATTTATAAAAGACTTGCATTATAGGAACTGCTAATGAGAAGAAAAGTGTGATTAAAGCTATATAACTAAGTACTTGCAGTACATAAGAAAATTTTGATACTTACTTGCTTCTTTATCATGCTGATTTGAGAATACCCCTTCTGAAATACTTTTGAATATTGAGTATAAACTTTATTCGAGAATTCCCGGCTTATCTCTTGAAGTTAATCTTTGTCCTGATGAATTCTTCTGCAAACAACATCCGGTATACTTCATAATTCCAAAAGAATGCATAATTTCAATTGATCTCTAGATAAAGAGCTGTGTAAAATTTCTGAGTTCCGAGCTGAACATATTATTCCAGGCAAATTTTTAAATAAAGACTTCTAAATGGATAGACCTCCAAATGAATAATGTATCATATGTATAGCACCCCTTTTGAATTCTAGCCTCATGTCCGCATAATATCGGTGAATTAGGTCTTGAATTTATAAGATCTCTTAATGGTGATTTGTGATGGGTTAGAAGACCCGTTCAAGTTACTTCATAGAATTTCTTGATCGATTTTTGCTTCTTCTGAGATGGTTTAGAGTCTCCGGTTCATCCTATGAAGGCCCGACCGAGTTACTTCATAGAATTTCCCGATCGACTTTTGCTCTGAGATGGTTTAGAGTCTCTGGTTCCTCCTATAAAGACTCGACCGAGTTACTTCATTGAATTTCCCGATCGACTTTTGCTTCTGAGATGGTTTAGAGTCTCCGGTTCCTCCTATGAAGACCCGACCGAGTTACTTCATAGAATTTCCCGATCGACTTTTGCTTCTTCTGAGATGGTTTAGAGTCTCCGGTTCATCCTATGAAGGCCCGACCGAGTTACTTCATAGAATTTCCCGATCGACTTTTGCTCTGAGATGGTTTAGAATCTCCGGTTCCTCCTATGAACACCCGACCGAGTTACTTCATAGAATTTCCCGATCGACTTTTGCTTCTGAGATGATTTAGAGTCTCCGGTTCCTCCTATGAAGACCCGACCGAGTTACTTCATAGAATTTCCCGATCGACTTTTGCTCTGAGATGGTTTAGAGTCTCCGGTTCCTCCTATGAAGACCCAATCGAGTTACTTCATAGAATTTCCCGATCGACTTTTGCTCTAAGATGGTTTAGAGTCTCCGGTTCCTCCTATGAAGACCCGACCGAGTTACTTCATAGAATTTCCTGATCGACTTTTGCTCTGAGATGGTTTAGAGTCTGCAGTTCCTCCTATGAAGACCCGACCGAGTTACTTCATAGAATTTCCCGGTCGACTTTTGCTCTGAGATGGTTTAGAGTCTTCGGTTCCTCCTATGAAGACCCGATCGAGTTACTTCATAGAATTTCCCGATCGACTTTTGCTCTGAGATAGTTTAGAGTCTCCGGTTCCTCCTATGAAGACCCGATCGAGTTACTTCATAGAATTTCCCGATCGACTTTTGCACTGAGATGGTTTAGAGTCTCCGGTTCCTCCTATGAAGACCCGATCGAGTTACTTCATAGAATTTCTTGATTGACTTTTGCTTCTGAGATGGTTTAGAGTCTCCGGTTCCTCCTATGAAGACCCGATCGAGTTACTTCATAGAATTTCCCGATCGACTTTTGCTTCTGAGATGATTTAGAGTCTTCGGTTCCTCCTATGAAGACCCGATCGACTTACTTCATAGAATTTCGCAATCGACTTTTGTTCTGAGATGGTTTAGAGTCTCCAGTTCCTCCTATGAAGACCCGACCGAGTTACTTCATAGAATTTCCCGATCGACTTTTGCTCTGAGATCGTTTAGAGTCTCTGGTTCCTCCTATGAAGACCCGATCGAGTTACTTCATAGAATTTCCCAATCGACTTTTGCTTCTGAGATGGTTTAGAGTCTCTGGTTCCTCCTATGAAGACCCGACCGAGTTACTTCATAGAATTTCCCAATCGACTTTTGCTCTGAGATGGTTTAGAGTCTCCGGTTCCTCCTCTTGACAGTTTTTAAGGTTTCTTGACTTTGAGGGGAGCTAAATAGGCCTTTTGGGATTTCCTTCTATTAATTGCTCGAAATAGAAAATGAAGGTTCTCTGGATATTTATCAATCTGTATGAACCATACTTATTTCCAGTGATGATATCTATTTTGCCTGGCTTTCATTAAAAGAAGTAGGGTACATAAACTGTAGGTATATTTGTCCTCAGTTCACCAGGGACTTCAAATAATTGTGAACACTTTCTCACATGGTATGATCTGGTCAGGTTCGATAAGGCTGTAAATGATTAGCGCTCCAAGGGCGTTCCAAAATTCTCCCTTCAGTATCTTGAAGATAATATGAGTCTGATGCGAGCTTTTCTACCACTTTGTAAGGTCCTCCCCATTGTGGTGCCAGCTTACTGACATCTCCAACAGGTTTAATTCATTTCCATACCAAATCCCCCACTTGGAAAAATCTGGGTATCACTCTCTTATTATAGTTTTGCCTCATCCGCTGTCGTGGACTGGGTGATGCTCATGTATTGGCCGTCGACGGCAAGAACTTCGCCGAGGAAAAAGAGGAGAACAAAACCCTAGCACCCAACAAATGAGGTCAACTCATTAGCAAGGAATGGAAGAATTATAAACAGATTCAATTTATGAAAAAATATTTTAACCTTTCCAACTTAATACTTCAGTAATTATACATATTAATTTTATTTGATAACTTATTACTTCATTAAATAAATACTACAAAGTAAAATATTAGATAAAATTAAAAATGAGTCCATATTTTTTATTCTACGAAGTTTAAAGTAGTATTTACTGTATCAAATTTATTACTAAAGTTAATTATTATATATTACTTCATAATTAATAATTACTGAAGTAAACAGTAGCGAAGTCTATCAATAAAATTCACATAGTGGATACAAGACGGGTAGCAGCTTTATCTCTTATTTCCTCTATCAAATCTAGCTCCATAAGTCGTCGTCCTTCATTGTCCTCATCATATAATCGCCGTCTATCAGACTCTACCCCCACCTCGATGGGAATTATTACTTCTCCTCCATAAACCAACTGAAAAGGCGTGATGCCTGTAGCTTCCCGGGGTGTAATGCGGTAAGCCCAAAGAACACTGGGTAATTCATCTACCCAGCTACTTCCAACATGATCCAATTTGGTTTTTAGACCTCTAATAATCTCCCTATTAGTTACCTCTACTAAACCATTGCTTTGTGGGTAAGCTACAGAAGTGAAGGCCTGAATAATGCCGTAACTGTTGCACCAATCTAAAATCCTATCCCCTTGGAATTGCCTTCCATTATCAGAGACTAATTTATGAGGAATGCCAAATCTGTAGATTATATTTTTCCATAAAAATTTAATAACTGCATCTTCAGTAATTCGAGCAAGTGGTTCTGCCTCCACCCATTTAGAAAAATAATCCACCGCTACCATTAAGAATTTTCTCTGTGCAGCTGCCATAGGAAACGGTCCTACTATGTCCATGCCCCACTGATCAAAGGGACATGCAACTATAGAGGTTCTCAATAGCTGTGTAGGATGATGTGGGATATTTTGATGTTTTTGACAAGAGACACAAGTTCTTACCAGCTTGTTAGCATCTTCATGTAAAGTGGGCCAAAAATATCCTTCTAACAGAATTTTACGAGCCAAAGATCTTCCCCCTATATGACTACCACACGAACCTTGATGAACTTCTCGTAAAATAAACTGTATATCTTCTGTGCCAATACATTTAAGCAAAGGTCTGGAAAAAGCCCTTTTATATAATTGTTCTCCCACCATAGTGTATTGAGTGGCCCTCTTCTTAAATACTCTTGCCTGTTCTACATCACTAAGAAGAATACCTTACTGCAAGTATAATATGATCTGAGCCCTCCAATCGCTTTGAATCTCTGCTTCAGCATGTCTTTCAATACAAGATACTAACAGAGTTTGTTCCACGGGCATATCAAAACTCCATGGTACTATAGCAGAAGCCATTTTAGCCAATTCATCTGCTACTTGATTTTCAGATCTAGGAACCTTTTGTATATTTACTTCTTGAAACTAGGACTTCAACTTATCAAACGCTTCAGCATATAACTTAAGCCTATCATTATTGATTTCAAAATTACCTGATAGTTGTTGAGCTGCTAATTGAGAATCGGAATAGATAAGGACTCGAGCTGCCCCTATATGCCGAGCAGCTTGCAAGTCGGCTATTAAGGCTTCATATTCTGCTTCGTTGTTGGTAGCTCTGTAATTCAACCTGATGGAGAGTTGTAGTCTGTCTTCCCTTGGTGATATAAGAAGAACACCAATTCCGCTACCTTGTCTAGTTGAAGAACCATCTACATAAACCTTCCAGGTGTTTTCTTCCTCGGGGCCTTGAACTTCTATGATGAAGTCTGCTAGAGCTTGTGCCTTGATGGCCGAGCGAGGTTGATATTGGATGTCATATTCCCCAAGTTCAGTTGTCCATTTGATCAGCCGTCCTGATGCCTCTGGGTTGAGTAACACTCGCCCAAGAGTGCTGTTAGTTAATACAATAATCTCATGTGCTAAGAAATATGGGCACAACCTCCGAGCAGTCAATGCTAGGGCGTAAGCTAATTTCTCTAGTGTAGTGTATCTACACTCAGCTCCTTTTAATAAATGGCTAGAAAAATATACAGGTTGTTGCTCCTTTCCCTCTTGTCTAACTAGTACAGAACCTACGACATTTTCATTAGCCGACAAGTATACCCACAGAGTTTCTCCTACTATAGGTTTAGCCAACACAGGGAGAGTAGCTAAATAATCTTTCAATTCTTGGAAAGCCTTATCACACTCCTCATTCCATTGAAACTTATTAGCCTTTCTGAGTATTTTAAAGAAATGCAAACTACGATCAGCCGATCTAGAAATAAATCTAGACAAGGTTGTGATTCGGCCTATCAATCTTTGGGCTTCGCTCATGTTACGTGGTGGCTCCATGTTCTGCAGTGCCTTGACCTTGCTCGGGTTGGCCTCTATCCCCCGTTCGGACACCATATATCTCAGGAATTTTCCTCCCTTCGCGCCGAATAAGCATTTGCTTGGATTTAACTTGAGCCCATATTGTCTTAAAGTCTCGCAAGTTTCCTCTATATCCCTGCACAGATCAGCAGCTTGAAGAGACTTAATTAAAATGTCATCAACATATACTTCCATATTTCTACCAATCTGCTTCTGGAAAACCTTATTCATAAGCCTTTGATAAGTTGCTCTTGCATTTTTTAGTCCAAAGGGCATAACATTATAGCAATAAGTACCTTCAGATGTTATAAAACTGACCTTTTCCTGATCTTCTTTAGCCAAGGGAACTTGATGGTAACCTTGATAAGAATCCAACATAGAGATATATTCGCCTCCGGCGGTGGAGTCAACAAGCTGATCAATCCTGGGTAATGGATAATAGTCCTTCGAGCAAGCTTTGTTGAGATCCCGAAAGTTAATACAGACTCGCCATTTATTTCCTGGTTTAGAGACTAACACCACATTAGCCAACCAGCTTTGGAACTGTACTTCCCTGATATATCCCGCCTCCATAAGTTTGGTTATTTTTTCTTTGATGATTTGATTTTGTTCCGCGCTAAAACTTCTTTTTCTTTGCATGACCGGGCGGGCATCCGGGAAGACATGCAAGGAATGTTCCATAACGGTAGGAGAAACGCCCGAGACTTCTTTGGGAGTCCATGCAAATACATCATTATTCTTCTCCAAAAATTGTACTAATGCAGCCTTCAGAGTAGGCTCAAGATCGGCCGCGATATATGTAGTAGCTTCAGGTCGACTGGCCTGGATCTGAATTTCTTCCTTCTCTTCATAAATCAGGGCGGGCTGTTTTTCCCTAATGGCGTTAACCTCTATTCTTTGAATCTTTCGGGCGGTGTTAGCTTCGGCTCGAATTATCTCTACATAACATTTTCGGGTGTCTTCTAATCACCCCGTACTTCTCCAACTTGATCATCCACAGGAAATTTGATCTTCTGACAAAAAGTAGAAACGACCGCCCTAAACTCGTTTAAGGCAGGTCGACCCAATATCACATTGTAAGAGGATGGAGCGTCTACCACCATAAAATAAGATCTCCTGGTTCTCATCAGAGGCTCTTCTCCCAGTGAAATGGCCAACTTTATTTGACCTAAAGGTTGTACTTCATTGCCCGTGAATCCATACAGAGGAGTAACGATTTGTTGAAGTTCACTTGGATCAATTTGTAGCTGATCGAAAGCCTTTTCAATATAATATTGACGGAACTACCCGTGTCTATGAAGGTACGAGCAATGGCGTAGTTGGCTATCACAGCTTTGATGATCAAAGCATCATCATGAGGTATTTCTACCCCCTCAAGATCTCTGGGCCCGAAACTTATTTCAGGGCTGGCTGCTCATTCCATGCTGCACCCTACTGCATGAATCTCCAATCTTCGGGCATGTGCTTTTCTGGCTCTATTAGAATCCCCATCAGTGGGTCCGCCCACAATCATATTGATATTGCCTCGAGCAGCATTGTTTCTGTTTTCTTCCTGTCGAGTCATCACAGCTTCGGAAGGTGCTTTTTCTGATACTTGACTAGCACCGGTCGGGACTGGTATTGCCTCCTGCCGAGTCTCGATCGGGCGATATTCCAATTTGGGTGGACTTTGCTGCCTGGGGTATTGTTGTCGATAGTAGTTCTGCCTCTGATATCGCTCCCTATTGACTCATCTATTTCTTAAAACAAAACAGTCTTCAGCATGATGACTGCTAGTTTTATGATAAGTGTACACCTCCTTGGTGCCTCTGGCTGTATCTCCACATGTTGTACAGCTTGTGGACGATACTCTGGTTGTTGATGAGGTGGATGAGTTATTCTAGGACCTCTTGGTGGCGGCACAGGGGCTGGAGCTTTCTCTTTAATTTGGGTAGGAGAAGAGGTGACTCCCTCCTTTCTATGAGCAGCTTGAGCTTCTTCTACATTATAAACTCAGTAGCCCGCTCAATCAAGGAATCAAAATTAACAGGGGGGTTTCTTACCAAATGTTTAAAGAAATCATTATCATTTAGACCTTGAGAGAAAGCGCTTACTAATATCTCAGTAGTAGCATTAGGCACATCAATAGCTACCTAATTGAACCCTTTGATGTATGCTCGGATAGATTCTTTAGTCGACTGCTTGATTGAAAATGAACTCCAAGGATTCTTATGATACCTCTTGTTGCTAGAGAAATGGTGTAGAAAGACTTTCTTGAAGTCCTTGAATTTTCGAATAGATTTTTCTGGTAATCTCTTGAACCAACGCTGTGCAGCTCCTCCAAGGGTAGTGAGAAACATCCGACATTTCACTCCATCAGAGAATTATTGTAATAACGCTACATTCTCAAATTTCAACAGATGATCTTCTGGATCTGTTGTTCCAGTATATTCCCCGATCTGTAGGTTTTGATACTGCTTAGGAAGCGGATCATCCAGTACACTTTGAGAGAATGGGGAGATAACCTTCTCAGGTGAGCTATCACTAGTTATCATTTTGATCTTACGCTTTTCTTTATCAGGTGCTTCACCAGAGGATTCTTGGAACACAGGCCTTCTACCCCCCTACTCCATAGGAGTGCGAAGGAAAGCTCGGGGACGCCTCGTCGGAGAAACAACAGTTGGAGGAAAATACGCATGTTCCTCTTCTTCTAGTTCCTTTCCTTTCCGCTGCTCAGTAGTTGATATTGCCGGATTATGAGCTGTCGGCAGAGTAGCTCCAGTATGAGCTTGAAGTTGTTGTTGTTGTTGCTGCAAGCCTTTCTGCACATGGGAGTTGATGAGAAAATCCAAATCCTCCCGACTGATAGTAAGTAGGTTTGATTATCCGGCCTCTTCCATCATATAGTCTCAGATTCAGGTAAGTTTCCCACAGACGACGCCAAATTTGATCTTGTCTAAGAAGCTAGACACGACGGAAATCCGGAAGAAAGAAACCCACTGCTGATGAAGAATAATACCTGTAGAACAATGATCCGAGAAACCCAAAGCGGATCGGGAAAAATAGAGTCACCGAATGCCCTCCTTGCACAAAGATCCGATGACGAGAGAGAAACCCAATCGAAGAGACACCCAGATTCGGAGCTTCCAAGACTTCCTGCGCACAAGAGACCAGCCAACACTATCGTCAGTGACCTAAGACCGGGGTGGGAATCCCTGGCTAGGCCCTCCGATGCTCAAGTTAGTGATCTCTCTTGGTGTGGAAGAAGGAATAAGAAGATGAACAGTAGCTGGAAAATTAGGGTTATCAATGTGCGCAATAATGTGAACCGGTGAACTTACCCTGCCAACGGAGAGGATTCCCCCTTTTATACCACTTCATATAACCTCCGTAGTCATGAAGTGGACCCGGATTTGTTAGAGTTCGTTATGAGATGACGTCAGCGGCGTACTTATGGTAAATGACTTTTGAGGAATCTTTTTTGTACCCCAGATGTACCTTCTTTGTCATTTAGTACCTGCAAAATAATCTGGGAGCATATTTCCCTCCAAAATATATAACACCTGTCATGCATTTACATATTACAGATATCCTCGTTAATTATCTTCTTTGAAATATTCTTTATGATCCTTTCTCATGCAGCTTCATGCAGTTTCTATTTGCATCCTTTTTATATTAATAAACTACATTTTATCTAGTATCTCTCCAAGGTATTGATCGACCGACCCGTATTGGCTCTCCCCTTGAAGGTATGTCCCGGCCGATATTAGCCTACCTTCGTCCTTAAGTTAGGTCCCAACCGATATTATCCTACTCCACTTAGAGTATATATCTTTCCCTTGGGAGGCGTATTTCGGTCGATATAGACTTACCTCCTATTGGGGTATGTCCTGGCCGATATTAGCCTACTTTCATCATGAAGGCATGTCCCGACCGATATTAGTCTACTTCCTGTAAAGTATATAAGTCTTTCTCCTAGGAGGCGTATTTCGGTCGATATAGGCTTACCTCCTATCAGGGTATGTCCCGACCGATATTAGCCTACCTCCTTCCTGAAGTTATGTCCCGGCCGATATTAGCCTAGTCCACTTAGAGTATATATCTTTCCCTTGGGAGGCGTATTTCGGTCGATATAGGCTTACCTCCTATCGGGGTATGTCATGGCCGATATTAGCCTACCTTTATCCTGAAGTTATGTCCCGGCCGATATTGACCTACTTTCATCATGAAGGCATGTCCCGACCGATATTAGCCTACTTCCTGTAAAGTATATAGGCCTTTCTCCTGGGAGGCGTATTTCGGTCGATATAGGCTTACCTCCTATCAAGGTATGTCCCGACCGATATTAGCCTACCTCCTTCCTGAAGTTATGTCCCGGCCGATACTATCCTACCTTCATCGTGAAGGTATGTCCCGACCGATATTAGCCTACCTTCATCATGAAGGTATGTCCCAACCGATATTAGCCTATCTCTCTTGCTTTTCCTTCCTCCTTTTCTTTCCTCATCAGGAGACCCACAAAACCTAACCCATATCAGTATTGTTGATGAATTAGGTATGGGTTGAATTGGAGATGATATGGATTACTAGATGGTTAGTATATCACTAGTTGATTCATGATTAGTGTGATTGAATAGTTAAATGTAGGTTTTGATCTTAGATGTAGATCATGGTTAGATTTGATTATTTTAGATGGATTATGCTTATTGTAAGTTCTAATTCGAATGGATTTGTTAGAATCGATTGAGAAGTTAGATGATCCAATTAGGGTTTATAATTGGATCTAGATTTATGGTTGCTTCTCGAGGATTTGATTTAGCTAATTTATTTATATGTAAATAGCTAAATCTGGATACCATGTATCACAGGACTTTGACACGAGACGAGCATCTCGACGTTGGATTTGGACTGGATTGGACCTTCCTATTGGAGGCAGGTACCTCTTGACTTATCTTTTATGATATTTTCAATTGGATATTTATAGTATTTTATAGCTACAAGCAATGATCATGTTTGCCTTTGGTATGTCATTGTTTGTTACCCGTAGCATGTTCTGTTGGGAGTTTGTTATGTATCCATGTTTACGTTTCGTGATTATTGCCATGAGTACCTTAGTTCTTAGAGTAAGTGACATACCATGCTTTACTGAGTTTATGATTAGATTCTGGATTTTTATTATTTGACATGTGTATCTATATTTTTATATCATACCTGATCTGTGTACCTAGACCTTTTGTTTTGATCCATGTACATTGTTGGTACATATTTTATGGAGGTGGATATGTTCAGGACCTAGGTTGTTATACCATAGAGGACCTGTATACCCTAGATTTGTGGATTTGACTTACTTGTACTAGGGTACACATTTTTATATATATATGTGGATTTGGTTCAGGATATTGTCATGCTTAGTTTCATGCACCATTCGCATGATTGCATGCTGCGTGATAGGCTGCTCCATTATTGTAGAGCATATCACCAGTTTCATCACTGTTCGGTGCTCCGTTGGTCCGCTCATGGGTAGCGTGACGCAGCGTGGTAGCACGTCAGTTTTGCTCTATTCGGTGCTCCATTGGTCCACTCATGGGTAGTGTGACGCAGCGTGGTAGTACGTCAGGGATCCCTCCCGGTCATGGTGTACCGGGAGATGAGAGCATTGGCTCCCCCATTTATGATTTGGGGTAGGAGTATGTGTGTACTCCGACAGCATCCCGTCCATTCGATCACTCATCAGGAGCAGTGACGTCAGAGTGCACGGTTGTCACAGCCCTACCCACTCAGTCTCACCATTGTGTGTGAGATGACTGATTGGCGTCAGGGGTGACCATGTCATTGGCATCACATGCATTTATTGCATTTATTTGCTTGTGCTTGCTGCACTTATATGCTGTATTTTGGTGGATGCATTTGTTTGACATGCATACAGGAGGCATATTGTGTATCTGGTTTGACGACCATTTTGTTCTGGATAGGAGTTCCTGGTGAGTACAGCTTCCTCAGTTACCTTTCAGTTTTGCATATTTCCTATATATGATTAGGAAACTATATTCCATGTTTATTGCTGTTAGATATATCTTACTAGGCATGTCTATTGGTATTCACTGAGTTGTTGAACTCACCCCCGTGGACACTATCTTTTTCAAGTACAAGGTTGGTTATGATGTCGCTTGGAGTATCCTGTCTGCTGGTCCCCACATCACCTCAGAAGATCTATCAGTTTCATTTATGTTTTGTTTGTTTTATGTGTCAGTGTGTTTAGTTTGTTCTCCAATTTTGTTTCTGGAGTTTTGAGGTTGTTATGTGGTATTTTGTATTATTGTTGATTGTGTAAGCCTAGTCGGCTAGCAGTTTTGTGTTTGGGTTGTATTTGGTTTCTGTCATTTTCCGTTGTGTTTTGGTTTTGGTATAGCCGAGTAGGTTGCCTTACATATAACTGCGTGGTTGTGTTTTTATTATATCAGCTGAGTAGGTTGTATCATATAACTGTGTGGTTGTGTGTATATTCCAGCCGCCTGTGGCTGATGTATATTGTGCATGTAGAAATGATTCAGATTGTCAGCCGTACAGGGGAGGTGCTGTCGAAATTTCTTCGGACAGGGACTCCCCCGGGGCGTGACACTTCGTCCCTCGGTCGCACCCCATGCCAACCTTCTCGTTAGTTGCGTCTCTTGCTCCCCGAGCAATCTTTCGCTCTGGCTTTCGTCCCTCGGAACCACCGCACGCTTCCTTCTCGTCCACCGGGGTACTCTTCCGCAGCACCTCGTCCCTCGGACACACTGCGTGTCGTCCTTCTCGCTAGCTGCGTCTTCCGCTTGAGTACCTGTGCTCCTAAGCTCCTGCACACTTAGACACAAGATTAGAACAACACAGGACCTAACTTAACTTGTTGATCACACCAAAACAACCTTGGGGTTCCAACAATCTTCCCCTTTTTGATGTGATCAACCCAAGTTAAGCTAGGGTCAAAAATAGACATAGAATAAAACAATTTATTGCAATAACATGCAACATGATAGAAAAAATTAAATTTCAAAAATTCCAAATTTCAATTTTCAATTTTCTACCTCCCCCTAGACTTATACTTTTTCTTCTCCCCCTTTGATCATATAAAAATTGGGGTTGCAAGAAAAATCTAAGGGTTGACACTTTCTAAGTCAACATGATTTTCTGGAAAATATTTCTGGAAAATATTTCTAAGTCAAGATGATTTTCTGGAAAATATTTCTAAGTCAAGAAAAATTTCTAGGTCATTAAGAACTTTTAGAAAATTTTGAGAACTTTGAAAATTTTGAAATAATTTTCACAAAAGCAATCTCAAAATATTAGCGAAAATTTCTAAGTTAAATAATTTTTCACAAAAAATTTGAGAAATTTCTAGATTTTTGTAAAAATTATTTTTTAAAAAGAATTTAAGGCAGAAAATAACTTTTGACTTATTATATATAATTTTAATTTATTTAAGCAGAATCCATTCTCAAGTTACTGCCACATATCTAAATTTCCATTTTAATCTTTCATTATTTTTTAGATCACAATTTTTCAGATTTAAAGCAGACAGTGTTAAACATACAAAGAATTATATCATATTAATTTCTATTATTAGTTTGTCGAGAATCTTTAATCGACAAGCTATTGTTCGAAATTCTTTCAACTCATTATTATTTAATGATTTTTTAGTTTTTAATTCGCAAAACTCTTTCGAGAAAGTAATTTGTAATTCGAAAAAATATTCGAAGAAAGTTTTCGACAACATTTCTAATTTGCATAATTCTTTCGAAAAAACTTTTGCAATTTATAAAAGTCTTTCGATAAAATTTCTAACTTACAAAACTCTTTTATCAAAATATTTTGTAATTCGTAAGAATTTTTCGTCGAAACATTTTGCAGTTCGAAGAATTCTTTTGATAATATTTTTAATTTGCAGAATTCTTTCAAAGTTATTGGTAAACCAAAAAACTCTTTCAATGATTCGATTTTTAAATCGCAAAAATTTCCAAGCAACTTTTCATTTTCAGGCAATTTTTCAATAAATTTATCCAATTGCTCAGAAGGTGGAGACCATACCTGACTTACCTTGTCAGCGGTTGATTCACCCCCTGTTGAGTTGCTTTCTTCCAATATCTCTCCCGCTTCATTGATGCTCACCTGGGATGAGCTTTCTGTGTCCTCGAGATGGAGATCGACTATCTCGGCAGTTTCCTCATTCTCAGACTGTTCTGTCGACGGCTTGGTGTCCATCAAGGAGTTGGATTCGGCTTCAGCTGGTTCTTCGTAGATCTTCAAGAACTTTTCCCAAAGTTCTTTTGCGTTCTTGTATTCTTCGACTCTGTCGAGATCTTCTTTTGGTGTTACGGTTAGAAGATGAAATTCTGCCCGTCTGTTTGCCATCGATTCGTCACGTTGCTTCTTATTCC
Source organism: Zingiber officinale (assembly GCF_018446385.1). NCBI lineage: Eukaryota > Viridiplantae > Streptophyta > Magnoliopsida > Zingiberales > Zingiberaceae > Zingiber > Zingiber officinale. Next base: position 135,632,617 of record NC_055997.1, on the reverse strand, counting down.
AGAGGCGTAGATCGAGTTCTTCTCCATTTGTTGTCTTTGGTTCTTCATAGCCACATTTCAATACTAAAGAAATACCAAAATCAGAATTAAGATATACCTCCATTTGTTTCTTCCATGAAGAAAACTCCCCCTCGAATGCTGGTGGAAATTCGCTAGCTCCGACCATCGTTTTGTTGCTTTAGACGGCGGTTAGTCCTTCTGAGACGTACTCGGCTTTGATACCACTTGTAGGACCGTTGCAGCCGGCTAGAAGGGGGGTTGTTGGATATCTTGCAAAATCAAAAACGAACAACCCTTCTTCGAACTCTTTAAGCTAACACTTGCATAAATAATAAGCAGAAAATAAATAGAACATTAAAAAGACGAGGCACAAGTATTTACTTGGTTACAACCGATGTGGTTGTTAATCCAAGGAAGATAAAGCCCACTATCAATCTCCTTCAGGCGGAGAAGCCTATTACAACGTTGAAGTGCAGAAAACAGAAGCTTAATTACAATTCTAAAGCACACAAGCGTTGGAAATGAATTACTGGAGTTCGTTGAAAAGCTTCTGGACCAAGGCTATATTTATAGCCTTGGTCGGGGCGCTTGGAAGGGGTTCTGGGCCCCCTGGAGGGGGATAAAATTTTATCCCCAACGTTCAGATTGTGTTTGACACGATCTGGTCAACAAGTCTGGTCCAGGTGCCCGGAAGGGTTCCGAGCGCCCCGGGCTGCTCCGGGCGCCTCGGAGCCTAAAGTCAACCGATGTTGACTTTTTCATCCGGGGACCACTGCTCCGGTTCAATTCGCCTCGGTCCGGGTCTTCTACTCCGGATCCGTTCGCTTGGGTGATCTCTTCCATTCGGAAAAGGGCTCACCCGAACCCAACTTCCGGTCTTCTCGAGCAGCCTTCCGCTTCGGCTTCTCGTCCCTCGGAATCGTTGCGTGCTTCCTTCTCGTCCACCAGTGTACTCATCCGCAGTCTTCGTCCCTCGGTCGCACCCCGTGCCGACCTTCTCGCTAGCTACATCTCTTGCTCCCCGAGCAATCTTCCGCTACGGCTTTCGTCCCTCGGAACCACCGCACGCTTCCTTCTCTTCCACCGGGGTACTCTTCCGCAGCACCTCGTCCCTCGGACGCACCGCGTGCCGTCCTTCTCGCTAGCTGCGTCTTCCGCTCGAGTACCTGTGCTCCTAAGCTCCTGCACACTTAGAAACAAGGTTAGAACAACACAGGACCTAACTTAACTTGTTGATCACACCAAAATAATCTTGGGGTTCCAACAAACATGTCATTGAATAGGAAAGTTAACAATACTTTGCTCTACATTAACAAATATATCGTGGCAACGTCCTACTCCTAAGATCTGGAGAACTATTCCATTGCAGGAGAATTACAAACCAAAGATAATAAGAGAAGCATATTTTAATAGTCCAAAATATATAATAGAGAGGAAGAAATGCTTAGTGAGAAGATTGCCAGTGTCTTCGAAATGTTTCCTTTCTTCGAAGGTGTACGGATCATCACAGCGGCTCTTGCATGGTGGCTCTAGGGTTTCCCATATAAGGGAAAAACACTCTCCCCGAGGGGGGGGGGGGGGGGGTAAAGGCCCATGTCCTAGATGAAGAAAATGACTTAGCCTTTTATTTTATAGCTTCCCAAATCTGGTTCAATCTGTTAGAGTGATGGGTCTCCACTAAAATGACTTTTTTTTACCATTATACTGAGTTATCTCATGTTGATCTCTTAACTAAACTTGTAGATCATTAAATTGTCTATATTTTGATAGGTCAGGGCCCTATATATCGCATTGAGCTAAAATTTATACACATTCAAAGTTTGATCTGCTGCTCGAGTCAGATTGACACGACCATGCTAAGGAGGCACGACCATGTCAACCAAATTTCTAAGAAATGGAGCTTTCTATGGAGAATGGCATGGCCATGCTAGGCACTATAGACCCCCCCTTTTCTCCCCTTCTCATGTCTGAATAAGTCCGAGTGAACATGCCCATGCCATAGTGTTGGTGCAATATCCCTTAGTCAATGTTGACTAAGCTTGAGTTGGCTTGTTATGATTCCGTAAGTGCACGGATTCGTCGTCAGTAATAAAGTTTATCAATCCCACGAGGACTAATTGTTGGTGCGGGAAGCATCCGACGATCGAACCCAAGTTTTGATAATGGCAAAGAATTCAAAGTTAAGGTGTGTTGTGATCTAACATGCTGAATGAGTATTTCAGGAAAAGTCCTAACTGCGGTTAGGCAGGTGAAAACCCCTAGGGGGTGGTAACCCTAGGTGGAGAAAAGTCCTAGCTGCGGTTAGGCAAAGGGAAAAACCCTAGGGGGTGGTAACCCTAGGTCATAGGGGGTGGTAACCCTATGCGGAAAGTCTTGGCAGGTCGATGACTTCAGGCAAAAGTCCTAGGGGGTGGTAACCCTAGGTGGAAAGTCCTGGTGTCGCGAACCAGGTGAAAGACTGAACTAGCCGGGAAGCGGATGTCCAGCAGAAAGTCCGGAAGTATCGAGTGCTGAGCAAAAGTCCAGTCGATCTGGAGGATCGCACTGGCAGCAGGTAAATCTCCTGAGTGGAGTAGGTGAGGATGCGTTCCCCGTAGAGGGAACAGTAGGCGTCGGGTCGACCTACGGTTTCCGGTAGGAAATCCGAAGTCAGACCCGGACAGTCCATAGACTGTCATAATTTCATATTCACACTATTATTTTGTGTTAACTTTGTGTTGCAGGTATTTTTGGATTAACATACTTGCAGGTACCAAAAACACAAAGAAGAACTCGGATGAACAGTGTCCGAGGCGCCTCCATGAGGCTTGGAGGCGCCTCGGGTTCAAAATCCTGAGCTGGCGCGAGGAGGAGGCTTAAGGCACCTTGGAGAGGTTTTAAGGCGCCTTAGACAGCTTGGAGGCGCCTTGAATGGGTTTAAGGCACCTTCAGGTCGCGGCAGTCAAAGGATTATCCCAGCGAGCAGAACGGGATAAAATTCAGGCTTAAGGCGCCTTGAAAGGGTTTAAGGCACCTTGAAAGGGTTTAAGGCGCCTTGAACACTGTTTATAAAGGGGGTTCGACCAGCAGCTCAGGACAACAAGTTCCAAGTCTTCTTTACTCAACGTGCTGCTCAGAAAGACTCCCGGAAGTGCTGCTACACGTCTACGACGACCCAGAGCTCCAAGATTCCTCTTTTTCGTCGTCGGTATAGATTTCTGTTATCACATCTCTTGTAATACTTAGTCTGTAATAATCGAGCTTATAGTTGTTGCCCACCAGAAGCGATCAAGGATCGCGGGCCTTCGAGTAGGAGTCGCCTTAGGCTCCGAACGAAGTAAATTCTTCTGTGTTTGTGTGTTTGCCTTTTTATTCCGCTGCGTCTTAATTACTCGAGTGTTTTACAAATCGAACGATTTAGCCACGAGTGCTATTCACCCCCCCCCCCCTCTAGCACGTCTCGATCCAACAATTGGTATCAGAGCGGGGTCGTCTTGAATCAGTGCAACCACTATTCAAGACAATTTTCTTTTCGTGGTTTTGTTCGGAGTCAATTAGAATTTAGCCTCATAGCTATATTCTAATTTCTTTTTACGAATCGATTTTTTGCCCGAAGTTGGTGCAACACCACTCGAGCTCGTAATTATTACTATTCTCTTCCCACACTACTAATCCAAGACTCAGTCTTGGAATAGATCTTGTTGTTTTTTGTTCTTTTAGATCTAAATGGCCCAACAAGAAGGATATAGCACCGTTCGCCCCCCACTATTTTCCGGAGAAGACTTCGGATATTGGAAGGGGCGAATGGAAATATATCTAAAGATCCAGTTCGACACCTGGATGATCGTCAGAACAGGACTACAACTACCAACTGGTACCGATGGTAAGCCTACATCCTGTGAAAACCGGGAGCCCGCATTTATCAAGAAGGTGGAAGTGGACGCCAAAGCCACCTGCACCATCCAATGCGGTCTGACCAAAGAAGAGCTCAACAGAGTCGGTCCATTCGCCTCCGCAAAGGAACTATGGGAGAAACTGATCGAACTACACGAGGGCACCTCGGAAACCAAGGTAAGTAAGCGTGATTTGTTATTAAATAAACTATACAATTTGAAAATGCAGGAAGGCAAGACAGCAAGCTCTTTACACGCCCGAATTCAAGATATCCTGAATTCTCTACATGGAATCGGGCAGAAGGTAGAAAACAGAGATATAATAAGGTATGCCCTTAACTCATTCCCTAGGAGTACACTATGGGCATCAATGGTAGATGCCTATAAAGTCTCTAAGGATTTGTCTTCCATAAAATTAGATGAATTGTTTAGTGAATTCGAACTCCATGTGCAGACTAATGCATGGCTATCCGAGAAAGGGATTGCTTTGGTTGCAGGAACGAGTCGAACACGGGAATCAAGAGGACGGCGAAAAGTTGAATCGGAATCAGAAGATGAATCCGATTCAGAAGATTCAGAAGATGAACTGGCCGACGAATTTGTTAATCTTGTAAAGAAACTCTACAAGAAGAAGAAGGGATTCAACAAGAAAGATCTGAAGAAGGCAGTTCAATCCAAGGAGGTCCAATCAAAGACAAAATTTGAAGTCACATGTTACGGGTGCAACCAGAAGGGCCATATCAAGGCCAACTGCCCCAATCAAAAGGAAGCCAAGAAGCAAAGAAGAAAGAAGGCTCTAAAGGCAACCTGGGACGAATCTTCTTCGGAGGACGAAGACGACGAACTCAACCAAACAAGTTTACTCGCATTGATGGCCCGGGACCAGATCAGCGAATCCGAGAGCGAGTTAGAAGCCGACTCTGAGCAAAGCCACGGATCCGCATCTGTTTCCGAAGGACCAGATTCCGCTGTAAGTATTCCTAGACTCAATAATTTAGTCAATTATTTACTTCGCAAATTAGCTAAGTCAAATTTGAAAATTAAGTCACTTTTAAGAGAAATAACCACTCTTAAAGGAGTAACTAACTCAAAATCTTTAACTGAAGATTCAACTCAAGTACAACGACTTGAGAAAGAAAATTCAAATCTGAAAAATCAGTTAAACAAGTTAGAAATTACTCTAGAAAAGTTCTCTCTGGGTTCCAAGAATTTGAATCTAATTCTTGGGACACAAAGAGCTGTCTACAATAGAACTGGGCTACGATACAAAAGTAAAAAGAAATATAAATCCTATTTATCTTTAATAAACAAACAAAGTAGTAAATCAGTCCAAGCATGGGTCCCCAAGTCCAAATTGATCAATCAAGTTGGATCTGGTCAATACTGGGTCCCGAAGGATCAAATATACAACCTCGATAGACCACATCGAGGCTATGATCCAGGGGTAGCAAAAAGAAAAACGATATTAATCAAACCAAATTAAAATTCAAATTATAAATTCTAAATTCGAAATTAAATTAAAATTTAAAATTCAAAATTAAATTACAAAATCTAAATTTAAAATTCGAAACTAAATTATTCAAAATTAAATTAAACTTCAAAATTCAAAATTCAAATTACAAATTCGAAATTAAAATAAAATTCAAAAAAAACAAATTACAAATTCTAAATTCAAAATTAAATTAAACTTCAAAATTCAAAATTCAAATTACAAATTCAAAATTTAAAATTAAATTAAAATTCAAAAATTCAAAAGTCAATAGAAGAAGGATCCAGAATAGCTGGCACCCCCAACTAAATTACCCGACTGGGTAACCGAAATTAATCTACCCGGAATGGGTAAACAAGAATAGACTACCCGGCAGGGTAATTAAGGTTAGATAAATGGGCGAGGTTTAACTTGACCCACGGTACTGGTGAAGTTTTTGGATGATAGTAAGTTAGGGAAGCTTGGGCATCGTATGTCTAGGAAGATATGGCTTCGACCTGGTGCATTTGGCCAAGTGGAACTGACCGAAGCTACCCCTAAATGGATCCTAACTAGTTAGACCAATGTTCAGTATTAAGTTCAGTGGGTAGGACTATTTGGAAAACCTCGAAGGCATGGTTACTTTAATGAGTTTCTTGTGACTCACCATAGCCCAGAAGTTTATCCAAAGAATGCTTACTTGTTGAACCCAAAGCTAAACTTGAATCTAACACAAAGTTAAACCTTACCCTAAAATTCAACCATAATTCATCTCACAACAATTATAGGGTTCCCTGATTGAAAATTTAGATCGGGTGAGATGACTAAGAATTAAAAGTAAAATTGAATTGAATTTAAATTATCATCAAAGTAATTAACTCACAATTTATTTCAAAAGTATTTAAAAAATCTTTTAAAATTAATTTCAAAATCATTTTAAAACTAAATTTCAAAATCTTTGAAAAATCATTTCAAAATCTTTTAAAATTTTATTATTTGAAAAATCTTTTCAAAATTAATTTCAAAATTATTTAAAACTTAAAATGCAAAGTAATTTTTTTTATTTATTATCTTGAATACAATGGAATAGAAAACATAGTGTCTGTTTCAATCACGCTATCTTTAATCCATTAAAAAGAAACCAATTCAACTACTTCATGTGTAGGAGTTGGATCAATGGATGTTGGATAGTGGATGCTCCAGACATATGACTGGAGATAAATTGAAGTTTTCAAAGCTCAAATTAAAAAATTTAGGATCAGTTGCATTCGGCAACAATGGTCAACTTAAAGTAATCGGAAGAGGTAATATCGAACTTAGCTCCGAGTTTATTATTAGAAAAGTTCTGTTAGTTGATAATTTCAATTTCAACTTACTAAGTATAAGCCAATTATGTGATAGCGGATACTTAGTCACTTTTGACAAAACTAGGTATTTAGTCAAAAATATTGAAAATCCTGAAATTACACTTAAGGGACTTAGGAAAAATAATATGTACTCAATTAATCTACCCACATCCTCAATAAAGTGTTTAATAACACAAGAAGAGGAGACTGACTTGTGGCACAGAAGACTGGGTCACACTCACACTAGACTCATTTCAAGAATGAGTCATAACGGTCTAGCTAGAGGTCTGCCCAAACTAAAATTCATTGAAACCTCAATCTGTAATGCCTGTCAACAAGGAAAACAAACTAAGTCAACACACAAACCAACAAATCTAGAAAGAACCAACTCATTACTTGAGCTCCTTCACCTTGACCTATTTGATTCACATGGAGCCAAGTCATTAAGCAAGAACCAGTATTGCTTAGTAATAATTGATGACTATTCTAGGTTTACATGGGTAAGATTCCTAAAAACAAAAGATGAAACCTATGAAACATTTAGTAATTTTTGCAAATTAATAGAAAATGAAAAAGATAGTAAAATTAAAAGAATAAGAAGTGATCACGGGGGAGAATTTGAAAATCATATATTCACTCAATTTTGTAAAATAAATGGATATCTACATGAATTTTCATGTCCTAGAACCCCTCAGCAAAATGGCCTGGTGGAACGTAAAAATAGAACACTACAAGAAGCCGCCAGAACTATGTTAAATGAATATAATTTAAATCACCAATTTTGGGCTGAAGCCATAAATACTGCAAATCATATTCAAAACAGAATTTTAATCAATAAATATCACAAGAAAACTCCTTATGAACTATATTATCATAAAATTCCTAACTTAAACTATTTAAAAGTATTTGGTTGTAAAGTTCACATTTTAAATACTAAAGATTACTTAGGAAAATTTACACCCAAATCTAACCAAGGAATATTCTTAGGATACTCCTCTACCAGTAGAGCCTTTAGAGTATATAATCAAAATACCTTGAAAGTTGAAGAAACAACTAATGTAATATTTGATGAAGAAAATAATTTAACTAATGAAAATATTGACACTAATCCAAGAGCAGTAGACGATGATGAAACCCAACCTAATCTTAATGAGTCTGAAGAACAAGGTTCTGACTCACAGATAAGACCAACTAGAATAAGCACTTCTCACCCACTTGACCAAATTTTGGGTGACCCAAACCTTGGAGTCAGAACAAGATCATCCTATAGAAACCTTAGTCAGATCGCTCTAATTTCTAAAATTGAACCTAAAACTATAGAAGAAGCCCTGCCTGATCCAGACTGGATTATTGCAATGCAGAAAGAATTAGCCCAATTTGAGAGAAACCAAGTATGGGACCTTGTACCTAAACCCATAGATAAATCAATAATAGACACCAAATGGGTTTTTAGAAATAAGTTGGATGATCAGGGTGATATCATAAGAAACAAAGCCAGACTAGTAGCCAAAGGGTTTAGTCAAGTTGAAGGATTAGACTACGATGAAACCTACACACCAGTAGCTAGACTCGAATCCATTCGAATGTTATTAGCCTATGCAGCAAATAAAGGGTTTAAATTATTCCAAATGGATGTTAAGTCAGCCTTTTTAAATGGTTTCATCAAAGAAGAGGTCTATGTAAGCCAACCCCCAGGATTTGAAGACTTAGACAATCCTAATCATGTATTTAAGTTAAAAAAGGCCTTGTATGGACTTAAACAAGCCCCTAGGGCATGGTACGAACGGTTATCCAATCACCTTATATCCAAAGGCTTCAACCAAGGTCAAATAGATCCAACTCTATTTGTAAAAACTGTAGATAAAGACATCTTCATAGCCCAAATCTATGTTGATGATATAAGTTTTGGATCTACTAACTCTAAATTTCTAAAAGAATTTGTTAGACTAATGGAAAATGAATTTGAAATGAGTATGGTTGGTGAACTTAATTTTTTCTTAGGCTTACAAATAAAACAAACTAAAGATGGAAGTTATGTTTATCAAACTAAATATACTAAGGAGTTAATTAAAAAATTCTGTATGGAAAATTCAAAAATAATAAATACTCCAATGGCAACCAACATCAATATTGACTCTGACCCAGTTGGAAAATCAGTAGACCCAAAATATTATAGAAGTATAATAGGTAGTTTACTGTATCTAACTGCAAGCCGACCTGATATATTGTTTGTAGTAGGTATGTGCGCAAGATACCAATCCTGTGCAAAAGAGTCACACTTAACCTATGTTAAAAGAATACTTAGGTACATTAAAGGTACTCTAAATATAGGACTCTGGTACCCTAGAACTTGCACTCTTGACCTTCATGGCTATTCTGACTCAGATTACGCTGGATGCAAGTTAAATAGAAAAAGCACAAGTGGAAGTTGTCAATTTATAGGACAATGCCTTGTAAGTTGGTCAAGTAGAAAGCAGCATTGTGTTGCTTTATCTACCACTGAAGCTGAATATATAGCCTTAGGTGAATGCGCATCTCAATTGCTATGGATGATGCATACTCTTAAAGACTATCAACTAGAATATCATAAAACAAAAATTTCAATTGATAATATAAGTTCAATAAATCTAATAAAAAACCCAATTCATCACTCACGGACTAAACATATAGAGGTGAAGCATCATTTTGTAAGGGATCATGTAGCTAAGGGTGATATTATACTCAACTATGTTGAGTCAAAATCAAACCTAGCTGACATTTTCACAAAACCCTTACCTGAACTTGAGTTCAGCTCTCTTAGAAGACAAATAGGTATGTGTTGGGTAGAATAGATACTATAACATTATATTCTTACATTTTTTTATATAAATTCTAGGTAAAATCTTGATTTTGTCAAAATCCCTACTTTTCTAGAATTTCAAAAATTGGACTTAGCCTAGGATTTTCCCCTAGAAATCATGTTCCCCTAGGACTCAGCCAGAGCATCTCACAAACACCTAGGTTTACCTTGATTGTGTTTGTAAAATATAGAACGACGTGAGATGCATAGGGTACAGCCTGGACTCAAGAATACTTATATCTGTGCATCGATATGAGTCTGGGCGTTAAATATGCAATAAACATTAATCAAGTTAAGTTCTCCAGCTCTAGTCAAGTCTATCTGGACCAAAATAACTTAACTTGACTAACCAAGTGAAAGCTATTGTCCTGTAGACATTCAGCAAGTAACTCAAGGTTAGACAGTTGGCAAAGGATACTCAATCTTTTAGTTAAAAATGCCTATACTTTAGGGCTCTGATACCTGATCAACAACAATTACATTGCTATTCAACTTGACTCATGCTTGGACTTAAGGACCAACTGAATAGATAACCTAAATCAAATTTTTAGCTACTCTCTCTCTTCAACTTAAAAATTAACAAGTTTTTTTAAGCTAAGGCACTTTTCACTTAAGCTAAATTTTCAAAGTTCAATGTTTACAAAAGGCTTAGCTAAGTGGTTCATAAAGCAACTTTCAAATTTTTTCAAACTTAGCCAACCTTGAAACCTAACGTTATATATTATTGCTAAGATATTTTCTAGGTTACCTTTCAGATAGTTTTACAAAATTTTAACTCAGTGCGTTCAAAATTTTAAGTGAAAAGTGGCTTTTCAACTTAGCCTGTTTTTTTAAGTCTAATTTATTTTTCAAAAAGAAAAATTGAAACTGGATTATTTTTTGATAAAGGCAAAGGGGGAGAATAAGAAAATTCAAAAGTAAACTTTAAAAAGTAAAAAGTAAAAATTTAAAAGAGGAAACACTGTATTAAGGGGGAGCTTTGCAAAAGTTTAAGTGTTAGCTTAAGTTAGGTGTTGATTTGATTTTATATACTTAAGCTTGCTCACTTAAAACCTTTTCATGCAGTTGTTTTTACTTAACTTTGAATTTGGGTTTCCATAATCAAAAAGGGGAGATTGTTGGTGCGGGAAGCATCCGACGATCGAACCCAAGTTTTGATAATGGCAAAGGATTCAAAGTTAAGGTGTGTTGTGATCTAACATGTTGAATGAGTATTTCAGGAAAAGTCCTAACTGCGGTTAGGCAGGTGAAAAACCCTAGGGGTGGTAACCCTAGGTGGAGAAAAGTCCTAGCTGTGGTTAGGCAAAGGGAAAACCCCTAGGGGGTGGTAACCCTAGGTCATAGGGGGTGGTAACCCTATGCGGAAAGTCTTGGCAGGTCGATGGCTTCCAAAGTCCTGAGGGTGGTAACCCTAGGTGGAAAGTCCGGTGTCGCGAACCAGGTGAAAGACTGGACTAGCCGGAAGCGGATGTCCAGCAGAAGGTCCGGAAGTATCGAGCAGAAGAGTCCAATCCGGAGGATCGCGCTGCAGCAGGTAAATCTCCGAGTGGAGTAGGTGAGGACGCGTTCCCATAGAGGGAACAGAGGCGTCAGGTCGACCTAGAGTTTCCGGTAGGAAACCGAAGTCAGACCAGTCCGAGACTATCATAATTTCATATTCACACTATTATTTTGTGTTAACTTTGTGTTGCAGGTATTTTTGGATTAACATACTTGCAGGTACCAAAAACACAAAGAAGAACTCGGATGAACAGTGTCCGAGGTGCCTCCATGAGGCTTGGAGGCGCCTCGGGTTCAAAATCCTGAGCTGGCGCGAGGAGGAGGCTTAAGGCACCTTGGAGGAGTTTTAAGGCGCCTTAGACAGCTTGGAGGCGCCTTGAATGGGTTTAAGGCGCCTTCAGGTCGCGGCAGTCAAAGGATTATCCCAGCGAGCAGAACGGGATAAAATTCAGGCTTAAGGCGCCTTGAAAGGGTTTAAGGCGCCTTGAACACTGTTTATAAAGGGGGTTCGACCAGCAGCTCAGGACAACAAGTTCCAAGTCTTCTTTACTCAACGTGCTGCTCCGAAAGACTCCCGGAAGTGCTGCTACACGTCTACGACGACCCAGAGCTCCAAGATTCCTCTTTTTCGTCGTCGGTATAGATTTCTGTTATCGCATCTCTTCTAATACTTAGTCTGTAATAATCGAGCTTATAGTTGTTGCCCACCGGAAGCGATCAAGGATCGCGGGCCTTCGAGTAGGAGTCGCCTTAGGCTCCGAACGAAGTAAATTCCTCTGTGTTTGTGTGTTTGCCTTTTTATTCCGCTGCGTCTTAATTACTCGAGTGTTTTACAAATCGAACGATTTAGCCACGAGTGCTATTAACCCCCCCCCTAGCACGTCTCGATCCAACACTAGTTAGAAGCACTAGCGATGACTCACTTAGGATTAACTAAACTACCGATGGTTGTAAGCTATCTAAAGAAAAGGGGTTTGGAAACAGAAATGAAAACTAGCAAAGAAGAAATAATAGACTTGGTTTATGAAGAGTCCTAGGAGTTCGGCTTCATTGTGGTGGTATCGATGTATCACATTCTATCCTTTACTCATTGTCCATCAACATGCATTCGTCGGAAGCTGAAGTATCTATTTTTAGGTACCAAATAAAGAAGATCCCTATGAAATCCTGTTATGGTTAACCCCTTTCACTAGGGCACCTGGGTAGATCACAAGAACACTACTCTAATTGGTGTCACTAAGGATAGAGATAAGGGGCTTAGTTTGGTCTCTTACTTCCTTGTTGAGGAGTTGTCTCTCCTTTCAAGGAAGTACCCTAGATGTCCGTGAACATGTTATCCCTGTCACTAGGGCCCCTCAGGTGTATGATCTAGGATATTCTCCCTACGAGATAGGCAATTCCTACACAATCAATTAACACGATATAGAGATCGAATGATCGAAACAAAGCAAGTGAAATTATCCAATGAAATAGAGGCAAAAGTATGAGTCTACATCAAACCAATCCACAACTACTCCCTCATAATAGAACAAGGAATCTACTCCATAGACGCCGAAGAAAACCCCGAAGACATAATGTTAAGCATACAATTCTCAAACAAGAAGAGAGAAAGAGAAAAGATGCTTATCCAATGACAACGAGTGATCTTCGGATCCAATCCTTTTCTTCTGAGTTGATGTGGTGATGAAGGATCGCTGGACGGAGGTCCTGGACGACGTGGAACGACACCAAGTCAATTCTCTCTTTGACGACCCGCTTCCCGACTCTTCCCCCCTTGAGGAAAAGGGTTAAAACCTTTTATAGGTTAGGGCACGGCTGCGGTGGCACGACCGTGTAAGGATGGCACGGTCGTGCCCTTTCTTGTCTCTGGCCACGTTGCACGACCGTGCCAATTGACACGATCGTGTGAGCTTCGGGCTCGGTTCCTGGGGCACGACCATGCAGGGTTGCACGACCGTTCCTTGCTTGGCTTCGGTCATGGGGGGAATGGCCGTGCAAGTATGCACGACCATGCTTTGATCTACCTCTGGGTTGGCCGCACGGCCGTGCAAGGGTTGCACGACCGTGCACTTCTCCTCTCCTGTTTGGCCACACAACCGTGCGAGGTTGCACGGTCGTGTTCTCTGGCTCATTTCGGTGCATCGACAATCACTATTTTTTCTCCGAAAGTTGTCCCTATCAACACAAAACCAAACAAAGAGCAGATATCCTAATAAAAGAGTATATATGATGAGTACATGATAAAAGAGGCGATCATGTAAAGAATATATACGTATAAAGTAAGTGAATGTCGTTAAAACATGCATAAATGATCATAATATTTACGCACATCACATCTCCAGACTTAAACCTTTGCTTGTCCTCAAGCAAAACACTGCAAAATATGTTCATGAGCACCTGACAGTGTTTCATAATCCCTAGTGCATTCACCTAACTCTATCAACTAGTTTCATTGATAAGCACGATTGTGGAGTAACCTAATTATGGCCTAATCATAAGTTCTTTGTGCTTGGTGCAATAAGTAACTCAAACTCTTCAAGTTTCAATTTTCTGTCATAGTTAAGTCGTCATACAATTGAGTTCCTAATTTTTCCGGTGATAGGCACTTAATTGCCACACACTTGGTTCATTTTCCTTAAATTACACAAGGTCTCAAAGGATACTACTCGGAATCAAGAGAAACATAACATTCATTTCCCCAGTAACCTAACTCGGTCTCAAAGGGGTGAATTATTAGTTTCAACTCACGACAACTATTTTTTATCCCTTATTCAATATTTTTTTTGGTACTAAAGAGGCGTATCACTAGTCACAAATACATATGTTGGGATTTAGATTTTTCCAAATGAGCTTCCATGATCCGAGGTCATCTAGTAACTAAAATGTAAATAAGAACTTACTGATAGATCGGATGTGAGCGATAGGGGGGGTGAATATCACGCTCTTTTTAAAACTTTTCTTTAACTTTAAAATCAGAATTGTGCAGTGAAAAATAAAAGGATAGACAAATTCTTTTACTTCATTCGGAGCCTAGCTCGACTCCTACTCGAAGGCTCGCGGTTCTTGACCGCACCGATGGGCAATCACTATGACTCTTCTTTCTGAAACCTTTGGAAAGATGCAGATCGTACAGATACAGAAAGTATAAGATATTAACAACCCTACTATCTTATTTAAAAATGAGTGCAATACAAAAGTTATACCGATAGTAGTATTCGTAGAATGAAGCTTGGTCGGTACTTCCAGACGGAGTGGCTTGCTGAGTTGATGAAGACGTGTAACACAATCCGTACGCAAAGAAGAGCTTTTTAGATGATCAGAAGTATCTCCAGCCTCAGACTTCGAGCCTCTTTTTATAGGTTTACTGGACATTCGGTCTGTAACGACCCGTCCCTTTGGCCTCTTGGGCGGCCCACTGGCGGCCCCTTATGTCGTCGGCCCATTTGGCGACCTCTAATGTCGTCAACCGACAACCCTTTGGCCGTGTCATTACTCACTAGGACTTCCCACCCCTGGCAATGGATTTTTGCCTTCCCCAGGATTCGAACTCTAATCCTCCAGGCTTAAGTACTAGAGTTTATTGATCCCGGTAGCCAAGTGAGCGCTGCTCACTTGGCTACCAGGATCAATAAACTCTAGTACTTAATCCTGGAGGATTAGAGTTCGAATCCTGGGGAAGGCAAAAATCCATTGCCAGGGGTGGGAAGTCCTAGTGAGTAATGACACGGCCAAAGGGTTGTCGGTTGACGACATTAGAGGTCGCCAAATGGGCCGACGACATTAGGGCCGACGGTCGGCGACATGAGAGGTCGCCAAATGGGTCAAGAGGGTCGGGTCGTTACATCATCATTAGTTTTCCTAATGCTAAGTCACAAATGATGTGGCATAAAGTCAAGTCAAACTTGACTCTTCCTCTTCCTCTCAAGTCAAGTCAAACTTGACTTAATCTCTTTTATGGTTGATCTAATCCAACCATTTAATTCAAGCCAATTTAATATAATGAATCTAATTCATTTAATTAAATTGATTCAATGAGTCATAATCTAAATTACACTCATTGAACACATGAATCAACTTGAGTCCAACTCAATTAGCCCAATTAGGATTACTCTTAATCCAATTTGATTCATCACATGAATCTAATCCTCTTAGTTCATCATATGAACCTAATCTCCATCCACTTGTTCTTTGTGTGTGACCCAATAGGTTCTTGTAACGTTGGCAATGCCCCTAAACTCATTTAGAAGCATAAGTAACGAGCGGTATCTAGCAATACATCATTACTACCCAAGTTACAAGAATGTTGAGATCCAACATCACCTTGTGACTACTAATTGTGACTCCTCACAATATATGACAAGTGTCCTTCTATCCTAGACATCTAGATTGATCAATGTGAGGCATAGACCTTGTCATCCTCTGACCAATCTAAATCTTGAACTCCAAGTAGACTCACTCAATCAAATGAGCTCAATATCTCATATTGACTCATTTGGGCATGGCCATGCACTTCGTGGTCTCACTCTATCAAGAATACCGATGTCTCTCCCGTCATATAGGAGGGATAGATCCCATCTACATCACTCACATCCCTTCGCATAATTTGTTACATACCCAGTAATCGCCTTTATAGTCCACCCAGTTACGGGTGACGTTTGACGAAACCAAAGTACATAACTCCTTATGTAGGGAACCATGGTGACTTCAGGTCTAAGGACTAGTAGTCATACTAATAGCCACATGAGAAAGTATATGACACTCATATAACGATCCATAATACTTTCTCATGGCGGGTCATTCAGTATACATTCTCTAATGCATACCCATGTGTCAACTTGATATCTCTATATCCATGACTTGTGAGATCAAGTCATCGAGTTGACCTACATGCTAGTCTTATTACATTAACATTGTCCCTGAATGTTAATACTCGACTAGGAATGATTAAGAGTAGTATTCCCTATATCATCTCACTATCGATTCAACCAATCGATTGATATAGGTAAGAACCTTCTACTCAAGGACGTTATTATACTTTGTTTATTTGGCACCAATACAAGTAAGTATAATAACCAAAAACCAAATGTCTTTATTTATATAGAATATGATACAACAAGTCCAAAATACAATTATCAAATGATTGGCTCTAGGGCTCTAGCTAACAAGAAGGAATCTGTGTCCTAGTTATCTAGGTTGAGAATGTCCCCAAGAGGAGCTCATAAGGATTACCATGTTAAACCCTACAGGTGGACTTAGTCCGACATGACAATGAAGTTGAGTGGTACTACTCTTGGAGCTACATAATAATTAAGTGAGTTGTAAGTAACTTACTTAATTAGTGGACATTCATAATCTTAAACACAGGGAGACTAACACACTCATGATAAGAAGGAGTCCATAATGTAATTTGGGATTGGTGCGGTAGTGCGGTAATAACTCTCTAGTGGAATGAGTTATTATCGATGAACTTGAGTTGTGTGTTCGGGGCGAGCATGGGATACTCAAGCTCATCGGAAGGCCAAAACCAATTTCTCCTCTAGGTTCCTGTCGTAGCCTCATTATAGCCTCAAGTCCATCCAAATGTAAGGTTCTTCTTGGTGTCCAAGAAGTGGGCCGGTCCAATACTTGGTGACCAAGCATGGGCCGACCACATCCTCTTTATAGGGGACGGCCCTTTGCTTGGTGACCAAGCATGAAGGGGCCGACCACAATATTCAAATATGGAGGGTTGTTTTTGAATTTTTAAAATTTTCTCTTTGTAGGAAATTATAAGTTTTAAAAGAGAGATTTTAATTTTTAAAACTTTCCTTATTTGAATTAGGCCACATGTTTTAATAGAGAGTTTTAAAAGTTTTAAAACATTCCTTTTTAAAACCATCCTCATGGTTTAAGAAAAAAAGGAAGATAAGTTTTAAAATTAAAATTTTCTATCATCATGTTAAAAAAGGAAATTTTATAAGAGAAGTTTTAAATTTTAAAACATGGTTTTAATTTTTTAGAACTTTCCTTTTTTAACTCCTACTTTAGGAAAGAGAACTTGTAAAATTTTATAAGAATTTTTCTTATAAAATTTTATAAAAAATATATTTCCTTTTTCCCCTTGATGAGGTGGCTGGCCACCTTGCTTGGTACCCAAGCAAGTGGCTGACCATAATAAAATAAATTAAAATCATCACAAAATCAAATTTGGTGATTGATTCAATCAAAAGGAAAGAAAAGGATAAATAAAAAGGAAAAATGAAAAACTCTTGGATGATTTTATTTTTTGTAAAAAAAATTTCCTTATTTGCCTTGGGCAAGTAATATAAAAGAAGGGGTGAGGGGGCTTCATGAGACATAACTCTTATTCTTTGGCTTGGAGACTCTCTTGGTGGTCGGCCCCTCTCTCCCTCTCTTCTCCCTTTGCTCTCTTTTCTATTGTGGTGGTGGTGGCCGAATATTACAAGGAGGAGAAGCTCTTTTGGGTGGTGTTCATCTTGGAGGATCGTCGCCCACACGACATCCAAGACGAGGCGAGGAATACAGCAGAAGATCTCGAGGTCATTAGCTTACAAAGAGAAGGTATAACTAGTAATTTTCTTCCGCATCATACTAGTTATTTTCTTTGTAAGAATTCTAAATACAAGAGGCAATTAGATCTAGTTTTTTGAATTTATTTTTCGAGTTTGTGTTTTCTTCTTCTTCGAATTTGGGATTCGATTGTTCTTTTTGGTTAACTTAGAGTTATTTAAGGAAATTAAATATTAGCTTTCCTTAAAAGGCTTTGTCTAGGTGGTGGTGGTTGCTCCCATATCCAAGAAGGCCATGTGCCTCGCCATGCAGTTCTGGAAGCCAATTTTGGAAATTAATATTTAATGAAATTAATAACTTAGGTAGATTTGAATCAATAGTGTTAAGTTTCGCTTGCGATTCAAATCTAAACCATTAAGAACAGATAAGTTAAATTTGGAATCAATGATGTTAAGTTCCATCTGTGATTCCTAATTTAACTTCTAAAGAACATAATAGGTTATTTAAGGAAAAGTTCGACACTTGTACAAAAATTTTTGTACAGTGGAACCAGTACGTTTTCCTAGTATTAACCAACAATTGGTATCAGAGCTAGAGTTTGCCTCTGTGTGTTTAGAATTTAAATAGGTTATGCACATGTCATACATAATTTAGGCAGGATAATAGTAGGATGTGCTAACTCTTTGGTTGCAGGCTCCAACTATTATGACTTATTGATATTGTGTGTGATTGGACCCTTGGACATGTCAAGGGTATCATTTGTGTGCATGATTGTATGTATAAAATACAGCAGGAATTGTATTATTTTTAGAATTTTGTTTTTTATTCGATCTAGAATACATGTACATTCCCTCGTGGAATATATGATTGATATATGTAAAATTCTATTTTTTTTGCGGATCGGATTCTTACGAGGCTTGGTACTTTTGGAGCATCAGAGACGCAGCGGAATAAGGAGCAAGATGGATGCGACAACTCGACCTGATGGCAGCAGCTAGGGTTGGAGCACATGGAGGACAGTAACAGAAAAAAGGCATAATAGTTGGAAAATAATTTTCATATTTATTGCTTTTATTTACTGTGATGTGTGTGCATGCATTTGATGTATGCTAGGATAGTTTAAAATTCCTCATTTTAAATAACTAAGTGGGAGAGGGATTTTAATAAATCCCATGGTCTCCATTACTGGTTTGTAAGTGACGCAACAAGCTTGCGTGTTGGCTCTGAGTACCTCCCTCCACAACGGATGGGTTTGTTGCGGATCACTAGATCAAATTTCCTTAATGGATGGTTATAGGAAATTATTTAGGAGCGTGTGATCTTCTCCAACTGAAGGGGCACAATCCTATTTAATGGACTTAGTATCAAGTAATGGTATACATTTAGACGCATTCAATAGTATCCTCCCCAACGGAGTCACTGCTATTGTATTGTGTGACCAAAGTGAAACCAACTATTAATTTTATTTGCCATAAAGTTAGGATGACAAGATAATAAAATTAATGGGTCACACCCTCCTCTTACAAATGTTGAATTTGTATACGTCCACACTAACATGGCATGCAATATTCACGGTGATTTGAGGTGTTGGTTAATTTAAAATAGTATTGTTTGAGGAATCAATATTATTCTAAATTTAGAGTCTTGACCAAAGTTTATTTGTGTGATTCTTAGGATGACTTTTAACCCACTGGCCATTATACTGAAAGAGAACAAACTTACTGGTCCAAACTATATTGATTAGAAAAGAAACCTGAACATTGTTATTACTGTTGAATGCTATAAATTTGTACTGACTGAGGCTTGCCCTGATGCACTTGACGGTGACTCTACCCCAGAGGAGATTGAGTATCATAAGAAATGGGTAAAAGTTGATGAGATGGCGCGGTGTTACATTTTGGCATCAATGTCAAATGTATTGCAACATCAGCATCAAGATTTACCAACAGCTTATGATATAATGAACAATCTCAAAGAACTCTTTGGGCACCAGAGTCGGACTGCTAGGCAAGAGGCAATGAGAAAGCTAATGACAGCCACCTTGTCTAAGGGTACACCCGTAAGGGATCATATCCTCAAAATGATGGCTTATCTGAATGAAATACAAGTCCTTGGAGGAGAAATCGATGGGGAAACCCAGGTCGATATAATTCTCCAAATGCTACCTAGAAGTTTTGAGCAGTTCCACCTGAACTATAACATGAACAAAAGAGAGTATTGTTAGAGTGTATACTAAAAGCAAAGCTTTTGTAAATATTTATTTGTTGAAATAAAAGAATCACATTGGTCAATATTTGTATTTATTTGTTAAATATAATTGTTCAATTAATTTATATAGTAGATAACATAGAGTGTGGTGTCACACTCAGAAGATCATGTTGTCAGTTCTCTATAAATTATAAACAGTTGCTCGCGATTAATATGGAAAGGAACAAACCATCAGAATAGTCGTAGTGTAATTAAGTATTAGTTTATCTTGACTAATAAATTATACTGATACACTTTAAGTGTATTGAGTAGGATCATTTAGGTATATTCTTTTTGTACTGACTTAGTAAAAGAACTAGACCTTAGTTATTATGGAAGTTTGTGCTCTTAATCCTAATATAATAACAAGCACATATATTTAATATTTATTTCTTTGACTTATCAAAGGGTGAGGTTTAGTTCGATAAATTAATATGCCCGATAAGTTGGGAAATGATATTACTTATAGTGTGTATCGTTGATTATAGAAGGAATCTGTGTCCTAGTTATCTAGGTTGAGAATGTCCCCAAGAAGAGCTCATAAGGATTGTCATGTTAAACCCTGCAGGTGGACCTAGTCCGACATGAAAATAAAGTTGAGTGGTACTACTCTTGGAGTTAGATATTAATTAAGTGAGTTGTCAGTAACTTACTTAATTAGTGGACATTCGTAATCTTAAACACAGGGAGACTAACACACTCATGATAAGAAGGAGCCCATAATATAATTTGGGATTGGTGCGGTAGTGCGGTAATAACTCTCTAGTGGAATGAGTTATTATCGATGAACTTAAGTTGTGTGTTCAGGGCGAGCACGGGATACTCAAGCTCGTCGGAAGGCCAAAACCAATTTCTCCTCTAGGTCCCTGTCGTAGCCTCATTATAGTCTCAAGTCCATCCAAATGTAAGGCTCTTCTTGGTGTCCAAGAAGGAGGCCGGACCATTGCTTGGTGACCAAGCAATGGCGGGCCACATCCTCTTATAGGGGCCGACCCTATAGCTTGGTGACCAAGCTTGTAGGGGTCGGCCAATATTAATTCAAATAGGAGGGGTGTTTTGAATTTTTAAAATCTTCTCTTTGTAGAAAACTATAAGTTTTAAAAGAGAGATTTAAATTTTTAAAACTTTCTTTATTTGAATTAGGCCACATGTTTTAATAGAGAGTTTTAAAAGTTTTAAAACTTTCTTTTTTAAACCATCCTCATGGTTTAAGAAAAAAAGGGAGATAAGTTTTAAAATTAAAATTTTCTATCATCATGTTAAAAAAGGAAATTTTTAAGAAATTTTTAAATTTAAAACATGGTTTTAATTTTTAGAAACTTTCCTTTTTAAACTCATTATTTAGGAAAGAGAGCTTGTAAAATTTTATAAGAGTTTTTATCTTGTAAAATTTTATTAAAAAAAATTATTATTCCTTTCCTAAATATGGTGTCCGGCCACCTTGCTTGGTGACCAAGCAAGGGGCCGGCCAAACTTAATCCTAAACCAAATAGGATTGATCTCAACCATTGATTGATGATTGATTCAATCAAGAGGAAAGAAAAGGAAACATAAAAAGGGAAAAGGAAAAACTCTTGGATGATTTTATTTTTGTAAAAGGTTTTTCCTTATTTGCCTTGGGCAAGTAATATAAAAGAAGGGGTGAGGGGGCTTCATGAGACACAACTCTTATTCTTTTGCTTGGGTGATCTCTTGGTGGCCGACCCTCTCCTTTCTCTCTTTCCCTTTGCTCTCTTCTCCTTGGTGGTGGTGGTGGCCAAATTCTAGAGGAAGAAGAAGAACTCTTTTGGGTGGTGTTCATCTTGGAGGATCGTCGCCCACACGACGTCCAAGGCGAGGCGAGGAATACGGCAGAAGATCTCGAGGTCATTAGCTTACAAAGAGAAGGTATAACTAGTAATTTTCTTCCGCATCATACTGGTTATTTTCTTTGTAAGAATTCTAAATACAAGAGGCAATTAGATCTAGTTTATCGAATTTGTTTTTCGATTTTGTGTTTTCTTCTTTTTTGAATTTGTAATTCGATTGTTCTTTTTGGTTAACCAAGAGTTATTTAAGGAAATAAATATTAGCTTTCCTTAAAAGGCTTTGCCTAGGCGGTGGTGGTTGCTCCCATATCCAAGAAGGTCATGTGCCTCGCCATGCAGTCCTGGAAGGCAATTTTGGAAATTAATATTTATGGAATTAATAACTTAGGTAGATTTGAGTCAATAGTGTTAAGTTCCGCTTGCGATTCAAATCTAAACCATTAAGAACATATAAGTTAAATTTGGAATCAATGATGTTAAGTTCCGTCTGCGATTCCTAATTTAACTTCTAAAGAACACAATAGGTTATTTAAGGAAAGGTTCGACACTTGTACAAAAAATTTTATACAGTAGAACCAGTACGTTTTCCTAGGATTAACCAACAAGTATATGTTGGCGGAACTTCTGACAGAACTACAGGCAGTAGAAGGAATATTTCGTCATAGTACTCAGATTCACTATGCTGAAAATGGTTCTACTTCTAAGTTGAAAGGCAAGAAGAAGAAGAAATAAGTCTTTTCAGCAAAGAAGGTGAATAAACCTCAAGGTACAGGACAGAAAGCTGGAATGAAGAAGCCGAAGGGCAAGTGCTTCATCTGCAAGCAGTCTGGACATTGGAAAGCAAACTGTCCTCGTAGGAACCAGAACAATAAAGTTATATCTCATACTCTAGTAGTTGAAATATGTTTAGCGGTGTTATCTACCAGCACCTGGTGTGTAGATACGGGAGCCACTGATCATGTCTGCAATTCTTTGCAGGGGTTCCAGGAAACCCGACGACTATTTGATGGAGAGATAACTGTCTACATGGGCAATGCTACTAAGGTGGCGGCTATTACAGTGGAAGATGTTTACTTATCATTAGATAGGAATAGAAATTTGATTTTAAGAAATTGTCTTTATGTACCCAGTTTTAGAAAGAATTTAATTTCAGTTTCTAAACTGTATTTGAATGGATATTCTGTTTCCTTTAGTAACAATGTCGTTATAAAGAGAAATAAGGTGATTATCTGTTCTGTTGCATTGGTTGGCAATTTATATACTTTAAATCCAATTTCTCCCACAAAGAAAAATATGGAAATTAATAACACATCTTCTAACTCTAATAAGAGAAAAGAACCTTCGGAAATGAACCAAACGTATCTTTGACATTTAAGGCTTGGTCATATTAACTTGAGTAGGATTCAAATGCTTGTAGCCGATGGACTCTTAGGTTCATTAGAGTTGGAAAACTTTCCAACATGTGAATCCTGCTTGGAAGGGAAAATGACCAAGAGACCTTTTAAGGCCAAGGGGTATAGAGCCAAAGATGCGTTAGAACTGGTTCATTCTGATTTGTGTGGTCCTATGTCTATCCAGACAAGAGGTGGTTATGAATACTTCATCTTCTTTATAGACGATTATTCAAGATACGAATACATTTACCTGATGTGCCACAAGTCTGAATGCTATGATAAGTTCAAAGAATATAGGGCTGATGTGGAGAAACGTCTTGGTAAAAGTATCAAGACACTACAGTCTGACTGTGGTGGCGAATACCTCTTTGGAGAGTTTAGGAATTACTTATCAGAAGTCAGGATTCAATCCCAATTGTCTGCACCTGGTACACCCCAACAGAATGGTGTGGCAGAACGAAGGAATAGGACTCTTATGGAAATGGTTAGATCGATGATGAGTTATTCAGAATTACCAAATTCGTTTTGGGGATATGCTCTGGAAACAGCAGTATACATTCTGAATATGGTACCATCTAAAACAGTTCCTTCTACTCCCATGGAATTATGGAATGGGTGAAAGCCTAGTCTGAATCATATCTGGAGATGGGGTAGTCCAGCACATGTGCTGAAGGGAGATACTGACAAGTTGGAATCACGTACAGAAGTTTGTCTGCTTGTGGGATATGTGGTTTGTTTTATAATCCTAAAATCAGAAAATCATTGTTAGCACCAATGCTCGATTTTTAGAAGAAGATTATGTAATGAACCATAAGCCTATGAGTGAAATTGTTCTAGAAGAAATTAGAGAGGACACGTCTACTTTAGTACCAACAGTACAAGATGAAGTACCACAAGAAACTGTAACACGTGTCACACATGATACACAGCCAGAGACAGTGCCTCGTCGTAGTGGGAGGGTTGTGAGGCAACCTGAGAGATTCATCTTTTTGGGTGTCTTCAGACTTGATCCCAGGTAAACATGAACCTGATCCCCGAACATATGACGAAGCACTCCAAGATATAGATGTTGTATCTTGGCAAAAGGTAATGAATTCCGAAATAGAATCTATGTATTCTAATAAGGTCTGGGAGCTTGTAAAACCACCTGATGGTGTAAAAGCCATTGGATGCAAGTAGATCTACAAAAGGAAAAGAGGGATAGATGGGAAGGTAGAAACCTTCAAAGCAAGGCTTGTTACGAAAGGGTATACTCAGAAAGAGGGAATCGATTATAAGGAGACTTTTTCACTGGTAGCCATGCTTAAATCTATCCAGATACTCTTATCCATTGCCACTTATATGGATTATCAGATTTCGTAAATGGATGTCAAGACAGTTTTCCTTAATGGAAGTCTTGAAGAAAACATCCATATGAAGCAACCAGAAGGGTTCATTGAAAAGGGCAAAGAGCATCTAGTGTGCAAACTTAATCGGTCCATTTATGGACTGAAGCAAGCTTCAAGATCTTAGAACATCCGGTTTAATGAAGTAATCTAGTCATATGGATTTATTCAGTGTCCGGATGAGTCTTGTGTATACAAGAAGTGTAACGGAAATGTGGTAGTATTTCTTGTACTATACGTAGATGATATTTTGTTAATTGGCAACAATGTCAAGGTATTATCGGACGTAAGGGTATGGTTGTTTAAATAATTTGATATGAAGGACTTAAGAGAATGTGCACACATTATTGGGATCAAAGTTATAAGAGATCGCAAGAAAAGAATGTTGTGCCTATCCCAAGCTTTATATATAGATACAATCCTTGCTCATTTTAGCATGCAAAACTCTAAGAAAGGTTTCTTACCTTTTAGGCAAGGAGTAGATTTATCTAAAGAGATGTCTCCAAAGACATCAAAGGAGATAGAGGACATGAAGGCAGTTCCTTATGCCTCGGTTGAAAGAAGCCTTATGTATGCAATGTTGTGTACGAGACCGATATCTGTTTTGCCGTGGGCATGGTTAGCAGATATCAGAGTAACCCTGTACAAGGACATTGGACTGCGGTAAAGCATATATTAAATGTAACAACCCAAATTTCCTCATTTCGAGTCTTAATAGTATTTAAAAATATTTACAAATGCTATAGAAATATTCTAGAGATTTTAAGAAATTTTTAGAGTATTTTTATGTAATTTTTGGAGGTCGTTTGGTATTTTTACTAAACGAAAGAAGTTTCGATAAAAATAAGTACAGATTGTTATATTAGTTAAGTAAAAATCTATAGTAGTTACGTAACGGACACCTTTAGAGAGTAGTGAGAAGGGTGGTCATTATAGTTGGTATCAGAGCAGTTCTCATTCTCCAGCATCACACATCAACACCAGCCTTGCCGTCTTCAAGTAAGAAAGTATTTAAAAATTTCTTTTATTAGTATGCTTTTCCTTATTATTTATGGTATAGAGAAATCAATAGATATATCTATTTATATGCGTTTAAGTGAGAAGAAAATTTTTGTTTTATTTTTCTATGTTTTGATACATATGTCTAAGAAGAATAGAGGCGATTTAGTTTTGTTTCCTTTTTCACATAACTAGATGTCAAGAAGAGGACGCCCCCGTACCGTTCGTACTGAGGACCGAGCACAGGAGAATGAAGAGCCCAGAACAGTTGAACCAAATCTCTCTGAAGTTGTTGCTCAACTCCAGAGACAAGTGGCGGAGCAGCAACAAGTGATCGTCAATCTGATGGCGAATCAACAGCCAGTCCCTCCCACTCCTCCAACTATTAATGTGGAGACTCCAGTGGTGACTGAGGTTCCACCAGCCGCCCTGGGAGTCGCCACAGCACTTAGAAAACAATAAGCATACCTGATACAGTGGCTGAAGCTGAAGTCAGAGAGTTTCTCAGGCACGACTGAGCCCTGGGATGCTCAAGCTTGGTTCAAGACACTAGAGAGCACAATGGAGCTTCTTGACTGGCCTGAGGTCGAGAAGGTCAAGTGTGCTTCTTTCTGTCTATCTGGAGATGCTCGTATATGGTGGGAGAGAGTTAAAAGCAAGAGAGCAGTCAATCAGATGAGATGGGCTGACTTTGAGACAGAGTTTTATGAAGAATTCTTCCGCCAGCAGATCACCAATAAGCACTATGAAGAGTTTATAGAATTCAGACAAGGTGATCTGTCAGTGGAAGAAGCAGTTAAAAGATTCAACAGGCTAGCTCGTCTCTGTCCAGAGCTAGTAAGTACTGAGAAGGAACGAGTCAGGCTGATGCTCCGAATGCTGAGACCAGTGATAGCACTTAATGTGAGTAGTGGAACTCACCAGCCTCAGACTGGCGAAGAGCTGGTCAGCAGAGCATTAGTTGCTGAGCACTATCTGGACAGCAGCAAAGCACAACGAGCGCAACCCAAGCCAGTCAAGATCGAAGACAAGACAGTGAGAAGCCAGAAACCCCAGTCAAGTAATCAGAATTGGAAGGGCAAGGGTCACAAGAGAAAGCAGTGGAACTCAGGAGGTAACCAGAAGGGAGGACCAGCAAACAAGCAGACCAAGATCCCTCCCTGTCCTAAATGTGGGAGAACCCATCCAGGAGCCTGTCTTTAGAGTAAGACGGGATGTTATTCGTGTGGGCAGGAAGGACACATGGCTAAAGAATGCCCTAACAAGCTCAAAGCACCTCAGCCATAGCCAATACAATATGGAGGCAAGCCTCAGTTACATTATATGCCTGCAACTCTAGAAGGACCTCAGCTCAGTCAAGGAAGGTTAGAAGCCCCACCAGTTCCAGCCAGTGCCAGAGTATTCTCCCTCACTAAAGAGGAAGTTGCTAGTGCCTCCACGGTCGTAACAGGTCAAGTAGTTATTTTTCAGCATTTAGCTACTGCACTATTTGATACTGGGGCGACCCATTCTTTTGTATCAGTACCCTTTGCCAAAGAATTACAGGTACCTACAGAAATCATGAACTCCAAGTTCCTGACGACCCTACCTTCTGGGGAAGTCATGGAATCCAACCAGTGGCTTCGGGCTGTACCAGTCAGAATTGCAGACCGAGAGCTATATGTTAATCTGGTAGTCCTCGCCATGCATTATTTCGATATCATTTTGGGTATAGATTTCCTCAGTAAGTACAATGCTTCAGTGGACTGCCGTAGAAGGAAAGTGATCTTTAGTCCAGAGGGTGAACCAACCTTTGAATTCACAGGAGTGCCAAGGAGGAGGACCCAGAATCTTCTCTCTTCTCTGACAGCTCACCAGATGTTAGCTAAAGGGTGTGCTAGTTTTCTTGCATTCATTGTGAGTACAGAAGAACAAGAAAGACCCAAGTAGGAGGAAGTTCGGATAGTCTGCGAGTATCCAGAGGTATTTCTAAAAGAGTTACCTGGACTACCTCCCAACAGAGAAGTGGAGTTTGAAATTGAATTGGTTCCTGGTACCGGTCCAATTTCAAAAGCTCCATACCGCATGTCTCCAGCAGAACAACTTCAGGAGCTGCTTGACAAAGGCTTTATCCGCCCTAGTCATTCACCATGGGGAGCTCCTGTGTTGTTTGTCAAGAAGAAGGATGGATCTATGCGGATGTGCATAGATTATAGGGTTCTGAATCAAGTGACAATCAAGAACAAGTACCCACTGCCCAGAATCGACAACTTATTTGATCAATTGAAAGGGGCAACAGTGTTCTCCAAGATAGACCTGCGCTCTGGGTACCATCAGTTGAAAGTGAAGGAAAGTGATATACCCAGAATAGCTTTCAGGACCAGATACGGACACTATGAGTTCGTAGTCATGCCTTTTGGTGTGACTAATGCACCTACAGTCTTCATGGACTTGATAAACAAAGTGTTCAGAGAATACCTAGACAAATTTGTCATCGTGTTCATCGACGCCATTCTAGTCTATTCCAGAACCCCAGATGAGCATGACACGCACTTGAGAATAGTCCTGCAGACCCTACAGCAGAAACAACTTTATGCCAAATTCTCGAAGTGCGAGTTCTGGTTAAATCAAGTGGCGTTTCTAGGCCACATTATTTCTAAAGAAGGCATCGAAGTGGATCCTGCCAAGATAGAGGCAGCCAATAATTGGCACAGGTCCAAGAACGTTAGAGAGATCAGAAGTTTTCTTGGTTTAGCTGGGTATTACAGAAAATTTATGGAGGACTTTTCTAAGATAGCCTCTCCACTAACAGCCCTAACGAGGAAGGACAAGAAGTTTGAATGGTCAGACAAATGTGAGCAGAGTTTCCAAGAGCTAAAGAAGAGACTGACCAGTGCTCCCATCCTGATAGTTCCAGAATTTACAAGAGTTTTGACATCTACAGTGATGCTTCCAAGATGGGCCTAGGAGCTGTACTCATGCAAGAAGGAAAAGTTATAGCTTATGCTTCCAGACAACTCTAAGACTACAAGAAGAACTATCCCACTCAGGATCTTGAGCTGGCAGCTGTGGTCTTTGCACTGAAACTCTGGCGACACTATTTGTATGGAGTCCAGTGCAGAATCTTCACAGACCATCAGAGTTTAAGTATTTATTCACCCAGAAAGACTTAAACATGAGACAGCGCAGGTGGCTGGAGTTGGTCAAAGATTATGACTGTGAAATCCTCTACCACCCAGGTAAAGCTAACAAAGTGGCAGATGCACTAAGCAGAAAATCCAGTGCATCCTTGATGTCTTTGTCATCATTAGCCCTGCCACTGCAGAAGGAGTTGTCAGACTTTGGAATGGAAATTATTTATGGGCAACTCTCTGCATTGACGTTAGTGTCAACCCTGCTTAAGGATATACAGAGAAAGCAAAGTGAAGATCCAAATATCCAAAGGATCAAGCAAGGGATACAAGAAGAAGACAATTCAGAGTTTAGAGTATCAGACAGTGGAATCCTCTATCAGGGGAACCGCCTTTGTGTTCCTAATGATGAGGAATTGAGAAAGAAAATTTTAGAAGAAGCTCATAGTACACCTTACTCCATGCATCCTGGTTCCACCAAGATGTATTAGGACGTGAAACAGAGGTTTTGGTGGTCTGGACTCAAAAGAGATGTTGCGAAATATGTCAGTACCTGTCTTACATGCCAGAGAGTCAAAGCAGAGCACCAGAGACCAGGAGGAGTCCTGCAACCCCTCCCAATACCAGAATGAAAGTGGGAAGACATATCCATGGACTTTATAACAGGTCTTCTGAGAACCACGAATGGATATGATGCGATATGGGTAATAGTGGACCGATTGACCAAGTCTGCTCATTTTCTAGCCATCAAAGTGTCCCACTCAATAGAGCAGTTGGCACAGCTATACATTAAGAAGGTAATCAGACTTCATGGAGTTTTGAAGTCGATTATTTCTGACAGAGATGGGCGTTTCACCTCTCACTTTTGGGAGTGTGTTCAGAATGCACTAGGCACCAAACTCAAGTTCAGCACAGCCTTCCATCCTCATACTGATGGACAGACAGAGCGAGTAAATCAGATTTTATAAGATATGCTCAAAGCTTGTGCACTAGATTTCAAGGGAAGTTGGTGCAAGTATCTGTGCTTAGCTGAGTTTGCCTACAACAATAGCTATCAGGCCACCATTAAGATGGCACCTTATGAGGTGTTGTATGGCAGGAAGTGCAGATCACCCATTTGCTAGCAAGAAGCAGGTGAAAGAAAAGAAATGGAAGTAGAGCTGGGCATTCAGACTGAGATGATAGATGAGACCACTCAGGCTATCCAGAAGATCAGACAGAGGATTGAGACTGCCCAGAGTAGATAGAAAAATTATGCTGACACACGCCGTAGGCCACTTGAGTTCCAAGTAGGGGATTCAGTTTTTCTCAAGATTGCTCCGATGAAGGGAGTGATGAGATTTGGCAAGAAGGGCAAGTTAAGTCCTCGCTACGTAGGACCCTACTCGATTACAGAATGAATTGGGAAAGTAGCATACAAGCTGGACTTTCCACAAGACATGTCAGCAATACACAATGTATTTCATGTCTCCATGCTGAAGAAGTGCCTTCACGACCCTAGCCAAGTGATTGAGCCTCAGTCAGTGCAGATCCAGGAGGATCTTAGCTATGAGAGCAGACCTACACAGATAGTGGACATAGAAGTTAAGAGGCTAAGGAACAAAGAAGTACCACTAGTGAAGGTCATCTAGCAGAACCAGAAGCACGAGGAAGTCACTTGGGAGTGTGAGGACAGCATGAGGCAGAAATATCCAGAGTTATTCGAAGTTCGAGGATGAACTTTTTATAAGGTATGGGGAATTGTAACAACCCAAATTTTCTCATTTCGAGTCTTAATAGTATTTAAAAATATTTAGAAATGCTATAGAAATATTCTAGAGATTTTTAAAATTTTTAGAGTATTTTTATGTAATTTTTGGAGGTCGTTTGGTATTTTTACTAAACGAAAGAAGTTTCGACAAAAATAAGTACAGATTGTTATATTAGTTAAGTAAGAATCTATAGTAGTTACATAACGAACACCTTTAGAGAGTAGTGAGAAGGGTGGTCGTTACATTAAAGTACCTAAGAAGGACTAGAGACTATATGCTAGTTTACTAGACAGATGATTTGCTCCCTGTGAGTTACACGGATTCGGACTTCTAATCAGATAGGGACAACAGTAAGTCTACATCAGGATATGTGTTTACTCTAGGAGGTGGAGCCATTGCATAGAGGAGTGTTAAGCAGAAATGCGTCTCGGACTCAACCATGGAAGCTGAGTATGTGGCAGCTTCTGAGGCAGCCAAAGAAGCTGTGTGGCTCAGGAACTTTCTAATGGACTTAGATGTGATTCCTGGTTTGCCCAAGATCATCACAATTTATTGTGATAATAGCGGTGCAGTTGCAAACTCGAAGGAACCACAAGCCCATAAGGCAAGTAAACATATAGAGCGCAAGTACCACCTGATACGAGACATCCTCAAGAGAGGAGAAGTTGTCGTCGCCAAGATTGCATCAGCAGATAACCTGGCAGATCCTTTCACTAAGGCCCTTTCGGTGAATGCTTTCGATCGGCATGTGGAGGGGATGGGAATCAGATGTATGACAACAGATATGGCAACTTAGTTTTTAGTATAAGTGAGAGATTGTTGGAGTGTATACTAAAAGCCTAGCTTATGTAAACATTTATTGAAATAAAAGAATCACATTGGTCAATATCTGCATTTATTTGTTAAATGTAATTGTTCAATTAATTTATATAGTAGACAACATAGAGTGTGGTGTCACACTCAGAAGATCATGTTGTCGGTTCTCTATAAATTATAAACAAGTTGCTCACGACTAAGATGGAAAGGAACAAACCATCAGAATAGTCGTAGTGTAATTAAGTATTAGTTTATCTTAACTAATAAATTACACTGATACACTTTAAGTGTATTGAGTAGGACCATTTAGGTAAGTTCTTTTTGTACTGACTTAGTAAAAGAACGAGACCTTAGTTATTATGGAAGTGTGTGCTCTTAATCCTAATATAATAACAAGCACATATATTTAATATTTATTTCTTTGACTTATCAAAGGGTGAGGTTTAGCTCGATAAATCAATATGCCCGATAAGTTGGGAAATGCTATTACTTATAGTGTGTGTTGTTGATTATAGAAGGAATCTATGTCCTAGTTATCTAGTTTGAAAATGTCCCCAAGAGGAGCTCATAAGGATTGCCATGTTAAACCCTGTAGGTGGATTTAGTCCGACATGACAATGAAGTTGAGTGGTACTACTCTTGGAGCTAGATATTAATTAAGTGAGTTGTCAGTAACTTACTTAATTAGTGGACATTCATAATCTTAAACACAGGGAGACTAACACACTCATGATAAGAAGGATCCCATAATGTAATTTGGGATTGGTGCGGTAGTGTGGTAATAACTCTCTAGTGGAATGAGTAATTATCGATGAACTTGAGTTGTGTGTTCGGGGCGAGCACGGGATACTCAAGCTCATCGGAAGGCCAAAACCAATTTCTCCTCTAGGTTCCTGTCGTAGCCTCATTATAGCCTTAAGTTCATCCAAATGTAAGGCTCTTCTTGGTGTCCAAGAAGTGGGTCGGTCTAATCTTGGTGACAAAGCAAGGGCCGGCCACATCCTCTTTATAGGGGCCGGCCCTTTGCTTGGTGACCAAGCATGAAGGGGTCAGCCACAATATTTAAATATGGAGGGTTGTTTTTGAATTTTTAAAATCTTCTCTTTGTAGAAAACTATAAGATTTAAAAGAGAGATTTTAATTTTTAAAACTTTCCTTATTTAAATTAGGCCACATGTTTTAATAGAGAGTTTTAAAAGTTTTAAAACTTTTCTTTTTTAAACCATCCTCATGGTTTAAGAAAAAAAGGAAGATGAATTTTATAATTAAAATTTTCTATCATCATGTTAAAAAAGGAAATTTTATAAGAGAAGTTTTAAATTTTAAAACATGGTTTTAATTTTTTAGAACTTTCCTTTTTTAACTCCTACTTTAGGAAAGAGAGCTTGTAAAATTTTATAAGAGTTTTTTTTGTAAAATTTTATAAAAAATATATTTTCTTTTTTCCCTTGATGAGGTGGCCGACCGACCACCTTGCTTGGTGCCCAAGCAAGTGGCCGACCATAATAAAATAAATTAAAATCATCACAAAATTAAATTTGGTGATTGATTCAATCAAGAGGAAAGAAAAGGAAAAATAAAAAGGGAAAAGGAAAAACTCTTGGATGATTTTATTTTTTGTAAAAAGTTTTTCCTTATTTGCCTTGGGCAAGTAATATAAAAGAAGGGGTGAGGGGGCTTCATGAGACATAACTCTTATTCTTTGGCTTGGAGACTCTCTTGGTGGCCGACCCCTCTCTCCCTCTCTTCTCCCTTTCCTCTCTTTTCTATTGTGGTGGTGGTGGCCAAATATTACAAGGAGGAGAAGCTCTTTTGGGTGGTGTTCATCTTGGAGGATCATCACCCACACGACGTCCAAGGCGAGGCGAGGAATACAGCAGAAGATCTCAAGGTCATTAGCTTACAAAGAGAAGGTATAACTAGTAATTTTCTTCCGCATCATATTAGTTATTTTCTTTGTAAGAATTCTAAATACAAGAGGCAATTAGATCTTATTTTTTGAATTTATTTTTCGAGTTTGTGTTTTCTTCTTCTTCGAATTTGTGATTCGATTGTTCTTTTTGGTTAACCTAGAGTTATTTAAGAAAATTAAATATTATCTTTCCTTAAAAGGCTTTGTCTCGGCGGTGGTGGTTGCTCCCATATCCAAGAAGGCCATGTGCCTCGTCATGCAGTCCTAGAAGCC
Organism: Zingiber officinale; assembly: GCF_018446385.1. Classification (NCBI taxonomy): domain Eukaryota; kingdom Viridiplantae; phylum Streptophyta; class Magnoliopsida; order Zingiberales; family Zingiberaceae; genus Zingiber; species Zingiber officinale. The sequence continues at coordinate 135,599,387 of NC_055997.1, read as the reverse complement.
AATTTTGGAAATTAATATTTAATGAAATTAATAACTTAGGTAGATTTGAATCAATAGTGTTAAGTTCCGCTTGCTATTCAAATCTAAACCATTAAGAACAGATAAGTTAAATTTGGAATCAATGATGTTAAGTTCCGTCTGCAATTCCTAATTTAACTTCTAAAGAACACAATAGGTTATTTAAGGAAAGGTTTGACACTTGTACAAAAAATTTTATACAGTGGAACCGGTACGTTTTCCTAGGATTAATCAACAATACCGACCGAGACATACCTCCAGGGAGGCAGGCCAATATCGACCTAGATATACCTCAAGAGTGGAAGGCCAATATCGGACGAGATATACTTCCAAGTAGGTAGGCCAATACCGACCGTGACATACCTTGAGAGAGGTAGGCTAGTCTTGGCTGGATAATACCTTGAAAAGGATAGGCCAATATTGGTCGAGATTTCATACTTAATAAAATACAGCCCAATATCAGCTAGGATAATAAACTTAGAGGGGTGCAGACCAATATTGCCCAAGAAACATCATGAGAGGTAATAATAATTGACCGGACCTAGGCTGAGTTCGATTTTGACCGATACAAGGAGCAATGTTATATTAAGCTGTCTATAATATAACAAAGACAGGAAGGGCAAGCAGGAATGATAGATGCACTCTGAAATAACTTATGAAACAGGACAGAAGTAAATGTTTCAAATAAAGTAGTTTAATGAAGATATTTGTAGTATGTGATTGTATAACAGGTTTCCTAATATAGCGGGAGGAAGGCTTCTAGATTTTTCTGCAGGTTGATGTGTGTAGATTGTATATACTTATTAACATGTTTTGACGCACATTCACATATTTTGAACATGCTTGATCTATACATTTTCGTACTTTCAGCTTGCCTTTTTAGCATATTTACTCTCTTTGTTCGGAGATATGCTTTTATTCATTTTTTGTACGCAGGAGTCGAATCTGGTGAAAGATGCATGTTTGAGGCCAAATCTGCAAGCAAAGCGATGGAGGAAGCCATGACACTTGATCCCTACACGACCTTGCCATAGGGGGTTGACCAGGCCGTGTAAGGATGGGAGGTCGTGTAGCTGCACCAGAGAAGGAAGATGGCATGGCCGTGTGAACCTCACACGGTCGTGCCAAGTTTTGAAGCCCAAGGAAGCCTAGGCCGTGTACACCACACGACCATGTCAATTTTACAGAGACAGGAGAAGCCTCGGCCGTGTGCGCTACACAGCCGTGTGAGATTTCCAGACAGCAAGAGAGTTTTGGCCGTGTGCACCACACGACCGTGTCAGGTTTCCAGAGGTGAAGGCAGTGCAGGCTGTCTGGATCTACACGGTCGTGCAAAGGGGGCATTGATAGAGGCAAGACACGGCCGTGTACCTCACACGGCCGTGTGAGGTCAGCAAAGAAGAGAGTGGAACAGGCCGTGTGAACCTCACACGGTCGTGCCACGGGGTCGTGTGGCGCCCAAAACTCACCTCTATATAAGCCCTTCTTCTTGATTTGAAAGGGGATCTTCTCCCTCTTGGGAGAAAGCGAGATTTGAGTCTTTCCTTCCAATCTTGGGAGAATTTCTGGGCGATCTAAAGGAGGATCTTCAACGGATTCAACTCAGGGAGCGTGGATTGGATCCGAAGACCAAGCTTCATATTAGATAAGTTTTCTTTCTCTCCTCTTCTTGGATTGGGGATCAAAGAAATGCTTGTAATCTTTGTATTTTCATATTTCTCTCTTCGATTCATGGAGTAGATCTCTTTGTTTTAGGATGGAGGGATTATTTGTATGATGAATTGATGTAAACTCTTGTGGATTTGCCATTTCCTTGTTTCTATGATATTGTCTTGTTTGTATCAATTCAATCTTGAATGAATTGTTGTGATATGGACCTAATTCTCATTTTAGATTGATTGTTGAATGCCCTATGGATCTTGTAGAGATTATCTCCCACTCGATTTTCCGAGGGAAGCACGTGAAAGGTGCAAGCCCGTGTAGGGACTTTTGAGGGATAAGATTTAGGGAAAATAGGATGATTCAAGAGGGTAGGATAGATTTAGGGATTAATCTTTATATCTTATGGGTTGAGAAGTATGATCTTTGTGTTGATTATCCGAGGGATCTTCGTGACAGGAACATGCCCGTGTAAGGACAACATAAGTTCATATCTAATTGATCACATTTAGGTATAGATTTCAGTCCTAGGTCGGTTGTCTATTGCAAGAGAGAACCGGCAACCTTTTATAAATGTTTGACAATTGAGAAATATGATTTGGTAGATCATTTACATTAAGGAATCTTACAAAGAAATCAAAACTCCTAGAACATTCCTTTATCATAGCCCATAATCTTGTTTGTTGATTCTTCATTTCTATGCTTACTTTTCATTAGTTACATTTAGCATTTGGAAACCAATTGATTAGTTGTTTAGCTAACTCGTGTTGAAACATTTCTAGTGCTTATTGCAGTCCCTGTGGATACGATAATCTTTTATATTACTTGCGATATTTCCGTACACTTGCAGAGGTCAACAAGTTTTTGGTGCCGTTGCCGGGGACTGCGCTATAACATTAGGAATTATCAATTAAGTTAGACTAGACATAACTTTTCTTTTCATTTGCATAGTTGTAACTAATTGTTATAATTCTGTTTTTATAAGTTTTTCATTTCTTATATAACATTCTTGTCAATTTCTTTCTGTTGTGATTCTAATTCTGCATTTTTTATTCTAACATTCTTTATCTAACTTTTCTCTGTTTTCTTTTGATTTACTCTTTCTCTATCTCTTTCTTTTGTAAACATATCTTGCCATCTTGTTCTTGTGTATGCGAAGATCTAACTTTGCAGGAGAACTTCTTCCTCTAGACCTTGAGATAAATAGAACATTTCATAGAAGAAAAATTCTGCAAAGACAACAAGAAGAACAAGAACATTCTATTATGGCGAACATACCACTAAAGGATTATGCAGCACCTTATGCTAGGGGTTTTCAATCTAGTATTTCAAGGCCTTCAGTTGAGGCAAATAATTTTGAGATCAAACCTACAATCATATCTATGGTGCAGCAAAATCAATTTGGTGGAGGACCGCATGAAGACCTAAATCAACACTTGGAGGTCTTCTATGAAATATGCGGTACAATGAAAATGAATGGTGTTCCTTCAGAGGCAGTGCGTCTACTATTGTTTGGGTTTTCTTTGAGAGATAGAGCCAAGCAATGGTTGAATTCTTTGGCTCCAAATAGCATCACCACATGGGAGTAATGCGAGCAACAATTTCTTGACAAATTCTATCCCCCTTGTAAAACAGCTCATATGAGGAATCTTATTGCAAGCTTCAAACAAGCGGACTCAGAATCTTTATTTGAAGCATGGGATAGATACAATATCATGCTCAGACAATGCCCACACCATGTTTTGGAAAGATGGTTAGTGCTACACACGTTTTATAACAGCATCAACTATCACACAAAAGTGTCCCTTGATTCAGCTGCTGGAGGGGCACTTATGAACAAGAGTTTAGATGAAGCCGAGAAGATAATTGAGAGCGTAGCACAAAACCACCATCAATGGGCTAATGAAAGAAGTGGTGGCTATTCTTGTATGAACCCAACAACAAAAGCATCAGGAAAATTTGATGTTGATGCAGTGACTTTGTTGGCTGCAAAACTGGATGCTCTTACAAAACAATTTGAGAATATGGGAGCTAGCTCAAGTACAACCAATGTCATTGTTGCTTCTTGTGAAGTATGTGGAAGTTCTGAACATCTAAGTGACTCATGTCCATTGGGGGCTATAACTGCATAAATCAATCAATTAGAGCAATGTGATGTAATCATAGGTTTCAATCAGAGGCAGAACAACCCCTACTCAAATACCTACAACCCTGAATGGAAGAGTCATCCTAATTTCTCTTATAGAAATAACCAAGATCAAGGACCATCCATGGGGGCAAGGCCTAATTTTCAATCCGGGCAACAAAATTTTCAATAACAATCTTCTCAAGGCTTTCCTATGTCCAAAATTGAAAAGATGTTTTTTTAAGAAATTATGTCCAGTCAGAATGAAATGAAACAAGCTCAGAACGAAATAAAACAAGACATTTTGAAGCTTACTCAGAGAATGGATAATTCTGATAGACATCAAAATATTTTGGAAAGTCATATTGCCCAACTAGCTTCCTCATCTTCTAGAGCACCAGGACAATTTCCTGGAAAGCCTGATGTTAATTTCATGGAGCACTGTAATAGAATTGAGCTTAGGAGTGGACAGACCTTGGGAGATCCCCATGTAACTGCTCCAAAAGGGAGGCACAATGAAGAAGAGCTCTCTCCTCCATCACCAAATTAGATTTAAGTTGATGAGGAGAGTACCACTAAGGTTGAAGAGACTCTTCCACTCAACCATCAAAGTATAACAGTCCCTTTTACTCAAAGATTGATTATGTTAAAGAAAGATGAAGAGTTTGGCAAATTCTTGGAGAAGGAAAGAAATATGTGTTGAAGTACCACTCATTGATGCAATCCTTCATATGCCCAAGTTTGCCAAATTCTTGAAGGACATCATGTCAAATAAGAAGAGGAAAGGAGATATTGAGACCATTGTGCTTATAGAGGAATGCAATGCTCTTTTGGGAAAGAACACTTCCCCAAAGTTGAAGGACCCTGGAAGATTTTATATTCCTTGCAATATAGGAACTGAATTTATTGAAAAAGCTTTTTGTGATTTGGGGGCAAGTGTTAGCCTCATTCCTTATTCTATTTGTAATAAGTTAGGTCTCAAAACTTTAAACTTACTACCATGGCACTACAACTTGCTGATCACTCCTGCAGGTACCCTATGAGTATTGTGGAAGATGTGTCGGTAGAAGTAGGTGGGAGTATAATTCCCACCGATTTTTTTGTGTTAGACATGGAGGAGGATGCAAAAATCCCTATCATATTGGGAAGATCATTCCTTGCTACAGCAGGAGCTATTATAGATGTTAAAAATCATAAACTTTCTTTGGTGATCGGTAAGGAACGGTTGGAATATGATTTATCTAAAAACTCTAACCATGTCTCTTCTCTCTTGAATGCTTGTAGCAGGACAAGCATTTACAAATTGGAGGAATGGAATTTCCATCCTCATGGGAGGCCACCAAATGAAGAAAACTATGTGGTGGAAGATGTTGGGAGGAGACTTCCCAACAAAAATGACAAATATGTCTGCCCTCCAAGGGCAAGGAAAAGAGGGGAGTAATTAGATTGGTCGAGCTAAAGACCTTAAACAAGTGCTTCTTGGGAGGCAACCCAAGGGTTTCTTTTTAGTTAAGTCCTGTTCTATGTTTCAAATTTTCATTAGTAGTGTTTTACTTGGTTTTTGTTTTGTTTTCAGATTGAAATTTCACTTCCATGAGCTGGCCATGACTTCTTCATGGGCATGGAAGTGTGGGAGGAGCTAGAAAGGAGGAGCAGTGTCAATTGGAGCAAAACAGAGAATGGTCGTGTGCTGCACACGGCTAGACTTACGGTGCAGAAAAGGGAGATGCTTGGGTCGTGTCTACACGGCACGACCGTGTGAAGAATCCAGAGGAGGAGAGTTTCTCGGTCGTGTCTACCACACGACCGTGCGAAGGAACCATTGAAGTAGCATACACTGGCTGTGTCATTCGACACGACCGTGTACTGATTCCAGAGCAGAAGGTTGTTAAGGTCATGTTCCGAACACGGCCGTGCACGGAAGGCCGAGAGAAAGAAGGATATAACCGTGCCAATCGGCACAGCCGTGTGAATTAAACCGAGAAGGAAAGGGAAGGGGCCGTGTAGATCTACACGGCCCGTGTGGGGAAATTTTGCCAAGCCGTGTCTACTATACACGGCCAGATCCAGGCCGTGTCCCCTACACACCCTCTTCATCTTTGCACCCCCTTCTGTCCAAAACTCCTCTTTTCTCAAACCTCTCTTCCAAGTTTTCTCAGATCTAGTTCAAAAACCTTCCTTTCTCCACAAATTTCAACCAGATCTAGATCCTTCTCTTCTCCTAGATCTAAGATCTCCATTTCCTTAACCTAAGATCTTGTTCTTTGAGACTCATTTCCTCAAGATCTAATTCCTCTAAGCATAAATAGTACCCACCCCTACTTAAGCTAGACATTATGTCCAATCTTTTGAAGAAACTACGCAAGGGAGGTGGTGGTTCAAGTGGAGACAAAGGGAAGGAGCCAAGCAAGGATAAGGGGAAACAATCGGTCAAAGGCAAGGGGAAGAGGACATCACACGACGAAGGTAATGACAATGAATTCAATATTGTATTTAGAAATGATGATCATGGAACTAGATTTGCAATTCTTGTCAATAGAAAGATTGTGTGTACTAGGTATATGGACCCAACTATTTTAGATATGAGGGGAATTAGGGATGATGTAAATTGGATGATAGGGTTCCTAGATTGGAGTGATATGTTGTACTCACATCTACCAACTTATCCTCGCCTTGTTCTGGAATTTCTGAGTTCGTTAGATGCCCATTTTACCAATGAGGACGATTATGTTGGCAAAATAACTTTTAGATTAATGAATCAAGAATTTCAATGGACATTTATTGACTTTAACACTTGTTTTGGATTGTCTTCCGATAGCTCTCGAAGGTTTGATTCTAGGTTAAATTAGAATCATTTTTGGAATTCAATTACCGGATTAGATCATCCTTATGAGCCCTCTAGAGCCAAGGCTTCTCACATGCAAAACCCTGTTTTTAGATATCTACATAGAATCATGAGCAAAACTATTTTTGGTAGGGGTGAAAGTGATGGAGTCGTCAAAAAAGTAGAACTTTATTCTCTATGGGCTATGCTATATAAGGTTGATTTTGATTCCGGTTTTCATTTCTTACAAACCTTAGTGAGAACTGCGAGGGCATCTTCGGGATCAATAGTGCTTGGTGGTTTGATTACCCAAGTAGCCATTAACTTGGAACTTGATTTAGAAGGGTTGGAAGTTATCATGGCAATGATATATATGATTGACATGGATGCATGTCTTGCCATGAAGATGATCGTTCGGGATGAGAATGGATTTGCATTTCCTAGGAGGAATGGTTTTCCTCTACCTCTTCCTTATCCCGAACGAACTTCAATTCGCAACCTTGCTAATTGGGTAATCACCAATGTCGATCCCGAAAATGTTCCCTTTTTATCCGGAGACACAGAGCCGCACATTGAGCCCTCGACATCTGGATACCTGTAGCCTTCCGGACATCCGGATCCTGTTAGGCATTCTTTTGCCTATGGTACAGGTCCCTCCAGATTTGACTTTTCTTATTTTCGTACTTCTCTAGAATCGCTTCACGAGAAGCATGATGCCCAACGAAGAATGTTGGAAGGTCGTATCTCTTTATCAGATAATCAGTTTAGAGAAGTACAAGAGCAGTTTCAGTTCACGAGGAACTTTCAGGGTCAAGTGGTCGAATTTATCCTGGATTATGATACGGATCAGGCTAGAATGAGGGATTTTATGCAAAGCATGAGTGTCACTAGTCAACAAGTAGATGCTTTGTTTGAGTATCATATAATCCTGAGCGAAACTCCAGGTTTCCCTAGTTTTCCCATTGGCCAACCACGTCGTAGGCACCCTTTTCCTCATCCCCCTCCACCTCCACCTCCACCATATTGATTTCATCGAGACGATGAAAAGTTTGAGTGGGGGGGGGGGGGGGTATCAAACCTGATTTCTTTTTGCGTTCTAGTTTTCAGTTTTTGCTTGTTTTCTTGTTTTCTGCATGTTTAGTTTTTGTTTTGCATTATATTTCGATTGTCTTGCTTGAGTGCTTGTTTTGATAGTCATTTGACTATCTTTTGAAATCTTGTGGCATAACATCTTGAGAACATCAAAACTTCACTTATATGCTTTCTTGTCTTCAAGATAAAATGTTAGCACGTTCATTATCTAGATTCATGATGTTGTAAATGTTGCTAGTAGTACGCTTAGTATACCTCTTTTCTCTATCTTGAGTAGCATGATATAAGCTAAGTATCATTTGGAGATATGTTTTAGTCTTGGCTTGACCTTAAGGATCTTATTTTCACTATACTTTGACATGATGCTTGAATGGTTGATATCATTGAAATAGTCATGATTCATCTTGTTTGTTTAGTACTTGGTTTCCATGGTGATTTCTCAAACTTCATTTTGGTTACTAGATGAGGCTCAACTCATGTAAGCTTATTTGGAAAAATCAAAATATCCCAACATTTGTGCTAAATGTACACTTGTGAAATAAGATTTGCACAATGCAAATGCTTTTTAAAAAATGTGAAAAAAGAAAGCAATGAAAAAAAAGTGAATAAGGGATATCAAAAATAGTTGTCGTGAGTGAAATCTAGCAAGTCACCCCTTTGAGACCGAGTTGGATTACTGGGGAAATGATTGCTTAGCTTCTTTTGAGATTGAGCACGCCTTTGAGACCTTGGGTTGATTGAGAAATATGAACCAAGTGGGTGGCAAGTAAGTGTCTATCACTGGACACTTATCTACCACCGGATACATTAGGAATTCAAAGTTGATGACGACTTAACTAGGACATAGATTGAAACTTGAAGAGTTTTGAGTTGTTTTATTTGCACTGTGCACAGGATACTTATGCTTGAGCCAAACTTAACTTGTTTTCATGATCATGCTTACTAATGAAACTTTTTGATAGAGTTAGGAGAATGCATTAGGGATATGAGAGCATTATAAAACATATGAATTTAGATTGCAGCATTTTACTTGAGGACAAGCAAAGGTTTAAGTCTGGGGGTGTGATGTGCGTAGATTGTATACACTTATTAGCATGTTTTGACGCACATTCACATATTTTGAGAATGCTTGATCTATGTATTTTCATACTTTCAGCTTGTCGTTTTAGTATATTTACTTTCTTTGTTCGGAGATCTTCTTTTGTACATTTTTTGTATGCAGGAGTCGAATCTGGTGAAAGATGCATGTTTGAGGCCAAATCTGCAAGCAAAGCGATGGAGGAAGCCATGATACTTGAACCCTACACGACCCTGCCATAGGGGGTTGCCCAGGTCGTGTAAGGATGGGAGGCCATGTAGCTGCACCAGAGAAAGAAGATGGCATGGTCGTGTGAACCTCACATGGCCGTGCCAAGTTTTGAAGCCCAAGGAAGCCTGGGTCGTGTACACCACATGGCCATGTCAGTTTTCCAGAGACAGGAGAAGCCTCGGTCGTGTGCGCTACACGACCGTGCGAGATTTCCAAACAGCAGGAGAGTTTTGGCCGTGTGCACCACACGACCGTGTCAGGTTTCTAGAGGTGAAGGCAGTGCAGGCCGTGTGAATCTACATGGCCGTGCAAAGGGGGCATTGATAGAGGCAAGACACGGCCGTGTACCACACATGGTCGTGTGAGGTCAACAGAGAAGAGAGTGGAACAGGTCGTGTGAACCTCACACGGCCATGCCACGGGGCCGTGTGGTGCCCAAAACTCACCTCTATATAAACCCTTCTTCTTGATTTGAAAGGCGATCTTCTCCCTCTTGGGAGGAAGTGAGATTTGGGTCTTTCCTTCCAATCCTGGGAGGATTTCTGGGCGATCTAAAGGAGGATCTTCAACGGATTCGACTCTGGGAGCGTGGATTGGATCCGAAAACCAAGCTTCATCTTAGATAAGTTTTCTTTCTCTCCTCTTCTTGGATTGGGGATCAAAGAAATGCTTGTAATCTTTGTATTTTCGGATTTCTCTCTTCGATTCATGGAGTAGATCTCTTTGTTTTAGGATGGAGGGAGTATTTGTATGATGAATTGATGTAAACTCTTGTGGATTATATTTGTCATTTCCTTATTTCTATGATATTGTCTTGTTTGTATCAATTCAATCTTGAATAAATTGTTGTGACATGGACCTAATTCTCATTTTAGATTGATTGTTTGAATGTCCTATGGATCTTGTAGAGATTATCTCCCACTCGATTTTCCAAGGGAAGCACGCGAAAGGTGCAAGCCTGTGTAAGGACGTTTGAGGGATAAGATTTAAGGAAAATAGGATGATTCAAGAGGGTAGGATATATTTAGGGATTAATCTTTATATCTTATTAGTTGAGAAGTATGATCTTTGTGTTGATTATCCGAGGGATCTTCGTGACAGGAACATGCCTGTGTAAGGATAACATAAGTTCATATCTAAATAATCACATTTAGGTATAGATTTCAGTCCTAGGTCGGTTGTCTATTGCAAAAGAGAACCGACAACCTTCTATAAATGTTGGATAATTGAGAAATAGGATTTGGTAGATCATTTACATTGAGGAATCTTACAAAGAAACCAAAACTCCTAGAACATTCTTTTATCATAGTCCATAATCTTGTTTGTTGATTTTTCATTTCTATGTTTACTTTTCATTAGTTACATTTAGTTTTTGGAAACCAATTGATTAGTTGTTTAGCTAACTCGTGTTGAAACATTTCTAGTGCTTATTCCAGTCCTTGTGGATACGATAATCTTTTATATTACTTGCGACATTTCCATACACTTGCGGAGGTCAACACAGGTACTAGACAACAAAGAAGGTACATCTGAGATACAAAAAAGATTCCTTAAAAATCATTTTCCACAAGTACACAGCTTACGTCATCTCATAACAAACTCTAACGAACCGGGGTCCACTTCATGACTTCGGAGGTTATATGAAGTGGTATAAAAGGGGGAATCCTCTCCGTTGGCGAGGTAAGTTCACATCATTGCTCACATTTATAACCCTAGTTTTCAACTACTGTTCATCTTCTTCTTCCTTTTTTCCCACACAAAGAGAGATCTTTGACTTAAGCGTCGGAGGGCCTAGCCAGGGATTCCCACCCCGGTTTTAGGTCACTAATGATAGTGTTGGTTGGTCTCTTGTGCGCAGGAAGCCTTGGAAGCTCCGGATCTGGGTTTTCTTCAGTCGGATTTCTTTCTCGCCATTGGAGCTTCTCACCAGAAGGACATCCCGGGACTTTATTCTCTTAGATCTGCTTTGGGTTTCTCGGATCGGTGTTCTATAGGTATTATTCTTTACCAGCAGTAGGTTTTTTCTCCCAGCTTTCTGTTTTGTCAAGCTTCTCAGACATGATCAAATTTGGTGCCATCTATGAGAACTTCACCTGAATATGAGACTACAAGATGAGAGAGGCTAGAAAATCAAATCTACTCACCATTAGCCGTGAGGATCTAGATTTCCTCATCAACACTCATGTGCAGAAGGCTCTGCAACAACAACAAGCTCATACTGGAGCCACTCTGCAGGTAGCTCATAATCCAGCAATTTCAACTACTGAGCACCGAAAGGGAAAAGAGCCAGAAGAGGAAGAACATGTATATTTTCCTCCAGCCATGGTTTCTCCGACAAGGCGTCCGCGAGCCTTTCTTCGTACTCCTATGGAGCAGGGAGGACGAAGGCCTGTATTTCAGGAATCTTCTGGCGAAGCACCAGATAGAGAAAAGCGTAAAGTTAAAATGATAACTAGTGATAGCTCGCCGGAAAAAGTCATCTCTCCATTCTCTCAAAGCGTGCTGGATGATCCGCTTCCTAAGCGGTATCAAAATTTGCAGATCGACGAGTACACTGGGACTACATATCCAGAGGATCATCTATTGAAATTTGAGAATGTAGCATTATTACAACAATTCTCTGATGGGGTGAAATGTCGGATGTTCCTTACTACAGTCAGAGGAGCTACACAACCTTGGTTCAAGAGATTGCTAGAAAAATCTATCCGAAAATTTAAGGATTTCAAGAAGGTTTTTCTACACCATTTTTCCAGTAACAAGAGGTATCATAAGATTCCTTGGAGTTTATTTTCAATTAAACAAGCATCTAAAGAGTCCATTAGAGCCTACATCAAAAGATTCAATCAGGTAGCTATCGATGTACCCAATGCTACTACTGAAATCTTAGTAAGCGCTTTTTCTCAAGATTTAAATGATAATGATTTCTTTAAAGATCTGGTGAGAAACTCTCCTGCCAATTTTGATTCCTTAATTGAACGTGCCACTGAATTTATTAATGTTGAAGAATCTCAAGTTGTCCGCAGAAAGGAGAGCACTACTTCTTCTCCTACTCTGGTTAAGGAGAAGGCTCCTGCTCCAGTTCCTCCACCAAGGGGGTCGCGGGCAATTCATCCACCTCATCGTCATCTAGAATATCGTCCGCAAGTAGTGCAACATGTGGAGATACAGCCAGAGGCACCGAGAAGATGGTGCACTTATCACAAGACCAGCAGTCATCATACTGAAGACTGTTTTGTTTTGAGAAATAAAAGAGCAAACAGGGATCGCTACTAAAGGCAAAACTATTATCGGCAGCAATACCCTAGGCAGCAAAGTCCACTCAAATTGGAATATCGCCCGGTCGAGCCTCGGCAAGACGCACTACCTACCCCGGCCGGTGCAAGTCAGGTGTCAGAGAAGACTCAGTCTGAATCCATGACAGCCCGACAAGAAGAAAACAGGAGTAATGCCGCCTGGGGCAATATCAGTATGATCGCGGGCGGGCCCACTGATGGAGATTCTAATAGGGCCAGAAAAGCACATGCACGCCGACTTGAGATTCATGTTGTGGGGTGCAGCATGGAACGAGCAGCTGGTCCCGAGATAAGTTTTGGACCTAGAGATCTTGAGGGGGTAGAAATACTCCATGATGATGCATTAATAATCAAGGTTGTGATAGCCAATTATACTATTTCTCGTACCTTTATACACACTAGTAGTTCTGTCAATATTAACTTTAAGAAGGCTTTTGACCAATTACAGATCGACCCGAGTGAACTTCAACATATGGTAACCCTTCTATATGGATTCACTGGTAATGAAGTACAACTGCTCGGTCAAATAAAGTTGGTCATATCTCTAGGGGAGGAGCCTCTAATGAGAATAAGAAGATCTTATTTCATGGTGGTGGATGCCCCGTCCTCTTATAATGTGATACTGGGTCGACCGACCCTAAACGAGTTTAGGGCGGTCGTTTCTACTTTCTGTCAAAAAATTAAATTTCCTGTTGATGACCAGGTCGGGGAAGTGTGAGTTGATCAGAAGACAACTCATAAATGATATGTAGAGATCGTTCGGACTGAAGCTAATGCTGCTCAAAAAATTCAAAGAATGGAAGTCAATGCTATTCAAGAAAAGCTGCCTATTCTGATTTATGACGAAAAGGAAGAAGTCCAGATTCAGACCGGTCGACCTGAAGCTACTACTTATGTCGCGGCTAATCTTGATCCTACGTTGAAAGCTGAGCTGGTGCAGTGCTTGAAGAAGAATAATGATGTCTTTACCTGGACGCCCAAAGAGATCATGGGCATTTCCCCTGCAGTAATGGAGCATTCTTTGCATGTCTTTCTAGATGCTCAGCCAGTCATGCAAATGAAAAGAAATTTTAGTGCAGAGCAGAACCAAATCATCAAGGAAGAAGTAACTAAACTCATGGAAGTTGGCTACATCAGGGAGGTACAGTTTCCTAGCTGGCTAGCTAATGTGGTCTTAGTCTCTAAGCCAGGAAACAAATGGCGGGTATGTATTAATTTTCGGGATCTCAACAAAGCTTAGCCGAAAGATTATTATTCGCTACCTCAGATCGATCAACTGGTAGATTCTACCGCTGGGTATGAATACATCTCTATGCTAGATTCTTATCAGGGCTATCATTGTTAGGGTGTATACTAAATGCCTAGCTTTTGGTATAAACATTTATCTAGAAATAAGAATCACATTGGTCAAATGTCTACATTTGTGATAAATGTAGTTGTTCAATTAATTTATATTGTAGATAACATGGTGTGTGGTGTCACACACAGAGGATCATGTTATCAGTACCTTATAAATTATAAACAGTAGCTCACGACCAAAATGGAAAGGAACAAACCATTAGAAGGTCGTAGTGTAATTAGGTATCAGTTTATCTTGACTGTATAATTACACTAGTACACTTAGAGTGTATTGAGTAGGACCATTTGAGGTCGTTTCTTTTATACTGATTTTATAAAGAAACAAAGACCTCGGTTATTATGGAAGTGTGTGCTCTTAATCCTAATATAATAACAAGCACATATATTTGATATTTATTTCTTTAATTTATCAATGGGTGAGATTTAGTTCGATGAATCAATAAGCCCGATAAGTTGGGAAATGGTATCACTTATAGTGTGTGTTGTTGATTATAGAAGGAAGCGTGTCCTAGAGATACTAGGTTGATAATGTCCTCAAGAGGAGCTCATAAGGATTGTCATGTTAAACCCTGCGGTGGACCTAGTCCGACATGATGATAAGGTTGAGTGGTACTACTCTTGGACTAAGATATTAATTAAGTGAGTTGTCAGTAACTTACTTAATTAGTGGACATTTGTTATCTTAAACACAGGGAGACTAACACACTCATAATAAGAAGGAGCCCAAAAATGTAATTTGGGATTGGTGCGGTAGTTCAATAATAGTTCTCTAGTGGAATGAATTATTATTGATAAAATTAAGTTGTGTGTTCGGGGCGAACACGGGATGCTTAATTTTATCGGGAGACCAAAACCAATTCCTCCTCTCGGTCCCTATCGTAGCCTCTTGTATATAGAGATTTATACCCACCACATACCCACCTTCTTACCCAACCAATAGGGGCCGGCCAAGCTAAGCTTGAAGCTCAAGCTTAGGGTCGGCCAAGCCTAAAGGTTGGCCTTAAGGTGGCCGACCAATAGCTTGGAGCCCAAGCTTAGGTGGCCGGCCACATCATATTAAAAAGGATTTTTTATTAAAATTATTTCTTATGTGGATATCATAGTTTTAAAAGAGAGTTTAAAAATTAAATCTTTCCTTTTAAAGCTTTCTACAAAAGATTAAGAAAAGATTTGAAATCTTTCCTTATTTGTAGATTGAAAGGAGATTTTATTTTTAAGAAAAACTTTCCTTTTTAACCATGATAATAATTTAAAAGAGAAGTTTAAAAATTAAATATTCTCTTTTATTAGTTTCTACAAAAGATTAAGAAAAGATTTGATATCTTTCCTTATTTGTAGATTAAGAGAGATTTTAATTTTTTAGAGATAACTTTCTTTTTATCCACATGTTTAAAAGAAAGATTTTAATTTATTAAATTTCCTTTTTATTAACCACCATGAAGGGAAAAAATTATTTGAGAAATTTTTATAAATTTCCGAAAGCAAATAAGGAAGTTTTAATTCTTGTGTGAATTAAAATTTCCTTGATTAAAGGGATTAAGGTGGCCGGCCATTACAAATAGAAAAGAAAATTTATTTTTAATTAAATAAAATTTCCTTTTTAATGGCAAAAGAATTAAGGAAGTTTTTTAATTAAATTTCCTTATTTGCCAAGACCAAGGATTATAAAAGAGGGGGTAGAGGTACCTTCATGGGTGATCAACTCTATTTTATTCTTCCTCTCTTTTCCTCCTTGGTGGCCGGCCCTAGCTTCTTTCCCTTCTCTTCTTCTTGTGGCCGGTGGCAATCCCTCTTGGAGCTCTTGATGGTGGCCGGTTCTAGCTAGAAGAAGAAAGAGAGAAAGGAGGTTTTGTTTCTTGCATCCCTTGGAGCTTGGTGGTGGTGGCCGAACCTCTACTTCTCTTGGAGAATTTTGGTGGCCGAAACCTAGAAGGAAGAAGAAGGTGCTTGGTGGTTCTCATCTCGGAAGATCGTTGCCCACACAACGTCCGAGGTTAGAAGAGGAATACGGTAGAAGATCAAGAGGTCTTTCTAGAAGGTATAACTAGTATGTTTCTTTCATCATACTAGTTATTTTTGGAAATAATACCAAATACAAGAGGCTTACGTTCTAGTATTTCGAATATGTTTTTCGAAGTTGTGTTCTTTTGTTTTCTTTCTTTTCCTTGTGATTTGATTGTTCTCTTTGGTTAACCTAAAGTTATTTTAGGAAATTAAATATTAGCTTTCTATTAAAGGTTTTGTCTAGTCGGTGGTGGTTGCTCCCATATCCAAGAAGGCCATGTGCCTCGCCACGTCGAACCTTTTATGGAAATTAATATTTAATGGAACTTAAGGAGACTTGGGTCGAACGTGTTAAGTTCCGCGAGAGATCCAAGTCAAAACCTAAAAGAACAAATAGATTAAGTTTTGGATCAAACGTGTTAAGTTCCGCAGGCGATCCAAAATTTAATTTAAAAGAACACATGGTAGCTAGGAAAAGGTTCAGACCTTTGTACAAAATTTTTGTACAGTGGAACCTCTAGGTTTTCCGAGTAGCAACCAACAATTGGTATCAGAGCTAGGGTTTTGCCTCTGTGTATTTGGTATTAGTTTAATTATGCACATGTCATACATAATTTAGGCAGGATAATAGTAGGATGTGCTAACTTTGTGGATGTAGGATCCAACTATTATGGCTTATAGTTTTATGTGTGTGATTGGACCCTTGGACATGTCAAGGGCATTTATATGTGTGTGCATGATTGTATTATAAAATACAGCAGGAGCTGTATTTAGTTTTATTAGGATTTTATTTTGATCTAGATACATGTACATTCCTTTTATGGAATATAGGATCAAAATTGTAAAATTCTATTTATGTCGCGGATCGAATCTTGCAAAGCGTGGAACCTTCTAAGGACCAGAGGCGCAGCGGAACTAGGAGCAAGATGGATGCGACAGCTAGACCCGGTGGCGGTGGCCAAATATGGCAGCAGCTTGGGATGACAACACACGGAGGACAACTAGAGATAAAAGCCATAATAGTTGAAAATTAGGTTTTCTATTTATTGCTTTTATATTGTGCTGTGCATGTTAGTTTACAAGTTTAGTAGGCTAGCATAGTTAAAATTCCTCATTTATAAATAACTAAGTGGGAGAGGGATTTTTAAGTAAATCCCATGGTCTCCATTACTGGTTTGTAAGTGATGCAAACAAGCTTGCGCGTTGGCTCTGAGTGCCTTCCTCCATAACGGATGAGCTTGTTTGCGGATCACTAGAACAGACTTCCATTTTTGGATGACTATAGGAAGTTAATTAAGAGCGTGTGATCTTCCCCAACGGAAGGGGCATAATCTTATTAATGGACTTAGTGTCAAGTAATGGTATACACTTAGACACATCTAATAGTATCCTCCCCATTGGAGTCATTGCTATTATTTGTGTGACCAAATGAAACCAACTATTAATTTGTCATAAAACTAGGTTGACAAGATAATAAAATTAAAGGGTTAAAACCCCTCTTACAAATGATTGATTTTGTATACGTCCACACTAACGTGGCATACAAAATTAACGGTGTTTGAGATAATTTTATTTGTCATAAAGTTACGTTGACAAGATAGTTAATGGGTAAAACCCTCCTCTTACAAATGTTGATTTTGTATACGTCCACACTAACGTGGCATGCAAAATTCACGGTGTTTTGAGGTGTTGGTAAATTTAAATAGTATTGTTAGAGGAATCAATATTATTTTAAATTTAGAGTCTTGACCAAATATTTGATTAAAGATAGACCAACTATTAATTTTATTCGTCATAAAGTAAGGTTGACGAGATAATAAAATTAAATGATAAAATTTCCTCTTTAAATTTGTATACGTCCACACTAACGTGGCATACAAAATTCATGGGGATTTTTAAGGAGTTGGTCTTAACCAAATATTTTTGTGATTCTTAGGAAGATGGTCAATCCCTAGCTGATATACTTTAGGATAGACTTAGTGGTCCCAATTATAATTGATTGGAAATAGAATTTGGACATTAAGGTAGACTGTCCTCTTAGAACTAAGAACAATATAGGTGTATTTTATTCATTAGTTGATACATGTTTAGTGGAGTTATCTACCGGTACCTGGTGTGTAGATATGGGAGCCACTGATCATGTCTGCAATTCATTGCAGGGTTTCAGGAAACCCGACAACTAAATGAAAATAAAAAACACCGTCCACATGGGCACTACTGCAAAAGTAGCAGCTGTTGCAGAGGGAGAGGTTTATTCTCTAATAGGAATAAAATTTGGATTATTAGGAATTGTCTTTACATACTAAGTTTAGAAAGAACCTGATTTCAGTTTCTAAACTATTATAGAATAGATATTGTGTCTATTTTGATAACAAAGTTGTTATCAAGAAAAATAGGCAAGTTATCTATTCTGGTATGTTGGTTGACAATTTATAATCCAATAACTCCCATGATGCAACAAATGGAAATTAATAACACATCTTCTAACTTAAGAGAAAGCAACCTTCGAAAATGAACCAATTATATCTTTGACATCTAAGGCTAGGTTATATTAACTTAAGTAGGATTCATTGGTAGCTAATGAACTTTTGGGTTCATTAGTAGTGGAAATCTTTCCAACCTGCGAGTCTTACTTGGAAGGAAAATAACCAAGAAGCTTTTAAGTCCAAGGGGTATGGAGTCAAAGATATGTTGAAATCGGTTCATTCTGATTTATGTGATCCTATGACTATCCGGACAAGAGGTAGTATTGAATATTTCATCTATTTTATAGACAACTATTCAAGATACAAATAAATTTACTTAATGTACCGCAAGACTAAGTACTTTGATTAGTTCAAAGAGTACAAGGCTGATGCGGAGAAATGTTAAAGTAAATGTCACTATGGTAAGATCATAGTGGCAAGTACCTCTTGAGAGATTTTAGGAGTCACTTATCAGTAGTTGGATTTCAACCCCAACTAACTGCACCTGGTACACCCCAACAAGGATGGTGTAGTAGAAAGAAGGTAAAAGAATCTTATGAAATAATTAGATAGATGATGAGTTATTCAGAAAATTACCAAATTTGTTTTAAGGATAAACTCTGATAACGAAAGTGAACATAGTACCTTCCAAGTTAGAACTCTCTACTCATATAGAATTGCTGAATAGGTGAAAACCTATTTTGAAGCATATTCGGATTCGGGTAATCCATCACATATGTTAAAGAGAGACAATGATAAGTTGGATAGGAGTTCACTTGTTTGTAAGTTATCCTAGATAAACAAAAGTAGGTTTATAGTCTTAAAAATCAGAAGGTCATTATTAGCATCAATGACTGATTTTTTAGAAAAAGACTATATAATGAACCACGTGCTCATAAGTAAATTTGTTCTTAAGGAAATAATAAAGGACATGTCTAACCTAGTACCAACTGTACAAGATGAGATACCACAAGAAAACTGCAACACGTATCACAAATTGATATACAGAAAGTGTCTTGTTGTAGTGGGAGGGTTGTTATGCAACCTAAATAGGTTCATGTTTTGGGAGAGTTTTTGGACTCGATCCCTGGAGGACATGAACCTGATCTCCGGTCATATGATGAAGCACTCCAAGATAAAGATGCAGCATCTTGGCAAAGAGTAATGAATAAAAGAATTAGAATATATGTATTCTAATAAAATCTGGAAGCTTGTAGAATCACCAAATGGTGTAAAAGCCGTTGGGTGTAAAAAGGTCTATAATAGGAAAAGAGGGATAGACAGGAAGGTAGTAACTTTCAAAGCAAGGCTTGATGAAAAAGGAAACTTTTTCACTGGTAGTCATGCTTAAGTCTATCCGGATTCTTTTATCTATTTGGCAAGTGGATGTCAAGACAGCATTCCTTAATGGAAGTCTTGAAGAAAACATCCATATAAAGCAACCAGAAGGGTTCATTGCAAAGGGCTAAGAGCATCTTGTGTGTAAGCTCAATCAGTCTATGGACTGAGGCAAAGCTTCAAGGTCTTGGAATATCCGGTTTATCAAAGTAATCCAGATCTATGGATTTAGTAACCGGATAAGTCTTGTGTATACAAAAGATGTGATGGAAACGTGGTGGTATTTTTTGTACTATACTTAGATAACATTTTTGGTAGTTGGAAACAATATCAAAATGTTGTCAGAAGTAAGGGTATGGTTGTCCAAACAATTCGATATAAAGGACTTGAGAGAATGTATATATTCTTGAGATCAAAGTAATAAGGGATCGCAAGAAAAGAATATTTTACTTATCCCAAGCTTCATACATCGGAAAAATCCTTGTTCGTTTTAAGCATACAAAACTCCAAGAAAGGTTTCTTACCTTTTCAGGATGGAGTAACTTTATCTAAAGATATGTCTCTGTAGACATCAAAGGAGATAAAGGAAATATAGGCAGTTCTTTATGCTACGGCTGTTGAAAGCCTAATGTATGCTATGCACGAGATCAGAAATCTGTTTTGCCAAAGGCATAGTTAGCAGATATCAAAGTAACCCTGGACAAGGACAGTGGACTGCAGTAAAGCATATATTGTAGTACCTTAGAGGCACTAGAGATTATATGCTAGCTTACAAGACAGTTAATTTGGTCCTTGTGGGTTGCATGGATTTTGACTTCCAATCGGATAGGGACAATAATAAGTCAACCTCGGGGTTTTGTGTTTACTTTAGGAGGTAAAGTCATAACTATGGAAGAGTGATAAGCATAGGTGTTTTTCTGGACTCCACCATAGAAGCTTAGTATATGGCAAGCCTCTGAGGTAGCTATAAAAGCTGAATGACTCAATAATCTCAAGATAGACTTAGATATGATTTCTAGTTTGTCCAAAGATTATTACAATTTATTGTAATAATATTGGTGCAGTAGCAAACTCGAAGAAATCATAAGTCTATAAAGGCAAGTAAACACAAAAGAGCGCAAGTACCACCCAATACGAGAAATCGTATAAACGAGGAGAAGTTGTTGCTACCTAGATTGCATCAGGTGATGACCTATAGATCCTTCCACCGAGGTCCTTAAGGCAAGAGCTTTTGATGGACATGTTGAAGGGTTAGGAATCAGATGTATGGCAGCAGATATGGCAGCTTAGTCTTTTAGTATAAGTGGGAGATTGTTAGGGTGTATACTAAATGCCTAGCTTTTGGTATAAACATTTATCTAGAAATAAGAATCACATTGGTCAAATGTCTACATTTGTGATAAATGTAGTTGTTCAATTAATTTATATTATAGATAACATGGTGTGTGGTGTCACACACAGAGGATCATGTTATCAGTACCTTATAAATTATAAACAGTGGCTCACGACCAAAATGGAAAGGAACAAACCATTAGAAGGTCGTAGTGTAATTAGGTATCAGTTTATCTTGACTGTATAATTACACTAGTACACTTAGAGTGTATTGAGTAGGACCATTTGAGGTCGTTTCTTTTATACTGATTTTATAAAGAAACAAAGACCTCGGTTATTATGGAAGTGTGTGCTCTTAATCCTAATATAATAACAAGCACATATATTTGATATTTATTTCTTTAATTTATCAATGGGTGAGATTTAGTTCGATGAATCAATAAGCCCGATAAGTTGGGAAATGGTATTACTTATAGTGTGTGTTGTTGATTATAGAAGGAAACTGTGTCCTAGAGATACTAGGTTGATAATGTCCTCAAGAGGAGCTCATAAGGATTGTCATGTTAAACCCTGCAGGTGGACCTAGTCCGACATGATGATAAGGTTGAGTGGTACTACTCTTGGACTAAGATATTAATTAAGTGAGTTGTCAGTAACTTACTTAATTAGTGGACATTTGTTATCTTAAACATAGGGAGACTAACACACTCATAATAAGAAGGAGCCCAAAATGTAATTTGGGATTGGTGCGGTAGTTCAATAATAGTTCTCTAGTGGAATGAATTATTATTGATAAAATTAAGTTGTGTGTTCGGGGCGAACACGGGATGCTTAATTTTATCGGGAGACCAAAACCAATTCCTCCTCTCGGTCCCTATCGTAGCCTCTTGTATATAGAGATTTATACCCACCACATACCCACCTTCTTACCCAACCAATAGGGTCCCAAGCTAAGCTTGAAGCTCAAGCTTAGGGCCGGCCAAGCCTAAAGGTTGGCCTTAAGGTGGCCGACCAATAGCTTGGAGCCCAAGCTTAGGTGGCCGGCCACATCATATTAAAAAGGATTTTTTTTTAAAATTATTTTTTATATGGATATCATAGTTTTAAAAGAGAGTTTAAAAATTAAATCTTTCCTTTTAAAGCTTTCTACAAAAGATTAAGAAAAGATTTGAAATCTTTCCTTATTTGTAGATTGAAAGGAGATTTTATTTTTAAGAAAAACTTTCCTTTTTAACCATGATAATAATTTAAAAGAGAAGTTTAAAAATTAAATATTCTCTTTTATTAGTTTCTACAAAAGATTAAGAAAAGATTTGATATCTTTCCTTATTTGTAGATTAAGAGAGATTTTAATTTTTTAGAGATAACTTTCTTTTTATCCACATGTTTAAAAGAAAGATTTTAATTTATTAAATTTCCTTTTTATTAACCACCATGAAGGGAAAAATTATTTGAGAAATTTTTATAAATTTCCGAAAGCAAATAAGGAAGTTTTAATTCTTGTGTGAATTAAAATTTCCTTGATTAAAGGGATTAAGGTGGCCGGCCATTACAAATAGAAAAGAAAATTTATTTTTAATTAAATAAAATTTCCTTTTTAATGGCAAAAGAATTAAGGAAGTTTTTAATTAAATTTCCTTATTTGCCAAGACCAAGGATTATAAAAGAGGGGTAGAGGTACCTTCATGGTGATCAACTCTATTTTATTCTTCCTCTCTTTTCCTCCTTGGTGGCCGGCCTAGCTTCTCCCCTTCTCTTCTTCTTGTGGCCGGTGGCAATCCTCTTGGAGCTCTTGATGGTGGCCGGTTCTAGCTAGAAGAAGAAAGAGAAAGGAGGTTTTGTTTCTTGCATCCCTTGGAGCTTGGTGGTGGTGGCCGGACCTCTACTTCTCTTGGAGAATTGTGGTGGCCGAAACCTAGAAGGAAGAAGAAGGTGCTTGGTGGTTCTCATCTCGGAAGATCGTTGCCCACACAACGTCCGAGGTTAGAAGAGGAATACGGTAGAAGATCAAGAGGTCTTTCTAGAAGGTATAACTAGTATTTTTTCTTTCCGCATCATACTAGTTATTTTTGGAAATAATACCAAATACAAGAGGCTTACGTTCTAGTATTTCGAATATGTTTTTCGAAGTTGTGTTCTTTTGTTTTCTTTCTTTTCCTTGTGATTTGATTGTTCTCTTTGGTTAACCTAAAGTTATTTTAGGAAATTAAATATTAGCTTTCTATTAAAGGTTTTGTCTAGTCGGTGGTGGTTGCTCCCATATCCAAGAAGGCCATGTGCCTCGCCACGTCAGTACTGGGAACCTTTTATGGAAATTAATATTTAATGGAATTAATAACTTAAGGAGACTTGGGTCGAACGTGTTAAGTTCCGCAGGAGATCCAAGTCAAAACCTAAAAGAACAAATAGATTAAGTTTTGGATCAAACGTGTTAAGTTCCGCAGGCGATCCAAAATTTAATTTAAAAGAACACATGGTAGCTAGGAAAAGGTTCAGACCTTTGTACAAATTTTTGTACAGTGGAACCTTTAGGTTTTCCGAGTAGCAACCAACAATTGGTATCAGAGCTAGGGTTTTGCCTCTGTGTATTTGGTATTAGTTTAATTATGCACATGTCATACATAATTTAGGCAGGTTAATAGTAGGATGTGCTAACTTTGTGGATGCAGGATCCAACTATTATGGCTTATAGTTATTATGTGTGTGATTGGACCCTTGGACATGTCAAGGGCATTTATATGTGTGCATGATTGTATTATAAAATACAGGAGCTGTATTTAGTTTTATTAGGATTTTATTTTGATCTAGATACATGTACATTCCTTTTATGGAATATAGGATCAAAATTGTAAAATTCTATTTATGTCATGGATCGAATCTTGCAAAGCGTGGAACCTTCTAAGGACCAGAGGCGCAGTGGAACAAGGAGCAAGATGGATGCGGTGGCCAAATATGGCAGCAGCTTGGGATAACAACACGGAGGATAACTAGAGATAAAAGCCATAATAGTTGAAAATTAGATTTTCTATTTATTGCTTTTATATTGTGTGTGTGCATGTTAGTTTACAAGTTTAGTAGGCTAGCATAGTTAAAATTCCTCATTAATAAATAACTAAGTGGGAGAGGATTTTAAGTAAATCCCATGGTCTCCATTACTGGTTTGTAAGTGATGCAAACAAGCTTGCGCGTTGGCTCTGAGTGCCTTCCTCCATAACGGATGAGCTTGTTGTGGATCACTAGAACAGACTTCCATTTTTGGATGACTATAGGAAGTTAATTAAGAGCGTGTGATCTTCCCCAACGGAAGGGGCATAATCTTATTAATGGACTTAGTGTCAAGTAATGGTATACACTTAGACACATCTAATAGTATCCTCCCCATCGGAGTCACTGCTATTATTTGTGTGACCAAATGAAACCAACTATTAATTTGTCATAAAACTAGGTTGACAAGATAATAAAATTAAAGGGTTAAAACCCCTCTTACAAATGATTGATTTTGTATACGTCCACACTAACGTGGCATACAAAATTAACGGTGTTTGAGATAATTTTATTTGTCATAAAGTTACGCTGACAAGATAGTTAATGGGTGAAAACCCTCCTCTTACAAATGTTGATTTTGTATACGTCCACACTAACGTGGCATGCAAAATTCACGGTGTTTTGAGGTGTTGGTAAATTTAAATAGTATTGTTAGAGGAATCAATATTATTTTAAATTTAGAGTCTTGACCAAATATTTGATTAAAGATAGACCAACTATTAATTTTATTCGTCATAAAGTAAGGTTGACGAGATAATAAAATTAAATGATAAAATTTCCTCTTTGAATTTGTATACGTCCACACTAACGTGGCATACAAAATTCATGGGATTTTAAGGAGTTGGTCTTAACCAAATATTTTTGTGATTCTTAGGAAGATGGTCAATCCCTAGCTGATATACTTTAGGATAGACTTAGTGGTCCCAATTATAATTGATTGGAAATAGAATTTGGACATTAAGGTAGACTGTCCTCTTAGAACTAAGAACAATATAGGTGTATTTTATTCATTAGTTGATACATGTTTAGTGGAGTTATCTACCGGTACCTGGTGTGTAGATATGGGAGCCACTGATCATGTCTGCAATTCATTGCAGGGTTCCAGGAAACCCGACAACTAAATGAAAATAAAAAACACCGTCCACATGGACACTACTGCAAAAGTAGCAGCTGTTGCAGTGGGAGAGGTTTATTCTCTAATAGGAATAAAATTTGGATTATTAGGAATTGTCTTTACATACTAAGTTTAGAAAGAACCTGATTTCAGTTTCTAAACTATTATAGAATAGATATTGTGTCTATTTTGATAACAAAGTTGTTATCAAGAAAAATAGCAAAGTTATCTATTCCGGTATGTTGGTTGACAATTTATAATCCAATAACTCCCATGATGCAACAAATGGAAATTAATAACACATCTTCTAACTTAAGAGAAAGCAACCTTCGAAAATGAACCAATTATATCTTTGACATCTAAGGCTAGGTTATATTAACTTAAGTAGGATTCATTGGTAGCTAATGAACTTTTGGGTTCATTAGTAGTGGAAATCTTTCCAACCTGCGAGTCTTACTTGGAAGGAAAATAACCAAGAAGCTTTTAAGTCCAAGGGGTATGGAGTCAAAGATATGTTGAAATCGGTTCATTCTGATTTATGTGATCCTATGACTATCCAGACAAGAGGTAGTATTGAATATTTCATCTATTTTATAGACAACTATTCAAGATACAAATAAATTTACTTAATGTACCGCAAGACTAAGTACTTTGATTAGTTCAAAGAGTACAAGGCTGATGCGGAGAAATGTTAAAGTAAATGTCACTATGGTAAGATCATAGTGGCAAGTACCTCTTGAGAGATTTTAGGAGTCACTTATCAGTAGTTGGATTTCAACCCCAACTAACTGCACCTGGTACACCCCAACAAGGATGGTGTAGTAGAAAGAAGGTAAAAGAATCTTATGAAATAATTAGATAGATGATGAGTTATTCAGAAAATTACCAAATTTGTTTTAAGGATAAACTCTGATAACGAAAGTGAACATAGTACCTTCCAAGTTAGAACTCTCTACTCATATAGAATTGCTGAATAGGTGAAAACCTATTTTGAAGCATATTCGGATTCGCTAATCCATCACATATGTTAAAGAGAGACAATGATAAGTTGGATAGGAGTTCACTTGTTTGTAAGTTATCCTAGATAAACAAAAGTAGGTTTATAGTCTTAAAAATCAGAAGGTCATTATTAGCATCAATGACTGATTTTTTAGAAAAAGACTATATAATGAACCACGTGCTCATAAGTAAATTTGTTCTTAAGGAAATAATAAAGGACATGTCTAACCTAGTACCAACTGTACAAGATGAGATACCACAAGAAAACTGCAACACGTATCACAAATTGATACACAATTACAGAAAGTGTCTTGTTGTAGTGGGAGGGTTGTTATGCAACCTAAATAGGTTCATGTTTTGGGAGAGTTTTTGGACTCGATCCCTGGAGGACATGAACCTGATCTCCAGTCATATGATGAAGCACTCCAAGATAAAGATGCAACATCTTGGCAAAGAGTAATGAATAAAAGAATTAGAATATATGTATTCTAATAAAATCTGGAAGCTTGTAGAATCACCAAATGGTGTAAAAGCCGTTGGGTGTAAAAAGGTCTATAATAGGAAAAGAGGGATAGACAGGAAGGTAGTAACTTTCAAAGCAAGGCTTGATGAAAAAGGAAACTTTTTCACTGGTAGTCATGCTTAAGTCTATCCGGATTCTTTTATCTATTTGGCAAGTGGATGTCAAGACAGCATTCCTTAATGGAAGTCTTGAAGAAAACATCCATATAAAGCAACCAGAAGGGTTCATTGCAAAGGGCTAAGAGCATCTTGTGTGCAAGCTCAATCAGTCTATGGACTGAGGCAAAGCTTCAAGGTCTTGGAACATCCGGTTTATCAAAGTAATCCAGATCTATGGATTTAGTAACCGGATAAGTCTTGTGTATACAAAAGATGTGATGGAAACGTGGTGGTATTTTTTGTACTATACTTAGATAACATTTTTGGTAGTTGGAAACAATATCAAAATGTTGTCAGAAGTAAGGGTATGGTTGTCCAAACAATTCGATATAAAGGACTTGAGAGAATGTATATATTCTTGAGATCAAAGTAATAAGGGATCGCAAGAAAAGAATATTTTACTTATCCCAAGCTTCATACATCGGAAAAATCCTTGTTCGTTTTAAGCATACAAAACTCCAAGAAAGGTTTCTTACCTTTTCAGGATGGAGTAACTTTATCTAAAGATATGTCTCTGTAGACATCAAAGGAGATAAAGGAAATATAGGCAGTTCTTTATGCTACGGCTGTTGAAAGCCTAATGTATGCTATGCACGAGATCAGAAATCTGTTTTGCCAAAGGCATAGTTAGCAGATATCAAAGTAACCCTGGACAAGGACAGTGGACTGCAGTAAAGCATATATTGTAGTACCTTAGAGGCACTAGAGATTATATGCTAGCTTACAAGACAGTTAATTTGGTCCTTGTGGGTTGCATGGATTTTGACTTCCAATCGGATAGGGACAATAATAAGTCAACCTCGGGGTTTTGTGTTTACTTTAGGAGGTAAAGTCATAACTATGGAAGAGTGATAAGCATAGGTGTTTTTCTGGACTCCACCATAGAAGCTTAGTATATGGCAAGCCTCTGAGGTAGCTATAAAAGCTGAATTACTCAATAATCTCAAGATAGACTTAGATATGATTTCTAGTTTGTCCAAAGATTATTACAATTTATTGTAATAATATTGGTGCAGTAGCAAACTCGAAGAAATCATAAGTCTATAAAGGCAAGTAAACACAAAAGAGCGCAAGTACCACCCAATACGAGAAATCGTATAAACGAGGAGAAGTTGTTGTTACCTAGATTGCATCAGGTGATGACCTATAGATCCTTCCACCGAGGTCCTTAAGGCAAGAGCTTTTGATGGACATGTTGAAGGGTTAGGAATCATATGTATGGCAGCAGATATGGCAGCTTAGTCTTTTAGTATAAGTGGGAGATTGTTAGGGTGTATACTAAATGCCTAGCTTTTGGTATAAACATTTATCTAGAAATAAGAATCACATTGGTCAAATGTCTACATTTGTGATAAATGTAGTTGTTCAATTAATTTATATTGTAGATAACATGGTGTGTGGTGTCACACACAGAGGATCATGTTATCAGTACCTTATAAATTATAAACAGTGGCTCACGACCAAAATGGAAAGGAACAAACCATTAGAAGGTCGTAGTGTAATTAGGTATCAGTTTATCTTGACTGTATAATTACACTAGTACACTTAGAGTGTATTGAGTAGGACCATTTGAGGTCGTTTCTTTTATACTGATTTTATAAAGAAACAAAGACCTCGGTTATTATGGAAGTGTGTGCTCTTAATCCTAATATAATAACAAGCACATATATTTGATATTTATTTCTTTAATTTATCAATGGGTGAGATTTAGTTCGATGAATCAATAAGCCCGATAAGTTGGGAAATGGTATTACTTATAGTGTGTGTTGTTGATTATAGAAGGAAACTGTGTCCTAGAGATACTAGGTTGATAATGTCCTCAAGAGGAGCTCATAAGGATTGTCATGTTAAACCCTGCAGGTGGACCTAGTCCGACATGATGATAAGGTTGAGTGGTACTACTCTTGGACTAAGATATTAATTAAGTGAGTTGTCAGTAACTTACTTAATTAGTGGACATTTGTTATCTTAAACACAGGGAGACTAACACACTCATAATAAGAAGGAGCCCAAAATGTAATTTGGGATTGGTGCGGTAGTTCAATAATAGTTCTCTAGTGGAATGAATTATTATTGATAAAATTAAGTTGTGTGTTCGGGGCGAACACGGGATGCTTAATTTTATCTGGAGACCAAAACCAATTCCTCCTCTCGGTCCCTATCGTAGCCTCTTGTATATAGAGATTTATACCCACCACATACCCACCTTCTTACCCAACCAATAGGGGTCGGCCAAGCTAAGCTTGAAGCTCAAGCTTAGGGTCGGCCAAGCCTAAAGGTTGGCCTTAAGGTGGCTGGCCAATAGCTTGGAGCCCAAGCTTAGGTGGCCGGCCACATCATATTAAAAAGGATTTTTTATTAAAATTATTTCTTATGTGGATATCATAGTTTTAAAAGAGAGTTTAAAAATTAAATCTTTCCTTTTAAAGCTTTCTACAAAAGATTAAGAAAAGATTTGAAATCTTTCCTTATTTGTAGATTGAAAGGAGATTTTATTTTTAAGAAAAACTTTCCTTTTTAACCATGATAATAATTTAAAAGAGAAGTTTAAAAATTAAATATTCTCTTTTATTAGTTTCTACAAAAGATTAAGAAAAGATTTGATATCTTTCCTTATTTGTAGATTAAGAGAGATTTTAATTTTTTAGAGATAACTTTCTTTTTATCCACATGTTTAAAAGAAAGATTTTAATTTATTAAATTTCCTTTTTATTAACCACCATGAAGGGAAAAATTATTTGAGAAATTTTTATAAATTTTCGAAAGCAAATAAGGAAGTTTTAATTCTTGTGTGAATTAAAATTTCCTTGATTAAAGGGATTAAGGTGGCCGGCCATTACAAATAGAAAAGAAAATTTATTTTTAATTAAATAAAATTTCCTTTTTAATGGCAAAAGAATTAAGGAAGTTTTTAATTAAATTTCCTTATTTGCCAAGACCAAGGATTATAAAAGAGGGGGTAGAGGTACCTTCATGGGTGATCAACTCTATTTTATTCTTCCTCTCTTTTCCTCCTTGGTGGCCGGCCCTAGCTTCTTTCCCTTCTCTTCTTCTTGTGGCCGGTGGCAATCCCTCTTGGAGCTCTTGATGGTGGCCGGTTCTAGCTAGAAGAAGAAAGAGAGAAAGGAGGTTTTGTTTCTTGCATCCCTTGGAGCTTGGTGGTGGTGGCCGGACCTCTACTTCTCTTGGAGAATTTTGGTGGCCGAAACCTAGAAGGAAGAAGAAGGTGCTTGGTGGTTCTCATCTCGGAAGATCATTGCCCACACAACGTCCGAGGTTAGAAGAGGAATACGGTAGAAGATCAAGAGGTCTTTCTAGAAGGTATAACTAGTATTTTTTCTTTCCGCATCATACTAGTTATTTTTGGAAATAATACCAAATACAAGAGGCTTACGTTCTAGTATTTCGAATATGTTTTTCGAAGTTGTGTTCTTTTGTTTTCTTTCTTTTCCTTGTGATTTGATTGTTCTCTTTGGTTAACCTAAAGTTATTTTAGGAAATTAAATATTAGCTTTCTATTAAAGGTTTTGTCTAGTCGGTGGTGGTTGCTCCCATATCCAAGAAGGCCATGTGCCTCGCCACGTCAGTACTGGGAACCTTTTATGGAAATTAATATTTAATGGAATTAATAACTTAAGGAAACTTGGGTCGAACGTGTTAGCGCAGGAGATCCAAGTCAAAACCTAAAAGAACAAATAGATTAAGTTTTGGATCAAACGTGTTAAGTTCCGCAGGCGATCCAAAATTTAATTTAAAGAACACATGGTAGCTAGGAAAAGGTTCAGACCTTTGTACAAAATTTTTGTACAGTGGAACCTTTAGGTTTTCCGAGTAGCAACCAACAATTGGTATCGAGCTAGGGTTTTGCCTCTGTATTTGGTATTAGTTTAATTATGCACATGTCATACATAATTTAGGCAGGATAATAGTAGGATGTGCTAACTTTGTGGATGTAGGATCCAACTATTATGGCTTATAGTTTTATGTGTGTGATTGGACCCTTGGACATGTCAAGGGCATTTATATGTGTGTGCATGATTGTATTATAAAATACAGCAGGAGCTGTATTTAGTTTTATTAGGATTTTATTTTTGATCTAGATACATGTACATTCCTTTTATGGAATATAGGATCAAAATTGTAAAATTCTATTTATGTCGCGGATCGAATCTTGCAAAGCGTGGAACCTTCTAAGGACCAGAGGCGCAGCGGAACAAGGAGCAAGATGGATGCGACAGCTAGACCCGGTGGCGGTGGCCAAATATGGCAGCAGCTTGGGATAACAACACACGGAGGACAACTAGAGATAAAAGCCATAATAGTTGAAAATTAGATTTTCTATTTATTGCTTTTATATTGTCGGATGCATGTTAGTTTACAAGTTTAGTAGGCTAGCATAGTTAAAATTCCTCATTAATAAATAACTAAGTGGGAGGGATTTTTAAGTAAATCCCATGGTCTCCATTACTGGTTTGTAAGTGATGCAAACAAGCTTGCGCGTTGGCTCTGAGTGCCTTCCTCCATAACGGATGAGCTTGTTTGCGGATCACTAGAACAGACTTCCATTTTTGGATGACTATAGGAAGTTAATTAAGAGCGTGTGATCTTCCCCAACGGAAGGGGCATAATCTTATTAATGGACTTAGTGTCAAGTAATGGTATACACTTAGACACATCTAATAGTATCCTCCCCATCGGAGTCACTGCTATTATTTGTGTGACCAAATGAAACCAACTATTAATTTGTCATAAAACTAGGTTGACAAGATAATAAAATTAAAGGGTTAAAACCCCTCTTAAAAATGATTGATTTTGTATACGTCCACACTAACGTGGCATACAAAATTAACGGTGTTTGAGATAATTTTATTTGTCATAAAGTTACGTTGACAAGATAGTTAATGGGTAAACCCTCCTCTTACAAATGTTGATTTTGTATACGTCCACACTAACGTGGCATGCAAAATTCACGGTGTTTTGAGGTGTTGGTAAATTTAAATAGTATTGTTAGAGGAATCAATATTATTTTAAATTTAGAGTCTTGACCAAATATTTGATTAAAGATAGACCAACTATTAATTTTATTCGTCATAAAGTAAGGTTGACGAGATAATAAAATTAAATGATAAAATTTCCTCTTTAAATTTGTATACGTCCACACTAACGTGGCATACAAAATTCATGGGGATTTTTAAGGAGTTGGTCTTAACCAAATATTTTTGTGATTCTTAGGAAGATGGTCAATCCCTAGCTGATATACTTTAGGATAGACTTAGTGGTCCCAATTATAATTGATTGGAAATAGAATTTGGACATTAAGGTAGACTGTCCTCTTAGAACTAAGAACAATATAGGTGTATTTTATTCATTAGTTGATACATGTTTAGTGGAGTTATCTACCGGTACCTGGTGTGTAGATATGGGAGCCACTGATCATGTCTGCAATTCATTGCAGGGTTCCAGGAAACCCGACAACTAAATGAAAATAAAAAACACCGTCCACATGGGCACTACTGCAAAAGTAGCAGCTGTTGCAGTGGGAGAGGTTTATTCTCTAATAGGAATAAAATTTGGATTATTAGGAATTGTCTTTACATACTAAGTTTAGAAAGAACCTGATTTCAGTTTCTAAACTATTATAGAATAGATATTGTGTCTATTTTGATAACAAAGTTGTTATCAAGAAAAATAGGCAAGTTATCTATTCTGGTATGTTGGTTGACAATTTATAATCCAATAACTCCCATGATGCAACAAATGGAAATTAATAACACATCTTCTAACTTAAGAGAAAGCAACCTTCGAAAATGAACCAATTATATCTTTGACATCTAAGGCTAGGTTATATTAACTTACGTAGGATTCATTGGTAGCTAATGAACTTTTGGGTTCATTAGTAGTGGAAATCTTTCCAACCTGCGAGTCTTACTTGGAAGGAAAATAACCAAGAAGCTTTTAAGTCCAAGGGGTATGGAGTTAAAGATATGTTGAAATCGGTTCATTCTGATTTATGTGATCCTATGACTATCCAGACAAGAGGTAGTATTGAATATTTCATCTATTTTATAGACAACTATTCAAGATACAAATAAATTTACTTAATGTACCGCAAGACTAAGTACTTTGATTAGTTCAAAGAGTACAAGGCTGATGCGGAGAAATGTTAAAGTAAATGTCACTATGGTAAGATCATAGTGGCAAGTACCTCTTGAGAGATTTTAGGAGTCACTTATCAGTAGTTGGATTTCAACCCCAACTAACTGCACCTGGTACACCCCAACAAGGATGGTGTAGTAGAAAGAAGGTAAAAGAATCTTATGAAATAATTAGATAGATGATGAGTTATTCAGAAAATTACCAAATTTGTTTTAAGGATAAACTCTGATAACGAAAGTGAACATAGTACCTTCCAAGTTAGAACTCTCTACTCATATAGAATTGCTGAATAGGTGAAAACCTATTTTGAAGCATATTCGGATTCGGGTAATCCATCACATATGTTAAAGAGAGACAATGATAAGTTGGATAGGAGTTCACTTGTTTGTAAGTTATCCTAGATAAACAAAAGTAGGTTTATAGTCTTAAAAATCAGAAGGTCATTATTAGCATCAATGACTGATTTTTTAGAAAAAGACTATATAATGAACCACGTGCTCATAAGTAAATTTGTTCTTAAGGAAATAATAAAGGACATGTCTAACCTAGTACCAACTGTACAAGATGAGATACCACAAGAAAACTGCAACACGTATCACAAATTGATACACAATTACAGAAAGTGTCTTGTTGTAGTGGGAGGGTTGTTATGCAACCTAAATAGGTTCATGTTTTGGGAGAGTTTTTGGACTCGATCCCTGGAGGACATGAACCTGATCTCCAGTCATATGATGAAGCACTCCAAGATAAAGATGCAACATCTTGGCAAAGAGTAATGAATAAAAGAATTAGAATATATGTATTCTAATAAAATCTGGAAGCTTGTAGAATCACCAAATGGTGTAAAAGCCGTTGGGTGTAAAAAGGTCTATAATAGGAAAAGAGGGATAGACAGGAAGGTAGTAACTTTCAAAGCAAGGCTTGATGAAAAGAAACTTTTCACCGGTAGTCATGCTTAAGTCTATCCGGATTCTTTTATCTATTTGGCAAGTGGATGTCAAGACAAGATTCCTTAATGGAAGTCTTGAAGAAAACATCCATATAAAGCAACCAGAAGGGTTCATTGCAAAGGGCTAAGAGCATCTTGTGTGCAAGCTCAATCAGTCTATGGACTGAGGCAAAGCTTCAAGGTCTTGGAATATCCGGTTTATCAAAGTAATCCAGATCTATGGATTTAGTAACCGGATAAGTCTTGTGTATACAAAAGATGTGATGGAAACGTGGTGGTATTTCTTGTACTATACTTAGATAACATTTTTGGTAGTTGGAAACAATATCAAAATGTTGTCAGAAGTAAGGGTATGGTTGTCCAAACAATTCGATATAAAGGACTTGAGAGAATGTATATATTCTTGAGATCAAAGTAATAAGGGATCGCAAGAAAAGAATATTTTACTTATCCCAAGCTTCATACATCGGAAAAATCCTTGTTCGTTTTAAGCATACAAAACTCCAAGAAAGGTTTCTTACCTTTTCAGGATGGAGTAACTTTATCTAAAGATATGTCTCTGTAGACATCAAAGGAGATAAAGGAAATATAGGCAGTTCTTTATGCTACGGCTGTTGAAAGCCTAATGTATGCTATGCACGAGATCAGAAATCTGTTTTGCCAAAGGCATAGTTAGCAAAGTAACCCTGGACAAGGACAATGGACTGCAGTAAAGCATATATTGTAGTACCTTAGAGGCACTAGAGATTATATGCTAGCTTACAAGACGCTTAATTTGGTCCTTGTGGGTTGCATGGATTTTGACTTCCAATCGGATAGGGACAATAATAAGTCAACCTCGGGTTTTGTGTTTACTTTAGGAGGTAAAGTCATAACTATGGAAGAGTGATAAGCATAGGTGTTTTTCTGGACTCCACCATAGAAGCTTAGTATATGGCAAGCCTCTGAGGTAGCTATAAAAGCTGAATGACTCAATAATCTCAAGATAGACTTAGATATGATTTCTAGTTTGTCCAAAGATTATTACAATTTATTGTAATAATATTGGTGCAGTAGCAAACTCGAAGAAATCATAAGTCTATAAAGGCAAGTAAACACAAAAGAGCGCAAGTACCACCCAATACGAGAAATCGTATAAACGAGGAGAAGTTGTTGCTACCTAGATTGCATCAGGTGATGACCTATAGATCCTTCCACCGAGGTCCTTAAGGCAAGAGCTTTTGATGGACATGTTGAAGGGTTAGGAATCAGATGTATGGCAGCAGATATGGCAGCTTAGTCTTTTAGTATAAGTGGGAGATTGTTAGGGTGTATACTCAATGCCTAGCTTTTGGTATAAACATTTATCTAGAAATAAGAATCACATTGGTCAAATGTCTACATTTGTGATAAATGTAGTTGTTCAATTAATTTATATTGTAGATAACATGGTGTGTGGTGTCACACACAGAGGATCATGTTATCAGTACCTTATAAATTATAAACAGTAGCTCACGACCAAAATGGAAAGGAACAAACCATTAGAAGGTCGTAGTGTAATTAGGTATCAGTTTATCTTGACTGTATAATTACACTAGTACACTTAGAGTGTATTGAGTAGGACCATTTGAGGTCGTTTCTTTTATACTGATTTTATAAAGAAACAAAGACCTCGGTTATTATGGAAGTGTGTGCTCTTAATCCTAATATAATAACAAGCACATATATTTGATATTTATTTCTTTAATTTATCAATGGGTGAGATTTAGTTCGATGAATCAATAAGCCCGATAAGTTGGGAAATTGTATTACTTATAGTGTGTGTTGTTGATTATAGAAGGAAACTGTGTCCTAGAGATACTAGGTTGATAATGTCCTCAAGAGGAGCTCATAAGGATTGTCATGTTAAACCCCAGTGGACCTAGTCCGACATGATGATAAGGTTGAGTGGTACTACTCTTGGACTAAGATATTAATTAAGTGAGTTGTCAGTAACTTACTTAATTAGTGGACATTTGTTATCTTAAACACAGGGAGACTAACACACTCATAATAAGAAGGAGCCCAAAATGTAATTTGGGATTGGTGCGGTAGTTCAATAATAGTTCTCTAGTGGAATGAATTATTATTGATAAAATTAAGTTGTGTGTTCGGGGCGAACACGGGATGCTTAATTTTATCGGGAGACCAAAACCAATTCCTCCTCTCGGTCCCTATCGTAGCCTCTTGTATATAGAGATTTATACCCACCACATACCCACCTTCTTACCCAACCAATAGGGGTCGGCCAAGCTAAGCTTGAAGCTCAAGCTTAGGGCCGGCCAAGCCTAAAGGTTGGCCTTAAGGTGGTCGGCCAATAGCTTGGAGCCCAAGCTTAGGTGGCCGGCCACATCATATTAAAAAGGATTTTTTATTAAAATTATTTCTTATGTGGATATCATAGTTTTAAAAGAGAGTTTAAAAATTAAATCTTTCCTTTTAAAGCTTTCTACAAAAGATTAAGAAAAGATTTGAAATCTTTCCTTATTTGTAGATTGAAAGGAGATTTTATTTTTAAGAAAAACTTTCCTTTTTAACCATGATAATAATTTAAAAGAGAAGTTTAAAAATTAAATATTCTCTTTTATTAGTTTCTACAAAAGATTAAGAAAAGATTTGATATCTTTCCTTATTTGTAGATTAAGAGAGATTTTAATTTTTTAGAGATAACTTTCTTTTTATCCACATGTTTAAAAGAAAGATTTTAATTTATTAAATTTCCTTTTTATTAACCACCATGAAGGGAAAAATTATTTGAGAAATTTTTATAAATTTCCGAAAGCAAATAAGGAAGTTTTAATTCTTGTGTGAATTAAAATTTCCTTGATTAAAGGGATTAAGGTGGCCGGCCATTACAAATAGAAAAGAAAATTTATTTTTAATTAAATAAAATTTCCTTTTTAATGGCAAAAGAATTAAGGAAGTTTTTTAATTAAATTTCCTTATTTGCCAAGACCAAGGATTATAAAAGAGGGGGTAGAGGTACCTTCATGGGTGATCAACTCTATTTTATTCTTCCTCTCTTTTCCTCCTTGGTGGCCGGCCCTAGCTTCTTTCCCTTCTCTTCTTCTTGTGGCCGGTGGCAATCCCTCTTGGAGCTCTTGATGGTGGCCGGTTCTAGCTAGAAGAAGAAAGAGAGAAAGGAGGTTTTGTTTCTTGCATCCCTTGGAGCTTGGTGGTGGTGGCCGGACCTCTACTTCTCTTGGAGAATTTTGGTGGCCGAAACCTAGAAGGAAGAAGAAGGTGCTTGGTGGTTCTCATCTCGGAAGATCGTTGCCCACACAACGTCCGAGGTTAGAAGAGGAATACGGTAGAAGATCAAGAGGTCTTTCTAGAAGGTATAACTAGTATTTTTTCTTTCCGCATCATACTAGTTATTTTTGGAAATAATACCAAATACAAGAGGCTTACGTTCTAGTATTTCGAATATGTTTTTCGAAGTTGTGTTCTTTTGTTTTCTTTCTTTTCCTTGTGATTTGATTGTTCTCTTTGGTTAACCTAAAGTTATTTTAGGAAATTAAATATTAGCTTTCTATTAAAGGTTTTGTCTAGTCGGTGGTGGTTGCTCCCATATCCAAGAAGGCCATGTGCCTCGCCACGTCAGTACTGGGAACCTTTTATGGAAATTAATATTTAATGGAATTAATAACTTAAGGAGACTTGGGTTGAACGTGTTAAGTTCCGCAGGAGATCCAAGTCAAAACCTAAAAGAACAAATAGATTAAGTTTTGGATCAAACGTGTTAAGTTCCGCAGGCGATCCAAAATTTAATTTAAAAGAACACATGGTAGCTAGGAAAAGGTTCAGACCTTTGTACAAAATTTTTGTACAGTGGAACCTTTAGGTTTTCCGAGTAGCAACCAACACAGGTCCCCCTAGCTAAGGAGGATCAAGAAAAGATCAGTTTTATAACATCTGAAGGTACTTATTGTTATAATGTTATGCCCTTCGGACTAAAAAATGCAGGAGCAACTTATCAAAGGCTTATGAATAAGGTCTTCCAGAGACAGATTGGAAGAAATATGGAAGTATATGTCGATGATATCTTAATTAAGTCTCTTCAAGGTATTGATCTGTGCAGGGATGTAGAGGAGACCTGCAAGACATTGAGGCAATATGGGCTCAAGCTAAACCCGGGCAAATGTCTATTAGGAGCAAAAGGGGGAAAGTTCCTGGGGTTTATGGTGTCCGAGCGAGGAATAGAGGTCAACCCGAGCAAAGTCAAGGCACTTCAGAACATGGAGCCGTCGCACAATATGAGGGAAGCTCAAAGACTTACCGGTCGGATTACAGCCTTGTCTAGGTTCATTTCCAGGTCGGCCGATCGTAGCTTCCATTTCTTTAAAATACTCCGGAAGGCGAACAAATTTCAATGGAACGAGGAATGTGATAAAGCCTTCCAGGAATTAAAAGATTACTTGTCTACCCTTCCTGTATTAGCTAAGCCTATAGTAGGAGAGACCCTCTGGGTGTATTTGTCAGCTAATGAGAACGTCGTGGGCTCTGTATTAGTTAGGCATGAAGGGAAAGAACAACAACTTGTATATTTTTCCAGCCATTTATTAAAAGGAGCCGAGTGTAGATATACTACACTAGAGAAGTTGGCCTATGCATTAGTGTTGACTGCCCGGAGGTTGCACCCGTATTTCTTAGCACATGAAATTGTTGTATTGACTAACAGTATGCTCGGACGAGTGCTACTCAACCTGGAGGCATCAAGTCGGCTGATCAAATGGACGACTAAACTTAGTGAATATGACATACAGTATCAACCCCGCTCGGCCATCAAGGCACAAGCTCTAGCAGATTTCATTATAGAAGTTCAAGGTCCCGAGGAAGAAAATACTTGGAAAGTTTATGTGGATGGCTCCTCAACCAGACAAGGTAGCGGAATTGGTGTCCTTCTTATATCTCCAAGGGAAGACATACTCCAACTTTCTATCAGGTTGAATTATAGAGGCACTAATAATGAAGCATAATATGAAGCATTGATAGCCGGATTGCAGGCCGCTCGGCATATAGGGGCAGCTCGGGTCCTAATCTATTCTGATTCTAAATTACAGCCCAACAATTATCAGGTAACTTTGAAATTAATAATGATAGGCTCAAGTTATATGCTGAGGCATTTGATAAGTTGAAGTCTTAGTTTCAAGAAGTGAATATACAAAAAGTTCCTCGGTCTGAAAATCAGGTAGCGGATGAATTAGCTAAATTAGCCTCTGCTATAACACCATGGAATTTGAATCGGCCAGTAGAACAGACTCTGTTAATATCTTGTATTGAAAGACAAGCTGACGCCGAAATACAGGGCGACTGGAGGGCACAAATCATATTGTACTTACAGTAGGGTGTTCTTCCAAGTGATGCAGAACAAGCAAGGATATTTAAGAAGAGAGTTGCTCAGTATACTATAATAGGGGAGCAATTATATAAAAGAGCTTTCTCTAGACCTTTGCTCAAGTGTATTGGCACGGAAGATATACAATTTATTCTACAGGAGATTCATCAAGGCTCGTGTGGCAGTCATATAGGAGGGAGATCCTTAGCTCGCAGAATTTTATTAGCAGGATATTTCTGGCCTACTCTACACGAGGATGCTAACAAATTGGTAAGAACTTGTATTTCTTGTCAGAAACATCAGAATATTCCGCATCATCCTACGCAATTGTTAAGGACCTCTATAATCTCCTGTCCCTTTGATCAGTGGGGCATGGATATAGTGGGCCTATTTCCTATGGCAACTATACAAAAAGATTTTTATTAGTAGAAGTAGACTATTTCTCTAAATGGGTAGAAGCGGAACCACTTGCTCGGATTATTGAAGATGCAGTTATTAAATTCTTATAGAAAAATATCATATGTAGATTCGGTATTCCTCATAAATTAGTTTCTGATAATGGAAGGCAATTTCAGGGAGACAGTGTAAAATACCGGAAAAATAGGAAATATTAATAAGGGATTTTTCTGGAATTTTTGGAAATTTTTCGGGTATTTTTCGGAGCTCGTACGGACGAGTTAACGGGGACAAAAACGGGGCCCGGGAAAAGCCTGTTTAGGCTACCCGATTTAAGCGAGGAAAAGATTATATATATATATATATATTCTTTTCCTTTTATTTTCTTATTTCTTTTTCCTTTGCTTTTGTCGCCGAACCCGAGCCGTCCCCGCACCCTTCCTTCTTCTCCCCGACGCCGCCGCGTGCCTTCTCCTTCGGTGCCCTAACCGCCGGCCACGGCGGTTCCTCTCTTTATCTTCTCCTCTTCTCGGTGAAGCCGAGCCTTTCTTCCTCGCCGCCACCCACTTCCTTTTCTTCCTCACTGATTCTGTGCCCTAGCCGCCAGCACCCGAGCCGCCGGCTCTCGGTTCCCGATCGCGACCCCGGTGTTTCCCTTGTGCCCGAGCACTGCCGACACCGAGCCTATCCCCTCTTCTGTCCCCTGTGCCCTAGCTAGTATCCGGCGTCGCACGAAACAGTGCCACCAGTCGGTCTCCTCTTCGACACTGCCGCTCTTCCTTCCCTCTGCACTGCTGCCGACCCTGGATTGGGTAACTCCAGCCGCGTGCCTTAGTCCCGAAACCGCCGTCGGCCACATCCTGGGCAGTGCCATCAAGTCGACAACTTTTCTGCCGAGTGCTGTCGACTCCCTGTTCTCGCATTGTGCCCTAAATCCGAGCAGATAAGGTGAGTTAGGTTGTGTAGGATCTGTGATCTCCACTGATTGATCCTTTTTCTGATCAGTCTGATTTCAACAGTGATCCCAGCTTTGAGGTGAAGTTTTGTGCTGTGGTAGGACAGTCACTCCATGCAGTGGCTATTGGTTCTTGTAACGACGGTGAATTTGAGGTAAGGTTTATGATTTTGAACTTCGAGTAGATTGATTATGTTTATGTTTGGAATAGGTAGATTTGATTAGCTTTAGACTTTTAATCTCATGTTATGATTAGGGTTAAGGAACTAACCCTGGTGGACCCATTGATTTTATTTAATTAGGGTTCATTAATTGTGTTGGAAGGATTAGTTGGATCCAATTTAGAATGTCTTTAATTGGATTAGAATGTAGTTTGGCTAATTGTGGTATTATAGAAATAGCTAAACTAGACATTATGTTTGATATACAGGACCTTGACGCGAGACGAGTATCTCGACGTCGGATTTGGACTGATTGGACTTTTCCTATTGGAGGCGGGTACTTTTGACTTTTGTTGTCTTTGATATGCTTAGTAATGGAATTAACATGTTTCATTAATTATGTTTCTTATCTATTTCGGTTAATCACTACCCAAATCTTACATGCTTGATTGATTGATTGGTTTTGCATCTCAGGTATATTTTTACCTGTTTATACATGCTTATAGGGGTAGTGATATGCCATGCTTGACCATGTTCAGGACCTAGGTTTTTATACCTTCTGTGTACCTTTGATTCGATATGATTCGTTGACCTAGGGTGCACTTTTCTATATATATGGATTAGGTCAGGATGTTTATATGGTTATTGCCATGCATCATTTGCATGATTGCATGCTGTGCGATAGTCCGCTCCATTATTGTTGAGCACATCGCCAGTTACATGGATCTGCACACACCACCACTCATGGGTTAGTGGTCGATTCAGGCAGAGTGTGTTGCAGCAGGGACTCTGTTAGGCACCGTTGGTCCGCTCATGGGTAGTGTGACACAACGTGTTATCCAGCAGGGATTCCTCCCGTCTTTGAGTACCGGGAGTTGAGAGCATTGCGCTCCCCCATTTATGATTTGGGGTAGGAGGATAGGTGTACTCCGACAGCATCCCGTCCACTCGGTCACTCATCAGGAGTAGTGACGACAGAGTGCACGGTTGTCACAGCCCTACCCACTCGGCCTCACTTTGGTATGAGATGATCGACTGGCGTCAGGGGTGACCAGGACGCATCATTGGCATCATATGCATGATGCATTTATTGCTTGTGTTTGTGTTTGCTGCATTTATATGCTGCATATTGTTTGGATACCTATGTTTGACATGCATACAGGATTCCTTATCCCTCGGACTGTTTGACCTTATACTCAGGACCTGGTTAGTACAGTATTCTCCTGTTTATTTCAGATGCATTCTTATCTTTCTTATCAGGAGACTGTACGCATGATTAGTGCTAGGTGTTGTTTCTTTACTTTGCATATCAATTGTACCTGCTGAGTGTTGGACTCACCCCGCCTCCATTGTTGATATTTTCAGGTTGATGCTGTCAGGAGAGAGTTCCAGTTGCTGGTCCCTGCAGACCTCGAGGATAGGATTTGGTTTCCGTTTTGGTTTCTTTTCTGCTCTAGACTATTTAAAACTTGTTATGTTTTAGATTTATTCCACCTATGGACGTTGTATGGATTTTATGATGTCGATGAAATTGGATTTGGTTTTATTCTACTACATGCCTGCCTGAACGGCAGAAGAGGTAAGAAAAATCGGATTTGGGCTTTACGAGTGTAGTTGAGTAGGGTGGATTTCGAGTCAGAGTATTATTACTGCGTGGTTGTGTCAGCCAGAGGCTGAATATATATATATAAACTACGTGGTGATTGATTTTATTTATTGTTATGATTCCAGCCGCCTGTGGCTGAGTATTTAGTGCTTGTAGAAATTTTTGATTGTCCGTCGTACAGGGGAGATGTTGCCGAAATTTTCTCGGACAGGGACTCCTCTGGGGGCGTGACAGACAGAATCCTAGACTGGTGCAGAAGTTATGGTATTATTCAGGCATTCACCTCCGTGGCGTATCCACAAAGTAATGGTCAAGCAGAAGTAACCAATAGAGAAATTATAAGGGGTTTAAAAACCAAACTGGATCATATTGGAGGTAGCTAGGTAGATGAATTACCCAGTATTCTTTGGGCATATCGTACTACACCTCGAGAAGCTACAGGAATTACTCCTTTTCAATTAGTTTATGGAGGAGAAGCAGTAATTGCCATCGAAGTGGGAGTAGAATCTGATAGAAAATAGTTATATGATGAAGACAATGCTGGTCGGCGACTCATGGAACTAGACCTGATAGAAGAAATTAGAGACAAGGATACAGCTCGTCTCACCTCATATCGACAACGAATGAGGCAAAATTATAACAGAAGAGCTATCCCAAGATTTTTTCAAGTAGGAGATCTAGTATGGAAGCGTGTTAAACCCGTTGGGGATGTCAGCAAGTTAGCACCACAATGGGGAGGACCTTACAAAGTGGTAGAAAAATTCACATCGGGTTCATATTATCTCCAGGATACTGAAGGAAGAATTCTCGAGCGTCCCTGGAGTGCAAATCATTTACAGCCTTACCGAACTTAACAAGATCATATCATTCAAGAATACATCTAAAGGAACAAATCAAAATTATTTGAAGCAATTTCCCGGCGAACTAATGACAAGTATGCTTATATTTTATGTACTATATTCCTCTCAATAGATACAATGCAAGACAAACATCGCCCGAGAAATAAATGTGGTTCAAACAGTTTGACAATTATTGGGCGAACATTTGTAATCTATTCACACGATCAACAATTGGTAGCCTTAAGGAAGGACCTATCCAATTTCCTTAAATAAAAGTTCAGAAACATTAAACCATTACAAGGTTAGTGCAAGCATTTTAATTTTGCATAAAAACACAGTCGATCGGAAAATCTCATGAAACAGCACGGACAGGTCTTCATGGGAGGAACCGAAAACTTTAAACTATCATAAAAGCATAGTCGATTGAGAAATCTCAAGAAACAACCCGGACGGGTCTTCATGGGAGGAACTAGAGACTTTAAATTATCACAAATGCATAGTCGATCGGGAAATCTCATGAAACAGCCCAGACGGGTCTTCATGGGAGGAACCGGAGACTTTAAACTATCATAAAAGCATAGTCGATCGGGAAACCTCATGAAACAACCCGGACGAGTCTTCATGGGAGGAACCGAAGACTTTAAACTATCATAAAAGTATAGTCGATCGGGAAATCTCATGAAACAGCCCGTACGGGTCTTCATGGGAGGAACCGGAGACTTTAAACTATCATAAAAGCATAGTTGATCGGAAAATCTCATGAAACAGCCCGGATGGGTCTTCATGGGAGGAACCGGAGACTTTAAACTATCACAAATGCATAGTCGATCGGGAAATCTCATGAAATAGCTCGGACGGGTCTGTTAGGATCGATGATCGCGGCTAGAGAGGGGGGTGTGAATAGCCGCCCCAAATTACTCGTTTCTTTCTACAAATCAAAGTTAGCGCAGCGGAAAATACAACAAAGAAACGAAAGAGAAGAAAACCAAACCTTAACACAAGGATGTAACGAGGTTTGGAGATTAGGGCTCCTACTCCTCGGCGTGTCCGTAAGGTGGACGAGTCCAGTCAATCCGTCGGTGGATGAGCCCCCGTAAAACCGGCTAATATGAACTCCTTCTGGGTGGAGAAACCTCGCCACAAAACTTGCAACAACAAGAAGGAGTACAAGAAATACAAGTAGAAAGACAAGAACAATGTA
This sequence comes from Zingiber officinale, assembly GCF_018446385.1. NCBI lineage: Eukaryota > Viridiplantae > Streptophyta > Magnoliopsida > Zingiberales > Zingiberaceae > Zingiber > Zingiber officinale. The sequence goes on along the minus strand of NC_055997.1, from coordinate 135,555,111 downwards.
CAAACACTAACTCGCCTTTTCGTCGACTGCCTGTGAAGCAACAACTTCTCGGACAATAGCAGCAGCTGACCGTCGACTGGAAGCTCACACGAAGCTTACTGGGGAGAGCTCAAACAAAGCTCAGATCGCAAGCAGCAGCAGGCTAGAAGAAGGAGAGGAGGAAGAGTGAGAGCCAGCCCTGTGGCCCTCGACCTCTTTATATTACCTGTGCCTGCGAAGAACCTGCAACGAAGACAGTAGACGCAGAACCTAGCCGTTGTTACTCACAACGGCTAGATCCAGACCGATCAGGCTTCACCTTGATCGGTCTGGGCCTTGCCTGATCGGTCGTGGGGACCAATCAGGCCCTGTGATGATCGGTCCCCAGACCGATCAGAAGGCTTCACAGAGAGTTGCCCAACTCTTTGTGTGGAATCTGATCGGTCCCTGGACCGATCCCACCTCAGGTGGTAGCGTCCCTGATCGGTCCCGGGGACCGATCAGGCTCCATGCTGATCGGTCCCCAGACCGATCAGTAAGCCCACAGAACCATGATCGCCTTCTGTTTGTTATCTGATTGGTCACCAGACCGATCAGATACACAAACGTATCACTGGATCGGTCTGCAGACCGATCCAGAGCTTGGTTTTTGCCCAAACCAAGTCCCAAGTCTCCCAAACCAACATCCGGTCAACCTTGACCTGTTGGTACATCATGCTTAGCATCCGGTCACTCCCTTGACCTGCTAAGACTCCCCACCAAGTGTCCGGTCAATCCCTTTGACCCACTTGGACTTTTCTCTTCGTGTCAAGTATCCGGTCACTCCCTTGACCTACTTGACCTTCTCAACACCAGATGTCCGATCATCCTTGATCCATCTGGATTTTCCCTTGCCCAGCTTCACTCACCAGGACTTTCACCTAGCTTCACTCACTAGGGTTTTCACCTGGCTTCACTCACCAGGATTTCCAATCTGTCAGGTTTCACTCACCAGGACTTTCCCACTGCCTGGCTTCACTCACCAGGACTTTCCCTTTCACCTAGCTTCACTCACTAGGATTTTCACCGTGCCAAGTCTCCATACTTGGACTTTTCCCGTGCCAAGCTCCCTGCTTGGACTTTTCACCATGCCAAACTCCCTGCTTGGACTTTTCCCATGCCAAGCTCCCTGCTTGGACTTTTCCCGTGCCAAGCTCCCTGCTTGACCTTTTCCCACGCCAAGCTTCCTGCTTGGACTTTTCCCGTGCCAAGCTCCCTGCTTGGACTTTTCCCAGTCAGGTCAATTCACCTCGGGTCAACCAGGTCAACCTTGACCATAAGGTTGCACCAACACTCTCCCATCAAAATACAACTCTTCTGGTTTTGTCAAACATCAAAATACAACTCGAGTCAGGTCAACTCGAGTCGGGTCAACCAGGTCAACCTTGACCTAAGGTTGCACCAACAGGGTCTTCATGGGAGGAACCGGAGACTTTAAACTATAATAAAAGCATAGTCGATCGGGAAATCTCATGAAACAGCCCGGACGGGTCTTCATGGGAGGAACCGGAGACTTTAAACTATCATAAAAGCATATTTGATAAAGAAATCTCATTAAACAGCCCGGACGGGTCTTCATGGGAGGAACCAAAGACTTTAAACTATCATAAAAGCATAGTCGATCGGGAAATCTCTTGAAACAGCCCGGACAGATCTTCATGGGAGGAACCGGAGACTTTAAACTATCATAAAAGCATAGTCGATCGGGAAATCTCAAGAAACAGCCCGGACGGGTCTTCATGGGAGGAACTGGAGACTTTAAATTATCATAGAAGCATAGTCGATCAGGAAATCTCATGAAACAGCCTGGACGGGTCTTCATGGGAGGAACCGGAGACTTTAAACTATCATAAAAACATAGTCGATCGGGAAATCTCATGAAATAGCCCGGACGGGTCTTCATGGGAGGAACCGGAGACTTTAAACTATCATAAAAGCATAGTCGATCGGGAAATCTCATGAAATAGTCCGGACGGGTCTTCATGGGAGGAACCGGAGACTTTAAACTATCATAAAAGCATAGTCGATCGAGAAATCTCATGAAACAGCTTGGACGGGTCTTCATGGGAGGAACTGGAGACTTTAAACTTGTAGGTCCCTTTGGAGGCCGGCAAGCGGGGAGGGGTGAATTGCCCTATAAAAATAAACACAAAACCTTTCTCGGATATTCAACTAATTTAAGGAACTTGTAATTAAAAAGAAACAGAGAATAAATAAACAGAATCTAAAACAGACGTAGAGGGTTTACTTGGTTTGCAATCAGAGGATTGCTAATCCAAGGTAAAGATGGCGCACTAACTGATTCTCCTCTGGGCGGAGTAGCCTCTACAGCTATGATAGTACAAAAGAAAATAAAGAACAGAGAAAAATGAATTACAAGTGAGTTGAATGATCTGTGCAAACCAGTGCTATATATATAGCATTGGTCGAGGCGCCCCGAAGGGGTTCCAGGCGCCCTGGGGGATAAAACTTTATCCCCCAACGTTCAGATCGAGTTTGACTCGATCTGGTCAACATCTTCGGTCTGGGTGCCCCGGAGGGTTCCGGGCACCCCAGAGGGGTCCGGGCGCCCCGGTCAGCTCTGGGCGCCCCGGACCCCAAAAGTCAACTCTGGTTGACTTTTTTCGTCCGGTCGCTCTGCTTCGGTTCAGGTCATCTCGGTCCGGGTCTTCAACTCCGGCTCCGCTAGCTTGGGTGATCTCGGCCATCCAGAATAGGGCTCACCCGAACCCAAGTTCTGGCCTTCTCCTCGAGCAACCTTCCTTCCCTGTTTCTCGTCCCTCAAACATCTTGCATGTTCTTCTCATCCACCGGTGTACTCTTCCACGGTCACCTCGTCCCTCGGACGCACCGAGCCCGTCGGCTCTCTCCCGTGCCGTCCTTCTCACTAGCCGCATCTTCCGCTCGACTTCCTGTGTTCCTAAGCTCCTACACACTTAGACACAAGGGTTAGACAACGCAGGACCTAACTTAGCTTGTTTGATCACATCAAAACACCTTGGGGTTCCAACAAAACTATCACAAATGCATAGTCGATAAGGAAATCTCATTAAACAGCCCGGATGGGTCTTCATGGGAGGAATAAGAGACTTTAAACTATCATAAAAGCATAGTCGATCAGGAAATTTCATGAAATAGCCCGGACGGGTCTTTTTGGGAGGAACCGGAGACTTTAAACTATCATAAAAGCATAGTTGATCAGGAAATCTCATGAAACAGCCCGGACGAGTCTTCATGGGAGGAACCGGAGACTTTAAACTATCGTAAAAGCATAGTCGATCGGCAAATCTCATGAAACAACCCGGACGGGTCTTCATAGGAGGAACCGGAGACTTTAAACTATCATAAAAGCATAGTCGATCGGGAAATCTCATAAAACAGCCCGGGCGGGTCTTCATGGGAGGAACCGGAGACTTTAAACTATCATAGAAGCATAGTCGATCGGGAAATCTCATGAAACAGTCTGAACGGGTTTTCATGGGAGGAACTGGAGACTTTAAACTATCACAAAAACATAGTCGATCGGGAAATCTCATGAAATAGCCCGGACGAGTCTTCATGGAAGGAACCGAAGACTTTTAACTATCATAAAAGTATAATCGATCAGGATTGTATTATTAATGGGTATTCAAAATTGTGCGGATTTCTTCATAAAAATCATTTGGTATTACACTCTATATTGAGATTCAAGGTTCAAGGGAGATTCTGTATATATATATACATATAATCTTTCAAAATTACATTCCCTATCTGGAGGTCCGATCATATGGAGCTCTTTATTTAAAATTACTCAGAATGTTGTACTCAACTAAAGCCCAGAAATTCCATGAAATTCTTCATATAAAATCGCTCGGAATTACATGCTCTTTTGAAGTATGAATGGAACTCTGTACACTCCTACCCGATTAAAGTTCAAGGGAATTATGGGAGATTTCACTACTCAAAATTATATGATTAATGAAGATATTACTAATGGAAAAGTTTGTCAAAACAAGATCTACTTTTGAGGAATAAGGAAGGAATTCTTGAGAAAAAATGGTACTTATGCTGGGTTCTCAGAAGCATTTTAAGGGAAGCAATGTCAAACTAACACAAACCAAGAAAGACAGGTAAGTACTAAATTTTCTCTTAATATTGCAGCTACTTAATTACAGATCTTTCAATTACAAGTATTTTCATTACAAGTCTTTTCGTTACAAGTCTTTTTTCATTACAAGTCTTTTAACTATCAGCCCTTTTAAATACATAACCATGTTTACTCAAAATGACTCGTTAAATCTTCGGGTAATTCTTTGTTGAGTCTGCGACGGTTTATGAATATAGGAGGAGGTTCTCTAGGTAGATAACCATCCTCTCTCAGTTGTTGAAGAATCCCTGCCACAGAATGATTTAAAGCCCCTATGATCCGACGAACATATTCTTTGACAAACGCTGGAGACCTTAGATAAGCTAGGCGTCTCTCTTCCCATCGGTTCTCCTCATGCTCCTTATAACTTTGAAATTCAGCTAGTATTTTAGCAGCTTGATCTTTGAGAGTGTCTTTCTCCAGTTTAGGTTGTTCCAGTTCTTTTTGGAGTGATGATAGCTCGACATCTTGAGCCTTTCTTTGTTCTTGTTCCTGTAGAATAGCAAAATCATGTGAGCTGAATCTTGAGCTTGTTCAGAAAGATAGACATTATGAAGCCTCTCTACTTTCTCTAAAATAAGGCTTTTATGAAAAACATCTGAGAGGGCTTTTTCCTTCAAGGAAATTTCCATCCGTAGACCAGAATGTAATCGATCCACTTGTAACTCTAAGGTTCTCCTTTCGAGTTCTTTGTTTTTCAATGACTGTTGTAACTCTTGTAATTCTTTCTTCATAGCCTCTATTTACTGATCTTGTGAGGCTACTTTCTTGCGTAATTGAGTAAGCTTAGTGTGAGAAGGAGGAAGATTGGCTTGCAATGTCTCCACTTGAGCCTTTAATTTACCATTTTCCCTTTCTAAGGCAATAACCAACTGGTCCAGATGAAGACTTGAGGCGAGGAACTAAAAATAATAATACATTTAGCTAAAGCAATAAGAAGTTAACAGTATACAATGAAAAGTACTTACAGTAATAGCTTGGCGACTATGATAATCAGCACGGCTGGAAATACTAGTGCCTTTCAATAATTCTTGGCTATGCAACCAAGACTCAGACAATGGGCCTTGCAGTTGTAAAAAACCATAACCGGGAGGGTCGAAAGTTTGTCCCATTTGAGAGGGAAGACCCATAGCCTGTCTAAATAAAGGAGTGGAGGTAGAGGGAGAAGAAGGTTGTGTGGAAGAAGAAGGAAGAGAAATAAGAGGAGTAGTAGAACCAGGAATGATAGAAGATGAGCTAGAAGGGAACGAAGTAGTAGGAATGAAAGCAACAGAGGAAGAACTAGAGGGAACGGAAGGTGGTAATGCAAGAAGAGTTGATTCAGTTGTTGAAACACGGATTGCTGATGGCCCTGGACTTGGAGAAGATCTCCAGCAAGGTGTTCGTTTAGATCATGGACCAGAAGCCAGAGGAGGCAAGGCCAATGCAAGAGGCTGAGAGGATACAGAGGGGATAACAGCCATCTCAGAAGCAGAAGAAGCTGTAACAATAACAGAAGAGGGGGGATGAGTAGAGCCGGTCTCATCATCCTAAGAGAAAGATTGGAGATAATGTGGGTAGGGGGACATGGGTGCCTTACCTCTCTCAAAAGAAATAGGCACCGGAATGAGAGGAGCTTGTACAAAGGTACCAGAGAGGTCACTAAAAGGAGCATCCTCAGTAAGCTTGGGTTTCTTGACTAAGGTAATAAAGGGTTGTTCCTCTTCCTCTTCCATAGCTGCAACAGCTTCTACTTTTTTCTCTTCTTTAGACAGCAGACCCAAGGTAGAGGAAGTAAGATTAGCCCGACGGACCTGTAGCCATTTTTCTCCGAGACTGTTCAGAAAAGACTTAGTCATGGTAGTGTGTTTATACATGAAAGTTGGAAGAAGAGCATCAGCTGAAACATAAGAATTGGGCATCATTATAGAGGAGATATACCAATTGGTAAACGTAGTTCAAAATGTTTAGACATACCAAAAGATCCATCCAAGGGAGTGTCAATGTTGTTTATTCCAAAAGGGAACATCAAGCCCTCCACAATCAAGGAAGGTAAGTTGAATTTAACCCCCTTCAGTTTGGATAAAGCGAAAGAAACAGAGGGATCATTGAGGAGATTGTTGGTACTAGGAACTAGAGGTAGATCATATATCCATTGGATAGGAAACGGGGGAGGAGAAGGGAGACGCATAAAGAAAAATTTGTGACGCCATTCCCCTTGAGGAGGAATTCGGTTGAACAAAATAGCCTTAGGGCGAGATTGAAATTTGAAGACACTGATATCTACTTGGCGCGGAACAAAGAAATGATGAAAAAGATGAGGGGATAGAGGAAAATCTAATAGTTTAGACACTCCAACGAAACCCATAAGGATAGAAAAAGACTGAGGGATAAATTGATTAAAGGGAATATTAAAGTAGATACTAACATCAGAAAAAAAAAAAAGGGATGAAGAGGGAATCGAAAACCTTGTAGAACTTGGTCCCGAAAGATAGATATGCACCCTAGAGGAGGAAGATGTAACGCCTGCCCTCCCACTGCTCAAGGAGGGTCGGGGTTACTTACTTACATACGTGCATACATATAAAATCATGGCAGCGGAAACAGTTAAATTTTTTTTTCTACACTAACTACACTAAACATCATGCTTATCATATTGAACATGTAGACATGCTAATGTTCTTGCATATAACTTAATTAGTATCAACTACTTGAAACATGATTCATGATATCATAAGCATACTAACATGAAATAAGGAGAACATAAGTGCATAATATCCATACTAGTGCAAGTACCATCAAAGCATAATGACAACACATGGTTCATATGCAAACTTAAAACATATAAACATAAAGCAATTTTTTTTTCTTCCACCATGCCACTGCCACACACACACTTGCCCTTCCTGCTACTCCTCTTAATCTAGCCATTCCTTTCCTTTTTCTACAGTACAAGGAAACATAAAAAGACTATAAGCCCATAGGCTTAGTAAGTTCCTTTCCTACTCACAAAAACCATGAATCATGCATAAACATAGAGTGATAACATGTTCATTTGGCAAATCATAACATAACATGTGAGAGCATAATATAAAGTCATATCATATCATGTGAGAACATAAACATAAAGTCATATCATATCATGTGAAATCATGAACATCAAATCATATCATATCATGTGAGAACATAAGATTATATCATAGCATGTGAGAGCATAACATAAGGTAATAACATGATCATATAAGCATCATTGACATATTTTCAAGAGCATCTTAAGTAAGCATAAAAGAAAACATATAACATGAACTTGTAGGTGCAAGATGTTCTTTTGAAAACATGTGACATGAGATGAGTATATGCAAGATGTCCTTTTGAAAACATATATCATATACATACTTAAACATAATCTCAACATGAGGGCCCGACTTGTACCACATACATACATGAATGCACGCATCCTAAATAGATCCAAGGTAGCTAATCTTGAACCTACTAGGAACTAGGCCCGTTTCATAGACCATCGACCTAGGGGCAACTTAGGAGTCCATCCCTTTTACTAGGCCCGTTTCATAGACCATCGACCTAGGGGCGCTTATGGATCTCACCCTTGGTACAAGCCATACAAAGTAAAATAGCATGTCATATCATAACATATCATGTTCTTGTCATATCATAACATTTCATGTTCTTGTCATATCATGAAGAGAACTCTTGATCCCAACTTAAGGGAAGCATCTCTTTGTCATATCATGAAGAGTGCTCTTGATCTCATCTCAAGGGAAGCATCTCTTAGGCTTTTCATCTTACATAAGTCTTTCATAACATATCATAATAGCATGAGGTGCACATAACATAATGCATATCATAAGGAATCATAACATAATGTCATAAGTGTACATACATAAAGCATATCATAAGGAATCATAACATGATGTCATAAGTGCACATACATAAAGCATATCATAAGGAATCATAACATGATGTCATAAGTGCACATAACCTAAAGCATAACATAAAGAGTCATTATCATGCATGTTTGGGGTTTTGATCTTCCTACAAACCCTAAATTATCCTTGGCTGAACCTTAAGGTGAGGTTCCAAGTTTTTTAATACAACATGTAGCATGAAACTAACAACATGTAAGAAATCATATATCATAAGGAAGCATAAATAAGCATGGTTAGGTTTCAAAACTTTGCTCTAAGTCTCAATTTCAACCTTGGCCGAAACCTAAATGTAAGGTATTCAAACTTTTAAATACAACATGAAGCATGAAACTTAAACTAACCATATATTAAAGATCATACATCATAAGGAAGCATATACAAGCATGACTAGATTTCAAAATCTTGCCCTAGACCTTGTATCCCAACTTGGCCAAAACATCAAGGTAGGGTTTCTCAACCTTTAATACCACATGGAGCATAAAACTCTTAACTAACAACATATAAGAGGTCATGTATCATGAAGGAGCATAAACAAGCATGTTTTCATTTCAAAACTTTGCCCTAGACCTTGTCTCTTAACTTAGTCGAAACTTCAAGGTGGTATTTCTAGGTTTTTCATGCAACATAAGCCATGGATATTTAACCTAACATAGCATAAGAAAGCATACATCATGAGGAAGCATAAAACAAGTATAGTTAGGTCAACAACTTTCTCTAAGCCTTTAATTCAACCTTGGCCGAAACTTCAAGGTGGTATTTCTAGGTTTTCATGCAACATAAGCCATGGATATTTAACCTAACATAGCATAAGAAAGCATACATCATGAGGAAGCATAAAACAAGTATAGTTAGGTCTCAAAATCTTGCCATAGACCTTGTGTTCATCTTTGGCCGAAACCTAAAGAAAGGTTCTAGGTTTTGTTTATACATCATGTAGCATGAAAACTTATCTAACAACATATAATAGATCATGTATCATGAAGGAGGATAAACAAGCATGTTTAGATTTCAAAATCTTACTCTACACCTTATATTTTCTCTTGGCCGAAACCTAAGGTAGAGTCCTAGGTTTTATTTATACAACATGTAGCATGAACACTCAACTAACAACATGTAATAAATCATGTGTCATGAAGGAGCATAAACAATCATGTTTAGGTTTCAACATTTTGATCTAAACCTTATATTCCATCTTGGCCGAAACTTCAAGGTGGTATTTCTAGGTTTTCATGCAACATAAGCCATGGATATTTAACCTAACATAGCATAAGAAAGCATACATCATGAGGAAGCATAAAACAAGTATAGTTAGGTCTCAAAATCTTGCCCTAGACCTTGTGTTCATCTTTGGCCGAAACCTAAAGAAAGGTTCTAGGTTTTGTTTATACATCATATAGCATGAAAACTTATCTAACAACATATAATAGATCATGTATTATGAAGGAGCATAAATAAGCATGTTTAGATTCAAAATCTTACTCTACACCTTATATTTTCTCTTGGCCGAAACCTCAAGAGTGGGGTTCTAGATTTTTTTTGTTACAACATGAAGCATAATTTGTAACTTGACAACCATAAGTGACCACAACTTCTTATCTTGGCTGAAACTTGCAAGGAGATCCCTAAGTCTTTTTTTTTCAAACAAAACGTAAAGCGTACGATAACTATTGTACTGCAGGTGAGAGGATACTTACATCTCTTGCTTAATTCTCTAAGAGAAGAAATCCTTGGTTGTGAAGTTTTTCCTAGAGAGCAAACCTTCTTGCTTGGTTCGGCAATGGTGAGGAAGAAGAGAGTGGTTTCGGTGGAGAGAAGGAGGAAGGAGAAAGGGAGAGCAAAAATGAAGATTTTCATTCTTTTTCTCCTTTTATTCCAATTAAGAGGAAGAAGGAAAAATGATCTTTTCCTTCCCTCTTCTTTTACTCATCCTAAAAGAAGGGAGAAAGTAAAAACTCTCTTTTCATTGTAAGAAGAGAAGGAAGCTTGAATTTATCCTCCTTAGTGAAGTGAGCCTTCACTTTCCTTACCTTTAACCATAATTTCCCTCTTTTCATATCAGCACACCCTTGCTGGGGCTACTGGTTATGACATGGAACCACTTACCAAGAGGTCCAAGGTTCAATCCTTGGTCATGCCTCTTTTTGGTTCTTTTTCTTTTATATTTTTGAAAATCCACATAAGGCCCATACTATATCATGTATAAATCTATTTGAATTATTAAGGCCCATTTTAATAATGCATAAATCTATATTAATCATGCATAAATCTATATGAATTATTAGAGATCCTATGGGTGTTACAGAAGATGTGGGCTATCCTGTGGGGTAGGACGAACTATATAGGAAGGAAAACCATAGCTCATTTGTAAATCCACCTCCTCTGTTTCTATGAGATCGGAAGCGCACGAAAGGAACCATGCAGGGGAAGAAGTGGCCATGGCGAAACAACAGAAGGAAAGCAAACAAGGGAGGAGGTAGGGATATTCAAAAAGAAGAAGATAGCATTTTGAACCTCTTTCTTTTTTCCTCAAGGCCTTATACCCAAAAACCCTTAAACAGGAGAGGAAGAAGAACTGAAAAAAGGAGAAACCCGAAAGCATAAGGGTATATAAAATAATAATATCAAAGGTAGTTCATGTAGAATTTAAGTATAAAAGTGGGTATAGAGAAAGAGTATGAATCCAATAAGGAAGAGTACCCGGAATCATAACCGTCATAAAGAGGTAATGTCATCAAAGGATAAAATTGAATTCAAAAAGAAGGATGAATTCCAAGAAAAAGATGTTAAGTTTGGTAATCTTCCTCGGGAAACACAACCAAGTTTCTCTCGATATAGGCTTGATTCTTAAGAGAATCAAACAAATATGGGGAAAATCGGTCGGGTACTAGATTTATAAAATAATTTCATATTATCTATTTGAGTAAAACAATAAACCCGGATAGGCATAATGGACCGGACGAGATTTAGTTAAGTATAAGGCATTAGTCGATATGTTCCCGCATAAGGATATATCGACCAGGTATAGTAAACCAATTGATATCAAAATTAGCACATCAAACGGGACTCAGTTAGAAACTACCGGGCGGGACTTGTAAACATAAGTATGAATCGGTCAGTTACGATAGGCCAGCCGAGATGAATACTATTCTAATATATGGATTTGAGATTTATAAGGAGGTGACACCCGCCATAATGAACCAGATGAAATTTGGTTAAGTATAATGCATTAGATGATATTCATAAATACAAGTATAAATCGATCGAGTATAATAAACCGACCGATATTAAGAAATTATGATAGGCTGCACTAAATCGAACGGGACTTAATTAACTACAAAATACCAGACGATATTTGTCAACACTAGTATGCATCGACCGGTCACGATAGATCGGTCGAAATGGAAGATATTATAGTATATTGAGTGAAGTTTTATGGTGGCAAGCTAGGCGACACTCAACATACTTAGACAAAACAAACAACCACCACGAAAAGGAACAAATTTAATAATAAAGATAGAAGTTCAACTTTACATAAACCAACTAGGCTATCATCACAAATCCTAGTCAATCTTACAATGATTTAAATTCGAGTAAGAAAATTACTCTATCATTAACTGAGGAAATAGATCGGCGGGCCTGTTATCAAGAAGTTAGGAGGGGGATCGCGAGATAAGAAGCCTTCTTCTCACAATTGCTGCACTGCCCCTTTAGCTCCAGCAGTGTAGGCCGCCAAGATGGATTTTACGATGGGCTTGTTGAACTCTGGAGATTGGATCAAGACGGTAGCTCGTCCCTTGAAGCGGGTGTCTTCACCAGCCTTGTAAACTACCAAAGCCGTTTGGAAAGTTTTCAGCTCAGCGTCCTTGGTGGACACTTCTGCTTTGGCTATATTCAAAGAAGTATTCAAAGAGGCTATTTCATCATCTTTCAGATGTAAAGCCTTGAGTTTATTAGCTAGTGCATATTCATAATCAGACTTTAGTTTGTTAAGTTCAACCGTCTGATTCTCTAATTTGGAAGTTAATTCCTTGCTAAGATCCGTAGCCGATTGGAATTGCAATTGAAGGCTTTCAATTTGAGATTCGTATTGCTTCTTGGACTCTTCTGAAACTCTAGCAGAAGACATCTTAGCAATTTGTTGCTTCAACTTCTTGTTCTCATCGTACAAGTTGTGCATCAACCAAGACATGCCCATGTTCTCTAGCCATCGCTGGGAACATGATAAAGGATCATAAAATAGTAAAGGGAAAATAATAAATAAACTTTGATAAACATACCTGGGGTTCCTTGTTAGAAAATCGATCAACTGCCTCAGGAGGGGTGAGCTCCCCAAAAAGAGAATGAATTTTTCCCAGGCATTAGCAAAAGAACCTCCCAATAAGATAGGGAGGACGGGAATGGCAGAGGAGCCTGCAGAAAAAGAAGAAGTTGGAATAGAAGGGGGAGCAAAAACTAGGTAAGAAGAAGGTAAAGAACCAGATGTGGGCATAGACAGAGGAAAGGTGAAAGAAGGACCACCCGGAACAGTGGTACTAGAGGGAGGTGGAGAAGAGAAAACAAGAAAAGGATAAAAGTCAGCCAAAGTGAGCTCATCAGAAGGAAGGGTAGTAGGAGTAAAGTCTTCTGAGAGCAATTCTTCGGCGGAGAGGATGAGTCTCCTTTTGGGGGGAGGAGCCCTAGTAAGTTTGCGCCCCAGGCATTTGCCAGGAGCAACTTCAGCTATTGATTTATTGGAGCTCACAGGAGATGTAAGCTCAACGATAGGAAGGGGAGTGGCTACTGAAGGAGCAGCAGCCACTGATGAAGAAATAGTCGTCAAAGAAACAACAGGAGTTTCTGCAGGAAGGACTTCGGGAGCATCAAGAACCACTTGAGAGTTGGATACTTCAACCGGGGGAATCGGATCTTCAATTAGAGGTGGCGGAGTAATGGCAGCAAGAAGCTCTTGCTCTTTTGCGCGAAGTGCGTCCTCTTCCAAACGCAGTTCTTCATCAATTAACGCAAAATAGAAACTATCCACTACATAGAGGAAAGAAAGTGTTTTAGTTAGTAAAAATCAATAAGAAAGAAGCAGAATTTTACCTAAAGAGCCTTGTGTATCAGGCTTGACAGGGATTATGTGATGCCCCGCCCCTCCTGCTAAGGCGACGGGGGTTACTTTAACATACATAACTACTTACTACAACGGAAGTCTTATTTATAGAAATTAAAAACTTTTCTTTTCTTTAAAATCACCATGACTAATCACCTGGACATATAAAACCACATAGCATACCTAACATGATTTTTAAGTCATAATACCCAAACACATAATTTAAATGTCATGGAGTCATAAAGCAGTAACATAAACTAGGCATGGTTCTTATCAAACTAAAAGCAGGTCTTTCTCCTTTAGCCAAGCCACTACCACACACATCCTTCTAGCCCCTCCTGCTGCTCCCTTAGTCCATCCATTCCTTGCCTTTATCTGTGGTACAAGAAAGTAAGCAAGAAAAGATTGTTCTGATAAATGACAACGTTTATGATATACAAGTCAATATTGGTCGAGGCATTACGTCTATTCTTGTGAACTAGAAGAGAGTCACCCAATTCAATACAAAAGATTGTTCGACTTTATATTTAGAACCTGATCAAATACACAACATTACATTTCCCTCTCAAAATATTAAACCTCGAAAGGTCAACAAAAGTTACAAACATAAGCTCAAAGGATGCTTAGAAAATTTCAATCCCACCGAAGTCAAACTTGCCAGGAAGCAGAAGTGGAAATATTTTACCTAGCACGAAGGAAGCTTGCCCGGGTAACAGAAGTGGTAATATTTTGCCCAGGACGAAGGAAACTATGAAGCAGGGTGGTCTCAGGGACAAGGGGGAGGGGACAGATCTATTCACGCCCTGGTGCAAAGGTGACTGAAGAGTCCCTCCCCTACTTGAGCCCTAGAGCTCTGCTTCCAGAGTGACCATCCTAGCCTGCGGGTAACCTGGGCTATGCCCTCGTCGCAACATCCATGGACTATTGGGTTGGTCCTCCATGAGTAGTGGGAACTCCTCTGAAACCCGTCGGGTTTGCAGAACAGTCGTGCCTTTGGCTGGAGATTCTAGATCCCGAAAAACTTTATTCCTTGGGACAGTTTCTCGGATCAAAAGGTTAACTAAAGCCAAATCTTGGGCAAATTCATATATAGATTTCGCCTTGTCCAACAAGAATTGCCCCCAAAAAGGGGGATCTGGGGTCATACTCTTAGTAAGAAGAAGTGAACAAGGAAGATAAAGGAATGAGGCGAATGAAGAATGAAGAGAGGGTAATGACCCTATTTAAAGGATCAAAGGACCTAAGGAATCACTGTACTGAGGTTCACGGGATCACTGTACTCGGGTTCACAAGATTGTTGTACAAAAAATTCATAAGGTCACTTCAGTACCCGTGGCAGAGTCACGGGTAAAGAAGGAACAAAATCAGACCTGTGTCTAGTCAGTCGACTACACCTCCTTCGACTAGACTTGAGGGGAAGGCTAGTGATATGGGTTAGGTTTAGTAGGTCCCTGGTGAAAAGAAGAAAGGAGACAATGGAATCTAGGGGGGTAGGCTAGTATCGACCGAGATATACCTCCAGGGAGGTAGGCCAATATCGACCGGGATATACCTCAAAGGAGGTAGGTCAATATCGATCGGGATATACCTCCAAGGAGGTAGGCCAATATCTACCGAGATATACCTCAAAGGAGGTAGGCCAATATTGGCCAGGATATACCTCAAAGGAGGTAGGCCAATATCGATCGGGATATACCTCCAGGGAGGTAGGTCAATATCGGCCAAGATATACCTCAAAGGAGGTAGGCTAATATCGATCGAGATATACCTCAAGGGAGGTAGGCCAATATCGGTCGAGATATACCTCAAAGGAAGTAGGCCAATATCAATCGGGATATACCTCCAGGGAGGTAGGCCAAATTCGGCCAAGATATACCTCAAAGGAGGTAGGCCAATATCGATCGGGATATACCTCCAGGGAGGCAGGCCAATACCGACCGGGACATACTATTGGTTAGTCCAAGGAAAAACGTACCAATTCCACTGTACAAAATTTTTTTGTACAATTGTCAAACCTTTCCTTAAATAACCTATTGTGTTCTTTATAATTTAAATTAGGAATCGCAAACGGAACTTAACATCGTTGATTCTAAATTTAACTTATCTGTTCTTAATGGTTTAGATTTGAATCGCAAGAGGAACTTAACACCATTGATTCAAATCCACCTATGTTATTAATTTCATTAAATATTAATTTCCAAAATTGGCTTCCAGGACTGCATGGCAAGGCACATGGCCTTTTTGGATATGAGAGCAACCACCACCGCCTAAACAAAGCCTTTTAAGGAAAGCTAATATTTAATTTTTTTAAATAACTCTAGGTTAACCAAAAAGAATAATCGAATCACAAATTTGAAAAACAAAGAAAACACAAACTTGAAAAATAATTTTGAAAAACTAGATCTAATGCCTCTTGTGTTTGGAATTCTTACAAAGAAATAAACTAGCATGATGCGGAAAATAAATACTAGTAATACCTTTCTTTGTAAACTTTAATGACCCCTTGATCTTCTACCGTATTCCTCTTCTAACCTCGGACGTTGTGTGGGCAACGATTTTCTGAGATGAGAACCACCAAACACCTTCTTCTTCCTTCTAGGTTTTGACCACCAAGAGTCCTTCTTGATGAAGAGGTTCGGCCACCACCAATGCTCCAAGGGATGCTAGAGACTAAGCTTCCTTTCTCTCCTTCTTCTCCTTGCTTGATCCGACCACCAAGAGAACTCCACCAATGAAGAAGTTTCGGCCACAATAAGGAGAGGAGAGAAAAAGAAGGGGCCGGCCATACCCAAGGAGAAAAAGAGAGGAGAAAAATAGACTAGAGGTTATCCCCCAAGAAGGCACCTCTACCCCTTCTTTTATATTCCTTGGTCTTGGCAAATAAGAAATTTAAATAAAAACTTCCTTAATTCTTTTGCCATAAAAATAAAATTTTATTTAATTAAAAATAATTTCCTCTTCTCACATTACATGGTCGGTCACATATATAAGCTATAAATAAGGAGAGTTTTATTTATAAGAATTAAAACTTCCTAATTTGACTCCGGAAATTTATAAAAAACTTCTCCAATAATTTTTGCCTTCATGGTGGATTATAAAAAAGAAATTTTATAAATTAAAATCTTTCTTTTAAACATGTGGATGATTTCCAAAAAGGAAAGTTATCTCTAAAAATTAAAATCTCATTTTAATCTACAAATAAGGAAAGATATCAAATCTTTTCTTAATCTTTTGTAGAAACTAATAAAAGAGAATATTTAATTTTTAAACTCTCTTTTAAATCATGAACATGGTTAAAAAGGAAAATTTTCTCAAAATTAAAATCTACCTTTCAATCTACAAATAAGGAAAGATTTCAAATCTTTTCTTAATCTTTTGTAGAAAGCTATAAAATGAAAGATTTAAATTTTAAACTCTCTTTTAAAACCATGGAATCCACATAAGAAAATTTTAAAAAATAAAATTACTTTTTATTTTAATAGGGCCGGCCACCTAAGCTTGGGTTCAAGCTAGGGTCGGCCACCTCATGAACCCATGAACCATGCCTTTGGCCGGCCCTAGCTTGGACTCCAAGCTAGCTTGGTCGACCCCTATAGGATGGGTAAGAAGGTGGGTATAGGTGGGTATAGTACTCTATAATTAAGAGGCTACGATAGGGACTGAGAGGAGGAATTGGTTTTGGTCTCCCGATGAAATTAAGCATCCCATGTTCGCCCCGAACACATAACTTAATTTCATCAATAATAATTCATTCCACTAAAGAACTATTATTGAACTACCGCACCAATCCCAAATTATATTTTGGGCTCCTTCTTATTATGAGTGTTTTAGTCTCCCTGTGTTTAAGATAATGAATGCCCACTAATTAAATGAGTTACTAATAACTCTCTTAATTAATATCTTAGTCCAAGAGTAGTACCACTCAACCTTATCGTCATGTCGGACTAAGTCCACCTGCAGGGTTTAACATGACAATCCTTTTGAGCTCCTCTTGGGGTCATTCTCAACCTAGATTACTAGGACACAGTTTCCTTCTATAATCAACAACACACACTATAAGTAATATCATTTCCCAACTTATCGGGCTTATTGATTTATCGAGCTAAATCTCACCCATTGATAAGTCAAAGAAATAAATACTAAATATATGTGTTTGTTATTATATTAGGATTAAGAGCACACACTTCCATAATAACTAAGGTCTAGTTCTTTTATAAAGTCAGTATAAAAAGAACTTACCTAAAATGGTGATACTCAATACACTTGGAGTGTATCAGTGTAATTTATTAGTTAAGATAAACTAATACTTAATTACACTACGACTACTTCAACGGTTTGTTCCTTTCCATTTTAGTCGCGAGCAACTGTTTATAATTTATAGAGAACTGACAACATGATCTTCTGTGTGTGACACCACACACCATGTTATCTACAATATAAATTAATTGAACAACTACACTTAACAAATAAATGTAGGTATTTGACCATTGTGATTCTTTATTTCTAAATAAATGTTTATGCAGGGCTTTTAGTATACACTCTAACACATACCTCCAGGGAGGCATGCCAATGTCGACTGAGATATACCTCCAGAGAGGAAGGCCAATATCGGCCGAGATATACTTCCAAGTAGGTAGGCCAATACCGATCGAGACATACCTTGAGAGAGGTAGGCCAATCTTGGCTGGATAATACCTTGAAAAGGATAGGCCAATATTGGTCGAGATTACATACTTAATAAAATACAACCCAATATTAGCAAGGATAATAAACTTAGAGGAGTGCAGACCAGTATTGCCCAAGAAACATCATGAGAGGCAATAATAATTGACCGGACCTGGTCTGAGTTCGATTTTGACTGATACAAGGAGCAATGTTATATTAAGCTGTCTATGATATAGCAAAGACAGGAAGGGCAAGCAGGAATGATAAATGCACTCTGAAATAACTTATGAAATAGGACAGAAGTAAATATTTCAAATAAAATAGTTTAATGAAGATATTTGTAGTATGTGATTATATAACAGGTTTGTTAATATGGCGGGAGGAAGGCTTCTTGATTTTTCTGTAGGTACTAGATGATAAAGAAGGTACATCTGGGGTACAAAAAATATTCCTTAAAAACCATTTTCCACAAGTACACAGCTTACGTCATCTTATAACAAACTCTAACGAACCGGGGTCCACTTCATGTAACAACCCAATTTTCCCTATTTCGAGTTCTAAGTGTTTTTAAAAATATTTGGAAATACTTTTAAAATATTCTAGAGATTTTTAGAAATTTTTAGAGTATTTTTATGTAATTTTTGGAGGTCGTTTGGTATTTTTACTAAACGAAAGAAGTTTTGACAAAAAAATATCCAAGCCGAGGTTTGAACCAACAACCTTTGACTCGGTCAAAACCCGACTGACCAAGTGTGCTGGCGATCGTTGCTGATAAATTAGGAAGTGAAATATACTTAAGCAGTAGTTAAGAAATCGGAAATAAATTGGAATAAAAAGGGTTGCAGCCGAGATTCGAACCTGCGAGCCTTGCCTTAAGCAGAATGCAACCAACCAACTGTGCCAGCGGGCTTTGTTAATTAAGGAAAGAGTGAATAATATTTAAGGTATAGTAATTAATAAAAAAAAACCTTAGTTATAAGAAAAGGTTTAAGTTTTTTTTCCCGAACCCTAAACTTTTCCTCACCCTCTCTCCCGACGGCGCTGTTCTCCTTCTCGGGCGAAATCGACAGCGAGCGAGCACGATTCCGGTGGTCGGTGGGGGGATTCTCCGGAGGTTCTTCACCAGTACAAGGTTTCCCCGTCGAGGCGGAGCCGTGAGCACAAGAAGAGACCAAGAGCTCATCTCTCCGAAACCCTAGCAGCCTTCCCCTTCCAGTTGTAAGTCCTAAAAGCAAGGCTAAGTTGCTTCTCACCTGTGTTAAGAGTAGTTCCAAATGTAATTTGGAGTTTCCTTGTGTTTTTGAGTATGCTGTGAAGTTTTTTTTGGGTTCAGGGCTTGTTGCCATGAGCTTTATAGGAAAAACACGAGAGGGATTAGGGTGTTGAGCATGTAGGGTTCGGCAAATTGGTTTCTTGCTGTGGTACTGAACCTGAAGAGGGATTGTTATTCTTGTGGGTTCTATATTACTTGCAATTTGTGTGCTCTGCTATGTGTTTGTTGGTTTCATGGATTAGGGCTATGAGCAGTATGCTGTTAGAGACAATTTAGATCTCTTCTACGCTATAAAAGTGTAAGCTTTGCTTAGGTTTTATATGGATTCAAACTTCAACAGTTTTGTTTGTTTGAACAGCTATGTATAGCATTTTGTTTCCCTTATATTGCTTTCTTGCCGTGGAACTACAGATAGCTCCCACTAGTAGGCATGAGCATGAGCAGATTCATTCAAGTGTGCATTTATATTCATTCAAGTAGAAGTAAGCATGAGCAGATTCATTCAAGTGTGCATTTATATTCATTCAAGTAGAAGTAGGCATGAGCAGATTCATTCAAGTGTGCATTTATATATTCATTCAGTTCCTTTGCTATTTAGATTTAGTAAATAACATGAACATGAGCAGATTTAGATTTCTAGTTCCTTTGCTATTAGAATAACATGAGCAGATTTCTAATTCCTTATGTTATTAGATGTGCATGAGTAGCCTTCCTTTTAAAACAATCAATTTTTAGTTTCTTTAGAGTTTATAGTGCAGAATTGTGTAGCTTAATATACAGAATTGTGTTAGCTTAACATGCAGCATTTTAAGTGCAGATTTTTACAAGTAATGTACGCAGATTTTTGATAAGTATAACATTACAGATTTTGCTTAAGGAATTTTATAGTTTTATGAAACCCGAACAGTCCTATTGTCTAATGGTGGCTGCAGCATGCTTACTTTAGATAGCTTCCTATTGTAGATAGAATTGTTTTTACATTCATAGCATGCTTACGTAGTGATAATGGTCTTCTTGTACAGCATGTTTAAAAAGATTGTATTTCCTCTTTACTTTCACAGCAAGTATTAATAATTGTGTTTATTCTGTGAAACTCTAGAATTTTCATGCATATAGTGTTCTATTAAACTCTTTTAGGGGTTATGAGTGATTATAAGTAAGAAAAGACCAAGGTCTTAAATTGATCCTAAATTCCAGAAGTTTAGGATTAAAAGCACACTAAGTATTTGAATAAATGCCAAGGCATTTTGTTATAAGAGAATTAAAGAATAACAAGTATAAGGAAGTTATAGTTAAAAAGAAAATAAGTATTTTACTTTTAACGGCATGTACCAGACACAAGGTCCATTGGGTGAGCTCCTAGATCGCCCCTAGGCACAAGATCGCCTAGAAGTACCTTAGTATTTCGGGATTAGCTACCTCAACTCATATTAAGGATGCGCGCAAATTGGTACAATGCCGGGCCCAAGAGAAGTTGATTATTATTTTAAAGTAATAAAGTATAAGTTTTGAAACAAATGAAACAAGCTTCACTAATGTTTAGAGTCAGCAAGTTTAGCTTCTTTTAATTCGAAGCATGCAGTGTTAGTTTTGTTTGTTTCCTGATTAGTTATTTAGCATGATTAGCTTTATCTTCTAGAATGCAGTATTATCCTTGTGTAGCATGATTAGCTATTAGAATTACATGAGTAGATTCCTTAGCTTTTCTTTGCTATTAGTTTGACATGAGTAGTTATGTTTATGCTTTGCTTTCTTTTAGAGCATATAGTTTCTAGTTCTTTCTTTATACATGCATATTCGTGTTTTTGTGAGTTAGATAGCGCTTACTAAGCAAATTTTGCTTATAGATTGCACTTCCTCTTACTGCAGATAAAGGAAAAGAAAAGATTTAGGAAGGAAGGCGACAAGGTGGTGCGAATGGTGTGTGATGCCAGGACTGTGGGAGAGAACTGGGAAATTTTTGAGTTTTCGTGTCTAGCGGATATGAAGTAATTGAGTTGTACTTTATAGTTGATGTCATTTGAGATTGTATTTTATATTCCATGTTTTATTGAGTTTATTCACGTTATTAGTTTGCATGCTGTGATGAGTTTCTATGTAATAGGTAGATATTATAGTTTTTGTCACTTATTAAACTGCATGGGTGTTTGATATATGTTCCAGCCGCCTGTGGCTGTGTATACTGTGTATGTATTAATGTTTATGGTCACCGGTATAGGGGAGATTCTGTCAAAATTTTTCGGTAGGGATTCCTCGTGGTTTCGATCACACCGGTTAAGTAGAGTTAATAGTTAAGTAACGGTCACCTTAGAGAGTAGTATAGTTTAGTAAGAAGGGTGGTCGTTACACTTCATGATTACGGAGGTTATATGAAGTGGTATAAAAGGGGGAATCCTCTCCGTTGGCGAGGTAAGTTCACATCACTGCTCACATTTATAACCCTAGTTTTCAACTACTGTTCATCTTCTTCTTCCTTTTTTCCAACACAAAGAGAGATCATTGACTTTAGCGTCGGAGGGCCTAGCCAGGGATTCCCACCCCGGTCTTAGGTCACTGACGATAGTGTTGGTTGGTCTCTTGTGCGCAGGAAGCCTTGGAAGCTCCGGATCTGGGTTTTCTTCAGTCGGATTTCTTTCTCGCCATTGGAGCTTCGCACCAGAATGACATTCTGGGACTTCATTCTCTTAGATCCGCTTTGGGTTTCTCGGATCGGTGTTCTATAGGTATTATTCTTCACCAACAGTAGGTTTTTTCTCCTAGCTTTTCATTTTGTCAAGCTTCTCAAACAGGATCAATTATTGATCCAAATCCACCTATGTTATAAATTTAATTAAATATTAATTTCTATAATTGGCTTCCAGAACTGCATGGCGAGGCACTAGGCCTTCTTGGGTATGGGATCATCCACCACCGCCTAGACAAAGCCTTTTAAAGAAACCTAATATTTAATTTCCTTATATAACTCTAGGTTTAACCAAAAGGAACAATCGAATCACAAATTTGAAAAAAAAAAAAACAAAAGAAACACAACTTTGAATATCTAATCCGAAAATATAGAATCACTAGTCTCTTGTGTTTGGAATTCGTACAAAGAAAACTAGTATGATACGGCAAACAATTACAAGTTATACCTTTCTTTGTAAGCAATAATCTCTTGATCTTCTACCGTATTCCTCTTCTTATCTCGGACGTTGTGTAGGCAACGATCTATTGAGATGAGAACCACCAACACCTTTCTTCTTGCAAGATTCGGCCACCAACCTTCAAGCTCTAAGGGATGTAAGAGCAATACCTCCTTTCTCTCCTTCTTCTCCTAGCTAGAACCAGCCACCAAGGACTTCTCTTGTGTTGATGCCGCTGGCCACCAAGGAGGAAGAGAAAAGGAGAAGAGCAAGGAACTTATGGCCGACCACCACCAAGGAAGAGAGGGGAGGAAAATAGAATAGAGTTGTGTCTCATGAAGACACCCCCTCCATCTCTTTTATAATCCTTGGTCTTGGCAAATAAGGAAAATTTAAATAAAAACTTCCTTATTTTCTTTGCCATGAAAAGGAAAATTTAATTGATTAAAACCAATTTCCTTTTCTTAAATCATCATGGTCCGCCACCTCATAGCTCCAAGCAAGGAAAGTTTTAATAACATAAGCATTAAAACTTCCTAATTTGCTTCCGAAATTTTTAATAAAAATTTCACTAATAATTTTTCCCTTCATGGTTGGTAATAAAAGGAAATTTTATAAATTAAAATCTCTCTATTAAAACATGTGGATGATTTCCAAAAAGGAAAGTTTTCTTTAAAATTAAAATCTTCCTTTCAATCTACAAATAAGGAAAGATATCAAATCTTTTCTTAATATTTTGTAGAAACTTATGAAAGGAAATATTTAATTTTAAAACTCTCTTTTAAATCATGAACATGGTTACAAAGAAGGAAAGTTTTATCAAAAATTAAAATCTTCCTTTTAACTACAAATAAAGAAAGATATCAAATCTTTCACTTAATCTTTTGTAGAAGGAAAGATTTAAACTTTCTTTTAAAACCATGATATCCACATAAGAAAAGATTTTAAATAAAATCCCTTTTATTTTTCTAGTGGTCGACCACCTAAGCTTGGGATCCAAGCTTTGGCCGACCACCTTAAATTGGCTTCACCCTTAGCTTTGGCCGGCCCTAGCTTGGGCTCCAAGCTAGTTTGGCCGACCACCTCAAGGTGGGTAGTAAGGTGGGTATATGGTGGGTATAATTCTCTATAAACAAGAGGCTACAATAGGGACCGAGAGGAGGAATTGGTTTTGGTCTCTCGATGAAATTAAGCTTCCCGTGTTCGCCCCGAACACCCAACTTAATTTCATCAATAATAATTCATACCACTAAAGAATTATTATTGAACTACTGCACCAATCCCAAATTATATTTTAGGCTCCTTCTTATTATGAGTGTGTTAGTCTCCCTGTGTTTAAGATGTCGAATGCCCACTAATTAAATGAATTACTAACAACTCTCTTTAATTAATATCTTAGTATAAAAAGTAGTACCACTCAACCTTATTGTCATGTCAGACTAAGTCCACCTGCAGGATTTAACATGACAATCCTTATGAGCTCCTCTTGGGGACATTATCAACCTAGATTACTACGACACAGTTTCCTTCTATAATAAAAAACACACACTATAAGTAATATCATTTCCCAACTTATCGGGCCTTTTGATTTATCGAGCTAAATCTCACCCTTTGATAAGTTAAAGAAATGAATACTAAATATATGTGCCCGTTATTATATTAGGATTAAGAGCACACACTTCCATAATAACTAAGGTCTTTTTCTTTTATTAAGTTGATGTGCGTAGATTATATATACCTTTTATGCATGTTTGGACGCACATTCACATACTTTGTACATGCTTTGTCAATGCATTTTCATACTTCTAGCTTTCCTTTTAGCATATTCACTCTTTTTGTTCGGAGATCTGCTTTTGTGCATTTTCTATACACAGGAGTCGAATTTGGTGAAGGATTCATGTTCGGGGCTAAATCTGCAAGCGAAGCTAGAGAGGAAGGCGTCATTCCTTAACCTCACACAGACCTGCCATGGGGGGATTGCCCAGGCCGTGTGGAGATCCTTGGCCTTGTGGCTACAGCAGAGGAGGAAATTTCCACGGTCGTGTGAACCTCACACGACCGTGCCAATATTTGAAGCCAAATGGAGCCAGGTCGTGTATATCACACGGCCATGTAAGATTTCCAGAGATCAGGGAAGCCTTGGCCGTGTACACCACACGGGTCGTGCAGGGTTTCCAGTGAGCAAGAGGGCTCTGTCCGTGTACACCACACGGTCGTGCCAGGTTTCCAGAGGCAGAAGCAGTCCAGGCCGTGTAGATCTACATGGCCATGCAAGGGGGGTCATGGAAGATGCATGTCACGGTCGTGTACCACACACGACCGTGTAAGATTGGCAGAGAAGGGAATGGCTTTGGTTATGTGAACCTCACACGGCCGTGCCTCGAGGTCGTGTGGCGCCCAAACCTCACCTCTATATAAAGCCTCCTTCATGTTTTGAGAGAGGATTCTCTCCCTTTTTGGGGAAAACAAGATTTGGAACATTCCTTGCCATTCTTGGAGGGATTTTCGATGATCTAAGGGCGGATCTTCACCGAATCTACTCCGAGAAAGCAAGGATTGGATTCGAAGATGTAACGACCCAATTTTCCCCATTAAGAGTTTTAAACGTTCTTAAAAATATTTAGAAATGCTATAGAAATATTCTAGAGATTTTTAGAAATTTTTAGAGTATTTTTATGTAATTTTCGGAGGTCATTTGGTATTTTTACTAAACGAAGGAAGTTTCGACAAAAAAAAAGGTTCAAGCCGAGATTCGAACCATAGACCTCGGACTTGAACCAAACCTTAACCGAATCCAGTTAGCCAACTGATCCAACGATCGTTTCTTATTAAAGGAGGAAAAATTCCATTTAAGCAGTAGTTGGGAAATAAATTAAAATAAAAAGGAGCGGATGAGAATTGAACCTGCGACCTTTGATTCGGCCAAAACCCGGTTGACCAAGTGTTCGGGCAGATGGTTTGTAATTAAAGTAAGGGCGAAATATATTTAAGCGGTGATGGGTAACAGAAATACCTAGGTGTTAAAAGGGGATTAATTTCTCCCGATCCAAAACCTAATCTCCTCTTCGATCTCGCGCGCGGCGTTCCTGTGCCCGGGCGGAAATGAAGCCGAGCCTAGGGCTTTGTCTCCGGCAGCCGGCGAGGACCTTTCCCGTGAGATCTTCACGTTCTCAAGACCCCTTCAGCGAGGAGAAGGTGTAGACGTAAGAGATCGCCGAGATTTGGAGCTCACCCGAACCCTAGAAGCACTAGAAGGTTCCTTCTTTGGCTGTGAGTCAAGGAAATGAAAGTAAGTCGCTTCTCACCTGCAGTAGGAGTAGCTCCGAATTGGCTTTGGTGTTTTTCTTGTTTTCTTGAGTTTTGCCGTGAAGAATCTTGGTTTTTGTTTGTTGTCGTGAACCTTAAAGAAAGAAGAGACAAATTAGTTCAGTAAGCATGAAGAACAGATTTCGGATTCCTGTGTTGGGCAAGGAACATGGAAGAGTTTAGTTTCCTTTAAAGCATGTAGTTTGATTTTGTAGAATGGTATGTTATGATACAATACATGAAGAACAACCATGTTTTCCTAGGTTTTCAGTAGCAAATCTTTTTTTGGTTGCAAGGTGTGTACAATGGCACAATGTTGGTGAATATGCTGTGAGATACTTGATTGTAGTTTAGTCCTTAAAGCATGTAAGTAAATGTACTGCAGATTTATGCAATTGATATGGAATTTGTGATGTGTTCAAGATTGCTAGTGCAGGTTTTGTTGGGGATAAGTATACCTGGACAAATAAAAGAATGTGGAAGAGGTTAGATAGGGTTTTAATGTTTCCCTCTTAGAATGAAAAGGATTTAGAAGAATGCTATGTTTGGAGTCTTCATCTTTTTGTCCAGCAACTAGGTTGTTAGGTATTGTGACGAGACAATTTTAGTGTTTGAACAATAGTCAAGAATCCTCAAGCAAAGAAGTTGTTTACATAACGATTTAATTATGATGACAATAGAATCGTTAGTTTAGCTATCCTAGGCTGGACAGGTTTTTCTAACTTGAGGGGAAAAATATTCTTTCCATACTATGTACACATTATGCTAGTCTTCAGTTAGGTATTAGTAGTATAGTGCAGAATTCGTGTTTACAGCAAGCATGAACAGCTCTATTTAGAGCTTAGAATAGCCTTTCTTTCTTTGTATTTCTACGGGCCTGAACAACTTTACTTGAAGCTTAAAACATCCCTTTCAATTTGCAGGTTAAGCAAGCGCAAATTCAGTTTCAAGTTAGTTTTCTTTGTTGCTGTACAAAACCCGAACTGCCTTTTATTCCAAGTATATATATATATACATACATATATATAGTTAGATTTATCTTTAAGATTTTAGTTTCCCTTGGTTCTGTTATTAGGCAATGAACATAGAATGACTTGGATTAAGTATTGGTTTATTAGGCTAATTGGAGGTTGATCCGGCAGTGATTTTGGTTTATTTTTAAATGAAGTAGGTGGTGTAATCTCTTTAGTGTAAAGTGAGAGATGTTAAATGACTTTAGCTTGTGCAGTGATAGACCAAGTAGAGAGGAGCAGGATCATTTTAGTGGATCACCTAGACTATTGAATGGATTTAATAGAATCTGAACTTATGATGCTTAAGCAAATGTTTTTCCAATATGCACTTAAGTTATTTGGATTGAATATTCATAGTTTACAATTCCAGTTAGATCACTTCTTCATATTGGTTGAAGTAGGAACGGACTTAAAAAGTAAGGAAAATTGGAGTAAGTATCCTTCTAATCATAAATAGATCATGTTGATGATGAAACAGAAAGTTTAGAAAGCAGTGGTTGATATTAGATGAGTGGGGAAACTGAGATAATTGGAATCAATTTGGAAGTTTTAATGTAGTTTAGATCTCCTTATAGTGCAGTTTTAAAAGATTATAGTGAAGTTTGATTAAGTCTTTAGAGTGCAGATTTTTATTAAGAAGAGCAGTGCAGATTTTTCTAAGTAATAGAAGTGCAGTTTTCCTTTTCTAGCTTCTCCTTAGCTATTTGTAAGTATGAGCAGACTTCTTTTCTATTGCTATTAGACGTGCAAATTTTCTTTGCTATCAGTTTAACATGAGCAGTATTGATTCCTATTTTTAGTCCTTTACTACTAGATACACATGAGCAGTTTCCTTTAGTTTTCATTTGCTATTTTAACAAGCATGAACAGCCATGTATTCTAGTAGAAAAAAATAAGAATCCTATTAAATATTTTTAGAAGTATTAACAAGTAAAAGAAAGAAAAAGAAAAGAAAGAGAAAGGCTAAGGCCTTAAGTAAATTCCAAAGTCAAGACTTTAGGGATTTTGGCACACAAGGTGTCTATTAAAATGTCAAGGCATTTAAAGAAGAAGTAATTAAGATTATAAGTATTTTACTTTTAAGAAGAGGCTAGTACCCGACTTCACAAGGTTGTCGTTAAATAAATCCAGGTGTCCAATTCCAAGGTCTTGGCCCTGGTAGACCAAGGTCTGCTCTTTTAGGATTGGTGGCTCGCTACCCCAATCTATCAGGGAACGCGCATAAGATGGTACTAAGTCTGGGCCCAAGAAGAAAGTTTATTATTATTTTGAAGTATTATAAGTATAAGTTTTTGAACAAAAGAAATAAGTTTCACATAAGTATAAAAGTATAAAAGAATAATTTTAGAACAAATGAATCAAGTTTCACTTTGTTTTAGAATCAGTAAGTTTAGTTCCCTTTTATGCTAGCATGTTATTTAGATTAGCTTACTGTTCTTTGCTATTAGAAGAGCATGAGTAGCTTTACATGTTTAGCACTTCAGTATGTTTGTTTATTTACTAGTAGATGAGCATGAGTAGTTTTGCCTTTGAGCATTCAATTTTAGTTTTTAGTATATTCACATGCATATCGAGTTTTTGTGAGTTAGATAGCGCTTACTAAGCATTTTACTTATAGATTACATTTCCTCTTACTGCAGATAAAGGAAGGCGACAAGGTGGCGCAGATGATGTGTGATGCCAGGACTATGGAAGTCTTGGGACTAGAAAGGAGTTCCTTTAGTCTTCTTTCCTTATTTTTAGTTTCCGTATTTTAGTTATTGTAAACATTTGAGTTGTATTTTAAGTTCATGTCATTTGAGATTATTCTGTTTAGATTGCATGTAGGATGAGTTCAGTTTAGTAAGTAGATATTTGTGTGTTTGATTCTTATTTAACTGCGTGCGTGTTTGATAATTGTTCCAGCTGCCTGTGGCTGATGTATACTATGTTTGTATCTCATTTTAAGGTCACCGGTACAGGGGAGATTCTGTCGAAATTTTTCGGTAGAGACTCCTCGTGGTTTCGATCATACCGGTTAAGTAGAGTTAGTAGTTAAGTAACGGTCATCCTTAGAGTGTAGTAGTAGTAGTAAGAAGGGTGGTCGTTACAGAAGACGTTCTTCTTTGTAGATAAGTTTTCTTTCTCTCTTTTCTTGGATTTGAGGGGATTAAGAATGCTTGTAATCTTCTTTTCTTCGGGTTTCTTTCCTTGTTTTATGGAGTAGATTTCTTGTTCTAGGATGGAGGGAGTAATTGTAAGGATGATTTGATGTAAAACTCTTGTGGATGTGCCAATTTCCTATTTCTATGATTTTGCCCTGTTTGTATTTATTCTATCTTGTATGGATTGTTGTGATTAGGTCTTAATTACCATGCTTAATTGGATGTTTGGATATCTTGTAGATCTTGTAGAGATTGTATCTCATTCGATTTTTCGAGGGACGTTCGTGACAGGAACATGCCCGTGTAAGGACGTTTGAGGAACGATCTTGAGTGTGAAATAGGATAATTCAAGGAGGTAGGGTAGATTGTGTGCATTAATCTTTATATCTTGATGCGGTTGATGAGTGATGAATTCGTATGTTGATTATTCGAGGGGCGCACGTGACAGACAAGCCCGTGTAAGGACAACATAGGTTCATTCCTAATTGATCACATTTAGGTATAGATTTCAATCCTAGGCCGGTTGTCTATTGCAAGAGAAAACCGACAACCTTCTACAAATGATGGACAATTGAGGAATAAGATTTGGTAGATCATTTACATGGAACAATTCTTACAAAGAAACCAAAACACCTAGAACATTCCCTATATCGTTGCCCTTATTCTTGTTTCTTATTCTTTCATTTCTTGTTTACATTTCATAGTCATACTTAACTTTTGAAAACCAATTGAATAGTTGTTTGGCTAATTCGCATTGAGACATCTTTAGTGCTTATTCCAGTCCCTATGGATACGATATCTTTTATTATTACTTACGATGTAATCGTACACTTGCGGTTCGTAACATGTTTTTGGCGCCGTTGCCGGGGATTGCACTATAACATTAGGGATTATCAATTGTGTGAGATCTCGGAAAAAATTTAATAAATAGGGTTATTTCAGAAATATCCTTATAAAAATTTTCTGGAATTTTTAGAAATTTTCTGGGAATTTTTCGGAGCTCGTATGACGGGTTTTGAGGGGATTAATTTCGGGCGCGGATAAAGCATGTTTGGGATACCTGTTTAAGAGAGGAAATGTTTGATTATATAAATTCCTTTGTTTTCTATTTTCCTTTCCCAAATCGCCGAACCACCCGACCCGAACCCTTCTTCCTCTCTTCCCCAACGCGAAACCCCTTTCTTCCTCTCCTTCTCTGATTTCTCCTTTGCTCGAAGCTGAACCCTTGGTTTCTCTCACCTTCGTCGCCAATCCTGAGGAGCTAATCGCCGGATCTCGACGGAAACCAGCGGCCTCTAGGTCTTCATCGGCTGAGGAGTCTCTGTTCAACGGATCCGGCGGCCGATCATCGGCAATACAGTGTTTAGGGCTTCAAGGGTAAGTAATCTGAACCTTATTCCTTCTATTTCTTGGATTTGTGCCCTTGCTTCGAGTTCTTCCTTGATCCTGCTCTCTTTCTCTCTAATGGTCAGCGATCCTAGGTCAGATCCTGGATCCAACCCTCATTCTTGTTGATTTGGGGACAGAAGGATCCCTGGTACGTTGCTTCACGGATTGGATAGGGCGACGTTTTCTAGAGACAACCAATTGAAGGTAAGGTGTCGTCGAATTTCGGTTGATTGGGTGCTATTTTGTGTTGAATTGTGATTTCCTCATCTTGATCCGATCTAGGGAGGGGAGGTTCTGTGAAGGTGATCTTGGATCCCTTCTGTGTTGTTGCTGATTGAGGTCTCGGTTGAATTGGGGAAGAACTCCAGCAGAGGTTGCTGTGGGTTTTCTGATCCAGCAAGGTGAGGATCTGTTTTGGTTCTTGCTGTGGTGTCTTTGGTTTCGGCAGGCACCTCATCCAGCCAGCTCAGTTTGGTTCGGCAGTCACCCATACCTCAGTGTTCTTTGTTACAGCACCTTGTTCAGCTGGGAATTGAGGTATGTGTAGGGATTTTGATACATGTGTAGTTTTGATTTAGGGTTAGGTTTGAAATGAATTTTGGTTGGAACATGTTATAGATCATGTTTCGAATTTGGATATTTGTTAGATTATGTGTTAGATGATTAGGTATGATCTTGATACCTATTGATAATTAATTATCATTAGGTTGTGTAGATTAATTAGGTTATATGGATTTAGGTTTGATTTGCTAATCTAATGGTTGATTAGGGATTAGGAAACTATCCCTAATTAACCGTTAGAAAGGTTGTGGGATATGGTTTAGGGTTTGTTCCTAAATTTCTATTTAAGATTTATTTAGCTATTTGTTTGTATTCTAGCTAAATAAAAGTAAGTGTATTTATTTACACAGGACTTTGATTCGAGACGAGCATCTCGATATTGGATTAGGACTGGATTGTACCTTCTATTTGAGGCGGGTACCCTTTGACTTATCTTTTGATACTGTCTTATGATATGTATAGTTTTATATATAATTACTAGTGGTAGATGGTAGATTTATTTCTTCCCTGGTCTTAGCTTAGTTGATACCTATCACATGCTTCTTCTGTTAGTTGCTGTACTTTAGAATTGGATGATTTTTACCTTTTGCTATGTTTATGTATGTTATGGAGATGGATAGATACATTTAGTGTTATTTCCACTGGATCAGTTACTGTAGATACTTGTTATATGTTGTTGGATCTATGTTGCGTATATCATGGTTATTTTTATATGTGTTTACCTTTTTGGCACGCACATATATGGAGGAGGCTTTGTTCAGGTATGTCATATTGTAGCCGCATGCACCATATCGCATGATTGCATGCTGGGCGATTGACGACTACATTATTGTTGAGCTCGTCGGCCGGCTAAATGGGCCTGCACACAACGTATCCACTCATGGGTAGTGGCACAGCACTAGGGTGTGTATGGTAGTTAGCTCTGTAGTGCTCCGCTGGTCCGCTCATGGGTAGTGTGACTGCAGCGTGGTAGCAGGCAGGGATCCCTCCCCGTCATCGCGTACCGGGAGATGAGAGCATTACGCTCCCTCACTATGTTTTGTTGGTGCGGGAAGCATCCAACGATCGAACCCAAGTTTTGATAATGGCAAAGGATTCAAAGTTAAGGTGTGTTGTGATCTAACATGCTGAATGAGTATTTCAGGAAAAGTCCTAACTGCGGTTAGGCAGGTGAAAAACCCTAGGGGGTGGTAACCCTAGGTGGAGAAAAGTCCTAGCTGCGGTTAGGCAAAGGGAAAAACCCTAGGGGGTGGTAACCCTAGGTCATAGGGGGTGGTAACCCTATGCGGAAAGTCTTGGCAGGTCGATGACTTCAGGCAAAAGTCCTAGGGGGTGGTAACCCTAGGTGGAAAGTCCTGGTGTCGCGAACCAGGTGAAAGACTAGACTAGCCGGGAAGCGGATGTCCAGCAGAAAGTCCGGAAGTATCGAGTGCTGAGCAAAAGTCCAGTCGATCTGGAGGACGCGTTCCCCGTAGAGGGAACAGTAGGCGTTGGGTCGACCTAGGGTTTCCGGTAGGAAATCCGAGGTCAGACCCGGACAGTCCAGAGACTGTCATAATTTCATATTCACACTATTATTTTGTGTTAACTTTGTGTTGCAGGTATTTTTGGATTAACATACTTGCAGGTACCAAAAACACAAAGAAGAACTCGGATGAACAGTGTCTGAGGCGCCTCCATGAGGCTTGGAGGCGCCTCGGGTTCAAAATCCTGAGCTGGCGCGAGGAGGAGGCTTAAGGCGCCTTGGAGGGGTTTTAAGGCGCCTTAGACAGCTTGGAGGCGCCTTCAGGTCGCGGCAGTCAAAGGATTATCCCAGCGAGCAGAACGGGATAAAATTCAGGCTTAAGGCGCCTTGAAAGGGTTTAAGGCGCCTTGAACACTGTTTATAAAGGGGGTTCGACCAGCAGCTCAGTACAACAAGTTCCAAGTCTTCTTTACTCAACGTGCTGCTCCGAAAGACTCCCGGAAGTGCTGCTACACGTCTACGACGACCCAGAGCTCCAAGATTCCTCTATTTCGTCGTCAGTATAGATTTCTGTTATCGCATCTCTTGTAATACTTAGTCTGTAATAATCGAGCTTATAGTTGTTGCCCACCGGAAGCGATCAAGGATCGCGGGCCTTCGACTAGGAGTCGCCTTAGGCTCCGAACGAAGTAAATTCCTCTGTGTTTGTGTGTTTGCCTTTTTATTCCGCTGCGTCTTAATTACTCGAGTGTTTTACAAATCAAACGATTTAGCCATGAGTGCTATTCACCCCCCCCCCCTCTAGCACGTCTCGATCCAACAATTGGTATCAGAGCGGGGTCGTCTTGAATCAGTGCAACCACTATTCAAGACAATTTTCTTTTCGTGGTTTTGTTCGGAGTCAATTAGAATTTAGCCTCATAGCTATATTCTAATTTCTTTTTACGAATCGATTTTTTGCCCGAAGTTGGTGCAACACCACTCGAGCTTGTAATTATTACTATTCTCTTCCCACACTACTAATCCAAGACTCAGTCTTGGAATAGATCTTGTTGTTTTTTGTTCTTTTAGATCTAAATGGCCCAACAAGAAGGATATAGCACCGTTCGCCCCCCACTATTTTCCGGAGAAGACTTCGGATATTGGAAGGGGCGAATGGAAATATATCTAAAGATCCAGTTCGACACCTGGATGATCGTCAGAACAGGACTACAACTACCAACTGGTACCGATGGTAAGCCTACATCCTGTGAAAACTGGGAGCCCGCATTTATCAAGAAGGTGGAAGCCGACGCCAAAGCCACCTGCACCATCCAATGCGGTCTGACCAAAGAAGAGCTCAACAGAGTCGGTCCATTCTCCTCCGCAAAGGAACTATGGGAGAAACTGATCGAACTACACGAGGGCTCCTCGGAAACCAAGGTAAGTAAGCGTGATTTGTTATTAAATAAACTATACAATTTGAAAATGCAGGAAGGCGAGACGGCAAGCTCTTTGCACACCCGAATTCAAGATATCCTGAATTCTCTACATGGAATCGGGTAGAAGGTAGAAAACAGAGATATAATAAGGTATGCCCTTAACTCATTCCCTAGGAGTACACTATGGGCATCAATGGTAGATGCCTATAAAGTCTCTAAGGATTTGTCTTCCTTAAAATTAGATGGATTGTTTAGTGAATTCGAACTCCATGAACAGACTAATGCACGGCCATCCGAGAAAGGGATTGCTTTGGTTGCAGGAACGAGTCGAACACGGGAATCAAGAGGACGGCGAAAAGTTGAATCGGAATCAGAAGATGAATCCGATTCAGAAGATTCAGAAGATGAACTGGCCGACGAATTTGTGAATCTTGTAAAGAAACTCTACAAGAAGAAGAAGGGATTCAACAAGAAAGATCTGAAGAAGGCAGTTCAATCCAAGGAGGCCCAATCAAAGACAAAATTTGAAGTCACATGTTACGGGTGCAACCAAAAGGGCCATATCAAGGCCAACTGCCCCAATCAAAAGGAAGCCAAGAAGCAAAGAAGAAAGAAGGCTCTAAAGGCAACCTGGGACGAATCTTCTTCGGAGGACGAAGACGACGAACTCAACCAAACAAGTTTACTCGCATTGATGGCCCGGGACCAGATCAGCGAATCCGAGAGCGAGTCAGAAGCCGACTCTGAGCAAAGCCACGGATCCGCATCCGTTTCCGAAGGACCAGACTCCGCTGTAAGTATTCCTAGACTCAATAATTTAGTCAATTATTTACTTCGCAAATTAGCTAAGTCAAATTTGAAAATTAATTCACTTTTAAGAGAAATAACCACTCTTAAAGGAGTAACTAACTCAAAATCTTTAACTGAAGATTCAACTCAAGTACAACGACTTGAGAAAGAAAATTCAAATCTGAAAAATCAGTTAAACAAGTTAGAAATTACTCTAGAAAAGTTCTCTCTGGGTTCCAAGAATTTGAATCTAATTCTTGGGACACAAAGAGCTGTCTACAATAGAACTGGGCCAGGATACAAAAGTAAAAAGAAATATAAATCCTATTTATCTTTAATAAACAAACAAAGTAGTAAATCAGTCCAAGCATGGGTCCCCAAGTCCAAGTTGATCAATCAAGTTGGAGCTGGTCAATACTGGGTCCCGAAGGATCAAATATACTACCTCGATAGACCACATCGAGGCCATGATCCAGGGGGAGCAAAAAGAAAAACGATATTAATCAAACCAAATTAAAATTCAAATTATAAATTCTAAATTTGAAATTAAATTAAAATTTAAAATTCAAAATTAAATTACAAAATCTAAATTTAAAATTCGAAACTAAATTATTCAAAATTAAATTAAATTTCAAAATTCAAAATTCAAAATTCAAATTACAAATTCGAAATTAAAATAAAATTCTAAATTCAAAATTAAATTAAACTTCAAAATTCAAAATTCAAATTACAAATTCGAAATTAAAATAAAATTCAAAAAAAACAAATTACAAATTCTAAATTCGAAATTAAATTAAACTTCAAAATTCAAAATTCAAAATTCAAATTACAAATTCAAAATTTAAAATTAAATTAAAATTCAAAAATTCAAAAGTCAATAGAAGAAGGATCCAGAATAGCTGGCACCCCCAACTAAATTACCCGACTGGGTAACCGAAATTAATCTATCCGGAATGGGTAAACAAGAATAGACTACCCGGCAGGGTAATTAAGGTTAGATAAATGGGCGAGGTTTAACTTGACCCACGGTACTGGTGAAGTTTTTTGATGATAGTAAGTTAGGGAAGCTTGGGCATCGCATGTCTAGGAAGATATGGCTTCGACCTGGTGCATTTGGCCAAGTGGAACTGACCGAAGCTACCCCTAAATGGATCCTAACTAGTTAGACCAAGGTTCAGTATTAAGTTCAGTGGGTAGGATTATTTGGAAAACCTCGAAGGCATGGTTACTTTAATGAGTTCCTTGTGACTCACCATAGCCCAGAAGTTTATCCAAAGAATGCTTACTTGTTGAACCCAAAGCTAAACTTGAATCTAACACAAAGTTAAACCTTACCCTAAAATTCAACCATAATTCATCTCACAACAATTATAGGGTTCCCTGATTGAAAATTTAGATCGGGTGAGATGACTAAGAATTAAAAGTAAAATTGAATTGAATTTAAATTATCATCAAAGTAATTAACTCACAATTTATTTCAAAAGTATTTAAAAAATCTTTTAAAATTAATTTCAAAATCATTTTAAAACTTAATTTCAAAATCTTTGAAAAATCATTTCAAAATCTTTTAAAATTTTATTATTTGAAAAATCTTTTCAAAATCATTTCAAAATCAATTTCAAATTTATTTGAAAATTCTTTTCAAAATATTTTCAAAATCAATTTCAAAATTATTTTAAAATCATTTTAAAATTAATTTCAAAATTATTTTAAAAACTTTTAAAAATTAATTTCAAAATTATTTTAAAAACTTTTAAAAATTAATTTCAAAATTATTTTAAAAACTTTTTAAAATTATTTAAAAAATATTATCAAAATCAATTTCAAAATTATTTAAAACTTAAAATGCAAAGTAATTTTTTTTTATTTATTTATTATCTTGAATACAATGGAATAGAAAACATAGTGTCTGCTTCAATCACGCTATCTTTAATCCATTAAAAAGAAACCAATTCAACTACTTCATGTGTAGGAGTTGGATCAATGGATGTTGGATAGTGGATGCTCCAGACATATGACGGGAGATAAATTGAAGTTTTCAAAGCTCAAATTAAAAAATTTAGGATCAGTTGCATTCGGCAACAATGGTCAACTTAAAGTAATCGGAAGAGGTAATATCGAACTTAGCTCCGAGTTTATTATTAGAAAAGTTCTGTTAGTTGATAATTTCAATTTCAACTTACTAAGTATAAGCCAATTATGTGATAGCGGATACTTAGTCACTTTTGACAAAACTAGGTGTTTAGTCAAAAATATTGAAAATCCTGAAATTACACTTAAGGGACTTAGGAAAAATAATATGTACTCAATTAATCTACCCACATCCTCAATAAAGTGTTTAATAACACAAGAAGAGGAGACTGACTTGTGGCACAGAAGACTGGGTCACACTCACACTAGACTCATTTCAAGAATGAGTCATAACGGTCTAGTTAGAGGTCTACCCAAACTAAAATTCATTGAAACCTCAATCTGTAATGCTTGTCAACAAGGAAAACAAACTAAGTCAACATACAAACCAACAAATCTAGAAAGAACCAACTCATTACTTGAGCTCCTTCACCTTGACCTATTTGATTCACATGGAGCCAAGTCATTAAGCAAGAACCAGTATTGCTTAGTAATAATTGATGACTATTCTAGGTTTACATGGGTAAGATTCCTAAAAACAAAAGATGAAACCTATGAAACATTTAGTAATTTTTGCAAATTAATAGAAAATGAAAAAGATAGTAAAATTAAAAGAATAAGAAGTGATCACGGGGGAGAATTTGAAAATCATAGATTCACTCAATTTTGTAAAATAAATGGATATCTACATGAATTTTCATGTCCTAGAACCCCTCAGCAAAATGGCCTGGTGGAACGTAAAAATAGAACACTACAAGAAGCCGCCAGAACTATGTTAAATGAATATAATTTAAATCACCAATTTTGGGCTGAAGCCATAAATACTGCAAATCATATTCAAAACAGAATTTTAATCAATAAATATCACAAGAAAACTCCTTATGAACTATATTATCATAAAATTCCTAACTTAAACTATTTAAAAGTATTTGGTTGTAAAGTTCACATTTTAAATACTAAAGATTACTTAGGAAAATTTACACCCAAATCTAACCAAGGAATATTCTTAGGATACTCCTCTACCAGTAGAGCCTTTAGAGTATATAATCAAAATACCTTGAGGGTGCGTTTGGTTCAAGTCATCATGTATAACCTTGGTTATGTGATTACCAGGTAATCACATAACCAAGGTTATAGGGAATAAAACATAACCAAATGTTGTTTGGTTCAACTTAGGTAATGTAACAAAAACTTGTTTGTTTGAAAGTTTTAATGAATACCCTAGTTTAATTTTTACCGTATTACCCTCAGTTATAAAACCAACTATACATAATATTATTATTATTATTATTATTTATTTATTTATTTATTTTTTAAAGTTTTTTTACTTTTCTTTTTCCTGTATAATTTTTTTACTTTTTTATGTGTTTTTTTATTTTTTAATGTTTTTATATTTTATATTATTTATATTTATATTTTTTTATTTTTTTACATTTTTTAAATTT
This sequence comes from Zingiber officinale, assembly GCF_018446385.1. Taxonomy (NCBI): domain Eukaryota; kingdom Viridiplantae; phylum Streptophyta; class Magnoliopsida; order Zingiberales; family Zingiberaceae; genus Zingiber; species Zingiber officinale. Next base: position 135,517,226 of record NC_055997.1, on the reverse strand, counting down.
TAATTTTTATTTATTTATTTTATTTTTATTTTTTTTATTTTTAAATTTTTTTAAAAAATTTTAAATTTTTATAAATTTTTTATTTTCTTTTTAATTTTTAAATTTTTTAAAATTTTTTAACATTTTTAAATTTTTTAAAATTTTTTAACATTTTTAAAATTTTTATTTTTTATTTTTTATTTTTAAAATTTTTATTTTTTTATTTTTTTTATTTTTTAAATTATTTATTTAAAAAAAATAAATTTTTAAATTTTTTAAAACATTTTTTTATTTTTTAACATTTTTTAATATTTTTGTACATTTTTTCTCTTTTTTTCATGTTTTTTCTTATCGGAGGGTATTTTTGGTAAAAAAAATTTGTTAACCTCGGAATCAACAAAAACCTTAGTTTTCTGAGGTTTTCCGATTCCGGGCTGTATGACCATTTTGCTGACGTGTCGGGCATGGAACATTACTTGGGAATCATCGAATACCTAAACCAAACAAGGTTTTTGTTGATAACCTTGGATGGATAACCAAGGTTATCAAGAATAACCCCGAACCAAACGCACCCTGAAAGTTGAAGAAACAACTAATGTAATATTTGATGAAGAAAATAATTTAACTAATGAAAATATTGACACAAATCCAAGAGCAGTAGACGATGATGAAACCCAACCTAATCTTAATGAGTCTGAAGAACAAGGTTCTGACTCACAAATAAGACCAACTAGAATAAGCACTTCTCACCCACCTGACCAAATTTTGGGTGACCCAAACCTTGGAGTCAGAACAAGATCATCCTATAGAAACCTTAGTCAGATCGCTCTAATTTCTAAAATTGAACCTAAAACTATAGAAGAAGCCCTGCCTGATCCAGACTGGATTATTGCAATGCAGGAAGAATTAGCCCAATTTGAGAGAAACCAAGTCTGGGACCTTGTACCTAAACCCATAGATAAATCAATAATAGACACCAAATGGGTTTTTAGAAATAAGTTGGATGATCAGGGTGATATCATAAGAAACAAAGCCAGACTAGTAGCCAAAGGGGTTTATGAAACCTACGCACCAGTAGCTAGACTCGAATCCATTCGAATGCTATTAGCCTATGCAGCAAATAAAGGGTTTAAATTATTCCAAATGGATGTTAAGTCAGCCTTTTTAAATGGTTTCATCAAAGAAGAGGTCTATGTAAGCCAACCCCCAGGATTTGAAGACTTAGACAATCCTAATCATGTATTTAAGTTAAAAAAGGCCTTGTATGGACTTAAACAAGCCCCTAGGGCATGGTATGAACGGTTATCCAATCACCTTATATCCAAAGGCTTCAACCAAGGTCAAATAGATCCAACTCTATTTGTAAAAACTGTAGATAAAGACATCTTCATAGCCCAAATCTATGTTGATGATATAATTTTTGGATCTACTAACTCTAAATTTCTAAAAGAATTTGTTAGACTAATGGAAAATGAATTTGAAATGAGTATGGTTGGGGAACTTAATTTTTTCTTAGGCTTACAAATAAAACAAACTAAAGATGGAAGTTATGTTTATCAAACTAAATATGCTAAGGAGTTAATTAAAAAATTATGTATGGAAAATTCAAAAATAATAAATACTCCAATGGCAACCAACATCAATATTGACTCTGACCCAGTTGGAAAACCAGTAGACCCAAAATATTATAGAAGTATAATAGGTAGTTTACTGTATCTAACTGCAAGCCGACCTGATATATTGTTTGCAGTAGGTATGTGCGCAAGATACCAATCCTGTGCAAAAGAGTCGCACTTAACCTATGTTAAAAGAATACTTAGGTACATTAAAGCTACTCTAAATATAGGACTCTGGTACCCTAGAACTTGCACTCTTGACCTTCATGGCTATTCTGACTCAGATTACGCTGGATGCAAGTTAGATAGAAAAAGCACAAGTGGCAGTTGTCAATTTATAAGACAATGCCTTGTAAGTTGGTCAAGTAGAAAGTAACATTGTGTTGCTTTATCTACCACTGAAGCTGAATATATAGCCTTAGGTGAATGCGCATCTCAATTGCTATGGATGATGCATACTCTTAAAGACTATCAACTAGAATATCATAAAACAAAATTTTCAATTGATAATATAAGTTCAATAAATCTAACAAAAAACCCAATTCATCACTCACGGACTAAACATATAGAGGTGAAGCATCATTTTGTAAGGGATCATGTAGCTAAGGGTGATATTATACTCAACTATGTTGAGTCAAAATCAAACCTAGCTGACATTTTCACAAAACCCTTACCTGAACTTGAGTTCAGCTCTCTTAGAAGACAAATAGGTATGTGTTGGGTAGAATAGATACTATAACATTATATTCTTACATTTTTTTTATATAAATTCTAGGTAAAATCTTGATTTTGTCAAAATCCCTACTTTTCTAGAATTTCAAAAATTGGACTTAGCCTAGGATTTTCCCCTAGAAATCATGTTCCCTTAGGACTCAGCCAGAGCATCTCACAAACACCTAGGTTTACCTTGATTGTGTTTGTAAAACATAGAACGGCGTGAGATGCATAGGGTACAGCCTGGACTCAAGAATGCTTATATATGTGCATCGATATGAGTCTGGGCGTTAAATATGCAATAAACATTAATCAAGTTAAGTTCTCCAGCTCTAGTCAAGTCTATCTGGACCAAAATAACTTAACTTGACTAACCAAGTGAAAGCTATTGTCCTGTAGACATTCAGCAAGTAACTCAAGGTTAGACAGTTGGCAAAGGATACTCAATCTTTTAGTTAAAAATGCCTATACTTTAGGACTCTGATACCTGATCAACAACAATTACATTGCTATTCAACTTGACTCATGCTTGGACTTAAGGACCACCTGAATAGATAACCTAAATCAAATTTTTAGCTACTCTCTCTCTTCAACTTAAAAATTAACAAGTTTTTTTAAGCTAAGGCACTTTTCACTTAAGCTAAATTTTCAAAGTTCAATGTTTACAAAAGGCTTAGCTAAGTGGTTCATAAAGCAACTTTCAAATTTTTTCAAACTTAGCCAACCTTGAAACCTAACGTTATATATTATTGCTAAGATATTTTCTAGGTTACCTTTCAGATAGTTTTACAAAATTTTAACTCAGTGCGTTCAAAATTTTAGGTGAAAAGTGGCTTTTCAACTTAGCCTGTTTTTTTAAGTCTAATTTATTTTTCAAAAAGAAAAATTGAAACTGGATTATTTTTTGATAAAGGCAAAGGGGGAGAATAAGAAACTTCAAAAGTAAACTTTAAAAAGTAAAAAGTAAAAATTTAAAAGAGGAAACCCTGTATTAAGGGGGAGCTTTACAAAAGTTTAAGTGTTAGCTTAAGTTAGGCGTTGATTTGATTTTATATACTTAAGCTTGCTCACTTAAAACCTTTTTATGCAGTTGTTTTTACTTAACTTTGAATTTGGGTTGCCATAATCAAAAAGGGGGAGATTGATGGTGCGGGAAGCATCCGACGATCGAACCCAAGTTTTGATAATGGCAAAGGATTCAAAGTTAAGGTGTGTTGTGATCTAACATGCTGAATGAGTATTTCAGGAAAAGTCCTAATTGCGGTTAGGCAGGTGAAAAACCCTTGGGGGTGGTAACCCTAGGTGGAGAAAAGTCCTAGCTGCGGTTAGGCAAAGGGAAAAACCCTATGGGGTGGTAACCCTGGGTCATAGGGGGTGGTAATCCTATGCGGAAAGTCTTGGCAGGTCGATGACTTCAGGCAAAAGTCCTAGGGGGTGGTAACCCTAGGTGGAAAGTCCTGGTGTCGCGAACCAGGTGAAAGACTGGACTAGCCGGGAAGCGGATGTCCAGCAGAAAGTCCGGAAGTATCGAGTGCTGAGCAAAAGTCCACTCGATCTGGAGGATCGCACTGGCAGCAGGTAAATCTCCTGAGTGGAGTAGGTGAGGACGCGTTCCCCGTAGAGGGAACAGTAGGCGTCGGGTCGACCTAGGGTTTCCGGTAGGAAATCCGAAGTCAGACCCGGACAGTCCAGAGACTATCATAATTTCATATTCACACTATTATTTTGTGTTAACTTTGTGTTGCAGGTATTTTTGGATTAACATACTTGCAGGTACCAAAAACACAAAGAAGAACTCGGATGAACAGTGTCCAAGGCACCTCCATGAGGCTTGGAGGCGCCTCGGGTTCAAAATCCTGAGCTGGCGTGAGGAGGAGGCTTAAGGCGCCTTGGAGGGGTTTTAAGGCGCCTTAGATAGCTTGGAGGCGCCTTGAATGGGTTTAAGGCGCCTTCAGGTCGCGACAGTCAAAGGATTATCCCAGCGAGCAGAACGGGATAAAATTCAGGCTTAAGGCGCCTTGAAAGGGTTTAAGGCGCCTTGAACACTGTTTATAAAGGGGGTTCGACCAGCAGCTCAGTACAACAAGTTCCAAGTCTTCTTTACTCAACGTGCTGCTCCGAAAGACTCCCGGAAGTGCTGTTACACGTCTACGACGACCCAAAGCTCCAAGATTCCTCTTTTTCATCGTCGGTATAGATTTCTGTTATCGCATCTCTTGTAATACTTAGTCTGTAATAATCGAGCTTATAGTTGTTGCCCACCGGAAGCGATCAAGGATCGCGGGCCTTCGAGTAGGAGTCGCCTTAGGCTCCGAACGAAGTAAATTCCTCTGTGTTTGTGGGTTTGCCTTTTTATTCCGCTGCGTCTTAATTACTCGAGTATTTTACAAATCGAACGATTTAGCCACGAGTGTTATTCACCCCCCCCCCCCTCTAACACGTCTCGATCCAACATGTTTGAGGTAGGAGGATATGTGTACTCCGACAGCATCCCGTCCACTCAGTCACTCTTCAGGGGCAGTGATGGCAGAGTGCACGGTGTCACAGCCCTACCCACTCGGTCTCACCATTGTGTGTGAGATGGCTGACTGGCTGACAGGGGTGACCATGTCATATTTCATCATATGCACAGATTGCATTTATTGTGATTGTTGCATATTTGATGATGCATTTTGGTGATTGCATATGATTGACATGCATACAGGATACATGCTTATTTGCTCTGACTATTTTTTTTAATCTCTGTATGTTCACAGTCAGTTGCCCAAGCCTCGCAGGTGAGTACAGTTTATTTCAGTTATGCATTTTATTATTATTCTTGCTATAGACTATACTTTATGCCTATTGCTGGATATTACAGTTCATTTCAGCTATGCATATCTGTTATACTGTTAGGAGATTGTACCGTAGATTGTACTGTTAGGAAACTGTACTATAGATCCTATGGTTTAGGAGACTATACCTTAGGATATTGCTAGTAGTTATATGTTGCTGTACATATCTATTGGATTACCTGCTGAGTTCTTTGAACTCACCCCGTTGTTACTATTTTTCAGGTTGAGGCCGTCAGGAGAGATTCCAGTCGCTAGCCCCTTTATTGCGAGGATTTCCTGTTGTCAGGATCTTTTTTGTTTTTTGCATCTTATATACTTGTGATGTGGGTTTTGTATTGTGGACTTTATATTGAACACTTGAGTTTACTACTTTTGGTTTTCCGCTGCGGATATATTTTCATTACTTCGTGGATTTTGTCTTTCTTCGTTGTAATAGAGTAGGATGTTTACATATATCTTCGAGATTCTATATCGTCTTTCCTTATTAAACTGCGTGGATTGATTATATGTTGAACTGTGTGGAATGTTGTTATAAACTGTGTGGTTTGTTTCTTATTTCTATTGTATTGTTCCGGCCATGTAGGCCGATGTATAGATATATGTATTCTGGATTCATATTGTCACCCGTACAGGGGAGATGCTGTCGAAATTTCTTCGGACAGGGACTACCTGGGGCGTGACAAATTGAGTTAGACTAAACATGACTTTTTCTTTTCTTTCCATTAGCATAGTTGTAACTAATCTTTAAAATTCCATTTTCATAATTTTTTCTTGTATAACTTTCTACTTCTTGTCGATTCTTTTTGTTGCAATTCTAATTCTGCATTTTTAATTTCTAACATTCTAGTCTAACTTTTCTTTGTTTTTCTTTTGATTTAGTTTCTTTCTTCTTTTTTATTTCGTAAACATATCTTGCAATCTTTAGCATATGAATTATTCTAGATATTTTTCTTTTTCTTTTTATCTTTTCTTTCTTGTTTTCATTATGCACTTTCTTTCTTGCAATTTAAATTCTGCATTTTCTTTCTTGCTTTTCATATTGCATTTTATTTCTTGTCTTTGATTCTTCATTTTATAATATTTTCTTGAATATCCATGAGCGCTAACATGTCAAGCAGGCCCATGAGAAATTTTTCTACACCCTTTTCTGCAAGATTTTTATCTCCCATTGTGCAACCTCAAATTGAAGCCGAAAATTTTCAACTAGACCCAGAGTTAATTTTCATGATACAAGGTAACAAATTTGGAGGAGAAGTATCAGAAAGTCCTTATCTGCATCTTGAAACATTTTTAGAGATTTGTGATATGGTGAAATGTGAAGGAGTGTCAGCAGATGCAGTTCGATTGATGGCATTTCCTTTCAGTATCAAGGATAAAGTAAGGACTTGATTATATTTTCTCCATCCTCAAAGTATCACAAGTTGGGAACAATTGGAGAAGTAATTTCTGAATCATTTTTTCCCTCTAAGCAGAACAGTGTATATGAGGAGTTGCATAACAAATTTTGCTCAGACATATGGAGAATCATTATTTGAAGCATGGGATAGATTCAAGAGTCTTCAAAGACAGTGCCCTCATCATGGTTTTGAAAAATGGTTGATTCTGCACATATTCTATGGAGGAATTTCTTTCTCAGACAAGAGTTTATTGGATTCATTAGCTGGAGGTTCTTTTATGGACAAAAGTGTAGATGAAGCATATATGTCAATTGATCAAGTGACATTGAACCTCTTGAATGGTCGAACATAAGTTGGATGAAATCTCCCTCAAACATTCAAGAAGTGCAAGCCATAAATGCTATAGATCCTGTTAAACAAATTGTAACTCAACCATCTATGAGTTTTGAAAATCACAAGTTACAGAACGGGGAGTTTAAACATTTGGGGGCAAAGATTGAAAGTATTATTTCAAAATGGTTTAAAGAAGATCCCCCTCCTTCGCAGACAAGATCTAGTGAAAATGTGATGATGTTGGGTTGAGAATTGGAAAAAAATCATGAATAACTTCTGAAGAAGGACATGTTTAGAATTGAGGAGAAGAATAATAGAAGATCACAAGAACTCAATTCCATTTCTCCAGGAAGTTCCCAAAGGCCACAAGTACTTTTCCCTCAACAATTGATCACACCAACACTAGATAAGCAAGTTGGACCTCCTCCAAAAGCTCAAAGGGAATTTGGAAAAAAGGAAGTTAAATCTTTCCCAGGACCTTCACTAAGGGTTCTTTTTCCACAAAGGTTAGTGGGGGTCGATGAAAATAAAGACTTCGGCAAATCCTATGACACTAATATGGTTGAGTGAAGATTTTTGAATTTGTATAAAGATGAAGACTCTTCATATGAGGATTTTATTGATAATGCAGTGGTAAATAAGTTTTCAGATCTATCTCCAAATTTTAAAGAGTGTTACAGTGACATTGAATTTTCAGATGATGAATGTGATGTGGTAGATCAACTTAAAACTGCAAGTGAAGTTATTGATCCTCTTGTTATTGATTCTCCTATTGAGGATATAGATGTTGGTTTATTTTTTGATGTATGTGTTGATGATGATGATATGGAAGAATGTGTAGGGAGCTGTGTTGTGGAAGCAGCATCTCAAGAATCACCACCTTTGTCCACACAACCCTTAGAGGTTGCAAGATTTGAGCATGCTGTGGAACAATGTGTAGGGACTCATGTAGATATGGTTGAGTCTCAAGAATCACCTGTTGGATCGAAAGCGCTAGAAGGGGGGTGAATAGCGCTCGTGGCTTTCACTCTTTTTGAATTCGTAAATCGTACGAGTTTAAGCAGCGGAATAAAGAAAAGGGAAAAAAACAATACACAAGGACACGAGGAGTTACTTGGTTCTGAGCCTGTGGCGACTCCTACTCTAAGGCACGTGATCGTTGATCGCTTCCGGTAGGCAACAACTATAAGCTCGAAAAATATTACAACTGAAGTACAATAAGGATTATGACAAAAATAAACTGAAATATAATACCGACAACAACAGATTGAAGAATCGTAGCTCCGGGTCATCGGTAACTTGTCGTAGCACTTCTGGGTCGTCTTGTTAGCAGCACACAGGAGAAAGGTCACTTGAGAATTGTTGTGCTAAGCTGCTGCTCGAAGTCCCCTTTTAAACAGTGCTGGAGGCGCCTCCAAGCTTGTCCGAGGCGCCTCCAGGCCGCCGAGTCGCACGCGTGGATCAGCTCTGATCTGGTCGCACCTTATCCCATTGAAGGCGCCTCCAAGCTGCTCCAAGGCACCTCCAACGTTTGGTCCAAGGCGCCTCCATCTTCCTCCGAGGCGCCTCCAGCTTCTCTGGACAGCTGGCTTCGGCTAGCACCCGAGGCGCCTCCAAATCCCATGGAGGCACCTCGGACACTGTTCATCCGAGGCTAAGTGTGCTTCTTTGTTCCTGCAAAATGTGTTAGTCCCAAACACAAACCCTGCAAAAAAAAGTTAGCACAGAAATAATATGATAGATATAATTGACAACCATCGGATTGTCCGGGTCTGACTTCAGATTTCCAACCGGAAACCCTAGGTCAACCCGACGCCTACTGTTCCCTCTACGGGGAACGTATCCTCACCTACTCCACTCAGGAGATTTACCTGTTGTCAGTGCGATCCTCCATATCGACTGGACTTTTGCTTAGCGTTCGAAGCTTCCGGACTTTCTGCTGGACTTCCGCTTCCCGGCTGGTCCAGTCTTTCACCTGGTTCGCAACACCAGGACTTTCCACCTAGGGTTACCCCCCCCCCTTGGACTTTTGCCTGAAGCTATCGACCCGCCAAGACTTTCCGCATAGGGTTACCACCCCCTATAACCTAGAGTTACCACCCCCTAGGGTTTTCTACCTGCCTAACCGCAGCTAGGACTTTCCTGAAACACTCAATTAAGTACCTTAGATCATAAAACAGCTTAGCTTTGAATTCCTTTGCCATTATCAAAACACCGGTCGATCGTCGGATGCTTCCCGCACCAACAATCTCCCCCTTTTTTATTATGGCAACAGAAAATCAAAGCTAAGTCAATAAATTTTGAATGCACGCATGGTTAAGCTAATACTTAAACTCTATCAGGCTCCCCCTTAATAAAGGCATAAATTTTTTCTTTTGAATTTTGAATTTCTCTACTCTCCCCCTTTGCCATTTATCAAAAAGAATGAACACGTTTGAAAAAATCTTAACTTTTCACAAAGATTTTAGGACAAAGGTAAGAGGAAAAAGGCTAAGTAAGGAATCTTTAAGACACTTTGTAAATCAAATCGCTAAGTAAAATAGTTTGAGCTCAAAGTTAGTTTTCTAAAACTTTATCAATTAATTTTGCTAGGGAAAGATTTCTCTTTTGTAGCATAGCAAAAGCAACTTTAGTTTTAAACAACTTAGCAAAAGAAAATTTTGAAACCTTAGGCTTTTAAAGAGGAAAAAATATTTTGGTAACACTTAACTTTTTATAATGAATATTCTTAGCTAAGTGAAATATAGCTAACAAAAAGAGCAATAATAACCTTAGGTCTAAAGAGCAATTTTTCTTTCACCTGAGTTTAAAAGGCTAATGAAAGTTGACTTTGAAATATAGCTTTAGCCAATTTTGAAATCTTGTTGAATTCTTTGAAAAACATGTTTTTAGCTAAATTTTGTGAATCTGTTAGAAAATACTTAGCTAAATTTTCAAAATACTTAGTTAAGGGAAAGTGTGTTTTGAAGAGAACGACTAAGGCTAAAAAAGAACAAAATAATTTTTAAAAATATTTTGCATTTTTTTTTCACTTGGCCAGAATTTTGAAAGCTTAGTACAAAAATGACTTTTGAAAGTTAGAGTTTTGAAAACTTAGCTAAATTTGAAAGAATTTTTCTTTTAGACGAATAATCAATTTAAAACTTTTGAGGGCAAGGGAGGAGCTTAAATCCTCAATGTCCAAGCATGAGTTGAGTTAGATTGATTGTAAATTAGTTAATTTCTCTTTAAGTAAGGTATCAGAGTCCTAATGTTCATGCCTGAGTGAACTCAAAAATTTAAAAGTCAATCACTTAGGTTTTTGGCCACATGTCTAACCATCTAGCTACTAGTTGATTACCTAGAGGGCAACAGCTTTCACTTGGTTAGTCAAGTTAAGTCAATAGATCCTGTTAGATTTGACTATGACTGGATGACTTGAATTGATTACTATTAATTAGGTGTTTAACACCCAGACTTATATTGATACACAGATATAAGCATTCTTGAGTCCAGGCTGTACCCTATGCATCTCACGCCGTTCTATGTTTTTCAAACACAAGCAAGGTAAGCCTAGGTGTTTGTGAGATACTCTGGCTGAATTCTAGGGGAGCCTGATTTCTAGGGTAGAGCCTAATCTAATTCTATATTTTGAAAATATAGTAAAATTGGAATTTTAAAATCAATATTTTCCTAGAATTTTAAAAGATGATTTTGAAAATAAGTAAAAAGGTCGGAATCTGATTTGAAAATCAAAAACTATTCTACCCAACACATTCCTATATACCTTCTAAGTGCATTGAACTCAAGTTCAAGTAAGGGTTTTGTGAAAATGTTAGCTAGGTTTGATTTGGACTCAACATAGCTGAGTACAATTTCACCCTTAGCTACATGATCCCTTACAAATTGGTGTTTTACCTCTATGTGTTTGGTCCTAGAGTGGTGAATTGGATTTTTGGTTAAGTTAATTGAACTCACATTATCAATTAAAATTTTTTTATTTTTGTATTCTAGATGATAGTGTTTTAGTGTATGCATCATCCATAAAAGTTGGGAAGCACATTCTCCTAGGGCTATGTATTCAGCTTCAGTAGTGGATAGAGCAACACAGTGTTGCTTTCTGCTTGACCAACTTACTAGGCACTGACCTAGAATTTGGCAGCTACCAGTTGTGCTTTTTCTATCTAATTTGCACCCGGCATAGTCTAAATCAGAATAGCCAAAAAGGTCAAGGGTGCAAGTTCTTGGTTACCAAAGTCCTACATTTAGGGTGCCCTTAATGTACCTAAGTATCCTTTTAACATATGTTAAGTGTGACTCTTTTGCACAGGATTGGTATCTTGCACACATACCTACTGCAAATAAAATATCAGGTCGACTTGCAGTTAGGTAGAGTAGGCTACCTATTATACTTCTATAGTACTTTGGGTTTACTGGTTTTCCTTCTGGGTCAGAATCAATGTTGCTATTTGTTGTCATTGGAGTGTTTATAATTTTTGAGTTTTCCATGCCAAATTTTTTAATTAGTTCTTTAACATATTTGGTTTGATAAATATAAATTCCATCTTTGGGTTGTTTAATTTGTAAGCCTAAGAAAAAATTGAGTTCCCCCACCAAACTCATCTCAAATTCATTTTCCATTAAATTAACAAATTCTTTTAAAAGTTTAGTGTAGGTTGAGCCAAAAATTATGTCATCAACATAGATTTGGGCAATAAAAATGTCTTTTTCTATGGTTTTGACAAATAGGGTCTGATCTATTTGACCTTGGTTAAAGCCCTTGGATATTAGGTAATTAGATAATCGTTCATACCATGCCCTAGGTGCTTGTTTTAGTCCATATAAGGTCATTTTTAGTCTAAATACATGATTTGGATGATCTAAGTCCTCAAAACCTGGGGGTTGACCTACATATACCTCTTCCTTAATAAATCCATTCAAAAAGGATGACTTGACATCCATTTGGAATAATCTAAATCCTTTATGTGTTGCATAAGCTAGCAGCATCCTAATGGATTCGAGTCTAGCTACTGGTGCATAGGTTTCGTCATAATCTAAACCTTCAACTTGACTAAAACCTTTGGCTACTAGTCTGGCCTTGTTTCTAACTATTTCACCCTGATCATCCAATTTGTTCCTAAATACCCATTTGGTGTCAATTATGGACTTATCTACAGGTTTAGGTACAAGTTCCCAGACTTGGTTTCTATCAAATTGGGCTAACTCTTCCTACATAGCAATGATCCAATCTGGGTCAGGTAGGGCTTCTTCTATAGTCTTAGGCTCAATTTTAGAAATAAGGGCAATCTGGCTCAAGTTTCTATAAGAAGACCTAGTTCTAACTCCTAGGTTTGGGTCACCCAAAATTTGGTCAGGTGGGTGAGTGGTACTTATTCTTATTGGTCTTATATTTGTGTTAGGAGTTAGTTCCTCTGGTTTACTAATGTTAGGTTGAATTTCATCGTCTTCTATAATTTTTGGATTGATGTCAACGTTTTCATTTATATTAGGTAGGTTATTGTCTTCATCAAAGATTACATTAGTTGTTTCTTCAACTTTTAAAGTATTTTGGTTATATATCCTAAAGGCCCTACTAGTTGAGGAGTATCCTAAAAAGATTCCTTGGTTTGATTTGGGTGTAAATTTTCCTAAGTAATCTTTAGTGTTTAAAATATGAACCTTACATCCAAATACTTTTAAATAGCTTAAGTTGGGAATTTTATTATAATATATTTCATAAGGGGTTTTATTGTGAAGTTTGTTAATTAGAATTTGATTTTGAATGTAGTTTGCTGTATTTATTGCTTCCGCCCAAAATTGATGACTTAAGTTATATTCGCTTAACATGGTTCTAGCGGCCTCTTGTAGGGTTCTATTTTTCCGTTCCACTAGACCGTTCTGTTGAGGGGTTCTAGAGCATGAAAATTCATTTTTGTATCCATTAATCTTACAAAATTGGGTAAACCTTTGATTTTCAAATTCACCTCCATGATCACTTCTTATTCTTTTAATTTTGGCGTCTTTTTCATTTTCTATTAACTTGCAGAAATTATTAAAAATTTCAAAGGTTTCATCCTTTGTCTTTAGAAATTTTACCCAAGTAAACCTAGAGTAATCATCAATTATGACTAAGCAGTACTGGTTCTTACTTAGTGATTTGGCTCCGTGTGAATCAAATAGGTCTAAATGTAGGAGCTCAAGTAAGGAATCAGTTCTATCTAGGTTGGTTGACTTTTGGGTTGATTTGGTTTGCTTACCTTGTTGGCAAGCTTGGCAACCTGTATTTTCTAGGTTTCTTAATTTGGGTAGCCCTCTAACTAAGCCATTTTGACTCATTTTTTAAATGAGTTTGACATGAGTGTGACCCAGTCTTCTGTGCCACAGGGTGGTTTCCTCTTGTTGTGTCAAAAGGCACTTTATTGATGATTTAGGTAGATCAATTGTGTAGATGTTATTCTTCCTAAATCCCTTAAGTATGACTTCGGGGTTATCAATATTTTTAACTAAACACCTAGATTTATTAAAACTAACTAGGTAGCTATTATCACACGATTGACTTATACTTAGTAAATTAAAGTTAAGATTTTCAATTAACAAAATATTTCGAATAATGAAATCGGAATTAAGTTTGATATTACCTTTTCCGATTACCTTAAGTTTACCGTCGTTGCCGAATGCAACTGATCCTAGGTTCTTGTATTTGAGCTTAGTGAACTTCAATCTATCTCTAGTCATATGTCTGGAGCATCCACTATCCAACATCCATTGATCCAATTCCTACACATAAGGTATTTGAACTGGATTCATTTTGATGGATCAACAGATAGTCTGATTGATATAAGCTCTCTAATTCTATATTAACAATCAGTTATGCCTGTGAGTGATTGTGAGATGGTTGAGTTTATTCATTTTAATTTTAAGTTGATTTAATTTTGAAAAATATTTAAGTTAATTAATTTTGAAAAATATTTAAGATAATTAATTTTTGAAAAATATTTTAAGATAATTTAATTTTGAAAAATATTTAAGTTAATTTAATTTTGAAAAATATTTAAGTTAATTTAATTTCGAAAATATTTAAGTTAATTTAATTTTCAAAAATATTTAAGTAAATTAAATTTGAAAAATATTTAAGTTAATTTAATTTTGAAAAATATTTAAGTTAATTAATTTAGAAAAATATTTAAGTTAATTTATTTTAGAAAAATATTTAAGTTAATTAAATTTTGAAAAATATTTAAGTTAATTAATTTTGAAAAATATTTAAGTTAATTTAATTTTTAAAAAATATTTAAGTTAATTTATTTTTGAAAAATATTTAAGTTAATTAAATTTGAAAAATATTTAAGTTAATTAATTTTGAAAAATATTTAAGTCAATTAAATTTTTAAAAAATATTTAAGTTAATTTATTTTTGAAAAATATTTTAAGTTAATTAATTTTGAAAAATATTTAAGTTAATTTAATTTTGAAAAATATTTAAGTTAATTAAATTACGAAATCTTGATTTCGATTTTTGAATTTTGGATTTTAATTTAATTTCAAATTTTAATTTCGATTTTCAAATTTTAAATTTGAATCTTAATTTAATTACGAATTTTAATTTCAATTTTCGAATTTTGAATTTCGAATTTGAATCTTAAGTTAGAATTAATTATAATTACAAATTTTAATTTCGAATTTAAAATTTTAATTCGAATTTCGAATTTTAATTCGAATTTCGAATTTTAATTCGAAGTTTGAATTTTAATTCGAAGTTCGAATTTTAATCTTGAGTAAGAATTAATTTAATTATAATTATGAATTTTAATTTCAAATTTTAATCTTGAGTTAGAATTAATTTTAATTTCGAATTTCGAATTTTAATTCGAATTCTGAATTTGAATCTTGATTTAATTACGAATTTTAATTTCGATTTTCGAATTTTAATTTGAATTTGAATTTCAAATTTGATTTTCTTTTCATTTATATTCCTTAGTCATCTCACCCGATCTAAATTTTCAATCAGGTAATCTTAAAATTTTTGTCAGATGAATTAGGTTCAATTTTAGGGTTTGATTTAACTTTGTGTTAGATTCAGGTTTAGCTTTAGGTTCAACAAGTAGGCATTATTTGGATAAACTTCTGGGCTATGGTGAGTCACAAGGACATCATTAAAGTAACCATGCCTTTGAGGTTTTCCAAATAGTCCTACCCATTGAACTTAGTACTAAACCTTGGTCTAACTGGTTAGGATCCAAAAAGGGTAGCTTCGATCAGTTCCACTTAGCCAAATGCACCAGGTCGAAGTCATATCTTCCTAGACATGCGATGACTAAGCTTCCCCAACGTACTATCATCCAATACTTCACTAGTACCGTGGGTCAAGTTAAACCTAGCCCAGTTTAATCTAACCTTAATTACCCTTCCGGGTAGTCTATTCTTGGTTACCCTTATCGGGTGGATTAAGTTTGGAGGTGCCAGCTATTCTAGAGCCTTCCCTTGGATTTTTTAAGATTTTGTTTGACTTTGATCTTAATTTGAATTTTAATTTAAGTTTAATTTAAATTTTGATTTAATTTTATTTTTAATTTAGTTTTTTTTTTCTAGCTCCCCCTGGATCATAGCCTCGATATGGTATATCGAGGTAATGTATTTGATCCTTAGGAACCCAATATTGACCAAGTCCAACTTGATTAACCAGGTTGGACTTGGGTACCCATGCTTGGACTGATTTATTATTTTGTCTATTTACTAAGGACAGGTAAGATTTATATTTTCTTTTAGTTTTATAACCTAGCCCAGTTTTGTTGTAAATGGCTCTTTGTGTCCCAAGAATTAGGTCAAGCTTCTTGGAGCCCAAAGAGAACCGTTCTAAAGTGTTTTTCAAATCCTTGACCTAAGTTTTCAGACTAAAATTTTCTTCCTCAAGATTTTGAACTCGAGTTGAACTTCCAGTCTGAACTGGGTCAAGTAAGGTCTTGGGGTTAGTCACTTCTTTAAGGACTGCTACTTCCTTTAGAAGTTACTTGACCTTTAGGTTTGACTTAGCTAATTTGCGTAGTAAGTAATTAGCTAAATTGTTAAGTCGAGGAACACTTACAGCAGGGTCAGGCCCTTCGGAAATGGATACGGATCTATGGCTTCGCTCTGACTCGGCTTCTGACTCGCTCTCGCTCTCGGACAGTTCAATCTAGTCCCGGGCCATCAGTGCAAGTAAACTCGTCTGATCGAGTTCATCATCGGTGTCTTCTTCTGAGGATTCTTCCCAAGTCGCTTTCAGCACCTTCCTTTTCCTCTGCTTCTTTGCGTCCTTCTGATTTGGGCAGTTGGCCTTGATGTGCCCTTTCTAGTTGCATCCGTAGCAGATCACCTCGAACTTGACTCTTGAGCTGGGTTGACCCTCCTTGGATTGTACTGCTTTCTTTATGTCTCCCTTGTTGAAGCCCTTCTTCTTCTTGTAGAGTTTCTTTACAAGATTTACTAGTTCGGTTGTCAATTCATCGTCTTCATCGTCTGAGTCGGGTTCGACTTCCAATTCTGGTTCAGTTCTTCGTAGTGATTTTGGTTCTCGTGTTCGACTGGTACCTGTAAACCAAAGCAACCCCCTTCTCGGTTGGCTGTGTATTAGTCTGTTCATGCAATTCAAACTCACAAAATAACTCATCTAATTTTATAGAAGATAGATCCTTGGAGACTTTGTAGGCATCTACCATTGATGCCCACAATGTACTCCTTGGAAACGAGTTTAGTGCGTACCTTATGATGTCTCAGTTCTCGACTTTCTGCCCGATTGCATGGAGGGCGTTGAGAACGTCTTGTATGCACGCGTGGAGTTGACTTGCCGTCTCTCCTTCCTACATTTTTAGATTATATAGTTTATTGAATAGAAGATCTCTTTTACTAACCTTGGTGTCGGAGGTGCCCTCATGGAGTTTGATCAGCTTCTCCCAAAGCTCTTTTGCACTGGAGAACGGTCCGACTCTGTTGAGCTCCTCCTTGGTCAGTCCTCACTGGAGGGTGCAGGTCACTCTGGCATCAGCTTCCACCTTCTTGATTAGGGTCGGTTCCCATTTTTCGCAGGGTGTCGGCTTGCCGTCTTCGTCGATTGGCAGTTGTATTCCAGTTTTGATAATCATCCAGGTATCAAACTGGATCTTCAGGTAAGTTTCCATTCGTCCCTTCCAGTACCCGAAGTCTTCTCCAGAGAAGAGCGGGGGACGAACGGTGCCGAAACCCTCTTGTTGGGCCATTTGTTAAGTATGTAAAAAAAAATAGCAAAAATATCCCAAAACTATGTCTTGGATTAGCAGTACGGGAAATAAGGTTAAGAATTAATGAAATCGAGTGGTGTTGCACCAGCCTTGAGCAAAAACCGATTTGAAAAAAAAATTAATTAGAATATAGCTATTAAGCTAATCCTAATTGACTCCGTAAAACTGAAAATACCACGAAAAGTTGTGTGATTAGTGGTTGCACCAGATCAATGCGACCCCGCTCTGATACCAATTGTTGGATCGAAAGCGATAGAGGGGGGTGAATAGCGCTCGTGGCTTTCACTCTTTTCGAATTCGTAAATCGTACGAGTTTAAGCAGCGAAATAAAGAAAAGGGAAAAAACAATACACAAGGACACGAGGAGTTACTTAGTTCGGAGCCTGTGGCGACTCCTACTCCAAGGCCCGCGATCGTTGATCGCTTCCGGTAGGCAACAACTATAAGCTTAAAAAATATTACAACTGAAGTACAATAAGGATTATGACAAAAATAAACTAAAATATAATACGGACAACAACAGATTGAAGAATCGCAGCTCCGGGTAATCGGTAACTTGTTGTAGCACTTCTGGGTCGTCTTATTAGCAGCACACAGGAGAAAGGTCGCTTGAGAATTGTTGTGTTAAGCTGCTGCTCGAAGTCCCCTTTTAAACAGTGCTGGAGGCACCTCCAAGCCTATCTGAGGTGCCTCCAGGCCGCCGAGTCGCACGCGTGGATCAGCTCTGATCTGGTCGCACCTTATCCCATTGAAGGCGCCTCCAAGCTGCTCCAAGGCGCCTCCAACATCTGGTCCAAGGCGCCCCCAGCTTCCTCCGAGGCACCTCCAGCTTCTCTGGACAGCTGGCTTCGACTAGCACCCGAGGCGCCTCCAAGCCCCAAGGAGGCGCCTCAGACACTGTTCATCCGAGGCTAAGTGTGCTTCTTTGTTCCTGCAAAATGTGTTAGTCCCAAACACAAACCCTACAAAAAAAAGTTAGCACAGAAACAATATGATAGATATAATTGACAGTCATCGGACTGTCTGGGTCTGACTTCGGATTTCCAACCAGAAATCCTAGGTCGACCCGACGCCTACTATTCCCTCTACGGGGAACGCGTCCTCACCTACTCCACTCAGGAGATTTACCTTTTGCTAGTGCGATCCTCCAGATCGACTGGACTTTTTCTCAGCATTCGAAGCTTCCGGACTTTCTACTGGACTTCCGCTTCCCTGCTGGTCCAGTCTTTCACCTGGTTCGCGACACCAGGACTTTCCACCTAGGGTTACCCCCCTAGGACTTTTGCCTGAAGCTCTCGACCCGCCAAGACTTTCCGCATAGGGTTACCACCCCCTATGACCTAGGGTTACCACCCCCAAGGGTTTTCTACCTGCCTAACCGCAGCTAGGACTTTCCTGAAACACTCAATTAAGTACCTTAGATCACAAAACAGCTTAGCTTTGAATTCCTTTGCCATTATCAAAACACAGGTCGATCGTCGGATGCTTCCCGCACCAACATCACCATCTTTGATATCATCAAAACCTGAGGTAGAGCCAGAACCTTCATTTGATTCAAAGGAAGTCACATCCACATATTTAGAAATATCAGGTATTTCTCATCAATGTAAGGTTAGTATTTCTTGTGATCTTTTAGAAAATTTTATTGAGGTACCTATTATTGACTTTGTTAGATGTGATTCTATTTTTATTTATTATTCTACTTATCTTATTATGGTGATGGCTCTATCTTATCTAATATGTTTGTGGAAGATTTATATTTTCTTTGCATGTACAGATTTCACTTGGGCTAATAATTGGAAGCTCAATCTGAACTGTCTTCGACCACCCGAAAGAACTTTAAAGAAGACAAAGATGGAGAGAGCGATACTTCACTTTTTAACTCCTATATTGAAAGCTCCCTCCATAATAAGAGCCCTTGGTACGAGGGTGTTGAAATATCTTACCCCTCCAAGAGCAAGATTTAGATGAATCTAATGAGGTGGTCAAGCTAATGACCTTAAACAAACACTTCTTGGGAGGCAACCCAAGTTCATTTTCCTTATTTTCTTTTATGTCTTTA
This sequence comes from Zingiber officinale, assembly GCF_018446385.1. NCBI lineage: Eukaryota > Viridiplantae > Streptophyta > Magnoliopsida > Zingiberales > Zingiberaceae > Zingiber > Zingiber officinale. Next base: position 135,498,059 of record NC_055997.1, on the reverse strand, counting down.
GTTCTCTCTTTATAATAAACATGTATCCTCTACTTAATTTTTCTTGTTTATCTTATTGTTGTAGAATTCAAAGTTGTGGAGGAATGTGAGTATTGGATGGAGGAGTATCTTTAAAAACATGAATGTCAACCATTTTGAGCTCATCACTTGGTAATTTCTCTTAAAATCTCCTCCACATTGTTTTTAGTTTTCATTGGGATAATGAAAAGTTTAAGTCTGGGGGGATGCATTAGATGCATTTGAATTGCTTTGTTTTTTTTTTATTTTTGCTTATGTTTTACATTTTGTTTTGATTTCTTGTGGCATTCATCTTGAGAACATCAAACTTCACTTATACGCTTTCTTGTCTTTAAGTGTAAATGTTAGCACGTTCATTATCTAGATTCATGATGTTGTAAATGATGCTAGTAGTATGCTTAATGAACCTCTTTTCTCTATCTTGGGTAGCATGACATAAGCTAAGTATCTTATGGAGATATGTTTTAGTTTTAGCTTAACCTTAAGGATCTTACCTTCACTTCACTATACTTGAGCTTGAATGGTTGACATCATTGAAATAGTCATGATTCATCTTGTTTGTTTAGTACTTGGTTTCCATGGTGATTTCTCAAACTTCATTTTGGTTACTAGATGAGGCTCAAATCATGTAAGCTCATTTGGAAAAATCAAGATATCTCAACATTTATGCTAAAAGTATATTTGTAAATAAGTTTTGCACAATGCAAATACTTATGGAAAAAAAAAAGAAAAAGTGAATAAGGGATATAAAAAATAGTTGTCATGAGTGGAATCTAACAAGTCACCCCTTTGAGACCGAGTTAGGTTACTGGGGAAATGACTGCTTAGTTTCTCTTGAGATTGAGCACGCCTTTAAGACCTTGGGTTGATTGAGAAATATGAACCAAGTGTTTGGCAAGTAAGTGTCTATCACTGGTTACTTGTCTATCACCGGAAACATTAGGAATTCAAATTTGATGACGACTTGACTAGGACATAGATTGAAACTTGAAGAGTTTTGAGTTACCTTGCACTGTGCACAAGAGACTTATGCTTGAGCCATACTTATCTTGTTTCCATGATCATGCTTGTTAATGAAACTTTTTGATAGAGTTAGGAGAATGCATTAGGGATATGAGAACATTGTAAAACATGCGAATTTAGATTGCAGCATTTTGCTTGAGGACATGCAAAGGTTTAAGTCTAGGGGTGTGATTTGCGTAGATTATATACACCTTTTATGCATGTTGGGACGCACATTCACATACTTTGTACATGCTTTGTCTACGTATTTTCGTACTTCCAGCATTCTTTTTAGCATATTTACTCTTTTTGTTTGGAGATCTGCTTTTGTGCATTTTCTGTACATAGGAGTCGAATTTGGTGAAGGATTCATGTTCGACGCCAAATATGCAAGCGAAGCGAGAGAGGAAGGTGTCATTCCATAACCTCACATGGACCTGCCATGGGGGGGGGAATGGAGCCAGGTCGTGGACATCACACGGGCATGTAAGATTTCCAGAGATCAGGGAAGCCCTGGCCGTATACACCACACGGGTCGTGCAGGGTTTCCAGTGAGCAAGAGGGCTCTGGCCGTGTACACCACACGGTCATGCCAGGTTTCCAAAGGTAGAAGCAGTCCAGGCCGTGTAGATCTACACAGCCATGCAAGGGAGGTCATGGAAGATGCATGTCACGACCGTGTACCACACATGGCTGTGTAAGATTGGCAGAGAAGGAAATGGCTTTGGCTATGTGAACCTCACACGGTTGTGCCTCGAGCCCGTGTGGCGCCTAAACCTCACCTCTATATAAATCCTCCTTCATGTTTTGAGAGGGGATTCTCTCCCTTTTGGGGGGAAACAAGATTTGGAGCATTCCTTGCCATTCTTGGAGGGATTTTTGGTGATCTAAGGGTGGATCTTCACCGAATCGACTCCGAGAAAGCAAGGATTATATTGGATCCGAAGACGTTCTTCTTTGTAGATAAGTTTTCTTTCTCTCTTTTCTTGGATTTGAGGGGATTAAGAATACTTGTAATCTTCTTTTCTTCGGGTTTCTTTCCTTGTTTTATGGAGTAAATTTCTTGTTCTAGGATGGAGGGAGTAATTGTAAGGATGATTTGATGTAAAAGTCTTGTGGATGTACCAATTTCCTATTTCTATGATTTTGCCCTGTTTGTATTTATTCTATCTTGTATGGATTGTTGTGATTAGGTCTTAATTACCATGCTTAATTGGATGTTGGATATCTTGTAGATCTTGTAGAGATTGTATCTCATTCGATTTTCCGAGGGATGTTCGTGATAGGAACATGCCCGTGTAAGGACGTTTGAGGAACGATCTTGAGGGTGAAATAGGATAATTCAAGGAGGTAGGATAGATTGTGTGCATTAATCTTTATATCTTGATGCGGTTGATGAGTGATGAATCCGTATGTTGATTATCCCAGGGACGCATGTGATAGGCAAGCCCGTGTAAGGACAAGATAGGTTCATTCCTAATTGATCACATTTAGGTATAGATTTCAATCCTAGGCCAGTTGTCTATTGCAAGAGAGAACCGGCAACCTTCTACAAATGATGGACAATTGAGGAATAAGATTTGGTAGATCATTTACATGGAACAATCCTTACAAAGAAACCAAAACTCCTAGAACATTTCCTTTATCGTCGCTCTTATTCTTGTTTCTTATTCTTTCATTTCTTGTTTACATTTCATAGCCATACTTAGCTTTTGAAAACCAATTGAATAGTTGTTTGGCTAATTCACATCGAGACTTCTTTAGTGCTTATTCCAGTCCTTGTGGATACGATATCTTTTATTATTACTTACGACGTAACCGTACACTTGCGGTTCGTAACATAAGTCAGTACAAAAAGAACTTCCCTTAAATGGTCCTGCTCAATACACTCAGAGTGTATGTAACGCCCGAAAATTCTCAAAACTATTTTAGAAATATTCTATGATTTTTCTGAAATTTTAGAATATTTTTATGGAATTTTTAGAGTAGCGGAAGTAGCAAAAATAAATAGAAAACGAAAATAGCTTCAGCGGGAATTGAACCCGAGACCTATGGGTCCTATGACTTATGGTGAACCTTAGTAACCAAGTGAACCCAGCAGGTCCGTGCTGAAAGAAAAGGGAGGCAATTAAATTTATATTAGAGTCGGGCTGAATTACCCACTTAATATAAATAGGGAAATAATTTAGTGAAGAGGGATTTTGATCGTGACTTCTCCTCACCCTAACCTCACGCCGCACCTCTCCTTTTTCTTCTTCCTTCGGCGCCAACCACAAGAAAGACCTAGGGTTCCATCCCTAGGGCCATAGGAGTAGTTTTCGGCAGCATCAAAGGCACGAGGACACTCCTCTCCGCTAGAGGAACGCATAGATGCAAGGAGATTGTCGAAGGGATCTTCTCCACCGGAAATCTAGCGATTAGAATCGTAAGAAACTTCGAGCAGGAGGTAAGAAACCCCTCTCCTGCAGTATAAGTAGCTTTCGTGTGAATTTCATGTCTTAGTTTAGTAATACGTAAACCATTGACACAAAGGATGCGAATTAGCGCATACCAAGTGTTCGATTAAATAGTTAGCACAGAAAAATGGAACTTAGGCATTTTAGTAACTTAGATAAATGCAATAAAAGCATTTTATAGCTTATTAAGTCTTGCTCCAGCTTTTACAGGACTAGATGTCCAATGGGTGGGCTCCCCCAGTCGCCTCTAGGTTTAGATAACCTAGTTCTATGTTTAGACAACCTAGTAAAAGCAAGACAAGAATTTATTAGCTTATGTTCAGTATTTTACTTTTCAGTGGAACTGTACTAGATTAGATATCCATTGGGTTGGACTCCCACAGTCGTCCCTAGGTTCAGATAACCTAGTAGCCCTACTTACAGGAGCATTTTTTTACAGTTTATTTAGTCTTGCTTCAGCTCTTACAGGACTAGATGTCCAATGGGTGGGCTCCCACAGTCGCCTCTAGGTTTAGATAACCTAGTTCTGGGTTTAGATAACCTAGTTCTGGGTTTAGACAACCTAGTAAAAGCAAGACAAGAAATTATTAGTTTATGATCAGTACTTTTCTTTCTCAGTGGCACTGTACTGGATTAGATATCCTTTGGGTTGGACTCCCATAGTCGTCCCTAGGTTCAGATAACCTAGTAAACCCTACTAAATTCGGGACTTGCAAACCCGGGTCTAACTAGGGATGCGTGCATAGCACGACAGTTGCCGGGCCCATTAGCAGCATGATTATATATTTTCATCTATTATATGTATAGTTTTTAAACTCACACAAATCAGTTGTGTATACGGGTTAAATTCAGCACTAGCTTAGTTTAGTTTAGATCAGTTCATGCTTCAGCTCAGCTCACTCTTATGATTATGTATGATAGCTCTATGTTCAGTTCATGTTACACATGCTTTAGATGATAGTATGCCATGACTAGCTTTTGATTGCTATGTATTGTATGATAGCATGCCATGTTTTAGTTCAATCAGTACATGTTTTAAATAGCATGTTTTAAAAGCATATTGCATCGAATGCATGTTTTTGTGAGGTAGATGGTTTCTTACTAAGCGAAAGCTTACAGATACTTTTTCCTTATACTGCAGATAAAGGTAAAGGAAAGATGGACTAGCGGAGGCTGGAGGGCAATGCGATGAAGATGTGTGTGGATGGAACTTGGAATAAAGATCTTAGGGAATCGCAGGGAACCTTGTTTTTGAACATTTATGAACTTAGCATTTCTTATTACGCTACTTTTGCTTATTTGAGTGTTTGCATGCACGGAGTAATAGAAACTCTACTTAGATTGTTAGTAAACCTATTTAGAATGCTAGCTAATTGTTATTAGAATGTTTTCTAGACATGTTAGAATTTGTAATGTGATTGAGGCACGAAACAGTGCTGAAATCAGAGTTTAGCTGCAAAAATCAGAAACCCCAATCGATCGGTGGATCGATTGGGGGTTCCCAATCGATCAGCTGATCGATTGGGCAATTTGTTCCGCGAACAGTAGGCTTCTGGATCGATCGGCTGATCGATCCAGCAATTTCTGTCGCGAACAGAGAGCTCTGGGATCGATCGCTGGATCGATTGACCAGTCTGGATCGATCAGCCGATCAATCCAGAATATTGCCCCGAGCACAGTAGCGTGCTGGATCGATCACTGGATCGATCCAACCCACGTCCCAGATACAGTAGCCCTCTGAATCGATCTCCGGATCGATTCGACCATTCCAATCGATCCGTGGATCGATTGGGAGGCCTGATATTAGCTAGAGACCCTTAGTTAAGTTCCTTGACCATAAGGGGAGGTAATAATGACATGAATAGCTTAGATTACACCCCTTAGCACGTGTAGAACCAAGAAATGATAATAGTTTAGCAGAAATTTTAATTGGTACAGCTTCCGCACTAGATTTAATTATGGTCATGGATTAGTTAGCACAGCATAATGTGACGATCGGCCTTACAGCTTAGTTAGCAGAAGGCGGGTCGTTACAGTGTACTAGTGTAATTTTATAATTAAGATAAACTAATACCAAATTACACTACGACTATTCCATTGGTTTGTTCATATCCATCTTAGTCGTGAGCTACTGTTTATAATTTATAAAGAACCGATAACATGATCTTCTGTGTGTGACACCACACACCATGTTATCTACAATATAAATTAATTGAACAACTACACTTAGCATATAAATGTAGACATGTTTGACCAATGTGATTCTTTATTTCAAAATAAATGTTTACAAAAGCTAGGCTTTTAGTATACACTCTAACAATCTCCCACTTATACTAAAAGACTAAGCTGTCATATCTGCTGCCATACATCTAATTCTCATCCCCTCCACATGTCGATTAAAAGCTTTCGCCGGTAGGGTCTTAGTGAAAGGATCTGCCAGGTTATCTGTTAATGCAATCTTGGTGACAACAACTTCTCCTCGCTTGACGATGTCTCGTATCAGGTGGTACTTGCGCTCTATATGTTTACTTGCCTTATGGGCTCGTGGTTCCTTCGAGTTTGCAACTACGCCGCTATTATCACAACAAATTGTGATGATTTTGGGCAAACCAGGAATCACATCTAAGTTCATTATGAAGTTCCTAAGCCATACAACTTCTTTGGCTGTCTTAGAGGCTGCCACATACTCAGCTTCCATGGTTGAGTCTGAAACGCATTTCTGCTTAACACTCCTCCATGCAATGGCTCCACCTCATAAGTAAACATATAGCCTGATGTAGACTTACTATTGTCCCTATCTGATTGGAAGTCTGAATCCGTGTAACCCACAAGGAGCAAATCATTTGCTTGGTAAACTAGTATATAATCTCTAGTCTTTCTCAGGTACTTCAATATATGCTTTATAGCAGTCCAATGTCCTTGTCCAGGGTTACTTTGGTATCTACTAACCATGCCCACGATAAAACAGTTATTCGGTTTCATACATAGCATTGCATACATTAGGCTTTCCACAGCCGAAGCATAAGGAACTGCCTTCATGTCCTCTATCTCTTTTGATGTCTTTGGAGACATCTCTTTAGATAAAGCTACTCCATGCTAAAAAGGTAAGAAACCTTTCTTGGAGTTTTACATGCTAAAATGAGCAAGGATTGTATCTATATATGAAGCTTGAGATAAGCACAACATCCTTTTCTTGCGATCCCTTATGACTTTGATCCCAAGAATGTGTGCACATTCTCCTAAGTCATTCATATCGAATTGTTTGGACAACCATACCCTTACGTCTGATAACACTTTGACATTGTTGCCAATTAACAAAATGTCATCTACATATAGTATAAGAAATACCACCACGTTTCCATTACACTTCTTGTATACACAAGACTCATCCGGACACTGAATAAATCCATATGACTGGATTACTTCATTAAACCGGATGTTCCAAGATCTTGAAGCTTGCTTCAGTCCATAAATGGACCGATTGAGCTTGCACACTAGATGCTCTTTGCCTTTTTCAATGAACCCCTCTGGTTGCTTCATATGGATGTTTTCTTCAAGACTTCCGTTAAGGAAAGCTGTCTTGACATCCATTTGCCAAACCTCATAATCCATATGAGCGGCAATAGATAAGAGTATCCGGATAGACTTAAGTATGACTACCGATGAAAAGGTTTCCTCATAATCGATTCCCTCTTTCTGAGTGTACCCTTTCGCAACAAGCCTTGCTTTGAAGGTTTCTACCTTCCCGTCTACCCCTCTTTTCCTTTTGTAGATCCACTTGCATCCAACGGCTTTTACACCATTTGGTAGTTCTACAAGCTCCCAAACCTTATTAGAATACATAGATTCCACTTCAGAATTCATCGCCTTTTGCCAAGATACTGCATCTTTATCTTGGAGTGCTTCGTCATATGTCCGGAGATCAGGTTTATGTTTACCCGGGATCAAATCCGAAGATTCTTCCAAAAACATGAATCTCTCAGGTTGCCTCACAACCCTCCCACTACGACGAGACACTGTCTACAGTTGTGTATCATTTATAACATGTGTTGCAGTTTCTTGTGGTACTTCATCTTGTACTGGTGGTATTAAAGTAGACGTGTCCTCTCTAATTTCTTCTAGAACATTTTCACTTATGGACTTATGGTTCATTACGTAATCTTCTTCTAAAAATCGAGCATTGGTGCTAACAATGATCTTCTGATTTTTAGAATTATAAAACAAACCACCTTTCGTTCCCTTAGGATATCCCACAAATAGACAAACTTCTGTACGTGATTCCAACTTGTCAGTATCTCCCTTCAGCACATGTGCTAGATACCCCATATCTGGATATGGCTCAAACTAGGCTTACGCCCATTCCACAATTCCATGGGAGTAGAAAGAACTGCTTTAGAAGGTACCATATTCAGAATGTACACTGCTATTTCTAGAGCATATCCCCAAAATGAATTTGGTAATTCTGAATAACTCATCATCGATCTAACCATTTCCATAAGAGTCTTATTCCTTCGTTCTGCCACACCATTCTGTTGGGGTGTACCAGGTGCAGACAATTGGGATTGGATCTCGGCTTCTGATAAGTAATTCCTAAACTCTCCAAAGAGGTATTCGCCACCACGGTTAGACCGTAGTGTCTTGATACTTTTACCAAGACATTTCTCCACATCATCCCTGTATTCTTTGAACTTATCAAAGTGTTCAGACTTGCGACGCATCAAGTAAATGTATCTGTATCTTGAATAATCGTCTATGAAAGAGATAAAATATTCATAACCACCTCTTGCCTGGATAGACATAGGACCACACAAATCAGAATGAATCAGTTCTAACACATCTTTGGCTCTATACCCCTTGGCCTTAAAAGGTCTCTTGGTCATTTTTCCTTCTAAGAAGGATTCACATGTTGAAAAATTTTCCAACAATAATGAACCCAAGAGTCCATCGGCTATAAGCCTTTGAATCCTACTTAAGTTAATGTGACCAAGCCTTAGATACCAAAGATATGTTTGGTTCATCTCTGAAGGTTCCTTTCTCTTATTGGAATTAGAAGATGTGTTATTAATTTTCATTTGTTATTTTGTGGGAGAAATTAGATTTAAAGTATATAAATTACCAACCAATGCACTAGAACAGATAATAACCTTATTTCTCTTTATAACCACATTGTTATTAAAAGAAACAGAATATCCATCCAAATATAGTTTAGAAACTGAAATTAAATTCTTTCTGAAACTGGGTACATAAAGATAATTTCTTAAAATCAAACTTCTATTCCTATCAAAAGATAAGTAGACGTCTCCCACTGCAACCACCGCCACCTTAGTAGCATTGCCCATGTAGACTATTATTTCTACTTCAAATAGTCGTCGGGTTTCCTGGAACCCCTACAAAGAGTTACAGACATGATCAGTGGCTCCCGTATCTGCACATCAAGTGCTGGTAGATAACACCGCTAAACATGTTTTAACTACTAGAGAATGAGATATACCTTTATTGTTCTCTTTCCTATGAGGGCAGTCCTCCTTCCAATGTCCAGTCTGCTTGCAGATGAAGCACTTGCCCTTTGGCTTCTTCATTCCAGCTTTAGGTCCAGTACCTAGAGATCTTTTCACCTTCTTTGCTGAGCCAACTTGTTTCATCTTCTTCTTGCCTTTCGACTTAGAAGAGGAAACATTTTCAGCAAAGTGAATCTGAGAACTATGATGAAATATTCCTTCTGCTGCCTGAAGTTCTGTCAGAAGTTCCGCCAATGTATACTCCCTTTTGTTCATGTTATAGTTTAGGCGGAACTGCACAAAACTTCTGGGTAGCGTTTGGAGAATCATATCAACCTGGGTTTCCCCATCAATTTCAGCTCCAAGGATTTGTATTTCGTTCAGATAAGCCATCATCTTGAGGATATGATCCCTTACGGGTGTCCCCTCTGACATGGTGGTTGTCATTAACTTTCTCATTACCTCATGCCTAGCAGCCTGACTCTGGTGTCCGAAGAGTTCTTTGAGATTATTCATCATGTCATAAGCAATTGGTAAATCATGATGCTGATGTTGCAGCACATTTGACATTGAAGCCAAAATGTAACACCGCGTCATCTCATCTGCCTTTACCCATTTCTTATGAGTCTCAATTTCCTCTTCACTAGAATCACTATTAGGCACATTAGGGTAGACCTCCAATAGTACAAACTTATAGTCTTCAGCAGTTAGGACAATATCCAGGTTTCTTTTCCAATCAATGTAATTGGGACCAGTAAGTTTGTTCTCTTTCAGTATAATGGCCAGTGGGTCGAAAGTCATCCTAAGAATCACAAAACAAACTTTGGTCAAGACTCTAAATTTAGAATAATATTGATTCCTCAAACAATACTATTTAAATTTACGAACACCTCAAAACACCATGAATTTTGCATGTCACGTTAGTGTGAACGTATACAAATTCAACATTTGTAAGAGGGGAGTCTTACCCATTAATTTTATTATCTTGTCATCCTAACTTTATGACAAATAAAATTAATAGTTGGTTTTCCTTTGGTCACGCAAAACAACAGCAGTGATTCCGTTGGGGAGCATACTATTGAATGTGTCTAAGTGTATACCATTACTTGATACTTAGTCCATCAAATATGATTGTGCCCCTTCAGTTGGAGAAGATCACACGCTCCTAAATAATTTCCTATAACCATCCATAAAGAAAGTTTGATCTAGTGATATGTAACTGTAACGCCTGAAAATTCTCAAAATTATTTTAGAAATATTCTATGATTTTTCTGGAATTTTAGGATATTTTTATAGAATTTTTAGAACAGCGGAAGTAACAAAAACAAATAGAACCGTAAAATAGCCTACGCGGGAATCGAACCCGAGACCTATTGGGTCCTATGACTTATGGTGAACCATGGTAACCAAGTGAACCCAGCAGGGCCGTGCTGAAAGGAAAGGGAGACAATAATATTTATGTTAGATTTGGGCGGAAATTACCACTTAATATAAATAGGAAATAATTAAGTGAAGGGTTATTTGGATCGTGATTTTTCCTCTCCTCAACCCTCACCGCCGAACTTCCCTTCTCCCTCATCTCTCGGCGCCAACCACAATCAGGGCTAGGGTTCCTCTCCTAGGGCTTCAAGGGCACTTTCCGGTGACGACTTCGACACGAGGACGCTCCCCTCTACGAGAGGAACGCGTAGACGCGAGAAGATTGTCAAAAGGATCGTCTCCTCCGGAAATCTAGCGATTAGAATCGTAAGAAAATCCGAACAGGAGGTAAGAAACCCCTCACCTGCAGTATAAGTTGCTTCCGTGTGAATTCCATGTGTTAGTTTAGTAGTATGTAAAGTTTCGACACAAAGGATGCGAATTAGCGCATACCAAGTGTTAGATAAAATTGTTTAGTTCAGTAAAATGCAACTTAGGCATTTTAGTAGCTTAGATAAATGCGATAGAAGCATTTTTTTTACAGTTTATTTAGTCTTGCTTCAGCTCTTACAGGACTAGATGTCCAATGGGTGGGCTCCCACAGTCGCCTCTAAGTTTTGATAACCTAGTTCTGGGTTTAGATAACATAGTTCTGGGTTTAGACAACCTAGTAAAAGCAAGACAAGAAATTATTAGTTTATGATCAGTACTTTTCTTTCTCAGTGGCACTGTACTGGATTAGATATCCTTTGGGTTGGACTCCCATAGTCGTCCCTAGGTTCAGATAACCTAGTAAACCCTACTAAATTCGGGACTTGCAAACCCGGGTCTAGCTAGGGATGCGCGCATAGCACGACAGTTGCCGGGCCCATTAGCAGCATGATTATATATTTTCATCTATTATATGTATAGTTTTTAAACTCTCACGAATCAGTTGTGTATACAGTTTAAATTCAGTATTAGCTTAGTTTAGCTTAGTTCAGTTCATGCTTCAGTTCAGCTCACTCTTATAATTATGTATGATAGCTCTATGTTCAGTTCATGTTACACATGCTTTAGATGATAGTATGCCATGACTAGCTTTTGATTTCTATGTATTGTATGATAGCATGTCATGTTTTAGCCCAATCAGTACATATTTTAAATAGCATGTTTTAAAAGCATATTGCATCGAATGCATGTTCTTGTGAGGTAGATGGTTTCTTACTAAGCGAAAGCTTACAGATACTTTTCCTTATACTGCAGATAAAGGTAAAGGAAAGATGGACTAGCGGAGGCTGGAGGGCAATGCGATGAAGATGTGTGTGGATGGAACTTGGAATAAAGATCTTAGGGAATTTCAGCAAGCTTGTTTAAGCATTAGAACTTTTTAGCGTTTTGGTTATTTTGCACCTTAGTAAGTTAAATGTTATGAACTAGTTAATCATGCATTCTATCATGTTAGAACACTATTTTATGATGTTAGAATGTTTTGTATTTGGTTTAGAATAGTTATAAGTAACTTTGGCACAAACAAGTGTTGAAATCAGGCCTTTGGCACGAAATCAGAAACTCGAATCGATCAGCTGATCGATTCGATATTTTCCAATCTATCGAAGGATCGACTGGGCAATTGGACTCTCAAACAGTAGGCCTCTAGATCGATCAGCTGATCGATCCAGCAAGTTCTGTCGGGAACAGAAGGCTCTGGGATCGATCACTGGATCGATTGGCCAGTCTGGATCGATCAGCCGATCGATCCAGAATATTGCCCCGAGCACAGTAGGGTGCTGGATCGATCACTGGATCGATCCAACCCACGTCCCGGATATAGTAGCCCTCTGAATCGATCTCCGGATCGATTCGACCATTCCAATCGATTCGTGGATCGATTGGGAGGCCTGATATTAGCTAGAAACCCTTAGTTAAGTTCCTTGACCATAAGGGGAGGTAATAGTGACATGAATAGCTTAGATTACACCCCTTAGCACATGTAGAACCAAGAAATGATAATAGTTTAGCAAAAATTTTAATTGGTACAACTTTCGCACTTAGATTTAATGATGGTCATGGATTAGTTAGCACAGCAATGAATGTGACGATCGGCCTTACAGCTTAGTTAGTAGAAGGCGGGTCGTTACAGAGTGGTATCAGAGCAGTGTTTCATACTTCCTACACACACATCAGTATTGAACCTGCAGCTTCCAAGTAAGAAACATCTCCCTCTTTATTATGTTCTTTCTTTCATATTTATGGATAATGTAGCATGTTGATTGATGATAGTACCTAACATGATAGTGATAGTAGTTATATAAACATGATTGCCTTAGTTATGTATATCCTTTATGTCTTTAGCAATGGCACGAGGACTCCCAACTAGAAGGGCACCAGCTACTGAGCCCCAGCATGAGGCAGGCAGTTCAGTGCCTCCCCCATACCTTACAGCATTAGTGGCTCAGTTACAGCAGCAGCTAGTTGAACAGCAACAGGAGATAGCCACCTTGAAGGCTAGTCAGCAGAACACTCCCACAGTCACCCCGGAACCAAACTTAGCAACGCCAGTAGTCTTAGAGGTTCCCCCAGTCCAGACTACAGCACCAGTGGCTCCAGCAGCAGGAACACAGAGGGAAGCCTATCTGATCCAGTGGCAGAGAGTCAAGCCAGAGAATTTCTCAGGCACCAGCGAACCATGGGATGCTCAAGCCTGGTTCAAAATCCTGGAGAGCACGATGGAGCTTCTGGACTGGTCAGAACATGAGAAGGTGAAGTGCGCCTCCTTCTGTCTGACAGGAGATGCACGTATGTGGTGGGAGAGAATTAGAGCGAAGCGCCCAGTAAATCAGATGACATGGGCTGACTTCGAGAAAGAATTCTTCGAGGAGTTCTTTCACATGCGGGTCACAAACCGCCACTACGACGAGTTCACTGAGTTTCGCCAGGGAAACCTTTCAGTGGAGGAAGCCGTGAAGAAATTCAACAGATTGGCTCGTCTATGCCCTGAACTAGTCAACACAGAAAAAGAACGAGTTCGGTTGATGCTCAAGATGCTGAGGCCGGAAATAGCAGTGAACGTGGTTGGCGGCATTCATAGGCCGCAAACCACCGAAGAACTAGTCAGCAGTGCTCTGACCACCGAGCACTACCAGAATAATATCAAGCGACAGAAACAAGTCCTCTCAGAATCTAAAGGTCAAGGAGGCTCAGGTACTCAGAAACAGCAGGGTCACAGCTCCCATGGCTCTAACTGGAAAGGGAACATCAGAAACAAGCGAAAACCAGGGAGTTACCCAAAAGGAGGACCGGCTAGTAAACAGTCCAGCTATCCAAAATGTGCTACTTGTGGAAAATTCCATCCTGGAGTTTATCGTAAGGGCACACGAGGATGCTTTGAATGCGGACAGGAAGGGCATATGGCCAAGCAGTGTCCGAACAAGACTAGCTTTCCTCCACCACAACCGATCCAGTACGAATCCAAGCCAGCACAGTTGCATTAGATGCAGGCCGCCTTAGATGGTCCACACATCAGCCAGGGCAGACTAGAAGCCCCCCCAGCTATGACGAATGCACGGATCTACTCACTAACCAGAGAGGACGTAGCAAATGCCTCGACAGTTGTTACAGGTCAGATTAGTATTTTACAGCAAAGTACAACTGTCTTATTCGATACTGGGGCAACCCATTCATATATATCCAGGGCATTTGCTGAGAAGTTAGCAATACCTCCAGAGGTACTCAGTAGTCAGTTTCTGACGACGTTACCTTCAGGAGAAATTATGGCATCCACGCACTGGCTCAGAGCAGTGCCAGTCATTATAGTAGACAGAGAACTCTTCTGTGATCTGATAGTGCTAGATATGACTGATTATGAAGTCATCTTTGGAATGGACTTCCTGATCAGATACGGTGCCTCTATAGAGTGCCGTAAACAGAAAGTCGTATTCCAACCTGAAGCAGAAGCACAGTTCGAGTTCATTGGAGCACCCAGGAGAAAGCCCAAGAAATTTCTCTTAGCTATGAGGGCACAGAGATTAATGGATTCAGGATGTATGGGATTTTTAGCGCACATAGTCAATACCAGACAGGACAAAGACCGACAGCTAGCAGAGGTCCGAGTCGTATGTGACTACCCAGCAGTCTTCCCTGAAGAGTTACCAGGCCTAGCACCAGACAGGGAGATTGAATTCGAAATAGAGCTCATCGTCGGTACCAATCATATTTCCAAAGCACCATACCGCATGGCTCCAGCAGAACTAAAGGAACTTCATGAGCAACTACAGGAGCTGCTTGACAAAGACTTCATACGCCCTAGTCACTCACCATGGGGAGCGCCTGTATTGTTCGTGAAGAAGAAGGACGGGAGCATGCGCCTGTGTATAGATTACCGGGCACTGAATCAAGTTACGATCAAGAACAGGTATCCTCTTCCCAGAATAGATGACCTGTTCGATCAGCTAAAGGGAGCAACAGTGTTCTCTAAGATAGACCTCAGGTCAGGTTATCATCAGGTGAAAGTTAAAGAAAGGGATATACCCAAGACAGCATTCAGGACTAGATACGGACATTATGAGTTCGTAGTCATGCCCTTTGGTGTGACAAATGCTCCAGCTACTTTCATGGACATCATGAACAGGGTATTCAGAGAATACTTAGATAAGTTCACTATCATGTTCATCGATGGCATTCTTATCTATTCAGGAACTCAGGAAGAACACGCAGAGCACCTGGAAATAGTATTGCAGACCCTTCAGCAGAACCAGCTGTATGCCAAGTTCACGAAATGTGAATTCTGGTTAGATCAGGTGTCCTTCCTGGGTCACATCATCTCAAAGGATGGTATCATGGTAGACCCCAGTAAAATAGAAGCTGTGAGTAACTGGAAAAGACCCAAGAACGCAAGTGAGATCAGAAGCTTTCTGGGATTAGCAGGTTACTACAGGAAATTCGTAGAGGACTTCTCCAGGATAGCCTCCCCACTGACAGCTCTTACCAGAAGAACAGAAGGTTTCAGTGGACAGAGGATTGTGAGAACAGTTTCAGCGAGCTGAAAAGGAGATTGACCAGTGCACCTATTCTGACTCTACCAGAAAACACAGACAGCTTTGATATATATAGTGATGCCTCTAAATTGGGATTAGGAGCAATGCTGGTGCAAAATGGCAAGGTGATCGTCTATGCCTCCAGAAAACTCAAGGATTATGAGAGGAATTACCCCACTCATGACCTTGAGCTTGCAGCAGTGGTGTTCACTCTCAAACTTTGGAGACATTACTTGTATGGAGCTCAGTGCAGAGTGTATATAGATCATCAAAGTCTGAAGTACTTATTCACTCAGAAGGATCTGAATATGTGACAGCGCGGATGGCTAGAGCTGGTCAAAGACTACGATATAGACATCCTCTACCACCCAGGGAAAGCCAATAGGGTAGCAGACGCCCTTAGCAGAAAGTCCAGTGCTGCCCTATCATCTCTAGCAGCCATGTCACCACCCCTACAGAAGGAGATCACAGATTTCGGTCTCGAACTCATAGTCGGACGACTCTCTACTATGACATTAGAGTCTACCTTGCTTGGTGACATCCAGACAGCTCAGGAGCAAGATCCTGAAATTCAGAAAATCAAGCAAGGATTAGCAGAATCAGAAAGTGGAGAATTCAGAGTGTCCGCTAGTGGGGTGTTGTACTTTGGCGACAGATTATGCGTTCCAGATCAGGGGGAACTACAGAGGAAAATCCTAGATGAGGCTCACAAGACTCCTTATCTGATGCATCCCGGCTCCACCAAGATGTACCAGGACTTGAAGAAACGTTTTTGGTGGCCTGGGATGAAGAGGGACATCGCTCGATATGTCAGCACCTGCCTAACCTGTCAGAGGGTTAAGGCAATCAGAGACCAGGAGGAGTTTTACAGCCCATTCAGATTCCAGAATGGAAGTGGGAAGATATTTCTATGGATTTCATAGTGGGATTACCCAGAACCACGAATGGTTTTGATACCATCTGGGTAGTAGTTGACAGATTAACTAAATCAGCCCACTTCTTAGCTATCAGGATATCCTACTCCATGGAACAGCTAGCTCAGTTGTATCTCAAGGAGATCGTTAGACTACATGGAGTCCCACGAACCATTATATCAGACAGAGATAGCAGATTCACATCACACTTCTGGGAGTGTGTACAGACAGCGTTGGGCACAGCACAGCCTTCCATCCTCAGACAGATGGACAGACGGAGCGGGTAAATCAGGTACTCGAAGATATGCTCCGAGCATGTGCCCTAGATTTCAAAGGAAGTTGGTGCAAATATCTGAGCTTAGCAGAATTCGCATACAACAACAGCTATCAGGCCACCATCGGCATGGCACCTTATGAGGCTCTCTATGGGCGGAGGTGTAGATCTCCAATCTACTGGTATGAGAGTGGTGAACAGAAAGAACTAGAACTTCAGACAGATCTAGTGGCAGATACCACAGCAGCTATACAGCAGATCCGCCAGAGGATAGAGACAGCTCAGAGCCGCCAGAAAAGCTATGCTGATACACGGCGCAGACCTTTAGAGTTTTTAGTTGGGGATTCAGTGTTCCTCCGAGTAGCTCCTATGAAGGGAGTAATGCATTTTGGGAAGAAAGGCAAATTAAGTCCCAGATATGTGGGACCATACCTTATCAGTAGAAGAGTTGGCAAGGTAGCATATGAGCGAGAGCTACCCCAGGAAATGTCAGCCGTCCACAATGTATTTCATGTCTTAAAGCTGAAGAAGCATATCCCAGATGCCACCAAGGTGATTGAGCCCCAGTCGGTACAAATCCGCGAAGACCTCAGCTATGACAGTCAGCCTATTCCGATAATAGACCGAGCAGTTAAGAAATTACGGAACAAGGAAGTACCATTAGTCAAAGTTATTTGGCACAGTCATACAGCAGAAGAGGCAACTTGGGAGACAGAAGCCAGTATGAGACAGAAGTACCCAGAGTTATTCTAAGTTCGAGGATGAACTTTTTATAAGGTATGGGGGATTGTAACGCACGAAAATTCTCAAAATTATTTTAAAAATATTCTATGATTTTTCTGGAATTTTAGGATATTTTTATAGAATTTTTAGAACAGCGGAAGTAACAAAAACAAATAGAACCGTAAAATAGCCTACGCGGGAATCGAACTCGAGACCTATTGGGTCCTATGACTTATGGTGAACCATGGTAACCAAGTGAACCCATCAGGGTCGTGCTGAAAGAAAAGGGAGACAATAATATTTATGTTAGATTTGGGCAGAAATTACCACTTAATATAAATAGGAAATAATTAAGTGAAGGGTTATTTGGATCGTGATTTTTCCTCTCCTCAACCCTCACCGCCGAACCTCCCTTCTCCCTCATCTCTCGGCGCCAACCACAAGCAGGGCTAGGGTTCCCCTCCTAGGCCTTCAAGGGCACTTTCGGGTGACGACTTCGACACGAGGACGCTCCCCTCCGCGAGAGGAACGCGTAGACGCGAGAAGATCGTCAAAAGGATCGTCTCCTCTGGAAATCTAGCGATTAGAATCGTAAGAAAATCCGAACAGGAGGTAAGAAACCCCTCACCTGCAGTATAAGTAGCTTCCATGTGAATTCCATGTGTTAGTTTAGTAGTATGTAAATTTTCGACACAAAGGATGCGAATTAGCGCATAACAAGTGTTCGATAAAATTGTTTAGTTCAGTAAAATGCAACTTAGGCATTTTAGTAGCTTAGATAAATGCGATAGAAGCATTTTTTTTTACAGTTTATTTAGTCTTGCTTCAGCTCTTACAGGACTAGATGTCCAATGGGTGGGCTCCCACAGTCGCATCTAGGTTTAGATAACCTAGTTCTGGGTTTAGACAACCTAGTAAAAGTAAGACAAGAAATTATTAGTTTATGATCAGTACTTTACTTTCTCAGTGGCACTGTACTGGATTAGATATCCTTTGGGCTGGACTCCCATAGTCGTCCCTAGGTTCAGATAACCTAGTAAACCCTACTAAATTCAGGACTTGCAAACCCGGATCTAGCTAGGGATGCGCGCATAGCACGTACAGTTGTCGGGCCCATTAGCAGCATGATTATATATTTTCATCTATTATATGTATAGTTTTTAAACTCTCACGAATCAGTTGTGTATACAGTTTAAATTCTGTATTAGCTTAGTTTAGCTTTGTTCAGTTCATGCTTCAGTTCAGCTCACTCTTATAATTGTGTATGATAGCTCTATGTTCAGTTCATGTTACACATGCTTTAGATGATAGTATGCCATGACTAGCTTTTGATTTCTATGTATTGTATGATAGCATGCCATGTTTTAGCCCAATCAGTACATATTTTAAATAGCATGTTTTAAAAGCATATTGCATCGAATGCATGTTCTTGTGAGGTAGATGGTTTCTTACTAAGCGAAAGCTTACAGATACTTTTCCTTATACTGCAGATAAAGGTAAAGGAAAGATGGACTAGTGGAGGCTGGAGGGCAATGTGATGAAGATGTGTGTGGATGGAACTTGGAATAAAGATCTTAGGGAATTTCAGCAAGCTTGTTTAAGCATTAGAACTTTTTAGCGTTTTGGTTATTTTGCACCTTAGTAAGTTAAATGTTATGAACTAGTTAATCATGCATTCTATCATGTTAGAACACTATTTTATGATGTTAGAATGTTTTGTATTTGGTTTAGAATAGTTATAAGTAACTTTGGCACAAACAAGTGCTGAAATCAGGCCTTTGGCACGAAATCGGAAACTCGAATCGATCAGCTGATCGATTCGATAGTTTCCAATCGATCGAAGGATCGACTGGGCAATTGGACGCGCGAACAGTAGGCCTCTGGATCGATCCAGCAAGTTCTGTCGCGAACAGAAGGCTCTGGGATCGATCACTGGATCGATTGGCCAGTCTGGATCGATCAGCCGATCGATCCAGAATATTGCCCCGAGCACAGTAGCGTGCTGGATCGATCACTGGATCGATCCAACCCACATCCCGAATACAGTAGCCCTCTGAATCGATCTCCGGATCGATTTGACCATTCCAATCGATCCGTGGATCGATTGGGAGGCCTGATATTAGCTAGAAACCCTTAGTTAAGTTCCTTGACCATAAGGGGAGGTAATAGTGACATGAATAGCTTAGATTACACCCCTTAGCACATGTAGAACCAAGAAATGATAATAGTTTAGCAAAAATTTTAATTGGTACAGCTTCCGCACTTAGATTTAATGATGGTCATGGATTAGTTAGCACAGCAATGAATGTGACAATCGGCCTTACAGCTTAGTTAGTAGAAGGCGGGTCGTTACAGTAACAAACCCATCCGTTGTAGAGGGAGGCACTCAGAGCCAACACGCAAGCTTATTGCATCACTTACAAACCAATAATGGAGACCGTGGGATTTATTTAAAAATCCCTCTCCCATTTAGTTATTTAAGGTGAGGAATTTTAACCTAGCAAGCACACATCACAGTAAATAAAAGCAATAAGTATGGAAATTAATTTTTCAAATATTATGACATTTTCCATCACTGTCCTTCGCGTGCTGCCAGCCCTAGGGTTCATGTCGTCGGGTCCATCGAGCTTCCTTTTCTACTGCGCCTTTGTTCCTCAATAGCACCACGCCTTGCAATAATATGATCCGCGACAGAAAAAATAAAATTTTACATACATCGATCCTATATTCCACAAGGGAATGCACATCAAGTCTAGATCGAACATAAATGTAAAATCCTAGGGCTAATATAGCTCCTATTGTATTAGTTAAATACAATCATGCACATATAATAAAATGCCCTTGACATGTCCAAGGGTCCAATCACACACAATAACCATAAGTTATAATAGTTGGAGCCTGCAACCACAGAGTTAGCATATCCTACTATTATCCTGCCTAAATTATGTATGACATGTGTATAATTAAACTGAAAACCAAATACACAGAGGCAAACCCTAGCTCAGATACCAATTGTTGGTTGGTCCTAGGAAGATCGTACCGGTTCCACTGTACAAAAATTTTGTACAAGTCCTGAACCTTTCCTAATAACCTATAGTGTTCTTTAGAAATTAAATTAGGAATCACAAATGAAACTTTACATTATTGATTCCATATTTAACTTATCTGTTCTTAATGGTTTAGACTTGGATCGCAAACGATGCTTAACATTATTGATCCAAATCCACCTATTTTATAAATTCAATTAAATATTAATTTCTATAATTGGCTACCAGGACTGCATGACGAGGTACGAGGCCTTCTTGGGTATGAGATCATCCACCACCACCTAGACAAAGTCTTTTAAAGAAACCTAATATTTAATTTCCTTATATAACTCTAGGTTTAACCAAAAGGAACAATCGAATCACAAATTCGAAAAAAAAAACAAAAGAAACACAACTTCGAATATCTAATCCGAAAATCTAGAATCACTAGCCTCTTGTGTTTGGAATTCGTACAAAGAAAACTAGTATGATGCGGAAAATAATTACTAGTTATACCTTTCTTTGTAAGCAATAACCTCTTGATCTTCTACCGTATTCCTCTTCTTATCTCGGACGTTGTGTGGGCAACGATCTACCAAAATGAGAACCACCAACACCTTTCTTCTTGCAAGATTCGACCACCAACCTTCAAGCTCCAAGGGATGCAAGAGAAAAACCTCCTTTCTCTCCTTCTTCTCCTAGCTAGAACCGGCCACCAAAGAGGAAGAGAAAATGAGAAGAGCAAGGAACTTATGGCCGGCCACCACCAAGGAAGAGAGGGGAGGAAAATAGAATAGAGTTGTGTCTCATGAAGGCACCCCCTCCCTCTCTTTTATAATCTTTGGTCTTGGCAAATAAAAAAAATTTAAATAAAAACTTCCTTATTTTCTTTACCATGAAAATAAAAATTTAATTAATTAAAACCAATTTCCTTTACTTAAATCATCATGGCCGGCCACCTCATAGCTCCAAACAAGGAAAGTTTTAATAACACAAGAATTAAAACTTCCTAATTTGCTTCTAAATTTTTAATAAAAATTTCTCTAATAATTTTTCCCTTCATGGTTGGTTATAAAAGGAAATTTTATAAATTAAAATCTCTCTATTAAAACATGTGGATGATTTCCAAAAAATAAAGTTTTCTTTAAAATTAAAATCTTCCTTTCAATCTACAAATAAGGAAAGATATCAAATATTTTCTTAATCTTTTGTAGAAACTTATAAAAGGAAATATTTAATTTTAAAACTCTCTTTTAAATCATGAACATGGTTACAAAGAAGGAAAGTTTTATCAAAAATTAAAATCTTCCTTGTAACTACAAATAAGGAAAGATATCAAATCTTTCACTTAATCTTTTGTAGAATGAAAGATTTAAACTCTCTTTTAAAATCATGATATCCCTATAAGAAAAGATTTTAAATAAAATCCCTTTTATTATTCTAGTGGCCGACCAACTAAGCTTGGGATCCAAGCTTTGGCCGGCCACCTTAAATTGGCTCCACCCTTAGCTTTGGCCGGCCCTAGCTTGGGCTCCAAGCTAGCTTGGCCTGCCACCACAAGGTGGGTAGAAAGGTGGGTATGCGGTGGATATAATTCTCTATATACAAGAGGCTACGATAAGGACCGAGAGGAGGAATTGGTTTTGGTCTCTTGATGAAATTAAGCTTCCCGTGCTCGCCCCGAATACCCAACTTAATTTCATCAATAATAATTCATACCACTAAAGAATTATTATTGAACTACCGCACCAATCCCAAATTACATTTTGGGCTCCTTCTTATTATGAGTGTGTTAGTCTCCCTGTGTTTAAGATGTCGAATGCCTACTAATTAAATGAGTTACTGACAACTCTCTTTAATTAATATCTTAGTCCAAAAGTAGTACCACTCAACCTTATTGTCATGTCAAACTAAGTCCACCTGTAGGGGTTAACATGACAATCCTTATGAGCTCCTCTTGGGGACATTATCAACCTATATTACTAGGATACAGTTTTGTTACGCTCCGCAAGTGTACGGAAATGTCGCAAGTAATATAAAAGATTATCGTATCCATAGGGACTGGAATAAGCACTAGGAATGTCTCAATGCGAATTAGCTAAACAACTATCCAATTGTTTCAAATGCAAAGTGAAGGTAAACAAATCTAATATTAAAGATCAACAAACAAGAGTTTAGTGTTTTGGGTTATGATAAAGGGAGATTCTAGGAGTTTCGGTTTCTTTATAAGATTTCTTGAATGTAAATAGTTCACCAATTCTTATCCCTCAATTGCCAAACACTTGTAGAAAGTTGCCGGTTCTCTCTTGCAATAGATAACCGGCTAAGGACTGAGAAATGTATCTAAATATGATCAATTAGATGTGAACCTACGTTGTCCTTACACAGAAACGCACCTATTACTATGCCTTCCTCGGATATCAACATAGAAGCTCACAACTTATTAATCTATCAAGATACAAGAAACTAATCACAAGATCCATCCTACTCTCTTGAATATTCCTATTTCCTCTTCAAGATTATCTCTCAAACGTCCTTACACGGGCTTGCACCTGTCACGTGGATCCCTCGGATGATCGAGTGAGAGTTTATCTTTACAAAGTCCACAAGAAATCCAAACAATCAATCAAGAATGAGAATTAAGCACAAATCACCATTAATCATTCAAGATCTAATTGATACAAGCAAGACAATGCCATTGAAACAAGAAATTGGCAAATCCATAAGAGATTACATCAATCCATCATACAAATACTCCCTTAATCCTAGAATACAAGATCTACTCCATGAATCGAGGAAGAATACCCGAAGAAATAAAGATTACAAGCATTTCTTAAATCCCCAATCCAAGAAACCAAGAAAAGGGGGAAAGAGAAAACTTATCTAAGAAGAAGCCTCGTCTTCGGATCCAATCCTCGCTCCGGAGTCGAAATAGTCAAGAACTCCCCTCGAATCGCCCAGAAATCCTCCCAAGAATGGGAGGAAACCACCAAATCTTGCCTTCTCCCAAAGGGGGAGAGATCCCCTTTCAATTCATGAAGGAGGGTTTAAATAGAGGAGGAAATCGGGTGCCACACAGCCCCATGACACGGCCGTGTGAGATTCACACGGCCATGTCCAGTTCCTTCTCTGCCAAAGCTGCACGGCCATGTTACTCACACGACCAGGACCCTTCTGCTCTCTGGAAATACTACACGGTCGTGTGGTGCACACGGCCACCACCTGCTTGGCCTCTGGAAACCTCACACGGCCGTGTGGTGCACACGGCCACCACCTGCTTGGCCTCTGGAAACCTCACACGGCCGTGTAGATCTACACGGCCATGTAAGGCATCTGCTCTAATTTCTTCAAATCAAGACACGGCCGTGTGAGATTCACACGGCCATGTCCTCTTCCCTTCCTGTTAAAACCACACGGCCGTGTGTGGTACACGGCCTGATGCTCTCTCCCTTCAATTCCTTCCAAGCTTGCCCGAGGACGCATAATCTTCACCAATTTCGACTCCTGTGTACAGAAAATGCACAAAAAGCATATCTCCGAACCAAAAGAGTAAATATGCTAAAAGGAAAGCTGGAAATATAAAAGTGCATAGATCAAGCATGCTCAAAGTATGTAAATGTGCGTAAAAACATGCATAAAAGAATATATAATCTACGCACATCAAGTTTCCTTCTATAATCAACAACATACACTATAAGTAATATCATTTCCCAACTTATCGGGCCTTTTGATTTATCGAGCTAAATCTCACCCTTTGATAAGTTAAAGAAATGAATACTAAATATATGTGCTTGTTATTATATTAGGATTAAGAGCACACACTTCCATAATAACTAAGTGTTGGTGCGGGGAGCATCCGACGATTGAACTCGTATTTTGATAACGGCAAAAGAATTCAAAGTTAAGATGTCTTTGTAGTCTAACGAGTCTACTTGAGGATTTCAGGAAAGTCCTAGCTGCGGTTAGGCAAAGGGAAAACCCTAGGGGGTGGTAACCCTATGACATAGTGGGTGGTAACCCTATGCGGAAAGTCTTGGCAGGTCGATGGCTTCAGGCAAAAGTCCTAGGGGGTGGTAACCCTAGGTTGAAATTCCTGGTGTCGCGAACCAGGTGAAAGTCTGGACTAACCAGGAAGCGGATGTCCAGCAGAAAGTCCGGAAGCATCGAGTGCCGAGCAAAAGTCCAGTCGATCTGGAGGATCGACTGCCAACAGGTAAATCTCCTGAGAGGAGTAGGTGAGGACGCGTTTCCCGTAGAGGGAACAGTAGGCGTCGGGTCGACCTAGGGTTTCCGGTTGGAAACCCGAAGTCAGACTCGGACAGTCCGGAGACTGTCTATACCTCTTTACTAATGTTTATTGTGCTAACTTTGTGTTGCAGGATAGTGTTTGGGACTAACGTATCTTGCAGGAGCAAAGGAGCAACCTAAAGCCTCGGATGAACAGTGTCCGAGGCGCCTCCATGGAGCTTGGAGGCGCCTCGGGTGCAAAGGCTGAGCTGGCTGCGAAACACCATTGGAGGCACCTTGAACCAGGCAGAAGGCGCCTTGGAAGGCGCCTTGAGAGGGCCATAAGGCGCCTTGAATGGATGAAATTCGACCAGGTCAGTTTTGATCCACGCGGAAGACCAGGCAGCATGGAGGCGCCTTGAACAGCCTTCAAGGCGCCTTGAACACCCTTTATAAGGGGGTTTCGACCAGCACTTCAGAACAATGAATTCCAAGTGATCTTTCATCAACGTGCTGCTCCAAAAGACGTTCCGAAGTGGTGCTACAAGTGTCCGACGACCCGAAGCTTCAGATTTAACATTTCTTGTTGTCGGTATAATATTTATAGCTTTTATTTGTACTCATAAGTGTAATCTTTTAACGAACTTATAGTTGTTGCCCACCGGAAGTGATCAAGGATCGTGGGCCTTCGAGTAGGAGTCGATCAAGGCTCCGAACGAAGTAAAAATCCTCTTGTCTCTGTGTGCTTACTTTGTTTTATTCCGCTGCTTAATTACTCCGATAGTTTTACGAATCGAACGAAATAGTCACGAGCGCTATTCACCCCCCCCCTCTAGCGCGTCTCGATCCAACAATTGGTATCAGAGTGGGGTCGTCTTGAATCAGTGCAACCACTATTCGAGACAATTTTTTTTTCGTGGTTTTGTTCGGAGTCGATTAGAATTTAGCCTCATAGCTATATTCTAATTTCTTTTCACGAATCGATTTTCTGCTCAAAGTTGGACAATACCACTTGAGCCTGTTTTTTTTCCCTCCTCCCGCACTACTAATCCAAGACTTAGTCTTGGAATAGATCTTGTTGTTTCTGTTTTCGTAGATCTAAATGGCCCAACAAGAAGGATATAGCACCGTTCGTCCCCACTATTTTCCGGAGAGGACTTCGGATATTGGAAGGGGCGAATGGAGATATATCTGAAGATCCAGTTCGACACCCGGATGATCGTCAAAACAGGACTGGAACTACCAACTGGTACCGACGGTAAGCCTACATCTTGTGAAAACTGGGAGCCAGCATTTATCAAAAAGGTGGAAGCTGACGCCAAAGCCACCTGCACCATCCAATGCGGTCTTACCAAAGAAGAGCTCAACAGAGTCGGTCCATTCTCCTCCGCAAAGGAACTATGAGAGAAACTGATCGAACTTCACGAAGGCACCTCGGAAACCAAGGTAAGTAAGCGTGATTTGTTACTAAATAAACTATACAATTTGAAAATGCAGGAAGGTGAGACGGCAAGCTCTTTACACGCCCGAATTCAAGATATCCTGAATTCTCTACATGGAATCGGGCAGAAGGTAGAAAACAGAGATATAATAAGGTATGCCCTTAACTCATTTCCTAGGAGTACATTGTGGGCATCAATGGTAGATGCCTACAAAGTCTCTAAGGATTTGTCGTCCTTAAAATTAGACGAGTTATTTAGTGAATTTGAACTCCATGAACAAACTAATGCACAGCCATCCGAGAAAGGTATTGCTTTGATTGCAGGAACGAATCGAACACGGGAATCAAGAGGACGACGAAAAATTGAATCGGAATCAGAAGACGAACCCAATTCAGAAGATTCAGAAGATGAACTGGCCAGCGAATTTGTGAATCTTGTAAAGAAGCTCTACAAGAAGAAGAAGGGCTTCAACAAGAAAGATCTGAAGAAGGCAGTTCAATCTAAGGAGGCCCAATCAAAGGTAAAATTCGAAGTCACATGTTTCGGGTGCAACCAGAAGGGCCATATCAAGGCAAACTGTCCCAACCAAAAGGAAGCCAAGAAGCAAAGAAGAAAGAAAGTCCTAAAGGCAACCTGGGATGAATCTTCTTCGGAGGACGAAGACGACGAACTCGACCAAACGAGTTTACTTGCATTGATGGCCCGGGACCAGATCATCGAATCCGAGAGCGAGTCAGAAGCCGACTCCGAGCAAAGCCACGGATCCGCATCCGTTTCCGAAGGGCCAGACTCCCCTGTAAGTATTCCTAGACTTAATAATTTAGTCAATTATTTACTTCGCAAATTAGCCAAGTCAAATTTGAAAATTAAGTCACTTTTAAAAGAAGTAACCATTCTTAAAGAAGTAACTAACTCAAAATCTTTACCTAATCTAGTTCAAATTGAAGACTCAACTCAAGTACAACAACTTGAGAAAGAAAATTCAAATCTGAAAAATCAGTTAAAAGATTTGAAAATTACTTTAGAAAAGTTCTCTCTGGGCTCCAAGAATTTGGATCTAATTCTTGGGACACAAAGAGTCGTCTACAACAAAACTGGACTGGGATATAAAAGTAAAAAGAAATATAGATCTTATTTATCATTAATAAAACAAAATAGCAAATCAGTCCAAGCATGGGTCCCCAAGTCCAAATTGATCAATCAAGTTGGACTTGGCCAATACTGGGTTCCAAAGGATCAAATATACTACCTCGATAGACCGTATCGAGACCATGATCCAAGGAAAGCCAAAATGAAAACGATCTTCAAAATTTAAAATTTAAAAAATTCAAAATCCGAAATTAAATTAAAAATTCAAAATTAAAAAGTCAAAATTCGAAATTAAGTTCGAAATTAAATCCAAAATTAAATTCAAAATTCAAAATTAAATAAGTTAAAAATTTAAAATTCGAAATTAAATTCAAAATTATAAATTGAAAAATAGATGGAGGATCCAAACTAGCTGGCACTCCCAACAGAACTACCCGACAGGGTAACAGAACCTAATTTACCCGGAATGGGTAAAACAAGAGTAGACTACCCGGTAGGGTAATTAAGGATAGATTAAAAAGGGTTAGATTTAACTTGAAACATAGTACTGGTGAAATTTTTGGATGATAGTACGTTAGGGAAACTTGGGCATCGCATGTCTAGGAAGATATGGCTTCGACCTGGTGCATTTGGCCAAGTGGAACTGACCGAAGCAACCCTTAAATGGATCCTAACTAGTTAGACCAAGGGTTAGTATTAAGTTCAATGGGTAGGACTATTTGGAAAACCTCGAAGGCATGGTTACTTTAATGAGTTCCTTGTGACTCACCATAGCCCAGAAGTTTATCCAAAGAATGCTTACTTGTTGAACCTAAAGCTAAACCTGAATCTAACACAAGACTAAACCAAACCCTTAAACAGAATCACAATTCATCTCACAACAATTATAGGATTACCTGATTGAAAACTTAGATCGGGTGAGATGACTAAGAAATTTAAATTTTCAAAATTAAACTTCAAAATTATTTCAAAAATTAAACTTCAAAATTATTTTTAAAACTTAAATTTCAAAATTATTTTAAAAACTTAAATTTCAAAATTATTTTAAAAACTTAAACTTCAAAATTATTTTAAAAACTTAAATTTCAAAATTATTTTAAAAACTTAAATTTCAAAATTATTTTTTAAAAAAAACTTCAATTGCAAAATTATTTTCAAAAAACTTAAATTTCAAAATTATTTTAAAAACTTAAATTTCAAAATTATTTTCAAAAAATTAATTTCAAAATTATTTAAAAATCTTTTCAAATTAATTTCAAAATTATTTAAAAATCTTTTCAAAATAATTTCAAAATTGTTTAAGCTTAAATTTCAAAATTATTTTAACTTAAATTTCAAAATTATTTTAAAACTTAATTTAAATTTCTAAAACCATATTGTTTTTATCAAAACTAAACCTTAAAGAATGTGTCGATTAAAAAAAAAAAATGGGACACGTAGCATCCGAAGGCGCCTCCATATAAGAGGAGGCGCCATCAAGCAGCGGCGGGAAATTTCCCGCCGCTCACTTAAGGCGCCTTAAGAAGCCCTTAAGGCGCCTCCAAAGGCGCCCTAAAGGGATCTTAAGACGCCTTAAAACCTCTCTTTTGTTACGAACAGAAGCATTTTTGCTTCTGTTCGTGTCTCGCCGCAAGCCGCCGATCTCTTCGGTTTCTTCCCAACTAAGGCGCCTTCTACCTATTTTCCTCTCTTTAAATCCTAGCTATGCCTCCTAGGTACAATCTAACTCTCTTAAAGTTTTTTTCTTACATTCTTTGCTAGTTTTGCAATTTTTTCGTGTATAATGTCAAAAATAGGAAACGTCGTATTGTGGATACCACACCAGCAAGGGCCCCTTCCACAGACCCGAGATTCCCCTCGGAACAGCATAGAATAGATTTCTCTAGGTTTACCTTTGAGTCAATCAAACCTAGATATATTGGTAGAGAGTTTTTATCCCAATATTGTCAACCTACTATCCAAATGATAACCCACTATCAGTTAGATAAACTGGTTGATTGCACCACTACTGTCAACCAAGACCTATGTACCCAGTTCTATCACAACCTTGAAAAGGTTGATGATCGAACTTATACCACCAGAGTAGGAGGTACTGACATTCAGTTCACTCCATCACTACTTCGCACCAGCCTAGAGATTAGGGAGTCTGAGTATACATTTTTATGTTATCCGAGTAGGACCCTACCCTTTGGTGCCCCCTATTCCCACGTTACATTAGACGACATTTACATGCATTTCTATGGGGAGGAGAGACCCTTAGGCCTGACTGAGTTCAGATCCACCCTACTTCGAGTTCAGGATTATACTATGTACAGAGTCCTGACAGCTTGTATTCTACCCTTATCATCTCGAGATGTCTCGACGATGCGACCATCTCACTCGTTCTTCTTGTACGCCCTCACCCAGCGCCTGGACATAGACATAGCCCTCCATATGTTTCATAACATTATCCTTGCATCTAGCACAGTTACATCTGGAGTAGTTCATATGCCTTATTGTCATATCCTGACCCAGATATTCTCCAGCTCTAGGATAGACATTACTAGAGGGGTTCTTATCCCACTTACCCTTTATGATGAGGTCGGTCAGCGTAGCCTTAGATTAGCAGGGGCAGAGGTCACTGCCGAGGGGATTCTGGCCTGGAAGGGCCGACCACCACCAGCTGCTGCCCCTGGTGCTGCAGAGGCCGAGGGCGCACCTAATGCAGATGAGGAGTGGCCAGATTTTCTGGCAGAAGACTTCTTCGCAGATCCTTCCACCTCTGCCGGACCCTCCTCTTCAGCTGGGCCGTCATCTTCAGCATCACTCTCTGTCGAGGATAGACTCACTCGACTTGAGATCCAGTCCACACAGACGAGACGAGCTGTGTTAGACAGTCATCGTTTTCTTCGGACTATGCGATCTGACATAGCTGCTGGATTCGCATCTCTTCGAGGCGAGCTTCAGCGTCAGGGACAGCCTCAGCCGTCGCCTGAGCAGCACCTAGCCGATCCTCCAGCCGACGATCCACCTGCTTGATTCTATCTTTTCACTTGCATTGACATATGTGATCTTTCTCTTACTTAGCTTTTGATATTTTGGATGTTTTAAATTGATTAGACATGTTATTACTCAGGTTTATGTGTTATATCTTCTGAGCATAGGTTTTATTGTTTTTTAAAATTCTAGAAAAACCAGGTTTCAAAACTCCAATTTTTTCTAGATTTTAAAATTCTGGAATTAACCTAGGATTTCCCCCTAGATATCATGTTCCCCTAGAATTAAGCCAAAGCATCTCACAAAGCACCTAAGTTTACCCTGATTGTGATTGACAAACATAGAACGGCGTGAGATGCATAGGGTATAGCCTGGACTCAAGAATGTTTATATCTGTGCATCAATATGAGTTTGGGCGTTAAATATGCAATAAACATTAATCAAGTTAAGCTCTCCAGCTCTAGTCAAGTCTATCTGGACCAAAATAACTTAACTTGACTAACCTAGTGAAAGCTATTGTCCTGTAGACAAGCAGCAAGTAACTAAAGGTTAGACAGTTGGTAAAGGATACTCAATCTTTTAGTTAAGAATGTCTTGTTCTTTATGGCTCTGATACCTAGTAAATCAATCTAGTAAACATGACTTATGCTTGGACTTAAGGACCAACTGAACCTAAATAAATAACCTTGTCCTAAAACTTAAAATATTATTCCAATTGACCTTAACTTTCAAACCCTGTTGAACATTGCTAACCTTAATAAAATCATATACAACTCAATCAAATATCTATTATTTCCCATTTTTTGAGTTATGGTAAAGGGGGAGAGTATCAAAAATGTATAAACATAAAATTCAAGTTAAAAACTAAGGGGGAGCCAAAGTTAAGGGGGAGCATATAGGGCAAATTTGCTTTAGTTACCTTGTTCATCTATACTTAGCAGAGATTTGTCTGTGTTAAAAATGTCTATCTATTCATTTATTTACTTAACTTTGAATTTGAGTTGTCATAATCAAAAAGGGGGAGATTGTTGGTGCGGGGAGCATCCGACGATTGAACTCGTGTTTTGATAACGGCAAAAGAATTCAAAGTTAAGATGTCTTTGTAGTCTAACGAGTCTACTTGAGGATTTCAGGAAAGTCCTAGCTACGGTTAGGCAAAGGGAAAACCCTAGGGGGTGGTAACCCTAGGTCATAGGGGGTGGTAACCCTATGCGGAAAGTCTTGGCAGGTCGATGGCTTTAGGCAAAAGTCCTAGGGGGTGGTAACCCTAGGTTGAAATTCCTGGTGTCGCGAACCAGGTGAAAGTCTGGACTAGTCGGGAAGCGGATGTCCAGCAGAAAGTCCGGAAGCATCGAGTGCCGAGCAAAAGTCCAGTCGATCTGGAGGATCGACTGGCAACAGGTAAATCTCCTGAGAGGAGTAGGTGAGGACGCGTTTCCCGTAGAGGGAACAGTAGGCGTCGGGTCGACCTAGGGTTTCCGGTTGGAAACCCGAAGTCAGACTCGGACAGTCCGGAGACTGTCTATACCTCTTTAATAATGTTTATTGTGCTAACTTTGTGTTGCAGGATAGTGTTTGGGACTAACATATCTTGCAGGAGCAAAGGAGCAACCTAAAGCCTCGGATGAACAGTGTCCGAGGCGCCTCCATGGAGCTTGGAGGCGCCTCGGGTGCAAAGGCTGAGCTGGCTGCGAAACACCATTGGAGGCGCCTTGAAGTAGGCAGAAGGCGCCTTGAGAGGGATATAAGGCGCCTTGAATGGATGAAATTCGACCAGGTCAGTTTTGATCCACGCGGAAGACCAGGCAGCATGGAGGCGCCTTGAACAGCCTTCAAGGCGCCTTGAACACCCTTTATAAGGGGGTTTCGGCCAGCACTTCAGAACAGCGAATTCCAAGTGATCTTTCATCAACGTGCTGCTCCAAAAGACGTTCTGAAGTGCTGCTACAAGTGTCCGACGACCCGAAGCTTCAGATTTAACATTTCTTGTTGTCGGTATAATATTTATAGCTTTTATTTGTACTCATAAGTGTAATCTTTTAACGAGCTTATAGTTGTTGCCCACCGGAAGCGATCAAGGATCGCGGGCCTTCGAGTAGGAGTCGATCAAGGCTCCGAACGAAGTAAAAATCCTCTTGTCTCTGTGTGCTTACTTTGTTTTATTCCGCTGCTTAATTACTCCGATAGTTTTACGAATCGAACGAAATAGCCACGAGCGCTATTCACCCCCCCCCCCCTCTAGCGCGTCTCGATCCAACACTAAGGTCTTGTTTTTTATTAAGTCAGTACAAAAAGAACTTACCTTAAATGGTCTTGCTCAGTACACTCAGAGTGTACTAGTATAATTTTATAGTTAAGATAAAATAATACCAAATTACGCTACGACTATTCCAATGGTTTGTTCCTATCTATCTTAGTCGCGAGCTACTGTTTATAATTTATAAAGAACCGATAACATGATCTTCTGTGTGTGACACCACACACCATGTTATCTACAATATAAATTAATTGAACAACTACACTTAGCATATAAATGTAGACATTTTTTACCAATGTAATTCTTTATTTCAAAATAAA
Organism: Zingiber officinale; assembly: GCF_018446385.1. Lineage (NCBI taxonomy): Eukaryota > Viridiplantae > Streptophyta > Magnoliopsida > Zingiberales > Zingiberaceae > Zingiber > Zingiber officinale. The sequence goes on along the minus strand of NC_055997.1, from coordinate 135,465,403 downwards.
TGTTTACAAAAGCTAGGCTTTTAGTATACACCCTAACAACATAATGGCTCAAGCTTGAATCTTGATGTTTGGATTCCAATGTTTGACAATATATGAAGATTGCAGGTGTAATCGTCCTTTTGGGGAGATTGTTGGTGTAATTCCCTTCTGGTCAAGGTTTGACTAGTTTGATTTGAAAAAGAGTAAAGTAGGTCAAGGTTGACCGGATACTTGACTGGGAAAGTCCTAACTGTTGGACCCCGTGGGTGTTTTGATGTGAACAACCAAATTAGGTTAGGTCCTGCTTGTTATTTGATCCCTGTGTCTAAGTGTGCAAAAACTTAGGAACACAAGAAGTCGAGCGGAAGATGTAGCTAGCGAGAAGGATGGCACGGGAAGAGAGCCGACGGGCTCGGTGCGTTCGAAGGACGAAAGAGCTGTGGAAGAGTACATCGGTGGACGAGAAGAACGTGTGCGGCGTTCGAGGGACGAGAAGCCGGGTAGGAAGCCTACTCGAGGAGAAGGCCGGAAATTGGGTTCGGGTGAGCCCTATTTCGGTTGGTCGAAATCACCCAAGTGATCGGAGCTTCGGAAGAAGAAGAAAAAGCAAAGCTGAAAACTATTTATACCATGCAGTATTTATACCATGCAGTCCGAGACGCCTCAGACCAGTCCGAGGCGCATCAAACCAGTCAGAGGCGTCTCCATCACCTTAAAGGCGCCTCAGACCAGTCTGAGGCACCTTCAAGGGCATTGGAGGTGCCTCAGACCCAGTCTTCTTGACTGTTTGCAACCGGATAGAGATTTATCCGGTCAAACTGCTTGGAGGCGTCCTCAACCCTTTTGGAGGCACCTTCAACACTCGAGATAAGATTTTCAAAGTTATATAAAGGCCCCTGGAGCTAGGAAATTCATCAATCAACTCTGTAACAACTTCCTAGCAACTTCTGTGCTCTCTTATTGTGTAAAAGTCTTCTCCGCCTTCAGAGAATGAGACTTTTCTAGTGCGCTTTCCCACCACCTTGGATTAACAACCCCTTGGGTTGTAACCAAGTTAATTTCTAGTCTCTCTTTTATTTCTTGTTATTTCTTGTATTATTGTTGCTGTCTTTTTTAGTTGAAAGTCTTGAGGAGGGTATACCCTGTTTTGCAGGTAATTCACCCCCCTCTTGTCGGTCCCGTTGCTCCAACAAGTGGTATCAGAGCTTGACTGTCTCAGAAGGACTAACCGCCAACTGAAGTACAAAAGATCAAGACAATGGCCGGAGCAAACATTCATCCCCTGAAGTTCGACGGAGACTTCGCTACGTGGAAACACAAAATGGAGGTATTTTTCAAAACAGAGTCTGATATTCTTCTTATTATGAAATATGGTTTTGCAGCACCTAAAGACAAGGAAGAATACAACTGGACGAAGAAGGAGCAAGCAGATTTTGTGGCCAACGAAAAGGCATAAATCCACCTGCTCAGCGTTCTGTCGCCCTAGGAGGTAAGTCGGATTGGAAACTACGACTCCGCTAAAGACCTCTGGGAAAGATTCCTGGAGCTTCATGAAGGTAGCTCAGAAGCAAAATTAGTAAGGCGAGACATCCTCCGGACTCAGCTAATGAACCTTTGGATGAATAATGGTGAGAAGGTAGCGCAACTTCAAGCGAGGATCAAGGAGCTAATAACTCAACTAAACAACCTCGGAGAATCGGTAACGAACCGAGACTCGATCCGATACACGCTCAACTCCTTCCCCAGAACTCTTGAATGGGAGTCCTTAGTAGATGCTTACTACATCTCTAAGGACTTTGAGGTAAGTAGTTTAGAAAGTTTATTTCTACTTTCGAACTTCACGAGTCTTGACTTGCAGAGCCTAAACAAGTAGAGAAGTCAAACCTCAACATTGCCCTACAAGCCGAAAAGGACGATCCAGACTCCGAAGCATCGATCGACGAAACCGAAGTGGTACTACTAGTAAGATGTTTCAATAAATTTCTTAAAACTAATAAATTTTTATCGCAACCGGGAAAGCATCAGCGCGACAGAAGGACGGTCTGGTGTTACAACTGCAATGAAGAAGGGTATATCAAGGATGACTGCCCCAAATTAAAGAAAAAGGACAAAGAAAAGTCTCGAAGACCGACGCTCTCAGAACGCAAGAGTCTGAAGGCTACATAGGATGAATCATCATCCTCAGAATCCGAAGTCGAAGCCTTCTCGAGATTAACACTGATGGTCAACCATCTTTTCGAAGAAACCAGTTTGGAGATGAGCATAGATGAAGAGGGAGGATCATCAGAGGAAGAAGAAAGCTACGACGAAGGGGGAGGATCATCAGAGGAAGAAGAAAGCTACGACGAAGGGGGAGGATCATCAGAGGAAGAAGAAAGCTGCGACGAAGGGGGAGCATCACCAAGTGAGGTAAGTAAGGTACGTGATCTCACCCCTACTTAGTCTTTTGAATTTATCAAAGTACTTACAAAAGATCTAGCAAAATTAGAAAAATAAAATGTTGAATTGAAATTAAAATTAGCAAAAGCATATCCACTAGAAATGTATGATATTTTAAAATTAGAAAATGAGAAATTGAAAATTGAAATTGAAAAATTGAAAAATTAAAAAATAATCAAGCATGCTTTATTAAATTTCCAAAATCAAACTTAGAGTTTATGGAAAATTAAATTGGTATAATAAAAAGCATTAGGGACAACTTAGAAAAGCTCCTAGAAACTATGTACCCCCTAAGTTCTTAATTAATACAGTAGGAAGGAACCTTTATTGGGTTCCAAAATCATTTCTAGACTAAATATTATTTTAAGTTAGAGCTTACAGCGAGAAAATTAAACAATGAGTTTCTTTATAAGGCTTTGTCTAAGGAAGTGATTGTTGCTCCAATAACCAAGAAGGCCTAGTACCTCACCACGACGTGGAAGCCAAAATATTGAATTAAAATGTTTAATTAACTTTCTAGAAAAACATTAAAATTAGAATTAAATAATGCTTTAGAAAGTTTTTAATTCAACAAAAATATTTTTAAATTTATAAAAATATTTTTAAATTTAGAAAAATATTTCTTACATAAAATTTTTGCTTAGGAAAATTCTCAAATAATATTTTGTTGCCTAAGTTAATATTTCTTCTGAAATTAGAACTAAATTATAAATTTTTTCTCTTACCTATGTTTTATCTTAGAAAATTCTTAAATTGTTTTTAACTTAGAAATCCTTTCAAAAGTCTCAGAAATTTGTTTTAAAATACTTAGAATTTAGTTTAAACATGTTTTCTACCCCATTTTTTCTGTGATCAAAGGAGGAGAGATAGGCACAAGTTAAGGGGGAGTTAGAAATATTTTCACATTCCGTTTGAAATTTTGTAAAATGATATTCTTTTCAAAAATTAGTGTCAGATAGACCTAAATTTGATGTTGCAATTTATTTTAATTGCAAATTTATGCTTAAACTAGTAGTTTAATCATTTCTTTAAATTATTACTTGTTTGTTTTACCCTAACTTGAACTTGGGTTGATGCACATCAAAAAGGGGGAGATTGTTGGACCTCATGGGTGTTTTGATATGATCAACAAAGTTAGGTTAGGTCCTGCTTGTTATTTGATCCCTGTGTCTAAGTGTGCAGGAAATTAGGAATGCAGGAAGTCGAGCGGAAGACGCAGCTAGCGAGAAGGACGACACGAGAAGGGAGCCGACGGGCTCGGTGCGTCCGAAGGACGAAAGAGCTGCGGAAGAGTACACTGGTGGATGAGAAGAACATGCGCGACATTCGAGGGACGAGGAGCCGGGTCGAAAGCCTGCTCGAGGAGAAGGCCGGAAATTGGATTCGGGTGAGCTCTATTTCGGTTGGCCGAAATCACCCAAGCGATCGAAGCTTCAGAAGAAGAAGAAAAAGCAAAGCTGGAAACTATTTATACAATGCAGTATTTATACCATGCAGTCCGAGGCGCCTTAGAACAATCCGAGGCGTCTCCATCACCTTGAAGGCGCCTCAGACCAGTCCGAGGCGCCTTCAAGGGCATTGGAGGCGCCTCAGACCCAATCTTCTTGATCGTTCAGCGTTGAAATTTCACACAACCTAGACACGGCACCTTGGAAGCTTTAGACTCCACTTAAGCTTTGATTCTGCTCCAAATCGTATCCTGTCAACAAGAAAACACACAAAGAGCATATCTCCGAACAAAAGAGTATTTATTCTGAATATATGCTAAGAGAGGTGAACATGCATAGAATATACGTCAATAAAGTAAGTGAATATGCGTTAAAACATGTACAAATGATCATAAGATCTACGCACATCACACCCCTAGACTTGAACCTTTGCTTGTCCTCAAGCAAACCCTGCAATTTTGTTTTATGTGTGTAGACGACATGTAATAATCCCTAATAAATCAATATAAACCTATCATATATTTTTATTGATGATCATGATACAAAAATTATTTGAGTGTGGCCTAAGTAGAAGTTCTCCGTGCTTAGTGTGATAAGTGGCTTAAATTTCTCAAGTGTCAATCTCTAAGCCTAGTCAATTTTTCATTTAACCGTGTTCCTCACACTTCCAGCAATAAGCACTTACCTGCCACACGCAAGGTTCGTTCCCCTCAAAAATGCTATGCATCGTCTACACAAGGTCTCAAAGGAATACTCAGTATCAAAAGAAACATATCATTCATTTCCTCAGTAACCTAACTCGGTCTCAAAGGGGTGAATTGCTAGTTTCCACTCACGATAACTATTTTTTTCCTTTTTTTTTTTTAATGTTTGCAAAGTATAAAACTTGAACAAACTTTCATTTTGGGGGGGGGGGGGAATTGATTTTTTTTAAATGAGTTTACATGATCTGAGTTTATCCAGTAACCAAAATGTAGTTGAGAGGTCACCATAGAAGCAAGAGTATTAGTCTGGTTCTATGAATCATGACTATTTTCAAAAATATCTACCATCAAAGTCAAGCATAATGTGAAGAGATCATAAAACTAGGCCAACATTTAAATTCTTCTAGTAATAACAATGCTCACTTCATGCTACTATGGATAGGAACATAAAGATCAATAGGCATACTAGCATACCAAATCACAAAACATAAATATCTAGATGAAACGTGCTAGTATTTTGCATTAAGGAACAAACAATCATGATGTGATGAATGATGCAACTAGGAAAATTTTATTATGCAAAAGAAATAAGCAAACACTAAACTAAACCAAATGCATCTTAATGCATCCCCCCAGACTTAAACTTTTCATTGTCCCAATGAAAACTAAAAACAATGTGGAGGAGATTAAAAGTAAGAGAAGTTACCAAATGATGCGTGCCAAATGCCCATGTCATTAACTTCTCCATCATGTAATTGCACTCCTCCTAATCTTTGAGTCCTATAAAAGAAAATTGACAACAAAAATTAAGTATAGGATACATGCTTATTATGAGGAAAGAAATGAAACTAGAAAGGAACTAAAAACATAAATGAAAACAAGATTGAATTTGGGTTGCCTCCCAAGAAGCACTTGTTTAAGGTCATTAGCTCGACCACCTCATAGATCCATCAAAATCTCGCTCTTGGAGGGGTAAGATATTTCATCACCCTCTTTCCAAGGGCTCTTATTATGGAGGGAGCTTTCATCAAAAAGTGAAGAATAGCTCTCTCCATCTTCGTCTTCTTGGAAATTCTTTCAGGAGGTAGAAGACGGTTCAGATTGAGCTTCCAATTATATGCCCCATGAAAATCTACACACCCAAAAGAAAAACATACCTCTCCCAAGCATGCTATATTAGATAGAACTAGAACCTTATTAAGATGAACTGAGTATGTATCACAAATTGAATCACATCCAACAAAATCTACTATTGGTACATCTATGAAATTTTCCAAAAGATCATAAAGGATACTAACCTTGCTTTGCTGAGAGATACCTGAAAGTTCTAAACATGTGGATGTGACTTCTGAATCTTGTATTGGCTCTAGCTCTAGCTCAAGTAGTGGTGCCTCTAAAAGTGGTGATTCTTGGGGCTTTGCTTCTATTGTACAAGTCCCTATGCATTGGTCCACAACATGTTTAATCCTTGCAACTCTCATAATCTCAAAAGGTTGTGTGGATAAAGGAGGTGATTCTTGAGATGCTGCTTCCACAACATAGCTCCCTACACTTCCTTTCATAACATCATCATCAACACAAGCATCAAAAAATAAACCAACATCAATATCCTCAGTGGGAGAATCATCTATAGGAGGATCACTAACTTCATTTGCAATTTTAAGTTGATCTACCACATCACATTCATCATCTGAAAATTTAATTTCATCATAACACCCTGTAAACCCAGAAGGTAATCTAAAAACTTGTTATCCACTACATTATCATCACAATCCTCATGTGAAGAGTCCTCATCTTCATATACATCTAGAAATCTGCACTCAACCATATTAGTGTCATAGAATTTGCCAAAGTCTTCATTTTCATTGACCCTCACTAGCCTTTGTGGAAAATGAACCTTTAGTGAAGGTCTTGGGAAAGGTACTTCCTTTTCCCCATATTCCCTTTGAGCTTGCGGAGGAGGTTCAACTTGCTTATCTAGTGTAGGTGTGATCAATCGTTGAGGGAAAGGTACTTGTGGCCTTTGGGAACTTCCTGGAGTAATGAAACTGAGTTCTTGAGGTTTTCTATTGTTCTTCTCCTCAATTCTAAACAAATCCTTCTTCAGTAGTTCTTCATGATTCTTGCCACTTCTCAACTTAAAATTATTACACTGTTCACTAGACACTGTCTGTGTAGGAGGAGGATCTTGTTTGAACCATTTTGAAATAATGCTATCAATCTTTGCCCCCAAATGTTTGAACTCCTCATTCTGTGACTTGTGGATTTCAAAACTCTTGGATGGTTGAATTGTATTTTGTTTGACAGACTCTCTTGTATATATGGCTTGTACTTCCTGAATTTCTGAGGGAGATTCCATCCAACGTTTGCTTGACCATTCATGGAGGTTCAATGCTACTTGATCAATCAATGTATATGTTTCGTCTACACTTTTGTCAATGAAAGAACCTCTAGCCGAAGAATCTAGCAAACACTTATTTGAGAAAGAAATTCCCCTATAGAATATGTGCAAGGTCAGCCATTTTTCCAAACCATGATGAGGACACTGTCTTTGAAGACTCTTAAATCTTTCCCATGCTTCAAATAATAATTCCCCATATACCTGAGTAAAACTTTTGATGCAATTCCTCATGTAAATTGTTCTGCTTGGAGGGGGAAAATGATTCAGAAATTGCTTCTCTAATTGTTCCCAACTTGTGATGCTTTGAGGATGGAGAGGATATAACCAAGTCCTTGCTTTATCCTTGATACTAAAAGGAAATATCATCAACCGAACTACATCTGCTGACACTCTTTCATAATTCACCATATCACAAAGCTCTAGAAATGTCTCAAGGTGCAGATAAGGACTTTCTGATACTTCTCCTCTAAATTTGTGACCTTGTATCATGAAAATTAACTCTGGGTCTAGTTGGAAATGTTCTGCTTCAATATGAGGTTGCACAATGGGAGACATAAATCTTGCAGAAATAGGTACCGAGAAATCTCTTACGGGCCTGCTTGGCATGTTAATGTTCATCGATATTCAAGAAAAAAAAATTGAGTAAAAACAAAAATGAAGAATTAAAGATAAGAAATAAAATGCTATATGAGAAACAAAAAACAAAATGCAGAATTTAAATTGCTAGAAAAAAATAAATGTAGAATTTAAAGACAAGAAATGAAATGCAGATTTTTTTTATTATTATTATTATGTATATAGAAAATGAATTGCAATATTTTTTTTTTTGAATTATGAAAATGGAAAAACAAAAACTATTCACAAGTCTAGATTAACTAAATTGCTAATCTACTAATGTTAAAGCGAACAGTCCCCGGCAACGGCGCCAAAGACTTGTTACAAACTGCAAGTATACGATTTCATCATCAGTAATATGTAAGATTGTTGAACGATAGGGACTGTTGATTAAGCACTAGATATGTCACAAAGTAAGTTATCTAGACGGTTGAAAGTTTGCTTTGACGCTTACGAACTAACGAGTGTGATTAAAGAGAGGGAAAGAAGGTTGAGACGAAGAGAGAGGAGAGAGAGAGAATTGATCTTGGAGGGAATGAGCTTTGGGAGATGGATTCTAGGATTTTGGTTTCATTATAATACTAGGAGATATTACATAGATTTCTTAGTTTCTACCCTCTATGTCCATGCTCTTGCAGGAAGTTAAATTGGTCAATATCCCTAAGTATCAAATAGAGACGATTCCTATGAAATCCTGTAACGGTTAACCCCTGTCACGAGGGCACCTCGGTAGATCACAGGAATACATGTCTAATAAATAACAATAAGGATAAAGGTAGAGATTTGGTACTGTTTCCTACTTCCTTATGGAGGAATTGCCTCTCCTTTCAAGAGAATGTCCTAGACATTCGTGAACAGGTTATCCTTGTCACTAGGGCCCCTCGGGTATATGATCTAGAGCACTCTTTATACGAGAGCAGCAATTCCTAAGGGATTGTTTCTCCTTTTAAGGGAACGTCCTAGAAGTCTGGAAAGGGTTACCCTTGTCACTAGGGCACCTTGGTTAATACGCTCTAGGGTATCCCCTTTTCGTGATTAACAATCCTCCACATCAATCAACAAAGCATGCGAGGAAATATAAATATGTCACACACATAATTCATCAAGCATGAACAAGGCATTTGTTAGTTAGAGCCCTAGAGCCAATCATATGATGATTGTTGTATGGACTCATTGTATCATATTCCTATGTATATAAAGGCATTTGTTTTGGTTATTATACTTACTTGTATATGTGCCAAATAACTAAGTATAATAGTGTCCTTGAGTAGAAGGTTCCTATCTGTAGGACCGTTGGGCCGGCTAGGAGGGGGTTGTTGGATATCCTGCTAACACAAAAAAAAAAGAAACAAACCCTCCTCGAACTCTTTAGGCTAATACTTGCATAATTAAGTTAAGCAGATAAATTAAAAGCATAAAGAAAAGCGAGACACAAAAGATTTACTTGGTTACAACCGATGTGGTTGTTAATCCAAGGAAGATTAAGCTCAATAAAACTCCTTCGGGCGGAGAAGCCTCGTACAGCGTTGAAGTGCAGAAAACAGAAGCTTAGACTAAAAGAGAGTGTGCAAGCACTGGATTTACAATCAGTGAGTTCTGTTTAAGCTTCTGGACCAAGGCTATATTTATAGTCTTGGTCCGGGTGCCTGGAAGGGTTCCGGGCACCCTGGGGGGGATGAATTTTATCCCCCAACGGTCGGATCGAGTCAAAACTCGATCCTGTTGAAAAGTCGATTCCGGGCGCCCGGAAGGGTTCTGGGCGCCCTGGTCGGTTCCGGGCGCCCGGAATGGTTCCGGGCGCCCGGAGCCCTAAGGTCAACATAAGTTGACTTTTCAACTCCGGTTCAGCTCGTCTCGATCCAGCTCATCTCGGTCCGGGTCTGTTCGCTCCGGTTCCGTTGGCTTGGGTGATCTCGGCCTTCCGGAATAGGGCTCACCCGAACCCATGTTCCGGCCTTCTCGAGCGTGCTTCCCTCCGGCTTCTCGTCCCTCGGAATTGCCGCGTGTTCCTTCTCGTCCACCAGCGTACTCATCCGTAGTCTTCGTCCCTCAGTCGCACCCCGTGCCGACCTTCGCGCTAGCTGCGTCTCTTGCTCCCTGAGCAATCTTCCGCTCCGGCTTTCGTCCCTCGGAACCACCGCGCGCGCTTCCTTCTCGTCCGCCGATGTACTCTTCCGCAGCACCTCGTCCCTCGGACGCACAGCGTGCCGTCCTTCTCGCTAGCTGCGTCTTCCGCTCGAGTACCTGTGCTCCTAAGCTCCTGCACACTTAGACACAAGGTTAAATACAACGCAGGACCTAACTTGACTTGTTGATCACACCAAAACAACCTTGGGGTTCCAACACTATCTATATCAATCGATTGGTTGAATCGATAGTGAGATGATATAGAGAACACTACTCTTAATCATTCCTAGTCAAGTATTAACATTCAGGGGCAATGTTAATGCAACGAGACTAGCATGTAGGTCAACTTGATGACTTGATCTCACAAGTCATGGATATGGAGATATCAAGTTGACACCTGGGTATGCATTGGAGAATGTATACTGAATAACCCACCATGAGAAAGTATTATGGATCGTTATATGAGTATCATATACTTTCTCATGTGGCTATTAGTATGACTATTAGTCCTTCGACCTGAAATCACCATGGTTCCCTACATAAGGAGTTGCATACTTTGGCTTCGTCAAACGTCACCCGTAACTGGGTGGATTATAAAGGTGATTACTGGGTATGTAACAAATTATGTGGAGGGATGTGAGTGATGTAGATGGGATTTATCCCTCCTATATAACGAGAGTGACATTGTTATTCTTGATAGAGTGAGACCACTAAGTGCATGGTCATGCCCAAGTGAGTCAATATGAGATATTGAGCTCATTTTATTAGAGTGAGTCTACTTGGAGTTCAAGATTTAGATTGATTAGAGGATGACACGGTCTATGTCTCACATTGATCAATCTAGGTGTCAAGGACAAAAGGGCACTTATCATATATTGTGAAGAGTCACAATTAGAAGTCACAAGGTGATGTTGGATCTCAACATTCTTGTAACTTGGGTAGTAATGATGTGTTGCTAGATACCGCTCATTACTTATGCTTCTAAATGGGTTTAGGAGCATTGCCAATATTACAAGAACCTATAGGGTCACACACAAAGGGAAATTAGATGGAGATTAGGTTTATTTGATGTACCTAGAGGTTTAGGTTCATATGATGAACCAAATTGGATTAAGAGTAATCCAAATTAGACTAATTGAGTTGGACTCGATTTGATTCATGTGTTCAATGGATCTAATTTAGATTATGTTTCATTGAATCAATTTAATCAATGAATAAAGATTCATTATATTAAATTGATTTGAATCAAATGGTTAGATTTGATCAACCATGGGAGAGAAGTGGTTAAGTTTGACTTGACTTGAGAGGGAAGATGAAAGGTCAAGTTTGACTTGACCATTGCCACCTCATTTGTGAGTTGGCATTAAGTGGGCCAATAATGATGTTCCACATCATCAAGGATAGTACATGTGTGTGCCACCTCATGAGGGAGATCAAGAGTTGTGACTCTTGGAATTCCATGGAGTTTAAAACTCCTCATGAAGTGGCCGGCCACTATTCAATGGGTGTGAGTTTCATTTTTGTTTTGTAACTCTCATCTTCTTCCTCCTTGTTTCTTCTTCTCTCCCTCTCCTCCACCTTGGCCAAAACCTTCAAGGGTGCTAGCACACTCTAAGGTTTCTTCTCCACCTTTTGTTCGTGTGGATACACATAGAGGGGTGTTCACTTGACACCCTTGAGATCCGGCGAACCTTGGACGAGCGGGATAAGCGAAGGGCTTGGCATCAAAAGTATAAACCCTTCTTCTTGTAGATCTAGTGTAGATCTAGGTTTAGAGAAATTTGTACATGTAAATTTTAATATTCGCATGGATCCGGTGGCATGGGATTTCGGGGTTTCCGCAACGCAAAAAGCGATTTTTGCGGCTCAAAAATTCCAACAGTGGTATCTGAGCCACGTGCGAACATGTACTTGTTTTTATTTTAATTTTTATGAAAAATTAAAGTTCTATAAGTTTCTGTGATTTTATGATTTTTATGGTTTTTACGAGTATTTTTCTCGTAGAAGCGAAGCAACGAGTGCTAGGACACTTTTTGGCTTCGACTACCGAGAAAAATTTTCCGAAACGGCAAGTTCTCGCCCAAAATGTTTTGGGACAGTAGCTTAGGGCACTGTAAGATCGTCGTGGGACACTCATGAGACTTAGTTCACGAGAAGTGGTGCTGCCCCTAATCCCGCGAGGGGCATTGTCCTGCGATCGCGCCCGAAAATCACTAAACGGGATCGCCGGGAAATTGTTACTCATAAAATTGTAAAAATAGCAGTAAAATCATAGAAATTTATATAAAATACATAATTTAGAATTATGTATGATATTGTGATGGTCATGGCCCAAAGAACCCAATTTGATTGGAAATATGTATTGTAATTCATAATATGGCTTGTGTGCCATTTTGTGTGTTTGTGCGTGTTGTATATGATTGCGACCTGCGCGTCGTGTCTTCCTTTATTTTATATTCCTGTTGCAAATAGTTTAGACTCGAATGTAACTCAAGTTTCAAATTTGTAATGTACAAAATTGGAGCGGTGGAAGGTCCACTCAAGGAGGAGTTACGAGGAGGGTGCGAGCAACACATTACGATCAAAGGGAGGAGCTTGGAGAAGTTGTTGACCCTAGGTTGACCATTCGATCTTCTCATTGGCTTGAGAACATCGTAGTAGGGCCATGACTTATCACAATTTAAATTAATTGTTTGTGTGTGTGTATGTGATGCATGCTAAAGTAGAGTAATTAATTAGTGCTTTAACGATTAGATTAGATCTAAATCGCGTATATGATGCACCATGATTAGATTAGATCTAAATCGAGTATATGATACACATCAATGATTAGATTAGATCTAAATCACGTCAACTCGAAATGCCTACCATGCCGTGATACCCATCACTACCTCGATCACATGTTGTTGTTGAATCTGCCAAAGCATAGCAACGCATATTATCTTGGTAGGGTGCGGAGGGACAATCTTGGTCCCACCTATCAACGCATGGGTGAGTACAAACTCAATTAGATTGAGTAAAACTAGTTAAACTCAATTGGATCGGGTTTAACTATAGGCATTTTCCAATGGTTGGTAGATAGGTCAAAATCACATTTATATTAATTCTTGGGTGATTTAGCCAAAACTAACTCAAGTTTTAATATATATGCGGATCTTGATCCTATAAACAAGAGTTGCATAGAGATGTAATTGGTAATTAGTTACCTACCGATCATACTAAGTCTTGGGTGATTTAGCCAAAGCTAACTCAAGGCGTAGTATGATGTGGATCTTGTCCCACATGAATTATAGCTAGTTGGTTAGAATCTAGTAGGTGTGGTTTGACCACATCCATGACTTGATTCTACAAAAGTTCTATAATTCAGTGGGAGCATCATTTAGTTAAAGGCCTAATTAAATGATTAGTGGAATATGATATTTATTTTCTACATTTTCTGTTGTAGATTGCCATGACGTCAAACACGAACACCTTCTTCCTGTGTTCTGTCCTCGATAAGGACAAGCTTAATGAAGGTAACTTCTTGGACTGGTACAGAAACCTGAGAATTGTTCTCACTCAGGAAAGGAAATTGTACGTCCTGGAGTAGCCCATTCCCGAAGCACCTCCTGCCACTGCCACGCGAGCTGACCGTGATGCTTATAAGAAGCATCAAGATGACTCATTAGATGTGTCCTGTCTCATGCTCGCAACCATGAACTCTGAGCTTCAGAAGCAACATGAGTTGATGGGTGCTTATGATATGGTTGAACATCTTCGTCAACTATATCAAGGGCAAGCTAGGCACGAGAGATTCAAGATCTCTAAGGCACTGTTTCAGTGTAAGATGCAAGACGGGACTCCCGTAGGTCCATATGTACTCAAGATGATTGGGTGCATAGAAAACCTACAGAGGTTGGGATTTTCCCTTGGCCAAGAGCTGGCCATTGATTTGGTCTTGCAATCCTTGCTAGAGAGCTACAGTCAATTCGTCATGAACTACAACATGAATGAAATTGACAAGCCACTGCCTGAGCTTCTGAGTATGTTGAGAACTGCTAAGATCAACCTTACGAAGGTTAATCCCAACTCCATTTTGATGGTGCAAAAGGGCAAAGGCAAGGGAAAGCCTAAAGGTAAGGGAAAGTCCCAAGCCAAAGGCAAAGGCAAGGCACTGAAACCCAAGGGAGGGGTCGCCAAGGATGCTACCTGCTTCCACTGCGGTCAGATCGGGCACTGGAAGAGGAATTGGAAAGTCTACCTGGAAGATCTTAAGAATAAGAGAAGTGAGACTTCTACTTCAGGTATATATGTTATAGAAGTTAATCTCTCTATTTCTTCATCATGGGTATTAGATACCAGATGTACTTCTCACATTTGTACTAATGTGCAGGCGTTGAGAAATAGCAGGGCATTGACGAAGGACAAGGCGGATCTATGAGTAGGCAATGGAGCACGGGTTGCTGCTGTTGCTGTAGGGACTTACTATCTATCTCTGCCCTCTGGGCTTATACTAGAACTAGATGAATGTTGTTATGTGCCTTCTCTTACTAAGAACATAATTTTAGTTTCTTGTTTGGACAAGAAAGGTTTTTCATTTATAATAAAGAACAAATGTTGTTCAGTTTATTTAAATGATATGTTCTATTGTAGTGCACCTCTGATTAACGGACTCTATATTCTATACTTAGAGAACCTCATCTATAACATAAATACCAAAATGTTCAAATCAAATGAAATGAACCAAACCTATCTCTAGCACTGTCGCTTAGGTCATATAAATGACAAACGCTTATCCCAGCTCCATAAAGATGGTTTGCTAGACTCATTTGATTTTGAATCATTTGAGACATGCGAGTCATGCCTACTAGGCAAGATGACCAAGACTCCCTTTAGTGGACACAGCGAGAGAGCGACTGACTTGTTAGGACTTATACATAGTGATGTATGTGGCCCTTTCAATGTCACTACTAGTGGTGGTTATAGGTACTTCATTACATTTACTAATGACTTCAGTAGATATGGTTATGTGTATCTGATGACACATAAGTCAGAATCCTTTGAAAAGTTCAAAGCATTCAAGAATAAAGTATAAACTCAGCTTGGCAAGAGTATTAAGATACTTCGATCAGATCGAGGTGGAGAATACCTTAGCCATGAATTTCGTGACTATCTAGCTGAGTGTGGGATTCTATCCCAGCTCACTCTTCCTGAAACACCACAGTGGAATGGTGTATCTGAAAAGAGGAATCGTACCCTATTAGATATGGTACGGTCTATGATGAGTAACACAGATCTTCCTACATCTCTTTGGGGCAATGCTCTGGACACAGCAGCCTTCATACTCAACCGTGTTCCATCCAAGGCTGTGATAAAGACACCATATAGGATATGGACTGGGAGAGATGCTCAGGCGTCTTTTATGAGGATTTAGGGTTGTGAGGCTTACATTCGACGTCAAGTCTCAGACAAATTGGGACTCAAATCCGATAAGTGTTATTTTATAGGATATCCCAAAGAAACGAAGGGATATTACTTTTACATTCCCAGTCAACATAAAGTAGTTATGGCTAAGACTGGGGTTTTTCTAGAAAGGGACTTTGTTTCTAGAAAAACTAGTGGGAGTACGTTCAATCTTGAAGAAGTTCAGGATATGGATCATAGCACTAAAGCCTTGATGGAAGTTGAACTGGAACCATAAATTGTTGTGGATGATGAGATTGTTCCACATGGAGTTGAGGAACAACAACCAGTTCAAGTAGACATACCTCTTCACAGGTCTGATAGGGTACGTCGTCAGCCTGAGAGATACTCATTTCTCTTATCTGACCATGATGACGCTATGCTCATTGAGAATGAGTCTACCTCCTATCAAGAACCTGTGATGAGATCAGATTCTGAGAAATGGCTAGAGGCCATGAGATCTGAAATGGAATCCATGTACACCAACCAAGTATGAACTTTGGTTGATTCACCTGAAGGGTAAAACTCATTGGGTGTAAGTGGGTCTTTAAGAGAAAGACTGACATGGATGGACTTATATATAAGGGTCATCTGGTAGCTAAAGGTTTCATGCAAATTCATAGTATTGACTATGACGAAACCTTTTCTCCAGTAGCGATGTTTAAGTCTATTCGAATCATGCTTGCTATTGCAGCATACCACGATTAAGAGATCTGGCAGATGGATGTCAAAACCATGTTTCTGAATGGAAACTTGCTCGAGGATGTGTACATGACACAACCTGAGGGTTTTATAGATCCACATCATACTTGTAGAGTATGCAAGCTGCATAAGTCCATTTATGGACTAAAGCAAGCTTCTCGGAGCTGGAATCTTCAATTCGATGATACAATCAAACAGTTTAGTTCCACCAAGAATGAAGATGAACCTTGTGTCTACAAGAAGATTGTAGGGAACACAGTTGTTTTCCTTGTATTGTATGTGGATAACATACTACTCATTGGGAACGACATCCCTTTGCTGCAGTCTGTAAAGACTTGGCTAGGGAATTGTTTCTCAATGAAGGACTTAGGTGAAGCAACCCGTATTCTAGGCATACAGATCTATAGAGATAGATCTAAGAGATTGTTTGGCCTAAGTCAGAGTACATACATTGACAAGGTATTACTACGGTTTGCCATGCAGAACTCCAAGAAAGGATTTCTGCCGATGTCACATGGTATGATTCTTTCGAAGACTCAAAGTGCCTCTTCTAGAGAGGAGAGAGACCGTATGGATATGATCCCTTATGCCCCAGCCATAGGATCTATCATGTACGCCATGCTATGTACTCGTCCTGATGTCTCGTATGCTTTGAGCATGATAAGCACATACCAGTCAGATCCAGGTGAAAGTCACTGGATAGCAGTCAAGAATATTCTTAAGTACTTAAGAAGAACTAAAGAATATTTCTTGATATACAATGATGAGCTAGCTGTAAAGGGTTACAGTGATTCCAGCTTCCAAACTGACCAGGATGATTATCGATCGCAGTCTGGGTTCGTGTTTTGCATAAATGGTGGTGCTGTGAGCTGGAAGAGTTCGAAGCAGGACATAGTTGCTGATTCTACAACAGAGGTCGAGTATATTGCTGCATCAGAAGCAGCAAAGGAGGCAGTTTGGATCCGCAAGTTTATTACTGAGCTTCGGGTGGTTCCTAGCATAGTTGATCCCATAGAGCTCTATTGTGACAACAATGGAGCGATTGCACAGGCTAAGGAACTCGCTCACACCAGCGGACCAAACACATACAACGGCGCTTCCATCTCATTAAAGAGATTATTGATAGAGGAGATGTGAAGATTTGCAGAGTACCCACAGAGGCTAACATCGCAGATCCCTTGACCAAGGCTATGACACAGAGAAAACATGATGGTCACACTATATCATTGGGCTTAGAGCCTACATTGATTGGTACTAGTGTTAGTGGGAGATTGTTAGTTAGAGCCCTAGAGCCAGACATATGATGATTATTGTATGGACTCATTGTATCATATTCCTATGTATATAAAGGCATTTATTTTGGTTATTATACTTACTTGTATAGGTGCCAAATAACTAAGTATAATAGCGTCCTTGAGTAGAAGGTTCCTATCTATATCAATCGATTGGTTGAATCGATAGTGAGATGATATAGAGAACACTACTCTTAATTATTCCTAGTCAAGTATTAACATTCAGGGACAATGTTAATGCAACGAGACTAGCATTTAGGTCAACTTAATGACTTAATCTCACAAGTCATGGATATGGAGATATCAAGTTGACACCTGGGTATGCATTGGAGAATGTATACTGAATGATCCGCCATGAGAAAGTATCATGGATCGTTATATGAGTGTCATATACTTTCTCATGTGGCTATTAGTATGACTATTAGTCCTTCGACCTGAAGTCACCATGGTTCCCTACATAAGGAGTTGCATACTTTGGCTTCGTCAAACGTCACCCGTAACTGGGTGGACGATAAAGGTGATTACTGGGTATGTAACAAATTATACGGAGGGATGTGAGTAATGTAGATGGGATCTATCCCTCCTATATAACGGGAGTGACATCGTTATTCTTGATAGAGTGAGACCACTAAGTGCATGTCCATGCCCAAGTGAGTCAATATGAGATATTGATCTCATTTGATTAGAGTGAGTCTACTTAGAGTTCAAGATTTAGATTGATTAGAGGATGACACGGTCTATACCTCACATTGATTAATCTAGGTGTCAAGGATAGAAGGGCACTTGTCATATATTGTGAAGAGTCACAATTAGTAGTCACAAGGTGATGTTGGATCTCAACATTCTTGTAACTTGGGTAGTAATGATGTGTTGCTAGATACCGCTCATTACTTATGCTTCTAAATGGGTTTAGGAGCATTGCCAACGTTACAAGAACCTATAGGGTCACACACAAAGGGCAATTAGATGGAGATTAGGTTCATTTGATGTACCTAGAGGTTTAGGTTCATATGATGAACCAAATTGGATTAAGAGTAATCCAAATTAGACTAATTGAGTTGGACTCTATTTGATTCATGTGTTCAATGGATCTAATTTAGATTATGTTTCATTGAATCAATTTAATCAATGAATAAAGATTCATTATATTAAATTTATTTGAATCAAATGGTTAGATTTGATCAACCATGAGTGAGAAGTGGTCAAGTTTGACTTGACTTGAGAGGGAAGATGAAAGGTCAAGTTTGACTTGACCATTGCCACCTCATTTGTGAGTTGGTATTAAGTGGGCCAATGATGATGTTCCACATCATCAAGGATAGTACATGTGTGTGCCACCTCATGAGGGAGATCAAGAGTTGTGACTCTTGGAATTCCATGGAGTTTAAAACTCCTCATGAAGTGGCCGGCCACTATTCAAGGGTTGTGAGTTTCATTTTTGTTTTGTAACTTTCATCTTCTTCCTCCTTGTTTCTTCTTCTCTCCCTCTCCTCCACCTTGGCCGAAACCTTCAAGGGTGCTAGCACACTCTAAGGTTTCTTCTCCACCATTTGTTCGTGTGGATACACATAGAGGGGTGTTCACTTGACACCCTTGAGATCCGGTGAACCTTGGACGAGCGAGATAAGCGAAGGGCTTCGCATCAATGGTATAAACCTTCTTCTTGTAGATCTAGTGTAGATCTAGGTTCAGAGAAACTTGTACATGTAAATTTTAATATTCGCATAGATCCGGTGGCATGGGATTTCGGGGTTTCCGTAACGTAAATAGCGGTGTTTGCGGCTCGAAAATCCCAATAGCATTAACAAGTCATTGAATAGAAATATAGTGAATCTACATAGTTCTACATCTCCATCATATTACAAATACATCCTAATCCTAGAAGAGGATATCTACTCCATTGTGAGGGAAGAACAATCTAAAAATATAAAGTAAAGCATACTTACAACCCTTGATGTGAGTAGACGGGGAAGAAAAGATGCTTGCCGAGGTTTCTGATGTCTTTGGGATGCCTCCTTGCTCTGGAGATGGACGGAACGTCAGGGGATGATGGTGGATGAAGCTCTAGGGTTTCCCCCTAAGGGGAGAACCCTTTCCCAAGGAGAGGGACGAAGTCCAAAACCAAAGATGCCCCCAAGAATAGGGTTCTTGACCCTTATATAGGTTAGGGCACGGGCATCGCACGGTTCGTGCCACGGCCGTGCAAGATCCGCACGACCAACTACCTCCTCCCTTCAGGTTGAGTGGCACGACCGTGCGAGATCTGCACAGCTGTGTCTTCTTTCTATTCTGGTTACACCACACGACCGTGCGAATTGACATGACCGTTCCTTCCTTCTGCTCTGGTTACACTGCACGACCGTGCGAATTTCCACCGCCGTGCCTTCCTTCTACTCTGGTTACACCGCACAGCTGTGCAGAATTGACACGGCCGTGTATCAAGGCCGTGTGGACTTGTAGATCATTTTAGAACATCTTAACGTGGTATTCTTGAGTTGAGGTCTTCATCAAAGTTGTAGATCTTGAAGTTTTCTATAATTCGGTATAAAGAACAGCTCAAAAATCTAATTAAACAGAAAGTTATGACCATTTTGATTTTATTCTATAGTGTAGAAATTTCACACGGCCTGGACACGACATCTTAGAAGAAGCTCTAGACTCCACTTAAGCTTTGTTTTTGCTCCAAATCACGTCCTACCAACAAGAAAACACACAAAGAGTATATCTTCGAATAAAAGAGTATTTATTCTGAATATATGCTAAGAGAGGTGAACATGCATAGAATATACGTGAATAAAGTAAGTGAATGTGCGTCAAAACATGTACAAATAATCATAAGATCTACACACATCAATGGGCAATGCTCATACGGTCTCCACATAGCTCATTCAGGGCTAGCATGGCGGTTGTCATGGTCCCTCATCTTCCACAACTTTATAAGTCCTCACAAAGGTAGGTGAAAGTATGATTTTTTTTTTTTTACACTTGTAAAGGCTACTTATTTCTAACTCTCTCTTTCGGGCTTCTTGCGCTCTCAACCTTCTTGGTCCCTTCACTGACTTGACTTGACATTGGAGGGGCCACACTAGCAATGTTGAACCCCAGATTGACGCTCATTGACTCGTAGGCTTCCCGAAGAATCCATAGCAACCACATCCCTATAAAAGGAAGGAATAGAGGGGTCTGATAGGGTGAAAAGCGACACCATCAATAAATAATGTGATTCATATTTAATATGTTTATTGTATGAAATGATCCTGTCTGAAGGCTAGGGAGATGGTGCACTGGCTCAGGTGGATAGTATATTCACCAGTGGAAGACTTCTTTAACCGGCAATGGATCTCTTCAATGATCCTACGCACAATTCGACAATCCAAAAAGGCGCTAGTGACCAAAGGCTAGGAAAGGGGTCCCTGGCAAGGCCCTCCGACGCTTAAGTCAATACTTTTTTCGATGAATGGGTGAAGAAGAATAATAGAGGATATGCGTAAGAGTAAGGTATAGATGATGCTCTTTGCGTACCTTGCTAACGGAGAGAATCCCCCCCTTTATATATCATCTCTCACAACCTCCGTGATCGTGAGGTGGCATCTTGCATCAGAGTTTGTTAGGTGATGGAAAAAAGTACAATCTGGGTGTTCCATAATGATAGTCCGAGGAATCTTTTTTCTACCCACAGATATACCTCTTTTGTGATTTAGGTTTCGCACTATTATTTAGGCAGTTAGGAGAATATGCTATCGTGATTAACTGGCTTATGAGAGATATAATAACCTTTGAAGAAGGCTTCAAAGGAATATTCCCCGATAAGTTCTGATAAGTTGTTATAATGTTGTCTATTGCTTATCTACTAAATATATCTCGGTCGATCCATAAGGCCGACCGTATTGCTTGTCATAGTATCAATCTACTCTGTCATATGTTAAACACTGCCAAGATATGCTCAAAGACTAATATAGTGCCCACAATATGCAAAAGATCCATTCAAGAAGTCATATGATACATCGTGTATGTTAGAGCTTTATTTTAGGGGCAATATAACATTAAGTAACTTAAACCTAGTCAACCTTTGCCTGTCGATCGCATATGTAGAGTTTCATAAGGATAAGTATCTTTAAACTCGACAGGTATTTACCCGGCCGAGCGTACGCCTAGAGCCTTATGTTTAACCGACCTTTATCTGGCCGATCTTGTATAAAGAGATTTATGAGGCTAAGTGTCTTTAAGCTCGTCCTATCTTTGCCCAGCCGAGCGTATACATAGAGCTTTATGCTTGACCGACCTTTATCCGGCCGATCTAGTATAAAGAGATTTATGGCCCCAAGGTGTAGCATAGATGGTCGACACATGGCAACTCTAGCATAATGGTCAGGGGTCGATCCCCCGTGATGGCCGACATGGTCGATCTCACCATGCGCTCAACACCTGTGTACCTGCATGAACCTCTCTCTATATCCGTGGGACCGACTCTAGGGGGTCATTAAGGTAGCGAATCTACCTTAGTAGAAAGAGATTTATGAAACTAAGTGTCTTTAACCCCACATGGTCTTTGTCTGACTGAGCGTACATAGAGAGTCTTATGTTCGACTGACCTGTATCTGGCCAATCTAGTATAAAGAGGTTTATGAGGCTAAGTGTCTTTAAACTCGTCCGGTCTTTGTCCGGTAGGATAAACACAGGGAGTCTTATGTTCGACTGGCCTGTATCTGGCTGATCTAGTATAAAGAGGTTTATGGGGCTAAGTGTCTTAAGCTCGCCCGGTCTTTGCCTGGCGGGCGTACACAGAGAGTCCTATGTTCGACCGACTTGTATCTGGCTGATCTAGTATAAAGAGGTTTATGAGGCTAAGTGTCTTTAAATCCGCTTGGTCTTTGCCCGGCCGAGCGTACACAGAGAGCCTTGTGTTCAACCGGCCTTTATTCGGTCGTGCGAGTATAAAGATATTTAGAAGGCTTAAGTGTCTAGAGCCCGATCGACCTTTCCTCCGACCGAGCTCCTTTGAACCCTGCCGACCATTTACTGACCGAGCATATTATTTCTTTAGTTACAATGTAAAGTCCTAGAATCCGTATATCCGACCAGGTTTATAACCGGTCGGTCTTATACGAGCGTCCTGCTTTAGGGTTGTACAGGCAGGACCCAAGTGTAGAATGCTCCTTTACCATAACTTTAACCGTCACATTATCTTGACTTTAATCGCTATGTCATCTTTTAGATCCGCTTGATATAACCTGTATCATTAAATATGTAATGAAACCATGATAAAAGTATATGATAGGAACCCAGATGATGTATACTCACTAAACTAAAGCATAGATTTGGCACAGTAATTTAAATACATGCATTTACTCTGAGTATAAAAAATGCAACTATTGATTACATAACTACACTTAGATGACAAAATTAGAATAAAACCTCATCCATCTCCTTCAATACTTAGAAATGCCTTAATTATGCATTTAACCTAAGAGTAGATATGAAGTGAGATGTTTCACAATATTTGCTATGATGATACATTGATTGTTCATCCTTGCAAAATTAACTGATTGATAAATCAGAAAAAAAGTCAAAATAAGGATCAAGATTGGAATGAATGTAGAGCTCAGTAGGATGGAATCTTTGATTTTTACTACCCTTTAGTAGTGTCAGTATGCCTAAAATGTAGATAGATCATTCATATTATTTCAACTGTACCATTAACTGCTTGTATATTTCCCAGATTTTAATAAAGTGCTGAACAGATTGAATTAGTACAGGCCATTAATTTCTGCATATATTTCCAAAAAGCTATGCAGTGCTTTTGTTAAAGTCGGCCAACAAATTAATGTTTGATAAGCACATAGCTCGCGAGGTTCATTCTACGATGATGTTGAACAATTATGTGGCTGATGAGTCCAAATCATTTGCTGACTAAATAATACCAGCCGTCCTTACCAATCATCAGTAGTTGGAAAACGACCATGAAATCTATTAAATAGATATAATATTTATGCAAAAGAAGATGCTTTAGTTACGTACGTACATTCCATTCCATATGCAGATAATTTATGGAAAAGAAAACTAATTAAAGACATTTTTCCCTTTATCATAAAATAGATTGTGCTTCTCATTTAAATGGTATTTCATCACTCACTCTTTATTGAAAAATCCTGGCTATTTTAGCGTGCCTTGGCTTTAACTGAGAACATCGAGCACATGGGAAAATGGATGCAAACTTAAACTACAAGATGTTGTATATATAAACTGTAAGGCAAGTGGAGTGAGACCTATGGAATAAAAAACTGTGAGCAACAAACAAAGCCAATGAGTAGCTGAAGAGAAAACACATGGGGTGGAATCCGGAGTCATTGAATTTCTTGGTATATGGTCTTTGACAAATGTAATATTAACAAAAGTAAGAGTGTTAGTTATCATGAATCTTACCTGCCTCTTCGATACGGAGGAGAAAGCCAAGACTCAAAGCTCCGGCTTCTTGTCGGCAGCAATTAATTATATGCATCAACAATTAAATATATGTGCTGAGAACTTAATTATAAAATTGTCACATCGATCAATATAGAACACAATTAGATTCTTTGGTTCTAATTATAACTTTTTGATCGTGGTCTACCCAATTAAAGCCACTTAGAGTTAGACCTCATTCGTTGATGGGTGAGTTTGTTTAGAAATAGTTTTATTTATTATGGAATATTTTGAAGTTAGATTAGTTTTAAACATCAATTATTATCTTCTCGATGTCCTTTGTTCTTATTTTTTAAATCACTTTAAGAAATATCAATTCCCACTGTATACGTGGATGTTAAGGGAATAAAATGGACCAAGCTAGATCAACAAACCTAGCAAGTAGGTAGGTTGAACAAGTTGACGGGGAGTTGCATGGACCATGTTAAAGCAAGGCCACAAGCATGTCAAAGTCAATTGGCAACTTGAGAAAATCAACAGTGTCATAGGATGATACAAGGGAGAGAAGGCAAATTAAAGTAAGATATGATAGAACCTTAAGTGTAATTTGGTGATCATTTATCTCCTCATCTTGACTTTCCATTCAAATAAACATAACCTTATTGATTGGATCAAATCATACAATCAAGATTGCGATGAAACTTAGAGAAAAATAATACTTTCTTACCCAAAAACATGAACAAGATAAGAAAACTACAGAATATTATGGGAAAACATATATAGTAGGAACGAAATGGTCAATGTAAGTGTAGAGGTGAAAAGATGGCTATATACTTTTGTAAAATCACAACTAAATTCAATTACGGCAAGTTTGTGTGTGACCAGTGGAGAGTCTCGTAGATGAAGCAATAGCATGCGCACGCACACAAAAATAGAAATGAAATGAAAATGCTAACACGATGGATTTCATATGGTTTTTGAAGATTTCTCCTACATCCGTAACACATATCACAATCAGTGTAACACTCCCAAAACGAAAACACTATAAAGCTCTTTTGCATTTGGGTAATGGAAGAGATCCTAACAAGTCTAAACATTGTGACAAAAGATGAATACGCTCGTCCCCAATGGCCCCATCAATCCGTTCCAAGATCAACACGAAAGAGATAAATCATGGAATCTAAACATGAACTATATATATCTCATCCAATAGAGCACCAAAATTCTTTTCTCTTCATAAATTTTCTAGAATCCAAGGAACTATGCTCTTCCCCTTGCTGAATTAGTAATTTTATTCTGATATTTTTTAGGATCCAGTCCACTACCCTTAATCACTTCAATCAACTGCACTAGTCAACCTCTTATAAGTCAATCAACTGCCCTTGAATGGATCTAGTGGCTAGTATATGAGGTGTTGTCATAATGATATCTAGGGTTCAAATCTCGGCAAAGTCGAGGTAAATACCTCCCTTATATACTAGTCACTATTCTAAAGGCTAGTAGCCGCCCGTGATTTACCTCCTCCGTGTTGACCCTAGGACGGGTTGGTGGGGGCGCTGGGGGCGAGCGTATTCGCCTTTTGCCATAATGTTCTTACGACAATATTACCTCCTCCGTGTTGGCTCTGGGACGGATTGGCGGAGGCGCTGGGGGCGAGCATATTCGTCTTTTGCCACAATGTTCTTACGACAATACAGTAGCTGCCCATGATTTACCTTCTCCGTATTGGCCCTGGGACGGGTTGGCGCGAGGGCGTTGGGGGAGATCGTATTCGTCTTTTGCCACTATGTTCTTACGACAATACGCCTCCTCGGAATGGTCTAGTGGTCAGCACATGAAGTGTTGTCATCATGAGGTATGGGGTTCAAATCTCAGCATAGTCAAGGTAAATACCTCTCTCATATACTGTTACGATACTGCAAGTGCATAGTTTCGTCGTCAATAATAAAAGATATCAAACCCACAGGGACTGGTAATAAGCACTAACGATGTCTCACGAAGAATTAGCTAAATTATTGACTAAAACAAGAAGGGTACTAAGTAAAGAAACAAGACTTAGAATAAGAAAAGTAAATGAGGAACTTGATTTTTATGAGTGTCCTAGGAGCTCAATTTCATTGTGATATTCATCAATGTAACATAGTTCACTAATTCACATCCTCAATTCACATACATTTGTAGGAAGTATTCGGTTCTCCCCTGCAGAGGACAACCGGCAAGAGACTTAGATCAACATCACTAGCAATCAAATAGATATGATTCCTATAAAGTCCGTTAGCAAGATCTTCCTATCACTAGCGTCCCTCAGTCATACAACACAGAAACACATGCACTATTCAATGTACATAGAGATGAAGGTGATAATTGCATTTAACCATCCCACTTCCTTGTAGAGAATTACTTCACCTTTCAAGATGACACCCTAGATGTCTGTTATCGGGATCTGCCTGTCACTAGCATCCCTTGGTCATACGATCTAAGGCATCTCTCTACGAGATCCACAAGCACATATAAGCATTCAATCAAACATAATAATTGAGTTCAAACACATGAATTCACATAAGATCAAATAGATACAAAACATGCTAACATCATTTAGATAGGAAATTGGTATATCCATGAGTTTTTACATCAAATCACACCACAACTACTCCCTTAATCATAGAACAAAGGATCTACTCCATGGAACTAAGATAGAGATCCAAAGACATAAAGATCACAAGCATTCAAATCCCTAATTGAAGAGAAGAGAAGAGAAATGTTTATCCAATGGCGTTGAGTGATCTTGGGATCCAATCTTGAGCTTCCGGAGTCGATGCGGAGATGGAGATGGCCTTAGATCATCGGATGAAGGTCGGAGAAGGTGAGGATCGGCATAAAGATGGATCTCCCCAAAGAGAGAGCTTTCCTCCCTTAGAAAGGGAAGAAACCCCCTTTTGTAGAGCAGGGCACGGGCACCGCACGACCCGTGGCACAGCCATGTGGCCTCCACACGGCCTCCTTCTTCTTGCTCTCGGTTAGGGTGATACCGCCATGTGGATTCACACGGTCGTGTTCTGCATTGGGTCTGGATGGGCTACACGGCCATGTGGGTCACATAACCGAAGTCTTCTTGCTCTCTGGAAATGTTGTACGGCTGTGTGGATCCACAAGGTCATGCCCTGGTTGTTGCTAGTGGGATGACACAGCCATGTGGGTTCACACGGCCATGCCTTGCTCCTTCTTTGGTGAAGCTACATGGTCGTGTGGCTTCACACAGCCAGAGTCATCCTCCTCCTTTCTTCTTGACACGACCATGTAGAGTTACATGACTAGTGTCGTTTGCCTTCATTTGCTGTCCAGATCGACCACAAACGTCATTTTCTCTTCAAATTTGACTCCTGTCAATAGAAAATGCACAAAGAGCATATCTTCGAAAAAAGAAGAGTAATTATGCTAAAAGTAAGACAAGGGATATAAAAATGCATAAATAAAGCATACATAAAGTATGTGAATGTATTTCAAAACATGTATAAAAGTATATATAATCTACGCATATCGCACCCCCAGACTTACACCTTTACTTGTCCTCAAGCAAAATGTCACAATCTAAACTCATGTGCTCTATAATGCAGCATAATTCCTAGTGCATTTTCCTAACTCTATCCACAAGTTTCATTAGTGAGCATGATCGTAGAGACAACTCAATATGGCCTAAGCATAAATTTCTTACGCATAGTACAATGAGTAACCCAAACTCTTCGAGTTTCAATCTTTATCCTAATCAAGTCGTCATCTAATCGAGTTCCAAATGTTCCCGATGATAGGAACTTACCTGTCACACACTTGGTTCATATTCCTCAATCCACCCAAGGTCTCAAAGGCGTGCTCGATATCAAGAGAAACATAACAGTTATTTTTCCAGTAACGTAACTCAATCTCAAAGGGATAACTTGCTAGTCTCCACTCACAATAAATGTTTTTATATCCCTTGTTTATTCATCATTTTTTTAAGTAATTGCAAGGTGCAATACTATAAAACACAAATGCATATACATGTAAATGTTGGGATATTTGATTTTTTCCAAATGAGCTTACTATTACGCAACTGCAAGTGCACAATTTTTGTTGGGTGATCTTGTGGCTGAGTAGAAGGAGGTTGGATAGTTGTTGTCCCCAATTAATCACTGCCTATGTATTCGTTAGTGTGCAAGCAGAAATACAATACTAACTACAAATACAAGAGGTAAAGACAAAGAAATGCAAGCAAACCACTACACATTTTAACGTGGTTCAGAGATAAGGCTCCTACTCCATGGTTATCCATAAGGTGGATGATCCTGATCCGTAAGTGGATGACTCCCCGGTAAAATTCGGCTAGCTCACATAGCTCCTTGTGAATGGAGAAACCTCACTACAACTCTCACATGAACACTTGAGACGCTAGGGCGCAGGTAGACTACTAATAGGGGTTAACCACCTCTATTTCGTCAACCTTAACTAAGCTTCCAAGTCTTAGTTATATAGGTCATATGTTGAAAACTCTTGCCTACCAGTCGACTGGTGAAAGTGTATGCTACAACTCTTTCCGGACTGGTGAAAGTGTATGCTACATCCTTTATCGGACCCGAAGTCATCAACCTGAGTCATATGTGTATGCTACAAACTTGTACAACTCAAATACACATATCAAATACAAAAGTGAACCTAACTTAAACCATTTGCCTAAACACCAAAACACATGATCGCACGGACCATTGGGATTGCTCCAACAATCTCTCCCATTTTGATGTTTGATAATATATTTAAGTTAGGGAAAACATAATAGCAAAATAATATGCTAAAAACAATGGACTTACGTTGTCAAGGCTACATACTTGGACATACACCGCCGAATGGACTTACGTTGTCAAGGCTACACACTTAGACTTACACCGCCGAATGGACTTACGTTACCAAGGCTACAAACTTGGAATTACACCTCCAAATGGACTTATGTTGCCAAGGCTACACACCTGGACTTACACCGCCAAATGGACTTACATTGCCAATGCTACACACTTGGACTTATACCGCCGAATGGACTTATGTTGCCAAGGCTACACACTTGGGCTTACACCTCCGAATGGACTTACGTTGCCAATGATACAAACTTGGACTTTCACCGTCGAAACAAAAATGCAACCATGCATTGGAACCTATCCCAAGGCTCCCCTACACCTATACTCCCCATTGAGCTAGAAATTTTACCATAGGGCTATTTAAAAACCTATCACAAGGTTCCCCCTACACCTATACTCCCCATTGAGCTAGAAATTTCATACAAAGGCATTTAAGGTTTTTCCAACTAAATCTTACTTTTCCCCCTTTGCCTAATATCAAAAAACTCCAACAATATCCCAATTTTTGGAAACTTGATCATCAAAATTGACCCTAAACTCGTGTATTTATCCCCTATGGATCTCATACACCCAAACGACTTGACCAATTCACTAACCAATGCTGAAAATAATTTTAGGTTGGTATCAATCGATTGCCAAAAGTACCTGTCGACTGGCCTTATCAAGACAAACCCACAAAATCATTCTGTGTTCGATAAATACTGTGACCAGTCGATTGGTAACTGTATCATTTGATTGGCACACTGTTTTCAGGCCAAACAATATTCTGAACTCAATTTCAGAAATGCATAAAAAATTCCACAAACATCTAAAAATCCCTAAATTTTATAGAGAGATCTATTTTACCCATGTCTACTTGAGAAAAATACATTCAAAAATGTATCTATCACTAATCACAAGATTGACACAAAATCCAAAACTAGCTAAATGATTTAATTTAACATTGACCTAAAGTCCTAGTTTTCACTTCCTCTTGATATATTTGCTCATACCAAATCACAATGCATGGCTAACATTGGTTTATATGGCATCTATACATCCAAAATCAATTATCATTCAATATGACCCCAATGTCATATTTTCTTGTAAGAATCACAACCCAATTATGATAATTCCCTAAGGTTGAGACTCAAATCCATCTCTAAACCTTTTGGCACATTTCATGACCCAATTTAGACTCCCAAGTAAAATCTACTTGAGATCCATTGAGCATGGGTCCTAAATTGACTCTTTGAGCTCCCCCTAGAGCTCTTAGCTTAAGTCACCTCCCTAGGTGACTCATTCACAATTGCTAGGCCACATCGGTGCACCTCCGGTGACACTTGGCCTACAAACCTAACCTTTTTAACTTTGGACATCTTATCCTTGGTTAATTTCTTCTTACCATTAAATGACTTTCTCTTGCCATTTATTGACTTCTCCTTGCTATAGTCATATGCAACCCTAGCATAAGACTTTCCCTTAGCCTTGGAGACACTAGATCGGTATCCTAAACCTGATCTATCATTGTACCGTTGTAGCAGTTTCTGCACTATTGTAGCAGCTACTGCGCTGTTGTAGCAGCTTCTGCACCGTTGTAGCAGCTACTACATAATTGTAGCAGCTTCTGCACCGTTGTAGCAGCTACTGTATAATTGTAACAGCTTCTGCACCGTTGTAGCAGCTATTGCATAGTAACTGTTACAAGTTGTAGCACTAACAGTTACTGCACCATTGTAGCACCTTCTGCACCGTTGTAGCAGCTACTGCACCGTTGTAGCAGCTACTACACAGTTATAGCAGCTTCTACACCATTGTAGTAGCTATTGCACCATTGTAGCAGCTATTACATAGAAACTGCTACAAGTTGTAGCAGCTGCTGCATAGTAACTGCTACACGTTGTAACATCTACTGCATAGTAGTTGCTACAACGTTGTATCATCACTACCACAATAATTTTTTACATGTAATAATAGGAGAGAGAAGATAAAATATTATTTTAATTTAAAAAGAGAGAAAAACTATTGCATGTAGATGAGAGAGAGATTAAAAAATTTAAGTTTTAAGCTATTCATATCCCTTTCACGTATATATATATATATATATATATATATATATATATATATATATATATATATATATATATATATATATATATATATATATATATATATATATATATATATATATATATATATATATATATATATATAGGATAAGCAATCCACACTCCTCCCTAAATGCAGTTCACATAAAAACTAGAGTGAGAAATCCACAATCCATCCAGTGAGAAAATTCTCATATAAATTGACTAAAAAGTACCCACGCAGATAAAGTCTCAAGGGTCCTTTTTGAGCATGGAGTTGATGTTTATAATATAAGTAATTAATTAATTTGTTTAATTCAATACAAGCCACCATGCATGCAAGTCCTTTAAAGCTCTACACTACGTATAGTCGCATATCTCTTTCAGATGGTGGAGCTGAAAATCTAAATTACAAGTAATTATGTAGCTCTTTCATAGGGTAAAACTGAAACTCTATATTATAAGTAATCATGTAGAGCTTTCAGAGGGTGGAGTTTTAAATTACAAATAGTCACACAACTGACGATGGAGTTAATTAAAGCTCTATATTATAAGTAATCACGCAATTATTTGCGATGGTGGAGTCAAAGCTCATATTATAAGTAGTCACGTAGCTCTTTCAGATGACAAAATTAAATCTCTATACGATAATGGTTCATTTATTATTATATTAATTCAACTAAAATTATTGATATCTTAATTTTCCAGTGTTCATTAAATGATTCATGTTCCTTTAAAATACTTTCCTAAGATTTCCATTATTATCAAGCCTATTATGTTTTTTTAAGAACGGGCTTGATAATAATGGGATTACCTATGAAAATTTGGAAAAAGTGTGTGATGCTATAGTTGGGACATTATAGGATACAATTGGAAAAACTAAAGATACACCAAAGGCACCGATGGATTTGGAAAACAAGGGTTTAAGACTTGAATTGCACTTGCAGATATTGGGAAACAAAACTTAAGCCAATAGCCAAACACAATTTGAAACTTGATGATCCTAAGGATTTTTATAAGTGGCTAAAATCTATTAGGTTTCCAGATGATTATGCAGCAAATATTTCTCGACGAGCAATCAAAAATAAAAGGAGGTTGCAAGGACTTAAAACTCATGATTATCATATTCTTTTTCAAAATTGCTTCCTATTGGTATTTGAAAATACTTGCAAAAAGATGTGTGTCAGACTATTATAGAGCTTTGCAATTTTTTCCATGAGATAACAAAGAAAACATTGATGGTTGACAAGTTGAAGAAGTTATAAAGGGAAATCACTATAATATTATCCAAGCTTGAATTAATTTTTCCGCTGGCTTTTTTGATAGGATGATTCACTCATCAATTCACTTGCAAGAAGAGACAATGTTAGATATTTGTGCAATCGACCTCTAATTTTAATATCTGATAAATATGTTTAATAAAGCTTGATTAAGGAAAGTCCTAGTCATGACTAGTCAAGGATGAGAAGTCTACCGAGTGACTAGTCTTAACTGTGGTTAGACAAGGGAAGTCCTAGTTGCGGCTAGGCAAGGGAAATCTTGGTAGATCGTGGAAGCCAGGTAGAAGGATTTGGTAGGTCTGAAGAACCTGATATTGAATCCGTGGTGGGTCGATTCAATGCTGAATCTTGATGAGTAAAGTCAAGTGAAGAAAACTCTCAAGGAAAGTAACTCTAGATTCTGGTGAGTGAAGTCAGAAGGAGAAAATCCTAGAGGAATATAACTTTAGGTAACGAGAAATCTTGAAAGAGTGAACTTCAAGCAAACTTGATCAGATGGTTTTCAGTCAACCACGCACGGTCGACCGAACCAGCAAATTTGGGTAAATCTAAGTTTAGTTTTATCATAGTATTTTACATTACTATTATTGTTATTGGCTAATTTAGTATTATAGGAAAAGTCTTAATGGATCAGGCGATCAGACACTAAGCAAAGAAAGTCCAAGTAAATCTAGAGGACCAAATGTTTGACAGGTAAGTTAAGGTAAGAAATTGGAGTGGAGCGATGGGGATGTCGTGTTCTGGCAAGGAATAATCTTAGATAACTGATCCAACTAAAGAAACCGGGAAAGTTTCCAAGTTAAGATCAAAATAATTTTACTATCAATTACTACTCATGCATATTACTACTCATACATTATATATTACTGTGCTAACTATTATTTTACAGAAGTATTTGTTTAACTCTATTTTGCGGGAACTGATCTAATCGATCGATCCAACCCATGGATCGGTCGATCAAACCTAGATGATATGGTAGGATGAGATCGTTCAGAAGCAAACATGAAAGTCAGGTTGATTGATCGATCGAACCCAGGGATCAATCGACCGAACAATTAATACACTTAATGGAGAATTAATGGTGAATCTCGGCCAATAGAGAAACTACATTGATCAGTCGACTGATCAAGGGGATTAGTCGATTAAACAATAAATGCACAAAGATTGGATCTTAGTGAAGAAGGAAAGCAAGGGGATTAGTCGACCAATAAGAGGATCAGTCAACTAAACTGATCAATCCACCAAATGGTTTATCGGTCGATTGAACAAGGCTTATATAAGGGGTACTTGAGATCTGAGCCTAAACAAGTTTTTCCAGCATCTTCTACTCAGCTTTTGTGTAAAACTATTGTTCTTGCTCTGACTCTGCACTTCATCTTCACAAGCAAGCTTCTCCATCAAAAAGTGTCGACAGAGCTTCATCTCCTACCTATTGTTGATATAATTTTTAGTTAAGCTTGTATTGTTTTACTTTCTAAAAGATAGTAGTGTGTTACTATTTTTTTATTTGTATGAATTGCTTCTTTCTGAAGATTTTGGAAAGAAAAGTTATAGTGAATTACCCATTTGTGCGATCAAGGATGGTGGGTCTTGGAGTAGGAGTTGACATAGGCTCTAAACTATGTAGCTGAACGAGTCTTATTATTTTCCGCTACACTCTTATTATTTTTATGATACAAAAGAAATAGTTTTAACAAGCAATATTCACCCCCCTCTATTGCTTCATTTTGATCCTTCATTAGCTAGGTGTTATGAATCCGCAAGTGCATAGAAACGTCATCAGTAATAAAAAGATTATTGATCCATAGGGACTGTTGACTAAGAACTATTTGAGTTCACAAAACAAATCATCTAGATAATCGAAGGTTGATTAGAGTCATGAACGCGAGAGATCAAGAGCTTCAAGAGAAGAGAGAGGGTGTTGAGAGAAAGGTTTGAGAGAGGAAAGATGTAACACCCCACCCTCCTCACTACTGGACTGTGAGGGCGGAGCGCTACTGGACTACTAACTTTATTTAACTATCCTTGTTCACATGTTGATAGTAATTCCTAAAACTCTCAGAGAACTCAAAACATACAATTAACTAGCAGCGGAAGACTAAATGACTCATCTAATACATTCTTAATAAATGACAATCTTAATAAATTCTTATGCTAGGTCCCAAGGCTTCTATAGTCCAGGCATCACACATCCATCCGCACCTCCTTGTCGCCTTCCTTTGCTATAACTTTTCCTTTCCTTTATCTGCGGTAAGAGGATATGAAACTATAAGCAAAATTGCTTAGTAAGCGCTATCTAACTTACAAAACTCGAATATGCATGTGAATAAAATAAATCTAAAACTGATTTGTGAAGTTTTGAAAACTATTTTCATAATAGATAAAAATAATAATCAAACTGTTGATGGGTTCGGCAACTGTACTTGCTATGCGCGCATCCCTAACTAGACCCAAGGTAGCTAGTCCCGAATCTAGTAGGGTTTACTAGGTTATCTGAACCTAGGGACGACTATGGGAGCTCAATCCAAGGACAACTGAGAGTCCAACATACTAGGTTATCTAAACCTAGGGACGACTATGGGAGCCCAACCCAAGGACAACTGAGAGTACAGCACAGTGCCACTAATAAAAGTAAAATACTGGTTCATAAGCTGATTTATCTTAATTACTTCTTCTTTAAATGCCTTGGCATTTTAACGAGCACCTTGTGTGCCAAAATCCCTAAAGTCTTGACTTTGGGATCTACTTAAGGCCTTGGCCTTTTTCTTTCTTTTCTTTATCTTTCTTATACATTTTAATACCTCTAATAAAAGAATGCTTCTTTAAAAACTGAAATGTTTAAATAAATTCTAACTTTGAAATGCATAAACAAAAATCTGCATACTATGCTAATCAAAATTCTGCATACTATAGTAATCAAGATTCTGCATTCTATGCTACACTATTTCTGCATACTATGCAAACATAAATTCTGCACTATAATACTTAACCAAACTGCACTATAATCTTTTTTCTTTAAAAACTGCACTATAAGTCCCACCAAAAATCTGTACAAGTTCCACCAAAAATCTGCACTATAAATTCCACCAAAAATCTGCACTACAAGTTCCACCAAAAATGTGCACTATAAACTTTAAAGAAATCTGCACCATAAGCTCTTTAAGAAATCTTCACTACAAGCTCTAAAGAAATCTGTATTTTAAGCTCTAAGAAATCTACACTACAAGCTTAATTAAAATCTGCACTATAAGCTTACATAAAAATCTGCACTATAAGCTTAATTAAAATCTGCACTATAGGCTTAATTAAAATTTGCACTATAAGCTTAAATAAAAATCTACACTATAAGCTTAATTAAAAATCTACACTATAAGCTTAATTAAAATCTGCACTATAGGCTTAATTAAAATCTGTACTATAAACTTAATTAAAATCTGCAAATCTAATTAAGCTACTAGAGATCTAATTGGATTTTCCAATTCAAAACTATCAAAAATCTGAAAGTAAAGTTTCCATCCTTAATTTACGTCATCAACATTTGATCATCATCTTTTTTGAATATAATATTCCCTTAAATTTATGCATTCTCTTCCCATAAATTAATCAATATGATATCTGTCTCATGCTCACTGCATAACAAAACAATTTACTCCTTCCCAAATCTAAATGAACTAAATTTAGTTTCATGGCAGCAACACCAATCAAACAATAAGGAATAAACTAAACCACATATTCAAATTAATTAAAACCTCTTC
The DNA here is from genome assembly GCF_018446385.1 of Zingiber officinale. Lineage (NCBI taxonomy): Eukaryota > Viridiplantae > Streptophyta > Magnoliopsida > Zingiberales > Zingiberaceae > Zingiber > Zingiber officinale. The sequence continues at coordinate 135,429,871 of NC_055997.1, read as the reverse complement.
TCATCTTCTTTATGAAACTCACGGTAGGAAATCTTCAAAATCATCAATCTTTTCGGCATGCGTCGGAAATCAAGAACACATGAATCCAAAACTACCCTACTGCAGGTGAGGAAGCACTTACCGCGGTTTCTTGGACTCACAGCCGAAGAAGGACTCTAATGCCTCTAGGGTTTCGGCTGGCTTGAGATTTTGGCTTCCTCTTCCTGCTCACAGCTTCCTTCTTGACGAGGGGATGGAAGAACTCTCGACGTTAGCCCCTCGCCGGCCGCCGGAGGTGAAAACCCTAGCTCTGGCTTGCTTCCGCCCGAGCTCTACCGTCGCGATCGAGCGAGAGAGAAGAAAAGAGGGAGGAGAGGAATTAGGGTTCTCGGGCAATAATCCAATATCAACTTATCCCTCTTATAACCTAGCGTTTCTATTATGGTTTAAGACCTAGTCATTATAAATTTATTCACAAAACGCTCACGGAACACTTGGTTAGTTGCGTTTTAACCTCATGTTAGAATAGAGAAATTCAAATCTGTATTATAAGCTTAATTAAAATCTGCACTATAGGCTTAATTAAAATCTGCACTATAAATTCTACCAAAAATCTACACTATAAACTTAATTAAAATCTGCACTATAAGCTTAATTAAAATCTGCACTACAAGCTTAATTAAAATCTGCACTATAGGCTTAATTAAAATCTGCACTATAAATTCCACCAAAAATCTGCACTATAAACTTAATTAAAATATGCACTATAAGCTTAATTAAAATTTGCAATATAAGCGCTTCTCATGCTTCGAATTCAAGAAAAACAAAGGTCTGAAACTACTCCTACTACAGGTGAGAAGCACTTACCTTGTTTCTTGGACTCACAACCGAACAAGAAGGGCTTCTAGGACCTTGGCCGGCCGCCGGAGACGATGCCCTAACTCCCTTTTGTTTTCTGCCCGAGCCCCGCTGTCGCACGCAGAAAAGAAGGAGAGAATGGTTTAGGTCACGGGAATAAAACCCTCTCCTAACTTATCCCTTTTATAACCTAGTATTTCTGTTAACTCCTTAAATAAATTTTTATTTTTTTTTAAACAGAACCGTTGCTTGGATTCTTGGTTAGCCAAATCTTTGACCGGGTCAGAGGTCATGGGTTCAATTCCTCAATCAAACCCTTTTTCTCCTATTTATTTCCTATTTATTAATTACTGCTTAAATAAATTTCGTTCCTTCTTATAATTAACATCGCTTGTTGGAACACTTGGTCAGCTGTGTTTTTGCTAAATCAAAGGTTGCGGGTTCGATTCCTCAGCCGAACCCTTTTTCTCCTATTTATTTCTTATTTATTAACTACTGCTTAAATAAATTTGTTCCTTCTTTTATTCAGCATTGCTCACTGGAACACTTGGTCAGCCGTGCTTTTGCTAAATCAAAGGTTGCGGGTTCGATTCCTTAGTCACCCCTTTTATTCTCATTTATTTTCCGTTTCCTATTAACTATTACTTAAATAAATTTCATTACCCTTTTTAATTAGCAACCTTCGCTGGGACACTTGGTCAGCCGCGTTGCTTAAGGTTTGGCTCGTGGGTTCAAATCTCGGCTGCAACCTTTTTCTTCCTATTATTTTCTGTTATCAACTTCTACTACTTAAATACATTTCATGCTTCTTTTAATCAGCAATGACTGCTTGCACACTTGGTCAGTTGGACTCGTTTAAAGCTTGATTCGGCCGGAGGTCTCGGGTTCAAATCTCGGCTTGGACATTTTTTTGTCGAAACTTCTTTCGTTTAGTAAAAATACCAAATGACCTCCAAAAATTAGATAAAAATACTCTAAAAATTTCTAAAAATCTCTAGAATATTTCTAAAGTATTTTTAAATATTTTTAACCACTATTAGGACTTGTAATGAGGAATTTTAGGTCGTTACAAAAGAATTGGTTTCGGGAAGGTTGGCTTGGGAAGGTAGTTCTAGGATTTCAATTTCATTGTAATACTCCTTAATGTAATATGGACTTCCCATCTCAATTCCTCTATATCTATGACTCATAGGGAACCTAAATGAATACTGATGCTACCTCATGATGGTCTCACCGGAGTGTTCTCCCCATAATATTCGATGATACTAAGTAAAAAGGGAAAGATAGAAGAGTCATTTTAGTGGTTACCCTTTGTCACCAAGGGACCCCCGGTCATAAGATCTAAATTACTCTGTTACCTTCTAGCATAGAATTGGAAAAAAAACTCATTAAGCACTACTTAGAGTCTCACTTGTATGGATTTAGCATCCATTTCGAGGGAATTCTTGAGATGTCTGATTTACTGATTACCCTTTGTTACTAAGAGACCCCCGGTCATACAATCTTGAGTATTCCCACTACGCATTGACTAATTCATACATCTATCCAATTAATCAACGCGCATTAGCAATAATGATTCAAACATGCATTTGATCGAACAAGAACCAAGTACAAACATGTCATAGAAATAAAAGACGGGTATATCCATAAAATGTTACATCAATTCACATTAAAGCTACTCCCTAGTTCTAGCACAAGGAAGATATATTCCATTGCAAAGGAAATAACAAATCAAGAACACAAAATAAAATATTCTTACAACTCTAAATGAAAGATAGAGAAGAAAAAAATGCTTATCACAGAGTTTGTCGGTGTCTTCGAGATGCTTCCTTACTCCAGAGGTGGACGGATGGTACGGCTCGGTGAAGACGGAGGCTCTAGGGTTTCCCTTAAAAGGAAAAACTCTTTTCTAAGGAAGGAGGCGGAGTCCCAAACCAAGGATAGGTCAAAAGGGGAGAAAATCACCTTATATAAGGTCGGGATCCTGTGCCATGGTCGTCAAACCCACACGGCCATGCCATTTGGCACGACCAGCCGTGCACATAGTGTAAGATCCCACACAATCGTGTCTGGTGGGCACAGTCGGGTCATGTACACCTCTAGAATGGAGAGACACAGTTGTGTCATTCGGCACAACCTACCAGTGTGCTCTTCTGGAATGTCCAGTACGACCTTGTCATTTGGCAAGGTCAGCCCGTGTGGCCGCCTATTGAGGAGGCATGTACATGCCTCCTGGCACGGCTAAACCATGTAAGTCACTGAAATGAGGGACACGACCTACCTAATGCTGGTTTCCAGAAGGGCTTTTCCCTTGCATTCTTCGTTTGATTTCGCTCCTTTTCACACTTTGTCAATAAAAATACAGAAAGAGCATATCTCTGGACAAACGAGTAGCAATGCTAATAAAATAATAGAAAGGAGTGCAATAGTGCAAATCATAAACAAGAAATACATATAAATATGCATCAATAAAGGTCTAAATGCATGTATAACCTATGCACATCACACCCCTAGATTTAAACCTTTAATTGTCCTCAAGTAAAAATTACATCTAAACTCATGTATCAATATAGTGCATCATCATCCCTAGTGACTTAATCTAACTCTATCAACTAGCATTATTGGTGTAACGACCCACCTCCTACTAACTAGGCTGTGAGGTCGATCGTTACATTAATCTGTGCTGAACTATTCCCTGACCATCACTAAAACTAGATGCGGAAGCTGTGCTAATTAAAATTTTACTCAACTACTAACATTTCTTGGTTCTGTACATACTAAGGTAGGTAAACTAACTATTCATGACATGTTTTACCTTCCCCATGGTCAAGGAACTGAACTTAGACATTTTTCCCGCTGATATCAGACCTCCCAATCGATCCATTGATTGATTGGAACGTCGGATCGATCCAGCACGCTACTGTGCTCGGGCAATAATTTGGATCGATCGGTTGATCGATCCAGGCTGGTCAATCGATCCATTGATCGATCTCAGAGCTCTCTGTTCGCGACGGAAATGGCTGGATCGATCAGCGGATCAATCCAGCAGCCTACTGTTCGTGGAACAGATTGTCCAATCGATCAGTTGATCGATTGGGAACCCCCAATCGATCCACCGATCGATTGGGGTTTCTGATTTTGCAGTTAAGCTCTGATTTCAGCATTGTTTCGTGCCTCAATCACATTACAAATGCTAAAATGACTAAGAAACACTCTAACGACAACAACTAACATTCTAACAACATAAAAGAGGTGTTCTAAGCATAATAAAGTGAAAGGCTAACTAATTCATAGCGATTAACATACTAAAGTGCAAAATGATAAAAAAAAAACCACTGAAAAGCTCTAATGTTTGAAACAAAGCTTACTAAGGTTCCCCAAGATCTCTATTCCAAGTTCCTACCCACACACATCTTCGTAGCATTGCCCTCCAGCCTCTGCTAGTCCATCTTCCCTTTACCTTTATCTGCAGTATAAGGAAAAGGAAGTATCTATAAGATTTCGCTTAGTAAGAAACCATCTACTCACAAAAACATGCATACGATAAGTTCATGCTTTGAAAGATGCTGATTGAAAACATGATGGAGAGTGCTAGGCATGGCATACTATCATACGAGACATAAAAACCAAGAACTGCTCATGGCAATAACTGAAGTATCAACAAGAAAGAACTAAACTGAAACATAACTGAGTTAACTAAAGCTGAACTAAAACTGATTTCAAAACATAATCATATAATTGATTGTGAGTTTGGAAAGCTATTACCATAATAGATCAAAATACATAATCATACTGCTAATGGACCCGACAACTGTACATGCTATGCGCGCATCCTTAACTAGACCCGGGGTTGCAAATCCCGAATTTAGCAAGGTTTACTAGGTTATCTAAACCTAGGGACCGACTATGGGAGCCCAGCCCAATGGATATCTAATCCTGTACAGTGCCCCTACTGAAAGTAAAATACTGGATCATAGCTAACTAATTTATCTTGCTTTTACTAGGTGATCTAAACTTAGAGGCGACTATGGGTGCCCACCCATTGGACCGTAGTCCCATATATGTTGTAGCAAGACTAACTAAGCTATTTTAAATGCTTCTATTGCATTTACTGAACTATTAAAAATGCCTACTGTAGCACTTTACTGAGCTAAGCATTTTATCGAGCACTAAGTGTGCTCCAACTCTCCCCTCTATTAGGGAGATCACCTCTAGGCACCCGACATCGTCTAGAATCTCCAACTGAAAGGAGAAAACGTGTCTGGCCCATCTAGAGGTGCTCAACTAGATCCCTAAATCTGCGAGGAGGATTAAATACCCACTATGCGTCGAAAAATCTACATATGGCTAAATTAAAAGCATTCTATCGTACGAAAAGCTACTTATACTGCAGGTGAGTGGTTTCTTACCTCCTATTCGAAGTTTCTTACGATTCTAATTGCTAGATTTTCGGAGGAGACAATCCTTTCGACGATCTTCTCGCGTCTATGCGTTCTTCTCGCGGAGAGGAACGTCCTCGTGTCGAAGTCGTCGCCGGAATTGCCCTTGGAACCAAACCCTTGCTTGTTCTTGTGGTTGGCGCCGAGAGAGGAAGAGAAGGGAGAGGGTCGGCGGAAACTAGGGTGAGGAGGAGCAAGTCACGTTCAAAAGAGAAAATAACTCTTCACCCATTAATTCCCTATTTATATTAAGTGGGTATTTCCGTCCATCTCAAATATAAATTTAATTGATCCCCTTTCCTTTCAGCACGGCCCTGCTGGGTTCACTTGGTTACCATGGTTCACCACAAGTCATAGGACCCATAGGTCTCGGGTTCAATTCCCGCGTAAGCTATTTTCGTTTTCTATTTATTTTTGCTACTTCTGCTATTCTAAAAATTCCATAAAAATATTCTAAAATTCCAGAAAAATCATAGAATATTCTTAAAATAATTTTGAGAATTTTCGGATGTTACATTGGTGAGCATGATATCAAAATAATTCAAGTGTGGCCTAAGAAGAAGTTCTCCGTTCTCAATGCGATGAGTGACCTAAGTTTTTTAAGTTTCAATCTTTTTGCCTAGTCAAGTCGTCATTTAACTGATTTCCTTGTAATCGTAGTGATAAATATTTACCTGTCACACGCTTGGTTCATCCCTCTCAAACTACCTATGGTCTCAAAAGGATGCTTGAAATCAATAGAATCTTAACATTTATTTTCTCAATAACGTAACTCGATCTTAAAGGGGTAAATTATTATATTCCACTCATGATAACTATTTTTAATCCCTTATGCAATTTAATTTTTTTTAAAAGAAAATTAGTGCTTTAATAATATAGCACTAACATAAATGCTAGTGTATATACAAGTAAATGTTGGGATACAATTTTTTTAAATGAGTTTAATTGATCTGAGCCACATCCAGTAACCAAAATGTAGTTTAGGAGATCACCTTAGGACATAAGTACTAACAAGTTCTATAAATCATGATTATTTACAAAGTTATCTACTATCCAAACTTGGCAAAGTGAAGAGAGATCCTAAAACTAGGCCAATACTCAAATGTTTCCAATAAAAGTAATGCTCACTTCATGCTTCTAAAAATAGAGAAAAATTATTCACTAAGCATACTAACACTAAGGATTGAATACATAAGTGAAGATTAAACATGCTAGAAATTTTATGATAAGGAACAAACAATTATGCTATGATGAATAATGCAACTAGAAAATTGATTATGCAAAAAGGAAAAATGATAAAAAAAAAAAATAATAATAATAAACTAAACCCAATACACCCCTCCCCCCTCTCATACTTAAACTTTTCATTGTCCCAATGAACACCAAAAATAATACAAAGGAGATATGAAGTAAGAGAAGGTACCAAATTATACGTGTCAAATGCCAAAGTTATTAATTTCTCTATCAAGTAATCACACTCCTTCTAATCTCTGAATCCTATAAAAATAAGACAAGAAAAATTAAGAAGAGGGAATATGGTAATGAAAAAGAAAGGAAATGAAGTACTAAAATGAAAAGAAGAAAGAACTTGGGTTGCCTCCCAAGAAGTACTTATTTTAGGTCATTAGTTTGACCCATTATTAGGCTCATCGAAATCTTACCCTTGAAAGGGTAAGATATTTCAAAACCCTCTTACCTAGGGTTCTCAGTTTTTCAACAAGTATGCTCTCCTTCAAAGGTTCAACACTATATTGTCCTTGTGACTCTGGTGCAACATATATTCTACCACCACCATACTCAAAAAAGAAATGATTCGTACCCTGAAATATAACAAACAAAGTACTCCCATTACCAATCATTGAAAAAGCTGATTCTTGGGGCTTTGTCTCCACTACATGAGTCCCTACATTCTCAATGTCAACTAGTTCATGTCCTACATCATCTAAAGTGGCAAATGGTTGTGCAACTAGAGAAAGTGATTCTTGGGTCATCCCTACACTTTCATCCACAACGTGACTATAAATAGGTTTAGATGTAGGAAGGGAAGACTCTTCTAGATCTTTGATATTAGGAAGTAATGAAATTAAAATAGTACACTCCTTTATCAAAGTCTCAGGCTCATGTTTCTCAAGCTCATCACCATAATATTTACTCATCATAGACTCTTCTTAAGCTAAGAGATTAGTTGATATTTCATTGCATAATGAGTCGGTTCTAATGCACATATCATTCATTTGCTTGATTTCATTGTATGTTTGAGCTTGAAGAGCTTGGAAGTTCTCTGCCCATTTTAAAAATTCTATCTTCCTTAGATGATGATTGAACTTCCATAGCTTCTACATAGTTGCCTTTTCCCTGATTGTGGCTAAAAACAATTGAGGGTCCTTCCAACCGGGGCTATGTGTGTGTGAATTTGATGAGGTCATTTCATAAAATTTTAGATAAAGTTCATCTAATGATTTTTTCCAAATTATGTATCCTAATGCAATTTTCGATTCAATGGCCCATTCCTTTACAAGCTTCCCAAAAATTCTACTCCGACCTTTGATTAAAGTTAGGGAAGACACCTCTTCTTTCCACTTGTGCTCTATATGAACGATAAAATAGTATTGGACAATTATCATATATATGATCGATTGCACTACAAATTGTAGGGATCTAGTGCGCTAAACACACAGAAAGTACATAAATTAACTAGATCCTTCCAGAAGATCCATACGAAGGAAGAAAAATAACATATACTAAGTTTCATGATTATTGGGGGTTATACCTTTGATGCATGCAAACGAACTCCCGACAGCTAGGATGTAAAATAACGAAAAATGGTGAATAATGATAAGAAAATTTTCTGGAATTTTTGGAACTTTTTATGGAATTTTTCGGAGATCGTATGGATGAGTTTACGAGGATAAAAACTGGGGTCGGGAAAGCCTGTTTAGGCTACCCCATTTAAACGAGGAAATATTGATTTTTCGTTTTATTTTTTCTTTATTTCTTTTTCCCTGTTTCCTCTATTGTGCTGCCTCTTCTTCATTTCGTTCGTCAGTTTCATTCTTCCCCAAACCGCCGCCGCCGCCGCCAAGGCCCCTCCTCATCCCTGAGTACAAGCCTCGATACCTCTTCCCCTTCTTCTTCCCCGAACGCCCTCACCCCCTCTGCCGCCAGCAACGAGAGCCACCTCTCCTCTACTCTGCGTAGCGCCGACGCCGACGCTGATCGTCGACGCCGTGCCCTAACCGAAGCCCACCGGCACGACCCGATCACCAACGGCCAACATCTCTGATGCTTGCTCGCAGCCTTCTGTGCCCTAGCCCTAGACCCGATTTCCTTCCTCCTCCAGTCGTGCGAGCATAAGGGAAGCAGATCCCTTGCCGGCAGGGCACCATCTGTCCTCTACCCTAGTGCCAGCGGACGGCCGCCTCCTTTGCTGTGATTTGGCAGCATTCCAGCCGAGCTCTAGTTCTCCTTTGTGTGCCACTGCCGAGTGTGAGTTTGCTTCCCCCCTTTGTTCTCAGCGTCACTCCGCTTGATGCTATGCTGCTGTTACCGAGAGTATTCGACTTTTGGTTACAAAATTGTAAAAGAGTTGCTTGATTCCACACTGTTAACTGGAATTCAGCATCGACGGATCTTGGATCATCACTGGCGATTGTAGAAGAGATAAGGAGAACAATTTGTATATGAACTTAGTGGTTAACAGATGGTATTGTTGATTTCTGGTTCTTCTTTCTTAGCTGATCAGGGGTTGTGGTTTGATTCCGATCAGCAAGCATGTGGGAGGATTTGTTGTGGTTTCAGCCATGAGTTTCCAGCAGTATACAGTTGCAGCTCTTTAATTTTGGATCAACAGCAATCCATCTGTTGAGGTGAGTTTTGTACTGAGGATTAGGGTTCCAGCAAATCTTTTGTTGTATGATTGGAGTTTTGGATTGTTTCTTGGAGGGATAGGTTTGTGTGTACTCTTGGAGCTTATGGACAGGGAGTCATAGGGCCGAGAGCTGTTGAATTTCTGCTAAACCTCAAGGTAAGTGGTAGGAATTTGATATATGTGTTGAATTAGGGCTAAATTGGGTCAGTTGCTATGATTGGTTATGCTTATTGCAAGTCCAAATTCGAATGGATTAGTTTAAGTTGATTGAGGAGTTAGATGATCCAATTAGGGTTTATAATTGGATCTGGATTTATGATAGCTTCTCGAGAATTTGATTTAGCTAATTTATTTATATGTAATTAGCTAAATCTGGATACCATGTACTACAGGACTTTGACACGAGACGGGCATCTCGACGTTGGATTTGACTGGATTGGACCTGCTAATTGAGGTGGGTACCTCTTGACTTATATTTTATGATATTGTCTAATGGATATGCATAGTATTTTATAGCTACAAGCAATGATCATGTTTGTCTTTGGTATGTCACGGTTTGATACCCATAGCATGATCCATTTTGGTCTCTTGTTAAGTATCCATGTTTATACTTCATGATTATTACCATGAGTACCTTAGTTCCTAGAGTAAGTGACATACCATGCTTTACTGAGTTTAGGACTAGATTCGGGATTTTTATTATCTGGCATGTGTACATATATTTTTATATCATATCTGATCTGTGTATCTAGACCCTTTGCTTTGATCCATGTATGTTGTTGGTACATATTTTATGGAGGTGGATATGTTCAGGACCTAGGTTGTTATACCATAGAGAACCTGTATACCCTAGATCTGTGGATTTGACTTACTGGTACTATGATACACATTTTTATATGTATATGAATTTGGTTCAGGATATTGTCATGCTTAGTGTGATAGGCTGCTCCATTATTGTAGAGTATATCGCCAGTTTCATCACTGTTCGGTGCTCCGTTGATCCGCTCATGGGTAGCGTGATGTAGCGTGGTATCACGTCAGTTTTGCTCTGTTCGGTGCTCCGTTGGTCTGCTCATGGGTAGTGTGACACAGCGTGGTAGCACGTCAGGGATCCCTCCCAGTCATGGTGTACCGGGAGATGAGAGCATTGCGCTCCTCCATTTACGATTTGGGGTAAGAGTATGTGTTTACTCCGACAGCATCCCGTCCATTTGGTCACTCATCAGGAGCAGTGACGTCAGAGTGCACGGTTGTTACAGCCCTACCCACTCAGTCTCACCATTGTGTGTGAGATGGCTGACTAGCGTCAGGGGTGACCATGTCATTGGCATCATACGCATTGATGCATTTATTGCTTGTGCTTGCTGCATTTATTTGATGCATTTGGTTGGATGCATATGTTTGACATGCATACAGGGTTTGTGACACTCTCGGTTTGACGACCCTTTTGTTCTAGATAGGAGTTCCTGGTGAGTACAACTTCCTCAGTTACCTTTCAGTTTTGCATTTTTCCTATATATGATTAGGAAGTTGTATTCCATGTTTATTGTTGTTAGATATATCTTACTAGGCATATCTATTGGTATTCGCTGAGTTGTTGAACTCACCCCCGTTGACACTATATTTTTCAGGTACCAGATTGTTATGGTCGCTTGGGAGTATTCTGGCTGCTGGCTCCCACGTCACATCAGAAGACTATAGTTTCCGTTAAGTTTTATTTGTTTTATATATCAGTGTGTTTAGCTCTGTACTCCAGTTTTGCTTCTGGAGCGTTGATGTTGTTATGTGATATTTTGTATTGGTTGTTGGTCATGTAAGCCTAGCCGACTAGCAGTTTTGTATTTTGGTTTGTATTTGGTTTCTGTCATTTTCCGTTGTGTTTTGGTTTTGGTACAGTCGAGTGGGCTGCTTTACATATTACTGCGTGGTTGTGTGTATATTCCAGCCGCCTGTGGCTGATGTATATTATGTCTGTAGAAATGCTTCAGATTATCACCCGTACAGGGGAGGTGCTGCCGAAATTTCTTCGGACAGAGACTCCCTCGGGGCGTGACAATTTAGTGGTATCAGAGCAGGTATACGATACTTGCTATGTGTTTTGGATTTTCGAGATTTATCTTATACCAATTTATTTGGTATCAGAGCACGGTACGAGTTTAATATCCCGCGTTTTGGATTTCATGTTTTAGTTTTCTCGATGTGACTTTTCGAGTTTTGGGACCTGGCAGCAGCAAGACATCTCCAAGCTATAGGAGGTATGTTAGTATACTGTTATCCTACCTTTTTGGTTAGTATATACCCTGTTCACTATTACAGTTTATGACATGTATTAGTATTCTTTATTAGTACATGTCTAGTTGATATAGCATATATTATATGTGTTAGGTAAACCACTGATTATGGTAGACCTTAATAGAGATCAAGGATTATTCTCTAGAAATTTTTCATATCATATCACTAGTAGTTTTAGCTTCTGTTACTACTATTTGATTAGCAGATTGAGGCACATACCAGCCTCTGCTAGTATTAGCTGGGTAGTGGATAGTATCTATATCTTCATGTTGACCTAGCCAGTAGTATACCATTTTATCTTAATTAATTATATTAGTAGATAACTAATTTACTCTTGTTAGATTGGTCAGTGGAAGACTGATTTACGCTTGTCGACTTGGGTAGTCGTAGATTGATATACCTTAGTAGCTTGTGGAGGATTAAGGTATTCCTGATTAGTTAGTAGATGACCGATTTAGCTTTATTGGTTCGATCAGTAGAGGATTGTCATACTCTAATTTTAGAGGTTTGAATCTTTGGGTTATTTGTGCTTAGTTTGGTATCTAGAGCACATTTGAGTACATGTTTTGCACTGACGTGGAAAAGACTGAATTGACCGTATACCATTGTCGATTTGGGTCAATCTATAGAGGATCGATGTATCCTATTCCATGTGGACTTTAATTTTAGACTGTATGTACCTAGTTGGATTGTCTATGATTGTGTTTTCCTATATGATCTTTATGTTAGATTTTATTTAGTTATACCCCTAAACCATGAGAGTACGTAGCATAGGGTTTGTGTGGTAAATTGGATTAAATATGCTGATTATACATACCTGTGTAGGTTATACACTTGATTATTATGTGTTGTAGGAGTTCTTTGATGGACGGTCTAATTGCATGTAGTGGGTGTATACTTTTCTAGTTATGATTGTTGTGGGATTCTAGTAGATTATACCCGAGTGGTCTGATTGGTTTATTAAAGGTATTTTGTCGATAAAATCTATGTTGTGAAATGTGCACATGTGTTTGAGTGTTTTATTGGAGATATCTTATCGATTTAATTTGAGTTGTGATATGTGCAGATGTGTTCGGTGTAATATTTGAGGTATCTTGTTCATTATATTTGTTCTGTGTGTACACTCATGTCGATTATGATTTGTTGGAAGTATTACGTTGATTATACTCTTGACATAGGTGTATATATGTCATGTGAGTGTTGTTTGAGGTGTATTGTCGATTATACCTATATTGATATGTGCACACGGGTTCGGTATGCATTGTTGGAGGTATCACGATGATTTATACCTATGTTGTGAGTATGTTATGTGTGTACTAATTGGAGGATTATGTCGATCATACATATGTTGTGTGTGCACGTGTGCTAGGTGTATGGTTGGTAGCATCATGACGATTCTACCTATGTTGAATGTAGAATGTTGAGTGTCTACATTATATTATTGGTTGTATTACCCTGTCAACTAATTCTCCTATTAGTGGGTGACCGACTCACTAGGATGATGATAGAGTTGACTATGGATTTGATTTGCTTATTAGGGTGTTATACCCTTGGCTGTCCACAGTGATATGTGGTTGAGTGATCTCGTGCAGTCTTTAGTTGGATAGTATGATGTCTTGGTCACATATTATTGTTTGTTGTTGTAGAGCGTTGCTCCCACATATTTAGGGATTGTGTTGTAGTGGAGCGTTGCTCCCACATGTTATGGATTGCTTGTAGCGGAGCATTGCTCCCATATTTATTGCAGATACATATTTCGGATTATTTGTGGTGGAGTGTTGCTCCCACATACACATATGTGGTATTTCGTGTGATGGAGCGTTGCTCTCACACTGGAGGATCTATTCTTTGGTGATTTATATCGTTGGTGATCAGATTTCCTGACTTGTTGTCGGGGATCTTATGGTTGAGGATGTCTGATTTACGGACATTATAAGTTCTTGGTTTTATTATTTAGGCTAATAGTGCCCTAGATGTTATCATGGACTCGATGATTTGGTATTTCTAGGATGTTGGATAAGTTTCCATTGTCTTTGTTGACGATGTTGTGATCTATTTCGGACCCGCGGTGAGTCACGCACATCATCTTTGCATATTTCTAGAGATGTTTCGACGAAAACATCTATATGTGAAGATCAGTAGTGCGTATTTTGGTTGTCTTCTGTGAGATGTTTGAGACACACGGTCACCAATAGGAGTATACCGTGGTTCCACATGAGATAGAGGTTGTTACCGTTGGGAGTAGACGAGGTCTATAGAAGAGACTCGCAACTTCCTTTGTTTGGCTCGATATTTCCGGAGATACGTTGAGGGTTTCTCTCAGATTGCTATGCCACTTACATGCCTGACCAGGAAAGGCGTGATGTTCACTTGGACTGAGGATTTGCGAGACCAGCTTCCAGGAGCTGAAGCGGAGACTAGTGTCGGCTTCGATTTTGGTTTTACCTTCTGGAGAGGACGGATTCGTGCTCTATACCGACGCATATCTACAGGGTATGGGCGCTGTTCTGATGCAGCACGACAAGGTAGTTTCCTACTTCTCGGCAGTTGAAGGAGCATGAGGAGAACTACCCAGTACATGACTTGTCGTTGATCACCATTATTTTTGCCTTGAAGATTTGGCAGCATTATCTGTACGGTGTTACATTTGAGATTCTCATTGACCATAAGAGTCTCAAATATCTGTTCACTTAGAAAGAAACTTAATCTCCGACTGAGGAGATGGATGGAATTCCTGAAGGATTATGTCTGTACCTTTAGCTATCACCCGGGGAAAAGCTAATGTGGTTGCCGATGCACTTAGCCGGAAATCCAGAGGGACTTTAGCTTGCCACCGAGTAGTGGTCACGAATTTGATGCAGGGATTTCCCCAGTTAGGCCTTGATGAGCAGGGACTGACATAGCAGGGTATTCTTGTTACCATGGTTGCTCAGTCGTCGATCAAGGCGAGGATCTGAGAGGCTCAGGCCAGTGATCAGCATTTGCAGTTTATTGGCAGCCAGATAACTTCCGGGCAGCAGACCGAGTTCACACGAGACAAAGAGGGTGTTATATACTTTCGAGGCAGGTTATGTGTACCTCAGTCTCACCCGGTTTTGTCGGAGCTACTTCAGGAGACTCATCGCTCTCGATTTACGATCCATCCAGGTGGGATTCACATGTATCGAAATTTGAGGCATTCCTATTGGTGGAACAGAATGAAGAAAGACATCACAGATTTTTATAGCTAGATATCTTGTTTATCAGCAGGTGAAGGCTGAGCACTCGAGACCTGCCAGAATTACTTTAGCGGATTTCTATTCCTGAGTGGAAATGAGAACATATTACCATGGACTTTGTGGTGGGTTTGCCGAGGACACGACGAGGCCATGACGCAATTTGGGTAATCGTTGATCAATTAACCAAATCTGCACACTCGTTAGCGATCCGGAAGATTGATTTCCTAGTTCGATTGGTAGATCTGTTTTGTTGGGAGAACATCAGATCACGTGGTGTCCCGTTGACTATTATTTCGGATAGAGACCCCCGGTTCACGTCTCATTTTTGACAGAGTCTGCAGCAGGCCTTGGGCACGCAGCTCTATTTTAGTACAACTTTCCATCCGCAGATAGATGGACAGTTAGAGTGGACCATTCAGACTCTAGAGGACTTGCTGAGGTCTTGTGTATTGGATTTTGGAGGCAGTTGGGAGGACCATTTGTCATTGGTAGAGTTCGCCTACAACAACGGTTTGCATTTGGCTATCCAGATGGCACCGTTTGAAGCGTTGTATGGTAGGTCTTGTCGGACACCCATCCTCTAGGATGAGGTTGGGGAGGCCCAGTTGTGGGTACCTCATAAGCCTCAGTATGAGGCAGAGTTGATTCGTACTATCAGATGGAGGATGTCAGAGGCGCAGGACCGCCAGAAGAGTTATGCTGGTCGGAGACGCAGACCTTTGGAGTTCTCTATTGGTGATCATGTTTTTCTGCGAGTTTCGCCATCGAAAGGGGTAAAGAGATTTGGCCTCAGAGGTAATCTAGCTCCGCGGTACATTGACCCTTTCCAGATCCTGGAGAGGATTGGAGCAGTAGCTTATCGACTGGCACGACCACTATCCCTAGCAGGCATTCACGATGTATTCCACGTATCTATGCTGAGGAGATACGTACCCGACCTGACACATGTACTGACAGATATCTCAGTTCCCGTTCAGCCTGACGTCCCTTATGAGGAGATTCCGGTATGGATTCTGGACTGGAAAGAGTGGCAGCTGTGGAAGAAGACTATCCGGCTGGTTAAAGTCGGATGGCAGTATCTTACGGACGAGGAGGCTATTGGGAACTCGAGGATACGATCCGAGCTCGATATTGATACCCCCACCTTTTCACTTGAGGTATGTAAGTTATGGTTCTGTTCAGCATTTATATTGTTATAGCTTTTGCTATTATTTGCTGATGGTAGATAAAATTTGGGGACCAAATTTTTATTAATGGGGGAGAATGTAAAATACCAAAAAATGGTGAATAATGATAAGGAAATTTTTCGAAATTTTTGAAAAATTTTCAGGAATTTTTCGAAGATCGTATGGATGAATTTACGGGGATAAAAACTGGGGCTGGGAAAGCCTGTTTACGCTACCCCATTTAAACGAGAAAATATTGATTTTTCGTTTTATTTTTCTTTATTTCTTTTTCCCGTTTCCTCTACTGTGCCGCCTCTTCTTCATTTCGTTCGTCAGTTTCATTCTTCCCCAAACCGACGCCGCCGCCAAGGCCCCTCCTCATCCCCGAGTACAAGCCTCAATACCTCTTCCCCTTCTTCTTCCCCGAACGCCCTCACCCCCTCTGCCACCAGCAACGAGAGCCACCTCTCCTCTACTCTGCATAGCGCCGACACCGACGTTGATTGTCGACGTCGTGCCCTAGCCGAAGCCCACCGCCACGACCCGATCATCGACGGCCAACATCTCTGATGCTTGCTCGCAGCCTTCTTTGCCCTAGCCCTAGACCCAATTTCCTTCCTCCTCTAGTCGTGCGAGCATAAGGGAAGCAGATCCCTTGCCGGCAGGGCACCATCTGTCCTCTGCCCTAGTGCCGGCGGACCGCCGCCTCCTTTGCTGCGATTTGGCAGCATTCCAGCCGAGCTCTAGTTCTCCTTTGTGTGCCACTGCCGAGTGTGAGTTTTCTTCTCCCCTTTGTTCTCAGCGTCACTCCGCTTGATGCTATGATGTTGTTGCCAGGATTATTCGACTTTTGGTTACAAAATTGTAAAGGAGTTGCTTGATTCCACACTGTTAACTGGAATTCAGCATCGACGGATCTTGGATCATCACCGGCAATTGTAGAAGAGGTAAGGAGAGCAATTTGTATAGGAACTTAGTGGTTAACAGATGGTATTGTTGATTTCTAGTTCTTCTTTCTTAGCTGATCAGGGGTTGTGGTTTGATTTCGATCGGCAAGCATGTGGGAGGATTTGTTGTGGTTTCAGCCATGAGTTTCCAGCAGCATACAGTTGTAGCTCTTCAATTTTGGATCAACAACAATCCATCTGTTGAGGTGAGTTTTGTATTGAGGATTAGGGTTCCAGCAAATCTTTTGCTGTATGATTGGAGTTTTGGATTGTTTCTTGGAGGGATAGGTTTGTGTGTACTCTTGGAGCTTATGGACAGAGAGTCATAGGGCTGAGAGCTGTTGAATTTCTGCTAAACCTCAAGGTAAGTGGTAGGAATTTGATATATGTGTTGAATTAGGGCTAAATTGGGTCAGTTGCTATGATTGGTTATGCTTATTGCAAGTCCAAATTCGAATGGATTAGTTTAAGTCGATTGAGGAGTTAGATGATCCAATTAGGGTTTATAATTGGATCTGGATTTATGATAGCTTCTCGAGGATTTGATTTAGCTGATTTATTTATATGTAATTAGCTAAATATGGATACCATGTACTACAGGACTTTGACACAAGATGGGCATCTCGACGTTGGATTTGACTGGATTGGACCTGCTAATTGAGACGGGTACCTCTTGACTTATATTTTATGATATTGTCTATTGGATATGCATATTATTTTATAGCTACAAGCAATGATCATGTTTGTCTTTGGTATGTCACGGTTTGATACCCATAGCATGATCCGTTTTGGTCGCTTGTTATGTATCCATGTTTATACTTCATGATTATTACCATGAGTACCTTAGTTCCTAGAGTAAGTGGCATACCATACTTTACTGAGTTTAGGACTAGATTCAGGATTTTTATTATCTGGCATGTGTACCTATATTTTTATATCATATCTGATCTGTGTATCTTGACCCTTTGCTTTGATCCATGCATGTTGTTGGTACATATTTTATGGAGGTGGATATGTTCAGGACCTAGGTTGTTATACCATAGAGGACCTGTATACCCTAGATCTGTGGATTTGACTTACTGGTACTAGGGTACACATTTTTATATGTATATGAATTTGGTTCAGGATATTGTCATGCTTAGTGTCATGCACCATTCGCATGATTGCATGCTGCGTCATAGGCTGCTCCATTATTGTAGAGCATATCGCCAGTTTCATCACTGTTCGGTGCTCCGTTGGTCCGCTCATGGGTAGCGTGCCGCAGCGTGGTAGCACGTCAGTTTTGCTCTGTTCGGTGCTCCATTGGTCCGCTCATGGGTAGTGTGACGCAACGTGGTAGCACGTCAAGGATCCCTCCCCGTCATGGTGTACCAGGAGATGAGAGCATTGCGCTCCCCCATTTATGATTTGGGGTAGGAGTATGTGTGTACTCCGACAGCATCCCATCCATTCAGTCACTCATCAGGAGCAGTGACGTCAGAGTGCACGGTTGTCACAGCCCTACCCACTCAGTCTCACCATTGTGTGTGAGATGGCTGACTGGCGTCAGGGGTGACCATGTCATTGGCATCATACGCATTGATGCATTTATTGCTTGTGCTTGCTGCATTTATTTGCTACATTTGGTTGGATGCATATGTTTGACATGCATACAGGGTTTGTGACACTCTCGGTTTGACGACCCTTTTGTTCTAGATAGGAGTTCCTGGTGAGTACAGCTTCCTCAGTTACCTTTCAGTTTTGCATTTTTCCTATATATGATTAGGAAGTTGTATTCCATGTTTATTGCTGTTAGATATATCTTACTAGGCATGTCTATTGGTATTCGCTGAGTTGTTGAACTCACCCCCATTGACACTATATTTTTCAGGTACCAGATTGTTATGGTCGCTTGGGAGTATCCTGGCTACCAGCTCCCACGTCACATTAGAAGACTATAGTTTCCGTTAAGTTTTATTTGTTTTATGTATCAGTATGTTTAGCTCTGTACTCCGGTTTTGCTTCTGGAGCGTTGATGTTGTTATGTGGTATTTTGTATTGGTTGTTGGTCGTGTAGGCCTAGCCGGCTAGCAGTTTTGTGTTTTGGTTTGTATTTGGTTTCTGTCATTTTCCGTTTTATTTTGGTTTTGGTACAGCCGAGTGGGCTGCTTTGCATATAACTGTGTGGTTGTGTGTATATTTCAACCGGATGTGGCTGATGTATATTATATCTGTAGAAATGCTTCAGATTATCACCCGTACAGGGGAGGTGCTGCCGAAATTTCTTCGGACAGAGACTCCCTCGGGGTGTGACAATCTCAGCATGATCAAGCGTCCGTGCCTCTTTCGGTATCCACACGAACAAGCTTCTCTTCCATCTCATGAACTCAAGGAGTGGAGAAAAAAACTGCCTAAGGTTGTGCAAGCAACCAAGAAAGGAGGTTTCGGCAATGGAGAGAAGAAAAGAAGATGAACACAATGAACGCCCACATTCAATAGCTAAAAATCACCCTTTTTGTAATCTCATAGAATACCAAAAGTCCTTTGATCTTTCATCATCCTTCATGAATTGACTCTTAGTCATCTTTCATGAAGAGGTTTTTCATCTTCCGTGAAGATTCTTTTAGTCTTCTTCTTTTACATGATCAAATCATGTAAAAAACCTTTTCTCTTCCTTGGTGAATTCAAGTTCACCCACTCATTGATTCTCATGCAATTTCAAATTTAATGAATCATCATTTCATTAATTTGAATTGACTCAATGAGTCTAGTTTGAATTAGACTTAATCCAATAATTAGATCTAATTGAGTCTAACTCAATAAGTCCAATTCGAATTAGACTTAATCCAATGATCCATCATATGAATACATCTCCAAATCTACTTATTTTTTGTGTGTGACCCAATAGGTTCTCGTAACATTGGTAATATATTCAAATCAATATTTAGATACATAAGCAATGAGTGGCATCTAGCAAGGCATCATTGTTACCCAAGTAACGAGAATGTCGAGATCCGACATAATCTTTCCATGTCTATTATCTTGTATGACTTGGTCTTTCTATCCTTGATATCCAGATTAATCAATAAGGCATAGACTATGTCATCCTCTTATCAATCTTTATATTTCTTGATCTCTAAGTAGATACACTCAATCAAATAAGCTCAATATCTCATATTGACTCATTTGAGCATGGTTAGGCTTTCTTGTGTCTTACTAATCAAGGAGCCCATAGATATCACTTTCGTCATCTGGAAGAGATAATTCCCATCTTCATCACTCACATCCCTCCGCATAAGTTATTACATATCTAGTGATCGACTTTATAGTCCACCCTATTACAAGTGACGTTTACTGATACCAAAGTATATAACGCCTTATATAGGGAACTATAGTGACTTCAAGTCTAAGGACTATTTATATCAATAGTCATATGAGAATGTTTATGACACTCATATAATGATCCATAAAACATTATTATGGTGGGGCATTCAATATATATTCTCTAATATATACTCATGTGTCAACTTGATATCTCATATTCATGACTTATGAGATTAATTCATCTATTGACCTACATGCTAGTCTCAGTGCATTAATATTGTTCTTGTATATTAATGCTTGACTAGAATACTTAAGAGTAGTGTTCTATGTATATCTATAATATCTCACTATCAATTCAACCAATTGATATATATATATATATATATATATATATATTGTCGATTAGAACCTACTATCCTAGGACATCATTATACTTATTCATATAACACTAAACTAAAATAAATATAATAACCAACTTTGTCTTTTATTAATAATGAAATATAATACAAAAGGAGCCCCTTTACAATTATCTCATAATTAGTACTAGGGCTAATACTAACACAAATCTCATAAAAAATAGTATTAGAATTCATAACAAAAATTTAGTCAAACTTTTTGAAATAGAGTTTTCATTCTTGTGTTCAATCTAAACATGTCCATCTTAAAATATACAATCAATCAAGGAAAGGCATGTTGTAGTAAAAATTATTTACAAAATATAAAATACAGAATTCAAATAAGAAACAAAATGTAGAATATTTTTGGATTATGTATATAGAAAAATAAAAACTATTCACAAGTCTAGATTAACTCATATGCTAATTAACTAATATTAATCAGAACAGCCCCCTGTAATGGCACCAAAAACTTATTACAAATTCACAAGTGCACAGAAATATCTTTAGTAATAAAAAAGATTTTTGATCCACAAGGACTGTTGACTAAGCACTAGTTGAGTTCGCACAGCGAATCATCTAGACAATCAAAGGTTGATTGGAATCATGAACGCAAGAGATCAAGAGAATAGAGAGGGTGTTGAGAGAAGAGTTTGAGAGAGGAAAGAGTTGGCTTGGGGAAGATTGGCTTGGGAAGATAGTTCTAGGAGTTCGGTTTCATTGTGATACTCCTTAATGTAATATGGATTTCCAATTTCAATTCCCCTATGTCTATGACTCGTAGGGAAGCTAAATGAATACTGAGGCTACCCCATGAAAGTCTCACCGGAGTGCTCTCCCCATTGACATTTGATGTTATTAAGTAAAAAGACAACATATGAAATCCAATTTAATGGTTACCCTTGATCATCAAGGGGCCTCCGGTCATACAATCTAAATTACTCTATCATCTCCTAGCATAGAATTAGAGAAAACCCATTAAGCACTACTTAGAGTCTCAGTTGTATGAATTTAGCCTCTATATCAAGGGAATTCCTGAAATGCCCGGCTTAATGGTTACCAACCCTCGGTCATATAATCTCAAGATTTATGCTATGTGGCAACTAATCCATACATCTATCCAATTAAACAACACACATTAGCAATAAAGATTCACACATGCATTCAATCGAACAAAAACTAAGAGCAAACATGTCATAGAAATAAAAGATGAGTATATCCATAAAGTTTTACATCAATTCACATCACAACTATTCCTAATTCTAGAACAATGAAGATCTACTTCATTTCAAAGGAATAACAAACTAAAAACACAAAATAAAATATTCTTACAACTCCAAATGGAAGATAGAGAAGAAGAAATACTTATCACAGAGTTCGTTGGTGTCTTCAGGACTTCCTTGCTCTGGAGGTGGACGAATGATGTGAATTGGTAAAAACGGAGATTCTAGGATTTTTCATAGAGGGAAAAATCCTTTTCCAAGGAAGGAGATGGAGTCCTAAACCAAGGATAGGTCAAAAGGAGAGAAAATCCCCTTATATAAGGTCGGGGACATGTGCCCTGGCTGTCAAACGCACGCAGTCGTGCACATGGCATAAGAGCCCACACGACCGTGCCTGGTGGGCATGGTTGAGCCGTGTGCACCTTTGGAATGGAGAGGCACGATCGTA
Organism: Zingiber officinale; assembly: GCF_018446385.1. Taxonomy (NCBI): domain Eukaryota; kingdom Viridiplantae; phylum Streptophyta; class Magnoliopsida; order Zingiberales; family Zingiberaceae; genus Zingiber; species Zingiber officinale. The sequence continues at coordinate 135,407,735 of NC_055997.1, read as the reverse complement.
CCATTCGACACGTCCTTCCCATGTGCTCTTCTAGAATGTCCGGCATGGTTGTGCCGTTTTACATGGCCGGGTCATGTGACCGACTATTGAGGAGGCATTGCCGAGCCATGTGAGTCTCTGAAATAAGGGGCATGTAATGAGAGCAGATTCTCTGGTCCGCAAATTACGGACCAGGGGATGGTCCATTATATAAGGACCCTTGATTTAGATGGACCACATTTTAAAATAGATAAGATCCATTCAAATCAAGGGTCCATATCAGTGGACCATCTCCTGGTCCGTAATTTGCGGACCAGAAGATCCCTACTGGCATGTAATAATGACAAAGATAACAGTTCAGGAGATTCGGAGATTGATTTCAATTATTGATGATTTATCATATTTGGATTGTAATCTATTTATGATATATTACCATAATATATTCTCATGTTTATCATTATATTTTTCATATATTATCTTACCAATATGTATAAATAGATAGGTTAACATAGGATAATAATCAATAATAAAGAAACAATTGTCTTTTTTTTTTATCTCTCTATTTTTTTCTATGTTTATGTATTTTCGTATTATATATTTCAATATAATAGTAGAGTCATAATCCTTCGGATCTGTCTATTCTTTCTCTTTTTTCCCTTAAAAAAAAAATTTTCCTTTATTTTCTATTTCTTTTTTTCCTCTGTTCATGTTATTCCTTTCCTTTTACCTCAACGTCACCACTTGGCTAGTCTTCCAATAATTATTCTCTCTTGCATTTCTTTCATGGACTTTGTCTTCTTCTTTTTCTCCTATTAATTCTATCACTTCTCTCTTTTTTATTTTATTTTCTATCTCTTCTTTTTCTTCGGCCAACGACACAAGCTTCTGCTTCTTCTCCTAGCCAACAGGGGTGCGCACATATTGTTGTTGCTTTTCATCGCCATCGTAACACGTATTGCTATTGTTAATAACAGTCAATAGCTTTTGCTCTCTTTTTACCCTACTAAGAAGGATCATAGGTATTTTCCTTCTTCTCTTTTTCTCTTTCTTTTTATTTACTCTTATTCCTTTTTTATTTCTTTCCTTAAGAAAAACTTGCTTTTCTTTTCTCCACGACAGAATTTCTTCTCTTTTCTTTAAAATTGCAATAGAAAATAATAATAATAATCTCAATTAACCTCATTAATTATCTTTGGAGTGACTGACCTAGTTCCACGGAAGTTTTCCACCGATCATCAGGATAAATCGGGAAGCGCAGGCAGTAGCCAGCCCAGAAGCCCAGCATCCTTTGATTCCCCCCCCCCCCCATTTGGAGGAAAAATTCCTACAAATATGTCGTAGCTGGGGTTCGAACCACGAGTGTCTAGGAGACAATCTGGATGTCCTACCACAGCACCATAACTCCAGGAACTTAAAATTGCAATAGAAGCACCTTGTGTTAATACAATCGACCTTCAAGATTTTAATATCCGAGAAATATATTTAAATAAATTTAATAGAACTTGATCATGGAAAGTCCTAATCGTGGCTAAGCAAGGGTGGGAAGTCAATCAAGTGACTAGTCCTAACTGTGGTTAGGCAAGGGAAGTCCTAGTTGCAGGATAGGCAATGAAAAACTCGGTAGATCATGGAAGTCAGGTCGATTCGATAGGTCTGGAGGACCTGATTCCTGGGTAGCCAAATACTGAGGGAAGGAAAATCTCGATAGATCGTGGAAGCCAGGTGGATTTGATAGGTCTGGAGGACCTGATCCCTTGGTAGCCAAATACTGAGTCTTGGTGAGTGAAGCCAGGTGGAGAAAACCTTAGGGGGTGGTAACCTTAGGTTCTGGTGAGTGAAGCCAGATGGTGAAAATCCTAGGGGGAGATAACCTTAGGTAGCGAGAAGTCTTGGAGGAGTGAAATCCAAGCAAAGTTGATCAGATGGTTGTCAGTCGACTGCACGCGATCGACCGGACCAACGGATCTCGGTAAATTTAAGTTTAGGTTTACCATAGTATTCTGTATTACTATTATTGTTGTTGGCTAATATAGTATTACAGGAAAAGTCTTAGTGGATCAGGCGATCAGACACTGAGCATGTAAAGTCTAAATAGATCTGGAAGATCAACGTTTGGCAGGTAGGTTGAGGTAAGAAAATGGAGGAGTGATAGTGAAGTCGTGTTTCTGAAAGGAAAAACCTAATGTCGTTGATCCAACTGAAGAAACCGGAAAGGTTTCCAAGTTGAGATCAAGACAATTGAACTGTCTATTATTATTACTCATGCATTAGATATGTTATTACTGTGCTAATATCTGTTTTGCAGGATTATTGTCTAACACTATTTTGTAGGTTCGGCTTGATCGATCGACCGAACTCGATGATCGATCGACCGAACAAAGCCAATTCAAAACAGATATCAGTTCAGCCCAAAGCAAAGCATGTTCCGATCTAAGCTTGATCGGTCGACCGAACCCTGATGACTCAGCACAATTCAGATCGAGCAGAACCAAAGAAGGAAGAGTGATTGATCGGTCTACCAAACAATCATCACTTAATGGCGCATTAATTCCAAATCTCGGCGAACAGGGAAGGATCTCTGTTCGGTCGACCCAACAAGGGGATTGGTTGACTGAACATTTAATTGTCATTAAATGCCGAAGATCGAATCAACATCAGATCTTAGCAAAGATGGAAGAGAGCTGGTTTGGTCGATCGAACCTAGGGATCGGTTGACCAAACGTCGACGTCTCTTATAAAAGTGAGTTCGAGGTCCGAGGCTGGCAAACAAAATCTGTTTGGTTCGAAGTTATCTCTGTGCTAGCTACTGCTGTTCGTGCTACTGCTCTACAACTCGTCTTCACGCAAGCAACTACTTCGTTCAAGTGTCGACCAAGCTTCATCTTCCATATAAGTGCTGGTATACTTTTATTTTAAAGCTTGCATTGTACATAAACTCACATAAGATAGGTTGTTACTATCTTATATTCTTGCATATTGCACGCACTGCTTCTTTCCGAGGTTTTCGGAAAGAAGAGTTTTAGTGGATTACCCAATGGTGCGATCAAGGATCGTGGGTCTTGGAGTAGGAGTCGACCTAGGCTCTGAACCAAGTAACCAAACCTATTCTTTACTTTCCACTACACGACTTTTGATTTAAACAATTAAAAAAAATTTAAAAAATATGATATTCACCCCCCCCCCCCTCTCTATCGCACTCTTTCGATCCTACACCTTATTGTCATTTTCTAACTGTCACCGGCCTTCCACAAATTGCTAAAGTACAACAACAACTTCCCACCAACTTCTTATTATGATTTCTCTCAAATCCACTGTCCTCCTTTCTCACCCACGCATTGGCTTCAACACCTAAGTGTGCATTTGGTTCAAGTTATCATGTATAATCTTGGTTATGTGATTACCAGGTAATCACATAACCAAGGTTATGGAGAATAAAATATAACCAAATGTTGTTTGGTTCAACCTAGGTAATGTAACAAAAACTTGTTTGTTTGAAGGTTTTAATTAATACCTTAGTTTAATATTTTACCGTATTACCCTCAGTTACAAAATCAACTATACATATTATTATTATTATTTATTTTTTATGTTTTTTTTACTTTTCTTTTTCTTGTATATTTTTTTACTTTTTTATGTGCTTTTTTTTATTTTTTAATGTTTTTATATTTTTTATATTATTTATATTTATATTTTTTTACATTTTTTAAATTTAAATTTTTATTTATTTATTTTATTTTTAAATTTTTTTATTTTTAAATTTTTTATAAATTTTTTATTTTTTTTATTTTAAAATTATTAAATGTTTTAAAATTTTTAGATTTTTATTTTTTTTAGATTTTTTTAAAAAATAGATTTTTTTAAAAATTTTAGATTTTTTAAAAATTTTTAGATATTTTTAAAAAATTTAGATTTTTTAAATTTTTAAATTTTTTTTATTTTTTAATTTTTTTAAAATTTTTAATTTTTTAAAAATTTTTAATTTTTTTAAAATTTTAATTTTTAAAATTTAAATTTTTTATTTTTAAACATTTTTTTTTTTACATTTTTAAATATTTTTTTATATTTTTTTCTCTTTTTTCCATATTTTTTCTTATCGGAGGGTATTTTTGGTAAAAAAAATTCGTTAATCCCGGAATCAAGAAAAACCTTAGGGTGCGTTTGGTTTGCACCGTTTTCATTTTCATTTTCTGGAAAACGCGCGTTTTCTAGAAAACAGAAAACGACTTTTTGTCATTTTCTGTTTTTCTAGAAAACTATAGTCAATTTTTTAGAAAACGCGCGCGAAAAATGCAAACCAAACACCGTTTTTTAGAAAACATGCATTTTCCAGAAAATGAAAATGGAAAACGCACGTACCAAACGCCCCCTTAGTTTTCTGAGGTTTTCGGATTCCGGGCTGCATGACCCTTTTGCTGACGTGTTGGGTATGGAACATCGGGAATCATCGAATACCTAAACCAAACAAGGTTTTTGTTGATAACCTTGGATGGATAACCAAGGTTATCAAGAATAACCCCGAACCAAACGCACCCTAATAGTTATGAGCCTACTTTTTCTTCTCCCAAAAGCAGCAACAACACGTTGCTCTATCGCTCTTTTCTCTTCCTCCCCTCAATTCTTCTCGATTGTATCTTCTTCTTTCTTCTTTCTTCTTTCTTCTTTCTTCTTTCTTTTCTAAAGAAATTCAACAATAGTGAGATTCAATTTCTCCTCTTTTCTTTTTCTCTTCTTATTTTTCTCATAGCAAGAGCAATATTATTGTCCTTCCTCTTAATTTCAAGGACATCAAATTTCATCCCTCTTTATCTTCCTCTCTCTTTCTTCTCCTTCTCTACCTACTCTTCAACAACAACTAATTTACAATAGTCTTTCTCCATGAATGTTTTTTTAGCCATCTTCTGAAAAGCTAAATAGAAAACTTTTTCCAAGTTTTGCTCAGCACACAATAGAAAATTTTATTCCTCTGCTCCAACATATGCAGTCACTAAAATATAGCCTTCTTTCTCTACTACTCTTATTCCAATGGCAGATCATATTCTAACATTCAAACAACAACTCCTCATCTCATTCCAGTTGTTGTCTTCTTTCATCAAAGACAAAGTTCAACAAATCTATCGTATCGTTGATTATGATTTTTTGTTCTAGAAGATTTGATTAGTTATTGACAATCAAACTAAACGTCCGGTATCTCCTGTTGAGTTTGTCGGGGGATAATAACAAAAAAAATAACAGTTTAGGAGATTCAGAGATTAATTTCAATTATTGATTATTTACCATATTTGAATTGCAATTCAAACCATATTTATCATTATTTCTAGATTTTATTATTATTATTATTATTATTATTATTATATTTATGATAATATTTCCACATGTTTATTATTATATTTTTCATATATTATCTTAACAATATATATAAATAGGCGGGTTAGCATATGATAATAATCAATAATAAATAAGCAATTGTCTTCTCTTTCTTTGTCTCTCTATTCTTTCCTATGTCTAAATGCTTTCATATTATGTATTTCAACAATATGACCTTGTCTTAAGGCACGTCTTGTCCAATGTTGGTTTCTAGAAGAGCTTTTCCCTTATGTTTTTCGTTCGATTTCACTTCTTTTCATGCCCTGTCAATAAAAACACAGAAAGTGCATACCTCTAGATAAACAAGTAGTAATGTTAATAAAATAATAGAAAGAAGTGCAATAGCTTAAATCATAAACAATAAATATATATAAATGTGGATCAATAAAGATCTAATTGCATGTATAACCTACGTACATTAGTGGGCCAATTTCTTCTTGATGGATGTATTCTTTTGAAATTTATTTGGGTATTTTGAAGAAATATGTGAGAAAAATAAGGCAAAACCTAAGGGATCAATTGCAGAGGGTTAGGTGATAGATGAGGCATTAACATTCATGTCACTTTTCAAGCTTGATGCAGAGACTCGATTTAGCATACCTGAAAGAAATGTTGATGGTGAGTGACCAAGATGCAAGTTGGATGTTTTTTCTCAAAATGTAATCTCATTAGTCGTAAAAATATGTTAAGTTTGACCAAACAACAAGGCAGAAAGATCCTTGGTATATATTGAACAACTTAGTGTGACATCAAGCAAGTTTTCAAGTTATGCTATAATTACATTATTTTTAACTATTTTTTCTTAATATATATATGATCCTATCCGAAAGCTGAATCAACAGACGCTGGGCACGTGGCGCTCCCCAAGCTGCTGACGTAGATCTCCGGTTGATCGCAAGGTGCTCCGGCGAACCTGCACAGAAGTCGAGCCAGGAAGGGGTTCCCGGCGACGACCCTCCGACGCTCAAGTCAGGCAGACGAAAAACAAGAGGGTGGCTTCCAAGATTAGAGATTTCATACCTCCGGTGAAATCCAATGGCTCTTATATAGAGCTATGGGAGCTTGGTGCACACAAACCGAGGTGTGCACGTGTCATACACCATACCGCAGCATGGGCTTGTCAGAAGAGCATGTCTGACGTCATACTGCTACAGTCTGAGTGTCTCCTTGATGGGACAGCAGAACCTTTTGTCGTACGATACTGAGTATGGCCTGGTCTTCGAACATGCCTGTTGTCAGCAACAGTGGTTATTAAGATGACGTACCCGCTGTCCCTTGCGATCAACCGGAGATCTACGTCAGCAGCTTAGGGAGCGCCACGTGCCCAGCGTCCGTTGATTCAGCTTTCGGACAGGATCAAAATATATATATATATATATACTATAATAGTTCATACTTTATTTTCTAATGCGACGTAGGGTGCATTGGAGTCTATTATAGATTCTAATGATATTGTCAGAGGTCAATTATGTTAAGAAAAAAAATTTCCATCATGGTTTAGAACGAACCAAAATGTAAGGTTTGAAGAAGTAAGCAGGATCTGAGTTGATAAATAATTGTATTCACTATCATTATCATGTAAGCCTGATATTCATGTATGCATCACAGATGCATCTATATTTGAAGGTATTCAATATCATTCTCAAGAACATGATAGAGGTAGAATAACACAAAATTATGGGGTTGTGTGCCATCATCTCATAACAAAGAAAATATGCATTTTTTGTGTGTGTTGTTGGAAGTTGTTGAGTTGAATTATATGTTTGGGTATAATGTATATTTATTCAATTGCAAGTCGTATGAATGTACCACAAAAAAACGAAGTCTTTAACGATGGACTTTGGTCTCATGTACATCAGTATCTCGAAGACATGGTATAAAATGATATTTTTATTCTTGCAAGTCAAGCAAAACAAGTATTCTATATTGATGTTCATAAATTTGGAGATAATTGAAAAATTGTTCAAACATTCCAGTATGATGGACTTTGGTCTCATGTACATCAGTACCTCGAAGACATGGAATAAAATGATATTTTTATTTTTGCAAGTCAACAAATTAGTATTCTAGATTGATCATCATAAATTTGGAGACAATTGGAAAATTGTTCAAACATTCCAGCACGATGGACTTTGGTCTCATGTACATCAGTACCTCAAAGACATGGTATAAAATGATATTTTTATTCTTGCAAGTCTAAGCAAAACAAGTATTATATTGATGATCATAAATTTGGAGACAATTGGAAAATTGTTCAAACATTCCAGCACAGACATAATTGGGGTTATCCATAATTTAACTAGACTTCTATTTGTTAATCATCAGGTCAACCATAATTTGACTAAACTTCTATTTTCTAGTCATCTAATCAATCTTAACCTAAATAGACTTCTCACTTCCATACATCAAATTTTATTTGGATCAACTCTTGATCAAACTTGATCATACACAAGTATATTATCAAATATCAAAACCTTGGAAATTAATTGCACCAACAATAATCACTTCCACTATGGAGGTAGAATTTATAGTCTGCTATAAAACGTCCAACCACGAAATTCAATACAAAATCTTATCATAGAATTATAGATTATTGGAGGCATTGACACGCCATTGAGGTTCAATTATGATAATAAAATTGTAGAATTATATTCAAAAAATAACCCTAATTCATCGAAGTCTAAACGCATCGACATAAAATCTTTAGTAGTCAAAGAAAAAATTTAGAGTAATCAAATATTAATAGAGCATATAAGAAAAGATTTCATATTAGCAAATCCGCTCACTAAGGGCTTATCAGCCAAAATGTTTCATCACATGTGTTAAATATAGGATTCTTCCTTTTGTTGAAGTACTCATTTGGTAGGAATCTATATTTGGTCTAATGCTCTATATTAATGAACAAATATATTTTTTTAGCTTATTGTACATACTAAAGTTGTTTACATGTGTAAAAGGTTTTGACTCTCTAACACAAAGATATCATCATGATTTACTATTATAATTTTGCATACAATATTTATCAATATGATGCAGAACTCTATTTTGAATCATAAGGTTGAATCATGGTTTACTATTACAATATAGCATAACATATCAATTAACATGATTTAGACTCGTATTAGGTGATAAGGACTATTGAAAATGGGCATGTACAAATTCCATTTCGTGTCATTTTCATACTTACATCCACATTTGATATATCTCGTTAATGAAATTAGTACTGCAATTACTGTTAGGTCTTATTTCAAGTGTTAGTGTAATCAGCCTTTAGGATTTTAATGTTTGGCAATATACCTATGTCTAGTTAGGTTAATCAGATGACTAGAAAACAAAAGTCTAGTTAGGTTAAGGTTAACCAGATGATTAGAACAGAGAAGTCTAGTTAGGTCAAGGTTGACTGGATGATTAGCAAAGAGAAGTCTAGTTAGGTTAAGGTTAACCAAATGACTAGCAAAGAGAAGTCCAGGTAAGTTACGGTTGACCAGATGATTAGCAAAGACATATCCAGGTAGGTCAAGGTGGTCAAATGTCTAGCAAGGTAAGTGTTGGAACCCCAAGGTATTTTGATGTGATCAAACAAGTTAAGTTAGATCCTGTTTGGTTTAACTCTTGTGTCTAAGTGTGTAGGAGCTTAGGAGCACAGGAAGTCGAGCGGAAGACGCGGCTAGCGAGAAGGACGACACGGGAAGAGAGTCGACTGGCTCGTACTACAAAAAAACAGGGCTTCAGAAACGGATTTTTAAAACGAAAATAAAATCTGTTTCAGATTTATATAAATCAGAGACAGATTTAATACAGAATTATTAATCCGTTTCATTTTAGTAAATAATATATATTTTTAAAAAAATTAAGACAGAATTTAAAACAAATTTGAAACAAAATTACATATAAATTTATATAAACAAAAATAAATATGAATTATAAACAGAATTTGAGACAGTATAATTTCTGTGACAAATTTTGTTTATAAATTAATTAAAAGTTAAAACAGAAATAAAATCTGTTTCAGATTTATATAAATCAGAGACAGATTTAATACGGAATTATTAATTCGTTTCATTTTAGTAAATTATATATATATTTTTAAAAATAAGACAGAATCTAAAACAAATTTAAAACGAAATTACATATAAATTTTTATAAACAAAAATAAATATGAATTATAAAATTTGAGACGGTATAATTTATGTGACAAATTTGGTTTATAAATTAATTAAAAGTTAAAATGAAAATAAAATCTATTTCGAATTTATATAAATCAGATACAGATTTATTACATAATAATTAATTTGTTTAACTTTAATGAAATATAATATTTGAAAAGAAATTTAAAACAAATTTTGATACGAAGCTATGTATAAATTTTATTTAAAAAATAAATATGGATTATAAACGGAATTTGTGACCGTTTAAACATTTAATGAAAATTTTAAATGAAAATAAAATATGTTTTATATTTAATGAAAATTTTAAATGAAAATAAAATCTGTTTTATATTTATATAAATCAGAGACATGAACTTATAAATAGGTTCACTTTGACAAAATATAATATATGAAAAAACTTTAAGAAAGAATTTAAACCAAATTTAATATGAAATTACATATAACTTTTTATAAATAAAAATAGATAAGAATTAGATTTTCTAACCCTTTCTCCTCGTCCTAATTTGGCTTTGGCTTTGTCTTTGGCTTTATCAGAGCAGGTACAAATTCGTTTCCCCCCTCCTTTGATTTTTTTTTTCTCGTGCTTGGTGGCCATCTCATACGGTTGCAAGGTCGTTCGCAGCTGCGAGGTCGGACGTAGTTGTGAGATCGGTCGCAACCACTTGAGGTTGTCTACAGTTGCTTCTCAAGGTCGCAAGATTCGCGACCTTTTCAATTAGCCCCCTCATGCGACAATAAGGTCGTCCATCCTACAGTCCCTGAATTCTTGTTATTTTTATTGATTTTTATTAATAATTGTGCACTTTTATTGTAAGGCTGGGTTTGGTAGCCTGTAATCTACCTTGTAATGTAATCTGGATTACATTACAAAGTCGATTATTTTGTTTGGTTTGATTTAAAAGTTGTAATGTAATGTAATCTGGATTACAAAAGGTAGTGAAGATTTGTAATCTGGATTACAAAGCAAATGCTATGTAATCCGATTACATTACGAGGTCATTGTTTCACCAAAGTTTAAATGCCGAATATACCCCTAGTCTGTTGTCGACCGTCGCCCGCCGCCGGTCGCCGGCCTCCGCCGTCAGCCGCCGCCGCCGGCCGCTGCCGGTCGCCGCCGGCCGCCGCCGGTCGCCGCCGGCCGCCGCTGGTCGCCGCCGGCCACCGCAGTCGTCGGTCGGCCGCCGGCCGCCGCCGTCGGTTGGTTGCCGATGGTTACCGCAAACTCTGGCAGAGGTGTGGCGACCGCCGATAGAGGTCACAGGATATTTTTGTCATTTTTTAATAATATGAATTACATTCTTTATAAAAAATAATAGACACCAAACAAAAGAATGTAATCACCTTTGTAATCAAAGATTACATACATTACATTACCAAACGTAGTAATGTAATCAAGATTACATTACATTACATTACAAATTTGATTACATTACAAGCTAGATTACATTACACCCAACCAAACGTAGCCTAAATTACGGTAATAAAATAATAATAATAATAATTAAATAATAAGATTTAATTGGGGAATAATCTTAACAGAATTTTAGAAATTTTTAAGATTTTTTTTTTTCGAAAATCGTAAGGCGTAATTAGAGGGGATGTATTTGCGGGCTTGAGAAATGCATATTTAGAATATCCAATTTTGTAAGAGTTGATAAAAGAAATTACTTAGGCTTTAATTAAAATAAACCTAATTTTTCTAATTTAATTAATCAATTTTGGTTATAATTCCTCACCGTGCCCTACTCCTCCCTAATCGCCGAACCCTTGCTCACCTTATCTCGTCGCCGCCCCCATTATTCCTCATCTCTAGCGCCGTTTACTCTCTGCTCTTCTTCTTCTCCTCATCTTCTCCAACCGGCACCCCTTTTTCTTCTTCCGCGTCATCTTCCCTCCTCTGCCATCGTCTCCTCGTCGCGAAGGTCCTCACCGCGCCGATTGTCACGAGAGCACCGCCGACAGCAGTCCTTCTCTCCGCGACCCTCACCAACACCAAGCTCTCTGGGCTATCAGGCGGCCCGATCCTCTTCTACATTTTCCCCTTGCATCTCTGCCCTAGATGCATCCGACCACAATACCTGCAATTTGGGTGGCTAGCGTCGCCGCCATCTCTTTCACCGGCTGCCACTTCTTCCTCTTCCATCTGCCACCGTCGGAGAGCTAAGTACACAGGAGAGTAGGGTTGTTCTTCCGCGTATCAGCAGTTGCAAGGGGTTACCACGCGTTGCCCCCTTCAATTGTGCCGTGGCCATCTGGTCAGCCACAAGGAAGTATGAGATGTTGTCATCTCTATTCCTATTCCCTGTTTGACAGTCGTCACAGCTTATCAACAGATTGACATCTTCTGGATTGCAGATCCATTGCTGCGGTGACCCCATTTGTGCCTGGATTTGTGCCAATGTTGTGTATCAGTGAATTCTGAGGCAGTGAGGGTTGTTGGACAGATTTACCATCGTCGGAAGAGCCACAAACTGCTAATAAGGGTAATAATATGAACCTGATTAGATTTATTGGGTTGTTTCTTTTATCATGTTGGATGTGTGTTATGTTTCTTATTGAATGCTTATATCAAACTTGATCTCCCTTAATTAGATTGCACGCACTTGACTTTAATTATTTCAGGCACCCAACTTGTTTGATAAAATGTTCCGTAGTTAGGTTCTAATTCCTGCATGTCGTGTGTTCGGTGAAATGTCTCTTTCAATAATTAGGTTCAATATGATACATCTTAGTTTACTTAACTCTTGCTTTGTATTGCTCTTTCAATTGTTAAGTTTTATGTCTTCATTTAAATTCAATTAGGTTAAGTTAGATTAGGTTTCTTTAATGCTCTAGGTTTTATTCCATGCTTAGTTTCGTTAATTACTTTATGTTGACTTTTATTTTCTGCAATTGTAGTTAGGTTAGACTTAACTCTCAATTCTTACATTGTATTTTATTCATTAGGTTTGATTTTATACTTGCTTTGCTATTTCAAATCTTAGTCTTAGAATCCAATATCCAAACTCCCTTGTTAATTCTTTAGCATTAACAACTATGGACTAATTAGTGGGTGATCATTGATACTGATTATGACTTTTGTATAATTTTAATTTATTTTGTATTAAAAATTCTGATATTGTAAGACTTACTCGTTTTATATTTTGATTTGTTAGATTTTCTCAATAAAATTGGTTGGTTCATTAATCTATACAAGAGAAGCAATTTATCTCATGAAATTCGAAGACAGGGAGAGCAATGAAGGCATGGATGTTATTAGCTCGAGGATGGAGGAACAAAATATTGAAAAGGAAAAAAAAACATGTTATTACAGAAAGTAGGCAGAGGGAAGAAAATCTCAGGAGATGATTCGAAAATGATTCAAGAAATGGAATGTACAAATCATTTATATCTAGGAAAATTTAGTCTTTATAGTTTGATTATTGGTCAAATTTGTTTGGATAATGTAAATATTTATTTATTTTAATGTTAATTGTATAATACATTTGGAATTAGAAGTTATTTCTTTTTAATAATTTTTAATTTATTTGAAATGAAGAATTATTAAATATATTGATGAAAAATATAAAAATATAATATAATAATATTTAATGATAAATTTAAAAATAAAATTATATACAGATTTATAAATAGAATTGTAAACTGATTTATAAACAAGATTAATAACAGATTTAAAACAAAATTAGAGACAGAATTTACATTTGAAATTAATTTTATTTTGTTAATTTGAAAACAGATTTATAAACAGTTTTTTCATCCGTTTCTAAAATTAGAGACGAAGTATTTCTGTTTCAAAATTAGCTACGGGGCTTTCACTAACGGATTTCTGAGACGGAATATTTCGTTTCAAACTTTCTTTAGAGATGGAAAAATGATTTTCAGAGACAGATTTTTTCGTCTCTAAAGCCCTGTTTTCTTATAGTGTCGGTATGTCCGAGGGACAAGGTGACCGCGGAAGAGTACACCGGTGGACAACGAACATACACGACGTTCGAGGGACGATAAACCGGGAAGGAAGGCTGCTCGAGGAGAAGGCTGGAACTTGGGTTCGGGTGAGCCCTATTCCAGATGGCCGAGATCACCCAAGCTAGCGGAGCCGGAGCGGAAGACCCGACCAAGGCGAGCTGAACCGGAGCAGAGGTCTCGGACGAAAAAAGTCAACCGAAGTTGACTTTGGGGGTCCGGTCACCCGGAACCATTCCGAGCGCCCGGACCGAGTTTTTATCCAGATCACGGTCAAACCACGATCCGTGCGAAAGGGATAAAATTTTATCCCCCTAGGGCACTCGGAACCCTTCCAGGCGCCCCAAACAGTGCTATAAATATAACACTGATTTTCAAAGTTAATTCAATTCACTTGTAATCCAATTCTCTGTGCTATACTTTTCTGTCTGTGTTGTTAACACTGTAAGAGGCTACTCCGTCCGAAGGAGATCTTCAGATAGTGTGTCATATTCTCCTTGGATTAGCAATCTTCTGATTGCAAACCAAGTAACTCCTTTGTGTTTGCTTTCTTTTAATTAGTCTCTTTGCTTTTTATTTATAAGTGTTCTTTATTTAGTTAATAGTATGAGAAAGGATAGATTTATTTTTTCAGGGCAATTCACCCCTCTCCTCTTGTCGGCCTCCAAAGGGCTTAACAAGTGGTATCAGAGTGAGGACGCTTCAGAAGGACTAATCGTCGACCGAAGCAAAGGAACCAATGGCCAGACCAAGCATCGTTCCACCAAAATTCGAGGGAGATTTCGCACACTGGAAACGTCATATGGAGGTATTTCTGAAAACTAATTTTGAAATTCGTTTAATAATAAAATATGATTTTATAGCTCCAATGAATCAAAACGGAGAAGAAAAAGAAAAAAGTCTTTGGATGAAGAAGGAGCAAAATGATTCTGTAGCAAATAACCGAGCAGAGTATCATTTGTTGAGCGTACTGCCGCCTCAAGAAGTCAACCGCATTGGCACATCCGAAGCCAAGCTTGTAAGACGAGATATACTTCGGAACAAACTGACGAACATCCATCTGGAAAGAGGTGAGAAAGTAGCTGATCTACACGCAAAGGTAAAAGACTTAATTACTGGATTCGAGAACCTCAGTGAAACGGTAACCAACCAGGACACCATACGCTACGCACTCAACGTCTTTCCCAGAACTCCAGAATGTACCTTGATAATCAACGCATACTACATTTCAAAGGGCCTAGAGGTAAGTACTCTAGAGGAATTATTTTCTACTATTGAATTATATAAAACCATATATGCAGGGGCAACAAAGGAATCAAGCCAGATTATGACGCTAAACGCAACCAAGAAGGATGAACCCGAGTCAGACTCAGAAGAAGATCAAGAAGCGTATATGGTAAGGAATTTTAAAAATTCTTTCAATCTAATAAATTTAAAAAAATGCAGAATAAGAAGAATCCGAGAAATAGAAGAAGGGTTTGTTGCTACCAGTGTCAAAAGGAAGGATACTTAAAAGAGGATTGTCCAGAACTCAAGAAAGATAAAGTCAAGATAACCAAGAAGCACAAGAATCTAAAAGCTACTTGGGACGACACTTCATCATCTGAATCTGAAGTACAAGAATATGCTGGACTAGCGTTGATGGTGAGCTATGAAGGGCAAAGTACATCGGAACCCAGTATCGATGAAGGGAGAGCAACTTCAGATGAATGCAGCGAAACAGGGGGAGAGTCAAGCTTCAAGTCTGATATGGTAAGTGAAGTATACCTCTTACCTCCTGATCAGCTTTATTTTGGAATTAAGTCTATGACAAAATCCATGTTCAAGTTAAAAAGTAAAAATACCAAATTAAAAAATAAAATTATAGAAATAAAAAGAATTTTGGCAAAATCTTGTCTAATAGAAGACTTTGAAAAAGTAAAACTTGAAAATGATAAATTAAAAGAAGAAATAGAAAACTTGAAAAATTATGTTTGTTCAAATATTTCTTCTTTTAGAAATTATAAAAGATTAAACTGGTACTATAGGTTTCACAAAAGCCAAATCAGAAAAATATCAAAGGCTTATATTCCTAAAAAATACCTGATTAACCCTGTAGAAAGGAACTTCTATTGGGTTCCAAAAACCTGTTTAATTTAAATTTAAAATTAGACTTAGCATTTTCAGCAAGAAAATTAAACATTTAATTTCTTTATAAGGCTTTGTATAGAAAGTGGTTGTTAATCTAATAACCAAGAAGGCCTAGTGCCTCGCCATTGCTTGGAAGCCAAGTATTGAAATGAAAACTTTAATTGACTAACTGAAAAAATATTAATTTGAAATGTTTCAAAGGGTTACATAATTTGTTTTAGACAATTCTCAAAAATATTTATGTTTGCAAAGATATAAATAAATTTTCTCATTTTTTTAATTATTTTTAAATCGGATTTTTTTTTTACTTTCTTTTTATAACTCTTAGCATTTATTAAAATTTCTTCTAAAAGTTTCACTTAGAAAAATTTAATATTATTTCTATTAAAATATGTTATTCCGTTGCACAAAATGTTATGTTTAACTTAGAAAATCAAATTTCTTTTTACTTAGAATTTTTTTTTTTCATACTTAGATTTTTTTTAACACTTAAAAATTTTCTAATTTATTGCAAATTCTTTTTAAAAAATTAACCTTAGACTTGTTAAAGAACCCTATTTTTTTATGTGATCAAAGGGGGAGAGGAATGTTAAGTCTAAGGGGAGGTGTATTCAAAATTTTTCATTGAAAAATCTTACTTACACTTATTTGTAAAATTATTTGTGTTGGAACCCCAAGGTTGTTTTGGTGTGATCAACAAGTTAAGTTAGGTCCTGTGTGTATTTAACCTTGTGTCTAAGTGTGCAGGAGCTTAGGAGCTCAGGTACTCGAGCGGAAGACGCAGCTAGCGAGAAGGACGGCACGCTGTGCGTCCGAGGGACGAGGCGCTGCGGAAGAGTACACCGGCGGACGAGAAGGAAGCGCGCGGTGGTTCCGAGGGACGAAAGCCGGAGCGGAAGATTGCTCGGGGAGCAAGAGACGCAGCTAGCGAGAAGGTCAACGACCGAGGGACGAAGACTGCGGATGAGTACGCTGGCAGATGAGAAGGAAATATGCGGCAATTCCGAGGGACGAGAAGCAGGAGGGAAGCACGCTCGAGAAGACCGGAAGTTGGGTTCGGGTGAGCCCTATTCCGGATAGCAGAGGTCACCCAAGCGAGCGGATCCAGAGGAGAAGAACCGGACCGAGGCGGGACTGAACCAGAGAAGAAGTCCCGGACGAAAAAGTCAACAACTGTTGACTTTGGGCTCCAGGGCGCCCGGAGCCCTCCGGGGCGCTCGGAACCCTCCAAGGCGCCCTGAGCAGTAAAATCGACCAGATCGAGTTTTGACTCGATCTGAACGTTGGGAGATAAGTTTTATCCCCCCCAGGGCGCCCGGAACCTTTCCAGGCGCCCCGACCAAGGCTATAAATATAGCCTTGGTCCAGAAGCTTCAAATCAACTCAGAGATTTACATTTCAAACACTTGTGCGATTCTGTTCTAGTTTAGCTTCTGTCTTTTGTGCTTTCACTGCTGTAAGAGGTTTCTCCGCCTGAAGGAGATATTTTAGTGCACGTTCATTCCTTGGATTAACAACCTCCTTGGTTGTAACCAAGTCAAGTTGTGAGCCTCTTCTTTCTGCTTTTTATTTACTGCTAATTATTTTATGCAAGTGTTCTGTTGAAAGTTCGAGAAGGGTCTTTATTGTTTTTTTTACAGGCTATTCAACCCCCCCCCCTTCTAGCCGGTCCAACAGTCCTACAAGTGGTATCAGAGCCGAGATGCTTCAGGAGGACTAACCGTCGAATGAAGCAACGAGATGGCCGGATCTAACATCCACCCGCCAAAATTCGAGGGGGACTTTGCAAGCTGGAAGAAGCACATGCAGGTATTTTTCGGTACCGATTTTGATTTATTACTAACAATGGAACTCGGTTTTGAAGCTCCCAAGGGCAAAGCAAAAAGTCAATGGACAAAGAAAGAGCAGGCCGAGTACGTGGCAAACAAGAAAGCAGAATTCCATCTGCTAACCGTACTTCCGCCACAATAAGTCAACCGTGTCGGCACCTACAATTCTGCAAAGGAGCTTTGGGAGAAGTTCCTTGAATTACACGAAGGAACATCCGAAGCCAAGCTTGCGAGACGGGACTTACTTCGCAACCAGCTCACCAACCTCCGTCTTGAAGAAGGTGAAACAATTGCACATCTACACTCGAGGATACAGGAGCTCGTCACCGGACTTTCGAATCTTGGAGAAGAGGTAAGTAACCGAGATTCGCTCAGGTACGCTTTAAATTCCTTCCCTAGAAATTCAAAATGGGCATCATTAGTAGATGTCTTTTACATTTTGAAGGACTTAGAAAAAATTTCATTAGAAGAATTTTTTTCAACATTTGAAGTGCATGAGTCAAGATGTGCAGGAATGAGGGAGCCAAAGAACAACGTCGCCCTCAAAGCTTCGAGAGACGAACCTGAATCGGAATCTTCTCTCGACGACGAGGAAATGGTAATGATGGTAAGACGATTTAAGAAGTTATACAATTCTAGAAAAACTAACCATCGACAGGGTAGAAAGAAAAGAACGATCCGCTGCTACCATTGCGATGAAGAAGGGCATGTCAAGGACAATTGCCCCAAGCTGAAGAACAAAGACAAGGAAAAGGGTAAGAAGCCTATCCAAAAACGAAAGGCCCTGAAGGCGACGTGGGACGATACATCATCCGAATCGGAAGTCGAAGCATTCTCCGGACTCGCACTGATGGCGAGTCATCAAGACGACGACTGCAATTCAAGCTCTTCCGAAATGAGCATCGAGAGCATCGATGAAGGGGGAGACACGTCGGAAGAAAGCAGCAGCTCAAGGGGAGAAACGGACAACGAGATCGACAAGGTAAGTCAGGTACGATCTCTTCCTCCCGATAAAATGTTTAAGTTCGTTAAACTTTTAACAAAAGATTGCTGCAAATTAGAAAGTGAAAATAAAATTTTAAAAGTAATTCTAGCTAAGTCTTGTCCCTTAGAAGAATTAGATAAATTAAAAATAGCAAATGAAAAATTGAAACTTGAAAATGATGATTTGAAAATTCAAGTAGATAACTTGAAAAACTATGCATGTTCATCTAAAACCAATTTTAGAAGATTAAATAATTTAAATTGGTACTTTAAATATCACCCGGGACAAATTAGGAACATTTCAAGAAAATATGTCCCTAAAAGCTTTTTAATTAATCCAGTAGGGTGGAACCTATATTGGGTTCCTAAATCATGCCTAAACTAAATTGTAAAATTAGCGCTTTAAGTGAGAAAATTAAACAAAGAATTTCCTTATGAGGCTTTGTCAAGGAAGTGGTTGTTGCTCCAATAACCAAGAAAGCCTAGTGCCTCGCCACGACCTGGAAGCCAAAATATTGAAATAAATGTTTAATTAACTTACTAATAAAGCATTAATACAAAAATTAATTAGTGCTTTAAAAAGGTTATTCAAAATATTTTATTTTAGAAATCTACTTATTTAGAATTTTTTTTCTTAAGTTATTTTTTTTGTGCTTAAAAATTCTCAAAAATTTAAGTTAGGATTCTTTTTAGGATTTTTCTTACTTAGAAAAATTCTCAAAAATCATTTCTTCCTAAGTTAAAAACGTTTTCCTGAAACTAGAAATCTTAGCTTAAATTACTTAGAAAAATTTTCTAATTTTCTTAAAAATCTAGAAATTTTTTTTTAGAAATATTTTCTAAGTTTTTAAACCCTTAGATTGTTTTTTCTTGGAACATCATTTTTTTGTGATCAAAGGGGGAGAAGGGAAAGTATAAGTCTAGGGGAAGGTAGATAGATTTAATTTTTTTTATCTTTTCTATCTTTTTGCACTTAAATTGCAAATTAAGTTAATTTACTTAATTTTATTTTATGTCTATTTTAACCCTAGCTTAACTTAGGTTGATCACACCAAAAAGGGAGAGATTGTTGGAACTCCAAGGTTGTTTTGGTGTGATCAACAAGTTAAGTTAGGTCCTGTGTGTATTTAACCTTGTGTCTAAGTGTGCAGGAGCTTAGGAGCACGGGTACTCGAGCAGAAGACGCAGCTAGCGAGAAGGACGGCACGCTGTGCGTCCGAGGGACGAGGCGCTGCGGAAGAGTACACCGGCGGACGAGAAGGAAGCGCGCGGTGGTTCCGAGGGACGAAAGCCGGAGCGGAAGATTGCTCGGGGAGCAAGAGACGCAGCTAGCGAGAAGGTCAACGACCGAGGGACGAAGACTGCGGATGAGTACGCTGGCAGACGAGAAGGAAACACGCGGCAATTCCGAGGGACGAGAAGTCGGAGGGAAGCACGCTCGAGAAGACCGGAAGTTGGGTTCGGGTGAGCCCTATTCCGGATAGCAGAGATCACCCAAGCGAGCGGATCCGGAGGAGAAGAACCGGACCGAGGCGGGACTGAACCAGAGAAGAAGTCCCGGACGAAAAAGTCAACAACTGTTGACTTTGGGCTCCAGGGCGCCCGGAGCCCTTCGGGGCGCCCGGAACCCTCCAGGGCGCCCTGAGCAGTAAAATCGACCAGATCGAGTTTTGACTCGATTTGAACGTTAGGGGATAAGTTTTATCCCCCCAGGGAGCCCGGAACCCTTCCAGGCGCCCCAACCAAGGCTATAAATATAGCCTTGGTCCAGAAGCTTCAAATCAACTTAGAGATTTACATTTCAAACACTTGTGTGATTCTGTTCTAGTTTAGCTTCTGTCTTTTGTGCTTTCACTGCTGTAAGAGGCTCCTCCGCCTGAAGGAGATATTTTAGTGCACGTTCATTCCTTGGATTAACAACATCCTTGGTTGTAACCAAGTCAAGTTGTGAGCTTCTTCTTTCTGCTTTTTATTTACTGCTAATTTACTTTATGCAAGTGTTCTGTTGAAAGTTCGAGAAGGGTCTTTGTTGTTTTTTTTACAGGCTATTCAACACCCCCTTCTAGCCGGCCCAACGGTCCTACAATTTGTTCTTACATTATGTTTGTTTTACCTTAGCTTAATTTGAGTTGCTCACATCAAAAAGGGAGAGATTGTTGGAACCCTAAGGTGTTTTGATGTGATCAAACAAGTTAAGTTAGGTCTCATTTGGTTTAACCCATGTGTCTAAGTGTGCAGGAGCTTAGGAGCACAGAAAGCCGAACGGAAGACGCGGCTAGCGAGAAGGACGGCACAGGGAGAGAGCCGACGGGCTCGGTGTAACGCCCGCCCCTCTGCTAGGGCGGGGTTACGGAAACATACATGCATATTAATTTATTTCTAAAGCAGCGGAAGTATTTATTAATATATTCTTTTGTGTTTTTAAATTATTTTTCTTTTTGACACCAATAACTAGTTATCTAACCATTTATAATCATATGAGCATGTTAAGCATAATTTGAAATTTAAAAAGTCATGGTATCAATTTCCAACATAAGCATGAATAAGTATTATGTAATCATGCAAAACATTAACACAAGATAAGCATAGTTCATATCAAGCATAAATTAACATAAGCAGATCTTTTTCCTTAGCCGAGCCACTACCACACACATCTCTTGCCCCTCCTGCTGCTCCCTTAGTTTATCCATCCTTTACCTTTATCTCCGGTACAAGGAAAGCAAGCTATAAGCACACAGGCTTAGTAAGATCCTTTCCTACTCACAAAAATCATGTATCATAGCATAATCACATAAGCATATAGCATGAAGACATAATCATCTAAAACATCATATCATGTAAAAGAGCATCATAACATATCTTATCATATCATTCTATAAACAAAACATCATGGCATATCATATCATAAAAGAGCATCATGTCATATCATATCATATCATAAAGAGCATCATGTCATATCATATCATATCATAAAAAAGCATCATGTCATATCATATCATATCATAGAAGATATATGCAAGATGTCTTTCAAAAACATGCATCATGTCATATGCAAGATGTCTTTTAAAAATAATATCATATAATACTTAAATATAATCTCAACATGAGGGGACCGACTATGTACCACATAACATAAATGCGCGCAATCCCTAGGACGAGGTAGCTAATCCCGAACCTACTAGGGAACTAGGTCCGTACTACGTCCGTCGACCTAGGGGCGAACTAAGGAGCTCATCCCTTGGACACTAAGGTCTGGTACAAGCCACATAAAAAAGTAAAGTAGCATGTCATATTTACTTATCATATCATGAAGAGTGCTCTTAGTCCCAATTAATAGGGAAGCAACTCTTAGGCCTTTACTTGTCATATCATAAAGAGTGCTCTTAGTCCCAACTAATAGGGAAGCATCTCTTAGGCCTTTACTTGTCATATCATAAAGCATGCATACTTGAGTATATAGCCCATCATAAGAGTCATTATCATGCATGATTCATAAGCATACATAAATGAGCATATGACATATCATAGGGAAACATAATCATGCATGGAAAAACATTAACTAGCATCTCCTAATTCATATCATAGCATGTGAGACACATAGTAAATCATAATTAGGTTTCTAACCCTAATTCCATGGAGTGGCCGAAACATGCAAGGTATTGTCCTAGGTTACAAGTAGCATAAAAGCATTTGAACCCTAAATCAACTTCATAACACTTATCACAAAGAACATCATGAGCATAGTTAGTTTAGGTTCTAAGCTTCCTAGGTCCTTTAATCTTGTTATGGCCGAAACTTGCCAAGCATAAATCTAGGTTACAAACAACATGAAAGCATGTGAACCCTAACCCAACTTCATAACACTTATCATAAGAAACATCATGAACATGTTTAGTTTAGGTTCTAAGCTTCCTAGGTCCTTTAATCTTGTTATGGCTGAAACTTACCAAGCATAATTCTAGGTTACAAACAACATAAAAAATATGTGAACCCTAAACCAATTTCATATCATATATCATAAGGAACATTATGAGCATGTTAGTTTAGGTTCTATGCTTCTTAGGTCCTTTAATCATGTTATGGCCGAATGTTTAAGGAGCTTGAAACTAAGTCTAAGCAACATACAAGCATAAGAATATCAAGCTAACTTCATATCATATCCTAAGGAAAACCATGAGCATGTTAGATTTGATTTTTAAGCTTTCTTAGACCCTTAATCTCATCTTGGCCGAAACCCTAAAGTGGGATGCATCTAGGTTCCAAGCAACATGCAAGCATGAAAACACTAAGAAATCTTCATACCATATCATAAGGAAAGTCATGAGAATGATAGATTAAATTTTACACTCTCCTAGGCCTTCATTTCTATCATGGCCGAACCCTAAAATGGGATGCATCTAGGTTCCAAGCAATATACAAGCATGAAAACACTAAGAAATCTTCATACCATATCATAAGAAAAGTCATGAGCATGATAAATTAAATTTTTACACTCTCCTAGGCCTTCATTTCTATCATGGTCGAACCCTAAAATGGGATGCATCTAGGTTCCAAGCAACATACAAGCATGAAAACACTAAGAAATCTTCATATCATATCATAAAGAAAGTCATGAGCATGATAGATTAAATTTTAAACTCTCCTAGGCCTTCATTTCTATCATGGCCGAAACCTACTAGGCATAGATCTAGGTTACAAGCAACATAAAGAAGAAAAATAAAAACATTAGAATTCTAAACAGAACTCATATCCTAAGTTACATATCATAAGGGACATCGTGAGCATGTTTAGTTAGGTCTTAAGCTTTCCTAGGTCTTCTTTTCATGCCTTGGCTGAAAGTTTAAGGAACATAAATCTGAGTTCTAAGCAACGTACAAGCATAAGAACACTAAACTAATCTCTTATCATAGGGTACATATCATAAGAAACATAGTGAGCATGTTTAGTTTAGGTCTTAAGCTTCCTTAAGTTTTTTTTTCTTTGTACTTTTGGTGGCCGAAAGTTTCAAGAAGCAACCCTAGATTTTTAAGCAATCTAAACTCATGGAAAAACACATGAACTACTTGTACCACAGGTGAGGGGATACTTACATCCTCTTGCTTGGTTTTTTTCTTAAAAGAAGGTACCCTTGTGAAGAGGAAGAAGGAAGCTTCTCCTTCTAGTTTTCCCTTTTGCTTCTCTTGCTTGTAAGGAGTAGATCTTGAGGACTCCTTCTTGTGAATTAGTTTTCTTAGGGAGAAAACCTTAGCTTGGATTCGGAAATGGGAGAGGGGAGAGTTTTAGGTCTCGGTGGAGGAGGAAAGAGGAGAAAGAAGGAGGAGGAAGAAGAAGGAGGAAGAAGTAGCCAAACTTTCTTTCCCTTCTCTTCTCTCATTCCTATTTATTCTCAATGAGGGAAGAAAATGTCCCAATTCATCCCCTTGATTCCTTTATTCCCTCACCCTCATTCATTCTTATGAAAATAGAAAGAAGAAAGAAGAAAACAACTTGTCTTTTGCTTGCTTCTTCTCTTAACCAAGAGAAAGAGGAGGAAAGCTACTTGACTTTTTCTTACTTCCTTACTTAACCATACTCTTACTTTTAACTACAATTTCCATTCCTTGCTAATCATATATCATTCATGACTCTATTGGTTATCATACACCAATTTAACTTTATCTATTATGAGAGGTTCAAGGTTCAAGCCTTAACTCCTCTCTCTTTTTATTTCTTTTTGGTTCTATTTCCCTTCTCTTTTTATTCCAAAAGAGAATACTCATATGTGTAGCTAAAAATATTTCGCGGGTGTTACACTCGGTGCGTTCGAGGGATGAGGTGACCGTGGAAGAGTACACCGGTGGATGAGAAGAACGTACACGACGTTCGAGGGACTAGAAACTGGGAAGGAAGGCTACTCGAGGAGAAGGTCGGAACTTGGGTTTGGGTGAGCCCTATTCCGGATGGCCGAGATCACCCAAGCTAGCAGAGCCGGAGTGGAAGATCCGGATTGAGGCGAGCTGAACCGGAGCAGAGGTCCCGGACGAAAAAAGTCAATCGGAGTTGACTTTGGGGGTCCGAGCGCCTGGAACCATTCCGGGCGCCCGTAACCCTTCCAAGTGCCCAGACTGAGTTTTTATCCAGATCGCGGTCAAATCACGATCCATGCGAAAGGGATAAAATTTTATCCCCCTCAGGGCGCCCGGAACCCTTCCAGACACCCCGAACAGTGCTATAAATATAGCACTGATTTTCATAGTTAATTCAATTCACTTGTAATTCAATTCTCTCTCTTTGCTTTTTATTTACAAGTGTTCTTTATTCAGTTGATAGTCCGAGAAAGGATAGATTTATTTTTTTCAGGGCAATTCACCCCTCCCCTCTTGTCGACCTCCAAAGGACTCAACAGTAAAAAGTCTATCGAGTGACTAGTAAGGTCAAGCAGGTCAAGGTGACTGACTGCATACTTGGCAAAAGGAAATCTTAGGGAGTGAACCCTAGATGGTGAAAGTCTTAGAGGAGAGAACTCTAAGTTAAAGTGAATCCTAGTAGATTAGGTAGACTTATAGGATTAGACTAAGTTACTTGTTTGTATTTGTATAGTTGTCTTGTTGTAGGAACCTAGAGATGGAAGCAAGACTGGGGCAGTAAACCGGCACAAACCATATGTAACCAGACCATGGTCAGAGTAAACTAGACTTGAATCCAGGATATCGGAACAATTCTAGCCGACCTCATCTCCAAGTGCCTGGAAAGAGTTTCAAGCACCCGAGAGGTGGTTGACATCCAGGTTCCTAGAAAGGGTTTTAGGCGCTTAAGGGAGGTTCAGATCTAGGTGTCCGAAATGGCTTCGAGTGCCCAGATCATGATAAACTATGACGGAACAAATCAGATAAGGTTTCATCATGGATTCACCACCTTAGTAGTCCAGGCGCTCGGAAGGGGTCCAGATTATTGAAAATGGATAAAACTATGCCACAATCGTATCGGACGAGGCAAAGTTGGGGGCGCCTAAAGCTGGTCTAGACAACTAGAAAGTCTCTAAATAAGAAGTTGCGGATGGGACATCAGAAAATCAATTCTTCTATTCTCCTCACCGACTCTATGCTCAAAAGATGACAAGATTTTGCTCATGCAACTAGGGCAGTGCCAGGAAGAGTGTGATGCACTCAGGGCTTCCAAACTGACCGTTGGCAAATCAATCTATTTGTATTTTAATTTACAAGTCGTACTTTATTCCATATACCTTTGCTTGTACTTAATTTGTAAGCAGTTTCTCCGCCTCCGAAAAAATTCTAGAAAGGAGATGATCTAGTAGATGGGCACCTCCCGTACTCCTGTACTCCCGTACTTAGGCTTTAGATCTACTGATCTTGCGGGATTGTGAACCAAGTAAATATGCATGTCTTCTTGTCTTATTTATTTTATATTTTCGCTGTGTACTAATCAAATTAGAAGAATGAATGGTAAAATGAAAGGAAAAGCAAGGAGCGATATTTACGCCCCCTCCCTTATCGATCATATTAGTCCTACAACTAGTATCAAAGCTTGCAAGCTCTCAATCGGACTAATCGATAAAGGAGCAAAGGAGGCCCTAAATTGAGGGGAGAGAGAACACTATAAAAATATATGCTCTACTTGTAAGATTCAGATGACACAATCGTCAGCAAAAGAGCAACTGTTGCCAAGAGCCTAAAGAAATAGAAAAATGATATGCTCAAGGAAAAAAATTCAAGAAAAAGCTCAAGGATAGACACATAAAGTGATGGGTCCCATAAAAAATGAAATAGTGGGTCATGACTTTATGTGTCTATTCTTGAGCTTTTCCTTAAATTTTTTTCGTTAGCATATCATTTCTCAAAGAAATAAAGAGCACATCACGTGTTTCAAATGCTAGAAATCCGGTCATTACAAAAACTAATGTCTGGAGAAAAAGAAGAAATAGTTTATAGAATTAGGGATTGTCAAAAAGGTTAGTAAATTTAGGATTTATAAAAACATCATTGTACAATGCATGCTAAATTAGTTTCATCAATTTTTACAATAAATTAGATAATTGACCTGATAAGTTAGAGTTGAAAATTTCAAATTTAATTAATAATTCAAAATTAAATTAAATTAATAAAAATAATAGAAATTTGAAAGATTCTAATTTGATAGTAGATTTAATTAATTCTAAAAATATTGATCTAATTAATAATACAAGTTCAAACAATACAAAATTAGCTAATAATAAATTGAATAAAAAATAACCAAGTTAATCTAGATTTAGATAAAATTAATCATGATCTTAATAAAATCTTTAATTTATTCAATCAAGATAAATCTAAATCGAATAATTCAACTCTAATGAATCGTAATAACTTGAACTTGATTAATTATCAAAATAAATTTAATTTGAACAATTTAAATTTAATTAAATCAAATAATTTAGAATTAAATAATAAATTAATAAATAAAGATAATTCAAAAAATAATTTGATCAATTCTTATCTTAAAATTTTAAATAATTTAGATTTAAATAATAAATTAATTAATCAAGATAATTCTAAAAATAATTTGATAAAGTCATATATTAAAAACTAAAATTTTTAAAAACCAGAAAATAAAATTACAAATATTAAAAAAACAAAACCAAAAGATAAGTCAAAATCTTAAAAAAAAATCAAATCCTAATCCTAAATTAAATTTTATAAATTTAGAAAATAAAATCACACATCTTAAAAAGACAAATTCAGAAAATAATTTATCATATTCTAAAAAGATTAATTTTAATGAAAATAAAATCACACATCTTAAAAAGACAAATTCAGAAAATAATTTATCATATTCTAAAAAGATTAATTTTAATGAAAATAAAATCACACATCTTAAAAAGACAAATTCAGAAAATAATTTATCATATTCTAAAAAGATTAATTTTAATTTTAATTTTAATTTGAAATTAAATTTTATAAATTCAAAAGAAAAAATTTCAAATAAGATAAACTATTTCAACTTTTTAGGATAGAAAAAAAATATTTTATTATTTCCGCACTTAGACATATTAATTTTTACCTCATAAGTGAGGTTCATATTGTTTTAACTTATGAAGTTTAAAATATTATTTAATGTATCAAATTTATTGTTAAAATTGATTATCATATATTACTTTATAATTAATAATTACTGAAGTAAATAGTGATGAAATCTATCAACAAAATTCACCTAGTGTTTCGGTTGTTGTAAGATCTTAATCCCGAATTCAAGTGTAAACGCAGATGGTTAGAGGCGTTTCAGCTATAGTCGTTCATGGAAAGCCCCAAAGGTTGACTATCTGACACTCACCGAAAAGAGCAACCCAAGGGGTACAATCAATCCGCTGACAAGTAAATTTACCTGACGAATATCGAGAAAGTGACTATGAAATTCAATTGTTCAACTTTCACTGTCTCGTTCAAAGTCTGGACAGATAACGTTAATTGTGTTTGAATAAACAATCGAAAACCCTTAACCATAGATGGAGGTGGAAGTAAAAAGGAATGCCCTAAGGTAAGCACAATCATAAAACTTGAAGACGCCCATAGTCAGGTCCTACTCTTAGATAGAAAAGAAGAAGCCTAAACCCAAACACTCGTTTTTCATTTTCAAGATTTGATGTAGTTGAATGGATTAAATAAAATTATTAGTATAATAATATTCGGATCCTCTGGGTATGAGTATTAATATCTAATCTTTTGATAGGTATATAGATAAGGATGAAAGTTGAAAACTCAATTCGAATGAAAATACATCACATAGTGATGGTAGTTGAATAGAATAAATAAAATTATTAATATAAATAATATCTGATTCTCTGATAAATATGAGTGTGAATATGATTTTCTGATGGATATATGGATGAAGATGAAAGTTAAAAATAGAATGGAGATAGAAATGAATAAAATAAATAGGGATGGAGATAGAGAATATACAATTCAATCTAAATCTGACTTGCCTACCCAACTTTGGCTTATTAGTGTTGGATATTGGGGCCTAAATGGACCAATACGATTTTGAGGAGGAAAAATCGGAAGCCATCAATTGTTGAAAGTCGTAATTGACTTCAAAATTGAAATCTACGTTTCGCGTAGATAGATTTAGACTATTAATTTGCTCAAAACCGATTAAGGGTGAATGAGAAATTAATGTTCAAAGTCGGCCCAAAATAACGTTGGTTATTCATTAAGGAAATGCAAGGGAGAATAGTCCCATATCGGAAATTTCCGATGTGCATTCCTTACTTATTAATGATGTTGAGTTATTGGAGTTAACTCAGAAAAGTACCAGGTACTCTCTGCTCAGGGGCGAGCAGGTGCTCGCACCTGTGAGCCCGCCACCCGCCACGTGCGCAATGGGCGCTTTGTAGGCGCACTTCGCGAGAAGCATTGAGGAGCTTAAATTTATGCTCCAGGTGACATTGTAGTGCCTACATGGCACTCGGGTGACGTGTCAGGCTAGTACCTGACATGGCAGTGCCTATGTGGCATCCTCGTGGGCAAAGGGAGATGACTGGACAGTTGGTTGGGCGAACGGATGGCAGCCGTTGATCAACGTTGATCAAAGAAGTATGGTGGATCGCTTGTGATGCAATCTAGAGCGTTGGATCACAATGAGTCACAATCTGACGGCTTGGGATGAGACATGATCTGAAGCATCGGATCAATGGATCCAGATCCGATGGCTGATAGATCTGAGGGTCACAACTCTTAGATCTGATGAATGAGATTAAAGGGGCTATGTGAAGGGTTATAACTCTTCAGTCCGGACGGCCCAGATTAATCCACCCAAAGGTCACACCCCTCCCTAAAGCCTCTTCCTTCTGTATAAATAGAACCCTCCAGATTGGAATCATATCACTCAACTTAATCTTCTCTTCCTCAAGTATTCACTCACTCATCTTGTGCATTCAAGAGTCCAAGAAGCCTACGAGAAGGTTCGCTGGTTTCGGAAGTCGGAGTGCTACGATTCCGAGACGATTGTCGTCGTTGTATCTTGGGAACGAATTGCAACAATCCGTTAAGCACCGTAGCGGAGCAATATCGTTTACGGAGATAGTGTCGAACACTAGCCTCGACGATCAGTTTACATACTCCAGAATTTACCGGATCCAACAGTCGTAAACGATATTCCGTACAAACTGATATGGATACCAACGACGTTCCAACCGCCATTCCGACCGCTGTTCCGACGGCCGTTCCGACATCCATTCCGCACGGAGAAAAGCCGGAGAAATTCACCGGAGCCGACTTCAAAAGATGGCAGCAGAAGATGCTGTTCTACTTAACAACGCTAAACCTTGTACGGTTTTTGCGTGAAGACCCGCCAGTCGCTACGGACGGTAGCAAGGCTGCTTGCGATACGTGGACGCACGGAGATTTTCTGTGTCGCAACTACATTCTCAACGCCTTGGACAACACGTTGTATAACGTGTATTGTTCATTGGAGACAGCGAAATCTTTGTGGGAATCGCTTGAGAAGAAATACAAGACCGAAAATGCCGGACTGAAGAAATTCATCGTCGGCCGGTTTCTGGATTTCAAGATGGTGGACTCAAAGAGCGTCTCATCTCAAGTCCAAGATATGCAATTAATACTGCATGATCTGGACGCCGAAGGAATGAAGCTGAACGAGTCATTCGCAGTTGCTGCGGTAATTGAGAAGCTCCCTCCGTCATGGAAGGATTTCAAGAATTACCTAAAGCACAAGCAAAAGGAGATAGGGCTGCAAGACCTGATCCTGAGGCTACGAATAGAGGAGGATAATCGAAAGTTATCCGACTGCAGAGGAACCAAGCGGACTATAGACGATATGTCCAACCTGGTCGAGCCGAACGCTAAAAAGCCGAAACAGTTCAAGAAGAAGGCACAAGCGAAGAAGTTCAAGAGATCCTGCTACAACTGTGGAAAGGCAGGACACCTGTCCAAGGACTGCATACACCCGAAGAAGCCAACCAAGGGGCCAAAGGATGCTGCGAACCACGTCGCAACCTCTCTTGAGGACTTGGATCTCACTGCGGTTGTATTTGAAGCCAACTTGGTGGATACCAACCCGAAGCAGTGGTTCATTGATACTGGAGCAACTCGTCATATCTGTTCCGATAAGGCGATGTTCTCCAAGTATACTCCGATAAATGACAGGAAGCTCTATATGGGTAATTCCACGACGTCGCCAATTGTCGGACTCGGAAAAGTTGTTCTGAAGATGACGTCCGGAAAGGAGCTAACACTCATTGATGTACTCCATGTTCCCGACATCAGTAAGAACCTAGTTTCTGGAGCGGCACTAGTTAAGGCCGGATTTAGGCTAGTGTTCCAGTCAGACAACTTTGTACTTACGAAGAATAATATCTTCGTAGGAAAGGGGTACCTAGAAAAGGGTCTATTCAAAATGGTTGTAATGCCTGTACTCCGAAATATTGATGGTAATAAAATAAATGCTTCCAGCTATGTTGTTGAGTGTTTTAATTTGTGGCATGATCGACTCGGACATGTGCATAATAATACTCTTAAACGTCTCGTCAAATTAAATTTATTACCAAACGTCAATGTTGACGGAACACACAAATGTGAAGTGTGCGTGGAAGCAAAAATGACGAAACTACCTTTTCATTCGGTGGAAAGGTCAACGACTCCTCTAGAGTTAATACATAGTGATCTATGCGACTTGAAATTTGTGCAAACTAGAAGAGATAAAAAGTATTTTATTACTTTTATCGATGACTGCACAAAGTTCTGTTATGTCTTTCTTTTAAGAAGTAAAGACGAAGCCCTAGAGGCATTTAGAACTTATAAAACAGAAGTTGAAAATCAACTTGACAAACGAATTAAAATAATTCATAGCGATAGAGGTGGAGAATATGGTGCACCGTTTAATGAATTTTGTTCAGAATCTGGCATTATTCATCAAACAACGGCACCTTACTCACCTCAATCGAACGGTGTTGCCGAACGTAAAAATCGGACACTAAAAGAGATGATGAATGCCTTGTTGATAAATTCAGGCTTACCTCAAAACTTGTGGGGGGAAGCAATATTATCGGCAAATCACATTCTCAACAAAATCCCTCATAAGAAAAGTGATAAAACTCCTTATGAACTATGGAAAGGCCGCGAGCCATCGTACAAATACCTGAAAGTGTGGGGGTGCTTGGCAAAGGTCGAAGTACCTAAACCAAAGCAAGTAAAGATCGGACCTAAAACGTTCGATGCGGTATTTGTCGGATATGCCCATAATAGTAGTGCATATCGTTTCCTAGTTCACAAATCAGACATTCCTGATATGTGGGAACAACCATAGAATCTCGGAATGCAATATTCTTTGAAAACATATTCCCAAATAAGAAGGGAAATGTTGAAAATGATAACAACGGAAGTTCAAACGAGAATGTCGTTACCGAACTTAGCTGTTATAAAAGAACTATTGACGATCAAAACAAAGAGCCACGTCGTAGCAAACGGGCTAGAGTTGAGAAATCGTTCGGGCCAGATTACATGACTTTCATGTCAGAAATGGAACCAAGAACATTAAGTGAGGTTCTCTCTAGTCCCGATGCTCCAATGTGGAAAGAAGCTGTCAATAGTGAGATTGAGTCTATCATGAATAATCATACTTGGGAATTAGTAGACCTTCCTTCTGGTAATAAACCATTAGGTTGTAAGTGGATACTAAAACGCAAGTATAAAGCTGATGGATCAATTGACAAGTATAAGGCCAGACTTGTAGCCAAAGGGTACAAGCAAGAGGAAGGCCTTAATTACTTCGACACCTACTCACCAGTGACAAGGATTACGTCCATACGAGTGCTAATAGCCATTGCAACACTGTATGACCTTGAAATACATCAAATGGATGTTAAGACTGCGTTCTTAAATGGTGAGTTGGAAGAAGAAATTTATATGGAGCAACCCGAAGGGTTCATAGCTCCAAGAAATGAGAAAAAGGTGTGTCGACTTGTTAAGTCGTTATACGGACTTAAGCAAGCGCCTAAACAATGGCACGAAAAATTTGACAAAGTAATGCTGTCAAACGAATTCAGAATAAATGAATGTGACAAATGCATTTATGTCAAAGACACACCCAAAGGCTATATAATCGTCTGTCTGTACGTAGACGACATGCTAATAATGGGCAGTAATCATGATGTAATCATGACTACAAAGAAAATGTTGACCAAAAATTTCGATATGAAAGATATGGGTCAAGCAGATGTTATATTGGGAATTAAAATTCTCAGGACATCAGAGGGGATAGTTCTAACACAATCCCATTATGTAGAATCAGTATTGAAAAGATTCAATGCGTACGATCTTTCTACTGTAAAAACACCTATGGATCTAAGTCAACACTTAGCGAAAAACCATGTTGAGACCATATCGTAGTTGGAATACTCTCGGATAATAGGCAGTTTGATGTATCTTACAAACTGCACACGTCCGGATATTGCCTGTACGGTCAACAAGCTGAGTCGTTTCACCAGTAATCCAAACGATGCCCATTGGAAGGCATTGATGCGAGTTCTTAGATATTTGAAATATACTATGAACTATGGATTACATTATGGAAAATATCCCGCTGTGTTGGAGGGATATTGTGATGCTAATTGGATATCAGATACAAAAGACTCCAAATCCACTAGTGGATATGTATTCACGATCGGTGGGGGAGCAGTATCTTGGAAATCCACTAAGCAGACGTGCATTGCTCGGTCAACTATGGAATCCGAGTTTATAGCACTAGACAAAGCAGCTGAGGAAGCTGAATGGCTGCGGAACTTCTTGGAAGATATTCCGAGCTGGGAAAAACCTGTACCTGCCGTACTGATCCACTGTGATAGTCAATCGGCGATTGGAAGGGCACAGAGTAGTATGTATAATGGGAAGTCAAGACATATATGTCGTAGACATAATACCATTAGGCAGTTGATCTCGAATGGAGTGATTGCAATCGACTATGTTAAGTCCAAAGATAATTTGGCAGATCCTCTTACGAAAGGGTTGAGTCGAGATCAAGTATACCGCTCATCAAGAGGAATGGGATTAAAAATCTACAACTGAAAACGACTGAAGTGGAGAACCCAACCTTGTTGACTGGAGATCCCAAGATCTTGGTTCAATGGGACAACAAAGTTTCAGAAGTTGTGGTTCAGCACAGGAGATAGTTTATCTCTATCCCAATCCTAGGATGAATTTGTGCTGTCCTACCTCATGTAGTGAGGTTAAGCTTATGCTTTTAGTGACTTCTATACCTTATAAGGTGGAGTATGGTAGGATACTCTTGATAGAAGTGTCACCTATGTGAGTGTGAAGACAGGCCGCTTCAATGAAACACTCATGAATCCAAGATGGTGTCCATGGCCAAAACGGAACCAACCATGAGAACCTAAAGTAGGTGAGATAGGTCTCTGTGTGGGTGTTATTGTCTTAGTATACACAAACAGCTGAGCAGTTCAAGACATCACGTTCACTGCGCAGCCTAGTATACTCGATAGCATTCCACTACGGAAGGTTCAAAGCCACAAGCTACCTCTCCCGATGCAGTGACTTATCGATTGGACTCTTGTAAAGTGTCAGCATGCATACACGCATTACATTAATTTCCATTCATGTGGGGGATTGTTGGATATTGGGGCCTAAATGGACCAATACGATTTTGAGGAGGAAAAATCGGAAGCCATCAATTGTTGAAAGTCGTAATTGACTTCAAAATTGAAATCTACGTTTCGCGTAGATAGATTTAGACTATTAATTTGCTCAAAACCGATTAAGGGTGAATGAGAAATTAATGTTCAAAGTCGGCCCAAAATAACGTTGGTTATTCATTAAGGAAATGCAAGGGAGAATAGTCCCACATCGGAAATTTCCGATGTGCATTCCTTACTTATTAATGATGTTGAGTTATTGGAGTTAACTCAGAAAAGTACCAGGTACTCTCTGCTCAGGGGCGAGCAGGTGCTCGCACCTGTGAGCCCGCCACCCGCCACGTGCGCAATGGGCGCTTTGTAGGCGCACTTTGCACTTGTGGGCAAAGGGAGATGACTGGACAGTTGGTTGGGTGAACGGATGGCAGCCGTTGATCAACGTTGATCAAAGAAGTATGGTGGATCGCTTGTGATGCGATCTAGAGCGTTGGATCACAATGAGTCACGATCTGACGGCTTGGGATGAGACATGATCTGAAGCATCGGATCAATGGATCCAGATCCGATGGCTGATAGATCTGAGGGTCACAACTCTTAGATCTGATGGATGAGATTAAAGGGGCTATGTGAAGGGTTATAACTCTTCAGTCCGGACGGCCCAGATTAATCCACCCAAAGGTCACACCCCTCCCTAAAGCCTCTTCCTTCTGTATAAATAGAACCCTCCAGATTGGAATCATATCACTCAACTTAATCTTCTCTTCCTCAAGTATTCACTCACTCATCTTGTGCATTCAAGAGTCCAAGAAGCCTACGAGAAGGTTCGCTGGTCTCGGAAGTCGGAGTGCTACGATTCCGAGACGATTGTCGTCGTTGTATCTTGGGAACGAATTGCAACAATCCGTTAAGCACCGTAGCGGAGCAATATCGTTTACGAAGATAGTGTCGAACACTAACCTCGACGATCAGTTTGCATACTCCGGAATTTACCGGATCCAACAATTAGTACACTTCTACCCAGCAAATGATGTTTGTTCTTCTGAGTACGCCACAAACATGTTTCCAACTCCTGTCTATTTCTTTAATCACAAGCGAACATTGTTGATATATCACTCTGTGACTGAAGACAATGTTAGCCTTCTTGCTCCTGTTTATTTCTTTAATCACCGAAGCAGGTAACAAGCGAAAATTGTTCACCTGCTCCCAAGTGATAGTTACCTCTGTAATTTGCACCACATAATTCATTTTTTAAGTTAATGTAAATATATTGCAAGGGTCGGTGGAGCTAACAAATGGGTTGTAGGATCGACGAGGTCTTCATTAGGTAAAAAATACTATATAGGCTACGTTAAACAAGACGATTAAAAAATTTATAAAAAAAAACGTTATTGCAGGTTCAATCAAACCAATCCTCCATCTGCATAAATTTTAGGAAACTAATTTAATTAGTCTTTTCTATGCAGTAAAGGGCATATAATGATCGCGGACGTCCCACACTATAAGTCCCATTATCATTTATAAAGTGACAAATTAGGAAACTATAGACGCCCCCTTAAGGAAAGGTAAATTTTAAATCTTTATCAGGATTTAACTCTTACTCAATGCGATAAATTTATCCCATAATTACACTATGCCTTGGGGTTAATTAGTTGACGTATTTCCTTGAGAGAAAAAAAAACTCCTTACATATTTTAGTCACGAAATCATAATTTATTTTGATTATGTAACGAGGACGGATGGTAAGAAATTCTTCAAGAAACACAATCACCGTTCTTAGTAAAAGGGGTTAATTAGTCTTTTCAATGCCTTCCTGTAGCGATGTCATCACTGGCTGATTACCTCAACTCGCAGAGAATTTATTGACTTCAGTAGGGGATCGTACAGGCAGATGTACAGACTATAAATTACTAGAGTCAAAAATCGGAGAATTAATGCCTAGGTTCAAGTTTTTGGCCTTGCCCAGAGGAATGAACGGTAAAATATGTCGCATCATAATTAATTCGAACATTTGATATAGCAATATGGCAACCAAACAAATGAGCACATATTTGACAAACTTGAAGTATTGCGACAACTTTGTACCACAGAATATAAGCCATGGCAAATTGAACCCGGCAATCAACTCTACTACAGGAACTGAATTTTACAAGGGACGCTGGTCATCTGCTTCTACAGGCAAGCATTTTCCATGTTTTCTCCGCCGTTCTGAAGGCGCTCGACGATTTCTGGAATTCTGAGCTTCCTTCTTTTGCAACTTGCTGAGGTGTCCAACAGCCGCCGATTCAGTCGCCTGCTCAAGTTGTTTTATTATGTCATTTAGCTCCCTATGGCAGCCCCGTGCCAGGTCCAAACCGGACCAGGCCGGATCTGAACTGGATCCACTTCGGATCCATAACCAGGTCAATGGAAGTTACCCATTGACATGGTTACATGGGCCTGAACAGGCGATTTCTATTAAAGTCCAAAAATAACCGTTGAACCAATAATTAATCAGAAATTAAAATTATTAAGTCCAAAAATGGTACCTAGGAATAATGATAGAGAAAGGAGACCTGAGCTGAGAGATGGATAAAAACATGCTCGAAATAGGCTTGAAATTGAGTTTAGAGGAGGAAATCTAGGGTTAAAGATGGATTCTCGATGACGGCTTGTTATCACCTTTATAAAGGATGTCTGGGAGATCGGGTGTTATCCGATCGACTCCGTACATTGTTGTGTAACCACAAGTATGTAGTTATATTGTCAAGTAAAAAAAAATATGACTGTTGATTAAGCACTAGTCAAGTTCCCAAAGTAAGTTATCTAAACGATCACAATTGTGTGAAAGCTCGAGAATAAGAGATTAAGAGAGAGAGAGATCTCCACTGAGAGCAAATGATTGGTGAGAGAGAAATTGATTTGGAAAATGATTATAGGATTTCGGCTTCACTATGATACTAGTTGATGTCCTATAAATTATTCATCTCTTTACCTTCATATTTACGCTCTTATAAGGATTCTAACTAAATTACCGGTGTGGACCCGTAAAGGTTACACCAAAGTGTTTACCCCATTAGATTTCAATACTATTTAAGTAAAGAGGTAATATAGAAAGTCCAGTGAAGGGGATTTCCCCTATTACATGAGAACCCCCGGTCAAACAGTTTAGATTGCACATGTTATTTCCCAACATTAAATTGGGAAAAACCATTAAACTCTAATTAGTTATTCTTTCGTAGAGAGTTGGTCTTCATTTCAAGGGGAAACTATAGAAAGTTCAATTAAAGAGATTTCATCTATTACTAAGGGCTCCGCAGTTATATGATTTAAAACATCTCCCCTATATGGTGATCAATCATTCACATCCATTAATCAAACAACATACACTACAACAAAAATATTAAAAGACAACGGTTAAAAATCGTTGTTGTAGGCTCTTTAAAACCGTTGTAATTGGCAGTGTTGTTAAATGTGCGGTAAAAGACAACGGTTTAAAACCGTTGTCTTTGATCACATTAGACAACAGTCATACAACGGATTTAAAGCGTTGTCTTTTAATACCAATGACAACAGTTCTGCAACATATAAAATCGTTGTAATTGCCAGTTTTACAATAATTTTGATCGCAGATATGCTTTTGACAACAAATACACTGTTGTCTTTCTTCCAAATTTAGTTTTAAACCATTGTCTTTGCATACTTTTCACAGCGGTTAAAAAATTGTTGTCTATGTTGATTAGAAAATGCATCACGAATAGATAAAATAATTTTTTTGCACACAAACCTGTACAACATATATACATTCACAAAACCATTGTCAACATATATACATTCAGTTGCGTTTTATACATCTTGCCTCAACCAAAAACTGGTACAACATATATGTACATTCACTTAAGTTAAGTTTATAAACTTCTACAATTACTACAAGCTAAGCTATCCAAACATGACCATAGTTCATGACAACCACAAAATTAATTTTATCAAACCACAACCATGAAAATTAACTTATCCATTTCTGAATAGATCAAGTGATCAGGATGTGCAACAATCTTCACGCACTGGTCCTTTTTCTGCATACAAAACTTCATAGACTTAGCTTGCAAACCCAGCTTTATCCCTTTTCTGAAAATAAACGTCCTGGAGATTACTTTCCTTCAGGATGAAAAGAAGAAAAAAAATATTAATATGATGTGCTAGATTTCTAAAGAAGAAAGAGGGGTCATTTCTTACCTCCTAATAAGTTGAGACTTAGCCAATATCCATGATCATGATAGAGGTTTGAATACTTAAATTTAGTCCCTCAAGTTTCATTTGAATCAATGAAACCTTTGGTATTTGGTTAAGTACTCACTATGGTCCTTCTCCAGACCGAACCTGGATTCGGAAGCTTGACCCATTATTTCATTGAACTACATGAGTTAAAAAAACAAAAAACACAACAGAAGCTAAAATGTTAAAAGACAACATATTTTATTTATGAATATGCAAAGATATGATAATTTAGGTTTTACCTTTATGTTTTGCATCAGTCGTTGACGTTATGTAGGGCAACACCGAAACAACTTCGAAGTAAATTACAAGTGCTAACAATGGACAAGGCACAATCTACAATTATAGAAAAAAAAATCATTAGATCTTGTAAAAACAATCATATAAATAAAAGAAATGTTTATTAGATCTTGTAAAAACATGCAAGTTATTTATGATCAAAGGAGACAAGTTTCAAAATCTTGGACAATTCACTTCAGCAGGTTAAAACTGGAACCAGTCACTAATCTTGTCTGGTAGGATTGGATGGACTCTAGTTAACCTAAAATTTTCACAAGTTTAACTTGGAAAGAATAGTCAAACCTTCAAATGAAACCACAGTCCAGATTTTTCAATACAGGGGTCCTAACAATTTATAAGGTATGGCACAAATCACGAAAAAACTTAAGAGCACTGCCTAACTTACCCACAGATATCGCAGTTGTACTCCTCTTATATTTGTACATTTGGACATAGAATAGGATATCTCAATTACAATATTAATCATTGGAGAACTAAAATATTAGTTACTTATATATAAACAAGTACTTACTCATGAGAAAGGGAATGAACAAGCTCCTGCAGGAAATCAGTAATAAATCCATTCTCATCCATTAGCACATGGTAATGAGTGGGTCGGGTTGTACCCTATGAAATTACAAACACCAATATAAGAAAAACTTGAATTACTTATAGCTCTTGGAATATTGAATTTATTTACACAAATGGCAGAATTTAATCCACAAAGCAAGTTCCTGTCAAGAACATTGATAATTTAATTTTGAAAATATACCTAGTAATTCACAAAGCAGGTACTTGTAAAAAAGAAAGCACCCAAATAAAATTCACACCGACCAAGAATGCTAAAAATTTATAAATGTAAAGGCTTTAAATAGAGTACAACTTTTGAAACACAGAGCTTACAATCATGCCAGCATTAGAGCACATGTAGAAGTCATAATTCCTTGGATGACAAATTTGGTTAAAAATAATTGTCCCTGCATTTAAAACTCCATGGGAAAAAAGTAATGTCAAAACATACAATGCGCTTCATATTTGTGCATTTGCGCATGTCATGTATGAAGCTTGAAACATCATGTCGAGCTAAAAAATTAACAACAACCCAACGAGTGATTTGAGACGACTCCATCAATTTCTGAAAGAGGTATATATTTTAACTACAATAATAAACTCATTGAAAGCAAAAAAAACACCTTTTGGTTAAAATTCCATCTCCCCCTTGATGGAATAAAGTCCTCTCCATTGCCAACACTGAGCTGCAGCATTTGCTTTTGTCATAAATAACCTCAAATAATACGTAAAAATATAAATACAAAATATAAAACCATACCCGCGGAGGTTGCAATACTATGCCTTCTATTTGAGTAAAAGCAGTGGCAATGCTAACGCTACATGCATGTAGGAGTGGGTGAGCATCATAATTATTGAATCTCAAAGCCTATCTATCATCCAAGGATAAGCATGAAAAAACAGCATACATGTCATACCAACAAAACCAATCTTAAAGATCGAAACATGCCTCACTGAGGACACTTATTCACATAAGGCTTCAGCCTTGACTTTTCCACCAGGGAAACTTGTTGAAATGTTGACAGTGATTTGGTATATCTTTGCATTGAAACTAAGGAGCAGAACTGAATAGTTTGCCAAATTTGTCAGGATAAAAATAAAGGTTCTTTCAAAAAAAATTTAAAAAAAGTGAAGTAGAATGAGCTCAAAAACCTCAAGGGGCACATATGATGGTCCTTTTGGTTTTCCAATATTTAAGCAAGGAAAATCAGTAGAGTAACACAATTGAATTCTCTGTTGTCACAAAAAATAATCATAAACAATTACTTCAATTGTATATGAATTTTCATTTCCATTTCTCAAAGGAAGGAAGCAAGACCAATTCCAACCTTGAGGCAGATACAACACCATTATACAAACACTAATGGTTTTCAAAAAGCAAGATTAGTTCCAAACATAAGCAGAGAAAAAGGAGAATTCTGCAATTCCAAGCAATAAATTCTTATCGCCAAAGGAAGAAACACAGAAGTTGTACAAACTCACATTTATATAAAAGCAGCTTCTCCTAGTTCTTAAAATAATGCTTCATTACATATGCTTCAAAAATTCAAAGATTCTTATAAACCAATTGATTGCAAAATGCTGACAAATAATGAAACAACACAACCTGGAAAAACTCACATTTCATCTTTGTAAGCCTTGTCACTTACCCCAATGATTGTAAATATGTTTAATAAAATTATTTTTTTAAAAAAAATCACTTTTCCAAATAAAACCTAGGTGAGACATACCTTTCGCTCATCCTCACTGCCTCCATGTTCTTACTCATAATTGCTGCCATCCTCACTGCCTCCATGTCCTAACTCAAGGAAGTAGGAAGCTAGTACACTTTTTAAGGTTAGATGAGACAAGAAGGCTTATTCATTTGTTACAAAGTTGTTCAGCTGTTCCTCTAAAGGAAGGTGAAGCGAAACCATCACAATCAAATGCTTCCTCCGTTTGCATCTATGAATTAATTGTAGCAACTTGAGTAAAAACCTTTCTTGAAAAAACCAAAGAGTTGCTAATCAATTCACAGATCAAATAGAGATCCAAGAAATCTCATAACTTCTTGTTTTTAAAGCAAACAGAACATGAAGTCAAAGGTTTTCTTTAGTTTTGATTGCAATCTTAGATTAATACGATTGCCTAAGGAAAAGGGAAAACAAAATTGAAATAGGAAGAGGTTGTTTGGCGAGATCAAAGATTATTCGATCTGTGAACATGTACAAAGAACAGCAATAAAGCAATTTGGGGTAGAAAATTTGAGATCGGCATATAATCAAACACCTTTGATGCATCTTGTTAGTTACCAGCACTGGTCCATCTCCCACGTCCGCGGCTGGCGTCGACCGGCGTAGAAGGAATACGATGATCAGGAAGAATGGAACGACCTCCATCTCCGATCGGTGACGAGGACCCCTCGATCATACTCGGTGCGCTTGTCCGGGTCGGAGAGCGTCTCGTAGGCCGCGTGGATCCACATGAACTCGTCAACCGGTCCGCCGCGACCACCGTGTCCGGGTGGCATGCGCCGGCGAGCCTCCAGTAAGCCACCATGATCTTGAGCCCCGATGTGGCAGCGGCGACGCCGAGCACGTCGTACAGCGTGCCGGGGCTGAGGGTGAAATCGGGGGCACCGAAACGGCAGTGCGAACGGGAATCTAGCGATGGCGATGAGCAGAGGGGGAAAGAGGAGGAGGGAGCCCCTAAAATC
Organism: Zingiber officinale; assembly: GCF_018446385.1. Taxonomy (NCBI): domain Eukaryota; kingdom Viridiplantae; phylum Streptophyta; class Magnoliopsida; order Zingiberales; family Zingiberaceae; genus Zingiber; species Zingiber officinale. The sequence goes on along the minus strand of NC_055997.1, from coordinate 135,365,888 downwards.
CCTCCTCTCACCCCTTCTGAAGGTTTCAGTAGGAAGGTCGGGGGGGGAGAGAGATCGTATGAGGAGAGGGGTTTAGGGTTCGGGAAGGTTAAGGGGGAAAATAGGGTGCCAAAAAATTTTCGGAGGGAATGCAAAACACTGCCACAACAAAAACTGTGAAGGGAAAAAACGGCGAAAGAAAAAAGTCAAAGACAACGGTTTTAATAAACCGTTGTCTTTGACCCCCTAAGAAAGCGCTTAAAGACAACAGTTTTAGAAAACCGTTGTAAAATGTGTTGTTGATTTTACAAAAAGTCGCTCAACGACAACAATTTTTATAAAACTATTGTCTTTTGTTTTTTTTTTTGAAAGCTCAAAGACAACGATTTTGTCAAAAACTGTTGTCTTTAACCAAATTAACAACACTTCCTTCTAAAACCGTTGTCATAGGGGTGTTGTCTTTTAACATTTTTGTTGTAGTGATAAACAATTAATCATTCATCACACACACATTTAATCAAATAAGAACAAGACATAACCATACCATAGAACAAGAAAATGGGCAAATTTATAGTTCATAGATCAACATCAAATCATAATTACTCTTTACATCCTAGAATCACGAGATATATTCCATAGCAATGGGATACAATCCAAAGACATGAAAGAAAGTAATCTGCAACTCAAATCTAGAAGAAAAGAGAAGAGAAAGCTTAGTGAGATATTGTCGATGTCTTTGGTTGAAACCCTTCCTTTGATAATGGACGAATTGGTAAAATCTGCCTCCGATGGTGAACAATTCATCGAAATCTGCCTCGAATGTGGACCTTGTGGGTTCCCTTGTGCTTGAAGGGAAAACCCTCTCCCTTGAAAAGGGGATCTTGTTCCCCTTTTATAGGACCTCCACACAGGCATGTGTCAATGCCACACAGTGCCTATGAAGCATGATCGTAGTTGAAAGTCATTGAGAAGAAAGCACGGTCGTGCCTCAAAGGCATGACCAAACCGTAGAAATCTACTACTGGAAAAGGCACGGTCTTGTCTTTCGACATGGCCTCACCATCGCATTCACTATGGGCAAGACATGGTTGTGTCTTTCAACACGGCTTCACCATGGCATTCACTGTGGGCAAGGAACTACCAAGCCTTATAAGTATCAAACCGTGAGGCTGGCTGGGAGCAATGCATTGTCGTACCTCATGGTCACGGCTGAATCATGGCACAAGCTGACTCCTCTGAGAGACATGGCAATGCCTATGAGGCACAACCATGTCCTAACTGAATAAGACACGATTGTGCCTTTGAAGCACGGTCATGTCATGGCTTCTTTCTCTCCAAGTTCGCTCCAACGTCCAATAAGCTCTATTTTTGCTCTAAAAAGTATCTTGTCAATCAAAATACAAAAAGAGTAAAAGTATTGATATCATAATAAAATATAGTGTGATAATATAAATCATACTCATGAAATGCAAGTAAATGTATGAAAATATTATACAATCTGCAAATGCACAGTCCTTATCAAGTAATAAAATATCGATCTCATAGGTACTATTGATTAAACACTACTTAAATTCACATAATGAATTATCTAGACAATCGAGGGTTGTTTTAGTCATGAATGCAAGAGAAAAGAAAGAACACAGAGATAATCTTGAGAGGGGATGAGCTTAGGGAGATGGTTTCTAGGATTTTAGTTTCATTATGATGCTAATTAATGTCCCTAGTACATGTTTACTTCCTTTCCCTGCCTGTTTATGATCATGTAAGGATTCTAACCTAACTATCGGTAAGCTATAATAATTCCAACATCATTTAGTAAAGGAATAACTCTAGAAATTTCAGTTAAAGGATTATCCTTTGTCAATAAGGGCCCCAAATCATATAATCAATAGAATTTTCTCAGTTACTGCCTAACGAGGATTAAAAGCTACACTAGTGTGATTACACTATTCTCATTCAATGTCACTAAGTTGAAGAGGTAACATAGAAAGTTCGATTAAAGGGATATTTAAAGGCCCCCTGATCATACAATCGCAAAATTATAAGTCACTTCCTAACATTAAATTAGTGTAAACTCATTACGCTCTTAGTTTTCGTGGAGGATTAGCCCCCAATTTAAAGTGATACTTCAGAAAATCTCCTTAAAGGAATACTCTCTGTCACTAGGCCTCCATCCATTCAATCCAAAGTACCTTCTCTACATGGTGACTAATCTCCCACATCTACATGTTACGCCATTCACACATTTCATCAAACACTTACAATACACAACACACATAGAGCATGGCATAAACACTTCATTAAATAATAAAATGACATATACATAGTTCATACATCAATCAAAACATCAAAACTACTCTCTACATCCTAAAGAGGAGATAATCTACTCCATTACAATAGAATACAACCAAAAGACAAAGAAAGTAGCAAACTATGACTCAATATATGGAAATAGAGAAAAGAGAGTGTTTATCCTTGAAGTATGACGCCTTTGGAGGCATTCCCTTACTCCGGAGGTGGACGGATCGTGAAGAAAAAGAGCTCTATGGTTTCCTCAAAATGGGAAAGTCCTTTCCCAAAGAGAGGGATGAAGTCTCAAACCCAAGATAAGTCAAAGAATGAGTTTCTTGATCCTTTTATATCTCCCCCAAATTGTCTAGATATGCCCGGCTTACATGGCTCCTTCAAAATAGGTTTTTCACCCCTTAAACCTAGTTTTCTAATGTTTCAACCTAATCAATGTTATATCCCTTGAAATTACATACATTCTGATAGTTTAATCGACCTGTGGCTCCAACTGAGGTGAAAGTTATGATAATTCAAAATTTGGTCTACAGTCTAGGCAAAGGACCCACTGAGATCGTTCCTAGGAGGCACGACTGTACCTTTTAGAATGGCTTCAACATGGTTTTCTCTACTGAACCCTGAATAAAAGTTGTAGATCTTGAAATTAATTATATTTTGGTATCTAGAACAGCTCGTAACTCCAACCAAGCACCAAGTTATAGTCATTTTACTTTTGTTCTACAATGCTATCTGGAATTCAATATGGATGTGACTAGAAGGCATTGCTATGCTGTGTAACCTTTTGTGAAAATGGGAAATTAACATAGTCATGTTCATTATCTCATCCTGGTCATGTGGGAGAGATTTTGCTCCATTTTAACATCATTTTGACCCCCATTTTGTTGAGGAACACGAGTGTATTAGGAGACAATTTTTATGTTGAGCTTTGGAAGAAGCACAACCTCGCCTACCCCATCACACGGTCATGCCAAGGAGGCACGACTAGGGCGTGCGTTGCCACACAATGGAGGGGTATAGTCGTGTTGTTTCACATGGTCATACCTTGCTTTAGCTCTAGATAAATGGCACGATCGTGTCATTTGGCACGGCCAGGCTATGTGCTCCACTAGATCTGAGGGGCACTACCAAGGGAGAGGCACAGTTGCTTCCTGGTGATGGGGCACGGTCAGGTTGTTGACCTTCTTCCGGACTCCAATGTACGTCTTTGCTCCATTTTTGTTCGAAATTATGACCTGTCAATCAAAACAAGCACAGAGTAAATCTCCGAATAAAAGGAATGAAAGTAAGATATAATAATAAAATAGAGTGTAATAAACATAGATTATACTCATAAAATACAAGTAGATGTGTATCAAATAATACATAAAAATAGATATAATGTACGCATATCATACCCCAAACTTAAGCTTTTGCTTGTCCTCAAATAAAAACATACAATTTTGACTCCTGTGGCTAAATAGTACATCATAATATCTAGTAAGTTAGTCTAATCCTATCAAATAATTTTATTGGTTAGAAAGATATAAAAGTTGTTTGAGTATGGCCTAAGAAATAATTCTCCATGCTAAGTGCAATAGTGGCTTTAGTTTTTCAAGTTTCAATCTTAAGCCTAGTTAAGTCGTCATAAGACCGTGTTCCTTTTTCTCCCAACAATAAGCATTTACCTGCCACTCACATGGTTTATCTTTCTCAATCTACCAAGGGTCTCAAAGACATGCTCGATATCAAGAAAAGCATAGTAGTTATTTTTCTAGTAATTTAACTCGGTCCCAAAGGGGTAACTCACTAGTTTCCACTCACGATAATTATTTTTTATATCCCTTATTCATTTTTTTCACTTTTCCCTCTAAATGATTGCAAGGTGCAATACTTGAACATAAATGCACATGAATGCAAATATAAGGATATTTTAATTTTTCCAAATGAGCTGACATGATCCGAGCCACATCCAGTAACCAAAATATAGTTTAAGAAATCACCATGGAAACATTAGTACTAATTAAGTTCTATAAATCATGACTATTTTCAAAATTATCTACCATTAAAACTAGGCAAAGCGTGGGGAGATCCTAAAACAAGGCCACTGTTTAAACTTTTATAGTAAAAATATTACTCACTTCATGCTAACATGAATAAAAAAAAGATAGATAACTAAATATACTAGCATTATAAGTAACAATAAACCACATGAAATCTATAACTAGCATGCTAGTATTTTTACATTAAGGAACAAATAATCATGACGTGATGTATGATATGATATGGTGATGAAGAGGGATCCACCAAAGACATGTAAAAGGAAGGAAGACCGATTGACATGGAGATCAAAGTCAAGGAAGGCAAAAAGACATTGGCCATGGATCGACTAAACATGCCAGTTATGGCTGGATGAATGGCATGTCTGAGCGGATCAGTTATGGTCGAGCGGACAACGTAAAGCTAAGAGATAAACGAACACTACATCCCCCGACCATCGTCTCGGCCGAGCGGGTGGCGTGTCCATTCAGGTTTGATGTAACCCTCCGACTATAGAAAAGATGAGTAAAGGAGGATTACGCTGTTCAACATAACCGAGTGGAGGTCTCCCGGCTAAGCAGATGTCAATTGGCTTATAGCGGGACCCACCCTTGTATCTCTTAGTACTCTTTTGGATGTTTATGCCATTGACAACAGAGCATGTTCCCTAGGTAAATTGTGTTGGTGCAATTGACCTATAGGGTTTCGATGTTTGACAATGCACCCAAGTCTAGTCAGTTTGGCTAAGAGTCAATCCAAATAGGACTTGATGTTTGGAAGAGAGTAGTCTATTCAGGACTAGATGACTAGCAAGGAGAAGTCCTAACTGGAGGAAGTCCTGGTGAGTGAAGTCAGACCCTAGTGAGTAAAGCTAGGTAGTGGAAGTCCTGGTAAGTAAAGTCGGGCCCTAGTGAGTGAAGCTAGATGGTGGAAGTCCTAGTGAGTGAAGTTAGGCCCTAGTGAGTGAAGGTAGGTAGTGGAAGTCCTAGTGAGTGAAGCCAGACCCTAGTGAGTGAAGCTAGGTGGTGGAAGGTCCTGGTGAGTGAAGTCGGGCCTAGTGAGTAAAGCTAGGTGGAGGAAGTCCTGGTGAGTGAAGTCAGGCAATGGAAGCCCTAGTGAGTGAAGCTAGGCAACCCTAGGGGGAGATAACCCTAGGTTATATGTGACCAACTGGTTTCCGGTCAACTATGCGCAGTCGATCAAACCAGCGAATCTTGAATTCTATTAACACTATTTTACCTTATCATTTTATCTATTATGCTAACTCAGTGTTGTAGGGAAGTTCAGCTAGGTTGACGGGCTGACCGGATAGCTAACACGAAGTCCAGACTGGTTGACGGGCTAACCAAATGTCTGGAAAAAGGTAAGTAAAGATAAGTCACTAGAGGAGAGTGACTGTGAGGATGCGTCCCAGTTGAGGGATAGTAGGTGTTGGTCCAGTTTAGGTCCATTTGGGATCCCTAAACTGAGACCTTGATTAATTCTTGGTCCTGGTAGGATAGGAACTAATTACTCTATTATATTTGTGCTAACACTTGTCTTGCAGGGTATTCGGACTAACATATTTGTTGCAGGGCAAGAAAATAAGCAAAGAAGCAAAGCTGCCTTCGGGTGAACAATACCCGAAGGCACCTTCCATAGCTATGGAAGGCGCTTCGGTATTGTTCATGGAAGGCGCCTTCCATGGCTATGGAAGGCGCCTTCTATGGATAGAATTTGGCCAATTTGAAGATAAAGCGCAGCGATATCGAGATTGATTTTTGCCTCATTGGAGGCGTCTTCCAAGCCTTTTATAAGGTAGGTTTAAAGAGGCTTTGGGACAACAACCACATACGAGCTACTGTGCACATTTGAACCTTCGACTACTCCTGGCTCCTGCTGCGACTCAACTGTGAAGCTGTTGAGCTCGACGACTGCTCCAAGGAGTTTCGATCACGCCCAATAGACAGACATCAAAACAAAGTGCTTCAACTCAATTCCTAAAAAATGTTGGTAACATTTGTTTTCTGTACTTAATTTCTAAAAAAAGGGCAAGTGCAGTGTGTTGCACTTGACCTAATTCCTTTGTACTCGATTCTCTCTTCTGGAGGTACCAGAAGAGGTTTTTAGTGGATTATCCATCGATAGGTCTACGGAACCTGGGCCTTGGAGTAGGAGTCATTGAAAGCTCCGAACCAAGTAAAAAATCACTTGTGTTCTTCTCATACTTTCTTATCTTCGAACTTCTTACTTTCCTTTGTGTACTCGAGTTTCAAAAACTGAAAAAGAAGTTTTTAAAAACCACGTGATTCACCCCTCCTTCTCTCACGTGTATCACAATCTAACAAATTGTGCTTTGGAAGCTTCTAGCCTGTCACATTAGAGATATGCATGCTCACTTAAAGAAATGTGTCAAGGATACTTTTTAACTTGTCTTTTCATAAGATGCTTGGGAAAACTTTTGCAGGCTTTGAGATGTGTGCATAGATAGTACAGTGACACTATAAAAGAGGGCTCCAATCTATAGATGGAGCTATGCAAAACTTTAATATTCTACACATGTTTTTGCTATAGCATTCTTACTATTCTCCACATCACCAGAAACTGACTTGAGCGTCGGAGGGCTAATGTCGGGAACTCCTTTCTAGCTTGACACTAACGCTTCTGTGTTGCAGGACTACGTGAAGTCTCCACCTTGTCAACTTTCGAGCCACATTCACAACTTACCATTTTCTCTTCTTTCGGACAGGAATATATTTAGCACTGTCTATAGAAAGCTTTACTTGACTCAGAAACATGAAGATGGAGGACGCTAGATGACTTACAAATGGTGGAGTAGTAGCAAACAGCAGCTAATTGTTAAGTGAACGACCCCGCAACATCAATGACAGGACAACAAGCTGAGCCTAGAACCCAAGAAAAAAATCATGTTACTCGCAAGCCATGAAATAGATCGACCAACGCCTATGGAGAAGCACCGAACGCACCAATTTCGTAACACTGAGTATTATTCCGCACACCTTTAGAGGAGCAAGGCCGACCGGAAAAGACACAAAGATCCTCTTCGAAGGATGCACCCGTCTGGGACGAGCGTAAGGGTAAAGCACCCTGGCTCGATGACTCTCTCGAGCGAATAAATAGGCAATTCTCCTAGGAGATCTTGGACAACCAGGTGCCAAGGCACTACAGACCCTTGACTATTGGAGAATACATGGGAGCAACTAACTCTGAGGAGCATCTGATCAAATTTGACAATATGGGCATGCTCCACTAGTTTACCAATGGAGTTAAATGTTGAGTATTCCTCACCATGCTCTCCGAATCAGCGTAGAGGTGATTCAGGAGACTACCGATCGGATCCATATGTAGTTTCAAAGACCTCCAAAAGACTAATGTCAACTTGTTCATAGTAAAACAAGGGTCCAAGGAAGTATTGCGAGCCTATATTAAAAGATTTAACCAGGTCCCCATCAACCACGCTAGAAATATTGGTGAGTTCTTTCTCCCAAGGACTTATAGATGGTGAGCTCTTCCGCTCACTCATCCGGAAGCCCCCACGAGATTTCAATCATCTACTCGGGTGGGCCACAGAATAAAATATGGAGGAGACTCGGGCAACTCGAACGAAGGAAGTGATTCCTGAGTCAACTGCTACCCCGGAATGTCGTGCAGCCCATACACACCAACCACTAAAAGGGTCCCGAGCGGGAGCTGCACCACAACACCAAGAGCCCTGGGCCCATGCAATCCAACATGTGAATGTCGAGTAGCCGAAGTTCGTCGAGCCTGGCCCATGGACTCCACTCTTCTATTCTTATCATCGGTCAGTAACACACAACACCAGAGATTGCTACTAACTTAAATCGAAGCTACGCTGCACAGCTTCACCAAGATTCTGTCGCCGATCCCTGAGTCCTGATCGTATCCGACATAGCCAATCGAGGACATCACGAGGAAAATGGACTGAGAGCTAAGCAGCACCGATAGCCGCCCTCAGGGAGAGAATATGAAAGGCCCTCGTAGGCATTTGCCAAGCGATCACGCCCATCAACTTGAGAATAAGAGAACCGAAGCAATGTCACTCGGGGTGACATTAGCATGATTGCGGGAGGCCCAACCGATGGTGATTCCAATCGGGTTCGGAAGTCACACACTCGGCGACTCAAAATACATGTTGTTGAATGTAGCAAGGAGAAAGTAGAAGGGCTAGAGATCAATTTGGCCCTCGGAACGTAGAGGGGGTAGAGTTCCCTCATGATGATGATTTGATCATCAAGGCAACACATGCTAATTATAATATTCATCATACTTTCATAGATACAGGAAGTTCGACGAACATCATATATAAGAAGGCGTTCGAGCAACTACAGATCGAGTGGAGTGAGCTCCAACCCATGACAACACCTTTCTATGGATTCACAGGCAATGAAATATTGTCGATCGACCAGGCTCGGCTAGCCATATCACTTGGGGAGGAACCGCTCCAACGAACGAGAACGACTAACTTCATTGTGATGGATGCCCCATCTGCTTACAATGTCATATTGGGCCGACCTGCACTTAATAAATTTTGAGCGATCGTCTTCGCGTTCTGCCAGAAGATCAAGTTTTCAATGGAGAACTTGGTCGGGGAAGTAAAGGGCGACCAACTTGTTGCCCGCTGGTGCTATGTTGGAATGGTAAAGACTAAGGTGGGGGTCACTCGGAAAGCTCAATAGCAGGAGGTGAATGCAATCCTAGAAGAGCCACCCACGCTGGTCTATGAAGAAAAGGAAGAAGTTCATGTGCATCCCGCCCACCCGAAGGCCACAACCTTTATAGTGACAGATCTAAGCAAGGAGAAGAAAGCGGAGTTGGTCGCCTACCTGAGGCAAACCCATGATGTGTTTGCATGGGCGACTCACTAGCTCTCTGGAATCTTGTCGAGCATAGCACAGCATGTATTGCACATCCAACCGGACGCAAGGTTGGTGAAGTAAAAGAAAAGAGACTTCAGTATGGAACAGTATCAGATCATCCGAACGGAGATAGATAAGTTACTTGAAGCTGGACATATCCATGAAGTTTAGTTCTCGAGTTGGTTCGCCAATGTTATGTTAGTCTCCAAGTTAGGCAACAAATGACAGGTCTGCATCAACTTCCGCAATTTGAATAAGGCTTGCCCGAAGGACTACTATCCATTGCCATGAATCGATCAAATGGTGGACTCCACAGTCGGCTGTGAGCTGATTTACATGCTGGAAGCATACCAGGGCTACCACCAGCCTCCGCTAGCCAAGGAGGATCAAGAGAAGGTCAGCTTCATCACGACGGACAGAACCTTCTGATATAATGTAATGTTGTTCGAGTTGAAAAATGTCGGAGCCACATATTAGAGGTTGATAAACAAGGTGTTCCGCTGCCAGATCGGCCGAAACATAGAGGTATATATAGATGGCATTTTGATAAAATCCCTCTGAGCTACTGAACTCTTTGCAGACATAGAAAAGACCTACTAAGTGCTAAGGAAGTATGGAGTCAAGCTCAACCTGATAAAGTGTTTGTTCGGGGAAAAAAGTGAATGATTCCTCAGTTGCATCATCATCGAGCGGAGGATTAAAGAAAATCTGATCAAAATGAAGGCACTCCAGAACATACCTCCTCCACACAATTTAAAGGAGACCTAGTGGCTGACTGGACAAGTTACAACCTTATCAAGGTTTATCTCTAAATTGTCTGATCGAAGTCATCCATTCTTCAAGGTTCTACACCAAATGTGGAGTGCGACAAGGTGCTGGAAGAGCTTAAAAGTTATTTAACTTCCCTACTTGTACTGGCGAAGTCCATCGCCGGTGAACCTCTCTAGATGTACCTATCATCCATAGAGCGAGTGGTCGGATTGGCATTGGTGCGACAGAATGATGCTAAGTAGTAGCCGATGTACTTTTTGAGCCATTTATTGAAAGATGTTGAATACTGACGTACAGACTAGTCCTCACCACTCGGAGGTTACACCTATATTTTTTATCACATCCAATAATTATGTTAACTAACAGCACCCTAGGAAGAGTCCTCAACCCCTAAGCATCCGGTCGTCTAATCAAATAGACCACAAAGCTAAGCAAGTTTGACATACAATATCGGCCTAGATTGGCGATCAAGGCGCAAGCCTTAGCTAATTTTATGACTGAGGTACAGAACACCCAACCGGAGGTAACTTGGAGGATCTATGTGGATGAATCATCCATCCGACAGGGTAGCAGGGTGGACATACTTTTGATATCACCACGCGAAGATCGAATATAGTTGTCTGTTCGGCTGGACTACCACACTACAAATAATGAGACAGAGTACGAGGCGCTAATCGTCGGCCTACAAGCAGCCCGGCACATGGGGGCCACAAAGGGCCTTATCCGCTCAGACTCTCAACTGGTAGAGCAACAGCTATTGGGCACTTTTGAGATAAATAATACTAGACTAAGGCTATATGCAAAGGCGTTCAAAAATTTAAGGGCTAGGTTTCAAGAAGTAATTATCCAAAAAAAATTTCAAGTGGAGAATCAACATGTGGATGAGCTGGAAAAGTTAGCAAGTTCTTTAACCCATTTGGCGTTGGATAGGCTGATCGAGCAGGAAATGTTAGTAGCTCACATCAAGAGGCCAACTGGAGGGGAGACCTCAAGTGATTGGAGAACACCTTTGATCGAGTTCCTATGATCGGACAACGTGCCAGCCGACCAAGAGTAGACTCGGTTAATAAAAATAAGAGTCAAACGATTTACACTAGTAGAAGACTACCTGTACAAAAGAGCCTTTTTGAGACCATTGTTGAAGTGCATCAGATCGGAGGACGTTTAATATAATCTGCAAGAGGTTCACCAAGGCTCTTGTGGCAGTCATCCGGGCGGTCTTTAATTAGTAAAAAAAATCTTGTTAGCATACTATTTCTGGCCTACTCTACAAGCCGATGTCGCTCGAACGATAGCAACCTACTTGTCTTGCCAAAAATATCAAATTATATCGCATAGACCTACAGAAGAGCTGACGACATCTATTGTCTCCTATCCATTCGATCAAAGGGGCATGGATATTGTAGGACCCTTCCCCCTAGCGATCGGACAAAGGGAATTTCTTCTTGTGGCGATAGACTACTTCTCCAAGTGGGTGGAGGCCGAGCCGCTCACCAAGATAACCAAAAAATGGTTATCAAATTCTTGTGGCAGAATATTATATGTCAGTTCAGCATTCCTCACAAACTCGTCTCTAACAATGGAAGACAATTTCAATGGCGAAAGCTCAGAGGGTGGTGTGTCGGGTATGGTATTACATAAGCTTTCACTTCAATAGTTTATCCCCAAAGTAATGGTCAGACAGAAGTCATCAATAGAGAAATTCTCAGAGAATTCTGAACTCGGCTCGACCACGTAGGGGGAAGCTAGGTAGATGAACTGCCAAGCATGTTGTGGACCTACCACACCACACCCAAGGAAGCTACTGACATAACCCCATTCCACTTAGTATATATAGGGGAAGCAACAGTGTCGATCGAGATAGGGATTGAGTTCGATCGGATGCAGCTTTACGACAAGAAAAATCCCGAATGGTGTCTTTTGGAGCTAGACTTAATAGACGAAATCAGGGATAAAGTAGCTGTGTGATTGATGGCATACCGGCAGAAGATGAAGCAAAACTACAGCAGGAGGGGGATTCCCAGATCCTTCTAAATTAACAACTTAGGCGGAAAAAGAGTCAAGTTAGTTGACGATGTCACTAAGCTAGAGGCCTCGTGGGGAGGATCATATAAAGTCATCCAAAAGCTCAATTCAAGATCCTATTATTAACAAAATGAGAATGGAAGGAACCTGTAACTACCTTGGAATGCAAATCATCTGCAACCCTACCAGGCCGAGTAGTAAGTTTGAGATTGAATTTATGTAAATTGTAAAAATATTTACTCTATGAATGCAGGAAAGTCTAAATAAAAATTCACCGAGTGTCAAAGACTCACATGCCAATCAATCGTGTTATAAGCGAGCAAAGCCCTCGTGTCTAAGTGTCCTAGACTCACATGTCATATGGTCGTGTTATAAGCGAGCATGCTCTTGTGCCCCAAAGTTATAGCCCCCGGGTTTTAGACTAGGCATATCCTAGACTCACGTATCGTTCAACCGTGTTATAAGTGAGCAAAGTCATCACACCTAAGTGTCAAAGACTCATGTGTCGTTTAGCCATGTTATAAGTGAGCAAAGCCCTCACACCTAATTGTCAAAGACTCACGTGTTGTTAGGCCATGTTATAAGCTAGCATACTCTCACGCATCAAAGTGTTAGCCTCGGGTTTTAGACTGGGTCTGATCCCAGACTCACATGTCGATCAGCCATGTTATAAACATGCTCTACTTTTGTACCCCATATTACACGGACAAGTATGGAAAGCCAAGTCTCCTACACTAAGGATAAGTTTAAAAAAAATAGAAAGCTCTAGAGTGTTGAATGAAAATGCATTGATTCATACTTAGAAAATTTTTACAAGTTTCCCTTGGCGGTACAAGAAACTGCTGATAAACTTAAAGAAGAAACTACGGGATGTAGTCGAGCACATCGTCAGGAAGTGAATTGGAGATCTTCTCTCTTTTTATAACTTTACTAAGAAGTTCAGGGGAGAGGTAGTCATCGTCCTTCAGTTGTTGAAGGGTGTCGTCAATGTCGTAATCAAAGAGATGGAGAGTCTGGTCGGTGAACATTTCATTAAATTAAGGGGAGCGAAGGTATTTCACCCTGAAAGATTCTTATCAATCGGGTTCCTCCTCCTTGAACCTATCAAATGCCATTTTTAACGCCTTCAGCTCAGCCTTCAACATAGCTAATTCGACAGCTTGCTCATTTATTGTTCATTTATGCTCCTTGAGTTGGAGCTCACTCGTTGCCTGCTCCGCTATCCGGCTAACTTGCTCGGCAACTAGTGTTGCTTTTGCCTCTTCGAGTTTCTATGTCAAGACCCGAGCCTCCTTATTTTTGGTCTCCAGATCTTCCATGGCTCGGAGTTTCCTAGCTTTGGCAGAATTTATTTTGGACTCAAAGTGGTGAGCTTATTTGGTCAGCCGATTGAGCTGGAGGGTTTGATCATGATTCTTGTTCTTCTCCATGGTGAGTGCCCGCTCAGACCCAAGAAACTGCTCGGAGCTCGTGTCTAAGTCTTTTTTGAGTTGGACCAACTTTGCGGTTAACTGCTCAACTCGACCCCATGAGGTGTCTGGTTTCCCATCTGACAATCGAAGCTGTTGGTTCTCATGTTCAAGGAAGGCCAGCCGGTGGCACATAGTCAGACTCTCCATCCAGAACTACAAGTCAAATGAAGCTAGTCAACGTTGATCGGGAAAAGTAAAGAAAAAACTTCGCTAAACTTACCCTAGTTGATTTCTAGGTGAAACCATCCACAAGCTCCCCAGGCGAGATGGTCGCCACCCGGGTCCTAGCATCCTCCCACACTTATGCCAAAGGACCTTGGATTGCAATTTGATGTTGGGGGGAGTGACTCAGTGCCATCTGAACGTTGCCACTCGTCGGTCAGCAGGCAAAAGATTGCCTTGACATGACTGCAGCTGCTCGGATCAGAGGGCTCTGAGGTGGCGGTCCCTTGGATTTGAACATCGGGGAGGAGCAAATGATAGAAATAGCCTCTGAAGGACTCCCCCTGCTCAGAAGGAGGTTGGAAAGTTGTTGTTGGAGCACGGGCCTACAAGGCTGAAGTCGCCAAACAGGAAGAGGACTCCGTTCGGTGTCGCTTCCAGCGTTAGATCAGCATCTGGCCCGATGTGCCTGACTCGGAGGGGACCAGGGTCGGCTCCATAGTGGGGCACTCGATAGATAATTCACCTGTGTTCACTGTAGCATCGCTAGCTGCCACCTAGCTACCCATGACTTCGTCGGTTGGCTCGTCGGAGTGCTCAAAAGGCAACAAGCCACGACTTTCCAATTCAGTCACTGCCTTAGTGTTGATGTTCGCATTGGCAAGCTTGCACTTGCTGCTCAATAGGGCTCAGATCATGATTTAATCTGCAAAAAGGAGATAAAAATTAGTTAGATTCAAAGATGACAAGAAGAAAATAACGTACCTAGGGGGAGGGGCAACCGCATTCGGATAGGGCTTATCCCAAACACATACAGGATGCCCTCTAAATATAGCCTATGTATTTGGTATTTCTGACTAGCCAGGCTTGCGGCTGCTTGAAGGTAAATCGATTGGCCTCGATATTTGCCGAGCGAAGGAGAGGAAACGAACATAAAAGTAATGTTTCTTCTAGTGCTTATTCAAGGAGGGCATTTTGTCAAAATATATAGTAGCCACTCGGGCTTGGAAAAGGAAGGTGCTCGACTCAGATAGTTTCGAATAGTAGAAGTAGTGGAACACCCGGGGCACCAAAGGAATTCTGTATAGGCAGAATAAGACAACAACCCTGCATAATAACATAAAAGAGTTAGACACTGCCCCCGCGGGCTGGATCAACCGGTTAAGGCGTGACATCCTTGTACAATGAGTCGTAGGGTCGAAGGTCCACGGACGCGCACTGGATGAATAATCTGGGCCGGCTGTGTTAAATTCCGGAGACACCACGCTTTACCCGGGCCAGCATTCACCGCTGATTTACCTCCTCCTAGGATCCCTGTGGGGCCAGGCCTAGGGGGCCGCTGGGCGGCGGAACCCGCCTTTCCTTGTACAATAAAAGAGTTAGACACTAATTGATGTAAGGAAATGTGAAAATATCTACAAACATCCAGGAAGAAGGGATAAATGGGAAAGCGTAGGGCGCAAGGAATTGGTCTTTGAAAAAGGGCAAAAAACCATCTAGAGGCGTATGACGATGATCGTAAGCAGAAGGAATGGTGATTTGATATTCATCAGGAAAATGGTAAGTTAGTTTCATTTGATCAACCTCATCGCCATTAAACTTGGACTCGATGGAAGTGTACCATAACCCGGGGACAACCAAGGATGGGGAATGAGAGACTATCATAGAACAAGCGATGGAAATCGAAGGTCTAAAGGGAGAAAAGAGAAGAGACTTACTAGAGAGAAGGAGATTACCGATGATGAACAGAGAAAAAAGAACAGGGAGACAACAAAGACAAAGATGAAGAATGCAGTAGGGAGAAGAAAAAAGTTAAGTGTTTAAAAACCCTATGAGTGATCGACCCCAGTAGTCTGATTAAGGGCTTTGGAAAACAAGACTTTATTGTGATCGTTGAATTTGAAAAGGCAAATGTCACATTAGACCTAAACAGTCGTTTGTCACATCACGTATGTGGCGACAGAAAAAGACGACATGTGGCATTCGATTATAGGGAGCATTAATGGTGCATAATTGAAAGGCATGGTCAGCATGCTTTACATTAATAGTAGAGGATTTGAATGGTATCCAAAAAATTATGTGATGTCAGTAGCCATTAAAAGGCACTAAGTGAAGAAGACCACTTAAGACAGAAAGCAGAAAGAAATGGAAAAATAGTTAAGTATCATCCTCAACCAAGCCGAGCGGTGGCTATAAACCCTTGTGTAGTGTATGTCATGGCCGAGCGGTGGCTATGAACTGCTAGTCCTTGATCGTCACAGCTGAGCTGCGACTCTAAACTCTAGCGTAGTAAACTTTATAGCCGAGCATCGGCTATAAAAACTCCTGCAGTAATATTCATAGTCAAGCACAGCTATAAAATCTTGAGCCAGGAAGCATTATAGCCGAGCGACGGCTCTAAACCTCAGCACGGCGTATCATAGCAAACATGAGCTTCTCGGTAAAATAGCTTAGTAGCACAACCGAGTGGTGGCTTTAAACTTTTGGATGCCAAAGCGAGCAGAAAGAACAGAAGCCATATTAGCATAGTGGCGGCTCTAAAACCCTAGAACACCTCGCCGAAAAGGAGTTTTGAGACACACTAGCTGTTCAGCCAATCGGACTTACAACCTCCTTTGACTAGACTTGAGGGGAAGGTTTGTGATACAACGATGAAGAGGAGCCCACCAAAGACAGGTCAAAGCAAGGAAGACTGGTTGACATGGAAGTCAAAGTTAAGGAAGATAAAAAGACGCTAGCCATGGATCGACTGAACGGGCCAGTTATGGCCAGACGGACGACATGTCCGAAAGGGTCAGTTATGGCCAAGTGGACAACATAATGCTAAGAGACAAACAGACACTATATCCCCCAGCCATGTCCTGGCCGAGCGGGCGGTGGTTCATTCGAGTTTGATGCAAACCTTCGACTACAGAAAAGATAAGTAAAGGAGGATTGTGTTATTCAGCATAACCGAGCAGAGGTCTCCAGGCTGACCGGATGCATGTCAACTTATAGCAAGACCCACCCTTGTATTTTCTTGTACTCTTTTAGAGGTTTGAGTCACTGACAGCAGAGTATGTTTCACAAGCAAATCGTACTTTGGAAGCTTTCAGCCTGTCACATTAGAGATAAGCATGCTCACTTAAAGAAAGGTGTCAAGGACACTTTTTGACTTGTCTTTTCATAGGACGTTTAGGAAAACATACACACGCTTTGAGATATATATGTACACAGATACTATAGTGGCACTGTAAGGGGGTTCCCATCTACCGATGGAGGTATGCTCAAGTTTGTTATTCTACACGCATTATAGCTACAGTAGTCATACTATTCCCCACATCATCAAAAACTAATTTGAGTGTCGGAGGACCAACACTGGGAACCCCTTCCCGGTCCAGCAGTAATGCTTTTGTATTGCAAGACTATGTGGAGTCTCCTCCCCATCAACTTTCGAGCCACATCCTAGCTTGCCATCTTCTCTGCTTTCGGATAGGAGCATGATACAACTAGAAAAAAAAAGTATTATGCAAAAAGAAGTATGACAAAAACTAATCTAAACTTAATACATCCCCACAAACTTAAATCTTTTATTGTCCCAATGAAAACTAGAAACATAATATGGAGGATGTTTGAATGAGAGAAGTTATCTAATGATAAGCTCTAAACATGGAAGACATTCATGTGCAAACAATACTCCTCTAATAGGTATTCACATTCCTCCAAAACTTTGAATCCTACAAAAAGAAGATAGACAAGGAAGACTACGTAGAGAATTAGGGTAATGGAAAAGGAAAAGTAACTAAAAAGAAACTAAAAACTTAAATGAAAACAAGAATGAACTTAGGTTGCTTCTCAAAGATTATGCTCTCCTTCAAAGGCTCATTCCAAGGTTGCTCCTTCCTTGATTGCTGTATAAATATGCCCTTCTACCAATATGCTCAAAAAAATATTAGTTATTAGCTTTAGATATATCAAATACAATCTTACCATCGCCAATCACCGAAAAAAGCATATCATCGAACATGTATTCACATGTGGGTGGGGAGGCTCTTCTAGGTCTTTGAGACTTGGAGGTATTTGAATTAAAGTAGTACACTCCACTGTCAAGGCCTCACTTTCATGTTCCTCAAGCTCATCTTCATTATCTTCACTTCTTTGATACTCCTCTTAAGTTGAAAGTCGAGTTGACATTCTAGTGCAAAGTGAGTCTATATTATTGCCTTTAACATTCATACTCTGGATTTCCTCATGCATTTGAGCTTGTGAGGTTAAGATGTCCTCTGCCATCTTCTTTAATACTTTCCCACTGAGATGGTAGTCTATAGTTGTTCTCCTTTTAATTGTTTCTGAAAAAATTACAAGAGTTCCTTCAACTAGAGCTATATGTGTGCGAATGTGATGAGATCATTTCATCGAACTTTCTGTTGAGCTCATCTATTGATGTTTCCAAGTTGTGTATCTTAATGCAATTTTCGATTGTATGGCCTGTTACGCCACAAATCTCACAATATACATTAGAAAATTTTACAACAGTTAGTTGTTTGGTCCTTTGAATTGAAGCTTCTAATATTGTGTTCAAGGAAAACATGCTCATTTAAATGATAATAGTTATAACAGGATAGACATGTAGAAGTAAACAAAAATAAAAATGCAAAACTAAAAAAATAAGAGAAAGAAGAATGCAAAAGAAAAATATCTAAAATAACTCAAATGTTAATCAACTAATGTTAATCAGAAACAGTCTCAGCAACGGTGTTAAAAACTTATTGTACAATCTGCAAGTGCACTGTTATCATCAAGTAATAAAAATATCGATCCTCCAGGAACTGTTGATTAAGCACTAGTTAATTTCGTACAGTGAATTATCTAGACAATTGAGGGGTGTTTGGTTCATGAATGCAAGAGAAAAGAAAGAACATAGAGAAAGAGAGATGATCTTGAGAGGGGATGAACTTAGGGAGATTGTTTCTAGAATTTCGATTTCATTATGATGATGATTAATATCCCTAGTACATGTTCACTTCCTACCCTTCGTGTTTATAATCATGTATGGATTCTAACCTAATTACAATAAGCTACAATAATTCTAACATCATTTAGTAAAAAACTAACTCTAGAAAGTTCGATTAAAGAGATACTCTATGTCACTAAGAGCCCCCTGGTCATACAATCACTAAAATTATCTCAATTACTTACTAACGAGGATTAAAAGTTACACCAGAGTATTTACATCATTCTTATTCAATGTTACTAAGTTGAAAAGGTAACATAAAAAATCCAGTTAAAAGGATACCCGAGGGTTCCCCGGTTATATGATATATATGTTACACAAATTACTCCTAACATTAAATTAGTGTAAATCCATTAAGCTCTTAGTTTGCTAATCTCTTGCGAAGGATTAGCCCTCAATTCAAAGTGATATTCCGAAAAATCTACTTAAATGGATACCCTATGTCACTGGACCCGATCAAATTATCTAAAGTACCTCCTTTAAATATTGACTAATAATAAATATCTATATATTTATATCATTCACATATTTTTATCAAATAATTATAAAGTACGATATACATAACATAAATACTTTATCGAATCATGACATGAGTTTTTGGTTATTAAAGACCATGCTAGCACAAGTTTTGTCAACGTCTAGCGGCGAAAGCTCCTCTGTGGAATCTGCTCGTCTTCTCCCTTCAGCTTCACTAATGTGTAGGCCGTAGCTCCGGCGATCGCGCCGGCCGTCGGCGCCACCAGATATATCCATATCTGCTTGTAATTTCCTGCTGCCACTGCCGGTCCCAGAGTTCGAACAGGATTCATTGATCCCCCGCTTAACGGCCTACAATTGATACATATTTAAACATAAAATTAATTAACGTATAACTTGTAACCCCAACTGACGAATTAGGACAAGTATTCGTCGACTGACCCTGCTATGAGAATGTTGAGAATAACGGTGGCTCCGACGGCAATTCCGGCCAGTTCTCCGACCTATATGCATATATATAAAACGAAGGCAGATGCTGTATCTGTCACATTGTGTACTCAATTAATTGAAGATTATCTATATAATTAATTACTGCGCGAGTGTCGGTGGCGACGGCGGTGACGACGAAGAGGAGGTTGAAGGTGATGACGAACTCGATGGAGAAGGCCTGGGCGGTGGGGACCGAGGGGACGGTGACGCCGCCGGAGAGGAAGGGGTGGAAGATGGCCTTGAGGGCGAAGGAGGCGGAGATGGAAGCGGAGACCTGGGCAAGGATGTATGCAGGGACGTGGACCCAAGGGAAGTGGCGGAGCAGAGCGAAGGCGATGGTGAGGGACGGGTTGAGGTGGGCGCCGGAGATGTGGCCCGTCGACAGGATCACGACCATCACAGCGAGGCCGGCGGAGGCGGCGTTCCCGATCAGCGTCTCGGCGCCGTTGTACTTCTGGTTCACGATAGGCGCCGCCGTGGCGCCGAAGATGAGGATGAAGGTGCCCACGAATTCTGCTCCCAGCTGATTTATGACAATTAAATTAATTATTAATCTTATTCATAACAAAAGTCATCGTCGCGCCCGTGCATGATGGTTGAAAGATTGGGACATGGAATTGGAAATTGTGAGGACGTGAAGCGTGGTTGGGGACAGACATTGATGTGTTGTTGAAAGCTTTCAGTCATCAATGATCAATCACATTCTTTGTCTGCATACATCACTCACTCTTGTGATGGTATGGGAGAAGTACAGCTATATCCCACTAAATCTGTCAAATAACACTCTAACATTAACCTTTAAGTTCCACCTTCTTGACCTGAGATTACGGTGCAGCAACAGAATGTTAAATCCAACCTGTACTCAGGTATATACGGTTTAATTTTAGTTATAGTATATTTATAAAAAAAATTAAATAGGATATGAACGTTTTCTGATTTATTCTGTCTATGAAAAATTTTTGTAAAATCAAGTCACAGATTATTTAATTCATTTTTTTTTAATTCCACGTTCATCAATTGAAATATTGTTCTTCTCTTGATAACACTAGATTCAGTAAGTATATATATATATATATATATATACTCGACGGATGGTAGGTAGCTTAACAATGCTGTGTGTATGTTTTTTTTAAAATTCTTTATTCGTTTAAAAATATTTTTCTTATCAAACTTGTAAAGACTAGGTAGCATGTTAAATATAGTGCTAAATTGAAAATACAAATATATAGTGAGACAGTTCAAGAAATATAAAAAGAATGTTTATTTGTAAAATTAGACAATTTCAAGTCCACACAATAGTTTTAAAGAGTGGCGTAGCCAGAATTTTTTACTAAGAGGGGCGGTTTTCAAAAATTTTGAATATCTGTGTAGATATATTTTCACCATTCAAAAGCTTAAATTTCAAATTTAAGGAGCTTAAACAAACTTAAATTTGAAAACTTCGATCAAAACCCTTGATTCTAGTTGAAATAATAATATGTCGATCCCCAAATCTTATCTATAACTCAAAGTTGAAAAATCATTTGTTATCTCACTTTTTTATAATATTTACATTCCTACAAATGATACATTCATTGCAAACTAAATGACCATACTAATTATTAACCTAATAAAATAAAATTTATACTTTACTGTTAGGTTTTTCGGGTCGCGAAAACCGCTTTTTCGCGTCGTGGAAACCCCGAATCACCCTAGCCAACGGATCTCGTGCGAAGAAAAATTTCAAAACAAAAATACGAGTACGAGTTCCTACTTAGATCTACTCCTAGATCTACATGAAACGAGTTATACCTTTGAAGCGAAGCCCTTCGCGTTCCCGCTCGTCCAAACGGTGCCGGATCTCAAGAGTATAAAAATAGATACTCCTCTAGAAGTATCCACACGGACTCGTAGGTGGAGAAAAACACACAAAGAGGTGTGCTAGCACCTATGTGTGGTTCGGCCAAGTTGAGGAGGAGAGGGAGAGGAAGAGAGCTCCAAGAGGAAGAAGGAAGAAAATGCACACACTTGAATGAAAAATTGAATTCTCATTCAAACAAAAGTGGTCGGCCACTCTCCATTGTGTAACACCCAAAATTGCATTAAGTGCAATTAATGTGAAGCTATTAAAGAAAATGGCTTTGTAACTTCCATGAGGTGGCACCTATAATGATGTGGAGTAACATCATTGGTCCATATCATTGCCAACTCACCAATGAGGTGGCATAAAGTCAAGTCAAACTTGACCAAATCTCTTCCATGGTTGATCGAATCCAACCATTTGATTCAAGTCAACTTAATATAATGAATCTAATTCATTTAATTAAATTGATTCAATAAGTCAAAATCTAAATTAGACTCATTGAACACATGAATCAACTTGAGTCGAACTCAAGTTAGCCCAATTAGGATTACTCTTAATCCAATTTGATTCATCAAATGAATCTAATCCTCTTGGTTCATCATATGAACCTAATCTCCATCTAATTGTCCTAAGTGTGTGACCCTATAGGTTCTTGTAACGTTGGCAATGCCCTAAACCCATTTAGGAGCATAAGTAATGAGCGGTATCTAGCAACACATCATTACTACCCAAGTTACAAGAATGTCGAGATCCAACATCACCTTGTGACTACTAATTGTGACTCCTCACAATATATGACAAGTGTCCTTCTATCCTAGACATCTAGATTGGTCAATGTGAGGCATAGACCGTGTCATCCTCTGACCAATCTAAATCTTGAACTCCAAGTAGACTCACTAAATCAAATGAGCTCCATATCCTATATTGACTCATTTGGGCATGGTCATGCACTTCGTGGTCTCACTCTATCAAAAATACCGATGTCTCTCCCGTCATATAGGAGGGATAGATCACATCTACATCACTCACATCCCTCTGCATAATTTGTTATATACCCAGTAATCGCCTTTATAGTCCACCCAGTTACGGGTGACGTTTGACGAAACCAAAGTACATAACTCCTTATGTAGGGATCTATGGTGACTTCAGGTCTAAGGACTAGTAGTCATACTAATAGCCACATGAGAAAGTATATGACACTCATATAACGATCCATGATACTTTCTCATGGCGGGTCATTCAGTATACATTCTCTAATGTATACTCATGTGTCAACTTGATATCTCTATATCCATGACTTGTGAGATCAAGTCATCGAGTTGACCTACATACTAGTCTTATTGCATTAACATTGTCCCTGAATGTTAATACTCGACTAGGAATGATTAAGAGTAGTGTTCCCTATATCATCTCACTATCGGTTCAACTAACCGATTGATATAGATGAGAACCGTCTACTCAGGGACATTATTATACTTAGTTTATTTGGCACCAATACAAGTAAGTATAATAACCAAAATCCAAATGCCTTTATTTATATAGAATATGATACAATAAGTCCAATATACAATTATCAAATGATTGGCTCTAGGGCTCTAGCTAACATTTACAACTCTTTTTCAATTAATGAAACATTAAAAGACGAAAGGAATAATTTACTCCTCTTGGAATTTCATTGCCTTTGAGAAAAATAGAGAAGAGAAGATAGAGAGGAAGAAGCAAAAGAGGAGAATTGTATCTTATTTATTAACAATCTTAGACTAGTTTCAGTGAGTTTGGCAACGACACAAAGAGAGCAAGGCAAAATAAAATATGACTATTCTTGTGGTGCCAATAAAATCTTTAAAAACATGAGAAGAGGAAGAAGATGTGAAAGCTGATGGTTACTCTTGTTGCTGAAAGAGGGCACAATTGATGCTACATGTCTTGCTTATCGGAGAAGAGAAGGAGAATAAAAGAGAACTCTTGTGCTCGAGATGAGGAGAGAAAAAAATGGTAAGTTTACTACTATGGGAGAAGAAGCAAATGGGAAAGAAAATGAAGAGAAAAATAAAAGAGATAGATAGAAGGAGGGTTGACATAAGGTACAACATGTCAGGGTTGCAACATGCTTATAAATAAAAAGGTGAAAAAAAATGAAATAGACAATTTATTCAAAAAATATCTTAATTTGCTTTAAATCGATCGACCTCGTTTAAACCTTAACTTGGTTTAGCTATAGCTTAACTAAATCAACTCCATATCAATTCTTTTTTGACCCAACATAATCCTTATCTCCGCATCTACCTATTGGAGTTAATTCGAACCTGATTCAATTTTAATTTCGTGCTCTCACTTCTTGTCCTACGATTTAGTTCATCCATTTATTATTATATATTTTATTTTTAAAATTCAATACTTAATATTTTAAGTCATGATATTTTCTAATAAAAGTGTTATAATGGATACCTTAGATCGTGGGCTTTTTAAATATGTGATCAATTTCAATTTTTGACAACTAACAGTGATAAATCATTCCATCAAAGTGATGATGAAGACTTTCAAATATATAATATTAATATTTTAATAAAATATGAGAGGGGGTGGTCACACCCCCTCTCGTCCATGTGGCTACGCCCTTTTAAATGAAATTACTATATGATCTTAAACTACTTAAAATAAAAAATAAAATAAAAAAAAAAGACATATAATGACTTTATAGGATCCAAAAGATCTTGCGGATCCTCTGGTCCGCAAATTACGGACCAGGGGATAATCCACTGATGAGAACCTTTGATTTAGATGGACCCCATCTTTAAATAAATGGGTCCATCTAAATCAAAGGTCCATATGTAGTGGATCATCCCTTAATCCGTAATTTGTGAACTAGAAGATCTGCTCTCTCCAAAAGAATGCATAACAATGTTTACAGTTTGAGTCCATATAATAATTTTATTTAAAATTGCTACATGGATCTAAAATACTCACAATTAAACAAGGAAACTCAACAAAATGCTTATTTGTAAATTTAAAGCAATGCAGATCCATATAATAGTTTTGTCTCATACTGTTATAAAAATCTAAAATGTTAAAAATTGAAAAAAGGAAGGCATATAATAACTTCGTAACATTTAGGGTACATATAAGAGTATTTATTTATGGACTTAGAGCCGTTTAGTGTCGTATAATAATTTTGAATAAAATTACTACATAGGCCTAAACTAATACGTAAAAGAAGTATATAACGACTCCAAAACTCCAGGAAAAATATAGGAGTATTTGTTTGCAAAATTTGACCAATTTAAATTCACATAATAATTTTGAATAAAATCTTTATATGTACTCAAACTGCCCAAGTTTTAAATCTTTGTTGTTATTCATACATCTTATAAATTTTTTAACAAAATAGCTTTGTTTCTATAGTGTTAGGAGACTTTAAATTCTTTACAGACACTATGTTCCCATAATTAAGGACTCTAGAAGGATTGCATCACATGGTTATTGAAAGAAACTACAATGGAATGATTTTATGTTTGAATGATAGGATTGTGAAGCTAGATTTCTTCTTTCAAAATATCTAAGTCTCACACGACTAAATATTGCATTAATACAAGGACTATCATTAATTTATTTTGCTTTCACATTGCAGCTCCGCCGACATACTATGCACACTTTGTTGCACTAATATTATGACCACCAATATTTCCTAGAGATAATTAAGCATCTTCAAATGTAGTTTCTTCCCCAAGTTAAATGCAGAATAGTAGTGATGTAGGAAGAAAATTTGCAATTTTATAACTTTGATATATGTGAATGCAGTAAATTATAACTTTGTTACTCTATTATATATGTATAGAGAAAAATTATAACTCTATAACTTTAATATATGTGCAAGAAGAAAAGTTATACTTTTGTTACTCTGTATTGAGACAAAATTTAACTCTATAATTTAGATTTATGTAAACTTTAACTATTAAAAAATTACTATATGGGCCTACTTGTCTAATTGAAAAGTGAATTTTACACCTCCATATGGTCAAGGGGGCACATAGGAGGGCGACACATAGGTGGGTTATTTTGAGAAATTGGACCAGTTTAGGTCGATATATGTAACATTTTGAATAAAATTACTATATGACCCTAAACTATTTTAAATTGAAAAAGAAAGACACAATGACTCTATTGTGGGTTTCAAGAGAGATAGGATTGTTTATTTGTGAAATTAGACTAGTTGAAATCCTTACACTAGTTTTGCTCAAATTATTGCATGAATTTAAAATGTCTAAAGTAAAATGCATCTTAGGATTTTTTTTTATTTATAAGTCAACTGTCTATGTTTTTTTTTTTTCATAATTCAGATATTCAGTTTAGACCGGTTAATCTTAGGATGATTAATCTGTTAAATAGTTAAGACATTAAAGAGGAATAAATAGTATTTGTCGAAAATAGTGATTTAAAACAAGTTACGGAGCATAAAAGAAACAAGTTACGCAGCAGAAAAGAAAAAACGAAAACTAAACTAGAACGAAGAAGATAAGCGCGCGCTAACATAAGTAATATTTTATTTGGTTCGGAGCTTTCAATGATTCCTACTTCAAGGTCTGCACTCTCTATCAGTTCAAATAATTAGTTACAAAGAGTGAGTACAAGAATTAAAATTAATTGTTACCGATAAACAGAAAAGAAATTTAAAATCTTTCTTTTTTTGAACTTCGGAGCAGTCTTTGGGTATTGTCGGAGCCTTTTCGAAGCAGCACGCAAGAATGAAACTTGTAATAGATGTTATATTGAAGTTGTTGGTCGAAGGTCTTTATATAGATCTATTCCGAGAGCCTGGAATCCCTCCGAGCACCTAGATCATTGATGACGTGGCAATCTCTCGTCGAAACTTGATCCGTCAATTTTATCCACTTCCGGGCACCCGGACCCCCTCCGGGTGCCTGGATTGTTGACGTGGGTTCGGCCAGTCATCGCGCTTCAACTCAACTTCTGGATGAAATTTGTGGTCCAGGCAGCTAGACCAACCTCCGGCACCTAGACCACCTGGGTGCCTGGCCAGGCCACCCAGGCGAGGTTGGTTCAGGTGATCTAGGCACCTGGACCAACCCTGGGAGTCCAGATAGTCCGAATGTCTGGCCAGGCCGCCCGGACGAGACTAGTCCGAGCACCCGGACAGCTCCGGAGCCCGAATCCCTTCCGATCTCTCGGATATCCCTTTTTTCAACCGTCTCTTTCCTTAAAAAAAAAAAAGAGTTTTTCCAAGCAAATAAAAATATGTTTATCCTGTAAAATAAAATTAGTACAACACAATAAGATAGTGGTAGTAACTTGATCTGGTCTCCCCGAGACCAGGATCTAGTCAAGGTCTCAACTTAGATTTTTCAAATAGACCTAAATTGGACCGACGCCTACAGTTCCCTCAACCGGAAACACGTCCTCACTAGATCTCTCCTCCAATTGTTTACCTCCACTTACCAACTGTAGTCGCTTAACTTGTCTTTGACCCACCAGGTTTTCCCGCCAGTTTCAGGTCCTACGAACCCAACTGGACTTCGGTCGATTGTCAGGTCTCGCGGACCCAACCAGACTTTCCACCAGATATCAGATACTGCGGACCTGAACTTCACACTAACTATCAGGTCCCGCGGATCTAACTGGATTTCAGTCTCGTATCAAGTCCTTCAGACCTGTCAACTCTTGTATACTTGGTAAAGTAATTAGACTATAAACATTATAATTTTAATTTATTTGTCATTCATCAAAACTTGAGTTAGATCATTAGTACAAATCGCACCAACACAGTCTGACCCTTCAGAAGTTTTCTACTTACAGTCAAAATAAATTGAGAGCGCTCGCAGAGATCCATCCAAATAACCAACGTTCTTAGAGTTATTCCATGAGAAAAAAATTTTATAGTACATCGCAACTAAAATTCAATCCTTAAATTCTTGATTAACTAGTTGAAAGGCTGATCGCATGGGCCCATGCACTGATCAATTTTACTCAATTAGCTTGCAACAACAAAGGGAAAAAAAATATAGGCATTTACTTTTGATTCAGTCATAGAGCTTGCAATTGCCCATGAATGTCGATTGGGCTCAAATCCCACCCATTAGATCACAAATAGCATGCACAGGTTGAGTTTTTAGCTAGGTAAACAAATGGGGGAGAGCAACGGATTCTAAGAGGAAGCGCATTAGGTTTTGTCCTCTCCTCTCCTCTCCTCTCTGTAAGGTAAACACAACTTAAATAGTTGTTACACCATTAGATATATGCACAATCCTTTATTTTTCAAGCAGACTATTCAATCTCTTATTTAACTAGCAATCCAAGTAATTAAGCAATGAGACAAAAATAGTTATACCTCACTCATCAAATTGTTTGCCCATAACCATCCAAGTATATAAACTCTAATACTCTAGTGATCCGTATAACTCATTCCCCATCCATTTGTCTCCTTAGTTACGTGATTTATCTCGTCTATGTTAATTCTGGAATAGATTTACAAGAATATTGGAGGCGAGCGCTTAGTCTTTTGCCACTCTAATGCTCTATTGACGGGTAGGTGTGGATTAAAGAAGGAAAGAAATTAAATTCAAGGTAGAAAAGAATTTCTATGGAAAATGAAAGGAATTCTTTATCTGATGTGCATATTTATCTTAATTAAGGGAGGTGAGTGAGATCAATTTATTAAATTATTTATTTTTAAAAAAACCTAAATTATTTATTATCTAAAATTCCTTATTCCTATTTTTTTTTCATTCCTACGTATCCTAAAACTCTAATTTTTTATTCTTTAAAACACATTCGATGAATTGTTTGGTTCTTATGTGACCTCACTTCAATTGAAGAATTTCTACTCTAAATCTACATTTTAGATTCACTTTTGTATCAAAACACGTACGTGCTTTGAATATTCAATCGTAAATAAACAAGGCTTAAAAATTAACAAATGAAAGCATCTACCTTTGTTTTTTTAAACAGGGCTAAGAATCCAACATTCTTTATTGAACTCAAAATATATCAAAATTTATTATAACTGCGTTCTTCAATATCAAGTGATCCTATATAAAAGCTTAAAACAATGGATGATAAAACGTAAGGCAAAAATATTATATAGTGTGATAATTTTATTATGACAGAAGCAGATTTATATATTTTAAAAAAAATATTCTTACTCTCCCTAAGGATAGTAAATGAGTCAAGTCGAGTAGAATTTTGGAGTATTTAAATTTGTTTGATAAGGTAATCGAATCGAGCCGAGCTTAAAATAAATCAAGCTTTTGAAATGATTGTTCAAGTTTAGCTTGGTTTATTTTTTATGAGCTTGAGCTTGTTTGAAGCTTGACTTGAATTTGGTTTGAACTTGATTTGAGCTTGGTTCAAGCTTGGTTTGTTTAGATGTTATCGAGCTCTCAATTTAAGCTTATTTGATTGTTTGAAAATTTTAATTGTTTGATTGGTTATTGAGCTTGACAATTTAAACTTATTTATTTATTTTATTTTATTTTATTTTATTATTTATTTAGCATATTAAAAAGAGTTTTATTAATGAATATGATTTGTGCACATTGTTCACGAATCTTGTTCATGAACGTTGTTCGTGAACGTTAACGAGCTGAACACATATGTGTTCAAGCTTGTTTAGTTTAACGAGCAATTTAAACTTATTTATTTAATTAATCTTGTGTATATTGAACGAACATAAACAAACTCTTAATTATCAAATTGAATACCAAATTTATTCATAAACACTTCATTTATTTACCGCCCTACCTCCCTCTACTTCCTCCCAATTTACATAAATGAATATTTCCCTCAAAATCATCTGCCGAATGGTGGCTCTTTATTTCGACCTAAATGTTTGATAAAATAAATAGAAAAAAAAACTTTTCATAAAGGAAAAGTTTCTCCTGTTTTACTTTCCACGCCTCCAAATAAACGGAATAAATTAGAATGTCGCTTCTAATTAATATTGATATTAATTTAACCACATTTTTCTCAGATTAATTATATTTTGCCCGGTCAATTGTGAGTTTAACCATTGGAACTGCCACAGGAGAAGTGTTGAAAAAGAGAGCACCGTGACATATTCAAATACCCTACAAAACAACTAACCAATTAATGGGCATTGACGAAAGGGTAGAATCAAACAATTTATATTATTCTCTATATTATCCTCTTTGGTTGCATATGGCAAGGAGACAAAAAGGAGGCTTTATCTGTCTAATTAAAATGAGGAGAAAAATAATTCCAAGCAACCAAGAAAAAAAGAATATGTACTAAGAAATAAATCCATGCAACAAAAAAAAAAAGCAATGAAAAATGAGAGGAGATTTTTAAAATAGTAAAAGGCGTACCTTGCGTGTGAGCGAGATGTCGGGTCTGGGGAACTCCGTGAAGCACATGCCGCGCGACGCCGGCAGGCAATTGCCACACCTCGGCATCCTCTTCCGGTCGTGGGGCAGTGAGTCAACTCGGAGCGAATTGAAGAGCGGCGCGCCAGGCGTCCCGGGCGTCGCCGTCGCCGATGAGTTCGGTGTCGCCGGCTCCTCCATGCCTAACTTTCTTTTTTTTTTGGTTTTTTTTTTCCGTAAATATTTTTTTTTTTTGGAAAGAGGAGATGACTGAGAAGGGCAAAATTACATGTTTTGGTAGTTTTTGTAAAGTTTTTTTACTACAAGAAAGGTAAAATCGTAGCCAGGATTTGACGCTAAAGTCCACAAGTTTTACTCAGACACCATAAATAAGAAATGGATCTGCAACTTCGTGGAGGGTAGTTTTTGGTAGATCGAGCTGCAGGAAGAGACAGCAACGATCACATAATCTGAAGGATTTTATAAAGGTAAATCTAAGGAACAAGGAGAAGAACTTGAGCCAGCTGAACTCAAATCTTTTAGGCTTTTTTCATCTCCGTTGGATGATTGAAGAAAGGAAAGAGAGCACCAAGATCTGATCAATAATGGAAAGGAAGATCAAGCTTTGGCCGTTAAACTCAGAAAGGGAGGGAGGGAGGGAGGGAGGAGTATGTTGAAGGGTTTGGAGGAAGTAGGCAGGTGGCTATAATGGGGATGTCTCGGGGAAATGGAAGGTCAATGGCTTCCCATTGGCGACTACCAGGATCAACTGTAACTTGACTAAATAATTAAATAGACTAATGAGTATTGGAAGTTACTAAAGCTGGTTATTCAATCATTTTGTTTTTAATTCAGATATTTAATTTTTTAAGCCGATTAATTTTAAATGTGATCGGTTTGGCACTATAAATTTTTTATTGATCAGATAAATTTAATAGAGCTCATGAAGATCCATACCAACGGTCGTAGTTGGTCAATTTTTTTAGAGTTGTTATCTTATGAAGGAAAAATCTCTATAGTGTATTATGATGATTTGAAGATTTTAATCGCTACACATTGATCGAAGAGGAACGTAGAATCAATATTTTAATCTTATATGTGGTTGATATTATGATACAGGGAAGCAGAAGGAAGGAAGTTCCAAATGAATAAAATCCAAATCAATTATTCTATTTAAAAATTTCTACTTTAAATTTTGGATAGGTTAATTAAAAATTCTTTACATTAGTTATCTTATCTATTCCCTAAATTTAGATTTGATAAATAGTGATTTTTTAAATTTAGGGAATTAAACCTCTATCCTAAAAATAAAATAATATTTTTTTAATCTCTCTCCTTCCACTCAATCTCTTTCATTCCACTCATTCCATAAATATAATAATAAAAAATAGAAGAAAAAGAAGAAAATAATAAAAAATTAAGGATGATGAAAATTTTAGGATATTTGATGTAGTGTGCAATGAAAAGTGATTATCTAAATTTAATTAATTGGATCATTTACCCTAAATTTTAGATATAGTAATAAAGAAACTGATATAGATACTCTAACAAAGTCATTTATTAATATAACTGATAATTGGGGGAGATGTAGGCGTTTTATTTTTTAAAATATTTTATATATCTATTTTTTTTCTGAATCAATTAAATTTTATAAGTGAGGGATTCAGTTCAATAAAAAAAATTTATCGACTAATAAAATAAATCTAAAAATACATATGATTCAATAATCGACCATTTTACATTCCATGATAAAAAATACTCTACAATAAACCTTAGGTAATCTAATATTTACCCATATGAAAAATTGAAGGGAAAATTTGTATGCAGTCTCCATTGGCAAACATAATTTTGCATGCAGAATAAATCTTTATTTCTACTCCTTAGTCAAATATACTTACCAAATTGTCCTTGATATTTTAAGTATAAAAAGTCTAAAAATGAGTATAATTCAAACTAGAATCTAGTATATTTTCTATCAAATTGAGCACGATTCTTTTTCCACCTCAATTGGATAGAAAATATACTAGATTTTCTATAAATAGTAGTCAATTGGATGGAAAATATACTAGATTTTCTTTAAATTGTGCTGAATTTAGGAGGAATTATATTAAATAGGAAAAAAAATCATACTCAATTTAATAGAAAATATACTCGATTCTATTTTAAAGTGCTGAATTTAATAGCAATTATACTCTTTTTTAGACTATTTATGCCTAAAAAATATGAAGGACAATTTTAATAGAAAATATACTCGATCCTATTATAAAGTGCCGACTTTAAGAGGAATTATACTTATTTTAGTATATTTTCTATCAAATTGAGCACGATTCTTTTTTCACCTCATTTGGATGGAAAATATATACTAGATTTTCTTTAAATGATACTCAATTGGATAGAAAATATACTAGATTTTCTTTAAATGATAAATGAGTATAATTCAAACTAGAATCTAGTATATTTTCTATCAAATTGAGCACGATTCTTTTTCCGCCTCAATTGGATAGAAAATATACTAGATTTTCTATAAATAATAGTCAATTGGATGGAAAATATACTAGATTTTCTTTAAATTGTGCTGAATTTAGGAGGAATTATATTAAATAGGAAAAAAAATCATACTCAATTTAATAGAAAATATACTCGATTCTATTTTAAAGTGCTGAATTTAATAGGAATTATACTCATTTTTAGACTATTTATGCCTAAAAAATATGAAGGGCAATTTTAATAGAAAATATACTCGATCCTATTATAAAGTGCCGACTTTAAGAGGAATTATACTTATTTTAGTATATTTTCTATCAAATTGAGCACGATTCTTTTTTCACCTCATTTGGATGGAAAATATATACTAGATTTTCTTTAAATGATACTCAATTGGATAGAAAATATACTAGATTTTCTTTAAATGATACTTAATTGAATAAAAAATATACTAGATTTTTTTTAAAATAGTATTGAATTTAGGAGGAATTATATTAAAATAGGAAAAAAATCATGCTCAATTTAATAGAAAATATACTCGATTCTAGTGTAAAGTGCTGACTATAAGAGGAATTATACTTATTTTTGGACCTTTTGTATCTAAAAAAATTTAAGGGGCAATTAGGTAATAATATTTGCATGAGGACGTTGAAGCAAATGAAACAAAGTTTTTTATGAGTGGAGATTATATATAAAATTAAAGTCGTGATTAGAAATTTTTCTCTACTTTACTCAAAATTGAACCATACTTATCTGATGAGTGATGACAAATCCTAACCTAGTGCCATCAGGGCCGCATAGACTCTTAAATTGGGAGGGGCTCTAGTCCTCCAGTCTATGAGGATGAGAAAGGCGTCTTTAGAAATATGTTTGTCTCGCCAACAGTGAACCGGTCACATCGCCCCCCTCCCCCCCCCTACGAGGATGAGGAAAACGTCCTAAAAAATGCGCTCACCTCGTCGGCGACGAACCAATCACAATGGTCTCGCTGACCAAAGTATGCTCTGGCGACCAAAGTGATCTCGCTAAATGACCCCCTTAATATCTAGTCTTGGCCCTGTCCCTGAGTAGTGAGTACTACCAGTGGCGGATCCAGAAATTTAAACATGGAGGGGCTATTTTTATGTGGAACAAAAGGTGGTATCCTCTATCTCTACCGGTGGTACCCTATAATACTAAGAGTTTCACTGCCGGTAAGGGGGGGGGGGGGGGGGGGCGACCACCGATGCCCCCCCTGGATCCGCCCCTGGTTAGACCTTCATACCAACTAAAAAAATACTAAATATACACCTCTAACATCCCACATCCCATCCCCATAAAAAAAACCTTAAAGGGCAACCTGACTATTTAAATTTATTATATAATTTACATTAATTGTGTAATCATAGTTTGGTCAAAATATGATAAGTGCCAAAATAAAGATAATAATGTATAAATTTTTAATAGACCTGCAAAATAATCATAGCAAATATTAAGATTACTATATACAATTCTAGTCACAAATGAAGGAAGAGAAAGTAATACAATAACGACAATTAAATTTTATCCCATTAAGTAAGATCAGTTATATAGATTCTTTTACACCATTGAGTTCTATCCCCTACTATATTATCATATATATTTAAATAAATTTTATTTTATTACTAACTAAGTCTTTATTGTCTTTCTCTTCCTCGTTTGATGTGTATTTGTATCATAGTTTTACATCACCTAACTAGAACATTTATTAGCCATGTAAGCACATGACTATACCATCGTAAACGTATATCTCAGAATTTTTTCTCAATAGATGCAACTTCGACTTTCTCTTTAATACTCTTATTTCATATTTTGTCATCCTCATATGTCCACACATACACCTTAACATCCTCATCTCTATAACTCTCATCTTCTACTTATGTGCTCGAGTCATATCCCAACATTTAACTCCATATGATATATCATGTTTAACTATGATTTTGTAGAACTTTCTTTTAAGTTTTAGAGGTACTTTATGATCATATAAAATACCTGATGCTATTTTCCATTTCAATCATCTTACTTGTATTCTATGTAAAATATCTCTCTTAATCCCTTTATCATTTTACAAAAATGATTCTAAATATTTAAAGCTCTTAGTTCCAGATAACTCATCATCTCCTATCTTAACAATTATCTTATGATATCTAATATTTCTAAACTTAAATTCTATATATTATATCTTTATTCTACTAAGGCTAAAACCTTTCTCTTATAGTGTTGCCCACTAAAATTCTAGTTTAGTATTTATTCTTTCACTTGTTTCATATACCAAAATAATATCATCTATAAACAATATGCATCACGGTACTGTCTTGAATGTGTGCAGTGAGTTCGTCCATAATTAGTATAAAAAGATAGAGACTTAAAGTTGAACTTGATGTAACCCTATCTTTATTGGAAATGGTTCAGTTACTCTGCTTGAAGTCTTCACTCTGCTTATTACATTCTCATACATATTCTTAATTAGTTCAATATATGTTATGCTAACAACTTTTTTTTCTAGAATTTTTCATATAATTTTTCTTGAGACTCTATCATAAACTTTTTATAAGTCAATGAATACCATATGCAGATCTTATTTTTATCCAAATATTTTTCAATTAGCTATTTAAAAAAATGTATAACTTCTATTATCGACCTTGCAAGCATGAACCCAAATTGATTTTTCCGTGGTCTTTTTCCTTAATCTTTTTTCTATTACTCTTTCCTAAAAGATAATGGTATGACTCATTAGTTTAATAATCTTATAGTTTACATAATTTTATACGTCTTCCTTATTCTTATATAAGAGAACTAGAGTATTTACATTCCATTGATTATATATATATATATATATATATATATATATATATATATATATATATATATATATATATATATATATTTATTTATTTATTTATTTTTAATATTATGTTAAATAATTTTATAAGTCATTTAATAGTTTGTTTTCCTAAATATTTCCATACCTTTATTTAGTGATTTTTCCATTGTGTGCATTAATTTAAAGTTTGTTTTACTTCTAAAGTTTAAATTTTACGTATCAATTTAAATTTTTATACTCATTTGATATACTTAAATTACTTAAGTTAAATTGATCACTTAAATTTTCATTAAAAAATTGATAAAAATACTTTTTCTATCACATTTTTATTTCTCTATCGTTTACTTAATATACTATTGTATTAATCTTTTATACACTTTTAGCTAAGATTTAATGTAAGCTATTTTCTTTAAAAAAATATTGAGTGTGAAAACAGGGGGAAACTTTTTTCTAAAAATCTTATACATCTTATCATTATTTAGCACCTATGAGATTTACAAAAAATTATATTCAATTATGTTTTCAGGAAATCTTTCTATGTCAAAATCTACTTTAAGATACTTAGAAAAATCACATCTTACAGGAATTTCTGTTATATATTTCATTCAGGTTTTCTTGGAGCGATGTGTGTAGCCATATTGGGATAAATGAATCATCTTTTATCATATGGTATATATTACATTTTTTATTTTTGTTTGTCAAAGTCTATTTTGGTCGAAGACCAGGCCACAATGGGCCTGAAAGAAGGTCGTGGGCTCACTTGGGCCGTCCAACTCTTCAAGACTCCTATTAAAGCACTGCCCTACTAAAACTCATCCCTTGGCGGCGATATGTTCGCGATTCGGGGTTCATGGTGGCGGCCGGTAGCTTCGCGGAGCAGGACACGAGGGTGCTACTTCGCCTCTAGCATGGCCGCCGCTGCTTCGCGGAACCCCGGTCCTCCTGCGCCATTCTCCACTGGATCCGTCAGTCCTACTCCCAAGAGGGTGGGCACCCACAATGGTAGCTTCCACTGCGATGAGGCCCTGGGATGCTTCTTAATCCGTCTCACCGACAAGTTCTCCGGTGCCGAGATCGTCCGAACCAGAGATCCTCAGGCAAACAATTTGTTTCCTTTGTTAATGTTCTTAGTTTGGAAAAGACAATCATTTATAGAACAGTTTTTTTTTTTTTGAGCCGTTTTAGTGAGAAAGGTTGCCTTTTCCTTATCCTCTTAGAAAAAGTTCAAAAGAAAGGAACTAAAATGTCGAACAAAAGAAAATCTATATTGTGCATAGATCATGCTATGGTGCAACTTTACGTATCACTAGTAGCTTAATGTGGTTTCCTGGTGGATGGTTTTCACGAGGACTGATAACATGGATGACAAGATTTTGCATGTTATTGTGCGTTATGATTCTGCACCTTGATATTTCTAAAGTTTGAAAAATCAGAGAGAATGGTAGACCCTAGATATAAAATACTACATAATATATTTTTAGAATTTTGCATAAACTTTTTTGTGTGTGTGTGTCCATGTAATCAATGTGATCTTCTAAAAATAAACTTGAGTCAATCGGTGTAGGTTGTAATAAGAGAGCTTACTGTGGAATAATGAATTAAACAATTAGATCGTTCAAATAATGTTAATATAAGAAAATTGTCACTGGTTAGTGTATTTGGATATCAAAATTTAGCTTACATTTATATATCTTCTTCTTCTGGTGAACACATCTAAGATTAAAATCAAAATTCATTTGGAAACATATCAAATGGGAATTAATGTTTGGAATGACATCATCCTAACGTTGTCTTAAAGAGCTTGCATTTTATGCCATTTAGAATGTTAACTATGGAATGGACAATGAGATTCAATTAGTGACATTTATTATGGATAGGCTTTATGCTATACAATCTAATTTCTTCTTTTTATCAATTGCCTTTTATTAAAGTTATGGAAAAAGAATTTTTTGTCTTTTCTTTAAAGCTTATGATAAAATACTTCTTTTATGTAAAAGAGTTAAATGAGTCTAATTTTGATAAGATTAATTTTATGCTCATGAGATTCATTTGCTTCTAAGCTGGTGATTAATTGTGTATGGAATTATCAAATCATTAAGTGATATATTTATACATGGTATCACTTTGTTATTAGTGTGTTTTTCTCTTTCTTTTACTCTTCTCCATTGTGAAGATCTATCGATTAAAATTGTCAACAATCTAACATGTGGTTTGATTCCTATAACTAGTGGTGTTAAATGGGTCGGACCGTGTGAGACATGGCGTGACTCAACACAAACATGACTTGCTAATGATCGAGCCATGCTGTGCTAGGTTTAAGCTATTCTATGAGTTGGAATTGGCAGTTGCTACTAAGGATGGCCTGTGTTTGGACTCTGTTGAGAAACTTTTGGTGGCTAAGTGGTGTAATTTGATTAAATTACCACGAAAAATTTAAAATAATGGCTACTTTAGGCTATTTGGTTAAATTAGGCTTAAACCAAATTAACCCCCAAAAATTCTAAAAAGTTCATAAAATTTTCCAATAAAAAACTCCAATATCACCCCTCATCCTCCATTTAAACAACTAAGAATTCTCATTTTCAATCTCTTAACTTACATTTTCTCAATTCTCAATCATATACACTTAAGCTCTCTAATCCCCTCATTAATCTCATTTTTTTTTATTATTGTGTAATTTATTTTATTATAGTCTCCCTCTCAAATTCTCATAATTCCTCATGGGGTTGCTGTTGACACTGTAAGCATACCTTCACCTCGACAGTGTAGCTCTTCACATCATGATAGCATTTTAATTTTAAAATTTTACATTATATAGATAATTAATATATATTTTTAGACAAATTATATTAGGATATAATGAAAAATCATGGTGCTTGGGGCCTCTTACTCTAGAGTTGGAAATATTAGATCCTTTTGGGTTTATAGGCATGAATTTCAACAATTCAACCTATTTTGTATCTATTTCTATGGAGGTCCAATGAGTCCACCTAGTTTGTGGATGAGGTTCCTCTAAAGTTGATACTTATGTTAGCTCAAGGGTAAGGCTTGAAAGTAATTAGCATTAACAAGTCCACCATCGACCTTCACATCATCATCGAGTTGAAGAAGTGGTGACAATCGCTGAAGTAGGGTATTAGCTTCAGGGCACTCACACAAATAAGATAGGACGAGAGTGTCATCAGTTGCCTTAACTGTGGTCATGTCATAGTTAGATTTGAGATCATTTCAACATTGTGTCTAAAGATTATGAAGAAATGGATATTTGCAACAATTAATAAAATTCTTTTGTGCAAATCTTATGATGGAACTTACCACCTTAGCCACATAAGGTCATACAACACTAAAATAATGAAGATTCAAGTCTCAGCATGCAATTTTTGAATTTAAAATTAGTAACGGTGAAAAGTTTCATAAAATTTATTGATCGAGTCATCATTTTCATTGGTTGACTTGAGCAACTTTGAATATTTTGTGGAAACTTATCTTCAACCTCAATTCTAGAAACACGATGAACTAAGACAATAAAATATTTAATGATACACGAAAGTTTAAATGATATTTTTGCATCTTATTTTTATAGAGTGGTTTTAACTTTTATTGTTTAGAGTAGTAATCATAACACATAATTATATAAAATAACTCACGAGTCAACTAATCGGTTGATTGGAATTTGGAAACACAGTTGACTCAATCATCAACTCAAACCACTTCTAAGGATGAGCTTGTGCGTAAGCTTACTCTCGTCAATAACCCTTTATACACATATGCACTCGACTTTAACTTCACCCAAGGTGGCAAAAGGCGAATACGCTTGCCCCCGCGCCCCCGCCAACCCGTCCCAGGGCCAACACGGAGGAGGTAAATCATGGGCGACGACTAGACTTTTTTATTCGAATATGAAATCCAATCCCGAAAATACAGCATACCACTTTTTTTTACTACCCAAGTCTTTGAGACATTTCGAAATCGAGAAATCTCTACAGGAGCAGGTGCTATCATAGAACAATTAGCCGATTCAGATTTGAGAATTATTAGAAGTAATTCATTGGTAGAATGGAAGGAGTTAGGGGAGGAGGGTTCCACTGGAAATGAATGGGAAGATAGAAACTTCACCCAAAGTTACATGCGAAGAGGAGTCCCCATTGCAACTGCAAATGCTAAGAAATCAAGCTTCTGGGTAGGGGTGAACATTTGGTTAAAACT
This sequence comes from Zingiber officinale, assembly GCF_018446385.1. Taxonomy (NCBI): domain Eukaryota; kingdom Viridiplantae; phylum Streptophyta; class Magnoliopsida; order Zingiberales; family Zingiberaceae; genus Zingiber; species Zingiber officinale. The sequence goes on along the minus strand of NC_055997.1, from coordinate 135,326,609 downwards.
GAACCGAATTTATTAAAATTGAACTAATTGAATACTTTTCCGACCAATCGGAACAACTATTTTGACTATTAAAATTGAAACAAACTGAATCAATAAAAAAATCAGTTAATTCAGTTGGTAACCAAATAATTCATTTTAAAAAACAATTTAAAAAATATTAAAGTTTTTTAATAAAACTTAATCAGTTTAATAAAAAATGTAAAAACCTTAATTTTTTTCATATTTAATAAAAATCATTTTAATCTGTTTTTAAAATGTGTAATCGAAACCGAGCCATTGATATTTTTAAGAAAAAAGCAAACCTCTGAATATACTGATGAAATTTCCGAATTAGTTCGGTTTGGTCAGTTATTTCGGTCGAACCAAAATTTTGCTCACCTCTACCTTTGGGTCGTCCTCGTTTGCCAAGCATTGGCCATTCTCAACTTGTGAATTCTCTACTTGTGACCTACTAGGACATCAATCTGTCGAGCATGTGGTCAACCTTGAACCCATGAGTTTTTGTTAAATATTCTTTTCATTTTTTCATTTGTTATTATACTATTTCTTAATATCACTTGTAGAAAAGTTAAGGCAGCCGAGAATAGATGAGTCCATTGAATGGCTTATGTGATGCTGCAATGCTTATGATCTACTGGAAGTAAAATATTTTGTATTTGGTGAAGAATTAGTTCCAAGTACAAAGATGTAAAAGAAAATATTAAAAACTATATGGATAACTGGAGTTTGTTAATATGCTGCCTTAGTTGGTTATTCTAATTTCATTGCCACATGCATGAATTATAGAATTTGCATTCTTATTTTATTGGATAAATTTTGTCATCGATGACAGTGATTTGCTACTGAACTCCATATCTCATTGTTACACACGTGTATTCAAATAATCTGCAACGTTCACTATGACTATGACAGCTAGATGCAAAAAATCCAAATGAAATGGCATACACATTCTTACTTTTTTGTTTGACATTATGTTCCATTTCATTTGCCAGTAAGTCCTGCTTGTTGACTTTGTAAACTAATATTTTTTTTCAAAAACCAATGTGCAGCTCCTTGAAACCCTAGATGCAGTGCTAGATGTTGGCGGTGTGTATGATCCTAGCCAAGACCATTATGATCATCATCAAAAAGGATTTGGTGAAATTTTTGGCTATGGGTTCAACACCAAGCTTAGTAGTGCTGGGCTTGTCTACAAGGTATTGAATTAAGTCTTCATGACAGATTATTTTTATTTTATAGATTAAGAACTTGTCCTTTATGCTCTATCAGAGAAGAATTCCGTTTTCAGCTTTCTATCCATGTTTCAACACCTCTACCATGGGCTAATATAGCCTATTCTGCTGTTTTTAGTGTATATTTAGCTAACATGTCATGTTTATATTATCATAAGGATACTTATCCCATAGATTTTGAGACAAGATCTTTAAGTGTTTTGATTTGGCATTTTAAGGGCTTACCAAGAGTGGAAAGCCATTCTTTTATTTCAGTTTACTTTAGAATCCTGATGGTCAGTATAATAAATTAATTGTGTTAAGAGGTTCTGGAAATCTGTGGGAGGTCAGGACATTCAACATGTCCTTCATTCTTCATGCAAAAGGAACATACAAAAATCTCAGGATAATCTTACTTAAACACTTAGGGTGTATTCCTTATGTGGGAAGGGAAACCTAGAGGGAAATATGGTGATAGAAATATTTTTCCAGTTATAGTGAAACCTAGAGGGAAATATCGTCACAGAAATATTTTTCCGGCCATAGTTTCCTTCCATCCTCTTTGATGGATAAAAGGGAGAGAAGAAAAAGATTGGAGATTTTTTTTTTTCTAATTTTTGTTTATATTGCTTCTATGCGATTTAGGTAGAAACAATGCAAGGCCAAATCTAATCTTGAAAAAAATAAAAAACTAATTTGTCAGTTTAAATCTAGTTTTAATTTACCTTTTTTCTGTCTTAATGAATAAGGTTTTGAAATTTAAGTTTCCCTTTCCCTTTGCATTTTCTTTTCTTCTAATGAAATCAATGGATGCTTTTTTTTGCCAATGTGTAGTTATTCATATTCTCTTTCTTTTCTGAGCTATTTTCCTCCCCTATAGAAAACAAGGACTCAAACCATTTAGCTACAGTTATTTTTTGTCCAACTTTGACAGTGGGACCAAGAGAACCACAAAATGACTATGTTTCCTTATGTGGTTGAATAGGGTAGTCAAATATTGATGGGTGATGGAGCAGGTCTGAAGATCTAATTCCTTAATTAAGCTACTTGAGCTGATTGTGCCTCTATAAAATCCTCTATAAACTAATGCTTTCCTTTTTCTCTTTTTAAATGAAGGAAAACAATTTGTGATATCGAAGTTTGTAGTTCCTTGAGGGTAGGGGTGTAAATGAGTTTAGCCAAGTTGAGTTTAGCTATGTTCAAGCTTCTTTATTTACTTATTGAGTTTGTTCCACCTTGTTTACTAAAAAACTTATCAATGCCAGCCGACTTTTTATCGATCTCAACTAATATTATAGTCGTCCCTATAAATTAGGTTAAACGTTTATCTAATACTTGAAAATATATAATATTTTTTATTTTTAACATATTTTGAATAATTTAAGATTATAAAAATTTATAAATTCCTATATTTTTATGAATTTGAATGAAAAACTAATAAATAATTATGTTTATTCATAGATTGTTCATGAGTTTTGTTTATTGTATACACTTGTACTATTGAACGAACATAAATGAGTTTGCTAAATCGAACAAGCATGTTCACAAATGTCTGGTTCATTTACATTCCTACTTGAGGCTAAAGGTGAAAGATAACATTTGAGTGGAAATGTTGGTTAGCTTCTTTTTTAGTCAATTTTAATCCTTGCTAGCTTGAAACAACAAAATAATGATGGCATGGCTAAATCTCAAATTCTCAACTATAATTGTAGTGATATTCTCATCTTTTAAAGTTGATTGTTTATATTGAAAGACATTGTCATCTCTATAAATTATGATTCACGAGTGTTCTGTGAGGGAATATACTTGTATTGCTGATTAAATAACAAAAGAAGATTCCCTTGGTGTAAATTTTCACTTACTAGGAGGTACCATACTTTTTGGATAGTATGATAAATGGGAACCAAGAGCTATATGAACAAGTCAATCATGAAATTTAACAAATTTTATGTATTTCTTTATGTCTTTTACTATAAGTATAACAAAATCATACAAAACAAAAGATCAAATGAACAAAATGGAAATACATTGAAATAAAAACCAAATCAAGAATGAGTAGGTCGATTGAGATCTCTGAACAACTTTATGTACTAGCAGAAGCCAACTATGATATGAAAAGGATCCCTGTGCCTACAAAACTAGAGGTAAGGAAAGCAGATAGTAAATATAAATTACTAAGTGGATAAACATGAAAGATGCACATAATTTAATCTTATTCATAAGGTTAATGAACTAAAATAGGTAACAATTTCATTTTATAACTTTAAATTCTTCTTCAAGTATATATATATATATATAATCATTTACTATTTTCCTTTTAGTTGTTTATTGATATTTAGAGTTACTATTATTATTTCTAAATTATTATCATCTTTATCATCAATAAAGATAATTTTTAATTATTATTAGTTAATCAACTTGTATAAACGTTATCAGTAATATAAATATCAATATGTATAAATGACATCACTGGTAAAAGTTTGACGAATTAGTAAATTCACTAAGTACATCACTGGTAAAAGTTTGACAAATTAGTAAATTTACTAAGAAGTGAATTACTGGAGGCAATATCCTCAAAGTGTAATAATAACACGTATTGGCTAAAAGCCCGCTCACTGATGGTATACAATAATAAAGTGCTATCACACAAATAAATACTAACTGCGGGCAACTCCTCACTACCAATTACCTTATATGGGTAGTCAAATACTCCTGTATAAGATTAGGCTAGAGTTTTCGCTTTTTAGCTTTCCTTTACACCATTTAACATCTTTATTATTTTACTTTAATTCTTTTTACAACAATAACCAAACCTTATCCCACTAAGTGGGGTCAACCATATGGATCCTTTTACGTCATTGAGCTCTATCTCCTACTATATCTTCATCTATAAAAGGGCAGCCGGTGCACGAAGCTCCTGCTATGCGGGGTCCCGGGTAAGAATCCATTGTACACAACCTTACTCTTTTTTTTTGGTAAGAGGTTGTTTCCAGGATTCGAACCCGTAACCTTTTGGTCACAAAGCAACAACTTTACCGTTGTGCCAAGGCTCCCCTTCTACTATATCTTCATCTATACTTAAATAAATTTTATTTTATTTTATTGTTGTTAACCAAGTTTTTTTTAGTCTTTTTCTCGTTTGATATGTGTGTTGTTTCACATCGCCTAACTGGAGCATTTATGGTCGTCTAAGTACATGCTTATATAATCTTAAACGTGTTTCTCGAGGTTTTTTCTCAGTAGATGCAATTCCGACTTTCTCTCTAATGTTCTCATTTCTCATTCTATCCATCCTCGTATGTCCACACATCCACCTTAACATCCTCATTTATGCAATTCTCATCTTTTGTTCATGTGCTAGAGTCATAGCCTAACACTCAGTTCCTTATAACATAGTATGTATAACTGCAGTTTTGTAGAACTTTCTTTTAAGTTTTAGAGATACTTTATGATCACATAAAATACCTGATGCTCTCCTCCATTTCAACCATCCTGCTTGTATTCTATGCAGGACATCTCTCTTAATCCCTTCATTATTTTGTAAAAAATGATCTTAAATATTTAAAGTTCTCAACAACTTGTTATCTATCATCTTAACAATTGTCTCATTATGTTTAATATTGTTAAACTTAAATTTCATATATTCTATCTTATTCTACTAGGCTTAAAACTTATCCCTTTTAATATTTTCTGCTAAGATTCTAGTTTAGCATTTACTTTTTCACATGTTTCATCTACTAAAATAATATCATTTGCAAACAACATGCTGTGTCTTGAATGTGTGTGAGTTTGTCTATAATTAGTAAAAAGATAGACTTAGAGATGATCCTTGATGTAACTCTATCTTTATTAGAAATGTTTTAGTTATTTCACCTGAAGTCTTCGTCCTCGTACGTATCCTTAGTTAATTCAATATATGTTATGTTAATACCTCTCTTTTTTAGAATTCTTCATATAATTTTTTTGAGACTATTATAAGATTTTTCCAAGTTAATGAATACCATATGTAGATCTTATTTTTGCTCTCGATATTTTTCAATTAATTATCTAAGAAGATGTATAACTTTTATTGTCGACCTTCCAAGCATGAATCTAAATTGATTTTCAGTCATTGTGGTATTCTTAATCTTTTTTTCTAGTACTCTTTCCCAAAGTTTCATAATATGACTCATTAGTTTAATACGCCTATAGTTTGTACAATTTCGTACACCTTTCTTATTCTTATATAATGGAACTAGAGTACTTACCCTCCATTGGTCAGACATTTTTTTCATTTTCAATATCATGTTAAATAATTTTGTAAGCCATTTAATACCTTATTTCCCTAGGCACTTCCATACCTCTATCGGAATATCATCTAGTCCCATGCTTTTCCATTGTGCATACCATTTAAAGTTTGTTCTACTTATGAAATTTGAATTGTACGATAAAAATTTAAATTTCTATCCTCAATTTGGCCTACTTAAATTACCTAAGTTAAGTTGGTCACCTAAACGTTCATTAAAAAGTTGATGGAAATAACTCTTCCACTGCTCTTTTATTTCTCCATCGTTTACTAGTACTCTATTATATTCATCTTTAATACATTCAATCTGGATAAATTCTCGTCTTGATTTCTCTCACTTTAGCTATTCTAGAAATGTCTCTTTCCACTTCTTTTGTATTTAAGTTTTGATATAATCGTTCAAAAATTTTATTCTTTGCTTTATTCACTACTTTCTTAGCTTCTTTCTTGGCTATTGTATATTTTTTAAAATTTTTCTCGTTCTTGTAAATACATAATTCCTTATAAGATGTTCGTTTCTTTTTTTCACTTTTTGTTGTACTTTCTCATTCCATTATCAAGATTCTTTACTTAGTAATGCATGCCCCTTTGACTCACCAAGTACACTCTTAGCTATTATTTTCAACTTCGATATAATCTTATCTTATGTCGTATTAGAGTCACCATATATTTCACCTAATGCTTATACTCCTATCTTCTCCTTAGAGATATTTTGCTTCTCATCCTTTAACTTCCACCATTTAATTCTACGAGTCATATATATATTTTTTCTATTGATATTATACTTAAAGCGTATATCCAACACTATTAATGTATGTTGGGGTATGACCTTGTAATCTTTACAATTTTTTCTATCCTTCTTCTTAATCATAAGAAAGTCAATTTGCGATCTATTATTCCCACTTTTGGACGTGACTAAGTGTTTTTTTTTTTTTAAAATATATTAGCTAATATAAGGTCATATGCTATCGCAAAATCTAATCTAGTTTTCCCTTCCTCATTTATCGTTCCAAACTCATAACCCCATGTACCTTCTCATATTTCCCATTTTTCACTCCGACATGTCCATTTAGATCATCTCCTATTAAAATCATTTCATTTGGCGGAATATTTTATAATACTTCATCTAAGTCGTCCTAAAATCTTGATTTGGTAACTTCATCTAATCCTATTTACGGTGCATATATGTTAATTATATTCATAGTTTCTGTCGCCACTATTATTAAGGACTATAATTTTATTCTTTTTTCTAACTACTATAATTTCATCCTTTAATGAACTATCTACACCAATACTCACTCCATTTATTGCTTTACTCTTTTCTATGTACCATAATTTAAAACCCGAGTTCTCTATTATCTTTGTATCTATTTTGTCTCTTGTACACACAAAATACTAATTCTTCTCTTAATCATCATATCTACTAACTCTATTGATTTACTTGTTTCATGTTCCAAATCTTATACTATTAGTTTTCCAAATCATATTTGTTCTTATCCAACTCATGGTGAGAATTTTTGCCTATTTAACACTACATCCAAGTTCTCATGGAGATGTAGTAATTCTTGTCGATACGTTACAGTCGGACATTGCAACGCGAACTCTTACATATTTAGCATTACACCCGAGTTTTGGAGATATAAGCGATCCTCGGACCCTACACGCGAATTCTTACTATAATTATTTAATTTTAATTTCACATCTTATTGTTTTAACTCTAAATTAACTTTTGAACTCAAATTATATTAATTTAATAATATATCGTCATAGGGTCTACCGATATGAGTTATATAACATTAAATATATAAGAATCTATATCTAGAACATAAGTAGGATGGAAGGCTGAGTACTCTAACGAGAAGTGTCTATAAAAGAGTAATTCTCATATGTAACTCATATATAAACATGAAATAACATCAATTATTTAACCCAATAATTTTATTTTAAAACCTGTTGTACTATTTTTAAATATTATTTTAATCTCCTTTTTTAAAACAATTACACAAGCATATATTATCTAATTTTGATCTATTTATTTATGCACAAGAAAATATATATGGAGGCCAAAGGATACATTCATCCACATTATGCACAATTAAAAATTCTGAGTGTCAATAAAATCACTGTTCTCCACTTGAATTCGTATTCTACAAATACAATATGTAAATAATTTAAAATTCAAAATAAATATCCAATAATGATAATAACACAAGACTCATCAACCCTTGATCCATTACCTCAATATAATTCCAATTCCTACATGACACCTTTTACGTCAAATAACAAATTTATTTATTCATTTTCAATTCTAGATACATATAAAATGAAATTCTAATAAAATAAAATATTTACCTTTTCCATCAATCAATAAAATAGGGTAGATGGTTCACCAATACGGATCAGGCGGCAAATCAAACCTATGCAACAAATTTGTAATTAGTTCAAATTAATCCATTATTTTTCGATATCAACATATTATTAATTTTCCAATTCTTACCTTTAATTGATCGTCATACAAATAACAATCTCGTGGAATGAGAATACCGGGAGGTTTAGAATTGAGGAAAACGTATGGTCCTCCACTCCTTGATTCAGGCAAAAGGAGGGCTGGTGTCTCTTCATCTTTGTTCCTATGGCTCCGGCGACTGATGGCAGCAGTTGCTGTGTTGCTGAAAAAAATAAAAGAGGAAGAAAGAAAAATGCTGATGCTGCTGTGTTGCTGGAGGAAAAGGAAAAAGACAGGAAAATAATGCTGCTGTTGTGTTGCTGCACAACAGGAAGAAGAAAGGAAATAAGAATTGTTTGCTGTTTCTGGAGCAGGAAAATGAAGATGCTTGTGCAGGAGAAATCTGGTGTTTCTTGGGTTGCTGAAAAAAGGGCAGCAGAGAAGAGGCAGGCTGCTGCTGGTCTTGGTGGTATGAAGGCTGATGCTGGAAGGGAGAAAGAAAGGGGAATAAGAAGGGGAAAGAAAATTGGAGCTTGCTTACTGGAAATATCAAAGAAGAAGGCTGCTGGGTCAGTGAAGAGGGAAGGGAGCAGGACTTTTTCCTTCCTTCACCGGCGACCTCAGCTAGCTCTGGTAGGCTCTGGAAATAGCCTTTGCTAGCTCCGGCTGTTACTTCAGTGATGCTGGGAGAGCGATGAAAGGAAAAAGGGAGCTGCTGCTAGGATTCCTGTTGCAGGAAAAAGGAAGGAGAAAGGCTGCTGCTGTGGGATGGGATGGAAGAAGAGGAAGAGGGAGGAGCTGCAGATTGCGGATGCTGGTTTTGGGAGAAATGTTGATGCTGATGCTGATGCTGGGAGAAGAAGGGAAGAAGAGAAATAAGAGGAGACAGGAGGAAGAAAAAGATGAGAGGCTGGCACGTGGAAAGGAGGAGGAGGTGGCACATGGCTGTAATGGCTGTAGGGAGAAAACATGGGAGAAGAAAAAGAGAGGAGAGAGAAAAATTCCTTCACTCATTTTAAATTGATTGAACAGCGTTAACCCATTTAAAATTTAGTTTGGCTGAAAATTGGCCAAAACAAACCCCAATTGACCCCGGTTTGAACCCATGTAATGTTAATCGCTGGGCCTACCCGATGAGTTCAATCCAAATCCAATCCGACTTCAACTTGATGCTCAAATTCTATGTTTAACCATTCAGTTTGTTTTATTTTGTTGATTAAAATTTTAGAGAACATTAAATTTGATATTTTACCGGTTGCATTATTATTATTATTTTAATTATTTGATTTTTTTTCTTTATTAAAAATCAATATTTAACATTCTCATCTTTTGGATTTTGTTCATATTGAAAGATATTGTTATCTCTAAAAATCACGATTCATGAGTTCCCTGTGATAGAATATACTGCTACTTCTTTGTATGGTGGATTGAATGATAATTCAATATTTCCTCTTCATGTAATTAAATCTTTTCCCAACCTTCTTCAAAGATAGAATTTGCCAATGTCATTCCCTGTCGCAGCACTATGGAAAGGAGATAATTGGCAAGGAACTTCAGCTTGATGTGGGACATGAAAATGTACAACGATTATACCTTGCTGTTTACAAAAGCTATATTGAGGTGAACTTTGCCTATTGCTTAAGTTTTCTTTTGTGCTCGATATTTTTGAGACATAACTTTACCACTAGGAGATGCTATCAATTTGATTAAATCTGCATAAGATTGCCACTCATGTTTCTGCTTCAGCAAAATCAAACTGGTTAGGGCATGGCATCATGAGCTACTACATTTGTACTAAACATTTTAAATTTTCATTTTTTTGTCTGGAGACATTGAAGATATTGGTGTTCTCTTTATTATCTGCCAGAGTTACTCTATTGCGTATTGTGCTGTAATTCTGTGGATAAAGAATAAAAATGTTTTTATCTTCTTTTGGTGGATATTCTTTGCAAGTGTCTGTCTTTCTAACAACTGTGTATATTTAATCATTGAATGAAGATGTAAATATACATTTAATTGAGTCAAACAATACTAAACTCTTTAAGAGTAATTTCATTGTTTAAATATATGGTTGTTGCGAAATAAACTAAGTGGAAGATGAAGACTTATGATGTAGCATATAGTGTTTGTTTTCTTGACCCAACTTTCTGGAGTGGAGGAGGGAATCAGGTATATGACATTCTGGTCCCCTCATTCACTCAATAAGTAATGTTTTATGAAAGGGAGGACCATTCTCTGAAATCAATTTGTCCCTAAATGGCTTTTGCTGAAGTTGAGCGGCTTATGTGGAATCCAATGGGAAAAAAACTGTTTAGCACTTAAGAGCAGTGCGGGCTAGTTCAAATGAAGGTGAGCATGGGCACTGGTAAGGGTGGTAAGGGAGGCCATAAGTGAGAGCGAATTCCATTCCCTTTCTCTTTCCCTTACCCAAGTGAACTTTTTCCCCCTCCTTTACCCACCTCTTCCTCTCCTGCTCTTCTCTCCTTCCCATCCTTTTGAAATTTGTATCCTAATCCCTACCTTATTTGTTGGTTGGTGATCCAGAGATAAACTATTCCTAGTTATTCATATTTCATCCTTGTAAGTTTGATTAGTTGTGGGAGTCATTGATCATGATATGTTATGTTGGTTTTGAGAAGGGGTGGATATTACCAACAGTTAAACACTAGAAAGTAACCTAAACTAATGTTAGTTCCCTGTATTGTTTGTATAGCCATAACTGAGCAACCTCTTATGTTAAGCTTGGATGATCCCGTATCTGTTTTAATTTTTTGTTGATGCTTTGTTCAAATAGATTTGAAACATTGTACCAACTCCTTCAACAATTAGATCTGATGTGGTCAATGGGTCGTGTCACACAAAAAACCATTTTGCAAAATAATAACTCCATACTATGTTCAATTAGTAGCTCACGTGTTAAACTTTTTTGATTCACTGACTGTTTCATGTCATTAATTGAGATATTTTCATTCCTTAGTACATGTCTTAAGTCTCTTTATCTTTATTTTGTCGATCTGGTCTTTGTGGTTTAGGCATATTTAATGTTTCAACTGTTTATAAATTATTTGTATTCCTTGTTGCACACTTTTGTCAGGCAATTGATGCTGTTGATAATGGGATCAATGAATATGACACTGATCAGCCTCCAAAATATGTGAACAATACACATTTGTCTTCAAGAGTTGGCCGGCTAAATTTAGACTGGATGGATCCTGATCAATCTTCTGATAAGGAAAATGCAGCTTTTCAGCAGGCAATGATGCTTGCTGGTGGAGAATTCTTGGATGTATGTTTTTTTCCATCTTCCTATGTTGGCAACGAGCTGTTTGTTTCATCTTCCTGGAAACTTTTATTCATGTTAGTTGATGATTTGTTATTTTTTTTACTACTATCGGATGTACAGAAGGCTGACAGTTTTTATCCATTTCTTCATATGTTGGCAGAGTCTAAGGTTTCATGCTAGATCATGGATACCTGCGAGATCCATAGTTGCTGAATGTATAGCTTCAAGAGGAAATGTTGATCCTAGTGGTGAAATTATGGTTTTGGATAGATTTTGCCCTGTAAGTGTTAAGTAGTTCAATTATTGTGCCAAATTTGTAGCTTGTAGCTTCTCTAGAGTTAATTTTCTATTAATTTATACCTAATAGTTTAATTACTATACGTTCTTATTCATGTCATTTAAGTAATTTTCTAATCTCAATTAATTTAAATCTATTAATGGTCATTATAATGTTTACAAGTTGCTACTGACGTTTTTGGCAATCTATGAATGGTTGGTCATGCATCTGGCCTACCTTGGGTGGTACATTGTCATCTTTTGGAATGTGTGGTGGTTCCAGTGTCCCATGTCCTGAAGAATGATACCTTTGAAAAGTTTCTTATCTCTTTCCCGGCAGTCTTATGCCTAGACATATCTAAATGCAAGTGACTTGTCTTAGTTGTCTAGGTCATCTCTTAGGAATCCACATCCTGTTTGGGATGCAACATTAATGAATTTTGCATTAGTTGCCAGCTGGTGTTTGTTAGGGAATATTAAGGTCATCTTTATTATTAAATTCTGTAACAAATAATCATTACCTCTTTAATCAATTATGTTGGGACCGTTGTCGGCTTAAGTTGGATACCTGGTGCCAACTTAAAAAAATAAAAATAAATGTTGGGACCGTTGTGAGCAAGAGGAGGAGGTGAGGGGTCGTGTTGATGGATTATGTAGCGGAAACTTGAAGTAAATCGATGCGAACATGATCGATTTACTTGGTTTAGTCTCCTAAGGCGGCTACATCCAAGGCCTAGTCTAGTGGTCTGTCACCACTAAACTCTTCGCCTTCTTGGACATTCTGGAGGTGGTGAAGCCTCCTACAATCCTTTGTATACAAAGCAACACAAACGAAACAAAGATACAAATGATAGTAAAACAACTTTACAAATGAAAGCTTTGCTTTGGATGTTTTTTTTGTTGTTTTGGATTGTCTCTTGGTGGTAGGAAATGCAACACTATATCGTTCCCAAATCCTCAAGAACTGACACTTTCAATCTTCCTTAAAACCCTCTTTTAGAGTGTTGCCGTTGTGTTGATTTCTTAGTCGATTATTACCCTCGACTTGCTCCACTGTATTTTCTATAGTTGCTCTGACTTGTAAGCTCAACGGCTCTGCTACAGTGCTATTGTCCAGTTTATTGATAAACCACATTGATTGGCAGATGCTCTGCATCTGATCAACCTTAACATGTCAAAACTTTCCGTTACTCAATATCTAGTCAACTTTGACCATTCGAGACTTTGTTATTGCCAAACATCCGATCTTTCTTGACCTATTTGAACTTTTCGTCTCATGCTTAACACGTTAACCATGACATATTAGGACTTCCCTCATTGTTAAGTGTTTGATCCTCCATGACCCACTTAGACTTTTAACTACTAAGTGTTTGATCAATTGTGACCCATTTGGACTTCTCGCCTTTGGCAACTCCTTGTTGGATTTCGGACCGTTAAATGTTCGATCAACCATGATCCACTTGGATTTGTCGTTTTTTTGCCAACTCTCTGTTGGACATTCGATTGCCGGTGACCTACTTAAACTTCCGATCTCATGCCAACTTCCGTTGGACTTTCTATCGTTAAGTATCCGATCAATTTTTACCTACTTCACGCCTTACTTATATTGCTCAAACATCGAAACTAAATACGAGTTAATTCAGACTTGGTCAATCTTGACTAAAAGTCGATTGCACCAATAATCTACAATTTTTTATAGTTGATAATATGTTTAAGTTAAGACTAACTCATTAGCCCACCATCCTACTTTATTATTCTTCTCATGCCAAAGCAGGAATGAAGATTTCCTAACTTAAATATTCATTCTTACCCTTTGCCATATGTTAAAACTTCTCAAAATTAAATGCTAAACCTTGAGCATACGATCATTCATTCACCTATCCTTAAATCCTTCCCTTTCATACCTAAGAGCCTCTAAGGTGAACTTCCCCTCAAGGCATGCTCCATTTCAATCATTGTACCAATAATATTTTAGAGTTCCTAGACCTTTAGGAAATTCCAAAATCTAAACAACAATTTACGAAGGGGCACGCTTAAAGTTACAGAATTCTCAAAGGGCGTACTACAATTTGTTATTTCCCAAAAGATGCACTTGTTTCCAATAATACCCCTTGCCTTTCAGCTTTAAACCAAAGTAAAAACTGATTTTCTTTATTTAAACCAAACCAAATTGAATTGAACTGAACCAAATAAAAAAAATTAAAATTTAATTATTTCATAAAGGAGTTTCATACAAAAGCCATTGATGATTGTAAAAAATTCAATTTTTTTTAAATTTACGTCATTATTATAATCTCCTAAATTTATCTATATTTTTAAAATTTTGAGTTTTAATAAAAAATTATAAAATTAAAGGAACGTTAATATATATATATATATATATATAATCTTTTTTAATAGCTAATTACAAGAGAAAAATATGAAATAAATTGCAAGTGAAAAATCAAAAATAAAAAAATTATTTTGCTGCTGTTTTGATTAATGCATCACCATTAGTCGAAACGTCACCACCTTGGTGTTGATTTCTTAAAAGCATCACCACTTTGATATTGATTTCTTAAAAGCATCACCACCTTGGTGTTAATTTCCTCAAAGCATGACCATAAAATCATCACCACCTTGATGCAAATTTCTTAAAAATCATCATCATCTTGGTGCTGAAAATAGACTGTGCGTGGTTAGGGATACCTTGAATATGTGACTTTAGGGCACAATGACACTGAGGAGAACTACAGAAACCTACTTGACTTGAATTGGGTCTGATTATAGTTGTCTAAGACTATCAATGAGTTTCAGACAAAACTCATTGATGAACCTAAAGAATTTGAAATTTGGATAATTAAGTGGAAGAGGGAAGTGTATGAAAGGTAAATATGACATGGAATCCTAATTTTGAGCCTCCTACATGAAGTTATGGGTCCGTGCTAATTGACACGCTGATTGAATTTTTGAAAATGTGTGCACGATTGGTAAGTTCTTGAATCTGAGACTTTACGACACGATGAGACCTATAAGACTTGAATTGGATCCCATCAGAACTAGCTAAGGCCATCAATAAGTTTTGCCCGAAACTCATTGATAGACCTAGAAGAATTGAAATTTTGAAGAGGAGAGTGTAGAGAAGGTAGATATTATGCAACCCTAGTCTTGAGCCTCCTACTAAATTTATGAGTGTTGGCTTCTTGGAGTGGGACCATGGTGTTGTTTTTTAAAGTTCAATACTACCGATGTTGGTTTTGAAGGATTAGGACTATAGTGGTGCTGTTTTATAAAGATCAGTACTATTGTGTTAGAGAATCTGGTGTTGGTTTCGAAGGATTAGGACCATTGTTATGCTATTTTCTAAATATTAGTCAGCATCACCGTGTTAGAGAAATCACAATATAGTGGTGGTGGTTTTGAAAGATCAGCACCAATATATTGAATAAATCACAACACAATGGTCCTGATCATTCGAAACCAACACCGTGTTGTGATTTCGAAACCAGCTATAATGTCCCTTAGATGGTGATGTTGGAAAAATAACAATAGGGTGTTGATTTTGAAGGATCATGAGCATTGTGTTGTGATTTATTCAATATATTGGTGCTGGTCTATGAAACTAGCATAGTGCGTTGTGATTTCTCTAACACAGTGTTGTTGATATTTAGAAAACAACACTACAATGGTCTTGATCCTTTGAAACTAGTACCACCGTGTTGTGATTTCTCCAACATAGCAGTACTAAAATAACACCACTATCGTCCAAGAGGAAGACATGACGGGTCAAATGATCGGATGTTGAGCAGTGGAAGTCTAAACAATTCAAGGGGACCGAATGTTTGACAAATGAAAAGTGAAGGTAAACTCATGAAGTGGAGAGATTCTTCTGAAATAAAGAATAGGACAAGTCCTTGTTATGGGGACAACCTTCCTTAGGCAACGATCCAACCAAGGGTCCTGCTCGGATTCCGAAGTTGAGATCGGACATTTTGTTAAATGTCACAAGTTATTTTTCATATATTACTTGTATTTGTGCTAACTTGGTGTTGCACCGAATCGTTCGAGTAATCGAACCGGTGTTACTGGTCAATCGAATTGTTCGAGTGATCAAACGGTAATGTTCAGTCGATCAGATGATGAGGTGACATAGTTTGATGACTTGACAGCTGAAGTTTTCAGAGGGCTGATGTGGACAAGATAAGTCACAAAAGGTTGACGTGGCAAAGGATAACTCTTGGTGTGCTAACGTGATAAGATGCACGCCCCATGATAAGCTCGGAGAGGTTGACGTTGTTGAGGATCGACGTCAAGATGTGTCAGAAGGCAAGGAGGATGCAACTTCGGTCGACTTAACCGGTACACTAGTTGACTGATAGAAACTAGATTTGGATCCAGTTATCGAAGGGATTAGGTGTTTGGTGGATTGGTCGACCGAACGAGTGTTATATAAGGAAGCTTGAGCAAAGGCTTCAACATTAACTCTGAAACACCCTCCTACTCTCATCTTGTGCAAACTCTCCATTGCTACGCCACTATGCTCCTCTGACAACGAAACTTCACTCCAAACCAGTCTTGTCGGTATACATTTTACTTAGTTGTTTCTTCGTGCTTTCAACTATAAGGGGTGGTAAACCTGTTACCACACCCTATCTTTTGTAAGAGGTGAGTCTCTGCCTCCAAATAGTTGTTTGGAAAAGAGATTGATAGTGAATTGGCCACTTGAAAGTGATAACCGATCGTGGGTCTTGGTCTAATAGCCGGAGGCTGTGAATCAAGTAGAAACAAAGTGTGTTTTGTTTTTGTTTTCTTTCCACTGCATTTTACTTTGAAAAGAAAAGAGATTTTGAAACGACAAGCAAAGTGTGCTATTCACACACCCCCACCCCACCCCCACCCCCACCCCCTCCCCCTTCCTTTCGATCCTACAAGTTTCACTATAAAACGTCCTTTAAATGTTTATCCAAGTATATCAGAGGGAATGAGCAATGAGCTTAACCAACTGAAAGAACCTTATTTTCGTTAAAACTCATTGTAATCAATTGATATGGGAATCAATAGACTCGTTTTCTTAAAGAGTCAATTGCTCGTCTGAAAATAAAAAACTATAATTCAATTTTAGTTTGAATTTCAAAAATTTATAAATAATTCTAGGATTTTAAAATTATGAAATTTCATGCGGATATTACTTATGTCAAATACTATTAGAGAAAAAAAAATTCTAATAAAATATATTTTATTTTCAAATAATGGCATAAAGTTGGAAACCATTTAAAATTTCAGTGTTTCACTCTAACTTTGTATCAAGTAATCAATGGTGATTCTTATCAATAAATAGACTTCACCAAAGTTTTCCAAAATAATTTTGAAATGTTTTCATGGTGATGTTCAGATAGTTTCATGGTGATTTTAGGCAAATGATTATGTTGTATAATGAGCATATGAGTTACACACAACTCTCAAAATATAATGGAAAATGACAATATATGGGATGAAACTCCTATTTTAAAGCTTCTGTAAGGTCTTCTTGCCTTTATGGTACACCTATTGAGAATTTATCTTCAGGGAGCTAGCCCAGGTTATACTAGGGAGGAAATTAGTTTGAATGCATATTCAGTTTATTTGTGACAAAATAAACATCTGTTCAAATTTTTATTTTGTGGATTGATATTTTACTAAGAAAATTTGAATCTTCACTATAGTTTTGGTTGGTCTTCAGGTTATACCAACTTTAATTTCATGATGATGGAATGCAGAATTCCATCATTGTTATTTCCAGATTTCATCACCATTTTGTGCTTGATTATAGGGAATCAAAATGCAAGTAAGCTTGAATGTGATTCTGTAAAGTGATCTGTTGCACACATTATCCATTTGTCTCACATTAAGTTTCAATGTTATTTTGTTCATTAGATTGGAAAACTACAGATGCAGATAAAGAGTAAAAATCTTCTGGCTCTTAAGAGATAATTCTAATTTAGCTCGTCAAAGTCAAGTGTGCCTTTGTGGGGGAGAATGATGCAAAAGGGAAATTGTTCAAATGCTTATGTCTTCGTAGCTTAGATCATTTCAGAGTTGTACGGTGTCTGCATCAATGATATTCTATTGTACTTATAGAGTTGAAACTGGCTTGTTTCACCTTTCTTAACTTGGATTTAATCTATGTTTGGGCCTGCAAAGTTGGTATAAGAGGCTTAGAGTTATTGTTGGAAGCAAGTGTTTACAAGTTTTAATAGTTCTCTTTGATTCTCTTTCCCTATCTTGAGACATTCAACTATAGGTGCCACTAAAGTGAGATTCACTGATTGAAGTACAATCCATATCTATCGTCATCTTTTGCCTAAAGTGTGCTATGCCAATTTTTTTGTGTGCTTACAATGGTGCTCAGTACTAACAAAACAAAAGATTGCAAATGTGACATTCACAACAACATTGGCAATTGATTAAGGGCTCATGCAGAAACTTGCTTCATCAGATGCCTCTATGCAAGTGAATGTCACAGATTTGGATGCGAACAATTTACAAAGACAAATTTTATTACTTGGAACTAATTAATATTGAAACATTGGTATTTGTTACTTAACAATTTAATGAATCAAGCATGGCAGTTTTAATAGGGGTTCCCTTACTTGTTAAAGGTCATTTCTGTTCCATCACTGTTATGTTGTTTATTCTTAATTATTTTATCCATTGGCCATGTTTATGTTATGAATTTTATCTAGTGTATATTTATATGTTCTGATTGCTTGCTCATTCTATTTACTCTACAGTGGAAACATCATTTGTTTGAGCTGGAAGAGGAGCTTAAAATTGAACCTCTTATTAAATATGTTCTTTATCAGGTAAATATTGTAGTTACCAAGGCCTAAATACTATGCATTTTCCTCACTTATGATAGATTATCTAATTAAGAAGATATCCTCATGATGGCAGCTGTGCTTGAGTTTGTTGGCTTACTCTTGAAATAATTTGATCCCTGAATAGTTTTGGAGTCATATTATCAGTTGAATTGCTTATTGTTTTTTCGTATCTTATGGCTCTCAATTTTTTGTTAAATTGATTTTGTTGTTAAACAAGCCAAGTGAAAGACAGTAATCAGATAAAAATCCATTTGGGTCATGCTCAACTGGTTTGGAAGTGTTCCGGGAATTGACACAACATGGTATTGAAACCAATTCTGTTTCAGCCAGAGCCCGAAACTCTGGTACACAACATAACTTTGAAATCTTAAGAGGAACTACTAGAAATCCAACGTGCAGGAAAATAATCTAGCAAGAAAATACAGAGAATAGATTCAATCAAATATTAAATTTAGGAGGTTTAGTAGATGTAACAATTATCCCAAATTGGGTCCCAATAATTCCTTGACTCTTATTTGTCATTTTGGGTTGGCCCAGTTGCTTCATGTGATGCCAAACAACATTTCTACAAGTTGTGTAGACTTTAGTAAAACTTAGGTGAATAAGGTGTTTGTTGTTTTCTCTTGGTGATTAAGGTGATTGAAGTTTTCTCTTGCTTTAAGGATTCACATGGTGGAGGACAAAAGGGTAAGGATATCAGACCAGAGTAGATATCGCTCTATCATCTTTAAAGGGATTCAAGTTTTTTTTTACGAAAGCAGACACAAGCATCAGCATGTTAAAGTTTAAAAAATGTGAAAGTAATTATTGTTATATCTAGGGTGTTATACTTCATGCTCATCTGGCATTACGCTTATTATTATACTATATTGGCAGCTAAGAATATTCAGCTGCGCCAGTGAGACCTAAAAATTCTCATATTTTTTTAGCTTTTTTAATTTGCATATTTAGAGCAAAAGATTCTTTCTTATGGTAAATGTGGCATTCAATGCCAGTTTATTTTATGGAAGCATTAATATGAAATCAATTGTTTGAACAAATTGTATCACTTTAAATTGTAGGATGAAAGAAGTGGAAGTTGGAGAGTGCAAACTGTGGCAGTTTCTCCCTACAAGTTTGAGAGCAGAAAGCAGTTACCACCAGCTTGGAGGGGCTTAAGAGATCAAGAGCTTTCAGATAAGTCTGGCATTCCTGGATGTGTTTTTGTTCATATCAATGGATTCATTGGTGGAAATCAAACTTACGATGGAGCCTTGGCTATGGCAAAGTCTGCTGTGACAATGTGATTCTTGTCCCTGACCTTATACGGCCAACACTCTTAACAGCATGATTCTTGTCCCAGATCTTCTATTGCTTTAAAAAAATTCTAGCAATTTTAAAGAGGCGGGTGCATCCCACCAAGCAGTAGAACAGTCTTTGTAGACCTAATATATGAGATGTTTGAGATCCTTCACATCTATTCAACTCATCGAGCAGATATTTTTCAGATTGGCCTAGGTAGGCTTGTTGAGACTTACATTGCTACAAGGTCACCGAACTGCTCTATCAAGAAGACCTTCCAATGCTATCTTCAATTTTGAAATTAAACGTTGCAAGAAAAGAGTATTGGACTTCGAGTTTGCTTTTTTGTGAGAATAAAACTGGATCCATAAGGTTTACTTTTCAATTATCATTGATGGATACGCGAACAAGATTTCATTGGGAAACGTTTGACAATTGTGAAAACAATTCTTCCTATTCTTCGTGCACTTTTTTTTTTTTTGTTTTTGCAGGGATGATTAGAAACACGGAATGTGACATGGAATGTGGAATAAACTGTGACGCGTGGATGAATCTTGAAATTGAGCCCTCTTGCCAATTGTGTTATATTGTGCTTCATTTGCACTATGAAAGTTACATTGCTGCGTTGGCATGTTCTGTGTGCTTTTGCATAGAGGCCGATCGCTACATTATGCTGTGCTAAATTACTATTGCGAAAATCTGGATTGATTAAAATTTTACTAAACTGATTACTGTAAAATCTGAACTTAATATTCTAGGTGTACCTAGGAGTTGTACACATGCTAGGGAAGATAATCTATGCCTCTCGGATGTCCTGCTAGCTGTAATCAGGCATTTCAATCGATCCATGAATTGATTGGGCTGTCGGATCGATCCAGTGATCGATCCAGCTTGATACCGGCACGGAGAAAACTCTAGATCGGTCGGCTGACCGATCCACAAGCCATCTCGCTTCTGTATGCGGCTGGATCGGTCTACCGACCGATCCAGGAGTACACTGATCGGTCGGTAGACCGATCCAGTGGCTCACTGATCGGTCGGCTGACCGATCAGTGAGTTTCTGTACCCTCTGTTCGCATCTGGATCGGTCGGCTGACCGATCCATAACAGACGCTAACTCTCTGTTCGCGACTGGATCGGTCAGCTGACCGATCCAGTGGCACAACCCAACTCTGATCGATCTGTAGATCGATCTGGGTTTCTGATTTCGAACCAGAACCCCTGATTTCAGCACTATTTCGTGCCTCAATCACATTACATGTTCTAAGATGGCTAGGAAACACTCTAACAACCACAACTAACATTCTAACATCATAAAGAACAATGTTCTAAGCATAATAGAGTGCATGGTTAACTAATTCATAGCGATCAACATACTAAAGTGCAAATTGCTAAAACACTAAAAAGTACTAATGTTTAAACAAAGCTTGCTAGAGTTCCCTAAGATCTTCTTTCCAAGTTCCTGCCCACACACATCTTCGTAGCATTGTCCTCCAACCTCCTCTAGTCCATCTTTCCTTTACCTTTATCTGCAGTATAAAGAAAAGAAAGTATCTATAAGCTTTCGCTTAGTAAGAAACCATCTACCTCACTAAAACGTGCATTCGATGCAATATGCTTTTAAAACATGCTGTTTGAAAGTGCACTGATTAGACTAAAACATGGCATGTTATCATACATAGAAATCAAAGCTAGTCATGGCATACTATCATCTAAACATGTGTAATAAAAGCTGAACATGAACACTAAAGCATAGCATACAAAGCTAACCATAACTATCATGTGTAACAACAAGGAAAACTGAGCTGAACATGAATTAAACTAGTCTGGAACTGAATTCAAACTCAACTAACATAACTGATCTTTGTGAGTTTTGAAAAACTATAATATAATAGATTAAAATACATAATCATACTGCTAATGGGCCCGGCAACTGTACATGCTATGCGCGCATCCTCAACTAAACCCGGGGTTGCAAATCCCGAATTTAGCAAGGTTTACTAGGTTATCTAAACCTAGGGACCGACTATGGGAGCCCAGCCCAATCGATATCTAATCCTGTACAGTGCCACTACTGAAAATAAAATACTGAATCATAGCTAATTAATTTACCTTGCTTCTACTAGGTTATCTGAACCTAGAGGCAACTGTGGGTGCCCACCCATTAGACCGTAGTCCCATATATGCTGTGGCAAGGCTAACTAAACAATTTAAATGCTTCTATTGCATTTACTGAGTTATTAAAATGCCTAAGTTGTATTTTTCTGTGCTAAATAATTTAATCGAACACTTAGTATGCACTAATTCACATCCTTGTGCCGAAAATCTACATATTACTAAACTAAAACATGGAATTCACACGGAAACTACTTATACTGCAGGTGAGGGGTTTCTTACCTCGTACGCTAATTTTCTTACAACTCTATTCGCTAGAATTCCGGTGGAGACGATCCTTTCGACAATCTCCTCGCTCCAACGCGTTCTTCTCGCGGAGGGGAACGTTCTTGTGCTGGAATCGCTGCCGGAAGGTGCTCTTAGGGCCCTAGGGAGAGAACCCTAGGGTTGGTGCCGAGAGGAAGAAGGAGAAGGAGAGGGGGTGGCGTGTAAGGTGAGGTCTCGGTGGAGAATTCCCGAACCAAAGAAATAAACCAAACCCACTCAAGTTTTCTATTTATTTTAAGTGGATATTTCGGCCAATCTTAAACTTAAATATAAATGTTTCCCTTTCCTTTCAGCACGGCCCTGCTGGGTTCAACTGGTTACTAGAATTACCCGTAAACCATAGGTCTCGGGTTCAATTCCCGTTTAGGCCGTTTTCGTTTTCTATTTGTTTTTGCTACTTCCGCTACTCTAAAAATTCTGTAAAAATATCCTAAGATTCCAGAAAAATCATAGAATATTTCTAAAATAGTTTTGAGAATTTTCGGGCGTTACAATCCCCCATATCTTATAAAAAGTTCGTCCTCGAACTTAGAATAATTCTGGATACTTCTGTCTCATGCTGACTTCTGTCTCTCATGTTGCCTCTTCTGCTGTGTGACTGTGACAAATGACTTTGACTAATGGTACTTCCTTGTTCCGCAATTTCTTAACTGCTCGGTCTATTATCTGAATAGGCCGACTGTCATAGCTGAGGTCTTCGCGGATCTGTACCGACTGGGGCTCAATCACCTGGGTGGCATCTGGGATATGCTTCTTCAGCATAGAGACATGAAATACATTGTGGACAGCTGCCATTTCCTGGGGTAGCTCTAGCTCATATGCTACCTTGCCCACTCTTCTGCTGATAAGGTATGGTCCCACATATCGGGGACTTAGCTTGCCCTTCTTCCCAAAACGCATTACTCCCTTCATGGGAGCTACTCTAAGGAACACTGAATCCCCAACTGAAAACTCTAAAGGTCTGCGCCGTGTATCAGCATAGCTTTTCTGGCGGCTCTGAGCTGTCTCTATCCTCTGGCGGATCTGCTGTATAGCTGCTGTGGTATCTGCCACTAGATCTGTCTGAAGTTCTAGTTCTTTCTGTTCACCACTCTCATACCAGCAGATTGGAGATCTACACCTCCGCCCATAGAGAGCCTCATAAGGTGCCATACCGATAGTGGCCTGATAGCTGTTGTTGTATGCAAATTCTGCTAAACTCAGATATTTGCACCAACTTCCCTTGAAATCTAGGGCACATGCTCGGAGCATATCCTCGAGTACCTGATTTACTCGCTCCGTCTGTCCATCTGTCTGCGGATGGAAGGCTGTGCTAAACTTTAACTTCGTGCCCAAAGCTGTCTGTACACACTCCCAGAAGTGTGACGTGAACCTGCTGTCTCTGTCTGAAATAATGGTTCGTGGGACTCCATGTAATCTAACGATCTCCTTGAGATACAACTGAGCTAGCTGTTCCATGGAGTAGGATATCCTGATAGCTAAGAAGTGGGCTGATTTAGTCAATCTGTCGACTATTACCCAGATGGTATCAAAATCATTCGTGGTTCTGGGTAATCCCACTATAAAATCCATAGAAATGTCTTCCCACTTCCATTCTGGTATCTGTATGGGCTGCAAAACTCCCCCTGGTCTCTGATGTTCTGCCTTAACCCTCTGACAGGTTAGGCAGGTGCTGACATATCGAGCGATGTCTCTCTTCATCCCAGGCCACCAAAAACGTTTCTTCATGTCCTGGTACATTTTGGTGGAGCCAGGATGCATCGCATAGGGAGTCTTGTGAGCCTCGTCTAGGATTTTCCTCTGTAGTTCCTCCTGATCCGGAACATATAGCCTGTCACCAAAATATAACACCCCGCTATCTGATATTCTGAACTCTCCACCTTCTGATTCTGCTAAGCCTTGCTTGATCCTCTGAATTTCTGGATGTCACCGAGCAGGGTAGACTCTAATGTCATAGTAGAGAGCTGTCCGACTATGAGCTCGAGACCGAAATCTGAGATCTCCTTCTGTAGGGGCGGTGACATGGCTGCTAGAGATAATAGGGTAGCGCTGGACTTCCTGCCGAGGGCGTCTGCTACCCGGTGGTAGAGGATATCTATGTCGTAGTCTTTGACCAGTTCTAGCCATCTACGCTGTCGCATATTCAGATCCTTCTGAGTGAAGAAGTACTTCAGACTCTGATGATCTGTATACACTCTGCACTGAGCTCCATACAAGTAATGTCTCCAAATCTTGAGAGCGAACACCACTGCTGCAAGCTCAAGGTCATGAGTAGGATAGTACTTCTCATAATCCTTAAGTTGTCTGGAGGCATAGACGATCACCTTGCCATCTTGCATCAGCACTGCTCCTAGTCCCAACTTCGAGGCATCACTATATATGTCAAAGCTATCTGCGTTCTCTGGTAGAGTCAGAATAGGTGCACTGGTCAATCTCCTTTTCAGCTCGCTGAAACTGTTCTCACAGTCCTCTGTCCACTGAAATTTTCTGTTCTTTCTGGTAAGAGCTGTCAGTGGGGAGGCTATCCTGGAGAAGTCCTCTACGAATTTCCTGTAGTAACCTGCTAATCCCAGAAAGCTTCTAATCTCACAGGCGTTCTTGGGTCTTTTCCAGTTGCTCACAGCTTCTATTTTACTGGGGTCTACCATGATACCATCCTTTGAGATGATGTGACCCAGGAAGGACACCTGATCTAGCCCAAAACTCACATTTGGTGATCTTGGCGTACAGCTGATTCTGCTGAAGGGTCTGCAATACTATTTTCAGGTGCTCTATGTGTTCTTCCTAAGTTCTGGAATAGATAAGGATGTCATCGATGAACACGATAACGAACCTATCTAAATATTCTCTGAATACCCTGTTCATAAGGTCCATGAAAGTAGCTGGAGCATTTGTCACGCCAAAGGGCATGACTACGAACTCGTAATGTCCGTATCTAGTCCTGAATGCTGTCTTGGGTATGTCCCCTTCTTTAACCTTCACCTGATGATAACCTGATCTGAGGTCTATTTTAGAGAACACTGCTGCTCCCTTTAGCTGATCAAACAGGTCATCTATTCTGGGAAGAGGATACCTGTTCTTGATTGTGACTTGGTTCAGTGCCCGGTAATCTATACACAGGCGCATGCTCTCATCTTTCTTCTTCACGAACAATACAGGTGCTCCCCATGGTGAGTGACTAGGAAGGATGAAGCCCTTGTCAAGCAGCTCCTGTAGTTGCTCATGAAGTTCCTTCAGTTCTGCTGGAGCCATGCAGTAAGGTGCTTTGGAGATAGGATTTGTACCGGGAACGAGTTCTATCTCGAATTCAATCTCCCTGTCTGGTGCTAAGCCTGGTAACTCTTCAGGGAAGACTGCTGGGTAGTCACATACGACTCAGACCTCTGCTAGCTGTTTGTCCCTGTCCTGACTGGTATTGACTACATGTGCTAAGAACCCCGTACATCCTGAATCCATCAACCTCTGTGCCTTCATAGCTGAGAGAAACTTCTTGGCCTTTCTCCTGGGTTCTCCGACGAATTCGAACTGTGCTTCCGCTTCAAGTTGGAATATGACTTTCTGTTTACGTCACTCGATGGAGGCACCGTATTTGATCAAGAAGTCCATCCCGAAGATGACGTCGTAGTCGGTCATATTAATCACTATCAGATCGCAAAAGAACTCTCTGTCTGACTGGCACTGCTCTGAGCCAGTGCGTAGACGCCATGATTTCTCCTGAGGGTAACGTCGTAAGGAACTGGCTACTGAGTACCTCTGGAGGTACTGCTAACTTCTCAGCAAATGCCCTGGATATGTATGAATGGGTTGCCCCAGTATCAAATAAGACAGTTGTACTTTGCTGTAAAATACTAATCTGACTTGTAACAACTGTCGAGGCATTTGTTGCGTCCTCTCTGGTGAGTGAGTAGATCCTCGCATTGGTCGTAGCTGGAGGGGCTTCTAATCTGCCCTGGCTGATATGTGGACCATCTAAAGCGGCCTGCATCTGATGTAACTGAACTGGCTGGCCTCCATACTAAATCGGCTATGGCTGAGGAAGACTGGTCTTGTTTGGACACTGCTTGGCCATATGCCCTTCCTGTCCACATTCAAAGCATCCTCGTGTGCCCTTACGACAAACTCCAGGATGGAATTTCCCACAAGTAGCACACTTTGGATAACTGGGCTGCTTGCTGGCTGGTCCTCCTTTTGGGTAACTCCCTGGTTTGCGCTTGTTGCTGGAGTTCCCTTTCCAGTTAGAGCCGTGGGAGCTGTGACCCTGCTGCTTCTGAGTGCCTGAGCCTCCTTGACCTTTAGCTTCTGAGAGGACTTGCTTCTGCTGCTTGATGCTATTCTGGTAATGCTCAGTGATTAGAGCACTGCTCACTAATTCTTCTGTGGTTTGTGGCCTATGAACGCCACCAGCCACGTTCATTGCTATTTCCGGCCTCAGCATCTTGAGCATCAACCGGATTCGTTCCCTTTCTGTGCTGACTAATTCAGGGCATAGACGAGCCAACCTGTTGAATTTCTTCACGGCTTCCTCAACTGATAGGTTGTCCTGACGAAACTCAGTGAACTCGTCGTAGTGACGGTTGGTGACCCGCACGTGAAAGAACTCCTCAAAGAATTCCATCTCGAAGTCAGCCCATGTAATCTGGTTCACTGGGCGCTTCGCTCTGATTCTCTCCCACCACATACGTGCATCTCCTGTCAGACAGAAGGAGGCGCACTTCACCTTCTCATGTTCTGGCCAGTCCAGAAGTTCCATCGTACTTTCCAGTGTTTTGAATCATGCCTGAGCATCCCATGGTTCATTGCTGCTTGAGAAATTCTCTTGCTTGACTCTCTGCCACTGGATCAGATAGGCTTCTCTCTCCGTTCCTGCTGCTGGGGCTACTGGTGCCGTAGGCTGGACTGGTGGAACCTCTAAGACCACTGGTGTCGCTAAGTTAGGCTCCGGGGTGACAGTGGGAGTGTTCTGCTGACTAGCCTTTAAGGTGGCTATTTCCTGTTGCTGTTCAGCTAGCTGCTGCTGTAACTGAGCCACTAGTGCTGTAAGGTCTAGGGGAGGCACTGAACTGCCTGCCTCATGCTGTGGCTCAGTGGCTGGTGCCCTTCTAGCTGGGCGTCCTCGTGCCATTTCTAAAGACATGCAGGACATACATGACTAACACAAGCATAATAGAGAAACTATTGTTATCATGTTAACTACTATCATAAACAAGCATGCTTTAGTTATCCATAACAGAAAAGCAATAAACATACAAAGTGAGAGGTATTCTTACTTGGAAGCTGCAGGTACAATGCTGATGTGTGTGTAGGAAGTATGGAAACTGCTCTGATACCACTCTGTAACGACCCGCCTTCTACTAACTAGGTTGTGAGGCCGATCGCTACATTATGCTGTGCTAAATTACTATTGCGGAAATCTGGATTGATTAAAATTTTACTAAACTGATTACTGTAAAATCTGAACTTAATATTCTAGATGTACCTAGGAGTTGTACACATGCTAGGGAAGATAATCTATGCCTCTCGGATGTCCTGCTAGCTGTAATCAGGCATTTCAATCGATCCATGAATCGATTGGGTTGTCGGATTGATCCAGTGATCGATCCAGCTTGATACCGGCATGGAGAAAACTCTGGATCGGTCGGCTGACCGATCCACAAGCCATCTCTCTTCTGTATGCAGCTGGATCGGTCTACCGACCGATCCAGGAGTACACTGATCAGTTGGTAGACCGATCCAGTGGTTCACTGATCGGTCGGCTGACCGATCAGTGAGTTTCTGTACCCTCTGTTCGCATCTGGATCGGTCGGCTGACCGATCCATAACAGACGCTAAGTCTCTGTTGGCGACTGGATCGTTCAGCTGACCGATCCAGTGGCACAACCCAACTCTGATCGATCTGTAGATCGATCTGGGTTTCTGATTTCGAATCAGAACTTCTGATTTCAGCACTATTTCGTGCCTCAATCACATTACATGTTCTAAGATGGCTAGGAAACACTCTAACAACCACAACTAACATTCTAACATCATAAAGAACAATGTTCTAAGCATAATAGAGTGCATGGTTAACTAATTCATAGCGATCAACATACTAAAGTGCAAATTGCTAAAACACTAAAAAGTACTAATGTTTAAACAAAGCTTGCTAGAGTTCCCTAAGATCTTCTTTCCAAGTTCCTGCCCACACACATCTTCGTAGCATTGTCCTCCAACCTCCTCTAGTCCATCTTTCCTTTACCTTTATCTGCAGTATAAAGAAAAGAAAGTATCTATAAGCTTTCGCTTAGTAAGAAACCATCTACCTCACTAAAACGTGCATTCGATGCAATATGCTTTTAAAACATGCTGTTTGAAAGTGCACTGATTAGACTAAAACATGGCATGTTATCATACATAGAAATCAAAGCTAGTCATGGCATACTATCATCTAAACATGTGTAATAAAAGCTGAACATGAACACTAAAGCATAGCATACAAAGCTAACCATAACTATCATGTGTAACAACAAGGAAAACTGAAATGAACATGAATTAAACTAGTCTGGAACTGAATTCAAACTCAACTAACATAACTGATCTTTGTGAGTTTTGAAAACTATAATATAATAGATTAAAATACATAATCATACTGCTAATGGGCCCGGCAACTGTACATGCTACGCGCATCCTCAACTAAACCCGGGGTTGCAAATCCCGAATTTAGCAAGGTTTACTAGGTTATCTAAACCTAGGGACCGACTATGGGAGCCCAGCCCAATCGATATCTAATCCTGTACAGTGTCACTACTGAAAATAAAATACTGAATCATAGCTAATTAATTTACCTTGCTTCTACTAGGTTATCTGAACCTAGAGGCAACTGTGGGTGCCCACCCATTAGACCGTAGTCCCATATATGCTGTGGCAAGGCTAACTAAACAATTTAAATGCTTCTATTGCATTTACTGAGTTATTAAAATGCCTAAGTTGTATTTTTCTGTGCTAAATAATTTAATCGAACACTTAGTATGCACTAATTCACATCCTTGTGCCGAAAATCTACATATTACTAAACTAAAACATGGAATTCACACGGAAACTACTTATACTGCAGGTGAGGGGTTTCTTACCTCGTACGCTAATTTTCTTACAACTCTATTCGCTAGAATTCCGGTGGAGACGATCCTTTCGACAATCTCCTCGCTCCAACGCGTTCTTCTCGCGGAGGGGAACGTTCTTGTGCTGGAATCGCTGCCGGAAGGTGCTCTTAGGGCCCTAGGGAGAGAACCCTAGGGTTGGTGCCGAGAGGAAGAAGGAGAAGGAGAGGGGGCGGCGTGTAAGGTGAGGTCTCGGTGGAGAATTCCCGAACCAAAGAAATAAACCAAACCCACTCAAGTTTTCTATTTATTTTAAGTGGATATTTCGGCCAATCTTAAACTTAAATATAAATATTTCCCTTTCCTTTCAGCACGGCCCTGTTGGGTTCAACTGGTTACTAGAATTACCCGTAAACCATAGGTCTCGGGTTCAATTCCCGTTTAGGCCGTTTTCATTTTCTATTTATTTTTGTTATTTCCGCTACTCTAAAAATTCTGTAAAAATATCCTAAGATTCCAGAAAAATCATAGAATATTTTTAAAATAGTTTTGAGAATTTTCGGGCGTTACATGAGGTCTTTTAGGCAGAGACCAAAAATAATAGCATAAGAGCTTAAGCCTAAAGTGGATAATATCATGTTATTGTGAAGATATTAAAATTTCTTTTGGTCCTAATAGGAAGAACGTGAAGAATTCGACGTGAAGATGCCTTTTCGATAGTTATATAAGCACTAGAAAAGGTAAGGTACAAGCAAGTTAGTTCTCTTCTTCTCGCAAGCGAAGGTGACTCCTTTCCATTAACTTTATTCTTAATCTTCTTCTTTAGTCTTCTTCTTCTTTCTTCTTCATTCTTTGATCATGCCTGACTTGATCATCGGAGGGGCTGTGTTGACAAACCAGCCCAAGCTTTAATCCATATTACATCTCAGGGTTCTTGGATCTTGTCAGGTGGGAAACCAATCTCCTGTTTGAAGAGGAGTTCGAGTGAATAAAAAAAGAGACCATCAGTAACCTTAACTATTGTGTCCCTAATCCGCTATGAGTTGAATTTCGTGGGTGTTATTAGCAGAATTCGACTAACTCAAATATTAAGGAACTAATGCTAATGCAGATAGAGATCTAGAAGAATGTTTATACTTTGTCATAAAATAATGGTCAAGAAAAAGTCTAAATAGCGATGTTTTCATTTTTTCCTTTTGGTAAATTATAATTGAATTTTTTATTTTTTTCTTCCTTCCTAAAAAGATCACTTTAATTTGATCTGCCAATATTAGAATCTATCTTTGTGAAGATTTTGTTAGACAATCTTCAAAAATCAAGATTATTTCTAGAGATTACTAAATTAAAATATATTTTAAAAAATTAACTTTGGATTAGTTGAGATAACCTGAGTTGATAATCTTAGGCTCTCATGCAGAGAAGGATGAGTTGTTTGGATGGCTATTGAGCTACCTTGTTTGGCCGAGACCAAGATATCCGAGACTGAGATAACCAAGACATTGAGATGCTGGGACAACCAAGATGCCAAGACTACTGAGATGCCAAGACAATTGATGAGCATATTTTATATAGGATTTTTATCATAATTTAACTCACATCTTGTCCCATTTTATATGTATATATTTCATGTTTTCATCTCTGTATACTTCGTTTTGTTACTTTCAGTTCAAAGAACTACTTTTACTTGTTTCATTAATAGGATATGTTTTTAGGACAAAAATGGAGCATAAACTCTTTAGAACATGGAGCTGGAGCAAGGAGCATGCTATGATCGTGTCCCATGACACAAGTGTGCTCCTACGGCCAAGAAAGATGAAGAATGTGGTGGAAAAAGGCTCAACATGAGCTAGCTATGGCTCATCATCGAGCCAACATACAAAAGCATTTGGAAATAAAAAGGGATTCAAAATACTATCAAAATGAAGTTCTAACTAAGGAACATGTTCCAACCTTCATATGGAAGAAATCGAGTGTAAAACAAAATGAAAAAACCTCCCCACAGATCCAACCTTCTTTGAATGAAACACTGGTGCCGATGTTGGGGGACACGACCTGTGTTAGCCTTTGAACTGCTCTACGAACTAAAAGTAAAAAAGGTCATAATTTTTGGTTCAGTTGAACCCACAGGTCGTGCCATATATCAAAAGTTAGATAATTTTAAGATCTATAACTTTAATTCAGGATTCAACCCAAGAAAGCTAGATCTAATGGTTGAAAAAAGCCAATTTAGTAGAGCCCTGTAAATCTAGCATATTTGCCTTGCTCGATCCAAACTGTAGACCAAATTTCAAAGAGCCATAACTTTCAGCTCAGTTGGAGTTAGAGGTTAAACCGCCTATTAAAATGTAAATACTTTCAAGCTCTACAAGTTTTCAAGGTTTAACCCAAGAAACCTGAATTTAAGAGGTGAAAAACTAATTTTTTGGTCGAGCCCAACAAATAATGGCAGATCTGGAAAGTATGAGAGAGGAATAAAAAGGTCAAGCAAATCCTTTCTTGACTCATCTTGGACCAAGGGACTTTGCCCCCCTCATTGGGAGAAAATTTTTCCTCTTGGGGAAACCCTAGAGCCACCATTCGAGGAGCCATCATGACGATCAGTCCACCACTGGAGATAGGAATTCATTCAAAGATTCCGAGAACGCATTGATAAGCATTATCTTCTCTTCTCTTCTCTTTCCGATTTGAGTTTTAGCTTGATATTTTTTTGTCTTGTGGTTGTATTTCCTTCTTTATGGAGTGATCCTCCAAATTCTAGGATGTGGAGGGTTACTTTGATATGATATTGATGTATGAATTATGTATTTGGTCATTACCCTATTCTATGATATGTTTATGCATTGTTCTTATTTGACTGAATGTGTGTGATGTGTGTACAATTGGATGTGGGGGTTTGATTACTATGAAAGAGAAATGCTCTAGATTATATAGTCGTTTCTCCTCACGTGATAGAGGGTAACTTTTTAAGTGGACCTTTTAGAGTCATTACCTTGAAGAGGGGTTAATTCTTTGTAAGGGATAGCTAATTATTGATGAATGAGTTTTCTTTAATTTAGTATTAGGAAGTGGATTGTGTAATCTATACTGTATAACCGTTGGTTCTCATATAATAGGAGATAATCTTTTAACTAGATTTTCTAGTGTTACCACTTTACTTAATAGCATTATATTGAAATTGGATTAAACACTTCGATACTACATTCACGGGATCGTATTGATAATTTGGTTAGAATCCCCACAAGTATTTAAACATGGAAGTAGGAAAGTGGACAATATTGGGGACATCAACTGACATTATGGTGAAATTGAAGTCCTAGAATTGTCCCCCCCCCCCAATTCAAACTTCTCCCTTTGACCACTTGCCTTTCTTAACTCCTGCTCTAGGCCCTCTCAAACCTTCTCCTCTTGTTCTCTCAACTCTCTCTGCTTCTCTCTCAATCTTTTGTTCTCGTGACCAAACACAACACCGATCTTATATATAACCTAGATAACTAACTTTACAAACTCAACTAGTACTTAATCAACAATCTTTATATATTAAATATTTTATTACTTGACGATAAAATCATGTACTTGCGATTTCCCACATCAACAACAGAGACTACTGAGTAGTTGAGACAATCCAGTCTAAGACTATCGAGATGTCGAGACAGTCAAGATGCCAAGATGCCTAGATAGCGGAGACGCCTAAATAGCGGAGACGCATAGATACCGGAGATGCCTAGATAGCCAAGACTATCAAGACTTGGCCCAAGACAGCTGAGATAGCTAACTGTTGAGATAGCCAAGACTGCCGAGATAATCGAGACTGTCGAGATGTCCAAGGCATGTGTTAGATACAATTTCCTTAAAATATATTCATCCCCCTCCAATAGTGCTTCAAGGTTACGATGGACATCTATTACCTAGGATACAACTAGAAGACCAAGCCGACAACCAAGCACTGCTTGTTCGTAGTGAACTGAGAGAGTCTCCGATGCTATCATGAGTAGAGCTGCTAACTGAGTGCACAATAGAGAAGAAAGATGGGGAACGATAATGGAGGATTCTCTTTTTTCTATTGCATTCCATCTACTCTCAAAATCATGACCTCCTCTTATAGAAGCTCAATGCCTTCGCTGCATTGAATGACCGAATAATGGTCATTCATTACCTCTCAGCTCGGTCATCAGTGGTGACTATTTCAAATTGACGGTTACGAATTCTTAATTAATTTGCGATCAATTCATCCGTTACACATTAGCAACGTAAAAGAATTATCCATGTGGTAAAATGTTGTTCCTTTTGGACAAACTTTGCTCTGGTCGGTCCAGTATTGGATATGCATATGCCTTGTTTGTATTATATTTGAGAGGTGTCATAAGGTAATCATCTTATTATTTGTACTTATTTATTGGATAAATAAAATTTCACTAATTAAATGCATATTCTCTATGTGTATGATTGGATCTTAAACTCATCTACTAAAAGTTCGCAATACAATTTATAGCATGAGAAAACTTATGATTGAATCACAACTAGTGAACATCTCTACATATATACTTATGAATGTATTGAAACAATCCCTAGTCATTGAATTAATAAGTTTAAACATCATCGATTATGTGAGACTAACACGTGTTATACTCCTTAGTTTAACCAAGCAGTTGCTCTTCACTGACTAGAGACATTGGGATGTCGAAAGTTAAACGCGCATGCTAGTTATGATAACTAATTCATTAGAGTGACTTGCTGTAAGATTTCATATAGTACTCTACATATATGGATATATCAATGAAACTCTTACTGCAACATAAATACAAGTCTCCTTCGACTTGAGGTATTCAAGTTACCTTGGTCATAGAGACTTATACTTTGACATCCTAAGGAAGCATCTCCTTAGAGGTGTGGCTCCATGATGATTGGATATAAGTCAAAGTGTCCGAAGGTGTTTGGATAACCAACAAAGGATTCATCGCTCCTTACGAGGAGACGTATACCCTATACCCTTAAGAGTATTATATTCTTGGACACATATACGAGTAATTTAAATTCGTAGGACGAGGAAGTATTACTTGGGCTAGGTGTGATGTAGTTAGCCTAGTGGGGATTGTCACATAAATCATGTCCTGAACCAAGTGAGTATAAGATGAATGAAAAGAACGAGCCATGACTCACTATAGCTGCTAAAAGGTTTAAAAATGGTTCTACAATCAACCATTGATTTTTTAATTAATTGAAAATCATAATGTACTACTGGGTGTCACTCATGATCTTTTCATAATTAATGGTTAATTATGGATGGTCAACATAAATCGAGAATCTATTGAGTTATGCACACAACGAGTGTATTCAAAAGACTTAAAATGAGTTTGAGAATTGGATTCTTAGATCGAGAGAGATTGAGTCTGGTTGGACCAGACAAAGGGCAAATATGGAAGAGATCTTGTCAAAATGGAAGTGCAGATGGGCCACGTCTTATAAAGACGAGTTGGATCCTCTTTTACTTAATTATAAACCAAATTAATTTGGTTTTAAGTAAAAAAAGGTTTGGTCATTGAACCAAGTGGTTTGATTTTAAACCAAACTTAAGACTAATAGTATGAGCTGTGAGTTAGTGGATAATTAGATTTGATCCAAATACGATAGAAGATCTATATATATATATAAGATATGGATGAGAGAGAAATTAATATAAGATAGGGATGGGAGAGGAATTAATATAATTTTAAAATTAATTTTTCTTTGTCTTTATTCACTCTCCCCTATTTTATTTCTTCTTCCATCATTTTCACTAGGGGCGTAATTGAGCCGAGCCAAGCCGAACTCTTAAATATTTGAGTTTGGCTTGTTTATAATTGAACAAAGCTCGAGCTTTATTTAACGAATATATTCATGGCTCACGAGCTTAATTGAGCTTTTATCAAACATAAACAACCTCAATAAATATAAATTATAAATTTAAATATTTAGTAAAAACTAAATTATATATTTAGAGAAAATTATAATATTCTTATTAAAATTTATAATTTTATTTTAATAAATAAATTTAATATATTTGTCTATATTTATCACAAGTAGAGTGTAAAATTTATAAATTCAATATCAAAATTATTATTTTTTTCATTTAAAAGTTGATTCATGAGCTTACTAATGAACATGTTCATGAGCTATCTAGTCGAGTATTGTGAAGCTTGAGCTTGGTTTGTTTATCCTAACGAGGCTCATTAAACGAGCTCAAATAAGCTTTTATCGAATCGAGTTTCGAATAGCTTATGAGCGGCTTGGTTCATTTACACCCCTAGTTTTCACGATTATATGAACAGGAAAAGAAAATTGGAGCTTTTTTCCTTTCTCTACCACCGACTTCTCTGGCCATAGTCTCTGTCGCCAATGCCCTTGCTGCCGTCGACAACCATCCGAACAACAACTGAACAGCAGCGAAACTGTTGTTTAGTTTCTGCCACTACCGATCAGCAAGAAGAGAAATCTCCTTGTTCCCCGTCTAGTTGCTCTGGAAAACAGCCTTGGGCTGCCCTTCCTCCTCCGGCTAGTCACCGTTCATCAGTGCCAAGGGCTGCCGCTCAGTAGCCCCAAAAGTTGTTGGGTATAGCAGCTTCGGTCGATTTTCCCACCGTCCAACCCACTCTGACCATCAACTATTGTTGTCGGAGTTGATAGCAACCTTGCGAAGGTTGCCCGACAGTCGATTTGTGTCATTGGGTTGCTTCGTTTGCTGGACACAAATCGAGCCGTGATCCCTCGGATTTTTTCCGTCTTCCCACTTTGGCTAGTACCGAAGCGGAAATTTAACCCAATCTTTGGAAGTCATCTTGATGAAATCTAGGCATGGATACAAATAGAGGCGAGGCTTCAGAGCGTCGCTTAGTTGATGCCATTTCCTCTTCACGTAATTCGTAAGGTATATCTAGTATAAATTTACTTCCGTAACATTTTATATTGCGATCATATATGCATGTGATGTATCCTTGCGTGCGTATGATGTAATAAATTAGATTTATTATTATTTTTAAATTTTCATTCCATATGTTTATGAAACATGTTTTAGTACACACTTGCATCGGGCTCACTAGCAGTTCACATACGAGTTAACTTAGTTAAGTGATTTTGTCCTGACTAGTCCGTCATTCGACGCACGCAGGTCTTGCTTACACATGAATCAACCTGGTTCAGTGCAAATCCAGACTGGATTTGTATCCTTGTGCACTCACATATGAGAGAAAGTCTCTCCTCATATATTTATTTATAACTACAATAATTATAAAATAATATAAATCAACTAATATACCTTAAAACTATTAATAATAGACTACAATCCTATTTATAATGGAGCATGGATCTTTTCTTTATTTCTTTTCTGTTCACATGTATCCTAATGTAACAAACTTAACCATTCATATTTCTTTAATTGCTTGTTAAAAAATAATTCTACTTATTCATTATTCTTGTTGATGGAAAATAGAGGTGCAAAAAAATAGCCCGACCTAATAAAAAAAACATAAAGCTAAGGTGTCAGGACAACCCTAGGGTGGTCATGGTAGGGTCGGCGCATAGGGCTCCACTTCTATTAGTAAAAAAAATAGTAGTATTTATTGAATAAAAAAATAATTTAAAAAGAACTAATTATAAAATCTAGAATGATTGTATATATTTTTTTTTTGTAAAGTGTCAATAATAAAAAAGAGAAACTCATAGGAAAGAGCTTGATGATATCTTTTCTTCCTCTTTTTTTTTTTTATTTCTTTCTAAATCCTAAATTCACTTTTGCTCTCTGTCTTACACTCAAACTCTTCGCTTTCGCCTACTTTGACACCATCGATAGTCACCTTCCTAATTCTCACATTATGATTTTCAGTGTCATCATCGTTCCATCGTTGCGTCACCATCGATGCCCACTGACACTACACACACGTTTAGACCTTTCGAGACTTCAATTTAAGTAGAGTTTTCTTGTTTGATCCATGTTGATTAACTTGGTGCATGATTAAATGAAAAATGATTTTAGATTACTCAATTAATTTATCTGATCTCTTTTTATTATGATAAAATTCTTATTATTCTATTAATAAAATTATTTTTATAGTATTAGTTTTATTATTATTATTCTATAAATACAAGTGATCCGGTGATAAGGCCAAGGGGGGCCCTCATGGGCAAAGAATCAATGACACATAGAGGTCAAAGGTCAACCTGCCGAAGTTCGGCCGATCGGGCAAGGATCGGGTCAACCTACCGAACGGGTCAGAACAGAATCAGAGAACCCGGCGGGGAGTCGGTCGGTTCACACTCGTTGGAGACCAACTCTACAAGAAGGCTTTCTCTCGCCCGCTTTTGAAGTGTGTGAGCACGGACGACGCGGAGTACATCCTCCAGGAGGTGCACCAAGGGTCGTGTGGAGGACATCCGGGCGGACGATCGCTGGCCAGGAAGATCCTGCTGGCAGGATATTTCTGGCCAACCCTGCAAGCAGACGTCGCTCGGACCGTCGCGACGTGCCTTTCCTGCCAAAAGTATCACAACGTCTCCCACGACCAGCGGAGGAGATGAAGGCATCTACAGTCTCCTACCTGTTCGATCAGTGGGGAATGAATATCGTGGGTCCATTCCCTATGGCGACCGGTCAGCGGAAGTTTCTTCTAGTAGCGGTCGATTACTTTTCCAAATGGGTGGAGGCCGAGCCACTGGCCAAAATCACCGAGCAGATGGTCAAAAGGTTTATCTGGCAGCATATAATCTGTCGGTTTGACATTCCTCGCCAGCTCATATCTGATAACGGACGATAGTTCTCCGGGAAGCTGCTCGAAGAATGGTGCAAAAGTTATGGCATTGAACAACATTTCACTTCCGTGGTGTATCCCCAGAGCAATGGTCAGGCCGAGGTGGCCAACCGGGAGATTCTTCGTATTCTTCGGGCTCGGCTCTACCATATGGGAGGAAGCTGGGTGGACGAGCTACCAGGCGTTCTATGGGCTATCCGCACGACCCCAAAGGAGGGTACGGGAGTCACGCCATTCCATTTAGTGTACGGCGGCGAAGCAGTTATCCCAGTTGAAGTCGGTATAGAGTCCGTCCGGATCCAGAACTATGATGCAGACAACGCCGAGCGGAGGTAGCTGGAATTGGACTCGATCGACGAAGACCGAGCCAAGGCTTCTGTCCAGCTGATGGCATACCGGCAGAGAATGAAGCAGAACTACAACCAACGCGTGATCCCTAAAGCGTTCCAGGTCGGCGACCTAGTGTTGAAGAAACTAAAGCCGGTCGGGGACGTTGGCAAGCTGGAAGCTCCTTGGGCGAGCCCCTTCAAAGTCATCGAAAAGCTCCGCTCGGGTGCCCATTATCTGGAGGACGAAGACGGACGGCAACTGGATCGACCATGGAGCGCGAACCACCTCCAGCCTTACCCAGCGGGGTGAAAGGTGCGCCAATGTAATGTATTCTGTATACTTTCCGTTCGGTTGTATATTTGAAATGCAGGAGTAAAAAATCAGAAAATTAGCCCAAGTATAAGGCATAGTCAGCCGAATCGGAAGACCGTCGAGCTCCGACGTTAAAAATCGAGAGTCAGACCGGCGACTATAAACCCTACGGACGGAAGACCGTCGAGCTTCAACGTTAAAAATCAAGAGTCGGATCGGCGACTATAAACCTCCCGGACGGAAGGCCGTCGAGCTCCGACGTTAAAAATCGAGAGTCGGACCGGCGACTATAAACCCCCCGGACGGAAGGCCGTCGAGCTCCGACGTTAAAAATCGAGAGTCGGACCGGCGACTATAAACCCCCCGGACGGAAGACCGTCGAGCTCCGACGTTAAAAATCGAGAGTCGGACCGGCGACTATAAACCCCCCGGACGGAAGACCGTCGAGCTCCGACGTTGAGCTCCGACGTTAAAAATCGAGAGTCGGACCGGCGACTATAAACCCCCCGGACGGAAGGCCGTCGAGCTTCGACGTTAAAAATCGAGAGTCAGATCGGCGACTATAAACCCCCCGGACGAAAGACAGTCGAGCTCCGACGTTAAAAATCGAGAGTCGGACCGGCGACTATAAATCCCCCGGACGGAAGGCCGTCGAGCTCCGACGTTAAAAATCAAGAGTCGGACCGGCGACTATAAACCCCCCGGACGGAAGACCGTCGAGCTCCGACGTTAAAAATCGAGAGTCGGACCGGCCACTATAAACCCCCCGGACGGAAGGCCGTCGAGCTCCGACGTTAAAAATCGAGAGTCGGACCGGCCACTATAAACCCCCCGGACGGAAGGTCGTCGATCTCCGACGTTAAAAATCGAGAGTCGGACCGGCCACTATAAACCCCCCGGATGGAAGGCCGTCGAGCTCCGACATTAAAAATCGAGAGTCGGACCAGCGACTATAAACCCCCCGGACGGAAGACTGTCGAGCTCCAACGTTAAAAATCGAGAGTCGGACCGGCGACTATAAACTATAAACCCCCCGGACGGAAGGCCGTCGAGCTCCGACGTTAAAAATCGAGAGTCGGACCGGCGACTATAAACCCCCCGGACGGAAGACCGTCGAGCTCCGACGTTAAAAATCGAGAGTCGGACCGGCGACTATAAACCCCCCGGACGGAAGACCGTTGGCGACTATAAACCCCCCGGATGGAAGACCGTCGAGCTCCGACGTTAAAAATCGAGAGTCGGACCGGCGACTATAAACCCCCCCGGACGGAAGGCCGTTGAGCTCCGACGTTAAAAATCGAGAGTCAGATCGGAAACCCCCCGGACGGAAGGTCATCGAGCTCCGACGTTAAAAATCGAGAGTCGGACCAGCGACTATAAACCCCCTGGACGGAAGGCCGTCGAGCTCCGACGTTAAAAATCGAGAGTCAGACCGGCGACTATAAACCCCTCGGACGGAAGACTGTTGAGCTCCGACGTTAAAAATCGAGAGTCGTACCGGCGACTATAAGCCCTCTGCTCGGAAAACGATCAATGAGAATAAAAGGTGAGAGCGCATGAACGAGCGCTATTCACGTTCCGAACGGCTACACGGTCGAATTAAGAGGCATTTTTCGGACAATCGGCTCAAACCCAAGTTAGAGATATGGTGGTGTTAGGCTGAGCGGCCGAGTTATAAAAAAAGCTTGCGTGGGGAAAAAAAAATTTCTGGCTAAAACGAAGGTAAGGGGATGAGTATTGGTCAAGCCACAAATGACAAACAAAAACAAAGTTCATTACATAAAGAGTTTACGCCGAACGGCGGCCAAACAAAAAGCAGCAAAAGATACTTAAAGGAGATTTCAAAAACTCCTCACTCAATATCCTCGAAATTGAAAAGGGCATCCGGGATTGCGTCCATCAAGACAGCCAGTTCTTCAGGGGGAATGGACAGCTCGGCGGGAATATGGCCCTTCGTCTTCAAATGAGCAACAACAACCTTCATGGCTTCCTCGAATGTTTGGGCCAGCTTGTTGCTGAACTTATCGCCGAACTCATCCGAGCGGACGAAGGCTTGCCGCGCCGCGG
Source organism: Zingiber officinale (assembly GCF_018446385.1). NCBI lineage: Eukaryota > Viridiplantae > Streptophyta > Magnoliopsida > Zingiberales > Zingiberaceae > Zingiber > Zingiber officinale. The sequence goes on along the minus strand of NC_055997.1, from coordinate 135,285,987 downwards.
CCAAACGGCTCGATTCTCCATCCTTATATTCTTTCAAAGCAGTGCGAGAGACTTCTACAGAGTCTTGAAGACCTTTTAGATCCCCCTCAAATTTGGCGCGTTCAGCCGAGCGGCCATTCCGTTCGGTGGACAAGAGGGCGTCTAAGTCTTTGACGCGTTGATCCAATCCCCGATTCTCCACTTTCATAATATCCAGGTCTGAGATGGCCTGAAGCTTCCGGTTGGTCGCTAGTGTTGATACAGTCTGACCTGGATGTTGTTTTGATGTTGACACTGATTTAAGTTTCAATCAGATATTGAATTAACTCAGACAAATCAGGGTTGACTTGGTTGACCTGATTAATCTGATTGGGAAAAGTCCGAGCAAGGAGCTTGGCACGGGAGAAGTCCTGGTGAGTGAAGCCAGGCAATTGGAGAAGTCCTGGTGAGTGAAGCCAGGCAATTGGAAAGTCCTGGTGAGTGAAGCCAGGCAATTGGAAAAGTCCTGGTGAGTGAAGCCAGGCAATTGGAAAAGTCCTGGTGAGTGAAGCCAGGCAATTGGAAAGTCCTGGTGAGTGAAGCCAGGCAATTGGAAAGTCCTGGTGAGTGAAGCCAGGCAAGGGAAAATCCAGATGGATCAAGGGTGATCGGACATCTGGTATTGGGAAGTCCAAGTATGGAAACTTGGCATGTATAGTCGGAGAAGAGCTCGGTAGCTCGGTCTCTGGACTGTCAGGATTAAGGGTAGCAAGCTTGGAAGCTTGCCTCTTAAATCACAGCCTTGGATCGGTCTGATGACCGATCCAGTGGCACAAGTGGCACGGGTGATCGGTCGGCAGACCGATCCAGTGACACTAAGTGTGTCCTGATCGGTCTACGGACCGATCAGTAAACACTCAGTAGCATACTGTGTTGTTACTGATCGGTCCGCCGACCGATCAGTGAGAACTCAGTATGCTACTGTATCGATACTGACCGGTCTCGGGACCGGTCAGATTGATGCCTGATCGGTCCGGAGACCGATCAGGCTTGTGCGCGCGACATCTGATCGGTCTGAGGACCGATCAGGTTAGTTCCTGATCGGTCCGCAGACCGATCAGTAATGATCGAAAAAGAGATTTGAACGTATGGATCGGTCTGCAGACCGATCCATACTATAGTCTGTTTTGCATGCACTTTCTCTGATTCTTTCTGATTCAAAGTTGCTTTTGCCTAAATATTTCTAACCATCTGCTGCAAGATTTTGAGGTGCAGGTTACTGGTAATTTGCAATTGGTTGATTTCAAATTGAGCTTCATTAGTAGAGGATACCAGAGAGACTTTTGCTATGTTCCACTGTAAACCTGTTAAAGCAGCAAAGTCGTGGCTGCGATCTGGCGGTGATCTGGCATCGATCAGCTCAACTCATGGTGATTGGGTGGAGCTCAGAGACACCAGTGAAGACCAGAATTCCATTGGTGTGAGCTCAGATGATCAGATGAGAAAGAAGCGTGATTGGCGATGCTATGGCTGGATGCAGAGATTTGCTGCAGTTTGGCAGGGATCCGTTGCGGGCAAAAGGCAGAGATGGCAGAGACATAAAAGGCTGGTTGAAGAGAGGGTTAAGTAGAAGTTTTTTTTGGAAGAAAAAAAAAACCTCTGTCGATCGGTGCAAAAGCTTTGACGCTCGGGGCTGTCTCGACTTGCTCTCTGTTTCACTGACCTTCGCGTGACTGTAAGCTTAATTTTCATTCTCCTAAGTCACCAAGCTCAGTAAGTCTTGTGCTATATTCTACATACCCGTTGAGATTTTGTTGAGAGGTCACTCCACCGAGAAGGAGAAAGTTCATAGCCGGGTGTTCACCGGGGTTGATCTACCGAAGATCGGCTTGTCCACCTTACGGACATCGAGGAGTAGGGGCAAGTTATCCCCGAACCTCGTAAACACTTGAGTCACTGTGGTTTGCTTTGTTTCTTCTCTTATTCTTATTCTGTTCTTAACTTGTTTTCCGCTGCGCTAACCACTCGTGTGAGTTTTATCTTTAAGTTTTAGCTTTTGAAGAGGCTATTCACCCCCCTCTAGCCATCCAAGATCCTAACAAGTGGTATCAGAGCTTGGAGCTCTTCATCCGGCTTAACAACCTAAGAGCAAAGAGATGGCCATGAGGGAAGGTTTTAGCACAAATCGACCACCTTACTTTGAAGGGGCAGATTTCCAGTACTGGAAGGGACGCATGGAGTATTACCTAAAGACGGACATTGCCATGTGGTTCTCAGTCAAGGAAGGCTACACACCACCAAGAGATGAGGAAGGTAAGGAGCTCGAATCGTCAAGGTGGTCTACCGAACAACTCCGCAAAGCACAAGCCGATGCCAAGGCCATGGTCACCTTGCAATGTGGAATCGCCAAGGACCAACTAGTCAAGGTAGGTCCTTTTACTAGTGCAAGAGATCTATGGAACAAGCTCATTGAGCTTCAAGAAGGGACTCGGGACTCTCGAATTGCCAAGAGAGACTTGTTCCTCAACCAACTCCAGAACCTCACCATGAAGGAAAATGAGAATGTAAGTGAACTTCATGGTAGGTTTAAAGAGATCATTAACGGTCTCCATTCCATAGATGAACATGTAGAAAACCGCGATCTTGTAAGGTATGCACTTAAAGCTTTTCCTAGGAATGCCTTGTGGTCATCTATGGTAGATGCCTACAAGGTATCCAAGGATCTTTCAATTGTCAAGTTAGATGAATTTTTCTGTGAAATGGAATTACATGAACTTGCTAACAAAGGCCAAAAGGAGAAAGGTATTGCTCTTGTTGCAGGAGAAAGGAGCAAGGATGGGAGAAGGAAGAAGGAAAAGAAGAAAGAAAAGGAGATCTCCTCATCCACCTCTTCCTCCGAGTCCGATGACGAAGGCGAATCATCGTCATCAAGCGAAATGGCGAATTTCGTGAGGAGGATCATGAGAAGAAGCCGAAGATACAAAGGTAAACCTAATGATCCGAACATTGATAAATCTAACGTTACGTGCTATGAATGTAGTAAGAAAGGGCACTACCGAAGTGAGTGTCCTAAGCTCAAGAAGGAAGAACGAGCCAAGAAGAAGGAAGAACGAGCCAAGAAGAAAGAAGAAAGAAGCAAAAAGAAGAAGGCCCTTAAGGCCACTTGGGATGAGTCATCTTCAAGCTCATCCGAGGAAGAAGAGAAGAAGGAGAAGAGCACTCGCCATTTAGCACTCATGGCAAGGGAGGACTCCGGAAGCGATGGCAACTCAAGTGATGCTTCAAACGCGGCCTCATCATCCTCGGATGATGAAGAGGTAACCTCTTCTCATGTAGAAAAATGTTATAAGACTATTACTCATTTATCTACATTGCTTAAAAAGTCGAAAACAGAAAATAAATTGTTAAAAGAAGAAGTAGAAATGCTAAAGGCTCTTAGGGAAGATGAGGTTGATGACCTCCATCTAGAGCTTCTTGAAGATGAGAACAAGGCTTTGAAGAGTGAGGTTGAGAAGCTCAAGAAAATGCTTGAGAAATTCTCAACTAGCTCTAAGACATTAGACATGATCTTAAATGCCCAAAGGGCAGTCTACAACAAAGCCGGGATAGGTTATCAACCCAAAGAATCGAGTTTTATCTCATTAGTGTCTAGGACCCAATACCATAGATCAAATGATTCTAGGGTTCATGGAACTAGGAAGGGTATGACCAAAGCATGGGTTCCTAGGTCACTTCTTGTAGATGCATTAGGTCCCAAGATTTGGGTACCTAAAACATCTATCTTTCGTATCTTGTAGGCATTGATCGAGGGGGAGCACCTATCAACTTGGTTTGTTGATAGTGGATGCTCCAAGCACATGACCGGGGACAAATCTCTATTTGCTTCTCTTCAAAACAAAAGTAGAGGTAATGTGTCCTTTGGTAACAATGGTAGTCTTAAGGTAATAGGAGTTGGAGACATTCATATATCCGAATGTCTTCATATCAAGAATGTCCTTCTAGTCAAGGGAATGACTTTTAATCTCCTAAGTGTCACCAATTGTGTGATACGGGTTACACAATTGAATTTCATTCAAGTCAATGTTTGGTTAAAAACATTGACACACTTGACACAGTACTAGTAGGCACAAGGGTAGACAATATTTATCAAGTATCATTTAAAAGTGCTACTAATGCTTTGATTAAGTGTTTCATGTCAAAAGAAGAAGAGTCTTGGCTATGGCATAGAAGGTTGGCACATGTAAACATGAAGAACATCCGGAAGCTAGCAAACAAAGGATTAGTGCGAGGCTTACCAAGCATCAAATATCAAAAGAACAAACTATGTGATGCATGTCAAAAGGGTAAGCAAACAAAAGCGGTTCATAAAGGTAAAAGCATTGTAAGTACTTCTACTCCGTTAGACTTATTGCACATGGACCTATTTGATTGCAGTAGTGTAATATCTTTGAATGGAAGTAGATATTGTCTTGTGATTATTGATGATTTCACTAGATATACTTGGACCTTCTTTTTGAAACATAAGGACCAAACCATAGATATTTTCATTTCTTTTTGTAGAAGAACGGAAAATGAAAAATCAACCACAATTAAAACCATTAGGAGTGATCATGGTGGTGAATTCCAAAACCATAGGTTTTTAGAGTTTTGTCAAGAGAAGGGTTATAGACATGAGTTCTCTACTCCAAGACAGCAAAATGGGGTTGTGGAGAGAAAGAACCGAGTCCTACAGGAAGCTGCACGAAGCATGCTCAATGAGTACTCTTTGCCGAGCTACTTATGGGCCGAAGCTGTGAGTACAGCTTGCTATGTGCAAAATCGAGTCCTAATACACAGATTTTTAGGGAAGACCCCTCATGAACTTTGGTTTGGGAAACCACCTACAATTAAACATCTTAGGGTGTTTGGTTGTAAGGTGTTTATCTTAAACACAAAGGATCATCTTGGGAAGTTCACGGCTAAGGCTGATGAAGGGATACTGGTCGGGTATTCACTCATCAGCAAAGCCTATCGAGTCTACAATAGTAGGACTAAATTGATTGAAGAGTCCTCTGATGTAGCTTTTGAAGAAATCCCTAATTTAAATGATCAATCAAGGGATGTAGAACAAATTCAATTCGAACTTAGAAGGCTAAGTTTGAATGACCAAAACATCGAAAGAGTCGAAATTGACTCTGATAATGATGAGCAAGGACAACAAAGAACTCAGGTGGATCCATTGCCTGATATTGAGTCCTTGTCTGTGCCAAGTGAGACCACTCATGAGGCACCATCAGCACCAAGGCAGTCTAGGCTAGACACTAGTCACCCCCAAGACCAGATTGTGGGAGACATCCATCAAGGGGTTAGGACTAGGTCATTCTTTAGAAATGAGTCCAATGAGGTCGCTTTGATCTCGGAAATTGAACCTAGATTAATTGATGAGGCATTGCATGATCCTGAGTGGATCATAGCTATGCAAGACGAATTAGGTCAATTTGAAAGGAGCCAAGTATGGGACTTGGTTCCCAGACCTAAGAAGACCACCATTATTGGAACCAAATGGGTCTTCAAGAACAAATTGAACCAAAAGGGAGATGTAGTTAGAAACAAGGCAAGACTTGTAGCCAAGGGCTATAGTCAAGTTGAAGGCCTTGATTATGATGAGACATATGCTCCAGTGGCCCGATTAGAGTCCATTCGCTTAATGCTAGCTTTTGCTGCACATAGAGGTTTCAAGCTCTATCAAATGGATGTAAAATCGGCCTTCTTAAATGGTCTCATTAAGGAAGAAGTTTATGTTGAACAACCACCGGGATTTGTGAATACCGAATCTCCAAATCACGTGTACAAGCTCAAGAAAGCACTTTATGGGCTTAAACAAGCACCACGAGCTTGGTACGAAAGGTTGTCAACATATCTACTAGAGAAGGGCTTTGTTAGAGGACAAATAGACCCAACACTATTTCTACGTAGAGATGGTGAAAATATTTTTGTAGCCCAAGTATATGTCGATGACATAATTTGTGGCTCAAACAACAAGGGCTATTTAAATGAGTTCATCACTCACATGGAGAGTGAGTTTGAGATGAGTCTAGTGGGAGAATTGACTTTCTTCCTTGGACTCGAAATCAAACAAACTAGAGATGGTATTTATGTCCATCAAGCAAAATACACTCAAGAGATGCTCAGAAAATTCAATATGAGTGACTCTAAGGAAGTGTCCACTCCAATGGCGACAAACACTCGCCTTGACAATGATGAGAGTGGAAAACCAGTTGATCTAACGCAATATAGAAGCATGATCGATAGTCTTCTATATCTCACAGCCAGTAGACCCGATATACTTTTTGCTGTGGGCATGTGCGCTAGGTATCAAGTCTGTGCAAAGGAATCTCAATTAATTGCAGTTAAAAGAATTTTGAGATATCTTAAGGGCACAATAAGAGTAGGTCTTTGGTATCCTCGTACCGAGTCTTTTGACTTGATAGGTTATACCGACTCCGATTATGCTGGGTGCAAATTGGATCGGAAAAGTACGAGTGGGGGTTGCCAATTTTTAGGTTCATGTTTAGTTAGTTGGTCAAGTCGGAAGCAACATTGTGTTGCTCTCTCCACGACCGAGGCTGAATATATTGCCATGGGAGAGAGTGTATCACAGTTGTTGTGGATGATACACACCCTAGAGGATTATGGACTCTCTTATAAGGGTGTACAAGTGCTATGTGACAACATTAGCACGATCAACCTAACTAAAAATCCAGTCCATCATTCAAGGACCAAGCACATTGAAGTGCGTCATCACTTCATTAGAGATCACGTAGCTAGGGGTGACATTGTGCTCACATATGTGGAGTCAAAGTCAAACCTAGCCGACATTTTCACCAAACCCCTTCCGGAAAATGAATTTAGTCATTTAAGGAGGGAGTTGGGAATGTGTTTGGCTCCTTAGGTCATTAGAACTTCACCATGATCAATAAGGACTATTAAAATGACAAGAGTAATTGGGAAACTGATTTGGGCAATTTGGGGACATCTCACACAAACGATAAGGTTTAACAAACTGTTTTTTTTGCTAGAAATGGGGTGAGATGCTAGGAACAACCAATTTATTCAAAATGTATTATGCATCCCTTGAATAAGTAGGTTGAAGAGACATAAATTGAGTATGGGGAAGGTCATTACATAATTCATGTGTATTTGACTCCTAGATCTTACTCATATATTCCAACCAAGGAATCTTGGTTGGACTTTTGTCTAGAAATTATCTAATCATGATTGATGTGTTGATTGATACTTTGGATTGGTATTTTTAATGATAAGATGAGTTGATAATGTAAGAATAGTAATTTAGGATATATTTTGACAAATTTGAAACTAAACATGACAGGGTTGGATATTTCAGGTTTTGAAACTCTGAAATGTCTGAAACTAACTTGTAACTTAATAAAAAAAAACCTAGAATGTTAGGACTTTCAGAGCTTGCAATTAGGAAATGTTCTTGTTCGTAGATGTTTAAGTTCTGTGTTCTGAATTTGAGAAGTTCTGAATTTTCAGAATTCTCGAGAGAAACGACTGCGAAATCAGTTGCTCGAATTCAGATATCAGAAATCTGAATTATCAGACACTGATCGGTCTCACGACCGATCAGGAGACTCTCTGATCGGTCCACAGTCCGATCAGGGGTCCTCCAGATATCTTCGTCCTTTCTGTTGGCTCACTGAACGGTCCAGTGACCGATCAGGAGGTTCTGGCACGCGACAGACACATCTGATCGGTCCAGGGACCGATCAGGAGGATCTCACGCGACACATCTGATCGGTCCAGGGACCGATCAGGAGGATCTCACGCGACGATTCACATCTGATCGGTCCAGGGACCGATCAGGAGAGTCTCAACCTCTTCAACCTTTCTGATCGATCTCTGATCGGTCTACAGACCGATCAGGAAGTTCCCTGATCGGTCCGGGGACCGATCAGCTTCGCTGAATGCTACTGATCACCTTCTGATCGGACAACCGTCCGATCCCTTCTTCACTGTACACCCATCTTAACCCTTAAAACCTCCCGATCCCCTCTTTCCCTCATTCACGCGAACCCTAGCCGATTCTTCCCACCAGCCCTCCCTTTTCTCTTCTCCTTGCACGCCGAAGCTCCAGCCCTCGGAAGCCCTAGCCGAGAGTTCCATGGCTCCAAGGTAACTCCTACCTCTATAGAACTTGGCATTGTGTTTTCATTTCTCATCTTCTGTTGTTGTGTTTGTCTCGGTTCTTATTTGTTGGTGGCTCCGGTGCTCACTCATTGCCCCATTTTACCACATTGAATCCCCTTAGGAAGAAACCCACTGATGGTGAGGGAACCTCTAAGGAATCAACCAAGAAATCCAAATCCAAAACTTCTCCTGCTCCCTCTCGACCCCAACCAGCTAGTTCCAGTAGATTCCCAAACCGCCAGTCTGAGCAAGCTTTTCAACAAAGGACATTCAAATTACTCCCTTGTAGGTCCGTGGATAGAAAATTCATGGACGAATTTTGCCCACAAGTGTCCGAAATCATAGCATACTACAAACTCGATTCACTAGTCTACTTGGAACGAGATATCAACTATGACCTGGTCTCTGAGTTCTATAATAACCTTCATGAGACTAGTGATCAAGGTTTTAAAACAAGAGTTGCTAAGCGGACTCTTGATTTCAGTATCTCATCTTTCTTTGAGTATCTCGATTGTCGGAGGTGTTCCGGTGAGGTTTTTTCGATATTTCCTGACTTACCAGAACAATTACTTCCACCGTTTGATATCTCATCTGACGACATATATGAGTACTTCTTCAGACAGCCTAGACAAGGGCTAGATGAGCTAGATGTTGACTTCCCTACTTTTGCAGCCTTGAGATTATCTCCTCAAGATTACATTCTTTTTAAAATTGTCACGAACTGCCTTCTACCTATCACATCTAAACCCTTATCTGAGATCCGATCATATCATTGTCTTATGCTCTATGGTTTGCGTCGGCGTCTCGATTTTGATATCATGTCGAGCATCTACTCCTCAATCATATCCTATTCTCAGCCTAGCGGCTTCACTATTTATATGCCTTATGGGCATATAATTACTGATTGGCTTGAGACCCTTCAGGTTGATGTCTCTAAGGGTAGAACAATCAAAATGGTCAGGCAGGATTGCCGACTTGGAAAAAGGGCATTTTCCAAGTCTGGAATCATAGGGCGAAATGGGGATGTTCAGTGGAAGGATGGAAGAGCTTTAGGTGAGTTACCACGGGGACCTCCACGACAGGTTGCAGCTGCTCCTCCTGCTGACATTGGCGAGGCGGATCCTGATCGGCGCTGGCAGATCGCCGAGCTGGAGAGCCGCTTTGATCAGCACGATGAGATGATATTTGCTGAGCTGGATGGCCTGCGTATTCGGATAGACCAGCGCTACGATGACCTGCGCGGGCATATTGACCAGCGTTTCGATGATATGCGCAGTCATCAGGTGGTGACATAGCAGTTGCTACTCGGATGGATGGCACGCTATCCGCCTCCGCAGTCTTATCCAGGCTATCCATCCTCTAGCGTGCCGCCTCAGGATTTCACCCCTCCTGCCGATGATGATGATGCTCCTCATGTTGAGGACGTTGATTGATGTAGTCTGTGTGTCACCTAGTCTGTCTGTATTTTGGATGCTATGTGTTAGTCTGACCTGGATATTTGTACTTCTGATGCTACTCATATATTTATGCTTCTCGGTTTTATATTTGCTTGCTCCTTATTATGCTTCATTTTCTATGTTTTTTTTATATATGCTGTTCCTATGCCATGATTTGATTGTATCTTTTGTCTTTCTTACTGTCGTATTGTGACCTTAGAGGGAACTCTAGGTCAGTTAAAAGAAGGCAGTATGGATTAAGGGGGAGCCTTTTCTAGTTTTTGTCACCTCATTTGCACCTTTTCGGTGTTTGACAAAGGGGGAGAGGATACCTAAGTTTAGAAATGTATGAAAGCTTGATTTTAGGGGAGAAGATAACGGGAAGAATCTTGATTCCCGTCATTGACTTGGTGGTGTATCCGTCTTAGGGGGAGGGTCCCGATTTCCCTAAAATTATGGATATGAAAGCACTTCTGATCTAAACTTAAATCGTGTTGTCAAACAACAAAAAGGGGGAGATTGTTGATACAGTCTGACCTGGATGTTGTTTTGATGTTGACACTGATTTAAGTTTCAATCAGATATTGAATTAACTCAGACAAATCAGGGTTGACTTGGTTGACCTGATTAATCTGATTGGGAAAAGTCCGAGCAAGGAGCTTGGCACGGGAGAAGTCCTGGTGAGTGAAGCCAGGCAATTGGAGAAGTCCTGGTGAGTGAAGCCAGGCAATTGGAAAGTCCTGGTGAGTGAAGCCAGGCAATTGGAAAAGTCCTGGTGAGTGAAGCCAGGCAATTGGAAAGTCCTGGTGAGTGAAGCCAGGCAATTGGAAAGTCCTGGTGAGTGAAGCCAGGCAAGGGAAAATCCAGATGGATCAAGGGTGATCGGACATCTGGTATTGGGAAGTCCAAGTATGGAAACTTGGCATGTATAGTCGGAGAAGAGCTCGGTAGCTCGGTCTCTGGACTGTCAGGATTAAGGGTAGCAAGCTTGGAAGCTTGCCTCTTAAATCACAACCTTGGATCGGTCTGATGACCGATCCAGTGGCACAAGTGGCACGGGTGATCGGTCGGCAGACCGATCCAGTGACACTAAGTGTGCCCTGATCGGTCTACGGACCGATCAGTAAACACTCAGTAGCATACTGTGTTGTTACTGATCGGTCCGCCGACCGATCAGTGAGAACTCAGTAGCATACTGCGCTACTGTATCGATACTGACCGGTCTCGGGACCGGTCAGATTGATGCCTGATCGGTCCGGAGACCGATCAGGCTTGTGCGCGCGACACCTGATCGGTCTGAGGACCGATCAGGTTAGTTCCTGATCGGTCCGCAGACCGATCAGTAACGATCGAAAAAGAGATTTGAACGTATGGATCGGTCTGCAGACCGATCCATACTATAGTCTGTTTTGCATGCACTTTCTCTGATTCTTTCTGATTCAAAGTTGCTTTTGCCTAAATATTTCTAACCATCTGCTGCAAGATTTTGAGATGCAGGTTACTGGTAATTTGCAATTGGTTGATTTCAAATTGAGCTTCATTAGTAGAGGATACCAGAGAGACTTTTGCTATGTTCCACTGTAAACCTGTTAAAGCAGCAAAGTCGTGGCTGCGATCTGGCGGTGATCTGGCATCGATCAGCTCAACTCATGGTGATTGGGTGGAGCTCAGAGACACCAGTGAAGACCAGAATTCCATTGGTGTGAGCTCAGATGATCAGATGAGAAAGAAGCGTGATTGGCGATGCTATGGCTGGATGCAGAGATTTGCTGCAGTTTGGCAGGGATCCGTTGCGGGCAAAAGGCAGAGATGGCAGAGACATAAAAGGCTGGTTGAAGAGAGGGTTAAGAAGAAGTTTTTTTTGGAAGAAAAAAAACCTCTGTCGATCGGTGCAAAAGCTTTGACGCTCGGGGCTGAGAAGCGGCTGTCTCGACTTGCTCTCTGTTTCACTGACCTTCGCGTGACTGTAAGCTTAATTTTCATTCTCCTAAGTCACCAAGCTCAGTAAGTCTTGTGCTATATTCTACATACCCGTTGAGATTTTGTTGAGAGGTCACTCCACCGAGAAGGAGAAAGTTCATAGCCGGGTGTTCACCGGGGTTGATCTACCGAAGATCGGCTTGTCCACCTTACGGACATCGAGGAGTAGGGGCAAGTTATCCCCGAACCTCGTAAACACTTGAGTCACTGTGGTTTGCTTTGTTTCTTCTCTTATTCTTATTCTGTTCTTAACTTGTTTTCCGCTGCGCTAACCACTCGTGTGAGTTTTATCTTTAAGTTTTAGCTTTTGAAGAGGCTATTCACCCCCCTCTAGCCATCCAAGATCCTAACAGCTAGCTTTATATCGTGGTCGCGCTTCTTGACCACAGCTTCAAGCTGAGTCACCTCCGCCGTCAGCTCGGAGGACTTTTGCCGCTCGGATTCCAAAAGCTTTTTAGTTTTCTCCAGCTCGGCGGATGACTGCCCCTGACTTTCCCCCGAGAGTTTGAGCTTTTTCAGCTCGTTTTCCAGCTCAGTCAAGCGATTGCTAATTGCAATCTGTTCTACCTAGGTCTGCGCAGAAGAAGGGATGTCAAAGGATAATTAAAAAGGAACACCAGGGGAGAAAGAACATACCCCGATGGCCTACTGCAGATTGCTGTCTCCCAACTGACTGGGAGTCATGAGCGTGACGCAAATCCGGGCATCCTCCCAAACTTTGGCAAGAGGCCCTGTTAGGGTAATTTGCTGCTCGGGGCTCGTGGGCCGATTGGCCTCCAAAAGGTATTCCTCTGAAGGAAAGCGCAGAACGGTCTTGATCACCCGAAGACCGCTCGGATCATCCTGGGTCTCAGCTGCCTGATCGGAAGGCCCCCCCAATAGTAGAAAGGTCACCCAAGCGCCTAAGGCGACGGCGGGTGCGGGGGAGAGAATCGGTAGGTTCAACTTCGGGGAGCGCCGCGGGCAAGCCAAGCTGGGAGGGTGTTCGATCTGAAGAGAGCGCCTCAACGAACGTCGGAGCTCCTTCTTCCCGCTCGGGAGGAATACCACTCCGCTCAGAAAGCTGTTCACCAGAAGGGACCGATGGTGGCGTTGGGTCTGCCCGGCGTTTCTTCCGGGTCCTTAGTGGAGCGTCATCAATAGGAAGAATCTCCACCCCGACTGGGGCAGATGAAGTAGCGTCACCCGCGGCTTCGTGTACGGGTGCTCGAGCAGCTGATACTTCAGGGGCGGACTGTGTCCCTTCAGCCCCCGAGCTGGCTGGGACAAGCCCCCACGCAGCAACCTCCTTTTTAGTAGCCGCCTCAATCTCTGCGGCTCTCAACTTCAGACGCTCGATAGCTTTAGCACGCCACATGATCTCAGCTGCAGAAAAGAAAAATAAATCAGTTAGAGCAAAGGAGAAAGATAAAGAGTAATCCTTACTCATGCCACAGGGAATGCCAGCCCGAACGGGAGATAAGCCGAACAAGTACATCACTCCCTTAAGGAGCAGCTTATCAATGTTGTATCGTTGGCCGACCAGGCGGTTAGCTGCATGGAGGTAGGCCGGATCGCTCTTGTATTTGCCGAGCTCAGGTTGGGTCGGCACCATGGTCTGCCACTTGGTTCGGAAAGGCGGCGGCTCGGGGAAACACATATAGAAAAAGTATTCCTTCCAGTGCTTGTTGGAGCTCGACATATTGCTAAAAAGAACAAAACCAATCCTAGTTTGGAAAATGAAGGTGCCCCACTCGGATTGTTTTGAATAGTAGAAGTAATGGAAGATTTTGGGGTCCAGAGGGATGTCGTTCAGCTTGAAAAGAATCACCACCCCGCACAGCAGCCTAATGGAGTTCGGAACAAGTTGGCCGAGCGGGAGGTGGAAGTAATTACATACTTGCAAGATGAAGTGATGTAGAGGAAACCATAGGCCGACCAAAAATTGATCCCAGAAAAAGCAAACAGTGCCGGACGGCGGGTTATTGGGCCGATCGAAAAGAGTGGCTAATATTATTTCAAGGTCAGTGGGGAACTCATAAGTACGAACGAGGCGAAGGGCATCTTCCTCATCAAACCGGCTCTCCATGGTCATATACCAAAGACCAGGGGCGGAGGTAGGCGGTTGTGAAGTGCTCACCATGGTCGGAAGAGTAAGAGAAATAAAAGACGGAAAGAAGAGAGGAAACAAACGGCGAATACTTGAAATAAAGCAGAAGGAAGAACAACCAAGGAAAGATGCGGAGGAAAGACGGAATAACAGGAGAGCAGAGCTTACAGGGGAGATGACGATCGGAAAAGTAGGCTGCGAGGGCGCTGGAGATCGTCAGGAGACAGAAAAACAAGGTCGCCGGAGGAAGGAAAGCTGTGGAACATGCGAAGGTAGAAATGCGGCGAGGGGAGAAGGAGAAGACTTTATAGGGACAGGTCCGAGCGGCCTAAACCGTTGGATGCAGGTCACGCGAATCAATGCCCGCATCTAACCATCCATTCAAAATATTGGCTGTCCCATCGGAGGTAACGCCGCCGCCGAACGCTGACGGCATCAGAGACGCCACGTGGCGCTACCGCCTGGGGCGCATTTAATGAGCATTATTATCGCGTGCAGCGCGCGTGCTCGGCTTTGATGGGAAGGATTGGGCACGCATTTCGAGGGGATCCCAAAGGCATCAGCGTTGACCGTCCATCCGTTAACAGCGCCGAACGGGCATGGTGAAGAATGTAAGTCGAACGGGCGAGCATTCCACGGGCTGTCCTAGCGCCGTTGCTCAGTCAGATCGGAAGTCCAGTCAGTCGGACTTAGCACCTCCTTCGACTAAACCTGAGGGGAAGACAAGTGATCCGGTGATAAGGCCAAGGGGGCCCTCATGGGCAAAGAATCAATGACACGTAGAGGTCAAAGGTCAACCTGTCGAAGTTCGGCCGATCGGGCAAGGATCGGGTCAACCTGCCGAACGGGTCAGAACAGAATTAGAGAACCCGGCGGGGAGTCGGGTTTCCGACGCTCATGGTGAACAAGATCGTCGGGCCGTGCGAGTGGCCCGCTCGGCCGAAGCATAAAGCAGTAAGGCCGTGAAGTCTCACCCGAGCACACGGCCGATTGGACGTGATGGGACTGCCGAGCAGCTAGGCGCTCGGCGTGAGTAGAGAAGAGACAAAAGGACAGTAGGGACGTCATCCTAGTACCCTTTGTCGCTGACAACAGGCATGTTCGATGACCAAGCCATACGCAGAATCGTACGATGGGAGGTTCTTTTGTCCCATCAAGGAGGTGCTCGGACTGGAGCAGTATGGCGTCAGGCACGCTCTTCTGACAAACTCATACTGAAGTATGGTGCAGGGCACGTGTACGCCTCGATATGTGTGCGCCAAGCTCACCATAGCTCTATATAAGAGTCCGCAAACTTCGCGGGAGTTATGAAATGGACGATCTTGGGAGCCACTTCATTATTTTCTTCTTGCCTGACTTGAGCGTCGGAGGGTCGTCACCGGTAAACCCCTTCCCGGCCCGACTTCTTTGCAGGATCGTCGGGGATTACTGTAACTGGTCGGAGAATAGGAGAGAACGTCACGTTCCCAGCGTCCGTCGATTCAGCATTCGGACAAGATCAATAAGGATTTATTTTTATTTTTTTTCACTGAAGTTTTTAAAATTTAAGACCGGCCCTGATACAGCTAGACTTGTCTAGGATCCGGTTCTAAGTCGTAATCGGTCAACTGACCGATTATGTGTTAAAAATGAATGGCATTACTGGGTTTTGAATGGAGGGTCTCTTAGGTAATAGTTAGACTATATTAATATTTGTTAGTTAATTATTTAATATTTAATTAATAATTTGTTTTTTATATAAAAATACTATATAAAACAAAGAGTTCGAGAATAAATAATACAACAAAAACAATCAAGTATTTTTTCACTAGACGGGGTTGGCTGTATGAATCCTTTTACGCCATTGAGCTCTATCTCCTATTATATCATCATCTATATTTAAATAAATTTTATCTTATTTTATTGTTGCTAACCAAGTCTTTTTTTGGTCTTCCTTTTCCTCGTTTGATATGCATATTTATCATAGTTTCACATCGCCTAACTGGAGCATTTATTGGTCGTCTAAGTACATGTCCGTACCATCTTAAACGTATTTCTCGGAGTTTTCCCTCAATAGATGCAACTCCAACTTTCTCTCTAATGCTTTCATTTCTTATTTTGTCCATCTTCGTATGCCCACACATTCACATTAACATCATCATCTCTGTAACTCTCATCTTCTGCTCGAGTCATAGCCTAACATTCAGCTTCATATAACATAACAGGTCTAACTACGGTTTTATAGAACTTATCTTTAAGTTTAAGAGGTACTTTACGGTCATATAAAACACTCGACGTCCCCCTCCATTTCACCCCTCCTATTTGTATTTAGAATAAATAATAATAATTTATAAATTATTAGTCACTTTAAAAAGTTGTTATCTGGTTGTTATTAATTTATAAATTTTTTGTTTTTTAAATAATAATAATAATTTTAGTGACGAATCATTATGAATTGTGAATCGGCAGTTTTAAAATATAAGAAGAAAACGGTTAAGATTAAAAATTGATCATTAAAATCTATTGAATCTTTAATTCTGAACCGGGATTCTGAATTCTGGATTATGAACGAAAGTTGAGTCTACCTCCAGCCTACCACAATACTTGAAATTTGGATCGAGTATGGATTTCAGGTTTTGTCGAAAATCAATTTAAATAGTAAGTAGTTCAAAAAAATTAAAAAAGAAAAGGAATTTAATATTGATTCAATCCGACTTAAGAAATCAGAAAAATTCAAAAATCAAATATTATTGAGTTTAGTTTTTCTTTTTTTTTAAAAAAAAATCAATCTGATCTCAACCCTTCTAAACAATGCAATGGCAATCCAGTGTAGAGTCTTGTCAACGTGATATTTTAAAGAAAAATCTTATTATATTATTATATTCTGTCTTATCCTATCCTATGTTATAAAAATTATTTCTACGACTGAAACATTTTTCCCTAAGCAACATGCCCCTAGTAAAGTATGGCGTATGGACAAAGTGGGACTATTGACAACAAATTCTAAGTAACAAGTATGAAATCACTCCACAAATCTTCCCGATCAAGACAAATAAAAATGACATGGCAACGAAAAATAATGGTTAATCATATATATTCTGTATACAATTTTTGTTTTGTCCGAATCACATCTCTTGGTCTATAACATCATCGCTATCACCGGTACCACTCCAAATGCAAGTTAAAATGGAGAAAGATGGGTCCCCGATTATAGTGCACCAGTAGGATGTTGATATGGTCTCTTAAATATATTCTTGACTATAGTACATTGTAATTTTTTTTTTTTTTTGATAGAATGAAAAATTTAGAATGTTAGGCTGATGCATCGTCTATTGTGAGTACTTTTATATTTACTCTGATAATAATAAAAAAAATTTATGAATCCGAACCGATTATCGCGGAGTGAATTAGCCCACAGGTTGGATATCAAGGGCTAGTAAAAATAAAAAAAAAATAAAAATAAAAATAAAAATAAAAACAAAATGGAGAGATTGGAGTCAGAGATTGTGGTGTGGCTGCGGGTGTGGATGACAACACCAGGTTTTAAAGGTTTCATATATTTTAAGAACGCCCTACTAGTTGTTCGCTTTGGCTATAGTACCCTTAAAATTCTATACTGGGAGCTCATATAAGGTGATCCACAATATCAAGATGTGAGTAGATGTCCAAGAATAAAAAAAAACATATATATAGGGTGACCAAGGATGTCGATTTTTTTTATTTTAACTTGTCAATGGCATCTATTCATGTCTAACAGGGTGTTAGATCCAAGTAGATGCGAAGAGATCTCTACACATGCAATTGTATTTTGCTAAACACTGCCTCTACATTGAAACCCAATTCCCTTAACTTGCGCATGTTCTTCATTCATCATACAAGATGAATCATAGATGGCATGACAAGGTACTGAGCCTTCACCAAGTGACCGATCCCTCTGTAGAGGTGTTGAGAGACACTCAGCACCCTCCTGTATGTGTGCATCTCATGTTGCATGTCTAGCCACCATCTTATCATTATCCATAACTGACTAATTGGCCAGCATTTGAAGAACACATGTACTTGTTGTAAGTACTTCAGATTATTTTTTATATTAATCAATCGAATTAAGTTAGATCATGTATTTTTGATATTTTATGTCTAAGTGTGCATTAACTTAGGAACATAAGAAGTTGAGCAAAAAACTCGACGAGTAAAAAGAATGGCATGGGAAGAGAGCCGACAGGCTCGGTACATCCGATGGACGAGGAACTGTAGAAGAGTATACCGATGGAGTGAGAATGACGCGTGAGGAGAAGGTTGGAGTTGAGTTCAGGTGAGCTCAACTCTGGACGGTCGGACCATCGCCCAAGCAAGCAAAGTCAGAAAATGGTCAACTCAAAAGTTGACCATTCGAGGTGCCTTCAATTGAATGGAGGCGCCTTGATGACCTGAAGGCTCGAGGTGCCTTGGATAGCTTGAGGCACCTCAAATGCCCAGAGAAGTTGTTGCTGCGTATGGGACTTGAAGTGCCTTTAATGAACCGAGGCGCCTCCAAAGAGTTGGAGTCATTGCCAAAAAAGATAAGCTGTGGAATCCAGCTCAGCCTAACCGAGGCGCCTTCGATGAACCGAGGTGTCTCCAGCATGCTAGAATAGTCGAACGTTGGCAACAATAAGGATAAAGTTTATCCAGTTGTAGGCACCTCCAAGCATTCGAGGTACCTCCGAAGTGCTACGTCAGCAATGGTCACTTTTAACCAGTGGTTTATAAATAAAGCCTTAAAGCTAGTTGTGAAGTAACACACTTTGTATTCAATTCTATATATCTTTTTGAGCTTTCAACTACTGTAATAGGTTATTCCACCTTTGACTTTATCGAACAAGGAGCTTGATAGTGCTTTCCAAAAGTCTTGAATTAACAAGCACCTAGGTTGTAACCAAGTAAACATCTATTTCTTATTTTAGTTAATTAGTGTGTCCTTGCTAAGTAAGTAGCAAGAGAAGTTCTAATTTGATTTGTAGGCTATTCATCATTCTCTAGCTGATCCACCCAATCCAGCAAGTAGTATCAGAGCTTAACTACCTTAGAAGAACTAACTGTCGACTAAATCAATAAGGAGAATGATCAAATCAAACATCTACCCCTCAAAGTTAAAGTGGGAGTTCACGCTTTGGAAGTGAAAAATTGAGGTATATTTTAAAACTGACTTCGATATTTTACTAACTATAAAATATGATTTTGAAATGTCTAAGGATGAGAACGACGAAGAAAAGGAAGAGCACTTCTGGAACAAGAAGTAGCAGACTGACTTTATGGCCAATAGTAAGGCAGAATTCCATCTGCTAAGCGTACTACCACCTCAGGAAGTTAATCGGATCAGTGCCCATAATTCCACCAAAGAACTCTGGGAGAAGTTCTTAAAGCTTCATGAAGAAACCTTGGGGATCAAGGAGGCTAGATGAGATGTTCTCCTCAACAAACTCAGCAACCTCTGACTAGAGAATGGAGAGTCAGTTGCTTAACTGCACTCAAAGCTCAAGGAAAATGGTGTCAAATCAGGATCCTCCGATATGCATTAAATGCATCTTCAAGAACCCTAGAATGGACATCAATTGTAAACTCCTATTACATCTTCAAAGACCTCGAGGTAAGTAATTTAGAAGAATTATTTTCTACTTTCAAATTACACAAGTCAAGATGTGTAGGCTCAAGAAACAAAGAAAAGTCAACTCATAACCTAGCATTGTAAGCCAGAAAGAAAGAACCAAATTCAGAGTCATCTCTCGACGAAAATGAAGAAACATAAATTTTTTAGATCTAACAAATTTAATGAGAAACATGTTGGGACCGAAAATGGAGCTAGAGGGGGGGTGAATAGCTCATCGCAATCTTCGTGCTCGTCGTTGCTTGTTTCTTCAAAGATATACAGCGGAAAATACAAAAAAAAAAAAAACAAACACAACGCTAACACTAAGGATTTACTTGGTATCCACCTCAAGAAGAGGTGACTAATCCAAGGATCCACATACTCACGCACCCTCCACTAATAAAAACACTCCTTTATGGTAACTACCAAAGGCGGAGAAGCCCTACAAGTTCACACTACAAGAAGAAAGGGAAAGGGAACAAAATACAAGCAAAAGCTTACAAGTTTGCACAAGAAAAACCCTAACCCTAACTTTCTTCTTCGCCTCTTGACTTGAACGTGCCTCCAAGATCCTTCAAGAACTGGCGGTGAGAACTTTGTGGAGATGCTGTGGAAGCACTGAGATGATCTGAGATGAATAGTGCGAGATTCTGCTGTGTCTTCTATGGAAATCGCACGCCACCAGCTAAATACAACGCCAACGGTCAAATCCCAATCGATTGGATTGTTCCCAATCGATCGGGGAGGCTTTGGATCGATCGGCTGATCGATCCAGAGCGCCTCTATGCACTCAGGAATTGCCTGGATCGATCAACTGATCGATCCAGGGCTTATCGCACAGAATCGCACCTCCCCAATCGATTCACTGATCAATTGGGGGCTTTGGATCGATCGACCGATCGATCCAGAGCTGTTCTATTCGCGCGACACTTCTCCCCAATCGATCCACTGATCGATTGAGAGAAGGCTTATCATGGGGACTCACCCAATTGATCAGCTGATCGATTGGGCATGAGTCAATCGATCGGCTGATCGATCCAGCTCATGGTTTTTGCTCAAAACCAAGTGTCTGGTCAATCCCTTTGACCCACTTGGACTTTTCTTTGTGCCAAGTATCCGGTCAATCCCTTTGACCTACTTGGACTTTTCCTCCTCGTGCCAAGTATCCAGTCAATTCCTTTGACCTACTTGGACTTCACTCACTAAGACTTTTCTTTTGTCTGGCTTCACTCACCAGGACTTTCAATCTGCATGGCTTCACTTAACAGGACTTCCAATCTGCCTGGCTTCACTCACTAGGACTTTTTTTCTGCCTGACTTTACTCACCAGGACTTCCAATCTGCTTAGCTTCACTCACCAGGACTTTCAATCTGCCTAACTTCACTTACCAGGATTTTCCAGTCAAGTATCTAGTCAACCTTGACCTACTTGACTCTTCTTCACAATCTCCCCACATGAACAATTGTACCTGCAATCTCCATGTGTTGTTTACATGTATTGTCAAACATCGAAATCCAAACATCAAGACTCAAGCTTGACTTAGTCCAAGCTCAGTCAACTTAGTCAACCTTGACCTGGGGAATATTGCACCAACATGAAATCCATCATCAAGTTGTAATCACATGCAATTCAAGAATCCAATCATACTAATAAATCATCAAATTCGACAATCAAATTTAACTAACTTTCATAATTTCTAAGATGATAAAAAGAATGCATAGGGAATTTATTATGAAAATCGACAAGACAAACTAAAAATGAACTACCAAGTAAAAGCAAACAATGCAAACAAAGAAAAGAAAGTAAAGACATGTAAACAAGCAAAAAGGAAAAGAAGAAATAAGATGGAACATATTTCCCTGAATTTCTGGTGGTTGGAGTCGATTCAGTTTCACCAGCCAATCTAAAAGTGGTAAGAGATGATTCATTTGAAATATCCACTCCAGAAGCTTGATTATTGCATAAAGAGTTAGAGTTTTCTTCAAGTGGTAGAATGCATCCTTATGTGATTGACTGCAAATGAAATATTTGTAGAAATCCCGTGCACTAAAAAGAAAAGGATGCATTTCCTGCACACATGCTGTGTGAGATGTACTATAAATAATATCAATATAAATAAAGCATGAATCAAAAGATGTGTCACATTCAATATAATCAAACTTAATTACCTCTATGGAATTTTCTAAGAATTCAGAAGAAACATTGAGCTTATCATTTTGATAGGTACCTAGAGGCTCTAAAACAGTGAATGTGGCATCATCTTGATCAACTAAAGGATCTGGGTCTGGATCAAGTGCAATCAACGAAAGTGATTCTAGGGTTTCCCCTACACTTCCATTGTCACTAAGTAAAATAGCAGGCTCAACTGGCTCAAATGGTAAAATAGACAAAGAAAGTGATTCTTGGGTCTCCCCTAGACTTCCATCATCATCTCCTATACTTGCAATATCAAGACTATCTAGAACAACAATATCATCAATAAAAATAATATTAGAATCAACTACAACATCACGATATATAAAACTAGAAGAGGCATTGTAAAATAGAAGAATTAAAGCTAGAAATATCACAAACTCTACAATCCATCTCCTCGAGAATTGATGCAGTGGGTTGATCTGATAGCAACTGTAATTGTGTTGATGAATGTGTTCTTTCCTGGAATTATGTTTCTTGTTGTTTCCAAAATAGTTGTGACTACTCCCTAAGATCCTGCTCAGGCTGATAGTACTGAAAGTTGAAAGTAAGGCTGGTAAGACTCAGGCCACTCAGAAATCCCTTGTTGTGCATTTCCATACCCGAATCCTGCAAATGAATTATTCCTATCCTGCTGATGAGTTTGATAATATTGAGGATCATGCTGCTAATGCTGGATCCTGGTCGGGAATATACTAGCAAAGGAATGAATATATTTAGCAATCACTGGTCAAGTCCCATACTACTAATAATTTGCCACCATAATCTCAATAAGTTCTCTGGCCTGAGTAGATGTCTTGTTAACTAGACCCCCCTCCACTAGCTACATCAACCATATTCCTGTCCATGGGACACAATCTCTCGTAGAAGTACATAATCAGTAGTTGATCGCTTATCTGGTGCTGAGAGCAATTAGCAACAAGTCCTTTAAATTTGTTCTAATATTCTTGAAATGGTTCTCCAGTGAATTGTTGGATTCCACAAATACTCCTCCGAATAGCTACAATCGTAGAAGCAGGAAAGAAGCTCGCTAGAAATACTTTCTTCATCTCGATCCAGCTGGTGATAGAGTTGGATGGGAGATAATACAATCAATCTTTTGCTAAATCTGCTACTGAAAATGGAAATGCTCTAAGTCTAACATCATCTCCTGATATGCCAAGTGGGTTCGATGTAGAGCACACCATATCCAATTCTTGTAGATGTTTATTGGGATCCTCACAAGATAATCCATGAAACTTTGGTAATAAATGAACAATTTTCCATAACTCGAAGTCTGCCTCTAAATCAGAATAATGAATGCAAAATGAATCAACTGACAAATCTGGTGTCCAAAGCTCTCTGAGAGTCTTTTCAGTGTTCTCCATTTTACTCATCAAATCTGAGATCCTGATCACACTGAAACTCTGAAACTACTGATAACACACAAGAGATTTCCTGGTCTTACCTGAAACACTCATGCAAATACCATCAAAAGACACAGGAAAATATACAAGATACCACACATGCATACAAGAGGTGAAATAATTAAGCCCCTAACAATATTTTTAAATTTTTACAACCACAAAAAATAGAAACAAGAAAAGAGAGAAAATAGAAAAATAATCCTAAGATTACCAAACACCGCTACTTCTCCCCAGCAACGGTGCCAATTTTTGATATCGTCGTGAAAATGATATCAAAAAGAATTTTTGGCTCTGAACCCCCTCTAACTACAGTAATGCAGTATAGAAATGACTCAGGTCGTCTGCCAACAAAAACAACGATAGGATGGTAATATAGGATTGTATGCTATTCCTATTTTTGGGAGTTTTAATATGAAAATGGGGGTTTAGAATTTTAATTCTAAAGCTAACAAATGAAAAGTGAAGCAAGTAGGAAACTAATCTAATGCTGGAATGAAATCTAACTAAGTGTCAACAATTAGTCTACAACGCATTGTCACTCTATGTTATCGTTTAACGATCAACATAATTAAACTAAGGAAGAAAATATCAAAGCATTAAATGAAACTCAATCTAATAAATGAAAAACAATGCAAGTAATAAAGCTAAACCTAACCTAACTACAATTGTAGAAAATAAAAGACAACATGAAGTAAATTAAAGCATAAAACGAAACATAAAACATGAAATGAAACCTAAGCTAATCTATCCTAATTGCATTCAAATGAATAACTAGAACTTAAAAAGATTTGAAGAACAAGACAAGCACGAATTAAACAAAGTAAAATGCATCAAATTGAACCTAACTATTTAAAGACATATTTAAACGAACACCTACTATGCATGAAACAAATCAAGCAAAATAGTACAATTCAAACATGGAATTAAACTCAATACAAGCATTCAATCTAAATTAATAAACACGAATGAACAGAATTAACTAAGTGTTCCAACCACAATTCACACTCAACTTCTAATTCCAAGGACTACCCTTCGTCGTCACACGAAAGACCCGGCTTCGGAACCCCCAAAGCCGGTGAACAATAGCTCACTGCCAGAATGTTGCACGCTTTGACAACGATGATGTGATGAACAAATCTTCCACCGAAGAACCCCCTCGCTGGAAGTTGATCGGAAATGGAGATACTGTGAAATGGAATGAACCACCATCGTTGCCTCCTTGCTCCGCCACCTGAACCCTAGAAGGCAAGAGTGAAGGAAGAACGTCGGAAGGTGAAGGATCTTTGATAACCATGATTTTACTATACTATTTTGATTCATACATGCATGGTTTGATGATATTTTCATAGATAAAACTTATATTTACATCACATTTCATGCATTACATTTATCTTGGACTTAATTATAAATTAATTTATTATCATGATATTTGATGCTAATAGTTGATGTATTCTTTGTAGGTATCAAAAGAATCATGGACATGATCCGATCAAATCAGAATTGGGATCAAATCTAGGGCTAAACGAGACAATTAAGCCTTGGAGTGATTTGGACCGTTCATCCAAGATTGGAGCCAATCTAAGCCATTAGTTGAAGATCCAGCCCATCCAACCTAATGAAGAGCATATCTAAGATGTGGATGAAGATCCGAAGCTTTTGACCCAGATCTGAAGTCATCCAGCCGTTAGATGAGATTAGAGCATTCTCAACCGTTGATTGAGATTTGATGAGATTTAAAACCAGCAAGAAGCTATAATGATCAAGGGAGCTTGGGCATTCATTTCTTCCTCGCGACTTCGTCACTGTACATCGTCTTTCCCGACACTTCCATTCTACAATCCAGATCTGAGGTTAAATTTCTTCATCGACGGTGAGCTTTGGACCATCCGGCGATCGACAGTCAAAGGGCAGAGCGCGATTTGAGGGCGTTCCCCGTTCGTGATCTTGATTTCAGTGAGCGCCACCCAAGTAAAGATTTGAGGGTGTTCCTCGATCTAATGCCTCCATCATCCAACTGAAGTGGCTGAGGAGTTTTCCCAGTTCTTCAGAGTCGAATACATCTTCAATTTCACCTCGCGATTCTGGAATCAGGCGATTCCGCAAGATATGCTCTGTTATTCGACTGTTGGCGAATTCAGGTTATCACGAGCTAGCTAGGGCATTCTCAGTAGCTATGAACATCATCCTGAAGGAGCTGGGAGTTCAGATCTTTGCCGCTGATTGCTCGAAGGGCGTTCCCAGAAGCATCTTTGTGTTTTAGCAGAGAAGAAGGAGTTTGATACTCGGGTTTGGTTGTAGAATGTTATCTGTCCTTGATTTCTTTTGAATTGTTCATTGAATTTGCTCAGATCTGATGATCTAATTTCCTATCTTTGCAATTCCGTTTTAATTTCTTAGCTTTGCTATCCAATTTATTTAGATTCCTGCAATTCGAATCCAGTTCAGCTACGTAATGTGTTTGCAATCTATTTTTGAGTTTTACTTGGTCAAAGTATGAACTAGTTGTGTGTTAATTTGCATTGCCAAACCTGAATAAGATCTGAAATATGAAAAACTACAAGCTCTTTCATTGTTCTGTGATGCTCAGCGATAGAAGTGTTAATAGGTAAAGAAGGTCCCTCAGAGACTTCTGAAGATTTCTCTTGAATTCTCAAAGCCTTGAAAGTTCTCTCAATCTCTGGATTTAACTCAAATAATTTGTCTGTTGAAGTCCTGGTCATGAAATCAAAGTCAAAAATGAGTATTCAAATAAATTTCCACTATAAGCAAGTAAGATGTGAGACAAAATTTCCAAAGAAAATTTCACAAACTAAAATCAATCACACATTCCTAGTTATTTGAGTCCCCGACGACGCCGCTAAAATTTGATGTCACCTTTTTACTTGCCACAAGGCGCTTCAAATTAATAAAGATAGGAAACCAAAGTAAACTCAAGAAAAGAGATGTAGCAACGAGTCCCAAGTCATATTTTTCCAAGGATAACTATTAAATGTGTATTCAAATTTGATCCCTAAACTCTTTTTGATTTTTTTTTTCTCTGTTGATAATGGAAATTTAACCTTTAAACTGAAATTCTGGACTAATGATATGAAAGAAAACATAAAATACCCTCTAATGCTTTACAATAAATCAATCAAGTAACTTTGCTCACTGAATTCAACTCAAGGTAAACAAGTATAAGAGAAATCTATGCTCAACAGGAATCAAATGTCTAACAAGAAAATACTTGATTCAAACTGAGCAAAATTACACTTCACAACTTCCCTCTAAAGATGTGAAACTACACTGCTTCAAATAAAAGAATTGAGAAAGCAACAACACTTAGCATCAAATTGATCAAATAGCATTTCAAATAAGCTGCTGCATAATATCAGAAATAAAAAATCAGATATAGAATTCTTAAATTAAATTTCATTCAACAATTCAACTAAACTCTTGTCTTGATCCGGATTTAGCTTCACCTATAACTACTTAACTAACTAAACTAGCCGAAACTACTTTTAATTAGATTAGGAAATTGTTAACAACAGAACTTGTAAAATGGAATCTAGAATTCAAATTGACGAATGATCTTGCTGTAAACAATTAAGAAATTAACTTGCAAGACTAATTAGTATGTAACAAAGATAAAACTAACTTCTGAATTTCCTAAATAACTAATGAAACTGAACAAATTTGAAATTCTAATACAGAATTAACTATTAAACTTTGAATTGTGATCTCAACAGAAATCGAGAACAGAGATCTTAATCTCAGTTATTAATTTCAATTAAATTCAAAATTGATTGGGATTTTCTACAGAGAAGAACAATTGAAATATAAATACTTGAAAATAAATCTCTAATCTAGGTAAAGATAAGAGATCTGATCCCTTCTCTTTGCTTCAATGCAAAAGAACAATTGAGAACACCCATCAAGTTCACAACAGCAAAATTAGATCTCCCATCCTGTTAATAAGATGCGCCAAGCTTCTGGGAACGCCCTTACAGCTTGTGATCGAATTGCATGAAGAATAGAGGAATGATGTGGATCACACAGTTACAATCGATTGATCGGATCGATTCAATAACTGCACGCGAAGGTGGAGGTGGAACTGATGTAGAAGCTTCAAGGAACACCCTTCTAACCTCTATGAATGACTGGAATCCACAGATCTAGGGAACACCCATTGATCTGTGGCAGCGGCAGATTGCGGAAGAGAGAAATCGGAGATCGGGGAACATCCACTGATCTTGATATATACCTCGATTACTGATCGCCGGTTGATACAAGACTTGCTATCGAAGATGGAATTCAGATTCAAGATCTGGATTGTGAATGGAGCTTGCGATGCCGAGGTGGTGAGGAAGAATTAGCACGATGAACAGTAGTGCAAGCCCCTATTCATCGTGTCGTAGTTGCATTTTTTTTAGTTCAATTCCGGACCGGTTCACTTGCTTGGTTCGGTTCGAGTTCAACAGTACTCAACCCCTTTAGTATATCAGCAACTCACTTGATCCACCAAGTTCAACAATACTTTGGCGTGGGTCGAATCCATGTCCAAGCTAGTTTACTTGAGTGCATCCAAGTGTGATCCATAATTAGTCCAAATCTTTACCTACAACAAAGATTAGAAAATATAAGGCACAAATCATGAATTTAAAATAACTAATTAGATTAGGTCAAAATAAACCTTGAATAACCAAATCTATCTCCAAAATCAATTACTCAAACAAAATAAACCCCAAAGCCAAACGATTCGAATCAACATATAAAACCAATTTGACAAATCATCAATCTTGCCGAAGAACCCCTCCGGCAAGGTGGATGATCGAATCTGTCACCGCTGCTTGCAACTTTCACCTATGTTGTCGCTGTCGTCGCCACTTGGAATCAAGAAGATGAGGTGGACTATGGATGGCCGGCCGGCAGCAATGAAGAGAAGAAGAAGGGTCGCCGGTTGGTGGTGAGGAAGAAGGAGACGAAGGGGAGTGGGCGTCATGAGCCCTAGTTGACGCGAGGAAAAAGTTGCAAACAGAAGATCGCGAGGAAGAGGAAAACATGAGAGAAGATGTGTTCTGTTCGTCCGCGTGAGAGAAAAGGTAAGGATTCTTAATGGGTTTTGGGTTTGGGTCCATTAGAGCTTAGATCTGGTTCATTAAGGGTAGGGTTCAAATTGGGCTTCAAATTGGATGAGTTGGGCTTTTGAAGTTGGACTTTTATAATTACATTGAATTGGAGCTTCACTTCTTGATGAACACCTGAATTATTTGATCCTAATCAACGGCCTAGATGCTTCCCTACAAAACAAGATGCACCTTTTAGATAAAATCCTAGAAAATATAGGAAAAATTATATCAAGACTCTAAATAGATATCAACTCGAAAAATATGATATAAACGCGGAATTAAGCATACGAGAGGGTAAAAATGCTAAGTATAAGAGCCAAAATAGTGCATCAAAATGCTAGTTATCAAACCACATAGGTTGTAACCTAGTAATCCTCTACCTCTTATTTTAATTTATGTTATTGTTGTTTTAATTAATTAGTGTGTCCTTGATAAGTAGCAAGAGAAGTTCTAATTTGATTTGTAGACTATTCACACGCCTCTAGCCGACCCACCCGATCCAACACTTGTGTCTCCTCTTCCAATATATTGGGATATAGTCAAAGTCTCACATTAGAAATACATGTAAAAGATCATGAATTTATAAGATGGAAGATATCTTCATTGATAAGAAACCTTTTGGTTAAAGGTCAAAAATAAATCCATGAGAGTTTAGATCCAAAGTAGATAATAGCATACTATTGTGAAAATATGTGAATTCTTTTAGTCCTAATAAGTAGTATCAGAGTCATGGTCTAGATTGATCCATGTTAATGGAATAGTGGCCTTGAACGAAGGAGGTGAGGGCTTCTAGAGGAGAGAACTCTAAGCGAATAGTCCAAGCAGGTCAAGGGTGATAGGATTCTTGGTGGAAATCCTGGAGGCGTAAACTCTAGGTGGTGAAAAAGTTTTAGAGGGGAAGAGTGACCTCAATTGACTAAATGCTTGAGGGGAGATTTAGAGCAGGTCAATACTAACCAAATACTTGAAGGGAGGCCCGGAACAAGTCAAGGGTGACCGGATGCTTAAGGGACCGAACCATGAGAATAATGATGGTCTTTCATTTGAGGCAAAGATTGTTACGAATACAATCAAAGTTCTACATTGAAAATACATGGAAAAGTTTATGAGTTTATAATATCGAAGATATCTCTATTGGTTTGATGTTTTTTGGGTAGAGGTCAAAAATAATTCTATGAGGACTTAAATCTAAAGTGGACAATATCAAATAATTATAGAAACATAGGTGCATCGTCAAGCCTCCTCCATATAGTACTGTTTGTCATGTGTAGACAGTCTCCCATGTGCTATTAGCCAAAGGATGAAGGCACGACTCAACTATAGTTGAACAAAATATAAATAACATAAGAGGACAATGATACGATGGGTTAAATATAAAAGGTAAACAATAAGAAGTAAAAAAATAAAAGATTGCTAGATATAAATTTGAGAATCTTTTATATATCATGTGGTTATAGTAGTCCTAATTTAGTTTTTTTGTGATATAACTAATTCTTATTTTAATATTATAATATTTTTTTTAGTATGATAGAACGTATATATTCATTATTTTCTTCTAGATTATGCAAGCAAAGGGAAATTTTGCAAGACCATGTTATAAATTTAACTCATAAATTATTATCACAAATACATTTTCAAAGTATCATAGTCTCTATATATAAACTTAAATAAAATAGTAATTATCCTAAAATAAAAATTGAAACAATTTCTAATAACGTGAGATTGAAAATTTTAAACGTTTATCAGGTATGATTATTTGATATGATATATTATTTACAGTTAATATTGTTAATAAATTTTTACAATATAAAAATATGAATAGATTAGTTGAAAGATTTTTTTTCTTTTTTTAATAATTATAGAGAAAATAGATTAATATCTATTATGATTTCTACTAAACAGATTGTGAATAAAATAAATAGAATCAAAATTCATTAAAAATGTATAATTTGAAGAAAATAAATAATTTGATGAGAGTGAAATTAATGAGGTGAAATTTTACTTGAAGAATCTTCTTAAATTAAGAAAATAGATTAATATCTATTATGATTTCTACTAAACAGATTGTGAATAAAATAAATAGAATCAAAATTCATTAAAAATGTATAATTTGAAGAAAATAAATAATTTGATGAGAGTGAAATTAATGAGGTGAAATTTTACTTGAAGAATCTTCTAAATTAATTATTTGGATCATGACCTTTTTTGGTTTGAATCGTTTACGATATATAAATATAATTTTGATTTTCTGTAAAACGTGGAAAAGTTAATATTGGTTGATGAAATTTTTTTAAAAGAAAATATTTGAACTTTGAATGTTGAAAACTTTTTAAAATACGCCATATTATTTGGTATTGATTGTTTTGATTTATTTTGATAATTAACCGTTTTCTTAAAAAAATCAGAATTAAAAAATATTAAACCTTATAAAAACTATTTTTTAAAATTCATGGATATGGATATGTTATAACATACTATTTATATATCACAATGTCTTACAAAAATTAAATGATTTAACAATTGTATTAATTAAAAAATTATTCTTAAAATTTAAATATAAAATTTTAATTAAAAACTCATCAATTAAATTTTATATAAAAATTTATTTTTAAAAATTAATATTTTAAAAATATTTAAAAAATATTTTTTTTCTCTGGATGAAAGAAAATGATTAAGTAGGTTGCATCACCTATTTGCCCGTTATTGATTATTATTACTTTTTTTATAACTCCAGCTGGTATTATATATCCGAAGTGGATTGATCCGTCCTATAAAAATTATCATCGATCCTCAGAAGTAAATCACGGAACCACAGTATCAAGTCATCAGCAGCCGACCTGTAAGACTATCCAACGCCGAATTGATTCTCTACTTGTGAAGGCAAATTCGTGGGTATTTTTCACCGATGGGTACTTCAGCCCAAGACTATCCAACTTTTTTAATAAATTCAGTGCCAATACATATCTCAACAAAGGATTAAATCATAACACTCTAAGAATCTCCGTTACGTCTTAGCCAATGCATCATGCTTATGGGAGTCATCTACTTCCCTTTAATGGAGTAAAAGTAAGTCTCTGTTACACCTTAGCCAATGCATCATGCTTGTGGGAGTCACTTACTTCCCTTTAATAGGGCAAAAAGTAATTCGTTCATCCTTAGTGCAAATCTACTTTCTTTTTTTTTAAAAAAAAATTGATATTAGGTATTCAGCTTACATCAATTAATCTTGAGATGACTAACCTAACCCTATGAAAGTTTTTCATCGACCTAGTCTCACCAGAGGATTAAATCATAACATTGAGAATCTTTGTTACGTCTTAACCAATGTAACAAGCTCTTGGGAGTCACCTACTTCCCTTTAATGTGGTAAAAAGTAATTTGTTCATCCTAAGTGCACATCTACTTTCTCTTTTATTTTTTAAAAATTGATACTAGATATCCAGCTTATATTGACTAATATTGGGGTGATCAATCTGGTCCTACAAAAGTTTTTCATTTACCACCAGGATAAATTAGGAAATGTTCGCAACGGACGATCCATCAGCCGACCGTTCTTAGGTCAGTCGCGCATTGAAGAAAATTTATTCGTTAATTCACCGAAATTGAGACTCAATCTATAGATACATGAGGAACTGATAAGGCGTGCTACCGCTACATCATTGCCCGGGAGACCAACTACTTTCCTTTTTATCTTGTGAGAATTACATCAAAAGGTGAAACTGTCACTTTAGCGGCTCCTGTAAGACAACTCCACACACACTAGAAGGGATGTGGGATAAATCATGAGGGATATTTATCCTAATATAATAGTTGATGGTAAAAGATGAATACGTTCGTCCTATTCTAATATAATAGTCTTTTGTATAGGGAAGGTTAAACTTCCACTGAGATATTTTCGTACCCAGTGAAAATTAACTTCAAGATTTATTATATCAAACATCTATATAATACCAACTCGTCAATGGGAGTCAAATGAGTGTATGCTTGCATTCATTTGTGCATGTATGAGTTCTTTACCATATACATTTTAAATTTTAGTTGACATCAAATATTTAACTTTTCAAATCAATTAATTATATGGGTGATCTGTCTGTCCTTATAAAAACCTTACTAACTATCAAGATAAATTAAAAATTATTTATGAAAACTCATCCAGATAACTAGTTCTTATGCTCTTGTTTCATTGAAGAAAAAATATCTGAATGTATCGTAAGTGAGATTCAAAATGTTAACCCCTTAATTACTATGTGAAGGATTTAACTACCACTACCACGGGAGCCTACATTTTAGAATTTAGCGTGAAAATTCATATTTTTTCTTGACTTACTTATTTTTAACTACATATGATTTACAAAATACCAAAAAGTTTTGTATATCAACTTGGAGAAGAAACGCTTGAAATCCCTAGGAAGCGGGATAAGCGAAAAAACAAAAAGACCGCATCTTATAAATTTTTTTTTTAAAAAAAAATGCAAAATTGAAAATATCCAGAGCGTCGGAAAGCGGATCGAAGAGCAATAAATGCTCCTGTAGCATGAGCTGGCGACCTGCCATACATTTAATGCAGCACGGGAACTCGTGATGAATACCGGGCATGCGACGAGATAGCCTTACGATGTATCTCACTATTCCCAGGCTT
Source organism: Zingiber officinale (assembly GCF_018446385.1). Classification (NCBI taxonomy): domain Eukaryota; kingdom Viridiplantae; phylum Streptophyta; class Magnoliopsida; order Zingiberales; family Zingiberaceae; genus Zingiber; species Zingiber officinale. The sequence goes on along the minus strand of NC_055997.1, from coordinate 135,253,382 downwards.
CCTCTCCTCTTCTTGCTTAACGACTGAGATTAATACTTGCACTGTTTTATTGTACGACTAAATATGACCCCGGATACATGACCACTACAATTAATTAACTCCATGATCCCTACTAACTACTTATGAAGGACTACAATAGCGACTAAGAAGTCATCATGCCTAATTAACCAACACTACCATGACTAAACATTGTTGATCGGACCGAGTCAATACCCGAACCACTAACAGTCTCTCTGACGCGTCGTCATGCGGGCGGTTCGTTCTTGACTCAACCTCAACCCATGACACGCACATCAAGCATCGCAGTTGAGGGCCGCCTTGATCTTTTGCACCGTACAGGAGATTAGGTTGTTGACAGTCTCCACCGACTCCACCGTCAACTTCGCCGTCGGTTGCAGGCTGTTCACCAGGATCTGGAACGCCACCGTCAGCAGCGACCCTCCCCCCGCCTTACCCACGTTGCCGTCGGGCAGGATGGCGAAGCCCGACGGCAAAAGGGCGACGTAGGAGGAGTCGCCGCCGTTCATCACTAGTTGCATCGCCGGCACGTCCACCGGGGCGTACACCACCAGCGACCCCGACGCGTCCGTGCACGTCTCCTGCAATATCAGCATGCTGCTTTGGTCCGCGCTCACCGCCTAGGGAAAACAATTAATTGTATCAGAATTGAATTGGATGGGATAAAACAGTCATAACCAATATCGGCTTAGTGAGGGGAAACACTAACGCTGGCGCGGAGGAGGGAGACGGCATTGCCGGAGTCCGGCCCCTTAGCAATGTGAGACATCTCCTGCATCGGGCCGCCATTGGAGAGGATGTCCCACTGGCTCCGAAGCTGCTCGTTGCGGAGGAAGTCGAAGAGCTGCTGTGGCGTAGCGGGGAGCCACACCGAGGTGGCGGCGCTCAGCACCACGCCCGGAGGCTCGCCTGGGTCCGCCACGCTCTGCCGCGTCATCACTCGGACGTCCTGGCCGATGTGGACGCCCCCGCGCAGCTTGTTCCACTCGTGCGCCGACGACGAGCACACCCCGGCGCAGAAGTTGTCCGTCATGCGCTGCGCCAGTTTCACCATGCTCCGCCGTCCGCTCTGGGTTATCGCTGCAGGAACGGACGTCGTCATATTTCAGCGATCAACTCGCTCGGAATTCGTTGCATTCAGTTCCATTGACTTACTGTTGGCGCCGTCCGTTGATGGGGAGGACATGAGGACGCCTAAGGACTGACACTGGCGTTGCAGGGCAGCGATCCAACGGGGAGCCCCCAGCGCAATGCCGGAGCTTAGCACCGGACGGTAGAGCGGGTGCACCGCCGCCTCGTCGTATTCTGCATGCTCCACCCACGTGACCTGCGTACCAACACGTCAGTGTTTTCTTTGCCTCATCAATGGCCTCTGTCCGTTGCCATTAACTACATCTAATTAATTAACAATATATATTTTGTCATTCCACGTTACCCATGTTTTTACCTCAATCAACTCGCGAACAAGCGTTCTCCATCAGTTTCTCGACTGAACAATTTTCATGCTATAAAATTGGCATCATTGTTTCTAGCCACTCAAAAAGAATAATCGGCATCGTTGACATAATGCGCATTAGAACTGTACCATCCTCATTAACCTCTTACGGCGCCGTGGGACCAGCCGTATGGAGCCACTGATTCAATTTTTTTTTTAATTTTCCTACAGTGTTAGAACGGCTACCCGTTCATAGTATATACTAATATTACCAAACTTGCATTAAAGAACTCGACTAACGAGGGAGCTGCAGGAAAGGAAGGAATGAATAGCAAGCCCTACTCAGCGTGGGCGAAAACAAAAGTAAATTAAGTCGCAGATAATTAATTAATAATACGACGGGCATCAGTACCAGACTTTGCGTGCTTAAATTAAGTAAAAATAAAAACAACTAGGCTTGGAATAGGGCAAGCACATTAATTACCAGAAGAAATCACGTTTACGTTTGCCTTCTTTTATATATATATATATATATATATATATATATATATATATATATATATATATATATATTTATGACCTAATTTATTGGTTGGTGTTCTCAAGCGAGTGGGAGAAGCATCTAAAATGCAAAGAAGCACGAGAAACAATGAGCGTGGATCGACGTGTGTTTAATTTTAAAAAACACAACGCTGACCAAAACAGAATTGTATTGGTTGCTGAAGACCCGATTAGAGATTCGGAAACACGAGGATTAGGCCTTGACTTGGAGTAAAAAAAGGGCACGGAGATCTATCGCTGACACATGGGCTTGATAAAATAACAACTATATAATTTCCGGGAAGAAAGAGGAGGAGAGGATACCTTAGAATAACCGTTGGGCATCTCTTGCACCACGCAGCCAGAAGGCAGCCTGCGGCAGCAACCCATACTGTCGCCGGGGCAGTTGTCTCTAGCCCCATCAAAGGAGACATCCACCACAGCCCAAGCTCCGTCCGCGAGCTGCTTACAGAACCTAAGGAACTGGACTTTTCGGACAGGCACAAGCGGTGACAGAACCTGAAGCTCCGCATGCATCTATTATATATTTTATATCCACCCAAGGTTTCAATTAGTTGGGATTTGGACAAACCAAGTAAAGTGCACAGAAATCAGAAGCTAGCTATGCTATATGAACTCACGAGTTGCAATGCGCCATTTCTGCTGCCACCCATTCCGGCTGAGATCACATCCGCGGTGGTGGTCTTTGCGATCACCGAAGGGAACATATCTGCCCACCGATTCTGTTCGTGAATCGAGCACAAAGTGTTAAGAACTACTAGTATTCAATCTGATTTAGCAGCCGAATTGATAATCAACTTACTGCGTCCATGAGTGTCTCGACCAGTGCCAAGGTATTGATGATGACGACGCAGCTAGACCTAGTCGCCTCGGACACGAACCCAATGGGCTTCGCGCCGACGCAGCGAGGGAAATTTTGGTGGTACTCCTCGTAGTTCAACGTCTCCCTGCCTCCATCCAAGCTCGAAATCCAAAGAGGCTCCTCCATCTGGGCCATCTTTACCAGCTCATCCATCGCCGTCAGTGCGAGCTCCAAGAACACAAGCCTCTCCTGCGATCGATCCACTCCTCCCACAACCACGTTCCTCACGGGAGTTATGACGGAGCCGAGAGGGCTCGACGCTCCTGCGGTGAAATCGATGACGGACGACAAGGTCGCGGAGACCATGGAGCTCAAACTGGCGAAAGATTTGGACCCGACGGCGAGCTCCAGGGCGGAGCTCGGCATAGGGAGAGCGATCTGCGTGGTGGAAGAGGAAAGAGGTTTGCCGATGAACTTACTGATGAGGGAGCAAACGCGATCGAGCTCATCCTTCAGCCGGGCGTTCTCTACCCTCAAGTGCTGCTCTTCGAGAGACACTTCGCCGAGCAAGGACAGGCTGCCGCAGTTGTTGCAGATGGGATTCCTCATCGCCTCCTTGATCGATAAATTCTCAGAGCGGAGCTTGTCGTTCTCCTGCCGAAGAATCGTGTTCTCGTGCCGCTCCATCTGAGTCTAATGAACTCAAAAGAAGCACCGATCATCAATCAAGCTTGTCATAAGGCAAGAAAACAGAAAGTGTGAAATTAACTTCTGATATATAGTTAATTACTTTCATCTGCGTTCGACGATTCTGGAACCAAAACTTGACCTGGCGAGTCTCCAAAGACAGCCTCTTGCTTAGGTCCAACCTTTGTTTCTCATCAGGATGAGGGCATTCTTTGAAGAACCTGCTCACGATGATCGAGAGATCAGACAAAATTAATTAATTAATCAAAACAAATTTCCATGAGTGTAGTACGTAATTATGATGAAGTTGGGGCGGATCCTTACCCTTCGAGTTCTTGGATTTGCTGAGGGGTGTGGCGATGGTATCGCTTCTTCTTGCGAGGATTCTCCTGCTCCAAATCCAGGTCATCTCCGGAGACGCCTCCCAAATTATCGCTTCCTCCGGACCTGCTCTCATTCTCGTCTTCCTTGTTCCGACGCAGTGACGACTCCAGGTCGCCTCCACCAGCTTTTCCAGATGTACGAGTCCGGTTCGCCCTGTCGCCGCTTTGGCCTTCCATGTTCGCAAGCTGCTCAAAATATCAAAAGGTTATAAAGTCATCCAGAGCTGTACGCTCAAAGCAAGAATTAAGCGGCAGATTAAATCTATCCATACCAGGGCGAGCGAGAGGCCAGAGGAAGGGAACAGTGGCTTGTAGACGGAAGAAGAGTCGAGGAGTGGCTGGGAAATGACGGCGGATGTGCGATGAGAGAAATCAGTACTCATCCCTATTCGGCCGGCGCTGCCGCTGCCACCGCCGCCGAACAAACCTCCAAAACTCATCAAGTTTCCCTAGGGCATGCAACAAGATCTCCAGGCAATAATAACCTAAAAAGCAGGATAAGATGAAGAATATGGAAACACAAAAAGGAGCTTGGAAAGCGAGCTGAACGAGAGAGAGAGACGAGGGGACACACGCTGTAGCCGAAGAATAAGGAACTCGATCGGCGCTGGGAGATGGAAAACTATACGAGGCACAGTGATTTGTGTGAGCTGGTGTGGTGTGGACGATAGAAATAGACTTATCACATGTGGACACTACCAGGCCTCATGAATCCAAGGGGGGAAGCAAGAGAGATGAGTAGAAATAGGTTTGGTTGACTCCCTAACCCATACATGCATACACAACAAAAAACAGGAGCTTTCATTATTATAGAGAAGAATGCCATTGCCTTTCCGCTGTCTCTGTCACCTGTCGCATTTCGTTTTCCTTCCATCCTGGGAAAAATGTCTAGTAAACAGTAAAATTAAATTTCTTCTCACTGCAAATCTATCAACTGCCAACTTGGTCGCCACACAAACTCGTCGGGCATAAATCAACCCTCATATATATTAAAAAGAATTTAATACCTTCTCTTGATTTTTTTAGGTTTTCCATCTCTAGCTAGAGTATTCATAGGGGCTTTGAACATCTCTTTTCCTCTAATAAAATGAAACAATAAGGGAATTAGCATCCCCTCTCTCATTCTAATAAAATGAAACAATAAGGGAATTAGCATCCCCTCTCTCATTTGAATGTGTGAAAAAGGTGTGATGTGTAGAAATTAATATTATTTTATTGTTGATTTTTATAAATTCAGCACCACCAAGATGTGGTGCTCCTTGGAACGGATTTATAGACGTCAGCATACATTAGTACTGATTTAAACCAGCACCGAGATTATAAATCAGCATCACACCTTAGTACTGGTTTATTGGTTTAAATTAGGACCAAAGCTACAAATCAACATTACTAGTTTGTAGAAAAATGGTTCTGATTTACGAATCAAGTATTGATTTTTTACAAACCCTCAGTGCTTGATCTTTAACACCATATGATTAGATTTTAAAAATCAACACCACTTTAATGTTAATGGTACTGATCTTTAAAAATTAACATTAAGTTAAAAATTAACATCATTTGATATTGGTGTTGATCTTTAAAGACTAATACCAAGATGATGGCTAATGTATTTAAGTTGTGGTGTTGATTTTTAAAAACTAATACCGAGTTAAAAATCAACATCACTTGATACCTGTGTTAGTCTTTAAAAACTATCACTAAGATGGTAGCTGGTGTATTTAAGTTATGATGTTAATTTTTAAATACCAACACTAGGTTAAAAACCAACATCACTCGGTGTTGGTACTGATTGTTAAAGGCCAGCATCAAGATGGTGTTGGTCTTTAAAGATTAGCATCACCTTAATACTGATCTTTAAAATTAGTACTAGGTTAAAAGTTAGCATCATTTGATGCTGGTGTTGATTTTTAAAACCAGCACCACAATGATAGTTGTGCATACTACATACAATCAAAGGAGAAAAGATTTGTTGCATGCATGCAAATTAAACTTGAGAGAGACTAAAAAAAATCGATCAAAGTCATATCAGATGGTCACGTCAGATGTTGCCTATCATCACTCATATAAAAATGTATAGGATATTAAAATTGTATATATATTTAGCTTAGTTATCACTCTTGCCCCCGCCACCTTTCCTAAAAGATAATCTCTTTTATTTTAATAATTCTAATGTCTTGATAAACAAGCCTATATGATCGATTGATCATCATCTTATCTAGTAGTTGTTGGACAATCTGCCAGAGATATTGAAAAATTTTAAAAGAATTGAAATTACACAAAATTAATTTTAACTTATTTATCAAGATGACCTTAGCAGATAATCTCAGACTGTCAGCAGGGCTGGTTCTGCCAAGGTTCCGACGATCCAAGTCAGAATGTCTCCCGGCTACCAAGTGCTGTCGGGGTTGAGTTCTCTCGAGTTGATGCCAAATGAAAGCCAAGTGCTCTCGAGTGGATACCGAGCGGAAGCCAAGTTCTCCTGAGTGGATGCTGAGTGAAATCCAAGTGCTATTGAATGGATGTCGAGCTGAATTTGAGTGCTCCCGAGTGGACACCGAATAGAAGCTAAATGTTTCTAAGTGGATACTGAGTCAAAAAGAAGAATCTGGATTCTTGAGTTACGAAATGAAGATGCTAAGGCCTTCTTTCAAGTAGTTTTCTTGAAATAGATTCACCCGACCTCCAGATGTGCTTTGAGGTTCTTTCGGGTCATTTATTTCCTATAATTCAACGTCATACTATGATCACCATCAAGCATTGGTGGATCATGACGAACTGAGGACGTACCCGATTACTATCACGGATGAATCTACCGAGCAGGTGCACAGAAGAGAGAAAAAGTGGGGAATAAAGGTGGAATGATTTGCTTGAGCATCTACTCTAAATTCTCTTTCCTTGCTCTACTAATGACCTTCTTATAAAGGAGCTTAGTATTTAACGGTAGTAAATGGCCGAATAAAGGTGATTCAATGTCATTACTAGCTAGCCATTCTACTCATCGATTTCAATCCGATGAAATTAATCTCAATTAATTCATTCATTTTACATTTAAGCAACAACAAAAAGTGTAGCAAAATATTAGTTAATTATCTCATTTAAAGGACGTAAGTCATGCTTACACACCAATCAACTTGGTTTAGTGCAATTCGAGTCTTGGACTTGCATCCCCTTGCATACTCATGTGTGAGAAAGAGTCTCTCTATGCATTTGTTCACATCATTGATACATGTGTAATAATTTAAACCAATAAACTTACCAAGAGATTTCCAATATACGACTAAAGTCTCATTCATAATGAAATCTTCTTTTTTTCCTTTCGACCTCTTTCCCATTCACATTTTTAATAATCCCTCACATGAATAGAAATATGGTATATGATAGTATTCAGATGTTGATTTTAGTATAGGACAAGTATATTTTACCTTTTGAACCTTTCCTTATAAAGATCTATTTCCTTACTGGTTGTTAATAGACATGATGTCCTTAAACTGTTATATTGTCTGTGTAAGCATTGAAATGTCTCACTCATAACACTCCTTGATACAACTCAGTTTTTATGAATGTGTTCGTTCTTGGCCATAAACACACTTGGTTCTGTGAGAAATTCTAAGAATTATGCCTTCAATATTCTTCGAAACAGCTCCACTTCTTGCTCACATAAATGATCTTTTAAGTGCATTCCATATTATTCTATTAGATCATTAAAAGTTGTGTGCTTAACCTTCATCCTTCACTAATCTACTAGATTGTTTCCCCATAATGAGCAACTTTGTTGGTGCAGTTCTGTTATCCATTTGAACCTAGTTCTTGAGATCTCCAGTTTGCATAGGTTGGGTTTCCTTTGCACCAATATTTCTCATCATCTTCAAGCTTATCCCTCATGATAAACTTGTAACTAACTCTCTATTTAACCTTTAGTTTGCTAAACAGTGACAACTCTTATTGAGAATAGTTGTCTAATGATCTTATGTCTACAATGCATATGTCTAGACTTATCATTATACATATGATTCTATGCTCAGTCAATTACTGATTGACTATCGCAATGTATGTAGATTGTCAGCATCGATTTCGGCCATTTAGGAATGTCTTCTAAGAATTATCCTAGTTATTCAACCTCTTCATCATATTTGTCAAGAGCTACAAACTCAAATTCAATTATGGATATGATTATTACAGTTTACTTAGAAGATTTTCATGAAATGACTGCACCTCTTAAAGTGAATACACATCCACTCATAGAATCTTGTATATCAGATATTCAGCTCGCATTACTATATCCTTTGATTATAGCAGGATATCGTGTATAATGCAGTCTATATTCACAAGCATACCTCAATTATCTCAGTACTCTTGTTATCCCTTTCTAGTACTCAACATTGGGATTACTTGTGCATTTACTTAGTTTACTTACTGCGTGGGCTAAGTCTAATCGTGTATAATTTATCAGTTACATCAGACTTCCAATCACTTAAAAGTACTCTATCTGAGAGATACTTTCTCCTCAATTTTTTGATAGATGTTGACTCATATTTATCGGTATTTGTGCTAATACAGTATCAACCTTAGTGATTTTTTCAAGAATCTTGTCCACGTAATGAAAATAACTAAGAACAAGTCCTTTTGTTGTTATAGGAATTTTGATTTCTAGAATTATATCAGTTAGATCTATGTCTTTCATGTCAAATATTGACTTAAACATGTTTTTAGTGGATTTATTTATCTTATCATTACTCCCAATAATAAGTATGTCATCTATATATACGCACAAGATGATATAGTCATTCAATAGCTTTCATGTAGATACATTTATCATATTCATTAGTTTTGAATCTACATTTCTTCATGACATTATTAAATTTTTCATGTCACTACTTTGGTTCTTATTTTAAGTTATAATGACTTAATCAATTTACAGACGTCGTTTTTCTGTCCTAGCATAGAAAACCCTTCAGGTTGTTTCATATAAATTTTCTCTTATAAATTATAGTTTAGAAAGACTGTCTTTACATTCATCTAATATATTTCCATATTCATAGAGTGACGATAGCCAATAATACTCTAATGAAAGTTATTCCCAACACTTGAGAATACATATCAAAGTAATCAAGACATTCTCATTATCAGTATCCTTTAATTACCAATCTGACCTTATACTTATCAAATATGTCATCTAATTTCATTTCCTTCTTGAAGATCCATTTGTAACCTAGTGGTTTACAATTGAGGAAGATTCATAGATTTTCAAATGTGATTTTATAAGATAGAATTCATCTCAGATACAATTGTCTCTTTCTAGTGAGGTCCATCAGAAGACGTTACTGTTTCTGAGTAACTTTGGGGTAACTTTTCTATATGAAAGTGATAAAATCTGTTCTGTAGAATTTTTCCACCTGAGCTATTTTACTAAACCTCAACTAATTTATCATCATCTTCTTCCTCTTATGTTTCATATATTCGTTTTGAGGAACTTACCTCCTCTTGGGTTGTATACTGAAACACATACTCGAAGAACGATGCATTTCTCGATTCTAATATCGAGTTATTGTGTATATCTGATATTTGTGACTCATACGCAAAAAATTGATATGTACTACTATTTATACATATCCAATAAATATGCAATCAACATTTTTTGGCCCTATCCTAATCCTTTTTGGATCAAACACCAAAACTTTGACAAGACACCCTTATATTTATAAATATTTATAGGATGGTTATCTTCCATTTCACAACTCATAAGTGTTCTTATCTATTTTACTTCGAGACACCTTATTTAAAAGGTAATTAGCTATCAACACAACTTCCCCTCACATGAACTCTAGCAGTCCAAACCTTAATAGAAGAGCATTTATCATCTCCTTTAGAGTGTGATTCTTTCACTCAGCAACTCCATTTTACTAAGGAGTATAAGGAGTTGTTATATCATGTTTGATCTCATGTTCAACAAACTTAGCGAATTATTATACATATTCACCATCTCGGTTGATTCGAACCACCTTAATCATTTTATTAAGTTGGTATTCAACCTTAATCTTGTAGAGAACAAATTTCTTTATAGCTTCATCCATTCTTTTGAGAAGATACACACAACAGTATTTTGTATTATCATCTATAAAAGTGATGAAGTATTTGTTGGGGTTGCAAGGTTGCAAACATAGTCCCATATTGAAAACACATGGAAAAGATCATGGGTTTATAAGAGAAAGATATCTCCATTGGCATGAGGCCTTTTGGGGAGAGCCCAAGAGCAAAGCCATGAGGGCCTAGGCCCAAAGTGGACAATATTATGCTATTGTGGAGATATCTAAATTCTTTTGGATCCTACAATTGGTATCAGAGCCCGAACTGCCAGAAGGTTTAACCGCCGACTGTGCACAAGAGCTATGGTCTGATTGAACCATGTGAGTACAATATTGACCTCGAACAAAGAAAGTGGGGGCTCCTATGTTCGGATCAAGAGGACCAGACACCAGGCAGGAAGTCCTAGTAGGTCGGGTGGACCGAGGGGCAGGAAGACCTGGTGGGTCAAGGATCGGACGTGGGAAGCCCATGGTCCTTTGTTTGAGGGGGGGATTGTTGGGGTTGCAAGGTTGCAAACATAGTCCCATATTGAAAACACATGGAAAAGATCATGGGTTTATAAGAGAAAGATATCTCCATTGGCATGAGGCCTTTTGGGGAGAGCCCAAGAGCAAAGCCATGAGGGCCTAGGCCCAAAGTGGACAATATTATGCTATTGTGGAGATATCTAAATTCTTTTGGATCCTACAGTATTTATTCCTACCACGTATCAGTGTTCCTTGTAGGTTGCATATGTTAGTGTAAATTAGGTCGAGTGGTTTGTTATTTCTTTCAACATATTAAAAGGATAACCTTGTCATTTTTGCTTCAACACAAATTTCACATTTGTGTTTCACGCCAAGGTGGAATGTTAGTATGCTTTGTATATTAATTAATCTATGCAACATATCATAGTTAATATGTCATAGTCTACCATGCCACAAACATGAAGACTCAAGCATATAAACGGAAGAGTTTACAATTTTATTAACCTTAGGCGTAATATACTAAGCTTGAATAACCCATCGGTTATATAACCCTTTCCTAAAAACATTTCTTTTTTAGACAAAACAGCTCTGTCCAACTCAAACACAATGCGAAAGGCATACTTGATTAATATCTAGACATTATATTGTTCCAAATCTCTAGAACATACAATACAATGTTGAGAGTCTACTCCTTACTTAAGGTCAGCTTAAGCATCACTTTTTCTTGGCCCATGGTGTCTGACTTTGCTGGGTTCCACATTAATAATTTTTCTACATCTTTGATTTTTTTAAAGTTATGAAGGAGCTCCTTATTGCAGCAAATATTTCTGGTGGCACTAATATCGATCCACCATTGTAGCAAATTTGAACCCATTAGGTTCAATTCGAAGACCACGACCTAAAGGTTGTCCATTTATAGTCCCTCATTCAGGTTGACATCCTATTTATTCTTCGACTTTCTGTACTCTAAAGATTTTTTATTGAGTCGGTTATAGTTGAAGCATTTCTTAGAAAACTTCTCCTTTCTTATGCCTCCTCTAGGTCCCATCTTAGAAGACTTGGAATTCTTTAACTTTGAGTTTTGACCATACTCAACCACGTTGGCTTTTACGGAAGATTGAGAGAATAATATTTTCTCTGAACTCTTGTTGTCTTCTTCGATACGAAGTCTAACAACGAGTTCCTCTACATTTATCTCCTTCTGCTTGTGTTTTAGGTAGTTCTTGAAGTCCTTCCAACCAGGAGGTAGCTTCCTAATAATAGTAGCTACCTAGAAAGTTTTACTCAGAACCATACCTTTTGAGTGGATCTTGTGCAGAATCACATGAAGCTCCTAGACTTGGATGATTACCGTCTTGAAGTCTAGCAATTGGTCCATAATGAATTTATTGACCCCCGCATCCTCCGTCTTATACTTCTTGTCCAGAGACTCTCACATCTCCTTAGTTGTTCTCTTTGTGCTGTACATAATATACAACGAGTCAGCAAGGCAGTTGAGGATGTAATTTTAACATAAAAACTCAAAATAAGTTCATGCCTCTATTGCACCGATGATCTGAATATCGTAATACTTAGTATGTTTGGAAGGGTCCTCGGTCAAGTATCAAGCCAAAGTAAGTGTGCTCAAGTAGAAGATCATCTTCTGCTATTACCTCTTGAACTTTAACCCAATGGACTTCTTTGCCCTTTCCCCATGATTGATTGGAACATTTCCAATTAAGGCGAAAGGGGCCTTCACGAGTAGAGCTTGTTGTATCTCAACTATTTTCGTGGTCATCTCACCACAACAGAATCTATGTCAAGATTGTTGGACAATCTGTCAAAGATATTGAAAAATTTTAGCTGAATCAAAATTACACAAAATCAATTTTAACTTATCTATCAAGATGACCTGAGTAGATAATCTCAAATTAGTAATAGGGATGGTTCTGCTAAGCTTCTATTTGTCTGAGTCAGAATGTCACTGATGTGCGTAGATCTTATGATCATTTATATATGTTTTGACGCATATTCACTTACTTTATTCACGTATATTCTATGCATGGTCACCTCTTTTAGCATATATTCCGTATAAATACTCTTTTGTTCGGAGATCTGCTCTTTATGTGTTTTCTTGCTGACAAGACGTGATTTGGAGAAAAAATGAAGCTTAAGTGGAGTCTAGAGCTTCCAAGGTGTCCGGGCCTTGTGGAATTTTCAATGATGTAGACCAAAAGTAAAATGATCATAACTTTCTGTTCGGTTGGAGTTATGAGCCGTTCCAGATATCAAAATGTAGATAACTTCAAGATCTATAACTCTTATGAAGACTTTAACTATAGAAAACTAAGTTTGGAAGGTCTAAAGTTCGTTTCTATGAGACACGACCTTGGCACACGACCGTGCCACTTAACCAGTGCAAAAAATAGGAATGGTCGTGCAGATCTCGCACGACCGTGACACAAGCCATGCGGCGCCCGTACCTTACCCTATAAAATGGTCAAGAACCCTATTCATTGGGAGATCTTTGGTTCAGGACTTCGTCCCTCTCCGGGGGAAACCCTAGAGCTTCATCCACCGTCATCTCTCGGCGTTCCGTCCATCTCCAGAGCAAGGAGACATCACCAAGACATCGGAAACCTCAGCAAGCATCTCTTCTTCCCCTTCTTCTCACATCAAGGGTTGTAAGTATTCTTTACTTTATGCTTTGTGTTGGATCGAGACGCGCTAGAGGGGGGGTGAATAGCGCTCGGGGCTATAATCGTTCGATTATCAGAATCGTAAAACGTAAGAGTTAATGCAGCAGAATAAAACAACACAGAGAGACAAGGGATTTTTACTTCGTTCGGAGCCTGTGACGACTCCTACTCGAAGGCCCGCGATCCTTGATCGCTTTCCATGGGCAACAACTATAAGCTCGACAAGAGTACAAGTATTACAGTTAAGTATTAAAAAGAATACAGTTATACCGACGACAATATCGTAATCTGAAGATTCAGAGCTCCGGGTCGTCGATGTCTCGCAACAGCACTTTGGAATCGTCTCGGGAGAGCACGTGAATGAGAGAAGACTTGAAAGTTGTTGTCGAGAGCTGCTGGTCGAAACCCCTTATAAAGGGTGTTCAAGGCGCCTTCTACTGTTCACTAAGGCGCCTTGAAAGCCGAGTCAGCCGGGAGATGAGGCTGAACTGGTCTAATCTTATCAGGTTCAAGGCGCCTTCCACTGTTCATCAAGGCGCCTTGAACAGCTTCTCGCAGCCAGCTCCAGCCTTGCATCCGAGGCGCCTCCAAGCTCCATGGAGGCGCCTTGGACACTGTTCATCCGAGGCTTTAAGTTGCTCCTTTGCACCTGCAAGATACGTTAGTCCCAAACACTACCCTGCAGCACAAAGTTAGCACATAATACAATAGATATTATAAATGAAGTATTAACAGTCTCCGGACTGTCCGAGTCTGACTTCAGGTTTCCTGCCGGAAACCCTAGGTCGACCCGACGCCTACTGTTCCCTCTACGGGGAACGCGTCCTCACCTACTCCACTCAGGAGATTTACCTGTTGCTAGTACGATCCTCTAGATCGACTGGACTTTTGCTCGGCACTCGATGCTTCCGGACTTTCTGCTGTACATCCGCTTCCCGGCTAGTCCAGTCTTTCACCTGGTTCGCGACACCAGGACTTTCCACCTAGGGTTACTACCCCCTAGGACTTTTACCTGAAGCCATCGACCTGCCAAGACTTTCCGCATAGGGTTACCACCCCCTATGACCTAGGGTTACCACCCCCTATGACCTAGGGTTACCACCCCCTAGGGTTTTTCCCTTTGCCTAACCGCAGCTAGGACTTTTCTCCACCTAGGGTTACCACCCCCTAGGACCTAGAGTTACCACCCCCTAGGGTTTTTCACCTGCCTAACCGCAGTTAGGACTTTTCCTGAAATACTCATTCAACATGTTAGATCACAACACACCTTAACTTTGAATCATTTGCCATTATCAAAACTCAGGTTCGATCGTTAGATGCTTCCCGCACCAACAATCTCCCCCTTTTTGATTATGGCAACCCAAATTCAAAGTTAAGTAAAAACAAATGCATAAAAATGTTAAAAAGTTTTAAGTGAGCAGGCTTAAGTATATAAATTCAAATGAACGCCTAACTTAAGCTGACACTTACTTTTGTGAAGCTCCCCCTTAACACAGGGTTTCCTTTTTGAATAAAGTTTTACTTTTGAATTTCCTACTCTCCCCCTTAATAAAACACTTTTTACTTTTGATTTTTACTTTTGATTTTGAATTAATGATTTTGAATTTCCTACTCTCCCCCTTTGCCATATATCAAAAAATAAGCTAGTTGGAAAGCATGTTTTAAGCTTTTTAGAAAAAGTAGTTTTAGACTTTGGAAAAATACTTGTGAAACACTTAACTATTAACTAAAAAATTTGTTAGTTATTTTTCTCCTAAGTTAAAAAGGCTAATTTATGGATGACTTGAAGGATGGCTTTAGCCTCTTTGTAAGCTTAGTTGGTTTTAGAGGAAAAGAGGAAAAAATATGTAACTAAGTTTGAAAGTTGCTATATGAGTCACTTAGCTAAGCCTTTTGCAAACATTAAATTTTGAAAATATAGCTTAAGTGAAAAAGGGACTTAGCTTAATAATACTTATTTTTGAAAAAGAACTTGTTAATTTTTAAGTTGAAGAGAGAGAGTGGCTAAAATTTTAATTTAGGTTATTTATTCAATTGGTCCTTAAGTCCAAGCATAAGTCAAGTTATATATCAATTAAATTATTTAATTGGTGTTGATCAGGTATCAGAGCCTTAAAGATCAAGCATGCTTAACCTAAATATTTACATTTCCTTTAGTTTGAGAGATACTTTTAGCTGAGATAATTTTAACTTTAAAGTTAAGTTAAAAATAACCTGAATTTTTGAAGATAAGTAAAAATTAGTTTTTAATTTTGAGGTCAAGTTAAAATTTTATTTTAAAGAAAAATTAATTTTAAAACCGACTCAAAATCACTCCCCCTTAATTAATGCCTTAAATAAATTTTTGAGTTCAGGAGTTCAAGCATGAGAGGTTAAAAAATTATTTTCCTAATTTTCCACCTCACTCATTCTAGATTAACAAGCATGTTTAGCATATGAGTGAGTGTGAGATGGAGTTTACTTTAATTTACAACATTGAAAATATCAGTTAGAATTCCAAATAAGTGACCATTATTTTGAAGATTTAAAACTTAATTGAGTTTAGAATTTCAAAGAATTTAATAACTTCTGAGAAGGGTTTTGAAATTAATTTTTCAGAGGATATTTCAAATGATTTTTAAAGAATTTTGAAATTAAAATGATTTTGAAATGATTTTGAAAAGATTTTTCAAATAAATTTTTAAAGAATTTTGAAATTAAGTTTTAAAATGATTTTGAAAAGATTTTTCAAATATTTTTAAAAGAATTTTGAAATTAAGTTTTTAAATGATTTTGAAAAGATTTTTCAAATAAATTTTTAAAGAATTTTGAAATTAAGTTTTTAAATGATTTTGAAATGATTTTGAAAAGATTTTTCAAATAAATTTTTAAAGAATTTTGAAATTAAGTTTTAAAATGATTTTGAAATGATTTTGAAAAGATTTTTCAAATAATTTTTTAAAAGAATTTTGAAATTAAGTTTTAAAATGATTTTGAAAAGTTTTTGAAAAGGTTTTTCAAATAAATTTTTAAAATGATTTTTAAAAAAATTTTGAAATGATTTTAAAAGAATTTTGAAATTAAGTTTTAAAATCATTTTGAAAAGATTTTTCAAATAATTTTTAAAAGAATTTTGAAATTAAGTTTTAAAATGATTTTGAAAAGTTTTTGAAAAGGTTTTTCAAATAAATTTTTAAAGAATTTTGAAATTAAGTTTTAAAATGATTTTGAAATGATTTTTCAAATAATTTTTTAAAAGAATTTTGAAATTAAGTTTTAAAATGATTTTGAAAAGTTTTTGAAAAGGCTTTTCAAATAAATTTTTAAAATGATTTTTAAAAGAATTTTGAAATGATTTTAAAAGAATTTTGAAATTAAGTTTTAAAATGATTTTGAAATGATTTTGAAAAGATTTTTCAAATAATTTTTAAAAGAATTTTGAAATTAAGTTTTAAAATGATTTTGAAATGATTTTGAAAAGATTTTTCAAATAATTTTTAAAAGAATTTTGAAATTAAGTTTTAAAATGATTTTGAAATGATTTTGAAAAGATTTTTCAAATAATTTTTAAAAGAATTTTGAAATTGAGTTTTAAAATGATTTTGAAATGATTTTGAAAAGATTTTTCAAATAAATTTTTAAAGAATTTTGAAATTATGTTTTAAAATGATTTTGAAATGATTTTGAAAATATTTTTCAAATAATTTTTTAAAAGAATTTTGAAATTAAGTTTTAAAATGATTTTGAAAAGTTTTTGAAAAGGTTTTTCAAATAAATTTTTAAAATGATTTTTAAAAGAATTTTGAAATGATTTTAAAAGTATTTTGAAATGATTTTTTAAGATTTTAATCATAGAATTATAGTAACGAATTTAATTTTGAAATTTTAAATTTCTTAGTCATCTCACCCGATCTAAGTTTTCAATCAGGTAATTCTATAATTGTTGTGAGATGAATTGAGGTTCTATTTAAGGGTTTGGTTTAACTTTGTGTTAGATTCAGGTTTAGCTTTGGGTTCAACAAGTAAGCATTCTTTAGATAAACTTCTGGGCTATGGTGAGTCACAAGGAACTCATTAAAGTAACCATGCCTTCAAGGTTTTCCAAATAGTCCTACCCACTGAACTTAATACTAAACCTTGGTCTAACTAGTTAGGATCCATTTAAGGGTAGCTTCGGTCAGTTCTACTTGGCCAAATGCACCAGGTCGAAGTCATATCTTCCTAGACATGCGATGCCCAAGCTTCCCTAACGTACTATCATCCAAAAACTTCACCAGTACTGTGGGTCAAGTTAAACCTAGTCCGTTTTAATCTAACCTTAATTACTCTGCCAAGTAATCTATTCTTGTTTTACCCATTTCGGGTAGATTAGGTTCAGTTACCCTGTCGGGTAGTTCAGTTGGAGGTGCCAGCTAGTTTGGATCCTCCATCTATTTTTCTTTGATTTAAATTGAATTTTCGAATTTTGATTTACTTTCAAAATTTGAATTTGTAATTTGAATTTTGAATTTTAATTTAATTTCGAATTTAGAATTTGTAATTTGATTTTTGAATTTGATTTCGAATTTTGAATTTGTAATTTCATTTTTGAATTTTATTTTAATTTCGAATTTTGAATTTATAATTTGAATTTTGAATTTAATTTTGAATTTTTAACTTTGAATTTTTTAATTTTGAATTTTGAATTAAGTTGGTTTGATTAATATCATTTTTCTTTTTGCTCCCCCTGGATCATGGCCTCGATATTGTCTATCGAGGTAGTGTATTTGATCCTTCGGAACCCAGTATTGGCCAAGTCCAACTTGGTTGATCAATTTGGACTTGAGGACCCATGCTTGGACTACCTTTATATTATTTCTATTAACTAATGATAAATACGATTTGTATTTCGTTTTGGTCTTAAATCCAAGTCCGGCTTTGTTGTAAACGGCTCGCTGTTTTCCAAGAATCAGATCCAGATTCTTGGAACCCAAGGTGAACCGTTCCAACATGTTCTTGAGTTTTTTAATTTGAGCTTCAGATTGGAATTTTCTTCCTCAAGTTGTTGGACTTGAGTTGAACTTCCAATTTGAACTGACTCAGTTAGAGAACTCGAGTCAGTCGCTTCCTTAAGGGTTGTTACCTCCTTTTGGAGCGACTTAACCCGAACGTTGGATTTAGCCAATTTTTTAAGCAAGTATGGAATTAAATTTTGCGAGTCATCTAAGTTGATACTAGACATTAAAGTACTTACTGTGGGTTTTGGTCCTTCGGAAACGGATGCGGATCCGTGGCTTCGCTCGGACTCGGTGTCTGATTCACTCTCGGTCTCTGAATCGGACTCGAACTCGGACTCGGTGTCAATAATGTTCGCTAGTACTGGTAGAGCGAGAAGGCTCGGTTGCTCTTCAACGGATTCGGATTCATCTGATGACTCAGACCAGGTTGCTTTCAACATATGTTTCTCTGTCTTACTTGTACCTGCAACCATCATAATACCTTCCTCGGCCGAAGTAGTATCATTCTACTCATCCAATTCAAATAAATCATTTAAATCATGCTTACTTGTGTTTGACATACCTTCGTGAAGCTCTATCAGATTCTCCCACAGCTCCTTGGCGCTTGAGAATGGGCCGGCACGATTCAGCTCCTTATTCGTTAAGTTCTACCTTTTTGATAAGGTTTGCGTCCCAGTTCTCGTACGGTAGTGGCTTGCCGACACTGTCAGTTGGCAGGTGAAGCCCGATTTTGACGATCATCCAGACTTCAAAGTGAGTCTGGATATACGTCTCCATCCGACCCTTCCAGTCTCCGAAATCATCTCCGGAGAAGAGCGGTGGGCGAGCAGTATTGTAGCCTTCTTGATGGGCCATTTTAGAAACACAATCTCGTAAAATAAACACAATAAAGCTTGTTCCAAGACTTAGTCTTGGATTAGTAGTGCGGGAGAGAAATAAAGATAGTAATTCAGGAATTTCGAGAAAAAATAATAAAATATTATTAAAATAATATTACCATAAATTTTTGAAAACGTAATATTTTATCAATACTAATAAATCGTGAAAGGATGAAAATGTATTTTTTGAAAATAATTTTGGAGGGAAAAAACGAAAGGCGTAAGGTTTTATTTTTACCCTATAAACACGACAAAGCCACGAAAAAAAATGCTTGGATGGTGGTTGCACCAGTTCAAAGCGACCCTGCTCTGATACCAATTGTTGGATCGAGACGCGCTAGAGGGAGGGTGAATAGCGCTCGGGGCTATAATCGTTCGATTATCGGAATCGTAAAATGCAAGAGTTAATGCAGCGGAATAAAACAACACAGAGAGACAAGGGATTTTTACTTCGTTCGGAGCCTGTGACGACTCCTACTCGAAGGCCCGCAATCCTTGATCGCTTTCCGTGGGCAACAACTATAAGCTCGACAAGAGTACAAGTATTACAGTTAAGTATTAAAAAGAATACAGTTATACCGACGACAATATCGTAATCTGAAGATTCAGAGCTCCGGGTCGTCGATGTCTCGCAACAGCACTTTGGAATCGTCTCATGAGCAGCTTGTAGCAGTAAGATCACTTGAAAGTTGTTGTCAGGAGCTGCTGGTCGAAACCCCTTATAAAGGGTGTTCAAGGCGCCTTCTACTGTTCACCAAGGCGCCTTGAACAGCCGAGTCAGCCGGGGAGATGAGGAGCGAACTGGTCGAATCTTATCACAGACTCAAGGCGCCTTCCACTGTTCACCAGGCGCCTTCATCTGTTCAAGGCGCCTTCCACTGTTCATCAAGGCGCCTTGAACAGCTTCTCGCAGCCAGCTCCAGCCTTGCATCCGAGGCGCCTCCAAGCTCCATGGAGGCGCCTTGGACACTGTTCATCCGAGGCTTTAAGTTGCTCCTTTGCACTTGCAAGATACGTTAGTCCCAAACACTACCCTGCAGCACAAAGTTAGCACATAATACAATAGATATTATAAATGAAGTATTAACAGTCTCCGGACTGTCCGAGTCTGACTTCAGGTTTCCTGCCGGAAACCCTAGGTCGACCCGACGCCTACTGTTCCCTCTACGGGGAACGCGTCCTCACCTACTCCACTCAGGAGATTTATCTGTTGCCAGTACGATCCTCCAGATCGACTGGACTTTTGCTCGGCACTCGATGCTTCCGGACTTTATGCTGTACATCCGCTTCCCGGCTAGTCCAGTCTTTCACCTGGTTCGCGACACCAGGACTTTCCACCTAGGGTTACCACCCCCTAGGACTTTTACCTGAAGCCATCGACCTGCCAAGACTTTCCGCATAGGGTTACCACCCCCTATGACCTAGGGTTACCACCCCCTAGGGTTTTTCCCTTTGCCTAACCGCAGCTAGGACTTTTCTCCACCTAGGGTTACCACCCCCTAGGACCTAGGGTTACCACCCCCTAGGGTTTTTCACCTGCCTAACCGCAGTTAGGACTTTTCCTGAAATACTCATTCAACATGTTAGATCACAACACACCTTAACTTTGAATCCTTTGCTATTATCAAAACTCAGGTTCGATCGTTAGATGCTTCCCGCACCAACACTTTGTGGTTGTTCCTCTCTCGCAATGGAGTAGACCTCCTTTTTTATGGATGTAGGGAGTAATTTTGGATAGGGTTTGATGTAACACTCATGTTTGTGCCTTTACTCATTGGATGATTTCTCTTGCTTCGTTTCTATTTGATATGCATGAGACTTGTTGCCTTGTCATGTTCATTGATTGTGTAGAAATTGCTAATTTCGTAAAGAGAGGATCTTAGATCGTATACCTGAGGGACCCTAGTGACAGGGGTAACCCGTTCACGGATGTCTAGGATATTCCCTTGAAAGGAGAGACAACTTCTCCACAAGGAAGTAAGAGACCAAACCAAACCAAACCCCTATCTCTATCCCTAATGATACAGATTAGATTTGTATTCTTGTGATCTACCGAGGCGCTCTAGTGACAGGGGTTAACCGTAACAGGATTTCACAGGGATCTCCTCTGATTAGTACTTATGGATAGTAGCTTTAACTTCCGGCGAAGGTATGTTGATTGACAATGAGTAAAAGATAGAACATGATGCATCAGGTTCCACCACAACGAAACTGAAATCCTAAAATCCACTTCCCAAAGCTCAATTCCCTACAAGATCAATTCTCTCCTCCTTCTCTTTCTCTCTTCAAACACTCTCGTTAGTTTGCAAGCGTCAAAGCCAACTTTCGACCATCTAGATAACTTACTTTGTGACATTTCTAATGCTTAATCAACAGTCCCTGTGGTTCGACAATCTTATATATTACTGACGACGAATCCGTGCACTTGCGGAATCATAACAGTCACCCAACTGCCAAGTGCTATCGAGTCAGAATAAGTTCTCCCCAGTGAATGCTGAATAGAAGTCGAGTGCTCCTGAGTGGATGCCAAGTGAAATATGAGTGCTCCCGAGTGGATGCTAAGCGGAAGCCAAATGCTCCTGAGTGGATGCCAAATCAGGAAGAAGATCGGGATCGCTAAGTCAAGAAATGAAGATGCAGAGGACTTCTTTCAAGCAATTTCCTTGAAATAAATTCGCCCCGCCATTAGTTGTACTTCGAGGTTCTCTCGAGCCATCTATTTGCTAGGATATAGAGGCAGACCATGATTGTCACCAAACACTGGTAGATCACTGTGAACTGAGGGCGTACCCAACTACTATCTATTGAAGATGTTTAGGTCGGCTAGAAGGGGGGTTGAATAGTTGTTTATCCCAAATCATTCGCTTTCTATGTATTCGTTAGTGCAAAGTGAAAATACAAAACTAATACGAATATAAATGCTAAAGATAAGAAAGAAATGCAAACTCTAATACGTTCATTTTGTTGGTGTGGGAAGCATCCGACGATTGAACCTCAGTTTTGATAATGGCAAAGGGATTCAAAGTTAAGATTTCTTGTTATCTAACGTGTTTAAATAAAGTTTCAGGAAAGTCCTAACTACGGTTAGGCAGGTGAAAATCCTAAAGGGTGGTAACCTTAGGTCGTAGGGGGCGGTAACCCTAGGTGGAGGAAAATCCTAAGGGGTGGTAACCTTAGGTCCTAGGGGGTGGTAACCCTAGGTGGAGAAAAACCCTAAGGGGCGACAACCTTAGGTCCTAGGGGGCGGTAACCTTAGGTGGAGGAAAATAATAAGGGGAGTAACCTTAGGTCCTAGGGGGTGGTAACCCTAGGTGGAGAAAAACCCTAAGGGGCGGCAACCTTAGGTCCTAGGGGGTGGTAACCCTAGGTCGAGAAAAATCCTAAGGGGGGATAACCTTAGGTCCTAGGGGGTGGTAACCCTAGGAGGAGAAAAACCTTAGGGGACGGTAACCCTAGGTCCTAGGGGGTGGTAACCCTAGGCGAAAAGTCCAGTCGGTCTGGAGGACCGGACTGGCATCAGGTAAATCTCCTGAGTGGAGTAGGTGAGGACACGTTCCTCGCAGAGGGAACAGTAGGCGTCAAGTCGACCTAGGGTTTCCGGTAGGAAACCCGAAGTCAGACTTGGACAGTCTGATGACTGTCAAATTTATTTCTATATATTATCTTTTGTGTTCTAACTCTGTTTTGTAGGAAACTAATCTTTCTGTGCAGGGTTAGGACTGACCAGGATCGGTCGACCGAACCTTGGGATCGGTCGACCGAACCCACAAGCCAGCAGATCAGATCTCCAAAGGTTGGACCAGGCTCGACAAGGGGATCGGTCGACCAAATCAAGGTTGGGCGTCGACGGGATCAGGCCAGGTTGACAGAGTCAGGACAGCTGATCGGTCGATCGAACATGGTGATCGGTCGACCGAACCTCTAATAGAGTTTGACCAGCGGAGCGAGAGGATCGGGCGGATCAGATGGGAGAAGATTGCCTGATCGGTCGACCGAAAAGGGGATCGGTCGACCGAAAAGGGGATCGGTCGATCGAAAAGGGGATCGGTCGACCGATCCGCGTCGGGTCAAACCTGATCCCGAAACTGGGGGATCTGGATCAGACTTTGCAGAGCTATAAAAGGAGGCCTCGAGGTGCAGCTTAACAACAACTCTCGAATAGAAGAACTTGATCAGAAGAATCTGTGCTCTCCAACGCTACTCCGAACGCTTTCAACAACACTCTACAACTCCCACCACCAGCGTCTACATCTTCATTTCTGATAGTGTCGGTATAGTTTTATTATTGCTATTGAACTGTAATACATCTTATAAACTTTGTGATATTATAGTTGTTGCCCACCTAAAGTGGTCAATGACCGCGGGCCTTCGAGTAGGAGTCGAGCTAGGCTTCGAACGAAGTAATTCGACTGTGTCTTCTGTGTGTTTGTTATTTTATCATTTCCGCCGCGTTTACTTTCGAACAATTTCCGAAAATGAACTGTGAAAGCCACGAGCGCTATTCACCCCCCTCTATCGCTTTCGATCCAACAATTGATATCAGAGCGGGGTCGTTTTGAATTGGTGCAACCACCATTCAAAACAATTTTTTTTTGTGGTATTTTCAGATTTTTTGGAGTCAATTAGAATCTAGCTTTATAGCTATATTCTAATTCTTTTCTCGAATCGGTTTTTGCTTGAAATTGGTGCAACACCACTCGAGATCATTTTCTTTTAAATACTTCCCACACTACTAATCCAGGACCAAGTCCTGGAATTTTCTTGTCGTTTATTTTCTTTATAGTTGATCTAAAATGGCCCAACAAGAGGGTTATAGCACTGTCCGCCCCCCCCCCCCCTCTTCACTGGAGAGGACTTTGGTTACTGGAAGGGCAGAATGGAGAACTTCCTGAAGATCCAGTTCGAGACGTGGATGATCGTCAAGACTGGTTTGGATCTGCCAACGGATAAAGATGGCAACCTACACCCTGCGAGGACTGGGAACCTGCATTAATCAAGAAGGTGGAGGCAAATGTCAGAGCAACTTGTACTCTCCAGTGCGGACTAACAAAGGAGGAGCTAAACCGCATCGGTCCATTTTCAAGCGCCAAGGAGCTATGGGAGAAGCTGATCGAGCTTCACGAAGGGATCTTCGATACCAAAGTAAGTAAGCATGATTTACTATTCAATAAATTGTATAACTTAAAAATGCAGGAAAATGAGACGGCAAGCCAGCTACACGCGCGCATTCAAGACATCCTCAATTCTCTCCACGGAATCGGGCAAAAGGTAGAGAATCGGGACGTCATAAGGTACGCACTAGACTCGTTTCCGAGGAGCACATTGTGGGCATCAATGGTAGATGCCTACAAAGTTTCCAAGGATTTATATTCAATAAAGTTAGATGAATTATTCTGTGAGTTTGAATTACATGAGCAGATTAATGCACAGCCAACCGAGAAGGGGGTTGCTTTGGTTGCAGGTACCAGTCGAATGCGCGAAACGAGATCATGACGAAGAACAGAACCAGAGTCAGAAGAAGAACCCGACTCAGATGATGAAGATGAAGAACTAACAACCGAGCTCATGAACCTTGTGAAGAGACTCTACAAGAAGAAGAAAGGCTTCAACAAGAAGGACCTAAAGAAGGCAGTCCAATCCAAGGAGGTCCAACCAAGTTCTAAGGTAAAGTTCAAAGTGATCTGCTATGGGTGCAACCAGAAGGGGCGCATCAAGGCCAACTGCCTTAATCAAAAGGATGCAAAGAAGCAAAGAAGGAAGAATGCCTCAAAGGCGACATGGGACGAATCTTCCTCAGAAGACGACGACGACGAACTCGATCAGACGAATTTACTTGCGCTGATGGCCCGGGACCAGATTGACGAATCCGAGAGCAAGATCGAGTCGGAGGCCGAGTCCGAGCGAAGCCACGGATCCGTATCCGTTTCTGAAGGGCCCGATCCCTCTGTAAGTATCCCTCGACTCAATAACTTAGTCAATTATTTATTATGAAAATTAGCTAAGTTGAATCTTAAAATTAAGTCACTTCTAAAGGAAGTAGCTATCCTTAAAGAAGTGACTGACTCCAAATCTTTGACTAAACTAGTTCAGACTGGAAACCCAACTCAAGTTCAAAAACTTGAAGAAGAGAACTCCAGTCTGAGAACTCAAGTCAAGGATCTGGAGAAAACACTAGAACGGTTTTCTTTAGGTTCCAAGAATCTTGACCTAATTCTTGGGACACAAAGAGTTGTGTATAATAGAACTGGTTTAGGATTTAAACCAAAAAGGAAATACAAATCTTACTTATCTCTTATAGAAAGAACAAATAGAAAAATAGTCCAAGCATGAGTCCCCAAGTCCAAATTGATTAATCAAGTTGGACTTGGTCAATATTGGATCCCGAAGGATCAAATACACTACCTCGATAGACCATATCGAGGCTATGATCCAGGGGGAGCAAAAAGAAAAATAATATTAATAAAACGAACATAATTTCAAATTAAATTCAAAATTCAATTTAAAAAAATCAAAAATAAAAAAAATTAATTAAAATTCAAATTTTAATTAAAAATTCGAAAATAAATTAAAATTAAAATTCAAAATTCAATTAAAAATTTGAAATTCAATTCAAAATTAATTCAAAAATTAGAAGGAGGATCCAGAATAGTTGGCACCTCCAACTAAACTACCCGACTGGGTAACCGAACTTAATCCACCCGAAATGGGTAAACAAGAGTAGACTACTCGGCAGGGTAATTAAGGTTAGATTAAAAGGAGATAGGTTTAACTTGACCCACGGTACTGGTGAAATTTTTAGATGATAGTACGTTAGGGAAATTTGGGCATCGCATGTCTAGGAAGATATGGCTTCGACCTGGTGCATTTGGTCAAGTGGAACTGACCAAAACTACCCTTAAATGGATCCTAACTAGTTAGACCAAGGTTTAGTATTAAGTTCAATGGGTAGGACTATTTGGAAAATTTCAAAGGCATAGTTACTTTAATGAGTTCCTTGTGACTCACCATAGCCCAGAAGTTTATCCAAAGAATGCTTACTTATTGAACCCAAAGCTAAACCTGAATCTAACACAAAGTTAAACCAAACCCTTAAATTGAACCTCAATTCATCTCACAACAATTATAGGAATACCTGATTGAAAAGTTAGTTGGGTGAGATGACTAAGGAATTTAAAAGAGAATCAAATTTGAAATTAAAATTCAAAATTAAACTCGTTACTATAATTAATTCAAATTCAAAATTAAATTCGTAGTTAATATTATTGTTTCAAACGAAATTAATTTCAAAATTATTTAAAAAATCTTTAAAAATCATTTCAAAAATCTTTTAAAACTTAATTTTAAAATTATTTGAACTTCATTTCAAAATTATTTGAAAAATTATTTTAAAATTCATTTTAAAATTATTTGAAAAATCATTTTAAAAAATCATTTCAAAAATCTTTTAAAACTTCATTTCAAAATTATTTGAAAAATCTTTTAAAAATAGTTTCAAAAATCTTTTAAAACTTCATTTTAAAATTATTTGAAAAATCATTTTAAAATTATTTGAAAAATTATTTTTAAAAATTATTTGAAAATCATTTTAAAATTATTTGAAAAATCATTTTAAATTATTTGAAAAATCATCTTAAAAATTATTTGAAATTCAAAACTTATGTCTTATATCAACTTCAAAGACAACTCTATATCACGCTCACTCATATGCTAAACATGCTTGTTAATCTAGAATGAGTGAGATGAAAAGTTAGGAAAATAATTTTTTTTAACCTCTCATGCTTGGACTCCTGAACTCAAAGAATTTATTAAGGCATTAATTAAGGGGGAGTGATTTTGAGTTGGTTTTAAAATTAATTTTTCTTTAAAATAAAATTTTGACTTGACCTCAAAATTAAAAACTATTTTTGGCATGTCTTCGAAAATTCAAGTTATTTTTATCTTAGCTTTAAAATTTAAATTATTTATGACCTGACTTTTAAATTACAACTCTTCTAGAATGTTTTCAAAGCTAAGCCTTTATGTAAAACCTCTTTAAGCTAAGTACTCAATCAAGTCTTCTTTAACTAAAATTAGTTAGATTATACTCTAAAATTAGCTATTTGGCAATATGTTTTCTCAAGACAATCATTTTTAAGCTAAATATATAGCTAAGTATTTTCATATTTAGCTAAATATTTTTTTCTTTTTTCAAAAACATTTAGCTAAGTACTTTTTAAAGTTTTTTAAAGGAAAAAAGGAATTTAGCTAAGTGTCTCTCAAAGCAATTGTTTTTCAAATGCTAAGTTTTGCTGAAAATGCTAAGTATTTCCCAAAGCATTCTCAAAATTTCATCAAAACATTTTTTTAAAAAAAAACTAAGTCTTTTTAAGGTTAAATACTTAACAAAACTATTATCTTCCTAAGTTTAGCTAAGTCTTTGATAAAAGTATTTTAAAAGTAAAAATCTTAGCTAAACTAAGTCTTGATCAATTTTTTTTTAGCTAAACTCCCTCTTTTTAAAAAAAACTAAGAATTTAAAGTGTTTTGATATCACAAAAATTTGCTAAGTTACTTTTTAAAGGCAAAATAACTTTATCTCAACTAAAAGTATCTCTCAAACTAAAGAAAGAATTTTGGCTTTCAAAATTTATGATAACATTTTTGATTTC
Organism: Zingiber officinale; assembly: GCF_018446385.1. Taxonomy (NCBI): domain Eukaryota; kingdom Viridiplantae; phylum Streptophyta; class Magnoliopsida; order Zingiberales; family Zingiberaceae; genus Zingiber; species Zingiber officinale. Next base: position 135,225,765 of record NC_055997.1, on the reverse strand, counting down.
ACCTAGCTAAAAGTCTTACAAGAAAAATTAAGTGTTTATCAAAAGTATGCTTAACCCTCTATTTTTCTCTTTAAAAGATAAGATAAAAATTATTTTTGAAAGTTAAGCTAAGGCCTAGATTTTCTTCACTCTCTTGGGTATTTTGATGTATGGCAAAGGGGGAGAGTAGGAAGAAATTCAAAGAAAATTAAAAAGAAAATTTTGTTTTGTATGTGCTTATGCTTTATTTATGTCTGTGCTTATTTATGCTTATCTTTATTACATTTTTTATTTAACTTTGAATTTCGGTTGCCATAATCAAAAAGGAGAAGATTGTTGGTGCGGGAAGCATCCGACAATCGAACCTCAGTTTTGATAATGGTAAAGGTGTTGGTGCAACATCCCTTAGGTCAAGGTTGACCTGGTTGACCAAGCTTAAGTCTTGGTTTGGGTTTCGATGTTTGACAATGCAAGGTTGATTGAAGAAGAGTCAAGTAGGTCAAGGATGACCGGATACTTGACTGGGAAGTCCTAGTGAGTGAAGCTAGGCAGGAGGAAAATCCTGGTGAGTGAAGCCAGGTGAGAGACCTAGTGAGTGAAGCTAGGCAATTGGGAAAGTCCTGGTGAGTGAAACCAGGTGAAAGACCTAGTGAGTGAAGCTAGGCAATTGGGAAAGTCCTGGTGAGTGAAGCCAGGCAAAAGAAATCCAAATGGGTCAAGGTTGACCAGACATTTGGTGAGAATCCAAGTAGGTCAAAGGGATTGACCGGATACTTGGCACGAGAAAGAAAAGTCCAAGTAGGTCAGAGGGACTGACCGGATACTTGGCAAGAAGAGAAAAGTCCAAGTGGGTCAAAGGGATTGACCAGACACTTGGTGAGAGAGTCCTAGCCGGTCAAGGGTGACCGGATGCTAGGTCTTATGTACCAACAAGTCATGGTTGACTAGATGTTGGTTTAGGGGGCTTTAGACTTGGTTTTGGACAAAAACCAAGGTTTGGATTGATCCGTGGATTGATCCAGCAGGTTTGGATTGATCCGTGGATTGATCCAGCAGGTTTGGATTGATCCGTGGATTGATCCAGCAGGTTTGGATTGATCGATCCAGAAGATCCGAATCGATCCGCCGATCGATCCGGTGAGTCCCCACGAACAGAACCTCTCTGGATCGATCCGTGGATCGATCCAGAGGTCCCAATCGATCTGGATCGATTGGGACGCTGCTGCGCGATAAGCGCTGGATCGATCCGTGGATCGATCCAGGCATTTTTCCAGAGCACAGAGGCGCTCTGGATCGATCCGTGGATCGATCCAAAGCCTCCCCGATCGATTGGGAGCAATCCAATCGATTGGGATTCGACCGTTGGCGTCGTTTATAGCTGTTGGCGTGCGATTCCTTCGGCATTACTTCACCGTTTCATCTCAGATCTTCATCAGCTCCTCCACAGCTCTCTCCAAGCTCGAGATCACCAGTTCTTGAAGGATCTTGGAAGTTCTCTAAGTCAAGAGGCGGATCTATTGCAAGAGGAAGAAGTTAGGGTTAAGGTTTTTATTGCACATCTTGTAAGCTTTTGCTTATCTTGTATTTCCCTTTCTTCTTCTTGTATTGAGAGGGTTGTAGGGCTTCTCCGCCTTTGGTAGTTACCATAAAGGAGTGTTATTCATAGTGGAGGGTGTGTGTGTTGGTGTGGATCCTTGGATTAGTCACCTCTTGTGAGGTGGATACCAAGTAAACCAACCGTGTTAGCGTTGTGTGATTGTTTCTTTGTATTTCCGCTGCACATCTTTGAAGGAACAAGCACCGCCGAGCACCGAGCGAACGCGAAGAGCTATTCACCCCCCATCTAGCTACTTTTCTGTCCTAACAAGTGGTATCAGAGCGAGGCCGCTCTTCACCGGAATCATCGCCGGAAGGGTCAAGTATAACAAGAAAAGCTAGAGGGTGAAGAAGTTGGAGCAAATTCTTCAAGTTCAAGACTTTATCAAGCTCAACTTCAAGATGCAATTCCAAGATAGACTTGGATTTGACACAAGGGTGGCTCCACCATACACTTCCATGAGTTTCGATTCTTGGAAATCAAGAATCGAAAATTTCCTTATGATGGAGATAGAGCAATGGTTTGCTCTAATGGAAGGCTTCGAGGCTCCAAGAAATTCAAAGGGCAAAGTTTTCAAGAGGAGCAAGTGGAGCAAAGAGCAAGTCCAAAGGTGCGGGGCCAATGACAAAGTGACCAAGCTCTTGGTCAATTTATTGCCAAGCACCATCCTTTGCAAAATTGGAGAATTTGAAGATGCAAAGGAACTATGGAGCAAATTGGCCAAGCTTCATGAAGAGATCCCCTCCACTGTACAAGAGCAAAAAGAATCCAGAGAGGGTGACTCTTTGGAGCAAGACCAAGAGGAGGACTCCGAGGTTGAGAGATGCTCAACCTCCGAAGAAGAGGAAATCCAAGAAGCTTCATCCTCAAGGGAATGCACTGGAGGGAACAAGGAGGGAGCATACTCCTTGTTTCATATTCAAGATGATGAAGCCTCCACCTCTAGGATTGAGGGGGAGCAATCCTTGGTGACGCCGGATCAAGAAGAAGGAGAAGCTTCTACATCCGGGTCGAGAGAAGAAGAGGAGGAAGAAGCAACTACCTCTACAAGTCAAGAAAAATCAAATGGAGGAGAATCAAGGTCCGATCAAGAGGAAACTTCTACCTCCGGATCCAAAGGAAAAGATGTCACCCCTACACATAAAGGTATAAATATTTCAATTAAAAATAAAAATCATATAATATGTTTTGAGTGTAGGGAAAATGGACACTACAAGAGCAAGTGTCCCAACTTGGCCAAGAAGAAGGGCCAAGTGACACAAAAGGGCAAGGTGAAGCCCAAGGAGACCATTCCCGGAACAAAGAAGAGCAAGGAGCATATCATATGCTTCTCTTGCAATCAAAAGGGGCATTACCGGAGTCAATGCCTCAATGGGAAGAAGATGGTCAAGGCTCAAGGAGGCATTAGTCAAGGGGGAGCCTCCAAGGTAAAGAAGAAGGTAGCATTTATTGAGCCTACTCCTTTACATTATGATAAAAAGCATGATAGTTCTAATTTTTATCATTTTAATGCGATTTACCATAAGAATAGGAAGCATGAGGGCTTTAAGGAAAAGCATGTGGCCCGACATGCCAAAACTACCCAACCTAAGGTTAGGAAGGTAGATGGGCACTTGGGCAAGAACACTAAGGATAATAGATACAAGCCCAAAAACAAAAAGGCTCATGGGTGTAATGAAAAATCAAAATCTAAGGATTTAATGATAGAAAATCAAATCTTGAGGTCAAGGCTTGATAAAATGGAAAAGACCCTAAAAAGGATGGAAAATATCCTAAAAGGGCAACATGAGCATAGCCTAGGTCTAGAAGCACAAAGGTCATCTAATGACCATAGAGGTTTGGGATACAAACTCAAGGCTAAGAAGGATGTGCCCTCTTACCATAGGGTTCCATATAGTTATGGAACCAACCCTAGGTCTAGTGGTCAAGTCAAAAATACTATGAAGGTTATTCTTAAGAGTATTTTTGCAATAAATGTGACTAAGACTTCTAAGAAGTCTAAGAAAGTCACTAACAAGGTCACAAGGGAAGCAATCCCTAGGGTTGACTTAGAAAAAGTGACCAAGGCTTCTAAGAAGCCAAACAAGGTCACTAGGAAGGTATCTAGGGAAGTTATCCCTAGTGAATACCTAGAGCATCTAAGGAGCACCAATAGATTTTGGGTTCCTAGGAGCATCTTCTCTACCCCATAGATGGGTTAGAGAGTGTCAACTCTAAGAAGAAGGGTAGTTAACCCAACTTTGAAGAAATTGACACTCAAGGAGCATTTTCAAGGTTATTATTAACCTTTGAAAATGAAGTGGATTTATGTTTACTCTTGAGAAGAGTAAAATGTGTCACAATTTGATAAATTGGATGATATTTTAAGTGACACAAATTGGGAAAATCATGAGAACTACCAAGTTGGAATTTTGGTATGTTCTTAGGAAACTTAAGGTCAATCTAAGCCTTAATTTAAAATGCTACTCTTGTGGAAGAACGAAATATGCCAACATTTGAGAAATAAGCTTAATTTCAATTGGCATAAACAAATCAAGAGAAATATATATGTCAATTTAGGTTTTGGCATTTTCTTGAAGCATTTAGGGCAATCTAGGTTTAACCTTTTAAGGTAGCTAAGTGGTTAAGGATACTTAGATAGGGAATCTAGGTATATTTTTATTTATGTTAAAACTTGCCATGATTGTTTGCCCATCATATGCCATGACATCATATTTATTGTTGCATTCATATCTTACTATGAAAAATCCAAAAAAAAAAAAAATACCATGTCATGACACACATGCATCATGTAGCTATAGGGTACTTTCTTTTGAACATTATCTCCTTTTGATGTATGCCATGACATAATCATGCATTAAGTTTAATTCCTTGTAATTAAGGACAAATGACATTTAACAACACTTATTAACAAGTGACATCCTAGGTGGATGTCTAATATCTCTAAAAATGCCTAGATAGATATGCATGATCCCTAGAATAGGGCAAAACTAAAATCTCACATCTCACAAGGACTATAAGGTGACTTATATGTGTTTTAGTGCACATTAGATACAAGTGAGATGTTAGAAAGATGAACAAAACTCAAGATGTTGATTTAGTGCATTCTTTTGAGTTTTAGGTTTATCAAAACACATAGTTATGTGTTTTCCCATCATTGGGAAAGCTAATGTACAAGTCATGTGCATTAAGCCCAAGGAATGTGATGGGATATTGGTTTTGAAAATTATTTCAAAATGCTTTTGGAAAACCTTGGTGAAGGCTATCTTTTGATAATAATCACCATTGAATAGTTAGACACAAACTTGAAGAAAACGCTAAAGTTTTTGCAAGCTTTCAAGTTTGTGTCAATCTTTGAAAATATGAGGTATTTTCTTAGAAAACTATTTTTCCTTGATAAATTATGCCCTAAGAAATGTCTACACGAAATTTCATGATTTTTGGATTTTTGTAGAATTTTCTAGGGATTTCTGAAGTTGGCTGATTTTGAATTTCAGCAACTATCAGAGCTCCAATCGATCCATGGATCGATTGGAGTGCCTGAATCGATCAGTGGATCGATTCAGAAGGCAATTCTCGCGAGCAGAAGCTCGCTGGATCGATCAGCCGATCGATCCACACATCCTAAATCGATCAGTGGATCGATTCAAATAGGTTGAATCGATTGGAACCCAACTCCAATCGATCCAGGACGCTGATTTTGGCTGGGAAGGTCTGATTTCAGCACTCTAAACCTATTTTAGTCAATGTAACCATTCCTAACCCCTCAAGACACGTTTGTATACCTTTAGAGGGTGTTTTCATGTTGAAAACAAGGATGGATTAGTTAAGGAAGGCTAAGTTGAAGTTTAAGTTGAGGTTTGTTTCAAATTTTGAATATTTGAACCTCAAATTTTCTAAAATTGGGTTTCCTAAAGTTTTGGGGATTCCAAGTCATTGTTGGTGCAATGACAGAAGTTACCACCATGTCTTTAGGGGGAGGGACTCTTTAAAGACATGAAAATTATTTTTCATGAACCTTGGAAGGTGGTCAACCTTCCGTTAAGAACATGCTCAAGGTTGAGCGTTTGGACTTTAATGGGGAGTGGATATCCTCATTGTTCAAGTGGCTTCAAGTAGATAATGCTCAAGGATGGGCATTTGCCTACATTGGGGGGAGAATGTAGGGTTAAGGTTAATGAAGGGTATGGTACCTTCATTATCGTGTTGGTCACAACGAGTGAAGTTGTGAACAACGATGAGCAACTCTTCAGGGGGAGAGTTTTCAACAATGGGGAATTTGTTGAAGAATGCCCAAAATTGAGGCACGGGTTGATGTGTGCTCAAAGATGGTTTGATGTGTGCCAATAGGGGGAGAATGAAAGGGAGTAAGTTAGGCTTTCATTACCTAGAGGGAGTTTGCCCTCTTAGGGGGAGAATGAAGGGCTTAACTTATGTATTCATTACCTAGTGGCATGAAGAAGGTTTAGGCTATGGGATTAGCCTAACTTACATATGGTATTGTAAGTGATAGTGTTGGTATTGTCAAACATCAAAAAGGGGGAGATTGTTGGTGCAACATCCCTTAGGTCAAGGTTGACCTGGTTGACCAAGCTTAAGTCTTGGTTTGGGTTTCGATGTTTGACAATGCAAGGTTGATTGAAGAAGAGTCAAGTAGGTCAAGGATGACCGGATACTTGACTGGGAAGTCCTAGTGAGTGAAGCTAGGCAGGAGGAAAATCCTGGTGAGTGAAGCCAGGTGAGAGACCTAGTGAGTGAAGCTAGGCAATTGGGAAAGTCCTGGTGAGTGAAGCCAGGTGAAAGACCTAGTGAGTGAAGCTAGGCAATTGGGAAAGTCCTGGTGAGTGAAGCCAGGCAAAAGAAATCCAAATGGGTCAAGGTTGACCAAACATTTGGTGAGAATCCAAGTAGGTCAAAGGGATTGACCGGATACTTGGCACGAGAAAGAAAAGTCCAAGTAGGTCAGAGGGACTGACCGGATACTTGGCAAGAAGAGAAAAGTCCAAGTGGGTCAAAGGGATTGACCAGACACTTGGTGAGAGAGTCCTAGCCGGTCAAGGGTGCCCGAATGCTAGGTCTTATGTACCAACACGTCATGGTTGACTAGATGTTGGTTTAGGGGGCTTTAGACTTGGTTTTGGACAAAAACCAAGGTTTGGATTGATCCGTGGATTGATCCAGCAGGTTTGGATTGATCCGTGGATTGATCCAGCAGGTTTGGATTGATCCGTGGATTGATCCAGCAGGTTTGGATTGATCCGTGGATCGATCCAGCAGATCTGGATCGATCAGTGGATCGATCCAGAAGATCCGGATCGATCCGCCGATCGATCCGGTGAGTCCCCGCGAACAGAACCCCTCTGGATCGATCCGTGGATCGATCCAGAGGTCCCAATCGATCAGTGGATCGATTGGGACGCTGCTGCTTCGCGCGATAAGCGCTGGATCGATCCGTGGATCGATCCAGGCATTTTTCCAGAGCACAGAGGCGCTCTGGATCGATCCAAAGCCTCCCCGATCGATTGGGAGCAATCCAATCGATTGGGATTCGACCGTTGGCGTCGTTTATAGCTGTTGGCGTGCGATTCCTTCAGCATCTCTTCACCGATTCAACTCAGATCTTCACCAGCTCCTCCACAGCTCTCTCCAAGCTCTAGATCACCAGTTCTTGAAGGATCTTGGAAGTTCTCCAAGTCAAGAGGCGGATCTATTGCAAGAGGAAGAAGTTAGGGTTAAAGTTTTTATTGCACATCTTGTAAGCTTTTGCTTATCTTGTATTTCCCATTCTTCTTCTTGTATTGAGAGGGTTGTAGGGCTTCTTCGCCTTTGGTAGTTACCATAAAGGAGTGTTATTCATAGTGGAGGGTGTGTGTGTTGGTGTGGATCCTTGGATTAGTCACCTCTAGTGAGGTGGATACCAAGTAAACCAACCGTGTTAGCGTTGTGTGATTGTTTCTTTGTATTTCCGCTGCACATCTTTGAAGGAACAAGCACCGCCGAGCACCGAGCGAACGCGAAGAGCTATTCACCCCCCCTCTAGCTACTTTTCGGTCCTAACAAAAGGGATTCAAAGTTAAGATTCCTTGTTATCTAACGTGCTTAAATAAGGTTTCAAGAAAGTCCTAACTGCGGTTAGGCAGGTGAAAATCCTAAGGGGTGGTAACCTTAGGTCGTAGGGGGCGGTAACCCTAGGTGGAGGAAAATCCTAAGGGGTGGTAACCTTAGGTCCTAGGGGGTGGTAACCCTAGGTGGAGAAAAACCCTAAGGGACGACAACCTCAGGTCCTAGGGGGTGGTAACCCTAGGTGAAGGAAAATCCTAAGGGGGGTAACCTTAGGTCATAGGGGGTGGTAACCCTAGGTGGAGAAAAACCCTAAGAGGCGGCAACCTTAGGTCCTAGGGGGCGGTAACCCTAGGTGGAGGAAAATCCTAAGGGGGGGTAACCTTAGGTCCTAGGGGGTGGTAACCCTAGGAGGAGAAAAACCCTAGGGGGCGGTAACCCTAGGTCCTAGGGGGCGGTAACCCTAGGTCCTAGGGGGTGGTAACCCTAGGCGGAAAGTCCAGTCGGTCTGGAGGACCAGACTGGCATCAGGTAAATCTCCTGAGTAAAGTAGGTGAGGACGCGTTCCCCACAGAGGGAACAGTAGACGTCGGGTCGACCTAGGGTTTCCGGTAGGAAACCTGAAGTCAGACCCGGACAGTCCGATGACTGTCAAATTTATTTCTATATATTATCTTTTGTGTTCTAACTCTGTTTTGCAGGAAACTAATCTTTCTGTGCAGGGTTAGGACTGACCAGGATCGGTCAACCGAACCTTGGGATCGGTCGACCGAACCCACAAGCCAACAGATCAGATCTCCAAAAGTTGGACTAGGCTCGACCAGGGGATCGGTCGACCGAACCTTGGGATCAGTCAACCGAACCAGGGTTGGGCGTCAATGGGATCAGGCCAGGTTGACAGAGTCAGGACAGCTGATCGGTCGACCGAACATGGTGATCGGTCGACCGAACCTCGGATAGAGTTTGACCAGCGGAGCGAGAGGATCGGGCGGATCAGATGGGAGAAGATCGCCTGATCGGTCGACCGAAAAGGGGATCGATCGACCGATCCACGTCGGATCAAACCTGATCCCGAAACTGGGGGATCTGGATCAGACTTTACAGAGCTATAAAAGGAGGTCTCGAGGTGCAGCTTAACAACAACTCTCGAACAGAAGAACTTGATCAGAAGAATCTGTGCTCTCCAACGCTGCTCCGAACGCTTTCAACAACACTCTGCAACTCCGACCACCAGCGTCTACATCTTCATTTCTGATAGTGTTGGTATAGTTTTATTATTGCTATTGAACTGTAATACATCTTGTAAACTTTGCGATATTATAGTTGTTGTCCACCGAAAGCGGTCAACGACCGCGGGCCTTTGAGTAGGAGTCGAGCTAGGCTCCGAATGAAGTAATTCGACTGTGTCTTTTGTGTGTTTGTTATTTTATCATTTCTGCTACGTTTACTTTCGAACGATTTCCGAAAATGAACTATGAAATCCACGAGCGCTATTCACCCCCTCCCCCCCCCCTCTAGCTCTTTCGATCCAACACGTTTAACATGATTCGGAGATAAAGCTCCTACTCGATGATGTGTCCGTAAAGTGGACGATCCTTGTGATCCTTCAGTGAATTAAGCCCCGACAACCTCCGACTGGTACCAACTCCTTCTCAGTGGAGTAAACCTCGAACAACCTTGATCAATACACCACACTCCGATCATAGCTCAAGGTAGACTACTAACAGGGGTTTCCCACTCCTGTTTCGTCACCTAAGCCATCCACTCTGAGCTCCATTATATAGAGCTTGGGAAAAATAGCCAAGCTATTTTTCCTGTTACCAAATGATTAGTCTCTCCACCAATCAACTGATGCTAGCCAATGACTCTCTACAAAATCCATGATTTTGTCAATGACTATCTAGCAGTCTACTGGCATCCTTACCAGTCGATTGATCTTCACAACCGAAGACATAGAAACATTCTGTACCTTAGACCAGTTGATTGGCCTTCATACCAGTCGACTAGTAAACCCTAACACTAGGGTTTTATCCCGAGTAGAATCATTAATGCACTCGTCCTTGCTCGCACAACCTTGACATTGCCTTCTATCCATCTTTCCTCAGCCTTGCATCCCTCGAACGCTTCCCTATCATTCACGTCTTGCCTTTAAGATATTTCCATCGGTCTTGTCCTTATTATTGGGTCTTCCTTTGCCAGCGCAATCATGATCTTGTCTTCTAGCCATCTTCCCTTAGCCTTGCATCCCTCGAATACTTCCCCATCCTTCATGTCTTATCTTCAAGATGCTTCCTTCAACCTCACATCCCTCGGATGCTTTCCTATCCTTCACACCTTATCCTTGTCGTCGGGTCTTCACCATGCCAAGTCACACTTGGACTTGCATTGCTAAAGCTACACACTTGGACTTACACTGCCAAGGCTACACACTTGAACTTCTGTTGTACCTGCATCCTGTACACTCGCAAGCGCATATCAAATATAACAATAAACATAACTTAAACCTTTGTCCAAATATCAAAATCTAGAATCATACTGATTGCTCCAACAATCTTCCCCTCTTTGATGTTTGACAACCCATTTAAGTTAGGAAAATAAATAATGTAATAATATATAAATAAATATATAATCAGCTCATGCATAAGCAATGAAACCTAATCATCTGGTAAAGGTATTTGGGTTTCCCATTTAAACCTAAACTCCCCCCTTTTCTATACATAAAAAAAAGCTTCAATAATTTCCCAATTATTATACTCTTTAACTTCTAATGATCATTAATCATCATGTATTAAACCCTCATAAGATTATATACATGTATATCAATCGTTTGGTCACTACTTGTTGCTAAAAAATGATTTTAGACTATATCAGTCAACTGCCCTAGACCCCAATTGATTACCCTCATTGAATCAAACTCACAGAACCATTTTGTGTTTGATGAACAGTGTTATCAGTCGACTGGTAACTGATGTAGTCGACTGACACCTTATTTCAGCCTAAACTGTATTTTGAATCTAATTTCAAAAATATATCAAAAATTCTATAGACTTCCAAAAATCTCTAAATTTTGTAGAGAGGTCTATTTTACCTTTGTCTACTTGGAAAAAATATATTTAAAAATATATCTATCATAGATCCTAAGATTTATATAAAAATCTAAACTATCTAAATGGTTCAATTAAACCTTGACCTAAAGTCCTAGTTTTGACTTACTCTTAATGTACCTACCCCTACTAAATTATAATACATCCCTAGTATTATTTTATATGAAATCTATACATCTAAACTAATTTTCATGCAATATAAACCTAATTTCATTTATCTTGTATGACAACTCAACTCAATTGTGTTAATTCCTTGGGTTTGAGACTCAGATCTATCTTTAAACCACTTGACACATATTATGACCCATCTAGAATCCCAATCAAGGTCCACTTGAGATTCATTAATCACGGTCCCAACTTGACTCTTTGATCTCCCCTAAAGTTCTTAACCTTGGACACTTCATCCTTACCATAATCATATGTAATCCTTGCATATTTCTTCTCATTGGCCTTGGATGACTCTCTCTTGCCATTATCATGTGTCACCTTAACATATGATCTCTTTTTAGCTTTGGAGGGACCAGATCGGTATTCCAAACTTGATCTATCATTGTTAGATCTTTGACTATCCAACACCATACCTAATTCCTTAGATTCAACATTTAATCTCTCTAAGATTTTCTCCAAACTATCAAGCTTTGCCTTCAAAGATTGATTTTCCTTTTCTTGAATCACAATTCTAGACTCTTGTTATCTACCTTGGACATTCCTAGACCTACCCATCCTTCTAGGCATGTGCCTCCCATTCTTAAGATTTTTACCTAGGTTCTCCATTACCTTCTTCTCCTTAGATAATGAGAATCTAACTTGTTTAGGTTTATCATGTATAGGTACCTTTGGGTTAATTTAAAAAATTTACTCTACTTCTATTATGATACCTAAAGTCAAAAATTTTCATTGCTATATAATGATAATTATTATCAATCCTAGCATGTATGGAAAAATAATAATTTGAATTACAATTCAAATTAGGGTATACCTTCCTTACCCTTAAAACTCCCCCTTGATTTGAGCTTTTCTTCTTCTCCCACCTTTTGATTTCCCTCTTCTTAGGGCACGTGGTGTGGTAATGACTTTTCTCCCCACACATGAAGTACACAATGCACATTCTCCTCCTTTCGGCTTCAGTCCTACAACTCACATTAGTATCTAAAATAACTTGAGTAGATTTAGGATTTACCTTATTTTTACCCATTGGACACCTACTCTTGTAGTGTCCATTCTTATTGCAATCTAAGAAAATGATGTGATCCTTTGACTTGACTTCGGTAGAGATACTTGCAATGTTGATTTCTAAGACTTCCTTTTCACTTATCTTGGATTCTTCTTCAACCCTTGAAGATGTGGACGACACTTCCTCATCTTCCTTCTCCTCGGAAGTTGAACACATGTCAACTTCCGATTGCTCCTTCTTCACTTGAACCACTATATCCCTTTCCTCTGACTTTTCTTCTTTGTGTGTAGGCTTAGGTTCTTCACCTATAAGTATTTTTACCTTGCTCCATAAATTATGGGTGTTCTCGTACTTACCTACACAACTCATCACGTCATTAGGTAAAATATTAGTCAAAATTGATATTACCTTTTCATTTACCTTTGATCGTGAGCTTTGCTCATTAGTCCAATAATATAGTCGGAGTCTCTTCCTTTTCTTGTCTCTTGGAACTTCAAACGGCTCCTCGGCAACCATCATAGTATCCTAATCCATCTTGAAGAAAGCTTCCATTTTCACTATCCAAAAGGTGACATCCCATAGATTTCCCCCTTCAAACTTCGACGAGACAATCAAGTCGATCATCCTTAGCTTCCTTAGTGGTTAGTCCGACAGAGAGTAACCTTACTCTGATATCACTTGTTGAAGTTCTTTAGGCCGGCTAGAAGGGGAGTTGAATAGTCATTTACTCCAAATCATTCACTTTCTATGTATTCATTAATGTACAACGGAAATACAAAACTAATATCAATACAAAAGTTAAAGACAAAAATGAAATGCAAACTATAACACATTCGTTTAACGTGGTTCAGAGATAAATCTCCTACTCTATGACATGTCCGTAAGGTGGATGCTCCCTATGATTCTTCGATGGATCAAACCTCAACAACCTCCGGCTAGTACGAACTCCTTCTCAATGGAGTAACCTCGCACAACCTTGATCAATACACCGTACTCCGATCATAACTCAAGGTAGACTACTAACTGTGGTTTTCCACTCCTATTTTGTCACCCAAGCTAGCCACTCCGAGCTCCATTATATAGAGCTTGGGGACAATAGCCAAGCTATTTTTCCTGTTACCAATCGACTGGTCTCTCCACTAGTTGATTGAAGCTAGCTAATAGCTCTCCATAGAATCTGTAATTCTATCAACATCTATCCATCAGTTGACTGGTTTCCTTACCAGTTGACTAATCTTGACAACCGAAGGTACAGAAATACTGTGTGTCTTGGACCGGTCGGCTGACCTTCATACCAATTGACTCATAAACCCTAACACTAGGGTTTTTACCTCGAGTATAATCACTCATGCACTCATCCTCGCCTGCACAATCTTGACCTCACCTTCTAGCCATATTCCCTTAGCCTTGCATCTCTCGGATACTTCCTATCCTTCACATCTTGCCTTCAAGATACTTCCTTCGGTCTTGTCCTTGTTGTCGGGTCTTTCTTTATTGGCACAACCATGGCCTTGTCTTCTAGCCATGTTTCTATTGAGGTTCAATCAAAGTACCACATTGAAAAGATTTGGTAAAGATAATGGATTTAAAAGAATGCAGGATATCTTCATTGGATGAGGCCTTTTAGGGAGAGTCCAAGAGCAAAGTCATGAGGGCCTAGACCTAAAGTGGACAAATATCATGTCATTGTGGAGATATGTGGACATCTTTTGGACAATAAATGGTATCAGAGTCATGGTCCAGACCAGATGCAATGTGGGGTGACCTTGAACAAAGTTGAGGGTAGGCTTGAAGCAGGTCAAGGTGACTGGATGCTTGTGCGGGGCTCAGGTTAGAGTGACCAGATACTTGCAAGGAGCCAGTAGGTCAGGGTGACTAGATGCTCACGGGGAGGCCCGAAATAGGTCAAGGTGACCAGATAGTCACGGGAAGGCCTGGAGCAGATCGGGGTGACCGGATACAGGCGGGGAGATGAGTAGATCAGGGTAACTGGATACTCGTAGGGATGCTCAGAGTAGGTCAAGAGTGACCAAATGCGGATGCTCGTGGGGAGGCCCAGAGCAGGTTAGGATGACTGGATGCTTGCAGGGAAGCCCAGACTATGAGAGTAATTATAGTCCTTCATTTGAGAGGAGGATTATTAGGGTTCAATCAAAGTCTCACGTTGGAAAAATTTGAAAAAGATCATGGAATTAAAAGGATGTAGGATATCTCCATTGGCATGAGGCCTTTTGGGGAGAGCCCAAGAGCAAAATCATGCGGGCCTAGGTCCAAAGTGGACAGTATTATATAATTGTGGAGATATGTGGACATCCTTCGGTCCCAACAGTTCCCGTAGCCTTGCAGCCCTCGGATGCTTTCCCATCCTTTACGCCTTGTCCTTGTTGTCAGATCTTTACCATGTCAAGTCACACTTGGACTTACGTTGCCAAGACTACACATTTGGATTTACATCGCCAAACCTATACACTTGGACTTCACCATGTTATACCCGCATCCTTCACACTCTCACACGTATATTAAATATAAGAATAAACCTAACTTAAATCCTTGCCCAAACATTAAAATCTAGAGGCACACTGATTGCTCCAACACTATCATGGGTGAATATGTCAAGCGGGTACACAAAAGAGAGAAAAAAAATTAGGGAACGAAGGTGGAAGGATTTGTTTGAATATCTTCTTTAAGTTCTCTTTTCTTTGTTATGCTAATGCCTGTTATTACTCATTAGCCAGTACTACTCATCATCCATTTTACATTTGAGTAGTAGCAAAAAATATAGTAAAATATTGGTTCATTTGCTTGGATAAATTTTTCCCCAATCGATCTGACATTTGATGAGTGTAGATTGTCTTTGTACACCAGTCAACTTGGTTCAGTACAATTTGGGCTTTGAATTTGTACCCCCTACACCTGCATGCCTGAGAGATAGCATCTCCCCATAAATTTGTTCACATCATGAATGTATATGCAACAATTTAAATCAATAAACTTGCCAAGAAATTTCTAATATGAGACTAAAGTCTCATTCACAATGAAATCACTTTATTCATTTCCATCTGTTTTCCATTCACATTTCTAACAGTAGTCATCGGTGATCTAGATTGGTTTTTCAATCGATCGATCAATATATTCGATCGACCAATCCTATCCATGCTAGCTTCCCATACAGATTGATTCACTTAAATTTCTCATCTAATGCTAACTCCTTATTAGATTTTTGACCGCCATGATTCCGGTCAACTATGACCTAACTAATTGACATATTATTCAACCAACTACTATATTACTTATCATATTGTTCGAATATCAAAATTCAATATGAGTCAATTTACTCTTAGTTAATTTTGATTAGAAGTCGATTGTACCAACAATATACAATTTGTCAAACAAGGTAATGTGAAATTTTCTAGATCCTCTAGTAATAGTTCTCTGATCATAATTCATAACCTTGCAAACCCACTTCATTTTGTAACTTATTATTTCTACATGTCTAATCTTAAAGCCTTTTAATATCACATAATTTTTTATATTTTTTAAAACTTTTTCCATCAAGAAAACCAATTTTTGATTATTTTATTTAACTATCCTCGTCTTCAACGGTGACGTCCAAATTGATATGACTCGTCATCTCATGAATAAGTAGGTCATTTAGTTTAAAAATTTTATCAGCAACATGAGATGTTTAATAGTGTAATGCTCAATGACCATCTTTAATTTGTTCATAGCTACTTAATGATACATAAGGAAAATAATTCTCCTAAACTTATAGATTATAATCTTCCTTATCTACTAGCTCATACGGTAGCTCATCATCTTCCCGTATTGCATTGTTTAGGTCAAAGTCTTGATTGTTATCCTCTAAACAAACCAAATATTTTCTGCTTTTAAGTAGGAATTTGTGCTTTTCCTAGTGGATGAGAAGGAAATCCACTTTCACTTAAGACTCTCAATATAAGATAGGATTTCAACAATTAAGAATAGGTAAGTCTCACGAAGAAATGGAACAACAGATGTTGTTATTAGTATTTACGTGGTAGGGAGAACAGGAAATTCTTGTAGAAATTTTATCCAAAATCATAACAACTTGGAGTAGTTTAATCTAAAACAACTATATTTTATCAAAAACTACTACAATTAGTTTTATTCAAAATTATTATAATTTATAGCCGTTTTTGCCAAAATTACTACATGTGGCTTACTCAAATATTAAATATTGGACACTAAAGGCATGGATAGACACAATGAGTTTAAGGGGTTTAATGGTGAGCTTTATTATAAAATTTGATCACGTTTTATCATTGGAGAGCAGTTTTGGTCAAAACTACTAGATGATCTTGATCACGGTCATCAAAATGGATATAAGAGATGACACAAAATGGTACACTTGGTCTTATGTAGTTAGATTTTGTGTTTTCTAGTGAAACATCTTACCCTAGATATTGCAACTTAGTCTTATGGCAGAATATGCAGCTGCAGTAGTTTTATTCAAAATTCTTATAAATGATCCTATTTAAAAACTATGGAGATGACATACTGGGAAAGATGGCACTGTTGTTGACCTAGAGAATACTTTGCTAGGGAGAGACGATGACATCTGACGTTCCTTTCGACTCCTTTCTGTGCATACTCGAAAGAGCCAACAGAATATTAGGGTAAAAACTAGGGAAGAGGTTTTCAATGTAAGTCTTTTGACGCTCAAGTCAGTAGATGACTGAGCGAAAAGTAGTGAGGAACTATAGTAAAAATTGAGTGAGCGTAGTAAAGAATAATGTTATGCTATAGTCTATAAAGCGTACCTCGTTAGAGGAGAGACCCTTCCTTTTATATCACCTCTCATAACTTTCACCATAATGAGACGACAAGGAATATACGGTGTTAGAAGATGTCAGATAATGGAAAGTGTATAGTCTAGAATTTGTATAGTTATCCTCCAAGAAATCTTCTGTTATATGTAAATGAATAGTCTCGTGTAACCTCCGTAATAATGATTGAAGTTGTATAGTCACATTCGTAAGAAGGTTCCATTAAATGCATATGTGGTAACCGAAGAATATTCTATGACAAATAGCTATTATTCTGACAATCTGTTATGATTCTCTAATAATATTGTCTCTTGAAATATAATCCATTTGAATATTTGGACGAGTGGGGTATCCCGACCGTCTCTATGCCTAACCGGATTTGTAATGAAAATTACCTTATGCATTTTACCTTGAGCATTAAATGCTCAATAGATAACTGAGTGAAAAGTAGGGAGGAACTGTAGTAAAAATTGAGTGAGCGTAGTAAAGAGTAATGTTATACTATAGTCTATAAAGCGTACCTCGTTAGAGGAGAGAATCCCCCCTTTTATATCACCTCTCAAAACCTCCGCCATAATAAGGCAACAAGGAATATTCTATAAGTACCCCATGATAGTTTTGATGTGATAAACCAAGTAAAGTTAGGTTCTGTTGGTATTTAACTCCTGTGTCTAAGTGTGCAAGAACTTAGGAGCATAGGAAGTTGAGCGAAAGACGCAGCTAGCGAGAAGGATGACACGGGAGAGAGCCTACGGGCTCGGTGCGTCCGAGGTACGCGGTGCTGTGGAAGAGTATGCAGGCGGACAAGAAGGAGGTGTCTGACTTTCTCTGAGGGATGAGAAGCCAGAACGAAAGTTTGCTCGAGAAGGCCGGAAGTTGGGTTCGGGGGAGCCCTATTCCGAATGGCCGAAATCAGCTAAGTGAGTGGAATCAGAGCGGAAGATTCGGACCAAACAAGCGAAGCTGGAGAGGAAGACCCGTACCAATGTGAGCGGAACCGGAGCGGAAGACCTAGACCGAAAGTCAATAAAATGTTGACTTTTTGGTCCGGGGTGCCCCGACCTAGTTTGGGGCACTTGGACCTGTTCGAGAACCTGGGCACCCGGAGTCTGGGAGCCCAGAATCGAATTTTATCTGAAACATGATGTGGCGTGTTGCGTTACGACGGGAATAGAATTTTATCCCCCTAGAGGCACTGAAACCCTTCTAGGCTTCCCGACCAAGACAATAAATACAGCTCTAGTCCCAATGGTTCAGAACAACAATTGTAAATGCTTATCTTTTGTTCTACTACTTGTTGTGAGCCATCAATGCTGTAAGAGGCTTCTCCGCCTGAAGGAGACTTTAATAGTGAGCTTCAACTACCTTGGATTAGCAATCATCTAATTGCAAACCAAGTAAAATATTTGTGCCTCTTTTTCCTTAATTAGTCTCTTATTTCTTTTATGCAAGTTTATGATTTAATTAAGTTGTAAAGTTTGAAAAAGGTTTGTTTTTTCTTTTGCAGGGCTATTCACTCCCTCTAGCCGGCCACCAAGGGTCCAACAAGTGGTATCAGAGTTAGGACGCTTCAGGAGGATTAACCGCCGATCGAAGCAAAAGAAATGACCAAGCTAGCATTTGTCCATCAATGTTTGAGGAGGAGTTCTCATTCTGGAAACGAAAAATAGAAGTAATTTTTCTAACTGATTTTGATATAATACTTTCTATGAAATTTAATTTTGATATCCCCAAAAGAAAATATGGAAAAGAACTCGAGGAGCATCTTTGGACTCAGATGCAGCGCGACAAATTCATAGTAAATGGTAATGCTGAGTTCCACCTACTGAGTGTTCTCACTCAAGAACTAGACAAAATCGACAACTACCAATGTGCAAAAGAACTTTCAGAAAAGTTCTTGGAGCTCTATGAAAAACCAAAAGAAGTCAAATCCAACTTCTTGATGGACACTGAGTCGTCGATAAAAGAATCCGAGACCGAGGAATTTGCCGAAATAGCACTCATAGCCAAATATCTACTAGAAGACAACGAAAGTACCTCGAAAATGAGCATTGATGAAGGGGGAGATACTACAGAAGAAAGCAACAATGAAGGGGGAGTGTCTACCGATGAATATATGGTAAGTTAGATAAGTAAGCTTCCTCTGGAGTAATTATTTAAAATTGTACAAATACTAGGTAAACCATTATATTAAAAGAGAACAAAATAAGTAAAAATAAAGAAAGAATATGCATGCTTAAAAGAAGAATTTCAGAAATTAATAGATGAAAATGTAATTAAAAAATGTTAGAAAAGGAAAATTCATGTTCACATTTTTTGCATGCTCCAGAATGAAATTACAAAGATCATCACAGGCTTAACTGGTATTTTAAATACCATAAGGGTCATATTATAAAAGTTGATAGAAAATATATCCCTAATAAATTTTTTATTAATCCAGTAGGTAAGAATTTATATTAGATTCAGTTTTAAATTGAAAAATTATCATTTTAAATTAAATTCTTTTTGTATATTTTACTTGACTTAATTTTTTTGTTTAGAGTTGTCAATTTTTTTTAAATTCTATTTGAAATTAATTCGATCCAAATTCTTCTTTAAGAAAAAGGAGTTCAACATCATTAAGAAAAATTTAGAAATTGTTTTCACTTTGAATCATTTTTTATGAAAATTATTTCTTACAGTGCAATTTTTTTTTTTTTTGCAAATCTTATTTTTCTGTAAACATGTTATCGGTCAATTTTCCAATTTTTTTTTAAAATTATCTATCTAAATAAATTTTTAATATCAAAAATCTTGAACAATAATTTTTTTTTAAAAAAAAATTAGAGCTAATTACCATAATATTTACGCAGAAAATTTCTCAAATTTTTTTGTTAAAAAAATTAATTTTGATCTTTTTCAAAAAATGATTTATAAATGGTAAAAAAATCCAGATTTTTGAAATTTCTAACTTAAAATTTTTTTTAGATAATAATTATCCATAGACTTTTATTTTAGACTTTCCAAGTAGCATTTTTAAAGTATCTCATTTTTAATATGATCAAAAGGGAAGTAGTGAAGATTAAGTCTAGGGGGAGGGTAGTATAATTTTTATTTTTAATTTTTATACTTACAAATTTTATAACTATTATTTTTGTGGTTTACTAACTTAACTTAGGTTTGCTCATATAAAAAAGGGGAAGATTATAATTAGTACCTCGTGATAGTTTTGATGTGATTAACCCAATAAAATTAGGTATTGTTAGTATTTAATCCTTGGGTCTAAGTGTGCAGGAACTTAGAAGCACAGGAAGTCGAGCAAAAGACTCAACTAGCGAGAAGGACGATACGGGAGAGAGCCAACGGGCTCGGTGCGTCCGAGGTACTAGGTGCTGCGAAAGAGTACGCGGGCGGACGAGAAGGAGGTACGCGGTGTTTTCCGAGGGACGAGAAGCCGGAGCGGAGGTTTGCTCAAGAAGATCGGAAGTTGGGTTCGGGTGAACCCTATTCCGGATAGTCGAAATCACTCAAGTGAGTGGAACCGGAGAAGAAGATCCGGACCAGGCAAGTGGAGCCGGAGCGGAAGACCCGGACCAATGCGAGCGGAACCAGAGTGGAAGATCGGGTTGGAAAGTCAACAAAATGTTGACTTTTCGATCCCGGGCGCCCCGACCTAGTCCAGGGTACCTGGAACCTAATTTTATCCCGAACGTGATGTGGCACGTTGCGTTACGACAGAGATAAAATTTTATCCCCTAAAAGCACCTAGAACCTTTCCTGGTGCTCTGACCAGGGCTAAAATACAACCCCGGTCCCAATGGTTTAAAACAACACTTGTAAATACTTATCTTTTGTTTTACTACTTATTTGTGAGCCATCAACACTATAAGAGACTTCTTTGTCTGAAGGAGACTTTGATAATGAGCTTCAACTACCTTGGATTAGCAATCATCAGATTACAAACCAAGTAAAATATCCGTGCCTTTTTTTCTTTAATTAGTCTCTTATTTCTATTATGCAAGTGTATGATTTAATTAAGCTGAAAAGTTCGAGAAAGATTTGTTTTTTCTTTTGTAGGATTATTCACCTCCCTCTAACCGACCGCCAAGGGTCCAACATATTTTGTGTCAGAAGATGTCAGCTAATGGAAGGTGTATGATCTAGAATTTGTACAGTTATCCTCCGAGAAATCTTTTGTTATACGTATATCAACAGTCTTGTGTAACATTCGCAATAATGATAGAAGTTGTATAACCACTTTCATAAGAAGGTTCCATTAAATGTATATGTGGTAACCAAAGAATATTCTATGACACATAGGTGATTTTGTAATAATCTATTGTGATTTCCTAACAATGTTGTTTCCTAGAATATACCCGACCGAATAGTTGGACAAGCGAGGTATCCCGACCATCTCTATGTCCAACCGGATTTGTAATAAGAATTACCTTATACATTTTACCTTGAGCATTCATATATGAAATGAGAACAGTGCCTCATAATCCCGATCAAACTTATAAATTGGAGCACTATACCTTTAAAGGGGAGTTGAATCCTATAAGTCAGAACGATCATAAATCTGGTCGACCATATGCTCGTAGGCTTATATTGAAGATCTGATAAGTAATGAGGAGCCAAGTTTCGTAGGTCCGATAAGCTCTAGGACCGACCAATCATATGATGAGAGACTGATTATTGGATAACGAGATGCTTGGACTTGTAAATATGACCGACCTTGTGATGGTCTGATTTATACTAAAGGTTGTATTGCACTATAAGATTGAATTTATAAGCTGAAAGTATTACAGTAGAAGTGGGGAACTGAACCCCATATACTCAATCGACTCCGAGAGCCATTCGGATTTAGTTTGTTTGTCTTAGCACTAAACAGAGAGATAGATCTATTAAGCCCGTGCAACTTCAGGGACGTTTGACCATATATTGAGAGAGAATCCTAAGCTTAGATATGCCTTGTCAACCTTTGAGCTGACCAAATATATAATAGAGTTATGTAGTGCCAAGTTATAATTTTGACCTACCTTTGTACCAACCGGTTGGTTATAAATGAAGCACTGAATATTTAAGTACGATCGATTCTTTGACTGACCATCCTTATACCAAAGGTCTTGGCACCGAATAAGGAGCTAAGCTATGATAAAAAATGATACTCTACCTCACTTTTAGATCCGTTCATATCAGTCCGTATCAATAGCATTGAGCAATTTTGACCCAAACTATTTCAAGCGCCTCCTCGTATAGAAAGTATAAAAAGTATAAGTAGACATAGTGGGATACGCGGGCCCAATAATAATACGCTTTGATGTGAAATTTGAGTTCGCCATGTGCTTGCATATGAAATTTTATATGTACACATTTAGTTGTGAAACGGATACATGTTCCTTTGAAAAAGTAAGAAAAACAAAAAAAAATAAAATAAAATAAAAAATAAAAAATGTCATTAACACAAAATCCCGGAAAAAAAACTAAAAATTTTAAAAAATAATAGAATTCCAACGGATGATTACAGAAAAAGCAGGAAAGGTTCGCGAACCGTTTTAAAGAGGAATAAGGCTCAACGAAAAAATAAGATAAGAGAAAAAACTATCAGATTTTTTGTAATTTAAGTATTTAGTTTTAAGAACACATTAATACATAAGATAATTGATCTCATCTTATGAAAAATTATTATTTATCATTGAGAAGTATTCTTAGGGGTGTTTGATTAATAGGTTTGGGAGTTGATAGGTTTAGAAATGAAGGAATAGAATAATAGTAAAAGATAATGTTTATATTGTGGGTTCGAGAATGATAATTTAAAAATGATTTCTATATTTATAAGAATCAATCATTCCTATATAATTAAGTGGATTTCATTTTCATTTTATTTATTATCAAACTTATATCTATAGTCATTTGTATCATTTAATCAAACGATATCTTTAAAATTGGATTATATCGTAGTAATTAGATCTAATGAAAAAACAGGAGGTATTCAGATTCACAAAAGGAAAACTTTATATTACTTTAAAATAAATTATTATTATTATTATATCATTTTTGGATGCTTTTAGCTATGGGGCGACTTACCCAATGTGGGTCGTGCCGGAGTCGGTCCGAGGATTGTGATCTATATATCCAGCCTGCCCGGTGGGGTGAATTCCAATAGCATGTACACTTAAGCATGAATTCGTGCGGGACACAACTAACTCTAGGCTGTGCAGGGCTAGAGCCAGGTCTGGTTGGTGGCGGTCGATCTGCGCCACAATAAATATGTCCAACATAAGTACTCCTAGTTAGCGTGATCATCCCTCTACTGCCAAAATACATGTGTCCGACTCGCAATTCATTGGAATTAAAATTCATCTGTTCGACAATTACTGCGATCCTTTATTTCTTCTTTATTATACTTTACTAAAACTTGATTGAACAATTTAATTTGGCTTTGAAAATGGACACCTAAAATAAATGTGAGATCCTTCTGGATCTATGAACCAAAAAAAAGGTAGTGCTGATTAATTTTCAGAAAAGAATTTTTGTAATAAATATAGATTTGAATAAACATGGTTTGAGTTTGCAGCTAGCTACGTTGTGGTGTTAATGGCGCGTACTATAAAGCTAACTTTGTGTACTATGAAAAACGTAGATACGAAACACGTGAATAGTAATGACGAGAGTAAATGCTGAGCCATGAAATGAAAAGCACGATGGGGAAAATTTAAGATCAAGAGCAATTGCGCTAGAAAATAACATATCTTTTCCCCCTTCTTTATAGTTTACTTTATGAGGGCAAAAGGGTACTTAAAGCGTATTCAATCTCACTAACTCTCTGCCAGGACGTACAACATGACGCCACCTGATAAAGTTTATGGAAAAATAAATTTATATTTATGATTCGAACTCGACCTTTTAGCCTTTTTAATGCGGATTTTCTATGTGCCTTACTAATGATGGACGGAATAATAATGATTATTTTATGGACTGTTTCCCATTATAGAGAAAAGCATAGATAATTTGACAAATGAAGATGAGTTTCCTCTAGATTTAAATGAAAAGAATTTTATTTTTAAAATAAAAGATAATCTTTAACATCAACGCAAACCATTTAAATCTAGAATTTTATTTTTAAAACAAAAGATAATCTTTAACATCAACGCAAATAAGTGTTTAAATACATCTAGAACCTAAAACCTAAGATGCCAAAAAGATGAGAGCAACCTTAAAATATATCTAAAACTAGAAGATGCAAAAAAGATAAAAATAATCTTAAATAATGACAAAAATTATTCAAAGCCTTTTACATCAGTCATTTCGAGTTGAAAATAATTCAACCTTGAATATTAGGATAGTATCAACTGGTAGTTTGATATAGGAGGAAGATCCTCTAGTATTAACTTAGTAAAATCTCCTAACAGCTAGTACACTTCTACTAATCTTTCTTTAACAACTCCATAAAAAGTCACCGCATTTGGATGATGGAGCTGGGAAAGGATCTCAGTTTTCCGCTAAAACTCTATCTGTGCGTTTGGTTCAAGTCATCATGTATAACCTTGGTTATGTGATTACCAGGTAATCACATAACCAAGGTTATAGGGAATAAAACATAACCAAATATTGTTTGGTTCAACTTAGGTAATGCAACAAAAACTTATTTGTTTGAAGGTTTTAATGAATACCCTAGTTTAATATTTTACCGTATTACCCTCAGTTACAAAACCAACTATACATAATATTATTATTATTATTTATTATTATTATTATTATTTAATGTTTTTTTACTTTTCTTTTTCCGGTATATTTTTTTACTTTTTTATGTGTTTTTTTATTTTTTAATGTTTTTATATTTTTATATTATTTATATTTATATTTTTTTATTTTTTTACATTTTTAAATTTTAATTTTTATTTATTTATTTTATTTTTATTTTTAAAATTTTTATATATATTTTTTATTTTTTTAAATTTTTAAATTTTTTAAATTTTTTAAAATTTTTTAAAATTTTAAAATTTTTTAAAATTTTAAAATTTTTTAAAATTTTAATTTTTTTAAAAAAATTTTAAAATTTTATAATTTTTTAAAATTTTTTTTAACATTTTTAAAATTTTTATTTTTTATTTTTTTTTATTTTTTTAAATTATTTATTTTTTTAAAAAAATTTAATTTTAAAATTTTTTAAAACATTTTTTTTACATTTTTTAATATTTTTTTACATTTTTTCTCTTTTTTTCATGTTTTTTCTTATCGGAGGATATTTTTGGTAAAAAAAATTCGTTAACCCCGGAATCAACAAAAACCTTAGTTTTCTAAGGTTTTCCGATTTCGGGCTGCATGACCCTTTTGCTGACGTGTCGGGCATGGAACATTACTTGGGAATCATCGAATACCTAAACCAAACAAGGTTTTTGTTGATAACCTTGGATGGATAACCAAGGTTATCAAGAATAACCCTGAACCAAACGCACCCTATGATTAGATTATCCATTTCAATTTCATTGCTTTTTGATGATACATATACATGGCATGTATTCTTTAAAGTGACTAGAACTGGTTCAACTTCACTTCTAACTAGTTCCAAGTTGTCAACATAAAAAAAAAAAAGATGAGATTATTAGTGTAGAGAGCATCAAAATCAAACCTATATTTTAATGTTGACAAAGATTCAAATTTACGTCCTATTGTGATCTAATGGATTGATCAAGTGTGAAGGTTGCTTAACTCGAAAAGTCCTAGTAGGTCAGCTGGATCAATACTACACAATGAAGTTTTGATAGATCATGGACACTAGGCAAGAAGTCTAGATGGATCAGTGGACTAGACATCTGACAAAATGGACTCGATAGGTTAGATAGAATCAGATATCAAATCAGGAGAAAGCTTTGACAAACCGATCAGATACTAAACAATTAAAATCCAAATAGATTTAGAGGATCAAATATTTGGTGGATAAGTTGAGTGAGGTAATCTCCTAGAGTAAAATGGTCCTTCTAAAAAGAAGAATAATGAGATTATATCTCAATTGGGACAAACCTTATGCGTTGATCTTACTGAAGAAACCAACCGAGCTTTCTAAGTCAAGATCAAACCATCTTAACTAACAAGATTGATTTATGCATATATGTTTCTAATTTTGTGATGCAAGAAAATAGGTAACCAAAATGTTTTCTAGTCATCCTAAAAGGTTTTTTTTAGTCTACCTAAAAAGTTTTTCAGTCGACCTAAAAAAATTTTCAATCGATCTAAAAACTCAGATAAGATCGACCAAGATTCAGAAAGGAAACAAACGATCAATCAACCGAACACCATTTGACAAGTTGATATGAATATTATCGGATCATCACAGTAAAGAAAACTCCTAGGTCCAGTTGACTGAATGAGGTTTAGTTAACTAAAAACTCAGATTTTCTAGGATTGATCAAATTGGATTCTAGCAAGCAAGGAAAGAAATGGGGACCAATCACTTGATAAAGGTTCAATCGATTGATAGGGTTCAATCAATTGAACAATTTCCAATCGGCTAGAAGAGGTCTATAAAAGAAGTCTCGAAGTCTGAGGCTCAACATCCATTATTCCATTCTCTATTTAAATCATTCTTCTCCTGCTGCTCAAATTGTGCAAGCGCTGCTATTATAACACCGAGAGGCTCTCTGACAACCTACCTTTAAAATTCAATACTTGGTTGTCGGTATAATTCTTTTATTACTTGTATTTATATGAGATAGTAGTATTGTACAAGTTTGCTTCTTCTTTGAAAGTTTTTGGAGAGAACAACTTTGATTGTCCATTTGGAAGCGATCAAAGATTGCAAGTCTGGGAATAATAGTTGTTAGACTACAAACCAAGTAAAAAACTGAGTTGTGTTCTTATTTATATTTCTTTATTCCACTGCAACTTTGATTCGATTTTAACAAAAGAAAAGAGAAATTTTACACGCATGAGATCGATTCACCCCACTCCCCCTCTCTCGTCTATTGGAATCCAGCAGTTGGATCATTTAGTAGTGCTAAAGAGCCTTGGGAAAAGCTCATTGAACTTCATGAAGGTTCAGCTGATTCAAGAACCACTAAAAAGGACCTGTCACTAAGTCAACTTCAGACTACTTAGATGAAGGAAGGTAAGTCAGCCAACAAACTCTATAGTAAGTTTAAGGAAATCCTTAACGGAATCCACGTAATCGGAGAACAAGTCGATAATCGAGACTTGATAAAGTACACACTTAAAGCATTTTCTATGACAACTTTATGGACATCTATCATGGATGCTTATAAAGTATGTAAGGTCCTTTTCTTAATTAAATTAGATGTATTTTTATATAATTTTGAATTACATGAGCAAATTAACCTTTATTAGAAGAAGAAAGATATAGCTTTAGTTGTAGGTAAAGTTGATGGAGTCACAGCTAAGTCCAAGTTCAAGTCAACCCAAACACAAAGAAGAAATTGAATTAGAAGTCCGAACCTTCAACTGACAAAGAGGAACTATCTTGGGAAGTTGCTAATATTGTTAAGAGGATGATCCTACGGATGAGATTTTCTAAGAGATTCATTAAGAAGGAGATTCATCAGAAGGACCAAACCAACTCTTGGTGGTTTGAATGCAACAAGAAGGAAAATTTCAAGTCTTACTATATATTCCTAAAAGATTAAAAATTAAACAAATTCAAGAGGAACAAGAAGAAGGCATTGAAAGTAACTTGGGATGAGCCTTCCTCATACTCAAAGTCAAACATAGATCAAGTCAACCTGTTGGTGTTGGTGGCAATGAAAGAAATGTCTAGACTTAAGAGTCAAATTTAAGTCAACTTCATAATCAAACCAAGTCAGCAACTCGCTCAGACGAGTCCATTGATGAGGTAACAAACCCCCAAACTGAAAAATTATATCGTACTATTACGTATTTAATTAAATTTTTAGCTAAGTACAAGTCCAAAATTAAATCTTTACTTAAGGAGGTTAAAGACCTTAACTTTGACTTATTAACTAAGGAGATTCAAGATAGAATCACTCAAGTGTCAAAGCTTGACGAAGAGAACTTTTTCTTGAAAAAACCAATTTGATGAGTTAAAATCCATGTTGAACAAGTTCAAATTATGATCCAAATATCTAGACATGATGCTTGGTCTCAACGATCTATTTACAACAAAACTAGACTTGGGTTTAACTCCAGTTAAAATTAAATCTCTTATTTTATTTAATAGAAATAATCCTACTAAATGTAGAATGACTTGGGTTCCCAAGTTATATTCAGTTAATAAAGTAGGAAAACAATCCCTTTGTCTACCAAAACAACATGTTTATTATGTTAACTGATATGATAAATTTGCAAGTGCAAGGAAATATTATCAAATAATAACATATTGAATCCATAGGGACCGTGAATCAAGTACAAGTCGTAATGACAAAACATGTTATCTAGAGAATCAAGGATGGTTAAAGTTATGACAAGCTTAAGATAATTGAGAGAGAGAGAGAGAGAGAGAGAGAGAGAAGCAATGTGATCTAGTAGATGGGAAGAAATCATAGAGAAAGCAAAATGATCACGGATGAAAGTAGAGTGTGATCAAAGTTAGAAGGCAAAGTGTGATCAAAGTAGAAAGATAGAGAGATCACAGAAGATTAAGTAGTAAAGGTAATTCTAGGACTTTGGTTTCACCCAAATGATAGTAAACACCTAATCTATATTTGGTTTCATATTTTTAATGGGTTTTATGTAGGTAGACCATCTTATGTAACCGATGTGAACTTTTTGAACTACACTGGCGTACCAATCCTAATCATCATCTACTTTTAGAAGAATCGCAACTAGTGATAGAAACCTAGGGCGAGCCTTGTTACAAGATCCCTCAACCTATAATTAACTACTTTTCCTACTGTATAACAATGAATTAAGTTTGATCCATTAAAATCTATGACGACCTAGGATTTCTCATGGCATACCGGGTTGCACTTTTGTATCCAACTCTCCATGTCTCAATTTTCTAGGGGCCGGAGAATCGAGTTCTCCTTTTGATTCATCACTAAACCCTCGTGAGATATGAATCTAATGCTTTTTTAGGATCGTAGATGTGCTAAAGGGGGGGGGATGAATAGCATGCGTGGCTTTCACGTTCGTTTCAGAAAACACAGAGTAAGAATGCAGCAGAAAGTAAAGAGACAAAGAGAACAATTGCAAATACCAAGAGTTACTTGGTTCGGAGCCTATGGTGACTTCTACTCCAAGGCCTGCACGTGAGAGTGTTTTCAATGGACAATCACTATAAGCTCGAGAAATCTTTAAAAGATCAATTACAATTGCAATATTGAAACTAATTTACCGACAATACAAAGATATTGGAAAGGAACGTCAATTGTCGGCGTAGCAGTTGAGCGTTGTTGAAGCATTTCGTCGCAGCACATAACAACACAAGTAGTTTGATTTTTGATTTTCTTGAAGTGCTGGTCGAGACCCCTTTTTATAGCCTCCTCAAACTTGATCCAGATCCCCTGATCTTGGGATCAAGTCTTGACTCGACCCGGATCGGTCGACTGATCCCCAAGTTCGGTCGACTGATCCCACCTGAATCGGTTAGCTTTCCAATCTCGATTTTGCTACTCGGATAGAGTTTCTTAGTTCGTTTGACCGATCGTGTCGTTCAATCGACCGATCCTGTCGTTCAATCGACCGATCCCTAGCTCATCTGATCTGATCAACTCGGCTCGACCACATCACCGCTTATCCTTGGTTTGGTCGACCGATCCCGAGGTTCGGTCGACTGATCCCTCGGTTGAACTCGGTCTGATCTCTAAAAATCTGATCTTGCTGTTTGGAAGTTGGGTCGATTGAACCGAACGTTCAGTTAATCGATCTCGGTCGAATCTAACCCTGCACAAAGTGTTAGTATCCTACAAAACAGAGTTAGCACATAGCAGATAATAAGTAAATAAATAGCTTTGATAGCCTTCAGACTATCCAGTTCTGACTTCAGATTTCCTCCGTAAACCCTAGGTCGAATCGACACCTACTGTTCCCTCAACGGAGAATGCGTCCTCAACTACTCCTCTCAGGAGAGATTACCTATTGCTAGACCGGTCCTCCAGACTGAATGAACTTTTCGCCTAGGGTTACCATCCCCTAAGACCTAGGGTTACCTCCCCCTAGAATTTTCCATAACCTAGGGTTACCACCCCTAGGACCTAGAGTTACATCCCCGTAGGAGTTTCCACCTACCTAACCACAGCTATGACTTTCTATCACCTAGGGTTACCACCCCCTAGGACCTAGGGTTACCCCCTAGAGTTTTCCACCTGCGTAGAATTCACTAGGATTTTAGCCTAAGACAACTTAGGACTTTCCTACAAGCTCAATCAATCTTGTTAGATCATAAGACAACTTAACTTTAGACCCTTTGACATAATCAAAACCCAGGTTTGATCGTCCGATGTTTTCCGCACTAACAATCTCTCCCTTTTTGATTATGACAACACGGTTCAAAGTTAAGTAAAATATAACAATAAATAAAGGAATTTAAGCATGAGCATAAATACAATAATTTATAAAAAAAACTCCCTTATGCCCCCCTTTCAAAAAAATTATGTTTAACTCTTAACTTTTAACTTTTTTCTTCCCCTTTGACATATATTAAAAAGGAGAGAAGGTTGCTTGAAACAAAGGTTTTAACTTTTTCAACAAAGACTTAGCTGAACTTAAGCTTTGAAAATTACTTAGCTGGAAAACTTAGCTAATCTTAGGTTTTGAAATAGTCTTAGCTTTTTCTAAAAAAAAATTTAGCTAAATTTTAGATTTGAAAATACTTAGCTTTTTCAATAAAAATTTAGCTAAACTTAAGCTTTGAAAATAATTGCTTTTAAAAAAGAGTTAGAGAAACACTTAGCTGTAATAGGATTTTGATAAACACTTAGGTTTGAGAAAGATTTTGATAAAATATTTAACTTTGAAAAGAATTCCTTGTAAAAATACTTAGCTAAGAAGATGAATTCTTTTAAAAAGAAACTTTATCAAATACTTAGCTTTATCAAAACTTAGTTAAGTACTTAGCTGTTAAAAAAGATTTTGATAAAACACTTAGTTAAGTACTTAGCTTAAAAAAGATTTTGATAAAACGCTTAGTTAAGTACTTAGCTTAAAAAAGATTTTGATAAAAACTTAGTTTCAAAAAATTTGATCAAAACTTAGTTTCAAAAAATTTGATCAAAACTTAGTTAAGTACTTAGATTTAAAAAGATGTTGATAAAAGCTCAGTTAAGTACTCAGCTTAAAAGAAATTTTCACAAAAACATAGTTAAGTATTTAGCTTGAAAAATACTTGGCTTAAAAAAAATGATAAAAACTTAGTTTGATGAAAACTTAGCTTTTAAAAAAGTTTTTAGATAAAAAACATAGTTAAGTACTTTTCCATAAACTTAAAACTTTTTCAAAAGTATTTGAACTTGCTTTTTCAAATAAAGTTTACTGAACTTCCTTTTTCAAAAATATTTTGATTTTTTTTAAAAAAAAATTAACTTTGAAATTTTGAGAAAGAATACTTAACTCCTTTGTCTTTAAAAAAACTTTGAAACCTTGATCAACAATGTTAAAAAAAACTTAATGCCTTAACCTTCCTTTTACTCCCCCTTAATTAATGCCAACATTTTTTATTTAAGTTTTAGGGTCCTAGAGTCCAAGCATGTAAAATAAATATAAAAGTTATTATTTATTTTTCTGATTTTCCATCTCACCCTTTCTAGGCCATCAAGCATGTTCAACTTATGAGTTTGTGTGAGATGGAGTTATTAATTTTGAAGATGATTTTATCAATGATTTAAAAAAAAAACTTATGACATTTCAAACATAATTTAAGTTAAATTTAGATTTCAAGAAATACTGAATTTGAGATTAAAATATACATTTAAATTTTGAATGAGTTTGAATTTTGGAACATAAGTTTGAATTTTGAGTAAGTTCAAATTTTAAAATATAAGCTTGAATTTAAAATTAAAAGATTAATTAGCATTTGGAAATAATTAAAATTTTGAAGGTTAATCATAATTTGAAAAATAGATTCTGAAGATAATTAAGATTTCAAAATTAATTAAGATTTTGAATTATGATTTTGAAATTAATTAAGATTTTGAATTATGATTTTGAAATTAATTAAAATTTAATTGAGTTAACTTAATTGAATTAAGTTTAATTAATTTTGGTTTGGTTAACTATTTTTTTTAAACCTAGATCCATCTCACCCTTTGCTAGGTTTTAAATCAGGGAACCTTAATAGCTTTGTGAGATGGTTAATTTAATCTTCAATTTAAATTCAAATCTAAGGATTGATCAACATTTGAATTAGACTAAAGTTTAACATCTAGCCAATTAAATATTTCTTTCAATAATTAGCTTCCAGGGTGTGGCGAGGCACTAGACCTTCTTGGGTATTAGATTATCAACCACTTCTAGACAAAGTCTTTTAAAGAAATTGAATATTTAATTTTCTTCTTGAAAATCTTAGGTCTAATTAGTCAAGTGTAGATCAAGCCTTCCTTATCTACCCTAGTCTAAGCATGAATAATAAAAAGTAGTAAATCAAATATCAGACAATTCTATTTTATGATAAAAATGATCTTTTTATTGGTTCCCCCTGGATCATAGCCTTGATAAGGTCTATCAAGGTAATGAATTTGATCCTTGGGGATCCAATATTGACTAAGTCCAACTTGATTAGTTAGGTTAGACTTGGGGACCCATGTTTGGACTAAGTTTCTATTTGAGCATTTTACTAGAGACAAATAAGATCTAAATTTATGTTTAGCCTTATATCCAAGTCCGGATCGGTTGTATATGCTCCTTTATTTTCCAAGAATTAGGTCAAGATTCTTGGAACCCAAAGTGAACCATTGCAATGAGTCTTTGAGTTCTTTGACTTGAATTTTTAAATTAGAATTCTCTTCCTAAACTTGCTCAGTCAAAGAACTTGAGTTAGTCACTTCATTAAGGGTTGTTACCTCCTTTTGGAGTGACTTGACCCGGACGTTGGATTTGGCCAGCTTTCTTAATAAATATGAAACTAGATTTTGTAAGTCATCTATCCGAGTACCTGAAATTAGGGAACTTACAATACTATTTGGCCCTTCAGAAACAAATACGGATTTGTGGTTTCTCTTGGACTCTGTTTCCGATTTGCTCTCGATTTCAGACTCAGACTCGATTTCAGCAACATACTCTTATGCTGGTAGAGCGAGGAAGCTTTCTTGCTTGTGTTCTTATTCGTCGGACTCTTCTGATGACTCAAACCACATTGCCTTTAAGACCTTCCTTCTTCCTTGCTTCTAGTTTATACATTCAGGTTTGTAGTGCTCCTTCTTGTTGCAGCCGTAGCAGGTAACTCCAGACTTGGCCTTCATGTTCGATTGAATTACCTTCTTCTTCTTAAGTGCTTTCCGAACTAATTTGACTTGTTCAGTGGTAATTTCGTCTTCGAGATTTGATTCCTCTTCAGATTCAAGTTCGGTTCGGCGCTTGATTTTTGGTTCTCTCGTTCTGCTTGTACATGCAATCAAAGCAATACCTTTCTCACCCGACAATGCATTAGTCTGCTCGTGTAACTCAAATTTTGAAAACAATTCATCTAATCTAATTATTGAGAGATCCTTGGATACCTTGTAAGCATCTATCATTGATGCCCACAATGGATTCCTCGGAAAAGCGTTTAGTACATACCTTATGATGTCACGGTTCTCCACCTTTTGACTGATTGCGTGGGGGCCGTTGAGAAGGTCTTGGATGTGTGCGTATAGTTGACTCGCAAATTCACCATCCTGCATTTTTATATTATACAATTTATTTAAAATTAAATCTCTTTTACTTACCTTAGTATCAGAGATCCCTTCGTGCAGCTCGATTAATTTTTCCCATAACTCCTTTGCACTGTTGAAGGGACCAACCCGGTTCAGTTCTTTTTTTGTCAGCCCGCATTGTAGAGTGCAAGTTGCTTTGGCGTTGGCCCCGATCTTCTTCATCAAGGTTGCGTCCCAGTTCTGACATGATACTAGCTTTCCAACACCGTCGAGTGGGAGTTCAAGGTCAGTTTGGATGATTATCCACATCTTGACTTGCGTCTTGAGGTGGTACTCCATTCGGCCCTTCCAGTAGCCAAAATCATCGCCGGAGAAAAGAGGTGGGCGAGCTGTGTTGTAGCCTTCTTGGTAGGCCATAGATATAGAATCTCGCACACAAGAAAAAATAATAGCAAATGTTCCAAGACTTAGTCTTGGATTAGTAGTGCGGGAGAAAAATAAAAATAGCAATTCACTAATTTTGAGAAAAAAATAATAAAATATTAATAAAAAAAATATTATTACAGATTTTGGTAACTTCGATATTTTGCCAATATTAACTAATGGTGAAAATATGAGAATGACTTTTTCAAAATAATTTTGAAGGGAAAAAAATGAAAGGATCGTAGACGTGCTAGAAAGGGGGGGGGGTAAATAGTACGCGTGACTTTCATGTTCGTTTCGAAAAACAGAGTAAGAATGTAGCAGAAAGTAAAGTGACAAAGAGCACAATCACAAACACCAAGAATTACTTAGTTCGGAGCCTATGACGACTCCTACTCCAAGGCCTACAGTGAGAGTGTTTTCAGTGGGCAATCACTATAAGCTCGAGAAATCTTTACAAGATCAATTACAATTGCACTATTGAAACTAAGTTACCGACAATACAAAGATGTTGGAAAGGAACATCAATTGTCAGTGTAGTAGTTGAGCATTGTTGAAGCGTTTCGTCGTAGCACACAGAAGCGCAAGTAGTCTGATTTTTAGTTTTCTTGTAGTGCTGTCCGAGACCCCTTTTATAGCCTCCTCAAACTTGATCCAGATCCCCTGATCTCGAGATCAAGTATTGACTCGACCCGGATCGGTCGACCAATCCCCATGTTCGATCGACCAATCCCACCTGAATCGGTCAGCCTTCCAATCCCGGTTCTGCTGCTTGGATAGAGTTTCTTCATTCGGTTGACCGATCCCGCTGTTCAGTCCACCGATCCCCAGCTCATCTGGTCCGATCAACTCGGCTCGACCACATCACCGCTTATCCTCGATTCGGTTGACCAATCCTGAGGTTTGATCAACCGATCCCTCGGTCGAACTTGGTCTGATCTCTAAAAATTTGATCCTGCTATTGGGAGGTTCGGTCGACTGAATCAAACGTTCGATCGACCGATCCTGGTAGAATCTAACCCTATACAAAGTGTTAGTCTCCTTCAAAACAGAGTTAGCACATAGTAGATAATAAGTAAATAAATAGCTTTGACAACCTTCATACTGTCTGGTTCTGACTTTGGATTTCCTCCGCAAACCTTAGGTCGAACCGACACCTACTGTTCCCTTAATGGGGAACACACCCTCATCTACTCCTCTTAGGAGAGATTACTTGTTGGTTGCTACTCGAAATACCGTTCTAGTTCCCTTGTACAAAAATTTGTACAAGCATAGAACTATCCTAGCTACCCATGTGCTCTACTGAAGTTAAATTTGGATTTTAAACAATGCTTAACATTATTAATCCAAATTGTCCTTCAGAAGTTAAACTTGGATTGGAAACGATACTTAACATTTTTACTCCAAGTTTGACCGATGTGATCTTCCTAAGTTAAACCATATTACAGAAGTTAATTAAATATCTATTTCAAAGATCGACTTCCAGGTTAAACATGATGAGGCACTAGACCTTCTTGGGTATAGGATCATCCACCATTTCCTAGACAAAGCCTTTCAAAGAAATCAGATATTTAACTTCTTACAGTAAACTAGATTTAACTACAGAGACCTCAATAGAAGCAATATCGAAACATAAAATCGAAAAATAGAATCAATAACAAAACGATAATCTAAAACCGATAGCCTCTTGTGTTGGTATTTCAGAATCCATGTAAAGAAAACTAACTAATTAATTAATTCGAAGCGGAAACCATTAATTAGTTATACCTTTCTTTGTAGCTAAAGACCTCTTGATCTTTTGTTGTATTCCTCTCCTCCTCTTGGACGTTGTGTGGGCAACGATCTACCATGATAGAATTCACCCGAACCACTTCTTCTCCTCCAAGACTCTCGAGCCACCAAGGGATGCCAAAATAGGAAACTTCTTCTCTTCTTCTTCCTCTCCTAGTAACTGGCCTCCAAGACAGAGTCTTCTCCTTTTCTTTCAAGTTTCGACCATCAATGGATATGAAGACCAGCCTTAGAAACAAGAAAGGGGGAGAAGGAAAGATGGTATACTGCTGGCCTAAAGGAAGAAATCAAGGGGAGAAGAGAAAAGAGAGAGGTCGACCACCACAAGGATTAAGAGAGAGGACTTAGAGAGATCTTAGAATTGTCTTCTCATGAGGCATCCTCTACATCTCTTTTATAATCCTTAGTCATGGCAAAAAAGAAAAGTTTTAAACATAATTTTTGGTGTGGGAAGCATCCGACGATCAAACCCGTGTTTTGATAATGACAAAGGGTTCAAAGTTAAGTTATTTTGTGATCTAATAGTTTGAATGAGCTTGCAGGAAAGTCCTAAGTGTACTTAGACAAAAATCTTAGCTGCGGTTAGGCAGGTGGAAAACCCTAGGGGGTGGTAACCTAGGTCATAGGGGGTGGTAACCCTATGTGTCATGTCTTGGCGAGTCGAGGGCTTCAGGAAAAAGTCCTAGTGTCGCGTACCAGGTGGAAGACTGGACGGGTCGGGGAGCAGGCATCCAACAGAAAGTCCGGAAGCATCGAGCGCTGAGCAAAAGTCCAGTAGATCTGGAGGATCGCACTGGCAACAGGTGACTCTCCTAAGAGGAGTAGGTGAGGACGCGTTCTCTGCAGAGGGAATAGTAGACGTCGGGTCGACCTAGGGTTTCCGGTCGGAAATCCGAAGTCAGACCCAGACAGTCCGGAGACTGTCAATATTTTATTTACTATGACTATTATGTGCTAACTTTGTTTTGCAGGGTATGTGTTTGGGATTAACACATTTTGCAGGAACAAAGGAGCAAGTCACACCTCGGATAAACAGTGTCCGAGGCGCCTCCATGGAGCTTGGAGGCGCCTCGGGTGCGAAGGGTTAGCTGGCTGTGAAGTGGGGCTTGAGGCGCCTCAAATGAAGTCTGAGGCGCCTTGGACAGCTTTGAGGCGCCTCAAAGGATTGATGGAGGCACCTCCAAGAAGATAAGAGGCAACGACGCAGCAGCTTATCTCAACGGTCAACTCGGGATAACTCTTGGTGTTTGAGGCACCTCCATGGGTCATTGGAGGCGCCCTCAATGTCCAATAAAAGGATGTCTCGAGGCAGCAGCAAAGAAACCTTCCAAGCAATCCTTACGCAACAAGCTGTTAACGAGACGATCCCGAAGTGCTGCAACAACATCCCGACAACCCGAAGCTTTAGTTTTCAGTATTCTGTTGTCGGTATAAAGTTTCTTTACTGCTTTTACATTGTACTTAGTTTGTAATAACATTCCCGAGCTTATAGTTGTTGCTTACCGGAAGCGATCAACGATCGCGGGCCTTGGAGTAGGAGTTGCCACAGGCTCCGAACCAAGTAACCAACTTGTGTTAGCGTTTGTTCTTTTCTTTTCCGCTGCGTTTATCTACTCGATACGTTTTTAAATCGAACGAAATAGCCACGAGCGCTATTCACTCCCCCCTCTAGTGCTTCTCAATCCAACAATTGGTATCAGAGTGGGGTCGCTTCGATTTGGTGTAACCACCAATCAAGCATATTTTTTTTGGTTATTTTCAGTTTTACAGAGTCAATTAGAATTAGCTTAATAGCTACATTCTAATTCTTTTTACGAATCAATTTTTGCTCAAAATTGGTGCAACACCACTCGAGCTCGTTATTTTAACTTTATTCCCGCACTACTAATCTAAGACCTAGTCTTGGGACATCTTGTTTTATTTTGTACTTGCATATTAACTAAATGTCCTAGTAAGAAGGATACAACACCGTTCGTTCCCCGCTCTTCACCGGGAAGATTTTGGGTACTAGAAGGGACGAATGGAAAATTTCCTAAAGATCCAGTTCGAGATATGAATGATCGTCAAGACTGGATTCCAACTGCCAACCGATGAAGACGGCAAGCCTACACCCTGCGAGAACTGGGAACCAACTCTAATCAAGAAGGTGAAAGTCAATGTCAGAGCGACCTGCACCCTCCAGTGTGGACTGACTAAGGAGGAGCTCAACAGAGTTGGTCCATTTTCAACCGTAAAAGAGCTATGGGAGAAGCTGATCGAACTGCACGAGGGCACCTCCGACACCAAGGTAAGCAAGAGAAATTTATTGTTTAATAAATTATATAATCTCAAAATGAAGGAAGGAGAGACAGCAAGTCAACTCCACGCACGTATTCAAGATATTCTCAACTCCCTCCACGCGATCGGACAAAAGGTCGGGAACAGAAATATAATAAAGTACGCTCTCAACGCGTTTCCGAGGAGTACATTATGGGCATCAATGGTAGATGCCTACAAAATCTCCAAGGATTTATCTTCTATAAAATTAGATGAGTTATTCTCTTAGTTTGAATTACATGAGCAAACTAATGCACAACCAACCGAGAAGGGCATTGCTTTGGTTGCAGGTACAAGCAGAACATGCGAACCAAGACCAAGGCGTAGAATCGAACCAGAATCTGATGAAGAACCTGACTCAGACGATGAAGACGATGAACTAACGGCTGAACTCGTCAACCTTATAAAGAAGCTCTACAAGAAGAAGAAGGGGTTCAACACGAAGGACCTCAAGAAGGTAGTTCAGTCCAAGGAAGCCCAATCAAGATTGAAGGTAAAATTTGAAGTGGCGTGTTATGGTTGCAACCAGAAGGGACACATCAAGGCCAACTATCCCAACCAAAAGAAGGTAAAGAACCTGAAGGCAACATTCGAAGAATCTTCCTCAGAAGACGACGACGACGAACTCGATCAGACGAGTGTCCTTGCACTAATTGCCCGGGACCAGATCAATATGTCCGAGAGCGAGAGCGAATAAGAGCTGAATAAGAAAGAAGCCATGGATCCGTATCCGTTTCCGAAGGGCCTGTCCCCACTGTAAGTATTTCGCGTATAAGCAATTTGGTTAATTATTTATTACGTAAATTAGCAAAATCCAATATTAGGGTCAAGTCACTTCTAAAGGAAGTAGCAGCCCTTAAAGAAGTGACTAACTTCAAACCCTTACCTGAATCCGTTCAGACTGGAACCTCGACTCAAGTCCAAAAGCTTGAGGAAGAGAATTCCAACCTGAAAATTCAAGTCAAGGATTTGAAGACCGCGTTGGAACGGTTCACTTTGGGTTTCAAGAATCTTGACCTGATTCTTGGAAAACAAAAGGCCGTATACAACAGATCCGGAATTGGATTCAAGCCTAAAAAGAAGTATAGATTGTATTTATCACTTGTACACAGAACAAATAGAAAAGTGGTCGAAGCATGGGTACCCAAGTCCAACTTGGTCAATCAAGTTGGACTTGGACAATATTGGGTCCCCAAGAATCAAGTACATTACCTTGATAGACCTTATCGAGGCTATGATTCAGGGGGAGCCAAAAGAAAAATTGTATTGATAAACAAATAAATTAAATCATTAAAAGAATATAATTAAAATATAATTAAATTAAAAGTAAAAAAGTTAAATCTAATCTATAAATTAAATAAAAAAAATATAAAATTATCAATAATGTAGGTGGAGGCTCCAGAATAGCTGACACCTCCAAAACAAACATACCCGGCAGGGTAACCCAAACCAAGCTACCCGGTAGGGTAATTAGAACTAATTAGAAAAGGAACAAGTTTAACTTGACCTATGGTACTGGTGAAATTTTGGATGATAGTACGTTAGGGAAGCTTAGTCTATGCATGTCTAGGAAGATATGACTTCGACTTGGTGCGTTTGGCTAAGTGGAACTAACCGAAGCTACCCTTTATGGATCCTAATAAGTTAGACCAAGGTTTTGTATTAAGTTCAGTGATGAGACTATTTGGAAAATCTCGAATGCATGATTACTCTAATGATGTCCAAGTGACTCACCATAGCGCAGAAGTTTATCCAAAGAATGTCTATTTGTTGAGTCCAAAACTAAACCTGAATCTAATACAAAGTTAAATCAAACCCTATAATTGAACCTAATTTATCTCACAAAATTATATGATTCCCTGATTTGAAATTTAGATTGGGTGAGATGACTAAGGATTAAATTAAACTAATAATTAATAATTCAAATCAAATTAATAATTCAAATTAAATTAAAAATTAATAATTCAAATCAAATCAATAATTCAAATTAAATTAAATCATAATTCAAATTAAATTAAAAATTAATAATTCAAATTAAATTAATAATTAAAATTCAACTTAAATTAATAGTTAATAATTCAAATTAAAATTCAACTTAAATTAATAATTAAAATTAAATCAAATTAATAAATAAGATCAATTTAAAAACTTACTTAAAAATGTTTTAAAAACTTATTTAAAAATCTTTTGAAAACTTATTTAAAAATTTATTTAAAAATTATTTTAAAAACTTATTTAAAAATTATTAGGCTTTTCCATTCACTTTTACTTTATGCATTGCATTTTAGATTGGATTGTCACATTTTAACTTCTATTTTTACATCTTTAGGGATGAAAATTAACAGTGACAATGTTAAACCCCTATTAGATTTTGATGAAATAGGACAGGACAAGGGAGACCCACTAGATGTTGGAAGTCTAAACCATGCAAGACATACTTGTATTTAACTTACACTTGTGACTCAAATCTAAATGTTGTAACTTTGTGAAATTATTGGTAATCTTTTCTAGATTTTCAATTTATTTATTTGTTAAATTATTTATCATTTTCAAACTCTTTAATTTTTGTATTTTGTATTTTGATTTTTAAAAATCAATTTTAAAAATTCAAATTTTGATTTTTTTTAATTCAAAAATTGATTTTCCTTAATTTGAAAAATGCAAATTTTGATATTTAAAATTTTAAAATTAATTTTCCTTATT
Source organism: Zingiber officinale (assembly GCF_018446385.1). NCBI lineage: Eukaryota > Viridiplantae > Streptophyta > Magnoliopsida > Zingiberales > Zingiberaceae > Zingiber > Zingiber officinale. Next base: position 135,185,074 of record NC_055997.1, on the reverse strand, counting down.
TTTAACATTCAAAAACTATTTTTTATTATTTTAAAAAATTAGATTGGAATATGCTGACATGGCTGCAAACTTTATCTCCATTAATAACGTTTTAGTGGTCTTCGAGCGCTTGGATTCCTTCACAGAGTTTGACTGTCTAGAGCATGGTCAAATACCTATCTTGATTGCCTCCTCTGGATTGTTTGATTATGTCATTGTCGATCACTTGGATTCTTCAATCGCCTAGACCATAGAGATCGCTCGCACCTCTCTCTAATCACGTGGAAGCTAAGTTCCCGACTCCGTCAGTCAAAACTTATCCACTAGTCAGTAACTTATTGCAACATAGAGTTAATGAGTAAGAATGGTAGTAGTAGTATTATGAATAAGCTCACTTAACTTTGCTAGATTTTCAGCTGTCAGACAACTCCTCTAGATTTTGTTGCCAAGACCTCAACTCCTAGTTGGACTTCCAACACCTAGTTCCCATTTAGGCTTGTCTTGTCTAGTTCCCAACAAAGTTTTTTTTTTAAAAGTCCCACTAGGACTTTTTGTTGCTTAGTTTCCAACTAAAACTTCCGTTCCCTAGTCCCACTAGGAATTTCTTCTTCTAACCTCACTAGTACTTTCCCCTACCTAGTTTCCTCAATTAGGACTTCTGTTCTCTACCCCTACCTAGGGGTTCTTATTTTTGCCAAATGTCTGATTTCACTGTTTCATTTGGACTTTTTCTTCTAGATATCAAGTTCGTCAATCCATTTAGACTTCTTGTGCCTAACCCACTATGGCTTCTCTTGCCTAGTGTATAGTACTCTTGACCTAGTAGGATTTCTCATATCTAATGTCCAATTCTCCTAACCCATCGAAACTTTATCTACCCAGTGTCACATCCTTTTGACCCATTAAAACTTCACTTATCAAGTGATATGCATTTGCATAGGTGATATACAAGTTAGATCTTCCAATATCTAACTTTAAACTCTCTATTACACATCAAAAACACCAGTTCGATTATTTCATATTGCCACACCCACATCGTATTGGCCACACAAAGTCATTTTCTATATTATATCAACCTCGTCTAATCTTGAGCTCTCCAAGTTCTAAATTTCCACCCACTTAAATGCACATATCAAATCACAATACAAAGTCTAACTTAACCCTTTCATGTACAAAATTAAGTTAAAACTTAGTCTGGAGCATAATTGCACCAACATTCACAACTCACTATCTTCTGCATCTAACCTTCACATCATCTTCAATGATGTTGCTCAAAGATTCCACGTCTCTAGGTCTTCATACACATAAATGCTTCAGCTCCATGTCTTCAACCACTTGGTTAGTTGATCACTTATTATGATCTAGATGATCTACTCGGGTCATTTGAGAATGATAGTCCAATCATAGTGGATAGCTCAGTCATGCTAACTGGGTTAATTGGGTTGATTCGTCTAGATAGCCAAGTTGGGTCAAATAGGCAAGCCTCACTAGATTGATGAATGAACTAGATGAGTTAAATTCGCTATATGGTTTGGATTAGTTGGATGTAATAAACAAGTAAGATGTTCCAAGTGAGTCATAAGGAATGAACCAACAGAACCAAAGGGGTAGGCCAAATGAGCTAGTGCATAGTAGGGAATAATGTGCTAGTTATTTGGTCAAACCAAATTGGTCAGTTAGTTTAATCAAGTCAGATGAACTTGTCAATTCGATCAATGAATCAGGCTGGATGGATTGTTGGGTCTAACCTATCTTATTGGACTAGATAGGCGGGTAATCATGACCGAACGATACAAGTGGGGGCAAATAGGTCGGTCGAATTTCTTGGTTAAACGGATTGGATGAGTATGAAATTCAATGGAGTTTATTGTGTTGATTGGTCTAGGCGAGTCAGTTAGACTAATTAGATTGATCAATTGAATGGGTCAGTCTAATTGATCAAGAATGATGGACTAGTCGTTCCTATCATGTTGATGGATAGGATGGGTCGAGTGAGTGAGCTGACCTTGTTAGGATAAATTAGCCACTTTAGTTAGTTTAAATTACCCAATAAATATATATATATATATATAGATAGAGAGAGAGAGAGAGAGAGAGGGGGGGGGTGGGGGGGGTGGGGTGGGGGTGTTGTTATGTGTGCTTTAGACATTCAATAACACATTACATATATAAATTGTAGAAAATACTGATATTTTTAGGAAATATTTGCAATTGATAAATTACTTTTTCAGGAAATTAATGTGACCCGACGACAGTATTTTTATTTTCTGGATACGCAGATAAATGAACGAGGCCATAATGTTTTAATGATTGCAACTGATCGATGAGATATATCTTATCAACTAATATATATTTTTTTTCTTAGTTTAGATTAAGAAATGCTGAATGATCTACGCAGGCAGCCAAGAGACATGCTCTTCACATGCACAGAGTGAAAGATATAGATTTTGACTTATATTTCAGGCATGTAAAACGGAGTGTGGATACGCGAGAAGCGGTCAATCCCTCCCTTGCGAAGAAAAAATAGGTTGCCAAAGATTGAGACATTCCAACGTAGTTTGGATGCAAGTCGATAAAAGGCAGTTATTTTATTTATCTTCTAATATTTTCGTCAATCCGCCAGATATGAAAAAAATACATTAATTATTTATCTTTGATGGGACCGGATACAGGATATACAGCGGGGAAAAGTAGAGATGTAAATGAATTAAGTCGCTCGTGAGTTATTCGAAACTCGATTCGATAAAAGTCCGTTTGAGCTCGTTTAATGAGGCTCGTTAAGATAAACAAATCAAGCTCAAGCTTCGTAATATTCGACTCGTTAACTTGTGAACACGTTCGTTAAACTCATTAAGCAACTTTTAAATAAAAAAATAATAGTTTTGATATTAAATTTATAGATTTTACATTCTACTTATGAAAAATATAGACAAATATATTAAATTTATTTATTAGAATAATATTATAAATTTTAATAATAATATTATAATTTTCTCTAAATATATAATTTAGTTTTTAATGAATATTTAAATTTATGATTTATATTTATTAAACTCGTTTAGGTTCGATAAAAGTTCGAATAAGCTCGTGAGCCATGAATATATTCGTTAAATAAATCTCGAGCTCGACTCGATTATAAACGAGTCAAGCTCAAATATTCAAGAGTTCGACTCGGCTCGGCTCGATTACATTCCTAGGGAGAATATAAGGTTGGAGAACTGCTTTTCCCACCTCCGCTGACACCCTCCCCTCCTTAGGCCCACCATAAAATACAATGATATTTACCCTTCTACCCTTTTCCTTATTCCTCATTTACGTTTTTTTATTCACTTTTTTTTTAGTTTTTTAAGTTTTGTATTTTTTAACTAATTTTATTTTTTTATTAGTTTTATTTTTTAATAATTTTTTTTATTATTTATTTTAATCTTTCTTTATTTTTTATCTTAGATTGTAAGAGTTATTATTTGTAAAAATTTAAATAGTATACAGTATAGGTCAAAATAAAAAATATATATATGTGAAATTAATATATGTTAAGTGGCAGTGCTTTTTCCACTCCACGTTTTATTTTGTTTTGTTTTATTTTATTGATTTTTGTTTTTTTAATCAATTTTTTTATAATTTTAATTCTTTTTAAATTTTTTTATTATATATTTCTAATCTTTTATTTATTTTTTAGTCATAGGTTTTTACAGACACTCCCTTCCCAGTCCCATCATATTATTTACCTTTATACCATTTTTTTATTTTTTAAAAAATATTTTCTCGGCAAAAATATAATATTTTTTTTTTATATTTGTAATATGAGATTGGATCTTTTGTCCCTAATTTTTTCTGTCCTCCTATCCAACTTGTCGCCTCAAGCCCACTACCAGCGGCCTCTGATCGTCGCCCCGACCATAATTATACCCTAGGAGAAAGTGAATTCGGGGGTCGTTATCAGGGTGATCAACGTCGAAATTCGGCCGAATTTAAGCTCATGAGCCATGAATATACACTACAAAAAAACAATAATTTAGGGACGAAAGTTTGGGACGAAAAATTTTCGTCCCAAAATCGCAACAATTTTGGCGACAAACACAAAATTTGATCCAAATTAGAAACGAAATCTGCAACAAAATATTTTCGTCGCAAATTCCCAACGAACATTATTTTCGTTGCAAAATTCGTCCCAGATTCTGGGACAAATCCAGGATTCGTCCCAAATTCTGGAATGAATCTAGAATTCGTCCCAGATTCTGGGACGAATCCAGGGTTCGTTCCAGAATCGAAATATATTTAGAAAAAAATGAAAAAAATGGGTCAAAATCTGGGACGAATCTTGGATTCGTCCCAGATTTTGGGACGAATCCTGGATTCGTCCCAGATTTTGGGACGAATCCTGGATTCGTCCCAGATTTTGGGACAAATCCAGGATTCGTCCCAGATTTAAAAAAATTAAAAAATAATAGAAAAATCATTCGGAAGGCATAAATATGGACCTAATGATCTCGGAATTTCATGAAACAAGTTTCTATGAATTCCTAATTTTCTCATGATCATAAAATATCCTAAATTTGAAATTTAATCTAATAAATTAAGTGTGGTGATTTTTTAACATGAATATGACCTAATTTGTAATAAAAAATTCACCGCACTCAATATAATATGTTAAAATTATAGATGAAGATATTTTTAAGATTATAAGAAAATTAGGAACCTATAGAAACTTATTTCATGAAATTCCGAGATCGTTAGGTCCATATTTAGTGAAACATAGATAGTTTAGTATTAATTAAGTATGTTAGCGTTTAACACATGCTTGAATATGTGTTTAAAACTAAAAATATAGATCTACAAATGTCAAAATTTCATGAAACAAGAGTCTATAAGTTTCTTATTTTCCCTTATTCATAAATATATCCTCTTCCTTAATTTTAAAATAATATATTGTGTTTCGTGTTTTTTTACCTGAATTAGGTCAAATTCGAGTTAAAAAATCACCACGCTAAATATATGAGATTAAAAGTACGGATGAGGGTATTTTTAAGATCATGAGAAAATTAGGAACCCAAAGAAACTTGTTTCATGAAATTCCGAGATCGTTAGGTCCATATATAGGCCTTCCGAATGATTTTTCTTTTAATTTTTATTTTTCTTAAATTTGGGACGAATCCTGGATTCGTCCCAAAATTTGGGACGAATCCAGGAATTCGTCCCAAAATTTGGGACGAATTTCTGGATTCGTCCCAGATTTTGGGACGAATCTGGAATTCGTCCCAAATTTAAAAAAATAAAAAAGGGACGGCCTATATATGGACCTAACGATCTCGGAATTTTATGAAACAAGTTTCTTTGGGTTCCTAATTTTCTCATGATCTTAAAAATATCATCATCCAAAATTTTAACCTCATATATTTAGTATGGTGATTTTTTAACCCGAATTTGACCAAATTCATAATAAAAAATTCACCGCATTTAATATATTATGTTAAAATTATGGATAAAGATATTTTTAAGATCATGAGAAAATTAGAAATCCATAGAAACTTGTTTCATGAAATTCCGAGATCGTTAGGTCCATATTTAGGCCTTCCAAATAAATTTTCTTTTATATTTTATTTTTCTTAAATTTGGGATGAATCCTGGATTCGTCCCAAAATCTGGGACGAATCATGGATTCGTCCCAAAATCTGGGATGAATCCAGAAATTCGTCCCAAAATCTGGGACAAATTTCTGGATTCGTCCCAGATTTTTGGACGAATCCAGGATTCGTCCGATTTAAAAAAAATAAAAAAAATAAAAAATCATTAGAAGGCCTAAATATGTACCTAATCTCGAAATTTCATGAAACAAGTTTCTATGGATTCCTAATTTTCTCATGATCATAAAAATATCCTAAATCTGAATTTTAACCTAATAAATTAAGTGTGGTGATTTTTTAACATGAATATGACCTAATTTGTAATAAAAAATTCACCGCACGCAATATAATATGTTAAAATTATGGATGAAGATATTTTTAAGATTATAAGAAAATTAGGAACCTATAGAAACTTATTTCATGAAATTCTGAGATCGTTAGGTCCATATTTAGTGAAACATAGATAGTTTAGTATTAATTAAGTATGTTAGCGTTTAACACATGCTTGAATATGTGTTTAAAACTAAAAATATAGATCTACAAATATCAGAATTTCATGAAACAAGAGTCTATAAGTTTCTTATTTTCCCTTATTCATAAATATATCCTCTTCCTTAATTTTAAAATAATATATTGTGTTTCGTGTTTTTTTACCTGAATTAGGTCAAATTCGAGTTAAAAAATCACCACGCTAAATATATGAGATTAAAAGTACGGATGAGGGTATTTTTAAGATCATGAGAAAATTAGGAACCCAAAGAAACTTGTTTCATGAAATTCCGAGATCATTAGGTCCATATATAGGCCTTCTGAATGATTTTTCTTTTAATTTTTATTTTTCTTAAATTTGGGACGAATCCTGGATTCGTCCCAAAATTTGGGACGAATCCAGGAATTTGTCCCAAAATTTGGGACGAATTTCTGGATTCGTCCCAGATTTTGGGACGAATCTAGAATTCGTCCCAAATTTAAAAAAATAAAAAATAAAAGAAAATTTATTTGGAAGGCCTATATATGGACCTAACGATCTCGGAATTTCATGAAACAAGTTTCTTTGGGTTCCTAATTTTCTCATGATCTTAAAAATATCCTCATCCAAAATTTTAACCTCATATATTTAGTATGGTGATTTTTTAACCCGAATTTGACCAAATTCATAATAAAAAATTCACCGCATTTAATATATTATGTTAAAATTATGGATAAAGATATTTTTAAGATCATGAGAAAATTAGAAAACCATAGAAACTTGTTTCATGAAATTCCGAGATCGTTAGGTCCATATTTAGGCCTTCCAAATAAATTTTCTTTTATATTTTATTTTTCTTAAATTTGGGACGAATCCTGGATTCGTCCCAAAATCTGGGACGAATCATGGATTCGACCCAAAATCTGGGACGAATCCAGAAATTTGTCCCAAAATCTGGGACAAATTTCTGGATTCGTCCCAGATTTTTGGGACGAATCCAGGATTCGTCCCAGATTTAAAAAAATAAAAAATAATAGAAAAATCATTCTAAAGGCCTAAATATGTACCTAATGATCTTGGAATTTTATGAAACAAGTTTCTATGGATTCCTAATTTTCTCATGATCATAAAAATATCCTAAATCTGAATTTTAACCTAATAAATTAAGTGTGGTGATTTTTTAACATGAATATGACCTAATTTGTAATAAAAAATTCACCGCACTCAATATAATATGTTAAAATTATGGATGAATATATTTTTAAGATTATAAGAAAATTAGGAACCTATAGAAACTTATTTCATGAAATTCCGAGATCGTTAGGTCCATATTTAGTGAAACATAGATAGTTTAGTATTAATTAAATATGTTAGCGTTTAACACATGCTTGAATATGTGTTTAAAACTAAAAATATAGATCTAAAAATGTCAGAATTTCATGAAACAAGAGTCTATAAGTTTCTTATTTTCCCTTATTCATAAATATATCCTCTTCCTTAATTTTAAAATAATATATTGTGTTTCATGTTTTTTTATCTGAATTAGGTCAAATTCGAGTTAAAAAATCACCACGCTAAATATATGAGATTAAAAGTACGGATGAGGGTATTTTTAAGATCATGAGAAAATTAGGAACCCAAAGAAACTTGTTTCATGAAATTCCGAGATCGTTAGGTCCATATATAGGCCTTCCAAATAAATTTTCTTTTATTTTTTATTTTTTTAAATTTGGGACGAATTCTAGATTCGTCCCAAAATCTGGGATGAATCCAGGAATTCGTCCCAAAAATTTGGGACGAATTTATGGATTCGTCCCAGATTTTGGGACGAATCCAGGATTCGTCCCAAATTTAAGAAAAATAAAAAATTAAAAGAAAAATCATTCGGAAGGCCTATATATGGACCTAACGATCTCGGAATTTCATGAAACAAGTTTCTATGGGTTCCTAATTTTCTCATGATCTTAAAAATATCCTCATCCAAAATTTTAACCTCATATATTTAGTATGGTGATTTTTTAACCCGAATTTGACCAAATTCATAATAAAAAATTCACCGCATTTAATATATTATGTTAAAATTATGGAATAGAAACTTGTTTCATGAAATTCCGAGATCGTTAGGTCCATATTTAGGCCTTCCAAATAAATTTTCTTTTATATTTTATTTTTCTTAAATTTGGGACGAATCCTGGATTCGTCCCAAAATCTGGGACGAATCCTGGATTCGTCCCAAAATCTGGGACGAATCCAGAAATTCGTCCCAAAATCTGGGACAAATTTCTGGATTCGTCCCAGATTTTTGGGACGAATCCAGGATTCGTCCCAGATTTAAAAAAAATAAAAAATAATAGAAAAATCATTCTGAAGGCCTAAATATGTACCTAATGATCTCGGAATTTCATGAAACAAGTTTCTATGGATTCCTAATTTTCTCATGATCATAAAAATATCCTAAATCTGAATTTTAACCTAATAAATTAAGTGTGGTGATTTTTTAACATGAATATGACCTAATTTGTAATAAAAAATTCACCGCACTCAATATAATATGTTAAAATTATGGATGAATATATTTTTAAGATTATAAGAAAATTAGGAACCTATAGAAACTTATTTCATAAAATTCTGAGATCGTTAGGTCCATATTTATTGAAACATAGATAGTTTAGTATTAATTAAGTATGTTAGCGTATAACGCATGTTTGAACATGTGTTTAAAACTAAAAATATAGATCTACAAATGTCAGAATTTCATGAAACAAGAGTCTATAAGTTTCTTATTTTCCCTTATTCATAAATATATCCTCTTCCTTAATTTTAAAATTATATATTGTGTTTCGTGTTTTTTTACCTAAATTAGGTCAAATTCGGGTTAAAAATTCACCATACTAAATATATGAGGTTAAAATTATGGATGAGGATATTTTTAAGATAATGAGAAAATTAGGAACCCATAGAAACTTGTTTCATGAAATTCCGAGATCATTAGGTCCATATTTAGGCCTTCCGAATGATTTTTCTTTTAATTTTTATTTTTCTTAAATTTGGGACGAATCCTGGATTCGTCCCAAAATTTGGGACAAATCCAGGAATTCGTCCCAAATTTTAAAAAAATAAAAAATAAAAGAAAATTTATTTGGAAGGCCTAAATATGGACCTAACGATATCGGAATTTCATGAAACAAGTTTCTATGGGTTCCTAATTTTCTCATTATCTTAAAAATATCCTCATCCATAATTTTAACCTCATATATTTAGTATGGTGAATTTTTAACCCGAATTTGACCTAATTCATAATAAAAAAAATTTGCCGCATTTAATATAGTATGTTAAAATTATGGATGAAGATATTTTTAAGATCACGAGAAAATTAGAAATCCATAGAAACTTATTTCACGGAAATCCGATATCTCTAAGTTCATATTTAGTGTTTCTAAATCATTTTTTTTATTTTTTTTAAAATTTTTTATATTTTGGGATGAATTTTGGAATTCGTCCCAGATTTAGGGTCGAATTCTGGAATTCGTCCCAGATTTGGGGACGAATTCCTAGATTCGTCCCAAAATCTATTTTTTAATTTATAAGTTAACCCTAAATCTCCTCCCACCCATCTGCCCCTTCCTCATCTGATTCCTTCCCGATCGGCTGCGGCACAGGTAACCCTCTCCCTTCTCCCTTCTCCCCTCTTCCCTCTCCTTTCTCCCACATCTGCCCACTTCTTCTCGCGAGGCCGCGGCTGGCCGTGGGGTCGCCTGGCCGCGGTTGGCCGCGCGTGGCCGCGGCTGGCCGCGCGTGGCCGCGGCTGGCCGCGCCTGGCCGTGGCTGGCGGTGGCTGGCGGCAGTTAGCCGCGAGTCGCCGCTGCTAGCACTGATGTCGCAAGATTTGGAATGGTGGAGTACTGATATGTGAAATTTAGGGCTTCATTCTTGTTTGTTAACAAAGAAAAGCACTGCAACTCTTGATCACTTAGATGTCAATGACCAATGATCTGTGAAATAGGGTTTAGGGCTGTTTTTGGATAAAGATTTGTAGTTCTTCTTGTATATAGATGTACAGTTTAGGGGTGTGGAAGTAATAAAATCTCAACTACACTAGGGCAAAATTTTGATACTAGGGTTTCGAATCCTAAATGTATGGGCAGCTCCAGTATACCATAGGTATAAATTTACCTTTGATTTTCTGTGTACTGATCCTCTTTATCATTACAAATACTTGTAGGATAGTTTTTAGATTGGAATTAATTAATGGAGGGACAAATTACAATAGAGTTGACATGTTTTTTTTTCTTTGATACAAAATTCAAAGGGTGCTCATTATTATTATTATTGTTAAAAAGATTTTCTTTTAAAGAAAAAAAACAGAAGCGACCCTATTCTATTTTTTATCTCAAAAATATCCTTATCAAAAAATTTTATTTTTCATCTAAAAAATGTCAATTCTGATCAACAATTGCTCTAATATAGAGAGTAATTTTGTTTTTTTTCCAAATTTTGTTCCATTAAAATATTATTATTTCAATTTAATTACAATTGCTTCAACTCTATTAAAATTGTTAGAATAATACTATAATAATTGATAATGTTGCTTGTGCAGGTTTCAATTTGGCATGATCTCAGTGTAGTTGAAGACAACTGTATTTGTTCACGTCTTTTCGATATTTCTAAGTTCATTAATATGCATTTAATGATCTGTATATAAAGTTAGCTTTAAATAATTATTTTATAGTTGATTAATTGTATTTCTTCTTTTTGATAAGCTTTTCTTTGTTGTTTTGTCTTTAATGATAAGATTTATTTCTGTTAATAATGTTTAACTAAATAGCTGAATTCAGGTAAAATGCAGAATGAGCGAAGTTGGATGTATAACAAGAATTCAAGTATAATGCAGAATGAGGAAGAGGAGGAGGAGGAGGAGGAGGAGGATGATAATCATAATGATGACTTTAATTTTTGACGATGGGTAAGTTTTGTTAGCTTATTTAAAAAAATTTCCCATAATTATGTATGATGATTATTTGTCTCATGTTTACTGTTTTACACATTAATCAATGGCTTGTTAACTTTTCTAATTTTTATTTTAATTAATATTGTCAATTTGTTTTTAACAGGGTTGGTGAGGCGAACTAAAGGTCCGAGAAAAAAAGTAAGTATTAAGTAACATGTTAAACTTTTAATTTTATTTATTTATTTATTTATTTTCTAATTGCTTTTAATTTATTGAAATTTATTACTACTGCTTTATTAGTTCAAATTGCAAATTATGATTAGAGTTTACCTAACAACCAAGTAACCATGATTACTAAAACACTTGTATCACAAAAAAATTAAGTTTAATTAGTTTGTGTTTTCTTCATTTGAGCTATTTTCATATGTTAGGAAATTTTAAGAATATCTTTCATGCTCTCCATGTGATCACATGGACATAGAATATTTGTAGCTATTGATTGATATGGTGAAATAGGTATTATTATAACAATTTGATGTGCCATTTATATTAGGTTGTATCATATTTACGATGTTTTTACTTAGCTTCAAGATACTTCTTATAATTTTATGACATGGATGGTTCATATCGTTGGTAAATAGGACATTTATTTGAATGTTTAAGGAATTTCACAGTTATGTCTTGTTTCCAATCTTTCCTGTTACATGGGCATTTCGTATTATATTTATAATCTTTCTTGTTACACATGATCTGGTTTATTTGTTTGTTGTTATGTAGGCAAAGGAGATTTGAAGGGGTGCAAAGCTTTTGGGCAGACGAAGATGACTTGATGTATTTTTAGTTTATTTACCTCCTTGGATGGATGATGGACTTATATAACATTTGATTGTTGAACTTTATAATATTTTCTAGAAGCTTGAACAAGATAGATGTAACAATCACCCTTCTTTACTAATCTCTAAGGATGGATGCTACTTAACTATAACTTTACTTAAGTAATGTTGCCTATGCTAATAAAAGCAAAGCTAAAAGAAAATTTCAGACTGCCATGCAAACCTTTTTTTTTTTTTTTTTTACTGTTCTTATTGTAACCGCCTTTCATATCATGCAATTTAAACATTTCTATATGTGATTACATGCTGAGAACGGAAAGAACTCTTTCTATAAAAAGAAAACTAAACTCAAACAATAAACTAGCATACCTAGAAATTGTTATAGACAGAGTTATAGAGAAACTAGTCCTCAGTATGCTACATTCAAGCTTAAAGGTAAGTCCATGCATGTTATGGTTTCGCATAGAATTCTCAGTTTAGAGCAACTGGAAAAAAAAAGTAGTCAACTGCATTATATACTATAGGGTTCGGTTGCTGCTTCTAACAGTGCTAGCAACCTAACCAATACGAAAGAACAAAATGAGTAACAGCTAACCATTTATTCTCCCATTCCAGGTACACCAATAACCTTCTTAGCATACAATTTAAGACACCATAGTAACAATTCTGATAGGGGTATTTCCAACAACACGGCATAAACAAGTCTAACATGCACTTTACCCATTTCAAGGCTTGAAAGCAATTACAGTACATTTAGGAACAACTGCAGATCACGAATATATCATGCAATTCTATTTGGTACAGCAACTGAGCATGCAAATCTTTCTGAATTTAAACAGCAGTGCATCCCAACACAATTAATGCTATAACATTGATAATAAGACACGTACATGGCAGTTCAAATGCAGAACTTTCAGCAATGACTAACTCCATTAGTGCAAGGAATAATAATACTGCACTAAATTTTAACATGCAACCAAAGCAATCACCTGAGGCTACTTTACAATGAAAACCAAATTTTCATATGCATTTACTTCCATAAAACATTTAACCATGCATTTAACCATCCGAATGGTTCCAGAAATCCAACAGAAACAAAAACAAAACATTTAAACACTTCATAACAGCAAAACAGAAAGAGTAACAGAATTTGTATTTCCTCTAAATTCTCCTAGTTATTTAAGAAGAAAACTCAATAAATTAACTTGCAGCAATTTATTAGCTAGATCCCAAGCTTCCATATCCGCCACCACACACACACCATCAACGTCTCCTTGTCGCCTTCTCCTATACCATTTTAGCCTTTCCTTTATTTTTATCCATATCTGCAGTAGGAGGAAAAAGTAGTATCTATAAGCTAAAAGCTTAGTAAGTGCTTTCTACTCACAAAATCCGATAAGGAAATGCATAAGCATAAAAGAAAGCAGGGAAATACATGCTCAACATGAAAATAGCAAATGGAACTACATCATGCATCTCTAAAGGAAACAACAATTTAATTTGCTAAAATTGGCAACTTTGATAAAAAAAACTTGTTCTGTTTGTTTCCAAATAAATACTTGTATACTTTAAAAATAATATTCAACTTTACTTGGGCCCGGCATTGTACCACTTTGCGCGCCTTTCTTAATGAGAATTGAGGTAGCTAATCCCGAAACCATTAAGACACTTCTAGACCTTATGTCTAGGGGCAACTTGGAGCCCATCCCTTGGACATTGTGTCCGGTACATGCCCTTTAAAAGTAAAATACTTTTCTTTATATACTTCTTTAATCACTTCTTTTAAATAAATGCCTTGGCATCTATTTAAGCACTTAGTGTGCCTTGATTCTAACTTCTGAAACTTAGGATCAGATTGTATCCTAATATTGCTTTACTTGTACTTCTCTCATTTATTCAACAAACAAGAGATTTTAAACTACATGGCACTGATATAAAATATTATCCAGTACATGTTCAAATAAACTCCACAATAATTAAAGAAAGAACAACTATATCACGGAAATATAACATGATATGTTCAAATCGGATTCAACAGCCAATAACAGAACTACATGGTCATAGACGGTAATCTTAGCTAAGCTCACAGCAGCAAAAGTTTCTACACATCAAGCTTGTATCAACTAACTTATTCATAAACCATCAATCTTGCTTGTATCAACTAACTTATTCATAAACCATCAATCTTTCATCATGCTGTAGCTGGAAGTAATTTGTATTCTACTTAAACATGCTTGAATTGTGAGGTAACTACATTTAGATAAGCATGCTGTAACCAATCCAGAAGACACTTAAAAAAAAAACTGTCCGTGATCAAAAAAACAGCAAACGAACTTGAACCAAAGCCCAAACCGAAATGCTAGCAGAGGTTTAAAATCTGGACAATAGGCTAGAATGAAGGGCTGCTCTTGTTCATTACACAACAACAAGAAAATGCGAACAAAAACCCCAAAAGCTACTCCTACCGCAGGTGAGAAACACTTACAATGGATTCTTGGACTTACAACCGGAGAAAGAGACCTAGGGTTCGGACGAGGTGAAGGTTTCGGCGATCCCTTCCTATCCGCGTGTTCTCCTTGACGAGGAGACCACGAATCCGCGAACAACTCTCGGAAAGAAGTCCTCGCCGGCCGCCGGAAACGAGCCCTAGCGCCGTCGCCCCTTTTTCGCCCGAGAGGAGAAGGCGGCGTCGCGTGGTGAGGAGGGGAAAGTGATTTGGGGTTTTTAGGGTTCGGGGAGGAATTAACCTCCTTTAATAACTTGAGTGATCCGAATCTACCTATAACTCAAATATATTCGTTCACATACTTAGTTAACAAAACGAGCTCAGCTCGGTTGGTTGGGCCGCTTACTGCTTGGGCCCGAGAAGCTGGGTTCGAATCCCAGCTCTTGCACTTTGGTTTTTTTTTTTATTTTATCTTTTTCCTTTTAAACTTTCTCCACTCGGTAAAAATACCAAACGGACTCCAAAAATTGCATAAAAATACTCTAAAAATTCCTAAAAAAATCTCTAGAATATTTAAAAGCATTTTCAATTATTTTTGAAGATATTCAGAACTCAAAATAAGGAAAATTGGGTCGTTACAATTCCCCATACCTTATAAAAAGTTCGTCCTCGAACTTAGAATAGTTCTGGATATTTTTGCCTCATACTGTCCTCCCTCTCCCAAGTGACTTCCTCGTGTTCTTGGTTCTGCCAGACGACCTTCACTAGTGGTACTTCTTTGCTTCTTAGTCTCTTGACTGCTCTGTCCACTATCTGTGTAGGTCTACTCTCAAAACTAAGATCCGCTTGGATCTGTACTGACTGAGGCTCAATCACTTGACTAGGGTCATGGAGGCACTTCTTTAACATGGAGACATGAAACACATTGTGTATTGCTGACATGTCTGGTGGTAAGTCCAGTCTGTAAGCTACTTTCCCAATCCTGTCCGTAATCAGGTAAGGTCCTACATAGCGAGGACTTAATTTGCCCTTCTTGCCAAATCTCATCACTCCCTTCATAGGAGCAACTTTGAGAAAAACTGAATCTCCTACTTGAAATTCCAGTGGCCTACGGCGTGTGTCAGCATAGCTTTTCTGTCTACTCTGGGCAGTCTCAATCCTCTGTCTGATTTTCTGAATAGCCTGAGTGGTTTCTTCTATCAGCTCTGTCTGAATGCCCAGCTCCACTTCCATTTCCTTTCTTTCACCTGCTTCTTGCCAGCATATAGGTGATCTGCACTTCCTGCCATACAACGCCTCATATGGTGCCATCCTGATGGTGGTAGCTGTTGTTGTAGGCAAACTCAGCTAAGCACAGATACTTGCACCAACTGCCTTTAAAATCTAGTGCACAAGCCCTGAGCATATCTTCTAGGATCTGATTTACTCGCTCTGTCTGTCCATCAGTCTGAGGATGGAAGGCTGTGCTGAACTTGAGCTTGGTGCCTAGTGCAGTCTGTACACACTCCCAAAAGTGAGAGGTGAAGCGCCCATCTCTATCAGAAATAATAGATTTGGGAACTCCGTGAAGTCTGATCACCTCTTTAACATACAGCTGTGCTAACTGCTCTATAGAGTGAGACACTTTGATGGCTAGAAAATGAGCAGACTTGGTCAATCTGTCCACTATCACCCATATTGCATCGTATCCATTCGTAGTTCTTGGGAGACCTGTTATAAAGTCCATGGATATGTCTTCCCACTTCCACTCTGGTATTGAGAGAGGTTGTAGCATCCCTCCTGGTCTCTGGTGTTCTGCTTTGACTCTCTGGCATGTCAGGCAGGTACTGACATATTTAGCCACATCTCTTTTGAGTCCAGACCACCAGAACTTCTGCTTCACGTCTTGGTACATCTTGGTGGAACCAGGATGCATGGAGTATGGTGTACTATGGGCTTCTTCTAAAATTTTCTTTCTCAGCTCTTCATCATTTGGAACACAAAGGTGATTCCCCTGATAAAGAATTCCACTATCTGATACTCGAAATTCTGAACTTCCTTCCTCTTGTATCCCTTGCTTGATCTTTTGGATATCTGGATCTTCACTTTGCTTTTTCTGTATATCCTCAAGCAGGGTTGACTCTAGGGTCAATGCAGAAAGTTGCCCATAAATAATTTCAAGTCCGAAATCTGACAACTCCTTCTGTAGTGGCAGGGCTAATGATGATAAGGACATCAAGGATGCACTGGACTTCCTGCTTAATGCATCTGCCACTTTATTAGCTTTACCTGGGTGGTAGAGGATTTCACAGTCATAATCTTTGACCAACTCTAGCCACCTACGCTGTCTCATGTTTAAGTCCTTCTGAGTGAAGAAGTACTTAAGACTCTGATGGTCTGTGAAGATTCTGCACTGGACTCCATATAAGTAGTGTCGCCAGAGTTTCAGTGCAAAGACTACAGCTGCCAGCTCTAGATCATGAGTGGGGTAATTCTTCTCGTAGTCTTTGAGTTGTCTGGAAGCATAAGCTATAACTTTTCCTTCCTGCATGAGTACAGCTCCTAATCCCATCTTGGAAGCATCACTGTAGATGTCAAAACTCTTGTCGCTCTCTGGAACAGTCAGTATAGGAGCACTGGTCAGTCTCTTCTTGAGTTCTTGAAAACTCTGCTCACATTTATCTGACCATTCAAACTTCTTATCTTTCCTGGTGAGGGCTGTAAGTGGAGAGGCTATCCTGGAAAAGTCCTCCACAAATTTCCTGTAGTACCCAGCTAAACCAAGGAAGCTTCTGATCTCCCTGGCATTCTTGGGTCTCTTCCAGTTGCTGACCGCTTCTACTTTGGCTGGATCTACCTGAATACCTTCTTTTGAAACAATGTGACCTAGAAATGCCACCTGTTCCAACCAGAACTCGCACTTTGAGAATTTAGCATAGAGTTGCTTTTGTTGAAGGGTCTGCAGAACTATTCTCAAGTGCGTGTCATGCTCCTCTGAAGTTCTGGAATAGACTAGAATGTCGTCTATGAACACAATGACGAACTTGTCGAGGTATTCTCTGAACACTCTATTCATCAAGTCCATGAAGACTGCAGGTGCATTAGTCACACCAAAAGGCATGACTACGAATTCGTAGTGTCCGTATCTGGTCCTGAAAGCTGTTCTGGGTATGTCACTCTCCTTCACTTTCAACTGATGGTACCCAGAGCGCAGATCTATCTTGGAGAACACTGTTGCACCTTTCAATTGATCAAATAAATCATCGATCCTGGGCAGTGGATACTTGTTCTTGATGGTCACCTGATTCAGAGCCCTATAATCTATGCACATCCGCATAGATCCATCCTTCTTCTTGACAAACAACACAGGAGCTCCCCATGGTGAGTGACTAGGGCGAATGAAACCCTTGTCAAGCAGCTCCTGAAGTTGTTCTTGTAGCTCTTTCAACTCTGCTGGGGACATGCGGTATGGAGCTTTTGAAATTGGACTGGTAAGACAGTTCAATCTCAAACTCCACCTCTCTATTGGGAGGTAGTCCAGTAGCTCTTAGGAATACCTGGATACTCACTGAGACTACCCGAACTTCTTCCCTTGGGTCTTTCTTCTTCTTACTACTCACAATGAATGCAAGAAAACCAGACACCCTTTAGCTAACATCTGGAGTTGTGAGAGAAGAGAGAAATTTCGGTCTTCCTCTTTGGTACTCCTGTAAATTCAAAGGATGGTTCACCTTCGGACTAAAGATCACTTTTCTTCTGCGGCAGACTTGCTAATGAAATCCATACCCAAAATGATATCGAAATCCTGCATAGCGAGGACTACCAGATTAACACATAGCTCTCGATCTGAAATTCGACTAGTACGGATCGAAGCCATGACTAGATTCCATGACTTCCCGAAGGTAGGGTTGTCGGGAACTTGGAATTCATGCTTTCTGAGGTACTGTAATTCTTTGGCAAAAGGTATGGATACAAAAGAATGGGTCGCCCAAGTATCAAATAGTGCGGTAGCTATATGTTGAAAAATAACTACTTGACATTTTACGACCGTGACTTCCTCTTTGGTAAGGGAGAATACTCTGCATTGTCAAAGGCTGGTGGAGCTTCCAACCTTCCTTGGCTGATCTGTCCTTCCGAGTTGCGGGCATATAATGTAGTTGAGGCTTGGCTCCATATTGTATTGGTTTGGGGTGCTTTGAACTTGTTAGGACACTTTGCTTGGCCATGTGTCCTTCTTGACCACAAGAATAACATCCAGTCTTGCCCAAGAGACAGGCTCTGGATGTGTTCTCCCACATTTAGGGGGAAGGAGCTTAGTCTGTTTGATTTCCGGTCCTCCCTTCTGACTTCCTGAATTCCACTGCTTTCTTTTAGTGCCCTTGCCTTTCCAGTTCTGATTATTTGACTGGGGTTTCTGATTTCCCCCAGTCTTGGTCTCCATCTTGATTGGCTTGTGTTGCTCTCTTTGTGCCTTCATGCTGCTCAGGTAGTGCTCAGCTACTAAGGCTCTACTGACCAATTCTTCTCCAGTCAGGGGCTGATGAGTCCCACTTCTCACATTAAGTGATATCACAGGCTTCAGCATTCTGAGCATTAGTCTGACTCGCTCCTTCTCTGTACTTACTAGTTCTGGGCAGAGACGAGCTAGCCTGTTGAATCTTTTAACTGCTTCCTCCACTGTCAGATCCCCCAGTCTGAACTCCATAAACTCCTCGTAGTGCTTGTTGGTGATCTTTTGGCGAAAGAACTCGTCGTAGAACTCTGTCTCAAAATCAATCCATCTCATCTGATTGACTGCCCTCTTGCTTTTGACTCTCTCCCACCACATGCGTGCGTCTCGTGTGCAGAAGGAGGCACACTTGACTTTCTCGACTTCGGCGGTCAAGAAGCTCCATGGTGCTCTCGATGTTTGAACCAAGCACAGGCATCCCGTGGCTCGATCGTGCTCGAGAAGCTCTGGTTTCGTTTGACCCTGTATGAGGTAGGCTTCTTGTCTGCGGGGTCGTGGCGACTCCTTGGGCAGCTGGTGGAACCTCGATTACCTGGAGTCTCCACGGTTCTTGTTTGAGGAGTAGGAGGGATCGGTTCGATTTGCCATCAGTTGGCAATTACTTGTTCAGCTACTTGTTTACGAGTTGGGCAACAACTTGAAAGATTGGGCTCGATTGAGCACGGCACCTCATTCTCTGAACATGGTCCTCAACACGAGCGGGGGCGTCCTCTTCTCGACATCTAGTTAAACAAATAAGAAAATTTGATGATTTCTCTACCCTTTCTAAACATACCCATTTATATATTAAGAAGGGAAATAGCTAAAAAAAATAAAATTCTTATCTTACTCATTCACTTATAACTATCCATCCATACTGCAAATAATAATGTAAATAAAGGAAGGCAATAAAGAAAGAACTTAAATACTTTCTTACTTGAAAGCGGCAAGGATGATGCTGATGTGTGTGTGTTGCTGGAAAATGAACCTGCTCTGATACCAACTGTAACAATCACCCTTCTTTACTAATCTCTAAGGATGGATGCTACTTAACTATAACTTTACTTAAGTAATGTTGCCTATGCTAATAAAAGCAAAGCTAAAAGAAAATTTCAGACTGCCATGCAAACCTTTTTTTTTTTTTTTTTTTTTTTTTTTTTTTTTTTTTTTTTTTTTACCCCCTTTTATATTATGCAATTTAAACATTTCTATATGTGATTACATGCTGAGAACGGAAAGAACTCTTTCTATAAAAAGAAAACTAAACTCAAACAATAAACTAGCATACCTAGAAATTGTTATAGACAGAGTTATAGAGAAACTAGTCCTCAGTATGCTACATTCAAGCTTAAAGGTAAGTCCATGCATGTTATGGTTTCGCATAGAATTCTCAGTTTAGAGCAACTGGAAAAAAAAGTAGTCAACTGCATTATATACTATAGGGTTCGGTTGCTGCTTCTAACAGTGCTAGCAACCTAACCAATACGAAAGAACAAAATGAGTAACAGCTAACCATTTATTCTCCCATTCCAGGTACACCAATAACCTTCTTAGCATACAATTTAAGACACCATAGTAACAATTCTGATAGGGGTATTTCCAACAACACGGCATAAACAAGTCTAACATGCACTTTACCCATTTCAAGGCTTGAAAGCAATTACAGTACATTTAGGAACAACTGCAGATCACGAATATATCATGCAATTCTATTTGGTACAGCAACTGAGCATGCAAATCTTTCTGAATTTAAACAGCAGTGCATCCCAACACAATTAATGCTATAACATTGATAATAAGACACGTACATGGCAGTTCAAATGCAGAACTTTCAGCAATGACTAACTCCATTAGTGCAAGGAATAATAATACTGCACTAAATTTTAACATGCAACCAAAGCAATCACCTGAGGCTACTTTACAATGAAAACCAAATTTTCATATGCATTTACTTCCATAAAACATTTAACCATGCATTTAACCATCCGAATGGTTCCAGAAATCCAACAGAAACAAAAACAAAACATTTAAACACTTCATAACAGCAAAACAGAAAGAGTAACAGAATTTGTATTTCCTCTAAATTCTCCTAGTTATTTAAGAAGAAAACTCAATAAATTAACTTGCAGCAATTTATTAGCTAGATCCCAAGCTTCCATATCCGCCACCACACACACACCATCAACGTCTCCTTGTCGCCTTCTCCTATACCATTTTAGCCTTTCCTTTATTTTTATCCATATCTGCAGTAGGAGGAAAAAGTAGTATCTATAAGCTAAAAGCTTAGTAAGTGCTTTCTACTCACAAAATCCGATAAGGAAATGCATAAGCATAAAAGAAAGCAGGGAAATACATGCTCAACATGAAAATAGCAAATGGAACTACATCATGCATCTCTAAAGGAAACAACAATTTAATTTGCTAAAATTGGCAACTTTGATAAAAAAAACTTGTTCTGTTTGTTTCCAAATAAATACTTGTATACTTTAAAAATAATATTCAACTTTACTTGGGCCCGGCATTGTACCACTTTGCGCGCCTTTCTTAATGAGAATTGAGGTAGCTAATCCCGAAACCATTAAGACACTTCTAGACCTTATGTCTAGGGGCAACTTGGAGCCCATCCCTTGGACATTGTGTCCGGTACATGCCCTTTTAAAAGTAAAATACTTTTCTTTATATACTTCTTTAATCACTTCTTTTAAATAAATGCCTTGGCATCTATTTAAGCACTTAGTGTGCCTTGATTCTAACTTCTGAAACTTAGGATCAGATTGTATCCTAATATTGCTTTACTTGTACTTCTCTCATTTATTCAACAAACAAGAGATTTTAAACTACATGGCACTGATATAAAATATTATCCAGTACATGTTCAAATAAACTCCACAATAATTAAAGAAAGAACAACTATATCACGGAAATATAACATGATATGTTCAAATCGGATTCAACAGCCAATAACAGAACTACATGGTCATAGACGGTAATCTTAGCTAAGCTCACAGCAGCAAAAGTTTCTACACATCAAGCTTGTATCAACTAACTTATTCATAAACCATCAATCTTGCTTGTATCAACTAACTTATTCATAAACCATCAATCTTTCATCATGCTGTAGCTGGAAGTAATTTGTATTCTACTTAAACATGCTTGAATTGTGAGGTAACTACATTTAGATAAGCATGCTGTAACCAATCCAGAAGACACTTAAAAAAAAACTGTCCGTGATCAAAAAACAGCAAACGAACTTGAACCAAAGCCCAAACCGAAATGCTAGCAGAGGTTTAAAATCTGGACAATAGGCTAGAATGAAGGGCTGCTCTTGTTCATTACACAACAACAAGAAAATGCGAACAAAAACCCCAAAAGCTACTCCTACCGCAGGTGAGAAACACTTACAATGGATTCTTGGACTTACAACCGGAGAAAGAGACCTAGGGTTCGGACGAGGTGAAGGTTTCGGCGATCCCTTCCTATCCGCGTGTTCTCCTTGACGAGGAGACCACGAATCCGCGAACAACTCTCGGAAAGAAGTCCTCGCCGGCCGCCGGAAACGAGCCCTAGCGCCGTCGCCCCTTTTTCGCCCGAGAGGAGAAGGCGGCGTCGCGTGGTGAGGAGGGGAAAGTGATTTGGGGTTTTTAGGGTTCGGGGAGGAATTAACCTCCTTTAATAACTTGAGTGATCCGAATCTACCTATAACTCAAATATATTCGTTCACATACTTAGTTAACAAAACGAGCTCAGCTCGGTTGGTTGGGCCGCTTACTGCTTGGGCCCGAGAAGCTGGGTTCGAATCCCAGCTCTTGCACTTTGGTTTTTTTTTTTATTTTATCTTTTTCCTTTTAAACTTTCTCCACTCGGTAAAAATACCAAACGGACTCCAAAAATTGCATAAAAATACTCTAAAAATTCCTAAAAAAAATCTCTAGAATATTTAAAAGCATTTTCAATTATTTTTGAAGATATTCAGAACTCAAAATAAGGAAAATTGGGTCGTTACAATAGATCTTGTAAAATTTGTTGAGATCTTTATATTTGTTGAATTATGAGTTGATCGAGTTCAATTATTACTCTTGTATGTGAAATTAAGATGTGTTGAATGTATATAAATGTTATTTGAATTTGGTGTTTATGTATCTATGGATTGAATTGCAAAAAGAAATTTAATCTGGAAAAAAAATTTAGTATTAGGGACGAATTTGGCGACGAAAACGATTTGTTCCCACTCTATCGTAATTGTATCGAATCTAGAATTTGGGACGAATATGTGGATTCGTCCCAGAATTTGGGACGAATTCTGGGACGAATCCACAAATTCGTCCCAAAATTCGTCCCAGATTCTGGGACGAATTTTGGGACGAAAATTTATTTATTAATTAAATTAGTATTTTTGTCCCCAAATTTGTTGCAAATGCTTAAAATTTTGCAACAAATTTATTATTCGTTGCAAAATTAGGGACAAATTTGGCAACAAAAAAAAATTGTCACCGAATTCGTCCCCAAATTCGTTGCAATATTAGGGACAAACTTAGCAACAAAAAATAATTTGCCACTGAATTGTCCCCAATTTTGTTGCAAAAATAGGGACAAATTTGGCAACAAAAAATTATTTCCTCCGAACTGAATTCATCCCCAAATTCGTTGCTAAGTTTGCAACAACAAAATTATTCGTTCCTTTTTTGCGACAAATTTGGGGACGAAAATTTTATTCGTTGCCAATTTTGTCCCCAAATTCGTTGCTGAATTTGCAACAAATCATAATTCGTTCCAAAAGTTAGCATCAAACATTTTGGGACGAAAAAATTTTCGTCCCTGATTTCGTCCCAAAAAATTTTGCAACGAATTTTTTTGTAAAATTCGTCCCAAAATTCGTCCCAAAATGCCTTATTTTTTGTAGTGATATATATAAATATATTAAATTTATTTATTAGAATAAAATTATAAATTTTAATAATAATATTATAAAAATTCGAATAAGCTCATGAACCATGAATATATTCGTTAAATAAAATTCGAGTCCGATTCAATTATAAATGAACCAAATTTAAATATTTAAGAGTTCGACTCAACTCGACTCAATTACATTACTAGGAAGAAGATAAGGCTGCCGTTAGTCGTGACAGTGGCAAGCAAAGGCTATTCTTGTCTTTTAGTTACCTGACCATGGATAGTGGATCGCAATTTCAACCTGATGGGAAGCCGGTAGTTTGATTGGATTGGAATTCAGAGATGCATGCAGAGCATGTGATACATGCATCATTTTCATTTATATTTTCATTTATCATTGTGCAAAGATGGGTCCTGCCGCCCAGCAATCCCTAGGCCTGACCCCACAGAAATCCTAATAAGAGGTAAATCAACGATAAATGCTGGTCCAGATAAAGCGTGATGTCTCTGGAATTTAACACAGCCGACCCAGATTATTCATCCAGTATACGTCTGTGGACCTTCGACCCTATAATTCATTGTGTAAGGATGTCACACCTTAACCGATTGATCCAACCCGCGGGGGCTATATTTTCATTTATCATGTAAGGACAGCAGCTGGCAGAGAGAGACAGACAGATGCGTTGGAGTGATTGATTGAGTGGCTGTGGGAGTAGTGGTTGAAAGGTTGCGTCAGTCTGTGTGCTGGGTTGACGATTGCTGGGCCGCTTTTTCGCTTGGAAGCATGGGCCTTGCGAGCTCTGTTTCGCCCCAATCTAAAACCTGGCATCTTTGAGAGGTTTTGGGTGTTGAGAATTTCACTTAAATAATAGTTTAAAAATTTTAAAACTATTAAGTAAATTTTTAAAATTATCAATCGCGGAAACGTATTTTGAATAAACTAGTTGACTCATCAATCACCTGATATTTTTTTTAATCAATTGAGTTTTTTTACCTTTTTTTATCAAAATTAATTTTAGATAAAATCAATTAATACATCAAATGACCTCAGATTTATATGAAACAAGTTCTTATATGTTCGGTTACCTCTCTTGATTATATATATGTCCTTAAACGTCAGGTTGACTCAATATATTGATAGCAGTGATTTTTTGAACACAAATATATTTGAAAAATTTAATTCGTGTTCAAAAAATTATTACTCTCAATATATTGGATCAAATTGGTATTTGAGGGCATGGACATAAACAAGAAAAGTAGACGAACACATAAAAACTACTTTCATGTCAATCCGAATTCAATCTATTGACTGGTTTTGTCCAAAATCGGCTAATGGACCAAATGACATTGGATTAATATGAAACTAGCTCTTATATGTTCGTCTACTTTTCTTGATTATATCCATGATCTCAAATATCAATTTGATCTAATATATTGAGATCAGTGATTTTTTTTAATACAGATGTGTTTGAAAAAATTTTAACATCAAAATTTTGAGCAAATCAATCGACTGATTTACTTTTATTTTATTATTATCAAATTTGAGTTTAGGTAAAATCAGTTGATAGACCAAATGATTTCGGATTGACATAAAACTAGTCCCTATATGTTTGACTAGTTCTTTTAATTATATTCATACTCTCAAATATCAATTTGACATAATATATTAAGAACAATGATTTGTTGAACATAGATTGTATTCGAAAATTTTAATTTATGTTTAAAAAATTACTATTCTCAATATATTGGGTCAAATTGGCATTTGAGGGCATGAATATAATTAAAAGAAGTAGATGAACATATAAGAACTAGTTTCATATCAATTTGAGATTATTTAATCTATTTGCCAATTTTACCAAAAATTGACTGATAGATCAAATGACCTTGGATTGATATGAAAATAGTTTTTATATGCTCATCTACCTCTCTTGATTATATCTATGACCTCAAACGTCAATTTAACTCAATATAGTAAAAACAATGATTTTTTAAACATGAAAATATTTAAAAAATTTAATTTTAAAAATCGATTGATGGACCAAACAACTTCGGATTGACATAAAACTAGTTCCTATGTGTTTTGATAGTTCTTCTGATTATATCCATGCCCTCAAACGTCAATTTGTTTCAATATATAAAGAATAGTAATTTTTTTGAATACGGATGTGATCGAAAAATTCAATTTATGTTCACAAAATCAATGCTCAATATATTGGGTCAAATTCGTATGTGAGGACTTGGGTACATAATCAGGAGAGGTAGATGAACACATAAAAACCAGTTTCATGTAATTCTACCTATTTTGTCCAAAACTGACTCATGGACCAAATAACCTTAAATTGACATGAAACTAACTTTTATGTGTTCATCTATCTCTCCTGATTATATCCATGCCCTCAAACACCAATTTGATTTAATATATTGAGAGCAATGATTTTTTGAACATGAAAATATTTAAAAATTTTAATTTATATTCAAAAAGTCACTGCTCTCAATATATTGGGTTAAATTGGTATTTGAAGACATGGATATAATCAGGAGTAGACAAATACATAAGAACTAGTTTCATATCAATTTGAGGTTATTTGGTCCATCAGTTGATTTTTAAAATTAAATTTTTTAAATATTTTCATATTTAAAAAATCATTACTCTCAATATATTAAATTAAATTAACGTTTGAAGACATGAATATAATCAGGAGAGGTAGAGAATCACTACAACAAAAACCTTCATAGACATCGGTTTTCCACCGGTGTCTATTTCAGTTTCGACCGATGTCTATGAAGCCGATGTTAAAAGTCTGCCATTTTAGACATCGGGTTAAAACCGGTGTAGTATCACTTAACGACACCGGTCTTCAAATCGGTTATTAACCGGTGTAGTATCACTTAACGACACTGTTTCATCAACGGTGTAAAACCGATGTAATATTGTATGTTAATAACACCAGTTTTGGCAGCGGTAAATGACCGATGTAATATTAGTTAATAACACCGATTTTGCAGCGGTGGAAAACCGATGTAATATGTATATTTTTTAACAGCACAAATTTGATTTCTGAAACAATGAAAAACCGATAATAAAAAAAATACACAAATATTCATAAATTATACAAATATTCTTCATTCAATAATATCCATAAAATACACAAATATTCACAAATTATATAAATAATCTTCTTACAACAATATCCATAAAATACCCAAACATTCTTTTTACATCAAAAGCTAGCTAATAAATATCAAAATCAAGGTAGAACATTCTTTTAACACATCAAGGTAGAACCGCACTTCAAATGTAATCTAGCATGCATTCAGCCCACTCGAACCACACTTCATCAATTTCAACTCTGGAGTACTTGAGATTTGTAAACTGTAAAAACACATAAATAATATATTAGTAAACCAAGACTAAAAAGGATACAACATGCAGAGTATCAGTAGTACAAGATGTTAGCAGTTCCTGCTAATAGAATTATATGCAAAGCTATATAAAGAATATTAGGCAGTAAGAGCATGGATAACAATGAGTCTGTCACATACTGATGCTTATATGGACAACTTAATGCCTATCCCATTGGATAAACTTTCATACACTCGAGCAAACTATTATCCTAGGCATGCATTCCATGCATAAATTTGTAGATATATATGATTCTATCTTATATGCGTTTGCAGCAGATGAAAGAAGGGGTAACAAAATATGTTGCACAAATAAGAAACAAGGAACAAAGTTTAACAATAGAGCATTGCCTGCAAACTTGGCTATGAACAAAAAAAAGGCAAGATAGTCTACATAGAAATAGATACTTAGAGAACAAGAAGATCCAGAAGGTATGGTCACTTTCACACATCAGTACTTTAACAAACAAAATATTACAAAGGCCAATCATAGGAAGGAGAATTTTACCGAGAAAATAAAGTTGTATCCCATTTCGAGAATAACACGCAGAAATTCTATCCTTCTCCACATCATTGACAAATATCCAGCAATCATGTAAATCTTCTCATCTGAGAAATCCATTCCCTCAGTATAAAGAGCAAAACAGTGAGTATGCAAGGATATGCACCTTATGTACGCTTTCTTGTCCAAGGCAATGATTACCAAATGGTCCAGGAGTCTGCGCGTTCCATCTCCTGTCCGAAAACTTTGAAAACACAAATCTATAATAGAACCAGGAGAAGCCCAGGCAGCATTCAAAGTTGTTAATATTACTGTTTTGTTTTCCATAGCTGCTTCCTTTAGAACTTTCTCAAGCTTAACATCGTTCTTTTCCTGCAAGCAGATATATAATTGTCTATAAAGGAGGAAAATTCACAATTGTTTGCAGGCACACAAGTTAAACGATATAAATTAGGGGGGGGGGGGGGGAGGAAATGACTTATTATGTTGCATAAAATAGCATAAATCAAGTGATTTACTGACAGCTTAAGCTCATGGGGCAGATAATCATCCAATCGGATTTAACATTGTATTAAGCAGAAGAAACAAAATCAGTCCAGGTACTAGGCTTGTCTACAAATTCAACTTCGCCAAAATGAAGTGTGTTGAGAATATAGCATTCAGAATTCAACATTAAAGGAATGGTAGCAAGAGAGTATCCTAGAAAGTCACAAGGCATAAAAATTTTGAAAACAGTTATAACTTTTCAATAGTTTAGAAACATTATAGACTAAACCCTATTATGTCTAATTGAAACAAGTTGATCGGGAAGGTTAAAATAAGTTAATCAGCTTTTCATATATGTTGGATTTACTATAGAAAACTTGCCGCATTATGCAGAAAAGACATTCAATTGCACTTTACAATATCTTAAAGTTTTTCAAGAAGAACAAAATACTCTACAAAAGACTATTGTATACTTCATAAGTAACTCATATCATACACATACTAAGTGCATAATGAAAGTTGTTAAATTGTAGTTAGTCCAACAGAAATGGCTTCATAATTAGCATCAAGAAGTTCACGAAAACACAAATGATTAGGAAGACTAGCATATGAGGAATAGATTTAAATCATGAAACTTCTGATGCAGAAGGTACATGCTGGTCCAATAAAGTTGTACACAATTTAGTTGTTAAAATAAGTGAGATGAAACGTAAAGCAAAAAAATAGTTATGTGCAGAAATACATGTAATAATAAAATCGCTGCATAATTGAACATGCCCACTAAAACGTTGATGTTGTTGCTCAAATGTTATAACACGAGGAGGAAGGAACCCAAAACCATACATGATAAATATATAGAGCCGAACCTGATCATAGAAGTAACCCAAAGCCATACTATGCAATCTTAAACACTTAAAAGAGAAACATTTTATCACCTGTTTGAGACCAATAATGTAATTCTCTTCCATGACTTTATCCCAATCAAACCTCTCTGCCAAACCATTTAGCAAGTCTGCGATCTGCTCATAATTCATTGGGCACAAAGTATCAACTTCAAAACCAAACTTTTCATGTTCAGTACCAATTCTGTTTCAGCAAAAAAAACATACAAGTCATCATAACAATATGACCAACGACAGTGAAACGTCTCTTTAAACTTCAAAGATAAACAAAGAGGCATCCCTTCCATATGGAATAGAAAAAATGAAACAATTCAATAAGTACAAGGAAATTAATTTTCATAAGAAACAACATTGATAAACTATTGATTCCTAGAGGCCAGCTCCATGGATCTTTTCTCAACATTGACCTCTATGTAAGGAAATGAATGGAAAAAAAAACAAATTCATAAACAAGGAGCCTTAAATAAGGAAATAAAGCAGTTTATTCAGGGTACAATAAATGGACAAGATTAATTTGCAATATTAATACGAAGGAAAAAAATCTTCTTTGTTCCTGTACTTCACAAGGATACTAGGACAGTAACTAATACAACCAGCCAAGTCTTCCTCGACTTAGATAATTAACAGGATATGTATTTAGTTCCTACAGAATTCCATATACTAATCATTCAAAGAAAACTTAAAAAAAACATAATAATTGGAAAGGAGAAACAAAATCACATCAATAGAGATCCTGTATAAACTTCTGTACACCAAATGCATGATCAAAGGCAATCCATATTTATCCACCAACGATCC
Organism: Zingiber officinale; assembly: GCF_018446385.1. Classification (NCBI taxonomy): domain Eukaryota; kingdom Viridiplantae; phylum Streptophyta; class Magnoliopsida; order Zingiberales; family Zingiberaceae; genus Zingiber; species Zingiber officinale. The sequence continues at coordinate 135,155,327 of NC_055997.1, read as the reverse complement.
CAGGAAGGACTAGCAGGCATAGCAGAAAAGCCAGATGAAGAGTATATACCTCCATTTCTCCTTGGGCTTGCAACCCGAAGCGAGATACCTCACGAGATCGGAGTAGAAACCGACACCAAATGGATGCATCGCCACATTTAAGATATCAATAACCTTACTCTCCTTCATTGACTCGGTTGCATTTTGCAATAGGGCTTGCACAAGGATAGACATAGAAGTAAATGACAGAGGAAAGTATGCAACTGAACAATCACATTTTGGATATTGACAAATAAATTCGACTAGACTGACCCTTCGAAAGTTGTCGAACGATATGTGACCTTCTCCGTTTGGTGCTAGCAGCTTAAACTGTGATCTTAGATAAAACAGTTGATCCTCTGTTAGGGCTTTGGATAGCGCCTGAAAAGTGCGATGCGATAAAAAAATATTAAACAAGTAAGATAGAGTATATAACCATTGTATAAGTTCTGCATGTTGCTGTAAAACAGACTTCGAGGTTTTGATGAATTGAATATGATGGGTGCAAAATTGTTTGCCCGGGAACCGCTGTTTGTATGTTTGTTGTACTAATGCCTTAAGATATGATAAGAATAGGTTCAACAAATCAGCAATCAAATTTTAAATGATTTTTATTTATTTTTTTTAAATTATTAGGTTGGAGAAAGCCTCAAGTAGTAAAGACCAACACAGCTTAATCATGATAATGATTTATCAAGAATACCAAGTCTACAAGATTTGAAATTTAAGCACACATTTACCGGGTTTGTAGAGTAGTAGCTCTAAGATATCCATATTGGGTTTGCCTTCTAAGTCATCTATTGCTATATCAATTTTTGAACCTTTAATTGTTAGTTTAAAGGCACCATACATTGTAGATCCCTTAACGTTCAAGACACATAGATCTAACACTTGCCTGCATTATTCATTAAGTTGAAATTTTGCCTTCTAATATTGTTAAATACTTCTATCTTGTTTTCATGTTAAACCTGGTATTTAATCCTTCCCCATTCTACATTAGCATTGCTTAAGTTTGTTGTGGAAATTCCATCTCATGCACTAACCCATATCAACTGAAGCAATAGTTCAATTTACAAAAATATAATTGTTAGACAGAAATATGAAAGTTGTGTTTTGTCAAAAAATTAACAGGAAATATTGAGATTCTAAACAATAGTTCAATTTATCTCCAAAAGAATAACTGAATCAAGGAAAACCAGAATACTTCAGTATCACTTACTTTTCATGATAACATGTACTACATCTTCAAAATTAATGACACCTTCATCTCCCAATACTTTTGCAAGCTCTCTGTAGAAGTTAGAGAAAAGACACAGATAAGATTAAATAGGGTAACTCAAAGTGTTCTTCTAACAGCATCACTGAGTAGGATAATGCCACCCCATGAAGGCTATTACCTTTGCTTACATTGTGTTTAATTGAATAATTGGATTCATCATTTAATGCATCTTGATGCAAGCATAACCCACAACTATTAATATATTGGGCTATTAAATTATTGTATTTAAACATTTATCTCTGCATCATACCAAAAGCCACAGTTGTAAAAAAAACGTACATAAAGAACAAATTCTTAAGTTAAACCATCAAATAGAGAAGTCAACCTATTTTTTTCAATGTATGTATGGGTCAATGCCACATTGTATATTAAAGAAATGAGATTAGCGCAGCCACCATAGTATAAACTCCATGAATGCATCTTATGAGAAACATCATCTAAACACCCTACCATATTATCTGGCAAGTTTGTCATAATTGTTTTTTTTTCTTGTCTTCATCCGTTAGTTAAATATAGTTTCTTTTTCAGGTGAACTCCCACAGTATGCAAAATGCTCATTATCACTAATTCAGTAATTAAAAAAAAGGCAAATGCACAATGCTATGTGAAATAGGGAATTATCCAAGTCATGGCTAGCTTTTCGCAGGCAGCCATTCCGGCGGACATAATCTGCCTTGAAGAATTTCCAAATAATGTCCACCTCAAGTATTCAATATTACTCCTCAAATTCCATGGTATAAAGGAAACATTTTTCAGACTTGTAGAAGAACCTAAAAACCCATCAAAGTCATACATATCGGTCCGACAGGCACAAGGAATTAGAATCGTTTCAACGATGGGTGGTCGATGATGAAATACTTGTACATCAACAAGTCCCATGACATACAGTGAGTGATCCAGAGAGAGTATGAAATGATAGCACGGACATTTCGATGGCAGATCCCTAGGTATGGATAGATGAGTTAGTTAGTAGGGAAAGAGATGGGCGAGATCTCACAGCAGGGTAGAATCTGTGATGGAGCCATTGAGGTGGGCATGGAGCTCAATCTTGGGCAGCAGTTTGCACCATTCCGGCAGCTCCATGTCTCCACCCGCGTCCAAGTAAAAGAACTTATGTTAGCCCAAGATCGAGCTAACATAACGTCGAGTGCTTTCGTCATGCAGTTATAACCTGGAAATCATTTGCTAAATAGGAAGTCCAATTGAAGATGCACCTCAAAGGAATTCGAGATCTCAAATATTGAACTACTCTGGCATTAGGTGAAAACACAGTAGTGAAGAACAAAATTTTAAATAGAATCAAGTTTAGGTACTCTGATAAATTGATCGCCAATGGCATGCAAACTACTATGACTATAGAAATGTGATAACCTCTCGACTTCATTTGACTGTCGAGGGAAGGATCAAGATTCCAGATAAAAAAAAACAATTAAAAAAATATTTTTTTATTTAATCATTGATAGAAGCTACTATTTCATATTTTATTAGAATTCTTCTTATTTATATGAATTGCCTAAAATTTACAAAAAGGGGCAAACCACATTTGTTCAAAATTTAACCTTAGTTAAGAATTTGGAGAATAAAATAGTAATAAAGTTAGGTTAGGGTTACAGAGGGTTCTTATTATTTTCCCCTTGTCAAAGTCTCCTCCTTGGATCATGAAATCCTTGATCACATGATGAAATGCAGATCCTTTGTAACCGAAGCCTTTCTCACCTGATCAAAATAGTCACATAATGCAAATACTTTCACCAATCAAACGAAACAGAAATCTGTTGGGCGGAGAAAAAAATCAAGAACAAAACCAAAAGAAACAAAAGAGAAGATGAAGTGACCTGTGCAAAGAGCACGAAAATTTTCTGCGGTTTGAGGGACATCATCCCCGTACAACCCTATCACAATCCTGCCCACATCCTTCCCCACCGGGTTGCCGATGCTGATGTCGAAGTAGACTTTGGTGGTCACCTTAGACTGCAGCGCAGCTTCCTAAAACCCCAGCACAAAAACACATCGTAGCTACATTTTTCATTTCCAGAGAACAAAGACCAAATAGATACTAGATCTCGGAAAAGATAAAGTCAAAAAAGGATGCGGTGTGGTTGGAGGAGATACTAGGTCTCCTCTTCTCAACCAAATGGAGGAGTTGGAGGGGATGCGGTGTGGTTGGACGGAGAAGCAAGGGCATCGTGTCTTGATCCTAATCGGGAGAGGAAGGGGCGTCGATCTAGGAAGGGGGAAGAGGGAGATGAGGTTGAGAGATATGGTCGGAGGTTTAGGTTTAGGCTGAGAGAGATGGTCGGATGGTCGAAGGTTTAGGTTTAGGCGAGAGAGATGGTCGCGCGGAGGAAGGGGCGCGATATAGATTTAGGTTTGGAGGAAACTTCACAGTGTTGCAAATTTGGCTAGTGGGAAAATTAAAATATTTTATTTTGGTTCATTAACAACGGGTTTTATAAAACCGATGTTAAAATCGGTGTCTATTAACGAAAAAAAGGGCGCTCATAGACATCGCCTAAAAAACCGATGTCTATGAGCTAAAATCTGCGCTCATAGACACCGATTTTTTGAAAAACCGGTGTAAAATACTCAAAGACATCGGTTTTTGCTTAAAACCGTTGTTGTTCCACTGATGTCTATGAGAGTTTTTGTTGTAGTGAATACATTAGAACTAGTTTCATATCAATCTGAGGTCATTTGATCCATTAGTCGATTTGGGGTAAAATCGATTGATGGACCAAATGACCTTAGATTGACATGAAACTAGTACTTATGTGTTCATCTACTTTTCCTAATTATATCCATACCCTCAAATACCAATTTGACCTAATATGTTAAGAGCAGTGATTTTTTTAGCGCAAATAAAATTTTTCGAACACGTCTGTGTTCAAAAAATCACCGCTTCTAATATATTAGTTTATGGACCAAATAATCTCGGATTGGTATCAAACTAGTTCTTTTGTATTTGTCTACTTCTCCTAATTATATTCATGTTCTCAAATATCAATTTGACCCAATATATTGAGAGCAATAATTTTTTAAAACATAAATTAAAATTTTTAAATATTTTTATGTTCAAAAAATTATTGCTCTTAATATATTGAGTCAAATTAACATTTAAGGGCATACATATAATCAGGAGAGGTAGACGAACACATAAGAACTAGTTTCACGTCAATCCAAGATCATTTGATCCATTAATCGATTTTAAGCAAAATCGGTAGATTGACATGAAACTAGTTTTTATGTATTCGCCTACCTCTCATGATTATACCCAAGCCCTCAAATACCAATTTGACCCAATATACTGAGTAGTGATTTTTTGAACACAAATTAAAATTTTTAAATACCTCAGTGTCCAAAAAATCACTGCTCTTAATATATCGAGTCAAATTGACGTTTGAGTGCATGGATATAATCAGGAGAACTAGTCAAATATATAGGAACTAGTTTTATGTCAATTCGAAGTCGTTTGGTTTATCAACCGATTTTACCTAAAATCGACTTTGATAAAAAAAAAAGAAAAAGAAAATCAATCGACTGATTTAAAAAATCAATTGACTGATTTGCTCAAAATTTTGATGTTTCGGTACAAAGCAAAATTTATTCGACTAATAAAAAAATTAGTCAACCGATAGGGGTAAAACGGGAAATGGATACGTGATTTGGTAATTTTAAAACTACTCTATGCGATTTGGTAATTTTGAAAACTTACCTACATGGTTCGATAAAAAGCTGCTTAAATCATGTTGGTTGGTGTTGTATAATATGATCTCGAGAACCTGGGCATGTAATAATTTTTGACATACGACGGATGATAAGGCCCCTGGGTGGGAGTCGAAGGTCAACGAATTAAAATAAGTGGAAGTCAAAGTTTACGGTTGGTCAAATCCGAATAACCTAAGGGCCCAGCTCCCCTCTCAATTACTCACGGGGCTCTGCTTCTCATCACATCCCGATCGACTAATACCTATCGGACAACCCCATCTCCCCACTTAGATGTAGGACCGTTGGGCCGGCTGGAAGGGGGGTTGTTGGATATCCTGCAAAATCAAAACAAACGAACAACCCTTCCTCGAACTCTTTAAGCTAACACTTGTAAAATAAACAAAGCAGATAAATAAAACATTAAAAAGACGAGGCACAAGATTTACTTAGTTACAACCGATGTGGTTGTTAATCCAAGGAAGGTTAAGCGTACTAGAATACTCCTTCAGGCGGAGAAGCCTCTTACAATGTTGAAGCACAGAAACAGAAGCTTAACTCTAAAGCACACAAGCGTAGGAATTACAAGTAATGAGTTCGTTGTTAAACTTCTGGACCAAGACTATATTTATAGCCTTGGTCAAGGCGCTAGGAAGGGTTTCGGGCGCCCTGGGGGGGATAAAACTCTATCCCCCAATGTTCAGAACGCATTAGACGCGTTCTGGTCAATCATGCTGGTCCGGGCGCCCCGGGCTGGTCCGAGCACCCTGGACTGTTCTGGGCGCCCCGGACCAATAAAGTCAACTCATGTTGACTTTTTCATCGGGGACCACTGCTCTGGTTTGGTTCGGCTCGGTCCGGGTCTTCTACTCCAGATCCGCTCGCTTGGGTGATTTCTGTCATCCGGAAAAGGGCTCACCCGAACCCAACTTCCAGTCTTCTCGAGCAGCCTTCTGCTCCGGCTTCTCATCCCTCGGAATCGCTGCGTGTTTCCTTCTCGTCCACCAACGTACTCATCCGCAGTCTTCGTCCCTCGGTGGCACCCCGTGCCGACCTTCTCGCTAGCTGCGTCTCTTTCTTCCCGAGCAATCTTCCGCTCCGGTTTTCGTCCCTCGGAACCACCGCATGCTTCTTTCTCATCCACCGGGGTACTCTTCCGCAGCACCTCTTCCCTCGGACGCACCGCGTGCCATCCTTCTCGCTAGTTGTGTCTTCCGCTCGAGTACCTGTGCTCCTAAGCTCCTGCACACTTAGACACAAGGTTAGAAACAACACATGACCTAACTTAACTTGTTGATCACACCAAAACAACCTTGGGGTTCCAACAATCTCCCCCTTTTTGATGTGATCAACCCAAGTTAAGCTAGGGTCAAAAATAGACATGAATAATGAAATAATTTTATTGCAATAACATGCAACAAGATAGAAAAAATTAAATTTCAAAAAATTCCAATTTTCTACCTCCCTCTAGACTTATACTTTTTCTTCTCCCCCTTTGATCACATAAAAAATTGGGTTTGCTAGAAAAATCTAAGGGTTGACACTTAGAAAAAAAGATCTATTTCAATGATTTAGAAAATTTTGGATATCCAGCAAAATCAAAACAAACGAACAACCCTTCCTTGAACTCTTTAAACTAACACTTGTAAAATAAACAAAGCAGATAAATAAAACATTAAAAAGATGAGGCACAAGATTTACTTGGTTACAACCGATGTGGTTGTTAATCTAAGGAAGGTTAAGCGCACTAGAATACTCCTTCAGGCGGAGAAGCCTCTTACAACGTTGAAGCACAGAAACAGAAGCTTAACTCTAAAGCACACAAGCGTAGGAATTACAAGTAATGAGTTCGTTGTTAAGCTTATGGACCAAGGCTATATTTATAGCCTTGGTCGGGGCGCCAGGAAGGTTTCCGGGCGCTCGGAAGGTTTCCGGGCGCCCTGGGGGGATAAAACTTTATCCCCCAACGTTCAGAACGCATTAGATGTGTTCTGGTCAATCATGCTGGTCCAGGCGCCCGGAGGGGTTCCGGGCGCCCCAGAGGGGTTCCGGGCGCCCCGGGCTGGTCCGGGCACCCTGGACTGTTCCGGGCGCCCCGGACTAGTAAAGTCAACCTGTGTTGACTTTTTCATACGGAACCACTGCTCTGGTTCGGTTTGGCTCGGTTCGGGTCTTCTACTCCGGATCCGCTCGCTTGGGTGATCTCTGCCATTCGGAAAAGAGCTCATCCGAACCCAACTTCCGGTCTTCTCGAGCAGCCTTCCGCTCCGGCTTCTCGTCCCTCGGAATCGCTACGTGTTTCGTTCTCGTCCACCAGCGTACTCATCCGCAGTTTTCGTCCCTCGGTCGCACCCCATGCCGACCTTCTCGCTAGCTGCGTCTCTTGCTCCCCCAAGCAATTTTCCGCTCCGGCTTTCGTCCCTCGGAACCATCGCACGCTTCCTTCTCATCCACCGGGGTACTCTTTCGCAGCACCTCGTCCCTCGGACGCACCGCGTGCCATCCTTCTCGCTAGCCGCGTCTTTCGCTCAAGTACCTGTGCTCCTAAGCTCCTGCACACTTAGACACAAGGTTAGAAACAATACAGGACCTAACTTAACTTGTTGATCACACCAAAACAACCTTGGGGTTCCAACATTAGATTCCATCGAGACCCCATCTCCCCGCTCAATTACTCACAGAGCTCTATTCCCCATCACATCCCAATTGGCTAATGCCGATTGGACAACCCAGGGTTATAACTCCCCACTCAGATATCATTGGAGCCTATCTCCCTTGTCAATTATATAGGGGATCAGTGGTCGGCTTGAAGGGGGGTTGGATAGACGGTACCCCCAAATACTCGCTTCCTACACTTGTTAGTTTGCGCAGCGGAAATACAAACTAATATGAATACAAAGAAAGCTAAAGACAAGAAAGAAATCAAATCAAGCTACACGATCATTTAACGTGGTTCAGAGATTGCTTGCTCCTACTCCACGGCGTGTCCTTGAGATGGGCGATCCCTATCCGTCGGTGGATTAGCCCCCGGCAAACTCCGGCTATCTCAAGTCACTCCTTGTGGGTGGAGAAACCTCACCACAACACTAACCAAGACTCTTGAGACTAGTAGACTACTAATTAGGGTTTACCACCACTAATTTCGTCAACTATAACCAAGCTCCCAAGCCTTGGTTATATAGGCTACGGGTTGGAAAACCTCACCTACCAGTCGACTGCTCTCTATGAAAATTCGATCGTTACATCCCAATGGCTCGATACCAGTCGACAGCTAAAACTAGCAGTCGACTGCTCCACACTGGTTGAGCGAACAGAAGCATTCTGTTTGCCCCCAGTCAACTGCCCAGTCGACTACACCAGTCGACTGATGGAAACATTAGTCGACTGCTACAATAACTGCTACAATACTGCTACAGTAATTGCTACAGTGCTACTACAGTAAAACTCTAGATATAGAATTTTACCTTGAGTACAATCTTTCATGCACTCGTACCCTCACGACTCACTTGGCCCTTCATTGCAGTCTTGACCTTTAGCCTTCAAGTCTACTTCCTTTGGCTCTCATCCCTCGGATGCATCTAAGCCCACGGCTCATCCCTAATGTCATCCTTCGCGTATGCCTCGAAGTCGCTTCCCTCGGCCCTTGTCCTTGCTACCTTGTCCACGGTCCCTCGGATGCATACAAGCCCGTGGCTCGTCCCCAATGCCATCCTTCACCGGACCCGAAGCCATCAACCTGAGCCACATGTGTATCCTACAGTCCTGCACAACTCAAGTACACATATCAAATACAAGGGTGAACCTAACTTAAACTCTTTGCCCAATCATCAAAACACATGGTCACACGGACCATTGGGATTGCTCCAACAATCTCCCCCTTTTTGATGTTTGACAATACATTTAAGTTAGGGAAACTTAATAGCAAGACAATATGCTAAAAACAATGGACTTACGATGCTAAGGCTACACACTTGGACTTACTCCGCCGAATGGACTTACGTTGCCAAGGCTACACACTTGGACTTACACCGCCGAATGAAAAATGCACCATGCATTGGAACCTATCCCAAGGCTCCCCCTACACCTAGGCTCCCCATTGAGCTAGGAATTTTATCACGGGGCTATTTAAGAACCTATCACAAGGCTCCCCCTATGCAAAGACACTAAGATTTTTCCAACTAAACCTTACTTCTCCCCCTTTGTCTAACATGCAAAAAGTTCTCCAACAATATCCCAATTATTAAAAACTTGTCATCCAAATTGACCCTAAACTCATGTATTGATCCCCCATGGATTTCATACATTTATACGAGTTGACTCAGTCAAAATCTAGTGCTGAAAATAATTTCAGACTGGTATCAGTCGACTGCAAGGAGTACCAGTCGACTACCCTTATCAAAACAAGCTTACAGAAACATTCTGTGCTCAAAAATACTATTACCAGTCGACTGATAACTGTACCAGTCGACTGGTACACTATTCATGCAAAAATTAACTTTTTCTAACCAACTTCAGAAATGCACCAGAAATTCTACAGACCTCCAAAAATTCTCAAATTTTGTGAAAATATCTATTTTATCAATATCTACTTGAGAAAAATATATATAAAAATATATTTATCACAAATCCCAAGATTGACATAAAACACAAAATTACCTAAAAGGTTCAATTGAACCTTAACCTAAAGTCCTAGTTTTGACTTCCTTTTAATGTATTTGCCCATACTAACCCACAATGCATCCCTAGCATTGGTTTATATGACATTATACATCCAAAACCAATTATCATGCAATATGACCCCAATGTTATATTTCTTGCACGAAACATAACCCAATTGTGCCAAAACCCTAGGTTTGAGACTCAAGTCCGTCTCCAAACCACTTGGCACATTTCATAACCCCTCTAGACTCCCAAGTAAAACTCACTTGAGATCCATTGGCCATGGATCCCAAATTGACTCTTTGAGCTCCCCCTAGAGCTCTTAGCCATAGCCACCTCCCTAGATGACTCATCCACCATCGCTAGGCCACATCGTGCACCTCCGGTGACACTTGGCCTACAAACCTAACCTTCTTAATCTTGGACACCTTGTCCTTGGTTAATTTCTCCTTACCTTTAAAAGACTTTCCCTTGCCATTTATTGGTTTCTCCTTGCTATAGTCATATGTGTTGGATCGAGACGCGCTAGAGGGGGGGGGTGAATAGCGCTCGTGGCTATTTTGCTCGTATCGGAATCGTAAAACTATCAAAGTAAATATACGCAGCGGAAATAACGAATGCAATCACAGAGGGACACAAGAAGTTTTACTTCGCACGGAGCCTAGGTCGACTCCTACTCGAAGGCCCGCGATCCTTGATCGCTTTCGGTGGGCAACACTTATAAGTACGAAAAAGAGTACAAGATTTACAATTAGTACAGTAATTAAAAACAAGTATACCGACGACAGAATCGTAATCTCGAAGCTCCTGGTCGTCGTGGACTCGTAACAGCACTTCAGGGTCATTGTTTGAGCAGCACGCAGCACAAGGATCGCTTGGAAGTTGTTGTTCTTCAATGCTGCTCGAAGTCCCCTTATAAAGGGCATCCAAGGTGCCTTGAAGGCCTCTGAAGGCGCCTCCTAGGCTCCGAGTCCACCGTGCAGATGAGCGCTGACCAGTTTGCGCTTATCACTTTTTGAGGGCGCCTTCAAGGGCCTTGAAGGTGCCTTCCAAGGCGCCTCCAGAGCCAGCCGAGGCGCCTTCAACCCTGTTTCGCGGCCAGGTCAGCTTTTGTACCCGAGGCGCCTCCAAGCTCCATCGAGGCGCCTCGGACACTATTCATCCGAGGAATTAGGTTGCTCCTTTGCACCTGCAAGTTATGTTAGTCCCAAACACAATCCTGCAACACAAAGTTAGCACAATACACATGATAAGTATAGACAGTCTCCGGACTGTCCGAGTCTGACTTCGGGTTTCCGACCGGAAACCCTAGGTCGACCCGACGCCTACTGTTCCCTCTACGGGGAACGCGTCCTCACCTACTCCACCAAGGAGATTTACCTGTTGCCAGTTGATCCTCCAGATCGACTGGACTTTTGCTTAGCACTCGACGCTTCCAGACTTTCTGCTGGACATCCGCTTCCCGGCTAGTCCAGACTTTCACCTGGTTAGCGACACCAGGACTTTCCTGTTGGTACGGGAAGCATCTAACGATCGAACCTAAGTTTTGATAATGGCAAAGGATTCAAAGTTAAGGTGAGTTGTGATCTAACATGTTAAATGAGTGTCTCAGGAAAAGTCCTAACTGCGGTTAGGCAGAGGAAAAACCCTAGGGGGTGGTAACCCTAGGTCATAGGGGGTGGTAACCCTATGCGGAAAGTCTTGGCAGGTCGATGGCTTCAGGCAAAAGTCCTAGGGGGTGGTAACCCTAGGTGAAAAGTCCTGGTGTCGCGAACCAGGTGAAAGTCTGGACCAGCCGGGAAGCGGATGTCCAGCAGAAAGTCCGGAAGCGTCGAGTGCCGAGCAAAAGTCCAGTCGATCTGGAAGATCGTACTGGCAACAGGTAAATCTCCTGAGTGGAGTAGGTGAGGACGCGTTCCCGCGTCGGGTCGACCTAGGGTTTTCGGTTGGAAACCTGAAGTCAGACTCGGACAGTCCGGAGACTGTTAATACTTCATTTTTAATATCTGTTGTATTATGTGCTAATTTTGTGCTGCAGGGTAGTGTTTGGGACTAACGTATCTTGCAGGTGCAAAGGAGCAACTTAAAGCCTCGGATGAACGCCGAAGCGCCTCCATGAAGCTTGGGCGCCTCGGATCTGGCGGGCTGCTGTTCAAGCGCCTTGATGAGCAAATGGAAGGCGCCTTGAATAGATGAAGGCGCAAGCGATGGAAGGCGCCTTGAGTGTTAGAATTCGACGGATCTCGCGGGTGACTCGGCTCTGTTCAAGGCGCCTTGGTGAACGGTAGAAGGCGCCTTGAACACCCTTTATAAGGGGTTTCACCAGCAGCTCCTAAGAAGAACTTCCAAGAAATCTTTCTGCTACAAGCTGCTCACGAGACGATCCCGAAGTGCTGCTACGAGACACCGACGACCCGGAGCTCCGAAATCTTCAGATTACGATATTGTCGTCGGTATAACTGTACTTTTTCATTATACTTAACTGTAATACTTGTACTCTTGTCGAACTTATAGTTGTTGCCCACGGAAAGCGATCAAGGATCGCGGGCCTTCGAGTAGGAGTCGTCACAGGCTCCGAACGAAGTAAATTCTCTTGTCTTTCTGTGTGGTTGTTTACTTTCCGCTGCGTTATTTCTCCGATAGATTTTACAATTCCGATAATCGAACGATTTTAGCCACGAGCGCTATTCACCCCCCCCTCTAGCGCGTCTCGATCCAACAATTGGTATCAGAGCGGGGTTGTTTTAATTTGGTGCAACCACCATTTAAAACATTTTTTTCGTGGTATTTTGTTCGGAGTTGATCAGAATTTTCTAATTGCTTTTCACGAATCGGTGTTGCTCAAAGTTGGTCAATTCCACTTGGGCTCGTTTTTTTTCCTTCTCTCGCATTACTAATCCAAGACTCAGTCTTGGAATAGATTTTGTTGTTTTTTTTCTTTTAGATCTAAAATGGCCCAACAAGAAGGATATAGCACCGTTCGTCCCCCACTATTTTTCGGAGAAGACTTCGGGTATTGGAAGGGGCGAATGGAGATATATCTGAAGATCCAGTTCGATACCTGGATGATCATCAAAACAGGACTGGAACTGCCAACTGGTACCGATGATAAGCCTACACCCTGTGAAAATTGGGAGCCAGCATTTATCAAAAAGGTGGAAGCTGACGCAAAAGCCACCTGCACCATCCAATGTGGTCTTACCAAAGAAGAGCTCAACAGAGTCGGTCCATTCTCCTCCGCAAAAGAACTATGGGAGAAACTAATCGAACTACACGAGGGCACGTCGGAAACCAAGGTAAGTAAGCGTGATTTGTTACTTAATAAATTATATAATTTGAAAATGCAGGAAGGCGAGACAGCAAGTTCTTTACACGCTCGAATTCAAGATATCTTGAATTCCCTTCATGGAATCGGGCAGAAAGTAGAAAACAGAGACATAATAAGGTATGCTCTTAACTCATTTCCTAGGATTTCATTGTGGGCATCAATGGTAGATGCCTACAAAGTCTCTAAGGATTTGTCTTCCTTAAAATTAGACGAATTATTTAGTGAATTTGAACTCCATGAACAGACTAATGCACAGCCATCCGAGAAGGGCATTGCTTTGGTTGCAGGTACAAGTCGAATAAGGGAATCAAGAGGACGGCGAAAAGTTGAATCGGAATCAGAAGACGAACCCGATTCAGAAGATTCAGAAGATGAACTGGCCAGCGAATTTGTGAATCTTGTAAAGAAACTATACAAGAAGAAGAAGGGCTTCAACAAGAAAGATATGAAGAAGGCAGTTCAATCCAAGGAGGCTCAACAAAACTCAAAGACGAAGTTCGAGGTCACTTGCTACGGATGCAACCAAAAGGGACATATAAAAGCCAACTGCCCAAATCAAAAAGAAGCCAAGAAGCAAAGAAGAAGGAAAGTCCTAAAGGCAACCTGGGACGAATCCTCTTCGGAGGACGAAGACGATGAACTCGACCAAACGAGTCTACTCGCATTGATGGCCCGGGACCAGATCAGCGAATCCGAGAGCGAGTCAGAAGCCGACTCCGAGCAAAGCCACGGATTCGCATTCGTTTCCGAAGGGCCAGACTCCGCTGTAAGTATTCCTAGGCTTAATAATTTAGTCAATTATTTACTTCGCAAATTAGCCAAGTCAAATTTGAAAATTAAGTCACTTTTAAAAGAAATAAACATTCTTAAAGAAGTAACTAACTCAAAATCTTTAACTGAAGATTCAACTCAAGTACAACAACTTGAGAAAGAAAATTCAAATATGAAAAATCAGCTAAATGATTTAAAAGTCACTTTAGAAAAGTTCTCTCTGGCTCCAAGAATTTGGATCTAATTCTTGGGACACAAAGGGTCATCTACAATAGAACTGGACTAGGATATAAAAGTAAATTTAAATCTTACTTATCCTTAATAAACAAACAAAGTAGTAAATCAGTCCAAGCATGGGTCCCCAAGTCCGAATTGATCAATCAAGTTGGACTTGGTCAATACTGGGTCCCTAAGGATCATATATACTACCTCGATAGACCATATCGGGGCCATGATTCAGGGGGAGCTAAAAGAAAAACGATCTTGATTTAAAATTCAAAATTTAAAAGTCGAAACCTAAAATTAAAAATCAAATTCTTAAAAAATTCAAAATTAAATTAAATTCGAAATTATGAAAAGTAGATGGAGGATCCAAACTAGCTGGCACCTCCAACTGAACTACCCGACAGGGTAACTGAACCTAATTTACCCGGAATGGGTAAAGCAAGAATAAATTACCCGGCAGGGTAATTAAGATTAGATTAAAAACGGGATAAGTTTAACTTGAACCACAGTACTGGTGAAGTTTTTGGATGATAGTACGTTAGGGAAGCTTGGGCATCGCATGTCTAGGAAGATATGGCTTCGACCTAGTGCATTTGGCCAAGTGGAACTGACCGAAGCTACCCTTAAATGAATCCTAACTAGTTAGACCAAGGTTTAGTATTAAGCTCAATGGGTAGGACTATTTGGAAACTTCAAAGGCATGGTTACTTTAATGAGCTCCTTGTGACTCACCACAGCCCAGAAGTTTATCCAAAGAATGCTTACTTGTTGTACCCAAAGCTAAACCTGAATCTAACACAAAGTTAAATCAGATTCCTGAATTCAACAATAAATCATCTCACATCAATTATAGGATTCCCTGATTGAAAATTTAGATCTGGTGAGATGAATAAGTAATAAAATCTTTTCAAAATTATTTAAAAATCTTTTCAAAACTCAATTTCAAAATTAATTTCAAAACTCAATTTCAAAATTAATTTTAAAACTCAATTTCAAAATTATTTAAAAATCTTTTCAAAACTATTTTCAAAATTATTCAAAAAACTTTTCAAAATTATTTAAAATTATTTTCAAAATTATTTAAAAATCTTTTCAAAACTCAATTTCAAAATTAATTTTAAAACTCAATTTCAAAATTAATTTTAAAACTCAATTTCAAAATTATTCAAAAAAAAACTTTTCAAAATTATTTAAAATTATTTTCAAAATTATTTAAAAATCTTTTCAAAATTATTTAAAAATCTTTTCAAAACTCAATTTCAAAATTAATTTTAAAACTCAATTTCAAAATTAATTTTAAAACTCAATTTCAAAATTATTTAAAAATCTTTTCAAAACTATTTTCAAAATTATTTAAAAATCTTTTCAAAACTCAATTTCAAAATTAATTTTAAAACTCAATTTCAAAATTAATTTTAAAACTCAATTTTAAAATTATTTAAAAATCTTTTCAAAACTATTTTCAAAATTATTCAAAAAACTTTTCAAAATTATTTAAAATTATTTTCAAAATTACTTAAATCTTTTCAAAATTATTTAAAAATCTTTTCAAAACTCAATTTCAAAATTAATTTCAAAACTCAATTTCAAAATTAATTTTAAAACTCAATTTCAAAATTATTTAAAAATCTTTTCAAAACTATTTTCAAAATTATTCAAAAAAAAAACTTTTCAAAATTATTTAAAATTATTTTCAAAATTATTTAAAAATCTTTTCAAAACTCAATTTCAAAATTAATTTTAAAACTCAATTTCAAAATTAATTTTAAAACTCAATTTCAAAATTATTTAAAAATCTTTTCAAAACTCAATTTCAAAATTAATTTT
The DNA here is from genome assembly GCF_018446385.1 of Zingiber officinale. Taxonomy (NCBI): domain Eukaryota; kingdom Viridiplantae; phylum Streptophyta; class Magnoliopsida; order Zingiberales; family Zingiberaceae; genus Zingiber; species Zingiber officinale. The sequence goes on along the minus strand of NC_055997.1, from coordinate 135,139,518 downwards.
AAAACTCAATTTCAAAATTAATTTTAAAACTCAATTTCAAAATTATTTAAAAATCTTTTCAAAACTATTTTCAAAATTATTCAAAAAACTTTTCAAAATTATTTAAAATTATTTAAAATTATTTTCAAAATTAGTTAAAAATCTTTTCAAAAATTCGCGTGGAGCTTCTCGAAGGCGCCTTCCATCAAAAGGAGGCGCCCTAGCAAGCGGCGGGAAAATTCCCGCCGCATCGTCTTAAGGCGCCTCGGATCAACCCAAGGCGCCTCCAACGTATATAAGGCGCCTTAAACCTTGTTTTAAGGCACCTTCAACACTTTATATCAAAACGAACAGAAGCTTTTCTGTTCGTTTTCTGCCGACGCCGAGCACGCGATACTCGTGCGTGTTCTTCCCAACCATGGCGCCTTTTACCTGTTTAATCTTCCTCAATACGTGACAATGCCTCCTAGGTATAATCCTAATCCCTTCCGTTCAAGTTTTACTTAGAATCTTTTCTTATTTCTGTCAATTTTTGGTAAAATCGTGAAAAATAGGAAACGCCGACATGTTGATCTTAATCCAGCTAGAATTCCATCAGCAGATATCAGATTCCCGACTATACATCTTAGGGATACCTTTGCTAATTACATCTTTGAACCTATCAAACCTAGATATGTAAACAAGACTTTTTATACCCAGTATTGTCAACCAACTATTCAAATGATAGAGCACTATCAACTAGATCAATTGGTTTACTGCACCGATACAGTAAACCAGGAGTTATGTGCACAGTTTTATCACAACCTTGAGAGGGTTGATGATAATAAGTACAGCACCAGAGTTTCTGGCGTGGACATTGAGCTTACTCCCACTCTGCTACGCACCACCTTAGGACTTAGGGTCTCTGAGTCTACCTTTCTATGCTACCCCAGTAGGGATCTGCCATTTGGCGATCCCTACTCCCACATTACGTTAGATACTATCTATACGTATTTCTTCGGGGGAGCGAGACCTGCTGACTTGACTGAGTTCAGGTCAGTTACTCTTAGGGTTCAGGACTACGTGATGTATAGGGTCCTGACAGCATGTATTCTGCCGATCTCATCTCGGGATGTCCCGAAGATGAGATCTTCACACTCATTCTTCTTGTACGCCCTGTGTCATCGACTTGATATCGATATTGCCTTGCATATGTTCCAGAACATTATCTGTGCATCTGGGACAGTCACCTCCAAGATAGTCCACATGCCCTATTGTCATATTCTGACACGCTTCTTTTCGACCATAGAGGGTATAGATGTGACCAGAGGAACAGTCATTCCTCTTACTATATATGATGAGCTAGGATCCCGTAGTTGTAGACTAGCCAGTGCCGATATCACAGCTGATGGAGTTCTAGCGTGGATAGGACGACCACAGCAGGCAGCTGCCCCTATCGCTCCGGCAGCCGAGGATATACCAGGCGAGGGAGAGGAGTGGGCTGATTTCTTAGCTGATGATCTTTTCACGGATCCCTCCCCGTCTACCAGACCATCCACCTCAGCTGGACCTTCGACCTCTTCCTCACTCTCCGTCGAGGACAGACTTGCTAGACTCGAGGTCGAGTCTATTCAGACACGACGGATAGTTCTCACCCTTCGATCCGAGATGGCCGCCGGGTTTACCTCCCTCCGAGACGAGATACGATGTCTGGGCCAGCCAGCACTTGCGCAGCCCCATGCACCACCTCCCGCTGATGCTCCTCGAGTCGATGATCCTACTCGTTGATTTGACCATTTTATGCATTGTATTAAGGACTTTTGACTATGAATCTAACACTTCACTGTTTATCTGTTTTGTTAGACCCTCTTGATGTGATATCTACTTATTTGCATGCTCCCAGTCAACAGTTTACTTAGTTTCAAATGATCTAGAGGTTACTTATTTTTTTTACAAATTCTAAGAAAAATAATGATTTCAAAATTCCAATTTCTTAGAATTTCAAAATGATTTTCAACATTTGGATTCAGCCTAAGTTTTCCCCTAGAAATCATGTTCCCCTAGAATTAAGCCAGAGCATCTCACAAACACCTAGGTTTACCTTGATTGTGATTGACACACATAGAACGGCGTGAGATGCATAGGGTATTGCCTGGACTCAAGAATGCTTAAAACTGTGCATCAATATGAGTCTGGGCGTTAAATATACAATAAACATTAATCAAGTTAAGTTCTCCAGCTCTAGTCAAATCTACCTGGTTCAAGATAACTCAACTTGACTAACCAAGTGAAAGCTAGTGTCCTATAGACAATGAGCAAGTAACTCAAAGTTAGACAGTTGGTAAAGGATACTTAATCTTTTAGTTAAGAATATTCTGTTCCTTATGGCTCTGATACCTAATCAACACCAATTTACTTGACTCATGTTTGGACTTAAGGACCAACTGAATAAATTACCTAAATTAAGATTCTAGCTACTCTCTCTCTTCAACTTAAAAATTAACAAGGTTTTGTATTCAAATTTAAGCTAAGTCTCTTTCACTTAAGCTATATTCTTCAAAGTTCAATGTTTACAAAAGGCTTAGCTAAATGATTCTTATAGCAACTTTCAGTTTTTTTTTCAAACTTAGCCACCTTTTTCAAATTTTTTTTAAGCTAAGTTACCTTTCAGATAGTTTTGCAAACCTTAACTCAGTGTCTTCAATATTTTAGGTGAAGATTTAGTTTTTAACTTAGCACTAATCTTGTTTTTTGAAAAAAAAAATTTTTTTTTTTGAAAACTGGCTTATCTTTTTTTTGATAAATGGCAAAGGGGGAGAGTAGGAAATTCAAAAGTAAAAATTTAAAAAGGGAATCCTGTATTTAGGGGGAGCATCACAAAAGTTTAAGTGTTAGCTTAAGTTAGGCGTTCATTTGAAATTATATACTTAAGCTTGCTCAATTACATTTTTTTTGCTACCTGTGCATCTGTTTTTACTTAACTTTGAATTTGGGTTGCCATAATCAAAAAGGGGGAGATTGTTGGTACGGGAAGCATCTAACGATCGAACCTAAGTTTTGATAATGGCAAAGGATTCAAAGTTAAGGTGAGTTGTGATCTAACATGTTAAATGAGTGTCTCAGGAAAAGTCCTAACTGCGGTTAGGCAGAGGAAAAACCCTAGGGGGTGGTAACCCTAGGTCATAGGGGGTGGTAACCCTATGCGGAAAGTCTTGGCAGGTCGATGGCTTCAGGCAAAAGTCCTAGGGGGTGGTAACCCTAGGTGAAAAGTCCTGGTGTCGCGAACCAGGTGAAAGTCTGGACCAGCCGGGAAGCGGATGTCCAGCAGAAAGTCCGGAAGCGTCGAGTGCCAAGCAAAAGTCCAGTCGATCTGGAGGATCGTACTGGCAACAGGTAAATCTCCTGAGTGGAGTAGGTGAGGACGCGTGAACAGTAGACGTCGGGTCGACCTAGGGTTTCCGGTTGGAAACCTGAAGTCAGACTCGGACAGTCCGGAGACTGTTAATACTTTATTTTTAATATCTGTTGTATTATGTGCTAACTTTGTGCTGCAGGGTAGTGTTTGGGACTAACGTATCTTGCAGGTGCAAAGGAGCAACTTAAAGCCTCGGATGAACAGTGTCCAAGGCGCCTCCATGAAGCTTGGAGGCGCCTCGGATGCAAGGCTGGAGCTGGCTGCGAGAAGCTGTTCAAGGCGCCTTGATGAACAGTGGAAGGCGCCTTGAACAGATGAAGGCGCCTGGTGAATAGTGGAAGGCGCCTTGAGTCTGTGATAAGATTCGACCAGTTCGCTCCTCATCTCCCCGGCTGACTCAGCTGTTCAAGGCGCCTTGGTGAACAGTAGAAGGCGCCTTGAACACCCTTTATAAGGGGTTTCGACCAGCAGCTCCTAAGAAGAACTTCCAAGAAATCTTTCTGCTACAAGCTGCTCACGAGACGATCCCGAAGTGCTGCTACGAGACACCGACGACCCGGAGCTCCGAAATCTTCAGATTACGATATTGTCGTCGGTATAACTGTACTTTTTCATTATACTTAACTGTAATACTTGTACTCTTGTCGAACTTATAGTTGTTGCCCACGGAAAGCGATCAAGGATCGCGGGCCTTCGAGTAGGAGTCGTCACAGGCTCCGAACGAAGTAAATTCTCTTGTCTTTCTGTGTGGTTGTTTACTTTCCGCTGCGTTATTTCTCCGATAGATTTTACAATTCCGATAATCGAACGATTTTAGCCACGAGCGCTATTCACCCCCCCCCTCTAGCGCGTCTCGATCCAACATTTCCACCTAGGGTTACCACCCCCTAGGACTTTTGCCTGAAGCCATCGACCTGCCAAGACTTTCCGCATAAGGTTACCATCCCCTATGACCTAGGGTTATCATCCCCTAGGGTTTTCCCTTTGCCTAACCGCAGCTAGGACTTTTCTCCACCTAGGGTTACCACCCCCTAGGACCTAGGGTTACCACCCCCTAGGGTTTTCACCTACCTAACCGCAGTTAGGACTTTCCTGAACTACTCACTCAACATGTTAGATAATAAGGAATCTTAACTTTGAATCCCTTTGCCATTATCAAAACTTAGGTTCGATCGTCGGATGCTTCCTGCACCAACAATCTCCCCATTTTTGATTATGGCAACAAAAATTCAAAGTTAAGAAAATAATGTCATTAAAAGATAAGCATGAACATACAAGCATAATGTTAGTTAAGTGCAGAACTAAATAAAGTGAAGAGCTCCCCCTTAATATAAAGACTCCCCCTTAATAAAAGCTCATTTTTTAAAATTTGAATTTCTTTCAATTTTCTTTAATTCTTTGAATTTTCTTCTACTCTCCCCCTTTGCCATATATCAAAAAATGGGTAATAATAGATGTTTGTTTGAGTTGTACATGATTTTACTAAGGTTAACAGGTTAGCTAAGTTCAACAGGGTTTGAAAGTTAATGTCAATTGGAACTTAGTTTCAATAAAGTTTTAAGACAAGGTTATTTAAGTTCAGTTGGTCCTTAAGTCCAAGCACAAGACATGTTCAATAAATTGATTTATTAGGTATCAGAGCTATAAAGAGCAAGAACATTCTTTAAGAAGAAAAATTGAGTATCCTTTACCAACTGTCTAACCTTTAGTTACTTGCTGATAGTCTACAGGACAATAGCTTTCATTAGGTTAGTCAAGTTAAGTTATTTTGGTCCAAATAGACTTGACTAGAGCTGGAGAGCTTAACTTGATTAATGTTTATTGCATATTTAACGCCCAAACTCATATTGATGCACAGATATAAGCATTCTTGAGTCCAGGCTATACCCTATGCATCTCACACCGTTCTATATTTTTCAAACACAATCAAGGTAAACCTAGGTGTTTGTGAGATGCTCTGCCTTAATTCTAGGGGAGCATGATATCTAGGGGGAAAACCTAGGCTAATTCCAAAATTTTGAAAAAAATCTAGGAACTTGGGAATTTTGAAAAATATTTTTCCTAGAATTTGAAAGAAAATGATAAGTAAGTCTAGGGATTTGGAAATTTTGTAATTTTCTTAGAATTTGAAAAGAACAATGAGAGTTATTTTAGAAAATAAGAACACTACTCTACCCAACACATTCCTATTTGCCTTCTAAGTGCACTGAACTCAAGTTCAGGTAAGGGTTTTGTAAAGATGTCAGCTAGGTTTGATTTGGACTCAACGTGGTTGAGTGCAATTTCACCTTTAGCTACATGGTCCCTTACAAAGTGGTGTTTTACCTCTATGTGTTTAGTCCTAGAGTGGTGAATAGGATTCTTGGTGAGATTAATTGAGCTGATATTATCAATGAAGATTTGTGTATTTTTATACTCTAGTTGATAGTCTTTTAATGTATGCATCATCCATAGTAGTTGAGATGCACATTCTCCTAGAGCTATGTATTCAGCTTCTGTGGTGGATAGAGTAACACAATGTTGTTTTCTGCTTGACCAACTTACTAGGCACTGACCTAAAATCTGGCAGCTACCACTTGTACTTTTTCTGTCTAGCTTGCACCCAGCATAGTCTAAGTCAGAATAACCGTAAAGGTCAAAGATGCAAGTTCTTGGATACCAAAGTCCTACATTTAGAGTTCCTTTAATATACCTAAGTATTCTTTTAACATAAGATAGGTGTGACTCTTTTGCACATGATTGGTATCTTGCGCACATACCTACTGCAAACAATATGTCGGGTCGACTTGCAGTTAGATAGAATAAGCTACCTATGGCACTTCTATAGTATTTTGAGTCAACTGATTTTCCTTCAGGGTCAGAGTCAATGTTTATGTTGGTTGCCATTGGAGTATTTATAATTTGTGAATTTTCCATACAGAATTTTTTAATTAACTCTTTAGCATATTTAGTTTGATAAATGTAGATCCCATCTTTAGTTTGTTTAATTTGTAAGCCTAAGAGGAAATTAAGTTCTCCAACCATACTCATTTCAAATTCACTTTCCATTAATTTGACGAATTCTTTTAAGAATTTTGAATTGGTTGAACCAAAGATAATGTCGTCAACATAGATTTGGGCTATAAAGATGTCTTTCCCTATAGTTTTCACGAATAAAGTAGGATCGATTTATCCTTGGTTAAATTCTTTGGATATTAAGTAATTAGATAATCTTTTATACCATGCTCTAGGGGCTTGTTTTAGTCCATATAGTGCCTTTTTTAATTTAAATACGTGATTAGGGTAGTCTATGTCTTCAAACCCTGGAGGTTGGCTTACGTAGACCTCTTCCTTGATAAAGCCATTTAGAAAGGCTGACTTAACGTTCATTTGGTACAATTTGAATCCTTTATTGGCTGCATAGGCTAATAACATCCTAATGGACTCGAGTCTAGCTACTGGAGCATAAGTTTCATCATAGTCTAAGCCTTCGACTTGACTAAACCCTTTGGCTACTAACCTTGCTTTGTTTCTTACTATATCACCGTGATCATCCAACTTGTTCCTAAAAACCCATTTAGTGTCTATTATTGATTTATCTATGGGTTTAGGTACAAGGTCCCAGACTTGGTTTATCTCAAATTGGGCTAATTCTTCCTGCATCGCAATGATTTAGTCTGGATCGGGCAGGGCTTCTTCTATAGTTTTAGGTTCAATTTTAGAAATTAGAGCAATCTGACTAAGGTTTCTATAGGACGATCGAGTTCTGACTCCTAGGTTTGGGTCACCCAAAATTTGGTCAGGTGGGTGAGAGGTGCTTATTCTAGTTGGTCTTATTTGTGAGTCAGAAACTGGTTCTTCTGACTCATGATGATTAGGTTGGATTTCATCATCGTCTGCTGCTCTTGGATTAGTGTCAATATTTTCATTTATATTAGGTAAATTGTTTTCTTCATCAAATATTACATTAGTTGTTTCTTCAACTTTCAAGGTATTTTGATTAAATACTCTAAAGGCTCTACTGGTAGAGGAGTATCCTAAGAATATTCCTTGGTTAGATTTGGGTGTAAATTTCCCTAAGTAATCTTTAGTATTTAAAATGTGAACTTTGCACCCAAATACTTTTAGATAGTTTAGATTGGGAATTTTATTATAGTAGAGTTCATATGCTGTTTTATTGTGAAATTTATTAATTAAAATTCTGTTTTGAATGTAATTTGCAGTATTTATCGCTTCAGCCCAAAATTGATGATTTAAGTGATATTCATTTAACATAGTTCTAGCTGCTTCTTGTAATGTTCTATTTTTACGTTCCACTAGTCCATTTTGTTGGGGGGTTCTAGGACATGAAAATTCATGTTGGTATCCATTTATTTTACAAAATTGGGTGAACTTATAATTTTCAAATTCCCCTCCGTGATCACTTCTTATTCTTTTAATTTTAGTATCTTTTTCATTTTCCGTTAAGTTGCAAAAATTACTAAATATTTCATAGGTTTCATCTTTTGTTTTTAGAAATTTTACCCAAGTGTACCTAGAGTAGTCATTAATTATTACTAAGCAATATTGGTTCTTGTTTAGTGATTTGGCTCCATGTGAATCAAATAGATCAAGGTGAATGAGCTCAAGTATGGTGTTGGATCTTTCTAGGTTAGTTGACTTGTGGGTTGACTTGGTTTGTTTTCCTTTTTGACATGCATCACAAATTGAATTTTCAATAAATTTTAATTTGGGCAAACCTCTAACTAGACCATTTTAACTTATTTTTGAAATAAGTCTTGTGTGTGTGTGACCCAGCCTTCTGTGCCACAGTTGGGTTTCCTCTTGCTGTGTCAGGAGACATTTTATTGAGGATATTGATAAATTAATTATGTAGATGTTATTTTTCCTAAGTCCCTTAAGTTTAATTTCTGGATTTTCAATATTTTTAACTAGACATCCAGATTTATCGAAATTAACTAGGTATCCGCTGTCACACAATTGACTTATACTTAGTAAATTAAAGTTAAAATTTTCAACCAATAAAACATTTTAAATAATGAAATCGGAACTAAGTTCAATATTACCTTTTCCGATTACTTTAAGTTTACCGTTGTTGCCGAATACAACTGATCCTAGACTCTTGTACGTGAGTTTGGTAAACTTCAACTTATCTCCAGTCATATGTCTGGAGCATCCACTATCCAACATCCATTGATCCAATTCCTACACATGAAGTAGTTGAATTGGTTTCTTTTTAATGGATTAAAGATAGCGTGATTGAAGTAGACACTATGTTTATTGTCTCCTTAAATTTTCTATTTCAAGATAATTTAGCAAACACTTATGTTTATTGAGTTTAAGAATAATTTTGAGATTTAAGTCTTTAAAGTAATTTTGAAATTTAGGTTTTTAAAATGATTTTGAAATTTAAGTTTTTAAAATAATTTTGAAATTAATTTTGAAAAGATTTTTTAAACAATTTTGAAATTAATTTTGAAAAGTTTTTTTAAATAATTTTGAAAAAATTTTGAAATGAAATTTTGAAAAGATTTTTAATTAATTTTGAAATTAATTATGAAAGGATTTTGAAATGAAATTTTGAAAGGATTTTTAATTAATTTTGAAATTAATTATGAAAGGATTTTTAAATAATTTTGAAATTGATTTTGAAAAGATTTTTAAATAATTTTGAAATTAATTTTGAAAAGATTTTTAAAATAATTTTGAAATTGATTTTGAAAAGATTTTTAAATAATTTTGAAATTAATTTTGAAAAGATTTTGAAATTAATTTTGAAAAGATTTTTTAAATAATTTTGAAATCAATTATGAAAGGATTTTTAAATAATTTTAAAATTGATTTTGAAAAGATTTTTAAATAATTTTGAAATTAATTTTGAAAAGATTTTTTAAATAATTTTGAAATTGATTTTGAAAAGATTTTTAAATAATTTTGAAATTAATTTTGAAAAAATTTTGAAATTAATTTTGAAAAGATTTTTTAAATAATTTTGAAATTAATTATGAAAGGATTTTTAAATAATTTTGAAATTGATTTTGAAAAGATTTTTAAATAATTTTGAAAAGATTTTGAAAAGATTTTTAAATAATTTTGAAAAGATTTTGAAAAGATTTTTTTTTAAAATAATTTTATTTCTTAGTCATCTCACCCGATCTAAATTGTCAATCAGGGAATCCTATAATTGATGTGAGATGATTTATTGTTGAATTCAAGGGTCTGGTTTAACTTTGTGTTAGATTCAGGTTTAGCTTTGGGTTCAACAAGTAAGCATTCTTTGGATAAACTTCTGGGCTATGGTGAGTCACAAGGAGCTCATTAAAGTAACCATGCCTTCGAGGTTTCCCAGATAGTCCTACCCACTGAACTTAGTACCAAACCTTGGTCTAACTAGTTAGGATCCATTTAAGGGTAGCTTCGGTCAGTTCCACTTGGCCAAATGCACCAGGTCGAAGCCATATCTTCCTAGACATGCGATGCCCAAGCTTCCCTAACGTACTATCATCCAAAAACTTCACTAGTACTGTGGTTCAAGTTAAACTTATCCCGTTTTAATCTAACCTTAATTACCCTGCCGGGTAATCTATTCTTGTTTTACCCATTTTGGATAGATTAGGTTCAGTTACCCTATCGGGTAGTTCAGTTGGAGGTGCCAGCTAGTTTGGATCCTCCATCTAGTTTTCAATTTAATTTTGAATTTTTATTTAATTTAATTTAATTTCGAGTTTTGAATTTATTAGAATTTAATTTTGGATTTTAATTTAATTTTGAGTTTTGAATTTTGAATTTTGAATTTTGAATTTTGAATTTTTAATTTAATTTAATTTAATTTTGAGTTTTGAATTTATTAGAATTTAATTTTGAATTTTTTAATTTAATTTCTTTTGGAATTTTTAATTAAGATTGTTTTCATTTTAGCTTTCCCTGGATCATGGCCTCGATATGGTCTGTCGAGGTAGTATATTTGATCCTTCGGAACCCAGTATTGGCCAAGTCCAATTTGATTGATTAATTTGGACTTGGGGACCCATGCTTGGACTGATTTACTACTTTGTTTGTTTATTAAGGATAAATAAGATATATATTTCTTTTTTACTTTTATATCCTAGCCCAGTTCTATTGTAGATGACTCTTTGTGTCCCAAGAATTAGATTCAAATTCTTGGAGCCCAGAGAGAACTTTTCTAAAGTAATTTTTAAATCTTTTAACTGATTTTTCAGATTTGAATTTTCTTTCTCAAGTTGTTGTACTTGAGTTGAATCTTCAGTTAAAGATGTTGAGTTAGTTACTCCTTTAAGAATGATTACTTCTTTTAAAAGTGACTTAATTTTCAAATTTGACTTGGCTAATTTGCGAAGTAAATAATTGATTAAATTATTAAGCCTAGGAATACTCACAGCGGAGTCTGGCCCTTCGAAAATGGATGCGGATCCGTGGCTTTGCTCGGAGTCGGCTTCTGACTCGCTCTCGGATTCGCTGATCTAGTCCCGGGCCATCAATGCGAGTAAACTCGTTTGGTCGAGTTCGTCGTCTTCGTCCTCCGAAGAAGATTCGTCCCAGGTTGCCTTTAGTGCCTTCTTTCTTCTTTGCTTCTTGGCTTCCTTTTGATTGGGGCAGTTGGCTTTTATATGCCCCTTCTGGTTGCACCCGTAGCAAGTGACTTCGTACTTTGCCTTTGAGTTCTGTTGAGCCTCCTTGGATTGAACTGCCTTCTTTAGATCTTTCTTGTTGAATCCCTTTTTCTTCTTGTAGAGCTTCTTTACAAGATTCACAAACTCGCTGGCCAGTTCATCTTCTGAATCTTCTGAATTGGGTTCGTCTTCTGATTCTGATTCAACTTTTCGTCGTCCTCTTGATTCCCGTGTTCGACTCGTTCCTGCAATCAAAGCAATACCTTTCTCGGATGGCTGTGCATTAGTTTGTTCATGGAGTTCGAATTCACTAAATAACTCGTCTAATTTTAAGGAAGACAAATCCTTAGAGACTTTGTAGGCATCCACCATTGATGCCCACAATGTACTCCTAGGAAATGAGTTAAGGGCATACCTTATTATATCTCTGTTTTCTACTTTCTGCCCGATTCCATGAAGGGAATTCAAGATATCTTGAATTCGAGCGTGTAAAGAACTTGCCGTCTCGCCTTCCTGCATTTTCAAATTATATAGTTTATTAAGTAACAAATCGCGCTTACTTACCTTAGTTTCAGAGGTTCCTTCGTGAAGTTCGATCAGTTTCTCCCATAGTTCCTTTGCGGAGGAGAATGGACCGACTCTGTTGAGCTCTTCTTTGGTAAGACCGCATTGGATAGTGCAGGTGGCTTTGGCGTCGGCTTCCACCTTTTTGATAAATGCTGGCTCCCAGTTTTCACAGGATGTAGGCTTACCGTCGGTATCAGTTGGTAGTTCCAGTCCTGTTTTGACGATCATCCAGGTGTCGAACTGGATCTTCAGATATATTTCCATTCGTCCCTTCCAATATCCGAAGACCTCTCCGGAAAATAGTGGGGGACGAACGGTGCTATATCCTTCTTGTTGGGCCATTTAGATCTACGAATACAGAAACAACAATATCTATTCCAAGACTAAGTCTTGGATTAGTAGTGCGGGAGAGAAAAAAAACAGGCTCAAGTGGTATTGTCCAACTTTGAGCAGAAAATCGATTCGTGAAAAGAAATTAGAATATAGCTATGAGGCTAAATTCTAATCGACTCCGAACAAAACCACGAAAAAAAAATTGTCTCGAATAGTGGTTGCACTGATTCAAGACGACCCCGCTCTGATACCAATTGTTGGATCGAGATGCGCTAGAGGGGGGGTGAATAGCGCTCGTGGCTATTTTGATCGTATCGGAATCGTAAAACTATCAAAGTAAATATACGCAGCGGAAATAACGAATGCAATCACAGAGGGACACAAGAAGTTTTACTTCGTTCGGAGCCTAGGTCGACTCCTACTCGAAGGCCCGCGATCCTTGATCGCTTTCGGTGGGCAACACTTATAAGTACGAAAAAGAGTACAAGATTTACAATTAGTACAGTAATTAAAAACAAGTATACCGACGACAGAATCGTAATCTCGAAGCTCCTGGTCGTCGTGGACTCGTAACAGCACTTCAGGGTCGTTGATTGAGCAGCACGTAATACAAGGATAGCTTGGAAGTTGTTGTTCTTCAATGCTGCTCGAAGTCCCCTTATAAAGGGCATCCAAGGCGCCTTGAAGGCCTCTGAAGGCGCCTCCTAGGCTCCGAGTCCACCGTGCAGATGAGCGCTGACCAGTTTGCGCTTATCACCTTTGAGGGCGCCTTCAAGGGCCTTGAAGGCGCCTCCAGAGCCAGCCGAGGCGCCTTCAACCCTGTTTCGCGGCCAGGTCAGCTTTTGTACCCGAGGCGCCTCCAAGCTCCATCGAGGCGCCTCGGACACTATTCATCCGAGGAATTAGGTTGCTCCTTTGCACCTGCAAGTTATGTTAGTCCCAAACATAATCCTGCAACACAAAGTTAGCACAATACACATGATAAGTATAGACAGTCTCCGGACTGTCCGAGTCTGACTTCGGGTTTCCGACCGGAAACCCTAGGTTGACCCGACGCCTACTGTTCCCTCTACGGGGAACGCGTCCTCACCTACTCCACTCAGGAGATTTACCTGTTGCCAGTTGATCCTCCAGATCGACTGGACTTTTGCTTAGCACTCGACGCTTCCGGACTTTCTGCTGGACATCCGCTTCCCGGCTAGTCCAGACTTTCACCTGGTTCGCGACACCAGGACTTTCCACCTAGGGTTACCACCCCCTAGGACTTTTGCCTGAAGCCATCGACCTGCCAAGACTTTCCGCATTGGGTTACCACCCCCTATGACCTAGGGTTACCATCCCCTAGGGTTTTCCCTTTGCCTAACCGCAGCTAGGACTTTTCTCCACCTAGGGTTACCACCCCCTAGGACCTAGGGTTACCACCCCCTAGGACCTAGGGTTACCACCCCCTAGGGTTTTCACCTACCTAACCGCAGTTAGGACTTTCCTGAACTACTCACTCAACATGTTAGATAACAAGGAATCTTAACTTTGAATCCCTTTGCCATTATCAAAACTTAGGTTCGATCGTCGGATGCTTCCTGCACCAATAATATGCAACCCTAGCATAAGACTTTCCCTTATCATTGGAGACCCTAGATCAGTATCCTAGACCCGATCTATCATTGTTGGGTCTTTGACTACCCAACGCCATGCCTAAACCCTTAGATCCAACATTAAATCTTTCTAGGGTTTTCTCTAAACGATCAAGCTTTGCCTTCAAGGCTTGATTTTCCCTCTCTAGGTTCCTAACCCTAGAGTCAACATGTCCACCATGGACATTCCTAGACCTACCTTTTCTAGGCATATGCCTCATTTTCTTGGGATTAATACCTTGGGTCTCCTTAGGTCTACCGTTTCTAGACTTATCGTGAGTAAAATACTGAAAAATGACGAATAATGATAAGTGAATTTTTCGGAATTTTTGGAAATTTTTTGGGAATTTTTCAGGGCTCGTATGGACGAGTTAACGGGGATTAAAACGGGGCCCGGAAAAGCCTGTTTAGGCTACCCCAATTTAACGAGAAAATGTTTGATTTATTTTCTTTTGTTTTTGTTTTTCTTTTATTTTTCTTCGTTTCTTTTCTTCCCCTGCCGAAGCTTTTCCCCGAGCCTCATCTCTCGCGCCCAACGCCTGCCCTAACCGCCGAGGCGGTTTCCTCTCCTCCTTCTTCTTCCCTTCTTCTTTCCTCCCTCGACAACCACTTCTCGCCACTGCCCGAAGCTCTCCTTTGTCGTCGCCCCTTGACGTGGAGTTCCTAGTGCCGCCGCCGCCTCACGGGACATCGCCGAACCCGATTTCCCTCGCCTCTCCTTCTTTTGTGCCCTAGCGAGCCGCGAGCCTCCACCTTTCTTCTCTTCTTCCCGACGCCGACGCCACAAGGGAGTCGATCGGCCGACACCGTCCAGCAACGCCAGCGTCGATTGGGGCGTGCCCTAGCACCGCCGGCCTCCCTTGTGATCTTGCGCCGCCGTTGTCACCCATAGCCGACCGGCACCGTGTGTTCTCCGCAGCCACTGAGAGTTGCCTTTCCCCTCTTCTGATCTTCTGCCCTAGCGCTGACGCCACCTTCTTCTTCCTCTACCCTCTGCCCCAGCGACCACTACCGACGCCAAGGTCCAGCAACCATCTTCCATGCCTTAGACTCCACTGACGGGTCTTCCTTCTTCGCCACCAGTCGCCGGCAGAGAGGGAACAAAGGGGTATCGAGTAGGTAAGGCATGTTAGGTATTTGGATTTTGATTTGGGGTCTTGCGCTGAACAGATTTGGCTGATCACTGTGGTGGTGAATGTTTTCCTGCAGCATCGTTTGATCTCTGGCAGCAGGTAGATTCCAGCAGCAAACGACCCTACTTCCAACAGTGATAAACGGCTGTGAGTTTAAGGTAAGGCATAGGAATTTGATATATGCTGTTGATCATGTATGGGTTGAATTATGTTTATGTGTTGATTAGGGATTTGCCCTAATTTAGGGTTAGAGAGTTTATTTAGCTATTTATAAGAATGTAGCTAAATAAAAATATATTCAATTGGTAACATAGGGCTTTGACGCGAGACGAGTATCTCGACGTCAGATTGGACCATATTAGACATTTATTATCGGAGGCGGGTACTTTGACTTATGTCTTTTGATATGCATAATAATGTTTTTAACATATAGCAATGATTATGTTTCTCATTTGCTTCGGTTGATCACTACCCGATCTATTGCATGCTTGTTTGTTTGTTTTTATGCACATCATGTTAGTATATATCTGATTATGCCTATTTATAGAGGTAGTGACACAACCATGTTATCTATCATGTTCAGGACCTAGGGTTTTTGATACCTTATCTGGTCTGTGTACTTTGATTTGATTCACTTCCCGATGGTACACATTTTACATGTATATGGATTATTGCTATGTTGCTCATTATTTTGCCATGCTTAGTATCATGCACCATTCGCATGATTGCATGTTGTGCGATAGTTTGCTCCATTATTGTCGAGCACATCGCAGTTATATGTATCCGTACACACCAACACTTATGGGTTAGTGGTAGATCAGACAGGTGTGTAACAGTTCTGCTGTTTGACTCCATTGGTCTGGTGACTTAGCGTGGTAGCTGGCAGACAGTTCTGCTCTATTTGGCTCCGCTGGTTTAGTGTAGCAACGTGGTAGCTAGTAGGCGGTTGGACTCTGTTTGTCTCCGTTGGTCCGCTCATGGGTAGTGTGACGCAGCGTGGTAGCCGGCAGAGATACCTCCCCGTCATCATGTACCGGGAGATGAGAACATTGCGCTCCCCCACTTATGATTTGGGGTAGGAGGATAGGCGTACTCCGACAGCATCCCGTCCACTCGGTCACTCATCAGGGGTAGTGATGTCAGAGTGCACGGTTGTCACAACCCTACCCACTCGGTCTCGCCATTGTGTGTGAGATGGCTGACTGGCGTCAGAGGTGACCATGACATTTGCATCATATGCATGATGCATTTATTGCTTATGTTTGCTGCATTTATTTGCTGCATTTATATGGATGCATATGATTGACATACATACAGGATTTATGACACTCTCGGTCTGACGACCTGTTGTACTTATACCTTGGTCTTGGTTAGTACAGTTTTCTCCTGTATTCCTCAGTTGCATTTATTTTTCTTGTATCAGGAGACTGTACGCATGATTAGTGCTAGTTGTTATATTCTTTATTATGCATATCAGTTGTTACCCGCTGAATGTTGGACTCACACCCTCCTCCGTTGTTATTTTCAGGTTGATGCTGTCCAGAGAGTTCCAGTCGCTAGTCCTCATGCAGTCCGCGAGGATGGCTATTTGTCTTTTGGTGTTCTTTTCTAGACTATGTTTGGACTTGTTCCATTTTGGATACTTTGGATCTTGTATGGATTGTTTTACTTGTGGATGACTTTTATTTGGATTTGTTTTTACTACATGCCTGCCTAGAGGGCAGAAGAGGTAAGTTCGTTGTGATTTGTGTTTTATGAGTGTAGTGGAGTAGGACATCGGTTTTGAGCTTTATGGGTGTAGTTGAGTAGGGTGGATTTTGAGTCTTCTTATCATTACTATTTAACTGCGTGGTTGTGTCAGCCAGAGGCTGAAATTGATATAAACTGCGTGGATGTCTGTGTTATTGTTTATTTATTATTGTTATTATTCCAGCCACATGTGGCTGAGGTATATGGTGATGTAGAAAGTTTTAGATTGTCCGCCGTACAGGGGAGATGCTGCCGAAATTTCTTCGGGCAGTGACTCCCCTGGGGCATGACATCGTAAATAAATTTCCTAGGGTTTTGATCTACATTAACCCTATTCCTATCATGATATTTGAATCCAAAATTTCGCATGGGCATACTATGATTAACAAAATCATTTCTCCTAGTATGCATGGGAAAATGAAATTTTGAATTGCATTCCAAATTTAAACTAGGGTTTTCCTTACCCTTTACCTTTGGAGCTCCCTCTTGACATGAGCCTCCATTCTTCCTCCACTTCTTTACCTTCTTCTTCAAATGCACCAACTTCTTGATTTATTTCTTCTTTGGGCATTTGATGTGGTAATGACCCTGCTCACCACACGTGAAGCACACTATGTGCCAATATTTCTTCTCTTTTTTCTTCTTGGCTCCATGATTCCTATAACCCACATTAGTATCTAATATAACTTGATTAGGTTTAGGAGTTACCTTCTTCTTACCCAATGGGCATCTACTCTTGTAGTGTCCCTTTTCATTGCACCCAAAGCACACAATGTGGTCCTTTGACTTTGCTTCGGTGGAGGTGCTCACTAAGTTGACCTCTTCCAAGATTTCTTCTTCATTTGTCTTGGACTCTTCTTCAACCCTTGAGGATGTAGATGTTATATCTTCCTTATCCACACTTGTGGATGACCTTTCTTCATCCTTCTCCTCCTCAACTTGAACCATTAAGCTCATCTCCTTGGGCTCTTCTTCTTCTTGTGTAGGCATAGGTTCTTCCCATTGAACCTTCTTTATCTTGCTCCACAAATCATGGGTCTTCTCGTATTTACCTACACGGCTCATCGCGTCATTAGCCAAATATCAATCAAAATAGATATTACCTTATCATTTGCCTTTGATCGTGAGGTTTGCTCTTCCATCCAATGACGCGGTCAGAGTTTCTTCCCTTTCTTGTCCTTCGGGACTTCAAATGGCTCTTTGACCACCATCATGGTGTCCCAATCCATGTCAAAGAAGACCTCCATCTTCATCATCCAATATATGATGTCCCATAGGCCTCCTCCTTCTAACTTTGGCGGGACAATCAACTCAGCCATCTTTTGCCTCCTTGGCGGTTAGTCCAATGGAGAGTGTCCTCGCTCTGATACCACTTGTAGGGGATTGGTGGCCGGCTTGAAGGGGGTTGGATAGACGACGCCCCCAAATACTCGCTTCCTACACTTGTTAGTTTGCGCAGCAGAAATATAAACTAATATGAATACAAAGAAAGCTAAAGACAAGAAAAAAAATCAAACCACGCTACACGCTCATTTAACGTGGTTCGGAGATTACTTTCTCCTACTCCACGGCGTGTCCTTGAGGTGGGCGATCCCTATCCGTCGGTGGATTAGCCCCCGGCAAACTCCGGCTATCTCAAGTCACTCCTTGTGGGTGGAGAAACCTCACCACAACACCAACCAAAACTCTTGAGACTAGTAGACTACTAATTAGAGTTTACCACCACTAATTTCGTCAACTATAACCAAGCTCCCAAGCCTTGGTTATATAAGCCACGGGTTGGAAAACTCCGCCTACCAGTCGACTGCTAAAACCATTAGTCAGCTGTCCTTTGTGAAAATTCGACCATTACATCCCAATGGCTCGATACCAGTCGATTGTTAAAACTTGCAGTCGGTTGCTCCACACTGGTCGATCGATCAAAAGTATTTTGTTCGCTCCCAATCGACTGCTCAGTTGACTACACCAGTCGACTGATAGAAACATCAGTCGACTGCTACAATACTGTTGCAGTAAAACCCTAAACCTAGAATTTTACCCTGAGTATAATCTCTCATGCACTCGTACCCTCACGACTCACTTGACCCTTCATTGCAGCCTTGACCTTTAGCCTTCAAGCCTTTGGCTCTCGTCCCTCGGATGCATCCAAGCCTGCGGCTCGTCCCCAATGTCATCCTTCGCGTATGCCTCGAAGTTGCTTCCCTCGGCCCTTGTCCTTGCTGCCTTGTCCACGTCCCTCGGATGCATACAAGCCTACGGCTCGCCCCCAATGTCATCCTTCACCGGACCCGAAGCCATCAACCTGAGTCACATGTGTATCCTACAGTCCTGCATAACTCAAGTACACATATCAAATACAAGGGTGAACCTAACTTAAACCCTTTGCCTAAATACCAAAACACATGGTCACACGGACCATTGGGATTGCTCCAACAAATTACTCACAGGATTGGACAACCCAAGGGCCCATCTTACCATTTAGATGGCATTAGGATCTAGCTCCCCGCTTAATTACTCATGGGGCTCTATTCCCTATTAGGAGTGCAAACGAATTGAGGCAACTTGCGATATTTTCGAGCTGGCTTGAAAAATATTTGATTTATATTTGAACTTTTTTTTCGAGCCGAACTCGAGCCCAAATTATATTATTCGATAGTTCGCGAACCGCTCACGAGCCTTAATATTTTATTAATATAATTCAAATATATATTAAATAAATAAATTTCGAGCCTTTCATGTACCTATTTTTGAGTAATAATTCGAATAGTTCACGAATATGTTGTTGGAACCCCAAGGTTGTTTTGGTGTGATCAACAAGTTAAGTTAGGTCCTGTGTTTTTCTAACCTTGTGTCTAAGTGTGCAGGAGCTTAGGAGCACAGGTAGTCGAGCGGAAGACGTAGCTAGCGAGAAGGATGACACGCGGTGCGTCCGAGGGACGAGGTGCTGCGGAAGAGTACACCGACGGACGAGAGGGAAGCGTGCGGTGGTTCCGAGGGACGAGAAGCCGGAGCGGAAGACTGCTCGAGGAGCAAGAGACACAGCTAGCGAGAAGGTCGGCACGGGGTGCGACTGAGGGACGAAGACTACGGATGAGTATGCTAGCAGACGAGAAGGAACCACACGGCGATTCCGAGGGACAAGAAGCCGGAGCGAAAGTCTGCTCGAGAAGACCAGAAGTTGGGCTCGGGTGAGCCCTATTCCGGATGGCAGAGATCACCCAAGCGAGCGAAAGACTCGGTCTGAGGTGAACGGAACCGGAGCAGAAGACCCGGGCTAAAAAAAATCAACGACGTTGACTTTCCCGCCGGGGGCGCTCGGAGTGTACTAGGGTACCCGGAGCGTACCGGGGCGCCCGAACCATACCGGGGCGACAGGAGCGTACCGGGGCACCCGGAGTTAACTTTTGACCAGATCGAGTTTTGATTGGATCTGAACGTTGGGGGATAAAATTTATCCCCCCAGGGCGGTCGGAACCCTCAGGGCGCCCCGACCAAGGCTATAAATATAGCCTTAGTCCAGAAGCTTTTCAACAAGCAGAACTCAAGCAATTCTTTCAACACTTGTACGCGTTCTCTGTAATTTAGCTTTTGTTGTGCGCTTCATTGCTGTAAAAGGCTTCTCCGCCTGAAGGAGATACTAGTGTTATGCTTTCCTTGGATTAATAACCTCCCCAGTTGTAACCAAGTAAATCCCGGTGTGCCTTTTACTTTTCTAATTTACTTTCTGTTTATCTTATTTTGCAAGTGTTAGTTTAAGAGTTCGAGAAAGGGTTGTGCTTTAATTTGTCAGACTATTCAACCCCCCCTTCTAGCCGGCCGCCAACTGTCCAACAAGTGGTATCAGAGCCGAGGCTCTTCAGGAGGACTAACCGCCAATCGAAGCAAAGATAATGGTCGGACCAAGCATCTACCCGCCGAAATTCGAAGGGAATTTTGCTACCTGGAAAAAGAGAATGCAGGTATTCTTTACAACTGATTTTGAATTAATTTTAATAATGGAATTTGGCTATGTAGCTCCAGAGGGCAAAGAAAAAAATCAATGGACGAAAAAGGAACAGGTCGACTACGTGGCAAATGGCAAAGCAGAATACCATCTATTAAGCGTTCTTCCGCCACAAGAAGTCAACCGGATCGAGAACTACGACTTGCTAAAGGAACTTTGGGAGAAGTTCCTTGAGCTGCACGAAGGAACGTCTGAAGCCAAGCTCGCTAAATGGGATCTACTTTGCAATCAGCTCACCAGCCTGCGACTTGGGGAAGACGAGATAATTGCGCATCTACACTCGAGAATCAAAGAGATCATCACCAACTGTCGAATCTTGGAGAAAAGGTAAGTAACCGAGATTCGCTAAGGTACACTTTAAATTCTTTTCCAAGAAATTCAAAATGGGCATCACTAGTAGATGCCTTTTACATTTCGAAAGATTTAGAAAAAATTACACTAGAAGAATTTTTCTCGACATTTGAAGTGCACAAATCAAGATGTGCAGGTATGAGGGAGCTCAAGAACAACGTCGCCCTCAAAGCATCGAGAGACGAACCTAAGTCAGAGTCTTCTCTCGACAACGAGGAAATGGTAATAATGGTAAGAAGATTTTAAAAAACTTTGTAAATCTAGAACCTCTAACCATCTGCAGGGGAAAAAGAAAAGAACCATCCGCTGCTACCACTGCGACGAAGAAGGGCACGTCAAGGATAACTGCCCCAAGCTGAGGAACAAGGATAAGGATAAAGGTAAGAAGCCTGTCCAAAAGCGCAAGGTCCTAAAGGCGACGTGGGACGATACGTCGTCTCAATCAGAAGTCGAGGCGTTCTCCAGACTCGCATTAATGGCGAGTCATCAAGACGACGACTGTGATTCAAGCTCTTCCGAGATGAGCATCGAGAGCATCGATGAAGGGGGAGCTATGTTGGAAGAAAGTAGTAGTTCAGGGGGAGACACGGACAACGAGATCGACAAGCTAAGTGAGGTACAATCTCTTCCTCCCGATAAACTTTTTAAGTTTGTTAAGTTGCTAACTAAAGACTGCTGCAAGTTAGAAAAAGAAATTAAGAATTTAACAATAATATTAGCTAAATCTTGCCCTTTATAAGAATTAGATAAAGCAAAATTAGAAAATGAGAAATTGAAATCAGAAAATGAAAATCTGAAAATTCAAGTAGATAACTTGAAAAATCGTGTATGCCTATCTAATACAAATTTTATAAAGTTTAAAAATTTAAATTAGTATTATAGATATCACCAGGGATAAATTAGGAATATTTCAAGAAAATATGTCCCTAAGAAATTTTTGGTTAATCCAATAGGCTGGAACCTATATTGGCTTCCTAAATCTTGCTTTGTCTAAATTTTAATCGAAATTAGCGCTTTCAGCGAGAAAATTAAACAGTGAATTTCTTTATAAGACTTTGTCTAAGGAAGTGGTTGTTGCTCCAATAACCAAGAAGACCTAGTGCCTCGCCATGACCTGGAAGCCAAAATATTAAAATTAAATGTTTAATTAACTTTCTGGTAAAGCATTAAAATTAAACTAAATAATACTTTAAAAAGTTATTCAAACATTTTTTATTTTTACTTAGAAAAATTTTCTTTTTACGTAAATTTTTTTTTCAATCAGTTTTGCCTAAGTTAAAAGTTTTGTTGAAATTAAAAATTCTTTTTGTTTAAATTACTTAGAATTTTTTTTTCAAATTTTTTTAAGTTGCCTAAGTCAGAATTTTTTTTTTTTAAAAAAACCTTACTTAGAAAATTTTCTTAAAGTTTCACTTAGAAATTTCTTTCACTTAGAAACTGTTTTTACTAAAATTTTAACTTAGCAACTTTTTTTTACTTAGAAAATCATTTTCAAAATCTTCTAAGTTATAACCCTTAGATTTTTTTCTTAGAACCTCATTTTTTATGTGATTAAAGGGGGAGAAGAAAAAGTATAAGTCTAGAGGGGGAGGTTGACAAATTTTTTTTTAATCTTTTTGCACTTTATTACAAAATTAGTTAGTTTATTTTTATGTCTATTTACCTTATCTTAACTTGGGTTGCTCACATCAAAAAGGAGGAGATTGTTGGAACCCCAAGGTTGTTTTGGTGTGATCAGTAAGTTAAGTTAGGTCCTGTGTTTTTCTAACCTTGTGTCTAAGTGTGTAGGAGCTTAGGAGCACAGGTAGTCGAGCGGAAGACGCAGCTAGTAAGAAGGACGACACGCGGTGCGTCCGAGGGACGAGGCGCTGCGGAAGAGTACATCGGCGGACGAGAAGAAAGTGTGCGGTGGTTCCGAGGGACGAGAAGTCGGAGCGGAAGACTGCTCGAGGAGCAAGAGACGCAGCTAACGAGAAGGTCAGCACAGGGTGCGACTGAGGGATGAAGACTGCGAATGAGTACGCTGGCGGCCGAGAAGGAACCACACGGCGATTCTGAGGGATGAGAAGCCGAAACGAAAGCTTGCTCGAGAAGACCGAAAGTTGAGTTCAGGTGAGCCCTATTCCGGATGGCAGAGATCGCCCAAGCGAGCGAAAGACTTGGTCTGAGACGAACGGAGTCGGAGCAGAAGACCCGAGCTGAAAAATGTCAATGAGGTTGACTTTCCCGCCCAGGGCGCCCGGAATAGTCCAGGGCGCTCGAACCGTACCGGGGTGCCCGGAAGTCGATATTTGACCAAATCAAGATTTGACTCGATCTAAACGTTGGGGATAAAGTTTTATCCCTCCCAAGGCGTCCGGAACCCTTCGGGGCGCCCTGACCAAAGCTATAAATATAGCTTTGGTCCAGAAGCTTTTCAACGAACTCAAGAATTATAATTCCAACGCTTGTGTGTTTTAGTTTAGAGTTGAGCTTCTGTTTATGTGCTTAAACACTGTAAAAGGCTTCTCCGCCTGAATGAGATACTAATGCTTCATCTTCCTTGGATTAACAACCTCCCCACTTGTAACCAAGTAAATCTCTATCTGCCTTTTACTTCCTTTATGTTTTATTGTTTATTTTATTTATGCAAGTGTTAGTTTAAGAGTTCGAGAAGGATTGCATTTTTATTTTCAGGCTATTCAACCCCCCCCCCCCTCCCCCTTCTAGCTGGCCGCAACGGTCCTACACATGTTTGAATCTTTTGAGCCGAACTCGAACTCGAGCTCTAATTCGAACCGAACTCGAATAAAAATTTTAAAATTTTCGAGCTTCGAATCGAGCTCAAACTCGAATATACCTATTTCGAGCCGAATTCGAGCCTTGGATTTTTCTACATATTTGGCTAAATTCGGTTCATTTACACCCCTATTCTCCATTATGTCCTGATCGACTAATACCGATTAGACACTCCAGAGGCCATCTCTCCACTCAGATACCATCGGGACCCAACTCCCCGCTCAATTACTCACGGGCTCTGATCTCCATCACATTCCGATCGACTAACGCCAATCAGACAATCCACAGTACTTCCCATCACACTCCGATCGACTAAAGCCGACCGAACTTCCTAAGGGCCTAGCTCCCAAATGAGATGTTATTATAGCCCGGTCACGAGAGACTGTGTTCCCTATTTTTGGGCCATCTTTTGATTAGCTGCCCATAGGTCTTCCGGCACATGAGCCAATTTCGCCATTAATATGGCACATAGATCAAAAAATCAAAGGGTTGTATCTTTATACAAATAAGTAATACTCCTCCCATACTTATGATAGGACTGTTGAATACAGTGAAAGTATAACGATTTGACAGACTATTTAACAATGATATGATGTCTCATTAAATGCAGAGATCATAAAGGTATTATAAAAAGGCTTCCTCTCCGCTGGTGCAAATATGCAAGCCTAAGAATTTACTTCTCCTTCTAATGTTCTTCTTCTACTTAGAATTCTAATTGATCATCAGAGTAACTGCACAAGAGGCCCCTCTTGACCTGCTTACTTACTGATGATTTTTCTCCTCCTTTTTACTTATACTTGTAAGTGTTTCCAATTCAAAATCTTCTTTCAATCAACATCTAAGGCAGTTCACAGGTATTCCACTGCTCACCATTTCAATCAACCTCTAAGACAGTTCACAGGTAGTCCACTGCTCACCATTTCTAGAAGAAATCAATTTGGTACTGTAATTTATTATCCTTCTACATGCCTTAATAGAGCTAGTGACATCCCAGGTAAACGTTATAACCTTTTTCCCGCTAAGATCTTGGGCCTGCAGGTTTCACTTAAAGTTGCAATTGATAATTTCAATCAAGTGATGGATATAAGATTACAAAGCATAATAATAAAGAGTCAGTAGAAATAGAGCTCGGATGCAAGTCAAAGTTTATTGGCTTAACGTGAATTTGATCCTCTCATATCTCGAGGATAAGATTAACTGGTATGTATTACCTACAGGGGACCGATGTAGTCTTTTTATCACTTCTTTAAAATGTTGAGCAACTAAGATATGTCTATTTTATCCTTCTCCCTTAATTTTTTTTTCCAAATGTCCCTTACATTTAGATTGTCAGTTTAGGATCTGATCTTTTATTGAAATGTCTCCTCCAAGAAAGTTAATAGTCAGGTACAATGCACATGAAAAAATAAAATAAAAATCAACTTGTGATTTAAAAATTTAAAATTTTAAGCATTTAACCTTATCAACGCCACTAGAATATCACTAGAATGGCGATTTTTTCCTAGAAAAAATAATTTTAATTAAAATTTCACTACGTGTTGATTTTAAATATAGATTTTTTTTATGGCACAAGCTAATTCACAATCCAAAAATAAAATATTTTGACCACTTTGAACTTATCAGCACAGCTAAAGATGCATATATATCAAATGATAGGAAACTATATTCTAACCCGAAGCAAATCAAAGAAAAAGGGAAGGAAAATAAAAACAAGATGTTGAGGAAACTTGACCTCATCATTAGAATTCTCTTTAATGTTTTTTTGTTAGGAAACTATATTCTAACTCAAAGAAAATCAAAGAAAAAGGAAGGAAAATAAAAACAAGATGTTGAGGAAACTTGACCTCATCATTAGAATTCTCTTTAATGTTTTTTTTGTTAAAAGAGTAAATTGTTTGCCTAATTTCTTTTTCAAGAAAGACACTTGGAACTTGGATGTATTCTCGACTCTTGAGAATGCTCAAGATGGTAAGCCATGGGCCGGGCAAGCGCTCTTCCCGCACCTTGCAGGGAGCTATAGAATTTTGATGACAAATGTGGAAATATTAATTGAAACTTTGAGATTAGTGCAATCATATTCAAGTGATTGAGTCTAACTATGTTATTTTGTAGTTGGAAAAGAGTTTTAAGTTACACTCAACTTGTGTTTTTTGATTAGTTTGTCAAGTGTACAAGTATAAAAACTTGACAAGTAACTATAGATGTAGTGATGTAGGTGTTGAGGTTAGAGAAGTTCAAGTATATTAAAATTGATTGGATATAAACTTAGCATATGAAGAAGCACAATTGGTGTCGATAGATAGAGAAGTTGGCAAATTAAGAAGTTTAACAAGTGTTGCTAGGAAGCTTGAAAGGTAAGGTTGAGTAAGAGTGTAATAAATATTGTAAAGTCCTTTTAACAGAGTAAAATTTAAAGGTGAGGTAGCAAGGACTTGAGGAGGAAGACAGGAGGAGATGCTGTTGGACAATCTATTGTCGGAGATATTGGGGAATTAACTAAATTGAAATTACATAAAATTAATTCTAACATATCTGGCGAGATGACTGATCCGGCGGTAAGAACAGGGGACCCCCGTTCTGGGGAGTCAACGCCACATGGAAGTCAAAGGGCAGGTGGCCGACTGGAGAAGGGTGGGTCGACCGCCCGGCCGGCCGATCGGTGTCTAACTGATGGCAAAAGGCACCCCGGCAGGAAGCTGGGCCCCGGCGCTCATGGAACAGGATCGTAGGGCCGAGCGGAGGGCAAGCTCGGCCGAAGACAGGAGGTAGCATACTGCTAACAGTCTCCACGGAGCACATTACCGAGAATCTCCCAAGTAGCCCATTATATGTGTCCGGCCGGACGTAAAGCGGAGGCTGGCCGACCGGACGCCCGGCCGGGAGTAAGGGGAAAAGGACAAGGGACATCTTTTTCTGACAGCGGGCATGTTTTACGTTTAGGCCATACTCAAAATCCTTCGACAGAAGGATCCGCTGTCCCATTAGAGACGTGCTCAAACTATAGCAGTATGGTGTCAGGTAAGCTCCTCTGACAAGCCCACACTACGGTATGGGAAAGGACACGTGTACACCTCGGTATGTGTGCACTCGCTTCTCCACAGCCCTATATAAAGGCCCTCACCTTTCGCCGGAGGTACGCGTTCTACGATTCTTGGAGCCACTTTCTTGTTGTTGAGCTTTGCCTGACTTGAGCGTTGGAGGGTCGTCGCCGGGAACCTCTTCCCAGCCCGACTTCTGTGCAGGATCACCGGAGGTCCGGGCGGATAGTCAACAGATCTACGTCAGCCGCTTGGAGAGCGCCACGTGCCCAGCGTCCGTTGATTCAACTTTCGGACAGGATCAATTTGGCGCCGTCTGTGGGAACGCTCCTGCATCCGATCGGAAGCAATGGACGAAGCTGGACGACAGCACTCGGTGATGCTCTCCACAGGGGAGCTCGACGCTTTGATCTAGACAAGAGCCGCCAAGCTTATGAAACAGAGACAAAAGTCACAAGCCGAACGGGCAGAGCAGCAAGCAACATTAGCATCAGGCGGCCGAGCGGAAGCACCGCAGGCCACAGTTGCATTCCATCGGGCCCTATTCCGCACTCTTGAAGCCGCAGCAACTAATCGGGATCGAGGATCTTCTTCGGATGAAATGCCGAGACGAGATAACAAAAAAGGGAAAGCCCCCCGAGCGGACGCATCGCCCGAGCGGATCAACCGCCAATTTTCAGAGGCTATTCTACGAGACCCTCTGCCCAAGCACTATGTGCCTCCGACGATCGGTGAATACAATGGAACCACCGACCCGGATGATCATTTGGGTAAGTTTGATAACACGGCAACCCTTCATCAATACACAGATGGGGTGAAGTGTCGGGTTTTCCTCACCACCCTCTCTGGATCGGCTCAACGGTGGTTTCGGAGGTTGCCGGACAGATCCATCACAAGCTTCAAAGACTTCCGTACGGCCTTCATCCACCACTTCGCCAGCAGTCGGCGCTACCACAAGATGAGTGTCAGCCTATTCGCCATCAAACAAGAGTCCAGGGAGTCGCTCAGGGCTTATATCCAACGCTTCAACCAGGTGGCCATGGACATTCCAACAGCCACCTCGGAGACCATGATGAATGCCTTCACACAAGGCCTCGTGGATGGGGATTTCTTCCGATCGCTCATTCGGAAACCACCCCGAGACTACGACCATATGTTACATCGGGCCAACGAATACATCAACGTGGAGGAAGCCCAAGCGGCTCGAAGAAAGGAAACTCCCACCGAACGGGCTCCCCTTGCCGAGCGGAAGCCTCACATTGCTCACCCGCCGCCCAGAGGACCGCGGGCCGAAGCAATTCGTTCTCATCATCCAAGATCTCATGTCCAAGAAGTAGCAGCCGAACGGCCCAAGCCAAAGAAGAAATGGACCCCTATGTTTTGCTCATTCCACCGGACGGACACGCACAACACCAGAGATTGTCGGAGTCTTCCCTTGATCGCCCATCCCGTTCCCCGGAGTGGCGGCCGCCGATCGCCATCGTCTGACAAGCGACAGAGAACTCACGGAGCCGATCGGACTATATCTGATCGCCGACAAAGACAAACTCCCGAGCGGCAGCATACTCCAAGGCGTGAAGACAATCCTCGGATGTCTAGGGAGCGGCCTAGACCGTCCGCTCGGGAAGAAGAGAATAGAAACAACTCTTCCCGAGGTGAAATCAACATCATAGCTGGTGGTCCGACCGGAGGAGATTCCAACCGAGCAAGGAAGGCGAGCGTCCGGCAGCTCCAGATCCATGCGGTCGGCTGCAGCCAGGAACGGGCGAGCGGACCCGAAACTAGTTTCGGGCCCAGGGACTTGGAAGGGGTTGAAGTTCCCCACGACGACGCTCTTCTCATCAAAGCGGTAATAGCCAATTACACTATTCATCGCGTTTTTATTGGCACAGGAAGCTCGGTCAATATCATATTCAAAAAGGCCTTCGACCAACTACAAATTGATCGAGCCGAGCTGCTGCCCATGACGACCCCCCTCTACGGGTTTACGGGCAACGAAGTTCAGCCGGTCGGACAAATCCGACTGGCTATCTCGCTGGGAGAAGAGCCACTCAGGAGGACGTGGACAGCAAACTTCGTTGTGGTGGACTCTCCGTCGGCATACAACGTCATATTGGGGCGACCAGCTCTCAGTGAATTCCGAGCGGCCGTCTCCACTTTCCACCAGAAGATCAAGTTCCCCGTCGAGGATAAAGTGGGAGAAGTACGAGGAGATCAACTAGCAGCTCGGCGATGCTACGTCGAGATGGTCCGAGCAGAAGCCAATGCCGCTCGGAAAACGCCCCGGATCGAGGTGAAGGCTATCACTGAAAAGCCTTGCAGATTCACCCGACCCGATCGGAGGCCACGACATTCATCGCGTCCGATCTGGAGGCGAGCCAGAAGGAGGAAGTGATCCAATGCCTCTAGAGAAACCATGATGTCTTCTTCTGGTCGACGCATGAGCTGCCCGGAATTTCACCAAGTATAGCGCAGCACGAGCTCCATGTCCGACCGGACGCTCGGCCGGTGAAGCAGAGGAAGAGGGATTTCAGCGCCGAACAGAATGCCATCATCCGAGCGGAGGTCGAAAAACTCTTGGAGGCCGGCCACATACGCGAGGTCCAGTTCCCGAGCTGGTTGGCAAACGTGGTGCTAGTCTCCAAGCCAGGCAACAAGTGGAGAGTGTGCATCGATTTTCGGGACCTCAACAAGGCGTGCTCAAAGGATTTTTATCCCCTGCCCCGGATCGATCAACTGGTGGACTCTACGGCCGGCTGCGAGTTGATATGCATGCTCGACGCTTATCAGGGATATCATCAAGTGTCGCTCGCCCGGGAATATCAAGAAAAAGTCAGCTTCGTTACGGCCGACGGCACCTACTGCTATAAGGTGATGCCGTTCGGACTGAAGAACGCGGGAGCCACTTATCAACGTTTGATGAACAAAGTGTTCAAGGAGTAGATCGGGCGAAATCTGGAAGTATATGTGGATGACATTCTTATCAAGTCCGTCCGAGTGGCCGACCTCTTTAAAGATATGGAGGAAACTTTCCGAACGCTGCGGAAATATGGCGTTAAGTTAAACCCTCAGAAGTGCCTGTTTGGAGCAAAAGGACGGCGTTTCTTAGGTTACATAGTGACCGAGCGGGGCATCGAAGCAAATCCCAGCAAAGTGAAAGCCTTACAAGATATGCCGCCTCCAAGAAATCTGAGGGAAGTGCAGCGCTTGACCGGTCGGATAACTGCTCTGTCCAGATTCATCTCTAAGACTGCCGATCGGAGCCTGCCTTTTTTCAAAATCTTGCGCAAAGCCACCAAGTTTCACTGGGATGAAGAATGCGATCGGGCGTTCGAAGATCTGAAGACATATTTGAACTCTCTCCTGGTACTAGCCAAGCCAGCTGCGGATGAGCCACTTTGTATCTACTTATCTTCAACCGAGCAAGCCGTCGTCTCGGCACTAGTAAGGGCGAGCGGAGAAGAGCCTGTATATTTTCTGAGCCATATTTTGAAAGATGCTGAATCTCGCTACACTGGGCTCGAGAAACTGGCTTTCGCTTTGGTCCTCGCCGCTCGGCGCCTCCGTCCCTATTTCTTGGCTCACACTATCATCGTCCGGACGAACAGCCCACTGGGAAGAGTGTTGTTAAACCCAGAAGCGTCCGGGCGGCTCATCAAATGGACAACGGAGTTGAGCGAATTTGACATTCAATACCAGTCCCGTTCGGCGATAAAGGTGCAGTCCTTGGCGGATTTTGTCACCGAAGTACAAAGGCCAGAACTCAAAGCCATGTGGAAGATATTTGTAGACGGATCATCTACTCGGCTCGGGAGCGGAGTTGGAATACTGCTGCTCTCCCCTCAAGGAGAAAGGATGCACTTATCCGTCCGGCTAGATTACAAAGCTACAAACAATGAGGCAGAATATGAGGCCCTTATAGCCGGTTTACAGGCAGCTCGGCACGTTGGAGCCAGACGGGTGACGCTGCATTCAGATTCTCAATTGGCCGCTCAGCAACTCTCTAGCACTTTTGAGATTAACAACGCTCGGCTCAAACTCTACGCGGAAGCCTTTGAAAAGCTCAAGGTCAATTTCAGAGAAGTCATTATCCAGAAGATACCCCGAGCGAAAAACCAGGCGGCCAATGAGTTAGCCAAACTCGCAAGCTCAATAACGCCGGTCGCCATCCAGCAGCCAATTGAACAAGTATCCTTGGTGGCGCACGTCGATCGGATGGAGGGCCTCTTGTTTCCGAGCGACTGGCGGACACCTATCATGGAGTTTCTCCGCTCGGGTGCTACACCATCCGATCAGGATGAGGCCCAGCTACTAAGGAGGAGAGCCGGTCGGTTCACGCTCATTGGAGACCAATTATACAAGAAGGCTTTCTCTCGCCCACTGTTGAAATGTGTGAGCGCGGAAGACGCGGCGTACATCCTCCAAGAAGTGCATCAAGGATCCTGCGGAGGGCATCAAGGCGGACGATCGCTGGCAAAGAAAATCTTGCTGGCCGGATACTTCTGGCCAACTTTACAAGCAGACGCCGCTCGGACCGTCGCGACGTGCCTTTCTTGCCAAAGGTATCATAATTTCTCTCACCGACCGGCGGAAGAAATGAAGGCAGCTACTGTGTCCTGTCCGTTCGACCAATGGGGAATGGATATTGTGGGTCCGTTTCCTATGGCGACCGGACAGCGAAAATTTTTACTGGTGGCGGTTGATTATTTTTCCAAGTGGGTGGAAGCCGAGTTGCTAGCCAAGATCACCGAGCAGATGGTCAAGAAATTTATCTGGCAACATATCATCTGCCGGTTCGGCATCCCCCGTCGACTTGTTTCAGACAACGGTCGGCAATTCACAGGAAAGTTGCTCGAAGATTGGTGCAGAAGCTATGACATCGAGCAACACTTCACGTCCGTGGCGTATCCTCAAAGCAATGGTCAAGCCGAAGTAGCCAATCGGGAAATTTTTCGTATTCTGCGCGCTCGGCTCGACCATTTGGGAGGAAGCTGGGTGGATGAAGTGCCTGGCGTCTTATGGGCCATCCACCCGACCCCAAAGGAAGGAACGGGCGTCACGCCTTTCCATCTGGTGTACGGCGACAAAGCGGTGATTCCTGTCGAAGTCGGCGTCGAGTCCGTCCGGATCCAGAATTATGATGATGGTAACGCCGAGCGGATGAACATGGAGCTGGATTTGGTCAACGAGGAGCGAGCCAAGGCGTCCGTCCGGCTGATGGCGTACCGGCAACGGATGAAGCAAAACTACAATCGGCGCGTAATCCCCAGATCATTCCAGGTTGGCGACCTTGTCTGGAAGAAAGTAAAGCCGGTCGGCGACGTCGGCAAACTGGAGGCTCCCTGGGCAGGCCCCTTCAAAATCATCGAAAAGCACCGCTCGGGCGCTTATTATTTGGAGGATGAAGACGGGCGACAGCTGGACCGACCATGGAGCGCGAATCATCTCCAACCTTATCGAGCTAGGTGAAAGGTGCACTGATGTAATTCATTTTTGTGTATATTTTGGTCGCCTATGTCCTTGTAATGCAGGCAGCAAAAATGATTTAAAGGATGGCTAATAGCTTCGCCGAACGGTAGTGTTAAAATTAGCCTTACAGGCCGTCGAGCTCCGATGTTAAAAATCGAGAGACGAGCCGGCGTCTATAAACCCTCCGAGCGGAAGACCGTCGAGCTCCGACGTTAAAAATCGAGAGACAAGCCGGCGTCTATAAACCCTTCGAGCGGAAGACTGTCGAGCGCCGATGTTAAAAATCGAGAGACGAGCCGGCGTCTATAAACCCTCCGAGCGGAAGACCGTCGAGCTCCGACGTTAAAAATCGAGAGACGAGCCGGCGTCTATAAACCCTCCGAGCGGAAGACCGTCGAGCTCCGACGTTAAAAATCGAGAGACGAGCCGGCGTCTATAAACCCTCCGAGCGGAAGACCGTCGAGCTCCGACGTTAAAAACTGAGACACGAGCCGGCGTCTATAAACCCTCCGAGCGGAAGACCGACGAGCTCCGACGTTAAAAATCGAGAGACGAGCCGGCGTCTATAAACCCTCCGAGCGGAAGACCGTCGAGCTCCGACGTTAAAAATCGAGAGACGAGCCGGATTCTATAAACCCTCCGAGCGGAAGACCGTCGAGCTCCGACGTTAAAAATCGAGAGACGAGCCGGCGTCTATAAACCCTCCGAGCGGATGAGGCCAGTAAAAAGGACTGCAAGTGTCTGAGAAACTCGTCGTCAATATCGTTCGACCGTCTCTACGTTCCGCTCGGCCCAGTACCCAAAGATACTTCATCGGCATTTAGAGAGCGATATCTGCTATCAAAGCGGAATGTTACGTATTCGGAATATTATATATTTAGATGAGCGGAAGGGTCACGCCAAATACTTCGTAAAAATCCCTTTCGGATACTAGAGGTGTGATAATAGATGAGCGGACAACACACACATTGACTGGCGAAAGGACAAAGTAAACGAAAGGAAAGCATTGCATTAAAAATAAAATTTTAGGCCGAGCGGCCTAAGTACAAAAAAGATCATTTTTTGGCCGAGCAGCCTAATTACATGTAAAAACGTCTACTCAATATAATCGTAAAGGTCCTTGGGGATGTTGTTCAGGAGCGTCACTTGATCACCGGCCGGAATAGTAGTAGAGTTCGGAAGAAGACCCTTAGACATCAGATACGTAGTGGTGGCGGTCATAGCCAGGTCGAAGGCCGTGTACATCCGCTTGCAGACTTTCTCCGAGAATTCGGGTGAGCAGATGTAGCTTTGTCTTAGGGCAGCTACCCGACTCGGCTCAGCCTCTTGGTATTCTTTGAAGGCCAATTGAGACGCGGCGAGGGACTCCTGCAAAGTTTTCAGCTCGTCTATATGCTTGAGTGCATCAGCCGAGAGGCCTGCTTTCTCGCCATCGAGTTGGTCCCTCAGTTCCTTTACTTTCTGCTCTAGGCCCCGAGCCTCCACATTCTTTTTCTCCAGATCGGAGATGGCCATGTTTTTTCGAGTGGTGGCCAAGGTTATTTTTGTGTCGAGCGACTTGACTTGTCGCTCGGACTCGGCAAAGGCGTGGGCCTGATCGGCCGTCTTCTTCTGCTCGGCCGCCAACAAATCTTGAGCTTTCTTCAGCTCCTTTTGCAGCTCAGAATATGAGGGCCGGACGGACCGACTGTCGCCTTCAGTTGCCTTAGTTCTTCATCTACCAAGGTCAGGCAGTTGGAGACAGCAATCTCCTCCACCCATCTCTGACAAAAGAAATAAGAAGTTGTTATTGTCCGATCGGAAGGAATCCATACAAAACTCAGAGAAAATAAACTTACCCCCGTGGCCTGCTGCATATGGCTATTGGCCAAATTTCGGAGGGGGATCAGCGCGACACGTGCCCGAGCGTCGGCCCACATCTCAGCTAGTGGGCCCTTCAAAGTGATGGTATGCTCGGGCGTTGTCGGTTGGTCGGCCTCTGGCAGCAACTCTTCAGTTGGAAGATAAAGAGTGACTCGTATTGTGCGGCCATGACCTAGGGTCGTCTGACCGGCGGTCGGAAGAGGATCAGAGGCAGGCGCCGAAAACTGAGATCGAATGGTTGAACGCTGGACTGGTTGAGGAGCGGGCGGAAGGGAGCTGACTGGAACGACCCCAATAGGGGCCGCTGGCTCGTCCCATTCCGAAGGAGTCCGATCGGGCGAAATGGCTTCGACCTCCGGAGCCTTTCCGCGAGCACTTGCAGTGGCTCGGGCGGAGGGTTGAACAGCAGACGTGGCTGAGCGGACGGGAGTCTCCGCTCGGCGCCTTTTCGAGAGAGGCTGCTCTTCTTCCGGAGCTGAGCCGTCACCCCGAGCGGAAGGCTCGTGGCTGATGGTTGCTCCAGCCGCTGGCTCTAGGAGAGAAGCCTGAGTGGTCGACTCCCCGGCATGTGTCCCGCTCTCTTCTTCATGCTAGCCAACCGGCTGGATGCCGAGCGCCTCCATTTCCTTTGCTGCCGCAGCTTCGAGCGCCGCCGCCTTTCTCTTCAGAATGCCAGCCATTACCGACTCCATGATGATGTCCGCTGCAAAGGAAAGAAGAGAAATCAGTTAGCAATCAAAGCAAATGCCCAAGTAAAATTCTTACCGAAGCTGCTCGGAAGAGGAGTCCGTATTGGACTCAGGCCGAAGATGTACATCACTCCTTCGTGAAGAAGCTTATTGATGTCAAGTCACAGACCGGCTAACATATTTGCAGCATGGAGGTAGTCCGGTCGGGTCTTGAACTTCTTCAGCTCAGGAGTGGGGGGTAGGTCGACCTGCCACTTGGTCCGGAAATTGGCCTGATCGGGCATATGAATATAGAAAAAATACTCCTTCCAATGTTTATTGGAAGAAGGCAGTTTATTAAAGAAGACTAAGCCGGGCCGAGCTTGAAGCATGAAGGTGCCCGGCTCGGACTGCTTGGGATAATAGAAATAATAAAAGACCTCCGGTCGGAGGGGGATGCTGTGGATTTTGAACAAAATGACAACACCACAGAGAAGGCGAAAGGTGTTGGGTACTAGACTGCCGAGCGGGAAATGCAGACCGGCAGTAAACTGGTCGCGGAAGACACAGAAAGCTCCGCGCGGCGGCCTGTGTGGTCGAGCGGAGGGACCAGCTAAAAGAAGTTCAAAATCATCGGGGATTTCAAAATTATCGGTTAGAATATCAAAGTCACGCTGGTCAAATCGTGACTGCATGGTAGTGTACCATGGGCCGAGGGACTGGTCTTCAGGATGAGAAGAACTAGCCATGGTCCAAGCGGAAGAAATCGAAAAGGCAAAAAAAGGCAGAAGAAAGACGACAGCAAGCGAAAAGAGTACCCTGGGAGCAAAAACTGGGGAAAGAAATGTAAAGAAAGCACCGGAAACAAGAAAGAAAAGAGGAGAACCTTACGAGAAAAAGGAGGATCGAAGGAAGAACACCGGGGATCGACGGAAGCAGGAGAACACGATTGCCGGATCTCTAGAACGCGAGGGATAACCGAGAGCACGCGAAAGAAGGAGTGAGGCGACGGAGGAGAAAATGAAGATTTTATAGGGTGGAGGCCGGGCGACCTCCACCGTTGGATCCAGGTTACGGGAATCAAAGCGCGCATCGCGCCGTCCATTTCGAACTGCTTCGATCCCATCAAAGCACCATGCCGCCGCCGCCGTATGATGACAACAGTGCGCCACATGGCATTCAGCCATTCGAAGCATTTAATGAGCGCATGCTCAGCCTTAATGTCGAAGATTGGTGCAGATTACGAGGAGGTTCAAGGAATGTTGCTGTTGACTAACCTTAAAGGTCATCCCTGCGGTAGGCCGAGCGGAGGATAATGGCACGAAGGCGCCGCCCGGCTAGACTCGCAGTCCAGTCAGTCGGACTAATCGCCTCCTTCGACTAGACTTGAAGGGGAGGCAAGTGATCCGGCGGTAAGAACAGGGGACCCCCGTTCTGGGGAGTCAACGCCACGTGGAAGTCAAAGGGCAAGTGGCCGACCGGAGAAGGGTGGGTCGACCGCCCGGCCGGCCGACCGGTGTCTAACTGATGGCAAAAGGCGCTCGGCAGGAAGCTAGGCCCTGGCGCTCATGGAACAGGATCGTAGGGCCGAGCGGAGGGCAAGCTCGGCCGAAGACAGGAGGTAGCATACTGCTAATAGTCTCCACAGAGCATATTACCGAGAATCTCCCAAGTAGCCCATTATATGTGTCCGGCCGGACGTAAAGCGGAGGCTGGGTGGCCGGACGCCCAGCCGGGAGTAAGGGGAAAAGGACAAGGGACATCTTTTTCTGACAGTGGACATGTTTTACGTTTAGGCCATACTCAAAATCCTTCGACAGAAGGATCCGCTGTCCCATCAGAGACGTACTCAAACTGTAGCAGTATGGTGTCAGGTAAGCTCCTCTGACAAGCCCACACTACGGTATGGGAAAGGACACGTGTACACCTCGGTATGTATGCACTCGCTTCTCCACAGCCCTATATAAAGACCCTCACCCTTCGCCGGAGGTACGCATTCTACGATTCTTGGAGCCACTTTCTTGTTGTTGAGCTTTGCCTGACTTGAGCGTCGGAGGGTCGTCGCCGGGAACCCCTTCCCGGCCCGACTTCTGTGCAGGATCACCGGAGGTACGGGTGGATAGTCAGCAGATCTACGTCAGCCGCTTGGAGAGTGCCACGTGCCCAGCGCCCGTTGATTCAGCTTTCGGACAGGATCACAATCTATTGTCGGAGATATTGGGGAATTAACTAAATTGAAATTACATAAAATTAATTCTAACATATCTGGCGAGATGACCTAAGCTGATAATCTCAAGCTGCCAACGGGGCTAGTTCTGCCAAGTTTTTGGTGGTCCGAGTCACGAAGTCGATGCGGTGTGTAGCAGAATTGGGAGTCGATCATTGAGTCGGAAAGAGAATTCACTGAGTAAGATGTCGAGGCCTGTGCTCAATGCAGTTTCCTTGAAACAGATTCGCTCCACCTCCGGTTGTGCTTCGAGGTTCTTTCGGGTAGTTTGTCTCCCAGGATATAATGGTAAAACCATGAACACAACCAAGCACTGGTTGTTCATGACAAACTGAAATGCACCTAAGTGCTATTAGGAGTAGTTCAACCGAGCGGATGCACAACTGAGAGAAGAATCGGGGAACGAAGGTGGAGGAATTCTCTTGCTTTCGCTTTTGCTTTCACTTTCTCTTCACTTACGCGTCTCTACCGCTCTACTCTTTGCTCAAGATCCAGCCTCCTTATATAGGAGCTCTCACCTTGCCTGTAATAAATGATCAAATTATGATCATTTAATGTTGGGTTTAATATCATCATTAATGAGTTTAATGTCTTCATTAATGTAGAGACGTTACGAAATCATTATTGAGTTTAATGCAGCCATTAATGTCGAGACATTACGGAATCACCATTAATTTCACATTAAAACTTTCGTTACACTCTTGAGCAAGTAGCAAAAAGAGATTCTGTTGGAACCCCAAGGTTGTTTTGGTGTGATCAACAAGTTAAGTTAGGTCCTGTTTGTCTCTAACCTTGTGTCTAAGTGTGCAGGAGCTTAGGAGCACAGGTACACGAGCGGAAGACGCAGCTAGCGAGAAGGACGTCACACGGTGCGTCCGAGGGACGAGGCGCTGCGGAAGAGTACACCGGCGGACGAGAAGGAAGTGCGCGCGATGGTTCCGAGGTACGAAAGCCGGAGCGGAAGATTGCTCGGGGAGCAAGAGACGCAGCTAACACGAAGGTCGGCACGGGGTGCGATCGAGGGATGAAGTCTGCGGATGAGTACGCTGGTGGACGAGAAAGGACACGCGGCAATTCCGAGGGACGAGAAGCCGGAGGGAAGCACGCTCGAGAAGACCGGAAGATGGGTTCGAGTGAGCCCTATTCCGGATATCAGAGATCACCCAAATCAAGCGGATCCGGAGCAGAAGACCCGGACCGAGACGGGGACTTAACGGAGAAGTGGTCCCGGACAAAAAGTCAACTATAGTTGACTTTTTGCTCCGGGGCACCCGGAACCAATCCGGGGGCCCGGAATGCTTCCAGGCGCCCGGACCCTGATTTTAACCAAGATCGTGATTTTCGCGATCTGAACGTTGGGGGATAAAGTTTTATCCCCCCAGGGCGCCCGGAACCCTTCCAGGCGCCCCGACCAAGGCTATAAATATAGCCTTGGTCCAGAAGCTTTTCATCAGTTCAGAAATTGTAAACAACACTTGTGTGCTTCCACTGCTTTGATTAGCTTCTTTCTTTTTGTGCCTACACTGCTGTAAACGAGGCTTCTCCGCCTGAAGGAGTTCTTAGTGCAATCATCTTCCTTGGATTAACAACCTCCCCGGTTGTAACCAAGTCAAATCCGGTGCCTCGTTTTTATGCTTTATTTTCTGCTTAATCTATTTTTCAAGTGTTAGCTTAATTGTTCGAGAAAAGGTTGTGTTTAATTCAGGCTTCTAGCCGGCCCAACGGTCCTACAAGTGGTATCAGAGCCGAGGCGCTTCAGGAGGACTAACCGCCGAACGAAGCAACGAAATGGCCGGACCAAGCATCCACCCGCCGAAATACGAAGGGGATTTCACCACATGGAAAAAACTGATGCAGATATTTCTTATAACCGATATTGAACTATTTTTAACGATGAAATTTGGCTTTGAAGCTCCAGAGGACAAGGAAATAGATAAATGGACAAAAAAGGAGCAGGCTGACTTCGTGGCGAACGGCAAAGCAGAGTACCATCTGCTAAGCATACTTCCACCTCAAGAAGTCAACAGGATCGGTAAATACAACTCGGCAAAGGAACTTTGGGAAAAGTTCCTCGAGCTGCACGAAGGGACGTCCGAAGCCAAGCTCGCCAGAAGAGATCTGCTTCGAAATCAGCTCACAAACCTGCGACTTGGGGAAGACGAGACAGTCGCACATCTGACTCCAGAATTAAAGAAATAATCACCGGACTCACGAATCTCGGAGAAGAGGTAAGTAACCGAGATTCGCTCAGGTACGCGTTAAATTCATTTCCGAGAAAT
The DNA here is from genome assembly GCF_018446385.1 of Zingiber officinale. NCBI lineage: Eukaryota > Viridiplantae > Streptophyta > Magnoliopsida > Zingiberales > Zingiberaceae > Zingiber > Zingiber officinale. Next base: position 135,100,443 of record NC_055997.1, on the reverse strand, counting down.
TCAAAATGGGCATCACTAGTAGATGCTTTTTACATTTCTAAGGACTTAGAAAAAATTTCATTAGAAGAATTTTTTTCAACATTTGAAGTCCATGAGTCAAGATGTGCAGGAATGAAGGAGCCCAAGAACAACGTCGCCCTCAAAGCTTCGAGAGACGAACCTGAGTCGGAATCCTCTCTCGACGACGAGGAAATGGTAATGATGGTAAGAAGATTCAAGAAACTTTGTAAATCTAGATCTACTAACCATCCGCAGGGAAAGAGGAGAAGAACAATCCGCTGCTACCACTGCGACGAAGAAGGGCACGTCAAGGACAACTGCCCCAAGCTGAAGAACAAGGACAAGGAGAAGGGAAAGAAGCCTATCCGAAATGAAAGGCCCCGAAGGCGGCGTGGGACGATACGTCGTCCGAATCCGAAGTCGAAGCATTCTCCGGACTCGCACTAATGGCGAGTCATCAAGACGACGACTGCGATTCAAGCTCTTCCGAAATGAGCATCGAGAGCATCGATGAAGGGGGAGACACGTCGGAAGAAAGCAGCAGCTCAGGGGGAGAAACGGACAACGAGATCGACAAGGTAAGTCAGGTACGATCTCTTCCTCCCGATAAAATGTTTAAGTTCGTTAAACTGTTAACAAAAGACTGCTGCAAATTAGAAAGTGAAAATAAAAATTTAAAAGTAATTCTAGCTAAGTCTTGTCCCTTAGAAGAATTAGATAAATTAAAATTGAAAAATGAAAAATTGGAATTAGAAAATCAAAATTTGAAAATTCAAATAGATAACTTAAAGAACTATGCATGTTCATCTAAAACCAATTTTAGAAGATTTAATAATTTAAATTGGTACTTTAAATATCACCCGGGACAAATCAGGAACATCTCAAGAAAACATGTCCCTAAAAACCTTTTAGTTAATCCAGTAGGTTGGAACCTATATTGGGTTCCGAAATCATGCTTAAATTAATTTTAAAATTAAAATTAGCGCTTTAAGTGAGAGAATTAAACAAATAATTTCGTTATGAGGCTTTGTCTAAGGAAGTGGTTGTTGCTCCAATAACCAAGAAGGCCTAGTGTCTCGCCACGACCTGGAAGCCAAAATATTGAAATAAATGTTTAATTAACTTACTAATGAAGCATTAATACAAGAATTAATTAATGCTTGAAAAAGGTTATTCAAAACATTTTATTTCAAATTAGAAATTTACTTAGAATTTTTTATATTCTCAAAAATCATTTTTTTTAAGTTAAGAATCTTTCTAAACAAGAAATCTCAGCTTAAATGACTTAGAAAAATTTTCTAAATTTCTTAAAAACTTAGAAATTTTTTTATATACTTTTTCTAAGTATTTAACCCTTAGATTGTTTTTCTTGGAACCCCATTTTTTTGTGATCAAAGGGGGAGAAGGGAAAGTATAAGTCTAGGGGGAGGTAGATAGATTATAGATTAATTTGATTTTTATCTTTTCTCTATCTTTTTGCACTTAAATTAAAAATTAAGTTAATTTACTCAATGTTATTTAATGTCTATTTTTAGCCCTAGCTTAACTTGGGTTGATCACACCAAAAAGGGGGAGATTGTTGGAACCCCAAGGTTGTTTTGGTGTGATCAACAAGTTAAGTTAGGTCCTGTTTGTCTCTAACCTTGTGTCTAAGTGTGCAGGAGCTTAGGAGCACAGGTACACGAGCGGAAGACGCAGCTAGCGAGAAGGACGGCACACGGTGCGTCCGAGGGACGAGGCGCTGCGGAAGAGTACACCGGCGGACGAGAAGGAAGTGCGCGCGATGGTTCCGAGGTACGAAAGCCGGAGCGGAAGATTGCTCGGGGAGCAAGAGACGTAGCTAATGCGAAGGTCGGCACGGGGTGCGATCGAGGGATGAAGTCTGCGGATGAGTACGCTGGTGGACGAGAAAGGACACGCGGCAATTCCGAGGGACGAGAAGCCGGAGGGAAGCACGCTCGAGAAGACCGGAAGATGGGTTCGGGTGAGCCCTATTCCGGATATCAGAGATCACCCAAATCAAGCGGATCCGGAGCAGAAGACCCGGACCGAGACGGGGACTTAACGGAGAAGTGGTCCCGGACAAAAAGTCAACTACAGTTGACTTTTTGCTCCGGCATTCCGGGCGCCCGGACCCTGATTTTGACCAAGATCATGATTTTCGCGATCTGAACATTGGAGGATAAAGTTTTATCCCCCCAGGGTGCCCGGAACCCTTCCAGGCGCCCCGACCAAGGCTATAAATATAGCCTTGGTCCAGAAGCTTTTCATCAGTTCAGAAATTGTAAACAACACTTGTGTGCTTCCACTGCTTTGATTAGCTTCTTTCTTTTTGTGCCTACACTGCTGTAAACGAGGCTTCTCCGCCTGAAGGAGTTCTTAGTGCAATCATCTTCCTTGGATTAACAACCTTCCCGGTTGTAACCAAGTCAAATCCGGTGCCTCGTTTTTATGCTTTATTTTCTGCTTAATCTATTTTTCAAGTGTTAGCTTAATTGTTCGAGAAAAGGTTGTGTTTAATTCAGGGCTATTCAACCCCCCTTCTAGCCGGCCCAACGGTCCTACAGATTCAAGTGGCAATATGTTGGTTTATTCTTATGGGTAAATTTTAGCTTGACCGGTCCGGTATTCGACATGCGCAGGTCATGCTCGCACATAAGTCAACCTTGGTTCAGTACAATCCAGGCCTTGGATTTGCACCCACCCCTGCACACTCACGCATGAGAGAGTCTTTCCCCATTCATATGTTTACAACATCAATGCATGCATCATAATTTAAACCAACATTAAAGCCAAGAGACTTCTAATATGGGACTAAACCCATGCACAATAGTGTCTCTTTGTCTCCACCTCTTTATTCCATTCATATTTCCAATAATCCCTCACATGTATGGAAAATAGAGTATATGATAGCATTTAACAGTTGCGTCAAATATAGGATAGGTAGGTTTTACCCTTTGAACCTTCCCCTGTGAAGATCTGTTTGCTTATTGGTTGGCAGTAGACGTGATGCCCTTGACCTGTTCTGTCATCTGTGTAAGCATTGACATATCTCACCCAAGACTCTCCCTGATACAACTCATTTCTCATGAGTGTGTTCGTACTTGGCCATGAACACACCTGGTTTTGTGAGAAGTTATAAGAATTATGCCTCCAATTCTCTTCGAAGCGGCCTCACTTCTTTCTCACATAGGTGATCCCTTGAGAGTAGCCATCTACTCTTCTTAATCATTAAAAGTCATGTGCTTAACCTCCATCCTTTACGGATTCATTGGTTCACTCCCCCTCAGTGTGTGTAGTCAGTGCAGATTAGTTATCCCTTTGAACCTAGTTCTTGGGATCTCCAATCAGCATAGGTTGGGTGTCCTTTGCATTGATCGCTGACAACGACATCAATCTCATTTCTCGTGATGAGCTTGCAACTAACTCTTGATTTAACCATTTGATTAGCAGATCTGCTAGGTTATCCTTTGACCTCACATAGTCAACAGTGATAACTCTCATTGAGAGTAGTTGTCTAATGGTATTATGTCTACAACGTATATGTCTAAACTTACCATTATACAGATTGTTCTATGCCCGACCAATTGTTGATTGACTGTCGCAATGTATGCAAATTGTCGGCACAGGTTTTAGCCATCGTGGAATATCTTCTAAGAATTACCATAGTCATGCAGCCTCTTCACCACATTTGTCAAGAGCTACAAAATCAGATTCCATTATGGATCTGGTTATTACAGTTTGCTTAGAAGATTTCCAGGAAATGGCTGCACCTCCCAGAGTGAATACATATCCATTCATAAACTTAGAGTCTTTTATGTCAGATATCCAACTTGCATCCCTATATACTTCGATCATAGCAGGATATCTTGTATAGTGCATACCATATTCACGAATATACCTTAAGGACCGCAGTACTCTTGTAATCCCTTTCCAATGCTCAACACTGGGATTACTCATGTATCTACTCAGTTTACTTACTGTGTAGACCAAGTCTGGTTGTGTACAACTCATTAGGTACATCAGACTTCTAATCACTCGAGAGTACTCTAGCTGAGAGATACTTCTACCTCAATTTTTTGATAGATGTTGACTCATATCTATTGGCGTTCGTGCCAACATAGTATTGTTAGAATGTATACTAAAAGCCTAGCTTTTTGTATAAATATTTATTTTAAAATGATAATCACATTGGTCAAATATCTGCATTTAATTAAATGCAGTTGTCTATTTAATTTATATTGTAAATAATATGGTATGTGGTGTCACACAGAAGATCATGTTATCAGTTCTTTATAAATTATAAATAGTAGCTCACAATCAAGATGAATTGGGATAAACTATTGGAATGGTTGTAGTGTAATTTGGTATTAGTTTATCTTGACTATAAAATTACACTAGTACATTATGTGTGCATTGAGCAGGATCATTTGAGGTTGTTCCTTTTATACTGACTGCATAAAAGAACATATATACTTAGTATTTATTTCTTTAATTTATCAAAGGGTGAGATTTATTCGTTAAATCAATAGGCCCGATAAGTTGAGAAATAATATTATTTATATGGTGTGTTGTTGATTATAGAAGGAAACTGTGTCCTAGTTATCTAGGTTGATGATGTCCCCATGAGGAGCTCATAAGGATTGTCATGTAAACCCTGCAGGTGGACTTAGTCCGACATGACAATGAAGTTGAATGATACTACTTTTGGACCTAGATATTAATTAAGTGAGTTGTTAGTAACTCATTTAATTAATGGGCATTCGATATCTTAAACACAGGGAGATTAATGCACTCATGATAAGAAGGAGCCCATAATGTAATATGGGATTGGTGTGGTAGTTCAATAATAACTCTTTAGTGGTATGAGTTATTATTGATGAACTTGAGTTGGGTGTTCGGGTCAAACACAGGAAGCTCAAGCTCATCAGGAGGCTAAAACCAATTCCTCCTCTCGGTCCCTGCTGTAACCTCTATAAAGCCTCACATTCATCCGTTTTGATTTTCCTTCCTACCCAAGTGAGGGGTCGGCCACATCCTTGCTTGGTGACCAAGCAAGGGGTCGGCCAAGCCTTGCTTGGTGCCCAAGATGTGGGTCAGCCAAGCCATGCTTGGTGCCCAAGCATGGGGCCGGCCATAATAGAAGAGAAAAGGAAATTTTATTTAAAATAAAATTTTGTTAAAATTTTTCCTTTTATAGCTTTCTACAAAGGATTAAAAGAGATAGTTTAATTTTGTTAAAATATTTTCTTTTTTAGTTATCTACAATGGTTCAAAATAAATATTTTAATTTTATTAAAATCTTTTCTTTTTTTTAACCAACCATTATAGGAATAAAAGGAAGATTTTGTTTAAAACAAAGTTTTGTTATAATTTTTCCTTTTATAGCTATGGTTTAAAAGAGATCTTTTAATTTTGTTAAAATCTTTCCTTTTTTGGAACCATCTACAATAGCAAATAAAAGGAAAATTTTATTTAAAACTTTCCTTTTTAGCCGCTAGCAAATATTATAAAAGAGGAGGAGGTGCTCTCTAAAAAAAATATAACCTAAGCTCTCTCTCTTTTATTCTTTTGTGTGGTCGGCCCTCTTCTATTGTTTTCTTTCTCTTGAGGCCGGCGGCACCTTGCTTCAATCTTTGTGGCCGGCGGTGCTTGGAGGAGAAGAAGAAAAGGTTCGGGTATTTTGTCTTGGTAGATCGTCACCCACACGACGTCCAAGAGGAGGAGAGGAATACAGCAGAAGATCAAGAGGTCTTTGTCTACAAAGAAAGGTACAATTAGTTCTTTATTCCGCAGTGAAACTAGTTTAGTTTTTCTTTGTATGGATCCTGAAATACCAACACAAGAGGCTATCAATTTTGTGCTTCAATTGAGTTCTCTGTAGTTAAACCTAGGGTTTACTGTAAGGAATTTAAATATTCAATTTCTTTGAAAGACTTTGTCTAGGAAGTGGTGGATGATCCCATAACTAAGAAGGCCGAGTGTCTCGCCAACGACCTGGAAGCCAATCCTTAAAATAAATATTTAATCAACTTCTGTAATATGGTTTAACTTCTGAAGAACAGATGAGTTGAACTTGGATTAATAATGTAAAGTTTCATTTACAATCCAAGTTTAACTTTTGAAGAACACATGGGTTGCTAGAAAAAGTTCTGTACTTGTATAAATTTTTGTACAGGGAAAACAGAATGGAATTCTGAGTAGCACCCAACAATTAGTATCAAAGCTAGTTTTCTGCCTCTATGTGTTTGGTTTTCAGTTAAATTATGCACTTTTCATACATAAATTTAGGAAGGATAATAGTAGGATGTGCAAATAGATTACATTTGTGGTTGCAGGCATCCTAGTTCCAACTATTATGCCCCTATTGTGTTTGTGTGTGATTTGGACCCTCGGGCATGTCGAGGGTATTTTATGTGTGTGCATGATTGTAATTATTAAATATAGCAGGAGCTGTATTAGTTTTAGGATTTTACATTCTGTTCGATCTAGATTACATGTACATTCCTTTGTGGAATATAGGATCGATAAATGTAAAATTTTATTTTGTCGTGAATCTTATCCTTGCGAGGCGTGGTGCTATTTGAAGACTAGAGGCGCAGCGGAAAAGGAAGCAAGATAGATGCGATAACATGACCCGTTGGCGGCGGCTAGGGTTGGTGGCACACGGAGGACAACTATGGATTGGGCCATAATAGTTGGAAAATTATTTTTCATATTTATTGCCTTTTATGCTGTTTATATGTGTTATGTGTGTGTGCATGTTAAAATTCCTTATTTAAAATAACTAAATGGGAGAGAAATTATTTAAATTCCACAGTCTCCATTATTGATTTGTAAGCGATGCATTCAAACTTGCGCGTTGGCTTTGAATGCCTTCCTCCACATCGGATGAGTTTGTTTGTGGATCACTAGATCAAACTCCCTTTATGGATGATTATAGGAAATTATTTAGGTTTGTATGATCTTCTCCATCTGAAGGGGCACAATCCTATTTAATGAACTAAGTATCAAGTAATGGTATACACTTAGGCGCATTTAATAGTATCCTCCCCATCGGAGTCACTGCTATTATTTGTGTGACCGAAGAAAAATTAGCTATTAATTTTATTTGTCATAAACTTAGGTTGACAAGATAATAAAATTAATGGGTAATACCCCCTCTTACAAATGTTTGAATTTGTATACGTCCACACTATCGTGACATACAAAATTCACAGTGTTTTGAGGTGTTGGTGAATTTAACTGATATTGTTTGAGGAATCAATATTATTTTAAATTCTAAATTTTTAACCAAATATTTTGTGATTCCTAGGATTTCAAATGGCTTTCAATCCTCTTGCTGTTATATTGAAAGAAAACAAACTTACTGATCCCAATTACATTGATTGGAAATGAAACTTGGACATTGTCTTAACTGCTGAAGGTTACAAGTTCGTACTTTTTGAGATATGTCCAAGCCTGCCTATAGCGATTCTAGGAGATTGAGTATCATAAGAAATGGGTCAGGGCAGATGAGATAGCGCGATGTTACATTTTAGCTTCTATGTCAAATGTGTTGCAACATCAACATCAGGCTATGCCTACCTTTTATGACATGATGTGCAATCTCAAGGAACTATTTGGACACCAGAATCGGGCTGCTATGCAGGAGACTATGAGAAACTTGATGACGACCACCATGACTGAGGGAACACCCGTAAGGGATCATATCCTCGAAATGATGGCTCTTTTGAATGAGATGGAAGTTCTTGGAGCAGAAATCGATGGGGAACCCCAGGTCGATATCATTCTCCAAACGCTACCTAAAAGTTTTGAGTAGTTCTGCCTGAACTACAACATGAACAAAAAGGTTTATTCGTTGGCGGAGGAAGATCCATAAGTTCCCAAGTGTGATTTTACAATATATAGTCTATCTCAGATGAAATTGCCTCTCGCCAGTGAGGTCCATCAGAAGAGCCTACATCTTTTGAGTAACCTTACAGCTCACTTTCCAATATGAAAGTGATAAAATCTGATCCATAGGATTTTTCTACCCGAGCTTTTTTGCTCCGTCTAAGCTCAACCTCCACTGGTTCCTCATCATCATCTTCACCTTATGTTTCATATGCTTGCTTTTAGGAGATATCATCCTCTCGGGTCTTATATAGAAACACATACTCGAAGAACAAGGTATTTCTTGATTCTATTATCGAGTTCTTGTGTATCTTCGATATTTATGATTCATATACAACATACTGATAAGCACTGTTGTTCTGTGCATATCCAATAAATACATAATCAATATTTTTTGGTCCTGTCTTAATCCTTTTCGGATCAGACGCCAAAACTTTGGTAAGACACCCCCCACATTCGTAAATATTTGTAGGATGGTTGTCTTCCATTCCATAACTTGTAAGGGCTCTTATCTATTTTCTTCCGGAGCACCTTATTTAAAAGGTAATTAGCTGTTAACACAGCTCCCCCCACATGAACTCTGGCAATCCAGAGCTCAATAGAAGATCATTCATCATCTCCTTTAGAATTTGATTCTTCCGCTCAGCAACTCCATTTTGCTAAGGAGTATAAGGAGCTGTTATTTCATGTATGATCTCATGTTCAGCACACAACTCAGCCAACGGTGGTACATATTCACTGTCTCGGTCACTTCGAACCACCTTAATCTTTCTATTAAGATGGTTTTCAACATTATTCTTATATAGAGCAAATTTCTCTATAGCTTCATCCTTACTTTTGAGAAGATACAGATAACAGTATTTTGTGTTATCATCTACAAAAGTGATGAAATATTTATTCCCACCACGTGTTGGTGTACCTTTGAGGTCGCACACGTCAGTGTGAATTAGCCCGAGTGGTTCGTTGCTTCTTTCAATATGTTGAAAGGATGACCTTGTCATTTTCGCTTCAACACAAATCTCACACTTGTGTTTTGGGTCAAGGTGGAATGTAGGTATGCTTTGCATGTTTATTAATCTACACAACATATCGTAGTTAACATGTCCTAGTCTATTATGCCACAAACACGAAGACTTAAGCATTTAAGTGGAAGAGCTTTCATTTTTATTTATCTTGGGCCTAATGGTCATTACCTTAAGCTTGAATAATGATGTGCGTAGATTGTATACTCTTGTTTATCATGTTTTGACGCACATTCACATACTTTGCACATGTTTTATCTATGCATTTTCGTACTACCAGCTTTGCTTTTAGCATATTTACTCTTTTTATTCGGAGATATGCTTTTGTGCATTTTCTGTACACAGGAGTCATATTTGGTGAAGGATTTATGATCGTGGCCAAATCTGCAAGCAAACCAAAGGAGGAAGGCACCATCCCTGTGTGCCACACAACCCTGCCATAGGGGGTTGCCCAGGCCATGTGAGGATCACTACCCATGTGGTTGTAGCAGGAAAGGGAGTGGCCATGGCTGTGTGAGCTTCACACGGCCGTGCCAAGTTTTTGAAGCCAATAGAGCCAGGTCGTGTACACCACACGACCCTGCAAGCCCTCCAGAATTGAAGCAGTGCACGGTCGTGTAGATCTACACGGTCGTGCAACATTTCCAAAGGACAAGAATGCCCTGGCCGTGTGCACCACACGGCCGTGTAGGAGCTCCAGAGCCGGAGGCAGTGTAGGCCGTGTAGATCTACACGGTCGTGCAAGGGGAGCAGTGGCAGAGCAAGCCACGGTCGTGTATCACACATGGTCGTGTGAGACAGGCAGAGAAGGGAGTAGCACAGGCCGTGTGAGCTTCACACGGTCGTGTCTCGAGGTCGTGTGGCGCCCAAACCCTCCTTCTATATAAGGCCTTCTTCAAGATTTGAAAGGGGATTTTCTCCCTTTTGGGGGGAAAGAAGTTTTGGGCGATTTCTCTCCATCTTGGAGGGATTTTCCGGCGATCCATGGGCAGATCTTCATCGTTTCAACTCTGGAAGCAAGGATTGGATCTGAAGATCATTTTTCATTGTAGATAAGCCTTTCTTCCCTTTCTTTCTTGGATTTGGGGATCAATATGCTTGTAATCTTCTTATTTTCGGATTTCTTTCCTTGTTCTATGGATTAGATTTCTATGTTCTAGGATGGGAGTATTTGTAATAAAGATTTGATGTAAAACTCTTGTGGATTTGCCAATACCCTATTTCTATGATTTTGTCCTATTTGTATCTCTTTGATCTTGTGTGGTTTTTTGTGATTTGAACCTAATTCTCATACTTGATTGAATGTTTAAATATCTTATGGATCTTGTAGAGATGGTTTCTCATTCGATTTTCTGAGGGACGTTTGTGATAGGAACAAGCCCGTGTAAGGACGTTCGAGGGATTATCATGAGGTTGAAATAGGGTTATTCAAGGAGGCAGGATAGATTGTGTGCATTCATCTTTTGTATCTTGTTGAGGTTGAGAAGCAATGAGTTCCTATGTTGATTATCCGAGGGGCGCACGTGACAGGCAAGCCCGTGTAAGGACTGTTGGTGCAATCGACCCAAGTTTGATCGGTACGATCATGGTTTTGATGTGTGTGTCAAAGAGTTTAAGTTAGGCTTTCATATGTGTTTGATATGTGTGTTTGAGTCTTGCAGGACTAGGTGAAACACACATGAGGAGCTTGGTGCAACTAAGCTTGGGAAGCTCATCCTAGGGCTCGGATCCTTGAGTCAGTGAAGGATGGTGTGGAAGGCATCCGAGGGACCGCCGGACGAGGAGCAACTGAGTGGAGCCGAGGGAAGTGGACTTCAAGGCAACGTGAAGGATGGCACGGAGAGGAGCCGCGGGCTCGGGTGCATTTGAGGGACGAAGGCCGAGGAAGAGGACTTCAAGGGTGACTCCGGAGAGGATGAGTGTGAGTGTGTAACAAGGTGCAGTCCAGTCGGTTGCAACTTTTAGCAGTCAACTACACCAGTCGATTGCATGTTTTAGCAGTCGACTCCACCAGTTGACTGCGCAGTCAACTGGCAACGAACAGAAGCATTCTGTTCGCTCAACAAACAGCTACCAGTCGACTGCTAGTTTTAGCAGTTGACTGGTAAATGACCGTTGCCAGACCGTTGGTGCTGCAAAGTAACCATTGGCTACCTCCAACGGTAGCACCAGTCGACTGATGGTTTTGCCAGTCGACTAGTGCCGAGATGAGTTGATATGATGGTCAACTCTCTCCTCTTATTTATAGGAAGCTTTGGGGCTTGAAGGAGATTACTGATTATTGTTGAATCACTCCTTGTCATTGCCCAAAGCTTCCAAGTCTACTCTCTTCCTCCTAAACCTAAGTTCATCATTGTAAAGAGGAAGAGATCCTTTGTGAGAGGTTTGCTCCACCGAGAAGGAGAAAGCTCTAGCCGGAGATTGCCGGGGATTGATCCACCGAAGGATCAAGGGCTTGTCCACCTCAAGGACACGCCGTGGAGTAGGAGCAAGCAATCTCCGAACCATGTTACATCGAGCTTGTTAGCGATTTGGTATTCTTTCTTTATTATTTTCATTAGTTAGTTGTATTTCCGCTTGTGCACTAATCTTTTGTAGAAAAGAAAAGAAGTTGGGGGTGACCTAGCTATCCAATCCCCCCTTCTAGCCGGCGATCCCTTACAAGTGGTTTCAGAGCAAGGACGCTCTTCAATGGACTAATCGCCAAGAAGAGCACTTCATAAAAATGGCCGGCTCAAATATTCATCCACCCAAATTCGAAGGGGACTTCTCTTGGTGGAAGAAGAGAATGGAGGTACTTTTTGAAACCGATTTTGACATAATGCTAATCATGGAAAATGGTTTTGAAGTGCCTAGGGATCAAGACAATAAAATACTTGAGAAAACAAGATGGACCAAAAGGCAAAAAGAAGAGCATCTAGCAAATTCCAAGGCAATCCATCATCTACTAGATGTTCTTCCCCAACAAGAAGTAACAAGGGTTCGAAAGTACTCAAGCACTAAAGAACTATAGGAAAAGCTAGTAGAGCTTCATGAAGGGACATCGGAAGCAAAATTGGCAAGAAGAGACCTCCTTCGAACTCAACTCAACAATATCAAGCTTGAGAAAGGAGAAAAGGTATCAATTTTACATTCTAGAATTAAGAAAATTATTAATGGACTAACAAGTGTAGGTGAGACACTTTCAAATCGAGACATGATGATGAAAGCCCTAAATGCTTTCCCAAGAACCACAACTTGGAGCTCCATTGTAGATTCATATTACATATCAAAGGACCTAGAGAAATCCTCTCTAGATGAACTCTTCTCAACAATGGAGCTCCATGAAACAAGAGTTGATGGATTATATGGAGAAGCTCATAGATTAAGAGGAGTAGCCCTTGTGACAAACAAGGGAAAGAGTAAGAAGAAGAAGTCTTCATCCCTACCATCCTCTGACTCCGAAGAATCAAGCGCCTCAATGGATAGTGATCAAAAGGCATATATGGTAAGAAAAATGAGAAGGTCATTTAAAAGGTTTTCTACTAACAAATCTCATGCTAGGAAAAGCTCAAGAAGCAAAAGTATAACAAGGAGGGTAATTTGCTACAATTGCAAAGGAGAGGGACACATAAGAGATGATTGTCCTCTCTTGAAGAAGAAGGAAGGGAAGAAGAGGGAGGAGAAGAAGACAAAAGAAAAGGGGAAGAAAGCTCAAGACCTAAAAGCAACATGGGATGATCCTTCATCATCATCGGAGGAAGAAGAGCACCATGTAGTCAATTTTGCGCTAATGGGAATTGATGATATAGCCTCCACCTCATCCGAAAATGAAGAGGGAAAGAGCTCAAGTGAAGATGAAGAGGGGAGCTCATGTGAAGGGGGAGGTCAAACTTCAGATTCGGACTTCTCGGTAAGTGAGGTACATAATCTTCCTCCCCATATTTTAATCAAAATTATTTCAAGTACAAATGATGATTTGTTTAAAGCTAAAAGGAAAAATAAATCCTTGAAAAACGATATTTGCATGCTTGAAGAAAGATTAGAATTCATGTGCTCTAAGGACAACAATATGCATGATTCTTCTAATTCTTCAAATGATTCATGTTTAGAAGAAGAAAATAGGAAATTAAGGGAAAAGGTAGAATACCTTACCAATGCCCTTAGAAAATTTGAAATTGGCTCTAAAACCCTAAACATGATCATTGGGAGCCAAAGGGCAAGTTTTAAGAAAAATGGGTTAGGATACAATGAACCCAACAATTAAAAGACCTACCATTGTCTACTTGCTAGGGGCAATCAAAAACCAAGACCATAGATAGAAAATGGATTCCCAAGGAATATTTGGTAAACCCAATTAGAAAGAATTTCTATTGGGTGCCAAAATCAATCCTCAAGGATTAGAGGATTTTAGGTCAAGTCAACCATAGAAATTATAATTCAAATCCTTGAAAAATGGTTGACTTGAGACCTTAAGGGGGAGCACTTAGCCTTGATAGAAATTCATGATCAAGAGGGCTAAGTAGAGGTTACCTTTATCTCACAATGATTCGCATTATTTTATAACCATAAATGTGAGATATTAGGATGATACATATAATTCACATATGCTTATGGCATTTTGATGAGTTATGAAATGTATCAATTTTTAGTGATCATAGGCCAACTATGGGGAAAGCAAATATTTAATTAATAAACATCTTGCCCATAGATCATAGTTGGACATTTCAAATATTTTGAAAACAATTCTATGTTTTATTTACAGTGGTATAGTTATTTTGAAACATATGAATTCAAAACTAGGGTTTAATTTGATACAAACTTGAGTGATTTTCAAGGTGTTTGAATTTTTATCAAAACTTCAAAAATATGATGAATTTTCATGGAAACATGTTTTTCCTTGTTAAAGAACATTATAAGAAATATGTGTTCAAAATTTCATGATTTTTTGAATTTTCTGAAATTTTTTATGTATTTCTGAAGTTGGCCTCAGAATGTTGAAAATCGATTTGGGTTTGTGCCAGTCGACTGCGATAGTTATCAGTCGACTGGTGGCTATTTTCCAGCACCTTCAAGAGATGGTTTTGGTTAATTTTAAGACCACATTGATACCTTGGTATGTGTACATGTTTGGTACAATTTTTGATGGTGTCAAAAGGGGAGAAATGAGAAGGTTTAAGCTAGAAACCTACTTGTGTGCAAACTTGAAAATTAAGGTTGAGAGCAAATGTTAAGGGGGAGCTTGGGTATTATGCTTCATGTTTACATATTGCTTTTAATTTTTAATGTTATTATTTATGGCTAACTTAAACATATTGCCACACATCAAAAAGGAGGAGATTGTTGGTGCAATCGACCCAAGTTTGATCGGTACGATCATGGTTTTGATGTGTGTGTCAAAGAGTTTAAGTTAGGCTTTCATATGTGTTTGATATGTGTGTTTGAGTCTTGCAGGACTTGGTGAAACACACATGAGGAGCTTAGTGCAACTAAGCTTGGGAAGCTCATCCTAGGGCTCGGATCCTTGAGTCGGTGAAGGATGGTGTGGAAGGCATCCGAGGGACCGCCGGATGAGGAGCAACGGAGTGGAGCCAAGGGAAGTGGACTTTAAGGCAACGTGAAGGATGGCACGGAGAGGAGCCGCGGGCTTGGGTGCATCTGAGGGACGAAGGCCGAGGAAGAGGACTTCAAGGGCGACTCCGAAGAGGATGAGTGTGAGTGTGTAACAAGGTGCAGTCTGGTTGGTTGCAACTTTTAGCAGTCAACTGCACCAGTCGACTGCACCAGTCGACTACGCAGTCAACTGGCAGCGAACAGAAGCATTCTGTTCGCTCAGCAAACAGCTACCAATCGATTGCTAGTTTTAGCAGTCGACTGGTAAATGACCGTTGCCAGACCGTTGGTGCTGCAAAGTAGTCGTTGGCTACCTCCAACGGTAGCACCAGTCGACTGATGGTTTTGCCAGTCGACTGGTGCCAAGATGAGTTGATATGATGGTCAACTCTCTTCTCTTATTTATAGGAATCTTTGGGGCTTGAAGGAGGTTACTGATTATTATTGAATCACTCCTTGTCATTGCCCAAAGCTTCCAAGCCTACTCTCTTCCTCTTAAACCTAAGTTCATCATTGTAAAGAGGAAGAGATCCTTTGTGAGAGGTTTGCTCCACCGAGAACGAGAAAGCTCTAGCCGGAGATTACCGGGGATTGATCCACCGAAGGATCAAGGGCTTGTCCACCTCAAGGACACGCCGTGGAGTAGGAGCAAGCAATCTCCGAACCACGTTACATTGAGCTTGTTAGCGATTTGGTATTCTTTCTTTATTGTTTTCATTAGTTAGTTGTATTTTCGCATGTGCACTAATCTTTTGTAGAGAAGAAAAGAAGTTGGGGTGACCTAGCTATCCAACCCCCCTCTAACTGGTCACCGATCCCTTACAAGGACATCATAGGATTCATACCTAATTGATCACATTTAGATATAAATTGCAGTCCTAGGTCGATTGTCTATTGCAAGAGGGAACCGACAACCTTCTACAAATGATGGACAATTGAGGAATAAGATTTGGTAGATCATTTACATTGAATAACCTTACAAAGAAATCAAAACTCCTAGAACATATCTTTATAATAGCCCTTATTCTTGTTTTTTATTCTTTAGTTTCTATGTTTTACTTTGCATAGTTGTACTTTGCTTTTGTTAATCCATTGATTAGTTGCTTAGCTAACTCGTGTTGAGATATCTTTAGTGGTTATTCCAGTCCCTGTGGATACGATATCTTTTATTATTGCTTACGACATTTCCGTACACTTGCGGAATGTCAACAAATAGCCTATCAGATATATAGCCCCTTCCTACAAACATTTTATTCTTGGACAATACAACTCTTTCCGACTCAAAAATAATACAAAAGTCATGCTTGCTTAACAGTGATCCGGACACTAGATTCTTCCGAATCTCTAGAACATACAATACATTGTTCGGAGTAAGGTCCTTGCCCGAGGTCATCTTTAGCATCACCTTTCCTTGGCCCATAATGTCCGAGGTTGCTAAGTTTCCCATGAATAGTTTATCTCTAGTGACTTCTTTGAAGTTGTGGAGCAGCTCCTTATTGTAGCACACATGTCTGGTGGCTCTAGCATCGATCCACCATTGTTGCGGGTTTGAACCGACCAGGTTCACTTCTGAGACCACTATGCAGAGGTCATCCAATTCTGGTCCCTCGTTCAGGTTGGCCTCCTGCTTCTTTTCGACTTCTTGCACTCTGAAGATTTGTGACCTACTTTATCACAGTTGAAGCACTTCCAAAGAACTTCTTCTTGTTGATGCCTCCTCTGGATCCCATCTTGGAAGACTTGGGGTTCTTCAGTTTCAAGCTTTGACTATGCTCAACCACGTTGGCTTTCATAGTAGCTTGAGAGAACAGTTTCCTCTCTGAACTCTTGTTGTTTTTTTTCGATGCGAAGTCTAACAATGAGTTTCTCCACATTCATCTCCTTCCGCTTGTGCTTCAGGAGTTCTTGAAGTCCTTCCAACTGGGAGGCAACTTCTCAATGATAGCAGTCACCAGGAAGGTTTCACTCAGAACCATCTCTTCTGAGTGGATCTCGTGCAAGATCACCTGAAGCTCCTGGACTTGGCTGATCATCGTCCTGGAGTCTACCATCTTGTAATCTAGGAAGCAACCCATGATGAACTTCTTGGCCCCTGCATCCTCCAACTTGTACTTCTTGTCCAGGGACTCTCACAGCTCCTTAGTTGTTCTCTTCATGCTATACACAGCGTACAGTGAGTTGGCAAGGCAGTTGAGGATGTAGTTTCGGCAAAGGAACTCAGAATGAGTCCATGCCTCCACTGCACTGATGGTTTGAGCATCAACATCCTCAGCACACTTAGGAGGGTCCTGTTGGCGCTGGGAGTTCCGTTATGTTTAAATTTCCCGTACAAAAATTGTATAAGTACAGAACTATTCCTAGCAATCCGCACGTTCGATCAGACATGTGTTTGATCAATCAAGCAAGTTCTTGAATGATCAAAGCACACTTTGATCGAAGTACAAGATCGCTAGCCTCTTGTGTTGGTATTCAAAATCGTTATCCCAAATCGATACGAAGAGAACAAAACTAGATACGCAACGGAATTAAAGAACTAGTTGTACCTTTCTTCGTAGCTAAAGACCTCTTGATCTTCTACTGTATTCCTCTCCTCTTCTTGGATGTCGTGTGGGCGATGATCTACCAAGACGACACCATGCACCCTTCTTTTCTTCTCTTCCAAAACGCCAGCCACAAAAGAGATGCTAGAATAGGATGCCTCCTTCTCTTCTTCTCCTCCTCCAAGCAACCGGCCACAAAGTAAACTCTTCTCCAAAGGGGCGCCCGACCCTAATGAAGAGGAAGGGAAAGATGCCGCCGGCCCTAGGGAAAGAAGCAAGGGGAAAATAAGAGAGGAGGGGCGCCGACCACAAGAGAATAGAAGAGGATTCTAAGGTTAATTTTTGGGCACCACCCTCTATTCTTTTATAATCTTTGCTGGCGACTAAAAAGGAAATATTTTAATAAAATTCTGTTTTAAATAAAATCTCCCTTTTATTCCTATTGTGGTCGGCCCCTTACTTGGGCACTAAGCAAGGCTTGGTCGGCCCTTATCTTGGGCACCAAGCAAGGCTTGGCCGGCCCTATGCTTGGGCAACAAGAAAGGCTTGGCTGACCCCTTGCTTAGGTAAGAAGCAGGGCTTGGGTGGATGTGAGGCTTTATATATATAGAGCCTACAATAGGGGTCGAGAGGAGGAATTGGTTTTGACCTCTTGCTGGACTTGAGCTTCCTGTATTCGGCCCGAACACTTAACTCAAGTTCATTAATAATAATTCATACCACTAAAGGGTCATTAATGAATTACCGCACCAATCTCATATTACAATATGGGCTCCTACTTATCATGAGTGCGTTAATCTCCTTGTGTTTAAGATATTGTATGTACGTTAATTAAATAAGTTACTGACAACTCATTTAATTAACATTTGACTCCAAGAGTAGTACCACTAAACTTTATTATCATGTCGGACTAAGTCCACCTGCAAGGTTTATATGATAATCCTTATGAGCTCCTCAAGGGGACATCATCAACCTAAATAAATATGACACAGTTTCCCTTTATAATCAACAACACACCATATAAATGGTATTATCTCCCAACTTATCGGGCCTATTGATTGAACGAATAAATCTCACCCATTGATAAGTTAAAGAAATAAATACTAAGTATATGTGTTTGTTATTATATCGGGATTAAGAGTACGCACATCTATAATAATAGAGATTCTGTTCTTTTATATAGTCAGTATAAATCGAACAACCTCAAATGGTCCTGCTCAATACACACATAGTGTACTAGTGTAATTATATAGTCAAGACAAACTAATACCAAATTACACTACAACCATTCCAATGGTTTGTCCCTATCCATTTTGGTTGTGAGCTACTATTTATAATTTATAAGAAACTGATAACATGATCTTCTGTGTGGCACCACACACCATGTTATCTATAATATAAATTAAATAGACAACTGCATCGACATAGATATAAATATAAAATGCAGATATTTGACCAAAGTGATTCTCATTTCAAAATATCTCAAAAATAGATGTTCATACAAAAGCTAGGCTTATAGTATACATCTCAATAATCTCCCACTTATACTAAAAGACTATGCTGCCATATATGTTACCATACATCTGATTCACATTCCCTCAAAATGCCCATCAAAAGCTCTCGCCGGAAGGGCCTTAGTGAAAGGATCTGCCAGGTTATCTGCTGATGTAATTTTGGCGACAGCAACTTCTCGCTTTACGATGTCTCGTATTAGGTGGTACTTGCGCTCAATGTGTTTATTTGTCTTATGGGCTCATGGTTCCTTTGAGTTTGCTACTGCACCACTATTATCACAATAAATTATGATAATTTTGGGCAAACCAAGAATCACATCTAAGTCCATCAAGAAGTTTCTGAATCATATAGCTTCTTTGGCTGCCTCAGAGGCTGCCAAATACTCAGCTTCCATGGTGGAGTCTGAAACACATTTCTGCTTAACACTCCTCCATGTTATGATTCCACCTCCCAAAGTAAACACATATCCTAAGGTTGACTTATTGAAGTCCGAATCCGTGTAACCCACATAGAGAAAATCATCTATCTGGTAAATCAGTATATAATCTCTAGTCCTTTTCAGGTACTTTAATATATGCTTTATGGTAGTTCAATATCCCGGTCTTGGGTTATTTTGATATTTGCTAACCATGTCCATGACAAAACAAATATCTGGTCTCGTACATAGCATCGCATACATTAGGCTTTCTACAGCCGAAGCATAAGGAACTGCCTTCATCTCCTCTATCTCCTTTGATGTTTTAGGACACATCTCTTTAGATAAAGGTACTGCATGCCAAAAAGGTAGAAAATCTTTCTTGGAGTTTTGCATGCTAAAACGAGCTAGGATAGTATCGATGTATGAAGCTTGGGATAAGCACAACATCCTTTTCTTATGATCCCTTATTACTTTGATCCCAAGAATATGTCCACATTTTCCTAAGTCCTACATATCGAACTGCTTGGACAACCATACCCTTACGTCTGACAACACTTCGACATTGTTGCCAATGAACAAAATGTCATCTACGTATAGTACAAGAAATATCACCACGTTTCTATCATTTTTCTTGTATATACAAGACTCATCTGGACACTGAATGAATCTATAAGACTGGATCACTTCATCAAACTGGATGTTCCAAGATCTCAAAGCTTACTTCAGTCCATAAATGGACCGATTGAGCTTACATACAAGATGTTCTTTGCCCTTCACAATGAATCCCTCTAGTTGCTTTATATAGATGTTTTCTTCAAGACTTCCGTTAAGGAAAGTTGTCTTGACATCCATTTGTCAAACCTCATAATCCATATGAGCAGCAATAGATAAAAGAATCCAGATAGACTTAAGCATGGCTACCGGCGAAAAAGTTTCCTCATAATTGATTCTCTCTTTTTGAGTATACCCCTTCGCAACAAGCCTTGCTTTAAAGGTTTCCACCTTCCCGTCTGTTCCTCTTTTCCTTTTGTAGAATCATTTACATCCAATGACTTTTACACCATTTGGTGATTCTACAAGCTCCCAGACCTGATTAGAATGCATAAATTCTATTTCAGAGTTCATTGCACTTTGCCAAGATGCTGCATCTTTATCTTGGAGTGCTTCATCATATGTCCAGGGATTAGCTTCATGTTCACCAGGGATCAAGTTCGAAGACTCTCCCAAAAACATGAATCTATTAGGTTGCCTGACAACCCTCCTACTACGACGAGGTACTACCTGTAATTGTGCATCATTTGTGACAAGTGTTGCAGTTATTTATGGTATCTCATCTTATACTGTTGGTACTAAAGTAGAAGTGTCTTCTCTTATTTCCTCAAGAATAATTTTACTCATGTGTTTATGGTTCATTATATAGTCCTCTTCTAAAAATCGAGCATTTATACTAACAATGACCTTCTGATTTTTAGGACTATAAAACAAACTGTAGGTCCCTTTGGAGGCCGGCAAGGGGAGGGGTGAATTGCCCTACAAGAATAAACACAAAACCTTTCTCGGATATTCAACTAATTTAAGGAACTTGTAATTAAAAAAGGCAGAGACTAAATAAACAGAATCTAAAACAGACGCAGAGGGTTTACTTGGTTTGCAATCAGAGGATTGCGAATCCAAGGCAAAGATGGCGCACTATCTGATTCTCCTCTGGGAAGAGTAGCCTCTTACAGCGTTAACAGTACAAGAGAAAATAAAGCACAGAGAAAAATGAATTACAAGTGAGTTGAATGATCTGTGCAAACCAGTGCTATATTTATAGTACTGGTCGGGGCGTCCCGAAGGGGTTCCGGGCGCCCTGGGGGGATAAAACTTTATCCCCCAACGTTCAGATTGAGTTTGACTCAATCTGGTCAACATCTTCAGTCCGGGCGCCCCGGACCCCAAAAGTCAACTCTGGTTGACTTTTTCCGTCCGGTCGCTCTACTTCGGTTCAGCTCGTCTCGGTCCGGGTCTTCAACTCCGACTCTGCTACCTTAGGTGATATCGGCCATCCGAAATAGGGCTCACCCGAACCCAAGTTCTGGCCTTCTCCTCGAGCAGCCTTCCTTCCCGGTTTCTCGTCCCTCGAACGCCGCACACGTTCTTCTCGTCCACCGGTGTACTCTTCCGCGGTCACCTCGTCCCTCGGACGCACCGAGCCCGCCGACTCTCTCCACGTGTCGTCCTTCTCTCTAGCCGCGACTTCTGCTCGACTTCCTGTGTTCCTATGCTCCTGCACACTTAGACACAAGGGTTAAACAAACGCAGGACTTAACTTAGCTTGTTTGATCACATCAAAACACCTTTGGGGTTCCAACAATCTCCTCCTTTTTGATGTGAGCAACCCATGTTAAGTTAGGGTAAACATATGCAATAAAAATAATTTATATTCAAATAAGTCCAAATATTTTTCAATTGAAAAATTATATTACCTCCCCCTAGACTTAACATACTTCTCCCCCTTTGATCACATAAAAATTGGGGTTATAAACAAGTCTAAGGTAAAAAAAAAATTAAGTGTAAAAAAAATTTTAAAAATGTCTACGTAAAGACACTCTTCAGAATTTTTCTTCAGAAAAAAATTTAAGTAAAACATTTAAAAAAAACAGTCATAAGTGTTAACTAAAATTTTTTAAAATTTTAAGTTCGAAACTTATTTCAACATTTCTTAAATTTGTTTTTTTTAATTTTCAGAAAAAAAAAATTTCTAAGTTAATATTCATAAGAAACAATTCTAAGTCAATTTTTTAAAATAAATTCTAAGTCAATTTTAAAAATTTCTAAGTCAAGTTAAAAAAAAAAAAAATTAAATATTTTCTAACACAAATTGAATAACTCTTTTAAAACATTAAGTAATTTAAATTAATACTTTTTCAGTTAGTCAATTAAACTTTTCATTTCGATACTTGGCTTCCAGGTCGTGGCGAGGCACTAGGCCTTCTTGGTTATTGGAGCAACAACCACTTCCTTAGACAAAGCCTCATAATGAAATTAGTTGTTTAATTTCCTTGCTGAAAATGCTAAGTCTAATTTTAATTTTAAATTAAACAAGTTTTTGGAACCCAGTAGAGGTTCCTACCTACAGGATTAACCAAGTATTTCCTAGGTACATAGATTTTTGATATATTTCTAATTTGACTTTGATGAAATCTATAATATCAATTTAAACCTCTATAATTTCTAAAAGTAGAAATATTTGGACCATTAGATTTTTTCAATCTTTCTATTTCTTCTTTTAGTTTTTTCATTTTCAATTTTTCAAAATCCTCTATAAGACATGATTTTGTCAAAATTCTTTTTGTTTCTAAAATTTCATTTTCTAATTTGGTATTTTTATTTTCTAATTTATACATGGATTTTGCCATTGCCTTAATACCAAAGTAAAATTCATCAGGGGGTAAGAGGCATACCTCACTTACCATATCAAACTTGAAGCCTGAATCTCCCCCTACTTCGCTACTTCCATCTGAGGTCGCTCCCCCTTCATCGATGCTAGGTTCTGATGTACTCTGTCCTTCGTAGCTTGCCATCAGTGCTATCCCGACATATTCTTGAAGCTCGAACTCAGATGGAGAAGTGTCGTCCCAAGTAGCTTTTAGGTTCTTCTTGCTTCTTGGGAATCTTGCCTTTGTCCTTCTTTAGTTCTGGGCAGTCTTCTTTTAGGTGTCCTTCCTTTTGACACTGGTAGCAACGCATCCTTCTTCTATTTCTTGGATTCTTTTTATTCTGCATTTCTTTAAATTTATTAGCTCTAAAAAAACTTTTTAAAGTTTCTTACCATGTATGCTTCCTGATCATCCTCTGAGTCTGACTCGGGTTCATCCCTTTTGGTTGCGTTTAGCGCAATTATCTGGCTTGATTCCTTTGTTCCTGCACACCTGGTTTCATGCAATTCAAGAGTGGAGAACAATTCTTCCAAACTACTTACCTCCAGGTCTTTCGAAATGTAGTAGGCGTCGACGATTGATGTCCATTCTGAAGTTCTGGGAAACGCGTTGAGTGTGTAGCGTATTGTTTCCCGATTTGTTACCATTTCTCCGAGATTCTCGAGACCAGTAATAAGTTCTTTTATCTTTGCATGTAGACTGGCTACCTTCTCACCTTTTTCCAATCGAATGTTCATTAGCTTGTTCCGGAGGATGTCTCTTCTAGCGAGCTGAGCTTCGGACGTGCCTTCGTGGAGTTCTAAGAATTTCTCCCAGAGTTCTTTGGCAGATGAATAGCTTCCGATGTGGTTGACCGCTTGAGGCGGCAACACGCTCAGCAGGTGGTATTCCGCACGACTGTTTGCTACAGACTCATTTTGCTCCTTCTTTGTCCAATGGCTCTCTTCTTTTTCTTCTCCATCTCGATTCATCGGAGCTACAAAACCATATTTCATAATAAACCGAATTTCGAAATCAGTTCTTAGGAATACCTCCATACGTCACTTCCAGCCTGCGAAGTCCCCCTCGAATTATGGTGGAACGATGCTTGGTCCGACCATCTTGTTGCTTCGATTGGCGATTACTCCTCCTGTAGCGCCTTGCTCTGATACCACTTGTAGGTCCCTTTGAAGGCCGGCAAGAGGAGAGGGGTGAATTGCCCCACAAGAATAAACATAAAACCTTTCTCAGATATTCAACTAATTTAAGAAACTTGTAATTAAAAAAAGGCAGAGACTAAATAAACAGAATCTAAAACAAACGCAGAGGGTTTACTTGGTTTACAATCAGAGGATTGCTAATCTAAGGCAAAGATGATGCACTATCTGATTCTCCTCTGGGCGGAGTAGCCTCTTACAGCGTTGACAGTACAAGAGAAAATAAAGAACAGAGAAAAATGAATTACAAGTTAGTTGAATGATCTGTGCAAACCAGTACTATATTTATAGCACTGGTCGGGGCGCCCCGAAGGGGTTCCGGGCGCCCTGGGGGATAAAACTTTATCCCCCAATGTTCAGATCGAGTTTGACTCAATCTGGTCAACATCTTCGGTCTGGGCGCCTCGGAGGGTTCCGGGCGCCCCGGTCAACTCCGGGCGCCCCGGACCCCAAAAGTCAACTCTAGTTGACTTTTTCCGTCCGGTCGCTCTGCTTCGGTTCAGCTCGTCTCGGTCCGGGTCTTCAACTCCGGCTCCGCTAGCTTAGGTGATCTCGGCCATCCGAAATAGGGCTCACCCGAACCCAAGTTCCGGCCTTCTTCTCGAGCAGCCTTCCTTCCCGGTTTCTCGTCCCTCGAACGCCGCACACGTTCTTCTCGTCCACCGGTGTACTCTTCCGCGGTCACCTCGTCCCTCGGACGCACCGAGCCCGTCGACTTTCTCCCCATGCCATCCTTCTCGCTAGTCACCTCTTCTGCCCAATTTTCTGTGTTCCTAAGCTCCTGCACACTTAGACACAAAGGTTAAACAAACGCATGACCTAACTTAGCTTGTTTGATCACATCAAAACACATTTGGGGTTCCAACACAAACCATCTTTCGTTCCTCTAGGATATCTCACGAACAAGAGAACTTCTGTACGTGATTCCAACTTATCAGCATCTTCCTTCAGCACATGTGTTGGACTATCCCAAATCTGAATGTGTTTCAAACTAGGCTTACACCCATTCCATAATTCTATGGGAGTAGAGGGTACTAACTTTGAAGATATCAAGTTCAGAATGTACGTCGCCATTTCCAGAGCATATCCCCAAAACAAATTTGGTAATTCTGAATAACTCGTTATTGATCTAACCATTTCCATAAGAGTCGTATTCCTTCGTTCCACCACACCATTTTGTTGGGGTATACCAGGTGCAAACAATTAGGATTGAATCTCGGCCTCTGATAAATAACTCCTAAACTCTCCTAAGAGGTATTCTCCACCATGATCAAACCGTAGTGTCTTGATACTTTTACCATGACACTTCTCCACATCCGTCTTGTACTCTTTGAACTTATCAAAGCACTCAGACTTGTGGCGCATCAAGTAAATGTACTCATATTTCGAATAGTCGTCTATAAAAGAGACAAAATATTCGAAATCACCTCTTGCCTAGATAGTCATAGGCTCACACAAATCAGAATTAACCAATTCCAACACTCCTTTGGCTCTATAACCCTTTGCCTTAAAAGGTCTTTTGGTCATTTTTCCTTCCAAGCAAGACTCACAGGTCGGAAAGTTTTCCACCACCAATGAACCCAAAGGTCCATCGACTATTAACCTTTGAATCCAATTCAAGTTAATATGACCTAACCTTAGATGTCAAAGATATGTTTAGTTCATTTCCGAAGGTTGCTTTCTCTTATTAGAATTAGAAGATGTGTTATTAATTTCCATTTGTTACATCGGGGGAGTTTTTGGATTAAGAGTATATAAATTGCCAACCAACGTACCAGAACAGATAATCTCTCTATTTTTATTGACAACCACTTTGTCATCAAAATAAACAGAATATCCATCCTTAAACAATTTAGAAACTGAAATCAAGTTCTTTCTAAAAGATGGTACGTAAAGATAATTTCTCAAAATCAAAGTTTTATTCCTATCGAAAGATAAATAAACATCTCCCACTGCAACAACCGCCACTTTCGTAGCATTGCCCATGTAGACGGTGATTTCCCCTTCATGTAATCGTCGGATTTCCTGGAACCCTGGAATGAATTGCATACATGATCAGTGGCTCCCGTATCTACACACTAGGTACCGGTAGATAATGTTGGGGTAATTTCCCTAGGTCAAGTTTGACAAGTTGACTAAGCTTGAGTTGAGTCAAGCTTGAGTCGGGATTTGAGTTTTGATGTTTGACAATATAAGGAGATTGTTGGAGCAATCGTCCGGTTATGGAGATGGTCAAAGGGTTGACCATGTTGATGAGAATACAAGTCAAGTAGGTCAAGATTGACAGGAGACTTGACTGGGAAAGTTCTAACTAGAGGTTAGGCATATGGAAGCCCTAACTGGAGGTTAGGTGTATGGAAGTCCTAACTGGAGTTTAGGTAGTGGTGGAAGTCCTAACTGGAGGTTAGGCAAATTGGAAGTTCTAACTGGAGTTTAGGCAGTGGTGGAAGCCCTAACTGGAGGTTAGGCAAATTGGAAAGTCCAAGTGTGATCTTAGCAAAGGAGAAAGTCCTGGTGAGGAGCTAGGCAATTGGGAAGTCCTGGTGAGGAGCCAGGCAATGGAAAGTCCAAGTGTGATTTTGGCAAAGGTTGTAAGTCCAAGCATGTGGTATTGGCAAGGTAAGTTCTAGTGTGACTTGGCAAGGAGAACTCGATAACTAGGATGAGGCCGAAGGAAGCTCTTGAAGGAGAGGCGTGAAGGATGGGGAGATATCCGAGGAACGCAAGGTTGATGGAGGAGGCTAGAACGCTAGTTCGAGGTTAGTCGAGTGTGGTGGTATAATCTGACAACTAGGATGAGGCCAAAGGAAGCTCCTGAAGATAAGGCATAAAGGATGGGAGATATCCGAGGGACGCAAGGCTGATAGAAGAGGTTAGAAGGCTAATTCGAGGTTGGTCGGGTTAGGCCAAATGCTAGGCAAGGAAACCTAACAGGTCACGGTTGACCAGGAGTTGGGTTGGAGGCTTTGGACTTGAGTTTAAGTCAAGTCCAAGCTGGTCAATCGATCGCACGATCGATTGAACCAGGGTCCAATCGATCAGTCGATCGATTGGAGTGTGCTGCGATTGTGGGAAGGCCCAATCGATCGGTCGATCGATTGGGAGGTGAAATCGCAAGCAAAGAAGTCTTCCCAATCGATTGGGTGATCGATTGGGAGCTGCCAATCGATCAGCCGATCGATTGGGCAAGGAAGTTCTCGCATGATCGCGAGAACACAAAAAGGCTCTGAATCGATAGGGTGATCGATTCAGGCAGTCTCAATCGATCGGTCGATCGATTGGGCAACAGAAGCTCGCGCGTAGTTGCGAGAGCACAGAAAGGTGCTGAATTGATCGGACGATTGATTCAGGCAGTTCCAATCGATCGATCGATCGATCAATTGGGAAGTGACCGTTGTGCAGGATGCAAGTGATGGACGGTTGCGATGAAGCGGTGCTGACGTGGCAATCGATTGGGGATGGATTGAATCGATTGGGAGCACTGTTTAAAGCTTGGGCGGAGCGTTTTCTCCGAAGATTTTTGCGATCTATTTTCTGCTAGCTTTGTGCGATCTTTACAGCGATTTCTCCAACACTCATGCCAGTTCTTGAAGGCACTTGGGGAGCATCTCCAAGGTTCAAGAGGCAACACCAAGTAGCAAGAAGAAAGGTGTATTTACTTGTATTCTTGTAATTTCTTCTTGTATTTATGTTTGTGTTGTGTGTGAGTTTGTACGAGGCTTCTCCGCCTCCGGCTGCGACCGAGAAGGAGGTTTTCATAGTGGAGATAGCGTGTCATGTGTGGATCCTTGGATTAGTCACCTCTTCTTGAGGTGGATACCAAGTAAATCCTTGATTTAGCGTTGTGTGAGTCTTGTATCTCATTTCAATTGCATATCAACAACAAGACAAAACAAACCGATGCAAGCGCGACAAACCGCTATTCACCCCCCCCCCTTTTAGCAGGCACAAAGGTCCCAACAATTGGTATCAGAGCGAGGTCGCTTTTCTACGGACTAACTGCCAAGAGAGCAAGAAGCTAGAGGACGAAGAAGATGGAGAGTGAAGGACCTCTCGGATGGGACATCCGAATTCCACCTCCATACGACAAAGAGGACTTCAATTTTTGGAGAACTCGGTTGGAGACATGGTTCTAAATGAATTGGAACCAATGGGTTGTTTTGGAGGACCCATTTGAAGCTCCAACGGACAAGAAAGGTAAACACCTCTGACCTCGATATTGGACCGAGGAACAAAAGGAGCTAGCGGAGGCGAATAAGGAGGTAACGAACATATTGCTTAATTTATTACCTTCTAATATCCTTTTGAGTGTAGGTGAATACACTAGTGCATGTGATCTTTGGAAAAAGATCATTGCCTATCATGAGAACCCTACACAACTCCAAGGAGTGGAGTAGCCCAAGGAGAAGGACTCATTGATCCAAGAAGAGAAGGATCAATCCGATGTTGACATAAGGTCAACATTCGAGGAGAAGAAGGAAGAGGAGGAGAAGGAAGAAGATGAGAGATCCTCTACATCTTCAAGAGAGGAAGAGATGGAAGTATCCATATCCTCAAGAGTTGAAGAGATGGAAGCACCCACACCCTCAAGAGGAGAAGAAGAGGAAGATGATGCAACCTCCACATGCAAGCTACATCAAATGGAGAATCAAGCATCACCCCTACAAACAAAGGTATAGAAACCTCAATTGAGAATAATAAAAATCATATCATTTGCTTTGAGTGTAGGGAGCATGGGCACTAGAAGAGTAAGTGTCCCAAATTGGCCAAGAAGAAGGGCCAAGTAGTATCCAAGGGCAAGGAGAAGCCCAAGGAGATTGGTCCCACGAAACGCAAGAGCAAGGAAAACATTGTGTGCTTCTCATGCAATCAAAAGGGACATTACCAGAGTCAATGCCCTAAAGGGAAGAAGTCAATCAAAGTTAAAGGAGGAAGCACAAATCAAGGGGGAGCTTCTAAAAGTAAACCCAAGGTAACCTTTAATAGTGCAATTCCTTTTAGTCATGATAAAATGCATGTTAGAAATAACACTCATCATTTTAATGCAAATTATCATGAAAGTAGGAAGCATGATAGTGTTAAGGGAAAATATATTCCTCCTCATACTAGAACTACCACACTTAAGGTTAGGAAGGTAGATAACTACTTAGGCAATAAGTCTAAGGACTTTAGATATATGCCTAAATATAGAAATGCTCATAGGAGTCAAGAAAAATCCAAATCTATGGATTTAACGACGGAAAATCAAGTCTTGAGGTCAAGACTTAATAACTTAGAAAGAACCCTAGCAAGAATGGAAAATCTTCTTAAGGGTCAAAATGAGCAAACTCTAGGGAGAGCTAGACAAGAGTCATCCAATGACTATAGAGATTTGGGATACAAACCTAAAGTCAAGAAGGATGTGACTTTTTTTCATAGAGTTCCATATAGCTATGGGACCAACCCTAGGTTTAGAGGTCAAGTTAAAGATACTAGGGAAGGAATCCCTAAAAGTACTTTCGGCAAGACCAATGTGACTAAGACTTCCAAGAAGTCTAATAAAGTCACAAAGAAGGTTACAAGGGAAGTTATCCCTAGGAGTGACCTAGTAGAAGTGACCAAGGCTTCTAAGAAGCCTAGAAAGGTCCTTAGGAAGGTATCTAAGGAAGTCATCCCTAGTGAGTACCTAGCGTATCCAAGGAGCATCAATAGGTTTTGGGTTCCTAGGAGCATATTCTCTACACCCTAAATGGGTTTAGAGAGTGTCAACTCCAATTGGAAGGGTAGTCAACCCAAGCTTGTTAAAGTTGACACTTGAGAGCATTTTCAAGGTTATTGTTAACCTTTAAAAATGAAAAAGATTATTGGGTTATTCTTTGAAAGAGTGATATATGTGTCAAAATTTGAAGAGTTAAACTTAATCTAAATTGGCATACTTAAGAAAAGTATAAGAAAAATTGAGTTAGAGTTTTGATACTTTCTTAAGAAATTAAGAGAAAATCCATGCTTTAATCAAATGTGATTAAGCTTTGAAGGGCAAAAAGGGTGCCAATTGTGAGGATTTGAAATTAGGTTAAATTGGCACACTTGAGAAAGCAAAAGAAATGTCAAGTTAGGACTTAGATAACTTCTTTAAGAATTAAGAGCAAATCTAAGATGTTTACTCTTTGGAAGAGTAAAATGTGTCAAACTTTAAGGATTTGAACTTAATTTAAATTGACACATTTAGAAAAGAATAAGAAATGCCAAGTTGGGATTTTGACATTTTCTTAGAAGGTGAAAGGCGAATCTAAGCCTTAATTTGATTTCATTTACTTTTTGAAAAAGTAAAATGTGTCATACTTTGAGAAATTTGTTTAATTTAAAATGGTACAAATTTATAAAGGGAAAAGAAATGTCAAAATTGGGTTTTGGCATTTTCGTGGAAAATCTTGGGCAATCTAAGACTTAATTTTAAGGTTTTAGCTAAGATTTAAGGATACTTAGATAGAGTATCTAGGTATATTTTATTTGTGTTAAAATGTCATGATTGATTGCCTATTATATGTCATGACATCATGTGTTGCATTCATCTTTATTATGAAAAACACAAAAATACAATGTCATGTCATACATACATCATGTAGCTATAACATACTTTTTTTTTTAAATTGCTTATTTTGATGTATGCCATTAATCATCATGCATTATGTCAATTTCCTAGTAATTAAGGACAAAAGACATTTATTAATAATGGTAAATATCCCAACAAGTGGGATTATACCAAATGACATGCTAGGTGGATGATCATAAGTCTTTTAATGCTAGATAGATATGTATGATCCCTTAGTTTAGGGTAAAACCAAATATACATCTCACAAAGAACTATAAGGTGACTTGTATGTGTTTTAGTACACATTAGATACAAGTGAGATGTTAGGATGGTGAACAAAACTCAAGATGTTGATTTAGTGCATCTTGTTGAGTTTTAGATTCATCAAAACACATAGTTATGTGCTTTCCAATCATTGGGAAAGCTAATGTACAAGTCATGTGCATTGAGCCCAAAGAACATGGTTGGATATTGGTTTTGAAAATGATTTCAAAAGGTTTTGGAAAACCTTGGTGAAGACTATCTTTTGATAGTATTCATCATTGAAAAGGTAGACACAAACTAGGAGAAAACATTGAAGTTTTCAAGAGTTTTCAAATTTGTGTCAATCTTTGAAAATAAGAAGTATTTTCATAAAAAAAATTATTTTTTCTTGATAAGGTATATCCTAAATAATGTCTACATGAATTTTCATGATTTTTAGAATTTTGTAGAATTTTCGGGGAGTTTTTGAAGTCTGCTGAAATTGAATTTCAGAGATATCAGAAACCCAATCGATCAGCCGATCGATTGGGATGGTTTCGATCGATCAATCGATCGATTGGAAAGTCAATTCCCATGAACAGAAGGGTAGTGAATCGATTAGTCGATCGATTGACCCAGGATGGATTGATCAGTGGATCGATTCAGAGGGAATTTCTGCGAGCAGTAGCTTGCGGAATCGATTAATGGATCGATTGAAGTGATTTCAATCAATTGAGTCCCAACTTCAATCGATTAGGAAGTCTGATTTTGGCCTAAAAAGCCTGATTTCAGCACTTCAAGTCACTTCGAATCCCAATAACCATTCCAAACCCCTTTGGAATACATCTGTATACATTTAGGGGGAGTTTTCATGATAAAAAACAAGTATGGATTGGTTAAGAAAAACCAAAGTGAAGTTTAGGATAAGGTTTAGTTTCAATTCTGAATTGTGGAACCTTAAAACTTCAAGTTTTGATTTTCAAGAGTCATTAACCATTTCTAACCCTTTGGAATACATTTGTATATACTTAGGGGGAGTTTTCATGATGAAATCAAGCATGGATTGATTAAGGTAGACTTAGGTGAAGTTTAGGTTGGGGTTTAGTTTCATTATTGAATGTTGAACCTCAAAACTTTGAGTTTTGGTTTTCCTAATTATTCAGGAATCCCAAGTCATTGTTGGTGTAATGATAGAAGTTTGACCATGTTTTTAGGGGGAGTTACTCTTTGAAAATATAAAAATATTTTCAAAGACCTTGAAAGGGGGTTAAATCTTTGTAATGAGTTAATACTCAGGGTCGAGTATTGGGGAGCAATGGAAGATTGGTTATCTTCATTGCTAGGATGATAAATGCTCCCAGATGAGCATTATGGAGTAGATTACTACTCAAGGGGGAGCATTGGGTTAATGAAGGGGATCGGACCTTCATTGGTAAAGTGAAAAATGCTCTTGGATGAGCATTGAGAAGAAGATTATTGCTCAAGGGGGAGCATTGAATACAATGAATGGGAGTTTCATTGGGAAGTTGATGCATGCTCTAGGATGAGCATTGTGAAGTGAAGTAGAGCTCAAAGGGGAGCTTTGGAGACAATGAGAATATGAGATCTTCATTGTGGGGTTATTAACAACATATGAGGTTGTTAACAACTTATGGAGAAGAATTTATTTTCTTGATTTGATATGTGACAAAGGGAGAGAATGGAAGGTTAAGTTAGGCCTTCATCCTAAGTAAGGGAAGTTTGCCCTCTACGAAAGGGAGAAAATAAATGAAACCTTCATTCATGTCTTGTCATGAAAAGGTTAAGGCTATGAGATTTAGCCTTGTGATAAAAAAGAAATTAAGGCTATGGGATTTAGCTTTGGTATAAAGAAGAGGTTAAGACTATAGGATTTAGCCTAACTTAGAGGTATTGTCAAACATCAAAAAAGGGGAGATTGTTGGGGTAATTTCCCTAGGTCAAGTTTGACAAGTTGACTAAGCTTGAGTTGAGTCAAGCTTGAGTCAGGATTTGAGTTTTGATGTTTGACAATATACGGAGATTGCTGAAGCAATCGTCCGGTTATGGAGATGGTCAAAGAGTTGACCAGGTTGATGAGAATACAAGTCAAGTAGGTCAAGGTTGATAGGAGACTTGATTGGGAAAATTCTAACTAGAGGTTAGGCGTATGGAAGACCTAACTAGAGGTTAGGTGTATGGAAGCCCTAACTGGAGGTTAGGTGTATGGAAGTCCTAACTAGAGTTTAGACAATGGTGGAAGTCCTAACTGGAGGTTATGCAAATTGGAAGTCCTAACTAGAGTTTAGGTAGTGGTGGAAGCCCTAACTGGAGGTTAGACAAATTAGAAAGTCCAAGTGTGATCTTGGCAAAGGAGAAAGTCCTGGTGAGGAGCCAGGCAATTGGGAAGTCCTGGTGAGGAGTCAGGCAACGGAAAGTCCAAGTGTGATCTTGGCAAGGTAAGTCCTAGTGTGACTTGGCAAGGAGAACTCGATAACTAGGATGTGGCCGAAGGAAGCTCTTGAAGGCGAGGCGTGAAGGATGGGGAGATATCCGAGAGACGCAAGGCTGGTGGAGGAGGCTAGAACGCTAGTTCGAGGTTAGTCGAGTGTGGTGGTATAATCCGACAACTAGGATGAGGCCGAAGGAAGCTCTTGAAGGCAAGGCGTAAAAGATGGGAGATATCCGAGGGACGCAAGGCTGATGGAGGAGGTTAGAAGGCTAGTTCAAGGTTGGTCGGGTGTGACCAAATGTTAGGCATGGAAACCCAACAGGTCACGGTTGACCAGGAGTTGGGTTGGAGGATTTGGACTTGAGTTTGAGTCAAATCTAGGCTGGTCAATTGATGGCGTGATCGATTGAACCAGGGTCCAATCGATCAGTTGATCGATTGGAGTGTGCTGCGATTGTGGAAGGCCCAATCGATCGGTCGATCGATTGGGAAGTGAAATCGCGATCACAGAAGCCTTCCCAATCGATCGGGTGATCGATTGGGAGCTGCCAATCGATCAGCCGATCGATTGGGCAGGGGAGTTCTCGCGCGATCACAAGAACACAGAAAGGCTCTGAATCGATCGGGAGATCGATTGAGGCAGTCTCAATCGATCGGTCGATCAATTGGGCAGCAGAAGCTCATGCGTAGTCGCGAGAGCACAGAAAGGTGCTAAATCGATCGGGCGATCGATTCAGGCAGTCCCAATCGATCGGTCGATCGATTGGGAAGTGACCATTGCGCAGGATGCAGGTGATGGACGGCTGCGATGAAGCGGTGCTAACGTGGCAATCGATTGGGGATGAATTGGATCGATTGGGAGATTGTTTAAAGCCTAGGCGGAGCGTTTTCTCTGAAGATTTTTGCGATATGTTTTCTACGAGCTTTGTGCGATCTTCACAGCGATTTCTCCAGCACTCACGCCAGTTCTTGAAGGCACTTAGGGAGCATCTCCAAGGTTCAAGAGGCAACACCAAGTAGGAAGAAGAAAGGTGTATTTACTTGTATTCTTGTAATTTCTTCTTGTATTTGTGTTTATGTTGTGTGTGAGTTTGTACAAGGCTTCTCCGCCTCTGGCTGCGACCGAGAAGGAGGTTTTCATAGTGGAGATAGCGTGTCGTGTGTGGATCCTTGGATTAGTCACCTCTTCTTGAGGTGGATACCAAGTAAATCTTTAAGTTAGCGTCGTGTGAGTCTTGTATCTCATTTCCGCTGCATATCAACAACAAGACGAAAAAAACCGGCACAAGCACGATGAACCGCTATTCACCCCCCCTCTAGCGGGCACAAAGGTCCCAACAGATAACACTACTAAACATGTTTCAACAACTAACGAATAAGATACACCTTTATTGTTCTCCTGCCTGACAACCCAATTCTGGTGTTCGAAGAGTTCCTTGATATTGAGTATCATGTCATAGGCAGTGGGTAAGGCCTAATGCTGATGTTGTAGCACATTTGACATATAAGTCAAAATATAACACCGCGTCATCTCATCTGTCTTGACCCATTTCCTATGTCTCTCTATCTCCTCTTCACTAGAATCCTTATCAGGCATGCTAGGACAGACCTCAAGAAGTATGAACTTGTAATCTTTAGCAGTTAAGACAATGCCCAAGTTTCGTTTTCAATCAATATAATTTGGACCAGTAAGTTTATTTTCTTTTAAAATAACAACAAGAGGATTGAAAGCCATTTTGAAATCTGAGAATCACAAAATAAAATACTTGGTCAAAACTTTAGAATTTAAAATAATATTGATTCCTCAAACAATATAATTTAAATTCACCAACACCTCAAAACACCGTGAATTTCGTATGCCACGATAGTGTGAACGTATACTAATTCAAACATTTGTAAGAGGAGGTTTTACCCATTGATTTTATTATCTTGTCAACCTAACTTTATGACAAATAAAATTAATAGTTGGTTCATCTTCGGTCACACAAATAATAGCAGTGACTCCGATGGGGAGGATACTATTAAATGCGCCTAAGTGTATATCATTACTTGATGCTTAGTTCATTAATTAAGATTGTGCCCTTTCAGATGAAGAAGATAACATATACCTAAATAATTTCCTATAATCATCCATAGAGGAAGTTTGATCTAGTGATCCGCAAACAAACTCATCCGATGTAGAGGAAGGCACTCAAACCCAATGCGCAAGTTTGAATGCATCACTTACAAACCAGTAATGGAGATCGTGGAATTTATTTAAATAATTCCTCTCCCACTTAGTTATTTAAATCGAGAAATTTTAATCATGCACGCACATCACAGCACACATATCACAGCACACACATCACAACACATAAAACAGCATATAAAGATAATAAATATGAAAATACAATTTCCAACTATTATGACCTCATCCAACGCTGTCCTCCAATATGCCACCAATGGATCGCTGTCCTCCAATGTGCCGCCGATGGATCAACCCGTCGCATCTATCTCACTTTCTTCTTCGCCACGCCTCCGGTCCTCAAGGTAGCACCATGCATAGCAAGCCGCAACAATAAGAAATAAAAAATTACATTTATCGATCCTATATTCCATGAGGAATGTACATGTAATCTAGATCGAACAAAATGTAAAATAAACTAATACATCTTCGACTATATTTAATAATTACAATCATGCACACACAAAATACCTCCGACATGCCCGAGGGTTCAAATCACATACAAACACAATATTGAGCATTAGTCTCAATAGGAGTATCAACGACCCTATTATCAATAAAACGAGCACCCTCAAACAGATCAAATATATATATTTTGATTGGGATAAAAGATAACCTTTCGAGTAATAAACAACCTCAATGCCTAGAAAGTAGCGTAGTATACCCAAGTCTTTTATAACAAAACAATGAGCCAAGTCAGACTTCAGGGAAGTAATTTCATCTGAATCATCACCAATAATAATCATATCATCAACATATAATGATAAAAGAATATGACCTACACTCATACATCTAACAAATAATGTTGAATCATGATTACTAGGATGGAAATCAAACAAAGTAATTACTGTAGAGAAATTTTTTAAACCAAGTACGAGGTGCTTGTTTGAGACCATAAAGCTCTTTACGAAGCTTACAAACTTCACCAGGTTGGTGTGAAATACCAGGACGAGGTGTCATATAAACTTCTTCATGAAGATTACCATTTTAAAATACATTCTTGACATTTATCTGAGATATTCTGTAAAATATAGCACCCCAAATAATATTTAAATAATAAGGTTATTGGACAAATAATCTTATTGGATTTTTCAAGAATTTTTAGGAATTTTCTGAGAATTTTTCGGAGCTCGTTTGACATATTTTAAGGGGATTATAGGGATGAGAAAAACCTGTTTGGACTATCCATTTTGTGAGAGTTGATTGAGATAACTAAACCTAAGTTAGTTATATATAAAACCTAATTCCCTTATTCTTCATCCCGAGCCCTTCTCTCACGCTCTCCACCTCACCGCCGCCTCTCCCTCGCCCAGCTGCTCTTCATCGCCGACGACCACCCCCGGCCCCGATTCACTCCACCGCTGCACACCTCCTCCTATCCTCTATCTGGTGCCCTCTCCGCCGAACGTCGACGGCCAAAGCTGTGCCGATTGCTGCAAGCCTCATCGTCAGCGTCATTCAACCCACTACCGACCCCAATGAAGCCACCTTTGCCTCTCCTTTGTCGAAGATTTGGAACCAAGAAGGCCGAAGCTGGCATCCTCCCATGCCCTAGTCTCACGTCCACATCGCCGTCCACTCGACTGCTACCCGACGCCACCTTATCGTCGGGTGCCGCTGCCACCGGAAGGGGGGGATGTGCTAGGGAGTCGCCGCTGGTTTCTTGATAGCCATGAGCGTGGCTGGGGTCATTGCTTTTCGCCTCATCTAAGCCAGCCGCTTCATCTACCGCTGCCAATTTTTCCCCTGTCATAGCCAGAGCATATCCATTATCGACTGACAGGAGAAATTGGATCCATTTCCCGATTAATTGAGCACTGACTGAACAGTACCTTTACACGAGGTCTCCTTGTTGCACGTCTAGAGGTAATTTGTTAACTCTAGTAGAGAATTTAGGTAATGGGAGTTTATAGAGTGTTGATTTGGAATGTCAGTTTGGGTGACAGCAGCTCTACTTAGCATTGGTTGTCATTTTCCAGCAGCGACATTCTTCAGTAGCGAATCATCAGTTGGGGCATCCGGATTTGGAGGTAAGGTTGTTGAGTTTAAGTCTTAAATTGGATTACACGATTCCTTATAGATTCTGATATCAGATTGTATAGGTTTGGAATTTATGGATTAAGTGAGGCAGATGGATTATGTAAGATTGGTTTTGGATGTTTAGTAGAGATGATAAAAATGGATTATATTAGTTGAGATTGTGTTTGGGTTATCACAATTGGAGTTTAGATGACCATTTTGGATTGATTCTTGGAAGAATTGGTGGTGGTGTTCTGTTGTAGCTTCCGGACAGTGGCTGGCTAGTTGTTGGCTACGGGATTTGCTGTCATCTCTCAAGGTAAGTGTCTTTCAGTGCTGTACTACTAGTTTTTTTTTATTAGAATGTTACTCTATTCGGTTTTCTAAGGGATTTGGTTGTGATAAGTTGATTTGTGATGGTTATTTGGTAAATGATTTATGTAAATGGATACATGATCATTATTGGTATGTGTTGGATTGATTGAGGTTTGTATTGGGTTGAAATTTGTGGATATGATGATTGGTTGATGTAGATTGTTAGGTGATCATTCTTGAGATCATTGGATTGCTTGTTGGTTGGATTATCAGATGTGGTGGTTTGGTTAGTTGTAGATGATCATGTTAGATTGCTGTGGATTTATGATAGAGATTTGATTTTATGATAGGTTGATTGGATAATTAGCGAATTGGGAAGTATTGTGATGTTTTGGGGTTTCATTGTATGATAGTTGAGTGAATAAAGATTTGTATCATATTATCTTGGAGCCTTTGTGATATGTGGTTGTTTGGATTGAAGTGAAGGATTGTGGATTTAGCTAAACCTAATTGGAGTAAGGGAATAGGTTTATTTATTTGGTCCTGATATTCAGTTTAGCTGAATGATACATGTTAGAGTAGCTAAATTGTATATGTGTATGCAGGACTCTGATTACGAGACGGTAGTTTCTGACGTGAGGATTGTTTGGCACGATCTACGTATAAAGGCGGGTATTTCTTACTTTATCTCTTTAGTATTTTAATCCTAGTGCATGAGTTTTATGTTCAGATAGTTGTTGTATCTATCTTGACTCCACTCTTATTTTTCCGCCGTTTGATACTTCCACTCAATCTTTGAGCTACTCATGTCTGTTTCTATACAGTCTCCTGTTGCTATCGATGATATTTAGCAGATACTATATTATTAGGTATCAGATACCAGATATCAGATGCCAGACATTAGATATTAGGTATTGGTTATATATAGACACCTGATACCATGTTTACATGCTTTGATTGCTGTTTATTTACACGCCTTACTGAGCATGCTGGCTTCATGTAGCATACCTGTTTCTGTTTATATATATGTGATGACTGTTGCATTGTTCGCATCATGTCATTTCATGCATTGCCGACGATCCTGTCTCCCTTGTGGTTGAGGCGGTCATTGGCCTGGGCCGCACACTCGGCCACTCATGGGTAGTGGTAGCTGGAGCGTGCCGCATGTCCTGTCGTGCCCCCACTCGCACACTCATGGGTAGTGATTGCTGGAGTCGCGGGTAGCAGGGACCCCCGTCGCAGACGTAGCTATTCAGCTACTATGCACCTGTCCATCCGGTCACTCGAGAGTAGTGGCGGCCTTTTGGTGGTACAGTTGTCATCGATCCGGCCTCTCG
Source organism: Zingiber officinale (assembly GCF_018446385.1). Classification (NCBI taxonomy): domain Eukaryota; kingdom Viridiplantae; phylum Streptophyta; class Magnoliopsida; order Zingiberales; family Zingiberaceae; genus Zingiber; species Zingiber officinale. The sequence continues at coordinate 135,061,684 of NC_055997.1, read as the reverse complement.
ACCATACAGGGGTCATGGTGCGGAGAGGTGGGCGGGGTGACCATACGTACATACGCTGTTGTTATTATATCTGCTGGTTGTTTACTTATGCTGTTGTTGCTTATCTATGCTGCTGTTACTAGCTTATGTTGTTGTTGTTTATTTATGCTGTTATGCTTACATAGGTTGAGATTTATACCTGTGATATGTGTTTAGACATTGACTTGCTTACTGTTGACATGTATATACCTCACACGATACCATGTAGTTATGAGCAGTATTGTAGCAGGACTTTGCTACACTTTACCTTTTACTACTAGCCTAGGATACCTTTGCATCTCTAGTTCTTTACTATACTCATGCACTATCTGTCTATTACCCGCTGAGTCTTTATACTCACCACCCCGTATATTGGTAATTTCGCCAGGTAGCAGGTAAAGGATTTATGGAGTCGCTTGGAGAGCCTGTCCGCCAGTCCCACGTCATATTCGAGGACGACCTTACGATTTTGGTATCTCTTACGCTATTTGTATTTTAGGTTTTGTACTTGTTTATGTATTTGTGTTCTCTTGTATTTGGTTTGATATTATTGTGTCAAGCCGAGCCGGCTCGCAGTTAGTTGCTTTATGTTTTGTGATCGTTATTTGTGATTTCTGCTGTGTTGATTTTAGTACAGCCGAATGGGCTGATATATAACTGCGTGGTTGTGTTTATTTCTGTTCCATCCGAGTTAGCTGATTATATAACTGCGTGGTTGTGTAAATATATTCCAGCCGTATGTGGCTGATGTATTTTGTATATATGTATGCCCCATATTGTCACCCCGTACAGGGGAGATGTTGCTGAAATTTTTCAGTAAGGACTCCTTTGGGGGCGTGACATATTCTCCATCGACGAACAAAAGCAACAGTAATCAGAGTATGAACAGTAGTCATTTTTACAATAGGAGCAAATGTTTCCTCATAATCCATGTCATACTTTTGAGAATAACCTTTAGCAACAAGACAAATTTTGTATCGTTCGATAAATCCATCAGATTTAGTTTTAATCTTATATATCCAATGAGAACTAATAGTGTATGCCAAGAAAACTAAATCCAATGTATGAGTCTGATGCAAAGCAGTTAGTTCCTTAGCCATAGCACTCTGTCAAAGTGGGTTACAAACAGCTTCTCTATAGGATATAGGCTCAGAAAGACAATGAATAGATGCAATAAATGAAGCAAAAGAATGAAAATAACAAGAGTAAGCAAGATCTAGTAGTTTAGTAGACTTACGAACACGAGTGGATTGATAACGGCGAAGAGAAGGATTATCCACAATCTCAGGAGATGATTGGGTAGTGGCAGAAGGAAGAGCATGTGGAGCGGATATCTCAGGAACCAAAGTACAAGATTCAGTTGAACTACCAAATAGGAGTTGTGGGTGAAACTTCGTCAGTGTCAGTATTGAAAGGATTAATACAAAGAAGATCTGAATTTGTCATATTATGCGAACTAGCTAGAATAGAAAAGAATAGAATATACTTAAGAAACATAACATGACGAGAGACATATAATTTTTGACTAACGGGATCAAAGCAATGATATCCTTTTTGAGTAACACTATAAACCAAAAAGACACAAAGAACAGACCGAGAGACTAATTTATTACACTCGACATGTGGACAAAGGATAAAGCAAGTACAACCAAAAACATGCAAAGGGGAATAGAGAGGAGCATGCCTATACAATTTTTCAAAAGGTGACAAACCTAAATTGTATGAAGTTGGAATTCTAGTAATCACGTGAGCAGTGGTAAGGATTGCTTCCTCCCAAAAGGTACTAGGAACACTGGTAGACAATAAAAATAAACAGACTATTTTAATAAGATATCTATGTTTTTGTTCAACCACGCCGTTATATTCAGGAGTATCTATATAAAAAGTTTGATGAATAGAACCATCAGAAGTAAATAATTATGAAAAATGATTCGAAGTATATTCATCCCCCAAATCACAATGAAAATATTTTATGACACAAGAATGTTGAGTTTCACAAGAACTCTAAAGTTGTTGAAAATATTAAGATAATCTGATCTGTGTTTCATAAGATAGTAACGAGTGTAATCATCAATAAACGAAACATAATGTCTTCCCCCCCCCCCCCCCCTTTTGTAGGAATAGAAGAGGGTCCCCACATATCTGAATAGATAAGATCAAATGGAGCACAAGAAAAAAAAAATTTAGAAAATGATAAGGCAAAAAATTGGCCAGTTTACAACCACTACAATCAGAAATATCAGAACTTTTTAAAGATCATAATACTCCTGTAAAAGCTAAAAACTACAAATGAGATGTTGAAACATGACCTAAACGAGAGTGCCACAAATAAAAATCAAAAGATGAACGACTCAGATAAAAAAATGATAAATCCACACTCGAACCTACAACTTTTGGTACTTTGGGTTGATCTAAAACATAGAGTCCTCCTTGCTTATGACATGTCCCAATCAACCTCTGAGATTACAGGTCCTGAACATAACAATTGAATGAAGAAAAAGATACTAAATATCCATACCTACATAATTGACTAATAGAAACAAAATTTAAAGTAAGACTCAGAATATAATAAACATCAATAAGAGATAAATAAGATATAACAATTGAACCGATATCTACTAATGACATAGGAGTACCATCAGCTGTCACAATAGATATAGATGAACATGGAGAAAAAGAAATAAAAGATGATAAATTAAATGACATATGATGAGAGGCACCAGAGTCCAAAATCCATAAGGATGAAGATATACCTGAAATATCAGACGATAACAAATCTATATGAGAGGAAGCTGACATGGCAGAGGGTTGTGAAGTAAGGAACTGTTGAAACTACTCCAACATATACGAATCAAATTTTCATGAAACATCTGCACAACCAGGCATGATGATAGAACGAATAATGCTCAGAATAACCAAACTGTAAGGATGTACATTTGTACGATCCGTAAAAACTTGTGTCAGAATGACCCGTGGTAACATAAAGAATTTGAGATAGAAAAGGATGTCAAATGTAAAAATCAGTAGCACAGGGCGTCGATATCAAAATCAATAGAAAATGACGTCAATACAAAAATCGATAACATATGGTGTCGGCATCGAAAGTAATAGAAAAGAGCATCGGCGCCGAAATTGACAACATAGGATGTTGATGTCGAAATTAGCAAAAAAGAGCGTCGGCGTTGAAATCGGTAGAAAAGAGTATCGGCACCAATATTGATAGCAGCAATAGAAGATGGCAGCGCAACAGGAAGCAATAACAGGGAGCAGTAAAAAAAATTAGATCAGAGAATGATAACCGTTCGATCTGATACCATATAAAAATTAAGAAAAAGAAAAAATTAATCATATTATTGAATCCAAAATTAATTCTTATAAATATAGAATATAAGATCTTATATATAGTTCAGTTAAAAAATCCTAAAAGAAAAAATCAAATTATTCTAACCGATATAAACAAATAAATATATATAATCTAACAATATGAAAGTCGTACAATCAATCAAAACATGCCTTCACAATTTGGTTACTATCGCAAGGACGACTCAAGACTCGCTATATATATATATATATATATATATATATAGGCGGCCAAATATCGTAGATAAAGCATGTGCTTTTTTGGTGCAACTGAGGAGGAAACGAACATCTTTCAATGCCCTAGAACCAAGTCATGTGGATTAAAGTTCGTTCTTGTCTTCGAATGCAATCGGAAATGTCTATTACTCAGCGAATGTTTCAAATCTTCAAGCTACATTATCGAGGAACACAATCGATAACTGGGCCAACACTTGGTCATGTTTTGCATGGTGCACCTCTGGACAACTAGAGGTGCATAGGCACACATCTGCGTTTCTTTGAACTTATGTTATGCTTCTAGACTATATATATGATCTATGCTTTTCTATCGTGCATAACTTTATTGGAAAAATATATATTTTTTATTATTATTTGAGACGGTGATTTCGAGATTCAAAACTTTTGAAGTTGAAAATAAAATTATATTGCAAAATAATATTATGAAAAGAGTATCTTTCCACATCTTGATACAGATCGATTTTGATTGCTCAAATTTAAAATAGCAAGTAAGCCATTTAACCTAATAGAAAATAAATATTTTCAAATTTTGCTTTATATATATATATATATATATATATATATATATATATATATATATATATATATATATATATATATATATATGTTAAGTTACGGATTTTCACTACGAAATTATCCAGACATGACTCGAGACGCCTCCAATATATTGGAGGCGCCTTCGTCAAACTTTTTTTTACCGTATTGAGACGTATCCAAGCGCCTCAATTCAACACAGTATGTTTATCTATTTATTTTTTTATTAGCTCGGGTTAAATCAATTAGATGTTATCTTTAAATTTAGGAGTTGAGTTATATTGTTCAAGCTAAAAATAATTTAAAAATAAAAAAAATATTTAGTGCTCATGGAGTATATATTCAGAGTATCTAATAATATTTTTTATTTGATCTAGTGCCTCAATTCAATTTTATTTTAATATTTTTTAAATCTTTTATATATATATATACAGATTTGTTAAAATGTGGACACGAGCATGCAGACTCGTCCTCGACCCACAACAACCATATCATATTAATCTATTTTTTTAATATAATATTTTCTCTTTCATATTTTTTTTCTTCTTCGCCGCTGTAACGAAGCCTCATCGCGCCTCGTCACCACTGGCCACCCGCCTGTCCGTCGCCGCTGACCATTGCCTCCAATCGTGGCCGGAGGCTCGTGGCCGGAATCCAGACGTGATCGCGCGGTCGGAATCTAGACGCGATCGCGCCAGATTCCGGGTGCGATGGCGGCGGAAACCTGACTCGATCGCATCTGGATTCCGGCCGCGATGGCGCCGGATCCTGACGCGATGGCACCGGAATCCGGACGCCATGGCTCTGGAATACGGTCGCCTACCCAACACATCCGCGATAGCGCTGGATCGCGGATGGAATCAAGCTGAGAGAAGGAACCCAATCTAGCGCGATCGTGGCCGGATTCCGGACGCTATCCCCGACGGGTTCACCTTCTGGTCTATAGTATGGGTGGGTCCAGGCGGCCGGAGGCCGTCGGCGGTGGGCAAATGGCCGGCGGCCGGGCGGGTGGGGGGCGCGCGAGGAGGCGCGGTGAGCTATTTCGGTTCGCCGAGAACGATGGGCAGGCGGCAGCAGCCGAAATCCGGACGCGATCGCTTTCCCATAGTTCGGCAGTGGTCAGACGGTCGGCGACGGGGCGGGTGGCCAGCGGTGACGAGGTGCGGCGGCGAGGCGCGACAACGAGGCACGGCGAGGTGACGAGCAACGCTGCAACGAGAATGATGAAGCAGGAGAAATAAAAAAAGAAAGAGAAAATGTTATATTAAAATAATATGACATGGCAATGGTCCGTAACAATCCGCAGGATAGAGTCCATAGTATAACAAACCTTTATATATATATATATATATATATATATATATATATATAATACCACGTGAGTACTTAATTTTTTTTAATTTTATATTTTTTTATTTAGCTTAAAAATTGTAACCCAACCCCTAAACCATAAAAGTAAAATTTAATTAATTTAGCCCTAGAGTTAAAAAAATAAAAAATATTATTAGGCATCTTAAATATATACCTCATAAACATCTAATATATTTTTAAAATTTTTTTAAGTTGAATATTATAACTCAAACTTTAAATCATAAAGACAATCTAATTGGCTTAACCTAGGGGTGACAATTCAAGTCGGGGTTCGGGTTGACGAGTTGGAACATGAAAATCCGAACTCGACCTAATTAATATTTTGAATCAAATTGTTCGACTCGAACTCAACCCATTTATCTCTATATTTGACCGAAACCCAACCTGAAATGACCCACAATCCAAATCCAACTCAAATCCGACCCAAAATGACATATTTATAAAAACATATTCATCTTAATCCGAACTCAACCAAAATCCGACTCAAAAAGACCCATTTTATAAAAAAAAAAATATACTTATTTTAACTCGAACTCAACCATTTGAGTCTCATTTTAAAAAAAAATATACTTATTTTAACTCGAACTCAACCATAATCCGATTTGAGCCCGGCCTAAAAATCTTTATAAACGAGTTCGCGACTTGTAATCAAGTCATTTCAAGTTGAGCCGAACGGGATACATTTATTAATCGTGCCAATTAAGTCAGCCCGAATCCAATAAAATCTGATCTTAACTTCATTTTTTTAATGTTTGATTTGAATCATGTTTTCATTTCGAAACAGAAATTGTCACTCCTATCTTAACCCGGAGTAAAAAAAAATAAACAAAAAACATTCTATGTTGAATTGAGACAACTGGATTTGATCAGGTGCCTCACCACCGTCAAAATGGAAAAAAAAAAAAAAAATGAAGATGGAGACACCATGAGTCAGGTCCAAATCTTACAGATGAAAATGCTGAAATTATAGGCCTTTGGCCGCCATTTGACATAAAAAAGAAAATGATTGCAAACTAACAGAGATGTTGCGCTAGTAACAACCCAGATTGTTAAACTTAAAGACTGAACATGTCTTCAGATTTTGCGCTAATAACAACTACAGCATAGAATTCTCAAATCAGTAGTGAATGAAACAATTCCAAAACCACTTTAATTTTCTCGAATTTCATCTAATTCTAAAACAACAGATATCTGGATCTTTCTCTGTATCATCTCTCCTCTCACCACAGTTTTCAAAGAACCAAATGAGCAAAATGGAAGAAGAGAATATGAGAACCTCCATAGAGGCACAAAAAACAGCTTTGAATTTGCATGCTGATTTCTAGGAAGAAACAGAATGAATCTTTATTGAACCTCTATCAATCACTATTGTGTAGAGGCATCAAAAGTCCAATAAGTCTTAATGGCCACAAGGATCTTCTCAGGGTTGAATGGTCCACTTTCATGGTCCATAATCTTGCTCTTCCATCTCATCCTGTCTGTTATAGTCTGAACTTTTGTGAGGACATCCACAGTGTCACGGATTATCACTGCACCCTCTGGCCTCAATATTCTATCCATCTCTAAGAGAATGTAGGTTATGTCACACCTGTTGAACAAGTTTACAAAAAATTTTAACTCAAGAAAAAAGAGGAAGATTTCTATAAAAGCTTATTACCTATCCTGACAAATACTGAAAATGGCATTGGCATGAATGAGATCGTAAGTTCTTGGATAAGTTGAGAAGGCTTCACACCAATCATGATATGTTCCAATAAATCCTCTCTCATAGATTACCCCAAGGGTGTCATGATCTGAGTTTGGAGGGACTGTATTCATCACCCATGCAGGGTACTTCATCAAAGCTGCTGCAAATCCTCCCAAATAGGCATTCATGTCCATAATGTTTCGATATCGCCCATGAGACAAAGCAGGGATGATTTTATTGTAATATTCCACCCGATCTCTCCACAACTTCTTGTCATCTTCAAATTTCTTAGGAGTCAATGACGGAATTGAACCCACTGCTATTCTAGGTGGGATAGCAAATGCTCTCTCAGGCCATCTCTCAACTTTACCGCCTGCTACCTCATCCAGTTTACTCACTTCAGGTAATGGGGTGATGCAAGCCTCCATTTCTTTGTACCTAGAAATATCATTATTCAGGTTATTTAGAAGCTATTTAGGGAAAAACAATATATGATATATATAGTCTTTTTGGTCTAGCAAGGAAACCAAAATCATCTTGGGATTAAGATAAAGACTTCAAATTCCTACCATGCAGCATCAGCATTGTGATCCTTGCAAATGTGTGGTGTTTTGAAGATTCTCCGGCTTTCTACACATTCAACATGGTTTATGGGCTTCTGCCAGATTGCAAGATCATCCTTTTCGATCACTTTCTTCCAGCAAAGTCGTTTAGCAAGTTCTTCTATTGAATCTTGTTCTTTCTTGAGATCCTCTTGAGTCCTTTCCCAACCCCGATGGTACTTCTTCCAGCGAATTGGAGGACCAGACAGAATCCAGTAGCCACCAGGTCTTAGAACTCGATCAACTTCAATTAGATACAAACCATCTATCATAGAAAAAAAAAACCAACAAAATTTGTGTCAGCTCATGTTAACTGGACCTTAAGAATGAGAGCTATATGCTCAATCTGGTTACCTTCCAATAAGTTTTTTAGCAACAGGGTAAGGTAGGAACTATAGGTTACACTTGAATTACTTTCAGTTCAGTAGATAAGAACTGGATCTTCATATGTATGAAAGAACCAATCTAACTTACCATAATCATACCAAGGAATTAGGCACCGAGAACAATGAGCCATATCAAATGATCTAGCAGGATAAGGCAATCGTCGAGTGGCCATCACCCCAATCATAGCTGGCACTCCACGCTCTAATGCAAACTGCACCTGGGCCTCATGTGTATCTCTTGGAGCAAATGACATAGTTATGATATCTCTCTTCAGAAGGTAAGCACCAAAACTTGCTACCTACAAGTGCAAAAATAATTACTCTTTGCCCATCCAATGAAAACATTATATTAATCTGAATAAAGGTCATTTGAGAATATGAAGAAGCATTTACTCCACAGCCTGTGTCAATCGCAGTCCTGATTTTTCCATCAGCCAATGAAATGAGAGTATTAATATCATCAATATAAGCATCAGCACCAAGAGGGAACATCGTCCCACCGCCAGGGAACCTGAACCTCTCACCTTCCACTTGGATCCAGTTCTGAACTGCCTTTTCAATACTGAGTTCTTTGTGAGGAATATTGGCATACCAAGCAAAGTCCCTGCTCTGTGGCCAGCTAAGAGGAGTTTTATACTTTGGTGGAGCAGGAATTAGGCACAGCAAGAGCTCATGTTTTGCAGGACAGTGCCTCTCTCTGTATGCCAACTTCTCCCTTGGGAACTTCCTTCCCCTGCTGAAATCTTCACAAGGTGTGTATTCAGTCAAATTGGGGGCACAAGGTGGGAATTTCTCAATTGCTGATGTTGTTTCTTCAAGGGTTATCTGATGATGAGCTTCAAAATCAAGAGTTTCTTCTTTTGCTATTCCAGAAAGAGGAAAGTCATTTTCACATTCAACTTTCTTCAAATTGGAGTTGGAATTCAAAGTGAGAGTGGTGTTGTTTTGCCAAGAACCAAGAATGTAAAATAAAATGCATAGGCCGGTGACAAATACTATATGTGTTACACGTCTTTTCTTCAGTTCCATCTGGTGGATCTTAGGAGAGTCCGGGTATTCTTTTCCCATTAGACCTGTAAAAATTCATTTCAGAGTGTACTAAGATAATACAAAAAAAAAAAAAAAATCTTTTCATATAAACCAATAAAAATCAAATCTCAACTTCTTGTGAGAATGCATTTTTTTATTAATATCAATATTTTTATGTTACTTTAGATGTGTTAACTAGAGTTGTCGCTCTCTACCTTCACAATTCTGATCATAATTGTTTTCAAATTTTTCTACTTATAGATTTTTTATCCTCTTCAATACCAATAATCCAGCAGATATATCTTACTATTTTCAACTCTATTTTACACTTTTTTTTGAATTTTGTTTTCAACAGTCCAGTATTACTAACAGCATTGCGGAGGTCAAATGGAAATATTTGCATTACATTACAACATCCAGAAGAGAGATAAAAATTTAATAGCCTAAGTGGAAATGCTTGTGTCGGATCACAATAGGAACCTTATATTGGTAGATTTCTCAAGGAAATGCAGATACTGACACTGGAGCAGAATAAGGTTTTTATCGTTGTAAATTGGCTGCAATGTAGATGTGAGAAGGGACAGAACAAAAAAGTTGAACAAATTGCCATGAGTTCGACTAGAAAAATACTTCTAAACAAGATCCAGATTAACTGGCTACATAAATTTCCAAAGAACCCCAAAAAGAGAATACAACCACTGAGAGATATGCAATATGGAGGAAAGAAATAATCTTAGTTAAATAAGGGCATGGATCAAATAGTAGGAGAGCCCAAATTTCCGCCCTTTTTTTCTTTGAAAAAGATTGAGCAACGGAAGATCTCATAAATGCATCCTAATCAAGTCAAGATTACTGCTAAACCACGAAAAGGGAAAAATGTTGGAAAGCTAACTCGAGGAGCTTCTGACTCATAAAAGATGGAGAAACAACCACCTTTCCTATTCTGAAAAGCACTCATCCTTCGAGCGAAAGAAAGGGATCAAATACGGAAATGAACAACCACGGATAAAATATTGATGAATAAAGCTGCATAATGACTGGAAAATGATGAATAAAGTGAAAGCATTGGGCTCACCAGAGGGTCTGCCGCCCTGCACTGCCCTGCCCTGCCCTGCCCTGCCCTGCCCTGGTCGGCTTTCAAAAACTTAAAAGAGACTCAGCTTCCGCCTTCCAGACGACCTGATGGAGGATGATGCAACAGATTCCACACCGCCTTCCTTGGACCTCTCTATTTCTTCGTTTTGTTCTGTGTTCGTTCCTGCAAAAGAGCTAAGATATAGGGTTCGGGCTCCGGGTTTTGTGCAGAGTTATAAGCCTCCGAACGCTCTCGTTTCATGGAGCGCTCTCTTTCTCTTTCTTGTGTTGCCACCACGTTCACTGAGGAATTAGCCGAGGGCCTATTTATTTTTTATGTAAGTAATTTATAAATATATGTGATCTTAATGTTTTATTAATACGTTAATTTGCAGTTTTTTCTATTTCTCAATAAATTTAGAATTAAAAAAATCTTATTTTGAAAAATATAAAGCATTTCTGAGCAAAATTAAATTTCTTTTGTACAAACAGTAATAGAAAAAATATATTGAAAAATATTTCTTTTTTACTTTAAATTATAATCAATTTATTCAACGAATTAGAACAAATAAAGTGCATATAAGCACTTACATTTAAAAAAAAAGTAAAGAATTTGGATTATCAAAATTTAACCTATTTTTAATTAAACATAATTTTAAAAAAAATAATATAAATTTATGGATTTGTTGTGATGAACATGTATGGATCTTATTGAAAATCATGTTTAAAGTTCTGTTTGATGTCATTATAACCTCGTCGGCTGTTCTTTAAATCATGTCATGCCAATATAATAATCATTATGTTATGAGCAATATGAATCTCTTCCTATTGACTCTTGGCATTCCAAAGTATCTTCGAGTACATTAATGTATCCATGTATCTTCAATGTATCTATAGCATTCATGTATCTGAACTATTCATGTATCTAAGGCATTCATGTATTGTAAGTATTCATGATGTATCGATGTATCTTGCCCTATCAATATGGAGCTCCTGTAAAAGTCAAGTAGACATAAGATTGAATAAAATCTCTCCCACATTTCTCTCCATTTCTTTTATCTCTTTTGTTCTCTCTTTTGTGATATCGATCTTCGATTCTATATTCATAAAACGTTATCAGCATGAAACTCTATTCGATTGTCAAGAGGTATATTGAAGGTAAGATTGGAGGTATGCGTTGGTTTTCACCATGAAATTTCATTTTGCTTTTATATGCAACTATTTGTTCATCTTATGATATTATTATCTTATCTAATATCTTTCATATGTATATGATAGTATCGTTATGTCAAATCTTGCGAAATTGAAAATTTGTGGCTCTTTATATCACGAGAAAGAACTTCTTGTCATGGATATTAGATGCTGAAATCCATTTAGATGCAAATGACCTTGGAAATACAATCAAAGAAGGGAATACGACATCCACCCAAGAGAAGGCCAAAGCAATGATTTTTCTTCGTCGTCACCTTCATGAAGGATTGAAAGCCGAATACCTTACTGTTAAGGATCCACTTATTCTCTGGAAGAGTTTAAAGGAAAGGTATGAACATTAAAAAATGGTAATTCTCCCAAAAGCTCGTTATGATTGGATGCATTTGAGATTGTAAGATTTTAAATCTGTGAGTGAGTATAACTCAACACTATTTAGAATTTGTTCTCAATTGTAATTATGTGGAGAAAAGATTATTGATGCGGATATGTTGGAAAAAACATTCTCCACTTTTCATGCATCCAATATGCTCCTGCAACAGCAATACCGTGAAAAAGGTTTCATGAAATACTCTGAACTAATCTCATGTCTTCTTGTGGCTGAACAAAACAATGAGCTTTTGATGAAAAATCATGAGGCACGTCCAACTGGTTCAGCTCCATTCCCTGAAGTGAATGCAACATCATACCACCCCTATAATGGACAAGGTCGAGACCGTGGTCGTGGTCGTGGCCGTGGTTGTGGTCATGGTCGTGGACGTGGACGTGGACACGACCGCAATAATTACAATCATGATTACCATTCCAAGAGTGCATCAGAATACCAAAAGGGGGGAGAATATCGAGAAGAATGATAAAAGTGCTGAAAGCAAGGATGTGACAAATCTATGTTATCGTTGCGGCATGAAGGGGCATTGGTCACGTACCTGTCATACACCAAAACATTTGGTTGACCTCTACCAAGAATCATTAAAAAACAAAAATAAGAAAGTGGTAGAGACAAATTTTGTCTCTAAAGATGATATTGTTGATCATGGCCTTAATGATTTTACTCATTTGAATGTTACTGATTTCTTCATTCAGCCTGAAGCAAATATTGAGCACTTGTTTGATGATAAGAATCTCCAAAAATGAAATATTTTTCCCGTTTATATTAATGCATTTGGGTTAAATCATCGTATTATTAACCAATGAAAGTTATTTCTTTTTTATGTATTGTTCAATTATTTTATGTTTTCCTTATTATATATCTTGTTTTTATTGAAGAATATGAAATCTCATTTGGTGGGATCCATGATCGGTAACAATGATATGTGTCTTGTAGACAGTACATCAACGCATACTATACTTAAGGATAAAAGGTTCTTTTCGTTCCTGATAATGCAAAGATCTGATGTGAATACAATATCAGGTAGTACAAAATTGATTGAGGGCTCCGGAAGAGCTAATATATTATTATCCAGAGGAACAAAGATTCATATTGATGATGCATTATATTCTACGAAGTCTCAAAGAAATTTATTGAGTTTTAAATATATTCGCCAAAATGGATATCATATTGAGACTACAAGTGAAGACAACATTGAGTATTTATGTATTACAAATATTGTCTCGGGTAAGAAAAATGTATTGGAAAAATTATCCACATTTTCCTCTGGTTTGTACTACACAAACATAAGCATAGTTGAGGCACATGCCATAGTAAACCAGAAGTTTGTAGATCATACTAATTTCATTGTTTGGCATGATCGATTGGGACATCCTGGATCTATAATGATGCAGAGAATTATTAAAAATTCATGTGGGCATTCATTGACAAACCAGAAGATTTTTCTACCAAATAAATTTTCATGTGCTGCTTGTTCTCAAGGAAAGTTAATTATAAGGCCATCACCAACTAAAATCGGGACAGAATCCCTTGTGTTTTTGCAACGTATACAAGGTGATATATGTGGCCCTATTCATCCACCATGTGGACCATTTCGATACTTTATGGTTCTGATTGATGCATCAACGAGATGGTCACATGTATGTTTGTTATCAACACGTAACCAAGCATTTACTAGATTGCTTGCTCAAATAATTAGGTTACGAGCCCATTTTTCAGATTATCCAATTAAGTCAATTCGCCTTGACAATGCTGGAGAATTCACTTCCCAAGCTTTTAATGATTATTGTATGTCTATTTGTTGATACGGTCTGACCTTGCTGTTGTTTTGATGTTGACACTGATTTAAGTTTGTATCAGATATTAATTAAACTTAGATTGATTACTGATCAATGTTGTTCAGGTGGAAGGGAAAAGTCCAAGTATGGAAACTTGGCACGCGAAGTCAGAGAGGGCTCGGTAGCTCGTTCTCCGGACTAGGTCGGAGAGGGCTCGGTAGCTCGTTCTCTAGACCGGACGAAGTCGGAGAGGGCTCCGTAGCTCGTTCTCCGGACTAGGTCAGAGAGGGCTCGGTAGCTCGTTCTCTGGACCGGACGAAGTCGGAGAGGGCTCGGTAGCTCGTTCTCTGGACCGGACGAAGTCGGAGAGAGCTCCGTAGCTCGTTCTCCGGACTAGGTCAGAGAGGGCTCGGTAGCTCGTTCTCTAGACCGGACGAAGTCGGAGAGGGCTCCGTAGCTCGTTCTCCGGACTAGGTCAGAGAGGGCTCGGTAGCTCGTTCTCTAGACCAGGAAGGCTTTAGGGTTTAGGGCTGGGAAGCTCTAAACCTACCTACATAGGCATTGGATCGGTCTGTTGACCGATCCAGTGATACTATGGATATCTGATCGGTCTGTTGACCGATCCAGTGATACTATGGTTATTTGATCGGTCACCAGACCGATTAGTAACCAATCAGTAACTCACTGGAGAATTACTGATCGATCTGTAGACCGATCAGTAACCAATCAGCAACATTCTGTGAGATTTACTGATCGGTCTGGAGACCGATCTGGAGGCAATAAAGTTCGGGAGAGAGTATAGGGGATCGGTCTGTGGACCGATCCACCTATAGCCTGATCGGTCCACAGACCGATCAGAGCTCTCCTGGACCGATCAGGCCATAGCCTGATCGGTCCAACAAGGTGTGGATCGATCTGTTGACCGATCCACAAAACTGTCTGAAGTCTCTGTTGTTTCTCTGCAACTTCTGATCCATCTGATTTAACCATCTGTTGTTAGCTTTTTAAGTTGCAGATTGCAGGTATCATGCCAATGCTCAAATTCAAATTAAGCTCCATCAGAAGAATAAGACAAAGGGTTCTTTCTGCTGTGTTTCACTACAAATAGTGCAATTGGAGCATCAACGGTTACTGGCTGCGATCAGGCTGTGATCTGGCTGCAATCAGTTGGGAATCAGCTTGACTCTTGCTCATTGGTTCGAGCTCAGAGACCCCAGTGAAGACCATGGGTTCTATTGGAGTGAGTTCAGAGAACCAGAGGAGGAGGAAGAGTGATTGGCGACGTTGTAGCTTGCAGCAGGGATTCGGTGCAGGTTGACAGCAATTCGGGACAGGCTGAACGCAGTGGAAGCAGAGGCATAAGAAGAAGGATGAAGAGAGGTTTGAATAGAGAACTCTCGGTCGATCAAGCAAAGGTGCTGAGCTTTGAGTTCTTGGCTGTGTTTCCTTCTTGTGCTCTGTTTAACTGCTATCTTCGCGTGGCTGTGAGCGTCTTTCTTCATTCTCTTTAGCCACTGGTCTGTAAGTCTTGTGCTTTATTTACATATTTTTCTGAGACTTTGTGGAGAGGTTACTCCATCGAGAAGGAGAAATTTTTAGCCTGTATCTATCCGGGGTGTGATCTACCGAAAGATCAAGGGATCGTCCATCTTACGGACACGCCAAGGAGTAGGGGCAAGTTATCCCCGAACCTCGTATATACTAGTGTTAGTGGTGTGTGTCTTTCTTTTCTTTGTATTAGATTTTCATGTGCATATTTCCGCTGCGCTAACGATTTGATTGAAGAATTTAGTTAAGTTTTAGATGAGGCTATTCACACCCCCCCTCTCTAGCCATCCGAAGATCCTAACAAGTGGTATCAGAGCAAGGTGCTCTTCATCCGGATTAACACCCTAAAGAGCAAGAAGATGGCTATGAAGGAAGGGTTTAGCACCAATCGTCCACCCTACTTCGACGGAGCAGACTTTCTATACTGAAAGAGTCGCATGGAATATTATCTCAAGACCGACATCTCAATGTGGTTCTCCATCAAGGAAGGGTTTACACCCCCGAAGGATGAAGAAGGTAAGGAACTTGACTCATCAAGGTGGTCCACCGAGCAAACTCGCAAAGGACAAGCTGATGTCAAGGCAGTGGTCACTTTACAATGTGGGATAGCCAAGGATCAACTCGTCAAGGTAGGTCCATTCACGAGCGCAAAAGATTTGTGGAACAAGCTCATCGAGCTCCAAGAAGGAACTCGAGACTCTCGGATCGCCAAGAGAGATTTATTCTTAAACCAACTACAAAACCTCACCATGAAGGAGAACGAGACGGTAAATGAACTACACGGAAGGTTCAAAGAAATTATCAATGGTCTTCCTTCCGTAGATGAACGCATACAGAATCGCGATCTCATAAGGTATGCTCTCAAAGCCTTTCCTAGAAATACCCTATGGTCATCTATGATAGATGCCTACAAGGTCTCCAAGGACCTTTCAATTGTTAAAGTAGATGAATTTTTTTGTGAAATGGAACTCCATGAGTTTGCTAACAAGGGTCAAAAAGAGAAAGGTATTGCCTTAGTTGCAGGAGAAAAGAGCAAAGATGGAAGAAGGAAGAAAGAAAAGAAGAAGGAAAAAGAGATTCCCTCATCCTCATCCTCATCCTCCTCCGATGATGAAGGTGGATCATCATCAAGCGAGATGGCCAACTTTGTAAGGAGAATCATGAGAAGACGCCGGAGATACAAAGGGAAAGGTAAACCTATCGATCAAAATGTTGATAAAACTAATGTTACTTGTTATGAGTGTAGCAAGAAAGGATACTATCGGAGCGAGTGTCCAAAACTCAAGAAGAAGGAGGAAAGGGCCAAGAAGAAGAAAGCTCTCAAGGCTACTTGGGATGAATCCTCCTCAAGCTCATCGGAGGAAGAGAAGAAGGAGAAAAGCACACGTCAATTAGCGTTCATGGCAAGGGAGGAACCGGATTTCGGGAGTGATGGTGACACAAGTGACACCTCAACCGCGGCCTCATCATCTTCGGATGATGAAGAGGTAACCTCTCCTCATTTAGAGAAATGTTATAAAACCATTGCACATTTATCTACTTTGCTTAAGAAATCAAAAACTCAAATTAAATCATTAAAAGATGAAGTAGAGCACTTGAGGGCCCTTAGGGAAGATGAGGTTGATGACCTACATCTAGAGGTCCTTGAGGATGAAAACAAAGCCTTAAAGGGTGAAGTTGAGAAACTCAAGAAAATGCTTGAAAAATTCTCAACTAGCTCTAAGACCTTAGATATGATTCTAAATGCCCAAAGGGCGGTTTACAACAAGGCTGGGTTAGGATATCAACCTAAGGAGTCTAGTTTCATTTCACTAGTGTCTAGAACCCAATTTCATAGATCACATGCTTCTAGGGTGTTGGTGCGGGAAGCATCCAACGATCGAACCTATGTTTTGATTATGTCAAAGGGTTCAAAGTTAAGGTGTTTTGTTTCTAATATGTTGAACAAGTTTGCAGGAAAGTCCTAAGTGGAACTTAGGCATAAGTCCTAACTGCGGTTAGGTAAGGAAAAATCCTAAGGGGGGGCAACCTTAGGTCCTAGGGGGTGGTAACCCTAGGTGAAGGAAAACCCTAAGGGGCGGCAACCTTAGGTCCTAGGGGGTGGTAACCCTAGGTGAAGGAAAACCCTAAGGGGTGGCAACCTTAGGTCCTAGGGGGCGGTAACCCTAGGTGGAGAAAAACCCTAAGGGACGGCAACCTTAGGTCCTAGGGGGCGGTAACCCTAGGTGGAGAAAAACCCTAGGGGGCGGTAACCCTAGGTCCTAGGGGGTGGTAACCCTAGGCGGAAAGTCCAGTCGGTCTGGAGGATCAACTGGCAACAGGTAAATCTCCTGAGTGGAGTAGGTGAGGACGTGTTCCCCGTAGAGGGAACAGTAGGCGTCGGGTCGACCTAGGGTTTCCGGGTGGAAACCCGAAGTCAGACTCGGACAGTTCGGAGACTGTCGAACTTTCATTCATATTTATGATATTATATGTGCTAACTTTGTCTTGCAGGATATGTGTGTATTTTGTGGACTAACACATTGTGCAGGGACAAAAGAGCAACATTAGCCTCGGATGAACAGTGTCCGAGGCGCCTCCATGGAGCTTGGAGGCGCCTCGGGTACAAAGGAAGAGCTGGCTGCGAAACAGTGTTCAAGGCGCCTTGAGTGGTGATGGAGGTGCCTTGGACCTGTTGAAGGCGCCTTGAGTGGTGATGGAGGCGCCTTCAACTGTGATAAGCGCAGAATGGTCAGCGCTTATCTGCACGATGGAATCGGAGCGGTGGAGGCGCCTTGGATGGCTTTCAAGGCGCCTTGGATGCCCTTTATAAGGGGACTTCGAGCAGCTTCTTGAATCAATAACTTACAAGCGATCTTTCTGCTACAAGCTGCTCACGAGACGATTCCGAAGTGCTGCTACGAGACACCGATGACCCGGAGCTCCGAATTTTCAGATTACGATATTGTCGTCGGTATAATTAATTGTTGTCATTTATTGTACTTCAAATTGTAATTATTATCGAGTTTATAGTTGTTGCCCACCGGAAGCGATCAAGGATCGCGGGCCTTCGAGTAGGAGTCGATCAAGGCTCCGAACGAAGTAAAATCGACCTGTCTCTGTGTGATTATTTCTTTTATTCCGCTGCGTATTTAACTCCGATAGGATTCCGATACGATCAAAATAGCCACGAGCGCTATTCCCCCCCCCCCCCCCTCTAGCGCGTCTCGATCCAACATAGGGTTCATGAGACTAGGAAGGTTGTGACCAAGGCATGGGTTCCTAGGTCTTTCATTGTAGATGCATTAGGTCCCAAGATTTGGGTACCTAAAATGTCTATTTTTCGTGTCTTGTAGGCATTGGTCAAGGGGGAGCATCTATCAACTTGGTTTGTTGATAGTGGATGCTCTAAACACATGACCGAAGACAAGTCACTCTTTACCACCCTTCAAAACAAAAATAGAGGTAATGTGTCATTTGGTAATAATGGTAGCCTTAAGGTTATAGGAGTTGGAGACATTCATATATCCGAATGTCTCCAAATCAAGAATGTTCTTCTAGTCAAGGGGATGACCTTTAATCTCCTAAGTGTCAGCCAATTGTGTGATACGGGTTACACAATTGAGTTTCATTCAAGTCAATGTCTGGTCAAACACATTGACACACTTGACACGGTACTAGTAGGCACAAGGGTAGATAACATTTATCAAGTATCTTTTAAAAGTGCTACTAATGCCTCTGCTAAGTGCTTCATGTCAAAAGAAGAAGAATCATGGCTTTGGCATAGGAGGTTGGCCCATGTGAACATGAAGAATATTCGAAAGCTAGCCAACAAAGGATTAGTGCGAGGCCTACCAAGCATCAAGTACCAAAAGACAAAATTATGTGATGCATGTCAAAAGGGTAAGAAAACAAAAGCGTCTCATAAAGGTAAAAGCGCTGTAAGTACCTCTACTGCTTTAGATTTATTGCATATGGACTTATTTGATTGTAGTAATGTCATTTCATTGAATGGAAGTAGATATTGCTTAGTGATCATTGATGACTTTACTAGATATACATGGACTTTCTTTTTGAAAAATAAGGATCAAACCATAGATATTTTTGTTTCCTTTTGTAGAAGAACTAAAAATGAAAAATCAACAACAATTAAAATAATTAGAAGTGATTATGGTGGAGAATTTCAAAATCATAGATTTTTAGAATTTTGTCAAGAAAAATGATATAGGCATGAGTTCTCTACTCCAAGGACCCCACAACAAAATGGGGTTGTGGAGAGAAAGAATCGAGTCTTGCAAGAGGCTGCACGAAGCATGCTCAATGAGTACTCACTACCGAGCTACTTATGGGCTGAAGCTGTAAATACAGCTTGCTATGTGCAAAACCGAGTGGTGATACATAGGTTTTTAGGAAAGACTCCCCATGAACTTTGGTTTGGAAAACCCCCTACAATTAAACATCTTAGGGTGTTTGGTTGTAAGGTGTTTATCTTGAACACCAAGGATCATCTTGGAAAATTCACGGCTAAGGCTGATGAAGGGATACTGGTCGGGTACTCTCTCATCAGCAAAGCCTATCGAGTCTACAACAATAGGACTAAATTGATTGAAGAGTCCTCGGATGTAGCATTTGAAGAAATCCCTAAATCAAATGATCAATCGAGGGATGTAGGAGAAATTCAATTTGAACTTAGAAGGCTAAGTTTGAATGATCAAAACATAGAAAGAGTCGAAGTTGACTCCGATGACGATGAGCAAAGGCAACAAAGGGCTCAGGCTGATCCTTTGCCTGATACTGAGTCTTTGCATGTGCCTAGTGAGACCACTCATGAGGCACCGCCGACGCCAAGGCAATCCAGGATAGCCTCTAGTCATCCCCAAGACCAGATTGTTGGAGACATCCAACAAGGGGTTAGGACTAGATCATTCTTTCGAAATGAGTCTAATGAGGTCGCCTTGATCTCAGAAATCGAACCAAAATTAGTGGATGAGGCATTGCACGATCCTGATTGGGTCATAGCTATGCAAGATGAGTTAGGTCAATTTGAAAGGAGCCAAGTGTGGGACTTAGTTCCTAGACCTAAGAAAACCACCATTATTGGAACCAAATGGGTCTTCAAAAATAAGTTAAACCAAAAGGGAGAAGTCGTAAGAAACAAGGCAAGACTTGTAGCCAAGGGCTATAGTCAAGTCGAAGGCCTCGATTATGATGAGACTTATGCTCCTGTGGCCCGATTAGAGTCCATTCGTTTGATGCTAGCTTTTGCTGCACATAGAGGCTTCAAGCTCTATCAAATGGACGTTAAATCGGCCTTCTTAAACGGTTTCATTAAGGAAGAGGTCTATGTTGAACAACCACCGGGGTTTGTGAATAGCGAGGCTCCAAACCACGTATACAAGCTCAAGAAAGCTCTTTATGGGATTAAACAAGCACCTCGAGCCTAGTACGAAAGGTTGTCAACTTACTTACTAGAAAAGGGTTTTGTAAGAGGTCAAATAGATCCAACACTATTTCTGCGTAGAGTGTTGGTGCAACCTTAGGTCAAGGTTGACCTGGTTGACCCGACTCAAGTTGACCTGACTCGAGTTGTATTTTGATGTTTGACAAGAACAAAAGAGTTGTATTTTGATGGGAGATTGTTGGTGCAACTGCAGGTCAAGGTTGACCTAGTTGACCAAGCGTAAACCTTGGTCATGGTTTCGATGTTTGACAATACAGAAAGACATGTAGACATGGACAATGCAGGTGCAGTTGTCCATGCGGAGAGATACTGATCAGGTTGGATGAAGAAGAGTCAAGTAGGTCAAGGTTGACCGGATACTTGACTGGGAAGTCCTAACTGGGATGTTAGGCAGTTCGGAAAGACCTGGTGAGTGAAGCCAGGCAGTTCGGAAAGTCCTGGTGAGTGAAGCCAGGCAGTCGGGAAATCCTGGTGAGTGAAGCCAGGTGAAAATCCTAGTGAGTGAAGCTAGGTGAAAGTGAAAGTCCTGGTGAGTGAAGCCAGGCAGTTGGTGAAAGTCCTGGTGAGTGAAGCCAGGCAGTTTGGAAGTCCTGGTGAGTGAAGCCAGGCAAGGGAAATCCAGATGGGTCAAGGTTGACCAGACATCTGGTGAAAAGTCCAAGCAGGGAGTTTGGCACGGGAAGAGTCCAAGTATGGAGACTTGGCACGGAGAAGTCCAAGTATGGAAGCTTGGCACATGGGAAGTCGGAGAGGGCTCGGAAGCTCGTTCTCCGGACTGTGGTCAGAGAGGGCTCGGGAGCTCGTTCTCTGGACCGGATGCGGAAAGTCTTGGTGAGTGAAGCCAGGCAGTGGGAAAGTCCTGGTGAGTGAAGCCAGGCAGTGGGAAAGTCCTGGTGAGTGAAGCCAGGCAGTTGGAAAAACCTGGTGAGTGAAGCCAGGTGAAAACCCTAGTGAGTGAAGCTAGGTGAAAGTCCTGGTGAGTGAAGCCGGGCAAGGGAAAATCCAGATGGATCAAGGGTGATCGGACATCTGGTGTTAAGAAGGTCAAGTAGGTCAAGGGAGTGATCGGATACTTGACACGAAAAGAAAAGTCTAAGTGGGTCAAAGG
Source organism: Zingiber officinale (assembly GCF_018446385.1). Lineage (NCBI taxonomy): Eukaryota > Viridiplantae > Streptophyta > Magnoliopsida > Zingiberales > Zingiberaceae > Zingiber > Zingiber officinale. The sequence goes on along the minus strand of NC_055997.1, from coordinate 135,039,915 downwards.
GATTGACCGGACACTTGGTGGGGAGTCTTAGCAGGTCAAGGGAGTGACCGGATGCTAAGCATGATATACCAACAGGTCAAGGTTGACCGGATGTTGGTTTGGAAGGTTTGGGACTTGGTTTGGGCAAAAACCAAGCTCTGGATCGATCCACTGATCGATCCAGTGATACACTGGGTATCTGGATCGGTCTGGTGACCGATCAGTAACCAAACAGTAGCCTACTGAGTGTTATCTGATCGGTCTGCAGACCGATCAGGAAACAACGATCAGAAGCAAGAAGTTCGGGAGAAAAGCATGTTGATCGGTCCCTGGACCGATCAGAGGAAGCTCTGATCAGTCCAAGACCGATCAGAGGAAGCTCTGATCGGTCCCCATGACCGATCAGCAGCACTCTGGACCGATCAGGGTGGAGCCTGATCAGTCCAGCCCTAGCCGTTGTGACTCAACGGCTAGATTATTTCAGGCTTCTGTGTTCTGGTCTTTTTGCTTGCAGGTTCGCAGGTTAGCCAGGATGTCAGGGGATATAAGAAGAGATCGAGGGTTGCTGACTACCACTCTTCTTCTTTCTCCTCGAGCTGCTGTTCTTCTGAAAGCTGTGCTTGAGCTTTGCTGAGCTCCGAAGCTTCAAGGGAGCTTCTTTGACTGAGTTGCTTGTTGGCATTCGTCCGTGAAGTTGGTGCTTCATCCGGGACTTCAGTCGACGAGAAGGCAAGCGAGTATTTGTACATTTATTGTGTATTTTGTTCTTGCTCTTCTTTGTACTCCTTATTGCTATTGCAAAGTTCTTGTGGCGAGGTTTCTCCACCCATAAGGAGTTTATATTAGCCGATTTTCCGGGGACTCATCCACCGACGGATTGATAGGCTTCGTCCACCTTACGGACACGCCGAGGAGTAGGAGTTTCATCTCCGAACCTCGTTACATCATCGCGTTGAGGTTTGATCTTCTTGTCTTTGTTTCTATTGTTTTATTTTCCGCTGCGATAACCCTAATTTGTAGAAAGAAACACGATTTTGGGGTCGACTATTCACACCCCCCCCTCTCTAGTCGCGATCATCGATCCTAACAAGTGGTATCAGAGCGAGGTCGCTTTTCGCCGGATTAACACCCGAGGGAGCACAAGCTAGAGATGGATCAACTCGGAGACGACATCACCATTCCACCCTTCTACGATCGCGACGACTTCGCGTTTTGGAAGGTAAGAATGAAATATTTTCTTATGACTAATCTTGAGAATTGGAGTTGTGTCCAATTAGGTTTCAAGCCTCCGACGGACAAGAAAGGAGAAACCCTAGAGAAGAAGGAGTGGACCAAGGAACAAGTCCACCAATCCCTAGTCAACGATGAGGTATTGAAGATTTTTGAATTTTCTTTACATAATGATGTTTTGTGTAGGATAGGTGGATACAACAATGCCAAGGAGTTGTGGAACAACTTGGCTAAGTTCCATGAGGGGAACTCCACTTCAAGCCATGAAGAGGAGTCAAGTGAGCCAAGTAGCTCACATCATGGAGGAGAGGAATTAGAAGTTGAGGGCTACTCAACATCTAAGGAAGAAGAGAAGGAGAGTTCTTCTTCAAAAATGGAGCAAGAGGAAGAAGCTTCTACCTCCGGAAGGGATGAAGAAGAAAGTCTTCATACATCCTCAACCCTAGGTAACTCAAGCATTTCAACTTCAAATAAATTACATATAATATGCTTTGAGTGTAGGGAGTATGGACATTACAAGAGTAAGTGTCCAAAGAGGATTAGAAAGTCTCCACCGGCGCCAAAGGTCAAGAAAGCCGGAGTCCCGATACGCAAAGGCAAAGAGCACGTGGTGTGTTTTCAATGCAAGCGAAGGGGACATTATCGGAGTCAATGTCCGAGGGGGAGACAACCTCACAAGGACAAGAAGACGAGCACATCGATAGGGGGAGCTAAGGCAAACCCTAAGGTAATCTCTAAGGCTCATTTTTGCAATTCAAATAGAACACATGCTAGTAGCCTTATTGCTATTGCTAATAATGATAAGCATGTTAATTATAGAAATCGATACACATGCTTAGGTGCCAAACATGTGAGCCTAGATAAGGATAACACTAGGAAAGCCAACCCTAGGACTAACTCATTTAAGGCTAAGGAGAACCTTGTTGGATCGAGAAGCGCTAGAGGGGGGTGAATAGCGCTCGTGGCTATTTCGTTCGATTATCAAAATCATAAAACACTCGAGTAAAAACGCAGCGGAAATGAAAGAAATACAAGCAGATGAACACAGTGGATTTACTTCGTTCGGAGCCTGTGACGACTCCTACTCGAAGGCCCGCGATCCTTGATCGCTTTCGGTGGGCAACAACTATAAGTTCGTTAAGAGTATTACAAACTAATTACAATTCAAAGCTGTAAAAAGATTATACCGACAACAAAAAGATTAAATCCGAAGCTCCGAGTTGTCGGGGTGTCGTTGCAGCACTTCTGGATTGAGTCGTTAGCAGCTTGTCGCAAGGAGATTGCTTAGATAATCATTGTGTCTAGAAGCTGCACCTCAACCCTCCTTTTATATGCGGTTCTGGGCGCCTGGATCCCTTCCGGGCGCCTGGAGTGTGACGTGGCCAACCAACCAGGATGCTCCACGTGGCGAAGTCACGCAGGGGATAGAATTTGGTCCCGGGCGCCCGGATCTGTTCCGGGCGCCCGGACCTCCGGGCGCCCGGACACCCTTTTTCCAGCAGGTTCCTCACCTGCAAACAAAGGTTAGTCCGAGCAAAATACCCTGCAAGACAATGTTAGAATATGATAAAACACAGTAAGTAATAATTGACAGTCTTCGGACTGTCCGAGTCTGACTTTGGATTTCCTCCCGGAAACCCTAAGTCGACCCGACGCCTACTGTTCCCTCTGCGGGGAACGCGTCCTCACCTACTCCACTCAGGAGATTACCTGTTGTCATTCGATCCTCCAGATCGACTGGACTTTTGCTCAGCACTCGATGCTTCCGGACTTTCTGTTGGACATCCGCTTCCCTGGCTAGTCCAGTCTTTCACCTGGTTCGCGACAACAGGACTTTTCACCTAGGGTTACCACCCCCTAGGACTTTTGCCTGAAGCCATCGACCTGCCAAGACTTTCCGCATAGGGTTACCACCCCCTATGACCTAGGGTTACCACCCCCTAGGGTTTTTCCTTTGCCTAACCGCAGCTAGGACTTTTCTCCACCTAGGGTTACCATCCCCTAGGACCTAGGGTTACCACCCCCTAGGGTTTTCACCTGCCTAACCGCAGTTAGGACTTTCCTGAAATACTCATTCAACATGTTAGATAACAAGGAATCTTAACTTTGAATCCCTTTGTCATTATCAAAACTTAGGTTCGATCGTCGGATGCTTCCTGCACCAACAAACCTAGGTAAAAATCCCAAATCAACTAGACACATGCCTAGGAATACCTCAAAGAAAAATGAAAAATTAAAAATTGAGGTATTAGAGAAGGAGAATCAAGTCTTGAGGTCAAGACTTGATACTTTGGAAAAGGCTCTTAAGAACTTGGAGAAGTCATCTCTAGGGTTTAAGGGTTAAAAACCAATGTCCAAGAACAAGAAAGGTTTGGGTCACAAACCTAAGTCCCAAGTGGTCAAGCCCACTTATCACAATGTTCCATTCGATTATGGAACAAAATCTAGGGCTAGGAAGACCATCACCAAGGTCACAAGGGGAGTCACCCCTAGAGTTGATCTTGATGAGTCCCAAATGACCAAGGCTTCAAAGCCTAGAAGGGTCATTAGAAGGGTTGCTAGGGAAGTCATCCCTAGTGAATACTTAGTGAACCCAATGAGCTCAAATAGGTATTGGGTTCCTAGGAGCGTGATTTCATCACGCTAGATGAGTTAGGGTGTGCCAACCTTACTTGAATAGGTAGTTAACCTAATCATGGCAAAAGGTGGCACTTTAGGAATTTTCAAGGTGTGATCAAGCCTTGAAAATGAAATTAAGAGTTATTCCTAAGGTGATTAGAATGTGCCAACTACATTTGAGGAGTTCTCTTAGGTCAATCTAATTGGCACATAATGATCTAAAAGTCTTGAGGATATGACTTTAGGTCTATTACACTTAGGAATATAGAATTTTATGGCAAAATGATAAAAATTATCAAAAATGGCAACTAAGGCTAGAATTAGGTATTTTCTATACCTTTACATGTTATTTGCTATATATTGTTTGCCATATGCCATGTCATGACATCATATTTATTTTATGGTCATTTGAAATGTCATGATAATGCTTAGGTTAGTTATATGTCATGCTTTATTTAAGTTTCATACTTTATGCCATGACATCATGACATTGGCACATGTTTTCATTTATGATATCATTTTATGCCATGTCATCATTTCTTGCATTTATAATCAATGAAATTGATCTAAGGATAAACAACACAATTTGATATGGAGATCAAGTTGTTGTTTTAGAAAATGCATGAAAACTTAGCCTAAGATAACCTAAACCCATATCTCACATCAAAATTGACTTGGATGTGTTTGATACACCTTAGATGTGTGTGAGATATTAGGATGATGAGTTAGGATCAAGGTGCATAGTTCTTGTACCTAGATGAGCCTAATTCAAAAATTGGGGATCATAGGGAAAGCTTATGTACAAGTCATGTACATATAGCCCAAAGATTGTGGTCCCAAATTAAAGGGTTTAAAATAATTTCAAAATTGATTTGAAAAACCTTGATGAAGCTTTTCTAGTAATAGCATTCATCATTGAACAAGTTGATACAAAGATAAGTTAACTTTGAGCTATTTCAAAGACTTTTGAACTTTGTATCAAGATTGAAAAATGGAAGTTATTTTCATAGAAAACTATTTTTCCATGATAGTATATGTTATGAGGAATGTATCCTCAAAATTTCACAATTTTTCGAATTTTCTGTGATTTTCTAGAGATTTCTGAATTTCGGGAGAAGAAAAATTCAGAAATCAGAAATCAGAGTTGTGGACCGATCAGGAGGTTCCCTGATCGGTCCAGGTCTGTGTGGATCGGTCACTGGACCGATCTAGAGGGAGCCTGATCGGTCTGGTGACCTATCAGGGCGTGCCAAGTTGCTGAAATTTGACTGGTTGTCTGAAATTTCAGCTCGGGAATTGGTGTTTTAGAGTTCTAAAGGTTTGAAACTCTCCGAGACATTGTTGGTGTAATGGTCAAGGGGGAGTTGACCTCTAGGGGGAGTTTTACCTATTAGTCAAGGGGGAGTTTTTACTGCTAAAAGACTTAAGTGATATGGGATTATCACTAAGTTAATTGTTGACTCTAGTGTCAAGGGGGAAATTAAGGGTTTCAATGAAAGGTATGAGACTTTCATTAGGAAGAAACTCTTGACCTTGATTCACTACTTTTGATGTGTGTCAAAAAGGGGAAGAATGTCTAGAGAATGTTCAAGGAAGAACATTGGAGTTAGTGGGAGAGTTTATTGATCACGACGAGTGAAGTTGTGAACAACGATAACTTACTCTTCAGGGGGAGAGTTTGTTAATGTGTGCCAATAGGGGGAGAATGAAGGGTTTAAGTTAGGCCTTCATTATCTAAGAAGGAGGTTGCCTTCTTAGAAGGAGAATGTAAGGTTGTAACTTATGTTTCATTATCTAGTGGCATGAGGAAAGTTGAGGCTATTGGATTAGCCTAACTTAAAGGTATTGTCAAACATCAAAAAGGGGGAGATTGTTGGTGCAACCTTAGGTCAAGGTTGACCTGGTTGACCCAACTCGAGTTGACCTGACTCGAGTTGTATTTTGATGTTGACAAGAACAAAAGAGTTGTATTTTGATGGGAGATTGTTGGTGCAACTGCAGGTCAAGGTTGACCTAGTTGACCAAGCGTAAACCTTGGTCATGGTTTCGATGTTTGACAATACAGAAAGACATGTAGACATGGACAATGCAGGTGCAGTTGTCCATGCGGAGAGATACTGATCAGGTTGGATGAAGAAGAGTCAAGTAGGTCAAGGTTGACCGGATACTTGACTGGGAAGTCCTAACTGGGATGTTAGGCAGTTCGGAAAGACCTGGTGAGTGAAGCCAGGCAGTTCGGAAAGTCCTGGTGAGTGAAGCCAGGTGAAAATCCTAGTGAGTGAAGCTAGGTGAAAGTGAAAGTCCTGGTGAGTGAAGCCAGGCAGTTGGTGAAAGTCCTGGTGAGTGAAGCCAGGCAGTTTGGAAGTCCTGGTGAGTGAAGCCAGGCAAGGGAAATCCAGATGGGTCAAGGTTGACCAGACATCTGGTGAAAAGTCCAAGCAGGGAGTTTGGCACGGGAAGAGTCCAAGTATGGAGACTTGGCACGGAGAAGTCCAAGTATGGAAGCTTGGCACATGGGAAGTCGGAGAGGGCTCGGAAGCTCGTTCTCCGGACTGTGGTCAGAGAGGGCTCGGGAGCTCGTTCTCTGGACCGGATGCGGAAAGTCCTGGTGAGTGAAGCCAAGCAGTGGGAAAGTCCTGGTGAGTGAAGCCAGGCAGTGGGAAAGTCCTGGTGAGTGAAGCCAGGCAGTTGGAAAATCCTGGTGAGTGAAGCCAGGTGAAAACCCTAGTGAGTGAAGCTAGGTGAAAGTCCTGGTGAGTGAAGCCGGGCAAGGGAAAATCCAGATGGATCAAGGGTGATCGGACATCTGGTGTTAAGAAGGTCAAGTAGGTCAAGGGAGTGATCGGATACTTGACACGAAGAGAAAAGTCCAAGTGGGTCAAAGGGATTGACCGGACACTTGGTGGGGAGTCTTAACAGGTCAAGGGAGTGACCGGATGCTAAGCATGATGTACCAACAGGTCAAGGTTGACCGGATGTTGGTTTGGAAGGTTTGGGACTTGGTTTGGGCAAAAACCAAGCTCTGGATCGATCCACTGATCGATCCAGTGATACACTGGGTATCTGGATCGGTCTGGTGACCGATCAGTAACCAAACAATAGCCTACTGAGTGTTATCTGATCGGTCTGCAGACCAATTAGGAAACAACGATCAGAGGCAAGAAGTTCGGGAGAAAAGCATGCTGATCGGTCCCTGGACCGATCAGAGGAAGCTCTGATCGGTCCCCATGACCGATCAGGGTCTTCCTGGACCGATCAGGAGATGTTCTGATCGGTCCAGCCCTAGCCGTTGGCTCTCAACGGCTAGTCTTCTGTCTTCTGTTCTTCGCAGGTACAGTGTCAGGGGATATAAGAAGAGATCGAAGGTTGCTGACTACCACTCTTCTTCTTTCTCCTCGAGCTGCTGTTCTTCTGAAAGCTGTGCTTGAGCTTTGCTGAGCTCCGAAGCTTCGGGGGAGCTTCTTTGACTGAGTTGCTTGTTGGCATTCGTCCGTGAAGTCGGTGCTTCATCCGGGACTTCAGTCGACGAGAAGGCAAGCGAGTATTTGTACATTTATTGTGTATTTTGTTCTTGCTCTTCTTTGTACTCCTTATTGCTGTTGCAAAGTTCTTGTGGCGAGGTTTCTCCACCCATAAGGAGTTTATATTAGCCGATTTTCCGGGGACTCATCCACCGACGGATTGATAGGCTTCGTCCACCTTACGGACACGCCGAAGAGTAGGAGTTTCATCTCCGAACCTCGTTACATCATCGCGTTGAGGTTTGATCTTCTTGTCTTTGTTTCTATTGTTTTATTTTCCGCTGCGCTAACCCTAATTTGTAGAAAGAAACACGATTTTGGGGTCGGCTATTCACACCCCCCCCCCTCTCTAGCCGCGATCATCGATCCTAACATAGAGATGGTGAAAATATATTTGTAGCCCAGGTGTATGTCGATGACATAATTTGTGGCTCAAATAACAAGGGCTATTTGAATGAATTTATCAATCACATGGAAAGTGAGTTTGAGATGAGTCTGGTGGGAGAATTGACATTCTTCCTTGGACTTGAAATCAAACAAACTCAAGATGGAATCTATGTCCATCAGACGAAATACACTCAAGAGATGCTCAAGAAATTCAAAATGAGTGACTCTAAGGAAGTATCCACTCCAATGGTGACAAACACTCGCCTTGACAATGATGAGAATGGAAAATCAGTTGATCTAACGCAATATAGAAGCATGATCGGTAGTCTTCTATATCTCACAGCTAGTCGACCGGACATACTTTTTGCTGTAGGCATGTGCGCTAGATATCAAGTCTGTGCCAAGGAATCTCATTTAATTGCAGTTAAGAGAATCCTGAGATACCTTAAGGGCACAATTAGAGTAGGTCTATGGTACCCTCGTACAGAGTCTTTTGACTTGATAGGTTATACCGACTCCGATTATGCTGGGTGCAAATTGGATCGGAAAAGCACTAGTGGGGGTTGCTAATTTTTAGGTTCATCATTGGTTAGTTGGTCAAGTCGGAAGCAACATTGCGTTGCCCTCTCCACGACCGAGGCTGAATACATTGCCATGGGAGAGAGTGTATCACAATTGTTGTGGATGATCCACACCCTAGAAGATTATGGACTTTTGTATAAGGGCGTGCAAGTGTTGTGTGACAACATCAGCACAATAAACCTAACGAAAAATCCAATCCATCATTCAAGGACCAAACACATTTAAGTACGTCATCACTTCATTAGAGATCACGTAGCTAGGGGAGACATTGCGCTTATATATGTTGAGTCAAAATCAAACATAGCCGATATTTTCACCAAACCCCTTCCGGAAAATGAATTTAGTCATTTACGGATAGAATTGGGAATGTGTTTGGCTCAATAGGCCATTAGGACTTCATCATGGTCAATAAGGACAATTAAAACGACAAGAGAAATTGGGAAATTAATTTGGGCAACTTGGGGACATCTCACACAAACTATAAGGTTTAACAAATTATTTTTGTTTTCTAGAAATGGGGTGAGATGCTAGGATCAGCCAAATTATTCAAAATGTATCATGCATCTCTTGAATAATTGGGTTGAAGAGACATAAATTGAGTATGGGGAAGACCATTACATAATTCATGTGTATTTGGTTCCTAGATCTTACTCATATATTCCAATCAAGGAAACTTGGTTGGACCTTTACCTAGAATTTATCTAACTTTGGTTAATGTGTTGATTGATATTTTTAATCGATACCTTTCATGATTTTGGTTGAAAATAAGACAAGTTATTGAGGTAATGATAGCAATTTGGATATATTTTGACAAACTTGAAACTGATCATAGCAAGGATGTGCTTTGAACCAGGTGATAAAAAGCATGAGTTTTTTATTAATACCCTGGTTCACTATAGATCATAGTTTCAGAAGTTTCTCTGGTTTTGAAACCTTAAGGTTCAAAACGTCTGAACCCTAAACTCTATGCGTTTGGAGTTGGTCTGTTTTTTTTAATGTTTGTAACTTTCTGGTTCTGAACAATTTCAGACCGTAAGAGCTCATCTTTCGGGAATATTTATGTTTGTAGATTCTTCAGGTTCTAGGTTATGAATTTGGAAGTTTCTGAACTTCTTCAGTTCTGAATCTTCAGTGTTTAGAAACCCTAAAACTTCTTCGAATCTCAGATTACTGAAATTCCTGAATTTTCGATTTGTCAGACACTGATCGGTCTACAGCCCGATCAGAAGAGGCTGGATCGGTCTATCGACCGATCCAGAACTCTCTGTTTGCTTGCTGATCTTTCCCTGATCGGTCCACCGACCGATCAAGGTATTCAAGAGACCAAGTGAGGATCCTGATCAGTCCAGGGACCGATCAGGGGATTCCCTGATCGGTCCACCGACCGATCAGGGTATTCAGGACCAATGGTACGCAAGGATCCTGATCGGTCCACCGACCGATCAGGGCATTCAAGAGACCAAGGGAGATCCTGATCGGACAGCCGTCCGATCAATCAACACCTGGATCGGTCCCATCCCTTTTAACTCTTCCCGATCCTTTCTTCTCCCATTACACGCCGAAGCCCTAGCCGACACCCTCCTACGCCTCAGTTCTTCTCTCCGTTCGTCGATAGATACATAGATGGCACCAAGGTAACTCCATTCTCCCCAAGCTCTACTCATTTTGGCACTTCATTTTCATTTCTCACCATATCTGTGTAATTTGGCTTGGTTCTCGGTTGTTGGTGGCTCCCGTGCTCACCTATTTACCCCCGTCCGTGTCCCATTTTTTTTTAAACCTTTAGAAAGAAACAAGTTGGTGAGGGAACTTCTAAGTCATCAACTGAGAAATCTAAACCTAAGGCTCCCTCCCGACCTCAATCATCTATTTCTGGAAGATTTCCAAACCATCACTTTGAGCAAGCCTTTAAACAAAGAACCTTTAAACTGCTTCCCTATAGGTCTGTGGATCAAAAATTCATGGATGAATTTTGTCCATCTGTGTCGGAAATACTTGCCTATTACAAACTTGATTCTCTAGTCTATTTAGAACGGGACATCAATTACGACTTAGTATCTGAGTTTTATAATAATCTTCATCAAACTAATGATGTTAATTATAAAACTAAGGTTGCTAAGCAAACTATTGATTTCTCTTTCTCGGCCTTCTTTGATTATCTAGTGATCCTGTCCGAACCAGAAGTCAGCAGACGCTGGGCACGTGACGCTCCAAGGCTCGCTGATGTAGGTCTCCAACTAGTGTCGAGATGCTCCGGCTATCCTGCACAGAAGTCGAGCCGGGAAGGGGATTCCCAGCGACGACCCTCCGACGCTCAAGTCAGGTAAATCACGATGAACAAGGTGGCTCCAGAAGTCTCAGAGTACATACCATCATCCCTTGTCGATGAAACCTGAGGTTCTTTATATAGAGCTGTGAAAGGTTTGGGCACGCGTACCAAGGTGCATAAGTGTCCCCTGTCCTATCCTAGGTATGCGGCTGTCAGAAAGCTTACCTGTCCTTTCCTAGGTACGCGGCTGTCAGAAAGTTTACCTGACCCATATCGCTACAGTCAAAGCATGCCCTCGATGGGACAGCAGAATCCTCTGTCACAAGATTTGGAGCATGACACACACGTGAAACCTACAGGTTGTCAGAGAAAGAAATCCTCTGGCCATTTCCTTTGCTCCAAACTTGTAGTCCGAGCGGAAAGATACCTAAACATCCGACCGGACATCCGCAGTGGTTTACTTGTGCTTTGTGGAGACTAACAAACAGGGGTGCTTTATGACTGTGATCGGTCAAAAGGTCAGCTCGGTCCATGACCTTTTTAACTGAGCGTCGGAACCCCGATTTGACAGGGTGCCTACCAACTATAAGTGCAAACCGGCCGGACCTTTCCGGGTACTCGATTCCATCGGCCGGCCATCGGTCGGACCGGCCATCTATGGCCGTCCGTCGTCGGACCACACTCTCCTCTGGGTGGGCTAGGTGACTTCCACTTGGCGTTGACTTTGCAAGAGAAGGGGGGGCCCTTACTACCGGATCACTTGCCTTCCCTTCAAGTCTAGTCGAAGGAGGCGATAAGTCCGACTGACTGAGTCTAGCCGAACGGCTCTTCCATGCTAATCTTCTCCGCCCGGTCAGCGGCAGAGGTATCCTTGAATGAATCAATGATGGCTTTCACGGATCTCCTCAAGTGTACCAATCTTCGACATCAATGTCGATCATACCTTCATTAATTGCTCCGAATGATTGACTGCCACGTGGAGCAATGCCATCAGAGTACGGAGGCGGTTGCATGATATTTTGATGTGACCGAAGCAATTCGAAATAAACGGCTAGATGTATGCATTGATTCCCGTGACCTGAATCCGACGGTGGAGGCCGACCGGCCCTCACCCTATAAATTCTTCGTTTCCTTCTCGCCTTCACACGCCTCCGTTACCTCTACTGTTGCTCTCTGCGCTGTGGAGCTCCGGCGATCTTGTTGCTGCCTTCTGACGCTCTCCGGCGCCTTTCCTCGATTCATCTCCCCTCAGTAAGGTTTTAGATCTCTCCTCCTTCCTTTCCGGTATCTAATCCGTATTTCTTCCCCTAGCTCGAGTCTTTGAAATTCCATTCCTTCGTCTTTGGAACTTCCTTTTGGATTTCTCCTATCATGGCCAGTTCTTCTCATCCCGAAGAACAATCCTTAGGCCCATGGTATACTACCATCGATCTCGTTTGAACAACGGATTTTGATATTTTGGTGACAATTTGAAATCCCGAGGATATCGAGTTCGCCTAGCGGGTCTGCCGCTCGGCCACCTGCGGTGGTTTCTGTCTTCGCGACCAATTTATCTGCGGTTCCCGTCCATCCTTTTATAGCGGGCGTCAATTATTTTGGCGTGCGCTCGGAGTTTAGTACCAAACACCTTCCGCCTCCTCTGCGGCGTTGTCGTTTTGTTCAAGATTCACAACATTCCCTCCGACCGGAGGTCTTCTTTATTTCTATTATCCTAAGCAAGCCGGGCACCTTTATGTTCCAAGCTCGGCCCGGTTTTGTCTTCTTCAATAACTACCCACTTCCAATAAACATTGGAAGGACTATTATTCTACCTCCGCATGCCCCGTGAACTTTCCGACCAGTGGCAAGTCGGTCTACCTCCCCTCCCGAATCAAGAAATTCAAGACCCGAGGACTATCTTCACGCCGAAATGTACTAGCCGGTCTCGACTTGACATCAACAAGCTTCTTCACGAGGGAGTGATGTACATTTTTGAGTCCTATACGGACCCCACTTCCGACCGGCCGGTAAGAACTTTGCTTTGGCACTTGCTTTAATTGCTAACCGATTTCTTTTCTCTTGCAGCTGACATCGTCATGGACTCGGTGATGGCCGGCGTTCTAAAGAGAAAGCCGTGGCAGCCAAAGAAATGAAGGCGCTGGGTATTCAGCCGGTCGGTTCTCACGAAGGAGAAAGCGGCACCCAGGCTGAATCGGCCGCTCAGGCCTCTCAACAGCATGTGGACAGCGGCGCTACCCCCTCCAGGGAACCAACGGCCCCCGAGGAAGGGTCCGTTCGGGAGGAGGATCAGCCGCTGCAAAAGAGACGCCGAGTGGAGACCCCGCTACGCTCGGCTACCTCCGCGGTCCAACCCTCTGACCGGGCCGCCTCGACTGCGAAAGGGAAGGCACCGGTGCCTGAGACCATTTCATCTGACCGGACGCCTTCTGACTGGGACGAGCTGACTGCTCCGGTCGACACTCTCCCCCCCGCTCGCCGTTCAGTCCAACGTTCGACCATCCATTCGCGGTCTTCTGCGCCAGCTTCTGATCCCGGTCGGGCGATCCCTGGTCACGGCCGCACAATACGGGTTACTCTTCATCTTCCGACTGAAGAGTTGCTGCCAGAAGCTGACCGGCCCTCGCCGAGATGTGGGCCGACGCTCGGGCGCGCGTAGCACTGATCCCTCTCCAGAACTTAGCCAACAGCCACATGCAAGCGGCTACGGGGGTAAGTTCTTCGTTGTTTTTTGTTTTTTGTTTTTCCTAAAATATTTCCGCTCGGCTTCTAACAACTGCGCCTTCTCGTTTCAGAGGTGGGTGGAAGAGATAGCAGTTTCCAACCGTCTGGCTATGGCGGACGAGGAGATAAGGCAATTGCGGGCGGCAGGTGGTCCGAGCGGCTCCCAAGGACCTTCCTACTCCGAGCTGCAAAAAGAGCTGAAGAAAACTCAAACTCTGCTGGCTGCTGAGCAGAAGAAAACAGCTGATCAGGCCCACGCCCTAGCCGAGTCCGAGCGACAGGTCAAGTCGCTTGACACAAAGATAACTCTGGCCACCACTCGGAAGAACACAGCCATCTCCGATCTGGAGAAGAAAAACGTGGAGGCCCGGGGCTGGAGTTGAAGATAAAGGAGCCGACGGAGCAGCTCGATCGGGAGAAGGCAGGCCGCTCGGCCGATGCGGAGAAGATTGAACGTCTGAATGAGGCCCTCACAAGCTCCCAGGCAACCTTCAAGGAATACCAGGATGCCGAGCCGAGCCGAGTCGCCGCTCTCCGACAAAGTTACATCCGATCGCCCGAGTTCTCGGAGAAAATTTGCGAGCGGATGTACTCGGCTTCGACCGCAATTACGGCCACTATGACCTATCTGAAGTCGAAGGGCCTTCTTCCAGTCCGGCGATCAAGTGGAGCTCCTGAGCAACATTCCGAGGGACCTCTACGACTACATCGAGTAATTTTGTAATTTCGCCGCTCGGCTGAACATGAACCTTTTGTACTTAGGCCACTCGACCTAAGGTTCTAATTTTAATGAAATGCTTTCCTTTCGTGTACTCTATCTTTTTGACTGTTCCTGGCTAACACTTGTACGGTCCGCTCGTCTTCTATCACATCATACCTTGGGCATTCGAGGTGCATTCTTCCAAGTGTTTTCCCAGCTCTTCCGTCCGGCCGAATATCAATCTGGGCTGCTAGCCAGAATCGCTCGCTATAAGCCGATCCGAACCTTTTATACCTCGAGTCCGATCGGAAAATAGCTTCGGTCCGACAATCGGCGGAGAATACGAATAATCGCAGTGTCGACGATATTCCGCTCGGATTATTTATAGACGCCGGCTCGTCTCTTGATTTTTAACGACGGAGCTCGTCGGCGCGGATATTTATAGCCGGTCGGCGCGGCTCTCGATCTTTAACGACGGAGCTCGTCGGCGCGGATATTTATAGCCGGTCGGCGCGGCTCTCGATCTTTAACGACGGAGCTCGTCGGTGTTCCGCTCGGAGGGTTTATAGACGGCTCGTCTCTTGATTTTTAACGGCGGTGCTCGTCGGTATTCCGCTCGGAGGGTTGCCAGCTCGTCTCTTGATTTTAACGACGGTGCTCGTCGGCGCCGTCGGAGGGTTTATAGACGGCTCGTCTCTTGATTTTTAACGACGGTGCTCGTCGGTATTCCGCTCGGAGGGTTTATAGACGCTCGTCTCTTGATTTTTAACGACGGTGCTCGTCGGTATTCCGCTCGGAGGGTTTATAGGCCGCGCTCGTCTCTTGATTTTTAACGACGGTGCTCGTCGGTATTCCGCTCGGAGGGTTTATAGACGCCGCCTGCCTCTTGATTTTTAACGACGGTGCTCGTCGGTATTCCTCGGAGGGTTTATAGACGCCGGCTCGTCTCTTGATTTTAACGACGGTGCTCGTCGGTATTCCGCTCGGAGGGTTTATAGACGCCGCTCGTCTCTTGATTTTTAACGACGGTGCTCGTCGGTATTCCGCTTCGGAGGGTTTATAGACGCCGCTCGTCTCTTGATTTTTAACGACGGTGCTCGTCGGCGCGGATATTATAGCCGGTCGGTGCGGCTCTGCGGTTTAACGTCTGGGCTAGGCGTCAAGGCTAATTTTGACACTTCCTTCGGAGTTGCTCTTCGCCTTTCCCCCAGCTTGGATAATGCCCTCCTGGCCGCACGGCTCAGGGTCTACTTCATCGAGTATTTTGGCTCGGATAATATACCCGTCCGAAGGGTACGGGCCTTCGATCTTCGAGCGTTTGGCTTGACCAATTTAATTCCGGCCGAACGGGTTATTTGCTTACAAGTCTAACCACATAAACCTCCCTGCCGATCGGCTGGCCTTCGCCTTACGATGATAATGCCTTATATTCGCTCCTTTGACTTTTCATCTCTGCATTTCAAGTATTTAGTCGAAAATGAAATACGGTGATTTGTGATACACCTTTCACCTGCCTTTGGAGGTGGTTCGCTCACGGCCTATCTAGCCGTCCGTCCTCATCCTCCGGATAATACGCCGGAGCTTTGATGATTTTGAAAGGGCTCGCCCATGGCGCTTCAAGCTTGCCGACGTCGCCGACCGGCTTGACTTTCTTCCGAGACAAGATCGCCGACTTGGAACGATCCGGGAATTACGCCGGTTGTAGTTTTGCTTCATCCACTGACGGCATCATCAGCCGAACGGACGCCTTTGCCCTCTCCTCTTCTACCAAGTCCAACTCCATGTTTCTTCGTTCGGTGTTGTCATCATCATAGTTCCGGATCCTGGGCGACTCAACGCCGACTTCGACTGGAATGACCTCACCGCCATATACCAAATGGAACGGTGTGACTCCGTCCCTTCTTTTGGCGTCGTTCGGATAGCCCACAAGACGCTCGGCACTTCATCCGCCAACTCCTCCCAAATGGTCGAGAGCGCAGAATCTGAAGAATTTCCGTTGGCGACTTGACCGCTGTTGCTCGAGGATAGGCCACGGACGTGAAATGTTGCTCGATGCCGTAGCTTTGGCACCAATCCTCCAACATCTTCCCCGTGAATTGACACGAGCCGGCGAGGATGCCGAACCGACAAATGATGTCTTGCCATATGAATTTTTTAACCGGTGATCTTTGCTAGCGCCTCGGCCTCCACCCACTTGGAGAAATAATCTACCGCCACTAGTAAAATTTCCTCTGCCGGTCGCCATCGGAAATGGACCCACAATATCCATTCCCACAGGATCGAACGGACATGAGATGGTTGATGCCTTCATCTCCTCTGCCGGTCGGTGGGAGAAGTTGTGATACGGCATGAAAGGCATGTAGATATTGTCCGAGCGGCATCTGCTTGTAAAGTTGGCCAAAAGTATCCGGCCAAGAGGATCTTCTTGGCTAACGAGCGTCCGCCCGGATGACCTCCACATGATCCTTGATGTACTTCCTGGAGGATGTAAGCTGAGTCCTCCGAGCTCACACATTTTAGCAGAGGACGCGAGAAAGCTTTCTTGTAAAGCTGATCTCCGATGAGTGTGAACCGACCGGCTCTTCTTCTGAGGAGCCGGGCTGCATATTCATCGGATGGTGTGGTGCCCGAACGGAGGAATTCTATAATAGGTGTCCTCCGGTCACTTGGAAACGCGAGGCCTTGCATCCGGTCGACATGCGCCACCATCAGCGTTTTTTCAATTGGCTGCTGAATGGCGACCGGCGTTATTGAGCTCGCGAGTTTGGCCAACTCATCGGCCGCCTGGTTCTCCGCTCGGGGAATCTTCCGGATAAGCACTTCTCGGAAAGTAGCTTTGAGTTTTCAAAGGCCAGCGTAGAGTTTAAGCCGAACACAGTTGATTTCAAAGGTGCCAGATTGAGCCGCCAACTGTGAATCCGAATAGAGAGTTACCCGACCGGCCCCCACATGTGCTGCCTGTAATCCGGCTATAAGGGCCTCATCCGCCTCATTGTTGGTGGCCTTGTAGTCCAGTAGGACGGATAGGTGCATCTTTTCTTCTTGCGGTGAGATAAGTAATATCCCAATCCCGCGTCGAGTGGAAGACCCATCCACATATCTTCCCACAGAGCTTCCGGGCCACTGCACTTCGGTCACAAAATCAGCCAAGGATTGGGCTTTAATCGCCGAGCGGGGCGGTACTGGATGTCAAACTTAATTCTGTCGTCCACTTGATAAGCCGTCCGGACGCTTCGATTCAACAGGACTCTTCCGAGTGGACTGCTCGTGACAATGATTGTGTGGGCCAAGAAATACGGTCGACGCCGAGCGGCTAGAACCAATGCAAAGGCCAACTTCTCGAGCCCGGTGTAGCGAGATTCAGCATCTTTAAAATATGGCTCGGAAAATACACCGGCTGCTCTTCGCCCTCACAAGTGCTGAGCCTACAGCATGCTCAGTTGACGACAAATACATATACAGTGACTCGCCTCCGATCGGCTTGGCCAGTACAGGCAGGGATTTCAGATATGTTTTCAACTCTTCAAATGCTCGGTCACACTCTTCGTTCCACTGGAACTTAGTAGCTTTGCGTAGGATCTTGAAGAATGGCAGGCTCCGGTCGGCAGTTTTGGAGATGAATCTGGACAAAGCAGTTATCCGACCGGTCAACCGTTGCACTTCCCTTGTGTTTCTGGGAGGAAGCATGTCTTGCAGAGCTTTCACCTTGTTGGGATTTGCTTCGATCCCCCGCTCGGTCACTATATACCCCAAGAAACGCCCTCCTTTAGCTCCGAACAGGCATTTCTGGGGATTTAGCTTGACTCCATATTTGCGCAGTGTTCGGAAGGTTTCTTCCATATCCTTGAAAAGATCGGCCGCTCGGACGGATTTGATAAGAATGTCGTCCACGTAAACTTCCAGGTTCCGCCCGATCTGCTCCTTGAATACCTTGTTCATCAAGCGCTGATAGGTGGCCCCGGCATTCTTCAATCCGAACGGCATCACATTGTAGCAATATGTGCCGTCGGCCGTTACGAAGCTCACCTTTTCTTGATCTTCGCGGGCGAGCGGTACCTGGTGATAGCCCTGGTAGGCGTCGAGCATGCAAATTAATTCACAGCCGGCCGTAGAGTCCACCAGCTGATCTATCCGGGGCAGAGGATAAAAATCTTTGGGACATGCTTTGTTTAAGTCCCGAAAGTCAATGCAAACTCGCCACTTGCCGCCCGGCTTGGAGACCAATACCACGTTGGCTAGCCAGCTCGGGAACTGCACCTCGCGTATGTGGCCGGCCTCCAGAAGTTTCTCTACTTCCGCCCGGATTATGGCATTCTGCTCGGCGCTAAAATCTCTTTTTTTCTGCTTTACTGGCCGAGCGTCAGGTCGGACATGCAACTCATGTTGCGCTAGGCTAGGCGAAATTCCGGGCAACTCGTGTGTCGACCAAACAAAGACATCATGATTTTGCTGGAGGCATTGGATCAGCTTCTTCTTCTGTTTTTCCTCTAGATCTGAGGCGATGAAAGTGGTGGCCTCCGATCGGGTCGGATGGATCTGAACTTCCTCCTTTTCATCATAAATTAAAGCAGGAGGTTTCTCGGTTATGGCGTGTACCTCGATTCGGGGGACCTTCCGAGCGGAAGAAGCTTCTGCTCGGATCATCTCTATATAGCAACGCCGAGCCGCTAGTTGATCTCCCCGCACTTCTCCAACTTTGTCCTCCACGGGAAATTTTATCTTCTGGTGGAAGGTTGAGACAACCGCTCGGAATTCGCCGAGCGCCGGTCGTCCCAAAATGACGTTGTAGGATGAGGGAGAGTCAACCACCACGAAGTTTGTTGTCCTGGTCCTCCTGAGCGGCTCTTCTCCCAGCGAGGTGGCCAACCGGATTTGTCCGACCGGCTGAACTTCATTGCCCGTAAACCCATAGAGCGGGGTCGTCATTGGAAGCAGCTCGGCTCGATCAATTTGCAGCTGATCGAACGCCTTCTTGAATAGTATGTTGACCGAGCTCCCTGTGTCAACAAATATGCGGTGAATGGTGTAATTTGCTATTACCGCTTTAATGAGCAGCGCGTCGTCGTGGGGTACTTCTACTCCTTCCAAGTCTCCGGCCCGAAAGTGATTTCCGGTCCACTTGCCCGCTCTTGGCTACAGCCGACCGTATGGATCTGCAGCTGCCGAACGCCTGCCTTTCTTGCTCGGTTGGAGTCTCCTCCGGTCGGCCCACCAGCAATAACGTTGATTTCGCCCCGGGAAGTATTGCTCCTGTTTTCTTCCTCCCGAGTGGATGGTCGGGACCGTTCCCTGGACGTCCGGCGACTTTCCTGTCTTGGGGATCTATGCCGATCGGACGTATGGTGATGTCGCCTCTCTATGCGGGTCCGGTCGGCTTCCTGGGTCCTTTGCCTCGTGTTGAGGGGAGGAGACCGTCGTTCGGTTCTCCGGGGAACAGGATTGGACACAAAGGGAAGGCTTCGGCAATCCCTCGTGTTGTGCGTATCCGTTTGGTGGAATTTGCAGAACATTGGGGTCCACCTCTTCTTTGGCTTGGGCCGAGCGGCAGCCACTTCTTGCACGTGCGATCTGGTGTTGCTGCTTCCGCTGGGTGTGAACAGGTGCACGCTCGGTTGGAGCTTCTTTTTTCCGGGCGGCTTGCGCTTCTTCCACGTTTATGTATTCGTTGGCCCGATGTAGCATGTGATCATAGTCTCGGGGCGGCTTTCGGATGAGCGACCTGAAGAAGTCCCCATCAACAAGGCCTTGTGTGAAGGCGTTCATCATCGTTTCCGATGTGGTTGGGATGTCCATCGCCACTTGGTTGAATCGGATGTAAGCTCGAGCGATTCTTTTGGTTCTTGTTGATGGCGAACAAGCTAACGCTTGTTTTCTGATAACGCCGGCGAAGTGGTGGAGGAAGGCCGGAAGTCTTTGAAGCTTGTGATGGATCCGTCCGCCAGCCTCCGAAACCACGAGCGTGGTAAGGAAGACTCGGCACTTCACTCCATCGGTGTATTGGTGGGCGTGGCGGTATTATCAAACTTACCCAAATGATCATCCGGTCCGTTGTTCCATTATACTCGCCGATCGTAGGGGGCACGTAGTGCTTGGGCGAGGATCTCGCAGAATGGCTTCCGAAAATTGGCGGTTGGTCCGCTCGGGAGATGAGTCCGTCCGGAGCTTTCCTTCCTGTCATCCCGCCTTGGCATTTCATCCGAGGAAGATCCTATATCTCTTCGGGGGTGCGAAATAAGGCCCGGTGGAATGCGACGGTGGCTGGAGGTGCTTCCGCTCGGCCCCCCGACGCGGACGTTGCTTGTTGCTCCGCCCGCTCGGCGGATGCTTTTTGCTTTTGCTCCACGAGTTTGGCGGCCCTTATCTCGACCAGAGCGTCGAGTTCCTCCCTTGAAAGCGTCACCGTGTGCTGTCGTCCAGCCTCGTCCATTGTCTCTGCTCGGATGCAGGAGCGTTCCCACAGACGGCGCCATTTTGATCCTGTCTGGAAGCTGAGAAAACGAACCTGCCGGTGTGACGTGTCTGGAAGGTTGACCGCATCCCCATGACCCGGTTGATGATCTGTCCGTTGCGTTGACTAGGTCGTCTAAAGTCCTCCTCCGGTCAACTGTACCTGCATCCAGCGACCGGGTCGCCCCGGCCTCTGGTACCTCGGTGCTCGAGGCGAATCCCACAGATATATGAGTATCCAGATAATAACAGAATAGTAGTAAAATAAACAGATACCGAGTACGAGAACGTACCCTGGCCCAGGGGGGCGCCCTCGGATGGATGGATGAGCTGGTCGAGCTACTGATCAAGTCGACGTGGCCCTGGATCCGGAAAGCGGCATGTAGGCCAAGACATAATGGCTCGTAGGCCGATACGCGGCACGCAGGCCGGATAACACAGATAGCTCGTAATCATAAGAGAGATGCACAGAGTAAAACCCAACAACTCGATGGCCGGAACAACCTCGGCTCGATGGCCGAACCCAATCTCGGCGCGACGGTCGGAATAAACAAACCTGAGTCCGCCGAATGGCGGTTGTCCCGTGGGTGACGACGGCTGCCCGGAGGTGTCGGTGGCTGCGGCAGGAGCTGCCGGAGGTGACGGCGCTAGACGCCGGAGGCGTCGGCTGCCAGAGGCGGCTGTGGCCGGAGGCGGATCCCACTGTAGGGTGATGTCGGGGGCTGCCGGACGAAGCCCGCGCCGGAGGAGATTTCCGGCAAGAAGAGGAGCAATGCTCCTGTTCCGGTAGGTGACTACTGACAAAGGAGGAGGACACGAAGTGTCTTCCTCGCGGTGGCCTCTCGTGCCAAGGTCGTGACTGCCGACAAGAGGAGAGGGAGAGGAGAAGGCCGACGGCGGCAGCAGCAACAACCAACATAGCGAGCCCCCCTATTCCCTCCTCATGGCGGCGGCGCTGGAATAAGAAGGCCGGAGTGATGGAGGGTAGAGGAGAGGAAGAAGGGAGCGCCGGCGGCTTCGTCGGCGCTAGCGGAGAGCTTGGGAAGGAGAGAGCCTCTCCCTGGTGGCTGGCGGCGGAAAGGATCACCAAACCCCAGCCCCCTCAAACGCGAGCAAATCCCCCTCTCTCTGCTGTGAACGACGCTTCCCAAAAACCCCTCAGCCCTAGCAATCCTCCCTCCCCAAAATGCCGCTGACCACTTCTCTATTTACCTCTCATGCCCTAATTTACCTCCGGATCACAAGCCTCCCCCTCGAGTCTAGTCGAAGGAGGCGTGAGTCCGACTGACTGGACAGTCTATTGCAAAGAATTGAACCGCTATCGATGTCAAAGCTAAATCGCTGAACCAATAATATAATGTCGCTCGAGCGGTCGCTATAATAGTGGCGTCGTAGGAGATGGTAACGGTACCGAGCGGATCAAGTCGATAATCAGCCCGAGGCCGAGCGAACGACAAAACATCAAATGAGCGACAAAACAACAAGCGCATGACGAGTGCAAGCATAGCAGACCGAACAACACGCTGGACAACAGGTAGACCGAGCGGACGAGCGATGCCTAGTACGCGACCATGAAGATACCGACCGGATGATCGAAATGCAGTCGATCGGATGGATAGATGCTAGACGAACGATGTCGTGCGAGCGATCGAAATGACGCCGATCGGATGGATAGATGCTAGACGGACGCTGTCGTGCGAGCGATCGAAATGACGCCGATCGGATGGATAGATGCCGGGCGGACGATA
Organism: Zingiber officinale; assembly: GCF_018446385.1. Taxonomy (NCBI): domain Eukaryota; kingdom Viridiplantae; phylum Streptophyta; class Magnoliopsida; order Zingiberales; family Zingiberaceae; genus Zingiber; species Zingiber officinale. The sequence goes on along the minus strand of NC_055997.1, from coordinate 135,017,712 downwards.
CCGCTCGTGCGACCGGAATGATAGCGATCGGTCGGATAAATGCCGGGCGGACGATACCGCGCGTGCGACCGGAATGATGTCGATCGGTCGGATAACTGCCGGGACGCGCTGCGGCGGAATGACGCTCGATCGGTCGGATAATCACGGGCGGACGATACGCGGCGGCCGAATGATGTCGATCGGTCGGATAAATGTCGGGCGGACGATACAGCGCGTGCGAATGAGGTCGATCGATCGGATAAATGCCGGGCGGACGATACCGCGCGTGCGACGGATGATGTCGATCGGAAGAATAGATACCGGGCGGCACGACCCCGAACAGGGGAGATAGATGATCATGAATCGTCCGTGACCAGTGAAGGCCGCTCAACCGAACGGGGATATAGATATATGATGTCTTGGTCCACGAATCGTCCGAAACCGTGATGATCGTCAGATATAATCCTCCCACCGATCGGCTCGGGGTTCGCCATCGAGCCCCGCTCATATAATCCTCCGGCTGCTCGGCTGGGGTTCCATCGAGCCCGTGCGCCCACGGCTCAGATATAATCCTCCCCAACGGCCGGGGTCTTCACCATCGAGCCCGTAGCAGCTACGGGCTCGTATATAATCCTCCCGAACGGCTCGGGGGTCTTCGCCATCGAGCCCCTGGCTCGGATATAATCCTCCTGGCTGCTCTGGGGTCTTCGCCATCGAGCCCGTAGCTCGGACCAACAGTATATAATCCTCCCGGCTGCTCGGCTCGGGGGTCTTCTCGTAGCAGCTACGGGCTCAGATATAAACCTCCCGGTCGATCGGCGGGGCCTTCGCATCGAGCCCGTGGCTCGGATATAAACCTCCTACCGATCGCTCGGGGTTTTCGCCATCGAGCCCGTGGCTGATATGAACCTCCGGCCGATCGGCTCAGGGGCCTTCGTCATCGAGCCCGTGGCTCGGATATAAACCTCCCGGCCGATCGGCTCGGGGGCCTTCGTCATCGAGCCCGTGGCTCGGATATAAACCTCCCGGCCGATCGGCTCGGGGGCCTTCGTCATCGAGCCCGTGGCTCGGATATAAACCTCCCGGCCGATCGGCTAGGGGGCCTTCGTCATCGAGCCTGTGGCTCGGATATAAACCTCCCGGCCGATCGGCTCGGGGGCCTTGGCTCGAAGAACTACTACAGATCATATAACTAACCGAGAACAGATAACGGAAAAACTGACCTAGGTCATGAGGATAGCAGAACTCTTCGGCGTCGTCCATCTTCACGTTCCAGATCAGGCGCGTTCCCACAGACGGCGCCATTTTGATCCTGTCCGAACCAGAAGTCAGCAGACGCTGGGCACGTGACGCTCCAAGGCTCGCTGATGTAGGTCTCCAACTAGTGTCGAGATGCTCCGGCTATCCTGCACAGAAGTCGAGCCGGGAAGGGGATTCCCAGCGACGACCCTCCGACGCTCAAGTCAGGTAAATCACGATGAACAAGGTGGCTCCAGAAGTCTCAGAGTACATACCATCATCCCTTGTCGATGAAACCTGAGGTTCTTTATATAGAGCTGTGAAAGGTTTGGGCACGCGTACCAAGGTGCATAAGTGTCCCCTGTCCTATCCTAGGTATGCGGCTGTCAGAAAGCTTACCTGTCCTTTCCTAGGTACGCGGCTGTCAGAAAGTTTACCTGACCCATATCGCTACAGTCAAAGCATGCCCTCGATGGGACAGCAGAATCCCCTGTCACAAGATTTGGAGCATGACACACACGTGAAACCTACAGGTTGTCAGAGAAAGAAATCCTCTGGCCCTTTCCTTTGCTCCAAACTTGTAGTCCGAGCGGAAAGATACCTAAACATCCGACCGGACATCCGCAGTGGTTTACTTGTGCTTTGTGGAGACTAACAAACAGGGGTGCTTTATGACTGTGATCGGTCAAAAGGTCAGCTCGGTCCATGACCTTTTTAACTGAGCGTCGGAACCCCGATTTGACAGGGTGCCTACCAACTATAAGTGCAAACCGGCCGGACCCTTCCGGGTACTCGATTCCATCGACCGGCCGGCAGTCCAGTCGGACCGGCCATCTATGGCCGTCCGTCCGGTCGGACCACACTCTCCTCTGGGTGGGCGGCTGTTCCGGTGACTTCCACTTGGCGTTGACTTTGCAAGAGAAGGGGGGGCCCGCTCTTACTACCGGATCATCTAGCTTGCCGGACGTGTTCAGGAAATGTTTTTTTCCATATATCATGATTTACCAGACCCCTTACCTTCTCCCTTTGATGTCTCATCTGCCTCCATTTATGAGTATTTCTTCGGACATCCTAGACCGGGTGGACAAGATGAATTAGATGTTGATTTTCCTACTTTTGCAGCCCTAAGACTATCTGCCCCAGATTACATTCTCTTTAAGATTGTCACGAATTGTCTTCTGCCAATCACATCTAAACCCTTGTCAGAGATCCGACCATATCACTGCCTGATGCTTTATGGATTACGTTGGCGTCTCGATTTTGACATCATGTCGAGCATCTACTCTTCTATCATCTCCTATAGTGAGTCTACCAGCTTCACAGTTTATATGCCTTATGGGCATATAATTACGGATTTGCTCGAGACCCTACAGATTGATGTCTCCAAGGGAAGGATAGTCAAGATGGTGAGGCAGGACTGCAGACTTGGAAAACGTGCATTTTCCAAGTCTGGCATCATAGGACAGAATGGGACGGTTCGTTGGAAGGACGGGAGAGCACTAGGTGAGCTACCACGGGCACCTCCGCGACAGGTTGATGCTGCTCCCGTTGCTTCTCCTCCTCCTGCTGCTGCTAAGTATGGAGAGGCAGATCCTGATCTGCGCTGGCAGATTGCTGAGCTGGAGAGCCGCATTGATCAGCACGATGAGCTACTGGCTGCTGAGCTCCATGGGCTGCGCGTTCGGATTGACCAGCGTTACGATGATCTACACAGTCAGCAGTTAGCGACGCAGCAGGTGCTTCTGGGATAGATGGCCAGCTACCCATCGCCGCAGTATTACTCGGGCTATCCACCCTCGAGCATGCCGCCTCAGGGATTCATTCCTCCAGCAGATGATGATGATGCTCCTCATCTTGAGGATGTTGATTGATACACTTTGTTTTATGTTGGTCATTTTGACTGCCTATGTTTCAGATATTGTTTGATAGATACTGTGTCTGACCTGGATATTAGCTGTTTATGCTACTCGTTTTTCTATTACTTGCTTCCTTTTATTTTTCAGTTCTTATTGACTATTTATATGCTTTTCATATACCATACCTTGATTGTCTCTTATTTACTATCCGATATTACACTTAGAGTGAATTTTGTGTGAATTAAGAAAGAGACAGTATGGGTTAAGGGGGAGTCTTTTGAGTCTTATTGCCTAATTCGCACCTTTTCGGTGTTTGACAAAGGGGGAGAAAATGACTAAGTTTAGAGATGAATGAAGTTTTGATTTTAGGGGAAAGGATAACAGTTTTGATTTTAGGGGAGAGGATAACCTTTGAGGATTATTGACTTCTTTAGTGTTGTATTCATCTTAAGGGGAGGATCTTGATTCCCCTAGAATTAGGGAAATATGAGCATTTCTGATCTAAACTTCAATCGTGTTGTCAAACAACAAAAAGGGGGAGATTGTTGATACGGTCTGACCTGGCTGTTGTTTTGATGTTGACACTGATTTAAGTTTGTATCAGATATTAATTAAACTCAGATTGATTACTGATCAATGTTGTTCAGGTGGAAGGGAAAAGTCCAAGTATGGAAACTTGGCACGCGAAGTTAGAGAGGGCTCGGTAGCTCGTTCTTCGGACTAGGTCAGAGAGGGCTCGGTAGCTCGTTCTTTGGACCGAACGAAGTCGGAGAGGGCTCCGTAGCTCGTTCTCCGAACTAGGTCAGAGAGGGCTCGGTAGCTCGTTCTTTGGACCAAACGAAGTCGGAGAGGGCTCCGTAGCTCGTTCTCCGAACTAGGTCAGAGAGGGCTCGGTAGCTCGTTCTCTGGACCGGATGAAGTCGGAGAGGGCTCCGTAGCTCGTTCTCCGGACTAGGTCAGAGAGGGCTCGGTAGCTCGTTCTCTGGACCGGACTAGGTCAGAGAGGGCTCGGTAGCTCGTTCTCTGGACCGGACGAAGTCGGAGAGGGCTCGGTAGCTCGTTCTCCGGACTAGGTCAGAGAGGGCTCGGTAGCTCGTTCTCTAGACCAGGAAGGCTTTAGGGTTTAGGGCTGGGAAGCTCTAAACCTACCTACATAGGCATTGGATCGGTCTGTTGACCGATCCAGTGATACTATGGATATCTAATCGGTCTGTTGACCGATCCAGTGATACTATGGTTATCTGATCGGTCACCAGACCGATCAGTAACCAATCAGCAACATTCTGTGAGATTTACTGATCAGTCTGGAGACCGATCTGGAGGCAATAAAGTTCGGGAGAGAGTATAGGGGATCGGTCTGTGGATCGATCCACCTATAGCCTGATCGGTCCACAGATCGATCAGAGCTCTCCTGGACCGATCAGGCCATAGCCTGATCGGTCCAACAAGGTGTGGATCGATCTATTGACCGATCCACAAAACTGTCTGAAGTCTCTGCTGTTTCTCTGCAACTTCTGATCCATCTGATTTAACCATCTGTTGTTAGCTTTTTAAGTTGCAGATTACAGGTATCATGCCAATGCTCAAATTCAAATTAAGCTCCATCAGAAGAATAAGACAAAGGGTTCTTTCTGCTGTGTTTCGCTGCAAATGGTGCAATTGGAGCATCAACGGTTACTGGCTGCGATCAGGCTGTGATTTAGCTGCAATCAGTTGGGAATCAGCTTGACTCTTGCTCATTGGTTCGAGCTCAGAGACCCCAGTGAAGACCATGGGTTCTATTGGCGTGAGTTCAGAGAACCAGAGGAGGAGGAAGAGTGATTGGCGACGTTGTAGCTTGCAGCAGGGATTCGGTGCAGGTTGACAGCAATTCGGGACAGGCTGAACGCAGTTGAAGCAGAGGCATAAGAAGAAGGATGAAGAGAGGTTTTAATAGAGAACTCTCGATCGATCAAGCAAAGGTGCTGAGCTTTGAGTTCTTGGCTGTGCTTCCTTCTTGTGCTCTGTTTAACTGCTGTATTCGCTTGGCTATGAGCGTCTTTCTTCATTCTCTTTAGCCATTGATCTGTAAGTCTTGTGCTTTATTTCCATATTTTTCTGAGACTTTGTGGAGAGGTTACTCCACCGAGAAGGAGAAATTTTTAGCCGGTATCTATCCGGGGTGTGATCTACCGAAAGATCAATGGATCGTCCACCTTACGGACACGCCGAGGAGTAGGGGCAAGTTATCCCCGAACCTTGTATATACTGGTGTTAGTTGTGTGTGTCTTTCTTTTCTTTGTATTAGATTTTCATGTGCATATTTCCGCTGCGCTAACGATTTGATTGAAGAATTTAGTTAAGTTTTAGAGGAGGCTATTCACACCCCCCTCTCTAGCCATCCGAAGATCCTAACACTATTGACATAACTGTTGAACATCCTGTAGCACATGTTCACACACAAAACAATCTTGCAGAATCGTTTATTAAGCGCCTTCAATTGATTGCAAGGTCATTACTCATGAGAACAAAACTCCCAACTTCTGCTTGGGGCCATGCTATTTTGCATGCAGCAGCACTGATTCGTATTAGACCCACAAATTATCATGAGTTCTCCCCTTTACAATTGGTTTTTGGTCAAGAACCAAATATTTCCCATTTAAGGATTTTTGGATGTGCGGTATATGTTCCTATTACCCCACCGCAACGCACTAACATCGGTCCCCAAAGAAGATTGAGAATATATGTTGGATATGAATCTCCATCAATAATCAAATATTTAGAGCCATCGACTGAAGATTTGTTTACGGCTCGTTTTGCAGATTGTCATTTTGATGAATCAAAATTTCCAACATTAAAGGGGAGAAATAAGCAGCTGGAAAAGGCTATTAATTAGAATCAATTATCCTTGTCTCATCTTCACTCTCGCACAAAGGAATGTGAACTAGAAGTTCAAAAGATTATTCATTTGCAAAATTTAGCAAATGAATAGCCAAATGCATTTACAAATTCGAAGAAAGTAACTACATCCCATATACCAGCTGTTAATGCTCCAGTTAAAATTGATGTTCCTGTAGAACCATCTATTATTGCCAATGAATCTAAAAAAAGGTAGATCCGCTACCTTAGCGGCCCTCCTAGTGCCGGCCCCACGGATATGATTGCCAATGAATCTAAAGCACCTATGAAACGTGATCGACCCACTGGTTCCAAAGATAAAAATCCTCGGAAAAGAAAAGGAACCAAGGATCAAATTGAGGAATTCATAATTCTAGAAGAGTCCCCAAATATGATTCTAGAAGAAATTCAGGTACCTGAAACTTGTGACAATCAAGAGATCTCGATAAATTATGTCACAAATGGCCAAAAGTGGAATCAGAATAAAATTGACGTCGATGATATATTTGCATATAATGTAGCGCTAAACATTGTTAATGACAATGAGGACCTTGAGCCAAAGTCTGTTGAGGAATACAGATGTAGAAATGATTGGCCAAAATAGAGAGATGCAATTGAAGCGGAATTGAATTCACTTTCAAAACATAAAGTTTTTGGTGCTATTATGCGTACTCCTGATAGTATCAAACCTGTAGGATACAAATGGGTATTTGTGCGTAAACGATATGAGACGAATAAAATTGTCAGATATAAAGCACGACTAGTTGCACAAGAATTCTCTCAAAGATATGGTATCAATTATAAAGAGGCATATTCTTTTGTAGTGGATGCAACTACTTTTCGATATTTGATTAGTCTGACAATACATGAAAACTTGATATGTGTCTAATGGATGTAGTTACGACTTATTTATATAGATCACTTGATAGTAATATTTATATGAAAATCCTAGAAGGATTCAAATTACCTGCAATATATAACTCAGGTAATCGAGAACTTTACTCGATAAAATTATGCAAATCTCTATATGGATTAAAGCAATTTGGACGCATATGGTATAACCGTCTTAGTGAATATTTGTTGCAACAAGGGTATAAGAATGATTCGATTTGCCCATGCGTATTTATTAAAAGGTCTGGATCCGAGTTTGTTATAATTGCAGTTTATGTTGATGATTTGAATATTATTGGAACTGCAAATGAGCTTGCAGAGACAATAGGCAAGTTAAAGAAGGAGTTTGAGATGAAAGATCTCGGGAAAACAAAAATTTGCCTTGGTTTGCAGATTGAACACTTAAATGGAATTTTTGTCCATCAATTATATTATATATCAAAAGTGCTAAAACGATTCTATATGGATAATGTCCATCCATTGAGTACTCCAATGATTGTAAGATCACTTGATGTGAATAAAGATCCTTTTCGACCTCGGATGAATGATGAAGAACTTCTTGGTCTTGAAGTACCATATCTTAGTGTTATTGGAGCATTAATGTATCTTGCAAGTCATACACGACCTGATATATTATTTTCTGTAAATTTGTTAGCAAGATACAGTTCTTGTCCAATAAGAAGACACTGGAATGGAGTTAAGCATATATTGTGATATCTTCGAGGTACAATGGACATGAGCCTATATTATTCCAATGTACCCAAGGCTGAATTAATTGGCTATGCAGATGCGGGATATTTGTCCGACCCTCATAATGTTCGATCACAAATGGACTATTTATTCACGTGTGGTGGTACAGTTATTTCATGGTGTTCCACGAAACAATCTATTACCGTCACATCTTCTAATCATCCAAAGATCTTAGCAATTTATGAAGCACGCCGAGAATGTTTTTGGTTAAGATCAATAATACATCACATTCAAGGGTCATGTGGTTTGTCTTTTAACAAAGAAGTCCTGACGACCTTATATGAAGATAATGATGCATGCATTGCACAATTGAAAAATGGGTACATTAAAGGAGATAGAACAAAATATATCTCACCAAAATTCTTTTTCACTCATGATCTACAAAAGAAGGGTGATATTGATGTTCAACCAATTCGTTCAACTGATAATCTGGCAGATTTATTCACTAAGGCACTACCTACTGCAACATTTGAAAAGCTAGTTCATAATATTGGAATGCGCAGGCTCCGAGATTTAAAGTGATGTTGAGAAGAGGGGGAGTAAAAAATACTATACTCTTTTTTAATTTCCTTCACCATGATTTTGTCCCACTAAGTTTTCTTGGTAAGGTTTTTAATGAGGCAGTATCATGGACATCCAAGGGAGAGTGTTATGAACAATATGAATGCCCATGAACTCTTCCTATTGACTCTTGGCATTCCAAAGTATCTTCGAGTTCATTGATGTATCCATGTATCTTCAACGTATCTATAACATTCTGAACTATTCATATATTTAAGATATTCATGTATTGTAAGTATTCATGATGTATCGATGTATCTTGAGCCTTATAAATAGGGAGCTCCTGTAAGAGTCAAGTAGACACAAGATTGAATAAAATCTTTCCCACATTTCTCTTCATTTCTTCTATCTCTTTTGTTCTCTCTTCTGCGATATCAATCTTCGATTCTATATTCATACAACATTATAATTTGTAAGACTTTAAAAATATTTATTAAATAAATTTATTTTAATCGAGATATTTAATTCAATTAACTAATCCTAAAGTGATATATTCAATTCCATAAATATTATTCACCGATGAATAAGATAATTCAGAAAATGTTCATCAAAGTTAATCCCTTTAATAAGTACTAATTAAAAAGTTAACTGTATATATAATTAGAAATTAATCAAATATAGTTGGGCAATTATTAAAAAAAAAAGTCTTTTTTCTTATTTATTATTGCTCTGCAAGAGAGTTCCTTTAAAAAATCATCCATTTAAGACGACTAATAACTAAAGAATTTTTAAAATAATATTAAAATATTTCTTGATGACATTACTCATTTGAAAATCATGCCACGCAGTCTTGTGTCATAATATTTTTGTAATCATGAAAATCATGTCAAATATTTTGATAAACATTGTTTTTAAATTTTTTGAAGTTTTTTTCTTTTCTAAGGAATGCCCCCTTTTTAAAATTACATACATATTAATTTTATTTAACAAACGAGGGTGATGGTCAATGGTCATTAATAATTCATTTTATAGTAAAAATTAGAATCTGTCATCTCATAATAATTTCACGTGATAGGTCCCATGATTATATGTGAGAAGATAAATTAAAAAAATTATAGTGAGCTATTGTGAAAAAAAAAATTAAAAATCTATATATATTAATAGCAGTAGCCCTTTGACAAGGATATCAAGTTGATGACTAGCAGAGCAGCTGACACTCTTAATTTAAAAATCTATATATATTAACGGTGTTATGGATCTTAAATAGATGATTTCAGCCCCATGCTGGCAAGACGTTCAGGTAATTTTACGAGCATCTACGATTTAAAGATGTAGGCGTATTGTCGAATACTTTTCTCTAGAAAAATAAAAAATTTAAAATATTAATTACTGGGTTCGATGTCGATTAAATTTAAAATATTAATTACTGAGTGTGATGTCCATTGTGCTTTTAAATTTACCTCGTACTGATCCAGTAGGGAAACTATAATCCTAAATCTATGAATCTAATTTTATTATGAAATTTACTTCACTGCCCTGTTAAAATTAAAAAATTCATTACTTTTATAAACTTCTTCCCAAATCATAAATCCAAAAAATAATTTTATATTAGGTCCCATTAATTCACACATCATTATTTATATATTTTTATCTTTATTTACAATATTTATTTATATATGCTATCGTAAATATATATTTATAATATACATATTAATTAATTTATTACTAATCTATATTAATTTTATTTACTAATTTTTAATTAAAAAATAACCGTTTCTAGCTTATTTTGTATATTTAAAAAAAATATTTAGCCAATTTGATTTTGATATAAATTTGTATATTTACAAAAAATTAAAAAAAAAATAAAGTGGGTGTTAGCCCCAACATGTGGAGCCGCCACTAAATATTTTTTTTTTTAAAAAAAAAACTTATGCTGAACCAAGATTTAAATTTAAATACTGTATTTTTAAATTTTAAAAACCCACTAACCTTATAATACTATTGGATTCACAAAACCCACCCTCTTAAATTTTATGAACCTAAAATTAGAGTTACTTTTAGACCAGACCTTCTACTTAATAAAAAAATATCTTAAATATTTGGGATCTTAAATGGATGATGATCTTAAAAAAGAGAACTTTTAGATTAATAATAATTTTTAATTGCCATCCAATGGGCATTCTACGTTTAGATTAACAAGATAAGGGAAGGTAACAAAATAAAAGTGAAAATGTGATTAAGATAACGAAACAATATATTTTAGAAGATGCTTAAAAAACATAAAAGGTAGTCTGCACGAATCTCACGTTAATATGGGATTTGAGAGAAAGATCAGACCATATTATAAGTGTTTATGTGTCCTTTATCCACAATCTGTCCACAAACTTATAATATTAAATTATCGGTCTAACTAACTGAGTAGGCCGATCGTCAATAATGTCTGGAGCTACCTAAGTTCATCGATGAAGTTGATATCGGAGACTCGAAATAGACACCAAGCAAACTCAGCGCTTGAATCCAAATGAGGAGCCTCATTTGAGGAATAAAGACATCAAATCTTGCAATGAAATAGTCTCCTTAAAATAGATTCATCACTTCCGACAGTATTAAAAACTTACACTTGGACGCACATCTATTTCTCAAGATAAAATAATAAAATCATAATACAACTTAGCACAGGTTAATATGACAAATTAAATATATCTCTGAATGTTATCATGAATATCTATTCAATAAACAAATTGTTGAGCAGAAAACGAGGAGGAACGGAGGGATTGGAGCTCTCTTACTTTATGTAGAAGAATTGTTCAGAAACTCCTTCTTCACGTGCACACACAGATGTGCTTCTGCTCTTAATCTTTTTTTTTCTGTGTTTATTGCACAGGCGTAACCTCCTTATATGCATGACACCATTACGTGGGTATGAGCATCCCCAAGCAATTGGCATTCGTGCAGAGCCGGAACGTGGCATGCAAACAAATCCAAGTCACATGGCGTGCATGAATAGCAAGGTGTCATGCATACAAATAAGACATGTGTCATGCAAGCAAAGCAAGTAGCATCCCATGTGACATGCTAGCTGAGTCACGCAGGCTGAGTGAGACTCGCAGTAAATTTTGACGGATTCTCATGGATACATTATACGATTCTCTGCGTGCAGTAGTGTTCATCAGAAAATCCTTGGGTTAATATAATTCGGATCTTAGAATCATACTCCTCCTGTATAATTGATCAGTCGTAACATCACTCAATTAATGCAAGATTAATAAATAATAATTAAATTATGTTTTCATTTATATTTTTTTAACAATTTTCTATATATATATATATATATATGATATGTAGATATCACTCTTTGAATATTTTTCTGTGAAAATCTATTTACTCACTAGCTGATCAGTAGATGCGATGTATTTGAACTGTTTTACTATTTATGTAAGCATGGATAGATCTCACACAAGATTTTCTTTGATATAGCTTAGGTCTTATAAGTGCGTTCGTTCTTGGCCATGGATGCACCTAGTTCTGTGAGAAATGCTAAGAATTCTCATCGATCAATTTATATTAAGTATCTATACTATGCATTATTACATTATCAATTGTAAAAGTAAAAAATTTTCAATTTATAAAGTTTATCAACCAAAGAACTATTGTCAATCAAAACTGAATTAAAAAAAAATACTAAACATTCCATTTTCAAATGAATGTGAATAACTTGATTTACTCAAATAAGAAATTGAAATTAAGTTATGTTTTCTTAAGTTATGTCTGAAAGACAGTACAATAAAAATATTTTCTAAATCTAAATAGATATCAATTTCTAAATAAAGGATAAAAACACTAATAGATTCAACTGTAACATTCTTTCTATATTCTGTATAAATGTATTTTTCACCATCAAGTAAAAGTCAACTCTTGAGACAACCCTACATAGTGACACATATGTGAGTAGTAATATTGGTATTTATCCTTTACGTATCAACAGGTACAATTGCTAAATTGACTTCCAAATTAACAAATTTGAGAATTTTACCCTTCTTTACCCACTAATTAGCGTATTTAAGATAATCTTTCTTCATATGACATTCCTTCTTGCAAAAGAAATAAGTGAATTCTTTATCCTGCTTCTTGTACTCTTTATGACGCTTTTAGAATCTGCAGTTTATTTTCTTTTTCCTTTGTTATTGATCCTCTTTCACTTCTTACTTAGACTTTGAGAACTAGATGCTAATTAGTGAGTACTCTTAGATGTCTCAATCTTTAGTTTCCCCTCCATTTGCACGCATAAGCAATGAGCTCATTCAATGTCCACTTTTTCTTTTGAATATTATACAATATCTTAAAAGGGGTGAACCATGCAAGTAGAGATATCAAGATGAAATGCACTAATATACTCTCAAGCATATCTATTTTTAGTACTTTCATACTTGTCGCTATATTGGACATCTCCACAATGTACTCCCTTATATTTCCTTTACTATTGTACCACATGATTACCAACTTAGTAAGAAGTGTGATAGTCTCAACCTTTTCATTTGAGATAAATCAACTTGTTAGTTAGTTAAGGAAACTCCTTGCATCTCCTCTCTTTATTATTGAGATCTTTATGGGTGCCAGTATGGAAAGTCTCATGATACTCAGATACATATGATTTAATTTCTCTCACAGCTGAAACTCATCCCTCTGCTTTATAGTCCTAGTACTGGTCAGAGGTGCGGGGAGATCGTTTTTTAATGCATAGTCTAAGTTCATGTAGCTTAAGACTAGGATCATGTATTCTTTCTATTCAGTAAAATTTAAACTAGTTAATATTAGGATGATATTAATATTGGCAATTATAGATTACGCTAAAATTAAAAGAGTATAGATTATATAAGTTCATGATTTAATTAAAGCCAAGAATATGAATAAAATTATGTAAATAAAATAAAATTTTAAATGTACATAAATTGTCTCTTTACGAAATATCAAATACAAAATTACATTTTACTATATAGACTAAAATACAATTTGTCAGCTCAAACTTTAATTGACCACATAATGTGTCTTCCTTTGAGCCAACTCATTGTGTGCATAATATGATACTTTATATGAGTTTTATTTTGATCAATAATTCACTATAACCTTTATCAACCACATAATATGTTTTTCTTTAGACCGACATATTTTGTGCATGATCTAAACAAAATAAAAGTTTATTCCATAGTTGTAAGCTACCTTGAATATATATCTTGTATAAAAGTAACTTTCCTTTAAGCAGATTACTCTTAGCATAGATATATGTCTACCAATATAAAATGCACTAAATTTACCTAAGATTTATTCCTTTGGACCAATACAATAGTTCAACTTAATAGCACATTATATAGATAGACCCAAGAAAATACTAACAACTTTAACTGAATAGATAATTACTTAATCAATCTTAATAACTTTAAATTAGATTTATCAATCGATTGATATCATATGACAATTGATTAATTTTAGTCAATCGATTACTATAATTGATTTAAAAATTTACTGTATATGAATATATGATCATGTAGAATTCACCTTTAAAAAAAAGCTAAAGCTTCCTTCGAGTTTTATAATTTAATTATTTATTAATGATATTTAATCTCATTCTTAATCATTCATGTGGCATAAAGCGATTCACTCGCCCCCAGCACCCTCGTCAACCCGTCCCTAAGCCAACACGGAGGAGGTAAATCGCAGGTGGCTACTAGCCATTAGTGCAAATGGCCAAGACATGGGGGAGGTCATGCTCGGTCACGCCGAGTTTCAATCCCAAGACCTCATGTGGCAACACCTCATGTCTTAACCATCTCACCCATGCGTTACATTCAATCGATTCAAACATACACTAAATCGATTCTCATGCATAGATGCATGCATTACATTCAATCCATTTAAACCTACACTAAAGGGGTGTTTGGTTGATGAATTTAGAAATTAAAGAATAACATAATAGTAAAAGATAATGTTTAGATTATGGGTTTAATTTGAAAATCATAATTTGGAAATGATTTCTAGATTTATGGGAATCAACCAAATCCATATAACTAAGTAAATTTCATGTCCATTTTTATTTCCATTCCACTTTACTATCAAATTCATACCCATAATTATTCCCATCCTTTAATAAATCAATTCTCATGCATGAATTACATTCAATTAATTCCAGCCCCCATTAAATCGATTCTCATGCATGAAACATTATTTAATGCCTTTTAATAACATATACTTTTTTTTTCTACACATCTGATGTAAAAACAAAAGTTTTAGTTGATTAGAAATATTTCTAATCAATTTTTAATTGATTGGAAATATTATGTGATGGAAAGAGTTTTAATTGATCAGGATATTTTTAATCGATTGACTAATCAATTTTAATTATTTTTTATCATGAATTTAACTGATTAATCGATTTGAAAAATTAAAATTTTTAATCGATTGATAGCAAGATTTTATCGCAACTCAAGACTTTTACTTGATTGGAAAAATTATCAATCGATTGATAGCCTAAATTGATTAATCTAATTGATCATCCTATCATCTTAATCGATTAATGAAATTAAATCAATTAAATCAATCAATTCCCATCGATTATGTTCACCATTTTAGGCTTCGTAATCAATTGGGCAACCAAGCCAATCGATTAAGTCATCACGATTTAACCTAAAAATTAGATTAAACTTGATGGTTCTTCCTGTCACGCCCTGAAGGTGTACTTGTTAAATAAAACTGATGGTACCCCTTTTGACAATATTGGATACAACATGATATAAGTCCATTAATTGGAAATAAATACACAACGAAAAATATAAGATAACAAACTACCCAATAAAGGGATTTACACAATCCACTCACAACATGAAAACTAAAATTGACTACGTGCTAGTATAGGTTAACACAACAAATATCACAACCGATTAAGAATACACCACAAGACTAAAGTCCATGAACAAAACCAAGTGCAAACACAAAGCAATGAGACATAACATGGAAAACACGATCTTGAATGTGATGTGAGAGTGGCAGTCAAGATCTCTAAACGACACAACACATCCTCTACCTGCTAACCTGAAAATAAAAGGAAAAGTAAGGGATAGTGAGTACAAAATACTCAGCGGTAATAAGAAAATAGTATATGATACTATATATAAGGAGATCAAAAGAATAAGTCTTAGGTAAAATACTTACTACAAAAGTTAGAGCACTAATATAATCATCTACTAACCCAAAAACATAACCAATAACATAACACTCACTAACCTGCTCAACCGAAAATAACCAATAAATCGGAAGTACATACAGTACATCCAAATTTGAAACTAACAAATATATGACCGATATATATAGCAAGCATATAACAAACATTAACTGTAGGATAAACGCTCTACCATAGATGATCCCGTGGGCAGTCAGGATAAACAAATAGTCACTGTATGGGGGTGAACTCGCTACCACGTACAATCTATTGGGCAGATAGGGTATATACATAGCGATCTAGCTATAGCACACGAACTCGCTATCAAGAATGTCTCATGGATAGTTGTATGTACCATGATCACTGACAACTCTTTCAACAACAAATAAGAGACAATGGCCGATAGGATATACCAATTGTCGTTGATGACTTTCTCAACCACGAATGGAAGACAATGATCGACATGATATACCAACGGTTGCTGACGGCACTCTCAACTACGAATGAGAGATAATGGTCGACAGGATCATATACTAATGGTCGTTGATGACTCTCTCAACCACAAATGGAAGACAATGGTCAACAGGATATATATGATATAATGATACATAGAAAATCAATAATCACACCAATATAACACTCGATAACCCTACCAGCGTATATACATGAGTCTAAATAACAAACAAAGGTCTAGTAAGATACTCGATATCCTAGACTATCGTACAATCTTATTAATGTATAGACCTGAGCCTAAATAACAAACAAAGGTCTAGTAGAATACTCAATATCCTAAACTACGATACAATCTTACTAATATATAGATCTGAGTCTAAATAACAAACAAAGGTCTAGTGGGATACTTAGCTATCTAGCTACGATCTACGTGCAATAACTCAATACCATTAGCTGATCTAATGGATAGTTCAAATGTATAGAAATGCAATATATAAGTAACAAGTCTAACAACATTCATCTAAGTACAATAGTAACAATATAAATAAAGGAAATTCTAGTCATCTAATCGTAACATCTCAACTAATTAACTTCATGGTATCATCTTAAATATCCTAAAACAATGAGGTCCTAATCAAATAGTCCCAAATGATCGTCTGAAACAGATAACCTAGTAGAATACTCTACCACTTACTATAGTATAAAATCTAACACGTATATACACGAGTCTAAGTATATAACCATACAGTATGGTATAAATGCATGAGTATATGATCACAATTACATTATAGTTTGGCAATATCCTACATGTATAACCAACCCAAGTAGGAATAATAAGTTAATTAGATTGCATAGATATTAAAATAGATCAAAATACAAGATCAAGCAATAAAAAGTCAAGTTCAAGAAGTAACATAGAGTATATATTAAGGTAAAAATAGCTAATAATACACAAGAAATGTAAATAACAGAATCATGCACTAAGGTCAAAAATCTAAAGAAGACAAGCAAAAACTACTCACCTAATCTATAGATCGTTATATCAGTCTTCAAATCAAAAGGTCTACTTCAGACTCCCATCCTACTGGGGTAGAATGCGAAGCAACACTAAATACTAAACTAATTCTAGTAGTCATCAATAGCCTACATATATAATTTAATCCTTTGGTATTTGTCTAAATTTAATTAAATAATAAATCAATCTTTGACTTAATTATTTAATCAACTAATCAAAATTATTTTATCAAATTAATTCAATCTAATATTATTTCTTTACCCTTATAAGTAATCAACTTCCGGTTAATATCAAATAATCAAACTAAATTAATTATTCTATAATACGTTATTATTTAATCAATAATCACTTAACATGTTAACCTAACAATCATTATTTGATTAATACATCAATCTAATTAGCAACAGGGTCAAATGAACTTTCATCTAATCAAAGCAACTCATTATCTTCTTTCTCAGACGGAGTTTCCTGCAGTTAGCATTTGCTCCAGGTTAGGGCTAGGGGTCAGAGGTGGAAACAACAGCGACATCAGTGGCTGCTCGGCAAGGAGAGTAGCAACAACTACTCGGCACATGAGACTATGCGACTTGTAGTCATCACGGTGGCTGCCAACTGCGGTGAACAGCGGAGGTCGACGATGTTAGCAGTGATGGCGACAGTACGGTCTGGAGCAACGGTTGGTAAACAACTGGCCACTGCTTACCAGCAAGGGGGAGGGTGGCGGTGGTGTCGTGTGGACGTAATCGCGACTAAGGAATTGCGTGATTCTGGTCAGGACACCAGCAGGCGACATCCTCAAGGAAAGAAAGGGGCGTGGTGCCAGTGGTGGTGGCCAGCGCCCGGTGATGAGTGTCCGGTGGCTGCACGTGCACACGTGGTTATGGGTGAGGCAACGTTGAGCTATCGGGTGGCACAACATCATGAGAGCCGGGCCGGTTTTAGGTATAGGCTACTAAAGGCCTATGCCTAGCGTCCCTATATATATATATATTTTGAGAGAATAGAAAAATATAAAGATTTGAAACACGATCTTATTGGATTTCACAAAGATATCTTTGGATTTGCATGCTGCATGATCTTATTGGATTTCCCATAGATTTTGTTACATTTCAATGGATTTATCAAAATCCTATCTTTCTTTTTATCCCTCTTATCTATATAGAAACCCTACATTCCCATTGGATTTCTCTTGTTATTTTCCTCTCTTCCCTTTTGGCCCTTTTCCAACTTGTAGCCAATTTGAAGAAGTGACATGGGGATGAAGATGCACAGTAACTATTTTTTGGTAAAAAAAATATCTTCTTTTGAATTTTTTTAGAGAAAAGTGGTTGTTTTGTTTCATTACCTTAAAGTTTAAGCACAACAACACATTATTTTTCTAATGTATGATAAATTTAGTATTTTGTAATGAGCATTTTTTTTATTAAATTAATAACTCAATCAACACATTACACTCTTTTTACTAGAAGGGAGTCATTCATTAATTATTGTTAAATAAAGAAATCAAAGAATGCAAAGATTGAGTAGTAGGATTTCCTTTTAAAAATAATATCAAAGTCTTAATCTTTTTCCGCCTAGGGCTTCAACTAGGATTGAGCCAGCCCTACATGAGAGGGACAGGAGACTGTGGTTCTCCCACATCTAGCGGCATCGTCGTCCGGTCCACATGCGAAGGGAAGACGAATATGGGCTCGCGGCAGCCGACATGACGACGTCATGGCGAGTGAGCGGAGAGGAGGTGGCCCAAAAGAGATGAACACGGACTAAACTTTTATTTTTTTAGGTTTAAAGTAATACAACGGATTAAAAAATATAAATATTTCCTAGTTTAAATTGGATAACTAAACCATCTTCTTTTCTACCCCATTTTTCCTACAAAACATAAAAAAATTCTTTTAAAACCTAAAAAAAGTTCAATAAATTCTATAAATTCATCTAAATTTATTTTCTTATTAATTATCAATTTTTATGTTATTGTTTTCCTAAATAAATTTAATTATCTCCGATTTTAATCATTTTAATTCCTTATATATATTTTTGGTATATTACATTCTCTCCATTAATAAAAATTTAGTTCCTAAATTTACTACTTAGATGGTAATACTAAGGTATCCTCATCTAATGTAACAACTAAATAGTATACCCCTATATTAGTCCATTCTAATATCTCGAAAAATCTATAACGGTCTAAGATCCCTTATACATTACTTGATCTACAGTCCATCTAAGTGTCACAGCAGGATTTCTAGGACAAGGAGTTGCAATCCATTGTCTTTCTTTTATGGAGGAGAATTTAGTGGACTATTGCTATGTTCCTCAATTTGGCAGGTATCGAAAACTACATCTGGAATTTCTCGAGGAAGACGATTTCTCTCCTCTGGCATAAGAAGCTTTTCTTTTTTGTCAATATACTCAAATAGAAATCTACGCCATCCTTTTTCTTTTGCTTGATCAATCAGTTTCTGTAACTTCAAAATTTCCTTGTCAATCCAATGGTTCATTATGTAAGCATGAATACTTCTGACCTTCTCCTCAAGATCTGTAACAGTGGCCTATTGAAAACGTCTTTATTTGCTAACTTGCATAGATATTCACATTCATCCTCGTGGAAGTCATCATCGGTTAGCATATACATTGGAACATCCTTGTGCATATTGGATACACGTAGAACCATAGCTGTGGACATTGCCACTATCTTGTATGTTTGAGAGATATTTTTAACACCTGTAACCTGCCCGAGCTTGTACATCTTTTCAGCCCGAGAGTAGAAATATTTAGGATCAAGTTTGACTCTCCCAAAACATCTAGAAACTTTATCTTCAAAGGTATCAGGATCTTTAAGAAGTTCTACAATTAAAAATTGCCTCATATAAACCAAATTGATGTTCTCGCTAACTATGGAGGCATAGTGAGATTAATTCAATGCAGAAAGGTCTCTCTTATGATTCTTCAGATGTGATGTATCAAATTGGTAATCATTGTTTTTCTTCCGTTTCTTAAAGCAACTGCAACGCCGATGTTAATATCTCGTTATAATCATACTGTGCAATTAATCTTGCGTTGTGGAGGTGCGCCTCCGCGTTCATCGCTTGAACACGTTCAAGCATGCATGGGGTGGGCCAGGGTTGGTTGGCCCACTCCATGTGTATATATATTTTTAATTTTATTTATTAAAAAATATAAAATATAAATAAAAAATTAAATAAAATAGTTAGTTTTTTAACGATATTTTTTAACGGCTAGTTCAAAATTTCATCTATAAATATCCATCAATATGTACATATATTTTCATTCTAACTCACTACTATTTCAATTGTACTCTCTGAATATTCTCCCCATCTATTTTTTTAAGTTTCTATCATCTTATTTTCTATCCGAAATAGATGAAAATAATAGGGCATTTTTTACAAATTTCTTAAATTCTACAAACAACTTGCAAGAATATTCATCTTCCCAAAATCCATAAATTCCACCAAATTATCAATACTCACATCCATTTCCAAATTTGTCGTTTTCTAAGCAAAATCTTCAAATTTTCCAAAATTTTGGAAATTCTATGAATCATAATTAGATGGTAATTTAAAATAAATTTTGTTTTTCCAACTTTATAATTTTAGCCTCTCAGTTATAATTTCGTTTTCCCAACTTTATATAATTTTAGCCGCTTAATTTCTTTTCCCAACTTTATAATTTCATTTTCTCAACATTATAATTTCATTTTTCACATACATCTATTTTATTTAATAAATATATTAAAAATTAATATTATTTTTGAAAAATAATAAAATTATATTTTTAAAAGTAAGTTTATTATTAAAATAATAATAATAATAATTTAAATATTTTAAAACATATTTAAAATAAATTTATTTAATATGATCTAATTTTAAAATGATTGAGTGAATTACGGGATCTATAAATAATGAAGGTTAATGTTAAAAGGAATGTGAGTAAAAGAATGAGGTTGTTATAATGAGTATGTGACAGTAAGCCAATATTTTTTTGATGAGATGGTGAGTGTTATAACGAGATAGCATTACAGATGCCCTTTCGCCTACCAAATGCATCAACGCCTTCTTCCAAACTAAAAGACAACACATCGTCTGAGTTATCACTTGAAGCAAAGTGCCTTTCCAGTAAGCTGTATATTTTCTGAAATTTCACTTTCTTCTTTCTGAATAAACTGTACAGCCGTTCATCACATATAACATTTTTTTTCTCTTCTTATCATTAAGGATCATGAAGTTTGTTTTCTTGAATGTAATCCTTTACAATTTCACACGCATCTAATTGTGTAAGTGGTTCTTTTGTATCCTTACCAAAAGATGAACCCCAACCAACAAACTCCTTTTCCTTTGGCCTGGATCTCTTTTGCCACTTCTTTGATCTAACAGATGTGCCTTTCAAATCCTCCAAAATTGCCAACCCAATATTGAAATTGTCTTTAAACTCATCAAAGTCAGATTCCACCTCCTCAAGTCCATCCGAATATGATCTAGCCTGACAATTTTCACCTCTTTTAAGAAGAGCATTTGCTGGATGAAGATCAACAAGTGTCAATTTTTCCTGATCCTTGATGAGTTCCCAATAATCCTGGAACAAAAACTCATATATATGTAGTAGTGGTATCTTCAAAGTCTACCTTTCCCTTGGGCAGCAATAACATTGGATAACAGCTGCTCTTTTACAAATACAGCAATAATGCCAACCTGAAATCGTACATCTGTAAATTTCCCCCATCCTTGCCAATGAAGTAGCCCTCCGCTAAATCCTCCTTGTTCGACTTCTTACTCATCTTAAACCCACGTCACAAGCGTTTAAAATCGACTCTTTACCTCGATAAGGATTCTTAAAACCTCGACGGCTCGACAGATCCCAAAATCCACGCAGAATCTAAAAAGCAGCACAAACGCGCCTCATTTTTTTTTTTTTGTCAATCGAACTGCGCTTCGAGCAACCATCAGAGAATCGACAAGGCAGCATTCCTCTCTCAAATCAAACCAAACATAATCGAGTCCAAGAACAGCAGGGGCTCCCATAGCAACGGACGGCCCAACAACGACAAGGCGGAATGGGGAAGAGAAGAAAACCCACAGCGAGTGAAGAGAGAACTGGCCGAATGTTACGGACTAGGGTGAAAGCCAAAACGGCGACATCCTATCACGTTGTGCCCTGGACTTGATTAACTTTATCTTTTCTGCAATTCATATATTTAAATGTCCTTTCTAGATTTTGTGGTAAAAGGTGATTCGCTCGTTCCACCCTCGTCAATCTGTCCCTAGGCCAACACGAAGGAGGTAAATCGCAGGTGGCTACTAGCCATTAGTGCAAATGATCAAGACGTGGGGGAGGTCATGCTCGGTCACACTAAGTTTCGACCCTAAGACCTTATGTAACAACACCCCATATTTTAATCATCGCACCACCCCTAAGAGACGTCCTTTCTAGATTATCGAACTTGATACGAATAGTCCAGAATGAAAGTTCTCATAAAATAGAATACATTAATTTTCTATTGACTAGGATAGTATGGTCTATATGCCTTGTCCATTACTCATTTCTTAGTGGCAAGGTCCTACTTTCTGACTCATTCTCAATTGATGTCGCAGAAGAATCTACATCATCTTCATCAAGTTCAAGTCCTAAGTGTCAACTGGTTATTTTCATTGTCAACCTTGACCACAACTATAAATAAGACTTATCACTAAGTGTCATCATGCTAGAATAATAAATAAATAAGTACCTAATAGACCGATATAGAAATAGCTACATCATCCGACAAAATTGGAGGAAGTCTAACCAACCATACCTTAATTCCTAGGGTATTCAACTTGTCTAATAATAAACTACACCAAATAATGAACACAAAAGGTAAGATAATCACTAGAAGTATACCTTAATTTCCTATAACTCAAAGATGTCATGTCACTGTCCGGTCCCAAAACTCAAAAGTCACATCAAGAAAACAAGACACAAAATTCGAACACAAAAATAGGCTTCACAACTTGTGGTTCTGATATCAATAAAATTGTCACGCCTCGAATGTGTACTTGTCTAACAGGACGGACGATACCCCTTGTGACAATATTTGATACGACATAATATAAATTCACAAATTGAAAATAAATACATAGTGGAAAATATAAGATAACAAACTATACAATAGAGAGATTTACACAATCCATTCACAACATGAAAATTAAAAGTGACTGCGTGCCGATATGACCTAACACAACAAATATCACAACCGATTAAGAATACACCATATGATTAAAGTCCACAAACAAAACTAAGTACAAATCCAAAGCAATAAGACATAATGTGAAAAATATGATCTCGAGTGTGATGTGAGATTGACAGGTAGAATCTCTGAGTGATAATACACATTCTCTATCTGCTAGCTTAGAAATAAAAAGAAAAAGTAAAGGGTAGTGAGTATAAAATATTCAGCTGGTATAAAAAAAATAGTGCATGATATTATATATAAGGAAATCAAAGGGAGCAGTTTTAGGTAAAATATTTACTACAAAATTAAGAGCACTAATATAATCATCTACTAATCTAAAAACATAACCAATAACATAACACTCACTAACCTGCTCAACTGGGTATAACCAATAAATCGAAAGTATATACAGTACATCCAAATCTGGATGAACAAATACATGACCAATATATATCGCCAGCACATAACAAGCACTAACTGCAGGAGAAACGTTATACCACGGATGGTCCTATGAGAAGTCAGGGTAAAAAAATAGTCACTACTTACCACGTACAATCTTGTGAGCATACAGGGTATATACGTGGTTATCTAGCTACTGTCTACACGCGAACTCACTACCATAAATATCTCATGGGCAGTCGTATGTATCATGACCGCTGATGAGTCTCTCAACCACAAATGAGAAACAATAGTCGAGAGGATATATCAATAGTCGTTGATGACTCTCTCAACCATTGATGGGAGATAATGGTCGACAAGATATACTAACAATAGTTGACGACTTTCTCAACTACGAATGAGAGACAATAATCGACAAGATATATATGATATAATGATACACAGAAAATCAATAATCACATCCAATATAGCACTCTATAACCATACCTCGATTTAATCTCGTTCGCGTATAGACATGAGTCTAAATAACAAACAAAGTCTAGTATGATACTCAATATCCTACACTATGGTATAATCTTACTAATGTATATGCCTGAGCCTAACTAACAAACAAAGATCTAATAGCTAGGATACTCGATATTCTACACTACGATACAATCTTACTATATATAAGCCTAATCCTAATTAACAAACAAGGATCTAGAATGCTCAACTGTCTAGCTACGGTCAACGTGCGATAACTCAATACCACTATCTAGTCTAATGAGCAGTTTAAATGTATAGAAATGTAATAAGTAGAAAGTCTAACAACATGCATCTAAGTACAATAGCAAGTACAATAGTAACAATATAAATCAAGGGAAGCCTAGTCATCTAATCGTAATATCTCAACTAACTCCGTTGTATCATCATAAATATCCTAAAACAACAAGGTCCTAATCAAATAGTCCTAGATGGTCGTTCGAAGTAGATAACCTAGTAGAATACTCTACCAGTTGTTACAATATAACATCTAACATGTATAGATATGAGCCTAAGTATATAACCATATAATATGTTATAAATGCAAGAGCATATGATCATAACTACACTATAGTTTGGGAATATCCTACATGTATAACCAATCCGAGCAAGAATGATAAGTTAGACTACATAGATATCAAGAATGATAAGTTAGACTACATAGATATCAAAGTAGATTAAAATACAAGATCAAGTAATAAAAGGTCAAGTTTAAGAAGTAACATAGAGTAGATATCAAGATAAAAATAACTATTATACAAGAAATGTAAATAACAGAATCATGTACTAAAGTCAAAAATCTAAAGAAGATAGGCATGAACTATCCATCGATCTGTAGATCATTACAATAGTCTTCAAGTCAAAGAGTCTGCTTCGGACTCCAATCCTAAAGGGCAGAATGCAAAGCATCACTAAGTACTAGAATAATTCTAGTAGTCATAAATAGTCTACATAATTTAATCTGTTAGTATTTGCCTAAATTTAATTAAATAATGAATCAATCTTTAACTTAATTATTTTTTCAAATTAATTCAATCTGATATTATTTCTTTAACCTTATAAGTAATCAACTTCCGATTAATATCAAATAATCAAACTATCATTCTCTGAATTGATTATTCTATAATACATTATTATTTAATCAATTTCGTAATCAATAATCAATCAACATGTTAATCTAACCAGCATTACTTGATTAATACATCAACCTGTGGTTAGCATTCAAATGAGCTTTCAGCTAATCAAAGCAGCTCATTACCTCCTTTCTTAGATGGAGTTTCCTGTGGTTAGCATTTGCTCCGAGTCAGGGCTAGGGGTCAGAGGTGGAAATAGCAGCGACATCGGTGGTTGCTCTGCAAGGAGAGCAGCAACGGCTACTCGATGCATGAGACTATGCGGCTTGTAGTCACACATAGGTGTTGCTCGCGATGACTGCCTACTGTGGTGAATAGCGGGGGCTGACTGTGTTAGTAGCGACGACGACAATACTATTTGGAGCAAAGACTGGTAAACGATTGATGACTGCTTGCTAGCAAGGGGAGGGCGGCGGTGGCGTTATGTGGACTCAATCGTGACTAAGGAATCGCATAGTCGTGGTCAAGACACTGACAGGCGACAACATTAAGGGAAGAGAGGGTCGTGACGCCGATGGTCGTGGTCAGTCGATGAGCATCCGGCGACTGTGCACACACACGTGGTTATGGGTGAGGCAACGCCAAGCGATCAGGCGACGTGACATGGCCAGAGGGAGAGGAGACGGTGGTTCTCCCACATCCAGCGGCGTTGCCATTCGGTCCACATGCGAAGGGGCGACGATTGTGGGCTCGCGGCAGCCGACACGATGGTGGCATCGCGAGTGCACGGAGAGGGAGGTGGTGCCGAAGAGATGAACACGAGCTAAGCTTTTAGCTTTTATGTTTAAAGTAATATAACATATTAAAGAAAAAAAATATTTCCTCGTGATTTACGTAGTTAAAATATATTTCTTTTTTATCTTATTTATCCTTATAAAATATATTTTTTTAAAAACAAAATTAGAAAAAATTTAGTAAATTCTATAAATTCATATAATTATATTTTCTTATTAATTATCAATTTTTATGTTATTATTTACCTAAATAAATTTAATTATCTTAAATTTTAATCATTTTAATTCTTTATATATATAAAGATGTTCGGCGTTGTTCTTACTGTTCTTCACATCAACATAAAAAATCTTGGAAAAAAAGCATATCCTAAGTTCTTCTTATATGATTTTCGATGATCAAAAAATTATCTTATATTAAGAAAATTTGATCTAGTATACAAATAATAAATCAACGAAAAATTTAAACTGTATTACCATGAAATTAAAGAAATAGAGCCTTGACTCTAATACCGCATGTTAAATTCTTATAAAACCTAAGCCATGAAATTAAAGAAATAGAGCCTTGACTCTAATACTGCATGTTAAATTCTTATAAAACCTAAGCCGTATGAATTCTAAAATACAAAGAACTCACATATAGAAAATATAAGAATAAGAAAATCTAGTTTCATCAATTAAACATGTGTAATATATAAACATAAAAATAAGGAATTTGATTGAAGAGACATTGTTCTTGTCATCGGCTTTATCCCTATGGAAGAAGATGCAGCGGAAGGAAGAGGGAGGTCTTCTAAGGGGCTTAGGGAATGACAACGCCGAAGATCTTTTTGTCGATAGGAAACAAGAAATTAGGTCAAGATTTTCCTAAATCTCTATGGAGCTCAATTATCAGTCCATAGAAGGGTTCTATATATTGAACTCATATGCAATAACCCGAAGCTCAATAAACATAAGTTAGATCATTTTAAAGAGTTCGAATTGTATTTACATGTTCAACTTACAAATAAGTTCACATAATAGGGATAATAACATTCAATGCCAAATACTAACACCGGTTGAACTTCTAATCAATGTCAAGTATGTAATTTACTTTACCCACTTAAACTCTCTATAATCATATTGCTCAAATATCAAAATCCTAAATTAAACTATGGTCAATCTTGACATTACATCAATAGAAGGCCTATTAAATTTGCTAGTTAAACTAAAGCCATTTGGATCAACCTTTCGAATATATTATGTCTAAATCAAGGTGATGTAATTTGACGATTGCCCAAGAGTTGGTCAATGAAAATCCTCTTTAAAATACAAGATCAAAAGTGTTTGCAAAATCTGAATCACTATTTAAGTATGTTATGCTTGAGTAATAGAGTTGCTTTATTGGATAAGGGTTGATTCTAGTGGAATTTATTTCCCAAAGAATTATATGTCTTTCCACCTAGGAGGCTATTCGGTACATGATTTATTTCCCTTTATCTCATTCTGAGACTGACACACTTAGGTGAACAAAATCCCCTTTTACTTCAACGATGAAACATACACACTAAAAATCCCTCATGAATATATCAAGACAACTCACTTATATTAGTTATAAGTGTTAATGAATACCCTTGGTTGTGTCATCATAAGTTATATATAATAAGATGACCATAGATTGATGGATTGGACTTGATTAGATTTATTAAATTTGGTTGCCTAAGTCAAGAACCATTAAATCTAGAATTAATATTGATTGTATTCGACAAAACTTGTTGATATATAGAATCCTTATCGATTTTATACTTAACTAGTTGTTTATTTATCAAGCATTTAGGTTAGTTCATTATTTAATTATAAATAAATAAGCTACTTAGGTGGGTGATGCGTCTCTCTCTGACGTGTTTTGTTTTATATGTTTATATTATTTATGGCTCTAGCTATGATGGATGAAGATACTGGACATTTTTTTCAATGCCGAACGGTAGTTGTTTAACCACCCATTTTCAATGTCAAACGGTAGGTGTTTAACCACCCATTTTCAATGCCAAACGGAAATAAATATTTACAAAATTGCTTGTTGAATGCATTTTTAAAATTTGATTTTTGAATGTAGGTTATCTATAAGGATATTTTAAAAACTAATTATTAAAAAATACAGCTAAAATGAAAACGGAAATTAGATTAAAATAGAGGGCACACCAGATGATAAGCAACATTTGGTGGGATAGACTGTGTAGCGGAATCTTTTGAAATTGGATGCACATGGGCACAAGGACCTAATACACAGCCCCTTAATTCGTCCCCTGCTCCATTCCTTCTTTAAGATATTAAACTAATCAAGATGTTCATCCATAGGTGTAGCGCAGTTAGTACTGATTTATCATATTAAAATAAGGGTCGATTTTTATGAGATTCATTTTTCATGAGAAAAAATATCTCACCTACTTAGGAGGTCATATATTTTGATTTATCTTACTATAGGGTCGACGATATTAGACAGTCTAAAATAAATCCATCACCTTTTTACCACGTCTTAGAATAATTAAGATCATGGCAAACAGAGGTGACAGAATGATCACTTGTTTTTCTCTTTAGCAACCAATAACTTATCTTTCCAAAGATTTGACTACAGTAAATAAAGAATTAATTTAGATGAGCACTACAATCTCCATAGATAAGAACATTGTTTGGGTACCATAACAAGAACTTGGCATTGTTGAATCGGATAAAATAAGGGGGAATAATAGAAAGGGATCTTGAATGATCGTTTATACTCATTTGTCAAATCTAAGTTGCTCATTTAAGAGTAGTTCTAACTTTCAGAAACATGTGAAATCCAATGGCATGGCCTAACTACTTCCCTATCAATATATGCCATATATGCTGCTTTCCACCAAAGAAAAAGATAATGAGGAAATAATAGCTCCATATGCTGCGTAATCTTAGAGAGAGAAAAGGCGAGATTAGTAAATGGAGAAGGTTGCAGCACTGGATTTTGATTATTGAGATATTATTTTCAACATCAAAATGATGCTTCCAATTGTTTCAGATTTATCACTGTTCTTCAATTTGAAATTTTTGTCTTGTTTATCTGATGCGGTTGGAATCTTCTCCTCCACTATCCTGGACTTCTTTTTCTACCACAACATTTCAATAAAGGTTCGCACTAATAGAGCCTCCGCTTCCGATAACCCAGCTATCCTCCTGCAACCTTCTAGTCTGTGGCCTTGGATCCTCCTTCGAGCTTAGGGCTCCATTATCTGTATATGCAACTTGACATGCCTTCAAGTTGTTGACCTAGACGGCCAATCGAATATCGGTGAGCGAAGGTCAATGTTGCCAGCTTTGCCACTCTGATGTTTAAGTTAGCAACAAAATGAATGAATAAAATGTCTCCCTTGGGAAGAGGGCTTAAGCTGGAAAAGAAAGACCCTCACTGGGGAAGTGTCTTAGCCAGTTGTGGGTCGGAGCGCCTTCCATTAGAGAAAGAGCTTCAATTGGAATCAAAGAAAAGAGGAGAAAGGAAGAAGAAGCTTGGGATGATGAAGACCCGATCCCCCTTCCCATTCAAACTTACATTGCTTTTTATAAAAATTAAACCTAGTTTCTCGTGTCCCCTTCACTCTTGTCATTTCATCCTTATGTTGTATAGGCAAGAGACCATTCCAACATCATATAGCTGTACTTGGATGTCAAAGACACGCCGCAAATAATTAGGGACCAATCCTTATGTGTCAAATGGCGGCCTATCTTTTTAAGTGTGGGACACTTTATGATTTAGAAACTGCCTTTCCAAGTTTGAACTTCAATTCAATTGACTGTCGTAAGTGACGGAGGGAACTGATGACATGGGAGGAAATGCCCCCACCCCCCCCCCCCCCCCAGATTGCTCCTACAGCCATGTTGAGAGGGTCCTCTGATGATATCCTCTCCATGCGAGGAGATTAATATTACTCCAACTCCAGCACCACAACCTTCCTTACTGAATTGTACATGAAAACCTTCCAGAGATCAGATTTTTCCATGTACACAATGCCCACTAAGAAATTTGCGAGGCCTGATGCCTTGATAGTCTCGACTTATACTCCAGTTTGTATTCACTTAATTCTATGGTCAACTTTACCAACCTCCCCATAGTAGTTTTAGGGTGGGTAAGAATGCATCCAAGGAGAGTTTCTATTAAGACCACCACGAGGTGAGATAAAAGATATAGTCTTAGGCATTGTACCATGTGTGTAAGACCCAAAGTCAACTTCTCTAGACCGGTATAACGAACTACTCCTTTAAATAGATAACTAAGGTAATACAACGTGCTCAAGAACCTCTTTACTCACCATTATAGGAACTCACAACAACTTCCACACTACTAAGCAGGATCCCCATTTTTCTAGCACAAATGGATAAAGAATATTAATGGAATTCCTATAATCTATAAATACCTAGGATATCTCAAAATTGGCCATCATGACTTCTATTACTAGGGTGTTGTGTGGGGGAACTGTGAACCCCTCCAGATCTTGAGTGCCAAACCTAATGGTGGGTCTTGGATGGGGATGTAAATCCTTCACAACCATGCATTCTGCTCTGCCATGCTTCTTCCTCGCCCTGTTAGAGTCTTTGTTCATGGAGGCACTCAAAATCATATGGATCCTTTCCTGTAGTGGTAGTCCAGTAGCTACTGATTGTCTCCCATTGGTGGTTTTGTTTGGCCCCATCGGCTAGCCATTGGAGTTTGAGGTTGTAGTGGGGTCTATATGTTGTGGTCACCACCAAGAAGGCTTAGACATAGGGGTGGATGCCCACAATTCTTTCAATCTCCATTGATATTTTGATGTAGTTATTAGTGTCATGCCCACACTCCCGACGGAAGGAGCGGAAAGTGGCTGCCTAAGGTTGGCACGCCCCCCTCTAATTGTATCTATATGGCCTCCTTAGAACCTGATACTTTTCGTATACCTATATCACTTGTTCCTCACGTAGCTCTACCAGATAGTTCTTCAGTTCCAAGAAGGCCTTCTCACAATCATCATTCCACTAGAAGTGGGATGCCTTCTGCATGATTCTTAAGAATGGGAGGCTATAGTCCGCAAAATGGGAAATGAACTTGGACGGGGTTGTTACTCTACCCAGCATGCATTGTACTTCACAAACACTCCGTGGTGATTGCATTTATCGAACAACTTCTATTTTCTCTAGATTAACTTCAATTCTCCTTTCAGTTACCATATAGTCTAGAAACTTACTCTATCGTATTTCAAATATGCACTTATTAGGATTTAATTTCAAATCATATTTTTGCAAAGTAGAGAAGGTCTCTTTAAGATCAGCTACCTACTTCTATATTTCTACCACTAGAGATTTTATCAATATGTTGTCGGCGTTGACTTCTATATTTCTCGCTAGCTACTTGCTAAACATCTTGTCCATAAACTGTTGGTAGATAGCTATGGTGTTCTTCAACCCAAATAGCATCACAACATAACAAAATGTTCCATCTGCAGTAATAAAACTAACCCTGTCTTGGTCCACTTTGGTTAGATGGAATTGATGATACCCTTGATAGACATCAAGTATAGAGATAAATTGGTGGTCAACAGTGGAGTCCATGAGTTGATTGATCCACGACAAGGGGTAGAAGTCATTCGGGCATGCCTTGTTCAAGTAATCGAAGTCAATACAGACCCACCACTTTTCAAGGGACTTTGACACTAGTACCACATTGATGAGCCATTAAAGAAACATCATCTCTCAAGCATGACCAACTTTCAACAACCTATAGACCTCTTCTTAGATGACCCAATTCCTCTCTAGTCCAAATTGCCTCCACTTCTACATCACGGGTCGGATGGCATGAAGGAGGTGTAGTTGATGGTCCATTACAACAGGATGGATCCTTATAAGGTCATTGGGGGATCAAGTGAAGACATCTTGATTTTCAAACAAACAGACCACCAGGCTCTTCATTAGTCTTGGACTCAACTCCTTGGGAATGTGTGTCACCTTCTTGGGGAAGTTAGGCACAACTTCCACCATCTCTGTCTCCTCCGATAGAAATCCATCTTGGACTCCTTCATGAACCATGCACACGACCTCTGATCTCGATCTAGCCTCTAAGCCTCCAATGCAAGCCTTCTTCTAATCCGCATATATGACCTCCACATAGCATTTTGTAGTGGACTACTAGTCTCCACAGACTTCTCCTACCTCGATCATAATGAGAAACTTGAACTTATGATGGTATGCGGATGCTACTGCTTCAAAAGCATTAGGGCAGATGTAGGATCAAGACGCGCTAGAGGGGGAGGGCGAGTGAATAACGCTCATGGCTTTCATGATTATTTTTAAAATAATCAAAGAGAGTAAAGGCAACGGAATAAAGAAATAGACAAAAGAACAATGCTAACTCGACCAAGATTTACTTTATTCGGAGCCTATGGCGACTCCTACTCTAAGGACCGCACGTGAGAGTGTTTTCATTGGGCAAACACTAATCAATCGAAAAGTTACAATAGATGATTACAATTTGAACATGAGTAACTTGAATAAAAATAATACCGATGACTTGGAGGATTAGATCTTCAGCGCAGTCATCATCAGAGCAGCTTTCGGGCGTCGAGGAGACGTTTTTTGAGTAGCACGAAGAAGCGAAAATTGCTTGGAATGATGTTCTTGAGCCATTGGCCAAAGCCTCTTTTTATAGCCCATTCCAAGCGCTTGGAACCCTCTGGGTGTCTAGACCGTTGATGTGAATTTGGTCAGTTATCGCGCTCCAACTCAGCTTTGGGATAACTTTTCTGGTCCGGGCGCTCGGACCGCCTGGGTGCCGCAAGCCCAGGCGATACTGGTCCAGGCACCTGGACCATCTCTGGACTAACTCCAAACGCCAGACTCCCCTTTTTCGCACTTCTCTTTTCTGTAAAAAAGAGTTAGTCTAGGCAAATAATATGTAAAGAATGGCAGGATTTGATAGCATTTGGACTGTCCAGTCCTAACTTTGAGTTTGACTGAAACTCTAGGTCAGACCTACATCTACTGTTCCCTCTTCGGGGAATGCATCCTCACCTACTTCTCTCAGGAGAAATTATCTTTTGCCAGAATAGTCCTCCAGACCGTCTGGACTTTTACTCAGTATCCGAGACTTCAGGACTTCATGTTGAACATTCGATCCATAACTCATCCAGTTTTCCACCTGGTGTCCGCGACCTCTAGGATTTTTACTTAAATTCCTCAACTCTATGATCTCATCCAAAGTTCTTGACCCCACCAAGACTTCGCCCAATCCACCCAACCAGGACTTTGTTCCCTAACCGTAGTTAGGACTTTCCTTTACCTAAGATCACTTAGGACTTTCCTACACTCTTTGTCAACTTGTTAGACAACATAATAACTTAATTTTGAACCCTTTTGCTATTATTAAAATATAGGCTCGATCGTTTGGTACTCTCTGTACCAACAACATGTCACCTAAGGAGAATGTTATAGGATAAAGATGTGTCCACCATACTGAAATCATCTAGGATTGTCCGCCACCTGGGATCTTGGCAGAAAGAGAGAGAGAGAGGCAACTTAATTTGCCCCAACGACTACACCAAATGACCCAAGAAGCCATAAAAAAGTATTGTTACCACCTGTAAGTCACCCACCTTCATCCTCATTTTTATAGCACAGATAGCTAAAGAATATGAACGAAACTCTTGGCATTTATAAAGACCGGGATACCTTGTAATTGGCCATCATAGCCTCTATTACTAGGGAGTCATTGTGGGGGCACTATGAGCTCCTCCAAATTCAAAGCACTAAACCTGATGGTGGGTCCCGGACAGGGGCACGAGTCCCTCATAACCATGAATTCCACTCTGCCATACTTTTTCCTCGTCATCACTATAAGAAAATTGGGATTCTACAATACTTAAACGACAACGCTTTTTATAAAAAGTGTTGTCTATTTTTTTTTTAACAATGCTTTTAGTGAAAAGCGTTGTCTATTTCATTATTTTCTTATTAATAGACATCACTTTTCTAAAAAATCGTTGTCTATTAGTGATTTTTACGGGTCAAAGACAACGCTTCGTAAAAAGCGTTGTCTATTAGACTTTTTATCAGTGTCTACGACAACGTTTTATAAAAAGTGTTGTCTATGTTTAAATTCTCATCTAAATCTTGATTAATACAAACCGTTGGATCTAGGTAATGAGTAGAAAACCCGAACCCTTCTCCCAACTTCTATCTTCCGATCGTTTTTGATCCCGAACCCTTCTCTCAACTCCTCATCTCACGCAACCTTCTCCATCCAACTCCTCTCCGGCAAACCCCTCTCTGGCGAACCCCTCTCCGCGAACCACTCCTCTGAACTCCTCTCCGTCAAGACCACACCTTCGTCAAGCGACAGATCTCGGTGCTGAGGCAATCGACCACGGCAGATCGACCCATCTCTTCGCCTCCTTCGCCCCCGCAGCAGATCCTGTTGTCTTCTGGTATGCTACTGTAACCCCAATGATTCCTTGTCCTAGTACCTTTTAAGTTGTTCCTCCAAGCCTTGAAACTCCTTGTGAGAGTGATTTCATCTGGTATGCTACTGTAACCCGAATGACGCTGAGGCAGTGTGCTTTCAGTAGCTTCCTTGTGAGAATTTGAGACCTATTGTGAAATTTTGAGATCTTTCTCAAGATCCCTTCTTTGGTCTTGTTTCTTTTTCCTTGCTGTTGTCCTTTGTCTTGCCATTGCATTCGAGTCCCAAATCAGCATTCAGTAGCCTCCAAGAAGTCAAAATACCAATTGTAATTTCACCCAAAAAACAAAATCATTCTCTTTCATTAAATCCATCTTCTAATCCATGCTAATCATATAATAATTGCATCCAAGAAGTCAAACTTCATTCTCTAGCTGTTTAGATTTTCATCACAAGTGAAAAACTCAATTTTCTCTTATCTTTACAAAATATTAACCACCTACTTCTGTTGGGAGATATAAATATCTCCACTGCATTCGCAAACTTATGCCTAGAAAACATAATTCATAAATATCTGTTGTTGTTTGCTGTTTTCTTTTGGTGTTGATATTCTAAAATATTTGTAATTAATATCTGTTGTTATTTTTATTTTTTGTTTTTTGTTATCTACCTTTCCTTTGTTTTCTGCTGTTTCAAAACTTGTGTTTGTGTTAATATTTTGTATATTATTTACAACTATTTTGAAGGTGTTAGCTCATTGTTGGTTATTTAGTTATTACAAGAATGGACAAAGAATGGATGTCAAAGGATAGACTATCACGTGAATATGAGTTTGGAGTAGAGTCTTTCTTGCAATTTGTAATGACAAATGCTAATGATCATAACGCAATACCTTGCCCATGTGCAAAATGTGGTAATTTAAAGAAGAGAAATGTACAAACTATCAGAGCACATATGTATTGTAATGGTATAGATTTAACATATCATACATGAATATGGCATGGTGAAAGAGCTACGATAGGGAACTCAAAGAATGATAGTGATCAAGTAGGGCCAGATGAACAGAAATATGTTGCTGAGGACCCAATAGATATGGTACATGCTGCATTTGATAGTTATGCCGAGAATCCAACCCAATTCAATAAGCTACTTGAAGATGCCGAGAAACCTTTATATCCTAGATGCACTAAATTTACAATGTTATCTGCAGTTGTGAAATTATTCAACTTGAAGGCCAAATATAGTTGGAGTGATAAAAGTTTCACTGACTTACTTAGTTTGTTAGGAGAAATCCTTCCAGATGATAATGAATTGCCTTTATCTTCTTATGATGCAAAGAAAAGCTTATGTGCATTAGGGATGGATTATGTGAAAATTCATGCTTGCCCTAATGATTGTATCTTATATCGGAAGGAGTATGAGGATTTTATCAATTGCCCTACTTGCGGGATGTCAAGGTGGAAGTTGGGCCAAACAAATACGATAAAGGAAGGAGTTCCTGCAAAGGTTCTATGGTACTCCCCCCCTATTCCAAGATTTCAAAGAATGTTTCGAAATAAGGAGATATCCAAGGAGTTGACTTGGCATGCTGATAAAAGACTTCGTGATGGATACTTACGTCATCCAGCTGATGCACCATCTTGGAAAATAGTTGATCACAAGTGGCCAGATTTTGCTACTGAGGTAAGAAATCTTAGATTGGTCATATCAGCTGACGGGATGAATCCCCATGGTTCGATGAGTTCTGCATATAGTTGTTGGCCAATTTTAATGATCACTTATAATCTTCCTCCATGGTTGTGTATGAAGAGAAAATTTATTATGCTCACATTGTTGATATTTGGTCCCAAACAACCGGGAAATGATATTGATGTTTACTTAGCACCTCTAATTGATGGCTTAAAATGCTTATGGGATATAGGCGTTGAAACATATGATGCATATCGACAAGAAACTTTCTCGCTTAGAGCTGTCTTACTATGGACTATTAATGACTTCCTTGCATATGGGAACATGTCAGGATGTATTGTAAAAGAATATCATGCATGCCCTATTTGTGGTGAAGAAACCTATTCACAAAGGTTGAAGCATAGTAGGAAAATGTCATATACAGGCCATAGAAGGTTTCTTCCTGCAACTCATCCTTATCGAAGACAAAGGAAGGCATTTAATGGAAACCAAGAGTTTACCCCTGCACCAAAACCATTGAGTGGCGATGAAGTTTTTGAAAGAGTTGAAAGAATTAGTTGTCATTGGGGAAAAATCAGTGGGAATATTCAGTCGAAGAAGGATGATGTAAAATCATGCTAGAAAAAGAAATCAATATTCTTTGAACTTCAGTATTGGAAACATCTAAACATTCGACATGTTCTTGATGTGATGCATATTGAAAAGAACCTCTGCGAAAGTCTCATCGGTACGTTACTTGATATTCCAGGAAAAACAAAGGATGGAGTAGCATCAAGATTAGACCTTTTGGAAATGAATGTGAGGATAGATTTGGCACCAAGGATGGGGGAGAAGAGAACGTTTTTGCCAGCAGCCTGTTATACACTTAGTAAGGATGAGAAAAGAAAGATTTTGAAATCTTTGTTTGGAATACAACTTCCGACATGTTACTCATCCAATTTTAAAAATCTTGTGTCGATGAAAGATTTGAAACTTATTGGCCTTAAGTCACATGACTACCACACTTTAATGCAACAATTGCTTCCAGTGGCTATCCGTGGTGTCTTTCCCAAACATGTCAGACACATTATCACTCGCTTGTGTTTCTTCTTCAATGGGTTATGCAATAAAGTGATAGATGTCTCAAAGTTGGATGATATGCAAAGAGAGATTGTGACGATATTATGTTTACTTGAAAAGTATTTTCCTCGATCATTTTTTGATATAATGATTTATCTAACTGTTCATCTTGTACGAGAGGTGAAATTATGTGGACCAGTTTGGTATAGGTATATGTACCCATTTGAAAGATACATGAAGATTTTGAAAGGTTATGTGCGAAATCGCAATCGGCCTGAAAGGTGTATAGCTGAATGTTATATTGCTGAAGAGGCTGTTGAATTTTGCTTAGATTATCTTTGTAGTGTGCACACAATTAGGATCCCATTAAGTCATCGACAAATAGAACTTACTAAGCCATTATCGGGTGCTGTGGTGCACTCCACTAGACACGATGAGTTGCAGCAAGCACATCGTTACATATTGGCAAATGATGCGGAGATTGATTTCTATATCGAGTAATTTCTCCAACTTATTAATACTTTCATTTGGTTAGCTTACATTCTATTGGTTTATTTATTCCTAATAATTTTATTAGGGAACACATGGCATATTTGAATGCAAGATTTCGTCAAAGGGCTAAGTCCAAGAAGTGGTTACAAGATGAGCATAACTGAACGTTTGCTTCTTGGTTACATGATCGTGTAAGTTCCTTTAGTATTACGTATTGACATACATTCATTATCATATTTATGCATAATTAGAAATTTATCACATAAAAAATATAGATTGCACGTGTAGACCCTTCCACTCATCAAGTATCAGAAAGATTGAAATGGATAGCGCGCGGACCTAACAAGCAAATCTTAAAGTACTCTAGTTATTTGATTGATGGGGTTACTTATGCTACAAAAGAGCGTGATGGTATACGAGTTGTACAAAACTCCAGAGTCAGCTTAGTCGCAAAGACAATGCAAATTGCTAGTGCAAAGGATAAAAAACCTATTGTGTCAGATATGATTTTTTATGGAGTTATAAAAGAAATATGGGTAGTTGATTACACCAAATTTCAAATTCCAATGTTCAAATGTAATTGGGTGGAGAATAATAATGGTGTTAAAGTTGATGATCTTGGTTTCACATTGGTAAACCTCAATCGAATTGGATTCAAATCCGACTCTTTTATCTTGGCTAGTCAAGCAAAGCAAGTATTTTACATCGAAGATCCTTTTGGAGTGTTGTACTTGCAACTCCAAGCATAGAGTACTTTGAATACATAAATGGTACAGAGTTTGAAGAAACTGCAATCCACTATCAATTTTTAGCAGAGGGTTACCACCAATGGATGTTGACGGAGAAGATGATAATGAACCACCATGCATTCGGGATGACTGTGACGGGAATTGGGTTGACAATATTTAACTGTTGAACTTTTTACTTTTCAAGATGAGTTTGTAAACAATTTAAATTGATATGTTATTTACCTTTGAAGAATGATATGTTGTGGACAATATTGATATGTAGTGGAAAACAAGTCTGGCAGTGGAAAACATCACTATGGCAACCAGTCCTAATTTCACAGTAGCCTAGTTTTGTGAACAACACCACACAAAACATCTAGGAAGTTCTTTTCTTGTATCTGTTGTCTATTTACTTTTTTCTATGATTATTTTTATCATGTTGTGATCAGCAGAAGGTGTGGACTCCATGGAAGCCTCTAGAAAGCATGCAAAAAAAGGTAAGGGTAAGGAAAAAATTGAAACTCCAGCTCCTACCGAGAGTTGGGATGGTAACACAGAGTTGGATTCTACAAACACCCAAACAACAAGAATGTCTAGAGGTCGTACACACCTACATAAGCTAGCTAAGCAAAGGATTCAAGGAGTTAGAAAGGATGTTGCATTTAATAAACTTGGACAGCCAATAGGAGAAGAAGCTATTGCAATGCAAAGTTATATTGGTGTGCTGGCTCGAGAAAAGGTTCAAATTAGTTACAAGACTTGGAAATATGTTCCAAGTGATGTTAAAGAACTGATCTGGGAATCAGTTAATGTAAGTAAATTAGCCTGTTTTATCAATTATTATAATATATTTACTGTTTGTCTTAATTTTTTTTAACATATTTCCATTTTTGTGATTTACAGTTGATGTACAATGTTGACCCAAAGTGGAAAAATGGTTGTTTGAAATCAGCAAACAATATGTGGTGTCAATACAAAAGTTATCTCACTAAGACGCTCATTTTAAGAAAGCTTGATAAACCCGAGGAGTTGGATGAGCCACCTATTGGCTATGGTATTACAAGAGATACTTGGAGGTCATTTGTGATTAGTCGCATGTCTGAAGACTTCATGGTAAGATTTGTAATTTAATCTTTTAAAACTAGTTTATTTATATTCAAGTTTAACAACACATGTATCCTCATGTATCCTCACTAACTAGAAACTAAGTGATCAACAAAAAGAAAGAAGAAAACAACACATGTATCCTCATCGGCTTTCACGTAAAGGATATGCACGATTTGCGGAACAAATAGTAAGTATTTTTTTAGCATATTTTCTTATGAACCCTCCAATTTATTCATATAAAATTATTTGAATTTTCACTGTGCCAGTGGGATCACTGATTGTGTCTTGTTGCTTTCCCATACTCCCTACTATTTGGTGGCATTTCACTGTCAATGTGGTTGCTGAGACGCAAGTTCTATGCAGTAGACGCAAGTTCTATGCAGGAGCAAACCACCTTTGGTACCGCATACTCAACACCTGAGTCTGAAACTGAGTATGCGGGGGGCTGGCTTGTTGCTGCAAGTTGTTGGCAGTTAGTGATACATTTGGTACCCCATGCCTTAAAGCTTTTCCCTGATTTCCCATTTCATTTAATGATTGTGCCTCTCCGAGATGTGCTGCTTCAGTTGGCTCTAATCCTGATCACAATCCTGATTGTTCTAGTGCTGCAATTTGATGACCAATTCCTGTGAGTCTGCTTCATTTAATGACTAATTTTATTCATTTAACTGTTATTGGAATTTTCTTGTTGTAGGCGACTGAATTATGTGATGATGACGACATTAATAGAGCTATTATGTGGAAGAAAGGACGAGTCACCAAATAAGGTGACTTTGAAGGAGAGGATTTGATAAAAAAAAAAATCCAACAGATTGTAAGCAAAATAACAATAAGTAAAAGTACCATTTTTATTGAACTGATAACTCTTTTAGTAATAATGCTTTTTAATCTGCCTGACAGGATGGTTACATTCAACAAAAGAGGGAGGGTAAGTTGATAATTGAAGGAACCAAAGAGGATATACTTACCAAAGCACTTGACACTGAAGAATATAATGGCCGTGTGAGGGGTATTGGAGGTCATATCACTCCAACAATATATTTTAATTCTGGTAGAAGATGGAAGCATGCTGATGTAATCACTGAGCATAAAAGGGAGCTGATGGAGGCGAGGAAGAAAATTTTAGAACAAGATGCACGTATACAAAACCTTGAAGTAATGGTGTATAAAAAGGGTACCATGTGCGATAATTCGATTGATGACAAAGGCAGTTGCTCAGTAAAGTTGCAACCCATGATTGAAGATGACATGAAGAACGATGATGATGACCTACAAATTTTGTGTCAAGCTGATGTTTTGCAAGTATAACACTAGTTGCATTAATTGTGACCTGCTGCTATTTGTGACCTGCAACTTTTACATTTTAGGGAAAACCAGTTGCATTGACATTGGAATCTAGCACAACTATTGTTGCACATGGTACAATTGTTTGTGGCAATGAATCTGATATAATGCTTCATAGTGTTCCATTTCCCAATAATTGCATGCGAGTCTCCATTGATGGAGCAGTAGAAAAATCAGCACCTTTGCAATATCCAATTCCAAGTGAATTTGAAGTAATTGGTGATGCTGTAGGAACCCATGTGGCTTGGCCAAAACACTTGATAGTGAACCAAGATGAGGTATTTGTTAGATTTTATTTCAAATTAAATTGTCACTTGTTTTATTAATCATCCTATCTAACTGTCATGATTTGAAATTATTAGAAGCCTCGAAGGAAGAAGCTTGAACAACCAAAAAAAAAACATACTTTGTCAACAAGTGCCCCAAGAGCATTTCATATGTTATATTGTTATAGTAAGCGTGCTTTAGATGATGGCAGATATATATCAGTGAGTTTTGATTATGACATGTTTGATGATGATTATGAACTTGTTCTACACCTTGAGGACATCATTCCTTTGTATCATTTGGAGCCCCTTTTAGGTAATTGTGTAGTTGGCTACATATGGTAAGTGTTTAGATTTAGCAATTTAAATATAATTTTAACAGGTTTACTGTAATCTATGATAATCATCCATTTTGTGAATAACTTTCATTTTTCAATCTACCTTTTCATTTTATTATGTTTGCAATGGTAGGCATCTTTATAAAAAACTGCTGAAAGATAACAAGAAAGAGAAATTCAGATTTGTGAATCCACATACACTACAACAAAAACCTTCATAGACATCGGTTTTCCACCGGTGTCTATTTCATTTTCGACCGATGTCTATGAAGCCGATGTTAAAAGTCTTCCATTTTAGACATCGGGTTAAAATCGGTGTAGTATCACTTAACGACACCGGTTTTCGAATCGGTTATTAACCGGTGTAGTATCACTTAACGATACCGTTTCATCAACGGTGTAAAATCGATGTAATATTGTATGTTAATAACACCAGTTTTGGCAGCGGTAAATGACCGATGTAATATTAGTTAATAACACCGGTTTTGCAGCGGTGGAAAATCGATGTAATATGTATATTTTTTAACAGCACAAATTTGATTTTAAAACCGACAATAACAAAAAAAAAAATACACAAATATTCACAAATTATACAAATATTCTTCATTCAATTATATCCATAAAATACACAAATATTCACAAATTATATAAATAATCTTCTTACAACAATATCCATAAAATATCCAAACATTCTTTTTACATCAAAAGCTAGCTAATAGATATCAAAATCAATGTAGAACATTCTTTTAACACATCAAGGTAGAACCACACTTCAAATGTAATCTAGCATGCATTCAGCCCACTCGAACCGCACTTCATCAATTTCAACTCTGGAGTACTTGAGATTTGTAAACTGTAAAAACACATAAATCAACCATATGCCAAATAACTAAAACAAATGTGTACATGTATTAAATAAAATAGAATACTGAGTTTTTAAAGGTTGCTGTGGAAGATAACGAATATAACATAGAATCTAAAACTTTCATATATGACACTTAGTATATGCTGCTTAGAATATAACATAGATAATTTGCTCCTTCTAATTCAAGTGTACAGATTGATAAGAACTGACAGCATCATACAACAACTTACTAGGCATGATAATGGTTGAACAAAGAAATATGACTACACAACAAATCCAATGAAGGAAGCATAGAAGAACAAAGCTACCTCTAATGAAGAGATATACTATTTATTGTACTACCTCTAATGCCATCTTGGTATCCTGAATATCCTGCACTAAGCCCCCTATTTTCTGTGATTTCTGCTACCAACCACAACAGCAAGGAATGCGGCAAGAAGGCAGCTGCCTTCTTAAATAATAAAATTGATATGAGTAATAAAGAATAAAATTTATACTTGGTATATAAGGCGGTTAGG
The DNA here is from genome assembly GCF_018446385.1 of Zingiber officinale. Classification (NCBI taxonomy): domain Eukaryota; kingdom Viridiplantae; phylum Streptophyta; class Magnoliopsida; order Zingiberales; family Zingiberaceae; genus Zingiber; species Zingiber officinale. The sequence continues at coordinate 134,975,093 of NC_055997.1, read as the reverse complement.
TACCAAGTTATTTGATTCTAGGTCCTACTGTCAATCCGCAATGGAAAACCAGCACGCTATCCTTTTCACTTTCAACTCCTTAATCCAATTCCCTCTTTCAGATTTAGCTGTCCGTGGAATTCAGATGATCAGGAAATCAAACAAATAAAGTACAGAAAATCTAATTCCATTTTGGTGACTAGAATTTCAAATTTTCAACTGATGAAACTTCATGATCGCATCTATAATACATATAAATAAGCCAGCAACCCCTTCATTGCCCAGTTTGACAGGGCTTCCTAATGTGAAAGAAAGTTTATTGTGGTCTTAATAGAAAGCTTTTCAAAATGAGGTCTAATTTAAGGGTTTTATGTAAAAGAGTATATTGGTTGGCTTTTAGAAACAATGAATAAAATTGTATGTAAATAAATAAAATATAACATACATATCAAAAGAATGTTCAACAAGGAAAAATGGAAAAGAAACTATCTGAAATATAGTAGCATACACAAACTACAAATCTAATAAAAAAATTTAAAAGAGGGCCCAGGTAAGTCAGCTACTTGCTTACTTGCAAAGTCAAGTGTTTGTAATTCACCTATCAGCAAGAGTGATTATGCTCCTGGCTGCAATCTGAGGCTAGGGCCCTTGAGCTTAACAATAAAACCAGTCCAACCGTGCCTCAATTTGAGATTTCTTCTTTATTACTCATATCAATTTTCTTCTTTAGGTTTGATTACCCATTTATCTTAATAGGTTAGGTTAAATTCGAGTATCAATGTGTTAGATATTTACAGGAAGTTGAGCAGGTTCAAATATCCACAGGCACCCATGAATAAAAAAAATGTAATCAATACTTTAATCCTAAGGTTACCATTTACGATAGCTTCTCCCTAGGTGGGAGACTAGATCTAATTTTCCATGGCTAAGAACTTGGAAAGTTGTATATGCTTCATACCTTAAACTATAAACCATGCACCTGATGCTTCTGCAAACCAAAACTAAATCTGCTTAAAGCATCAACATTATGAGTTGACAAATAAATTTGTAAAGCTTTAGAATTGTCTTCTCATAATTTTTTTCTATATAACAGATTCAAATTTTACAATCGGCTGAAATATACTAATATAAACCTAAAGCAATAGACAACTATCACATTACAAGGTTTATCATTCATATCACAAAGGAACCTAATAGCACAACCATTAGTCTTTCTAAAGATAATAGAAGGTTCTTTAAGGAGCTTACCTTGGCTACTTTATTGGACGAATCTATACTCCAAAGGAAAAGATTTCCTTCATCAATGCTGATTAGTCTATCATGCTTCCCAGATGGCCACCAAAGGACGCTGACAAGCATACCAATAAGGAGTCATTAAAAGGTGCTTGGAGCCCAAGTATCTTCTTTTCTTTTAATATCAGCAAAAACTGGAAAACACAAACATGCCAAAATGAGATTACCACTTGATCTTAAAAGAATGCTTGTCAAGGGAGACCAATTGTTCGAGTTGTGGGGCATTCGACTGTCCATAGAGCTCAGGAATCTTCCAAACAGAAGCCCCATATGCTTCACCTTTAGTTCAATGCAAACTTTATTAGTTTTAACACAGATAGGGCTGGAATCATTTCACAGAAAAAGATCAATACCCTAAAAGTATTAGCATAACTGTACTTCATTCAAATAGAAAACAAAAGTGCTCAAAAAATATCATAGGGCAGAGTATGAGTTTTAACTCATTCAGACACAACAAGAATGAGAGAAGTGCTAAACAAGATAAACAAAATAACAAATATTTCCACAATAAACTATAGCTCCACGAACAAATTTTCCCCTGAAAGGATTTTTTCATGTAAACCTGTATATACTGTCCCTTTTCTATAATTCACAAAATTAAAAAGGATTCAAAAGTTAGATATATGATGCAAGGCTAAATCTCATGAGTGAATAAACCATACATTTATCATTCCATTTTCGAACAGCTTATGTGGTTAAACAAATTTCCTTTCTTTCCTAGAAAAAAACCAATTACAGAACTACATCGAGACTAAACATAAGGGTCATCTAGCTTAGCTTATTCGCATTCAGAAACACTCACCTACTTACTATTCTACATTTCTGAAGAACACACTGCCACCCATTAATTCAAGACCAAGTTACTACGGCTCCAAGTCATCGTTTACTCACCAGAAGTGAACACTGTAGAGAAAATCCTGGGATCGAATGGGCAAGTCTTGAGATCCCAGATCTCGTTTGGGTGATAGAAGAGACCATCGCATATGAGCTCTGATCCTGACGGCGAAAGTCGGATCAGATGCACCTAATAAGCAAAAACAGCGAAATCACCCACAAAATCATTAGATCGAGATCGACGAGAGAGATGAACCTCGTTTTCCTCTTTGAGGCTGAGAGTTCCGGCGAGGAAGCTGGTGTGGTCAATGTCGGCCTTAACGTCGGCGATGCATCGGGCCTGGGGAAGGAGTTGAGAGGAAGACGAATTAGTAGAGTTCCAAAGAAGAAAGGAGTTGGAGTGGTTACCGCCGTTGCGAACTGGTACTTGAGGCCGCCGTAGACGATTCCGGTGGAGGCCCCCCGCATTGTGGAAGCAATGGTGTTGAAACTAACGATGGGATAATAATATCAACGTGAAATATATATTTAACCTGTAAATTAAAGCCGAATCCTTCTCAATAACTTTCACATCATCATCATCATATTCTTCTAGGCCTTCATTTGAGAGGCGCCTATGACGTTCAACTTCAGGTTTTATATCGAGGAGGCATTGTGGTTTAACTGAGCAGCTACCCTTCTCCTCACTCTCAAATTCTCGACCAGAAAGTTTCAACACCATTGCTTCCAATTTTTTTATTCTGTCACCTTGGTCAGAAAGCATAGCTTTTGCCTCCTTAAACTCTTTCTGTTGCCTTTCATAGGCAGCCTTATCAATTTGCACCTTCCCTCTAGCAAGCTTGAAGAAGGATGATGGAGTGACATTTGCTCCTATGCCTCTCACACGTCCACCATGTTCATTAGAATTCAAGGCCTTCGTGAGAATATCCTCAAATGGTCTATGTTCTCTTGAAGAAAATCCTAGTACCATAGGTGTTAGCATGATAAACAAAAACCTTGTATCTGCCGTAATCCCAAGTTAAATTGAATACTTTCCTAGCTGACCTTAGATATCAAGACAAACGCTACCCAGAGAACTCGGATTATTACCTCAATTATTCATCTTTTGTATTCTCATGATAAACATAAGAGAGTTGTTCATTCCTCTAATTAAATATAATATCTGTTGAAGTATATTATAAATATGTAAAATTCATAAGCAAAACGATAGTTTGATCTCTATCTATAGCACAAGTTAGTGATTGATCCATCTAGAATTAAACAAAACAAGCTACGAAAGTGAATTAGCCTTTCAAAATCTCTCTAACAGCATGACATAGGTCTCTGCAGGTGGTGAACTATCCCAATAATGAAACAATGCAAAAGCAAGCAGAAGCTAAGTAAACTCCAGTCAAACTGGTATCTTGCAATCCCAACCGCTTTCAATCTACAAAAATCTATGAACCCTAACTTCTGATAGATCACAGAAGATCCACAGTAACTTCTGGCGACAAATGCCCAATACAAAAGGAAGGAAACATGCTAGGAGCTAAAAATGACCAGTTTCATTAAAATCACGTCTAAAAATGGAATTTGCTACCGGATCCTCACAATGCAATTCAATCACGAGAAAAAACCAAGTCACGAAGCAGCTGAAGAATAAAGAAATAAAGTAGTTACTTGATGTAAGCCCGACCATCTCCGATCCGTAGGGGACCAAGGGTGTCGAGGCGGGACGCAACGATGCCCTCGCTGCCGCCGGAGAGGAGGAGCGCGTTCCCTACCTCCCTGAAGGGCTCGAGGTCGTAGGGGTGGATCGAGGCCTCCGTCCCCAAGGTCACCGCCGCGGCGACGAGGAGCACGGCGATTGGGGCCACCAGATCCATAGCTGAATATCGGAGAAGAGAAAGGAGGCTGGAGAGATCTCGCCAGGAGAGCGAGCGAGCGAGCGGAAACAGGGAGAGAGATGAGATGCTTCTTCAGAAAGGGACCCACACGAGGAGACCACGGTGTAGTCGCGCGTGAGGTGGTCGAACGACAAGGCGAGCGCGTTGAACAGGGGGGAGGAGCCGCCGAGGACTCGAGGAAGCAACTTCCAGTCTCTCTTGATGGGATTGCCGACCAATAAGCAATCTCCGTCATTGGTGTTCATCAAGCAAACTAGGCCACCGGAGGAGGACGTGCGCCAGATGCTCTTTTCTAAGCGGGGGAAGTCGAAGTTATACCACTGGACGAAGCAAGGGACGTACAGGTGGCCCAAGAAGGCGCAGTCGTGAAAGCAGAACCTGAAGAACAAGGGCTTGTGTGGCGCCATCATCGCCCACGACAACAGGGGGCTAGAGTGAACCACCTCGTGTCTTGATCTTAATCGGGAGAGGATCTAGGAAGGGGGAAGAGGGAGATAAGGTTGAGAGAGATGATCGGAGGTTTAGATTTAGGCTGAGAGAAATGGTCGGATGGTCAGAGGTTTTAGGTTTAGGTTTACGCGAGAGAGATGGTCGCGCGGAGGAAGGGGCGGGATAAAGATTTAGGTTTGGAGGGAATTCACAGTGTGGAGATTTTGGCTTGTGGGGAAAATTAAAATATTTTATTTGGGTTCATTAACATCGGATTTTAAAAACCGATGTTAAAATCGGTGTCTATTAACGAAAAAAAGGGCGCTCATAGACATCGCCTAAAAAACCGATGTCTATGAGCTAAAATTTACGCTCATAGACACCGGTTTTTAGAAAAACCGATGTAAAATATTCAAAGACATCGGTTTTAGCCTAAAACCGTTGTTGTTCCACTGATGTCTATGAGGGATTTTGTCGTAGTGATAAAATCCCATATATGGCAAACACTGCACATGACAAAAAAGGTAAGCTTGAAAGGCTAAACCAAAGGGCAAGTCATTTGGCAGGCAGGCTAAGTGGTGCATCTGTAGATCAACTTGTATTGGTGCCATGTAATATCGGGTAAGTAAGAATTAAAACATCACTTTCAATTGTTGTCTTTTGATAATTTATTGAATTATATGCACTAATTATGTGTTTATTGCATAGTTTCCATTGGATTCTCACTGTTATTGACCCTTGCAATGAAGTTATTTATTTGTTGGATTCTCTAAGGCACCGCATTCATGATGAGGATTGGAAATATATAGTGGAAATGTGAGTTCATATTTCTTTTTTATTAAGCATTTATGTTAATACAAAACTCATATATAAAAAAATCATTAACGTATGAAGGGCCTTAAGATTGTTTAATTCAAACAAGGAAAGGAAAGGTAGAAAAAAGGCTATGTGGGTAATAGTAAAGGTATGTGTAATTACATATAACATATATTTTAATGTGTATGTTTATCATTAATAATATGTCTCTAATTTCCATAGGCTCCTCGACAACAAGATGCCAAACAATGTGGTTACTATGTGATGCGATTTATGAGCCAAATTGTTGAAGAAGTTGAAATTATCGAAAGAGATTCACTACGATCTATAGTAATGTTTACTTGCTTATGTCTCAAATTATTTGAAATAAACTATTTAAAATATGCAAAGTCAATGTTGATTTTTTTTCCTCATTAATGTTCACAGTTCACACAAGCAGAGTATTCTCGAGAAGAAATTGATGAGGTGCGATCAGAGTTGGCAGAATGTATACAAGATCATATTTATGAGTAGGTGCGTTCAAGTTTATGTAAGTTCATTACCTTGTTTTAGCTAAGGTTTATGTAATTAAGTTCATTATCTTTAGCAAGAAGCAACTTGTTGCTTCTTTAGAATCCATTTTCAGCTATGAGATGCAATCTACCCTTGTTTGTTATTTTCAGTTTAATCTGTGATAAAGAGTCTTCTTGGTCATTAACTGAATTATATAAACTGAATGCATTTTAGAATGGAGGAATACTGAGATGTGTTCCCTGAGCTTCTAATTTTGACAATTGTTTGCTAATTTTTTATATCAGTTGTAGTCATATGATAGTCCACTTGCTCAATTCTTCTGTTATTTCAATAACCTAGAGAGTTTAGATGAATCATATTGTCACGCCCCCAGAGAAGACCCTGTCCGAGAAAATTTTGGCAGCATCTCCCCTGTACGACGGACAATCTGAAACTTTCTACATACATAAATACCTCAGCCACAGGCGGCTGGAATAATAACAGTAAATAAAACCAATCACCACGCAGTTTATATAAGTATTCAGCCTCTGGCTGCCACAACCACGCAGTTAATAAAATAGTAAACAAAACAATAAAACTCTGACTCGAAATCCACCCTACTCCACTACACTCGTAAAGCTCAAAACCGACGAACCCACCTCTTCTGCCGTCCAGGCAGGCATATAGTAGAATAAAATCCAAATCATATCAAAGGTCCATCAAACGAAAGGATTCCATACAATATCCATATGAAAAATCCAAAACAAGACTAAAACAAAGTCTGATAGAAAAAAAAAAAACTAAAATAAAATAACAACTCAACCCAGCAGAGGACTAGCACTACGTGCTGTGGGGACTAGCGACTGGAACTCCCTCCTGACAGCATCAACCTGAAAATAACAACAATGGAGGCGGGGTGAGTCCAACACTCAGCAGGTACAATTGATATGCAAAGTAAAGAAATAACACCTAGCACTAATCATGCGTACAGTCTCCTGATAAAGATAAAGGTAACTACAAACCGAAGAAGACAGGAGAGAATCTGTACTAACCAGGACCCGGTAAAAGGACAAACAGTCCGAAAGGTATAGAAGACCTGTATGCATGTCAATCAAGGTATCCAAGCAATGTGCAGCATATAAGTGCAACAAACACAAACAATAAATGCATCATGCATATGATGCCAATGTCATGGTCACCCCTGACGCCAGTCAGCCGACTCACAACAACAGTGGGACCGAGTGGGTAGGGCTGTGACAACCGTGCACTCAGCAACACTACTCCTGATGAGTGATCGAGTGGACGGGATGCTGTCGGAGTACATACGTACTCCTACCCCAAATCATAAATGGGGGAGCGCAATGCTCTCATCTCCCGGTACACTATGACGGGGAGGAATCTCTAACGTGCTACACGCTGCGTCACACTACCCATGAGCGGATCAACGGAGCACCGGAAGAGTCAAACTGACGTGCTACCACGCTGTGTCCCGCTACCCATGAGCGTCACAACGGAGCACCGAACAGTGATGAAACTGGCAAAGTGCTCGACAATAAAGGAGCAATCAATCACTCAGCATGCAATCATGCGAATGGTGCATGTCACTAAACATGGTAATATACTAAACCAATCTCTGGACATATCATAATGTGCACCAAAGCAAATGAATCATATCAAGGTATCTGATCATATAAGGTATCAAACCTAGGTCCTGACATGGTAAAATATGGTTATATCACTACCCATGAGCATGTGGAATCAGGTACATATCCATACAAGATGTAAACAAACAATCAATCAACAGGTAGCATGTATTGGGCAGTGATTAACCGAAACAAGTAAGAAACACAATTAATGCATCTTGTTAATTTAATTACTAAGCATATCAAAGACAATAAGTCAAAAGTACCCGCCTCCAAAAGAAATAGTCCAATCTGACTCCGAGATACTCGTCTCGCGTCAAACTCCTGTGTTAAATTACACGGTTTAGCTAATTTAATTATAAATAAATAGCTAAACTAATTTCTAATCCACTGACCAGTTTGGGTTAGTTTCATTAACCCCAATTACACCATTATATACTTTTAAACCTAAATCAATAATTATTGCTAACACAACTAGCAATAATCTACCACAAAGATCAAAACCATAAACCTTACCTCTAACTCTCCTTCAGTCGTCTGTGATGGCAACGGACCCGATTCACAACGGAAAGACCGGAATCCAGCAACTTCAGACCATTCACTGCTAATTGGAAAACAAATTCCAAATCCAACTAAATAGAAAACCTTATAGTAGTATACCTAAATCCATATCACTATTGACGTTAACAAAAATCCTTACCCAACTTCCTCTTCACTGGTAGGAGGTGATCAATGATCCGATGACACTGCTAGTGCACAGGAGCGCCGGCGGTGGATCGGCAGTGGCACGACAGCGGCGCTAGGGCACGGGAAGGTCAGCACCAATAGATGTCGGCGGTGTTTGAGTGGAGGAAAAAGGCTGGTTGCGGTCGGCACGGCAAAAGCACAGATCGGCAGGGCTAGGGCACCGGCGAAAGGGGTCGGCGTCGGCTTCTGTAGAGAAGAAAAGGAAAACGTCGGGTCGGAGTACTAGAGCATAGAGAAGAGAAGAAGATGATATGGTGGCCGGAGAATGGCTCGGCTCCGGTTGGAGTGGCGGCAGAGAAGTAGAAGGGCACAAAGGCGGTCGGTGGTGTGCTCGACTAGGGCAGAGGTTGGGTCGCCGGCATCGGCAGACAGTGGTGGTCGGCTTCACCGAGACAAGGAGGAGATTAAAAGGGGGGAACCGTCGTGACCGGCGGTTAGGGCATGGAGGAGAATCGGGCGGCGTCGGGGAGAAGAAGAGAAGAGGGCAGCGGGTTTTGGCGAGGAAGAGAAATAAGGAAAAGAAATTAGAATAAGTAAAAAGGAATTATAAAAGAAACAATTCCTCGCTTAATTGGGTAGCCTAAATAGACTTTTCTCCGGGCCCCGTTTTCATCCCCGTGAACTCGTCCATACGAGCTCCGAAAAATTCCCGAAAAATGTCCAAAAATTCCGGAAAATTCCCTTATTAATATTCGCCTATTTCCGGTATTTTACACATATTGTCACGTCAACAATAATAATATGGTATACATGAAGCGATATAATGCATATGTTCTTAGCTACGATATATATATCTATTCTCTATCGTGGCAGTATTAAAAATGTAAACACTTCATTCTATTAAATTATGGAGAATCTAGTAAGTGGACTAATTGATGGTTTGATTGTTACAAATGAAATCATTTGTGCACATAATTTGGAAAATAAAAAGTCTGCTCTATATATGTTTGTTTGCATAAGTACCCGAAATATGAATTTCGAGCTATATTGAGTTTCTACCCTGCATTTTGGCTTTTCTAATGACTCCATACAAATAAATTAGAAAGGAATGTAAACAGCACAAACCTCAACTGATGTCTCATAAGAAGTTCTTATAGAACTTCATTGGTTGTTGGCGTAGAAGCTTACTATAGATCTGTATTATTGAACTTCAGGATATTTGCTTGTATTACAAGATATATACTTCATGTAAATATGAAATAAAAAACACAAATGCAACATAAGACAAAAACTGAGAAATGGTTGTTATACTGAGTACTACAAACCACAGTTTATCATATTATAGTTGATTCTCTAGCAAAGTTTCACATTTTGAACTCGTTTATTTTGATTTGAAATGTCTACAACTTTTACTAATGTTTGATGGCAAAATTTGGTGTTTAGTTCTTTATGCAACTTTTTATTGTTTGTTATGAAGTCGCCATAGCAATGTTATAACCTTCACAACTCTAATGTTGATCAATACCAGTGGGTATTCTCTGAGTACCTCCATTTATGTTTGGAAGTTTCTTATATGGGTTGTTCACCTTTTTGGTACCTCCATTTAGCCTTGTGTAGCGAAATCACTCGTTTCCTTTTGAACATAATTGAAGAAAATTTCATGAACGATGGTTGCTAGTCTTTTTTAATCCTCTCTTGGTTTTCCCAAAAAAATAGCAAGGCAAGTCATGTCAGTTGATGGTTGCTGATTATGAAAACTCAAGGCAGCTTCAGTTATTAGATATTGTAGAGTATCAGATGTAGAAATCAGAATTAAAAAAAAAAGGATTCTTTCATACTCCTTGGAATGGTGTTCGAGAATTTGTATGTACCATTGAAGGTCTTCCCTCCAATTTGCTGCTATAAATGGTCTCATCAGTCCCTATTTCACTGGTTGTTGAAAACATCTGTTGCTTCAGAATTTGCCAGGACAGTAATCTGATTTATGAAACTGCACATCTGAACTGCAGTGCAAAAATTGAGAAACCTACTATTCTCCATACTAATCTGTAATGACTCCGCCATTGTCCCTATTTTCTCAGCCTTATTAAACACATATGCATTAGATAGTCCCTCTCCTTCATGCTGCCCAGCCATTAATGGCTTGATACTCTGCTGCTGCAAATGAGAGCTTATAGGCTTCCATTTTCCAGCACTTGTTGCATCTGTGTTATGGCTTGTAGGTACTGATTTGTTGAACCACTCGAGATACACATCAAGTTTAGAAGATCTTAAAAGTGCAGATATCATAATTGAAGCCATTGTGGAATCTGAAGTAAAAAAAAAATGTAGTTATTTTCAGAACTTGATAGGATTTCAAAAGTTTATGCAATTTTAGCATCTAATACTAGTTCTCCAAATATTGTTCATCTAATATTGGTTGTGAGTATTCATTCATTCGTCTCCAATGATTGTTTTGTTTCTTTTGAGAGCCATCAGTAATGCTCATGTATGGACTTGAAACATATTATTGCTACTTTTGTAGGTGGATACAGGACAGTCGAGATCAGTACACTAAGGAGCGTTTGGATTTAGTAATTGATCAGTACACTAAGTGTCTGGATTCAGTAACTACTGTACTGTTTTGAGTAAACAGATTGTTGGCTACTTCTTCAATATTCAGTATTCAGTAGCTACTTCTTAGAAGTAAACAGATTGTTGGCTAAACAGAGTGTAGGCTGTTCAAAACAGATTTTTTGTGCTCTTTTGTTTTATATGTGAATATCACTATCTACTTTGAAACAGAATTAGTGTTAATTTTGATATTTACTAGCTTCTCATGTAATTAAATACTAATATTACTTCAACGTCAGATTTCTATTATTTTGGTATGAGTTTGAAATCATTATCTGAGTTGATTATATGTAAAATTCGAATCTAGACATGGTAAAAGAAAAATAATAGTTTCGTAAATATAAAAATAATGATTTTTAAATAATTTTTTAAATTTTTTTTCTTTAAAATGACAACACTTTTAAAGCATTGCAAAAAGTGTTGTCTTTGTAAAAAAACAACAACGCTTTTAAAGCGTTGTAATAGTGTTGTCTTTGCAAAATATGACTACGCTTTTAAAGCGTTGCAAAAGCGTTGTCTTTTCAACCAAAAACAACGCTTTAAAAGCGTTGCAAAACGTTGCCTTTGCATAAACCGACAACGCTTTTAAAGCATTGCAAAAGCGTTGTCTTTGCTACAAACGACAACGCTTTAAAAGTGTTGTTGTTGAGCAGACTTTTAACAACAGTGCCTTTAACAACGCTTTTTCAGGCACAAAGACAACGCTTTAAAAGCATTGTCTATTAGCTTTTTTCTTGTAGTGCATGTTAGAGTCTTCATTCGTGGCTCCACCTGAAATCATGTGGATCCTTTCTTGCGGTGGTAGTCCAGTACCCTGTCGCTCGCCTCCCATTGGTGGTACTGTTTGCCCCTATTAGCCAGCCATGGAAGGCTGATACTAGAGTCTGAGGTTGTGGTGGGGTTTGATATATTGTGATCACCACCAATATGGATCAGACCTAGGGGTGGATGACCATAATTCTTTCAATCTCCATCAACATTTTGATGTAGTTATCAGTGTCATGCCCATACTCCCAATGGAAGGAGTAGAAAGTGGCCACCTGAGGTTGGTGCGTCCCTCATTTGTATTAATATGACCTCCTTAGAACTTGATACTCCTCACATACTTGCATCGCTTGCTCCTTGGTCATCCTCGGTGGAGTGAGATGGGCTGGGGGCTTGGGTTGTGCGGTTGATGTAGACTGGGCCGATGGTTGAGGTAGTAGGTGGAGTGCATTGCGCAAGGGGGACACTTCCTTCTTTACTACTTTTAGCATCACTTAATTGAACCACTTTATAAAATCTCGTAGGGACTCTTGCTGCTTCTGTTTAAAGTTGAAGAGACTCATATGAGTTGAAAGATACCTCTTAAAGCTCGACAAGTGTCGCAAAAATAAGATTGCAAAGTAATCAAATGAATGAATGAAGCCTGGGCGTAGAGTGTCACAACATTGCTAGGCTGGCCCATGAGGGTTGTGAGAAAAATCCTACATTTCACACCATCGGGAAGTTGATGGAGGAGGGATGTGTTTTCAAAATGACAAAGATGTTCTTCGGGATCAGTGGTGCCATTATATTCACGAATATGTGGAGACCTAAAGTTGGATGGCAAGGCTTCCTCTAAGATAGCAGTCGAGAAAGGCATCTGCCAGACCGTCGTTCTCCTTACTAGAGACTGAACCAAGCTCATTGGTGGAGTTTGACTAATTTGTTTGACTGGACTAGTCGGTATTCGTTGAGGATGAGATGTGGATGCTAAACCTTGTGAACTCTGCAATATAAGCTCAGCTACTGGAGTCATCCTCACCAACTCTCTTGTTCCTTCGGGGGTGGGAGGGAGCGCGACCAAGACACACTGGAGCGCCTCATTTGTTGGAATGTATACTAAAAGCCTAGCTTTTGTATAAAAAATTATTTAGAAATAAGAATCACATTGGTCAAATGTCTACATTTATATGCTAAGTGTAGTTGTTCAATTAATTTATATTGTAGATAACATGGTGTGTAGTGTCACACACAGAAGATCATGTTATCAGTTCCTTATAAAATATAAACAGTACCTCACGACTAAGATGGATAGGAAAAAACCATTGGAATAGTCGTAGTGTAATTTGGTATTAGTTTATCTTGACTATAAAATTACACTAGTACACTCTGAGTGTATTGAGCAGGATCATTTAAGGTAAGTTCTTTTTATACTGACTGCATAAAAGAATAAGACCTTTATTATTATGGAAGTATGTGCTCTTAATCATAATAAAATAACAAGCACATATACTCAATATTCATTTCTTTAATTTATTAAAGGGTACGATTTAGTTCGATAAATAAATATGCCCGATAAGTTGGGAAATGATATTATTTATATGGTGTGTTGTTGATTATAGAATGAAACTGTGTTCTAGTAATCTAGGTTGATAATGTCCCCAAGAGGAGCTCATAAGGATTGTCATATAAACCCTGCAGGTGGACTTAGTCCGACATGACGATAAGGTTGAGTGGTACTATTCTTGGAGCTAGATATTAATTAAGTGAGTTGTCAGTAACTCATTTAATTAGTGGACATTCGATATCTTAAACATATGGAGATTAACACACTCATGATAAGAAGGAGCCCATATAGTAATATGAGATTGGTGCGGTAGTTCAATAATAACTCTTTAGTGGAATGAGATATTATTGATGAACTCAAGTTGGGTGTTCGGGACGAACACGGGAAGCTCAAGTTCATCAGGAGACCAAAACCAATTCCTCCTCTCAGTCCTTGTCGTAGCCTCTTATTTATAAAGTCTTATACCCACCTAAACTCACCTTCTTACCCATTCCAAGGTGACCGGCAAGCCAAGCTTGGAGCCCAAGCAAGGGTCGACCAAGATAAAGCTTGGATGGGTTGAGGTGTGGCCGACCCTAGCTTGGAGCCCAAGCTTAGGTGGCCGGCCACATAAAAATAAAAGGAGTTTATTTTAAAGTCTTTCCTTATGTGGAAGTCATGGTTTTAAAAGAGAGTTTAAAATTTAGATCTTTTCTTTTATAGCTTTCTACAAAAGATTAAGAGAAAGGTTTGATATCTTTCCTTATTTGTAGTTAAAAGGAAGATTTTAATTTTTGATAAAACTTTCCTTTTTTGTAACCATCCTCATGATTTTAAAAGAGAGTTTTAAATTAAATTTTACCTTTTATAGTTTCTACAAAGGATTAAGAGAAAGGTTTGATATCTTTCCTTATTTGTAGATTAAAGGTAAGATTTTAATTTTGAAGAAAATTTTCCTTATTGAAATCATCCACATGTTTTAATAGAGAGATTTTAATTTATAAAAGTTTTCTTTTATAACCAACCATGAAGGGAATTTTAAAGAGAAATTTTTATTTTAAAAATTTCGGTAAACAAATTAGAAAGTTTTAATTTTGTGTTTAAAACTTTCCTTGTTTGGAGGAGTTGTAGGGGCCGACCACATTGATAGAAGAAAAGGAATTTTTTTATTATTAATTTTCCTTTCTATGGCAAGGAAAATAAGGAAGTTTTTATTAAAATTTTCCTTATTTGCCAAGACCAAGGAATATAAAAGAGAGGGTAGAGGTGTCTCACCTCAATACAACATATCATCTAATATTCCTCTCTTCTCTTCCTTGTGGTGGTCAACCCTTCTCTTCCTCTTCTATTCTTCTTCCTTGTGTGGCCGGAGGCATCATCTTCTCAAGGAGCTTGGTGGTGGCCGGATCTTGTTAGAGGAAGAAGGAGAGATAGGAGGCTTTGTTTCTTAGCATCTCTTGGAACTTGGTTGGTGGCTGAAAGTTCTTCATCTCTTGAAGATTGGTGGTGGCCGAAACTTACTTGGAGAAGAAGGAATCTTGGGTGGATGCTCATCTTGGTAGATCGTCGCCCATACGACGTCTAAGATAAGAAGAGGAATACGATAGAAAATCGTGAGGTCTATAAGCTACAAAAGGTATAACTTGTTATTAGTTTCCGCATCATAACTAGTTCATCTTTTTGTTTAGATCTTAAAATACCAAACACAAGAGGCTAACGTTTCTAGGTTTCGAATTTATGATTCGAATTTATGTTTCTTTTGTTTTTTCGATCTTGTGATTCGATTGTTCTTATTGGTTAAACCTAGATTACTATAAGGAGATTAAATATTGAATTTCATTGAAAAGTTTTGTCTAGGAAGTGGTGGATGCTCCCATAACCAAGAAGTCCTAGTGGCTCTCCATGTTTAACCTGGAAGTCGATCTCTGAAATAAATATTTAATCAAATTTATAACATAGGTGGATTTGGATTAATAATGTTAAGCATCGTTTGTGATCCAAGTCTAAACCTCTAAGAACAGATAAGTTGAATTTGGAATCAATAATGTTAAGTTCTGTTTACGATTCTAAATTTAATTTCTAAAGAACACAATAGGTTGTTAGGAGAGGTTCAGGACTTGTACAAAATTTTTGTACAAGGGAACTGGTACGATATTCCGAGTAGCAACCAACATCATTAACTTGAGATTTGATGAACTACGCTAATTGCCCCCATAGAAGGGCCTCTTGTAGTCTCCTCTGCTGCTGGGGGAGTTAATGGCCTTGGCTCCTCAAACCTTTCCCTCCACGACTCAACCATTGTCCTCTTGATGCTCACCATCCTTACGCCTTAGTGCTCCCTTCCCATAAAAGATGCCAAAAAGGATACGGTCAGAATCTTCTCCTTTAGGGATCATAATTTTTCCTACGGATTTGGAGACTTATGAGTAAAATCTAAAATAGGGGTGGGTTCAGGAGTCTTTTCAGGTATGAGTTAGGGTTCAAAAAATTTTCAAATCCTCGTAGTTGAATGGGGGAGGGTATGGGGATACTATCCCCACCCCGAACCCACCCTAATAATAATAATAATAATAATAATAATAATAATAATAATAATAATAATAATAATAGAGTTTTATATTTTCTATTTATTAAACCATAGATTATTAATGTTACTATATATATTGTTTAATTAATATAAGTATTTATATGTCATTGGATTCTTGTATTAATACTTTTTTGAAAGGTGTTAAAAATTGAAAACCTTTTAAAGCGGGGATGAGGACGGAATGAGGATTTAATCCCAATGGAATTGGGGATTGGAATTTCCCGATTAAATAGAACCGGGGATGAGGGGTGTGGATATAATTCGAGGAAGGGGATGAGGATGACAAACTCGCTCCCTCCCTCATCCCATTGTCATCCCTATCTTCCTCCACTACCCCGTACATCCTTTTCTATTGCAATACTTCAATAAGCATTTGCACTAGTAGAACCTTTGCTTTCGATGATCCTACTATCCTCTTGCAACATTCTAGTCTGTGGCCATGTGTCCTCCTTTAATCGTTAGGGTTCTACTATCTTCATCTATAACTTGGTCCACCTTCAAGTTGTTGACTTGGATATCAAATCAAACACTAGTGAGTGGGGGCCGACATTGTTGGCTTTGCTCTTCTGATACTTAAGTCAATAATGGGATGAATGAATAAGGTGCCTCCCTTGGGGAGAGGGCTTAAGCTAGAAAAGGAGGGCCTTCGCCAAGGTAGGGACTTAGCCATTCGTTGACTGGGTGCCTTCCGTTAGAGGAAGGGCTTCAGTTTTGGAATCGAAGAAAAGAAAGGAAGCCAAAGAAGAAGAAGAAGAAGCTTGGGATGATGAAGACCTGATCCCCTTGTCCATTCGAACTTACATTGCTTTTTATAGAAATTAAATATAGTTTCCTGTGCCCCTCACTCATGTCATCTTATCCTTATACAGTATGGGCCAGAGACCATTAGGGCATCAGATAGCTATGCTTGGGTGTTAGATACATGCTTTAACATGCCCCACTTTCTTCTTGCCCCAAATAATCAGGGACCAATCCCTAAGTGATAAATGGTAGCCTATCTTTTCAGGTGTGAGATACCTTACGGTTTGGAAATTAACTTTCTAAGTTTGACTTTCAATTTAGTTGACCATTTTAACTTTCGTGTGAGTCAAGGGAGACAACGAGATGGAGGAAACTAGATGACATGGGAGGAAACGTCCTCCCGGATTACTCCTATGGCTAATTTGATAGTGTCCTCTGATGGACTGTTAGCAAGCAAAGCATTATTAGAGATAGTAAAAGAGGGTAGTAGAAGGGGAAGAGATCAGAGGAGATATTCCCATGGCAGATGTTCTCGCTAGCTTGGATAACAGGCTGCAGACGTTCCTTAGCAGGAATGCTCCTGTGTCGCTCATAAGTTGTAGAATGTGAAGACTAGTAGAGGTTTATTCAAAAAGGTACCCTTACTGTCAGATTATTTTGGGAATGCACCCAATAGGGTTGTTCCCAATGCCTTACTTTGGGAGTTTGTGAGGACTTAGCCTTTTCGGGAATATACCCAAAGGGATTGTTCTTAATCTTTCACCTTCAAAGTCAGTGAGGATTTAAGCTTTTTGAGAATGTACCCAGTGAGATTGTTCCTAATCTTCTACTTCTAGTGTCACGCCCCAAGGGCATGCTTGTCCTTCAACTCGAACGGTACCCCCTAGTGACAATATAGAAAATATGATATCAAGTCAATTCAAGCCAACATAAAATATGAATGTAATATAATAGCACCAAGTCACAAATGATAATGCGTGTATGTATGCATGAACATGTGATCATATTAAACTAACCAAAAATATAACCAACAACATAAATATTCTATACAAAAAACTAAAATTCTAAATAATAGAAAGTACACCAACAGCTCAAACAGAAATTCAAATTTGGGTGGGACTGATAGCTGGAACCTCTGAGTGATACAACACTTGCTCTATCTGCTAACATGAAAGTCAAAGGAAAAGCAAGGGCTAGTAAGTATAACAACTTAGTGGATAGAAGAACATAGCATATGAATAATATACTGTCAGGAGATCAAATGATGCATCTCAAGTAG
Source organism: Zingiber officinale (assembly GCF_018446385.1). Lineage (NCBI taxonomy): Eukaryota > Viridiplantae > Streptophyta > Magnoliopsida > Zingiberales > Zingiberaceae > Zingiber > Zingiber officinale. The sequence continues at coordinate 134,957,524 of NC_055997.1, read as the reverse complement.
CATACCTACTATATAAGTAAGAGTAGCAGTATAATCAACTACTAATAAAAACATAAACAACCACATAACTCTCAATTAATTAACCTACTCAAGTAGGTATAACCAATAACTCGGGAGTACATATAGTACATCTAAACCCTGCACAAATAAATACGTAACCAGCATATAACAAATCCTGACTACACATGAACTCGCTATCATGGGTATCTCGTGGGAAGATAGGGTATATACGTAGCTATCTAGATAAGGGCTATACGCGAACTCACTACCATGGATGTCCCATGGCCAGTCAAGATACATACATGTATAACAATAGCAAGCAAAACAATCAACCAATCTTATCAAGAGAATACTAGTCACTTAGTTGTAACATCTCAACTAACTCCATGGTATCATCATAACTACCATAAAACAATAAGGTTATAATCAAGTAGTCCTAGATGGCAGTCTGAAACAGATAACCTAGTAGAATACTCTATCACTTGCTACAGTATAATATCCAACATGTATAAGCATGAGCCTAAGTATATAACCATATATACGATATAGATTCAAGAGCATATGATCACAACTACAATATGGTCTGGTAATATCCTATATGTATAACCAACCTGAGCAGGAATAACAAGTTAGACTACATAGCTATCAACAATAGGTCAACATATAAGAACAAACAATAAGGTATCAAACTCAGGAGCAATATACAACATATTTAATGTAAGTGAGTAACTACGATCTAATCAAAACATGACAATAAATAATCATACACTATAATCAAAACTACCCACTTGAATGTAGATCATCCTAACCATCTTCAAGTCAAAGAGTCTGTCTTGAGCTTAAATCCTACAAGCACCGGTACAAGGCAAAACTAAGTACTATGATAAATCTTACAAACCATAAATAGTCTACATAGATAAACCATTTAACTTTCTCTTTTGGGTTTTGCTTTCTTAGATGGGTATCTAATAAATCTCTCATTTATTAGAATTTAATTAGTTACTTGATTGAATTAATTAATCAACCTATTAATTAATTCATCTAAGCATTTAATTTAATCTATAATTAAATTATCAAATCAACTTAAGGGAAAATTTGCATGCAGTCCCTATTGGTAAACAAAATTTTACATGCAATCCCCATTGGAAAAAATCTTTGTTTCCACTCCCTAGTCAAACATATTTACCTAATTACTCCTGATATTTTAAGTATAAAAAGTCTAAAAATGAGTATAGTTTCTCTTAAATTCAGTACATTAAACTAGAATTTAGTATATTTCTATCACATTGAGTATGATACTTTTTCCACCTCAATTGGATGAAAAATATACTAGATTTTCTTTAAATGATACTCAATTGGATGGAAAATATACTAGATTTTCTTTAAATAGTCTTAAATTTAGGAGGAATTATATTAAGCAGGAAAAAGGCATGCTCAATTTAATAGAAAATATACTCTATTCTAGAAATTATACTTATTTTTAGACTATTTGTACTTAAAAAAATATGAAGGGAAATTTTAATAGAAAATATACTCGATTCTAGTATAAAATGCTGACTTTAAGAGGAATTATACTCATTTTAGTATATTTTTTTATCAAATTGAGCACGATTCTTTTTCCACCTTAATTGGATGGAAAATATACTAGATTTTCTTTAAATGGTACTTAATTGGATAGAAAATATACTAGATTTTCTTTAAATGATGCTGAATTTAGGAGGAATTCTATTAAAACAGGAAAAAAGTCGTGCTCAATTTTATAGAAAATATACTCAATTCTAGTGTAAAGTACTGATTTTAAGAGAAATTATACTCATTTTTGGACCTTTTGTACCTAAAAAATCTGAAAGGCTTAGGTAACAATATTTGCACGAGAGAGTTGAAGCAAATAAAACTTTGCATGAAGGAGTGAAAATAAAGATTTTTGTGATTAGAGACTGCATGCAAAATTAAAGTTGTGATTGGGGATTTTTCTTTACTTTATCGTCAACTTAATCAATTAACTAATTTCATCTAAATTTTATTCATATTAACTACGATAATCATTTAAACCCCATAAGATAATCAAATCAATCAACTCATTAAATCAATAAATAATCAACCAAATTGATTATTTAATTAACTAACCTGCTTATTAACCAAATTTTTCCTACTTACTAAATCAATAACATGTTAATTAATGCGTAGTTTGTTGGAGTGTATACTAAAAGTCTAGCTTTTGTAAATATTTATTTTTGAAATAAAAGAATCACATTGGTTAATATCTACATTTATTTGTTAAATGTAATTGTTCAATTAATTTATATTATAGACAACATAGTGTGTGGTGTCACACACAGAAGATCATGTTGACGGTTCTTTATAAATTATAAACAGTTGCTCACGACTAAGATGAAAAGGAACAAGCCATCGGAATAGTCGTAGTGTAATTAAGTATTAGTTTATTTTGATTAATAAATTACACTGGTATACTCTAAGTATATTGAGTAGGACCATTTAGGTAAGCTCTTTTTGTACTGACTTAATAAAAGAACTAGACCTTAGTTATTATGGAAGTGTGTGCTCTTAATCCTAATATAATAACAAGCACATATATTTAATATTTATTTCTTCGACTTATCAAAGGATAAAAAATCATTGTTAATTAGAGTTTTTATTGTAATGTTCAATCTTTTAAATTATGTTGATTATGTTTATATTTTTGTTATTTAATTTACTTATATAAATTTATGAATTGTATTTGTAGGTGACAGGTACTTGGATTTTACATATGATGGTTGAAGATGATTGATAGTAAATTAATTGAGTTTTTATTTTATAAGACTTTGTTCATTATAAACTCAATGTTTTGTTAGTATTAAGTTAGTTTTGGATTCAATACTTTTACATTAATATTGCATTTGTACTTTTGTGATGATGGGATAAAATGTGATGATGTGGTGAATGAATTAGAAATTTTGGATATAAAACTTTTCTATTCTGTATAGTGGTGAATTGTGACGATGGATAAATTGTGATGATAGATAATTTTTTCTATTATGTGGTGAATGTTTTGTATTCTGAATAAATATCAGTAATAATATTTAATATCTTTATGAAATATTATAATTGACATTTAATAATATCATTATAGATTAGTTAAGATGACAATTTAAAATGCCCTTATAGATTATCATTACTAACATATTTTATTGTCTTTATATAAAAATTTAAAATATCTATAATTGTCAATATAAATTAGTTTAGGTGATATTTATATTTGTCCTTATTAAAATAATAATAAGGCATACATAAATATCCATAAAATATTTTTTCATGACATTTTGATTATCAGTATATTTCTATATTGTACATTTTTTGATGATGTCATCATACCTTTAATGTCACTAAAAGTATACTATAAGAGTATTTATGTATGTCCTTTAATATCTTATTTCGAGAATTAGTACTAGTTTATAGGAACTCAAGTATGATCAAGTCTCTCACTTAAGTTGGTTGATATTCTACTCTCGCTATGCACATAGTTCATTAGAGTTTAACTTTGCCACTATGGTCATCCCCTAGTAGCTAGGTTACTCATCTCTTAGGTGCACAAAGTTGATGGTTTGCTCCATGTGTAATTCTTCATGCTTCACCTATGTAGTGTGCCTCCATCGACGCTTGTCAATGTGCCCTTGGTGCTTCCCATCTTATGGTCCTTTGGATATCTCATTCCATCTTTCTTTGAACTCTTCAGACCCCTAGCCACCGTGCTACTAACATGGTAGCACCAAGTTATGCTCCATTACCTGCTCAAACACCACCTTAATTAGCACTTATTTCGTGTGATCCCTCAGTCGCCTCATTACTTCAAAGTCACTAGGGCGTGTCTCCTTGGTCATGCCTAGTTGTCATCATATCACACTCTCAACCTTATTGAGTCACAAAATTTTCAAGCTCCGTCCTGCAAATCCTTACATACTCAAACACATATCAAATTAATATGCAACATCTAATTTAAATCTTTTGCACATGCTTTAAATCCAACCACTCGCAACACCATTTACTCCACCTTAGCCACTTGAGACATGATTGCATTAAGAGGTGATGGGTGAGGCAGATGAGCAGAAAATAGGTCATTCGTGAAGGTGAAAATTTTGAGTTCCCCTTGTTTTGATAATAAATTATTTTCTTTTAGAATGCTTATATTTTACGTTGCCCGATTGAAATTTTTTATAAGCATGATTTCCGGATGGATTCAACCACTAAAAAATAAATAATTAAAAAAAATATTTTGCGAAATAAATGAAGACTAGTGTTTGGTTACAAAACATATTATAGTTCAATATATATATATATATATGATACGGTGCATTGGTGTGAGGGCTGTGAGATGATGTGGCTCGGAGTCAAGGCCGCAAGAGGGTCAAAAGTCAAGCTAATATGTAGGATAGGAAGGTCAGAAGTCAAGCCTTCGTGACCGGTCAACAGTCCAGCTGACAGGGAGGATAGGAAGGTCTGGAGTCAAGCCTCCGTGGCCGGTCAACAATCCAGCTGACGGGGAGGTCAGAAAGGTCAGAAGTCAAGCCTCCGTGTCCGGTCAACAGTCCAGCTGACGGGGAGGATAGGAAGGTCAGGAGTCAAGCCTCCGTGGCCGGTCAACAGTCCAGCTGACGGGGAGGATAGGAAGGTCAGGAGTTAAGCCTCCGTGGCCGGTCAACAATCCAGCTGACGGGGAGGTCAGAAAGGTCAGAAGTCAAGCCTCCGTGGCCAGTCAACAGTCCAACTGACGGGGAGGATAGGAAGGTCAGGAGTCAAACCTCCGTGGTCGGTCAACAATCCAGCTGACGGGGAGGTCAGAAGGGTCAGAAGTCAAGCCTCTGTGGCTGCTCAATAGTCAAGCTGACGTGGAAATCAGGAAAGTCAAAAGTCAAGCCTCTGTGGCCGGTCAACAGTCAAGCAGACGTGGAGGTCAAGAAGGTCAAAAATTCAGCTTACGTGCCAAAGTCAAAGTCTCAATAGACGAGATGGTCAAAGGAGGGGATTATAAGACCCGCCTTGACAACGATTAATAAACGGGCTCACGAGCCAGGTGTAGCCAAGGATGGAGAATACGAACAAACAGGTCTGTCACAGACCCAGCGTGCAGGTCGAGACGTATATACCTTGGATAATCCGACAGATGAGGGTTAGGAACCAGACCCAGCGTGCAGGTCGGAACGTACATGCCTTGGATAATCCGACAGATGAGGGTCAGGAACCAGACCCAGCGTGCAGGTCGGAACGTACATGCCTTGGATAACAGCAGACAACAGCAGATAGGGGCAGGTCAGGAAGCCGACCCAGCGTGCAGGTCGGGACGTACATGCCTTGGATAACAGCAGACAGAGGCAGGTCGGGAAGCCGACCCAGCGTACAGGTCGGGACGTACATGCCTTGGATAATCCGACAGATGAGGGTCAGGAACCAGACCCAGCGTGCAGGTCGGGACGTACATGCATTGGATAGCAGCAGACAGCAGCAGACAGAGGCAGGTCGAGAAGCCGACCCAGCGTACAGGTCGGGACGTACATGCCTTGGATAATCCGACAGATGAGGGTCAGGAACCAGACCCAGCGTGCAGGTCGGGACGTACATGCCTTGGATAACAGCAGACAGGGGCAGATCGGGAAGCCGACCCAGCGTACAGGTCGGGACGTACATGCCTTGGATAACAGCAGACAGCAGCAGACAGAGGCAGGTCGGGAAGCCGACCCAGCGTACAGGTCGGGACGTACATGCTTCAGATGACGCAGACGGAGACGGGCTAGGAGATCAGACACTACATGGCAAATATGCAAGGAATCGTAACCACCTGTCAGAGAATAATCATCACATGTCAGGGAATATTCTAACAGTTGGAGGCTCATACTCCTCTCGATTCCTCTGCCAGCCTATAGGAGAAAGCCACGTGTCGACCACCGCCAGACAAAGCCTGACACCCGACATTTCCTGACATTCGTCAGGCTCCAGAAACATCCGTTGCAATATAAAAAGGGATGCTTTGTCCTTTATGAGGTACGCTCACTCGTCATTTTTCACTAGTCTTTTACTTTTCGTCCTTTCTCTGCGATTTCTGGGGGAAAAGTACTTGACTTGAGCGTCGGAGGCCCTGACTCGGGGACTTTTTTCCTTGTTTCTGGTCTCTAACGATTGGTGGATCCGTCTGAGTGTGCACAGGATAACAACATCGTCATCCTGATCATTTCTAGTCGTAGGCCGCCCGTGCGAACCTTTCCAGGGGGTACCCAGCATATTCAGCATTTCAACGACTCTCCGTCAACTTTTCGCATAACAAAGCCCGTCCTCATCCGACTCAATTTCCGGACGGGATCAATATATATAGTAGTTGTCTATATATATGGTTTAGAACTCAAAGAAATATACATGACTATATATTAATTATACTTTCTAAATCATATTCCATAAAAGCTATGAGATACATATGTGCCAGTTAAATCTTTAGGACTATTATTTATGTCATATCATCCCTCTTATAAGTTCACATGTAATCCAGTGTTGCATTCCCGGTTACGATGTAATGATATTGATATGGTGATAAAAAGGCCATAGATGATTCTATGGGTCAAAGTAGGAAAGAATGAGTAACATGGAGAGTAAAGTAAAGATAGTTGAAGTACAGGTACCTTGGTTGGGTATAGTAGATCGAACGGGCTATACTGTCGGTCGAACATGATTGTTCGGACGACCGTTCGTGGAGGGCCTATGATTGTGGTAAGAGACAAGACGTAAATCCCTTGGACCATCGTCCTGGTCGGACGCCATGACCGGTCGAATGAAAGACAACTCTCTGACAATAAAAAGGTCGAATAAAGGAAGATATCTCTGTTTAGTATGACCGAATGGGGATATGTCCTTATCGAGCGACCTCCGATCGACTTTCGATCAATCTACAGTGGAACTCACTTGTGCATCTTATCGTACCCTTTTGAAGGTTTGTGCCAACTGTATTTTAGAAATTTCCAGCCTATCACATTAGGAATTTGTGTGTTTACTTAAGGAATGACACTTTTTAACTTATCTTTTCCTAAGACGCTTTGGAATATGCATGTGTTTGGAAATTTGTGCACAAATACTACAATGACACTATAAAAGGGGATTCTCCTCTACAGACAGATTATTCTACACGCTCTAGCTACAGTTTCTACTATTCTCCATAAGCGAAGGACTAACTTGAGCGTTGGAGGGTCAAGTTAGGAACCCCTTCATGGCTCGACACTAACGTTCCTTGTCTTACAAGGTGGTTACGTTGTGAAGTCTTCATCCAATCAACCTTAGAGTTACATCCTCAGCCAACCATCTTCTTTGCTTTTAGGCAGGATCATGTATATATAGTCTTCATATAGATGTATTTATGGTTCGATTCTCAATTAAGGCATATTGTCATGGGCAGAGCGCTAAATTCAAGCCTACTCGAGTTGTAGCCCGGGGTCAATAGCAGTCAAAAAAGGAATAAAAACAAGATTTACTATGGAAGAAAAAAAATACGAAAGAGGAAGCAACCCATGGGATATCTGAGTAGATCACCTAGGCTAACTCTGCCATGCATATTGTAGGATATTTTTTTTCAATAGAATGATAAACTTTAAACGTTGGGTTTCGACCACGTTCAAATTATGACAAAATCGAAAACTTTTGTGAGGACTTGAGCTGGATCCTAAGAATAGACATGTAATGAAGTGCTCCCCGAAACTTGTGTGTCCTAATTTTGCACTTTGTAATTATTTATTTAAGACAAATTAAGTGTAATCGATGCCAACTTAGACAAATTGACATATCACAGAATATCATGCATTCCAGTTAGCTAGCTGCGTACCGAGACCAAGATCTTTTTCCTTAATTATATACGTTGATAAAAATCTGCAGACAGGTGGGTCCGCACCCCTAAACCACCAATGTAAGGGATCTGCATAGGCATGCATGTGAAGTTTGGTGGTATGTCGTCGTCAATTAAACATATAACATGTTTTGCGGACCATGCACGCAATTAGTCCAGTAAGCTCGACACACAAGTCTCTTTCAAAATTATAGTCACTACACAGTCCAAATTGAGTCATCATCTCAATCACTGCGCGCCATTTTCTTTTGCCAAAATGATCCGAGCGTCGGCAACCATTAATAATAATCCCTTTTACGTTAAAGGGTGGCCTCTCTGGCTAGCTGACCCTAAAGCATGCATTATTGTACCTACGTAACAGTAATATAATTAATATTGTTTAATTAAGATTGCTCATTAGTTTCTATAAAATGCGTCCTTGTGCTCATATTTGATTTCAGAACGAAACGACAGTGATTAAGTTGGTCGCAGTAAGCCATGGCTCCTTTGCAAAGCAACTCTTCCATTTCCTTCCTCGCTTCATTCGTGGTCATAGCCCTGACTGCCACTGCTTGTGCAGCAGTCAGAAATGATCCTTATAGCTCATCTAAAGCCCTCCACTTCATCCGAACTTCCTGCACTGCCACCGACTACCCCAACCTCTGCTTCAGCTCGCTGTCAGGCTACGCGGGCACGATCCGGACGGACCCCGTCCAGCTTGCGCAGGCCGCTCTGTCGGTGAGCCTGACCGGCGCGCGTGCCACCGCCACCTCCATCTCCAAAATTCTGAAGAGCGGCGGCGTGGGGTCGAGGGAAGCCGGGGTCATAAGCGACTGCGTGGACAACATCGGAGACTCGGTGGAGGAGCTCCGGAAGACCATCAAGGAAATGGAAGGGCTGAGGAAGAGCAAGAACTTTAAGCTATGCGTCAACGATATGCAGACGTGGGTGAGCTCGGCGTTGACGGACGAGAACACGTGCATGGAGGAGTTTCCGAGCACTAGCATGGCGCTGGCGGCGCGCAATTCCGTTAGGGGCGAGATTGTGAAGGCGGCGCAGCTCACCAGCAATGCCTTGTCCCTCATCAATGGTATTTCCGGTGTTTAACGACTTGAGTTAATGGGAAATTAGTTATTCTAGTTAAAGAAATATATATATTTTAACTGCGTGTAGCTAAATATATATTGGACTCGTCAGCAGTTGGTACTGTTGCTTAGTGCTCGCTGTGTTTGTGTGCAAAAGTACTTAATTTGTAATGTTAAAGATCAAAATCATGTTTTAGCTAGGCTTAATTTGCTAATTAAACTTAGACATCCAGTATCAACTGACTAAAACTTCATGTAAGACTGAGGTGAGGTCTTCTTCATCACGTCCTACTCCAATCTCAGAAGCATTGAAGGACTACACTACAACAAAAAGATAGTACCGAACTTGTTATAGGGGTAAAAAAAACATATGTAAGATCGTTGCAAATCGGAAACAAAGACAAAAAATAAAAACAAAAAATAAACACACAATAAATACAAGAATAAAAGTACAATCAAATAACAATAATAAAATATAAGAATACTAAAATTTATGCACGAAAAATCACCTTTTGCTCACAAAGACTCTAGAAACGTAGCAACATTCTCCTATGAACCGAACACGAGCATTTAATAGCAAAATTTACACGAGATCAACTTATATGTACCTTTATGTGCTAGTCATTATTTCAAAAGTTAGTAGCCGTACGTAATTTATCTCCTCCATATTGACCCTGGGACGGATTAACGGGGGCGCTGGGAGGAAGTGTATTCATTTTTTGCCACCATTAGTAAATTGCTTGTTAATCAATTGATTGTTTTACACCAATTGATTAGACCATGACACATGCATGGTCGATGTTCCCCTTTTTTTTGTAATCTAAGTATTTGGCTTTCGATCCAACTAACTGTAAAGGTGGATGGACCAATCCCACAGAAGGACAGGTGATTCTTGACATGACGTCCCAACATCACAACTCCACAAGAAATTCCTAGAGTGAGATTTGAATCCTCGTTGAATGGAAATCATTCTTGTCTCTTACCACCACACCATACTAAAGGATCGTTGAAAGCCAAAGCGAGTGAATATTACTCGTAAAATAAATATTTAAAACTTTTTTTAAAAACACAGCCAAAATAAGAAATACACAACGAAAGAACACAAGTTGTTAGTGAAATCGGTATCTGGAGTTTTAAATGTTTGTTTGAATAATATATTTAAGTAAATTCGATCAAGGGTGACCAAATAACTTGATCAAGAATGATTGAGCTGAGTATAGAATCCAAGCAAAATCAAGCTTGGCATGAAGCTTGGAAATGAATGAGAAATCCAAGTAGGACATATTATTTGATAGATTGGTGGAAAGACTTAATGGGACTTGGCAGTGCAAGTCTTAGCGAGACTAAGCAATATAAGTCCTAGTGACACTAGGTAAAGGGAAGACCTGATTGGGAACGAAGTAGTAGAAGTCCTAGCCGCGCTAGGTAGTGGAAGATCTAGTTGGGAACTAAGTAATGTAAATCCTAGTAGGGCTAGACAGTGGAAGATATAGTTGAAAACTAGGTTAAATCTAAGGTGGGTCAACCGAGAACTGAATACTTGGTAAGAGAGAAGTCTTGGAGAAAAAATTCCAAGCAAGTGAACATAGTAGGCTAGTTAAACCAAATACTAGGTTTTACATGTTTGTGTGTTGCTTGCGTGTTTGTTTTGCAAGAAAACACACCTAGATGAAACTTGGGCGGGACCAGTTAGGAACTAGCTTGGGCGATCAGACCCATGGTCCGGTTGATCGGAAAAGTCTGATTGATCGAAAGTCGACGTGATTGAGTTCATACGAATCAGTCTACGGATAAGTTTTGACTAAGCTCCAAGTGACCTGAGGGTGTTCCAATCGACCATGAGGTCAAGACTTAGCTCAAAGAGGATCGAGTTTGCAGTTGAGTCTGTGTCAAGCGAAGGGAGGTCTAGTCCAGCGGAGGGAGGTCTAGTCGACAAGAGGAGTGTCAATCGAGCTCTATAAAAGGGAATCGAGGCAACCACTTCTTTCAAGACCTGCAATCAAAACCTCTCATTTTGGTGCTCGAAAAGGCTCTCAAATCTTGCTCGTGTGGTCCGGAAAGCACTAGGAGAAGTGTCACATACTCAAGGCTTCGGCTCAGACCTAACAAGATTGTTTTTATTTATTTATGCACTTAATATTTTCATGTTTATGTTTGTACTATCAAACTGTAAGAGATTTCTTCACCTCCGAAAAAAGAGAAAGAAACTAATGACTCATGCTTACGGGTGTAAACGAATCGAATCGAGTCGAATATGCAGAAAAATTTAAGACTTGAATTCAACTTGAAATAGGTATATTCGAGTTCAAGCTTGATTCGAAGATAGAAAAATTCAAAATGTTTTGTTCGAATTCGGTTCTAATTAGGGCTTGGGTTCGATTTCGGCTCGAAATATTTGAACACTTAATATTTTCATGTTTGTGTTTGTACTATCAAACTGTAAGAGATTTCCTCACCTTTGAAAAAAGAGAAAGAAACTAGTGACTCATGCTTACGGGTGTAAACGAATCGAATCGAATCGAGCCGAATATGCAGAAAAATTTAAGGCTTGAATTTGGCTTGAAATAGGTATATTCGAGTTCGAGCCCAATTCGAAGCTCGAAAAATTCAAAATGTTTTGTTCAAGTTTGGTTCTAATTAGGGCTAGGGTTCGAGTTCGGCTCGAAATATTTGAATACTTAATATTTTCATGTTTGTGTTTGTACTATCAAACTGTAAGAGATTTCTTCACCTCCGAAAAAAGAGAAAGAAACTAGTGACTCATGCTTAGGGGTGTAAATGAATTGAATCGAGCCGAATATGCAGAAAAATTTAAGGCTTGAATTCGGCTCGAAATAGGTATATTCGAGTTCGAGCTCGATTCGAAGCTCGAAAAATTCAAAATGTTTTGTTCGAGTTCGGTTCTAATTAGGGCTCGAGTTCGAGTTCGGCTCAAAATATTTGAATATGTTCGTGAACTATTCGAATTATTGCTCGAAAATAGATTCGAAAGGCTCAAAATTTATTTATTTAATATATATTTAACTTATATTAATAAATATTAAGGCTCGCGAGTGGCTCGAACAATATAATTTGGGCTCGAGTTCGACTCGAAAAAAAGTTCGAACATATTCGAGTTCTGCTCAAATTCAATAAATTCGAATACGAATTGAATATTTTTCGAGCCGGCTCGAAAAGCTAGTGAGTCAGCTCGATTTGTTTGCAGCCCTACTCATGCTAAGTGCATAGGCTTAGACAAAAAAAACCGAGGGGTGTGAACCAAGTAAATCAAGTGCCCCCATGTTCTTTATTTTTCTATTTAAGTACTTTATTATTTCTACTGTGCTACTAATAACTCTGATAGAAAAAGAACAATGAAAAGACCTTACTATGATTCATCCTCTCTCTAGCAATCAAATCAATCCTACACAAATTTTTTACTTAGTTCACAACCCTTAGGACTACTATTCTAAGATTCATGATCCGATTGTAGATCTCTTATGTGTGGGAAAGCACTAAATTTCTCATTTTTGAAAAACTTTTCGAAAGTAAAAAAAAAAAACCTCTTACAATGAAAAAGTCTAGTAAGATTTTTATCAACCTTTTAGAATTGAATGCAAGAAATACAAGAAATTAAAGTTGCCGACAACAAGAAATTCGAAGTTGAGAGTAAGTTGTCAAAGAGTAATTTGACATAGACAAGTTGCTTGAGCACAAGATAAGAGATTTGAAGGATGAAAGTTGATGTCCTGAACCCTTTGTTTGAGCCTTGTTTTATAGGATTTTATCAGTCGACTGATCCCTAGTTTGGTCGACTGATAGCCTCGATAATAAGATCTAGATCTGGTTTATCGATCTACTGAATGCCTTTTTTGGTTGACCGAACTTGTCATGTCAGCTTTTCATCTTAGATCCTAAGTTGACTTGGCTTTTTCGATCACCTAAACTGGGTTTTTCGATCGCCTGAATGTCGTCAAGTCTGCTTTTGTGTTGTTGTATGATCACCATGTCATCTTGGTGAAGGCAATCTTCAACCACGTTAGCAAGATGAAGTTTATTCTTGATTGAGAAATTTGGCATGTTAGCAATCTGAAGTCTATCTTCTATCACGTCAGCATCTTGAGATTTATCCTCGTCCACATTAGATGTCACGTTAATACAATGAACACTTCAGCTACCATGTCATATCACTGTTCCACCTCAGCCTTCAGGTGATTGAACCCTACTATTTGATCGCCTGAACCATTCGATCGATTGAACTTACCTTTTGGTCGACTGAACCCTGCAAAATAAAGTTAGTACATAATACAGTAAAGTATAAGATATGACTGTTCTAAGTATGACAATTAATCAACTGTCTGATCTTGACTTCAAAATCTGAATTGGATTCTTAGTCAGATCAACATCTAAGTTTGTCCCCTCAATGCGGGCACATCCTCATTGGTCTTTTGAAACTATCCTTCTGTTGGTGCAATTGACCTCTAGGATGTTGATGTTTGTTTGACAATATGCTTATTGGGATCCAGTAAAGGTTAGATAAGTTATTTTTTCAAGGTTGACCAAGTTAATAAAAAATCCTCACAGATCAAGGCAAGGGAAAAGTTTAGTTAGATCAAGATTGATTGGATGACTAGCTAAGGGAAAAGTCCAAACAGATCAAAATTGACCAAATTCCTAGCAAGGTAAAGTCTAGGCAAATCAAGATTAATTGGATGTTTGGAAAAGTAAAGTTCAGATAGGTCAAGATTGACAGGATGTATGGCAAAGAAAGAGTCCAAACAGGCCAAAGATGATTGGATGTCTAACAAGAGAAGCCCAAGCAGGTCAAGGATGTCGGATACTTGGCAAAGGAAAAATCCTAGGGCAGTAAACCCTAGGTAGTGAAAAGTCTTGGAGAAGTGAACTCCAGTGGATTCGAGCGACCAAAACAAGATTAGGTTGACCGGGGCAGCATATTTGGTCGACCCAAGTTTAGTCTTGCTAACACTGTTTTATTTTACTACTTCTATCTATTGTACAAATTTGGTATTGTAAAAAAGTCTTAGTGGATCAGGAGAATCTAACTCTAAATAGAGAAAGTCAAATAGGTCAGTTAGACTGAATATTTGGTAGGTAAGTTAGCTAAGTCCTTGCGAGGTCTTTGAAGAATACATCAAATGGGAAGGAAAGTGATAGAAAATGACTATTATATTTAATTTTTTTCTCATAATTTGTTTTATTTTTACTATAAGTTATTCAAGAAGTAAGTAACCAAGACTAGATATGATTAGTTAGCTAATGAAGGATATAATGATTGACAAAATTTGAGTTGTTATCTTTCAAATCATGAAGCAAGTAAGGATCGGAGCATATGGAGTGTATGATGAATTAGCTTAAATTGGAATCTTCAGCTTGAATTGGAATGAAGATTGAGACCAAATATAGTGATTGATGCAAGCATATAAGTACAACTTAATAAAGAAAGAGAACATTAAAAACAAGTGTTATAGAGGATAATCTCAATTATTCAATGGTTGCAAAAAATAACTTAGCATTTCAAGGAAGTTATGAAAAGCTTTATGTTAGAAATAATGGTTTGTTCCTACAAATGATTGAAATGATTACAAAGTTTGATTCAGTAATGAAAGAACACCTTGAAAGTATTAAAGACCATGAGACTTATACTGTATATCTTGATTATAGAATTCAAAATGAGTTGATATAGATGTTAATAAATGAGGTAAGAAAAATAATACTTGCAAAGGTTAGACAATCAAAATATTTTTCAATCATATTACATGTACTCCTGATATCAGTCACAGCAAGCCAATGTCCATTGTTATATGAGGTTTAGATATTTCAAAAAGCTCTACAAAAGTAGAAGAATATTGGGTGCAATTTTTAGAAGTTGATGATACTTCAGGACTTGGGATTGTTATGCATCTTATAAATGCTTTAGTCAATCTTGAGCATGATATTGATAATATTAGAGGTAAAAAGATTTGATAATAGATCTAATATGAAAGGGAGATATAAAGGTGTAGGCAACTGTTACTTGAAATGAATCTCAAAGCTTTTTATACTCTTTGTGGGTGTCATAGTCTTAATTTAACTTTGTGTGATATGACGAATTATGGTCCTAAGTCTATGTCATTTTTTGGAGTGATACAATCTATCTCTATAGTTCTCCTCTTCTACCAAGCGATGGAAGATTTTCAAAGATCATGTGAAGGGTTTGACGGTTAAACTATTGTCACAAATGCACTAAAAAAGTCATCTTGAGAGTGTTACACCTATAAAAGAACAAATTGTTCAAATAAGAGATGTTTTGTATGACTTAGCAAATGATAACAAAGATGCTAAAACAAAGAGTGAAGCTGAGTCCTTAGTGTTATATGAACTTGAGAATTTTGAATTCTTGCTTAGTGTGGTAATTTTGTATAAGTTATTCCATGATATTAACACTATGAGTAAATTTCTTCAATATGAAGATATGGATATTTATATTGTTATCAAACTTTTACAAGGAATTCTTTTATTTTTAGAAGAATTTAGAGAAGATAGTTATGATAAGACCATGGTTGAAACTAAGAAATGGCATTTGAGATGGGCATTAAAGCTGTATTTCTAGAGAAATGCATTGTTCAAAAAAAAATAATTTAGTGAATGTAACAATGAAGAAGTGGCATAGTCAGCGGCAGAATCTTTTTGAATCAACTACTTTCTCTTTATAATCAATCAAACTAGTTCTTCTACGAAAACTATATTTGAATAGTTTCAAAAATATGAAGAACCATTTAGTTTTTTTTGTTCAATCTAGAGAGGTTACAATGTATAGATGATGAAGCATTGTTGAGGTCTTACAAAAATCTTAAAAATTCTGACTTATAATGGTTGTTCTGATATTAACGGAGATGATTTATTTTCTGAGTTGATATTCTTAAAGTGCTCATTATCAAGAGAAGCAAAATTGACAATTGATGTAGTGAATTATTTGAAGAAAATGGATGCATGTTTCCCAAATGCTCACATTACTTATAAAATCATATTGGCTATCCCGATTACAATAGCAAGTATAGAAAGAAGCTTCTCAAAATTAAAGTTCATCAAAAATTTTCTCTGATCAATCATATCACAAGAAAAATTGAATGGATTGACTATTTTATCAATTGGTAAAAAAATTACTAATAACTTGATTATACAAATTTGATTACTATTTTTTTTTTAGTTCTATATAAAGAGGTTTATTTTTTAGTAATCATTTTAGACATGTTTATCTTATTATTCAATTATAATAAAAATATTTTGACTATTCTTTAATGTATTAATTTATTTTGAAAAAGTAATTACGGAGCTCAAAGAATAAGAACACACAATATGATATAGGGATTTTAGACATATGCCCAAAAATTATTAGGATCGGCCCTAATTAAGTGATATTGTCAAGTTATTAGAATTTTTGCCAAAACTTATAGATAAACTTCGGCTTATCATATCATCAATCCACATTAGGATCAATGCATTTTTTAGACTCTCCCGAACATGACAATACCCTTCGACCTTTGTTCCACACCTTATTCAGTTTGTTTTAAGTTTTTTTTTTTAAAAAAAAGAATATAACCTTATTGCAAACAGTAGCTATGGTCAAGAGATAATATATATTACCATTTAGAGCAAAAACAGAATCGACTAGGGTTTGGAATTTCTAGATTACAACTTTAGCAAATAGAGGATTATCGAGTGGGAGGGCATTAATAGAATTTATAAAAGTTATATGTGCGGTTTAGTAAAATGATGTTAAAACTGGAAGGATGAGGGTGCCTGAGTTGTTAGGTTGGATGTAAATGCAGTCGGGCATAGTATGAACAGCAGCCCACATGGCTAGACGGGCCTACTATGCGCGCTGCCATGTGCACCTGTTATTAAGCAAACTGCATGTGACCTGTTTTATGGGACTAGATTCACACCTTTCTTCCATTGTTTTGTCTTTTTGTGTGTGCCTAACTCCTCATCGTCCATCCATCCATATTCCGATTTCTATTCCTATTCAAAAATATAACATCCATCCATATTCTGATTCCTATTCCTATTCAAAAATATAAAAACTATAAGTTGTCTCTTCTTTTACAGTGTCGCTAGCTCCAACCATGCATTGCCATTAGAAATTAGAGAAAAAAATACATGGAAATTACATATAAGAAAACTAAAGAAAAGGACATGGTTTGAACATTCTCACAAAATGGATTTCCTCTTTGTTAGAATTTATGAACCGAATTTTGTTGGGGCCGGCCAAAAAGCTTATGGAATGGCATACACAATGCAACTTTAGTTATGAGAATTATTATTATTATTATTATTATTATTTAGCGGTAGAGGGATTTGTAGAGCATTAACCTATATTAATATGTTCATACACATTTTATATTCAGGTAATTAGGGTTTCATGATTATGTGATATCATGTAAGCAACAATCCTTCTCTTGCGCCAATTTTGATATAATGAAAATTTTCCCTGCTTAATTTTTTACCCGTCTAAGATTTTTTATGTAAATATATGTATTTCTTATTTTGTGGCGGTTATCGATTTTTTATATTATTGCTACAAATGTATATCATAGAATAAAATCATATATATCTCAATTATGAAATGAAATATGATATTCCATTGTCAGATCTCAATACCAAATTTGTATTGGTACAATTGATCTCTAGTCAAGATTGACTAGTTAACCAACCTCAAGTTGAGTTTTGATATTTGATCAATATATTAATTGGCTGAGTGAGACGTTAAGTAGGTTGAGATTGATTCAATACTTAATAATTAAAAAGTTCAAATAGATCATGGTTAACTAGATAGTTGACGGTCCAAAGAGTTGGTAAGTAGAAAAGTTCAAGTGAGTCATGATTGACAGAACACTTGGCAATTGAAAGTCCAACAGAAAATTGACAAGGGTGAAGTCCAAATGAGTGATAGAGGACTAGATACTTGGTAATGAGAGAAGTCCTAATAGGTCATGGAGTGTCAATTGCTAAGTATAAGATGAGAAGTCCAAACAAGTCAATGAGGATCGGATGTTTGGCAATGGCGAAGTCTTAGCAGGTCAAGATTGACCACATGTTAGGTATAAGACAAGAAGTCATAGCAGGTCAAGGTTGACCAGATGCTAAGCGGGTAAAGTCCTAATAGATTGAAGTTAATCAAGTACTAAGCAAGAATGAAACCTTAGAAAGTCAAGGTTAACCAGCATTAATCGTACGAGGAAAGTTTCGGAGACACGAGGGTCCCTCGACATAAGGATATTCAATGGAGACAATATTTTTCAACATGATAAACAATGTTTAGAATTTCTACTATAATATTTTAGGGTTGCTACAATTTTTAATATTGCTACAATATTTAAGATTTAGGGTGTCACGCCCCAGAGGAGTCCCTACCGATAAAATTTCGACAACATCTCCCCTATAACGGTGACAATATGAAACATATATACAAGAATATTCACACAATATAACCATCAGCCCACTCAGTTGGAACAAAATAAACACCACCACACAGTTATATGTATATATTAAACAACTCACTCGGTTGTACTATAAACCAACACAGCGAAAAAACGATAAAGAAAGCCCATATGAATTGAAACAACACACTGCTAGTCGGCTAGGCTTTATACAACAACACAAAATTTAACTCTACATAATAAACTCCAAAAGATAATCGAATTAATATAACACCAAATACAAAATACGAGTAAAGAATAAACGAAACCCGATGCAGTCTTCGGATGTGACGTAGGACCGGCAACCAGGACTCTCCTAAGCATCCTTGATTCATCTACCTGCTACCTGGCGAAAGAAAACTATTTTATGATGGGTAAAGGAAAGATAGTGCATGAACATAATATACAAATAGAGAGTGCCAACAGTATACAGTCTCATAAGAGAAATAGCAGATACTAAAATGAAATTACAAAAAATGTTCATACCTGTAACCATATCCTAGGCTAGTAAAATCAGGAGTAAAACAACTCTGCTACAGAGCTACTCATAACTACAAGGGTAACATGTGAGGTATATACATATTACCAATAGGTAAGTCAGTCTAAACACATACAACAGATATATACCTCAACATATGTAAGCATATCAGCATAAGTAAGCAACAGCAGCATAAGCTAGCAACAACAGCATAAGTAAGCAACAATACCGGTCGGTATAATAATAACAACGTATACAAGGATGGTCATCCCGCCCACCTCTCTGCACCATGACCCATGTATGGTCGAGAGGCTGGATCGATGACAACTGTACCACTCAAAGGCCGCCACTACTCTCGAGTGACCGAGTGAACAGGTGTTGAGTAGCTAACTAACTACAAAGCGAAGGGGGTCCCTGCTACTAGCAACTCCAGCTACCACTACCCATGAGTGGTCGAGTGCGGAACGACAGGACAAGCGGCATCTGCTCCAGCTACCACTCTCTCGAGTGGCCGAGAATGCGGCCCTAGTTAACGACTCTCTCGATTATAAAGGAGAATTTGTCGTTAACATATATGCAATGATATGATGCGTAAAATATAACAGTCATCATATACATGTAAACAGGAATCAGGTATGCTACATGAAGCCAACATGCTCAATACGATACATAAATAAATAAATAACAATCAAAGCATACAAGATTGGTGTCTAATATCTACTAAATATCATAGATGACAACAAAAGGTTGTATGGATATAGAGACGAATTGTTAGAGTGTATACTAAAAGTCTAGCTTTTGTATAAACATTTATTTAGAAATAAAAGAATCACATTGGTCAAATGTCTGCATTTATGAAAAATGTAGTTGTTCAATTAATTTATATTGTAGATAACATGGTGTGTGGTGTCACACACAGAGGATCATGTTATCAGCACCTTATAAATTATAAACAGTAGCTCACGACCAAGATGGAAAGGAACAAACCATTGGAAGGTCGTAGTGTAATTAGGTATTAGTTTATCTTAACTATATAATTACACTAGTACAATTAGAATGTATTGAGTAGGACCATTAGAAGTCGTTTCTTTTTATACTGACTTTATAAAGGAACAAAGACCTCAGTTATTATGGAAGTGTGTGTTATTAATCCCCGATAAGTTAGGAAATGATATCACTTATAGTGTGTGTTGTTGATTATAGAAGGAAACTGTGTCCTAGTGATCTAGGTTGATAATGTCCCCAAAAGAAGCTCATAAGGATTGTCATATTAAACCATACAGGTGGACTTAATCCGACATGACGATAAGGTTGAGTGGTACTACTCTTGGAACTAAGATATTAATTAAGTGAGTTGTCAGTAACTCATTTAATTAGTGGACATTCGACATCTTAAACACAGGAGATTAACACACTCATAATAAGAAGGAGCCCAAATTGTAATTTGGGATTGGTGCGGTAGTTCAATAATAATTCTTTAGTGATATGAATTATTATTGATGAAGTTAAGTTGTGTGTTCGGGGCGAACACGGGAAGCTTAATTTCATCGGGAGACCAAAATCAATTCCTCCTCTCGGTCTCTATCGTAGCCTCTTGTATATAGAGATTTATACCCACCTATACCCACCTTTCTACCCACCTTAAGGTGGTCGGCATAGCTAGCTTGGAGCCTAAGCTAGGGCCAGCCAAAGCTATTGGTGGAGCCAATTATAGGTGGTCGACCAAAGCTTGGGTCCCAAGCTTAGGTGGCCGACCACTAGAAAATAAAAAAGGATTTTTATTAAAATTATTTCTTATGTGGATATCATTATTTTAAAAGAGAGTTTGAAATTTAAATATTTCCTTTTATAGTTTTCTACAAAAGATTAAGAAAATATTTGAAATCTTTCCTTATTTGTAGATTGAAAGATGGATTTTAATTTTAAGAAAACTTTCCTTTTTAACCATGTTCATGATTTAAAAGAGAGTTTAAAAATTAAATATCTCTTTTATAAGTTTCTACAAAAGATTAAGAAAAGATTTGATATCTTTCCTTATTTGTGGATTGAAAGGAGATTTTAATTTTTAGAGATAACTTTCCTTTTTGAAAATTATCCACATGTTTAAAAGAAAGATTTTAATTTATAAAATTTTCTTTTTATAATCCACCATGAAGGGAAAAATTATTGGAGAAATTTTTATAAAATTTCTGGAAACAAATAAAGAAGTTTTAATTTGTGTTTAAAATTTTATTTGCTTGGAGATTTGGTTGTGGCCGACCATTATAATAATGAAAAGGGAATTATTTTTTAATAAATTTTCTATTTTATGGCAATAGAATTAAGGAAGTTTTTATTAAATTTCCTTATTTGCCAAGACCAAGGATTATAAAAGAGGGGGTAGAGGTGCCTTCAAGGCTAACGACTCTATTCTTTTCTTCCTCTCTTTTTCTCCTTGGTGTGGTCGGCCCTAGAGGTTCTCCTTCTCCTCTTCTATTCTTCTTTAGTGGTCGGTTGCATCTTTTCTTGGAGCTCTTGTTGATGGCCGATTCTAGCTAGGAGAAGAAGGAGAGAAAGGAGACTTTGTTTCTAGCATCCCTTGGAGCTTGGTGGTGGTGGCCGGACCTCTATTTCTCTTGGAGAATTATGGTGTCCGAATCTTGCTTGGAGAAGAAGGTGGCTTAGGTGGATTCTCATCTCGGTAGATCGTTGCCCATACAATGTCCGGGATAAGAAGAGGAATACGTTAGAAGATCAAGAAGTTAATTGCTTACAAAAAATGGTATAACTAGTAATTGTTTTCCGCATCATACTAGTTTTCTTTGTATAGTTATTTTTGGAAATACCAAACACAAGAGGCATATGATTCTAGAGTTTTTGGATTTGTTTCGAAGTTGTGTTTCTTTTCTTTTATTTTTCGAATTTGTGATTCAATTGTTCTTTTTGGTTAACCTAGAGTTATTTAAGGAAATTAAATATTAACTTTCCTTAAAAGGATTTTTCTAGGCGGTGGTGGTTGCTCCCATATCCAAGAAGGCCATGTGCCTCGCCATGCAGTCCTGGAAGCCAATTTTGGAAATTAATATTTAATGAAATTAATAATATAGATGGATTTGAATCAAAAGTGTTAAGTTCCGCTTGCGATTCAAATCTAAACCATTAAAAACAGATAAGTTAAATTTGGAATCAATGATGTTAAGTTCCGTCTGCGATTCCTAATTTAACTTCTAAAGGACACAATAGGTTATTTAAGGAAAGGTTCGACACTTGTACAAAAAATTTTTGTACTGTGGAATTAGTACGTTTTCCTAGGACTAACCAACAATTGGTATCAGAGCTAGGGTTTGCCTCTGTGTGTTTGGTTTTCAAATTAGGTTATGCACATGTCATACATAATTTAGGCAGGATAATAGTAGGATGTGCTAACTTTGTGGTTGCAGGCTCCAACTATTATGGCTTATAGATGTTGTGTGTGATTGGACCCTTAGACATGTCAAGGGCATTATTTTTGTGTGTGCATGATTGTATGTAACTAATACAGCAGGAGCTGTATTAGCCTTAGGATTTTAGAATTTTATTTTCGATCTAGATTACATGTACATTCCTTCGTGGAATATAGGATCAATATATGTAAAATTCTATTTTTGTCGTGGATCGGATGCTTGCGAGGCGTGGTACTTTTGGAGCACCAGAGGCACAACGGAATAACAAGCAAGATAGATGCGACGACTCGACCCAGTGGTGGTGGCTAAAGAAGACGGTAGCTAAGGTTGGAGCACGCAGAGAACAATGACAAAAAAAGGCCATAATAGTTGGAAAAATAATTTTTTATATTTATTTCTTTTATTTACTGTGATGTGTGTGTATGCATGTAATGTATGCTAGGATAGTTTAAAATTCCTTACTTTAAATAACTAAGTGGGAGAGGGATTAATTTTAATAAATTTCACGGTCTCCATTACTGGTTTGTAAGTGATGCAAACAAACTTGCGCGTTGGCTCTGAGTGCCTTCCTCCATATCGGATGAGTTTATTTGCGGATCACTAGATCAAACTTCCATTTTAGATGACTATAGGAAATTAATTAAGAGTGTGTGATCTTCTCCATCGGAAGGGGCACAATCTTATTAATGAACTTAGTGTCAAGTAATGGTATACAGTTAGACACGTCTAATATTATCCTCCCCATCGGAGTCACTGCTATTATTTGTGTGACCGAAGAAAACCAACTATTAATTTGTCAAATAAATAGGTTGACAAGATAATAAAATTAAAAACCCCTCTTACAAATGTTTGGTTTTGTATACGTCCACACTATCGTGGCATACCAAATTCACGGTGTTTGAGGTAATTTTATTTGTCATAAAGATTTATTGACAAGATAATTAATGAGTAAAACCCTCCTCTTATAAATGTTCAATTTTGTATACGTCCACACTATCGTGTCATGCAAAATTCACGGTGTTTGAGGTGTTGGTGAATTTAAATAATATTGTTTGAGGAATCAATGTTATTTTAAATTCAAAAGTTTTGACCAAATATTTGATCAAAGACAGATCAACTATTAATTTTATTCGTCATAAAGTAAAGTTGATGAGATAATAAAATTAATGGATAAAATCTCCTCTTTGATTTTGTATACGTCCACACTATCGTGGTATACAAAATTCATGAGGATTTTAAGGAGTTGGTCTTGACCAAATATTTTTATGATTCTTAGGATTTAAAATGTTTGGCAATTCCCTAGTTGTTATACTATAGAAAAGACTTAGTAGTCTCAATTATAATGATTGAAAATAGGACTTGGACATTAAGGTAGACTATCCTCTTAGAACTAAGAACAATATATGTGTATTTTAGTTGATACATATTTAGTGGTGTTATCTACCGGTATCTGGTGTGTAGATACATGAACCACTGATCATGTCTGTAATTTATTGCAGGGGTTCCAGGAAACCTGACAACTATATAAATCACTGTCCACATGGGGCACTGCTGTAAAAGTAGCAGCTGTTGCAGTGGGAGATGTTTATCCTCTAATAGGAATAAAATATGGATTTTCAGAAATTGTCTTTACATACTAAGTTTAGAAAGAACCTGATTTCAGTTTCTAAATTATTAAAGAATAGATATTGTGTCTATTTTGATAATAAAGTTGTTATCGAGAAAATAGAAAAGATATCTGTTCTGATACGTTGGTTGACAATTTATAAATCCAATAACTCCCACGATGCAATAAATGAAAATTAATAACACATCTTCTAACTTTAATAAGAGAAAGCAACCTTCAGAAATGAACCAATCACATCTTTGACAGTCTAAGGCTTGGTTATATTAACTTGAGTAGGATTCAAAGGATAATAACCAATGAACTCTTGGGTTCATTGGTAGTGGAAATCTTTTCAACCTGCGAGTCTTATTTGGAAGGAAAAATAACCAAGAAGCTTTTAAGTATAAGGGGTATAGAGCCAAAGATATGATGGAATTTGTTCATTCTAATTAGTGTAGACTTCTGACTATCCAAGCAAGAGGTTATTTCGAATATTTCATCTCTTTTATAGACAACTATTCGAGATAAGAATACATTTACTTGACGCGCTGCAAGTCTAAGTGCTTTGATTAGTTCAAAGAGTACTAGGCTGATGTGGAGTAACATCAAGGTAAAAGTATCAAGACACTACGGTTAGATCGTAGTGGAGAGCACCTCTTAGGAGAGTTTAGGAGTAACCTATCAGAAGTCAGGACTCAATCCCAACTAATTACACCTGGTACACCCCAATAGAATGGTGTAGTAGAAAGAAGGTATAAGACTCTTATGGAATAATTAGATAGATGATGAGTTATTCAGAAAATTACCAAATTCGTTTTAAGGATATACACTGGAAACGGAAGTGAACATAGTACCTTCTAAGTCAGAACTCTCTACTCCCATAGAATTGCAAAATGAGCGTAAGCCTAGTCTGAAGCATATTCGGATTTGGGTGGTCTAGCACATGAGAGACACTGATAAGTTGAACATAAGTTCACTTGTTTGTGAGTTATCCTACAAAAATGAAAAGAGGTTTATAGTCCTTAAAATCGGAAGGTCATTGTTGGCACCAATGCCCGATTTTAGAAAAGGACTATACTATGAACCACAAGCTCATGAATAAAAAAAAATTGTTCTTAAGGAAATTAAAAGACATATCTAATCTAGTACCAACTGTACAAGATGAAATATCACAAGAAACTGCAACACGTATCACAAATGATACACAATTGCAGAAAGTGTCTCGTCGTAGTGGGAGGGTTGTTAGGCAACCTAAAAGATTCATGTTTTGGGAGAGTCTTTGGACTTGATCCCTGGTGGACATGAACCTGATCCCCGGACATATGACGAAGCACTCCAAGATAAAGATGCAGCATCTTTGCAAAAGAGCAATAAATACAGTATTAGAATATATGTATTCTAATAGAGTCTGGGAGCTTATAAAATCACCAAATGATGTAAAAGTCATTGGGTGAAAATAAGTCTACAATGGGAAAAGAGGGATAGACAGGAAGGTAGAAACTTTCAAAGCAAGGCTTGTTGAAAAAGGAAACTTTTCACCGGTAGCCATGCTTAAGTCTATCCGGAGTCTTTTAAGCTATGAGATTTAGCAAGTGGATGTCAAGACAGCTTTCCTTAATGGAAGTCTTGAAGAAAACATCCATATATAGCAACCAGAAGGGTTCATTGCAAAGAGCATAAAGCATCTTGTGTGTAAGCTCAATCAGTCTATGGACTGAAGTAAAGCTTCAAGGTCTTGGAACATCCGGTTTAATAAAGTAATCCAGTCCTATGGATTTATTTTATAACCGAATGAGTTTTTTGTATACAAGAAGTGTAATAAAAACGTGGTGGTATTTCTTGTACTATACGTAGATAACATTTTTGGTAGTTGGAAACAATATCAAAGTGTTGTCAGAAGTAAGGGTACGGTTGTCCAAACAATTCGATATGAAGGACTTGGGAGAATGCATATATTCTTGGGATCAAAGGGATCTCAAGAAAAGAATATATTTTACTTATCTCAAGCTTTATATATTGAAACAATCCTTGCTCGTTTTAAGCATGCAAAACTCTAAGAAAGGTTTCTTACCTTTTCAGCATGGAGTAGCTTTATCTAAAGAGATGTCTCCGAAGACATCAAAGGAGATAGAAGAAATGAAGGCAGTTCCTTATGCTTCGGCTGTCGGAAGCCTAATGTATGCTATGCACGAGATCAAAAATCTGTTTTGCCGAGGGCATAGTTAGCAGATATCTAAGTAACCTTGGACAAGGACATTGGACTGCGGTAAAACATATATTGAAGTACCTTAGAAGCACTAGAGATCATATGCTAGCTTACAAGGCAGATAATTTGGTCCCTGTGGGTTCCACGGATTTTGACTTCCAATCATATAGGGACAATAGTAAGTCGACCTCGGGGGTTTTGTGTTTACTTTAGGAGGTGAAGTCATAACTATGGAAGAGTGATAAACAAAAGTGCTTTTTTGGACTCCACCATAGAAGCTGAGTAAGTGGCAGCCTCTAAGGTAGTCATAGAAACTGTATGGCTCATATACTTCATGGTGGACTTAGACATGTTTTCTGGTTTGCCCAAAAAATTATTACAATTTATTGTAATAATATTGGTGTAGTAGCAAACTCGAAGAAACCATAAGTCCATAAGGCAAGTAAACACAATAAAGCGCAAGTACCACCCAATACGAGAAATCGTATAAACGAGGAGAAGTTGTTGCCGCCTAGATTGCATCAGGTGATGACCTGTAGATCCTTTCACTAAGGTCCTTAAGGCAAGAGTTTTTGATGGGCATGTTGAAGGGTTGGGAATCAGATGTATGGTAGCAGATATGGCAGCTTAGTCTTTTAGTATAAGTGGAAGATTGTTAGAGTGTATACTAAAAGCCTAGCTTTTGTATAAACATTTATTTAGAAATAAAAAAATCACATTGGTCAAATATCTACATTTATGATAAATGTAGTTGTTCAATTAATTTATATTGTAGATAACATGGTATGTGGTGTCACACACAGAGGATCATGTTATCAGCACCTTATAAATTATAAACAGTAGCTCACGACCAAGATGAAAAGGAACAAACTATTGGAAGGTCATAGTGTAATTAGGTATTAGTTTATCTTAACTATATAATTACACTAGTACACTTAGAGTGTATTGAGTAGGACCATTAGAGGTCGTTTCTTTTTATACTCTTTATAAAGGAACAAAGACCTCAGTTATTATGGAAGTGCGTGCTCTTAATCCTAATATAATAACAAGCACATATATTTGATATTTATTTCTTTAATTTATCAATGGGTGAGATTTAGTTCGATAAATCAATAATCCCGATAAGTTGGGAAATGATATCACTTATAGTGTGTGTTGTTGATTATAGAAGGAAACTGTGTCCTAGTGATCTAGGTTGATAATGTCCCCAAGAGGAGCTCATAAGGATTGCCATGTTAATCCCTGCAGGTGGACTTAGTCCGACATGATGATAAGGTTGAGTGGCACTACTCTTGGAACTAAGATATTAATTAAGTGAGTTGTCAGTAACTCATTTAATTAGTGGACATTAGACATTTTAAACACACGGAGATTAACACACTCATAATAAGAAGGAGCCCAAAATGTAATTTGGGATTGGTGCGGTAGTTCAATAATAATTCTTTAGTGGTATGAATTATTATTGATGAAGTTAAGTTGTGTGTTCGGGGTGAACACGGGAAGCTTAATTTCATCGGGAGACCAAAACCAATTCCTCCTCTCGGTCCCTATCGTAGCCTCTTATATATAGAGATTTATACCCACCTATACCCACCTTTCTACCCACCTTAAGGTGGCCGGCCAAGCTAGCTTGGAGCCCAAGCTAAGGTCGGCCAAAGCTATTGGTGGAGCCAATTATAAGTGGTCGGCCAAAGCTTGGGTCCCAAGCTTAGGTGGCCGGCCACTAGAAAATAAAAAGGGATTTTTATTAAAATTATTTCTTATGTGGATATCATTGTTTTAAAAGAGAGTTTGAAATTTAAATCTTTCATTTTATAGCTTTCTACAAAAGATTAAGAAAAGATTTGAAATCTTTCCTTATTTGTAGATTGAAAGGTGGATTTTAATTTTAAGAAAACTTTCCTTTTTTAAC
The DNA here is from genome assembly GCF_018446385.1 of Zingiber officinale. NCBI lineage: Eukaryota > Viridiplantae > Streptophyta > Magnoliopsida > Zingiberales > Zingiberaceae > Zingiber > Zingiber officinale. The sequence continues at coordinate 134,929,502 of NC_055997.1, read as the reverse complement.
CATGTTCATGATTTAAAAGAGAGTTTAAAAATTAAATATCTCTTTTATAAGTTTCTACAAAAGATTAAGAAAAGATTTGATATCTTTCCTTATTTATAGATTGAAAGGATATTTTAATTTTTAGAGATAACTTTCCTTTTTGAAAATTATCCACATGTTTAAAAGAAAGATTTTAATTTATAAAATTTCCTTTTTATAATCCACCATGAAGGGAAAAATTATTGGAGAAATTTTTATAAAATTTCTAGAAACAAATAAGGGAGTTTTAATTTGTGTTTAAAATTTTATTTGCTTGGAGATTTTGTTGTGGCCGGCCATTATAATAATGAAAAGGGAATTGATTTTTAATAAATTTTTTTTTCATGGCAATAGAATTAAGGAAGTTTTTATTAAATTTCCTTATTTGCCAAGACCAAGGATTATAAAAGAAGGGGTAGAGGTGCCTTCAAGGCTAACGACTCTATTCTTTTCTTCCTCTCTTTTTCTCCTTGGTGTGGCCGGCCCTAGAGGTTCTCCTTCTCCTCTTCTCTTCTTCTTTAGTGGTCGGTTTCATCTTCTCTTGGAGCTCTTGTTGATGGCCGATTCTAGCTAGGAGAAGAAGGAGAGAAAGGAGACTTTGTTTCTAGCATCCCTTGGAGCTTGGTGGTGGTGGTCGGACCTCTATTTCTCTTGGAGAATTATGGTGTCCGAATCTTGCTTGGAGAAGAAGGTGGCTTAGGTGGATTCTCATTTCGGTAGATCGTTGCCCACACAATGTCCGGGATAAGAAGAGGAATACGGTAGAAGATCAAGAGGTTATTTGCTTACAAAGAAAGGTATAACTAGTAATTGTTTTCCGCATTATACTAGTTTTCTTTGTATAGTTATTTTTGGAAATACCAAACACAAGAGGCATATGATTCTAGAGTTTTCGGATTTATTTCGAAGTTGTGTTTCTTTTCTTTTATTTTTCGAATTTGTGATTCGATTGTTCTTTTTGGTTAATCTAGAGTTATTTAAGGAAATTAAATATTAACTTTCCTTAAAAGACTTTGTCTAGGCGGTGGTGGTTGCTCCCATATCCAAGAAGGCCATGTGCCTCACCATGCAGTCCTGGAAGCCAATTTTGGAAATTAATATTTAATGGAATTAATAACATAAGTGGATTTGAATTAATAGTATTAAGTTCCGCTTGTCATTCAAATCTAAACCATTAAGAACATATAAGTTAAATTTGGAATCAATGATGTTAAGTTCCGTCTGCGATTCTTAATTTAACTTCTAAAGAACACAATAGGTTATTTAAGGAAAGGTTCGACACTTGTACAAAAATTTTTGTACTGTGGAACCGGTATGTTTTCCTAGGACTAACCAACACGAATAACTCAAAGGTTTGAGTGGAAGTATCAAGCACAAGAAAAATACGAGTGGAGTCAAGGTAAAACAGTCCTTATCCAAAAATAATAGCTCATGCACTAAGTTCCAAAGAACTAAAGAGAGTTAAAGTAAGAAGTACCCGCCTCAAAAGAAGACCATGACCAGAAATCCTACGTCGAGACGTCCATCTCAAATTAAAGTCTTGCATCAATATAATATATATATATATATATATATATATATATATATATATATATATTATTTAGCTAAATTCATATGAATTAAATAGTTAAATAAAATCCCTAAGACTAGTTAGGGTATTGATTAACCCCATTAAATATACTCCATCGATCAACTAGGGTTAGCTCCATTAACCCTAATCACTCCACCATTCGGATTAAACCAACTATCCTTAATCAATCCATGATCAACGCTAAGCACAGTTTAGTCCACAAAACAAAACCACACTTGCTGGAAACCACCTCACTGATCAGATCAAGAAGGAGGTCAAGAATTCCACAAGACAACCTATAGAAAACCTAATTGAGTAGCTTACTGATGAGAAGACCAGAGATACTTCACTGTAAAAATACCTACCTTAGGATATAGCAGCAAATCGAAAGCTCACAGCTAGGGAGGGTGTCGCCGGAAGGAGAAGATGTCGCTGCTGGATACACCTTTCTCGACCTCTCCAACCGTCGGTGATGGTCACGACAGGATTGAACCAGAATAGAGCATAGGATTAAGAACCAAGCCCTCCCCTCTCAATCACAACCCAGATCACAGCTGCCCTGAAGAGGAGGCAAGGCACGACAAATATCAGCAAGCACCAAGAAACTAGGGCACGATGGCAAATCAAACGAGGAAGAGGGTTGAGGCTAGCTTACTCTCTGGTCCTTGAGCACCTTCTCACGCCGACGATCGGGTGGCACCAGCTTGACCCAGTGGAGCTGAAAAACTAGGGCTCCTTCCGAGATCTAGTGGACGGTGGTGGAAGAAGGCGAGACGCCACCTCTTGTAGAAGCCAGAAGAAAGGAAGAGGCCCGATCTGCGCCGGTGTCACCTAGGAGAGAAGATGAGTAGCAAATCGCAAGGAGAAGAAGAAGCTTGGCACAGAGGAGGGGAGAAGGTGTCGGCTGTTGTGGTGCGGGAACTCGCGAGGAGAAGAGGGAAGGGTGAAGTCGGCGGTTTTTGGTGAGGAGATCGCGAGAAGGGAAGTCGTGGGAGGGCTCAGGGAAGAGGGGTCGGCGGTATGGGAGCTAGGGCACGGGATCCTGGTTATATAACTTAAGGGTTTTAAATTAAATCTAGATTAATTTCTCAATCAACTCCCATCTCCGGGTATTCCAAACAAACTTTTTCTCGAGCCCATAAATGCATCCTCTTAAAATACGTCATACGAGCTCCGATTAAATCTCAGAAAATTTCTAAAAATTCCAATAAGATTAGTTTCTCAAATAATCTTATTATTTAATTATTATTTTATTACCATATTTTACATAGGGTTTCTATTAACGTATTAGACTTTCTATAGTAATTAAAGTTGCTATAGTACTCAGGGTATAGGATTTTTGTTGTAGTGTTTCTACTATAGTAACAATCAATTGATGGGTTTAATCAATTGACTAGAAAATTGTAGTAGCAAGTTGAAATGTTAGAACTTGATTCGAGCGAACAAAAAGTTTAAAACTCTATTGAGTACTCAATTGGTTGTCCCTTAGTCGATTGATCAGTTTAATCAATCGACTAATGCCACTATAGCATTGAATATAAGGTTTTTGAGTTGGCTACAATATTCGACATTTTAGGTATCAATCAATTGATAAATAGTAATAGTCAATTATTCATGGTTAAACAGAGTTGTTAAGAGATGTTCTATAGGTGTAACAATCGAATTCAACATAGCAATTGACTGATGGCGATGAGCATTCAACTAATAGACAGAAATCAACCCTAACTTGAGGGCTATAAAATAAATATTTTGAGGAGGTTTTTGAAGCTAGTTCTTAGGGTTTTGGAGAAGAGTGCTACATTTTCAGATTTTCAAGATGCATTCTAAAGCAACTACAAAGTGAGCAAAGCGAGATTTATTTGTCTAAATTATTGCTTACATTGTATTTCATTTTTCATATTTATTCTTGTTATCTTGTTCATGTTGCTTATAAAGAACATGTGTTGTAAGAGGTTTCTCCACCTACGGATTGTATCCAATAAGGAAAGAGCTAGTGGTGATTTCACTAGGTCGTGGAGTAGGAACTCGACTATGAATAGTATTTTGCTATAGTACAACTAATTGATGAGTTTGATAGTCTATTGTTGTTGTTAGTGGAGCAAATAGAATGTTAGGAAATCAATTGATCAACTTGACTGATGTTGATTAGTCGAGTTGATCAAACTACTGATTCACTATTCGAGCGAACAGAAAGTTTAAAACTCGATTAGGTACTACATGGTTGTCTCTTAATCGATTGATGGGTTTAATCAATCGACTAATGACACTATAGCAAAAAATAGAATATTTTTGAGTCAGTTATAACATTAGACTTTTTGGGAATCAATTGATTGATAAATAATAATAGCCGACTATTCATGATTAAACAGAGTGGTTAAGAGTTGTTCTATAGTGCAACAGTGGAATTCAACACAATAATCGACTGATGGTGATGAACAGTCAACTGATAGGTAGAAATCAATCCTAACTTGAGGGCCATAAAAAATATTTTGAGGAGGTTTTTAAAGCTAGTTCTTGAGGGTTTTGGAGAAGTGTGCTCTACATTTCCAGACCTTCAAGAAGCATTCTAAAGCAACTATAAAGCGAGCAAAGCGAGATTTATTTGTTTAAATTATGGTTTACATTGTATTCCATTTTTCTTATTTATTCTTATTATCTTGTTTGTGTTATTTATAAAGAACAGGTGTTATAAAAGGTTTCTCCACCTCCAAATGGTATCTGACAAGGAAAGAGCTAGTGGTGATTTCACTAGGATGGTAGGCCATGGAGTAGGAATTAAGGGTTTTGAATCATGTTAAATCGGTTTTTGTTGTACTTGTCCTTTATTATTCTGTGTTTATATATATTTTTCGCTATGGTAACCTTTTGTAGACGAACACGATGATTGAATGAACACGATCAAATTGTACCAAATCACGAATTGCTATCCACCTCCCCCAACCGACATCAATAGTCCCAATACTTTGCACTATGGAAGGTAAAGATGTGGATTGTGCTTGTGCACATGGATTTAGACTTAGTGGTGTTAGGGTTTGAAATGATTCTTTCAAGTTGGTCGCTCCAAGAAAAAGAAACTTAATTATGGAAAGGTCCAATCTCAAATTAATCTTCATCTTAGGATCAAATATTGAAGAATGTTCTAAATAATAAAAACATACTAGTGTTATGGCTAAAGTTAGAGTAGTTGTGCATGATAAAAAAAAAGAATATAATAAGCAAATTTCACTAAAATAAAAGTTATATTTGTTAGTGCAATCTCCAAGCAAGATGCCACTTCATCCAAGAAGTACCGACCGAGCTTCATCCTACATCTAGTGTAGATATTTTTTTATTTAGCTTATTTTGTACTTTAATTTCAAGTAAGATAGTAGCTTGTTACTATCTTACACATTTCATTGTATGAATTACTTCTATCTGAAGGTTTCAAAAAGAAGGATTTTAGTGAATTGTCCAACGGTGCGATCAAAGATCCCGGGACTTGGAATAGGAGTCGACCTAGGCTCCGAACCAAGTAACCGAATTATGTTCTTTATTTTCCGCTGCACTATTTTGATTTAAACGTTAAAAAGAAAAGAGTTTTCGAAAAAAGCAATATTCACCCCCCCCCCCTTCTATCACACTTTCTCAATCCTTCAATCGAGTTGTATTTTGTATTCGCACTATAGTATCCTCTTCTTCTTCTCCAAAGTATGAAAGAAAATTATAAGTTTTTTCTTCTTGAACTTCCCAATTCCAAGATGCTTCTTCAATAAATTTAATATCTCAACTTATAACCACTTTGTCATTGCTTGGGTTTTATAACTTGTTGCCTTTGGAATGTAAATTATATCCAATAAATGTATATTTAACACTTCTATCATCAAGCTGTGACATCTCTTGTTGCAATGCTTCCAAAAACTTATAAATGTTTGACATTAGGCTTTCTTCCATTCCATAATTTTTGAAGAATTTATCTTTAATGTTCAATGTTGGAGAGCAATTAGACAAGTAAATTGCACAAGAAATAGCTTCAACTCAAAACTCCTTTGGCATATTTTTGGCTTTTAACATAGGATGGTTCTATTCTTCCTCTCAACTACTCCATTTTGTTATGTTGATCTAGGAACTGTCAAAGGAAGTCAGATTCCATAAGTTTCACAAAAAGTCATCGAACTCCATTGAAGTGAATTTGCCTCCTCGATAAGACCTCAAAGTTTTGATATTATATTCACTCACTTTTTTAATAAGGATCTTGAAAGTTTTGAAAGCACTAAAAGCTTTTATTTTTTTCATAAGAAAATAACCCAAGTTTTTTGTTGCTAAATCATCAATAAAGAGTTAAAAATATCTATTCCTACCAAGTGACAGAGGATTGATCGATCCACAAACTGAAAAACTCTTCCTAGCATGTTTACTAAGAAGACATGCTTCACATCAATGATTTGGATGGTTGATCAGAAGCATTCCTTTCACTATATTCTTTTCTCCCATAGCCTTCAATGCTTCAAAGTTCAAATGACCGAATCGCATGTGCCATTGTCATGCTTCATCATGCACATTAGCCTTTAAACACTTTGCTTCAATTATTTTAATATTCAAATTAACATCATGTTCTTTGACATAACAACCTTAGCAAGCAAATTAGCATTTTGATCTATACGCCAAAGATAGTTATTAGTCATAAGAATCTCACAATCTCTTTCAAGTATCTGACCAAGCTTATAATGTTACTCCTTAATTTAGCACAAAGTAAATATCTGATATTATTTTATGACTACCCTCTTTTAAAGATATGAGACTTGTACCTTACCATTCAATATGGATTTTTGAGGAGTCTCCAAAGTAAATGACTTTCACTTTCTCATCAAGCTCTACAAATTTATCATTGTACCCACACATATGATTGCTTGTACCATTATCCAAATACCATAAATTGTTATCACCTTTCTCTTCTTCCTTGATTTGTAGCAATGAAGTTAACTCTTCAATTTCTTGATTGTCAACAATAAGATGAGTCTCTTCTTTAATATCATTAGTAGCACTATGACATTTTCAATCATAATGACTCATTTTATAGCAACTGTAACATTCAACTTTAGACTTGTCATACCTTCTTTCATTTGAAATGGGATAATTGCCTTGTCCTTTTCATCTTGCTCTTCCATAGTATCTAGGTGATGATTGACTTCTTTCTTCTTGACTAAAGTTGTCCCCCCAACTTGGTTCATTTTGGCCATGTCCATGTCCTCTTTCTCGTCCACAGTCTATTCCTCGTCCACGACCTCTAAAATAGTTGTTTCCTCTTTCATCATTCTTTAATGTAGTCTTGGTTTTGAGAACTTGCTCCAATGACTCTTCTTGTCTTATCTTCATCTTTTCTTCATGGGTTTGTAATGAGCTCTCCAATTCTTTAATAGTCATTGAATCTAAATATTTTGTTTCTTTAACGACACACAATATAATCAAATTTAGAAATTAAAGAATGAAGCACCTTTTCCATTATTCATACATCTTCTATTTTGTCTCCATATCTCTTCAATTGACAATTTCCTTCACCCATGAACAATGATGGATTCAAACTCTTTCATCAATGCTTCAAAATCATGCCTTAGAGATTGAATTTTTACCTTCTTTACTTTGTCAACACCTTGTAGAGTTTTTGTCATTGTCTCCCAAGCTTCTTTTGAAGTAGTAGCATCGACCACCTTCTTGAACATGAAATCATCCAAACATTGATGGATGAGAGTGAGGGCTTGTTAATCCTTCTTCTTTGATTTTGACAAAGAATCATTCTCTACTTGAGGTAATTATTTTCATTTTGAGGCGGCTTCTCATATCCTTTCTCTACAATATTTCATACATCTTGAGAACCAAGCAAGACTTTCATCCTTAGATGCCATGTCTCATAATTCTCCTTTGTGAGATGAGGAAATTGAAAGGAAAAAAAAACCTCCATTGTTGGCCATCATTTGAGCACTTCAACTTGACTTTGATACCACTTTGTTGGAGATAATGAAGATGAGGGTCTTTATAGAAAGGAAGAAAATGAAGGAGAATTCAATAATACTTGTTTCTTAATCTTATTAATTTATTCAAAATGTCAAGTACAAGGATATATTTATACATACAAAGAAACTCTTTAAGAGACAAATATTACAAATAACTCTTTAAGAGACACTTACCTTTTCATGACTAAATAAAAATTATGTATCACATTTTGATTGTCCTTTATAATTTTTATTTCTATTTTAAGTGATATTTGAAACATGATGATATTTAAATTTTAAATTTAGATTATATATTTTAATAAATATTTATGATAATTGTATGGTATGTTAACTACAGTGCACATTGCGAGTTGTGAATGCTACAACTACATCACACGGTGCGTACTGTGAATATTGTTATCTATAGCGCACGATGCGCGCTACAAATATTGTTAATTGCAACGTGCAGTGTGTGCTGTTAATATCTTATAACTTTTAATAGCTTATAGTTATACAACATGCAATATGTATTGCGGATAGAATAATTACACACTATCAATACCTATATTTGGTGTAATGGAATATGTTCTAGAAATATACTCTAGAGTTAATGAATAAATATTGTTTATTCATATACACAAAAAATTAAATTTATTATTTCAACATTAATAACTTATCCACTTAATTTTCTTTTTCATTTAGAAATTGACATTTGAATATGTATATATGAACTTGAAGTTTCAGTGGGAATGAACAAAAACCTCGGAAAATCCAGTGTCAAGTGAATTTACACAATAGACCCTGAGGACTTATCTAGAAGTTTGAGAGTTAAAGTGAATTTACACAACAACAATCAAAATATATTTACAAGTTTTCCAATTAGATTTCTTCTAAAACAACAAAGCAAGTACATTTTGTTTTAACTAAAGAAGCACTAAGGGCCTATTGACAAAGTTATACTATCAACTAAACCATAAAGAGCATGGCATGTAAAGGGCTCGAGTTTGAAGCTTTTGATGTTTAAAGACATCAAAAGATACCGGTTAGATTGATTTTTTTTTTTTTTTTTTAAATGTGGATTTCTATTTGAGTTCATTTGAAGAAAAAGTGTATTTTTATTATTAAATTTGACCTTTTCTTGAGAATTTTCACCTTGACTCATAAAGTTAAAGACACATGATAACATAATCCATGTAACTACTGCTAGCTTCTCTTTCCTAGCTTTCTTTCTCCTAATAAGATACTTAGGCTATGAATATAAAGGACTTCCAATTCTAGGTAATCTATTCTTGATCGGTGATACAATCAATCAAAACCCTTTACTTTTTGAACTCCTAGAGATAAACATATAATAAGCATATCTATAGGACACCCCAAGAGAAACTAATGTCGCAACAATCACAACTAAAGGTGAGATACAAGTCGCATGAGAAATTATAATGAGGCGAAGTGAAAAAAGGCATGCATCCGATCCTGTGAGTCGTACAATACTCATTGTTTCTGATTTCACATGCTACATCTTTTTTCTTTTTCCTGTGTTGATGACTTAGACGAGTTGTGGTATCGTTCACTCTGAACATCACTTTGCGACAAATTCTCCAAACATATGAGACAAGCAAATAGTTTGAAGCACTCTTTCCTTTCCCCTCGTCCGTTTTGTCAGCTGCTGCACTACTCATCCACTGGGCCGTATCTGCAGCAGAAAAAGGGTGGCTCCCCTCCCGGCAAGGAATATTTATGAGCATATATAAACTCTCAGTGGAGAAGCGTCAGATAGTGGCTAGCCTGCGAAGCATATATTCCAGTAGTTAGCTAGACATGATCATTCGAGAGAATAACGTAACATAATGGGAAAATGGAGATTGGAAACTTGCATGTCCTTCTGAGAAAGGAGAGGAAGACCACAATGAGGGCCAGACCCGCCAAGATGCCCACAATTATTGCCACCGTCTTTCCAATATCATCTTCTGAGTAATCTACATATCCACTCACAGGATACACAATTAAAATAAGAAAGCATTATAAGTTTCTTTTTTATATATAGTTTTTCAGGAGGAAATGTGTAATGGACTTGGAATTCGACCCGGAGTAAGATAATATTATTAACTTTGATTAAAAGCTACATTCTGTCAAAAGCTACTTTAATCAAAATGGTGGGTTGTTGGATTTTGGAATGGAATATGATGGTGCCTAATCCATCTACCTTTTTATTTCGAACACTATTCCCTTTCTGACACGAAACTTTTCTCAGTCTTGATATATATATATATATTAAAACTTATTCTGATTCGCCATAACAGTCCTTGGTTCTTAACACCAACCACAACTGGAAGGGTTCCTTTTATTCTCTATAAAAACATAATTTACTTTTGAAATTTGGATATTAAGACCACAACATAATATCTAATTGCATTGTATTCCAATTTAATTTTAAAAAGAAAAAAAAAAAAAGGAAAAGGATTAGTAGTGTCTTTAACTCGATGGCATCTAAAACGCAGAGAAAACAAAACACAGGAGTAGAACTACAGACCTGCCGATGACCGGAAGTAATGGCCGGAAGCCCAGTACCTAGCGTAGCACTGCGCTAAATAGACGTCGGCCGCAAGCGCCGACCCGCAGGCGTTCTTGAGCTGCCCTACCGCCTGCTGAAGGCAGGCGGAGCAGTCGGCGGCGTTGATGTCGCCCAGGCACTGGACGTAGCCCTGCACCGTGCCGGAGCTGCTCACCCGGTAGCTCACCCCGTTCTGCAGGTCCGCCAGCACGTCGTCCCTCCGCCGGAAGAACTCCCCGTCGTTGCTAGAGCTGGCGCTGCACTTGCGGTACACCATGGTGGTGTCCGGCTTCCCCAGGAAGTCCTCGTTGCTGTACCTCACGAAGCAGCCGTCCAGCTGCAGAGAGGCCGCGTAGGAGTCGGCGCACACCAGGTTGAGCTGCCCCACCGCGCTCTGCACGCACGCCGAGCAGTCGTCGGCGCTCAGGTCGTTCCGGCATTGGTACAGACCCGAGGCGGAGGACGCGCTGCTGCCGGCGTTGTCGCCTGACTTGAAGCTGTTGTAGGAGGACTGCGCGGCGCCAGAGACTATCGAATTGAGGAGCGAGTTGAGGTTTGCCTGGAACGGGGAGTTGGCGTCGTACTTCGACGGCGAGCAGCCGACGTAGATGAAGGACGCAGCTCTGGCCAAGTGGAAGAAGGAGAGCAATAGCAGCCAGTTCAGTAACATGACTGAAGCTAGCTTGTTTGCGCGAATTGAAGTGAGAGGAGAAATGAAAGAGCTGAGTGAGAAGATGGATTCTTTAGCCATCTCCTTTTAAGGTGGTGCCGGAATTTCTCTTTTAAATTAATTCCCTCCAGGTCTAGGCCGGGGTGGCCACCCAGTGCATTCCTGCCCCTGTTCCAAATTAAAGATAAAGAGTGGTTCATCTTTTGGCAACGAGATTCTTTATCTTCTAGCTTTTTTGATACTCGAGCACTCCCTTATGGGAGTGCCCATGCTCCTGCCTAAGCCCTGAGTAATTCTCACACCCATAACCAATATTCCTTCCTGATTTACATTCTCTGAGGGAGAGGCAGGGCATGGCCAGGCAAGTACAAGGCCTCTTTGGTAAAAGAAGAGTCGTCTGTTTTGGCCTGCGGGGCATGGCTTTAAACTCGGCCACAAGTACCAGTCAATGGTCCAAGCCGCAGCTGCTCTCCTGCATAGAAAGCATCATCGTACGTAGTAGAAACAAAATCATGACTATGATTTCATCCTGTGCAGGTATTAGCAGGTTAACAAATTATGACAGCAGCATTCATGACTTTGGTTTCATAGCTTATACTCGCGCATCGGTTTCATGGTTGCTTGTGGTCAGCATATTCGCAAAGCAGTTATTGGACAGTGGCGCGCAAGGGCTCCTACTTGAATGCCTAGACGTCAGTGTACATTGAGAGGATAAATCTTGAACAATATGTTTAAAAAAAAAATAGAAACTCAAATCTAAAACTGATCATCTTCTAACAAATTAAGCCTAAATTATAGAGCCGGACCAATTTCAAATATCTACTCATTCATTAGATTCTGGTTCAAACCCGCCTCAAATGCACATACAACAAAATCAAATTCCCTAGAAAATCATAACAACCCTAACTTCCCCAACTAATACAACGAACTCCCATACGTCTGGACACTGTCTTTTATTACAAGCAGGCCGCAATAACCACCTTCGCATCATCCTCGCAACTCCCACACCAAGTGCATGCCCTCGCAAATTATTGTAAATATTGCGTGACAAGTTTGTAACAAACTTATATATTTATTACAAGTTCATTGATTGTTAATTGGCTAACAGGATTTTTTTTTTCTCCATCATCAGCCACGTACTATGAGAGTGTGGCCCCAATTAATAATATCAGATAATATTTTTTTATTTTATAATTCAAGTGTTCAGACTCAATAATTCATCTATCGGATAAATTCGAAACACAACTTACATTCAAAATATCTATCCCTGTTATGATTCAAACTCGGATTTTATTATTTGTTCCCCTAACTACCATTGGAGCTTATTAAAATAATAATAATAATAATCTCAGTTAGTCTTATTGATTATCTCTAAGGTGATCGATTTGACTCCACGGAAGTTTCCCACCGACCATCAGGATAAATCAGGAAGCACACGCGACGACTGACCTAGAAGCCCAGCATCCTTTAGTTACACCTCCTCCATTTAGAGAAAAAAATTCCTATAAATACATCGTAGTTAGGTTTCGAACCGCAAGTATCTGGGTGATAACCTGGATTATATCACTGGGGGCTTATTAAAATAATATATTAGATTGATATAAATGGGTTGCAAATCTTCTAATGATTTTATAAGTTTTCTAAAAGTATTTTTAAAATTATTTCATGATCTAAATTAGTTTCTAAATTATTTCATGATGAAGTTTTCTTTATCATTATTGTCTTTGCGCCACATGATTTAAATGAAGTCATGAATATTATTCTTGTCGTATAATAACTCAAATATTTTCTTACTCATTAGAAAGGACAATCAAAAATTAATATTTTAAAGTAAAAGTGTAAAATGAGAAATGAAATGCATCATTTTTTTTTCATTGGAAGGGATGCTCAAAGAATAAAAATGATGAAGAAACTTTGATAAAAATGCTCCTCGTATTGGGAAATCAAAATTTAGAAGAAGTTCGACTTGTTAAGAGTCCAGTTTTTCTCAATGGAAAAGAATAATGTAAAGTTAATCTTATTGAATAACCTGAGGATGATTCTATAGAAGTTTTTCATTGACCATCAAATAAGAAAATGAATAATGTGTATTGTGGATAAATATCATAGGAAAGAAAATAATTTTAAATAAAATAAATTAAAGTTAAATTTGATATTGGATCATCCATAATAAAAAAAAAATTAAAAGTCTTCCAGAATAGAAAATATTTAAGATTTGTGCATCTATAATAAATAAAAAAATTTAAAAATACTCAAGATTGGCAGATATAATAAATTAGATATTTAATTTTTTTTTATTTGATAATTAATATTTTCTATTTTAGTAATAAATAAGGAATAATTATAATTGTTAATAATATTAGTAATTTTTTATCTAGAATATTTATTTTCATATATTTAAATTTATAAAAGAAGTTCAGACTTCAGAGTGTGGTATTCTAATCATTTTTAAATTTATATAATTTTCAAATTGACTTCTTTGTGTGAGAGTTGAGGTTATTTCCTTCTTTGATTCATCAATTTAGTTTATAGTTCATGTGTGACTTGACAGTTTGAATTTGGTGCTACGTCACAAACTAACACATGGGTCAAGCCACCTCCACACATCCTGACCGATGGCTCAGGTTAGGCCGATCGAGACCAGCACGGCACAGTTGTTGTCGTGTTGTGCAAAGCATGACCTAGGTTGTGTAGGGATGAGCTAGATCATTGGTGACCCGACCCATTGTACACTTCTAGATTGAGTCATGAATCTAAATCAAACATGGGTCTAACGGAAAGTTCATTTTTAAGGTTGGTCTATTGGATATAAGTGATGTGAATGGACAAGAGGTAAAAAAGGAAAAAGACTTTATTGTGAATGAGACTTTAATCTCACATTGGGAGTTTCATGACATATTGGTTGGTTTATATTGATTCACATGTATTGAGGATGTGAACAAATGCACGGGGAGAGGCTCTCTCTCACGCGTGGGCACATAGGGGGTGCAAATCCAGGGCTCGGATTTGCACTGAACCATGTTGACTCGTGTACGAGCACGACCTGTGCACGCCGAATGTCGGATCAGTCGAGGCAAAATTTGCCCAAGTGAAACAATCAAAAATCAAAACGGTCGAGCGATAATGAATAAAGCAGTGTCGTTGATCTGAGCTCCTATATAAGGAGACTGCGATCACATGCATAAGACATACAGGAACACAAGCAGAACCTCTCCACCTTCATTCCCTCATCCTCTGCCCATGATAGAAGTCGGGTGTTACTCAATTCGTCATGACCAATAGTGCTTGGTGGAATCACGGTCAACCGTTGTATCCTGGGAAACAGAGGATCCGAGTAAACCTTGAAGTACTGTCGGAGGTGGGGCGAATCTGTTTCAAGGAAATTGCATCAATCGCATGCCTCGGTCAGCTCGCTCGGTCGGCCTTACTACCCGTCCGACCGTACTACACGGTTGGTCTCTTTTATCGGACGACTACTTTGCCCGGTCGACCTCTTTCTGCCTCTCGATCGTGCTGCTCGATCGGCCTATCTGATCCGCTGCGCCCGCTCGTGCTGCTCAGTCGATCAGCCCGCTCTGTCAACATTGTGTAGACTGCCTTCATCACCTAACAGAAACCAACCCCTGCTGGCAGCCTGAGATTATCCGTTCAGGTCATCTCTATTGTAAGTTGAATTTAAATTCTGTGTAATTTTAAATTCAGCTAAGTCCCCTAAATCTCCGACAACAAATTATTTATCCAACATGGTCTTCCTATTTGTTTTATTTTAATATGTCTTATGCATGATTAATTATGTGAGTTAGATTGAAAGGAGTCATACATGTTTTGCTTAACCCGTTGGATCGAGAGAAAATACTAGAGAAGAGTGAATAACGCATGTCATTTTTTTTCATGATTTTTAGAAAAATACATAGCAGAATAAAGAATAAGCACAATAAAGACATGATTTCTTTTTTTCTTAGTTTACAGTCTAACGGGTGCTAGTACAAGGTCCGTGATTATTAATCATTTTCGATTAGCAATCCACTAATTATCTTCTTTTTCCAATAGTAATTCAGAGACGAAGACTTGTTTTTTTACAAATGATAAGGAATGGTAACACTTTTACCATCCTTAGATAGTAAAGCATGACAAGATGAGAATAATACAAAGAGAATACCGACGATTAAAAGACAAAACTTGAGTGTGTTCGTTGGAGTAATATTTCAACGTTGTAATAGAAAATTGGAGCAGCACAAGAGTCATTTGAGCATAGAAGATGATGTACTGAGCTGTTGGTCGAAGGTTTCTTTTATAAGGTATTCCAGGTGCCTGAATGCCTGTCCAAGCACCTCCAGCAATAGTTATCCAACTCCAGGTGCTTAGATTCCTTCTAGGCTCCTAGACCACTGACATGGCACCACCTGATCAAAGCTCTATCCGCCTCGACGTTATCCATTCCCAGGCGCCTGGATCTCTCCTAGGCGCTTGGAAGCTAGTGTGTGCCTCCCAACTAGGGTGTGCCACCTCATCAAGACGCAGGACTGAGTTTCGACATTTCCAAGCTCTTGGATTCCATTTGGTCGCCTGGACTTCCAAGCACCTGGAATCCATTTGGTCGCATAGATGACCACAACTCCAGTTAATGTTAGATTTCAAATCCTGCATCACAAAGTTAGCACAAACAATAATAATATAATATTTAAGTTGAAAACAGTTTGACAGTATGACTACTGTCTGGTATTCACTTTTGGATTTCCAACGAAACGCTAATCAGACCGACGTCCACTGCTCCCTTTTCGGGAATGTGTCCTCACCCACTCCTCTTAAGAGAGATTACCTGACTTGCCAAACATCTAGTCTTCTAGACCTATTTGGACTTCATGATAGACATCCGATCCTCTAACTCCTAAGACTTCCTCCAATTTTCAGTCCTCCATACCCATCAACCTGCTGGACGTTCGGTCTTCTAGATTCGTCTAGACTTCTTGCCTAGTGCCTTTAATCTACCAAGACTTCTGCCTAGTATCCGGTCTAGTTGACCTATTAGGGCTTTCTTTCCCTTGCCTAGTATTTAGTCAACTTGACCTACTAAGATAGGACTTTTGTCTTGCCTAGTATCATTAAGACTTTCCTTTGACTAGTATCACTAGGACTTTCTGGTTAAGCTACCTACACCTAGTCAACCTCATTAGATCATAATAATCCTTAATTTTAAACCTCTATGAATTATGAAAATATAGGTTTGATTATTTGGTGCTTCTAACATCAATAATCTCTTCCTTTTTATTTATAGTAATATAATTCAAAGTTAAGAAAACACATAACACATTAAATAAAAATTTAACAAGTTAACATGTAAAGAAAACATTTTAACGAGTTGAAAAACATGTAAAATTAGATTTTCAAAATTCGAAGTTTACAACAAAAAAAAAATGTTCCCCTTTAATTAAAACTCTCCCCCGAAATGATGTTTTAAGGCAAGTTTGAAAGCGTATTATTTTTAAAAGTATATTCTTGTTTTAGAAAACATAATTTAACTTTTAACTTTTTCTCCTGTTTTGACATATATCACATATAAAACATTTATTAGAGAAAGAATAAAAGTTTTAACAACTTTTTCAAAACATAAATAAATTTTGAATAATAGTTTCAAAATAGACAAATTTTGAAAAAGTTTTGAAGATAGAGAAAAAATTTTTAAAAATAGACAAATTTCGAAAATAAAATTTCAAAGTTAGAGAAAACTTTCTAAGACAGATAAATTTTGAAAACAAATTTTCGAGGATAGAGAAAATTTTCTATTATGAAGAATTTTTGAAAGTCTGTGAACATATATTGAATTTTTAAAAGTGAATTTTCAAAAGAAGGATTTGAAATAAAATAATTTTAAAAGAAAAAATTTTGAATACAAAGATTATTAGGTCTAAAATGATAATTTTGATAACGATTTGTAACTTAAAGAAATATGATTGGAAAAAATGTCAATTTAGGATTTTAATATTGTAATAATATTGAAAAAATACAAACCTATAATCCAAGTGCTTGTAGAATTAAAAATGAGAAGCATAAATAATCTATTATTAAAGCATCCTTATTCAAATGTCTATTTCTTATTACTAGCTGACTATAAAAAAAAATAATTTTCACTTATTTAGTCAAATTAAGTAGCAATATCCAACTAGTTATTTTCTATGAAGGATTATTTAACTTGATTAAGGCTTTAGTGTTAATTTTGGATTAGAATTATTAAGTTAAGGTGGATTAATTAAGTTTTAAGTTATAAAGTTACTCAAATTAAACTTCAAGTTAAGTCTAAATTTAAAGGATAAGTTCATAATTAGGTTGAATTAATTAGTTTCAAGTGAATTAAAATTGAGTTCATTAAGTATAATTACAAATTTTAAATTAAGTTTGATTAACTTGAGTGAATTAGATTAGTTAAACTAATTTTTAATTAAGTCTTTTACTTAAGTTAGTTTTATGAATTAAGTTTACACTATTAATTAAGTTATAATTAAGTTAATTAAGATTTAATTGATAAAAATTATTTTTATTTTGAATTCAATTTAGTTTAGTTAACATAACTTACAAATTTTAAATTAAGTTTGATTAACTTGAGTGAATTAGATTAGTTAAACTAATTTTTAATTAAGTCTTTTACTTAAGTTAGTTTTATGAATTAAGTTTACACTATTAATTAAGTTATAATTAAGTTAATTAAGATTTAATTGATAAAAATTATTTTTATTTTGAATTCAATTTAGTTTAGTTAACATAACTAGTTTAGAGTTAATTAAATGGATTTTTGATTAATTAACTAATTAATGAATTTTGGAATGATTAATTAGCTCCTATCGGATTAGTAATTATTAGTTATATTATTTAGAATTTAATTTAGTTTTAGGTTTAATTGAAATTTTTAGTTAGGTTAAGATTTCTTAGTTAGTTTAAATTTCAAATTATTTATTTGGGTTAGATTTAAATTAAATTAAGTTTGATTTATGAATTATATTTGATTATTTAAGTTAGATTTTATTAATCAAGTTTAGTTAATTGATTTTGAATTAATTAGCCTTTAATTTAATTTTGAATTAAATTTAAGTTGATTTTGGGGTAAATTTAAGTCTAACTATATTGTGTGAAATTATGAATTTTTTAATTAAGTTTCAATTAAATCGATTAATTGAGTAAATTAGGTTAATTAATTTTGAATTTAGCCTTTTACTTAAGTTAGTCAATTTAGCCTTGTATTAGATATTAATATATAATAAAATTAGTCAATTTTTATACATTCATAACGAAGTATAGAAAATGTAAAATGTACCTTTCGAATCGATACATCCATCAAAAATAAATAATACCTCCAACTTTGGCCTCATATGATAAGTGAACCAAAAAATATTTCATGGAATCAAAAAATAAGAGTGGAAAGATCTTTTCTAAATTACACATAATGATTAGAATGTCTTTATCTAACATCTGCATGTGTGAATGTTTCAAAACTGTTGAGCAAATATCATTAAGAAAAATATTTAACTTCATAATGGCACCCCATACAAAATTTGGTAAGAGCTCCTTAAAAGAAATAGGAATGAGTTTTTCCATGAATATATGACTGTCATAACTTTTCAAACTAATAAATTTGTATTTTTTTTTCATATCAACACATCTTCCAAGATTAGAGATATAACCGTATGAAAATTTCAATAATTTCAACCATTCACAAACAACACATCTCTAATCTTTATTTAATGTATAAACTGACTTTGGCTTTGGTCCCCTACTACTTTCGTAGACATTTGCATCTTCATTAGCTCTCCAATATAGTATACAACCATCTCTGTAAACATCAATTCTTTTCACTAGAATACCTAATTTTTTAACAAGTTTTTTTATACTATAAAATTCATTGGACAGTATGTGATGACATGGCAATGTCTCTCCAATAACTTGAACAAAATCATTAAAACAAATCTTGTGACTGATGGGTACATTTCATATAGATTTTTTATCGTAGTTTGACACACATCCTATCCCATGTTTATATGCATATATTTCATGTTTTCATCTCTGTGTGCTTCTTTTTGTTACTTTTTGTTCAGAGAACTACTCTTTGCATATTTTCATTGATAGGATATGAATTTGGAACTAAAATGGAGCATTAAAAGTGGAGTGGAGTAAGGAATCGAACACACGAAGCATCCACGAAGAAAAAGGATTTAAAAGCTCATCAAAATGAAGTTTTAATTAAGGAACATACTCTAGTAATGTCTCATGACACGAGCGTGTTCATATGGTGAAATCAGGCATAAAACGGTGCTAAAATGACCCCAAACAGTTCCCACATGGGCAGCCCATGTGGCTAGGCACGACCGTGCTGGGTTCTGCCATTTTCCCTTGAGTGCCCATGGCGGACCACCACAGCCCGTGTCAGCTTCTGCTTGCACTGCGGACCGAACTTCGAATGATTATAACTTTTAGCTCAGTTCGAACCATGGATCATGCCATATATGAAAATGTAGATAATTTCAGGATCTACAACTTTGATTCAGGGTCCACCTAAGAAAATAATATCTAATGGTTAAAAAACTAGGTTTGGTGGAGCCTTATAAATCTAGCAAATCTGCCCTACTCAACCGAAATTGCAGACCAAACTTTGAAGGACCATAACTTTCAACTCAATTAGAGCTAGGAGTCAAACCACTTATCAAAATGTAGATATTTCAAGTTCTACAACTTTAATTCAAGGTCCAACCTGAGAAAACAAGGTCTAAGGGTCAAAAACCCTATTTTAGTGGAGTCATATAAACCCGTAGATCTTGATCACTTGAAGAGAGGTATAAAAGGATTAAGCAAATACTTGCTTGGCCACTCTTGGATTAGAGGAATTTATCCTCCTCCTTGGGATAGGGTTTCCCCCTCTAGGGAAAACCTTAGAGCACTTATCTTCATCCATTCAGTGATCTGTCCACCTCCAGCGCGCAAGGGAACCACTCCGAAGACACAGAGAATCTTCTCCCTAAGCATGTCTCTATCTCTATTCTCTATTTTGATCTATTTGAATGTTTTTATTAATGTCTTTAGTTTGATTTTCCATTATGATGGAGTAGTTCTCCTTATTCTAGGACGTAGAGAGTATCCCTTTTTGATATGTGAACATGTTTTCGTTTAATCTATATATTTGCATGTTTCTTATTTGATGAAATGTATATTTATGGTCTAGATCTACCGTATTAACATGGTCTCAATGCCAAAAGCACGAGAATCGTATCCCACGAGGGTTTAGGGATGAACTAAAAGGAGAACCCGACCCATATAAATCAAGAGGTAGAGTCAGATACAAAAGTGCAATCTGATATGTTGCGAGGAACCCTAGGCAATCATAAAATTTAATGGATTAAACTTAATTCATTGTCATACAGTAGGAAAAGTGGTTAATTAGATATCGAGAGATCTAGTGACAGGGTCCCCCTAGATTTCGATCACTAGTTACGATCCTTCTTAAAGTAAATGATGATTAGGATTGGTAGGCTATTGCAACAAAAGTTTACATCAAATATCATAGGATGGTCTATTTACATAAATACCATTATGGATAGGAAACCAAACATAAATTTGGTGTTTATATTCATTTGGGTGAAACCGAAGTCCTAGAATTGCCTTCACCATTGAACCTTCTTTGATCTCTCTACCTCTACCTCAATTCTCTCGTGCTCAGCTCTCTCACTCTCTTTCAACTCTCTTAACTCTCTCTCTCGTCTTCCTAGCTTGTTCGTGACTTCAATTACCTAAGATTGTCTAAATAACCTATTTTGTCATTCTGACTAGTACTTAATTCACAGTCCCTTTATATTCGATCTTTTATTACTTAACATTACTTCTGTGCACTTGCGGATTTGCCCACGCATTAGCGGCACATTATACTCTACCTTGACATTCAATAGTCTTGTGGTGAGAAATAAATTAGTGTGATTGTCACAACCAACTCATAATGGTTCATCTGTAGTACTCACCACTTTTTGAAATTGGAAATATGTGTGATCAACACCTAGTACTTCTACCTTCTCTAACGGTGATGTATAGGTAGTAAATATTTGTTCATCTGTTGGAAGACAACTAGACCTTTCACCACCCGGTTTGGGAATGAAATTTTAACCCGCTACATCAATTACCATCCTCTGATATTGATTTAATTGGTTATAATAATTCTGATCGCTACTAACTAAGACTTATGTGTTTCGTCCATGATCTTCATCGGATATGAATGATTTACCATGACATATCTAATTATAGTAATTCGGGGTAAAATCAAATCTATAAAAATGTTCTCTAACTTTGTCAAGCTGTAAAATTAACATTGTGACATTTTGTACACTGACACCTTATCTTATCCCTATCTATATACTCAACATTACTACAAGAAAAATCCAAAAAATATTCCTACCCAACTTTAAACTCATCCATTAAACTACTCAACATTACTACAAGAAAAATCCAAAAAATATTCCTACCCAACTTTAAACTCATCCATTAAACTCCAACGTTCCAGTACGTTCCTTTTAAACATCCAACTCCTTTCTTTCTTCATTTTTTCTATTTTCATCATATAATCCATACAGTAAATATTTATCTCCTAAGAAAGCAAGAGAATACAAAACATTCTAGAAAATATTATTTATCTTAAACACAATGATACTAACTTGATTTCAACAAGTGAACAAAGAGTAACGAGTAGATATACCTAAAACAGGTGAGATCTACACAAAAAGTGTCTCCAAAGACACTTAGCTCATGCCAAAATGAGATCTGCATAAATAATATTACAAAGTCAATAATCAAATATAAGAATACACAAACAAGATATTAATATATGCAAGTCCGACCACAAGAAATAAATATCCAAATTTGAAATACAGATTAATCCATGACTTATTCATCACAATAGAATGGCCTCAGTAGTCGGCCAGTGACAACGGTGGCCAATCGGCCACAACGATGGCCAACCAACCACAATGATCAGCCATGGCCACAGCAGATAACCACAGCGATCGACCGTCGACCTTAGAGCATGGTCGACCTTAGCATCACCATCGCCATCACACCTCTCCAAACTCATGAAAGTCATTGTCGTCATCGCCAGATCAGGGGAGTTGGGGGATCAGGGGAGTTGGGGATCAAGGGAGTTGGGGAGGGTTTAGGGAGATTTGGGGAGAGGCCGGGTAAGTTTTTAAAATAAGATTTTTGACTATGAATTTTAATTTGTCGTCGATTTGGTGACAAATTCAAGATTTGTCGGCAAATTGATGACGAATACTAGATTTGTCACCAAATTGATGACGAATCACGAATTCGTCACCAAATTTAAACATCATCGCCATAGGCGAGATCTCAAATTTGGCTATGAATCTTGGATTCGTCGCCAAATTAGCAACGATTCGAGTATTCGTCACCAATTTGACGACAAATACCGGATTCATCGTAAAAATGTCAATCAATTGGTATGCCTTATTCGAATTATGTGGATTCACAGAATGATCCAAAATCGATTGCCTTGAACCAATCAATTCTCCAATCGATTAGGGGTCAAGGGGTCAATCTACGACTCTCCTAAGCATCTCGAGTTGCGACAAACCATGAATTTGTCCCAATATTGGCGACGAATTCAGAATTCGTCCCAAAATTGGTGAAGAACCTAGAATCCGTCCCAAAATTGGTGAAGAATTCAGAATTCGTCCCAAAATTGGCGATGAATCCTGAATTCATTGTCAATTTTGGGACGAATACGAGATTCGTCGCAAAAAGGTCAATCGATTACCACAATCAACTAGTATGCCTTATTCGGATTCTATGGAATCACAGAATGATCCAGAATCGATTGGGCAATCGATTGGTTAATCTGTGATTTCCTAGGCATTTCTATTGGCGATGAATCCCGAATTCGTCCCAAAATTGACGACGAATCGCAAATTCGTCACTAAATTTGAGATCCCGACCTAGTTCTAAGGCGATTGAAAAATTTTAAAATTGACGACTAATCTTGAATTCGTCCAATTTGGCAACGAATCAGATTTAGCGACGAATTCCTGATTCGTCACCAATTTGACGATGAATTCGGGATTCGTTGCTAATTTATTACGAATTTTATGATAAATATAATCTTAACAATAAATTTTACAACAAAATAATTGTGTTGCTAATTTAGAGACAAATTTATTTTTGTCACAAATTTCATTGCTAATTTACAACATTATTATTTTCATCGTAAATTTTGTTACTAATCAGTGACGAAATTTTTTTATCGTTAAAATTTGTCACTAAATTAGTATTTTTCTAATAGCATATTTGAATTAATAGATTAGAGCATAGCACATTGCTAACATGTAATTAAGGAAACAAAGAATAGAGTTACTACTACTGACTGGAGCACGAAAAAGAAATTAAGAGAATAATTTATGTTTCATTGTCAGAAGCCAAACGTTCCACTGTGTACAGTACGACAAAGGTAGTAGATAGAGAATAGTCGTATCTAACAAGTGCTACTTCAATAATACTTTGGCGTCCTGTAGTAGTAATTAATTATTTATTTATTTAATCTAGTTTTCATTTTGATGGATCGGAAGATATATCGATCGAAGAGATAAAAAGTTGAAGGTCACGGACTTGACAGTGCTGCCAGCCAGCTTGCATGCGATTGCCACCTAAAATCAAACAAACAAACGAGTACCATTTTCTGTTTATTTTAAAGCCGATCCTGGAAATGGTTGGATGGATGGATACGATGGATGATGGAACACTTGCAGGCAAACGCAAAAGCCAAGTCACGGGCAGGCAAACGTAAGTTTCTGCTGCTGTTCTCTTCTCGTCTAGCCTGGCAACAAACTAAATTTGAATTAAATGATAGACTGGATAACTTATTAAAATACAGCCTTAATTTACAAATTAATTGAGATCTATAATTCTTTTTTTTTTTCAATCAGAGCATTATCTTACCAGGCAGGATAAGATGATTGTGTGACCTAATCGATCACGGATTCAAATCAAATCTTAAAAATAATATTTTATAATAATTTAGACTACCTATAATAATCCTTTCTCGGAATCTCATATTGATAAGAATTTTATGTACCGAACTATCCTTTAATATATCCTTAAATCATATGAGATGTAACTTCTTTTACAAGCTATCTTAACTTTTGGTCAAATTTTCTTATTAACAAGATTTATTTGATAATATATATGTTTTGTTATCGTGCATATCCATTTATGAATAATCTATGAGCACCTACCTAGTGTTAATTTTTTTAAAAAAAATTAGGCTAAAGGGAGTAAATTTTTTTAAAAAAACTAACACTAGGGTTTCACAGATTGTCTGTACATGAGTGTGTAGGATATATATAAGGCATTGAGAAGCTCATAATAATCAACATCTTTAATTTTGAAGACTCAAAATGATTTGCAAATCAACTTACAGATTAAAGAGATAATTAACCTATTATTGGATTTTTCAACTAAATAATTAAACATTTAATTGGATTGTAGAAAGTGTTAACATTATATTTAAGGAATTTAAAATTAAGCTGATAATAGTTAAAAAGTTTTAATTTTGAAGACGCTTACAAATCAACTTGTATTTTTAAAATTCACAAATAGCAGTAGATATATTATAGAATAATTTGCAACTGGATTTTTTTATTTAAATAAATTCATTCTACATAAAAATATAATATTCTATTTTGGGCGTTTAAGAGCTCGAAATTATTAATTTTGAAGGAGCAAGTTGATTATAAATCATGTCGCAATTTAATGAAATTCAAAAATAATTTTTATAAAGTGCAAGGATGCCTAATACGTTCAACTTGTAAGACGATGTGTAAATGTTAATAATGGTCAAATTTTTCATATAATTAATTTACACTTATTTTATGTCAATTGCAATCAATTTGCATTTTTAAAATCAATGAATTAGATTCCCTTATACCTAAAAAAAGGTCAATTTTCCTAAATATATTTTAACTTATTTTTAAATTAGCTAAGCTTGACCATTGTGCGCTCTTGATAGCTTAAGTAAACTATCAATATTTTAATTTATTGTATCAAAAGAGTTTATTTTAATGAGAAAGTTATAATTAATTTGCACATGGTAATCGATAATATTAAGCTTTTTTCAAATGATTTTACTACTTTTAATATAAAACAATTATGGGATTAAATGAAACTTCATATTGTATCACAATATGTTACTCTGAAATCCATGCATTTATTGATAGATAGATCCTACAAACGAAAGCTTCGAAAACAATGATGCCAAATGCCAAATTTAAGCAACGATACAACACGATCGACTAAGACGTACGGACGACAAGATTAATTATTAAATTCAATTAGCATGCACTTTACGATAGTGATCATCAAATTAATTGCACTGGAAGCCCCTGGGGATGTTTCTGCCGCAGAAGTTGACGATGAGGCTGAGGTCGATGGGGATGTTGAGGTGGATGCCGAGGATGTTGGCTCTGATGGCGGTGCACAGGCACACCGCCACCTCCAGGTCGGCCAGGCCGTCGATGAGAGGGCAGCAGGGCTCTCTCGGCGGCGCCGCCACGGTCGCGTTGATCAGCCCGTTCAGCACATTGGCGCAGACGCCCAGTTTCAGCGTGTCGCGCGGGCACCTGCCCCCACTGCCGGGGCTCGGCGTCGGGGTAGGCCTGGTGCACGGGCTCGGCGGGGAAGGAGCGGGAAGTATTGGGACAATGCCTCCCCCGCCTCCGCCTCCGCCTCCGCCTCCTCCGCCGCCGCCGCCGCCGCCGCAGCCACCACCGCAGGCAGCACTGAGGTTTAAGGTGGCGAGGAAGAGAGCGAGGGAGGTCAACAACTTGGAGGGCATGGACTCCATGAGCAACAAGCTACTGCCGTGAAGCTGCAACAGTAGAGGGACACTACGATGCTGTGCTGGGGAATGCGCCCGGCTATTAATATTTATAAGAAGATAGTACGCGTACTTGGACATTTTCAATTTGCCTCTTTGTTTTCTTTATATTTAATGATCACATGAATGCTTAAAACAAAAACAAAATGTCTAAAAAATTAAGGTGAGATGGTATTTAACTGGATATGCATGTTCTTCTTGATCAGCTCGCATCTCATCACAGACTTGTTGTTATACATGTTAATAGGTGAAGTCATATTAGCAACTTTTTTTTTTTAATGAAGGATTTGTAATCACACTTCATTCACATAATTTAAACCCTGCTGATCTTGCTAATAAACATACACTTTCAGAAACAATTTTGCTACAAATAAAACTTTAGGTAGCATCAAATCATAATATCCTTTTGTCTAAGATGAAGTACAGCTTTATACTCACTGATCAGTTCATATATCTTTAAGAACATAGTATAGAATTGCGAATATTTCATCCCCTTGATCGCTCATCATTGTACATAGTTAAGTATTCATACACAATTACTAGCTGTTTTTTTTGGTGATAGTTTCGAGAAATTTGCACGGTATGAGAATGTCATGAATAATAATATAATACACATAAGAATGTTGGTAATTCCCATTAAGCAAGAATCTTTCCCTCGTTCTACAATAAGTGGAATCCAATTCCACAGCGAACTGGAGCAACTTCACATCGATCGTAGCAACCGCCAAAATTCTATCCGAAATAGCATGCACACCAACCGGAGTTGATAGAATCTGTAGAGCTTATTTAATAATTTTTCACTTTTATGAATCTCCAAATGCTCGAAATCACACACTTCAAACTGGATAAAAAAACAAAAGAAATAATTATTAATTCAATTAACGAAGTTGATCAAAGAGTAGCAGCAAAAACAAGTAATAACCAACCGTGATTGGGACATATTTAAGCTTCTCATACCACTTTTCTGCATGTGTGGTTTAACAAATTTGTGGCATTACCTTCTAGTGTTTTAAACTTGTTTGCCCTTTTGTCTTAACTGAGATGATATTTAGGCCGTAGCCCAAAAAAACAAAAAAAAAAAACATAATGTAGTAACTGCATATATTTAGGCAAATTTACTTTCATCGAGCTACATAAAAGTCGTCAAGTGATAATGATATGAGTATTATTACAGAAGGCCAGCGAAATACTATGATGTACATGTAAGTTGGATATTAGTAACCCTATGAAGAGGGTAAAACAAAATCTCAATACTTTTGCTACCATTAGATGGAATAATACGTGTAGGTGACACAAGCATAGATGCTGTGAACAAAGAACCAAGAGGTGATGCAGTCATGCAGGTCTAGGTAGAGGTATGAGCCAGTGAAATAGAGAATAGATAGATTCTTTGGGAATTAGATGATGCATCACATGAAGTCTTTGGATATACATTCACTTCTAGAGCTTATAGAAGGGGGACAACTCCACTTGTAAGAGAAAACCTTGGATTCCATCAAAGGCAAAAAAAAAAAAATGTTGTCTCCGACTTGGACATTCTCTGACCTAATTTTGGCTTAATCCACGAGATTCTAAAAGCATAATTAAGTTACAAGAGTTTGAAAGAAACCTAGGAGAAGCACTCCCTGTCCATTCTAAGGATAGAAAGGTACAACCTACAAAGGGCAAGAGGTTAGGATAGCAAGGTACAACCTACAATGTGTAAGAGGTTAAGCTATGCTTTTAATGTTTTTTTTTTATATCAAGTAGGGTATAAAATGTGACCGCTTCAAATTGAAAGGACTTATGAATCAAGTGTTGTCCACAAGCTAAACAGACATAGTGACAACAATAATATGTAGGGGTTATTGTGTGAGCTATAATTGTCTTGTTTTATACAAAAGACTAAATAATTCAAGGTAATCATGCTCAGTGATTAACCAAGTAAATCCAATAATGGTTCACTATGAAAGATTCAAATCCACAAGCTACTTTCTCAATGTAATAAAATGGTTGGCATCAACTATCTATTTTGCAAGTAGATTGTCATAAATTTCTCAAAATCAATACCAAATGAATAAGAAATTAATGTTTAAGTTGGTGATGGAGAAAATCAAATTTATGTTGTTTTATTAGTCCAAGTCAAGATGGGCAAGGACAAGAGCACGGGCTTGAGCATGTGCTTGTATTCTATGCAACAATCCTGTTTATATTTTATGCAAGACATCTCTCTTAATCCCTCCATCATTTTGCAAAAATAATCCTAAATATTTAAACCTCTCAATTCCGGACAACTTGTCATCTCTTATCTTAATAAATATCTCATTACGTCTAATATTACTAAACTTAAATTCCATACATTATGTCTTTATTCTACTAAACCTAAAATTTTTCCCTTCTAGTGTTTCCTGCCAAAATTCTAGTAATTGTAATTCCAATTTTGTCTTAATTTTTGGGTGATTAAATGATTCAATCGTGGTGTTGTACCAATCCTCCTAACTTAAGTTCCGCTAACCCAATTCCCAACTGAAGTTCGAACAAGACTACTATAGTTGACAAACTTCTAATGAATCAATTTGCCACATAACTCGGATAGATAAAGAGAATGTACAACTAGTGGTCGTAGTGGTTGGTATAACTAAAACCCACAAAGCATAGATAAATAAATAAATTGAACTACATTGAATAGTTCGTTACCTAGGTCATTGAGTTTCTTGAGTTGTTCTATGTGATCAGCAAGTTCTTGCTGCTTAGAGTTCAGTAGTTGCAAGATCTAAGAGGAATAAACACAAAAAAAAAATTAGTTCAAGACTTATTACCCCTAAAGATTGTTGAAAATAACAATTGTACTGTACCTCATCAGTGTCCACCAACCATTCTTCCAGTTCATTTATCTTTTGCTTTAAGTGCTTATTTTTCGTATATTGTTTTCCACTTGTATTTTCCTGCAACATATTTATTTATATGTTAGTAAACAACTAAAATGATATATTATTATCTTCATATTAGATAATCATGACAATTATAGTCATTAGACTTCAACATCACTAAAAGTCATGTTTCCTAGAATATGAAGAACTTGATCATCTGCATGTGCTTTTACTATTATCTCTACAAATCTAGTCATTCTCACTACACCTCTTATGTAACAAATATGGCATTATGATCCAAGGGAAGAGAAGTTCATTGTAACATCTTGAAACAGTATTCCTGAAGAATTCATGATGTGTAACTTTTCAGCATTGATAAATGACAGACTAATATTTCTGTTGCTAATCCTGACTATGATGGTGTAATAAGTTTAGCTCAATAGCAACCTAGATTATGTGAATTCACTGAATACCAACCCCTTTCAAGGCTGACAATTAAAAAGCCAATTCGCATATCAAAATCCCGAATTCATGTCCTTTGTGATTTGTGAAGATGTCAATTTGAAAGAAATGATGAGGAATATATTGGAATTAGATCAGTATAGTATTAATAATTGGTTTCCGTATAAAGAATGGTATCCTTCCAAATTATTAACCTTATAATATCTTACGGTAGGTATTTTTATCATTGTTATAAGTATCAACAGTAGTATTTTTTTTATCAACCCAGTGAACCAAAAAGCAGAAAGCATTTAAAATTTTGACAGGTTTAAACCAAAGAAAAACAAAATTTAGAAGAAAACAATCATCAAAAAGATCACACAATTTGTTAATCCCAAGTGATTTTGTTGACATCTTGTTCTTCCATAAAGATTTTAATAGTGATTGATTGATCTTTTCTGATCTTACCTTGATGCCTAAAGGATTATCCATCTTAGAAGGAACAACTTCTTGTAAAATTTATTTCATTATTTCAGACAACAATCATCCGTACAATGTATGTATCCATATTAATAAATAGAACTGAGGTGATGAAGTCTAGTCAACTAAACTGTGGCATCCCTAACGATTTTCTTAGAATGACAAATCATACAAAATTTTACATATATTTTCTCAAACATGCATTTGGCATTTCCCTTTAGTCAACAACTAGAATATGAGATGAGCAGTAAGTCAGATTTCCCAAGATGTTACTACCTAAATTATTAAGAGACACATGAGAAAGAAAATATGTTTGAATTTTTTTAGCCATCTGCATGATGCAAGCTCCAATAAAAAACACTTACAAGATAATTTTCTGGTGCATCATCCATCTTTGAAGAAAGTGTTCTAATAGAACTCGATCTAAGTCGTCGATTTGATGACCCCTGTGATCCAAAAGTGACCAAAGCATTTTGAAAATAATTAAAAACACCTTTTCCTAGGAATCAAAAAGTTATACTTGTATACTTATTGGGTTGTATGCTTGTCCAAAAGGAATTACATTTTGAAAGGAACTAAGGACTTCAAGATCTTCTGTGCCACTTGGTTCATCTGCTAATTGTTCCACATTATCTGCTAATTGTTCCGCATTATTAAACACATCCTGAAGAACAATGATCATCAAAAGCATAAAAAAATTTAGAGTTTTTCCATACTGAATTTGATTAATGAATGGACCATGTACATCAGAAATTCACCATCAATTTGGTGATAATGTCTATGTGAGTCCATGGCCCTTTGTCTTTCATCAAGCAACCTCCATGTTCATAGCACTTGCAATTTCCACCCAAAAAATCGGGTAACTTACTGAGAATATACAGAATGGATTTTAGCTCATTGCACAAAATTATTATTGTTAAAATCACATGTACCTCAAGTCCACGGCTTCAGAAAGCTTATCCTGATATTTAGTACCTAGAATCTGATTGGTCAAATTTAATCAGATTGATAGACAATAGACTATTTCTGAATACAAAGCTCAATATTCACCTGTATCTTTGCCAATGTCCGGACGTCGAAGAAAGCACTTAAAATTTTCCAGAGGACCTTGAACCCTGGTCCAGCATTAATAATGTATAGCTGGTTGAGAGTCTGTTAATAGCAAAGTGGTCACAAATTAATAATATCACAAATAGCCAAATGCAACTAATACCATAATTAAACAGGCAATTTATAAATAATTATCCTAGGTTTAATTCAAAATGTTAAAATTACTAAGAATTAACAACTCAACTATAGAAACATTTAAAAGCGTTTTTCCCCATTAAACAATGTTCCCTCGTAACCCTACCCTCCCTTTCTCTCTCTATTTTTCTAAGGAAGTTTGTGAATCCAAAAAAGGAAGGACAAAAGGAGCAAGTGAAGCCCAGAGATACTATTTAGAAGTGCAATGACCTGATTATTGAAGAAATAGGAGTTACTTCTATAGAAAGCCACAAGCATACTTCCAAGGGCTTATGATAGGGTATTGTCAAACTACCCCTGTAACAAATACTTCACCTATCAGCTATGAAGAAGGTGGTCTTGGTAGATTTCATTACTGAAATGAAAGAGTTTGTAAAGATTGGTCACTATATATAGATAAGTTAACCACTAGGAACAAAGGAGCTGGAGCGGTGTAGATCATCCCAAAGGGGTATATTGTAGAAAAGGCATTAAGACTTCAATTTGCAGTGACTAATAATGAAGCACAATATAGAACCTTGAAAATAGACCTAATTCTAGCAGTACGAATCATGGTAGCTTAAGTATAGGTGTTCAATGTCTCAGCTAGTTGTGAAATAGGTGTCGGAGGTTTTCAAGCCAAAGAAGCACCATGGTGGCATGCTTATGTTTATCCTGAGGAGTGGATGGAGGAGATTGTGACCACGTGGCCGCAAACTCGTGTACGAACTCACTGCTGTAAATAGTGGCCACGAATTTATAGCTATATACAACAGCCACAATTTTGCGGCCTTAAACTCACAACTGTGCAGCGACTGCAATTTCGTGGCCAGTGGTCGTGATTTCGCAACCTTCGCTATTGCGATTCCCATGTAGCGATGTGTAAGTGAAGTGCATGGTACTTATAGTGCCACTGGAATTGACCAACAAGATTTTGAGAGGACTCAGGGGATTTTGATGTTCGCCGGCCAAAGAATGAAAAATCATTTAGGGTGAATGAGAAAATGAGGAAAAATGGATTTGTGTCCGCGGATTATTTTTACACTAGGTAAAAAGGAACGATGCCTTGACTCTTGTGCAATTCATCTTTCCTTTTGTCCATCTTTCAGAGTAAACAGGCCATTAGAGAGGGTGTATGCACTGGAGGAACAGTTTGTGCCCATATAGTGAGCACATACAATGAATAGACAATTAAAAGTAGATTCTCTCAAGGATTACCTAAAGACATTCAAAAAAAATGTGCAGCAGATTATTATAGAAAATATATCCACCCAGATAGCTCAGGGATTTAGCTTGGTTTTTAAGTCAGAAATAGTGATTTGGCAGAAATACAGTGCTTTCATACAAGATAGGAACTTTAACTTATAGGTAAGTTAATAACTTGCTTTAAGGGTAAAAGAAAGACGATCATCAAAACAAGGATAAATGGCAAAAAATTGGCAAGGTCCATACTAAGTTATAGCCAAGGTGTGCCCTGGGACATTTATGCTCTGTTTATTTGAGAGAGCGGAAAGCAAAACTAAGGAAAAGTTTCCACAGTGAAAAAGTTTATGTTTACTTCATTAAAATTTTAAGAGGGAAGAGAAACACAACCCATCAGATAGTTTTAGAGCCAAAATCGATCACTTCAAAATCGGACGAAAAGCAGCAAATAGAAAAAAAATGATGCATGTACCCCTTTTCATTTACAAAATTACACCATATAAAAAAAAGACGTATGTACCCTTTTTAACTTACAAAATTATGCCATATATCCAAAAAATGACACATGTACCCTTTTTCAGTTACAAAAATTACACTGCATGTATCCACCTTCCTCAATCAAGGTAAACAAGCATGCAGAGGAAGAGATTTCTTTCCCTTTCCATTCTCTTCCCATGCCCCAAGGTTTATTCCATCCATCCATCGTCCACTCCTTTAGGTAAACAGAGCATTAAGCTCGCCACTAGAAAGGGAAGGAACTTAATAGCATGGCATATTACCAATCTGTCAATTTTATGCTTAAATTGCATTTTTAGATTTTCCATGTTATACTATGAAAACTCTTGAGTAATTGAAATTTTCAATCCCTTTTGAATGCATGCCATCATTTCCACTAAAATCCATCCCTCAATCTCAGATAAGAGTTTGAGCCAAGCCATAAGCATAGTAATAGAATTTAAGCTAGAACAAGGCGAAGCAGTTTGGAGCAAGTTGAATATATGAGGATTTTACAATGACCAAGCTGAAGATGAAAATGGTGAGGCTAAGTGCTATAAAAAGTATATCTGAATAAAAGGTCCTAAGTCCTTAGTTATCAAGAAAAAAGAGATGAGCCTATGAGTCATAAAAGGTAGACCAATAAAAAGTCCTAAGTTCTTACCTATTAAGAAGAAAGAGGTGAGCCTAAAAACCATGAAACACAAACTTGGACAAAAAGGTCCTAAGTCCTTACCTATAGGTCACAATTGGTAAAATTAAATAAAAGGTTCTAAGTTGTCACCTTAAATATCATAATAATAAATAATGATCAAATCAGTAAAAACTTTCAATTACTTAATTTCTTCCAGACCTCAGGATAGTAATTGCTGTCAATCCTTTGAATTTCTGTGAAAATCTCTCTTGCTGGCCTTGAGAAGTTGTTTGTACCCTGTACCAATGGATTCAAACGTGCTCAGCATCCATTTTGACTATTTGGTTGCAGAAAATAATGAAAAGGGAATGTGGAAAATTTTAAATCATGTTTTGATTAATAATAGCTAATAAGGATGTATGTCATAAATGTTAGCTATTCCACCAAGCTACACATCACAATCACTGCTTCAGTTTCATGAAAATCCCTCAATTATCAAAATAAATTCAAGTAAAACTTTTTTGATGTTTTTGCTATTTTCTTACGATCATAATAAAAAAAATGTGCAAAATCAATCAGATTCTGAGAAAGTTCATTGCCATTCAAAAATTGATAGTTTCAGAAGGTTGACAAGGCACACTAACACTTACACAACAAAGGCATATGATTCAGATCCTAATTACCAGAAATCCATATAATATAGCAGGTACCATCGACAAAGCTGAACACACCACTTTACAATTGATGATGTCTAGCAATTTCTCAGAACATTAATAATATCTATGATGAAATTAGAAAGGAAATGGTTGTAACCATCTCCTACTTTACATTTCACCAGCCATGAGAACCAATTCTAAGCGCATGTACTTTACCACTAACAATATCATATTATCTAATGACATCAAATCTTAAATGAATATGAACCAGGCTGATGCAATAAGTTTCATCCTATCTATCGAAATTCAATAGTTACATAGGTGAAGCTAACTAATACAACAACAACCAAACCTTTATGCCGCTAAGTGGAGTCGGTCATATGGATTCTTCTATGTCATTGAGTTCTATCCCCTACTATATCTTCATCTATATTTAAATATATTTTATCATGTTTTATTGTTGCTAATAAATTTTCTTTGGTCTCCTCTTCCTCAATTAATGTGTATTTGGCGTGCTCTCACATCGTCTAACTAGGGATTTATTGGTCGCCTAAGTACATGTTCATATCATCTTAAACGCATCTCTTGGGTTTTCCCTCAATAAATATCATCTTGATTTTCTCTCTAATATTCTCATTTCTTATTTGTTCATCCTTGTATGTCTGCATATCAGTCTTAATATTCTCATCTCTATGACTCACATTTTCTACACATCTAATTGTTTTATAGTCCAACATTTAGCTTCATATATCATAGCATGTCTAACCGTCGTTTTGCAAAACTTTCCTTTAAACTTTAGAGGTGTCTTACGATCACAAAGAACACCAGCACCCTCTTCCATTCCAACCATCCTTCTTGTAAATAATATAAAACATCTTTATCAACTCCTCCATCCTTTTACAAAAGCAATGTTAGATACTCAAGTTATAATTAACTTATCATCTCCTATCCTAATAATTTCTCTGCTATATCTAATACTATTAAACTTAAATTCTATATATTCGGTCTTTACTCTACTAAGCCTAAAACCTTTCACTTCAGTACTTCCTATCACGATTAGAGCTTAGCATTTACTTCTTATCTTATCAACTAAAACAATGTCATTCGCAAACAACATGCATCATGGTAACATATCTTGGATGTGCTCGGTAGTTCATCCATAACTAGTATAAAAAGATACGAACTTAGACCTGATCCATAGTGTAACCTTATCTTTATACAAAACGCTTTGGTTAATTTGCCTAGAGATTTTACTCTTGTTGATATATTTTCATATATATCCTTAATTGTTTCAATATATGCTAGAATTTTTCTTTTCGAGAATTCTACACATAATTTCCCTCAGAACTCTCTTATAAGCTTTTTCTCGATCAACGAATACAATGTGTAAGTCTTACTTATTTTTTCGATACTTTTCAATAAGTTATTTAAGAAGATATATAACTTTTATCGTGTCGACCTTTCAGACATGAATCTAAATTGATTTTCTATCGCCCCCGGGCTATAGTGTAGTGGTAAGCACACCTTGGGGCTCCCCATGCACCCACAATTTAAAACCCAGGGAGCACAAGAAATTCTCCTCCAGCATTTGAAAGACTAGGACCGCTAGGTCATTGTGCAGACTGCCACTTGTGCTTCCAGATTTATCCTAGTAATCGGTAGGAAACTTTCATGGGACTGGGCCAACTACCTCCGAGATTAGTCGGATTATAAGACCTAGGTACCTAGATTACCAAAAAAATTGATTTTTGATCAAGTATCCTTCCTTAATCATTTTTCTATCACTCTTTACTAAAGTTTCATGATATGGCTCATTATCTTAATGCCCCTATAATTTGCACAATTTGTACATCTCCTTTATTTTTATACAGGGGACTAGATTACTTACCCTCCATTGATCGGACATGTTTTTCATTTACAATATCAACTTAAATAACTTCATAAATCATTTAATGCCCTACTTCTCTCGAAATATCATCCAATTCAACTGTTTTTCATTTTGCATCCCATTTAATGTTTGTTCTACTTATGAAGTTTGAATTTTCCAATAAAAATTTAAATTTCCATATTGCTCTAACTTACTTAAATTACCTACACTAAGTCATGTAAACTTTCATTAAAAAGTTGATAAAAATAGCTCTTTCATCACTCCTTTATTTTCTCATCCTTCACTAGTATCCTATTTGATTCAACATTAATACATCTTATTTGGGTTAGATCCCTTGTTTCTCTCTCTCTCTTGCTTTAGTTAATTTATAGATATTCTTTTCCCCATCTTTTAAATCAAGCTACCTATACAAATGTTCGAAAGTTTTATTCTTGACTTCACTCACCGCTTTTTTGTCCTCATTATTGACTACTGCCTACTTATTTAGTTTTCTTTGTTCTTACAAGTGTGTAATAACTTATAGATTGTTCATTTTCCTATCATTTTCGCTTATATTCCTCATTCGACCATTAAGATTCTTTATTCGGTGGTGTCGGTCCTCTTAACTCACCAAGTATACTCTTGGACACCATTTTCAAATTTAATGTCTTTTTATCCCATGTCGTATTTGAGTCGTCATGTATTTTCCTAATACTTGTGTTCGTACCCTCTCCTCGAAGTTACTTTGTTTTACATTAACTTCCACCACATAATTTGAGAAGCAATGCATATTTTCATTCTACTATACCATGCTTGAGGCGTGTATCTAATACCACAACCTATGTTGGTTGGATAAGTTTTCTTTAGGATTGGCATTGCAATTTTTACAAATTTTATTTTATCCCTCTTCTTGGCCATAAGAAAGTCAATTTATGACTTATTGTTCCCACTTTTGAGCATGATCAAATGTTCTTCTCTCTTATTGAAAATATATAGCTATTATAAATTCATTTGCTATCACAAAATCTAATATATTTTTTCCTTCTTTATTTCTTATTCCAGAACCATAGCATCTATGCATCCAACCATATTCTTCATTTCTATCTCCTACATGCCCATTTAGATCTCCTATTAAAATCATCTTGTTCGTCAAAATTTTTTGTACTACCTCATCTACATCTTCCCAAAACCTAATTTTGATATCTTCATCTAATCCTACTTGAAGTGAATATATGCTAACTATATTAAAAGTTTTTTTTGCTACTACTATCTTGAGAGCTATAATTCTATCTTCCTTCCAAATTATTTCTACTACTTCGTCCCTTAACAAACTGCAATAATTATTACTCCATTTCTCATTTTACTCTATCATGTGAACCATAGCACTATCATCTTTGACTTCTCCCCTTCTAATTTTGTTTCTTGTACATATAAAATATTAATTCTTCTTCTAATCATTATATTTACAACCTCCATTGCTTTGCTAGTGAGTTTCTATGTTCCATGTTCTAAATTTAAGACAATCAGTATTCCTATAAAGTCTATTCTTATCAAACCTAGGGTATAAAAACTTTTGCATATTTAACACTATACCAAGTTCTCATGGAGATGTAGTAGTCTTTGCCATGATATTGCAGTCGGACCCTATAACGTGTTCCTTCCGGTGAACATCCTACCATTAGCGCAATAGTTTGATAGATTTATACATAAAATTTGTTATTGTTTTACATTGACTGACAACCTAACACAACCCTCATCCTTACCCAAGCTTGGGACCGGCCCTGATGGGGTTTATTTGTTATGGGAGGAGTTACAGGTGAAGCTAATTTATAATTCAGCAAATTTCTTTACTAACTTGACATGTTGAGATAAATAATTTGCATGGCATTGCACATGTTAAAATTTTCATATCTTGATATATGGTCCTTTTAATCCACTGATAAGATTTTCATGATTATAATTTTGAGTAATAAGCAACAGCCTTAGTACAAATAACAATTTAACACATCATGGAACATCTATATATTATAAGAATTTTACAATAAAGACTAAACAAAAGTTGGCTTGAATCTCTAGATCATGAAAAAAAGATGTCCTTAAGGAAAAAAAAATTTAAAAAACTAATGATATATTCTCATCCTCCGACAGAATAGCATTGACTCAAATGAGACTGGCATAAATGGGGAGAAAGAACATATCCTTAACCAATAAGGGGATAGTACATTTCCCAATATTCCAATGAGCAAGAATATTTAAATCTAATAAACATTCCATATTTGATAGTTTCTGAATTTTACTTACCCAAAATAAGAAAGGAAGATTAGCAAAATAATAATGGTAAGTGTAGTGCTTACCAATCCTTTGACATCTAGAATAGCGGTGGTGGATGCTATATGCCTTTTAACGGCAAGTGAGCATGCGGGGTAGCGTAAGTTCATTGTTTTCTCTTGTTCATAAATATGATACTTGACATAACGATCAAATGTTGTTATGTTGAAAAAGGCATTGAGATCCACCAGACCTATTCTTTCAATGTATAATGGTCTCCCGTATTTATCGACTCCGTGATATCCATGTGGATAACATTTTTTCACAGCGTCATACTCCTCAAACTTGAATTCCTGCAAAAAGCAACATTCAGGTATGCATAAATTCCATCTGAAAACAATTACTATATGAGTTAATATGCAGCAAGATAAAGTAGGTATTATAAATTGGTTTTCCTATGAACACGTGGGGAGAAAGTCTGCTAGGTAGATAAGATAAACTAAGTTCTTTAATCTGATATTGTTGGTAGGAAAAATTTGTTGATTGATTCTATTTGATGAATTCATTGTAGCAAAGGTGATTACGCTCACCCCAGGTGCCCCTCACAGCCCGTTCCCAGGTTATGTGAAGGGAGGTAAATCACAGGGTCAACTTATAGCCGACCGCCAAGTTGACTAGGGGGTGGGAGGGTTTCAATTCATAGTTCTAGGTAATGAGGTTAAATTGTACAAAAAAAAAACATAAACAAAAGTTGAAAGGTGACAAAAGCAAGTGCAGGTATTACTTTGATCAGTAATATCAATTCAAACTTAGATGCCTTCTTTGCAGGGTGCATGTGAGCCAAGAATCTCTAAATTCCATTTGTCTCATCGCAAACAATCTGTCATTTGATTTAATGTTTGCAAGGAAAAAGATCTCGACAGGAATATTATTATAGAAATTGGATGAAAATTGTTATTTGTTTCATCATATTTGTGTCAAAGTCAGCAAAAGTCGTGAGGTGTTGAATTGAAACGCCCACATAGTAACACATAGGGAGAAAAACATGTCAGGAATATATTACTTTTGCAATAAGATCAACACCAGAACTATCTCTCCACTTGAGCATATTAACAAACATGATCTCTGCCTTAGACATGTCGAAGTTCCGCAATCGCAAAAATCTGCAGAGAAGAATAGAAAGCTATAGCATCAATAGTAAAATTCTTTCACACGATATAGAACTAGGCCATGTATGATCAATATAATAATAAGAAGGATTCAAAAAGAGAAATTTCTTCCAGCTACTTAACAAACGTATTCTAGCCATACCGGAGAAGCGTATGGTAGTCATCATACTTCTCAGGTAGCTGGCCCTTCGACAGCAGTGTGTCCCTCAACGACTTCACCACTTTCTCCTCATTCGGATCGTGGACGCCTTGGAACATCGTGCGAAATGCGTTGCTTTTGCTGACCTTGGTGAGCGATTTCTGCAAGGACCTGAAGGTAAATTTTGAAGTCAAAGGGGGCTTCTTCTTCTCGGGCTCCGGAAAATGCCAATGCGATTCCAAAGGTCCGTAGAACGTGTTCGTCCTTCTCGTCTGCTTCTGTTCCTCAGTGGTCGTCGAATTCCTCCTCGAAGAGTCGCCATTGGACCTGGCTGCAAGATAGTTACCCTTCCACCAAGAACTCATTTCGCTTACCAGCTTTCTTTATCTCCTAAATTTCGCAGAATTGATAGTTTTGACAGAAGAAGGCGGTGGAGGTTGGAGGGAAAAGCCTGGCTTCCCTGGAATAACTTCAAGCGCTGAGTGGAAGCCATGGAAAGGAGATCGCCCTCCATCTTCAAATGATCTGGAGAAGAAAAGGAGAAAGCAAAGAATATGAAAGCGTGCGATGGACGAAGGAGCGATCGAGTCGAGAGAGGAATAAGAGTCTTTCACCTACTTCCAAGAAAGGCACGAAAGCTTTCCACTTCAAAGCGCAGTTGGAGACTGAAATTGAAATTAATATTAATAATAATAATAATAATAATAATAATAATAATAATTTTGACTAAAACGGTTATAGGAAAATTTTGTTTAAAAAATCTCATAAATTTTTATATTTTTTAGTTAGTATTCCTTCCAATCGATCAATTTTAAGGAAGACGGACAGGGATTCTCTTGTCCCGGATCCTGGATCAATCCTGATCAATTTAATCTGCCCCGGCTCCATCAAAATTTGATAAAATCTTATGGTCTTTTAGTTAGTCATGATGATATAAAAAATAAATAAGTCTATAAATAAATTTATGAATAAGTTTAATTTGTTAGATAAAATTCAATAATAAAAAATATATAAAAAAAAATTAATTTAACGCTAACAAACTTACTTTGCTAATGTTCATAAATAAATAAAGTTCATGTATAATTAGGGATGTAAATCAGTCGAACCGAGCCGAACAGTATTAGGCTCGAACTCGGCTCGTTTAAGTTATTTTCAGACTCGAGCTCGAATCGAGCTTTTATCACAAGACTCGAGCTCGGGTCGTTTTAGAATTATCAAGCTCGCGAACAATTCGAGCTCGGCTCGTTATTAGCTCGATTATCAAAGTTAACGAGCCTAACATGTTAAGCGAGCTCAGACTCGTTTTCGGGCTCGTTTAGAGTTCGTTTTTGGCTCGTTCTAGAGCTTGTTTTTTGTCTCATTTTAAAGCTCATTTTAAGGCTCGTTTTAGAGCTCGTTTTTTTGGCTCATTTTAGAGCTCGTTTTTTTTTGCTCGTTTTAGAGCTCATTTTTTGGCTCAGTTTAAGACTCATTTTTTTGGCTCACGAGCCTATAAACAAACATGTTCGCAAGCTCACGAGCTGAATATCCTTAAGCTCGAGCTTGGCTTGATAAGATAAACGAACGAACTCGAACGAGCTTTTTACCGAATCGAGCTCCGAATAGCTCGCGAACCGTTTGGTTCATTTACATCCCTATTTATAATTGATGAATAAATTTATTTAATACCTTATATAAATTTTAATTATAAATTTATGTCTTAGTTTTTATTTAAACTAGTGATCGTGCACACACGTCGCGTGTGTAATATAATACATTGAAATCACATTGAACTAAAGTAGAGTCATTAGGGTAAAGTACTGACTTTTGAAAATCTGAATTATTTGGGTTTTTGAAAATCTCAATTGTTTAGATTTTCGAGTGTCGCCCTTATGGCTTCCCTATGAAAAAAATTAATTTAATTTAATATTATACTTATCTTAGTAAAAAAACTAAGAAAAATATATTTTTCAATATTGTTGGCCTAAAATATTTATAGAAGCTTCTTTTGTCATAGTGTTGTCAATTCTAAGATGTGGGACTAACAAAAAAACTATATTTTTTTTATATAAAACAACCAAGAAAATTAATGATGAGAAAAATTCATAATAATATACCGCATCTGATCAGTCTCGAACTCTAGATCACTGATTGTTTCGCTTGTGGAATTACTAATAAATCTTGGAATTATTTTTAGTGTGAATAGAAAAAAGGGTATTAACGTAAATTCATTTTAGGTTTCGCCAAACTTAATTAGTAAAGGGGGAAATTTTTAATAAAATAGTAAGATATATAAAAATATAGTGATTTATAAATTTTATAATTTTATATTTTTTTATAATAATTTTTTTAAAATAATTTAATTTTTATGTATTAGATGAATTTTTAATATAATTTATCAGAATAAGAACATTGTTAATTGAACTTAATAAAAAGCCCAAACTCAATAAGATTTTTAGTTAATAAACTTGAATAGGGTTGTAAATGAATTGAACGTTCATGAACAATCTTAGTATTCAACTTGATAAGAGCTTGGATGGGTCTAATGGCTAGTACATGAGGTGTTGTCACCATGAGATTTGGGGTTCAAATCT
This sequence comes from Zingiber officinale, assembly GCF_018446385.1. Classification (NCBI taxonomy): domain Eukaryota; kingdom Viridiplantae; phylum Streptophyta; class Magnoliopsida; order Zingiberales; family Zingiberaceae; genus Zingiber; species Zingiber officinale. The sequence goes on along the minus strand of NC_055997.1, from coordinate 134,887,821 downwards.
CGGCAAAGCCGAGGTAAATACCTCCCTTATGTTCTAGTCACTATTCCAAAGGCTAGTAGTCACCCGTGATTTACCTCCTCCGTGTTGGCCCTGGGACGGGTTGGCGGGGGCACTGGGGGCGAGCGTATTCGTCTTTTGCCACCTTGATAAGAGCTTGTATATGTTTGTTCAATATACATAAGATCAATTAAATAAACAAGCTTAAACAACTTGTTTAACTAAACGAATAAATTGAACATATATGTGTTCAACTCGTTAACGTTTGTGAACAATATTCATGAACATGTTTGTAAAAATTACGTTTGTGAAGAATATTCATGAATAATATTCGTGGATCATATTTATTAATTAAACTCTTATCAATTTGCTAAATAAATAAAGAAAGTTTTTAAATGAATAAACAAATTTATATTATCAAACTTAGTAACTAATCAAATAAGATTAAAATATAAAAAATTTAAATTGAGAGTTTGATAACATCTAAACGAACCAAACTTAAGTCAAACTCAACCTCATAAAAATATAAAGCAAGCCAAATTTGAATAATCATTTTAATGACTTAGTTATTTTAAGCTCGATTCGACTTAGCTCGGTTACCTTATCAAATAATTTGAATATCATAAAACTTAATTCGACTTGGCTTAACTAGTGTATGGCCAGCTCAATAGATAAATAAACAAATTTGAACCCAATTAAACTGGACTCAATTCCGACTTATTTACGTCCCTACAGATAAGGTATGGAATGTTTCGTCTTAATATTCTTTTAAAATGAAATAATAAAAAAAAAAGATGATTATTCATATATTAAATGAAACAAAAGATGGAAATTATTTTACATGCCATAAAAAACTATAGTCTTTGCATCTAAACTCCAATAATCTTTAAAGTTTTAATGGAAAAGTTAATTTGCTATGAATTGAGTAACCAAATCGTGAATAAAAGAAGAGATAAAAATACACTATAAAAGGAAGGTTATGGACTTACGGTAGTTCACTCATATTTTTAAATGACTAAAAAACTCAAATAGTCATGTATCAAATTTTAGAATTGTCAAATGTTATTTTTTTTGGAAAAAAAATTTGATCCAGTAGCCTCATATATGCATATATCTCATATTTAATTTTTAAAACAAAAATCATATAGTTATTTAAGAATATAATTGACACAGGGTCATTTTGAGTATTTGATCATTTTGAAAGTATAGTTAAGTCTCTAATATGGTCTCTTATGCTTTGTTTACTCCGAATAATAGAAAGGAGAGGGGAAAGAATTTATTTAGGAAAAAAAACCTTAGGAAAAAGGGGAAAGAGAAAAGAAACATATTCGTAGGAAAGGAGCAGAAAAGAAAAGTACACGATAGTCCGACTTTTCTCTGAATCCAGAATCTAAATTGTCCACGGAATGTACGTCAAAACAAACAAACGATGCAGAAAAAGAAACCTATCATCCACATATAACCACAGATGAGTGATAATGTCCCAGGCTGGATAGGCTGATCAGCGTTCATAAGCTAGAGCTTTCCGTGCTGAAGGCAGGCATGGAGAGCGTCCTTATGCAAGACACCTGAATAGATCGGCCACGATGTGACAAAAGAGCCAAGCATCGATATTGTATTTTATAGTTATAGTTTTTATAAAAACTTAAGTCGCATGAGTTCCAAAACATAAAAAACTCTCATATATAGAAAATATAAGAATAAGAGGATCTGGTCAACTGCATAATTTCCCATTACGATTTTCTCAGTCAAGTATCTGGTCAATTTTAACCTACTTGACTCTTCTTCACACCAAACTAGTCAAATCTTGATCAGAGGGGAATTACATCAGCAATATCCTCAATTAGACGATTACTCCTGCAATCTCCATATATTGTCAAACATCAAAACTCAAACATTGAAACTCAAGCACTCAAGCTTGAGTCAACCTGGTCAACCTAACTCAGGAGATATTGCACCAACACAAATCATAATGAGCTATAAGTGTCATGATTATCCTAAAGGATTCTTTTGTTGACACAGGTGAGAAAGTCTCTGTATAATCAATGTCTTATTTCTAAGTGAATCCCTTGGTAATAAGACAAGCCTTATACTTTTTTGATATTGCCCCTTGAATCCCGCTTGGTTTTAAATATCCATTTACAACCAACGGATTTCTTACATTCAGGCAATCTGACAAGTTCTCAAACGTTATTGTCTACCATAAACATCAACTCTTCTTGCATGGCATTAATCCACCTTTCATGGTTAGAGCATTGTTTACTTCTTGAAAAGATGTAAGATCACTTTCTAACATTATGTCAAAATTATAGGATCGAAAAGAATTTAGATATCTCCACAATGGTATGATATTGTCCATTTTGGATCTAAGCCCTCATGGTTTTACTCTTAGACTCTCCCCTAAAAGGTCTCATGCCAATGAAGATATCTTTTCTCTTATAAACTCATGATCTTTCCCATGTGTTTTCAATGTGGGACTATTTTTGCAATCTTGCAACCCCAACAATCCCCCCCTCAAACAAAGGACCACAGGCTTCTCACGTTCAATCCTCGACCCACCAGGTCTTCCTGCCCCTCGGTCCACCCGACCTACTAGGACTTCCTTGCCTAGCCGCAACTAGGACTTCCTGCTTAGTTCTGGTCCTCTTGATCCAAACATAGGAGCCCTCACTTTCTTTGTTTGAGGTCAATATTATACTCACATTGCTCAATTAGACCATAACACTTGTGACAGTCCGGACTCTGATACCAATTGTAGGATCGAAAAGAATTTAGATATCTCCACAATGTCATGATATTGTCCACTCTGGGCCTAATCCCTCATGGTTTTTACTCTTGGGTTCTACCCAAAAAGTCTCATACCAATGGAGATATCTTTCTCTTATAAACCCATGATTTTTCCCATATGTTTTCAATGTGGGACTATGTTTACAACCTTATAACCCCAACAAAAAACATACTTTTAGAGATAAACATAATCACGAGAATTCATGATTATTCGTTCCCTTGTGGATTACCTTAAAGACACTTATGTTTGAGGTGGTTGAGGTACTTGCTCATTAATATGAGGCAATACTTCAATTTCAGTAACAGACTCCTCTAATTGCATTGGAGATGCCATGAAAATATCTTGGTTCACTACGCTCACTGAATGTGTGATACCTATAATGTGTGGTATAGTAATCACACCACTACTGATCACACTAGTAGTGATCACAGTAGGATTGCCAGCACATTCCTCAAAGGGTACTTCCCTGACCTTATCACTTCCACTGTGCTCAATGAACTTGGCGTTTCCTGTTTCGAAGAAAGATCTTTTAGAGGGATTATAAAATTTATACCCTCTTGACTTCTTAGAGTATCCTACAAAATTATAGCTAACTGTTCTTGAGTCCAATTTCCTTTCATTATGCTTGTAAGGCCTAGCTTCAGTTGGACAACCCTAGACGTGTAAATGTCTAATGCTAGGCTTCCTACCCATGCACATATCGAATGGGTAGTTACTGTCTTACTAGATACTCTATTAAGTAAGTAAACTGTAGTCTTGAGTGTTTCACCCACAAAGACTCTGGTAGAGAAGTAAAAGTCATCATACTTGTTATCATATCTTTTAGAGTTCGATTGCGACGCTCAGTTACACCATTATGACTGGGTGTAGCAGGCATGATATATTGAGACATAATCTCATACTCAGCAAGGTAGTTCACAAAAGGTCCTAGACGTTGTTTTCCTAATCCATCATATCAACCATAATATTCACCTCTACGATCAGATCGGACGACTTTAATTTTCTTACCTAGTTGAAGTTCAACTTCATCTTTAAAAATTTTGAACATGTCCAAAGATTATAATTTCTCATGAATAAGGTATAGATCGCCAAATCTAGAATAGTCGACTATGAAACTAATAAAATATGTGTGTCCATTCCAAAATGCCTTAGGGAATGATCCATAAATGTCCGTATGTGTTAGCTCTAAAACGTCACTACAATGGCTAGCTCCCTTATTCCTTTTGTTAGTAGTCATCCATTAACACACTCTATGCATATATCAATGTCTGACATGTCAAGGGAATCGAGAATTTCATATGACATTAACCTTTCTAGGCGTTGTTTGGATATATATCATAAGCGTCTATGCCACAACATGGAAGAATTCTCGTCAGTCAATTTATGTTTCGTACCTATACTATGCATTATTACGTTGCCAACCATAGGAGTAAAGGTGTTCAATTTATAAAGTTTATCAACTAAGGAACCATTACCAACCAACAATGAATTAAAAAAAATACTAAAAAGTTCATTTCTAAATGAATAAGAATAACCTGATTTGTCCAAATAAAAAATTAAAATTAAATTTCATCAAAAAGACGATACAATAAATGTATTTTCTAAATTCTAAAAGACATTGGTTCCTAAACAAAGACAAAAAAACATCAATCGACTTGACTTTAGCCTTTTTTTCATTTTCTGTATAGATGTATCTTTCACTATCAAGTGGAAGTCGGCACCTGAGACAACTTTGCATAGTGACACTTATGTGAATAGTAGCACCAATATCTATCCATCAAGTGTCAGTGGATATAATAGCTAAATTGACTTCCGAACTAACAAAGTTGAGAAGTTTACTTTCTTTACACGTTAGTTGGTGTACTTATACTCCTGCTTCTTATACTCCTTATAGTCCTTATAATATCTATCCTGCTTCTTATACTCCTTATAGTCATTGCCACCAGAATCTACAGTTTGTTTCCATTTTCCTTTATTATTGATCCTTTTTTGTTTTTTGCTCGCACTTTGAGAACCAGATGCTAAGTGAGCACTCTCAGATGTCTCAATTCTCCTCTTATACGCATTGAGCAATGAGCTCATTCAATATCCACTTTTCCTTTTGAATATTATATAGTATCTTAAAAGGAGTGAACCGTACAGGCAGAGACATCAAGATGAAATACACTAACATACCCTCAGACATATCAAGTTTTAGTGCTTTCAGACTTGTTACTATATTGGACATCTCCATAATGTACTTCCTTATATTTTTTTTTTGCCACTGTACCGCACGGTTACCAACTTCGTAAGAAGTGTGATAATCTCGACATTTTCATTTGAGGTGAATCAATCTGTCAATTGGCCCAAGAAACTCCTAGCATCTACTCCTTCTGTTATTGAGCCCTTTATTAGTGCTAGTATGGAAAGTCTCATGATACACAAACACATATGATTTGATTTCTCCCATAGCTGAAATTCAACCCTCTGCTCTGTAGTACTAGCACTAGTCAGAGATGCGAGGTGATCATTCTTTAATGCATAGTCTAAGTCCATGCAATCTAAAACTACGATCACATATTCTTCCCACTCAGCAAAATTCAAACCAATTAATGTTGGGATGTTATTAATACTAGCAGTTACTGATTGCATTGAAATTAAAAAGAAAAATTTATTTAAGCTCACGATTTAATTAAAGTCAAGAATATATTAGTAACATAAAATTATGGAAATAAAATAAAATTTTAAATGCACATAAATGGGCTCTTTATAAGATATCAAGTACAACATAATGTGTCTTCCTTTGAGCCGACACATTATTTGTTAGTGATACTCTCTGATATAACTCAAACTTTAATTGGTCACACAATATGTTTTCCTTTGAGTCGACTCATTGTGTGCATAATATAACACTTTATATGAGTTATAAATTGGTCTATAGTTTACAACAACTTTAATCTGCCACGCAATATGTTTTCTTTTAGGCCAAAATATTTTTATACATGATCTGAATAAAATAAATCTGTTCTATAGTTGTAGGCTACTTTGAGTATATATCTGGCATAAAAATAACCTTTCTTTGGAATGATTACTCTTAGCATAGATATACATTTACCAACACAAAATGCACTAAACATACCTAAGGTGTCTTCCTTTGGACCGACACATTAGTTCAACTTAGTAGCACGTTGTGTAAATAGACTCAAGAAATTCTAAGATCTTAATTCTCACATAAATTACTTAATCAGTCTTAACAATATAAAATTAGACTTATTAATCGATTGATACTTTATGGTAATCGTTTGGTATGATCCAATCGATTTGAAAGTTTACTATATGCGATCATATGATTATAGATAGGACTACTCCTTTAAAAAACTAAAACTTCTTTTTTAAGTACTATAATTAAATAGAAATATTTAATATTATTCAATTCTTTAATTATTCATAAAAAATTATTTAATGTAATATTTTTTTTAATGCATGAAGCAATTACTGGTTTTTTCCTTTACCATTTCGTTGATTTTTTTTTCTTTCTTTTTTGTTTCAACGAAATAGTTTGGCTTTTTTTTTAGTGTTTCACAATGAAACAGATTTAATCGGGAAAAAAACCTTAAGATTAAAAATAATTCTAATCTATTAATAGTTTAATTTCAATCTTAATTGATTAAAAATATCAATTGATTAGTTAATCGATTTCAATCAAGTCTCGTTTCTGTTCAAAATTTTACTTGATAATCGATTGCTCGACCAAAGTAATCAATTGAAGCTTCATAATTTTACCTAAAATTAAGTTAAACTGCGATGGTTTCCGTCATTCTTCCTATTTTTCTTAGAAACACAAAAAATTAAAAAAAATAAGTCTATCCTAGTTTTCTCTTATATAATATAATTTTTGTCAATCAAAAAAATTTTATTTACTAGAAAAAACTTGATCTAGCATATAAATAACAAATCGACGAAAAACTTAAACTTTATTGCCAATGAAAATGACGAAACAAAACCGACTCTGATACCAATTGATAGTTCTTGTAAAAACCTAAGCTGCATAAATTCTAAAACATGAAGAACTCACATATAAGAAATACAAGAATAAGAGGATCTAGTTTCATCAATTAAACATGGCATAAGAAAGTAAATATATAAACTTAATGACAAAAAATCTGATTGAAGAGTCATGTCTTTATCCTTTAGCATCGTCTAGAAGATCCTAAGGAAAAAGAAGCGGAAGCAAAGAGGGAGGAACTTCTAAGGAGCTTAGGGGATAACGACGTCATAAAACTTCTTGTCAACGGGGAATAAGAAACTAGGTCAAGATGATTCCCTAAACCCTTGAGGACCAATCTTATATATAATAGGCATCTATTATCAGCTCATAGAAAATAATAGATGTGAGACTATAGATCCCTATATAAAGTTGACATCTATTATCATCTAGAAGATAATAATAGATATGGGACTATAAGTGCTACACATACAAGATCTACATCCAACAACTCACAACAACCAAGCATTTTCCCACTAGGTGGGGTCGGCTGATCTACATCCAACAACTGAAACCCAATAAACCTAAGTTAGATCACTTTAATGAGCTTGGTTTGTACCCATATGCACAACTTACAATTAAACCCACCAATTAGAGATAATAACCAATAGCATCAAGATCCCTTGCTCGCTTAGCAGGTCGGTGGCATCGTCCGTCACATAGTCGTAGGTCAAGCAGCAACCATGCTCATGAGTCCTAGTCAACATCATCGCCGCAAACTTGCTCTGCAGCTTGACATCGAACATGTACGCAAAATAGGCTAAGGTCAAATTGTCAATCATGGCCCGAACCGGCTCCTCCTTGTCATCAACAGGGATAAGGGTTTCTTCTTGAGGGGTAGAGACCAAAAGAGGAGGAGGAGGAGGAAGAGGAGATACGACAAAGGCGGTGGCAGAAGAGACACGGTTGAGCTCCTCCTGGATGGCGATGCTAGGAGACCCTGGAGCTTCTCATACTCGTTGATGGAGTGAGGATTGTGGGCTTGGAGAGGAGAACCTCTTTCTACTCCTTGTTGAGTGACTTCCCTAGTGCAACACTCTCCTGCATTTGCAAAATTTGGTTAGTGCTTCTTGCGCGGGCTCAAAGGCCTACAGCCAAGGTGCTTATGCATGGTCAGATCTCCACACGGCCTACGACCAAGGTGCTTATCGCGCTACTTTTGTCATAGCACAAACAGAGGACCACGGTGGCCTTCGGGGCATCATCCGCGGTAATGGAGGTGGTGGCAACGTCGAGACCAGCAAGTGTGACCATGTAGTGAGTGCTGGCGGCACTGGAGCTCCTTTGCATGGCCCCAAGTGGTGCCACGCTGAGTTGCCGCCCATGGGACCACTGTCTGCGGTTGCCATCGGTCGAGTGACGCATTCACGGTGGGAAGAGAGATTTGGTTTTAAAGGCAGTTGGGAAGAAAATTTGATATTTATGGACTGATTTATAAATCCATTTGTCTAATGGGTGAAAAAAAGATGGATTTATAAATTCATTTGTCTATTAGGTAAATAAAAATAATAATAAGATAAATAAGGGAGAGTTTTCACCGTGAAAATCTTTTCATAGTTTTTATTTCCACCCTCCCAAAGCCTTAGAGTAGATTCCTCTATTCAAATTCACATTTTGAGAGGGAAACTTCTATGTAGCAATTTTAACAAAACTTAAGTATGATGGGATGTGTTCATCTAATCATATTCCAAATTTATAAAGCAAAAAAATTCAATACAGCAATTTAATCAAAATTACTATATTATCATTTTTGAATAGTTTAGTACATTGATGTACTTTGTTAGCCTCTTAAAGTGTTTCTGTGTATTCAATTGTAAATTTTGAAGGGAAAAAGGCTTAATTTTGGATAAAATTGTTAAATGATTATGTTATAGTTTTGATCAAAATTAATTGGATGTTTTTATTGTTAGTAGGAAGCAAAAGAAGGGGGAGAAGAAAAAGAGGAAGAAGAAAGTTTTGCTTGTGGTGAAGAAGAAGAAGAAGAAGAAGAGACTTGTCCATGGAATAAATATAGTAAAAAAGTGATTTACTCACCCAACGTCCTTGTTAATTCATCTCTAGACTAAAACGAATGAAGTAAATTATAAATAACTATTAATCATCAATATAATGGTCAAAATATGAAGAAAGACATACTCAAACATATAGATTTTCAACCGTATAATTTAATGTGACAACCCAATGTATCTTAATCAACATACCACCCCAAAGGACGGTTGTCAATGGAACAAAGGCAAATAGAGAAGGAAGAGAGAGAAAAGAGACAAGCGAAGGAAGAAAAAAACATGCGGCAATTTACCAAAGGGCGCATGTAGAGACCTAAATTTACCAAAAGGCGTATGCTACTTTGATATTTATCAAAGAACGCACATTTTTAAGTACATTTCCTATTTTACCCTCATGACAATTTGACTTTTTCGACGATTTTTCTTTTTCCCACTGTATTTCTCTCTCTTCTCTTTTTTGTATCGACATGCAGGACATATGAATAACATTAGTCGATTTCTTAATAACATTTTAATACATTTGAAGAAGCAAAAATAAACAATGAATAGCATATTTGAACTTCTTGAAATTTAAAAATCCACTAGAACTAAAATGAGTGTAATCGGAGCTCTCTAGGTCGATCAGTGGGTTTCAGACAAAACCCACTAATGGACCTAGAGAGCTCCGATTGTACCTATTTCAGTTTCTATGGATTTCTGAAATTATAAGGAGTTCAAATATGATGTTCATTATTTATTTCGATTTTCATAGATGTTAACATGCAAAATGAAAGATTTGTCAAAACGTCCACGTTGGGCCTGATATGAGTCCATATCAGGCCCAACGTGTACCTCATATGAAATGTTCCAAATGTATGTCTAAATCGTTCCTGGTAGTACCTCTAAGATTATAGATATTGGGGCACACAATCTTGGGATGAATAGTCGGGTGTGAGTGGATTACTATTCGTTAGTTTGAATTTCAGTACTAGATTAACTAAATTTCTGGTTATGAAGAGTCAATGCAGTCATGATTCAAGACAAGCAAAATGTTGCATTCTTAGCTATTATTGTATTCTTTGGTGTAGTACAATGTCACATAATGATCTCCTCATACATTAATTGCTTCCGGAAATCTGTAATGTTATGATACAAGGACATTTGTTGTGGATTACCATCCTCAGTGCTATATTTTTAGGACATTTTTACTTTATGATAAGATAATGGCATAACCTTATGTATTGTATTGAGACAGCAAAACCATGATTGTGAATTTAGTTTTAAAAATAGACTTTTCTTCCAAGAAATATAGGAAAAATTGAAAAGTATAAATAATATAAAAATGAGTACCTATAAACTATTCATTAGTCTGTCATATTTTTATGACAAAATCATTCAGCAGCCCTTTACCTTTCTTGTGTATTAAAACAACTGCTAGTGTTTATCTCAACTATGTGTCATTAAAGGTGCTATTAATCCTCATTGATAGAGAACCTAATTTTTTGTTTATATGTCAGTTGGGTCTGATATCATTCCATATCAGGCCCAATGTAGACTTTTTTGTCGATTCTTTGATTTTATATATTAATATCTATTAAAAGCCGAGATAAATAATGGACATCATATTTGAACTCCTTGCAACATCAGAAATCCATAGAAACTTAAATGGGTGAAATCGGAGTTCTCTAGGTCCATCAGTGAGTTTTGACCGAGACCCACTGATGGACCTAGAGAACTCCGATTGCACCCATTTCAGTTCTTATGAATTTCTGATGTTACAAGGAGTTCAAATATGGTGTCAATTATTTATTTCAACTTTTAATATATATTAATATATAAAATCAAAGAATCGACAAAAAAGCCCATGTTGTGCCTGATATATTCCATATTAGGTCCACGTTGGGCCTAATATCATATCAGGCCCAACGTGGGTCTGATATGAAATGTTCCAAATGTATGTGTCTAAATCGTTCCTGGTAGTACCTCTAAGATTATAGATATTGGGACACACAATCTTGGGATGAATAGTCAGGTGTGAGTGGATTATTATTCGTCAGTTTGAATTTCAGTACTTGACTAACTAAATTTCTGGTTATGAAGAGTCAATGCAGTCATGATTCAAGACAAGCAAAATGTTACATTCTTAGCTATTATTGTATTCTTTGGTGTAGTACAATGTCATATAATGATCTCCTCATACATTAATTGCTTCCGAAAATCTGTAATGTTATGATACAAGGACATTTGTTGTGGATTACCATCCTCAGTGCTATATTTTTAGGATATTTTTACTTTATGATAAGATAATGACAGAACCTTATGTATTGTATTGAGACAGCAAAACCATGATTGTGAATTTAGTTTTAAAAATAGGGGAATAGTGATCAAACTTTTTTACTTTTCTTCCAAGAAATATAGGAAAAATTGAAAAGTATAAATAATATAAAAATGAGTACCTACAAACTATTCATTAGTCTGTCATATTTTTAGGACAAAATCATTCAGCAACCCTTTACCTTTCTTGTGTATTAAAACAACTGCTAGTGTTTATCTCAACTATGTGTCGTTAAAGGTGCTATTAATCCTCATTGATAGAGAACCTAAATTTTTGTTTATATGTCAATTGGGTTTTATAACATTCCATATCAGTCCCACGTTAGGCCTAATATGAATCCATATCAGGCCCAACATGGTTTGATATATTCCATATCAAATCCACGTTGGGCTTGATATGGAATATATCAGACGAATCTTTCATTTTGCATGTTAACATCTATTAAAAGTTAAAATAAATAATGAAAATCATATTTGAACTCCTTGTAATTTCAAAAATCCATAGAAACTGAAATGGGTGCAATCGGAATTCTCTAGGTCTATCAGTGGATTTTGACCGAAACTCACTGATCGACCTTGAGAGCTCCAATTATACTCATTTTAATTCCAATGGATTTCTAAAATGTCAAAGAATTCAAATATACTATTCATTGTTTATTTTTACTTCTTTAAATGTATTAAAATGTTATTAAGAATTGACTAATATTATTCATATGTTCGGCATGTCGAAGAGAAGAGAGATAAATACAATGGAGAAAAGAAAAATCGTAGAAAAAATCAAATTGTCATGATGGTAAAATAAGAAATGCATTTAAAAAAATGTGTTCTTTAGTAAATATCAAAATAGTGTACGTCTTTTGATAAATTTAGATCTCTACATGTACTTTTTGATAAATTGCCGAAAAACAAGACTAAGGACAACGGAAGTTGAGGATGTGGATTGACATGACTTTTTAGGTGGGGTAAGGGGTTCTGATTGGTTCAGAGAGCATTTAAATTTTTCATAATTAATAGGTTTTGATTCTGTGAACAATCTATCATTTTCTAATGTTTGATTACCAATTCAAGATAGTCACATAAAAGCATATAAATCCATAAACATATAAAAAGCAATGTAAATGATGCACAATCAAAATCAAAATACTTCTGATTGCTTCTCTATCAAAAAAATTGGATAACTTAAACCCACAAGTTCTTCATTTAAAAAAAAAATGGAGTATCTTAGACCCATAACTGTGTGTCACAAGAGTCATCATATTTTATATCACATTATATTTTATCATTAACCTTCCGCTAAGAAAAGCTCCCCTTAAGAATATAAAGTAAATATCTTAGGTGTGTCTACTATAGATTAGAAGATTATTCTAAGAGTCATGATGGAAGATTAAATAGAAGACTAGACTATGATTTCTATCTCAAAGTAGTCATTTGGCTAAACCAAGCAATTGACTTAGTCATCAACGCATACTCAAACGTATCAAGGTAAACTTCATAACATAACCAAATAAATATTCAAAGTAAACAAAATCAAGGAGTCAAATACAAATATAACCATCATATACAATTTTAAATTCTAATAAAAATTTAATGTTAAAATATGATTAGATGATTACAAGCTTACTTTAGGCACATGTATGATTAGATGATTAGATGATTTCAAATGATTAAAACCAAATATGATTAAAAATCTGTTTCAAATGATCTTCCGACTCCAATTTCCCCTCAAAAAAATTACGTTAAATATCATACCAGAAAGAAATATAACTGGTGAGCCCAAGAGAGTTTCGTACAGATTAACTGCACTAACAATTTCCCCACCTCCCAATAGCTTCTCCAACCCTGATCCTGTCCCCAACCCTAACAGAAAACTTAAAATCTGAAATGCAGTTGCTTTCTGATAATTCTGATACTGGAGCTTGAAAAACAAGTATCACAGTTGAACCCATATTGAATGCTGCTATCTGAAAGATGAAAGGAAAAAAATACAGTCAATACATGTGGAAAATAGATAGAATTTTTAGACTGCTGAAGACAAACCTCTTCCCCTTTCTTGACCGTCAAGCCGACTCCTGGAGGGTCATATACTCGCTCATCTGGTGAGCTTGATGGAAACAACTTTGTCTTTGGCTGGTTTGTCCTCAACTCTGGTTCAATAAGGAGCTATAGAAGATTTAAGACCGACGTGGAAAGAAGAAATTAAAAACTTACATCAGTGTTTATGGAAAGTAAAATTATTAATAGGACATGCAGTGGCTAGTGCTTAAAGGAACAAACAAATTTGACTAACTGCAGGCTTAAGAAACTGCATAGGTAAATTGTAAAAGGAAAGGATCTCCTTATCATAAAAGATTGGAAGTAGCCTTAGCAAGTATGTTTTTCTGTAAAAAGAAGGGTAAAGACGTGTTACCAATTACCATAACAAACAAATACCTGCATAGGTTCAACTGAAATTCGTTTTACCCAAATAGAGAGAGAAAAAAAAAATTATGATGAGTTATAAAATAGCTTCAACAATTTATCTAACCACGAACATATATTTCCCAAAGAATCAAATAGCGCACCCTAGTTTTTAAATTACCTAATCATGCACTGATTTTCCAAAATACCCATCATCCCTCCTCCTTTGCCTTCCTTCACCCTTTCTTCAACAGATAGTTGCTCAAACAAGCAGCTATGAGATGCGGCTAGGAGGGTAACCTAGCTGCAAAATCATGGTCAAGTAATTGCTTGACCAGTTTGACCATAATTCATGGTCGCCTGGCCGCAAAATCGAGGTCAAGCAACCACTCAACCAGCTCAGTCGTGATTTTGTAGCCAACTTTTCACAGTTGCTTGGATGCAATGCAATCAAGCGACCGCTTGACTAGCTTGACCATGATTTCGTGGCCAACTCAGCCATGATGTTACGGCTAGCTAGACTGATTTCACCACCAGCTCAGCCGTGATTTCACAGCCGCTCAGCCGTAATTTCGCAGCCAGTTCGGTTGCAATTCACGGCCAGTTCAGTTGCAATTTCACAACCACATGGTCAAGCAATCAGTGGGTAGTGATTTCACAGCCGCCTCAACCTCTGATTCGAGCAACCTCCACTCGGGACAGGCAGAGGGAGGCAAAGGATGGAGGAGTATTTTGGAAAATCAATATGTGAATTGTGATTTGATAATTTGAAAAGTAGGGTGCGTGATTAGGGAAACTTAGGTGTGTAGCTCAATAAATTGCCAAAATAGCTTTGCACAAGAGTGACCAAAAAAATTGTCATGCCTGGATTATAGTTGAACAGAAAAAACAACAAACCAACCAATTTGCCAATAAAATGCAATAAACTTAAAATCAGATATCTCAATAAAATTAAATGAACATTAAAAGAAAGTTTAGCATGTTGAAGCAATACCAACTCAAAGTTTTACTACAATAAGTGAAATTAAGAAGTTATATATTAGACTTTTAAACTGATGAATAGGACAAATCTGCATTCACCCAATCCAATTGCAAATATTCTCAAGGAAGTTGTCTCCACCAGTTAAAGGCCTTGCGTCCCAAAGTATGCCAACCTAGGAGTTTATGCAATCATATCATGGGTAGTTGATACAAGGTTGTTATATTGAGAAACCTAGAGGAATATTCATGTTCTCTTCTGGAATGGGAGAGTGAGAAAAAGAAAATAAAATAAAATCCATGTTGGAAAGAAACAACAAACCAACCAATTTGCCAATAAAATGCAATAAGAGAAACTTGAACACATGACTGAGTGACAATCAAAGAGAGGAGAATCAACTTCATACTTTGATTGATCCAACATTTGTAGCACCTATTGCAGCAATTGCTAGAAAGCCTTCATTCCATTGACCTTCAAGAACAACCTAAAAAAAGCAATCATGTGACAGATGAATTCTTTAGATAAAATAAGAAATGCTTAGTCTGCCTATTTAAAAGAACTACCTGCACTTAAGCAAAAAAAACATCCTAGGGGAAAGCAACTAGATAGGGAAAGCACAGTGGCAATGGAAAATATCCACTCATAGAGATTTTATTGTAATTTGTAAATATTAAGAAACAAGTAAATACCATAAAACAAGGTGTAAAGTATAATTTTATATTGATAAGTAATCAACATAGGCAGAAAAAACTATCTGGCTGACAATGCCAAATAATTTCTTTATTACAACATCGTATCAAGGCCTCTTTTGTCGCGAGATACCAGATTCCTATCCCACTGACGATGTCGAACAAAATCTTCATCAACTAACATCTGCAATCCTGCTGCCCACAGTTCCTACTCATGATTCCTGCAATAGTTGCTCTAGTTTGCATCTCAATTGTTCGTCACAAGCATTTCCCCTGTTTCAGAACTAAATGCTCTAGCCTTCTTTAGTTCTCCATAATCAGATTGTCTTTTATCGCTTTATTTCAGCCTATATATATTGTCTTTCACCTATAATATATTGAAAATATATTGTTTTACTCATTTCTTATCTGTTGGTAATGATAAATTATCACCTATAGCAATTAAATGTCTTTTCCTAACTACTACCGGAAACAGACAGGTTATTGCTACTCTTCTGAGTTACACTACATCAATGCCACTACCCTCTAGTCCACTCTATTATTTTTACTCTTCATCAACTTTTAAGTTTGTATCTTTCAGTGTCTGCATCTTTGCCCATTCCATTATCTTCTCCTGCAAAACTGTCAATGCCTGAGCTCCACCATTAGGGACCTATAGTAGAGGGCCACAAGCCTCTGTTGCTCACCAAACAACAACACCTGTTCTGCATCCAACCTCTGATTCAATCTTCCTTTTTCTCTCAGAAAGATAAAATTGTTCGACTGTGTATTCCATTTTTTGTTTCCTATCTTATGCTATATTATCACCAAGCTATTCTTCAATTCTTTTTTTTTAACTTTCACACTCTACTCCTAAGTCTATTTAAGAGGTTCCCTTGCATCCAAAATAATATGCTCTATGGTTTAAGATACAACAACAAAATCAACCGAACCTTTATCCCACTAATGGGATCAACATATTCTATGGTTTTAAGATACAATATATAAAATCTTAATTTCTAATACTATATTGAAACACATCTCTCTTCCTTCTAGCATGCCCACAATAACTTGCAAATAAGTATACAATAAGGATATCACCTATAAGCATTGAGGATCAACTAAGGGTTCGATTAATGGCTAAATGGATATGCACTCAAATCTGTGAGTGGATAACCCCAAACACCTTTTTATTGTGACTTTTGACTAAGATTGCTTCAATCCAACTGTTCCTCCCCTTGGTAAGAATATTCAATGGTCCCTTCACTGGTAAAAGAATACAAACAGTAACCAAAGATTATTAGTAGAACATGGAAACAGATTATGAGAAAATTAGATAAAAGCATATAAGATAAATATCTTATAAGCAATATCCAAAGGTGATATCTTAAATGATTAACTTCATTTCCTTGCTACAATTTAAGATCCTAAATTAGTATAATTCCCCAGTATACCAAACAAATCTAATTACATTATTTAAATTTCTTAAGAATAGAGAAATTACCCTTTCATTCTCAATGTGCAAGTTTCTGATTGTGCGTATAGCTCGTTCATTTGTAGGATACAGATGGCCTGCAAAATCGTTCAACTTATCACAATAAGATTTATTTTAATTAAGTATGCTAGTGATATTTTTTATGTGAATGTTGAAATATTTAAGTCTAAGTTAGTGTACAGGTTCTCGGTGAAATAATTGTCAGAAATGCAACTTTGAGTTTGCATGCCCAATTAATGTCCCAACTGAGATATTTGATAAGGATGTCTCATCTGGTGCGGTTTCTAAGACTTTGTAATCATCAAACCCTTTGTTGGTCAAATTCCAAAACAATAACAATCAAATTTAGCAAAGATACCTTAAATTATGAGGTTCGGTCAAATTTTTGTTAATGATTATTTGAGACAAAGGTATAGTGAACTGAAACTAGTAGTCACCTGTCAATAATGAGAATGGGATCAATAACAAATCGCTAAGTTTGAAATTTTAGCTAGGCCAAAGATACTTTAAATTGCTCTGCCACCTAGAACATGCCAATAAATACAGGCCCTAGGCATTAGGCCAAACCCTGACTAAAGCCGTTTCAACCTTGGTGTGATGATAGTCATTAGTAAATGTACAAAGTTTAAAATTACATCTTGTGTTGGAGTTTCAGTGTCTAATGGGAACAATATGATTCCAATATCATATTGTGACAAGCAAATACGGTTTCGAAACTTATTCAATTGTATTATTAAAAATAACATAATTAATTTTACTTTTTACAAGTTGTATAACTCCGCCCATAACGACCGGTCAGGGCCGGTCCTAAACCCGGATAAAGGAGGAGGGTTGCGTTAGGTTGTCAGCCAGTGTCAAACTATGACAAATATTCAATGAATGAATCCATTAAATTATTATGCTAATGCTAGGTTGTTCCCTGGAAGGAACGCGTTGCAGGGTCCGACTGTAACGTCTCGGCAAAGACCGCTACATCTCCAGAACTCGGGTGTAGTGATCTCGGCAAGGACCGCTACATCTCCAAAACTCGGGTGTAGTGATAAATATGCAAGAGTTCACGTTACAAGGTCCGACTGTAACGTCTTAGCAAGGACTGCTACATCTCCAGAACTCGGGTGTAGTGATAAATATGCAAGAGTTCACGTTACAAGGTCCGACTGTAACGTCTTAGCAAGGACCGCTACATCTCTAGAACTCGGGTGTAATGATAAATATGCAAGAGTTCGCGTTACAGGGTCCGACTGTAACGTCTCAGCAAGGACCGCTACATTTCGATGAGAACTTGGGTGTAGTGTTAAATAGGCAAGAGTTCTCACACCATAGGTTCAATAAGAACAAATATGATAGGAAAACTAATAATCTAAGATTTGGAACATGGAACATAGAAACTCTCACTGGTAAATCATTGGAGGTAGTAGATATGATGATTAGGAGAAAAATTAGTATTTTGTCTGTACAAGAGATAAAATGGGCAGGCGAGAAGGTAAAGATGATAGAGAACTCAGGTTTTAAGTTATGGTACACTGGAAAGAGTAAAGTAAGAAATGGAGTGGGTATTATTGTAGATAGTTTGTTAAAGGATGAAGTTGTAAGAGTAGTTAGAAAAGTAGATAGAATTATAGCCCTTAAGATAATAGTGGCGAAAGAAACTATGAACATAATTAGCGTATATGCACCACAAGTAGTATTAGATGAAGCTACCAAATCAAGGTTTTGGGAGGACTTAGATGAAATATTACAAAATATCCCACCAAATGAAATGATTTTAATAGGAGGTGATCTAAATGAGCATGTCGGAGTGAAAAATGAGGAATATAAGAGAGTACATGGGAGCTATGGGTTTGGAACGAGGAATGAGGAAGGAAAAACTATATTAGATTTTGCGATAGCATATGACCTTATATTAGCTAATACGTTTTTTAAGAAAAGAGAAGAACACTTAGTCACATTCAAAAGTGGGAATAATAAATCGCAAATTGACTTTCTTATGGTTAGGAAGAAGGATAGAAAAATTTGTAAAGATTGCAAAGTCATCCCGGGAAAAAGCTTAACTACCCAACATAGGGTAATAGTGTTGGATATATGCCTCAAACATAGTATCAATAGAAAAAATATATATACGATTTCTAGAATTAAGTGGTGGAAGTTAAAAGATGAGAAGCAAAATATATTTAAGGAGAAGGTAGAAATACAAGCATTAGATGAAATATACGATGACTCTAATACAACATGGGATAAGATGGTATCAAAGTTGAAAATAGTAGCTAAGAGTGTACTCGGTGAGTCAAAGGGACATGCACCACTAAGTAAAGAGTCTTGGTGGTGGAATGAGAAAGTACAAGAGAAAGTGAAGGAAAAACGAATAGTTTATAAGGAATTATATATTTGTAAGAACGAGGAAAACTTAAAAAAATATACAATGGCCCAGAAAGAAGCTAAGAAAGTAGTGAGTGAAGGAAAAAATGAAACTTTTGAACGGTTATAACAAAAATTGAATACAAAAGAAGGGGAAAGAGACATTTATAGAATAGCTAAAGTGAGAGAAAGGAAAACAAGAGATCTTAGCCAAATAAAATGTATTAAAGATGAATATAATAGGGTATTAGTAAACGATGGAGAAATAAAAGAGCGGTGGAAGAGGTATTTTCATCAACTTTTTAATGAAGGTTTAGGTGACCAACTTAACTTAGGTAATTTAATTAGGTCAAATGAGCATAGAAATTTTAATTTTTATCGTAGAATTCAAACTTTAGAAGTAAAACAAACTTTAAATGAGATGCACAATAGAAAAGTCGTTGGACCAGATGATATTCCGATAGAGGTATGGAAGTGCTTAGAGAAACAAGGTATTGAATGACTTACAAAATTATTTAACATGATATTGAAAATGAAAAACACGCCTGAGCAATGGAGGATAAGTACTCTAGTTCCCTTATATAAGAATAAGGGAGACATACAAAATTGTGCAAACTATAGGAGTATTAAACTAATGAGTCATACTATGAAACTTTGGGAAAAAGTAATAGAAAAAAGATTAAGGAAGGAGATCACAGTGACAGAAAATCAATTTGGGTTCATGACTGGAAGGTCGACAATAGAAGTTATACATCTTTTTAGACAATTAATTGAAAAATATCGGGAGCAAAAACAAGATCTACACATGGTATTCATTGATTTAGGAAAAGCTTATAATAGAGTTCTAAGAAAAATTATATGGAGAATTTTAAAAAAGAGAGGTGTTAACGTAACATATATTGAACTAATTAAGGATATGTATAAGGATGTAACGACCAGAGTAAAGACTTCAAGCGGAGTAACTGAAGCATTTCCAATAAAGATAGGGTTACATCAAGGATCAGCTCTAAGTCCCTATCTTTTCACACTAATTATGGACGAACTCACTGCGCACATTCAAGGCACAGTACTGTGGTGCATGTTGTTTGCAGATGACATTATTTTGGTAGATGAGACACGTGAAGGAGTAAATGCTAAACTAGAATCTTGGAAGGAAACACTAGAAGGGAAAGGTTTTAACCTTAGTAGATTAAAGACAGAATATATGAAATTTAAGTTTAGCAATATTATAAGTAATGAAACAATTGTTAAAATAGGAAAGGACGAGTTGCCCAAAATCGAGAGATTTAAATATTTAGGATCATTTTTACAAAATGATGGAGGGATTGAGAGAGATGTCTTACATAGAATACAAGCAGGATGGGTGAAATGGAGGGGAGCGTCGAGTGTTTTATGTGACCGTAAAATACCTCTTAAACTTAAATGTAAGTTCTATAAAACCGTAGTTAGACTTGCTATGTTATATGGAGCTGGATGTTGGGCTATGACTCGAGCACGTGAGCAGAAGATGAGAGTTGCAGAGATGAGGATGTTAAGGTGGATGTGTGGGCATACGGAGATGGACAAAATAAGAAATGAGAGCATTAGAGAGAAAGTCGGAGTTGCATCTATTGAGGAAAAACTCTGAGAGACACGTTTAAGATGGTACTGACATGTACTTAGACGACCAATAAATGCTCCAGTTAGGCGATGTGAAACTATGATAAACATGCATATCAAACGAGGAAGACCAAAAAAGACTTGGTTAGCAACAATAAAACAAGATAAAATTTATTTAAATATAGATGATGATATAATAGGAGATATAGCTCAATGGCGTAAAAGGATTCATACAGCCGACCCCACCTAATGGGAAAAGGCTTTGTTGTTGTTGGTTTACAAGTTGTATCTTTTAATTAACTTTTTATTGAAATTAATTGTTTATTTAATAATTAATTACATTGTTAATAAGTTGTTCTTCTTAATTCTTTTGTTTATATTTATTGATTAATTCCAACTCAGTATTCAAAGCTAAAAATGCTTACAATCAATTAAGTTTAAATTTGTTTTAACATTAGTCATTCTAAATTATAGGATTTATAGAGATAATCTATTTAACTTTTGCTAGGATGACGGATGAGGTAATAAAACATTTCCTAGTTTTCTATAGGCTGGGGCACGTTTTGCTTTTGATTTATGTAAGATTGTAGTAATTTTAAATTTGAAGACTCGAAAGGCTTTTATTGTCAAGGATATAATTTTATTTGAAATGAATGTATATGTTTATAAGTTTATGTATTCGTATTTGAAATTTTTCATGAGCATTTAATACAAAATTTAATCAATAAATATTACTAGTTTTTTGTTTTTTAATTAAACATAAATAAAACTCCTGAATGCAGTAAAATAAGTGAAATAATTGGTCATTGATTGTCATCTTATTTTGTTTCTTTCACAAGACTATAATTATTAGAATGGATGAAAAAAAGAGATACAAGATTTTTAAAATTTTAAGATGTAAAATATTATATTTTAGTGTTAAATTAGATTTTAAATTTTGTAACTAAATTTATTTAATTTTATAAATATAAAAGATCTATATATATATATATATATATATCAAATTTGGCTCAAACTCAACTCAATCAAATTTTGAAAATTTTATATTTGATTTTTTAATATAACTTTTTTTTTATACTTTCAAATTGGAATGTATAGTTTCTTAAAATAATAATAATAATTAATAATTCGATCCATTCAAAGAACACATAATGCAATCATCATGTATCTTAAATATTATTCCAATAAAATAAAAAGGGCAGTTGCCAATGTAGGGTCCCGGGAGAAGGTTCTATTGTACGCAACCTTACCTTGCTTTACAAGCAGCTATTTTCGAGACTCAAATCCGTGACTTCTAGCCTCTAGGTCACACAATAGACCTCTAGATCACACAACAACTTTACCATTGTGCCAAGGCTCCCCTTCAATTTTTTTATTATTATAATAAAAAAATTTGAAATAGTGATATAA
The DNA here is from genome assembly GCF_018446385.1 of Zingiber officinale. Classification (NCBI taxonomy): domain Eukaryota; kingdom Viridiplantae; phylum Streptophyta; class Magnoliopsida; order Zingiberales; family Zingiberaceae; genus Zingiber; species Zingiber officinale. The sequence goes on along the minus strand of NC_055997.1, from coordinate 134,865,790 downwards.
ATATATAATTTTTTAATTTAATCAAATAAATTTTTATTTAATGAAAGTGTCATGTTAAATTCTAAAACTACATTGTTTCATGACCTCCACAAGAAAGCAAGCTAAGAGAAGATGCAAAGGAGAAAAATATTAATCTTGAAGTCCTAATTTTCTTGTTACTTACACAATCTTATGATGTCATAGAAGTTAAAACATGAAAAAAAAACAAAATCTTTGTAGATGTTAGATATTAAATTTTATATTATTTAATTTTTAATAATTTAAATTGGTTTTCTTTTTTTTTTTAATACCAATTAAGCTAAGTAAAAGTTTTAGGGTCGAACAAAAGTCAAATTAGGGTTAGGTGGAGCCCATCAAATAGACATGGTGATTAGGATCAAGTGGATTCAAACCGGATTAGATTTGGCTAATTTAAAGCTGAACTAATTCATACATAGGATAGTTGACTCAATTGTTTTAATTTAGTACTATTTTTTACAAGATTAATAATTATTATAATTGTCATTCCCTTTCTCTCCCTATGCTCTTTTCCTCTCCCTTAGTTGCCTCCCTCTATCGCTTGTCATAACCAACCCACCAACACTGCCCACACCCCTCCTATAGTGCCTCACTACCACCACCACTACCCACGTTCGGTTGCTACCCACACTCTTGCAACCTGCTCACCACCACCGCCAACCTTCCCTCCTACGGAGTTTGTTGCTATCCATGCTCCTCTTGCAACCTGCTCGCCACCACCGCCAACCTTCCCTCCTATGGAGTTTGACCGTTGCCCACACCCAGTCAGCCCACCACCTCCACCTGTAGCCCTGTAATCCTCCCCTCTTCTTTCTTTGTTTTCCCTGGCTCTTGTGTTGAATCCGATGTTGTGTTGGTCATAGAACAAAACGATAAATTTCCACCTGTGTCGATGTGTCGATCGACATGACAAGACACTACAAACTATGAAAGTGTCATCACCCAATTGCAACACATTCCATGTTGTAGTTTCTTATTTAAATTTAGGGGCCATAACCCCTCATCATATGATCTCAGAACTAAATTCTTAGATCAAGTTGCAGCCTGTGCTAAACTTAATATCTATCTAAAAGTACCTAGGATAAAAGATTATTTAGTTGGAAATAGAAACCCCTTGCGCTTATTAGTTTGTGTTTACGACCTTACAAGTCATTTAAGACAAACAAGTAATAGGTATATCTTTATAGTAATTCAAGTCAGCAAGATTGCTAAGTAAGAAACTACGGAAAACGAGAATCCAATGGAGAATTAATCAAATAACATAAGTTTGCTTACTATATTGGAAAGATAGGAGGGGAAGGCAGACCACAAATTTGTATATAGATCTCTTTAATGTATTGCTTTCCTTAGCCTTCGCTCTCCCCTCCTAATTATCCATCCACTCAAACCAAGCCTAGGTATTTAACTTATCTTGGAAAACTCATTATCCACCAAATACGTGTTAAACTTAAATGGAATTCTTTTGCATATTTGAATTGTTTTGGCAACTCTGCATTCTGTTGGAGTTTAAACTAGTATACAAAGTGTTTGCATCTGTTGACAAACAACTCCAATATGCATAAAATTAGACTTCCTTGTAAAATAAACTAGTGAGTCTCATTGAATCAAACAAAATTCTTCTATGGAACTTCGAATAATATTAAATCTGATTACTGCAAAACAGACTTGCTTTATCTCCTAACAATGCATGTAATTGATTGAATTGGGTTATAATTCCCTACTAAAATGCCTAGTGCATGGAAACCGTCAGCTATTGATTTCCTTGTTTGGTTGAACTTGACTAGGTACAAGCTGGTCATAGTTTTTAATAGGCACACAAGGTTATAGTCTGCTGCCTGACCCAGGCAGCATATAGAGTCGGATCAAGAGGCAACTTGCAGAGCTAACTTGGTATGCCAAGGCAAGGACCCCTGAAATTGGTTTTGCAATGCTCGTGCCAGATGAGACATGGTTCATGCCCCTCTGTGTGACTTGAGACTTGTGAGCAATCACTAAAGTGCTGAAACATCTAGATTGCATATCCAATAGCTAATTTAGTAATTCCCAGCCCGTTCTCACTGCTATTTAAGCTTGTACCAGAGAATCTCATCTCCACTTGCTCTCCTGTAGACATTAATCTATCTTTCTCTTAGTTAAATCCAAACACTCTCATAAGCTCATTTCTTGGAGGCTAATTTGTGGAAGTCATAATACTAATAGTTGTTTGAAAAAATATTGTAACCAGACAGTTACTACCCAGTTCACGTTTCTTATGTGTTAATTGATATTTTGTGAAGGTAATTAAGTTAATGGAAATTATATAATCACAGCAGATAAAGGGCACCAAAGAGATCAGCTGGTTATTAGTATGGTGAATAACAAGCATGAATGAATTGGAAAGTATTACAATGATTGAACTTTGTTTATGATATTTCTGAAGGATAAAGAAAAGATTCCAGTATAGTCAATGTAATATTTAGTAGGGGAGGTTATTAAGAAGCAACAATAGACACCAGGTAAATACATTTATCACAATGATATCATAACTTAAAATAAGGGATGGCTTCAATGAACTAATGAGGTCAAGCAATCACCTCAAGAGGCTTTTGGGTGACTTGAGGAATCGTAGGAAGTGCCATGTCAATAAACCATAACTTTTAGATCTCAAAAAATTAAAAATTGAGATCAAAACAAGAGGATTAATTCTATCTAGTTATTTCTACTAATTTGAACGAGTGGTAATACAATTTGGAAGATTTTTCCTTAAACCTCAAGGAAAAAAGCAGTACTAGCTCTCTCTGAGTAGCATTGTCAAGTATATGTGAATGCAATTAGCTCGCTTATGTTAATCGAAACCAAAGTGTCAAACCACATCCACACAGGAAAAATGGTGTAGAGTGTAGACAAACTACTACATGCATCTACAAGTATGAGCCATTCAAGAAGATGAGAAAAATAATTAGGTAGAGATATGCATTTGATCCGGATTCGCAAGATGGCCAATGATGACATGGCTGGACACAGTTCACAATGATGATCCACTGAAGCAAGAGAGCCACCAAAGGATCACAATTTACTTCCCAAAACAATTAAAAGTAGAGACTGAAGAAGAGAAAGATATGCTACTTGAGAAGTCAACTGTACTGGTTCTCAATCTCAACATTCATAAGTGCAATCACAGTAACTTCAATCACAGACCATGGACACCAAGCAACAAGGCAAAAGCAAAGGCAAAGGCACGAATCCTTAAAAATGTTGACGAGATGTAAAGGATATGGAGGATAACAGTGGAAAAACAGTTGGTGTCATAAGATAGGACTGAAATGACTCATGTAAGAATGATAACAGGGGCAGTATTTCACCATGTCAATTAAGATTCAAACAATGATTTGAAGACTATCAAATGGAAAATGCCACCATTAAGGAGTCATAAGTATAATGAATTTTTTTAAAAAAAAACTTGTGAGTATTATATATGAGGGAGAGTTCGCTCATATTGAGTCGGATAAAAGAGCTTCCTATGTCAACTGATATGTAACTACAGCCCTGACAAATTTAGTACAAGTGCCACTCATGCCACTAGAAATCAATGTCATAAAAATCAATCAAGATCCATTGATGTGTATATGACGAATTGACAAAAAGATTATTAGTATCAAACACTGTAAGACAAATTTTAGATGTGAGCCCTTGAAATAGTACGTCTTTTTTAAGGTGAGGCCGAATTCCACATATCATTTGCCCATCCTAAAACAATGTCTCTATTCAATCTTTGACTAAAACAATACTATTTCAGTACTATTTTGTGCCAATACAATTTCGATATTTTTTCCTTTTAAATATAAGTGTATATTAATTAAAAAAATCAATTACTAATTAATTGCATTAGATGATCAATATTGAGATTATGCTTCAAGTGTTGACATTTGAGTTCCTATTTTAGCATTATCTCATAAGATGTTTGGTGTCTATTGAATTATCTATAGCAACTTTGAAACCTATATATAATAAAATCTAGAAAATTTAAGTCTTAATCACTTGAAGCTTTATTATAGAGGCTATAACTTAGTTTCTTCGAACTGTTCTATTGCTTCTATTTCGAGTTTGAGATGCAGCTAGATTGATCATGGAGATGGGTCTTTGGCTTCGTCAACTTCAGATATACAATAATGAATTCAAATTGCCACAAGTTTAATGTTTTAACAATTTATGAGTATTGCTTATGTTGCATTTATCTGGATGTTTCAGCTTCTTATTATTTATGGAATTTAATATAATTTTTGTATTTTAAGAATATTTGAAAGTGCCATCTATTTAAAAATGTAGATGGAAGTAGATTTCCTAAGATGGTTTTAGCTTATATATATATTTCTTGTATATAATTTCAGATGAACTAAAGTTTACATTATATGTTTTTTTATTTAAAAAATCAATTTATCTGTTACACTTAATTTTATCTTGGATTTATGTAAGTTTCCAAGCATTCAACAACTAGAGATTGGTAGATGAAAATATTTTTCTTTTAAAAGAATTTTCAACACAAAATCAAATTAAAACTTACCTAACTAATTAGGATGAGTAGTAAAGTATACGATACTTCACCTTGCTAATGCCAAAAGAAGTATCGTGTATCACAAAGAAGCATCGATTCTTACAACATCTTTGTAAGATAAACCTCAAAGTTTTCAATATTCAAATTAAATAGATGATCTGATATTGATTTCTCCACATGTTCATTAGCATGTCTCGATTCACCTCTAATTCACAATTGAAAATTGGGCTTGGACTAAAACCACCAAAATTGAAATTGGTATAGCAACAGGATCTGATATGATGCATCCAAATTATAATAAAATGTCTGAGTATGATGAAATGTTAATCATAATCAAACTTGGCTAAACTCTGCCTCATATCTCAATAACCATAAGTGTGGTCCGTATATCAACATGACTCTTAGTAGTTCTAGAGAATCGCCATCTTAGGTAGCATGTGTGTAATATTTATCACACGTGTGGATCTCTTAAGTGTTGGATTCAAAGGAATATAAGTTTCACCATCACCTGGTGCATCTCCACTATCATCACCTCCATTAGTAGTCACATTACTGTCCACATTGCTATTATCATTTTGAACTTCTTGTCAAAATACATCAATATGTGATTCCATTTGTCACTTACATCATAATCTTTCATTGAGTGGATTTTAACCAATCATCAATTGACTCTTACCGTTAAAAGTAAAATTTTTTCCTTTCCCTATCTAATTAGTAGAGAATGTTGTTTTGCCAATCCCTTTACCTGCTCTTCGTCATCAATATCTCCTCTAACTTGCACTTTTCAATCTGTTCATTAAAGAATTAAGATGGCTATAGAAGATCACTTACTTGATTAATAGATTCTTGTCCTCAACACTTACGACTATTAATTAAAGACACATATTATAGTGAGCATAAATTATCTTCTTGAAGCTACGAAAAAAGAGAAGATCCCACACAAACAAAGTTGATTAATTTCTTTTGCGACCACTTGAAGAACATTGGAGAAAATCCCAATTACAATCTTTTTTGAGATTTGGGGTTAATTTCCATATTATAATCATCACTTAGTTGTAAGATAAATAAGCAAGCAAAATTAAAATATTCTTTATATGTGTTGTTAATGATTAATAATAAATACATGCATCCATTTTGTATTTACATGACACTACAAAAGGATCGTCAAGAATTACATGCTTCTCGAAGAAATGGCTTTCATTAATTATCTCGTCGGCTAATTCTTTGTATTGATATCACACTTCTAAAGGTCATTAGGAGATCATCATTTATGATTAGCCAATATTGATATTAATATGTCAGATTCAGATAATAACTTAAAATAATTAAACATATAATAGTCACAAATCGATATTAAAACTTCCTTATTATTAAAAAAAATTATGTATCCACCAAATGAACATTTTCCTCATTAGGTTATCTTATAACAATGTAATATTAGTACTTGTTGTCATTGTGGACTCGTCTTAATTTCTTATTTTCCTTCAAAATTAAGTGGTAGACATAGCCTATTTAAGATTTTTTTTATTCATGTTAACCTTGTGGAAATAAGGTACAAGGATTCTACTATCACAAGGTTTTTTGTAATGTAGTTACAACAATTGGAGTATTGCTTTTAGTATTAATGGAGATGATTTTTTAATTGGCATGGTTTGAAATTAAAATAAGTATTGAAATCATATCAACACAATTCAATATTAAGCCTTATTATTCTAGTTAGAGATCAGAACCTCATAAAGACTTGAAATTTTAAACTTTGGAAATGAAAAATATAAAGGAAAGCATGAAACAACCATGACCAAATTTTAAGATACCTGAGAAATGACGACGTGAAAGAATCTTCCAGTCAACTGGCGAGTGGACACGATGATAGTCTCCAGGATTCAAATATATCACACAATAGTAGATGCCTTTCTTTGGGCTGCTAAGATGCATTCAATTCAGTTTGACAAGATAAATTTAAACCAATAGGCACACTCAAATTAAAATGATCGAGCAACATTTAATGGTCGTATTAATCCACAAACAGAGAAAATAATTGCAAACTCATAATATACCAAGAGTGATTTCGATAGAAATACTAAACAGCAGACTTTTTTTAGACAACTAAACATCAAAATGACTTTAGTCTAAACTCCAATTCATTGTTAATTTTCTTAAAAGAAATGAAGAAAGTAATGAGGTATTAGCTAATAGTAGAGTTGGGCAAAGGAAAAAGGAAATCATAGATCACACTATTACACAACCATGGGATTAATGTTACAATCAACATGTCAAGAAAACTTTAATATTGACAGGATAGTTGGAATGAGACAATTAGTATTCAAAACTAGGAACATCATGAAATAAATAGAGATTTTAAAATTAGAATATTGACTTAACAACACAATATAATTTGCCTTAATCTGCTTCAAAAGACTAGCAATTTGTATGCAACTGTGAATGTGTTCTATTAAATTATAATTCTGTATCTTGTTTACAATCAAGATAATCAATAAGCATCATTGGGAAAGTCATGGGATCAACACTCAACAGGATAATATTCTTGATTTTCGCAGCATATAATTTAATATTAATCGGTAGAATACTCTGCGTTTGGTGATTTTTTTTCTCTATTTTTATCATTTTTAAACCATATCATATATCTTGGATAAATTATAAATAAATAAATAAATAAACAATTAAGAAAACAAACTCCACTTTAGTCCATAATAGCCTAAGTTAATAGATCGTCTAAAAAATTTTGTTCATTAGTAGCAACCATATCATTAAAATAACATAATATGTGCTCTAGTTTGTAGTAAATTGGATTAAATAAGTAATGGAATAAAATTTTGAAACTACATGTAAACTAAATGGGTATTCATACAAATTACCCAATCTTCTTTCAGCAAATTTTGTTGTTGTATTTTCTTTTTTGAATAGAATAGTATTGAAATGAATCTAGGTACCAAAATGTAAATAGCATATAATTCTAGAGATAATGTAATTTTACATGGATGAGTGATTACCAATATTTTGTCGTATTATTTTGCTCTCGTACTTATGTTTTTAATCCTCTCGTATGTTTAAATGTTGATTCATATTGTATTTTACGTGCAAAAGTTAATTTAGAGCTTCATTTCATTTTCTCGACATTTATAGCATTATTTCTCAAAATATAAATGTGATCTTGTAGGGAATCAAAAGAAAGCATCAACCGGAATCAAAACAAAGAGCCGAAGCTCACCATAGCTAGGAACACAGCCTGGTTGTGCCCCTCATTGCAACGTGACCTGAAGCTCACTCAATAGCCAACACGGTCTGGCCGTGCCCCTAACACTATCGTGGCACGTGTGGCTGGATTCACTTGGAGTCAGTTCATTGGGAGATATAAAACCACCACTTGAAATTAGGTCAAAGGAGCTTCTTCCCTAACTCCATGGCACACTATCCATGGGAGGAGGAGAGACAAAAAGGGATTCCTATCGTCATCTCCTATGTTCCATCCTCCAGCCATCTCCATCATCACCGACACCTCGAGGAGACGGGGATTCCCTTCCTCATCAAAGGGCACCATCACCTTCCCCTTCATCCACCGGAGCTTTCGGATTCCTAACTCTACACCATCTTTCTCCATCGACCAAGGAGAGATGAAAGGGGATTCTCATCATTATTTCCATCCTCATCTAACCGTCGGCGAAACCATCTTATCTCCACCACCATCAGCCACCTCACGAGGAGGAGACGGGGAAGGATTCGCTTCCTCATCAGAGAACCATCTCATCTGCGAGTTTTGGGATTCCTAACTCCACGGACAATTCCACCAAGCTCTTAGGATTCTTGAGTTGGATCCGCATCATTCACTCCAATCAGAGAAGTGAAACGTGTTTGGTTAAATTCCTCTTACATGGCTTTCATTACAATCAATGCATTTTGATTCATTTAATTTATTCTATGGTTGTTTCATTTGAATGCTTTAAGCTTTGTTCTCCATTTGAATTACAAGTACGTTAGATTAGATTAGGATGCTTTTCATTTATTAGCCTTAGCAACTCAACAACAAATCCCCATTTACAACATAAAAAACTCAAACCCCCATTTATAAACAGATTGATCGTAAAATTATCATTTGATATTACATTCCTTGAGAGATGATCTGGGCCATTCCCTATACTACACTAGTTAAGGGGTTTGGTAATTTGAATTGCAACCGTAGTGTGACATATGGTTGGTTAATCAATGAGTAAAAAAATAGGTAAAGGGGACTACATGGGGTACCTTACTCAACATCGTATAAGAGTCATGAAGGACTGTACCTCATGGGTTGAAGCAATCAAGAGTGGATTATTATTGAGTTGCTTGCTCTCCTTGGGAGTCCAATAATCTCACCCTCAAGAATACTCTATTTCTTCTTCTCTTACTATGACTTGGACATGTGCTCATAATTTACATAGGGGTGACAACTCTAGGCATATGATGTGATTGGATCATTGTGACAAGTCACCATCATGTTCCTTCATGCAATTCATCTTGTTATAACCAATTAAGACTCACATTTGGGTAGCTCATATGTTCCACCCTTATTGGGTAGCTCTTCAAAATTGCATAGGGTTGATATCTCTATGCCTACATCATGATTGGTAATCTCTTCCAATTATGACAGTTAAACACCAAGATGACAACTCACATTAATTTTGGTTTTGCAATTGATTTTAGAGACATTCTCGATCACCTCAAATGTTAGGATTATGCAGGAATGCTATGGCAAGTTTTTCAATGTTTTGTTCTTTTATGCTACTAATTTTGAGTTAAAGCCACTGAAGACTTAATTTTTAGTTAGCTCTTTTTTCCACCTAATTGTAGCAAAGGTGATTACACTCATCTCAGGTGCCCCTCATAGCTCATCCCCAGATTATATGAAGGCAAATCACGGGATGACTTTTTTTTCCAGCTAGTGGGATAAGACTTGGTTATTGTTGTCATCGTCATCATCTTTTTTCCACACCAATCAAACTACATACAAATGTTAAAAGATTCTACCATAATCCCACCATCCTCTAATCCTACACTCGATCCATTTTCTTTGTAGATTTAATTGTCATTTAGAGGATTCCATGGAAATGGAGAAAGATATCAATAAGACTGAAGAGGATCATCTGGTGGTCAAGGCAAGGCAAGTCAAGTTGCTCTTGGTATAAAACAAAGTTACAAATGTAAATGATATTTGCTACACTCCGAATTTTAGATTCTTGAACCTCTAAGCACATTTCTCCTAACATCAGTCTACACTTAAGCCACCAATATAACAAACCAATTAAGGTTCAAAATTTCTGGTCGTGTCAAAGTTTTGGTCTTTGACTAGAACGATATTGTTCGGTGATTGAAGTTTAAGGAGATAAAACATAGAAAGGACATATTATTTTAAATTTTATACCATACTGGGCAAAACAGTCAAAACATATCATTCAAGTAAATTACTAAAACTTAATATCACTCAGCACAAACAATGTCTCCTTCCTTTGTTTCATCTCCTTCCTCCTTCAATTATCGACACCATGCATCGGAGTGTCAACACAATACTGAAACAGTATCTTTCCGATCAAAGACCAAAACTATAGCACCACATAAAAATTTTGAATCTTGGTATCAAGTTTTGGTAATATGATACATTTCGATAGTTTTGTCTGATACAGTACAAGATTTCAAACCATGAAACCAATATCACAATAGACAATGAGTCTATTCATGGATCAAGGACATTGAGAATGTTTCCCTTTCATCTTTGTTATTTTATATTCTATATTTATATATGTAAATTATAATTAAACTTATTAACCACTATTAAACTCATTCAACCCTTGAATTGTTTAGTAGCATTTTTTAATTCAAGATTCAAGGACAAGAAAGTTGATAAGTGTAGAGCATGAATTTTGCAAACTATATCTGTTAAATATGCCTTTATTCTATTACCTTTTAGAGGCACCACATTATATTGATCATCCTAGTCTTCAAAGTTCAAAACATTTGATCCCCCCCCCCTCGGGGCGATAGTACAGCGGCGGGAGCCTTCTCTGTTTCCCAAGCATCTAAAGATCAAGTCTCAGGCTTAGTAAATTAACTAATGAATTTCTCTTAATGGGCAGTTGACCTAAGAACACTGAGCTGATAGACCACTTGTTACGAGCGCTTCCCAATTTACCATAGTAGTCGGTGGGAAACTTGTGGAGAGGGGTCGGTCACCTCGGATTAGTCAGCATAGGCTGGATACCTAGTGCCAATTAAAAAAAAATGATTCCTAGTTTATTAAGCCTCTTAAGTTTAAAAACTTACTACTTTTCATTCTCTAATAGTGTCCATAAGTGTGCATCTACAACTTTTGTTTTAGTTGAGATGCACAACTTTTGTTTTAGTTGATTCTGATGTGGGTCCAAGTAGTGTTAATTTCATTATTGGATTTAAGTTTATAACTTTCATTAGTGATTATTCTTGAATGACAAATATTTCTTTTAATAAAAGAGTATTAATTTTACTATATATTTTTCTTTATTTGTTGATGTGTTTAGATTTAAGCAGATTTGGTGCGCCTACTAACATTCTTCACGGTGATTAACATTGTGTACTTCTAACATACTTTTTGGTCAATTCTTTTGGGCCTATATTCTTCGCTGATCCTTCTACTCGTTCTTCTCACTAGTTTGACCCTCAATTTGTGTCGTCTAAAGGAAAGTCAAGCCTAGAGAACTTCAACAAGGTTGAATGGGATTAATGGTTTAATTTGGCAACTTGCCTAGAGTTCAATTGAGCTCAATAGTGAGTCTAGTGAAGTTCAGTCAAACTATGAGTTTGGTTGGTGTGTGTTGAGTTTCTTTAAAGCAAGAGCAATTCCCCTAGGTAAAAGGGTATGGATTGACTTATAGTTTTGAGATGGGGGTTGGTCTAAAATGTAGAGCAGTTTTAGAGGTTAAATAGATTAATGTGGATAGAAGTTTGCAAGTTGGATGAGGTGGGGCGGGTTTGAGATGTTCGAGGTGCCAAAGTTCTTGTCGCCTTGTGTTATGAAACATATTATAATGTGTTTAATGTGACCGTAAAATACCTCTAAAACTTAAAGAAAAATTCTTAAAACCGCAGTTAAACCTGCTATGTTATATGGAGCTGAATGTAAGGCTATGACTAGAGCACATGAGCAAACGATAAGAGTTGCAGAGATAAGAATGTTAAGGTGGATGTATGAACATACGAGGATGGACAAAAAAAGAAATGAAAGTATTAGAGAGAAAGTCAAAGTTGCATTTATTGAAAGAAAACTCTGAAAAACAGATTTAAGATGGTATGGACATGTACTTAGGCGACCAATAAATGCTCCAGTTAGGCGATGTAAAACTATGACAAACACGCATATCAAACAAGACCAAAAAAGACTTTGTTAGCAACAATAAAACAAAATAAAATTTATTTAAGTATAGATGATGATATAGTAGGAGATAGAGCTCAATGGCATAAAAGGATTCATATGGTTGACCCCACCTAGTGGGATAAGGCTTGGTTGTTATTGTTGAAATCTTATAAAGTCCCTCAATAGGCATCCTAAACTTCCCATTTATGTCTCAAAGTATCCACAAAGTGGGAATTGTCATATAGCGATGCCTTCCTAATAAATTTAACTTTTGTAAGTGTCTTAACTATCAATTAATCACAACATAGGCACATATCAAGCTCTTATTGGATAAGAAATGTATATTGATCCTTTTCCAACTGTGACACATCTCAAAGTACACGTGCCAACTATCCTAGACATCCTTGAATAATAGGTAATTTTACACACATTAGTCACTTAGTTAAGACCATAATTTAAAATCTCAACCGATATCAGAGTTTCAATTTATGACTGAAACATACAGTTTTGGTACCGTATCGTGTTGCGCATATATGGTTTCAATATTTTTTAAATATAAAATATATTAATTAAAAACAAAAAAAATTAATCTAAATATTTAAAAAATATAAAAAAATAAAAAATAAAATATTTTTTAAAATACAATATGACGATGCCTAATATGGTAAATAATTTATTTATTTATTTATTATATATTTTTAAAATTAAAATAAATAATTGGATAGTTTTATTAGGGTTTGATTAAGCAATTATCCTTTTTATATACATAGGAGTTGATTGAAATTATTAACCTCGAGCACCCAAGGGCATCCCTATCACGACCCGAGTACCACCGGGCGCCCTAACTCCTCTACAAGTGTCCCTGCGACCCATGGAGGTTGCCGATGATTCCAAAGGTTACCGCGGGATAATAGCCGTCTCCACAAGCCCACAGCTACTCGTAGTGTTGCCGGTAGGCGACAGGTGGAATAGCAAATTTCGCCCGTTTCGTCCAACACGTAAAGAAATTTTAAATCAAAGTTAAAACCACCTAATATGAAATTGTGATATGGCAATGCCTCCTAATAAATTCAACTTTTGTAGGTGTCTTAATAGTTAATTATCACAACGAGACACATGTCAAACTCTCGTTGATAAGCTAAGTGCATATTGATCCCTATTATAGAGGCTATAACTTAGTTTCTTCGAACTGTTCTATTGCTTCTATTTCGAGTTTGAGATGCAGCTAGATTGATCATGGAGATGGGTCTTTGGCTTCGTCAACTTCAGATATACAATAATGAATTCAAATTGCCACAAGTTTAATGTTTTAACAATTTATGAGTATTGCTTATGTTGCATTTATCTGGATGTTTCAGCTTCTTATTATTTATGGAATTTAATATAATTTTTGTATTTTAAGAATATTTGAAAGTGCCATCTATTTAAAAATGTAGATGGAAGTAGATTTCCTAAGATGGTTTTAGCTTATATATATATTTCTTGTATATAATTTCAGATGAACTAAAGTTTACATTATATGTTTTTTTATTTAAAAAATCAATTTATCTGTTACACTTAATTTTATCTTGGATTTATGTAAGTTTCCAAGCATTCAACAACTAGAGATTGGTAGATGAAAATATTTTTCTTTTAAAAGAATTTTCAACACAAAATCAAATTAAAACTTACCTAACTAATTAGGATGAGTAGTAAAGTATACGATACTTCACCTTGCTAATGCCAAAAGAAGTATCGTGTATCACAAAGAAGCATCGATTCTTACAACATCTTTGTAAGATAAACCTCAAAGTTTTCAATATTCAAATTAAATAGATGATCTGATATTGATTTCTCCACATGTTCATTAGCATGTCTCGATTCACCTCTAATTCACAATTGAAAATTGGGCTTGGACTAAAACCACCAAAATTGAAATTGGTATAGCAACAGGATCTGATATGATGCATCCAAATTATAATAAAATGTCTGAGTATGATGAAATGTTAATCATAATCAAACTTGGCTAAACTCTGCCTCATATCTCAATAACCATAAGTGTGGTCCGTATATCAACATGACTCTTAGTAGTTCTAGAGAATCGCCATCTTAGGTAGCATGTGTGTAATATTTATCACACGTGTGGATCTCTTAAGTGTTGGATTCAAAGGAATATAAGTTTCACCATCACCTGGTGCATCTCCACTATCATCACCTCCATTAGTAGTCACATTACTGTCCACATTGCTATTATCATTTTGAACTTCTTGTCAAAATACATCAATATGTGATTCCATTTGTCACTTACATCATAATCTTTCATTGAGTGGATTTTAACCAATCATCAATTGACTCTTACCGTTAAAAGTAAAATTTTTTCCTTTCCCTATCTAATTAGTAGAGAATGTTGTTTTGCCAATCCCTTTACCTGCTCTTCGTCATCAATATCTCCTCTAACTTGCACTTTTCAATCTGTTCATTAAAGAATTAAGATGGCTATAGAAGATCACTTACTTGATTAATAGATTCTTGTCCTCAACACTTACGACTATTAATTAAAGACACATATTATAGTGAGCATAAATTATCTTCTTGAAGCTACGAAAAAAGAGAAGATCCCACACAAACAAAGTTGATTAATTTCTTTTGCGACCACTTGAAGAACATTGGAGAAAATCCCAATTACAATCTTTTTTGAGATTTGGGGTTAATTTCCATATTATAATCATCACTTAGTTGTAAGATAAATAAGCAAGCAAAATTAAAATATTCTTTATATGTGTTGTTAATGATTAATAATAAATACATGCATCCATTTTGTATTTACATGACACTACAAAAGGATCGTCAAGAATTACATGCTTCTCGAAGAAATGGCTTTCATTAATTATCTCGTCGGCTAATTCTTTGTATTGATATCACACTTCTAAAGGTCATTAGGAGATCATCATTTATGATTAGCCAATATTGATATTAATATGTCAGATTCAGATAATAACTTAAAATAATTAAACATATAATAGTCACAAATCGATATTAAAACTTCCTTATTATTAAAAAAAATTATGTATCCACCAAATGAACATTTTCCTCATTAGGTTATCTTATAACAATGTAATATTAGTACTTGTTGTCATTGTGGACTCGTCTTAATTTCTTATTTTCCTTCAAAATTAAGTGGTAGACATAGCCTATTTAAGATTTTTTTTATTCATGTTAACCTTGTGGAAATAAGGTACAAGGATTCTACTATCACAAGGTTTTTTGTAATGTAGTTACAACAATTGGAGTATTGCTTTTAGTATTAATGGAGATGATTTTTTAATTGGCATGGTTTGAAATTAAAATAAGTATTGAAATCATATCAACACAATTCAATATTAAGCCTTATTATTCTAGTTAGAGATCAGAACCTCATAAAGACTTGAAATTTTAAACTTTGGAAATGAAAAATATAAAGGAAAGCATGAAACAACCATGACCAAATTTTAAGATACCTGAGAAATGACGACGTGAAAGAATCTTCCAGTCAACTGGCGAGTGGACACGATGATAGTCTCCAGGATTCAAATATATCACACAATAGTAGATGCCTTTCTTTGGGCTGCTAAGATGCATTCAATTCAGTTTGACTAGATAAATTTAAACCAATAGGCACCCCCAAATTAAAATGATCAAGCAACATTTAATGGTCGTATTAATCCACAAACAGAGAAAATAATTGCAAACTCATAATATACCAAGAGTGATTTCGATAGAAATACTAAACAGCAGACTTTTTTTAGACAACTAAACATCAAAATGACTTTAGTCTAAACTCCAATTCATTGTTAATTTTCTTAAAAGAAATGAAGAAAGTAATGAGGTATTAGCTAATAGTAGAGTTGGGCAAAGGAAAAAGGAAATCATAGATCACACTATTACACAACCATGGGATTAATGTTACAATCAACATGTCAAGAAAACTTTAATATTGACAGGATAGTTGGAATGAGACAATTAGTATTCAAAACTAGGAACATCATGAAATAAATAGAGATTTTAAAATTAGAATATTGACTTAACAACACAATATAATTTGCCTTAATCTGCTTCAAAAGACTAGCAATTTGTATGCAACTGTGAATGTGTTCTATTAAATTATAATTCTGTATCTTGTTTACAATCAAGATAATCAATAAGCATCATTGGGAAAGTCATGGGATCAACACTCAACAGGATAATATTCTTGATTTTCGCAGCATATAATTTAATATTAATCGGTAGAATACTCTGCGTTTGGTGATTTTTTTTCTCTATTTTTATCATTTTTAAACCATATCATATATCTTGGATAAATTATAAATAAATAAATAAATAAACAATTAAGAAAACAAACTCCACTTTAGTCCATAATAGCCTAAGTTAATAGATCGTCTAAAAAATTTTGTTCATTAGTAGCAACCATATCATTAAAATAACATAATATGTGCTCTAGTTTGTAGTAAATTGGATTAAATAAGTAATGGAATAAAATTTTGAAACTACATGTAAACTAAATGGGTATTCATACAAATTACCCAATCTTCTTTCAGCAAATTTTGTTGTTGTATTTTCTTTTTTGAATAGAATAGTATTGAAATGAATCTAGGTACCAAAATGTAAATAGCATATAATTCTAGAGATAATGTAATTTTACATGGATGAGTGATTACCAATATTTTGTCGTATTATTTTGCTCTCGTACTTATGTTTTTAATCCTCTCGTATGTTTAAATGTTGATTCATATTGTATTTTACGTGCAAAAGTTAATTTAGAGCTTCATTTCATTTTCTCGACATTTATAGCATTATTTCTCAAAATATAAATGTGATCTTGTAGGGAATCAAAAGAAAGCATCAACCGGAATCAAAACAAAGAGCCGAAGCTCACCATAGCTAGGAACACAGCCTGGTTGTGCCCCTCATTGCAACGTGACCTGAAGCTCACTCAATAGCCAACACGGTCTGGCCGTGCCCCTAACACTATCGTGGCACGTGTGGCTGGATTCACTTGGAGTCAGTTCATTGGGAGATATAAAACCACCACTTGAAATTAGGTCAAAGGAGCTTCTTCCCTAACTCCATGGCACACTATCCATGGGAGGAGGAGAGACAAAAAGGGATTCCTATCGTCATCTCCTATGTTCCATCCTCCAGCCATCTCCATCATCACCGACACCTCGAGGAGACGGGGATTCCCTTCCTCATCAAAGGGCACCATCACCTTCCCCTTCATCCACCGGAGCTTTCGGATTCCTAACTCTACACCATCTTTCTCCATCGACCAAGGAGAGATGAAAGGGGATTCTCATCATTATTTCCATCCTCATCTAACCGTCGGCGAAACCATCTTATCTCCACCACCATCAGCCACCTCACGAGGAGGAGACGGGGAAGGATTCGCTTCCTCATCAGAGAACCATCTCATCTGCGAGTTTTGGGATTCCTAACTCCACGGACAATTCCACCAAGCTCTTAGGATTCTTGAGTTGGATCCGCATCATTCACTCCAATCAGAGAAGTGAAACGTGTTTGGTTAAATTCCTCTTACATGGCTTTCATTACAATCAATGCATTTTGATTCATTTAATTTATTCTATGGTTGTTTCATTTGAATGCTTTAAGCTTTGTTCTCCATTTGAATTACAAGTACGTTAGATTAGATTAGGATGCTTTTCATTTATTAGCCTTAGCAACTCAACAACAAATCCCCATTTACAACATAAAAAACTCAAACCCCCATTTATAAACAGATTGATCGTAAAATTATCATTTGATATTACATTCCTTGAGAGATGATCTGGGCCATTCCCTATACTACACTAGTTAAGGGGTTTGGTAATTTGAATTGCAACCGTAGTGTGACATATGGTTGGTTAATCAATGAGTAAAAAAATAGGTAAAGGGGACTACATGGGGTACCTTACTCAACATCGTATAAGAGTCATGAAGGACTGTACCTCATGGGTTGAAGCAATCAAGAGTGGATTATTATTGAGTTGCTTGCTCTCCTTGGGAGTCCAATAATCTCACCCTCAAGAATACTCTATTTCTTCTTCTCTTACTATGACTTGGACATGTGCTCATAATTTACATAGGGGTGACAACTCTAGGCATATGATGTGATTGGATCATTGTGACAAGTCACCATCATGTTCCTTCATGCAATTCATCTTGTTATAACCAATTAAGACTCACATTTGGGTAGCTCATATGTTCCACCCTTATTGGGTAGCTCTTCAAAATTGCATAGGGTTGATATCTCTATGCCTACATCATGATTGGTAATCTCTTCCAATTATGACAGTTAAACACCAAGATGACAACTCACATTAATTTTGGTTTTGCAATTGATTTTAGAGACATTCTCGATCACCTCAAATGTTAGGATTATGCAGGAATGCTATGGCAAGTTTTTCAATGTTTTGTTCTTTTATGCTACTAATTTTGAGTTAAAGCCACTGAAGACTTAATTTTTAGTTAGCTCTTTTTTCCACCTAATTGTAGCAAAGGTGATTACACTCATCTCAGGTGCCCCTCATAGCTCATCCCCAGATTATATGAAGGCAAATCACGGGATGACTTTTTTTTCCAGCTAGTGGGATAAGACTTGGTTATTGTTGTCATCGTCATCATCTTTTTTCCACACCAATCAAACTACATACAAATGTTAAAAGATTCTACCATAATCCCACCATCCTCTAATCCTACACTCGATCCATTTTCTTTGTAGATTTAATTGTCATTTAGAGGATTCCATGGAAATGGAGAAAGATATCAATAAGACTGAAGAGGATCATCTGGTGGTCAAGGCAAGGCAAGTCAAGTTGCTCTTGGTATAAAACAAAGTTACAAATGTAAATGATATTTGCTACACTCCGAATTTTAGATTCTTGAACCTCTAAGCACATTTCTCCTAACATCAGTCTACACTTAAGCCACCAATATAACAAACCAATTAAGGTTCAAAATTTCTGGTCGTGTCAAAGTTTTGGTCTTTGACTAGAACGATATTGTTCGGTGATTGAAGTTTAAGGAGATAAAACATAGAAAGGACATATTATTTTAAATTTTATACCATACTGGGCAAAACAGTCAAAACATATCATTCAAGTAAATTACTAAAACTTAATATCACTCAGCACAAACAATGTCTCCTTCCTTTGTTTCATCTCCTTCCTCCTTCAATTATCGACACCATGCATCGGAGTGTCAACACAATACTGAAACAGTATCTTTCCGATCAAAGACCAAAACTATAGCACCACATAAAAATTTTGAATCTTGGTATCAAGTTTTGGTAATATGATACATTTCGATAGTTTTGTCTGATACAGTACAAGATTTCAAACCATGAAACCAATATCACAATAGACAATGAGTCTATTCATGGATCAAGGACATTGAGAATGTTTCCCTTTCATCTTTGTTATTTTATATTCTATATTTATATATGTAAATTATAATTAAACTTATTAACCACTATTAAACTCATTCAACCCTTGAATTGTTTAGTAGCATTTTTTAATTCAAGATTCAAGGACAAGAAAGTTGATAAGTGTAGAGCATGAATTTTGCAAACTATATCTGTTAAATATGCCTTTATTCTATTACCTTTTAGAGGCACCACATTATATTGATCATCCTAGTCTTCAAAGTTCAAAACATTTGATCCCCCCCCCCTCGGGGCGATAGTACAGCGGCGGGAGCCTTCTCTGTTTCCCAAGCATCTAAAGATCAAGTCTCAGGCTTAGTAAATTAACTAATGAATTTCTCTTAATGGGCAGTTGACCTAAGAACACTGAGCTGATAGACCACTTGTTACGAGCGCTTCCCAATTTACCATAGTAGTCGGTGGGAAACTTGTGGAGAGGGGTCGGTCACCTCGGATTAGTCAGCATAGGCTGGATACCTAGTGCCAATTAAAAAAAATGATTCCTAGTTTATTAAGCCTCTTAAGTTTAAAAACTTACTACTTTTCATTCTCTAATAGTGTCCATAAGTGTGCATCTACAACTTTTGTTTTAGTTGAGATGCACAACTTTTGTTTTAGTTGATTCTGATGTGGGTCCAAGTAGTGTTAATTTCATTATTGGATTTAAGTTTATAACTTTCATTAGTGATTATTCTTGAATGACAAATATTTCTTTTAATAAAAGAGTATTAATTTTACTATATATTTTTCTTTATTTGTTGATGTGTTTAGATTTAAGCAGATTTGGTGCGCCTACTAACATTCTTCACGGTGATTAACATTGTGTACTTCTAACATACTTTTTGGTCAATTCTTTTGGGCCTATATTCTTCGCTGATCCTTCTACTCGTTCTTCTCACTAGTTTGACCCTCAATTTGTGTCGTCTAAAGGAAAGTCAAGCCTAGAGAACTTCAACAAGGTTGAATGGGATTAATGGTTTAATTTGGCAACTTGCCTAGAGTTCAATTGAGCTCAATAGTGAGTCTAGTGAAGTTCAGTCAAACTATGAGTTTGGTTGGTGTGTGTTGAGTTTCTTTAAAGCAAGAGCAATTCCCCTAGGTAAAAGGGTATGGATTGACTTATAGTTTTGAGATGGGGGTTGGTCTAAAATGTAGAGCAGTTTTAGAGGTTAAATAGATTAATGTGGATAGAAGTTTGCAAGTTGGATGAGGTGGGGCGGGTTTGAGATGTTCGAGGTGCCAAAGTTCTTGTCGCCTTGTGTTATGAAACATATTATAATGTGTTTAATGTGACCGTAAAATACCTCTAAAACTTAAAGAAAAATTCTTAAAACCGCAGTTAAACCTGCTATGTTATATGGAGCTGAATGTAAGGCTATGACTAGAGCACATGAGCAAACGATAAGAGTTGCAGAGATAAGAATGTTAAGGTGGATGTATGAACATACGAGGATGGACAAAAAAAGAAATGAAAGTATTAGAGAGAAAGTCAAAGTTGCATTTATTGAAAGAAAACTCTGAAAAACAGATTTAAGATGGTATGGACATGTACTTAGGCGACCAATAAATGCTCCAGTTAGGCGATGTAAAACTATGACAAACACGCATATCAAACAAGACCAAAAAAGACTTTGTTAGCAACAATAAAACAAAATAAAATTTATTTAAGTATAGATGATGATATAGTAGGAGATAGAGCTCAATGGCATAAAAGGATTCATATGGTTGACCCCACCTAGTGGGATAAGGCTTGGTTGTTATTGTTGAAATCTTATAAAGTCCCTCAATAGGCATCCTAAACTTCCCATTTATGTCTCAAAGTATCCACAAAGTGGGAATTGTCATATAGCGATGCCTTCCTAATAAATTTAACTTTTGTAAGTGTCTTAACTATCAATTAATCACAACATAGGCACATATCAAGCTCTTATTGGATAAGAAATGTATATTGATCCTTTTCCAACTGTGACACATCTCAAAGTACACGTGCCAACTATCCTAGACATCCTTGAATAATAGGTAATTTTACACACATTAGTCACTTAGTTAAGACCATAATTTAAAATCTCAACCGATATCAGAGTTTCAATTTATGACTGAAACATACAGTTTTGGTACCGTATCGTGTTGCGCATATATGGTTTCAATATTTTTTAAATATAAAATATATTAATTAAAAACAAAAAAAATTAATCTAAATATTTAAAAAATATAAAAAAATAAAAAATAAAATATTTTTTAAAATACAATATGACGATGCCTAATATGGTAAATAATTTATTTATTTATTTATTATATATTTTTAAAATTAAAATAAATAATTGGATAGTTTTATTAGGGTTTGATTAAGCAATTATCCTTTTTATATACATAGGAGTTGATTGAAATTATTAACCTCGAGCACCCAAGGGCATCCCTATCATGACCCGAGTACCACCGGGCGCCCTAACTCCTCTACAAGTGTCCCTGCGACCCATGGAGGTTGCCGCATGATTCCAAAGGTTACCGCGGGATAATAGCCGTCTCCACAAGCCCACAGCGACTCGTAGTGTTGCTGGTAGGCGACAGGTGGAATAGCAAATTTCGCCCGTTTCGCCCAACACAGAAAGAAATTTTAAATCAAAGTTAAAACCACCTAATATGAAATTGTGATATGGCAATGCCTCCTAATAAATTCAACTTTTGTAGGTGTCTTAATAGTTAATTATCACAACGTAGACACATGTCAAACTCTTGTTGGATAAGCTAAGTGCATATTGATCCCTTTCCGACTGTGGACTTTCTCAAAGTACACATGCCACCCATCTTGAACATCCTTGAATAGTGAGTAGGTTATTTTACACACAGTAGTCACTTAATTAAACCACCTGTTTTTTCCTTCAACTACATGCTATGTTAAATTGCTTAATGCATTGTGATCTTCATGAGCAAGTTCTTTTCATAATCTTGTTTTATATTCTCATCCCCGTGGATGCTTTGTTGTACTTGTCTTGTACATGTCTAGAAGATCAAATAAGTAATCCCCCATCAATCATGTTTATCTTTCTTGGCTATTCTCATCCCAAGAAAGGCTATCATTACTCTTTCCAAAATCACACAATGTGTTTATTTATATGGACACCATAAGCTTGCACCTTCAACAAACCACCACAAGAATATATAGCCAAAGGCCATGACTTGAGCATTATACAGTAGTTCCGTGAGACTCTTCACACGCTCTCATCATCCTTTGTCATCTCAAATCTTGCCTCTGATTTAGATCATCCCATTGCTTGTCACAAATACACTCAAAAATGTTCTACTTCACACCTTGCTCTTCATTTTATGGTACCTTGAAAAAAAAATTCGTGGTTGCTAACGTGTGTGCTATAACCTTGCAGAGGTCGTTGTGGGATCGCGACACCCTCTACACCCAAATATTAATAAAATTAATTTTTAATTAATATACACTTATATTAAAAAATTAAAAAAAATACGAAAATCGTATTGACACTACACGATACAGTACCGAAACCGTATTATTTTGATCCAAGACCGAAATTCCGACACGGCTCAAAAGTTTAAACCTTAATTATGGGATAATTTTAATTTATGGTGTGAAGTATCTTTAATGCTTTTCAGTGGATAAGGTTACTTCAGTTCATCTTTTTCTTAGCATCACAGTTATCTTTCACTAGCCCCCTAATTTAAATTGTGATGAATATCTTGTGATCTTAAAGAGCTGGTTTATAAAGATAACATTCGAGATTTGTTGCTCCATAGAGAGTGACCTGGAAATGAATACATAAGTTGAAACAATTTCTAAGGATTTGGTTTGGGAAATTTAACTGTGTTTAGCATAAATTACTATATATGCCACTTCATTTCTTAGTCATGAAGACTTTATCCTTATTATCATCTATGTAAATGACATCATAAATTACCAGTGATGAATCCATATGGAACACATAGCTAATGAAGCATGTACATCAACATTTTCAAACAAAAGGTATAACAAATCTCAATTCCTTTAGCATAAGAGTTACTCACCCAAGAGGTCTCATTCACATCTCCTAACAAAAGTATATGGTCAATGCTTAAGGAGCTTAGTATAAGGCAATCAAACTAGTTAATACTCCTATTGATACGAATGTCGAATTGGTACTATGACAAGGGGAGTCATTTCCATTAAAAATATGAGAACTAAACCTTACAATTACAAAACTTGATTTTATTTATGGTTACCATGAATAGTTTAGAATCAACGTCACAACCATTAGGAGATAGCTAATTCTATGGTGCTTAAAATCCCTTGAAAGATTTATTTCATGATTGAGATCACCTACAAAAGATGGGATACACTAATGTGGTGGTAGGTTCTCCCTTAGATGGACAATCCATATCAAGATATTTCATTCATTTGAGAGGCAATATAATTTTATGGAAGAGCAACAATTAGGCTATTGTAGCCAGTTCAAGGATAAAGGTAGAGTATAACCCTAGCAACACGTGAGCACATTTAGCTAAATCAATTGACAACCGAGTTAGGACGACCAATAAATGCCCCAATTAGGCGATGTGAGATCATGACAAATACGCACATTAATTGAGAAAGGGATCAAAGAAGAATTGATTAATAATAAGAAAAAAATGGATAAATTTCATTTAAATATAGATGAAGATATAATTGGATTGAGCTCAATAGCATAAGAGGATCCAAATAGCCTATCCCACTTACTAGAATAAAAGATTGGTTGTTGTTGTAGTTGATGATTAAGATAGGGCATGCTCATATATATATATATATATATAGCAAATTAGATTTCCACAATATACCTAAACCAACTTAAAAGGCGGTATTATAGACCTAGAGACCTAAAAATAATACCATCTAGAAACCTATTTATCATTTTATATTAATTAATAATAAATCAAGATTAGTTAGCATAACTAACCTAATAATATTTCCCCAATTATTCTAGCAAGTATTCCTATTTTTAAGTTTATGTCATATAGTATAGCTAGATTCATCTTCACATATTGCAAACATCGAACATCAATTTATGGATTTCATTTATTTTCCTTTAAGACCTTGTGTAATTGAGAAGTACAAGTAGAAGGATAGATAAAGTGGAGAGATAGAAATTACAAAATACAGAAATTCTCAAAAATGTTACTTATTTGAAAATTGAAGAGGGAGAATAGACACCTTAAAACAGACAGGATTATTTTACCCCTTTTTCCAAATTCTCATTCTTTCCAATGTTTCTATCCCTTTTTCACTTAGCATGACTGTCATTTTTGTTGTCCACCTATGCCATGTGTTGCAGAGAACATGGCTATCAGCGTTACATGAGCAGAAAGCATCACCAACCTTGTGCACTCCAAGCACCATACACTATTTTTAGCCATGGATTCCAAGGCTACCATGGACATTATTCCTTTATTGAACCCCATATAACATTCTGATGGTTATATCACTAATTCAGTGAACAGTAATGAATTTGCCTCCTCAAAGAACCTTTCAAAAAAGGCACATCAGGATATTTGTCCTCTTATCTCACAAAATTGTTTTTTTTCTGTCAAGGAGCATATGTCCAGGTCTTATATCTGTATTTTCTTTTTCCCAAGTAATCACTATTTTGAAAAGGACTATTGCACCAGGAGAAGATGGCTAACCATGAAGAAACATATGATGGTCAAACTCTTACCTATATCTGCATCATGAATTGAACATTGAGGATCTATGAACTTAAGTTCCATGCAGATCTAGTAATCTTCCCCAATTGTCAAAGGTCACCTTTTGAGAAGTTTCCAATGTTGAGATTGCACCTTTCTATAATTTAATTTAATAAGCCAGTGACCTTCTACCCAATTTTGAAAACATTGTGGAAGATTACATCTTTGATGAAACAATTTTGTTTGCAATGGGCTATGAATTTGTTGGCATAGTAAATATTTACAATTGACATTATGAATAAAGCTTTATACCAAGTAAAGTGGAGGAAATCAAATAAAAACTACAAGAAAGTACCTTGTCACAGGATTGCGCACTTTTGGAGAAGCAAATGATACATGCCACCAAGATTTCTTGCTTGAATCTTCACTTATCTGCAGAGGATATTTCTTATTTCCATCCTCATTTGCAGCTTCATGAATGGTTGAATTAGCACCAAGAAGTGAAACAGCAGAATATGAGAAACCTTTGACTTGTTCAATCATACAACCTGTTCCTTTGAGCTCTCCAAGGCGCAATACTTTACCATCCACAGGACTAACCTATTTAATCAAATCAATTGAATAACATATGAAAGTTATATTCAAAAAGAAGTTAATAATGCCAAAAACAAAACCAAAATTGCTAGTTACCAGTTACCATAGATTTCGGGTCTGGATCAATAGGTCGTGTACCTTCTTTCAGTGAGCGAACAAAAAAATCCTGAAGAGAAGCATATTTTTCCAACGGCAAAGATGCTTCATCCAAATCTATTAGAACAACAATAGTTCAATCACAACTTTGAAAATTTTCTTATGCCATTTAAATTTTGAAAATTGAAACCCATGAAAGGTAATACCAAAGACAGTTTCAAATTAATTAACTCTTAGTCAATTAAAAATATAGACAATCCATCAACCTAGAATATTAAGCATTCCCTAGACAAAGAAATAGATATAGTCCCATTTGTGTAGTTCAGGCTTCAGGACGTATTGGGCATGTTTAAGAGATTTAAGGATTTGGGGAACTTCCCTCCTACATTGAAACATTTTTGCAAGTGGGCTTTAGGCCATTCTGCTTGTCGTCAAATATAAATTTGTTGCATGAGGTTTAAGGCATAACTTTTATTCAACTACAGGGATCTTTCACCTACAACAATCTAAGGACACAAATATACTCCTGTCTTCTTGCATTTTTTTTGATAGATCACACATATCAGCTAGTACAGTACTACAGTTCAAAGGTATGAGATGTCGACCTATGCCGGGTCAGCATGGGTGGAATGGTACCATTCCACCCACTAACATGGTCACTCCAAATACAGAGCCATAAGGTTTGTCACGACCTCGCGGCCAGGTCCTTTTTTATGTTCCTTTTTTTAGAAAAAATCCTTTTTCCTTTTTTTTCTTATCTTTTCCTTTCTTTTTTAAAGTTTTTTCCTTTCTTTTTTTTTTTTCATTTTTTGCCTATTTCTGTATGTTTTTATTTTTTTCCACCAAAAATTGATTTCCCTCTATTAATATTTTTACATTAATAAACGGGGAAAAAAATATACATCCATCTATGGTTAATTTTTTTTCCTTCATACTTCCACGAGGTAAAGTGTAAAAAAAATTCTTTAAAGATGAAGAATACATATTATTAGAAAGATAAAAAAAATGATATAATACAATTTCAAATCTTATAAAATATACTATAATTAATGAATTAATTTATTTTATATAAAAATTTAATTTTATTGGAAATTGATCATAATAAATCTAAACTAAATTCAGTTAAACCTACCTGATCATGCTATGTTTACTTGGTGAACTTTGATTAAACCTAAATCGACTTTTACTCAATAAGGATAAAACATTTGACGAGATAATATCCAATCTAATTCAAAAGTAAGTATTTATAATCAAATATTAATAAAAATATTTTTTAATTAATATATTTTATATTCAAATAGTAGCAAAACCATCAACACGGTACTAAAACAGTATTGTTCCAGTCATAAATTGAAACTCACACAACTCGTATAGTTCAATGCACAGCAGAAACTATCCTTCCTACTTGTTAACAAGTACCCTAGTTCATTCTTAGTATCTTTTAAATAAAGTTCCAAATAAATCAACAAATGCTGTGGACCAAAATGATTATCATCTAAACTGCTTTTTCATATTGTAACATTAAACTCATCAACAGATATTCATTAGTGCCCAGTGATAAATCTTTAGCAAATGGTGTTATTGCATATAAGCACTCAAATTTAATAGTTTGTTACATTTCATAGAAAATAACGGAAGAATTTTTAAAAGTTTGTTTAGCTTTAGGAAAAATCAATTAGAGTTATTTTTAGGATAATTAGAACTTTATTGAGATAAACTGCGACTTTATTATACAAAGAATTTTTATTGTCAATCTATGAAAAGGGATTAGCATCCCAAGTATTAAACAAGTTTTTTGAAATTAATCCAACTTCCTATTCGATTCATTCGATGATAAAATTTTTCATCTGGGAATCTATGTTTTTTTTTAGAGAGAGAGATTTATCCCCTTTCACTTCATCGATTTCATCCTAAATCCCCAGTGATTCAAGTGTTGTGCCACTATTACAAACTAAAAGAGGCTCTAATAATAAAGGAGTCAAACATAAATAATAAAGACGCATTTATGAACATTACAAACTTAAATCAGCTTAGCACTATAGCATATGTGATTTCTCTCAAAACTGATGGAAGCAAATGGTTCATGATTGCATGATGTTCCACATTAAGTTTCTATAATCAGCGTGAAAAGCAAACAACCTAGAAGGAATCAGAAAGTTAATTAATAAATATAAATATTAATCATAATTTGACTTCAAATAAGGCAAGAGCTAAGAGATTAAGATAGGTAATTAATCTATAACAGCCTTATCTCAAATTAAATGGTCATACATGCAATAACAAATAAGACCAACCAGACCTAGACGAGGTAAATCTTGAAAGATGGAAGAAAAAGAATGTGTTTGATTTAAAAATAAATAAATAACAAAACTTCAACTTGAATAAGCAAATCCAAGTAGTCAGGACAAAAACTGATCCTCATTAACAGCATCAACATGTTTGGCATAGTTTTCTTATTTCAATGGGAATATTCATCAGCCAGGTAAGATTTTGGTCAAAAACATAACCCAACTTGATTTGCTAAAAAACTATCAGGTGTCAGAGTTTTATAGTATCAAATAATTGACTCTTGTTGGGTTAGGTCCTAGGCATTATAAGGGAGAGGGCCAACAAAACTCACCTTCCCCTCTATTCCATTGGAAGCTACAAGTGGAGAAATAAATGGTAGGGGAAGCATTTCCCTTGTTTTCCTCCAAAATGCTTCTACCCAAATAGGACGAGAAGCAACAAGCCAACAAGTGCAAAAATCAAGCAGCAATTTTTTCCCCCAGAAAAAAAAAATGAATTTTTCTCATTTATGTGAAAAAATGTTTATTTTTTCTTGTGTATTCACTCAATTAATTCATAAAATTAAAAAATCATTCGCTCTTTCTTTCCCTCCAAGGAAATGGTGGAAAAGAATTTTGCATGACTTCAACACTTACAAGGGAGCATAAATGGGGATTCATGTCTTTCACCTCCTATTTTTTCTATGATTTGATTACTCTTCCATATAGGGGCATTAATATTTTTTATACTATCCTTTCTTGTATCCTCACACATCCATCTTTTACATACTAATCTTTGTCATATCAATCTTTTCAGTTGCTTCCTACTAAGCAAATAAAAGGATCGGGGGATCATGACTTATAAAATTTTCGTTTAGCCTAAATAGTACAAAATGATCACATGAGACTAGTAAATCTTTTAACACCTAGCTATTTTTATTGAAAAATATGACCAAATTAAAATCCTCTTTATTTAGAGGGGGGTTTTGTAATCCTCCCATTAATTAATCCCCAGAATCTCATTCAATATCACAAATCAAATTCTCATCACAGAAATGTGTGCCTACTTCCCCATTACGATTCCACAAACGAGATCTTGTCATCCCTGTAAGAACATTGCCTACAGGAGATTTGATGACCAAATTTTATGAGGTTGTCCCCTCCATGAGACCTAATCGCCACATTTCATTTTCAATTCATCCCGACTGAGGCGATGATCTGTGAAATTCAAGCATTCTCAATCTCATAGTAGTCAATCGAGCTCTGGGCGCAAGGACAACAACCACCACCTCATCGACCAATAGACAAATTTATGAGTATGTATGAAAAATTTGCTTGCTCAACATGGATATTCTGAGACTAACAATTAGGTCGACAAATAACATATGGAATTATAGAAGTATATTTGGTTCTCATTTGGATGTTCAAGCAATTAGAATGTTTCATAAAATCTTATCCTATCAACCTACAAAAAGACACTTCTGGACACAAGGACAACATTGATAAGCAAGTCGTGACATGACATTTCAGTTTTGCAAAAATGAATTAGATGAATAGTTCAAACAACAAACTAAAAATGATACTCAAATTTCTGCCTTCTATGATAAACATTATGCTAGATGTTACCAAGTGGAGTTTTTTAAAACTTTAAGCCAATAATAGACAAAATTAAAGGGAGAAATAGTAACATACCACAATGAAATGCTCTAGCCCATGCCTTGTAGATAAAAGGTCGACTCCAAGCTGGAATTTCCTAAAAGAATATTTAAAAAATACGAGAATTCAGAGTTTTCATTTTAGCAAATCAGAATACTAATCCAAATATTAGCAGAAAAGGGTAAGTTTACATAAGTTAATAACTATAAAGAAATGAGGGGTAAGATTTAGTTGTCATTAAATTGTCAGCCAACGTTAAAACTATGGTAAATATTTAATGAATGGATCCATTAAACTATTGTGTTAATACTAGGTCGTTCCCCGGAAGGAACACGTTATAGGGTCCAATCTCGGTAAAGACCGCTACATTTCCAGAACTCGAATGCAGTGCTAAATATATAAGAGCTCGCGTTGTAGGGTCCGACTGTAACGTATTAGCAAGGACCGCTACATCTCGATGAGAACTTGGGTATAGTGTTAAATAGGCAAGAGTTCTCACACCATAGGTTGGATAAAAACAAATATGATAGGAAAACTAATAATCTAAGATTTGGAACATGGAACATAAGAACTCTCATTGGTAAATCAATGGAGGTAGTAGATACGATAATAAGGAGAAGAATTAGTATTTTGTGTGTACAAGAGATAAAATGGGTAGGCGAGAAGGCAAAACTGATAGAGAACTTAGGTTTTAAGTTATGATACACAGGAAAGAGTAAAGCAAGAAATAGAGTAGGTATTGTTGTAAATAGTTCGTTAAATGATGAAGTAGTTAGAAAAGGAGATAGAATTATAGCCCTTGAGATATTAGTGGCTAAAAAAAACTATGAACATAATTAGCGTATATGCACCGCAAGTAGGATTAGATGAAGCTACAAAATTAAGGTTTTGGGACAACTTAGATAAATATTACAAAACATTCCGCCAAATGAAATAATTTTAATAGGAGGTAATCTAAATGGGCATGTCGGAATGAAAAATGAGGAATAAGAGAGGGTACATGGGAGTTATGTGTTTAGAACGAAAAATGAGGAAGGAAAAACTATATTAAATTTTGCGATACCATATAACCTTATATTATCTAATATGTTTTCTTAAGAAAAGAGAAAAATACTTAGTCACATTCAAAAGTGAGAATAATAAATCGTAAATTGACTTTCTTATGGCTAAAAAGAATGATAGAAAGATTTGTAAAAATTACAAGATCATCCTTAGAGAGAGTTTAATTACCCAACATAGGTTAGAAGTGTTGGATATACGCGTCAAACATAATATCAATAGAAAGAAAATATATATGACTCCTAGAATTAAGTGGTAGAAGTTAAAGGATGCAAAACAAAATATATTTAAAGAAAAGATAGGAGTACAAGCATTAGGTGAAATATACGGTGATTCTAATACGACATGGGATAAGATGGTATCAAGTTGAAAATAGTAGCTAAGAGTGCACTCGATGAGTCAAAGGGGCATGCACCACTAAGTAAGAAATCTTGGTGGTGGAATACAAAAGTACAAGAGAAAGTAAAAGAAAAACGAATAGCTTATAAGGAATTATATATTTGTAAGAATGAGAAAAACTTAAAAAAATATACAATAGCCCAGAAAGAAACTAATAGAGTAGTGAATGAAGCAAACAATGAACCTTTTGAATGATTATATCAAAAATTGGACACAAAAGAAGGAGAAAGAGACATTTATAAAATAACTAAAGTGAGAGAAAGAAAGACATGTGATCTTATCCAAATAAAATGTATTAAAGATGAATGCAATAGCATAGTTCAAAATTTCGTTCCGTGCCGGGCAGAACGGGCAAAACTTATCGCTCCGCCCACACACCGAAACCGGCACCGAACGAGCGACGATGTCGTCGCGTCGTGCGTCATGCTCCAGGAGGAGTCACGTGCACACTAGAAATCGTCGCACCAGGAGGAACAGCGTCGCCAAAAGCTTCCGGCGTCATCGGAAGCTTCGCGGCGCCTGAAGCGCGTCACGTGCATCGGAGGCGTCGCAACGCGACGTTTCTGGCAACGCCGAAAATGTTACGGACGCTTCTGGCGCCGCCGAAAGCATCACCGGACTCCTCCGGTGCCGCCGGAGGCGTCGGAGGTGTCGCGGGCGCGAGTGTTGGGTCGCGGGCAGGGGATCACTGTGCAAAATTACAATTTAAATAAATTAAACAATTATCATTTAATTGTGATATTTTAAAGAGACTTTCATAAATCCTAATTAAATTATCTCAATAAAATATAAAAAATATATTTAAAATTTTAAAAAATATAATCAATTTTATTAAATAATATTTTGAAATTGTTTTTACTATTTTAAAAATTCTAAAAAAAATAATTTTTTTTATAAAAATTCTATTAAATCAAATTTATATTCTTATATATATTTTTTAATTATTTTATATTTTTTACTGATTTAATGTTTAAATAAAATTACCGAAACCGTATCGGCACGGCACGATACGATACTGAAATCGTATCGTTCCGGTCTCGGACCGAAACCTCGGCACGGGTCGAAATTTTAAACCTTGTGTAATAAGATAATAGTAAACAATGGAAAAATAAAAGAGCGGTGGAAGAGGTATTTTCATTAACTTTTTAATGAAAGTTTAGGCGGCCAATTTAACTTAGGTAATTTAAGTAGATCAAATGAGCATAAAAATTTAAATTTTTATCGTAGAATTCAAAACTTCAGAAGTAGAACAAACTTTAAATGAGATGCACAATGAAAAAGTCATTGGACCATAAGATATTCCGATAGAGGTATGGAAGTGCCTAAGAAAACAAGGTATTGAATGGCTTATAAAATTATTTAACATGATATTGAAAACAAAAAAATTGTCTGATCAACGGAGGATAAGTACTCTACTTCCCCTATACAAGAACAAGGGAGACATACAAAATTGTGCAAACTATAGGGGTATTAAACTAATGAGTCATACCATACAACTTTGAGAAAAAATAATAGAAAAAAAATTAAGGAGACACCAAAAATCAATTTGATTCATGTCTGAAAGGTCAACAATAGAAGTTATACGTCTTCTTAGACAGTTGAAAAATATCAAAAGCAAAAACAAGATCTACACATAATAATCATTAACTTAGAAAAAGCTTATGATAGAGTCCTAAGAAAAATTATAAGGAGAATTCTAGAAAACAGAGGTATTATCATAACATATATTGAATTTATTAAGGATATACACAAGGATGTAACGGCTAGAGTAATGACTAGAGTAAAGACAGGCGAAGTAACTGAAGCATTTCCAATAAAGATAGGGTTACATCAAGGATCAACTCTAAGTCCCTATCTTTTTACACTAATTATGGACGAACTCATTGCGCACATTCAAGACACAATACCATGGTGCATGTTGTTTGTAGATGATATTATTTTGGTAGATAAAACACATGAAAAAATAAATGCTAAACTAGAATCTTAGCGGCAAAACTAGAAGAGACAAAAAAATTAGGCTTAGTAGAATAAAGTCAGAATATATGGAATTTAAATTTAGTAATATTAGACATAATGAAACAATTATTAAGATAAGAGATAACGAGTTGCCCGGAATTGAGAGTTTTAAATATTTAGGATCATTTTTGCAAAACGATGATGAGTTGAGAGAGATATCTTACATAGAATACAAGCAGGATGATTGAAATGGAGGAGAGTGTCGAGTGTTTTATGTGACCGTAAAGTACTTCTAAAACTTAAAAAAGAAAAGTTCTATAAAATCGCAATTAAACCTGCTATGTTATATAGAGCTGAATGTTGAGCTATGACTCGAACACATGAGTAAAAGATGAGAGTTGCAAAGATGAGGATGTTAAGGTGAATGTGTAGACATATGAGTATGGACAAAATAAGAAATGAGAGCATTAGAGAGAGTCGGAGTTGCATCTATTGAGGGAAAACTCCGAAAGACACGTTTAAGATCGTACGGGCATATACCTAGATAATCAATAAATACTCTAGTTAAGCGATATGAAACTATGACAAACACGTATATCAAACGAGGAAAATGAAGACTTAAAAAGACTTGGTTAGCGACAATAAAATAAAATAAATTTTATTTAAGTATAGATGATGATATAGTAGGAGATAGAGCTCAATGGCGTAAAAGGATTCATATAACTGACCCCACCTAGTAGAATAAAGGTTGGTTGTTATTGTAGACCAGTCACTATTTTTAGAAAAGGACTTTCTTTAAGAGACACATGCAATGTTAATATGAATGAAATTGATTGAATTTGAGTTAAAGATAAGTCAACAGCAACAAATTTGTTGATAAGCATGGACGAATTTGATAATGTCATGATTGTTATGCACATTAAAAAGATAGCAAGTCCGAGGCAACGACATGTCCAAATATAACAATAATAACAACCATTTCTATATAGCTCCTCCTATGACATTAGACTTGATCCCCTATTATATTATCATCTATATTTAAAGAAGTTTATCCTATTTTATTGTTACTAACTAAGTATTCTTGAGTCTTCCTCTTCGTTGATTAATATGTGTATTTATCATTTCTCGTATCATCTATCTAATACATTTATTGGTTGTCTAAGTACATGTCATAATGACATATCCAATTTTAAAAGATAATAAAGAGCAAAATTGTAGGCCAAACAAACTCGTTAGATGCTAAGGAAATAATAATAGAATTAGGCAATGCCAACACAAGGAGATTTATGTGGTTGGCAACTCTAGTTTCTAATCCATAACCGAACCATCTGTTTAGTGGATCAAGCCCACAATTTCCACTATGAAAGATCATCTGCAAAGGTAGATAAACCTGTTGCAACACTAATAGTTCTCTATACAAGATATATAAATGGTATTATCAAAAACCCTTGTAGAAGTAGCCTTCTATCAGTCCTTGGTTGTGTTTCTCTCGACTAGATGCAATAATATATCTAGAAGTTTATGCACAAATATGCCTAAACATTACCATTGCTTACATAGATCACTTGTTCCCACGATTACCTAATGGCCAATTTTTAAATTAGTCCAATCAACCAGAATCAACTTTAGTTGATTGGAATTCGAAGTAAGGATCTTATCAGGAAACCTGTCAACTCAAAATGTGTCCTATGGACTCAAATCCAATTGAGTCGATTAGACCCCTTTTCCAGTCAATTCAAGCTCAATAATGAGCATTATATTCCTGAGTAAGGTGTCTTCAATTGAGTCAACAATTGGCTCAAGTCATCAATTGACTCAACCTACATGGAGATCCTGACTTTACTTGTTTAGACCTCTATAAGCCTCCGCTTTAGGATCAATCTTAGTCACTAAGGCAAAGTAGGCTCTCTACACGCTCATGTTTATATGTGCCCAAATAAGCGAACCTAAGATTACATTCACACAATTCTTGCAACTCACTAACTTAAGGTTTCACAAATTTGCTAAAGAGTCATGCTGCTCTCGGGCCTTCCACACATGCCCAAAGGTCACACCTCAAAAGTCCATCCACTTGACCAAAAGCAACTTCCAAGACTTCCAATACCCTAAGGCCACACCTCTAGGATTTCATCCGCTCGCCTAAAAGTTGCATTTCTAGAACATCACCATTTTCCCAAAGACCTGGACAAAACAACTTCACCATTTGCCCAAACACCTCACCTCCAAGACTTCATCATTTGCCCAAAGGCATCACCTCAAAAACTTTTGATCCATTAGATGTCTTATTAATATTTGATTGTTCTAGATGCTTACTTCGAGTTATATTTGAGATGTTAAATGTTGAATTCAAATTTAGATATTATCTCATGAAATGTTTAATACTTATTGAGTAGTCAATTTAGGATTAACTAAAGTCCACTAAATAGACCTGGCATGGACAAGTAGGTTTAAACTAAATTTAATTTGAATTTATTTTGATCAATTTAAAATTAAACTAAATTTATATATAGAATAATTTAATTTATCGGTAGTAATATATTTTATAAGATTCGAAATAATATTATATTTTTTTTATTTTTTCTAAAGTGATTTTGGAATTATAGTTAGTTTCAGCTAGCACTTATAATTACTCAAATATCTTGACTGCTCATTTCAAGTTTGGTTTATTTCATTGTAGTTTTGTTTGTTCTGTTCATATAATATTTCTGCATAGTAGGATTTCATTATATTTATAGAGAAAAAAATAATATATAAATAGTTTGTTGAACTTCTTGATTATTTTGTTTGCATGGCTCTTCATTCCCTTTTATCACACTGTCATCAAATGGGGTACTTCTTGCTGAGTGGAAATTATACACCAGATCATGATAGTTGTAATAGGTATCAAAACCATATTTGCAATTTATTTTTGTGGTTTTCTTATTTTGTCAATTTTCATTTTCTATTTTATGATTTTGCAACAATAGAATTTTCACACAAATCGATGTGTATCACTAAGCAATAGGATTTAAGAGTCCTTTTATTTATTGTTTAAAAAAAATCAGTTATGATTTGTTATTACAAATTTTATTTGATTTTTTCAAGTGATGTCACAAGGTGGTGCTAATCATGGACATGGTCATTGTCATAGTCATGGCCATGGTTGTGGTATTGAACGTAGGCATGCATCTACTGCCCGAGAGTTGACCAAGGCTCCATCTCTGTCAAGAGCTTAATGTGATCATGATGCAAGAGTTATTGGTCAGTCATATGCCCCACCCGCAATAGGCCCTAAGGGTAGTCCTTGGGGAACACTAGTAGTCAACCCAACTACCTTTACAGCAAACGTTCTTGTGAATGAGGCACGCATTCATTTGCTTGCTTGATCAACGAAGGATTGCTACACACTCTTCCACAAAGGCATCGAACCTTAAGAAGCGTATTCATGGTTGAAGGACATTAAGTACACCTTGAAATAAATGTACGGATATTTATTTTCCTGCAGCCTGCAACATTGTGTATTAACACAAATAATTTATGAATCTCGGACAAGGTGATAGAAGTGTGAGTATAATACTGAATTTAGCCAACTTGCTTAATTTTCCTGACATATGATAACTTGGGATTATAATAGTATATTTCAGTTTACACAGAAACTTTATAACATACATCTGGGTTAGGGACTCTGAAGTGAGGCCCTTCTGGGTTAGGGACTCTGAAGTGAGGCCCTTCACGGGTGCCATTTTATTAAGATAACTAATCAAACGTCTCCCAAGAGAGGGAGGGCTAGTCGACAAACCTCACAGTGTAGACAACAAACGCGAGGTTGCCGATCTAGTAGTCAAGGAGCTCAAAGTCAAACACAGACTGACAACAAGGGTACGATTAGGGAGTCCTCATGCCCAAAAAAGGTGGCCAAGATCATAGGGATCTTCACGCCCACCCCTACCTCAACAAAGCTAGACATATGACACTGGAATTTTGGTGACCATATTGCGGTGTTCTAGATGTGATGCACTAAGTCATAAAGTGTGTGCCCACTGGATCAGGATATATGCTTCTACTACAAGCTGTCAGAACGCAGTATGAAACAAATTTGCAGCATGAAAAGATAAATAGCAATGCTCTGTTAAAATTCCTAGAAAGGAATAGAGCTACAAACCACACTTATCAAGTTTCCCCATAGGCGTGAAATAGAACGCAAAGGTAAAAGTCTCAAAAAAGCAGCCTGCATTTGACATTGCAGAAAGTCAGTGTTTGAGAAGTAGCAGAGGAATTAAGAGCCTTTTATAAGCAATACCTTTGCATCAGTTGAAAATTCCGGCTCTATTCCTCTCTGCTTCATGTCTTGAACCTATATGTACAGATGACACAAAACCACAAGCTTTGGTGAACTATTGAGATACACATTGAATGTTGTATGTTAGATAGTTTACATAGTCAAGATAGGAGAAAAATTAAAAATATGGTAAAGAGACATTCAAGGCATTAAAGGTCAACTACTGGTAAGATGAGTTGCATAATAAATGCTTCTCTTTGTGCGGTAATTTTGTGTTCCCTTTAATCTTCTTTCATCAATTTAGGATATTAGGGAAATGGTTACTTAGTGAACAACACTGCGAGTTAGGGAATGGTGTTTGTAGTTTGCATTTATAGGCAAGGAATACCAGGATTACTCTATCTGAGCGGTGCTAAAACCATTAGGTGAAATTACATGGAAGTTAATGCAGCAAAGTCTTGTTTCTTTGAGATGCATAACAATGAAATAGATAATGTGCAAATAAATTTGAAAGCATTTTAGAAAAGAAGGTATAGATATGGTCTGCTAATATGAGCTATCTTCTAAACAATTGAAATTTTAG
Source organism: Zingiber officinale (assembly GCF_018446385.1). Classification (NCBI taxonomy): domain Eukaryota; kingdom Viridiplantae; phylum Streptophyta; class Magnoliopsida; order Zingiberales; family Zingiberaceae; genus Zingiber; species Zingiber officinale. Next base: position 134,827,902 of record NC_055997.1, on the reverse strand, counting down.
GCAAGACATGAATAAAGCTACCCGCAAAATTTTGTTAACAGATATATCAGCAAGCTATTGCTGCTGCTCTGAAATTGTGGGTTTTACTTAGTCCCATATGGGTAAAATTTAACTTAAAAAATTACAAATTGTTGTGGTAGATAAGAAACCCAAAGCTTGTTTATCATCCTTATGATAAGCTTACACTGCATCTTGCGGTCTGCTGTTCTTTGTAATTATTATTCAATACCTGCTTGCAGGTGATTCCTTCCAGATTTCCAGTTTCAAATGAGTGGTAAATCTACACCTAAAATTCACAAGAATCTGGACACAGAGCAAAAACTAATACATGCCTTTCTGTCGTCATACATGCGCCGAGCATGCAGAAAACCAAACATAAGAAGTGTTGCTATTGTCGCGCCAGGAATCAAAAGAACGTTGCCTGCAGAAATCAACCAAAGAAGGTCATATAAAAGAATTGTTTCAAACAATGTTACCATTCAATCATGAAATGATATTTTTCATGAGATGAAAATTGGTTCTATAAAGTTGACTAAACTGTCTTGCATATTTACCCCGACAACAGATTAGTGTTTTTAGTAAAAGTACAGAAACATATAGCTTGATACTACATGCCAGCATGGTATACCAAAAAAAATTATTATTTTAATCACTAGTATTATACCATTATGTAGTGCATGTAAGTATATTGTGCTTATTTAATATCTTTTCAAAGTTCAAAATTATGAAAACATGCTCACTTCTTGGTCAACATTATTAACTCCCAGATATCTACATAAAGATATTCTACAAAGGCTAAACAAGAATGATAATAAAGAAACAATAAATAGATTTCGACCATACATGAACTCCTGAAGACCAAAATCAGTCTATCAATATCTCCATCAATGGAGTTCTTTTAGAATCCATATATTCAACTTCGTTTTCTTACACAGACTGGTCCCAGAGAATATGGAAGCCTTATGTCTTTAGGAATCATACAAAAATCTAGAAACACAATCCATCCCATACACTCCAAAAATCCTAAGTCCTGTAAATCAACCCAGTCAATCTTGAATAATGACAATCAGTGGCATTCATGGTGACAGGTGATTGGACAATTGCAATAATCAGTGCCTTTTTTCTGGCATTAAACAATATTTTCACTTGTTAGCTGAAGGTCAGTTCCTTATGATGGACAACCTAGCTAATCAACTGACTTATCCATTTTAATTACAGCAAGACTTAAGTGGTGATTTATTCCTCTCATCTAGCTAATACACATAAATAAGACATACATAATAATAAAATAAAATATATATAATAGCATGAAACATGATATAAAATATAGAGTTGTGCCCGTCTAAGCAGAATTTACCAATTCTGCCCGCCGAATAGCTAACAGCGCCGGTTCAAAGCCGCAAAACCACCACGAGATCGCATTTTTTTTTATTTTTCCAGTTCTATTTTTTTATTCAGTTAATTCCAATTCCTTTTTCTATTTCTTTCCCTCTCTTAATTTTTTACCCTCCTATGTACGTCAATTTTTTCCTCTTTAATCGTTAATTTTTATCCCTCCTTCATCCATCCATGAGAGTAAGCAAAGAGAAAAAAATTTGTACCTCTTTAAGAATGGTTAATCTTTCTCTCCGTATAAAGATAGAAAACAACTATTTAAAATGGAGGAAACATATTGTTAAAAAGATTAAAAAATTAAATAAAATATACTACTATGAATTAAATTATTGTATATATAAATTTAGTTTAATTTTAAACTGAATAAAATAAATCCAAATTAAATTCAATTTAAACCTACTTAATCTTGCCATGTCTACTAATATCAAAACTTGAACTCAACATTCGACATCTCAAATATAACTCAATAGTAAGCATTTACAACACAACAACCAAGTTTTATCCCACTAGGTGGAGTCGGCTATATGAATTCTTTTACGTCATTTAGCTTTATCTCCTACTATATCATCATATATACTTAAATAAATTTTATCTTTTTGTATTGTTGTCAACCAAGTCTTTTTTTTCGTCCTCTTCCTCCTTTGATATACGTGTTTGTCATAGTTTCACATGGAGCATTTATTGATCGTCTAAATACATGCTCATACCATCTTAAATGCGTCCGAAAAATACGTCTTTCGGAGTTTTCCCTCAATAGATACAACTCTGACTTTCTCTCTAATGCTCTCATTTATTATTTTGTGCATCCTCGTATGTCCACACATCCACCTTAACATCCTCATCTCTGCAACTCTCGTCTCCTGCTCGTATGCTAGAGTCATAGTCCAACATTCAACTCCATATAACATAGCAGGTCTAATTACAATTTTATAGAACTTTAAGTTTTAGAGATATCTACGGTCACATAAAACACCTGACGCTCTCTTCCATTTCAACCATGCTACTTGTATTCTATATAAGACAACTCTTTCAATCCCTCCATTATTTTGCATAAATGATCCTAAATATTTAAAGCTATGTTCCAGGCAACTCGTCATCTCTTATCTTAACAATTGACTCATTACATCTAATATTGTTAAACATAAATTCCCTATATTCTGTCTTTATTATACTAAGCCTAATTTTCTTTTTAATGTTTCCCGCCAAGATTCTAGTTTAGCATTCACTCCTTCACGTGTTTCATCTACCAAAACAATATCATCTGCAAACAACATACGTCGCGATACTTGTCTTGAATGTATACAGTGAGTTCATCCATAATTAGTATAAAAAGATAGAGACTTAGAGTTGATCCTTGATGTAACCCTATCTTTATTGGAAATGCTTCAGTTACTCCGCTTGAAGTTTCTACTCTGATTGTTACATGCTCTACATATCCTTAATTAGTTCAATATATATTTCGCTAACACATCTCTTTTCTAAAATTTTCCATATAATTTCTCTTGGAATTCTATCATAAGCTTTTTCTAAGTTAATACCATGTATAGATCTTGTTTTTGCTCCCGATATTTTTCAATTAATTATCTAAGAAGATGCATACCTCATATTGTCGACCTTTCAGGCATGAACCAAAATTGATTTTTTTGTCACCGTAGTCTCCTTAATCTTTTTTCTATTACTTTTTCTCAAAGTTTCATGACATGACTTATTAGTTTAATACTCGTATAGTTTGCACAATTTTATGTCTCCCTTGTTCTTATATAAGGGAACTAGAGTACTTATCCTCCATTGATTTGACATTTTTTTCATTTTCAATATCATGTTAAATAATTTTATAAGTCATTCAATTCCTTATTTCCTTAAACACTTCCATACCTCTATCAGAATATCATCTGATCCAACGACTTTTTCATTGTGCATCCCATTTAAAATTTGTTCTACTTCTGAAGTTTGAATTCTATGATAAAAATTTAGATTTTTATGCTCATTTGACATACTTAAATTAATATATTAATAAATTTAATATTAATAAAAATATTTTTCAATTAATCTATTAACATTTTAACAAGTATCAAAACTATATCGACACAATATGGTACTAAAATTGTATTAATCAGAAACTTTGGTACCGCTTGAAATTTTAAACCTTGGCATAAAACATAGTGGACAATTGCTAAATATACATAAATAAAATAGTGGGCAGTGGCTAAGTATACCAAAAATAATAATAATAATAAAATATCAGCAATATGAAATAGATTGGGTAATAGTGGACAATTGAAAGAATACTGATTAGCCACAAAGCCTATATAATAGAAATGCCTTTTAATGAATATCTCAAGCATTAAACATGCAACATAAGGTTTGGGGAATATTGTGAGTTTTACAAAATGCATGCAAAAGAAGTTTCTTGGAAGTAACTATTCCAAAAGCCATTAGGCTGACTTGCTTCGAGAATGCAGCACAAGAAAACTCTTTTACCCTTGTGAGTTATAGATAGGATGAAATCCACAATCATCTGGAACTAGAAAAGAAAAATGTTTTTATCTGAAAGTTTACTAGAGAATATGTTGGTTTGGCCATTGATCAAGTAAAATTGTAGAATATGCACTGCTCAATGTCAGAAGATGGAAGCAATCATAAAGGTTTAATAGTTCATTTGTCAATTTTAAAGCATTTAATATTAAATTCATATTAATGCAATTCCTTTTTGTATGATAAGAGCATATCTGGATGCTGAAGGAAGGGATGCCTCCATATAAGTGGTGGCAAACCTAACTACCTAAACGATTTTTGGTTTAATCACAAAGAGGCCGAGCAATTTTTCCTTATAACAGCAGCAAAATCTGTACTCCTGGAATCTATAAACCGCAGTATTAGAATCGTGAAGTCAGGTGTTTGGGTTAGCCTTCCACACTGCAGAACAAGGCGGGAACTACGAGCAACTTAAAGGAGTGATATGAACAATTTCTTTTCAAACACAAAGAGCCCATCATAGCGATACTGGAAGACCTTCGCTGCCGCCGCCGCCGCCGCCTGTTGAGCTTGCCGCGCTGAATGATGATGAACGCACCGAAACTTTTCGTAGAAGAAAAGTCGGATGGAACCATCGAGGAAAGCGATGTCCACGGAAGACGAATCTTTGGTGATGAAAAGCAAGTGGCCGTCTTGGAGTTGGAGGAACCCTAAAATTCATCACTAGGGGTGACTCACCCGGGACTCCAGCTTTCTCAACTGCTACCTGCAACTTCGGGGTCGTGTGGCATTTATATCGGAGAAATTTTCATTGTACCTCAAAACTTTTACATTTTTTTTTTACAATATCCCTCTATCTTTTTTATCTCCATGTTTTGGATATATAATTCTCAAAATCCATATTCATATTAATATTTTTTTTATTAATGCAGATATTCAAACCATCAACCCGACTAATCCTACATATGGATGGCCAATAAATCAAAAAATAAAATAAAATATAGATGGGTCCTAGTATGACACCCAGCATCATTAATAATCCTATTCAAAAATAGAGAAAATAATAAGTTAGAGATATGACTCAAATATTGATTAAGCGAGTATTTCACGTGATCCTGTAATAGGAATGATGTTAGTATCGGACCGGGAAGGATTTCCGACGTTGGCCCTCCGACGTTCAAGTCAGTGATCCTCGCAAATGAAATAGTAAAAAATTGTAGCTAGAGTGTGTGAAATAACGAAGTTGCGCATACCTCCGTCTGTAGATGGAAATCCCTTTTTATAGTATCACTGTAGTGTCTATGCACGTCCCCTCGGGACAGTCTAGTGGCTAGCGCATGAGGTGTTGCCACCATAAGATCTGGAATTCGAATCTTGGCATAACCGAGATAAATGTCTCCCTTATGCATTAGTCACTATTCCAAAGGCTAGTAGTCATTCGTGATTTACGGAACGGGTTGACGGGGGGTGTTGGGGGCAAGCGAATCACTTTCTACCACCATTGTAATGTCTGTGCACGCATCTCAACGTGTATACATATTTCCTAAAGTGTCATAGGAAAAGACAAGTCAAAAAGTATCTCTGACACATTCCCGTAACTGAACATACAAATCCCTGATGTGATGGGCTAGCTTCTAAAATACAATTTGCCTGTGGAACATGCTCTTTTCAGTGGCACAAGCCTCCAAAAGGATACGATGATATATGTAGCTGAGACCCACTATTAGCTGACCGGATCCGGCTCGGACTGGTTATTCACGTTCGACTATGCCGTTCGGAGACGTTGTCTTGTCTCCTCCACTTTCCGACTGTGTCACCTTCATCAGACCGACCGTATAGTCGATCGGCTAGGACTAGAAGCTCATTGCTTACCGCATACCTCTTAGCTCCAGTTGCCACTACCAGAGAGTGATCGTTCAGCACCCTCGCCAAGTCGACCAGGGTTCTCGCTCGTCTGATCTGGTCGGTCGCCCAGGGCCTTTGAACACTTTTGACCTTGACCTCCACATTAGCAAGCCTCCCCTTTTTATCCTTCTTTGGTAGGGCCTCTCTTCATCACCGCATCACAAGTCTTTCCCTCAAGTCTAGTCGAAGGAAGTTGTAAGTCCGATTGACTGGACATTTGGTGTTCTCCGTGAACGCTCTCATCGGTCGGACGCACTGAGGTTTAAAGTCGTCATTCAGTTGTCACAATACTTATACTATTCTTTAAGAAGTTACTCTCTTTCTAGTCTGGCGCTCTAGGGTTTAGAGTCGCCACTCAAATTTCATAGTCCCTTTTACTTACTAAAAAGATGAATTTTCCTTGATTGTGCGTACTGGAGTTTAAAGTCGTCGCTTGGCTATGACGTGCTCTTTAGCCAACTTTGAACTTCTTTTTCATCACTCTTCGTATCGGCTAAACATACTCTGAGATTGGTGCCACTCAAATATATTGTGGACAACACTTAGCCATTTTTCTAACCTCCCCCTGATCTCTGCTCCGACAGCTTACCCCCACATAGTGTCTTTTAATTGCCACTAACGTCACCACAATTTCTCGAAAACTGTTCAAATCCTCGGCCATTAATGTAAAGCACACTTGGTCATGCCCTTTAATCATGTGCTTCTCTCTCCTCATTAATGTCACCTATAATTGAATGTCACGCGTCGCTTTTTCCTATCGTCGCATGTATAATGTGATAGGCAACTGTTTGGATTTGATGTGATGGTTGTCTTTTCAAAATCAATGGCCAAGATTAAACCTCATTTTCTAAAGCTCTGAATCGAACAACTCAAAGCAGTCATCCCTAAGGTTTTTAAACCTTTCATTCTCCATTTGATCCCCTGTGCCGCTTTCGTATTCTCGCTTTCTACCTTTGCCTATCACCGGCTATCCTTCCCCAGTAAGCCCCTTCTTCTTTTCCACTTCTAATCTTTTTTTTTCCGAACTTCATTTCATGGCAGTCTCTCCTTCTCTCCCCCTCTCTCGGTTGTCCCCAGGCTTAGGTACACTACTATTGCATATAATTTTAATGGCAACGAGATCGATCAGATAAAATTAACATACCATATTCCCGACGATTACCAAATTGTCATCCCCTCTACTTATGCTTGCCCCCATACCCCTCCAGACAATTTCCTTTCTTTCTTTAAGGACCAATTTTTTGATAACCTATGATTTCCGATCTATCCTTTCTTTTCTAAGATTTGTAGATACTTTCACATTCCCTTGCATCAATTATTGCATAATTCCTTTAGACTATTATACGGGATTGTTGTTTTATTCTGTCTATATGGGATTCCTCTTGTACCTTATATGTTTCACTACTTTTACTATCCAAAGCTATTCGAGCCGGACACTTTCCTTTTTCAAGCCCGAGTGGTCGTCATTTATTTTGACAAAATGCACTCCTCCAATAAGCACTAGAAAGAGAATTACTTCTTCATTCGTCTCCCTGGACGACCCATCTTTTTGACTAGCTGGCAGATAGGATTATCGAAATCTTCTTTGCTCGAAAGATATCGAGGCCAGTTGGCTTACCTTCAAGCAGCCGTGAGTCTTGCCTGTCAGAAATATCATATACATAGGCTACTGTTAGAGGAAGTCTTATATGTGTTCGGGTTAAGCCCTATCCAAACACAACTACCCGTCCCTCTCGGTGAATCTAACTAATTTCTCTCTCTTTTTTGCAGATCAAATCATGAATAGAGCTTTGCTGAGAGTCAAGTGTAAGCTTGTTGATGCAAAGATCAATACTAAGGGAGTAGCTGAGCTGGAGAGCCACAGTCTTTTGTCGATTGAGCATTCTGAAGAGCTGATCGGCAAGGCAGGGGGAACTTGGGTGGTAGCCAGCGACGCAATGGCCCACACTAGTGAGTTGCCACCCGAGCGACCCTCTATGGCACCGATCGCGGTCCTGTCCAAATCGACTACCTCTGGCGAGCTGTTGATCCAGTGCCTCAAGAGGCACTGAGCGGAGTCTTCCTACCGCACGGTGAGTTCGACTCTACAGGCCTCCGTTCCTGCAACAACTCCCCGACCACTGTCTGAGTGGGGAGAGACTTCTTCCTCTGCAATTCCTGAGAGGGAGGTTGTCCTATTGACTCCTCCTTCTGATCAGACTCTCTCTTTGTCCGAGTTGTCGATCGGGACGATAGTCGCACCACTAATCTCCTATTTCCCACTCCCGTCGGTCCGCACAAAAGGCCCCACTTCCATCATGTTGGATCGAAGCACATTAATGGGGGATGAATAACACTCGTGGCTTTCACTTTTCGTATTCGAAAAACTTACGAGTAAAAGCAGCGGAATAATAAATAACATAACACAGAAGGACCCAAGTATTTTTACTTGGTTCGGAGCCTTGGGTGACTCCAACTCCAAGGCACACGCTCGTTGAGCGTTTACTTTGGGCAATCACTATAAGCTCGGAAAAGGTACAATTAAGTATTACAATTAAATGCACTAGAAATTTATACCGACAATAAGAAATCATAAAACTGAAGCTTCAGGTCGTCGAAATGTCGTTACAACTTTCCCGGATCGTCTTGTTAGCAGTGCGCTGAAGAAAGATGACTCAGAAGTGATTGATCCAAGCTACTGGTCGAGACTGCCTTATAAAGGCTGTTGAGGGCGCCTTCAAGCCCCTTGACGGATCCTTCAAGCCCCTTGAGGGCACCTCCAATCACCGGGTCAGCCACTACGTGGATGAGAGCCGAAGTGGTCTATGCCTATCCACCTGAAGGTGCCTCCAACCTTCTGGAGGGCGCCTTCAAGGCTGTCCGAGGCGCCTCCAGCTTTGCTGCGTGTGCTCCTTCTGCCTTGCACCCGAGGCGCCTCCAAGCTCCATGGAGGACGTCTCGGGTATTGTTCATCCGAGGTAAAACTTATTCTTTTGTCCCTGCAAGATATGTTAGTCCCAAAAATACCCTGCAACACAAAGTTAGCTCATAATAATGAATATAAAAAGATGTTTGACAGTCACCAAACTGTCCGGTTCTGATTTCGGATTTCCGACCGGAAATCCTAGGTCGAATCAACGCCTACTGTTTCTTCTTCCGAAGAATGCATCCTCACCTACTCCACTCAGGAGAGTATACTTATTGTCAGTCCGATCCTCCAGACCGACTGAACTTTTATTCAACGTCTAAAGCTTCCGGTCTTCATGCTGGACGTCCGCTCCACGACCCATCCAGACTTCCACCTGGTCCGCGACACCAGGATTTCAACCTAGGGTTACCGCCCCCTAGGATTTTTGCCCGAAGCTTCGACCCGCCAAGACTTCCCACCTAGGGTTACTACCCCCTTAGGACCTAGGGTTATCGCCCCTTAGGATTTTCCCTTTGCCTAACCGCAGCTAGGACTTTTCTTCACCTAGGGTTACCACCCCCTATGACCTAGGTTACCACCCCTTAGGGTTTTCCACCTGCTTAACCATAATTAGGGCTTTTGCCTAAGTACACTTAGGACTTTTCCTGCAAAGGTCATTCAACATATCAAATAATAAAACACCTTAACTTTGAACCCTTTAACATAATCAACACATAGGTTCGATCGTCGATGCTTCCCACACCAATACATCATTCATTCCTCTCCAATGTCCAAGTTCAAGTCCAAGGGTCAAGCCACCTTAGAGCCCTTAGATCTGAGTGACCGCAGACATATCAGGGTCGTCATCTATTTGCCCACCAATGAGTGACGGCATCTAGACGATGTCAAGCTACACTCCCAGAGCACCAAAACAGCATTCAAGTTCCCTTTGTGCAAACATGGGCAGACGCGAGGGCTAGAGCGGCGACTATTTCGCCTAGGGAGATCACTGACAACTTCACTCAGAAATCAACTGGAGTAAGTTTAACTAGATTCTCTTATCCACTTTTCTCGGTCGGTGCTAATTGGCTTCTTTTGACTGCAATTCTAGGTGGAGAGTCTGGTTATGTGCCAAAAGCTAGCTTTCTTGGAACACAAGAACCAGCAACTGTGAGCCCCGATTGGGCAAGCAAACACCTCACGGGCTCAGGTCGAGCGGTTAACTAAGGAGATGACCCAATTGAAGAAAGACTTAGACATGAGCTCTGAGCAACTATTGGGGTTCGAGCGAGCGCTCATAGTAGAAAAGAACAAGAATCACGATTAAGCCCTCCAGCTCAACCGCCTAACCAAGCAGGCTTATCACTTTGAGTCCAAGATTAATTCTGCCAACACCAAGAAGCTTCGAGTCATTGAAGACTTAGACATCAAAAACAAGGAAGCTCGCATCTTGGCAAAAAAGCTGGAAGAGACAGAAGTTGCATTAGCTGCCAAGCAAGTAAGCCTAACCATGGAGCAAATAGCGAGCGAGCTCCAGCTCGAGGAATACAAAAGAATAATTCGTGAGAAAGATGCTGAGCTGGTTGCACTGAAGGCCGAGTTAGAGGCATCCAAGGCTGAATTTAACAAGTTCTAGGAGGAGGAGCCCGATCGGCTGGAATCTTTCAGGGTGAAATATCTTCGCTCCCCCGATTTCAACCAAATGTTTACCGATCAGACTCTCCTTCTCTTTGACTATGACATTAACGATACCCTCCAACAGCTAAAGGACGGTGGTCACCTCTCCCACGAGCTTTCAAACAACACTGTTAAGAGGGAGAAGATCGCGAACTCGCTTCTAGACGAAGTACTCGACTATCTCACGTAGTTCTTTTCATAAGTTTATGAGCATTCTCTTTTACCTGCCTAAAACACTCTGTAAAAAAATTCTAAGTATGAATGCTTGCGCGCCTGTTTGGAGCTTTTGAGTTCTCTATTATGGAATCTTGCTATCTTTTAGCTTATCCTTAGCCTAGTTAACTTGCCTTTTTATATTTGTCCATATAATATGTAGAACGAAAGTTGACCTCAGCCGAGCGGCACATGCATCTTGAGCACTTAGTGCGATTGCTTCACTTGTGTATATTATGGCCGAGCAGCATGCGAGTCTTTGACACATAGCGTGAGGGTCTTACTCGCTTATAACTTGGCTGAACGACTCAAGAGTCTGGAGATGTGAGAGTTTAACTCACTTATAACTCGCCTGAACTGTGTGAGAGTCTTTGACACTTAGCGTGAGGGCTTTGCTCGCTTATAACTTGGTCGAATGACTCAAGAGTCTGGAGGCGTGAGAACTTAGCTCACTTACAATTCACCCGAACGAGTCGAGAGTCTTTATCACTTAGCGTGAGGGCTTTGCTCGCTTATAACTTAGTCGAACGGCTCAAGAGTCTAGAGGCGTAAGAGCTTAGCTCACTTATAATTCGCTTGAACGGGTCGAGAGTCTTTAACACCTTTAGCATGAGGGCTTCACTCACTTATAACACGGTCAAACGACACGTAAGTCTTTGACACTTAGCATGAGATTTTGCTCACTTATAACTTAGCCAAACAACTCAAAAGTCTGGAGGCGTGAGAGCTTAGCTCACTCATAACTCACCCAAACGTGTCGAGAATCTTTGACACCTTTAGTGCAAGGACTTTGCTCGCTTATAACACGGTCAAACGACACGTGAGTTTTTGACACTTAGCGCGAGGACTTTACTCACTTATAACTTGGTCGAACGGGTTAAGAGTCTGGAGGCGTGAGAGTTTAGTTCACTTATAACTCGCCCAAACGGGTCGAGAGTCTTTGACGCCTTTAACGCGAGGGTTTTATTCGCTTATAACATAGCCAAATGGCACGTGAGTCTTTAACACTTAGCGCAAGAACTTTTCTCGCTTATAACTTGGTTGAACAACTCAAGAGTCTGGAGGCGTGAAAGCTTAGCTCACTTATAACTCACCTGAATGGATTGAGAGTCTTTGACACCTTTAGCGTAAGGGCTTCGCTTGCTTATAACATGGCCAAACGACACGTAAGTCTTTGACACTTAGCGCGAGAGCTTTGCTCGCTTATAACTTGGCCGAATGACTTAAGAGTCTGGAGGCGTGAAAGCTTAGATCACATATAATTCATCCAAACGGGTCAAGAGTTTTTGACACCTTTAGGGCGAGGGCTGCACTCGCTTATAACACGGTTGAATGACATATAAGTCTTTGACATTTAGCGAATTTCATTTAAAGTTTCCTACATTATAGAACAAATAGTCTCACAATTTACATGAATTATATTATGAACTTACTATTCAACTTGGTAGGGTTGTAGGTGGTTCACGCTCTACAGCCGATCAAGATTCTTCCCATTTTCATTTTGTAAATAATAAGATTCCAAATTGAGCTTCTAGATGAAGGTAGTGGCCTCTGATCAGCTGGGATGTACTTGAACTTCCTCCTTCTTTTCATAGACTAGCGTGGGAGGCTCTTCTAGAATTGTGTTTACCTCCTGTCATTGGACCTTTCGAGCGGCTCATGACTCAGTTTTCACCATTTCCGCATAACCCTGACGAGCCACAAGCTGATCACCCTTAATTTCTCTAACCAAGTTATCGACAGAAAACTTTATCTTTTGGCCGAATATGGAGATAATCGCTCAGAACTTGTTCAGCGCCGGTCGACCTAATATAACATTGTAGGTGGACAGAGTATCCACAACAATGAAGTTCGTCATTCTTGTCCTCTTGAGCATCTCTTCCCTAAGTTATATGACCAGCCGAGCCTGGCCTATCGACAATACTTCATTGCCAATGAACTCATATAAAGGCGTGGTCATGGGTTGCAACTCGTTTCTATCAATTTGTAGTTAATCAAATGCCTTCTTAAATATAATGTTCACTGAGCTACCTGTATCTACAAAAATTCGGTGAACATTATAGTTAGCAATTACCACTCAGATAATCATGACGTTGTCATGAGAGACTTCTACTCCCTCTAGATCTTGTGGACCAAAGTTGATCTTTAATCTCTCTGCTCTTTCTTTGCTGCACCCGACAATGTGGATCTCCAACTATCGGGCATGTGACTTCCAAGCCTAGTTGGAATCACCATTGGTCAGTCCCTTGCAATCATGCATATGTCTCCCCAAGTGGTGTTACTTTGATTCTCTTCTTCTTGAGTTGACGGGTGTGCCCGTTAGATGGATGCCTGGGCAGGCTTGCTATCAGTGGTATTCGATCACTGTCCTTCCCTCCTCATGTTGTCCTCCCAATCGACGATGATGGTATTGATCGGGAGATGGGGATCAGCGGTGAAATCTCTGAGAAGTTGGTCAAGGTGGCTTTGACTTGAGATGATAGCAATCTCTGGTGTTGTGCATGGTTGATTGATAATAAAAAACAAAAGAGCGGCGTCCATGGCCGAGAATCAGTGAACTTCGTCTGCTTGGCTACCACATGCTGGGCGACATGGGTTCAGAGCTCTGATTGTGGCTGTGCAACCCCCGCTCAGGGCCCTTGGGTGGTTGGTGTGTATGGGTTGCTTGGCGCTCTGGGATAACTGCTGGCTCGGGAATTACTTCCTTCTTTCGAGTTGTTTGGGTCTCCTCGACGTTAATGTATTTGGTAGGCCGCTCGAGCAAGTGATCGAAGTCTCTCGGGGGCTTCCTAATGAGTGAGCAAAAGAAATTGCATTTGTAAGTCCTTAGGAAAAAAACTTACTAAGATTTCTGGAGTGACTGATGGAACTTCCATGGCCACTTGGTTAAAGCTCTTAATATAGAGCTATAATGCTTTCTTGGGCCCTTGTTTGACCATGAACAAGTTGACATTCATCTTCTAATAGCAGCAGCTACTTACAAAGTGTTGGAGGAATACCATTCAGAAGTCTTTAAAACTATATATGGACTCGATCGACAGTTACTTGAACCACTTCTGTGCTGATCTAGAGAGTATGGTGAAGAATACTCGACACTTAACCCCATCGATGTATTGGTAGAGTGTAGCTATGTTGTTGAATTTAATCAGGTGGTCCTCAGTCAGTTGCCCCTATGCATTCCCTGATCGTCGACGGTCTATAATAAAGTGGCAGTTGGTCATCCAGGAGCTCTTGAGATAACTGGCTATTGATCTACTCAAGGGAGTTATCGAGCTAGGGCACTTTGCCTTTCCGCCCATCCCGGACAGGCCCATCGTCTGAAGAAGACCCTTGTATCCTTTCTGCTCGGCCTTGCTCCTCCAAGGGAGTGCGGAATAATGTCCGGTGATATGGGATTGATGCGTTCGATGCTTCTCTGAAGGCACCGGTCAGCTTATTGTTAGGGTTGCGAGGGATAGAGTTTTTCGCTCGAGCTCTGGGATTAGCTTGCTGGCCTATCATTGATGTTGTGGGATCATTTGCTCAGTAGTCGGCTGTTGTTCCAACATCTTCGCAGCTCGAACTTATATTAACATCTCTAAATCTTCTTGAGTTAGCATCACGGTAGTGAGTCATTTAACGTCCTCCATCTTCATATTTCAACTACAAATAGATTTCCATAGACGATGTCAAATATGATCATGTCCAAAAGTGGAGAAGATGACAAGCTGGGGATATGGCTCGATGGTTGATGAAGCGAGAACTCCACACGATCCTGTAACACGAATGACGTTAGTGTCGGGCCTGGAAGGGGGCCCTCTAACGCTCAAGTTAGTGATCTCCGCAAATGAAGTAGTAGAAAACTATAGCTAGAGCGTGTGAAATAATGAAGTTGTGCATACCTTCACCTATAGATGAGGGCCCCTTTTTATAGTGTTAGTGTAGTGTCTGCACACGCATCTCAAGACATATGCATGTTTCCCAAAGTGTCCTAGGAAAAATAAATTAAAAAGTGTCCTTGAAACCTTCCCGTAACTGGACATGTAAATTTCTGATGTGACGGGTTGGAAGCTTCTAAAGTACGATTTGTCTATGGAACATGTTCTGTTGTCAGTGACATAAGCCTCCAAAAGGGTGTGATAAGATATGTAGGTGGTCCCCACTATTAGCCGACTGAATCTCGCTCTATTTGGTTGTTCTCGTTCGGCTATGCCGCTCAGAGCGACTGGCTTGTCCCCTTCTCCACTTCCCGACTGTTAGTGGTCACCTTCGTTAGATCGGTCGTATAGTCGATCGGCTAGGACTGGAAGCTCATTGTTTATCGCTTACCTCTTAGCTCCAGTTGCCGCTACCAGAGAGTGGTCGTTCGACACCTTTGCCCGGCCGACCGAGGCTCCTGCTCATCCGGTCCAGTGGGTCGTCCAGGGCCTTTGACCACTTTTGACCTTGACCTCTACATTAGCAAGCCTTTTTTCCCTTTTATCCTTCTTTGGTGGAGCCTCTTTTTATCATTACATCAATTAATAATTCAAACTCTGCGAGCATTCAGAATGTCGATTCGAACTCTCACTACATGAGAATTATCCTTACCTTTTACCACCGTACCATGCCCTGAGGGCTTCATATTAGTATTTCTATTTTATGGAGGGGTGATCGATAATACTTCAAAAAATATTGAGAAAATGTAAATATTTCATTTTTGTCGAACCTTAATCCCTACACTTAGATTCAATTAATAGAATACAATAGAACCTCAGGGCAATAGTACAGCAGTTAGGGTTTAAGCTGTTGAAACGGTTAATCATAAAGACTTTTCTCCAATAGGATGACAGCTCTAAGAACATTGGTCACTTAGATAAACCTCTATAAGCACTTCTTAATTACAAAAGTTATAGATCTAGATTGGCTCAAAATCACTAAAATTATAGAGATTTTAACAGCATCATCTTAAGGTTTAGCACCATCTCACTATCTCAATTCATTACAAAATAGTAATTTAAAAGAACTTTTTTTTACAATATATGAATTATTCAATCTAACTAGATTATGAATAACAGTATAATTTTATTTATGGATGTAATTTAGATTTACATATTGATTCACTATTCTAATCTTATTGTTCTATTTTTTTAGTTGGTACCGGGATATCTAGTTATACTAACTAATTCTAGGGATGAATGATCTAGTCCCGTGAAAATTTTCTACTGACTACCAGAGTAAATCAGAAAATACTCATAATATATGACTTATCATCTCAGTGTTCTTAGATCAACTGTCCATTAAAAAAAAATATTTATTAATTCGCCGAAGTTAAAATTCAATTCTTAAATGCTTGGAATTGAAAAGGTATTCTACCACTACATCATTGCCTTAGGGCATCTTATTGCTCTTGGATATTATCGTTAAAATCATAGTGAAAACAATCATAGTGAAAAGTATAGTGGCATTTTATTTGATCCCTAATTTAGCGATTAAAAATTAATTTCATCACTAATTAGTGATGTAATTAAATATTATGTCACTAGTTTAATGAAATAAATATTTTATTTATCAATTAACAATTGAATTAGCAATCAAATAAATATTTCATCGCTAATTAATGACTGAATTTAATTCGATCGCTAATTTAGCGATGGAATAATATTTCTTCACTAATTTGATCGCTAACTGATAATTTTCTTGTAATGACATTTGTTAAGTGCACAAGTGTAGAAATTATTTAGAACCCCAAGTGATTTGTCCACAAAATTTATATTTGGACAAAGGGTTTAAGTTAGGTTATGTATTGTGATCAAATGTACAAGGAGGTATGGGATATCAAAGGGATCAAAAGATGAGGAGTATCAGAGGCAAGTTCATCTTGAGTAAAAAGACACAAACGAGTGAGAAAGATAACACTGAAAGGAAGCTAATGAGCTTAGTGTATCCAAGAGATGAGAAATTTAGAGGAAGAGTACATCGTTAAAGCAAAAAATGAAGACCTGAACTTGTACTTAGACGGAAGGTAAAACTCAATTTAGACAGGCTTAATCTTAGAAGATTGGAGCGAAAGCTCTGAGCAACCAAGAGAATTATTCGATCAATCGACTTTCAGTTGATCAAAATTTTGTTTCAGGCAACCAGACCATAGGATAAGGAGACTTCAATGGAAGGGATCAGGAGCCAACTCATTCAGGAGATTCAAGTGATCAAAAATAGATCCAAGTGACTGAAGACACACGTAGAGAGTGATCCATATCAGATCTAGATGAGATAATCAAAGATTCCCGTTAACTATAGTTGAGATCTACTAGAAAGGGCGTTCGGTCTCCTAGAACTATGCCACATCAATAATATGGAGTAGCGAGTCACTTCATGCATGAAGCTAACTGAACAAGTCAGAGATGTTCCATCTATCTAGGGGTGTAAATGAACCAAGTCGCTCATGAGCTACTCGAAGCTCGATTCGATAAAAGCTCATTTGAGCTCGTTTAATGAGACTCATTAAGATAAATAAATCAAGCTTAAGCTTCATAATATTCGGCTTGTTAACTCGTGAACATGTTCGTTAAGCTCATAAATCAACTTTTAAATAAAAAATATAATAGCTTTGATATTGAATTTATAGATTTTACACTCTACTTATGAACCATATAGATAAATATATTAAATTTATTTATTAGAATAAAATTATAAATTTTAATAAGAATATTATAATTTTCTTTAAATATATAATTTAGTTTTTAATGAATATTTACATTTATAATTTATATTTATTAAGCTCGTTTAGGCTCGATAAAAGCTCGAATAAGCTCATGAGTCATGAATATATTCGCTAAATAAAGCTCGAGCTCGGCTCAATTATAAACAAGTCAAACTTAAACATTCAAAAGTTCAGCTTGACTCAACTTGATTACACCCCTACATCTATGAGAAAAGTTTTCCAGTTGACTAGAATCTTCTCAAAAAGGGCAAACTTGTGACAGTATGACACTTCATGGATGAAGTTTCTAGAAGGGACCAGAGACTAGAGGTAAAACAACAACACATGAACATAACACACGTTGCAAAATTCCAACCTCCTTTTGAGCTTTATTATTCTTATTCTTTGCATGACATGCTTACCATTGTAAGTACTAGTAACGGGACTAAAGAGGAGAAAAATAGTCAACTTTGTGTCTGTGTGTATAGGACTAGTTGACATAACAATTTGGGAAATTATGAACCGTGTTAAAATCAACGTGTCTGTTGGTATGCGTGTTTTTATATATCTATTTTTAACTAATATGAGTTTGTCCTTACTAAATTCACAACAAGATAAAATGAATTTTAAAATTACTGGTGCAATGATCCTAACTGAGGGTTTTCACAATCCTAACAAATAGTATTAAAGTGAACCACTGATAACTATGATTTTGTTACATTATTTTGATTTATAATGCATGTTTTTAATGGTCTATTCATAGCTTAATCTCATATTTACATCATATTTCATAATTACATGTGATCTTAGACTTAATTGCAAATTGACCTATTATCATGGTATTTGATGCTAATATTTGATTATTATTTTGTAGGCATCAAAAGGGTCATCGACCCGATTAGATCAGACCACACTTGGGTTCAAATCTAGGGCTAAACAAGACGATCAAGCTTCGGAGCGTTATGGGTCGTTCATCCAAAATCAAGTAGATATGAGTAATCCAGTGAAGATCCGGCCCATCCAACCTAATGAGGAGTAGATCTTGTCCGTTGATGAAGATCCAGAAGCTTTGATCCAGATTTGAGATGTTCTAGTCGTTGATCAAGCCTAGAAATAATCTGGACCATCCGATCAGTTTTGAGGTTGATTTAAATCGTTTGAGAAGCTACAGTGTCTTCGAGCTCGGTTCC
Organism: Zingiber officinale; assembly: GCF_018446385.1. Taxonomy (NCBI): domain Eukaryota; kingdom Viridiplantae; phylum Streptophyta; class Magnoliopsida; order Zingiberales; family Zingiberaceae; genus Zingiber; species Zingiber officinale. The sequence continues at coordinate 134,809,499 of NC_055997.1, read as the reverse complement.
TCGCGATTTCCCTACTGTTCACCATCTTCTTCGCGCGACGACCGCAGTTCCCGTTCACGTTTCCAGATCTAAGAGCTGGACTTCTTCATCGCCGGTGATTTTCGAGTGAGTGGCGACCAACATCCTAGGGCACAGAGAGCGGCAGAGGCATTCCCAGTCCGCAGTTGAAGTTTTGTCCATTTCACAATCCGACAGTGGCGTTCCCAGCCCGCGATTTCCACCATCACCGGAGCTCGAGAGGTGTTCCCAGTAGCTCCAATCTTCCTCCGACTACCATTCTATCCGCGACATCCGAATCAATCCGATCAATCGATTCGAGTCTGCAAATTTCAGAACTCAACATCTCTGTTCTTCACGCGTTGAGTTGTCAGGCGATTGCAAGCTTGAGAGGAGTTCCCAGGAGCTACGCAATTCGTCTGTGCTAGCTGTGAGCTTGGCTGATTTCCTGAGATTTCCCGAGAGGCGTTCCCAGAGGAGACATTGTGTGACGACAGTGGGAAGAAGCTTAGTTTCTTTATATGTGTTTGTGAACGTTTTACCCTTTTTGCAATTAGTTTGAATTTTCCATTACATTGCTCAGATCATCAGATATGATTCTTGACCTTTTCATTTCGATATTGTTTGAATGTTCTCTGCAATTTTGTTTCTGAACTCTTACTTACAATTCTGATTTCTTTGAATTATTATAATCTGAATCTTGTTTAACTAGTAGATTAGTTTACTAACCAGTTTGTGTTTTGAATTAGATGTTATGATTAACATTAGTTTAACTAGTTCAGGTTATTTAGTTAGCTAATATTTATTCTCTACATGGGATCTATTGTTGTTGTTTATTGAGCTTAATTATGAATGCTTAACTGGAGGAATTGATTGTTTACCTTTATTCAATATTTTTGTGAATGAACTTCAGAGTTTAATTGTTGGATTAGATTGTGATTGAGAATTGGATGTAGCTCGGTTTATCCAAGGAAGTTTAAGCTTGAGTTTACTTATTACGGAGACTAGGAATTGAATTCATTTGATTTAATGATGTTTTAGAATCCAAACTTTACTGATATTAATTTGATGAAATGAAATTATTCATGTCTAGATAAGAACATCCTTTCTTCAATTCTATTCTTGACCTTGGTGATATATGAATTAGATTTGAATCAATTCTAGAACACTCATTCACTAACTAGTTATTTTTGGAAAAATACGACTTAGGACTCCTTGCTACACGTATTATCTTTAATTACAATGAGTTTCAATCTTAATTAATTTGATGTATCACGTGACATGCAAAATGGCTAACACCAACCATCTAAGAGGACTAACCACCAACTGGGTAATCAAATTAGGAGAAAATAATCAAAACCAAAAGACTTGTTGGAATAAACATCCACCCTTCAAAGTTCAAGGAGAAATTATGATGCAAAAAATTAAAAGAAAATAAAAGTATTATTCAAAATAAACATTGATATAATAGCTATTATCAAATATGGTTTTGAATTATATAGATAGAGAAGAGCTCGAGTAGCGTAAATGGACAAATAAGTAAATATAGGAATTCATAACAAATGGTAAAGCTGAATTTCATATTCTAAATGTCTTGCGTGTACATAAAATAAACATGATTTAAGCATACAATTTCAAAAATAAAAGAAATCCTAGGAAAAAATTGATAGAACTTCAAGAAGACACTTTAGAGGCTAATTAACTTGGCCAAAAGAGACGTGCTAAGAAGCTAACTCAGTACCCTAATTAAGGCTAGAAAAGGAAAAATTCCTGATAAAACTCCATACCAGGCTCCAATATAAATTAACCAGCTTAAGCAACCTCGATGGAATAATATCTAATCGAGACATTCTGAGAAGTGCAATCAACGTATTCCATACAAATGGACGTCAATATTAGATTCTTTTTATATATCAAAGAATCTTGAGGTATGTGTTGGATTTTTTTATATCTGATAACCCGTTAGTGGGCTTATCGTGAATTCATAACCCACTATCTTGTCACTTAAGTCCAAACCCATTAATGTGATCTAATTGATGTGTTATTGGGTTTGTTTGTTTTAGGATGTGGATATTAAATGTGTATACTCATTTGCCTTAAACCCACTATCCATTATCATTAATGGGTTGATAATGCATAGTGGGTATCAGGCTATATATAGGGTGTGATCCTTGTAGGGTCAAAGGGGAGATTTTTGACTATCCTTTTTGGTGAGGATATACGGCGTCGAACCCCTAACTCCTATGGAAGATCACACTTCGAATTCAGAATTTAGGAATAGTGCGAGGATGATGTCTCTGACTTCAGGTATGGTTTAATTACAGCATAAAGTTTTCTGCATCTCGCTGTAATTTCTTTAGTTTTCTCCGTATTTAAATCGACGAAAAAGGTCATGTATAAAGAGAATATTATCGTTTATTCTCCATCAAATGATATCATAGCCAAGTTTTCCGTGGATATTATGAAGAAAACAATTTGATTTTGTCATCATATTCCAAAAGAGCATTCATTTTGCATTAGATTTCAATCTAATATCTTAGAACAACGAGTATTTGTTGAAATCCACAAACAAAATTGTTTGTTTTCATGATTTATGGTGTTTTTTCGGACCTTTTCATCGAATCAGCGCCGAAATAAGATTTAGGGTTTAGACAGAAATCCTAAAACCAAAATCGGCTGAACCAATTTAGCTAAATCAATGTTGAAATAAAGCGCCAAAATAATATTTAGGGTTTTGATAGAAACCCTGAAACCTAAACCGAACTGAACCGATTTAGCCAAACTGAATCGAACCGATTTAGCTGAACTAGACCGAATCGATTCAACCAACTGGACTAGATCGAACCGGTTCAACTGAACCAGACCAGACCAAGGTTCAGTTGAGCCAGATCAGACCAAGGTTCAGCCGAACCAGACCGAACCTATCGAACTAGTTCAGCCAAACCAGACCGAACCAAGGTTCAGCAGAACCTGACCGAACCAAGGTTCAGTTGAACCTGACCGAACCTACTAGACTGGTTCAGATCAAACATTGTTCATTGGTCAACTGTGAATAGTAATTTTGGTCAATTGTGAACTGTAATTTTGGCAACTGTGAGCAGTGATTTAGTCAATCGTGAACAGTAATTTTGTTCAACTATGAACGGTAATTTTAGTCAACTATAAATAGTGATTCGATCACCTATGAACAATAATTTTGGTCAACTATGAACAACAATTTTTGTCAACTATGAGCAATGATTCGATCAACTATGAATAGTAATTTTAGTCAACTATGAACAGTAGTTTTGGTCAACTATGAACAATAATTTTGGTGAACTATGAATAATATTTCGAACAAACTATGAACAATGTTGATTAATGTTTTTTGTTGACGAGTATGTCATTTAAGGAGTCTATTTATATAAGATGTTACTTAACTGAACCAATGTTATCGTCAAAGTGAGAATCATTAGGGCAATTAAGTATATTTTATTTAAATTGATGTATATTCATGCTAAAATAGTTTGCCTAAAGGAAAATTATTTTATACCGAATATATGTTTGAAAATGCTAGCATGTAAAGATGTATATTGTTATGTCTATCATGCACACAATATGTCGGCCCAAAGAAAGACATATTACGTGGCTGATTAAAGTAGTGTGAGCATAATGTTCACGTAGCATAGCTCGTATATAGTTATATGTTAAGTACATAATATGTCGGCCCAAAGAAAGACATACTGTGTGACCGACTAAGGATAATTGTGAGCTATAATTTTTGAATACCAATTAACAAATTATAAGTTGATCCAATGATAAATTATAATGATGTATTAGGTACCTCAATAAAAGGAAACCCATTAACATACTATTATATACTCTGTTTTGATGTGAGCTTACTTTAATTCTCTCTTTGATTTTGGTGAACCAAATATCTGCTAATATTAGTAACATCTCTGTGCTCACGGACACAAATTTTACCTAATGGAAAGAGCACATTAAGGTTGTCTTATGTTGCATGAACTTAGATTATGCACTTAGGTATGATTGCCCCACACCTCTGTCTAGTACTAGCACTACTGAAGAAATGATTGTTTTTAACATGTGGGAATGATCAAATTGCATAGGTCTACGTATCATGAGACTTTCAATTCCAGAATCAATAAGGGACTCAATCTCTGAGGATATTGACGTTAGCACCTTCCTGAATGATATAGCAAGCCGATTTACCTTAAATGAAAAGGTTGAGGCATCTATCGAAGTTCATCTCAATGCGGTATAAAGGGAAGGAAAACATCAAAGAGTACATTATGGAAATGTCCAATATGGTAATAAGATTGAAGACACTAAAACTGGAGATGTTCGAAGGTATGCTAGTGCACTTCATTTTGATATCTCTCCCTGTACAGTTCACACCTTTTAAGATAAGTTATAATACTCAAAAAGAAAAGTGGGCATTAAATGAGCTTATTGCTCAATGTATGTAAGAGGAGGAGAGATTAAAGTTAGAGACATTTGAAAGTGCTCATATGGTTACAACTACTCAAAGTAAGAGTAAGAAAAGGAAAAAGACAACAAATAAGGATAAACAAACTGTAGATTCTGGAGCTTCAGGCCATGTAGTGCAATTGAAATAGGATAAAGAACTAATTTGTTATTTTTGCAAGAAGAAATGTCACATGAAGAAATATTACTCCAAATATGCTACTTGGCGTATAAAGAAAGATATGCTTCTTAACTATGTTAGTTCAGAAGTCAATTTAGCTTTAGTTCCTCACGATACTTTGTGGATAGATACTGGTGCTACTACTCACATTAGTGTTACTATGCAGGATTGTCTCAAGAGTTAATTGTCGCTTGATGGTGAAAGATACATCTATGTAGGAAATGACAAGAAGGTCAAAGTAGAAGTGATAGGTGTTTTTCAACTTTCTTTAGAAAATAATGTCTATTTAAATTTAGAAGATGCATTTATTGTACCATCTTTTCGACGGAACTTAATTTCTATTTCTTATTTGGATAAATCATGTTATATTGTTCATTTGGAAATAGAAGATTTAATATTTTTCTAAATTTAGTATTGCTTGGTAGTGGTTCCTTAATTGATAAGTTGTATAGATCAAACACTATATCTTCTACTAATACTAAGAATGAAATAATGCATAGTATAGGAACAAAGCGAAAATTGACTAACGAGAATTTATCCATGTTGTAGCATTGGCGCTTAGGACATATGTCCAAACCACGCCTAAAGAGGTTAATGTCATAAGGAATTCTCAATTTCCTTAATAGGGCAGACCTTGAGGTCTGTATAGAGTGCATCAAAGGGAAAACAACTAACAAAAGGAACAAAGGTGCAAATAGGTGTTGTGAGGTCTTGGAACTAATACATACAGATATATGTGGATAATTCCCTAAGGTTTCTTGGAATGGTCAAACATACTTTATAATTTCATAGACGATTACTCATGATATGGTTATTTGTATTTTATTCATGAGAAGTCGCAAGCCCTAGACATGTTTAGACTCTTCTAAACCGAAGCTAAAAATCAACTTGGTAAGAATATTAAGATCATTAGATCTGACTGTGGTGGTGAGTACTATGGAAGATATGACGGATCAGGTGAGCAACTCCTAGGCTCTTTACGAAATACCTAACCGAATGTTATATTTGTAGGATCGAAAAGAATTTAGATATCTCCACAATGGTATGATATTGTCCACTTTGGGCCTAAGCCCTCATGATTTTGCTCTTGGACTTTACCCAAAAGGCCTCATTCCAATGGAGATATCTTTCTCTTATAAACACATGATCTTTCCCATGTGTTTTCAATGTGGGACTATATTTGCAACCTTGCAACCCCAACAATCCCCCCCTTAAACAAAGGACCATAGGCTTCCCATGTCCGATCCTCGACCCACCAGGTCTTCTTGCCCCTCGGTCCACCCGACCTTCTAGGACTTCCTTGCCTGGCCGCAACTTGGACTTCCTGCCTGGTGTCTGGTCATCTTGATCCAAACATAGGAGCCCCCACTTTCTTTGTTCAAGGTCAATATTATATCCACATGGCTCAATCAGACTATAACTCTTGTGATAGTCGGCGATAAAACCTTCTGATAGTCCGGGCTCTGATACCAATTGTAAGATCAAAAATAATTTAGATATCTCCACAATGGTATGATATTGTTCACTTTGGGCCTAAGTCCTCATGGTTTTGCTCTTGGGCTTTACCCAAAAGGCCTCATTCTAATGAAGATATCTTTCTCTTATAAACTCACGATCTTTCTCATGTGTTTTCAATGTAGAACTATGTTTGCAACCTTACAACCCCAACAGTATTATCCCTCAATACACTATACCAGGGACGTCTAGTCAAAATGGTGTAGGTGAGCGACGTAACCACACCCTTGAAGATATGGTAAGAAGTATGATTGCATTTTCTTCTTTACCAGAGTCTCTTTGGGGTGAGGCATTAAGAACTGTAGTTTATTTACTAAATCGAGTACCTAGTAAAGCAGTGACAAAAACCCTTTTGAGTTATGGATGGGCAAGAAGCCTAGTATTATACATTTACATGTCTGGGATTGTCTAGATGAGGCTAGGTCTTATAGGTCCGCTGAAAAAAAAATGGACTTAAGGACTATCAGTTGCTATTTTGTAGGATACTCTGAGAGGTCAAAGGGGTTTAAGTTTTTGACTCCTCAACAATGTCCTTCTATAAGACGAGTAATGCAAAATTTATAGAGGACAGTGGGAGTATATCAGGGTGACAAATATCTTTTGAAGAGGAAAACATTAGCGATCTTGTTGAGATTACTACTAATGTAATTGATAATGATAGAGTAATCATCCCTACGCTTTTGATATTGCACATCGGAGAGGTAGTGAGCCAAGACATTTTCGTTCCTCCTCCAATTCAGTCAGAGAGTCCTTCTGTTCTAGTTGAGAATTTACCTCCAATTGTTGAACATATATTCCAACCTTCTCAAGCACAAGTGCCTTTAGGGAGATCCCATAGGGTAAGGAGACCAATAACTTTTAATGAGTATGTATATCTCCAAGAGCATGACTTTGACATTAGATTGGAAAATGATCCTGTCTTTTTCCAAGAAATCAAACAATGCTCTAATCTCACTCGGTGGATCAAAGTCATGAAGAAGAGATGAAGTCCATGGCAGACAACATCATTTAGGAACTTGTCGAATTGTCTAAAGGCGTGAAACCAGTTGGTTGTAAATGGATATTTTAAATTAAACTGGATTCACGAGGCAATGTCGAGAAGTATAAGGCTTCCCTTGTTGCTAAGGGATTTACTCAAAAGGAAGATATTGATTACAAGGAGACATTCTCACCAGTTTCAACGAAAGACTCCTTTAGAGTAATCATGTCACTTGTGACTCATTATGATTTAGAGTTACATCAAATGGACATAAAAATTGCATTTCTCAATGGAGAAATCATTGAGACTATATACATGGTCTAATCAGAGAACTTTGAATCTAAGGATTCAAAGCACCTAGTATGTAAGTTAAAGAAGTCCTTTTGTGGTTTGAAGCAAGCATCCCGTCAGTGGTTTCGAAAGTTTGATCAAGTGGTTTCCTCATTTAGTTTTAGAGAAAACCTTGTTGATCAGTGTATATATATCAAGTTTAGTGAGAGCAAGTTCATTATGCTTATTTTGTACGTGGATGATATTTTGTTGGCAAGTAATAATAAGGGCATGTTGCATGAAACCAAGTTATTTCTATCTAGTAACTTTAAAACGAAGGATCTTGGTGAAACATCTTTTGTATTAGGTATACAGATTCATCGTGATCATCCAAGGGGCATCCTTGGACTTTCGCAGAAAGCTTATATTGAAAAGGTGTTGAATCAGTACGACATGCAAAATTGTGCACTTTGTGACACACTTGTGTCTAAAGGTGAAAGGTTTAGCCTACAGCAATGCCCACAACTTGAAATTGAGATTCAAGAGATGTAGAAGATTCCTTATGCATCTGTAGTTGGAAGTCTCATGTATGCGTAAGTTTGCATACGTCTAGATATTGCATACATAGTTGGGATGTTAGACAGATATTTGAGTAACCCCGGACCATGACATTGGAAAGGCATCAAGAGAGTTATGAGGTATTTGCAGAGAACAAAAGATTATATGCTCATGTATAAGAGATCAGGTCATCTGGAGGTCATTGGATATTCAGATGCAAACTTTGCAGGATGCTTAGACAGCAGGAGGTCCATCTCAGGTTATGTCTTCATGTTGGCAAGAGGGAATATCTCTTGGAAAAGCGTCAAATAGACTCTTATAGTCACTTCTACGATGGAGGCAAAGTTTATAGTCTACTACGAAGCATCAAATCAGGGAACATAGTTATGAAACTTATCACAACATTACAGATAGTCAATGATGTTGATAGGCCATTGAAGATCAACTGTGATAATAAAGTTGCAGAACTATATTCATACAACAACCGCAGCTCGTCAAAGTCCAAGCATATTGACATCAAGTTTCGAGCGGTCAAAGAAAGAGTTTAGAGTGGTCAAGTGTGAATAGAACATGTTAGTACAAACTTTATGATTGTAGATCCACTCACCAAGGGCTTGCAACCTAAGGTGTTTTATGTGCATGTTGCATATATGGGGATGCTTCTATTGGGTGAAGTACCAGTTTAGTAGGAGTTTGTATTTATATTTGTCATTTTGCTACTCTCTATATATAATGAACATTTTTGTTATTATGCATATATGTGTTAGAGTGTATACTAAAAGCCTAGCTTTTGGTATAAACATTTATCTAGAAATAAGAATCACATTGGTCAAATGTCTACATTTATGATAAATGTAGTTGCTCAATTAATTTATATTGTAGATAACATGGTGTGTGGTGTCACACACAGAAGATCATGTTATCGGTTCCTTATAAATTATAAACAGTAGCTCACGACTAAGATGGAAAGGAACAAACCATTGGAAGGTCGTAGTGTAATTAGGTGTTAGTTTATCTTAACTATATAATTACACTAGTACACTTAGAGTGTATTGAGTAGGACTATTTGAGGTCGTTCTTTTTATACTGACTTTATAAAGGAACAAAGACTTCAGTTATTATGGAAGTGTGTGCTCTTAATCCTAATATAATAACAAGCACATATATTTGATATTTATTTCTTTAATTTATCAATGGGTGAGATTTAGTTCGATGAATCAATAAGCCCGATAAGTTGGGAAATGATATCACTTATAGTGTGTGTTGTTGATTATAGAAGGAAACTGTGTCCTAGTGATACTAGGTTGATAATGTCCTCAAGAGGAGCTCATAAGGATTGTCATGTTAAACCCTGCAGGTGGACTTAGTCCGACATGATAATAAGGTTGAGTGGTACTACTCTTGGACTTAGATATTAATTAAATGAGTTGTCAGTAACTCACTTAATTAGTGGACATTCGATATCTTAAACACAGGGAGACTAACACACTCATAATAAGAAGGAGCCCAAAATGTAATTTGGGATTGGTGCGAGTTCAATGATAGTTCTCTAGTGGAATGAATTATCATTGATAAAATTAAGTTGTGTGTTCGGGGCGAACATGGGATGCTTAATTTTATCGAGAGACCAAAACCAATTCCTCCTCTCGGTCCCTATCGTAGCCTCTTATTTATAGAGTACTATACCCACATATACCCACCTTCTATACCCACCTAAAGGGGGCCGGCCAAGCTAGCTTGGGAACCAAGCTAGGGCCGGCCTAAGTGTGGCTGGCCCTAGCTTGAACCCAAGCTAGTAGGGCCGACCATAATTAATTAAAAAGAAAATTTAATTTTAATGTTTATTATTATGTGGAAGATTTAATTTAAAGGAGAATTAAAATTAAAATATCTCTCTTGTAAAAGATTTACAAAAGATTAAAGAAAGAGATTAGATCTCTTTCCTTATTTGTAGATTGGAGAGATATTTTATTTTCTCTTTAAAATTATTCACATGTTAATAAAATTAAAATTATAGATATTTCCTTTTATTAACCATGAAGAGATTTTAAAGAGAAATTTTATTTTTTAAAATTTCCGGAAACAAATAAGGAAAGTTTTAATTGTTGATTGAAACTTGTCCAATTTGCTTCCTATTGATTTGGCCGGCCATCATTGTTTAATTGGGAAATATTATTTTATTTTTCTCAATTAAATCATGTCAAGGAAATTAAGGAAAATTTATTGTAATTAAATTTCCTAATTTACCTAGGCCAAGGAATATAAAAGAAGGGGTGAGGGTGCCTTCATAAGACACAACATCTATTATTCCTCTCCCTCTTTTGTTCCTTGGTGTGGCCGGCCATCATCTCCTTCTCTTCCTCTTGTGGTGGCCGAACCTCTCCCTCTCCCTTGGAGTTCTTGTGGTGGCCGGATACTACTCGGAGAAGAAGAAGAAGAAGGAGAGAAAGCTAGCATCTCTTGGAGCTTGGTTAGTATTTTGGTTTTTCTCCTTGGTAAAGCTTTTCTTTTGTGGCCGAACCTTGCTTGGAGGAGAAGAAAGTGGTTGGTGGTTTCTCATTTTGGAAGATCGTTGCCCACACAACGTCCGAGGTTAGAAGAGGAATACGGTAGAAGATCAAGAGGTTTTTTCTACAAGGTATAACTAGTAATTTCTATTTCCGCATCATGCTAGTTATTTATGGAAATAATACCAAATACAAGAGGCTTACGTTCTAGTATTTCGAATATGTTTTTTCGAAGTTGTGTTCTTTTGTTTCTTTCTTTTCCTTGTGATTTGATTGTTCTCTTTGGTTAACCTAAAGTTATTTTAGGAAATTAAATATTAGCTTTCTATTAAAGGTTTTGTCTAGTCGGTGGTGGTTGCTCCCATATCCAAGAAGGCCATGTGCCTCGCCACGTCAGTACTGGGAACCTTTTATGGAAATTAATATTTAATGGAATTAATAACTTAAGGAGACTTGGGTCGAACGTGTTAAGTTCCGCAAGAGATCCAAGTCAAAACCTAAAAGAACAAATAGATTAAGTTTTGGATCAAACGTGTTAAGTTCCGCATGCGATCCAAAATTTAATTTAAAAGAACACATGGTAGCTAGGAAAAGGTTCAGACCTTTGTACAAAATTTTTGTACAGTGGAACCTATAGGTTTTCCGAGTAGCAACCAACAATATGTTCATTTTTCACATACAATTTCTTGTTTGTTGCAACAGTAATAGATTTTAATTACCACTTTGAAATAAAGATATCATAATTTAATAATGTAATTTAGCATTTGGTGTAGCAAATATAATAGGGATTGTATTTTGAGTCATAAAGAATAAGTTATAGTTTACAACTGCAGTGTAGCTTAAGGTATTTGTAAACATGACATGGACCCTTTTGGTCATTAGGAGGATTAGTTGAAAATGTGCGTATGCAGATTACTTTTTATGTAATTCTCATGCTACACATCCACATCAAATCTATGTCATTAATAAAATTTGTATTGTGATTACTGTGAGACTTGTTACAATTATAGTAGCTATGACTCCTTTGTCCCTGCTAATAGAATTGATAGACCAGATTATTTACGGAGGTATTTTTACCCATAAAGATTAACATTGTTACATGTAACTAAGGAATATATTGCATGTTATGTTGCCTTCACATGTAGTCCAAGTGAAAGATTGTTGAATAATTTTATATCCGATAATCCGTCATAACCCACTATCTTTCCACTTAAGTCCAAACCTATTAATGTGATCTAATTGATGTGTTATTGCATTTGTTTACTTTAGAATATGGATATTATATGTGTAGACTCATTTATCTTAAATCTACTATCCATTATCATTAATGGGTTGATAATACATAGTGGGCATCATGCTATATATAGGGTGCCCTATACGGTTGGGAGAGATTTTTAACGATCTTTACTTTCCCATTCGATGAGGATGACACTGAACCCTTAACTCCTATGAAAGATCACACTTCGAATTTAGAATTTAGAGATAGTGCAGAGAGGATGTCTCCAACTTCAGATATAATTTAATTACAGTATAAAGTTTTCTATATTTTGTTATAATTTCTTTAATTTTCTTTGTATTTAAATTGATGAAAAAAATCCTATATAAAAAAAATATCATGTAAGTACATTAGATATGAATTTTTCTCTGCCATAAAATTGCATGAATTTTGAATTGCAAGTTTTGAATAAAACGAGTAAAAGACGAAGTATACGGAGAGAAAATAATGTGCCTTAAAAAAAAAAGTCTGATTCTGACTCAACCTTTGTTTTTTTAGCAAAAGTCACCTTCACTTCCGATGTCATATACGAGGAAAATAAATTATATGATTAATTTAATTATAGTCAATCGTCAAATAATTTAGAGATTCTAATTCAACCTTAGGACAATAACCACAAGACAGCCAACCGTCAAATGCCCAAGAGATTCTAACTCAACCACAAGGCATTTCTTACATGAAGTAATTAGCTTTCTAAGGACCGGATAAAATTTTCAATCAATTGAAAATGCAAAAAGTTTCAGGCGACTTGTTCTAGTGACCAAAAGGTTTCTAGGTAATCTAACTCAATCGGGAGGTCGTTTCAGCTCAGCGTCTGATAATTTAAATATTATTTTTAATAATTTTTTATCATTCGTTTTGATCTAAATTATAATTTGATAGGACGTTTTTTTTCCAAAAAAAAATCATGATTAGAATGGTCCATCTCCTATTCCTTTTTTTTACCCGAAGATCTACTCCTTGTTTTAGATGCCAAATTTCATTTTAATTACAAAAATAGAAAGATCAATCAAAGAAAAATAAAATTTTAAATTTTGTATGGTTGACTCGACTTCAAAGCTTAATGCTAAAATTATGGAATTTTAAAAAATAGATTGACTTTTTAATGAAAGTTATTTTTTGAAAAATATAACATGTTAACTTATTCTGTTCCAAATTTCGCGATCTTTTGAATCTATAACCTTTCGTATAATTTTCTGAAGAAAATAATAGTTATTAAAATTATAGAAAATTAAGATAAATTTTCATGAAAATTATTTGTATAAGAATATGGCATGTTATCTCTACAGGGTTAAAATTTTAAATTTGATAAATTATTAAATAATTTTCTAAAATTGGGATGGCAAAGAGAATGTTGGATTTTAAAATTTATAAAATAAATCTAAAAATGAGAAAAATTCAAAGATTTGCAATAAAAAATTCTTAATTACTAGATTATTTGCATCCTACTTTTGATGTGGTCAAAAATCTAAGCTAAAAACAATGGATGTAAAATGAGAGGTCATATCCTCTAATCTAGAATTTTTTGGACCCTATTCATTTATTGGATAGATAGACTGGACCCCATCTGTTAAATAGGTGAGATCCAACTCATCCAACCAATAAATGAACAAGGGATCAGGACTGATTCAGAGATTCGAGACCAGAGGATCCTTGCTTGTAAAATGAATGCAGAGAAATTTTGTACTGGTACGAATTACGTCAAGTTTATTTTTACATTATTATTATTTTATATTTTATTTATTTTTCCTACGTTAATGTTGATTTACCGTCCTAGCAATAACATCATTATCTTTATCTTGCTCTATCTTTGGAAGGCACCTTTTCCATTTTCTATTCTTACAAAGCAATACAAAATAGACAAAATTACAAATAGAGATGAATACAATAGAAATAAATTTGTAGGATCTATTTGATTCTAGAAGGGTGAATAGGTCCTTTTTATTTTTCGATCTTGTTTACATAGTTAGTTACATAGTACATAATAATAAAATAACTAAAATAAATAGGACAAGAGACAAACTAAATTTTACTTGTTCACAATCCTTCAGAGTTGCTACGTCCAAGCTATGCACGGAAGGTGCAAGCACAGTGAAAACATAAATAAGATAGTATGACAAACGAAGTGTCAATTTAGTCTGGAAGCCTGAATGCAGCAGCACACTTCCTAGTGCTTCCTAGATCGCACGAGTAGACTTGAGAGCACAGAACGAGAGAGCTTGATCTGAATGGATTGTAGTTGATTGTAGAATCCTTGAGCCTCTGCCACCCTTTTATTGAGCCTTGTCAAGACTTTTTCGATCGTTTGAAAGCTCATCCGTTCACTTGGATCTTCACTAACTTGACTGTTGGTTTGATCCTCTTTGACGCTAGATCAGGCTAAGTTTTCGACTTTCAGTCGTTTGAAACACTCTCCAGTCACTTGGAACTTGGTCAAAATTCATCCGTTGACCGAAGGGCTCAGATTCATCACGTTGGCTTTTGGTTAACCAAACCTATTTAGGTCGCTCATACTAGGTTAGGTCCGGTCACCCAGACATGGTCCAATCTCCCAAACCAGTTTGGATTGATCAAACTTCATCCGATCTCTGGACATGCTGCGATCTTCGATATCTTTATCCAACTTAAGCTTCTTGCAAGAAAAATATGCAAACAACATGCAAAATCTATTACTTAATTTACATAGATTTATTTGATTAGAGTTCACTTTTTTAAGACTTTCCAATATTTAAGGTTTACTCTTTTAGGAAATTTTCTCTTTATCAAATATTTAGTCATCTTTGACCCATGAATTTTTCTTATACTAAACATCTGATCAATCTTATTTTACCTGGACTTTCCACTCATGCTTAGATCAATCTTAACATGTTAGGATTATGAGTGAAAATGAATCGAACCAAAATATTTGATTTGTATTTAAAATTATCAAATTCGAGCCAAACTCAAATATGCTTAATAATTTTTCAAGACATTTAAATTTATAATATTTTGTTCCAATGTTTGTGAGCCACTCACGAGTTTTCATTATATGTTTATTATTTTCTATTATGTTATCCAATAAATGTATTTCAAAATATAATCCATTAACTCATTAACTAGTTAATGGGTTAATAAGTTATATTTTACTGGGCTAATGGGTTAATGAATAATAGGTTATATTTTCTTATATAACCCATTAATCTTTTTTCTAACCCTAATCTTTTCACAAACCTTATAGAGTGCTTTAGAGTTCAGATGATAATTGAAATCCTACTGAGGTCGTCAACCAGACAGAAGGAAGGTTGAAGGTGACGACAGAAAGCTGAGGATAGAGTCGTGAAGAGGTCATGCGATTGTGCTTCTAATGGTTCGGATCTAGAGTCTGGAGATTAGACAATAGCTTCTCTTTACCTCTACGTCCTTTTGTTTGGAAAAATCTAAGACATAAATCTCTCCTTTTTCTCCTCAATCTCTAATTTCTCTTTGAAGTATAGAATTGATTTTAGTTGTTTTTTTTTTCCTTTTTCTTGGAAGAAATTATTTTATTTCTTTAATGTTTCTATTTGTTTTATTTCTGAAAGAAATAGAAGTTACTAAATATTGATTTTTTTTGGGTATATATGGTTGTTGAATTTGATAACTTTCAGAGTTTACAATTTTACAGGTTTAAGTACAATAATATTTCCATGAAATTTGTTGGAGTCATTTATTCCTTGTTCTTGAAGATATATTTATTCCAAAGGATTTCATGAAATATATTTGAATAATTTATTTCATTACTAATATTTTTCAATTATAATCTCTCTTTAGATTTTTAAAGAATATGATTGATTATGTTCCAACAATAAATTCAGTTATTCAAGGTTCGTTAGATTCAAATAAAATCCCCGAACAAATAATAGATAAAGGGAATAGTGTAAATAATAATTTTACTGAGGATGATAATTTGTTTCATAAGTCAAAGAAACAAAAGCAATCTCAAGTATAGTTAGAAATGATTAATGTTGAGGATTAAAAAGGTGATAAGTACAAGTATAGACATTATCATCTATTACTCGCAAAAATGATGTCTAGTACTACAACATAATTAAAATGACACTTGGATTATTGTACTAAACACTTGGAGTCTAAAAAGGAACTTGAAGATAAACTCAAACAACAACTATTGTTAGGCTTCAAAAGTGTTACCTTTGTTGCATGATGAAAAATTTTATATGGAACACATGAAAGAAGCAGCTACCTCATGGATCCTAATGCATGAACATCTATTTACATTATTAGAAGAAGAAGGTTTTAATATATTTTGTAGAGATGAAATGCCTTAGTGGACTCATATATCATGACAACAACGAAAAAAAATTGTTTTGCAATATATAAAACTGAGAAGAAAAAATTACATGGTTTGTTGAAAAATATAATAAAAATTAGCCTAACGACGGAATTATGAAAGTCAAAGAATCAAAAAATAGAGTGCATGGTTATTGTGGTCAATGGATTTACTTTTCTTGGAAATTGAATAAGAGCATTCTCAATTTTTTTACATATCTCTCCTCATGGTGGTCCTCAAATTTCAAATATCCTTCTAAAGTATAAAGGGCATGAGAAATTTGAAAATAAGATATATGTTCATTCTACTGATAATGCGAGTGTTAATGTTGCTACAATTAAATATATGAAGGAAGATTTCTTGAAAATAAATGCAAATTTATTATTATTTTTTTAGGGGGGGGGGGATTATTCCATGTTCAATGTTATGCACATATTTTAAATCTCATAGCTCAAAATTGTAAGGACCTCGAGGTATGCACATATTTTAAATCTCATAGCTCAAAATTATAAGGGCCCTGAGGTAGTTTTGATATGATCAACCGAATTAAGTTAGGTCCTGTGTGTGTTTGATGCCTTGTGTCTAAGTGTGTAGGGACTTAGGAGCACAGGAAGTCAAGCGAAAGACACAACTAGCGAGAAGAATGACACGGGAGAGAGTCGACGAGCTCGGTGTATCGAGGGATAAAGTGCAATGGAAGCGTATGCTGGCGGACGAGAAGGAGGCGCGCGACATTTCTAAAGGACGAGAGTCCAGAGTGGAAGCTTGCTAGAGGAGAAGGTCGGAAAATAGGTTCGGGTGAGCCATATTTTAGATGACCGAAATCACCCAAGCGAATGGAGAAGAAACCGGGCAATCAATAAGAAGTTGACTGTCTGGCAGGGACTACCCTAGGCAGCCCAGGGCGCCTCCTCAACGTGCCCTTGTCAAAAGCGGTATGGGCACCTGGAGTTGTTCCAGGCACCAAGACTAGATAAGTTTTATCAATACCAGCTGTTGCGAGTTGTTGCGATGTGGATAAAGTTTTATCCACACTCAGGCACCTAGAGTTACCACATCAACAAATGATCAGATTCGATCAGTAGACTATAAATAGAGCCCTGATCTCAATAGTTCAATACAAGACTTTCTGTACTTAGAACTACATCTCTATTTTCAAGTTCTGTATTTCCAACGCTTGTAAGAGGCTTCTCCGCCTACGATAAAAGGAGAATTTGATTAGTGCTTTCAACATTTTGGATTAACAACCTCCCCAGTTATAACCAAGTAAAAATTGATAATCTCTTTTAGTTTGTGCATTTTAGTTTATTCTAATAAAGTGGTTTTCTTAATCGAACTGTAAGTTTCGAGAAAGGTCTGCTTGCTTTTTCAGGGCAATTCACCCCTCTTGCCAACCGATCGAGAACTAACAAAAATGACCTCAATGAAATTAGGGATATTATTTATATAATTTGTCAAAGCATAGATTTCATTAGAAGAACAAATGTTAAACTCATTCAATTTGTTGAAATTGTGAAGCAATTGAAATTACATGAAAGAAGATTGGTTGATGATTGTAAGACAAGATGAAATTCAACTTATGAGATGTTGAGAACAATAATTTCTTTCAAAGAAGTTTATTTAAGATTTAAAGACCAGGAATCTAAATACATTCATTGTTCAATAGAAGATGATGGGGAGAAATTGCATAAAGTATTTTTAGTCTTCAAAGTATTTTATGAAGTGACCAAAATTATTTTTGAAAGTGAGTATCCTATTGTCAATCTGTTTTTAAATGAAGCCTATCGAGTAAAAGTAATCTTGGATAATAAATCTTGTGGTGAAGAAGAGTTTATTAGAAAATGATGCAAAAAGTGAAAGGAAAGTTTGATAAATATTAAGGTACGTGTAATTTATTAATGATTGTTGGTTCAGTTTTAGATTTTAGATGCAAAATGTGAGTACTTAAATTCACTTTTCCTGAACTTTATATAACTCATTTGAATAGATGTAGTTGTTGAAAAGCTTCAAAGATTAAAAAAACACAATTTTGAATCTCAAGATAGCAACAACTCACTCAAATTAATAGAGAACATAGTGTCTTTTCTTCTGGATGGTCTGAATTCTCTTCTTACATAAAAGAAATTAAAATACTTCAATCTGAAAAATTTGAGCTAGATGTATATCTAAAGAAAGGTTGTCATAAGCATAATCTAAATTGATCCTGTCCGAATGCTGAATCAACGGACGCTGGGCACGTGGCGCTCTCCGGGTTGCTGATGTAGATCTCCGGCTAGTCTCACGAAGCTCCGGCGAACCTGCACAGAAGTCGAGCCGGGAAGGGGTTCCCGGCGGCGACCCTCCGACGCTCAAGTCAGGTAAGCAAGTGGTGGAAAAAGTAGCTCCAAAGCTTGTAGAACGCGTACCTCCGGCGAAGTCTGCAGCTCTTTATATAGAGCGGTGAAAGAGCTTCTACACGCCCACCGAGGCGCGTACGTGTCCGCAGCCCATACCTCGGTATGTGTTTGTCAGAAAGCTTACCTGACGCCATACTGCAACAGTCCCATCGCGCCTTCGATGGGACAACAGGACACCCCGTTGTCAGACTAGGAGTATGGTTTAGCCATATGACTTGACGGCTGTCAGCAGATGTTCCTGTCCCTATTTACCCACCACCGGCCAGGACGTCCATCCGGCCGGCTAGACGAAGAGCGCCGTCCGGAAGGCTTTAATTCCCTGCGCCGGCCGGGCGGTGCGCCCATTACGTCCTGCCTTCTCTTAGGCCTTCCGCTCGGTCATTATTTACTGTCTCATTGTGCGTCGGAACCCCGATCCTTGTCAGGGCGCCTTTTACTATCAGATGTTTACTGGCAGACCGATCGGCTTGCCCTTTTCTCATGAGTCCGTTCGGCTCACCTTTCTTCGACGGGCCACCTGACCTTTTGACCTCCACGTGGCATTGACCCCTCGTTAAGGGGTCCCGGGCTCTTACCACCGGATCATAAATAATGCATTTGATGCTCTTAATTGGTGGAAGATCAATACATACAAGTTTCTAATGCTGTCAATTTTGGCTAGAAATATTGAGGCAACTTTTAGCATAAAAGCCATGTTATTGACAAGTAGCATGCTTCTTTAACTCTTACAATTGTAGAAATATTGATGTGTGGTGGAGATTGGTGTCGAAAATGACATTAAGTGATTAAAAAGACTAAGGTACAATGTCGAAAACGACATTAAGTGATTAAAAAGACTAACGTACAGTGTTAACATATTTTTCTTATGTTTTTTTTGCTTCTAATTAAAAAATATATTAAAAAAATAAATGATACATTTTATCATTATTATTTAGGTTGAAAAAACAATATTTGATAATTGATTCATTTATAAATTAAATTGATCATTGGAAGCTGCCACTATGATTGAGGATAAAATTGAATTTAATTTTTAGTATTTTATATTCGGCTTTTTACCGAACCACTTAGGCAAGTTTTCGAAATTAACAAATTGGATAGAGAAGTTTCAAAATTACCAAATTATGTACCCATTTCCCATTTTACCATCATCAGCCGACTGATATTTTGGATCAGTCGAATCGATTTCATTTTTTACCAAAACATCAAAATTTTGAGCAAACAGTCGACTGATTTATTTATTTATTTTTTCAAAATCGATTTTAGATAAAATTAGTTAATGAACCAAATAATCTCTGATTGACATGAAACTAGTTCTTATGTATTCAATCATCTCTCCTAATTATATCTATACTCTCAAACGTCAATTTAACATTTGGTATATCAACCAATTTTACTCAAAATTGGTTGATGAACCAAATGATCTCGAATTAATATGAAACTGGCTTCTATGTATTCGTCTATCTCTCCTGATTATATTCATGCTCTCAAATGTCAATTTAACTCAATATATTGAAAGCAATATTTTTTAAATATGAATATATTTGAAAAATTCAATCCATGTTAAAAAAAATTCAACTGATGGACCAAACTACCTCAGATTGAACCTAGATCCTATGTCTTCTGCTAGTTCTCCTAATTATATCCATGCCTCAAATATTAATTTAACCTAATATACTAATAGCAATAATTTTTTTAGATATGAATTAAAATTTTTAAATATTTTTGTATTAAAAAATTATTTCTCTCAATATATTAAATCAAATTGAGGTTTGATCCAATATATTAATAGCAATGATTTTTTAAATATGAATTAAAATTTTCAAATATTTTTATATTCAAAAGTCATTACACTTAATATATTGAGTCAAATTGAAATTTAAGGGTATGAATATAATCAAAAGAGATAGAAGAACACATAGGAACTAGTTTAAAGTCAATTAGAGGTCATTTGGTCCATCAGCCGATTTTGTCCAAAATCACCTGATGGATCAAATGACTTCAAATTGACATAAAATTAGTTCTTATATATTCGACTATCTCTCCTGATTATATATATACTCTTAAATGTAAATTTGACTCAATATATTGAGAGCAATTATTCTTTAAACATAAAAATATTTATAAAATTCAATTCATGTTCAAAAAATAAGGTTGATAGATCAAACGAACTCGGATTGACATAAAACCGATTCTTATGTGTTATTCTATCTCTCCTTATTATTTCCATATCTTCAAGCATCAATTTAATTCAATATATTGAGAGCAATGCTTTTTTGAACATAAATTATTATTTTTAAATATATTCATATTAAAAAAATCATTGTTCATAATATATTAAGTCAAATTGATATTTAAGGATATGAATATAATCAAGAGAGTTATATGAACACAGAAACTAGTTTCATATCAATTTGAGGTCGTTTGATCCATCAGCCAAATTTTTTTAACACGAATTAAAATTTTCAAATATTTTTGTGTTCAAAAAATTATTGCTCTTACTTAAAAAGGGCAGGGAATTCATGATACCAAGATAGTGATCCCCTACTCGGTCAGCCAGCTCAACCTATGTAGTTCAACTTTATATTAGTTGCCCATGTTAGTGGGCCTCGTACACGTGTCCTGTTCTAGTTCTCGACTCGATACCCTGAATGTTCGGCGATCCAAGCACCTTAAACTTGGCATTACGGCAGGCCAAGCACCCTTACTCACATCCCAAACTCGCAATACACTTGCTCATGGTCGTGCCCGAGCTTCGTAAGAGGATTCCCTCTTGAGCTTTATACTCAATTTGTCCCTCTAACACTGCAGGCTTTCTCAATTTGCCATCCTGGGTGTGCCTCTAATGGGTGACCTGAGGTATGAACAATGGTGGATTCAGAAATTCAAATATGAAAGGACGATCGCGATTTGTTTGACACGTTTATCATTTGGGTGAGCTCCATTCCCTCTGGGAGAGGCTCTGTTAGAACCCGACGCCGTAGAAGTTGGCCCACATCACCTTCTCCAGCTCCGACATTGCCTCTGTCGACGATCTCTCTGGGAACACCTCCTGCAGATGGTCTCTCGCAAGGACGAGCTCCTGTCGCGCGATCGCTGGCGCCTTCTTCCGTGAGCTCAGCAAGGGGTGAAAGCGGGGAGCTTGTACAAGATACATATTCTAAAGATATTCACATGGATGATAACATTTACTCTAAATTTAATTTAGATATATGCATCACTCGATATCAATAAATTAAAAAAAATATTTTAATTATTATCGAATGAATATTTTAAAAGTTGACTTTTTTTTTCTTGTTAATTACTCTGCCTAGGTAGTAATTAGAATGAATTTCCTTATGGCGGCGATTCCACAAGATGAACAGGCGGTGCCCTTGCTAGCAATGACAGTCGCTCTTTCATGTTATCATCCTCACTTTCCCCTGTCTCGTTCTCTTCCAACGACCTCATCTTTGTCTCTGGTGTGAGGTAGGTGTGCAACGTTCCGACAATGCAAATGCTACCCAATATGATCAAAGCGTACATCATCCCGATGCCCTGCTTCCACTCGCCTTCTTCCGCGATCTCGGTTTCCACCCATAATATTAGGGGGTCCGCAGTTCACTGCCGACGCGGGTCGAATCAATAGCTCGTAAAGAAGGCACAACTTAGATAAGGCCTCCTCAAAGCTCTCTAAGCAAGTTTTTTTTTTTTTTTAATAATTGACTATAATTTTGGATTTTGGAGGTGAATCCCACATAAGATTTTCAAGAACAATCCAAGCACAAATGGATCCCGGCAAAAAGACCCAACATTACAAGTTCGAACACTATGATATGCAAATTCAAACTGCCATTGTATCTTACCCCTTATGGTCGCACTATGGCCCAGGGCACTCCAAACAACCATATAGATTTGTACACAAAAAGAAAGAAGGTTCGATTCCAACATCACAAATTTTGAAATAATAATAATAATAATAATAATAATAATAATAAAATTTTATTCCACTAGATGTGATTAGATATATAGATTATTCTACGCTATTGAGTTTATCTCCTACTATATCATCATTTATACTTAAATAAATTTTATCTTATTTTATTGTTATTAACCATTTTTTTTATATTTCTCTTTCTCGTTTGATGTGCAGATTTATCATAGTTTCATATCGCCTAACTAGAACATTTATTGGTTGTTTAAGTACATATCCATACCATTTTAAATATATCTCTCAGAGTTTTCACTCAATAAATATAATTTTGACGTTCTCTCTAATGCTCTCATTTATTATTCTGTACATCCTCGTATGTTCACATATCCACCTTAACATCATCATCTTTGTAATTTTAATCTTCTACTTATGTGCTCGAGTATAGTCCAACATTCAGTGTCATATAATATAGCAAGTCTAATCGTCATTTTATATAAAGGTGTCAATTCGGGTGGGTCAAGTTGGGTTCGGGTCGGGTTGATTTTTTTTAAAACCCAACTTGAACTTGACCCGAATTCGAATTCAACCCGAAATCCCTAAACCTGAATCTGAACCCGACCAACCCGAATCTAACCCTGATAACCCGAAAACCCAATTCAAAGCAACATTTTTTTTGCTATCTTCCTTATAATTCTTCACTTTTATCTCAATACTTCATCATCATCATACTAATTTTGATATTAATATACATAAAAATATCTTAATTTTCAAACAAATTTGATTTAACCCAAAAAAATTCACTAAACCCTATAGTTGGGTCAACTCGAACTCAACCCACTCAACTAAAAAAATTTCAGTTTAAATCCGACCTGAACCCGAAAATGCTTAATTCGAACCTGATTTTTTTCCGATAGACTCAAGCTGGGTCATCTGGTCGGGTACATTTTGACACCCCTAATTTTGTAGAACTTTTCTTTAAGTTTTAAAGGTACTTTACGATCATATAAAACACCCGATGTCCTCCTTCATTTTAACCATCCTACTTATATTCTATGTAAGATATATTTCTCAATCATTCCATCGTTTTAAAAAAAAAAATGATTCTAAATATTTAAAACTCTCAGTTTTAGACAACTCATCATTTCATATCTTAACAACTGTCTCATTACATCTAATATTGCTAAATTTAAATTTCATATATTCTGTCTTTATTTTACTAAGCCTAAAATTTTTCATTTCTAGTATTCCTACCAAAATTTTAGTTTAATATTTACTCCTTTACGTGTCTCGTCTATAAAAATAATATCATTTACAAATAACATACATCATGGTACTATGTTTTTTAATATGTCAGTGAGTTTATCCATTATTAATATAAAAATATAAGGACTTAGAGTTGATTTTTAATGTAACCCTATTTTTATTGAAAATATTTTAATTAATTTACTTAAATTCATCACTCTAGTCATTATATTTTCTTACATATGCTTAATCAGTCTAATATATGATATGCTAACACCATTATTTTTTTTAATTCTCGATATAATTTTTTAATTAGTTGATTAAAAAGATATTTAATTTACATTGTCAATGTATCTGTAAGAATATAAATTGATTTTTGATTCATCTCTTTCCTTAAGTTTTTTTAATTATTTTTTCATAAATTTTATTATACTCATATCGTTTATATTTTTATATAAGAAAATTTGAGTAGTAAATTTTGGCAAGCGTTGGATAAATCGTCTTGGGCGAAAAGTCGCTGGGATTCTGGTAGACGCTGTCAAAGTCAACGTCTTCTTCTAAGAAGAACGAAAACGTTCCCTCGAAGGATCAATTAAATCTCCCAATTACCACCGCCAGCGATGCGGCCGCTTCCCTTCTATTTCAATCTTTCAACGCACGTCGCTCCCATCCATTTCCCCGTCATTTGTCCACTTGCCTCGGAGACATATAATCCCTTCTTCATCCGCTAGGGTTTCCTCGTTCCACACCTGCTCGCTCGCTGCTGAGCGGTTGACTCGTAGAGACTCAGATCTTACCTCTCCATTCTTTTCGGCTGCTGGTGAAGTGGTGGAT
This sequence comes from Zingiber officinale, assembly GCF_018446385.1. Lineage (NCBI taxonomy): Eukaryota > Viridiplantae > Streptophyta > Magnoliopsida > Zingiberales > Zingiberaceae > Zingiber > Zingiber officinale. The sequence continues at coordinate 134,785,061 of NC_055997.1, read as the reverse complement.
TCGCGATGATGTCGGATGAACTGGTGCCTTCGAGGTACGTGAAGCTCACCAAGGATCAGGATACGCCGTTGGAGGAGATCCGCCCTGGAGAGCTCAACCAGCCCGTTCAGGTTCCTCAGGTCGCAATATACCAAGCCATTTTTAACATCTTTAATCTTTTCCTTATTCAGTAATTGCAATGGATCTGTCAAAAAGCATCCGTTGCTTATCGATTGATGCCGGAGTTTGTTTTATCAGTTGGAGGTTCACCGATGTAACGAATGTGGGCAACCCCTACCGGAGAGCTATGAGCCACCTGCTGATGAAGCTTGGACTACTGGCATTTTTGGCTGTGCCGATGATCCAGAAAGCTGTAAGATCTGTCTCTGTTCATTTACTTCATCAATTAGTTGAACCTGCTATTCAGACAAGATTGGAGTTAACCCGTTTTTACGATGTTTTAATAGTTAGATAAAGGCCCCGGTATCATGATTGATTTTTTTGGTCCTGGCATTTCTCGGTCATATCTGGCTGTATTAATTTTCTGCTTTACAGTCAACTATGACAACACACTGCAATTGCCTCTGCATACGGCCTTGCCTAACCTTGTTTGGTAGAGTTAGTGTATCAAAGATCCATATTTACTATCTTCAAGATCGTTTTTTTGCTGCTTTATGAAGATTTTAAACATATTGCAAATTTGTAAGCTTAGAAGGAAATTATTTTGTTTTCCTAAAAAAGTAAAATTTAAATAAAAATATAATAATTTTTGTCAAAACTACCAAATAACAGTTTTGGGCAAATTTGTGAAATTTTAAATCTAAACAATGCAGTAATTTTGGCTAAAATTGTTGTAGTAGTTTTGACTAAATGTGCTACATGAACAATTTTGAATCATTTGGTTATTTTTTTTCTGATCGCCTATTTTTCTTCTTCATGTTATTATCTAGTTCGCCTTTGATTCATAAGATTTTACTATCGTCTATATCAAATTATTTATTATTTACATTTAACACAAAAAGGAATTTCGGAGCCAAAACTCAATGGCTTGTTCCAGGTAGACATTAGAAGGTGGTATATTTTCATGCACCTAGCAGCATGGGCATTATCCACTCTGTATTGTCTTGTGTGGGTAGGTTAACCCGTGAACCAATGAGACAGTTGTCAAATGACTCAAATTGATTATGCCATTACAATTCATGATTTTATTTATTTATTTATTTATTTATTTTTTCAACTCATGATTTGATGTCCTTTAGGTGATCCTAGTACACACAAATATTATATTTGGATTTATACTCCATGTCTGATGATATCTTCTTGGCAATAAAGGCATTAAGTATCTCTCGTCATATCATTTGAATCCTTTGGAAGAAAAATGTAAACCTCTCCATCTCCACCAGCATTGTAAAATACTAATGTCTATTCTATCTGTTATGACTTGATGAATGATTTTTTAATTCTTTCCAAAGAGGTTAAATGAAGGGGAGCCTTGGCGCAACGGTAAAGTTGTTGCTTTGTGACTAAAAGGTCACGGGTTCGAATCCTGGAAACAACCTCTTGCAAAAAGCAGGGTAAAGCTGCGTATAATGGGTCCTTCCTCGGGACCCCGCATAGCAGGAGCTTCGTGCATCGGGCTTCCTTTTTTTTTCCAAAGAGGTTAAATGCTCTTTAATGGCTAGTATTTTTGACCTTCTGGCCTCTTTTTTATTCTGGTAATTGCCCCTGTACAACAACAACCAAGCTTTATCCCACTAGGTGGGGTTGACTATATGGATCTTTTTATGCCATTGAGCTCTATCTCCTACTGTATCATCATCTATATTTAAATAAATTTTATCTTGTTTTATTGCTGATAACCAAGTCTTTTTTTGTCTTCCTCTACCTCGTTTGATATGCGTGTTTGTCATAGTTTCACATCACCTAATTGGAGCGTTTATTGGTCGTCTAAGAACATGCTCGTACCATCTTAAATGTCTCTCGGAGTTTTCCCTATGCAACTCCGACTTTCTTTCTAATTCTCTCATTTCTTATTCTATCCATTCTCGTATATCCACACATCTACCTTAACATCCTCATCTTTGCAACTCTTATCTTCAGCTCATGTGCTCGAGTCATAGCTCAACATTCAGCTCCATATAACATAGCAGGTCTAACTGCGATTTTGTAAAATTTTTCTTTAAGTTTTAGAGGTACTTTACAAGCACATAAAACACCTGACGTTTTTCTCAATTTCAACTATCCTGCTTATCCTGCTTGTATTCTATGTAAGATATCTCTCTCAATCCCTCCATTTTGCAAAAATAATCCTAAATATCTAAAGCTCATGGTTCCGGGCAACTCGTCATTTTCTATCTTAATAATTGTCTTATTATGTCGAATATTGCTAAACTTAAATTTAATATCTTTTGTCTTTATTCTACTAAGTCTAAAACCTTTACCTTCTAGTATTTCTTGCCATAATTCTAGTTTAGCATTTACTCCTTCATGTGTTTCATCTACCAAATAATATCATCTGCAAACAACATACACCCATGGTACTGTGTCTTGAATGTGTGCAGTGAGTTTGTCTTCGTCCATAATTAGTATAAAAAGATAAGAATTTAGATCTAATCTTTGATGTAACCCTATCTTTATTGGAAATGCTTCAGTTACTCCGTTTGAAGTCTTTACTCTAGTCATTACATCCTCGTACATATCTTTAATTAGTTCAATGTATGTTACGTTAACATCTCTTTTTTCTAGAATTTTTCATATAATTTCTCTTGGGACTTTATAATTTCTCTTGCCATCTATTTGCTAAATTTAATTGTTCATGCTTGCCTTATCTCTTGATTTTATAATTCTTAGTTATAATTTCATATTATTTGTTTTTATGGGATCTCTCTGGATGATAGGTTGGACAGGGTTGTTCTGTCCTTGTGTTTTGTTTGGTCGCAACGTGGAGAGGCTTAGAGAAGATACTCCATGGACAAGTCCTTGTATGTGCCATGCTCTCTGCGTTGAAGGTGGTCTTGCACTTGCTGTTGCTACAGCGGTTTTCCATGGAATTGACCCTAGCACATCATTTTTGATTGGAGAAGGGCTAGTCTTTACTTGGTGGATGTGTGGCATCTACACTGGTATATTTAGGCAATCATTGCAGAAGAAATATCATCTGAAGGTATTCTCTCTCTCTTTCACACGCACTAGAGTACATCATCTCAGATCTGATTGTCTTATTTTTATGGCTTAAACAGAAGATATCATCTGAAGGTATTCTCTCTCTCTTTCACACACTAGAGTACAGCATCTCATATTTGATTGTCGTATTTGTATGGCTTAAACCATTTGTTTTTGTTAAACCCTTCATCCTTTTTCCCTTGCGTTTTCATTTTAATTTGTTCTTCAGTTTCTTTTCTCTGCACGAAGTTCATATATTTATTTTCAATGCTCATAAGTTTGTTTTCTTGTTTAATGAGGTAATTTTTTAATAGTTGAATATTGTGTGGGCTTGGTTCTGATTGAAAAGGGACCTCACTTTTTATTTCTTTGTTATTTCGTAAACATAAGAAAATCAGTTTTTCCTCAACAGGGTTTTTCGAAAACAGTCTCTTGCAAAGCCGGGTAAGGCTATATACAATAGATGTTTTCCTGGGCCCCGCATTAGCAGAAGCTTCGTACACTGGACTATCCCTAAGGTTTTTCAAGATGCCATGCCATAATATGGACCTATTTACTATATCTTTAATTTGATTTGTTGTAGTTTGATTTTAGGATGTCTGTCAGTGACATGAATATTTGTATAGGAAAGGATATCATGTACTGATATGGGAATATCATGAGAAACATGTGTTGGCGATAGTGAGATGGAATTGTGGGCTTCATGTTTTACTTGTAAGATTCCACAAACTGAAATCTTCAAATGATGTTCTTTAGCATGCTTCAGCTACTGAAAACATTAGTTGAGCAGAATTTGATATCGCCTTAAAGGAATAGTTTCTGTACAGTGAAGAAACTAATCCTTACATTGGTGTGTATTGGCCTATATATGAACTAATCCTTACGGTGAAGAAACTCAAAAGGGTTGATGTTAAGATGTTTTTGTTCCAGATATACACGTTTCTTAAACTTTTGGAACCTGGCTGGAGATATGTACGTGCTTTCCTTTTATAGTGTGTGTGCTGACCTAGCTCTCAATAAGAGATGTTTTCTATGCAGATTTAATTTTGCCTATTCAAACCCACTAATTGTTGTCATTTCTTTGTCCTCCCATCTTTAATTGATTTGACATTTATGATCTGAACACAAATCGTTGTTAGGATGCTCGAATATGGTTTTTATTCAATAGTCATGTATGAGAGAACTCCATATGGTTCTTTCTTCAATGAGGTATCAATGTCATAAATGATTAGACATTCTATTGTTAATATGTATATAGAACATATGCATTTTGTGTACTGGTTACAGTGACCTATTCATCTCTAATCCTATTTTGGTGGCAGAATTCTCCTTGTGACCCATGCATGGTCCATTGCTGCATGCATTGGTGCGCCATCTGTCAGGAGCATCGTGAAATGAAAGGTCGATTATCTGATAATCTTGTCACGCCAATGACGGTCGTCAACCCACCGCCTGTGCAGGAGATGAGTGATCGCAGCAGTTCAGCAGTCTCTGAGACTGGTGCCCAACTCAACAACCACGCCCAGGTGGAGACACAAGCTGTATAGTTTGGCGTGATTCTCATGTACTTGTTTGAGAACATCGGACAGAATACAAGGTGATAGATCATTTGTTTAGGCTTCTTTCTTGTGAAACTTATTGGCATCCATTAATCCATATGAACGAACATCATCATATCTTCCAAAAGTTATCATTTTGTTACTATTTTGATGCTTCGTGTGGTTTACGAGGTAAATGTGTGGTTGTTTACTTTCATCATTGATGCGTTTTTGGGTTAAAAACTCTTCGCTAGGTAACATTGACATTGCTTTCGAAATGTTATGGTATTTTTTTTAGCACAGATTTGCTAGGTTGGATTATACTTGGTTGGTTCAAGGGGCTGGAGAAAAATAAAAATATATAGGATTTAGGTGAGTTCAATTTCGGATGACCAAAATCATTCAAGCGAGCGGAGCTGGAGCGAAAGCCTGAACAAAAAGTCAACTTTGAGTTGACTCTTGTTTGGGCACTCAGACCATTGTGGTGTCACCAGGGTGCCTCTACTCTTCGACATTGCGGATCAACGTCAGCAACTATCCGAGCACCCGAAGTGGGTTTGAGCGTCCAGAACGGGATAAAATTTTATCTTATGCCCGTTGTATAGCCCCATTTGCGAGAAGATAAGATGTACCACGCTGGGGGCACTCGGACCATGCCACTTCTAACCAGTGGACTATAAATAGAGCTATAATCTTCTTCATTTCGAACAACACACTTTATATTTTGAATATCTTTCTGTTTTTCACTTCCATGTTTTATTTCAGTGTACGAAGCTTCTCCGCCTCCGGCGTTTTGTTCGAGAAGGAAATCTTCATAGTGAGTTTATTTTTCTTGGAGTAACAATCATCTGATTGACAACCAAATAAATTGTTTATCTCATACTCCTCTTAATTCAATTATTATTTTCTTTAAGTGTGTAATTATTTGAAAGCCTGATACTTTGAGAAAGGCTTGCATCAACTAGTTACTAAATCAATCTTCTAAAAAAAATAGGGGGGGGGGGGGTTGTCACCACCCGCCCACGCTCCATCATTGTTTTAGGGTATGGAGTACATCCCCCAGGGCGTAGCGTAGACGATGGACGCATAATATCTCTGCCGTAATGGCCAGGGGTCGATTCTCAGGAACTGACGACCTGGGGTTTACCCCACCATGCGCCTATGGCCTGTGTACCTGCATGAACCTCCCTCCATATCCGTGGGGCCGGCACTAGGGGAGCTGCTAAGGTAGCAAATCTACCTTTTTTTTAGGGTATGGAGTACTGAGTGGTTGTAGATATAATTTTAGAGATTGTGTTTGATAGCTTGAAGACCTAGAATGAGATGAACTTGGGAGGTACAAAGGATCAAATGACATTGAGCAAGCATAGAAAGCTTCATGCATCTATGCTTCATGCATTCAATGAATTGGTGGCTAACACTGTTGGATCATGTACCGTGTGGTAATTGTTGGTGCAATATTTCCTAGGTCAAGGTTGACCTGGTTGACTAAGTTTGAGAAGAATCAAGCTTGAGTCTTGATGTTTGGGTTTCAATATTTGACAATACATGGAGACTGATAATACATGGAGATTGCAGGTGCAATCGTTCATTTGGGGAGATTGTTGGTACAATTCTCCTCTGGTCAAGGTCGACTAGTTAGATGTGAAGAAGAGTCAAGTAGGTCAAGACTGACTGGATACTTGACTGAGAAGTCCTGGTGAGTGAAGCCAAGCAGTTGGAAAATCCTGGTGAGTGAAGCCAGGTGAAAGACCTAGTGAGTGAAGCTAGGCAGAGGAGAAGTCCTGGTAAGTGAAGTCAGGCAGTTGGAAAATCCTGGTGAGTGAAGCTAGACAGTATGAAAATCTAGTGAGTGAATCTAGGTGAAAGTCCTGGTGAGTGAAGCCAGGCAGATGGGAAACCCTAGTGAGTGAAGGTAGGTGAAAGTCCTGATGAGTGAAGCCAGACAAATGGAAAACCCTAGTGAGTGAAGCTTGGTGAGTGAAGCCAGGCAAATGGGAAGTCCTAGTGAGTGAAGCTAGGCAGAAGGGAAGATCTCGTGAGTGAAGCCAGGCACGTGGAAATCCAGGTGGATCAAGGTTGACCGAACACCTGGTATTGAGAAGTCCAAGTAGGTCAAAGGATTGACCGGATACTTGGCACGAGGAGAAAAGTTCAAGTGGGTCAAAGGGATTGACTGGACATTTGGTGAGGAAGTCCTAGTAAGTCGAGGGTGACTGGATGCTAGACATGATGTCCCAACAGGTCATGGTTGACCGGATGTTGGTTTTAGGGACTTTGGACGTGATTTGGAAAGTCACAAGTGAGTCTAATCGATCGATTGACTCATGTCAAATCAATCGGTTGATCGATTGGGTGAGTCCCACGACAATTACTTCCTCCCAATCGATTGGGAAGGAATCAACGTCGCACAGAACGCCTCCCAATCGATCACCCGATCGATTGGGAGTCTCCAATCGATTGAGTGATCAATTGAGAGGCAGAAAATCGTGTGAGAACCCTGAATCGATCGGGTAATCGATTCAGGCGATTTCCAGAGAGCACAGAAGCGCTCTGGATCGATCAACTGATCGATCCAAAGCCTCCCCAATCGATTGGGAGCAATCCAATCGATTGGGATCCGACCGTTGGCGTTGGATAAAGCCGTTGCGAGTGTTTTCTTCAACAGACTTTCGCCCGATTCATCTCAGATACACGGAGATTTCTCCACAGAGCTCACCGCCAGATCTTGAAGTTTCTTGGAGCAAGGTGTTTTTGCACTTCCAAGGTCAAGAAACGTTCCAAACAAGAAGGGGAAGCTAGCTAGGGTTTACTGTGTAAAATCTTGTAAGGTTTACTTGTATTTTGCTTCTTCTTTTCTTCTTGTTGTTGTGTGAGTTTGTACGAGGTTTCTCCATCTCCAGCTGCGACCGAGAAGGAGTGTTTTCATAGTGGAGAGTGCTCGTGTGTGTGGATCCTTGGATTAGTCACCTCTTCTTGAGGTGGATACCAAGTAAATCCTTTGTGTTAGCGTTGTATTTGTGTTTCTTGTATTTTCTGCTGCATATCATCACTAAGAAACAAGCGACAATGAGCACGACGAGCTATTCACCCCCTAGCACATTTCTACCCTAACAAGTGATATCAGAGCGAGGTCGCTCTTCACCGGAATCATCGCCGGAAGGGGCAACAAAGCTAGAGTGTGAAGAAGTTGAAGCAAATTCAAAAGTCAAAGAATTCATCAAAAGCTCAACTTCAAATGGAATTCCGATATGGACTCGGATTCAACACGAGAGTGCCTCCACCATTCAAAATGACGAGCTTCGATTCTTGAAAATTAAGAATCGAAAATTTTCTTATGATGGAGATAGAACAATGGTTTGCTCTAATGGAAGGCTTCGAAGCTCCAAGAAATTCAAAAGGCAAGACTCTCAAGAGGAGCAAATGGAGCCAAGAGCAAATTCAAAGGAGCGAGACAAATGACAAAGTGACCAAGCTATTGGTCAATTTATTGTCAAGCAATATTTTGGCTCAAATTAGAGAGTATAAAGACGCCAAAGAGCTTTGGAGCAAATTGGCGAAGATTCATGAGATCCCCTCCACTGTACAAAATCAAGAAAGATCCAAAGAGGGTGACTCAGTGGATCAAGAACAAGAGCAAGAGGACTCCGAAGTTGAGAGATGCTCAACTTCCGAATAGGAAGTTCAAGAAGCCTCATCTTCAAGGAAATGCAACCAAAAGAGCAAGGAAGGAGCATATTCCTTGTTCCATGTACAAGATGAAGATGAAGAAGCCTCCACCTCTAGGATTGAGGGGGAGAGACCTTCATTGATACCGGATCAAGAAGAAGGAGAAGCTTCTACATCCGGGTCAAGTGGAGAAGAAGATGATGCATCCTCCAAAAATCAAGAGACATCAAATGGAGGATCAAGTGTCATCCCTACACATGAAGGTATAATTATTTCAATTAAAAATAAAAATTATATTATATGTTTTGAGTGTAGGGAATATGGGCACTACAAGAGTAAGTACCCTAAATTGGCCAAGAAGAAGTGTCAAGTGGCACCTAAGTGCAAGGAGAAGCCCAAGGAGACCACTCCCACAACAAAGAAGAGCAAGGAGCACATTGTGTGCTTTTCGTGCAATCAAAAAGGGTATTACCGAAGTCAATGTCCTAAGGGGAAAAAAGTGGTCAAAGTCAAGGGAGGAAGCACAAGTCAAGGGGGAGCTTCCAAGGTAAAACTCAAGGTATCATTTATTGAATCTACCCCTTTAAATAATGGTAAAAAGCATGCCAGCTCCAATTTATTTCATTTAAATGCTATTTACCATAAAAATAGAAAGCATGATAGCGTTAAAGAAAAACATGTAGTTCTTCATGCTAAAACTACTACACCTAGGATTAGGAAGGTAGATAAAAATCTAGGCAAGAAAACTAAGGATCGTAGTTGTAAGCCTGGAAATAAAAATGCTCAAGGATTTAATGAAAGACCAAAATCTAGGGATTTATAGGAAGAAAATCAAGTCTCGAGGTCAAGGCTTGATAAAATGGAAAAGACCCTAAAAAGGATGGAAAATATCCGAAAAGGGCAAAATGTGCATAAACTATGTCTAGGAAAACAACAAGGGTCATCCAATGGTCATAGGAGTTTGAGATACAAACCTAAAACCAAGAAGGATGTACCTTCTTATCATAGAGTTCCATATAGTTATGGAACCAACCTTAGGTCTAGCGGTCAAGTCAAGGATACAAGGGAAGTTATCCCTAGGAGTATCTTTGCAACCACAAATATGACTAAGACTTCTAAGAGGTTTAAGAAAGTCACTAAGAAGGTTACAAGGGAAGCAATCCCTAGAGTTGACCTAGAAAAGGTGACCAAGGCTTCTAAGAAGCTTAACAAGGTCATTAGGAAGGTATCTAGGGAAGTTATCCCTAGTGAGTACCTAGAGCATCCAAGCAGCACCAATAGGTTTTGGGTTCCTAGGAGCATTTTCTCTACCTCTTAGATGGGTTAGAGAGTGTCAACTCTAATTGGAAGGATAGTTAATCCAACCTTGATGAAGTTGACACTCGAAGAGCATTTTCAAGGTTTTTATTAACCTTTGAAAATGAAATAGATTGCTTGTTTACTCTTTGGAAGAGTAAAATGTGTCAAAACTTAATGTGCCAAAACTTGAGGATTTGGAATTCAATTTAAATTGGCACAATTGGAAAAACATAAGAAATACCAAGTTGGGGTTTTGATATTTTCTTAGAGATTTAAAGGCAATTCTAAGCCTTAATTTAAAGTTATTAATCTTTGAAAGAGTAAAGTGTGCCAAACATTGAGGAATATACTTAATTTTAATTGGTACAATTTAATCATGGGTTAAAGAAATGCCAATTTAGATTTTGGCATTTTCATGAGTAGATAAGGGGCAATCTAGGTTAATTTTAGGTTTAGCTAAGGATTTAAGGACACTTAGATAGATAATCTAGGTACTTTATTTAAGCTAAACTACCATGCTTTGTCTGCCCATCACATGCCATGACATTATTTTTGCATTCATGCTTTATTATGAAAAACACAAAAATACCATGTCATGTCATACATATATCATGTAGTTATAGTAAATTTTCTTTTGAAAATTATTCATTTTGATGTATGTCATAACTCATCATGCATCACTTTTAATTCCTTGCAATTAAGGACTAATGACATTTATTAACAAGTAACATCCTTGGTGGATGTTCAAATTCCCAAAATGCCTAGATAAAAATACATGATCCCTAGTTTAGGGCAAAACCAAACTTTACATCTCACAAACACTTATAAGGTGACTTGTATGTGTTTTAGTGCACATTAGATACAACTGAGATGTTAGGACGATGAACGAAACTCAAGATGTTGATTTAGTGCATCTAGTTGAGTTTTAGGTTCATCAAAACACATAGTTATGTATTTTCCAATCATTGGGAAAGCTAATGTACAAGTCATGTGCATTGAGCCCAAAGAACATGGTTGGATATTGATTTTGAAAATGATTTTAAATATACTTTGGAAAACCTTGGTGAAGACTATCTTTTGATAGTAATCATCATTGAAAAGTTAGACACAAACTTGAAGAAAATACTAAAATTTTTAAAAGTTTTTAAGTTTGTGTCAATCTTTGAAAATAGGAAGTATTTTCATAGAAAACTATTTTTCCTTGATAGTGTATGCCCTAAGTAATGTCTATACAAATTTTCACGATTTTTAGAATTTTGTAGAATTTTTGGAGAGTTTCTGAAAATCACTGAAATTGAATTTCAGATTTTCAGGCCTTCAATCGATCGCCCGATCAATCGGGTGATCGATTGAGAGGGGTTTTCTCGCGAGCAGAAACTCGCTGGATCGATCCACACTGCTTCAATCGATCCAAAGATCGATTAAAGTGCTGAATTTGGCTGGGAAAACTTGTTTTCAGCATTTTAGACCATGTTGAGTTTAGGTAACCATTCCTAACCCCTCAAAACACATTTGTTTACATTTAGGGGGAGTTTTCATGATGAAAACAAGATTGGATTGGTTAAGGAAGACTAAGTAGAAGTTTAGGTTGAGGTTTGATTTCATTATTGAATTTTTGAACCTCAAAACTTCAAAATTTTGGGTTTTCTAAAGATTTAGGGATTCCAAGTTATTGTTGGTGCAATGACAGAAGTTACGTGCATGTCTTTAGGTGGAGTCACTCTTTAAGGACATGAAACTTATTTTCCAAAACCTTTGAAGGTGGTTAATCAGTCTATGGACTGAGGCAAAGCTTCAAGGTCTTGGAACATCCAGTTTATCAAAGTAATCCAGAAATATGGATTTATTGAGTAAACGGATAAGTCTTGTGTATACAAAAGGTGTGATGGAAACGTGGTGGTATTTCTTGTACTATACGTAGATAACATTTTTTGTAGTTGGAAACAATATCAAAATGTTATCAAAAGTAAGGGTATGGTTGTCCAAATAATTCGATATAAAGGACTTGGGATGATGTATATATTTTTGAGATCAAAGTAATAAGGGATCGCAAGAAAAAAAAAATATTTTACTTATCCCAAGCTTGATACATCGGAAAAATCCTTGCTCGTTTTAAGCATGCAAAACTCCTAGAAAGGTTTCTTACTTTTTTAAACATGGAGTAATTTTATCTAAAGATATGTCTCTGTAGACATCAAAGGAGATAAAGGAAATAAAGGCAGTTCTTTATGCTTCGGCTGTCGGAAGCCTAAAGTATGCTATGCACGAGATCAGAAATCTGTTTTGCCAAGGGCATAGTTAGCAGATATCAAAGTAACCCTGGACAAGGACAGTGGACTGCAGTAAAGCATATATTGAAGTACCTTAGAGGCACTAGAGATTATATGCTAGCTTACAAGGCAGTTAATTTGGTCCCTGTGGGTTGTATGGATTTTGACTTCCAATCGGATAGGGACAATAATAAGTCAATCTCGGGGTTTTGTGTTTAGGTAAAGTCATAACTATGGAAGAGTGATAAGCATAGGTGTTTTTCTGGACTCTACCATAGAAGCTGAGTATATGGCAAGCCTCTGAGGTAGCCATAAAAGCTGAATGACTCAATAACCTCAAGATGGACTTAGATATGATTTCTGGTTTGTCCATAGATTATTACAATTTATTGTAATAATAATGGTGCAGTAGCAAACTCGAAGAAACCATGAGTCTATAAGGCAAGTAAACACAATAGAGCGCAAGTACTACCCAATACGAGAAATTGTATAACGAGGAGAAGTTGTTGCCGCCTAGATTGCATCAGATGATAACCTAAGGTCCTTAAGGCAAGAGCTTTTTGAAAGGCATGGGAATCAGATGTATGGCAGCAGATATGACAGCTTAGTCTTTTAGTATAAGTGGGAGATTGTTAGGATGTATACTAAAAGCCTAGCTTTTGGTATAAAACATTTATTTAGAAATAAGAATCACATTGGTCAAATGTCTACATTTGTGATAAATGTAGTTGTTCAATTAATTTATATTGTAGATAACATGGTGTGTGGTGTCACACACAGAAGATCATGTTATCAGTACCTTATAAATTATAAACAGTAGCTCACGACCATGATGGAAAGGAACAAACCATTGGAAGGCCGTAGTGTAATTAGGTATTAGTTTATCTTAACTATATAATTACACTAGTACACTAAGTGGGTATTGAGTAGGACCATTAGAGGTCGTTTCTTTTATACTGACTTTATAAAGGAACTGATCCGGTGGTAAGAACAGGGGACCCCGCCCTGTGAAGTCAACGCCACGTGGAAGTCAAAGTGGCAGTCGTCCATCCGGAGAGGGCCGGGTCCGACCGGACGGCCGGCCGGCCGTCCGGTGGAATCGAACGTCCGGAGAGGGATGGGTCTGATCGGCTGGCCGACCGGACGATATTCGGCTGATGGTTAAAGGCGCCCTGTCGAAATCAGGGTTCCGGTGCTCAGTGGAAAAGGTCGCAGGGCCGAGCGGACTGCACGCTCGGCCAAAGCCATAAGGTAACATACTGCTAATAGTCTCCACAAAGCACGTGATGGAGAATCTCCCCAAGTAAACCACCGCATATGTCCGGCCTGATGTTGAGGGAGCTGTCCACCCGGACGCCAGATCTGGAGCAAAGGGGAAAAGGACAAGGGACGTCTTTTTCTGACAGCAGGTATGTTTCACGTGTAGGCCATGCTCCAAATCTTGTGACAGGGGATTCCGCTGTCCCATCGAGGACAGGCTTAGACTGTAGCAGTATGGGTTAAGGAAGCTCACTGACAAGCCCTTACTGGGGTATGGGCCATGGACACGTGTACACCTCGGTAGGTGTACACTCACTTCTTCGTTGCCCTATATAAAGGCCCTCATTCTTCGCCGGAGGTATGTATTCTACGAGTTTTGGAGTCACTTTTTCTCTATTGAGCTTCGCCTGACTTGAGCGTCGGAGGGTTGCCGCCGGGAACCCCTTCCCGGCCCGACTTCTGTGCAGGCTCGCCGGAGGTTCTTGCACTCAGACGAGGACCCACGTCATCGACTAGGAGAGCGCCACGTGCCCAGCGTCCGTTGATTCAGCATTCGGACAGGATCAGGAACAAAGACCTCAGTTATTATGGGAGTGTGTGCTCTTAATCCTAATATAATAACAAGCACATATATTTGATATTTATTTCTTTAATTTATCAATGGGTGAGATTTAGTTCGATGAATCAATAAGCCCGATAAGTTGAGAAATGATATCACTTATAGTGTGTGTTGTTAATTATAGAAGGAAACTGTGTCCTAGTAATCTAGGTTGAGAATGTCCCCAAGAGGAGCTCATAAGGATTGTCATGTTAAACCCTGCAGGTGGACTTAGTCCGACATGACGATGAAGTTGAGTGGTACTACTCTTGGAGCTAGATATTAATTAAGTGAGTTGTCAGTAACTTACTTAATTAGTGGACATTTGTTATCTTAAACACAGGGAGACTAACACACATGATAAGAAGGAGCCCAAAATGTAATTTGGGATTGGTGCGGTAGTTCAATAATAGTTCTCTAGTGGAATGAATTATTATTGATAAGATTAAGTTGTGTGTTCGGGGCGAGCACGGGATGCTTAATTTTATCGGGAGACCAAAATCAATTCCTCCTCTCGGTCCCTATCGTAGCCTCTCGTATATAGAGATTTATACCCACTGCATACCCACCTTCTTACCCATCCAATGGGGCCGGCCAAGCTAGCTTGGAACCTAAGGTAGGGCCGGCCAAGACCAAGTGGATGAGCCATGTAGGTGGCCGGCCAAAGCTTGGGTCCCAAGCTTAGGTGGCCGGCCACTAGAATATTAAAAAGGATTTTTATTAAAATTATTTCTTATGTGGATATCGTGATTTTAAAAGAGAGTTTAAAAATTAAAAATTTCCTTTTATAGCTTTCTACAAAAGATTAAGAGAAGAGATTAATATCTTTCCTTATTTGTAGTTTAAAAGGATGGTTTTAATTTTTGGTAAAAACTTTCCTTATTTGTAAATCATCTACATGTTTAAAAGAGAGTTTAAAATTTGAAATCTTTCCTTATTTGTTGATTAAAGGAGGATTTTAAATTTTAAGAAAACTTTCCTTTTTAACCATGTTCATGGTTTAAAAGAGAGTTTAAAATTAAATATTCTCTTTTATAAGTTTCTACAAAAGATTAAGAAAAGATTTGATATCTTTCCTTATTTGTAGATTAAAAGAGATTTTAATTTATAGAGATAACTTTCTTTTTATCCACATGTTTAAAAGAAAGATTTTAATTTATTAAATTTCCCTTTTATAAACCAATCATGAAGGGATAAAATTATTGGAGAAATTTTTATAAATTTCCGGAAGCAAATAAGGAAATTTTAATTGGTGTTTAAAATTTTATTTGCTTGGAGATTTTATTTGTTATGGCCGGCCATTGTAATTTGAAAAGAGAAAATTGTTTTAATTAAATAAATTTTCCTTTTCAATGGCAAAAGAATTAAGGAAGTTTTTATTAAATTTTCCTTATTTGCCAAGACCAAGAATTATAAAAGAGGGGGTAGAGGAGGCTTCAAGGCGAAGAACTCTATTCTATTTTTCTTCCTCTTTTCCTTGGTGGTGTGGCCGGCCCTTCCCTTTCTCTTCTCTCCTCTTGTTGTGGCCGAAATCTATCATCTCTTGGAGCTTGGAGGATGTGGCCGGTTCAAGGAAGGAGAAGAAGGAGAGAAAGCATGCATCCCTTGGAGCTTGGTTGGTGGAAAATTCTTCATCCTTTGGAAGTTCTTGTGCTTGGCCGAAACTTGAAGGAAGAAGGAAGAAGGTGCCTAGGTGGTTTTCATCTCGGAAGATCGTTGGCCACACAACGTCCGAGGTTAGAAGAGGAATACGGTAGAAGATCAAGAGGTCTTTCTAAAAGGTATAACTAGTAATTTTTCTTTCCGCATCATACTAGTTATTTTTGGAAATAATACTAAATACAAGAGGCATACGATTCTAGTGTTTCGAATTTGTTTTCGATATTGTGTTCTTTGTTTTTTCTTTTCCTTGTGATTTGATTGTTCTTTTCGGTTGACCTAAAGTTATTTTAGGAAATTAAATATTAGCTTTCCTTAAAAGGTTTTGTCAAGTCGGTGGTGGTTGTTCCCATATCCAAGAAGGTCGTGTGCCTCGCCACGTCAGTACTGGAAACCAATTATGGAAATTAATATTTAATGGAATTAATAACTTAGGTGATTTGGATCGAACGTGTTAAGTTCCGCAGGAGATCCAAGTCTAAACCTAAAAGAACAAATAGATTAAACTTTGGATCAAACGTGTTAAGTTCCGCAGGTGATCCAAGTTTAATTTAAAAGAACACACGGTAGCTAGGAAAAGGTTCAGACCTTTGTACAAAATTTTTGTACAGTGGAACCATTAGGTTTTCCGAGTAGCAACCAACAATTGGTATCAGAGCTAGGGTTTTGCCTCTGTGTATTTGGTATTAGTTTAATTATGCACATGTCATACATAATTTAGGCAGGTTAATAGTAGGATGTGCTAACTTTGTGGATGCAGGATCCCACTATTATGGCTTATAGTTATTATGTGTGTGATTGGACCCTTGGACATGTCAAGGGCATTTTATTGTGTGTGCATGATTTTATTATAAAATACAGCAAGAGCTGTATTTAGTTTTATTAGGATTTTATCTTTTGATCTAGTTACATGTACATTCCTTTTATGGAATATAGGATCGATGGATGTAAATTTTATTTTATGTTCGATCTAGTTTACATGTACATTCCTTCGAGGAATATAGGATCAAAAAATGTAAAATTCTATTTATGTCGCGGATCGAATCTTGCAAGGCGTGGAACCTTTTGAGGACCAGAGGCGCAGCGTAACAAGGAGCAAGATGGATGCGACAACTAGACCCAGTGGCGGTGGCCAAAGATGGCAGCAGCTAGGGTTGACGACACACGGAGGACAGCAATAGATAAAAGCCATAATAGTTGAAAATTAGTTTTTCTATTTTATTGCTTTTTATGCTGTGTTGTGTGTGCTTGTTAGTATGCATGTTAGGTAGACTAGCATAGGCAAAATTCCTCACTTTAAATAACTAAGTGGGAGAGGGATTTATTTTAAATAAATTCCACGGTCTCCATTACTGGTTTACAAGTGATGCAACAAGCTTGCGCGTTGGCTTTGAGTGCCTTCCTCCATATCGGATGAGCTTGTTTGCGGATCACTAGATTAAACTTCCATTTTGGATGACTATAGGAAGTTAATTAAGAGCGTGTGATCTTCCTCATCGGAAGGGGCATAATCTTATTAATGGACTTAGTGTCAAGTAATGATATACACTTAGGCACGTCTAATAGTATCCTCCCCATCGGAGTCACTGCTATTATTTGTGTGACCGAAGAAAACGAACTATTAATTTGTCAAATAAATAGGTTGACAAGATAATATAATTAAAAACCCCTCTTACAAATGTTTAATTTTGTATATGTCCACACTATCATGGCATACAAAATTCACGGTGTTTGAGGTAATTTTATTTATCATAAAGATTTATTGACAAGATAATTAATGGGTAAACCCCTCCTCTTACAAATGTTTAATTTTGTATACGTCCACACTATCGTGGCATGCAAAATTCACGGTGTTTGAGGTGTTGGTGAATTTAAATAATATTGTTTGAGGAATTAATGTTATTTTAAATTCAAAAGTTTTGACCAAATATTTGATCAAAGACAGATCAATTATTAATTTTATTTGTCATAAAGTAAAGTTGACGAGATAATAAAATTAATGGATAAAATCTCCTCTTTGATTTTGTATACATCCACACTATCGTGGCATATAAAATTCATGGGGATTTTAAGGAATTGATCTTGACCAAATATTTTTGTGATTCTTAGGATTTAAAATGTTTGTCAATTTCCTAGTTGTTATATTATAGAAAAGACTTAGTAGTCCCAATAGTAATGATTGGAAATAGGACTTGGACATTTAGGTAGACTGTCTTCTTAGAACTAAGAACAATTTAGGTGTATTTAATTCATTAGTTGGAACATGTCTAGTGGTGTTATCTACTAGAACCTAGAGTGTAGATACAGATACCATTAATCATGTCTGCAATTCATTGCAGGGTTCCAGGAAACCCGACAACTAAATGAAAATAAAAAACACCGTCCACATGGGCACTACTGCAAAAGTAGCAGCTGTTGCAGTGGGAGACGTTTATTCTCTAATAGGAATAAAATTTGGATTATTAGAAATTGTCTTTACATACTAAGTTTAGAAAGAACCTGATTTCAGTTTCTAAACTATTATAGAATAGATATTGTGTCTATTTTGATAACAAAGTTGTTATCAAGAAAAATAGGGAAGTTATCTATTCTGGTATGATGGTTGACAATTTATAATCCAATAACTCCAACGATGCAACAAATGGAAATTAGTAACACATCTTCTAATTTTAAGAGAAAGCAACCTTCGGAAATGAACCATTAATATCTTTGGCATCTAAGGCTAGGTTATATTAACTTGAGTGGGTTCATTGGTAGTGGAAATCTTTCCAACCTGTGAGTCTTACTTGGAAGGAAAAATAACCAAGAAGCTTTTAAGTCTAAGGGGTTTGAAGCTAAAGATATATAGGAATAGGTTCATTCTGATTTGTGTGATCCTATGACTATCCAGACAAGAGGTAGTATTGAATATTTCAACTATTCTAGATACAAATACATTTACTTAATGTGCCGCAAGACTAAGTACTTTGATTAGTTCAAAGAGTACAAGGCTGATGCAGAGAAATGTTAAAGTAAAAGTCACTATGGTAAGATCATAGTGGCAAGTACCTCTTGGGAGAATTTAGGAGTCACTTATCAGAAGTTGGGATTCAATCCCAACTAACTGCACCTAGTACACCCCAACAGAAAGGTGTAGTAGAAAAAAGGTATAGGACTCTTATGAAAATAAGTAGATTGATGATGAGTTATTACCAAATTCATTTTAAGGATATACTCTGGAAACGGAAGTGAACATAGTATCTTCCAAAGTCAGAACTCTCTACTCATATAGATTTGCTGAATAGGCGTAAGCCTATTTCGAAGCATATTCGGATTCGGGTAGTCCAGCACATATGCAGAAGAGAGACAATGATAAGTTGGACAGGAATTCACTTGTTTGTGGGTTATCCTAGAGAAATGAAAGTAGGTTTATAATCTTAAAAATCATAAGGTCATTATCAGCATCAATGACCGATTTTTAGAAAAGGATTATGTAATAAACCACGTGCCCATAAGTAAATTTGTTCTTAAGGAAATAATAAAGGACATGTCTAATCTAGTACCAACTGTACAAGATGAAATATCACAAGGAAACTGCAACACGTATCACAAATGATACACAATTGCAGAAAGTGCCTTGTCGTAGTGGGAGGGTTGTTAGGCAACCTAAAAAGATTCATGTTTTGGGAGAGTTTTTGGACTCGATCCCTGGAGGACATGAACCTGATCTCCGGACATATGACGAAGCACTCCAAGATAAAGATGCAACATCTTGGCAAAGAGTAATGAATAACAAAATTAGAATATACGTATTCTAATAAAATCTGGAAGCTTGTAGAACCACCAAATGGTGTAAAAGCCTTTGGGTGTAAAAAGGGCTATAATAGGAAAAGAGGGATAGACAGGAAGGTAGAAACTTTCAAAGCAAGGCTAGATGAAAAAGGAAACTTTTTCACTGGTAGCCATGCTTAAGTCTATCCGGATTCTTTTATCTATTTGGCAAGTGGATGTCAAGACAACATTCCTTAATGGAAGTCTTGAAGAAAGCATCTATATAAAGCAACCAGAAGGGTTCATTGCAAAGGGCTAAGAGCATCTTGTGTGAAAGCTCAATCAGTCTATGGACTGAGGCAAAGCTTCAAGGTCTTGGAACATCCAGTTTATCAAAGTAATCCAGAAATATGGATTTATTGAGTAAACGGATAAGTCTTGTGTATACAAAAGGTGTGATGGAAACGTGGTGGTATTTCTTGTACTATACGTAGATAACATTTTTTGTAGTTGGAAACAATATCAAAATGTTGTCAAAAGTAATGGTATGGTTGTCCAAATAATTCGATATAAAGGACTTGGGATAATGTATATATTTTTGAGATCAAAGTAATAAGGGATCGCAAGAAAAAAAAATATTTTACTTATCCCAAGCTTGATACATCGGAAAAATCCTTGCTCGTTTTAAGCATGCAAAACTCCTAGAAAGGTTTCTTACTTTTTTAAACATGGAGTAATTTTATCTAAAGATATGTCTCTGTAGACATCAAAGGAGATAAAGGAAATAAAGGCAGTTCTTTATGCTTCGGCTGTCGGAAGCCTAAAGTATGCAATGCACGAGATCAGAAATCTGTTTTGCCAAGGGCATAGTTAGCAGATATCAAAGTAACCCTGGACAAGAACAGTGGACTGCAGTAAAACATATATTGAAGTACCTTAGAGGCACTAGAGATTATATGCTAGCTTACAAGGCAATTAATTTAGTCCCTGTGGGTTGCATGGATTTTGACTTCCAATCGGATAGGGACAATAATAAGTCAACCTCGGGGTTTTGTGTTTACTTTAGGAGGTAAAGTCATAACTATGGAAGAGTGATAAACATAGGTGTTTTTCTGGACTCCACCATAGAAGCTGAGTATATGGCAAGCCTCTAAGGTAGCCATAAAAGCTGAATGACTCAATAACCTCAAGATGGACTTAGATATGATTTCTGGTTTGTCCATAGATTATTACAATTTATTGTAATAATAATGGTGCAGTAACAAACTCGAAGAAACCATGAGTCTATAAGGCAAGTAAACACAATAGAGCGCAAGTACTACCCAATACGAGAAATTGTATAACGAGGAGAAGTTGTTGCCGCCTAGATTGCATCAGATGATAACCTAAGGTCCTTAAGGCAAGAGTTTTTTGAAAGGCATGGGAATCAGATGTATGGCAGCAGATATGGCAGGTTAGTCTTTTAGTATAAGTGGAAGATTGTTAGGATGTATACTACTAGCTTTTGGTATAAAACATTTATCTAGAAATAAGAATCACATTGGTTAAATGTCTACATTTGTGATAAATGTAGTTGTTCAATTAATTTATATTATAGATAACATGGTGTGTAGTGTCACACACAGAAGATCATGTTATCAGTACCTTATAAATTATAAACAGTAGCTCACGACCATGATGGAAAGGAACAAATCATTGGAAGGTCGTAGTGTAATTAGGTGTTAGTTTATCTTAACTATATAATTACACTAGTACACTAAGAGTGTATTGAGTACGACCATTAGAGGTCATTTCTTTTATACTAACTTTATAAAGGAACAAAGACCTCAGTTATTATGGAAGTGTGTGCTCTTAATCCTAATATAATAACAAGCACATATATTTGATATTTATTTCTTTAATTTATCAATGTGTGACATTTAGTTCGATGAATCAATAAGCCCGATAAGTTAGGAAATGATATCACTTATAGTGTGTGTTGTTGATTATAGAAGGAAACTGTGTCCTAGTAATCTAGGATGAGAATGTCCCCAAGAGGAGCTTATAAGGATTGTCATGTTAAACCCTGCAGGTGGACTTAGTCCGACATGACGATGAAGTTGAGTGGTACTACTCTTGGAGCTAGATATTAATTAAGTGAGTTGTCAGTAACTTAATTAGTGGACATTTGTTATCTTAAACACAGGGAGACTAACACACTCATGATAAGAAGGAGCCCAAAATGTAATTTGGGATTGGTGCGGTAGTTCAATAATAGTTCTCTAGTGGAATGAATTATTATTGATAAGATTAAGTTGTGTGTTCGGGGCGAGCACGGGATGCTTAATTTTATCGGGAGACCAAAATCAATTCCTCCTCTCGGTCCCTATCGTAGCCTCTAGTATATAGAGATTTATACCCACTGCATACCCACCTTCTTACCCATCCAATGGGGTCGGCCAAGCTAGCTTGGAACCCAAGCTAGGGCCGGCCAAGACCAAGTGGATAAGCCATGTAGGTGGCCGGCCAAAGTTTGGGTCCCAAGCTTAGGTGGCCGGCCACTAGAATATTAAAAAGGATTTTTATTAAAATTATTTCTTATGTGGATATCATGATTTTAAAAGAGAGTTTAAAAATAAAAAATTTCCTTTTATAGCTTTCTACAAAAGATTAAGAGAAGAGATTAATCTCTTTCCTTATTTGTAGTTTAAAAGGATGGTTTTAATTTTTGGTAAAAACTTTCCTTATTTGTAAATCATCTACATGTTTAAAAGAGAGTTTAAAATTTGAAATCTTTCCTTATTTGTTGATTAAATGAGGATTTTAAATTTTAAGAAAACTTTCCTTTTTAACCATGTTCATGATTTAAAAGAGAGTTTAAAATTAAATATTCTATTTTATAAGTTTCTACAAAAGATTAAGAAAAGATTTGATATCTTTCCTTATTTGTAGATTAAAAGAGATTTTAATTTATAGAGATAACTTTCTTTTTATCCACATGTTTAAAAGAAAGATTTTAATTTATTAAATTTCCCTTTTATAAACCAATCATGAAGGGATAAAATTATTGGAGAAATTTTTATAAATTTCCGGAAGCAAATAAGGAAATTTTAATTGGTGTTTAAAATTTTATTTGCTTGGAGATTTTATTTGTTATGGCCGGCCATTGTAATTTGAAAAGAGAAAATTGTTTTAATTAAATAAATTTTCCTTTTCAATGGCAAAAGAATTAAGGAAGTTTTTATTAAATTTTCCTTATTTGCCAAGACCAAGGATTATAAAAGAGGGGGTAGAGGAGGCTTCAAGGCGAAGAACTCTATTCTATTTTTCTTCCTCTTTTCCTTGGTGGTGTGGCCGGCCCTTCCCTTTCTCTTCTCTCCTCTTGTTGTGGCCGAAATCTATCATCTCTTGGAGCTTGGAGGATGTGGCCGGTTCAAGGAAGGAGAAGAAGGAGAGAAAGCATGCATCCCTTGGAGCTTGGTTGGTGGAAAATTCTTCATCCTTTGGAAGTTCTTGTGCTTGGCCGAAACTTGAAGGAAGAAGGAAGAAGGTGCCTAGGTGGTTTTCATCTCGGAAGATCGTTGGTCACACAACGTCCGAGGTTAGAAGAGGAATACGGTAGAAGATCAAGAGGTCTTTCTAAAAGGTATAACTAGTAATTTTTCTTTCCGCATCATACTAGTTATTTTTGGAAATAATACTAAATACAAGAGGCATACGATTCTAGTGTTTCGAATTTGTTTTCGATATTGTGTTCTTTATTTTTTTTTTCCTTGTGATTTGATTGTTCTTTTCGGTTGACCTAAAGTTATTTTAGGAAATTAAATATTAGTTTTCCTTAAAAGGTTTTGTCAAGTCGGTGGTGGTTGTTCCCATATCCAAGAAGGCCGTGTGCCTCGCCACGTCAGTACTGGAAACTAATTATGGAAATTAATATTTAATGGAATTAATAACTTAGGTGATTTGGATCGAACGTGTTAAGTTCCGAAGGAGATCCAAGTCTAAACCTAAAAGAACAAATAGATTAAACTTTGGATCAAACGTGTTAAGTTCCGCAGGCGATCCAAGTTTAATTTAAAAGAACATACGGTAGCTTGAAAAAGGTTCAGACCTTTGTACAAAATTTTTGTACAGTGGAGCCATTAGGTTTTCCGAGTAGCAACCAACAAATGCTTCAGGGTGAGCATTTAATACAGTGAAGGGTATGGGACCTTCATTGTTGGATTGGTTAACACTCAAGGGTGAGTATTGAAGATAATGAAGGGTATGAGACTTTCATTATGGTGTTGTGAACAACGAGTGAAGTTGTGAACAACGTGAGTAACTCTTCAGGGGAAGAGTTATTTTTGATGTGTGCCAATAGGGGGAGAATGTAGGATTTAAGTTAGACCTTCATTACCTAAAGAGGGAGTTTACCCTCTAGGAAAGGGGGAGAATGAAGGAAACCCTCATTCATGCCTTGGCATGAAGGAAGTTGAGGTTATGGGATTAGCCTAACTTAAAGGTATTGCCAAACATCAAAAAGAGAGAGATTGTTGGTGCAATATTCCCTAGGTCAAGGTTGACCTGGTTGACTAAGCTTGAGAAGGCTCAAGCTTGAGTCTTGATGTTTGAGTTTCGATGTTTGACAATACATAGAGACTGATAATACATGGAGATTGCAGGTGCAATCGTTCATTTGGGGAGATTGTTGGTACAATTCTCCTCTGGTCAATGTTGACCAGTTAGATGTGAAGAAGAGTCAAGTAGGTCAAGACTGACTGGATACTTGACTGAGAAGTCCTGGTGAGTGAAGCCAGACAATTGGAAAATCCTAGTGAGTGAAGCCAGGTGAAAGACCTAGTGAGTGAAGCTAGGCAGAGGAGAAGTCCTGGTGAGTAAAGTCAGACAGTTGGAAAATCCTGGTAAGTGAAGCCAGGTGAAAGACCTAGTGAGTGAAGCTAGGCAGTATGAAAATCCTAGTGAGTGAAGCTAGGTGAAAGTCCTGGTGAGTTAAGACAGGCAGATGAGAAACCCTAGTGAGTGAAGTTAGGTGAAAGTCCTGGTAAGTGAAGCTAGGCAAATGAGAACCCCTAGTGAGTGAAGCTAGGTGAAAGTCCTGGTGAGTGAAGCCAGACAGATGAGAAGCCCTAGTGAGTGAAGCTAGGTAGAAGGGAAAACCTCGTGAGTGAAGCTAGGCATATGGAAATTCAGGTGGGTCAAGGTTGACCGAACACCTGGTATTGAGAAGTCCAAGTTGGTCAAAGGATTGACCGGATACTTGGCACGAGAAGAAAAATACAAGTGGGTCAAAGGGATTGACCGGACACTTGGTGAGGAAGTCCTAGCAGGACGAGAGTGACCGGATGCTAGGCATGATGTCCCAACATTTCATCATTGACCAGATGTTGGTTTTAGGGACTTTGGACATTATTTGAAAAGTCACAAGTGAGTCCAATTAATCAACCGATCGATTGACTCATGCCCAATCGATCAGTTGATCGATTGGGTGAGTCTCACGACAATTACTTCCTCCCAATCGATCGGTGAATCAATTGGGAAGGAATCGGCATCGCATAGAACACCTCCCAATTGATCACTCGATCGATTGGGAGC
Organism: Zingiber officinale; assembly: GCF_018446385.1. Classification (NCBI taxonomy): domain Eukaryota; kingdom Viridiplantae; phylum Streptophyta; class Magnoliopsida; order Zingiberales; family Zingiberaceae; genus Zingiber; species Zingiber officinale. Next base: position 134,760,303 of record NC_055997.1, on the reverse strand, counting down.
CTCCAATCGATCGAGTGATCGATTGAGAGGCAGGAAATCGCGCGAGAATCCTGAATCAATTGGGCAATCAATTCAGGTGATTTCCATAGAGCACAGAGGCGCTTTGGATCGATCGACCGATTGATCAAAAGCCTCCCCAATCTATTGGGAGCAATCCAATCAATTGGGATCCGACTGTTGGTGCTGGATAAAGCCGTTGCGAGCGCTTTCTTCAGCAGACTTTCGCCCGATTCATCTCAGATACACAACGATTTCTCCACAGAGCTCACCGCCAGATCTTGAAGCTTCTTGGAACAAGATGTTCTTGCACTTCCAAGGTCAAGAGGCATTCCAAAAAAGAAGGGGAAGCTAGCTAGGGTTTACTGTGTAAAATCTTGTAAGGTTTACTTGTATTTTGCTTCTTCTTTTCTTCTTGTTGTTGTGTGAGTTTGTACAAGGTTTCTCCACCTCCGGCTGTTGCCGAGAAAGAGTGCTTTCATAGTGGAGAGTGTTCGTGTGTGTGGATCCTTGGATTAGTCATCTCTTCTTGAGGTGGATACCAAGTAAATCCTTCGTGTTAGCGTTGTATTTGTGTTTCTTGTATTTTCCTCTACATATCATCACCAAGAAACAAGCGACGACGAGCACGACGAGCTATTCACCCCCCTCTAGCACATTTCAACCCTAACAGTAATTAGGGATGACAATTGGTCTGGTTCGGGCTAGATTTGGCTAATCCCAGAACCTGTCCTGTCAGAAAAAAATGAACCCGAAACTAGACCCGCCCCACCTACTTTTTCAACCCGCCCTGACCCCGCTCAAAACTTGCCCACGCTCTGTCATTATTGTAGGGTATGGAGTACTGAGTGGTTGTAGATATAATTTTAGAGATTGTGTTTAATGGCTCGAAGACCTAGAATGAGATGAACTTGGGAGGTACAAAGGATCAAATGACATGGAGCAAGCATATAATGCTTCATTGTGGCAAAAAAAGGTGAATACGCTCGCCCCCAGCGCCCCTGCCAACCCGTCCCAGGGCCAACACGGAGGAGGTAAATCACATGCGGCTATTAGCCTTTGGAATAGTGACTATGCATCTATGCTTCATGCATTCAATGAATTGGTGGCTAATGAAAGGGAGTAAGTTAGACTTTCATTACCTAGAGGGAGTTTGCCCTCTTAAGGGGAGAATGAAGGGCTTAACTTATGTATTCATTACCTAGTGGCATGAAGAAGGGTTAGGATATGGGATTAGCCTAACTTACATATGGTATTGTAAGTGATAGTGTTGGTATTGTCAAACATCAAAAAGGGGGAGATTATTAGTGCAACATCCCTCAGGTCAAGGTTGACCATGGTTGACCAAGCTTGAGTCTTGGTTTGAGTTTTGATGTTTGACAATACAAGGTTGATTGAAGAAGAGTCAAGTAGGTCAAGGTTGACCGGACACCTGACTGGGAAGTCCTAACTGGAAGGTTAGGCAGATGGAAAGTCCTAGTGAGTGAAGCTAGGCAGATGAAAAATCCTAGTGAGTGAAGCTAGGTAAAAGCCCTAGTAAGTGAAGCTAGGCAGATGGAAAATCCTAGTAAGTGAAGCTAGGTAAAAGCTCTAGTAAGTGAAGCTAGGCAGATGGAAAATCCTAGTGAGTGAAGCTAGGTAAAAGCCCTGGTGAGTGAAGCCAGGCAAGGGAAAATTCAGATGGATCAAGGATGATCGGACATCTGGTGTCGGGAAGTCCAAGTAGGTCAAAGGATTGACTGGATACTTGGCACGAGGAAATTCAGATGGGTCAAGGTTGACCAGACATCTGGTGGAAGTCCAAGTAGGTCAAGGGAGTGACCGGATACTTGGCACGAAGAGAAAAGTCCAAGTAGGTCAAGGGAGTGACCGGATACTTGGCACGAAGAAAAAAGTCCAAGTGGGTCAAAGGGATTGACCGGACACCTGGTGGGCAGTCCTGGCAGGTCAAGGGAGTGACCAGATGCTAGGCATGATGTACCAACAGGTCAAGGTTGACCGGATGTTTGTTTGAGAGGCTTGGGACTTTGTTTTGGGCAAAAACCAAGAGCTGGATCGATCAGTGGATCGATCCAGGAGCTAGATCGATCAGTGGATCGATCCAGGCTTTTCCCAGCGCACAGAAAGCCTCTGGATCGATCAGTGGATCGATCCAGAGGTCCCAATCGATCAGTGGATCGATTGGGACGCTGCTGCTTCGCGCGATAAGTGCTGGATCGATCCGTGGATCGATCCAAAGCCTCCCCGATCGATTGGGAGCTTTCGAATCGATCGGGATCCGACCGTTGCGTCGTATTTGAGCTGCAGGCGTGCGATGGCTACGGTAGAACTTCTATTGTTCAATCACGATCCTCACCAGCAACTCCACAGCTCTCACTAAGCTCCAGATCGCCAGTTCTTGAAGGTTCTTGGAGGTTCTTCCAAGTCAAGAGGCGGATCAAAAGCAAGAAGAAGAAGCTAGGGTTAGGACTTTTGTACTCATTGTAAGTTTGTGCTTGTATTTCATTACCTTTCCCTTTCTTCTTGTATTGAGAGTCTTGTAGGGCTTCTCCGCCTTTGGTAGTTACCATAAAGGAGTGTTTCATAGTGGAGGGTGCGTGAGTAGGTGTGGATCCTTGGACTAGTCACCTCTTGTGAGGTGGATACCAAGTAAACCATCCTTGTTAGCGTTGCATGTTTTTGTTTCTTGTATTTCCGCTGCGCATCTTTGGAGAAACAAGCATCGACGAGCACCTAGCACGCGATTCACCCCTCTAGCTGCTTTTAGGGTCCCAACAGGTGGTGTCATGGCATGTTGGGACCAAGAAGGGGGTGAATGGCTGGGTGCTGCGTCGATGCTGTTTCTCAAGATGCAGCTGAAACAAGCATGCAACGCTGAGATGGTTTGCATCCACCTGTGGTCAGGATCACTGCTCGCGCCCTCCACTCGCTGTGTGACTGGAGGACTCAATGCAGAAAGGGAAGGTGATGAAATACAGCGCACAATGAGTGCAAAGCAACTGGCTGCTTCTTGCTGATCCGCCTCTTAACGGAAGGAACCTCCAGGAGGCTGGCGTTGCTGTGAAGATAGTGATTGAACAATAGAAGTTCTGCATGTTCGCCGCCGTCGAGCCCGATGGCACCCTGACCCTGGTCAATCATCTGGGCATCGCGCTGGGCGACGATCCGGAGACGATCCTGTCCCGCCTCGATCGCGGCGATTTCAGCGACGCCGATATTGAGGACGCGGGCGATCGATGGGCGCACGATCACCGCTATGCCGAACATGTCCGGGCGATCTTGCCAACAGTGACCTAGGTCTTCCGGTCAACTGCCTGGTCAACCTTGACCCATCTGAATTTCCTCGTGCCAAGTATCCAGTCAATCCTTTGACCTACTTGGACTTCCCGACACCAGATGTCCGATCATCCTTGATCCATCTGGATTTTCCCTTGCCTGGCTTCACTCACCAGGGCTTTTACCTAGCTTCACTCACTAGGATTTTCCATCTGCCTAGCTTCACTTACTAGGGTTTTTACCTAGCTTCACTTACTAGGATTTTCCATTTGCCTAGCTTCACTCACTAGGGCTTTTACCTAGCTTCACTCACTAGGATTTTTCATCTGCCTAGCTTCACTCACTAGGACTTTCCATCTGCCTAACCTTCCAGTTAGGACTTCCCAGTCAGGTATCTGGTCAACCTTGACCTACTTGACTTTTCTTCAATCAACCTTGCATTGTCAAACATCGAAACCCAAACCAAGACTCAAGCTTGGTCAACCATGGTCAACCTTGACCTGAGGGATGTTGCACCAACAACTAACGCTATCGGATCATGTAGGGTGTGGTAATTAGGGATGATAACGGATCGAGTTCGGGCTAGGTTTGGCCAATCCCAGAACCCGTCTAGTCAGAAAAAAAATGAACATGAACCCGGACCCGCCTCGCCTACTTTTTCAACCCACCCCGCCCTGCCCTGTCCTCGCTCAAAACTTGCCCACGCTCCGTCATTGTTTTAGGGTATGGAGTACTAAGTGGTTGTAGATATAATTTTAGAGATTGTGTTTGATGACTCGAAGACCTAGAATGAGTTGAATTTGGGAGGTACAAAGGACCAAATGACATGGAGCAAGCATAGAAAGCTTCATGGATCTATGCTTCATGCATTCAATGGATTGGTGGCTAACACTTTGGATCATGTAGGGTGTGGTAATTAGGGATGACAACAGGTCAAGTTCGAGATGAGTTTGGTCAATCCCAGAACTCGCCCAGTCAGAAAAAATGAACTCAATCCTAGACCCGCCCCGCCTACTTTTTTAAACCATCCTGCCCCGACCCCGCTCAAAACTCGCCCACACTCCATCATTATTTTAGGGTATAGGGTACTGAGTGGTTGTAGATATAATTTTAGAGATTGTATTTGATGGCTCGAAGATCTAGAATGAGATAAACTTGGGAGGTACAAAGGATCAAATGACATGGAGCAAGCATAGAAAGCTTCATGCATCTATGCTTCAAGTATTCAATGGATTGGCGACTAACATTGTTGGATCATGTAGGGTGTGATAATTAGGGATGGTAACAGATCGGATTCGGGTTGAATTTGGTCAATTCTAGAACTCGTCCAATCAGAAAAAAAATAAATCCAAACCCGGACCCGCCCCGCCCCGCCCTGCCCCGCCCCAGCTCAAAACCCGACGGGTTTGGGGCGGGTTGGATCTGCTAAGATTATATATATATATATATATATATATATATATATTTATATCCGTCCCGAGTCCGCTTCTAAATCTGGTTAATGGGTTTAGATCTGTCTTGTAACCTGTTTGATCGGGTTTAAACTCATCCTAAATGAGATGGATTTAATATGGGGCTGGATTTAAATCCGATTTATTACCATCGCTAGTGGTAATGGATATGGCAGAGAGGGAAGGGTGAATATCACTTGACTTTCTGTGATCTTAGTGCTCTGTAAGATAAAATATACAATTGAAATCATACAGAACTTAAAACAAAATGCAAATCAAAGTACATGGAGATTTAACATGCTTCAACAACCCTGAAGCTCCTACTCTATCACCTATGACCCATCAAGTGGATCTCTTGAGAATCCTTGGCAGCACCGGAAGTGAATTTACAACAAAGGAGAAAAATAACTACAATGAAGCTTTTTAATGCAAAAGAGTGTGAGCTTTGTTTGCACTAGTGAGATGCCCCTTTTCACAGCCTCTTGAACACCTTTTGTAGGTTTTTTTTTAATCCAAATATGTACCTCTTTAATCTGATTAATTCTGAAGGTGATCAATTCGGTCTTACAAAAAATTTTCATTAGCCATTAGGATAAATTGAAAAACGCTAACTGGATACTTTTAGAGCTATCATCCCACTAGAGGAAAATTTTTACAGTGCGCCGTAATTAAGATTCAACCTTTAAATACCTTATTAACCATTTGAAGGACCTAGCTAATTATTGCACCATCGGGAGCCTTTTAAAGCCTTCTTGAATTCTACCATTATGCCAATGTGACAATCATGAGTTGAATATTTATTTAGTGGATTGATCATAATATCTTAATTGAATCCTACCATTACGTTGATGTGGCAACCTTCAGTCAATGGATCCACAAAATCTTATTTGAATGATATCATTAAAACTTCCATCTTCGGATAACATTTGAATCGGTTGCTATAGCATCAATCGACTGATCGATGCTAAATTGACTATGTCAGTCCATTATAAAACCTTTTGTTCTCTGCCAAATGAACCTCAGTCCACTACACCAATTGATTACAATATAATTCGCTTGTTAATTTACTAATGGTCTGAACTAATAGCTGACTGATTCTTATCCATTTGTTGAATGTTCTTCACCATAATACCCCAAACAAATCCAATTTAGAGTATCGACCACTAGTAAACTAGTCTCCAAGTACTTCTGGAATGAGTGGTTTTTTTGGAACATTTTAGAGTGATCCTTGAAAGCATTATAGGACGTGGATTAGAAGGCGAGTCTCTAAGGCATATTGAATTTACCATCATGTTAACACATGTTTTAGTATATTTACTATTTTTGTTTTATACTCGAATATTTGGCATGAACAACACACGCGTGCGTACCCTTAAACAACTAAACAATTTTGCACAGAAATTATGAAGCCTTCTTTATTAGCATTTTCGTCAAAAGATCATCCTTGTTTTTTTTTTTTTTAAAGTTGAAATAGCGCCGTAACATATTTCTTAGCAACTACCTTTATTCCAGTGTTATTGTAGTAGCTAGGTCGACATATAAGTGCTATAACATGTAGAAGCTACGGTTGATGTAGCTACTATGTGTTAAAGTAAACCTGCGATCAACTTAATTAAAATTACAAATTAATCAAAATATCTAAACTTGATTAAAATCAGTTCAAAAATATTGTAACAACTATTTGTTACACTATTGTAATAAAGATGACCTAGCTATTATATTTGTAGTAGCTATGTTGTAACTACTGCAGCAACAGTGTTGTCTTGACTTTTTATGTTGAAGGTATTTTGATTGATAAAGAATATTTTGATATAATCATACTTTATGTGTAATAATTTTAATCAAGAAATTTACTTTATATTATAACAATTACTCTAACCATGGTAGTTAACTGTCACAATAACGCTAAAATATAAATATTTTCAGATGAAAATATATGTTAGGATACTATTTAATTTTATTTTTTAAAAAAGGGGCACTATCTTGATGAAATGATAATAAAAGGTACCCTTTAATCCTTGCCCACTTACCAATCCTCACCTTTACTTCAATCAATTATGGGACCATAATGATCTTATAACAACTAAGTTGCTATCTTCTTCGTTAGATTAGTTTGATGCTAAATAAATGATGGTGTAAGCAATGTATAGCATTTATTTAATTTTTGAGACAACTACCATGCATGCTCTACTCTCTTTTTTTCCGACTCTCGTCCTCATCAAAGATTCAATTATTTTAAAGACGAGATAACTTTGTTGCCATATATAGTAAATATTTATTTTGTACAACTTATTTATTTTATATTTTCCTAATTAGTGTGAGGTTGTAAATAGAGATAAATCTATAATAATTAGTACTTATAACGGTAAATGGAAAGGAATTGATCCTTATAAATTAGCCTTAAATTACTGTAATTCATTTATTTATTGAATGAAAGAGCGAAATAAAAGGTATCAAGCTATTCAATCCAGAAAAGATATCATGGTATCAGAGCCCTCGTCTCAAAAGTTTTAAAACTTTTACTCCTTTAAAGTTTCAGGTTGTTGCAGATTACAAGTTTAGTCTGGTTTCATTAGTATTTTGGTTGAGGTTGCTTGATATTTTGGAAGGAGAGAGTTTGCCATTATGATAAAAAAATTTCTTGCAGTTGTATTAGGTTGCTTGTCTCTCTACTTGTCGTGTTATTCTTGTCTGCTAAAATGGCCGGTATCAATTCTGAGTTGTGTTAAATTTACGGGAAAAAAATTATTCAACATGGGAATTTCAATTTCGATTATTGAATTATATGATCCTCAGATTATTCTTAACTTACACCCTTATAAAACTACTCAAACAATGTAGGGATATTTAAAAAAAACTTTACAATCAAATTAATTCAGCTAGAAGATTTCAATTAGAATATGAGATTACAAATTATACACAGGGAGTCTATCTATTTAGGAATATTATTTTGATTTTCAAAATTTATAGACTGAATTTTCTGACATAATTTGTACAAATGTGTCCAAAGATTCTATAGCTGATGTATTGGTTATACATGAGATTAGCAAGCGTGATCAAATTTTTGATGAAGCTTCGATCAGATTTTGAAACTGCTCATTATAATTTGATGAATCATCATCATCCTCCTACCTTGGACGTATGGTTTAGTGAATTGCTCTGTGAAGAGCAACACCTTCTCACGCAAACTACTATTAAATAAATGGAGATGACTACGACAGATAACATTTTTGGCTCAAGAAAAAGACAAGAGCAGAGATATGAGTAAAGTTCAATGTTTTAGTTGCAGGAATTATGGGCATATTGCACTAAATTTTTTTGTAATTAATGCAAAAAGTGAGGGCACGTCATCAAAGAGTGTTCAATTTACCCTTGAAATTGCCAAGCTATTGCTTTTCAAGCAAATGTTGGTAACTCTTCTACTGCACCAACTCAAATTAGTTCCTCGACAATGTCAGTTGTTAATCAAAATGCTCAAACTAATGTTCTTCTCTTGAAATGGTGCAACAGATGATAGTTTCAACACTCTCGGCTTTAGAGCTTCAAGGTACTGGTAATCCCTTATCTAAGTCTTGACTTGTTGATTTTGCGACATCAAATCATATAACTAGTTTAATTAATTTGCTGAAAAATATTTGCCTATATCATGGTTCGGAATATATTAAGGTTGCGGATGGAAATAATTTGTCCATTATTATCGTTGGTGATATATTACTCCAGTTTTGAACAATGCTTTTATCTCGCCTGGTCTTTTTGATAATCTTCTTTTAGTTGGTCAATTGGTTAAAAATAGCTACGATGTGTATTTTCTTGTGATTGTTCGCATGTGCAGGATCAAGTCTCAGGGATGATGATTGCGAAGGGGCCTAAAGTTGGATGTTTGTTTCCTTTACATATTTCTATTCCTAGTCAGGTTTCTTTGGCTTGTTCAATTATTGAGAATACAAGTGAGATACGACATAAACGTTTAGGCCACCCAAATTCTATTATATTGTTTCATTTTTTGAATTATGGTTTATTCGGCAATGAAAATCAATTTTAAGTCTTTTCTTTAATTGTTCAAGTTGCAAATTAGGAAAAAGTAAAATTCTTCCTTTTCCTCTTATTGGTAGTCATGCGAATAAATGTTTTAATATTATTATAGTGATGTATGGGGCATTACACCTATTATATCTCATACATATTATAAGTATTTTGTGATATTTATTGATGACTATAGTAGGTTTACTTGGATTTATTTTCTTCGTTCCAAATCTGAGGTCTTTTCAATTTTCAAGACTTTTGTTGCATATGTTGAAATTCAATTTTTTATTGTTGTTAAAGTTCTTCGATCTAATTTTGGGGAAGAATACATGTCTACTGAATTTCATAAATTTTTTAAAAGAAAAAGGTATTCTGTCTCAATGCTCTTGCCTGCACACACCCAAACAAAATGGTGTGACAGAGTGAAAGAATCGTCATCTTCTAGAAGTTGTTCATGTAGGGTCATTGACGTGCTAGAGGGGGGATGAATAGCACGCGTGGTTAATTCGTTTGTTACGAAAAAGTCAGAGTAAGAATGCAGCAGAATAAAGAACAAGACAAAAGCAATGCTAACACAATTTCTTTTACTTGGTTCGGAGCTTGTGGCGACTCCTACTCCAAGGCCCGCGATCGTTGATCGCTTTCGGTGGGCAATCACTAATAGCTCGAATAAAGATGATATGTTTGAAGTACAACAACAATAAAGTTACCGACAATACAAAGATGAAGAAACAAGATCGTCGATTGTCGGAGCAGCTGAGCGTTGTTGAGTTGTCTCGGAGTAGCGCGCAACTTAGAAGATCGTTCTGAATTCTGTCGAATGCCTTGTTGAAGCAACTGGTCGAGCCCTCCTTAAATAGCCAAGTTAGGCCTGATCTAGATCCACTGATTTCGGGATCAGGTTTGACTCATCGCTGATTGATCGATCGATCCCTTGGTTCAGTCGATTGATCCTGCCTGAATCGGTCCGTCTTCCCATCCAGATTCAGCTTTGGACGAGTCCTCGTTCGGTCGAACGATCCTGCTATCCTCGCTGGCTTATTTGGTCTGATCCGATCAATTTGGCCTGATCTCGATCACCATATATCCACTGTTTGGTCGACCGATCCTTCGGTCGAACCTGTTCATCTAGTTGGAAATCTATCTGTTTGCTTTGGAGGTACAATCAATCGATCCCCGGTTCGGTTGACCGATCAAGGCTGAAACTGACCCTGCACAATTGTTAGTTTCCTGCAAAATAGAGTTAGACAAAATAGCAAATGATATATAAATCAATAACTTGACAGCCTTCAGACTGTCCGATTCTGACTTCGGATTTTCTCTGGAAACCCTAGGTCGAACCGAATCCTACTGTTCCCTCACCGAGGAACGCACCCTCACTTACTCCTCTTACAAGAAGTTACTTGTTGTCAAATCAGTCTCCTAGACAAACTGGACTTTTCGCCTAGGGTTACCACCCCCTAGGACCTAGGGTCACCTCCCCTTAAGGATTTCCATAACCTAGAGTTACCACCCCCTAGGATCTAGGGTTATCTCCCCCTAGGGTTTTCCATAACCTAGGGTTACCACTCCCTAGGACCTATAATTACCTCCCCCTAGGGTTTTCCATAACCTAAGGTTACTACCCCTTAGGACCTAGGGTTACCTCCCCCTAGGGTTTTCCACTTGCCTAACTACAGCTAGGACTTTCCATCACCTAGGGTTACCACCCCTAGGACCTAGGGATACTACCCTCTAGGGTTTTCCACTTGCCTAACCGTAGGTAGGACTTTTTCCTAAGACAACTTAGGACTTTTCTGCAAGCTCAATCAACCTTGTTAGATCATAAGACAACTTAACTTTGGACCCATTGACATAATCAAAACCCAGCTTTGATCGTCTGATGCTTCTTGTACCAACAATCTCTCCCTTTTTTATTATGGTAACATAGTTTAAAGTTAAGTAAAATATAACAATAAATAAAGGAATTTAAGCATGAACAATAATTTGTAAAAAGCTCCTTTATGCTCCCCTTTTCATAAAAATTATGTTTAACTCTTAACTTTTAACTTATCTCTCCCCCTTTGACATATATCAAAAAGGAGAGAAGGTTGTTTGAAATTTTATTTTTTTACTTTGTTTAATTTTAAGCTCCTCTTGAAGGGTAGCACAAAATAAAAAACTTAGCTAAACTTATCTTCGAAAATAATTGCTTTGAAAAACACTTAGCTAAATTAAAAATACTTTTAAAATACTTAGCTTTTTCAACAAAGACTTAACTAAACTTAAGCTTTGAAAATTACTTAGCCAAAAAAAAAACTTAGCTAATCTTAAGTTTTAAAGCAACCTTAGCATTTTCCAAAAAAAAACTTAGCTAAATTTTAGCTTTGAAAATAATTGTTTTGTCAAGTACTTAGCTTTCAAAAGAAGTTGATAGAAACTTAGCTTTAATACTTAGCTTTATAGAGGTTTTGAAAAAAGGCTTAGTTAAAAAGTATTCAGCTTAAAAATGATTTTAATTAAAGCTTAGTTAAGTAATTAAAAAAATTGATAAAAGCTTAGCTTAAGTACTTAGCTTAAAAAAATACTTTTTGAAAAACTTTTTCAAAAATATTTGAACTTATTTTTTTTCAAATAAGGTTTATTTTCATAAAAGCTTAGCTTTTAAAAGATTTTGATAAATACTTAGCTTTTAAAAATATTTTGACAAAAAATTTTAGGTAAGTAAATGATTTATTTGAAAAATACTTTATCACATACGTAGTTTCTATCTTTTCAAAAATAATTTATTTTTCTTTTCAAAAATAGTTTAAAAAATTAAAATTTCTCTTTGAGAAGTATTTTGAACTTTTGAAAAGTTTAACTTTGAAAAATAATATTTTAACAAAATAAAAATTAATGTCTTAACCTTCCTTTCACTCCCTCTTAATTAATACCAAAAATATTTAAGGGACCTAGAGTCCAAGCATGTAAATCAAAATATAAAAGTTATTATTTATTTTTCTAATTTTCTATCTTACTTATTCTATGTTATCAAGCATGTTCAGCTTATAAGTGTATGTGAGACGGAGTTAAGTTAAGTTAAGTTGATTTTATCTTTAAATTTGAAAAATTTTTATGATATTGAAGTATATTTCAAAAATAATTTTAGTTAAATTTAGATTTTAAAAATACTAAAATTGAGATTTTAAAATATAAGTTTGAATTTTAAAATATAATTAAAATTTGAAGATTAATTGAACATTTGAAAATAATTAAGATTTTGAAAATCATTTTAAAATAATTAAGATTTTGAAAATAATTTGAAAATAATTAAGATTTTGAAAATAATTAAGATTTTGAAAATTAATTAAGCTTTTGAAATTAATTAAGATTTTGAAATTAATTATAATTTTGTAATTAATTAAGATTTTGAAATTAATTATGATTTTTGAAATTAATTATAATTTTGAAATAAATTATGATTTTGAAATTAAGGTTTAATTAAGATTTTGAATTAGGATATTGAAATTAATCAATTAATTGAGACGACTTAGATTAATTGAATTAATTTTTAGTTGAATTTTAATTAAGTTAACTTAACTGAGTTTAATTAATTTGGGTTTGGTTAACTACTTTATACTTTAAACCTAGATCTATCTCACCCTTTTCTAGATTTTCAATAAGGGAATCTTAATAGTTTTGTGAGATGATTAATTTAATTTTCAATTTAAATTCTTATCTAAGGATTGATCAACATTTGAGTTAGACTAAGGATTAACAGTTAGTCAATTAAATATTTATTTCAATAATTGGCTTCCAGACTTTGGTGAGACACTAGGCCTTTTTGGGTATGAGGTCATCCACCACTTCTAGACAAAGACTTTTAAAGAAATTAAATACTTAATTTTCTTTCTAAAAATCCTAGGTCTAACTAGTTAGGTGTTAATCAAGCCGAAGTCCTTATCTATCTTAATCTAAGCATGAATAGTAGAAAGCAGTAAAAACATACATCAAGCAAGTTTATCTAATGAATATGGTCTTTCTATTGGCTCCCCCTGGATCATAGCCTTGATAGGGCTTATTAAAGTAATGGATTTGATCCTTGGGGATCAAATATTGATCAAATTCAACTTGATTAATCAAGTTAGATTTGAGGATCCATGCTTGGACTGTTCTCCTATGTGTTCGATTAACAAGCGATAGATAAGATCTAAACTTATGGTTAGCCTTATATCCAAGTCCAGATCGATTATATACGACTCTTTGTTTTGCAAGAATTAGGTCAAGGTTCTTGGAATCCAAAGTAAACCGTTCCAATGAATCCTTGAGTTCTTTGACCTGAGTTTTTAAATTGGAATTCTCTTCCTGAACTTGCTCAGTCAAAGAGCTCGAGTTAGTCGCTTCCTTAAGGGTTGTTATCTCTTTTTGGAGTGACTTGACTCGGACATTGGATTTGGCCAGCTTTCTTAATAAATATGCAACTAAATTTTGTAAATCATCTATCTGAGTACCAAAAATTAGGCAACTTACAATGTTTTTTGGCCCTTCAGAACGGATACGAATCTGTGACTTCTCTTAGACTCAGTTTCTGATTTGCTCTCGATTTTGGACTCGGGCTCAGTTTTGGTAACGTACGCTTGTACCGGTAGAGCGAGGAAGCTTGCTTTCTTGTGTTCTTCTTCGTCGGACTCTTCCGATGACTCGGACCACATTGCCTTTAAGACATTCCTTCTTCCGTGCTTCTGGTTTGGACAGTCAGGCTTGTAGTGTCCCTTCTTATTGCAGCCGTAGCAGGTAACTCCAAACTTGGCCTTCATGTTTGATTGAGTCACCTTCTTCTTTTTTAGTGCTTTCCGAACTAATTTGACTAGTTCGGTGGTGATTTCATCTTCGAGATCTGATTCGTCTTCGAATTCGGGTTCAGTTCGGCGCTTGATTTTTGGTTCCCTCGTTCTACTTGTACCTACAATCAAAGCAATACCTTGCTCGGCCGGGCACACATTAGTCTGTTCATGAAGTTTGAATTCTAAAAAGAGTTCATCTAGTCTAATAGACGAAAGATCCTTGGATACCTTGTAAGCATCTATCATCAATGTCCATGAGGTATTCCTCGAAAAAGCATTCAGCGCGTACTTGATGACATCGTGATTCTCCAATTTTTGTCTGATTGTGTGGAGGCTGTTTAACAGATCTTGGATTTGGGCGTGTTGTTAACTTGCTGATTCTCCATTCTGTATTTTGATGTTACGTAATTTATTTAACAACAAATCTTTCTTACATACCTTAGCATCAAAGGTTCCTTCATGAAGTTTGATCAACTTTTGCCAGAGATCCTTTACACTACCGAATGGTTCAACTCAATTCAGCTCATCTTTGGTTAGTCTGCATTGTAGTGCTCAAGTTGCCTTTGCATCAACCTCTATCTTTTTCATTAGGTGTGTGTCCCGATTTTCGCATGACACAAGTGCTCCGGTGCTATCGACTGGTAGGGAGAAGCCTATTTAAATGATGATCCACATCTCTACCTCTATCTTCATATAGTACTCCTTTCAGCCCTTCCAGTAACCGAAGTCTTCACTGAAGAAAAGAGACGGACGAGCTGTGCTGTAGCCTTCTTGGTGGGCCATTATAAAAGAAACTCGCACAAAAAATAACAAATGTTCCAAGACTTGGTCTTGGATTAGTAGTGCGGGAGAAAAATAAAAATAGTAATTCACTAATTTCGAGAAAAAAAATAAAATATTAATAAGAAATATTATTATAAATTTTGATAACTGCGATATTTTACTAATACTAACCAATGATGAAAAGATGAAAAAAAAATTCTAAAAATAATTTTGGAAGGAAAAAACAAAAGGCGTGTAAGAAAAAAATGGTATATAATTTTATTTTTAAAAAAGAATCCCCTGTGCTCAATTGTGGTTTCACCAATTCAGAGCGGCCTAACTCTGATACCAATTGTAAGATCATTGACGTGCTAAGGGGGGATGAATAGCTCACGTGGCTATTTCGATTGTTTCAGAAAACTCAGAGTAAGAACATAGTGGAATAAAGAACAAGATAAAAGCAATGCTAACACAATTTCTTTTTCTTGGTTCAAAGCCTGTGGCGACTCCTACTCTAAGGCCCGCGATCGTTGATCGCTTTCGGTGGCCAATCACTAATAGCTTGAATAAAGATTACAACTTTAAAGGATAACAACAATAAAGTTACCGACAATACAAAGATGATGAAACAGAATCGTCGATTGTCGGAGTAGCTGAGCGTTGTTGAGTCGTCTCGGAGTAGCGTGCAACTTATAAAATCATTCTAAATTCTGTAGAATGCCTTGTTGAAGTAACTGGTTGAGCCCTCCTTAAATAGCCAAGCTAGGCCTGATCCAGATCCACTAATCTCGGGATCAGGTTTGATTCGTCACTAATCGGTTGACCGATCCCCTGGTTTGGTCGATCAATCCTGCCTGAATCGGTCCGTCTTCCTATCCAGATTCAGTTTTCGATGAGTCCTTGCTGTTGACCGATCTCGTCGTTCGTTCGACCGATCCCGCTATCCTCACTAGCTTATCTGGTCTAATCCGATCAATCTGGCCTAATCTCGATCACCGTATATCCACTGTTCGGCCGACCGAACCCCAGGTTTGGTCGACCAATCCTTCGGTCAAACCTATTCATTTGGCTGGAAATCTATTTGTTTACTTTGGAGGTTCGGTCGACCGATCCCCGATTCGGTCGACCGATTAAGGATAAAACTAACCCTGCATAATTGTTAGTATCTTGCAAAACAAAGTTAGACAAAATAGCAAATGATATATAAATCAATAACTTGACAGCGTTCGGACTGTTTGGTTCTGACTTCGGATTTTCTCTGAAAACCCTAGGTCGAACCGACGCCTACTGTTCCCTCACCAGGGAATGCACCCTTACCTATTCCTCTCAGGAGAAGTTACATGTTGCCAGACCGATCCTCTAGACCGACTAGACTTTCTGCCTAGGGTTACCACCCCTAAGATTTTCCATAACCTAGGGTTACCACCCCCTAGGATGTAGGGTTATCTCTATTGGAGCAAACCTAATGGTCCGTGCGACCATGTGTTTTGGTGTTTGGGCAAAGGGTTTAAGTTAGGTTCACCCTTGTATTTGATATGTGTATTTGAGTTGTGCAGGTTTGCAAGATACACATGTGACTCAGGTTGATGGCTTCGGGTCTGGTGAAGGATGGAGCATCCGAGAGACCGTGGACAAGGCAGCGAGGACAAGGACCGAGGGAAGCGACTTCGAGGCATACGCGAAGGATGACATTGGGGACGAGCCGCGAGCTTGAATGCATCCGAGGGACGAGAGCCAAAGGAAGTAGGTTTGAAGAAAAGATGTCAAGGCTGCAAAGAAGCATCAAGTGAGTCATAAGGGTGAGGGTACGAGTGCACGAGAGATTATACTCGGAGTAAAATCCTAGTTTTAGGGTTTACTGTAGTGTACTGTAGCAGTCGACTGCATGTTTTAGCAGTCGACTGGTGCAGTCGACTGGGAGCGAACATAATGCTTCTGTTTATTCGATCAGTGTGGAGCAGTCGACTGCCAATTTTAGCAGTCGACTGGTATCGAGCCATTGGGATGTAATGGTCGAATTTCCACAGAAGGTAGTCGACTGCATGTTTTGACAGTCGACTAGTAGGCGGGGTTTTCAACCCACGGGCTATATAACCAAATCTTGGGAGTTTGGTTATAGCTGACGAAATTGGGCTTAGTTAAAGTCTAATTAGTAGTCTACAAGTGCTCAAGAGTTTCCCTTATGTCCAAGAGGTCTTGGTGAGTTTATGGTGAGGTTTCTCCACCCACAAGGAGATTTGAGCTAGCCAGAGTTTGCCGGGTACTAATTCACCGACGGATTGAGGGATCTTCCACCTTATGGGCAGTCGTGGATTAGGAGCAAGCTATCTCCGAATCACGTTACATCGACGTGTTAGCGGTTTGCTTATTCTTTCTTAGTCTTTGTATTTCCTTTAGTGTTTAGCTTGTTTGTTTTGTTTGTATTCCGCTGCGCAAGCTAATAAGTGTAGGAAGAAGCGAGTATTTGGAGGTGTCGTCTATCCAACCCCCCTTCAAGCCGACCACCGATCCCTTACAATCTCCCCCTAGGGTTTTCCATAACCTAGGGTTACCATTCCGAGGACCTAGGATTACCTCCCCTAGGGTTTTCCATAACCTAGGGTGACCACCTCTTAGGACCTAGGGTTACCTCTCCCTAGGGTTTTCCACCTGTCTAACCGCAACTAGGACTTTCCATCACCTAGGGTTACCGTCCCCTAGGACCTAGGGTTACCACCCCCTAGGATTTTCCACCTGCCTAGCTGTAGCTAGGACTTTTGCCTAAGACAACTTAGGACTTTCCTACAAGCTCAATCAACCTTATTAGATCATAAGATAACTTAACTTTGGACCTTTTGACATACTCAAAACCCAGCTTCGATCATCTGATACTTCCCGATACCAATAGTTCATACTTTGTTATTTGAATCTTTCATTCCACCTAAGTTTTGGGTAGAAGCTTTATCTGAGAGAGGATCCTTTAGTCAACTTTTTGTGGACCAGGGGATGGTTCACAATGTAATTATGGGCGGATTACGATGTAATTTGGCTGCAATTAATTGTGATCCCTTCCTAGGTTTACCTTCTCATCCAGGCTGTAGTTTAGGTCGGAGTAGGTGGTCGGAGGTCGCTCGGAGGTTGCCAGCGATGGGCGGATTGTCGGGCTATCGGGCGTTGAGTGGGGGCGACCTTCAGGCAGCTTCCGACCGCCCACCTCTACCCAAACTATAACCTGGATGGAAAGGTGAACCTAGGGAAGGATCACAACCAATTGCAGTCGAATCACAACCACGATTCGGTCTCGCTTTATATATAACATTTTATCTCATCAATAGACTACCTTCTCAAACACTGTACTTTGAATCTCTTTATTTTCATCTTCATCAACAACATCCTCAATATGGACATTTACATACATTTGGTTATATTTGTTTCATTCATTTATCTCATCATGAATGACACAAGCTTTTTGCTCGATCTGTTAGATGTGCATTTATAGGATATAGTACTCATCACAAGAGATTTGTTTGCTATGATTCTTCTACTAAGAAATTTCGTATTTCTCATAATGTTCTTTTCTTTGAAAATCAATATTTCTTTCCAACCTGTGATTGATCATCTCGTGATATTGTTGTTCTTCCAAGTTTGATGACTTATCATCCTCTCTTGATCAAGTCATGCCAAGGTATTGAAATCAACGACGTCCTTCTCCATAGCTTCTTCCTAATCTAGATCCATCATTTGATCTTGCTCCACCTATTACGACCGCTCTACTAGAATTTCTCGTCCTCTTAATTGGTATGACTCATATCATACATTATTTAGTGTTTTATCCTCTATTTTGGTTCCCTCTTCTTATTCACAAGTAGTTAAGCATGAGTGTTGGCAACAAGCAATGCAAGAAGAACTTAAAGCTTTACAAGAGAATTATACACGGGATATTATTCCATGTCCATCCAATGTCAAATCTATTAGGTATAAGTGGGTGTACTTAATTAAACCCCATTTTGATGGAACTCTAGAATGTTATAAAGCAAGGTTGGTTGTTATAGGTAATCAACAAGAATATGGTGTTGATTATGAGGTGACATATGCTCCTATGGCTAAGTGACTAATGTACGAATAATCCTTGCAATTGCTGCTTCTCAAGGATGGTCACTTTATCAAATGAAAGCGAAAAATATTTTTCTTCATAGAGATCTCAAATAAAATATATATATGGCGCCTCCTCCTAGTTTGTTCTCCTCTCCCACTTCCGATGTGTGTAAGTTTGAACTCTCATTATATGGCTTAAAAGAACCTCCACATTCTTGGTTTGAGAAGTTTCATATTACCTTGCTGCAATTTAAATTTATCAAGAGTCAATATGATTTTTCTTTATTTATTCGTAAAACGTGTACTAGAATTGTCCTACTCATAGTTTATGTTAATGATAACATGAACAGATCTGTTATTGATTACTCAACTTCAACAACACCTTCAAGCTTTTTTTCATATGAAGAATCTTGGGAATCTTACATATTTCTTGGGATTCGAAGTTCATTCTAACTCTTCTAGTATATTCCTACATCATCATAAATATATTAAAGATTTGGTTACTTTGGCTAGACTTCAAGACTCTTTATTTGTTAATATTCCTCTAGAGGTGAATGTCAAGTATCATGTGAATAAAGGAGAGCTACTTGTTGATCCATTTTTATATTGTCAATTAGTGGGTACTTTGAACTACCTTAATATTACTATACCTGATATTTCATTTGTTGTTCAACAAGTTAGTTAATTTATGCACTCTTCTCTACATCTTCATTTGATTGTAGTTTGTCACATCATAATATATTTTCACGGTACTTCACATCATGGTTTATTTTTTCCTGCTGGATCTTCTATAAGGCTCAGTTCTTTTAGCGATGCTGATTGGGCTGGTTGTCCAAACACTCATCACTTTGCCATAGGATAGTTTATGTTTCTTGGAGGTTCTTTGGTATCGTGAAAGAGTAAGAAACAAGATCGGGTCTCCAAATCTTCCACTGAATCAGAGTATAGCATTATGTCTGTTGCATGCTTTGAAATTACATGGCTCTCGAGATTATTGTTTGAGATTAGGTTTCCTCAGTTTGAACCCACTTCTCTCCATGCTGATGATATAAGTGTTATTCAAATTGTCACTAATCTACTAATCTAGTTTATCAAGAGTGCACCAAACATATTAAAGTAAATTGTCACTATAAATTTGAGATGTTGTAAACATTGATGTCATTTCTCTTCTGTATTTTTTACTGTTGTGTGTTTACCAAGTCTCTAATCTGATAACGTCATTAATTTCTTATTGGCAAATTGATGCTTCTTGATTAACCAACATCAATTTGAGGGGGAATGTTGCCATATATAATAAATATTTATTTTGTATTTCCCTAATTAGTGTGTAAAGCTATAAATAGAGATAAATCTGTCATAATTAATACATATAGTTGTAAATGGAGAGGAATCGATCATGCAAATTAGCCTTTAATTGATGTAATTTATCTATTTATTGAATGAAAGAGTGAAACAAAAGGCATCAAGACATTCAATCTAGAAAAGTTATCAAACTTCGTAATGGTCAGGGATTGATTCTCAGGAACTGACGACCTGAGGTTTACCCCGCCATGCGCCTATGGCCTGTGTACCTGCATGAACCTCCCTCCATATCCGTGACGCCGGCACTAGGGGGGCCGCTAAGGTAGCGGATCTACCTTTAGAAAAGTTATCAAACTTAACTTGCAAATAATTTTTTCCATTAACCTAAAATATATAATATTAACGCCACTTGATTTCTTATATAATTATATGCACTAAAAATTAAATAAAAATTCAACTCATTTTACTTCATAATTTAAATTAATATTTGAATTTCCTATGTTAAAATATCTTAAATGATTATGTCATACAAAAGGGTTACCAAGTCTGCACCATGTAGAAATAATGTCTTAGATTTTATACCTATTTGTCTATTATCATTCTTCTCTATCTAAAGTGCATAATTTAATTTGATAATTAGTTTATATTTTTCTTTCTATGGATATTATTAATTTTATATTCCCAATATATTTAGAAATAATATTAGAATATATATTAATATGAGCTTAGTCATTATCGAGATTCTAAAATTTGCTAGATGCTAGTCGGGCGCTAGACCAGCTCTAGTACCTAGGCCGCTTAGGCAGGGACTAGACATCGCTTAGGCAAGGACTAGGCATTAGGCAAATTCTACGGTATCAACATGAATTACATAATAAATTATATTCTGTAACTCCAACATAATAACATCAAATTTAAAATGAGTTCAAAATTACACAACTAATAAAATATCATAAATTTATTCTACTTCTCCATAATTTTGAACAACTTATTTTTCATCAGACACAAACTCAATATCATCATTATGATCCTTTTCTTTTTCAGATACAAAATCATCCTCGTGAAGTTCTCACACTCTAGAACTTCTTTGGGGTTATCTGATTAATCACATTTCCAAAGGATAAGGTTTTGATCAACCTTCAATTGAATCCGTTCCAAGTTGCTCAATTAAGGAAAGATCAGATAATTTCTTCAAATCAACTTCTCCCGCTTTTTAACTCTTTGTTTCTCCAAAATGTGGATTTCTTCATTCACTCTGATTTCTTGATTTTGGTTACTCAGTACAATGACGATGAAGTTTGGTGCTAGCCGCTAGGGCAAACTAACAAATTGATTTTCTTGTTGGACTAAAGTCTAGGACTTATAAAACTTAAGCCTAACACAAAAAAAGGATTACATTTTTTTTAATTCAGCTTTAAATTTAAAAGCTCAAACTAAAAAAATCATGAAAACCTACACTATTTCTATGGTGCCTAAATGATTCGATCGATTAGACGGCGTCTAGGGGTGTCTGGGGTCCCGTAATCCCGCCTAGCGCAAAGACCACCTATAGGCTGGCCGACTAGTATGGTTTCAGTGTGGTTGGCTGGCGCCTTATTCCTATACGACTGCCTAAATCGATTTTTAGAACACTAGTCATTATTATGTTAACTAAACAACCACTAATATTACAAATTATCTAGTGATAAATGAGAAATAGGAGAAAAAACAATAGAAATCACTAATCGCTGCATTATACAATACTTAAAATTAATTAACAATTTTCTCAACGTAAGATCTACTTTGAGGATGTTTGTTTTGTTCCATCTATCTTGATCACTCATTTGATCCTCTTTGGCTTGTCTGTTTCTTCACTTTGATATTGTTGAAATATACTTGTGAGATGTTGTGGTGGAAGTGATGATGCAAAGATTTGTTGATAAGAAGGATGCTGTGGTGGAGGTATAGCTCGACCTACACAGTGTGGTCTGACTTACATGTCATGACCTGATTTGCACACACTAGAGCAAATACTAGAGGGTGTTGGAAGTTATTTTTGACAAGGTTTATATGATGCTTAAGTCATTACAAGAGAATAATATATTGGTGCAATCGTGCTTCAAGTGGTCTAATGTGGCCTTAAATTTTGATATTTGGACAAAAAAAAATTAAGTTAAAGCATACCCTATGTATTTTATGTGTTTGAATATACAGTAACTTGCAAGAACACATATAGAGCTTGGAGAGCTCGTGGCTCAATAAGATTGAGTATATGATGTTTAGTGTGGTCAAGGTGGAACGCTTAAGGCTTGAATGACTCGATTAGATTAAAGAAAGATGGTATGAGTCATTTGAGGAATCATAGAATGAGGAACAATAAGGTGGTGCTCGAGTGGCTCTAGAGTAATGACTTGGCATGATCAAGTTGGAAACTTGATGGCTTGATGTCCATAAGGGATCAAAAAATGTTGCATGAGGTAGATTGAGGGACTGCATGACAAGGAGCATTAAGGTAGTGAGGATGATAACTACCGGAGGTTCACTTCATAAGTGAAGGGGAGAAGGATGACATTAGAAGAATCGAGAGCTCATGCACATTCAAGGGACTGAGTAACCTAAGAGATGGTTGAGGGCAAAGTCAAGTTGCGATAGTAAGTCTATAGTTAGCTATGAGTGATGATTGACTTGTATCCACGAGGACGAAGGGTAGAACTCAACATAGATAGACTCAATCTTAGAAGTTGGTTGTTAGTCAACTGCATGGTGATGAATAACAATTGACTGGTAGCTAAGAAACCCAATAACTTAAATATATTTATGGTTTAAGGGTTGACCAATTGACTAGTCGTGGAATCTAGTCGACTAGTGTTGGTGTCTATTGATGAAATATGTACTCGATTGATAAACTAAAACCTTGAAGTTATGGTAAGTTGGGGTTTTGGGTTGGAATAGTTAATTGGCATGGATTCAAGTTGTCTAATAGACAGTCGGCTAGGATAGCTAACTAGGACTGAGAAGCTAACAAAAAGAATAGTCATATTCATGGCTTAGTCATCTAATGGCAAACAATCGATTGATGGTAAGTTGTTTATCGATCGCTTGTTTATTTGAATAGTATAAAGGAGATATTGTTGTGTGATAATGGTCAGATCATGAAGACCAGTTAACTAACGGTGCAAACCACTTGACTGTTAGGCAACTAACAACAAAAGATGTTGGAGGGTTGAAGGCTATAAAAGAAGAGTTCGTTGGAGGATTCAAGGTGCCAAAAATAAGGTTGGTTGTCTTATTATGAGCTTCTCTTATGTACTTAAGATTTTATTGTAATTCCTTTATTTTCTTGAGCTTGTAAGAGATTTTCCACCACTGAAAAAGTTATAAGAAGGAGAAAGATAGTAGTGTTCTCCAAGAATGATCCACTAACAAATCATAAACTATAGAGTAGGAGGCTATAAGACTGCCAAACCACATAAATGTGGCTGCGATTGTGTAAGTCCCTAAATCTTGCTGGTGGGTCAAGGGAAGGGTAGTCAGGAGCCATCGAGATGACTCCCCTCACTAAGGTACGCCTAGCACCTACCAGAAAGATTTGGTTAGAAATTGAGGTCCTAGTATTTGTTGATGATGCACTAGCCATCCAAGATCAAGGGATTGACCCCATCTCCCTCCTTCAAGATTAATTCCCTTCTTAGTCGATCAATTGGAGGGCAACTTCAGATTCCTTATTGTTAGAACCTTAAGTGGTTAAGCCATGGTTATTTGATGTGTTATCAAATGAGTTTAAATTAGGCCTTGTTTTTCAGTCTAATGTGTGTATCTAAGTGTGTAAAACTTAAGAGAACACACAATTACCTAATGGCTCAAGATCCAATGGAGTATAATGAAGGGTGGTATGAGTCGCCCAAGAGGTTGAAAATGAAAAGGAGGATCGAAGATGACAAGACCTTAGCAAAGGACACAAATGAAAGAGAAAGATGATACGGGAAGGGAGCCGACGGGCTCAGTGCATCCGAGTTACAAGAAGTTACGGGAGAATAATCTAGTGGAGAGAGAAGGATAGCACAAGAGTGAGCATCTGAGGGATAAGAAGTCGAAAGGAATCATGTGCAAGGTCATCGCTAGAGATTGTATCAGTCGATTGAACAATGGGATCATGTGACCGAAACCCACGTGGAAACTGATCCAGCAACAGGGATCCGATGTAAGTAGGATCGGGCGACTAAAGAACACATGGCAACATATCCAAAGAAGTTATCCAAAGCTGACCAAGTTTCAATCGAATGGTAAGTTATTAGATTGATTGAATGTATGTCACGTTAACAAAGGGATGAGTAAAGAGTATCATGTGGATTAGATCAACTTGCTAAGTTAGCAGTTTTCAGTCAACTGAACAAGTCTTTTGGAACAATCGGACATGCTAGAATAAAGACTATAAAAAAGGCGAGGAGCTCAATTGAAGATACAACACACAACAATGACTAGTGCTTCAACTCCCTCTAAGCTTTATTATTTTTCTTCTCTGTTGTACTCCAAAGTTGTAAGAGGTTTTTCCACCCCCAACATGTTACCGAAGAGGAGAAGGATAGTGGATGAGTATTTCTGTGCATAAGCCTTGGAGTAGCAACCTAGGGTTGTGAACCAAGTAAACAACTATGTCCATCTCGTTTATGTTCTTACTTATTCATATATTAGTGTATGTCCTTGCAAAGTAATTAGCTAGAGAAAAGAATGTTTGATTTGTAAGTACATTATTCACCCCATCCCCTAGTGATTTTTCCACAACACGAACAATTGATATCAAAGCAGGATCGCCTAAAACGAATAATCGTTGATTAAGCAACTAGATCGGGAGGAATGACGGGTTCAACCATCCATTCACCAAAGTTCGAATGTGAATTCACCATGTAGAAAAAAAGATGAAAGTATTTTTCAAAACTTATTTTAAAATTATGTTATGTAGTAAATATGCTTTTGAAGTACCCAGGAGAAAATGGAGAAGAACTCGAGTAGCATAGATAGACTAAAAAGCAACCAGAAGAATTCATAACCAATGTTAAGGATGAATTCTATCTATTAAGTGTACTATCTATGTAGGGACTAAATAAAATCAGGACTTATCACTCCGCTAAAGAACTCAGAGAGAAATTACTAGAGCTCTATAAAGGCACCTTGGAGATAAAATTGGCCAAACTTGATCTACTAAGAAGTCAACTCAGCAATCTCCGATTAGAAAAATAGGAAAAGGTTGCACAATTACATGTCAGGCTTAAGGAGATTCTAATAAATCTCCATAATCCATAACCTCAAAGAGATAGTGTCAAATCAGGATATTTTGAGATATGTTATAAATGCATTCCTATGTACTCAAGAATGGATATCAATGGTGATGGTGGACTCCTATTATGTTTCGAAGAACCTTAAGGTAAGTAGTTTGAAGATTTCTTTACTACCATGGAATTATATGAATCTAGATGTACATATTTGAACTAAAACATGAATTCCAAACCACAATATATCCCTATCAGCAAAGAAAAGCAAATCAAATTAGAAGTCATCAATGGATGAAGATCAAGAAGCATTCTTGGTAAGGAAAATGAAGAAAAATTTCAAATCTAACAATTTTGACAGGAGACAAACATCAAAATTATTAAAGAAGAAATAGAACAGAAATGGTGAGATGCTTCAATTGTGATGAGAATGGTCACATCAAGTATAATTTCCCAAACTCAAAAAAAAACTAAGAAATGGGCAAAGATAAGACACCAATGAAGTACAAGCAAAGAAACTTGAAGGCAACTTGAGATAGGGATGGCAATTTTCCCCGCGGGTTTGGGGCCCCGCGGGGAAAACCCGAAATGGAGATGGGGATCCCCGATTTTTCGGGGATGGGGCGGGTTTGGGGCGGGTATGGGAATACTATCCCCATCCCCGAACCCGTCCCGAATATTATTATTATTAATATTAATAAATAATAATATGATTTTTTAAAAAAAATATTAATAATAGTGTTAATATTATTATTAAAAATTTTGAAAATATTATTAATAATAATATTATTGATATTGATATTAATATTAATATTATCATTAATAATTATTATTAAATAATAATAATAATAATATAAATTAAATTTAGAAATGGGACGGGGATGGGGAATCCCCGAACCCGTGGGTTCGGGTTCGGGGAATCCCCGAACCCGAAAAAATAAGAACGGGGCGGGGATGGGAATGACAAACCCGCCCCCGCCCCGCCCCATTGCCATCCCTAACTTGAGATGAGACATCAAAAGACTTAGGATTAGAACAAATGCATGGTCTATCATTCATGGCAATCAGCAGTGAAG
Organism: Zingiber officinale; assembly: GCF_018446385.1. Classification (NCBI taxonomy): domain Eukaryota; kingdom Viridiplantae; phylum Streptophyta; class Magnoliopsida; order Zingiberales; family Zingiberaceae; genus Zingiber; species Zingiber officinale. The sequence goes on along the minus strand of NC_055997.1, from coordinate 134,734,291 downwards.
AAGAAGATTTCACCTCATCCGAAGAAAACAATAGTGTAGGGGGAGCTTTGACCTACGAATCTGATATAGTGAGGTACGTAATTTACCCTTAGACAAATTAGACGATGTTATTAAGATGTTTTTTAGTTCATTATGTAAAGTTAAAAATAAATGCATAGAACTGAAAATATATTAAGATTGATTTAGAGAATAAATTAACAAATTCCTATTCGAAAGAAGAATTTGATATTGTATTAGTTGAAAATTTAAGGTTAAAGGACTCGATATAATCCTTGAAACTAACCTTAGAAGAAAAAATTTATTGGATAAAAAAATCTCAAGTTGTTATTGAAAAACCAAGGGACGAATTTAGCCGACAAGATCTAAGGTATAGAGGACCAAAATATAATTTTAGAAACCCTATGGGTTAAATTAGAAAATGTAGGATCAAACTAGACGCTAGAGAAGGGTGAATAGTGTTAAGTATTTTAAAATGAGCAGATAATAAAATAATTAAATCAAGTAGAATAACACAACGAAAATAAAAATTACTTAAACTAATTCAATTAAGTAAGACAATGCAATATAGGTATGTAATAAAATTAGCTAACAATTAAGTATGCAAGAAGTTGATTAATCAATTCAAAAGTATAGATACACGTTGTAATTATAAAATATGATTAATTATTTCTAAATTTCTCCTATGTGGAGAAACCTAATAGAAAAAAATCTAAAAAGTTAAGCGCAATATACCAAATATAGCAATACTAAAACAAATAAAGATGTTACTTTAGGTGTTGTCGATCAGAAATGAAGCGTAAGTTGCAGTGTGTCCTAAGACAAAAAGTGAAAGAGCACAAGAGCACGGGCACAAGAGAATATGTAAATGAGACATTGAGTAAAAAATGAGAGATTGAGTAATTTGTAAGCTTTACCTCAAATCTCCTTTTATAGTACCCTTCCGATCGCTAAGATAAGTGTTGGCGTGGCTACAATAGTTATCCGTTCAATAATGTTAGCGAAGCTCTCTGGTAGACTGGACGCCCTTCAATCACCTAGAGATAGGCCAAATCTAATCTTGACCTGTCTCGTTCGAATTGTTAACCATCTTCCAGTCGCTTGGAAGCTGTTTCGATTACTCGTATCCTAGACCCAATATGGTCGCTTGGATCCTCTGAAATCCCTTCATCGACATTTTTCACCATGCAGTCGCTCCCAGACTCCATCCGATTGTCTGGAACCACCAAACATGCTTCCCTATAGTGATCACACGTAATGAGTATGATACAGAACTTAAAGTTACTCCATCTGTACTTGATTCACCTAACATCCAACGAGAACTTTTGTATGTCAAGCCTTAATCACTTGAACTTGATTCACCTAACCTCCAACTAGGAATTTGTCTGTCAAGTCTTAATCACTTGGACTTTATTCACCTAGTCTCCAACTAGCAATTTATCTATTTGGTCTCCAACCAAAGACTTAGCTCATACCTCACTCCCAATTAGGACTTCATATGCCCAGTTCCACTAAGACTTAGTCACTGTCTAATTCACAACCATGACTTCAACACTTATCAAGTAACATGCACTTGCAAACTTAACCCTACTTGTTAGATCATAACTAATATAACTTTAACCTTAATCATATATCAAAACTCTGGATTAAATATTTTACATCCAACACCAACAGAAAAGCATCAAAAATTTGTATTCCTCAAAAGTATTTGATCAATCAATAGGTATAGATTTATTTTAGATGTCTAAATCAATTCTAAATGTTTAAAAAAAAACATTAGGACAGCGAACTATAGAAAAAGAAATTGTTTAATGGATGATTGACTCGATGGGCATGATTTAGGGTTAACGTTTATTGATTGAAATTAATTGTAATGAACCTAAAATAAGTTGTCAAATGTTGCATACGATTGTTATTGAGCTTAAAACAACAGATGTAAAGTTACATACGATTGTTATTGCTCAATAAAGGTTCCAAGAATCCTACATTAAACTCTTGGAAGGTTTTAACAGAGTTGCTTTCAGTTCAATGCGGAAAGAATTCCACAGGAAACAAAGCCACAACTAAGCATCATGCATAACAACAAAATTGTGCCAAAGAAGAAAATCAAGTTCCTGTGCTATTATTCCTTGTAGAACAACTAGTTTATTCATTTTTTCTTCATAAAAACATATTATAAAGTCGTACCACTACCGATAGGAAGCCACACACTTAAAGTCTAGCAGAATTACGTGGGGTTTAAGCAGTCAGTTTATCATTTACACCTCTATTTAGTTAATTCTTGGAGCAATGTAAAAAAGTAACAAATTAGCTTTAATTTCTATTTTAGACTCTTTTTTTTTCTTTCCTAAAAAGAATAATGAACGTTCCAACTGACATAATTAGTGAATAAAATACTAAAGAAGTAAACATTGCATATACTAGCATATCATTCCATCTTTACAAACTTGTACCACACATTACTTTCAGAATTTGGTCAATCTGCTTGCAGAAGAATTTGAGAACCAAGGAGAGATGTCCTCTAGCCATCATAACTTCACCTTGACTTCTTTAGTACCACATGAGGACCTGGACCATTCTTACAACTCCAAGGAAAACTAGCCATTGTTGTAGTTATAGAGCCATGACAATGCCCAAATAGAACCAATGCAAATTTTAAGTGTAGTAGTAGTCACATATATATCATCTACAATATATAGGAACTTATAATATAACTAGATTCCACAAGTTCCATTTAGGCACATTAATATCGTAGGATATATGTTTTATGTAACCATACATTGCTCATAAAGTTCTTTAAGTGGAGGAAAGCAGATGATCATCAGCAACCGGTGTCATCTCTCCCCATTGTGAAACCAGAAGTTTTTCTTTCGGGAATATTGGTGGTCCGTCTTCCAAGTAAGGAACTATATACTTTTTCATATCATCCCGAGAGATTCGGAGATGGTTTCCTTGGACGGTAAGATATTTAACCCGCCCAGCTTCATCCAGAGCCTTTAGGCCAATCCAGTCTTCAGTGTAGAGTGTTGTCTGCAGTATTACTTCTTGGATTAAAGCTACGCATTAAAAAGAAACACAAAGCAATAAATTATGCCAGCAAAAATCTAAAAAGAATCATTTCAGAAGGCCGCAAGCAATTTTGATGGTCATCAAAATCATTTTAAAAGACTATTAGTGTTATCAACTAAAGCTTAGGAACTCCAATTGTAATCTTACAGTATATTTGGAGATGTCTTTTGGTTAACACTGCTTATTTTGGTGCATCAGATGCGAGGTGGAAAGGTTTACTTGGCTAATGATGACATAATAATGATCACAACTCTTATGGAAGAAGTGGCTAAAGTCTGAATCTCATGATGTCATGACATATCATACTTGGCTCACACCAAGAGACAGAACATTGGAAAGATTACCATGTTGGACATGTCATTTCATGTTCCCGGCAATTCTGTGAAGGTGATCTCAGTAGGGAAGAGTGATGGATGGTTATAAGACCTTATGTAGAATGAACAAATAGTTTTTGGCCGAACCCTAGTTTTGAAGGCAGTGGCAAAAAACCATATGCATCCCACCTTCTTCCTCCTCTTTTTCTGCCACTCTTACTCCTTTTTCTCCTCCAATTTAACGTCGATATGGACATGTGTAGACACAGATCAGCATTGGTAACAAACCATTTTGATTGAGGACCAAAATCAGTTTAACTACTGGTATTTTAGAAGTCTTGCATTATAGTTCAGTGGAGGACAATCTATGTTATGTACCATATAGTTGGGACTAACATGGCTTGATGATGAAACACAATATTTTTTAAAACAAAACCTGCTCCTCTGGAGAACTATATTTGCAAATGTAACAGTCATAACTTTCTTCTGTTACTATAATTAAGGTTCACTAAAGGGCATGATTTTTTTTTTTTTTGTCTAATATTAATGAAAAAAAAAAGAAATTTATTGATTGGTGGTTGCAGTAGATTTTAAAATAAGAAAGCCCTGAATTGAATTGAATCAACACAAGCTTTAATAAAAGAGATAACACAATTCATCTTAAGGATGAGTGCCAGAACTACAAATTAACCTCACATAACAATCATCATGGTCATTGATGTCATCATCATCATAATAATAATAAATCCAAAAGCTACCTGCTGTGGAGGCAAAACAGTAGTAAAAGTACCATCCGGATAGTATCCAAACCAAGCAGTCTCTCGAGGAATTAATATTGTGTCATGTTCAAACTGCAATGTTACAGAAAAGTTCCAACCATTTAAGAGCGGAATGGAAAGTTTTAGCAGAACCAGATAACTCTAGCAGCTGACTAGACTTTAAGTTGGACAAAAAAAAACGAATTTGCCAGACAGATAAAGAGACAAAGAGACAAATCTAAACTCACCATGATAAGGACCAAGTTCTGTAATCTACCAAGTCTTTCCTTGTAAGTGGAATTTCTTTGATTTGGAAGCTCATTATTCAGCTTTGGCAGGAACCTGCATCCTTCCAAATATTCTTGGATATCCTGAAAAGGTAAGAATACTTGTCAGAAGCTAAGCCAATCAATTGGTAGTGTCACTGAAATGATCAACATAGCAAAACGAGAAATGTGTGACAATAGCAGATGACAACTCTGAATGATCAAAACCTATGGAGCTTATCATGTATGGCCAAACTTAAATGTTCCCACAGATGACAAAGGAATGTCAGTAAGAAAACAAATAACTCAAGAATGATTCTGTTGTAAGTAGATTGATGTCATAGGTCAAATGGCATATGAATTTTGCATCTAAAGTTCTTAAGTGCTTTATATTCTTATTGAAGAGATAAGCAGGCTGCTACAATCATCCTCCAGTCATACAGAGGACCATAATAGGAGTTTACAAGTATCAGACATTTTTTATGTATTCATGGACAACATGAAAATTTTAAATATTTCCGTTTTTATTAATACATTTTAGTGGCAGATTAAGTACATTGAAATTTGCCAAAAGTAGTTCAGTAAATATTCAAACCGTCTTAATGAAGATTCTATTTGAGCCCCACTAAGCAAATTGCATACAGTTGATTTCCTATTGAATAGGTGGTCTATTCCAAGGATGGTAATTACAGTTATAGTTCAAAATGCAGGATTTCTTTCAATCTGATGTAAATGCATTTCAAACCTAAGAAAAATCTAATGCTGCTGATGTAGGGTAAATGCAATTGAATTACTTTTCGATAGACATATTAATCATAGTTATTTAAGGCGTGAGGTGCCCAAAAGTACATAGATGCTATGGGCCCTGAGGCGCACAGCAAGGTGAGGCGGTCACCTTATTGAAGTAAGGCGCCCTTTCAAATATATATGGAGAATTTCTACCAAAATATTTCACTAACAAAACTAGAGTCTATAAAATATTAAACAATAATATAAATATAAAATTCACTAGCAAATAAATACGTTATACACATAATTCAAATTAAAAAAAAAATCAAATATCAAAATCATCAAAATCTTCATCGTCTTCCTCAATCATAATATTATCATCATCACCATATGTTTCAAATTTGTATTTCCTCCTCTTTATCTTGTAAAAGATCTTCTCTTAGTTCCCTTTTGATATAGTTTCCCTTACCTCTTTTGAAGAAGACGACACTCGAGATCTAAAATGGTAGGCATCTTCACCCATTCTAGAAGCTCGTGCAACTTCCCTCCAAATCGAATTGTGATCATCAAATACTAAATCATTTCCTTCATCAATGTTATCATTCAATCCTCCCATCACCCATTCATTGCTAACGTCTATCTCATCTAAAGAAATAGAGGATCGACAATATCACACATATCATATCAACACCTCAAAGCCCTATTATATTAATAAATCTAAATCATTTAGTCTTTTTTGTTTCAACTTGTTTCTTCTTTTGAAATGAAGCTTCACACAAAATAAAAAATATTTTGATTTTATTTTTTTATAATAAACTTGCTTAATATTTTCTTAAATATTTATACTTGCATGTTCAAAAACACTCCAATTTCATTCACAAAATAAGTGTGGTATGCATGCTATGTAATTAACTAAAAGGGGTAATTAAAGGTATGGGATAGGCTTTAAAAAGTTTTTTTGGGTCTGATTTGCACTTGTATGTCTCGCTTCAATGAGAGAAAAATCGCACCTCGAGCATGCCTGTCACCTCTCACAAGGAGCACGCTTAAGGCGACCAGGCGCGTACGCCTGGCTGCACCTTGCGCTTAGTCACAGCTAGGCGAGCACTTTTAATAACTATGGTATTAATATTGCTTGAGTTGAGGAAAGCAACAAAACTTTTCCTTAGCTTGTTGTATTCCTAAATTTTAATGAGGTAAATTGTAATTTCTAAAAAATTATGGCCTTTGTTTTGTAAAAGTGAAAAATAATAATAAAACCCTATTTCTCCTCCTACATATTCTCCCTTTTTTGTTCCTTATTATGCCGCCAGCAACCCCCAACATTCCAGCAGAGGGAGCATCAACCAAGGCTCCTCAATCGTTGCTACTTGCCAAGTCGTTACCCCATGTTACCTTCCACTGGAGAACATGGAAAGCCTCTTCAAGACCAAATCGAGGAGAGTCCCCCAACCTCATATACTAAATATGGGAGCTCCTCCAATGCATTGACTGTGATGGCGAATTGCAGGATCCTAAAGAGGGAGGAGAAGATAACAAAATATTTAGAAGTAGCAGGGAGAGGAGGATTTATTCATTACAATGATTTAAAACCAACTATTCAAACTAGTATACAAGTAATCCAAAAATTCTTTATGGAGAACACCCTATTCCTACTAATTGGTTGTCTTCCAGAGTTAAAGATTAGAAGTTGGCTCTGATGATACACAAATTGTAGCAAATTGGCAAAGGCGGAAGATGCAAGCAAGACTAATGCAGCTTAATCATTTAGAAGCTAACAAAGATATCTTGAACCTCTAATTTTGGGGCATAGAGGCATGGACTTAGCTTTACATTATGGATTGATGCCTAGGGAATCTATTCAGCACTGAAGTATGGCAAGGACCATGAGCAGGAGCGACTTTTCTCAAGGAAAGTCAGTGTGTTCTAAGCCTTTGAGTAGGTGGGGTTTTCTTGCTTGTTTCATTGTACTTACCTTACACATATTCAATTTTATAAAAGTAGATATAATTATCAAGTGGTTAGAAAAGCAAACTATTTCAATGTTTGTGTTTACTCTTGTTGCTTGATATATGCCTTCACATTGCTTGTCCTTACTTGATCTTATTTCTATTCATCCTTCCTTGTTGCTTCTTAGAATTTGTTTATAACAAAAATGATTAATAAAAATAAAATATAAAGAGAATGGAAATTAATAGTGATTTCATAAGAGTATGAGCTACCCTAAAAAATTACAAAAAAAACTAAATGTATGATTATATCGCCGAATAAATAAAATAACAAATAAATGGTTTATAGTTAGCTTCAGCTCTGCTCTCTAAAAGGAATTGTATAACCTTATACTAAATAGAACTATAAATGCAACACTTGTACTATAGAATTTCAACTTGTAGTTACGGACTTCAGCTTCGCTCTCTAAAAGAGTTCCGTTATTACTTATAACATAGAGCTTTGGCTCCACGTTTTGAAGGAGTTGCATGATGGCTTATATTGAATTAATAATTGACCAAATTACTTATGTTATAGAGCATAGGCTCCACACTAAGAAAGGGTGGGTCCTTGGGCTTTTTCGCACATGTATAGGCTTTGACCATTATGTATGAGAATTTTTCTCACTAGGCAGATTGTGTGAGTGGTGCATCGCTAGGTGGATTGTAGATCGTTAGTCCTTTATATATATTTATGATGTATTTTGTATTTGGTAGATTGCAGAGCATTCACCCCATAAATATATGATGCATCTTTACCAGGTGGATTGTGGGTTGTTCACCATATATATTTATATATGTTTATAATACATTTCGTTCTGGATGGATTACATGTGGTTCATTCATATATACAATGCATCCTTCATTTGGCATATTGTGGGCCATCTTCACTATACAATGTGTGTATATGTTTGATTTTCGGAGAAATTAAAAAGGAAATAGTTGTAAGAGTGTAAAAGAGGAAATGCGAGAAATGATGAAGTTATCTAAGAAATATTCAAGAGAAATTGTGGTAAGAAATTAATGAAGTTAAATTGGTGGAATATGATAACCTTGATGATGTATTCGTTGAATTCTTTTATAAGATATTTTACATCATGCATTTCTCTCTTATTTCTTTTTTGCAATTTTTATGCTCACTTTTGGAGTTTTCAACCTCTAGGTTATTTATTGCATGCATAACACTAATGGAGTTCCTCCAAAGGTATGCATTTAGTTAGCTTTTGTGTATATATATTAATCTCACACTATCGCAGTTCATGGGCAATGAGCAAAGTTAGCTTCATTGCAACCTTAGCTCGTGTAGGGAATGATGTAGCCACTTGGAAGAGATGACATATCTTGGGATAAATTTCATGTAGACGATTACTTTACATAGGACATTTAGATGCATAATCAATTCAATCATTTCATGTAGATGACATTCCTTGTTTCATATATAAAAACTAGTGTTTGTTATTTTGTTAAATTGATAACTTCTGTCATCTTCTGCAATGTTTTTATTAAAAAATGATATTTTTAGTTTATAAATGTGACCTTGTCTTTATTTGTTAATGTGATTTATTTTACAATTAATTACTTTACATTTTTTTATTAAAAAAAAGATATTTTATATCTATCATGAACTCATTATATTGACAAAGGTTTGAAGTGTTAACATCCTTATGTAGCAAAAGTACGCTCGCCCCCCGCACCCCCATCAATTTGTCCAATACAGAGGAGATAAATCACATGTGACTACTAGCCGTTAGTGTAGTGGCCAAGGCATGGGGGAAGGCATGCTCAGGCGCGCTGAGTTTCGAACCCATGACCTAATGTGGCAACATCCCATGCCTCAACCACCACACCGCCTCGAGGGGACGAAATGTTAAGTGTTAACATCCTTATGATTGCATAGAAGGTGATTTTTGAAACTAACATGTATTTGGTTTCATACACCACAAAATCACATGTAATGGATGGTCAAAATAGAGAAAATCTTATGGAGTTATGTGACGCAAAAGGTGATTACACTCACTCTAGACGCCCCTCCATTGCCCGCCCTAAGGCCTTATGGAAGGGAGAGGTAAATCATGATACCGCCCTGAAGTCTTGTATGATTGTCATACCAAGAAAATTTTATAAGGTTGTGGTTCAACACATAATACATTACGAATATAAGCGTTGTAGTTCGACCCATTATACTTTACAAATATAAGTGTTGTTAGGAAATAACTTAAAATAGCATAAACAGGATTGCCAAGATGAATAGTATGGTCATGTTCAAATGCAATCAATACAATTTTTATAGTTAGAAGAGATAAATCTATTAAAATAAAATATATAAAGAGTACATGGATTAAAAAAATCAACCAATGCAATCAAAATAATTAGACAAAAATCTAAGTAGAATTACTTTTTTTTCAAAAAGGTCAAAGGCGCACACCTTATTCCCAAAGTTTTCTATCACAAATACCCTTAAACCATGGATTAAAATATCGTGTGAAACATCTCGTTCTACTTGCCGCCGGCATGGCCGCGACAGACGCCTAGCGCGAGGCCAACAGAAGACGCCTCGTAAGAGGCAAGTAGCTAACATCTCGCAAGCGGCGCACGCCTTTCACGAGAAGGCGCCTCGCACAAGATAGCGGTGACTACACGAACGCCTCGCGAAAGACCACAATGGCCTCATGAGGTTAAGCTTTTTTTTTTCAATTTATTTTTTTCTTTAACTGTGTTTTTATTTCAATTTTTTTAACTATTAATTTTTTAATTTTTTTTCTCTAGTTGTGTTCTTTTCATTTTTATTTTTTTAACTATTAATTTTTTAATGATTTAACCCTTTCCCTCTTTAATTCTTTCTCCTTCTTTCCCATATTTTAATTTCTTTTTTATTTCTTTTATCCTTACATATATGAAAAAAAAATCCTTTTTAATTTTTTTATTCTTTTTCTTAAATTTTCTCCTTAAAATGTTTAAAATAAATTTAATTTGATTTAATTTAAACCTATATGATCCTAATCATCATATCTAGATTTTAGTTAATCCGAAATTAATTTTTACTCAATCCTAATTTTATAATTTTAATTTAAACAAATAATAAATATTTATAGTAATCAATATTATAATAATATTTTTTAGCAACCAATGATTCTAAAATGATCATTTAGTAGTTTTTGAATAAATTTGATACTTTTGAGTAAATTCTTGAATCTAAATACATAATTACATCTTAGGAGGCCATTAGAGTTCACCCAATCTTTCAAAGTGACCAAACAATTAAAAAATTATTATATATATCTTTTGGTCAAAGCTACAACATAACCATTTACTCAAATTTTAAATTTGAATAGATCGATGCACTCTATGACACTGTTGGTGTTCACTCATGCTTTCAAGTGACCAAATGACTCTAAAAGACCCTTTAGTAGTTTTGCCAAATCTATTACGGCATTTTTTAGTCAAATTTTAATTTCAAATAGATATATTTTAGAAAGCCATTAGAGTTCACCTAAGCTTTCAAAGTGACCAAACAACTCAAAACTTAGTCTAGGTTGCTCAAATTTTAAATTTGAATAGATAGATACACTTTAAGAACCTACTGGTGTTAGCTCATACTTTCATGTGACCAAATGACTCTAAAATGATGATTTAGTAGTTTTGCCAAATGACTTTTTTGAGTCTAATTTTGATCCAAATAGATACATTCTAGGAGGCCATTAGAGATCACCCAAGCTTTCGAAGTGACCAAACGACTCAAAGTTACCATATAATTTTTATTTTATCAAAGTTACTAAAATTTTAAATCTGAATATATAGATGTATTTTACAAAGCTATTGACGTTCACTCATGCTTTTAAGTGGCCAAACGACTCCAAAATAGTCATATGATAATTTTGGCTAAAATCGCTACATGGTTATTTTCTCCTCAATTTTTGAATGTGAATATAGATGTACCATAGAAAGTTGTTAGTGTAGACACTCTAAAATGGTCCTCTAGCAGGTATGGCTAAAAATATTGCATGATCATTTTCATTAGACTTAATCCATATTTTCAAAGTAAGCAAACAACCCAAAAAATAACTGTTGGACAAAAGTGTACATGACAATTTAAGCTGAAAATGTGAGATACCTCATATATTTTTTTAAAAAAATTCTACATGGACAATTTTGACCAAAACTTTTACATTTTTCATTTCCTTTTCAAAAAAAAAAATTGCTCTTCTAAAAATTGTATTATTTGATCTACATTACTTTTTAAAAAAAATAATATTTTAAATTTATAATTTAAAAAAACATATATTTTTGAACAAATATTACTTTATAACTCATGAAACAATTAAAAATTATATTTTTTGATATTTTTTACTCTATAACTCATGAAATAATTTTTAAAGAATTATGGCACTTTGCTCTATTATTTTTGAAATTTTCACATTTTTTATATTTTTTATTTTATAACCTATTTGAGTCTCATTAGGCGCACAACTTATAACCTAATTTTTTTAATAGGTGATGGCTTTTAAGTATTGAGAATATTTTTTGCCCAAAATATTTTAATTAATTTGAATACTGTTGTTGATATTGCCTCGCATAAAAAGCTCCATGGAGCGATAAAATTTATATAGTTGACCTAAAAAACTCTTGAGATACTCAAAATTTTGAGATAAACATAGGTTGATAATGATAATAACATTGAGATTGCATATGACCATGCTATATTTACTTTAAGGAAAGAAGAAAATCTCAGTTAATACTTTATAATTAATTATTTAATTAGTTAATGTTTGTGAAACAGCAGAAAAAGGTATCCCCTAGCTGCACACACACATACAAAAGGAGAGTAACCTGGACTTAAGGTCAACTGTGATATACAAAGAAAGCCACCTCTGCTGGCCTTTGAGGGCCACTTGCGGCTGCTTAAGAGGAGCTCTTTCAGCTTAATAAGAAGAAGAAGGGGCTGGGGTTGCAAGGAAATAGTTATGTTCATTGAATAGAGAGAAAGGAGTTTTCAATGAACAAAAAGAGGAGAGAAGAATAGGGAGGAGAAGAAGAAGAGAGGAAGGGGAAAGGAGAGAAGTGGGGGTTGTGATAACTTGGAGAAGAACTACATCTCCAGAAACGAGAAGGTTATGAAAAGAAAAGAGATTGTTGAGTAAAGGAAAAAAAGAAACTTGTGAATGCATTAGGGTTGCAAGGAATGAAAAGGAAAAAATAAGATGTAAAAGGGAGAGAAGAAATAAAGAACTAGGAGTTAAGGCTTACTGGAATCTAGTAAAATAAAAGAAAGAAGTTTGAATTAAGTATGAAAATTAGCTTAAGAGAAAATTAAAAAAAGGTATAGGGTTTAGGGTTTAGGGTTTAGGGTCTAGGCCCACCAATGTGGACTATATATTGCAGACATCGACATAGTTTTGTTATGTTGTATGAAACTAGTTCTACTTGAGGTGTATACTCTTTCTGAACCTACCTGGAGTCACTAGGGTTAGTTGTGGTCATTGCCTAATTGATTAAATGAAATTTGCAACATTGTTTATTAACCTGAATTTGTAGCATAGTATTTAGCTTCCATTTTGTTTTGCATGGATAAATATAACTAAATATTCAAAATAGGTGTTATTTATTTCTTTGTTTGGATTGTAGACTTTGCAAGTATAATCCACATAAGATAGTTATTGTTGTACATATGGTATTTTAGCTCTCGTTGGGTGTATATTCATTATCTTTTACAAATCTTTTAGATATAAGGGGCTATTTAACTCAACAAAGTATCTATTCTCCTACTATGGAAAAATTTATCTTTTGTAGATAAACTTTATAGTCTGATTAACTCAATTGTGCTTTGACCAATTTATTATGTAACTAATTCCTTGTATGTTTATTTGGTATTCAATGTACATATATGGTATCTCCTAATCTCCTGGCCTGGAGCATGATATGTCCTTGTGCTTATGTGGATGTAGTCAAGTTCCCTTAATCTATCCAAATTACCTTGAGCACAAACACAAGTGTGAGTTCTTCAGTCTCTTAAGGTCTGCTTGAGTGTGTTCAACTGAAGAAGTGAAGTTGAAAGTGAATTTAAATTCAACTGAAGCGATAATAATGATAGTCTTTTGCTTGAAGAAAGATGATGAACTGAGATGACCTTACATAATCAATATCAAGTGACTAGATCAAGCAAGGGAGTAAATGCATTGACAGGCACCTTAGTTACTGGCCTGGGTTAGTTATTGTACCCATTGTCCCCTTTTATAGGCCTCAAAGGTAGTGCTCAACTTATCTCAAGCTTACACATGGTAGAACACATGACATGATCTAGCATGGCAAATTGATTTGCTCAAATTTAACAACCTCCTCCACATGGTAAGACTGACCCCTTTCTCAACATGTAGATTAAGGTACTTCTAACATTGATTTCAACCCATTTGCTACATTTCATTAGCGACTAGCTAGTGGACAATTATTAGGCATGACAATATGTGTCATATCATGTTAATCGTTTCATAAATGGGTTGTGTCATTTGAGTCAATAAAAAATAATATGAGATAGCATAAAGATAATTATTTAAAAATAAAACAAAATGATTATCTTCATAGATGGGTTAACCTATTTATAAAAGCAAGTTGTGTCATGTCACTTTCGGGTTTTGTCTCTCTTAATCATGTTTTGAATCAGGTCAGGTCATGTTAACCGTTGTCTCTAATATTACCAACATTAGTAATTATACCCAACTGGAAACTCCCTCTCATAATATTTTACTAGAAATTGCATAAAATCATATATATCTAATCTCAAATGTATACAATTATCCAATAATTAGCTAGTTGACCATTCAATTCGTGAAATGTGGCTGGTGGCTTGGAACGTATCTTGGCAAGAGGGAAGAGGTAGTTATTTGATTTGAGCAAAGAGAATTGCCGGGAAAGAGCCACACCACGGTATGCCAGGTAATCTTGGGATAAGTGGTGCGGTGCTCGTGATGCCCAGTAAAGGTGACCATGGGCAACGGTGTTAGGGAGCTTTAGTTACCAACTTAGAGTGGCAATTAAGGCAACTTTAGGTTAATTGTTGAAGCATTTTTTTCCTAGTTTGGTCTAGTCACTATATTACATTTTCTAAAACCAATTCAATTCATTGTCTCCGGGCCAAAACTAGCATTGCTAGGGATTACTTGGTGAAATCAACTGTACATTGTTAAAAATGAGTCCTCTTTAGCTGAACCAAACCCAGACACATTTTAACCGAAGTGTAGAGATGGCAATTTCCTCCAAACCCAATGGAGGATCCGATATCCGACCCGAATAGAAGAGGGTATGGAGGGATTTTTTTGGATCCGATTAAATAATCGGATAATCAAGTATGGAAGCGGATTTAGTAGAATCAACTAAACATATCCGACCCAAATACCCGATTAAATTATATATATACATATATTAAAGAAAATTTTATTTTCACAAAAACCACCCACTATCTTTTGTTGGTGTTTAATATGTTTTTATTGAATATGATTAAATTAGGAGTAGACTATAGATGCTTAATTTATTTTTTAATTTTTTTTTTTTTTGATATGATGTTAATTCTAAAATGCTTTTTTAGAATGATGATAGTTGGATAGAATGAAGAAAATTATTAGTATAGAGGATATCCAATCCTCTGATGGGTATGAGCATGGGTATGGGAATGGATATCCGATCCCCGATGGGTATGGGGATGAAAGTTGAAAACCCGATGCGGATGGGACGGGGATGAATATAATAAATGGAGATCGGTATGGAGGATATAGAATCCGACCCAAACCTGACTCATTGCCATCCCTACCGAAGTGTACACACTTTCAACTCAAGCATAGGAACCAGGTCCTTAGACTCTCATTCTCTAGTGAACACAAAATTGAGTCTGCAGTGAAGATAGCATGGACAGACCACAGAATTGAGCTGTAACTTGCTCATGTCAGATGCATTTTCCAAACGATGTAGAGTGTGTAGTGTTCTTGTTTACAACATGGTCTATGAAGTGTGAACATGGACTTTTATAATTAACATGACTCCGACATGCAAGGAGCCAAAATATTCTTTGATGTTAATCAAACTTGTAATGCTTGATGGCTGAAAAGTTTTTGGGAGAAAGTAAGAGGCAATGAAATTGTGAGATTTTTTAAGGTATGGTACAGGGTTCTAGATTTGTAGATTTCGTGAATATCTCAAGAAAATAAAATAATATTTATTCTTTCCATAAGTCTAGGATTTTTCAAGTGTCAGCTTAAAACATTAAGAACATCTAATCTACCTAAAGGGAAAATTTCCATTGACAAAGCATAAGCAAATTAAAATGTACAGACACATTTGGCACAAACCAAAAGAAGTTTGCTATTATTGTAAAATACCGGAAAAATGACAAATATTAATAAGGGAATTTTCCGGAATTTTTAGAAATTTTTCGGGAATTTTTCGGAGTTCGTACGGATGAGTTAACGGGGATCAAGATGGGGCCCGGAAAAGTCTGTTTAGGCTACCCAGTTTTAGTAAGGAAAAAGTTTTATTTTTCTTTTCCTTTTTACTTTTCTTTTTCTTTATATTTTTCTTTATTTTCCTTAATCCCTCCGTTTCTCTCCCTCGCGCACCCGAGCCCATCCCGACGCCGCCTCCTTTCTCCTCCTCTCTGCCCTAACCGCCGGCCGGCGGTTTCTCTTCTTCTCCTCTGCCGACGCCGTCGCCGTGCCCTAGCACAAGCCACCACCGGTCGGGCTGTGTACCTCACCCTCCCGAGACACTTCGGCCACAGGAGTAAGAGCCGGCCTCTCCACGCCGAGCTCTAAGTTTTCAGCGCCGACCACCACCGGCCATATCTTCTCTTATTCCCTTACTATGCCGTGCCCTAGTATTGGGTTTGCATCTGCTGCCGCTTGATATCTTCTCCCCTCTGCCGGTCCGTCTCTCCTTCTCCTCCTTTCCGAGCCGCACCAGGCGCCGCCACCACCTGAGGCTGAACGGAGCAGCGCCTGACCTAGGGTTTCCGGCAGTGGGCTGATACATGATTATTCCAGCCACTGCTGGTTGCTACCATCGCCGGAAAAGAAGGTCGGGTAATGGTATTGTTAATTTCAACAGTGATGTAGATTTTTGGTATGCTATTGTAGGGATTTCCAATTAGTTAGATATGGAATTTGTTTTCCAATTGGCAGTGACAGTGGTGTGAAGCTATTGGATTCCGGCTACCACAACATTGAATGCCTTGGTTGTTTCCTTGATATCCAACTTTGATCCGATCAGTGAAAGGTAAGGTTATTGTTTAACGTTGTGGATTTAGGTCTTGCTGTGGAGAAATTAATTGATGACCAGTTAAGGTTGATCAATAATTAGGGTTTTCCTAATTGAATTAGGTATATTGGTGATTATTAATTAGGGTTTTTGCCCTAAATAGTCTTAAGGATTTATTTAGCAATTCATTTGAATTTTAGCTAAATAAAAGTATATCTATTGGTATTACAGGACTTTGACGCGAGACGAGTATCTCGATGTCGGATTTGGACATTCCTATTGGAAGCGGGTACTTTTGACTTATGTCATTTGATATGCTTAGTAATTAAATTAACATGTTGCATTAATTGTGTTTCTTATCTGTTTCGGTTAATCACTACCCAAATCTTACATGCTTGATTGATTGATTGGGTTTTGCATCTCAGGTATATTTTACCTGTTTATACATGCTTATAGGGGTAGTGATATGCCATGCTTGACCATGTTCAGGACCTAGGTTTTTATACCTTCTGTGTACCTTTGATTCGATATGATTCGTTGACCTATGGTGCACTTTTCTATATATATGGATTAGGTCAGGATGTTTATATGGTTATTGCCATGCATCATTTGCATGATTGCATGCTGTGCGATAGTCCGCTCCATTATTGTTGAGCACATCGCCAGTTACATGGATCTGCACACACCACCACTCATGGGTTAGTGGTCGATTCAGGATGAGTGTGTTGCGGCAGGGACTCTGTTAGGCACCGTTGGTCCGCTCATGGATAGTGGGACACAACGTGTTATCCGGCAGGGATTCCTCCCCGTCTTTGAGTACCGGGAGTTGAGAGCATTGCGCTCCCCCATCTATGATTTGGGATAGGAGGATAGGTGTACTCCGACAGCATCCCGTCCACTCGGTCACCATCAGTAACGACAGAGTGCATGGTTGTCACTACCCACTCGGCCTCACTTTTGTATGAGATGATCGACTGGCGTCAGGGGTGACCACCTCGCATCATGCATGATGCATTTATTGCTGTGTTTGCTGCATTTATATGCTGCGTATTGTTGGATACCTATGTTTGACGTCATGTGATTCCTTATCCCTCGAACTTTGACCTTATACTCGGGACTGGTTATCGGATTCTCCGTTTATTTCGGATGCATTCTTATCTTTCTTATCGAGGTACGCATGATTAGTCTTGGGTGTTGTTTCTTTACTGCATATCAACTGTACGGTGTTGGACTCACCCGCCTCCATTGTTGTTATTTTCGGGTTGATGCTGTCAGGAGTTCCAGTCGCTAGTCCCCACTGCACGTAGTGCTACTCCACTACTGGTTTTTGAGTTATTTCACTTTAGCTTTTCGCTATCGGACTTTATTTTAGTTTTGTTTTGGACTTACATATGGATATTGTATGGAATCTTTCCGTTGGATGGACTTTTCGTATGATTTGGATTTACCCTACTACATGCCTGCCTGGACGGAGTAAGAAATCGGATTGGGCTTCTGAGTGTAGTTGAGTAGGGTTGATTTGAGTCAGTATTATTCTGCGTGGTTGTGTATGACTATCTATATATATATATATAACCTGCGTGGTGATTGATTTTATTTATTGTTATTATTCCAGCGGCTGAGTATTTAGTGCTTGTAGAAAATTTTGATTGTCCACACAGGGAGATCTGCCGAAATTTTCTCGGACACCTTTGGGGCGTGACAATTTTGTGGTATCGAGCACGTTTTACGATCTTTTGTTTCGTATTTTTGGATTTTGAATTATCTGATACCAATTTAGTGGTATCGAGCGGGTTATGATACACCTTTTGTGTTCGAGATTTATCGAATACTGTTGGTATTACGGATATTTAGGTTAGCCGGGTTCATGAGTCAAACCGGCATTATCGGATTTTCGATATGGTTATGTTTGGATTTCCGTTTCGGATTTATTGGCGATATGTACGTTTAGAATTTTGAGGTCAAATTGGGGACCGGACATGACGGAATCTCCAACAGAAATAGGTATGTTGTTATTTTATGTTGGTTATATTGGTATTGATATCCGTAATTTAATTTAACGATATGAGGACGATCTACTCAGTATTCTTGCGAGAGCGTGGTCGGGCGACCACGTCACGAGGACCACGGATCTCTGGATATGCCGAGATGCCCACCGTTAGTGAGCCCGCTCGGGGCGGACTCAGACGGGAGCATCGGGCTCAAACCCGATGGCGCTGTAGAGATACCTACTTTGGCCACACGGACGGTATCCACGCCTACCCTGTTTACAGTACCATCAGGAGTACCATTGGTGTACCCGACATCCGCTCCAGTAGCCTCACGACGTATTCGGTGCCACCACCACTGGACCTGTGCAGAGCACGGTGGCACCCCATTCTGATGGCAATGCCCACATCCGTACCTTTTCCTACGTACCTCCAATTGCCACCACTTTTGTTCCCAGGCGGTACCACGGCCTATGCTCGGTATATTCAGCGATGGAGTTCCTCCTCGAGTTTATTCCGCGGTACCACCGTAGTATCGGCTCCAGTGGCCTGCCCACGACTCATCGATATTGCCGCACGAGCTAGGATTCCAGAGACCGGCCGAGTCGATGAAGACTCGTTTCACTCTTTTCCGCGGAGATCTTGATCCGAGTATGGCTCTGTCATGGATAGAGACTATGGAGCGACTTTCTTCTATGGCTTGCTCAAGTGGGAGAAAGCAGTGGCCGCTTACCATTTACTGGGATGAAGCTAATGCACGTGGGTTACTCATTCTATTATGGTGAGCGCGTCACATGGACCGAGTTCGAGAGGCTTTTGAGAGCCATTTCTTTCCACCGTCCTATCGGATGTCTCACGAGATTTTATGAGTCGAGGCGAATAATCGCTTCGATGACCGAGTATAATCTGAATTCCTCCGGTTGGCTCAGTTTTGTCGAGAGTTAGTTACGGAGGACGAACTCGCATGATGCTTTATACAGGGATTGGATGGTTATCTGCGTATACGACTTGCGGATTAGGATTACATCTTACTCGATGCATCAATCGAGCTATGATAGAGTTAGCTCGTGAGACATATCCGGACAGAAAAGAAAGCATCTGGTCGGACTTGAGGCGTCCAGCAGACTCGAGCGGCAGGACAGCCTCGAGTAGTCGCATGGGTCAGTCAAAGTTCTTGGGCGCCTCGTAGGCCTCGAAATCGTGACGGTCTTCTTCAGAGGCGTTCTTTCTCAAGAATCGCAACCACCTTCCGTGATACTCATTGTTTCAGATGTGGATCCGAGATCACCTCACTTGCTCTGGGAAGATCGGTTTGCTTTTATTGCAACCGCCGGGCCTGAGCCGAGATTGTCGGTGAAGGCTCGGCTGCCTTGGAGGGTCAGTCGAGGGGGTCTAGTCGATCGAGGCATATCGAGGAGGGCGAAGCCCAATCTTCACAGCGTCGGCGAGGCAGCTCCCTCCGCATTTGGCATGCTGGAGTACTCGGTGCTTAGCACCCCGAGTTTTGCTCCAGGACCTTATTATCCGACTCGGCGATCGACTCGATTCTGACCGCGATCGCCACCATCCTCTCGGCCTTATCTCGCACATAGTCAGGCGCCTCTGGCGCCACCGGCGCGGCGGCATTACCACCTCCTCCTCCGCCAGACGAGGGTGGTCATGCTTCCGGCTACGAAGCAACCCTCGTGCCGTTTTCCGCGGTACGATTTCCATTTATGCATTCTCCGATATTTTGATTGATACTGGTAGTTCGCACTCTATTATATCCGTACTTTTATGCGGGAGATTGGTAGATTACCCACTCGTTAGGTTGCGGCGATTGATTGTCTCCCTCACCGTCCGTGATACTTTAGAGCGTCACCCAGGAGATCGAGGTTGCCGTTAGATTTTGGCAACATGATACTTACGGTAGATCTTCTAGTATTGGAGATGGTCGAGTTTGATATCATTCTTGGTATGGATTGGCTATCAGTATATCATGCTACCGTTGATTGCCAGACGAGGGTGGTCACCTTTCGGCCTCTGAACCAACCCTCGTGGAGTTTCACTGGCATCAGAGACGACGGCATCTCGATTATTTCGACGATGTCTCACGGCTGTCATGGTTTTCTGTTGTCGTTGATCGAGACTGAGGACGGTAGTAGTTCGCAGCTCTCCGACGTTCCTGTTGTCCGGGAATACTCGGATGTATTTCCTGAGGAGCTGCCAGGTTTGCCTCCCAGAAGGCCAGTGGAGTTCGCTATTGAGCTGATTCCGGGAACCGTACCGACATCGAAAGCTCCGTGATCGTATGGCACCAAAAGTTGAGCAGTGAAGGTTCACTCCGTGAGCTTTAGATGGGATTCATTCGCCTAGTGTTTCACCATGGGGTTCTCGATTATTTGTCAAGAAGAAAGCGGCACCGAGGTTATGTATTGACTACGGGCAGCTGAATTTCTCCGAAATAAATATCCATTACCACGGTTGAGGATTTGTTTGATCGGCTCGGTACTTCGATGTATTCTAAGATTGATCTGCGATCCGGATATCATCAGCTGAGAGTCGATATCCATGACTTTCCGTACCAGATACGGTCATTATGAGTTTTGGTAATGTCATTTGGGCTTACCAATGCTCCAGCGGTGTTTATGGACTTGATGAACCGCGATTTTTCCGGAGTATCCGGATCGGTTTGTTATCGTTTTCATTGATGACATATTGGTCTACTCTCGTTCCGAGGAGGAGCACGCATGCATCTTCGCAATCTTAGAGATTCTTCGACGACATCAGCACGCGAAGTTCAACAAGTGTGCATTCTGGTTATCCTCGGTTTTTTAGGACACGTGGTTTCTAGCAGAGGTATTTCATTGATCCTCGAAGATCGAGGTCACACCGGTTGGGAGCGGTACCAAGCCGATTCAGAGATCCGTAGTTTTACGATTGGCGGATATTACCGACGCGTTTTGTCGAGGGCTTCTCGCGTATTGCTATGCCACGACACCTTACCCGGGAAGGCGTGAAGTTCATATGGTCCGAGGATTGCGAGACCGCTTTCGGGAGCTGAGCGGAGATTAGTGTCGGCTCAGCTTTGGTTTTACCTTCCGGAGAGGATGGATTTGTACTTTACACCGACGCGTCTCTGCTGGGTTTGTCTGATGCAGCACGCAGAGTAGTCTCTTATGCTTCTCGTCACTTGAAGGAGCATGAGAAGAACTACCGATCATGACTTGAGTTAGCCGCCATCATCTTTGCTCAACTTTGGCGTCATCATTTATATGGTGTCACATTTGAGATTCTCACCGATCATAAGAGTCTCAAATACATTTTACTCGAAGGAGCTTAATCTCCGACGGAGGAGATGGATGGAGTTCCTGAAGGACTACGATTGTACCATTAGCTACCACCCAGGAAAGCTAATGTGGTTGCGAATCTTCGGCAGAAGTCCAGAGGACTTTGGTGCCGGATTTCGATCACGGACTTGATTCGAGTTTCTGAGTTAGATCTTGAGGCGAGGGACCGAGCAGGGTATTATTGTTACCATGGTTGCTCGATCGTCGATCAAGACGAGGATCCGAGAGGCACAGTCGGTGATCGGCATTTGCGGTTCATCGCCGATAGCAGGCGCAGATGAGTTTACGAGATGAGGAGGTATTATATTCTTCCGAGGCGGATTATGCGTACCTCGGTCTCATCCGGTCTTACAGAACTACTTGAGGCACACCGTTCTCGATTTGCGATCCATCCAGCGGGACCCGTATGTATCGAGACTTGAGGCGTTCCTCGTGGAACGGCATGAAGAAAGACATCGTGGATTTTGTGGCTAGATATCTTGTCTGCAGCAGGTGAAGGCTGAACACCGCAAGATTACTTCAGCGGATTCCTATTCCCGAGTGGAAGTGGGATCACATTACCATGGACTTTGTGGTAGGGTTGCCGGACGACAGACGACGGATTTCGTAATCGTTGATCGATTAACCAAAGCAGCGCACTTCATGTGATTCGGAGGATTCCCTGGATCGATTGGCGGATCTGTATCACGAGAGATTCAGACTACACGGTGTTCCATTGAGTATCATTTCGGATAGAGATCCACGGTTCACGCCTCGTTTCCGGCTGCAGCAGGCCTTGGGCACAGCTCCGTTTGAGACAGCTTTCCATCCACGGATGGGCGATCAGAGCGGACCATTCGGACTTTAGAGGACCTGCCGAGGTCATGTGTTATGGATTTGGAGGCAATTGGGAGGACCATCCGCCATTGGTAGAGTTTGCCTAACAATGGCTTCCATTCGGCTATCCGGATGGCACCGTTTGAGGCGTATGGTAGACCTTGTCGGATACCCGTCCTTTGGGATGAGGTTGGAGAGGCCATTGTTGGGACCTCATAGAGTTCAGCAGATGCAGAGTTGGTCCGTCTATCGGACGGAGGATGTCGAGCCAGACCGCCGTAAGAGTTATCGATCGGAGACGCACCACTAGAGTTCTCTTTGGGCGACCATGTATTTCTGCGTTTCACCCACGAAAGGGTGAAGAGATTTGCCTCAGAGGGAAGCTAGCTCCGTTCATTGGCCCTTCGAGATCTTGGAGAGGATCGGAGCGGTAGCTTATCTACCGGCACTACCACCGTCCCTGTCAGGCGTACACGATGTATTTCACGTATCGATGCCGAGGAGATACGTGCACGATCCGACACATGTGCTGGCAGATATTCCAGTTCCATTCAGCCTGATATTACGTATGAGGAGGTTCCCAGTTGCGGAACAAGACTATCCGACTGGTTAAAGTCGGATGGCAGCATCATTCGGACGAGGAGGCTACTTGGGAGCTCGAGGATACGATCCGAGCTCGATATCCCCATCTTTTCACTTGAGGTATGTGATTTAATTTACCGTTCAGCATTTATACTCTATTATCTGTTATTAGTACTTGCTGATGGTAGATATTGAAATTTGGGGACCAAATTTTTATTAGTGGAGGAGAATGTAAAATACCGGAAAAATGACAAATATTAATAAGGGAATTTTCCGGAATTTTTAGAAATTTTTCGAGAATTTTTCGGAATTCGTACGGATGAGTTAACGGGGATCAAGATGGGGCCCGGAAAAGCCTGTTTAGGCTACCCAGTTTTAGTAAGGAAAAGTTTTATTTTTCTTTTCCTTTTTACTTTTCTTTTTCTTTATATTTTTCTTTATTTTCCTTAATCCCTCCGTTTCTCTCCCTCGCGCACCCGAGCCCATCCCGACGCCGCCTCCTTTCTCCTCCTCTCTGCCCTAACCGCCGGCCGGCGGTTTCTCTTCTTCTCCTCTGCCAACGCCGTCGCCGTGCCCTAGCACAAGCCACCACCGGTCGGGCTGTGTACCTCACCCTCCCGAGACACTTCGGCCACAGGAGTAAGAGCCGGCCTCTCCACGCCGAGCTCTAAGTTTTCAGCGCCGACCACCACCGGCCATATCTTCTCTTATTCCCTTACTATGTCGTGCCCTAGTATTGGGTTTGCATCTGCTGCCGCTTGATATCTTCTCCCCTCTGCCGGTCCATCTCTCCTTCTCCTCCTTTCCGAGCCGCACTAGGCGCCGCCACCACCTGAGGCTGAACGGAGCAACGCCTGACCTAGGGTTTCCGGCAGTGGGCTGATACCTGATTATTCCAGCCACTGCTGGTTGCTACCATCGCCGGAAAAGAAGGTCGGGTAATGGTATTGTTAATTTCAACAGTGATGTAGATTTTTGGTATGCTATTGTAGGGATTTCCAATTAGTTAGATATGGAATTTGTTTTCCAATTGGCAGTGACAGTGGTGTGAAGCTATTGGATTCCGGCTACCACAACATTGAATGCCTTGGTTGTTTCCTTGATATCCAACTTTGATCCGATCAGTGAAAGGTAAGGTTATTGTTTAACGTTGTGGATTTAGGTCTTGCTGTGGAGAAATTAATTGATGACCAGTTAAGGTTGATCAATAATTAGGGTTTTCCTAATTGAATTAGGTATATTGGTGATTATTAATTAGGGTTTTTGCCCTAAATAGTCTTAAGGATTTATTTAGCAATTCATTTGAATTTTAGCTAAATAAAAGTATATCTATTGGTATTACAGGACTTTGACGCGAGACGAGTATCTCGATGTCGGATTTGGACATTCCTATTGGAAGCGGGTACTTTTGACTTATGTCATTTGATATGCTTAGTAATTAAATTAACATGTTGCATTAATTGTGTTTCTTATCTGTTTCGGTTAATCACTACCCAAATCTTACATGCTTGATTGATTGATTGGGTTTTGCATCTCAGGTATATTTTACCTGTTTATACATGCTTATAGGGGTAGTGATATGCCATGCTTGACCATGTTCAGGACCTAGGTTTTTATACCTTCTGTGTACCTTTGATTCGATATGATTCGTTGACCTATGGTGCACTTTTCTATATATATGGATTAGGTCAGGATGTTTATATGGTTATTGCCATGCATCATTTGCATGATTGCATGCTGTGCGATAGTCCGCTCCATTATTGTTGAGCACATCGCCAGTTACATGGATCTGCACACACCACCACTCATGGGTTAGTGGTCGATTCAGGATGAGTGTGTTGCGGCAGGGACTCTGTTAGGCACCGTTGGTCCGCTCATGGATAGTGGGACACAACGTGTTATCCGGCAGGGATTCCTCCCCGTCTTTGAGTACCGGGAGTTGAGAGCATTGCGCTCCCCCATCTATGATTTGGGATAGGAGGATAGGTGTACTCCGACAGATCCCGTCCACTCGGTCACTCATCGGGAGTAGTGACGACAGAGGTCACAGCCCTACCCACTCGGCCTCACTTTTGTATGAGATGATCGTCTGGCGTCGGGGTGACCGGACGCGTCATTGGCATCATATCATGATGCATTTATTGCTTGTGTTTGTGGTTCCTGTATATGCTGCATATTGTTTGGATACCTATGTTTGACATGCATACAGGATTCCTTATCCCTCGGACTGTTTGACCTTATACTCAGGACCTGGTTAGTACAGTATTCTCCTGTTTATTTCAGATGCATTCTTATCTTTCTTATCAGGAGACTGTACGCATGATTAGTGCTAGGTGTTATTTCTTTACTTTGCATATCAACTGTACCTGCTGAGTGTTGGACTCACCCCGCCTCCATTGTTGTTATTTTCAGGTTGATGCTGTCAGGAGGGAGTTCCAGTCGCTAGTCCCCACTGCACGTAGTGCTACTCCGCTGCTGGTTTTTGAGTTGTTTCACTTTAGCTTTTCGCTATCAAACTTTATTTTAGTTTTGTTTTGGACTTACATATGGATATTGTATGGAATCTTTCCGTTGGATGGACTTTTCGTATGATTTGGATTTACTCTACTACATGCCTGCCTGGATGGCAGAAGAGGTAAGAAAAATCGGATTTGGGCTTTACGAGTGTAGTTGAGTAGGGTTGATTTCGAGTCAGAGTATTATTACTGCGTGGTTGTGTCAGCCAGAGGCTGAATATATATATATAAACTGCGTGGTGATTGATTTTTATTACTGTTATTATTCCAGCCGCCTGTGGCTGAGTATTTAGTGCTTGTAGAAAATTTTGATTGTCCGCCGTACAGGGGAGATGCTGCCGAAATTTTCTCGGACAGGGACTCTTCTGGGGGCGTGACAATTATTTATTTGTTTCCCTCTTTCTAAAGTTAAATACCTATTCCAATAACATGTTAGAGCAACTTCCTAGCTAGCGTGACTTACCCAAATGTCAATGATTGATATAATCTTATAAGAAAATTAGTCAAGCCTATAACAAGAGAGAATAAGAGACAAATAGGAAGAGAAAAACTCACCGTTGGTATTTTGAGATAACCACTAGGAGCAAGATGATCCTGCAAGTAGTTAAATCTCAAATTAAAATTTGAAAATTATCTTCACACTAATTTAGGTCATGTTCAAGATTGTTTTCCGAGAAATGTCAACATGTAGAAATCCACAAAAGTTAGAATCTAGATTGATTTGATGCAAGTGGAAACATAAAGGAAGCCACAAGAAGTCAGAACTCAGAACTCAAAATGGATTGATGATGGTGGAACATACCTGCACATAGTCGGAGTAGACCTTTGACTGGATGAGATTATCCACGAGCATGCATATAATCCCTGACTGCAAGAAATAAATATTGCAAGAACTATCATAGCATGGTTTTCAATGAACAACTAACAGTAGAGAATGACACTTCATTTTTCTTAGGAACTGAATCGAGATTCTCCATCTTACATTTAGAGAAACAGAAACAACAAGTGAGGTATCCCAATTCCCTACTTTTTGGCATCAACTAATTCTCGATCTTGCTATATGGCTATATTTTTAAGGCAACTCCCAGTAGACAATAACACTGCATTTTTCTTAGGAACTGAATTGAGATTCTCCATCTTACATTTAGAGAAACAGAAACAAGTGAGGTATCCAAATTCCCAACTTTTTGGCATCAACTAATTATTGATCTTGCTTTGTGGTTATATTTTTAAGTCCTTTTACAACTTTTCTTCATGAATTTTTAAGTTTATGAAGTTGATGGATCTTAGAGAAAACAAGATATGTCACATGGAAAAGCTTTTAAAAAAACCCTATGATTTGAGGGTGATATTTAGAAAGGATTTGTCACATGAATAATTCAGTTTAGGTGGAACTCTCCTTCCTCATCATATTGCACTTGCTTGGCAGTGTGCCCTTGGTAAGGAATTCCAGTCTTGGAAGTGAGGGTGAGATTCAGATAGCAGAATAGTGTCTGGTTCGCTAGATTTTTGAGATTCAGATAGCAGAATAGTGTCTGGTTCGCTAGATTGACTAAGTATTATCACAAACTTTAGCCTTAAGCAATCTTTATGATGTTGTGTCACTAATGGCATCAACAAGCTTGGTTTACTTGGGTGATAATATAAGTGAGGAAAGGAAAGGATCACAAAATTGCACATGGATCGTGAACCAGTCATGCATTTTTTTTTGGTTACTTTTCTCCCCTCTCCCTTCATCCTAGTTATCCATTCAAGTAAAGAAGCCAAAGAGTGCTAAGATAAAACTCATGAAAAAGCTTCTATAATCATGTTTTTTTTTTGTGATTCCATTTACTGAATTGTTGGGAAACTAGAAAAATGAAATTCTAAGATAGATGTTTGGGTTGATTAGCAAATAAAACTAATAACTAATGTTAAACCTTGGACCCTTGGTTCCTTTCCCGTGTGTCAGATCATCGGTCATAATTTTTTTTTCCCTTTTCTCTTTTTTTCCATAAAAACCTATGTACCTTGAGCTTGCATTCCTATGCAACTTAGTGATGTTATTTTTTATTGTTGAGGATGATGTATGCTTAGTATGATTGTCTTTTGGTTAGCAGTGATGCATGTCTAAATTTCTATTGCTAAATATTGCAGGATTTAACATGTTGTGTGCATACATATTACCCGAACACGAATAACCTATAGAATAATTGCTACACTTAGAGCACGAGATGAGTTAGCGTATGGTGGGATGAGCTACATGCTTCTTGGGACTATTCCAAGGGATTTTTAGCTAGTGATTAGGGTTCCTTCAGGCATTGATGATGAGATGCATGACAATAAATGCCATTCATGCCTATCAGGAACAATGTAATTTTAGGATATTATGAGGCATGAGACGGTTCGAGCTGTCAATGCCTAAGGTATCATATGACTTAAAAGTTATTATGGGTGTGCAACATTTCAGGCCTCCAATGCCTAACCACATTGCCATGTGACCTAATGGATATGGAGGGCATGTAACAGCTAGGTTGCTGATGCCTAATTAGAGGATCATGTGATCTACTAGCACCTTGGAGATACTCTTTTAGGTAGTCATTGGTCTTTCACCCTTCTTTATGATGATGATGATAAGTTGTATGCATTGAGCATGGGGTGATATGTGACATATAGGTCAGAGTTTGCATGGCTATAGTGATGAGACTTCAAAAATCAAAGGAGTGCTCCCTTTTTTCTCCAAATCATCGAAGCGGTGTCAATTTCTATTTCAAAAATGTTAAAAGGACACCCCATTCGAAGTGGTCTACCAAAAATATCCTCAAACCCAGTAGAATTCATCACCCACCCACTCAAAATAGATAGATTGGCTGGCCAACTGATCTAACAAGCACGCCCAAGTAGACTCATATAACAATTTTGATCAAAACTATTACACGAGATATAAATTCAATATATATATATATATATATATATAGAGAGAGAGAGAGAGAGAGAGAGAGAGAGATGTTAGCCTACACACTCATGGGCGATTGAGTGCAACTCCTGGTGCCCAGACGCCTGATTCACTTTTGAGGATCAGGGCGCCCGGACAGGCGTCCGGAGTTGTACTCAGTCACCCATGAGTGCAAGATAAAGATGTGCATACTAACATTTTCATATATACATATATATATATATATATATATATAATTCTGACATGCTACACACCCTGTTTGTGCACGCCCATGGGCAATTGAGTGGGATTCCGGGCGTCCGGATCACTTCCGAGCACCCCGAGTGCTCGAAATTGGCTTGGGACGCCCAAAAATGATTCGGGTGCCTGAAACCCCACTTAGTCGCCCACAGACGTGCACAAACGGGGTGTGCAGTATATCAGAACTTTATATAGAGAGAGAGTTAAAGTGACATAAATCGTACCATAAATTTAAAAAACGGCTACAAAAGTTATAAATTTAAAACAAAATACATTTTAAAAAATGTATATCACAAAATATATTTTTTAAAATGTAATAGAGAGTAGCAGCAACAACAACAACAACCACCACCAAAACTTATCCCACCAAGTGTGGTCGGCTAGTAATAGAGAGCAAAATGAATTGGCATAAATTCTTTTAAAAGGCAACATCAGTTAAAAATATATATCGAACAACATAATTTTTAACAAATAAATTAAAAAAACATAAAATGTAAATTTTTTAAAAAAATAATAGAGCTTAGAGTATAAATTGTTTAAAAGAATTTTTATAAAAAAAAATAAGTAATGTAGCAACTTTTGCTAAAATTGTTACATGGCAATTTTTGAGTCACTTAGTTCTTCAAAGCATGGGTAGCTCTACCCACCTCCTAGAGTGCATCTATCTATTCATATTTAAAATGACAATATAACAATTTGACCAAAATTGTTAAGTGACCATTTTTAAATCGTTTACTCACTTTGGAAGAATAGATGAACTCCAACCCATACAATGTTTTATCTATCTAGATTTAAAATTTGAGAAGAAAATGACTACATAGAGCGATTGAAATGTAGTTCGTGTTGTCCGACATGGACGGTCGAAACCGACACGTCACGCCCGCACATCTCGAGTAGGATGCATCGTCAGACGCTTCCGGTGCTGCCAGAGGCTCCCCACATCGCTTCTGGTGGAGCCGAAAATGTCATCGAGCGCTTTTGACGAGGCCGGAAGCGTTGCCAAAAGCCTCT
Organism: Zingiber officinale; assembly: GCF_018446385.1. NCBI lineage: Eukaryota > Viridiplantae > Streptophyta > Magnoliopsida > Zingiberales > Zingiberaceae > Zingiber > Zingiber officinale. The sequence continues at coordinate 134,704,516 of NC_055997.1, read as the reverse complement.
GGCGCCATCGGAGGCATCCACGGGGCAAGCGGGTGTTTTTTTATTAATTTATATAATTATGATTATTTAATCTAGACATTGGAGAATTATAAAGATTACCTAAGTAAAATATTACAAGAACTAATGATTCACGCCACTCTTTTTAGTATTAGTAAGCTAACATATTATGATGTATCAATTTTAATTCGAATTATTGATAAATTTATTTTATTTAAAGAAAACTATATTTAATTATTTTTTCTAACAATATTAAGTTGTTTAATAATGAAGAACTTATATAAAATCGATATACAACTTATTTTTAAATTATACATAATAAATATATTTATCTAATAATTACTATATAAATAAAAAATTACCGAAACCGTATCGACACGGAACGATACAATACCGAAATCATATCGTTCCGGTCTGGGACCAAAACCTCGGCACGGATCGAGATTTTAAACCTTGACTATATTTAGCAGTTCTAGCAACCCTATTACATAGTCATTTTTGAATCATTTGGTCACTTAGAAAATATGAGTGACCTTTAACAACTTACTAGAGTGCATTTAACTATTCAGATTCAAAAACGTTTTTTGCTAAAAATGTTGTATATTACCATTTTTTAGTCTTTTGATCACTTCAAAAGCATAAATTGATTTGAATCGTCTTTTGGAGTGCATCAATCTATTTAGAATCAAATTTTGAGGAGAAAATGCTTTTATTGGCTAAAATTGTTACACGCTTAATAACATATTTGGTTACTTTGAAAACATGCCTAGACAGCCAAATTAACTACATGACCATTTTGAGTCATTTGATCATTTCGAAAGTATAAATGTACTCTAATGACCTCCTACATGGCCTATATAGTCTTTTTTGAGTCTTTAGTTATTTTAAAAGCATAAGTGGACTCTAATAGCTATTAGAGTGCATCTATCTATTCATATTCAAAATTTAAGGAAAATCTCCTAGAGTGCATTTATCTATTTAAATTCAAAATTTGAAGAGAAAATGGCTATCTAGTAATTTTGGTCATAATTGCTACTTGGTCAATTTTGACTCAAGTTTTCCCATTTCACATCTTTTTCAAAAAAAAACTAATTTGCTCATAAACTTATAAAATTTGTATCACTTTAATCTCTCTTTTTTCAAAAAAAAATATTGCATTTTGTGATATCTTTAAAATTTATAATTTTAAAAATTTATATTTTTTGATAATATTTAAAATTTAAAAATTTTATAAATTCTATATTTTTAATAACTTTTTAAAATTTATAACTCATGTAGCAGCTTTTACAAATTTATGATGGAATTCATATCACTTTCCTCTTTTTTAGTTTTAAAAAAAAAATACATTTTTTAATAAATTTTTTAAATTATAATTATATAAAAAAATGTAAAAAAAATATAAGTACAAATTTAAAAATTTTATGGAAGTATATTCTTTAATCTCTATTATTTTTAAAAAAATACATTATTATAATTTTTATATTTTTAAAAAATTTACAAATCATGCAGCAATTTCAGTCAAAATGGGTATTTGAGTCTTCTTAGGTGCTTTTGTTAGCTTGATTAGGAGACTCATTTGATTTTTTTTTTGGGTGGACGGGTAAAGCTACAATGGTTTAGATAAAATTAGAGGTGTAAATTTGGTAGAAAAAATATGTGGGAAACCCTTTTGATGACAAACTAAATAGGGGCATCTTTTTAATAATTTGGAACAAAGGTGCCCTTTTGATTTTTGTTGTATCTTAATCTAGCTTTCTTATTTATCTTTTGTCTAACCTTGCGCTTTCACTTCTGATGAGGCTCTCCTAGCAATTTACTAACATTATTTACTAATTCTTGCCTCCAAGTCAATTGAGATAGGTGTTAGGGCCAGGGGTATTGACTCAGGTTGATAGGCACACTATTAATTAATATAGTACTAAACCCACAATCCCTAATAAACAATAAACCTCTAATTGGTATAAAATTTTCCATAGAACTCGATAGTTCATGTAGTTGTTCCCCAAAAGGTTAGGACTCGCATCTTGTCTTGTTTTTCCATTTAGGTCAGAGGCCTCGTATCTTTGCTTGATTCAGAAATTTAATTTTTGATAACAGGTTTATAACTTGTGCATGTATGTGTAATAGCAGATAACTTAAGCATGGTTTAAAATTTCGACCCGTGCCGAGGTTTCGGTCTTAGGCCGGAACGATACGGTTTCGGTATCGTATCGTGCCGTGCCGATATAGTTTCGGTATTTTTTATTTATCTATAATAATGATAAGATAAATATGTTTATTGTGTATATAAAAATAAGTTGTATATTGATTTATTATAAGTTCTCAATTATTGAATAATTTAATATTGTTAGAAAAAATAATTAAAATAATTTTATTTAAATAGAATTGATATATCAATAATTCAAATTAAAATGGAAGTATCTATAATAATAATAATAATAATAATAATAATACAAGATATTATTTTATATTAATAATAATTATATAAATTAACTATTTATTCATTTAATTAATTATTAATTAAATAATATATATTTTAAATAGTAAAAAATATCAAGTAAAAAATTTAAAAAAAAACACACTAGTAAATATAATTTATTAGAATTTTTTTTAAAATCTTTTAGAATTTTTTTACATTTTTTAAAAATTTAAATGAAATTTAAAATAATAAAAATATATTAGAATATAAATAAGAATTATTATATATTTTTTAAAATTTTTAAATGAAATTTAAAATATTATTTTTTCAGTATATTAATTAATAAAATTTATTTAATTTATTTTACTTTTAAATATATTTTTTATATATTTTATTAGGATAATTTAACTAGGTTTATAAAAGCCTCTTTGAAATATCACATATCCTCTACCCATCCTCCGTAGGAATTGTTTAAATTAATAAAATAAAATAAATAATTATTAAAAACAGAAAAAAAAAAAAAAAACGGCGTACACGAGATCGCGCCCGCCCGCGATCGATCTCGCGGGGGCCGTCCGGCGACGCCGGAAGCAGCGCCGGAAGGGTCGCCGGAAGCGTCCGGCGACCCTGCCGGACGATTTCGGAGCCGCAGAAGGCGTCGCGCGCGACGCCTTCTGAACGCCGAAGGCGTCGCGCACGACGCCTTCGCTGCCGAATGTGCCACGGGACGCCGCCGGAGGCGTCCCGCGTCTCCTCCGGCGCCACCGAGACGGGGACGCCTCCCGTGACGATTTCGGCCGCCCGGCGGAACGGTAAAAACCGTCCGTGCCGGGCGGCACGGAACGGCACTTCAAACCTTGAACTTAAGTAGATATTTTAGATATGGACATGGTCAAGTACAACTGAACTATTACAAAAGGATATTTTAGAAACTTACACCACAAAGCGGCACAGAAGCAGTACCAGCATGAGGCCCACCCAGTGAGATTAAATTCTTAACCTGTTAAAAGTTGATCACTTGAATAGCTCAATCAAAGGGTTGAGTTAATTAGCAGTAGACATTATTTCAGGGAACTAAACGTAACTAAATACAACATTATATGTATTCATTTTTCAAAGATGTTAAATTAACTAAAGAACACCATTTACTCATACCATACCATAGAACGTTTTCAAACAAAATTTAGAAATCTGCGACACTGGTAGGATGCAATTACTTTCTCCTCGAAGCAACAATTTATTCTTATCTACAGCACTCAGCAACAGTGTTAGAATGTAATTACCTTCTTAAAGCAACAGTTAACTCTTATGTACAGCACTCAGTGCTAGGAGATTAGAGAGCATCCATGAAGTTTATCAAAAAAATATATCTTGAATTTATCAAATGAAAATCACTACAAGCTATCTAATTATCAAGATAATCACGCTAATATCTATTACTATTATGCATTGAAACCAGCTTGGTTGCAGGGAAAAAAAACATTTAAACTAGCAGTGAGTCAGTAAATTACAAAAGTTCCTCATGCAATAGAAAACATCTTGTATTCTAAGCTTGCGTGTCTTTATTCATGTTTATATATGCACCCAAAGCATTGAGTCTACAATATTAAACCTCACGTCAATCAATTTTAACAAACTCTACAAACAGAAAGTAGTTCAGTAAATGAAGAACAAGTTTCTCGAGTGAGAAGATTTAAATCTCACAGGTGGTCCATCGCAGAATTCAACAACTGCCCGACCAATTAAGTTTCCCTACAAAAGAAACATAGGAAATATTTAGAAAACTAACCTCAAACAGGAAACAAACAACATAAAAATAATATTGGGCAATTTTCTGAACCATGCACCTAAGTTTCCCAAATACCCAAATCATCCTACTTTTCAAATTCCCAAATCACGCATGCATTTCCCAAAACACCCCATCGTCCTCTACCATCTGCCTTCTTGTGCCCTCTGCCTGTCCAACCAAGCACCAGCTTGAATAGATGGCTGAGCTGGCCAAGAAAGTGGCTAGGCAGCCGCGATTTCATAGCCAAGAGGCCACGAATAGCTGACTGCGAAATTGCAGGTGGCCGAGATGGTTGCGAAATTGTAGTCAAGCGGCCACAAAATCATGGTTGCATGGTCAACCAGCTGCCTGACAGTGATTTCGCGACCACCTTGAGCAGACAAAGGATTGAGGATGAGCAAAAGGGTATTTTAGGAAATGGATACGTGAATTGAGAATTTAAAAAGTAAGGTATGCAATTTGGATTTTTTATTTTATTTTATTTTTGATAATCCAGGATTTCCAGGATTTTTGAGAAACTTATGTGCATAGTTCAATAAATTGCTAATGAATATTACACTCATATTAACTTCAAGATATGGCTCAACAGACGTGAAAGTTAAGCAACCAATGCACCTTAACAACAACCTTCTTTGTCTTTTCACTTATCAACAATAAGTGTGAATTTAGGGGACCATAACGATCACAAAACAAATCCGAGCTTTTTACGGTCATTAATGGCGTTGTGGCAAAAAAAAAAGAATCTTTGATCCATTAATGACCATAACCGGCTTCAAACCTAGAAGAAAGAATGAAAAGATACTTAGAGGGCTACCAGGAGTGCAATGAGACAACTTGTTGTTAAAAAGTCCTTAATCTAAAAGGGCTCAAATTAAAAAAACATGAATAGATTCAGAGAACCACTAGAATGCAAAATTGGGAACAAATCTAAGCTTTTTGAGATCAACAATGACTTTTTAACAAAAATCATTGTGGATTCTAAAGTGCTCAAATTTTTGTTACAAAAATAGAGGTGGACTCAAGAAATCACTAGGAACATAGAGTATGATTTCTTCTTTTAAAATCCCTCTAAAAGGCTTTAAGTGCCAATGTGATAGTACAACCCAAGGAATGAAATGTCATTCCGTGCCGCCCGGCAAGGACAGTTTTTACTATTCCATCGGGCGGCCGAAACCAGCACAGAAGGTGTCCCCGTCTCGAGGAGTCGCGGACACCTCCGGCGGCGCCGGAGGAATCACAAGACGCCTCTAGCGGCGCCGGAAGAGTCCTGCGACGCTTTCGGCATCGAAGGCGTTGCACAACACCTTCTATGGCGCCGAAGGCGTCGCGCGGATGACCCTGCCAGCAGCGCCGGACGCATCCGGCGCAGACGGATGCGTTCAGCGACGCTTCCAGCGCCTCCGGACGCCCCCGCGGTGATCGATCACTGGCGCGGATAATCGTGTTTTTTTCCCATAAACAATTATTGTATTTAATTAATTTAAACAATTTCTAAGGATGTGTGATATTTCAAATATATTTTTATAAACCCTAATTAATTATCCTAATAAAATATATAAAAAATATATTTAAAATTAAAATAAATTTAATCAATTTTATTAATTAATATTCTGAATTTTTTAAAATGTTTTAAATTTCATTTAAAAATTTAACAAATATAATAATTCTTATTTATTTTCTAATATATGTTTTTTATTATTTTGTATAATTTAAATTTCATTTAAAATTTTTAAAAAATTCTTTAAAAATTCAAAAAAAATTATAATAAATTATATTTATATTCTGATTTTTTTTATTATTTTATTTTTTTACTTGATATTTTTTACTATTTAAAATATATATTATTTAAATAATAATTAATTAATTAATTTATATAATTATTATTATATTTAAAGTAATATCTTGTATTAATATATATATTTATTATTATAGATAGATCCATTTTAATTCGAGTTATTAATATATCAAGTTTATTTAAATAAAATTATTTTTAATTATTTTTTCTAATAATATTAAATTATTCAATAATTGAGAACTTATACAAAATCAATATACAACTTATTTTTATATACACCATAAACATATTTATCTTATAATTATTATATATAAATAAAAAAATACCGAAACTTAATCGGTACAGCACGATACGATACTGAAACCGTATCGTTCCAGTCTGAGACTGAAACCTCGACACGGGTTGAAATTTTAAACCTTGGTACAACCTTCTTTGTCTTTTCACATATCAACAATAAGTGTGAATTTAGGTGACCATAACGATCACAAAACAAATTCCAGCTTTTTAAGGTCATTAATGACTTTGTGCCAAAAAAAATCTTTGATCCATTAATGATTTTTTGACAAAAAGTTATTAACGACCCTAAAGGGCTTCAAACCAAGAAAAAAGAATATAAAGAGATTTAGAGGGCCACTAGGAGTGCAATGAAACAAAACATTTTGTTAAAAAGTCCTTATCTAAAAGGGCTCAAACCTAAAAAAACATGAATAGATTCAAAGAACCACTAGGATACAAATTTGGAACAAATTTAAGCTCTTTAAGATCACCAATGACTTTTTAACAAAAATCATTGTTGATTCTAAAGCGCTAAAATTTTGGTTAAAAAATATAGGTGAACTCAAGAAATCACAAGGAGTGAAACAATGTCAATTTGACCTGAATCCAAGATTTTAGGGTCGTCAATCACTTTTCACATAAGTCCTTAATGAAATAAGTCTGTCTGTTCCGTAGTTCCGTAGTTCCTGCTGTTTTATCATGGTTTGGTTGCCTTTTGTCATGGTTGGGTTTGGTTGCTTTTTGTCATGGTTTGGTTTGATTTGGGCAAATAAAAATGTGTCAAGGTTGCAATGGGTGGAGGGGCATTTTAGGGAATAAGTATGCTCTTTGGTAAATATCAAAGTTAAGTACACATTTTGAATATTTTTTTAACTTAAGTGTGTGATTTGGTAAGTTATAGATGATACTAGAGTCCTACTTGTAATTTTATAGCGATGAATAGTAAATCATAACAATTTCCCATAAACATTGATAAAGAAGACAACCTGGCATAATCAACCATAATATTTTTCCTTTAACAACAATAGTATTTAAATATATTTTCACATAGGGTATGCTTTCTTCTTTTAAAATACCTCTAAAAGGCTTAATTGTCAATGTGATAGTACAACCTTCGCTGTCTTTTCACTTATCAACAATAAGTGTATCAACAATTTTCTAACGAGAAGACAACCTAAGGTAATCAACCATAATAATTTACCCCTTCTAACAACAATATTAAAACATATTTTTGCATATGGTTACGGTTTCTTTTTTTTTCAAATCCTTCCAAGAGGCTATAAATGAAAATGTAATGGCACAACCTTCTCTTCCTCCTCACCTATCATATATCAACTCTCTCATGCCTTAAAACCATTTGACTTTCATGGTTAGCAACAACCACCCACCTTGCCATTAAAATATTGATATCTTCCCTTACCTTTTTTTCCTACACTTTCCCCGCTCTACCACTTTGTGTTGACAGACATCCTGATAATTCCTCCCTTTCCCATAAGCTAGAACAAAATCTCCTCTCCTGATTTAAGATCCTTTTAAATCAGGTCCTCCCTAATTATGATAGCATAGATCCTCCCTATTGAAGATCCTTTAAATTCCTAATTACAACCTTTTATTGGTGCCTCTCCACCTCCCTGATGAAAAACTCCAAAGACATTATTATCTCCTTTTATTTGTGTCCCTCTACCAACTTCCTTTCATGACCTCTTGCTCTTGCCCTCCATTGACTTCAACATCCAACTCCAAGTGCATCAATGTAGGAGACTAAGTCTTTATAACATTTATTCTCTCATGTGCCTATATCTTCCAACATTGCATGGTACTCTCCTCCCTCATTTCCAACTTTATCCACCCTCCAATAATATGTTGGTTGAATCAAAATTTCTTTGCTAGCCCCGCCACTATTCCATCAATCTCACTACTCTCATTGTATGCATGAGAAATCATGGACTAATTACTTGACTGGTCCATAATAATGTGAGACCCTTACTATCTACATGATATCGGAACGACCCCATAGTCTACTCTTTACATATTTAGGTAACATAATAAAGATATGTAAGGCCACTTTTGAGAGGGTACCTAACTTTATGGAAAATATAGCTAAGATATATGTTTATAGGGTTTAGATATTTTTATAGTAAATATGATACTCTAATGCAACCCTAGACCTTTTCCGTCTAGATTTGGATAACACTAGCCATTTTATATTAGTATCATCTAAGATCACTTTAATTCTGGTTGATATGAATGGTAAAAAAAATACATGAAATCAGGAAAATAAATCAAACTGAAGGATAAGTAGACTGTTCTTATCAACTTTATGCAATTTCTAGCTTTATATAATTTTCATCTGAATTCACCAATTATAGTATCTATTTATGAATAATCTTAACTATGTCTTAAGCTAGCGTTAAACAAGCCTACACATAAGGTCCTTTGATGTGCAAATATTATGAGATGGATGTCTAACTTCACCTCAAGAATGGAATAAAGAATATCAAGAGAAAATATCACAAGATTTATATCTCCATTTTTAAATTTTTGGTATTAAAAACTCAAGGATTTGTTCTTGGACCTAGAAAGAATACGGGTGACTGAATATCACCTGTGAAAGACCAACTATGTTGTAGCCCATTCTGAACTCCTCCATTTCTTTTACCTATTAAATGTGTGAACAATGGAAGTTCAATGTTGTTGCATCTTATAGCTGTCAAAATAGCTTTAAAGTAATGTTAATAGTTGCACCACCTTTTCACATATAACATTAGCCTGTAAACATGAAAGACAAATGATTAAAAATGTGTAAATAGAAGCTGAACTTGAAGCATATCATAATCTGAAACATCATAAATGACCTGTTTCTCTAGAGGCATCACCCATGAATCCCACATCCCGTCTCCAATTTCTCTGACAACGGTAGTCAATTATGATATCAAAGTTAGAATTTATTGAACTGTTAAGCATCAGACGCACCACTTTATCACAAGTTACAATATCATACAATTATAAATCAAAATAGACTCAAACCTCTTTCACACACAGTTGAACACTAAAGTACCTACAACAATAGACTCTAGTCACAAGAAAACAGAATTTTAACCAACAGACCTCCCCACTAGAAACAGACTCAGGATTTAGAATCAATTTTCTATTGGTTAAATTCAATCATTTACTATTACAAAACATCCTTTTCTCATGCATAATTTAAAAAGATATAATGATTCTAGGTCAAAGTTCTGTTATTGCTATCCTACTTGCGTTTTGATTTTTTTCTTCTTTGATCAAGATGTCCAAACACAATGTTTCAGGATTATGAGACTATAAAAAATATAGAATGCACGCTTTCCAAGCAGCCTAAGGTTCTGAAAAAATGGTGACGCTATCAAATATTGTGGTAGTCTTGAGTTAGAACCCCTGCATCAAGTATGATTTTCCATAGTAGTTGGTCATTGATTATTCCTGATTGTGCAAGCCTGACCAAGTTTAATCTGCAGAAGGTGTTACAGTTTTCCTTGGTTAATGAGTTCTTAAATATACCTGACCCTTTGAGCCTTTGGGAAATAGTCGACTGATGTAAATATCAATAAATTCTAGGAAACATGAGCACAAAACCAACACTAATCATCACTGAAGGCAACTTTTAGGAATTTGCTTCAGTAACACAAGATCTTGCAGCGGAGTTACACAAGACTAAATGGAGAGGTAAGTCAACCTAAGAAACTTCAGGAGAGATCTTGTCTACGGTTGTAAGATTTTACAAAGGCACTAAAAAAGTTAAATAGTAATAAAAGACAGGCTTAAAAATATAATTCTATGTTGAGAACATGGGCTTTTAGTTTCAGGCAAAAATGCTTCAGTACTATATAATTTTGATACCTCGTATGCTGTAATAAGTGTTGAAATGAATTCAAATGAGTTAGTTCTTTTAATCCCCTTTATTTTGTTTATTTTTTATAATGAGACTGCTAATAATAAGACTATAGAGATTGGATATCGAATTGAATTATAATTTTAGAGAAACAAGTTTAAAAGAATGTAACAGGTGTCTTCAGTAATAAACACTAGTCAAATTCATCTTGGCATCCTTTGACAAAACATGCTAAAGTGTTTCAAGTGTTGACACGGTATAATACTCCTCACCACAAGCAACACAATGGGAAACCAAATTTTGGTATATTTCAATTGTGCCACCAGCACAACACAAAATTTCAAACCATGAAAGAAATATTATTAATGGTTGCAAGACAACATATACAATATTGTTTTACTTAGATGGTAAGTAGGAAGAAAAGGAAAGAACTGGAAATAAAAGTTCCAGTTTCTCTCGTTTACTTAGAAGGGAGAGTAGAGGTAGGAGTTTAGTTCCATCTAAACCCTCAATTTTATGTCCATCTAAATCAAGCATAAGTGGAGAGAAAGGAAATCTAGTTTTATAACTTACTTTCTTCTGATTTGATTCCAAGTAAACAAGATGAGTGGAAATGATTGAAAGAACATATGTAATTTCCCCATTTCCTTTCAGCACTTAACCTATGTACTTGGATGGTACAGAATGGAAAGAAATGAATGCAAAATGAGTAAAGGAAATTTTACCTTTGTTTAGTGTTAACTGTTAAGTGTTAAATTGAAAGGGAAAAAGAAGGAAAGTAATAAGGCAGGAAGTTTGGAATGACACCATTTTATCTGACCCAGATGGAACCTTGTTTCATGGCAATAATTTGAGCTACAGACCCCACTTTAGGAACAGAAATGACAACATCAATAGCATGTCAAATTCCAGCATTGAATAGTTTGGCATATAAGAATATTTATCCATCATAATGGAAATTATATTACTAGGAATACAGGATTCAACTTTTAAAAGTGAACTAGACCGGTGCAAAAATTCCAATCAGATAATCTAACATAAAAATAAGACAAAATTAAAAACAAAAAGAGTTAGAAAATTAAATTAGAGGCTCACATAAACAGCTGAAGTAAGAAAAATTGTTGAGGAATATTTCCCTAATGCAGGCAAAATTGTGAAGGTGATGACCCATTTTCTTTTAGGCAAGCAATAAAAGTCATCAAGAAGAATCTTAAAGAAGATGGGGAAAAAGTTTTTCTAAGCACATAGCAGGTTTCCTTTCCCTCAAAGAATCTACTCATCCTCATTCCTAAGGAGAAGAATTATCATCCCCTTGTAAAAATGTTGTTTTGGATTCCTACCGTAATTACCATACTAAGATACCATAAGGCCAACTAAAAGACATTTAGAATTGTAAGTTGCAACATTCACCAAATCTTAATATTGTTTGACAACGTTAAAGAGCATCTATGATCGACTAAGTCAAAGCTAATTAATCCCACCTTAAACACCTCTATCGTACATTGTAGAAATACAATGCAAAAAATAAAATAAAAAAGGCAAGACCAAAGGAGAAGTGAGGAGTGTACATCGCAGCACAACACGCTCGAGAGAAACATAGGAAAAAGACAAACTTAAACCTTTCCTAAATTAAAATGCGTAAAATACTCAAAAACCTAAAAAGGTATTAAAAAAACATAGAATTGAGAAGGCAAAGCACAAGAAACTCACAGGCAATATCCTTGGGAGCCGGACCAAGTGCTCAAGAGCTTAGTGAATTCCGTAATTCCTGCGTTCTCACACTGGTCTCCGACACCTAAGAACTCATCAAACATCACCCTCCAAGTTAGATCAGCCCCAGATTGTAGAAACGTAAGCACACGTAAAGCCAAACAAGTTGAGGACGGAGCGCGTTTACCGTGCAAGACGAGGAAGGGTGTGGAAGACGAGGTGAGAATGGGTACGACGAGGAGAACGACGAAGGCGAAGAGGACGATCCTCGACGGTGAGAAAGCCATCATCCTCCCTTCGCCACTACCGTGCCTTGGCGTGTGGTTGTGTGTGAGGAAGATGATGTTCCCGGGCAACTCCGTCAGATAAGATAGACCATCACCGCCGTGGTGGGGACGACGCCCATCGACGACGCCGTTAGATAACCACGCCCGCTGTGGTGAAAAACGCCGCCGTTAGATTACCGTTACCGCTCGGTGGGAGTTGACCAGTGATTACACCTCCTCACGAAACCCATCAATGGCTAAGATTGGATTCACAAATAGAGCGACGGCCACAAATCTCACCGTTTGTGCTCTGTTTCTAAATCATTGGTCCGCACTCCTCGGACAGCCCAGAACCGTCGGATGGAGGGAGAGGTTGGGAAGTCAAAACGGGCGCGTAAGATCTACTGGAAAGCTCGATCTTTGTGTAAAAAGTGGAAAATATTCTAGAACTGAAACAGGAAATCGCACATTTTTGTCTCAGTCAATTTATAGTAACTTATTCCGATTAGTTTGATTGTAACTTGCCGGCGTTCCACCTACCAGTTATCGCTATAATATCTAATAAATTAGAAGAAACCAAAATAAGAATAAGAAAAAAGTAATTGAGTTAAATTGCACCACTGAAGGACGTACGAAAAGATGAAGTTATTAGCCTTCTCTCTTCCACCAGATCTGTGCAACAATTGCAGCAGCCAAGGACACACAGTCTCTCTCTATCATTGTTGAACAAGAAAACAAAGAGCATGAAATTTGTAGGACAATAAACACTATTACTTGCTTATACATGTCATGTCAGTGTCTAAAGGGAAAGGTCACCAAGGCCAACTAGCTTACTTTGCTCGATATTTAATTGAGTGGTCTGAGTAAGGTTTATTATCTAAATCACATATTCAATTTTTATAATAATCAAATCATATATCATATTTGTGATCAGCTAGTGTTGTGTGAAACTGATGGATGGATTTAAATATTGTATCTTTGAGAGCATGCAGGTGTGAAAAAAAATCGAAAGATAAATATTTTACATATAAGTAGTCCGGACATTAGAAGGTGGATTGTCCTTGTAGAAAGGAGAATAATAAAAGTATATCTTATTTATTAGTTGTTGAAATATATTTAGTCGTGTTATCTATCGGTACCTGGTATGTAGATACAGGAGTCACTGATCATGTTTGTAATTCATTGCAGGGATTCCAGAAAACCAGACGACTACATGAAGAGAAGATCACCGTCTACATAGGCAATGCTACGAGAGTGGCGACTGTTGCAGTGGGAGATATTTATTTATCTTTTGATAGGAATAAAACTTTGATTTTGAAAAATTATTTTTACATATCATATTTTAGAAAGATCTTGATTTCAGTTTCTAAATTATTTATGAATGAATATTGTATTTCTTTTGATGACAAAGTAGTTGTCAAGAAAAATATGGTGATTATCTGTTCTGGTACGTTGGTTGGTAATTTTTATACTCTTAATCCAATAACTCCCACGATGCAACAAATGAAAATTAATAACACATCTTCTAATTCTAATAAGAGAAAGCAACCTTCGGAAATGAACCAAACATATCTTTGGCATCTAAGGTTGGATCATATTAACTTGAGTAGGATTCAAAGGCTAATAGCTGATGGACCTTTGGACTCATTGGTAGTGGAAAACTTTCCAACCTACGAGTCTTGCTTGGAAGAAAAAATAACCAAGAGGCATTTTAAGGCAAAGGGGTATAGAGCTAAAGAAGTATTGGAATTGGTTCAATCTGATTTGTGTGGGCCTATGACTATCCAGGCAAGAGGTGTTTCAAATATTTTGTCTCTTTTATAAATGACTATTCGAGATATGGGTGTATTTACTTGATGCGCCACAAGTCTGAGTGTTTTGATAAGTTCAAATAATACAAGACTGATGTGGAGAAATGTCATGGTAAAAATATCAAGACACTACGGTCTGATCGTGGTGAAGAGTACCTCTTAAGAGAGTTTAGGAGTTACTTATCAAAAACTGGAATTCAATCCCAATTGTTTACACTTGGTACACCCCAACAGAATAGTGTGGCGGAACGAAGGAATATGACTCTTATGGAAATGGTTAGATCAATGATGAGTTATTCAGAATTACCAAATTCGTTTTGGGGATATGCTCTGGAAACGGCGACGTATATTCTGAACTTGGTACCCTCTACTCCCACAGAATTATGGAATGAGTGTAAGCCTAGTTTGAAACACATTCGGATTTGGGGTAGTCTAGCGCATGTGCTGAAGGGAGACGCTGATAAGTTGGAATCACGTACAGAAGTTCGTTTGTTCGTGGGATATCCTAGAGGAACGAAAGGTGGTTTGTTTTATAGTCCTAAAGATCAGAAGGTCATTATTAGCACCAATGCCCGATTTTTAGAAGAGGATTATGTAATAAATCATAAAACCCATGAGTAAAATTGTTCTTGAGGAACTAAGAGATGACACTTCTACTTTAGTACCAACGGTACAAGATGAGATACCACAAGTCACTGCAACACGTGTCACAAATGATGCATAATTACAAATAGTGTCTCGTCGTAGTGGGAGGGTTGTTAGGTAACCTGATAGATTCATGTTTTTGGGAGAGTCTTCGGACCTGATCCCTGGTGAATATAAAATTGATCCCTGGACATATGATCAAACACTCCAAGATAAAGATGCAGCATCTTGGCAAAGTGCGATGAACTCTGAAATAGAATCTATGCATTCTAATCAGGTTTGGGAGCTTGTAGAACCATCAAATGGTGTAAAAGTCATTGGATGTAAATGAGTCTACAAGAGGAAAAGAGGAACAGGTGGGAAGGTGGAAACATTTAAATCAAGTCTTGTTGCGAAGGGGTATACTCAGAAAGAGGGAATCGATTATGAGGAAACCTTTTCGCCGGTAGCCATGCTTAAGTTTATCCAGATTCTTTTATCTATTGTTGCTCATATGGATTATGAGGTTTGGCAAATGGATGTCAAGACAGCTTTCCTTAACGGAAGTCTTGAAAAAAACATCTATATGAAGCAACCAGAGAGATTCATTGCGAAGGGCAAAGAGCATCTTGTATGTAAACTCAATCGGTCTATTTATGGACTGAAGCAAGCTTCGAGATCTTGGAACATCCGGTTTGATGAAGTGATCCAGTCTTATGGATTCACTTAGTGTCCGGATGAGTCTTGTGTATATATACAAGAAAAGTGACGAAAACGTGATGATATTTCTTGTACTGTACATAGATGACATTTTGCTCATTGGCAACAATGTCAAAGTGTTGTCAGACGTAAGAGTATGGTTGTCCAAGCAGTTTAATATGAAGGACTTGGGAGAATGTGAGCATATTCTTGGGATCAAAGTAATAAAGGATCACAAGAAAAAGATGTTGTGCTTATCCCAAGCTTCATACATCGATATTATCCTAGCTCGATTTAGCATGCAAAACTCCAAGAAAGATTTTCTACCTTTTCGGCATAGAGTACCTTTATCTAAAGAGATGTGTCCTAAGACAAAGGAGATAGAGGAGATGAAAGCAGTTCCTTATGCTTTGGCTGTAGGAAACCTAATGTATATGATGCTATGTATGAGACCGGATATCTATTTTATTATGGGCATGGTTAGCAGATATCAAAATAACCCAGGACCAGGACATTGGACGGTCATAAAGCATATATTAAAGTACCTGAAAAGGACTAGAGATTATATGCTGATTTACCAGGCAGATGATTTACTCCCTGTGGGTTACACGGATTCGGATTTCCAATCAGATAGGGATAGTAGTAAATCAACCTCGAGGCATGTGTTTACTTTAGGAGGTGGAGTTATATCATGGAGAAGTGTTAAGCAGAAATGCGTTTCAGACTCTATCATGGAAGCTGAGTATGTGGCAGCCTCTGAGGCAGCCAAAAAAATAGTATGGCTCAGAAACTTCTTGATAGACTTAGATGTGATTCTAGTTTGCCCAAAGTTATCACAATTTATTGTGACAACAGTGGTGCAGTAGCAAACTCGAAGGAACCACGAGTCCATAAAGCAAGTAAATACATTGAGCGAAAGTGCCACCTGATACGAGACATCGTAACACGAGGAGAGATTGTTATCGCCAAGATTACATCAGCAAATAACCTGACAGATCCATCACCAAGCCCTTCCGGCGAGAGCTTTTGATAGGCATGTTGAGGGGATGGGAATCAGATGTATGGCAGCATTTATGGCCCTAAAACCTAATTCCACAATTTTCTTTTCCCTTGCTTGTGGCTGATGGCACCTCTCTCTCCCTCTAGGGTCGGCGCCCCTTCCCCCCCTCCTCTTTGCTTAGGGTCGGCACCCCCATCCTCCTTGCTTAGGGTAGGCGCCCCTTTCCCCCTTTCTCCTTGCTTAGGGTCGGCGGCCCCTTCTCCCTTGGTGGACAGCGGCTTGAAGAAGAGGAAGAAGAGAATGTGCCCCATCCTAGAGCTCCTTTTGTAACCGGTGGTTTGGAGAAACGAGAGGAAGGGTGGTTGTTGTCTTGGTAGATCGTCGCTCACACGACGTCCAAGAAGAGGAGAGGAATACGGTAGAAGATCAAGAAGTCTTTGGCTACAAAGAAAGGTACAACTAATTCTTTAATTTCGCTGCGTAATTAATTTAGTTTTCTTTGTATCGATCTTGAATACCAACATAAGAGGTTAGCGATCTTGTACTTCGATCAAGGTGTGCTTTGATCATTCAAGAACTTGTTTGATTTAGGGGTGATCGCGGATCGAGTTGGTTCGGTTATTAGGATAAAAAACTATCCGGCCCTACTAGATCAGATAATACAATATCAGGACTTATATCCGGCCCTATATCCGGTGATTATTATGTATTAGATATCCGACGGGTTGTCAGTTATTTGGATATCCGACCCTATATTCAATGAAATATAAAATATAAATATAAAAAAAAAATAAAATAAAATATTTTAAAATGATAATAGACATTACTCATTACACTTTGTAGTAGCTAATCGTCAGTAGCTGTTACAATGTGTAGCAACTTATCGGCAGTAGCTACTACAACGTGTAGCAGCTTATCCGCAGTAGCTACTACAACATGTAGCAACTTATCGACAGTAGTTGCTACAAGTAGGGGTGATCGCGGATCGGGTTGGTTCGGTTATTGGGATAAAAAACTATCCGATCCTACTAAATCGGATAATGTAATATCAGAACCCTACATCCGGCCCTATATCCAGCGATTTTTTTTTTATTCGGCTTGGGTTGGTATAAGCGGGTTGGTCAGTTTGGCGGGTTGACTGCTCACCCTTAGCTTGATTGATCAAACACATGTTTGATCGAACATACGGGTTGCTAGGAAAAGTTACATTCTTGTACAATTTTTGTACAGGGAAATTTAAACAGAACAAAATTTCAGTGCCTTCAAAGACTGTCTTTCTAAACGGAGATTTAGAAGAGAAAATCTACATGGAGCAACCTGAGGGGTTTTCTATGCCATGACAGAAAAATAAAGTATGTAGATTGGTGAAATCATTATATGGCTTGAAACAAGCACCAAAGCAGTGTCATGAAAATTTTGATAATGTCATGAAGGAATGTGGATTCAAGATCAATGAATGTGATAAATGTGTCTACATGAAAGTCACAGAGAGTGACTATGTCATCTTGTGTCTCTATGTATACGATATACTTATCATTGGAAATAATGATAAGATAATAAAATCCACAAAAGGTATGTTGAACTCAAGATTTGATATGAAAGACATGAGTCTAACTGATGTGATTCTAAGAATCAAAATTCTTAGAACAACAGAATGACTTGTTCTTAGTCGGTCTCATTACGTAGACAAAATTCTTGAGAAATTCACCAAGGGTGATACTGCGTTGGCACGAACGCCGATAGATATGAGTCAACATCTATAAAAAAATCGAGGTGAAAGGATCTCTCAGCTAGAGTACTCTTGAGTGATTGGCAGTCTGATGTACCTGATGAGTTGTACACGACCAGACTTGGCCTACGTAGTAAGTAAATTAAGTAGATACACGAGTAATTCCAGTGTTGAGCACTAGAAAGGGATAACAAGAGTACTGAGGTACTTAAGGTATACTTGTGAATATGATTTGCACTATACGAGATTTCTTACTGTGATCAAAGGATACAGCGATGCAAGTTGGATATCAGACATAAAAGACTCTAAGTCTACGAGTGGATATGCATTCACTCTAGGAGGTGCAGCCAATTCCTGAAAATCTTCTAAGCAAACCGTAATAACCAGATCCACGATAGAATCTGAGTTTGTAGCTCTTGACAAATGTGGTGAAGAGGTTGAATGACTACGACAATTCTTAGAAGATATTCCACGATGGTTGAAACATGTGTTGGCAATTTGCATACATTACGACAGTCAATCAACGATTGGTCGGGCACAGAATCATCTGTATAATGGTAAATCTAGACATATATGTTGTAGACATAATACCATTAGACAACTACTCTCAACGGAAGTTATCACTATTGACTATGTGAAGTTAAAGGATAATCTAGCGGATCCGCTAACCAAAGGATTAAATATGTTAGGGTGTATACTAAAAGTCTAGCTTTTTGTATAAACATTTATTTTGAAATAAGTATCACATTGGTCAAATGTCTACATTTATGTGAAGTGTAGTTGTCCGTTTAATTTATATTTTAGATAACATGGTGTGAGGAGACACACAGAAGTTCATGTTATCAGTTTCTTATAAATTATAAACAGTTGCTCATGACCAAGATGGAATGGGACAAACCATTGGAGTGGTTGTAGTGTAATTAGGTATTAGTTTATCTTGACTAATAAATTACACTAGTACACTATGAGTGTATTGAGCAAGACCATTTGAGGTAGTTTTTTTTTTATATTGACTATATTAAAGAACAAATCTCTGTTATTATGGAAGTGCATACTCTTAATCATGATATAATAACAAGCACGTATACTTAATATTTATTTCTTTAATTTATCAAAGGGTGCAATTTAGTTCGATAAATCAATAGGGTCGATAAGTTGGGAAATAATATTATTTATATGGTGTGTTATTGATTATAGAATGAAACTGTGTCCTAGTTATCTAGGTTGATGATGTCCCCTTGAGGAGCTTATAAGGATTGTCATGTAAACCTTGCAGGTGGACTTAGTCTGACATGACAATAAGGTTGAGTGGTACTACTCTTGGAACTATATATTAATTAAGTGAGTTGTCAGTAACTCATTTAATTAGTGGACATTCAATATCTTAAACACAGGGAGACTAACACACTTATGATAAGAAGGAACCCATATTGTAATATGGGATTGGTGCGGTAGTGCAATAATAACTCTTTAGTGGAACGAGATATTATTAATGAACTTGAGTTGGGTGTTCGGGGCGAACACGGGAAGCTCAAACTCATCGGGAGACCAAAACCAATTCCTCCTCTTTGTCCTTATTATAGCCTCTTATTTATAAAGTCTTATATCCACCAAAAATCCAACTTCTTACCCACTTCTTGGTGGCCGACCAAGCCTAGCTTGGACCCAAGCTAGGGCCGACCAAACCAAACCAAGATGTAATCCAAGTTGTGGTCGGCCCTAGCTTGGAGCCCAAGCAAGGCCGACCACATAAATATTAAAAGGAGTTTTTAAATTTTAAATCTTTCCTTATGTGAAAGTCATGGTTTTAAAAGAGAGTTTTTAAAATTTTAAATCCTTCCTTTTATAACTTTTTACAAAGGATTAAGAGAAAGGTTTGATATCTTTCTTTATTTGTAGTTAAAAGGAAGATTTTAATTTTTGATAAAACTTTTCTTTTTAGCAACCCCCACATGTTTTAAAAGAAAGATTTTAATTTATATAATTTCCCTTTTACAACCAACAAGGGATTTAAAGAAAGAAGTTTTTTAATTAAAATTTCTTACCGGAAACAAATAAGGAAAATTAGTTTCATATTTAAAACTTTCCTTGTTTGGATTTAAAGGGGTGGTCGACTATGACAAGAAGAAAAGGAAGTTTTAATTTTTTTGTTTTAAAACTTTCTTTTTTAGTCATTGACGAGGAATATAAGGAAGTTTTAATTATGTTTAAAACTTTCCTTATTTGTCAAGACCAAGGAATATAAAAGAGAAGGAGGAGGTGTCTCACTCAATAACACACCTTCTATTCCTCCTCTCTTATTCCTTGTGGCCGACCCTTCCTCTTCCCCTATTCTTCTTCTTTGTGGTCGGCGACATCACCTTCTTGGAGAGATTTTGGTGGCTAGATTTTGCTTGGAGAAGAAGAAGAGAAAGGAGACATTGTTTCCTAGCATCCCTTGGAGATTGGTTGGTGGCCGGAACTCATCATCCTTGAAGGTTGTTGGTGGCCGAAACTTGGAAGCAAGAAGAGAGGGCTTGGGTGTATTTCATCTTGATAGATCGTCACTCACACGACGTCTAAGAAAAGGAGAGGAATACAATAAAAGATCAAAAGGTCTATAAGTTACAAAAGGTATAACTAGTTATTGAACCATGTTGACTCGTGTGCGGGCACGACCTGCGCGTGCCGAATGCCGAACCGGTCGGGGCAAAATTTGCCCAAGTGGAACAACCAATGTTTTGCTGCTGTGTAACTGATGCATTAAAGTCGAGATTAATGCAGAATCAAAACGGTCGAGCGATAATGAGTGAAATGGTGGACGTTTCACTGCTCGGTAAGTAATGATCATTAATCAATCATTAACGTTGTCGTTGATCTGAGCTCCTATATAAGGAGGTTGCGATCACAGGCAGAAGTGACACAACATTCGGGTGCCCCTCAGTTCGCCGTGACCATTAGTATTTGGTGGAATCACAGTCAACGTTGTATCCTGGGAAACAGATGACCCAAGTAAACTTCGAAACACTACCGAAGGTGGGGTGAATCTGTTTCAAGGAAATTGCGTCAATCATAAGCCTCGGTCCATTGCTCAAACCCGGCCAGCCTCGCTCGGTCTACTCCTAGACCTACCGCTCTGCAACACAAACCTGTCATTCTACAACACAGATCTGCCACAGCAGCTCTGCAACCCAGATCTATCATTCTGCAACACAGATCTGCCACTCTGCATAGCAGGTCTATCACTCTGCAAACCTGCTCTGTCACTCTGCAGACCGACACTCTGTCGCTCTGCAGACCTGTTCTGTCGCTCTGCAGACCTGATCTGTCGCTTTGCAACACAGATCTGCTGCATGACTGATCTGCCTGCTCGATGACTCAGTCCGCTCTTCTGCGCATAATAGAAACCAGCTTCTGCTGACAGCCTGAGATTATCTATTCAGATCATCTCTATTGCAAGTTGAATTTAAATTTTATATAATTTTAAATTTAACTAAATCCTCAAAAATCTCCGACAACATATATTATTTTATCGAACTTTAGTTACTTGAAAAACTTCTGATAAACAATTAGTTGCGCTTGTTTATCCAGAAAAAGGAAGAAAAACAAAGAAATGTGGCTTCTCATGCACATTTAACAGGTCGAGTCAGTAGCAGCAGGTCACATATCTATTCCATGTTAATCATTTCATATATACAAAGGAGTTAACAAGTAGAGGAAATGGAATCATGCTGATGAGATCTAAATATTGTTTTGGGACCAATATTCCATAAATTCAACCCCACACAATCCATAGCGAGCCAAGCTTACGCTTAGCTCTTCACGCATTACTCGCGAATTTATAGCCCTTCACACTCAAACTTCTGAGGCTCCTCAACAGTGTAGTACAGGGAAGAAGACCTGCCATCAAATTTGGAGATCACCTGGTGGGCTAACAATCCGCAGTGGCGCTTACCGAGCCGCGCCATGCAAATGTCGATGATCTTTTTGAACATCTTGTCATCTTGAATGAATGGTTGTTTCGTGAACTCGTCGAGGGGCATCCACTGCAGGAAAAATGCATAAAAATGTCACTTGCAGCTATGTGAAACACCTCAAATTGTTATTTGATGTAGTTCCTAAAATTACATTTGTAGGACTGAAGAGAAATGAACTAGTTCAGAAATGAAGTTACTTGTTGGTAAAGCACATCACGGACCTAAAGCAAAGAAAATTACTCACAAAAATTTACCTTGGCTGCCTTGATTTCTTGTTCATCAATCTTTATCTCATTCGATATGGGCCTCAACATGCAGATGAAGAACAAATCAGATTTTCCAAATGCCAAGTGATGTGCATGCCTATGATAAGGACTCGGAAGATTAGCTTACACATGAAAATTCTTTACTGTAACACTTAGTTAAGTGCTAACTTTTTGTTGGATAAATTCAAATTAGCTTAATTTAGTTAGTTGATTAAATCGAATGTGGTGTATCCGTTCACTTTAGTGAACATTTAGCATGGCTTTAAGTATCAAGAAGATTAGATTTCTTTGAATGGAGCTCTAAATGTGATCCTTTAAATGGACCATTTTGTGCGAGCAATGTTTCGTGCTCTTCGCTTTGAACAAATAGAGAGAAAAAAAAATAGAGAAGAAAGAAAATGGGTGACGAACACCTAAACTTGGATTCCTTATCTCTGTTGGTAGTGGTGGCCATCTAACAAGCAATGAGACAAATTCCTTGTTGGCGGAATTACTTCTAAGGTTAGCGATGGAGAGAAAAAGGTATATAAATCTAAGTATGGCATATACTCATGCGAAAAGTATCTTCACTTAGCCATATTAGTATAAGTAAAAGAGGTTTCATAATGTACTCTCTTTTTTTTCTTACCTTGTTGCTCAAATTGGTACTTGAAATCTATGTCACCCTCCTCGTGGTTGTGTCCACAAAGGTGGATCATGGTCATATCCTAGCGGAGTAGAGTTTCCACCATACAGACATGTATGAAGCAGAAAACACTATTTAGATTAACGACAACTACCTTCCAAAGTTTTATTTATCTAACAACTATTTTCTCCATTTAGACTTGTATAAATCATGCAATTCATATGAAAGAGATGATGGATCTAAAATCGGGTATTATCCTTCTAATTCGTTGGCATTTATACGTTAAATCAAGTGAATATTTGGAACTATGGTTCCAACACCTTTTAATCATCATGTTTAGACAAAAGGTTTACTACAATGCTAGATCAAAAACCAAATTAAGTTACAGACATCTATTTTCAAAATAATGATTAAAATGCACTAGTAATGAACTTGACTCCTGTAATTAGCAGATCTTTAGACAAGGAATTCACTATCAATATGTAATCAATTTGATGAGGAAGGAATTTTAGTTTAGTGCATATTAATCTTGAAGAGCATGTTTTACACTAAGTGAATAATCCAATTTGTATTCAGTTCACTTTCTTGTTCCTACAAAAAAAATAATAGAAATCTGAAGATAGAAAGGCTCATTACCTAAAGGCTACAACTTCCAAAAACTCTGTATCGATCTGCAAAATCAATTAGAAGTATAATAGATTAAGTGGATTTTTAATGGTTCATAAAAAGATGATTAAATGTTAGACAAAAAAAAATGTGATTCTTCTTACTCCAGTTTCCTCTTTGACTTCTCTTACAACTCCAGAGAAGATCTCCTCAGACTAAAAGAAACAGAAAGTTTAGTTTTGCGATTAAGAAAGGAAAATAAATAACCTGACTGTCATATATGACAGTGAAAAATACAGATTGGACATGAAAAGTAGTACCTCATGAATAAACCCTGTTGGTAGTTTCCATCCACCCACGGATGTCGAAGAACAATACTTCTCTTGTACGACAAGTATCTACGCAATTTGTCAAGCCAAAGGGTAAGTGAGTCTACACATTGAAACACAAATTTCCCTTTGCAGAGTAAACTCATATTACATGAACAGTACAAATTGATAAGAGGAATATAATTTATATATAAACAACAAAGCCTTCAGGGGAGAGGTCATTCAGCAAATAGGTGAAGAATTGTTTTGCCAAAAAAATGAGTAGAAAAGACTATTGACAAATTTGATCAGTTTCTACGGTCACTTTGAAACATTTCTTGTGTTACTTTTCTCCTCCAAACAACATAAATCTTCTATTTCTTTTCCTTTGTATCATTTCATTTCCTTCTTAAATTAATTTCATGGCCTAGCCCCTTGGTCTAAAAATATGGAAAGAACCAAAAAAAAAAAAAAATACATGTGTTTACCGAAGAAGCATACCTCATTCTTTTCACTTACAATGAAACCCCCCACACCAACTTGATGCGATGCATTGGCGGGAAGCAAACAAGGACCTTCAGGAATCCAGTAAGTTAACATCAAATAGGCTTGCTCTGCATGATGATACTTAAAACCAGCCTGCAGAACATTCATTACAGAGTTGAAAGAGTGATGAAGCAGAACGACTGCAGCCATCAGAAAAATGGGAAGAAAGAAACAAGGGAAAATGATTCAAGCACCAACATGGGAAAGAGAAAGTGTCAACATTTGTATTGAGAATTGAAAAGATAATTTGTAAACTTTAGATGCATGCATATGACTCTTTCGCTTTGATTAAGCTATTTTGGAGATCGCAAACATCTGCATATGACTAGTGCCTGCAGATTTGAGATCAACAAATTTAGTATCTGAGCTATGATATCGAATTCATTGACCAACATGCTATGATATCTAATTCTATTGCAATTTAGAAAATAATTCATTAGTGTCTCTACGAGTTCAAAAAAGGATTTTTTTTTTAAAAAAAAATTATGATGTCAAAGGATATTCAAAAGTAAAAAAATCTAAATACCTTATGGCACCTTTGATATGCAACAGGGACAGGGAATATGATTGCAACTGTTTAAGGGGAAAGATATGGTGACTGACCTCCTTCATATCAAAGGAGATGTCGAGTAAGCAAAGGTTACATATTTGGCTAAAATAAATGCAGAAACTCCCATTTCTGGAAACCTCTTGTAGAGTTAAAGTGCATCTTGAGATTCTTCAAGAGGATATATGTACACCTATAAGAATTCTGTCAAAGAACCAACGTAGTTATTTCCTATTTGTTAATCATTTCATTAGAATGAAATGGGTCAATTTCTTGCATGTTAAGTCGGATGTTTTCTCTTCGTTACTCCAATTCAAAAAACATAGTTCAGGAGTTTAAAGTTGATTTCAATTTAAGACTATGAACTAAGAAGAAAGGTTCATCTATTAGTCATTTGTTGAGTATCATCGGCAAAAAGGTATCCAAGTGTTACTCACAGTTCACATGAGTCCTTAACAAAATAAAGTCATTGAAAATAAAAACTGCACCATCATTGAGATGCCGCAAAAGCGTACCAAAAGGTAAAATTTTACCAAATAATTTATGGGTTGATGTTGCTTATTATGTTATCTATATTCTCAAATCAATAGATTTCCGACAAAAATAATGCTTAAAAAAACTACATTTAAATCATGGCAAAAGAGAAACCCAACATAGACCATCTTAAAATCTTTAGTTGCATAGCACGCTGTCACATTTCTGCACAACACCAGGAGAAATTTGATGAAAAATGTGAGAATGTAGTATTTATTGAGTATATTAATGATTCCAAAGACTACAAGCTATATGATATAGAAACTAACAAGCTCAGCTTATCTAGAGGTATGTTTAATGAAGCAACAAGTTAGAGTTCATCTCCTGTGCCAAGTGTCAAGTGCCAAGTGCCGATGAGTTCATAAACCAAAGTGAGAAGCAACATTCTTCCCTTACACTAATTCCAACTTAACCTCAATTAATGTCTCCTACAACAATATCAATATCAGTGACAACACTATCTTTATCTTCCTCTCGATCTTCAAGTCCTACATACTCTTAAAATTTTCTAGATACAATGAAAGAATTCACCACAAAAGAAGATTCATTCCATGCAACATCCAGGGTGTGTTTCCAATGAGAAACCAAATAATAATAATAATACTAATAATAATAATAATAATGTGACAAAAAGGCTTCCCAAATGGTACTTTCCCTCCATTTCATTTTGTCGAAAAAAAAGAGGGAAGGAAAAGACAGGAAATTTCCCCCAATTTTCCTCTACATGTCTTTCACTCAATTTAGGCAGAAATGTCATTTTCAAGTGCAATAAAGCTCAAATTTTACCTTAAAGTTTTTTAAATTATCTTTTTTAATGTTTTTAACAAATAAGTTTTGAATTTTTTTTAATTTTCCTCCCTCTTTCCCAAGGAAAGAGTTGGACAGAAGATTTTATAATTCTATTCAAATAAATATTTTTTCCCTACCTTCTTTCTTTCCCTAATCGTTTCCTTCCATTGTAGGAAATAGGGCCTTACATAGCAATTGTCATTTTACTTTCTTTTGTTGTGAACGTTATGACTTTGAGGAAGCCATTGCTATCAAAGAATGGAAAAGCAATGGATGATGAGATTGCAACAGCTCAAAAGAACAAAGAACCATACATGGGAAAGAAATGGCTAGGATAAATTGGATCTACAAAACCCCATTTAATGAAGATAGATCATACTTGCAGCAGCATGACAACAACATCATCAAAACATTTGCACCAGTTGTAAGAATGGAGACAGTTACAGTGTTCTTACTATTGCCACTAAATTTAAACTCTAGGTATTTCAATCGGTTATTGAATATTCTTTTCTCAATAGCAAAGTCAAAGAAAAGGTGCATATCAAACAACCCCAAAGGTATGAAGTTGTAGACATGGAACATAAAATTTACAAACTTCAGAAAGTCTTATGTTGCTTGAACAAAGCTCCATGTGCATGGAACATGGTTGACTAGTATTTCAGTTCATATGGGTTCCAAAAAAGTGAAGTGATTTATCTGTTTGTGTGAAATATTTGTCTCTACGTCGATAACCTTATCTACATGGGCACAAACATGAAAGTTGTTCAAGAATTTGTGCAAAGCATGAAAAGGGAATTCAACATGTATAATCTCTGATTGATGAAATACTTCCTCAGCATTCAAGTAAAGCAAGACAAAGGAAAAGTCTTTATCGCTTAAGTGAAATGACAGAGTTGCATTTTACGGCCACAAAGCACATCCTAAGGTATCTCCAAGGAAGCAAAACATTCAAATATTTTAAAGAAGTGACAACAAGTTAGTTGACTTCACAGATAATGATTGGACTAGATCAGTTGATGATAGCAAAAGCATAGCTACATTTGTGGATAGGCTTCAAGGTGGATTGTTGTATTGTGAAGTAAAAGGCAATTGCACTATCTTATGCAGAAGTGAAATACATTATAATTACTAAAGCAGTAAGAGATGTAGTTTGATTAAGAAGAATCCTTTTGAATTTACAAACTAAAGCTTAAACAATTGTCATTCATTGTGACAACATTTGAAGAATTAAAAAGACCAAGAGTCCCATCTTCCATGCAAGATGCTTGAGATTAAACATAATTTTATTTAGGATTTGGTATGTAAAAAAAATTAAGTTCATAAGCACACATGATATATAGTAGAATTTCTAACCAAAGTTATGATTGTTGAAAGATTGAAAGGTTTAAGGCTCAACTAAAGAATACAAATTAAGGAGAAGTATAGGGAATTGAAAAGAAAAATTTTGTTTGTAGTTGCATGCATATGGAGCTTTGATTTATGCTATCTTGAAGATCTCAACCATTTGTACATAAAGACCTTGTATATTTTCAGACAATTCATTACAATTTCTAATGTTCTCTTTGTATATGTATAAGTATGGTCTTGAGCAAGAAAAAAAATGCAATTCAACAAGTACTTCTTCCTTAACCACCAAACTTTTGCTAAGCGCCAAGAATTTTACTATAAATCATATTAAATACCCTAAATGATTCTTCTATTAATAAAAATTGCTATAAGATAATGGATATAATTTGACAACATCCAAAAACCTTGATAAATATTATGAGATTCCAATCCTATGTTTGGGTAGTGACAGATTTGGGCCAATAACACCTTATTCATCTAAGGATGTGTAGGGAATAGATCTTACTCACCAAGGAACATGACCAAGCCACTAAGACCACCCATCTAGAAACTTGCTCAACAGAGTTTTGTACAAGTTGAGTACTTGAGTAGCATAGTTTCATACATCATATGAAGATAGACATTGTTGTATCATATACAAAAACATTTAATTAAAGTTTTTGAAGTTGCACAAGGGGCATGCCTAAAGATCAACACAAAAGCAAATATCGTTATTGGGTTGTACAATTGAACACATTCAAGAAATATCTAGAATGACTTCTTCCACC
Source organism: Zingiber officinale (assembly GCF_018446385.1). Classification (NCBI taxonomy): domain Eukaryota; kingdom Viridiplantae; phylum Streptophyta; class Magnoliopsida; order Zingiberales; family Zingiberaceae; genus Zingiber; species Zingiber officinale. Next base: position 134,676,242 of record NC_055997.1, on the reverse strand, counting down.
TCCAAATTTGGAATAGAAGATCAATTGAGCCTGACCAATTAAATTAATGAACAAATTGTCTCTTAGATAGTCTTCACTCTCTTTCATTGTATGGCACAGTAGTTAGCACGTTCACTCCAAATTTGGATTTACTTTCTGTTGTGAAAGACTAGGATTACAATGCAAAGTGGGTTAGCTCTCTGGGTAGAAGGACCAAAATACCAAATGGGACTTAGAGTTATTGGTCAAAAGGCTATTTTTAGGCAAAATGTATATCAACCCATGTGGTATCACCCAATAATTACCTGACTAAGACAAGTGGTTGACTCCAAAGGCCATTTAAAATATTATCAAAGCAACATCCAATCTTCTCTTACCCATTGACTTGGCTGACATTTCAAATGGGTTGTTCTTTCAACAATTAGCACCTAGATGTTTATCTAGGTCATATCAATCTGAAACCCTAACCCTATATGATAAACTATGATGGTGCTTAAATACTATATGAAAAAAAATCCTTGTGATTTCATTCTCTTCAATGTTCAATAGTATTACTCTTCAGAGATAGCACCTCGAATCAAGGTATAATTTCCTACAAGAACAACAGAACATGAGAGTGTTCCATGACACCTTATTCCATCACTTTCATCTCTTGGAGATGACCTTGGTGTATATTTATTCTTTGCCAAATGTGTCAAGTCAATTATAACTCATCTCTCATGTCATTCAAGCTCAAAATTTTGCTTTTCTAGTCATGTGGTGGTGGAGGATTGACAAGATCACAAAAATCCTTGAGATATATTTTGACAAAATGTCAACAGGATGCATCAGCTTGCAACCACCCAACAGGCTTCAAAGAAACTATCAACATTGAGGGAGATGGACCTTGAGATCATGCAAACAAGAATTTTGGCATGACAAATAGTTGGAAACACTCAACTGAAGAGCATATACTAACTCATTCATATATACGATAAATTTAATCTTAATTCAGTCCAATCTACTACTCTTACCCAATGCCTTACTCAAAAATCAAGTTCTATGGAGTTATCTATTCTTCTCACATCCTGCAACTACTATACACCCTCCATCTACGCATTCCATGCAAGGAAGTCAAATTTGCAAGCCTCCTACTATTTCAATGCCAAATCATTCAATTGATTAGCAAAAAGTTAACAATAGTAGCAACCATCCACTAAAACAGTTACAGACATTTAACCAGCAATATCCATCAGAGAAATGAGAAATAAGAGCTACAAGAGATGTAAACGTAGTATGGATTTGGACATTATGGATTACAAGGAAGAATAAAACATTTGGAATGAGAGCAAAGGACCCAATAGTGGTGTTTCCAGCTCCTAAGATGTCCTTGTTGGCACAACAAAAAAATGGTTCATATTCTCTCATAATTTAGACATGCATACCATTAGGTGCTTGCTTTCTACTATTCGTTCCAAAAAATAAAATTATTATGATCTCAGATGAATGTACCTTTACAGCAATAGGAACAAGCTCAGAGCGACCCAAAGGTACCTTAAGCCAGATCCCTTTCTTCCCCTGCACGCAGAATCAGAGTCAAAAGACAAATGGCAAAGTTGAAACAATTCACAGCCATGAAACAAATACAAGATTAAAGCTCCAAACTAGTGTTTTATTCAATTACAAGTAATCAAACAGGCTAAATTATGGCAGAGATACACATCCGAGGCTTAATCACATTCCAACAAAGAACATGAGAAGAGGTATCAACTAGATAATCAAACTTCATCTAAGTGTCCAACTTTCTGTTCAACAAAAAAATGGTGAATATAGACCTATATTCCATACATCTCATCATAAGTTACTAATCTGGATAGGCGAGTTTATCCAAATGTCCAATTTTTGTGTTTCAATTTTCAAATACCTTCTGTTTCCAGCTTGAAATGGATGCCTCAAGAGCATGAGCAAACACATTTGTGTTCCATGGTAATGTTTCTGGATTGACAATCATTCCCCCGTACTCATCCTCACAAGCATCAAGTATGCAGTCCTCTTCATAGGAAATCCAGAATCTTGCCCCGCCATTCAGTCCAGTTTTATTAGAGGAGGCGCTTTCCATAAACACTTTTGCAGCTACTGAATTAATATTATCTTCGCTTGATGTCATGGCAATGGAGTTGTAGTTCTTCACTGAAAATCCTGAATACAAAGAGCAGGAAAAGGGATTTTATATTTCAGGAACAACACATAAACAAATAATAGGAGAACAAGGGAAATAAAAGAAGACGGTTTTAGAAATTAAAACATGCATTGTCTTTTAGATACAAGAAGCAGTTGCTCTCTAATCCTTTGAATCTCGTTTAAAGCAACATATATAAACCGGAAATTTCCATCATTTTCAATCTTTAAACAATCTATATAACATACAGCATTCTACCAATGCTAAAGGACACAATGACTACTCAAATATTTCCTCATGTAAATAAACATACCTTTCACTCCAAAGCTACATGTTTGCCGAAGCAATCTTGAGTTACAGATACTGCCATTAACCAATTTGGTGCTTGCCCTTCCCATGAACACCTCTGTCCTCAAATCCATCGAAGCTTTGTCCATCAACCCAAATCAAGGCCACAAGAAGCTCACTTTTCAATGAGGCAAAGACACTCCCAACAAGCTTAAAAATCTGACACTCAGAAGAAAGAAACAACGATCTCCAGCACAAGTGGCGCCACAGAGACCAAAAAACTATAAACCGAGAAGAAAAATCTCCCAAAACTTAGGACACGATGGTATTCAATATATAGATTATAGCCCCGGCAGGCAGAGATTAGCAATAAGAAGATAAGAGCTGGTAGGTGCATGCAGCCAAATTAGCAGATTATAAGCAGAATATCTCTTCATTCACCAAGAGAGAACAAGAGGGAAATAGTGTTTTCTTGTGGACGGTTTGTGGAGAGTGGTGTGTGACAAGGACTTCCAAGGCAGCAAGCATTACTATATAGTATATCGTGATGGTTTCTAGGATTAAATAAATATACGGTTGTTTGCTTGGGTCTGATGAAGGAACATAAGCCATGTGCTGTCAGATTTGTGCAACGAGCGTCACGAGAAGGAATTGGACGGCTGAGGAATTGAGTTGAGAGAATTATGCGCGATTAATAATTTTTATGGTGAGCAATGCCTGCGTTCCACAGCCGCTTGTTGGCTATTGTGGCTATTGCTGCTGTTGCTCTCCACGTCGCGCCAGGTGCAGGACCATTGCCTTGCCTGATACTTGGCACATTTTTAATTCGTTAGAATGGATAGTTTGGTAGAAATTGGGTCACTGGGCATGGAAAGCAGCTTTGTGCGTTTGTCTAGATTGTCGCAAATTCCAAGTTGTTGTTCCACATCTCTCGCGCTCGCTCGCTCATGTTGGGACGTCGCGTCCGCAAATTTATCTGCTTCATGAAGCTTCATTTATCTCCACGCAAGAAAATCCTTTATGCTTTATTTATCCTAAATGATGGTTCACTCAGGTGAGAATTGAGATAATTTTACTTTATTTGTTTGGTAAAAATAGAGAAAGATAAATTTAAAATCCCTTTTGCTTTTTGTCTAATTCATTTCCTCCTGAGAGAAAAATCTCAAATGTCATTTTGCTATTCTAAGGAAGGAGTGTTGAATCATTACTTCAACATTGAACTTATATGTGAAATTAAGCTCAATTAAAATGATCAATTAAGGTTTCAAGTAACTTCAAAAGGATATTAAGTTTTATAAATTCAGATATGCTTCTGTATATTTTATCTATCAATTTTTAATGATTAAATATGAATTTTCATTAAAATAATAATCTCATTCTAACCAGAGAGAATTGAATCTATCCGGTACTGCAAAATGATCTGTCACCAGGTTTTGCACTACCCGATATGATGCTTCAACAATATCACTAGTGCTTCCAAAAGGTTAGATCTGATGTAAGAATTCACAGTCACGCCATAGAATTCTGAGTAACATGTCATAGAATGAGAGTGGTGGTTGAACTAGGATTAGCAGTTGTGTAACATTCAAAAGCTATGGATGACCAAATTCTCAAGAAGACCAGGTGATATTTTAGATTAAATAGACAATATAAATTTTAGATACTAATGTCTTAGCAGACAATATATTATCCCTTACTTAACCTTTAGATTAGAAAATTATAAACTATGCCAAATAACCAAATCGTAACTTAGCCCTCAAAGTTAGTAAACGTTGAGGTTGCAAGGAAGCAACGCCTTTGTACAAAAGTTTCAAAAGACAAAGACTTTAAAAAATTAATTGTAAAATAATTATTTTATGATGTTATTATATGATTATAAAATTTTATTTTTATTTTATTAATTATATTATACTCTGCTTATAGAGTTAAGCGCTCACATTAAGGGGGAGGAGCTACCCTTGGCTAGGATGGGCTCCAATCCCACTTATTTTTTATATGTGTTTTGATTATTTTTTCAGTCCACATAAATTCATGGACATTCTCATTAGCTCCCCTTTCTAATTTCCAACTGACTACCACTTAAAAAACTATCAAAAAAAAAGCTTGAATTAGAATATTTAGTAAAAAAATAGTGAAAAACAAATCCTAATTCGTGCAAGTCATGTGTAAGCTGCTCTCGTTTTGTTTCTATCATTTAGAAGGTTGTTCCCTATATTTGGGGTCATGAGATGTGTGTATTCGAATCCTAAAAATTTTTTTGACCAAACCTGATCATGATCACCGCCTCCCTTCAAATTTTCGACAGTAACCTTAGCGTGACCATCTTACTCTGACCTAAATAAATTTTGCTTCATTTTTTTAGAATTTTCAACTCAATTCCAGATCCTTGGTTGGAGTTTTTTCAAACAGTTAGTTGTTGAAATTTTACTTGCTCAATTTAGCTATAACTATGAGAGTTTTGAAATTTGGTTTCAATTTGTATTGGTTGATTTGCGAGCTGCCTTAAGTGAAAAATTTACCCATTTGATTTAATTTGATTTTTGACTCATATATTGAACTAATATTATTTATTGGTATATATCCCCATGGATTGTCTAGTTTATTAGAGGGTGACAGACTTATTACAATAGGACAAGGGATCTGATCCGACAGTAAGGACGGGGGACCCCCTTTGAGGGGAGCCAATGACACGTACAGGTCAAAAGTCAAAAGGGTCAGCATGAGGTCCGACCGATCGGAGAAGGGTTGGGTCGACCGGCCGAACGGGTCCGAGCGGAAGCAAAGACAACCCGACGGGGAGTCGGGTTTCCGACGCTCGTGGTGAAAAGGGTCACCAGGCCGAGCGGGTAGTCCGCTCGGCCGAGGCATAGAGCAACACGGGCAGGAACAATATCAACCGAGCACGCGACCGGGAATATCCCCGGTCGGGCCAACACCTACGCCAGGATGGAAGTGATGTTCCTATCGAGCGGCTGGATGCTTAGCGCGGAGAAAAAGGAGACAAGGACAAGGGGGCATTGGGGAACATCTTCTGACAACAGGCATGTTCGACGACCAAGCCATACGCAGAATCCTACAACGGAAGGTTCTGCCGTCCCATCAGAGAGGTGCTCGGACTGTAGCAGTATGGTGTCAGGCATGCTCTGCTGGCAAGCCCATACCGAGGTAAGGTGAGGTACACGTGTACGCCTCGATGAGAGTGCACAAGCCTCCCCATAGCTCTATATATAAGAGTCCCCCAGACTTCACAGGAGGTACGCGATCTCTCATCTTTGGAGCCACTTCATCGTTTTCCTCTTGCCTGACTTGAGCGTCGGAGGGTCGTCGCCGGGAACCCCTTCCCGGCTTGACTTCCTTGCAGGTTCGCCGGAGATCCGTTCAGCTGGTCGGAGAAAGAGGAGAGTGCCACGTCCCCAGCGTCCGTCGACTCAGCGCCGGACAAGATCAGGTTCAATTTCAGACAGACGCATGTCCTCGTGGAAAAAACTAGCTCCTCTCATTCCCTGGCCAACTTGATAATCGGCTATAAGTTAACCCTGTGATTTACCTCCTTTTGCATAACCTAGAGACGATCTGTTATGAGCGTTTAGGATAAGTGTAATCACCTTTTACTATAATATTATTTATTGGTTGATTTATTATTGTAGATTCTTAAATTGTGCGACTTTGAGGTAAAATTCAACAACTCTAAAATTATGTCAAATATTTAGTTGTGATTATTTGAGTTGTGAAAAATATTTAGAGATTGTTTATAAATTTTCAAGCTTAAATTTTTGGTCTAAAATTTATTATTATGAATTTTGGAAAAATAACTCATGTGATATTTGAGAATTATAAATACATCATGTATTTATATAGTGAATCTAATATATTTATTTAATTGTCATATTTGATTTGTCAACTAGTATTTTAACTATGAAAATTATTAAAAATAAATCTTTTGTAGAAAGATGAAAAAGTATTTTTAATGGTTCCTCTATATTATACAAGAGAGTTTGTTGAAAAAATTAATATTGATTCGATCCGGAAGCTGAGTTAGACGGACCGTCCGGTGAGGTGGATGAGATGTTGACCGAATCATGACGTCCCGGAGGGGGGGTGTGCTGAGATAGCTCCCGTGTTGACCAAGTCTCCAAAAGTCCTCTGGTCAACGCTACCTGCAGCTAGTGACCGGGTTGACCCGGCCTCCGGTACCCCGATGCTCGAGGCAGATCCAACGAATATATGAGTACAAGAGTAAGTCATAAAATAATGAAATATGCATAGAATATGAACGGAGAACGTACCCTGGCTAGGGGGGCGCCCTCGGATGGGACGCGGCTCAAGTTGTCATGACCCGGAAGAATAGCCGACTCTCGATCAGGATGGAGAGATGGATCTGATGACAAGAAGCCGAACGCGACACGGAACCGGAAGACGAGCTGCAGGCCGGGAAATAATAATGACACGCAAGTCGAGATAAGACACCGATACGTAGACCGGGATACGACACCGACACGCAGGCCGGGATAAGGCACCGGTACGCAGACCGGGATACGACACCGACACGCAAGCCGGGATAAGGCACCAATACGCAGACCGGGATACGAGATCAACCGACAGACCGAGACACTAGATCGGCACGCAGGCCGGGAAACGAGATCGGCACACAGGCCGAGACACGAGATCAGCACACAGACCTAGACACGAGGTCAGCACGCAGGCCGGGACACGAGATGAGTACACAGACTGGTACACGAGACAACACACAGGCCGATATACAACATCAGTACATAGACAAGAATACCACATAAGCACACATACTGAAACATAACAACTGCACGAAGTCCGACCTATGACGATGACTCAAAGGCCCGATCAGTGTCGAAAGCGCATAGCGGCATGGATCGGATACCGGCTCGACGTTGAAACTGTACACCAGTGCTGCTCGGAGCATGACAGCAGCTATGTCGTCCGCGAAGCCATGGATCGGGCGGCGGATGTGCACTGTGCGCGTGGCGTGGGTGGTCCAGCGAGCAACAAAGGCAATCCGACAAGCAGCGAAGGCGGCGAGAGGGCCATCTGTCCCGACGGGCATAGCCTGGGCTCATCGGAGTGTGTTGCTGGCGAGAGGTGGCTCGTTGGAGTATGCTGCAGGTGAGAGGAGTGGTCGATGGTGGCTGTCGGCCGATGTCGCAAGGAGGAAGAGGAGGAACGGCGGCGACGAGGGAGGAGAGGAGGCGGTGAGGCCGATGGCTGGTGACGATGAAGAAGAAGAGGCAGTTCTGTGACCGGCATCGTGAGGAGGAGAAGTGGCCGCACGGTGAGGAGATGGAGAGGGGAAGAGGTGGTGGCCGGTCTCGGCTCTGGCGACAGCGTCGTACATGTGAGGAAGAAGGTATGATTCTGTGGGTTCCTCCTGGTGACGGCGAGCATGAACCAAAAACAGCCCCTTTCCTTTCGGTTCACGGCGACTACGGGAGGAGGAGCGGGAGAGGAACGGTGGTCGATCGTCACCGGCGTCGCGAGGCGGATGTGGAGAGAGGAGCACCGGCCTTTCCGCCGGTGGCGACGTGAGGAGCAGAGGGAGAGAGGAGAAGGTGACGGCGCGTGTAAGCAGGGAGAGGAGGAGAGGAGGTGTGGCGGACAGCGATGACGTCGTCTCCGGCGAGAAGCATGAGGAGGAAGGAGGAGTTGGCAGCTTGGTGGCCGCGCCCGAACAAAGCCCCCCCCCGGCATGCTACAGTATTCCTCACTTAAAGCCCTAGTTAGCGAAAAGACCTAAATACCCTCCTTCTTTCCCTTGATTTCTTCTCTACCCCCTATCATATCCGTATCAAATATAATAATTAATTAATTTGATTTTAATATTATTGATTTATGAAAAATCAAAGAACACCACTTAATAATATTTTTATTTAATGATTTTAAATGTATTCAATATTAAATACGTTTACTATATATATTTAAAAAATTAATATTCACGTAATTTTGTATTTTATTTATATTTCAAAATTACTTATTTTATGATATCAATTATAATCGACCATCAACTAAGTAGTATTGAATCTAGCTCCGTCCTTAATTACATTAAACTGTGATATATCATTATAATAAAAGATAATTATATTGGTTTGGTGCCAAGTATTTCTTACAATCTGTTTTCAAATTATGTAAAGAAAAAAAATTATAAGATTAATTTATATTCGATTGACTACGAAGTTATAGAAATTTTTATCTTTAAGGCCGGTCAGCACCGACTTATCCGATGCATCTCCACTATTTCAATGTCATATGCATACTAACTGACATCTGTTCGGTGCTCTCCAGTCCTTTATCAAATATGAAATATCAAAACAGACCCAATTCAATATATTACATCGATCCATGCTTTACGTGCACTTAAGAACAGAGTTATATATACTTGTCGACTAGGGTTAGTTTGGATAGTGGAACTAAGAGAAGAAGCCACTACTACTACCCAATTATATTATATTATATATGATTTCTCCTACCAATTATATACTACAACATGTAGAAAAGGATTGACAAAAGAGAGGATGATCCATGTCGTCTATGTGACCATGTCCTATAATTATATCGCATGCGACGCGTACCAACAGGATAAGATAACTTTGGATCCCGCGGACGGATCCATGCGTGTCAGAGTGGCGCCAACCGACAGCTGAGTGGCCAGCAGCGTGGCAACATCATCATTCAAAATTAAACAGTACGATGCCAAAGCTGATATAATTTTTAATGATTCGACTAATAATTGCTGCAGCTGCAACATAGATATAATTTTTTTATATAAAAATTTTCATTTCGTTCGGTAAATAATTTGACTAGTTAAAAAATAATTTTTAAGTAGTTTTTGAAGAAAAATTATAAAAAATTCAAGTCAAGCTATTTTAGTAAAACAACTCGAGTAAATGAAACTAATTAATTTTACATTTTTTTTAAAAAAATATATAGTAATGAAATTAAATGGATTTGCCTTTTATCTCCGACATTTTGATGAAGTAAAGTTAATTAAAAGAAGAACATCCTGGCATTGCTTTTAGTTGTACTGGATTGGGTTCGCTAGGTTAATTGTTCTTTTAGAATTTATTGTTTTAATTATCGCTTTAGGTCTAATTCCATTAGTGGGGTTTCTGTATGCATGAAGGGTACATTAGATTTACCTTTGACTTTGGTTGACTCATATAAATCATTGGAATGTAAGATTTTCCTTATATGTAGATTTATATCCTAGGTCGACATATATTGCCATATATAATTCACTCTTTGGCTACCTATAATCATGCAAGATCGTTGGTTTAATCGTGCCTCAACTAGTCTTATGCAACCATGGGATTTGATGTTAGATAAAGAGTTTAATTTTGATATATATGTTTGAGTGCACATGTGTTGGAAATATAATGTGAATGGAAAATTAAATCTAAATCGTTGGATCAAGATTGACAAATCTAGATCGTCGATTTAAGAAGACATAAGTGTTCTTTGGATGGATCAATCTTAACCATTGATGGACATCAAATGAAGAGAATTGTATCTCTTAGGAAATGATGCAATCTAAACTATCAAATTCAAGTTGGATGATTGAGATCTAACTGAACTAAGAGGTTCTTATACCCTTTCACTTAGTGTAAATAAGACCCATCTTATTTTACTCACTCAATTCATTCTAATTCAAAGCCAGCATTGTATTCCATACTTGCATTTAGAGAGTTTAAGAAACTTCTTCGGTTTGGAGGTCTTGCGATTTGCAATGTTGTTATCGCAAGATAAAGTCGTTATATCTTGGGAGACGATTATTATGTTCTGTGAGCACCGTGTGCAGGGCAAATTCGTCTTAAAGAGATAGAGTCTAACTTTAGTATTGACTTCGCCAAAGCAGTGCTATATCAACATTCCGCCCATGCTCAGATTGCACCATTATCAGATCTCAACAATTTTAAGATGAATTTTCTATTCAATCTTGATGGATTCATCGTCCAAGGCTCTTGTTCTAGTGGCGCTTGGCGAAAAACCAGAGAAGTTTACGGGTACCGATTTCAAGAGGTGGCAATTAGGGGTGTAATCGAGCCGAGTTGAGCCAAACTCTTGATATTTGAGTTTGACTCATTTATAATCGAGTCAAGCTCGACCTTTATTTAACAAATATATTCATAGCTCACGAACTTATTTGAACTTTTATTGAGCCTAAACGAGGTTAATAAATATAAATTATAAATTTAAATATTCATTAAAAACTAAATTATATATGTAAAATACCGGAAAAATGACGAATAATGATAAGGGAATTTTCTGGAATTTTTAGAAATTTTTCGAGAATTTTTCGGAGCTCATATGGATGAGTTTGCGGAGATAAAAACGGGGTCCGGGAAAGCCTGTTTAGGCTACCCTGTTTTAACGAGGAAAAGTTTATTTATTTATTTATTTTTCCTTTATTTTTTCATTTCCCTTGTTTTTTCTCCCGCGCGCTCCCCTCTTTCTCCCCTTGCCGAACCCGACGTCGTGCCCTAACCTCCTCGCGGCCGTTCCTCCTTTTCCCTCTCCTCTGGTCCGACGAGACACCGCCGTCCGCCCCTCTCGGCCGGAAGCTAGCCTCTGCCCTAGCCACCTCTCGCCGCCACCACAGTCTACGCCGAAGCCTTAATCCCCCTGCTGCCGAAGCCCTAGCCGCCGGCGACGCACCGAGCCACCCCGATCATCTCCCTCCTTTTCCTCCTTCCTCCTCGTGCCTCTGAATTGGAGCGATGGTGTTGTTCCCCTCTGCTGCAACTTGGCAGCACAACCACCACCGGCGAGCCCTTGTTTGCCTATCTCAACAACCTCTTCCGGTGATTTCGGCTTGGGAAAGAAACTATTGGCACATAGGTAAGGGATTTTGATTTTTAGTCTTGAGATTTAGAGGTTTGAGATTTCGGATGTGGTGTTTATTAGGAATGAAACATTTTGGCAGTGGTTCCTTGGCAGTGTCGGCAACTGAAATTCCAGTGGGTTGTTGCTGTGGATTGTCCCTGTTGCCGATCACCACTTCTCCTTCTTAATCCGATGGGTTCCAGCAGTACCTATTTAGTTGCAGTGTTACATTGAGGTGAGAAGTGTATAGAATTGGATTAGTACTAAATTAAATCCATTATTATGTTGCTGCATTGAATTTGGTTATGGTTCTAAGAATTTAAGGGTTAATTGTGAATAGAGGATTGGTTTATTTTCGGGATTTAGGTTGTTAATCTGTGCAGCTTGAGGCATGGTATAGTAAATTTTGATATATGATGCAGTAGGTCACATGATCAATTAAAGGATTAAAGGGTTATTTGATTAGGGTTTTCCCTAATTAGGTTAAGTTGAGATTTAGCTAGTTGTTTGTATATATAATTAGCTAAATTATAATCATGTGATTGATACAGGAATTAAGTTTGAGACGAGACGTTGGATTTGACTGGATTGGACTTGCGATTTGAGGCGGGTACCTCTTGACTTATCTTTTATGATATTGTCTTTGGATATGCATAGTATTTTATAACTACAAGCAATGAACATGTTTGTCTTTGGTATGTCACTGTTTGATATCCATAGCATGTTAGGTTTATCGCCTGTGACGTATCCGTGCTTATATCATGTGATTTATTGCCATGAGTATTGTATTACCATGAGTATTTTAGTTTCTAGAATAAGTGACATACCATGTTTTACTGAGGTTAGGACTAGGTTCTGGACTTTTGGTTTCAATCATGTGTATCGAGATTATATGATACTTAGGTTTTATGCCATGACTGGCTTGTGTACCTCTATTTGTATATCATATATGATTCGTGTACCTAGACCTTGATTCTTGATATGTGCATATTGTTGGTACATATGTTATGGAAGGAGATATGTTTAGGATCTAGGTTGCTATACCATAGAGGACCTGTATACCCTAGATCTGTGGATTTGACCTACTGATACTGTGGTACCCATATTATATATATATGGATTTTTCTATGCTGATCAGGATATTCCATACTTATTATGTTCAGGACATAGGGTTATTGATATTCTATCTGACCTGTGTACTCTAGATCTTGGTATGTGACCATCGCTTTTACAGTACCCATTTTGTATGTATGGATATGGTTATGTTGATCAGTTTTTGCCATGCTTAGTGTCATGCATCATGATTGCATGCTGTGCGATAGTCGACTCCATTGTCGTTGAGCACATCGCCAGTTACATGGATCTGCACACACCACCACTCATGGGTTAGTGGTCGATTCAGGCAGTGTGTGTTGCAGCAGGGACTTTGTTTGGCTACGTTGGTCCGCTCATGGGTAGTGTGACACAACGTGTTAGCCGGCAGGGATTCCTCCCCGTCATCGTGTACCGGGAGTTGAGAGCATTGAGCTCCCCCATTTATGATTTGGGGTGTACTCCGACAGCATCCCGTCCACTCGGTCACTCATCAGGAGCAGTGACGACAGAGTGCACGGTTGTCACAGCCCTACCCACTCGGTCTCGCCATTTGTGTGTGAGATGACTGACTGGCGTCAGGGGTGACCAGGACGCATCATTGACATCATATGCATTTATTTCTTGTGATTGTGTTTGCTGCATTTATTTGCTGTATTTGGTTGGATGCATATGTTTGACATGCATACAGGATTTAGGGCACTTTCGGTTTGACGACCCTTTTGTTTGGATAGGAGTTCCTGGTGAGTACAGCTTCCTTAGTTACCTTTCAGTTTTGCATCTTTCCTAGATATATGATTAGGAAGCTGTATTCCATGTTTATTGCTGTTAGATATATCTTACTAGGCATGTCTATTGGTATTCGCTGAGTTGTTGAACTCACCCCCGTGGACTCTATATTTTTCAGGTACCAGGTTATTTATGGTGTCGCTTGGAGCATCCTGTCTGCTGGTCCCCACGTCACATCAGAGGACTTATTGATTTCACGTATGTTTTGTTTGTTTATGTATCAGTTTGTTTAGCTCTGTACTCCGGTTTGTTTTTGGAGTGTTGATGTCGTTATGTGGTATTTTGTATTTGTTATTGGTTGTGTAAGCCTAGCCGGCTAGCAGTTTGTGTTTTGGTTTTGGTACAGCCGAGTGGGCTGCTTTATTTTTAACTGCGTGGTGGTGTCAGCCAGAGGCTGAATTTGATATTAACTGCGTGGTGTTTGTTTTCTTTTATTGTTATTATTCCAGCCGCATGTGGCTGAGGTATATAGTGCTTGTAGAAAAGTTTCAGATTGTCCGCCGTACAGGGGAGATGCTGCCGAAATTTCTTCGGACAGAGACTCCTCTGGGGCGTGACAATATATTTAGAGAAAATTATAATATTCTTATTAAAATTTATAATTTTATTCTAATAAATAAATTTAATATATTTATCTATATGTTTCATAAGTAGAGTGTAAAATCTATAAATTTAATATCAAAATTATTCTTTTTTATTTAAAAGTTGATTCATGAGCTTAACGAACATGTTTACAAGCTAACGAGCCAAATTTGTGAACCTTGAGCTTGGTTTGTTTATCTTAACAAGTCTTATTAAACGAGCTCAAGCGAGCTTTTATCGAATCGAGGTTCGAATAGCTCATGAGCGGCTTAGTTCATTTACACTCCTAGTGGCAGCAAAAAAATACTATTTTACCTAACCACGTTAAGCCTTGCGAGATTCTTACGTGAAGATATCCCTTCCATATCTCAAAGTGAGACTGATAAAAGAAAGAGGGGCGATATATGATGCTTGGGGGTATAATGACTTCTTATGTCGAAATTATGTCCTCAATAGCTTGGACAACACATTATACAACGTGTATAGTCCAATGTCAACCACAAAGGAGATATGAGAATCTCTCGAAAGGAAGTACAAAATAGAAGATATTGGACTGAAGAAATTCATCATCGGTAAATTCTTAGACTTCAAGATGATTGATTCCAAAATGATGACAACTCAAGTTCAAGAGTTGCAGTTAATCCTATATAATCTGTATGCCGAGGGCATGACAATGAATGAGTCCTTTCAAGTTGCCACGATAATCGAGAAACTTCCACCTTTGTGGAGGGAATTCAAAAATTATCTAAAGCACAACTGACAGAAGATGAGACTTAAGGATCTTATTGTAAAACTACGGATTGAAGAAGACAATCGCAAACAATCAAAATCAATAAAAATGTCTATATTTGCAAAGATAAATCTACTGGAACCAAATACCGGCAAGAAAAAAAAGTATCCCAGCAAAGGATAGAGCCAATGGAGGGCCCCAGAAGTTCCAAGGAACATGCCACAACTGTGGCAAATCGAATCATAAGGCCAACGACTGCCAATGCCCAAAGAAAGTCACTCAAGTGCACATGATTGGAGATAAGTTAGTGCTAATAAATATGTTAGAATTATACCAGATTGTCGTTGTATTTAAAGCCAACTTAGTGGACAATCCAAGGCAATGGTGGGTCGATACTGGTGCCATATGACACATTTGCTCCGATAAGACCTAGTTTTTAACTTATACCCCTATTAATCGGAGAAAACTAACACTACAACAAAAACTGCAAACGACAACACCCCTACGACAACGGTTTTAAGAGAAAACGTTGCGTATTTGTTCAAAGACAACGGTTTTGGCAAAAACCGTTGTCTTTGAACTCCCCATTAAATATAAAAGACAACGGTTTTGGCAAAACTGTTGTCATTGAGCGACTTCTTTTTAAAACGACAACACTTTTTACAACGGTTTTATAAACTGTTGTCTTTATCCGCGTTTTTAGGGGTTACAACAACAGTTTTGATAAAACCGTTGTATTTGACTTTGGTCTTTTTTTCCCCTCGCGCGTAGTTTTTGCTTTCCCTCTCTCTGAATATCTTTTCGGCGCCGTGTCTTCCCCTTCGCGTTCAACCCTAGCCATTTTTCTTTCCCTCTCCTCATACAATCTCTTCACGCCGTCCTGTCGACAAACCGTTCGCCTTTGCTGGATCTTCCTCCCTCTCTCGATCCTGCCCAAAACACTACCAGGTTTCGCTCTCACCGGTCCATCTTCACAGCCGTCGGAAGAGGAGGAGTTGATTTGTCCGCTGAAACGGCCAGGGAGGATATTTAGCAGCTCGCGCTCGACGCGCTGTAGGTGGAGCATTTTTATTTATTTTAATTTTATGTTCTATGATTTGTGTTCGATTTCGTGGGGTTGTTCCAATTTCTCGTAGAAAGCCATATGTTGACCTTAATGCCCCCTTTCCTTCTCGCATCGGCGGTCATCTCCTCCATTTCGCTTCTGCCCTTTTGCCCTCTTCCTTCCCCAAACCCTTCCTTTTCTTCCCTTCCTCGCCTTCTAAATCCCTTCGCCCTGCCTTCAAATCTCTTCTCCTCCTCTTCCTCCCTCCTTCCCGCGTACTGAAGGAGGCTCCAAACGAGCCCTAGATTTCCTTCTCCTTCTCGACTCCGCCTGATGTGTACCGGCTGGTTCTGCGTCGTTTTGTGATGCCTTTCGCTTTCCCTCATCAAATATCGGATCTTGGCGGCCTTCCTTCGAGGCTGGTGGTCTTCGAGTTAGCATTTAGCGTGTACGAGGTATTCTTGCTGCTTTTCTATTTCCGGATGTTGCGTGCTTTCGGTGAAGTTTGTGTTTTGAAGCAAATCGATAGGGTTTGGGTCGGGTTTATATGAATACTACTGCGTCGTTGGTTATGGAGATGGAAAGTTGGAATTTTGGACTTCAGATTAGCACAAAGCTGTAATTTTTCTTTCATGAGCTACGTTTTATTAGTGACGATTATTTAATTATGGGGTTTTTCACATTGTCTATCATGGTTTTGATGTTCGGCAGCTATTGACGGAAGTAGGATTTTTGTGCTTTCTGTTCATCTCTTTGATTGGAACATCACAATTTCTATCATCTAGGCAGTAAGGATGTCGACTTCTGCGAGGAAGAGGCTCATGAGGGACTTCAAAAGACTGCAGCAGGATCCTCCAGCTGGTATCAGCGGTGCTCCTCATGACAACAACATCATGCTTTGGAATGCTGTTATATTTGGGTATGCTTGGAAGGAACTACTTGTTACATTATTAGTTTGATGTGGTGGATTACTGATACTTTGGTACTGTCAATTGCAGCCCAGATGATACATCTTGGGATGGAGGTAACTTGTAGTGAACAATGGGATCATATTGATTTTGTATCTTGTTTTTACATTATTTAACCCTGTTTTCAAGTAAGTTGGTTAAGGACTGAATTTGTTTCATTCAAACTGAAGTATAATTTAAAGAAACAACATTTATGTCTCATGTCAAGGCATATATTGAAAAAGGTACTTATCATTGATTTCTAAATATTATAATCCATACTGGATTTCCATAGTAAACAAACAAGATCTATTCTTATCTAAAAAATTGTAAAGTTAATGATTCTCAGGAATATGGTCTTGATATCAAATCTCACTTTCATTTGATTTCTTTTCCGTTGTATATATCAAGCCTTGTGCCTGAGTTGTTAAATATCTTAGTCGATGATGCCAAGATCTAAGGTTCCAAGCCTGCCTCACTATTCAGTATGTTGAAGATCGTGGACTGCTGCAAAGATATTGGATTTCAAGATAGTTTTACTTGAGATGCGCACAAGTGCACAAATATAGGTGTGATACCCTAATGTTTCCAAACCTGCCTTACCGCTTATTAAAGACAATGGACTTTGACACAGCTTTACCCAACACACACACACACACACACACATTA
Source organism: Zingiber officinale (assembly GCF_018446385.1). Taxonomy (NCBI): domain Eukaryota; kingdom Viridiplantae; phylum Streptophyta; class Magnoliopsida; order Zingiberales; family Zingiberaceae; genus Zingiber; species Zingiber officinale. Next base: position 134,659,116 of record NC_055997.1, on the reverse strand, counting down.
ATGGTTCTCTGATGTAATACCAGTTTGCTGCACAGGGATGCAGAAAAATCCTATAAGAAGCAATGGTTCTCTGATGATCATAGAAACTGTTCTCATAGAATATTTTAAGGGTTTTTTTTCGATATATTGTTCTTGATGATGCTTGTTTTTCTTTCTTTGTAGGTTGTTGTATTGACATCCAGAGCATAGGAAATCAATACTTCCATTTACTTCCATTTACTCAGTTAGTTGTCTCTCTTCCATTTGCTTTGTTTCTTAATTGAAGAGATAATTGTTATAACAATACTTCTAACAGATAGTATTACTTGTTTCCTTGTGTAATTCTAATAGTCGGGTTCTCTAATTGTTTGTTTCCTTGAACCTTCCATAGATTGCTATTTTTTCTCTACAACACAGAAAATTTGTATTAAAGTTCGCATATATATATTTTGAATGTTGATAGTGAACTTAATTGATTTTAATTTTTAACTAGAGAGTAAGTGATGAACAAAAGAATAGAAGAAGGCAGAATGTATACTCTCATCAGCTGTTCCGTAAAGGATATCCATCGGTATATATGTATTTAATTGTGGATACTTAATATTATTGCCTCTCTTTGTTATCATCTTTTACTTTGATATATCAATACCTAATATACATCCATGTGTTATCTTGCTGATTGAACATTTTGTGAATTTAGTTATAGGTATTGTCGTGGTGTCCTTATAATTTTGTTTTTGTTTTGTCTATTAAACTTTGCCTCCGGGAAATAAGCTCGCCGTTTAGTGATTAAATGCGGCTGAGTTAGTAAATGGAGTTTATAGCATGTTGATTGGAATTATGAGCATGTTTTGTATATAAAGACATTTTTCCAGGAACAAAGCATATATGAAATTCCTTGTCTGTTTTCAACATTTGCCTAGACAAGTTCTTGTCATTTTGTCAATCCTGCCTATAACTCAACAAGTCTGCATCCTAAATCAATGTTTAGATGCATTTTCCGCAGGTTTAGTTAATTTCTTATTGCCAAGAGTATCTTTTAAGAATATTTTTGACTGATTATTTAGAAACTCAATGGCAAGGTCAATGACATTCATTGATCTAATAGACAGGCACAGGCAGAGTAAACTTATTCTGGGAATTTAAATCTATGTGCATAAGTTTTCCAATGGAAGTTACCAAGACAACTCTAAGTTGGTTAAATTGCTTGTATTGTATTAGTTTGTATTACATTAGTTTGTATTGCATAAGTTACATTCTGAGACTATAAGTTGGTTACATTGCTTGTATTTTATGTAGATTTATATGAATAAATCTAATTCTGGAATTCTAGAAATGAATGTTGTCCTAGAATTGCTTTATATTAGACCCATGCGAAATCATGGAATTGCTTGTATTGCATAAGTTTGTATTTCATAAGTTAAATTCTGAGACTATAAGTTAGTTATATTGCTTGTATTTTATGTAGATTTATATGAATAAATCTAAATCAGAATTCTGAAATTCTGGTATTGCTCGTTGTCATGGAATTGTTTTATATTAGAGCTATGTGAAATCCTGTAATTGCTTGTATTGCATAAGTTTGTATTGCATACGTTTTATTTCTTAGATCATAAGTTGGTTATATTGCTTGTTTTTTATGTAGATTTATATGAATAAATCTAAATCAGAATTCTAGAATTCTGGTATTGCCCATTGTCATGGAATTGTTTTATATTAGAGCTATGTGAAATCCTGTAATTGCTTGTATTGCATAAGTTTGTATTGCATAAGTTTTATTTCTTAGATCATAAGTTGGTTATATTGCAGATCAATTTGCAGCTCCTGGCAACTGGTTACTTGCAAAATGAAAAAGCATATTGTGCCTACCAGGTCTCAAAGGTAATGCAGTTTGGAAAAAGGCACAGAAAATTGCATGAATATTTTGTTTCAAGATGTTAATGGATGTAATGCGCTTTGCATGGATTCTATTGATCTTGCATGATAGTTCACTTAAATAATGTTAGCTGCATGTAGTGCTAATTATTTAGTAAACTATGCTAAGCTAGGTATCACTGCTCCTAGTAGATTCCGTGTACTATTATTCTCTAATAAACACTACTTTTTGTTTCCTTCATTTGGTTTGTTTTTGCCTTCTATGCACTACAGATTGGTTAATTACATTCTCCTTTTGGAATTCTGGAATTTGATAAGTTTTGTTAAACTTTTCTCTTGCAGGTCTGCCAATTCGTGAGGCGGCTTGAGTTTTTTTGATGCAAGAAGTGAGCTTTGTTAGATGTAGCTTGCCTTGTTATTTTGTAAATTAAAAGCCATATGGAGAACAACAAATGGAAAACATGTGATTTAGTGTATATGGAGAGTAATGGAAAACATGTGTATTTTGATGAGTAACAACTCATTTTGTATATTTTTGTATATGTGACTACAAGATGAATTATATATGGATGTTTATTTTGGATTTAATGTAGTAAATATTTAGTTTTGTATTGGTGATTTGCTTATAGTAAAATAAGATTGGTTGTTTGGTATTAATGAACATTAAAGACAACAGTTAAAAATGTTGTAAAAACTAGGTAAACCACAACGAATTTTTTTTTTTGTAAAAAGTGATAAAAGACAACGGTTTTATCCGTTGTAAAATATATTAAAACTGTTGTTAAAAAAAACAAAACATGTCAAATATTATCTACCACAACAGTTTATATCTGTTGTAAAACGTATCTACCACAACGGTTTATTTCTGTTGTTGAAATTATCTACCACAACGGTTTTAAAACGTTGTCGTATCCTTCGTAGCTAAATTTTGGGCATATAAACAACAACGGATAAAAACCGTTGTCAAATGTCTACAAAGACAACGGATTCAAAACCGTTGTCGTAGGGCAATACATTCTACAACACCCTCAGTTACAACGGTTTTTTTACCCTACGACAACGGATAATATCCGTTGTCGTTTGCAGTTTTTGTTGTAGTGTAATCATGGACAATTCTGTAACTTCCAACATTATTGGTTTTGGCAAAGTGATACTAAAGATGACATTAGACAAAGAAGTAACACTAATTGATGTGCTTCATGTTCCCGACATTAGGCTAGTGTTTGAGTTAAATAAATATATATTGACAAAAAATGGATAATTCATAGGCAAAGGGTTCATGGAGAACAGTTTATTCAAAATGAATATAATGGTTGTACACTGACGATAAAATTATAAATTATGTTTATTTGTTCAAGTGTTTCAATTTATGGCATGTTAGACTTGGACATGTAAATGATAACACTTCACGACGACTTGTAATTTAAATTTACTGTCAGTATTTAATGTTGATCTAATAATGAATGTGAAATATATGTTGAAACTAAAATGACAAAGTAGTCTTTCCATTCAGTGGAAAGAAGCATGATCTCTCTAGAATTAATTCACAGAGACATATGTGACTTAAAATTTATGCAAACTAGAGGTGGTAAAAAATATTTTGTTACTTTCATTGATGATTGCACTAGATATTGTTATGCATATCTATTGAAAGGCAAAGATGAATTCTTAGAAGTATTCAAAAATTATAAGAATAAAGTTGAGAATCAAATTGGTCAACGAATTAAAAGAATTCAAAGTGATCAAGGAGAAGAATATAATGATCTATTTGATAAATTTTGTATAGAATATGGCATTATTCATCAAACGCCAGCTCCTTACTCTCCTCAATCAAATGGAATTGTAGAGTATAAGAATAGAACTCTAAGGAAATGATGAATGCTATGTTGATAAGTTCGGGCTTACCCCAAATTTATGGGGGGAAACTATTTTATTAGCAAACAAGATTCTCAATAAAATCTCTCACAAAAAGAAAGATAAAACTCCTTATAAGTTATGGAAGGGTCATAAGTCTTCTTATAAATATCTAAAAATGTAGGAGGTGTTTGGCTAAGGTGGAAGTGCCTAAGCCAAAGCGAACCAAAATAAGACCAAAGACAATCGATTGCATTTTTATTGGATATGTCAATAATAGTAGTGCATATCAATTTTTAGTGAACAAATTAACAGTTCTTGATGTACATATTGGAATAATAATTGAATGAAGGAATGCTGTATTTTTTGAAGATTTATTTCCTTGCAAAGATAAGACAAAAAAAAGTTCAAATAAAAGAACTTATGAAAATGCAAGTAAGGATAATCTTGGAAATAATAAAGAACTAAGACGTAGTAAGAGGACCAGAATCGTAAATTCATTTGGTCATAATTTCATGACTTATATATTGGAAAATGAACCAAGGATAATAAGTGAAACCTTATCAAGTCTTGAGGCTCCCTTTTGGAAAGAAACCATCAATAGTGAAATAAATTCCATCATGCAAAACCATACTTGGGAATTGATCGATATTCTATCTGGAATCAAGCCTTTAGGATGTAAATAGATCCTAAAGAAGAAATATAAGGCTGATGGAACTATTGAAAAGTACAAGGCAAGACTAGTGACAAAGGAATTCAAACAAAAAGGAATGTCTTAACTTCTTTGATACATATTCACCAATAACAAGGATCACATCCATTCTAGTATTCATTGATATTGCTGCAATACATAATCTTGAGATACATCAAATGGATGTGAAAATAACCTTTATAAATGGTGAATTAGAAGAACAAATATATATGGAGTATCTTGAAGGGTTTGTGGCTTCAAGAAAAGAAAATACGGTGTGTTAACTCGTGAAGTCACTATATGGGGTTTAAACAACCATTGAAATAGTGACATGAAAAATTTGACAAAACTATGATATCAAATGGATATAAAATAAACAAGTGAGATAAATGTATATATATCAAAGGCACATCTTATTGGAACCCCAAGGTTGTTTTGGTGTGATCAACAAGTTAAGTTAGGTCCTGCATTGTTTCTAACCTTGTGTCTAAGTATGCAGGAGCTTAGGAGCACAGGTACTCGAGCGGAAGACGCAGCTAGCGAGAAGGACGGCACGCTGTGCGTCCGAGGGACGAGGTGCTACGGAAGAGTACACCGGCGGACGAGAAGGAAGTGCGCGCGGTGGGTCCGAGGTACGAAAGCCGAAGCGGAAGATTGCTCGGGGAGCAAGAGACGCAGCTAGCGCGAAGGTCGGCACGGGGTGCGACCGAGGGACGAAGTCTGCGGATGAGTACGCTGGTGGACGAGAAGGGACACGCGGTAATTCCGAGGGACGAGAAGTCGGAGGGAAGCACGCTCGAGAAGACCGGAAGATGGGTTCGGGTGAGCCCTATTCCGGATGTCAGAGATCACCCAAGCAAGCGGAGCCGGAGCAGAAAGACCCGGACCAGAGGCGAGCTGAACCAGAGAAGAGAGCACGGACCAAAAGTCAACTGGGTTGACTTTTGGCTCCGGGGCGCCCGGAACTATCCGGGGCGCCCGGAGCTGTCCGGGGCGCCCGGAGCTGTCCGGGGCGCCCGGAACCATCCGGGGCGCCCGGAATGGACTTTTCAACAGGATCGAGTTTTGACTCGATCCGACCATTGGGGGATAAAATTTATCCCCCCCAGGGCGCCCAAAACCCTTCCAGGTGCCCGGACCAAGACTATAAATATAGCCTTGGTCCAGAAGCTTAAACATAACTCACTGATTGTAAATCCAGTGCTTGCACACTCTCTTTTAGTCTAAGCTTCTGTTTTCTGCACTTCAACGCTGTACGAGGCTTCTCCGCCAGAAGGAGTTTTATTGAGCTTAATCTTCCTTGGATTAACAACCACATCGGTTGTAACCAAATAAATCTTTTGTGCCTCGCTTTTCTTTATGCTTTTAATTTACTGCTTAGTTTATTTATGCAAGTGTTAGCCTAAAGAGTTCGAGGAGGGTTTGTTTTCCTTTTTGTGTTAGCAGGATATCCAACAACCCCCTCCTAGCCGGCCCAACGGTCCTACACATCTAACTCTCGTTTGTCATTACCTATCTATATGTAGACTATATGCTCATCATGGGTAGTAATCATAATTAATCATGGCTATTAAGAAGATGTTGACCAAAACCTTTGATATGAAAGATATATGTATAGTGGACGTTATACTTGGGATTAAGATTAATAAGATATTAGATTGAATTATCCTTTCACGGTCTCATTATATTGAGACAGTACTAAGGAAATTTAATATATTTGATCTTTCTCCAGTAAATTACCGGTGGACTTAAACTTGTACTTGGCTAAGAATCATGGTGAACCTATATCCCAATTAGAATATTCGAGGATAATTGACAATTTGATGTATATCACTAACTGTATACGTCCGAATATTGCCTATGCGGTCAACAAATTAAGATTTACAAGTAATCCAAATGATGACCATTGGAAGACATTAATAAGGATTTTTAAATATTTAAGATATACCTTAGAGTATAAATTACATTAAACAAGATATCCAATAGTACTAGAAAGCTATTGTGATGTAAATTGGATATTTGATAGAAAAAACTATAAATCCATCAGTGGATATGTATTTACCATTAGTGGTGGAGTAGTGTTATGGAAATCCATGAAACAAACCTACATAGCTCGATCAACTATGGAATATGAGTTTATAGCCTTAGATAAAGTCACAGAAGAAGTTGAATGACTTCGTAATATCTTAGAAGATATCCCATGTTGGGAAAAACCAGTGCTTGCCATGATAATATATTGTGATAATTAATTGGTAATTGCAAGGACACAAAATAGTTTGTATAATGGTAAGTCATAACATATTCATCAACAATACAATACCATTAGACAATTGATCTTTAATGGAGTTATCTTTGTCAATTATGTCAAATCGAAAGATAACTTGGCAAATCCGTTTACAAAAAGTTTAACTAGAGATCAAATATATTGTATATCAAGAGGAATGAGATTAAAAATCTATAAACAAGAATATTTATAGTGGTAACCCAACCTTGTTGATTGGAGATCCCAAAATCTTGGTTCAATGGGACAACAAAATTATGAAAGTTCACGTGAGCACTTGGACTAGTTCCCCCTCATTCCTAGGATGGAAAAGTGCTACCTACGATATATAGTGATGTTAAGTTATAAACTTTTAATGATTCTTATACTTAAAAGGGTAGAATATGGTAGAATACTCTTTATAGGAGGAGGTCACCTATATAAGTATAAAGATGAGCCACTTCAATGAAATACTTATGAATTCAAGATGTTGTTCATGGCTAAAACGGACATAACAATGAAAACTGTAAAGAAGTGAGAAATGTTATTGTGTAGGTATCATTATCTTGATTTACATGAATGGCTAAGTAGTTCAAGATATCACATTCACTAAGAAGTCTAGTAAATCTCATGATACTCCACTACGGAAGGTTCAAAGCCACGAGTTACCTCTCCTAATGTAATAATCTTTCGATTAAACTCTCCTTAGGTAATAACATGTATGCATTAATTTTCATTCATGTGGGGGATTGTTGGAAACATAATATGAATGGGAAATTAAATCTAGATCGTTAAATCAAGATCGACAAATCTGGATTGCCGATTTGAGAAAGCATAAGTGCCCTTTGGATGGATTAATCTCAACCATTGATTGACATCCAAATGAAGAGGCATTGTATCTCTTGGGAAGGGATGAAATCTAAACCATCCAATTTAAGTTGGATGGTTGAGATCTAATTGAACCAAGAGGTTCTTATACCTTTCACTTAGTATAAATAAGACCCCTCTACTTTTCATTTCACTCACTCAATTCATTCCAATTCAAAGCAAGCATTGTATTTCATACTTGTATTTGGAGAGTTCGAGAAGCTTCTTTGGTTCGGAGGTCTTGCGATTTATAGTGTTGTTATCACAAGATAAAGTTATTGTATTTTAGGAGACGATTGTTGTGTTTTGAGCACCATCTGCGGGGCAAATTCATCTTAAAGAGATAAAGTCTAACTCTAGCATCGACTTCACCAAAACAGTGTTATATTGGCATTCTGTCCGTGCTCAAATTACACCACCACTAGATCCCAACAACATGAACACACATGGAGCTTAGAGAGTTCATGCTCAATGAGCTAGATGGGTGATAGTATGAATTCGAGTGACCAAAATATATGGCATGCTTAGTGACTTGAATTAAAGGTCCATGAAGATCAAAGAAAAATAGTGTGAGGCATCCAAGGGCCCAAAATATGTAAACATTAAGGTAGTGTTGAAGCAGCTCTAGTGCAATGACACTACTAGAAATAAGATCTTTAAGGACACATATAAACATCCTTATATTATATTTTTAGTAACACTAAGGCTATAAGGACATCACCAAAAAATGTATTAAAATGTGGTATTGGCATATAGGCCCTCTGGTAACTTTAAAAGTATCTTAAATATAGGGATATACTGACAATCGAAAATGTCATGAAAAAATATTTCATAGACATTTATGTATGCTCTATTATTATCTTAATAAGAACAAATATAAATATCACCTAAACTAATTTAAATTGACAATTATAAATATTTTAAAGTTTTATATAAGGTCGATAAATTATGGCAGTAATGATAATTTTTAAGGGCATTTTAAACTATCAACTTAACTAATCTATAATGATATTATTAGATATTAATTATAATATTTTATAAAGCCATTAAATATTGTTACTGATATTTAATCAAAATATAAAATATTCACCACAAAATAGAAAAAATTACACATCATCACAATTTATCCATCATCACAATTCACCCACTATATAGAATAGAAAAGTTTTACATCCAAAATATCCAATTCATTTACCACATCATCACAATTCTTCACATCATCATAAAAGTACAAATGCAATACTAATGTAAAAGTATTGAATCCAATACTAACAAAACATTAAGTTTTAGAACTAACAAAGTCTTCTAAAATAAAAACTCAACTAATTTACCATCAACCATCTTCAACCATCATATTATAAGGAAAATCCAAATACTTGTCACCTACAGATACAATCCATAAATTTGTATAAGTAAATTAAGCAATGAAAATATAAACCTAATAAACATAATTTAAAAGATTGAATGTCATACTAAACGAGAAACATATAAAGTATCATTCCATATGCACTAATAGAAATCTTCGTTTATTGCCAACTATAAATATATTTCATATTTATTTAAAATTTTAATAATATGATAAATATAAAAAATTAATAATATTTTACTAAAAGGTTAAAATCATACCAGATAACAAGGCCAAGCTATTATCCTCCAAGTGTATCCTTAAACCTTAGTAAAAAATTATAAGGTCTAATTAAATTTTCTTCGAGTTCTAGGACAACTAGTACTTGTACTTCACACCAATTTGGTCGTAGTTTTTGTTTCCTTATTATATTATTTGGATCCATGCTGAGAAACACTCCATTGTCATATTTTTTGTCGAATCAAATAAACTTTTGATTAAGACAGAACTTCCAATTTACATGAAACTGCAAAATATAGCATAAGTTTTCAAGAAGTGTGGAATATATAATAAAATAAAAATTAAACAAATCTTACCCATAAGGTTAGACGAGGTGGAATAGAGCCTTATGGATTACTATATGATGAACTGTGTTGACTATTATTGCAATTCGAAAAACGATTTGTGTTTGATTGGTCAAAAATATTTGTTTTCAGTTCTTTCATTGTTGTCTTTATAGACTTGTTAATACTTATTTAATACATAATGATAATTAAAAAAATACTTTAAAATAAAATAAATGAAGAATATAAAGCATCTTACCAATTTTTATTCTACAACATTACTTAAATCAAGAATGAAACTGTTGGTGCAGTGAGCACCAGATGATCGAACCTGAGTTTTGATTATGACAAAGGGTTTAAAGTTAAGCTGTGGTGTTATCTAACATGGTTCATGGAGCTTGCAGGAAAGTCCTAAGTGATACTTAAGCAAAAGTCCTAGCTGCGGTTAGGCAAGGTGAAAACCCTAGGGGGTGGTAACCCTAGGTCCTAGGGGGTGGTAACCCTAGGTGAAAGAAAATCCTAAGGGTCGGCAACCTTAGGTCCTAGGGGGTGATAACCCTAGGTGAAGGAAAAAGACTAGGGGGGGTAACCTTAGGTCCTAGGGGGTGGTAACCCTAGGTGGAGAAAAATCCTAAGGGGCGGCAACCTTAGGTCCTAGGGGGTGGTAACCCTAGGTGGAGAAAAATCCTAAGGGGCGGCAACCTTAGGTCCTAGGGGCAATAACCCTAGGTGGAGGAAAATCCTAAGAGGGGTAACCTTAAGTCCTAGGGGGCGGTAACCCTAGGTGGAGAAAAACCCTAGGGGGCGGTAACCCTAGGTCCTAGGGGGTGGTAACCCTAGGCGAAAAGTCCAGTCGGTCTGGAGGACCGGACTGACATCAGGTAATCTCTCCTGAGGGGAGTAGGTGAGGACGCGTTCCCCGAAAGAGGAAACAGTAGGCGTCGGTTTGACCTAGGGTTTCCGGTAGGAAATCCGAAGTCAGAACCGGACAGTCCGGAGACTGTCAAAATATTCTATTCATATTATTGTTTTATGCTAACTTTATTTTGCAGGGTATTTTTGGGACTAGCATACTTTGCAGGTACAAAAGAGCACCTTAAGCCTCGGATGAATAGTGTCTGAGGCGCCTCCATGGAGCTTGGAGGCGCCTCGGGTGCAGAATGTGAGCTGCCCGCGAAGCAGTGCTGGAGGCGCCATGGATGGAGCTGGAGGCGCCTTGGAGTGGCTTGAAGGCGCCTTCAAGCTGATAAGGTGCAACGAGTTCAGCAGTGATCCACGCGGGTGACTCGGATGCCTGGAGGCGCCTTGGATGGTCTTCGAGGCACCTCCAACAGGCTTTAAAAGGAGGCTTCGAGTAGCAGGTTGAATCAACAATTAAAAAGTTATCCTTTGACTGTTGGCTGCTCAAGAGACGACCCTGAAGTGATGTAGCTACGCCCCGACAACCAGGAGCTGCGATTCTACTATTCTTTGTTGTCGGTATCATTATTTCTAAGTACTCTTAGTTGTAATCTCAAATTGTACTGAATTTACGATACTATAGTTGTTGCCTACCGAAAGCGATCAACGATCGCGGGCCTTGGAGTAGGAGTCACCACAGGCTCCGAACCAAGTAACTCATTGTGTCTCTCTGTGTGATTATTTTGTTTCCGCTGCATCATTACTCGAGTTTTACGAAACGAACGCGTGAAAGCCACGAGCGCTATTCCCCCCCCCCCCCCCCCTCCCCTCCTCTAGCGCTTTCGATCCAACATGAAACATCATGAGTTAAGATCTCAACTCATATTAACACATCATGAGTTAAGATCTCAACTCATATTAATGGGATTTCCAATTGAAAAATAAAATTTCACAAGGTAGAGAACTCAAGATATAGAGAAATTTTTACAACACAAAGACTCAATAGGATATTACAATATGTGGTATCTCATAATTTACCTCACCTAAGAAAAATCAATAATACAAAAAAATGAAAGGTAACAAGGAAAAACTTTTAAAGTTTCAGGTTTCATAAACCAAAATTTCCACTGTATGCTTCGTTCAGTCCCTTTTACCTCTACTGTTCTTGTAATTGAAGAGGTTTTAAGGTTCACAAAAATAATAAGGAGAATAACTTGGTTAATTTAAGGATGCAACTTGGTTAGTTTAAGGATGATAAGGAGAAAAATATATAATTGAATTAAATTAAAGACAGTAAGAAAGATCTTGAAATAAGAAGAAGAAGAAGTAATAGTAGAAAAATGAATTAAGGAGGATCACTTTTCTTCTTTGTTGGGAAATCTTCCCAATTAGATATCATTGCTCTCTTGTAGAGGGTGACTCCCATGTAGGTTTATATGTGCACCAATGGTGGACCAAGTGCTCATGCTCATTTAGAACCTTTCAATTCTTAAAGTCTATGGCAATTTAACTGATAGAGTATGACACTGCTAGGCTTATTCCCAATGTCATTATATTTTGCATGGTCTAGCTTCACCAAAGGTCACCAACACATCGAGAGAACCCATTATTTCATTACTTAATAAACCTACCTCATCTTCCAACACCTAGCATAAAAGTTTCTATGCTCTTCTATTAAACCTATGCCTTCTTGTCTTACTCTACTTCCAATGACTAAGTTTCATTTTGGTTTAGCCTCCACTGATGCATTGGAACGTTCAACTAATTATTAAAATAAAAGTCCAACCAACACAACAATCTCAATGCCAAGTGTCAAATGATTTTGCATGTGCCTACCATTAAAAATAGAGAAGAAAATTTATAGGGAGGAATGTAAGAGGCTTGGGGTTTTTCATGTAAGGAGAAGATGTTCCCACTAACAAGAACCACTACACTCTCGAAGAGGAGTCTCTCAACTTGTCTTCCATGTGCATAACTAGTGGCAAAATACACAGCAATCTCTTTTCCCTCGCCGATTCTATTTTGATGAGAAATAAGAAATTTAGGATTATCTTTGAGCTCCTCCTTGCTTGCTACTGTGAGAGAAGAAGCTTGCTGATGCGAGGGAAGAAGTTTGCTAGTTGCTATGACGATGGAAGGAAAGGAGGCATGTGCATGCGTGGTGGAGGCGATGCTGTGGGAGGGAAAAAAAGGAAAGGAGCTCACGTATGCGTGTGATGGAGGTGATACTAGGTTAAAAACAGAGGTTAAATTTATTTAATAAGATCTAAATATAATGACATTTATAATATGTGTCATGACAAGGGGTTTAATATGATACTTTATTTGTAGAAGTAATTATTTTTTATAAATGTGATAAAAAATATTTCTAATGATATTTTAAATTAAATGTCATTAAGAAAGTGTCATAATAAGCCTTATTTTTAATAGTGTGCCTTAGCGTGACCAAATTTGTAGCTCGATGCTTAAGGTCTATAAAATCAAAGAAGGATATATGACATATGAATTGAGCATCTCAAGAATGGAAGGGCGAAGAACATTAAGGTGACAAGAATAACAACCTATAAAGGTGCACTATATCGATGAAGACATAAAGGTGAAGACATAATGGATGACTTATGGAGGCAAGCTAAGGGCATATGTGCATCTGAGGGACTGAGTAATTTTATGAGAGATGGTGGGCGAAGCTAAACTACAAGGATGATAGCCAATGGAAGCACACTACATAGGTGAAAACGTGAATGATGGTATGTGAAGATGAGCTTAGGGCTTGTGTGCATCCAAGGGATTGAGTGACTTGTGGAGAGATAACTAAGGGGTGAAGTCGAGCACTTTTGATTTTAGGTTTTCAATTAACATGCTTCTCAACTTGAGATTGATACCTTGTCACAAGTTGAAGGTGAACTAATTAGGCTTTAAGTGATTTAATTTCCTTCATATAAACCTTACTTATATCTTTAGACTTATTCCATAGGACTTAGACTAACCGTTGAGTTAAAATGGTTATCTTTAAGGAGAGAGTTAACCTCATCATCATTTTGTGTGAAGATGTCCTTGATTTGTATTTGTCTCTTCTTTATCACTTGTGGAAAATAGTAATCATCAAGCGACATCATATGATGATTTACCCAGCCATGTTGCCATAAATGACTTTTCTTTCTCCCTTACTTTGATGTAATCACTCTTTACATGGATTTCCTCTTTGCAATTAGAGCATGTGATGACTTTTGCTTTCCCTTTGTTCATCTCTTAACTTTAAGCATCTTCGTTATACCAATTGTATTAAAATGTTTTCTCTTAAGCAATGTCTGATGATTAAAGTAGACGATGATGATAAACTAATGTCCTCATCTTCTTGGGCCACACCTTTTTGATTTTCTTTGGAGTTCAATTTGACTTCTCATAGAGCTCCATATGACAAAAGAGATATATTGTAATCATCAACTACAAAAGTCCGAAGAGGTGTGTGGAGGAATACCTTCAAAATGTATCAAACAAAATCATGGTTGTGTTAGAACCCCTAATTGTGGTTTGATGTATTGTCGAACAAGTTCAAATTAGGTGTTTGTTATATTTTGATATGTATGACTAAGTATGCAGAAATTTAGAAGAACATATAGGTATCCGATGACTAAGGAGCATCGGAGACGGCAGAAGACACATGTGAGAGAGAATGATGGCACGGAAAAAGATACAACAGACTCAGTACATTTGAGGTACGAGAAGCTGCGGAAGGGTACTCCAGTGTAGCGTGAAGGATGCACGGGATACATCAAGGCACAAGAAGCCAAGAAGAAGGCTACTTGAGGAGATTCACTGAATTGAGTTAGGGTGAGCTCAATTCCAAGTGACCAGTCAATCACCCAGGCCACTGGAGAAGAAGATGGTCAAGTTTAGAAGTTGACCATTCCAAGCGCACAGATCTCTTCCAGGAGCCTGGAACCTCTATAAGCACCCGGAACCTCTCCAGGCGCCTAGATACTCTCGCCACATTAACAGTAGCCATTGTTAAAATGGATCAGGATGGCATTCACGTCAGCAAGCCTCCAAGTGACCGGAGGGCCTTCGACCAACCGAAAAGAGATTAAGTCAAGCGGTGTTGGAGTGTATACTAAAAGCCTAACTTTTGTAAACATTTATTTTTGAAATAAAAGAATCACATTGGTCAATATCTGCATTTATTTGTTAAATGTAATTGTTCAATTAATTTATATAGTAGATAACATGGAGCGTGGTGTCACACTTAGAAGATCATATTGTCGGTTCTCTATAAATTATAAATAGTTGCTCACGACTAAGATGGAAAGGAACAAACCATCAGAATAGTCATAGTGTAATTAAGTATTAGTTTATCTTGACTAATAAATTACACTGATATACTTTAAGTGTATTGAGTAGGACCATTTAGGTAAGTTCTTTTTGTACTGACCTAGTAAAAGAACTAAACCTTAGTTATTATGGAAGTATGTGCTCTTAATCCTAATATAATAACAAGTACATATATTTAATATTTATTTCTTTGACTTATCAAAGGGTGAGGTTTATCTCGATAAATCAATATGCCCGATAAGTTGGGAAATGATATTACTTATAGTGTGTGTTGTTGATTATAGAAGGAATCTGTGTCCTAGTTATCTAGGTTGAGAATGTCCCCAAGAGGAGCTCATAAGGATTGTCATGTTAAACCCTGTAGGTGGACTTAGTCCGACATGACAATGAAGTTGAGTGGTACTACTCTTGGAGCTAGATATTAATTAAGTGAGTTGTCAGTAACTTACTTAATTAGTGGGCATTAGTAATCTTAAACACAGGGAGACTAACACACTCATAATAAGAAGGAGCTCATAATGTAATTTGGGATTGGTGCGGTAGTGCGTAATAACTCTCTAGTGGAATGAGTTATTATCGATGAACTTGAGTTGTGTGTTCGGGGCGAGCACGGGATACTCAAGCTCATCGGAAGGCCAAAACCAATTTCTCCTCTAGGTTCCTGTCGTAGCCTCATTATAGCCTCAAGTCCATCCAAATGTAAGGCTCTTCTTGGTGTCCAAGAAGTGAGTCGGTCCAATGCTTGGTGACCAAGCTAGGGCCGGCCACATCCTCTCCTATAGGGGCCGGCCCTTTGCTTGGTGACCAACCATAAAGGGGTCGACCACAATATTCAAACAAGGAGGGTTGTTTTTGAATTTTTTAAAATCTTCTCTTTGTAGAGAACTATAAGTTTTAAAAACTTTCCTTATTTGAATTTGGCCACATATTTTAATAGAGAGTTTTAAAAGTTTTAAAACTTTCCTTTTTTAACCACCCTCATAGTTTAAGAAAAAAAGGAAGATAAGTTTTAAAATTAAAATTTCCTATCTTCATGTTAAAAAAGGAAATTTTATAAGAGAAGTTTTAAATTTTAAAACATGGTTTTAATTTTTTTAAAAACTTTTCCTTTTTTAACTTTAGGAAAGAGAGCTTGTAAAATTTTATAAGAGTTTTTTCTTCTTGTAAAATTTTATAAAAAATTATTTTCCTTTCCTAAATATGGTAGTCGGCCATCTTGCTTGGTGCCCAAGCAAGGGGCCGGCCAAACTCAATCCTAAACCAAATAGGATTGATCACAACCATTGATTTGGTGATTGATTCAATCAAGAGGAAAGAAAAGGAAAATAAAAAGGAAAAAGGAAAATTGTAAAAAGTCTTTCCTTATTTGCCTTGGGCAAGTAATATAAAAGAAGGGGTGAGGGGGTTTCATGATACACAATTCTTATTCTCTTGTTTGGAGATCATCAAGTGGCCGGCCCCCTCTCTCCCTTCTCTTTTCCCTTTTGCTCTCTTCTCCTTGGTGGTGGTGGTGGCCGGATTTTTGAAGAAGAGGAGGAAGCTTTTGGGTGGTATTCATCTTGGAGGATCGTCGCCCACACGATGTCCAAGGCGAGGCGAGGAATACGGCAGAAGATCTCGAGGTCATTAGCTTACAAAGAGAAGGTATAACTAGTAATTTTCTTCTGCATCATACTAGTTATTTTCTTTGTAAAAATTCTAAATACAAGAGACAATTAGATCTAGTTTTTCGAATTTATTTTTCTAGTTTGTGTTTTCTTCTTTTTCGAATTTGTGATTCGATTGTTCTTTTTTGTTAACCTAGAGTTATTTAAGAAAATAAAATATTAGCTTTCCTTAAAAGGCTTTGTATAGGCGGTGGTGGTTGCTCACATATCCAAGAAGGTCATGTGCCTCGTCATGCAGTCCTGGAAGCCAATTTTGGAAATTAATATTTAATGAAATTAATAACTTAGGTAGATTTGAATCAATAGTGTTAAGTTCCGCTTGCGATTCAAATTTAAACCATTAAGAACAAATAAGTTAAATTTGGAATCAATGATGTTAAGTTCCGTCTGCGATTCCTAATTTAACTTCTAAAGAACACAATAGGTTATTTAAGGAAAGGTTCGACACTTGTACAAAAATTTTTGTACAGTGGAACCGGTACGTTTTCTTAGAACTAACCAACAGTCTAGGGACTTATGTGAATCTTTCAATTAGTACCATTGCCAAAGCTTTGTTTCTTCGATTTCATGGCAATACAATTTAAGTTTTTCTTCAATTTGTAGTGTTCATGTTAAATTAGGTTTTGCTAGTATATACCATGATTAATCGTCAAAATTGTTCAATTAGAAAACCTAGGAAAGACTTGTTATTCTATGTTTTTCATGATTTTCACAAAGAACCACTGTGTTTGATCTGTTTTAGGTCAAAACTGCAATGATGTAATTGATTGCCTTGGTTGGGCAATCGATTACTGAGTGTAAAATTATGAACATAACCATACAAATTCGATTGACTTAATCGATCAGTTGGCCTTAATCGAATACCTTGAATTGACAATCAATTAGCTCAACAAAGATCAAATACGGGATTAATTTTAATAAATTACATGTTTAATCATAGCTGCCTAATCAATTGGTGATTTTCACCAATCTATTGAAAGCATTGAAATTGAACACTGAAATGATTGGAATCGATCAGTCAATCGATTAAAGCTATCAAAATCGATTAACAATCTTGCCAATCAATTAACAGCTTTAAAGTCATGATATATATATATATTGAAATCAATTAGCTTAATCGATTAAGACCATCAATCGATTAGGATTGATATATAATCAATTAATAGCCAAAACTCATGATAAATTGATTAGAAACAATTAGCCTAATCGATTGGTACATTCAATCAATTATAGCCTTGAAATCACAATAAGAAAGAGTTTAATTGATCAATATGATCGATTTAAGTGGCCAGGCTAATTGATTAACGATTTACGCTAATTAATTACTAGCATTGAAATTGAGCACATAAGGTTCTAGGATCGATTGGCTAATCAATTGGTGAACCCAGTTGATTAACATACATTATCAATCAATTAGAAGACCTAAAGTCACATATGCCTTCAAATTGATTGAGGTAATCGATTGCCTAAAGGCATCAATCGATTAGAAGTCTAATTTTGAGTTTTTAAAGTTGATTAAGTGAGTATTTGTTCGACTAAAGTTTTTAGGATTTTCTTGGATCTATTTACACATGTACTACTAAATTGAACTATTATGTGGGCCGAAAAGATGGTACATTAGGTAGGTTTAGTGCATCTTATGTCAGTTGACATATATCTATGTTAAAAGTAATTAACTCAAAGAAAAATTACTTTTATGTCAAATATATGTTCAAGATAACCTACAACTATAGAACATAATCTATTTTGTTCAAATCTTGCATAAAATAGAGCAGCTCAAAGGAATATATATTGTATGGTAGATTAAAATTGTTGTAAGGTATGGATCAATTTATAACTCATATAAAGTGGCAAATTATGTGCATAATGGGTCATCAATGTTGTTAGTCCAAGACTATAAAAAGCACTATGAAGATTTCCTTCTTCTAATACGAGTCGGAGACCGAGAAACCCCTTACAATGGTTAAGCACGAAAACAATGAAAACAGGATTGAACAGAAATGAATATGAGTGTGTTATATTGAACTTCGAGCATCAATCCTCCTTTTATAGCCTTCGTCTTCTATCTGACCATTTGTTGGCATGGCAGCTTCTGGGTTCTTGGAAGTAATCCGGACATCTGTATTCAATGAACTCAATCCAATCAGCAATGGTCCGCTTAACGGCTCTAAATGACTTCGGAATATCGGGTGCCTGGAAGTGATACAGGCGCCTAGAGTCTACTAACGTGGACACCATCCTGATTCGTTTCGACAATGGCTCCTATTGACGTGGCTACGAATCCTGAGCACCTAGAGTCATTACAAGCACCTGTGATAGTCAACTTATGGAATTGACCATTTTCTTCTCCAATCGTCTATGTTATTGCATCTCAGAATTGAGCTCACCCCTAACTCAATTCTATTCTTCTCAAGTAATCTTCCTCCAGATTTCTCATCTCTCGGATGCAATCCTTGTGTCCTTCACTAATTAAAGTTTGAGTTATATTAGCAAGTATCACTAACAAATTATATTTTAGTTTACAGAGTAAAATGCAATATTGTATTTGATATCTCATAAAGAACTCATTTATGTGCATTCAAAATTTAATTTTATTTGTATAATCTTATTCATATTCTTGTCTTTAATTAAATTATAAACTTATATAATCTACAATTTTTTAATTTTAGTACAATCTGTCACCGTCGGTATTAATAACATCCTCACACTAACTGGTTCAAATTTTACAGAGCGGAAAAAGTATATTGTCATAGCTAGTCTTAGGTTACATGGACTTAGACTATACATTGAGGCATGATCATCCCACACCTCTGACTAGTACTAGCACTATATAGAAGAGGATTGAATTTGAGAAGTAGGAGCAATCAAACCGGATGTGTCTAAATATTATGAGGCTTTCATTCCGACACCAATTAAAGGCACAATAATTGAGGGAGAGGATGCTAGGAGCTTCCTTAGCAAATTAGCAGATCATTCCATAATAAATGAAAAAATCGAGGCTACCACACTTCTTTTGAAGTTGGTAACTATATGGCATAACAACAAAGGAAACATCAAAGAGTATATTATAAAGATGTCTAATATTGTCACGAGTCTGAAAGTACTTAAACTCGATATGTATGATCGAGTCTATGTTAGTACCTTTCATCTTGATGTCTGATCTGCATGTACGGTTTACTATTTTTAAGATTTATCATATTATTCAAAAGGAAAAGTAAATATTAAATGAGACATCAATGCATGCACGAGAAGAGAAACTGAGATGTGATTGCCATTATACTACATGAACACCAACTTTAAGAGAAGTATGGTAGTCTGGCCTTTTTTTTTTACACGAATCAGTCTGTCAGTTGATTTAGAAAACTCCTAGCATCCTCCCCTTCAGTTATAGAGCCCTTTATCAGTGCTGAAATTAAAAGTCTCATGATATTTAGACTCATACAATTAGATCACTCTCAGTTTTATTTTTTAAATTCATCCCTCTAATCGACAATACTAACACTTATCATGGGTGTGGAATGATCATATCTTAATGTATAGTCAAGTCCATGCAACCCAAGAGTAGTATGACTACGTACTCTTTCCATTTCATATAATTTGATTCAAGTAATGCGAGGATGTTAATATTGGCAATTACTGATTGCATTGAATTAGAAAAGAGAAAATATTCTAAGCTCACAATTAAAAGTCAAGAACATAAATAAATAAGTTAATATATATTATAAAATCATGCAATAAAACATTGACACTTTATAAGTTATATTGGTTTAAAGCTCATAATAACTTTAAAATGTCTTTTTTGGTCGACATATTATGCACATGATCTAAATAACAAAAATTATGTTCCTTAGTTACAAGTTAATTATTTTTAACATTTATATAGCTTAAAAGTAATTTTTCTTTAGGTCAATTACTTTTAACATAGATATACGTCTATCAACATAAAATAAACTCGTCTAAGATGTCTTTCTTTAGGCGGACTAGTTCAATTTAGTAGCACGTGTGTAAATAGGCTCAAGAAAATCATAGAAATTTTCATTGAATAGACAATCATTTGATCACCCTTAATTGTTCAAGATTAGGCATATCAATCGATTGTTACTGTGTGACAATTGACTATTAATAACTAGTCAAGTCCCGCAATCGACTTGAAAGCCTATTATTCAACTTTATAATCATCAATCAATTCATGATGTGTGGCAATCGACTAGTAATACCAGTCAAACCTGCTAATCAATTATATCCTTCTGTATTCAACGTCACACTCATCAGTTGATTGTTAGTATATAACAATCAATTAATGATTACCAGTCGAACCCGTCAGTAGATTCCAGAGTATTCTATGCTCGACTTCATGGTTAATAATCGATTGTTGAAAACCAACAGTTGATTGCCTCAAGTAGTTGAACAGGCTAATTATGTCAGACTTCAAGGCCATCAGTCATTTGCCAAAAATCGTCAATCAACTGGTAGCTATAGTCGAATCGATCAATCAATTTAGTGACCTTCTATGTCTGATCCTATAATTAGCAGTCAATTGGTGCTTGACATCAATGGATTACTAGTAGTTAAACAGGCAGTCAATTAATATTGATTCTATGGTCGATCGAGTCATATCAATCAATTAATGAGTTTCAACAATCAATTAATGTCAGCTGGTCGAACTAGCCAATCAATTCCAATCGATTCTGTTTGCTAACTTAGACTTAGCAATCGATTATCAGACCAAGGTAATCGATTGCTACATCGTAATTTGCCTTATAACAGATCAAAAGCATCGATTATCAGACCAAGGTAATCGATTGCTACATCGTAATTTGCCTTATAACAGATCAAAAGCAGCGAGTTTTCATGAAAATAGCGACGATTATCACCTTTCTTCATAAAAAATGTGAAAAACTTGAAAACACACCTATCTTAGTTTTTTTTTCTTTTCTAGTTGTTTTTAAGATCAAGCATTGTTTTACACTAGTAAATCAAAATCTAGCGAAAACTATAGAAATCAACGAAAAACTTGAACCTCAATGCCATAAAATCAATAAAACGACTAAATTTCTGATAATACTTGTTGAGAAATTATTTTCCTAACCTCATTAATTCTAAAATTATCAAGAAGAACTTGAATAAAGGAAAACAAACCAAGCATAAAGATTTAGTACATGGATAATACAATGGGAAATAAATGCAGAAAATAGAGATGAAAAATCTGAATGCAAAAATATAGTCATCACCTCTATCCATCGTCCTCCTAATCCAATGATCCCTAAAAAGAAGAAGAGAAGGTTGGTCTTCTAAAGAAGTTATGTCGATGGCATCGTAATCTCTATGCTAATGGGAACACAGAAATTTATCAAATACCTAATCTAACGGAGACCAAACCCACCCGCAATTAGTATCAGCTCATTAATAATAATAATGTGGATTATGGGTTCTACACATATAAATCACATTCAATAACTCGAACCCTCAATAAATATTAGTTAGATCACATAATGAGTTTAGTACTATATGGCATATCTGTATGTCACAAATCGCACATGAGCCCACCAAATAAGATAAAATCCAACAAGAATCTCATGTATTATAACGAATCATTTGAAAGTTAATACAATTTTAATTTTTAATGTAGTATAAAATCCCAATTCCTTTTCCCTAAAACCTAAACTTACCTAAACTTGTTTTTCCCTAAAAACTAAACCTTTTCCCCTAAAACCTAAATATCTCACTTGTCCGCCATGCAACTAGTATATCTTGGGTCTAGGGGTGTAAATAAATCGAGTCGACTCACAAGCTTTTCGAGACGGCTCGAAAAATATTTGATTTGTATTTGAATTTATCGAATTCGAGCCAAACTCGAACATGTTCGAAATTTTTTTCGAGCCGAACTCGAGCCCAAATTATATTATTCGATAGTTCGCAAGCCGCTCACAAGCCTTAATATTTTATTAATATATATAAGTTAAATATATATTAAATAAATAAATTTTGAACCTTTTGAATAGCTATTTTCGAGCAATAATTAGAATAGTTCGCGAACATGTTAGATGAACTTGAACCCCAACCCTAATTCGAACCGAACTCGAACAAAAAATTTTAAATTTTTTTAGCTTCAAATCGAGTTTGAACTCAGATATACTTATTTCGAATCTTAGATTTTTTTTTACATATTCGATTCGATTCGATTAGTTTACACCCCTACTTGGACTATTCCGTCTTCACCACTAAATATTCACTCTTATTTTGTTAGCAATCATAGTACAAGGAAAAGTTGTAGGAATAAAACTAAGTCAGCCTTTGGTTTGTAAATATTTTTTTTTTTTTTTGAGAAAATATAAAACATTGTTTGATTGATAATTTTTATATTTATTTTTTAGAAAATGAGATATTATTTTATAAGAAAATAAAAAATATCTAAAAATTATTTTCTAAAAAATAGAAAAAACATATGTTTTTCAAAAATAAAATTAAATAAAAGTCAAACGCTCTCTACAATTTTCTGCCATCTTGTAACCATGTATTTTCTCTTATAGTGTAAAGGCGAGAGGAATGGAGGGAGCTTTTCTATTTGTCAATCAAGAGGTTCTACGATTGCTCAGAGATCCATTGCAACAATAGATATAAAAGTAGGAATCCGAAATGATATTTCAGATAAACAGATTCAAGTTCTCTCACAGTGTTTTGAATGTCACAAATGCAGATTTGGAAAATTCTAATGTACTTCAAATTGCAAGAAATGGTGATCCAACCGAGAGAGCCACCATTAACCTTAAAATCCTCAATCCAGATTTGACGATATCTCAAAAAAGATATAGGTAGTTCCTAATTAACCCTCTACTTTGTGACCTTGGAAGTCTTGAATCTTTGCATGAATTTTATATCAAGAAAAAAACATGGACAAGAAAGAGAGTAGGACAAAACTACAAGTCACACACTCGCTTGCCACCCATCTAGCAAAGTAGACCATATCTAGTTCTAGCTTGGTTGAATCAACCAAACATCCACAATGTGCATCGATAAATTTTGTTAACGAGTAAAAAAACCTAGACCCAAAACTAGAAACCAAAACAAGAACAAAACCCGTGAAACTAGAAATCAAAGTCCAAAAACCAGAACCCAGAAACTAGAAACCAAAGCCCAAAAACCAAAAATGAAAACCCTAACCAGAACACAACCCTAACCAATAACTCAAAACCTCAACTGGAAACCAAAACTCCCAAGTCAAAAACCAGAAACTAGACAAAAACAAAACCTAAAACCCCAAAATCAGAACCAAAACGTAAACCAGAATCCAAAAATTAAAAACCAGAACTAGAACCCAAAAACCAAAAACTAAATTCCAAAATCTAGAACCTAGAATCTAAAAATCGATAGACAGAAAAACAGATAAACAAAGATTCTCTAATCATGTGCTCTCATATTATTATATTCAAGTCGAGAAAAAAACTTATTCATCACCTTGTGAGGAGAATTAAAATATTTAATAATTTTTATTATATTTTAGACAAACAATCTTCTAATTAGGTGCTCTGAGAGTGCTATATGTAGGATTGTTGAAAAGCGAATATGTAAAATTTTTTTATTAAAAACTCAGTGTAAATAAGAAAAAGACACAACAGAGTATAATATCTTTTTACTTGATTTATAGTTATAAATTACTGTTTTAAGGTCCGTGATCCTTTGGACCACTTACGAATAGGCAAGTACTCATTTTCTCCTTTCCGAACAACTATTCAGAAGCAGAAAAAACTTTTACAATAAGAAAGACTAAGATAACACTTTACCTCTGCCATATCTTTGAGAAATGAATGCAAGAAAATTAAAACAAATTTACCCACAAGCAAGTAGGAGCTTTAGCATTGGTTGTTGGAGAGTGAAACGGTGCATATGACTTGCTTTGAACACAAGATGAGAGCTTGGAAGCGTATAAGTTGATCTTGAACCCTTTGTTCGAAGCTACTTTTATAAGTAATTGTTTAGTTGATTGAACCCTGATTTATTCGACTGATAAACAGTCTGATTCGTGATCGACCTAATCCAGATTTGATTTTCGATCTACTGATGTACAAGTTCAATTGACCAAACCTAACATCTTGCCATTGATCTTCTGATACGTTGGCATCTTGACATCAACCGTCAGCCACTTGAGGCTTGCAAGGCCTATCCGTAAGTGTGCAAACTGCCATGTCAGTAGAACGAAGGTTATCATTTGTCACGTTAGCCCTCTAAAACTTGTTCTTGTCCACATCAGCTGTCACGTCATTGTCACACTCCAACTTCCAAGTCACATTACTATGCCACATCAGCATTTGGTCCATTGAACCCATCTATTCGATCACCCGAACATTCAATGGATCAAATTTTATACCATTTGGTCATCTGAATACTGTAACACAGAGTTAGCACAATATATATATGTTTTAAATGTGACCATTGAGTAGTAACTATCTAATCTTGACCTCGACATCTGAGTGAGATTTTAAGTCAAATCGATGTCTAAGCTTGTCTCTTTAGTGAAAACAAATCCTCACCGTTCTTAGATGTACCTCTCCACTCCAAAAACTTATTTTCTTACCTTTTTCTAAACATCTGAACTTATTTGGACTTCCTTTGACTCGATGTTTAGTCCTCTTGATTCATCAAGTCTATTCTACCAGATGTCTGATCCTCTTGATTTGATAAATCTTTCATTGCCTAGTATTCAATCCACCTAACCTACTAGTGCTTCTGTTACCTAATATCTTGTCCACTTGACCTACTAAACTTTTATATTAATTCCAATGCATTTTACTAAGCCATCATATCACAAGGTAGTTTAACTTTAAACCTTTATTAACATTAAAACATAAGTTTCATTATATTATCCTGCACCAACATTATATTCAATTTGGAAAAAACTTTTATTCATCAATTTGCTGGGTGCACTAAAATATTTAATAATTTTTATTATATTTTAGATAGGGTTGAAAATATAATAGAATATAATTCTTCATTATTTTGAAAAGGTCAATTTAGTTTAATTATAAACTTCAATTAAGAAGAATAAATTGTATTGTCAATGTATAAAAAAAATGTTACGATCCAGTGTATTAAAATTGACAATATGAAATTTAATACAATTATATTCTAAGTGTTAATAAATAATGATAAATATTACAAAAGATTTTGAAAAGAATTTTTAACAGATTTTTAAAAGGATTTTTAAAAAAAAAATTAAATAGTTTTTTAATTGTTAGACCCCATGGTTATTTTGATGTGATCAACCAAGTTGATTAGGTCCTGCTTTGTGTTTGATCCCTGTGTCTGAGTGTGCAGGAACTTAGGAACGCAGGAAGTCGAGCGGAAGACGCAGCTAGCGAAAAGGACGGCACGTGAAGGGAGCCGACGGACTCGGTGCGTCCGAAGGATGAGAGAGCTACAGAAGAGTACACCGGTGGGCGAGAAGAATGTGCGCGGCGTTCAAGGGACGTTAAGTCGGGTCGGAAGACTGCTCGAGGAGAAGGCCGGAAACTGGGTTCGGGTAGCTCTATTTCGGTTGGCCAGAATCACCCAAAAGGACGGAACTTCGGAAGTTGAAGAAAAGAAGAAAACGAGCTGGAAAGGCAGCTCAAGGCGCCTTCATCTGGTCAAAATGACCGTTTGCGCTGCGAATAGAGTTCTATCCGCTCACTCCCTTAGAGGCGTCTTGGACCTCTGAGATAGAATTTCCAGAGACTATATAAAAGCCGCTGGAGCTAGGAATTATTCATCAACTCAGTATTCAACTCTGTAATTAATTCCTAGCAGGTTGTGAGTTTTCTCAGTGTGTAAAAAGACTTTTCCGCCTACAGTAAAGGAGACTTTCTTAATGCGCGCTTTTCATCGCCCTGGATTAACAATCTTCTTGGTTGTAACCAGGTTAACTCCCGAGTCTCTGGTTTATTTCTGTTTCCTTTTTGTTTTATTCTTATTATAGTTGCTTTTATTTTGAGTTGAAAATTTCGAGGAGGGTATACTTTATTTTTTCAGGCAATTCACCCCCCTCTTGTCGGCCTCCGTTGCACCTACAGTTATGTCCCCGGGTCCCAACAGAGATCCTCCCAAACTCCAACTAAAAAAACATACTTAATCCAAGCAATATCTCACGCAAAGTCTATGGCACTCAAGTCCGACAATTTACCAAAAGGTGTATTTAAGTTTTTAAATTTACCAAAAGAAGCATACTACTTTAGTATTTACCAAATAACACACCTTTTTACAGTGGTCTTCCTATTCTACCCTCCTGACAAATTTAATTGATTTCCTTTTTCCTTTCTTTGTCATTTCTCTCTCTTCTCTTTCCTACTATGCATCAACGTATCTTCTCTTTCCTTCTTCTTTTTTATCTTCTCTTTGTTTTTCTTTTTTTTTTCAATTTTTTTCTCAAACATGTTATAAGGGATCAAACCCACGTTGGGCCTGATATCTCTCCATATCAGATCCAATGTGGGATTGATATGGAGAGATATCAGGCCTAACAACAGCGAAAAAAAATAAAAAAGAAAGAAAGAGAGATTTAGATTTTTCAACACCTCTGGTCCACTACAAGAAATGCCGAAAATAATAATAGAGAGCATATATAGACTCGCAATTTTAGAAATCTACAGGATCTGAAATGATTGCAATCTGAGGTCTCTAAGTCGATCAGTGGATTTTGACCGAAATTCACTGATGGACCTAGAGAGCTCTGATTGCACCATTTCAGTTCCTGTGGATTTCTAAAATTACAAGGAGTCCAAATATGCTCTCCATTATTATTTTTGACATTCCTAGTGGTGGACCAGAGGTTTTGAAAAACCTAAATCTGTCATTTTTTTTCTTTTTTTTGTTACTTGGCCTGATATGAAGAGATATCAGTCCCACATTGGACCTGATATCTCTTCATATTAGGCCCAATGTGGGCCTGATATCTCCCCATATCAGGCCCAACGTAGGCTTGATATGTGAGATATTAGGCTTAATAACAAAAAAAAGAAAATAAATAAATAAAGAGATATTTAGGTTTTTCAAAATCTCTGGTCCACTACTAGGAATACCGAAAATAATAATGAATAGCATATTTGGACTCTTTGCAATTTTAGAAATCGACAGGAACCGAAATGAGTGCAATCGGAGCTCTCTAGGTCCATCAGTGAGTTTCGATCAAAATCTACTGATGGACCTAGAGAGCTCCGATTGCACCCATTTCAGTTTCTGTGGATTTCTAATATTGCAAGAAGTTAAAATATGATATCTATTATTTATTTCAACGTCTAAAAGATGTTAAAATATAATAAGAAAGAATGAACAAAATAATCCCTATACATTTTAGGTTTTTCAAAACCTCTGGTCCATCACTATGAATGCCAAAAATAACAATGGAGAGCATATTTGAACTCCTTACAAAATTAGAAATCCATAGAAACAAAAATGGGTACAATCAGAGCTCTCTAGGTCTAAATCTCTATTTCTTTCTTTTTTTTTTCTTTTTTTTTTGTTATTAGGCATGATATGAACAGATATCAAGCCCATGTTCATATTAGGCTCAATGTGGGTCTGATATCTCTCCATATCAGGCCCATTGTGGACCTGATATGGGAGATATCAGGCCTAATAACAAAAAGAAAAAGAAAAAAAATAATAAAAAAAGAAGAGATATTTAAGTTTTTCAAAACCTCTGATCCACCACTAGGAATGTCGAAAATAATAATGAAGAGCTTATTTGGACTCCTTATAATTTTAGAAATCCACGGGAACTGAAATGGATGTAATCGGAGCTTTCTAGGTCCATCAGTGAGTTTCGGTCAAAACTCACTGATCGATTTAGAGATCTCATATTACAATCATTTCAGATCCTGTAGATTTCTAGAATTGCAAGGAGTCTAAATATGCTCTCCATTATTATTTTTGGCATTTCTAGTAACGGACCAGAGGTGTTAAAAATCTAAATCTCTATTTCTTTCTTTTTTAATTTTTTCCCCTGTTGTTAGGCCTGATATCTCTCCATATCAGCCCCACATTGGGCTTGATATGGAGAGATATTAGGCCCAACGTGGGTTTGATCTCTTATAACATGTTTGAAAAAAAATTGAAAAGAAAAAAGAAAAACAAAAAGAAGATAAAAAGGAAGAAGAAAAGAAAATATACGTTGCATGTATAGTAGGAAGAAAGAGAAATGACAAAAAGAAAAGAAAAAGGAAATCAATTAAGGGGGTGTTTGGTTCTTTCCTAGGAATAGGAATCGGAATGGGAATCATTGTATTGTGGAATGGGAATGGGTATGAGCATGAATATCACTCTTAAAAGTAATATTTGGTTAGTTGCATATTTTCTATCGGAATAAATCAAAATTTCCCTTTTTGCCCTTAAAGGAAAATAAGAGAAAAAATTAGATGTGAGAGAAAGATGAATATGAGAGAAAATATGATGAAAGAGAATGATGAGGGAGAAAGTCTGATGAGAAAGAATGAAGAGAGAGAAAGTGTGATAGAGAGAAAATAAGAAAGAGAGTGTGATAGGAGAGATCATGATGAGAGAGAAAATATGATGTGAGAGAAAGTATGATAGGAGAGGATGAAGAGAGAGAAAATATAATAAGAAAAATGAGGGGAGATAGTGTGATGAGAGAGATTGAGGAGAGAGAAAGTATGATGAGAGAGAAAGTGTGATGAGGAAAAAAAAAGAGCAGTGAGTGTGATGGGAGAGATTGAGGAGAGAGAAAGTATGATGAGAGAGAAAGTGTGTTGAGGAAAAAAAGAGGGAGTGTGACAAGAGAAATTGAGGAGAGAGAAAATGTGATGAGAGCGAAAGTGTGATAAGAAAAAAAGAGAAAAGATAGTGTGATGGGAAAGTATAATGAGAGAGAAAGTATGATGAGAGGAAAAGTATGATGAGAGAGAAAGTATGATGAGAGAAAAAGAAGGAAGAGAGTGTGATGGAAGAGATTGAGGAGAGAGAAAGTATGATGAGAGAGAAAGTGTAATGAGAAAAAAGAGGAAAGAGAGTGTGATAGGAGAGATTAAGGAGAGAGAAAGTGTGTGATAAAATGATGAGAGAGAAAATATGATGAGAGAGAACAAGGAGAAAGAAGTGATATGAAAGAAAAAATAAATAAATATATTTTGATATTTGATATTAAGGGAGAAAATTTTAATTTTAGGTCAAGGGTATTTTTGGAATAAGGGAATATTTTGATTGATGAAAATAGGGTAATGACTCATTGAAGGGGAGGTACATGGGAATGAGTTATTACCCAATTTCAAGGATTCATTTCCTTATTTACATTCCTATTCCTATAATTCAAACATTAACAATGACAATCAATGATTCTCATTCCCATTCCCCACTCCTATTCCCCTAAACCAAATTTATTAGGAGGGTAGAATAGTAAGATCGTTATAAAAAGATGCCTCATTTGGTAAATATTAAAGTAGTATATTTCTTTTGATAAATTTAAAAACCTAAGTACGTCTTTTAATAAATTGCCACTCAAGTCCCATCAGCATAAGCTCTAGTGGGCCAATTTATTGCAACTCATGTTTTCTTTCACATATTCAGCCTATATGCTATCTAAATACTCATGATGTTTATTTACAGCACCTTTTTTTTGTTTTTGTTAATAGGACCTGCAATTATAGAATACTAAACTTCTAAATCAGCTATCAGCTATCGGCTATTGTAAATACTTTTCGATTTAACGTTGTGATCAATAAAAAATTTACATGAAACTAAACCGATGATCCCAGTTAAATATTATCCGATTTTTTTTTAATACTCACCACATATTTTATTTGTTATCAATACATCAAAATTAAAATAATGTTGTTTAATCAGCTCCAGTTTTTTTCTCCGAGCCATGATGCAACGGAAGGTTCAAATAGTTTCCTAAATATTAACCGTTCAAATCTTAATTATGATGTACCGTAAGACATTTTTATCTGATGGAGTAAAAAAACGAGATGTTGATGGCTAGATAAAAAATTGCTCACGCTTCTAGATTTACTTGGTAAACAACTTATGAGTCGGATAGTCCATCTCTAATTCTCTATCAAAAGATCAGACTTTTGGATTATAGAAAAAAATATATATAATGGGTTAATTTTAATAGTAAATATTCATTAATTAGATTGATTGAAACAAAATTGATTATGCCTAAAGTCATGCCTTTTTAAAGTAAAAGTAAATGCGTGTAAGTTATAAGATTGAAGTTCGATCCTTTTGATGATATTGCGGTGTTGAAGAGTATATTTCGAGGGACAAAATTTTCAATAGCTTTTTACCAACTACGTTAGTTTTTGAAATTATTAAATCACGTAGATTAATTTAAAATTATGAAATTACATACTCACTTCTTAATTTATCCTTAATCAATCAACCGATAAAAAAAATCAGTCGAATCATTTTTTATTTGAAAATAAATTGATTAATTTTTCATACTAGTCGAATTAATTTTCTATTGAAGTTTCGAGAAAATCAATCGACTGATAATGAAAATCAATTTACTTCTATATCAAAATCAATTTTGGATAAAATTAGTCGATTAACCAAATGACCTTGGATTAACATGAAACTAGTGTTGGGACCTTGACATCCACAGTGGAATACAAAAACAAATACTAACAATAGAAAACAAACCTAACACGTTGATTTAACGTGGTTCAGAGATAAAGCTCATACTCCACGGCTGCCCGTAAGGTGGACGATCCCGATCCGTCGGTGGATAAGACTCCCCGGAGAACTTTCGGCTAGCTCGCGTAGCTACTTGTGGGTGGAGAAACCTCGCTACAACCTCGTACAAGCACGCTAGATCACTTGAGCACTTGGAGACTCTAATTAGGGTTAACCGCCACTAATTTCGTCAACCTTTGCCAAGCACCCCGAGCTCTATTAAATAGAGTTCGGGAGAAAAACACCTGCTATTTTCCCCGCCACTAGTCGACTGGTACAACCACTAGTCGACTGGTCCTAACTAAAATTAGACCGTTACAAGCCAACGATCGGCTACCAGTCGACTGATGAAACACCAGTCGACTGCTACAGTACTGCTATAGTAACGCTACAGTATTGCTACAGTAACGTTATACTAATGCTACAGTAACACTACAATAAAACTCTAATTCTAAGATTTAACCCCCGAGAACATTCACTCAGCACTCGTCCTTGCCCGAACAACCTACACCTAGCCTTCTAGCCTCCTCCATCAGCCTTGCACCCCTCGGATGCCTCCTCATCCTTCACGTCTTGCCTTCTGGAGCTTCCATCGGTCTTGTTATTATTGTCGGGTCTATCTTTGCCAAGAGGTTGTGCCTATGAGATTTCATTCATTGCCAAGTCACACTTGGACTTACGTTGCCAAGACTAAATGCTTGGACTTACAGCGCCAAGACTCATCCTTGGACTTTCCACCTTTGCCAAGACTACACTTGGACTTTCCTTGTTGTACCTATATCTTGCACACTCTCAATGCATATCAAATACAATAATAAACCTAACTTAAACCTTTGCCTAAACATCAAAACATAGGGTCACTAGATTGCTCCAACAACTAGTTCCTTTGTATTTGACTAGTTTTCTTGATTATATTCATGCTCTTAAAATATAAATTTGACTCAAACATATTGAGAGCAGTTATTTTTTTAATACAAATGTGTTTAAAATATTCAATTCGTGGTCTATGAGCTAATTTTGGGCAAAATCAGTTGATGGACCAAGCGTACTCGAATTGACATAAAACTGGTTCCTGTGTGTTTGACTAGTTTTCCTGATTATATTCATATCATTAAACATTAATTTGACTTAATATATTGAGAGTAGTGATTTTTTGAACACGTATGTGTTCGAAAAATTAATTCATGTCAAAATATCACTGCTCTCAATATATTAAGTTAAATTGATATTTAAGGACATGAGTATAATCAGGCGAACTAACCAAATACATAAGAACTAATTTCATTTCAATCCAAGGTCGTTCAGTTCATCAAACGATTTTACTAAAATAGGTTTTAATATAGAAGCAAAGAAATTCAATTGATTTTCATTATCAGTTGACTGATTTACTTGAAACTTCAGCACAGAAAAATTGATTCAATTGATATTTAAAATCGACTAATTTTTAAACAAAAATCAATTTAATTAATTTTTTATCAGTCGATTGCTAAAAAGTAAATAAGTAATTTAATAATTTTATTGAAGTGTATTCAATCAAGAGATTGAATGACTTTCATTAACTTTTTTTTAATGATAGACTTTTGTGAAGTTGATAGATTTTTATTGACTTTTTATAGAATCTTTGTGAAAAGAATTCTATAGAGCTATATATACTTTTTTGCAAGACTTTTACATACATTTATAAACTTTTTCATGGAAACTTGTAGATTTACGAGAAAAAAATTCTAAATTTCTTTATTACCAATATGATAAACATCGCTCTACATTCAATTCGTTATTGTATCTCTTCATACATTGGTATTTGCTGTTGTTGTTTTTGAGTATTAAATAATTGATCAATGTAATCAATACCATGAACTTATTCTGGTAAGGATAATGAAGCTTTATTATCTGGTTCAACTGGAAATTCTTCAGATCGACACTACTTGCGAAAAAAATTATGCAATCTAGTACAAGTCAAAATAAACTTGACTTGTGTAGTATATGAAAATGGAGGAGTTGTTTTGAATATTTTAAATCATGATTTAAATATTCCAAATACCCTCTCAATGACATTCCTCAAGGAGGCATGACGAAGATTGAACAACTCCTTTTCATTTTCTAGGTGACAACCTTGGCTAATGAATTCTTGGAGATGATATCACACACCTCGAAAAAGCTAAAAATTGATGTCGATTCAAATATCCACCATCCACTATAAAATATTTACCTATAAAACTAGACCAAATATAAATAATATATACAATCTTAAAAAATTATAAAATAAAATAAAACAAGCAAGTAACATATAGAATAAAATATATGTACCTTATGGAACTTTAAGTCCGTTAATTCTTGATAAGTCAAAATATTTGAATCATGGGCAGATCCTTCCCACCCCACTAAGCTTATATATGAATTCTAAATCAAAGTTACAAGTTATCAAAATATTTTGAGAAATCATTCCATGATGATTACGATAGCTATTAGTATCATGTCCAGGCACCATTGTTGGGAAATGATTGTCATCAATAGCTCCAGTGCAATCCTTTAACAATGACAAAATAATAACAATAATAGTAGCAACAATAGTAGTAATAAAAATAATAGAAGATTTTCATTACTTACTTTAAAGTAAGGAAAAAATCTTGTACTCTCCCTTATTCTCTCAAACACTACAGATCCAGGTTTGACCATCATATATACTACAATGTTATTTAATTCTTTCAACACCTTGTTGAAGTTTTGGCTAGTATTGTAGTGTGATCAATCAAATGTTTTATGAATCAAAGAGTATCGAGTATTGTGACTAACAACGAATAAAAATATGACAACCATTTCTTCAATACAAATATATCTTATCTCTGTTAGGACCAAAAGTAGCTAGAGGGGAGGGGGGTGAATAGCTCGTCGCGTTCGCTCGGTGCTCGGCGTTGCTTGTTCCTTCAAAGATGTGCAGCGGAAAATACAGAAACAAACACACAACGCTAACACGGTTGGTTTTACTTGGTATCCACCTCACAAGAGGTGACTAATCCAAGGATTCACACCAACACACACACCCTCCACTAAATAAAATTCTCCTTTATGGTAACTACCAAGGGCGGAGAAGCCCTACAAGACTCAATACAAAAAGAGAGGGAAAGGATACAAGAAATACAAGCTTACAAGCTTACAATGAGTATAAACCCTAACCCTAGCTTCTCTTCTTGGCTTTGATCCGCCTCTTGACTTGGAAAACTTCCAAGATCCTTCAAGAACTGGCGATCTGAGCTTTGTGAGTGCTGTGGAGGAGCTGGCGAGAAATCTGGAGTGAATCGGAGAAGAGATGCCGCAGCCAACGCACGCCTGCAGCTCAAATACGACGCAACGGTCGGATCCCGATCGATTCGAATATTCCCAATCGATCGGGGAGGCTTTGGATCGATCCACGGATCGATCCAGCGCCTGCTCGAAAGCGCTGGATCGATCCACGGATCGATCCGGCGCTTATCGACGGCGTCCCAATCGATCGGTGATCGATTGGGACCTCTGATCGATCCACGGATCGATCCGAGGCTCTGATTCATCTGGATCGATCCACGATCGATCCGGGCTGGATCGATCCACTGATCGATCCAGCACTTGATTTTTGTCCAAAACCAAGTCCCAAATCTCCCAAACCAACATCCGGTCAACCTTGACCTGTTGGTATGTCATGCCTAGCATCTAGTCACTCCCTTGACCTGCTAGGACTCCCTTACCAAGTGTCCGGTCAATCCCTTTGACCCACTTGGACTTTTCTCTGTGCCAAGTATCCGGTCAATCCCTTTGACCTACTTGGACTTTTCTTTCATGCCAAGTATCCAGTCAATCCTTTGACCTACTTGGACTTTTCTCTGTGCCAAGTATCCGGTCAATCCCTTTGACCTACTTGGACTTTTCTTTCATGCCAAGTATCCAGTCAATCCTTTGACCTACTTGGACTTCCCAGTACCAGATGTCCGATCATCCTTGATCCATCTGGATTTTCCCTTGCCTGACTTCACTCACCAGGACTTTCACCTAGCTTCACTCACTAGGGTTTTCCATCTGCCTAGCTTCACTCATTAGGACTTTCACCTGGCTTCACTCACCAGGATTTCCATCTGCCTAGCTTCACTCACTAGGACTTCCTTCTGCCTGGCTTCACTCACCAGGACTTTTACTTTTCTTCTGCCTGGCTTCACTTACCAGGACTTTCCTTCTGCCTGGCTTCACTCACTAGGACTTCCATCTACCTAGCTTCACTCACTAGGTCTTTCATTTTGCCTAACATCCCAGTTAGGACTTCCCAGTCAAGTATCCGGTCAACCTTGACCTACTTGACTCTTCTTCAATCAATATCTTATTGTCAAACATCTAAACCCAAACCAAGACTCAGCTTGGTTACCCAGGTCAACCTTGACCTGAGGGATATTGCACCAACAATCTCCCCCTTTTTGATGTTTGACAATACCACAATAACACTTACAATCCCATATGTAAGTTAGGCTAATCCCATAGCCTCCTTCTTCATGCCACTAGATAATGAAAGCATAAATTAAGCTCTTCATTCTCCCCCTAAGAGGGCAAACTCCCTCTAGGTAATGAAAGCCTAACTTACTCCCTTTCATGAGTCCTTTCATTCTCCCCCTATGACCTTCCCATAGGTAATGAAGACCTAAGCTTAATCATACATTCTCCCCCTATTGGCACACATCAACCCATCGTTGGACACACATCAACCTATGCTCCAATTCTGGGCACACTTCAACAAATCCATTTGTTGAAGACTCTCCCCCTGAAGAGTTGCTCATCGTTGTTCACAACATCACTCGTTGTGATCAACACGATAATGAAGGTCCCATACCCTTCATTTATCCTTAACTTCTCCCTCAATGTAGACAAATACCCAACCTTGAGCATTATCTAACCACTTGAGTTCCCACTTGAAATAATGAGGATATCTACTCCCCATTTCAAGTTTAAATGCTCAACCTTGAGCAAGTTCACAACAGAAGGTTAACCACCTTCCAAGGTTCATGAAAAATAATTTTCATGTCTTTAAAGAGTCCCTCCCCCTAAAGACATGGTGGTAACTTCTGTCATTGCACCAACAATGACTTGGAATCCCTAAAACATTAGGAAACCCAAATTTAGAAGTTTTGAGGTTCAAATATTCAAAATTTGAAACAACCTCAACCTAAACTTCTACTTAGTCTTCGTTAACCAATCCATCCTTGTTTTCAACATGAAAACACCCTTTGTATGTATACAAATGTATTTAAGGGGTTTGAAATGGTTACCTAGACTAAAATAGGTTCAAAGATGCTGAAATCAGGCCTTCCCAGCCAAAACCAGCAACTTGGATCGATTGAAGTTGGGTTCCAATCGATTGAACCTTTCTGAATCGATCCACTGATCGATTCAGACTCCCTGGATCGATCGGCTGATCGATCCAGCGAGCTTCTGCTCGCGGGAATTGCCGTTTGAATCGATCCATGGATCGATTCAGGAACTCCAATCGATCCATGGATTGATCGGAGCTCTGATAGTTGCTGAAATTCCATTTCAGTCAACTTCAGAAACCCCTAGAAAATTCTACAAAAATCCAAAAATCATGAAATTTCGTGTAGACATTATTTAGGGCATATACTATCAAAGAAAAATAGTTTTCTATGAAAATACATCATATTTTCAAAGATTGACACAAACTTGAAAACTTGCAAAAACTTTAGTGTTTTTCTTCAAGTTTGTGTCTAACTATTCAATGGTGATTACTATCAAAAGATAGCCTTCACCATGGTTTTCCAAAATCATTTTGAAAACATTTTCAAAACCAATATCCCATCACATTCCTTGGGCTTAATGCACATGACTTGTACATTAGCTTTCCCAATGATGGGAAAACACATAACTATGTGTTTTGATGAATTTAAAACTCAAAGGAATGCACTAAATCAACATCTTGAGCTTTGTTCATCATCCTAACATCTCACTAGAATATAATATGCACTAAAACACATACAAGTCACCTTATAGTCTTTGTGAGATGTAGATTTTGGTTTTTGCCCTAATCTAGGGATCATGCATATTTATCTAGGCATTTTAGAAATATTAGACATCCACCTAGGATGTCACTTGTCAATAAGTGTCGTTAAATGCCATTTGTCCTTAATTACAAGGAATTAAACTTAATGCATGATTATGTTATGGCATACATCAAAAGAAAATAATTTTCAAAAGAAAATATCCTATTACTACATGATGTATGAATGCCATGACATGGTATTTTTGGATTTTTCATAATAAAACATAAATGCAAACCTAGACATGATGTCATGGCATATGATGGGCAAACAATCATGGCAAGATTTAGCATAAATAAAATATACCTAGATTAACTATCTAAGTATCCTTAAAGTCTTAGCTAAACTTACAACTTAAACCTAGATTACCCTAAAGTGCTTCAAGAGAATGCCAAAGACTAAATTGGCATTTCTAATTTCCTTGATTTAATGTATGCCAATTGAAAATAAACATGTCCTCAAATTTTGGCATATTCCATTTTTCCTCAAGAGTGATTACATAAATCAAGGCTCGGATTGCCTTAAATTTCCAAGAGAATACCAAAATCCCAACTTGGTATTTCTCAAGGTTTTCCCAATTTGTGCCATTTTAAGATAAAATCAATTTTCCACCATTAGACACATTTTACTCTTTCAAGGAGTAATCAATAGGTCCATTTCATTTTCAAAGGTTAACTAAAATCTTGAAAATGCTCCTTGAGTATCAATTTCCTCAAAGTTGGGTTAACTACCCTTCTAATCGGAGTTGACACTCTCTAACCCATCTATGGGGTAGATAAGATGCTCCTAGGAACCCAACACCTATTGGTGCTCCTTGGATGCTCTAGGTACTCACTAGGGATAACTTCCCTAGATACCTTCCTAGTGACCTTGTTGGGCTTCTTAGAAGCCTTGGTCACATTTTCTAGGTCAACTCTAGGGATAGCCTCCCTTGTGACATTGTTAGTGACTTTCTTAGACTTCTTAGAAGTCTTAGTCACTTTGGTTGCAAAGATACTTCTAGGGATATCTTCCCTTGTATCTTTGACTTGACCTCTAGACTTAGGGTTTGTTCCATAGCTATATGGAACCCTATGATAACTAGGCACATCCTTTTTAGCTTTGAGTTTGTATCCCAAACCTCTATAGCCATTGGATGACCTTTGTGCTCCTTGCCCTAGATATTGCTCATTTTGCCCTTTAAGGATATTCTCCATCCTTTTTAGGGTCTTTTCTAGTTTGTCAAGTCTTGACCTCAAGACTTGATTTTCTATCATTAAATCCTTAGGTTTTGGTCCATGAGCATTTTTGATCTTGGGCATGTGTCTATTTTCCTTAGTGTTCCCGCCCAAGTGTCTATCTACCTTCCTAACCTTAGGTTGGGTAGTTTTGGCATGTAGGGCCACATGTTTTTCCTTAAAGCCCTTATGCTTTCTATTCTTATGGTAAATTGCATTAAAATAATAAAATTTAGAACTATCATGCTTTTCACCATAATGTAAGGGGGTAGGCTCAATAATTGTTACCTTCTTCTTTACCTTGGAGGCTCTCCCTTGACGAATGCCTCCTTGAGCCTTGACCATCTTCTTCCCCTTTGGGCATTGACTTCGGTAATGCCCTTTTTGATTGCAAGAGAAGCACACAATGTGCTCCTTGCTCTTCTTTGTTCCGGGGATGGTCTCCTTGGGCTTCGCCTTGCCCTTTTGTGCCACTTGGACCTTCTTCTTGGCCAATTTAGGGCACTTGCTCTTGTAGTGCCCATGTTCCCTACACTCAAAGCATATAATATGATTTTTATTTTTAATTGAAATATTTATACCTTTGCTTGTAGGGGTGGCATCTTTCCCTTTGGATCCGGAGGTAGAAGCTTCCTCTTGATCCGATCTTGATTCTCCTCCATTTGATTTTTCTTGACTCGTGGAGGTAGAAGCTTCTTCAATCTCTTCATCTCTTGACCCGGATGTAGAAGCTTCTCCTTCTTCTTGATCCGGTGTCACCAAGGATTGCTCCCCCTCAATCCTAGAGGTGGAGGCTTCATCATCTTGAATATGAAACAAGGAGTATGCTCCCTCCTTGTTCCCTTCGTTGCATTCCCTTGAGGATGAAGCTTCTTGGATTTCCTCTTCTTCGGAGGTTGAGCATCTCTCAACCTCGGAGTCCTCCTCTTGGTCTTGATCCAATGAGTCGCCCTCTTTGGATTCTCCTTGATCTGGTACAGTGGAGGGGATCTCATGAATTCTTGCCAATTTGCTCCAAAGCTCCTTGGCATCTTTAAACTCTCCAATTTGTTCCAAGATGTTGCTTGGCAATAAATTGACCAAAAGCTTGGTCACTTTGTCATTGGCCTCACATCTTTGGATTTGGTCTTTGCTCCACTTGCTCCTTTTGAGTACTTTGCCCTTGGAATTTGTGGGAGCTTCAAAACCTTCCATGAGAGCAAACCATTGCTCTATCTCCATCATAAGAAAATTTTCGATTCTTGATTTCCAAGAATCGAAGCTTGTAGATGAATATGGTGGAGCCACCCTTGTGTCAAATCCAAGTCCATTTGGAATTGCATCTTGAAGTTGAGCTTGATAGAATCTTGAACTTGAAGAATTTGCTCCAACTTCTTCACCCTCTAGCTTTTCTTGATATGTTTGCCCCTTCCGGCGGTGATTCCGGTGAAGAGCAACCAAGCTCTGATACCACTTGTTAGGACCAAAAGTAGCTAGAGGGGGGGGTGAAAAGCTCGTCGCGTTCGCTCGGTGCTCGGCGTTGCTTGTTCCTTCAAAGATGTGCAGCGGAAAATACAGAAACAAACACACAACGCTAACACGGTTGGTTTTACTTGGTATCCACCTCACAAGAGGTGACTAATCCAAGGATCCACACCAACACACACACCCTCCACTAAATAAAATTCTCCTTTATGGTAACTACCAAGGGCGGAGAAGCCCTACAAGACTCAATACAAAAAGAGAGGGAAAGGATACAAGAAATACAAGCTTACAAGCTTACAATGAGTATAAACCCTAACCCTAGCTTCTCTTCTTGGCTTTGATCCGCCTCTTGACTTGGAAAACTTCCAAGATCCTTCAAGAACTGGCGATCTGAGCTTTGTGAGTGCTGTGGAGGAGCTGGCGAGAAATCTGGAGTGAATCGGAGAAGAGATGCTGCAGCCAACGCACGCCTGCAGCTCAAATACGACGCAACGGTCGGATCCCGATCGATTCGAATATTCCCAATCGATCGGGGAGGCTTTGGATCGATCCACGGATCGATCCGAGCTTCTGAGATAAGCGCTGGATCGATCCAGCGCTTATCGCGCGAAGCAGCCGCGTCCCAATCGATCCACTGATCGATTGGGACCTCTGGATCGATCCACGGATCGATCCAGAGGCTCTCTGTTCGCTGGGACAGGTCTGGATCGATCCACTGATCGATCCAGAGCCTGGATCGATCCACTGATCGATCCAGCACTTGATTTTTGTCCAAAACCAAGTCCCAAACCTCCCAAACCAACATCCGGTCAACCTTGACCTGTTGGTATGTCATGCCTAGCATCTAGTCACTCCCTTGACCTGCTAGGACTCCCTTACCAAGTGTCCGGTCAATCCCTTTGACCCACTTGGACTTTTCTCTGTGCCAAGTATCCGGTCAATCCCTTTGACCTACTTGGATTTTTCTTTCATGCCAAGTATCCAGTCAATCCTTTGACCTACTTGGACTTTTCTCTGTGCCAAGTATCCGGTCAATCCCTTTGACCTACTTGGACTTTTCTTTCATGCCAAGTATCCAGTCAATCCTTTGACCTACTTGGACTTCCCAGCACCAGATGTCCGATCATCCTTGATCCATCTGGATTTTCCCTTGCCTGGCTTCACTCACCAGGACTTTCACCTAGCTTCACTCACTAGGGTTTTCCATCTGCCTAGCTTCACTCACTAGGACTTTCACCTGGCTTCACTCACCAGGATTTCCATCTGCCTAGCTTCACTCACTAGGACTTCCTTCTGCCTGGCTTCACTCACCAGGACTTTTACTTTTCTTCTGCCTGGCTTCACTTACCAGGACTTTCCTTCTGCCTGGCTTCACTCACCAGGACTTCCATCTACCTAGCTTCACTCACTAGGTCTTTCATTTTGCCTAACATCCCAGTTAGGACTTCCCAGTCAAGTATCCGGTCAACCTTGACCTACTTGACTCTTCTTCAATCAATATCTTATTGTCAAACATCTAAACCCAAACCAAGACTCAGCTTGGTTACCCAGGTCAACCTTGACCTGAGGGATATTGCACCAACAATCTCTTGCAATGGTGTTTTTTCTCTAAGGATGTTGCACAATTTTAAAATACATCAGAGTACATTCTATAAATTTCTCGAAAGTGTGTTAGATCCTTTTTTTAATATTCTATGAATATAATCATATCCTTTTGAAGTTATTGGTCGTCTATTTAAGAGACGATGGACAAGCTCACTACGCATATAAGTTATATGCTCAATCAACACACATAGGATCCTATAAAATTCCACCAACAAACACCTAAGCATTTCGTTTAATTCTTCTTCCAATGCCTCTTCTTCTATTTATTCTTCTACTTCGTGCATGTTGATATTTGACATTTAAATGAACCATCTTATATCAAACAATATTATCTTCTAATAAAACTTAAAATATATACTTAAATTATTATTTTTAATAAAATAATAAATAACATACTTGGTCATAATTTTTTTTTTTTTTACTTTTTACTCTTTTTGGCTTGGTTTGACTAAAAAAGATAACGTCCTATTTTATAATTAAAAAAAAATCTTTAATAATAAAATTTTAAATTCAATAATATTATAATGATTTTAAATATTTTTTATTTATAAATTTGATTCGAAGAATTATCATGAAATGTTGGTCAATCTTTTAATTTGGTTAAATTTAATAAAGTGTTGAATTGCAAGAGTAAACAAATATAGTAATTTGAGAAAAAATAAAATATATTATAATTTTTCAGGTGCCAAAGCTGTTGTCTCATATGCATTAGTAAATCTAAGCTACTGAACAAAATTAGCAATACAGAACACCATTTTGCATCACAGCAAATTCACATGCATTATAGCCTTCAGAGATTGGTGATCAACCGAAAATAAGGTAGTTGGCCATGAAAAAAATCACTTGGATCTGGATTCTAATGTTGAAGCATAAAGTCTAATTTGAAGCCAGGCTCAAGTAGGTGGATGACTATTCTAGCGATGTCACAAGGATTGTGGCAATAGGATATTGATTTCGAGAGCTAGGATGTTGATCCAGAGAGCTTGGAGGAGACAAGTTTAAGGGTGTGCTTTCTTTTCTGCCTTAAAATTGTTTAGAGTTTGGTCCATCAGACTACCATCAAATATTAGCATTGGAATCTTGTGTCCATATTTTCGTGGCACATGCCTAAACTTTTGACCTTTGATGTTGCTTGCACAATAGTGTACCTCTTGTACTGCCACCACCATCATTATAAGGAAAACATTCAATATCATTATGTGCACTTATTTAGCTCATTCTGAAATTCAAGTGAGATGATCCAGAAAGAAAAATACACGTAAAGAAAGGTCGGTTGGTAGAAGTTATGAGTTGATTAATTATTCAACATCAAAGAAATAATCAAAATCGAGTATCGAAAATAGAAAGAACTTATTCGTAAAAAATTAAAGTAATTTTAAATCTATAGAAATTTCAAAACGAGAAGAATTTTTTTTTTTTAAATTTATATCAAATATTTTAGAGAATTCTTATTGGTTAAAATTTGTATTAAAAATTAAAAAACAATCCATAAAAATCTATTGAAATGATACTAAACTTTTTTTTATAGAATTTTAAAATATCATTTGGTATTTGATCCTGTCCGGATGCTGAGTCGATAGACGCTCGGGACGTGGCGCTCTCATTGACGGCGTATGAACCTCCGGCTGGCGTGAACCTCCGGTGAAAACCTACAAGCACAAAACCGAGTCGGGAAGGGGTTCCCGGCGACGGCCCTCCGACGCTCAAGTCAGCTCCGGCGAGAAGAGATCGAGGCAAAGTAACAAGAATGAAAACTGTAGCTACAGTAGATGAGAATGCATACATCCGTCGAAGGTTGGAGACCCTTATATAGGACTCTCAGGGGGTGCGTGCACACTTTCCGAGGCGTGCACGTCCCCCAAAGCATACCTAGAAATGGTCGTGTCAGAAAAGTGCGTCTGACGTCACATCTCAATCGTCCGAGTATATCCCTGACATGACAGTGGAAGTTTTCACCATAC
The DNA here is from genome assembly GCF_018446385.1 of Zingiber officinale. Classification (NCBI taxonomy): domain Eukaryota; kingdom Viridiplantae; phylum Streptophyta; class Magnoliopsida; order Zingiberales; family Zingiberaceae; genus Zingiber; species Zingiber officinale. The sequence continues at coordinate 134,615,810 of NC_055997.1, read as the reverse complement.
TCCGTCTGGTCCGGCTGCCGACCTGCCGTCTGTTGGTGGCGCTTGTCTCGAGGAAAATATAGACAGATGATATTTTTGTCGGTATCGGGCCGAGCGGCAGGGACGCTCGGCCTGTCAGCCATCCGGTCGTTCGATGGGCATCACGGCTGAGCCGAGCTGATCGTCCGCTCGACCGAGGGCGACTGGTGCGGTCCTCTGAACAAAAGGAGTCCTGCTTAGCTTGTGAGCGTCGGAAGATCGGCGTAACGACCGAGCTGTCAAAGCACCGGCTCGGGCGCTGTCCGAACCGATCGCTCAGGTAGGTTGACTTTGACTGTGACGGCCACAGGGTCGTTGACCATCATCCGGGCGGGCCCCCTTTCTTACCACCGGATCACGTGCCTCTTCCTCAAGTCTAGTCGAAGGAGGCTGTAAGTCCGACTGACTGGACTAGTCTGCCGGCACAGGGCCGACCGGTCAGGGAAGCCGAACGGCCCTAACACTACCTCATAACACAGACCGGGAGCATGCCCGTTATCACTTGGCAGAATTTTTACTGATTGGTCTGCCTATCTGAAGATGGTCAACGATGACCTGCCCCAAATCTCCTCGGAATGCTCGTAAATCCATCCATTAGGGTCGAGCACGCGGTCACGCCCTCGTAATGACATTCATTAAATGCCCTCCTATGATTGACAGCCATGTGGCACCACCGCCGTCATCACACGCTCGAGGTGACAAGCTTGATGTGACCTCTGGTGGTTTGAATTCAACGGTGTGATTTGCGTCTTAGGGCCTGCGACCTAGATCGGACGGCTCCGCTCGGCCGAACCTCTTTTTAATAAAGTCGTTGTGTCGTTTTTGCTTCATTTCGCAGTCTTCGCGTTTTGGTGCTCCGACTATTCGTTGTTCATCGCTCCATCGACGATTTTGTGTTCAGGGGCGATTTGTGTTCAGGGCTCCGTCGACACACGCTTTCATTCCATCCTCCGTGTAAGGCCATTGCTCCTTCTTGTCTTTGCCTCCGCTTCTCTCGCCTTTTTGAGCTTTTAGTGTTCCCCTGTCGTCTTTTTTGTTGACATCCCTATATTCTCACTTTCTCCACTGTTCTGGCGATGGTGAGTTCGTCGCAACTGTCTAACCCTGCTCCCGGCCTCTGGTATACTGCCATGGAGAGCCGGTTTGATGAAGGTGACGCGGTGAGCCTCGTCCGCACCTTTGAACTTCCTCCTGACCATAAAATAATATTAGCTACTCCATCCGATCGGACTCATGATCCGCCGACTCGCACTACTTGTTTCTTCTGAGACCAGTTTGTAGTTGGTCTGCGTTTTCCCCTACATCCGTTCGTCATCGAAGTATGTAATTATTTTCGCCTCCCGCTCGGCCAACTCGTTCCAAACTCGTTTAGATTGCTATGCGACGTAGTTGTCTTATTTAGGCTGCACGACATCCCTTTAGTTCCCAAAATTTTCCATTACTTCTACTATCTCAAACAGTCCGAGTGGGGTACTTTCCTTTTCCAGTCTCGGATCGGCCTTATCTTTTTCGACAAAATGTCCACCTCTAATAAACACCGGAAAGAATACTTTTTCTTTCTGCATTTACCCGAGTTACCGCCCTTCCGAACCAAGTGGCAGACCGTCGTTCCCTCTACACCAGAGCTCGGTAAATGCAAGACCCAGCCGGCCTACCTTCACACAGCCAACATGCTGGCCGGCCAAAAGTTCAACATCCATGAACTGCTTTGTGAGGGCGTATTATACATGTTCGGGCTAAGTCCGATCCACTCAAAACTTCCGAGCAGCATGGGTAAGAGCTCTCTTGATCCTTTTTCCCTTTTGATATAACTGATTTGTTTTCCCTTCCTGCAGCTGATATCATGATGCGCGCTTGCGCTACCGAGCGGATGAGGTTGAGGGCTGCCGAGATTGAAGCGACGGCTGCTAAGGAGATGGTCGGCCTTGGCATTGCGCGCGGTCGGCTCACACGAAGGTGAGAGCGGCGAAGCACCTACTGCTATCGACGGATCGGTCGCTCGGGTTTCTACAACTGAAGCAGTGGGCGATGCTACTTCGTCCGCTAGACATCCCTCTACTCAAGACGAGGACGTGGAGCACTCGGGCGAGGATGCTCCTTTGGTATTCCTCAAACGGCGTCGGACGGAGATACCGGCCCGGTCGGCTACACCTGCGGAACAAGTGTCTGAGCAGGTTGGCGTTCCTTCCGCAGGGGTCGACCTGGCTCCGGCTTCAATCGAAGCAATTTCCTCAGATCGAACTCTTTCACAGCTCGATCTACCGGTAGACCCTATTGAAGCGCAACCAGTCAGTTCTCTGCCCCCGGCCTTGTCGACGTATACGTCGCTCCGGCATCACTTCTGCTCCGACCGGCCAGTCCTCCGGTCCTTCAGGTTCAGCTCAGTCTGCTCCGAGTGGCCGCCGAGTGGTTAAGGTCGTCTTGCACCTACCAACAGAAGAGTTCATTCTAGAAGTTGACCGACCCACAATTCCCGAGCATCAGATCACTATCCGTGGACCGCTTACCAGAATATGGGAGGATGTGAGGGCCCATGTTGCCCTGATGACCCCCGGTCAGCTCGGCGACAGCGATCTGCAGCAAGCCACCGATGTATGCCTCCCCTACCTCCCTTTACATTATTATTTTTGCTAGGCTTTTAATGTTATTTTATCTGAGTGCAGAGCTGGGTGGAGAGCATCGCCGTCAGCAACCGCTTGGAGCTGCTGGAGGAAGAGTTGAAGAAACTTAAGATTTCCGAGGGAGGCCCGGCACAGGGGCCTTCACCTTCTGAGCTAAAGGTCGAGCTGGTCAAGACAAAGAGGCTCCTAGAAGATGAGCAGCATAAATCCTCTGGACTGGAAACCACGGTGGCTCGGTTTGAAGCTAGGGTCCAGACACATGACTAGGAGATCAAGCTGGCGACTACAAAGAAGAACAAGGCCATTAGACGCAAAAAATGTTGAGGCCCGAGCGCTGGAGCAACGTGTCCAGGAATTGGTTGACCTACTGTCCGCCGAACAGACAAGTTGATTGGTGCAGCAAACTGACTTCCAGGGAAAACTGAAGAATCTCCAGGACGCCCTCGAAACTTCTCGAGCCGCCCTCAAGGAGTACCAGGACGGCGAATCAGGTCACCTTGCTGTGATGAGGCAAATTTATATCCGCTCGGAAGATTTTGCCCAGAAAGTATGTGACCGGCTCGTTATTGCCTTTGAGGAAGCCATTAATTCTACGACTACTTATTTGAAGGGTAAGGATCACCTTCCTGAGGCGATGGCTATCCCGCCTAAGGACCTGGCCGGGCTACTCGAGGTCATCCCTGACTCGATCTTTAATTGTCTGGAGTGAGGAGGGCTAACCATTTTGTAAGCTGTTGATGTATGTTAACCGTTCGGCGGGAACTTTTTAATGAAAGTTTTTTCGTGTTTACTCCTGTCATTGGTTGATTGCTTAAGTCCGAGCGGGATACTTGACATTGATTTCTGATAAATGCCAGTATAGCAACTCCTTGATATGGAACCGCCGCTTCGGCCATTACTTGGAGATTTAGAGATGCTTTTGATCGGATATTCATTCTTGACGAACCGACCCTTAGGTTGTCGTTCAACGGACTTCGGGCCGGGGGTTCATAGTCACCGGTTCGACATTAGAGTTTAACGTCGCTGCTCGACGGTCTTCGGGTCGGGAGGTTTATAGTCGTCGGTCCGACTCTAGAGTTTAACGTCGTCGCTCGACGGTCTTCAGGCCGGGGTGTATATAGTCGTCGGTCCGACTCTAGAGTTTAACGTCGCCGCTCGATGATCTTCAAGCCGAGGGGTTTATAGTCGCTGGTCCGACTCTAGAGTTTAACGTCGTCGCTCGACGGTCTTCAAGCCGGGGGGCTTATAGTCACCGGTTCGACTCTAGAGTTTAACATCGCTGCTCGACGGTCTTTGGGCCGGGAGATTTATACTCTAGAGTTTAACGTCGCCGCTCGACAGTCTTCAAGCCGGGGGATTTATAGTCGCCGGTTCGACTCTAGAGTTTAACGTTGCTGCTCGACGGTTTGATGGAGTGTAGCCGTTCGACGCAAACCGGTCATACCCTTGTGTGTCATGAATTCCTTCCTGCGATCAAAGGATACCGAAGAACGAAAATACACTTAATGAATTACATTGGCGCACCTTTCAACCAGCTCGGTACGGCTGGAGATGGTTAGCGCTCCATGGTCGTTTTAGCTGTCGTCCGTCTTCATCTTCCAGGTAATAGGTGCCTGATTGGAGCTTCTCGATGACCTTGAAGGGCCCGGCCCAGGGAGCCTCCAGCTTGCTCACATCGCAGACCGGCTTTACCTTCTTCCATACAAGGTCGCCGCCCTAGAATGCCCTGAGAATTACTCGTCTGTTGTAATTCTGCTTCATTCTTTGTCGGTACGCCATTAGCCGGATGACTGCTTTGGCTCGCGCTTCGTCTATCAAGTCTAGCTCCAACTCTCTCCGCTCAGCGTTACTTGCGTCGTACTGTTGCACCCGAGAGGATTCTACTCCGACCTCCACGGGAACGACAGCCTCTCCTCCGTACACCAAGTGGAAAGGCGTGACCCCTATTCCTTCCTTAGGGGTAGTGCGAATCGCCCATAACACGCTGGGTAGCTCATCTATACCCAGCTGCCACCGACATAGTCGAGCCAAACTCGAAGAATCCGAAGGATCTCCCGATTGGCGACCTCGGTCTGGCCGTTGCTTTGCGGGTAGGCTACAGAGGTGAAGTGTTGCTGAATGTCGTACCCCTCGCACTATTCTCGGAGCTGCTGTCCGACGAACTGCCACCCATTGTCAGACACGAGCCGACGTGGAATACCGAACCGACATATTATGTGCTTCCAGATGAACTTCTTGACCATCAGCTCAGTTATTTCCGCCAATGACTCGACCTCGACCCATTTGGAGAAGTAGTCCACCGCCATAAGTAAAAACTTCCGCTGCCCGGTCGCCATCGGGAAAAATCTCATAATATCCATGCCCCATTGGTCGAACGGGCAGGACACTGTAGACGCCTTCATCTCCTCAATGGGTCAGTGGGTGGAGTTATGATATTTCTGATAGGAAAGGAAGGTGGCGACGGTCCGAGCGGCATCTTCCTGGAGGGTCGGCCAAAAGTACCCGGCTAGCAGAATCTTCCTTGCCAACGAGCGGTCGTCTGGGTGTCCTCCACAAGACCCTTGATGTACTTCTTGCAGAATATAGTCCACATCCTTCGGACCAACACATTTGAGTAGAGGCCTGGAGAGTGCTTTTTTGTAGAGCTGGTCGCCAATGAGGACAAATCGACCAGATCTCCTTCTGAGCAGATGCGCTTTCTCCCGATCGAAGGGTGTTGCTCCTTATTTCAGAAATTCTGCTATAGTCGTCCGCTAGTCATTTGGAAATGTGAGCCCCTCCATCCGGTCGATGTGGGCGACCAGAGATACCTGCTCGATCGATTGTTGAATGACAATTGGTGATATCGAACTGGCTAGCTTAGCCAGCTCATCTGCAGCCTCATTATCCGCTCGGGGGATCTTCTGGATGATCACCTCTCGAAAACTGGCCTTCAGTTTTTCGAAGGCTTCCGCATAGAGCTTGAGCCTAACGCTGTTTATCTCGAATGCTCTCGAAAGTTGTTGAGCAGCCAACTGTGAATTTGAATGAATCAAGACCCTGCTAGCTCCCACATGTCGAGCGGCCTGTAAGCTCGCTATCAGCGCCTCATACTCTACTTCATTATTGGTCGCTCGGTAATCTAGTCGTACGGACAAGTGCATTCGTTCTTCGTGAGGGGAGATTAACAGCATGTCGATCCCACTTCCTTGCCGAGTGGATGATCCATCCACGTACACCTTCCAGGTGGCTTCGGGCTCGGGATCTTGCACCTCAGTGACAAAGTCTGCTAACGACTGCGCCTTGATGGTCGTCCAGGGCTAGTACCGTATGTCAAATTCTCTAAGATCTGTGGTCCATTTGATTAGCCGACCGGACGTCTCTGGATTGAGAAGGACCCTTCCCAGGGGGGTGTTCTTCATCACAATGATTGGGTGCGCCAGGAAATAAGGGCGAAGCCTTCGAGCGTCGAGAACCAGCGCAAAAGCTAACTTCTCGAGACCAGTGTAGCGAGACTCAGCATCCTTTAGTATGTGGCTCAAGAAGTACACAGGCTGCTCCTCGCCGTCTGGTCTCATAAGAGCCGACCCGACGACATATTCAGTCGAGGTCAAGTAAACTCTAAGGGCCCTCCCGGTGACCGACTTGGCTAACACAGGTAAGGAATTGAGGTATACTTTGAGCTCTTCGAAGGCTTTGTCGCACTCTGCATCCCATTGGAACTTGGTGGCTCGGCGCAGAATCTTGAAAAACGGAAAGCTCCGGTCGACGGTCCTCGAGATAAATCTGGACAGCGCGGTTATCCGTCCCATGAGGTGTTGCGCTTCCTTCAGGCTTCTGGGAGGCGATATGTCTTGCAGCGCTTTCACTTTACTGGGATTTGCCTCTATGCCCCACTCAGTAACGATGTACCCCAGAAAGCGTCCACTTTTTACTCCGAACAGACACTTCTGGGGATTTAGCTTGACCCCGTATGTCCTCAGCGTCCCGAAGGTTTCTTCTATATTTGCACAAAGGTTGACCACTCGGATTGATTTAATAAGTATGTCATCAACGTATACCTCCAGGTTTCACCCGATCTGCTTCAGGAACACTTTGTTCATGAGTCGTTGGTATGTGGCATCGACGTTCTTTAGTCTGAACGACATTACGTTGTAGCAGTAGGTGTCGTTCGTTGTAATGAAACTCACTTTCTCCTGGTCTTCTCGGGCGAGCGGCACTTGGTGGTAACCCTAATTAACATCCAACATGCATATCAGCTCGCATCTAGTGGTTGAGTCTACCATCTGGTCAATTCGGGGCAGAGGGTAAAAGTCTTTTGGGCATGCCCTATTTAGATCCCAGAAGTCGATGCAGACCCTCTACTTATTACCCGGTTTGGAGACTAGCACCACATTGGCTAGCCAGCTTGGGAACTGCACCTCTCGTATGTGGCCGACCGCCATGAGTTTCTCGACTTCCGCTCGGATGATGACGTTCTGCTCGGCACTAAAGTCCCGCTTCTTCTGCTTGACGGGATGAGTGTTCGGCCGGACATGAAGCTCGTGCTGCGCCACTCTCGGCGAGATGCCCGGTAGCTCGTGTGTTGACCACGCGAAGACGTAGTTGTTGCGCTACAGGCAACTGATCAGCTCCTCCTTCGGGCCCGCTTCCAGGTCCGATGCAACGAAGGTGGTGGCCTCCGGTCGGCTATCCCGGATTTGCACTTCTTCTTTTTTCTTCATAAACTAAGGGGGGAGGCCTTTCAGTTATAACATTTACCTCGATCCAGAGGGCCTTCCGAGCGGACCTCGACTCGTCTCGGACCATCTCCACATAGTAGCGTCGTGCTGCCAACTGATCGCCTCTGAGCTCTCCCACTTGGTCTTCGATAGGAAACTTGATCTTCTGATAGAATGTCGAGACGACAGCTTGGAATTCAGCGAGGGCTGGTCGACCCAAAATGACGTTGTACGCCGAGCGCGCATCCACTATGATAAAGTTAGTGCTCTGCGTCCTTCTGAGCGGCTCTTCACCGAGCGAAATAGCCAATTTCATCGGGCCGACCGGCTGAACCTCGTTGCCAGTGAATCCGAATAGGGGCGTTGTCATACGCAGCAGCTCAGCCCTGTCGATCTGAAGCTGGTCGAACGCCTTCTTGAAGATGATGTTGACCGAGCTCCCTGTGTCAATAAAGATGCGATGAATAGTGTAGTTTGCTATTACCGCTCGGATGATGAGGGCGTCGTCGTGAGGCACTTTAACTCTCTCGAGGTCGCCAGGGGCGAAGCTGATTTCGGGCCCGTTCGCCTTCTCTCGGTTGCATCCCACGGCATGGATCTCTAGCCGTCGGGCGTACGACTTGCGGGCTCGGTTGGAGTCACCGCTGGTTGGCCCACCAGCGATGATGTTGATTTCCCCCCGAGCGGTGTTGCATCTATTTTCTTCCTCCCAAGCAGACTGTTTGGCTCACTCATGGGAGGCTTGAGGGTTGCTTCTTGGTTGGTTCGGGTGTCGCTGCTCGGGTGATTGTCTGGCTTCTCGCCGTCCGGCATTTTGATGATTATGCCGCCGGTCAGGCGAAGGCGATCGACGACGATAGCTCATGGGCTTAGTGACTAGGGCGAGACTCCAAGAGTCGCGGGTGTTGTGGGTTGCCAACTGATGAATTGAACAAAACGTGGGAGTCCATACATTTCCTTTCGGCTTAGGTCGTTCGGCCGCCACGTGTTGGACAACGTGCGACCTTGATTCCTGATGCGACCTCATCCTCTCGACCCGGGGTCCTTTGGGTGGTTGATGAATGGCTTGAGGCCTTCGCTCGGCTGACACTGCTAACTCTGTCGGTGTTTCCTTTTTACGGACCGCTTGCGCCTCCTCCACGTTGATGTATTCGCTCGCCTTTTTCAACATATGGTCATAGTCGAGCGGTGGTTTCCTGATGAGTGAGCGGAAGAAGTCGCCATCCATCAACCCCTGGGTGAAGGTGTGCATCATGGTCTCGGATGAGACTGCAGGAATGTCTAGAGCGGCCTGATTAAATTGCTGGATGTAAGCTCGGAGAGTCTCTCTGGCCCCTTGCTTCATGGAGAACAGATTGACGTTGGTCTTTTGGTATTGCCTGCTGCTCGCAAAGTGGTGGAGGAAAACCATCCGGAAATCCTTAAAACTTCGAATCGATCCGTCCGGCAACCTCCGAAACCAACATTGTGCGGAGCCGGACAAGGTGGTGAGGAAGACCTTGTATTTGACTCCGTCGGTGTATTGATGGAGAGTTGTGGCGTTGTCGAACTTACTGAGGTGGTCGTCCGGGTCGGTTGTACCATTGTACTCTCGATCGCTAGAGGAGCGTAATGCTTTGGGAGCGGGTCTTGTAGGATCGCCTCAGAGAACTGGCGATTGATCCACTCGGGGGATAACTCGGTTCGAGGCGACTTCCCCTTCCTAGCATCCCGCACGGGCGCTTCATCGGATGATCTCTGGTTGGCTTGGCCCAGCTCGGACGGAGTCTGGAACAGGGCCCGATGGAATGGAATAGGGGCAGCGGGTGCCTCTCCTGGTGTGCCGATCTGCCCACTATTCTGCGCCCACGTAGAAAATTGCTCCAGTCGATCTTCCAGTGCCGCTCGACCACCTGACGCCGAGGTGGCCTGCTGTGCCGGCCGCTCGGCGTGAGCCTTTTGTTGCTGCTCCACTATCTTCGCTGCTCGCGCCTGGATGAGCGCGTCGAGCTCTTCTTGGGAGAGCATCACAATGTGTTGACGTCCAGCTTCTTCCATCGTCTCGGCTCCGGATCCAAGTGTGTTCCCACATACGACGCCAATTTGATCCTGTCCGGGTGCTGAGTCGACAGACGCTGGGGACATGTCGCTTTCGTTCACAGCGTATGAACATCCGGCTAGCATGAACCTCCGGTGAGAACCCGCAAGCACAAAACTGAGCCGGGAAGGGGTTTCCGACGACGACCCTCCGATGCTCAAGTCAGCTCCGGCGAGAAGAGATTGAGGCAGAGCAACGAGAATGAAGATTGTAGCTACAGTATATGAGAATACATACCTCCGTCGAAGGTTGGTGGCCCTTATATAGGGCTCCCAGGGGGCGCATGTACGCTTTCTGAGGCGTACACATTCCCCAAAGTATACCTAGAAATGGTCGTGCCAAAAAAGTGCGTCTGACGCCATACCTCAATTGTCCAAGCATATTCCTGACGTGACAGTGGAAGCTTCCACCGTACGATTCTTTGTCTGGTCCGGCCGCCGACCATGTCGTCTGTCGATGGCGCTTGTCTCGAGGAAGATATAGACAGATGCTATTTTTGTCGGTATCGGGTCGAGCGGGTCGTTCGATGGGCATCACGGCTGAGCCGAGCTGGTCGTCCGCTCGACCGAGGGCGACTGACGCGGTCCTCTGAACAAAAGGAATCCTGCTTAGCTTGTGAGTGTAGGAAGCTCGGCGTAACGACCAAGCTATCAAAGTGTCGGCTCAGGCACTGCTCGAACTGATTGCTCAGGTAGGTTAACTTTGACTGCGACCATCACAGAGCCGTTGACCATCATCCGAGTGAACCCCCTTTCTTACCACCGGATCAGTATTTAAACTTAACGTTTTAAAATTAAATCTAATTTGAATACTATTAGATTTATATAAAATTTATAAAAATCTAGATTAAATATACTTATACTTTTAAAATCCATAAAAATTATTCAAAATAATTAAAAGTGAATACACCCCTCTCAAACTTAGTATAGACGAATTGATAATTTTGAAAGGCTAAGTACATGCTAAGGTAAAAAGATGGAATTGCGAAGTTTAAAATAACTTTACTTAAGAAGAAAATATACACTAGACATTTCATTTCGTTGGAATGCAAATATTTAGTCCAAATGGCTTGCCAACAAACAAAAGAATAAATAAATAAATAAACAACACGATTTATCCCACCGCCAATTTACACACAGCCCCCAACCACTCCCAACAACATAATTAATAAAATAATAATCCAATACTATCTCTTCGCTGACCATCTATTTCGATCCGTGAACGCCGTCAATCAAAATATGTCTCACTTCGATGGACGGATCAGATCATTTTCAGCTGACGGTGAGTTGCGGAAATCCCAAAGAACGGAGAGGAGATAACGGCGGCAGGTTAAAGATGCCCGTCGTCTCCCCATCCCAAACCCCTTTCCAACTCGATGGCGTCAGGGGGCACGGCGGCGGAGCACGCCCCTCGCTGCTGCCCTCGACTTCCGGCGACCGCTCCTTCTTAATCGCCCTCGATTCCGCCACCCATCCTTCCTCCTCCGCCTCTCGCTTCCTCTTCTCACCGGACGACGCCGTGACAGCCGGAGCCGGAACCCAGCCGCCACCGGCACCGATCTCGTGGGGGAAGTTGAGGATCGCCTTGCGGCCGCGCATCTGGAAGGCGGCGCGGTCATAGGCCTTGGCGGCCTCGACGGCGCTGTCGAAGGTGCCGAGCCACAGCCGCGTCCCTCGCCGGGCGGGGTCGCGGATCTCGGCCGCGAACTTGCCCCACGGCCGCTGGCGGACCCCGCGGTACCGCCTCGCCTCGTTGTTCCCGGAGACGGTTGGGAAGGCAACGGGATCTCGGGGAAGGACGGATACGGTGAGGCGCGGGCGACGGTGGAGGGACGGCAGGTCCTGGGGTGCGTCATCGTCGCCGAGGAGGTATTGGCTGATAAAATCAAGGGTGAGGCAGTCATCCGTCGAAGCCATCTAGAAGAAGAAGATCCCAGTGATAGCAGGAGATGAGAGAGTGGAGAGTTGAGTGGAAATGGTTGGAAGAGTCGACACTTATAACAAAGGGAGAACGAGATGGTTCGGAGAAGGAGTCGATTGTTGAAAAAGCATAGAAAAACTAAAAGGAATGACGTTGGATCTGGTCATCTAATCCTGACTCTGTGTGCGCGCGCGGAAGGAGGTAAGAAGGAACGGGCAAGTGGGATGAGGAGGGTGCGTGGATGAATCCGGAAGCAAGTGTCGAAGTGATGTGGACGCGTGGTCCTTGCGCCGGGAGTATGATCACGGTTCGTCGTAATGTTCAATAGTCAAATGGTCGAGAATTGGATAAAACACTACTGTTCAGTGTCAGCAGCAAAATAGAAGCGATGTAAATTATTTCCCCCTCCCTGCTAAATGACACTTCTACCCTTTTTCTTTTTTTTTCATTTTTACTTAAGTTTTATTTAGTTTTTTAATTAATTTTATTTATTATTTTTATCAATACTTATATATTTTTTAAATTTTATTTAGTTTTATTTTTTTAATCAGTTTTATTTATTATTTTTTATCATATTTTTTTAATTTTATTTAATTTTATTTTTAAATCAATTTAGTTTATTTTTTCAATTTTATTTATTTTTTATTTATTTTTATTTTTTTAATCAATTTTATATATTATTTTTTATGAAAATTTTTTATTTTATATAATTTTTAACATATATTAGAATCTCACATTTCTTTAAAATTACCTTCCTAATTCGACATTTAAATTATTTTTATCCAAATCTTGACACATGATAAAATCTTCTCTCTCTTTAAATTATCCTTCCTTTCTCACTCTTGACACATGACACATGTCAAAACCTCTCACTTTTTTTAATTACTCATCCTCCAAGCATTGACACTTGTCAAAACGCCCCTTTATTTAAATTACCCCTCTTCAACGCTTAACATATGTCAAAACCTCCCATCCCTTTAAATTACCGATCCTCCAATCCTTGACACATGTTAAACATCACTCTCCCTTTAAACTATCCTTTCAACCCTTGACAGATGTCAAAATCTCTTCTCTCTTTAAATTATTTCCCTTCTCACTCTTGACACATGTTAAAACCTTTCTTCCCTTTAAATTACTTAATTTCAACCCTTGATACATGTCAAAATTTCTCATCTCTTTAAATTATCCCCTTCTAACTTTTAACATATGTCAGAATTTTTCATTAGTATTTTTATTAATTTCAAATATATAATTCTTATTTTGATCCATATTTTTTTACTTTTAAAAATTTTACAAATAATAACTCTTAATTTTTCACTAGTAAAATTTTTACAATAAAATATTACAAACATAAAAAAAACGTAAAAAAATGATTGAACAGGAAGAAAAATAAAATGATTAAAAAAATAAAATCAATAGATAAAAGGGAAAAAAAACGTGGGAATTGATTAAGAAAAGGATATAAGGATAAAAAGATTTGGTGGGCCCGGAAGGTGAGGGTGTAGGGAGGGGGAAAAGCAGCTCTCGAAGCGATCGATGACCAGGCCGTTTGATGGATGGGAATCGATAACGCTTGACCGGTTTAATTTATTACGTTTGGATTCAGTCCTCGTGGCGTAATGACTTGACTCCAGCACGTGGATGTTTTACCCCGCCCAGTTTTGACTTGAATGCGCCGGGAACGAGGATTTTATAATAATTCAGATTTTTTTAAATTTAACTCGATTAATGTTAAGATAGATGATTTTCTTTTTAAATTTACCGATAGCAGGTTATATAAGATTTAAAAATAATCCGAATATTTATTTAATATTAAACTTATTTAAAAAAATAATAAATCCAGCTAATTTTGAGGTAACCAAGCTGCTATAAAATTTTTCCATTGATGATCATAATAAATAAGAAAACGTTAGTGATGAACAATTAAAAAATTTAACATCCTTTAATTACACACATCATCTATGAATCTAGATTGAAGGGGAGAGTTCGTGATGAACTTTATTTTTAAAAGATACATACATATCTACGTTAAAAAAAACAAAGGTGAAGGGGAGTGTATAATTATACTTATGAAACTGATACAAATGCATTAGTTTTTGTTTTGATTTGAATTGATTGTGTCTAACACAATAAGTGAGTTCCAATTAAAATTTATTAATGATCATAAAATATCCCAAGATCTAAATTTTCTAACATAATTAGAATTACGTGAGTTTCAGGAATACATTAATGTTAGTGTTAATTATATAATAATTCTAAGTCTAATCTGAACTGATAACATTTTATCCCAGGTATAAGGAATACATTAATGTTAGTGTTAATTATATAATAATTCTAAGTCTAACAATGAATCTGAACTAATAACATTTTTTCCCAGGTATAAGGTATGAATCAAACTTGGAGGGGCATGGTTACATTTAGAAGAATCCTAGTATTACATTAGTTTTAATTTGGATTGAATTTGATTAAGAGCATCCACATCAATTTTTCTATTACTATATCTAAAATTTTAGATAAATGATCCATTTTATTAAATTTAGATAATCACTTTTCACTACACACTACATCAAATACCCTAAAATTTCCATCCTCCTTAAATTTTTTATTATTTTTTTCTCTTTCTTCTATTTTTTATTATTATATTTATGAAATGAGCGGAAGGAGAGAAATTGAAAAGATTAAGTGGAAGGAGAGAGATTAAAAAAATATTATTTTATTTTTAAGGTAAGGTTTCATTCCTTAAATTTAGAGAATCACTATTCATCAAATTTAAATTTGGAAAATAAATAGGATAATTGATGTAGAGGATTTTTAGTTACCCTATCCAAAATTTAAGGTAAAATCTTTGGATAAAGTAGTTGATATGGATCCTGTTAGTGAATCAAAACTCATATAATATCCAAAATTTAAAATTTTAAAATGATATTAGTATTATTGTTAAGTGAATATAATAATATAAGTCCAATAATGACTTATGCTAAATTTAATTAAAATTGTATAAATTTTTAAAACTCACACCAACCTATTTAGAGTGTAAAATAAAGGTTGGAGAGCATAGTTACATTCAAGAGACTTCTAATAACATATTTATTCTTATTTGAATTAATTTAAATATTTCCAAGACCAAGATTTGATCAAAAGTAATTGATGGTCAAGGAAGGACGAATCTTTTTAAGGGTTGTCTTGGGCTTTAGTCCAATCCAAAGAATTTTTTTATTACCTATTGTAAAAGAATTTATAAAAAAGTTTTCACTATTAGATTTATTGCACATTGATTTTTTTTTTTTAAAAAAGAATTACTTAGCTCATCTCCTTTTTCCGTCCTTTGATGGTCATATAGTGAATAATGGCCATATTTATAAATTTCAATAGGGTTAGAATTAGGAGAGTTTTAGGAATACATAGGTGTTATTTTCGAGTGAATATGATAAACTTGAGTGCATCCGTATGTGTCAAAACTATATAAGGTTGATTTTTTTTTTTTTAAAAAAAAAGCAAATTCATAGAAGACTAAATAGGGTGTAGAACCAAGGTTAAAAAAGCACAATTACACATATGAGAGTTCCAAAAATACATCAATCTTTGTTTGAATTAAATTTAATAAGCCTAAATTCATAAGTGAATTTTTGACAAAACTCACTAATGGTATTACATGGTCCAGATTCAAAAAATTTGAATATGGTTAGAGTCACAAAGTTTTAGAAATAGAATAGTATTGTGATTACGTGAATATGATAAATCTAACATAAAGCGCTAGTGGGGGAGTAGCCCTCATAGTTTTTTCATGATTTTAAAAAGCACTCGTGTAAAGAGTAAGTGCAACGGAATAAAAGCAAGAGATAAAAAGTAAACAACACGTTAACACAATTAAAATTTACTTGATTTGAAGCCTGTGACCACCCCTATTCCAAGACCCGCTCTCATTGAGTGTTTTCGATAGACCTTCTACTAGTAGTTCGAAAAAGATTATAATAATGAAGTATAAGAACTACAATGATTTAAAACAGTAAATAAAATTATACCAACAACTTTTAAAGATTTGAAGTTGCGAGTCTTTGGTCGTTAGAGCACCATTTGAGCATCGTAGAAGTGTTTTCTGAGTAGTGTGCGAGAAAGAAACTTCTTTGAATTGATGTGCTTGAGCTACTGGTCAAAGCCTCATTTTATAGTCTCATCCAAATGCCAGGATCCCCTCTTGGATGCCCCCATAGGGCTGACATGGCGTGCTTTTGTTGAAACTTGATCCCGCAAAACTCATCCATCTCCGGACGCCTGGATCATGACGTAGGCCGTGTTGGGTTTTTCGGGCCGCGAAAACCGCTTTTCGCGTCGCGGAAACCCCGAATCGCCCAAGCCACGAATCTCGTGCAAGGTAAAACTTTCGAAAAAATACGAGTACGAGTTTAAAACACGATCGACTCTTAGATCTACGAGGGAAAAACATTTACCCTTGATGCGTGCCCTTCGCAATCCCGCAACGTCCAAAGGTAGCCGGATCTCGAGACCGTCAAGCGAACGGTCCTCTAGCGGTATCCACACGAACAAGGAGTGGTCTTCTACCACTCAAAGATGGAGAAGAGAACCCACAAGTGTGCTAGCACTTTCTAGGGCTCTCGGATTGGATCTAAAAGGTGAGAAAGGAGAGAAGGGAAAAAGGAACTCACACACTCCTCTAGTTACTCTCCTTTTGTGACCTTCACACCACCTAGTTGCTTAGAATCAACTCTCACTTCTTCTCCACCATGAAGCCACGACCATCAGCAAGCTAGAGAGAGGGAGAAGCACCCAAGGAAGAAGAAGCATTGAACACCATTCAATTTTTACCAAATGAAAACATCTCATCACTTAGTGTGGCCGGCCACCACATGTGTAACCCCCACATTAATGTGGCCGGCCACATTAAGAGGATTAATGGTGTGTAACCTCCATGAGGTGGCACACCATTATATAAGGGGATGATGTGGCATGCCATGTAGGATGAGTCATCCTCATGATGTGGCAATTCATCAAGTCAAAACTTGATGTGTCAACCTCTATTTGGTCAAGTCAAACTTGACCAATGCTCTTCCTTGTTGAGTTAAATCCAAGCTTTGATTCAAGCCAATTTTAATTTAATGAATCTGAATTCATTAATATAAATTGACTCATGAATCAAATTTAAATTAGACTCATTCAACAATTGAATCTAATTGAGTCTAACTCAATAAGTCTAATTTGAATCCAATATTTGATTCATCATATGAATCTAATCCTATTGGTTCATCATATGAACCTAATCTCCATGCACATGTTCTTTGTGTGTGACCCAATAGGTTCTTGTAACGTTGGCAATGTTATAAACTCTTTTAGAAACATAAGCAATGAGCGGCATCTAGCAATACATCATTGCTACCCAAGTTACAAGAAATGTTGAGATCCAACATCACCTTGTAACTACTAACTGTGACTCCTCACAATATGTGACAAGTGTCCTTCTATCCTAGACATATAGATTGATCAATGTGAGGCATAGACCGTGTCATCCTCTGACCAATCTAAATCTTGAACTCCGAGTAGACTCACTCAATCAAATGAGCTCAATATCTCATATTGACTCATTTGGGTATGACCATACACTTCGTGGTCTCACTCTATCAAGAATATCGATGTCTCTCCCGTCATATAGGAGGGATAGATCTCATCTACATCACTCACATCCCTCTGCATAATTTGTTATATACCCAGTAATCGCCTTTATAGTCCACCCAGTTACGGGTGACGTTTGACGAAACTAAAGTACATAACTCCTTATGTAGGGATCCATGGTGACTTCAGGTCTAAGGACTAATAGTCATACTAATAGCCACATGAGAAAGTATATGATACTCATATAACGATCCATGATACTTTCTCATGGCGGGTCATTCAGTATACATTCTCTAATGCATACCCATGTGTCAGCTTGATATCTCTATATCCATGACTTGTGAGATCAAGTCATCGAGCTGACCTACATGCTAGTCTTATTGTATTAACATTGTCCCTGAATGTTAATACTCGACTAGGAATGATTTAGAGTAGTGTTCCCTATATCATCTCACTATCGATTCAACTAATCGATTGATATAGGTATGAACGTTCTACTCAAGGACGTTACTATACTTATTTTATCTAACACTAATACAAATAAGCATAATAACAAAAAACTAATGCCTTTATTAATATACAAAAATATGATATACATGAGTCCATACAATCATCAAATGATTGACTCTAGGGCTCTAACTAACAAGCCGCCCAATCGACGTGCTCCAAGTCAACTTTTGGATGAACATTGCTGGTTGGGGCACCTGGACATGCTCAGAGCGCCTGGCCCCTCTAGGTGCCTGCGGTGCGGCCCAGGTGCTGCTTCGAAGCGCCTGACACGGGCACTTGGAGCATCTCCGGGCGCCTGGATCGTCCAAGCGCCTGGACAATCTCTGGACGCTTGGATGCCTGCTTTCTAGTAATCTTTATCCCGCACCACAGGTTAATCCAAGCAACAGTATAAAGAATAAGTTTTGACAGCTTTCGGGCTGTCCGGTTCTGACTTTGAGTTTCGTTGAAACTCTAGGTTGGATTGATGGCTACTGTTCCCTCTTCAGGAAACACGCCCCTCATCTACTTCTCTCAGGAGAGATTACTTTTTGTCAGACAAGTCCTCCAGTCTGTTTGAGCTTTTGCTCGGTACTCGAGACCAAAGGACTTTCTACTGGACGTCCAAACCCCCGACTCGTCCAGTCTTTCACATGGTGTCTGCGATCGGGGGTCTTTCACCTAGTATTCTCAACTCTAGGATTTCGTCCGACGTCCTCAACCTACCAAGACTTTGCCCAGTCTCCAGACCAAGACTTCATTGCCTAACCGCAGCTAGGACTTTCTACCTGCTTAGTATCCGCTAGGACTTTCATTGTCTAGTCTCAACTAAGACTTTTACCTTACCTAAAATCACTTAGAACTTTCCTACACACTCAGCAAACATGTTAGAACAACAAGAAGCCTTAACTTTTAACCTTTTACCATAATCAAAACATAAGTTCAATCATTTGGTGCTTTCTACACCAACATCTAAATCTATCTTAACTATGTGATAAAATTACATAAGGTTTTGTTTTTTTTTTGGGAAACTCATATTAGGCTAAATAAGGTGTAAAACCAAGGTTGGAGTGCACGATTATAATTAGGAGAGTCTAAAATCTAAATTTATCAATTTTGATCGTTACAAAGATGACGACTTCACCTTTGATGCAATTTGTGGAAGGTCAATGTTCAAAAAATTTAAAGATTGTCAAGGTCATGAGAGTCTTATAAATACATAGGTTTATGTTGTTGAGTAAATATTATAAGCCCAAATCCATCAACAACTTTATGATAAAATTGCATAAGGTTGATTTTTTTTTTAAAAAAATACTAAATAGGGGTGTGAAATCAAGATCGGAGAATATTTTTATAGAAGAGTCTTAAGAATATTGCTCCTATTTTGAATTAAAGTTGATGAGTCTAAGTTTATTATATTCACTCAACAAGATCATCTATATATTCTAGGCACTCTCATGGCTTTGACCATCTTTAAAATTTATGAATGTGAAAATATCATTGAGTTTTGACCCAAACTCACTAATATATTTAGGTTTATCATATTTGATCGAAAGTAAAATAAATGTATATATAAATATATACTCTTGCCATATAGGATTTTAACTCGTGACCTTTATAAGTAAAGTAAATTATATTAAGGGTGCGTTTGGTTCAAATTATCATGTATAACCTTAGTTATGTGATTGCCAAGTAATCACAAGGTTATGCGGAATAAAGCATAACCAAATGTTGTTTGGTTCAATATAGGTAATGCAACAAAAACTTGTTTGTTTAAAGATTTTAATAAATAATAACCTAGTTTAATATTTTACTATATTACCCTTAGTTACAAAACTAACCATATATTATTATTATTATTATTTCAACTCTAGGTTTTTTTTATGTTTTTTTTTTACATTTTTCTTTATTTTTATATTTTTATATGTGTTTGTTTTTTTTTCTTTTCGTTTTTTTATTTTTAAATATGTTTTTAAAGTTTTTTTTATATTTTTATATTTTTTTATATTTTTATAATTTTTTATATTTTTAATGTTTTCTATTTTTTTTATTTATATATATATATATATATATATATATATATTTTATTGTTATTTTTATGTTTTTATTATTTTTTTTATGTTTTTTATTTTTAAATTTTTTAATGTTTTTTTTAAATTTTTTTTCCCATTTATTATTATTATTTTTATTATTTTTCTATTTTTTATGTTTTTTTACATTTTTAAATTTTTTTTAAAAAGTTTTTTATTTTATTTTATTTTTCTTTTTTTATCATATTTTTTTCTTATTCGACGATATTTTGTGTAAAAAAATTTCATTAACCCCAAAATTAAGAAAATCTCAGTTTTATGAGATTTTCTGATTCCGGGTTGCATGTCCCTTTTGCTGACGTGTCAGACATGAAACATTACTCGAGAATCATCGATTACCTAAACCAAATAAGGTTTTCGTTGATAATCTTGGATGGATAATCAAAATTATTAAGAATAACCTTGAACCAAACGCATCCTAAGAACTAAGTGAGAATGTACAATCTAAGTGTTCAAAGATCTAAACACACGCAGGGCCGACCCTGGAGGAGGGCTGCACTGGGCGATGACCTTGGACCCATAATTTGAGAGGACCCCAATTTTTTTTTTTTTTAGTATTATGTATTATAGGCATATAATTAGGGCCTTAAGTAGTTGGGGTCCAAATTTATTTTGAACCTTTTTTTCATCCCGAACCTTCTCTATAGAAGAACCGGAGCTGAACACACGCATTTGAATGTTTATGAACATTTTGTCAAGACTCCGTACCTCTTCTTCAAAATTACACCAGTTGCCAGATAAGGTATATCAGACCAGAAATAGTCAAAATCCTCATCTTTGTAATATACCCTGAGCCTTTAATCTCCCTTTTAAAAACTCATAACATCCTTGTAGTGCTCATGTCCTAACGAAAATCCAACCACTGCGCATTTGAGTCCACAAGGCTCTGTTAACTCTTGCATAGGGGAGCAGGTCTTGCATAACACATAAGGAAATTTATCCTTAGTCAGCGTCCATGAACTAGTAAAATATGCTTTGACAGCTTGTGTGGATCGGACATATGCATGACATTATAAGCATAGACAGATGGATGAATATTTTAGGAAAAAGGTTTGTGATTTGATAAATTTAAAAGTATGATGTACATTTATTTGATTTAAGTATTTTTTAAAAGCTTAGTGTATGGTTTGATAAAGTCGTCAAGTGTGAAAGAAAGAATGAGATCTCTGTATATTTTATAGTCCGGGTGGTGTTGTCGGTTAATATATGAAAAAAAAAAAATGAAATCGTCATATTAACGATCCCCTTAGAACTGATCTCACAAATATGTGTTGTTGGTTAATATATGATTAGTTTTAATAGGGTATTTAGTTAATTAGAGAAAACAGATTTATTATTATAGAACATAGATTAATTCTCCACGAGTATATATTCTTAGAATTTTTTTCATTCATAATTATTTGACAGCCGATTTTAAATTAATCCTGTACTTTATTTTATTTTTTTATATAATCTAAAAATGGATTGCGAAGACATTTGAGATGAAATGTACCTTTTAAAATGTCTAGTTTTGGAATAATGAAAGTCATTTTTCTAAAAAAAATATACATTTGTAAAATATTTGCTCATATTTTTTTTAATTTTGTCAAAAACTAAAATAAGGCCATTAAGATTAAATTGGGAGAAATAAATATTTATCATACTATTTACATATGATGAAATCGAGGTGTAAAAGAAAATCAATACTATTTATTTTTTCCGAAAACAAAATAAAAAACTAAAAAATATCACCACCATTAGTTTTCTGAAATCACTTAGAATGTATTTGGTTCGGACTATTCTTGATAATTTTAATTATTCATTTAAAATTATCAACTAAAATTTTATTTGATTTAGATAATCGATAATTCCCGACTAATGTTCCATGTTCGACACGACAACAAAAGAAGCATGCAACTTGAAATCGGAAAATCTCGAAAAATTGAGATTTTTCTTGATTCCGGAGTTAACGGAATTTTTTTACCTAAAATACCCTTGAATAAGAGAAAAATGTGATAAAAAATAAAAAAAATAATAAAATAAAAAAACTTAAAAAAATAAAAAATTGTAAAAAAACATAAAAAATTTAAAAAACAAAAAAAGGGGAAAAAATAAAAAACATAAAAAATAGAAAAATATATTTTTTTTAAAAAATAAAAAACGTGAAAAATAATAAAAAACATAAAAAATAAAAAAGTAAAAATAAACTTTATTTTTTTTAAAAATAAAAAATGACAAAATAAAAAAACGAAAGGAAATAAAAAAAAATAAAAAAACACCTAAAAACATAAAAAAGAAAAAAATAAAAAAATAAAAAAACTTAGAGTTTAAATAATAATAATAATAATAATAATATATATATATATATATATATATATATATGATTAATTTTATAATTAAGGATAATATAGTAAAATATTAAATTAAATTATTTATTAAAATTTTTAAATAAATAAATTTTTATTATATTATTTAAGTTGAATCAAATAATATTTAATTATGTTTTATTTTTTATAATCTTGATAATCACACGATAATTTTATCCAAACGCACCATTCAATTGAGTTCGATTTTCCTGTGAAATCCAGGCTTTGTTCAAACACTGAAAACTGGGAAACTGGCAAATTGAACAAACCCTACACCTCGAGCCGATTGATCTATCTGTCGAGAGGGACGATGGATATCGAGCGCAAGCAATCGGAGGTCATCGATAAATTCGTGAAGCAAGCCGCCAGCGTCGATGCGTCAGCTTCCAACCTCGCTGCCCTCGTCCTCGAGGCCACTGCTCACCCCTCTCTCTTCGCCTTCTCTGAAATTCTCTCCGTCCCCAACCTCGCCAAAGTATCATTTCTTACCCTTTTTTGGTGTAATTTTCTTTTCTTTTTTTCGTTTTTCCTATTTTGAGACTAAATATCGGTCGTGCAGCTGAAAGGAACGCAATATTCATCGTCTCTTGATGTGCTTCGTTTGTTTGCCTATGGTACATGGAGTGATTACAAGCGTAAGAGTCAGCTTGAACGTTCTTCTTCTGTATCTTCTTATTGCGTTTTCCTTTTTATTTCGCCGTTTTTTCCTAATGGATTGATTGACATGAAAAAATTTTATGCTAAGGCGATGCTTTCCAACTTGGTTTTCAGGCATCTTAAAGTTTTGAACTCTTGTGTTAACCATTTTGCACCAACCTCTTATATTAATGATTATTTGTTTTGTATTGCTGATTTCTAGGTCTTAACGATATGGAATGTAGCTACTGTTATGTACTTATCAATTATCATCAGCAGATAATCATATTTATGCCTACTTATGTTTTATTATTTTTCAAAACTGTAATTAGATATAATAGCGAGTCAGTCTACCATAGATCAAGTTCCAATAGTTAGTTTTTTTTTAATATTATAAGTGGTCCTTATAAATAATTTTCTGGACAAATCTTCGTTGAAGGAGAACTATCAAAGGAACAAGTGAAAAGGATAAGTTTTTACTCACCTTCTATGGAAAATTTACAAAGGCTTAACTAGAGTGGAACTTGTACAATTGTAAAGCTTGCATACAAAAAGACCTAGCAACCTATCCTATTTATAGATACAAGTGACTCTTGGTTCTAAGATATGACTCCTAGAATAGACATGTATCTTTTAGTAGATGACTCTTTGCCAAGACACATTGCCTGAATCTATCATGGTGACTTAATTAATGTCTGAAAGATAATTACAAAAATTAAATGTCTATCAAAATCTTTTTTAATTATTTAATATCCCCCCTTAAAGTGAATTTCTGGATACAAGTTCAAGTTTAGCTTGAAATTCTCCAAAAATTCCTTTGGAGCGAGACTTTGTGAAAATATTCATCACATAACTTTGCCTCTCACTTCCAATGCTTGAATAACATCATCTAGCACCTTTTCACCAATGAAATGATGCTCATTCTCAATTTCATTTTGTTATTGCATGACATACTGTATTGGTTGCTAACATTAATGCACTTTGTTTATCACAATGAACAATGATGGGCTTGTCAACTTGGAGTAAGCCTCCTCATCCAATTGCTTTAGCCAAACACATTATTGAGTCACAAATGAAAAAGCCTTGTAGTCTGCCTTGGTGATAGAATGGTGGTTGGGATCTTGGTTCTTGTTACATGAAAAACACATGCTGGATAAAATATTAAAACATAATCTGAAGTAGACCTCTGATCATCCAAATCACCACCTAATTGGCATTGGTATACCCGTGTAAAACTAGATGATTACCCTTCTTAAACAATAAGCCAAAATTCAGAATTAATTTACATATTTCACTATCCTCTTTGTAGCACTAAGATGCGGCTTGAAGATTGCATGAACCAACTTAAGTTCAACCCAAATAGATAAGACTTCCATTGGAAGACTTTACCATCATGACACCTCAACTTGTGTTTACATCCAGTGGAGTAGAATATTGATTGGCCTGATAAATCATAAAAGAAGTAATAAATTTTAACACAGACTTGTTTGCCCACAAAAATGCCATTTGATCTTTTGTATTCTTTACCAAGAAAGGGATTTAGGGCTCCCATGCGTTTCATCTCAAATTGAATAAAAAACTAGCACTATCTATCCCAATGGCTCCTAATTCCAATTAATGGGATGGAATTCACTTGGCACTATGACAATTCCATCAACATTCTTTGTGTTGGATGTCAATCCATGTGCTCAGGCATTATACGATGCATCTACATAATGCGACCTGAAGCTAATGACTAGCATTGAATGTATGAAAACAAGTGTATAAACACAATTAAGTAATTCAAAGACTAAAAGAACTTTATTCATTCTAAAATATTTAAGTATATATTGAAGAACTTAAAACAAAAATAAAGCATCAATTAACTACTAAAATAAACAGTTAAATAAATAAAGCAAAAATATAGCAAATGATAAATCCTTGATGAGCAATGAATAAGTCTCTAGAAAAGTTTAGCAACAAAGCATGTCTTAGAGCAATCTATCATATGGTAATGGTACTCAAATGTGAATATAGAGGCAAGATAACAAGAGGTGTCAGCTAGGGAAATACTAAGTAGGGATGCTAAAGAGTAGGAAATTAGGCAGCGACATGATGTTTCATGCTAATATCATATTATTTTATTAATTTAGCAAATTTTATATTTTCAATAGTGAAATTAAATGTTGAAAACACAAACAAAATTGAGCATGGAACCTTTATGTTTTCCCCTATTCTCTAAAGGAGAGATACTCCATATATGCACACTGTGTTGCTGCTAATCCATAACAACTTGCACACCCATCAATGTCTAATCAAGTGTGAAATGGTTGGCAATAAGCAAATTCCCTTGAGATAATCTACGAGCTAGTGAAAGTTGATAATAAAATAAACTGCTAATGTGCTTGAATCAAGTTAGCATGTGAGATGTGCATATATGTTATTTCAAGAACCAATAGCAATAATGTGATTATATAATGATTCTAAATAAATCAAATATGTGACACATGGTTAACTATGATGATGTAAGAGACGCAAAAAATAAATCATTAGTGCCATAAAGAGGATCAAAGTATAGGAACAACAAAAGCAGTTAAGATAATCAAGGTTAAACATTCTCCCTCTATTGAATTTGGGTATCCTACCAGACCCCTTTAACAACCCAAAATCCTCTTACCCACTACCCTATAGAAGCCAACATCATAATAACAACACAGTGTTTTAAGTGAAATACTATACTAGTATATTATGGGGCCATAATGTGTACCATTAGAACCGCTAAACTCAAAAGATCACCCTTGATATGTTTGTCCCTTTTGGTATAGTAGTCAATAGCTCTTAAAACCAAGTGATTAGCTTCATATGTTGGAAAATTTATTTTTGTAACTAATAAATCGAATATGGATATGAATGATTATTTCGCGAGTATATCATCGTAAACCAATGTCTCCAGTGAATGGGAAATTAATCTCTATGATTATTCGAATAATAAAGAGTTGATTTGGAATAATCAATGGAAGTATTATCTCACACATGTGCTGAGTTAATGCGAATACATGAATGCTAACTCTAGTATGCATGAATGTTAATCCTCGTGAAACCATTGGGGTAAAGAAATCAGAATTAATTTATGAGAGGCAGTTGCGAATTGGGAGAAATTAATCAATTAATTATTACGAATTAATTAATCAATATGTTAATTAATTGATTAATTAATCA
Source organism: Zingiber officinale (assembly GCF_018446385.1). Lineage (NCBI taxonomy): Eukaryota > Viridiplantae > Streptophyta > Magnoliopsida > Zingiberales > Zingiberaceae > Zingiber > Zingiber officinale. Next base: position 134,590,091 of record NC_055997.1, on the reverse strand, counting down.
ATTATATGCTGATTAATTAATTAATTGTGCATACATGCATGATAAAAAATAAATAAATAGTTAACCTAATTAAATTAATTAAGTTAATGATGTTTTAATTAAATAAACACATCCATGTCTTTTCACCCCCTTAAAAGTGATTTTTCATTTCTTGGGAGAAGTTCTTCGTACCTATAAAAGGAACTCCGCTCATTCGCCTCAAATCACTCAATTCTCAAGTTGTAAGTTCTCTCTCCCTCTCCCTCTAAAGAGTTCTAAGACTTTGAAAGTTTGCTTGAACTCAAAATTTGGAGTGCTTCTATTTCGAATCGTAGGTCGTTGTATTTTGGGAGATGATTGCCAATAAACCGTAAGCACTTGGGCAAAGCAATATCGTTTTAAGGAAAGAAGACCTTACCTTTACCTCGACTTTAAAATTTTTATCTGTAGGGATAAGTTTAGCTGAAGGAGGTGTGTTGATATTCGAAGGAATAACTTGATTAAGTCAATGACGACAATGCCAAAAAGAGTATGTCTATAACTCGAAACGGTGTCTCAGATAACCAAAATGGTATATAAAAAGATATCAAGGGGATATGATCGATGTCGCCGTATCGAGCTCCACTAGTTTGAGCTGTCAACTTATCATCGAGCTGACTAACCAGACCTAGGTTGTTGGATCTACGCTGACGATATCCAACAATAACATAGGAATCACCTAAGTTTCCATTAGATAGCGGACCCTATTACGCCTCACCAGGAACCCTAGGAACAAAAATAATCTCAAAATATTGCTGTCCATTTAGGACAACAACTAAACAAATTTGAAATAGTAAAAGAGGTCAGGTTAGTGTGACTCTTTGATTTCTTTTTCTTACAAGCTATCCCTATATATTTTCTTCCTTAAAACCTTTCTTTAAAATGCTTCATATAACGTTGATTTAAAAGAATTAACCAATACTAAGGCAAATCATCCTGTTGGCCACAAGTTAACCCATCCATTAACCTTTCTTCCTTAAAACCATTTGATGGAGGAAGATTCCAAACAATGAAGGAAAGGATCCTAGATCAAGTGAAGTTCACCAAGATGGAATTCATGAAGAAAAATTCCCAAGAATTCCTCAAAAAAGTTGTTGTCCTTTGCAAAAGATAGAGATTCGAGACACCAAAGCTCCTAGAAGGGAAAACAACCTTTCCATGGCAACCACCACAACTTACTGCCTAAGGACGTCTCACTGTTTGCTCCATTCAGGACTTTGACTAAACCTGGAGCCTTACTATGATTTATTGCTCACAAACAGAAAGAACATTTAAGACAATGGTTAATTATTGAGAGCATAAAGGGGAGGAATTCTAAGATCTCACCTACTGCTTCAAGGTATCGGAAGGAAATCCAAAGCTAGCCAACAAAACTCGCTGCTCAATCACAGTTGCTGTAGGCCTTATTGATTTTCTGCCACCATATGAATTAAAGAAACTCGAGAGAGTAAATAAGAAGCCTCTAATTGCAGAGGAGAAGGGCCTGACACGGTCCAAAAGAAAAAATGAGGATGCTTGATCCCATGTGGGGGAAAAAAATAAGGGCATGATCATATGAGGCTACTGACCATATCTTCAGTGCATGATGGATCGTGTGAGGTAGTTTCCTCAAGGATTGGGCATGGATGAGGTGGTCACTTGCTCCTCCTGCTAGTTGTACGTAGTGAGGTGACGCTTGAGTGGGAGAGAAGACCGTAATGCAAATTTGACAAAAATAATAACTTTTGGGGATAAGCTTGTGAAGAAGGCAGGTAGAGGAAGAAGTTGGAGTGGAAATATGATCGTGTGCTTACTAATCTCTCCTCGAGGGGATGAGGACTTATGTTCTCATCTGAGAGGAAGAAGATGAGATTGTGATTGCGAGTGTGAGTGGATAGGGTTGGGGAATTAGTTCCCTGGTTGGTTGGGTATAGAGTTCAATGGGCTATTTACAGAGATAACAAGCACAAAGCTTAAACATCCTTCTCATCATCACCGATAATGATCATAACATCTGTTTATAGAAGGATAAAAATATTTAGATCATCTTGTCTCTTCCTTGATAAATTTTGATCTGATGAGAAGAAACATAGCCATAAAATGTAAAATATTGAGCAATCTTATGATACCATGCTTGAGGTGCTCTCTTTAACCCATAGAGGATGTTTTTGAGGTCGCTAACATAATTTGGATTAGCCTTTAACATCCTTGTCTATCCCACCATATAAGAAGACATTTATTAAATTAAATGGCCAAAGTTTCCAATCAATATTTGCCCCCAAACAATCGCCATATGTAAAATTGATGTCATTTTAGCAATGCGACTAAACAAGGACTAAAAGACTCCTATTAGTCTTTACCATATTTTATGAAAATCCTCTTGCAACAAGTCTTGCTTTATAGCGGTCTATACTTCATCTTCCTTTGCTTTTTAGATCTTTGATTTTGGTAGAGGATCTCAAGTCTCATTGTTAATGAGAGCTTTCATTTTCTCACCCATGGTCTCCTTCCATTCTTTGACACTCTACTTCAAATCAAGCAGACTTATGATCATTTAAAGGACCATGAAAGAAAAAAGAATGAACGCTTACCGCATCACCGTCTCGATAGTAAGCTAGTTTAGCCCTTTGCCTTTTAGCTATTCTCAAGGCACTGCTATCATTTTCATTAGTAGACACATTAGTTGAAGTTCATGATTGCTCCCTTATCATTTTACACCATCTCCGTTGATGAGGAGGTACATTGTGAAGAGTATGATTCCAATTCTATAGAAACCCTGCTTGACAAAGGCAATTCCACCATCAATGTTGGAGAGTTATTACTTTCATTGGTTACGCTAACCTCCTTTAAAATAAAACATGAGAGAGGGAAATTAGAAGACATCTCTAGAAACAAATTTTGTGTTTCAGATCCTTGCACTTCTATACTTTCTTTATTTCATGATAACCAATGAAGACACTTCATGGCCTTTGAATTTAACTTGCTTTGCTTAGAGGCTGGCACGTTGAAATGATCACAACTTTTCTCTCAAAAATAAGCTTGAAGGAGACCATATTTATTGGACTAAGAGGACCTTTATTAATAAGATAAGTTAGTTTATGCCATACCTTTTGTCCATAGCTCATTTAATAAATTCTTTGCACATTCAAGTCTCCATATGATGATTAGTCTCTCTGTCACACCACTTTGTTGTGATGCATAGGTTACCTCTTCTGATGATACATTCTTCACAAAATTATAAGAACTTGAAAGTGAACTTGCCACCATTATTGATGCTCAACTTTCTTATCTTCTTTTTGTAGTACATCTTCAATCATTATCTTGAACTATCGACATTAGAGAAAATATCTTACTTCTCCACAAAATGTTCTTAGTGTATCTTGTGAAATTCTCTACAAATAAAAGCATATGCTGAGAGCTGGAATAGAAGATGTTTGCATAGGACCCCTTAAATAACTATTGATAAGGTTCAATTGAGCCTTTCATCTTGAAAGAGAATGATCCAATGAGCTTCGATGTGCTTTTTCATATTGACAACCCTCACATACATTAGAGAAAATATCTTACTTCTGCACAAAATTTTCTTAATGTATCTTGTGAAATTCTCTACAAATAAAAGCATATGCTGAGAGCTGGAATAAAAGATGTTTGCATAGGACCCATTAAATAACTATTGATAAGATCCAATTGAGCCTTTCATCTTGAAAGAGAATGATCCAATGAGCTTCGATGTGCTTTTTCATATTGACAACCTTCACATATGCCATCATAACTAAACGTAGAATTGGAATCTCACAAGCAAGACCCTGACTAGATTTTCTTCAGCATGTCTATATTGACCTTCCATGCCAAAAACTTGCATCCTCATATTTGCGCTCCTTCTCAACATAAAGAATTTGATGCAGAATAACATGCAAATCCTTGAAATATTAATGATGTGAACAATGTTCTTCACCTCCTTGACATTGCTTTGAAGTTTCACATCTTTTGAACTAAAAAGAACATAATGGCCAACTCCATTGTATTAGCTGTCAACTCCTTTGTATTAGTCATGGAAAATAATTTTGTTCTTGGTATCTAAATATGGTATAGTGATGGTGTCACAATCACTAGATTGGATGCTGACACATTTTCTTATATTATTTATCGTGATTATTACATCATTACCTTTATAATGATAAGAACTTGTGAATTTAGAGATGATGGCAACATACTGAATCAACAATCTAGTCATCTTTAAAAGTGATAGAAGATAAGGCTCAACCATTGTTGTCTCTTTCACTAAACATTTATTTAGTTATTTGGAACCACCTTAAGTTTGGAACATTTGCTTCATTGAATTTGACTATACAATCCCTCCTTGTATGATCAAGTTTGCTACAATGATAGCACTTAATCTTGATCTTTTAGTTGCTGTTAGTTTTATTGGAACAGAATTTCCTCTTTAAAAGCATCATAGAAGAGAACTTCCTTTTCTTGTAGCATAATCCTTTTTGTAGTTCATCTTATTGAAGCCCTTCTTTTTCCTGGAAAAGCACATCCCTTTCGTTGTCCCCACAAAAATTTGCATTCTTTACAGTGACTTTGACGATTTTTTATTGTTTATTGAGCTTATTTCTCCATCTAACCTCTATTCAATAACTTCAGATGAGGATGTGGTTCTATTCAGAGGTTTAAACTACTGCCTCACATCAACTGAACCATCAGTAAGAATAGGCCTTAAGATTGGTTGTAACGCCATTATACATGAATCACATAATCATTTGGAATCAAAAACAATTTAAGTTTATTGAGTGGTGTTTCTCTAGTTTCTTTTTGTTAGATGCCAGTATGTGCTATTTGAACTATTGCCTCATATCTACTGTAATATCAGTAAGAATAAGTCCTATAGATTGGTTGTAATACCATGATACATCTATCATTTAATCATTTGGAATGAAAAAAAAAATTTATTAACTAGAGAAAAAAATGATAATATAGGCTGTCTAATGGAAACTCTTCTACATGTAAAAATGGTTAAACAACAATCATGCTTCCATGTTTATCTAATGACTGATTTGTAACATAAAAATATCTGGTAATTTGTTAAATTGACCTTCTTACAGGTAATGTTGGTTGCCTTCCAGTTCTATTACCTGATCAAGTCCGTAAGTTGAAGCAACTCACTGTGTTGACATTGATTGAGACAGAAAAGGTGGATATGGTCCATCCTTTATCTTGCTATATTCTTAGTGGGGGCAATTACTCCCATGTAATAAAATGATCATAACTGCACTTTCAGTTAATTTTACAAGTTTTTTGCTGGTGTCACTTCTGGTTTCTACAATTTTCAATCTTTTTATCTTTTTGACTTAGGAGTAATTGATAAATCTAGCAAAAATTTTTGAAAATAAATCTATCACAAATGCTCATTTTTAATAAATCTGTGCAAGAACTCTTGTATTTATAACAAATTCTGCAGTTTTCTATCTTATTTCCAGACAAACTATCATGGATTGTGTATATGTACTTCAGGTTTATAAATATAACTTTGTTTTGAATAATTCTTGACAATTTTTTCATTTGAACATGCATCTTTAATTTCTACTGTGTGTTTTGTGGTGATTTTATCACACACAACATGTTGCTTGCAAAATGCTTTTTAAAGTCTTCTAGCATTTTTTTTGGGTTCAATTGGATATGCAAAATGAAAAATAATGTGGATTGTTGAGTTATACCATGTCATCAATAGTCTAGGCAGTGACAAGCAAGATTTGAAGTATTCTAATCCCAATGACATAGATTTAGTATCATATAATACCCAGTGCTTCTTTTCATGCTTCAAAGCTTGTTGCGATCCCTTTATTCCATCATTCTTTTTCACTTAGCTTGTTTGTTTATAAATATAAGCTTCTAGCAATTAAACAGTCAATTCAATTAAAATTTTGAAGCAACAGGTTACAAAAATATTATAATATTCTCAATTAATTATTATAAAGTACTAATGATAAGATGAGTATCACGTATTGGATGAGACCATTGGTTTTTGTAGCATCCTAGTGAGATCAGCCACATAATTTTCCAAGAGCAAGAATAAATAACGCTCCTAGGAAATCCAGTACTAAAACAAGTTTTCCATTGTGCCCATTAATGTACTTGGCTAACCCCTGAATTTGGACTTCAAGTAACATAATTGGAAATGAAACAAGCACAATTACAAGAAATTATTACATATCTACTTCAACTCAGTTGTCATCCATCATCCATGCTCTTTGTTTCTCCTGGTGCTTCCCTTCTTTCCCTTCCCTCTCTTTATCGTTTTTCTGTCTCTATGATCAAAGAGAATCTTCTTGTCTTGGTTGGGTTCTTTCTTAACTAGCTGAGATAAGTCAAGATAGGTCTCTCTCAGTCAGTGTCGCCAAAATTGTGTTGGTACGTGTTGCACAGTGACCTTTAACCTTACTGAGCAGCATTATTGTCCAAGGTTGGATCCACGACTGATACCAATTGACACTTGAAACCACTGTGACAAGTGTTAGATGCTTACAAGGCTTGGTGACAAACATTTTCAAATTCTTGAGGTCTTCTATATCTTCTTTTGGTGCCACTGATCTTTTCTAGGCTTGGAGACATGTCTTTGGAGTATGTTATTTTTTAGTTGCTTGATTACCATCTTATCCTCGATTAATTTATCCACTTGCATTATTAATTGATTGAACTAGTCTGGTGGTTGTTAGGTATTGCCTTATGATCAACTCATGGAAGAACTAGATGTCTCAAATGTGAGGGAGTTAGAAGACTTCCTTATAAGTGAATGCATGTATGCGGTAAGTTTTTGCATAATATGTTGATTGAATAAAAATATATATGCATCTCATACTTTTTTTTCTTCTTATTAATCACTAAGAGACAATGCTCTCCAACTTTCAACTTTTATTAGTCTATGCCAATCATTTAAATCTTCAAGCATTCTTCTTAAAGCTTTTATTTATGTTTGTCAACCATTAAAAGCTGCCTAACAGCTTTTAACTTTACCATTCATGGAATCTACCATGTATGTTGGAAGGAGCACTTAATTACCCTAGGTTAATGAAGATTTTAGAAGATGCTAACGTGATGATGTTAATTAATGTGCTCATGCAATTTTGTGATTCATGAAGGGTATTGCACGGGGAAAACTTGATCACTTGAGAAGATGCTTTGAGGTTGGACACTTTTCCTTTCCTGATTTTTTTAAGTTGAAACAAATACCTATGGTCTTTTTATTTCTTCTTTTATATTTTGTGCTATAGGTGCAATTTGCTACTGGAAGGGACCTTAGACCTGAACAACTTGACAACATGATCCATACGTTGAGTAGCTGGTAATTTCCTTGATTATTTTATAAATATGGATAATTTCTGGTTTTCTATTTGAGAATAATCCCAATAATCTTTTCATTATGGGAAAGGTGCTATTTGCTTTGTCTTACTGGTAAATATTGGGGCATTTTTATGTGACACTCATATTTGCTGTGACTGTTTGCATTCTTATTAGAAACTTCTCCTTTAGAGTAAGCACTCCTGAGGGTGTAATTCCCGCACATCGGGTGATACTCACTTAGTGACAGTATAATAAAAGAGACCTAGGAATCATATAACAGGAAAACTACGAAATTCATCAAATTTATATATATGTCATTTGCTTCGTATACAATGAAACTGTACGGATAAAACAACATATGAAACAAAACGTAAATACAATGAAACAAAAATAAGCTAACCAAGAATCAGTCGGTCATGATCTCTAAGCAACTCTATGTAAAGCTGAAACCAACTATAATATCAAAAACGTGTCCGTGCTTGCAAAATTGGAGGCCAAGGGAAGCAGACAATAAGCACAACTTGCTAAGTGGGTAATTAGGAATTTAAGCTTATTTAAGAGGTCAAGGAAACACAATTTCTTATTACAATTTTAAGTTCTCAATTTATACATAAATGTATATTCCTAATCATCTAACATTTGTATGTTGGAATTTAGAATTATCATCATTTGTTATAATCAATTAAGATAAATTCTCAATTCTTATTACTTAATCAATAGGTATAGAGGTCATCAAAAATATAATCTCAACATGAATAAATATTACAAATCATGTGTGTCCACATGTATATATATCAATGGTCTAAATCTGAAAAATCAACTAAGAAGTGAATCATTGGAGCCCGTATCCTCAGTGTGTAATAATGTCATACGTCTTCTCACGTACGGGCTAAAAGCCCTCACCGGCGGACTATGACAATAAAGCACCATTGCACAAATAAATATCGATCGCGAGCTACTCACGCCACTACAACTCATATGTGCGGTCAAATACTCTGGTATAAGGCTAGACTTAGAGTTTTCACTTTTAGTATTCCATTTTCTCCATTTATCACAATTGTTAAATTTTAAATCCACATCTTATCGGTTAGTCTAAACGACCAATCCAAGTTAATTTGTTCATATGAATAATGTTAATTAATCTAGGTATCATCAATAAGGTCTACAAGTATCAACAATATGGAAGGTCAAGTCCCCATGGATTGACACAGTTGGTATCTGTATGGGTGGTTGCTCGAATAGGTCTTAGGGTCAACTCTTGGGTGCAAAATGTCTTGCTGGTGCTTGACCTCCCCCATGCAAAGGGCCGTCGCGCTAGGGCAAATGCCACCCCGTGTGATTTATCCCCTTCCAGAGAGTATGAGATTGGGCTGGAGGGGCCTATAAGGTGATGGCTTCATCTTGTGCTCCAACAATATGGAAGGTCAAGCAAAACTAAAGACAAGTATAACGGAAGAGTAATTCAAAACATTCATTTAATTTTTAAAACAACCTTTTCCATTTTAATCCTCATATGAAACCCACATGTGGACATGAAATAACATCAATTATTTACCTTTCAATGATTTAATTATTTTAACCCATTTTGCTATTTGTGAATCTGATTTTAATCCCATTTGTGAAACAGTTATATTAACATATATAATCCATTAAATTTATTTATTCATGCACAAAGAAATGTACAACTAGTTAAAGGATAGAATTTACCCAATTTTATAAATAGCAAAAAGTGTCAGCAGATCACTGTGCTCCTCTAGAACTCGTATCTACAAGTATCATATGAAAATAATCTAAATAATCAAAATGATAACTAATAGCATAATAACACGAGATGGACCAAATCTTGATCTAGGCACCTTGTAATATTCCTTTAACTGATAAAACACTGGAGGTGTTTCATTGATACGAAATGTTCGAGTCAATCAAACCTATACAATGAATCATAATTAGTCCAAATTAATTAATTATCAATATCGTGAAATAATTATTTATCAATTCTTACCCTCCACTAGTCGTTGTACACATGACAATCGCCTTGACTGAGAATACCAAAAGATTCAAAAACAAGGAAACACTATGATTCCCCTTTGTTTGGGCAACACGAATGTTGTCGGCTCTCGCCTTTGGTGCTTCGGCAGCAGTGGCGGGAAAATAGCATTGCTTGCTGCGATGATTAGCAACAACAATATTCGCTACTGTTGGTTGGAACAAGGAAGAAGAAGATGAGGAGTTGGATTTCTCTTGCTAGACGAAGAGAAGAAAACTGCTGTCTTTGCTCTTGCTAAAATAAATGACAAGTAAAACCTGTTGCTCTGTTGGCCGGTCAGAAGAAGATTGAAAAGAGATAATTCTTGATGCAGTTGGAAGAGGACTGCACCTTAGAACAAGGGAAGGGAGGAGAGCCTTTCTCCTCTTTCCCGATGGCCTCGGCTAGCTCTGACGGCTGCTGCTGAGCTGCAGCAAGGAAAGGAAAAATGAAGGTTGCTGTGGCTGGCTGGAAAGCAACAAAAGAATCGGGAGGAAGGGCTGCAGTGTTTGTTGCCGACGGGGCTGTAAACGAGCCGAGCCGAGCCGAGCTTTGGGGTGTTCAAGCTTGTTTGATAAGGTAACCGAGCCGAGTCGAGCTTAAAATGAACCAAATTTTTGAAATGATTGTTCAAGCTTCGCTTGGTTTATTTTTTATGATCTTGAGCTTGTTTGAAGCTTGACTTGAGCTTTGTTCGTTTAGATGTTATCGAGCTCTCAATTCAAGCTTGGCTTGAGCTTGGTTCGTTTAGATGTTATCGAGCTCTCAATTCAAGCTTGTTTGATTGTTTGAAACTTTTAGTTGTTTGATTGGTTATTGAGTTTGATAATTTAAACTTATTTGTTTATTTTATTTCATTTTATTATTTATTTAGCATATTGAAAAGAGTTTATTAATGAATATGGTTCGTGAACATTGTTCACGAACGTTGTTACGAACATTGTTCGCGAACGTTGTTCACAAACGTCATCGAGCTAAACACATATGTGTTCAAGCTTGTTTGTTTAGTTTAACAAATTGTTCAAGCTTGTTTGTTTAATTATTCTTGTGTATATTGAACAAACATAAACAAGCTCTTACTAAGCCGAACACCAAGCTTGTTCACGAACGCTTAGCTCATTTATAGCCCTAGTTGCCGTTGAAGAAGGAGAGGAAGAGATGGGGGAGAAGAAAAAGAAGATAGGGGGGTGTGTCGGGTGGAGTTGCCAACGCGTGGAAGAGGGCCGGCGGTGCGTGAGGCGATGGATAGAAAAGAGGAGAGAAAAAGAGGAAAGAGAAGGTTTCGTCAAAAATATCCTAATTCATTTTAAACCGACCGAACTAACCAGTTAATCCATTAAACTTGGTTCGGCTGTAATTTGACCAAATCAAGTCTAAATCGATTCCGATTTGAACCAACATAATTCTTATCTCTGCGCCTACTTGTTGGATTTAGTTCGAACCCAATCCGATTTTAATTCTGCCCTCGTTTCGTGTTCAATGATTTAGTTCATCTATTTTTTTTTAATCAGTCCTTAACATTTTCACTTCACTAACAGCAGTTGAGTTCAGTTCATGTGTCATTCTTCTCCTTGATAGTAAGGAAACTATTTAAAACTTCTCCCTGATAGCAAGGAAACTCTATTACAAGCCATTCTCTGCCCTTTCTAAGTTGATTTGGGTGGTAGAGATTTGAGAGGAAGTGGGAGAAAGATCTCTCTCTCTCTCTCTCTCTCCCCTACCATTTCTCTTATAGGAATCCAGGGAAAGTAAGTAATGTTCCACCTTTCCATTCCCTCAACCAAAGCATGACATTAGAGTTGATTCTGCTCATTGATTAACATAACTCTCTGTGGAGGATCTTATTCTATCCTTTGCATAACTAATAAATTAAAGATTTTGCCAATTGCGTATGCTATCATTTATATGTTGCAACACTAAAATCGAACCAAGACTGTCACAGAAATGAGATGAAATTGAAAGGTATAGTTATCTCATACAGAGAAAGAAAACTAGGAATTTTAATTCAATTGATAGATCCATATTAACAAACTACGAAATAACAAATGTAAATTAGGAAATACACAAGCTAATTAAACCTACATAGAATTCTTCTACCCTCTAAATCAAAACATAACAAAACTTTTTAACAACCCCAAAATTAAAGGATTTCCAATTTAAATACTTCCTTAAAAACCTAATCTCCCAAGTATATCGTACAAAAATTAATCCTTAAAAATTTGCACTTATAATGAAAATCAAATTCTAATATTACATAAAAATAACTGTTTGATTCATCCGCTACAATTGTGGAAGTCAAGGATGAATGTGAGCAGCATACAGTAAAATTAGTCATACTCTAGCACTAACAATGTCGGCTATACTATGATATTTAAGAAGTCAATAAAAATGCAAATCTTCCTCACTTTTTTCTTTGGTGATTGTAATAGTGAACATTTTATTGTGATAGTATCCTTATAAACATTATTTCAGTGGATTCAAGATAAGAAAGGAATATTTAGTTAGTAATAACGTTCATGTGACCAGAGATACATACAATAATTTGGTAAGTGTACTAGAGTTGTTATTAGGAGCGTGACATGTTTTTTGTTTGTCTGTAGGTTAAGAAGGATCTGCTTTGATGTATGTTATTTGCCAACAGTATACTGTTAATAGATGAGTGTAAATGTTACTAAAATTGAATTATAGGAAATTTATTTTATTAAGAAAAAATGAATTGAGGGAATAGATGAGATAAATGAATAGTAGATATCTTGAATATACTATTAACAAAAAAGATATTGATGAAGATATTAATAAATAGGACAAAGAGAAGTTGGTTGAAATGGGATGTGACTTCTGTTGCTGTTTGCTCCATAGATATGTATGAGAAAAATATATGATTGTGGTGTGCCCCCTCATACTTAAATTAGAGTATTGGGACTTAAGAAATGTGGAAAAATAATGTAATAGAGATGAAAATATTATGATGAATTTGAGGTTTCTAAGAAAGATAAAATAAAAAGTGCTATTATCAAGGTGAAATTTGAGTTATTTTCAATATAATTTAAAATGCAAAAATAAGTCCAGATGATATGGACTTGTGTCAAGGGCAAAGATTTAAATATTGTATCAGTTGAATTAATTGAAGTTGAACATAAAAGCAGAAAAACTAGTTAATGTTGTAAAAACTAAAAACTGATCTAATTTATTAGAATATACCAGACTAGCAATATAACCTTGAGTTAAATGGAGTAATAAAAAGTCCTTGTTGTTGATGCTCGCACAACTTGATGATTATGATGGATTTGAAGATGGGTCGGTTTGTGATTTGATATCAATTATGTTGAATATGCTTCACCAAAAGAAGGAAAACAAGTCCGTACCCGACCCATTTTACCTAAAAGAGAAACATAAAAATTTCAATTTTTGTGTAATTTAGGATTCTGTTTTGTGAATTTATGAACACGCATAAATGTAGCATTCACTTTTTGTTTTCTTACTCTTTTTACCGACGTAATCTTGTTTCATACCTTCATGTTCGCACACTTATGGTTTCATCCATGATAATTTCTTTCCATTCTATATTTAGACTTCAAATACCAAAATTTATATCCATAATTACTTATTTGTATATTTTGCTTATCACCAACTTAGTTTCTTGTAAATTTGAAGTGCTACATCTTCTAAGGTGGACTTTCTAACCATATCTGCTGCTTTGGGGTGGTGCCATTTTAGCCTAATGTAACTTTTCTTTCTGTCCTTCCTACGTCTGTCCTAGTCTCCAAGGCCAGTAACTAAAAAAAATTTGACCTAAAGGTTAAAAATGATATAACTGATTCACTTCTATTTATTCGTAGTTTCACTAGCAAATAGGTTTCTGGTTTTTCAGAATGCATTTAATTCATCATGTAGGCACTCCGAGTTGAATTTCCTTGGTTATGGCCTTTTGGGGTACTTTTTTGTTGCTTGCAAAATTTTATATATTTAGAACACTACAAATTTAGGTAAGATTAGTTGTATCCCCTTATGAAAGTGCAGATCATATACATGCTGTCAAATTCCTTTAACTGTGTGACATCTTTGTGGTTGTTATTTGACATACAGATTATTTGAATTTTGAAGTTCACCAATAACAGAGTGTAGCATTCAGATTCATAGTTTCATTCTGCTGGACTTTTGCTTGATTTTTTTTTTTTTGGAAAATCGAGTAGTTTTTCAGTTAACATCCAGCAATAGTTGCCTTTTTTTAGCTAGGAGCCTATAGCGTGCTTAGACCTTTTTTTGCACTAGGTTTACATAATTCTATATGATATTTCTACAGGTTGGGCACTTCAGATAGTTTGCTCCACATGATCCAAGAGAAAATCAAGTGGGCTGATACAATGAGTGAGGCAAACAAGATACATAGGAAGGAAATTGTAGACAAGGTAGAAGAGGTGAAGAAATCCCTCAAGGTGAGCTCGATGGTTTATGAACAAGTTCAAAAATGTTTGCCCCCATGTTTATTGATATACATAATAAATTATACATGTAAAGTAAATATAGCTTGCTTATGTTGCCTATCAACACATGTTTCAATCTAAATTCAGTTATGTTTTGTATGATTAAATTGTGTTTATGACCGTATACACTATGATACAACTAAATCAAAATTCAAAACTTTTAAAAACTATATTCTAGTAATATGGAAATGTTGGTCGATGTATCTTACTTGGTGGCAGAAGTCAAACTCCAGGTTGACTTGGACTTGCGAGGACACGAAGAGAGCTTTTCTGAATCTGGAGGAATGATGGATTATGAAGAGGATCGTGTTCGACCAAAGAGGTAACTTTTGTTTTGTTGCAATGATGGAGCATTTCTCTTTTGACATTATATTGACATCTATGCATGCTGGTATGAGCAACATTTGTGCCTAGTTGTGGTCTTGTTTGTGATGCAACAACTTTTATTTCCATGTGGTATGATTCTATCTGATAGGGTCTGTTTAAGATTGTGTCTTCTTGAGGAGAAGGAAGCCAAAATAGAAGGAAAAGCATGGAGAAAGTAGTTAGATTACTTTGTCTACTTGGGTAAAAGAAGAAAAAGGGGAAGAAAGGGAGGAATCTAGAACTTGTTTCAACTATTGTCCATCCAAAAATGGATGGTGAAGGCATGGAAAATGGGAAAACGTTATGCAAAGACTAGTTTATCACTTTATATCTTGAAAATGACAAAATAAAGGTAAAGTTTGTTATTTTCTCTTATTTTTTCCTTTTAAAACAAATGGCATAACACTAAATTCAAACCTTTATATGTGACACAAACAACAACAACCAATCCTTATCCCACTTGGTGGGTCGACTATATGGATCCTTTTACTCTATTAAACTCTATCTCCTACTATATATCATTTATATTTTATATTTAAATTAATTTTATATTATGTTATTATTGTTAATCAAGTTTTTTTTGGTCTTCCTCGTTTGATGTGCCAATTTATCATCGTTTCACATCGCCTAACTAGAGTAACTATTGGTCGTTTATGTAAATGTCTGTACCATTTTAAATCTCCTATAGTTTTTCTTTAATAGGTGCAACCCGACACTTTAATATTTTCATTTCTTCTCTTATTGATCCTTGTATGCCTTCACATCCACTTTAACATATCTCTGTAATTTGCATCTTCTGCCTATGTGCTTGAGTCATAACCCAACAATTCCATATAACATAGCAGGTTAGTCTAATCGCCTTTGTAACATTTTCCTTTTAATCTTAAAGGTACTTTACGATCACAAAGAACACCTGACGCTCTTCTCTATTTCAACCATCCTGCTTGTATTCTATCTAAGACATTTCTCTCAATCTTTCTATTATTTTTGAAAAAATGATCTTAAATACTTAAAACTTTTAGTTAAGACAACTCGTTATATTTTATCTTAACAATTATCTCATTATATCTAATATTATTAAACTTAAATTCCATATATTATGTCTATACTCTTGCCATGACATCCTCATATTTATCTTTAATTAGTTCAATAAGTTATGATAATATCTCTCTTTTCTAGAATTATCTATATAATTTTCCATGAGATTCTATCATAAGTTTTTTTCCAGGTCGACGAATACCATCCATAAGTCTTTAATCTGTTCCTGATATTTTTCAATTAGTTGCCCGAGAAGATTTATAATTTTTATCGTCGACCTTCCAAGCATAAATTTAAATTGATTTTCAATTATCGTAGTCTCCTTCTTTAGTCTTTTTTTTTGTTACTCTTTCCCAAAGTTTTATTGTACGACTCATTAATTTAATATCCTTATAATATGCACAATTTTTACGTCTCCTTTGTTTATTATAACATGATCAAAATTATTTAAACTTCATTAAAATCACTTTAAATTAATCAAAATTACTTGCCAACTAAAAAAAAAGTAAAAAAAAAGGAACTATAGTCTCTACTCTCCACTTTTTAGGCATTCTTTTTATTTTCAATATCAAATTTGAATAACTTTGTAAGCTATTCAATATCTTATTTTCCTAGGTACTTCTGTACCTCTACGGAAATTCATCAAGTCCAATTACTTTTTTATTTTGTATCCCATTTAAAGCTTGTTCTACTTATGAAATTTAAATTCTACGATACAAATTTAAATTTTTATACTCATTTCATCTATTTAAATTACCTATGTTAAGTTGTTCACCTAACTATTATTAAAAAGTTGGTGAAAATACGTCTCTCATCGCTATTTCGTATTATTTAATAGTACATATTGCATTCATCTTTAATGCATTTTATTTGGATAAAATCTCTCATCTTTCTCTCTCGCTTTAGCTATTCTATAGATATCCCTTGCCCCTTCTTTTGTATCCAATTTTCGATATAAGCGTTCATAGGTTTTATTTTTTACTTCATTCACTACTTTCTTAGTATTTTTCTTGGATACTTATACTTTTAAAAAATTTTCTCATTCTTAGAAGTGGTATAATACCTTATAGGGTGCACATCCTGTTGACTCATCAAGTATACTATTGATTACTATTTTCAACTTTAATGTCATCTTATCCCATGTCGTATTTGAGTCACCGTGTATTTCTCCGAATACTTGATATCTTACCGTCTCCTTAAATATGTTTTGTTTCCTCATTTTTAACTTCCATTATTTAATTTTAGGAGTTGTGCACATTTGCCTTTTATTGAGATTATTCTTGAGGCGCATATCCAACACTACTAACAAATGTTGGGTAGTTAAGTTTTCTCCCGGGATAACCTTACAATCTTTACAAATCTTTTTTTTTCCTAACCAATAGAAAGTTAATTTGCGACTTATTATTCCCACTTTTGAACGTGATCAAGTGTTTTTTTTCTTTAAAAACATATTTACTAATATAAGGTCATATGCTATCACAAAATCCAATATAATTATCTCTTTTTCATTCTTGTTCCAAACCTATAACCCCATGCACCTTATCATACTTATTTTTGACTTTGACATGCCCATTTAGATCTTCTATTAAAATTATTTCGGCTGACGGAATGTTTTGTAATACTTGTCATCCCAAAACAAACTTGGATTTGATGTTTTTATCTAATTCTTCTTGAGATACATATATGCTAATCACATTAATAGTTTCTTTCGCTGCCACTATCTTTAGAGCTATAATCCTATCTCCGTTTCTAGCTATTGCTATTTCATCTTTTAGCGAATTATCTACAAAAATACTTACTCTATTTCTTGTTTTACTCCTGCCCGTATACCATAACTTAAAATCTGAATTCTCTATCATCATTGTCTTCTCTCTTTTACACATAAAATATCAATTCTTCTCCTAATCATCGTATCTATTTCTACCATGACTTTACTGGTGAGCATTCCTAGATTCCATGTTCCAAATCTTAGACAACTATTTGTTGGATCAAAAAGCGCTAGAAGGAGGGGGGGGGGGGTGAATAACGCTCGTGGCTTTCACTTTTCGTTTCGGAAATCTTAGAATAACGCAGCGGAAATTAAAACACAGAGACAAGCAAACACAGGGATTTACTTGGTTTGAAGCCTGTGACGACTCCTACTCCAAGGCCCACGCTCGTTGAACGTTTACTTTGGGCAACAACTATAATCACGCAAAAGATTACAAGAGATTATTACAAAACTGTACTGAAAAAGCTATACCGACAACAATGAATTGAAACTTTGCAGCTTCGGGTTGTCGGGGTCTTGTTGTAGCTCAGCCGGATCATCTCGTTAGCAGTGCGCTGAAGAAGGATTGCCAAAACTGTGTTGTTACAGACTGCTGGTCGAGAGAGGCTTATATAAGCCGTTGAGGGCGTCTTTAATGCCCTTGAGGGCGCCTCCATCCTCGGCGGATCCACATCGTGGATGAGCTTTGACTCCTTCGCAGCCTATCCACCTGAGGGCGCCTCCAATGCTATGGAGGGCACCTTCAAGGCCATCCGAGGCGCCTCAACACTCCATGAGGGCGCCTCCAGCTTTGCTGCGCACGCTCTCCAACTCTTGCACCCGAGGCGCCTCCAAGCTTTATGGAGGGCGCCTCGGGTATTGTTCATCCGAGGCAAAACTTGTTCTTTTGTCCCTGCAAGATATGTTAGTCCCAAAATACCAAGCATACCCTGCAACACAAACTTAGCACATAATAATAACATAAACATAAATGTCTGACAGTCACCGGACTGTCCGATTTTGACTTCGGATTTCCGACCGAAAACCCTAGGTCGAATCGACGCCTACTGTTCCCTCACCGGGGAACGCATCCTCACCTACTCCACTCAGGAGAGATTACCTGTTGCCAGTTAATCCTCCAGACCAACTGGACTTTTGCTCAACGCTCGAAGTTTCCGGTCTTTATGCTGGATGTCCGCTCCACGACCCGCCCAGACTTTCACCCGGTTCGCGACACCAGGATTTCAACCTAGGGTTACCACCCCCTAGGATTTTGCCCGAAGCTCTCGACCCGCCAAGACTTTCCGCCTAGGGTTACCGCCCCTAGGGTTTTCCCTTTGCCTAACCGTAGCTAGGACTTTTCTTCACATAGGCTTACCACCCCGTAGGACTTAGGGTTACCATCCCCTAGGGTTTTCCACCTACCTAACCGCAGCTAGGACTTTTGCCTAAGTACATTTAGGACTTTCCTGCAAACTCATTCAAGCATTTTAGATAACAAAATAATTTAACTTTGAACCTTTGACATAATCAAAATACAGGTTCGATCGTCGGATGCTTCCCACACCAACACTATTGTCCTATAATATTTGTTTTTAGTAAGCCTATGGCGTGAGAATCACGATTTGAAATACCGTGCCGTCCGAACGGATGATTTTACCGTTCTGCCATGGGATCTACATCCTACTAGCACAACACGCGTGAGAAGATTTACCTGGAAGCATCAACGAATGCGATTGATGAGAGATTAGGTCAGCGGCGAGAGATCAATAGCGGCAAGACGACGAGGAATCGTCACATAACCAGGTACGATAGTAAATTTTCAATTTGAGGAGAGGTGAGATGCTGGCGGTTGATGAAAAGGTAGCAAGATTGAGCCGAGGAAGGAGGCGGCGGAGTTGGAAAAAAGTAGAGTCGTCAAGAGAAGCAGGATCGCGAGAAAGGAATAGGGTTTATTAAAAAAAATTACAATATAACAGTTTTAATTAAAATTGTTATATTTAACTAAAATATAAATTTAGATGTTATAATTATTGTTATATTTCTTATTGTTATAGTCATTACATTAGTGTTATATAAACTATTTATAAAACGTATTAATTCAATGTATATATATATATACACACTGTAAGTATATATAATATAATTATAATATATAAATTTACTTGTTTTTGCCTAACAATATTAAGTTAGTAATTGAGAACATGTACCAAATCAATATACAATTTAATTTTAAATTATACACAATAAATATATTTTTTAATAATTATTATATATATTAATTAAAAATATCGAAATCACATCAGCACGACACAATACGGTACCGAAATCGTATCGTTTCGGTCTAGGACCAAAACCTCGGCACAAGTTGAGATTTTAAACATTGGTGAGACTCTAGTATATTTAACAATATACCCAAGTTCTCATGGAGATTTAATGGTCCTTGCGAAGATGTTACAGTTCAGGGAACAACATAGCATTAGCACAATAGTTTGATGGATCCATTACACGTTGACTGTCAATTTAATGTGCAACCCTCGTTTTTTTTTATTCAGGCTTATGACTGACATTGGTAGATTTTTTTATATGTGACACAAACATGGAGACAAAATTTATAGAGCGAATAATGATAACCATCCTACATTGAATTGAAATGGGATTTATTTATTAACTAGAAAAAGTTCTAATATAAGATTCTAACCTCTTTTTATAACTTGAAAGTAATGTTCATTCTTCCTAAAAGAGTGACTCAGTTTATCCCAATAAAAATCCTAATTAACATTTAAAAAAACTAAATAACCTTTAAAAATATAAAAAATTACAAAAATTTTAATGACTTAGGACATTTTTGAAGATTTTCAATAAATTTAAACAGTATTTTAACAATCTTTAGTGCATTATTGTCCCCCACTAAGGAGAATTCGACTCAAAGCGAGTTGTCGACATTTTTCTTAGTTCATTCCTTCCAAGTATAGGGACTTAGGGAGCATTGACCTCACTAATTTTATTTAAGAATGTTTCCTCACTATTCTTTTTCTTTAGATGCCCCTTCTAATAGGCAAGAAATTAATGCATTTCGTTTCTCTTGTTGTGCTTTGTCTTTGTGTTATTTCTTTCGGCCGTCCTTTCCAATGAATAACACATTTGAGTTTGTTGCAGGGAGTGAATATTGTCCAAACTTTCATTGAAATCTGATGATGAATTCTCATAACATGTAACAAAGTCAATGTACAAAGATGAAATGAAGATCAGTGCTTGAATTTTTTTTTTCTAGCGAATACCGTAACCAATTGCTCTTGCAATATGCCTAAACAAAGTAGATGTGATGCATATGAATGCATGAGAAAATTTAAATTCATTAGTATTAAAAACTAACACATCACTAGACACTTTATAATGATTATTAGGCAGTAAAATTTTATTCCTAAAGTTTGCAAATATAACTCATATGCAACATGGAGCTCTTAATTTGGTAAGTAGAAGCAAATAAAGAATTTAACTTAGCTAGTTGGCAAACATTCAAATTTATAAATAACTACTTGAGGGATTATGTCAAGTTATTTGCATATTTTTAAGATGATATATAGCTTTACTAGTTTATGATGTTTGTTTTGATTAGTTACCTTTTGACTTCTTCGAGTTGTGATCTAAGAGCTTAAGCCATTAATCAATTATTTCCTAAAGGGGTCAATTCAATAGGAATTTCTTGTAAAATTATATCATTTATGGGCTTATCTAAGTTGCCATTAGAGATTCTTTTATAATGTTATCGAAGGCTTCATCTAAGGTTGCATTTTCAAGGAATTCATTTAAGGTGCCATTATGAGGACTTGCCTTGCCTGTTACCAGCAGATGTATTTAATCCTTCCATTTTAACTATAAGTGAACTAAGGTCTTAAAATGTTTTTGAGTTTGGTGCACTTCAAGGGCAATATTTTTTGCTTACATATTTATTTGATTATTGCATCTTAAAGTTTGGTGGACATATCTTTCATCATTTTTTTTTATTTCATTCCAATGTGTTATTATTTGTTGTTTGTTTTAGTCTCTAATGGTTTAGACACAATACTAATAATTTTTAGTGGTCTACTATTTGATAAATTGTATTTGATCAATTCACTATAAATCATGTTATGTCGAATAACCTAAGTTTTATTGTTGTCTTAATTAATCAAGAAATACTTTTATTCTTTTTCTATCCAAACACTTCCTAACACGCATAGTTTTACAATAATTATTATCTTTAAAATCATTTGGTTTTTCTCTAGATTTGTGGTAATCTAACTTTATGTCTATACATCTTTCTAAATTTAAAAGTACATAGAAGAATAATAGCTAGAATCATCTAAATACTTTTTTTAGATAAGTAAAATTTTATAGCACGAATCAAAGTACAAAAATTAGTCTTTAGGAGTTCCTCATGTCTGACTAAGTATCAAATCAGAGAAAACACCCAGGGACCGGTATACATGAGTTTGCACATACTTGAAAATCCTTTCAATATCTAATTGTCCCACACCAAAGAAACTTTTATTTCGATCCTTCCATACAAAATGAATCATAGATGATAAGGCAAGATGATGAGCCTTTGTTAGCATTCGACTCCCATGATAATGTCTTCTAGAGCCTCTCAACGTCTATTGATTTGTGGACATCTTCGGTCGCATATGGAACTAGTCTCTGATCCTCCTCCATAATTCCGTAATAGGGGACACCCAAAGAATAAGTGCTCTTGTGTGCACTGTTGATCTTCTATATAATCCTTTTTGTCTCTGGTGGAGAGACACTCTGTGCTAACGTCCAAAAGGTGGTTGCATGACTTGGCTGATGACTTGGCTGAGTTTTCTACACTATCCGAGCGCATGACTTCTTAGGACTAGGATGCTTAAAAAAGTCATATGCTCTTGCTACCCCTCCATTGTGATTGAACTAGTGTGTCGGTCTATGTCTAGCAGCCACCGGGGATCTTGCAACTAATAATATAAGATTTCGTATCTGTAGTAGTCCCTTAATCAGAGGGGAATCTGAGTGGGCTGCCTCTCATGTCCATATATATGATGGACCCATTTGATCCAAAGGGCGTCTTTCTTCGTCTGCTGCCACAGAACTTTAGCTAAGAGGCCTAGGTTCCATGTGGTAGTGCCAAGATGGGATAACTAGTAGCATTCCACTCCTTGAAACACAGAAGTGATGAGTTGTACCTTGCCCACGTAGGATAATGTTTTCTATGGCCAAACGTTCATCTTTCAAACCAAAGACTCAAGTAGAGGGTATTGTTAGAAATCCAAAGTCACTGAGCAGCTAGGGGTATCCCTAAATATTTGAAGGCGTCGTGCCCTCCTAAAAATCGGTGATGGAAAGCAGTCTCCCGCGTGTCGTGTTATCAACTCCTATCAGATAAATGCTCGACTTCGGTCTATTCACTTGAAGTCCCACTGTCATCCCAAACTTCTGTAAACAGGAAGATAATATGTCCACCGAGTTCGTATCTCCCCTACAAAAAAGAAGTAAATCATCTGCATATGCTAGGTGTGCTAATCAGACGTCGGCACACTGAGGGTGGAACTTGAAGCTAGGTTATAATGTACTTTGTTGTATCTGCCTCGCAAAGATCTTGACACAGATACCAAATAAATATGGTGATAATGGATCCCCCTGGTGGCGCAGTTCTCTCTGGCTCCCTTGAAGAGTCCAAACATCTCCCCGTTGATGGCCACTAAAAAGAAGTGGTGGTCACGGGTCCAAATAGATTCAAATCCAAGATCCTTTGATGCCTATAAAACAAGAATCAAATATTAGCATCAAATAACACAAAAATATAATAATTTGTAATTAAGTCCAAATCCAAGATCCTTTGATGCCTATAAAACAAGAATCAAATATTAGCATTAAATAACACAAAAATATAATAATTTGTAATTAAGTCCAAGAATAAGACAATGCACAAAAATGTGATGTAACCATGATTTAAACCTATGAAATCAACATCAAACCATGCATATATGAATCAAAATAATACAGTAAAATCATGATTATCAGTCACACACTCCATAATCCATGCAATAAACTGCTTAGGAAAATTAATTCCAAGAAGAGCCTCAGGAAGAAATCCTAATGTATTGATGTCTTCTAGAGATCAATCTGCATAATGGAGAGGTGGGTTTCTTATATTTTTGAAAGAGCTCCTGTGCTAAGTGGATGTTATCAGTAATAAGGCGGCCCTGCATATAAGCTGCCTGAGACTGGTGAAGGATGCAGTCCTGTATTTCGGAGATTCGAGCTGTCAGAAGTTTGGAAATAACCTTGTAGAATACTGTACAACAAGAAATAGGTCTGTAATCTATCGCCTTACTTGCATGTGCTGATTTTGGAACTAGGGCTATCAAAGTATGATTCCATCTCTGCAACAATTTGGCACTATTGAAGAACTCCAAGATTGTTGTAGTAAAATTTGCCCTTACTGTCTCCCAAGCTTGTTTGAAAAACTTAGAGCCGTATCCATCTGAGCCAGGGGACCGCTGATCTCCGATATCAAAGAGCTCCTTCTTGACCTCGTCTATTGTTGGTAACCAAACCAGCTGAGCATGCTGGTCTACTGAAATAAGCTGGCCAGATTGCATGCTGGAATGTGAGAAAGCTGTTCGATCAGGTGCTGTACCAAGCTGACTTTGAAAGTGGGCTGTGAATACATGAACAACCTCCTCAAATGATGTCGCGATGCTGCCATTTGAGGTCTCAACTGCAGTGATTTCTTTCCTCTGGTTGTTCCTTTTAGCTAGAGCATGAAAAAAAGGAGGAATTGCGGTCTACTTGTTTGAAATACCCCACCTTTGACCGCTGCATGCAGAAGCTGTGTTCGGTGGCGCTGAGACGAGCTGCAGTTTGCTGGATTTCCTTGTAGTTGTCGGTCATGTTGCCATGTGACAGCCCGACATCCTGGACCTCTTCTAATCTCTGACAAGCAGCAGCCGCTCTTGCTGTGATGTGTTGGAAGTGTTCAGTATTCAGCACCTTAAAATCTTCCTGCAGCAGCTTCAAAATCTGCGCAAGATGGAACTGCTCCTTGCTTTATCGAAACTGCTGTTTGTATGCTATTCACTTAGACTCCACCAACTGCAGAAAGGTGTCATGTTTAGCCCACATGTTGAAAAACTTGAAAGGCTTAGGGTATGTGAATATCACCTTCCGGGATAGAGACCAAGCAAGCTGAATGATCCGAAAGACATCCAAGTGACGTGAACTCTGCAGAAAGATAAGAGTTGAAATCCCCAAGATTAGCCACGGAAGCCCCTCATCAGTAGCAAGTCATTGTAGGCCATTCCATAATGGTTTCCTCCCTGCAATAGTCAGTTTTCCATATACAAACGTGACCACAAAAAGTTTTTGAGACATCTTACACGTAACCTTATAGTGAACAAACTGTTCATGCCATTCCTTCACCTCTAGATCAACTTTTTGGTCATCCCAAATCAATAGAATTCTACTACGACTCCGAAGACCATCTTGTTGTTCCACTTATAGTTGTTGAAATCATTGGGACTTCAATTTTTGATAACCCGTATCCAAGAGTTTCGTCACCAATACACCTAATACACTTAGCTTTCTGCTCCAAAAGAGGGTATCCACCCCCTTTTGCTTGAGGCCTTTGTTGAGGCCTCGAATATTCCATGAGCCAACCTTCATCATCCCTGAGACGGCTTATGCTGTCCAGAATTGCCAGATCCCTCCCCCTCCCTCTAACTGCTGCTATTGCACCTGCCTGCCTAGTGGATGGAACAATATAACTTTGTGAGGCGACCTCTTTGTTTTGCCTAACATCCATCTGTACTGTGCCACTGAGTCAGGGACCTTGCTGTTGCTGCAGATCATGGAGGAGGATATGTAACCTTATGTTCAGCACTTTGTTTCTGTTTGTTATTGCCCTTCCTTCTTAGTGTAAGTCTCCCATTTCTCCGTGACATTTTCCATACTGTTGCCACAGCAGGTGTCACTTGCTCGAGACACCATGTCCTCTTGTATTGTGGGTTCAAGAACAACTTCTTGTACGTCTTCCATAGCTACTGTGATGGGGAGCTTGCTAGTGAATATTGGATCTGTCTCAACAGTATACTGCACTGGTCTAGCAGCCTCCACAGCAGGAATAGACATTGTCTTAGCAACGTCCACTCCAAAAGAACCAATTGTTCCGTCTCCCACCTCAATAACCGATTGTCCTTCTCCAATAGGCAGCAATTCTGCAGCTGTTGCATCTTCCTCATGTATTTGCTCATTAGAAGCAGCTAATGCAGCCCCATCTGACATCTCTGAATGACTGGCAGTAGGTACTGCTGGTATTGGTTGATGAACCATGAGTTGGGATGGCTGCCCTTGCTGTTGATTGTCCGGTGCGTCGCAGTGCGAATGATAATGCCCCATGTGCTGATAGTTTAAACAAAATTTGAACTTAGATTTATAATGCAGTGGAAGATCTACCTCCATGCCTCCAGGGAGTGTTGTAGGGATGACGACTTGTGGTTCCTTGGTAATGCCCACCTCCACTAGAACACTCACATAGTTGATGCGTTCCCGTTTTCTCATCATTTGGTCAGTGTATAGCAGCCGTCCAATCAACGAGGCTACATTGCTCAGCGCACGAACCGTCCATCATTTCAGAGAAAGATTAAAAATTTGTACGCAGACCGGCAAGCGTTGAAGCTCCTCCCTTTGAAAGAAAAACCCTGTCGGCGAGTATTTGAGGTATAAGGGGCATCCGAGCGCAATGTAAGGACCATCACGCAAGACTCTCTCATAGTCCTCAGCATTCTTAAATTGGAACGGAATCCACTTGGTCTTATGAACCTGGACTTCATCCTCTACTTTCCACCGCCTTGCCATGGTGTTAATGGTCGGCCAACCAGGAAAGTGTCCAACGAAGCATCCGACCAAGCAATCTCCTACAGCAGCCTCAATTATGTCCACATAGTCCATCTCCAAGCTAACTCAGTCAGTATCTGATCGAACAAATTGTAGGACATTTTCGTGTGCGAATAACCTTTTTGAGGATAACAAATCTGTCCACTGCCTTCGGTCATTGCCCTTTGGGTTTTGGGTTGCTGCTGGTTGATTCGTTTCCTCCAGAGGTTGGTTCGTTGCAGCCCATCTCGGCTCCACCCCTGTCCCCTGGTCCTCACCATCTTTGGCAAGGTAACAGAGATGGTGAGTTATGAATGAGCGCTTGCCCAATTGGTATAGAATGAATGCCACCAACAGGCTTCCAAACTTGTTAGCAGTTGTCGTTTAGATCTGGAGGAGCACAAATTTGGATTCAATGCTTGAATAGGTATGGATTAATTGGCCTCAGCGCGTTTCCAGCTTGGAACTAAAATTGGCCTCAGCACGGTGGATTAATTGGCTTCAGCACGTTTCCGATGGAGGCTGTGAGTTTCCCACCGATAGAGGCTGTGAGTCTTCCGACCATATACAGGTGAGGGGACTACCAGCTTGATGTGAGACGCCGCCTTGCAATGCCTGCATGGCAAAGAACTATAACATTTGGCGGATGCCACTTGCTGTGGAGGCACATACACATTAATCCACTACTCGGATGTATGTCTTCGTTAGAGGCGGGAGGATATAGAGGACATATGATGATCAAACTATGATGTGGAGGAGGAGGAGACACAGGAGCACATCTTCCCCAACTGGCTGAACATCAGTTAGCCGTGTTTGGTGACTACTGGTGGCATAGGAGACAACTACATAGCGGCAGATCAGCTCTTGGAGGTGAATTGGATGATGGTGACACTAGGCTGTAAATGAACCAAACGTTCGTGAACAAACTTGATGTTTGGCTTGGTAAGAGCTTGTTTATGTTCGTTCAATATACACAAGATCAATTAAATAAACAAACTTGAACAACTCGTTAAACTAAACAAACAAGCTTGAACACATATGTGTTCAGCTCGTTAATATTCGCGAACAATGTTTGTGAATTATGTTCATTAATAAAACTCTTATCAATATGCTAAATAAACAAAAATAAATAAATAAATAAATAAGTTTGAATTATCAAGTTCAATAATCAATCAAACAAGTAAAAGTTTCAAACAATCAAATAAACTTTAATTGAGAGCTCGATAACATCTAAACGAACAAAGCTCAAGTCAAGCTTCAAACAAGCTCAAACTCATAAAAAATAAATCAAGCCAAGCTTGAACAATCATTTTAAATGCTTGGTTCATTTTAAGCTCGGCTCGCTCGATTACCTTATCAAACAAGCTTGAACATCCCAAAGCTCGGTTTGGCTTGTTTATAGCCTCCAAATGAGGGAAGTAGCTGAAAGAGAAGCGGAAAGGGACGTCTTGAACTCCGGGGGAAGGGGCCTTAACTTTGACCAAAGAAGTGCGTGCATTTCCCGATATTTTAATCCCTTGAACTCACCTTCATTCAACAAAGAAACTTCACGCATGAACTCTTGTCGGGATTGGACTATTTCTGACAGCCCTGAAGCCAGCGTAGCGCATTGATTGGCGCATGGAATCGGGGAATGAAAAAGACCGAGTGGCTGCAGGAAAGCTGACACAGAAGACGACTGGAGGATGCTGCAGGCAGGTGCAAGCCCGACATCTTGTCATGTCATCCATGATTCACCATGTATGACAAACAAGGGACCACAGTATGTTTGACAGGGATCACTTAGATGCAGAGTTGCTACTTATGATAGTACAATCACATGTATACCGTCCCTCAGATGCCTATTTAGATATGATATTTCATCATACATGACATGAGCAAGTATCGTTGGTCAGTTGTATGTTTCTGTGTGTTTTTGATGATATACATATTTACCTTTTATAAAAAAAAACGATCAGCATTTATTCAAAACTCTTCTAACACGCCGCATGAAATTTGTAGTGCCTTTGCATGCATCTATTATACAAGGTTGAATGAATTATTTGTTTGCTCTTTTTTGTCAATCTATGGCCACCTAAAGCAGCAAAGGTACCAGCTCTTAATTATCCATTTATACGATCTGCCTTGAGCAGTTAATGACATTGCCATTCATTTTGATGTTTCTGCTCCTCAAATGCCTTGCTATTCAGTTTTTTTAATCAGCGCACGCATGATCTGCTATCCATACTCCAATTGTTTGATCCTGAAAACACGTATTCATATGTATTCACCATCTCTAATTGCATATCCAATTTAGCCTGGCTTTCCTAATAGGTGAACTTTGGAATTGCCACTGCAGGAGGCGGCCCCCAATGCCTTGAAGCTAGAGATTGATCGATTGGCCTAATTTAAAGTAGTTCTTCGACTCTTGATTTAGTTGGCAGTATTTTGAAGTCGATGACATTCTTCAGCCAGTCTTCTCGTCTTGTATCCCAGATTAGTGTGGGTATCTGTCGCCAGTGTATTTGCTGCTTGTTACGCCACCCTGTCCAAATGCAAACTTCAACTCGCAACCACATTGTTTCAATGGATGCTGTTTTATAGAGTTGTATTTAGATGCCATGCTTTGCAATAACCAGCTTTGAGATCACTCTTGTGCGCCTCTAATTCTTTACACTCTGGTTTTAAAGGTAGTTTTGCTAATTTATGAAAAAGTTCGTAATTGTCTGTTTAGTTTTACTTCTCCAATTGAACAAGAAATAATCAGCAACGTCCGTAAATTGAACTTACAAAATAATAGGATATTTAATGTGTGATTGCAGACCAATTTGTATACACGAGAGCAAACTCAGTATAGTTTTATGTTATAATTCATGGTGCAATTTGAACTCTTAAAGAGAGTCTGAGTTTATCATTCCCAGTGAAATTTGAGAAATATCTGAGCACTTTCTGAATTTGGGCACTAACTAATTGAAATGGAGATAGTAGTATGGGGAAGTGAATTAATCTTGCCTATTTTGTTAGAAAGTGGATTTAAAGATGCCAAAAATGGGTCGATGGGTTTGTGTAAGATACAAGCCTTATCAGTATGTTTATGTCATGCGACTATTAGCTGGGTGCTTGTTCTCCTTCATATGTTATTTAATTATCCGAGGTTGGTAGTCATCTGTGATTTATCTTTTCTGTGTTAGTCTGGGGAAGGACTGACAGAGGCGTTGGGAGCTATAAAAATTAAGAAAAAGGAAAAATTAGTCATATTATTGAATCCAAAATTGAAGATTGAAAATACAGAGTATAAGATCTTTATATAATTTAGTTAAGAAACCCTAAACTCTAAATATAAAAGGAAAAAAGATCAAATTGCCCTAAAAGTTATATATATATAATCTAACATCTTCCTTCAAACTCACGATGTTAGAAGCATTGAGAGTTTA
Source organism: Zingiber officinale (assembly GCF_018446385.1). NCBI lineage: Eukaryota > Viridiplantae > Streptophyta > Magnoliopsida > Zingiberales > Zingiberaceae > Zingiber > Zingiber officinale. Next base: position 134,560,784 of record NC_055997.1, on the reverse strand, counting down.
TCGGATAAGAAACGAAAGTGTGAAACAGAATGTGACTTGGAAATATATCAGTAATCTGTAGCTTTGAAGGAATAAAAGACAATGTGATGATGTCAATCTGAAGATGGTGACGAGTAACGTGACAATCAATTTTAATATGTTTCATCCGCTCATGAAAAATTGAATTATGTGTAGTTTGAATAGCACTATGATTATCACAATATAACAGAGTAAGTTGATGAAGAGAAATACACATATCATCAAACAACTAATGCAACCAAACTATCTCACAATTAGTTGAGGCCATGACACGATACTCAGCTTCTGTGGAAGATCTAGAAATAATATCTTGTTTCTTACTCTTTCAAGAAATGAGAGAATCATCCAGAAAAATGCAGAAGTCAGTGATAAATTTACAATCCCTAGGATCATCAACCCAATCCGCATCAAAGTATGCACACAGTTCAAGAGATGAAGTAGAAGGAAATAAAAGGCTTTTAAATTGAGTGCTCCGAAGATACTTAGGAATACGAAGAACAACAACCCAATGAATTGTAGTTGGTGCAGCGATAAATTGACTAACCACATGAACAGCATACGAAATATCTGGATGAGTCACAATGAGATAAACCAAGCTTCCAACAATAGTTCTGTACAAACTAAGATCTGACAAAGGTGAGCCATCAGATAAAGAATATCGAACATTAGTCTCAATAGGAGTATCAACGACTCTATTATCAGTAAGATGAGCATGCTCAAACAAATCAGATATATACTTTGACTGAGATAAAAGATAACCTTTCGGGAAATAAACAATCTCAATGCCCAGAAAGTAGCGTAGTATATCAAAGTCTTTCATAGCAAAATGACGAGTCAACTAAGACTTCAAGAAAGCAATTTCATCAGAATCATCACCAGTAATAATCATGTCATTAACATATAATGAGAATATGACCTGCACTCGTACATCTAACAAACAATGCTAAATCATGATTACTAAGATGAAAACCAAGCAAAGTAATCACTGTAAAGAACTTCTTAAACCAAGCACGAAGTGCTTGTTTGAGACCATAAAGCACTTTACGAAGCCTGCAAACTTCACCAGGTTGGTGTGAAATACTAGGACAAGGTGTCATATAAACTTTTTCATGAAGATCACCATTTAGAAATGCATTCTTAACATCCATCTGAGATATTCTCCATCGACGAACAGAAGAAACAACAATCAGAGTACGAACAGTCGTCATTTTTGCAACAAGAGCAAATGTTTCCTCATAATCTATGTCATATTCCTGAGAATAACCTTTAGCAACAAGACGAGCTTTGTATCGCTCGATAGATCCATCAGATTTAGTTTTGATCTTATATACCCAACAAGAACCAATAGTGTGTTTTCCTAATTGCAACGGAACCAAATCTCATGTATGAGTCTAATGCAAAACAGTTAGTTTCTCAGTCATATCACTCTGTCAAAGTGGGTTACAAATAGCTTCTTTATAGGATACAGGATCAGAAAGACAATGAATAGATGCAACAAATGAAACAAAAAAAAAAAGAGAATAACAAGAGTAAGCAAAATCTGGTAGCTTAGTAGACTTACGAACACGAGTGGATTGACGATGGTGGAGAGAAGGATCATCCTTAACCTCAGGAGATGATTGGGTAATGGTAGAAGGAGGAGCATGTGGAACAAATATCTCAGGAATCAAAGTACCAGATTCAGTTGAGCTACTAGTAGGAGTTGTGGGTGAAACTTCCTCAGTGTCGATATTGAAAGGATCAATACAAAGTAGATCCGACTTTGTCATATTATGCGAACTAGCTGGAATAGAAAATAATGGAATATGCTCAAGAAACACAACATGACGAGAGACATACAATTTTTGACTAACAGGATCAAAGCAACGATATATTTTTTGAATAACACCATAACCCAAAAAGACACAAAGAGCAGACTGAGAGGCTAATTTATTACGCTCGACATGTTGATGAAGGACAAAACAAGTACAACAAAAAACACGCAAAGAGGAATATAGAGGAGCGTGTCCGTACAATTTTTCAAAAGGTGACAAACCTAAATTGTGTGAGCTTGGAATTCTATTAATCACGTGAGAAGCGGTAAGGATTGCTTCCCTCCAAAAGATACTACGAACACTAGTAGACAATAAAAATGAACGGGCTATTTCAATAAGATACGTATATTTTTGTTTAGCCATACCATTCTATTCAGGAGTATTTGTACAAGAGGTTTGATGAATAGTATCATCAGAAGCAAGTAATTGCGAAAAATGATTCGAAGTGTATTCACCCTCAAATCACAACAAAAATACTTTATGACACTAGAATGTTGAGTGTTCACAAGAGCTTTGAAGTTGTTGAAAATGGTAAGATAATCAGACATGTGTTTCATAAGATAGACCCAAGTGTAACGGGTGCAATCATCAATAAACGAAACATAATACCTTGACCCCCCTTTTGTAGGAATAAGAGTTGTTGGTGCAGCGGAGGCCGGCAAGAGGGGGGTGAATTGCTGAAAACAAAAATAAAACTACCCTCCTCGTACTTTCAACTCAATTAGTTCAATAGTGATAAAATAGTAAAGCAATAAAAACTAAATACAAAAAGACAGAGAAGACCGAGATTTAACCTGGTTACAACCAAGATGGTTGTTAATCCAGGGCGATGAAAAGCTCAGTAAAAAAATTCTCTTTCTCTGAAGGCGGAGAAGCCTTTTACACTTTGGAAGCTTAGAACTATTGCTAGGAAAAGGAATACAGTTGATTGCTTGAGTTGTTGTTGAATTCCTAGCTCCAGGGGCCTTTCTATAGCTCCTGGAAATTCTATCCCGAGGGTCCAAGGCGCCTCCAACAAGGTCCAAGGCGCCTCCAGCTCGGTGAGTGGATAGAATTCTATCCGGTGCTCGAACGGTCATTCTGACCTGGCTCAAGGCGCCTTCAACAACCAATGAAGGCGCCTTCAATGCTTGTTTAAGGCGCCTTCAAGCTACAGTAACTTCTGCTACAGTAACTTCCTGCTACAGTAATTTCCAGTCTCTTTTGGCTCCTTTTCTTCTTCGCTTTGGCTTCCGAAGCTTCGTTCTTTTGGGTGATTGCGGCCAACCGGAATAGGGCTCACCCGAACCCAATTCCCGGCCTTCTCCTCGAGCAGCCTTCCGTCCCTCAAACGCCGCGCACACTCTTCACACCCACCGGAGTACTCTTCCGCAGCTCTCTCGTCCTTCGGACGCACCGAGCCCGTCGGCTCCCTTCCCGTGCCGTCCTTCTCGCTAGCTGCGTCTTCTGCTCGACTTCCTGTGCTCCTAAGCTCCTGCACACTCAGACACAGGGATCAAACACAAAGCAGGACCTAACCAACTTGGTTGATCACATCAAAACTACCACGGGGTCCAACAGGAGCAAGTCTCCACAAATCAGAAGGATAAGATCAAATGGAGCAGAAGAAAAAGAAAAACTTATAGAAAATGGTAAGACAGAAAATTTGGCCAGTTTACAATCATTACAATCAGAAATATCAGAACTTTTTAAAGGTCCTAATACTCCTGTAGAAGCTAAAAACTGGAAACGAGATGCTGAAATATGACCTAAACGAAAGTGCCACAAATAAAAATCAGAAGATGAACGATTCAGATGAAAAGATGATAAATCTACACTCGAAGCTATTACTTCTGGTACTTTGAGTTGATCTAAAATATAGAATCCTCCTTGCCTACGACCTATCCCAATCAGCCTCTGAGATTACAAGTCCTAAACATACGATTGGATGAAAAAAAAGAGACTAGGTATCCATACTCTCATTATTGATTAACATAAACAAGATTTAAAGTAAGACTCGGAATATAATAAACATCAGTAAGAGATAAACAAGATGTAACAATTGAACCAACACCTAGGAGTACCATCAGCAGTCACAATAGATATAAATGAACGGGGAGAAAAAGAAACAAAAGATGATAAATTAGACGACATATGATGGAAAGCACTAGAGTGCAAAATCCATAAGGATGAAGATATACCTGAAATATCAGATGATGACAAACCTATATGAGAGGAAGTTGACATGATAGAGGGCTATGAAGTAAGAAACTGTTGAAACTGCTCCAATATATACGGGTCGGATTTCCATGAAGCATTTGCACGATCAGGCATAATGACAGAACGAATAATACTCAGAATAACCAAACTGTAAGGATATATATCTGTACGATTCGTAAAAACTGGTGTTAGGATGACCCGTGGTCTCATAGAGAATTTGAGGTAAAAAAGGAAGTTAAGTGTAGAAATTGGCAGCACAGGGTGTCGGTGTCGAAATCAGTAGAAAAGGACGTCAATACCAAAGTCGGTAGCATCGGGCGTCGACACCGAAATCGATAGAAAAGAACGTCGACGTCAAAATCAGCAGCATAGGATGTCGACGCCGAAATCGGCAGAAAAGAGCGTCAGTGCTTAAATCGACAGAAAAGAACGTCAGCGTCGAAATCGACAGGGTAGGTCGTCGGCATCGAAATCAGCAAGACAGGGCGTCGACGCTGAAATCGACAGCAGTAGGAGGAGACGACAGCATCAACACTAAGCAATAACAGGAGGCGGTAGAAAAAATTAGATCAGAGAAAGAAAACCATGCTTTGATATCATATATAAATTAAGAAAAAGAAAAAATTAACCATATTATTGAATCTAAAATTGATGATTGAAAATACAGAGTATAAGATTTTTATATAGTTTAATTAAGAAATTCTAAACTCTAAATATAAAAGGGAAAAACACACTCTAAAAGCTATAAACAAATAAACATATATAATTTAACAGGAGCAAGCAAATAGCCTTTATTGCCATCATGTTGTTCTCATGTTGTCCTTTTGGAATAAACAGTTGGCTAGTACATCAGATGTTACCATCATGAAATATGAGATCAATTCTTTTCTAATAAACAGGTTTCTATTCTCTCCACTCGGACTAGTAGTCATTCATGATTTATCTCATTTCACATAATTTAGGATGAAATATAATGAACGTCTGTCTGGATGAATGTTATCACCTTATATCACCGTATTTATGTCATGTTGCGTTAGATATGGTATAACTTTAATCTGTATATTTTGTCCGGCTAAGTTAGGAAACGGGTGAGGTCTTTTAATTAACTTTGTTAAAATTAAATTAATTGATTTTTTTTGACCAATTGAATTGATAAATTTTATTATTTAAATTGAATAAAATGAATTGATAAAAAATTAATTAATTCGGTTGATAATTAAATTAATTATTTTTTAATTGTTTTAGAAATATTAAGATTTTTAATAAAAATGTAACTGCTTTAATATTTTTTAAAAAATTTTATTTAATAAAAAAATTAGTTTAATCAATTTAATTGATTTTTAAAATTTAACTGAAATCGGATCAATTTAATTAAAATAATTAATTTTTTAAATAATTGATCTTTTAAATAAACGGAATCGAATTTATAAATTAGGTTGATTCTATTGGTTATTTTGGCGGAATCAAAATTTCACTAATCTCTAGTTAGAGGTGGTGCCAGCCATTTGAGTTGAGAAAATTTTAATAATTTAAATTTTAAAAAATATTTTAGATTTTTAAAATAGAAAATTTAGAAAATAAAGGAAAAAATAAAAATAAATTTTAAATTTTAATATTGAAATCATTATATGTTTATAATATTATATTAATATAATATAAATAATTTAATATTATTTTATATATATAAGAATATTATACTAATTTTATAGAAAAAAATAATATTTATGTATGTAATTCGAATTTATGCCTCTCACAAGAGTTATATATATATATATATTTATTTATTTATTCAAAAAGAGAGTAATATAATTCAATTATCTTAATTAAAAAAACATAATGAACCAGATAATATCGAGCTTGGAGCGATTGGTCGGTCTTCACAAAAACTTTCTACTAATCGGTATGTTAAATCAGAAAATACTCATCACAAGCAGCATAGAAATCCAGTATTCGATAATTACACAGTCTATTTTGAAAGAAAAATCTCTAATACATTATACATTGTAGTAGGTGAATTCAATTATCTTTAGATATAGTTGAACAACAATTTTAAAATCAAATCAGTGAACGGAACAAATTAAAATCATATTAACTGAAACTTTTTTAAACAAATGGAACTGATCGAAATTTGCCATTAAAATCAAATAAATTGAACCAATATACATTAATTAATTCGGTCAGTTGCCGAATTAATCACTTTTATTTTATTTGTCGTCTGTTGCTACATAGCAGTCAATTAATACTGGATAGTTAAGTTCATCCATCACTGATCGAGAGTCGAGTTTCGATTTAGAGAATTTTCTTTTAAATACAGGTTTAGCGACATCGGTTGACTGCTTATAACATGTTGACAAGTGGTTCATATTTAAGTGAAGGCCAACGTGAGGGACATCCCAGATGAAAAGAAAGAAACGACAAAAAAAAATTTGTTACGATTTTTCGTAACAGAATGCTATTAAGGTTTTTCGGATCTATTTTGGCATATTGGGATTTGGACTTTTTTAATAGTGATTATTGTGAATTTATTGGTAGTATATCATTATGGTCTCGATTCTTTTTTTAGAGAGAATTCTAATAAAACTTCGACCATTTTATAAAGTAGGCACTTTATTGAACCACGATAACTCTTCCCCTCTTCTTCTTCTTCTATTTCTTTTTTCTCATGTTTGCTCATTCTTGTGCGTCTTTGTCTCATTGCTTCGCACGATCTCTTTTTTCTCTTCTCTTCTTCTACATTAGAAGTTGAGAGGTGTTGTCTTCCTCTTTGCATAATAATTGGTATCAGATCAAGGTGTTGTAGATTTCTTCAACATGTCAAGGACGTTTTTTGAGAAATTTGATATGGTGAAGTTTGACGGAATTGAGAACTTCGGATTATGGCAAAGGAGAGTCAAAGACTTATTGGTACAATAAGGCATGGTGAAGGTGTTAAGAGAAAGACAATTGGAAAGCATAGAGAAATCAGGTTGGAAAGAATTACAGAGAAAATAGTGACAATAATTAAACTTTGTCTTATGAATGATGTGATGTACCATGTCATGGACGAGGAGTCACCAGTGACAATTTGGTAAAAGTTGGAAAGTCGGCACATGTAAAATTCATTAACAAACAAACTATATTTCAAACAAAAGTTATATGAACTGAAGATGACAGAGGGAATCAATTTGAGCCAATACATTAACTTATTCAACTAGATATCATAAGAAATTTGGAGCAAGTTGATGTGAAGATTGAGGATGAAGACAAGACGTTGATGTTGTTGAATTCTCTACCTTTATCTCTTACGCACGAGAATTTGGTTACTACTTAGATGTGAGATAAGGAAACTCTTAAATTGGAGGATATCACGGGTGCATTGCTTGGTTTTCATCAAAGAAAAAAAATAAGAGATGAAATTTCTTAGAGAGAAGGATTTATGATAAATAACATAGTTGAAGAGAAAAATTCAGAGAATGATGACTAAGATATGCTAATAGTCATGTCTTGTTCGGACCAGCCGATGGATGCATGGATCTTAGACTCTACATATTCTTATCACATGACTTCAAACAGGGAATGATTTAACACCTACAAGGCAGTGAATCTGGTTCAGTGTTGATGGGAAAGGATAGGTCATGCAGGGTTATTGGCATAGGGAACACTAGAATCAAATGTTGATGGTGTAATTAGAACCCTATGTGATGTCATACGTATACAAGAACTAAGGAAGAACTTGATTTCACAAGACACACTGAGTGATATTGATTGTAGTTACAAATCAGTGAGTGGGGTGATAAAGGTTAGCAAGGGAGTCCTGATAGTAATAAAAAGACAGAAAATAGTAGGGAATATTTACAAGTTGGTATGGATTACAGTTGTAGGTGAAGTCGCTTAGATGGAGTCTGAATGAAACAGTACAATCTTGTGACATATACGGCTAGGGAATACGGTTGAACGTGGGATACTGGAATTTTATAAGAGTGATTTGTTAAAGGGCGTTAAGATGTGCAAACTTGAATTCTGCAATTTTGTGTTATTGGAAACAGAGCAAAGTGCAATTTAAGTTGATAACACACAAGATGAAAGAAATTTTGAATTATGTATATATGGATCTTTGGGACTGACAAGTATAGTATCATGAAAAAACACTTGTTTTTTTTTTGATTTCTATTGATGAATACTCACGAAATGTTTGGGTATACTTTATGTGTCACAAGTCAAAAATTTTTGCAAAGTTTAAACTGTGAAAAATTGAACTGGAGAACCAGACTAGAAGGAAGATCAGGTGCCTTAGGTCAAATAATGAGACTGAGCACAAGGATTCAAAGTTTCATAAATTTTGTGAGCAGTATGAGATTATGAGACTTTTCTCGGTTCGTAGGACACCACAATAAAACGGTGTGACAGAATGGTTGAACAGGACAATCATTGAGAAGATAAGAGGTCTCAAGTTGAATGCAACGCTAACAAAAAATTTCTAGGTGGAAGTGATTAACATGACATGTTATCTCATTAATAGATCACTAAGGGTAGGAGTAGAAAGCAAAGTATCAGAGGAAGTATGGATAGAGAATTTAGTAGATTACTCTTATATTCAAGTTTTTGGATGTCTAGTCTATATGGACATATATAGTGAGGAAAGATCAAAGCTAGATGCGAAGTCAAAGCAATGTATTTTTCTGGGGTTATCAAAAAAGAGTTAAAGTTTTCAAGCTTTGGGATGCTAAAGTAAATAAGGTGGTGATCTACAAAGATATTGTATTTGACAAGAAGGCCATATTATAGAGTACTCAGGAAGATGAAAAAGAAACCTCACAGAGCAATAAATAGAAGGACGTTATGCAGGTAGAGCTAGAGACTCATGATTTTGATAACGATAGCTTAGGACATACGAAACATCACACTATAGCTGGAGGGTGGAGGAGATGAGTCATTACGCCACCCACGAGATACGGTTTTGAAGACTTGATCTCTTATGCTTTTATTACCAGTTGTGGAGACCCTACATCTTTCCAGGAGATGATACACAACTCTGAGAAGGGCAAGTGGATGAGTGTTTTGGTGGAGGAGATAGAATCGTTGCATAAGAATCAAATGTGAGATCTAGTGAAACTTTTTGAAGGAAAGCGAGCTATAAGGTGTAAATGGGTATTTAAGAAAAAGGAAGCAATTTCAGAGAAAGAAGAAGTGAAGCTCAAGGCTCGGTTGATAGCAAAAGGGTATTCACAGAGAAAGGAGATTGATTATGAAGAGGTTTTCTCTCCAGTGGTAAACCATATGCCAATTGGAGTGGTGTTGACTTTAATGACACATCATGATTTGCAATTGGAGAAAATGGATGTGAAAATGATATTTCTTCATAGTAATTTGGAGTAGATTTTTATGTCACAATATGAGGGATTTAGTCAGTCTGACAAGAGTGATTGGTTTGCAAGTTGAAGAAATTGTTTTATTAATTGAAACAATCTCCTAAGCAATGGTACAAACGTTTTGATCCATACATGATTCAAAACAGATATGGGAAATGTGAGAATGATTGCTCTATATATGTGAAGAGCTTTGAAGATGAATTACTGATTTTCTTACTAGTATTCGTGGATGATATGCTCATTGTTGCAAAGAAGATGAAAGAGGTTGATAAATTAAAAAGGCTAATGAACAAGGAGTTTGACATGAAAGATTTGTATTTTTTTGCAAGCGGTTAGTATGGTGATCAAGGAAATTTTCTCAAATCTCGGTAGACCTCATTAAGATATAGTGAAATGGATTTTCAGATATTTGAGAAATACAACTAATTACGACATTATGTTTAGTATATAACCGGAAGATCTTTAAGTTGTTGGGTATGTGGATGTGGACTACGAGTGTCAAAAATGAACCCAACTTGACGACCCAATCCGAGTCAACCTAAAAAAAAAATCAAGTTTGGATTGAGAATTTTAGGGTTCGGATCGGTTCAAGTTGAAGAGGGGATGCCCTAGATCATATGACTAGGGGCCCCGTGACAGGGGATATCTCTTTAACCGGACTTTCAAAGGCGTCGCCTTAAAAGGGAGGGTAATTCTTTACACGAAAGAACCTAATTAAGCTTAATGAGTTGTTCCTTATTCTATATTAATAGGTGTATTGTATAATCTATGATCATATGATCGGGGAGCCCTAGGTGACAAAGGGTAATCCGTTAATTGGACATCGTATGTTATCTCTACTACCTAGGGACATCAGGTAATCAATGGAGCAAAAGTCAGACACAACGACCGCGAAGGAGTGTCGGGATTCAGTTAGACTTCCTACATTGCATAAGGATAGAAGATAGGAGATAAGTAATTCATAATACATTGATCAACATTATAATGAAACCGAACCCCTAGAACACTTACCTTGACCTGTTCTCCTTAAAACTCTTTTATCTCTCTCTTACTTTCTTAACCTTAGTTCGGAAGACTTCAACCAATATTTCGATCATCTAGCTAGCTTGCCATGCGAAATCACTAGTGTTCGAGATCGATATTTTATTACTGATAATATAACCGTACACTTGCGGTAACATAATAGTAGACTTAAATCTAGATATGATGGCTGATGGCACAAAATAGTCGACTGATGACACAATTTGCATATGAATTGATCGTGATCCAAGGCAATAACAATCAAATAATGGTCATTACAAATAGAGTTCTATAATAGTGGATCAATCGACCGATAAGAATAAAATAATTGATTGATGGTGACCAATTCACTCTATAAATACTAAGCCAAAGAAACTCAAAACCAATATCAAGAAACAACAATAAGCTCTATTTACAATTACATCATGTGAGTACACCATAATTACTTATGGCATGCTGGGTTATGAGAATGACAAGCTAAACATATGGACTCCCCCCTTATAAAGAAGAGACAACATCCTAGACACTATGGATAGCTCGGAGGTTGTCGGTCAGTTCTTAGCTTCATGGTTCAGTTAGAGGAAGAGAGGGGTACAAAGGTCTTATGATCACTTTTGAGATATTAGCCCCAGGAAGTTATGGGTGAGGGCAGTCTGACAACAATATCTTCTGTCAAGCCATGCTTTTACGCTGTGGTTGCTGGCATACAAGAGGCTACTTACACGAGATCGACTGGACTATCTTGATATTGATTTGATGTACTTTATGCTGATAAGAGGAGGAAACACTAGACCATGTGTTTTTCAGATGTGATCAGATTAGTTAGCTCTAGGGGGTCATAGTATGGTTACAGATGTGACTCGAGATGCCCACCTACTAACATATGCTATGGATTTTGGGCTCCGGTACTGAGGCACATCCATCTTGATGAGGGTCCTTCCATGTTAGCCATGATTTAGCATGTATAGATGACAAAGAGCCGTAGCATATTTGAGGGAGTACGCCATGATGCAAAGTTAGTCTTCAAGAAAATACACGTCATGTCTATCGGTCTTTAGACATCTACTTTGATTTGGCATTCCACCAGGTATGAGCGATATTTCAAAAAAAAAAAAAGAAAGAAAGAAATATCCTCATACCTCATACCTAATTGGACATGCATTTTGATTGGATAGGGATCATGCATTGACATGGAGTTTGCATTGAGTCGAGTCCTAGTAGATATCTACAACACCTTGGGCACTTACTCATAGGGCTGTAAATAAGTCTAGTCGAGCCGAACCCAGCTGAGTTTTGGAGTATTCAAGCTTGATTGATAAGGCAACCGAGTCAAGCCGAGTCAAGCTTAAAATGAACCAATCCTTTGAAATGATTGTTCAAACTTGGTTTGGTTTATTTTTTATGAGCTTGAGCTTGTTTGAAACTTGGCTTGAGCTTGACTCGTTTAGATGTTATTAAACTCTTAATTTAAGCTTGGCTTGATCTTGGTTCGAGCTTGGTCTATTTAGATGTTAGCGAGCTTTCGATTCAAACTCGTTTGATTGTTTGAAACTTTTACTTATTTGATTGGTTATTAGGCTTGATAATTCAAACTTTTTTATTTTATTTATTTATTTAGCATATTGATAAGAGTTTTATTGATAAAAATAGTCCGTGAATATTATTTACGAATATTATTCACGAACATTGTTCACAAATATTGTTCATGAACATTGTTCACGAACATTGTTCACAAATATTAACAAGCTAAGCACATATGTGTTCAAGCTTATTTAATTTAATAAGCTATTTAAGCTTGTTTATTTAATTGATCTTGTGTATATTGAATGAATATAAACAAACTCTTACCAAGCTGAACACAAAGCTTGTTCACAAACGTTTGGTTCATTTACCGTGCTATCTATTCAGACCTGACATCCCATTGGTAGACATGAGTAGATAACCTAGGCCATTTTATCCTAGTTCACATCGAACATAAGCAGATATCCCTACTTTTCCCATTGTAGTCTAAAGGTCATGCATTTTATGATACCAATTTTGTATAGAACCGTGGACATTTACTTTATTCTGACATTTCGTCAGTTACAAGTAGCTTCCCTCTATTAGTTGTAATACACACACACACATACAATATTTAACCAAGAGTTTTGATGTGTGACTAAGGTTAAAGTTATATTAGTTGTGATCTAACTAGTTGTGTCAAGTGTGTATGTGCATGCTACTTAACAAATGTTGAAGCCATGGTTGTGAACCAGGCAGTGACTAAGTCTTATTGGAAGTAGACATTTGCAGTCCTGATGGAGAGTCAGACATGAGATAAGTCTTGGTTGGAGACCACGCAATAACTTCCTAACTTGAAGCTAGGTAAATCAAGTCCAAGTGGCAAAGGCTTGACAGTCAAATTTCTAGTTGGAGGCTAAGTGAATCAAGTCCAAGTTATAAAGGCATGACATACAAAAGTCCTAGTTGGAGGCAAGGCATGAATCATGCCCAGGTGGAGTCAGCTAAGAACTGAAGGATTGGCAAATAAATCTAAGTGGAAGTAGCTTGAAGTTGTGGCTTAACACCTCAGTCTAGATGAGTCAACTCGAGGCTAAGCGTTTAGACCCAAAGTAAGTGCAAGTAACTTTAAATTTTATATTCTACTCATGACTTGTAACTTCTACAGGGAAACATGTTCGATGGTTCCAAGCTACTGGAGAGAGTCCGGGGTGACTGTCTGGTGAAAACTCTCTATAAAGGTATTTCAGAGGATCCATGCGATTATATCGGATCCAAGTGACTGGAGGATACAGAGTAACTTCCGAGTGATTGGGAGATGATATTATTAGCAATCTGAGCGAGTCGAGTCAAGATGAAATTTGACACCTGTCCAGGCGACTAGAGGGCTTCCAGTCGACTGGAGAGCTTCGTTAACATTATTTAATGATTAAACATTATAACCACGTTAGCAATAATACAGGAGATCGAGAAGATTTCAAGCGATTGAGGGAGTACTATAAAAAGAGCTTTAAGGCAGAGCTTGAAAATCACTCAATTATTCATTCACACATTCTCTTGTGCTCATGCTCTTGTGCTCTCTTGCCTTTTGTGTTGCGACACACTGCAACATGCACTTTATTTCTAACCTGCAACACTTTAGTAACACTTTAATTTTTTTTTTGTTTTGCCATATTGATTGTATTTGTCTTAGTTTTTAAATATTTTTGTAAGATTTTTCCATCTCCAAAAACTTTTTAAAAAGGGGAAATTTAAAATAGGAACTATATTTTTATAATTGTTGCATCTGTCTACTTATGGTTTAATTGATCAACTACTTACATACTTAATTGTTAGCTTAATCTATTGCATATTTACATTACTTTATCTTACTTGATTGAATCAACCTAAATAATTTTTATTTTTACTATACTACTCTACTTGAGTCAATTGTTTTTATTTTACTATTTGTCCATTAAAATTCTTAGCACTATTTACCCCACTCTAGTGCCAAGTTCAATCCTACAAGTTGGAGACATTAGAGGCATGTGGATGAGGGTCAGATGGAGGCATGGGTTGATCAGCCTGCATTTGTTGGGGAGGGTCAAATGGAGGAACCAGAGACGATAGGAGTTACTCATTCGACAATGAGGGCTATAAGGGGGAGGGGACCGCTAGCTTGACATGAGACATGACCTTGCACATCAGTGTGATACCTCATGGCAAGGATTGCTATCCTAGGGTGGTGTGGTTGTCGAAGTGGATGAGCAGACGTATTGATTTACTATACTGGGTTATAACATGGTGGCAAAAGGTGATTATACTCGTCTCTAATGTTCCCGTTAACTCGTCCGAAGGTCAACAAGAAGAAAGTAAATTACAGGTGACTATTAACTTTTGAAATAATGATTGACACATAAACGGGGAAAATTCCAAAATTTAAATATGCCTAGAGGACATGGAGAGGCCGAAGACACAGGAGTACATAATCACCAATAGGGTTGCGGCAGAGGCACTAAAGCATGAGCCCCTCAGGCATACCTAGATAAGGTACTAGTGGGGGAGGAGGGTTAGAGGGATTGAGGCTGCGGAGACCATGAAGATACCCACTTACCCATGTAGGATGAGACACCTTTGACCACATGCAGGCGAGAGGACCTCCGGCTTTATATGCGACGCCACGTTGCCACGTCAATATGATATCACATGGCTGGCTGGCAAGGAACTCTATCAGAGGTTGGGAGTTATTAACTCTGGAGACACACACGTATCAAGACACCACTCACCTTCTACACTGCTTTAGAGCCTGGAGAAGGTGGGGGTACAGAGGACGAATGATGGATTGCCGAGAGTGTGGAGGTGGACGAGACATAGGAGAGTACCTCCACTAGTTGAATAGAGACTTGTTAGACTGACTTGGTGACTAGGGGTAGCACTGGAGAAGACTACATACTGGCGGCAACTATGGGCATATGAGGTGACCAGACGACAAGGAAAACAGAGGGCGTGTAAGACCCCACTAGCATCGAATGTTATGAGTTGTTTCAGGGCGGCCCAACACCTTGTCATCCATGACAAGAAGGAGGCCGCAACATGTTTGTTTGGTTGATAGTGATCACTCAGATGGAGAACTAGTTCTCAAGATAGCGCATGTATATCAAGTCTTGGGTGCCTACTTAGATTTTGATACTACATGACATGAACAAGATTACTGATCATATATATATATATATATATATATATATATATATATATATATAATCGAAAAAATAAAATAAGATCATGTGATTCTCAGCTCTCCATTGAATTGCTTTTAGTGGTTGCAGTTTTTTCTATTTATTTTTCTAATTGTTTCCTTGCTTTAGTTTTTAAGCTTAAGGTCTTCATCTCATATTCTTACCATCTTGATCATTTATTTCTGTTGTAAAAGGTTTTGTAAAAAGTTTCTCTGTTTTCGAAAAATTCTTGAGAAAGAGAAAATATTAGTGAATTTTTAAATGACAACTCACCTTATCAGTGCATAGGTGATAAGCCCAAATCTCTTTATGACTTTATCTATAAAAAATAGATTAAAAGATATATCATTTATAATTATGATTTGATTATAATTAATTATGATCTTTTTTAAATTCATTGTCTCTTAAATTATATTTTGAATCAAGACAAATAATCAGAGGTCATCCGGAGGCTGTCCTTTGTTTGACACCAGACTACCTAGTCACTTATTCATTGCTGGCGGCCTCTAGTCATTTGTCCCGATTTAAATTATAACCTATAAAAATGATGAATATAAAGAAATTATAATTAATTATGACTGGATCATAATCATAATCAATTATAAATAACTCATCATCTTATTCACTTTTTCCTAGACTAGAAATCTACTCTCAGTAAATAAAAATCAAAGATTCTGAACTATTCAAATTTTTTTAATTCTATAAAACTTTCACAAATTTTATATTAGAGATGCCTTTAGTACTCTAAGTTAATATTATACTTGATCTTAACAAAAAAAAAAATTTAGAAAAATATTTTTTTTAATATCATCTGTCATATTTATAGAAATTCCTAAATATATTACATGTATTTTTTATATCAACCAGTAATCAAAGTCTTAAAATTATTTAAAACAAATACATTAATATAATTTAATTTTAGATTTTATTAAAATTAATTATTAATGCGTTAAATTCTTAATTATTAATTAAATAGTAAAATTTCTCATTTCCACTATTAAAATCCTTTCAAGATCCTTTTAAAATTTGCGTTGCACTTTCCTAAAAAAAACAATTAAAGTATTCAATTTCCATTGCACCTCTTCAATCATTTTATTTTATTTTTTATTATACTATATATTCTCTCTGAGGCATCTCTTTCAATCTTACACGGTTACACCTAGCATGTAATTGGTTAGACAAACTTAATCTGGCAAGAGGATCAATTCTAACCTAACCTAGGCACAAGACGAGCGTCCGTGCGGGTCTGCTTGGTTGTACAGGGATGATAATTTCATCTTAATATGATGGAGGATCCGACATCCAACCTTAATGGAGAAGGATATAGAGGGATTATCAATACCTGATACCCGACCTGAATACCCGATTAAATAATATATATAGATATATTAAAGAATTTTTTTTTTCAAAATCAACTTACTATTTTTTTTGTTAATATTAGGAGGAGACTATATAGATGTTTAATGTATTTTTTTAATTATATATATATATATTTTAATATGTTGTTAATTTTAATATATTTTTGTTGAATGATGATAGTTGGATAGAAAAAAAAAAAATTATAACTATAGAAGATATCCGATCATTTAATGGGTATGAGTATACCCATCGGAGATTCTATACCCGATGGGTATGAAGACGGAGAATATAGAATCTGACCCGAATCCGACCCATTGTCATCCCTAATTATACAACACATCAAGATAGTAACAAAAGATGCAACGGAAAGAAAAGACGTTCCATTCAATTTTAAATGGATAAAAATTTATTAACAAATTAATCGAATTCATAAATTTATCTGTCTATTATTTTATAATAATTAAACAAGGAATAAAATAAATAATCCATTCATCCTTACTAAATAAACTACTAAAATTTTTCTATGCATTTTTTTCCCTAATTTTTAAATCGGTCATCTCAAATAAATTGAACGGATTTAAATCCGTGCTCCCAAATAATTCACGATTAATTATTATTCTTTCTCTCTTTTCTTATGCCAATGCCAATGCCAATGAACTTCACATCTCTTTTACAAATATATTATTTTTCATTTGATAGTGTGCATTCATGCGCTTGTATTTTTGCTGCAGTGGTACATGTGCCGACCGAATTATTAGCCATCACAAGTATAGCGTGTGCTATTCGAATCAGGTGTTTCTATCAACTTTTAGATGCTCTCATCAACTGCCTCTGCATTCTTGCTTGCACGTTATAAATTTTGAAGTCTTGTTTCCATGGAGTGGGTAGTAAAGAATTAATTTCCGACGGAGAATATATTTTTAGAAAAAAAATTTCTCCCATCTAATCAATTAGATGTCGATTATAAATTAATCTTATTATTTATCTCTCTTCATATCATCTTCACATAATCTGATGATGTGACGATAAAAAAAAATCTACCTATAGCACTACTCACTACAAAAAAAATACAACTTTGGGGACAAAAGTTGGGAACGAAAAAATTTCGTCCCAAAATTGGGACAAATTTAGGGTCGAAAATAAATTTCGACCCAAATAACCAACAAATCTTGCAACAAAAAAATTTCGTTTCAAGTTTGCAACATAAAAAAAATTCGTTGCTAAATTCGTCCCCAAATCTGGAACGAAATAAGAATTTGTCTCAAATTTAGGGACAAATACTGGATTCGTCCCAAATTTGGGAACGAATCGAAGATTCATCCCAAATTCTGGGACGAATCTAGGATTCGTCCCAAACTTTGGAACGAATCCAGGATTCGTCCCAAAAATAAAAATATTTTTAAATAAATAAAATGAAACACGTAAGGCTTAAATATGGATCTAGAGACCTCGGAATTTGATGAAATAAGTTTCTATGCATTCGTATCGTTGAGCTGATCGTAAATACGTCATCATCCATAATTTTTAATTAATATTTTCAGTGATTTGAATTTTTAACACCAAATTAGGTCAAATTGGGATTAAAAAATTCCAAATATATATATATTTCGTAAAAAATATTTTTATTGATAGATTTACGATCAGGACAATGAGACGAGCACATAGAAACTTGTTTCATCAAATTCCGATGTCTCTAGGTCCGTATTTAAGCCGTCCAAGTTTGTTTTTTTTTTAAAAAAATAATTAAATTTTTGGGACGAATCTCTGGATTCGTCCCAAATTTTGGGACGAATCCAGAGATTCGTCCCAAACTTTGGGCGAATTCCAGGATTCATTCCAAACCTATAAATATTTTTAAATAAATAAAATGAAACACGTAAGGCTTAAATATGGACCTAGAGACCTCGGAATTTGATGAAATAAGTTTCTATACATTCGTATCATTGAGCTGATCATAAATACATCATCATCCATAATTTTTAATTATTATTTTCAGTGATTTGAATTTTTAACACCAAATTAAGTTAAATTGGGATTAAAAAATTCCAAATATATATATATTTGGTAAAAAAATATTTTTATTGATAGATTTATGATCAGAACAATGAGACGAGCACATAGAAACTTGTTTCATTAAATTCCAATGTCTCTAGGTCCGTATTTAAGCCGTCCAAGTTTGTTTTTTTTTTAAAAATTAATTAAATTTTTGGGACGAATCTCTGGATTCGTCCCAAATTTTGGGACGAATCCAGAGATTCGTCCCAAACTTTGGGACGAATTCCAGGATTCGTCCCAAAATTTGGGATGAATCTAGAATTCGTCCCAAACCTATAAATATTTTTAAATAAATAAAATGAAACACGTAAGGCTTAAATATGGACCTAGAGACCTCGGAATTTGATGAAACAAGTTTCTATGCATCCGTATCGTTGAGCTGATCGTAAATACATCATCATCCATAATTTTTAATTAATATTTTCAGAGATTTAAATTTTTAACACCAAATTAGGTCAAATTGGGATTAAAATATTCAAAAAATATATATATTTGGTAAAAAATATTTATATTGATAGATTTATGATCAGGACAACGATACGAGCGCATAGAAACTTGTTTCATCAAATTATGATATCTCTATGTAAATATTTTTTAAAACATCTATAGATTGATACTAACTAAAAATGTGCTGTGTACTGAACAGTTGTAAATTAGTGTCCGAAAGCTTAAATATGGACCTAGAGACCTCGGAATTTGATGAAACAATTTTCTATGCATCCGTATCATTGAACTGATCGTAAATACGTCATCATCCATAATTTTTAATTATTATTTTCAGTGATTTGATTTTTTAACACCAAATTAGGTCAAATTGGGATTAAAAAATTCCAAATATATATATATTTGGTAAAAAAATATTTTTATTGATAGATTTATGATCAGGACAATAAGACGAGCACATAGAAACTTGTTTCATCAAATTCCGATGTCTCTAGGTTCATATTTAAGCCTTACGTGTTTCATTTTATTTATTTAAAAATATTTTTAGGTTTGGGACGAATTCTGGATTCGTCCCAAATTTTGGGACGAATCCAGAATTCGTCCCAAACCTAAAAATATTTCTAAATAAATAAAATGAAACACGTAAGGCTTAAATATGGACCTAGAGACCTCAGAATTTGATGAAACAAGTTTCTATGCATCCGTATCGTTGAGCTGATCATAAATACGTCATCATACATAATTTTTAATTATTATTTTCAGTGATTTAAATTTTTAACACCAACTTAGGTCAAATTAGGATTAAAAAATTCCAAATATATATATATATTTGGTAAAAAAATATTTTTATTGATAGATTTACGATCAAGATAATGAGACGAGCACATAGAAACTTGTTTCATCAAATTCCGATGTCTCTAGGTCCGTATTTAAGCCGTCCAAGTTTGTTTTTTTTTTTTAAAATAATTAAATTTTTGGGACGAATCTCTGGATTCGTCCCAAATTTTGGGACGAATCCAGAATTCGTCCCAAACCTATAAATATTTTTAAATAAATAAAATGAAACACGTAAGGCTTAAATATGCACCTAGAGACCTCGGAATTTGATGAAACAAGTTTCTATGCATCCGTATCATTGAGCTGATCGTAAATACGTCATCATCCATAATTTTTAATTATTATTTTCAATGATTTAAATTTTTAACACCAAATTAGGTCAAATTGGGATTAAAATATTCCAAAAATATATATATTTGGTAAAAAATATTTATATTGATAGATTTATGATCAGGACAACGATACGAGCGCATAGAAACTTGTTTCATTAAATTATGATATCTCTATGTAGATATTTTTTAAAACATCTAAAGATTGATACTAACTAAAAATGTGTTGTGTACTGAACGGTTGTAAATTAGTGTCCGAAAGCTTAAATATGGACCTAGAGATCTCGGAATTTGATGAAACAAGTTTCTATGCATCCGTATCGTTGAGCTGATCGTAAATACGTCATCATCCATAATTTTTAATTATTATTTTCAGTGATTTGAATTTTTAACACCAAATTAGGTCAAATTGGGATTAAAAAATTCCAAATATATATATATTTGGTAAAAAATATTTTTATTGATAGATTTACGATTAGGACAATGAGATGAGCACATAGAAACTTGTTTTATCAAATTCCGATGTCTCTAGGTCCGTATTTAAGCCGTCCAAGTTTGTTTTTTTTTAAAAAATAATTAAATTTTTGGGACGAATCTCTGGATTCGTCCCAAACTTTGGGACGAATTCCAGGATTCGTCCCAAAATTTGGGACGAATCCAGAATTCGTCCCAAACCTAAAAATATTTTTAAATAAATAAAATGAAACACGCAAGGCTTAAATATGGACCTCGAGACCTCGGAATTTGATGAAACAAGTTTTTATGTATTCATATCATTGAGCTGATCATAAATACGTCATCATCCATAATTTTTAATTATTATTTTCAGTGATTTGAATTTTTAACACTAAATTAGGTCAAATTGGGATTAAAAAATTCCAAATATATATATATTTGGTAAAAAATATTTTTATTGATAGATTTACGTTCAGGACAATGAGACGAGCACATAGAAACTTGTTTCATCAAATTCCGATGTCTCTAGGTCCGTATTTAAGCTGTCCAAGTTTGTTTTTTTTAAAAAATTAATTAAATTTTTGGGACGAATCTCTGGATTCGTCCCAAATTTTGGGACGAATCCAGAGATTCATCCCAAACTTTGGGACGAATTCCAGGATTCGTCCCAAAATTTGGGACGAATCTAGAATTCGTCCCAAACCTATAAATATTTTTAAATAAATAAAATGAAACACGTAAGGCTTAAATATGGACCTACAGACCTCGGAATTTGATGAAACAAGTTTCTATGCATCCGTATCGTTGAGCTGATCGTAAATACGTCATCATCCATAATTTTTAATTAATATTTTCACTGATTTAAATTTTTAACACCAAATTAGGTCAAATTGGGATTAAAATATTCCAAAAATATATATATTTGGTAAAAAATATTTATATTGATAGATTTATGATCAGGATAACGATACGAGCGCATAGAAACTTGTTTCATCAAATTATGATATCTCTATGTAGATATTTTTTAAAACATCTATAGATTGATACTAACTAAAAATGTGTTGTGTACTGAACAGTTGTAAATTAGTGTCCGAAAGCTTAAATATGGACCTAGAGACCTCGGAATTTGATGAAACAATTTTCTATGCATTCGTATCGTTGAGCTGATCGTAAATACATCATCATCCATAATTTTTAATTATTATTTTCAGTGATTTGATTTTTTAACACCAAATTAGGTCAAATTGGGATTAAAAAATTCCAAATATATATATATTTGGTAAAAAAATATTTTTATTGATAGATTTATGATCAGGACAAAGAGACGAGCATATAGAAACTTGTTTCATCAAATTCGCCCCCAATTTTGTCCCAAAATGCTTTTTTTTTTGTAGTGACTCAACTATTACGATGTAGGTCAAAATTAAGACGGTCAACATCAGAGCTTAAGTAAGGCTCGACCACACCCGAGTAGAAAATTGTTCATCGGCCGATCGGAGGGATCATTGTCTGGTCGGTCATCTGAGTAAACCAGTGACTGGTCAACCTGGTCGACAGGAGAGCAAACTGAGCGGACCAGGAGCCCGAGCTGAGTGGGCCACCCATCCGCCTCGAGGTAGGGCGTTGCCATTGTACACATAATGAACTGATAAAATAATAAAAGAGGAAAAGAGTAAAGACAGATAATTAATGAGAAAAAGAGAAAATAAAAGAAAATACTACATCTATCATTAAATGAGAAAAAGCCAAGACAAAGATGTTTTACGTCGATAATTATATCATCATTAAACAGAGAAAGATGGAGGGTCACTGAGAAAGTATAAAAGAGTATGCCAGGTATGAAGAAAGACAAAATGAATCTCTATCCTGAGTACTTTCACTCTCTTCTTCTTCTATTTCTAACTTCAGCATTGGAAGGCCAATGCTAGGGACACCTTCCCTCGTTTTAGTTTTGTTTTGCAGAGAGGAGCAAGGTCTTTATCTAGTCAGCTGAACTGCCACCTCCCTTGTTAGCTAGAGCCTAGCCAATCATTTGATGATTGTATTTTGGACTTGTTGTATCATATTCTATATAAATAAAGACATTTGGTTTTGGTTATTATACTTACTTGTATTGGTGCCAAATAAACTAAGTATAATAACGTCCTTGAGTAGAAGGTTCTTACCTATATCAATCGATTGGTTGAATCGATAGTGAGATGATATAGGGAATACTACTCTAAATCATTCCTAGTCGAGTATTAACATTCAAGGACAATGTTAATGCAATAAGACTAGCATGTAGGTCAACTCGATGACTTGATCTCACAAGTCATGGATATAGAGATATCAAGTTGACACATGAGTATGCATTGGAGAATGTATACTGAATGACCCGCCATGAGAAAGTATCATGGATCGTTATATGAGTGTCATATACTTTCTCATGTGGCTATTAGTATGACTACTAGTCCTTAGACCTGAAGTCACCATGGTTCCCTACATAAGGAGTTATGTACTTTGGTTTCGTCAAACGTCACCCGTAACTGGGTGGACTATAAAGGCGATTACTGGGTATGTAACAAATTATGCGGAGGGATGTGAGTGATGTAGATGGGATCTATCCCTCCTATATGACGGGAGAGACATCGGTATTCTTGATAGAGTGAGACCACGAAGTGCATGACCATGCCCAAATGAGTCAATATGAGATATTGAGCTCATTTGATTGAGTGAGTCTACTTGGAGTTCAAGATTTAGATTGATTAGAGGATGATACGGTCTATGCCTCACATTGATCAATCTAGATGTCTAGGATAGAAGGACACTTGTCATATATTAAGAGGAGTCACAATTAGTAGTCACAAGGTGATGTTGGATCTCAACAGTCTTGTAACTTGGGTAGTAATGATGTATTGCTAGATACCGCTCATTACTTATGTTTCTAAATGAGTTTAGGGGCATTGCCAATATTATAAGAACCTATTGGGTCACACACAAAGAACAAGTGGATGGAGATTAGGTTCATATGATGAACCAAGAGGATTAGATTTATTTGATGAATCAAATTGGATTAAGAGTAATCTTAATTGGGCTAATTGAGTTGGACTCAAGTTGATTCATGTGTTCAATGAGTCTAATTTAGATTATGACTCATTGAATCAATTTAATTAAATGAATTAGATTCATTATATTAAATTAGCTTGAATTAAATGGTTGGATTAGATCAACCATGAGAGAGATTAAGTCAAGTTTGACTTGACTTGAGAGGAAGATGAAGAGTCAAGTTTGACTTGATTTTATGCCACCTCATTGGTGAGTTGGCATTAAGTGGACCAATGATGATGCTCCACATCATCATGGTTACTTAAGTGAAGTGACACCTCATAGGAGTTACCAAGAGTTGTGACTCTTGGTATCCCATGGAGGTTACAAACCACTTAATTAGATGAAAAGAGTTTCATTTTGCAAGTGTAACTCTTATTCAAGTGATCTTCCTCCTCCTAAGCTCTCTTCTTGCTCCTTCTCTTCTCTTGGTCGTGGGTTTCAAGCAAGGGAAAAGAAAGGAGAGTGAATCTAATCCAAGAAGAAAGGTTAGTGAAAGTCACATAGAGTTTTTAGAGGAGTGTGTTCTCTTCTTTTCCTTTCTTCATCTTCCAATCCTATCCGAGAGCATCAAGAAGTGCTAGCACACTTGTGGTGTTCTCTTCTCCATCCTTGAGTGTTAGAGAACACTTCTTGTTCGTGTGGATACTTCTAGAGGATTGTCTACGTTGACAATCTCGAGATCCGGCGTACCTTGGACGAGCGGGATACGCGAAGGGCACGCATCGAAGGTATAAAATGTTTTCCCTTTGTAGATCTACTGTAGATCGAAGTTTTGAAACTCGTACTCATATTTTTCGAAAGTTTTTCTTGGCACGGATCCAATGGCTAGGGGGTTTCGGGGTTTCCGCGACGCGAAAAAGCGGTTTTCGCGGCCTGAAAAGCCCAACATCCCTGGCTTTCCAGCTTAGCGCTTTGAGACAGGATCATTTTGGCGCCATCTGTGGGAACGTAGCCTGCATCCAAACGAGAAAATGGAAGACGCTGGACGACTCACAACAGTGACGCTGACGCAAGAGGATCTCGACGCACTAATACAGGCTCGAGTGACGAAGATATTGGAGCAGCAACAACAACAGACGTTGGCCGATCGACAAGCGCAGGAGCCCGCAGCTTCCGCGGCAAGTTGCCAGGCTTAGCGAGGGGACTGAACGGAATAACTTTCCATTCGGGACTGGAACAAGAGGCTGATCGACATATATGGGGAAGCACCTCATGCGCCGGTCCCCTTACACCAAGCACCGTTATGGACTCCAGCAGAAGAGAGGGCCCGAGCAGACAGAGACCAGGAATCTTCCTCGGATGAGGCACCCGCTCGAGATACAAGGAAAAGGAAGGCATCCAAAGAGGATAATTCGCCCGAGCGGATCAATCAGCAGCTTTCGGAGGGGATTCTAAAAGACCCTCTGCTGAAACATTACACCCCACTGACAATCGAGGAATATAATGGAGCAACCGACCCCAATGACCACTTGGCCAAGTTTGATAACACGACCACACTTCACCAGTACATGGATGGGGTGAAATGCCGAGTCTTCCTCACTACGTTATCTGGATTGATGCAACATTGGTTCAAGTGGTTGCCGAGCAACTTGATGCATAGCTTCAAGGACTTCCGAGCGGCCTTCCTGCACCACTGCGCTAGCAGTCGCCACCACCAAAAAATGAGTGTGGATCTATTCTCGTTGAAGCAGGAGCCCCGAGAGTCATTAATGGTCTATATCCAACGTTTCAATCAGATGACGATGGACATTCCGGCAGTCTCCTCGAACGTGTTGGTAAACACCTTTACCCAAGGGCTCACCGAAGGAGAATTCTTCCGTTCTCTCATCCGGAGACCGTCAAAGGACTTTAGCCACCTACAGAAAAAGGCCAATGAATACATCAACGTGGAAGAAGCCCAGGCGACAAGGAAGAAGGAGACGCATGCCGAGCCCACAGGAGTATCTGAACGACGACAGCCGAGCAACCATCAACCTCCCAAGGAGCCTCGATAAGGAGGAACCCTACCACACAAGCCCAGGATACATGCCGTACAGCATGTGGCGATCGCTTGTCCAAAGGCTACAAAAGGTAAGGTGTGGACGACGATGTTTTGCTCCTTCCAGTAGTCGGCAACGCACAACACCCGAGACTGTTATAACCTAGCAGCTAGAAGACTAGCCTAGCACGAATATTGCCGTCAATCATGGTCACCTGATCGGTGACAAAGGCGTCGATCAACCGTCCGAAGGGAGGGAGACAGGACAACACCCGAACCATGCCACCATCGACCTCAGCATAGGAACAATCCAAGTCCCACTCGACGCTTCACCGAGAGGAATGAACCGTCAGCACGGGAGGAAGAGAATCGGAGTAATGCCGATTGGGGGGACATAGTATGATCGCAGGTGGTCCGACCGGTGAAGATTCTAATCGAGCAAAGGAGTCGCATGCTCGGTAGCTCGAGATCCACGCTGTTGGCTGGAGCAAAGAGAAAGTTGAAGAACCCGAAATCATCTTTGGCCCTAAAGACTTGGAGGGAATCGAGGTCCCCCACGATGATGCACTGATCATCTGAGCAGTAATTACCAATTATACAATCCATTAAACTTTTGTCGATATAAGGAGCTCAGTGAACATTATATACAAAAAGGCATTCGATCAATTGCAAATCGACTAGAGCGAGCTGCTACCGATGACGACCCCGCTCTACGATTTCATGAGCAATGAAGTGTTGCTGATTGACCAGACCAAGCTAGCCATTTCACTTAGTGAGGGGCCTCTGAAGAGGATAAGGACCATAAATTTTATTGTGGTTGACGCACCGTCAGCATATAACGTTATATTAGGCCTACCAGCCCTAAATGAGTTCTGAGCGGTGGTGTCCACCTACTGCCAGAAGATTAAGTTCCTAGTAGACGACAAGGTGAGAAATGTCAAAGGTGACAAATTGGCCGCTCAGCGATGCTACATCGAGATGGTCAGATTAGAAGCAATGACCACCCAGAAAAATCTACGCCTGGAGGTTAACGCCATCATCGAGAAGCTCTCGGCGATGATTTATGAAGAAAAGGAAGAAGTCTAGATTCACCCAAACCGATCGGATGCGACCACCTTCATTGTTGCCGATTTGGAGAGCAAGAAAAAGGTGGAGTTGTCCGCCTGCCTCAAGCGAAATCATGACGTGTTCGCCTGGTCGCCCCACGAGCTCCCCGGAATCTCGCCTAGCATCGCCCAACATGAGCTTCATATCCGACTGGATGCCCGACCTATAAAGGAGAGGAAAAGGGACTTCAGCGTGGAGTAGAATGGGATCATTCGGGCAAAAATAGAGAAATTACTGGAGGTCGGCCACATTCGAGAAGTCCAATTCCCGAGCTGGCTCGCTAATGTTGTACTGGTCTCGAAGCCGGACAACAAATGACGAGTATGTACTGACTTCCGCGACTTAAATAAGGCATGCCCAAAGGACTTCTATCCGCTGCCCCAGATAGACTAGATGGTGGACTCTACGGCGGACTGTGAGTTGATCTGCATGCTTGACGCGTATCAAGGTTACCACCAAGTGTCGCTCACCAAAGAAGATCAAGAGAAGGTTAGCTTTATCACGACCGATGGAACGTTATGCTACAACGTCATGCCATTCAGACTGAAGAATGTTGGATCGAGACCGCGCTAGAGGGGGGGGGGTGAATAGCGCTCGTGGCTAAATTTTACGTTTATCGGAATCGTGAAAATATCGGAGTTTAAAACATGCAGCGGAAAGTAAACAAACACACAAAGAGACAAGCTTTTTACTTCGTTCGGAGCCTAAGGCGACTCCTACTCGAAGGCCCGCGATCCTTGATCACTTCCGGTGGGCAACAACTATAATCACGATAGAAATTACAAATTACACTGAAAGTATTGAGATAAACTTGTACCAACAACTTAAGAAAGAAGAAGATTGAAGCTCCGGGTTGTCGGAATGTCGCAGCAGCACTTCGGAATGACTTTGTTAGCAGCACGTTGAAGAAGGAAAGCTCAGAACTTGATGTCTTGAAGTGCTGGTCGAAACCCCTTTATAAAGGGTGTTCAAGGCGCCTTGAAGACTGTTCAAGGCGCCTCCATGTTGCCGAGTCTTCCGCGTGGATCAAATCTGATCTGGTCGAACTTCATTCCTTTAAGGCGCCTTATAGCCTGCTCAAGGCACCTTCCAAGGTGCCTTATACTCCCATGAAGGCGCCTTCAATGAACTTTCGCAGCCAGGTCAGCCTTTGCACCCGAGGCGCCTCCAAGCTCCATGGAGGCGCCTCGGATACTGTTCATCCGTGGAAAAACCCCATTTCTTTGTACCTGCAAGATGTGTTAGTCCCAAACAATATCTTGCAACACAAAGTTAGCATAAATAGCAGAATGAATATGATAAGAATTGTTATGACAATCTCCGGACTGTCCGGGTCTGACTTCGGATTTTCGTCCGGAAACCCTAGGTCGACCCGACGCCTACTGTTCCCTCTACGGGGAACGCGTCCTCACCTACTCCACTCAAGAGATTTACCTGTTGCCAGTCGATCCTCCAGATCGACTGGACTTTTTCTCAGCACTCGATGCTTCCAGACTTTCTGCTGGACATCCGCTTCCCGGCTAGTCCAGTCTTTCACCTGGTTCGCAACACCAGGACTTTTCACCTAGGGTTACCACCCCCTAGGACTTTTGCCTGAAGCCATCGAACTGCCAAGACTTTCCGCATAGGGTTACCACCCCCTATGACCTAGGGTTACCACCCCCTAGGATTTTCCCTTTGCCTAACCGTAGCTAGGACTTTTCTCCACCTAGGGTTACCGCCCCCTAGGACCTAGGGTTACCGCCCCCTAGGACCTAGGGTTACCACCCCCTAGGATTTTCACCTGCCTAACCGCAGTTAGGACTTTCCTGAAACACTCATTCAACATGTTAGATAACAACAAGACTTAATTTTAAACCCTTTGCCATTATCAAAACTTGGGTTCGATCGTCGGATGCTTCCCGCACCAACAAAGAACGTCGGCGCCACCTACCAGAGGCTCATGAACAAGGTGTTTCAGAAACAGATCGGTAGTAACTTAGAGGTATAAGTCGACGACATATTAATAAAGTCAGTCCGAGCTACTGATTTGTTTGCAAATATCGAAGAAACATGTCGAACCTTGAGGACATACGGGATGAAGCTGAACCCGAGCAAGTGTCTATTTGGTGCTAAAAGTAGACGCTTCCTCGGATATATCATCACCGAACAAGGTATTGAGGCGAATCCGAGCAAGGTAAAGGCATTGCAAGACATGCCCCCACCCCGTAGCTTGAAGGAGGCCCAACGGCTGACTGGACGGATCACAGCATTATCCAGATTCATATCCAGGTTATCCGATCGGAGTCTACCGTTCTTCAAGGTGGTGCGCTAAGCGACAAGATTCCAGTGGGACGCGGAGTGCGATCGGGCATTAGAAGAACTCAAGGAGTATCTTAACTCCTTACCCGTGTTAACTAAGCCGAGCACCGGGGAGCCACTTTGGTTCTATTTGTCGTCCATTGACTATGCGATCAACTCAGCATTAGTCAAGCAGAATGACCATGAACAACAACCTGTGTACTTTTTAAGTTATATATTGAAAGATGTCGAATCCCGCTACACTGGTCTCGAAAAATTATCCTACGCTTTGATGCTTGCCGCTTGGAGACTCCGCTCGTACTTCCTCGTTCATCTGATCATCGTCATGACCAACAGTACCCTGGAAAGAGTCCTCCTCAACCCAGAGGCGTCTGAGCGACTAATCAAATAGATAACTGAACTAAGTGAGTTCGATATTCAGTATCAACCCTGAACGATGATCAATGCTCAGGCCTTGGCCGATTTCATCATAGAGGTCTAGAATGCCGAGCTAGCAGCAACTCGAAGAATATATGTCGATGGTTCATCCACTCCACAAGGCAGCAGGATTGACATTCTTCTCATTTCACCATGGGAAGACCGGATGAAACTTTCCATTTGGCTGGATTATCGGGCTGCAAATAACGAAGTCGAGTATGAAGTCTTGATAGCCAACTTACAGGCAGCGGGGCATGTCGGAGCAACAAAAGTCCTCATTCACTCAGACTCTTAGCTGGCCACTCAACAGCTATTAGGGATGTTCGAGATTAGCTGCTCCCAACTCAAATTATATGTAGAAACTTTCGAGAAGCTGAAGGCAAATTTTCAAGAGATCACTATACAGAAGATCCCCTGATCGGACAAGCAAGTAGCGGATGAACTGGCTAAGTTAGCTAATTCATTATCCCCAGTGGAGATCAGCCAGCTGATCGAGCGAGTCTCATTGGCGGTGCACATCGATCAGCTGGAGGGAGTGTGTTGGTGTAGCGGGGACCGGCAAGAGGGGGGTGAATTGTCTGCGATAAAAATTATACCCTCCTCAAAGCTTTCAACTCTTAAAATTAACGCAACTAAAATAATAAGAGAAAAAGAGAAATAGAATTTTAACCTGATTACAACCAAGAGGGTTGTTAATCCAGGGCGATGAAAAAGCGCAGTAAGAAACTCCTTCTCAAAAGGCCGAGAAGTCTTTTACACTTGAAAGCATAGAAGTTGCTAAGAGAGAATTACCGAGTTGATTTCGTTCATTTTCGTTGTTCTTCGTTGTACATCAAAGCCGCCCGAGACCCTCCTTTATATAGGGGTTCTAGAGCTTATCGGATGACCTGATCTTCGGGATCAGGTTTTGACTCGAGAGGGATTGGTCGACCGATCCCCAGGTTCGGTCGACCGAACTTGCTGTACCTGCCCAGTCTACCGTCCAGGTGTAGTCTCTGAGGATCAAGCTTTGGTTCGGTCGACCGATCCTTATGTTCGGTCGACCGATCGGCCAACGGTCTCCAGCTGAGTTGGCCCGATCAATTTGCTCGACTAAGTCTCTGGATCAACTTCGGTTCGGTCGACCGATCAAGAGGTTCGGTCGACCGATCAGCTTTACCAACGGTCAGCTTCTGATGTGGCATTGGCGATTGGCTGCTGATTGAGAGGGGTTCAGTCGACCGATCAGGAGGTTCGGTCGACCGAACGATTGACAAGTCAACCTCCAGTTGACTTGCTATGGTTCGGCTTCTTTGGGTGATTTCGGCCATCCAGAATAGGGTTCACCCGAACCCAGTTCTCGGCCTTCTCCTCGAGCAGTCTTCCGTCCCGGCTTTACGTCCCTCGAACACTGCGCATGTTCTTCACGCCCACCGGGTGTACTCTTCCGCAGCTCTCTCGTCCTTCGGACGCACCGAGCCCGTCGGCTCCCTTCCCGTGCCGTCCTTCTCGCTAGCTGCGTCTTCCGCTTGACTTCCTACGCTCCTAAGCTCCTGCACACTTAGACACAGGGATCAAACACAAAGCAGGACTTAACCTGAGCTTGGTTGATCACATCAAAACTACCACGAGGTTCAACAATCTCCCCCTTTTTGATGTGCATCAACCCAAGTTCAGGTTAGGGTTAAAACAAACAGATAGTAATTTAAAGAAATTACTAAACTAGCAATTCAGGCATAAATTTACAACTTTAAATTAAATTGCAATATGAAAATTTAATTTTAACTAACTCCCCCTAACTGAACTTAGCTTTATTCTCCCCCTTTGATCACAGCAAAAACGGGGTACAGACAAATTTGAGTACAAGAAAAAAATTCAAAGTTAAACAATTTCTAAGGAAAGATTTATTAAAAACTGAGTTAAATTTTTTTTTTCTAAGTTAAGATGAATTTAAACAAAAAATTCTAAGTAAAAATTTCAAGAAACATTTTTTCCAAAAAAAATTAAAGAATTTCTAAGGAAATGGTTAAGTACTTTTCAAAGCATTGTTTAATTCTAATTTTTAATGGTTTTATCAGAAAGTTAATTAAACATTTTTATTTTGATATTTCGGCTTCCAGGTCGTGGCGAGACACTAGGCCTTCTTGGTTATTGGAGTAACAACCACTTTCTTAGACAAAGCTTCCATAAAGAATCTCAATGTTTAATTTTCTCACTGTAAGCTTTTAATTAAAAGAGAAATTTAAACTAGTAAAGATTTTGGAACCTAATAAAGGTTCCTACCTACAGGGTTGGTCAAAAACTTAGGGGTACATAGTTTCTTGGTATTTTCTTAAGTTGACCATGATGCTTTCGTATATACCAATTTAATTTTCCATATAACTTTATTTTTGAATGTGGAAAAATATTTTTAAAACATGCATTAGTTTTCAATTTTTTAATTTCTAATTTTAAAGCTTCATTTTCTGATTTCAAATATTCATTTTCCTTTTCTATTTTATCTAATTCTTTAGAAAGAGCTTTAATAAAACGAAAGGACTGTTTAGGGTTTAGGGCATGTACCTTACTTACCTCGTCTTGCGATGCTCCCCCTTCATCACAACTTTCTTCTTTTTCTGTTGTTCCTGCCCCTTCATCTATGCTCATTTATGAGCTAGACGTTTCTTCTAGCTGATGGTTGGCCATCAGTGATAGCCCCAAGAATTCTTCGACTTCGGATTCAGAGGACGATGAATCATCCCACGTTGCCTTTAGGTTGACTTTGGGTCGAGCTGGCTTCTTACTCTTTTCTTTACTTTTGCTCTTCAGTTTTGGGCAGTCATCTTTTATATGCCCTTCTTCGTTGCAATTGTAGCAACGAACCACTCTTTTCTTTTGTTGGAACTTTTTCGACTGCGATCTAAATTTATTAGATTTAAAAAATTTATTAAATCGTCTTACCAATAGTGCCGCTTTCGATTCGTCGATCGAGGCTTTGGAGTCAGAACCGTTTGTTCTTGCCTTCAAAGCGATGTTCTGACTAATCTTTTCTACTCCATTGGACTCTGCAACTCGAGATTCGTGAAGTTCAAATGTAGAAAACAAATGTTCTAGAGTACTTACCTCGAAATCCTTAGAGATGTAGTACGTATCTACTAAGGAGGTCCACTCGGGAGTTCTCGGGAAGACGTTGAGCGCGTACCGGATCGAGTCCCGGTTCGTTACTTCTTCTCTAAGATTTGTTAGTTGCGTGATCAGCTCTTTGATCCTTGCTTGGAGTTGCGCTACCTTTTCTCCTTGGTTCATCCGGAGGTTCGTCAACTGGGTCCGGAGGATGTCGCGCCTTGCTAGCTTTGCCTCGGAAGTACCTTCGTGAAGCTCTAGGAATTTTTCCCAAAGATCTTTCGCGGAGTCGTAACTTCCGATCCGATTTACCTCCTGAGGTGGCAGAACGCTGAGCAGGTGGAACTCAGCCTTTCTGTTGGCGACAAAGTCGGATTGCTCCTTCTTGCTCCACGTGTTTTCTTCTTTATCTTTCGGTGCTGCAAAACCATATTTCATTGTAATAAGAATATCAAAATCCGTTTTAAAGAATACCTCCATTTTTCGCTTCCATGTAGCGAAATCTCCGTCGAACTTCGGGGGATGAATGTTCGTGTCGGCCATTGTTCTGATCTTTGTGCTTCAGATGGCGGTTAGTCCCTCTGAGGCTGTTGGGCTCTGATACCACTTGTTGGTGCAACGGGGACGGACAAGAGGGGGGTGAATTGCCTGCGATAAAAATTATACCCTCCTCAAAGCTTTCAACTCTTAAAATTAACACAATTAAAATAATAAGAGAAAAAGAGAAACAGAATTTTAACCTAGTTACAACCAAGAGGGTTGTTAATCTAGGGCGATGAAAAAGCGCAGTAAGAAACTCCTTCTCTGAAGGCGGAGAAGCCTTTTACACTTGAAAGCACAGAAGTTGCTAAGAGAGAATTACAAAGTTGATTTCGTTCGTTTTCGTTATTCTTCGTTGTACATCAAAGCTGCCCGAGACCCTCCTTTATATAGGGGTTCTAGAGCTTATCGGATGACCTGATCTTCAGGATTATGTTTGACTCGAGAGGGATCGGTCGACCAATCCCCAGGTTCGGTCGACCGAACCTGCTGTACCTGCCCAGTCTACCGTCCAAGTGTAGTCTCTGAGGATCAAGCTTTGGTTCGGTCGACCGATCCTTATGTTCGGTCAACCGATCGGCCAACGGTCTCCAGCTGAGTTGGCCCGATCAATTTGCTCGACTAAGTCTCTGGATTAACTTCGATTTGGTCGATCGATCAAGAGGTTCGGTCGACCGATCAGCTTTACCAACGGTCATCTTCTGATGTGGCATTGGCGATTGGCTGCTGATTGAGAGGGGTTTGGTAGACCGATCAGGAGGTTCGGTCGACCGAATCATTGACAAGTCAACTTCCAGTTGACTTGCTCTGGTTTGGCTTCTTTGGGTGATTTCGGCCATCCGAAATAGGGCTCACCCGAACCCAGTTCTCGACCTTCTCCTCGAGCAGTCTTCTGTCCCGGCTTTACGTCCCTCGAACACCGCGCATGTTCTTCACGCCCACCGGGTGTACTCTTCTGCAGCTCTCTTGTCCTTCGGACGCACCGAGCCCGTCGGCTCCCTTCCCGTGCCGTCCTTCTCGCTAGCTGCATCTTCCGCTCGACTTCCTGCGCTCCTAAGCTCCTGCACACTTAGACACAGGGATCAAACACAAAGCAGGACCTAACCTGAGCTTCGTTGATCATATCAAAACTACCACGGGGTTCAACAAAGTGGTCTTCCCGAGTGACTGGAGAATGTCGCTGATTGAATTCCTCTGATTGGGTAGCACTCCGGCTTACCAGGAAACAACATGACTATTAAAGAAGAGGGTCGGACAATTACCCTAATCGGAGACCAACTTTATAAGAGATCTTTCTCAAGACCCTTGCTCAAGTGTGTTGGACCACAAGATGCAGAATACATCGTGCAGGAAATGCACCAGGCTCCTGTGGAAATCATCCGGGCGACCGTTCGTTGGCTCGAAAGATTCTCCTAGCCGTATATTTTTGGCCAACTTTTCAAGAGGATGTCACTCGGACAGTAACCACATGCGTGTCCTACCAAAGGTATCACAATATTCCTCATGAACCAACCGAGGAGATGAAGGCAACCACGTTGTCTTGCTCGTTCGACCAATAGGTCATGGACATCGTGGGATCGTTTCCCATGGCAACTGGTTAGCAGAGGTTTCTGCTCGTTGCGGTGGACTACTTCTCAAAGTGGGTGGAGGCTGAGCCATTAATAAGGATAAGTGAGCAAATGATTATCAAATTCATCTGGCAAAATATCTTGTGTCGGTTCGACATCCCCCACCAGCTCGTCTCGGATAATGGGAGGCAATTCGCAGGTTGGAGGCTCAGGGAGTGGTACGAAGGCTATGCCATCCAGTAGACCTTCACCTCAGTAGCCTACCCCCAGAGCAATGGCCAGGCGGAAGTCACGAATCGGGAGATCCTTAGAGAATTACGAGCTCGGCTTGATCACGCAGGAGGCAGCTGGGTCGACGAGCTCCCAAGTGTCTTATAGGCATTTCGCACGACTCTAAAAGAAGCGACCGGTGTAACACCATTCAAGTTGGTGTATGGAGGGGAAGCAATGGTCCCCGTGGAGGTTGAAGTAAAATCTGACCGGGTGCAACTTTACGACGAGAAAAACACCGAGCGGAGGTTAATGAACCTCGACTTGGTGGATGAATCGTGGGATAAAGCCGCTGTCTGTCTAATGGCATACTGACAGTGGATGTGGCAGAACTACAACCAAAGGGTGATCCGAAGGTCTTTCCAGGTCAGTGATCTAGTGTGGAAGAAAATCATGCCGGTCGGTGACGTCTCCAAATTCGAGGCGCCATGGGGAGGACCTTACAAGGTCGTAAAGAAACTACACTCAGGGGCCTACTACATGGAGAATGAAGACAGAAGGCAGCTTGAGTGGCCATGAAGCGCGAATCATCTCCAACCCTATAGGGCCGGATGAGAGGTGTGTAAGTAAATATAGATGTATTTGTGCATATGTCTTCTGGATGCAGGACAGACATGAATAAAAAATAAGTTTTCCAGTCTCTTGAGCTAATTGTCCAAGTTAAAAGTCGAGCGGCGACTATAAACCCTTGTCTCCATCAATGGTCGAGCTGTGAGCTTAAACCCTTGTCTCCGTTAATGGTCGAGCGACGACCTTAAACCCTTATCGCCATCAACGGTCAATCAGCTACCTTAAACCCCAGTCTTCATCAATGGTCGAATGATGACCTTAAACTCT
The DNA here is from genome assembly GCF_018446385.1 of Zingiber officinale. Lineage (NCBI taxonomy): Eukaryota > Viridiplantae > Streptophyta > Magnoliopsida > Zingiberales > Zingiberaceae > Zingiber > Zingiber officinale. Next base: position 134,525,004 of record NC_055997.1, on the reverse strand, counting down.
TGTCGCCATCAATGGTCGAGCGGCGACCTTAAACCAGTCTCCATCAATGGTTAAGCGGCGACCTTAAACCCTTGTCTCCATCAACGGTTGAGCGACGACCTTAAACCCTTGTCTCCGTTAACGATCGAGCGGCGACCTTAAACCCATGTCGCCATCAATGGTCGAGTGGCGACTTTAAACTCTTGTCTCGGTCAATAGTCGAGCGGCGACCTTAAATCCATGTCTACGTCATTAAACGGTCGAGCAACAATCTTAAACCCGGAACTGATTGATCGGCTAAGAAAACAGATAGCCCGTTGTCGATCAAAAAAGCACGAGGCCACACTTTGAGGAATAAGCAACTCAATTTTGATCGTGTCTACGTGACAATGTGTGGGCTAAATGCAAGTCAAAAATTGAAAATGCCAAATGACAAGAAGGGATATAAGGGTTCGCCGAACGAACGAACATTCATTGATACTTCAAAAAATTACAGAAGCAAAAACTCGCTCACTCCAAAAAATCAAAACATCGTCAGGCAATGACTCAGTCAGATTCTCCCGACTAATGACCTTTCTTGTTAGAGCGGAGGGGAGGTAGTCGCCTTCCTTTAGTTGAGCGAGCGTCCCGTCGATAGCAAGGTCGAATAGACGGAGTGCCCGATCGATGACTTTGTCGTTGAAAGCATCCAAGAGGATGTAGACCTGCTTCATGAGATCGAACCTGTTAGACTCAGCTTCCTGATAAGTCTCTAAGGCCGCTCGAGAGGCCTTCAACTCTTCTTTCAACTTGGCCATCTCTTTATCTTTGGCATCGAGATGGGTCTTCGTTGCGGTTTGCTCAGCCGATTGTCCATCCCGCTCAGCCTTCAATGTGGCCTCAACCTCCTTTATCTTTTGGTCCAACACCTGAGACTCCTTATTTTTGATCTCTAAGTCCTTGATGGCCCGGAGCTTCCTAGTGTTGGCCAAATTAAGCTTGGACTCGAAGGAGCTGACTTGTTTATCAAGCCGAGCCAATTGAACAGCCTGTTCAGTGCCTTTGCTCTTCTCTGCCTCCAGTTGCTAAGAGCTCTTACTCAAATCAGTCCTTAATTGAGCCATCTCAGTGCTCATTTTCTCCAGCTACGCCTAAGAAGCCACTGCTTGACCGCTCGGGGCGCACAGCTATTTGACTTCTTGATCTAAAAAGGCAAGTCTTTGGCACATAGCTAGACTTTCTACCCAATACTACGAGGAAGTAAAAAATTTTAGGCCCGAGCAACGATAAATAGTAACATGTAAAATACTTACCCCAGTGGACATCTAGGTATGACTATCGGCATGCGTCCTTAGAGGCATGCCTGTCGCACGGGCCAGGGCGTCGACCTATATCTAAGCGAGCGACCCTTGAATTTTTATCTGATGTTCCGAGGCTCGAGACTCAGCGTTATCAGAGTTGCGCCAGTCATCCGTAGGCAGATGGATGACCATTGTTATGTGGTGCTGGCCACTCAGAGCAGACTGGGCTGAGGTTGCTCTGCCAGCCGACTGAGACGTTGATGCCGGCCGGATGCGAGACTTCTGAGTCTTCGGCGGTGGAGGTGGTATGAAAGTGACCGGTGGCGCACAGATTGTTCCTTGTGGTAGCCCGAACAAAGATGATGTTCAATCGGATGAAAGCGAAGTATGTGGAATAACCGTCGCTTTTTCCAGGTGTGAGGGTTTCGCCCTGCTCTTGGTGAAAGATGTGGGTTGGTCCTGGTTGGAGTTCGTGTAGCGGAGGTAGTAGATCGGGTGGCAATATCGTCGTGACACATCTTTCGCCTTATCATCGGCTCCCCGGAAGAAGCCGATTCCGAGGCCTCGATGACTGGAATTACTGGAAGACACTCGGGTAGGAGATTCACTGCGACAATCGCTTCACCACAAACTGTCCGACTGGCTACTTCTTCGCTCCCTTGAGCTGGGGCTCCTATGCTCTCTCCGAGCGGATCCTCATGAGAGTCGACTGGTTGTAAGCCGCGGCTCGCCAACTCGGCCATGGCTGTAGCATTGATCTCTGCGTCCGTGAGTTTAGACTTGCCGGCCAGACATGCGCGCAACATGACTCGAGCTACAAAAGAAAGAGAAAAATAAGTTAGATTCAAAAGTTAGACCAAGAAAGAGCATACCTAGACTGGACGGAAGACTTGTGCGGATTGGGCTCAGGTCGAACACGTAGAGGACACCCTCCAGTAGTAACTTGTGTATATAGTATTTCTGACCGGCCAAGTTGAAAGCTGCATGAAGGTAGTCCGAGCGGCTCTTGTATTTCTTGAGCTCGAGAGGGTTCGACACCTCTAATTGCCACTTGGTTGGGAAGTCTGGACGCTCGAGAAAGCGAATAAAGAAATAGTAATCATTCCAATGTTTGTTGGAGGACGACATCTTGTCAAAGAAGACTAGGCCCACTTGGGCTTGGAAGAGAAAAGTCTCTGGCTCTGACAATTTGAGATAATAGAAATAGTGGAAGAACCGAGGAGTAAGGGGAATGCCATGCAGGCGGAACAAAACGACGACCTTGCACAACAGTCGAAAGGAGTTTGACACTAGTTGATGGAGAGAAATATGAAAATATTTACAAACGGTAGAGAAGAAAGGGTGGATCGGGAACCGCATACCGGTGGTAAATTGGTCCTTGAAAAAACATACAAACCCCGGAGGTGGCTTGTTCGGGTGGTCAAAGGCCGAAGGAAGACCGATTTGATAATCGGAAGGAATTTCAAAGGCAGCTCTAAAACTCTCATCACCACCTCCGTCGAACCTAGACTCGATGGACGTGTACTAGAGCCCAGGGACGGAGACAAGAGGTTGAGAGGAGTTTGGCATCAAAAATAAACATTGATAAGAAACAATGAAGAAGTTCGATTGAAAGAACAACGAACAAAGCTGATTGAAGGGTATAGAAAGCTTACTAGGGAGATCGCTACGACCGCTGGAAAAGAGGAACGCAGTGTCGCCGGAAAGTTCGAAGACGAAGACGCAGAGTGAGGAAGACGACGACGCACGAGAGGTTTATAAACCTTGCGGCTGATCAACCTCAGTCGTCTGATCTAAAGCCACGGAAACCTAAAAGCAGATCTCATCGTTGATTTTGAAAAGGCGCACACCTCGTTATAAGAGAATATCCGCCTGTCACATTGAGCGTGCGGTGATAGTGAAGGACACATGTCCTTCGGTCACCAGGTAGCATTTAATGAGCTTAATTGAAAAGGTATGGTCGCATGCTCGGCCATAATTATTAGGGATTTGCACGGTCTCCAAGAAATTTGGATGACGTCAGTCACGATCGAGCTCGCCCAAGGACGCGTAGGCAAAAAGAAACACATGTGCCAAGTGTTGTTGCGCATCGTCCCGATCGACGCAAGGAACGGGTCACAGGGTTGAACCTGGCAACGGTAGAATGATGCTAAAGTGGTGTTGGCTTGTAGGCCGATTAGTGATTAAAGACCAAGCACAAGTCGATTGACATATGGGCCGAATGGACCTTGAAATCGCTGAAGACACATCTTCTTGTCCAGTTAGTTGGACTTGCAACCTCCTTCAACTAGATTTGAAGGGGAGGCTTGTGATGCGGCGATAGGGAGGAGCCTACCTGACACGAGTCAACTGTCACGGTATAGGTCAAAGTCAAGGTGGTCAACGCCAGGGTTTAAGTAAAGCTCGACCACACTCGAGCGGGAAGCAGTTCATTGATTGATCGGAGAGATCATTGTCCGGTCAGCTATCTGAGTAAACCAGTGACTGGTCAACCTGGTCGACAGGAGAGCAAACTGAGCGGGTCAGGAGCCCGAGCCGAGTGGGTCGCCCGTCCGGCTCGAGGTAGGGCATTGACATTGTACACATAATGAACCGATAAAATAATAAAAGAGGAAAAGATAGATAATTAATGAGAGAAAGAGAAAACAAAAGAGAACACTCCATCTATCATTAAATAAGAAGAAGCCAAAACAAAGATGCTTTCTGTCGGTAATTAATATCATTATTAAACAGGGAAATATGGAGGGTCACTGAAAAAAATATAAAAGAGTATGTCAGGTATGAAGAAAGATAAAATGAATCTCTATCTCGAGTATTTCCATTCTCTTCTTCTTTTATTTCTAACTTGAGCGTCGTAGAATTAATGACAAAGACCCTTTTCCTAATTTTAATTTTATTTTATAGAAAAAAACGAAATCCTCATTCAGTCACCTTTCTAACTTTCTAACTTCGTACCTTCGGACGAGATCATCTGCAGATAGAATGTAAGAAATGCTTGAAATGAAATTACTTGCATGTTAGTCTTACTTTCCTCATTACTTTTGAAAACAAAACAAAATAAAACACGTAAAATAGCGGTGAGCATTGGGCCGTCTTAATCATTTCTTAGACTCTAGGTAGAAAAAAATTGGAGCGTTAATATATTTTTAAAAAATAAATATTAATTTTTAAAAATTTATTTTTTATATAAAATTAAATTTTCTAATATAAAGTTACTAATTAAATTCTTCCAGATTCAAATATTTTTCTTTGAAAATTTTTCACCAAGCAATTATTTTTTTATATCATAAAAAAAATTAAAATTATCTTCATATATATATATATATATATATATATATATATATATATATATATATATATATATATATATATATATATATATATATATATATATATATATATATATATATATATATATATATATTATAGACAGTTCAAATATTAAAGAAGTGATAAACAATGCAATTAAAATAATTAATTTTAAAAGAATTTTCAAATAAAAGTCCCATCTTATTAGTTTTATTCTTATCACGAAATAATTAGTTTCATTTGAAAATAAAAATACTTAAAATTAAAGAAATAATACAACCTAGTTTATGCTACTTTCAATTTAATGATACTTTGAAGTTTGACATTATTACCGAATAACTTATAATTTGTTGTAGGTATTAAAATGAGACGGGTGATCTTAAGAATCATGAGAATGAACAACTTTGATTTTTTATTTTCCTTAAATTGCTATGTTTTCTTACGAGGAAGTAGAGGGCAACCATTGCTTTGCGTCAATGGATAAGTTCTTCCTATTGCTAGCGAGCAAGAGGCTCCCTGCTTTTTGCATCGAATGGGTGAGGAACTCTTACTACCTATTCCTCTCGTGGAAGAGAAGGAAAGAGCAATGAAGGGAGATCATTGACAAGCAGGGGTGTAACTAGCAATATTTTCTCTAGTGGGCAAAATGTTTTTAAATATTAATTTAAACTTCATCTAATAGAAATAAAAGAAACTAAATAAAAATGCCAAATTCTTATTTAAGCAGTATTTTATGATTTTTCAATACATCAAACTTGTTTAAGATAAATTCTATATCAATACCTAGAGCAATATCCTTCTCTATATAAAGGTCATTTTCCATTTTATTACAAAGTGTGTCTTAATGAGTTTCATCCTTGAAAAAACTTGTTTTCTAGTTACGGTAGAAACTGGAAGAATCAAAGCCAATCGAACTAACCTATCAATCAAAGGATAGATAATCGACTTCGTCGTTCTGGCCAATGTTTGACACAAATGATGCAACGAATCAAGATTCTGAAATTACGCTTGACGCAATACATTAAACTTAATTATAATGATCCATTTCTCTCTTTAAATCTCTTCTTTCTTCTGGACTGAAATTGTGGTAGTAAAACTCATCAACAAAAGAACAAATGTCCGATAGAGAAAATGATTTGAATCCATCAACGAAGCTCAAAGTATTACTGAGAGTAAGAAGTTCCATTGTGCCCTCTAGAAATCTCTCATTCAATTCCATCAACTGAAACTCTATTACTGCATTGAATATTTCAAAATTATAGTGCTCATGGACTGTTATATTATTTTTCTACTAGCAAGAACATTTTGTACCTTGTGTGTAGGGAACCTCAACATCATTCCTTTCACAAAACTTCAACACATTCCAAAGAAATCATTCCCATCTAGCATCTCAAATCTGTTGAAGATTTAGTCTAGTAGTAAAAACCAAATTCATAGCATTCAAAATATCTCTATCATTCTTTTGTAATGTCTGACACAACTTATCTAATATTCTCAAAACTTCATGCATAAAAAATAATACCAATACAAAGTCAAATGATTTTATATCCAAATACAAACTTTTATCCTCTCTTGAATGTTACTATTGAGACCTTTGTCAATAAGATATTGAAGAAGTGTACTCACTGAACCAAACAAACCAATGAATCTTCTAACAGAGTTGAAATGTGAACTCCAATGAGTAGCTCCAGCTCAGACCAAAGAACAATCTTCATTAGATCCAATACCAGTGTCAATTTCTTGTAATCCTATCAAATCATTAATTTTAGCTTTTCAAATAGATTTTAATTGAAAATGAAATTTAGCAGATGAACCAACAAAATTAATAGCCGAAGTTAATATTGAAAAGAAACGTCACACATAATGCACCTCTTTAGAAACTGCAACTAAAGTAAGTTGCAGTATATGGGCAAAACAATGAATATAATAAACATGGGGAGAATGTTTAAGAAATAAAGTCAGGAGTTCATTCCATTCCCCATGCATATTACTTGTACTATCATAGCCTTGTCCCCTTAGATTTTCAGTTAACAGATTGTATTGGTTGAATAAACTGCATATCTCTTTTTTCAAAGTTAATGCATTTGTATTTTCACATGAACAACTTCAAAAAAAATTATTCTCTAATGAACCCATCCCAATCAACATATCTTAAAATGATAGTCATTTGTTCTTTACTTGACTCATCCATTCTTCATCAACGAGGATATAAAACTTGGCTTCTCCAATTTCTTCATGAGTTTTATCTCTGTCAATACCAACAATAATTTTCAAACTCTCTCTTTGAATTTACAGTGATGTGTATACTTTGCATTTTTAAATATTTTTTATTTTAAAATACTACCAATTTTTGGATTCATTCTTCCCAACAAAGTTACTAATTCCATATAATTTCCATAGTTTTTAGAGACAACTGATTCTTCATAAACCCTAAAAGCACAACCTTGCATTACAAGAAACTTCACACTTTCTATGGACACATTTAAGAGCAACCGATTTCGCTCAATTTGCTAAGAAGATTGTTTTTTTAATCTTCTATCAATATGCCGATCAAGATTTTTCAAATCTCCCCATTTTCGGTTGGCAAATCTATGTCTTGAATTTCCATCTCCTTTATGTCTCTTGAATGATAACTTTTACAATTAACATTTTTCCAATTTTTAAATCCATTGACAGTAAATGTGTCAAATTATGCTACATTAGTGCCAAAGACATAGCAAGGGAAACAAAATACACTTTGCTTCTCAATAGAAAATTCAAGCCTTAGATATTTTTGGAACCAAGAAGATTGGAATTTATGCTTTTGACCTTCACATTCAATAAAAGGATAATCATATATAGGTTGAATTGACCCTTTATCAATATATGTTCTTTTCACCTCATCTTGCAGTTCAATGGGATGTTGCAAAATTGGGATGTGAATTTCAGAATCAGGAACATCTTACAAATTGTTACTCGGAAGTGGTTCATCAAGAATCTCATTTTCAAGTTTGACGCTGATTCTAAAATACAAGAAAATATGTTATTTGACTCATTTAAATCACTTATTGATTCATCATTCTTCTTTTTGAAGAAATCAAAGAGTTTTTAATTCTTCTTTGTAATATTTCACTTGTAATCAAAATAAATTTTATAAGTTTAATTTATTTAAGCTAATTCAATTCAAATTACAAATTCTGTTCTTTTTTAACCATATAAGTTCAATTAAAAAATTTCAGCACAATTATAAATATAAAATAACAAGTAAAATCGTTTAAAAAAATAATTTTAAAAAAAATACACTTCGAACACATGGGAAGTGAACAAATGAAATAAAATTGTCAACATTTTCAAATATGAAGATAAAAAATTTCAACCCTACATTTTCAAATTTCAACCATAAAAAAGTTCACAAATTTGTCAATACATATAAACTAGATACTAGGTTTAATGTTTACATTTTCAACTATAAATATTAGAAATCTTGAAATCCCCTAAAAAATAAAAATCTTAATATATTCACATAATATTTAAAAACTGAAAGCTATATAATTGATTACACTATTATATCTAAATAAATTTGAAACACAAAACTAGAAGCATTTTCGGTTCTTCAAACTTATTCAAAGTTGTTCTTGGTTAGTCTCGTCTATGCACGGGCGCCACTTCTTTTGTGAATGATTTCAGTCGGTTGCTTTAATGATTTGTTAAATAATGATTCAACAATCTAATCTAGACATTAATAACCTGGTCCTCTAAATTGAATTGAGCTTTAAAAATGAATTGGGCTAGATTTGATAATTACTACTAAATAAATTGGGCTTTAAACATATATACCTAGACCTAAAATTTAAAAATTTCTGTTAGGCTTGTGTCCAGTTTTGCTCATATTGTTCTCCGCCCTGGTGACTACAAGAGAGAAGAAGGACATCCTTTGAGAGTTGGATCATCAACGAGGGAAGCCAAGGTCGCAACATCACTTGCGAGGGAAAAAAGGAACGTGATCACTGATGAGAGAGGGAAAGGGCATTGAATCACGGACGATTTTGAGGGAGGGGAAGCAATGCGGAAGAGGAAGAATATAGGTTTAGGAAAAGAGCTATGATACATCCAAGGAAAAATCTTAATGAAATCTTCAAGAATAGACACATAAATTCATGGACCGCCATTTCATTTTTGTGGGTCCCATCATTTTATGTGTTTATTCTTGAACATTTCATTGAGATTCTTTTCTTGAACATATCATTTTTCTTGAAAATAAGATATCGATATGGAAGAGGAAAGGTCGGTTAAAAAAATAAATTATACAATTAAAAAAAGTAATTAAGAAAAAAATATAATATAAATAATATTTAAAATATTAGGGCTTTTGGAGGCCCCAATAAAATAAGAGCCCTAGATATAGGTCTTGAGTGAGGGGTCAATTCAAATATACTTAATTAAATAAATTAGATTAAAGTTTTTAAAATTAATTGAACCGACTAAATTTTACTATTAAAATTGAAATCAATTAATTTGATCGGTTATCAAATTAATCAAAATTTTTTTGATCTGTGATATCATCTGTTATTAATGATATTGACTAATTGAATCAGATTAATTTATCAATGGAGTTGAGTCCCGTTCAAATATATAAAACTTCTCGTTATAATTGATGTTTCAATTTAATCAATTTAATTGATATATAAAATTTAAAATTGAATCGAGTAAATTAAAAAAAATGATTTTTTTATTAAAAAAATAATAAATTTTTAATTGAATTTTTGAAATTCGATGATCTTTTCATGATTGTCAATAGCATGATGATATATGGTATATAAATATCATTACAAGTATATAATAGGAAAACATATAAAATTAGAAAGCACATAAAAAATTAGGAAATAAATAAATATTTCCTAATAATGTAAATAACAAATAACTGAAGTTTAGAAAACGACTTGGTAAGTGCATCAACCAACTAATTCTCAGCAAGAATATAAGTAACTCGTAGTTCGGAGGACTGCACCAGATCACAAACAAAGTTATAATCAATAGTCAGATGCTTTATCCGAGAGTGAAAAACATATTAATTGAAAGATAGGTGACATCCAAATTATCAATGAAGAACACAGCAGATGTGATAACCGGAAGAAGTAGGTTTGCCAAAAGTAACTTAATCCATTGGATCTCAGATACCGCAAAGGCAATGGGGCGATATTTGGTCTCAGTTGAAGAGTGTGCAAACGTACGTTGCTTGGTAGATTTCTAGGAAACCAGATTAACACCCAGAAAAATAATAAACGTACCCGTAGAACACCGATCATCCGGACCTCCTGCCCAATCTGCATCGGAGAAACCATGAAGAGTAAGAGGTGTATCCGCAAGAAGACGAATGCCAATATCTCTAGTACCATTGAGATATCAAAGTAGATGCTTCACAATGCCTCAATGCGTCTCTAAAGGGGCATGCATAAACTGTGAGAGCTTGTTGACCGTAAAGAAAATATCAGGACGAGTCATACGGAGATGTTGTAAGCCCCCAACCACCTGTCGGAACTTAGTCACATCAAAAGACGAAGTCCCATCATGCAAAGTAAGACGAGAGCCAACAGTAATAGGAGTGGAGACCGGCTTGGAGTCAAGCATGTTGTGTTTGGAGAGAAGATCAGTGACATGCTTTTGTTGGCACAAAAGAAGACCATTTGATGTTGGGCGAACTTCAACACTGTAGAAAAAAGAAAGAGCCTCAAGATCCTTAATTGTAAATTTTGCATGAATTTTACATACTATGACGTCAACAGAAGAAGCATCACTTCCCGTAATGATTAGATTATCAACATATATAAGGAAATAGATAACAGTACCATCCTGAAGATAAATAAATAAGGAGATGTTAGTCCGAGATACGACAAAGCCAAGAGAGACCAAGAAGGCGTGAAGCTCCAAATATCAGGCCCACGAAGCCTGCTTCAAGCCATAAAGCGCCTTATACAAATGACATGCATGATTCAGAAATTTAGCACTGCGCATATCCGAAGGTTGTGTTGGTGCAATTGACCTCTAGGGTTTCGATATTTGACAATGCACCTAAGTCGGGTCAGTTTTGCCAAGGGTTAATCCAAACATGACTTGATGTTTGGAAGAGAGTAGTCTAGTTAGGATTAGATGACTAGTAACGGTAAGTCCTAACCGAAGGATAGGCAAGTGAGAAGTCCTAACTAGAGGTTAGGTAAGGGGAAGTCTTGGTGAGTGAAGCCGGAGCCTAGTGAGTGAAGCTAGGTGGTGGAAGTCTTGGTGAGTGAAGCCGGACCCTAGTGAGTAAAGCTAGGAGGTGGAAGTCCTGGTGAGTGAAGTCGGACCCTAGTAAGTGAAGCTAGGTGGAGGAATTCCTGGTGAGTGAAGCCAAACAATGGAAGTTGTAGTTAGTGAAACTAGGCAACCCTAGGGAGGTAACCCTAGGTAATGTGTGACCGACGTGCGGTCGACCGGACCAACGAATCCTGAAATATGTTGACACTATTTTATCTACTATACTAACCTAGTGTGTAGGAGTTAATAGGTTTGAGGGAGTCCAGATAGGTCAATGGGCTGACCGGATATCTGACACGAAGTCCAGTTGGGTCTGCAAATCGGACAATTGGCAAAGTGGTAAGTTAAGTCACTAGAGGAGAGTGACCTTGTGAGGGCGCGTTCTGGTTGAGGGGATAGTACGCGTCAGTCCAGATTAGGTTCATTTTGGATACCTAATCTGAGACTTTGACTAGTTTTTAGTCTTGAGAGGACAGAAACTAATGACTACTTATTATTATTATCCTAATACTTGTTTTGCAGTTATTTGGACTAACATTATTTTGTAGAACAAAAGGAGTAAATTTGCCTTCGGATGAATAGTATCTGAAGGCGCCTTCACTTTCAACGGAGGTACAACTATCATTCCAGGAACTGCTATACCGCTACCATAGCCTTGCGCATATCCACACGCTCCCGATCATGAGCCCTTATTTGGGGCCTACTTACTACTGAAGACTCCCCATACAATCTAGGACAACTAGAGTGGCATACTATTTAAATAGAGGGACAAAAAGAATGGCTGGAAGGCAGGACTATAGGCTTCGACTGTCAGGACTACTGGCAGGAAATCGACTACCTTGGGAGCGCCTTCCCCAAGAGTCTTTCTAGAGCTAGCTCCTTGCTTGTAGTTGACCTCTGACTAATTGATCTCGGGTTCTTTTCTCCCACCTCATTCGCTCCTTCCCGCTCCTTCCCAGCTCCCTACTCATTCATTGCTTAGGTGCCCTCGCTTACTCCTAATCTTCGACCGACTTGATTGTCTTTCCCCGAGCTCCGAGGCATTGACTCTTTCCTAAATTACGGTAAAGCGAGCTATCTAACCCCGTCGAATATTTTATCACAATTAGGTCGCCCCAGCAACAAACAAAAACATACTCACTCTCTCCAACACTAGTGATCCTGTCCGAACGCCGAATCGATGGACACTGGGCACGTGGCGCTCTCCGAACTGATGATGTGGACCTCCGACCGGTCGTCTGAATCTCCGGCGAACCTGCAAGGAAGTCGGGTCGGGAAGGGGTTCCCGGCGACGACCCTCCGACGCTCAAGTTAGGCAAGAGGAAGCTATGAAGATGTGAGATCGCGTGATTGCATACCTCCGCCGAAGTCTGAGGGCTCTTATATAGAGCTGTGGGGAGGCTCAGGCACACCTAACGAGGCGTATACATGTCCTTTGCCCATACCTTAGCATGAGCTTACTAGAGGAGCATGCCTAACACCATACTACTACAGTCCGAGAACCTCTCTGATGGGACAACAGCACCTTCTGTCGTAAGATTTTGCGTATGGTTTGATCACTGAACATGCCTGTTGTCAGAAGATGTTCCCCAATGTTCCCTTTGCCCTTGTCTTCTTTTTCCCCGAGCCGAGCGTCCCTCCGCTCGGCAAGCATCGATCCGACCGGACGTAGGTATCGGTTCGACCGGGCGCTCGGCTCAAACTGTTCCTTTACAGTATCGATGTTTTAAGCCTCGGCCGAGCGGGCTACCCGCTCGGCCCGGCGACTCTGTTCACCATGAGCGTCGGAAACCCAACTCCTCGTCGGGCTCTTTGATACTGCTACAGTCCGGCTACCTTTGACCTCCACGTGGCGTTGAATCTCCTCAAAGGGGGTCCTGCATCCGTACCACCGGATCACTTGCCTCCCCTTCAAGTCTAGTCGAAGGAGGCGATTAGTCCGACTGACTGGACCATCAGTCACGCCGAGCGACGTCTATATGCAACTATCCTCCGCTCGGCCCCCACGGAAGTTTGCGCCAATCTTCATGATTAAGGCCAAGCACACGCTCATTAAATGCGCTCCAGTAGCTGAATGCCACGTGGTGATGCTGACGTCATCGTACGACGGCGGCATGGTGTCCGACGGGATCGAGGCGGTTTGAAATGGACGGCGCGATGCGTGCTCCAGTTCTCGCGACCTGCATCCGACGTTGGAGGCCGCTCGGGCTCAACCCTATAAAGCCTTCGCTTTCTTCCTTCACCGCATTTCTGCTTCCGCGTGCCCAGAAGCTTCCTTCGGCGTTCCAGTGCTCCGGCGGCTTCGATTCTCCTTTTTCCAGCGATTCAGTGTTCTTCTCCGATCCTCATTCTTCTCTGTAAGGTTCTTCTTCTTTCTTTCTTTGTTAGCCTTGTGTTTCTTGTCGTGTTTTCGTCCTCTGGTCGCTGCCTTGTTCTTCCTCTTCTTCCCTCTATCGTTGGCCTTTTTTTTTCGCCTTTCGCTTGCTCTGTCGTTCGGACAATGGCCAGTTCTTCTCAGCCTCAAGACCAAGCCCTTGGCCCATGGTATACTGTCATGGAGTCGTGCTTCGATCGGCGCGACGCCGATATTCTGATGGACTCTTTCGAAATTTCCTCTGATTTTGAAATTATCCTACCCTCGCCCTCCGCTCAGCCACACAAGCCGCCACGCGGAGCTTTCTATGTTTTCCGCGACCAGTTCATAGCCGGTCTGCGCTTTCCAATCCATCCCTTCATCGTAGAAGTTTGCAACTTTTTCGACATTCCGCTCGGAAGCCTATTCCCCAACACCTTCCGCCTTTTATGCGACGTTGTCATTTTGTTCAAAATCCACAACATCCTCCTCCGACCGGAGGTCTTCTATTACTTTTATTACCCTAAACAGTCCGAGCTGGGCACATACATGTTCCAGGCTCGGCCCAGTTTAGTTTTCTTCAATAAACTGCCCTCTTCCAATAAGCATTGGAAAGAGTTCTACTTCTGTCTTTGTATGCTCGAGCGGGCCTCTTTCCGAACTCTGTGGCAGGTCGACCGCCAATCTCCCCAGAGCTCAAAAGGTTCAAGACCCGACCGGAGTATCTTCACGCTGCCAACATGTTGCCCGGTCTGAAATTTGACATCAACAAATTCTTACCCGAAGGGGTCATGTACATATTTGGCCTGAGTCCGATCAGGACCCCCCTTCCGAGCGGCTTCGGTAAGAATTTTACTTGTGCATTTACTTTGATTGCTAACTGATTTTCTCCTTTTTCCTTTGCAGCGGACATTGCCATGGAGTCCGTGATGGCTAGCATTTTGAAGAGGAAAGCGGCGGCGCTCGAGGCCGCAGCTGCTAAAGAGATGGAGCAATTAGGCATTCAGCCGGTCGGCTCTAACGAAGGAGAGAGCGAGACGAATGCTCGGGAGTCGGCCGCTCAGGCTTCTCTCCCAGAGCCGGCGGTAGGCATAACTTCCAGCCGAGGGCCTTCCGCTCGGGAGGAAGGCTCCGCTCACGAGGAGGAGCGCCCTCTTCGACAAAAGAGGCGCCGAGCGGAGACACCCCTTCGATCGGCCACTTCCGCGGTCCAGCCGTTCGAGCGGACCACCGCAGATTCTCACGGCAAGGCCCCAGCGGTGGAGGCTATTTCGTCCGATCGGACTCCTTCCCATCTGGACGCGCCCATGGACCCCCTTGAGGCCGTGTCGGTCAGCGTCCTTCCGCCTTCTCCCCGCCGAGTCCAGTGCTCGGCCATTTTATCCCAGATGTCGGCACCGGCCTCCGATCCTTCTCCAGCTTCCGCCCAGACGACTCCCGGTCGGCACCGTATCATCCGGATCTCCTTGTATCTCCCCACCGAAGAGCTGATGCCCCAATCCGCTCGGCCCACCGCGCCCGAGCACATGATCACGATGAAGGGGCCCCTAGCCGAGATGTGGGCTGACGCTCGGGCGCGCGTCGCGATGATTCCTCTCAGCAATCTGGCCAACAACCATATGCAACAGGCCACTGGGGTAAGCGTGTTTTCTAAAGTCCTTTTTGCATTCTTTCCGATCGGCTATTAACAACCTTGCTTATGTCAGAGATGGGTAGAGGAGATTGCTGTCTCCAATCGGCTCGCCATGGTGGACGAGGAACTAAAAAGATTAAGGAGTTCGGGCGGCGCGCCTTCCCAGGGTCCTTCTTACGCCAAGCTGCAGAAAGAGCTCAAGAAGACCCAAAATCTGTTGGAGGCCGAACGGAAGAAGACGGCCGACCAGGCTCACACTCTGGCCGAACTTGATCGCCAGAACAAATCACTAGATCGCAAAATAAGCCTGGCGACCGAGTGGAAGAAGACGACTATCTCCGATCTGGAGAAGAAAAATGTCGAAGCTCGGGGCCTGGAGCAACGGGTCAAAGAGCTGATGGAGCAGCTAGACGGTGAGAAGGCGAGCCGTTCGGCCGAGGTGATTAAATATAAAGATGAATTGAAGACTTTGCAGGAGTCCCTCGCAGCCTCCCAAGCGACCTTCAAAGAGTATCAAGAGGCGGAGCCCGGCCGAGTCGCAGCCCTGAGGCTGAATTACATCTGTTTGGATGAATTCTCGGAGAAAGTCTGCGAATGGATGTACACTACCTTCGAGTTTGCTATGACTGCCACCACGACTTATTTGAAGTCCAAGGGTCATCTTGCCGACTCCGTCCTCATCCCGGCCCAAGACCAAGCGGCGCTCTTCGGCACCATCCCCCAGGACATTTATGATTTCCTTGAGTAGAAATTTTTATGTAACTCGGCCGCTCGGCCAAAAACTTATCCATTTTTGTAATTCGGCCGCTCGGCCTTAATTTCTCTGATATGCTATCCTTTTGCTTACTTTTTTCTTTTGCTAATCAATACGCATGCTGTCCGCTCGCCTCTTATCACACCTCTCTTGTGTTCGAAAGGGATTTTTTACGAAGTATTTTGCATAGCTAGTTCGCTCGGGCTGAATATATCCTGTTTCGACAAAAGAGGTTGTTCGCTGGATGTTGACGAAGTACCTTTGGGTACTTGGCCGATCGGTGAAATGACTCACAAGTCGACCTCTTTATTGTCCTCTTCCGACCGGAGTGTTTATAGTCGCCGGCTCGACTTTCGATTTTTAACGTCGGAGCTCAACGGTCTTCCGGCCGGAGGGTTTATAGTCGCCGGCGCGACTCTCGATATTTAACGTCGGAGCTCGACGGTCTTCCGGCCGGATGGTTTATAGTCGCCGACGCGACTCTCGATATTTAACTTCAGAGCTCGACGGTCTTCCGGTCGGATGATTTATAGTCGCCGGCTCGACTCTCGATTTTTAACGTCGGAGCTCGACGGTCTTCCGCTTGGAGTGTTTATAGTCGCTGGCGTGACTCTCGATATTTAACGTCGGAGCTCGATGGTCTTCCGGCCGGAGGGTTTATAGTCGCCGACGCGACTCTCGATTTTTAACGTCGGAGCTCGACGGTCTTTCGCTCGGAGTGTTTATAGTCGCCGGCGCGACTCTCGGTTTTTAACGTCGGAGCTCGACGGTCTTCCACTCGGAGTGTTTATAGTCGCCGACGCGACTCTCGATTTTTAACGTCAGAGCTCGACGGTTCTTCCGACCGGAGTGTTTATAGTCGCCGGTGCGACTCTCGATATTTAACGTCGGAGCTCGACGGTCTTCCGGCCGGAGGGTTTATAGTCGCCGGCGCGACTCTCGATTTTTAACGTCGGAGCTCGACGGTCTTCCGCTCGGATTGTTGATAGTCGCCGGCGCGACTCTCGATTTTTAACGTCGGAGCTCAACGGTCTTCCGCTCGGAGTGTTTATAGTCATCGGCGCGACTCTCGATTTTTAACGTCGGAGCTCGACGGTTCTTCCGACTGGAGTGTTTATAATCGCCGGCGCGACTCTCGATTTTTAACATCGGAGCTCGCCGGTCTTCCGGTTCGACTGACGATGCTTTGTACTTGTTCTAATTTCCCGATTTTTTACTCCTACATTTCAAATATACAGCCGAACGGAAAATATACAGCATACATTACATTGGCGCACCTTTCACCCCGCCCGGTAAGGCTGGAGGTGGTTCGCGCTCCATGGTCGATCCAGTTGTCGTCCGTCTTCGTCCTCCAGATAATAGGCACCCGAGCGGAGCTTTTCGATGACTTTGAAGGGGCCAGCCCAAGGAGCTTCCAGCTTGCCAACGTCCCCGACCGGCTTTACTTTCGTCCACACTAGGTCGCCGACCTGGAACGCTCTAGGGATCACGCGCCGATTGTAGTTCTGCTTCATTCTTTGCCGGTATGCCATCAGCCGGACGGACGCCTTGACTCGCTCTTCGTCGATAAAGTCCAACTCCATATTCCTCCGCTCGGCATTGTCATCATCATAGTTCTGGATCCGGAAGGACTCGACGCCGACTTCAATTGGGATAACTGCTTCGCCGCCATACACTAAATGGAAGGGCGTGACGCCCATTCCCTCCTTTGGGGTCGTGCAGATAGCCCATAGGACGCCCGACAGCTCGTCCACCCAGCTTCCTCCTATGTGGTCAAGCCGAGCCCGAAGAATTCTGAGGATTTCTCTGTTGGTTACTTCCGCTTGGCCGTTGCTTTGGGGATACGCCACGGAAGTAAAGTGTTGTTCAATGCCATAACTTTTGCACCATTCTTCGAGCTGCTTCCCTATGAACTGTCGCCCGTTATCAGATACGAGCCGGTGAGGGATGCAGAACCGATAGATTATATGCTGCCAGATAAACTTTTTGACCATCTGCTCGGTGATCTTGGCCAGTGGTTCGGCCTCCACCCATTTGGAAAAGTGGTCGACCGCCATCAGTAGAAACTTCCGCTGACCGGTCGCCATAGGAAACCGACCCACGATATCCATTCCCCACTGATCGAACGGACAGGATACCGTAGACACTTTCATCTCTTTTGCCGGTCGGTGGGAGAAGTTGTGGTACTTCTGGTAGGAAAGGCAAGTCGCGACGGTCCGAGCGGCGTCCTCTTGTAGTGTTGGCCAGAAGTACCCGCCAGTAGGATCTTCCTAACCAGCGATCGTCCGCCCGGATGTCCTCCGCACGATCCTTGGTGCACTTCCTGGAGGATGTACACCACGTCTTCCGAGCTCACGCATTTCAACAGTGGGCGGGAGAAAGCCTTCTTGTTGAGTTGGTCTCCCATGAGTGTAAACCGTCCGGCTCTCCTCCCCAATAGTTGGGCTTCTTCCTGATCGGATGGTGTTTCTCCCGATCTCAGAAACTCCATGATGGTTGTCCTCCAATCGCTCGAAAACGCGAGGCCCTCCATCCGGTCGACGTGCGCCACCAAAGATACTTGCTCAATAGGCTGCTGAATGACGACCGGTGATATTGAACTTGCAAGCTTGGCTAACTCGTCTGCTACCTGGTTTTCCGCTCGGGGTATCTTCTGGATAATGACTTCTTTGAAGTGAGTCTTGAGCTTTTCAAAGGCCTCAGCCTAAAGCTTGAGCCGAGCATTGTTAATCTCAAAAGTGCCCGAGAGCTGCTGGGCTGCCAGTTGAGAATTTGAATGGAGTGTCACCCGAACAACGCCAACATGTCGGGCGGCTTGCAAGTCGGCTATAAGGGCCTCATACTCCGCTTCGTTATTTGTGGCTCTGTAATCCAGCCGGACGGATAGGTGCATCCTTTCTTCTTGGGGAGAGAGTAATAGCACGCCAATCCCGCTCCCGAGCCCAGTGGACGATCCATCCACAAATATTTTCTACATAGCTTCAGGCTCTGGCTTTTGCACTTCGGTGACAAAATCTACCAAGGATTGCGCCTTTATCGCCGAACGGGGTTGATACTGAATGTCAAATTCACTCAACTCCATTGTCCATTTGATGAGCCGTCCGGACGCCTCTGGGTTCAACAGCACTCTTCCCAATGGGCTATTGGTCCGGACGATGATTGTATGTGCCAAGAAATAAGGACGAAGTCTCCGAGCGGCGAGGACCAAAGCAAAAGCCAACTTCTCGAGCCCAGTGTAGTGAGATTCGGCATCTTTTAAAATATGGTTCAAGAAGTACACGGGTTGCTCTTCTCTGCTCGTCCTCACTAATGCCGAGCCTACTGCCTGCTCGGTTGAAGACAAATAAATACAGAGCGGCTCGTCTACAGCTGGCTTGGCTAGTACGGGTAAAGAGTTCAGATATGTCTTCATCTCTTCAAACGCCCGATCACAATCCTCGTCCCAATGGAACTTAGTAGCTTTGCGTAGAATCTTGAAAAAAGGGAGACTTCGGTTGGCGGTCTTAGAGATGAATCTGGATAAAGCAGTTATCCGCCCGATCAGGCGCTGTACTTCCCTCAAATTTCTTGGTGGCGGCATATCTTGCAACGCTTTTATCTTGCTGGGATTTGCCTCGATGCCCCGCTCGGTCATTATATAGCCCAAGAAACGCCCGCCTTTTGCTCCGAACAAACATTTCTGAGGGTTCAGCTTGACTCCATACTTCCTCAGCGTTCGGAAGGTCTCCTCCATGTCTTTAAAAAGATTAGCCGCTCGGACGAACTTGATGAGAATGTCATCCACATACACTTCTAAATTGCGTCCGATCTGCTCCTTGAATACTTTGTTCATCAGGCGCTGGTAGGTTGCTCCCGCGTTCTTCAGTCCGAACGGCATTACATTGTAACAGTAAGTGTCGTCGGCTGTGACGAAGCTGACCTTCTCTTGATCTTCTCGGGTGAGCGGCACCTGATGGTAGCCCTGATAGGCGTCCAGCATGCATATCAACTCGCACCCGGCTGTGGAGTCCACCAGTTGATCAATCCGAGGGAGAGGGTAGAAATCCTTTGGGCACGCTTTGTTGAGGTCCCGGAAATCGATGCAAAACCTCCACTTGTTGCCCGGCTTGGAGACTAGCACGACATTCGCGAGCCAGCTCGGGAACTGGACCTCCCTTATATGGCCGGCCTCCAGGAGGTTCTCGACCTTCGCTCGGATGATGACGTTTTGTTCGGCGCTGAAGTCCCTCTTTCTTTGCTTCACCGGCCGAGCGTCCGGTCAGACGTGGAGCTCATGCTGCGCTATACTTGGCGAAATTCCCAGCAACTCATGCGTTGACCAAACGAAGACGTCGCAGTTCCTCTGGAGACATTTGATCACCTCCTTTTTCTGGCTTGCCTCCAGATCGGCCGCAATGAATGTGGTGGCCTCCGATCGGGTGGGGTGGATCTGCACCTCCTCTTTTTCTTCATAAATCAAAGAGGGTGGTTTTTCGGTTATGACGTTCACCTCGATCCGTGGCATCTTCCGAGCGGAATTAGCTTCGGCTCGGACCATCTCGACGTAGCATCGCCGAGCCGCCAGCTGATCTCCTCGCACTTCTCCAAATTATCTTCGACCGGGAACTTAATTTTTTGGTAGAAGGTGGAGACGGCCGCTCGGAACTCACTGAGCGCCGATCGCCCCAAGATGACATTGTATGCTGAGGGAAAGTCGACCACGACGAAGTTTGCAGTCTGCGTCCTTCTGAGCGGCTCTTCTCCCAGCGAAATATCCAATCGGACCTGTCCGACCGGCATAACTTCATTGCCCGTAAACCCGTAGAGAGGGGTTATCATGGGCAGCAGCTCAGCTCGATCAATTTACAGTTGGTCGAAGGCCTTTTTGAATATAATGTTGACCGAGCTGCCTGTATCAATGAAAATACGGTGAATAGTATAGTTAGCTATTACCGCTTTGATGAGGAGCGCGTCGTCATGTGGCACTTCGACTCCCTCAAGGTCCCTGGGTCCGAAACTGATTTCAGTCCCGCTCGCCCGTTCTTGACTGCAGCCGACCGCATGGATCTGGAGCTGCCTGACGCTCGCCTTCCTTACTCTGTTGGAGTCACCTCCGGTCGGTTCGCCAGCGATGATGTTGATTTCGCTTCGGGAAGTGTTGCTTCTATTTCTTCCTCCCGTGCGGACGACCTGGGCCGCTCTCTAGACACCCGGGGATTGTCCTCGTGCCTCTGAGGATAATGCCGCTCGGGGGACTATTGATGTCGCCTGTCGGGTATCCGCTGATCGGCCTCATGGTGTCGCTGTCGCCTGTCGGATGATGGTGATCGACGACGGCTACTCTGAGGAGCGGGGTGGGCGATCAGGGGAAGGCTTCGGCAATCTTGTGTGTTGTGCGTGTCGGTCCGGTGGAACGAGCAAAACATGGGGGTCCATACCTTCTTCTTTGGTTTGGGCCGCTCGGCAGCTACCTCTTGGACTGCTTGGGACCTCGCGTGGTGAGGGCGGACTGCTTCGGCCCTAGGTCCTCTGGGCGGCTCCTGGCGAGTGAGAGGCTTCCGCTCGGCAGGGGCTAGCCGCTCAGTTGGAACTTCTTTTTTTCGGGCCGCCTGAGCTTCCTCCACATTAATGTACTCGTTGTCCTGGTGTAACATATGATCGTAGTCTCGGGGCGGCTTCCGAATGAGTGACCAGAAGAAGTCACCGTCCACGAGGCCCTGCGTGAACGCATTCATCATCGTTTCTGAGGTGGCTGTTGGGATATCCATGGCCACCCGGTTGAATCGCTTGATGTAAGCTCTGAGCGGCTCCCTGGGCTCTTGCTTGATGGCGAATAGACTAACACTAGTCTTCTGATAACGCCGATTGCTTGCAAAGTGATGGAGAAAAGCAACGCGGAACTCTTTAAAGCTGGTGATGGATCTGTCCGGCAGCCTCCGGAACCATCGTTGCGCCGATCCCGAGAGGGAGGTGAGAAACACCCGGCATTTCACTCCATCTGTGTATTGATGTAGTGTAGCTGTGTTGTCGAACTTACCAAGATGGTCGTCCGGATCGGTGGTTCCGTTGTATTCCCCGATCGCCGGGGGCACATAATGTTTTGGCAGAGGGTCCTGTAGGATGGCCTCTGAAAATTGCCGGTTGATCCGCTCGGGGGAGGCGTCCGTTCGGGGAGCCTTGCCTTTCTGTTGTCTCGCCTGGGCGCCTCGTCGGATGAAGATCCTCGATCACGGTTAACTATTGTAACTTCAGGAGGCGTACGAAATAGGGCCCAATGAAATGGAACCGTGGTAGGCGGTGCTTCCGCTCGACCTCCTGATGCTGACGTCGCTTGTTGCTTCGGCCGCTCGGCTTGCGCCTTCTGTTTCTGTTGCTCCACTAGCTTAGCTACTCTTGCCTCGATTAGAACATCGAGCTCCTCCGTGGAGTGCATCACCGTGTGAGGTCGTCCAGCTTCGTCCATTGCTTCCGTTCGAATGCAGGTGCGTTCCCACAGATGACGCCAATTTGATCATGTCTGAACGCCGAATCGATGGACGCTGGGCATGTGGCGCTCTCCGAACTGATGACGTGGACCTCCGACCGGTCATCTGAATCTCTGGTGAACCTGCAAGGAAGTCGGGCCGGGAAGGGGTTCCCGGCGACGACCCTCCGACGCTCAAGTCAGGCAAAAGGAAGCTATGAAGATGTGAGATCGCATGATTGCATACCTCCGCCGAAGTCTGAGGACTCTTATATAGAGCTGTGGGGAGGCTCAGGCACACCTAACGAGGTGTATACGTGTCCTTTGCCCATACCTTAGCATGGGCTTACTAGAGGAGCATGCCTAACACCATACTGCTACAGTCCGAGAACCTCTCTGATGGGACAGCAGCATCTTCTGTCGTAAGATTTTGCGTATGGTTTGATCACTGAACATGCTTGTTGTCAGAAGATGTTCCCCAATGTTCCCTCTGCCCTTGTCTTCTTTTTCCCCGAGCCGAGCGTCCCTTCGCTCGGCAAGCATCGATCCGACCGGACGTAGGTATCGGTCCGGTCGGGCGCTCGGCTCAAACTGTTCCTTTACAATATCGATGTTTTAAGCCTCAGCCAAGCGGGCTACTCGCTCGGCCCGGCGACTCTGTTCATCATGAGCGTCGAAAACCCAACTCCTCGTCGGGCTCTTTGATACTGCTACAGTCCGGTCGGTCCCCCCCCCTCTCCAGTCGGTCGTTTGACTTTTGACCTCCACGTGGCGTTGACTCTCCTCAAAGGGGGTCCCGCATCTGTACCGCCGAATCAACTAGCATATTACAGCGTGAATGGCTTCCTCTAAAAAAACGTTAGCAATCTTGAGTCGTAAATATTTACTATATTTATACAATTGCTTTTATTTTATAATGATTCAAAAAAACACGTAGAAAGATCTAATCCCTATCCCTGCCCTTATGGTAATTCCAAGCTATTCGTTGGTCCTCTCTCATGCGCTCGAGCCTATCAGGGATACCCTTTCAAAATGGGCAGGTCAATCAGGTTAATCCCTGGAAGCCTGTCTTTTTGGCCTACTTGCCTTTTTTCCTTACAGTCATATAGACTCAGGGCATTCTCGCAACTACTTCTTTTTGGTTGGTAGATTTCTACTCCAATAGGGTACTTTGAGGAATAGGCAAAAACACAACCGAACACACAACTTCACTCCTGTTCTCATCTGATTGGGCGAGGTTAACAACTAGTTGTACTCCCGCACTGCCTTGCAATTGGTTATGCTGGATCCTATAACAACTCAATGAGGGGAATCGTCGTCCTCATGATGTTTTTGTTTCAAACCGAGTGGCAGGAACACAACGAAGACGAGGGGTGCAAACTTGAAAGGGGTAGGTTAGGTCTTTCTCCCGATCTCCTACGTATGGAGGAATTCAGGGGCATCGCCTTTCTTAGAAAAAGTACCCATTCCCGGGTCAGGAGCTATGTACCAGTGCCTTCCAGTAATTGATAGAGGAGGCCTCTCTGAGGTAGCTTTTTTGGGAGTTGCCCCGGAAGCGTCGTGATATCAACATTCCACATGTTTACCACCCGCTTGGCTTGTGCCCCCTCTTCTTAGTGGTCAATCTCAGCCCTTGCTCCCTCTGACCACCACTCGCGTCCCCACCCACGACCATCCTTCCCGGCGCTCCTTCGGTTGGAGCTTTTGAATCTACTTTTTAGACATTGTCGGAAGTCGTTTAATTTGTGGCTCCAGTGTCTTTGGATACAACTATCCAAAATCCTGGGATTGTCAAAAGTTAAGGTATTAACCTCTGTTCCCATGGGAGCTCTTATTATGTTTAGGGCATTATGCCGAGGAGTGGCATCCTTAGAGGACTGACTTCCTTGCCTCCTTCACTTGTTTTTTGCGCTCATCAACGGCCCTTCTTGGCTTCTTTTTTTTCACGTGCTTCCAAATTCATTCCTTTTTTATGGGGATATAGTGTTTCAAGAAAAACAAGATCTGGTGGTTCAGAGATTGGAGTTTGAGCCTGTCCTTTTGCTTACTAAGCCTAAAAATCATTCTATTCTGCTTTCTATTTTTTGTCTTTTAGTAAGCTTCATCAACATTTCGGCTTGTGAAAAGAGCTTATGTTTGGCTCGTTCTTAGGTTTGATTTGAAAATGTCAATCCTAGGGAAAAAATACCCCACCCATAGATCACTCGATATAGGGAAAAACATTCTTTTTTTATTTTTAGAGAGGTATTGGAGCGCCATCCCGATTTTATTCTGCGGGGCTCTTGAAAATTATAATGAAGTCATTCTCTTCTTTTCTCGAATCACAAAGGCAATGGGAGGAATTAGAAGCCGAACTAAAGTATTCCGACATCTGTTGGAACAATCTAGGTGCCCTAGGTTTTGATCTTTGAGCAAATATTTAAGTTAGATTTATTATTATATTTGATATATATTGTGAATGTGCAAGATACAGGTACAACAAGAAAAGTCCAAGTGTAATCTTGGCAAAGGAGAAAAGTCCAAGGATGAGTTTTGGCGGTGTAAGTCCAAGTGTGACTTGACAATGGATGAAGTCCCGGAGGTGAGGAGTCTCTTGGAAAAGGAAGACCGACAACAAGGACAAGGTCGAAGGAAGCTTCAGAAGGTAAGACGTGAAGGATGGGAAGATATCCAAGAGACGCGAGGCTGATGGAAGAGGCTAGAAGGCTAGGTCTAGGTTGGTCGGGTGAGGATGAGTGTTGAGTGAATGTACTCGGGGGTCAAATCCTAGAGTTAGAGTTTGACTAGTTGACTGGGGTAAGGCACAAAGTGTTTCTGTGCCCGACGGCTGCGAAAATAGTCGTTCAGCACTATAGCAGTCAACTGGTACTATAGCAGTCGATTGGTATACTGTAGCACTCGACTGATGCACTGTAGTAGGCGACTGGTAGTCGACCGTTGTCTTGTAATAGTTGAATTTCACTTAGGACCAATCGACTGGTAGTTGTATCAGCCGACTGGTGGTGGGAAAACACTTGGTGTTTCCCTCCCGAGCTCTATTTAATAGAGCTCGGGGTACTTGGACAAAGTTGACGAAATAGATTTGGTTAGAGCCTATTAGAGTTTCCCAAGCCCTCGTGTGATCGGTGTACTTGTATTCAAGTGTTTGTGGCGAGGTTTCTCCATTGACAAGGAGCTTGAGCTAGCCGGAGGTTTTCTAGGGAGTCATCCACCGACGGATAGTTATCGTCCACCTTACGAATAACCGTGGAGTATGAGATTTATCTCCGAACCACGTTAAATCAACATGTTAGGTTTGTTTTCTCTTGGTAGTTTTTATTTTTGTATTCCACTATATGTACTAACCATTGTAGGAAGCAAATGTTGGGCAAGACGCTATTCACTTCCCCCTCGTCACGCGGGTTGAAGGAACAAATCAACCCCGCTCTCTAGATAAGATGGAAATCCATTGTTTAGAAAAGATAGCAGAAGATATCCATGAGAAAGGTGCCATCAAATACTATTTTGAGAAATGGAAAAAGCACTTTTTTGGTGAGGAAAGGATCCTTTTCTTAATTGAACTACGATGACCTGATTCTCTCATACCGCTTCAATAATCTCTTTTCTTAATTGAACTACAAGAGATACGTACTGCAACCCACGAAGTCACTCTGGGTCCGATCCTATTGAAAGAAGGAAAGAAAGCCTGAAAGCAACTGAGTGTGAATCTCCGAATCCCCATATCTCATTAGCCTAGCTAGGCTCGTCTAATGGTTGTGCAGGCAGAGCTAATTCAGTTTCAATCGATCGCCCTAACAAGGAGGGCTTTTCCCTTTCATCCAGATCTCCGCCTTGTGGCATTTTCACAATTTCAAGCTTTGATTCATAATCTAGTTTCTTCAAATTTGTCTCCCAGAGAGATCAAAGAAGAGGAATGAGCAACTCATGTAATGAAATACTTTTTTTTCCCCTGTCCTCAACCTTCTTAACTTTCAAGATTTGTCTTTCTCCCAGATTCTCATACATGAATGAGCCATTTTTGCCAGTTTTGACTGCTATCCGCATGAGAGTTATCAATTAAAAAAGAAGACAGGTTTTTTTAGTAGTCGATCACCTTCTAGGTCTATCTTTGCAACAGTAGTGGTGGCTAGTCATTCCGACATTGGTGGCAGCTGTTCATTCCTTAAGTTGGTTAATGCGACTCGACTTACTATCTTTCTGCCCTAGTCCCTTTCAGTAGATTCTCATTTCGTTCCTAGGCCTAGAGTTGGCTACTCTCGTATGAACACCGTTTCTTTCATTTGAACATACATGGAATTTCCTTCTAATATCAGAACCCCTTGAATGTGATTCACTCCGTTTTGTTGTTGACAACTTGGCCTTCTCCTCTTTATCCTGAACTGGCGCAGGGACAAAGATCGTAGGCACCAACTGAAACCACTTTGACTGAGAGTACCGTGGAAAACCCCTAAGGCAAAAAACAAATTTATCTTCACTCCGCCCCCGTCATAGTGCAACCTAAGAGTAGACCACAGAACAATATCAGAGCAGAGCCAACAACCCTTGCTTTGAGAAGCCGTTCAACCTCCTCGAAGAATTCCATTGACTGGTTTGCTACCGTTGAAGTTGATCCCTACTGGCTATTCATTTCATTCTGTTGATGCTACAACCTATTCATTCAGTATTAAACCATACTATACTGGCTCGCTATCCTATAACAATTATTTAATAATTTGAACTTCGATATTAATCTTTCTAAAATCGTACGTTAGTTGATCAATTCAATGTAATTGAACCTCATCATGCTCGTGCCTTCATACTGTTCATAGAAGGCGCCTTCCACAGGATGAAATTTTGACTTCACCGCAGATAAGTGCTAGGTTGGTCGGGATCGAATTTTTCAGATTGAAGACGCCTTCAATAGCTATGGAAGGCACCTTCCATGCCTTATATAAGGCAGGACGACTGTTCTGAGGATTTTCGATGGCGGTCGGTAGACCGACACCAACACACAAACGTTCTCACACTCGATCCTTACGTGTTGGTAACAGGTTCTATCTGTGTACTTAATTACTGCAAAAGGACGAGTGCAGTGTGTTGCACTTGTTCTAATCTTCTTGTACACGATTCTGTCTTCCGGATGTACCGGAAACGACTTTTTAGTGGATTACCCATCGATAGGTCTGCAGGACCTAGGTCTTGGAGTAGAAGTCGTTGAAGGCTCAGAACCAAGTAAACCAACTGTGTCATCTTGTATTCTTTGTTCTCGCTTTCTTATTTCTTTTTACGCTGCATACTTTATTTTAAGATTTTAAAAAGAAAAGACAAGTTTTTTGAAAACCATGTGATTCACTCCCCTTCTCACGTGCGTATCGATCCAATAGGTTGCGCCATATAAACCTCATATGCAAGACGACCATTAAGAAACTCATTATTGACATCAAGTTGGCGAAGACACTGTTGGGACTTTGACGCCGCTAGAGCGGGGTGAATACCGTCTCATTCAAAACGTCACTTCCTACAATGATTAATATGCACAGCAGAAATACAAGACAAACACTAACAAAAGAAGGCAAACCTAACACATTGTTTAACGTGGTTTGGAGATGAAGCTCCTACTCCAAGGCTACCCGTAAGGTGGACGATCCCGATCCGTCGGTGGATGACTCCCCGGAAAACCTCCGGTTAGCTCGAGTAGCTCCTTGTGGGTGGAGAAACCTCACCACAAACTCGCATAAGCTCTTGATCACTCAAGAAAACCTTAGAGACTCTAATAGGAGTTAACCACTTCTATTTTCATCAACCTTGGCCAAGCATCCCGAGCTCTCTTAAATAGAGCTTGGGAGGAAATACCTAGCTATGTTTTCCACCACCAGTCGATTGGTACAACTACCGCTCGACTGGTCCTAAGTGAAATTCGATCATTACAAGCCAACGGTCGGCTACCAGTCAACTGATGAAAACACCAGTCAACTGCTACAGTAACATTACAGTATTGCTACAGTAACTCTATAGTACATACTGGAATTTTACCCTAAGTACAGTCTCTCATTCATTCATCCTTGCCCGTATAACCTAGACCTAGCCTTCTAGCCTCCTCCAACCTCGCATCCCTCGGATGCCTCCCCATCCTTCACGCTTTATCTTCTGGAGTTTCTATCGGCCGTGTCATTATTGTCGGATCTTCCTTTGCCAAGAGATCACGCCTCCGGGACTTCATCCATAGTCAAGTCACACTTGGATTTACGTTACCAAGACTACATGTTTGGACTTATACCACCAAGACTCACCCTTGGACTTTCATCTTTTGCCAAGATCACCCTTAGACTTTTCTTATTGTACCTGTGTCCTACACATTTACAATGAATATCAATACAACAATAAACCTAACTTAAACTTTTGCCCAAACATAAAAACCTAGGGCACCTAGATTGCTCCAACAATATCCCCCCTTTTGTTCTTTAGCAACCCGTTTAAGTTAGGAAAACATAAATGCAATAACAATGCAAATCATCATGCATATCTACTCATGAATATGCCATGGAACCTAACCCTAGACTCCCCCTTCACCTAAGCTCCCCCTTTGAGTTAGGATTTTCTGCAAAGGTAAACTTCCCCCTCTGCCAATAAATAAGCAATCACTCCCCCTTCTCCTAAGCTCCCCCTTGAGTTAGGATTTCTTGTAAAGGTGTGTAGGTTTCCCACTTAAACCTAAACTTCTCCCCCTTTGTCATACATCAAAAAGAGCTCCAATAATATCCCAATTATTGGACTCTTTGACCTCTAATGACCATAAACATCAAGTATTAATCTCCTATAAGATTACATACATGTTTACCACTTTTTTGGTCATTGTCTAATGCTGAAAAATACTTTCAGACCGTATCAGTCGACTGCCATAACTCCCAGTCGACTGTCATCCTCAAAATGAGCTTACAAAGACATTCTGTGCTCAAAATTACTATTACCAGTTGATTAGTAACTGTATCAGTTGATTGGTACTCTATTTTAGCAAAAATCAGTATTTTTGACCCATATTCAGAAATGTACCAAAAATTCCACAGACATCCAAAAAATTCTAAATTTTGTGGAGAGGTCTATTTTATCCATGTCTACTTGGAAAAAAAAATATAAAAATATATTTATCATAGATCCCAAGTTTAACATAAAATTTAAAACTAGTTAAATGATTCAATTGAACCTTAACATAAAGTCCTAGTTTTGGCTTCCTCTTGATGTATCTACCTATACTAAACTATAATGCATCCCTAGCATTAGTTTATATGGCATCTATACATCAAAAGCTAATTTTTCATGCAATATGAACTCAATTCACATTTCAATGCATGAAACACATCCCAATTGTGTCAACCCACTAGGTTAGAGACTTAAGTCCGTCTCCTAACCACTTGGTACATTTGATAACCCATCTACCATGGGTCCCAGAGGCTCCTCCTAACATTAGGAATCTTAACCTTAGTCATCTCCCTTAGTAACTCATCTACTATGGCTACACCCACATGGTGTACCATAGGTGACATTTGGTCTACAAACTTAACTTTCTTAACCTTAAACATCTTATCTTTGGTTAATTTCTTCTTGTTCTTCACCTTGGACACCTCATCCTTGCCATAATTTTATGTCACCCTAGCATATTCCTTCTTATTAACCTTGGATGACTCTCCCTTGTCCTTTTTCATACCTCCCTTACCAATGTCATGTGTTACCTTAGCACTTGACCTCCACTTGGTATGGGAGGGACCCAATTTGATACTTTTGGATCTTTGACCACCCAAACATATGTCAAGTCCTCTAGATCCATTAATCAACCTATTTAGGACTTTTTCATTTCTTCAAGTCTTACCTTCAAGGCTTGATTTTCTAATTCTAGGGTTCTAACCCTTGAATCAATATGTCCACCTTGGACATTCCTAGACCTATCCAACTTCCTAGGCATATGTCTCCCCTTCTTAGGGTTTATACTTAGGATTTCACCCACTTTCCTTCCTTTAAACAAAGTGATTTGGGTCTTATTAGGTCTACCCTTACTAGATTTAGTATGAATAAGTCTCCTAGGGTTATCACCTATATTAATACTATTCCTATAATTGTACCTAAATCCATGATTATGCTTAGGTAAATCATCTACATTATTTCTAACCAACATATAAGAATTAGAGCTTTGATTAAACTTTAAAATAAAGATTACCTTCCCATTTACCTTTGAAGCTTCTCCTTGACTTGAGCTCCTCTTCTTTTCCATTTCTTCTAGTGCGGTAATTTCTTGAGCTCTCCTCTCCTTGGACACTTTGTATGGTAGTGACCCCACTCACCACATGTAAAGCACCCAATGTGCCTCTTCTCCTTCTTCTTTATACAACTCATATTAATTTTAAAATTAACTTTAGTGAGTTTAGGGTTTATCTTCTTTACCTTCTTGAGTGAAGGACACATACTCTTGTAGTAGCCCATCTTACCACACTCAAAGCATTTGATGTGGTCCTTTGTGCTCTTCTTGGTAGTTGAGGTGGAAGGTTGAGCTTCCAAGATCTCCTCTTCATTAGATTGCTCTTCTTCCTCTTCACTTGACGATGTGGACGGTTCCACTTCTTCCTCACTTAAAGATGTAGATGATACCTCCTCATCTTCTTTCTCCTCCTCGGATGTTGAGCACGTGTCAACAACAGATTGATCCTTCTTCTCTTGAACCAATGAGTCCTTCTCCTTGTGCTCCTCTACTATTTGGAGTTTTGTAGGATCTTCAAGAAATGTAATTACTTTTTTCCATAGGTCACTTGCATTCTCGAATTTACTTACACTCACCAAAATGTTAGGGGGGCAATAAATTCAATAAATTTTTTGTTATTTCCTTATCTGCTTTTGATTGTTTCCTTTTCTCCTTGGTCCAATACCGAGGACAGAGGCGTTTTCCCTTCTTGTCCGTCGAAGTTTCGAATGGATCCTCCAATGCCATCCAATGGTCCAAATCTATTTGGAACCAAGTCTCTAAGTGAGACCTCCAATACCCGAAGTCTTCTCGATCATATGGAGGTGGGATCCGGATATCCCATCCAACCGGACCTTCTGACTCCATGTTCCTCTAGCGCTTTGCTCCCTTGACGATTAGTTCGTAGAAGAGCGGCTTAGCTCTGATATCACTTGTTGGGACTTTGACGCCGCTAGAGGAGGGGGTGAATAACCTTTCACCTAAAACATCGCTTCCTACAATGGTTAGTGTGCACAGCGAAAATACAAGACAAACACTAACAAAATAAGGCAAACCTAACACATTATTTAACGTGGTTCGGAGATGAAGCTCCTACTTCACGGCTATCCATAAGGTGGACGATCTCGATCCATAGGTGGATGCCTCCATGGAAAACCTTCGGCTAGCTCGAGTAGCTCCTTGTGGGTGGAGAAACCTCGCCACAAGCTCGTACAAGCTCTTGATCACTCAAGAAGACCTTAGAGACTCTAATAAGGGTTAACTACCTCTATTTTCATTAACCTTGGCCAAGCACCTCAATCTCTCTTAAATAGAGCTTGGGAGGAAACACCTAACTATATTTTCTGCCACCAGTCGACTGGTACAACTACCACTAAACTGGTCCTAAGTGAAATTTGATCATTACAAGCCAACGGTCAGCTACCATTCGACTGATGAAAACATCAGTCGACTGTTACATTAACACTACAGTATTATAACAGTAACTCTACAATACTGTTATAGTATACATTGAAATTTTACCCTAAGTATAGTCTCTCATACACTTGTCCTTGCCCGTATAACCTAGACCTAGCCTTCTAGTCTCCTCCATCAGCCTCGCATCTCTCGGATGTCTCCCCATCCTTCACGCTTTGCCTTTTGGAGCTTCCATCAGTCTTGTCATTGTTGTCGGGTCTTCCTTTACCAAGAGGTCGTGCCTTCGGGACTTTATCCATTGCCAAGTCATACTTGGACTTACGTTGCCAAGACTACATGCTTGGACTTGTACCGCCAAGACTCACCCTTGGACTTTCCTCTTTTGCTAAGATCACCCTTGGACTTTCCTTGTTATACCTGTATCCTGTACACTCATAATGTATAGCAAATACAACAATAAACCTAACTTAAACCTTTACCCAAACATCAAAACCTAGGACACCTAGATTGCTCCAACATATACCACCTCTGATTCACAGCCAGACTAAGAACAATGCGGATTGTTACTGGATTAATAACAGGACTGAATGTATCATGAAAGTCAATACCATGACGTTGATGAAACCCGCTTGGCAACAAGGCGAGTCTTATACCGATCAATTGAGCCATCAAAATTATGCTTAATGTGAAATACCTACCTGTTACCCACAAGATTTTGGTCTGACGAAGACAGGACAAGAGTCCCAGTCTAATTATAGAGAAAAGCATTATACTCTTCGTGCATGACTAGTACCCAATTTGGATATTTGAGCGCCTGTGTGACAGAGGAAGATTCACAAGGTTGTGGAAGACTAGTATGAAGAATATATTTTGGATTGAGTTTGTAGATGACATTTTTGGAGCAAGTTTGCATGGAATATTTGTTTACGAAAATGAGAGGGGGATAGAGAGGTGGTGGGCTAGAGGATCGGCCTCTACTAGGCAGCGTGAACATCCCGACAACAGACGGCAGTGAAGGAGTCAGTTGTGGGCGGCTACTGCTAATGGCAGGTTACAACATCGATGCCAGAGGATCCCACGAGAGGACTAGTGCAACAGAGAGCTCAGAGTTAGTGTCTATTATTATAGAACCCAAGCAAGAGGTGACGACAAATGGAAAAATATACTTCACAAACTTAACATGATGAAATACAGAAACTCTTTTGAGAGGGGCATCATAGCACAGGAAGATACTCTTGGATAGCCAAGGAAGACACAAGAGGTTGAGTTGGGATCAAGCTTATGGTGGGAGTAGGGGCGTAACCATGGAAAGCATGGACACCTGAAGACTTGAAGCTTCGAAAGATCAGGAGAGATGGTGAAGAATTTTTCAAAAGAGGGCATGTGGGAAAGACCGACCTTCGGCATGCAGTTAATCAAATAGACTGCCGCATCAATAGCATAAGGCCAGAAAGTGAGTGGAATAGACGCTCTGTGCAATAGAGTGAGACTAGTTTCGACTATATGACGATGCCGATATTCAGAGTATCCATTGTGTTCAGGAGTGTGCAGAGGAATGGTAAGGTGACTGATACCATAAGTAGTAAGAAAGGAGCGAAGGGCTAAGAATTCACCTCCATTGTCAGTGAAGAATGTTTTGATAGTCATTGAGAATAGATTTACAACGAGAGTTTTGAATACAATAAAGATAAAGTATATATCTAATTTTTTGCATAAGGGATAAAAACATATATACTTTGTAAACTGATCAATAAAGATAACATAATATTTGAGTCCATCAAATGATAATATAGGAGATGTCAAAATATTAGAAAAGATAATATCCAAAGGAGTACGAAATGAAATACTAGATTCATGAAAGGAAAATTTATTACTTTTATTAATATTGCATGAAGTGCATAAAAAATTAGATAAAGTATTGGCAAGAAATGAAAGATCTAAGGACAACAAAAAAAACATCACAAAACACCT
The DNA here is from genome assembly GCF_018446385.1 of Zingiber officinale. Taxonomy (NCBI): domain Eukaryota; kingdom Viridiplantae; phylum Streptophyta; class Magnoliopsida; order Zingiberales; family Zingiberaceae; genus Zingiber; species Zingiber officinale. The sequence goes on along the minus strand of NC_055997.1, from coordinate 134,491,391 downwards.
AGAGATGGATGACTTAGACGATTATACCATAAAGAAATAGATGACGAGATAGACATAGAAATGGCGGAAGGGGATGATAGTGTATATGTAAAAATCAGCCAGTAATAGACACCATCTCTATGGACCCCACTGACTAGTGTTGCCTCCGTATGATGATTCAACATATGAAAATATGAATCAAAGAAAAGAAATATAATATGATTAGTAGCATAAAGTGCAGCAACAAAAATCAAATTTTTTGACATAGATGGAATATATAAAATATTGGAGAAGACTAAAGGCAAAGATGGAGTGGAGAAAGACAAAGAACCATTGTGGGTAATGGGCAGTCTAGAACCATCATCAATAACGATGCTATCATTCCCAAAGTAAGGCTCATGCAATGAAAGAGTAGTGAGATCAATGGTGACATGATGAGAGGAGTCAAAGTCAACCACCAATTCCCGAGAATCAGACGGAGGTGTAAAATGAACAGCAGTGTGCACAAACGGTGTATTGTACGCAGGACGCAAAGCATGTTGTGAAGTCAGCAGAAGCAGGGCTAGCATTGAGGCAGTTGTATGATCGCACTGACGAGCATAGTGACATTGGACACCACAGATCTGACAACGCCCAAGATAGTAATTGGGACCGGACACAACTAGATGTTAGAGCCGTCAATTTGTGTTGGGCCCGTCGGGTTGGCCCGCCCCGCCAAACAATTTAAGCGGGTTAGGTTGGAATTTTATCAACCCAAGTCCGCTGTGGGCCGACCCGCCTAGGCCTGCGACCCGCGCGGGTCGGCCCGCTCGGGCTTGGGTTGGCCCCCGGGTTGAAAAACACATGTAAGCTAAGTTTTAGGTCAATTTATTATCTTTCTTTGTTATAATTTTAAAATAAAAATAGTATTTTTCATCCAACATAAGTACTCGTTTGTGTTCATTTATATTTAAAATACATGTTTATGTATACATTTAATTGTAGAAAACTTTTTCTAAGTAAAATGTTGAAGATATGAAATATTTTTAAATTTTTTTAAAATTGTTTGATGGGCCCAAGGGTTGGCCCGCCAAACCCGCAACCCGCCTTAGAATGTGTTGGGTTGGAAATTTCCCAACCCGCCAAGTTGGCGGGTTGGCCCGCCCCGTCCCGCCAAATGGTTAACCCGTCACGGATCGACCCACCCCCGCCACGGGTTGACTCATCTGACAGCTCTACTAGATGTGCAGGAGGAAGCGCAGGCAGCCCTAGGGCAGACATGCGCGGCTGATGGGACATCAACGGAATCTGCTGGCGACCACCATGATAGTTTGGATATCGATTATGAAAATTCCCTGTTAGAGCCACAAGAGCAGTCATTAGCGGCAAAGATGGAGACGGAGTCGAGACTTTTAACTAGACCTCATAGCTGTGGAGCTGCTCGAATAGCTCACTAAAGGTAACAGAGATGTCACGAACTTGTAGAGCATGTGAGATATTGTAGTAGTCTTGGCTAAGACCAATCAGAATACGAATGGAGAGCTCATCAAAGTTAACTTTGAAATTCATAAGCGCAAGAGCATTAATGTGTCTTTTGATGTTTTGCATATAATCAGTGATAGATTTGTTATCCTGGTGAGGGCTGGTAAGATTTTAACGATAAGTCATAATCCTACCACGTGAGGGAGCAGCTTAGGTTCTCTCCAGTGTCTACCATGTATCTCTAGATGAAGTTGATGAAGAAATAAACCGCACAAGAGTAGTAGACATCGAACCTACAATAGCGTTGAGGAGAAGTTGATCTTGTCAGAGCCAAAGAATACGATCAGGATTCGCCTGAGGGAGTGTGGCGCCTGTAGGCGTTATCTGTGCAAGGGCAGGGACGTGAGCCATCAACAAATCCTAGTAAGTCACATCTAAATAGAAGAAACGTGAACTGCAAGTATTAGGTAGAATAATTGGACATGATGTGTTTCAACGATGTCTGAGCATTGACGTTGAGAACCATAAGACCAGAAGGTAAATAAGGAGCATTATGAGAGATAACCGATCAGTGATGTCGTTGGCGGTAACCATTATAGGAGACGGTCTGTGGATATTATGGGCGGCTATTAGGATTTGAGGGAAAAAATTATTGTTAAATTTAGTGCTCTTATACTATATTGACAATAGAATACTATATTTATTAATTGTTATATATGGTATATAAATATAATTAATTAAAGGATAAATTAGAAAACATATAAATTAGAAAAATATATAAAAATATAAAAAAATAAATATTTTCTAATAATAATATTTCCTAATATTCATATCCTTACGTACAAGGAAACGAATCAACGATTCTTCAAAGTAAGTATGTCTGACGAGACAAGAAGAGACGCAAGGACGCGCATTGGATTCGTTCCTGCACGTTATTACTTCCTAATAAATTCCACTGCTGCCTGCCTTGCCACCATTAATTCGCACCATCGCCCGGCTTTAACTGGCCGGCCATGGGGAACACTACTGTCCCTCTTTCATCAATCACCAACAACTCCCTCTCTCTCGCTGCTTCCAAACCGACCAGAAAACTCGCCCCGATTGAAGCTCCACCCTTTCACCTTCCGTCTCCATTGCCATCTTTCCCACCAGGAGCGGAATTCGCAAAGGGAGCCATCGATCTCGGTGGCCTTCAGGTTCGCCAAGTCTCCACCTTCACCAAAGTTTGGGCGGCTCACGGTGGCGGCTCCGACGACCTCGGCGCCACCTTCTTCCAGCCTTCTTCCCTACCCGACGGCTTTTCGCCGCTTGGCCACTACGCGCAGCCCAACAACCGCCCTCTCTTCGGCTGGCTTCTCGTCGGAAGACCCACCGGCCTCAGCGACGATGCCCTCGCAAAGCCTTCCGACTACACCCTCCTCTGGACCAGCGAGTCGTCCGCCGACCTCAACCAAGATGGCCGCGGCTACTTCTGGCTCCCCACTCCGCCGGAAGGCTACCGAGCGGTCGGCCTCGTCGTCACCGGCTCGCCGGGGAAACCGTCGCTCGACGAAGTCCGGTGCGTGAGGAGCGACTTGACTGAAGAAGTCGAGAACGATGAGTACGTCTGGAGCACTGACGGGTTCAGCGTGAATGCCTCACGGCCTGCAGTGAGAGGCATCTCCGCCGCCGGCGTGCCGGTGGGATCCTTTCTGGCTCGAGCAAACAATGGAATTACCACGAACATAGCTTGTTTGAAGAACAAGGCGTCCGATTTCACCAACGCCATGCCGAATCTTAACCAAGTGGAGGCTCTCATGCGAGCCTACGCGCCGAGGATTTACCTCCACTCCGACGAGGAATACCTGCCGTCGTCGGTGAATTGGTTCTTCAGCAACGGGGCTCTGTTGTACGACAGAGGAAACCAGAGCAATTCTGCAACTCCGATCAACCCCGACGGATCGAACCTTCCACAGGGGGGATCCAACGACGGAGCTTACTGGATCGACCTGCCGGCCGACGACGGCCAGAAAGATAGGATCGTGAAAGGGGACATCTCCAGCACCAAAGTCTACCTCCACGTGAAACCCATGCTGGGCGCGACCTTCACCGACGTGGCGATATGGATATTCTACCCCTTCAACGGGCCGGCGAGGGCGAAGGTGGAGTTCCTCAACGTCAAGTTGGGGAGGATCGGGGAACACGTCGGCGACTGGGAGCACATGACGCTGCGGATCAGCAACTTGACCGGCGAGCTGAGGCGGGTGTACTTCAGCGAGCACAGCGCCGGGAGATGGGTGGAGGCGTCGCAGGCGGAGTTCGACGGGGAGACTAACATGCCGGTGGGGTACGCGTCGCTGCACGGGCACGCAATGTACGCCAAGCCGGGGCTGGTTCTGCAGGGGGACGCCAAGCTGGGGATCGGCATCAGGAACGACACCGACAAGGGGAGCAGCGTGAGCACGGCGGGGAGGTGGGAAGTGGCGGCGGCGGAGTACTTGGGGGTGGAGGAGCCACCGTGGGTTAACTACATGAGGGAGTGGGGGCCGAAGATCAGCTACGACATCGCGACGGAGCTGAAGAACGTGGAGAGGCTGCTTCCGGGGAGGCTGAAGAAGAGATTCGAGAGCATCATCGGGAGTCTGCCGGATGAGGTGCTGGGGGAAGAAGGGCCGACGGGGCCGAAGGAGAAGCACAATTGGGCGATGGACGAGGCGTAGCGACTAGCGAGTCATCGTTGCATTGCCTTGCAGCAAATGCTTGCGTAGATTTGCAAATAAAAGATTGGTATTAGTTTTAATGGAGGAGGTAGCCAGGTGCTAATAAATTCCTGTTCAATCCAAGTTAATGGTTGATTTACTGAATAAAATCAGTCTATATACAGATAGATTATTCTTGTATATAGTTTGTTTATCCCTATGTGTGCTACCGTGATTAAAATATAGGATATTATGATTATAGAATTAAAATTTGATATCTCCGAGCTTACCTCGACCATTGCATTAATGCTAATAGTCATTCTTGACTAATGCTAATAGTCATTCTTGGTTTATGATCTAAGAATGAATTAGCAGGAAATGAATTGACAGGGCGTAAGAGACTAATAAATCATCAATAGATACCTAGTTGACTAGAGAGTATCAACTTTCAATGAATACATACGCTGAGAAAAATAAAAAAAATCCTCCCATCTTCTAATCAATTTACCTGCCCACCTCTCTTCACATTATCATGTCGATGAGTGAAGGTTTCCTCGGATGGATCTAGTAGTTAGCGCATGAAGTGTTGTCATCACGATATCTGGGGTTCGAATCTTGACAAAATTGAGGTAAATGTCTCATTTATTTGTTAGTCATTATTTCAAAGGCTAATAGTCGTCCATGATTTACCTCTTTCGTGTTGACCCTAAGTGAAATCACTTTATATACAAATGTTTTTTTATTTGGGAGTAGGGCATTAAATGTTGCAACTTAAGCTATAACAAACATAAGATAATCTTTTAACCACGATGATAGTCAGAGTCTTTTTTTAAAAAAAATTAAAGTCTGATTATTAATTTGATTATTTTATTTAATATTTTAGTTAATCTAATTAATACTGTTTTAATTATTCTTATTATGATTTTGATTGATTTGATGATAAGGCCATTGATACATATTATAATTGATCAATTGATTTAGCTGATTAAATAGATTATTAATCAGATTAACTTGATTAATTAAATTATTTCATTAATTTGATTATTTTTTTATTATCCTTAATTAAATTTGAATTATTAGAATTAGTCATTAAATTTAAATTATTAATCAAATTAAAATTATTTATTAAATTTAAATTATCTTGATTAATTGTGTTATTAATTAAACCTAAATTAATTAAATTAATGGAAATTAAATTATTTGAATTAATCAAACTGTCATGGCCTATTCAGATAGGATTATGATCATCTAATTTACTAAAATAATATAAAGTTAAACTAGCTAGAAGAATTATAATTATCTAAATTATTGTTATCATACATTTCAAAAATAGAATTTTCATGAATCTTAAAGTTACTTATCTAAAACGCTCCCTCTGGATTTATGAATATTCTCCATGGACACTGATTTTTATAATGATCACCTGATTTCTTATATTTGAAATATACAATGTGCTCATTCTCCTTTCAGATCTTTAGCAAAGGTACCTCCTTCACCGCATGTTATGCAAAACCATTCTTTAAGATACGACACTTATTTTTATAGTATCTTCTTTCCCTATAATGAAATTTACAATTTAAATTATAATCCATACCTCTAGCTTTCTCCATTGGTTGTTAATCCAATTGAAGAACCGCTTGTTCTGATGTCATTTGTTAGGATCGAACCTACTTGAGGAGAGTGAATAACACTTGTTCTTTTTTGGTATAGTTCTTGCTACAAATTAGTACGTAGTGGAATAGAGAAATATAAATAAAACAAGACACGTACACGCCAGATTTAACGTGCTGGTTTGACAACCCCAAAGTTCTTCCTACTCCAAGACTATGCTTCAAACACGAACACTATGTCTTTCTTCTTTCTAGACACATTCCAGTAGTGGATAAACCTCTTACGGATTATGATCACAAGAAACAAACAAAGTACAACAAATACTAAGGATAAGAAAATAAAAATCAATCAAAGTTACTAAGATGTAGACCTCCTTCGGAAGTTCTGAATGTGAGTGCACTTTCCTGGAAGCTCTTGGATCACACGAGCAACTTTGATTTCGAGAACACGAAATAAGAATATATCTCAAAATGGTTGTCTGAACCTCAAACCCCTGCCCTTCTTTTAAGCCATCTGTCGAGTTGCTAGTGTGGTACCTATTCGATCATTTGGAAGCCTTTCTTGTGCTTGAACCCTTACTCACTCAATTGTCGATCTGATCCTCGTGAACTTCATATCTTGCCGACTTGATGACTTTTGGTCGCTTAGACCATCTTCGATTGATTGGAGCTCAATCGACTCTGATCCTTTAACCGCCTCGTCTGGATCGGCTTGATCTAGTCTTCGGGTCGCCCAAACCTCTTTTGGTCGCTCGGATACGATAGGACCACTTTTGATCGCCCAAACCTTTGGGTCAACCAAACCACCTTCGGTCGCTTAAATCTTTGCGTTGACCAAACCACTTTTGGTCACTCGGATCCTTTGAGTCCTTGTCTTCAACTCTAGCTTCCTATAACACAGGATTAGTCGACAAACAACATACAAGATATGTTATACCTAGTATCTAGCGTACTTGCTTACTGGGGTTGCTTGGTGGTTATCTACCTGACTTATTAGAATTTCTTGCTTGTTTGAAGTTCACTCCTCTAAAATTTTCCTCTTGCTTGGAGTTCACTCATTTGAAACTTTTCTCTATTTAGGAGTCACTCCCCTAGAGTTTTCCTTTGCCAAACATACGATCCTTTTGACCTACTTGGATTTTATACTTACCTAGCATCTAGTTCTCTCAACTTTCTAAGACTTTTCATTCGCTTAGGTTACCCTTGACCTATTAGGACTTCTCATCTTATTTACACTATAAAAACATTATTTTAGCAGCAAATATTTGCGACTGATTATTTTCATCTTAAATTGGCAATGAATTTTATAACAAAACAAGTAATTATCAAAAATCGGTAACAAAATTTGCAACAAAAAAACATTTGTCCGTAAATTGGCAACAAAAGAATTTTGTCACAATTTTCGTCGCTGAAAAACATTTGTTGCCAAATTCGTAGTCAATTGGCGATGAATCGAGGATTCATCTTTAATTTAGTGACGAATACTAGATTCATCACCATATTTACGACGAATAAAGAATTTGTCACCAAATTAAGGATGAATCATGGATTCATCGCCAATTTTAAAGATTTTCACTAGTAAAATTCTTTAAATTTGGTGACAAATACTGAATTCGTCACCAAATTGGCGACAAATTTTGGATTCATTACTAATATGACGACGAATCTAGAATTCATCGTCAATTTGGGGGTGAATACTAGATTAATCGCTAAATCAATTGCGATAATCGATTGAGCTAATCAATTAACAAGTTTCGTGAAAAGTCATAGATTCCCCCCCCCCCCCCCCAATTGATTTGCCAATCGATTCCAGGTCATTCTGTGATCCAAATAATTTATGGCAATTTGGGAATGAAACTTGAATTCTTTGCCAATTGGCCCAATCGATTACCTAATCTATTGGCCTAATCGATTTCAGGTCATTTTGTGATCCAAATAATTTGTGCCAATTGGCAATGAATCTTGAATTCGTCACCAATTTGGCGACAAAACCTGTTGATCAATTGAGATAATCGATTAAGAAACTTTCCGAAAAGTCACAAATTTGCCCCTAATCGAATGCCCTAAGCTAATTGATTGTACAATCAATTCTAAGTCATTATGTGATCCGAATAATTTGTGTCAATTGGCGATGAATCTTGAATTCATCACCAATTTACAATGAATCCTAAATTCGTAGTCAAATTGGTAACGAATTCTTGATTCGTTGCCAAATTGCCAATGGATCCTTGATTCATTACTAAATTTAAGCTAATTGTAAAAGGGTGGGATTTCAAATTTGGTGATGAATCCTTGATTCTTCACAAAAGATTCATCACCAATTTGCAACGAATCCTTCATTCATCGCCATTGGCGATGAATTCAAGGATTCATCGCCAAAAGCCCTACACAAATTTTCCCGATCTCCCCACCCCCAAATCTTCTCGCTTCCCTCCAACTCCCCCGATCCCCTCAAATCCCCCTGATCTAGCGATGGTAATGACGACTGTGACTTTCGTGAGCTTGGAGAGGTGCAACGGTAAGATTCCTCTCATCTCCTTTCCCCTCCCCACTCCCCCCTCTCATTTGCCAAATCCCTTACTTGCCAGATCTAGTCGTCTGATGAGGCTGGCCACTATGGTTGGCCAGTCATTGTGGCTAGCCGACCACTAAGCTGGGGCCTTGAATTTCTTTGGATAGTCAAGGCCTTGAAGTTCTTTTGTGATGAATAAGTGCTAGATTATCTGGGTGAGATTAGTATTTATTGAAGATGATAGTTCCAAATCCTAACATATTATTAGATAAGAGGATTGTGAATTTTAGATCATGTGTCGATTATAGCTTGATATAGTCTATGAGTAATTGATTTTGAATCTATGCCTTAAACATGATGAAGTTAAATTCTATACCTTAAGAACTCAATAAGGTGTTAATGATAGGTGATCCCGTCCGGAAGCTGAGTCAGACGGACCGTCGGGTGAGGTGGATGAAATGTTGACGAAGTCACGGCGTCCCGGAGGGGGGTGTGCTGAGATGGCTCCCATGTTGACCAAGTCTTCAAAAGTCCTCTGGTCAACGCTACCTGCAGCCAGCGACCGGGTTGACCCGGCCCCCGGTACCCCGATGTTCGGGGCAAATCCAACGAATATATGAGTACCAGACTAAGCCATAAAATAATGAAAATACATATGGAATATGAACAAGGAACGTACCCTGGCCCAGGGGCGCCCTCGGATGGGACGCGGCTCGAGTTGTCGCGACCCAGAAGAGTAGCTGACTCTGATCAGGCCGTAGAGCTGGATCTGACGACGCGAAGCTGGACAAAGCACGGACCCGGAGGACGAGCTGCAGATCGGGATATAATACCGGTACGTAGACCGGGACACGAGATCGGTACGCAGACCGGGAAAAAACACTGGTACGCAGACCGAGAACTGATATCGACGCACAGGCCGAGAACTAGATCGGCACGCAAGCCGAGACATAAGAACAGCACGTAGGTCGGGACACCAGATCGGCACGCAAGCCGAGATACAATGGACACACCCACATAAGACAACGCTACAAGGATCAAAACGTAGCCTCGGCTCGAAGGCCAAAAACAATCTAAATGAACGGAACCACGCGGAATGCTGGGCCGTAATTAAACATGTATGATCGGATGGATTGGAGGGACACGCACTGATGAGGACGGTCTAGAGGACATCGTCAACCGCCGGAGACGATGTTGCCTGGCTGTGGATGGCGTCGACTAGCGGCAGCAGAGGGGGCTGCAAGATGGACGAGTCTGCGACGGCAATGCTGTGTCGACGATGGCCAGCTGCGAGCGAAGGAGAGGAAGCTACTAGCAGGTAGCTGCGAACGCTGGAAGGAAGAGGGAGACAGATCTGAGGCGGCTCCGGCGAGAGGAGCTTGGAGGCAGCGGTAAGGTCGGTCTCACGTTGGCTACAGCACAACCAAACGGAGAATATCCCTCCTTCCTTTGGCGGCGGACCAAAAAACCTCCCTGTTGGCGGCGCGCGGAGCAACGCGAACCTAATTTCCCCTTCTCCGAGCTTTATCTGCGGCCTGGTCGCATAAGCAAGAAAAAGAAGAGAAGGGGTGACAGCTGGAAGAAGAAGGGGGGAGGAATGGTTGGCCGCCGGCGTCCCCCTCGGTCCAGAGCGTGAGAGGAAGATGCAGAAGGAGACTGCCGCCGGCGACCGTCGCTCGATGATGTCGACGAGGGACGAAGAAGGCTCCATCTCCTCATTGTGCGTCGGGCGCCGAAGGGGAAGGAGAGAGGAAAGGGAGAGGGGCAGTGGAACCTCGGCGATGTTGGCGTGGGGAAGAAGAGGAGGTGCGGCCGGAGGCGAAGGAGAGTAGAGGAGGAGAAGGCTGGCGGTGGCCGGCGTCCGAGCCGGCAAAGAGGAGAAGGCCGAGGAAGGCGTGCTGGCGGCGGAGACCAAAACACGGCCAAAAAAACCCCCCCTTTTTCGCATGCTACAGTGCCCTAAATAAAGGTGCTACAGTACATTGACCAAAATGCCCTCCCCCTCTCCATTAATCCCTCCTCTGCCCTTTATACCTAGCCACATCAATAGGTAAATTTTGTTATTTTAATATAACAAAAAAAATTATATTCTATTTTCATATATGATAATGTTTGATTTATGAGTAAATTTGTTTTAATATGCAAATTTACAATACTGGTAGCTCTAGTTGTTTATATACTATTTCATTTTTAAATTTATATATTTTATCTGTTCTATTTTTTCAAGTCATTAGAGATGACATCTTTATGTTTTATATCACACACTCTTTGATCGGTTCACAAATATGATAAGTTTTTCATGCTCTTCATTATGCATTAATTTTTTATTTACTTTATCCTAAAAATTTTGGTTGACAGCCTCGACGTGGTGAGCATATAACTCTTGGCTAGTCTACTTCATCACCTGGCACTCTGCCCCCTTTCTAGTGCAGAACCTTCTCATGCACTTGTTTTAACACCTTCCCATTCATCATCGCAATACTTTTGCTAGTACATTCACGAGTGCCCAAGCAAATTCCTTCCGCTAGACACTCGGTTGCTGAGATGCAAGACACCCGAGAGTTTATAGTCCCGCTCGGAGATTCGTAAATATTATAAAATATTTTATTTTTCAACTATCTTAGTTATTTAACATTATTTTTTGGTAACTTTATGATATATTTATAAATTCTATACTAGTTATTCATGATATTAATGGAATAATGAATAATTATTGAAGAGAGACTTCAATGACGTATACAAGCACTCCAACACCCACAAAAGAGCTTTGGTAGAAAGAGTTTAAGGTATATCCCCTTTAGTTTAGATATAACATTAAAGTGAATATATAATCAATTGTTTTTTTTCTATTCCAGTGGATATTCAATTGGGAACCGAGTGAAAAAGTGGAAATAAAAAGAATTTTAAGAAAAATTATGATGATTACATTCGGTCTGTGCTTAATCATCAAAGACTCGGAGGAAAAAAGTCACCCAACATCACCAATGAAAATTAGGCCAAAATTTTCAATTTTTAAGCAATCGAGGAGAGCAAACAAAGGAGTCAATAGAATAGAACAAATCAAGTTTATAATTCTGAAGACTTATCTGCGACGCATGTGAAAGACTTTATCAATATCGATGAGTATTCACGTAGATTGCTAATTTGTTCTCTTCCACTAAATTTTTAATCTAATTTAGACTATTATTTTATTTCTGTGTTTTTTAACTAAGGGAACTAAGGAAGGAGACATTATTCATAAACACTTTCACTCACACATTTTTAAAAAAAAACTTGGAGAAGGGATAGAGCTAAAGAAATTAAGATTTGGATTAATCTTTGATCTTAATTTATAACTTAAATTCTATTAGGTATGTATATGAGTTTTTAAAATATTATTATTATAATTTCATCTTAATTTTTTCATGAAAATATAGAAGAAATATGATAAACTAGAGCTAGTACTATAAAAAAACAGAGCTTCCATATTTGCAACAAAATTACTGATCAGATTTAGTTAAATAAAATATAATATATGGAAAAAATATTTGAGATAGAATATAAAATGAATCTGAGAAGAATTTATAAATAAATTTTATAAATAAAAATAAATACAAATTACAAACGGAATCTTAAACAAGATTATATTTGTCATAAAATTGATTTAAAAAATTAAATAAAAAAATTCCATTTAAAATTTATATAAATTTAAAATAAATTTATTAAGTAATTATAAATTTTATTTTATTTTAATAAAAAAATGTCTAAAATAATTTAAAATTTTATTCTCTAATTTATTAATGTTAATGTCTTTGTGTCAAACATCCGATATTCTCAATTAATTCTAATCAAAACTCTATCTTTCTTTTCTCTCTGCCACCCTGGATCTCTTTTTTTTCCACCACGGGCAACCGGTTGTTCCTGAGATCATCTCATGCTGCACCTGTCGTGTCCGCTAGCAGAATCGCATTGTGCGACCACTGCCATGACTGCCAACGTGATAGCGTCGAACGTCCAACTCATGTGATCACTGTCCGTGAAAATGGATCATGCTCGCGGTTGCACGAGTTTGACGTGTGCACGACAAACTCGTGTCGACACTTCCTTCACCTCGCACACATCCAAATAGTGGTCATAACAGCTACTGCCCGAAAGCACTGCAACAATGGCCACAACAGAGGTCGCACGAGTTGGACGTGCATGCGACGAAGGCAGTGACCCTTCTTGAAGAAGGCAGTAACAACCACCAAAATTATGCAATTTCGGGTTTGGAGTATGAAACAAAAAATAAGACTATTATTTACGAGCTACCTTCTCTTCGAACAAGAATATGTTTTCAGGTGCCCCCACGGGCGGGATCAACTGGTTATGACATGGATTCTTGCAGCATGAGTCGAGAGGTCGAGGGTCTGCGGCAGCAAATGCGATAACATCAATATCTGTCCGTGCTAAACACCTGAGACCGCCATGTCATAACTGGGCCCGTATTCACCGTGATTTACTCCCTCTCATACTTGTGGGGCCGGGTTGAGGGGGCCGCTAGGTTGGCGGTTCCAACCTTTTTGCAGCAAGAATATGTTTTCAGGTATTAATTTACTTAACATGTGTGTCTAATCGTAGAATAGTTTATAGTTTGGAGTAACCATTGAATCTATACTTTTTATGATTTTCTTTAAGTTGACATAGTATGGAAAAAGATTCTAGGTTATGTGTTTGTAAAAGTAAAAACATTTCATGAAACTACTATATTTTATTGGTCTGTATCAGATTAACTAATAGAAATAGGTTTCTTTCATATCTATGAACTTTGTCTTTTGTTTTTGTCTGCAATTGACTGATGCAACCTTATGAATCCAAGTTATAGTTATGCAGTAAAAGAAGCTTAACTTCTTAGGAATCCAAGTTACAATAAGTTGAGAGAGATGTTGAAATTCACGTCAAGAATGATATATGATAGTTACAAGAAATAGACAAATGCAAGGCAACTTGTAGCTAATAATTAGATGATGATGAATTATATTTAATGAATATGAGTGTTTATCAAATTTGACTTCTAAAGTTATGAACATAATGTGTGTACTTTTACGACTTCCTACGAGCTGTGAAATGACAAAACTCAATCCAAAATATTTGCCAATGGAGCCAGATGCCTCTACTATTTTCTTGATATGGACATTCAAGATTTATACTAACTATTTCTCCTTTCATGCTACTGTTTTGTCCTATTGTACTTTGTATGCCATTGTCTTATAACAATTTTAGATATTCTCAAGATTTATCAGTTTTTTTTCAATGCAGGCTTCAATTTTGTAGGCTATTTTTTAAAAAGACAGTTGGGTTCTAAAATCTCCTTTGTTCAATGCAAAAAGATCCATTAAAAGGCCTCTATAATTAGTTGCATATATTGAACTTACCGAATATGATTTTCTTAAGTAGGTGCACATGATTAACTATTGTCCTGTACCTTTTTGATTTGTATGCTTGTAAGACATTTAACATTAATGTAGGATTTCAAATAGAAGGAAGGATATTGGTTACAACAAAAGGAGATCAAGGGGGAGAGAGGAGGAGAGGATGACGGAGATAACAATTTCTTACAATAGATGAGTATGTATATTTAATGCTAGTTAGTGGTATACAATTTCAAAAAATTATTAAATTATATAATATTTACTTTAATGATGATGCATGTAGACAACATATACTAAAATTTGACAACATATCAAATGAAATATAGGTTCATGAATGCATAACCCTATGCTTGGATGGGGTGAGCGAAAGTTCATTAACGGAAAGGGAAGGGAGGGGAAGAGGAAAAGGAAGGGTAAGTAAAATATTTATATTCTCCTTATTTGGGAGGGAGGAAAGATTCATTAAAGTAACACGTGTTACCGTGTTGGGAAGGAAATTGAGAGTAATGAAGGTTAAATATATAAAGTTACAAAATTATCCCCACTTTTGTTAAAAACTTACACGCTTACAAAATTATCATCTTGCATATATTTTAAAAACTTACACGCTTACAAAATTATCATCTTGCATATATTTAGGAGGCGTTTGGTTCTCTTCAAGGAATCGGAATGGGAATGAGTATCATAGTATTATGAAATGGGAATGGGTATGAGCTTGGGTATCATTCTTAAAAATGATGTTTGGTTAGTTAAATATTTTCAATTGGAATGAACTTAAATTTCCTTTTTTACCCTTACAGGAAAATAAGAAAAAAAATTAGATGGGAGAAAAAGTTGAATATGAGAGAAACATATGATGAAAGAAAATGATGAGAGAGAAAGTATGATGAGAGAGAAAGTGTATTAGTAAAAAATGAAGAGAGAGAAAGTATGTTGTGAGAAAATGAAGAAAGAGTGCATGATAGGAAAGATTGAGAAGAGAAAAAGTATGATGAGAGAGAAAATGTGATAAGAGAGAAAAAGTGATGGGAAAAAATGAAGAGAGAGAAAGTGTTATGAGAGAAAATGAGAGAGCGAGGAGAGAGAAAATATGATGAGAGAGAAAGTGTGATGGGAAAAAATAAAGAGAGAGAAAGTATGAAGAGAGAAAATGAGAGACTGAGGAGAGAGAAAGTACGCTGAGAGAGAAATAGCGATGGAAAAAATGAAGAGAGAGAAAGAATTATGAGAGAAAATGAAAAAGCGAGGAGAGAGAAAGTATGATGAGAGAGAAAGTGGGTTGAGAGAGACAGAGTGATGGGAAAATGAAGAGAGAGAAAGTGTGATGAGAGAAAATGAGAGACTGAGGAGAGAGAAAGTATGATGAAAGAGAAAGTGTGATGAGAGAGAAAGTGTGATGAGAGAAAATAAATAGAGTGTGTGATGAGAGAGAATGAAGAGAGGGAAACTGTGATGAGAGAAAATGAGGAGAGAGAGTATGATAAGAGAGATTGAGGAGAGAGAAAGTATGATGAAAAAACAAGGAGAAAGTGTAATGAGAGAGAAAGTGTGATGGAAGAGAATGAAGAGAGAGGAAATGAGGAGAGAGAGTGTATGATGGGAGAGAATATAAAGAGAAAATGGTAGAGAATGTGTGATGAGAGAGAATGAGGAGAGAGAAAATGTGTTGAGAGAGAAAGTGTGATGATAAAATAAGGAGAGAGAAAATATTATGAGAGAGAACAAGGAGATAGAGTATGAAATTAAAAAAAATTGAACAAATATACTAAGGGTATTTTTGTCTAAAACTTAATTCACATTCTTATTTCATCAAAACCCAAGGGAGGGGGAGGGTTTCATCCATACCCAAGTTTTTGGATTTCATTCCAAAATCTTGATTCCATTCCCATCAACCAAACATAAAGTTTGGGAATGAATCCATTCCTTCATTCCCAAACCCATAAACCAAACGCCACCTTATTGATTAAAACTTACGCATTCAAATATTTGCAGCTCATTTGTTAAAGTCGGCGTCAGCATCGAAGTCAGCATCAAAGTTAGTGTCGGCGTCAAAGTCCACGTTGGCATCGAAGTCGACATCGAAGTTAGCGTCAACATCAAAGTCGACGTCGACGTCGACGGAGTGCGAACATCGGGCGGTGCGAGTCGGGTGGTGCGAGTCGGGCAGTGTGAGTCGAGCGGTGCAAGTGTTTTTTGTCACGACTCAAGGTCAATTGCACAAATATGAGTTGCTTCTGAAATCTAAGACTTGGAAGGGTGGGTTAAAGGTACCTCAAAAAAAAAAACTGAGAAGCAATCCAAGAAAATAAACACTAAGCACATAGGTCTATAATTAGTAAATCGATAGAAATAAGTATTAGCAGGGGCGGATTTACACGTGGACTGGGGGGGGCCACGGCCCCCCCAGTCCATGTGTAAACCCTATTAATAATAATATTAATTATTAGTAATATTATTACTGAATATTAAATATAAATTCATTTGGGAATGGGATAAAAATAATACGTTTGCACTTTGCAGCCTTGCACCGCTGCAGACGGCATATCTTACTCATCGTTCGGCAAACGGCAATTGCTCCGGTGCCTTCGAACGAGCAATCAGACATTGGATGTGGAGGTCTCGTGCGACGAAAATATTCTCGAGCCCGATTTAAAAGAAAGGTACAATTTCATTCTACTCCTTCCTCCTTAGTCCTTAGGGTTTTGATTTTAGAAGCCCTTAAAATTGAGAACTGAGAAGGGAACAACAGAATTTTTTTTTTTTGGTATTTTCCATCTTCGTTTGAATCGTTTCTACTTTCTACCCCATAAGCTAACCTCACTATGAAGCTTAGGCTGCTTAACAGATTTATCATTTATGATATATACCTAATACCTTTATTTATGAATGAGACGAGAAGAACACATGAGGCAAAGTCAGAGGACCAAACAAAAACAATTCCATACATTTTGTTAGAAAAAAATTAAAATAATTAATTTTACATGGCCCTCCTTGAGTCCTTGTCCTTCTTGATTTCTTGCTGTTGATTGTTGAAAGTGAAGGCTACTTTAGATTTTTTTTTTTTTACCTATAATATATGCACACACAAGCAAACATACTATATTGTAAAAGGTATCCATCAATGGTCCTACCATTTAGTTGCTATGGGCCTGTGATTTTGAAATAATTTATAGATTTATCTCTTTTAGGACTTATGATTTATAACTTTTTACTAAGAATAGAACTATGTAAAGCCCATAATTTTACCAGATTCTTTTATTTTGTTTGCTTTTCTCCTTTTTTGCTAGATTCTTTGTTTGTTGTTCTCCTATGAAATGATTAATTTTAAGCATTTTAATTAAATCTTGTGATTTTAGAAATTAAAGTGCCTAAATGATGAAATAGTTGAAGTTAGAATTGTTGATTTAATATTTAATTAAAAGAAAAAAAGTTTGGTGTTTTTTTTATTGTATGATGTTGTTAGTATTCACTGACTTAATGTTTGGTTTAATGTTGTTATTATTAATTATTATTCACTTATTTGAAATAATTTGAGTTTTTTATTGTTAAAGGTTTCATATATTTTAAATGGGAAAATCCGTTACGATTGATAAGTTTTTTCAAAGGAAGAGAGCAAATGAACCAGATCCGGCTACTCCTATAACCCCATCGACAAGATCAAATAACAATGATCTTCCATCTGAATTTTCTCCTAAAAGATTCAAAAGTACAGAAATTGAAGAGGTTGATCTCGATTCTTTAGAGCGTGATCCAGGATTGCGTCGACAAATTTGGGAATATCATCCTAACCAACGAGAGGAAATTCGTCGAGCTTATTTGAATCTGAAGGCATACCAACCTATTCTTCAAGAATATCCACTAAATAAAAATATTAAGCACCCGCGAAGATTTCAGTCTACTTGGTATGAACAATTTCCTTGGTTGGAGTATTCACCAGCTAAAGATAAAGCATATTGCTTTCTATGTTTTATCTTCAACAAGCCATCGGGATGCTCAAATCAAACTGCATTTACTGTTAATGGATTTAATAGTTGGAAGAAAGTTCGAAATGGAAAAGCTTGTGCTTTCCTCAGCCATATAGGGAAAGGCATGTGAGGATTTGATGAACCAACCACAACACATATCAAGGAGATTCGACAATTTTAATGATGAACAAATCGCAACTAATCGTCTTCGATTAAAGGCTCACATACATGTGGTGTTGTTGCTTGCACTTCAAGGAATTCCATTTAGAGGCCATGATGAGAAATCTAGTTCATCTAATCGTGGCAATTTTCTTGAATTTTTGGATGTGCTAAGCATGTACAATGATGAACTTTCAAAGGCAATTGCGAAAGCTCCAAAAAATGCCAAGTATACAAGTCACGATATTCAGAAACAAATACTTCATGTGCTTTCAATGAGAGTGAAAAATGCAATTCGTGAAGAAATTGGAGTTGCCAAGTATTGCATAATTGTTGATGAAGCCCGAGATGAGTCAAAAAGAGAGCAAGTGTCTATAGTATTGAGGTTCGTGGATACTAATGGATTCATTCAAGAGCGTTTTTTTGGGCTTATTCATGTATCTGATACAGCAGCTTTGACTTTAAAGGATGCTATATATTCTTCTTTGGCTCACTACAATTTGGATGTTCAAAATATTAGAGGTCAAGGCTATGATGGTGCTAGTAATATGAGGGGCGAGTTTAATGGATTGCAAGCTTTAATCATAAAAGATTGTAGAAGTGCTTATTATGTTCATTGCTTTGCTCATCGGTTACAATTGGCTTTAGTTGCAGCATCAAAAAATGTGACACCTATTCATCAATTTTTTGATAGATTAACTTTTATTGTTAATATTGTTGGTTCTTCGTGCAAGCGTAATGATGAATTGAAGAATGCTCATGCAGATGACATTGCACATTTGATTGCTATTAATGAACTTGAGACAGGGCGTGGACTTAATCAGATAGGTACTTTACAACGAGCTGCTGATACACGTTGGAGTTCTCATTTGAGATCGTTGAAAGGCTTAATTAAGATGTTTAGTGCATCGTGTATGGTATTGCTTAAGGTTATGGATGATGGACTTCCTTCTCAACGAGCCGATGCAACATCTGTTTATGATGAAATGACTTCTTTTGATTTTGTATTCATCTTGCATCTTATGAAAGAGATCATGGGAATCACAGATATCCTTTGTCAAGCTTTACAAAGTAAGTCTCAGGATATTATAAATGCAATGGAGCTTGTATTATCTACTAAGAATTTACTTCAACAAATGAGGGATAACAAGTGGAATGATTTGCTTGCAAAAGTGAAATCTTTTTGTGAACTTCGAAATATTGATATTCCTGATTTCAATGCTCCATATATTAATAGACGAGGTCGAGCCCGTGCTCGTCAAGACAATTTCACCATTGAGCATCATTATCAGGTAGACCTCTTTTATGCTTCAATAGATTCACAGTTGCAAGAAATTAATGGGCGCTTTAGTGATGATGCTATGGAATTGCTTATTCTTAGTAATGCCTTAAATCCTCAAAATCCAGTGGAGTCTTTCAGAGTTGAGGATATATGTAAATTAGTTGAAAAATTTTATGCCGAAGACTTTACAAGAGATGAAAAAGAGCAATTAGAGATGCAATTGAAGCATTACGAGTATAATATAGTCAAAGGGCCCAACTACAATAATCTTGCAACTATTTCAGAATTATGTCAATGGTTGGTGAAGACTAACAAGTCTGTTACATACAATCTCATTTTTAGAGTGATTGTACTTGTGCTTACTCTTCCAGTTTCCACTGCTACTACAGAACGATCATTTTCTGCGATGAATATCGTGAAAACAAGGCTTCGGAGCAAAATGGAGGATGGTTTTCTCTCAGACGCGTTAATGATATATATTGAGCGAGAAATTGCTAGAAATGTGAGCATAGAAGCTATCATTGAAGACTTCGAAAATTTAAAAGAACGTCGAATTCCTTTTAGTTAGATAATTGTATTTGATACTTAATTGAATGTGTTTGTTCTTTGACTATGCAACTATTTTACAATTAGTTATACTATTCTGTATTTCTGTTTGAAAATAACAATCTGTTGCTCTCTAAAGAATTATCTGATTTATTGTCCATATAATTCTCATGTTAACATGGTGTTTGTGAGTTGAAAATCTCTTGAAGAAAGCTTTGCCTTCCCGACCATCATTATTCCAATCAATACGATACATGTCATCTTCAAAAAAAATTATTAGAGGTTTGGCAAAATACATTTCAGAATATCGCTATTGATTTGCTGTTACACCGCTTATGATGCTCTTATTACTTCATAGGTCTTTCATTTGACACTAATGATGAGTTTAAAAGAAGCATTTATGAATTATGGTGAAGTTGTTGATGGTAAGTCGTTATTGTCTTTTTTATTTCTTTTTAATCTTTGCAGTACATGACTATACTCACTGGTATTTAACTAGAGTGCATCATTGGCAGGGAAAGTGGAAGGTCTAGAGGGTTTTGGTTTTGTGATTTTTATATCTAGCGAAGAAGCTTCAGCTATAATCAATGGCATGGCTGGAAAGGTAAATATGCTTTGCTCTTCTTTGTGTTTATTTTATATAATGTTAATAGAATATGTAGATGTTGTTGCATTATTCATTTTAAAAAGCATGAAAGTGTCACATTTTATGGGATGTATAACACAAATTAGTAATCTGATGCATGGAATTTTATGTAGTGATTATAGTATGCTATGTTAGATTTATGTACTAAGGACTATAAATGCTAATTTAGTCTCTTGTTTTTTTTTAATCATAAGGTTGTGCTTAGGTTCTTGATAAGTATCTTTAGATAGTTTCGGGATTTAAAGGAGTAAGAGGATTTTCATTATACGGCCCCCCCAAACTTAAAATCCTGAATCCACCCCTGAGTATTAGCAAATTAACAATACGAAAATGTTATAGAATGAGTTGAGGAGGAAGTCCTGATTATCATGGAGATGTCTAGACTTGATCCCAGAATGTGAGGGAGTCCATTGGCATCTGGGAGAAGAAAAATGAAGCTCCACCCCAGGACCATGGGATATGGGATAAGCCACTAGTATCTAGGAGAAATATGGCACAGCCCTAAAAATTAACATGTCCCAAGAAACTATATGCAAATTAACAAATTGATAATATTAATTACTAGAAGGAATCTGCCGAGGTCCATCTCATTCTGGAATCTCTGTTTCAGACTTTCAGTAGGTGATGATAAGACTCAGTATCTACTGTTGAAGCTTCTATACTCGCCGTTGGAGGAGATTTTATAGCAGCGACCCATGCACCTTGACTCAGATGTTAGAACACTATGGTTGCCAAGTTGAATAGCTTGGCGAAGCTATCACTTTGTTTGAATGCCTAGAGTAAAAGGATCTGAACTTGAACAAATCTCAACCCACAAGCTGATGCTATCCTCATCATCTACATCCAACTCTAATTAAATTGAATGCTTAATCTTCCCCTCCAACATTTGCACATACCTATGGGTAAGAAGATCATCTCGAGTGCATGGCCCATCTTGCTTAAGACAAAACAAATCAGAACTGTATGGTGCCAACATTCCCTGGGCGCCATTATCACCGTAGATACCGAATAAGAGCCACATTCAAGTTCATCGCCACCATCCTCGCCGCCTACTCCTTGGGCGCCAATGAAGGGCTATGCCAGATAAGTGGAGCGTCAACATGGAAATCCTAGGTGCTGCCAACCGGTATCTTAATGCCAGTGAAGTCTTCGATCGCTCCTTCCCTTCTAGCAAAGGACAATCCAAGCGAAGGAGACGGAGGGCCCCTAAGCCTTCCTTCTGATCAACGAAAAATCCTTTCGTGGATTTGTTGATTTTTCGTTGCGCGGGGATGTCTAATTAAATTTGAAGTACAATTTACGCATATTTGAAGTTTGATCTCTGAAATATTTATGTTCTTTAAATTTAAATTGTAATCCTCTTATTTATTCTGGTAACCTCTCCCCTACCAAGGATGAGAAGTAACTAATCCATTCCGCAGGATTAGATTAGAATTCATTATCGAAGGAAAACTAAAATGAGGAGGAAATTTCTAAAAAAAAAAGGCGGGAATAGCGTGATGATGAAGCGTCTAGTTAAAAGGGTGCGATAATTTACTATAATCAAGGGCTTTACGCTTTTTGTTCCATATGATTTTAAGAATTTCTTTGTATATTTTTATATATTTTTTCTTGAATGAAATAACAATAATATTTTTGCCACAAATAATATATATATATACACACACTCTCCGACACCTCCTACGTGACGGGGAGCGAAATCTGACGCAGGCTATCTAATGCGATCAAAATCTAATTTTTTTATCCTCCTTTTATCTGTATGCAATAATTTTTCTTTATTTTCTTTTAAATTAAAATAAATGACTTTTATCTCTTTCTCCTTGAATTAAAATAAAATTATGACTTCTCTCTTATGATTGTTGTGGTGCTAATTTTTAATGGTGGTGCAACTGCTACAACATTCTAGCAGCTACTATACAGTAGCTGTTATAACGTTGTAACAACTACTAAATAATAACTGCTATACGTTGTAGCAGTTTCTATACAGTAGCTACTACAATATGTAAATAAGAGATGAATTAAAAAAATTGAGTTTTAGCTGTGTCAGATCGCCTATATCAGATGTCGCTCACAATCATGTAGGAGGCGCCAGACAGCATATGATTTCTCTCTATATATACATGATACCCTGCACACCCTTTCGGTGCACACTCTTGGGTAACCCTCACAGGTTCAAACGCCCGGGTGCACCTCAACACACCGATTCGCTTTTGAGAATCGGGGTGCCCGGGCGTTCTGTCTGAGGGTCGTTTAAGAGTGTGTACCTAATGAGTGTGTATATATACAAAAACAACTAAAAAAATCAATAATATGAATTTTATAGCCAGATATATACCCCTCAATAATATGGTCTAACCCAACCTAGACCAAGACTAAATCATTCATCAAGAATACCGAGAAGATGGGTATCAAGGCCCAAGGCAATAAAACCCAAAAAGACCTACTATGTTAGAAAAAGTAGAGAAAAGAAATCCTATCTGAATAAAGAAAAACATGTACGAAAGTTCAAACCAAAGAAGATGTATGCTAATACCATCACATGTTTCGCTTGTAATAAACCAGGACATTTATCTTCTACCTGCCCAAATAAAAAGAATTTATATGCCAGAGAAGCAAAACTAGTTACTTGCACAAATCTTGATTTAGTAGAAGTACAATCAGATATTTCTGACACATCCTCCATCTACTCTATTGTTTCTATAGATGATGTGAAAGAAGTTATCCCTTCTTCTGACTATTATCTTGTAAACTCCTTCTTGCAACCTTCATACTAGCAGTATAACCTACATCCTGAAAGCCAAAATTGCATACCCTTTGATACGCTAGACAATCTAGAAGAATTATGGGATGAATTTCCAGATACTAATCTAATGTTTAAACAACTCAGTACTAAAACTACAGAAGAACTTAACTATCCACATGAGTGGATACTCAAAATAGGAATTGATAATATTTCTTGTTTCTTTTGTAGTTATTATCCATCTTTAGATAAAAGAGGTATCTATAAGTTAGGTAAGAAACAAGCCTGTAATCTTGTCTTCAACAACTATTCTCTATTATAATATCCATAAGCCAACTTTCTAAGGGAGCTACTCGAAAATTTTTATTAGAAACAAGAGTCTTTGTATTAGAAACTTGCATTAATAAATTGGAAACAAAACTAGAGATTCTAGATAAACAAATGAAAGAAAACCTTCCTCCACTTTCTTCTCAGGCTACTCTTGATAAAAGAAAAAGCTTACAGCTTACACCAGTAGATATGATAGATAGAGATCTGGTCTTTATAAAAGCCTCTAGTATTTGTAATATAGGAAAAACTCGACATTAGAGATAAATGCCTGGTAAATATCCATGGTTATGAGTTCACACTACATGCCTTTCTAGATAATGGAGCCATCAACTCCACCATAGATGAAAATACACTTCTTTCAGTCTTGCCAAAAACTTTTATAAAAATCGCATCATAACCATTACTAAGTACATAATTTGATGGCCAACAATTAGCTTGCACACAATTTCTCATTAACACCCATCTGAGGTTTTATGACAACTATGGTAAATATAGCACACTACTCCCACTCTTTAAACTATGGATTAAACCATTATTACATCCTAATATTCACTTAATCCTAGACTTAAATTTTCTTGTAGCACCAGATAGAGCTTTTCTTCTAACCAAGGATTATGCTCTTTTCTTTTCCTCACCCATAATATCTCCAATAGTATCAGACTGTTCCTCTATTGTCCATCCCTTAACCACCAAATCCCACATAGAAATTATACCTTCTGACAACACATCATCTTGTCAATGTTCTCCTAAAAATACATGTAAACAACCCAGTAAGCATCCACAACCTAATAATAGCCAAACCTGTGCTATAGTTTTTTCTAACTAACAAGATTCGGAAAACTTGCCTCACTTGACTGGTCAAGCCCTATAACTGATAACACCTGGATCCCACCTGATCTCATACTCCTACAATAGTTACTTCAAATAATAAACACCCATAAACCTGATTTAGACTCCCTCATTTCTAGATTATAAAAATTAGAAATTATTGGAGACAATCCGACTAAATATTGAGATCGAGACAAAGTCTACTGTAAACTATCAATAATTAATACAGACCTTACAATTAAGGCTCAAGACTTAAAATATATAAATTGGGAAACTGAAAAATGTAAAATGCACATTAATCAACTCTTAACTTTAGGATCCATTCAAAGGTCCATATCTAGGCACAGAAGTCCAGCTTTCATGGTTAATAAAGGATCATAACAAAAACATGGCCAATCTAGAATGATATTTAACTACAAAAGACTTAATGATAATTATCAAAAAGATGGTTATAAAATCCCTGACAAAGACTGACTCTTAAATAAAATCCAAAAACTCAAAATGGTAATCTAAATTTGACATGAAATCAAGATTTTGGTAAGTCAAAATGCATCCTGAGTCCATTGAATGGATAGCCTTTTCTTGCCCTGAGGGACATTTTGAGTGGCTTGTTATGCCTTTTGGCCTTAAGGTAGCGCCTCAAATATTCCAAAGGCCGGACCTTCTGCTCCGGTTTTGCTCGCCTCGGTCCGGGTCTTCCACTCCGATTCTGCTCGCTTGGGTGATCTCGGCCATCTGAAATAGGGCTCACCCGAACCCAATTTTCGACCTTCTCCTCGAGCAACCTTCCTCCCTGGCTTCTCGTCCCTTGAATGTCGCGTACGTTCTTCTCATCCATCAGTGTATTCTTCCACGGCACCTCGTCCCTCAGACGCACCAAGCTCGTCGACTCTCTCCCGTGCCGTCCTTCTCGCTAGCCGCGTCTTCCGCTCGACTTCCTGTGCTCCTAAGCTCCTGCACACTTAGACACAGGGTTTAAACCAAACATGACCTAACTTAACTTGTTTGATCACATCAAAATAACTTTGGGGTTCCAACAATCTTCCCCTTTTGGATGTGAGCAACCCAAGTTAATATAGGGTAAATAAATATAATATAAAAACCAATAATTTTGCAAATAAGTGCAAAAAGGATTTTACAATTTAAAATTTAGATAATGATAATACCTCCCCCTAGACTTAATAGTCCTTTCTCCCCCTTTGATCACATTAAAAATGGGGTATCACAACAAGTCTAAGGGTAATTCTGATTTTTGTGCAGAAAAATTTTAAGCAGAAATTTTTTTCTAAGTTTAAAGATAGAATTTTTTTGCAACGTATAAAATAACTTAAAAAATTTAAGTTAAACAGATTAAAAAAATAAGTTCTAACAAAAACAATTTAAATGAAGTTTGCAATTCTAAGTGAAATTTGAAAAAGTTTTTAAGTGAAGTTTGCAATGTTAAAAATTTTAACAAATGTTAAACCTTTGATAAATATTGAAAGCATTTAATTTAATTAACTATTTCATGCTTATCAGTTTGTCAATTAAATATTCAATTCAGAAATTGGCTTCCAAGCTGGAACGAGGTATTAGGCCTTTTTGGTTATTAGATCATCAACTACTTCTAGAAAAAGTCTTTTAATAAATTCAAATATTTAATTTTCTACCTGAAAGCCCTAAGTCTAATTTCACTTTTTAATTTAAATAAGTTTTTGGAACCCAATATAGGTTCCTTCCTACAAGGTTAATCAGATATTTTCTAGGGATATAAGATTTTGTTAATTTTCTGATCTGACCTTTGTGAAATCTATAGTATCAGTTTAATCCTCTATAGTTTCTAAAACAAGAAACATTTGAACATGTAGAATTTTTCAAGTTTTCTATTTCTTCTTTTAATTTAACATTTTCAAGTTTTATTTTTTCAAAATCTTCTATTAGGCATGATTTTGTTAAAATTCTTTTCATTTCTAAGTTTTCATTTTTTTAATTCATCATTTTAATTTTTTAACTTGTACATAGATTTTTCCATAGACTTAATACCAAAATAGAGTTCATCAGGAGGTAAGAGGCATACCTCACTTACCATATCAGACTTGAAGCCTGACTCTCCCCCCTACTTCGCTGCATTCATCTGAAGTTGCTCCCCCTTCATCGATGCTGGCTTCTGAGGTGCTTTGCTCTTCATGGTTCGCCATCAGTGCTAGTCCGGCATATTCTTCTATTTCTGACTTAGATGATGAACTGTCGTCCCAAGTAGCCTTTAGAGTCTTGTACTTGTTTTGCTTGGAGATCTTGCCCTTTTTCCTTTTTGAGTTCTGGGCAGTTCTTTTTTATGTGTCCTTCCTTTTGACACTGGTAGCATCTAACCTTTCTTCTAATTTTTGGATTTTTCCTGTTCTGCATTTCTTTAAATTTGTTATATATAAAGAATTTTCTGAATTTCCTTACCATGTAAGCTTCTTGATCACCTTCTGAGTCTGACTCGGGTTCATCCTTCTTGGTTGCATTCAGTGCCATAATCTGGCTTGACTCTTTTATTGTACCTGTATATCTGGTTTCATGTAACTCTAAAGTAGAAAAGAGTTCCTCTAGGGTACTTACCTCCAAGTCCTTTGAGATGTAGTAGGCGTTAATTATCAAGGTCCATTATGGAGTCCTGGGAAAGTCATTGAGTGCATAGCGTATCGAGTCCCGATTGGTTACAGTTTCACCGATGTTTTCGAGTCCGTTGATTAGTTCTTTCACCTTCACGTGTAGATCGACTACCTTCTCAACTTTTTCTAGATGGATATTCGTCAGTTTGTTCTGAAGTATGTCTCGTCTTATGAGCTTGGCTTCGGATGTGCCTTCGTGGAGTTCCAAGAATTTTTCCCAGAGTTCTTTGACCGATGAGTAACTCCCAATGCAGTTAACTTCTTGAGGCGGTAGCACGCTCAGCAAGTGATATTCCACTCGGTGATTTGCTACGGAATCATTTTATTCTTTCTTTGTCCAAAGACTCTCTTCCTTCTTCTCTCCATTTTGATTCGTAGGAGCTACAAAGCCATACTTGATTATTAAATGAATTTCAAAGTCAATTTTTAGAAATACCTCCATTCGGCATTTCCAGTATGCGAAGTCTCCCTCAAATTTTGGTGGAACGATGCTTGGTCCGGCCATTGGTTTCTTTGCTTCGATCAGCGGTTAGTCCTTCTGAAGCGTCTTTGTTCTAATACCACTTGTTGGACCCTTGGTGGCCGGCAAGAGGGGAGGGGTGAATTGCCCTGCAAAAACAAACTCAACCATTTCTCGACTAATAGCTTAATAAAGAACACTTGTAATAAAAAACCAAGAGACTAATTACAGAGACAGAAACACAAGGAGACTTATTTGGTTTGCAATCAGAAGATTGTTAATCCAAGAAAAATAAAGCGCACTTTATGACGATCTCCTTCAGACGGAGCAACCTCTTACAATGTTAACATCTCACAAATGAAAGTAGAACAGAAAGAAATGAATTACAAGTTGTTTTAACTATTGAAATCAAAGCTATATTTATAGCATTGTTCTGGACATCTGGAAGGGTTCTAGGCGCCTAGAGTGGGATAAAATTCTATCCCCGATGCGTCGGTCAACGTACACGTTGATTCTGATAAAAGTTGAGTTCCGGGGGCTCGGACCCACAAAAGTCAACATGATTGACTTTTTCGATCTGGACCCTCTGCTCCGATTTTGCTTGTCTCGGTCCGAGTCTTCCACTTCAGTTTCGCTCGCTTGGGTGATCTCGACCATCCGGAATAGGGCTCACCCGAACCTAATTTCCAGTCTTTTCCTCGAGCAACCTTCCTCCCTGGCTTCTCGTCCCTCAAATGTCGCGTACGTTCTTCTCGTCTACTGGTGTACTTTTCCACGACACCTCGTCCCTTGGACACACCGAGCCCGTCGACTCTCTCCTGTGTCATCCTTCTCGCTAGCCGCGTCTTCCGCTCGACTTCCTATGCTCCTAAGCTCCTGCACACTTAGACACAAGGGTTAAACCAAACATGACTTAACTTAACTTGTTTGATCACATCAAAACAACCTGGGGTTCCAGCAATTCTAGGCCTTGTATGGCCATATTTGCTTCTTCCCGAGTAGTATATACCCCAGCTTGTGGTCCAGAGAATACTACATAATAAGGGAATTTCTTGCCTGCTGGTTTTTTGTATGGTTGTTAGAAAATAGTTTGTTAAAGCATTTATAACTTCTATCTTATGCCCAGAGCTACCAGGAATGGTTGGAATGTGCCAAATGTTATCAATCAGACAGTGTTGTATGTGATCTAATTTGTCTCTAAATATAGAGCAGAACTGATCTTCATGTGTGCGAACTGTTGTAATTCTTGAGTTCCAAATCTTAATGTTTTAGTAGCAAATGATGTTCGTACCTTCCTTGGTTTATCCATTACCTGAAAAAAATAGTGGAGTAAACGAGAAAAAGTATCAGCTAAAGAATTGTTAATTCCCTTTATATGTTCCCAGTGAATGCGTAAACCTTTTATTAATAATCGTATCTGTGAATTTTAACCATCTCTTAGTACTTAATCCTTTTCTTAATCCTTTAGTATGTTGACTATAGTTTATAGTCTATTCTAATAGTAATTTCTTGCTTATTGCAAATGAATATTCGGAAGGTTTCTAGATAATAAATAACTGCTAATATTTCAAAATCTAGTGAAGTTGAATGTCCTTTTTTCTTGAAATTTCCTAGAGGCATACCTGCATAAGGTTTCTATAGGTTTAGGGTCATATTTGGAAGTTTTTCTAAATAAAATACCTCTCCATCCTATTTCACATTCATTTGTTTGAATAACTAAGTAGTCAGAATTAAGTAGAAGTGTTAACATGACAATTGTTTTTACTAAGTGTTTAATTTGTTGTACAAGTGCTATATCTTGTTGATTAAAATATTTTTGTCTAGTTAAGGAGGTCTTATTGTATAAGTGGCCGCTAATTTTTCCTATATCTTTTAAATAAAGTCTTGCATAATTTAGGAGTCTTAAAAAAACTCTTAGAGTTTTAGCATCTTCCATTTTATCTGAAAAGTAAGGATTTTAATGGAGATATGAGGTTGAAGGGCTATTTGTTCCTGACCTATCTCGTCTCATAGGAAATTAATATAAATAGTTGCTATTGTCATTTTCTTTTGAGAAATAATTAGACCATATTTCTTAAATAGGTAAAAAATAATATAAAGATGAGCATAATGTTCTTATTTAATTTTAGAAAAAAATTAAAATATCATTTATATATATATATATACAAGTAAAGAAAGAAATATATCGAAAAATGTCATCTATTTTGGTTTGGAATAAGTGTGTGGGGGAGAGAAAAACAAAGATAATTACTAGTGGCATCTAAAAGGAAGACGAGTAGATTTTTGGTTGTCGAAGTTTTCGAAGCCAATTAACCCTGTCAACGCCACAAGAAGTGCGAAACCTATCCAATTCCAAACCGTCGCCTCTTCCTCCCTTTTCTTTTCTTTATTATCTCTTTGATCTGCTCTTTTTTTGAGGCCGGGGATCCGCAGAAATCCGCATCAGCCTCAAATTGCTTGAACTCGTCAAACTTATATCGCAAACATCGTCGTTATTCTTGTTGGTTGTGGTGCTGCTTCCTCGGATCCAAAGAATGGCGGAGTTCTCCCTCCTCGCTTCTACTGGCCTCTTGCCGACCATCCTTCAACAGGACCATCAGGGATTCTACAAGGCTCCTTCTAAGGTACACAGGTTCCGGTCCGAACATCTAGTTTTTTCATGATTGAGTTGATTCTTTTTCTTCTGCCTCTTTGTTGATTCTTTTTCTTCTGCCTCTTTTTTGGATTGTTAAGACCTTGTTCAGAGTGTTTGAAAAAAGTTCTTAGGTCGGCCTGAAGAAACAATTGGATGTTAGATAGGTGGTTTTGAATTGAAATTTTGCCATCGTGAAGGTCGGAAATACCCCACAATCATCGGTCTTGTAGCTTGATTTTTGCAGATAGCCTTGACGTATGAGCTCAACTGCCTATGAGTTGTTGCTCCAGTAAGGAGAGGCCTTTCCTTCTACTTGCCTCTCGATTTGTTTCTTTGTTTGAATCCTAGTGGTTTCTATAAATCTCTAGGCCAAACTAATCCTTCAAAGAGTTTTGTGAACTGTCTCAGACATGAATAAACATCTTCTCTTTTGTTAAATAGAACCTAAGTGTTGGGACTGATATGATGGATGACTGGAATGCTGGAAGGGGTGGGCGTGAATGGTGATTCTTCCTGTTATTGCAGAGGAGACGCAGGGGGGCAGAGCTCATTCTCTCCAGGAGGATGGACACAGGATGGTTACACATGGGTAGATCTGCATTGCTGGGGGAGATGATGGACCATATGCATCACTGGAGGAGACTCCACTAGTCACAGGAGGAGACTGCAGATTGGAGAGGGCGTGGGTCAGTTGGACACACATTCATGATGCTAGTAGAGCATAGTGGATCAGACGGCTTGCCATGTCATTCATGCGTCATGACAAGTGAGGGGTCGAGATAGGATGGTATGTTGGATGGTGAGCGGTGGACTGTGAGGAGCCGGGCACATACCCCAGCATATCATCTCAGTGGAGGAGGATGAATGGGATACATATGGGTGAGAGTGGAGGAGCCACAGGAGGCAAGAGCATTTCCCTCCAAATGGTTGGACTCATGACTGGTGGATTTGCACTGACTGGAGATCAGGGGCATGCCACACGCTTCATGGGAGGAGGCTACGTTAGCCACGGAGGGGATTGCAGATCAGATATCTAGGGAGCGGAGGAGACTCAAGTGCATGATGCTTGACACATATTTACTAGGGGATCAACGCTATTTGGGTCCGGAGGAGACTCAGGTGCACGATACATGACGTTTATGCACTAGGGGATCAGTGCTATCTAGAGCTTGGAGGGAGGCTGCACATACCCCATGAGGAGGCTACATCAGCCGCAGGAGGGTTATAGTGCCACTTACATGACAGGCTGCGGTATGATGACATATTTGATAGTGATTGTTTGACTTTGAGGTTGGTATTCATGTGAGGGTTAGATGTATGAGAGTACAAACACATGCATATGGTTCCATATACCTTGGATATCTACTCAGTTCTGATATTTCATAAGAAATGAGCAGCTACCCAAGGACACATGTATGCTTTGTACATTTTGATGATATCCATTTACCTTTCATAAAAATAAAGAAAAAGAAAAAGACTTAGACATAAATAGATGCAATTTGTATAAATTATGACAAAGAAGGATACGAACGCTAATACACTAATGTACGTGGTTCAGGACTCTCATTTTTGCTCCACGACCATAATCCTTTGACGAATCACCCCGACTAGAGCTGTGCAAAAAAATCGGGAAATTGAAAACTAGACCGGAACCGATAGTTTACCGGTTCTGGTTAACTGGTTTTGACCGGTTTACCAGTCGGTTGACCGGTTTAGGATTTTTTTTACCAGTTTAACCGATAAACCGATTAACCGATAATCGGTTAACTGGTTAACTAGAAAACCAGTTAACTGGTAAACCGGTAATATTATTTATAAAATTAATTATATATGATATATTATATATATTGGGAAAATTTTTAAAAAGGGTAGTAAAAATCTTATAATTAATAAAGAGGGTGCAACTTTTGTAAACTTTTAATATGTGCACAAGCATACATCCTAGTGCTACAAAATTTTAACACTTCCACTTGTACATTTTTCATATAAAAGATTTTAATATTTCGTTATAACACTAAAAGCTAAAATTCTTGAATTATTTTTGTTATTATACATTTAAATCATCAAATTGAATTATACAATTTTGAGTGAAAGTTAATATCAATTCTAATAAGTATTTTATTAAACTTTAGAGTTAACTACTAGTATTAATTAATTTGAGTGAAAAAATATTTTTTTATGTGAAAAATACATACATGTAGCATGTTTGGTAATTGATAGGATATATATACTAACGCTCTTTTTAAGAATTTAGAAAAATTTATACCGTTTTAATAATTATATAACCTCCTTTTAAAAACTTTCCCTTATATATTTATATAAAGTCTAAAGGGTTCTTAAGACTAAGAGTTCCAACTTCCATTTGTATAAGTATATTATATATATTTTTAATTCATATAATTTTGACAGAGCATCTTCTATAACTATTAACTAGATAGAAATTCCCTGTCATAAAATCAAATAAAATAGCATCCAATGTTATACTAACAAATAACAACAATCAAATGTAACAACAATCTTCATCTTCCAAATAACCATTAACCATCATAACTAAAATTTATCCATTCAAAAATATCTTAAAAATACATCAACACATGTTACACATCAAACATTGTCTCTTTGTCTAACACATATTCAAGATTTCTAAAGGATTGCAAATTGAACTCTCCACTCTTCACTCTCCACTCTTCAGGCTTTAACTCTTCAACTTCAAAATCTAAAATCTGCAAATGTCTTGAAACGGAAACGTTAACATAAGAATGAAAGATTCAAACAAGGATTGCAAAGAATGTGAATTGCCAATTTTTAGATATAAAATAAAAAAATTGAGAATATATTTTAAAATTTTCATAAAACTTGCCTCTCACTTGATTTGCTTCTCAATTCTGCATAATGATCTTGGCAGAGAGAATCCGTTACAAATTATCGAGAAAAGTACAATCCTTTTCTGATGGGTTCAATTCTATAACAAAAAATATATGTTAATAATTTATTTCATATAAATCAAACATTACAAAAACTAAAATAGTCAACTTTAATACCTGCTTCAAATTTTTGTAACTCTAACAAATTCTCCTCAACTGGCATTGGAGACCCAGTAGCCCGAAACCAATCTTGAGCACAAATCAACGCTTGCAAAATTCTAGGAGTTAAAGAACTCCAAAAAAAAAATCTAATACCCTACCTCCAGTGCTAAATGCTGATTCCGAGGCTACCATAGAAATTGGTATTGCAAGCAAATCGCGAGCCACCTTAGAAGGTATAGGAAATCTTGCCTTGTTACTCCACCAAGATAAGATATCAAACCTTTTTGTATATGGATGGTTTGGCTCACCCAAATACCTTTGCAATTTTGAAGTTGATTCAGTTACAACATTGACTTTCGATTGGAAATACATTCTGCATTTCCAATCGATGTCCGACATTTTCTCTGTTTCTTGCACAAACATAAGAATTTGTTGCATCTGAAACAAGAACATCTCGTGAACTTGAAGAAACAGAAGTTGGGATGAAGTGAAGAATCTCCCGACCCATACAATCTCTTGTAATCATCATACATCTCCTCCATAGCTTGTTTTATACTATCAAATAAGGTTCCACCTATATCCTTCTCATATATATTTGTAAGCATGAAAGAAAGGTATCCCAACTTTCGTCTCGGATCCATAACAACAGTCATAAAAACAACTTTGTTCATCTTTGATATATCCCCCCAATACTTGTTAAATTTCTCACCCATAAAATATGTCGTTTCACTTGTGTTAAGATCAAGACTCTTCTTCAACTCTTTTATCAAACCATCAATTTCACTAATATGAGACACAAATTCATTCGAAGTGGCATACTTGCGGGTAGAAACTTCATTAGTGACATGATAAAAACATTCCAAATAATCACACAAGTTCTTTGCATTATCCCAATCCTTACAAAAAGGCACATTATGATCATCTTCTTTCAGAGCTACTACCATATCACCATGCTTCTCAGCATAAGATTGAAAAACTCGAATATCATTTAAACATGAGGAAAGCATGATATATGTGGAGTTCCATCTAGTTGGAACATCCAAAGCAAGGTGCTTCTTGTACTCAATGTTTTCAAGTAAAGTTGTTTCTTTGAATTTTCCAATCCTAACAAGAGACATTCTAATATACTTTGGTTGCCCTTACATTCTCCACTGATTCATCTGTTATTCTCTACCCATCTTTGACAATCAAATTCAGAATATGTGTTAAACACCTAACATGAGACATCTGCCCCCCCCAAATATGCACTTAGGCCAGTTCATAAATTTTCTTTTCAAATACAGAATTGTTGTGTCATTTGAACTTGCATTGTCAACTGTCACGGTGAACACACTATTAATGCCCTAATCTAGCAAGCATTTATAAATCAATTCACCAATATCATTGCCTTTATGACTAGAGACAGGACAAAAATTCAAAATTCGCTTATGCATCTTAAAGTCAGTATCAATAAAATGGGTAGTTAGACACATATAACATTCCTTCTGTTTTGAAGTCCAAGTATTAGTCGTCAAACAAATCCTACCACTTTTATTTTTAATAAATGACTTTAATTTATCCTTTTCTTCCATATACAGCTTGTAATAGTCCCTAGTAACAGTAGACCAAGATGGAACAGAAAATGAAGGACAAGCCACACTCATTAAGTATTGAAAACCCTTACACTCCAAAATCTAAAAGGCAGCTCATCTACTATGATCATATAAGAAACAACATTTCTAACTATAGTTTGATCGAATTTCCAAGCCTGTAAATTGGCTTTTACTTTGCCAGACACCTCATCAACTTGTCTTCCCGCAAAAGTTAATTGACTTTGTATTACCTTTGAGTCCTTTCTGTTGTGCGATTGTTTGGACACTTAGGAATATGTTGCCGCAGAGATGTAGTGCCATTTTTGCTTGGATCCGCATAGTAAACATGACTGCAATGCAAACACCTTACCCTCTAAATTCCATCATTTTTATCAATATAAGTTTCAAAATGCTCCCAGACGATTGAATTCTTCTTTCGAGAACCAACACCGCCCAAGCTCTTTTTCGTTTATTCTTAATATCTTCAGTCGATTATGAGCTACCGTCACTCACTTTCAGTGTTCTTGTTAGATTCTACAATTGCCATTGGATCATTCTGCAATATATTGAGCACAAATAAGTCAATGACAATTCACAAAATGAGAAAACAACAACTTTTATTCCAAAACATTTATTCTGCAATATATTTTTCAATTCTTTTGCTACGGTGGTGACGGTGACCTGTGTGACTACTTCTGCACGCTTTGACAGAGTTGGTGACGGTGGCCGCCAGTGGCATGGTGGCCTCTGATTTGATGTGATTGGGTGGATTGGAGCTCCCACGCCCCGGCACTTGGAAGAAGGTTGAACCATCGTTGATGACGTTGGCAACACAGCAACACCGAATGGCCGGTGGCAGTGACTGCCCTTGGACGACGTCAATGACTCTACACTGGTCGCTAGCGACGATAGACAACTCGTATCAACTAAACTTAGGGCGTAATTTGGGAATTTGGGAGGAGAGAGCTAGAGAGAGACGGTCGACTCATTTCTTTGCCTACTTTAGTTAATTAGTTTGTAAAAAAAAAACCAATAACCTCCACTAAGTCCACTTACCCAGGGGCGAGACCCTATTCTTACCAGTTCTCGGTTGGAACCGGTTAATCGACCGGAACCGGTTGGAACAGGTTAATCGGTTGGAACCGGTTCAACCAGAACCGGTAAGAATATCGGTCGGTTAACCGGTTCTATATAAAATATGGTAAACCAGAATTAATCGGAACCGATAAATCGGTAAACTGATTAACCGACCGGTTGAACTGGCTTAAACCCCACTAGCATTTCTTCTTCTTGGACTTCTTTTGGAAGTGGAGAAATCTCTTATAAGTTTTTACAAGATTATACAATTTGGCTTAGAACGAGGGAGAAGTGTTACAATGAGCACAATAATATTACTATGAATATTAGCTCCAAAATGTACCCATTGCTTCTCTTGTGTAAGTCCTTATCACCTTCCGCTGGTGTTGTTCATCTACTATGTTGATGCCAAGCAGTTGATTAGATTTCATGATTAGTCGACCGATATACTATACTAATTAAGTCATTTGACTATTGTTATGCATACTTTTCTCTATAACTTTGGTGAGTTAAATCTTGCCATCAATCAACTAATCCCTGGTCAGTCGAGTCCCTAGTTGACTTAGCTACAGATAAAAATATTCTGTTTGTTGGTCGATCAACTTGAGTTGATTACCCAGTCGATTTAACTACTATCAAATTATTGAACCATTTCAACAGTTGACTAACTCCAAACTTAGGTGTGACCTCAAACATAGTTTTGAACCGAAATGTTTTGATTGCTAGCTAATACTGAGTTGACTACTTGGTTGACTCAACCACCAATTGACTGAAGTGACTCTTCAGTCGTCGATTAAATCGTACTACAACCATCCTAATGGTGGAGTCTTTGCTTAAGTTAAGAGTTATCATCTCTCCCAAGTACAATCTCTCAATTCAACTTACTTAAAAGTTTACTTTGTAGCTCCTTTGCTATAAGGCTGTCTCTTGTCGGGCTTCTCGTCCCTTAGATGTAGCCAAACCCTTGGCTTGCTTCATAGGCTATCCTTTACGCTCCACCTTCGTAGTTTCCTCCACTAGCATAGCTACACTTTGATGCTTCTCGCCCTAATCATGGTTTGAAATCTCATATTGTATAGGGTGAATCGGTTGAAAAATATCATTCTGATATAACAACAATTACCAAGCTTTTTTCCACTAGATGAGGTCGGCTATATGGATCTTTATATGTCATTAAGCTCTATCTCCTACTATATCATCATCCATACTTCAAATAAATTTTATCTTGTTTTATTATTGTTAACCAAGTCTTTTTTGGTCTTCCTCTTCCTCGTTTGATATGTATATTTGTCATAGTTTCATATCACCTGGAACATTTATTGGTCATCTAAGTACATGCCTGTACCATCCTAAACGTGTCTCTTGGAGTTTTCCTTCAATAGATGCAACTCCGACTTTCTCTATAATTCTCTCATTTCTTATTCTCTCTATCCTCATATGTCCACACATCCACCTTAACATCATCATCTCTGCTCATGTGTTCGAGTCATAGCCCAACATTCAACTCCATATAACATAACAGGTCTAATTATGGTTTTGTAGAGCTTTCCTTTAAGTTTTAGATGTATCCGATGCTTTCCTCCATTTCAACCATCCTGCTTGTATTCTATGTAAGATATCTCTCTCAATCCCTCCATCATTTTGTAAAAATAATCCTAAATATTTAAAGCTCTTGGTTCCAAGCAACTCATCATCTTCTATCTTAACAATTGTCTTTAAACTCTAAAATATATCATTCTGATAAATTACTAAAATTTGATACTATTCGACACTTGATACTACTCGACACTGAGATAATGTCTCCTGTGTCGATGTGTCAATCATGTCAACAAGTATCATTTCATATTAATATTCGACACCACTTGACATATTAAAATTGAGATAATATTGTTATTTTTTTTATAATTTGTCTCCATACTAGATAATGTCCAAATTATAGCATTCTAGATGAAAAGCAAAACAATAAACATATAGTTGTCTTATTTTATTTTTCAGTTTTTTCCTCCTTGCACCTTTGATTTATCATCCTTCAATTTATCATCGACATCATGCATTGAAACATCAGTTTGATATTGAAACAGTATCATTTAGGTCCACGATCAAAACATCAACATGGCTTGAGATTTTGAATCCTAGTCCTAATGTCCCTTGGATGTCTCATTCGATCCTTCTTTGATCTCTTAGGACCTGGAGCCATTTGGTAACCACCGACCTTAGCCACACCAAGTTATGTTCACGTGTATATCCACCAAATCCTACATGAGCCAATACATATATCAAATACATATGCTACCTATCTTAAACTTTTTGCGAAAACATCAAAACCTATGATTGAGCCAATGTCGTAGGGCCTGATTGCATGTTTGACAATATGTGTAAGTTAGACAAATGATAAATTAAATTTGAGACATAAATTAGGCTCCTTCTACACCTAAGCTCCCCTAGAGCCATGAATTACAAATTCAAATTCATAAATTTGTTAATAAGAGGAGAAACTAAGT
The DNA here is from genome assembly GCF_018446385.1 of Zingiber officinale. NCBI lineage: Eukaryota > Viridiplantae > Streptophyta > Magnoliopsida > Zingiberales > Zingiberaceae > Zingiber > Zingiber officinale. Next base: position 134,453,359 of record NC_055997.1, on the reverse strand, counting down.
TTTTAACTTGAACCTCTTCCCTTCTCCCTTTTTGACACATAAAAAAGATTACACTACAATCTAGAGACATGAAATTCATTTAAAATCATGACAATTATGATAAACTTGTATTCCTAAACCTTATCATGGATCTAAAGAAATCCCTAAGTTTAATTGACCCAAAACAAGTTGAAAGTTACAATCTTGAAACTTTTTGCCTTGATATAGTCGACTACCATCAGGCTCCAATTATCTAATCATGGAGCCAACCAACTGGTCACTTGAGTTAGACAACTCTGCTTTTAATTGCAACTTTTTGCCAAATTTATAAATGCATAAAAAATACACACTTTGAAAAATTTTTAAATTTTGCAACCAAGTTTGTCTCAAGTCAATTTATCATTGAAAAAAACATTTTTCATGACAATTCATCTTAATTTTCAAAATTGACACAAACTCAAAATATTTTGAAAAGTCACAATTGTGTATCAACTTCATAGCCTTTGTTTTGAATTCCTACTTTTGAAAATAGTAACTCTAAGTTTTCAAAATATTAAATTGTATTTTCAAAATAAAATTTTCAACCATGATCTTAGAGCCAAATATACACTATCAATATATTGACCTTCCCCATAGTTGGCCAATGATTACTATATTGATACTCTTATGATTCTTTAAGGTCCTTCAAACATTATGAACCAATTGTATCACCTTAACATCTCACTTGATACTGAAGTTCTTTAATACAAATGTCAAGTTCTTTCTATGATTTGCGTGACATGCAAATAACGGTATTCCTAATTTTGCTATGTGAACCTGCAATTCTACCCATGCTATGTATCAAGTTAAACATGTATAATAGATATTGAGTGGCTCATTGTGGTTGACTACCTTAAGATACTCTAAGGAGTAATGATGAATTTGGGCACCCAAAATAGGTTTAGCTAAACATATAATAAATATTGAAACTCATTGTGGTTGACTACCTAAGATACTCTAAGGAGTAATGATGAATTTGAGCACCCAAAATAGGTTTGGCCCAAACAAATTTACTAAATACTCCTTTGAAATCCATTTCTTACGTACCCTCTTTGTCTTTATTTGTCCTCTAATAATTAGACCATGATATTTCCCGTCAACCCGAGTCACATGTGTCACCTGCAATCGCACAACTCAAGGACCCATATCAAATAACGAGGGTAATCCTAACTTAAACCCTTTGCCCAAACACTAAAACACATGGTCCCACGAACCATTGGGATTGCTCCAACACCCTCTTTGTCTTTATTTGTCCCCTAATAATTAGACAATGATATTTCTTCTCATTCTTGAACTCCTTGTATCCTAGCCCATTTTTTCCCCAAATTCACTTTTTGTCTCTCTATGATCATGGCCAATAATTTAGAGCCAATTGTGAATCTCTAGGCAACCTTAGGGTATCTAATTTTTTTCCCTTAGCCCCTTGTTTTCTTCCTCTAAGTTATGCAACTTATCACTAAGGCACATTTTCTAATTTTCCTTCTAGAATCTCCTACTAATTTCTTAAGATGCATATTTTTCCTTTTTGTTTTACTTAAATACTTATTTAAACCTGAAATTGCATCTAGTAAATCATCAAGAGAGAGATTCTTTTCTTATCATGTCATTCAATTCATATGATTGAGCTCTCCCTTCATTGGAGCTCCCTTCTCCTTCTTCCTTAGACGAAGTTGAGACAACTCCATCATCAATTACCATGAAGGTACTACTCCTTCCTTTGATGAAGAATATATATATATATATATATAATTGCACATTATCTATTATCTATCATCTTCTTTTATCCAATTATATTCTTTTAGTGTTTTACTTTTTCTAATCATTCTGATTGGATTCGTATTGTAGATAATATACGATGTTGATATTTAGGCTTTTTTATTTCTAATTTTGATTTTGGTAACCATGATTCTGTGTTAGCATTATTGGTTTTTAGATTATATTAAATTTCAAGGAGCATATACGAGAAAGTAGTCACACATAACATTATTCTTTTTCTCACTTATAATGCAAGTCATCTTTCACACAACATTATTTCTCAAAATTGTATTCATTTTATATCTCATTTCTACATTGATGATATGACATAGTAGCTCTTATTTAGGACCCCACTTGTGGAGAGTTTTGTTGCTTATAGTATAGATGAGACGTTAAGTTCAACATTTGTACTTCGTCCTTACTTTTATTTTTTATTTTTGAGATTTAATTATTTATAGAGATTGTGGAAGTTGGATTATTCATGGAGCAACTCACAAACTTAGGTTTCAGTTAAAAGTACAGTATCCAATATTGAAGAAAAAGGCCTATTTTTATGCAAAAGTTAAAAACTGTCATCCATCTAAATTTCACCGCTTTACCACTCAACTATTGGTCTTGCACTTTGAAATTCCTCAAACCCTTTATATTAGTTAGAGATGCAAGTCTAATTCCATCTTGACTCCTTACCAGGCAAAATTAGCCATCTAAAGTTCTTAAGTACAAGACTTTAGGGAGTCACACAGATGTTGGTACTAAAATGATATGTAAAAGAGCTTGTCCATCTCCCTTTACTCAAAGTAAAGTGTTTATAGTAATTTTGATGTTTAATTTCCCAAGTTTCTTGTTTGCCAGCATTGTGGAGTCTTGAGTCCCCATCATATTTTGAAGAAGTCACGACCTAGTGTGTTCTTGACTCCGATATATCAGCTTGTGAATCCTCTTGTCGTTACAATAATTCAATCAACATTGTTTGTGCTGAATGTCAGGGCACTATGGAATACCTTCACAAGATACTATTAGAAGCTAAATACTAATTGTTAAGCATATAGAAGCAAGAATGCCAAACATGTATTAAGAGAAATAAAGTTGACATAGTTTTATTAACAGAAACTAGTAGATAACTAAAGGAAATAACATCATCTAACCACAAACAAACTCTAGAAAAGTCTAGTCGTAGAACACGTCTCAGATTAATCTAATGATGTTTGGCACCTCCGATACTCGCCTCTAGTAAATCTAGATGCAAGGCAATTATAGATGCTAGGAGAAATAATCCATAGGAATATCTTGTGCAATAACAAGAAGGTGAATAATAACAAAACATGCAAAATGATATAGCATTTCAAAGTACATATACGAGGTATAGTGGTTTAATCTAATAACAACATGAAGAATTTGTATATCAGGTTTTAATATATTATAACAAGATTGAACTTGTGACCTTTTGGGTTTTCTCCTTGTAGAAGGAGAGGTATTTGGTGTATGCTCATGATGTGTACGACTATCTATAATGGACAACTTACACAGATTGTGTAGATTGACTATGACATAGTAGTAAAAGCAAATATTCATGACTAAATCTATAAGCTGATGGAGATCAATAACAATTACATATAGCATGTAAGATGCATGTATGGATCAATACTATCAATACCAGTAACAACAAAGTTGTATCATTAGCTTGATGATGAGTTTGAGTAAACTAAGTATGTGGTATGCAGTTATACTTGATAATAACATTAAGAAATTAGTGTTTAATTTAAGGTCAATGAAACAATCCACTTAGATAAGAGTAAATGACGTAAAAAGAGTCACTTCCGTTGTGTCCAAGATCCATTGTCATGCTTTACTCGTACATATTGTATGATGGAAGAGGACTCATACAATAGATATATGGATCCTACCTCAAGCGAATGTTGTTTGTTGAAACCAATTGGTGCTTGACTACTTTCACTTACATGTTCCTTGGTTTGTTGCTTGACATGCATTATGTAAGAGAGCTATTTGGTAATGTCCTAAAGATGTTCATCTCACGTCAATGCCCTAAGAAGCGACATCTCTTGGGGAAATTCTTGCCTTGTGGTTGGGTTTGTCTATATTGTTTTGATGTATTGGCAATAAGGTTTAGGTTAGGTATTCTTGGATTTAATATGTATATCAAGTGTGTAAATAGTCATAATGATTCAATTTAGAGATTGCATATGGAACTTGAGGAACTCGGTGGACTTGAGCTTAGAGAGCTCGTGAGCTAGATGAGATCAAGTTATTGACATGGAACTCAGTGTACTTGAGAGTTGAAGGATTGGATTGAGTTGCTTCACTTAAAGCTCAAGGAGAAGCTTGGTGGGCTTAAGAGCAATATGCTCATATTTAGTTGTTGCATTAGGAGCTTGGGAAGAGCTTAATGGACTCAGAAGCTAGAAGCTTAGATTAAGTTGTTGCAGTTAGAGCTTGAGAGGAGCTAAAGACCTATAGGCATGAGAGTCACTAGTGATAATGCGAGAGGCACGAGTGATAATGCTGTGTATTGTAATGTTGGATTTTGCTTTCAGACATATGTATTGTAATAATGTTGTGATTTCGTAGTGGGTAGGTTCTTAAAGGTTATTTGTTGATGCCTTGTATTGTAATAATGTTGTGATTTCGTAGTGGGTAGGTTCTTAAAGGTTATTTGTTGATGCCTCATGATGTTAGGGTGATATCAAATTGAATAGTTGACCCAGCTCAAGTCTTGGACTTGACATGCTTCCTATGGTGTAAGTGAAGGGAGACTTGCCTATATTGTTAAAATTGACTAATCGGGGTTGATAGGATTGAGGGTTGGCAGGCAACTGGATTAAGGTTTTGGTCAATTATAATATTTTTGTTTGAGTAACAATCAATTTATAAGAAATTTCTGATTAACTAGAGGCTTGACAGTCGACTGCTCTAGATTAACAATCAACTAACCTTGTACCCATTGTCACCCAATAGGCAAATTCTGGCCAATCTAGTTGATTGGAGGCAACCATAATCTATCAATTGAAGAATTTTATTTATAAGCTCTTGTGGGCTTTTAGGCTTACAACATTGATGAAAATATCTCTCAAACACTTGTGCTCATCAAGATCAATGCTCAAAAGGATTCAGGAGCTTATATAAAGATTGAATGCTTTCATATCTCAAGCTCTTAGTAATTTTCTGTCTCAAGCTTTCATTTTTAATATCAGGGAGATAAGTTTGGTCTTTATGAGTGAAATCCTGAACAGTTGAACTCGGGTTTGGGTCGGGTTCGGGTTGGGTTAAAAAAAAAAAAAACTCAATTCGACCCAACCCGACCCGATCCACCCGAATTGACACCCCTACTGAACAAGGTCAAGTTTATTAAGTTTAAAAAATCTTATTGGTTAGATGGAGACTTCATCTTTGTAGGGGTGGACCTTGTTTTCTACTGTGAAGGGGTGGTGGTAGTAGTGAATCTATTTAGTGACATTATATATTGGGTAGTAGGAGCTGAGTCTTTGAACCGCATAAAATTATCTACTTGTTTTTTTTATTTTGTTCATTTTCGCTGCATATAAACTTGACATTATTCAATCATCCACAAACACCTTGCTACTAATCTTGTATTGTTTGTGTTTGTCTGAGGAAATGAATGAATTTGAGTGTCATCTATTCACCTCCTCTAGTAGGATCATTGTCTTGATTCTATAATATTCCTCACATATAGTGTTATCAAATGGGTCAACCTGTGGCCTATCATATGGTGGGGCAGGCTGGGAAATCTCCAACTCAACCCAAGGAAGGTTGTGAGTCAGCCCACGAGCCTGCCAAAAAATAAAAATAAAAAATTAAAATATAGAAAATATTGAAATCTTAAAGTTTGTATTACTAATTAGACGGGCCAAGCCCACAAGCCCATTAAATTTTTTCCACTTTAGTTTTAAATTTTTTTTAAAAAAATTCTCATCCCGCAAGCCAATCCGAAATTACGAACCAACTCGACGGGCTCAACCCAAATTGACGGTTCTACTCACAAATGCTTGGGAGGAGAGGTAGGGGTCATGGTTGCTTGCACAAATTATTTGACACTGTTCTCTCTTGGCTGGTTATGCTTGCACAAGTGAAGTGGTAGTGGTGGCTCATCTCACCAATAATGTCACATCTCACTCTCATGTAGGGGACAGCTAACCATGATTCACCACGACGGAATGGAATCTTAGAGGAGAGGGTTAGTGTTCTTAGAGGAGGAGAAAAATGGTTCTTGATGGGTTATAGAATGGGAAATGGATTTCTTTTATAGTGGAAATTGGAGAAAAGGGGTGTTAGTGGGGATTGTTGTGATTGGAGGATGGGGGTGATTGGCAGTGGCTGTGGTCACATGAGAGGGAGGGAGACGTGTCGCCTTGGCCATCTGCTCGTTGAGAAGCAGCGCCCATTCAGGGGATGGCTGCTGACCCCTTCCATCTTTTTTTGTTTTTATAGCTATAACAGAAGAGGAACAAGGGCTACATTCTTTCTAATGGACAGAAGCTTATTAGCAGTAGAAGTTAATTTATCTAGGCATCATATTCATTATTTAATGTGGGAGGAAGTGAATTCCTGCATTGTTTCGTCCTTACATCTGATCCTCATTATTCAATGAGTATGCTACAATTGTATGCATGTTTATTGTACTATTCCTTCTTTCTTACAAATTTATAAACGTGCTTCTACTGACGTGTTGGACTTTTGGTGCACTCTATGAATGTGGTTTGACAATTTTCATGTGTTTAGATTTTTTAAGGGAATCATGAGACATAATGGATACTTTTATACTATATTCCTTCAAGAAACATATTTTTTGTTGGTAAAGAAAATAAATAATCTTTTCACTTGCCATTAAACTACTAAATCAATATGGTCATGGTTAATCTGACATGCCATATTACCATTTGAAATAGTTTTTTTTAGTATGAAAACTTTAAGTTTTATGCCAATCTCTTATTATATATTTGGATTTTTGCCTGATGAAAAAAAAAGATTACTATGTTTGTCATATTCTCATCATTTTTCTTATGATTTCCTGAATACATATATATATACACACACACACACAGCATGTTCACTTATATTTTTGATACTTCAGGAATTTCATTCTGCCTTACCATTTCATGGTATAAAACAAGAGGCACCGAAATCTGGTTCTGTTCAGTTCAATGCACACCAGTTCGAGAAACTGCTCCTCCCAATGTATATGTTATTGGAGAAGAATCAATCTTCAAGGATATATCCTATGATTGAACAAAATGTGCTTATGGATGTCCAAGGTCTGCAGTTTATATAAAGTTATAACAATTAAAGTCATATACCATATTTGCCGTTGTTTAGATGGGTTCAGTTTATTCAATAAATGTAAAGAATTAATATTTGTTAATTTCTCATATGCTTGTTATGGGGAATATATGCCTTAATTTCCTACAAGTCTATTTAAAGGTATCATTTCTCAAGTCAACGAGATAATTTCTCAAGAAGGAATGACAAACTGATAAGGTTACCTATAATTTTTCTGCTGTAGGCTTGCGCACTGTTTAAAGCATTGTGCAATTCACTACAAAAGTAGTGTGTAAGCAAATCCAACCAGTTATACTCTAAAACCTTCATTTTGATGTCTTTATGAGTTCTCATGTATTTATGCTGGCATGTATGCTCATGTATTGCTGTTGTGCTACTCTCAAATAGTATAACAGTATAGCTTTTACAAATTCTACCGTTGGTTTGATAGAATACTACTAAAAGGTTTTTTTATTGGCATAAAAGAATTGGGCAAATTGAAATTGTCAACATCTTTGTTCTTAATTCTTTTGTTAAGATTATGATTTTCCTCCTTGGAAAAATTCTAAAGTTAACAACTTGATTTCTCTATTCCACAACAGATCCACATGTTAGTTCAGTGCTGTTCAGCTTTGGAATTGCAGAGAAGTGCATAAGAAATGAAAAGATCATGGAATTTCTAAGCTCTAGATCGAAGTTTGCTGAAGGCAAAGACCTGGATGTTTCTACGATTTCAGAAGTTATGGGTCTTTATGATGAGGCTATTGACATGTTACATCCTCACCGTGTACTTTTGGATGACAAATTTTCTGTTTATGATGCTGAGATGACTGATCCTCACCATCCATTGCATATACCGAAACAGATTACACCAGAGCTTCAGTTGGACTTTGTTAGGAACTTGCCTGATATATACTTTACAGAACATCCAGATGGGCAGCTTCTGCTCCCTGACAATGTAGCTAAAATAGAAGATCTTGTATCAATTGTTGCAGAGTTTGATCTGCCAAAAAGATCACCAACTGGCTGTAAAAAGTCATTGCTGGTCCCATATTTCACAAGGTATATACACCCTTTTTTTATTATTATTGTTTTTCAACTAATTCCAACATATTTGGTCGGAATGACTGTTTATATTGTAGGACTGTTACTCGGAGCTGTATTCTCACTTCCTTTGATATGTTTAATATTCAGATGCTGTGTTCCTATGTGATTAACCTTTTCTGAGTTTAGATATCATCAATAGCCTTGCATAGTGTTTAAAAAGAGTGTTATGATTGACTGATCTCTCAATAGGAGCTTAAGTTGGTACAATCTACATGTTTATATTCTAACTGTCAAATGCTCTCCCTGCATGTTGGCAGGCAAGTTGGATTGGATTGATCCAAGAACAATATGTGGATCCAGATAAAAGACCTCCTTTTGATATTATGATGAATTTGATTTGGTGACTCCTTGATACCAAAAGTGAGGGGAACAAACTTTGAAACTAAGAAAGGTATAACAAGAACACTAAGAAAGGTATGAACAAGAAAATGGAAGCGGAAAATAGGATTGAAGTAAAAGGATAAGTATTTAGAGAACTTACTAAATTACAGACACTTCTTACTTTTAGAACTTGCCTGAGTAAGGCTCAAGTTAGGCTTAAATGCCTTGCAAAGGCTCCTCAGCTCGTCTTATATAGAAGCAAGGAGAAAGCCTCGGGTGCTCAATGAGCCCCATCGGCAGGATTTAACTTTATCTGATAAGATCGAGTATGAGGTGTCTTTATTTAAAGAAGGATATTATTCCTTCTGTGACATGACTAAAGAAAGATTTGATTCCTTCTTTTACAAAGCACACAAATGCCTATCCTTTTGTAACTTTTGCAAAGATGCTGCTTTCAAGAGATCATTAAAAGACCTATCCTTTTGTAGTCAAATACCTATCCCAGGGTATTACAAAGGATCAGGATCGGGCACAAAGAAGTATGGCTTACGAAGAAGCAGAACTTAAAAAGGAAAGCCACATGATACACATGCAAGGGTGGAAAAACATAAGCATTTATTAAAAAATAAAAAATGCAAATGTTATCTTTGTGGACAGGAAGGGCATTTTGCACGAGATTGTCCGAACGACAAAATAAGCAGTAAAAGGGTTGCTATGTTCGAGCAACTTGATATTCCCGATGATTGTGAAATTCTCTCTGTCCAAGAAGGTGAAAACCTTAGTGATGCTATCTACAACATTTCAGAGGGGGAGGAAACAAATGATCTACAAAGGTCAATACAAACGTTAATACTCTCTGAAAATATTTTTATGCTGGGACAAATAGACGGTGGTTATCGACCACAGATTAAAGTGACAGATCAGCAGTATGAGTGTGCCCATCAATGGATAGCCAATGGGGACACTTATCCCCCGCAACCTATTAAATGCACAGGATGCCAAAGGGACACACAGAAGAGGGCACGAATTCATTGCTCAAATTATTTAATAACCACATGCAATTTATGCGGCCCATATTATTTTGGGCAAAAGGTACCAATACTACCTCCTTCCACTCCTTTCTTTCCTAACAAATTGTTACAGGAACAACAGAAATACATTTCCTGGAGTGAATCTGAAATAGAAAGGCTAAAGCAAGAAGTTTCTTATTATAAGAATCTTTATGAAGAACTTAATCTAGAACGGGATCTTCAACGTGATTTTGAAAATCTTGCCACTACACACTTTGAAGAAGGAGATGAAGAAAATGATTTGGTCACTTCTTCACAACTTGCTCATGTGCTCTATACAGAGGCAACTGAAAGAGTTTCTTTAACTCAAGGAAGTCCAAGTCCCCAACTCGTCAAAATTCTGTTATATAATCTTCAGGTGGAAATTGATATTCCAGGTATCCCAAAATTTATTTTAAGGGCAATTTTAGATACTGGAGCTACTACCTGCTGTGTAGATCAACATTTGGTACCAAGCAAAGCATTAGAAGAAAATTCTTTTTTAGTACACTTCTCCGACATTAATTCACAGCAAACAACAAAGTTGAAGTTGAAACCAGGGAACATGACAATTGGTGATAATAATTTCCGAATACCATACACCTACAGTTTCCCTATGATCTTGGGAGACAATTCAGATGATTATCGGCGGCAATTTTATTCGAGCAATGAATGGAGGAGTACGTATAGAAGGTAACATTGTTACTTTTTACAAAAACCTGACTGTCGTAAACAGTCTTCCCGCAGTAAATACACAGGCAACAATTCAAGAGCTTGATCTCGAAGAAGAAGAATATTTACAAATAAAAGAAGTGGTATTCTATTCTATTGGCCAGTCTTCACAAACCTTTTCTGAGCAGTTTGGGCCTTTGCTAAAAGAATTAGAACAACAAGGCTATATTGGAGAAAACCCATTACAACATTGGGCGAAAAATAAAATCCTGTGCTATTTGGATATTAAAAATCCATATTTCATCATTGAAGACCAGCCTATTAAACATTTAACTCCAATGCAAAAATCAGCTTTCACTAAACATGTTGAGACATTACTGACGCTCAAGGTTATACGACCCAGCAAGAGTCGGCATCATACGACAGCAATCATTGTTAATTCTGGTACGACTATTGACCCCATCACGGGTAAAGAAAGGAAGGGCAAAGAGAGAATGGTCTTTAATTATAAACGACTTAATGATCTGACCAATAAAGATCAATATAGTCTCCCAGGGATCAATACAATACTACAAAAGGTTGGTACAAGTTCATTATATTCAAAATTTGATTTAAAAAGCGATTTTCACCAGGTGGCGATGCACCCTGAGTCCATAGAATGGACGGCTTTTTGGGTACCAAACGGGCTTTATGAATGGCTCGTTATGCCTTTCGGTCTCAAAAATGCACCTGCAATTTTTCAAAGAAAAATGGATGCATGCTTCAAAGACACAGAAGATTTCATTGTCGTATACATAGATGACATACTGGTTTTCTCAAAATCAGAACAGGAGCATGCAAAGCATTTAAAAATCATGCTTTCTATTTGTCAAGAAAATGGACTGATACTGAGCCCAACCAAGTTAAAAATAGCAATTCCAGAAATTGAGTTTTTAGGTGCTGTCCTGGGCAATCGACAAATCAAACTTCAACCTCATATCATTATCAAAATTATTAAATTTCGAGAAGATCTCATGACAAAGAAGGGGATGCGCTCATGGCTAGGCATCCTTAATTACGCAAGGAATTATATTCCTAATCTGGGTAAATTACTTAGCCCCTTATATGCAAAAATAAGCTCGATAAACGTATGAACTCCCAGGATTGGTCTCTGGTCAAACAAATCAAAAACACAGTTCGAAACCTTCCAAATCTAGAAATACCTCTTGAAGAAAGTTTTATTATCCTTGAAACTGATGGTTGCTCAGATGGCTGGGGCAGAGTCTGCAAGTGGAATCATTATAAGTTTGACCCCCGATCCCCCCTAGAAAAGATATGTGCTTATGCTAGTGGAAAATTTGCACCACCAAAATCCACTATAGATGCTGAAATTTATGCTGTAATGAACACGCTGGAAGCTTTGAAGATTTATTATCTAGATAAGAAGGAATTAATCATCAGAACCGACTGTCAAGCTATCATTAGCTTTTTCGGGAAAACAACAACCAAAAAACCTTCAAGGATTCAATGGCTGACATTCACAGATTATATAACCGGCACTGACATTCCTATTAAATTTGAACATATCGAAGGCAAGGATAATTTACTTGCGGATTCATTATCCCGACTAATCACTTGCCTTACTATTTCAGAATGGCCGGAAGCAATTCTCAATGGTCTGGGGTTAATCCCCCAGGCTCTACAGGAAATCCAACAAACACCAACACCGAAGGCGGAGGAGAGTCTCTCGGAGGCACTCAACAGCCTCTCTCATTGGTTGAGCAATACCAGCAGAACCTCAAGTCAAAATCATACCCTATCAGCCTTGAAGCTGATGACAAACGACGAGAAGAACTTCACCAAATACAACAGCAATTGGCAGTACAAGCACAAAATGCACTCCAATGTCTACGTATAGTAGACATGCTCAAGGTACGGGAGTGCCAATCTCTTAGTACAAAGGATAACTGGTGGCATGATTGGTTACCAGCTACAAGACAAATTGATCAACAACTGGAGCAGATAGCGTATCTACTAAGTGATGCGGTCCGACGCATGTCTAATTTCAAAATCTAAGTGTGCTGTAAAGGAAGGAATCAAATCCTTCTTTAGTCATGTCAATAGACCTAAGTGTGTTGTGTGCTTTGTAAAGGAAGGAATCAAATCCTTCTTTAGTCATGTCACAGAAGGAATAATATCCTTCTTTAAATAAAGACACCTCATACTCGATCTTATCAGATAAGGTGAAATCCTGCTGATGGGGCCCACTGAGCACCCGATGCTTTCTCCTTTCTTCTATATAAGACGAGCTGAGGAGCCTTTGCAAGGTATTCAAGTCTAACTTGAGCCTTGCTCAGGCAAGTTCTAGAAGTAAGAAGTGTCTGTAATTTAGTAAGTTCTCTAAATACTTATCCTTTTACTTCAATCCTGTTTTCCGCTTCCGTTTTCTCGTTCATACCTTTCTTAGTTTCAAAGTTTGTTCCCCTCACTTTTGCTATCCCCTCACTTTTGGTATCACCGAAAGGTTTAAATTTCTAAGAAGAACCCAATTGATAATTTGATAGCTAAACGTTAAGCTGTTTATACATGGAGAATATTTTCCATACAACTTTATGTTTTGTGTGAATTTGTAAAAATATAGCCTGATCTTAGGTTTCTTTTATGGATCTAGCTTGAAGGACAAAAAATAAATAATTCAAGTATAATTAATTTCAATTTTGCAGCATATAGCCAATTATGGCATATAATAAAGTGAATCAAGTCCTTAATCTTCTTTGCTAGCCTGCATGCGTATAATTTCAACTAGTTTATATGCTTGATTGTCATCTAATTATCATACCTACAGAGTTTATCAGATTCAATTTACTGAAACCTAAGTACAATTCTACCCAAATCCTACACGTTGTCCATCTAATTTTAACCTGAACTTTTCCTTACCAGTGTAAGCTTATTTATTTATTGGTCAAACATCCTATTGCCTGGCCTACCTTAGTCCTCGCAGAGAGTGAAATTCAAACCTCAGAAGCTAGGTGGAATTATTGTCACACAATAGCTCATAGACAATTCATAAACTTATTTTCACATCAGGAAACTTGCATCAAATGATCACCACTCACCATTGTTTTTTGGGAAAACAAATGATTTTGACACAGTTTAGCTCAATGCATGTTTATAAGGTATGAACCACTTCTGCTAACCTTGCCACAGATTGCAACATTGACAAAATGTTACAAGAACATATAGAGATTTTGTAAGTAGCTAAGAAAGGAACAAAAATGTTAATGGGGGAAAACAGGAAAGTGCAACATTCTCTCACTTAGAAAATTATCAAGTTTGTGCTGGTTGGATGATTTAATAAATGCTAGCCTATGCTTGTTAGACTGTTATGTTTTGTTTAAATTGAGTATTAATGCAATTTTAAGTACATTCCAAATCTTCTGTCTTATATAAAGTCTTCATCCATGCAATAACTAATAACTCACATCAAGAGTAGTGCTTTTGCGAAGTCTTTTGTTTTTGTATTCATATTTTAGAGTTTACATATCATAACCTGTCGTGCTTACTGTTATTGCTAAAAAGGCAGTACATTTCATTTAGGATGAGCATTTTTTCCCATTTTGTACAATTATTATATCATGAAGGGGAGTCTTGGCGCAAGAGTAAAGTTGCTGCCTTGTGACAAATTATGGGTTCAAGCCTTAGAAATAGTCTCTTGCAAAGCAAGGTAAGACCTTTCCCCGGGACTCCGCTTTAGCGGGAGTTTCGTAAACCGAGCTGCCCTTTGTACAATTATATCATGGCAACGTTTGCTATTTCTCATATCAAAGCTGCATAGCAGTTGCTATTGCTCATGACAGTTATATCATGAGAGAAGTTGCTTTTGCTCCTGTATCCAAAAAAAAAAAAAAAATAGAAACTTTAATGGGTGATTGCATATGTGCAGGAGGGGTCGAGGACGTTCACAAGCCCTGAAACAGGTTACCTCAGCAACCGTCGCCCCTCTGAAAGGGTACACCTTTATATGAATTCAAGTTTATGTTGAGATTCTTTTACATTATTGTTAATAATTTATGTCGACCTTTTTCTGATATAGCCCTGAAGTCCCTAAGCGGAAAGCGATGAGTAAGAAAAAGAAGAAATCAGCAGAACAAGACCTGTATCAGAGGAACTCTTTTCATGCCCTTGAAAGACTTCTTTCTGTTCTCCTAAATGAAAATGGCTGCACATCCATACTTTCCCTAAAGAAATCAGGCCCTGAGATAAGCCAATTACTCACTAAGATTTCTGCCACAATTGCCGGTACGGGCCTAGCCATTATTTTTGCTGTCGCATGCAAAGTGGCATGTGGAAGGGTAGCTCTGTGTGCAACCAAGGTTTTCAGTACTGGATTTGGACTTGGCCTCTTCTGGCTTTCGCGGGCGATCAACGGACTGAGAGATACGTTTGTTTATCTTAGCAAAAATTCGGGCAAGATGAATCTCAAGGAGGAAGAAATAGCTGGCATGGTTAAAAGAAGCATGAATGAGATTCTCTTTAGAGTCATGGCATTGGTAGCAGTTACATTGTTGAGGTTTGCATAAGCACCCGTCGCAAGGATGAACATAAGTCCCCGAGTCTATACCCTAAAACAGTTTTAAGTTTTCTTTTACCAGTCATGTAGAAGGTCAAACTGAAGGTTAATTTTGTGTATGAAAGCTTGCTGCTTCTGAATAAAATTTTATTCTACCAGATTCGAGATCGTCATGAGAGTTTTGAACACTGTTTATTTTTTTTATTTTTTTATTTTTTTATTTTTGGTGTGCGCGCGTGCAAGATTAGGAGTGGTAATTAGTTGCAAAGTGATTTTTTTGTTTATAGTCTGATTTTAATATATTTTTAGTTTTGCACTGTCGATATCTATCGGCCACTAGATAAAAAGCCATTGTAGTGGCAAAACCACCTTCACCTGCGCATGCTCGCATCTGCCCTCACAAGGGGTGCAAGCTGCAAACGAATTGAGCCGGTTGGTTAACTTTTTAAGTTGGTTCGAAATATATTTAATTTGTTTTTAAAATTATCAAATTCGAACACGTTCGATATTTCTTTTTGAATTGAATTCGAATTTATAATATTTTATTTGATTGCTCACAGATCTCTCACGAGTCAAATTCAAATTGAATTTTTATCATTTTTATATAATTTTAACTTAAATATATTCAAATTAAAGTTCAAATAATTCAATATGTTTAAATCAAACTTCGAAAAATTCAAATCAAATTCAAATTTTATTTCGAATCGAGTTTGAGCCAAAATAACTTATATTTTCTAGCTTCTAATCAACTTTCGAATATCATATATATTTTTAGAACTCGAAATCAATTATCAATATTTTTATATTATTCAATTCAATTTGTTTGTGCCCCTAGCCCTCACCAACGTCCATTTCCACTCCAAATGGCATCATCAAAGGGCCTGATCCATTTGGGTCCCTTTAGCCGCTCTCAATCTCTTATCTTGGTCTGCGTCCCTTTTGCCTCTCACACTCTAATAATGCCCAATGCATTGGAAACAGATTTCTAATTGATTGGAGATGCTAATCGATTGCCCAATCGACTAAAAAGAGAGTTTGAGCCGCCAAAACATTTTGTGCAACTAATGATCGACTAGATGGATTTACAGTCTAGTGGAGATTAAGCAGCCGGTTGGAGATAAAAACCTATGGATCATGGTTGCAAATTGGTTGCCAACAGTTACAGTGTTTGTCCGATCAATTAGAGTATTTTTTTTTTTTCAATTGATGAGAAACGACTAAATTGTACCAATCAAACTTGTTTTTAAGTAAGCTCTTCGGGTGCTTTAATTTGAGCACGTAGTGAACACATGAATATTCTCATTTCTGATTCAAGTGCTCAAAAGTCTCTAAAGTGTCGGATCAAATCATCAAAATTAAGTAACCTTTCATTTATATCTTTTAGAAAGAATGATAATTATTTAAGAGTATCCCATTGATTGAGATTATAGGTGTGCTTTCTAACCATTACAAGACACTCAAATAATGCTCTTACTATTCCTTATCCATGGGAAAGAACAACTTAATTGAAGATACTCAAATAATCCAACAAAGGAATTGATAAAAAAAAAAGGATAAAATTTGAATTTGAAATGATTTTAACTATAATTGCATTTTTAAGTGTTCTTTTAATTTGATAATTATTTAATCAACATCATTTAATTTAGGATGAGTTGATAATGTGATTTCATTACTCAACTAGTGATATTTTTTTTACTTGGTTATAGTCAACTTTGCACAAACATTATCATCTTAATAATACATTTTTTTAAGTTTTAATTATTAAAATATTTTAATTTTTAATGCCAAGTGAGGTCTTTTTTTCTTTATATAAAATAATTATCTCTATATTTTATCAATTTATTATTTTAATGATTGCATAAATTGGATATTAGAGCAATTGTATGCTATGTTAATTTAATATCCGAGTGAAGTGAATAATTCCATCATACCATACCATATTACATAAGTAATTCAAATTTTTTTTTTTGTTGACACCATATATCTAACTTACGTCGATTAATTTTAAGAGTATCGAGTCTAATCCCATAAAAATTTTCTATCGGCCATTAGGATAAATCAAAAAATACTCACAACAAATAACCAATCAATTCAATATTTTTAAGTAAATCGGGCATTAAAAAAATTCATCTATTGATTCTCTAAAACTGAGGCTCAACTTAGATGTTTAAAAAACTAAGAAGGCACCTAGGGGTCATAAGTAACTCATTGGAATTGCTACACCTTGCATTAAAGTCGATTTCCCATCTTTTAATAAAACATCAGGGAAAGGTTTCAATGTGGAAGACGAGTTCATCTGGTAGATAATCATTCTCATTCAGACTAGAATCTAATAGTAATGGATGTGCAGAAAGGAACCTACAAAGGCTTGTCCTTCTACAGTTCTTTTGGCTCAATCTGTTTAATTTTTTTATTTTTTATTTAAAAAAAAAACGTGTGAACCACCATCAATGGATTTATTTTGCAAGGTAAAGTCTCATAAAACCGAGTGAATTCCTAAAAATCCAATCATACAAGCTGGTTGGGTATAAATAGTAACTTCTAAACAAACTCAGGATCTTATTAGAGTTCAGTCCTTGCCTAAATACAGAGTAACAAAATGTTACAAGCATATTGGCGACACTCTCAAGAGATGCACACTTGATCTGTCATATGATTGCATGTAAGGAAGGAGATTCAGTGGTTTCACCATCTCAGTAACGTCAACAACAGAAAGTGAATTTTCAGTAGCCACTCGGAGAAAACAATCAAATGTTTCCTGATTCCGGATGACAGTAGCTATATATGCAATAGGAGGTTCGCTGGTGCTGAGTCCATGTTGTGCATCTTCACTTTCTTGAGAGAATCTATAACAGCCAACTTGATTTGCTTTAGGTTCAGATGCAACAGAATTCAGAAGAGTAGAAAGAACTCGAATGAGATGTGGAATGCAAAGTGGATCGTAGATTATATCTGCACCCAATCTACAGATGAAAAAGCAAGCAAGATTTCATCATCATTTGATGATACTCATCACAACTGATGTAGGATATATCAAATTTGTGTTTAGTCGGGCATCAAGCAAAATATATTTGGAAGAATACCATGAATTAGTCATCATAAGTATCACAGCTCTGCTTCCTTGATGGAGCAATATCACAGGTAAGATCACCCATGAAGAGACGTTCAACTGAGATATTCTGGACTAATTACAGGCATGGGTTTCTGGTAATTCTGGGAATAATAGGAAATGCATAATGCCACTTACACTATTTCTGGCTGATAAATCAGGAGCTCACTCTTAGATACAGACTCCCATGGCAAATGTCTGCATTCGACCTGTATCATAATTGAGTCAGAAGAGCCATATAAAATTCATCATACTTCAAAGATGTATACGCTAGCCAAAATAGAATGAGTCATTGACTTAAAAAAAAAAATACCCGACTCACTGCATAACAGCTGTAACAAAAGATACTAGGGGGTGTATTCATGTGAGGAACACAAACAGAAAGGAAATAAAGTAATGGAAAGATTTTTCCAGCTGCACTTGCCTTCAGACTAGAATCTGACTAGAATCAACAATGGTGCATTAGATTCACCTTATTTACTCATGTTAATACTTATTTTTTGGAAGCTCTCCTATCAATGTTATTGGTTATCAATATCTTGTACTCATTTAGATCATCTTATGACGGATTGTTAGACACACTGCTACTACTGTTGCTTGAACATCACTACGACTAGGTTTTAGTTTTGCACATCACTTTAGGTTTTCTGTTAGTTTGCTACGCATTACTATCTAGGTATTTACTATTTTGTTCTTTGTATTTATGAGAGAGATGTTACTAATGATTGTTACAATTTTAACTATATGATCTATTTAGATTCATTTTGTGTTACTATTGTCAAAATTCTTGTGACAATCATCTCTACTTGATGATGTATGAGGATATGTTGCAAGTGTTGTTTAGCATCTCCATGGCTTGCCGAAACGAGGGGTGTGCTGATGAAATAGTTGGCAATCCAGAAGAATTTGCATGCCAATGGAATTGTGCACTGCCAAGAAGAGCTTACTCAGGGTGTGACATTTAGAAGTAATATCTTTGTATCCTAACCTATGTATCCCCGCAAGGGTGGTCCCCAAGACCCCAACTACTTAGGAACTAGCAAATTCCAACTTGATAGGGTTTGAACTCAGCTCTCAAATGAATCAGGTGCAATTATAACAGCATGAAACCTAGGCTTGCTTAGATGGCTGAAATATGGTATCCTCAGATATTGTTTTATTTGCATTTATTAACAGTAAAACCATATGAACCTCAGATCATCAAGCAGTGTGTCCCCACTATTTGAAGTCGTCTAGATAATCATACAACCCATTGAGTTCTTCTATATCAGTCCAGATTAATTAGTAGCTCTGCGGTGACATTTTGATGGATTAGGAGCCTCATACTGTAACAGATAATCAACCGATAGATTGTTGCTGGGAAATTTGTAATGCAACTATCTTAGAAGACCTTTAAGTTATACTCTAATACCTACGTGTTCACATGATAATGAATGACAGTGGGCTTGATTGGGATATTTTTGCAATAGAGAATTGATACATTTTTAAACGCTACTTTGCCTTGATCCAAACTAAAATCTGCAGAAAAATAAGCTATTTCATGAGTATGATAATGCCACCTAATGCAAGAACTCAAAACATCTTACTGAGAATTACATGCATATGATCTAATTAACATTTGGGTTTAGCACATTGGGAAAAAAAGACAACTCTGATTCTCTGAAGATGGTATGAGTCATGCAGCAATTCTAACAGTCGTACTTTTGAGAAAAGACTGATGCAGTGACTCACCATAGGCTGTCCACTTGACCTCACTGATGATGCTTCCATTAGGTTATTCATCTTTAAATTACATCTCATATTTGCTAAAGTTGACAAATCCCCATCAGTAAGAATTACCTGCATAGATTTGGTTTAAGATCATGCAGCATATCAACGACAACATCAACAAGCTGCTTAAAGACAATGTCATGTCTAAAACAAGCACATAATGAGTGAAACACGTGAACCATCATGAGTTGTCCATTGAATTCCATCAATTTGAGATGGGACATGTAAATCTATGCACTCAACTAGTTTTCTAGAAGAAAAATTACAACTGAAATAACAAACATGTCCTACACTTAGTGTGCAAATCTCTTCACCACAAAACAGAAAAAGGCATTCCAGAATAGTATGCGTCCTCCATAGTTTTAGAAGCATACATTACATCCAGCTGATTGGACCATACTTCTTGAGAGCTCTCAGTCAAATGGTATCAGACCTAACTACACTTATTTATGCCATGTTAAAGAGAAATGATGGAATGGAAGAATCTTTTGCAACCAAGGTTTTAAATAAATGTATCGGAATTGGTTTTAGTCCTTGATCGGAATGGTTCCATATCAGTGCTGATCTGTGCCAACACACAATACAAGTCTGCATCAATGCTCAGTGTTGAGGTACTACAGAGGAAATGGAGGATAAAGAGGAATAAAAAGAGGAAGTGGAAGAGAAGCAACAAGACATCTGCACTGTGCCAACAAGAAGGCATCTGTTCCTGATTCCTTGAATAATCAACTTGTCCTTGTCCTTGTCCATTGTTTATACTTACTGCCACGTGAAAAAGTTTCTTTTTTGATAGGCTTTGATGTTCCACCGCCCTGCACAATGCCAACAATGGGAAATAGCTTAGACATTGTGTCACTATGCCTACATGTTCTGGTCTTGAGATTAGCTCAAAATGATGTCTCCCTGTCTTAACTTTCAAGACACTGCACTGTCATATTTGTTTTCTTCCATGTGACCGTCCAAGTCACTAAAATTCCCCACGTTATGCTATCAGAATTACTTGTTACCTTCCCCATTCTTTTCCCTATTTCTTGTGAGAGTCCACCCTCTCCTCTCTTCCCCATACTATGAGGGTCAACCTGCATCACCACTTCAAGATGCTGCAAGTGGGGCAAGTTCTAGTCTAATTGCATTCGCAGATCACACAGTCCTTGAATCAATTATCTCTTCTCTTCTGAACAACCATAGAGCATGGTCCTTGCAATGACGCTATAGTTAATCAGTGCAACAATAGTGTCATCCAGGCATTTCAGAGGTTTAGATACCCCCTTGAGGTTTATGGTTGCCTCATGAATTTCGCCATGATAGTTTCTGTAGTCACAATGCTTGATAGACAACCTATTTCAGCATGCTGTCAAATATCTAGCCATCAGCTTACTTGATTTCCATATCAATTTAACACAAGAGTACATACCTACCAGCAACATTCCAATTAATCCTCTGCGCCCATCAACCTTGGTATGCAAATCCTTGGAGAATGGCTTGGTGTTGGTCATGACAAGCTTTTTAGATGAGTTAGCAACTCGGAACACAAAGAGTTGGCCTTGGTAGAGGAGATGGCGAAGTAGGTATTCATATTGTAGCAATCACTGTGTGTATTGTGCTAGATGATGAAGCCAATGAAGAGTGCAGCAGAAATGAGCAGTAAGTTGTTGATGCAAAGGTTGGAACTAGGTGCTCTGGTTGATATGGGTGTTAGCGCTATTTCCATTGTTTCTGAATCTGTTATAGCAACAAATTCCCTTATACTGTTACACCATTTATCATTTATTGATATTGTTGCACTAATTAGGTACTCTGGGAACATATTAACAATAGAGGATAGCAGAAAGGCTCAATAGGAGAAGAGCATGTGAAGACCACATGTAGCCAACACAGCACCAAATAGGCGCTGAATAATGTTTTCTCACATTTTATCATAAAGTACCTAATGTTGGTAGTTATATAGAGTTAACAAAGATCAGATAGTTAGTACAAGAGTTTGGTCTATACTGCAGGCACAATGGTGACCGGAAGGTATGGAGATTGTTATGTTAATGTTTCAAATAATGCATAAGGTACTGGATAATTACAACTAACCTTCAATTCACACAAATCATTCATGTATCCAAATATTAAATGCCTGCCCCCACAAGTTGGCGCAGTGATACCTGCATGAGTGTTTGCTTCAATAGGTCTTAAGGTCAATTCCCAACGGGTGCAAAATACCTCATTGGATGTCTGACCTCCTCCATGCAAAGGGTCACTGCGCTAGGGCAAAATGTCCCCCGTGATTTACTTATATCTTGCCATAAGGTCGGCGATATTGAGCCGCTTGGGGTGAGCGATGTTACCTTTTGCTCCAAATTTAAATACTTAGATTAGTCCAAATTCACAATTCACTCTCTTCTTGAGTGGTTTGAAACTCATGCACCTTAGTATGACTAGGAGCACAGTCCTTCAACATGCAGTTTATGACATTTATCCTGTAGAAAATAAAATGTATCAAAGATTTTATAAACTATTATCGCATAGGGTTTCAATGATTAAGAATATATAAGGGCTCATTTCATGAACAAACATTTCTTTGGCACTGAAAAATTTTGTTCACACTAAGTTTCTCTTCTTCTATTCATATTTCTATCAATTTTTTCATGGAGATACAAAGTAGCATCAATTTCTATTAGTGTATAGCTGATCCTCCTACATTCCTTTCTTTTTCATTTTCCTTCTTCCATCATCTCCTTTTCCCACCAATACCATCTCCCTGCTTGCCACTGCCTGTGGTCATGGTCTTCATCATGACCTTCCCAGCCACCTTAGCAAACCCTTACTCCGCTAATGATCATAAATAGGCAACCTGAAGTTTCCACATTCATCTTCCCAGCTATCTTAGCAAACTCTAACTCCGCTAATGATCATAAATAGGCAGCCTGAACTTAGTTCCACATTCACACCTTCACCAATCTTTCCTCATTTCCATCATTTTCTTTGCACTTAGCTCCCTCCTCAACTTGTCACATTAGCTCTCATTATCATACCATCCTGTTGCTTGATTTGCAGATTGCCTACTCAGCAAGACATACCTGGCTAGTGCTCATTAACAATACTTAATTGCTCAGCGTCACTTCTTTAGCCATCATAATAGCCACATGAAAGTTGAACATTTGTTTCTCGTATTTGTCCATTTTGTCTGCAATTCTAACTAAGGTTTAAAATTTCAAGGCATGAGTTTTGATATCTAACCTGAATGACAATTTTGGTATCATTTCATGTTGTGTTGATAAAGTCTTAGTACTTTTTTTTTAAAAAAAATGTGTATATTAATTAAAAAACTTTTTTTTACTAATATTTTATTTCTATAGATGCTCATTAATGAACTAATGAGTTTATATTTTTCAGATGTTGACTAATGAATTGATGTTTCAACATTACCACATGAGATGTTTAGTGCCTATTGAATCTTTTACAATATCTATCAATAAGAAATAAAATTTTAAAATTATACTTATATTATTATTGCACATAATGAAATACTCTTAATCACTTGAAATATCATTGCAGTTTGGCAATTTGCATCTAGAATTGTAGATTGAGCTCCAGTTTTTACATTATTAGATATACAATGAATCCAAATTGTCATAAGTTTAGAGTTTTGTTGATCATGGACATTACTTATGTTACATTTATTTGCATGTTTTAGCTTTAAATTATTAATGTTTGCATTTTGAGAATATATAAAATTTGATTTAAGAATATAGATAAAATTAGATCTCCTATTTTACATTGAGGGGACAAGAGGATGTATAGTGAGGGAATGAAGAGATAATAGCTTTAATTTATTAATATATTGCATACAACAACAGCAATCAAGCTTTTATCCCTTTAAGTGGGGTTGACTATATGAATCCTCATACCCATTGGGTTCTATCCTATATCTTCATCTATATTTAAATAAATTTTATTTTATTTTATTTTATTATTACTAACCAAGTATTTTTAGGTCTTCCACTTCTTCGATAAATGTACGTATTTATCATGACCACACATGAGCTAGCAGGGACATTTATTGGTTGTCTAAGTCAATCTCGAGTCGTGTTGTCCGATACGGATGGTTTTTACAATTTCAATATGGGACCGGCACCGGCACAGCAATGGCGACAATTTCGGGTGTGTCATCATCGCGTGCATCACGTGCACAACTAAAGGAAGAAGGGAGAAGGGAGAAGGGAGAAGGGAGAAGGGAGAAGGGATCAAGATCTGGAAGCATCTGGTAAGAGATTAGCGACGACGACACTAGGCTGCAGCGAGGCGAGGCGGTGAGGCTAGATGGCCGTGAGGCGACAGTGAACAGCGGTGAGAAAAAACACGAAAGGGAGGAGAGGCCGATCACAAATCGATGAGGGAATTAAAAGTTTTAATTAAAATTATTATATTATATATAATTTCTAATTAATTATTATATGAATTAAAATTATATATATTATATAAATTAATAATTAATTAAATAAATGGTTAATTAATTAATATAATTATAATATATAATTTTATTATTTTTATTAAAAATATAAAAAAAATAAAGAAAAAAAATAATTTATATAATATATAGTTATAGAATTTAAAATAATTTTAAAATCAAATTTTAAATTATTTTTATAAATTAAAAATAGATTAAAATTTTATAAAAATTGATAAATAATTTTAAATTTTATAATTAAGCATAAAAATTAAATTATTAAAAAAATTAAGAATATATAAATTCTTTAAATAAATTTGATTTTAAAATGCACTATAAACTATTTATATATAAACTATAATATTTAATATATATTATTTAGAATATTTATAAACTATAATTATATAAATATATATTATATAAATAAATAAATAATTTATATAATTATTATATATAAATTAGGATTTTTGTGTCAATTTAAATAATTATTATAGATAATAATTTATTTATTTTTAATCTTAGAATCAATTTGAGATTTAGAATCATGAATATTAACATACTTTTGACGCTTAGTAAATATTTTATTATTAACTATCCTTTATTTCGGAAGTTTTGATAAAGATATGCTATCAAATTACATAAAATTACTATGCAACTTATATATATATATATATATATATATATATATATATATATATATCGAAACCGTATCAGCACGGCACAATACGGTACCGAAACTGTATCATTCCAGTCTGGACCAAAACCTCGACACGTGTCGAGATTTTAAACCTTAGCCTAAGTACAATATATTCATATCATCTTAAACATGTCTCTCAGAGTTTTCTTTCAATAGGTGCAACTCGACTTTCACTTTAATATTTATATTTATTTCTTTTCAAAAATAGTGGATATGTGGGGTATCGATCCCCATACCTCTCGCGTATTGAGCTTTCTACCATTTGAGCTATTGTCATACCTCATATCGCCTAACTGGGATGTTTATTAGTCGCTTAAGTACATGTCAATATCATCTTAAATGCGTCTCTCGAAAATTTTTTTTCCTGATTTTCTCTCTAATGTTCTCATTTTTTATCCTCAATTTTCAAAAATAGTGGAGATGTAAGGTATTGATCCCCATACCATATTATATTGCATACATTGTAAAATATATTAATTCATGAATGAATAACTGTTTCCTTTATATTTTTCATTTAAAAAACTATTTTCTATATTATTGTTGATGTTATACCGGCTTTATTTAAACTTTCAGATGTTGAACAACTTGGCATTTTTAGACAAAGCTAAATAACCACATTTATCTTTCTAAAAAAAATTGATACAATGTTACGTGGAATTAAAATTTACACAAATAATTAGGATAAATTTACTGAAGCACTTATTGCCTTGCTAGTACCAAAAGAAATATCATGTATCATATAAAAGCATAGGTTTTTGCAAGATCCTTGTAATATCAACCTTATACTTTCAAACACCCAAATTAAATAATCATGGACATGTTATTCTCATATTGATTTCTCCATATGTACATCAACATGCCTAAATTCACCTCTACAAGTTAGACTTAGACTGACACAACTAGAATCAAAACTAGTAAAGGCATGGATACACGTGTCCCCGAGCTCTAATATGATGAATATATAATGCATCAAAACTATACAAGAAGACTAAAAGTACGATGAAGCTACATTAGTATAAATCGCACTAAACTCTTCTTCATATCTTGATAATCATGAGCTTCATTTTGTCTGTCACCCTTATATCGAGACTGATACTGATTTTTAATAACTTTAGAATTATAATTATCATCTTAGGTTGCATATATGTAATTTTGTGTATATGTTCAGGGCTTAGGTGTTGAAGTAGAGGGAACATAAGTTTCACTACCACTAAGGGCATCTCAACTATCATAACCTATCAATAGTTGCACTACTATCAACATCATTATTATCATTAAGAACTTTCCATTAGACTTTAGCGGCAGAAGACGATAATGTTTCATCACTCTCATCATATTCTTGTTCATCAATTGCATTGAGTGAATTTTGGCTATCATCAATTAAACCTTTACCTTGAAAGCAAGAGTTTAGTCTTTTCCTTTCTCTTGAGTAGAGATTGCAAAAGTTGTGTGGTTGTCCTTGGGATTGAGATGTCTAAGAATGTCTAGGTTGAGATTAAGATAATACAATTTCTCAAAAGCATCATCACCATTATCTTCCTCACCAACATCTAGGTTGTGAAGTTAACTTAACACGACAAAGTTGGTTCGGCTTAAGGCTTAAGAGATTCGTTCGGAGAAGGATGATATGAGACATTCTAGGGCCACAGGATGAGAGGATTAGAACAAGTTCGATAACAGGAGTTGTAAGAGATTGAGTTCGTAGGTAATAGTGAAAGATGTTATATGGAGAAGGTCGTAGACTTGGTGCATTCGAGGGACAACTGCAAGACAGTGAGTTGTGAGAGATTGTGTAACTTATAATCTTTGGGTTCATGATTTCGAGTTAGATAGACTTAATTGAAAGCCTTCCATAGAGGAACATGAGTTCCTAGTAATAGTCTAAGCATGACCTTGATCTTGGAGGTTTTTGATGGCTTACGATGTGTATAAGTTAAGAAAAATTGGAGATTGAGTCAACGGAAGGTTATCTTAGTCGACCGGGATGTTGAATCGATTCATTGGACAACTAAAATCTCGTGCTCAAGCTTAGACTAGGTCTCTCATTGATTTAATAATGTTATCACTCAGTGGCTATAATTCAGTCCACTAAATCTTGCATCCCACTCAACAGTCAACTAGGTTGGATAAGATCACAGGTTTATCTGCCAACGATTGTTATCTTCAGTAGAATCCACTAGGATCCAATTGATTCAACCATATTCAATTGACTCAACTAGCTGGTATAACAAGCTTATCTTGTCCAACGGTCAAATCGATCGATTCAGTTAGTTGACAATCCAATTGACTGTTACAGTTCAGTTGACTCACTCCAATTGGAAGCTACCGAATGAGCTATCTTATCCTCTGTTTGAATGCACCCTTTTTACTATAAATAGGGGTGCAAGGGGACCTCAAATACTAAACTCATACACCGCAACTATTCACTTCTCTGTACTCATTCTAAGGCCTCTAATGCTTAGGTCTGGTAATATCTTCTTAACTTATATGTAGAAGAGATTGTGTACAAAGTTTCTCAACCTCTCTCAAAGGAAATCTTTCATAGTGAGAATTTCAAACTAGATCTACCTAACAAGTATAATATTTCAAACCACATAGTGGTAAGCAATGAGTTCCTGAAACTATAATCTAGAAGTCTTTATTTATTATGTTCAATTTTCCATGGAATTTATTATGATACGATAGAAAATGTTACACGAATTATCAATTTCTTATGAATAGTTCACTTCTAGCTTCTCTGAGTTACAAATATTTAAGAGTAAGTTTGCTCTAACCTTTAACAAATTATAAATTCTTAAAGACAACTCATTTGATAACTAGAATTGTAACAAAAAAACAAATTAATTGCATTTCTATATACACAATTGGTTGAGCTTGATTGAAGAGGACAAGAGACAAGTGTCAACGTGTAAACAAAAAGATAATATATTCATGATACTTAAAGTTACTCTTGTACAAAAATCAAGGATGCACCAACAAATATACTCTAATAATTCAAAAATGAAAAGTTACATAAACACATGAAAATTCATCTAAGATATGTTCAGCAGAATGTGTCCTACGCCCCAAAAAACACTTCACAATAGAATCGACACAAACAAAAAGTAATTCTAAAGAAACATATAAGAATTGAACCTAGAAGGAAAATCCTAGAAATTTACCTTCGAAGCTCCAGCATGCAGAAGAGTAATCCCAACCAAACCAACACCAGAGCCAATCTACAGCTTTGAAAAAACCACAAAATAATTAATCAGGGACTTTATGTTAGAACAAAAACATATCAACAAATATTACCTCAAAGCAAAATCGGTTTGAGAAAATTTCTTGGAAAGAAAGTATAAACTCTGATAAGAATAGACTTGAAGGCCAAAGAGCACAACTGTCAAGACAAAGCTTCAAGAATGATTATCAAAGATAGGCAATGGATGATTCAAATAACTAAAGAGTAATTAGTAAAGAAAAGAAGAATCAGATGATAAACTTTTGAGGATCTCAGATACATTATCAATTCAGATGATCTGAACATGAAAAAGTCATACATAAACCAAGTATTTCTCTTGGGTCATGTCCCAGCAGCTCATAACCTCTTTCCCCATGTGAGTGATTCATAAGACATGGATGACATTTTTAACACTCATCACTCACATTAGAAACAAGTTGCAATACCATTAGAAACACCATTAGCAGCATAATGCTATATCGATCTTATAAAAACATCTTAAATTTTATGATGGTAATATTCTTTTTCTCTTTTTACAATTAATTTTTAAGTGACAGAAAAAGTATTAGATACCCTGTGTCTCCTTCAAGCATGTTTAGAGAGCATTGTAGAGAAACTACTAAATCCACTGCAGTTGAATTGCCTGTAAATAATTGACAAATGCCCATATGACTAAGTAGGTTGAAGATGTAATGACTAAAAAAGAATTATTTCTTACCTGGCGATAAAAGAAATGTAACTTGCTTGCAGATTCTATTGTTCTCCTTTAACAACTGATCCTCCTAAAGTATGCAAAAAAATAGTGAACTTATACATAATTTTAGAGAAACTACAATTTGATTATGTTGATATTCATAAATCTCAAAGAAAAGAATTAACAATAGCACAATCCTTCACTTGTGTGAAAATAAATACAGGAGTTGATAATTAGTTGTAACTCTATAAAGAAAACAACAATAAACAAGCTTTATCCCGCTAGATGGGATAAGTTATATGGATCCTCCTACGTTATTGGGATCTATCTCCAACTATTTCATCATCTATATTTAAATAAATTTTATCTTATTTTATTCTAACCAAGTCTTCTTTGATCTATCTCTTCCTCGTTTAATGTGCATATTGTCATAGTTTGACATCATCTAACTAAAGCATTTATTGATCGTCTAATTATATGTTTGTACCATCTTAAACGTATCTCTCGGAGTTTTCCCTCAATAAGCGCAACTCTCACTTTCTCTCTAGCATTCTCATTTTTTATCATGTCCAACCTTATATGTCTGCACATCCACCTTAACATACTCATCTCTCCAACTCTCAGTTTCTGCTCGTGAGCTAGAATCATAGCCCAACATTCAACTCTATATAACATGATAGGTCTAACCGTTGTTTTGTAGAATTTCCCTTTATATTTTAAAGAGACTTTACGATCATAAAGAACATCTGACATTTTCCTCCATTTCAATCATTCTATTTGTATTCTATATAAGACATCTCTCAACCTCTCCATCCTTTTGCAAAACGATCATAAATACTTAAAACTCTCAGTTACATGTAGTAACTCATTATCTTCAATCTTAACAATTGTCTTACTACGTCTAATATTGTTAAATTTAAATTCTATTTACATCAAGTTAATTAACCAAAGCAACTAATAAAATTTCACATCTTTACTTTACCAAATTGAGATTAATTATCATAAACAATCCATATCTCACTATTAAATATTTTCAATGTGAACCTAAAGTCCATATATGATATAGAAATCAATATAAGAGAACAATTTACATGTTCACCTTAGAAATCATTAAGGTGGGACTACATGGCTAAATCTAGTTTAATTGAATTCTTAACAAGCCAAGAATTGATTTAGCCAGTATAATCCACATGTTACCACAAGTAGATGCAATGTGATCTCTCACTATATAAATTGACATAGCTACATGAAAGGCTTATGTGACTGTTTTGGAAATGATGTAGACTAATTGGTTGCAACAAGAGCAGTAGGAGGAGCAAGGTTTAAATTTTCAAATTGTGCCGAAGTTTCGATCTTTAATTGAAATGATAGTGTTTCGATATCTTGTCGAGATTTAGATGCATGGTGTCGGTGGAAAATCAAAGGTTGGAGGAAAGAGATGAAGCAGAAGGAGACATTGACACTATCGAGTTTTGGTAATTTATCGAAATAATACAACAATTTCACTCAACATCATACGAGATTTCAAACCATGAGTAGGAGTATTATGTGCAATATGAACAAGCTTTGATCAAGCATCCTCCAAATTGAGGACAGTATCATCAACTAATAGTTGGTTACAGACACTTCCAATAGAATCATTTAACATCAAAAATTTGCCAACCAAAAGTTCTCATTTTATTGTTTACTTGCATAAATTTGGTTAGTAAAGATTAACAAGATGATAAGAAGTCCATTCATCTCACTTGTTGAGGTGTGCAATTCATGGTTCGAACATCTTGGCAAAGAACAGGCTTCTTTATACAATTTATAAATGCAAAACCTTCCTTTCTTATGAACTATGCCACTCAGATACCAATATATGAGTGCAGATCCAAGTGTCCGACAAGGCAATTATTGAAACAAACTTAGTTGTCTTTAGTAGTAGAATGGAACATAATAATTGAGTAATATAAGAAATTATACAATTGATAAGTCAAGTATAATTCATGCAAGTTTGATAAGACAAATCTTTCTGCCTAAAGAAAAATCTAAGAAGATATTTCCATGTAAATACATGAGAAAAGAGATGTCTGTTAAATAAGAACAAAATTGGAATGGTAAAGATGAATTGTATCTAGAAAACAAGTGGCAATAGCTTCGAATTCACAAAAAAAAATTGATAGCTCATTGGACATGATTGGCACACCAATGTAAAGAGTGGTATAGGGTTAGAAGACCTAGAGTTGGGATTTAAATAAAAGGCATCCCCTATGTAAGCTATAAGGGAAAAGGACACAGAAGGGGTAATAAGTAACCTTACCCCAAATACAATTAACTGAGACAAAATCCAAAAGTGGGATGACACAACCCGAATATATAAACAGGTTAACACGAATTGGCACATTTATAAAGATATTGCATTTTAAAAAATATTATTTTTTATATCAAACAACTTAATTCTTTAGAAACTTAATTCTTCTTAGAGATACATCTCATAAGTTTTTTTTTGAAAAAATATAATTATTCTATGCATGGTTTAAAATTTTGATCCATATTAGAACGAAATGATACAGTTTCAGTACCATATTGTACTGTATTGATATAGTTTTGATACTTTTGTTAATTTTTAAATATAAGTGTATATTAATTTTATTAATATTTAATTATTAAATATGCTTACTTTTTTTTTTGGATAAGTAAATTTTTATAGCATGAATCAAAGCACAAAAACCGATCTTGAGGTCCTCATGTCTGACGAAGCATCAGATCAAAGAAAACACCCAAGATCGGTATACATGAATTTGCACAATCCTTTCAATGTCTAATTGTCCCTTACCAAAGAAACTTCTATTTAATATGCTCACTATTAATGTTATATTTTGAGGTATTGAGTTTATATTCCAATATTTTCTTATAAGATAATGTCTAATAATTTTTTATAAAAATTATTTTAAAAAATAAGTAATTCTCAAAATTTAAAACTAAATCTAAAATTATTTGAAAGTTTTAAATTATTCTTTGAATGCATTTGTAAATTTTTAAAAATTTATTCGAAATGTTTAAGAATTATATTTTGGAAGAAAAAAATAGATTATTATAAATTCACATTCAATTTTCAATATATATTAAAATATAATAATTATTTCATTCATTTTTAAAATTATTTTAAAATATTAAAATAATTTTTAATATTTTAGAACTACTATTAATAATATATTATATTTATAATTATTATATATAATTAATCATTTATTTATAATTAAAAATATCTATTTAAAAAATAAAAAAATAATGGCCTTAAAAGAAAAACCACAACAACAAGTGTTACGACCCCACGAATGGTCGCGCACCCTCCACGATCTAGGGTGCGACGAACCACTACACCCTCCTTGCCTCCTCGAAGGGTCGTTGCGGGGTCACAACACCCTCCGCGACCTTGCGATGTCACCGAGAAGTCACAACGGACTCACGGTCACAGTGTTGATAGGGTACCGATGCTTGTCCTAGTCAATCTAGTGTCAGAATGGTAAATACCGCCTATTTTGGGTGGCACGGCATGACATTTCAAATCATGATTTTATGTTATCTCATATATAGGTTTAGATTAACCTAATGACACAATCTGCTTATGACACAATTAAGATGCAAGATTCAAAATCTTGAGACATGTAGGAGTTTTTTTTTTTTTAATTGGAATGATATTGTTTTGGTATCATGTCGATGTTCTAATGCATAGTGTCGGTGATGGATTGACAATTAAAGGAGAAAGGAGATCAAGAAGGAGGAGACATTGTCTTTGCTGGGAGGTATCAAGTTTTGGTAATTTATTGAAAGATACATTTCAACTGCTCGGCTTGACACGATAAGAGATTTCAAACCATGTTAAGATGACACTAAACGAATTGGAAGCCGTACGTAATAAGCTTCTCTTCTTCAAGTTGGAAGAAAACCCATGAGAGAAGACGATGGTAGTTAAATATTGTCTACATTATTTATCTTTATTGTCAATACACTAACTCATTGTGGTACTATAGCAAGAGAAGACAGAGATAGGTGAGTGGCTGCGATGGGAGGAGAATGGAATTTATTCATATACCAAGTTGGAGTTGAAGGGGAATAATATCATTCATTTGCAACATCTTATAGAAATACATAAACTTATTAGTACACAAGGGATAATTGTTCTTTCAGTTTGAGGCTACAAGTATGTAACTATAATAAGCTTCTCATTTGCCCAACTTGATCCACCATTACAAGCCAAATGTAACATTCTATGTTGGTATTGATTCAAAAGTCTAAGGACATATATCTGTCATTAAGTCATGAATTACCTATGTTAGGTAGTCAAAAATAGACCTAGTATTACGCTAGAAAAGGGATCCAACTCTTGAATAAAGGACATTAGAAATGTTAATCCTACTGCATCAGCTTCTCATTTTCCCAACTTGATCCACCATAACAAGCCAAACATAATATTCTATATCAGTATTGATTTAAAAGTCTCAAGACATATATCTGTTAAGTCTTGAAGTACTTATGTTAGGTAGTCCAAAACAGAACTCTAGCAGAGGGATCAAACTCATGAATAAAGAACATTAGGAATGTTAATCCTACTGCTCTCAAATATGCTTACCCAAATTTCCATTTAAACTGACACGTTAAGTATTTCAATAGTAGCTTTTGTGGCTCACTTTGTTTCTTTCCAAGTTTTGATCAGAAGAAGAGTGATTAGTGCTGTAAATGAATCAAATCACGTCACAACTAGCCTCTTACCAATTTAAATGAATTTTATTTGATATATATATCAAGGATTAAAATCTCAAGCCAAGTTGGGGTTTGGTCCTCAACGGGCTCAAGGAGGTGTCGTCAATACTAATATCGATGTTGGAGTGCTGAAGTAGAAGGGGGTGTCAGTGCCAAAGGAAGAGAAATAGGAATATGTGAGATGTGTCAAAGGAGGAGAAAAGGAGCATCAATGTCAGAGGGAAAAGAAGACGACGAGTAGGAGCTATCAATATGGGAGGTTATATCAAATGAGAAGGGGGCACTAGCGTCAAAGGAAGAGAAAGGGGAGGAGAAAGAGGAAGAGGAATAGGAGACAAGAAAATGTACCTAGAGTGCAGAAAATTCATGTGACATGGTGCTAGAAAAAGAGTCGCAAATGAGCTGGCACTAGAGGAAGCTAGGTTTCAATTTCGACACGAGGAGAAACATAGGTTTTGGTATAGAGGAGGAAGCCACAAAGGAAGTGAAACAACAAAGAGGTGTGTCAAGCCTCTCAATATACAACAAGAAAGAAATTGCAATCGCTCATTGTCTGTATTGAGGATCTCACATATCTACCAGCGAGCGGAACAAAAAATTTCACCCTCTCAAGTGGCATGATCAAGATTTCAATATACAACCTGTGGATAAAATCTCAATCCATGTCAATCAACATAAACAAAACTTCCCATTTCATCAACCTATTGGCATGTGAAGTAACCCAATACAATGGTATGATTGAAGCCAACCTTCTCTCTATTGAATCTCATGTGTTTTCCCTCTTTGATATTGAATCAAACATAAGGCAAGCCTTC
Source organism: Zingiber officinale (assembly GCF_018446385.1). Taxonomy (NCBI): domain Eukaryota; kingdom Viridiplantae; phylum Streptophyta; class Magnoliopsida; order Zingiberales; family Zingiberaceae; genus Zingiber; species Zingiber officinale. The sequence continues at coordinate 134,419,110 of NC_055997.1, read as the reverse complement.
CTCTAGGAAATCCCATGCATTTTCCTTCTCTAGCACCGAAACCAAACACAACGCAAGCCTTCCCTTTACAGTATCAAAGTGTTCCTTCTTCAACATCGAATTGGGTTATTCCCCCTTCTCCTCGTCTTATATGGTTTATCCAACACTCTCAATATATCTTCATCCAGAGTAGAATGAAATTTCAAACCTTGATAAACCATTGCTTCTTTATTACAATGCCAACATTAATTAAGGAAGAAAGGTTCCTAAAGTCATTAAAAGAATAATTCTTGTCAATCAAATCTCAATAGTTTGCATGGGTTAATTGGTAGGATCTTTCTTATAAAGTGAAAATAAAAATGTGTTCATGTTCATATCATGTCATAGAAAGGAATACTTTAATTTAATAATCATATCATTAACAAAATAAAATCACTTGACTTATTAAATAGGAATCTCATAAAGACAACAACCTACTAAGACCCCAAAACAAGAATGCTAATCACATGACAAAAATATCTAATTGAACTAATAAATAAATAAATTATTCTTGTTGCATGATATAATGTCAGAAGTGGCAAATTGAAAAGAAACTAATAACATTTAAAACAAACTATTAGCTTGGCAAATTAATCTTCGAATAGAATTTAAAGAAGAAGCACCAGTTACCAAATTGATTGTCAAATAATAAGCAAATTTTTCATACAATCCCTCCACAACTTCAGAAGTTGATTCCACAGCGACAATGAGCTTTTGGAGAACGTTCTTAATATATTTGTGGTTCAACTTTGGGCCTTTTATTGCCTGCATAACTACAGTTATGAAACTTCAAATAGTAGACGAATGATAATTACCAAAATTCTTGCTATGATAGAATTTGTGTACATGGGTTAGAACTAAATGAAAGCTGGAGTAGACAAAATACTGTTATTCAACTTAATGCAAGTTTCCCTTCATTTCTCAAGGAATTGAAGACTTTCTATCTCCAACAAAACACAGCAAAAAAAAAAAAAAAAAAAAAACAGAATGCCAAGGAAATTGGTATAGTAATTGATTTCAGGACAATCATTTAACAAGTTGGAATTATAGGTACAACGGATAAAAGAAAAAACATGATCATATCTTCATTAGTTATTTTTGCCTCAATTATTTTTGGTTATCCCTCCGTTGACCTCTTTGATTGTTCATTTGTAATATTCAATCAATTAATTTGTTTATTATATTGAGTAACGTTTCTTTAATGTTTCTATCCCTTAAAGCTGTCTCTAAAAGTGATTTTACTTTTTGACTTAATCTATTAGTGCCTTTTGAACCTGTATATATCATTTTAACACATTTTCTCCCATTTATTATATTGGAAGAACATAATTGTTGTCAAACATGGTTTCAAATGTTGTTTATTAAGGGTTGACATAGTTGAAATATTATCATTTCAATTGCTCACTATTATTATGTCAACATGAGTAAATTCACTATGCCACTGGTGTCTACACGATTTAGATGATATAAATTGTGATCTTGTCTAAAATTGCTTCCCAACTGAAAGAAGAAGATTCTCTTTCTATGTGATTTTTACCGACACGGATAGGAGATAAAACACTAAAAAGGGGGAGGAGGGAGCACCAACAACCAATACCTACACACACAACAATAACAACAACAATAACCAAGCCTTATCCCACCAGGTGGGGTCGGCTAATACCTACACACACAAAAAAAATATCACTAATTCTTCATTTATATATCCTGATAAAATACTAAAAGGAGAGGGGAGGAGAAGAAGGTGCACAAATTGAAGCACCAACCATAACAAAGACTGAGTGATGCCAACATCCAAGAATCAAGACGTATCTATATATCCTATTCTTATACTTCTTCGCATTTCAATTATATTAGTGCAAGTCAAATTCTCAATGGTTAACAAAGACATATTATGCATATGTGAAAATTAATACCAATAGACATCCTAGGAGCATTATTAGATATAGGTCTTGGAAAATCATGAAAGTAACCTCAATAGAATTCTACAGCCTACAATAACCAATACTTTAATCCAATGCACAACACTCGTTTTGATATTAGGAAAGTACAATCATTAGTCAAGATATTTGTTGTGTTTTGAAACTTTATGCTACTAAATTTTATTTCAATTGACTATATACTTGCTAGAGGCTTATATTTGGAAGTAAACAAGTTGATGGAAAAAATTACAAGATTAAAACTTATTTGAGTTGATCTCAAAACACTTTAAGTCTACAGAATAGCGACTTAGCACAACATAATAAATACCATGTTAGCCACAAATTGAAACTCTGACACAAAATATGATATTTTAAACCTTTCTCTCAGATATTAGTTTTTTTTTGTTCGCTTGTTTTATCCTTTCTAAACTCCATGCATCTATCTTAGCATTTTCATCCCTACTAAATCAACTTTTCATATGTGTTGCTTCTTAATTTCCCATTACTCTTATCAATATAAAATAAGATCATCTCATATGGAAATTTTCTTAGTTAAGGGCACATGATGATCACACAAAACTATAAAAACAACATGTCAATTTCCTTGTTAAATAATGCATCCAAGATACTCAAAACTTTCACTTACAAGAATTGTATATCCATCTTTGCTATTTTCTCTATTCTTTTCTTATTACTGAAATTATATATAATATGTCTAGTTCTATTTATCAGAAAAACTTTATTGTGTTTACTTGAAGGGAAGGAATTAGAGGGAAATGAAATCATTTAAATTAAAGAAAAAGAAATAAAATAAGTATATAATCTAATTTCTACTCCAGCATTCATCTTGTTTACTTGAAATAAACCGAAAGGAAATAAATAATATCATAGTGTTGGGCATAAATAAATAGAAGAATTCGTGGCCTTCAGTCAACTATACAAAATCATTTGTCACACGCACAATAGCTCTAGCACTAGTAATAGCATTATCACACATATTTTTTACATTGTAATTACTACACATTTCTTTCTTATCTAAACCGCACCATAATCTTTGGAGACTCTATCATGTATATGTGACACTAATATACTTAGTCACATTTAAGTGTAATGAATTATATGCATGAATCTTCAATATTTTTTTATGAGCAAATTAATTATATAGCACTAGTTGAAGCCAAGGATATTGATAGCAAAATGTGTTGATTGGCATGGACACATTTCTTTCTTATCTAAACTGCACCATAATCTTTGGAGACTCTATCATGTATATGTGACACTAATATACTTAGTCACATTTAAGTCTAATGAATTATGTGTGTGAATCTGCAATATTTTTTATGAGCAAATTAATTCTCTAGCACTAGTTGAAGCCAAAGATATTGATACCAAACTGTGTACCGGCATGAGCAGAATTTACTATTCCACCTACCAATCAACACTAAAATCATTTAGCACTAGCATCAAGCAGAGTCGCAAGGTGGTGGCAGCCTTGCGGAGTTATCCACGAGGTCGTAGGCCGTTGGGACCTTGCGGCAGCCTTACCTAGCCATGGCCTCACAATGGCCGTCGAGTTTCTTTTTCTCTTTCCTTTCTTCTTTTCCTCCTATTTTCATCTTTTTCTTTATTACTCCTTTTCCTCCAATAATTTCTTTCCCTCTCTTTCATTCGTTTCTTTCCCTCCATCCGTCTACAAGGTAAGCAAAGACTAAAGGTTGTTAGGATAGATTTCTTTCCCTCCTTTATTTGTCTACTAGGGTAACAGAGACTAAGGGGAAAAAATCACTTTAATGATGAAGGTGGAGAGGAATTATTAAGAAACCATATCAGCATGACATTATAAGGTACTGAACCATATCGTTTCGATCATAAACCCAAACTCTGGCATGACTCAAAATTTTAAACCTTGGGGTTAAATTGTTTGTTATAGTAAGATAAGTTATCTTATATATTTTAACAAACTGTAACATGTTCACTTTCATAATCAACAAGTTGTTTTTTACTTTATTTTCTTAGTAACAAATACAATGACAAATTAAGTATGTTTAGGACATTTTTCACCCTTATATTTGCTTATATAGCATGCATTTTTATTTTAATTGACACAAATATAGTTTCAAGTGTCTATCCTTATTGCTTAGCATGAATAAGACATTGTTGTCGTCAACAGATATTGATGTTGATATTATGTCATTGCAGATGAATGCCATTGTCTTCCGGGGTTAGCACCAACCAAGACAAGCCTATCTCAACCTATCTTGTCGGTTCCATCAGAAAGAGACCAAGAGTGAAAGATTCTTTCTCATGACTCATCCTTTGACTTTGTGTGTCAATCACATGGAGCAGATGAAAAGAGTATAAAAAGACAAGGGAAAGAGGTGAAGAACCATTAAAGAATCAACACTAGGAAAGAGACAGGGTAACACCTAACTTTGAAAAATCCATATGTTATGTGTCTGTTCCAACTCCAGCTATGTTAGTCCAATTCATGATTAGCCAAGATATATTTATGGACATGAAAAGAATTCAATTCTAGTACTAGATATTTTATAAGCATTATTTAATTTGGATCTTAAAAAATTATAGGGTTAATTTAGGATGTTATAAGAATCAATGCTCCCATCGACTAAAAAGAGCAAATTGGTATATATTTAAACTAATTGGAATCCCCTGTCTCTACCCCTTTTTCCAAAGGATTTACAGTATGTGAATCCCGAGTAACATTCTTAGCTTTAGATCAAATTAACCCATCGTTATCTCTCCTAAATATTGTTGTTACTGATTACAAATGAAGTTGATAACAAATTGGATTTGATAAGACACTAGAAACATTGATTTGAGACCTCCTTATCCTAGATCTTGATTTGAACAGATATTTTTTAGGAGGCCTGAATTCCTACAGGCATAGACATTACCTGATCTAATTCCTTAATTTAGATAGCACATCAGTACGTTTGAAAAAGACCTTTGTGTGTTTCTTCAAGTTCTCTTGGAAAAGATATAGGGATCTCTTCCAACCTTATATGTCATGATTCCTTACTTCAACAAGATAGACAAAAAAATTTACCACTCTTTTCAAAAGAAAAATCCAAACCATTGTCATGTTTGGTATTTTTCTAAACCAAGATGGTAAAGTTAGTCATTCTTCATTAGCAGATGGGATTTCTCGATCAAAACTCCCAAACTATTGTCATGTTTGGTATTTTCTAAACCAAGATAAGTCTTGTGTCTTAATGATAACATCTAGAGTTCTTTCAACATTCCTTCTAATAGATGATTAGTGAAAGACAACAAAAAATTTACCACTCTTTTCAAAAGAAAAATCCAAACCATTGTCATGTTTGGTATTTTTCTAAACCAAGATGGTAAAGTTAGTCATTCTTCATTAGCAGATGGGATTTCTCGATCAAAACTCCCAAACTATTGTCATGTTTGGTATTTTCTAAACCAAGATAAGTCTTGTGTCTTAATGATAACATCCAGAGTTCTTTCAACATTCCTTCTAATAGATGATTAGTGAAAGACAAAGAAAAACAAAGTCTTCTGGTTTGATTCAGAAAAGAGATAGGACAATAAACTGAATAAATACAGCCATATGAACAAATACAAACAAGAAGGTTAAAAATAGAGTGTGGAAGCTTCAGCTAGTGGTGTTTGGATTAGAGTGTTGATTCATATTAATGGATTAGAGTGTTCAGTTTTGCTAATATCAAGTTTAGGTCAACACTAGCTAAGATTTGTTGAGGTGGACATTTTTGTTATAAAACAATGTCATTTTAAGTTATTTGCATACTCAAAGGGTGTGAAGCACAATGGTAATATGCAAGATAATGAGCTTCCAGGGCTAATTAGTGCAATTTATTCTTTTTAAATCAATGATGATATTTGCAAAATTATACAACTACAATGCATATATGTAACATAGTGATCTTGCACAGATCTTGCACTTGAACAATGAGTGGAAAATGAAAAGGAGAACAGAATCTACAAAAACACTTACATTATCATTTATACACTCCTCCAAAATGAAAGTTTGAACCCTTGTTGTTATAGAGCCTCCACCAACTTGTCTACCAATAGAAAAGAACACCCAATAAGAATTAAAGACTTCTAGAATACCTGAGGAAAAAGGAGGGGAACAGATGGAAAGGACAAGACTGAAATTCCTTTTATTTGGTAAACATAAAAGGCATGTAGAAGAGAAAGGAAGCGAAATAAAGGGATAAGTTTTTCTCCCTTCCCTGTGTTCAATTAAGTTTCAAGAAATCCAATAACCCATTTATTGATGTAAACATACACTTAACTGTATGATTCTAAAATTCAACAGGTAAACAATAATCATCATTATCACTTAGTCCCTCAAATGCACTCTAACTCCTCTCACATCCAACAGAGCTATATGTTAGGTTAAGAATCTAAATTGTCGTTCTTTACAAGTGGGGAGAACCTCATTCAAACAATGGCCACCAATGTAATATCAATTTAAATTAATAAGTGCTATTAGTAAATTATATAATTTATTCAAAATGACTAACAAAGTTAACTAAATATTAGGTGAACTAAAATCAATGCTCTTTGACTCTTGTACCGCAGCTAATTGTCTTCACCAAAGAATTCAAATGCTCTTTTATATGCTTTCAATTCCATAACCATTATTTTGGATGGTAGGATCAAGAGAAAGAAAGTCTTTATACCATAATAGCACTATTAAACTCAACATATGAGTGTATCAACCATAATAGCACTATATCCATACCAGCACTATCAGACTCTTTACATGTGCGTATATGATCCACCATCAGACTCTATTTCCATAGAGTCTCTATAATAACAAAAAGGATTAAGGAAATAAGCAACCACGTGAAGAGCACTATCTAGTTGCTCCACATATTTGTCAATAGGATTCACAAAGAAGACTGCATTTTTAAAAAGTAGTTAGGCTTTCTTACCATCCTCTATAGCACAAATTCCATGGTTTTTTTATCTCCATCAACAAACCTTAACAACTTCACTAAAGGTAAAAAAACAAGTGTGAAATTTACACCAGAACAAAATTGTGTGATCATCACAATGGCATTTGCTCACTTGTTTTTACACTTCTAAGTCATTTGCATTGAACTCATTCATCCAAAGAAAATATCAATATCATCCTTAACTTAAGTTTGTATCCATAAGACTTTGAAATGAAAGAGAAGTTGCAAATCTTGTGATTCCAGGTCATATAAGATCCATTCTTTTGAGTGAAGTGGCACATTATGCTCAAAATCTTACAATGGTTGTATATAAAATTAGTGAAAGTTCTTGCCTTTTAAAAGTATTTTAATTTTCAATTCCTTACTAATTTTCTCAAGAATAAAGTCAAGAGTGTAAATTTCACACGAATATGTGCATGTACCTCTTTCATTAGCCTCCCAGCAGCTAAATTTAATGTAGCTATATGTTACTAATTGTATCATACTTTTGTCCACAATCTCATTTATGAATTCATCAACAATCTTAAAAATGTATTCAGTCATGTGGGAGCTCTCAAATGCATTAATGGACTTCAAGAAGCTTATGCCTAATTCATAATTTATGCATAAGTTCATAATTCTTTTGTCCCTCTTATCTCTCCATAAATAGTTCGCCATAGAGCAACTAGTATTGGTCCTACGTGAGTTGGATCGCTAGAGAGGGAGGAGGTGAATAGCGTGCCTGCAAATAAAAGATAATTATTCTCTTGCTGAGATTTCAACAAGAACACATAAAATGAATTAGTAGTGAAAACATAAACCAAAATGCAAGTAGATACCTAAGAGCAGTGTCGTGCTATGGCAAAATTAACATAGAATCCCCTATTATAGTGTGGTCTAGGGCCACTCCGGATCGTCTCAAGGAATGCAATAGAACCATAAATGGTAATTGGGGATTTGTTTTTCAAATTTGAACACTAAGAACAATAACTGTAAATCAAAGCAACTAATAGAACCATAAATTCACTAAACTACAATGGTGAACCAGGCTATGTCTCGTTGTATGGTACTCAGTTGTTCTTAGCGATAACCGAAATCTCGGTTCTACACCTAATGTTCTTACTCGACACTCTGAAGAATTAGTTGACGACACAATCTCCTTAACTTAAAAGAAAGTTTACAAACAACAACTACCTAAGTTCCTTACTTCCGCATGGCAATCATAGATTACAAGTTGATCAACCTTAATCTAACCTACCTATATCTTGCATTCTAAATGAACAATAGAAATTCTAACATTCAACTGAAAACAAGATATTGCATAAATAAGTAAATCAAAATGCATTCACGGAGTAACAATAGTGTGAGGAAGTAAAACCCAATCCATTCTCATGGTCAACCGATTACAAAGTGTTTGCTTTTCCATGGAACTCGGATCCGTGTTCCAAAGAATAAGTTAGATGACGACTAATGAGCTGAAAATCTCCAACAACAGAAGCCAAGTAAGGGGTTGCTGTGATTCTTCGTCAAATCTGCCTAAAATCCACTAAGAACCAATTGCTCATGAAAACCGAAGCATTGAGAGAGCGAATGAATCGAGGAAGAATGGCTGAGCAAGAAGAGGGCAGAGGATCCTTGCGCCTTCTTCTCCTCTACGAACTGTGCACTGGAAGGAGGACTGATCAAGAAGACGGCGGAGGATCCTCGTGCCTTCTTCTCCTCTACAAATGATGTGCTACTCTCCCTCTGCTCCAATATGTCTGACGCTGCCTAGTTCCTCCGGGAAAGTGCGTGACCGAAGGTGCTCAGAGGAGGAGCGTGAGAGCCCTCCCAAGGGGAGTGTTGCATTCGGAAGTGAAGCTATTGGGATGAGGATGAGTTGCGTGTGGTTCCCCGCGTGCCTTTCACAACAATGACCACCACCTCAGCATAATAGAAATCATACCTTCACATCCTGAACTGGTGGCACCTAACTCCTCCCACTAGGTCGAACTGCCCCACCTTTTTCAACACTTACTGGTCATCAATCTAAAGATTGAGTGTCTAAAGATCGATCTAAATTCGGATGCCTATCCAAGGACTTTCGGGACATTGATATCCTATTCTCACAAGAAGAAGGTTAGACAGGTGTTGAGGCGGACCTCAGCGAAAACCCCTCCGACGCTTAATCCAAATCTTAGAGGAGAGACTAACAAATAAGCAAGATTGCATAGAATAACATAGGATAATGTACCTCTCGATGTTGACATTATTACCATATACGAGAAAAATGGTAAAAACTATCCCGCCTTTTCTATCAAGACACACCTATATCATTGTTGTTCTTCTCTTGCCTTTTCTCAAAGCACATAATTGTATCATCGTTGTTCCTCTCCCACCTTTGTAACTATCATCGTCGTACTCGAGTTTGAGCTGTTAAAGTTTCTAACTCCTAAGCATACTCGAGTTCGGGTTCCTGAGCCCTCGGCTACTGAGTACGCAAATTGTCGAACACTCGGGCGATGAGCGCTTGAATGCTCATGGAAAAGCTGGGTGAACGTCATGGTGCTTAGAGCATCCGCATCCGTTCTCGATAATATCTCTAACATTTAGAGTAAACCATCTACTTTATTAAATTTAGACAATTATTTTTCATTACATACTACATCAGCTACCCTAAAATTTCCATTATCTTTATTCTTTCTTCTCTCTTTTCTATTTTTTTTATTATTTTTTTCTCTCACTATATAATATCTACTTTTCATTAACTAATCCATTCCCTTTATTTTTTCTCTCTCCCAAATTAAAATGATATTTTAATGTTTAAGGAATAGATTTCATTCCCTAAATTTAGAGAAGTACTATTCATGAAATCTAAATTTAAGGAATGGATAAGGTAGCTGATGCAAAGGTTTTTTTACGTAAAATGTAAAATTTAAGATAAATTCTGTATTTAGGGAATCTGATGTGGATGCTCTTAGCAACATTGCTGGTTTTCTCAAAGCGGGTCCCACCTTGATCGATGCATGAACCTATGATGTTCTCAAAACGAGTCCCACTTTGGAATGCATGGAATGCTCGACAATGTAGCCACTCCTTTGGATTAAGCGATCCCACCTTTGATGAATGCATAGAGTGCTTGGCTTGATGAGTGGATAGAGTGCTCAGCGCATGTTAAAAAGAGAGAGAGAGAGAAAAGGGGAGGGCATGAAGGCAAAGTAAAGAGAAGCGTAGGTTTGATTTGGTTCAAGGGCAATAAAAGCAATTGATAATGGTCATTATTGGTGGAGGTTTCGGGTGACCATTGAAAGGTAATAATGATAGTTGGCGACCGTTACAGAACGAGAATATTAATGTCATAAAGGGTGCCGTCTCTGACTCCTAAGCACCTTCCATCCTCCTCTTTTCTTATGGGTCCAACTCAGTCAGCCCATCTTGACAATCACATATTATTATGGAGTATCAAGGAAGAATTCAGGAAAAAAAAAGACTAAAGGACAATAAGAACAAAGACAACAGGGAAGTAAGCATTGATCAAATAGCTGATTGCTAATTGTGTGCTCCCCGATTGTATTACACATTACATTACCCGGAAAGCAACAAACAGAACGCTGACAAACGTCTAAATTTCTTTTTTTTGGGGGGTTCAAATCATGCGAGCAAAATTGGTTGAGAATCGAAGTAATAGATGAGCAAAAGAGGAGGAGAAGAAGAAAAGACGGAACGGACCTGGCTAAGGAGATCAAGCAATCGACGGGCTCCATGGCGATGAAGGCAGCCTTCAGATATACGAAGCTCGAAGGTTTACTGCAAGCTTCAGTTGCCGAATCCATCTCGTCAATCCAAACCTTCGCCCCGTCCAGCCGCCGCCTCTCTTTTCTCAAGGAGTTATTCCGTCAGAAAAACCCTTTATATAGTTCCAATATTTATTTTATTAAGTCACCTGAATGTTTGTTGATGTTTATGGTAAAAATTATATAATATATTTTAACATCCAATCATTATCGAGATAGAAATAATAATATATAAAAAATTAAGGATAATAAAAATACAGTAAATAAATATCTTTATTGACCGAACAAAACATAGTTGAGTTTTAAAATAAGTTAAATAACAACAAGCGCTGAAGAGGTCGATGATATGTCGAATAAGGCCGGTTATATTTTCTTTGAAAAATGATATGTTTAAGAAAAAAAATTTAAGGAAAAATTTAAGGATAGATATATAAAATGATGAAGCTCATAAAAAATGAAATGTATAAGATATGAAATAAAACTAAGTACTCGAATAATTGTAGCAACCACAAATAGTCTATGTAGATTAAATCATTTATTTCCCTTTCTTTACAAATCATGTAATTGTCTTAAATGTGGTATAAAAATTCCTTATGTGATTGGTTCAAGACCTATCAATCAATTTGTTGACTTATGATTTAATCAACTTATTAATCAATTACTCAACTAATTCATTTATTAATCAGTTGATTCAAACTAATTTAATTAACTCGTTACTAAATTAATCAACGCCCTAATTAACAAATCAGTTAGTAACCTCATTACATGAATTACCTTATCATTCATAAATCTTAATCAATCTCAAATATCAATTAATCAAATGAATCTCACAGTAAGTCATGGATTTTCTACGTTATTTGGAGCTAACCTGATTAAATTAATCAAATACAATTTTTAATCAAATTGCTTCATTACGCTATAGACGACAAAGTAAAGTCGCTACCAGTGGTTAATAGCAACATCAAGTGGTGTCGTGCAACTCCTTAGGCGGTGACAGTGAGCAAGAAGGCATCTCGCGAGTGGTGCTAGCACACGATGTCGATGGCAGCCATTAGCGTAGGCAGAGGGCAACGTCGATAGTCGAATGCTCAAGCAGTGGCAATGGTAAGCTCATATAGGACATGTGCTAGGGTGACCCAGTGATCGTCACACGTAGTGGTGATCGTCGCGTGTAAGGACAATCCCAACAAGGAGGTGGCTCAGGATTTGTGCTCGTGACGACGATGAAGAAATAGGTGGCAGTAGCAATGATTGGGAGAAGATTGGCATAGGCTCCGATTGCTCACAAGGGTAAAGGGAGGAGCGACTTTAAGGCGAAAGTTGTCGATGGTCGGTTGGCGGTGGTGAATTGGGGAGAAGAAAGGATCGGGTGAGAGGGGAGAGGGCGGCGGCGACGTCAATTAGGGCACGGGTGGAGCAAGAAATGATTTAAAGAAATTAAACATTTCCTCATTAAAATAAAGTTCACAAAAATAGGCTTTCCTCTTACCCGTTTATCCCCTAAAATATAAAAAGACTTCTTTAAAATCCAAAAAAAATATAAAAATTCTCAAATATTCTATGAGATTATTTCCTAATTAACACTTATTATTTAATTATCATTTAATTATCGTATTTAACATTACTATCAGGCCTTTTGGGAAGAACTCAAGAGCAAAGTCATGAGAGCTTAGACCCAAAGTGGATAATATCATATCATTGTGGAGATATGTGGACATCCTTCAGTCACAACAAATAGTATCAGAGTCATGATCCAGACCAAATACCATATGGGGTGGCCTTGAACGAAATTGAGGGTAGGTCCGAAGTTGATCATGAGTGATTAGATGCTCGTAGGGAGGCTCGAAGTAGGTCAAGGTGATCGAATGCTTGGGAGCCTGGAGTAGGTCAGAGTGACCGGATACTTGCGGAGAGACGAGTAGGTCGGGGTGACCAGATGCTCACGAGGAGGCCCGAAACAGGTCAAGGTGATCGGATGTGGATGCTTACGGGGAGGCCCAGAGCAGGTCAGGATGATCGGATGCTCGTGGAGAAGCTCGGACCATGAGAGCAATTATGGTTCTTTATTTGAGGGGGGGGATTGTTGGGATTCAATCAAAGTCTCACATTGGAAAGATTTGGTAAAGATAATGGGTTTAAAAGGATATAGGATATTTCCATTGGCATGAGAGCTTTTAGGGAGAATCCAAGAACAAAATCATGAGGGCTTAGGCCCAAAGTGGATAATATCATGTCATTATAGAGATATATGAGCATCCTTCGATCATAAAACTATCCTTGATAGAGGAAAATTTGGAGGTGACTATGTCCTTGACTAAGAAAATTTTATAAGCAACTCTATCTTTAATAGAGAAATATTTTGAGATGATTCTATCAAACACAAAGGAAATACTTTATCCCTAACTAGATTTAGTAAGAAGAAATAGAAACACCTAAAGATCTACATAAATGATCCATGAGCAATACTTCAACACTAACAACCCTCAAAACACAATGATCAATAATATAATACGACAAGATTATAAGGGGAGTTGAGAAGGAAGTTTTCATAGGAGGTTCTCTTTTTTTTGACATTTTTTATATTTCTCAACATCTTCACTTATGCTCCCATAGACGACACCAAAATGATGAGACAAAAATCCTCATTTGAGAGCAATATGGCGAGAGCTGAAATGATTGATGACGCTTTTGATATCCTTCTTTTGATGTGGTTGAACTCTTTATGACACCGAAGAGGCTTTCTTCTTCTGATGTGGTTAACTCTATGAAGAATAACTGTTGGTACAATTACCCTGGGTCAAGATTGACCAGGTTGACTAAGCTTGAGTTGACTCAAGTTTAAGTCTTGATATTTGAGTTTCGATGTTTAACAATATATGGAGATTACAGTAATAATTGTCCGTATGTGGAGATTGGTCAAGTAGGTCAAGATTGACCAGATAATTGATTGAAAAGTCCTAACTAGAAGTTAGGAAAGGGAAAGTACAATGAGAAGGTTGACAGAAGATGAAAATCTAGGTGGGTCAGTATTGATCGGACACTTGGTGTTAAAAGTCCTAGTGAGTGAAGCCAGACAAATGGAAAGTCCTAGTGAGTGAAACTAGGCAGATGGAAAATCCTGGTGAGTGAAGTTAGGTGAAAGCCCTAGTGAGTGAAGCTAAGCAGAAGGAAAGTCCTAGTGAATGAAGCTAGACAGAAGAAAAGTCCTGGTGAGTGAAGCTAGGCATGTGGAGGTCCAGGTGGATCAAGGTTGACCGAACATCTGGCGTTGGGAAGTTCAAGTGGGTCAAGGTTGATCGGACACTTGACATGAGATGGGAAGCCCAAGTGGATCAAGGTTGACCAAACACTTGGCATGAGATAGTAAGTCCAAGTGGGTCAAGGTTGACCAGACATTTGGCACAAGAAGAAAAGTCCAAGTGGATCAAAGGCTTGACCGAACACTTGGCAAAGAAGTCATAGCATGTCAAGACTGACCAGATGCTGGGTAATAAGGAGTCCCAACAGGTCAAGGTTGATCGGATGTTGGGTAAGGAAGCCCTAGACTTTGGTTGGGAAGTTAGGCCTTAGTAATCAACTAGGTCAGTTGATTACCATAGCTTAATCGATTAAGGTAATCGATCAAGCTTGGAAATATGAGAGAGACTCTCTAATCGATTAGTGTAATCAATTAGGACACCGTAAACGATTAGGGTAATCACTTACGGTGCTTTTCGCATCGAATAGAATGTTTCTATTCGAAGCTTAAGCAATTAGGTTGATCGCTTAAGCTATTTTTCATGAAAGGTATAAAGAGGTTGGTAAGCGATTAAGTAGGGAAGCTTAATCGCTTACGGACTATTCTCGCGTAAACAAAAAGGTTCTTAATCAATTCGGCTAATCGATTAAGAACACTTAAGCAATTAGAGTAATCACTTAAGGTTGAAAATATAGTCATTATCAGCTTGATATAGGGCATTCACGTGGATAGTCTTTGGATCTCTCCTTCCACTCTCCTACGATTCTTCTCAGGTGATCAATGTTGGTGCAGGAAGCACTATATGATCAAACCTGTATTTTGATAATGACCAAGGATTCAAAAGTTAAGATATCTTGTTGTCTAATAAGGTGATTGAGCTTGCAGAAAAGTCTTAAGTTGTCTTAGGCAAGTCCTAGTGGATTCTAGGCAGGTGAAAAATCCTAGGAGGTGGTAACCCTAGGTCCTAGGGGACGGTAACCCTAGGTGATGAAAAGTACTAGCTGCGGTTAGGTAGGTGGAAAATCCTAGGGGTGGTAACCCTAGGTTATGGAAAACCCTAGGGGAAGGTAACCCTAGGTCTTAGGGGGTGATAACCTTATGCCAAAAGTCCAGTTGGTCTGAAGGACCGGTCTGACAACAGGTAACTTCTCCTGAGAGGAGTAGGTGAGGACACATTCCCCGGTAAGGGAACATTAGGTGTCGATTCAACCTAGGGTTTCCGGAGGAAATCCAAAGTCAAAATCCGATAGTTCAAAGGCTGTCAAAGTTATTTATTTGCATATTATCTGCTATGTACTAACTTTATTTTGTAGGAGACTAACACTTTATGCAGGATTAGAATCGACCGAGATCGGTCAACCGAACCTCCAAGCAGCAAGATCATAGTTCTAGCGAGTGGACCGGGTTCGACCAAGGGATTGGTCGACCGAACCGAGGATAAACGGTGACGTTGTTGAGCTGAGTTGATCGGACTATATGAGTTGGGGATCAGTCAACCGAATGACGGGATCGGTCAACCGAACAAAGAAACTCTATCCGAGCAGCAAAACCAGGATTGGAAGGTTGACCGATTCAGGTGGGATCGGTCGACCGAACCTGGGGATCGATTGACCGATCTGATTCAAGTTAAACCTAATCCCGAGATCAGTGGATCTGAATCAGGTCTGAAGAATCTATAAAAAGGAGCCTCGACTAACACTGACAACATAATTCAGAACGATCTTCTAAGCTGCTCGTTGCTCCGAAATGACTCAACAATGCTCAGCTGCCCCGACAATCAACTGTTGGACCTTGTAATTATTTTGATGTGATCAACCAAATTTAGGTTAGGTCATGTTTATTTTTTATCCCTATGTCTAAGCGTGCAGGAGCTTATGAGCGCAGGAAGTCGAGCAAAAGACGCAGCTGGCGAGAAGGACGGCACGGGAAGGGAGCTGACGGGCTCGGTGTGTCCGAAGGACGGGATAGTTACGGAAGAGTATACCAGTGGGCGAGAAGAACGTGCGCGACGTTCAAGGGACGTAAATCTGGGGCGAAAGACTGCTCGAGAAGAAGCCCGGAAATTGGGTTCGGGTGAGCCCTATTCCGGTTGGCCGCAATCACCCAAGTGAGCAGAACCAGAGCAAGTCAACCGAGAAGTTGACTTGACAAGTGTTCGATCGATCGAACATCTTAATCGGTCGACCGAACCCCTGTCATCAGAGACCAACTGTTGGTGACATGTCAGCAACCAGTCGTTGGTGAAGTGATCGGTCGACCGAACCGGAGATAAACCAGAGACCTGGTCGAGCGATTTGATCGGGCAAGATCAGGTGAAGACCGTTGGCTGATCGGTCGACCGAATACTGTGACCGGTCGACTGAACGCAGGCTCGATCCAAAGAGGCTACATCTGGATGGAAGGTTGGGCAGGTTCAGCAAGTTCGGTCGACCGATCCCTCTCGAGTCAAATCCTGATCCCGAAGATCAGGAGATCTGATAAGTTCTGGAACCCCTATATAAAAGGGCCTCGAATAGCTATTCGACATCAACTCTGATTTTCATTTCCAAGCAACTTGTAAGAGCTCTTAGTATAAAAGGCTTCTCCGCCTTCAGAGAAGGAGACTTTCCTAGTGCGCTTTCCAACTGCCTTAGATTAACAATCGTCTTGGTTGTAACCAAGTAAAACACTGAGTATGTTTTTCTCTGTTTTTATTTTAACTTTATTTAATTTTATAATTGTTGCCTTTATTTTAAAGTTGAAAGCTTTCAGGGGGGTATTCTTTCTTCCAGGCAATTCACCCCCCTCTTGCTGGTCCCCGCTGCACCAACAATTGGTATCAGAGTCCAACAGCCTTAAAAGTACTAACCGTCGACTGAAGCATAAAGATCAAGACAATGGCCGGCACGAACATTCATCCCCCAAAGTTCGACGGAGATTTCGCTACGTGGAAGCGAAAAATGGAGGTATTTTTTAAAACAGACTTCGATATTCTTATTACTATGAAATATGGTTTTGTAGCTCCAAAAGATAAAGAAGAGTATCAATGGACAAAGAAGGAGCAAGTAGATTTCGTCGCAAACGGAAAGGCGAATTTTCACCTGCTCAGTGTTCTGCCACCCAAGGAGGTAAGTCGAATCGGAAGCTACGACTCCGCGAAAGACCTCTGAGAAAAATTTCTGGAGCTTCACGAAGGTACCTCAGAAGCAAAATTGGCAAGGCGGGACATCCTCCAAACTCAGCTGACGAACCTCCGGATGAACAACGACGAGAAGGTAGCGCAACTCCAAGCGAGAGTCAAAGATCTGATAACTCAACTGACCAACCTCGGGGAATCAGTAACAAATCGAGACTCAATCCGGTACGCGCTCAATGCCTTCCCAAGAACTCCAGAATGGGCGTCCTTAGTAGATGCTTACTACATCTCTAAGGATTTTGAGGTAAGTAGTTTAGAAAACTTATTCTCTACATTCGAACTTCACAAATCTCGTATTGCAGAACCTAAACAAATAGAGAAGTCAAACCTCAGCGTTGCCCTACAAGCAGAGATGGGCGATCCTGACTCCGAAGCGTCGATCGACGGAACCAAAGCGACGCTATTGGTAAGAAAACTAAATAAATTTATTAAAACTAACAAATTCAGATCGCAGTCGAAAAAGCATCAACGCAACAAAAGGATGATCCGATGCTACAACTGCAATGAGGAAGGGCACATCAAGGATGATTGCCCCAAGTTGAAGAAAAGGCACAAAGAGAAGCCTCAGAAACTGACGTCCTCTACACACAAAAGTCTTAAGGCTACATGGGATGATACTTCATCCTCTGAGTCAGAAGTCGAAGCCTTTTCATGATTAGCACTGATGGCCAACCATCTCTTTAAAGATGACTTAGACTTAGAGATGAGCATAGATCAAGGGGGAGAATCAGAAGAGGAGAGCTACAATGAAGGGGGAGCATCACCAAGTGAGGTAGGTAACGTACGTGATCTTACCCCTACTCAGTCTTTTTGATTTATCAAAGTACTTACAAAAGATCTAGCAAAATTAGAAAATAAAAATGCTAAATTGAAATTAAATTAGAAGAATCATGCTCCTTAGAGTTATTTAACGACCTAAAAATAGAAAATGATAGTTTGAAATTACAAATTGAAAACTTGAAAACTGCTGCATGTTCAAAAACAAATGGCTTTCAAAAATCAAAACTTAAAATTTATGGAAAGCTAAATTGTTATATAAGAAAACATCAGGGACAACTCCGAAAAATTTCCAAGACTTATGTACCGCCCAAATATTTAGCTAATCCTATAGCAAGGAACCTATACTGGGTTCCAAAATCTCTACTAGGTTAAAATTCTCAATATTTTTTTTTACCTAAGTTAAATTTTTAGAACTTATTCTTAAAAATAATTTAAAATTTAAAATTTGCACTTAGAATTTTTTGCAACTTCTGATTGCCGAGCTGAATGAATTTTAGAATATAGGGTCTCCGACTTATGATATTGTAAGTAAAACTAATTTTACCTTGTATGATGCCTTATTATAGACCATTAGTAATTTTTCAACGTACTCAATATTGTCAGGATGAAGCATGGATGGTAAGTTAGCATGCCCATATTATATGTGACTGAGTTTGATGCATTTTTATTATCTTACGGTGGAAGGTATCTTAGTTTAATAATCACCAAAAAATTTTACTAGTTGAACATCCTTTCATGCGAAATAAGAAAATTTTCATAAAGAATGTTGTAGTTAGGAAACTTTTGCCAAAACTCTTATCAGGTGAAGAAATCATTGACCAAATAGACAACTACGGATTCTTATAGTATCCTATAGTGATTCTAATTAGATAAATAAATACATTGTTATGACATACGAGTGTGGTTAGAGGAAAAGAAGTATTTTCTGGGAGTTGTCATATATTAAAGTATGTACTCATTTGACATAATTTAGATGTAATGCATGTTGAGAGAAATTTCTTCGATAATATCTTCAATATTATGATATATGTGCCTGGAAGAACTAAAGACATTGCAAAATCATGTGAGAAATTAAAAGAACTAGTCAGTAAACCAGACTTGTATCAGAATAAAATAACTAATAAATTTTTAAAGGCTTATTATACATTGGACAAAGATGGTAAGCAAGTTTTATGTAGTTAGTTAAAAGAAATCAAATTCCTAGATGAGTATGCCTTGAATATGGCTAATGCATGGACATGAATATATTAAAAAAGTTTGAAATGAAGAGTCATGACTGTCAAATCTTCATGCAAAGACTTATTCTAATAGTTTTTCATAACCTACTTCCTAATAACATTTAACAAGCATATATAAACTTGAGTTTATTTTTTAGAGATTTGACATCAAGATATATTGTGACTATCAATATGCTTCGACTTGAAACAGAGATTCTTGTCATACTATGTAAACTAGAGCACATATTTCCACCCAATTTTTTTGATTCGATGGAACATCTACCAATACATTTACCTTACGAGGCATGACTAACTAGTCCTATGTAGTACAGATCGATATATCCATTTGAAAGATTTTTGAAAAAAATAAAAAATAATATTTGTAACAAAGTAAGAGTTGAGAGGTCAATATATAATGTCTATTTAGTTGAACAAGCACCATCTTTATGCTCATATTATTTTATTGATAATATCAAAACTAGATATCGCAAGTGGCCTCCAAATTCTGATGATACTCAGTCAATAGACCTCAGAGGTGCTTTCTATTTTTAAGTTTCTTGGTAAGCCAATGGGTGTATCTATTTGTAGATGGTTAACTTAATAAGAATACTATACTGCACATACATAGACCTAAACTATGATGAGGTTAAACCCTACATAAAGTGAGTTAACTTCTCTAATAAAACATTTATTCCGTTGTATTTGTTTTCTATCCCAATTATCTTAAAATTACTTTCCATGATAGCTTATACGAACAACAACTACAACTACAAAATCCATCAATGGGTGCAAGTGAGGTAGCTGAAAAGTTAGAGGTGGATTTGCATTATGGTTTCAAATGTATGTAAGTTAGATAATTTTCCAAAATTTTTCATCAATGTGTATTAATTCCCATCTAATTTATATCATAACTACTTTTATAGGTGAAAGACAGTAGAATGTCAAATATGCAAGATGAAAGGATAATGAATCTTGTATTAGGTCTGTAAATAATGGTCTACTTTGGTTACTATGTTAATGACTTCAAATTCCATGTGGTATAATGAGATTTACGCATATTAACCTATAATTCTGGTGTTTATATTAAAGGATCTATTGATAACCATAACACTGAGTTTGATTACTATGGTAGACTTGATGAAATCATAGAGGTTGAATATCTTGCATTATCCATAAAAAGATGTCTGCTACTCAAATATTCATGGTATGATCCGACTCCAAGAGTAGGTACCAGAATACATGCAAACTATAATTTAGTTGGGGTTAATGTAAATAAATTGTGGTACAAGCAGGACAAGTTTTTTATATTGAATACCATACGAAGAGAAGAATATCTAGTGAATGGTTGATTATTTGTCGAATGAAGTCTCACTCGATCATAGAAATGCCAAACACTATCACTATTCAAAAACTATGATGCATTTTAGAATGACAAAGTGGAGAGATATTTAGTTGATTCACAACTACTTTAATTCACATCCCAATTACTTGTAGATGTTAATGTCATTTATGAGGAGATAGATGATGGAGAGATGTCCAAGAGTGAAAAGCTTGTTGAACTAACAAAGTCCAGCGATAAGCACTTAGAAAATGTTAATGTTTATGATTCATATTGCAATGTAATAATAATAATTAAATATTAGCATTATTGTTCATCAAGTAAGTTATGGTTTCATCTTATTTTTTTTGCATATATCATGATGTTAGTAATAATATTATGATGTGTTGTAATGTTATTTTGTAGATATTATCATATCAGACCAAGTAGTCGCATCCTATGGCCAGATTGTGGTAAAAATTGTTGGGGACTTGTAAGTATTTATATTAATATAAATTTAAATTTATATATGACTTTATTTATAACATATTTCTCATACCTTAACTTTTTTCATGCAATTTTATTCCAGATGGTCATTGGGTAGTAACGTACATTAGCAAAAAATTTAAAGAATAAGTCTACACTTTTGGTACTACATGGAGGTATATAGACAAGGAGATGAAAAATTTCTATTACTTGAAATTTTTGGTAAGTAAATTGAATATGCTTGATATTGTATCATATATATATATATATATATATATATAGATATATCATTTTTATACTAATTTGTCAACTTATTATTATAGGAAAATATACTTGGGAGGTAGGGTAGGAGGCTCAATTTAAAGATACTTAGAATGCTTATTGTGTAAAATTGTACAAAGACCTTCTATACAAGTTGAGAAGGAAGAGATCTGGGCTACATGGACTACTACATGGGTTGCAAAAAGGTGATAGTCAAATTCTGTAGCTGCTTGATCAAATAAAAATACAAAGCCCACCAACCAGAGAACCGGATCTGCGAAGCACACTTCCTGATCCCAATCTATTATAGAGCATGTTATCGATTTGGTGAGTTTAATTTAAAGTTATATAAGCAAATTTTAATTTATTATCGATTGAACTTGTATAAATTTGATGTTATTTTTTTGTGTATGTAGGAATGTACTTTACAAAGACAACCTACTTGTTGGGAGATATTTAATAAGACTCACAAGAAAAAGGTTGACACATTTGTCGATACTCGATCTCAGTCCATAGACGTAAAAATATTAACTTTATTACATATAACTGTTAACAATGATTAACTTTAGTAATTGTATACAATATATTAATCATATACTTCTCTTCACACAAGAGGAAATGACTAATAGAGTGACTCAAACATCTTAACCATTAGTAGAGGGAGGGGAGTCACAAGCTTTATCCATTGAGGCAATAAATGACATTTATAAGAAAAAAGAACTCCCTCTACAACCTTGACTTCCAGACCAAAGTGACATATGATCGTTTGAGGACTCCTAGGGGGCATCCTAGTTCTTCTTCTACTAAGGTGCAGTTGTTAAGATAAGAAAATCAAGAACTAAGGGATCGACTAGCAAAAGTGGAGCGGAGAATAGTCGATTGGGAGGTAAGAGATGATGTTGTCTGGTCCGAGATACGAGCGGTCATTGCTCAATTTACCATATCACAGTATCATTTTGAATCACAGGAGACTCAAGACCCATGTGCCCCTATTGAGTAGCTCATTATGAGATCTGTTCAACTACAAGTTAATTTTTTTTATCACTCATAAAACATACAAAATATATTTATTTAGTTTTGATATTTTAATCTGCTCATCTCTAATTGTATTATATTTTCTTAGTAACAATTCATCGCTATTAATATATTCTATATATCACCACCATCAGATATCTAAAATATTATTCAGGTATCTCTTTTGTTTACATGTAAAATTAGTTATACATTCATATTTTTATTGTATTATTATCATTGTTAATTTTTGAATCAATTTGCCTTACATGATTATGATAATAATCTATCATATTTTACTTTCTACAGAATTTGATGGTACTAGCTCATAGGATTGTATTTGGATGTCTTTGTAGTAGATTATGGATATAGTTTGTATGTCTTTGAATTTGTGTATTATTATTGGATTTGGATAGTTTATTGTGGATATTTGTGATAGTTTATGTGGATTTGGATAGTTGATTGTGAATCTTTGTATCACAATTGTTTATGAATGTAATGAGTTGTGAATGTATCATTGATTTGATTATTTGTGTATAGATTATAATGAGTTTGTGAATGTATAGTTGATTGGATTAGTTATTTGTGTATAGATTATTGAGGTTTGTGTATAGTGTAATGGAATGTAAACATGGTTTATATTGATTTTGTGATGGTTTGTAGTGATTTAAAAAATGTAGATAGGGTAATTGCAAATTTGAAGAAGAATTGTGAAAATTTTCGAAGATTAGTGATGGAATTAAAGTTTCCGTCTCTAGAAACTTTAATTTCATTGCTAATTATTAAAATAGGAATAGTATCTTCTTTACGATAATTAGCGACGGAATCGTAAATTCTATTGCTAATTGGCGACGAAGATGTAAATTCTGTCTCTAATTTTAGCCATGAAATGTAACTTCCGTTGCTAATTAGCATAACGGAGACAATTTTTTCATCAACTAATTAGTGACAGAAATGTAAATTCCGTCACTACAATAAGAAATGGAAATTATGTTTCTATCGCTAATCATAGCCACGGAATTATATTCCGTAGTAAATTTACAAAGGAATTTAAAATCCGTCGCCCAAACCGTCTACGACCTAATTGTTGGTTGCTACTTGGAATATCGTACTGATTCCCCTGTACAAAAATTTTGTACAAGTCCTGAACCTTTCATAACAACCTATTGTGTTCTTTAGAAATTAAATTTGGAATCGCAAACAGAACTTAACATTATTGATTTCAAATTTAACTTATCTGTTCTAAGAGGTTTAGACTTGGATCGCAAACGATACTTAACATTATTGATCCAAATCCACTCACGTTACAAATTCGATTAAATATTTATTTCAGACATTGACTTCCAGGTTAAACATGGCGAGACACTAGGCCTTCCTGGGTATGGGATCATCCACCACTTCCTAGACAAAGTCTTTCAACGAAATTCAATATTCAATCTCCTTATAGTAACCCTAGGTTTAACCAAAAAGAACAATCGAATCACAAGATCGAAAAACAAAAGAAACACAAATCGAATCACAAATCTGAAAACCTAGAATCACTAGCCTCTTGTGTTTGATATTTCATATTGGACCCCGTGGTAGTTTTGATGTGATCAACCAAGTTGGTTAGGTCCTGCTGTGTTTGATCCCTGTGTCTGAGTGTGCAGGAGCTTAGGAGCACAGGAAGTCGAGCGGAAGACACAACTAGCGAGAAGGACGGCACGGGAAGGGAGCCGACGAGCTCAGTGCGTCCGAAGGACGAGAGAGCTGCGGAAGAGTACTCCGGTGGGCATGAAGAGCGTGCGCGGCGTTCGAGGGATGTTAAGCCGGAACGGAAGGCTGCTCGAGGAGAAGGCCGGGAATTGGGTTCGGGTGAGCCCTATTTCGGTTAGCCGCAATCACCCAAAAGAACGGAGCGTCGAAAGCTGAAGAAAGCAAGCTCGAATTGGAGCTGCCAGCTTGGAGGCGCCTCCAGCAGGCTTGGAGGCGCCTCCAGCTTGAAGGCGCCTTCAACCTTGTTGAAGGAGCCTTCAACAGGTCAAAGTGACCGTTTCAAGCTGCAGATAAAGTTTTATCCGCTCACCTCTTGGAGGCGCCTTGGACCCCTATTGGAGGCGCCTTGGACCCTCGAGATCATATTTCTAGAGGCTATTTAAAGGCCCCTAGAGCTAGGAATTCACAACAACTTCTGTATTCAACTCTGTAAGCATTTCCTAGCAGTAGTTCTGAGCCGTTAGAGTGTAAAAGGCTTCTCCGCCTTCAGCAAAAGAGAATTTTCTTAGTGCGCTTTTCATTGCCCTGGATTAACAACCCTCTTGGTTGTAACCAGGTTAAAAATTCTGTTTCTGCTTTTATTTTCTGCCTCGATTATTTTACTACTGCATTTGTTCTGAGTTGAAATCCGAGGAGGGTAGTTTTATTTTTTTGTTTACAGTAATTCACCCCCCTCTTGCCGGCCTCCGCTGCACCTACAATTGGTATCAGAGTCTGATCGTCTCAGAAGGACTAACCGCCAACTGAAGCACTACGATCAAGACGATGGCCGGAGCGAACATCCATCCCCCAAAGTTTGACGGAGACTTCGCCACATGGAAGTACAAAATGGAGGTATTTTTTAAAATAGATTTTGATATTCTTATTACAATGAAATATGGTTTTGCAGCGCCGAAAGAAAAAGAAGAAAATACATGGAGCAAGAAGGAGCAAGCCGATTTCGTCGCCAACGGAAAGGCAGAGTTCCACCTGCTCAGTGTGCTGCCACCACAAGAGGTAAATCAAATCGGAAGCTACGACTCCGCGAAAGATCTCTGGAAGAAATTCCTGGAGCTTCACAAAGGTACCTCCGAAGCAAAGCTGGCGCGACGCGACATCCTCCGGACCCAGTTGACGAACCTCCGGATGAACCAAGACCAGAAGGTAGCGCAACTCCAAGCGAGGATCAAAGAGCTGATCACTCAACTCACCAACCTTGGAGAAGAAGTAACGAACCGGGACTCAATTCGATACGCGTTCAACGCCTTCCCGAGAACTCCCGAGTGGGCCTCCTTAGTAGATGCTTACTACATCTCTAAGGATCTCGAGGTAAGTACATTGGAATAATTGTTTTCAACCTTCGAACTTCACGAATCTCGACTTGCAGAAAATCTAGTAGAGAAGTCAAACCTCAACATTGCCCTACGAGCCGAAAAGGACGATCCTGACTCCGAAGCGACAATCGACGAAAACGAAGCTGCATTAATGGTAAGGCGTTTTAATAAGTTTTTTAAATCTAACAAATTTAGATCGCAGTCAAGTAAACATCGTCAAAAGAGAAGGACAGTCCATTACTACAATTGCAACGACGAGGGGCACATCAAGGAGAACTGCCCAAAATTGAAGAGCAAACAAAAGGATAAGGAAAGGAGCAAGAAGCCAGCTCGAACCAAACACAACCTAAAGGCCACGTGGGATGATTCATCATCCTCTGAATCGGAAGTCGAAGAATTTTCGGGACTAGCACTGATGGCCAACCATCAACTAGAAGACTCAAGCTCAGAGATGAGCATCGATGAAGGGGGATGAACATCAGAAGAAGGAAACAACAGTGAAGGGGAGCGTCACCAGATCAGGTAAGTAAGGTACGCAATCTAACCCCGTCTCAATCTTTTCGATTTATTAAATCGCTTTCTAAAGAGTTATTCGAATTAGAAAAAGAAAATAAAGAATTAAAAATGAAATTAGCAAAAGCATGTCCACTTGAAATATACGATAGTATAAAATCAGAAAATGATAAATTAAAATTAGAAATTGAAAAACTGAAATCTGCTACATGCTTAAATCAATTTCCAAACTCAAAATTAAGAGTTTATGGAAAATTGAACTGGTACATTAGAAACCATCAGGGTCAACTTAGAAAAGTACCGAGAAACTATGTAACCCCTAAATTTTTGAATAACTCTGTAGGAAGGAACCTCTATTGGGTTCCAAAATGTGTGCTAAATTAATTTTTTAATTAAAAAGCTTTAAGAGAGAAAATGAAACATTGAAATTCTTTATGGAAGCTTTGTCTAAGGAAGTGGTTGTTGCTCCAATAACCAAGAAGGCCTAGTGCCTCGCCACGACCTGGAAGCTAAAATATTGAAAGAAAATGTTTAATTAACTTTTTGAAAAAGCATTAAACAAGAATTAAATAATGCTTTGAAATTTTATCAAACACTCCTTAAAATAAACAAAAATTTCTTTTACTTAGATTTTTTTTTTAAAATTCTAACTTAAAATTTTTCTTGGAAATCTTCTGGAAAACTTCATTTGACTTAGATTTTTTTTAAAACATTCAAAAACTTAAGTTTAACTTAGAATTCTTTTTTTATAAAATTCTAAAAATATCACTTTTGCTTAGAAAAGTTTTCAAAAATTCAATTTAACTTAGAATTTTTTTCTAAAAATTCATTTTTGCTCAGAATTTTTTTTTCTATCTTAATAATTTGCTTACTATTCTCTTATTGGTACCCCATTTTTGTTGTGATCAAAGGGGGAGAGAAAGGTACAAGTTTAGGGGAGTTAGGAAAATTAGAATTTTACCTATCATCTTTTTTTTTAAAAAATATTTCTAAACTGTGTTGCAATTTTATTTATTGCAAATTTATGCTTAAATATGTTAGTTTAGTAACTTCCTTTAAAATTACTATTTATGTCCATTTGTAAACCCTAACTTGAACTTGGGTTGATGCACATCAAAAAGGGGGAGATTGTTGAACCCCGTGGTAGTTTTGATGTGATCAACTAAGTTGGTTAGGTCTTGCTATGTTTGATCCCTGTGTCTGAATGTGCAGGAGCTTAGGAGCACAGGAAGTCGAGCGGAAGACACAACTAGCGAGAAGGACGACACGGGAAGGGAGCCGACGGGCTCGGTGCGTCCGAAGGACAAGAGAGCTACGGAAGAGTACTCCGGTGGGCGTGAAGAGCGTGCGCGACGTTCGAGGGACGTTAAGCCGGAACGGAAGGCTGCTCGAGGAGAAGGCCGGGAATTGGATTCGAGTGAGCCCTATTCCGGTTGGCCGCAATCACCCAAAAGAACGGAGCGTCAGAAGCTGAAGAAAGCAAGCTGGAATTGGAGCTACCAGCTTGGAGGCGCCTCCAGCAGGCTTGGAGACGCCTCCAGCTTGAAGGCGCCTTCAACAAGTCAAAGTGACCGTTTCAAGCTGCGGATAAAGTTTTATCCGCTCACCTTTTGAAGGCGCCTTGGACCCTTATTGGAGGCGCCTTGGACCCTCGAGATCAGATTTCTAGAGGCTATTTAAAGGCCCCTGGAGCTAGGAATTCACAACAACTTCTACATTCAACTCTGTAAGCATTTCCTAGCAGTAGTTCTGAGCCGTTAGAGTGTAAAAGACTTCTCCGCCTTCAGCAAAGGAGAATTTTCTTAGTGCGCTTTTCATTGCCCTGGATTAACAACCCTCTTGGTTGTAACCAGGTTAAAAATTTTGTTTCTGCTTTTATTTTCTGCCTCGATTATTTTACTTCTGCATTTGTTCTGAGTTGAAATCCGAGGAGGGTAGTTTTATTTTTTTGTTTACAGCAATTCACCCCCCTCTTGCCGGCCTCCGCTGCACCTACATTTCAAGATCTAAACAAAAAGGATGAACTAGTTATGATGCGGAAACTAATAACTAGAATTATACCTTTTGTAGCTTATAGACCTCACGATCTTCTATCATATTCCTCTTCTTATCTCGAACGTCGTGTGAGCGACGATCTACCGAGACGAGAATCCACCCAAGCTTCCTTCTTCTTCTTGCAAGTTTCGACCAACAACAAACTCCTTGAGATGAAGAACTTCGGCCACCAACTTTCCTCCAAGAGATGATGAAGTTCGGCCATTAACTTTCCTCCAAGAGATGATGAAGTTCAGCCACCAACTTTCCTCCAAGGGATGCTAGATAAGAGAACCTCCTCTTCTTCTTCTCCTTCAAGCAACCGGCCATCAATGGATCTCTATACCAATATGTCGCCGACCACCAAGAGGGAAAACAAAGGAGAAGAGAGAAAGAGTAAGGGCCGGCCACCACCAAGGAAGAGAGGAGAAGAATAGAAGATGTATTCTTCTTGTAAGGTGATGCACCTCTACCCTCTCTCTTATATTCCTTGCTCTTGGCAAATAACGAAAGTTTTATAACAAAAAATAAAACTTCCTTTCTTATCTATGACATGGCCGACCACATGTTAATTTTCCTAGCAAGGAAAGATTTTAAACAAAATTAAAATCTCTCTTTTAAAATCCCTTTTGTGGATAGTTATAAAAGGAATATTTTATAAATTAAAATATCTCTCTTTTAAATCCTTTTTATGGATATCTATAAAAGATAAGATTTAAAATAAAAACATGGTTTTATAAAGGAAAGTTTTATAACAAAAATTAAAATCTTTCTTTCACATTATAGATATCTACAAATAAGGAAAGATTTCAAATCTCTCTTTTATTCCTTTGTAGAAATTTATAAAAGGAAAGATTTTAAAATTTAAAACTCTCTTTTTAAAACCAACATAAAAGGAAAGTTTTTAACAAAATAAAAACTCCCTTTTATTTCCTTTTATGACCGATCTAAAAAAGGAAAGTTTTATATTATAATCATCCTTTTAAATCCTTTTTATGAATCTCTATAAAAGGAAAGATTTTACAAAATAAAACTTCCTTCTCTTCATGGTGTGGCCGACCCCTTGCCTGGGCACCTTGGTCGACCCTAGCTTGGGCTCTAAGCTTGGCTTGGCCCCCCTTGCTTGGTCTCCAAGCAAGGCTCGGCCGACCCTAACTTGGGCCTTAAGAAGCTAAGCTTTGGGAGGATATAGGGCTTTATATAAGAGGCTACAATAGGGACCGAGAGGAGGAATTGATTTTGGTCTTCCGATAAACTTGAGCTTCCCATGTTCGCCCCGAACACCTAACTCGAGTTCATCAATAATAACTCATACCACTAAAGAGTTATTATTGAACTACTGCACCAATCTCATATTAATATATGTGCTCCTTCTTATCATGAGTGTGTTAATCTCCCTGTGTTTAAGATATCAAATGTCCACTAATTAAATGAGTTACTGACAACTCACTTAATTAATATCTAGCTCCAAGAGTAGTACCGCTCAACCTTATCGTCATGTCGGACTAAGTGCACCTGCAAAATTTACATGGAAATCCTTATGAGCTCCTCTTGGGGACATTATCAGCTTAGATTACTAGGACACAGTTTCATTCTATAATCAACAACACACCATATAAATAATATAATTTCCCAACTTATCGGGTCTATTGATTTATCGAACTAAATTGCATTCTTTGATAAATTAAAGAAATGAATATTAAGTACATGTGCTTGTTATTATATCATGATTAAGAGCACACACTTCCATAATAACAAAGGTCTTGTTCTTTTATGCAGTCAGTATAAAAAGAACTTATCTTAAATGGTCATGTTCAATACACTCAGAGTGTACTAGTGTAATTTAATAGTCAAGATAAACTAATACCAAATTACACTACGACTATTCCAATGGTTTGTTCCTATCCATCTTAGTCGTGAACAACTATTTATAATTTATAAAGAACTGATAACATGATCTTCTGTATGTGACACCACACACCATGTTATCTACAATATAAATTAATTGAACAACTACACTTAGCATAGATGTAGACATTTGACCAATGTGATTCTTTATTTCAAAATAAATGTTTACAAAAAGCTAGGCTTTTAGTATACACTCTAACACCAATATCTTGTGACTAACATATTTCGTCGTAATTTCATTGCTATGACGGAATAACGACGGAAATACCTATCGCTAAAAGCGATTTTTTTTTGCGGTGTTAGTTATGACTGTATAAGGGTAGAAGTAGCTGGTCTATCAAGGGTTTTTCTCTTGGATTGGTTTTGATATAAAGATATGGCACTTGACTAGTTATGAAGAAGGGGCATGTACTCACAATGGAATTTTAAGCAGAAAGAGTGGTTTCAAATTTGCCATCAGCGAAGTCGATGTTCCTGAGACTGGGCATTTGAAACTGAACTTTTTCTAGATGAAGAGGGATGTTAATGCCACATTACATTCTGCACAAGGGAAGATATGTGCTGGTCGTAGCAAATTAAATCATGAAGATTGTTCTATGCATGTTTTCTTCAGGTGTCAATGAGGGATGGAGCCTTCATGGTTCAGGAGGATCTTTCACCTGGAGCAATTGACAAAACCCACCTGCATTAGCAAAATTAGATAGGTTTATGTTGAGCTCAGAACTGGCTTCGAAGTTTCCAACTGCTAAAATTTCAGCCAGATCATACTTCTTCTACATTACTGATACACCTCCCAAATTGCTTGAAAAAATGGAACCTGAATTGCTTGAATTGGAACAACTGAAAGGTAAACTTGATGTTAACAAAGATCAAAGGTCAAATGGATGAGAAAATAAGATGAAAAATAAATCATAATTCCGCAAAATAGCTTCGAGCAGAAACGTAAGAATCAGAATCAATTCCCTAACATTAGGAGGTCAAGAGGTGAAAGAACATAACCATGTCATCAAATGCTCACTGAATTTTTCAAAAGTAGCATTGGCACTACCCGTTAGTCGGATATCAGACTAGCCACACATATTGAATATAATCTGGCTAGCCCCTTTACCACACCTCAAATAGAGAGTACAGTTAAGTCTCTTAGAAGGCTCAAGTACCCTGGTTCTGATGAGCTAAACACTAAGTTCTTGTTACTTGGAACACTATTAAATCAGACAACATGTTCAATCAATTCTATGATGGATCTTTGGAAGTTGCAAGAGTAACTGTTGTTTTTCTAGTGCTGCTTCCCAAAAAGGAAGGAGCAAATAGCCCAAGAGGTTTTAGGCCTATAGCATTAGTGAACATCACTGTAAAGCTGTTGTCTAAAGTCCTCTCTACTAGATTACAAGGGGTTATTAAAGATCTGGTTAGCAAGTTCTAGAGTGGTTTCCAATGCAAAAAATAGTTTTATGTGTGCCAATGAACTTATCTTCTTATGCATAAGTTAGAAACAAGATGTTGCGGTAAACAAGTTGGATTTTTAAGTCTGCTGCATATAATTCTGATTAGAAGTTGTAATCATGGCATAATTTCCCAACTGCCACTAAAATTTAAACCACAAGGTAATAATATGGCACTTCCATATGCAATGATCATCCTAAAGGCTAATAAGAGACAATTCTAGAAACTCAAAGTCATCTTGGCACGATTAAGTTAAGACAATGGAGTAGAGGTGGAATCTCCGAACAATCTGTTAACTAGTATTTTCATTTTTTTTTTGGCATATATTACAACTCTCAATCACACGTAAACTTTTTACTAACCTTGTTATCTATACTGAGTTTATGTTCGTGCAAGGATTCAATGAAAAATTGTGGCCATCTATTAACCCCTCCCCCCTCCAATCAATTATTTATGATCACACATTAACATTCACAGAACCAAAAAAATATTTTTGAGGATGACACTATTGGAAGTAAATTTCCTAACTTTCTTTTTATAGCGCATGCTTACTCAAAGAAATGTATTATCATGGAGGGATAGATGTTGTTTACTTTTATCCTTCCACTTTTTTACTCCAATGGATGGAAAAAATAAAAAGAGAAAAATATATATATATAAGAAAAATTGACTTTATGTTCTATTGGTGCAGAGAATACCACACTGAACCTATATTCTGATATATGATAAATTTAAAGTTAGGTTATTTGTGGATTTGTGTGTCTCAAGTATGGAATGCAAGTAACTTGACATAGGAAAGACGTCTTGGTAGGTCAGGTGGCTAGATAACAGGTAGTAGAAAATACCTAGTGAGTTAGGTAATTAAACATTAGATAGTGGAAGATTTGATGAGTACTGAGTAGTAGAAAAATTTTAGTGGATTAGGTGACCAAACACTAAGCAATGGAAGCCCTAGTGGATCAGTAGAAGCTCGACTAAATGCTTGCAGAGACAAGTCTTGGATGTACTAACAAGGTAAGTTGAATGTCTTTTTGACACAGAAAGTGGCGAGGAGAGCTATGTTGAATTTTGTATTAAATTCAAAGTATTTTTTGGTAGTGTTTTTAGTTCCACATTGCTAAGTGGAGAAGCTTGGAAGGGCTTATATAGGAAGCCCTTCCATCCTTGCTTAGCAATGATAAGGGGACCTACACGCATGCGCGGGCCAAGCCCAAATCGAGTGGATTTGGGGGGTTCGAGCCGGAAATCCATAAACCGGGCGTCACGTACGCGATTAACGCGCGCAACACACACTATAAGTGATATCATTTTCCAACTTATCGGGGTGCAAATCCCCAGCCCGTGGGCCTTGCGCTCACGGGCGATCCGGTCTGTTTTTGCTAGTTTGGTTCAGTCTGAACCAAACCAGTTCGGTTAGTTCGAACCAAACCAGAGTTTGGTTTTTGTTCCGCGTAAGGAACGGACACAACACCGCGCGAGAGGAGATGCGGACGCGATACTGCGCGTGAGGAGACGCGGACGCGTTTCCTCGCTAGCGAAGCAGTGCTTCGTACCTCCTCAGAGTGAATAAAAGGGGACAAGCAGTGCCCCTATTCTTCACTCAATCTTCCTTCTTCTCCCTTCTCTGTGCGATACATTCTGCACAGCACCTCCTCTGTTTTTCTTTTCGAGTTCGAGTCTTTCTGCGCCTTTGTTGTGTCCTGAGGCTTGGTCTTTCGGCGATCTGAGGTTGGGTCCGAGTGTTGCGTCCGTTTTGGAGTGCACCTACGGACAAGACGAGCGGTTGTCGGATCTTGGGGGAATTTTGCCGGGGAGCCTTTGCACTGTGAGGCGACAATAAATTCTCTAAGGACAGTCGGCATGCCGACGCTTCAACCGGATAACTATATTCTAAACCCGACTACTTTATTTATCTGTCTATTGCATGCTATTTTTGTGTCAATATAATACTGCTGTTTATATTGCTTTAAATATATTACCAACATTCTTAGAGAATTTATTTGCCTGCATCTATAGACATGATGAATGATAGGGTAATAGGATCTGATGAGGCTAGTGCTAGACCCGAGAAATTTTACGGGCAAAACTTCAGACGTTGGCAACAACGAATGAAATTTTGGCTTACTACGCTAGGGTTATTCTCTGTTATAGAAACATACTCTCCTTCACCTAATGAAGAGGAACCTGCCCGTAGTGCTGCCTTAGAGAGGTTTAAGCAAAGGGATTATCTCTGCCATGGGAGAATCCTGTCTGCCCTCTCAGACGCACTATTTGATGTATATTGCTCAACCTCTTCAGCTAAAGAGCTGTGGAAATCTTTGGATAAAAAATACAACTCCGAAGATTCTGGTTTAGAAAAGTATACTGTGGCAAAATTCCTGAACTTCAAAATGGTTGAAGGCAAATCTGTGATTGAGCAGACACATGAATTCCAAGTTCAAATTCATGGTCTTGCTGAAGGAGATATGTCATTACCCGAAAAATTTCAGGTCTTGTCTATCATCGAAAAATTACCTCCGAGTTGGGAAGATTTTGGCATGACTCTTAAACATCGGAGAGGTAAAATCTCTCTCGAAGATTTGATGATTGCCTTAAATATCGAAGAAGAACATCGGAAGCAACATAAAAATGATGATACAAGAATGCCTATGGATTTTATTCCAAAGGCGAATGTAGTAGTCTCATCTGACAAGAGGAAATTCAAAAACCAGAAAATGAAAAACAAGATGAAACCCAACCCAAAGGTTCAAAAGAAAACTGGAACCAAACCTAAGCATTGCTGGGCATGTGGACAGGTTGGACATTATGCCAAATTCTACCCTAAGCGAAAGGACAAGGAGAAAAACCAAAGCAATACGTCCAACACTAAGGCACAAGTAAATGTCGTGACTGCTAGTGACGACACCAGTGATAGGTTTGTTACCTTCAAACCCGAACTAAACTTGATCTATCAACCCAATGAATGGTTAGTTGATACAGGTGCTAATGTACACTGTTGTGCTGATCGCTCTGCATTCCTTACTTATCAGGTAATTGAAGGCACTTCCGTGACCATGGGGAACCATTCTGCAGCCAGGGTGTTTGGGATAGGACAAGTTGACCTGAGGTTCACCTCTGGAAAAGTCCTGTCACTGCATGAGGTGCATCATGTTCCAGCGGTCCGTCGGAATTTGATTAGCGGATCAAAGTTAGTCCGTGCTGGTTATGAGTTGAACTTTAAATGTAATAAAGTTGTAATATTACATTTAGAAACCTTTATTGGAAAAGGTTACCTTAATGAAGGTTTATTTAAACTCAATGTAGAAAATGCTACTTTAAATAAAACTTCTGATATTGGTTGTTCATATAACATTGAGTCTTATGATCTATGGCATGACAGATTAGGACATGTCAATTTTAATACCGTAAAAAGGATGATGAATCTTGACATGATCCCTAAGCATGCTATAAATGATAAGAAAAAATGTGAAATTTGTGTGCAATATAAACAAACCCGTAAATCCTTCAAATCAGTTGATAGAAATTCTGATATTTTAGAATTGATTCATACTGACTGTTGTGAGTTTAACGGTGTAATAACGAGAGACCATAAAAGGTATTTCATTACCTTCATTGATGATCACTTTCGTTATTGTTATGTTTATTTGCTAAAAACCAAGGATGAAGCTTTAGATAAATTTATGGTTTTTAAATCTGAAGCTGAGAATCAAACCGATAAAACAATTAAGAGGTTAAGGTCTGATAGGGGTGGAGAATTTACCTCGAACCTGTTTCAAAAATTTTGTCAAGATACAGGTATAATCCATGAGGTAACTGCTCCATATAGTCCTCAATCCAACGGTATAGCAGAACGAAAAAATCGAACCCTTGAAGATATGATTAATTCCATGTTAGGCAGTTCTGGGTTACCCAACTTTATGCGGGGGGAGGCTCTATACACTGCATGTCATGTACTAAATAGAGTCCCAATGAAGTCAAGGGATAAAACCCCATATGAGCTTTGGAAAGGCCGAAGGACAAGTTTGAAATACCTTAAAGTATGGGGGTGCCTTGCAAAGGTACTAGTACCTGAACACAGAAGGAAAAAACTTGGTCCAAAGACTGTAGATGGTATCTTCTTGGGTTATGCTCAAAATAGTATTGCATATAGGTTCCTGATTATTAAATCAGAAATTCCTGGAATAGATGCAAATACTATTGTAGAACTTCGCGATGCTACATTTTTTGAGGATATATTTCCTATGAAGACGAGAACACCTCAATCTAATATTCTACTAGAAATGAGCCTTCTTCTGTAGAGGTCCCATTATCCGTAGTGGGTACACCTTCCTCAAGTCACTCTAGACTAGATGAATCTAGTGAGTGTACATAACCGAGAAGGAGCAAGAGGCAACGTGTGTCTACGGATTTAGGCTAGGACTTTATCACCTATAATATAGAAGGTGACCCTGTGACATATAGAGATGCTATGGCTTCTCCTGAAGCTAAGTACTGGAAAGAGGCCATTAAAAGTGAAATGGACTCTATTATCTCTAATGCTACTTGGGAGTTAGTAGATTTACCTCCTGGTGTAACACTATAGGATGTAAATGGGTGTTTAAAGGAAAACTAAAACCTGATGGGTCAGTAGATAAATTCAAAGCCCGCCTAGTTGCTAAGGGATTCAAACAGAAAGAAGGGATTGACTATTTTGATACTTATTCTCCTGTTACAAGAATTACTACAATCTGAGTATTAATAGCATTGGCGTCCATATATCATCTTGAGATCCATCAAATGGATGTTAAAACGACATTCCTTAATGGAGATCTTGAAGAAGAGATATATATGGATCAACCTGAGGGATATGTAGTTTCTGGAAATGAGAACAAAGTTTGTAGGTTAGTCAAATCTCTTTATGGTTTGAAGCAAGCCCCAAAGCAGTGACACGAAAAATTTGATAGAGTTATGCTATCATTTGGCGTTGAAGTGAATGACTCTGATAAATGTGTATATGCTAAAATGAAAGGTGATAATTGTATTATCCTATGCTTATATGTAGATGATATTCTACTGTTTGGAACTAACCTTTCTATTATAAATGAGACTAAGACCCTCTTAAGTGGTAAGTTTGATATGAAGGATATGGGTTGTGCTGATATGATTTTAGGGCTAAAGTTGACTCGATCAACTGATGGAATAGCAATTTCTCAGTCACTCTATGTTGAGAGAGTATTAGAGAAATATGGCTATAGCCAAGTTAAATCTGTTGTCACACCATATGACCCTTCAAAAACTCTCCACAAGAATAATAGTGGTGTGGCAGTGTCTCAATTAAGATACTCACAAATAATAGGTAGTCTAATGTATTTAGCTAATTGTTCTAGACCTGATATTTCTTTTGCTATATCGAAATTGAGCAGGTTTACCAGCTGTCCGGACAGAACACATTGGGATGCATTAGACAGAGTATTCAGATATCTGAAAGGCACTATATCCTTAGGCTTGTGGTACGGGAGATTCCCTGCAGTCCTGGAGGGATATAGTGATGCTAGTTGGATAGCTGACACTGCTGAGTGTAAAGGCGTTACTGGTTATGTCTTTACACTTGGAGGCGGTGCAGTTGCTTGGAGGTCTGTTAAACAGACGATTATAACCCGGTCTAAATCTGAGGCAGAATTGTGTGCTTTAGATACCACAGTAACTGAAGCTGATTGGCTTAAGGGTCTTCTTTATGAAATTCCCTTGATGATGAAGCCAATACCTTCTATTTCAGTACACTGTAATAATCAAACAACAATAGCTCAGATTAGAAGCTCCAAGTATAACCAGAAACAGAAGAGACATGTACGAATAAGATTAAAATATATTCGTGAGCTAGTGTCTCTTGGAGTGGTGTCATTGGACTTTGTAAGTTCAAAAGACAATATTGCTGACCCACTCACTAAAGGACTTGATTCTGAGAAAATCAAGAGATCCAGTAAGGGAATGGGACTGAGGCCTGTCCTGGTTTCATCTATAGCGGCAACCCAACCTATCTGATTGGAGATCCCAAAAAGTAGGTTCAATGTGGTACAAACAAGCTATAAGGGTGAAACGTAAGCATTAAATTGATTAAGATGTAATCTCATAGTCTCTTCCCTGGATAGATGCTTGACTGCTAGTAAGGATGAGCTTAGGAGCTCTTAATGAGTTCAAGGTCTTAATGACAGGATGCTTGCAGTACATCCTTGGAGAACTCACCTATGTAAGTGTAACTGTGTGGCCGCAGTGTGGGGGGTCTAGGCAACTCCCCTTAGTACTTATGAAACAAGATTCGGTGGCATGGTCGTAATGCACCAACCCAGAAGGATTCAACCGTCGCCCGTGATGAGTTGTTACCAATTGACTTCACATATAAAAAAGGTTTAAGTTCAAGACCTAGTTCACTTCAAACCTATGTGAATAAGATTGGTGTACTCAGGTGAAAATTCAAACCGGAATGTATTTTCACTAAAAGCTCATTGCAACCTAGCCTCAGGACATATTTTATCTTTTAAACCGAAATGATTTGAATTTGTGGGGGATTGTTGAATGAGGAATGATTCTCGCAGCAAACTCGGTCAGCGAAAACTCATCGCGACCGAGTTGGCTGCTTGCGTGGCGGTGCCCACCTCAGCGCGAAGCCCGTGCCCTAACTTTTTCTCCTCCCCTTTCTCTTGCGCGAAAAGCCCGTCGCATCCTCTCCTGCCCTAACTCAGCTCCTCCTCCTTCCTCTTTCGCGATTCTCCTTCGTGAAGCTCCCGAGCCGCTTCTGAGTTCCCTTTCGAGAAGAGAGAAGCGAAGCCCGTCGCTTCCTCCCCTGCCCTAACTCAGTTCCTCCTCCTCCTCCCTCTTTCGCGAGCGTTTCTGAGTTCCCCTTCGAGAAGAGAGAAGCGAAGCCCGTCCCTTTCGCGCCCTAACTTCTTCGGCCGCAGCCTCGCGTTCTCCTTCCTCTTACTCCCAGTGAGTTTTCTTTCTTTTTTTTCACAGTTCACGTTTTTGCTCCATTTGCATGCCCTAACTCCTCCTTCTTCTTCCCTCTTCCTTAGCACCAGCAGACAAGGAGCAATTTGAGTTTGAGCACCAACCAGCATATAGCACATCAAGTTTTGTGTGAAATCAGGCTTCGCTCTACTTTGTCGGTCGCAACTTCGGTAACCCACTTTTTTCTTTTCATCTATGCACCTCGATTTTTTGTTGAAGTAATAGCACCAGCAGACCTAGCTACGGGGTGAAGTAATAGCACCAGCAGACAAGGAGCAGTGAGCACTCTTTGAGGTAATCAACTTCTATTCCATTTGTTGTTCTTCTTCTTCGGCGCTTCATGGTTCTTACAATGTTCAGGTTCTTAAATTGGTCATGTTCTTAAATTGTTCTTACAATGTTCAAGTTCTTACAATGTTCAGGTTTTTAAATTGTTTAGGGTCATGTTCTTAAAATTCTTACAATGTTCAGGTTCTTAAATTGTTTAGGGTCATGTTCTTAAAATGTTCAGTTCAAGTTCTTAAAATGCTTAGGTTCTTGAAGAATGTTGTAGATTTATCAATAACAAAGAAAGAAAATATATTTGCGGTAGTAATGTGAAATGAAAGTTTTTTCTTCAATATAAACTCATAATCATATTTAGAATTGACCATAGTATTTGAATATGTGGATTTACCTTCGAATTCACTGCTCCTTTTGCTTGCTAATATCCAAAAGGTATTATTGATTTGCCCTTTTATTAGGTTGTTATTTTATGGCTGAATCAAGTTACAGCAACATCGACAATACAAGATTTCAACATGTAACATGTAGGGAATGCGGAGAAAGAACAATGGTGTGTGTTTCTAAATCAAACAAAAATCCTGGAAGATACTATTACAGATGTGGGCAACATGGATGGCAAAAGTGGGTGATGACTGATACTACTTCATCCTGCAAAATTGAAAGTGAACAACATGCTTCTCATGGGCATAATCAAAGAATAATCAATGTACCAAAATTCATTTGGATATTAGTGACGGTGAACTTGATTCTCTGTGCCGTAATCCAGATTGGGTTGTTAGTTC
Organism: Zingiber officinale; assembly: GCF_018446385.1. Lineage (NCBI taxonomy): Eukaryota > Viridiplantae > Streptophyta > Magnoliopsida > Zingiberales > Zingiberaceae > Zingiber > Zingiber officinale. The sequence goes on along the minus strand of NC_055997.1, from coordinate 134,379,942 downwards.
ATCTGTTTAGTTAGTGTTAAGTAATGTTTGCGTTGTAATGTACAAGCTGTTAAGTAATGTTTGTGTTGTAATGTTTTGGCTATTAATTCATTTGGATATTGTAATGTTTGTGTTAAGTAATGTTTGTGTTCTATGTGATGCCATTGATTTGAGAATCATTCCTCTTGTATAATTTATGTGATGGTTATGCTAATACTGTGGTAATAATTTATGTGATGCCATTGATTTAGTAATGTCTATACTATCCATTCATGCTTCTTGATTCTAATTAGTGTGTTTTGCCCAACCTAGCTTAACTCTATCAGCATGGTGGGATACTGCTATATGGCTGTTCATTGACTCTGAAGAAAGACCAATATTAAAATTTTAGCTTTTCAATTCTCAATATTTTTGTTACGTACAATACTTTTTCCAACATACCTTAAAATATTAGGCGACTAAAATTTCCTGGTTATAACGTACCATAGGTGAGCCTTTCTATGATCTCCATTCTCTACTTTTTTTTCCTTGACCCAATATTGTTATTAGCAGTTAGTTATTTGCCTTTACCATAGTATTACCATAGTAGAATTCCATAGCTTGTAGTGTGTTCTGTTTCGGGCTGGAAACCACCAAAACCCACATGAGCACTGGATCGGTCTGCAGACCTATCTAGTGATACTAAGGATTCACTGATCGGTCTAGTGACCGATCAGTAACCACACAGAAAGTTTCTGTGGGTTATTTGATCGGTCTGTGGACCGATCAGTAACCACACAGAAGCATTCTGTGGGTTATCTGATCGGTCTATAGACCGATCAGAAAGAAGCGATGGGATGCGCTGGGACTCAAAGCGATAAGCGATAAGGGGGATCGGTCTGTGGACCGATCCACGCACAAGCTGATCGGTCCACAGACCGATCAGACTCATCCCAGACCGATCTCCTGATCGGTCCGGAAGGCTATGGATCGGTCTGTTGACCGATCCACAACATGTATCGTACCAATTCCATCAGAAGAATAAGAACAAGCCCTTTATGCTGTATTTCACTGCAAGGTCCTAACAGAAACCTCATATAATCATGTTATATATTTCAAAAAAGAAAATTTTGAATGAGTCTCAGAAATATTCTAGCAATCTTTCTCGTGAATCAGTGATGGAGCAACTCATCCATGCAAATCAGGGGCTGAATTTTCAACAGCAGAATAAAGATTTATTTAATGTAACTCCAAATTAAGCTAGAATAACACTTCCATAGACTCCAGATAGAAGCTAGAATAACACTTTCACATTACAAGTAAGCTATGCCAATTCCATCAAAGTAACTCCAAATCTAAAAAGACTCCAGATACATATACATACGAGCTCAACAATTATGCCAAAAAAAAAAACAACAATGAACTAGGCTCCAGTTACATATGCAGGTCAGATAACAACATCAGAAAATTCTTCAGACCCAGTAACTCCCTGCAGCAGGTTCAACCCTCATATATCATAGAAGCTCCAGCAGAATTTTACTCAGGACAGCAAGCTGCAAATTGAAAGAATCGGCTAATAGGATAGCAATTATGCAAAAGGAAAACAGAAACCAAAATATGCAAATTGATATTGACATAGACTACAAGCAATCAACCACCAATCAACTCCCTGCAGTGATTTCAGAACAGCAGGTCATACAATAGTTTCAGAACAAGCTTCAGAACCAGCAACTCCCTGCAGTGATTTCAACCCATCATATATCATAGAAAAAAAATTTAAACTAGCTAAAACAAGACCACACAATTATTTTAGGTATCTATTATATGTATCATTTACCTTCTTTCGGGCCTTTGCAATTGATTTCTTCATAATTTGTTCAACCTTAGATTGTTTCCTCTTTGTAGGTGGACGACCTCGAGATCTTACTTTTAATGGAGAATGTATTGCTTTTGCACCGGATGTAGATACTTCTTTCAATTGTTCAGCCCTTGAATGCTCAAAATCAATAGCAATCAATTTTTCCTTCGTGTCTTTCAACATTTCCACCAAAACTGAACAACTGTTGTCATTTTTTGCGCCAAGTTGTTGAACCTCTTGTATCAATGGAGTGAGAATATTATACCGATGTCTTTCTCCATCACAACCATAATCATCATAGATGTTACTGATACTTTGATAACCACGCTTAATATCTTTGTGCCATCGGTCCATAATATAATTCATAGAAACCTCAATCACCTTCATTCTTATCAACACATTGATCACATGCCTACATAAAATTCCCCGAAACTCAAATAGACGGCACACACACTTCAATTGGCAATGTAACTCCGTGTAATGTACCCTAAAGGAAACTTCTCTTACAAGTTCTCCATTCTTTCCCAACATAGTTTCTACTACTTCAAATACTAAAGTTGTCCCTTCTTCTTTCAACAAAGAGGCATTGCAAAACATCAACCCCCTAATTTCATCTTGGAACAACTTAAATAAGTTATTTGTGTAAGCATTTTGAAATTGTCTTTCAATAGGATGACCAAGAATAACTGGCATTATAGAATTAAAAGAAACAAAATCCATATGTTTTTCATTCTCAATCTTCTTCTTCAAAGCACTATCATACTGCTCAACAAATTGCTTCAAGGATGTTTTAGAATGAATGTAGTCATCAAAAAATGCATTCATACTTTCACTTCTTTGAGATGTAGACATACCTGCCCAAAACTTATCTTTAACATATATATGTATCCATCTATTCCGTTCTTTATGCAAAGATTTCAACCAATCATTGTTCTCCAAATTAAACTCCTCAATCATTTTCAACCAATTTTCATCACACTCATCAATTGTAAGAGAGTTATAAACAATGTTCTTCAATTGTTTCTTTATCGTTTTGTATTGAGCATGACCACCTAATTTTGCTGGAAGTTTTTTCATGATATGCCAAAGACACAGACGATGATGCAAATTCGGAAATACTTCTTCAATTGCAATTGCCATGGCGCGACATTGGTCTGTGATTATAGCCTTTGGAGCACGTCCGAGCATACATGACAACCAAGATTTGAACAACCATATGAAAGTTGCTGAGTCTTCACTTGATAATAATCCACATCCTAGCAAAATAGATTGACCATGATGATTCACCCCAACAAATGGAGCAAATGGCATGTCATAACTATTAGTCAAATAGGTTGTATCAAAAGTCACGACATCATAAAAGTATTCATATGCAGCCCTACATCTTGCATCTGCCCAAAAAATATTTCTTATTCGAGATTCCCCATCTAAATCAAGCACATAAAAAAAGTTAGAGTTCCTACTTTGCATGCGACAAAAATAATTACTCAAAGCTTCAGCATCTCCATCCCCTAACCTCAACCTTCTAACTTCTGAAATATAATTTCTACACTTTCTCTCATCAAATGCTAAATTCTCATAGCCTCCAGCCTCAACTACAAATGATTGAAAACTTTTACATAAAGTTATTCCAGCTTGATCATTTAACTCTAATTTTCTCTTTGTAGCTGAATCCAATACTTTATTACATCTAAAATGTCGTGACTTTCCAGGGCTCAAAATATGATTATGATCAAGGCATACACTAGTTATCACAAAGCTTCCATCATTGCGAATAACAACATTAATCTTAGCTTTGCAATTCGTCTTAGTAGAAGGTCGAGGGTATAAAACATTTTTTGCTTGAGATACTTTTCTACCATTTTTGGCACATCCAATAGAGAAATATTTTTGCTTTCCATCATCTCCATTTCTACCACCTAATTTGCAAATACCGAAACCAACATTCTGAGCATAGGAATTATAAAAAGTACGAATTTCTTCTTCAGATAAAAAAGTCATTCCAATCTCAGGGAGCTTGACTTCATTTACACTAGATGGAGATGGGTCTTGATCCATATGGTCATTGTTATCCGTTATCTCATTTGAATCAATTTTTCCTTCTTCCATGATACTTTCTTCACCTACATTGATTTAAAAAATACAGGGCCAAAAATAAATAGAAAACATAGACAGGATCAAAAAACATGAAACAAAGTGGAGAAAAACAAAACAAAGCTAAAAAAAAGAATATAGACCTTCAATTCTTCACCTGGTTCATATAATTTGTAAACAGTAGACTAATTTGCAGGCATACAACTATGAGCATGAACAAAATTCAAGCAAACAGTAGACTAACTTATTAAAATCATAAACAAAATTCAACAAAAAATCTCATTTATGAGCATAAACAAAAAAAAGAGTATATAGTTGACTATTTTGGTTGGAAATCTAGCAATCAACGGATGTATAAATCAAATACCCTTTAACTCAGTCAATTTTTAATCAAGCACGAAATTGAATGTTGAAATCGAATCGGAGAGGTGCAGAGATGAAAAGAAAAAAGTGGGTTACCGAAGTTGTGACCGACAAAGTAGAGCGAAGCCTGATTTCACACAAAACTTGATGTGCTATATGCTGGTTGGTGCTCAAACTCAAATTGCTCCTTGTCTGCTGGTGCTAAGGAAGAGGGAAGAAGAAGGAGTTAGGGCATGCAAATGGAGCAAAAACGTGAACTGTGAAAAAAAAGAAAGAAAACTCACTGGGAGTAAGAGGAAGGAGAACGCGAGGCTGCGGCTGAAGAAGTTAGGGCGCGAAGGGGACGGGCTTCGCTTCTCTCTTCTCGAAGGGGAACTTAGAAATGCTCGCGAAAGAGGGAGGAGGAGGAGGAACTGAGTTAGGGCAGGGGAGGAAGCGACGGGCTTCGCTTCTCGCTTCTCGAAAGGGAACTCAGAAGCGGCTCGGGAGCTTCGCGAAGGAGAATTGCGAAAGAGGAAGGAGGAGGAGCTGAGTTAGGGCAGGAGAGGATGCGACGGGCTTTTCGCGCAAGAGAAAGGGGGAGGAGAAAAAGTTAGGGCACGGGCTTCGCGCTGAGGTGGGCATCGCCACGCAAGCAGCCAACTCGGTCGCGATGAGTTTTCGCTGACCGAGTTCGCTGCGAGAATCATTCCTCTTGTTGAATTTTGTATTAAATTCAAAACATTTTTTGGTAGTGTTTTTAGTCCCACATTGCTAAGTGGAGAAGCTTGGAAGGGCTTATATAGGAAGCCCTTCCATCCTTGCTTAGCAATGATAAGGGGACCTACACTGTAACGACCCGCCTTCTACTGACTAGGCTGTAAGGCGAATCGCTACAGTTAATGCTAAACTACACTGTGCGGAAAACTGATCTAATTTGAGTTTTGCTAATTATCTGATTAATGTTAACTCTGACACTAACATTCCGGGTGTACCTTGGAGTTGTACACATGCTAGGGGAGGTATTTACAACTGGTAACACCCTCCGGATCGATCCACAGACCGATCTGCTGATACTGGTACGGTCACAAGACCCTGGATCGGTCGGCTGTCCGATCCCGAAGCTACATCGCTTCTGTCCTCAGCTGGATCGGTCTACCGACCGATCCAGGTACGTCTGGATCGGTCGGCTGACCGATCCAGGCACTTGGAACTCGGGGACTCGCTACTGTGTTGTACTGGATCGGTCGGCTGACCGATCCAGGTACCTGGAAATCCGGGGACTCGCTACTGTATTGTACTGGATCGGTCGGCTGACCGATCCAGGTAGGTCGGGAGACCGATCAGAGTCTGATTTCACCCGGGGAACTCTGATTTCAGCACTTTCGCGTGCCAAAACCCCACATAACATTTAACTAATGCATCATAAACTATTCTAACAACATGTAATAACATTCTAACGACATAAACTAGTAATCTAACTTAACATATGGCATAGTTTAGGAATTCATGGCAACACACAACTAAAAGTGCCTAGAACATGAAAACCAAAACCAATAAATAAAATGCTAAAGTAAATGCTAAAGAGTCTAATGCTCAATTTGCTACGTCCCCTGAGGACCTTTGATTCCAGTTCCATACACACCCATCCTCATCTGCATTGACCTCCAGCCTCCACTGCTAGTCCATTTTTCCTTTACCTTTATCTGCAGTATAAGAAAAGTAGTATCTGTAAGCTAACAAGCTTAGTAAGAAACCATCTACCTCACAAAAACATGCGACGATGCAATATGATTTTTAAAGCATGCTATTTGAAATAATCTGACTAGGCTAAAACATATAAACATGGCATGTGATCATACAAGCATAGCAATCAAGAACTAAACATGAGCTATCATAATGTGTAAGCAAGGAAGAGCTAAACTGGTACTGAATTCAAACTCAACTAACATAACTGATTTATATGAGTTTTGAAAACTAATACATAGTAAGTGAAAATACATAATCATGTTGTTTGGGCCCGGCAACTGTACTTGCTGTACGCGCATCCCTGACTAGACCCGGGTTTGCAAGTCCCGAATTTAGTAGGGTTAACTAGGTTATCTAAACCTAGGGACGACTGTGGGAGTCCAACCCAATGGATATCTGATCCAGTACAGTGCCACTGAAAATAAAATGCTGAAATAGCTAATACTTGCTTATTCTATTGTTTCTAGGTTATCTGAACCTAGAGCTAGGTTATCTAAACCTAGAGGCGACTGTGGGAGCCCACCCATTGGATATCTGATCCATATAAGCTGTAATAAACTGAGAATACTGAATAGATACTTCTAATGTATCTAACTAAGCTGTTGGAGATGCATATGGTGCATTTTACTAAACTAGCTGTTTTATCGAACACTTAGTGTGCCCTAACTCTCCTCTCTATTAAGGAGACCACCTCTAGGCACCCGACAACGTCTAACCTCCTATCTGAAGAGAGAAAGCGTGTCCGGCCCATCTAGAGGTGTTCAACTAAATCCCTAATCTGCGAAGAGAATTAAATACACCCTAGATATCGATAAAAATCTGCATACATCCTAACTAAATCATAAAAACTCAATCGGAAGCTATTATACTGCAGGTGAGGGGTTTCTTACCTCTTGTTCGTAATTTCTTACGATTCTATTTGCTAGAATTCCGGTGGAGATGACCTCCTCGACGATCCGATCACGTCTTCGCGTTCCTCTCGCAGAGAAGAACCTCTTTCGTGTTGGAGTCGTCGCCGGAAGGTGTCTTTGGGGCCTAGCCTTGGTGCGCCGAGAGAAAGGGGAGGAAGAGAGGTTGGCGTCGGTGAGGGTTTTGGAGAAGAAAAGTGGCGTGAGGTGAGGAGATGCCGAACCAAACTCTAAAATAAACCAAACCCTCTTTAAGTTCTTAATTTATATTAAGTGGTTTAATGAACCCAACTCTAATATAAATATATTTGGTTCTCCTTTCTTTCAGCACGGCCCTGCTGGGTTCACTGGTTCCTAACATTATCCGCAAACCATAGGTCTCGGGTTCGATTCCCGCCTAAGCTATTTTGCGGTTCTATTTATTTTTGCTGCTTCCGCTACTCGGAAAATTTCGGAAAAATATCTAAAAATTCCAGAAAAATCGTAGAATAATTCTAAAATAAATTTGGGAATTTTTCAGGCTTTACATACACGCATGCGCGGGTCAAGCCCAAATCGAGTGGATTTGGGGGGTTCGAGCCGGAAATCCATAAACCGGGCGTCACGTACGCGATTAACGCGCGCAGGGGGGTGCAAATCCCCAGCCCGTGGGCCTTACGCTCACGGGCGGCTCGGTCTGTTTTTGCTAGTTTGGTTCAGTCTGAACCAAACCAGTTCGGTTAGTTCGAACCAAACCAGAGTTTGGTTTTTGTTCCGCGTAAGGAACGGACGCAACACCGCGCGAGAGGAGACGCGGACGCGATACTGCGCGTGAGGAGACGCGGACGCGTTTCCTCGCTAGCGAAGCAGTGCTTCGTACCTCCTCAGAGTGAATAAAAAGGGACAAGCAGTGCCTCTATTCTTCACTCAATCTTCCTTCTTCTCCCTTCTCTGTGCGATACATTCTGCACAGCACCTCCTCTGTTTTTCTTTTCGAGTTCGAGTCTTTCTGCGCCTTTGTTGTGTCCTGAGGCTTGGTCTTTCGGCGATCTGAGGTTGGGTCCGAGTGTCGCGTCCGTTTTGGAGTGCACCTACGGACAAGACGAGCGGTTGTCGGATCTTGGGGGAATTTTGCTGGGGAGCCTTTGCACCGTGAGGCGGCAATAAATTCTCTAAGGACAGTCGGCGTGCCGACGCTTCAACCGGATAACTATATTCTAAACCCGACTACTTTATTTATCTGTCTATTGCATGCTATTTTTGTGTCAATATAATACTGCTGTTTATATTGCTTTAAATATATTACCAACAAGCTATCCCTTTTTAGGGTCAAGAGTAGGCTAATTAACTAGGCACAAACCGACTAAGAAACTACTTCGTGTTTCTAAGTTAAGGTGTAAACTAGTGTTGTCCTAAATATAAAAACTATATTTTATGAACTAATTTTGTGTTGTACGAAGCTACTTGGTGTTCCAAGCGATCGAAAGGGATCAAGATGATCAGACGCAGATAAAACCAATTAAACCAAGTCAGGAAGATCGAAATAAGGTCCGAGTGACCGGAAAAACTTCCAGGCAACACGAAATCATGCTCCAATCCAGAGGAGATGATCAAGAATAGAAGTTAACCTTACTCCAGACGTCCAGAGGAAGTCCAGGGGATAGAAATCCACGTCATCATGATCAAGAGTCAAAGTAGATCAAATTTGTAGCCAAGTCAATAGTGTTCAAGCGACTGAAAGGCCTTCCAAGTAATTGGACAAGTGTCACGTCAATAGTCGATAGAGCTCTATAAAAAGAGGGCCGAGACACCTATTTCATAACAATAATTCACTCATATTCTACCATCCTTGACTACTTTCTCATGATTATGCTGTTATACTGTGTCCAAGTGCTCTCCAAGTTCAATCGGCAATTTCGTTTGTTAATTTCCATTTCTTTTGTTGTTGCCTTACATTGTTTATATTTTGCTTGATATACTTGATTATAAAGATTTTTTCACCTTCAAAAGATTTCATAAAAGAGATTTTTTAGAGGGATTTCAGGATTAATCCACTTGATGAATCATACACTATAAACATAGAAACTCTGGAGGAAAGCTGAACTACGTTAAATCCTTGAGTACTTTTATGGTATTATTATTTTTTGTTATTATTCCAAAGCATCGTATCCAAGTTACTTAGTAATTGTCTTGCTACAAGTTTACTTAGTATTAATTTCATTGCAAATTGACTTAACATTGATTTCGTTCAACATTAACTTGGTTTTTATTTCATTAAATATTAATTAACTGTTTATTGTTGCAAGTTTAGTTGATCATATTATTCCACTGCAAGTTTAGTTAATCTTTATTTCGTTGCAAATTCTGATTGATTGATTGATTATTTTTATTTACTATCAACACTTAAAATTAATTATACATATTAATTATTCATCTCCTCTCAGGTGCGTATAATCCTACATGTTTAACCTTCTCAACTCGCACAACATGCTCAATCCATTTAGCTTGTTTGATTCATCCATCTTGACTTGCTTGTCTACACCATTCCATCTGACTAATCGATCTAAACCACCCCCAACCACAACTCGTAGTTCATACAATTCAATTTGTTTGACTTGTTCCAACCATTCGATCTACCTAGCCCAACCATCTTGATTTGACTATTAAACCCGATTGTGTTACGTAGCTTGTGTAAAACTACTTGATTTGTTGAATTTGCCGAGATATATTGCCATGTTTGAATCTTTCAACTAATTTGGTTCATCTACCCCACCTAAATTGATTTGCACGATGCTTGTCTAGCCTGACTGGCTCATCTAGCCTGTCATGCATGCCTAATTGGCTAGCTAACTATACTTGATATATTCAACCAATCTATCAAGGATTTAAAGAGTCACAATTGATTACCAATTTATGGTCATTGTGCCAAATAGAACTTCCAAGAAGTCCTAATTATGTTTCCTCGGATGGGTCTAGTGGTTAACAAATAAGATATTACCACAATGAGGTCTGGGGTTCGAATTTCAGTAAAGTCGAGGTAAATACCTCCCTTATGTGCTAGTCACTATTCAAAGGCTAGTAATCGCCCGTGATTTACCTCTTCCGTGTTAACCTTGGGACGGGTTGGCGGGGGCGTTGGGGGCGAGCGTATTCACCTTTTGCCACAAAGAAGTCCTAATTATGAAATCTTAGGTGGCTTTTGATTCTTTTTGAAGAAATATAAATTGGAATGAAAATTATAATATTATAAAATTAGAATGGGTATGAGCATGGATATCACTCTTCAAAATAATATTTGGTTAGTTGAATATTTTCTATCGAAATAAATCAAAATTTTCTTTTTTACCCTTAAAGAAAAATAAGAGAAAAAAGTAGATGAGAGAGAACGATAAGAGGAAATGTGATGAAAAAGAATAAAGAGAATGAAAGTGTGATAAGACAAAATAGGAAAGAGAGTGTGATAGGAGAGATTGAAGAGAAAGAAAGTGTAGGACCGTTAGAGTCGATAGAGGGGGGGTGAATATCGATTCGCAAAACAAGAGTATAAGCGCAGCGGAAAAGTAAAATAGACACAGTTGTTTTACTTCGTTCGGAGCCTGTGACGACTCCTACTCGAAGGCCCGTGGTCCTTGACACTTTCGTTGGGCAATCACTAGCAATTCGAAATAATGATTACAAAAGAATCGTACAGTGAATGCTAATGAAAACTAAAAACAAATACCGACAAAAGGGAAAAGAACGGAGCGTAGTGTCGGAGCTTTGTTGGCGTCGCACTGAACGTCGAGCAGCAAGACCAGCAGTAGAAGAGTTCTCAGCTTAATTGATTGATCCTGAAGCTCCTGTCTGGGGCTTCTTTTATATGCTGTTCCAGGCGCCTGGATCCCTTCCGGGCGCCTGGAATGTGACGCAGCTGCACAAACCATGATGCTCCACGTGGCGACGACTCGACTGGATAGAATTCGCCTTCCGGGCGCCCGGATCTCCGGGCGCCCGGATCCCCTCCGGGCGCCCGGACCACCTTGTTCCAGATAACTCCTTTTTCCTGCAAAACAAAGTTAGTCCGAGGCAGATGTATATCCTGCAACACAGATTGTCAGCACAGTTAAAGTTCAACAAATAAATAAAAAGAGTATGACTTAGATTCCGTCTTTCCGAGACCGGAATCTAGTCACGATCTCGACTTAGACATCCGAAATGGATCTAAGCCGGATCGACGCCTAATGTCCCCTTCCCGGGAACGCGTCCTCACAGTCACTCCCCTCCAGTGACTTACCTCACTTACCTGCCAGACGTCCGGTCAGCCCGTCGACCCGTCTGGACTTCTCGCCAAGCGTCCGGTCAGCCCGTCGACCCGCTTGGACTTCTCGGTCAGCCCGTCGACCTAGCTGGACTTCTCGCCAAGCGTCCGGTCAGCCCGTCGACCCGCTTGGACTTCTCGCCAGCTATCCGGTCAGCCCGTCGACCTAGCTGGACTTCGTGCCAGACATCCGGTCAGCCCGTCGACCTGTCTGGACTTTTCCTGCACACTTGATCAAAGTGTCAGACAACAACAAAACTAACTTAACCTATTTGTCATTCATCAAAACCTGGGTTAGACCGTTAGTGCTACCCGCACCAACAATCTCCCCCTTTTTGATGGAATGACAACTTGGTTTAAGTTAGTGAAAACATATGCAAGAAGCAACATGCATTTGTGTGGTTTTAAAGTTAGTTTGTGTTTTCAAATTGGTTTAGCTAACTTAACCACCTAACCCTTCTCCCCCTTTGGCATTCATCAAAAAAATGAACAGAGGTAAATAATCATAGTGAAGAGTTACTGTAACAGGTAAAAAAAATATCTAAGTTTGGTCAAAATTTGAAAGATAAAAGTGCAATTTTTAACACCAAGTAAAAAATAGTCAAGTTGACTGGGGGGAGACAAGTTGAGTTTTGAAAAGTTGATCAAGTTTAACTCTTAAGCTTTTCAAAAATAGGTTTTTCAAATTTACTTTTTATGTTTAAGTAACATCTACTTTTCAAAAAAAGGAAATTTTTCAACTTCGATTTTTCAAAACAAAGCAAAAATTAAATAATTTTTCAAGAAATAAAATTTTTGCCAACATTAATTTTTAAGGCTAATTTGATAGAGGCTAAATTTGAAAATTGGGTGGGATTAAACTTTCACATTTTTCAAATACTTAGTTAAATTTAACGTTTTGTAAATCAATGTTCAAACATATGTTAGGTTTTAAAAAGTATTTTTCAAACACACAAAATTTGAGTTAATTCTCCCCCTGAACTTGATACTTAACTCTAACCAGCTGTCTAACCAATTAGGTACTAACTAACTATCAGAAGATAGTAGCTTTCACTTGGTTAGTCAGATTAAGTTAATTATAACCAGTCAGTGTTTGACTTGACTGATGAACTTTAATCTGATTAATATCTGAGTTGTATTTAACATCCAGACTTATGTTGATGCACTGAAATAAGCATCTTAAGTCCAGACAGTTGGCCTATGCATCTCACCCCTTTCTATATTTGTCAAACACAAGCAAGGTAAACCTAGGGTGTTGGTGAGATGCTCAAAAACTAATCCTATTAGTACATGCTTTCTAAGGATTCAAAACTAGTCTAAGGCCAAAACTGTTTTTGAAAATCTAAAAATGGAAAGTTTTGAAAACATACAGTTTTAACTTATAAGTTAAAAAAACATTATTTTAAAAATAGTTTTAAGACAATCCTAGTCTATTAGACACATCCCTAATTTTCGTCGTAGGTTGCTAAATTCACTTTCAGGGAGTGGTTTTGTAAAAATGTCAGCTAAATTTGATTTGGACTCAATGTACTTGAGTTCAATATCACCTTTAGTAACATGATCCCTGATGAAGTGGTGCCTAATTTCAATATGTTTGGTTCTTGAATGATGCACAGGATTCTTGGTTAAGTTAATTGAACTTATATTGTCAATTAATACTTTTACATTCGTGATGTTTAAGTTGAAATCTTTTAGAGTATGCATCATCCATAATAATTGTGCAACACATTCGCCTATAGCTATGTATTCTGACTCAGTTGTAGATAGAGCAACACAATGTTGCTTTCTACTAAACCAGCTAACAAGTGATGAACCTAATAATTGGCATCCACCACTTGTGCTTTTGCGGTCTAATTTGCATCCAGCATAATCTGAGTCAGAATACCCTATTAGTTCAAAATTATTTGTCCTAGGATACCAGATTCCTACATTTGTTGTTCCTTTAAGATATCTAAAAATTCTTTTAACTTGTGTCAAATGGGATTCCTTAGCACAAGTTTGGTATCTAGCACACATACTAACTGCAAATAAAATATCAGGTCGGCTTGCAGTTAAGTACAGTAGGCTACCTATTGCACTTCTATAGTATTTTAAATCAATTGGTTTTCCATTTGGGTCACTGTCTAAGATTGTGTTTACTGCCATAGGTGTTTTTATTTCTTTTGTATTTTCCATTCCGAATTTTTTAAGTAATTCTTTGGTGTATTTATGTTGATAAATATAATTTCCTTCATTTGTTTGTTTGATTTGTAATCCTAAGAAATAGGTTAATTTTCCCACTAAGCTCATTTCAAATTCTTTTTCCATTAGATTAATAAATTCTTCTAAAAATTCTGAATTTGTTGAGCCAAATATTATATCATCTACGTATATTTGTGCAATAAATATGTCTGTATTTAATGATTTAACAAACAAGGTTGGGTCAATTTGACCTTGTTTGAATCCTTTAGATGTTAAGTAAGATGTTAGCCTCTCATACCATGCCCTGGGAGCTTGTTTAAGTCCATATAGTGCTTTCTTTAATTTAAAAACATAATCAGGGTGTTCTAGACTTTCAAACCCAGGAGGCTGACCTACATAAACTTCTTCTTTAATTAGTCCATTGAGAAAGGCAGACTTAACGTCCATTTGGTATAGTTTGAGTCCCTTATGGGCTGCATAACCTAGTAACATTCTAATGGATTCTAATCTGGCTACTGGGGCATATGTTTCATCATAGTCAAGTCCTTCAACTTGACTAAATCCTTTGGCAACCAGCCTAGCCTTATTTCTAGTAATTTCTCCAGTTTCACTTAATTTGTTTCTGAATACCCATTTTGTTTCTATTATTTTCTTGTTCTTAGGTGGTGGAACTAGGTCCCAGACCTCATTACGCTCAAATTGGGCTAGTTCTTCTTGCATAGCTATGATCCAATCTGGGTCTAGTAGGGATTCATCCACAGTTTTGGGTTCAATTTTTGAAATTAATGAAATTTGACTTAGGTTTCTAAACGATGATCTGGTTTGAACTCTTAATTCTGGGTCACCAATTATTTGATCAGTTGGATGATTTGGGTTAACCCTTATTGTTCTAGGAGGTTGATCCTCCTGATGTTGTTCCTCTTCTTCATGACTTAGAGTTTGGTTGGTTTCTGGAACAAACTCAGGTGTTTGTGTAGATCCTATGTCTTGTTTAGTTTCTTCAAATTTTACATTAGTAGTTTCTTCAATTTTTAAGGTAACCTTATTGTAAATTCTGTAGCCTCTACTATTTAGGGAATACCCTACAAAAATTCCATTTTCAATTTTAGAGGTGAATTTTCCTAAGTGTTCTCTTGTATTTAAGATGAAAACTGGGCACCCAAATACCTTAAAATATTTTATATTTGGTTGTTTATTATAAAACAATTCGAAGAACGTTTTGTTATGAGTTTTATTTATTGTTGTTCTGTTCTGTACATAGCAGACCCAAAAGTATTTAGGTAGGTTATACTCATTTAACATTGTTCTAGAAGCTTCAAGTAAGGTTCTATTTTTCTTTCTACAATTCCATTTTGTTGGGGGTTTTAGGGCATGAGAACTCATGATGGTAACCGTTTTCAAGACAAAAAATGTGGTGATTTTAAATTCTCCTCGTTGTCACTCCTAATTCTTTTAATTTTAATATCTTTTTCGTTCTCAATCTGTTTGCAAAAATTTGTAAAAATTTCAAAAGTTTCATCTTTATGTTTTAAGAATTTTACCCAAGTAAACCTAGAATAGTCGTCTATAATTACTAAACAATATAAGTTTCCATTTATAGATTTGACTCCATGGGAGTCAAAAAGATCTAAATGTAGAAGTTCTAAGATTGAGTTAGTTTGTGGTTGATTTGTTTGTTTGTGGGCTGATTTAGTTTGTTTGCCTTGTTGACAAGCATTACATATGGTTGAATCTAAGTTAGGTAGCTTTGGTAAGCCTTTTACAAGTCCATTTAGTTTACTTATATTTCTAAAGTTGGTGTGAGACATCCTCCTATGCCATAACCAAGTTTCTTCTTTTTGTGTTAAATAACACTTAATGGGAGAAATGGTTAGGTTGATGGCATAGATGTTGTCTTTTCTAAAACCTTTTAAGCTTATGGTAGGATTATCTAGATGTTTGATTAAACATTCTGTAGTTAGAAATTTGACCTTATACCTAGTATCACACAATTGACTTATACTTAGAAGATTATATTTAAAATTTTCAACAAGTAAAACATTTGTAATTATAAAGTCTAATTTTAATTCAATATTACCTATACCAATTACCTTGAGTTTGCCGTTGTTTCCAAAGGCAACTGTTCCTAGGCTTTTGTAAGTGAGTTGAGTGAACTTGGTGTGATCTCCAGTCATATGTTTGGAGCAACCACTGTCCAAAATCCACTTGGTTTCCTACAGTAAGTATGATTTAGAGTTAGTCTTTTGAGCATGCATTATTTAAGTGTAGAATTAATTTAAGTTTGAAATTAATTTTTAAGTTTAAAATTAAAATTTTGAAATTAATTTTTAAGTTTAAAATTAGAATTTTGAAATTAATTTTTAAGTTTAAAATTAAATTTTTTTTGAAATTAATTTTTAAGTTTAAAATTAAAATTTTTTTGAAATTAATTTTTAAGTTTAAAATTAATATTTTGAAATTAATTTTTAAGTTTAAAATTAAAATTTTGAAATTAATTTTTAAGTTTAAAATTAAAATTTTGAAATTAATTTTTAAGTTTAAAATTAAAATTTTGAAATTAATTTTTAAGTTTAAAATTAAAATTTTGAAATTAATTTTTAAGTTTAAAATTAAAATTTTGAAATTAATTTTTAAGTTTAAAATTAAAATTTTGAAAATTTTGAAATTAATTTTTAAGTTTAAGATTAAAATTTTTGAAATTTATTTTTAAGTTTAAAATTAAAATTTTGAAGTTAATTTTTAAGTTTAAAATTAAAATTTTGAAATTAATTTTTAAGTTTAAAATTAAAATTTTGAAAATTTTGAAATTAATTTTTAAGTTTAAGATTAAAATTTTTGAAATTTATTTTTAAGTTTAAAATTAAAATTTTGAAATTAATTTTTAAGTTTAAAATTAAAATTTTGAAATTAATTTTTAAGTTTAAAATTAGAATTTTGAAATTAATTTTTAAGTTTAAAATTAAAATTTTGAAATTAATTTTTAAGTTTAAAATTTAAAATTTTGAAATTAATTTTTAAGTTTAAAATTTAAAATTAATTTTTTAAATTAAAAAAACTTTTAAAATTAAAATTTAAGCCTTATTCATCTCACCCGATCTATATTATCAATCAGGGAATCCTATGATTTTGTGAGATGAAATTAGTTTGATTACAGAGTTTTGTTTTAACTTGTGTTAGATTCAGACTTAGCTTTGGTTCCCACAAATAGGCATTCTTCGGATAAACTTCTAAGCTTGGTGAGTCACAAGGACATCATTAGAAGTAACCAACCTTTCGAGGTTTTCCGAATAGTCCTATCCACGGAACTTAGTACTTAGGGTTCGTTTAAGGGTAGCTTCGGTCAGTTCCACTTGGCCAAATGCACCAGATCGAAACCATATCTTTCTAGACATGCGATGCCCAAGTTTCCCTAACGTACTATCATCCAAAAATTTCACCAGTACCATGATTCAAGTTAAACTTGGTCTCTTTTTAACTAATCCTAATTACCCTGCCGGGTTAGTTAGTTTTGGAGGTGCCAGCTATTCTGGAGCCTCCCCCTGAATTATTGGCCATTAATTTAGATTTTGGTTTTAGGCTTGTGTCGATTCTTTTTATAGTTATAGTTAACTTGGTGATAATTTTATTGTTTTTTAAACTGTTTAGATTTTGAATTTGATTTATGTTTGTATTTTGGATTTTGGTTTGGTTTATTTAATTTTATATAATGTATTTTTTCTTTAGGTATATAATATTGATTAAGTCCTACTTGCGTGGTCAAACACGCTTTTGGAACCCAAGCTAGATTGGTTGACTTGTATTGGGTTATTAATGATTTGAAGGTTTTATTTGAATTCGACTTATATCCTAGTCCGGTTTTATTATAACATGCTTTTTGATTATTTAGGATTAAGTCTAAATTTTTTGATCTTGTTGTGAATTTTTCTAACATCTCTTTTAAATTGTTTATTTCATTTTTTAATGATAAATTCTCTTCCTCAAGTGTTAGATCTTGAGTTGGATTCGAATTCTTTGATTGTTCCTTGAGGTTTTGATTGTCCTCAAGAAGTGATTTGTTTTCATTTTCTAATTTAGTTAATTTGCTATTTAAACAGGAAATAATTCTAAAAAATTTTTTGTTTAAATTAAAGTATACCTTATTTGGGCCTTCGGAAACGAGTACGGACTCGTGGCTTGTTTCTGTTTCAGCTTCGTGGGCCATCAGTGCGAGGTGGCTCTGATGTTTCTGCTCTTCTTCCTCCGATTCGTCCGAGGAGTCGTCCCACGTTGCTTTGAGTGCCTTCTTTTTGGTTGGTTTTGGTTTGTCGAACTTTAGTTTTGGACATTCGTTCTTGTAATGTCCCTTTTTGTTGCAGCCGTAGCAAGTCACGTTCTTTTGTTCTGAGGGAGAGCTGATCTTTTGAAGATCCTTTTTGCTGAAGCTCCTCTTTCTCCTGGTGAACATTTTTCTTACCAAGTTCACCAGGTGTTCTTCGTCTTCAGAATCTTGATCGGAGTCTTCTTCAAGTTCAGACTTGCTTTTCTTTTCTTTGGAGGAACCTGCAAATAGTGCTATACCTTTCTCGGCTCCAGCATTAGTTTGTTCGTGTAATTCTAATTCACAAAACAGCTCGTCTAATTTTAAGTTAGAAAGATTCTTAGAAATTTTGTAGGCATCCACTATTGATGCCCACAAACTATTACGTGGAAAAGCGTTTAAAGCGTACCTTATTAAATCTCTGTTCTCCATTTGGTGGCCTATTGCATGAAGCCCGTTGAGGATGTCCTTGATCCTCGCGTGTAGTTGATTCGCTGTTTCTCCTTCCTGCATTTTTATATTAAAAATTTTATTTAGAAGCAGGTCTCGTTTTGTTACCTTAGCGTCGCTCGTTCCCTCGTGCAGTTCGATCAGCTTGTCCCATAGCTCTTTAGCGTTTTTGTGTGGACCGACTCTATTCAGTTCTTCTCTTGTCAATCCGCACTATAGAGTGTTGATTGCTTTATTTTCTGTTGACGCTTTTTTCTTGAGATCTGCTGTCCAGTCTTCAGGATCCACTAGATTCCCGGCGTTGTCCACTGGAATTTTGTAAGGTTTCGTAATGCTCATCCACTGATCGAAGTCTGTTTTGAGGTAGACCTCCATGCGCTTCTTCCAGTAAGGGAAGTCGTCCCCGTTGAAGAGTGGAGGTCGCACTGTGCTGAATCCTTCTTGTTGGGACATTCTGTGCACAGGTAAATAACCAAAAAAAATATCCCAAGACTTGGTCTTGGATTAGTAGTGCGGGAAGAGAAAAATAGAAAAAAAATCTAGATTCGTGTTGCACTAATTTAAATTGATTAGTGAAATATTAAGTTAACGAAACACCAGTTTTAAAATTAATTAAAAAAAACAAAAACAATTCACCTCCTGTCTGATTGGTGGTTGCACCAAATCAGAGCGGTACCTGCTCTGATACCACTTGTAGGACCGTTAGAGTCGATAGAGGGGGGGGGGGGGTGAATATCGATTCGCAAAACAAGAGTATAAGCGCAGCGGAAAAGTAAAATAGACACAGTTGTTTTACTTCGTTCGGAGCCTGTGACGACTCCTACTCGAAGGCCCGTGGTCCTTGACCACTTTCGTTGGGCAATCACTAGCAATTCGAAATAATGATTACAAAAGAATCGTACAGTGAATGCTAATGAAAACTAAAAACAAATACCGACAAAAGGGAAAAGAACGGAGCGTAGTGTCGGAGCTTTGTTGGCGTCGCACTGAACGTCGAGCAACAAGACCAGCAGTAGAAAAGTTCTCAGCTTAATCGATTGATCCTGAAGCTCCTGTCTGGGGCTTCTTTTATATGTTGTTCCAGGCGCCTGGATCCCTTCCGGGCGCCTGGAATGTGACGCAGCTGCACAAACCATGATGCTCCACGTGGCGACGACTCGGCTGGATAGAATTCGCCTTCCGGGCGCCCGGAGATCGCCCGGATCCCCTCCGGGCGCCCGGACCACCTTGTTCCAGAAAACTCTTTTTTCCTGCAAAACAAAGTTAGTCCGAGGCAAATGTATATCCTGCAACACAGATTGTCAGCACAGTTAAAGTTCAACAAATAAATAAAAATAGTATGACTTAGATTCCGTCTTTCCGAGACCGGAATCTAGTCACGATCTCGACTTAGACATCCAAAATGGATCTAAGCCGGATCGACGCCTAATGTCCCCTTCCCGGGAACGCGTCCTCACAGTCACTCCCCTCCAGTGACTTACCTCACTTACCTGCCAGACGTCCGGTCAGCCCGTCGACCCGTCTGGACTTCTCGCCAAGCGTCCGGTCAGCCCGTCGACCCGCTTGGACTTCTCGCCAGCTATCCGGTCAGTCCGTCGACCTAGCTGGACTTCTCGCCAAGCATCCGGTCAGCCCGTCGACCCGCTTGGACTTCTCGCCAGCTATCCGGTTAGCCCGTCGACCTAGCTGGACTTCGTGCCAGACATCCGGTCAGCCCGTCGATCTGTCTGGACTTTTCCTGCACACTTGATCAAAGTGTCAGACAACAACAAAACTAACTTAACCTATTTGTCATTCATCAAAACCTGGGTTAGACCGTTAGTGCTACCCGCACCAACAGAAAGTATTATCATAGAGAAAGCGTGATGAGAAAAAAATAAGGAAAGAGAGTGTGATGGAAAAGAAAACATGATGAGAGAGTGAGAAGAGAGAATATGTGATGAAATAGAACAAAGAGAGTATGTAATGAGAGATATTGAAAAATGATAAAGTTTGATGATAGAATGAGGACAGATAAAGTATAATGAAAAAGTGATATGAAAGAAAAATTGAATAAATTTATTAATAGTATTTTCGTCTAAAATTTAATTTTTATTCTCATTTCCATCAAAACTTAAGGAAAGAGATGAATTTCATCCATATCCAAATTTTTAGATTTCATTCTCAAATTTTAATTTCATTCCTATCAACTAAATATAAAATTTAAGAATGAATCTATTGTCTCATTTCCAAATCCTTAAATCAAACGTCACTTTAATTAAGGATTTTAAATTTTAGATTTTTATTTTTTTTAAATAGTTATTGGATAGACGGCGGCACTGATAGTATTATATATATAATTCCATAAATAAATAAATATATATTCAATTTTTTAAAACTTTTTTTATTTAGTTAAAGAATGGCATTCTTAAACAACTATAAAAATATATTTTTTTTATTTTATTAATATATAAAGAAGACCGTATTATGAAATTACAAAGAATATTAAAAATATACTGGTGTATTTAAATATTAATTAATATTAACTATTATGTATTTTCAATTTATCCATGATACAAATTATTCAAAATAATTGAGAATTTATATAGAGAAAAATGATACTGCTTAAATAAAAGTTCATCTGCACGAGAAAGAGAATTATTGTTTGGTTGAATTTTCATTTCTCATAATTAAAAACGATGATGTTTCAGTTACAAATTGATTTGAATAATCTGCACCATTTCTTCATCCTTTGATCAGATGCTGCAGAAAAGTATAAGAACATTGTCCCACTGTCATCTGCAAGCCCAAAATCCATGGAAGCCAATAGGAAAAGTGAATTGTTTGGGCACTTCAAGCTTTGCTATCACTGCTTCATCTTCTCCTATTATTCTAGCATCCAATATCACCAAGTAGCACATTTTCTTCTCGACGGCATACTGGCGAAAGAACAACCCAACAACATACATAAGATCAACCACAAGTGATTGACAAGTGAAGTAAGACATCATTACCTCGACAACAAGAACATAACCATCATCTTCCTCCATGCCTTTAGGAACAAAAATAGGCTCGCCAATAAAAGATCGGTTCACTACCGACCATGACTTGGCCGATCCGTCACGCATGTTGACCTTAACTACACTGTCAAAGGGGAAACAAGGCAAGAAACTTCGCCTGCCAGAGGTCGAAGCAGCATAAATGTAAGTGTTTGGTTGCCCACTGAAGGAGGGATGGATGGTAGGGAAATCCGCAGGTTTCTTCCATCGGCTTGAGAGATCGTTAATGGAGCAACTACGACAAGTCCCTTTTGCATCCAACTCAAAGGATACCTGCAAGAGCTTTAGTTAATGGTTGTGAAGATCAAGTTACGATCGAGAACATGGAGTACTACTACCTGAACCAAGTGAGGCATCATATCTTCCTTTTCGTTGATTATGTTCATGAAGGTAGGGTCGAGTTTTCCAGTGTGCCAATTGTATCCTGTAATACAAATGTTTCATGTTCACTAACATTTTAACAAATTCAGTATATTTTGAGCAGTTTTTTACCAAACATTTTTTGGAAGTTGAACCACTTGTAGGAGCAAACAGAGATTTGCAGAGATATTTTCAAGTTTCCTGCTGCATCCATTTCTTCGAACGCATTGCCGACGTGAAGTGACCATCTCTGCCATGGAGCTTCGATGGGCACAAGCCAATTCCTTAGTTGGTGGGTGTGCTGGGAGAAACGAGGAAGGACGTAGATAGGAGTGGAAGGATGGGTTGGATCCACAGCCAGTGCTGCTATCATTGGGTGCAGACCTGACACTGCAAGTAAAGACCCTGTGTGCTCCTTTTTAGCATGAGCCTGCTTGCTTAATTGTTGGAATGATAATCAAGTTGATCGGAAAGTCACCGTGGATATCGAGTTTGATGTGGTTTCCGAAGAGAACGTAGTGGGTATCGGTCAAGGCCCAATCATGGATCATCAAGTGATCAGGGATGGTGAACTCCCTCTTCTCCTTTACCTCATAGTTCTCGTCCAATTCTAACAAACAAAATAAACATCCATTCAGCCATATCAGTACTCATTTGACAACATTGCAAATGAGCCAATAATATTATATAAAACCAAAAACACATTACAGAGAGAAAGATCCAACTATTTTGTAATTTGATTATCAGAAGTACTCATTATTTTGTGAATTTTTATGTTAAACACTTAGATTTTGTCAATACTTGATAAACATTGTGTAAATTTAGTCGTCATTTTATGCACCGAGACAAGGCGCCATAAATAGCATGCCACATGAGATTCTAGAAAATACAAAAGTTAAATTACAAGGCACCAAAATTCGGAGTTGGAAGGTCCAAAGAATGAGTCTGAGAGTTGAAATTATCCAAGGAAGCAATAGAAGTCAAAGTTATCAAGTGGCATAGATGCTTTGGTTTTAGCATTTTGGAAAAGATTGATAGAAAACATCTAAAGTGAGGTCTGAGTTGAAGATGTTTGATGTTGTTGAAGTTAGAGAAGCATAGCGCCTCGCCACGATGAGAGATACTGGAGTCCATATATGTAGCTAGAATTGAAGACAAAGTTGAGGATACTTTAATAAGATCCAAAGTTTATGATGTCCAAGATCGAATCTAAAGAAGGAACCTTCTAAAGTGGATAGTATTTGGAGAAGAAATTGGACTAGGAGACACTTATAATCAATGATATCCAAGGTTGAAGTTGAAGTTGGCGAGTTAAGCTAAGTAAAAGAAAGTGGGTTCAATCAACCCATTATAAAACTTGAAATTCATAAATATTAAACCAAGGTAATAAAAACAAGCTTTAAATTCATTATATTAATGAACTTTAAACCATAAATTGATTAAAAAAATGCTAGCGACTTCTAAAAAATTGAATAATTTCTCTCGAGTAGTTGATTATGCTTTATCAAAATCTATGTACATTATGATATTTCATGTTCATATTAGATTATTGCCTTTGAATAAATCTAGTGCCAGAGATATAGAAACACATTTGGAGTCAACAATGTCTAGATTAGAGCTACAGTTAGAGATGTCCAAGGTACAAACACCTACAGTCAAGTCTAGGGATGCAATTAGGTTAGAGATGTGCACCAAAAAATAGATGCTTGGAGCCCGGAGTCATTGAAGTCTAAGGTTACAATTACGTTTGAGATGCGAACAAAGTATCAGATGCTTGGGTCATTATGGTCCAATGATTGAGTTGGAGAAAAAGTCACTTGGTGTCGATAACAGATAAGGATGATATTGGAGGTGGAGATATGCTTGGAGTTGATGGGCAACCTTGGAGTAAAACATATCAAAACTAAAAACTCATAATCGATGTCTTCTGAGGCAAGATTTAGAGTCAAAAAATATATAAAATCATAGGCACTTAGAATTTATGACTATCATGACTGGCAATGGAATTAAATGTATAAATTGATGGCACTTAAGGTTATAGTTTGAATTGAAGGAATTGATAACACTTTAGATGAGGGCATCCAGGCTTGGCATTTGGCATTAGTGATGTCCAAGGTTAAGTTGGAGATACCCAATGTTAGAAATGAATTTGGCATCTCTAATATCAAGTTCGAGGCTGGACAAATAGATATTAAAAGATGGAAAAGCTTGGTGTCGAACACGCCTAAGTTTAAATTTAGAGTCAAAGGACTCAAATTAATTAGAAAGTATAATGGGCTTGATGACATCCAAGGTTGGAGTTGATGTCAAAAACATCCAAAGTCAAAAATGCTTAAGTTGATTAAACTCAAGGTCAAAACTAGATTTGGATATGGATGGAGGTGATAATGTCAAAGGGAACATTAGAGATTGACAAGGGCCCTCTCAAAGTCAATGATACCTAAGGAAAGTGTTCAGGTGTCATAATGCACAACAATTTCTCTTTATGTCACCAACAATGCCTAAGGACTTGTTTAACATTCAAAGATAGGACAAAGCATTGTGTTGTCCAACCAAATATTTTTGCCCATAGCACTGACGATGAGCTTCTTAGAGTTGATAAAATCCAACAAAAGTAATGTTTGGAATTGAAGATATTAAGTTCAAAATTGGCTTTCCATAGCAATCAAAGATGCAGAGCTTTAGATAGTGATGCATTTATCTTATACCATCATCAAGAGTAGACTTAAGGGGAGCTCATCACCCTTCCCTCAGGCCAATGATGGACTTCCTTAACACATTATTGTGTGGGTATATTGTTGTCATCATGATGCATGGATCAATCTGCATGAGCATCCTAAGGTGTATGTGTCTGCTCAAATCCAAATATGGGCATACCAAAGTCTATATGCTTCATGTGTGTGTACTATCTACTATGGTCTATGTGCTTCATTATTTTTTTTTGGGTCTGTAATCACGGGTTGTCCCCAATCCACATTGGATGTCAGACAATCCTCGTTGAGGTCGAAGCAACAAGGTCAACCTTATTAGGTCATTAATTCATTATCCATGAGTTTATCAAGCTCTTTGTGTTTCTAAGTAGGGGTGTAAACGAATCGAATCGAGCCGAATATGCTGAAAAACTTAAGGCTCGAATTCGGCTCGAAATAGGTATATTCGAGTTCGAGCTCGATTCGAAGCTCGAAAAAATTAAAATGTTTGATTCGAGTTCGGTTCGAATTAGGATTCGGATTCGAGTTCGGCTCGAAATATTCGAACATGTTCGCGAACTATTCGAATTATTACTCGAAAATAAGTTCGAAAGACTCGAAATTTTTTTATTTAATATATATTTAACTTGTATTAATTAATATTAAGGCTCGTGAGCAGCTCGCGAGCGGCTCGAACAATATAATTTGGGCTCGAGTTCGGCTCGAAAAAAAGTTCGAACATGTTCGAATTCGGCTCGAATTCGATATATTCGAATACGAATCGAATATTTTTCGAGCCGGCTCGAAAAGCTCGCGAGCCGGCTCGATTCGTTTGCAGCCCTATTTCTAAGTCCTCACTGTGCAGATAAACTGAGATCTTTATGCTGAGATTTCATTTGATGCAGTCTAGCATATATAGACAAGCAGATCTAAATACTCTGATTTAACTAGATCCTTATCACCATCAAAAAAATTAAAGACTAAGATCAGTTTACAATTTTTTTGACATTAATTCTTAGAGGACCAAAATGTTATCAAAATTGGAATAAATCAATCTATCATTCAACTGTTACATCAAGAATCAAAAACCAAATTAGGCTTGCTTGATTAGTCTTGGGTTAAATTCGGAGTTAACTAAATTTGTTTTTGTTCAACTAGAAAAATTGGAAACCAATTAGGCCTTTTTAATTCAACTGAGTCCCAGGTTTAGAAACATTGATACATCAAAGTCCTAGTAACACAACCAACCTTGGTCTGAAATAAAGGGAGCTAGATCCAATAGGCTTTCAGCTAAACGTAGATATTTGAATTTGTATAATGACACTATTGAGAAGGGGTTTAACTTTGCCACTAGCTCCTGTCCTGAATATGAAATAGTTCAAATTAAATGTAGCATGCGGACATCCTGCGGCCAATGTAGCAAGGGGAAATCCTCATTATTAGTCTTATTTCCGTTTTGATGTTTGACTAAGTGAGCTTTACGTAAGTGATTTATATTTAACAGCTGTTCGAATGTGCAAATTGTCTTAGGTTTGATGGATTCAAGCTAGGATGATGGCTGGCACTTCAAGCTAGGATGATGGCTTTTGTCAACCAAAGGCCCTTAAAGGTTAACCTACTAAATTCAAAATTGGATTTAGATGAGATTTTTTTTTTGGTAAGTTGGTAAGTTAAGTTGACAGTTATCTTCAATACTATCGAATGCCTTGGTCAACCTAACATGATTGCTTGGTTAACCTAGCATTAAAGATAAGATAAATCTCTCAACTTTAGCCATTGAAAACTCCCTACAAAAGAGTCAGAGGGTCAATACTCATGGCAACTCTCTAATTTTGACAATTATTTTTCTCTAAGAATACCTCTAAGCAGTTTAGACTTTTTAGGTATCCTTCGTATGTATCATCTTATGTATACACATCAGGCACTATTCAATAACTCATTATTCTCCTAACGCTTAATTCGTATATAGAGTTTTTCTAAGTTTGTCTTCATTTTCTCTCTTTTAGTACTCCAATTCTTATATAGTTTGTAAAAGCGAGGTATAGATCTAAGATCAATTTGGAGGTTTCATTCTCTGAGAAAGATCAAAGATATAAGTGAATTTTGGTTCTAAGGTTTCATCTATCATATAAAGTTTCTCATTGTAAGTTATATTGGGACTCTTGTTGCAATTACATTAAAATTTCTTGTTGCAATTACTCTAATTTTTCCATCGCAATCTTAATTTATTTTTCATTGCAGCTTAATTAATTCATTGTTGTTGTAACTTAATTCCTTATTATTTATCTTCTATCTTTTCACCAAGTAACTATATTTAATTACTAAACAACCAGCTTAACATTAATTAACCAGTCTAGTGCTTCTAATTGATTTTGTCATTGCAAATCTAATTTATATTCCCATTACATATCTTATTTTTTGTTGAAACTATTTATCAGTCATCTATTTATAATATTTTTTTTCCGTAAGGTTTTATATGCACTTATGTTTTCACACACATGCGCTAAAAAAATATTTTCAACCCGTCTATCCACCCCCTCTAGCTGGTCTTCTTTGATCTTTCAATTGATTCCAAATCTTGTTGCTTTATACTTGAATGACCTACATTACAACTGATATTAAGAGCCTCAAACTATATATTATATTGAACTACTTTACATTCAATACCACCATCAGTTGGTAGCAAAATAGTACTTAAGAATTTAATTAAAGTAGCGCTTAGTGTAATGGTCGACAACAACAAGAGCATCTCCATCTTTTGTCTCCTTAACTACCTTGACTTCAACAATGAGAAGGTGAAGATGTACACATTCTTCAAACATTACTTCGAGAAGATAATCACTCACAAGCAATGATTCACTGAACAAGTAAAGAACTTTGGTATGCCATCAAAATTATGCTTCATTTACTCCTAAGGATGGATGAAAGAAAGGATGGATTGCATGAAGAGATAATAGATAAAGCAGTGGTGAAAGAAACTATAAACGTAATTAGCATATATATGCACCTCAAGTAGAATTAGATGAAGCTACCAAATCAAATTTTGGAATGACCTAGATGAAATATTACAAAAATATTCCATCAAATGAAATGATTTTAATAGTAGGTGATCTAAATGGACATATCGGAGTGAAAAATGAGGAACATAAAAAGGTATATATCAGTTATGGATTTGGAATGAGAAATGAAGAACGAAAAATTATATTACATTTGCGATAGAATATGATCTTATATTAGCTAATACATTTTTTTAATAAAAGAGAAAAACACTTGGTTACGTTCAAAAGTGAAAAAAAATAAATTGCAAATTGACTTTCTTATGATTAGGAAGAAGGATAGAAAAATTTGTAAAGATTGCATGCTCATCCCTAGAAAAGCCCAACATAGATTAGTAGTTTTGGATATTTGCCTCAAGTATAGTATCAATAGAAGAAAAATATATACGACTCCTAAGTAGTGGAAGTTAAAGGATGGAAGCAAAACATATTTAAGGAGAAGGTAGGAGTACAAAGTATTAGCTGAAATATATAGTGACTCTAATATGACATAAGATAAGATGGTATCAAAGTTAAAAATAGTAGCTAAGAGTGTACTTAGTGAGTCAAAAGGACAAGCACTACCAAATAAAGAATCTTGGTGGTGGAATGAGAAAGTATAAGAGAAAGGAAGGGAAAACGAACTTATAAAGAATTATATATTCATAAGAACGAGAAAAACTTAAAAAAATATACAATAGTCAAGAAAGAAACTAAGACAGTTTTAAATGAAACATAGAATGCAACTTTTGACTAGTTATATCGAAAATTAGATTCAAATAAAGGAGAAAGAGACATTTATAGAGTAACTAAAGTGAGAGAAAGAAAGACAAGATTTCTAAATAAAATATATTAAAAATTAATTCAATAGGGTACTAGTAAACGATGGAGAAATAAAAGAGCGATCGAAAATGTATTTTTATCAACTTTTTAATGAAGGTTTAGATGATCAACTTAACTTAAGTAATTTAAGTAGGTCAAATAAGTAAAAAAATTTAAATTTTTATCGTAAAATTTAAATTTCATAAGTAGAACAAGCTAAATGAGATGTATAATGAAAAAACCATTGGACTGAATGATATTTCGATAGAGATATGAAAGTGTTAGAGTGTATACTAAAAGCCTAGCTTTTGTAAACATTTATTTTGAAATAAAGAATCACATTGGTCAAAAATGTCTACATTTATATGCTAAGTGTAGTTGTTCAATTAATTTATATTGTAGATAACATGGTGTGTGGTGTTACACACAGAAGATCATGTTATCGGTTCTTTATAAATTATAAACAGTAGCTCCCGACTAAGATGGAAAGGAACAAACCATTGGAATAGTTGTAGTGTAATTAAGTATTAGTTTATCTTGACTAATATATAGTGTATTGAGCAGGACCATTTAAGGTAAGTTCTTTTTATACTGACTTAATAAAAGAACAAGACCTTAGTTATTATAGAAGTGTGTGCTCTTAATCCTAATATAATAACAAGCACATATATTTAATATTTATTTCTTTAACTTATCAAAGGGTGAGATTTAGCTCGATAAATCAATAGGCCCGATAAGTTGGGAAATGATATTACTTATAGTGTGTGTTGTTGATTATAGAAGGAAACTGTGTCCTACTAATCTAGGTTGAGAATGCCCCCAAGAGGAGCTCATAAGGATTGTCATGTTAAACCCTGCGGGTGGACTTAGTCCGGCATGACGATAAAGTTGAGTGGTATTACTCTTGGACTAAGACATTAATTAAAATGAGTTGTCAGTAACGCAATTAATTAGTGGGTATCCGATATCTTAAACACAGGGAGATTAACACACTCATGATAAGAAGGAGCCCATAATGTAATTTGGGATTGGTGCGGTAGTGCAATAGTAACTCTCTAGTGGAATGAGTTATTATTGATGAACTTGAGTTGTGTGTTCGGGGCGAACACGGGATACTCAAGCTCATCGGGAGGTCAAAATCAATTTCTCCTCTAGGTCCCTATCGTAGCCTCATTAATGCCTCATATTCACTAATGAAAAGCTCATCTTGGTGTCCAAGAGGGGGTCGGCCATGGCTTGGTGACCAAGCCATAGGGGTCGGCCACTTCCTCCTCAAAGGGGTCGACCCTTTACTTGGTGCCCAAGCAAGAAGGGGTCGGCCACCATAATTCAAACTATGAGGGGTGTTTTGAATTTTTAAAATCTTCTCTTTGTAGATAACTACAAGTTTTAAAAGAGAGATTTTAAATTTATAAAAACTTTCCTTATTTGAATTAGGTCACATGGTTTAAAAGAAAGTTTTAAAACTTTCCTTTTTTAACCATCCACATGGATTTTAAAAAGAGAGTTTTAGTTTTAAAACTTTCCTTTTTTTGTAACCATATTAAAAAAGGAAATTTTAAATGAGAAGTTTTAAATCTTGAAACTTGGTTTAAAATTTTCCTTTTTTAAAATCCACATTAGGAATTTAAAAGAGAGCTTGTAAAATTTTATAAGAGCTTTCCTTCTTTGCTTATAAAATTTTTACAAGATAATTTTTTCCTCTTTTAAGGGTCGGCCACCCTTGCTTGGTGCCTAAGCAAGGGGCCGACCAATCAACCATTCAATCAAGAGGAGAAAAAAGGAATTAAAAAGGAGGAAAGGAAAAACAAGAGGAAGATTTTAATTTTTATAAAAATCATTCCTTATTTGCCTTGGGCAAGTATTATAAAAGAAAGGGAGGAGAGGTCTCATGAGATATCAATTCTTATTCTCTTGCTTGTGCATCCTCTTGTGGTCGACCCTCTCCCCTTTCCTTTCCTCTTGTTCTCTTTTATTTCTTTGTGGTGGTGGTGACCGGATTTTAGGGAAGGAGGAAGGAGCTTTTGGGTGGTGTTCATCTTGAAGGATCGTCGCCCACACGACGTCCAAGAGAAGACGAGGAATACGGCAAAAGATCTCGAAGTTATTAGCATACAAAGAAAAGGTATAACTAGTAATTGTTTTCCGCATCATGCTAATTTTTCTTTGTATGAATTCCAAACACAAGAGACATATGATTCTAGAGTTTCGAATTTGTGATTCGAGTTTGTGTTTTTTTGTTTTTCGAATTTGTGATTCGATTGTTCTTTTTGGTTAAACCTAGAGTTATATAAGGAAATTAAATATTAGCTTTCCTTAAAAGGCTTTGTCTAGGCGGTGGTGGATGATCCCATACCCAAGAAGGACTAGTGCCTCGTCATGCAGTCCTGGAAGCCAATTTTGGAAATTAATATTTAATTGAATTTATAACATAGGTGGATTTGGATCAATAATGTTAAGCATCGTTTGCGATACAAATCTAAACCATTAAGAATAGATAAGTTAAATTTGGAATCAATAATGTTAAGTTCCGTTTGCGATTCCTAATTTAATTTCTAAAGAACACAATAGGTTGTCTAGGAAAGGTTCGATACTTGTACAAAATTTTTGTACAGTGGAGCCGGTATGATCTTTCTAGGACCACCCAACAGAAAATGCCTAGGGAAACAAGGTATTGAATGACTTACAAAATTATTTAACATAATATTGAAAAAGAAAAAATACCTGAGCAATGAAGGATAAATACTCTAATTCCCTTATATAAGAAATAGGAGACATATAAAATTGTACAAATTATAAGGGTATTAAATTAATGAGTCATACCATGAAACTTTGGGAAAAAGTAATAGAAAAAAGATTAAGGAAAGAGATCGTTGTAACCGAAAATCAATTTGGGTTCATATCTGAAAGATCAACAAGAGAAGTTATA
Source organism: Zingiber officinale (assembly GCF_018446385.1). Lineage (NCBI taxonomy): Eukaryota > Viridiplantae > Streptophyta > Magnoliopsida > Zingiberales > Zingiberaceae > Zingiber > Zingiber officinale. Next base: position 134,348,955 of record NC_055997.1, on the reverse strand, counting down.
TATCCTCTAAGTCAACTAATTAAAAATATTGGGAGCAAAAATAAAATCCCACATAGTATTCATTAACTTAAAAAAGCTTATGTTACAATACCGAGAGAAATTATATGGAGAATTATGGAATAGAGAGGTGTTAGCCTAACATATATTGAACTAATTAAGGATATATATGAGAATATAATAACGAGGAGAGATTTTAAGTGGATTCACTAAAGTATTTCCAATAAAAATAAGATTACATTAAGGATCAACCCTAAGTCTTTATTTTTTTACACTAATTATGGGCGAACTAAGGGGAGTACTATGGTGTATGTTGTTTCCAGATGATATTGTTTTGGTAGATGAGATGTGAAAGAGTAAATGCTAAACTAGAATCTTTGCAGTAAACACTAAAAGTAAAAGATTTTAGGCTTAATAGAATAAAAATAGAATATATGAGATTTAATTTTAGCAATATTAGACGTAGTAAGACAATTGTTAAGATAAGAGATGACGAGTTATTTAGAACCGAGAGAGCTTTAAGTATTTAGGATCATCTTAATAAAATGATGGAGGGATTAAGAGAGAGATATAACATAGAATACAAGTAAGATGATTGAAATGGAGGATAACATCGGGTGTTTTATATGATCGTAAAGTACTTCTAAAATTTAAAGAGAAGTTCTACAAAACGACGGTTAGACTTGCTATGTTATATGAAGTTGAGTGTTAGGCTATAACTCGAACATATGAGTAAAAGATGAGAGTTGCAAAGATGTGGATGTTAAGTTGGATGTGTGGACATACGAAGATGAACAGAATAAGACATGAGAGCATTAACGATAAAGTCGAAGTTGCATCTATTGAGGGAAAACTCCGAGAGACACGTTTAAGATGCTACGAACATGTGCTTAGACAACCAATAAATACTCCAGTAGGCGATGTGAAACTATGACAAATACATACATTAAATGAAGAAGAGGAAGACTAAAAAAGACTTGGTTAACAACCATAAAATAAGATAAAATTTATTTAAGTATAAATGATGATATACTAGGGGATAAAGCTAAATGACTCGCCAGTGGGATAAGTTTTGGTTATTGTTGTAGACTAATATATGTTATTGTAATATGAATACGAAAAATATAGAAAGAAACAAAATGTTGATGATCAATTTTCTCATACAATGGAAGTTCACTTATATCAACAAATAATGAGAGGTGTTCCAATAAGAAGAACAAAAAACTATAACAGGAAATTGAAGATATGTGTGCTGCTTGTAAGAGGATGGAGGAAGAAGTTATTTTTAAAAAAATGGAACTTGTTATCATAGAAAGTAATTAAAGGGAAGATAAATTTATGATGAAGGTGGGCGAAGATAAGAAAAAATCTCAAGAAGATAATTCGTAAAATAATTCAAGAGGTGGGATATACAAATCATTTATTTCTAGAAGGTTCTAATCTATGAAATGCCGTGATAAATGATATAAAAATTAGATTACTTGTGGGATTTAAAATTTTAATTAGTTACTTATGGTTTGATTAATGATTAAGTTTACTTGTGAATATTTATTTATATTAATGTTAATTATATGATATTTTTTAATTAAAAAATAGTTGTATTTAACATTTTAAAATTTTAATTTATTTGAAATGTATTTTCTTGCAAAATAATATGTAGATGAGAAATATAAAAATGAATTATAATATAAATTTAGAAATGGGTTTATATATGAATTTATAAACAGAATCATAAATAAATTTATAAATAGACTAAAATAATATTTGATATGCTATTTGAAATCAAATAATGACAGATTTAAGATAAAATTAGAGATGAAATTTGAATTTAAAACTAATATCATTTGGCCAAATTAAACAAATTTATAAACGTCTTTATAATCCATCTCTAAGATTAGAAGCGAAATATTTCCGTCTCAAACTTAGTAAGGAGTTTTCAATAACAAATTTTTGAGACAGAATATTCTGTCTTAAACTTTTGTTAGAGACAAAAAAAAAATAGTGTTCAAAGACGAATTTTTCCATCTCGGAAGCCATTGTTTTCTTGTAGTGACTATTGATAAGTTATTCATTTTGGAATATTAAGTTAATCTTACAAGAATTTATACACAATTGTGTTGCGACAAAAATTCACTTAAAACTAACAATATTATTTTTTTAAATAAATGTAATGATTTAAGACGTAGAATGTATTTCAACAATTGACCAAAGTACACACTTAAAGTTGCGGAATTTCCATAAGGCGCACCTAACTTTTATATTTCTAAAATGATGCACTTATTTCCTATCTTACCTTTCCGCCAACCACTGTGGGGTTGCATTTCAAAAATCAGCACCTCTTTAGTGCTGCATAAACTCTAAAATCAGCACCACAGTGGTGTTGTTTTTGAAATATAGTGTTGTTTTTGAAATATCAAACACCACCATTGTTCTTTGAATAACACCACAAAAATTGACAGGAGGGGTAAAATGAGAAACAGGTGTGCCCTTTGGGAAATCTAAAAGTTAGTTGTGACTTCTAGAAATTTTGTAACTTTAAATGCGCCCTTTGGTCAATTGCCAATGTATTTAAGATGTATGTACCATAGAAAGTGAAGTTGGAACGAGGGAGCAGCATGTCTTCGGTGTTGCAGGTGAGCATCACCAGTCTCTTCCGCTTTGGATCGATCTTATAGTGGGCCAGCAACCTCTTGTCAGGCATCTTGAATATTCCTGCACTTCCGACAAACAACTCGATCAAGATTGTGTAGGAAATATCGAAGGGACAGAAAACCATTTGAGGATGAATGGAAAGCCGATCGTGACCTCTCAATACAGGCTTCAGCAAACGTGCTGCAATCTCCACCGCCACGCTGCCCAACCCACCTCCTCCTCCGTCCTGCCTCCGCCCTGGCTCAACTCGGTAAGACCCAAGAAGATCCGCCGGCCCCACGGTGTCCAGCGTGGCAGGGTCGATCTCGTAGGGATCGCCACCCTCCCACAGGCACATCAGCCTGCGGCCCCACCGCAGCACGCTGGTGTTGGCCACGTTCTTCATCACCTTCAGGTTCCCCAGCCGCCGGCCGCCCCGGAGCACCGAGAAGGGCCCGCGGTGCGTGAACCGCCACCGCCCCGTCGCCTCCTCCCGCTCCTCCCGCTGCGCCTCCGTCGCCACGTAGCGGGCCGAGTACCTGCACCGCCCGTCCTCGCCGAACTCGAAGGCCCGGAGGTAGCCATGGCCGTCCAGGGGGTTCACGGTCGAGCCGTGGTCGTCGGAGAACAGGCCCGGGCCGGTAAGGTAGTACGTGCCGCAGGGGAAATCGGGCGGGACGGAGCCACGGACCGGACGGAGGAGGACCGGTTCGGCCGCCTCGGAGCGCTGGGAGGCGAAGAGGAGCTGGTAGTCGCGGAAGGCCGCGGTGGCCGAGTCCAGGTCCGCGGGTGACGTAGCAGCCGCCGGGGAGACTGAAACCGCGGTGATCCGGCCGGGGCTGGCGGCGGAAGGGATCGAGATCAGAAGGTTGGGCGGCGGTTGCCGGCTGGGGAGGTAGCGTTGGGGGCGAAGTGGAGTGGCAGAGGTCAAGGCGAGCATGATCAGTGTGGTCTTGGTTTTCGTGCGGGGAAATCAATGGAAGAGTAGTGAGTAGTACACTACAGAATCAGAAGTAGAGATTGAGCAAGAGGAACAAGAAGAGGCGCCATGATTAATGTGCTCATTAAGCAAACACTTAACACATGGAGTCGTTTCCACTCTCTACGCTTTTAATTTATTATTTTTGATGCTGGCGTCTGAATTTTCTCAGCTCGAATTGAGTCGTTTACACTCCTAAGGCGTTCGAATGGACAAACATGTGTTTTAAATAAGTTTTTTTTAATAATTTTTAATATGCCACTAGTATAAAAATTTATTATTCTTTTCTTAATTAAAAAATCTCCTTACACATCTCAAATCGTATTATTAATTTTGAAAGAAAAAAAAATTAAATTTTCACTATTATTTTTAACTAACAATCTCAAATCTAATGGTTCGAACTTTTTGTTTTTAATTTGGCAAACCTCTTTAAAAAAAAATATTACATTGAAGATGCTCTTATACTAGGAGCATTCACTTTAGTTGTTTTATAATATTTCTAAAATTTAACGTAAATTATCTATTTTATTAAATATAGACAATCAATTTTCACTATATACTCGATTATCCTAAAATTTTTATTATCTTATTTTTTTATTATTTTTATTTTTTTTTCTCTCTCAAATTAAATGATATTTTAATATTTAGGGAATAGATTCCATTTCCTAAATTTAAAGAAGTATTATTCATAAAATTTAAATTTAGAAAAGTATTATTCATAAAATTTAAATTTAGGGAATGATTATGGTAACTAATACAAAAAAAAAATTTTGATGTAAAATATAAAATTTAGGATAAATTCTGTATTTAGAGAAGTTGATATGGATAAGTACCTCCCTACAATTTTTTTTTTGACTCTATATTATACCTCCCTATATTACAAATCTTAAATAACAATGTAATACTATTTTATCATTAATTATAAATTTCATTTTTAAAGGAAAAATATATATTTAAAATTTTACTACTATTTTTAAACTATAATTGTTTATTTTTTTTTATTTTATAAACCTTTCATGAAGAGATGCTCGAGCAACTCCAATAAAAACTCTTTTTTTTTTTCAAAAAATCATAAACTTAAAAAATTAAACGAAAAAGCTGGAACCTGAGCATTAAGTTTGAGATTTTTTTTAAAAAGTAATAGTAAAAATTTTAAAACTGTTTTTTTTTCTCAAAATTAGAAATGTGAGTGGGGCTCATAAAATAATAAATTTGACGTATTATAATAAAAAAATAGTCATTTAGAGCAGGATGTGAGATGCGTTAACGTCCACAAACGAATTCGATAGCTTTAAGATGTGCACCAAACTTGTCTCCTACGTACTGCCATAGAAATGAAATGGCTCCTCAATCGCACAGCGAAGTGATGAACTGAATGGGAGCTGCACTACCATGACAGATTAGATTTGTCGACTCGATTAGCTTAATTAAAACTGAATCAAGCTATTTTTAAAAGTTGCATGATTTGATTTTTTGACCAGCAACCCACCACGTACCCTCCTCATTGTCATCATCAACATGATCAATTGGTTGCAAAAAGAGCGAGGCAGATTTGGTCAAAGCAAAGCACTTGAGCTCATCGTCGATCGTCGACCCATGGAATGAAAACAAAATCCACCTATTTCAACTTTTTATTAAAGGAATCATGGCTAGGCATCTCTTATGAATGATCCCTGCACAATTTTTTTTTAAAAAAAACCCACTTGTTTTATATGTGATAGTGCTTCTTTGGCCATTTCATTTTTTTTTTTTTTTTGTCTCTTAGAGCATTCAATATTTAAGTGATTAGTTCATAGGGACATCATCCAATATTTTTAATATACTTAAACATAACTACACTTTCAAGGCTGGAAAAAATTATTAAGATTGAACATATTATAATTATTTTGATGAATTGTATTCATCGTTATGCTTAAGGAAGGCACCATTGCAGCAAATTTATTCTTCCAAACTTGCCATCTGTAATCTATTAAAATTATGCATGCTAACAAACATTTTTAATTATAAACGTGGAGGGTTATTGTTTTTATTTAGTATAAATTAATAGTGTAAATTATGTAGAAAATAATTAATACAACATCTAATGTTTACTGTAAGTGACTATTTGTGATTTGCACTAAACTATAAAAAAGAGAAAAAAAACCAAGAGAGAATGGGAGAACTTGTAATTAGCTTATCATTGTTGCTTTGTCTCATTTTTATAGGTCACTAGACCAGCTGCTTATATTTTCAAACAATCACTTACTACTTCAAGTCAACTGTTGTTTCCAGGGTGGGCTCTAAGCATAGACTTTCAAGCATTATATCATTCCCGTGTATATATAATAGTGTTATCTTACACGATGGACGACATGAGTGACTCTTTATGAATCTGGACTCTCGGACCACCCCCGGGCACCGACTGCCCGAAATCCTCTTGGGGCACCTAGGAGTGGTCTGGGCTCCTGGATTCACAAAAAATCGGCCATGAGTCATCCATCGACCGGGTGTGCAGGGTAACATATATATATATATATATATATATATATATATATATATATATATATATATATATATATAGGGATAGAACCAGTAATTTAATATCGATTAATAAAAGTATATTCTGATACCAAACTTTTTAATAAAAGTATTTTAACAAAAGTAGATTAACAGTAAACAGTAATAGAAGTAGATTAACAGTAAACAGTAATAGAAAAGTAGATTAACAGTAAACAGTAATAGTAAAACAGTAATAGTTAACAGTAAATAGTAAAAGAAAAATACAGTAATAGTGCAGTGCAGAAATAAAGTAGATAGTCACAACGTGATGGTATGGTTAAATATATTGACTTTTAAAATTTTTACTCTTTTTTTTTTTACTAAACTGCTTTCTTTTCTTGTTTGTTTTCCAGGAAGTCTCACCTGTTCAGGTCCTCACCTTTCAATCAGTGCCCCAGCTTTTGCGTAAGATTTTGGGTTCCTACCCTTCTTACTTAGCCCGCACAGGTTTTATATGATTTTGGTTATTCCTGATACAGTTACTGTTCACCGGTAGGTTACTAAGACAAGGACTGAGGAAAAGAACCAAGACGAGAGAGACAGAATGTTTTTAAACGTAGATTGTCATTATAAAACAAACATAGATTTATATAGTGGAGAAATTTTATAGGGGATTACACTCAGCAAACTAATAATTACATAGTTTTTACATACTGAGACTGAAATTTTTAAAAGATATTACATACTGAAATTGACATATTTTACATACTTACAGGGAGAAAAGAAGGGTTTTGAAAGAGAGCTGGAAAGGGAGTTGCAAGAGCTTGAGGAAGTAAAGAGTGAGAGAGGGTTGTGCTTCGGGGAATGCCTTAGGAGGCAGAGGAAGATGGCCTTTTATAGGCAAGAGTAGAGAGATGTCTTCGGGAGGAAGGAAAACATTTGCTTAGGAGGGAAGGAAAGCATCTTAGAAAGTAACACAGGTGGAAGGAAGGTGTTGTCTAGGGTGAAAGGAAGGCATCTGCAAAAGAGACAGGTGGAAAGTAGTATTGGTTTTAGTGGAGACATTGGTGAGTGGTGGCACTGGTGATACTGTTGAGTATGGTGGTTGTCATTCTTAGCTGTCCATCATATAGCTATAGAGTAGTGGTGGCGCTGTTGAGTAAGGTGGTTGTCATTCTTAGCTGTCCATCATATTATCAATGTTGTCTTCTCCGGTTGAGTCTAAAGATGGTGCTTGTGAGCTGGAAGCTTGATTTGGTGCTCTGTGTCTGGCTAAGGCAGCTCGATAGGCTCTAGCTGAAAGGGCAGAACTTGCTAACCTCTTGTTACTCATTCTCTCTGTCTTCTTCTGGTAATGTTGAAACAGGGTAGTATGCTGTGTAGTAAAGTGAAAAGGAAAAAAATCTGGTACCCATATCTTTTGGCCAATAAATTTTTTCAGTGAATGATTCGCCAACCAGGAGATAGGTATCAGGATCTTCAAGTCTGTCCCAGCCCCAATGCGTCCCTTGGACTAAAGCTCTCCAGTGTTTGAGTTGGTCTGAAAAGGAGGGAGGAGCTTCCTAATCACAGTCTGGTCTGTAGGATAATCATGTAACTCGGCTTGGTAACCGCCAACTTCATTTACGTCAATTTTTACTAAATGTCGGGCTGGCTCTATCTTGAGATCCAGCCACTCTGGAGGAGTACTATCAAATGTGCATACTACAAACATTTCTTCTTCTTCTAAAGCAGTAGAAATAACAGTACCAAGTTTCTTTGGGAAATCTTTAACTGAATCTGGGACATGAATCCATAATTTATGTAAGAGGCCATAATCAAGAAGAGTAAAAGGGGTAATTTGTCTCCCTTTGTAAGCCGTAGTAATGTAGGATTCATAATCCATGTTAGCTCTTCTGAAAGCATAGAGAAGCTAGCATTGACATCCATATTTATCTGATTCTATACAATGTGGTCCTTTCTTCTGGCATTTAAGTTTTGGGCTGAACTCAGCTTCATATACAATAGTCATTCCTTCAGGAGGTGTTTTGTGAAAAGCTTTTAGGGCTTCACATAATTCTATAAACGTTTGTAGAGTAGATTTTTCAGCCAGACTGCGAACATAAGTATGAATATCTTCAGGAATAGTATTTGGGAAACCTGCCAGGCGCATCTCAGATGCTCTTTGTAAAGCTGTAGCCTTATTTTGTTCTTTAAGTTGAGCCAAAGTTAGGTAATCTGGTCTAATAGCAGTATTGGTGTGTTCTGTTGAAGGTTCTGCCAAGCTATTCTCAGGAGTATGTTGCACAACTTGAGCATAAGTAAAAGTATTTGTATCAGGGCTAGTAGCTTGTATTGGTGTTGTTTGCAGAGTTGTACTCACAAAGAAATGTGGTCCTAGATGGACTCTGGCTGCTGTAAAAGCCTCATCAAGTGAATAGTAGCCTTTAAAGTATGGATGTTCTAGGTTTTGAATGGCTAAATTGGTTTCTTCCCATGTAGAGTATACCCCTGCCTGGGGTCCTGAGAAGACCACGTAACAGGAAAATTTCTTTCCTGCTGGTTTCTGGATAATGGTAAGAAAGTAGTTGGAAAGAGCATTTATTACTGCAATTTTATGTCCAGAGCTTCCTGGAAGTGTAGGGATATGCCAAATATTGTCAATAAGACAATTTTGGATGTGGTCAAGTCTGTCTCTGCCAACAAAGCGAAAATGATCTTCTAGTTGTGTGAAAAGTTGTAAATCTTGAGTGCCAAAACGCATGATTTTGGTGGAAAAAGTACGAACTTTCCTTGGTCTATCAATCCTGTAAGGATTAAAAATGTTAATGCAACAATCTTGATAATGTATCTGCTAAAGAATTATTAACCCCTTTAATATGTTCTCATTGTATCTTAAGTCCTTTATTGATTATGGTATCTGTAAATTTTAACCAACGCTTTGTACTGAGGCCTTTTGTGATTGTTTTAGTTTGTTGACCATATTTGACTATGGCTTCACAGTTTGTTCTAATAAGGATTTCTGGTTTGTTACAAATAAATAGTCTAAAAGCTTCTAAGCAGTAAATAACAGCTAAAATTTCATAATCTAATGATGTTAAGTGTCCTTTTTCATGGTATTTTCCAGAGGCATAACGACATAAAGCTTCTGATGATTTAGGTTCATATTTGAAATTTTTGCGATATAAGATATCACCCCAACCAGTCTCACAACCATCTGTTTCAATAATTAAATAATCTGAGTCAAGAGGTAAAGTTAACTTAGGGATAGTTTTAACCAGTTGTTTGATTTGCTGAACTAAAGCAATATCTTGTTGGTTAAAATATTTTTGTCCTGTCAAATATGTCTTATTGTATAATGGTCCACTAATTTTTCCTATATCTTTTAGATAGGGTCTTGCATAATTTAGAAGACCTAGAAAAGCTCTTAAAGTTTTAGTGTCTTCCATTTTGTCTGGAAATGCCAGAATCTTAGCTGAAATATGAGGTTGTAAAGTGATTTGTCCTTGGCCTATTTCAGCCCCTAAGAATTCAACATGTGTAACAGCTAGTTTCATTTTCTTTCTTGAAATAATTAAATCATGTTTTTCAAATAGATTAAAGATTGTGTGTAAATGAGCATAGTATTCTTGTTTAGTTTTGGAAAAAAACTAAGATATCGTCTATGTAGACACAGGTGAAGTGAACAACATTTCTAAAAATATCATCCATTTTTCGTTGAAATATTTGAGGAGCTGTTTTAAGACCAAAAGACATAACAAGCCACTCAAAGTGGCATTCAGGACAGGAAAAAGCTATCCATTCTATTGAGTCTGGGTGCATCCGTACCTGCCAGAATCCTGATTTCATATCGAACTTTGAGTACCATTTAGAATGTTGAATTTTATTCAGAAGTTGGTCTTTATCTGGTATTTTGTAGTCATCTTCCTGCAGTTATCATTTAGTCTTTTGTAATTAAATACCATTCGGGATTGACCTCATTTTTGTTCAGCTCCTTTATTTACTATAAAAGCTGGGCTTCTATGTCTAGAGGTAGATCGTTGAATGGCTCCTGAGTGTAGTAATTGTTGAATATGTGTTTTGCATTCTTCAGTTTCCCAGTTTGTGTATCTTAAGTCTTGGGCCTTAATAGTTAGATCAGGGTTAATGATTGCTAATTTACAATAAATTTTATCTCTTTCCCAGTATTTGGTTGGGTTGTCGCCAATAATCTCTAGTTTTTCTAGTCGAGATATAAGAGAGTCTATATCTGGCTGATAGGTGTTAATAGTTTGAAGTAATTATTTAGGGAGAAGTAGATCATTAGGAATATCCCAGGAGGAAAGATCATTTAGAGGGCTTGTCCAGCCAAGTAAGTCTAGTTTTCCTAATATTCAGAAAAGGCAAGGTCATAGGATGACATCTGTTTACATGTCCCTTTTATAGTACACTAGCAAGTATTGTCCTTAGACTGGGTTTGGGTTTTTGTTGAAGCTGTTAAAGGCTTAACTACCGAGGGGTAGTCTGACACAATAGGTGCAACTATTGGATTAGAGAAGAATAGAGCATAATCTTTTGTAAGTAAAAAGGCCCTGTCTGGTGATATAAGAAAATTTAGTCCTAAGATAAGGTGGATATTCTGATGTAGTAACGGTTTAACCCATAATTTGGAGAGAGTTTGGGGAGTACTATAGGTGCCACAGTTATTATAAAATTTTATATGTATGTTTGTGACAAATTGGGTATTGGTAAGTTGCTGGCCATCAAATTATGTACTGATTAAAGGTTGTGATGAAGTTTTAATCAAATTTTTAGGTAAAATAGACAAAAGTGTAGCCTCATCTATAGTTGAATTAGTGGCTCCACTATCTAAGAAAGCTTGTAATGTAAATTCATGGCCATGTATATTTACTAAGCATTTTATCCTAACATCAAGAGTTTTATTTGTATTACATATACTAGGGGTTTTTATAAAAACCATATCAGTGTTTGGTGACTCTGTTATTTGTAAACTTTTACCCTTGTTAGATGATAACGACTACTATGATATTAGTTCTTCTATTTGGTTTGTTATTATATCCACATGAGTTTCTAGTTGGTTTATTCTGGTTTCTAATGTTGATACTCTTGTTTCTAAAAGGATATTTCTAGTACTACTTTTAGTGGGTTGTGTTATTGGGATTAGAACATTAAAATAACTCTGAAGACACAAATTACAGGCCTGTTTCTTGCAGGTTATACAGGTACCTCTTTTATCAATAGCTAGATAATAACTACACAAATAGCAGGGTATATTATTTGTTCCTGTTTTTAATTCCCAATCATGTGCACAATTAGAGTCACCTAAGTTTGTATTTAGTTGTGTGAGCATTAAGTTGGTATCCATGAAAGGAGAGTCATTCCATATTTCTGGTTCTAGGCTTATTGAATTGTAATCGAAGTCTGTGTTGTAGAAAGGAATTTACTAAGCTATAGTTGGAAGAGGGGGGAATTTCTTCCATATCATCTACAGAAATAATAGAATAGATAGAAGATGTGTCTGAGACATCTGATTGAATTTCTACTAAATCTAAATTTATACAGGTAACTAATTTAGCTTCTCTAGTGTATAAGTTTTTCTTATTTGGGCAGGCAGACGACAAATGTCCTGGTTCATTACAAGCAAAACAAGTAATAGTATTAGCATATGTTTTTTTTGGTTTATATTTTCTAACATGTTTTTCTTTATTTAAATATGGTTTATTTTCTCTGCTTTTCCTAACATAATATGTTTTTCTTGACCTGACATTTTTAGTTTTAGCCAGTTGTGTAGTTGCTTTAGTATTTCGATAATGCTTTTGTTTTTGTTTAGGTGTCATTGAATCATACTGTTGTGGGGTATATATTTGACTACAAAACTCATATTGCTGGTTTTTAAGTTGTTTTTGAATATGGATATAAGTACATTTTTCTTTTAATACAGAAATTATGTGTTGTATACGTATTCCTATATTGTCATATTGTGGTGCTATTTTCATATTTGTCCAAGCCTTGTGTATTTCCTTTCCTAATTCCCCTGGAAGTTTACTAAATAGTCGTTCTCCTAATTCCGGGTTACAGTAATTTCCTAATACTGCTGTTAAGGCAAGAAAGTCATTGCAAAAAGGTTTAATCCAATTTCAATTAAAAAGTTGTAATTGTTCTATATATATATATATAGGGATAGAACCAGTAATTTAATATCGAATGGGCGAAATGTATATGTTTACGTTGAGGAGAGGCGACTATGTTGTTGTCTCCCATTCGCCTCTCTTTCACCCATATTTCTATATAAATTGAGAGGCGGGAGAGGAGAGGGGGGGGGTAATTTTTTTTATTTTTATTTTTTTAATTAAAATTTGATCCATAATTTTGAATTTTTTATTGATAAAAATTATTCTACTACCTAAAATTATGTTTGTTAATAAATTAATAATATTTATTTGTTAGGGCATCCACAAATGCTACATCGTTATAACATTCATCACCTCATTAAAAAGTATGGGGTCCGTTATCATATACTCATTATAACAAACTCCTTCTTTCACCCACATTCTTTTAAAATTAATACTCATTATTTATAAACTCCACAATCCAATTAATCATCTTAAAATTATATCATATTAAATAAATATATTTTAAAATATTTAAATTATTATTATTTTTTTAATAATTATTTTATTTTTAAAAATATAAATATTTTTAAAAATCAAAGTATATTTAATATTGCACTATTATTTCTCTCTATTTTTTTTCTAATTCCTTTTACTCCATTATCATTTTTATACTGCTATTACTGTACTCTTATTCTTCTACAACTTTTGCACCTTCTCTTTCTTATTTTATAAGTTATCATCGATGTTTACAAGTTAAATATTTTTAGTTAAGATAATTTATCAAATTTAAAATTGATAAAATATGTAACTCGATGTATGAAGCTCCTGTCAATATAGCATCTCGGATTTATTATAAGCAACTATTATATTCGTTACTTGAACATATTACATGTAGATCATACAACAATAATTTTACTATTATGTCAAGACTTGCTACATTGAAGTTAAAATTGATAAATAAAAAAAATAGCAATTAAAATGTATATTAATATATGATAATAATTTATTACTCGTTGCCAAATTAATTAGTATTTTTAACATTTATTGGAGAAATTTAACTGCATTTATTTAATTAAAAATATTCATTAGATAAATATATTATTTTTTAATAAATTATGCGGGAAAGTTTAACATAAAAAATTATTTTTAAAATTTTACTAATAAAGAATCTTTTACTAATGAGTTTTTTGCAAAATAAAATTATTGCTATGTAATCTAACTGGTCACAACTTTCAATTACTAAAATAATCTTTTATAATATATAAAATTGTCCTTTTAAATTTTCTAATAAAATTAAATATCTCTAATAATATTTTATATAAAAATATATTTTTAAAAAAATAATATTTATTTAAAAAAAAATTAAAGCCTTAAAATTTTTCCTCTAGTTAAGGCCTCGAGAATTGCTGAGAATGCTACCAACTTTCCTTGTTGCAACATAGTTTAGATAAACTTCTAGACTTCAATTGATTGACTCTACCATCATTCGACTTAATTTGTCATCAATCAACTTAGCTTGCATAATTTCTTGATTAGAAACCATTGTCTAATCTAGATCAACATAAGTTATAACTATTGTCATAAGATGCATTAGATAATCATCCGTTGATTATTCTTCTAGTAACTCCAAGATCATTAACCATTGCAATAAAATAATGTCAATTAAAATTGTTTTCATTGTCTCATTAATCGACTCAACTTAAATACTAATTGATTGAATTGTCTTCTAAAATAAAGATGCATAGAGACATTCTATCACCTTTTCCATTGATATGAATTGATTGATACTCAATAAGTATATGAACTATAAATCTCAGTCAGTTGACTTGAACATTGACACAGACCTTTCTAAGGTCTAATCTATACTTAAGTCTAGTCAAATTAGTTATCCCTTATATAGGTGTGTTGGTGTTAGGAGCACAATATGTAACGCATAATTTTGATGTGTGACTATGGTTAAAATTAGGTTGTGATTTAACAATTTGTCTCAAGTGTGCAGATGGAGGTTACTTGACATGTGATGAAATCCTGGTTGGAAGCTAGACAGTGGCTAAGTCATAATAAAACTAGGCAACTAAAGATCTTATTGGGAGTCAAACATAAACTAATCTTGGTTGGAACCAAATAATTGTCTTAGCTGGGTGTTAGGTGAAATAAATTCAAGTAAAGTCAGTTGGGAGCTGAAGGTTTGACAGACAAAAACTAAGTGGAGTAAGATGGGAGCTGAAACTTGGTGGACAAGTCCAAATGGAGTAAGCTGGGAGCTGAAGCTTGGTGGACAAGTCCAAGTGGAGTAAGTTAAGTGTTGAAGGTTTGGCAGACAAAGTCCAAGTGAAGTAAGTTGGGAGCTGAAGTTTGGCAAATAAGTCCAAATAAAATCAGTTGGGAACTATAGCTTGGAAACTCAATCTAGATGAGTCAACTAGGGTTGAACATCTAGACCTAATGTAAGTATGAGTAACTTTACATTTTCTATCATACTCATTATGTGTAACTACTGTAAGGAAGTAAGGTTCGACGATTTTAGGCTATCGGAGGGAGTTCGGAGAGACTGATTGGTGATAACCCTCGACGAAGGATTTCGGAGGGTCTAGATGATCGTATAGGGTGGGGCGACTAGAGGATATGGGTGACCGGAGCAGCTTTCAGGCAACCGCGAGATGACATTATCAACAACACGAGCGAGTCGGGTTAAGATTAGGGTTGCCCTCTCTCTAAGTGATCGGAGGTAGTCTAGTCGGCCGAGCAGTTTCGTTAACATTATCTAATGGATAACAGTTGTAGCCACATTAGCACCTACCTAGGCGCCCGAGAATATCACAGTCGACCGGAGGAGTACTATAAAAAGAGTTTTGAGGTTGAACTTGAAAATCACTCAATTACTCATTTACATATAATTCACTCTTGTTCTCGTGCTCTAGGTACTCTCTCGTCTTCTGTGCTACGACACACTACAACTTGTGCTTCATTTATGATAGGCAATACTCAAGTAACATTTTCATTTCTTTTTGTGTTGTCTTATTAATTGTATATGTGCTTAATTTTTAGATTCTTTGTAATTTTTTTTCATCTTCAGAGGCTTTCTGGAAAGGGTAAATTAGAAATAAGAATCATATTTTTATAACTATTGTGTCTTTACATTTCTAATTTAATTGATCAGCTGCTTGCATGTTTAATTATTAACTAAATCATTTGCATGCTTACATTGATTTGTCTTACTTGATTGAATCAGTTTAAATAATTTCTATTTCTACTGTGCTACTCTAATTCAATTACTTTTTAAGTTATTATCTACTCATAAAATTTATAACGTTATTCATCCCCTCCTCTAGCGTCGGTTCAATCCTACAAGGTGCACTTGATTTTCAACTTCAATCATATTTATCAAGTAAAAGGATCCCCTCTAAGACTTCATATCCCAACATCGTCTCTGAAACTCCGTTGCCTGTCAAGTATTTGATCACTCTTGACTTGTTTAGACTTTAATATATCAAACATCTAAATCTTGTCACTATTAATCTGTCATGGCTTTAAACATTTTCTTTGGTACATTTGCATACTTGACATGCAATTTTAATTGTCATAATATAGTCTAATTTAAACTTTTGTATAAACATTAAAACTATATGCTTAAGTTTATGATTGCACCAACAATTTAGTCACCTGCATGGACAAGTTTCAATATTTTTTGTACAACCATGTCAGCTCAAAGCTTTCCAAGAGATTTTATAGAAAGCCTTATAATGGCTCCATTGTCCCGACCTTTACTAGACTTATCTGACCTCTATTTGACTAATTGGGTATATATAGTTGTTCGATAATCAATGACTCTTTAGTTAGTCGATTGGAATTTTTTTTCAGTCAACTGCTTTTACCTCTTTTCAACTAGAACCAATCAAGTTAGTTGTTACTCAAATAAAAAGGAGTTGACATATTTGGATAGTCAAAAAAGAGTTGACAAGAAAGAAAATCTAAATCAATTAAGGTTGATAGGACATTTAGTTGAGGAGAAGTCTAAATGAGTCAGATAGATTAGACACGTGGTACTGGAGATGTCCAATCATGTTAACAATGAAAGTCTAATTAGATCAATAATGATTGAATACTTGAGTATTGAAGTCCAAGGAAATGAGCTCTAGGTAAGTATTGATGTCCCAAAGAAGTAAACTCTAGGATGATGTTGAAGTTGCAAAGGAGTTAACTTTAAGTAAAATTGAAATCTTAAAGGAGTGAATTGTAGTTAAGCAGAAATCCTGATAGTTTAAGGTTGGCTTGAAACTTAACATGTAAAAATCCTGATGAGCCAAGGATGATTAAAATAGAGAAATGGAGAAAGCCCAGAGTATTGGTCTATAGGTATTGGAAGTTTCGATAGATCAAAGTCGACATGTACTAACACACAAGAAGTTCAAAGATATAAGGTCTCTTGGCTCAACATGGATTCATCTCTTGAGTGGATAGAGTTAGAATTTCAGTCGAATGATGAACCCAAAAGTGTTGTTGTGATTGATTAACAACAAAGTATTGGTTTATTGGTGACCTAGGCAGTAAAAAATCGATTAGCAGGTAACACAATCATGATAAACTAAAGCTTAGTAAATTGATTGTGAATTAATAGTCGACTAATAAACCAATCAATAAATGAATAAATGAATAAGTTCAAATCCAAGTAAACGGATAACGTTCATTGTTGAGTCGACTAATGGTAAGCAACTAGTCGATTGATGAATCATTCAATGGATAAACAAGTCCAATTCAAGATAAATTAGCGACGTGTCATAGATGAGTCAACTAAAATGTAGTATTCAGTCGACGAATTCAAAATAATCAAATAATTATTGCAGATAACATATGAGACTAGCGGACTAATTGACTATCAACAACAACCAGTATAAAAGGGAAGTGAAGGCTGCTTGGAATAATAAATTTCATGATCGACTCCAAGGAGAGTGCTTTTGCATTCCATGACCATTGTGAGCAATACAAAACAACACAAAACATGCAAATAATGTGTTCTTATATAATTTTTATTTAATATACTATTTTGTTACTTGGTTGTATTTTTTGTATTCTTGTATTCGTTGTAAGAATATAAATTGTAAAAAATTTCCCCGATTCTGGTAGGTGTTTGAAGATGAGAAAATATAGTGGTGATTTTGAGAATGATCAACTAATGGATTATATGTCGTAAAGTAGGAATCAGAGGTTCTAAACTATATAAAATTTGTTTGTGTATTATTTTTCCTTTTTCTATTAAACCCTTCTAGCTACATCATATTTGTAGGTGTATTCGACCTTTAGTCATGGTTAACTAAGCTCAAGTTGACTTAAGTTGTGTTTTATATTTGATCAATATATTTGAGGTTATGTGAAAAGTTAAGTAGGTCAAGATCACTAAATATTTAACAATGAAGAAGTCTAAGTGAGTTATGATTGACTGTATTGGTGTAATCGACCTCCAGAGTTTTAATGTTTATTTGACAATATGTCTATCTGGCTAAGGTTAGCCAAGTTAATTAGAAATCCTAACAGGTTAAGGCTGACTTAAGTAAAGGAAAAGTCTAGTCAAGTCAAGGTTGACCGCATGACTAGTGAAGAAAAAAGTCCAAGTAGGTCAAAGTTGACAGGATGCTTGGTAAGATAAAAGTTTAAATATGTCAAGGTTGACCGTATGTCTGGTAAGAGAAAAGTCTAGGTAGGTCAAGATTGATTGAATGTCTGGCAAAGGTAAAGTCCAACCAGTTCAAGGGTGACCAGATATTTGGTAAGAAAAAAAAATCTAAGAGAATGAATCTTAGGTAGCGAGAAATCTTGGAAGAGTAAACTCCAAGAAAGAGGAAAATTGTAAGAGAGTGAACCTTAGGAAGTGAGAAATTTTGGAGGAGTGAACTCCAAGCAAGAGGAATCATGGTCGATCAGACTAGTATATTTCGAATATTGCTAACACAGTTTTACTTTACTATTTGTATCTATTATGCAAATTTGGTATTGCAGGAAAGTGTTAGTGTAGAGAGCACCAGATGATCGAACCTGTGTTTTGATAATGACAAAGGAGTTCAAAATTAAGATTATTTTGTTATTTAACAAGTGTGAATGAATTTGCAGGAAATTCCTAGTGGAGTCTAGGAAGGTGAAAAGTCCTAGAGTCGTTGATTCTAGGTGGAAAGTCCTAGTGAAGTCCTGGTCTGGAGGACAGGGCAAAGTCTTGGTAGGTCGAAGACATCAGGCGAAATCCTAGGGTCGCTGATTCTAGGTGGAAAGTCCTGGTGGTCGTGGACACCAGACAAAAGACTGGACGGGTCGAGGATCGGACGCCCAACATAAAAGTCCTGAAGTCTCGAATGCTGAGCAAAAGTCTAGACGGTTTAGAGGACTGATCTGACAAAAGGTAAACTCTTCTGAGAGGAGTAGGCAAGGATGCGTTCCCCGTTGAGGGAACGATAAGCGTTGGTTCGACCTAAGGTTTTTGTAAAATCTGAAAGTCAGAACCGGATAGTCCGGAGGCTGTTAAAAGTTAATTTTTATATAATTTGCTTTTGTCCTAACTCTACTTTGCAGGAAACTAACAAACTTGCAGGTTTGAATTTTACTTCGTTCGGTCGACCGATCATTGGGATCAGTCGACTGAACCCCAGAGATCAGATCAACTCACAGTCGGGTTTTGACCAAGGGTTCGATCGACCAAACGTTGGGTTCAATATACCGATTAGTGGATAATAAGCGGGTTGATTCGACTGGGTTGATCGGACCAGATAAGCTAAGGAGCATCGACGAATCGGTCTACTGAATGGAGGGATCGGTTGACCGAATGAAAACTCATATGAAGCGACAGAATTTGGACGGGAAGACGGACCGATTCAGTCAAGAACTGTCAACCGATCCGGGGGATCGGTCGACGGATCAAAGTTGAGTGAAACCTTATTCTGAGATCAGTGGATAGAGCCGTCAATTTGGGTTGGGCCCGTCGGGTTGGTCCGCACCGCTAAACAATTTAAGCAGGTTGGGTTGGAACATTATCAACCCAAGCCCGCCATGGGCCTACCCGCCAAGGCCCGCGACGGGCTTGGGTTGGCCCGCGGGTTGAGAAACACATGTAAACTAAGTTTTATGTCATTTTATTATTTTTCTTTGTTATAATTTTGAAATAAAAATAGTACTTTTCATCCAACATAAGTATTTATCTCTGTCCATTTATATTTAAAATATATATTTGTGGATATATTTAATTGATGAAACCTTTCCGAAGTAAAATATTGAAAATATGAAATATTTTTTAATTTTTTTAAAAAAAATTGATGGGCTCGCGGGTTGGCCCACCAAACCCGCAACCCGCCTTGGATTGAGTTGGGTTGAAAATTTCCCAACCCACCATGTTGACGGGTCGGCCCGCCCCACCCCGCCAAATGGTTGGCCCGTCACGGACCAACCCGCCCCATCACGGGTTAACCCGTCTGACAGCTCTATCAGTGGATTTGGATCAGGCTCAACTTGGCTATAAAAGGAGGTCTTGACCCAGCACTTCGATATAACGAATTTCAAGCATCTTCAGCTTCTGTGCACTGCTCCAAAAAGATCTTACGACGCCAAAATTCTACTCTGACGACGACTACGCAAAAGCTCTAACTTTCCAAGTCGTCGAGATTCTTTTACATTACTTATATTCAAAGTGTAATCATTATTGTAACTTTCTAAATCTATAATTGTTGTCCAACGAAAGCGATCAGCGATTACGGGCCTTAGAGTAGGAATCGTCTCAGGCTCCAAACCAAGTAAAAGAAACGTATTAGCATTGTTATATTTTTCTTTCTTTATTTTGCTGCATTTATCTCCGATTGTTTTAAAAACGTATGAAATAGTCACTAGTGCTATTCACTCCCCTCTAGCACATCTCAATCATATAATTGGTATCAGAACCAGGCTGCTCTGAATTGGTGAAACCACCAATCGAGCAGGGGTTCCTTTTTGGAAAAAATTGTATATCGTTTTTGTTTAAAAATTAACAAAAACATCTTTTATTTTTTTCCTTCTAAATCTTTTTGAAAAATTCACTTTTATTTTTTTCACCATTAGTCAGAGTTGGTGAAATATTACATTTAACAAAATTTGTCATAATATTTATTATTATTATTATTATTTTTGAAATTAGTGGAACACTCTTATTTTATTTTTTTCTCTAGCACTACTAATTGAAGATCAAGTCTTGTGATATTTGTTAGTTTTTTATTGTATGCACGATTTTTCTAAATGGCCCACCAAGAAGGCTATAACATCACTCGTCTACCTCTCTTCTCCGGCGAGAATTTTGGCTATTGGAAGAGTCGAATGGAGTACCACCTCAAAACACAGGTGGAAATATGAATAATTATCCAACTGGGATTCATATATCCCACCGAAGACGGAGCTCTTGTTCCCTACGACAAATGGGATACACCAACCTGTAAGAAGATTGAAGCCAATGCAAAGGCAACCCAGACTCTTCAATGTGGTTTAACCAAAGAAGAGCTGAACTGGATCAGCCCTTTCAACAACACCAAGGAATTATGGGAAAAGCTAATCGAGCTGCACGAGGGCACATTCGACACTAAGGTAAGTAAACGTGACTTAATTTTAAATAAATTATACAATATTAAAATGCAGATGGTGAGTTGGCAAGTCAACTCCATGCTCAAATCCAAGACCTACTTAACAGACTATACACAATCGACCAAAAGGTAGAGAATTGTGACATTATCAGTTACACACTTAATACCTTTCCAAGGAATACTTTGTAGGCATCCATGGGGATGCTTACAAAGTATCTAAGGATCTTTTACTAATTAAATTAAATGAGCTATTTTCAGAATTTGAATTTCATGAATAGACTAATGCACTACCAGTTGAGAAAGGTATTGCTTTGGTCACAAGTATAAGCAGAACGCAGGAACTAAAAATCAAGCGCCGAACTGAACCTGAGCCCAAAGGTAAATCAGACTCAGAAGACAATGACGAGATCACCGCCAAGCTCATTAACATTGTATGAAAATTGTACAAGAAAAAGAAGGGCTTCACAAAACGTGAGATCAAGAAGGTGATCTAGTCAAAGACGACACAACCAAGCCCCAACTCAAAAACGAAGTCTAAAGTCACCTGCTATGGTTGCAACAAGAAGGGATATATCAAGGCAAACTGTCCAAACCAAAAGGAAACGAAGAAGCAATGAAAGAAAAAGGCACTACAAGCAACGTTGAATGAATCGTCATCGGAAGACTATGATGAAGATCTTAAACAGACAAGCTTCCTCGCACTTCCGGCCCAAGAGCAAGTCGTCGAATCCGAGTCCGAGACAGAATCAGAAGCAGAGTTCGAGCGAAGCCATGAACCCGTATCCGGTTCAGAAGGTTCCCAATTCATTGTAAGAATTTCCTTAATTAGATCTCATAACCTGATCTAGTACTTGTCTAGAAAACTGGATAAATTCAACCTCCGGGTCAACTCACTCCAAGAGTAGGTCAAAACCCTTAAAGAAGTAACTAACCCAAGCTTCTTGACCGAATCATTTCAAGCTGGAACTTCAACTCAAGTCCAACAACTTGAGAAAGAAAATTCTAACTTGAAAAGTCAAGTCAAGGAACTTAGGAACTCGTTGAAACAATTCACTTTGGGTTCCAAGAATCTTGACCTAATTATTAGGAAACAAAGAGTCATGTACAATCGATCCGGACTTGGGTATAAGGCCAAACATAAATCTAAATCCTACCTGTCTTTTGTTAATCGAACAAATAGAAAAGTAGTCCAAGCATGAGTCTCCAAGTCCAACTTAATTAATCAAATTAGACTTGATTAATATTGAACTCCCAAAGATCAAATTCATTACCTTGATAGACCTTATCGAGGCTACAATCCAGGGGAGCCAATAAAAAGACCATCCTTATTATAAAATAAATTTGTTTGATGTTTGATTTACTACTTTCCTTATACTTGCCTAGATTAGGAGAGATAAGGACTTAGGCTTGATCAACACTTATTCAGTTAGACCAAGGATTCTCAGAAAGAAAATTAAATATTTAATTTCTTTAAAAGACTTTGACTAGAAGTGGTTGTTGTTCCAATATTCAAAAAAACCTAGTGTCTCGCCACAGCCTGGAAGCTAATTATTGAAATGAATGTTTAATTTACTAACTGGTAAACCTTAGTCTAACCTAAATATAAATCAATCCTTAAATTTTAATCTAAATTGAAGATTAAAATAACCATCTCACAAAACCCATAAAGTTCCCTGATTTATAATCTAGAAAAGGATGAGATAGAATTATGTTAAAATAATAACATTTAAATTAAATCTAAATTAAATTAAATCTAACTTAAAATTAAAATTAAATCTAACTTAAAACTAAACCTAAATCAAATTAAACTTAAATTAAATTTAAAACTAACTTAAATTAAATTAAACCAAACTTAATATTAAAATTAAACCAAAATTAAAATTAAACCTAACTTAAATTAAACCAAACTTAAAATTAAAATTTAACCTAAATCAAATTAAACTTAAATTAAACCTAAACCAAATTAACCTTAAATTAAATTAAACCTAACTTAAAATTAAAATTAAACCTAAATCAAATTAAACCTAAACCAAATTAAACTTAAATTAAATTAAACCTAACTTAAAGTAAACCAAACCTAAAATAAAATTAAACCTAAATTAAAATCAAACCTAAATCAAATTAAACTAAAATTAAAATTAAATCAAATTAAATTAAACTTAAGTTAAACTCAATAAATCATTTCACAAACACTCATAGGTATAACGTGATTGACAACCTAGACTGGGTGAGATGGAAAATAAGGAGTTGAATTCAATCAATATATCTTATACTCTATTTTAATTAGATCCAAATCAAATACTTTATGTGTAAGAACATAATGATTTGGACCAATGGATGTTGGCTAGTGGATGCTCCAGACATATAACTGAAGACCGATTGAAATTCACCAAGCTAAAACTCAAGAACTTAGGGTTAGTTGCATTTGACAAAGACGAAAAACTTAAGGTAATCAGAATAGATAATATCGAACTAAGTTCCAATTTCATTATTAGAAAGGTCTTATTAGTTGAGAAATTTAAGTTTAACTTACTTAGTATAAGTCAATTGTGTGACTCTGGCTACTTAATAACATTTTCTGACTCTAAATATATAATTAAAAATATTAAAAATCTTGAAATTATACTTAAGGGAAATAGGAAAAATAATATTTATACAATTGACCTACCAACTTCCTCACTCAAGTGTCTCTTGACACAACAAGAGAAAATCAAATTGTGGTACAGAAGACTGGGTCACACTCACATTAGACTCATTTAAAAAATGAGTCAAAATGACTTAGTTAGAGGTCTATCTAAATTAAAAAATTTTAAAAATATAATTTGTAATGTTTGTCAACAAGGTAAAAAGACTAAGTCAACCCACAAATTAACAAACTTAAATTGAACCAATTCAATACTTGCGTTCGTACACTTAGACCTATTTGATTCACACGGAACCAAGTACTAAGCAAAAATCAATATTGCTTAGTTATAATTGATGATTACTCAAGATTTACCTGAGTAAAATTTCTAAAAATTAAGGATGAAACTTTTGAAATCTTTAATAATTTTCATAAATTAATAGAAAATAAAAAAGATACAAAAATTAAGAAAAATAAGAAGTGATCATGGGGGGAATTCAAAAATCATAGGTTTACCGAATTTTATCAAACTAATGGATATAGTCATGAATTTTATGTCCTAGGACTCCCCAACAAAATGGTCTAGAAGAATGAAAAAATAAAACATTATAAGAAGTTACTAGAACCATGCTAAATGAATATAATCTAAGTAACTAATTTTGGGCAGAAGCAATAAGCACAGTATGTTACATTTAAAATAGAATATTAATTAATAAATCTTACAATAAAACCCCCTATGAAATATATTATAATAAAATTCCTAACTTAAATTATTTAAACGTATTTGGGTGTAAAGTCAATATACTAAATACTAAAGATTAGGTAAATTTATATCAAAATCAACAATAGGGATCTTTTTAGAAGACTCCACAACTAATAGGACTTATAGAGTCTATAACAAAAATACCCTAAAAGTTGAAGAAACAATCAATATAATTTTTTATGAAGAAAATAATTTACCTAACTCAATCAATGAAAATATTAATCAAAATATAAGGAACATAAAAGATGATGAAGATAATGAAATTAAACCTAAATTAAGTGAATCACAAGGACCAAGTGTTAACCCTAAAATAAGACCACCTAGGGTAAGAATCAATCACCCACCTGACCAAATTTTGGGTAATTAGATCATCTTATAGAAATCCAAGTCAAATAGCACTGATTCCCAAAATTGAGCCCAAAACTATAGAGGAAGCCCTGCCTAACCCAGATTGGATAATTATGATGTAAGAGGAACTAGCTCAATTTAAAAGAAACTAAGTCTGGGAACTAGTGTCTAAACTCATAAATAAATACTTAATTGATACCAAGTGAGTATTTAGAAATAAGCTAGATAATAAAAGAGAAATAGTAAGGAATAAGGCTAGACTAGTAGCTAAAGAGTTTAACCAAGTAGAAGGATTAGATTATAATGAAACTTATGCATATGTAGCCATACTTGAATCCATCAAGATGCTGCTAGCCTATGCAGCACATAAAAGATTCAAGTTATATCAAATGGATGTAAAGTCTGCATTCCTCAATGAGTTCATTAAAGAAGATGTTTATGTAAATCTACCCTCATGATTTGAGGATTTAGACCACCCAAATCATATCCTTAGGTTAAAGAAAGCTTTATATAGATTTAAAAAACTCTTAGGACCTGGTATGAATGACTATCAACATACCTAATATCTAAAGGGTTTAACCAAGGCCAAATAGACCAAACCTTATTTGTTAAGAACTTAGAACAAGAAATCTTTATAGCTCAAATTTATGTAGACGGCATAATCTTTGGCTCAACAAATACTAAATTTTTAAAAGAATTCATTAAATTAATGGCAAATGAATTTGAAATGAGCTTAGTAGGAGAACTCAATTTTTTTCTTAGAATTATAAATAAAACAAAAAAAAAAGAGAATTTATGTTTTTCAAACAAATATGCCAAAGAATTAGTTAAGAAATTTGGAATGAAAATTTTTTAAAATATTAATACCCAAATGACAACAAATGTTAAAATTGACTCTAACTTAGATGGAAAATCAGTAAACTTAAAATATTATAGAAGTGCAACAGGAAGTCTACTTTACCTAACTACAAGTCGATCTAATATTTTATTTGCAGTAGGTTTGTGTGTTAAGTACTAAGCTTGTGCAAAAAAATCATACTTAACTAATATAAAAATGATACTTAGATACATTAAGGAGACCCAGAGTGTAGAATTTTGGTATCCTAGGACTAGCACATTTGACTTAACTGGGTACTTTAACTCAGATTATGCTGGATGCAAATTAGATAGAAAAAGTACTAGTGGAAGCTATCAACTTCTAGGTCAGTGCCTAGTAAACTGCTCCAGTAGAAAGCAACACTGTGTTGCCTTATCCACTACTGAAGCAGAGTACATAGTTATGGGGAAATGTGCATCTCAATTATTATGGATGATGCACACTTTAAGATATTATCAATTAAAATATAAAAATATAAAAATTTTAATTGATAACATAAGCTCAATCAATCTAATTAAAAATTCAATACATCACTCAAGTACTAAACACATAGAGGTTAAGCATCACTTTGTAAGGGATCATGTAGCTAGGGGAGATATTGTACTTGACTATATATGTTGTGTCCAAGTCAAACCTAGCAGACATTTTTATAAAACTCTTACTTGAACTTAAGTTCAATACACTTAGAAGACAATTAGGCATGTAAATTGTCAAAAGCATTCATTTCATATTGTTGTTTTTTCAAAAGTTATGATTTTTTTAAAAAATTATATTATCTGTTCAAAATCAGCTTGGTTTCAAAATTCTAGGATAAATTATTTTATTTTCTTCAAAACTCTCAATTTTACTAATATTTTCAAAGATTGGACTTAGCCTAGGTCTTTATCCCCTAGAAAGCATGTACCTATAGGTTTCAACTAGAGCATCTCACAAGTACACTAGGAATACCTTGCTTGTACATGAAAAATACTTAGAATAAAGTGAGATGCATAGGGTACCGTCTGGACTTCAAAATACTTATATTTGTGCATCAACATAAGTTTGGACTATAAATACCAACTCAAATTAATCAAGTTAAGTTATCCTTTTTAGACAAACTAACTGGATCAATTACTTAACTTGACTAATCAAGTGAATACTATTACCTTATGGTAAATAGCTAGTAGCTAAAAATTAGATATTTTTTAAAGGAAAGAAGATGAATGTATGCTTAAGTTTTTTTTAAAAAAAAAAATTCATACATGCTTGGACCTTAGGATAAAAATCATTTACTTTTCCCTCAAACTAAAAGCACTTAGTTAAAAATTGTAAGACACTTTGTAAATTAATTTTTCAAATTAACAGATTTTCTCTATTTGAAATTCCTTTTTGATTTATGTCAAAAGCAGTAAAAGTAAGGTTTTTAAAGTTAAGTAAATAATTTTTGAAAAGCAAGTTTTATTCAAAACTTAAAGTAATTTTTAAAGTTAAGTAAAGGTTTTCAAAGTTAAGTAATTTTTGAAAAGTAAAGTTTCTAAAGTTACGTTTTCAAAACTTAAAGTAAATTTTAAAGCTTAAATTTAGCAAAGCCATTTTTAAAGCTTAAGTTTAGCCATTTTTTTTTTTTTTGAAAAAAGCTAAGTCATTTTCAAAGTTTAAATTTAGCTAATTTTTTTTTTTTGAAAAAGCTAAGTCACTTTCAAAACTTAAAAATTAGCTAAAATTTTCTAATTAAAAGACTAGTTTAAAAACTAAGAATTTAGCCAAATTTTTTTAAGTCAAGAAAGTGCTATGTTCTAGGGGAGTTTACAATATCAAACTTAGAAATTTTGAAACAGCTCTTTCAAAATCTTATGAAAATATTTGTTCTCAACTTGTTTAAAGTATTATGTATTTGTTTAACTTAACTTTTGAACCAGATTGTCATAATCAAAAAAGAGAAAACTGTTGGTGCAGGGAGCACCATACGATTAAACCTGTGCTTTGATAGTGACAAAAGGGTTTAAAGTTAAGATTGTTTTGTTATCTAACAAGTGCAAATGAGTTTGCAGGAAAGTCCTAATAAAGTCTAGAATGGTGAAAAGTTCTAGCTGCGTCAGGTCTGATTCAGAGGACTAGGCAAAGTCTTGGCAGGTCAAAGACATCAAGTGAAATCCTAGGGTCGCTAATTCTAGGTGGAAAGTCTTGGTGGTCGCGAACACCAGAGAGAAAACTGGACAGGTCGGGGATCGGACATCCAATAGAAAAGTCCTAAAGTTTCGAATGTTAAGCAAAAGTCCAGACTATCTAGAGAACCGGTCTGGCAAAAGGTAAACGCTTCTGAGAGGAGTAGGTGAAGACGCGTTTCTCATTGAGGGAGTAATAAGCATTCGACCTAGGGTTTCTGTGAAATCCGAAAGTCAGAACTGGACAGTCCGGAGGTTGTCAAAAGTTAATCTTTATATAATTTGCTTTTGTCCTAACTCTATTTTGTAGGAAACTAACAAACTTGCAGGTTTGGATTTTACCTTGTTCAGTAGACCGATCGTTGGGATTAGTCGACCGAACCCCAGAGATCAGATCAACTCACAGTCAGATTTTGACCAGGGGTTCAGTCAACTGAACGTCAGGTTCAGTCTACCGATCAGTGGATAATAAGTGGGTTGATCGGGCCAGATTGATCGGACCAGATAAGCTGAGGAGCATCGGTGGATCGGTTGATCAAACGGTGAGATCAGTTGACTGAATGAAGACTCATCTGAAGCGGTAGAATTTGGACTGGAAGATGGACCGATTCAAGTAGAATCGGTCGACTGATCCAAAGGATTGTTCGATTGATCAAAGTCGAGTTAAACTTGATCCCAAGATCAGTGGATCTAAATTAGGCTCAACTTGGCTATAAAAGCAGGTCTCAACCCAGCACTTCGATACAACGACTTCCAAACATCTCCAGCTTCTGCACACTGCTTTGGAAAAATCTCTACGACGCCAAAACTCTACTCCGACGACAACTATGCAAAAACTCCAACTTTCCAAGTCATTTGTATTCTTTTAAGTTACTTATATTCAAAGTGTAATCATTCTTGTAACTTTTTGAATCTATAGTGGTTGCCCAACTAAAGCGATCAATGATCGCGAGCCTTGGAGTAGGAGTCGTCATAAACTCTGAACCAAGTAAAAGAAATGTGTTAGCATTATTTTATTATTCATCCCCCCCCACACGTCTCGTTTCTAAAGAAAGTATTAGCGGATCAGGTTGATCGGATATTAAGCAGAAGAATAAATTCAAACAAGGCAGTTAGACCAAATATTTGGTAGGTAAATAAGGTAAGTCCTAGAGAGGACTTTCTTTCTAGAAGGCAATGAGGACGTGTCCTAATTGGGACAACTTTAGGCGTTGATCCAACTAAAGAAACCAATAGAGATTTTTAAGTCAAGATCAAATATTTCTAACTGTTAAGATTGAATCATGCATACTTATATCTGTCTAAATTTATTTTGCATGTCTATTATTATTAATCTTGTTATGCAAACTTTGTTTTATAAAAAATAAAGTTTGGTATGAACGAATGGTTCTGTCGACTAAACAAGGAAGTTTAGTTGACTGATCCTAAGAAGATAAACACAACTAGATTATGATTAGAGATGACAATGGGTAGGATTTAGGTCGGATTTCATATCCTTCGTACTCATCCCTATTTATAAAATTCATCATCACATCCAGCTCCATATTCATTGGGTATTTAACTTTCATCATCATTCTCATATCCATCAGAAGATCGGGTATCCATACTCTACCCATCATCTTATTATTACTTATAATTCTTTTTTTAAAATAAATTATTTCAATAAACTTATGAATATTTATTAAATTCTTAAATTCTTGTATTCCTCGCCCTCCTTCAATTGAGTGAGGAATTCTCATGGAAAAGAAAATGAAATACATGTTGGTGAGTGGGTAAAAAGGCAAACATTTTTTTTCCAAGGCAGGAAGAGGGCTAACATTTTTTCTTTCTCAATGAGACTTTATATATATCGGGTATCGGGTATCGGGTATCGGGTATCGGGTATCAGGTATCGGGTAAGATTTTATTACATCTGTCTCCATACTCGAACCCAAAAATACCCATACCTAAATATTCGATTATTTAATCAGGTTTAAAAATTCCTTCCATACCCTTCTCTATTTGAGTAAGATATCGGATTCCCCATCGGATTCGAGGCAAATTTCCATCCCTAATTATGATCAAGTCCAAAATAGAAACAAAGGTCCAGTAGACTGATCAAAAGGATCAATTGACCGAACAAGTATGGAAAGCATAGATCAGATATGATCAGATTAAACAGTAAACAAAATTCTGGGGTCCAATCACTTGGATAGACGTTCAGTTGAGAAAAAAAGTGGATTTTATGGAATTAATTTGATCGGAGTAAGCAAGGACGCTGGATAGAAGATTCAGTCAATCAGATGAAGCCTACGCCAAATAGAAGATTCAGTCAATCAGATGAAGCCTACGCCTGATAGAAGATTCAGTCAATCGGATGAAGCCTATAAAAGAAGTCTTAAGATATGAGGTTCTATATTCAATTCTCTCAACGATCTCTACTTCTCTATTATTTTGTTCGTGCAAGTACTGTTACTTCTATATCGAGAACTTATGACAAAGTTATGTCTTTAAGTTGGCAGTGTAGGATCGAAATATACGATTGAGGGGGGTGAATATCACTAGTTTGAAAAACTACTTTTCCGTTGAAAACTAAATAGAGGTAAGCAGCGAAATAACTAAAAAATGAGAAGACACGTTCAGTTACTTGGTTCATAATCCAACAACTACTACTCCAATACGATCAACTGAATCATCTCAATCTGATCTGCATCTATGCCTATATGATCGATATACTGAACCACTTTGTTCGATCGACCAAAGCTTTTCGATCAACTTGAATTTTGTTTTTTGCAAAACAAAGTTAGCACAACAAGAGTAATAATAAAGATCTCACAAAACAGAGTTAGAAATAATATAATTTATACATGAATAAAACTGACAATTAGGATTGTCTGATCTCAATTTAGAAATCGGACTGTCCAAGGATTGACATGAGCAAGCCATGTCAGCCACTGCCTTCTTGGAGTTAGGGTCCAGGAGCCAACACATCCAGGTCATGTTCTCCCACACGGTCGTGACATGCCGACTCGAGTTCACCCTGATTATTCAAATTTCGTTGAAGACTAAATCAATTTCAAAAGTGATAAAAGAACCCAAGACCCCCATCCAAAGGATCATTGAATACACGAGGGTTTGTGACAAAAACCCAAGTTGGGAGGGTTGTCATGCAAGGAGTGGAGACTTCGCCGCTGCCGAGAGCAATTAGAGTTCCATCGAAGACCATTATTTGTTCTTTTCTAAAGTCAACTCTTATGTCTTCATTTTGTAACTCCATCATGGAGTAGTCTCCCTAATTCTAGGATTAGGGTGTAAGTTGATTTGTTGGACGAGTTTAATGCATTGATCATCATTTTTGTCTTTAACACGTGTGTTTATCGATTGGTTTAGTTTGTTTCAGTCCATCCATCGTTTGTTGCTAGACTCAACTAGATAGTAACCTCACCGGGATAGACCAAGAGATGAACCCAAGCCATTGTCATTGCATATAAACATACGATCGGATTAATCAAGAAAGGGGTCATATTTATCGGCGAACCCTAATCTTCGACCTCTAAAACGAACTTCAGAGCTCGACCATGAGTAGTAGGTAGACATCCCGTGTGATAGATGAGATCAAGCTTAGATCTACGAAGTGATAGAAGAAGGTCGATAAGGATCACCTACAAAACTAGATTGAGTATCACGAAATAGGATAACATCTAGAAGTGCGTGGAGTTTTAGTGACAAGAGTATTTCCTGGAAGCGATCTCTAGCATGACTGCCTTGAAAGTGATTCTCTCTCTCTCTCGAGGCTTTCATGATTTGTCTTAAAACTTAGAGGGTCTACCCTAATCAGTTGCAGCTAGGATAGACACATTAGTATTTTCGTTCTTTTCTTTACCTCTTCGACACACCGATTACCTTAAGACAATCCCTTCATAATCATATATTGAGATAAGAGGACTTGCATTCGTTGACATTTATCATAGTGAAATTGAAATCCTAGAATTACCTTCTTAAATAGATTTCTCAACCATTTTCTCTCAATCACTTTTGATTCTTCGCCACAGCACATTCGATTTCCGATTCTCTAGATAGTCTATTTTCATAAACCTTTTGATACTCAACATACAGTCCCAGTGGATAATAATTTTTATTAATTAACAACATTATGCATTTTCAGTAGGGCACACATTAACTTGCCGTTAGAGGGTTAAGGTGACTTGCTTGAAGTTGATAGACTCCCTAAACTTAATTATCTAGCTCCGGGACATACGGGAAATTGTACTCCGAACGAGTCAAAAAAAAAGGAAGGCAAAGGAAGGTCCAAGGGAAGAATTATAAATTTTTTTAGCCTTTGTGGGAAGTCAGGCTAGCTCCCAAGAGCTGAGAAGTAGGCTAGGCCATGAAGTAGAATACTTTATCTTTAACCGTTTTCATATGGAAGAGGGGGTGGAACATAGGATAATTTAGAAGAAGTTTCAAGTGTTGGAACACTTCTAGCAAGGAGACAAAAAGAATTGGGGACAAGTTGTTCAGGAAATGATAAATCAGTGAAGGGGAAGCTAGAGGTTGCTATCAAATTGGCCCATCAAAATAGTTAGGGCTTCGATTGATGATAGATAGGAACAGTTAGAAGGCTTTGGGATAATGACCTCGTAATCTAGGGGGATATAGAGTCCTTCCTGGCTTGTTCGGTTGTCAACTAGGGTTAATTAGGTGAGAAGTGACTCAAATCAATTTTTGTGGCAAAGACAAATACGTTCATCCCAACGCTCCCACTAGTCCCCCCCAAGACCAACACGAAGAAAGTAAATCATAGTGACTGAGAAGGCAAGTGGCAAGTGGAGTGAGTTTACACGGATTACAGGAATTTATGCCCCGTCAACCTCAAGATTCGACCCTAAAACCTTATGTGACAATCAACCTGTCACTTACCAACTCAGCTAAGTCTGTGGGAACGACTCAAACCAACTTCGTTCTTATGGGAAGATGACTCCTCAGACGTCACTCCGTGTAGTGATCAATGACTTACCATTGGTTCAACTAGCCAGATCAAGGGAAAAAAATATCCACTAGCCAGATCAGAGAACCTAGACGTAGAGGTCATCTATAGGAGATTGGAAAGGAGGAGAAGACGAAGGCATGAACTTATAGAGGTTGCACACGGAAAGTGGCAAAGGCGAAATCACTCACCCCCAATGTCCCTATTACACCCGACCCCAAATCATCACGAGAGAGATAAATCACGACAGCCGAGCAGACAAGTAGTGGATAAGATGAGGTGCACAGGATATGAAGATTTACGCCCTAATAATCCCGTGGTTCAATCCCGCATTCTCAAGTGATAAACGAACTACTACTTATCAATTTGGATGACCATGAAGTCAAGTTGCACACGGAAAGGTAGATAGAGAAGGTAGAGAGGGCGAAAATCAAATAAAGATAAGAGAGAGAAAAGTAGAGTTTAGCCCTTATACCAATCCAACAAAGTAGAGACTCCTCGAGGCTATCATATCCTAAAATTTGACAACACTAGCATTTAGCATCCAATGAGGAAGCAAATTTTTGAAGCATCATAATTCAACAAATAACTTATACAAACGTCCATAAATGAATTGTAGAGCTTCAAGGCGTGCTCCGAACTTGTTCCTAGTGCCATAGAAATGAAATGACACCGCACTAGCAGCGGGATTGTTCATTTTGGATGCGATGCCGGCAAAGTGATGAACCGATGGGACCTGCACTGCCATGATAGCTTAGATTTGTCAACCTGATTAGCTCAAAAATGGAAAAGAAACTGAATCATGCTGGTCGATGCATTTTAAAACTTGCATGATTTGACTTTTGACTGGCAACCAGCATCCTCATTGTCACCATGGACAGCAATTGGTTTCATTTCAAAAAGAGCGACGCAGATTTGGTCAAAGCAAAGCACTTGAGTTCGTCTTCATCGTCGCCCATGGAATTAATACAAAATCCACCCACTTCATTTTCATATTAAGGAAATCATGGTGCCCCCACGGGCGGGATCAGCCGGTTATGACATGGTATTCTTGCATCATGAGTCGGGAGGTCAAAGGTCTGCGGCAGCAATTGCGATAACATCAATATCTGTCCGTGCTAAACACCTAAGACCGTCATGTCATAACTGGGCCCGTATTCACCGTGATTTACTCCCTCTCATACTTGTGGGGCCGGGGTGAGGGGGCCGCTGGGTTGGCGGTTCCAACCTTTTGCATCATATTAAGGAAATCATGGTGATGCATAGCAAAGCATCTCTTACTAATTAAGGATCTTGTCCCCCGCACGACAAAGGATTAATATTCTTTGTTAATGGTGCTTTCATTGTATTCGGCCTTTTCCCAACCACCTTCGTATTCTTTATCGTCGTTGATGTTGTTTAGTTGGCCTTCGTTGGAGAAAAAAATGATTTAAATTGAAGAAAATGAAAGAAAGAAATTTTGTATTTGGTTCAATTCAATTCCCTTGAGAGGGAATATGTATACATAGATCATAGATGGAGAAAAAACAAAGTTTGTGAACAATATGTAATAAATAACATGTCATCCACTGCCAAATTATTGAGATACTTAATTTATTTATTTTTCGTTTCATGGAATTGCCTCATCTTAACTTGGTCACACGTCTCTTTCGTTTTTGCTGGATCCACTACCACACTGCCTTTTAAACCAGAAAAGCCTACAAAAGTATAAGCCATCTGCTATCGCAGGTTGGGACGACAACTCATATGTCATTATTTTCTACGGCGCTTGTAATTGCCAAACACCCTCATATTGTAGCGAAAGATATTTACACTCGAATCCCTTACAACTCGTCTTAGATTATGTGAAAAGAAGTGACAGAATTAACTTATATTCAACCATCAAGTGACTAGGAGATGAGAATTAATTCCTTGTCCTATTACAACTTATATGTCACCCTCTAGCTAATTGGACACCCCTTATAGACCCAAACGCCCTCATAGATGAGCTTGTGATACAAAAGGCTCCGAATAATTTTTATCATTGTTTAGAGTTATTTTCTCTTTTGATATCTTAAGATTTTAAGTCCATTTTAGGATTGTTTTTGTCGTTTTACATCTTTGGATTTTGGATCTACTTAAGCACTTGCTTGGATTGCTGCTAGGGATGCTTTTTTTGATTGAAAATAAAAACTCTTTTCGTTTAAACTTGAGGTGACTTCCCTTCATTTATCAAATTCTCTACTAAGAAAATGAGCCCATAGAATAATCTATATTCTGTCTAGCATCAATCGATATCAGAGCCTATCAGATCCCGTGGATGGTCGTCGTGGTCGTGACAGACATTTCGATTGAGAAAGTCCCACATCGTGATCATAGTGTCCACGACAAGATGCTTGAAGATCTACAGAGATAAGTTGCAAAATTAATCGACTGTCTGATGGAGCGGGATTTTAAAGAGTAAGTTATCTAATCTTAATTTTAATCCCACTTTCAAAAATCTATATCACCATCGTGAACATCGTGGTCGAGAGGAGCGATATGAAAACCTCGAATTTCAAGTTGATCTTCACAAGTTCTCTAGTATGTTTCGCGATGAAGGATTTGTTAATTGACTTAATAAAGTGGAGAGAATTTTTTATTATAAGAAAGTATCCGATCATGTGAAAGTAAAGTTGATTGTCATCAGACTCAAAAGTCGAGCATTGGTGCAATGAGAGCAATTGTGATGCTCATGAGATCAACAAGGCAAAATCAAGATCATTGACTAAAAGAAGATGAAGAGTCACTTTCTTCCTTTTGGCTACACTCATACCAATGTTCTAAAATTTGCTAAGCGATATTCGAGTGTCAAACTAGCGCCTAGCACCTTGGTCACCTAGGTGGGGGCTAGGCGTCGTTAGGCAAATTCTATGGTATTAACATAAATTACATAATAATTAAAACAAACTATCTTTCAATTTGCAAGTATCAAAATTAAAACAAATTACCTTTCAACTTCAATGAATATTGCGAGTGTTTGATGAAATGACATTTTCAAAAGATGAGGCTTTGACCAACCTACAATACAATCTCTTCCAAGTCGCTCAGTTGAAGAAATATCACACAATAAATTTTTCTTTAAATCGATTTCTCTAACCTTTTAACTCTCTGATTTCTCTCTTCATTCACTCCGATTTCTCCAACTCTAGTTCTTAGTACAATGAAGATGAAGTTTGATATTAGCCGCTAAGGTAAGCCAATAAATCAATTTTCTTGTTGGACCAAAATTTAGAACTTATAAAACTTAAACCCAACACAAAAAAAAACAAGCTACATTTCACTTTTTTTTAATTGTGTTTTAAATTTAAAAGTCTAAACTAAAAAATAATAAAAACTCTACACTATTTCTACAGCGCCTAGACGATTCGACCATTTAGTAGGCGCTAAGGCCGCCTAGGTTAGCCAACTAACATATTTTTGATATTGTTGGCTAGCGCCTAACACCTAGGCAGCCGCCAAACCGATTTTAGAACATTGACTCAAACTTTGTTTCAACGACATCAACCGTTGAGGCAAGGTGCAAAATCGGTTGTATGTAGTATCGGTCGATGACTGCATACAGAGGAATTTAATCAGTTGATTGTCCGAAATAATTTATTTGAGATAGAGGAGACAGATGGCGTTGTTTTGTTGTCAAATAGTGGGGGTTATGTAGTTACTATTCATAAATTTTTTGAGCTCAACAATTTCATGGAGAGTGAGGCCGCAAAGAATTAACAGGAGAATGCTTCCAACTTTACAACAGATTTAGGCAGGAAGGAGTATGGTAGCCTTGTTGAAGATGCAACTGAATTCCCGGATGAAATAATTGAAGATGATGATTTTACCAAATTAACTGACGAGCTTAAGCGGTAGAGTATATCAATTGTTGCTCATGAAATGAAGCAACCTCTTGTATTCATAACAAAGACAATCCAAATATCAAGGAAGAATATGTGGAGTTGAGTGATCTTGCGGATACCATAAATGCCTAAAATCATTCCTATCAGAAATATGATAATTATCTTTTGAAGACTTGCCATGCATAGGGACATGGATGCGATTCATGAGAACATCAATTTATGGAAAATGCTTGAAGTTGAGGAATACTTTTGACTTTATCAGTGAAGATGCTGAGCAACCAGATCAACAAATCTTTCGACCAGAGGATAATATCTATGTTCAAGCCAAAAATACTAACGAGTGAGAAAGATCTTTCTAGAACAAAAGATGCTAATGGTGACATATATACTGGGAGTGCAATATATGACTATCAACACTTTGAAGACAAACATCTTCGGATATCGATTTTATTTTCAAAAAGCATGCAAGATCAAGTCCTTTTGATCAATAATGAGAAGCATACTGTGGAATCAGTCAAAAGTGAAACTGAACCCATTCTAGCCACTTTAAGGAATGCAGGCCATATATATGTATCTTTAAAAAACAATGAAATTGAAGAGAGACTGACCATAGAGTTTTGGCCGAAAACTGAGATCCTTTCCTAGCTCCATCATCCCAACATGGTGGTTTTTTATGGAGTTGTTAAAGGACCAGCAGAAGTGCAACAGTTGTTAGGAGATTTTGCTGAGTTGATAACAAAAGATCTTCTCCTTGGCTACCTCCTGATGACTATTGTAAACTCGAGGATGAATTTTTTTCAACCCAAAGCAACTGATGCACGAGGCTCCGAATATTTTTTGTTATTATTTAGGGTTATTTTTGTTCTTTTGCATGAGAGTTTTGAGTCTATTATAGGGTTGTTTTCATCTTTTGCATCTTAGGATTTGAAATCTATTTAAACACTTGTTTAGATTGATATTAGGGATGCTCTTTTGATTTGAAAAATAAAACTCTTTATTGGGAATTAAATCAAAGTCTCATATTGAAAATACATAAAAAAATATCATGAATTTAAAAAATAAAAGATATATCCATTAGTATGAGACCATTTAGGAAGAATTCAAAAATAAATTCATGAAGACTTAGGACAAAAGTAGACATATTATAACATTATGGAGATATGTTAATTCTTTTGAACATAACAAGTAGCATCAGAATCATGGTTCATACCAGATGTCATGTAAGGTGGCCTTGAACGAAAATAAGAGGAAGATTGAGTAGGTCAAAAGTGACAAGATGCTTGTGGAGAGGCTCGAAGTAGGTCAAGAGTGACCAAATACTTGTAGGGAAGCTCGAAGCAGGTCAAGAATGACAGATGCTTATGGGGAGGCTCAGAGCAGATCAAAAGTGACCAAATGCTTACGAGGAGGATACTTGAGTGGAGGCTCGCCCATGAGAGTAATGGTGTTCCTTTGTTTGAGGAGAGGATTGTTGGGAATACAATCAAAGTCTCACATTGAAAATATATGGAAAAGATCATAAATTTAAAAGGCGAAAAATATCTCCATTGGTATGAGACCTTCTAGGAAGAACCTAAAAATAAATCCATGAAAGCGTAGGCCCAAAATAGATAATATCATACCATTGTGAAGATATGTGAATTTTTTTAGCCCTAACACTAATTTAATTTAAATCTAGAGACGACTCCTCTTCGTTTACTAAATTTTCTACGTCTTTCTCAGTTTCTCTACAATTCCTATGAGGAAACGAGCTCACAGAATAATCTCTCTATTCTGTCCGACATCAGTTTGTAAAACTAACACTAATGGCATTTCCTCCCTCTATGTCATCCCTCCTCTCCTCTACCCCTTCTAACTCATGGCTCTCTATATCTTCCACCAGTCTTTTATTTTCCATTGGATAAGATCTCTTATCTTTCTCTTTCTCACTTTAGTATTCTATAAATATTTTTTTTCCTTTTTTTATATCCAATTTTAGATATAAGCATTCAAAAGTTTCATTTTTAGTTTCATTAATTGATTTGTTTAGTCTTTTTCTTAGCTATCGTGTATTTTTTATTAAAAAAATATCATTTTTATAAGTATATAATATCTTATAAGTTATTCATTTTTCCTTTACTTTTTCCTGTTCTTTCTCATTCCATCACTAAAATTCTTTACTTAGTAGTGCACATCCCTTTAACTCTACCGAATACACTCTTGGCTACTATTTCAACTTTGATATCATCTTATCTTATGTCGTATCTGAATCGCCTTATATTTCTCCTAATACTTATACTCCTACCTTCTCCTTAAATATGTTTTGTTTCTATGATTTAACATCCACAACTTAATTTTAGAAGTTGTGCATATTTTCATTCTATTGATACTATGTTTAAGGCGTATATCCTATACTACTAACCTATGTTGGGTAGTTATATTTTCTCCAGAGATAACTTTGCAATCTTTATAAATCTTTCTATCATTCTTGCTAGCCATAAGAAAGTCAATTTGTGATTTATTATTTTTATTTTTGAACGTGACCAACTGTTATACTCTTTTCTTAAAAAAAACATATTAACTAGCATAAGATCATATACTATTGTAAAATCTAATATAATTTTCCTTTTTTCATTTCTTATTCCAAACTCATAACCTCTATACATCCTATCACATTCCTCATTTTCCAATATCACATGCTTATTTAGATCTCATCATTAAAATCATTTCATTTAGTGGAATATTTTATAATACCTCATCTAAATCATCCCAAAATCTAAATTTGATTTCTTCATCTAATTCTATGTGAGGTGTATATATGTTAATTACGTTAATAGTTTCAATCGTCACTGCTATCTTAAGAGTTATAATTCTATCTTCTTTTCTAATTACTCCTAGAACTTTATCCTTTAACGTACTATCTAAAAGAATACCTACTCCATTTCTTGTTTTATTAATTCTTGTATACCATAACTTAAAATCCAAGTTCTCTATTATCTTTGTCTTCTCTCCTACCCATTTTGTCTCTCTTATTTTTCTCCTAATCATCGTATCTATTACCTTCATTGTTTTATCAATAAGTGTTCTTATATTCCATGAATCTTAGACCATTAATTTCATATATCCAACTTATGATAAGAGAACTCTTATATATTTAAGACTACACCTAAGTTCTTGTGGAAAAGCGACAATCTTTCCTGATATGTTACAGTCGAATCTGCAACGCGAACTCTTACATATTTAGCATTATACTCAAGTTCTTATGAAGATACAGCGGGTCTTACCGAGACACTACAGTCGAACCTTTCAATGCGCTCCTTCCAGAGATGGACCTAATATTAGCATAATTGCTAATAATTTAATGGATCCATTCATTAAACATTTCTCTGAATTCAACACTAGCAAGCAACCTAGCATAACCCTCACTCTTTCTTATTCGAGCTTGGGACTACCATGGTTCGGCTTAAATTTTTTAAAATTTTATTAATTTTTAAATATTTGAAATGGCTTGATTTCGAAAATCAATCTTAGCTTTAAAATTAACAAGGAGATTATGGACCCATTTTTTATTTTGAAAATCTTAATCCCATATAACTCCGTTGGACTCCTTTTTGATGTTGTGAAAGTGGGAGGAGGCTAAGTTAGATTGGTATTCAACCATGACCAAATTGAATGTAGGGGAAGAATAGATGTAGGGGGCCCAGGATTAAAATCTTTTAATCATTTATTTTATTTATTCTGCATTATTCTATATTCTTGTTGATTTACCCAAACCTAAATATTTTTTGTCAAACATAAACAAAAAAAAAAGATTGTTGGTACCCTAAACACTTGAGTGAGCGATCGTTGGTGCCTCGAGTGGTTTGACAATGATTTTAACATTTGGGCAAATGAGTTTAAGTTATTCCATGCCTTATCTTTGATAAGATCAAAGAAAGGTGGTTTGGAACACCTAAGAGACTGAAAAGACGAGGAGTGTCAAAGATTATTGTACTTAGAGCAGAAGGCGCAAGCATAAGAGAAGGATGACACGAAGAGTAAATCAATTAGCTTAGTGCATTCAAAAGATGAAAGACATGGTAGAAGAGTATACTGGTGGAGCAAGAAAGAAACACAGGAAGTAAGATGGAAGGGCTCGTTGCATTTAAGGGACAAAAAGCCGGGTAGAAGACTACATAGGTAAACCTTATGAGATGAATCAAGTGAAAATGTACTTCGGGTGAAGGGTAAAACTCAACGAAGACAAACTCGATCTTAGTAGACTTGAGTCAGAGTTCTGAATGACCAAAATAGGGTTCAAAGTGATCAAAATTGAGTTTCGTGCAAGAAAAATTTCATCAATCAAACAAGAAAATCTATCAACCAATTCACTAGTTTATGCCCTTTATTTTATAGGTTCGGTGTCGTTTGATTTAGGAGGTTCGAGTGACTAGAAAATAGTGCCAGTCACTAGAAATACATGTGGAACATTATCTAGGTCAGATTCAGGCGAGGCAGGTAGATATCTAATTGATCGGTGGATCCGTCGATCATAACAGATCCAATCAATCGAAAGACTACTACATCGATAAAGGCGATAATTGATGAAGTATTCGTGGATGAAGCCGATAACTAATTGAGCATTATGCAATCGATCAAATGAGATTTTTTGATCGATCGGATGTGCTAAATCAACAATCTCGACTATTGGAGGCAGAGACAATAAAATGGGAATAGAGGTTCGAGGGAAATAATACCACACTCGAATACATCTAATTAAATTGGTGTATCTTTATTAAGCCTCCCATTTTATTATTCTATTGCTACCTATTGCTGTGCTAAATGGTTTCTCCACATTTAATTTTTTTACCAAAGAGTTGAAAGATAGTGAACATCATATGCATAGGCCTTGGACATAGCAACCAAGGGGTTGTGAACTAAGTAAATCCTCGTGTTTATCTTGGTATGCTTGTGATTATGCGTTGACTATTTATATGCTAACGTGTGTGTCCTTGACCATATCATGAGAAATTAGTTGTTTAATTTGCAGGTATATTATTCACTCCTTCACTTCTAGCAATCTTAAATGCATCATTGCACTAGTAGTCGACTTAGCCTGCGTCCAATC
This sequence comes from Zingiber officinale, assembly GCF_018446385.1. Taxonomy (NCBI): domain Eukaryota; kingdom Viridiplantae; phylum Streptophyta; class Magnoliopsida; order Zingiberales; family Zingiberaceae; genus Zingiber; species Zingiber officinale. Next base: position 134,307,526 of record NC_055997.1, on the reverse strand, counting down.
TACTCAACTATGTCTAGTCAATTGACTTGGATAAGATTACAAACTTATCTGCCAACAATTTTCAACTTCAGTCAACTCTACAATGATTTGACAGCACAAACCTTATTTTGCTAACTGAGATCCATTCTAGTATACTCAATTATCCTTAAATCTCATGAGTTGACTCAATTGACATTCCATTGGCTCAAATGAAATAGAGAGCAAGGCTTAGCTCGACCACGAGATTCTAATAAAGGGTTGAATACCAATAGATTCCCAATTATTGGGTCTCCATTTTCATCCCTGGTGTAAATGGTATTTAATTATGAAAAAATGACGCCAATGTAGTCTATGGAATTGTACCTCACTACTGTCTTTGGTGTTCCTTTTTTTTTTTTTTGCCTTTTTCCAAGCAATTGGCAATTGTCCTGTAGACTTGTTATGCCTACATTTTGTTAGTAACAACTTGGGAAAAAAATATTATGGAGTATTTTCATGTCAAGAAAATCATAGTGTGCCATTTAGAGGTTGTGAAGTCTAATTCTCATGCACATTAATGCCAAGTTTCAATGTGCATGTCCCACTCACTCAATGTATACGTCAATATGATTTCTCTATAGATACTCAAATACAAAAACTTTATCCAGACAATAGAAGAGAACTAGTATTATCTTCTATAATATAGTAAAGAAGAACCGACTTTGGAAGATTCTTTTAAAAAAAAATAAATTAAACTTCAATTTGCTCAAACCACAGAGGTATTTAAAACAATAAACCATACAAGAAAAGCTAAAATATTGAAATGACTTTAAAATGGCAACAATAGCTCACATATAATTCATAGCATTCATGAATGCAAGAACCTCATGATTCCAGAGAACTACTTCACTTACAATCTACGAAAGATTCAATCTTAAAGATCCAAATAACAATACTCTGACATGAAGGCTAATAACTTTCTAACAATTATTCTAAAGGGAAAATTGATACATCAAATAGCCACATGGTATTCATGCATACTAAATGTATGTCTTGCAAGAACACAAGATACAACCTAAATTGCAGGTGACTTGAGATAACTAACAGAAAAAATTGACAAAGAAATTAAAAAAAAAAAGCCAGTTAAATAACTTCTTGAACCCAATTGTCTATAGATCAAAAAGAAAATGGCATAACTTATTTTGAACACTAAGAAGGTGCAGAGACTGTTACCTTTGCTAGCAGCAGACCAGTACAATGCCAATACTCATATCACATTGCCCGCCAGACTCATCCAGTGATCATTGTCCCAGCCCCCTCGTCGGTCATAATCTCAAGAAGAAGGGAGTGTGGCACCCGGCCATCGATGATGCTAGCAGTGTGCACTCCCTGAGCCAGCGATCTCACACAGCAATTCACCTTGGGGATCATTCCACCAGCTACCTTCCCCTCCGCCACCATTTTTCTGATACCACTAATGTTTATCTCCTTCACAAGGCTGCCTGGATCATTTCGGTCCTCCAAAATTCCAGCCACATCCGTCAGCAATATCAACTTCTCAGCCCCCACGGCTGCGGCAATCTCCCCTGCAGCAGTATCAGCGTTCACATTGTAGCTCTGCCCACGATCGTCGGCAGCCACTGACGCGATGACGGGAATATGACCGTCTGCGAGAATGGGAAGGAGGATTGAAGGATCTACGCGCGAAACATCCCCTACAAACCCTAGGGCGGCAGCGTCCGCAGAAGGTCGCGCGGTGAGGAGGCGTGCGTCCTTACCGCAAAGGCCTACGGCCGTGGCGCCTGCGCTGTTAATGAGGGAAACTAGGGACTTGTTTACCTTTCCGACCAGAACCATCTCGACAACCTCCATGGTGAGCGCGTCGGTGACGCGGAGACCATTGTGGAACTGCGGCTGGTGGCCGAGGCGGAGGAGCCAGGAGTTAATCTCCGGGCCGCCTCCATGGACCAGGACTGGACGGAGACCGACGCAAGAGAGAAGGACGAGATCGTTGATAACGGACGATTGAAGATCAGCGGATTTCATAGCGGCGCCACCGTACTTGACCACGATCGTCTTGCCACGGAACTTCTGAATGAAGGGAAGAGACTCCGAAAGGATGTCGACACGGGTCTGAGACGGTGTCTTGACGGGCGGCGAAGGTACAACAGGCACGACGGCGGCGGCGGCGGCGGCGGCGGCAGTGGCGGCGATGGAGCTCATGTGGGTTGGCCTCGCTGGGAGCAAGCCGGGTTTAGGGCTATGTCCCTGAAGGGATTTAAACGGAAGCGAGAACCGGAGAGGAGTAGTATAACTTTTCGCAGAGAGCATCGTGACCGTGACTGATGCCGGCGGGGACGAAGTGTTCGCCGAATTAATCGCTCGAGAAAGAGGCAGCACAAAGATTTGGGGACGAAACAATATCGGCCAGTTCGGGAAGGAATTTTAGTGTAAATTATTAAAAATATCACACAATTTTATAAATTTTAATAAAAACAACAGCCATTTTTTTTAAAAAAAAAAGTTTAATATATAAAAAAACTAGCATAATTTTTTAAAAAAAATATTAGATTTTATATTAAAATTTTAACATTCATTGTAATCCATCCAATTTCCGTTCAAATATTATATTAATATTGAATAATATGTCCATTAACTTTTGTTAATTTGTAAGATTTATTAAATTTAATCTTAAAATTTATTACAATATTTTTAAATATAAACTCATATAATTACAAAACTAATTAAGAGAGCACAACACACGTAATAAATTTAACACAATTAAAATAATTATTGATGTGATAAGCTCCAAGCACAACCAACGTTACTAAGAATATGTTATCTCTTTAGCTATTTTTAAATATTTTTAATTTTATTTTGGCCTTCTTGAGTTTTTAACAATTTCATATGTTCTCATCAATCTAGTCGAAGAATCCACGTCCCTTAACTTACTTAACTTACAATTGACAAAAGAAAAAAAAACAAGAATAGACAAAAAAAAAAAAAAAAAAAGATGAATAAAATATAAAAAATCACTTTCCATAAGTTATATTGAGTCCTCATAGAATTCCAATTGATTAAAGGGCAGGGACATCTCAAGATTTCTCGAGCCCTAGGTAATAATAATAATAATAATAATACCTTTTAATATAATTTTAAATTTTTTTCTCAAGTTTTTTTCATTTAAATTTGGAATTAAAAATGATCGATTTAAAAAAAATATTTTATTTTTTAAAAAATAAAATATTATTTTTATATAAAATTTAGTTTTCTCGCTAATATTTAGGTATTTTTTTAACATTGTTAAATTATTTAATCTTTTCGAGACATTATTGAACGTAAATAAAATTTTATTAATTTTAATTTTGAATTTTTTTTTTTTGATGAAGTATTTTACTTTACGTTGTCTGGATAAAAAAATCTCTGATTCATGTTATTATGGAGGAAGAAAAAGAAAGAGTGAGAAAGAAAATTTATCGACGAGGGAGGAGAAGCGTTCTCTGAGAGTATCATCAGCGAGAGAACATAAACTTACAGAATTACTGATGAGAAAAAAAAATACTGACAAGAGCATAAATGTACAAAATTAATGATCAGAAAAGAAATAGGCACGAAACACTGGTAAAAGAATAATTAGGATTTTTTTAGAAATATTGAGAAGGAAAGAGTTTATTAATTTTATAAGATATATAATTAAATAGAATAAAATATTGGCTAAGTGTAATTATGAGGAAATAAGATTAAATAAAATAAAATCTTAGCTAATTGTAATGATGAGGAAATAAGGATATGTGTAAGGTATAAATAGGAATAATGAATTAATTGATAAGATGCAATTAATGAGTTAGTATGATATTTATTAACGTATATGCTATCATTAATTAATATTAATGGCCCAATTTACTTTTTTAAATATTTACTTAATTATTTAATCAATGGCCCCAGTAATATTAGGGCCCTAGGCATAGGCCTTAATGGTCTATGTCTTGAGTCGAGCTTGTTAGAGGATGACTGATTTATTATAATACAGAAAGGAATCAATTTTCAACGGACGAAACATACAATCTAGGTTTTTTACAATCTAGGTTTTTTTACTTCTCGCTGCCCTTTGGACTGTAGCATACTGGAGCTTGTCTTCCTTCTCGCTACATTTTCTCTCTCATCATTATCTTTCATCATATGTTTCTCTCACATTCAACTTTCTCTTCCATCTAATTTTTTCTCTTATTTTCCTCTAAAGGTAAAAAAGAAAATTTAGATTCACTCCGATTGAAAATATTCAACTAACCAAACATTATTTTTAATAATGATACCTAAGCTCATACTCATTCTCATTCTACAATACTATGATATTCATTCCCATTCTGATTCCTAGGAGAGAACCAAACGCCACTTAAAAATACCAAGAGTATCCTTCTCCAAGACTTCCATGAAATAAAAATGGCAAGAGTATCCTATGCTAGACTTCTTATGTCAAAAAGTCTTAGTTATAGTCATTCCTCTTTTGTCAAGCGTTGTATCATCTTTAATTCATTAAAACTTTTACTAAGATTTTAATCATCCTTGACCTACTCAGATTTCCTCTTGCACCTGCACACTTAGCCACCTCATTAATAAACACAATATATTTTAACTTAAATTTTTATTCAAACACCGAAAACTACCTAAGAACATGATTACACCAACAAAATAGCCGTAGAGTTTCCATTAACATTGTGGAAAACCTTAGAGTATATTGGTGCAATAAGTCCTAAGCACATAGTTTTGATGTTCTGAAAAAGTTTAAGTTATATAATACTTGTTATCTATTGTAGCAAAAGATGGAATCTGTCACCCCAGCGGTCTCACACAGTCGGCCCCACGACCATCAGTGAAGAGGTAAATCGGAAAGTTGTAGTTGACTAGTGCGGAGAGAGCTTTTTTCCTTGGTTTTACCAAGATTCAAATCCTTGCCCTATTGTAGTAACTTTACCCCGCACTAGCCAACTCAACCTTGCCTCAGTTATCTAACATATATGTGAAGTGTACATGTGTAAAAAATTTGACATAAGTTTTAAGAGCAATATTGGAAGTCTAGGTAGGCATCATCCATAAAGTTGATGTCCTTTCCTTTATGCATCATCCGTAAGACACTCCTACAATAATTGTTATTCTTAAATTTTTATTTTATGATTATGTCTACATGAGTTATATCATGCATGTGTATAGTGTGTGTGATGTAATAAAATAGTTTTATTATCATATATTTGCTTCCGCTATATGTTTTGCAAAACCTTTTAAGCACACACTACATCGGGCATATCCCAACAGTAGGAAGATGAAATCGAAGAGGAGGCGACGACAAACGCACTCGAAGAGCCTAAGATGACTTGCGTCGGAGAGCGGATGATGTTGTCGCACTGGAAGAAGTCGGACTTAGGGCAAAAATAAAGAAAGGCAAAAAAAAAGTCTTTTATTAGAGATAAAAAGAAGTCAATATTTTTCTCCGCTTAAAGCATCTTAATGAATTCTAAACCCACTTGTTTAATTGGATTTTGCTATTCCAAATTATTTTGGATGGACTCCAAAATTTTTATTCCCAACCCTATTAACTAAATATCTTATATTTCTATTATTTCATTCCCTCATTCCCAAACACCTAAACTAAACACCACCGACTTTTTCAAATTTATAATTTGTTAAAACTGTTTTATATGATTCTTATAATTTAAATCAAGATTTTCCTTATTTTTAAAGTTTGATTTTTTTAAAAATTTTGATTTCTGATTTTTATATGATTTTTAAAATTTAAATCAAGATTTTCCTTGTTTTTAAAATTTGAAAACATATTTTTTTTTATTTTTAAATTTTGATTTCTGGTTTTTAAATTTTCACTATAAAAATTATTTTTCTGATTTTGTAAAATTTTGATTAATGAAATTCAAATTATTATTAATTAATTTTGAATTTAAATTATTAAATGGATTTATATTAATTAATTTAAATTATCTTAATTAACTAAATTATTAATTATATTTAAATTAATTGAATTATTCTTTTGATTAATATCTTGATTGATTAGATTTTGATTTTGATTAAATTGATCAATGTCTGTATTAAAGTTTTGATTAACTCAATCAAAATCTTAATTAAACAGATTATTACTTTGATTATTTTGGTTAATTAAAATTTTCTTATTAAACCTTTTATTATCCTTAATTAAATTAGAATTAATTAAATTTACATTAAAAGTATTATCATGGTTATTTAAACTAGGAAAAATTAAATTATTACTAGCATGACTTAAAAATTGGAATTTCGTAATTATTGAATTTATTGACCTTTAATGCTCTCCTGATCCTTGGATCTCCACTATGCACATTAGTTCTTATAATGTCCGGACAACTTGCACTTCAAGTACAGAATGTATTCCTTATTTTTTTATATTCTAGGCATTGATTCCTCTTTTACTGATAGTTGTGTAGATCAACTCTTTAAAGTAGGGTACTTATTTTTTTTTAGTGTTCTCTTTCGTTGCACTTAAAAACAAATTATATGGAATTTGAAAATTGTATTAAAATTATTACCTTTTGAATCTTTGTAAGGACTCTGCTTCAGCTTGATCTTCTAACGGATCCTCCTGAGCATGCCTTCTAGCTTTGAGGGTTTCTCATGGAACTCCATCAGTCGAGTCCATAAATCATGTGCACATTTGAATTTTCCCAATTTGCACACAAAACTTTTAAGCAAAACTTCTAAAATTAAATCTGGTATCTTTTTGTTTGCCTCTTGTGTGGCCAAAAATAAAAAAGTGATTCATTTGCTTCAGTGTCCTTGTCAATTTGTCACTAGATCAACACAGAGGAAGTAAATCATGGGTGACTACTAGTCATTAGTGCAAGTGGTCAAGGCATGAGGAAAGGTATACTCGTACATGCCGAGTTTCAACCCCAATATATCATATGGTAATACCTCATGTCTTAACCATCGTACCATTCCGAGAAGACTGTTTTGTTTTCCTCTGATTTTACAGCTGATGGTTTCATCAATGTCATTTAGCAGTCGAAGCCATCCATCAACACAAACGTTTCCATTGTTAATCTCCAGAAGTTGAATTCGTCCTGCTCGTACACTTTTAGATCCTAGATATTTCTCCTTAATTTTTCTTTGAACTCCATTGCAAAATAAGGAAAACTAAATTTAAAAAATGAGTACAAATTTAAATTCAAATCGATTCCTCTGACTTTGTTACTCCCTTGGCAAGAGTCCACCTAGCTCTCAATACCAATTGATTGAAGGATTAACCAGTGTTAGAAATTATAAATGAGAAATTAAAAAATTTAAGTATCTTTTAGATAGTTAAAGGGTGACATCTTATAAAGATATAGTGTGCCTCTTAGGAAAGGATGTGATCCACATCATCCAATTTAAAATCGATGGATGAGATCTAATTGAACCAAAAGATTCCTATTCCCCTTCATTTAGTATAAATAAAGTCTCTCACATCCTCATTTCACTCACTCAATTCCTTCCAAGCAAAGCAAACATTCCATTCCATACTTGCATTGAAGAGCTCGATAAGCCTTCTTCGGTTCGGAGGTCTTGCGATTTGCAGTGCTGCTATCACAAGATAAAGTCGTTGTATTTTGGGAGACGATTACCGTGTTCCGTGAGCACCGTGTGCGAGTAAATTGGTCTTAAAGATATAGAGTCTAACTTTAGCCTCGATTTCACCAAAACGATGGTATACTGTCATTTTACTCGTGCTCAGATTACACCAATATAAAGATCCCAACAAAAAGTATGCTAAAGGGAGGGATGAATAAGACTCATGTTTTTTCTTGCTTCACATTCTTGACTATTCAAATTAATAAATACAGCAGAAATAAAATAATAAAATAAAGGCATAATGAGTATTTACTTGGTTCACACCCTTAGGGTGCTACTCCAATGTACTTGGAGTGATTCCACTATTTTCTTTCTCTTTTTTGGATATTTTCGAAAACGAAGAAATCTCTTACATGTTATAATTAAGTACAATCACAAAGATGAAAAGTAGTAATAAGAACTTTTAAATGAAAAACAAACTAAAACCGTGTTGATCTAATCAGAAGCCCTGAGTGTCGCAACATTTTTGTTGGCGCTTTCCGAATCTCATGATCTGAACTTAGAGCACTTTTGAGCACTTGGACAAGAGAGCTTTGAATGCAAATTGATAGAATTGATGTTCTAAGCCTTAGATTAGAACTTCTTTTGTAAGATTTTTCTGATCGACCGAAAATCTTTGTTCAGCCAACTGAACCAAATCTAATCCTGCTCAATCCGTTGTTTGAATCATTTTAAGGTCGACTGATCAATAAGTTCAGTCAATAGATAAAGATCTGTGTCATATTTTCATTTGCATAAGAAAGGTCAACTAGATATGAAGTAAAGATGAAATTTTAGTAAGTTGAGATTGACTTGATTAGGCAGATGAAAAAGTCCTAGAGACATAATCTCTTGGAATAATTAAGATTCATCCTTAGTAAGTCTGGAACTAACATTGTAGTCGATTGGTGAAGAGTTTGTAGGACCGGGATGGACACTAGAGCGGAGAGTGAATAATGCTTATAAAAAAATTAAAGTATTATTTTAAAAACTTATGTTTCTAAATCACATACGCAGAATAAATTTTTGATTTTTCAAGATTAAATTTAATTTTAAAATCAAATAAAATGTTATGAACAATGAGCTAAGACTAAGAGCAATAACAATTAACAAAAGAAATAACATAGTGATTTAACATAGTTAAAAAAATTTTAGGTTTCTACTCCATCGCATATATGATTCATTAGGCCAATCACTCCATGATAATATTTCAGTATACTTTCTCCTTAAAATCCTTCTTTTAAGAAACCTTTTTATAAATGTTGGCTTTTAAGATAAATTTTAAAGTTGAATGCAAGAAAGCTAAAACACAATGCAATAGGGAAATAATATAACAACTGCTAAATAAATAACTAAAATAAATATACAGGTTGTTGGATCTGAACTCTAGTAGAGAACTTCTAGATGGAAGAATTGTAAGATTTTTTGAGAGTATGTTGAATATTTCTAAATTTCTATTATTCCGTCATTATTGATCTAGATGTGCAACATAGGCCTTTATTTATAGTTGCAGTTAAACATGCTCTAGTTGATCAACTTGTTCATCATGGTCGACTAAGAATTGAGAGATTCAATCATTATTTATAGGAGTGATTATTTTAATTTTGGTCGATTAACTTTGTCATTCTAGTTGATCGACCAACTCATCTGGTTGACCACATTTTGCATTATGGATTTATGGTAGACTAGATCAACTACCAGGTATGACGCTTCATATGTTCAATTGTCGATTGTGTCATCTGGCCAACCGCTTGTAAACTTTGATCAATCAACATGGGTACACATTGTTGATCATGATGATAAAAAATGAATATGTTCGTTCTCAGCGCCCCCGTCAACACATTGTTGATCATACTTTAGCACATGATTGACTATTACAATTCATATGGTTGAACAACTCAATTTTGAGTTGTGATCTTTATCACTGAACTTTGTCTCTGACCATACTAGTTGTCGACTGAGCGTGTGATTGATTAGTATTGTTCATGTGGTCGACCACTTTGTGTGAATTCTATCCTTTCTCCGGTTTTGTTGGATTTGATATATATATGGTCCACCACCTATCACCATTTTGTCAACCAACTTTGATCAATTCAGATTTTTTTTATTTCTTTCGAAGAATTGAACAAGTTGTCAATTTGATTAACGTAACTAAGTCTTGCAATATGGTCAATTAATATTCTATTTTTGAAATATTAATAAACAACATTGAATAAAATAATAAAATAGAAGTAAATAAAGATTAAATACTGATAATTATGATAGTAAAAGATGATTAATTCATCCAGGTGCCTCTTACAGTATGTCCCAAGGTTATGTGACATAAGATAATTCACAGGGCAACTTATAGTCGATCGGCAAATGATTAGAAGGTGAGAGAAATTTTGTTTCCTAAGAATATATGTCCATCGCGATTTGATTCCTGTTCCATAAATCTGTCATTTTTTAATTCACTGAACATCCTGTGAGAATAAATAATGATAATTATGATTATGGCTTAAGAAGACAAATTTGATGGATCAATTATTTACAGATCAGTTTACCATAGTCAATTGCTTGTTTGACTTTGACATTGAAACTCTTATTAGTTTTATGATCAAGTTAATCTCCTAGGTTTCAAGGGACTACCCTTGTCCCAAGATTAAGAAACGCTCTCTCTCTCAACCTTGCTTCCTAATAGGTCATTTCTTGGACTTTTTACATGTGTATATCTATCCATCTTTATCAGGACTTCTTACCTACCTAATACCTTGTCTTCCTCAACCTATTGAGTCCTCCAAGGTAAAAGAGAAGCTAGAGGAGGCCAAAATTATGACAAGGAAGGCCAAGAAGTAATTGTGTGTTTCATTTACAACCAAAGAAGACATTACCAAAACCAATGTCTTGGGGAAGCAATCCAAGAAATGCATAAAAGGAAATATAAATTAAGGGGAGGCTTCTAAGGTAAACCCTAAGGTATCTTCTTGTCATATTGCATTTCATAAAAATATTTCTTTATTTCATGATTAAAAAGTATGCTAGAAATAACTATTATAATTTTAATACTTATTATCATGGAAAGGAACATTTGATACTCCTACGGCAAATTCACTAAACTCTGTTAAGAAAGAAAAAATCTAAAATTTGAGAGTTAGAGAGGAAGAATCAAGACAATCAACTAAAAAAGAGTAAACATATACCTAAGAAAAAGAATATCCAAGGTAGATATGAAAAATTTAGGATTAATGGTCTAGAGTAGGAAAATTAAGTCTTTTGGTCAAGGCTTGATCATTGGAAATGACCTTTGAGAAGATGATAAATTTCAACAAAAGAAACTTAAGTTAAAGAAGGCAAGACCCATCCATGGATAAGAAAGGGTTGAACTACAAACCTAAGTCGAAGGAAAGCATGTCAATCTATCATAGAGTTCTTTGTGATTATGGAATCAAAATTACATCTAGAAGTGGAGTCAAGACAATAAGGGAGGACATCTCTACAGTCAACCTTGTTGACACTTCTATGATCAACGCTTCTAAGAAACTTAAGAGGACTATTATATTACAGTGGTATTTATGAAAGTTATCCCTATCGAATACTTAGTTAACCTAAAGAGCTCCCATACATGTTGGATTCCTAAGGGTGCAATTCGATTACACTAAGGTTGTATTTGGTTCAAGTTATCATGTATAATCTTGGTTATGTGATTACCAGATAATCACATAACCAATGTTATGGAGAATAAAACATAACCAAATGTTGTTTGGTTCAATCTAGGTAATGCAACAAAAACTTATTTGTTTGAAGGTTTTAATGAATAACCTAGCTAGTTTAATATTTTACTATATTACCCTCAGTTACAAAACCAACTATACATAATAATTGATCCTGTCCGAAAGCTGAATCAACGGACGCTGGGCACGTGACGCTCTCCGAGTCGCTGACGTAGATCTTCGACTGGTCGTACGAACCTCCGGCGAACCTGCACAGAAGTCGGGCCGGGAAGGGGTTCCCGGCGGCAACCATCCGACGCTCAAGTCAGGTAAGCGAACGACGAAGAAGTGGCTCCAAAATTTTATATCACGCGTACCTTCGGCGAAGTATAAGGCTCCTTATATAGAGCGGTGAAAGAGCTCACGCACGCCTACCGAGGTAAATACGTGTCCTTAGCCCATACCTCGGTATGCGTTTGTCAGAAAGCTTACCTGACACCATACTGCTACAGTCCATGCACGTCTTCGATGGGACAGCAGAACACCTTGTCGCCAGATTTGGAGTATGGCCTAGTCATAGAGCATGACAACTGTCAGAAGATGTTCCCTGTCCTTCTTTCCCCGCTCCATGCCTGGGCATCCGGCCGGCCGACACTCACCTCACGTCTGGCCCTCCATATGCACTGGTGTGCTTGAGAGATCCTCGGTAATGTTCTATGTGGGGACTGTTCGCAGTATGCCACCTTATGTCTTCGACCGAGCGTGCCATCCGCTCGGCCCTATAATCCTGTTCAGCGAGCGTCGGAACCCCGACTCCCGCCGGGGCAACTTTTGCCATCAGTCAGACACCGGTCGGTCGGCCGGTCGGTCGGCCGGTCGGTCGGCCCCCCTTTCCGGTCGGCCTACCGCTCCCACCTTTTCTCAATCGTCCGGTCGGTCCCTCCTTATCCGATCGGCCACCTGGCCTTCTGACTTCCACGTGGCGTTGACTCCTCGAAAAGGGGGTCCCCCGTTCTCACCGCCGGATCAATAATAATAATAATAATAATATTATTATTATTATTATTATTATTCAAACTCTACTATATTTTCACGTTTTTCTATATTTTTATATTTTTTTTACTTTTTTTTATTTTGTTTGTTTGTTTTATTTTTTTCATTTTTTTATTTTTTAAAGTTTTTTTTAACTTTTTATTATTATTATTTTTTTATTTTTTTAGGTTTTTTTAAATTTTTAATGTTTTTTAACATTTTTTCTCATTTTTTTAATTTTTTTTCTTTTTTTTTAATGTATTTTTTATTTTTAAAGTTTTTTTACATTTTTTTATTTTTTATGGGTTTTTTATTTTTCCCTTTTTTAATTTTTAAATTTTTTTTTTTATATTTTTCATTTTTTTCTTTACGTTTTTCTTTTTTGTCACATTTTTCTCTTATCCGAGGGTATTTTTGGTAAAAAAAAAATTCATTAACCCCGGAATCAAGAAAACCCTCAATTTTTCAAGATTTTCTGATTTCTGGTTGCATGCCCCTTTTGCTAACGTATCGGGCATGACATTACTTAAGAATCATCGATTACCTAAATCAAATAGGGTTTTTGTTGATAACCCTGGATGAATAACCAAGGTTATCAAGAATAACCCCCAACCAAACACATCCTAAAAGGTTTAAGATGTGTCAACCATAATTAAGGGTAGTTAACCCTATGGTAACACTTTAAGTGTGCCAAAATGAACTCAAATTGGCACACTTAGGACTTAAATCTTATGGAATGCCTAATAAAATGATGCTTTGGGAGCACTCCATCTTGGATTTGGCAAGGGCATTGAAAAGAAATCAAAATTAGGACTCTATGATCAAGATTCATTGAACCGTTAAGATATTTTTAGGAAATTGGTCAAATTTGAAAATTACCCACATTTTCTATTTTTCTAGACATGTATGAGCCAAACAAACCATTTCAAAAAATTTGAAAATAGCACAGCTAAAGATTTCAGGAAATTCATGATTTCTCAGCCGACTGTTTCATGCTAATAGAGTGTGATTACTATACATCGATAGAGAATGGATTGGCCTATTCTGGGTCGATTGCAACACTCGACCTAAGGCCAGCAATCAACTACTAAATCTTGAGCAGTCGATTATATTTCTTCCGTGTTGGTCCTGAGACGGATTAGTAGGAATGTTAGAACGAGCGTATTCATCTTTTACCATCATTGAACAGTCGATTATGTCGCAACTCTATAAATAGCTCGTGTGGAGAGCAAGTGATTATAACCCCTAGAGTTCGTCGTCGTCCTTGATTTTCACCACTAAAATCCTACCTCTGACCACTCTGAAACCTTCTACAATCTCACACAACCTCCCTAGACTCTCCACTATCATTCTTCCACATCAAATCCAACCCTCAACCTTGATTTGAAGCTCATCCCTTTAAGATAGCAAGAGGTTAGTGTGCACTACGACTTTTGTCTGTAAAGCTCCATTTTCTGATCATGGAGGGCACGTCCTTGATTGTCCTCATTAACCCCAGCTAATCTGAGATTGTTGTTGGTAATCTTGATCTGTTCATTTGCCCGCGATCTCATTCGTGGTATGGGTCTTACATTGACATGACCCCTTCAGAGAAGCTACAGCCCCAAACCTATGTCTTGACACTAAGTTCCCCAACGAAGGGCTAAAAAAACAATGCCACAACAGTATTCCATATGATGAGTTGTCACTGTCTAAATGCCAAGTTTTCACATGAGGTATATCCTCAGACCATATAGATGATTGAGTAGGAAAAGATTCATATGCCCTTCTATCATGTCCTCACAATATTTTTTGTATCCCTAGGTGGTAGGTGTCTTAAAGATGTATTTCTCTTGCTGTGCTTTTAGCAAAGACACGTAAAATAGATTAACTGCAGAAGCATAAGAAAATGACACATACATACCAAAGAATGACAGCCATGTAACATACTTCGGCAATTCACAGGCTCCTAGTCGACTTATGATCTTAAGTAGAATCACTACTTTTCTCTCCTTTGATAATGCGGCGGAGGTAGAGAAATTCTTATAGAATGAGTTTAGGAACATTACCAAAGATTAATATATAAAGAATAGCAACAATATTTCTCTTTTTAGGAGAATTAAATATTGGAGACAATCTTTTTATTCGAGGTTTCAACTCTTTTAAATAACCTCCATGAAATGCTTGCTAACATCGAAGCTATTGATGTGACACCGTTATCCTAGTAGAACCACCTCTAATGCTTCTCATCCTACGTGTATATCGAAATCTCTACAGACACACAAATCAAAATATAATACAAGATATAATTTAAACCTTTTGTTCTAATATCAAAACTCATGATCAAATCACTTAGGGGCAACAATGTCCACATCACACTGCTTCCTTGGCCAAGGAAGTTTTTTTTTTCTCAATCTATAAACATCAAGATATTGGATGGACTGAGTTTTAATTGGACGGCAAGGTAAGAGAGAAAGGAAAGAAAAAAGATTATCAACTTATCTATAGAAAATAAATCACATATTTTTAGTATTCTCTTTCCCTTCTCTCAGGTACTAGTCCGGCATAACGTAAAGCAAATATACCACATCGATAGGCACTGCCATTAATTAGAGCAAACATTAGAAATTATACATCCATGACCATATTGCTTAACTTTTGCAGTTTGCCATAGGTATTACCTCTGGCAAAAAGCTGTTTAAAGATTAAAAAAAAACTTCTTTCAAACACCTTGGACAACAACATAGGCAACCTACTTCAAAAGTTCCAGCTAAATTATTTTAGCAACAAAAACATGGTTACATTTACATGTATAACATCAAGCATCGTCACGACACCAGAAGCTTTTTGTTTCTCTTCTTTGCTGCGCTCTTCACCAAAGCTTCACAAATAATCTCTCTCTTTCGCTTCAAGTTGTCATCCGCCTTTCTTGCCGAGTTCTTTCCTTGATTCTCTAATGCCCTCTTCACAAAGAATTTGAGCTTCCACAATGTGCTCTCACTCTGCACCAATACAAAGAGAAGCAACTTGAATTCTCTGATCAGTGAGAAGAATGCCCCGAAGAAGGCTACTATCAGAATGACAAAATAAGAGCATGTTATCAATACAAACTTCAGATTGGTATCTGAAACTTGGAGAGTAAAGTGAACCACTTTTAGCACATCTGTGAAAAAAGCATATGCACTATGCCATTGGAAAACTATGAAAATATGCACTCACTGGAAAAGTAGTGACAAATGGAAAGACTTTTAAGAACGTAGTGACCCACTAGCAAAAGTTACAAATTCAATCCAAAAGGTCTATAAGACAACATTAAGCTTAGGTGAGGTTATTTCCCTTAACTGCATTGGCCAGTTTTTCTAGTACAATAATAAAATATGTAAAGGAAAAAAGAAATACCTGTGCATCCAAATCGAGGTCCACTACTTCATCAGTAGCTTGGAAGCTAGGATTGTCTTCAGCTATAATCTCTAGAGCCTTGTTAAGATCTTCAGAGGATAAAGTGCTAAGGCCAACTCCAAGTTTCCTTTTCTCCTCTGTAGTCATTTTTCTGAAACAAAGAAATTTAAACATTAGTCACACCATAATCGTGGTTCACTTTCACACTGCCGGAAATCATGATGGCAAGCCTAAATGAAAGGAGATTATACCATCTGCACACAAATTGAGGGTGCCCTGTATTTAAGTTGGAAGTATTTATTGTATTGATAGCCAGTTTCCTAGAAGTAATGTTATGTTGCTGACAATAATAGATTAAATTTTCTAAAGTGAAACTAGTATTTCAATGTTCTTTAAATACGTGGAAAGAATTTCTTATACAAAATTAAATATGTTGGTAAGTGAAGAGCAACAAGAAAAACTCGAATGTTTGTAATAATGTGATATTCAATTATCTATTAACTTACCAACTTTCAAGTTTGAAATAATCTCCCATCAAGTGGGCCTGGAAATTGATGCAAGATGTGATCCTTATTAAAAATTCATTACGTTGAAATATTTTCATATTCAGGTAGGAGTTTATTTGATATGCACATCGTAGAATAGTGCACCAAAACCAATTGGCGGATATAACAAAATTGGGAATTCCTCGTGTGGGAAAATTCTAACGTGCATGCATCCAAAAGATCAAATGCAAAAGGTTACACTTTTCTGGTTTTGTAAAGATGATAAATCTAATCCACATGGGATCAAACTCCACGCTAGAGGGGAGTGAATAACGTTACAAACTTTACAAGATAATATTTTCCGAAATCACTAATAACAGAGTAGCACAGCAGAAATAATTAAAATAATAATTAGCACAGATATAATCAAAAGCAACAAAGCAATGTAAACATGCAAAACTTGTTCAGCAGTTTATCAATCAAAGCATAGATAGACATGCACCATAATAATAAAATATTATTCTTATTTCTTAATTTTTCCTCTGGAAAGGTAGAGAAACCTTACTGAAAAAAAAATCTAAAAATTAAGCACAAATAAAACAAGTATGGCAACACAAGAAAAATGAAAGATTATGCTTAGGTGTTGCCGATCACAATTGAAGCTCTAGGTTGCAGCGTGTCATTGTCGCATGACAGAACAAGAGCACGAGCACAGATGAATTGAATTCAGAAAGGGATCAATTAAATGAGTGATCTAAAAACACTACCTCGAGGCCCTATATATAGTCTTTGTTGCTATTGCTAACGTGGCATCCTCCAATCGACTGGAAGTTGCCTGGAGCAAGGTGAAACCTGATCTTGACTGTCTCACTTAGATCACTCGAACTCATCATCACTAGTCACTTGGAAGTAGCTCTGGTCGCCCCGAACTAGCTAAGGTCGCCTAGACCCTATCACCCGGACTCTTTCCAATCGCCTAGAACCGTCAAACTTTGCCTCCCTACAATGGTTACGGGTAATGAGTATGATATTTTAAGTTACTTGCACTTACTTTGGGTGTAAATGTTCAGCTCGACCCATATAGACTGAGCTGTCAAGCTATAGCTCACTCCGGTTGAACTTTTTTGTCAAGCCTTCAGCTCCCAGACTCCACTTGACTTGTCTGCCAAGCCACCTAATTCCCAACTAAGACCTTCTTGCTTGGTTCCCAAATAAAACTTAGCTCCTGCCTGATTCCCAATCAGGACTTCAACTGTCTAGCTCCACTAGGACTTAGCCACTGTCTGGTTCCCAACCAGAACTTTAGTTGCCTAGCTCCACTAAGACTTGGTCATTGTCTGGTCCCAACCAGGACTTGCACCGCCTAGCCTCGCTAAGCCTTTTCCTCTTGTTAAGTAACTTGCACCTGCACACTTGACAATATTTCATCAGTACACAAAGCATACTAACTTTAAACTTAAACATACATCACAACATAGGTTCAATGTTGCCCAGCACCAACAGTTATATCCTTCCCAACAACAAAGCAAACTCCATGTTTATCAATAGTTTTCACATAGCTGTTGGAGTGTATACAGAAAGCCTAAGCTTTGTAAACATTCATTATGAATAAAGAATCACATTTGGTCTAATTATCTACATTTGTTTGTAGTTGTTCATTTAATTTATATTGTAGATAACATAGTATGTGGTGTCACATACAGAAGATGATGTTATCAGTACCTTATAAATTATAAACAGTAGCTCACGACCAGAATGGAAAGGAACAAACCATTAGAAGGTCGTAGTGTAATTAGGTATTAGTTTATCTTGACTATATAATTACACTAGTACACTCAGAGTGTATTGAGTAGGACCATTTGAGGTCGTTCCTTTTATACTGACTTTATAAAGGAACAAAGACCTCAGTTATTATGGAAGTGTGTGCTCTTAATCCTAATATAATAACAAGCACACATTTGATATTTATTTCTTTAATTTATCAATGGGTGAGATTTAGTTCGTTGAATCAATAAACCCGATAAGTTGGGAAATGGTATTACTTATAGTGTGTGTTGTTGATTATAGAAGGCAACTGTGTCCTAGAGATATTAGGTTGATAATGTCCTCAAGAGGAGCTCATAAAGATTGTCATGTTAAACCCTGCAGGTGGACTTAGTCCGACATGATAATAAGGTTGAGTGGTACTACTCTTGGACTTAGATATTAATTAAATGAGTTATCGATAACTCACTTAATTAGTGGACATTCGATATCTTAAACAGGGAGACTAACACACTCGTAATAAGAAGGGCCCAAAATGTAATTTGGGATTGGTGCGATAGTTGATGATAGTTCTCTAGTAGAATGAATTATCATTGATAAAATTAAGTTATGTGTTCGGCGAACATGGGATGCTTAATTTTATCGGAGACCAAAACCAATTCCTCCTCTCGGTCCCTATCGTAACCTCTTATTTATAAGATCTTATACCTTCCTACCCATCCCATAGGGGCGGGCCAAGCTAGCTTGGGAACCAGCTAGGGCCGGCTAAGCTGAGTTTAAGGTGGTGGCCTAACAGACCCAGCTAATAGGGCGACCATAATTAATTAAAAGAAAATTTAATTTTAATGTTTATTATTATGTGGAAGATTTAATTTAAAGAGAATTAAAATTAAAATATCTCTCTTGTAAAAGATTAAAAGATTAAAGAAAGAGATTAGATCTCTTTCCTTATTTATAGATTGGAGAGATGTTTTATTTTTCTTTAAAATTATTCACATGTTAATAAAATTAAAATTATAGATATTTCCTTTTATTAACCATGAAGAGATTTTAAAGAGAAATTTTATTTTTAAAATTTCCGGAAACAAATAAGGAAAGTTTTAATTGTTGATTGAAACTTGTCGAATTTGTTCTTCATGATTTGGCCGGCCATCATTGTTTAATTGGGAAATATTATTTTATTTTCTCAATTAAATTGTCAAGGAAATTAAGGAAAATTTATTGTAATTAAATTTCCTAATTTACCTAGGCCAGGAATATAAAAGAAGGGTGAGGTACCTTCAACACATGACATCTATTATTCCTCTCCTCTTTTTTCCTTGGTGTGGCCAGCCATCATCTCCTTCTCTTCCTCTTGTGGTGGCGAACCTCTCCCTCTCCTTGGAGTTCTTATGGTGGCGGATACTACTCGGAGAAGAAGAAGAAGAAGGAGAAAGCTAGCATCTCTTGGAGCTTGGTTAGTATTTTGGTTTTCTCCTTGGTAAAGCTTTTCTTTTGTGGCGAACCTTGCTTGGAGGAGAAGAAGGTGGTTGGTGGTTTCTCGTCTTGGAAGATCGTTGTCCACAGACGTCCGAGGTTAGAGAGGAATACGGTAGAAGATCGAGAGGTTTATAGGTATAACTAGTAATTTCTATTTCCGCATCGTGCTAGTTATTTATGGAAATAATACAAGAGGAGCTTACGTTCTAGTATTTGAATATGTTTTTGAGTTGTGTTCTTTTGTTTCTTTCTTTTCCTTGTGATTTGATTGTTCTCTTTGGTTAACCTAAAGTTATTTTAGGAAATTAAATATTAGCTTTCTATTAAAGGTTTTGTCTAGTCGGTGGTGGTTGCTCCCATATCGAAGGCCATGTGCCTCGCCACGTCAATCTTGGGAACCTTTATGGAAATTAATATTTAATGGAATTAATAACTTAAGGAGACTTGGGTCGAGCGTGTTAAGTTCCGCAGGACAAGTCAAAACCTAAAAAACGAATAGATTAAGTTTTGGATCAAGCGTGTTAAGTTCCGCGATCAAAATTTAATTTAAAAGAACACGTAGTAGCTAGGAAAAGGTTCGGACCTTTGTCAAAATTTTTGTCTGATTGGAACCTATAGGTTTCTTTGAGCCAACAATTGGTATCGAGCTAGGGTTTTGCCTCTTGTATTTGGTATTTAGTTTTAATTATGCATACATACATAATTTAGGCGGGATAATAGTAGGATGTGCTAACTTTGTGGATCAGGATCCAACTATTATGGCTTTTAGTTAATTATGTGTGATTGGACCCTTGGACGTATCGAGGGCAATTTATATGTGTGTGCGTGATTGTATTAAAATAGAGGTGTATTTAGTTTTATTAGGATTTTATTTTGATCTAGATACATATACGTTCCTTTTATGGAATATAGGATCAAAATGTAAAATCTATTTATGTCATGGATCGAATCTTGCAAGCGTGGAACCTTCAGGACCGGGCGCGGTGGAACTAGGAAGCAGATGGATCGCGACTAGACCCGATGGCGGTGGCGAAAAAAGCTTGGGATGACAACACACGGAGGACGATTAGAGATAAAAGCCATAATAGTTGAAAATTAAATTTTCTATTTATTGCTTTTATATTGTGTTATGTGTGCATGTTAGTTACAAGTTTAGTAGGCTAGCGTAGTTAAAATTCCTCGTTTATAAATAACTAAGTGGGAGAGGATTTTAAATAAATCCCATGGTCTCCATTCTTGGTTTGTAAGTGATGCAAACAAGCTTGGCGTTGGCTCGAGTGCCTTCCTCCATGCGGATGAGCTTGTTTGCGGATCACTGGAAAGACTTCCGTTTTGGATGACTATAGGAAGTTAATTAAGGGCGTGTGATCTCCAACGGAAGGGGCATAATCTTATTAATGGACTTAGTGTCAGTAATGGTATACACCACATCTAATAGTATCCTCCTAGCGGAGTCACTGCTATTGTGTGACGAATGATACCAATATTAATTTTATTTGTCGAAAAGTTAGGTTGACAAGATAATAAAATTAATGGGTTAAAACTCCTCCTTTACTGAATGTTGAATTTGTATCGTCCACATTAACGTGGCATCTGAAATTCACGGTGTTATGAGTGTTGGTTAATTTAAAATAGTATTGTTTGAGGAATCGATATTATTCTAAATTTAGAGTTCGACCAAAGTTATTTGTGATTCTTAGGATGTCTTTCAACCCATCCATCATACTTGAACAGAATAGACTTACTGGACCGAACTACATAGATTGGAAAAGAAATCCGGACATTGTTCTTCTTCTGAAAGTTATAAATATGTACTGACTGAGCAGTGTTGGTGAATCTACCCGAGAGAGATTGAATCATAAAGGCAATGCTTTTGGCATCTGTGTAAATGTACATCAAAATGTAATACTCATCTTACTTGTTCTCTAACTTAAGCGTGAAGTGCAATCTCGAGGAACTCTTTAGTCGTCAATCTAAGATACGCTTGGTGATGACCGCCTACGAGGGTACTCCTGTGAGGGATCGTATCCTAAAGATGATGGCTTATCCGAGCGAGATAGAGATCCTTGGAGGAGAAATTGATGGGAAACTCGGATCGATATGATCCTCCAACGCTACCTAGAAGTTTTGAGCGGTTCGCTGAACTATAATATGAATAAGAGGTTTATTCATTAAGCGGAACTCTTGTGAGAACTTGCGTGAAGGATTATTTAGTCGTAATGCTCGAATTCACTATCTTGAAAATGGTTACCTTACAAGCGAAAGGAAGAAGAAGAAAGCAATTTGGTTCGTGAAAGTGAATAAATCTCGAGTCTGAGTTTAAAATTTGGAATGAAGAAGGCGAGTGCTTCGTCTATGTAGGACATTGGAAGGCGGATTTGTCCTCGTAGGAACCAAAACAAAGGTATATCTCGTACTCTAGTTGTTGAAACATGTTTAGCGGTGTTATCTACCCTGGTGTGTGAATCGGAGCCATGATCATGTCTGCGATTCCTTGCGGGGTTCAGAAACCCAGTATCGAAGGAGAAATTACGTCTACGGGCGATGCTACTAAGGTGGCATTTGTTGCGATGGGAGGCGTCTACTTATCTTTTAGTAGAAATAGAATTTGGTTTTAAGAAATTGTCTTTATGTACCCGGTTTTAGAAAGAATTTAATTTCGGTTTCTAAACTGTTTATAGATGGATATTCGGTTTCTTTCGATATGATGTAGTTATTAAAAGAAATAAAGTGATTATCCGTTCCGGTGATTAGTTGGCGATTTGTATATTTTAAATCGAATTTCTTCCATGAAGCAAAACATGGAAATTTATAACTCGTCTTACAATTCTAATAAGAGAAAAGAACCTTGAAATGAACAGCGTATCTTTGGCATCTAAGGCAGTCGTATTAACAAGTAGGATTCGAGGCTTATAGCGGAGTGGACTTTTAGGTTCATTAGAGTTGAAAATTTTCGACTTGTGAATCCTTGGAAGGTAAAATGACCGAGAGGTCGTTCGAGGCGAGGTATAGAGCGAAAGTGTCGAGTTGGTTCACTCGATTTGTGTGGTCTATGTCATCCGGGCAAGAGGAGGTTTGAATATTTTGTCTCTTTCATGGACGATTATTCAAGATATGGATCATTTACCTAATGCGCCCAAATCCGAGTGCTTTGATAAGTTCGAAGAATACAAGGTGATGGAGAAACGGCTAGGTAAAAGTATCGAGACACTATGATCGGATCGTGGTGGCGAATACCTCTTAGGAGGTTTAGGAATTACTTATCGGTGGGATTGATCGATTATACGCACTGGAACACCCAGCAGAATGGTGTGGCGAGCGAAGGAATAGGACTCTTATGGAAATGGTTAGATCGATGATGAGTTATTGAATTACAAAGTCGTTTTGGGGATATGCTCTGAAAACGATATCGTTCCGAACTTAGTACCTTCTAAATCGGTTTCTTCTACCCGTAGAATTATGGAATGGGCGAAAACCGATCTAAGACATATTCGGTTGGGGTAGTCCGGTACGTGTCTTTGAAACGGATCTTGATAAGTTAGAATCTGAAGTTCGCGTGTTTGTAGGATATCCCGAAGGAGCGAAAGGTGGTTTATTTTATAGTCTAAAGACCGAAGGTTATTGGCACCAATGCCGGTTTTAGAAGAAGACTATATAATGGATCATAAGCCCGATAGTAAAGTTGTTTTAGAAGAACTTAGAGGGGACACGTTAGTACGAGATGAAGTACCACAAGAGACTGCAACACGTGTCACATGCACAGTTACAGACATTGCCTCGTCGTAGTGGGAGGGTTGTGAAGCGCCTGAAAGATTCGTATTTTTGGGAGAGTCTTGGACTTGATCCGGGTAAATGAACACGATCCCCGATCGTATAATGAAGCACTCAAGATATAGATCGCGTCTTGGCAAAAGCGATAGATTCGAAATAGAGTCCGTGTACTCTAATAAGGTTTGGGAGCTTATAGAACCACGATGGTGTAAAAGCCGTTGGATGCAGTGGATCTACAAAAGGAAAAGAGGACGGGAAGGTAGAAACCTTGAAGCTAGGCTTGTTGCGAAAGTGCACTCGAAAGGGAATCGATTATGAGGAGACCTTTTCACCGGTAGCCGTGCTTAAGTCTATCCGGATACTCTTATCCATTCTTGCTCGTATGGATTATGAGATTTGGCGAATGGATGTCAAGACGACTTTCCTTAATGGAAGTCTTGAGAGAACATCCGTATGAAGCGACGGAAGGGTTCGTTGAAAAGCGAAAAGCGTCAGTGTCTGAACTCGATCGGTCCGTTTATGGTGAAAGCAACTTCAGTCTTGGAACATCCGGTTTAATGAAGTAATCCGATCGTATGGATTTATTCAAAGTCCGGATAGTCTTGTGTATATAAGAAATTGAAGCGTGGTGGTATTTCTTGTACTATCGTAGATGATATTTTGTTAATTGGCAATGATGGAGGTATTATCGGACGTAAGGGTATGGTTGTCAAACAATTTGATATGAAGGACTTAGGAGAATGTCCACATTCTTGGGATCAAATTATAAGGGATCGTAAGAAAAGAATGTTGTGTATATCCCAAGCTTTATAAGATACAATCCTTACTCGTTTTAGCATGCGAGTTCGAAAGGTTTCTTACCTTTTAGGCATGGAGTAGCTCTCAAAGAGATGTCTCCAAAGCATCAAAAGAGATAGAGGACGTGAAAGCGTTCATATGCTTGGTGTAGGAAGCCTAATGTATCGATCACGAGACGATATCTGTTTTGGTGGCGTGGTGAGATATCGAGTAACCTAGACGAGACGTTGGGATGGCGTATATTGAAGTACACGAGAAGGACTAGAGATTATATGCTAGTTTACAAGCAGATGATCTCCCTGTGGGGCATTTCCTGTCGAGATAGGGATATGATGAAGTCTACATCGGCTATGTGTTTACTTTGGGAGGTGGAGCCATTTCGTGGAGGTGTTAGCGAAATGCGTTTGGACTCAACCATGGAAGGCGAGTATGCGACCTCCGAGGCTAAAGAAGCGATATGGCTCGGGAACTTTCTAATGGACTTAGATGTGATTCTGGTTTGCCAAGATCATCACAATTTATTGTGATAATAGCGATGCAGTTAAACTGGAAGGAACCACGAGCTCATAAGGCAAGTAAACATATAGAGTACCAGATACGAGATATCGTGAGCGAGGAGAAGTTGTCGTCGCCAAGATTGCATCAGCGGATAACTGGTAGATCCTTTCACTAAGGCCCTTAGTGAAAGCTTTCGATCGGCGTGTGGAGGAATGGGAATCGGATGTATGGTAGAAGATATGGCGGTTAGTCGTTAGTATAAGTGGGAGATTGTTGGGTGTATCTTGAAAGCTAAGCTTTGTAAACATTCATTATGAATAAAGAATCACATTTGGTACAATTATCTACATTTGTTTGTAGTTGTTCGTTTAATTTATATTGTAGATAACATGGTATGTGGTGTCCATCTGAGAAGATGATGTTATCGATGCCTTATAAATTATAAACAGTGCTCCGACCAAAATGGAAAGAACGAACCATTAGAAGGTCGTAGTGTAATTAGGTATTAGTTTATCTTGACTATATAATTACACTAATGCACTTCGAGTGTATTGAGTAGGACCGTTTGAGGTCGTTCCTTTTATCTTGACTTTATAAAGGAACAAGACCTCGATTATTATGGAAGTGTGTGCTCTTAATCTAATATAATAACAAGCATTTGATATTTATTTCTTTAATTTATCGATGGGTGAGATTTAGTTCGTTGAATCGATAAACCCGATAAGTTGGGAAATGGTATTACTTATAGTGTGTGTTGTTGATTATAGAAGGAAACTTTGTCCTAGAGATACTAGGTTGATAATGTCCTCAAGAGGAGCTCATAAAGATTGTCGTGTTAAACCCTGCAGGTGGACTTAGTCCGACGTGATAATAAGGTTGAGTGGTACTACTCTTGGACTTAGATATTAATTAAATGAGTTGTCGTTAACTCACTTAATTAGTGGATTCGATATCTTAAACAGGGAGACTAACACACTCATAATAAGAAGGAGCCCAAAATGTAATTTGGGATTGGTGCGGTAGTTGATGATAGTTCTCTAGTAGAATGAATTATCGTTGATAAAATTAAGTTGTGTGTTCGGGCGACATGGGATGCTTAATTTTATCGGAGACCAAACCGATTCCTCCTCTCGGTCCTATCGTAGCCTCTTATTTATAAGTCTTATATCCACCCATACATACCCACCCAAAGGGGCCGGCCAGCTAGCTTGGGAACCAAGCTAGGGCGGCTAGCTGGAGTTTAAGGTGGCGGCCTAGCAGACCCAGCTAGTAGGGACCGTAATTAAAAAAGAAAATTTAATTTTAATGTTTATTATTATGTGGAAGATTTAATTTAAAGAGAATTAAAATTAAAATATCTCTCTTGTAAAGATTTAAAAGATTAAAGAAAGAGATTAGATCTCTTTCCTTATTTATAGATTGGAGATGTTTTATTTTTCTTTAAAATTATTCAGATGTTAATAAAATTAAAATTATAGATATTCCTTTTATTAACCATGAAGAGATTTTAAAGAAATTTTATTTTTAAAATTTCCGGAACAAATAAGGAAAGTTTTAATTGTTGATTGAAACTTGTCGATTTGACTTCATGATTTGGCAGCATCATTGTTTAATTGGGAAATATTATTTTATTTTCTCAATTAAATTATGTCGAGGAAATTAAGGAAAATTTATTGTAATTAAATTTCCTAATTTACCTAGGCGAGGAATATAAAAGAAGGGTGAGGGTGCCTTCAAGACCCAACATCTATTATTCCTCTCCTCTTTTGTTCCTTGGTGTGGCCATCGTCTCCTTCTCTTCCTCTTGTGGTGGCGAACCTCTCCCTCTCCCTTGGAGTTCTTATGGTGGCGGATACTACTGGGAGAAGAAGAAGAAGAAGGAGAAAGCTAGCATCTCTTGGAGCTTGGTTAGTATTTTGGTTTTCTCCTTGGTAAAGCTTTTCTTTTGTGGCCGAACCTTGCTTGGAGGAGAAGAAGGTGGTTGGTGGTTTCTCATCTTGGAAGATCGTTGTCCACACACCGAGGTTAGAAGAGGAATACGGTAGAAGATCAAGAGGTTTTTTCTACAAGGTATAACTAGTAATTTCTATTTCCGCATCATGCTAGTTATTTATGAAAATAATACCAAATACAAGAGGCTTACGTTCTAGTATTTCGAATATGTTTTTTTCGAAGTTGTGTTCTTTTGTTTCTTTCTTTTCCTTGTGATTTGATTGTTCTCTTTGGTTAACCTAAAGTTATTTTAGGAAATTAAATATTAGCTTTCTATTAAAGGTTTTGTCTAGTCGGTGGTGGTTGCTCCCATATCCAAGAAGGCCATGTGCCTCGCCACGTCAGTACTGGAACCTTTTATGGAAATTAATATTTAATGGAATTAATAACTTAAGGAGACTTGGGTCGAACGTGTTAAGTTCCGCAGGAGATCCAAGTCAAAACCTAAAAGAACAAATAGATTAAGTTTTGGATCAAACGTATTAAGTTCCGCAGGCGATCCAAAATTTAATTTAAAAGAACACATGGTAGCTAGGAAAAGGTTCAGACCTTTGTACAAAATTTTTGTACAGTGGAACCTATAGGTTTTCCGAGTAGCAACCAACAATAGCAAGTGGCGATCAACCTATGCATTGAAGCAAAGGGATAAAAAAAAATCATTAACTGAAGTTGTCTTTCAATTTGTTTCTGTTGTAGTTTTCAGTTAGCTCTGTTTTAAATTATAACTACTGTAGGTCTGACGTAGCAACTGTGATGCAGTGGTCAAGTGTTGTGAAGTTCTGCATAATTGTAAGATTTATATATAGAGTTGACAGAAACCAAATAAAGTGTTCAACATCCTATAACCAAAGATGAGAAATTGGTGGGTTCTCGCCGAATGAGACTACATTTATTTTGCAGAAAATGTGAAGAATAAGGGAAGTACTTCAATGGCTTCTCAGAGACAGTCAGAAAAGAAATGCCCTGTAATCTTTCTTTCAAAGGAAGATGCCTATGAACCCAATTACCAAGAGAACTGGCAATGGATCCCTGCTCATGGCGCAACTGTTGAGTGGTTGGGAAGCATGGCTGATAGGAAATTACGAGCGGTGGGTGATGGAAATCAGAACTGGCAAATGATTCCTGCTCACAGCAAGCTTGTTGATGGGTTGAGACATGCAACTGAGAGGAAATTGACACAGCAGGTGACACACTGCTAAGATAAAAATCACAAGCAAGAGATGAAATTGCAAGATGCTAGCTTAGGCAATCAGATTGATGATGAGAAGTATCAACATGGAGCTAGCTATCATGGGGCCGTGATAACATGTTACAATCAGCTTAATCGCTAGGTACTTCCCTTTACCTCTATTTATAGTCATTATTCTATCTTTACAATTTACACTCTATAGATCTTTTTGTTTACACAGAAGTGCCTAACATATTTATAAATAGATCCTAAAAACCCTCATGTGTGCTGGAATTGTTTTAGTATTTCTAAAACCGAAGAAAATATTTTACATGGAGGTACGACTAAAGGGCAGCCCGATGCACAAAACTTCCACCAATGTAGAGTACCGGGGAAGGGTTGATTGTACGTAACCTTACCTTACTTTTGCAAGAGATTGTTTCCAAAATTCAAACTCGTGACTTCTAGGTCACATGCCAACAACTTTATTCTTGTGCCAAAGCTCCCCTTGACATGGAGGTACGACTACAATCATATTTCTCTAGCCACAAGAGAAAAATCTCAATCTTGTATATTTATTTAATAAGCATTACTCATTTGTGAAATTACATAATAACTGTCTTAACTAGGTATAAATGTCTACTATGGAAGTTCAAATAACCATTAAAATTAGTTGTACAGAAGTTAAGAACTAAGGAGAAAAAACAATTATCAAAAATAGGATGAATGGCCGATATTGATGTGATGAAGTGAATATATATAATGTTATTAAAATCCTTTCAGTTAGCACAATTGAAGCAATATCATTCTTCCAGCTAATTGGTATGCAGAACACGTGCAAGACATGTAAGCCAACTATTTGATGCTTCCATTGCAATATGCTCCAGATGACATGAGGAGGTGAATATGGTTGGGGAGAGAAACCATCAAGGCAAAAGGAATCAGTTAGGATTCTTCTTTTTGATGCCTTCATCCTCCTAATCCGAGCCACCAAAACCAACTGCTAGCATACCAACAAGGCATCAATACAGTATTTCTGGGTTGGGGATCAATATCCTAGCTAGGAATGATTCTTTAACCCTTGACTGACTATATAAAAAGCTTTGCCAGGAGTTCTATCTGCCTTATCATTCTACATGGTCTTCAAATTATATTACAAATATTTTTTCCAGATCTACTATCTTGCTGATTATCTTTCTTAATCAGATATTTTGCTACTTAATGACAAGTGAATTTGTAGCTAAGAATGATATAAGGTCAGGCTGGTTTTCTAATGCTTGCCCTGCATCTGTTGAATGATAAACCATCAAAAGGTCAATAGCTGCTCAGCAGTTTAGCTAAATTAAATCTTTCAAATAAAACAGAAAAAAAGTGTATGTTTGTGCGTATATAATATTCTATAAGGATGATGGATGGGGCAAAATTGTTTACCTGCATTTCTTGATTACCATTGCCCTTAGCTCTTCCAATTGCGAGTTGAGTTCATCAAGCTGAAAATTTGATTAAAAAATTAGGAAAAAATAGAGTTGTGCTCTAGCGTGATTAGTTCCTATTAACCAGTACAGACCAAGATAATATTAACAAAGTCACATAACTCCAGCCTTGCCACTAGAGTGAAAAAAAAAAATACAATCAGTGCCTAGAAATGGAAAGTAACAAGAACACATTATGAGTATATACATATTTCAGGCTACCTCATTGTATGTTTCTCTAGCTATTTTTGAATATGCAGCCTTTCGAGAATTCCGCATATTTGCAAGGGTTTGAGCTTCCTCATTTTTTTGCCTTGCTTCCTGGCAAGTAACCCCAGGGAAAATGAGATGAGACAACAAAAAGATATTATGACGAATTTGATGCTGTTAAAAGAAACTATATCCATGAAGAAAATGGAAGACAAAATGTTAAGACTGGAAGACATAAAGAAGATGGGAGAAGAAATAAGAGTTGCTCAACTCAACCTCTTCAGCAACTTCAGCTAGCAATTGCAGCCACTTCTCTTCAAAATTTTCCAGCAATGACTTTGCCATAACATGAACATCACTTTGATCATCATTGTATTTCATTGCGTTAGTGAAAACCAATCTTACATTGGCATATATTTCACGAACATTCTTATACCAATTGCCATCCTTCGCTTCCATCTGGTTCTTGATTGTACCAAAAACCATGGGCTTCATAATGATCTAGATGCACAAAAGGATAAAGTAAAACTATTTGGAAGAATAAAATTTATTATAACTGAACTTTTAAGGGATATCTTCTTAAACTGTTTGACTAGTGAAGCAGCCAACAAATACATTTCACGAGCAATGACTTTGCCCAAGCTTGTATTTAAATAAATTTGTCACAATTTATAATTAGAATAACAGGAAAATTGCAATTACTTGACTTCTTCATGGTCTGCAAGAAAGCCTATCCATGCAAGAAAAGTAGATTAAAGACCGGTATGATGAAACATGGCTTCATAATCTAATTTGTATTTTTATGTTATTACTGTTTAGAATAAAAAAAAGGTTTCTACTTTCACTATTTTTGGTTAGCATAGTCAATTTTGAGATGTTATGAGCCATGTTATTACAAGACCTAAAATGAATTCACTCATTGTTTTCATCG
Organism: Zingiber officinale; assembly: GCF_018446385.1. Classification (NCBI taxonomy): domain Eukaryota; kingdom Viridiplantae; phylum Streptophyta; class Magnoliopsida; order Zingiberales; family Zingiberaceae; genus Zingiber; species Zingiber officinale. The sequence continues at coordinate 134,277,275 of NC_055997.1, read as the reverse complement.
TACAATAAATAATACAATGATTGTTTTTTACTTTGTAAACCTGCCAATGTCAGTCCCAAGCCCGGATGAAAAAGGGTCAGAGTTGCGCGTTAGGTTGTCAGCCAACATGGACTTCCAGACAAATGTTTAATGAATGAATCCATCAAACTATTGTGCTAATGCTAGGATGTTCCCCGAAAGGAACACGTTGCAGGATCTGACTATAACGTCTCGGTAAAGACTGTTACATCCCTATAAGAACTTAGTATAATGTTAAATATACAAGATGTCTTACACCATAGGTTGGGTTAAAAAACTAATTTTCTAAGATTTGGAACATGGAATATAGAAACACTCATGATAAAACAATGGAGGTACCAGATACAATGATTAGGAAAAAATTAAATATTTTTCAGGTACAAAAAATAAAATGGGTAGGAGAGAAACAAAGAAAATAGAGAATTTGGATTTTAAGTTATGATACACGAGGAGCAAAACCAGAAATGTAAGTATTGTTGTCGATAGTTCGGTAAAAGATGAACTAGTCGTATTTAGAAAGGAGATGTAATTATAGCTCTAAAGCTAGTAGCGCCAAAAAAAACTATTAATATAACTAAAATATATGCACCTTAAGTGGATTAGATGAGCACACCAAATCTAGATTTTGGGACGACCTAGATGAGATATTACAAAATATTCTACCAACCAAAATGATTTTAATAGGAGATCTAAATGAGCATGCAAAAGTAAAAAATAAGGAATATGATAGGCGACATAAGAGTTATGGGTTTGGAACAAGAAATGAAGAGAAAATTATATTGAATTTTGCAATAGCATATTACTAAAAATCAATTATGATTTATGTCTAGAATGTCGACAATAGAAGTTATACATCTTCTCAGTTAACTAATTGAAAAGTATGGGAACTGAAGACTTACATATGGTATTTGTTGACATAGAAAAAACTTATGATAGTCTCAACGAAAATTATACGGAGAGTTCTAGAAAAGAGCGGTGCTAGCATAGCGTATATTGAACTAATTAAAGATATATACGAAGATGTAATGGCAAAAGGAAAGACTTTTTAACCGAAATGTTTCCGTTAAGGATAAGGTTATATCAAGGATCAACTCTAAGTCTCTATCTTTTTATACTGATCATGATGAACTCACTAGACACATCCAAGATACGGTACCAAGGTAGGTGCATGTTATTTAAAGATGATATTATTTTAGTATATGAACACATGAAGGAGTAAATGCTAAATTCGAATCTTGGAAAAAAAAGGTTTTAGGCTTAGTAGAATAAAGAGATAAATATGGAATTTAAGTTTAGTAATATTATACATAATGAGACAATTGTTAAGATAGGAGATGACAAGTTCTATGTAATTTAGTTTCAAGTATTTAGAATCATTTTTGTAAAAAAAAACAAAGAGATTGATAGAGATATCTTACATAGAATACAAGTGGAATGATTGAAATGAAGGAGAGCGTCAAATATCTTGTGATCATAAAAAAACTTAAAGGAAAATTTTACAAAATAGCAGTTCGACCTGCTATGTTATATGGAGATGAATGTTAGCTATGGCTCGAGCACATGATTAAAAGATGAGAGTTGAAGAGATGAGGTTAACACCAATTGAGGGAAAATTTCGAGAGAGATGTTTAAGATGATATATTCTTAGATGATCAATAAATGTTGCAATTAGGTGATATGAAACTATAACAAACGTGTACATCAAATGAGAAAGAGAAAGAATAGAAATGACTTAGTTAGTAACAATAAAATAAGATAAAATTTATTTGAATATACATGATGATATAATAACAGATATAGCCCAATGACGTAGAAAAATCCATATAGCTGACCCCACATAGTAGAATAAGATTTGGTGGTGGTTGTTGTCTTTACTTTGCAAAGTCTATCTCTTACGAGATAAGGGTTTGAATTACTTTAAAATTTTGAGCCACACTAGGAGATATTACCACTACATTCAATATACCAAGCACATCAAAGAAATATTTTCTTCTGGTAGGGAATCACCAAGAGAGAAATGGGGGTAAAACCACCTTCAAAAGAGTGAATAGGAATCTACCTTGAAGAGATGGAAAAATTCATTTTCCAAAAGAGGACAATAAACTTGATCCTGTCCGAAAGCTGAATCAACGGACGCTGGCACGTGGCGCTCTCCGGTTGCTGACGTGGGTCTTCGAATACTGGTGCGAACTTCCGGCGATCCTGCAAAGAAGTCGGGCCGGGAAGGGGTTCCCGGCGGCGACCCTCCAACGCTCAAGTCAGGCAAGCTAACAGTGAAGAAGTGGCTGCAAAAATTGTAGAACGCGTACCTCCGGCGAAGTATAAGGCTCCTTATATAGAGCGGTGAAAGAGCTTACGCACACCTACCGAGGCAAATACGTGTCCTTAGCCCATCCCTCGGTATGTGTTTGTCAGAAAGCTTACCTGACACCATACTGCTACAGTCCAGGCATGTCTTCGATGGGACAGTAGAACACCTTGCCGCCAGATTTGGAGTATGGCCTAGTCATAGGACTTGACAGCTGTCATAAGATGTTCCTTGTCCTTCTCTCCCTACTCCATGCCGGGGCGCCCGGTCGGCCGGCACTCATCTCCCGTCCGACCGGCCGGCACTCGTCTCCCGTCCGGCCCTCCATATGCATCGGTGTGCTGGGGAGATCCTCGATAAGGTGCTATGTGGGGACTGCTAGCAGTATGTTGCCTTATGTGGTCGGCCGAGCATGACTTCCACTCGGCCCTTCGTTACTGTTCAATCGAGTGCCGGAACCCCGACCCCTGTTGGGGCGCCTTTTACCATCGGTTATTTATCGGTCGGCCGGCCAGGAGGTCGGCCCATCCTTCTCCGGTCGGCCGACCGGTCCGCCCTTCTCCGGTCGGCCACCTGGCCCTTTGACTTCCACGTGGCGTTGACCCATCAAAATGCGCCTCCCCCTCAAGTCTAGTCGAAGGAGGCGAAGTCCGACTGACTGGACTGCCGATCTGACTGAGTAACGACCGCTGCATTAGTCCGCTCGGCCAGGCTTAGGGATGCTCATCCGTTTGGCGGTGTCTTGCCCGTGCCTTGTATTCCCTTGGAATCCCTGCTGAATCCCCTCCCCTACTGCCAACCACGTGCGCTGCGCGCGGTAAGGGGCGCTCATTAAATGTGACCGGTATCCTGCTGACACGTGGCGATCTCGCTTTTGTCAGCGTATGGCGGTGGCGTTACCTCCGATGGGACAGTCGCCGTTTGAAATGAACGGCTGGATGATGGCCTCGTTCTTCACGACCTGAATCGGATGGTGGAAGCTGCTTGCGGCCGACGTTATAAAGCTCGCGACTTCTCTTCTTCGCCGCATTTCGGCTTCATCGATCCCCGACGCCCCGCTGCTCCTTTCTTCTCCGGCGACCTCGAGGCCCCTTGCGACCATCCTTTTGCTCGTAAGCCTTTCTTTTCCTCGCTTCCTCCCTCCTTTTTTTCCTGTTAGTTGTCTCTATCATTCTGCCCCCTTCTTTCCTTGCTTTATTTCCTTTTCCTTTCATTCCGCGTTCGTTCCTTGCCTTATACCATGACTAGTACCTCGTGAGCCATGGCGCTCCGGTCTTTAGTGCGACCGTGGAGAGCCGGTTTGAGGAGGGCGTCTGCGCCTCGCTCGGACCTATGAAATCCTGACCACCACGTAGTATTAGCCACTCCCGGCAGACCTCAGAACCGCCGCACGTTCTTTTCTTAGAGATCGATTTTGGCGGACTCGCTTTCTACCCATAAGTTTTTCTTGCAGTCTGCACTACTTTCGCGTCCAGCTCGGCCGTAGTTAAATTGATCAATTTCTTGGCGGGGTGGATTCTTTAAAATGAACAACGTCCGTTGGACCCCAAGTGTTCCACTACTTCTACTACTAAGCAAGCCGAGTGGGGTACTTTCGTTTTCGATCTAGGATAGGTTTTGTCCTTTTTGATAATATGCCGAGCTCAATAAACCTTGGAAGGAGCATTTTTCTCGTCGTTTCCCAGACCGCCTTAGTATCGAATGGCGACGATGCCGGTATGGGAACTCAATGAGTTTAAGGCGATCGGCTACCTTCGTCTGATAGGCCAAGTCAGTATTATCACATCAATAATTGCTCCTTAGGAGTCTTGTATATATTAAACATCTTATCGGTGATCGCCTTGCGGCGTGAGTAAGTTCTCTTATCTTCCCGTTTCTTTTGTTCTAACTGATTTATTCTTTGTTTCTGCGGTAGAAGTTATGTGGCGCGCAAAGGCTACCGAGCGGCTGAAACTGCGAGCCGCTGAGAATAGGGAGGTCGCCGAGCTGAGCTTGGCCTCAGCTGGTCCGGCCAGCGGAGAGGGTGAGGGGACTCAGAGTGTCCCCGAAGCCTTAGACGCTTCTGCCTCTCTAGACGAGGCTGCGGGCGATATAGAGCCCTCTACTCAAGTCGAGGTAGAGGGCCGTTCGGTCGACGAAGTTCCCCTGGCAGCTCGGAAACGCAGACGGCCAGAGCCAGCCTCTCAACCAACTCCATCTGATGAACCGCAGTCCGAGCGGGGCGATGAAGCTCCAGTGCTGTCCGGGACGGTCTCTATAGAGAGTACCCCCACACCGCGCGGCTCTCCTAGGGCTACCTCTGAGGTGCCGCCCGCCAATCCTCCTCGAACCATGCGTCGCCTTAGGCGATTGGGCGACCTTCCTTCCTCAAGCGGTGAGCCGTCTGATAAAGCGGCTTTGTCCCAAGGCGATCCGAGCGGCCCGAGATTGATAAAAACTGTCCTGCGCCTTCCGTCGGAGGAATATATGGCGGCTGCTGATCGGCCAATGGTCCCCGAACAGCAGATCACCCTTACGGGCCCTCTTGCCAAAGCCTGGGAGGATGCTCGGCTCTGAATTGCAATGATGACTCCCGGTCAACTAGGCGACAGCAATTTACAACAGGCGACCGGGGTATTTCTTTGCCTTGTTAGTTGTTTGGATTTAGTTTCTAACTTGCTCCTGTCCGTTTGCAGAATTGGGTGGAGCAGATTGCTATCAGCAATCGCCTAGCCGAACTGGAGGACGAGCTGAAAAAGCTCAAAGCAGCGGGAGAAAGCAGACAGTCAACGGCCGCTCTGGAGAAGGCCAAAAAGTTGCTAGAAGCCGAACGGGGTAAGTCCTCCGGCTTGTCGAGCAAAGTGGCTCGACTCGAGGCTTTGGTCAAGCAGCGAGATAAGGAGATAAAGACCGCGACCACCCGGAAGCGTCAAGCCATCGACGACATGGATATGATGAAGGTAGACAACCGGGGGCTAGAGCAGTGAACGGGAGGGCCGCTCGGCCGACCAGGTTAAAGCGGAAGGGGCTTTGAAAGATCTTCAGGCGGCCCTTGACGCTTCCGGAGCCACTCTTAAAGAATATCAAGATGGGGAGCCCGATCGGTCGGCGGAAGCGCGCAAAGCATTCGTCCGCTCGGATGAATTTGGCGAAAAGTTCAGCGACAAGCTGTCCTTAACTTTTGAAGAGACGATCAAAGTGGCAGTGGAATATCTGAAGACCAAAGGCCACATACCTACCGAGCTGTCCGTGCCCCCAGAAGATTTGGCGGCCATGATGGGCTCCATCCCCGACTCTCTCTTTAACTTTGATGATAAGGAATGAGGGGTTTATGTAATTTCTCTAAGTGTGTAATCTTTTGTATGCCTGCCATTCGGGGCGAATATTATAAATTTTGTCTGTCCGTCGCTCGGCGTAAGTGGATTGTCTCCTTTTGTTATTTGTTTGTTCGACTAGCGTCCCATCTTTACTTTCGTCTCGGTCACAGTTTTCTCGCGTCCCAAGTACATTTTATAAAGGAGTCGCTCGGCCCCACGCTTTCTTTATTCTTGCCTCATCGGCATACCCGATCTGAGGTCGGCCTTTACAATCGAGTAGGACCACGCAGAGAGCTACCCGTCCTGCGGTTTTATAGGCTCCGGTTGCACGCCTTTTAACATCGATTTTTACCGTCGGAGCTCGACGGTCTTCCGCTCGGCAGATTTATAGACGCCGGCTCGTCTCTCGATTTTTAACATCGGAGCTCGACGGTCTTCCGCTCGGAGGGTTTATAGACGCCGGCTCGTCTCTCGATTTTTAACGTCGGAGCTTGACGGCCTATTAAGGCTAACTTTGAAGCGGCCGTTCGGCGAAGCTATTTGCCCTTTAATCATTTTTGCTTCCTGCATTACAAGTACATAGGCGGCCCAAAATATATACAAAAATGAGTTACATCAGTGCACCTTTCACCCAGCTCGATAAGGCTAAAGATGATTCGCGCTCCGGCTTTATCGATTCTTGCCGTCTTCGTCCTCGAATAATAGCGCCGGCGAGCTTTCGATGATTTTGAAGGGCCGCCCATGAGCTTCTAGCTTGCCGGCGTCGCGAACCGACCGCTTTCTTCGAGACAGATCGCCGACACAGAATGATCCAGGGATTCGCGCGGTTGTAATTACGCCCGTTCTTTAACGATGCGCCCGTGACAGACGGACGCCTTGGCTCTTTCTTCTTCGACCAAATCCATATTCCTCCACTCGGCGTTGTCGTCATAATTACGGATCCGGCGGACTCGGCCTTGACCGGCCAGGAATAACCGCCGCCCGTACACTAGATGGAAGGCGTGACACGATTCCTTCCTTGGTCGTTCGGATGGCCCGTAAGACGCCCGGCACTTCATCTACCCAGCTTCCTCCCGTAAGCGCAGAATGCGAAGAATTTCCCGATTGGCTACCTCGGCGACCGTTGCTTTGGGGATATGTCGACGGACGTGAAGTGTTGTTCGATCTCGTAGCTTTTGCACGATCTTGACGATTTTCTTGTGAGCTGTCGCCCGTTGTCGGAAATAAGTCGGCGGGGATGCGAACCGACAGATGATGTTACGCGGATAAACTTCTTGACCGTACGCTCGGTGATCTTGGTGGCGGCTCGGCCTCACCCGTTTGGAAAAATAATCGCGCCACTAGTAAAATTTCCATTGCCCGGTCGCCGTAGGAATGGACCTGATATCCGTTCCCGTTGGTGAAGGGCGGAACCGATGTTGCTTCATTTCTTCGGTCGGTGTGAGAAATTATGATATACGGCAAGAAAGGCGCGTCGCGACGGTCCGGCGTCTGTTTGCGGGTTGGCGAAGTATCCGACCAGCAGTATCTTTTTAGCCAGTGATCGCCCGCCCGGATGTCCTCCGCATGATCCTTGGTGCACTTCTTGGAGGATGTACGCCGCGTCTTCCGAGCTCACGCATTTCAACAGCGGGCGGGAGAAAGTCTTCTTGTAGAGTTGATCTCCAATAAGTGTGAACCGACCGGCCCTTCTCCTGAGAAGTTGGGCTTCATGGTGATCGGATGGCGTAGCTCCCGAGCGGAGAAACTCCATGATGGGTGTCCTCCAATCACTTGGGAATGTGAAGGCTTCCATCCGGTCGACGTGCGCCACCAAAGATACTTGTTCGATTGGCGACTGGGTGACGAACGGCGTTATTGCACTTGCAAGTTTGGCAAACTCATCGGCCGCTTGATTTTCCGCTCGGGGTACCTTTTGGATGATGACCTCTCTGAAATTGGCTCTGAGCTTCTCAAAGGCTTCAGCATAGAGTTTGAGCCGAGCGTTGTTAATCTCAAAAGTACCAGAGAGCTGCTGAGCGGCCAACTGAGAATCTGAATGTATAGTCACCCGTCCGGCTCCCACATGCCGAGCTGCCTGCAAGCCGGTATGAGGCCAATACTCGACCGTTGTTTGTAGCTCGTAATCGGTAGGACGGATAAGTCGTCTTTTCTTTTTGGGAGAAGCGGCGATTACTCGATCCCACTTGAGTGGATGATCAGTCCTGAAATATTTTCCACATAGCTTGGGCTCGGATTTGCACCTCGGTCATGAAATCTGCTAAGGACTGCGCTATTGCCGAGCGGAGTTGATATTGAATGTCGAATTCACTCGACTCCGTTGTCCATAATAAGTCGTCAGGACGCGGATTGATAATACTAGTCAGAGCGGGCTATTAGTTTTGTGATGATGGTATCGCGAAGTAGGGGGCAGCGGCGAACAGGCGGCTAACTTCGAGCCAGTGTGGCGAGATTGACATCTTTTAAAATATGGCTCGGAAAATATCTGGGCTCTTCTCCGCTCGCCCTCACTGTCTGAGCCATTGCTTTTCGTTTGAAGATAAATAGATCTGAGGCTCACTGGTGGCTTAGCTAAGCGGAGAATTCAGATATGCCTTGATTCTTGAGCCGATCGCATTCTTCGTCGGTGAAATTTAGTGGCCTTGCTGATATTTTGAAAAAGGCGGGCTCGGTCGCGGTCTTGGAGATGAATACGGGCAGAGCGATTATCAGGCCGGTCGAGCTGCACTTCCCTCAGTTTCTTGGGCGGCGTATCTTGTAGAGCTTTCACCTTTAAGGGATTTGCTTGATACCCGCTCGATCACTATGTAACCCAGCGCCCTCCTTTGCTCGAGCAGACATACGGGGTTTAGCTTGACTCCGTATTTCCGTAGCGTTGGAAAGTTTCCTCCGTGTCTTGAAGAGATCGCTCGGGCGGACTTGATAAGAATGTCGTCCCCAGATTTCGCCGATCTGCTCCTTGAACACTTTGTTCGTGGCGTGATATGTGGCTCTCGCGTTCTTGATCGAGCGGCATCGCATTATAGCGATAGGTGCGTCGGTATGGTGACTTTTCTTGATCTTCAGGGCGGCACGATGATAGCCTTAGTAGCGTCGGCGTCATATCATTTCATGACTGCGGTGGAGTCCACCGGTGATCGATCCGGCGGAGGATAAAGTCTTCGAGCGAGCTTTGTTGAGATCCGGAAAATCTATGCACTCTCCACTTGTTGCGGCTTGGAGACTAATACTACGTTTGCCGGCCTCGAGGCCCGAACCTCGCGTATATGGCGGCCTCCAGCGACTTCTCGACTTCCGCCGGATGATGACATTCTATTTTGAAATCCCTTTTCCTTTGCTTGCGTCCGATCGGACGTGTAGCTCATCTTGTTATGCTTGGCGAAATTCCGGGCGGCTCGTGCGTTGACGAGACGAACATCGCGGTTTCTCGAGGCGTTTGATCACTTCTGTTTCGGCTGCCTCCGGTCGGACCTTGACGAACGTTGTGGCCTCACTTCGGGTCGGGTGGTTGCACTTCCTCTTTTCTTCGTAAACTAGAGAAGGCTTTTCGGTTATAAGCGTTCACCTCGATCCGTGGCGACTTCGGCGGAATTGGCTTGCTCGGACCGTCTCAACGTAGCATTGCTAGTTGATCTCCCGTGCTTCTCCACTTTGTCCTCGGCGAGAACTTGATCTTCGGTGGAAGGTGGAGCGGCCGCTCGGAACTTCGTGGCCGTCGTCCCAAATAGCGTTGTATGATGAGGAGAGTCGACCACCGTGAAGTTTCTTGTCCGCGTCCTCTGACGCTCTTCTCGATGAGATAGCTAGCGAGGATCATCGGCCGGCGGGACTTCATTGCCGTAAATCCGTAGAGGGGTTGTCGTGGGCGGCGACTCGGCGATCGATTCTGATTGATCGAGCGCCTTTTTGAATATGATGTTGACCGAGCTATCAATAAAGCGCGGTGAATAGTGTAGTTGGCTATTACCGCTTTGATGAAGAGCGTCGTCGTAGGCACTTGACTCCTTAGAGTCCGGGCGGCGATTTGGGTCCACTCGCCGCTCTTGGCTGCGGTATTGCGTGGATCTGGGCTGGGACGCTCGCCTTCCTTGCTCGGTTGGAGTCTCCTCGGTCGGCCCACGGTATGATGTTGATCTCGCCCGGGAAGTGTTGTTCTATTCTCTTCCTCCGGGTGGGCGGTCGGGGCGTTCCCTAACATCCGGAGATTCTCCGCCTCGGAGGCGATGCCGCTAGAGTCTGTTGTTGTCGTCTGTCATTTATCGTCCGATCGGCTTCACCTCTGTCGCTGTCGGTGATGGCGACCGAACCTGCACTCCTGGGGAAGGGGTGGGCGATTAGAGGAAGACTACAGCGATCCACAGTGTTATGTGTGTCGTCAGATGGAAGGAGGCGGAACATTGGGGTCCATCTCTTTTTGGCTTGGGTGGCGGCTACCTCTTGCGTGGGACCTAGCGTGGGGGCCAGTTGCCGGACCTTGGTCCTCTGGGTGGGTGATGAGCGTGCGGCTTAGTTCGGCGGAGGAGCCGCTCGGTGGAGTTTCTTTCAAGACCCTTGCGCTTCCTCGCGTTGATGTATTCGTTGGCGGTGTATGTGGTCGTAGTCTCGGGGCGGCTTCGAATGAGTGATCGGAAGAAATCCCGTCCACGAGACCTTGTGTGAAAGCGTTAATCATGGTCTCGAGGTGGCGTTGGAATGTCCGTGGTCGCTCTGTTAAGCCGTGGATGTATGCGGAGGCGATTCGCGGGCTTCTGTTTGATGGCAAACAGACTAACGCTATTTTTTGCTGCTTGCGAAGTGGTGGAAGAAGGCGTCGGAAGTCTTTGAAGCTTGTGATAGATCCGTCCGTGACCTACGAAACCGTCGTTGGCCGATCCGGAGAGGGTGGTGAGAAAACTCGACACTTCACCCCGTACGTGTATTGATGCGGGGTTGCGGTGTTATCAATTACCGGATGATCGTCCGGGTCATTGGTTCCGTTGTACTCGCCGATCGTCGGAGGCACGTAGTGTAGGCGGAGGGTCTCGTAGAATAGCCTCACGAAAATTGATTGATCCGCTCGGGCGTCGTCCGCTCGAGGGCTTTCCTTTTCTGTATCTCGTCTTGGCATTTCGTTCGAAGATGATCCCGATCTCGATTAGTTCTGCGGCTTGAGTGCGGAATAGAGCTCGTGGAAATGGGCAAGTGGCTGTGGTGCTTGCGGCCACACGATCTTGATGTGGCTTCTTGCTCGGTAGCTCGGTGGTGCCTTGTTTTTGTTCCTGGCTTAGCGGCCCTCGACTCGATCGAGGCGTCGAGTTCCTCCGTGGAAAGCGTCACGTGTCTTGTCGTCCAGCCTCGTCCGTTGTTTCCGTTCGGATGCGGGAGGCGTTCTCGACGGCGCAATTAATCTGTCAGAAAATTTGAATCGGCGGACTGGCGCGTGGCAGCTCTCCGGTTCTTGGCGTGGGTCTTTGAATCTTTGGTGCGAACTTCGGCGATCCTGCGAAAGTCGGGCGGGAAGGGTTCCGTGGCGACCCTCAGCCTTCAAGTCGAGGCTAACATGAAGAAGTGGTGCAAAATTATAGAGCAGCGTACCTCCGTGATATAAGGCTCCTTATATAGGCGGTGAAAGAGCACTTACCGAGGCGAATATGTGTCCTTAGCCCGTACCTCGATATGTGTTTGTCGAGCTTACGACACCATCTTCTCTGATCAGGGCATGTCTTGATGGGACAGAACACCTTGCCTTGATTTGGAGTATGGCTTGGTCATAGGGCTTGACAATTGTCGTAAGATGTTCCTTGTCCTTCTCTCCCTACTCCATGCCGGGGCGCCCGGCCGTCTCGTCTCCGTCCAGCCGGCACTCGTCTCCCGTCCGGCCCTCCATATGCATCGGTATGCTGGGGAGATCCTCGGTAAGGTGCTATGTGGGGACTGCTAGCAGTATGTTACCTTATGTGGTCGGCCGAGCATGACTTCCGCTCGGCCCTTCGTTACTATTCAATCGAGTGCCGGAACCCCGACCCCTGTCGGGGCGCCTTTTACCATCGGTTATTTACCGGTCGGCCGGCCAGGAGATCGGCCCATCCTTCTCCGGTCGGCCGACCGGTCCGCCCTTCTCCGGTCGGCCACCTGGCCCTTTGACTTCCACGTGGCGTTGACCCCTCAAAATGGGGGGCCCTGTTCTAACCGCCGGATCAAAACTAATATTCATTCTCTCAAACTATCCTCCAAAAGATCTATAATGGCACTTTTATACTTACAAAGCCTATAGAGCAAGTAAACCCTATATAATTTCAATAATCTCAAGTTCCTATGTCAATTTAATAAAAGTACTCAGCTACCAAAATATGCATGCTAAGATTTCCAAGTTCCAAAATAGACATGCTTGCATGTTTGCATTCCGGATGGTAAATCTTTCTGATGTTTGACTATATTGATGTACCTTTGCGTTGCACTTTTCAAGGTGCTTTAAACTCTACAATCAAAGAGTGAGTGATCTTCACCCAAAAAAAAAAAGTGAGTGATCAAAATGGTCTAGTGTCAGAAGATCAAGAAGTTAAGAAGTCACATTGGTACTCTGCATAAATCTCCCTTGGTTTGAATGAACTCATGCTCAAGTTTGCATTTTCATCTTCTCTCTGGCAAGACATAGTATCCACAACAACAAAATTAGCTAAAACACCATATTGTCTAGGAAGTTTAATCTTGTAAGCATTTTATCAATCCTTTGAAGGATTTTGAATGATTCATGATCATAAGAAAATTGATATAAAGTCCAACATCTTTAGGTAGAAAGATAGAAATGTTCTTGCAACATCACTAAAGTTTTATCTCAATCAACAATTATCTTGGCATGTTTTCCATATCTCACCAAAATAAGGATCATACTGATAAAGTTCTTTAAGCACTTTAAATCTAACACCTTTTACTTGAATACTGATGAGTATAGAATGTCTTCCACTAAGAGCATCGACCACTTGATTTAGAACATTCGCTATATTTGGTAGTGTAGAACCCAAAATAAGATCATTGACTATAAACAATTTTATCCAAAATAATATCATGAAAAGCTCAAGACATAGTATCCACAACAACAAAATTAGCTTAAACACCATATTGTCTAGGAAGTTCAATCTTGTAAGCATTTTATCAATCCTTTCAAGGATTTTGAATGATTCATGATCATAAGAAAATTGATATAAAGTCCAACATCTTGAGGTAGGAAGATAGAAATGTTCTTGCAACATCACTAAAGTTTTATCTCAATCAACGATTATCTTGGCATGTTTCCAAATCTCACCAAAAAAAGGATCATATTGATAAAGTTCATTAAGCACTTTAAATCTAACACCTTTTACTTGTATACTGATGAGTATAGAATGTCTTCCAGTAAGAGCATCAACCACTTGATTTTGAACATTCGCTTTATTTGGTAGTGTAGAACCCGAAATAAGATCATTAACTATAAACAATTTTATCCAAAATAATATCATGAAAAGCTCAAGAAAAGGCTGAATTGAAGATGGTAGTCATGAGTAGTAATGTTTTCTTCAAATAATATACAAGTAAAAGCCTCTATAGAGCTACCAATTCCTTTAAATCGATGTTAGGACTAGTGTAGTGTGATTGCCGATATGCTTGATGGGAATGAATAGTCATTGCTCTTGGAATTACAAATATATCTACTCTTGCCTACTATCTTTCTATTTTACGGATTCCCTCCAAAGATGAAGAAACATCTTACAACACTAGCATACAAGAAGCTTAGAGAGAAAGGCTTGAAGGATTATAAGGGAAGGCTCAATATGATTTAACTAATCACTATTTTGCAAGCTTTCAGACGTCCACCTTGCTCTCCTTTATATAACCTTCAACTCCTTCAATCTTCACTTGCTATTCAATTGATATATCACCGATGAGTCAATTAAATCCACCATAAGTTGATTAGTTCCTTTAATCACTTCAACACGAGTCTATCAATGGTTATTTAAGTCAATTGAATTCCACCATCAACCAATTGATGCACCATAGCCCTTAGGTCATATGACCGTTGTAGCACAGTTTTATCTAATCAACAGCTCCTTGCGACTTTTCAATTGTAACATCAATCTATTAGAATTCTTTAGACCACAAATCACTATCTAGTTGATTCAACCACAAACAAAAGCAATTTATTCACGGGCTGAATTGACTTTTTAGTCAAGTCAGTTCACTAGTTGAACCCAAACTCTGATAATCCTAATGATTGAGTCTTGCCTAAGTTGAGATCTACTCTCTCCCAAAGATACATTCTCTCAACTCTCATAGCTCTCATACCAAAGCTTAGCTTCCGCAGCTTGACATCACCACCGTAATCGTCCCTTATCAAGTTACTAGTCCCTCAAATGCACCAAACCCACAGCTTGGCTTGTTTCACATGTTATCGTTCATGCTTCAGCTTTGTAGTTTGCTCTCTGTCCAAATGTTGTCAATGTTGCACCTCGATGCTCCTTGTCCTGAGATCCCTTGGATGTTCCACATCATCCTTCTCCGAACCCTATTGAACCTCGAGTCGTCGAGCTGCCAACTTATCTTTGTGCCAAGTCATGCTCCATGAGCGACGGCTTCAACACGACCTCAATGTTTTCTCATCCTGCAATCCCTCAATTGTCTCATGTAACCTTATCTCCAAAGAATCTATAGACCCCAAGCCATGAGCATGTTGCCTTAGTCACGCTAAGTCATCATCAACACTTTGATCTCGTCAAGTAACAAACTCTTTAAGCTTCTTGTATGTCTTGTCAAGTCCTTACTCGACTAAAGGAAGACCAAAGACTTGGTTAGCAACAATAAAACAAGATAAAATTTATTTAAATTAGATGATGATAAAGTAGGAGACAAAGCTCCATGGCGTAGAAGGATCCATATACCCGACCGTACTAATGAAATAAGGTTTGATTGTTATTATAGTATCCAAGACACTCCCTCAAATTTGTTTAAAATATTATAAAATCCTAACTTATTACAAACTTTTAGATCATGCCTGCAGATCCCCAATATTTGTTCATATTTTGAGATGATATTTTGAAGGTTATACCAATCTTTGTTTACATTCATGTTATTTAGAAGAGAAAAATGAAGAACATCCATTTTTGTTTCTGATCTTAAGAATTTGGTCTACACTTGGAGTTAAAGCTAAATGAGATTTTGGAGTACTACACAACTAGAAAATAGCTGAACATTTATAAAGGAAACTCTGGTGGTACAGATGAGAAGAGACTGAGCATTGGTAATAGTGGTAATAAGGTTCTACAAGGAAACTATATATTTACACAATGCAAGATCTCATGAAGCCATTTGGCACCATCTTGAACCATGCAATGTTAATTTTTCTGACTTCATTTTCCGAACTTTTTTTTTCTTACATGCATGCACATCATCTGAAACTTTTTTATCTCACTTTTTATGCCTGTTGCACCCATATCTAGAAGTGTTTTCTACCTCCCTTCATGTTGGTTAATTAATTTCAACTATATTATTGCAAACATAATGGAGAGAAGAAACTAATATAAAAATTAAAACAAAATAACATGGATATTCGGTATTCCAATTGAATGGCTTATGTAAAAGGGATGTATGAGAATAGGGCTATTTTTTCTGGTGTGCAGTTACTTGTGTAAAATGGAGACCAAATCATCAATGAAAGAGAACATATTCTTATTATCAGATTGTTAAATTTTAATGTTTTCCCCTAGACGGTTTGCTAGTAGATATAACAAAGAGAGCTAGGTCATAATCAGAAAACTTAGTTGATCAGGATCAGACAAGTCCCCTCTGAGATCTCTCAGACAAAACATCATAGTCCCATGAAATTTTTGTCTTTAAAAAGAGTAAGAAATTTTAAGGTTCAAAATAAATATTTAAAAACCCGCTTTATTTGTAAGAAATCAGGATACATCTATGTGAATTGACCAAGATCTTTCCGTATTGAAAAATCGCATCTTGATATGAGAACAATGATTAGCAAGGCAAGATGGGAGATATATGAGGGAGAGAATTTTTTTTAGTCTTAGAACCTTACGCCAAGGTTAAAAATTTTGAGTCGTGCTAGAATTTCGATTTATGACCAGAATGATACAATTTTGGTATCGTATCGTGTCGATATAGTTTGGGTACTTTTTAAAATATAAAATATATTAATTAAAAATATTTTTACTAATATTTGATCACTATAGATGCTTATTATTAAGTTATATTTGAAATGTAATATTAAGTTTTAGTTATGATATTATCTCATAATATCACATAATATGTTTAATGTTAATTAAGTAAAAGTCAATTTAGGTTAAATTAAATCAAATTTATATATAAAATAATTTAATTTATTAGTAGCAATATATTTTATAAAGTTAGAAATTATATTATATTTAATTTTTTGTCTTTCTTAATAATCTGCTTACTATCACGTGTAAAAGGATCAACATTTTAATGTTAAAGGGTTATTTTTTTTCTTTTATTTATCTTACAAAGAGATAAGTAGAAAAAAAAATAACATCCTCAAGAGTTTTTTTTTCTTTATTTTTTGAGTTTTTTTTCTTTTTTACAAAGGAAAAGAAAGAAAAAAAAAAAGAAGTCGAAAAAAATTAAAAGGGCAAGGAATTAGCTGTTAAAAAATAAAAATTTTAACGTAAATATTAATAATAATTAATAGCTTTTTAAAAAAAGGTCATGAGATCATAGCAACCTCCTCGACTCCGCGGAGGTCGCCGCAACGCTGGTAGATCGCAACAACCTGTTGGTTCAGCGGAGACCGGCAAGAGGGGGTGAATTGCCTGCAATAAAAACTAAACCCTTCTCAAGGCTTTCAACTTAAATAAAGCAACAGTTATGAAATTTAACAGAACTAAAATAAACAGAAATATAAGACTCAGCTATTTACTTGGTTACAACCAAGAAAGTTGTTAATCCAAGACAGTAAGAGAGTGCACTAAAAGAAGTCTCCTTCTCTGAAGGCGGAGTAGCCTTTTACACTTGAAAACAGAACTGTTGCTTAGGAAATGAGAGTCCAGGTGTATTTGAAATCGTTCGTATTAGTTCACTGTTTTCGATATAACTAAAGCTACGAGACCCTCTTTATATAGGGGTTCTCGAGCTTATCGATTGATCCTTCGGGATCAAGTTTGACTCGAGAGGATCGGTCGGCCGAGTACGAGGATCGGACTGCATTTATAGCCTTGGTCGGGGTACCTGGAAGGGTTTCAGGCACCTGGATCGGTTCCAGGCACCTAGAGGGGAATAAAATTTTATCCTCGTCATAAAGAAACGTGCCACATCGCGTTCTGATAGACTTCTGGTCCTAGCGCCCGGAAGGGTTCTGAGCGCTCGGACCTAAAAGTCAACACCCTATTGACAGTTGGGTCTAGATCTTCCACTCGGGTTCCACTCTCTTGGGTCTGGATCTTCCGCTTGACTCTGCTCCTTGGGTGATTGCGACCTCTCGGAATAGGGCTCACCCGAACCCATTCCGGCCTTCTCGCGGGCTTCTACTCCGACTTCGCATCCCTCGGAAGCGTCACGCGCCTTCTTCTCGTCCACCAGCGTACTCTTCCATACTGCCTTGTCCCTCGGACGCACCGAGTCCGTCGGCTCCCTCCCGTGTCGTCCTTCTCGCCATTTGCGTCTTGCGCTCGACTTCTTGAGCTCTTAAGTTTCTGCACACTTGGACACGAGGGACCAAAATACACAGGACTAACTTGACTTGGTTGATCACATCAAAACTACCACGGGGTTCAACAATCTCCCCCTTTTTGATGTGCATCAACCAAGTTCAAGTTAGGGGTAAACCAAACAAATAGTAATTTGAAGAAAATTACTAAACTAACAATTCAGGCATAAATTTGCAATTTTGAACTAAATTGCAACATTAAAATATATACAAAAAAAATTTTAAATTCCCCCCAACTGAACTTATCTTTTATTCTTCCCCTTTGATCACAGCAAAAACGGGGACAAAAAGATTTTCAATGAACATTTCCTAAGTTTTCAACATCCAAGAAAAAAATTTTCAACGTTAAACATTGTCTAAGTGTCAAAATGTTTTTCAAAATGCAACTAAAAATTTTCTAAGTTAAAAAAAATTCTAAACAAATTTCTAAGTAAAATAAAAAAAAAAAACTGGGTTATGTTAAAAAAAAAAAAAAAAATTTAAAAAAAAATTCTAAGTTCCAAACACTTTTTCTAAGCACTATTCAATTTTATTTTCAATGCTTTTATCAAAACGTTATTTAAACAGTTCATTTCTAAATTTGGCTTTCAGGTAGTGGCGAGTCACTAGGCCTTCTTGGTTATTGGAACAACAACCACTTTCTAGTCAAAGCTGCATTAGGAAAATCAATGTTTAATTTTCTCTTTTGAAGCCTTTAATTTTAAAGGATTAATTAAGTACGGATTTTGGAACCCAATAGAGGTTCCTTCCTACTGGATTAGTCAGATACTTAGGGGGTATATAGTTTCTTGGTACTTTTCTAAGTTGACCATGATGGTTTCTAATGTACCAATTTAATTTTCCATAAATCCTAATTTTTGAACTTGGAAATTTCTTCAAGCATGCATCACTTTTCAATTTTTCAATTTCATTTTTTAATTTTATATTTTCTAATTGCAAAATCTCATTTTCCAAATTTAAATTTTCCAAACTTATTTTTAAATTGGCAATTTCTTTTTCTGATTTGAATAGATCTTTAGACAAAGCTTTAATAAACTCAAAAGACTGTTTAGGGTTTAGGGCACGTACCTTACTTACCTATTTATCGGTAGCTCCCCCTTCATCGCAACTTTCCTCTTCTCTCTCTCCCCCTTGATCAATGTTCATCTCTGAGTCTGAGTTATCTTCAAAGAGGTGGTTGGCCACCAATGCTAGTCCCGAGAATTCTTCGACTTCTGACTCGGAGGATGAAGAGTCGTCCCATGTCGCCTTCAGATTTTTGTGCTTGGAGGAATTTGGTTTCTTGTAATTGGTCTTTGTCTTCTCTTTTTGCTTGCACTTCAATTTTGGGCAGTCCTCCTTGATGTGCCCTTCTTCGTTGCAATTGTAGCAACGGACTGTCCTTCTCTTTTGACGATGTTTACTTGACTACGATCTAAATTGGTTAGATTTAAAAAACTTGTTAAATCGTTTTACCATTAACGCAGCTTCGTTTTCGTCAATCGTCGCTTCGGAGTCGGGATCGTCCTCTTCAGCTCGTAGGGCAATGTTGAGATTCGACTTTTCTACTTGATTTTCTGTAATTCGAGATTCGTGAAGTTCGAAAGTTGAAAACAAATTTTCTAAACTACTTACCTCAAGATCCTTAGAGATGTAGTGCGCATCTACTAAGGATGTCCATTCTGGAGTCCTCAGGAAGGCGTTGAGCGCGTATCGGATGGAATCCCGGTTCGTTACTTCTTCTCCAAGGTTGGTTAGTTGCGTGATCAGTTCTTTGATCCTTGCTTGGAGCTGCGCTACCTTCTCGCCTTGGTTCATCTGGAGGTTCGTCACCTAGCTAGCTTCGCTTCGGATGTACCCTTGTGAAGCTCCAGGAATTTCTCCCAGAGATCTTTCGCGGAGTCGTAACTTCCGATCCGGCTTACCTCCTGAGGTGGCAGAACACTGAGGAGGTGGAATTCCGTTTTTTCGTTGGCGACGAAGTCGGCTTGCTCCTTGCTCCACGTGTTTTCTTCTTTGTCTTTAGGAGCTGCAAAACCATATTTCATAGTAATTAAAATATCAAAATCTGTTTTAAAGAATACCTCCATTTTTCGCTTCCATGTAGCGAAATCTCCGTCGAACTTCGGGGGATGGATGTTCGCGCCGGCCATTGTTCTGATCTTTGTGCTTCAGATGGCGGTTAGTCCCTCTGAGGCTGTTGGGCTCTGATACCACTTGTTGGTTCAGCGGAGACCAGCAAGAGGGGAGTGAATTGCCTGCAATAAAAACTAAACCCTTCTCAAGGCTTTCAACTTAGAATTTAAATCAGCAACTAAAATAACGAAATATAAGACTCAGCTATTTACTTGGTTACAAGCAAGAAGGTTGTTAATCCAAGACAGTAAGAGAGTGCACTAAAAGAAGTCTCCTTCTCTGAAGGCGGAGTAGCCTTTTATACTTGAAGAGCACAGAACTGTTGCTTAGGAAATGAGAGTACAGGAGTTGTATTTCGAAATCGTTCGTATTCGTTCACTGTTTTCGATATAACTAAGAGCTACCCGAGACCCTCTTTATATAGGGGTTCTCGAGCTTATCAGTTCACCTGATCCTTCGGGATCAAGTTTGACCCGAGAGGGATCGGTCGACCGATCCCAGTTGATCGGACCGAACCTGTACTACCGACCGCGTGAGTGCGATCTCGTGGATCGAGCTTGGGTTGATCGACCGATCCTTTTGTTCGGTCGGCCGATCCGCCAACGGTCTCCTGCTGAGTTGGCCGATCAGTTTGCTCGACTTGCTCTGAGATGACTTGATTCGGTCGACCGATCGGAAGGTTGATCGACGATCGGCTCCCACGGTTGGGCGTGGCCGGCGTGTCACCAGCGGTGGCCGGATCTGAAAGGGTTGATCGGCCGATCGAGGTTGATCGGCCGACAATCGACTTCGATTGACTTGTTCGGTCGACTCCTTGGGTGATTGCGCTCGGAATAGGGCTCACCCGAACCCGATTCCGGCCTTCTCCTCGGCGGGCTTCCTCCCGCTCGATCGCCAGCGAAGACGCTTGCCACGTACTCTTCGTGCTCTCCCGTCCTTCGGATGCACCGAGCCCGTCGGCTCCCTTCCCGTGTCGTCCTTCTCGCCAGCTGCGTCTTCCGCTCGACTTCCTGTGCTCCTAAGTTCCTGCACACTCAGACACAGGGATCAGACAAAACGCAGAACCTAACCAACTTGGTTGATCACATCAAAACTACCACGGGGTTCAACACAACCTCCGCAAGTTCACAAGCACGACAGCCTGCAATGTTAAGCTCCAGTGTGAGATGACAGGTGGAATGATAAATTCCGCCCGTATAGTTCACCCAGTACGAAATTTCATTCCATGAGTTACACACATAAAAGAAACTTCTCTATTTTGCGAGGTCAATTGTAGAGAGTGGGCACTAAATAAGGACAACACTTAGGGAGAATATGCAGCGAAATAGGATTCCACTATATAGACATCTGTATTAAAAAAAGAAATTAAGTTCCCTATGCATAGTTAGAGTTGTTAAAGGGTTGTGCTTGTGCCCATCTGAGCCCTACAAGCACTTTAAAAGGTAGGTTGGTTCAAGCAAAACCCACCTCATTTCAAATTATGTTAGGCAAAACCCAAAATGCCCTAATTAGCAAATATGCTCAAGCTTATGGCGTGGGGGTGTCGACGAGCCTAAACAGCCCAAAGTCGCCAAGGCTAAATTTTATATAAGAATCACTAAATTATTTTTTAAAATTAAATAAAATAGTAAAAAATTAAAACATATTTTTATTAATTTTTTATTAATATTATAAGATTTTTTATATTAAAAGAGACTTTTTATTAAATTTTATTAATACTATTTATATCAATAAGTAATTTTAAAAGATTATATATAAAATTAGTAGGCCAAACTCGACCTATGGATTTTATCAAGCTAGCCCCCCCCCCCCCCCCCCCTTTTCAAGCCACAGAGCCAAACCCACACCTGCACTTACAAGAACCCCTACTTTGGGTCGAACCAAGAACAAGATCAATATGTTTGAGTTGTGTTGAGCACGAACCATAGCATGTTGGGCTTGGACATGTCACAAACGACCCAACCCATTTAACACCTCTACTTATAATATACAACTAAATTAATATATAATTCTTTTGGTCTTGACCACAAGGTATCCTTACAGTTACACCACATTAGATGTGAAACTAATCCTTATCAAGATGGCAATGACAAAGTTAAAATGTTCCAATAGTGTTATTACACATTCAAACCTCATTCTGAAACTCGCTCACTTATCATTATACCAAACAATTATAACTTCTTGAATGGAAAAACTTCAAAGCATATTTAATATAATGTACTCGAGATCATTTATCACAAACTTATATCTCATTCTCATTATTCAATTTTTTGTATTCCTAATTATGTTTCATCATATAAATAAACATAATCAGCCAATTAATGAATATCACATGATAATCTTCAACTCATAGTCTTCCATCATCTTGATTCTCGTAATTTCTACTTAGTTTGCTTTTCTAGAAATGTCCTGAATTATATGTATGATCTTTTAGTAACACTTTGAGATGCAAACATTAAAAAAAAACACAAACATACTTGAGTTCCCATCATTGGTAGCATTTAGCATGTGGTATGAATCACAACATATAATATCTTTGCTTTTCAAACATGAGTATATGTACTAGCTTTTTGTATTAGTATGCACATTCATACATACCAAATGTCTAACTTGAGTTCACACTCATACTTTTCTTTATCATGAGTTCACACATACTTGTTCTTTATTGGAAGTCCAATATGGCTTCAAGATAGATTGAGTGATATATTCTTATGGTTACATCTAATGATCATTGATAGTGGCAATTTTAGTATTTTAAGCTTGAACTCTCAATTGTCATCTTAGATAATTAAGCTTAAAATTGTCTCATCTTCATTAATAAAGTAATGAAGGTTGTCTACGTGAGAAGACCAACCTCAATTCAATTCGACATACCACTACTTGACATAAATTTTGTGTAAATGCTTTACAAGATAAAGTACTAAACTTTATTTAAGCATTAATTTGAAATAACCAACCATACATAAAAGACTGGAAGATTATCTTAATTGTTTTCCAACAAACATGCCCCAATTACATTAAAGTTTACGTAATCCTAGAGATCTCACATAACCAATACTTATTAGGAATTTCGTCCCTTCTGTAATTAATCAGTTAGTGTTTTAATGAGTTGTGCGGAGGGTTTAGGTTAGGTTTGTGATTATGTTTAACTTGTGTGTTTAGTTGCACAGATCTACCATGTATACAGGATGATTCGGTATGGTTAAGATGAGTAATGGTTTGATGGCTCAAGGTCCGTGAAATTGAGAAGGATAGTGTGAGCATCTAAGGGGACGAGGAGCATTGGAATATAGCAAGCCAAGGAGGTGAACTACGTAAGCAAAGACGTGAAGGATGACATGAGAAAGAGCCTAGGACTTGGAGCATCCAATGGACGTAGAGAAGACCTCAAGACTTGGAGAAAACTCCATGAGAGAAGCGAGTGGAGTGATATGTATACAAGAGACAAAGGTAGATGACAACTTAGGTAAACTCGACTGCATATTTGGTTGAAGTCAGAGGAACTTGGTGGTTGAGAAAACCACATCTCAAGTGTTTTAGGGTTTATGGTTTGTTCAATCAACTGATAATTGAGGAATAGTCAAGTCAATTCCAATACCAGCAAACCAAGGAGGTGACCTATGTAAGCAAAGACTTGAAGGATGACATGAGAAAGAGCCTAGGACTCGGAGCATCCAATGGACACAGCTTGGTAGGAGAAAACCTCAAGGCTTGGAGAAAACTCCACGAGAGAAGTCAGTGGAGTGATCTATATTCAAGAGACAATGGTAGATGACAACTTAGGTAGACTCGACCGCAGATTTGGTTGAAGTCGAGGGAACTTGGTGGTTGAGAAAACCACATCTCAAGTGTTTTAGGGTTTATGATTTGTTCAATCGACTGATAATTGAGGACCAGTCAAGTCAACTAGTAGTCCAATACCAAGTTGGTCTAGTTGGATTATATAGTCAATTAGAGTGTAACAATAAGTCAATTGTTGATTCCAACTTTGGCAAACAAATAGAATGTTTTCCAGTCAACTGGAATTTATTTTTGCTGAGAATAAAATGTTTTCTAGTTGACTCAGCACTCATCAATCTGTTCATTGTGGCAAAAAGGCGAATACGCTCGCCCCCAGCGCCCCCGCCAACCCGTCCCAGGGCCAACACGGAGGAGGTAAATCACGGGCGGCTACTAGCCTTTGGAATAGTGACTAATACATAAGGGAGGTATTTACTCGGCTTTGCCGAGATTTGAACCCCAGACCTCATTGTGGCAACACCTCATGCGCTAGCCACTAGACCCATTAATCATAATCCATCAAGTGCAAACAATGCTAATTCAACCTAATTGAAGATGGAAGACTTAACAAATAACATTTGTGAATTAGCCATTAATCGAAAATAGTCAACTAATATAATGATCAATCAACTAATGGTCCCACATCAGCGTAATAGCAGGATTCGAGGATCACTACAAAAGGAGCTCAAGGGACCGTGAGAATCATAATCCATCAAGTGCAAACAATGCTAAATATTTGCCTCCCTAAAAGCTTTGTTGTGGAACATTTTTCCTTTATTGTATTTCCTGTATTTGCTGATCTATAAGAGGTTTCTCCCCCTCTAGTGTTATAGAGAAGAAGAAAATATAGTAGTGTTTTCGGAAGTGATCTATCTAACGGATCATAGGCCATCATGAATGTAGTAATTTTAGGGAATCATGAACCACATTAAATCAACTCAACAATCTAGTTTGAGTTTTTGTTTTGTGTTCTATACTTTTCCGTTGCATATATTTTATTGTAGAACATTAACATTGCAAGAAGTGATATCCATTGCCCTCTACCACAACGACACTCAATCCAACAAGTGGTATTGGAGCATTGTCACATGCAAAGGACTAACAGCCAATGAAGCAAATGGTTGGACATAGATTTCAAATTCCAAAGCTAGAGGGAAACTTCCGTTTGTGGAAGTGAAAAATGGTGTTCTTCATATTTGACATCCATACGGCAATAGTCATAGAAGAAGGGTACAATTTTCTATTAGATAATAATAATAATATGTTGTCTTTGTCCAAGTCGATGATAAAAAACAAAAGGAAGAGGTGGTAGCTGACACAAAAACAAAAGGAAGGTATAGCAAACAAGGCATTTATGGCGCTAGACGATTGAATCAAATTCTTCACTTGAAAAAGAAGACAAGAAGCCATCTGATAAGGAGAGACAACGGTTATAATTCAGCCGACATGGTGAGGTAAACTCTTTCCTCCTCATGTGAAGCTGAATTAATTGAGTTAATTAATTCCTTAAATAGACCACTTAATAAAACTAAAAAGAAAAATAAATTATCGAAAAAAGAAAATTCAATGTTAGGAGAAAAATATAATTTTATAGTACCTTGTGATAAATTGTATGATACTAGGATTGAGGAAATAAAATTAGAAAATGAATCACTGAAAAAAGATATCGATTCTTTGAAATTAGCATTACAAAAATTTACTACAGGCTCACAATCCTCAATATGTTAATCGGTAGTTAAAGAATGAATTTTAGTAAAAAGGGTTTAGGTTACAAGGGTGGAGAAAGAAAAATCTTGTTTTAGCTAATAGCTAGAGAACAAGGAAAATTCAAAACAATCCAACACATTGATACCAAAAGAGTACTTAATCTAGTCAACATGGTTCAACTCAACTTGTTTTGGGTATCAAAATCACTTCTTAGAAATTAGAAGACCTTCGAGTCAATCGTATTATACCTAATTCATATTTATTTATATGGTTAACTTAGTATAACCATTGCCATGGTTTGAAATCTTGTCCTGTATCAAGTGAAACGATCTAAATGTATTGTTCTAGTAAATCACTAAATTTCGATATCACTCAACGCTAAGGTTCAAAATCTCGAGCTATGTCGTAATTTTTGTATTTGACTAGAAAGATATGCATGGTGTCGAAGACAGATTGGAAGTTGGAGAAAGGAGATGAAGCAAAAGGAGAATCGAATTTCAATAATTTACCGGAATGGTATTTTAACAATTTCTCCCAACATAGTACAAGATTTAAAACTATGCTCAGCACAAACAATGCCTCCTTCCTATGCTTCATCTTTTCCTTCTTCAACTCCAATCCATACCAGCACTACATCGAAACAACGGTACGATACCGAAACAATATTGTTTCAATCAAAGACTGAAATTTCAACACGACTTGAGATTTTGATCCATGACCATTGCCCTTATTTTGAAAACAAATTTCTATCTTAGAAATTGTAATTTACTATTTTAAATAGTTGATTTTTAAGCATGGTTTTAAAAGTTAATACAAAATTAGTTTTTTGAGAAAATTTCTATATTGATACCAAATAGTATTTTGAAAGGTGTTTTCATGAAAAAAAAATTTACTATATGTAATCATAAAAAGAAGTTTTCCACAAAATTTAAAAATTTTTACACATTTTCAAAGCCTGGTATATAAGCTAACTTAGAATTGTAGTCGACTGAAACAAAATTACTAGTCGATTGATGGCACCCTAGTTAACTAATACTTTTTGCAATTATGAAACAATTCATGGTTTATGGTTAAATGAGGTTTTAAACCAAGTCTAATGGGTATTTTAGACAATTTTTGGTACACTCTTTTGATAGGGAATTAAGAGATTAAGTTAGCCTTTATTCATAAATAGCAATTTTTCAAAAAAAATCTGAATTCAAAGGGAACTTAGGCAACGGAGAAGCTTAGGTGAAGGGAGCTTGTCATGATTTTGAAACTTTCCTTACATGCTACTTTTATTTTGACGCTGAGCAAGATAGTGATTATCCTGCGGGCTAACGAGTAGAGGGGAATTAAGGAGAAAACAAGAAGAGAAAATCACCGTCCTTTATGTCTTTCCAAAAAAGAAAAGGAAATATTATTTAATAATAGAGGATTATTTCTCATACAGCTAAACAAATGTTTATATAAACTTTAGATCCAAGACTAAAAAAAAAGGAAACAAATCCTAAAATATGGACTCGAATTCCTATCTTGTGAAGAAAGGAAAGACATTCTAAAATAACAAAAAAAACATTAATATTCACAATCCTAAAAAAATCTAAACAGACTCAAAACCAAAAAAATACAAAAAAAAAAAAAAAAAAAAAATTAGCAAAAATACATAAAACACTAAAAATTCGTTAAATACCAAAAGAATAAAATTTATCAAAAAGGGCAGCCCGGTGCACAAAACTCCCGCTATGCGGGGTCCCGGGGAAGGATCCATTATACGCAGTCTTACCCTGTTTTTTGCAAGAGACTGTTTCCAGGATTCGAACCCGTGACCGTTTGGTCACATGACAACAACTTTACCGTTGCGCCAAGGCTCCCCTTCTAATAAAATTTATCAAAAATAATAATAAAAATCTACATATCCTCCTGCATCAGTCGCCCCGAGTTGAAAGAACTTGTCCTCAAGTTCAGAGTAGTGTCAGGTAGTAGTCCAGGAGGAAGATCATCTTACACCAAATCGGCAAAATTTACTAGCAACTAGACCTTCACCTCCTTATCAAAATTGGTTGAATCTATATAATCTCCCATGATTAGACAACAAGGCGAGTCAACCACACAATCAGAAACACCCACATTCTCCACCTTGTCACCCAACACTTCCTTGATGACCTTGCAAAGGCCTTTAAATTTCTCCTTCAGCACTTCCTTAGAAAAGACAGTGTAGTCTACACACTTTTTTTAAGACCAACATATGTGAACGTCGAGACTTGCTTGGGACTTGTATCATGGGAACTTCCTGGTTTCATTTCCTTTGATCCATGAATAACTGTGCAGGTGTCATTGTGTCAATACTATTCTTCAGTGCCAAATTTCGACGTTCAAGTCTTTGGTCTTCTCGTGGTTTATCTGGACCAGCAGGATTTCCTCCAGAACCTGAATATATCAAGACATTTGTACTATCCATGTCATTATTATAACCTCCAGGAGCCACAATACTTGTTGCACCTGATATGCCAGCTTTCTTTATTGCATCTACACCTCCTTGAAATGGCCGGTGAAGATCAACAATGGTTAGCTCCACCCTGTACCCAAATTCATCTCCAACATCAACTCCAGGAACACTTCCTATGATTGGCCCACCACTGTTAACCCATCCAATGTTCTTTTTAATAATTTGAGCAGTAGTCAGGTCAACCCTCTTTATTTTGCTTGATTCTTTTGATTTATATTCCTCAGTTTATAACAGCTTCCTGCAAAGTGACTGAAAAGGTCGTAGAACATTTTTCACCTTATTGCAAGCTACCACATCTGGCATACCATTGCCGCTACTATTCCTTCTAAAGGGATCAACTGGATATAATGTGATCATAAACTCTTTTGAGCCTTCCACCGAACTCAGTTCACTGGATTCTTTGTATGCTACAAGTGCTCCTTCATTTTCATCATGCTGAGTAGCAAAGTCGCCATCTTCCCATCCTTAAAGGCCTCTTGTAATTCTAGTGTCAGCTGTTCTTTTTCCAGTTATGGAACAGAAAATTGAAAATTTGAAGCCAATCTATGCCTCCTTGGTTTGGGTAAAGCAAGTTGCATCTCTGATGCAGGTTGTTGTCTCCTGTCATCTGATTGTTTAGCACCTTCTGCATCTGTCGACGAAAGAGAATCCAAGCATAATGGCTGATTTTGTTGTGATTCATGGTCTCAAGAAAAATTTTATTGTTGTCTTCCTTTTCTTCCAAGACATCCTCATCAAATTCTTCTTTCAGCACCTTTTCTTCATCAGTCTCAAATCTTTCCACACCATGGTGTTCCAGATCCTTGTCAATTTTCCTCCAATCTATACCTTTCTCATGCAAGAGAATCTCTTGCGGCTTTGCATCCCCAAAAGGATTAGTCTTTGGTCAAGACATCACTGTCACTTCTGCTGCAGCAGATACTAATTGTGATCATTGACTTCCAGCCCTGTTTGATTGTGCACTAGGTCTGCTTCAATGTGAACCAGTAGGCCTGCTGGTCTTCTTTATGTCCATATCAGAGTCCAACCTCTTGCAGTCCAGGCCTTTCTCTGCTAAAATCTCCTCTCTGACATGCAGCCCCAAACAGACTTGGTCATGCTATTGGAGGCTCACTCGATGCAGTAACATCCCTCTTTGGTGGATCTAAAATAAGCTTCTGCCTTCCTTGATCGTTCGGTATTGATCCTTCTCTATCCCTACCCCATTGATCAGAATCAGAAAAGGCATGATAATCCCCATACCTAGATCAAGAGCTAGGGTAATTAGATGCCACTGTCTTCTTTGCGGCAGCCCAGTTACCTACTTCATCATCCCTAGATGAACTGCCACCACCCACAAAGCTATACAAATCCCACCTTCCACCCTCAGACAGTTGAGGAACAAATGCTTTCTTCCTAAACCCCAGGTGTTGACCTTGTTAGCCCTAGATGGCTGGTCAAAATCTGAAGCCCTATTAGGCCCCCTCCGCTGACCATTGTAACCCCTCCATCCACCTCCATCATTGCCCCACGAATCATCCGCCTCGTCAGACCTACGGTTGGGAAAACCTCCACGGACGCCACCTCCACCACCATACCCTCTGAATCTACCGCCGAAGTGGCCACGTTCTAGCTCCTCCTAGAATCGCTCCCTCGGCCTAGTAAGAAGTTGGCTCATCTCAGAAGGGGTGAGTCCCTTCAGCTCAAAAGCATCTTGACGCCCACCCGTGCCGGCACCTAAGCTGCCAGCGTTGTACTGAGCAAGGGTGCTGGTGACGCCTTTTTTTTCTTCTGCTTGGAGGAGGTAGCCGCCTCCTTAAGGCTGGGAAGCTCTGTGCGGACTCGCCGACAAGGAGGGAGTTGGGTGGAGGCATATTCGCGGCCATCCACTCAAGCTTCCGGTCTTTTGCTTGCTCGGCGTATCGTTCTGCAAAACCTTACTCGTCTTTGGGATGAAGTTTGAGTGTAGCTAAAGGAAAGAAATTGACCTTTCATCTTCTCCAAATCATTGATCTTGGCCTTGGTTTGTTGGTCTCGTGAGCGTCGCAAGTGCTCCCACTATGCCAATGCTAAACCTTTAAGCTTGATGGCAATCTGGAACTTGGTTATGGTCTCGTGAGCGTCGCAAGTGCTCCCACCATCCCAATCATTGATCTTGGCCATGGTTTGTCGGTCTCTTTCCTTTAGCTACACTCAAACTTCATCCCAAAGACGACTATGTTTTGCAGACGATATGCTAATGTCGCCAAGCAAGCAAAAGCCCGGAAGCGTGAGTGGATGGTCGTGAATATGCCTCCACCCAACTCCCTCCTCGTCGGCGAGTCCACACAGAGCTTCCCCAGCCTTAAGGAGGCGGCTACCTCCTCCAAGTGCTCCTACCATACCAATGCTCCACTTTGTTGATCCAATCAACAATATTCTCTATTTGTGACTTGCCTCTGCAAGTCCTCAATCCTCAACCGTCTTTCATGGTGCTCGGCTTCCTCCATCGGAACCTGCCTACCATGACCACGAGCACGACGACCTTCCATTGGGTCTGCACCTTGCTCTAATACCAACTAACATCGGGCAGGTGCGGGCTAACGAGAAGAGGGAAATTGAGGAGAAGACAAGAAGAGAAAATCACCGTCCTCTATGTTTTTCAAAAAAGGAAATATTATTTAATAACAGAGGATTATTTCTCATACAGCTAAACAAATGTTTATATAGACTCTAAACCCAAAAATAAAAGAAATGAAACAAATCCTAATATATGGAATTGAATTCCTATCTTGCGAAGAAAGGAAAGAAATTCTAAAATAAAGAAAAAAAATAGTAATACTCACAATTCTAAAAATTCTAAACGGACTCAAATCTAACAAAATACAAAAGATAGAAATTACCAAAAATACTTAAAACACCTAAAATACCTTAAATACCAAAAGAATAAAAATTATCAAAAATAATAATAATAATCTGTAGATCCTCTGCATCATATTTTAAATAACTTAATCGAATTGTTATTCATCAAAACGAGGAGATTGTTAGGACTTTCGTCTCCCAGGCAGTTAAGTGTTTTGATGAGTTAGGCGAAGGGTTTAAGTAAGTTTATGGTTATATTTAAATTGTGTTTTTAGTTGTGTCAAAATCTTAAAAGAGGCATTCAATAACATGATGTCAAACCAAGCCTTCCTCCTTTTATAGTCACTTGTTGATTTCTAGAATTTTCTTGATCCAAATCAGCTCATGACCAATTCATCTAGATCACGAGCAGTGCACTTGGATTTTGTTGGCTAAGTCATCAATCAACTGTTCTCTATCATCAGTCAACTAATCCAAATCAATTAAATTAGTTCCCTAAGATTTAGTAGGTCCTTCTGTTGGTTGTCATCAATCGTGTTCTCTACCATCAACCGACTATTCTTTACTATTCCTTTGTCATGGTCAACTTATCTAGATCAATTTGACTATTCCTTTAGCTCGCAACCATTTCCTTTGTTAACTATTTCATTGGTAGACAATTTATCCACTATCTATCCTTGACCGAATCTTCTAGCGACTATTTTATTCTGCCATCATTGGTCGATTCTAGGTGATAAATGTCGACTTCTTCAAATCATATTTTGTTTAATGATTATAATAATGTTGATTGGCGATACCTCAATAGATCTGAATAAAAAAATTTTGTTTGCTAGCATTTCCACCTAAGTTGACTACCTGACCTACGCAACTGATTGAAACCTTACATCAGTCCAGTTATACCTTGGCTCCATCCAACTCTAAAGCTGAGAGATTCAATATCTCTAGGACTCACTCATTTGCCTAGTACAATTCAACCTCGACTTACAAAGACTTCCAATGTCTATAAATCAAATCTCGAGGACTTCCCCCTTTACCTAATCTCAGGTCAAACTTTATCAGGTGAACTTTCACTACCAAACATCCATTCTACATAGACCCACTATCAACACCGGTTGACTTCAACTAATGCTAACACCTATTGGACTTCTCAAATATCTAGTCAACCTTAACCCTTTTGCACTTTGTCCAATGTCAAGTGTTCAATCAGTCTTGACCTACTTACACATCAATCCTAACTTATACTTACCTCAATTATGTTGCCCATGACATGATTACAGCATCATATTGTTTAAACATCAAAAGGCAATCCTTCATCTATCAGGACCAAGTTGGACCTAATTGCACCAACACAATATACAAAATTCTTTAAACAACAAAATATTTCAACAAACCTACAAGTGGAAATATGCACCACGAAAGGTAACATGAAAAAATTGCCATTCTACCAAAGAAATATGCACCATACAAAAATTTTAATTTAAAAAAAAAATGAGATCATGAACAATTTTAGGTTAAAGTTATATATTGATCATTTTCTAGCCCAATATCCATGGGAAACTTTTTTTTGCCATCCAAAAAAAAAAATAGTCATTCCTTTGAACTAGTTATTTACTATTTGGTACTCGATTATTTCACAGATGCAGCCAAAAGGAACCTTTGGCCCAAAGAAGACTAATTTTACATGACTAAGAAAACAATACTAAAGATCACCAAAACACAAAAGTAAGTGCATCCTCTATTACAAAGACAGATATGCAACTGACATTTGGAAGGAAAGAAACACAACTAAGAAAAAAAAGGTAGGAGTTTGTAAGATACCTTTGTTCGATTTGCAAAAGCAACAACAAATTTACACGTCTAGAATTTCTCAATGCGATAGTTGAGTGGATTGCTATCTTCTGTGTTTGAAGAAAAGAAGAATTAGTTTAACCAAATATCAACTTTCCCTTAAATCATTTTTTCTACTTCGTGGCAAACAAAAGGTCTATGCAAAGAGGCTAAGACTCCAGCAACTTTTAATTTAAGACACACAACAAAAATATATAGATGGTTATTTGTAATTAAATTTGCAAATTTGTCCACTTAGGCAAGCATAGAGTAAAATATGGCAACAAAATAAATTACAATTAAGCATAATTATATAACATATAGTGGTGATATTTAACCTAAACATGACTAAATCACACTTAGAGAATCCAAATAGAACATCCACATGATTGAAACAAACAATTAAGTGGGATTAAAATTGTCTAGTAGTTCTTTTTAACATTAATTTGTGTTCTCTTTTAACTATGATTGGCACATAAGCTAATCTATGATTTAATCAGC
This sequence comes from Zingiber officinale, assembly GCF_018446385.1. Taxonomy (NCBI): domain Eukaryota; kingdom Viridiplantae; phylum Streptophyta; class Magnoliopsida; order Zingiberales; family Zingiberaceae; genus Zingiber; species Zingiber officinale. Next base: position 134,244,729 of record NC_055997.1, on the reverse strand, counting down.
ATGTGAATTCCACCTTATTCATAGGGTACATTAGAGATTTGCTTCACCTTGCTCTAATCAGATGAATTTTAGTGAAAGAAATCAAACCATAGGTGTTCAATCGTTGAAATCATACAAGGATCAGCTTTAAGCGTGCTCTACTTGTGTCACTCTCAAAGTTGAAGTCTTGCTTATGAAATAAATTTGAAGGAAGTGTTTAAAACATCCTGATGTTTTTAGAATCGATCAAAAACGTAATGAGCATGGACGTCGACAAAGGAGGTGAGGTGGGGTGATGTCGATGGAGGAGGAAGGCAAAGATATGGCGGTGGCAGGAGGAGGAGGACTAAATAGTAGAAGGTTCGGGCGGCGGATGGGAACGCGAAGCGCAATGTTCGAGGATTCGGCAGCTGGTATGGAGGAGGAAGGGGAGAAGATGTCGGAGGAAGGTACGACTGCTGGGTGTAAATATCAAGCAGCTGGTATGGAGGAGGAGGAGGGAGGAATGTTAGTCGGAACTCACCGCAATAGGGGGAAGTGTCGGACCGGTGGAGAGGAGTGTGGGAATAGGAAGGAATAGTTCTTTACTCCTCCCTGCGGCGGATCTAAACCGCTTCTTCGTCAACCGGCGGCGAGGCGCCAAGGCGGCTAGTGAAGACAAGGGATGAGAGTTCCGACTTCCGATTTCGCGTGACCCTACGAATGCCACAGTAGCGGAGGGCTGGATGAAACGCGTAGGGAAGCTAAGGAACTCGACCGTCCGATCCTTGTCCGTGCCCCTAGCCGAAATGATTCGACGTTCTCGTCCGTCGAATGCTAATGACAGGGACGGTTGGATCATGTTATGTACAATGGTTGGTTAGCACATGATGAGATGTTATCATAAAATTTAAGATTTAAATCTTAATAAAATCGAGGTAAATATTTTTCTTATATATTAGTCACTATTCAAAAGGTTAATAACCGTCCATGATTTACCTCCTCTGTATTGGTCATGTGACGGATTGGCGGGGACGTTAGGACAAATATATTCATCTTTTGTCACCATGTTATATTATGGTTATACATAAATTCTCGTGAACAAATTTCATTAGTAAATAATTATTTATCTTTATTTAATATCAATTAAATAAGTAATTTGAATAATTTTATTCGGTCTTTTGAATAGCCAAAGCCTTCCATGGAAGAACAAAGTGTCAAGACTTAGTCTTAAATTAATAGTGTGAAAATAAAGAAATAAAAATAAAAATCAACTCGAATAGTATTATGATAATTTTGAACAAGTTTAAAAACTAAAAATAATTACTCAAACAGTAGTTACACTAATTCAAAATGTCCACACTTTGATATCAATTGTAGGGGTTAAAGATGAACATACGTCGTTTTTTCACTTTCTTGAAGAAACTCGAGATTATGTAGCGGAAAATAAAATATAGCAAGTACAAGACTGACACATTTATTTTTACTTGGTTTACAATCCAGCGACTGCTAGTCTAAGATCCACGATCATTGATTGATTTCATTTGGTAATTCACTAAAACCACAAAGAGTACAAATATGTAATACAATTAAAGATGATAATAAAACTTATACGAACAATCGAATAATGTAAAATCTTGAGCGTTAGTTATTGGAGTAGTATTTCAGTGTCGTAGAGCAGTTTTGGAGCAATGCACAAATACGAAAGTCGTAGAGAAATTGATGAGTGAGGTGCTGGTCGAACCCTTCTTTATAACTCTTTTGAAACGCTTGGATCCCTTCTAGCCGCTTCAATCAAGGTTGATACGGTGTGATCTTAGTGAAGTTCTATCCGTCAAAACTTATCCTAATCCAGACGTTTGTATCCCTTCTAGATGCCTGGAAGCTAATGTGCTTCGGCCAATCAAAAGTTGCCACCTCATCGTACTGTCGGACTGGATTTAGGGTGTCTGAATCTCTTCCAAATGCTTGGATCAGCTGATTCCAAAATTTAACTCTTGCATCACAGAGTTAGCACTAAATAATAATAATAATAATAATAATAATAATAAAGTGCAAAGTAGTCAATCTAATTTGAATTGTCTGGTCTTGTCTTTTAGATTTTCAATGAAATTCTATGTTAGATTGATGTACTATTTCCTCTTAGCGAATATGTCCTCACTCACTCCTTTCAAGAGAAATTATCTGTTTACTAAACATATAGTCCTTCAGACCTATTCGGACTTTTGCTCTGCATTTGATCTTAATCTTCAGGACTTCCTGCTAGATGTCCGATACTCGACCCTCTCTAGACTTCTGCCTGGTGTCCTTAACCCCTAAAAATTCTCATCTAGTATCCTCAACTCTTGTAACTTCTGTCCAACCCCCTCAATCTACCAAGTTTTCTACATAGTCAGTTTGATTAAGACTTCTTTGCCCAGTTCATTTGACTAGAAAGTTTTTAACTAATCATAACTAGGACTTTCTCGTACATTTAGTCAAACTCCTTAGAATAACAATATATTTTAACTTTGAATATTTGCCAACATTAAAATCAGGTTCTGTTATCTAATACCCCTAGCACCAACAACTTAAGATTATCTATTCAAAACTCAGCAGATAAGTCTGAGATTGATTTCATATAATTTTAATTCAACAATTTTTCCTTGTAATTTCCTATAGCAATCTTCAACGGGATAGATTGTCCAACACTAACATCATCTCATAGACCAATTGTGGCTTAATTAGAGTTGATAGATAATGAATAAGCTCCTTCTGGATCCTGCAATTTTCTTAACCTAAACTCAATATTTTGAAATAAAAATGAGTACAAAGTAACATTTCAAAATGAAAACAATATAAGGGAATATACGATTGAGTAATAATTAAAAATTAAACAACTGTTGCTTTTCTAAGATTATGACTCAAAAGTTAAATTTGGTGAAATATTTTGTTACAAGCGTGGACGCTAGTTTAATACCTATTTGACTTTGACTTTGACTTTAAAATATATGTTGGTCGCTTGGTGAAATCAATCGCCTAAATTGCAAGAGGCTATCCTCCCAAATTAAGAGTTGTCCTCTCAGAGATTAAGGTCCTCTTTTGGACTCCTTATCTTTGTCTAATATCCTGTCATGATTGACTTATTATGACATCTGATCTTTGTCAACTATCTGATTTAATTGATCTATTTAGACTTCTTGTCTTGTCAAATTTCTAGTCCACTCGATCCATTTAGAAACAATACAAAATCTACTATGTACTTTTTAAATTATTTTTTTCGACAACATTGTTTCTCTGTTTTTTTTCTCACCGTCTCTTTCTTTCTTTTTTTTTTTTTTTTTTTTTTTTTTCAATGTTTTGTTTTTTTTTGCTAGAGCCCAATAATGGTTTTCTCTTTTTATAGGACTGAGGAGGCTCATGATACATGATGATGACAGAGTTGAGATGATTTTATGAATTTATTAGAATTCAAGGACAAATGAAAATAAAAACATAATGACGATTATTTTTTGAATTAGTTGACATAAGTTAAATATTAATACCAATTAAAAAAATATTGACTAAGAAAAATATAAATAAATTAAATATCATAATGTAACTAAGTCATAAAGTTGAAATTTGAGGATGATAGATAATGAAGTTAAATAGTATTGAAATTGAACTATTAGATTTCGACTTTGATAACAATTAAGGCCGCATCAAAATCTCTCAAGAAGAAGTAAAATAAAAAATTATATTAATTCAAATATAATTAAATATAAAACTCTAAATTGCAGTTGCTTTTATAGATTCCACTCCGTAAATATGAAAATAAATATTCAAAATAAAAAAATAAACCTTAAATAGGAATTATAGTTATTCTATATTTATTATCGAAATAAAAATATTAATTAGAAATGTTTTAATTTTTATTTTTTATTTTTTTATTAATCATGTCAAGTTTAAATATTTTTTATTCTTAAAAAACTTTAATTTCTTTTTTTAAACTTTATCTTTATTTTTTTTAAAATCATTTTTTGCAATATTTATGCCCTTATATACATTCACTTTTTTTCCCCTTCTAATACTATCTGATCCGGCGGTACGGACGCGGGACCCCTTTGAGGGGAGTCAACGCCACATGGAGGTCCAAGGTCAAACGGTCGACCGGAGAGGGGGGACCGACCGACCGAACGGGGTCTATGCGGAATCAAAGACAACCCGACGCGAACTCGGGTTTCCGACGCTCATGGTGAACAAGGTCGTCTAGCCGAGCGGCTGGGCACTCGGCGTGGGAAAAAGAAGACAAGGGCAAGGGGACATTGGGGGAACATCTTCTGACAACAGGCATGTTCAACGATCAAGCCATACGCAGAATCTTGCGACAGAAAGTTCTGCTGTTCCATCCGAGAGGTGTTCGGACTGTAGCAGTATGGTGTCAGACATGTTCCTCTGACAAGCCCATACTAAGGTATGGTAAAGGATACGTGTACACCTCGGTAGGCGTGCATGAGCCTCCTCATAGCTCTATATAAGAGCCTGCAGACTTCGACGGAGGTATGCATTCTCTGATATTCAAAGCCACTTCATAGTTTCCTCTTGCCTGACTTGAGCGTCGGAGGGTCGTCGTCGGGAACCCCTTCCCGGCCCGACTTCCTTGCAGGTTCGTCGGAGATCCACACGGCCGGTCGGAGATCCGCGTCATCAGTTTGGAGAGCGCCACGTGCTCAGCGTCCATTGATTCAGCATTCGGACAGGATCAAATTGGCGCCGTCTGTGGGAACGCACCTGCATCCGAGCGGAAGCAATGGACGAAGCTGGACGGCCGCATACGGTGATGCTCTCCACGGAGGAGCTCGACGCTCTGATCGAGGTAAGAGCAGCTAAGCTTGTGGAGCAACAGAAACAAAAGGCGCGAGCCGAGCGACTGGAGCAACAAGCGACGCCAGAGTCAGGAGGCTGAGCGAAGATAAGGATCCGCTCGGAGGAAGATGGAGTGGGACTTGATCGACCATAGAGCGCAAACCACCTCAAGCCTTACCGGGCGGGGTGAAAGGTGCGCCAATGTAATGCATGTTGTATATTTTCCGTTTGGCTGTATATTTGAAATGCAGGAGTAAAAAATCGGAAAATTAGCACAAGTATAGGGCATCGTCAGCCGAACGGAAGACCGTCGAGCTCCGACGTTAAAAATCGAGAATTGAACCAGCGACTATAAACCCTCCGGTTGGTAGACCGTCGAGCTCCGACGTTAAAAATCGAGAGTCGCGCTGGCGACTATAAACCCTCCGGTCGGAAGGACCGTCGAGCTCCGACGTTAAATATCGAGAGTCGCGTCGGCAACTATAAACCCTCCGGCCGAAAGACCGTCGAACTCCGACGTTAAATATCGAGAGTTGAACCGGCGACTATAAACCCTCCGACTGGAAGACCGTCGAGCTCCGACGTTAAATATCGAGAGTCGCGCCAGCGACTATAAACCCTCCGACTGGAAGACCGTCGAGCTCCGACGTTAAATATCGAGAGTCGCGCCAGCGACTATAAACCCTCCGGTCAAAAGAACCGTCGAGCACCGACGTTAAAAATCGAGAGTCGCGCCGGCGACTATAAACCCTCCGGTCGGAAGAACTGTCGAGCTCCGAAATTAAATATCGAGAGTCGCGCCGGCGACTATAAACCCTCCGGTTGGAAGAACCGTCGAGCTCCGACGTTAAAAATCGAGAGTCGCGCCGGCGACTATAAACCCTTCGGCCGGAAGACCGTCGAGCTCCGACGTTAAAAATCGAGAGTCGCGGCGGCGACTATAAACCCTCTGGTCGAAAGAACCGTCGAGCTCCGACGTTAAAAATCGAGAGTCGCGCCGGCGACTATAAACCCTCCGGCTGGAAGACTGTCGAGCTCCGACGTTAAAAATCGAGAGTCGCGCCGGCGACTATAAACCCTCTGGCCGGAAGACCGTCGAGCTCCGACGTTAAAAATCGAGAGTCGCACCGGTGACTATAAACCCTCCGGCCGGAAGACCGTCGAGCTCCGACGTTAAAAATCAAGAGTCGCGCTGGCGACTATAAACCCTCCGGCCGAAAGACCGTTGATCTCCGACGTTAAATATCGAGAGTCGAACCGGCGACTTTAAACCCTCCGGTCGGAAGACCGTCGAGCTCCGACGATAAATATCGAGAGTCGAACCGGCGACTATAAACCCTCCGGTCGGAAGACCGTCGAGCTCCGACGTTAAATATCGAGTCGAACCGGCGACTATAAACCCTCCGGCCGGAAGACCGTTGAGCTCCGACGTTAAAAATCGAGAGTCGCATCGGCGACTATAAACCCTCCGGCCGGAAGACCGTCGAGCTCCGACATTAAAAATCGAGAGTCGCGCCGGCGACTATAAACCCTCCGGCCGGAAGAAGACAATAAAGAGGTCGACTTTTAAGTCGTTTGGCCGATCGCTCAAGTAACCAAAAGTACTTCGTGAACATCTGGCGAAAATCCCATTTGCTAAACAGGATATATTCAACCGAGCGGACTAGCTATGCAAAATACTTAGTAAAAAATCCCTTTCGAACACAAGAAAGGTGAGATGAGAGGCGAATAACGAGAAGAAGTGAGGGAACAAGAACAACGGTAGTTGGTGAGCCGAGCGGATAGCACGCGTATTGATTAGCAAAGGAAAAAGAAAGCAGAAGGATAGCATTAGAGAAATTAAGGCCAAGCGGCCGAACTGCATAAAAGGATAGTTTTTGGCGGAGCGGCCTAAATACATAAAAACTTCTACTCAAGGAAATCATAAATGTCCTAGGGGATGGTGCCGAGGAGCGTCGCTTGGTCTTGGGCCGGGATGAGGACGGAGTCGGCAAGATGACCCTTGGACTTCAAATAAGTTGTGGTGGCAGTCATAGCAAGCTCGAAGGTAGTGTACATCCGTTCGCAGACTTTCTCCGAGAATTCTTCCGAACGGATGTAATTCAGTCTCAGGGCTGCGACTCAGCCAGACTCAACCTCTTGATATTCCTTGAAGGCCACTTGGGAGGCTGCGAGGGACTCCTGCAGAGTTTTCAGTTCATCCTTATGCTTAATTGCCTCGGCCGAGCGGCTCGCCTTCTCGCCGTCCAGCTGATCCATCAGCTCCTTAACCCGTTGCTCCAGGCTCCGAGCCTCGACATTCTTCTTCTCCAGATCGGAGATAGCCGTTTTCTTCCGCTCGGTGGCCAGACTTATTTTGAGATCCAGTGATTTGTTCTGGCGATCAAGTTCGGCCAGAGTGTGAGCCTGGTCGACCGTCTTCTTCCGTTCGACCTCCAACAGATTTTGGGTCTTCTTGAGCTCCCTCTGCAGCTCGGCATATGATGGACCCTGGGAAGGCGCGCCGCCCGAACTCCTTAGCCTTTTTAATTCTTCGTCCACCATCGCCAGACGATTGGAGACAGCGATCTCCTCCACCCATCTCTGGAATAAGCAAGATTGTTAGTGGCCGATCGGAAAGAATGCGCAGAAGACTTCAAATAAAACAAAACTTACCCCGGTGGCCTGTTGCATATGGCTATTGGCCAGATTGCTGAGCGGAATCATTGCGACACGTGCCCGAGCGTCGGCTCACATTTCGGCTAGGGGCCCCTTCATTGTGATCATGTGCTCGGGCGCGGTTGGCCGATCGGACTCAGGCATCAGCTCTTCGGTGGGTAAATGCAGGGAGACCCTGATGGTGCGGTGCCGACCGGGAGTCGTTTGGGCGGAAGCTGGAGAAGGATCGGAGGCCGGTGCCGATATCTGGGACAAAATGGCCGAGCGTTGAACTCGGCGGGGAGAAGGCGGAAGGACGCTGACAGGCACGGCCTCGAGGGGGTCCGCGGGCGCGTCCAGATGGGACGGAGTCCGATCGGACGAAATCGCCTCCACCTCTAGGGCTTTGCCGCGGGAATCTGCGGTGGTCCGCTTGGACGGCTGGACCGCGGAAGTGGCCGATCGAAGGGGTGTCTCCGCTGGCGCCTCTTTTGTCGAAGAGGGTACTCCTCCTCCTGAGCAGAGCCTTCCTCCCGAGCGGAAGGCCGTCGGCTGGAAGTTATGCCAACCGCCGGCTCCGGGAGAGAAGCCTACGCGGCCGACTCCCCCGCATTCGTGTCGCTCTCTTCTTCGTGTGAGCCGACCGGCTCAATGCCAAGCGGCTCCATCTCCTTGGCAGCTGCGGCCTCGAGCGCCGCCGCTTTCCTCTTCAAAATGCCGGCCATCACGGACTCCATGACGATGTCTGCTGCAAAGGAAAAAGGAGAAAATCAGTTAGCAATCAAGGCGAATGCACAAATAAAATTCTTACCGAAGTCGCTCGGAAGGGGGGTCCTGATCGGACTCAGGCCAAATATGTACATCACCCCTTCAGGCAGGAACTTATTGATGTCAAACTTCAGACCGACCAGCATGTTGGCAGCGTGAAGATACTCCGGTCGGGTCTTGAACCTTTTGAGCTCTGGGGAGATTGGCGGTCCGACCTGCCACTGAGTTCGGAAAGAGGTCCGCTCGGGGAGACGAAAATAGAAGTAGAACTCTTTCCAATGTTTATTGGAAGAGGGCAGTTTATTGAAGAAAACTAAACCGGGCCGAGCCTGGAACATGTAAGTGCCCAGCTCGGACTATTTAGGGTAGTAGAAATAGTAAAAGACCTTCGGTCGGAGAGGAATGTTGTGGATTTTGAACAAGACGACAACGCCGCATAAAAGGCGGAAGGTGTTGGGGACTAGGCTTCCGAGCGGAATGCTGAAAAAATTACAAACTTCTACGATGAAGGGATGGATAGGAAAGCGCAGACCGGCTGTGAACTGGTCGCGGAAAACACAGAAAGCTCCGCGCGGCGGTTTGTGTGGCCGAGCGGAGGGGAGGGTAAGATGAGTTCAAAATCAGAATGGATTTCAAAAGTGTCCATCAGAATATCGGCATCACGCCGATCGAAGCGCGACTCCATGGTAGTATACCACGGGCCGAGGGCTTGGTCTTGAGGCTAAGAGGAACTAGCCATTGTCTGAGCGGATGAAATCACAAAAGGCGAAGAAAAGCAGATGATGGAAGGAAGAGGATGACAAATGAAGCAGTGCCCAGAGGACCAAAACTCGGGAAAACGCAAAGAGAACACAAGAATCAAAGATAGAAAAGAAGAAGAGTCTTACAGAGAAGAATGAAGATCGACGAGGAATACGGAGTCGCCGGAAAGAGGGGAACCGAAACCGCCGGAGCACTGAAACGCCAAAGGAAGCTTCTGGGCACACGAGAGCACAAATGCGGCGAGGAGGGGGAGAAGGCGAAGGCTTTATAGGGTGGAGCCCGAGCGGCCTCCACCGTCGGATGCAGGTCGCGAGAACCGGAGCACGCATCGCACCATCCATTTCAAACCGCCTCGATCCCGTCGGACACCACGCCGCCGTCGTACGATGACGGCAGCATCGCCACGTGGCATGCAGCTACTGGATCGCATTTAATAAGCGCGTGCTCGGCCTTAATGATGGAGATTGGTGCAAATTTCGAAGAGATCCGAGGAATGTTGGCGTTGACTGACGTTATAGCTACCCCCGTGGAGGCCGAGCGGAGGGTAGTTGCATATAAACGCCGCTCGGCGTGACTGATGGTCCAGTTAGTCGGACTAATCACCTCCTTCGACTAGACTTGAAGGGGAGGCAAGTGATCCGGCGGTACGGACGCGGGACCCCCTTTGAGGGGAGTCAACGCCACGTGGAGGTCCAAGGTCAAACGGCCGACCGGAGAGGGGGGGGCTGACCGGCCGAACGGGGTCTATGCGGAATCAAAGACAACCCGACGCGGACTCGGGTTTCCGACGCTCATGGTGAACAAGGTCGTCTAGCCGAGCGGCTGGGCACTCAGCGTGGGAAAAAGAAGGCAAGGGCAAGGGGACATTGGGGGAACATCTTCTGACAACAGGCATGTTCAACGATCAAGTCATACGCAGAATCTTGCGACAGAAGGTTCTGTCGTCCCATCCGAGAGGTGTTCGGACTGTAGCAGTATGGTGTCAGACATGTTCCTTTGACAAGCCCATACTAAGGTATGGTAAAGGGCACGTGTACGCCTCGGTAGGCATGCATGAGCTTCCTCATAGCTCTATATAAGAGCCTGCAGACTTCGACGTAGGTATACATTCTCTTATATTCAAAGCTACTTCATAGTTTCCTCTTGCCTGACTTGAGCGTCGGAGGGTCGTCGCCGGGAACCCCTTCCCGGCCCGACTTCCTTGCAGGTTCGCCGGAGATTCACACGGCCGATCGGAGATCCACGTCATCAGTTTGGAGAGCGCCACATATCCAGCGTCCATTGATTCAACGTTCAGACATGATCACTATCGTATAATTCATATCAACCTCCACACTTTGGAAAAATAACCCTTCCAAAACCGAACTTAATTACTACTGAATGAAACAAATGCTGCTACATTCTAATGTCTTTTTTATAATTAGCTTATTAAATCAAACAAGCCTTTTATTCATATTTCCATTTTTTATATTCCTTTTGCCCTATCAAATATATTCTTTATATCTTTCTATTCTCACATATTGGAAAAGAATATTTAATGTTTTTTTACTTAGATGTTTCTTTATCTATTTATTTATATTATGATATTCCGTGTACGGTACAGTCATTCAGTGTCTATTTTTTTTTTTAAATAATATTTATTTAAAGATAAACACTATATCTGGTAGAGTATTTAAAATTTTTTAACTTGAATATTATAATTTAAGAGGAAAACATGAACGCAAGAGAAATTTTTTTTATTAGTTTAAAGTCAATTTTGACCCACCGAAACTTCACTATTACCAAATATATGATTCTCCATGATTTGTTTGAACTTTCCATTTCATGCCTAACATCTAGTCCTCTATGACCTATTAGGACTTCACCCACACGCCTAGCATCCGATTCTCTATGACCTATTAGGACTTTCAACTTCTTGTCTGACATTCTACCCTCCATGACTTATTAACACTTCCCTTTTCATACCTAACATCTGGTTCTCCTTGACTTGTTAGGACTTTATTCATTGCTAAGTGTTTAATCAATCGTAATCCATTTGGACTTTGCTCCCTTGCCAACTCCTTGTTCGACTTAAAATTGCTAAGTGCCACGTCAACCATAATCTACTTAAACTTCATCCTTATAGTTCTGCTTTCAACTGCCAAATGTCTAGTCAACTATAACTAACTTGAACTTCTCCATTATTAAATATCCGATTATCTTGACTTACTTAACATCTCGCTCAACCATTAAATATATTAATCAAACATTGAAATTCAATTCGAGCTTGGCTAACTTTTACCCGATTGCACCGAGTTGAAGTGAGTATTCATTTTTTTTTTATATTATAAAGTGCATGACTTTCTTGAAACCTTAAGAAGTCACACCACTTCTAGTGGCGCTTCCGGATTGACTCGATTGGCTAACTAGGGGGAAGGTTGCTCACCTTTAGGAATAGTTGGATCTGTAAGGGCCTGTATTGCGCAAAGAAGGGGGGGAACACCTCTCAACCTCTAATGTAGAAGAAGAGGAAGAGAGAAAGAGATCGCGCGAAGTAACAAGACAAAGACGCACAAAAGGAGAGTAAACATGAGGAAGGAGAAGAAGAAGAGAAAGAAGAAGAGTTACCGTGATTCGACGACGTGCCTACTCCACAAAAACGACCGAAGCTTTATTATAATTCACTCTACACAAGAAAATCACATCCAATGATTCTTGTGATTATTGTTATACAATAGTTTTACAACGATCCCTATAAATAATGCATAAACCCCAGACCCGGTAAAATCGCAACAAAATTCTGTTATGAAAAAACATAATAGAATTCTGTTATATAAAATTGTAATAAAATTTTATTATGAAAAATCTTAACAGATTTTTCTTCTATAGCATCCATCGCATCGACCTTTATCCAAATATGAATCATCCGCCAACAATCTCCACCATGATGAATATTCACCCATTCGAAGAACATGAGTATCTGAATAAAGTTCCATCTAAATTTTTAGGTATGGGCTTCCTTGTTCTAATATCTAGAGATATGGATTAAGTTCAAGCAATGTTTGAACTTCTCTGTGGTCACTGACTTTGTCAGTATGTCTGCAACATTGTGTGTAATGTGAACCTTCTCAAGTTGAATTTCTCCGGAAGCAATTAACTCTCTGATATTGTGAAACCTCACATCAATGTGCTTGGTTCTCGCATGATACACATGATTCATCGTCAAATAGATAACACTCTGACTATCACATAACAACTTGACTCCACCTTACTGAATACCCAGTTCTCTGATCAACCCTGTAAGCCATAAAGCTTCCTTCACTGCTTCAGCCGTTGCCATGTACTCCGACTCCGTAGTAGATAATGCAATAATAGATTGTATCATAGAATTCTAACAAATAGGTCCTCCTGCCACAATGAACATGTATCTTGTAGTAGACCTTCTGTTATCTAAATCTCCTGCATAGTCTGTATTTACGTACCCAACAATTGAAAAGATCTTCCGGTTATCTACTGAATATGATGTCATAATCAGTTGTATTTCTCAAGTATATGAAAATTCACTTCACTGCATCCCAATGTGGTCGACCAGGATTTGAGAAATTTACTTAATATACTAACTGTTTGCGCTAAATCTGGTCTCGTGCAAACCATGACATATATCAGACAACCAACTGCACTGGTATAAGAAACCTTTGACATCTCTTGGATCTCTGTTGGTGCGGGAAGCATCCGACGATCGAACCTAAGTTTTGATAATGGCAAAGGATTCAAAGTTAAGGTGCTTTGTTATCTGACAGCTTTTGCTGAGTATTTCAGGAAAGTCCTAACTGCGGTTAGGCAAGGTAAAAGCCTAGGGGGTGGTAACCATAAGTCATAGGGGGTGGTAACCCTATGCGGAAAGTCTTGGCAGGTCGATGCCTTCAGGCAAAAGTCCTAGGGGGTGGTAACCCTAGGTGGAAAGCCCTGGTGTCGCGAACCAGGTGAAAGTCTGAACTGGCCGGTGAAGCGGATGTTCAGCAGAAAGTCCGGAAGCATCGAGTGTCGAGCAAAAGTCCAGTCGATCTGGAGGATCGTACTGGCAACAGGTAAATCTCCTGAGTGGAGTAGGTGAGGACGCGTTCCCCGTAGAGGGAACAGTAGGCGTCGGGTCGACCTGAAGTCAGACTCGGACAGTCCGGAGACTGTCAATACTTCATTTATAATATCTATTGTATTATGTGCTAACTTTGTGCTGCAGGGTAGTGTTTGGGACTAACGTATCTTGCAGGTGCAAAGGAGCAACTTAAAGCCTCGGATGAACAGTGTCCAAGGAGCCTCCATGGAGCTTGGAGGCGCCTCGGATGCAAGGCTGGAGCTGGTTGCGAGAAGCTGCTCAAGGCGCCTTGATGAACAGTGGAAGGCGCCTTGCGCCCTGTGAACAGTGGAAGGCGCCTTGAGTCTGTGATAAGATTCGACCAGTTCGCTCCTCATCTCCCCGGCTGACTCGGCTGTTCAAGGCGCCTTGGTGAACAGTAGAAGGCGCCTTGAACACCCTTTATAAAGGGTTTCGACCAGCAGCTCAGAAACACAACTTTCAAGTGATCTCACTGCTACAAGCTGCTCACGAGACGATTCCGAAGTGCTGTTGCGAGACATCGACGACCCGGAGCTCTGAATCTTCAGATTACGATATCGTCGTCGGTATAACTGTATTCTTTTCAATACTTAACTGTAATACTTGTACTCTTGTTGAGCTTATAGTTGTTGCCCACGGAAAGCGATCAAGGATCGCGGGCCTTCGAGTAGGAGTCGTCACAGGCTCCGAACGAAGTAAAAATCTCTTGTCTCTCTGTGTCATTTTATTCCGCTGTAGTAACTCTTACGTTTTACGATTCCGATAATTGAACGATTATAGCCACGAGCGAAATGATTTTTAAATAATTTTTGAAATTGATTTTCAAAAGATTTTTGAAATGATTTTGAAATTAAGTTTTAAAAGATTTTTGAAATGATTTTTAAATAATTTTTGAAATTGATTTTCAAAAAGATTTTTGAAATTGATTTTCAAAAAGATTTTTGAAATGATTTTGAAATAATTTTTGAAATTGATTTTCAAAAGATTTTTGAAATGATTTTGAAATTAAGTTTTAAAAGATTTTTGAAGTGATTTTGAAATTAAGTTTTAAAAGATTTTTGAAATGATTTTTAAATAATTTTTGAAATTGATTTTGAAATTAAGTTTTAAAAGATTTTTTAAATGATTTTTAAATAATTTTTGAAATTGATTTTCAAAAGATTTTTGAAATGATTTTGAAATTAAGTTTTAAAAGATTTTTGAAATGATTTTTAAATAATTTTTGAAATTGATTTTCAAAAAGATTTTTGAAATGGTTTTGAAAGATTTTTGAAATAGATTTTTAAAAGATTTTGAAATAATTTTGAAAGATTTTTGAAATAGATTTTTAAAAGATTTTGAAATAATTTTAAAATGATTTTGAAATGATTTTGAAAGATTTTTGAAATAGATTTTTAAAAGATTTTTAAAATGATTTTGAAAAGATTTTTAAAATGATTTTGAAAGATTTTTAAAATGATTTTGAAAAGATTTTTAAATTGATTTTGAAAGATTTTAAATTGATTTTGAAACAGATTTTTAAAAGATTTTGAAATAATTTTGAAAGATTTTTGAAATAGATTTTTAAAAGATTTTGAAATAATTTTAAAATGATTTTGAAATGATTTTGAAGGATTTTTGAAATAGATTTTAAAATGATTTTGAAAAGATTTTTAAAATGATTTTGAAAGATTTTTGAAATAGATTTTTAAAAGATTTTGAAATAATTTTGAAAGATTTTTGAAATAGATTTTTAAAAGATTTTGAAATAATTTTGAAATGATTTTGAAATGATTTTGAAAGATTTTTGAAATAGATTTTTAAAAGAATTTACAAATAAATTTTAAAAGATTTTGAAATGATTTTTAAAAAGATTTTTCAAATAAATTTTAAATTGATTTCACTAAGAAACATGGTATTAATTACGAATTTAATTTTGAATTTGAACTTTTAATTCCTTAGTCATCTCACTCGATCTAAATTGTCAATCAGGGAACCCTATAATTGTTGTGAGATGAATTATGGTTGAATTTTGGGGTAAGGTTTAACTTTGTGTTAGATTCAGGTTTAGCTTTGGGTTCAACAAGTAAGCATTCTTTGGATAAACTTCTGGGCTATGGTGAGTCACAAGGAACTCATTAAAGTAACCATGCCTTCGAGGTTTCCCAAATAGTCCTACCCATTAAACTTAATACTAAACCCTGGTCTAACTAGTTAGGATCCATTTAAGGGTAGCTTCGGTCAGTTCCACTTGGCCAAATGCACTAGGTCGAAGCCATATCTTCCTAGACATGCGATGCCCAAGTTTCCCTAACGTACTATCATCCAAAAACTTTACTGGTACTGTGGTTAAAGTTAAACTCAGCCCTTTTTAAACTATCCTTAATTACCCTGCCAGGTAATCTACTCTTGTTTTACCCATTTCGGGTAAATTAGGTTCAGTTACCCTGCCGGGTAGTTTAGTTGGGGGTGCCAGCGAGTCTGGATCCTCTATCTTCATTTTGAGTTTTAATTGAATCTTGAATTTATAACTTAATTTTAAATTTTGAAGTTGCTTTTAATTTTGAATTTTGAGTTTATAATTTAATTTTGAATTTTGAATTTAATTTTTTAATTTCAATTTCGAATTTTGAATTTTGAATTTAATTTTTAATTTCAATTTCGAAGTTGATTTTAATTTTGAGTTTAATTTTTAATTTCAATTTCGAATTTTGAATTTTGAATTTAATTTTGAATTTTGAATTTTAAATTTTTAGGATTGTTTTTCTTTTTGTTCCCCCTGGATCATGGCCTCGATATGGTCTATCGAGGTAGTATATTTGATCCTTCGGAACCCAGTATTGGCCAAGTCCAACTTGATTGACCAAGCTAGACTTGGAGACCCATGCTTGGACTGATTTAATACTTTGTTTGTTTATTAATGATAAATAAGATCTATATTTACTTTTGTATCCCAGCCCAGTTCTGTTGTAGAAGGCTCTTTGTGTCCCAAAAATCAAGTTCAAATTCTTGGAGCCCAAAGTAAACCGTTCTAAGGTATTTTCTAAATTTTTAACCTGATTTGTTAGACTTGAATTTTCTTCCTCAAGTTTTTGAACTTGAGTTGGAAATTCAGTCTGACTCTGGTCAGGTAAGGGTTTGGTGTTAGTCACTTCTTTAAGGACACTTACTTCCTTTAGAAGTGACTTAACTTTCAGGTTTGACTTAGCTAATTTGCGCAATAAATAGCTAACTAAAATGTTCAACCGGGAGATACTTACAGCGGGGTCTGGTTCTTCGGAAACGGATACGGATCCGTGGCTTTGCTCGGACTCTGCCTCAGACTCGCTCTCGCATCCGTATTCGACGACTTGGTCCCGGGCCATTAATGCGAGTAGACTCGTTTGTTCGAGCTCGTCGTCGTCCTCCGATGAAGATTCGTCCCATGTTGCCTTAAGGACCTTTTTCCTTCTTTGCTTTTTGACCTCCTTCAGGTTAGGGCAGTTGGTTTTGATGTGCCCTTTTTGGTTACACCCGTAGCATGTAACTTCAAACTTCATCTTTGTATTTTGTGGGCCTTCCTTTGATTTTACTGCCTTCTTTAGATCTCTTTTGTCGAATCCTTTCGTCTTGTAGAGCTTCTTCACGAGGTTTACCAGCTCGGTTGTAATGTCACCTTCTTCATCGTCAGAGTCTGGTTCAGCTTCCGATGCTGGTTTGGTTCTCCGTCGTGGTCTCGGTTCCCGGGTTCGGCTTGTACCTGCAACCAACGCAATACCTTTCTCGGTAGGCTGTGCATTAGTCTGCTCATGAAGTTCAAATTCACTAAAAAGTTCATCTAGTTTTAAAGAAGATAAATCCTTGGAAACTTTGTAGGCATCTACTATTGATGCCCACAATGTATTCCTTGGAAACGAGTTTAGGGCATACCTTATTACGTCCCGATTTTCTATCTTCTGGCCAATTCCGTGAAGAGAGTTAAGGACGTCTTGTATTCTCGCGTGAAGAGAACTCGCCATTTCGCCTTCCTGCATTTTTAGATTATATAATTTATTAAGTAAAAGATCTCTTTTACTTACCTTGGTGTCGTCAGTGCCTTCGTGGAGTTCGATTAGCTTTTCCCAGAGCTCCTTTGCAGAGGAGAACGGGCCAACTCTGTTGAGTTCTTCCTTGGTAAGACCACACTGGAGGGTGCAGGTAGCTTTGGCGTCGGCTTCCACCTTTTTTATTAAAGAAGCGTCCCACTTCTCGCAGGGTGTAGTTTTGCCGTCGTCATCGATTGGCAGTTTCAGTCCCGTCTTTATGATCATCCACGTTTCGAATTGTATCTTTAGATACGTTTCCATTCTTCCCTTCCAGTAGCCAAAATCCTCTCCGGAGAATAGCGGGGGACGTACAGTGCTGAAACCCTCTTGTTGGGCCATTATGTAACAAAAGAAAACAACAGAATATGTTCCAAGACTAAGTCTTGGATTAGTAGTGCTGGAATAAAGAATAATAAAAATACGAACTCGAGTGGTGTTGCACCTACTTCGAGCAAAAGTCGATTCGAGGGAAAAAATTAGAATATAGCTATAAGGCTAAATTCTAATTCGACTCCGAAAACGGAAAAAACTGCGAAAAATTTGTTTTGAAAGGTGGTTGCACCAATTCAAAACGACCCCGCTCTGATACCAATTGTAGGATCGAAAAGAATTTAGATATCTCCACAATGACATGATATTGTCCACTTTGGGCCTAAGCCCTCATGGTTTTGCTCTTGGGCTCTCCCCAAAAGGCCTCAAGCCAATGGAGATATCTTTTCTCTTATAAACCCATGATCTTTTCCATGTGTTTCCAATATGGGACTATGTTTGCAACCTTGCAACCCCAACAATCTCATCATCCGTCTTTGGATATTGTGTACTGGATAACTTGAAGTGATGCGCCAGGGGTGTGCTCACCGACTTTGCATTCTTCATGTTGAACCTATCCATCACTTTCTCCACATAGCTACATTGAGATAACCATAATCTCCCTACAGCTCTATCCCTGTGAATCTCCATCCAAAGAATCTTCTTAGCCTCTCCCAAATATTTCATGTCAAATTCCTTGTTTAGTAGCATCTTCAATTTGCCAACCTCTTTCATCTTCTTCGCAATGACGAGCATGTCATCTACTTATAACAGTAAGAAAATCAGTGATTCATCTTCAAGGCTCTTCACATATATGCAGCAGTCATACTCATATCTCCTATATCCATTATGAATCATGTATGAATCAAAATGTTTATACTATTGCCTAGGAGATTGTTTCAATTTATAGAGAAATTTCTTCAACTTGAAAACTAACCGCTCTTGTCCGGGCTGACTAAATCTCTCGGGTTGTGACATAAAAATCTGCTCCTCCAAATTTTCTTGAAGAAATGTCTTCACATCCATTTGCTCCAGCTGCAAATCGTAATATGCCACCAAAGCCAACACCACTCTAATTGACGTATGCCTTACCACTGGAGAGAAAATTTCTTCATAGTTAATCCCCTTTCTCTGTGAATACCCCTTTGCTACCAACCAAGCCTTGTACTTCACTTCTTCTCCCCCTAACATTGCTTCTTTCATCTTGAATATCCACTTGCACCCTATAGCTTTCTCTCTTTCAAGAAGTTCCACTAGATCCCACGTTTGGTTCTTATACAATGATTCTATCTCCTCTGCCATAACATCCTTCCACTTGTCCTTCTCAGCTGTGTATTGTCTCCTAAAAAGATCTTGCTTTTGGTCTGGTTCTCCACTTCAGTTTTTCATTGTTTAAACTTTGCAAAAGTTTCCGACTTGTGATGCATAAAGTATACCCAGACCTTTCGTGAGAAATTATCAGTAAAATTCACAAAATACAAGTGTCCTCTACGTGATACTACACTAACTGGTCCCTAGAGATCTGTATGTACGTAGTCCAAAATCTCCTCCGTCTTATTTTTTATCGTCTTGAATTGCACTCTGCTCTATTTCCTAAAAACATAGAATCTGCAGAATTCAAGCTTACATGTCTTGACACCCTTCAATAAATCTCTCTTGTGAAGTGTTGGTTGCTACTCGGAAAACCTAATGGTTCCACTATACAAACATTTTGTACAAAGGTCTGAACCTTTTCCTAGCTACCATGTGTTATTTTAAATTAAACTCGGATCGGATACGGAACTTAACACGTTTGATCCTAAGTTTAATTTATTTGTTCTTTTAGGTTTAGACTTGGATCTCCTACGGAACTTAACACGTTCGATCGAAAACACCTAGGTTATTAATTTCATTAAATATTAATTTTCAAAATTGGTTTCCAGGACTGTATGGCGAGGCACATGACCTTCTTGGATATGGGAACAACCACCACCGCCTAGACAAAGCCTTTTAAGGAAAGCTAATATTTAATTTCCTTAAATAACTTTAGGTCAACCAAAAGGAACAATCAAATCACAAGGAAAAGAAAAATAAAAGAACACAACATCGAAAACTAATTCGAAATACTAGAATCGCATGTCTCTTGTATTTGTTATTTTTACATGGAGATAAAACTAACATGATGCGGAAAACAATATTAGTTATACATTACTTAGTAGATAATGACCTCTTGATCTTCTACCGTATTTCTCTTCTAATCTCGGACGTTGTGTGGGCAACGATCTTCAGAGACGAGGACCACCAAGGCACCTTCTTCTTCCTTCCTTCAAGTTTCGGCCAAGCATATCTTCTAAAGGATGAAGAACTTTTTTCACCAACCAAGCTCCAAGGGACGCAAACTTTCTCTCCTTCTTCCTCAAGCTAGATCCGACCACCTCCTCCAAGCTCCAAGAGATAAAGGATTTCGGCCACACAAGAGGAAGAGAGAAAAGGAGAAGGGCCGGCCACACCAAGGAAGAAAAGAGGGAGAAAATAGAATAGAGTCGTTTGTTATGAAGCCTCCTCTACCCCCTCTTTTATAATCCTTGGTCTTGGCAAATAAGGAAATTTTAATAAAAAAAACTTCCTTAATTCTTTTGCCATTGAAAAGGAAAATTTATTTAATTAAAAATAATTTTCTTCTCATCAATTTTAATGGCCGGCCATATTAAAGCTACAAACAAGGAGAGTTTTAATTAATTAAAACTTAATTTGTCTTTGGAAATTTATAAAAAATTTCTCCAATAATTTTCATCCCTTCATGATTGGTTAATAAAAAGAAAATTTTATAAATTAAAATTTTTTTTTAACATGTGGATAAAAAGAAAGTTATCTGTAAAAATTAAAAACTCTTTTAATCTACAAATAAGGAAAGATATCAAATCTTTTCTTAATCTTTTGTAGAAACTTATAAAAGAGAATATTTAATTTTTTAAACTCTCTTTTAAATCATGAAAATGGTTAAAAAGGAAAGTTTTCTTAAAATTTAAAATCCACCTTTTAATCAACAAATAAGGAAAGATTTCAAATTTTAAACTCTCTTTTAAACATGTAGATGATTTACAAATAAAGAAAGTTTTTACCAAAAATTAAAACCATCCTTTTAATCTACAAATAAGGAAAGAGATTAATCTCTTTTCTTAATCTTTTGTAGAAAGCTATAAAAGGAAATTTTTAATTTTTAAACTATCTTTTTATAACATTGATATCCACATAAGAAATAATTTTAATAAAAATCCTTTTTAATATTTTAGTGGCCGGCCACCTAAGCTTGAGACCCAAGCTTTGGCCGACTACCAACTTGGCTCATCCACTTGGTCTTGGCCGGCCCTAACTTGGGTTCCAAGCTAGCTTGGCCGGCCCCATTGGATGGGTAAGAAGGTGGGTATGTGGTGGGTATAAATCTCTATATACAAGAGGCTACGATAGGGTACGAGAGGAGGAATTGGTTTTGGTCTCCCGATGAAATTAAGCATCCCGTGTTCGCCCCGAACACACAACTTAATTTCATCAATAATAATTCATTCCACTAAAGAACTATTATTGAACTACCGCACCAATCCCAAATTACATTTTGGGGTCCTTCTTATTATGAGTGTGTTAGTCTCCTTGTGTTTAAGATGTCGAATGTCCACTAATTAAGTGAGTTACTAACAACTCATTTAATTAATATCTTAGTCCAAGAGTAGTACCACTCATCCTTATCGTCATGTCGGACTAAGTCCACCTGCAGGGTTTAACATAACAATCCTTATGAGCTCCTCTTGGGGACATTATCAACCTAGATCACTAGGAAACAGTTTCCTTCTATAATCAACAACACACACTATAAGTGATATCATTTCCCAACTTATCGGGCTTATTGATTTATCGAACTAAATCTCACCCATTGATAAATTAAAGAAATAAATATCAAATATATGTGCTTGTTATTATATTAGGATTAAGATCACACACTTCCATAATAACTAAGATCTTTGTTCCTTCATAAAGTCAGTATAAAAGGAACGACCTCTAATGGTCCTACTTAATACACTCTAAGTGTACTAGTGTAATTATATAGTTAAGATAAACTAATACCTAATTACACTATGACTTTCCAATGGTTTGTTCCTTTCCATCTTGGTCGTGAGCTACTGTTTATAATTTATAAGGAACCGATAACATGATCTTCTGTGTGTGACACCACACACCATGTTATCTACAATATAAATTAATTGAACAACTACATTTATCATAAATTTAGACATTTGACCAATGTGATTCTTATTTTTAGATAAATGTTTATACCAAAAGCTAGGCTTTTAGTATACATCCTAATATGAAGTTCTAGCATCCCACGTTCATCCATTTCCCTAGCCGCATATGCTACAAGACTGTACTGTCTACTTCAAATTTTAACGAGGCGACTCCACCTATAACTGTAGTCCCTATTAACTTATAGATGCTTTCTGCTACCTTTTATCCTTTCATTACTATCAGAGCTCTCTTGCTAACATTTATCTCTCCGCTCACTGATTTGTAATTGCAACCAATACCATCCAGTATACCTAGTGAGATAAAATTCTTCTTTAGATCAGGTATGTGTCTGACATCATATAAAGTGTTGGTACCCCAAGGTAGTTTTGATGTAATAACTAAGTTAGGTTATGTCCTATTGATTTTTAACCCTGTGTCTAAATATGTAGGAACTTAGGAGCACAAGAAGTCGAGCAAAAGATGCAGCTAGCGAGAAGGAAGGTGTAAGGGATCGGTGGCCGGCTAGAAGGGGGGTTGGATAGCTAGGTCACCCCCAACTTCTTTTCTTCTATACAAAAGATTAGTGTACACGCAGAAATACAACTAACTAATGAAAACAATAAAGAAAGAATACTAAATCGCTAACAAGCTCGATGTAACGTGGTTCGGAGATTGCTTGCTCCTACTCCACGGCGTGTCCTTAAGGTGGACGAGCCCTTTATCCTTCGGTGGATCAATCCCCGGCAATCTCCGACTAGAGTTTTCTCCTTCTCGGTAGAGCAAACCTCTCACAAAGGATCTCTTCCTCTTTACAATGATGAACTTAGGTTTAGGAGGAAGAGAGTAGGCTTGGAAGCTTTGGGCAATGACAAGGAGTTATTCAACAAGCATGAGTAACCTCCTTCAAGCCCCAAAACTTTCCTTAAATAAGAGAAGAGAGTTTATCATCATATCAACTCATCTCGGCACCAGTCGACTGGTAAAACCATCAGTCGACTGGTGCTAGCGTTGTAGGTAGCCAACGACTAGTTTGCAGCACCAACGGTCGGCCAACGGTCAATTACCAGTCGACTGCTAAAACATGCAGTCGACTGATCACTGATCGAACGAACAGAACCATTCTGTTCGCGCCCAGTCAACTGCGCGGTCGACTGGTACAGTTGCTACAGTAACGCTATAGTATTGCTACAGTACTGCTACAGTAAAGCCCTAAAATTCAGTTTTTGCTCCGAGTACAATTTCTCATGCACTCGTACCCTCACCCTTACGACTCATTTGACACTTCCTTTACAGCTTTAACTTCTTGCCTTCAAGCATACTTCCTTTGGCTCTCATCCCTCGGATACATTCAAGCCCGCAACTCGTCCCCAATGCCATCCTTCGCGTATGCCTCGAAGTCGCTTCCCTCGGCCCTTGTCCTCGCTGCCTTGTCCACGGTCCCTCGGATGCTCCATCCTTCACCAGACCCGAAGCCATCAACTTAAGTCACATGTGTATCCTGCAAACCTGCACAACTCAAATACACATATCAAATACAAGGGTGAACCTAACTTAAACTCTTTGACACACACATCAAAACTATGATCGTACCGATCAAACTTAGGTCGATTGCACCAACAATCTCCCCCTTTTTGATGTGTGACAATATGTTTAAGTTAGGCATAAATATCAACATGAAAATTAGAAGCAATATGTAAACATGAAGCATGATACCCAAGCTCCCCCTTAACATGTGCTCTCAACCATAATTTTCAAGTTTTGCACATAGTTAGGTTTCTAACGTAAACTTTCACATTTCTCCCCCTTTGACACCATCAAAAATTGTACCAAACATGTACACATACTATGGTATCAATGTGGACTTAAAAATACCCAAAATCAGCTCTTGAAAGTGCTGGAAAATAGTTACCAGTCGACTGCTATCTGTCGCAGTTGACTGGCACAAACCAACCCGAATTTCAGCATTTTACAGCCAACTTCAGAAATACATAGAAAATTCTAGAAAATTCAAAAAATCATGAAATTTTGAACACATATTTCTTATAATGTTATTTAACAAGGAAAAATATGTTTCCATGAAAATTCATCATATTTTTGAAATTTTAATAAAAACTCAAATACCTTGAAAAATACTCAAGTTTGTATCAACTTAAACCCTAGTTTTAAATTCATATGTTTCAAAATAACTATCCACTGTAAATAAAACATAGAATTGTTTTCAAAATATTTGAAATGCCCAACTATGATCTATGGGCAAGATGTCCATTAATTAAATATTTACTTTCCCCATAGTTGACCTATGATCACTAAAAATTTGATACATTTCATAATTCATCAAAATGTCATAAGCATATGTGAATTATTAGTATCATCCCATTATCTCACATTTATGGTTGGAAAATCATACAAGTCATTGTGAGATAAGGTATAATGGTAACCTCTACTTAGCCCCCCTTGATTATGAATTTCTATCAAGGCTAAGTGCTCCCCTTAAGGTCTCAAGTCAACCATTCTTCAAGGATTTGAACTTATGATTTTAATGGTTGACTAACCTAAAATCCTCTAACCCTTGAGCATTGATTTTGGCACCCAATAGAAATTCTTTCTAATTGGGTTAACCAAATATTCCTTGGGGATCCATTTTCTATCTATGGTCTTGGTTTTTGATTGCCCCCTAGCAAGTAGATAATGGTAGGTCTTTTCATTGTTGGGTTCATTGTATCCTAACCCATTTTTCTTAAAACTTGTCCTTTGGCTCCCAATGATCATGTTTAGGGTTTTAGAGCCAATTTCAAATTTTCTAAGGGCATTGGTAAGGTATTCTACCTTTTCCCTTAATTTCCTATTTTCTTCTTCTAAACATGAATCATTTGAAGAATTAGAAGAATCATGCATATTGTTGTCCTTAAAGCACATGAATTCGAATCTTTCTTCAAGACAAATAATATTATGTTTCAAAAATTTATTTTTCCTTTTTGCCTTGAATAAAACCTCATTTGTGCTTTTAATAATTTTAACCAAAACATGGGGAGGAAGATTGTGTACCTCACTTACCGAGAAGTCCGAATCCGAAGTTTGACCTCCCCCTTCACTTGAGCTCCCCTCTTCATCTTCACTTGAGCTCCTTCCTTCTTCTCTTTCGGATGAGGTGGAGGCTATATCCTCAATTCCCATTAGAGTAAAATTCACTATATGGTGTTCTTCTTCCTCCGATGATGATGGATCATCCCATGTTGCTTTTAGGTTGTGAGCCTGCTTTCCTTTTTCTTTTCTCTTTTTCTTCTCCTTCTTCTTCTTTCCTTCTTTCTTTTTCAAGAAGGGGCAATCATCTCTCATGTGTCCTTTTCCTTGGCAATTATAGCAAATGACTCTTCTTGTCCTACTCTTGCTTCTTGAACTCCTTCTAGCATGAGACTTGTTAGTAGAAAAGGTTTTAAATGCTTTTCTCATCTTCCTTACCATATACGCCTCTTGATCGCTATCTATTGAGGCGCTTGAATCCTTGGAGTCGGAGGATGGTGGGGTTGAAGTTTTCTTCTTCTTCTTTTCTACAACAAGAGCTATTCCCTTCTCTTTTGAAGGCTCATTAGCTTGTTCATGAAGTTCAAATTCGGAAAATAATTCATCAAGCTTAATCAAGGAAAGATCCCTAGATACCTTATACGCATCAACCATCAATGCCCATAAGGTGGTTCTAGGAAAAGATTGGAGCACATACCTTACTAGGTCTCGATTGTCAATCTTCTCATCTATTACATGAAGTTCATTTACTATCTTCTTGAATCTACCGTGCATTTGACTCACGATCCCATTGGTCTTCATGGCAAAGGTTTGAAGTTGCCCCACCAAAAGATCTCTCTTGGCCCTCCTAGATTCACTTGATCCCTCATTTAATTCAATGAGTTTTTCCCAAAGCTCTTTAGCGGAGTTGAATGGTCCTACTTTTCTTAATTGCTCCTTGGAGAGTCCACATTGTAGAGTTGTTGTGGCTTTTGCATTTGCTTGAGCCTTCCTTGCCATCTCTTTTGTCCAATCCTTGGTTGGAAGAGGCGCTCCCAACCCATCTTTTGGTTTCTCAAATCCATCTACAACACTAAACCAATTTTCAATATCATTCATTAAGTAATATTCCATCATACCTTTCCAATATACGAAGTCGTTGCCGTCAAAGAAAGGTGGTCGAGCGGTGCTATATCCCTCTTGAAGCGCCATCTTGATGCTTCGATCGACGGTTAGTTCTTCCGATGCTAACCTCGCTCTGATACCACTTGTAAGGGATCGATGGCCGGCTCGAAGGGGGGTTGGATAGCTAGGTCACCCCTAACTTCTTTTCTTCTCTACAAAAGATTAGTGCACACGCGGAAATACAACTAACTAATGAAAACAATAAAGAAAGAATACCAAATCGCTAACAAGCTCGATGTAACGTGGTTCGGAGACTGCTTGCTCCTACTCCACGGCGTGTCCTTGAGGTGGACGAGCCCTTGATCCTTCGGTGGATCAATCCCCGGCAATCTCCGGATAGAGTTTTCTCCTTCTCGATGGAGCAAACCTCTCACAAATGATCTCTTCCTCTTTACAATGATGAACTTAGGTTTAGGAGGAAGAGAGTAGGCTTGGAAGCTTTGGGCAATGACAAGGAGTTATTCAACAAGCATGAGTAACCTCCTTCAAGTCCCAAAACTTCCCTTAAATAAGAGGAGAGAGTTGATCATCATATCAACTCATCTCGGCACCAGTCGACTGGCAAAACCATCAGTCGATTGGTGCTAGTGTTGGAGGTAGCCAACGGCTACTTTGCAGCACCAACGGTCGGCCAACGGTCAATTACTAGTCGACTGCTAAAACATGCAGTCGACTGGTTCAGTCGACTGCTAAAACATGCAGTCGACTGATCCATACTGATTGAACGAATAGAACCATTATGTTCGCGTCCAGTCAACTGCGTGGTCGACTGCACCAGTCGACCGCTAAAACATGCAGTCAACTGCTATAGTACTGTTACAGTAACGCTACAGTATTGCTACAGTACGCTACTGTACTGCTACAGTAAAACCCTAAAATTCAGTTTTTTCTCCGAGTACAATTTCTCATGCACTCGTACCCTCACCCTTACGACTCATTTGACACTTCCTTTGCAGCTTTAACTTCTTGCCTTCAAGCTTACTTCCTTTGGCTCTCGTCCCTCGGATGCATTCAAGCCCGCGGCTCATCCCCAATGCCATCCTTCGCGTATGCCTCGACGTCGCTTCCCTCGGCCCTTGTCCTCACTGTCTTGTCCACGGTCCCTCGGATGCTCCATCCTTCACCGGACCCGAAGCCATCAACTTGAGTCGCATGTGTATCCTGCAAACTTGCACAACTCAAATACACATATCAAATATAAGGGTGAACCTAACTTAAACTCTTTGACACACACATCAAAACCATGATCGTACCGATCAAACCTAGGTCGATTGGACCAACAGAAGGCACGGGAGAGAGCTGACAGGCTCGGTGCGTCCGAGGGATGAGATGCTGCAGAAAAGTACGTGGGTGGACGAGAAGGGAGCGTGCAATGTTTCTGAGGGACGAGAAGCCGGAGTGGAAGGTTGCTCGAGGAGATGAGCAAAAGACGCAGCCAGAGAGAAGGATGACACGAGAGAGAGTCGACGACTTGGTGCATCTGAGGGACAAGGTGTTGCGGAAGAGTACACCGGAGTACTAGAAGGAAGCATGCGACGATTCCTCTCCTTCAGGCGCCTGGAACCCTTCCAAGCGCCCCAACTAGGGCTATAAATATAGCCCTGCTCTCAGAAGCTAAAAGATGACTTGGGAAACACTTGTAATTGATTCTACTTGATTCTAACTTTGTTATTGTGAGCCATCAATGTTGTAAGAGACTTTTCCACCTGAAGGAGACTTTGATAGTGAACTTCAACTTCCTTGGATTAACAACCTTGCCAGTTGTAACCAAGTAAATTGTTTGTGCCTCTTCTTTCTTTATTTTTCTTAATTCTTTTTATGCAAGTGTTATATTTAATTAAGCTGTAAAGTCCGAGAAAGATTGTTTAATTTTGCAAGGGTATTCACCCCTCCTCTAATCGGTCGTCAAAGGGTTCTAACATAAAGTTTTGATTACACCATCAAACATCTTGATTCTGACATTTTCTATGTCGATAATTTTGCATGATGCATCATTTCTCATTAATATCGAACCAAAATCTGCTACCCTTTAGGTGTCAGACCAATCCTTATTTGGAGTCATGTGATATGAACATGTAGAATCTAAAATCCATGCATCCGTTAGTTGCTTCGAACTCGACATAACTGATAGCATATTTCTATCACCGGTCTCTGAATTTTCCTCTTCAACTATGTTTGCAGACTTTGCCAAACTACCTTTGTTCTCTGCAACATGTTTCTTTATCTCTGGACAATTTCTATTGATATGACTTTTACCTCCACATTTGTAGCACGTGATCACCTTTTGCCTTGCTATTTACCATAAATCCTTCTCCCTGAGAAACTTCATCGTCTGTTTTCTTCCTTTGGTAAAAACCTAGCAATGCACCTGTGATTTCCTCCAATTTAAGAGTTTTCTTACCCCACATCAAAGTAATAACCAAATTCTCATATGTAGGAGATAAAGGTAGAGAATTCAACAACATCAGCACCTTGTCTTCGTCTTCAATATTCACATCAACTCACTTCAGATCGCTCACAATATGATTGAATATGTTGATGTGCTGGCTTAGATCGATTCCTTTTATTATCTTCAGTTCGAATAATTTTTGCTTAAGATATAGTTTGTTTGTCAATGACTTTGACATATACCGGCTTTCCAGCTTTTGCCAAATTATCACCGATGACTCCTCGTCCATGGCATGGTACATCACATCATCTATAAGACAAAGTCTAATTGTTGTCAGTGCCTTCACCTGAAGTTCTTCCGAATCCGTTCTCTCCATGCTTTTCGGTTTCCTTTCTCCTGGCGCTTTCGTCTTGCATTATTGCACCAAAACTTTTTTGACCCTTCTCTGCCATAATCTGAAGTTCTTGGTTCTATCAAACTTCACCATATCAAACTTTGCAGAAGTCATCCTCGATATGTTGAAGAAATCCGCCAAAACCTGTAGCTCTGATACTAATTATTGCGCAAAGAAGAGCGCAACAACACCTCTCAACCTCGTGGTTCGGAAGAAGAGTAAGAAAGAAAGAGATCACATAGAACAACAAGACAAAGACACACAAAAGGAGAGCAAACACGAGAAAGGAGAAGAAGAAGAGAAAGAAAAAGAGTTATCGTAGTTCGGCGATGTGCCTATTCTAAAAAACGGTCAAAGCTTTATTAGAATTCTCTCTACACAAGAGAATCACATCCAATGATTTGTGTGATTGTTGTTGTACAATAGATTTACAATGATCCCTATAAATAATACATAAACCCCAAATCCGGTAAACTCATAATAGAATTTTATTATGAAAAATCGTAACAGAATTCTATTATGAAAATATATATAAAATCGTTATAGAATTTTATTATAAAAAATCTTAACAAAATTTTCTTCCATATCATTCATCGTATTGTCCTTCATCTAAATATGAGTCATCTGTTAACAACCTGAATACTTGGATTATAAAAAAAGATTGCGTAGATTTTGATAATAAACAAAATCAACAGTTAGATATCCTAAGGCCCCACGGTTTATGTAATCCTATTCACTGCCATTCAACCCTACATCATTTCGGTTCTCTTTGGGTAAAGCAGAGGCTTTAAAATTTAGAGAGTAGTAGATAATATTAAATTCTAGGCCCAGGGTGAAGTGGATAGGTTTATTGAATTGCTCAAGAAGGGGAAGTTCGACAACGTTGGAACTCTGTAGGGGTTCTTTGCTTCATCTATAAAAATATAGCGGGTGATCAAAATATTATTATTATTATTATTATTATTATTATTATATCTCGGGGATATAGTAATTGTTTTCGATGAGTTCGTTGGTTTGATTCTTGTTTGCAGGAAGTGCCGGAGTTCAGGCCTCCAATGTCTGAGGTTGCCCAAGACCTTGCTTCCGTTATTTGATGTGCAAAGTTAAGCGCAAATGTCACATGAGGACGCTTTGTTGGTATCAGAAAGTCACAAACTATTTACAATCAGTCGCATGCAGATTATTAGACGGAAACTCAAGGCTTTAATTTTTACCGTGGCATTGTTTCCACTATATGGACTGGTGAACTATAAGTTGACAAACGCTTCTCTTGGAAACATTTCAATTTAAAGAAATGATTGAAATTGGTTATCTGTAAACATGTAAATTTAAGTCAAATTATTTTATGATGGTTGGCAAATTTGCATTTGTCGCTGTCAGTGAGATTGTCAATTTACCTTGATGCCTCCAATCAGATATTGTTTCAGGCATCTGGTTTAGGCCTCGAGTCAGAAAGTGGACGTGTTCTATAAACGCCGAGAATTCTTTTAAAAGAAAGTTTTCTTTCAGTCATTTCAGAATGTAGACTATTAAAATCATCAAATGCTCCCGTGATGAGTATGTAAATTATATATCCATCACGAAATTTTCTTTATAAAATTTAACCCGCTTTGATGGTCCTTTTGCCATTACAGAATTCTGAAGGATCCAGTTCATTTGAGTGGTGACGTAAAAAAATATATCAATTCAACCAGGTCTCCTTGGCAAGCCTTTTAAGCATTTCTTCAATTAGGAAAAATGCAACTTGGCATATTCATCATATCATTCTACAATTTCTAATATTTTATCAAAACAAAAGCATAATTTCATTATATTTTGTTTATTGAGATACTAAAGTGCCAATTCATCAAGAGAATTACTAGTGCAATTATTTTTTTAAGAGAAGATTAATTTCAAAAATATAATGCTCCTAGCTAGATTGGTCTTAAGAATTTATTTCTAAGTGTCATTTGGGAGTCGCATTTATGATACTCGAATCACATACCATCTTAATTTTATATTTAGTTAGAACATGCAACATGTGGCTTCACAACTTAACACTGATCTCTTATAGCTTAAGGGGTCCAATGATTGACCAGGAGTCGATTCTCAGGAACTGACGATCTAGGATTTATCTCGTCATGTGCCTATGACCTGTGTACCTGCATGAACCTCCCTCCATATCCGTAGGGCTGGCACTAGGGAGGCCACTAAGATAACGGATCTACCTTTTAAGGGGTCCAATGACTAAAAATACATGGAGTTTTACTTTAGATTTGTTCCACATGGTCGTCCCATCCTAATATACTAGAAATGACAAATTTGTATAACTATTATATTGATTTATTTTATGATATTATTGATATATAATTTTAAGAGTTAAATGGTCATCTTAAGAGGTAGATGCAAAGTTACTTTTTTATATTTGTGATAATAGAATTCATTTTTAGACAAGAAAAAATTGATGAAACTAGTTGATTTTATCCATAAGATTTCTCAAGATTCGATTTCCTTATATTTGATGATCAATTTAAAACTTATATATGTTCTAACAGAATATTTCAAAGATTAAAAGACCTTAATGATCTTTCAGAGAAGTTAGTTATGTCAAAGAAAAATATAATGTATCCGTTGATTTAACTGCGACTATAGAGAGTATTTTCTGTCACGCCTTGGGAGAGTCTCTGCCAGAAGAAATTTCGGCAACATCTCCCCTGTACGAGTGACAATCTAAAACTTTCTACATCCATCCAAATACCTCGGCCAACACGGCCGAAACAATATATATGTAAAAACAAGCAATCACCACGCAGTTTAATAGTAAAACTAAACAAATGCAGCGATAAGAAAACCAAGTCAAAAATCCTACTCAACTACACCCATAAAGCTCAAAACCGATATCCTACTCAGCTACACCCATAAAACACAAATCACAACAAGCTCACCTCTTCTGTCATCCAGGCAGGCATGCAACAAAAACACATTCAAATAAAACTCATCGACAATAAAGATAACACAATATCCAAGTGTCAAAGCTAGAACAAGTCTAAAAAGTACAATAAGAAACTAAAAGATAAAACACATCCTCGCGATCTACAGGGGACTAGCGACTGGAACTCCTCCGGACAGCCTCAACCTGAAAATAATAAATATCCACGGGGTGAGTCAACTCCTCAGCGGGTAATATTAACATGCATAGTAAGAAAATAACAACTAGCACTAATCATGCTTACAATATCTTGATATAAGAATGATAAATGTAACTGAAATAAACAGGATAAAACTGTACTAACCAGGACCTGGTGTATGGATAATAACCCGAGAGGTATAGAAATCCTGTATACATGTCAAACAAATGCATCTATCCAATATGCAACATAGAAGTACAGCAAACACAAATAATAAATGCATCAATGCATATGATGCCAATGACATGTCCTAGTCACCCCTACTGCCAGTCAGCCATCTAACACACGATGGTGAGACCGGGTGGGTAGGGCTGTGACAACCGAGCACTGTGCATCACTGCTCCTGATGAGTGACTGAGTGGACGGGATGCTGTCGAAGTACACCTATCCTCCTACCCCAAATCATAAGTGGGGGAGCTCAATGCTCTCATCTCCCTGAGCAAGTCGAGAGGAGGAATCCCTGTCGGCTACCACGCTGTGTCACACTACCCATGAGCGGACCAACGAAGCCAAACAGAGCAAACTGTCTGTCGGCTACCACGCTGCGTCACCGAACCATCGAAGCCTAACAGAGTAGAACTGGCTGCCGGCTACCACGCTGAGTCACCGGACCAGCGGAGCCTAACAGCAGAACTGCCACACACTTGCCTGACATACCACTAACCCATGAGTGGTGGTGTGTGCAGATCTATGTAACTGGCGATGTGCTCAACAATAATAGAGTCGACTATCGCACAGCATGTAATCATGCGAGATGGTGCATGACACTAAGCATGAAGATTCTGACCATATCTACCTCCATAAAATATGTACAAAAAATATACATAGATCAAATCAGAAAAATCTAGGTACACAGGTCAGATATGGTATCAAATAAGTCCGGTATATCCTATGGCATGGTATGTCATTACCTTTATGATCATAAGAAATCTGAAGGGTATAAACATGAATACAAAATAGGAAACAATCAAAGCATGCACAGGTAATGGATAATGATATACCGATGCAGATATAAACATAATCATTACTATTTGTTAAAAACTACCATGCATATCAAATGACAAATAAAAAAGATAAGTCAAGGTACCCGCCTCCAATAAGAGGATCGTATCCGGTTCAAATCCGACGTCGAGATACTTGTCTCACGTCAAAGTCCTGTATCACCAATATATACATTTTTATTTAGATAATATTCAATGAAATAGCTAAATAAAAATCTCTAACACTAAATTAGGGAAACCCCTAATTAACACATAAACAACTAATTACACAATCCATTTCCTACACTTAATTCAACCCATAAACCTAATAAATCTACACATGATCATCTAACTACAAAACGTATCAAATATCCACCCTTACCTCAATTCACAGCCGAAAAGGTTGCTGCCAAAAAGGAGGCACTGCTGGAATCTACCTCCCCGCCCTGATCAAGCTGTTGTCCATCAATCGAATACCCTACAATACACAAAACCTCACCGCTGGAATCAAACGGATCAAGAAGAAGATCACGCAGTGGAGTTTACGGATCAAACATCAACCCAACTCGTAACTTCCTCTCTGATGAAACCCGATTGTTGCTGTGCTAAAGGATCAGGGCAGAGTAAGCGGGCAACAACACTAGGGCACAGCTCGATGATCAGAGTTGGAAAGGAATCGGATGCTGGCGCTGGAGCAGAGGAAGAGATTGGCCGACGATCTAGGGCACAGACGGAAAGAGTTGACTGCCGCGACCGGTTCCCCTGTGGCATCGGCGTCGGAGGAAGACAAGGAGACGGTGTTGGTGGCTTAGGGCTCGGTGACTATGGACCCAAATCTAGGGCACGCTAGAGAGATTTGGTGGTCGGGCGACGGTGGCTTAGTGCCGCATGAGAGGGGCGGCCGTCTGCCGGTGCGAGGGCAGAGGGGAGTCTCGGCTCGAAGCTTTTGCACTAGAGGGGAAGAGGTGTCGCGGCGACGACATCGCAGAGGGCAGAGGGTGCTTTGGGGAGGAAAAAGGAGAAGAGAAGAAAAGGATTGGGCAGAGTTCTTGTATGCTCGGGAAGAAGAGAAACCGACGAGGAGCGGTTAGGGCAAATCGGAGACTTGGCGCGAAGGAGGAGGAAACGACGTCGAGCACGAGTTCAGCGGAAGAGAAAGAAAAAGGAAATAAAAAGAAAAAAAAGAAAAAAAAGAAAAAAATCAACTTTTCCTCGTTTAAATGGGTAGTCTAAACATGCTTTCTCGAGACCCAGTTTTATCCCTGTAATCTCATCCATACGGTCTCCGAAAAATTTCAAAAAAAATTCTAAAATTTTCAAAAAATTTCCATATCATTATTCGTCATTTTTCGATATTTTATATTTTCTGTCATAAGAATTGTGAAAATAGATTGTATAATTAAATGTGTGATGATTGAATGAATGATAGATGTCGACGAGGCAAACAGCTAAAAGTCCCTGCACTGCTGTTGATAAATTTAAAATTAAGGATAGTAAGCAATTAAATTATGTGTATATATCTATAAATCATATTTGTATTCAAGCCGATGTCTTCAATCGATCAAGTTAGACTAATCTTCATTACACAAATAGTAAAACTGATTTATGATAGTACTTTTATATTTTTCATTTGATAAAATTTATTAAGAAAATCAAGAGAATAACAGAAAATTTATGTATTTTTTTAATAAAAATTCTTTTATGGTTTCTGTAGCGGAGCCCAAATGTAACGAGCTAGTTTTCTGACGATCATTTAATTCAATTCCAAATGATATTTAAATTTTGATCTCAATGAGCGAGAGCTACTGATGTGATCCATTCAATCTTATCTAGTGACCTTAAAAAGCATGGCACGTTCCTTCTACCTTAATCATCACGCAATTGGGGAATGGGACATGCATGTCTCAGATTCAATGTTCTGAGGCTGCTACACATCACCTTCCAAAACCCTTTTTCATAACCCTACAAGCATATGTGGGCCACCCCGGCCGCCATCCTCTTTACTTTGTATTTGAGCACGGTCATCGTTGGTCACGGCCAAGTCCAGAAACACGTGAGAATTGTGCCATATATTGGTTTTCATTTCAGTTAACAAGTGGCCAAAATCTATGTTAAAGTATCGTGACTCGTGAGTGGAAGTTAAAGCAAATAATCAAGGCGAACTTGGAATAAAAGCTAAAGTCCACTACTGAAGCCTCCAGGTTCTATATAACGACCCTTCCTCATCGGCTTCCACTAACTACTAACTCACCAATCTCCAGCAGTACAAAGAAGAGGAGATGACCGGAACCGTTTCAATAGGGGAGAGAGAGAGAGAGGAAGAAGAGGCTTTAAATTTCAGCATCCCCAAATGAATGTTGACTTCATGATTCATTAACAGTAAATTAATAATAACGAACCTAGTTATTGAATTCTACACGTGCAATTCACATCCGATAACTTGAACCCCTTTAAAATAAAGTGTGTTAAATTACTTATAGGGTTTAATTCTTAATGACAATTATATATGCTATTAATTCACAAGTAAGTCCATCAAATGGAGACTTAATCTATTAATTTTTTACTTGGACTATATGTGAGAACATGTATACCGTACAATACCTTAGTTCAGCTCAATAATGTTAAAATTTTATTAGTTAAATACCCTTTTAAATAATCTTATTCATTAATTTCATCGATATAGACTAAAGAAGTCAAAATTACTTTACTTGTAACAAAACCTAACAGTAATTACAATACTAACTTCATTAACAATATAAATCCAATATAGATGTACAATATGAAAATGACATGAAATATGATCTGTATATACTTATTCTCAATTGATCCTCCTTAAGATCCAAAATAGGGTCCAAATAATGTTTACTGATACTTTATACTAAATAGTAATAGTAAACTATGATTCAATCTTATGATTCATAATAAAGTCCTACATCATATATATATATATATATATATATATATATACAAATATCATATGCAAACACAATAAGAAATCATGATGTCTTTATTTTAAGAGAGTCAAAACTTTATATCCATATATCAATAAACTTTAGTATGTACAATGAGCCAAAAAAAAAAGTTCATTAATACATATTAATGTTATAATAAATACAACTTTCATTGAATGAGTACTTTATCAAACCTCATATTCAACATATATATATTGATGAAACATATTAGACGATAAACTCTCATTGAATGTATCCTTATATATGCTCTATGATCACCTGAACATCCTAAACTCTTTTTTTAACCTTCAAAAATTTTATATCAACGTACTTAGACTTCGACGAACTGTGATTATTTTTTAAATATAATTTTGTAACTTTATTATTATAGTTGATTCTTAATGGTCGATCAATATCCCAATGATCAATAATCCTATGATAATGTTATGCATTCACATCCCATGATTGGATGATTCATTGTAGACTATAAATTTTGTCTCCATCGTGGAAGTGCTTATAAGCTGTTGAAACTAATAGATGAAAAAAAAAATAGAATAGGGAATAATTCTTTGATCTGTATTTACTAAAGTTAATAGACTTATTTATACAAATTGTTCAAACAATAATGGAAAGATTAAATATGATATACAATTTATAAGCATAATAATACATATAATAGATTTGGAAGTATTATTTTACTATTTAATTCATATCGATCTTGATTGTGATACTGATCTTGATTTTGATGTCAAATATAATAAATCTCAATTGATTGAAATCAATTTGAGATTATTTTCCATTATTATCATTACCCCCGACAAACTCAATGGGAGTGCTTGAACATTGAGTTTGAGTGCTAAATCGGTGAAACATTGTCTAGATAATGACTTGATAAATATATCAGTAATTTGATTTTTAGTAGAAATGTAAGAAACTGAAAGTTGTCGAGTGGCCACAAGCTCATGAACAAAATAAAAATCAATCTCTATATGCTTGGTATGAGCATGAAAAATAGAATTTGCTGCAAGATAAGTTGCTCCAATATTATCATACCAGATTTTAGGAGTAGTAGTTGGGGAATGTGTAATTTTGAAAGAAGAGATTGTAGCCAAATAATTTCTGATGTTGCATTAGCTATAGCTTTATATTCAACTTTAGTACTTGAGCGAGAGGTTGTAGGTTGCTTCTTTGAAAGCTAGGAAACAAGATTTCGCTCAAGAAATATGACATATCCACTAGTAGAATGTTTATCTTTGGGAGATCCAACCCAATCTACATCACTGTAGGCAATCAACTCTCGTGAGAATTGAAGATATAAAAGAAGACCTTGTAGAATAGTGCCTTTGAAGAATTCTCTTAACACCTTCCCAATGATATTTAGTAGAAGCATGCATAAATTGAAAGACACGATTCACAGCAAAAGCAATATTAGGTCGTGTAATGGTAATATATTGTAGGGCACCAATAATGCTTTGGTAGATCTAGGGGTCAGACATTGAAGAGGAGGATGAAGGTGCAGTGAAGTCACCTTCAATGATTAGTGTGGAGATAGGGCGTGCATCATCCATTTTAGCTTATTGTAGAAGTTTAGTAATATATTTACTCTGAGAGAGAAGACAACATTCCGAATGTGAGAGAAACTCTATGGCAAGAAAAAAAATGAGCATTGCCAAGATCCCGAATAGGAAAGTCTTGACGAAGAAGATGGAGTAAAGTAGTAATACCATTTTGATCACTACTAGTTATTAATATATTATCCACATAAATTATAACAAATATTGAAAATTTCTCATTATATTTGCAGAATAGGAAAGAGTCAGTTTTTGAGTCAGAAAGCCCCTGAGTATAAAACCAGGTAAATAGACGATGAAACCATGCACGAAATGCTTATCGAAGACTATATATAGATTTCTAAAGTTGACACACGTGTTGGAAGTTGCGGGTGAATGAATCC
Source organism: Zingiber officinale (assembly GCF_018446385.1). NCBI lineage: Eukaryota > Viridiplantae > Streptophyta > Magnoliopsida > Zingiberales > Zingiberaceae > Zingiber > Zingiber officinale. The sequence continues at coordinate 134,207,055 of NC_055997.1, read as the reverse complement.
AGGTGGTTACTCCAGATAAATAATTTTTTCAAGGTGTTTATGGAGGAAAGTATTGGAAACATCTAATTATTGTATCAGCCAATTGGAGCTAATATCTATATATAGTAGTAATATGATAATTGTAATTTTGATGACTGGACTAAAAGTATCATTGAAGTCAATACTTGGTTGTTGATTAAAACCTTTAGCAATAAGGCAAGCTTTGTAACATTCAATAGATCCATCTGCATGATACTTAATTTGGTAAACCTATTTAGAGCCCACAATATTCATAGATAAAGTACGAGGAACTAAGCTCCATGTTGCATTGCAAAGAAGAACATCAAATTTTGTAGTCATCACAACACGTCAATTTGGATCTTTGACCGCCTATTTAAAGCTAGAAGGTTCAACAAAATTTGAAGAAGCAATAAAAGCACATAGAAGAGGATAATGAATGGAAACTATTGGTGCAGCGGGGCCGATAAGAGGGGAGGGGTGAATTACCTGCAAAATAAAATATACCCTCCTCGTGCTTTTAACTCTTAAAATAGCAACAGAAAAATAATAACAAATAGAATAAAAGAAATTAGAGTTGCTAGGAATTTCCTTTACTGAAGGAAATTCACCCTAGACTCCTTTACTGAAGGCGGAGAAGTCTTTTACACACTTAAAGAGCTCAAGAGTTGCTAAGAATTGATTACAGAGTTGAATGATTAATTTCCTAGCTCCAGGGGCCTTTATATAGCTCTTGAATATCCTATCTCGAGTCTTGAGGGCGCCTCCAAGGGACTTGAGGGCACCTCCAGCCGAGGTATTGGATAAAACCTTATCCAACTATGAAACAGTCAAGTAGACTGGGTCGAGGGCGCCTTCAATGACTTTGAGGGTGCCCTAGACAGTGTGGTGGGCGCCCTCAAGGCAATGAGGGTGCCCTGGACAATGTCGAGGGCGCCCTCAAGGCAATAAGGGCGCCCTCAAGCCTGTAGATAGCGGAGGCGCCTTCAACACTTCGTTGAGGGCACCTTAAGCTTGCTTTTCCAGCTCCTTTTGACTCCTTTTCTACTTCCGAAGTTCCGATTGCTTGGGTGATTGCGGCCAACCGAAATAGAGCTCGCCCGAACCTAATTTTCGGTCTTCTCGAGCAGACTTCCGTCTCGGCTTCTCATCCCTCGAATATCGCACACGTTCTTCTCATCCACCGGAGTACTCTTCCACAGCTCTTTCATCGTTCGGACGCACCGAGCCCGTCGGCTCCCTTCCCTTGCCGTCCTTCTCGCTAGCTGTGTCTTCCGCTCGACTTCCTGCACTCCTAAGCTTCTGCACACTTAGACACAGGGATCAAAACCAAACAGGATCTAACTTAACTTGGTTGATCACATCAAAACAACCACGGGGTCCAACAATCTCTCCCTTTTTAATGTGCATCAATCCAAATTCAAGTTAGGAAAAAAAATAGACAAGTAGTAATTTAAAGAAATTACTAAACTAACATTTTAAGCATAAAGATTTGTAATAACAAAATTTACAATTTTCCAAAAAAAAATATTAACTTGATCCTATCAAAAATAAAATAAAATTTAAGTACTAATTTAAAAAATTTTAAGTACTAATTTAAAAAAAATATTAACTCCCTCTAAACTTGTTCCTATCTCTCTCTTTTTGATCACAACAAAAATAGGATAGGAGTTTTTCAAAATAAATTCTAAGTTAATAAAGAATTCTAATTTTTAGACAATTTAAACAAATTATTTTTGAGAATTCCTCCAAAAGGAAGAACATTAATTTTGTATCGACATACAGTAAATTTAATGGTTAAGGGCGGGATATATTTAATGTCAATTACATTTTTTTTTTTTTTTTAATAACAGAGCCCAAATGTAACGAGCTAATTTTCTAACGATCATTTAATCCATTCCAAATGATGTTTAGATTTTGTTCTCACTGAGCGAGAGCTACCGATGCGATCAGATTCACTGTTATCTAGTGAGCATGACAGGTTCCTCTGCCTCAATCATCACGCAATTCGGGAATGTGACATGCATGTATCAGATTCAGTGTTCTGACGCAACACCTCCCATTCGACAGGCCTACCGGGCCTACGTGCCACTCCGGCCGCCATTCTCTTTACTTGTATACTAGCATTTTAATTATCGTATCCTCGTTGGTCACGTCATGAGCAAGTCAAGAAACACGCGAGAATTGTGCCAGATATTAGTTTTCAGTTAACATATTTATGTGAAAGTATCTTGAGTGGAAGTTAAAGCAAAATAATAAAGGCGAATTTGGAGAACAAGCCAAAGCCCCCGCTACTGAAGCCTCCAGGTTCTATATAACCACCCATTCCTTATCGGCTTCCACTAACCCACCCATCTCCAGCAGTAAAAAGAAATTAAGGAAGAGATGGCAGGAAGTAGAATGATGATCAATGGAGGGAGGAAGAACAGCAGCAGCCGCCTCATCCCCAAGCGCGGGCAGGTGAAGGCCTCCATCGCCCTTGGCCTCGCCCACTCCCTCGTCGAGCTCCTTTTTCGGTGGTCGCCGAGACCATGACTTCTCTCCTCCTCTCTCTTGAGTCTCTTCTTTGGACTTGTTTTTATGAATTTTTAGTCATTTCAGTTTCCTCTGCCCCAGTTTTTGTTTGTCGGGGGGTCATGTAAATTGGGACTGTGAATTAATGCAGAAGCTGTAAGTCTGGTTGGCTTTCATCTTGTACAAACTCCAGTCTTCAATGATTCTCAGTTTTATTAATTAGTGATTTGTGTGAGTATATAGATGTTATTTAAAATGGAACCGAGATTATATTGTTTGGGGCCTAAGTAGTGAGGTTATTTTGGATCACCACCTCGTGTCCTTTTTCATCCGCTAGGTCTCCTCCCTTTTAATATCCGAAATTTTAAAGAGGGCCTGGTCCATCCGGGAAGAAGAACTTGATCCCACTACTAGGGTAATAATAGTACTAGAAATATCAATAAGACCTGAGACCAAGAAAACCAGAAAATCGAGGGAAAAAACTAACTTTGCTCTTATCGGGGGAGAAGCTCGGTCACACAGTCGGGTGTATAATAAACCAAAATACCAAGAACGCCTGAACACTAAGCATAATCTGACTGGGGAGAAAAGTAAGATTCCGTGGCATGAGCATAACAATAACAATACCAGAGTACTAACTATAATATGACCCAAGAGAGTAGCTCCATCCTATCCTATGATTATAATGATAATAATAAATTAGGATAATGATAATAATAAAAAAGTTAAGAATACCTGAACAGCTATTATAATCCGATTGGGATCGTACGGTTATAATGAATGTCAAGAATACCCGAACATCTATTATAATATGATTGGGGAGAGGAGTTTGATTCTAGGGCTATGAGGATAACAATAAGAATGCCACAAATACCTAAACATCAACTATAATATAACTGGATGGAGGAGCTTGATCTTGTGACTATGAGGATAACAATAAGAATGACTAAACACCAACTATAATTTGACTAGGGAGAGAAGTTAGGCTCTGCGGTTAATCGAATTAAGTTAGGTTTTGCAGCTTTGATACCTTGTGTCTAAGTGTGCAGGAGTTTAGAAACATAAAAAGTCGAGCGGAAGATGCACCGAGTGAGAACGATGACATGAGAAGCGAGTCGACGGACTTGGTGTATTCGACGGATGAGGAGCTACAGAAGAGTACATTGACAGACGAGAAGGACATGCACGACACTTCTGAGGGACGAGAAGACGAGGAGGAAGACTGTTCGAGAAGAAGACCGGAGTTGATCTCCGGTTAGGTCAACTCTGGATGACTGGAGAATCACCTAATTAAGGGCAATATTGAGTTGACTGTGTCCAAGTGTTTGAGCCAGGTCCAGGCGCCTAGAATGTACCACCACATTAGCGAGCTATTGCAGCGAAGAGGATCAGTACGGATGCCATGTCAGCCGACTCTAGGTGTCTGGACCGGATCTAGATGCCTGGGAAGAGAAGATCCGTTGGAAAGAAGTTGTTGCAAAGTAGATCGAGACCGGGTCTAGGCTCTTAGGAGGTGCCACGTCAGCTAACAGCTAACTTCGATCAGTGAACTATAAATTGAGTCCTGATACTCGAAGTCTAAAAGAACATACTTTGTACTTTCATTTACAAATATTATTTTTACTGTTTTGTGCTTAACTACGGTAAGAGGCTACTCTACCTTCACAAAGGAGTTCTTTTAGTGATGTTTACATCACCTTACATTAACAACCTCCCTGGTTACAAACCAGGTAAACTCTTCAGCCACTTATGTATTTTTGTTTATGTTTTTTACTTGTTTAATTAATGTGTGTGCCATGCTAAAGTTAGAAAGCAAGAGAAAGTGTTAAATTTTGATTACAGGGTTATTCACCCCCTCTAGTTGGTCTCATCGGACCTATAATTAATATCAGAGTTCAACCGCTTCAGAAGAATTAATCATCGACTAAAGTAATAAGAAGATGATCAGAGCGAGTATTCACCAATCAAAATTCGAGTAGGAGTTCGCAATCTGAAAAAAGAAGATGGAGGAATTTTTCAAAATAGATTTTAATTATTGCTAATAATCAAATATAGCTTTGCAACAACTAAAGATCAACATAGAGAAGAAAAATAAGAGTATCTTTGGAGCAAAAAAGAACAGACCGACTTTGTATCCAACGGTAAGGTCGAATCCCACCTTTCGAGTGTACTACCATCTCAAGAAGTCAACCAGATTGATGCCTATGACTCCGCTAAAGACTTCTGGGAGAAGTTGTAAGATACAATAATAAAATAATAAGTGTTAATTAGGGAATAACTTTATAGACTTTTCTGAGAATTTTTATAAAATTTTTGATATTTAAACTGAGTTCGTATGATATGTTTAAAAGGATAAATCAATTGGGCTTTAAAAAAATCTATTTAGAATATAAATTAAGTGGGAGTTGATTGATTTCATTAAACCTAAGCTTAAGTTTACTTTCTCCCATTCCCATCTATCCCATCTCCTCCCCTCTCTATCGTTGTCGCCCTCTCCGCCAGATCTATTGCCTCAACCACCACCCGTCACCGCCATCGTTGCACGCCGCCCACTGCCTCCAGTCGAGCGTTGGCAACCCTCAACAACCTTCTTCTCCAGAATCCCTTCGAGCCTATGCTGCAGAACCATGCTACCCTCCATCGCACATGCCACCTAGATCCCTCTTACGAGCTCTTTGGGATGCCTGTGCCAGTGGCAGCCTTGATAGGAGTCGATTCTCCTAATGCTTGCTACCTGACTTTCTTTGTCGAGCCCTAACCTAAATCCATCGCCGCATTTCCTTTGCTTTGGCCGTCATCGCTCTATGGTTAGACATGGGTGGATGTCCACTGCCACCATAGTGCTACCGATAGCTGGCCAACTTCACTACAATGGGAAGCCGTCACCTCTGACCTGTAGCCACAGCCGCCACTGGTTCCTGTCGCCTACTGCCATTGTCAGAGAGGAAGAAATTAGATAATGTGAACCGAGATTAATTAATTATGGATTAGGATTATTGAATGGATTACTTATCAAATTTTGTTGGTTAGCAATTGATCATGATGTTAATCTTTATGTTGGATCAATTAGCGAATGAAATTGTATTTTGTGGATTGAATCTGGATTAGTTTCAAATAGCTTAGTAAATCCATGAATAACAGTGGTAGTATTGTGATGATATTAATTATAATTGATCATGGTTGGGATTAATTGGTTCTTGGTTGACAATTTTGGATTGATTGAAGATTATGGGATGTATTGGTTGATATGATTAATTAAGCTTGGAGTTGTTAATTTAGTTGTGAATTATTTTGATATTGAGTTACAAATTTGGATTTATTAATAAATCATTTAGTTGGAGAATTGTTAGTTGAAATTGATTATGGATTGGATCAATTGGAGCTCAGTTGACCACTTTGGATTGATTCAATTTGAGTTTCCTTAATCAGAAAAGAAATAGGTTTATCTATTTGGTTCTAGTATTTATTTTAGCTAGTTGGTACTTGTGAAATTAGCTAAATAACACACATTGATGCACGACCCTGATTTTGAGACGAGTATCTTGACATGAGAATTATTCCGACATCAGCTACTTTTCGAGATGGATATTTCTTCCTTGACCTCTATAGTTCATTGACCTTAGTGTACGATTATAGATGATGGATTGGTTTGTTTTATCTTGACTCTACTTATATTTATCTAAGTTTGATACTATTATGCTTAATCTTAGAGATGGTCTATTTATTTTTCATATTGTCTTATCTTTGGATATTCTTATTTTATAGTGTACACACATGTATGGTGTGTACTATAGAAGTTATCATGTTGATCATTCGCATGCTATAGTGTATACACATGTATGATATGTATTATAGGTGTTGTCATATTGATTATACATCTGTTGTAGTATGTACACATGTATAGTATGCACTATAAAAGTTATCTTGTTTGACTTCTTATACTCAGTAGTGTACACACGAGTGTGGTGTGTACTATAGGTGTTACTATTTACTATAAATGTTGTTTAGTAGACATCTGCTAAATCTTTTTATACTTATATATGTATTGATGGATCATGTTTCTAGATATACTTATGTTTACCAAGATATTGTTACATTGATGATGACTATGTTTGAGTCATGGATATTAGCATCATGCACATTATTGCATTGCTTGCATGTTGTCGATCATTGTCTCCCTTGTGGTGTGAGAGAGTCGACAGTCATATTCGCTGCTTGCTAAGTGACTCAAGGGTAATGGTAGCAAGAGTTAGGTGTAGCTTATCTTGTAGTGCCCACTGGGCCATTCAGAGTAGTGGTAGCAAGTTGTGTGCAGACAGTGACCTCCTTGTTACAAAGCTGCATAGTTGGGTGTAGCTTATCTTGTAGTGTCTACTCTTTCTCTTATAAATCTATGATCTTTCCCATGTATTTTTAATGTGAGAGTTTGTTTGTAACCTTGCAATCCAACACTCTACTTGGCCGCGGCCAGCCAGTGCTTAGTCACGACCTTGTTCTACAGGCCGAGGCCTAGTAGTGCTAGTCGCGACCCTGCTTTGCCGGCCGCGACTGAGTAGTGTCGGGCACGACCCTGCTCTGCCGACTACAACCCTACTTTGCTTGCTGTAGCCCTACTCTGTGGGTTATGGCCTTACTCTGTCGGTCACGATCGAGCAGTGTCGACTGCGGCTGCCAGATACGACCCTGCTTTGCTGGTCGCAACCGAGTAGTACCAACCACGACACTTCTTAGAGCTATGGCAAGAGGAGAAGAGGAGTACCTGAACGCCGAAGGAGAAGAAGGCAAAGGAGGGAGGAGAGATCACTGAAGCAATCGAATTGTTGAATCAGTCGAATTGCCGGAGCAAGGAAGAGATCGTGCGTAGAGAAGAGATCGGGTGCACGGAAGCCCTAATATCCCAATTTTAGCGACGTTTTAATTATTCCATAACTAATAGTGACAGATTAATTATTTCATCGCTAATAGTAATTCATCACTAATTTGTCACGTAAATGTCAGATATTAAGGTTTAGCGCTTCCTGTCGGCTAAATACAAAGAACTTAGTGACTAAATATTGTTGTCCATCACTAATTTCATTTCTATTAGGTAATTTTTTTTGTAGTGTTCTTAGAAATGTTAGGAATCTTTACAATGATAATAGAGAGCACCCTTGGACTCTAGGGCACTACAGAAACCTACAGGAGTCGGAATGAGTCTGATCAGAGCTCTCTAAGTCCATCAATAGATTTTGAGCAAAACCCATTGACAATCTAGATGACTTGGATTTTTAAATTTTTGTAATGAGATGGAAATGTGGAACATGTAGAAGGTAAATATGATGAGAAATCTTAGTTCTAAGTCTCCTACTTGAAGTTATAGGTTCATGTTAATTGGTCCAAAGTCTGAAACTTTCTAAATCTTTTGAGCAATATTGAGAATCTTTTATGATGATAATAGATAACACCCTTAGACTCCAAGGAACTGTAGAAACCTACTGGAGTTGGAATGAGTCTGATTATAACTCTTTAAGTTCATCAATGAGTTTTGATTGAAACTCATTAATGGACTTAGATGACTTGAATTTCTGAAATTTTACAATGAGATGGAAGTATGGAGTCTATAGAAGGTACGTATGGTGTCCAATCCTAGTCCTAATATACGTAGGCGAAGTTATAATCGCGTGCCAACTAGCATAGGCTGTAGTGCTGATTTTCGAAGATGGTCTATGACCATGTTAGGAAGCATGGCCTAGCCGTGTGGTGTGTTGGATGTCCCCTCGGCGAGCAATAGTTAAAAGCATGGTTGTGCCCCTGGCACAATCTATCTGTGATTCACTCTAGAAGTCTATTTGCTACTTCGTTATTTGATATTACTTTATTTTTTTTATAAGTTGTATACAATTTGTTTTCTAAGCAATTGAATATGTAAGTGGATATTTCTTGGTTGATTTATTTTATTTCCAATGTTAGTTGGGTTGCAACCTTTAAAAAGATCTCAATTCTCCCTTTGTAAGAGATCTTTGAATTAATAATAGTTTATACTCAATAAGTTTGTCATTGGGGAAGCCTGATGCTTTAAGTTTGTCCCTTTGCAACTTGGCGATGCATATAGTTGCTTATTATAATCATAAGGTCAGATGATAATAATTTTATTGTCGTGCAAGGTTCCCCTTCTCATTGTTGCTTATCATCATGAATAAAATGTTTGTGCTAATAAAAATATTTACGGATTGGCTAAGATATCTCTTGCTACCAACATCTATTGTCTGATAGATTATTTCATTATAATCTTCTATATATGTACTGTTGGACAAATAATCTGTCAGATATTTTAGAAATTAGTCGAATTTAAATACATCGAATTAAATTCACTTATCTGTCAAGATGACCTGAGCTGATAATCTCAAGCTGTCGTTGGGGACCGGTTTTCTACCAAGTGCTGAACGTAGACCGCAAATTGGCAGAGTGGGCAGATCGGGCCCAATGTCCAGGTGGTTGAGAGGTCGAGTAGTGGAGACAGACGAAGCGGCTGACCGGATAGTGCGGTCAAGCGAGCAGAGCAGGCCGATCAGGCTGAGTGGTCAACCAGCAGAATAGTCGATCGGGTAGTGCGGTCAAGTAAGCAGATTAGCTGAGCAGGTAGAGAGGCCGACCGAGTGAGTGGATAGGCGAGCGTACGGTCTTGCAGCCAAGCGGATGAGGTCTGCGATGGACACATTTTCTTGAAATAGATTCGCCCTATCTCCAGCTATACTTTGAGGTTTTTTCGGGTCGTCTATTTCCTATGATACAATGGTTAACCATGATGCGCACTAAGCACTAGTGGTCACGGTGAACTGAGAGGTACTCGACTGCCACCACGAGTAAATCGTTAAGCAAGAGATGCACAACAAAGGAGGAGGAGAACAGAGGCGGAGAGCTTTTGCTTGTTTGTATGTGCCTCCTTATGTAGGAGCTCAGACCAATGGGCAACGTTAATGATTGATTAATAATCACTATTTGCCAAGCAGTGAAACACCCATGTTTCAAATGTTGCTTGTTCCACTTGGATAAATTTTATCCCGACCGATCCGACATTCACTTATCTGTCAAGATAACCTGAGTTGATAATCTCAGGCTGCCAGTGTGGGTTGATTTTTTGCCAAGTGTTGAATGCAGACTGCAGATTGGCAGAGTGGGCAGATCGGGCCCAACGTCTAGGTGGCTGAGAGGTCGAGCAGTGGAGACGGCTGAAGCGACTGATCGGACAGTGCGGTCGAGCGAGAAAAGAAGACCGATCAAGCTGAGTGGCCGACTAGCAGAACAGCCGATCGGGTAGTGCAGTCGAGCAAGCAGATCATTCGAGCAGGTAGAGAGGATAACCGAGTGAGCGGATGGGCGAGCGTACGGTCATGCAGCTCGATCGGGTAGTGTGGTCAAGCAAGCAAATCAGCCGAGCAGGTAGAGAGGCCGACCGAGTGAGAGGACGGGTGAGGCTATGGTCGTGCAACCGAGCAGACAAGGTCTGCGATGGACATAGTTTCCATGAAACAGATTCGCCCCACCTCCGGCTGTGCTTTGAGATTTTCTCAGGTCATCTATTTCCCATGATACAACGGTTAACCGTGATGCACACCAAACTTTGGTGGTCAATGCGAACTGAAAGGTACCCGACGTCAACCACGGATAAACCGTTGAGCAAGAAATGCACGATAGAGGAGGAGGGGAACAAAGACAGAGAGCTTTTACTTGTGTCTATGTGCCTCTTTATGTAGGAGCTCAGACCAATGAGTAATGTTAATGATTGATTAATAATCACTATTTGCCAAGCAGTGAAATGCCCACGTTTCAAATGTTGGTTGTTTTACTTGGGTAAATTTTATTCCGACCGGTCTGACATTCGACATGCATAGATCATATTCATATACGGGTCAACTTAGTTCAATACAACCTATTGTGTCAATAAATACTAATATCTTGCTTAAGTCAAGCTAACTAAAGTCAAGAACATCCTAAGGATGAGTTCCTAGGTAATTGCCACATAAGAGTACCAATGTATTCTTGTTTGCCGAATTTGCTCATGTGTGCAAGTACAACAATTAAAGAATGTTGCATGACCAAACTGTTCTGTGTAGATTACATGGTAGATAGCTAGATGTGACAATCAGATTGACTATAAAAGCATAACAAAATAAAGATCTGATGCTTTCTTCTCCTTCACTTCAATGTAATGATATTTTTGTTCCCTAAGGAAGCGGTTTTTTATGTAAAGAAGTGATCATGTTTCCTTATTTATTAACAGAAATATCTTAATTTCAAAACTAAAAAAAGAATATTAAAAATAGTGTTATTCCCTTTCTGTCTCTCCCACCAACCTTCTAAATTTCATACTATTTTTCAATGTATGGACATGATATAAAAAATATTAGGCCTACGCTAGGCCTGATATTGGACTATATCGAGCCCAGCGTGAGCCTGATATTTTCCATATAAATTCCAGCATGTATGATATGGAAAAATATCAAACCAAAAATATCAAACCCAACTTAGACCTGATATTGGATCACATCAGGCCCAGAGTAGGTCTGATATGAGAAAATATCAGGTCCCGTGGGCCCAGCAATGGACTTGATATAGGAACATATCAAACCCTTTTTAATCTTAGATAGAGGAGATGTATTGGAAAATAGTAAGAGAGAAGATTTAGGAGGTTGGCGGGAAAGGTAGGAAGAGAATAATATTATTTTTGATGGTTTTTGATAGTTTTAATATTATGATGCTTATGATGCTCCTTTGGCTACTCTATTTTTGGTAAAATAGAAAGAGAACTTGAGAATTTCAGTCATTTACCAATCAGTATTTCCTTCTTTTTTTTTTCAGCTTCATCAAGTCAGTGTATCTTACTATTTTGATAATTTGATAATTATTTTGTTTTGGGGCTTTCAGGCGCACTGCTTACTTTCTTGTGGGTGGTAATGAGATGACAAAGTTAAAGCAGCAAAGTTAATGTAAGTATTGTGCAACTGGATCATCAACATGCACATAAGATTTAACTTGCTCTTCAATTGACAATTGTTTGACATTATGCATAATACTCTCCAAATCATGCTACTCTGTCCAACACGTGCGTATGGATTTCATGAATGCACTCTGCCTGTTTATCATTTTTTCATTCATTAGACGGTATATCATGTTCATCTTAATGAATCTCATGAGTGCAGATGGTTTGAACTGTTTTCTGCTATCCTGATGATTCCTAGTACATGTTCTCAGTGTTTAATATCCTCTTAACTAATTCAGATAGGTTGAACTCTGTTTTATTGAAATGGACTTGTGATACTCTTCCTCATTTATGTTTTTTCTAACAATTGGAATTATTGTGAAGAAAAATAAATTATATAATGTTCTCGTTTGACAATCATCCTTTATTTCATCATCCTTTGTTTACAAATAATGGGACAAATTAATGATATACATCCCTAATCCTAATAAGAATACATATTTTTTGACAAATTGATCTTCCGGTTGAACTGAGGCGTGCCATCCATGCTGCATGATTTGTGATTATCAATGGACGAGGTATGTGATAAGAAGGGCAGTGATCAGAAGAATATATGCTATTCCTTGGTCTATAGTTTTACCTGCAAAGAGGAGATAATTAGTTATTTTACCACAGATTTAAGGACAGGAAATCCAACTGTGAAAATGAATTCAATTACATACCATCATTGGTCGAAGCTGCTCCTTCTATGGTTGTCATCGCTGTTTTTGTCGTAGTTGTTCCTTGACACACTAATGGATGAAGAAGCACGGCGATCAATGCATAGGTTAGCATGAGAACTGAAACCTTGAAGGAGGCCATAAGTGATCTCGAATGAACACTGTGAAGTGAGGGTAGAAGTGATATTGTTGAGCAAATGGATTGATGCCTAAGTTTGTATTCCTCGCTAGCTAATTGCATGGATATATATACATATTGAGATATAGCATACAATATACACTGGGTGATTTCAACGGCCCAATAGAGCCACCACATTTGATCAAGTTAGGATGGTTTAAATGAATTATTAATCAAACGTAAACTGGGCGCTTGACGTCTGCGGAAGCATTAATTATTGAAGTCAGTTAATGACCAATTAATGCCTTTAATTAATTGTTTCATACTTAGCCATCCGGCAAATGGTTGTTTACTTTGTCATGGTTTATTAGCTTAATATCTTGGTGGTGGTCGAGTCAAGGTTTAAGTTGTGGTAGAGTACAATGATACTAGAATTATCAATTTAAGTTGGATCTATCACATTTGTCGCCTGTCAAATAATTTAATTAGGTTGAATTAAAATATTATCAATTTATTTAAAAATAGGTCTAGGTGAGCTAACTTACTTGGGTCCATGACCTGTGCAAGTTAACCTGCGATGGACTTGGATTGTCTACGGATTGAAAGAAAAAATTCTATAATTTTTTTTTCTCAAAAATAAATAGAAGAAGCAGAACCAGAGATTTAGGGATGAAATTTAAAAAAAATAAATATGAGTTCTACTTTTCAGAAAACATTAAAAAATTATAATAAAAAAAGTCCTTCAATAATTTCTTTGTGAAAAGTAATCTCCAAAATTAATAAATACATAAAAATCTACTTTGATTACGGTTCCATAAAAATCATAAGCCCTAAATCCATTTAATCCGTAATCCAAATTGAAAATTTTTAATCTTTTTTATAGTTATTTTTTTTTGGTGGGCTTGTGGGTTGACCTGTAACCTGTCATTAGTTGGATTGGATTGAGGATTTTCTAATCCGCTAAGATAACAAATAGGCCAACTGGTTTCGCTATGTGTTAGTCCGTCTAATAACTCTAAATGATACATGCTCTATCTAAATTTTAGAAAATATACTGTACAAATTCCATGGTTGAAAAGTATTTTCATACATAAAAAGGTTTTTCGGCAAATTCCTAAAGGGTGCACTTCAAGTTTGATTTTGCCCAAAAGACATATCCAAATTTCATTCTTTCCAAAAGACATACTTTATTCTAATTTTACCCAATGACAACTATATAAGTCCCCTAGGTTAGTTTTGATATGGTCAACCAAGTTAAGTTAGGTCATGTTGTGTTTAATCCTTGTGTCTAAGTGTGTAGGTGTTTAGGAACATAAGAAGTTGAGCAGAAGACGTAGCTAGCAAGAAGAATGACATGAGAAGTGAGTCAACAGGCTTGGTGCATCCGAGGATCGAGGTGCTACGGAAGAATACGCTAGCAGACGAGAATGAAGCGCGTGACATTTCTGAGGGACGAGAAGCCGGAGTAGAAGACTACTCGAGTAGAAGACTACTCGAGGAGAAGGTCGGAGTTGGGTTCGAATAAGCTCAACTCTAGAAGACAGGAGGATCACCCAAGTGACTAGAAAAGAAGTCAGGGACCAGAGAAGGCATTGGACGGTTAGCGCATGTCTAATTGATCCAGGCATTCGGACCGTTTGAGCTCCCGACTATATGGTCTGGGCGCTCGGACCACCAAGGTGCTTAACAGGCGCCTCGTTGTAGTACGATTGCTGTGGATCACCTTTGGGTCCATGTTAGTAATGGTTTGGGCGCCCGAATATGGTCTAGGCGCCTGGACATGGAAAAATTCAATCTTAAAGTCGTTGCGTGGAGATAAAGTTTGCCTCGCTGGGGGCGCCCTGAGAGGGTCCAAGCACAAGGAGATGCCATGTTTGCAAACAGCTAGTTTTGACCAATGGACTATAAATAGAGCCATAGTTTTCTTCATACAGAACAACACTTTTTGTATTAGAATTTTCTATTATGTTCTTCAAAGTTCTGTGCGTTCAACGTACGCACGAGACTTCTCTGTCACCAACTTGTGTCAAAGAAGGAGTCGACTAGTTGAGCTTCACTTGCCTTGGATTAGCAACCTTCATGGTTACAAACCAAGTAAATCCTTTCTGGTCTCATATTTATTTTATGTAATTTAGTTTCGTTTATTAAAGTGTTTGTCTTAATTAAAGTCGAAAGTTTCAGAAAGAGTAGTTTTGTCATTTCAGGCAATTCACCCCATCTTATTGGTCGCACCAGGACCAATAAGTGATATCAGAGTGAGGATGCTTCAGAAGGACTAATCGCCCAACGAAGCAACGAAATTGATGACCGGACCAAGCATCAATCTGCTAAAGTCCAAAGGGGAGTTCACATATTGGAAATGCCAAATGAAGGTATTCTTTAAAATCGATTTTGAAATGCTTTTAATAATCAAGTACAATTTTGTAGTTCCCAAAAATCAATAAGGAGAGGAGATAGAAGAATACCTATGGATGAAAAAGGAGCAAAATGACTTTGTAGTCAATAGCCGAGCGGAATACCACTTACTAAGCATATTACCACCTCAAGAAGTCAACCACATCGAAAGCTACTCCTTAGCCAAAGAACTCTGGAAAAAATTCCTAAAACTCTATGAAGGCATAACCGAAGCAAAGCTTGCACGACAGGACATTCTTTGGAATTAATTGACAAACCTCCGTTTGGAAAAAGGTGAGATGATAGATCAATTATACTCGAAGATCAAGGAATTGATCACCGGATTAATCAATATCGATAAAACGATGACCAACCGGGACTCAGTCCGCTACACACTCAATGTCTTTCCTAGAACTCCAAAGTGGTCCTCGATCATAGTCGCATACTATATATCAAAGGACTTAGAGATAAGTACGCTAGATGGTCTCTTTTTAACTTTAGAATTACATGAATCTAAATGTGCAGGTGTAAGAAAAGAGTCAAGTCAGAACTTGGCACTGAGAGTTAACAAGAAGGATGAACCTGAGTCAAACTCAGATCTTGATGGAGACCAAGAAGCATATATAGTAAGGAAGTTTAATTTTTTTTAAATCTAATAAGTTTAAAGAGATGCAGACCAGGAAAAATCCAAAAAGCAAAAGAAAGGTCCAATGTTATAATTGTGACACATAAAAGATGACTGCCCAGAGCTCAAGAAGGAGAAAGACAAAGGGCCAAGGCTAACCAAGCACAAGAATCTCAAGGCCACTTAGGATGAAAGTTCTTCACCTGAATCTAAGATAGGAAGCCTATGATGGACTAGCACTGATGGCTAGTCACACAGAACCAAGCAACTCGAAAGCTAGCATTGACGAAGGGCGAGTCACATTAGATGAATACAATGATGCAGGGGGAGAATCCACTTTCAGATCCGACATGGTAAGTGAGGTATGCCTCTTACATCCTGATTAACTATATGTAGGAATAAAGTCTATGTCCAAATCTTTATGTAAGTTTAAAACTAAGAATATAAATTAAAAAAAAAGGGAAATATGAACTTGAAAATAATTTTAGCTAAAGCATATCCACTAGAAGAATTTAATAAAGTTAAAACTGAAAATGTAAAATTAAAAAAACAAATAGAAAATTTAAAAAATTCTACATGTTCAAATTTTGCTACCTCAAATTTAAGAAATTATAAGGGTTAAATTGGTATTATAGATTCCGTAAGGGTTAAATAAGAAAAGTGATAAGCAAGTACATTTCAAGAAAATTTCTGATTAATCTAGTAGGTAGGAACCTATATTGGGTTCTAAAATCATGCTTAGGTTAAATCTTTATGCATGTTTTAATTTTAATTTACTTTAATATTTTTGTTGCTAGCTTAAAATTATCTAACTTTTTCAAATAAATTATTTCATATTTTTTCTATTTAAAATTAATTAGATCTTAATTTTTTTCATGAAAATGGATTTTATTACTTATTAGTAGGAAAAATTTTGAAATTTTTGACCATTAATAAATTTTCTACTAATTTTTTACCCAAATATCAATTTTTAATATTAACAATTTTTAAAAAATCAATCTTCAAAAATCTATTTTTTTAGCAGATATAATTTCTATTTTACTTAGAAAATATTACAAAATTTTTTGAGCTCAAAATCTATTATTAAATATTTTTTAAAGAAAATATATCTCTCAGTATAAAATAATTAATTACTGCTTATATTAATTTTATTTATTTGTGAAAATTTTATTAGAATTCTGGATTATTATGTTTTTATTGTGATTTTTTTTAAATTTTTTTCAAAAGTTAAAATAATTTTAAAATTATTTTACTAAAGACTTGTTTTAAATCGTAAAAATTTATATTTAAAAAAAATAATTTTCATAATTTTTTTAAGTCTTAGTCACTATTTAAATAACCTTGATTTTTTTTTTTTAATATTCACCCTTATTTTAATGTGCTTAAAGGGGGAGAGAAAAGAGTAAGTTTAGGTTGATGCATATTAAAAATGAGGAGATTATAAGTATCTCATATTAGTTTTGATGTGGTCAATTAGGTTAAGTTAGGTCATTTTATGTTTAATCTTTGTGTGTAAGTGTGCTGGAGCATAGGAACACAAGAAATCGAGCGGAAGATACAGCTAGTGAGAAAGATGACACTGGAAGGAAATCGACGACCTTGGTGCATCCGAGAGACGAGTTGTTGTGGAAGAGTACGTTGGCAGATGAGAAGGAAGCGCACGACATCTCGAGGGATGAGAAGCCAGAGCAGAAAACTGCTCGAGGAGAAGGCTGGAGTTGTATTTGGGTGATCTCAACTTTGGAAGGATGGGGGATCACCCAAGCGATCAGAGAAGAAGTCAGCGACCGGAGAAGGTGTCGGATGGTCAACGCATGGCTGACTGATCCAGGCGCTCAGACCAGTTGGTTCGGGCGCCCAGACCACCAAGGCGCCTAACAAGCGTGTTGTCACAGTGTCGTTGCTGTGGATTACCTTCGGGTCTACGTTAGCAACGGTTCGAGCGCTTGGACATGATCCAATCCCTCGGAGATGCCATGTCAGCAAACGACTAATTTCGACGAGTGGGCTATCAATAGATCCCTGGTCTTCTTCATCAGAATAACATTTTCTGTATTCTAGTTTTCCATTATGTTCTTCAATGTTCTATGGATTCAGCGTTCTGTACGAGGCTTCTCCGCTTCCAACTTGTGTCGAAGAAGGAGTCAACTAGTTGAGCTTCACTTGTCTTGGATTAACAACCTCTTTGGTTGCAAACCAAGTAAATCCTTTTTTGTCTCATACTTATTTTATGCAATTTAGCTTTGTTTATTAAAGTGTTTATCTTAATCAAAATCGAAAGTTTTGAAAAGGATATTTTTGTCATTTCAAGCAATTCATCATTCTTTTACCGACCACATAGGACCAACAAACTATTCATTTTTTTCTCTCTCTCTCTCATTTGCACGAGACATTTAATTAATCCCTTCTCTTTCCTTTCTCCAAATTTTTCTGTTTCACTTTCATCTAAAATTAATTTAAACACTCTAAATTTATTTTTTTAATTTTAATTTTAAAACTATAATAAAAAATAAAAAATAAAAATATATAAAATTAAATAAAAAATCAAAAATATTTTTTATTAATTTTTAATATCTTATTTTTTAATATTTAATTATAAATGAATAATAAAATAAAATTAATAAAGCTGATTTTATTAATACAAATAACAATAAAAATTACTTTGATATTGGTCTTCAGAAATCAACACCACAGCTTAATTATTAACATCATTGTGGTGTTGATTTTCGAAAATCATTACCACAGTATTATGAAAGTTTCAAATTGTTTTGACTATTGTTGGTATTAGATTCAGAGTGTAGCAGAAACATAGATTAAAATTAATTTTATCTCTCTCTTACATCATGGATTTCTTTATGGTACATATAGTTTTAAATAAAATAATATAAAAATATACCTTGAGTCCTTGATAAACGTGAATGATATATACCCCAAACAAATAAGAGTCTCAAGTGTGACTCTTCTAGTGGTATCCACGTGTACTAGATCATGAACTTGATACGATTCGTTAGATGTTAGCCTCTTAGATCGACAAAACATTTTTGAAGCACTATTGATCCTTTTGATGAAAGAAAGAGAGAAGTGAAAAAGAGCTTATGCATCCAACCTTTTCAAGGGTGGCTATTTATAGCCTCCAAGGAAGATGAAGAGTTAAAGTCTTCATTAATTCTTTATTTAAGTAGAATTATGTCCTCAATTAATTAGGAAGATGAAGAATTATGACCTCTATTAATTATTCATTTAAGTAGAATTATGACCTCCATTAATTCTTCAAGGAAGATGAAGAGTTATGACTCTTCAAATTTATCAAGGATCACTATGATTGTATCTATCCAAATTCTCTACTCCCTCTTCTTTGAATCAAATAAAACTATATTTGATCTTGATCCATATTAGCTTCCAATATTTCAGAATTAATTAATAATCCATTTAATTCTTATTGATTAATTTTGGTATTCACTAAAATAATCAGATATAGATAATGTTCATGTTTATGTGCTATGCGTGTGACCCTCTAGGTTTTATACACGAAGTTAGTGTAAATTCATACACAAACTAAGGAAATCTTCTAGCAATAATTTTTCGTCAACCAACATGATAAAATTAATATTAGTCTTAAACTATAAACCACCATAAATCAATTATTGTGTCTTTCAATCTCTTCATCTAGCTTACAACCCAATTAATTCATTATATTATGCATCATCACTAAATTAATAGCTTTACATGATTTTCAAGATATAATAGACTTCAATTAAATGATAAAATTATTCTTTCTATGGTCATGGATTTCAAGTCACTAATATCTTTATCAAGTGGCCAAGATGTTAACTCCTAATCCAAGAGAGTGATAAATCCTTCATTGACTCAACACTATTCTCTCTATGTTTTACCATACACCCAACTATTGTGTTAATTACAATCCAATAAAAGACAGCTTTTTGTTAGGACCTTCAGACGCGGCTAGAGAGCGAGGGTGTGAATAGCCGACCCCAAATTCTCGTTTCTTCCTACAATTTGAGTTAGCGCAGCGGAAATAAAAAGTAGAAACGAAAATGGAGAAGATCAAACCGCAAACATGACGATATAACGAGGTTCGGAGATGATACTCCTACTCCTCGGTGTGTCCGTAAGGTGGATGAATCCTATCAATCCGTCGGTGGATGAGACCCCGGAAAACCGGCTAATGAAAACTCCTTCTGGGTGGAGAAACCTCACCATAATTTCTCTTGCAACAGCAAGATCAGAGTACAAGAAATACAGCAAGAAGCCAAGAACAATATGAATGTAAAAACACTGGTTTGCTTGCCTTCTCGTCGACTGTTGATGAAGCAGCAACTTCACGGATGCCAACCACAGCAGCAACTGATCAGTTGGAAACCCAGCCGAGGGAAGCTCACACGAAGCTTTAGTAATGGAGAGCTCAGCAAAGCTCAGATCGCAAGGAGGAAGAAGAAGTTCACTATCTTTTTCAAAATAGCTCAACAGAGCTCCACCTCTTGTTTTATATGAACCTGCGAAGAAGAAGACATAGAAATCTAGCCGTTGTGACTCAACGGCTAGACCTGGACCGATCAGGCTCCACCTTGATCGATCTAGGACTGATCTGATCGGTCAGGGGACCGATCAGGCCCTAGGCTGATCGGTCCCCAGACCGATCCCAACTCTCACAGAGAGTTGGTTTAGGGCCCTGATCGGTCTGTGGACCGATCAGGCCATAGGTGGATTGGTCCACAGTCCGATCCCTCCTATTTCTTCTCCCAATCTGTTTGGTTACTGATTGGTCACCAGACCGATCAGATGACCCACAGTGAGAATCAGTGTATCACTGGATCGATCAGCAGACCGATCCAGATACCCATAGTATCACTGGATCGGTCAGCAGACCGATCCAATTTCTCAGCCTTAAACCCTAAAGCCTTCCTGATCTAGAGAACGAGCTACCGAGCCCTCTCTGACCTAGTCCGGAGAACGAGCTACCGAGCCCTCTCCGACTTCCACGTCCGGTCCAGAGAACGAGCTACCGAGCCCTCTCTGACCTAGTCCAGAGAACGACCTACCGAGCCCTCTCTGACCTAGTCCGGAGAACGAGCTACCGAGCCCTCTCCGACTTCCACGTCCGGTTCAGAGAACGAGCTACCGAGCCCTCTCCGACCTCCCATGCCAAGCTTCCATACTTGGACTTTTCCCGTGCCAAGCTCCCTGCTTGGACTTTTCCCGTGCCAAGCTCCCTGCTTGGACTTTTCCGTGCCAAGTCTCCATACTTGGACTTTTCCCGAATCAGGTCAACTCAAGTCGGTTCAACCAGGTCAACCTTGACCAAAGGTTGCACCCACAATCCCCCAAGTTCCTATTCTTGTCAAACATCAAAATATAACTTCTCTATTCTTGTCAAACATCAAAATATACCTCGAGTTAGGTCAACTCGAGTCGGGTCACCCAGGTCAACCTTGACCTAAGGTTGCACCAACAATCTCCCCCTTTTTGATGTTTGACAAAAACCATAATCAAGTTAGGTTAACCCGATAACCTAACTTAGGTTTTCCAATAGCTCTCCAATGTTCTTTCTTGAACATTCTCTGAACATTCTCCCTAAACTCCAATGTTCTTCCTTGAACATTCTCTGGATATTCTCCCCCTTTTTGACACACATCAAAAAGAGTGAATCAAGGTCAAGAGTTTCTTCCTAATGAAAGTCCCATACCTTTCATTGAAACCCTTAATTTCCCCCTTGATACTAAAGTCAACAATCAACTTAGTGATAATCCCATATCACTCATCCTCAGAAATCTTGACGAGTAAAAACTCCCCCTAAAAGTCAACTCTCCCTTGACAATTAGGTAAAACTCCCCCTAAAGTTCAACTCCTCCTTGACCATTGCACCAATAATGTCTTGGAGAGTTTCAACCCTTTAGAAATCTAAAGCACCAACTTCCATAGCTGAAATTTCAGACAACAGTCGAAAATCAGCATTTTGGCACGCTCTGATCGGTCACCAGACCGATCAGAACTTCACTGGATCGGTCCAGTGACCGATCCAGACTTCCCTGGACCGATCAGAATCTTCTCTGATCGGTCCACAATTCTCTGATAAGAATTTCTGATTTTTCTCCCGAAATTCAGAAACCCCTAGAAAATTACAGAAAATTCCAAAAATTGTAAAATTTTGAGGATACATTCCTCATAACATATATTATCATGGAAAAATAGTTTTCTATGAAAATAACTCCCATTTTTTAATCTTGATACAAAGTTCGAAAGACTTTGAAATATCACAAGGTTAATCCATCTTTGTATCAACTTGCTCAATGATGAATCACTAGAAAAGCTTCATCAAGATTTTTCAAATCAATTTTGAAATGATCTTAAACCATTCAATTTAGGACCACAATCTTAGGGCTAAATGTACATGACTTGTACACAAGTTTTCCCTATGATCCTCAAATTCGAATTAGGCTCATCTTGGTACAAGAACTATGCACCTTGATCCTAACTCATAATCCTAATATCTCACACACATCTAAGGTGTATCAAACACATCCAAGTCAATTTTGATGTGAGATATGGGTTTAGGTCATCTTAAGCTAAGTTCTCATGCTTTTTCTAAACAACAATTTGATCTCCATATCAAATTGTGTTTCTATCCTTAAATCAAATTAATTGATCATAAATGCAAGAGATGATGACATGACATAAAATAATATCATAAGTGGAAACATGTGCCAATGTCATGATGTCATGACATCAAGTATGAAACTTAAATAATGCATGACATATAACTAACCTAAGCATTATCATGACATTTCAAATGATAATAAAATAAATATGATGTCATGACATGACATATGACAAACAATGTATGACAAATAACATATAGAGGTATAGAAAATACCTAATTCTAGCTTTAGTTGTCATTTTTGATAATTTTGATCATTTTACCATAAATTCTATATTCCTAAGTGTAATAGACCTAAAATCATATACTAAAGATTTTTAGATCACTATGTGCCAATTAGATTGACCCTAGAAAACTCCTCAAATGTGGTTGGCACATCCTAATCACCTTAGGAATAATTTTTAATTTCATTTTCAAGGCTTGATTACACCTTGAAAATTCCTAAAATACCACCTTTTGCCATGAGTAGGTTAAC
This sequence comes from Zingiber officinale, assembly GCF_018446385.1. Lineage (NCBI taxonomy): Eukaryota > Viridiplantae > Streptophyta > Magnoliopsida > Zingiberales > Zingiberaceae > Zingiber > Zingiber officinale. Next base: position 134,184,578 of record NC_055997.1, on the reverse strand, counting down.
TACCTATCCAATTAAGGTTGGCACACCCTAAACCATCTAGCGTGAAGGAATCGCGCTCCTAGGAACCCAATACCTATTTGAGCTCATTGGGTTCACTAAATATTCACTAGGGATGACTTCCCTAGCAACCCTCCTAATGACCCTCCTAGGCTTTAAAGCCTTGGTCATTTGGGACTCATCAAGATCAACTCTAGGGGTGACTCCCCTTGTGACCTTGGTGATGGTTTTCTTAGCCCTAGGTCTTGTTCCATAATCGAATGGAACATTATGATAAGCGGGCTTGACCACTTGAGACTTAGGTTTGTGACCCAAACCTCTCATGTCCTTGGGCTTTGATTTTTGACCCTTAGACCCTAGAGTTGACTTCTCCAAATTCTTAAGAGTCTTTTCTAAAGTGTCAAGTCTTGACCTCAAGACTTGATTTTCCTTCTTTAATACCTCAAGCTTTAATTTTCCATTTTTCTTTGAGGTATTCCTAGGCATATGTCTAGTTGTTTTGGGATTCCTATCTAGGTTTTCCTTAACCTTAGATGAGTTAACTCTAGGGTTGGCATTTCTAGCATTGTCCTTATCTAGGCTAACATGTTTGACACCTAAGCACATGTTTCGGTGTCTATGGTTATCATGCTTATCATTATTGACAATTGCAATAAAACTACTAGCATGTGTCTTATTAAAATTGCAAGAATGTGCCTTAAAGGATACCTTAGGGTTTGCCTTAGCTCCCCCCATAGATGTGCTTGGTCTCTTGTCCTTGTGAGGTTGCCTCCCCCTTGGACATTGACTCCTATAATGTCCCCTTTGCTTGCATTGGAAGCACACCACGTGCTCCTTGCCCTTGCGTATCGGGACTCCGGCTTCCTTGACTTTTGGTGCCGGTGGAGTCTTCCTAATCCTCTTTGGACATTTACTTTTGTAATGCCCATATTCCCTACACTCAAAGCACATTATATGTAATTTACTTGAAATTAAGTTGCTTGAGTTACCTAGGGTTGAGGATGGATATAAGCTCTCTCCTTCATCCCTTTCGGAGGTAGAGGCTTCTTCTTCTTGCTCCAGTCTTGAAGAAGAACTCTCCTCCTCTTCTTCCTTAGATGTTGAGTAGCCCTCAACTTCTAATTCCATACCTCCATATGTGAGCTACTTGACTCACTTGACTCCTCTTCATGACTTGAATTGGAGCTCTCCTCATGGAACTTAGCCAAGTTGTTCCACAACTTCTTGGCATTGTTGTATCCACCTATCTTACACAAGATATCATTAGGTAATGAAAATTCAAAGATTTTCGTTACCTCATCGTTGATTATGGATTGGTGGATTTGTTCCTTCGTCCACTTCTTCTTCTCGAGAGGTTCTCCTTCTTTATCCACCGGAGGAATAAAACCTACTTGTACACAATTCCAATTTACTAGGTTAGTCATAAGAAAAATACTTCATTCTTACCTTCCAATACGCGAAGTCGTCGCGATCGTAGAAGGGTGGAATCGTGACGTCTTCTCCAAGTTGATCCATTCTCTAGCTTGTGCTCCCCCGGGTGTTAGTCCGACGAAGAGCAACCTCGCTTTGATACCACTTGTTAGGACCTTCGGACGCGGCTAGAGAGGGGGGGTGTGAATAGCCGACCCCAAATTCTCGTTTCTTCCTACAATTTGAGTTAGTGCAGCGGAAATAAAAAGTAGAAACGAAAATGGAGAAGATCAAACCTCAAACATGACGATATAACGAGGTTCGGAGATGATACTCCTACTCCTCGGCGTGTCCATAAGGTGGACGAATCCTATCAATCCGTCGGTGGATGAGACCCCGGAAAACCGGCTAATGAAAACTCCTTCTGGGTGGAGAAACCTCGCCACAATTTCTCTTGCAACAGCAAGATCAGAGTACAAGAAATACAGCAAGAAGCCAAGAACAATATGAATATAAAAACACTGGTTTGCTTGCCTTCTCGTCGACTGTTGATGAAGCAGCAACTTCACGGATGCCAACCACAGCAGCAACTGATCAGTTGGAAACCCAGCCGAGGGAAGCTCACACGAAGCTTTAGTAATGGAGAGCTCAGCAAAGCTCAGATCGCAAGGAGGAAGAAGAAGTTCACTATCTTTTTCAAAACAGCTCAACAAAGCTCCACCTCTTGTTTTATATGAACCTGCGAAGAAGAAGCATAGAAATCTAGCCGTTGTGACTCAACGGCTAGACCTGGACCGATCAGGCTCCACCTTGGTCGATCCAGGACTGATCTGATCGGTCAGGGGACCGATCAGGCCCTAGGCTGATCGGTCCCCAGACCGATCCCAACTCTCACAGAGAGTTGGTTTAGGGCCCTGATCGGTCTGTGGACCGATCAGGCCATAGGTGGATCGGTCCACAGACCGATCCCTCCTATTTCTTCTCCCAATCTATTTGGTTACTGATCGATCACCAGACCGATCAGATGACCCACAGTGAGAATCAGTGTATCACTGGATCGATCAGCAGACCGATCCAGATACCCATAGTATCACTGGATCGGTCAGCAGACCGATCCAATTTCCCAACCTTAAACCCTAAAGCCTTCCTGATCTAGAGAACGAGGTACCGAGCCCTCTCTGACCTAGTCCGGAGAATGAGCTACCGAGCCCTCTCCGACTTCCACGTCCGGTCCAGAGAATGAGCTACCGAGCCCTCTCTGACCTAGTCCAGAGAACGAGCTACCGAGCCCTCTCTGACCTAGTCCAGAGAATGAGCTACCGAGCCCTCTCCGACTTCCACGTCCGGTCCAGAGAACGAGCTACCGAGTCCTCTCCGACCTCCCATGCCAAGCTTCCATACTTGGACTTTTCCCGTGCCAAGCTCCCTGCTTGGACTTTTCCCGTGCCAAGCTCCCTGCTTGGACTTTTCCGTGCCAAGTCTCCATACTTGGACTTTTCCTGAATCAGGTCAACTCAAGTCGGTTCAACCAGGTCAACCTTGACCAAAGGTTGCACCCACAATCCCCCAAGTTCCTATTCTTGTCAAACATCAAAATATAACTTCCCTATTCTTGTCAAACATCAAAATATAACTCGAGTCAGGTCAACTCGAGTCGGGTCACCCAGGTCAACCTTGACCTAAGGTTGCACCAACACTTTTAACAACGTCAAAGCACATAACTCCACGCATAGTATAAATGAAGGTCTCAAATCAAAAGATCAGTTATACTCGTTCATAAGAGGAATGACTAATGATGCTTAATATGTGGTCTCCTCTTAAGTGGGTTGTGCCCAGTGTACCTCTAAACTCAAGATACCCCCAAGTACAACTTGGATATACATCTCTCGGTCTATCTCAACCTAGTCATACTCAACGTTGATCTATATATCCATATCCACTCTAGATATCTATTTGATTAAGGACTATTTTAAGATTAATATACTCATTAATCCATGAAACTATTATTAATCATATACATATCGAAAAGTAAATGATTAATGATAAATACTTATCTTTATGAAATAATTATCCATAAAATATATAAAGAGTGTCTTGACACATAAGTGCACACACTAATAATTGAGAGGACCTTAAATAGTAAACGAGGGCTTATTTGGACTCATGTTCACCTAATAAACACATAGGATTTAGAATGAGTTTGATCAGAGTTCTCTAGGTCCATCAATCGGTTTCGACCAAAATCCATTAATGGACCTAGGAGACTTGGAGTTCTAAATACTTGAAATGAGATGGAAGAGGTGAGTGTGTAAAAGGAAGATATGGTGAGAAATCATGGTCTTAAGTCTCCTACATGAAATTATAGATCCGTACAAATTGGCATTAAGTCTGAAACCTTCTGAGCAATGTTCGAAATCTTTTACGATGATAATGGAGGGCACCCTTTGACTATAAGGCACTACAGAAACCTACAGGAGTTGGAATCAGTCCGATCAGAGTTCTCTAGGTCAATCAATAGATTTTGACCAAAATTCTTTGATAAACCTAAATGACTTGAGATTTCTAAATTTTTGTAATGAGATGGAAGTGTGGAGTGTATAGAAGGTAGATATGGTTAGAAATCTTGGTTCTGAGTCTTTTACATAAAGTTGTAAGTACATGTCAATTGACACACAATCTTAAACTTTCTAAATATTTTTGAGCAATGTTTAGAATCTTTTACAATGATAATGGAGAGCACCCTTGGACTCCAGGGAACTGTAAAAACCTACAGGAGTTGGAATGAGTCTGATTAGAACTCTCTAAATCCATCAATGAGTTTTGACTAAAACTCATTGATAGATCTAGATGACTTGGATTTCTAAAATTTTATAATGAAATGAAAGTGTATATATATATATATATATATATATATATATATATATATATGGCATCCAATCCTGGTCCTAATATATGTAGGCGAAGTGATGATCACGTGTCAACTAGCACAGACTGTGGTACTGGTTTTTGAAGATGATCCAAGACTGTGTTGGGAAGCACGACCTAGCCGTATGGTATGTTGGATGTGTTGGATTGTAAAGTTCGCTAGAGATCCAACAGGATGTGTCCTCGATAAGCAATAGAGAAAAGCACGATCGTGCCCCTTGTACAACCTGTCCATGTTTCACTCTAGAAGTCTTTTTGCTGCTCCGTTATTTGGTAGTACATTTTTTTACAAAATTTTATTTCCAATGTTAGTTGGGTTGGAACCTTTAAACAGATCTCAATTCTTCCTAGGGCCTTTGAATTAATAATATTTTATCCTCAATAAGTTTGTCATTGGGAAAGCCTGATGCTTCAAGTTCAACCCTTTGTAACTTGGTGGTGCATTGGGCATAGTTGGTTATTATGAATGAGGTAATTCGATGCATGAAATTACTGTCAATGTGGGATCCTGAAAAAGGGTAGGGCATCTATTATATACAGTTTTACCTTACATTGCAAGAGACAATTTTCACGATTCGACCGTAATCATAAGGTCATATGACAATAATTTTATTATTGCACAAAGTTCCCCTTCTCATAGTTGCTTATCATCATGAATAAAATGTTTGTTCTAATAAAAATATTTGCGGATTGGCTAAGATATCTCTTGCTACCAGCATCTACTCTCTAATAGATTATTTCATTCTAACCTTCTATATATGTACAAGGTAAATAAGTGGTCCTATTGTTGTGGATGTTGTCTTACCATTGGCTTCTCAACTTCATTGAATCAGTGCAATATTGTGGTTGCAATTGGAAGACTTCACAACTAGTTTCTAGTTTTATTGAGCCCCTTCTTTTTGCATAGTCTTGTCAAACAAAAAGTCATGGGATATTCTTCTACACCAAAAAGAAAGGCTATAAATTGTGGCAACCTGTTGTTCCAATAATTGCTAATATCTTACCTAAGTCAGGCTAACTAAAGTCAAGAACATCCTAAGGATGAGTTCTCCTAGGTGATTGCCACATAAGAGATTCTTGTTTGCAGAATTTGCTCATATGCGCAAGTACAACAATTAAAGAATGTTGCATGACCAAACTGTTCTGTGTAGATTACATGGTAGATAGCTAGATGTGATAATCAGATTGACTATAAAAGCATAACAAAATAAAGATCTGATGCTTTCTTCTCCTTCACTTCCATGTAATGATATTTTTGTTCCCTAAGAAAGCGGTTTTTTATGTAAAGGAATGATCATGTTTCCTTTTTTATTAAAAGAACTATTCTAATTTCAAAACTACAAAAAAGAACATTAAAAATAGTGTTATTCCCTTTCTACTTCTTCCATCAACCTTATAAATTCCATGCTATTTTTCAATATATGAGTATGATATAAAAAAATATTAGGCTTACACTAGGCCTGATATTGGACCATATCAGGCCCAGCGTAAACCTGATATTTTTCATATAAATCCCAACATGTATGATATGGAAAAATGTCAAGCTCAAGCTAGACCTGATATTGAATCAAATCAGGTTCAGAGTAGGCCTGATATGGGAAAATATCAGGCCCCGTGGGCCCAGCGGTGGACTTGATATAGGAACATATCAGACCCTTTTTAATCCTAAATAGAGGAGATGTATTGGAAAAGTAAAAGAGAAGATTTAGGAGGTTGGCGAGAGAGGTAGGAAGAGTAGGAGATGTATTTTTGGTGGTTTTTGATAGTTTTAAAATTATGATGCTTATGATGCTCCCTTGGCTACTCTATTTTTGGCAAAATAGAAAGAGAACTTGAGAATTTCAGTCATTTACCAATCACTATTTCTTTCTTTCTTTTTCAGCTTCATCAAGTCAGTGTATCTTACTATTTTGATAATTTGATAATTATTTTGTTTTGGGGCTTTCAGGCGCACTGCTTACTTTCTTGTGGGTGGTAATGAGATGACAAAGTTAAAGCAGCAAAGTTAATGTAAGTATTGTGCAACTGGATCATCAACATCCACATAAGATACATATTGTGCAACTGGATCATCAACATGCACATAAGATTTAACTTGTTCTTCAATTGACAATTGTTTGACATTATGCATAATACTCTCCAAATCATGCTACTCTGTCCAACATGTGCGTATGGATTTCATGAATGCACTCTGCCTGTTTATCATTTTACATTCATTAGACAGTATATCATGTTCATCTTAATGAATGTCATGAGTGCAGATGGTTTGAACTGTTTTCTGCTATCCTGATGATTCCTAGTACATGTTCTCATGGTTTAATATCCTCTTAACTAATTCAGATAGGTTGAACTCTGTTTTATTGAAATGGACTTGTGATACTCTTCCTCATTTATGTTTTTCTAACAATTGGAATTATTGTGTAGAAAAATAAATTATATAATGTTCTCGTTTGACAATCATCCTTTGTTTACAAATAATGGGACAAATTAATGATATACATCCCTGATCCTAATAAGAATGCATACATTTTGACAAATTGATCTTCCAGTTGAACTGAGGCTCGCCATCCATGCTGCATGATTTGTGATTATCAATGGACGAGGTATGTGATAAGAAGGGCAGTGATCAGAAGAATATATGCTATTCCTTGGTCTATAGTTTTACCTGCAAAGAGGAGATAATTAGTTATTTTACCACAGATTTAAAGACAGGAAATTGATCAACTGTGAAAATGAATTCAATTACATACCATCATTGGTCGAAGCTGCTCCTTCTATGGTTGTCATCGCTTTTATTGTCGTAGTTGTTCCTTGACACACTAATGGATGAAGAAGCACGGCGATCAATGCATAGGTTAGCATGAGAACTGAAACCTTGAAGGAGGCCATAAGTGATCTCGAATGAACACTGTGAAGTGAGGGTAGAAGTGATATTGTTGAGCAAATGGATTGATGCCTAAGTTTGTATTCCTCGCTAGCTAATTGCATGGATGTATATACATATTGAGATATAGCATACAATATACACTGGGTGATTTCAACGGCCCAATAGAGCCACCACATTTGATCAAGTTAGGATGGTTTAAATGAATTATTAATCAAACGTAAACTGGGCGCTTGACGTCTGCGGAAGCATTAATTATTGAAGTCAGTTAATGACCAATTAATGCCTTTAATTAATTGTTTCATACTTAGCCATCCGGCAAATGGTTGTTTACTTTGTCATGGTTTATTAGCTTAATATCTTGGTGGTGGTCGAGTCAAGGTTTAAGTTGTGGTAGAGTACAATGATACTAGAATTATCAATTTAAGTTGGATCTATCACATTTGTCGCCTGTCAAATAATTTAGTTTGGTTGGATTAATATATTATCAATTTATTTAAAAATAGGTCTAGGTGAGTTAACTTGCTTGGGTCCGTGACCTGTGCAAGTTAACCTGCGATGGACTTGGATTGTCTACGGATTGAAAGAAAAATTCTACAATTTTTTTTTTCAAAAATAAATAGAAGAAGCAGAACCAGAGATTTAGAGGTGAAATTAAAAAAAATAAATATGAATTCTACTTTTCAGAAAACATTAAAAAACTATAATAAAAAAAAGTCTTTCCATAATTTCTTTGTGATAAGTAATCTCCAAAAATAATAAACACATAAAAATCTATTTGATTACGGTTCCATAAAAATCATAAGCCCTAAACTCATCTAATCCTAACCCAAATTGAAAATTTTAAATCTTTTTTGTAGTTATTTTTTTTGGTGGGCTTGTGGGTTGACCTGTAACCTTTCATCAGTTGGATTGGATTGAGGATTTTCTAATCCGCTAAGATGACAAATAGGCCCACTAGCTTCGCTATGTGTTAGTCCGTCTGATAACTCTAAATGATACATGCTTTATCAAAATTTTAGAAAATATACTATACAAATTCCATGGTTGAAAAGTATTTTTATACATAAAAAGGTTTTTCAGCAAATTCCTAAAGGGTGCACTTCAAGTTTGATTTTGCCCAAAAGACATATCCAAATTTTATTCTTTCCAAAAGACATACTTTATTCTAATTTTACCTTATGACAACTATATAAGTCCCCTAGGTTAGTTTTGATATGGTCAACCAGGTTAAGTTAGGTCCTGTTGTGTTTAATCCTTGTATCTAAGTGTGTAGGAGTTTAGGAACATAAAAAGTTGAGCAGAAGACGTAACTAGCAAGAAGAATGATATGAGAAGGGAGTCAACAGGCTCGGTGCATCCAAGAATTGAGGTGCTACAGAAGAATACGCTAGCAGACGAGATGGTCTAGGCGCCCAGACATGGAAAAATACAATCTTAAAGCCGTTGCGTGGAGATAAAGTTTACCTCGCTGGGGGTGCCCTGAGAGGGTCCAAGCACAAGGAGATGTCATGTCTGCAAACAACTAGTTTTGACCAATGGACTATAAATATAGCCCTAGTTTTCTTCATTCAGAACAACACTTTTTGTATTAGAATTTTCTATTATGTTCTTCAAAGTTCTGTGCGTTCAACGTACTGCACGAGACTTCTCTGTCACCAACTTGTGTCAAAGAAGGAGTCGACTAGTTGAGTTTCACTTGTCTTGGATTAGCAACCTTCATGGTTACAAACCAAGTAAATCCTTTTTTGTCTCATATTTATTTTACGTAATTTAGTTTCATTTATTAAAGTGTTTGTCTTAATTAAAGTTGAAAGTTTCAGAAAGAGTAGTTTTGTCATTTCAGGCAATTCACCCCATCATATTGGTCGCACCAGGACCAATAAGTGATATCAGAGTGAGGATGCTTCAGAAGGACTAATATAATCGCCGAACGAAGCAACAAAATTGATGGCCGGACCAAGCATCAATCTGCTAAAGTTCAAAGGGGAGTTCACACATTGGAAATGCCGAATAGAGTTATTCTTTAAAACTGATTTCGAAATGTTTTTAATAATCAAGTACGGTTTTATAGTTCCCAAGAATCAATAAACAGAGGAGACAGAAGAATACCTATGGATGAAAAAGGAGCAAAACAATTTCGTAGCCAATAGCCAAGCTGAATACCACTTGCTAAGCATATTACTGCCCCAAGAAGTCAACCGCAACGGAAGCTACTCCTCAGGTAAAGAACTCTGGAAAAAACTCCTAGAGCTCCATGAAGGCATAACCGAAGCAAAGCTTGCACGATGAGACATTCTTCGGAATTAATTGACAACCCTCCATTTGGAAAAAGGTGAGATGGTAGCTCAACTATACTCGAAGATCAAGGAATTGATCACCAGGTTAATCAATATCGGCAAAACGATGACCAACCGGGAGTCAGTCTGCTACACACTCAATGTCTTTCCCAGAACTCCAAAGTGGTTCTCGATGATAGTCGCCTACTATATATCAAAGGACATAGAGGTAAGTACGCTAGATGGTCTGTTTTCAACATTAGAATTACACGAATCTAGATGTGCAGGTGTAAGAAAAGAGTCAAGCTAGAACCTGGCACTGAGAGCCAATAAGAAGGATGAACCTGAGTCAAACTCAGATCTTGGTAGAGACCAAGAAGCATATATAGTAAGGAAGTTTAATTTTTTTAAAAATCTAACAAGTTTAAAGAGAAGCAGATCAGGAAAAATCCAAGAAGCAAAAGAAATGTCCGATGTTACAATTGTGACACATAAAAGATGACTACTTAGAACCCAAGAAGGAGAAAGACAAAGGGCCAAGGCTAACCAAGCACAAGAATTTCAAGGCCACTTAGGATGAAAGTTCTTCACCTGAATCTGAGATTGAAGCCTATGTTGGACTAGCACTGATGGCTAGTCACAAAGAACCGAGCAACTCGAAAGCTAGCATTGATGAAGGGCGAGTCACATCAGATGAATACAATGATGCAGGGGGAGAATCCACTTTCAGATTCGACATGGTAAGTGAGGTATGCCTCTTACATCCTGATTAACTATATGTAGGAACAAAGTCTATGTCCAAATCTTTATGTAAGTTTAAAACTAAGAACATAAATTTAAAAAGGGAAAATATGAACTTGAAAACAATTTTAGCTAAAGCATGTCCACTAGAAGAATTTAATAAAGTTAAAACTGAAAATGCAAAATTAAAAAAACAAATAGAAAATTTAAAAAATTCTACATGTTCAAATTTTGCTACCTCAAATTTAAGAAATTATAAGGGTTAAATTGATATTATAGATTCCATAAGGGTTAAATAAGAAAAGTGATAAGAAAGTACATTTCAAGAAAATTTCTGATTAATCTAGTAGGTAGGAACCTATATAGGGTTCCAAAATCATGTTTAGGTTAAATCTTTATGCATGTTTTAATTTTAATTTACTTTAATATTTTTGTTGCTAGCTTAAAATTATCTAACTTTTTCAAATAAATTATTTCATATTTTTTCTATTCAAAATTAATTAGATCTTAATTTTTTCATGAAAATGGATTTTATTACTTATCAGGAGGAAAAACTTTGAAATTTTTTGACCGCTAATAAATTTTCTACTAATTTTTTATCCAAATATCGATTTTTAATATTAACAATTTTTTAAAAATCAATCTTCAAAAATCTATTTTTTTACCGATATAATTTCTTTTTTACATAGAAAATATTACAAAATTTTTTGACCTCAAAATCTATTATTAAATATTTTTTAAAGAAAATATATCTCTCAGTATAAAATAATTAATTACTGCTTATATTAATTTTATTTATTTGTGAAAATTTTATTAGAATTCTGGATTATTGTGTTTTCATAGTGATTTTTTTTTTAATTTTCAAAGGTTAAAAATTATTTTAAAATTATTTTACTAAAGACTGGTTTTTAAATCGTAAAAATTTATATTTAAAAAAAAAAGAATTTTCATAATTTTTTTAAATCTTGTCACTATTTAAATAACCTTGATTTTTTTTTTCAATATTCACCCTTATTTTAATGTGATTAAAGGGGGGATAGAAAAGAGTAAGTCTAGGTTGATGCATATTAAAAAAGAAGAGACTATAAGTATCTCATATTAGTTTTGATGTGTTCAACTAGGTTAAGTTATGTCCTATTATGTTTAATCTTTGTGTCTAAGTGTGCTGGAGCATAAAAACACAAGAAGTCGAGCGGAAGATACAGCTAGTGAGAAAGATGACACCGGAAGGAAATCGACGACCTTGGTGCATCCGAGAGACGAGTTGTTGTGGAAGAGTACATTAGCAGATGAGAAGGAAGCGCACGACATCTTGAGGGACGAGAAGCCAGAGCAGAAGACTGTTCGAGGAAAAGGCTGGAGTTGTATTTGGGTGATCTCAACTTTGGAAGGTCGGGGGATCACCTAAGCGATTAGAGAAGAAGTCATTGACCGAAGAAGGTGTCGGATGGGCAACGCATGGTTGACTGATCCAGGCGCTCAGACCAGTTGGTTCGGGCGCTCAGACCACCAAGGTGCCTAACAGGCATGTTGTCACAGTGTCGTTGTTGTGGATTACCTTCGGGTCTACGTCAGCAACGGTTCGAGCGCTTGGACACGATCCAAGCCCTCGGAGATGCCATGTCAGGAAACGACTAGTTTCGACCAGTGGGCTATCAATAGATCCCTAGTCTTCTTCATCAGAATAACATTTTCTGTATTCTAGTTTTCCATTATGTTCTTCAAAGTTCTATGGGTTCAGCGTTCTGTACGAGGCTTCTCCGCTTCCAACTTGTGTCGAAGAAGGAGTCAACTAGTTGAGCTTCACTTGTCTTGGATTAACAACCTCTTTGGTTGCAAACTAAGTAAATCTTTTTTTGTCTCGTACTTATTTTATGCAATTTAGTTTCGTTTATTAAAGTGTTTATCTTAATCAAAGTCGAAAGTTTTGAAAAGGATATTTTTGTCGTTTCAAGCAATTCATCATTCTTTTATCGACCACACAGGACCAACAAATTATTCATTTTTTCTTTTTTTTTTCTCTCTCTCATTTGCATGAGACATTTAATTAATCTCTTCTCTTTCCTTTCTCCAAATTTTTCTCTTTCACTTTCATCTAAAATTAATTTAAACACTCTAAATTTATTTTTTTAAATTTAAATTTTAAAACTATAATAAAAAATAAAAAAATATAAAATTAAATAAAACATCAAAAATATTTTTTTTTATTTTTTAATATCTTCTTTTTTAATATTTAATTATAAATGAATAATAAAATAAAATTAATAAAGCTGATTTTATTAATAAAAATGACAATAAAAATTACTTTGATGTTGGTCTTCAGAAATCAACATCACAGCTTAATTATTAACATCGTTGTGGTGTTGATTTTCGAAAATCATTACCACAGTATTATGAAAGTTTCAAATTGTTTTGACAATTGTTGGTATCAGATTCAGAGTGTAGCAGAATACATAGATTAAAATTAATTTTTTCTCTCTCTTACATCATGGATCTCTTTATGGTTCATATAGTTTTAAATAAAATAATATAAAAATATACCTTGAGTCCTCGATAAACGTGAATGATATATACCACAAACAAATAAGAGTCCCAAGTGTGACTCTTCTAGTGGTACCCACGTGTACTAGATCACGAACTTGATACGATCCGTTAGATGTTAGCCTCTTAGATCGACAAAACCTTTTTGAAGCACTATTAATCCTTTTGATCGAAGAAAGAGAGAAGTGAAAAAGAGCTTATGCATCCAACCTTTTCAAGGGTGGCTATTTATAGCCTCCAAGGAAGATGAAGAGTTAAAGTCTTCATTAATTCTTTATTTAAGTAGAATTATGTCCTCAAATATTTAGGAAGATGAATAGTTATGACCTCTATTAATTATTCATTTAAGTAGAATTATGACCTCCATTAATTCTTCAAGGAAGATGAAGAGTTATGACTCTTCAAATTTGTCAAGGATCACCATGATTGTATCTATCCAAATTCTCTACTCCCTCTTATTTGAATCAAATAAAACTATATTTGATCTTGATCCATATTAGCTTCCAATATTTCAGAATTAATTAATAATCCATTTAATTCTTATTGATTAATTTTGGTATTCACTAAAATAATCAGATATAGATAATGTTCATGTTTATGTGCTATACGTGTGACCATCTAGGTTTTATACATGAAGATAGTGTAAATTCATACACAAACTAAGGTAATCTTCTAGCAACAATTTTTGGTCAACCAACGTGATAAAATTAATATTAGTCTTAAACTATAAACCATCATAAATCAATTATTGTGAAATTCAATCTCTTCATCTAGCCTACAACCCAATTAATTCATTATATTATGCATCATCACTAAATTAATAGCTTTAATTGATTTTCAAGATATAATAGACTTCTCTTAAATGATAAAATTATTCCTTCTATGGCCATGGATTTCAGGTCACTAATATCTCTATCAAATGACCAAGAAGTTAACTCCTAATCCAAGAGAGTGATAAATCCTTCATTGACTCAACACTATTCTCTCTATGTTTTACCATACACCCAACTATTGTATTAATTACAATCCAATTAAAGACAGCTTTTAACAACATCAAAGTACATAACTCCACGCATAATATAAATGAAGGTCTCAAATCAAAAGATCAGTTACATTCGTTCATAAGAGGAATGACTAATGATGCTTAATATGTAGTCTCCTCTTAAGCGGGTTGTGTCTAGTGTACCTCTAAACTCAAGATACCCCCAAGTACAACTTGGATATACATCTCTCAGTCTATCTCGACCTAGTCATACTCAACGTTGATCTATATATCCATATCCACTCTAGATATCTATTTGATTAAGGAATATTTTAAGATTAATATACTCATTAATCCATGAAACTATTATTAATCATATGCATATATGAAAGTAAATGATTAATGATAAATACTTATCTTTATAAAATAATTATCCATAAAATATATAAAGAGTGTCTTGACACATAAGTGCACACACTAATAGTTGAGAGGACCTTAAATAGTAAACGAGGGCTTATTTGGACTCATGTTCACCTAATAAACACATAGGATTTGGAATGAGTTTGATCAGAGTTCTCTAGGTCCATCAACCGGTTTCTACCAAAATCTATTAATGGACCTAGGAGACTTGGAGTTCTAAAAACTTGAAATGAGATGGAAGAGGTGAGTGTGTAAAAGGAAGATATGGTGAGAAATCATGGTCTTGAGTCTCCTACATGAAATTATAGATCCGTACTAATTGGCACTAAGTCTGAAACCTTCTGAGCAATGTTCGAAATCTTTTACGATGATAATGGAGGGCACCCTTGGACTATAAGGCACTACAGAAACCTACAGGAGTTGGAATCAGTTCGATCAGAGTTTTCTAGGTCAATCAATAGATTTTGACGAAAATTCTTTTATAAACCTAAATGACTTGAGATTTCTAAATTTTTGTAATGAGATGGAAGTGTGGAGTGTATAGAAGGTAGATATGGTTAGAAATCTTGGTTCTGAGTCTTTTACATAAAGTTATAAGTACATGTCAATTGACACAAAGTCTTAAACTTTCTAAATATTTTTGAGCAATGTTAAGAAGCTTTTACAATGATAATGGAGAGCACCCTTGGACTCTAGGGAACTGTAAAAACCTATAGGAGTTGGAATGAGTCTGATTAGAACTCTCTAAATTCATCAATGAGTTTTGACTGAAATCCATTGATAGATCAAGATGACTTGGATTTTTAAAATTTTATAATGAAATGAAAGTGTGTAGAAGATATATATATATATATATATATATATATATATATATATATATATATATATATATATATATATATATATACATATATATATATATGCCATTCAATCCTGGTCCTAATATATGTGGGCGAAGTGATGATCACGTGTCAACTAGCACAGACTGTGGTACTGATTTTTGAAGATGATCCAAGACTGTGTTGGGAAGCACGACCTAGCCGTATGGTATGTTGGATGTGTTGGATCGTAAAGTTTGCTAGAGATCCAACAGGATGTGTCCTCGATAAGCAATAGAGAAAAGCACGATCATGCCCCTTGTACAACCTGTCCATGTTTCACTCTAGAAGTCTTTTTGCTGCTCCGTTATTTGGTAGTACATTTTTTAAAAAAAATTTATTTCCAATGTTAGTTGGGTTGGAACCTTTAAACAGATCTCAATTCTTCCTAGGGCCTTTGAATTAATAATATTTTAACCTCAATAAGTTTGTCATTGGGAAAGCCTGATGCTTCAAGTTCAACCCTTTGTAACTTGGTGGTGCATTGGTCATAGTTGGTTATTATGAAAGAGGTTATTCGATGCATGAAGTTACTGTCAATGTGGGATCCTGAAAAAGGGTTGGGCGTCTATTATATACAATTTTACCTTACATTGCAAGAGTCTATTTTCATGATTCGATCGTAATCATAAGGTTATATGACAATAATTTTATTATTGCACAAAGTTCCCCTTCTCATAGTTGCTTATCATCATGAATAAAATGTTTGTGCTAATAAAAATATTTGCGGATTGGCTAAGATATCTCTTGCTACCAGCATCTACTGTCTAATAGATTATTTCATTCTAACCTTCTATATATGTACAAGGTAAATAAGTGGTCCTATTGCTGTGGATGTTGTCTTACCATTGGCTTCTCAACGTCAGTGAATCAGTGCAATATTGTGGTTGCAATTGGAAGACTTCACAACTAGTTTCTAGTTTTATTGAGCCCCTTCTTTTTGCATAGTCTTGTCAAACAAAAAGTCATGGGATATTCTTCTACACCAAAAAGAAAGGCTATAAATTGTGGCAACCTGTTGTTCCAATAAATGCTAATATCTTACCTAAGTCAGGCTAACTAAAGTCAAGAACATCCTAAGGATGAGTTCTCCTAGGTGATTGCCACATAAGAGTACCAATGTATTCTTGTTTGCAGAATTTGCTCATGTGCGCAAGTTCAACAATTAAAGAATGTTGCATGACCAAACTGTTCTGTGTAGATTACATGGTAGATAGCTAGATGTGACAATCAGATTGACTATAAAAGCATAACAAAATAAAGATCTGATGCTTTCTTCTCCTTCACTTCCATGTAATGATATTTTTGTTCCCTAAGAAAGCGGTTTTTTATGTAAAGGAATTATCATGTTTCCATTTTTATTAAAAGAAATATCCTAATTTCAAAACTACAAAAAAGAATATTAAAAATAGTGTTATTCCCTTTCTACTTCTTCCACCAGCCTTTTAAATTCCATGCTATTTTTCAATATATGAGCATGATATAAAAAAAAATATTAGGCCTACACTATGTCTGATATTGGACCATATCAGGCCTAGCGTGAGCCTGATATTTTTCATATAAATCCCAACATGTATGATATGGAAATATATCAAGCTCAAGCTAGACCTGATATTGGATCAAATCAAGTTCAGAGTAGGCCTGATATGGGAAAATATCAGGCCCCGTGAGCCCAACGGTGGACTTGATATAGGAATATATCAGACCCTTTTTAATCCTAAATAGAGGAGCTGTATTGGAAAAGTAAAAGAGAAGATTTAGTAGGTTGGCGGGAGAGGTAGGAAGAGTAGGAGATGTATTTTTGGTGGTTTTTGATAGTTTTAAAATTATAATGCTTATAATGCTCCCTTGGCTACTCTATTTTTGGCAAAAGAGAAAGAGAGAATTTCAGTCATTTACCAATCACTATTTCTTTCTTTCTTTTTCATCTTCATCAAGTCATTGTATCTTACTATTTTGATAATTTGATAATTATTTTGTTTTGGGGCTTTCAGGCACACTGCTTACTTTCTTGTGGGTGGTAATGAGATGACAAAGTTAAAGCAGCAAAGTTAATGTAAGTATTGTGCAACTGGATCATCAACATGCACATAAGATCTAACTTGCTCTTCAATTGACAATTGTTTGACATTATGCATAATACTCTCCAAATCTTGCTACTCTGTCCAACATGTGCGTATGGATTTCATGAATGCACTCTGCCTGTTTATCATTTTACATTCATTAGACGGTATATCATGTTCATCTTAATGAATCTCATGAGTGCAGATGGTTTGAACTGTTTTCTGCTATCCTGATGATTCCTAGTACATGTTCTCAGGGTTTAATATCCTCTTTACTAATTCAGATGGGTTGAAGTCTGTTTTATTGAAATGGACTTGTGATACTCTTCCTCATTTATGTTTTTCTAACAATTGGAATTATTGTGAAGAAAAATAAATTATATAATGTTCTCGTTTGACAATCATCCTTTATTTCATCATCCTTTGTTTACAAATAATGGGACAAATTAATGATATACATCCCTGATCCTAATAAGAATACATACATTTTGACAAATTGATCTTCCAGTTGAACTGAGGCTTGCCATCCATGCTGCATGATTTGTGATTATCAATGGACGAGGTATGTGATAAGAAGGGCAGTGATCAGAAGAATATATGCTATTCCTTGGTCTATAGTTTTACCTGCAAAGAGGAGATAATTAGTTATTTTACCACAGATTTAAAGACACGAAATCCAACTGTGAAAATGAATTCAATTACATACCATCATTGGTCGAAGCTGCTCCTTCTATGGTTGTCATCGCTGTTTTTGTCGTAGTTGTTCCTTGACATACTAATGGATGAAGAAGCACGGCGATCAATGCATAGGTTAGCATGAGAACTGAAACCTTGAAGGAGGCCATAAGTGATCTCGAATGAACACTGTGAAGTGAGGGTAGAAGTGATATTGTTGAGCAAATGGATTGATGCCTATGTTTGTATTCCTCGCTAGCTACTTGCATGGATATATATACATACTGAGATATAGCATACAATATACACTGGGGGATTTCAACGGCCCAATAGAGCCACCAAATTTGATCAAGTTAGGATGGTTTAAATGAATTATTAATCAAACGTAAACTGGGCGCTGACATCTACGGAAGCATTAATTATTGAAGTCAGTTAATGACCAATTAATGCCTTTAATTAATTGTTTCATACTTAGCCATCGGCAAATGGGTGTTTACTTTGTCATGGTTTATTAGCTTAATATCTTGGTGGTGGTCGAGTCAAGGGTAAAGTTGTGGTAGAGTACAATGATCCGTGCAGATACATCTAGATGAACTGACTTACTTGGGCCCGTGATCCGTGCAGATCGGCCTGCAACAAGCTTAGATTGGCTGTGGATTGAAGGAAAAATATCTACAATTTTTTTTTTCAAAAATAAATAGAAGAAGCAGAAATAGAGATTTAGAAGTGAAATTTTAGAAAAATAAATATGAGTTCTACTTTTCGGAACAAATTAAAAATATATAATCAAATAAGTCCTTCCATAATTTCTTTGTGAAAAGTAATCTCCAAAAATAATTAACACATAAAAACCTGTTTGATTATGGTTCCATAAAAACCATGAGGCCTAAACCCTGCTTGATTACGGTTCCATAAAAACCATAAATCCTAAACCCATCTAATCTATAACCCAAATTTAAAAGTTTTAATCTTTTTAATATTTATTTTTTTTGGTGGGCTTGTGGGTTGACTTGTCTCACCTGTAACCTGCCATCAGTTGGGTTGGATTGAGAATTTTCCAATATGCTAAGATGATAAATAGGCCCGTTAACTTCGCTATGTGTTGGTCCATCTGATAAATCTAAATGATACATGCTCTATCAAAATTTTAGAAAATATACTGTACAAATTCCATGGTTGAAAAGCATTTTTATACATAAAAACGGTCTTCGGCAAATTCCTAAAGGGTGCACTTCAAGTCTGATTTTGCCCAAAAGGCATATCCAAATTTCATTCTTCCCACAAGACATACTTTATTCTAATTTTACCTTATGACAACTATATTAGTCCCCTAGGTTATTTTTGATATGGTCAATCAGGTTAAGTTAGGTCCTGTTGTGTTTAATCCTTGTGTCTAAGTGTATGTGTAGGAGTTTAGGAACATAAGAAGTCGAGCGAAAAACGTAGCTGGCGTGAAGAATGACATGAGAAGGGAGTCAACAGGCTCAGTGCATTCGAAGGTCGAGGTGCTGCGGAAGAATATGCTAGCATACGAGAATGAAGCGCGCGACATTTCTGAGGGATGAGAAGCTGGAGCAGAAGACTACTCGAGGAGAAGGTCGGAGTTGAGTTCGGGTAATCTCAACTCTAGAAGACAGGAGGATCACCCAAGTGACTTGAGAAGAAGTCAGCGGCCAGAGAAGGCGTCGGATGGTTAGCGCATGTCTAACTGATCCGGGCGCTCGGACTGTCTGGGCTCCCAACTAGATGGTCCGGGCGCCCATACCACCAAGGTGCTTAACAGGCACCTCGTTGTAGTGCGGTGGTTGTGGATCACCTTCCGGTCCATGTCAGTAATGGGTCGGATGCCCGAACACAGTCTAGGCTCCCGAACATGAAAAAATTCAATCTCAAAGTCGTTGCGTGGAGATAAAGTTTGCCTCGCTGGGGCACCCTGAGAGGGTCCAAGCACCAAGAAATGCCATGTTTGCAAACGGCTAGTTTCGACCAGTGGACTATAAATAGTGCCCTGGTTTTTTTCATTCAGAACAACACTTTTTGCATTAGAATTTTCCATTCTATTCTTCAAATTTCTGTGCATTCAACGTATTGTACAAGACTTCTCTGTCACCAACTTGTGTCAAAGAAGGAGTCGACTAGTTGAGCTTCACTTGTCTTGGATTAACAACCTTCCTGGTTACAGACCAAGTAAATCTTTTTTTGTCTCATATTTATTTTATGTAATTTAGTTTCGTTTGTTAAAGTGTTTGTCTTAATTAAAGTTGAAAGTTTCAGAAAGAGTAGTTTTGTCATTTCAGGCAATTCACCCCCTCTTGTCGGTCGCATCAGGGCCAACAAGTGATATCAGAGTGAGGATATTTCAGAAGGACTAATCACTCAATGAAGCAAAGAAATTGATGGCCAAACCAAGCATCAATCTGCTAAAGTTCAAAGGGGAGTTCACATATTGGAAATGCCGAATAGAGGTATTCTTTAAAACTAATTTCGAAATGCTTTTAATAATCAAGTACAGTTTTATAGTTCCCAAAAATCAATAAAGAGAGGAGACAGAAGAATACCTATGGATGAAAAAGGAGCAAAACGATTTCGTAGCCAATAGCCAAGCGGAATACCACTTGCTAAGCATATTATTGCCCCAAGAAGTCAACCGCAACGGAAGCTACTCCTCAGCCAAAGAACTTTGGAAAAAATTCCTAGAGCTCCATGAAGGCATAACCGAAGCAAAGCTTGCACGACGAGACGTTCTTTGGAATTAATTGACAAACCTCCATTTGGAAAAAGGTGAGATGGTAGCTCAACTATACTCGAAGATCAAGGAATTGATCACCAGATTAATCAATATCGACAAAACGATGACCAACCGGGAGTTAGTCCGCTACACACTCAATGTCTTTCCCAGAAATCCAAAGTGGTCCTCGATAATAGTCGCCTACTATATATCAAAGGACATAGAGGTAAGTACGCTAGATGGTCTCTTTTCAATATTAGAATTACACGAATCTAGATGTACAGGTGTAAGAAAAGAGTCAAGCTAGAACCTAGCACTGAGAGCCAATAAGAAGGATGAACTTGAGTCAAACTCAGATCTTGATAGAGACCAAGAAGCATATATAGTAAGGAAGTTTAGTTTTTTTTAAAAATCTAACAAGTTTAAAGAGAAGCAGACCAGGAAAAATCCAAGAAGCAAAAGAAAGGTCCGATGTTACAATTGTGACACATAAAAGATGACTACCCAGAACCCAAGAAGGAGAAAGACAAAGGGCCAAGGCTAACCAAGCACAAGAATTTCAAGGTCACTTAGGATGAAAGTTCTTCACCTGAATCTGAGATAGAAGCCTATGTTGGACTAGCACTGATGGCTAGTTACAAAGAACCAAGCAACTCGAAAGTTAGCATCGATGAAGGGAGAGTCACATCAGATGAATGCAACGATGCAGGGGAGAATCCACTTTCAGATCCGACATGGTAAGTGAGGTATGTCTCTTACCTCTTGATCAACTATATGTAGGAATAAAGTCTATGTTCAAATCTTTATGTAAGTTTGAAACTAAGAATATAAATTTAAAAAGGGAAAATATGAACTTGAAAACAATTTTAGCTAATGCATGGGCACTAGAAGAATTTAATAAAGTTAAAACTGAAAATACAAAATTAAAAGAGCAAATAGAAAATTTAAAAAATTCTACATATTCAAATTTTGCTACCTCAAATTTAAGAAATTATAAGGGTTAAATTTGTATTATAGATTCCATAAGGGTTAAATAAGAAAAGTGATAAGAAAGCACATTTCAAGAAAATTTCTGATTAATTTAGTAGGTAGGAACTTATATTGGGTTCTAAAATCATGCTTAGGTTAAATCTTTATGCATGTTTTAATTTTAATTTACTTTAATATTTTTGTTGCTAGTTTAAAATTTTCTAACTTTTTCAAATAAATTATTTCGTATATTTTCTATTCAAAATTAATTAGATCTTAATTTTTTCATGAAAATGGATTTTATTACTTATCGGTAAGAAAAACTTTGAAATTTTTTTGACCGTTAATAAATTTTCTACTAATTTTTTACACAAATATCAATTTTTAATATTAAATTTTTTTAAAAAATCAATCTTCAAAAATCTATTTTTTGCACATATAATTTCTATTTTACATAGAAAATCTTACAATGTTTTTTGAGCTCAAAATCTATTATTAATATTTTTTTTAAAAAAAATATATATCTCTCAGTATAAAATAATTAATTACTGCTTATATTAATTTTATTTATTTATGAAAATTTTATTAGAATTCTGGATTATTATGTTTTCAAAGTGAATTTTTTTTTTAAATTTTTCAAAAGTTAAAAATAATTTTAAAATTATTTTTTTAAAGACTAGTTTTTAAATTGTAAAAATTTAGATTTAAAAAAAAAATCATAATTTTTATAAGTCTTAGTCACTATTTAAATAACCCTTGAATTTTTTTTTTTGAAATTCACCCTTATTTTAATGTGTTTAAAGGGGGAGAGAAAAAGATTAAGTCTAGGTTGATGCACATTAAAAAGAGATAGATTGTAAGCACCTCAGATTAGTTTAGATGTGATCAACTAGGTTAAGTTAGGTCCTATTATGTTTATCCTTGTGTCTAAGTGTGCTAGAGTTTAGGAATACAAGAAGTCGAGCGGAAGACACAGCTAGTGAGAAATATGACACCAGAAGGGAATCGACGACCTCAGTGCATCCGAGGGACAAGTTATTGTGGAAGTGTACGTTGGCAGATGAGAAGGAAGCGTACCACATCTCCGAGGGATGAGAAGCCGAAGCGGAAGATTGCTCAAGGA
Organism: Zingiber officinale; assembly: GCF_018446385.1. NCBI lineage: Eukaryota > Viridiplantae > Streptophyta > Magnoliopsida > Zingiberales > Zingiberaceae > Zingiber > Zingiber officinale. The sequence continues at coordinate 134,161,963 of NC_055997.1, read as the reverse complement.
GAAGGCTAGAGTTGGATTTGGGTGAGCTCAACTTTGGAAGGTTGGGGATCACCCAAGCGACCAGAGAAGAAGTCAGAGACTGGAGAAGGTGCCTGATGGTCAATGCATGGCTGACTGATCCAGGCGCTCAGGCCAGTTGGTCCGAGCGCCCAGACTAGATGGTTTGGGCGCCCGAACGTCCAAGGTGCATAATAGGCTTGTTGTCACAGTGTCGTTGCTATGGATCACTTTCGGGTCTACGTCAGCAACGGTCCGGGCGCTCGGACATGATCCAAGCCCCCGGAGATGCCACGTCAGCAAATGACTAGTTTCGACCAGTGGGCTATCAATAGATCCCTGGTCTTCTTCATTTAGAATAACATTTTTTGTATTCGAGTTTTCCATTCTATTCTTCAAAGTTATGTGGGTTCAGCGTTCTATATGAGGCTTCTCCACCTCCAACTTGTGTCGAAGAAGGAGTCAACTAGTTGAGCTTCACTTGTCTTGGATTAACAACCTCTTTGATTACAAATCAAGTAAATTTTTTTTGTCTCGTACTTATTTTATGCAACTTAGTTTCGTTCATTAAAGTGTTTGTCTTAATCAAAGTTGAAAGTTTTGAAAAAGTTATTTTTGTCATTTCAGGCAATTCACCCTTCTCTTACCGACCACACAGGGACCAACAAACTATTCATTTTTTCTCTCTCTCTCATTTGCATGAGACATTTAATTAATCCCTTCTCTTTCCTTTCTCCAAGTTTTTCTCTTTCACTTTCATCTAAAATTAATTTAAACACTTTAAATTTATTTTTTAAAATTTTAATTTTAAAACTATAATAAAAAATTAAAAATATATAAAATAAAATAAATAAAACTTCAAAAATATTTTTTTATTATCTTATTTTTTAATATTTAATTATAAATGAATAATAAAATAAAATTAATAAAACAGATTTTATTAGTAAAAATAAAATAAAAATTACTTTGATGTTGATCTTCAGAAATCAACACCACAGCCTAATTATCAATATCATTGTGGTGCTTTATGAAAGTTTCAAATTGTTTTGACTATTGTTGGTATTAGATTTGGAGTGCACCAGAATACATAGATTAAAATTAATTTTTTCTCTCTCTTAAATCATGGATCTCTTTATGGTACATATAGTTTTAAATAAAATATTATAAAAATATACTTTGAGTCCTCGATACACGTGAATAATATATACCACAAACAAATAAGAGTCCCAAGTGTGACTCCTCTAGCAGTATTTACGTGCACTAGATCATGAACTTGATACGATTAATTAGATGCTAGCCTCTTGGATCGACAAAATCATTTTGAAGCACTATCAATCCTTTTGATGGAAGAAAGAGAGAAGTCAAAAAGAGCTTATGCATCCAACCTTTTCAAGGGTGGCTATTTATAGCTTCCAAGGAAGATGAAAAGTTAAAGTCTTCATTAATTCTTCATTTAAGTAGAATTATATCCTCAATTAATTAGGAAGATGAAGAGTTATGACCTCCATTAATTATTCATTTAAGTAGAATTATGACCTCCATTAATTCTTCAAGGAAGATGAAGAGTTATGACTCTTCAAATTTGTCAAGGATCACCATGATTGAATCTATCCAAATTCTCTACTCGCTCTTCTTTGAATCAAATAAAACTATATTTGATCTTGATTCGTATTAGCTTCCAATATTTCAGAATTAATTAATAATCCATTTAATTCTTATTGATTAATTTTGGTATCCACTAAAATAATGAAATATAGATAATGTTCATGTCTATGTGTTATGCATGTGACTCTCTAGGTTTTATTCACGAAGGCAGTGTAAATTCACACACAAACTAAGGTAACCTTCTAGCAATAATTTTTATTCACCCAGCGTGATAAAATTAATATTAGTCTTAAACTATAAACTGTCATAAATCAATTACTGTTTAATTCAATCTCTTCATCTAGCCTACAACCTAATTAATTCAGTATATTATACATAATCACCAAATTAATAGTTTTACTTGATTTTCAAGATATAATAGACTTCTCTTAAATGATAAAATTATTCCTTCCATGGCCATGGATTTTAAGTCACTAATATCTCTATCAAGTGGTCAGGATATTAACTCCTAATCCAAGAGAGAAATAAATGTTGGTGCAATATCCTTTAGGTCAAGGTTGACTGAGTTGACCAAGCTTGGGTCTTGGTCATAGTTTCGATGTTTGACAATACATGTAGACACATGGACAATGCATGTGCAGTTGTTCATGTGGGGAGATTCTGATCAGGGATTGATCAGTGTGATTGAAGGAGAGTCAAGTAGGTTAAGAGTGATCGGATACCTGACTAGGAAGTCCTAACTGGTATGTTAGGCAGCAGAAGTGAAAGTCCTGGTGAGTGAAGCCAGGCAGAAGGAAAGCCCTAGTGAGTGAAGCTAGGCAGATTGGAAATCCTGGTGAGTGAAGCCAGGTGAAAGTCCTAGTGAGTGAAGCTAGGCAGAAGGAAATCCTGGTGAGTGAAGCCAAGTGAAAGTCCTGGTGAGTGAAGCCAGGCAAGGGAAAATCCAGATGGATCAAGGATGATCAGACATCTGGTGGAAGTCCAAGTAGGACAAGAGAGTGACCGGATACTTGGCACGACGAGTAAAGTCCAAGTGGGTCAAAGGGATTGACCAGACACTTGGTGGGAAGTCCTAGCAGGTCAAAGGAGTGACCAGATGCTAGGCATGATGTATCAACAGGTCAAGGTTGATCGGATGTTGGTTTGAGAGGCTTGGGACTTGGTTTTGGGCAAAAACCAAGTGCTGGATCGATCAGTGGATCGATCCAGGAGCTGGATCGATCCAGGCCTTTCCTAGCGAATAGAGAGCCTCTGGATCGATTCGTGGATCGATCCAGATGTCCAAATCGATTAGTGGATCGATTGGGACGCGGCTGCTTTGCGCGATAAGTGCTGGATCGATCCAGGTGTTTTTCCAGAGCACAGAGGCGCTCTGGATCGATCCGTGGATCGATCCAAAGTCTCCCCGATCGATTGGGAATATTCGAATCGATCGGGATCCGACCGTTGCGTCGTATTTGAGCTGCAGGCGTGCGTTGGCTGCGGCACCTCTTCACCGTTTCAACTCAGATCTTCACCAGCTCCTCCACAGCTCTCTCCAAGCTCGAGATCACCAGTTCTTGAAGGATCTTGGAAGTTCTCCATGTCAAGAGGCGGATCTATTGCAAGAGGAAGAAGTTAGGGTTAAGGTTTTTATTGCACATCTTGTAAGCTTTTGCTTATCTTGTATTTCCCTTTCTTCTTCTTGTATTGAGAGGGTTGTAGGGCTTCTCCGCCTTTGGTAGTTACTATAAAGGAGTGTTATTCATAGTGGAGGGTGTGTGCGTTGGTGTGGATCCTTGGATTAGTCACCTCTTGTGAGGTGGATACCAAGTAAACCAACCGTGTTAGCGTTGTGTGATTGTTTCTTTGTATTTCCGCTGCACATCTTTGAATGATCAAGCACCGCCGAGCACCGAGCGAACGCGACGAGCTATTCACCCCCCCCTCTAGCTACTTTTGGTCCTAACAAGTGGTATCAGAGCGAGGCCGCTCTTCACCGGAATCATCGCCGGAAGGGTCAAGCATAACAAGAAGAGCTAGAGGGTGATGAAGTTGAAGCAAAATTGTCAAAGTCAAAGAAATTCAAAAGCTCAACTTCTACAATGGAATTCTGAGATGGGCTCGGATTCGACACGAGGGTGGCTCCACCATACACTTCCACGAGCTTTGATTCTTGGAAATCAAGAATCAAAAATTTTCTTATGATGGACATAGAGCAATGGTTTGCTCTTATGGAAGGCTTCAAGACTCCAACAAACTCAAAGGGCAAAGTTCTCAAGAGGAGCAAGTGGAGTCAAGAGCAAGTCCAAAGGTGCGAGGCCAATGACAAAGTGACCAAGCTTTTGGTAAATTTATTGCCAAGCACCATCCTTTGCAAAATTGAAGAATTTGAAGATGCAAAGGAATTGTGGAGTAAATTGGCCAAGCTTCATGAAGAGATCCCCTCCACTGTACAAGAGCAAGAAGAATCCAGAGAGGGTGACTCTTTGGAGCAAGACCAAGAGGAGGACTCCAAGGTTGAGAGATGCTCAACCTCCGAAGAAGAAGTCCAAGAAGAAGCTTCATCTTCAAGGAAGTGCAATGAAGAGAACAAGGAGGGAGCATACTCCTTATTTCATATTCAAGATGATGAAGCCTCCACCTCTAGGATTGAGGGGGAGCAACTCTTGGTGACACCGGATCAAGAAGAAGGAGAATCCTCCACATCCGGGTCAAGAGAAGAAGAGGATGAAGAAGCTTCCACCTCCACAAGTCAAGATGAATCAATTGGAGGAAAATCGATTTCGGATCAAGAGGAAGCCTCTACATTCATATCAAATGGAGGAAAAGATGTCACCCTTACAAGCAAAGGTAAAAATGTTTCAATTAATAATAAAAATCATATTATATGCTTTGAATGTAGGGAACATGGGCACTACAAGAGTAAGTGCCCTAAATTGGCCAAGAAGAAGGGCCAAGTGGCACCTAAGGGCAAAGAGAAGCCCAAGGAGACCATCCCCGGAACAAAGAAGAGCAAGGAGCACATTGTGTGTTTCTCTTGCAATCAAAAGGGGCATTACCGAAGTCAATGCCCTAATGGGAAGAAGATGGTCAAGGCTCATGGAGGAAGCTCAAGTCAAGGGGGAGCCTCCAAGGTAAAAAGAAAGGTAACTTTCATTGAGCCTACTCCTTTAAATTATGGTAAAAAGCATGATAGTTCTAATTTATATCATTTTAATGCTATGTACCATGAAAATAGGAAGCATGATAGCATTAAGGAAAAACATATAGCTTTTCATGCTAAAACTACTACACCTAAGGCTAGGAATGTAGATAAAAATCTAGGCAATCACACTAAGGACCTTAGCTACAAACCTAGAAATAAAAATGCTCATAAATTTAATGGAAAACCAAAAACTAAGGACTTAATAATAGAAAATCAAGGCTTGAGGTCAAGTCTTGATAAAATGGAAAAGACCCTAAAAAGGATGGAAAATATCCTAGAAGGGCAAAATGAGCATAGCCTAGGTCTAGGAGCACAAAGGTCATCTAATGGCCATAGGGGTTTGGGATACAAACCAAAGGCTAAGAAGGATGTAACCTCTTACCATAGGATTCCATATAGTTATGGAACCAACCCTAGGTCTAGTGGTCAAGCCAAAAATACAAGGGAAGTTATCCCTAAGAGTATTTTTGCAACAAATGTGACTAAGACTTCTAAGAAGTCTAAGAAAGTCACAAAGAAGGTTACAAGGGAAGCAATCCCTAGAGTTGACCTAGAAAAAGTGACCAAGACTTCTAAGATGCCAAACAAGGTCACTAGGAAGGTATCTAGGGAAGTTATCCCTAGTAAATACCTAGAGCATCCAAGGAGCACCAATAGGTGTTGGGTTCCTAGGAGCATTTTCTCTACCCCATAAATGGGTTAGAGAGTGTCAACTCTAAGTGAAAGGGTAGTTAACCCAATCATGAAGAAATTGACACTCAAGGAGCATTTTCAAGGTTTTTGTTAACCTTTGAAAATGAAATTGAATTATTATTTACTCCTTGAAAGAGTAAAATGTGCCTAATGGTGAAAAATTGATTTTATCTTAAAATGGCATAAATTGGGAAAACCTAGAGAAATACCAAATTGGGATTTTGGTATTCTCTTAGAAATTTAAGGCAATCCGGGCCTTGATTTATGTGATTATTCTTGAGGAAAAATGGAATATGCCAACATTTGAGGATATGCTTAATTTTTTAGTTGGCATAAACAAATCAAGAGAAATATAAATGTCAATTTAGGTTTTGGCATTTTCTTGAAGCATTTAGGGCAATCTAGGTTTAACCTTTTAAGGTAGCTAAGTGGTTAAGGATACTTAGATAGGGAATCTAGGTATATTTTTATTTATGTTAAAACTTGCCATGATTGCTTGCCCATCATATGCCATGACATCATGTTTATTCTTGCACTCATACCTTATTATGAAAATACAAAAATATCATGTCATGTCATACATACATCATGTAGTTATAGGATATTTTCTTTTGAAAATTATTTCCTTTTGATGTATGCCATAACATAATCATGCATTAAGTTTAAATTCCTTGTAATTAAGGACAAATGGCATTTAACAACACTTATTAACAAGTGACATCCTGGGTGGATGTCTAATATCTCTAAAATGCCTAGATAGATATGCATGATCTCTAGAATAGGGCAAAATCAAATTTTATATCTCACAAAGATCTATAAGATGATTTTTATGTGTTTTGTCCACAATAGATACAAGTGAGATGTTAGGATGATGAACAAAACTCAACATGCTGATTTAGTGCATTCTTTTGAGTTTTAGGTTCATCAAAGCACATAGTTATGTGTTTTCCCATCATTGGGAAAGCTAATGTACAAGTCATGTGCATTAAGCCCAAGGAATGTGATGGGATATTGGTTTTGAAAACTATTTTAAAAGACTTTTGGAAAACCTTGGTGAAGGTTATCTTTTGATAGTAATCACCATTGAATAGTTAGACACAAACTTGAAGAAAACGCTAAAGTTTTAGCAAGTTTTCAAGCTTGTGTCAATCTTTGAAAATATGATGTATTTTTATAGAAAATTATTTTTCCTTGATAAAGTATGCCCTAAATAATGCCTACACGAAATTTCATGATTTTTGGATTTTCGTAGAATTTTCTAGAGGTTTCTGAAGTTGGCTGAATTTGAAATTCAGCAACTATCAGAGCTCCAATCGATCCATGGATCGATTGAAGTGCCTGAATCGATCCGTGGATCGATCCAGAAGGCAATTCTCGCGAGCAGAAGCTCACTGGATCGATCAGCCGATCGATCCACACATCCTGAATCGATTAGTGGATCGATTCAAATAGGTTGAATCGATTGGAACCCAACTCCAATCGATCCAGGACGCTGATTTTGGCTGGGAAGGTCTGATTTCAGCACTCTAAACCTATTTTAGTCAATGTAACCATTCCTAACCCCTCAAAATACATTTGTATACATAAAAAGGGTGTTTTCATGTCGGAAACAAGGATGGATTGGTTAACGAAGACTAAGTAGAAGTTTAGGTTGAGGTTGTTTCAAATATTGAACATTTAAACCTCAAAACTTCTAAAATTTGGGTTTCCTAAAGGTTTAGGAATTCCAAGTCATTGTTGGTGCAATGATAGAAGTTACCACCATGTCTTTAGGGGGAGAGACTCTTTAAAGACATGAAAAATTATTTTTCATGAACCTTGGAAGGTGGTTAACCTTCTGTTAAGAACATGCTCAACGTTGAGCGTTTGAACTTTAATGGGGAGTGGATATCCTCATTGTTCAAGTGGGTTCTAGTGGATAATGCTCAAGGATGGGCATTTGCCTACATTGGGGGAGAATGTAAGGTTAAGGATAATGAAGGGTATGGGACCTTCATTATCGTGTTGACCACAACGAATGAAGTTGTGAACAACGATGAGCAACTCTTCAGGGGGAGAGTTTTCAACAATGGGGCATTTGTTGAAGTGTGCCTAAAATTGAGGCATGGGTTGATGTGTGCTCAAAGATGGGTTGATGTGTGCCAATAGGGGGAGAATGTGTGGTTTAAGCTAGGCTTTCATTACCTATGGGGGAGCTCATAGGGGGAGAATGAAGGGAACCAACATTCATACTTTTGGCATGAATGGAGTTAAGGCTATGGGATTAGCTTAACTCAGAATGGTCCTAACTTAAAGGTATTGTCAAACATCAAAAAGGGGGAGATTGTTGGTGCAATATCCTTTAGGTCAAGGTTGACTGAGTTGACCAAGCTTGGGTCTTGGTCATAGTTTCGATGTTTGACAATACATGTAGACACATGGACAATGCAGGTGCAGTTGTTCATGTGGGGAGATTCTGATCAGGGATTGATCAGTGTGATTGAAGGAGAGTCAAGTAGGTCAAGAGTGACCGGATACCTGACTAGGAAGTCCTAACTGGTATGTTAGGCAGCAGAAGTGAAAGTCCTGGTGAGTGAAGCCAGGCAGAAGGAAAGTCCTAGTGAGTGAAGCTAGGCAGATTGGAAATCCTGGTGAGTGAAGCCAGGTGAAAGTCCTAGTGAGTGAAGCTAGGCAGAAGGAAATCCTGGTGAGTGAAGCCAGGTGAAAGTCCTGGTGAGTGAAGCCAGGCAAGGGAAAATCCAGATGGATCAAGGATGATCAGACATCTGGTGGAAGTCCAAGTAGGACAAGAGAGTGACCGGATACTTGGCACGACGAGTAAAGTCCAAGTGGGTCAAAGGGATTGACCAGACACTTGGTGGGAAGTCCTAGCAGGTCAAAGGAGTGACCAGATGCTAGGCATGATGTACCAACAGGTCAAGGTTGACCGGATGTTGGTTTGAGAGGCTTGGGACTTGGTTTTGGGCAAAAACCAAGTACTGGATCGATCAGTGGATCGATCCAGGCCTTTCCTAGCGAAAAGAGAGCCTCTGAATCGATCCGTGGATCGATCCAGATGTCCCAATCGATCAGTGGATCGATTGGGACGCTGCTGCTTCGCGCGATAAGCGCTGGATCGATCCGTGGATCGATCCAGGCGTTTTTCCAGAGCACAGAGGCGCTCTGGATCGATCCGTGGATCGATCCAAAGCCTCCCCGATCGATTGGGAATATTCGAATCGATCGGGATCCGACCGTTGCGTCGTATTTGAGCTGCAGGCGTGCGTTGGCTGCGGCACCTCTTCACCGTTTCAACTCAGATCTTCACCAGCTCCTCCACAGCTCTCTCCAAGCTCGAGATCACCAGTTCTTGAAGGATCTTGGAAGTTCTCCAAGTCAAGAGGCGGATCTATTGCAAGAGGAAGAAGTTAGGGTTAAGGTTTTTATTGCACATCTTGTAAGCTTTTGCTTATCTTGTATTTCCCTTTCTTCTTCTTGTAATGAGAGAGTTGTAGGGCTTCTCCGCCTTTGGTAGTTACCATAAAGGAGTGTTATTCATAGTGGAGGGTGTGTGTGTTGGTGTGGATCCTTGGATTAGTCACCTCTTGTGAGGTGGATACCAAGTAAACCAACCGTGTTAGCGTTGTGTGATTGTTTCTTTGTATTTCCGCTGCACATCTTTGAAGGATCAAGCACCGCCGAGCACCGAGCGAACGCGACGATCTATTCACCCCCCCTCTAGCTACTTTTGGTCCTAACAATAAATCCTTTATATTGACTGAACACTATTCTCTCTATGCTTTGTCATACACCCAACTACCGTATTAATCACAATCCAATTAAAGACAACTTTTAACAACGTCAAAGTACATAACTCCGCGCATAGAATAAATGAATGTCTCAAATCAAAAGATCAGTTACACTCGTTTATAAGAGGAATGACTAATGATACTTAATATGCGGGCTCCTCTTAAGCGGGTTGTGTCCAGTGTACCTCTAAACTCAAGATACCCTCAAGTACAACTTGGATATTCATCTCTCGGTCTATCTCGATATAGTCATGCTCAACGTTGATCTGTATATCCATGTCTCCTCTAGATATCTATTTGATCAAGGATTATTTTGAGATTAATATACTCATTAATCCATGAAACTTTGTATCAATCATATACATATAGAAAAGTAAATGATTAATGATAAATACTTGTCTTTATGAAATAATTATTCATAAAATACATAAGGAGTGTCTTGGCACATAAGTGCATACAATAACAGTTGAGAGGATCTTAAATAGTAAACGAGGGCTTATTTGGACTCATGTTCACCTAATAAACACATAGGATTTGGAATGAGTCCGATCAGAGTTCTCTAGGTCTATCAATTGATTTTGACCAAAATCTATTAATGGACCTAGGAGACTTGGAGTTCTAAATACTTGAAATGAGATGGAAGAGGTGAGTGTGTAAAAGGAAGATGTGGTGAGAAATCATGGTCTTGAGTCTCCTACATGAAATTATAGATCCGTACCAATTGGCACTAAGTCTGAAACCTTCTAAGCAATGCTGGAAATCTTTTACGATGATAATAAAGGGCACCGTTGGACTATAAGGCACTACAAAAACCTACAGGAGTTAGAATGAGTCGGATCAGAGTTCTCTAAGTCAATCAATGGATTTTGACCAAAACTCTTTGATAATCCTAGATGACTTAAGATTTCTAAATTTTTGTAATGAGATGGAAGTATGGAGTATATAGAAGGTAGATATGGTTAGAAATCTTGGTTCGTAGTCTGCTACATAAAGTTATAAGTACATGTCAATTAACACAAAGTTTGAAACTTTCTAAACATTTTTTAGCAATGTTGAGAATCTTTTACAATGATAATGGAGAGCACCCTTGGACTTCAGGGAACTGTAAAACCTATAGGAGTTGGAATGAGTCCGATTAGAACTCTCTAAATCCATCAATGAGTTTTTGACCGAAACTCATTGATAGATCTAGATGACTTGAATTTTTGATATTTTATAATGAGATGGAAGTACGAAGTGTGAAGTGTGTAGAAGATATATATGACATCCAATCCTGGTCCTAATATATGTAGGAGAAGTGATGATCACGTGTCAACTAGCACAGACTGTGGTACTGGTTTTTGAAGACAATCCAAAACTGTGTTGGGAAGCACGACCTAGCCATATGGTATGTTGGATGTGTCCTCGATAAGCAATAGAGAAAAGCACGATCGTGCCCCTTGTACGACCTGCCCATGTTTCACTCTAGAAGTCTTTTTGCTGCTCTGTTATTTGGTAGTACATTTTTTAAAAAATTTTATTTCCAATGTTAGTTGGGTTGGAACCTTTAAACAGATCTCAATTCTTCCTAGGGCCTTTGAATTAATAATATTTTATCCTCAATAAGTTTGTCATTGGAAAGCCTGATGCTTCAAGTTCATCCCTTTGTAACTTGGTGATGCATTGGGCATAGTTGCTTATTATAAAAGAGGCAATTCGATGCATGAAGTTTCTGTCAATGTGGGATCCTGAAAAAAGGTTGGACATCTATTATATACAATTTTATCTTATATTGCAAGAGATTATATTCACGATTCGACCGTAATCATAAGGTCATATGACAATAATTTTATTATTGCACAAAGTTCCCCTTCTCATAGTTGCTTATCATCATAAATAAAATGTTTGTGCTAATAAAAATATTTGAGGATTGGCTAAGATATCGCTTGCTACCAGCATCTACTGTCTAATAGATTATTTCATTCTAACCTTCTATATATGTACAAGGTAAATAAGTGGTCCTATTGTTGTGGATGTTGTCTTACCATTGGCTTCTCAACTTCAATGAACCAGTGCAATATTGTGGTTGCAATTAGAAGACTTCACAACTAGTTTCTAGGTTTATTGAGCCCCTTCTTTTTGCATAGTCTTGTCAAACAAAAAGCCATGGGATATTCTACACCAAGAAGAAAGGCTATAAATTGTGGCAACCTGTTGTTCCAATAAATGCTAATATCTTACCTAAGTCAAACTAACTAAAGTCAAGAACGTCCTAAGGATGAGTTCTCCTAGATAATTGCCACATAAGAGTGCCAATGTATTGTTGTCAAGCTTCTTTGCTCTTGCGTGCAAGTACAACAATAAAAGAATGTTGCATGACCAAACTATATATTCTGTGTAGATTACATGGTAGATAGCTAGATGTGACAATCAGATTGATTATAAAAGCATAACAAAATATAGATCTGATGCTTTCTTGTTCCTCACTTCCATATAATGATATTTTTGTTCCCTAAGAAAGAGAACTTGAGAATCTAAATTGGAATGCCATGTCAACTCGTCTGACACAGAAAAGAAACTGAGTAAATGCCTATTCATATGTGGTTCTACTACTTCCAGCTCTGCTTATATAATGAAAGGAAACCTTTTGCAGAATTATTTCAACATGCTCTCAAACGAATCATTATTGCAGGTCGTCCAGCTCTAATACATGCACCATTCCCAGTTACACACCAAGAGGTTGATAGGTGGTCACATGCAACGAGCACTGGATAGCATTGATATGGTGATAAAGGGGGTCCATCAAGTACGGGTTAAAGAAAGAAGATAGCAATCGATGTGGAAATTAAAGTCAAAGAGGTCAACATCAGAGGACCAGGGTCGGTCCTAGACTTTGAACGGTCCGGTCCAAAAAAAAAAGGCCCTTTAAATTAAAAAAAAAATAATAAAATGAATACTATATAATAATTCTGTAACAGAGCACATAAACTAAAATCCATAATAATGAAAACATTATATTCAATGGTGCTAATACTCGGTATTAGGAAATGAAAAAGAACTATTACAATTAACTATGAAAAACTGATCTTCTTGCAGTTTTATCTGCAAAGTCATCGATCAATTTTTCATAATTGAGTTTTTCTAAAAACTCATTCTCAATCGAAATCATAGCTAATGCATTCAATCTTGTTTGGGTCATGGTTGATCTCAAATAAGATTCAACAACTTCAATTTAGAAAAACTTTTTTCTGCAGATGCGATAGTCACCGGAATAGTTAATAATATCCTGTATACAATGAATGAATTCGGGAAAAAATTCATTCTTTGCAAAAAAAAATAGTATTTCACTTGTTATTTTTGTTTCCTTTGGTAGAATATGTTGTATGATTTTCAGTTCTTGATATAAGTCATCTCCATCCAAATTTGAAACATCTTGTCTTGTACCATTTTTTCTTTGTAGTTTCCTTTCAAGATTCTTGCAATAAGCTTTCAAGTCCTCATCAATCAATGAACTCAACTTTTCAGCTATGAAAAGAAATCCAAAAAGATTTTCATATTCCTCATATTCATCAAACCTTTTCTTCAATAACCCAATTGTTTGATCTACTATGAACAAGAAATAATGAACTCTAAAAGCTTCCTCAGCAGATTCTTGAGGTAGTTTCGAAGACTCACATGTAACCTCATCAAAATGTCTTTTTCTATATATTTGTCTTTTTTCAGGGAAAACAGGATCAATCTCCATTGTTGAAGCAAGTTCTTTTGCTGTATTGATAGCTTGTCCAAATCCAGATTCTCTATACTCTTCAAAAGAAGCAATTAACACCTTAATCTTGGTCATAGCAACGTCAATAAGCATGTTTTCAGATTGTAAGCTTTTGCTAACAATATTAATTTTACCCAATATATCATACCAAATAATCATACCCACTAAAAACTCAAAATTTTCGAGTTCAAATGTTGCTAAAAACTTAGCTTCACTTCTTATTTTAGAGACAGTGTCTTTTTCTTCTGCAACTTGAAGTAAAGCTTCTCTGATTTGTTGAGCTTGAAGTACCACTGCTTTTACACTTTCAGTATGACTTTCCCATCGAGTGATTGACACTTTCATTACAATTGTTTTCTTATTTTTCTTCATTAACCAAATCTTCAAGTGATGAATTTTTTGATTCTTTGACAACAAATCTGTTGATTGCCCCTCTTTGAGTCTCAATAAATTCTTCAACTTTTTTTCTTTTTTTCCGCTTATCATGTCCTGATAGATACTTCCTAGTATAAGACATTCAAATTTTCTATAAAAAAAATTAAACTCTCAAACAACCACTTATTATATATATTAGACAAGCATTTATTATAAAATGTTCATTTTGCAACCAATCTAATTGAAGGGGATCATCAATGCTAACTAATACAATTATATAAAGGACATAAACTTTTGGCAGCCTTTGTTATTGAATTGCTTCTCCTATTATTATGTAGGTTCCTTCTCTAGTCCTAGACATCTCACTTTAATTGCGCTGAATCTATATAATAAATATATGCCATGATTCTTTTCTATTATTCCTTTTCGCTATATATATAATTTTTTGGAAGAAACATTCAAAAAAAAAATCATACTGTAATAGTTTAAACTTATAATAAGCAAAGGCTCAATGCAGGTTCATCAGTTTAGCAAAAGTTTTCAGTGGAAACAGAGGAATTCATGGCCATCACTCTGCTTCAGAAACTGCGGTGCAGTAGAAGAACTAGAGAAGCAGTGTTTTTATATGGGATCAGATCAATAGATCATTTTCAGAGTTTGATTGAAATCCACGGCAAGAAAAAGAAGGAATATTCCACATAAGAATTAAGAAGGACAGAAGGAATATGCAATTTCCACATATAAAGTCCTTACTAAGTAAAACATGTGAGAAGAAAAAGAAGGAATATGAATACGATAGCCCAATACTCCAATTAGAGGGGAAATTGGAAGAATTGCATATTAGAGAATTTACCTTTGATTCTCTTGTGAAAATTTTTAAAGTTTAGCCGTTAAGGGAAGATTCCAAGAGAACGCCCCTGTCGAGCCTTGGACGAAGAGCAAAAATGCAAGAGGCGGAACCATTAGGTTTTGAGAAACGGTGGAGGAAGAAATATCCACTGTGCTGTTAATTTTTTTGGCACTTTTACAAAAAAAGTCCATAATAGTTTATAATTTACAAGTAGATCCTTTTAATTAAATTTTTAATATAGATCAACTTTGCTATAAAATCTAAAAAAAAGGGGCCATCAGAAAATGGGGCCCTGTGCGTTAGCCCCTTGTTGACCACCTCAGGGTCGGCTCTGCAGAGGACCGACCAATGGGCTCACTAACTGGTAGCCGAGCAGAGCCTTACATTAAAGGCCGACCGGGCATGAGTCCCCCGACTGACAATGGGATGAGCCAAGCGAAGGCGCATGTAGATGACCGAATCGCAATTTCGGTCGGGCATGAACATACTATCTAGAATCGTCGTCACAGGGAAGAGCAACCGAACAGAGGAATACTCGTTGAGCAGAGGAGTACTCGGTCGAGCGGCTATCCCACTTGGTCGATTGGCGGGAACGCTGACGTATATTTGGATATACTTTTGGGAGATGACGTCGCCAACACGTGGCATGGTCTTCAAGCGGATCGTACGGCAGACAAATCGGAGGACGTGCTTACGGCCAATTGGAGAACGTGTCCATGACCACATGTCTAAGACCAATTGGGGAACGTGTCCACAACCAATGGAAAAACGTGTCCATGCCTCGACAAATGCGCACATCGCTCACCTGGGCATTATATAAAAGGGGTTCGTACACCAATGCAAGTACGCATAATTCACTTTTGGCACTTGTGTTACTATCGTTCCATCTTCTACTTCGTGCGGGTGACTGATTGAGCATCAAAGGACCAACGTCGGGGAACCCTTCCCTGACCTGGTACTGATATTTCTCATGCTTATAGATTGGAACGTGATATGTATCTAGTCAACCTCACAACTACATCCCCAATTTTTCATCACCACGATTTTTTGACAGAATCACACCTCAAGCATCGACCCCCGATTCAAAAGTCAAAATGATGAATTTCAGGCATTTACCAATCAGTATTTCCTTCTGTTTTTTTTTTCAACTTCATCACGTCACTGTATCTTACTATGTTGATAATATGATAATTATTATTGTTTTCAGGCTTTCACGCGCACTGCTTACTTTCTTGTGGGTGGTAATGAGATGACAAAGCAAAAGCAGCAAAGTTAAGGTAAGCATTGTGCAAATGGATCATCAACATCCACATAAGTTTAACTTGCTCTTCAATTGACAATTTTTTGACATTATGTATATAATACTCTGCAAGTCATGCTACTTTGTCATGTGCCTATGGCTCTCACGAATGCACTCTGCCTGTTTATCATTTCACATTCATCAGACGGTATATCATGTTCATCTTAATGAATCTCATGAGTGCAGATGGTTTGAACTGTTTTCTGCTATCCTGATGATTCCTACTACATGTTCTCAGGGTTTAGTATCCTCTTAACTAATTAAGATAGGTTGAACTCTGTTTTATTGAAATGGACTTGTGATACTCTTCCTCATTTATGTTTTTCTAACAATTGGAATTATTGTGAAGAAAAATAAATTATATAATGTTCTCGTTTGACAATCATCCTTTGTTTACAAATAATGGGACAAATTAATGATATACACATCCCTAATCCTAATAAGAATACATACATTTTGACAAATCGATCTTCCGGTTGAACTGAGGCGTGCCATCCATGCTGCATGATTTGTGATTATCAATGGATGAGGTATGTGATAAGAAGGGCAGTGATCATAAGAATATATTGTTGGAAACCAAACAATCTGTAGCCGGAGATTTACAGGAAATTAGCTGAATCTAAATACTCGAATTAAACTCAACTAACAGTTAAGATGACCTGAGCAGATAATTTCAGGCTGCCAGCAGGGGCTGGTTTTTCTGACCTCAGAGTTTGAGCAATCAGATCGTCCAAGCAGACTGAAGGATAGACAGGCAGAGCGGGAGACCAGTCGGGCAGATCCGAAGGGCGAGTGGCCGACCCAGCAAATGAAGAGTCCAACCGAGCGGACAAACAGAGCACCGGACCGAGGCTTGCGATCGACGCAGTTTCCTTGAAATAGATTCGTCCCACCTCCGATTGTGCTTCGAGGTTTTCTCGGATCGTCTGTTTCCCAGGATACAACGGCAAGACCACGAACGCAACCAAGCACTAGTTGTTCGTGGCGAACTGAGAATGCACCTGAGTGCTATCACAAATAGTTTAGCCGAGCGGATGCACGACTGAGAGAAAAGAATCAGAGAACGAAGGTGGAGGAATTCTCTTGCTTTCGCTTTTTTTCTTCTTCGCTTTGCTCAAGATCCAACCTCCTTATATAGGAGCTCTCATCTTGCATGCAATAAATGATCAAATTATGATCATTTAATGCTGAGTTTAATTTCGTCATTAATGGCTTTAATGTCTTTATTAATGTCGAGACGTTACAGAATCATTATTAATGAGATTAATGTCGTCATTAATACTGAGACATTACGAAATCACCATTAATGAGTTTAATGCCGCCATTAATGTCGAGACGTTACGGAATCAGCATTAATTTCACATTAATACTTCCATTACATCCTTGAGCAAGATTCAAGTGGCTATATGTTGGTTCATTCTTTTGGGTAAATTTTACCTCAACCGATCCGGCATTCGACATGCACAAGTCGTGTTCGCGCACGAGTCAACCTTGGTTCGGTACAATCCGGGCCCTGGATTTGCACCCACCCCTGCGCACTCACGCGTGAGAGAGTCTCTCCCCTTGCATATGTTTACAACGTCAATGCATGTGTCATAATTTAAACCAACAATAAAGCCAAGAGACTTCTAATGTGGGACTAAACTCATGCACAATAGAGTCTCTTCGTCTCCATCTCTTTATTCCATTCACATTTCCAACAATCCCTCACATGAATGGAAAACAGGGTATGTGATAGCATTCAACAGTTGAGTCAAGTATAGGATAGGTAGGTTTTACCCTTTGAACCCTCCCTTGTGAAGATCTGGTTGCTTACTGGCTGATAGTAGACATGATGTCTTTGAACTATACTGCCGTCTGTGTAAGTAGTGACAAATCTCACCTAAGACTCTCCCTGATACAACTCAGTTCTCATGAGTGTGTTCGTTCTTGGCCATGAACACGCCTGGTTCTGTGAGAAGCTCTAAGAATTATGCCTCCAATTCTCTTCGAAGCGGCCCCACTTCTTTCTCACATAGGTGATCCCTCAAGAGTTCCAACTACTCTTTTTGATCATTAAAAACCCATCGGCTTACCCTCGTCTAGTCACTGTTTCATTGGGCTACCCCCACAGTGTGTCTTGTCAGCGCAGATTAGTTGTCCCTTTGAACCTAGTTCTTGGGATCTCCAGTCAGCATAGGTTGTGTGTCCTCTGCACTGATCGCTGACAACGACATCAAGCCCATTCCCTGTGATGAGCTTGCAACTAACTCTCGATTTAACCCTTTGGTTAGTGGATCCGCTAAGTTATCCTTTGACTTCACACAGTCAACAGTGATAACTCCAGTTGAGAGTAGTTGTCTAATGGTATTGTGTCTACGACATATATGTCTAGACTTACCATTATACAGATGGCTCTGTGCCCGACCGATTGCTGATTGACTATCGCAATGTATGCATATCGCTGGCACCGGTTTTGCCCATCGTGGAATATCTTCTATGAATTGTCGTAGCCACTCAGCCTCTTCACCGCACTTGTCAAGAGCTACAAACTCATATTCCATCGTGGATCTGGTTATTACGGTTTGCTTAGAAGATTTCCAGGAAATGGTTGCACCTGCTAGAGTGAAGACATACCCACTCGTAGACATAGAGTCTTTTATATCGGATATCCAACTTGCATCGCTGTGTCCTTCGATTACAGCAGGATATCTCGTATAGTGCAGTCCATATTTACGAGTATACCTCAAGTACCTCAGTACTCTTGTTATCCCTTTCCAGTGCTCAACACCGGGATTACTCGTGTATTTACTCAGTTTGCTTACTGCGTAGGCCAAGTCTGGTCGAGTACAACTCATCAAGTACATCAGACTTCCAATCACTCGAGAGTACTCTATCTGCGAGATACTTTCACCTCGATTTTTTGATAGATGTTGACTCGTATCTATCGGCGTTCTTGCCAAAGCAGTATCACCCTTGGTGAATTTTTCAAGAATTTTGTCCACGTAATGGGATTGGCTAAGAACAAGTCCTTCTGTCGTTCTAAGAATTTTGATTCCCAGAATCACATCAGCTAGACCCATGTCTTTCATGTCAAATCTTGAGTTCAACATATCTTTTGTGGATTTGATTATCTTATCATTACTCCCAATGATAAGTATGTCATCTACATAAAGACACAAGATGACGTAGTCACTCTCTGTGACTCTCATGTAGACACATTTATCACATTCATTGATCTTGAATCCACATTCCTTCATGGCATTATCGAATTTCTCATGCCACTGCTTTGGCGCTTGTTTCAAGCCATATAATGACTTCACCGATCTACATACCTTGTTTTTCTGTCCTGGCACAGAAAACCCCTCAGGTTGGTCCATGTAGATTTCCTCTTCTAAATCCCCGTTTAGAAAAGTTGTCTTTACATCCATTTGATGTATTTTGAGATTCCATAGAGCGGCAATAGCCAACAATACTCTAATGGAAGTTATTCTCGATACCGGAGAGTATGTATCGAAGTAATCAAGACCTTCTCGTTGTCGATATCCTTTGATTACCAATCTGGCCTTGTATTTATCGATCGTGCCATCTGACTTCATTTTCTTCTTGAAAATCCACTTACAATCTAGTGGTTTACTTCCCGGAGGAAGATCCACAAGTTCCCAAGTATGATTTTGCAAGATAGATTCTATCTCAAATGCAATTGCCTCTTTCCAGTGAGGTCCATCAGAAGAGCCTACAACCTCTGAGTAACTACGGGGCTCACTCTCCAACATGAAAGTGATAAAATCCGATCCATAGGATTTTTCTACCCTAGCTCTTTTGCTCCGTCTAGGCTCAACCTCCACTGGTTCCTCATTGTCATCATTTTCTTCTTCACCTTGTGTTTCATTCGCCCGTTTTGAGGAGCTAGCATCCTCACGGGTCTTATATGGAAACACATGCTTGAAGAAAGAGGCATTTTCTCGATTCGATTATCGAGTTCTTATGTATCTCCGGTATGTGTGACTCATACACACAAAATCGATAAGCACTGCTGTTATGTGCATATCCAATAAATATGCAATCAACAGTCTTTGGTCCTATCTTAATCCTTTTTGGATCAGGCACCAACACTTTGGCAAGACACCCACACATTCGTAAATATTTATAGGACAGTTGTCTTCCATTCCACAACTCATAAGGGCTCTTATCTATTTTCTTCCGAGGCACCTTATTTAAAAGGTAATTAGCTGTTAACACAGCTTCCCCCCACATGAACTCTGGTAATCCAGAGCTTAATAGAAGAGCATTCATCATCTCCTTAAGAGTTCGATTCTTTCACTCAGCAACCCCGTTTTGCTGAGGAGTATAAGGAGCTGTTGTTTCATGTCTGATCCCATGTTCAGCACACAACTCAGCGAACGGTGACACATATTCACCGCCTAGGTCACTTCAAACCACCTTAATCTTTCTATTAAGCTGGTTTTCAACCTCGTTCTTATAGAGAGCAAATTTCTCTATAGCTTCATCCTTACTTTTGAGAAGATACACATAACAGTATTTTGTGTTATCATCTACAAAAGTGATGAAGTATTTATTTCCACCACGCGTTGGCGTACCTTTTAGATCGCACACGTCAGTCTGGATTAGGTCAAGTGGTTCGTTACTTCTTTCAATATGTTGAAAGGATCTTGTCATTTTCGCTTCAACATAAATCTCACACTTGTGTTTTGGGTCAAGGTGGAATGTAGGTATCCTTTGCATGTTTATTAATCTACGCAATACATCGTAGTTAACATGTCCTAGTCTACCATGCCACAAACACGAAGACTCAAGCATATAAGTGGAAGAGCTTTCAGTTTTATTTATCTTGGGCCTAATGGCCATTACATTGAGCTTAAACAGCCCATCAGATACATAGCCTCTTCCTACAAATCTCCCATTTTTGGACAATACAACTCTGTCCGACTCAAAAACAATGCGAAAGCCATGCTTGCTCAGAAGTGATCCGGACACTAAATTCTTCCGAATCTCCGGAACATACAGAACATTGTTCAGAGTGAGGTCCTTGCCCGAGGTCATCTTCAGCACCACCTTTCCTTGGCCCGTGATGTCCGAGGTTGCTGAGTTCCCCATGAACAGTTTGTCTCCAGTGACTTCTTCGAAGTTGTGGAGCAGCTCCTTGCTGCAACAGACATGTCGAGTGGCTCCAGTATCGATCCACCATTGTCGCGGGTTTGAACCGATCAGGTTCAGCTCAGAGACCACAGCGCAGAGGTCGTCCATTTCTGGTCCCTCGTTCAGGTTGGCCTCCTACTTCTTCTTCGGCTTTCTGCACTCCGAAGATTTGTGACCCACTTTGTCACAGTTGAAGCACTTCCCAGAGAATTTCTTCTTGTTGATGCCTCCTTTGGGTCCTATCTTGGAAGACTTGGGGTTCTTCCGTTTCGAGCTTTGTCCGTGCTCGACCACGTTGGCTTTGACAGTAGCCGGAGAGAACAACTTTCTCTCTGAACTCTTGCTGTCTTCTTCGATGCGAAGTTGAACGATGAGTTCCTCCACATTCATCTCCTTCCGCTTGTGCTTCAGGTAGTTCTTGAAATCCTTCCAGCCGGGAGGCAGCTTCTCGATGATAGCAGCCACTTGGAAGGTTTCACTCAGAACCATTCCTTTTGAGTGGTTCTCGTGCAAGATCACCTGAAGCTCCTGGACTTGACTGATCACCGTCTTGGAGTCAATCATCTTGTAGTCCAGGAATCTGCCCACGATGAACTTCTTTGCCCCTGCGTCCTCCGTCTTGTATTTCTTGTCTAGGGACTCCCACAGTTCCTTAGCCGTACTCTTCATGCTATACACAGCATACAGCGAGTCGGCAAGGCAGTTAAGGATGTAGTTTCGGCAAAGGAACTCGGAATGAGTCCATGCCTCCACTGTACTGATGGTTTGCGCATCAGCATCCTCAGTGCGTTTGGGAGGGTCCTCGGTCAAGAACCGAGCCAGATTGAGTGTGGTCAGGTAGAAGAGCATCTTCTGCTGCCACCTCTTGAAGTTCAGTCCACTGAACTGCCTGATTGACACAGTTCCAATCGGGGCGGAGGGGGCCTGAACATGTTGAGTCTGTTGCACCTCAACATTTCGTTCCGTGGCCATCTCAACAGAATCGAATCTGTTTCAAGATTGTTGGAAACCAAACAATCTGTAGCCGGAGATTTACAGGAAATTAGCTGAATCTAAATACTCGAATTAAATTCAACTCACAGTTAAGATGACCTGAGCAGATAATCTCAGGCTGCCAGCAGGGGCTGGTTTTTCTGACCTCAGAGTCTGAGCAATCAGATCGTCCGAGCAGACTGAAGGATAGACAGGCAGAGCGGGAGACCAGTCGGGCAGATCAGAAGGGCGAGTGGCCGACCCAGCAAATGAAGAGTCCAACCGAGCGGACAAACAGAGCACCGGACCGAGGCCTGCGATCGACGCAGTTTCCTTGAAACAGATTCGTCCCACCTCCGGCTGTGCTTCGAGGTTTTCTCGGATCGTCTGTTTCCCAGGATACAACGGCAAGACCACAAACGCAACCAAGCACTGGTTGTTCGTGGCGAACTGAGAATGCACCTGAGTGCTATCACAAATAGTTTAGCCGAGCGGATGCACGACTGAGAGAAAAGAATCAGAGAACGAAGGTGGAGGAATTCTCTTGCTTTCGCTTTGCTTTCGCTTTTTTCTTCTTCGCTTTGCTCAAGATCCAGCCTCCTTATATAGGAGCTCTCATCTTGCCTGCAATAAATGATCAAATTATGATCATTTAATGCTGAGTTTAATTTCGTCATTAATGACTTTAATGTCTTCATTAATGTCGAGACGTTACAGAATCATTATTAATGAGATTAATGTCGTCATTAATACTGAGACAAATCATTATTAATGAGATTAATGTCGTCATTAATACTGAGACGTTACGAAATCACCATTAATGTCCTTGAGCAAGATTCAAGTGGCTATATGTTGGTTCATTCTTTTGGGTAAATTTTACCTCAACCGATCCGGCATTCGACATGCACAAGTCGTGCTCGCGCATGATCCGGCATTCGACATGCACAAGTCGTGCTCGCGCACGAGTCAACCTTGGTTCGGTACAATCCGGACCCTGGATTTGCACCCACCCCTGCGCACTCACGCGTGAGAGAGTCTCTCTCCATGCATATGTTTACAACGTCAATGCATGTGTCATAATTTAAACCAATAATAAAGCCAAGAGACTTCTAATGTGGGACTAAACTCATGTACAATAGAGTCTCTTCGTCTCTATCTCTTTATTCCATTCACATTTCCAACATATATGCTATTCCTTGGTCTATAGTTTTACCTACAAAGAGGAGATAATTAGTTATTTTACCACAGATTTAAAGACACGAAATCCAACTGTGAAACTGAATTCAATTACATACCATCATTGGTCGAAGCTGCTCCTTCTATGGTTGTCATCGCTTTTATTGTCGTATTTGTTCCTTGACACACAAATGGATGAAGAAGCACGGGGATCAATGCATAGGTTAGCACGAGAACTGAAACCTTGAAGGAGGCCATGAGTGATCTCGAATGAACACTGCTGGGAAGTGGGAAGTGGGAAGTGAGCGGTAGAAGTGACAAGGTTTAATTGTTGAGCAAATGGATTGATGCCTAAGTTTGTATTCCTCGCTAGCTAATTGCATGGATATATATACATACTGAGATATAGCATACAATATACACTGGGGGATTTCAACGGCCCAATAGAGCCACCACATTTGATCAAGTTAGGATGGTTTAAATGAATTATTAATCAAACGTAAACTGGGCGCTTGACGGCTGCGGAAGCATTAATTATTGAAGTCAGTTAATGACCAATTAATGCCTTTAATTAATTGTTTCATACTTAGCCATCCGGCAAATAGTTGTTTACTTTGTCATGATTTATTAGTTTAATATTTTAGAATATTAGTTTCTCTATTTCTATATCTAAAATTTAAAACAAATAACTCATTTACTAAATTTAGACAATCATTTTTCATTATACAATACATTAACTAATCTAAAAATTTTATTATCTCTAATTTTTTATTATTATTTTTATTTTCTTCTATGGTTTTTTAGAAAATATATCGTACAAATTCTAGAGTTGAAAGGTGTTTTTATAAAAGGTTTTTATGTCTGCCAGGCGGGCCTACTGAGTGCCCACATCAATAGCTCTAGTCTTCGTTGTAGCCAGTCACATGAACAAATTGAAAGACACTTTCTTTCGAGCTCGAAACTAAAATGAATTAGGAATTGACCCTTTGTTTTATTATAGTACAAATTGTCATTCTCTAATTAATTGGGCACCATGCGAGGATACCAATCCGATCCATTTAAAATGAATTAGAATATTTTTAAGGAAATATTTTTTTCTAGTATTCCTTTGAAATAATGTAGCATTACTTATCAAATGAAGGATTCTCCAAGAAACCACTGTTGGCTATATGATACGCTTTATCTCATTCAACTCGTTTCAAAATTAATCAGTCTGAAAAGAAATGATATATGGCTTAAACATTATAACTCTTTAAGCAATTAGTATCCTGTTTTTTTAATCCAACTTGATGCCGTATAAAAAAAAAATGTATTGATCTAATCTTGTGTGCTTTATAACTTGAGGCTAGAAATGATTTTTTTAATGATTTGTTTGATAAAAGATCAATTATACATCATCAAGACAAATAACTTGATGTTCAAATACAATATCAACCTCAAATCTCTCTCTTAAATATTAAGTAGTTATGGATCTATTAAACATAATGTATCATAGTAAACATAGAGGTGTGGCCTGCTCGCATCAGCCTGCTAGTCCTTCGATAGTGACATGTAAACACCGGTAATATCCTCCGATATATAATCATCTCATATGTCATATGCAGTCACCTAACCCTTATATAGTAGTTTTTATTTACTTCTAGTGTTATAAGCGATTTTTCTGCAATACTATTGTAAAAACATTTTTCTCCGAACGAAGAAAATAAATTTATTTGTCAATAAATGAAGAACTAATGGATCAATATGTCATGCCCCGGGGGAGTTCCTGTCCGAAGAAATTTCAACAATATCTCTACTGTACAGGTGACAATCTGAAACTTTTCAACATCCATAGTCATGCACGGATAACACGGTCGGAACATATGTATATAACAACAAATAAATAAGCAAACAATCACACCATCCATGCAGTTAAATAGTGAACTAAAACAAATGATAAGTAAAAATCCCAAATCATCCTACTCAACTACACTCATAAAGCACAAAATCGATATCCTATTCAACTATACTCATAAAGCACAAAAACTCAACGACGCAAATAAGGTCAACTTACCTCTTCTGCTGTCCAGGCAGGCATGTAGAAGATCATATCGAGTAAAAATCCATCGACAAGTAAAATCCATACAAGATCCAAAGTATCAAAACAGAACAAGTCTAAACATAGTCTAATAAAGAAAAACCAAAAGACCAACAAATGCCCTCGTGGATTGCAGGGGACTAGCGACTGGAACTCTCCGGACAACATCAACCTGAAAATAGCAACGGAGGAGGGTGTGAGTCCAACACTCAGCGGGTAACAACTGATATGCATAATAAAGAAAATAACAACCAGCACTAATCATGCGTACAGTCTCCTGATACAAGAAGGATAAATGCAACTGAAACAAGTAGGAGAAAACTGTACTAACCAGGACCAAGGTATAAGTATAACAGGGTCGTCAGACCGAGAGGTATAAATATCCTGTATGCATGTCAAACATATGCATCCATCCAAATGCAACATATAAGTGCAGCAAACCACAATCAGAAAATGTATAAATGCATTTGATGCCAATGACATGATCACCCCTGACGACAGTCAGTCATTTCACACACAATGGTGAGACCGAGTGGGTAGGGCTGTGACAACCGTGCACTCTGCCATCACTGCTCCTAATGAGTGACCGAGTGGACGGGATGCTGTCGGAGTACACCTATCCTCCTACCCCAAATCATAAATGGGGGAGCTCAATGCTCTCATCTCCTGGTACACAATGACGGGGAAGAATCTCTGCCGGCTACCAGACTGTGTCGCACTACCCATGAGCGGACCAACGGAGCCAAACAAAGTCCAACAGTCTGCCGGCTACCATGCTGCTATACTAAACCAGCGGAGCCTAACAGAGCAGAACTATCTGTCGGCTACCACATTGAGTCACCGGACGAGCGGAGCCAAACAGCAGAACTGCCACACACCCTGCCTGATAAAAACCACTAACCCATGAGTGGTGGTGTGTGCAGATCCATGTAACTAGCGATGTGCTCAATAATAATGGAGTCGACTATCGCACAAAATACAATCATGCAAGATGGTGCATGACACTAAGCATGGAAATATCCTGAACTTATCCATAGATATAAAATGTGTACCCTAGCATCAATGGATCAATCTGAAGATCTAAGGTACATAGGTCAGATAAGGTATTAAAAACCCTAGGTCCTGAACATAATAAATAACATGGTTGTGTCACTACCCCTATAAGCATGCATAATTAGGTAGGTACTAACATGAAGTGCATAACAAATAAACAAACAAGCATGTAACAGATCAAGTAGTGACCAACCAAAGCAGATAAGAAACACAATCATTGCTATTTGTTAAAAACATTACTATGCATATCAAATGACATAAAATCAAAGTACCCACCTCCAATAAGAGGATCGTATCTGAAATAGATCCCTCGTCGAGACACCGTCTCAAATCAAAGTCCTGTAATAACCACATTTAATTTAGCTACATACATATCATATAGCTAAAGTAATTTCTTATTTACTAGAATCCTAATTCGTTCCACTATACAATTTGATTTAGGTCTAGAACTAAACTAACTTAAACTCTTCCAAATTTGAACCTAGTACCAGAACAAATTTATACACCTTACCTATAACTCTCCTTCAGCCGTCTGTGATGGCAACAGACCCGATCCACAACGGAAAGGTCGGAACCCAGCAACTTCAGACCAACTGTCCACTGCCAATTGGAAAACAAATTCTAAATCCTTACAGTAGTATACCTCAATCTACATCACTGTTGACGTTAACAAAAATCCTTACCTAACTTCCTCTTCTTCGGTGATGGTAGTGCAGTAAGAAATCTATTGCTGGTGGTAGTGAATCCGGCTGTTGGAAGAATGAAGAGGGGGAGGCAGTGGCGTCGGGCCGCAGGTCGTGGTCACCGAGATGCTGGTCTCGGACTGCTCTGCTTCTGTCCACAACCCGGAGAGATCTAGGGCACAGGGGAGACGGAGGAGAGAATAGGGCAAGGGAGGCAGCGGTGCTAGGGCAGAGAAATGCAAAGCAGTGGCCGCCGGATAGAGATCGGACCGTGGATGTCGGCTTCAAGCTAGGGCACGGCGTCAGCACTAGAGCACGGTTGAAGGGGAGGTGTTGCGAGCGGTGCCGTCGGGTGGAGCAAATCGATCGGGTTTGGGAGACGGTGTTGGTTAGGGCACACAAGGAAGGGGAAGAGGAGAAGGAAAGGGGAACGACTCAGTTTTTTTTTTAATCGTGAGGTAGTAACAACCGATCGTGTGCGGCGTCGGTTAGGGAAAGGAAGGAGACCGACGGGGGAAGAGGAATCAGAGAAAAGAATAAATGAAAGAAAAAATCAAAAGGAAAAATCAAAATTTTCCTCGTTAAAATGGGGTAGCCTAAACAGGTTTTCCCGGGACCCATAATTGATCCCCGTAACCTACACCATATGGTCTCCGAAAAATTCCTGAAAAATTTCTAAAAATTTCGAAAATTTCCCTTATCATTATTCGCCATTTTTGGTATTTTACATTCTTCCCCACTAATAAAAATTTGGTCCCCCAAATTTCATTATCTACCATCAGCAAGTACTAACAACAGATAGAAAGAATAAATGCTGAACGGAAAATAACTCACATATCTCAAGTGAAAAGATGGGGATATCGAGCTCGGATCGTATCCTCGAGCTCCCAAGTTGCCTTCTCGTCCGAATGATGCTGCCATCCGATTTTAACCAGTCGGATAGACTTGTTCCGCAGTTGGCGCTCTTTCCGGTCCAAAATCTGTACCAGAACCTCCTCGTAAGTAGCATCAGGCTGAAGGGGAGCTGGGATATCTGTCAGCACATGTGTCGGGTCGGGTACGTATCTCCTTAGTATAAATACATGGAATAGGTCGTGAACGCCTGCCAGGGACGGTGGTAGTGCCAGACGATAAGCTACTGTTTCAATCCTCTCTAGGATCTAGAAAGGGTCAATGTATCGCGGAGCTAGGTTACCTCTGAGGCCAAATCTCTTCACCCCCTTCGTGGGTGAAACTCGCAGAAAAACATGATCACCAATAGATAACTCCAAAGGTCTACATCTCTGATCAGCATAACTCTTCTGGCGGTCCTGCTCCTCTGACATCCTCCGTCTGATAGTACGGACCAACTATGCCTTCTGCTGAGCTCTATGAGGTCCCAACAGCTGGGCCTCCCCAACCTCATCTCAGAGGGTGGGTGCCCGACAAGGCCTGCCATACAATACTTCAAACGGTGCCATCTGGATAGCCGAATGAAAGCTGTTGTTGTAGGCAAACTCTACCAATGGCAAATGGTCCTCCCAACTGCCTCTAAAATCCAATACACAAGATCTCAGCAAGTCCTCTAGAGTCTGAATAGTCCGCTCTGACTGTCCATCTGTCTGCGGATGGAAAGCTGTACTAAAACGGAGCTGAGTGCCCAAGGCCTGCTACAGACTCTGCTAGAAATGAGACGTAAACCGGGGTCTCTGTCTGAAATAATACTCAAAGGGACACCATGCAATCTGATGATCTCCGCGCAATACAGATCTGCTAATCGATCCAGGGAATCTGTCCTCTGGATCGCTAAGAAGTGCGCGGATTTGGTTAATCGATCAACGATTACCCAAATCGCGTCATGGCCTCGTCGTGTCCTCGGCAAACCCACCACAAAGTCCATAGTAATGTGTTCCCATTTCCACTCAGGAATAGGAATCCGCTGAAGTAAACCGGCAGGTCTCTGGTGCTTAGCTTTCGCCTGCTGACAGACAAGACATCTAGCTATGAATTCTGCGATGTCTTTCTTCATACTATTCCACTAGTAGGAACGCCTCAAATCTCGATACATGCGGGTCCCACCTAGATGGATCGTAAATCGAGAGCGATGAGCCTCCTGAAGTAGCTCCTGTAAGACCGGGTGAGACTGAGGTACGCATAATCTGCTTCGAAAGTATATAATACCCTCCTCATCTCGTGTGAACTCGATCTGCTGCCCGGAAGCTATTTGGCTGCCAATAAATTGAAAATGCTGATCACCGGCCTGGGCCTCTCGGATCCTCGTCCTAATCGACGACTGAGCAACCATGGTAACCAGAATACCCTGCTCTGTCTGTCCCTACTCCTGAAGGCCCAACTCAGAGAAACCCTGAATCAAATATGTGACTGAAGTCCGGTGGCAAGCCAAAGTCCCTCTGGACTTCCTGCTGAGCGCATCGGCAACCACAATAGCTTTCCCCGGGTGGTAGCTAATGGTACAATCATAAACCTTCAGGAACTCCATCCATCTCCTCTGTCGGAGATTAAGGTCCTTCTGGGTGAAAATATATTTGAGACTATTATGATAAGTGAGAATCTCAAATGTAATACAGTACAGATGATGTCGCCAAATTTTCAAAGCAAATATGATGGCGGGTAGCTCCAAATCATGTACTGGGTACTTCTTCTCATACACCTTCAACTGTCGAGAAGCATAGGAGACTACCCTACCGTGCTGCATCAGAACAACACCCAAACCCTGAAGAGATGCGTCGGTGTAGAGTACAAATCCATTCTCTCCAGAAGGTAAAACCAAAACTGGAGCCGACACTAATCTCCGCTTCAGCTCCTGAAAGCTGGTCTCGCAATCCTCGGACCACGTGAACTTCACATCTTTCTTGGTAAGGCGTGTCAGCGGCATAGCAATATGCGAGAAACCCTCGACAAAACGTCGGTAATATCCGAGCAATCCCAGAAAACTGCGGATCTCTTACACTGACTTCGGCTGCTCCTAGCTGGTGACAGCCTCGATCTTCTGAGGGTCTGCTGAAATACCTCTGCTAGAGACCACGTGTCCCAGAAAATCGACTGAAGATAGCCAATATACACACTTGCTGAACTTCGCGTACAGCTGATGTCGTCGAAGAGTCTCCAAAACTGTGCGAAGATGTTGTGCATGTTTCTCCTCGGAACGCGAGTAGATCAATATGTCATCGATGAAAATGACAACGAACTGATCTAGATATTTTAGAATGATGTGGTTCATCAAGTCCATAAACACCGCTGGTGCATTGGTAAGCCCAAATGGCATTACCAAAAACTCATAATGTCTGTATCTAGTGTGAAATGCTGTCTTTTGGATATCAGAATCTCGTACTCTTAGCTGATGATATTTGGACCACAGATCAATCTTAGAATACACTGATATACCTCTGAACTGATCAAATAAATCTTCGATCCGCGGAAGGGGGTACTTATTTTTGACGGTCACTGTATTCAGCTGTCTGTAGTCAATGCACAACCTCAGTGTACCATCCTTTTACTTGACAAAAAATACTGGAGAACCCCATGGAGAAACACTAGGGCGAATAAATCCCCTATCCAGAAGCTCTTGGAGTTGAACATTCAGTTCGTTCAACTCTTTTGGTGTCATACGATAAGGAGCTTTCGATGCCGGCGCGATCCCCGAAATCAGCCCAATAGCAAACTCCACTTGCCTTCTGGGAGGCAAACCTGGTAGCTCCTCTGGAAATACATCTGGGTACTCTCGGACTACTGGCACCTCAGAGAGCTGCGAACTACTAATGTCGTTAGTACTAATCAAAGATAGCAAAAAACCCTGACAACCATGCGACAGTAGCTTCTGAGCCTGAATTGCCGAAATAGTCGATATGCCGTCGTTTCCAATGCCAGTGAAATTCCACGAGGGTTGGTTCGGAGGCCGGAATGTAACCACCCTCGTCTGGCAATCAACAGTGGCATGATATGTTGATAAACAGCCCATGCTAAGAATAATATCAAGGTCGACCATTTCCAATACTAAAAGATCTACCATAAGTATCATGTTACCAAAATCTAACGGACAACCTTTGACATCCTGGGTGACGTCCAAAGCATCACCGGACAGTAGAGACACGGTCAGTCTCTGTGGTCTGAAGGTGGGTAATCTACCAATCTTCCTCTTAAAGGCACGACTCTCTAACCAACTGAGCTAATAGCCATTCTCTGGCCTATCATGGTCAGTGCATTAAATATTGGTGCCAAAACTTAACTTGGTAGAGGCCTGTAATTACCGATTAACACTTGTCTATTTGATCTGAGGAGTTTTTATGTTTCATGTCAACATTCATAAAACCAGAAAAGTAGCAAATCTAAAACAGCAGCATATGGCACCTGAGCTGCCATTATTGGATATTTCTTCACCAACTAAGGATGATTCTGAATTATAAGTTAAACTTCATGCCTTAGTGAATAGGTCAATGGTCTTGAGTTAGGATGACTATAATTTTCCCAAGGAAGATGTTGTGGGTTGATGTGGGTGCTTAGAAGGGTGTATTATCAGTAACTTGGTTTAGCTATCTTTGGATAATGAGTGGACCTACCAAAGAAAATAAATTACCTCATCAGTGAAAATTTGCTTATCTAGGAAACGATGATTTCACTAGATCTGTATAGGTTAAACAAAAACCTTGTCTGGAAACATTTGGTAAAACTAACCTATCTACCAATCAAACCATTAAGAGTGAACAAGTAGGTTTATACATGGAGCTGGTTCCAACCATTTTAAACCAGTTGGATGTTTGGTAAAGTTTGAGATCGACATGCTCTTTTATAGGTTTGACATAACAAAGGTTTAGCAATGTGTGGCCAATTACATGAAAATGGTACATGCAACAATACCACATAATACCCTACAGAGATAGGTTATTCTTGTCCATAAGTAATTCATAATAATTTCTTTAATTATCTCATTCTCTAATATCTGGGATTAAGCATCATTATGCTTTGCCTTAATAAACTACAGAGTGGTCTTATATCTATTGTCGAGTAAGTATACCATATTTATGAGGGCACTACGCCATATATTACTAACAATGAAGCGCTAATTCCAATATAGATTACATATATCTTTATGATCAATAAGGATATCTATGTTACCCAAGTATTAATACAGTACCAAAATTATAAAATAAAAATATCATACTTATTACCGTCTGGAGATGTTCTGTCGCTGTCCAGTCCCCCTTTTACTTCGGAATTCCGTACAAGAAAACCAACGGAAATTCATACAAATCCGAAAAATAAGTACCCAAGTTTACTCGCAAACTTGGGCTAACCCAAAAATCCAGAACACCAAAAGCAGGTATTCATAACCCGCTCTGATACCAATAAATTGGTATCAGATAAATCTCGAAATCTATAACACGATATACAAACAAGTATCGCCAACCTGGCTCTGATACCAAATAAATTGTCACACCTCAGGGGAGTCCCTGTCCGAAGAAATTTCGACAGCATTTCCCCTATACAGGTGACAATCTGAAACTTTTCTACATCCATAGTCATACACGGCCAACACGGCCGGAACATATGTATATAACAACAAATAAATAAGGAAACAATCACACCATCCACGCATTTAAATAGTGAACTAAAACAAATGATAAGTAAAAATCCCAAATCATCCTACTCAACTACACTCATAAAGCACAAAATCGATATCCTATTCAACTACACTCATAAAGCACAAAAACTCAACGACGCAAATATGGTCAACTTACCTCTTCTGTCGTCCAAGCAGGCATGTAGAAGATCATATCGAGTAAAAATCCATCGACAAGTAAAATCCATACAAGATCCAAAGTATCAAAACATAACAAGTCTAAACATAGTCTAATAAAGAAAAACCAAAAGACTAACAAACGTCCTCGTGGACTGCAGGGGACTAACGACTGAAACTCTCCGGACAACATCAACCTGAAAATAGCAACGGAGGAGGGTGTGAGTCCAACACTCAGCGGGTAACAACTGATATGTATAATAAAGAAAATAACAACCAGCACTAATCATGCGTACAGTCTCCTGATACAAGAAGGATAAATGCAACTGAAACAAGCAGGAGAAAACTGTACTAACCAGGACCAAGGTATAAGTATAACAAGGTCGTCAGACCGAGGGGTATCAAAATCCTGTATGCATGTCAAACATATGCATTCATCCAAATGCAACATATAAGTGCAGCAAACACAATCAAAAAAATGCATAAATGCATATGATGCCAATGACATGGTCACCCCTGACGCCAGTCAGCCATCTCACACACAATGGTGAGACCGAGTGGGTAGGGCTGTGACAACCGTGCACTCTGCCATCACTGCTCCTGATGAGTGACCGAGTGGACGGGATGCTGTTGGAGTACACATATCCTCCTACCCTATATCATAAATGGGGGAGCTTAATGCTCTCATCTCCCGGTACACAATGACGGGGAGGAATCTATGTCGACTACCACGTTGCGTCGCACTACCCATGAGCGGACCAACGGAGCCAAACAAAGTCCAACCGTCTGCCGGCTACCACGCTGCTACACTAAACCAGTGGAACCTAACAGAGCAGAACTGTCTGCCGGCTACCATGCTAAGTCACCGGACGAGCGGAGCCAAACAGCAGAACTGCCACACACCCTGCCTGATAAAAACCACTAATCCATGAGTGGTGGTGTGTGCGGATCCATGTAACTAGCGATGTGCTCAATAATAATGGAGTCGACTATCGCACAACATGCAATCATGCAAGATGGTGCATGACACTAAGCATGGAAATATCCTGAATCTATCCATAGATATAAAATGTGTACCCTAGCATCAATGGATCAATATGAAGATCTAAGGTACATAGGTCAGATAAGGTATTAAAAACCCTAGGTCCTGAACATAATAAATAACATGGTTGTGTCACTACCCCTATAAGCATGTATAATCAGGTAGGTACTAACATAAAGTGCATAACAAATAAACAAACAAGCATGTAAAAGATCAAGTAGTGACCAACCGAAGCAGATAAGAAACACAATCATTGTTATTTGTTAAAAACATTACTATGCATATCAAATGACATAAAGTCAAAGTACCCGCCTCCAATAAGAGGATCGTATCCGAAATAGATCGCTCGTCGAGACACCGTCTCGAATCAAAGTCCTGTAATAACCACATTTAATTTAGCTACATATATATCACATAGCTAAAGTAATTTCTTATTTACTAGAATCCTAATTCGTTCCACTATACAATTTGATTTAGGTCTAGAACTAAACCAACTTGAACTCTTCCAAATTTGAACCTAGTACCAGAATAAATTTATACACCTTACCTCTAACTCTCCTTCAGCCGTCTGTCATGGCAACAGACCCGATCCACAACGGAAAGGTCGGAACCCAGCAACTTCAGACCAACTGTCCACTTCCAATTGGAAAACAAATTCTAAATCCTTATAGTAGTATACCTCAATCTACATCACTGTTGACGTTAACAAAAATCCTTACATAACTTCCTCTTCTTCGGTGATGGTAGTGCAGTAAGAAATATACTGCTGGTGGCAGTGAATCCGGCTGCCGGAAGAATGAAGAGGGGGAGGCAGTGGCGTCGGGCCGCAGGTCGTGGTCACCGAGACACTGGTCTCGGACTGCTCTGCTTCTGCCCACAATCCGGAGAGATCTAGGGCACAGGGGGACGGAGCAGAGATTAGGGCAAGGGAGGCAACAGTGCTAGGGCAGGGAAATGCAAAGCAGTGCCCGCCGGATAGAGATCGGACCATGGTCGTCGGCTT
This sequence comes from Zingiber officinale, assembly GCF_018446385.1. Classification (NCBI taxonomy): domain Eukaryota; kingdom Viridiplantae; phylum Streptophyta; class Magnoliopsida; order Zingiberales; family Zingiberaceae; genus Zingiber; species Zingiber officinale. The sequence goes on along the minus strand of NC_055997.1, from coordinate 134,127,544 downwards.
CAAGCTAGGGCACGGCGTTGACACTAGAGCATGGTTGAAGGGGAGGTGTTGCGAGCAACGCCGTCGGGTGGAGCAAATCGATCGGGTTGGGGAGACGACGTTGGCTAGGGCACACGAGGAAGGGGAAAAGGAGAAGGAAAGGGGAACGACTCGGTTTTTTTTTTTAATCGTGAGGCAGTAACAACTGATCGTGTGCAGCGCCGGTTAGAGAAAGGAAGGAGACCGGCGGGGGAAGAGGAATCGGAGAAAAGAATAAAAGAAAAAAAAATAAAAAGGAAAAAATCATATTTTTCCTCGTTATAACGGGGTAGCCTAAACAGGCTTTCCCGGCACCCATAATTGATTCCCGTAACTTACATCATACGGTCTTCGAAAAATTCCAGAAAAATTTCGAAAAATTTCCTTATCATTATTCACCATTTTTGGTATTTTACACAATAATTATTACAAGTAAAACATACAAACATTATTAACGACATCATCAATGATTTAATATACATTTTTATATTTCGCATCGATAAATTTCTAAGTTGTTTTCGCATTCAGAGTGACTTTACTGTGAATTAATGTTGTATTTACTTACATACGCAAAAAATAAAAAATCTTTGTAGAAATTAAAAGATTTGTTTAGAAAAAAATTACTTTATGTCATTTTTTTTAAGAATAAATCTATAGATTTTTCCCCTTGTTGCAAACTTAGTTTTGTCATCGCTTAAAATTAGGAACTTAATTTACTCAGTAAATGACAGCTAGTCACTTTCACAACAAATACCACACATAAAATAATCTCATTCACAATGACAAAATGAGGGAAATAAAATTAAATAAAACATCTAATTAAGCGGAAATAACATTAAATAAAGCATCTAATTAAGCCATCAAACTGTTTAATTGATTTTCCAAACATTCTAATGGGATTCCAATACAAGTAAATATATTTTTAAGTGAACCAAATTAAAGAACATGATCTCATTTTTTTTTCACTCAACAATGAGCAATGAAAACAAAATGAAAAAAAAAATGATAATCTCAATTAATCTCATTGACTATCTCTCTGGGGAATAAAGAAACATGAAGCGTGTCATCCATGAAAATCATCAATGGAGAAGATATGTTACGAGAAGCACGACCATCATAAGCAAGTAGGCTATTCCTTGATCTATCATTTTACCTGTAAGAAAAAAGTACAATATGATTAGTTAACTAATTTTATCATACTATACCACACCATGTAGATATTATTGAAGTCTATCAATTACCGTCACTTGTTGCAACTCCTGCTTCATTCGTCGCTGTCATCATCTTCGTCATTGATCCTGGACACAAGAATGGATGAAGAAACACAGCAATGAACGCGTAGGTTAGTAGGAGAGTTGAAACCTTGATGGAAGCCATATGCTCTCAAATGAAAACTATAAGTGTTCAAAATATATGAGATTGGTTGAGCTTCAGTTAATCAAGTGTGGTACCTATTACATGGATGGATATCTCTATATATAGAGAGAGTAACACTTGAGATTTGAATAGTTTGATCCTTCAACTCTGATCAAACTAATTAAGCTGGTGTGAATTAAATTATTAAGCTGACGTACATAAGCCGATTGGTGTTAATTTGTGTGAAATAAGTGAAGTTAATTAATGAGTCAAAGCCTGCAATTAATGAGTCAGGTGGCTTCTCAGTCAAGAGTCTGATAAGATTCATTAGTTAATTGCTCAAGAGATTAATTAATTTGCTGGCGCATTTGAGACGTTTCAGAGATGGTAGATCATTCTATTTGAGCCTTTAATTAAATGCCAGAAGTAGTTGCATATTTTGGTGTATTAAGTTTAACAGTTTGTTAACAGAATTATCTATAAAAATGACTAAAATGAATAGTAAGAAATACTTCCACCAACACTAACAAATTATTGAATTGAATTAATAAAAATATTGTCAGCACTCTAAAACAGGCGTACCTGAACTCAAAGTCCACGATCTCAGCAAACTTTTCTCCACACTGATCTTTCCTCTGCACACTATTTCTCTCCCCAGCTTGAACATCCGAAAGACTGTCCATGGATGGTTTCTCCAAGCTACTCTTTAGGCAAAGCTCTGGCTTCCTTTTTTTCTTTTTTGCTTGCAGAGATGAGGAACAAAAATCATCTAAAGATCCTTCCTCCTGGAATTCAGTTCTTTCTCCATCAAGTGGTGTTGATTGCACTATAACTGAGGAGAAGTGTCTTCTTTCCTTCCTTAGTTGATGGCATTGGAACTACTGAACCAGGCGTAAGGATTTTTGCTTTGGCTTTAGTTGCACCAGACATGTCTTCTGTTGGCAAATTTATCTAGTTTTCGTAAAATTTGAAGTTTTATAAATGTTTGAAGTCAAGGACAATATTCACATTCACACAGGCAATAACCCAAACACTTTCTGGGCTTAATCTCTGTTCTCCAACTCGAAGCCGACAGTTGGGGTTGTTCCCCGGTCACCATGTGTTCACGATGACCTTCGTCTGCTTGGGGATTTCGTACCAACCGAACTTCGCCGCGTCAAGGTTCATTTGGGGAACCAACAGCGGGATCGGCGAGTGCATTGAGAGCATCTCCTTCACCATTGCCTGCAAGTACAGCAGTTTGGCTTAGAATCGATGAATAGCACCCAAGGCACACACTAATATGCAAAAAAGAGAAGACAACTGATAGAATGTTTTCTTAGAAGATGAAAAAAAATGAATTAAATGAATACACATCTCTAAGATCCTTTATATACACCATAAGATTAATATTAATTCCAATGATTTATCCCTTAAAATTAGGAAGACTAATTTCAGTACTTTATCCCTTAAAACTAGGAAAGTTTATCACCACTAATGCAAGGAAAAAAAACCACGTAGCCAATAATCATGTCCGGATTATGCTCACATTACCCCTCCTAATCCTGACATGGTTTGAAGTCACGGACGTCGAGTAGTGTCGCATGGCAACTAATTTTACTCCTGGCAATGTTTTAGTTAATACATCGGCTCGCTGTTCTCCGGTATTAATGAACTCAACCACAATTCGTCCCTTCTCAACGTATTCTCTAATAAAATGAAACCTTGTATCTATATGCTTGCTTCGACTATGGAATACCAGATTCTTCATGAGGGTTATGGCAGATTTGTTGTCAACAAATAAAGTTATCAGTTTTGGCTCTACACCGGTTAATTCGCTGGCAAGACTCCTCAACCACAAAGCATGGCAAGTTGCAGTTGTGGCTGCCATGAACTCTGCCTCACAAGATGAAAGCGCCACTGTCTTCTGCTTCTGTGAGTTCTAGGAAGCCAAACTTTCATTAAAATAGAATGCTATTTCACTTGTGTTTTTCCTTCCATCGAGATTGCCGGCTAAGTCACTGTCTGAGTAGCCAAATACATCAATTTCTTGGGGTCCCTTTATGTAAGCAAGTCCAAAATAGATTGTACCTTTCAAATATCTGAGAATTTGTTTGATCACCTTGTGATGCATGATTGTAGGCCTCTCCATGTATCTGCTTGCCATTCCGACAGAATATGACAGGTCTGGCCGTGTGTGTAACAAATATCTCAAACAACCAATGATGTGTCGATACTCTGTGGCGTCAACTTGAGTCCTTTCCAAGTCTTTATGCAGCTGTGTCTTGGGTTCCATTGGATGCTTTGTGGAATTGCAATATGTCATCTTGAACTGAGATAGAATTTTCTTGGCATAAGCTGATTGTCTAAGTAAAATTCGTCTCTTCTATTGCTCCACTTCAATCCCTAAGTAGTAGGAGAGAAGACTCAAATCACTCATCTCAAATTCTGTCATCATTTGTTGTTTGAACTTGTTGATTTTTTCTATGCTACTTCCTGTCACGATGAGATCGTCGACATACACTCCAACAAGTATGCTTGCTTCTCCTTCACCTCTTGTATATATTGCATGCTCTTGAGTACATTTTTTGAAGCCAAGCTCTTCCAGACTCCTGTTCAAACGCATGTTCCAAGCACGTGGAGCTTGCCGCAGTCTATAGAGGGCCTTGGACAACCTGTATATCTTCTGTTTCTGATTTTGTACTTCAAACCCTTCTGGTTGAGTGACATATATATCTTCTTCTAACTCTCCGTTAAGAAATGTTGACTTCACGTCTAGATGGTGTACCTCCCAACTTTGATTTGTCGCAAGCGCAAGAATGACTGGAATAGTGTCAAGTCTAGCGCCAGGCGCAAACACTTCTTCAAAGTCAATGCCTTGTCTTTGTATATAGCCTTTAGCCACTAATCTTGGTTTGTGCTTAACGACTTTCCCATCTGAATCTTTCTTCAATTTGAACACCCACTTTAGGCCAATAGGCTTGTGACCTAATGGGAGCTCAGTTAGGTTCCAAGTATTGTTCATCTCAATAGATTTCAGCTCTTTCTTCATTGCTTCGTACCAGCAAGCCTCAGTTGCAGCTTCTTGATAACATGTCGGCTCTTCAGATATCACCATCATCACCTCACCCTCTTCTTCATCAATACCAACCACTTCCTCAGTGTTGGCATAGATATCAGCAATGGATCTAAAACGGACCAGTCCTTCATAAGACTCGGGTGAGTTTGTTATCGAAGGCGATGAAGCTGTATTGGTGTTCGATGATGGTGTAGATGGACTTGATGCTCCTGCCACGGCTACTGCCGGTGTTGTGACATCTTCCGCTGCGGCCTCAATGTCTGCTGCAGCAATCACCTCGTCGGTGCCGAATGCATCCACCACCATACACTCTGGTACCTTTTCTTCATTGTTGGCACCTGCATTCCATGTCCATTCACAATTTTCTCGAAACATCACATCTCTACTTACTTGTAGCTTGTCATGCCTTGGATCAAATAGACGATGAGCTTTACAACCTTTCTCGACACCCAAGTATACCATGGGTGAGCTTCTGTCGTCAAGTTTCTTGAGGTGAGGAGCTGTATTTTTCACATATGCAACACAACCGAACACTCTCAAGTGGGCAAGATGTGGCTTTCTCCCCATCCAAGCTTCAAATGGTGTGCACTCTCCTAGCGTCTTAGTTGGGAGACGGTTTAACAGATAGACAGCATGTCTAACTGTCTCTCCCCAAAACCTTGCCGGCATATGTGTACCCTTGAGAAGAGATCTTGCCATGGCCATCACGGTGCGATTACGACACTCCACAACACCATTTTGTTGGGGTGTGTAGGGAGCCGTGAGATGTCACTCGATTCCTTCATTTTCACAGAACTGAGTGAACTCCGTGGATAGAAACTCGCCGCCCTGGTATGTCCGGAGTGTTTTGATCTTGTATTCAGTCTTGGACTCCGTCAATAATTTGAACTTCTTAAATGCTCAGAATGCATCATTCATTGCTGCCAATATAAACACACACATCCACCTTGTAAAATCATCAACAATCAGAAGGAAATACTTGTTACCGGCTAGTGTACATGGTGAGATTAGCCCACAAATATCAGCATGGATAAGTTCCAATGGCTTCTTCGCTCTAAAGTTTGCTTGGCACGGGAATGACGACCTTGCATGCTTGGCGATCACACACACCTCGCAAAGCTTGTTCGGCTGGGGCAATAGAGGCACATCAACCGCCAATTTCTTCTCCCCTAACAGCTTCAAGTCATGGAAATTGACATGTCCGAGCCTTGTATGCCATAACCAGGTTGGATCTTCTAGGCTTGCTAGGAGACAGACTTGCTTGAATGCTTTCAAGGTTATCTTGTACAATCGATTTTATGTTTGCTTTACCAGCATCAAGAGTTTCCTGCTCCTATCAATCACCTTCATGGTATCTCTTTCCATGTGCACCTCGTTCCCAATTTCTGTCAATTGACCGAGACTTATGATATTCCTACAAAGTTTTAGAATGTAGTATACCTCGTGGAGAGCCTTCTGATCACCATTCTTGCATTCAAACACAATTGTCCCCTTGCCCATGATCTCCATGGTTGATCCATCGCCAAACCTCACCCTCCCGATGATGGTTTCATCTAGTTCTTGAAACGTCTCGCGATGGCCAGTCATGTGGTTGCTGGCACCGTTGTCAAGGTACCAGACGTCTTCATCTCCTTTCTTAACGCCGCAGTACATCTCCAGTAGCAATTTATCTTCATTGAGCAGAATGGTATACTGCCGCTCACGCCTAGTGTCAGACTCCTCGTGGGACACGGTCATCATCAGTGCTGGCTCTTCATCGGTGGCACAAGTGAGGTGAGCCTCATCATCATGCCGCTTGTTGTAGCATTCGGATGCATAATGCTCCATTTTCTCGCAATTGAAACACTTTATATGTCTCTTGTCTCGAGTGCCACTGTTGTTGCCGCTAGTCCCTCCTGCACTGTCTTGGCGTTGTGTACCACGACCACGACCGCGCCCTCGCCCATATCCACACCATTTGCCACGACTAGGGCTGCTGGACCCACGCCCCTTTCCTCCTGACGAAGTGTCCACGTTGCTCCCCTTCTGTCGCATTTGACATTCGGCATGAGTAAGTAGGAGCTCTCCTCAGTGCCATTGGTGTTGCCGCGTAATCGTAATGTTCGTTCCTCGTACGCCTTCAGTCGCCCAATAGTCTCCTCAAATGGTATATTCTCAAGGTCGTGAAACTGCTTAATACCTGCAACAATAGGGAAGAACTTATCAGGGACAGAATTGAGTAACTTCTTTACTAAAGATAAATCTTCAAGCGTGGCACCAAGAGCGGAGAACTTGCTACTCATAGCACTGAGTTTGCCAGCAAACTCATCAATTGTGTCGGTCTCCTTCATCCAGAGGGCGTTAAACTCGCTCTTCAACGTTTGTACGCGTGCCTTCTTCACTCGATCATTTCCAAGGTACCTCGTCTTGAGGCTGCCCCAGACTTCCTTCGTCGTCTTCTTTTTTGCGATCTGGAGAAGTATGTCTTCGGGGACACACTGCAAGATGTATGCACGTGCCTTTTTATCCTTCTTTGCATCCACCTGGGTGTAGGTGCAACGGAGGCCGACAAGAGGGGGGGTGAATTGCTCCTGAGAAATAAAATTATACCCTCCTCGGATCTTTCAACTCAAAATTGCAATAGTAAACAATAACAATTAAAAGGCAGAAAAAGAAAAACAGAAATTTAACCTGGTTACAACCAAGGAGGTTGTTAATCCAGGGCAATGAGAAGCGCACTAAAAAAAATCTCCTTTGCTGAAGGCGGAGAAGCCTTTTACACTCTTACGGCTCAGAACTATTGCTAGGAATTGTTTACAGAGTTGAATGTAGAAGTTATCATTAATTCCTAGCTCCAGGGGCCTTTAAATAACCTCTGGAAATTCTATCCCGAGGGTCCAAGGCGCCTCCAGCTCGGTGAGTGGATAGAATTCTATCCGGTGCTCAAACAGTCATTCTGACCTGGCTCAAGGCGCCTTCAACAAGCAATGGAGGCGCCTTCAATGTTGAAGGCGCCTTCAATGCATGTTTAAGGTGCCTTCAAGTTCCTGCTACAGTAATTTCCTGCTATAGTAATTTCTAGCATCTTTTGACTCCTTTTCTTCTTCGCTTTGGCTTCTGAAGCTTCGTTCTTTTGGGTGATTGCGGCCAACCGAAATAGGGCTCACTCAAACCCAATTTCTGGCCTTCTCCTCGAACAGGCTTCCGTCCGGTTTCTTGTCCCTCGAACGTCGCCCACGTTCTTCTCGCTCCACCGGAGTACTCTTCCGCAGCTCTCTCGTCCTTCGGACGCACCGAGCCCGTCGGCTCCCTTCCCGTGTCGTCCTTCTCGCTAGCTGCGTCTTCCGCTCGACTTCCTGTGCTCCTAAGCTCCTGCACACTCAGACACAGGGATCAAACACAAAGCAGGACCTAACCAATTTGGTTGGTCACATCAAAACTATCACGGGGTTCAATAATCTCCCCCTTTTTGATGTGCATCAACTCAAGTTTAAGTTAGAGTTTAAACAGACACAAAAAGTAATTTTAAAGAAAAATTACTAAACTAGCATTTTAAGCATAAGTTTGCAATAAATAAAAATTGCAACATAGTCTTAAAAAGTAAAAAAAAAATTAAGTTAATTTTCCTAACTCCCCTGAACTTGTACTTCTCTCTCCCCCTTTGATCACAGCAAAAACGGGGTGAGAACTCAAAAATATTTTAGAAAATTTTTAACTTTAGAAAAAATTTCTATTTAATAAAAATAATTTCTCAGAAAATTGAATTTTTCCAAAAAAAATTTCTAAGTAAGAATGAGGTTTGAAAAAAATTTTCCAAGTCAAATAATTTTTTTTTCTGAATTTTTTGAAAAAAAAAATTCTAAGTCAAATAAAATTTTGTTTTGTGTGATTTTTCCACAAATTTTCTAAGTAAATAATAATTTTAAAAAATGCTCTAAGTAAAAAATTTCAAGGAAAAAAAATTAAAGAATTTCTAAGGAAACTAAATTTTTGAATGTTCCCAAAACAATTTCTAAGTCAAATGAAGTTTTTTAGAATTTCTCCATGAAAAAATTTCTAACTAAAATGAAAAAAAATTTTAAGTTAGAATTTTCAAGAAAAATTTCTAAGTAAAAGAAATTTTTTGTTTATTTTAAAAAATGTTTGACAAACTTTCAAAACATTATTTAATTCTAGTTTTTAATACTTTTTCAGAAAGTTAATTAAACATTTTATTTCAATATTTCAGCTTCCAGGTCGTGACGAGGCACTAGGCCTTCTTGGTTATTGGAGCAACAACCACTTCCTTAGACAAAGCTTCCATAAAGAATTTCAATGTTTAATTTTCTCACTGTAAGCTTTTAACTAAAAGAGAAATTTAAATTAGCAAAAATTTTGGAACCCAATAAAGGTTCCTTCCTACAGGGTTGGTCAAAAACTTAGGGGGTACATGATTTTTGGGCACTTTTCTAAGTTGACCCTTGTGTTTTCTAATGTATCAATTTAATTTTCCATAAATTCTTAATTTTGATTTAGGAAATTTATTTAAGCATGCATCATGATATTTCAATTTCTCAATTTCTAATTTTAAACTTTCATTTTCTGATTTAAATTTATTTAAGATATTATTTAATTCAGCATTTTCTTTTTCTAATTGATCTAATTCTTTGTACAGAGACTTGATAAATTTAAAAGACTGAGTCGGGGTTAGATTGCGTACCTTACTTACCTGATCTGGTGACGCTCCCCCTTCACTGCTGCTTTCTTCTTCTGATGTTCCTCCCCCTTCATCGATGCTCATCTCTGAGCTAGACGTTTCTTCTAGCTGATGGTTGGCCATCAGTGCTATCCCCGAGAATTCTTCGACTTCTGATTCGGAGGACGACGAATCATCCCACGTGGCTTTTAGGTTGTGTTTGGGTCGAGCTGAATTCTTGCTCCTTTCCTTATCCTTCTGTTTGATCTTCAATTTTGGGCAGTCCTCCTTGATATGCCCTTCTTCATTGCAGTTGTAGCAACGAATCGTTCTTTTCTTTCGTTGATGCCTCTGCGATCTAAACTTATTAGTATTAAAAAATTTATTGAAGCGTTTTACCAGTAGTGCCGCTTCGGATTCGTCGACTGAGGCTTCTAAGTCAGAACCGTTTATTTTTGCCTTTAAGGCAATGTTCTGACTGGTCTTCTCCACTCCATTGGGCTCTGAAACTCGATATTCGTGAAGTTCAAAAGTGGAAAACAATTGTTCTAAAGTACTTACCTCGAGGTCCTTAGAGATGTAATATGCATCTACTAAGGAGACCCATTCTGGAGAATTGGGGAAGGCGTTGAGCGCATACCGGATAGAGTCCCGATTCGTTACCTCTTCTCCAAGATTGGTTAGTTGCGTGATCAGCTCTTTGATCCTTGCTTGGAGTTGCGCTACCTTCTCGCCTTGGTTCATCCGGAGGTTCATCAACTAGTTCCGGAGGATATCGCGCCTCGCTAGCTTTGCTTCGGATGTACCTTCGTGAAGCTCCAGGAATTTTTCCCAGAGATCTTTCGCGAAGTCGTAGTTTCCGATCCGATTTACCTCCTGAGGCAGCAGAACGCTGAGTAGGTAGAACTCAGCCTTTCCGTTGGCGACGAAATCTGCTTGCTCCTTTTTCGTCTAGGTGTTTTCCTCCTTATCTTTCAGAACTGCATAGTCATATTTCATTATTAAAAGAATGTCAAATTCAATTTTAAAAAATACCTCCATTTTGCGCTTCCATGTGGCGAATTCTCCGTCGAACTTCGGAGGATGAATGTTCGCTCCGGCCATTGTTTTGATCGATGTGCTTCAGTCGGCGGTTAGTCCTTCTGAGGCGGTCAGGCTCTGATACCAATTGTAGGTGCAGCGGAGGCCGGCAAGAAGGGGGTGAATTGCTCCTGAGAAATAAAATTATACCCTCCTCGGATCTTTCAAGTCAAAAATGCAATAGTAAACAATAACAATTAAAAGGCAGGAAAAGAAAGACAGAAATTTAACTTGGTTACAACCAAGGAGGTTGTTAATCCAGGGCAATGAGAAGCGCACTAAAAAGAATCTCCTTTGCTGAAGGCAGAGAAGTCTTTTACACTCTTACGGCTCAGAACTATTGCTAGGAATTGCTTATAGAGTTGAATGTAGAAGTTATCATTAATTCCTAGCTCCAGGGGCCTTTAAATAGCCTCTGGAAATTCTATCCCGAGGGTCCAAGGCGCCTCCAACAAGGTCCAAGGCGCCTCCAGCTCGGTGAGTAGATAGAATTCTATCCGGTGCTCGAACGGTCATTCTGACCTAGCTCAAGGCGCCTTCAACAAGCAATGGAGGCGCCTTCAATGTTGAAGGCGCCTTCAATGCATGTTTAAGGCGCCTTCAAGTTCCTGCTACAGTAACTTCCTGCTACAGTAATTTCCAGCCTCTTTTGACTCATTTTCTTCTTCGCTTTGGCTTCTGAAGCTCCGTTCTTTTGGGTGATTGCGGCCAACCGAAATAGGGCTCACCCGAACCCAATTTCCGACCTTTTCCTCGAGCAGGCTTCCATCCGGCTTCTCGCCCCTCAAACGTCGCACACGTTCTTCTCGCTCCACCAGAGTACTCTTCCGCAGCTCTCTCGTCCTTCGGACGCACCGAGCCCGTCGGCTCCCTTCCCGTACCGTCCTTCTCGCTAGCTGCGTCTTCCGCTCAACTTTCTGTTCTCCTAAGCTCCTGCACACTCAGACATAGGGATCAAACACAAAGTAGGACCTAACCAACTTGGTTGATCACATCAAAACTACCACGGGGTTCAACACTAGGCTCCTTCCACTGGCTCCACCGCCTCCCAGACTCCCTGGGCATCAAGAATCGCCTCTGTCTTTATTACCCACACAGTATAATTGTGAGGGCTTAGCATCAGATAGGGAAATAGCACTCCGCTGTTCTCCTTCGCAGCAACTTGTGGGATGCCAGACATTTTTGTGGAATCGTGGATTCTTGGGTGTCATATACTGCCAAGGCTCTGATACCAGATGTTGGCTTAGAATCGATGAATAGCACACCCAAGGCACACACTAATATGTAAAAAAAAAAGAATAGAGCGAGGAAGAAGATAACTGATAGAATACTTTTTTAGAAGATGAAAAAAAATGAATTGAATGAATACACATCTCTAGGACCTTTTATATACACCATAAGATTAAGACTAATTCCAATGATTTATCCCTTAAAATTAGGAAGACTAATTCCAGTACTTTATCCCTTAAAGCTAGGACAGTTTATTACCACTAATGCAAGGAAAAAAACCACGTAGCCAATAATCATGTCTGGATTATGCTCACAAGTGGCGACATGCTTGTTTCCGTCTCCGGCTCCTCGACCAGAACTCGCTGAAGCTTCTCTGGGAACGACTTCTAACAACTCGAGTGTTTCACCAGCTCTTCCAGTGTCCACTCCATTCCCACAACGTCGTCTGTTATAGCAATCTGATCCTGTTTGAAAATCGTGAAGAAGGCTGGTCGGGGATGTGACTTTTGGGTTGAGAGTTTGTAGACCTTGCTCCGCTCTACAACACAAGAGACGTTTGTCGAGTCAGGAAAAGGGTCCTTGACGTTAATCCCTCCAAAGCTCAAGTCAGTCACTGGAAAAATGGAAGGAAATTGAGTAATATCAATCACAGGCGTAAATGGTGAATAACGCATACTTCCATCGGTTCATGGACCCCCCTTTATATAGAATCTCAGCGGGCGACATGTGCTCTCCTTAAGGCGTGGGCATGTTATCCAAATTGTCCTATGAAAGGACATGTCAAAAAAGTGGCTTTAACACCATACCTTAACAGAATATTGCAAATCCTTGATGCGACAATAGAAACTTCCATCGTACAATCCGCTTGTTGACCATATCTCGTTATCAACGGCATTATCTCCCAATGGGATATCAAGAGATATGAGATGGGTCCCCCTTTTTGGCTGAGCGGCGGAGCCGTTCGATCGGGGATCCCTGCCCGGTCGACTTCAGTCGATCTTTTTCATAATCTCTTAGCCCAGTTGATTGTTACCGCCCGACCAAGCGAGTGCTCCGGTCGCCTTATCATTCCTCCACTTTGTGATGAGCATCCGATGTTCTTGCTATAGTGCTCTTAGCTGTCCGGACGTTCTACTCGAACAAGCCACTTACTGATCGGACACTTCATGTTCGATCGACAACTGTCGTAGACCTCCGTTCGACTCACCTTTGGTGAGCCCGTTGGTTCTGTGGCGTTGACCGCCATGTCGACCTTGACTTTGACCTCCACGCCATCTGCTACCTCCATCCTTAACCCGCACTTGGTGAGCCCCTTATCACCACATCACAATCTATTCCACAGTCCTGTCAGAGATTATCATCAGAGTTATGGTGGAAATGTACTAAATTTGAAATTTCCAAATCAAAATTCAAAATTTAGTCTTATCTGTTGAGAATATTAAGCTGATAATCTCAAGCTCTCAGTCTAGATTTGTCCGATCTATTTCTTCTTCGATAGCATTGTTGGGTGCTTAAGTCATCATTCACTAGCCTATAAAGTGGAATATTCTGAGCCCAAGTGGGTTGTCGAGAATAGACTACTAGGAGTGCTTCTCGAGTGTCGCGAGGTCTGAGTGGCTCTTGTACTTTCCAAGTCCGAGTGGGAAACCAAATTGGAGTTCCCAAGTGCAGATTTCACCGAGTGCTAAGTCGTCAAGCTCGTCAAGTGTTAAGTCATCAAATCAACTGAGTTGTCGAGTGGATACATTAACTCAACTATCAATATCCCTGAATACTTCTGCTTGATTGCTGAGTCAGGAGAGGAATCACCCGACTACCCATATCACTCAAGCTTGAGAGGGTTACTGTACCGAGCTGGGGCAACGAGTCTGAGTCAAGAAACGAAAGTTGAGACCTGCATTTAATGCAGTTGTTTAAAAACAGATCCATCTCCCTCCGGTTGTGCTTCGAGATTATGAATTATTGATGCAATCAGCCTCCAAGGTTTCGATGTTCGACAATATATCTATGTCTGGTCAAGTTTCACTTAGGGTTGATCTAAACAAAACCTGATGTTTGAAAGTTAGCTAAGTTTAGTCAACTCAAAGGTTAACTGGATGACTAGCAAAGGTAAGGCCTAGTCAGGTCAAAGATTGACTGGATGACTAGTAAGGAAAAGTCCAACCAGTCAAGGGTTACCAGATGATTACCAAGAAAAAGTCCTAGCAAGATGTTAGGTAAGGGAAAGTCTATCCAGTCAGGGATGATTGGATGTCTGGCAAGTGGCGAGTCCAAGAAGGATGCTTGACAAACTTGATTCTAAGGGAGTGAACCTTAGATAGTAAGATCCTAAGAGAGTAAGTCTTAGGTGGTGAATTCTAGGAGGAACCCTAAGCAAGTAGTCTAGTAGGTCAAGTAGACATACAATGTTAGATCATGAAAATAAATAAATATGAATGTATAAGAATATACAAGATTTTATTTAAATTTTTAAAATTTAAAATAAATTTTTATATATTTTAATGGGATAAATTAATTAAAGTTTTAGAAAGTTTATTTGAATTATCCTATTTAATTTACGAGTTGATGGAACCATAAACAAAGTTGATTCATTAAAACCTAGGTTTTTTATTTCCCTTTCCCACCCCTACCACCGCTACCCTATCATTTTCCCCATGTCCGCATGCACAAAGCCAACCATTGTCGCTCCTTCTTCCCTTGTTCGATGGCACATCCCGCGAACCCCCTCGTATTTGTCTTAGACACCTACGCACCGACCAGATGAGCTTGTAGCCCCAGACTCGTCTAGCTGCCTCTCATGGTCGTCTCTCGCCTTTCTCCAAACTTGCCCATGCTTCTGCTCATGCTCATTTGAGAGCGAGCGATTTTTTCAACAATCAAAGGAGACTTGCATCCTCTGTCTAGTTGTTTCCCTTCCTTCCTTGATGTTGTGATCACTACCTCACCCCCACCTTCGTCAACCACTATGAACCACCATTAGAGAAGAAGAGGAAGTCGACTATAGGGTAACAAAATAATTGAATTAAGTTGTATTTGGTTGATTAAATCCAGTTAACTTCAATTAACATAGTAAATCCATGATTAAAAGTAGTATTAAATTGATTAGAATTGTATTTGGTTGATTAAATCTTGTTAGCTACAATTAACATAGTAAATCTATGATTAACAATAGTATTAATTTAATTAGAATGGTATTCGATTAATAAATATGTTAGCCTCAGTCTATTTGCTTCTTAAGTTTGATATTTACTTGCTTATCCTTATTTTAATCTACTTGATATTTATGCAATCTCGTCACTATCCATGTTATTTATTGTTTATACTTATGCCTTTATGTTAGGGATACCATAGTGTAACTTGTAGAATTTTATTCTTGGAATTGATTATTATTGCACTTATTTAGACTGTTTGTTATTATGCTCATATTATGTATATCCTGTTTGCCCATGAGATTCATTCATGGTAGTATGTTGTTTGTTACACACAGATAGTGATCTTCATGTACTTTGACTCTCGATGATATCTATTTATGGTAGCATGTTGTTAGGTGTAGTCAGTAGTTAGATAGCTACCTAATAATCCTGTTTGTCTACTAGACTCATTGTGGTAGTATATTGTTGCGTGCAAACAGTGGATGCATCTTGACTGCCCATGAGATCCATTTGTAGTAACATCTTGTTGAACACAGTTAGTAGCTGGATAGCTACCTAATAATCCTCTACCTATGTGACCTATTTGTGGTAGCATGTTATTATGTGTAGACAATGGATACACCCTAACTTCCCATGAATTTCATTCGTGGTAGTATGTTGTTGCATGTAGTTAATACTTGTGATGTGCTTGTTATATGCTTGTTTTATACATGTGATTTTTGGATGTACTATATGTACTCCTGATTTATTAGTTATACTTTGTTGAGTAAGTTAGTGGAGGGTTATATTATTATTATTTATGCTTTTGTTAGCAAATGATTACATTAGTGCACTTACTTTTGATAGTAAGTAATATTACCTAGACTACTTCATTTGAATTCCTTATGTGATGTAGTGCATGCACTATTTTTTTTTTATACCCGCTGAATTATTGTACTCACTATTTCTTGTTTGTTCTTTAACTTTTAGGTTAACAGATAGAGAATATGTTTTGTCATTCAGAGGTCTTGACTGTCGACCCCACTTGAGATTGGATTCTCTTTATGAGTTGTTTGATTTCTTTTTCGTTATCTATATTTATCTTCCCTTGTCAGTTCTTTGAGTTTTATTATAATAGTATAACTTTTATCTTATTTAGTGTAGTATGTTCGCATGTACATATATACATACACACAATAACATTTAGAAACGTAGTGATTTTATATTACATTGGTTTTTGTGTTGGCTTTAATGGTTTCTGTATCGATTAGTTTTTTTTTATTTTTTTATTTTTTACGTTTTTTATTTCTTTTCCTTTTTTATTTTTTTAAATTTTTTTTAAGTTTTGCTTATTTTTTTTACTTTTTTTTTTATTTTTTTATATTTTATATTTTTTATGTTTAATATTTTTTCTATTATATATATATATTTTTAAATTTTCTTTATGTTTTTTAGGTTTTTTTATTTTTAAATTTTTTTTATGTTTTCTATTTTTTATGTTTTCCCCCATTTTGTTATTATTTTTTGATTTTTTTTTATGTTTTTATATTTTTTTTAATTTTTTTTAATTTTTTTACATTTTTAAAAGTTTTTTATTTTATTTTATTATATTTTCTATTTTTTTTATTTTTTCTTTATGTTTTTTTATTACATTTTTCTCTTATTCGAATGCATTTTGGGTACAAAAATTTTATTAATCCCGGAATCAAGAAAAATCTTAATTTTCTAAGATTTTTCGATTCTGAGTTACATGACCCTTTTATTGACGTGTTAGGCATGGAACATTACTCGAGAATCATCGATTATCTAAACTAAACAGGACTTTCGTTGATAACATTGGATGAATAACTAAAATTATTATAGATAATTTCGAATCAAACGCACCCTAAAGAGATGTTGAAGGTGACTTCATAGAATCTTATATCATGCTTTGATATTTGATGTTACAGTGTTGATATATGATCATGTATGTGTTAGATATATTTATATTTATATTTTGGACAAGCATGTGCTCTAATAAAATATTTTCAAATCATTAAATATGTTAGCTCTTTTTGGCCTAACCATTATATAGTAGTTTTTATTTACTTCTAGTGTTATCAAGCGTTTTTTCTGCAATACTATTGTAAAAACATTTTTCTCTGAACGAAGAAAATAAAATTTATTTGTCAATAAATGAAGAACTAATGGATCAAAAATTATTACAAGTAAAACATAAAAACATTATTAACGACATCACCGATGATGTAATATTTATATTTCGCAAATTTCTAAGTTGTTTTCGGAGTGAGTTTACTCTGAATTAATGTTGTATTGACTTGCATACGCAAAAAATAAAAAATCTTTGCAGAAATTAAAAAATTTGTTTAGAAAAAATTTACTTTATGTCATTTTTTTTAAGAATAAATCTATAGATTTTTTCCCCCTTGTTGCAAACTTAGTTTTGTCATCGCTTAAAATTAGGAACTTAATTTACTTAGTAAATGATAGCTAGTCACTTTCACACAAATACCACACATAAATAATCTCATTCATAATGACAAAAAGAGAGAAATAACATTAAATAAAACATCTAATTAAGCGGAAATAACATTAAATAAAGCATCTAATTAAGCCATCAAACTGTTTAATTGATTTTCTAAGCATTCTAATGGGACTCCAATACAAGTAAATATATTTTTAAGTGGACCAAATTAAAGAACATGATCTCATTTTTTTTCAGTCAACAATGAGCAATGAAGAAACATGAAGCGTGTCATCCATGAAAATCATCAATGGAGAAGATATGTTACGAGAAGCGCGACCATCATAAGCAAGTAGGCTATTCCTTGATCTATCATTTTACCTGTAAGAAAAAAGTACAGTATGATTAGTTAACTAATTTTATCGTACTATACCACACTATGCAGAAATTATTGAACTCTATCAATACCATCACTTGTTGCAACTCCTGCTTCATTCGTCGCTGTCATCATCTTCGTTGTTGATCCTGGACACAAAAATGGATGAAGAAACACCGCAATGAACGCGTAGGTTAGTAGGAGAGTTGAAACCTTGATGGAAGCCATATGCTCTCAAATGAAAACTACAAGTGTTCAAAATATATGAGATTGGTTGAGCTTGAGTTAATCAAGTGTGGTGCCTAATTACATGGATGGATATCTCTATATATAGAGTAACACTTGAGATTTGAATAGTTTGATCCTTCAACTCTGATCAAACTAATTAAGCTGGTGTGAATTAAATTATTAAGCTGACGTACATAGGCCGATTGGTGTTAATTTGTGTGAAATAAGTGAAGTTAATTAATGAGTCAAAGCCTGCAATTAATGAGTCAGGTGGCTTCTCAGTCAAGAGTCTGATAAGATTCATTAGTTAATTGCTCAAGAGATTAATTAATTTGCTGGCGCATTTGAGACGTTTCAGAGATGGTAGATCATTCTATTTGATCCTTTAATTAAATGCCAGAAGTAGTTGTATATTTTGGTGTATTAAGTTTAACAGTTTGTTAACAGAATTATCTATAAAACTGACTAAAATTAATAGTAACAAATACTTCCACCAACACTAACAAATTATTGAATTGAATTAATAAAAATATTGTTAGCACTCTAAAACAGGCGTACCTGAACTCAAAGTCTATGATCTCAACAAACTTTTCTCCACACTGATGCACACTATTTCTCTCCCCAGCTTGAACATCCAAAAGACTGTCCATGGATGGTTTCTCCAAGCTACTCTTTAGGCAAAGCTCTGGCTTCCTTTTTTTTTTTTTTTTTTTTGCTTGCAGAGATGAGGAACAAAAATCATCTAAGATCCTTCCTCCTGGAATCCAGTTCTTTCTCCATCAAGTGGTGTTGATTGCACTATAACTGAGGAGAAGAAGTGTCTTCTTTCCTTCCTTAGTTGATGGCATTGGAACTACTGAACCAGGCGTAAGGATTTTTGCTTTGGTTTTAGTTGCACCAGACATGTCTTCTATTGGCAAATTTATCTAGTTTCGTAAAATTTGTAGTTTTATAAATGTTTGAACGTCAAGGACAATATTCACATTCACACAGGCAATAACCCAAACACTTTCTGGGCTTAATCTCTGTTCTCCAACTCTAAGCCGACAGTTGGGGTTGTTCCCTGGTCACCATGCGTTCACGATGACCTTCGTTTGCTTTGGGATTTCGTACCAACCGAACTTGCCGCGTCGAGGTTCATGTGGGGGACCAACAGCGGGATCGGCGAGTGCATTGAGATCATCTCCTTCACCACCGCCTGCAGGTACAGCAGTGGCGGCAGGCTTGTTTCCGTCTCCGGCTCCTCGGCCAGGACTCGCTGAAGCTCCTCTGGGAGCCGCTTCTAACAACTCGAGTGGTTCACCAGCTCTGCCATTGTCCACTTCATTCCCCACAACGTCGTCTCTTAATTAGAGCAATCTGACCTTGTCCGAAAATCATAAAAAAAAGCTAACGGGGGATGTGACTTCTAGGTTGACTGCTTGTAAACTTTGCTTTGCTCTGCAATACAAAAACATCAAGTCAGACACCGGAAAGATAGAAAGAAATGGAGCAATATCAATCATAGGCGTGAATAGTAAATAACGCGTATCTCCGTCGGTGCATGGACCCCCTTTATATAGCGTCCCAGCAGGCGACATGCACACTCCCTAATGTGTGGGTGTGTTTTCCAAATTGTCTTATAAAAGGACATGTCAGAAAAGTGGCTTTGACATCATACCTTAACAGGACATGCAAATCCCTGATGCGACAATAGAAGCTTCTATTGTATGATCCACCTGTTAACTATGCTTCGTTGTCAACAGCATTATCTCCCAAAGAGATATCAAGAGATATGAGATGAGTTCCACTATTTGACCGAGCGGGGGAGCCAATTCGGCCCGGTCGACTTCAGTCAATCTTCTTCATAATCCCATAGTCCAGTTGATTGTTACCGCCCAACCGAGCAAGCGCTCCTGTCGCCTTATCATTCGTCCGCTTTGTGATGAGCATATGATGTTCTTACCGTAGTGCTCTTTAGTTGTACGGACATTCTACTAGAACAAGCCACTTACCAATCGACAACTGTCGTAGACCTCCGCTCGACCCACTTTTGATGAGCCCGTTGGTTCTGTGGCGTTGACTCCCTTGACTTTGACTGTCATGTCAGCCTTGACTTTGACCTCCACTCCATCTGCTACCTCCATCCTTAACCCGCACTTGGTGGGCCCCTTATCATCGCATCACAATCTATTCCACAATCCTGTAAGAGATTGTCGTCGGAGTTATGGTGGAAATGTATTGAATTTGAAATTTTAGAATCAAAATTCAAAATTTAGTCTTATCTGTTGAGAATATTGAACTGATAATCTCAAGCTCTCAGTCTAGATTTGCCCGATCTACCTTTTCTTTGATAGTGTTTCCAGGTGCTTGAACCATCGTTCGCCAGCCTACCAAGTGGAATATTCTGAGCCCAAGTGGGTTGCCGAGAATAGACTGCTAAGAGTGCTTCTCGACTGTCGCGAGGTCCGAGCGACTCTTATACTTTCCAAGTCGGAGTGGGAAACCAAATCGGGACACTGAGTTCCCAAGTGCAGAGCTCACCGAGTGCTAAGTCGTCAAGCTCGTCAAGTGTTGAGTCATCGAATCAACCGAGTTGCCGAGTGGATACATTGCTCGACTACTAAATAGGCTGAATGCTTCTGTCAAGTCAAGAGAGGAATCACTCAACTATCAGTATCCCTGAATACTTCTGCTTGATTGCTGAGTCGGGAGAGGAATCACCCTACTGCCCATATCACTCAAGCTCGAGTGGGTTACTGTATCGAGTTGGGGCAATGATTCTGAGTCAAGATACAAAAGTTGAGACCTGCATTTAACGCATATTTTTTTAAAACAAATTCGTCTCCCTCTGGCTGTGCTTCAAGGTTATGAATTATTGATGCAATTAGCCTTTAAGGTTTCAATGTTTGACAATATATCTATGTCTGGTCAAGTTTGACTTAGGGTTGACCTAAACAAGACCTGATGTTTGAAAGTTAGCTAAGTTTAGTCAAGTCAAAGGTTAACTGGATGACTAGCAAAGGTAAGACCTAGTCAGGTCAAATAATGACTGGATAACTAGCAAGGAAAAGTCTAACCAATCAAGGGTTACCGAATGTTTAGCAAGGAAAAGTCCTAGCAAGATGTTAAGCAAGGGAATGTCTATCTAGTCAGGGATGTTGGGTGTCTGGCAAGTGGCAAGTCCAAGAAGGATGCTTGATAGACTTGATTCTAAGGGAGTGAACCTTAGATGATAAGATCCTAAGAGAATAAGTCTTCGGTGGTGAATTATGGCAGGAACCCTAAGCAAGAAGTCTAGTAGGTCAAGTAGACATAAAGTGTTAGATCATGAAAATAAATAAATATGAATGTTTATGAATATACAAGATTTTATTTAAATTTTTAGAATTTAAAATAAATTTTAATATATTTTAATGGGATAAATTAATTAAAGTTTTAGAAAGTTTATTTGAGTTATCCTATTTAAGTTATGAGTTGATGGAGCTTTTAGTTAGAGCCCTAGAGTCAATCATTTGATGATTGTTGTATGGACTCGTTATATCATATTTCTTATATATATAAAGGCATTTGTTTATGGTTATTATGCTTACTTGTATTGGTGCCAAATAACTAAGTATAATAGCGTCCTTGAAGTAAAAGGTTCTTACCTATATCAATCGATTGGTTGAATCGATAGTGAGATGATATAGGGAATACTACTCCTAATCATTCCTAGTCAAGTATTAACATTCAGGGACAATGTTAATACGACGAGACTAGCATGTAGGTCAACTTGATGACTTGATCTCACAAGTCATGGATATGGAGATATCAAGTTGACACATGGGTATGCATTGGAGAATGTATACTGAATGACCCGCCATGAGAAAATATCATGGATCGTTATATGAGTGTCATATACTTTCTCATGTGGCTATTAGTATGACTATTAGTCCTTATACCTGAAGTCACCATGATTCCCTACATAAGGAGTTACATACTTTGGCTTCGTCAAATGTCACTCGTAACTGGGTGGACTATAAAGGTGATTACTGGGTATGTAACAAATTATGCGGAGGGATGTGAGTGATGTAGATGAGATCTATCCTTCCTATATGACGGGAGAGACATCGATATTCTTGATAGAGTGAGACCACTAAGTGCATGGTCATGCCTAAATGAGTCAATATGAGATGTTGAGCTCATTTGATTAAGTGAGTCTACTTAGGATTCAAGATTTAGATTGATTAGAGGATGACACGGTCTATGCCTCACATTGATCAATCTAGATGTCAAGGATAGAAGGACACTTGTCATATATTGTGAAGAGTCACAATTTGTAGTTACAAGGTGATGTTGGATTTCAACATTCTTATAACTTGGGTGTGTTGCTAGATACTGCTCATTACTTATGCTTCTAAATGGGTTTAGGAGCATTGTCAATGTTATAAGAATCTATAGGGTCACACACAAAGGACAATTAGATGGAGATTAGGTTCATTTGATGAACCTAAAGGATTAGGTCCATGTGATGAACCAAATTGGATTAAGAGTAATCCAAATTAGACTAATTGAGTTGGACTCAATTTGGTTCATGTGTTAGATGAGTCTAATTTGGACTTAGACTCATTGAGTCAATTTAATTCAATGAATAGAGATTCATTAAATTAAAATTGACTTGAACCAATGGTTAGATTTGATTAACCATGGGAGAGAAGTGGTCAAGTTTGACATGACTTGAGAGGAAGATGAAGAGTCAAGTTTGACTTGACCATTTGCCACCTCATTGGTGAGTTGGAAAAGAGTGGACCAATGATGATGCTCCACATCATCATGGTTGCTTAAGTGGGATGCTACCTCATGGGAGTTGCCAAGAGTTGTGACTCTTGGTATTTCATGGAGGTTATTAACCTCTTAATGTGGTCGGCCACAATTTATTCAAGAGAGGAGTTTTTCATTTTGTGTGTAACTCTCATCTTCTTCCTCAAGCTCTCTTCTCTCCCTCTCTTCCTCCATTACCGTGAGCCACAAAGGGTGCTAGCACACTCTAGTGCCTTTTCTCCATCTCCTTGTTCATGTGGATACACATAGAGGAGTGTCTACTTTGACATTCTTGAGATCCGGCATCATTTGGACGAGCGGGATTAAGCGAAGGGCATCGCTTCAAAGGTATACCTTCTGATCTTGTAGATCTAATGTAGATCTAGGAGTAGAGAAACTCGTATACGAAATTTTAAACTTCGCACGGATCTAGTGGCATGGGATTCAGGGTTTCCGCAACGCAAAAAGGTGATTTTTGCGGCCCGAAATTCCCTACAATGGTATCAGAGCCACGTGCGAAGCACGTACGTGTTTATTTTGTGTCTTTATGAAAAACTTTCAGTTCTGTAACTTTCTGTGAATTTCTTAATTTTATGTGTTTTATGGGTAATTTTCTCGTAGAAGTGAAGCAACAAATGTTTCGACACTTGTAGGTTTCGACTACCGAGAAAATCTTTCCGAAACGGCAAGGTTTCGCCCAATTCATTTTGGGACAGCGGACTAAGGCGCTGTAGGATCGCTTATGAACACTCACAATGGTTATATCGCGGGTAGGGGTGCTACCCCTAACCCCACAAGGGGCTTCGTTCCGCGATTACGCCCGAAAATCACTAAACGGGACCACCGAGAATTTTTACTCATAAAATTGTAAAAATTGTGGAAAAATTTACAGAAATTTATAGAAATTACATAATTTAGAATTATGTATCATTTTGCGATGGTCATGGCCCAAAGACCCCAGTTTGATTGGAAAAAATTGTGTTGTAATTTATATTATGGTCTGCATGCCATTTTCTGTGATGTGCGTGTTGTATATGATACGTGACCTGCGCGTCGTGCCTTTCCTATTTTATTTCCTGTTGTAAAATAGTTTAGACTCGAATGTAACTCGAGTTTCACCTTTGTAATGTACAAAATGAAGCGGTGGAAGGTCCACTCGAGACGGAGTTACGAGGAGGGTGCGAGCAACATAAGGTGGTCACCGGAAGGAGCTTGAGAAGCTGTTGACCTTAGGTTGACCATCCGATCTTCTCATTGGCCTGAGAAGATCGTAGTAGGGCCATGACTAATCACAAAAAGTTTAATTAATTGCTTGTGTGTGTATATGTGATGCATGCTAGATTAGTAATTAATTAGTGCCTTAACGATTAGATTAGATCTAAGTCGCGCACATGATGCACCTCCACGATTAGATTAGATCTAAATTGAGTATATGATACACATCGTCGATTAGATTAGATCTCAATCACGTCAACTCGAAATGCCTACCATGCCGTGATACCCATCACTACCTCGATCACATGTTGTTGAATCTGCCAAAGCAGAGCAACACATATTATCTTGGTAGGGTGCGGATGGATAATCTTGGTCCCGCCTATCAACGCATGGGTGAGTACAACTCAATTAGATTGAGTAACTAGTTAACTCAATTGGATCGAATTTAACTATAGGCATTTTCCAATGGTTGGTAGATAGGTCAAAATCACATTTATATTAATTCTTGGATGATTTAGCCAAAGCTAACTCAAGTTTTAATATACATGCGGATCTTGATCCTATAAACAAGAGTTGCATAGAGATGTAATTGGTAATTAGTTACCTACCGATCATACTAAGCCTTGGGTGATTTAGCCAAAGCTAACTCAAGGCGTAGTATGATGTGGATCTTGTCCCACTTGAATTATAGAATTTAGTGGGAGTATCATTTAATTAAAGGCCTAATTAGATGATTAATTGGAATATGATATTTATTTTTCTGTATTTTTCTGTTGTAGATTACCATGTCGTCGAACACGAACTCCTTCTCCCTGCGTTCTGTCCTCGATAAGGACAAGCTCAATGGAGCTAACTTCCTGGACTGGTACAAGAACCTGAGAATAGTTCTCATACAGGAACGAAAATTGTACGTCCTGGAGCAGCCCATTCCTGAGGCACCTCCTGCCACTTCCATGCGAGCTGATCGTGATGCTTACAAGAAGCATCAAGATGATGCATTAGATGTGTCATGTCTTATGCTCGCAACCATGAACTCTGAGCTTCAGAAGCAACACGAGTTGATGGGCGCTTATGATATGGTTAAACATCTTCGTCAACTATATCAAGGACAAGTGAGGCACGAGAGATTCGAGATCTCTAAGGTACTGTTTCAGTGCAAGATGCAAGATGGGACTCCCGTAGGCCCATATGTACTCAAAATGATTGGGTACATAGAAAACCTACAGAGGTTGGGATTCCCGCTTGGCCAAGAGCTGGCTACTGACCTGATCTTGCAATCCTTGCCAGATAGCTATAGTCAATTCATTCTAAATTATAACATGAACGAAATTGACAAGCCACTGCCCGAGCTACTTAGCATGTTGAGAACTGCTGAGCTCAACCTTAAGAAGGTTAAGCCCAACTCTATTCTGATGGTTCAGAATCACAAGCAAGAGCAAGCCCAAAGGTAAGGGAAAGTCCCAAGCCAAGGGTAAAGGAAAGACACTGAAACCCAAAGGAGGGGTTGCCAAGGATGCTACCTGCTTCCACTGTGGTCAGACCGGACATTGGAAGAGGAACTGCAAAGTGTACCTAGAAGATCTTAAGAAGAAGAGAAGTGACACTTCCACTTCAGGTATATATGTTATAGAAATCAATCTATC
Source organism: Zingiber officinale (assembly GCF_018446385.1). Classification (NCBI taxonomy): domain Eukaryota; kingdom Viridiplantae; phylum Streptophyta; class Magnoliopsida; order Zingiberales; family Zingiberaceae; genus Zingiber; species Zingiber officinale. Next base: position 134,102,309 of record NC_055997.1, on the reverse strand, counting down.
TATTTCTTCATCATGGGTATTAGATACCGGATGTGCTTCTCACATTTGTACTAATGTGCAGGTGTTGAGAAATAGCAGGGCATTGATGAAGGGCGAGGTGGACCTACGCGTAGGCAATAGAGCACGGGTTGCTGGTGTTGCTGTAGGAACTTATTCTCTATCTCTACCATCTGGGCTTGTATTAGAATTGGATGATTGTTGTTATGTGTCTGCTTTGACTAAGAACATTATATCAGTTTCTTGTTTAGATAAGAAAGGTTTTTCATTTATAATAAAGAACAAATATTGTTCAGTTTATTTAAATGATATGTTCTATTGTAATGCACCTCTGATGAATGGACTCTACATTCTAGACCTTGAAAACCCTATCTATAACATAAGTACCAAGAGGTTCAAATCAAATGACATGAACCAAACCTATATCTGACACTGTCGCTTAGGTCATATAAATGACAAACGCTTATCCCAGCTCCATAAAGATAGTTTGCTGGACTCATTTGATTTTGAATCTTATGAGACATGCGAGTTATGCCTACTGGGCAAGATGACCAAAACTCCCTTTAGTGGACACAGCGAGAGAGCGACTGACTTGTTAGGACTTATACATAGTGATGTATGTGGACCTTTCAATGTCGCTGCTAGGGGTGGTTATAGGTACTTCATTACATTTACTGATGATTTCAGTAGATATGGTTATGTGTATATGATGACACATAAGTCAGAATTCTTTGAAAAGTTTAAGGAATTCAAGAATGAAGTACAAAACCAGCTTGGTAAGAGTATTAATATACTTCGATCAGATCGAGGTGGAGAACACCATAGCCATGAGTTTCGTGACTATCTAGCTGAGTGTGGGATCCTATCCCAATTTACTCCTCCTGGAACACCACAGTGGAATGGTGTATCCGAAAGGAGGAATCGTACCTTATTAGATATGGTACGGTCTATGATGAGTCACACAGATCTTCCTATGTATCTTTGGGGCTATGCTCTAGACACAGCAGCCTTCATTCTCAACTGAGTTCCATCTAAGACTGTAATAAAGACACCATATAGGATATGGACTGAGAGAGATGCCCAAGTGTCTTTTATGAGGATTTGGGGTTGTGAGGCTTACGTTCGACGTCAAGTCTCGGACAAATTGGGATCCAAATCCGATAAGTGTTATTTTATTGGATATCCCAAGGAAACAAAGGGATATTACTTTTACATTCCCAGTCAACACAAGATAGTTCTGGCTAAGACTGGGTATTTCTAGAAAGGGATTTTGTTTCTAGAAAGACTAGTGGGAGTACGTTCGATCTTGAAAAAGTTCAAGATGTGAACCATAGCACTGAAGCCTCGATGGAAGTTGAACTGGAACCACAAAGTGTTGTGGATGATGTTGTTCCACAAGGAGTTGAGGAACAACAACTAGTTCAAGTAGACCTACCTCTTCGTAAGTTTGATAGGGTGCGTCGTCAGCCTGAGAGATATTCATTTCTCTTGTCTGACCATGATGACGTTGTGCTCATTGAGAATGAGCCTACCTCCTATCAGGAAGCTGTGATAAGACCATATTCCTAGAAATGGCTAGAGGCTATAAGATCCGAGATGGAATCCATATACACTAACCAAGTATAGATTTTGATTAATCCACCTGAAGGGGTCAAACCCATTGGGTGTAAGTGGGTCTTTAAGAGAAAGACTGACATGGATGGACTTATTTATAAAAGGTCGCTTGGTAGCTAAAGGTTTCAATCAAATTCATGGTATTGACTATGATGAAACCTTTTCTCCAGTAGCGATGTTTAAATCCATTCGGATCATGCTTGCTATTGCAGCGTACCATGATTATGAGATCTGGCAGATGGATGTCAAAATCATGTTTCTGAATGGAAACCTGCTCGAGGATGTGTACATGACACAACCTGAGGGTTTTGTAGATCCACAGCATACTGACAGAGTATGCAAGCTGCATAGGTCCATTTATGGACTAAAGCAAGCTTCTCGGAGCTGGAATCTTCGATTCGATGATGCAATCAAACAGTTTGGTTTCATCAAGAATGAAAATGAACCTTGTGTCTACAAGAAAGTTGTTGGGAGCACAGTTGTCTTCCTTATATTGTATGTGGATGACATACTACTTATTGGGAAAGACATCCCTTTGCTGCAGTCTGTCAAGACTTGACTAGGGACTTGTTTCTCAATGAAGGACTTAGGTGAAGCATCCCGCATTCTAGGCATACAGATCTATAGAGATAGATCTAAGAGATTGCTTGGCCTAAGTCAGAGTACATACATTGACAAGGTACTACTTCGGTTTACCATGCAGAACTCCAAGAAGGGATTTCTGTCGATGTCACATGGTGTGAGTCTTTCGAAGACTCAAGGTCCCTCTTCTAGAGAGGAGAGAGACCGCATGGATCAGATCCCTTATGCTTCAGCCATAGGATCTATCATGTACGGCATGCTATGTACTCGTCCTGATGTCTTGTATGCTTTGAGCATGACGAGCAGATACCAGTCAGATCCAGGTGAAAGTCACTGGATATCAGTCAAGAATATTCTTAAGTACTTGAGAATAACTAAAGAGTATTTCTTGATATATGGAGGCGATGACGAGCTAGCTGTAAAGGGTTATAGTGATGCTAGCTTCCAAACTGATCAGGATGATTATCGATCGCAGTCGGGGTTCGTGTTTTGCATAAATGGTGGTGCTGTGAGCTGGAAGAGTTCGAAGCAGGACACAGTTGTTGATTCTACAATAGAAGCTGAGTATATTGCTGCATCAGAAGCAGCAAAGGAGGCAGTTTCGATCCGCAAGTTCATTACTAAACTTGGGGTGGTTCCTAGCATAGCTGATCGCATAGAGCTTTATTGTGATAACAATGGAGCAATAACACATGTTAAGGAACCTCGCTCACACTAGCAGACCAAACACATACTACGGCGCTTCCATCTCATTCGAGAGATCATCGATAGAGGAGATGTGAAGATTTGCAGAGTACCCACTGAGGCTAACATCGCAGATCCCTTGACCAAGACTTTGGCACAGAGAAAGCATGATGGTCACACTAGGTCTTTGGGCCTTAGAGCCTATACTGATTAGCACTAGTGCTAGTGGGAGATTGTTAGTTAGAGCCCTAGAGCCAATCATTTGATGATTGTTGTATAGACTCGTTGTATTATATTCTTATATATATAAAGGCATTTGTTTATGGTTATTATGCTTACTTGTATTGGTGTCAAATAACTAAGTATAATAACGTCCTTGAGTAGAAGGTTCTTACCTATATCAATCGATTGGTTGAATCGATAGTGAGATGATATAGGGAACACTACTCCTAATCATTCCTAGTCAAGTATTAACATTCAGGGAAAATGTTAATGCGACGAGACTAGCATGTAGGTCAACTCGATGACTTGATCTCACAAGTCATCGATATGGAGATATCAAGTTGAGACATGGGTATGCATTGGAGAATGTATACTGAATGACCCGCTATGAGAAAGTATCATGGATCATTATATGAGTGTCATATACTTTCTCATGTGGCTATTAGTATGACTATTAGTCTTTGGACTGAAGTACTATGGTTCCCTACATAAGGAGTTACATACTTTGGCTTCGTCAAATGTCACCCGTAACTGGGTGGACTACCCGTAACTGGGTGGACTATAAAGGCGATTACTGGGTATGTAACAAATTATGCGGAGGGATGTAAGTGATGTAGATGGGATCTATCCCTCCTATATGACGGGAGAGACATCGATATTCTTGATAGAGTGAGACCACTAAGTGCATGGTCATGCCTAAATGAGTCAATATGAGATGTTGAGCTCATTTGATTAAGTGGGTCTACTTGGGATTCAAGATTTAGATTGATTAGAGGATGACACGGTCTATGCCTCACATTGATCAATCTAGATGTCAAGGATAGAAGGACACTTGTCATATATTGTGAAGAGTCACAATTAGTAGTCACAAGGTGATGTTGGATCTCAACATTCTTATAACTTGGGCGTGTTGCTAGATACCGCTCATTACTTATGCTTCTAAATGGGTTTAGGAGCATTGTCAATGTTATAAGAACCTATAGGATCACACACAAAGGGCAATTAGATGGAGATTAGGTTCATTTGATGAACCTAAAGGATTAGGTCCATGTGATGAACCAAATTGGATTAAGAGTAATCCAAATTAGACTAATTGAGTTGGACTCAATTTGATTCATGTGTTAGATGAGTCTAATTTGGACTTAGACTCATTGAGTCAATTTAATTCAATGAATAGAGATTCATTAAATTAAAATTGACTTGAATCAATGGTTAAATTTGATCAACCATGGGAGAGAAGTGGTCAAGTTTGACTTGACTTGAGAGGAAGATGAAGAGTCAAGTTTGACTTGACCATTTGCCACCTCATTGGTGAGTTGGCAAAGAGTGGACCAATGATGATGCTCCACATCATCATGGTTGCTTAAGTGGGATGCCACCTCATGGGAGTTACCAAGAGTTGTGACTCTTGGTATTCCATGGAGATTATTAACCTTTTAATGTGGTCGGCCACAATTTATTCAAGAGAGGAGTTTTTCATTTTGTGTGTAACTCTCATCTTCTTCCTCAATCTCTCTTCTCTCCCTCTCTTCCTCCATTGCCGTGAGCCACAAAGGGTGCTAGCACACTCTAGTGTCTTTTCTCCATCTCCTTGTTCGTGTGGATACACATAGAGGAGTGTCTACTTTGACATTCTCGAGATCTGGCATCATTTGGACGAGCAGGATTAAGCGAAGGGCATCGCTTCAAAGGTATACCTTCTGATCTTGTAGATCTAATGTAGATCTAGGAGTAGAGAAACTCGTACACGAAATTTTAAACTTTGCACGGATCCGGTGCATGGGATTCGGGATTTCCGCAACGCAAAAAGGCAGTTTTTGCGGTCCGAAAATCCCTACAGGAACCCATAAACAAAGTTGATTCATTAAAACCTAGGTTTTTTATTTCTCACCCCCGCTGCTGCTACCCTATCATTTTCCCCATGTTCGCATGCGCAAAGCCAGCCACCATCGCTCCTTCTTCCCTTGTTCGATGGCACATCCCGTGAACCCCCTCACATTCTCCTCAGACACCTACGCGTTGACCAGACGGCTTGTAGACCCACACTCATCTAGTCGCCTCTCATGGCCGCCTCTCGCCTGTCTCCAAACCTGTCCACGCTTCTGCTCATGCTTATTTGAAAGCGAGTGATTTTTTTTTCAGCAATCAAAGGAGACTTGCATCCCCTGTCTGGTTGTTTCCCTTCCTTCCTTCACGTTGTGATCACTACCTCACCCTCACCTTCATCAGCCACTGTGAACCACCATTAGAGAAGAAGAGGAAGCCTACTATAGGGTAACGAAGTAATTGAATTAGGTTGTATTTGGTTGATTAAATCCATTTAGCTTCAATTAACATAGTACATCCATGATTAAAAGTAGTATTAATTTGATTAGAATTGTATTCAATTGATTAAATCTTGTTAGCTACAATTAACATAGTAAATCCATGATTAACAATAGTATTAATTTGATTAGAATTGTATTCGGTTAATAAATATGTTAGCTTCACTCTATTTGCTTCTTAAGTTTGATATTTACTTGCTTGTCCTTATTTTAGTCTACTTGATATTTATGCAGTCTCGTCGCTATCCATGTTATTTATTGTTTATACTTATGCCTTTATGTTAGGGATACCATAGTGTAACTTGTAGAATTTTATTCTTGGAAGTGATTATTATTGCACTTAGAATGTTTGTTATTATGCTCATATTATGTATATCATGTTTGCCCATGAGATCCATTCGTGGTAGCATGTTGTTGCACATAGACAGTGATCTTTCATGTACTTTGACTCTCGACGAGATCTATTTATGGTAGCATGTTGTTAGGTGTAGTCAGTAGTTAGATAGCTACCTAATCATTCTGTTTGTCCACTAGACTCATTGGTGGTAGCATATTGTTGCGTGCAAACAGTGGGTACTATTGGGACCGTTGGTCGGCTAGAAGGGGGGTTGAATAGCACTGCACAAATAAATAAACGAACCCTTCTCGGGCTTAAAAGAACACTTGTATAAATGACAAATAAAATAAACTGAAAGACAAAGACTCAGAGAGTTTTACTTGGTTACAACCGGGGAGGATGTTAATCCAAGGAAATGATGTGTACTAATTTCTCCTTCAGGCGGAGAAGTCTCTTTACAGCAATGAAAGCTCAGAAAGGAAGAAGCTAAACAAAACAGAAAAGCTCACAAGTGTTGTATCAAGAATTACTTGTTGTTTTTTTAGCTTCTGGACCAAAGGTATATTTATAGCCTTGGTCGGGGCACCTGGAAGGATTCCAGGCGCCTGGAGTGGGATAGAAATCTATTCTCGACGCAACGGTCAACATCCACATCGAAGTGGATAAAATAAGGTTCCAAGCGCTCGAAAGGATTCTGGGCGCTCTGACCCTAAAAGGCAACAGGATTGACTTTTTCAGTTCGGGCCCTCTGCTCCGGTGCTGCTCTCCTCAGTCTGGACCTTCCGCTCTAGCTCCGCTCTCTTGGATGATTTCAGTCATCCGAAATAGGGTTCACTCGAACCCAACTTTCAGCCTTCTCGAGCAACCTTCCGCTCCAACTTCTTGTCCCTCGGAAACGTCGCGTGCCTCCTTTTCGTCCGCCCGCGTACTCTTCCATAACACCTCATCCCTCAGATGCATTGAGCCTGTCAGCTCTCTCTCGTGTCGTCCTTCTCGCTATCTACGTCTTTTACTTGACTTTTTGTGCTCCTAAGCTCCTGCACACTTAGATACAGGGTTAAACATAACAGGACCTAACTTAACTTTTTTGATCACATCAAAATAACCTTGGGGTACCAATAATCTCTCCCTTTTTGATGTGAGTAACCCAAGTTAAGCTAGGGTAAACAACTATAAATTTAGAACACTAAATTTTGCAATAAAGTGCAAAAGGTAAAAACAAATTTTAAGCTACCTCCCCCTAGACTTAATTCTCCCTTATGCCCCTTTGATCATATAAAAAATGGGATACAAAAAAAAAATCTAAGGGTAACGTTTATAAAACTCTGATTTTCAAATATTTTTTGAAAAAATTTATCAAGATTTTTAATAATAATTTTGAGAGCACTAAAAATGTAATAAAAAAATTCTAAGTAAAAATTTTTTTCCCCAGTTTAAACAATTTTTTTTAAAAAAAAATTTTTTAGAAATTTTGATAAAGTAAATATGATACTAAAAAACTTTATGTAAAAAAATTTTTAAGTAAAAAAAATTATAAGGAAAAAAATGTTTAAGCAAAAATTTTTCTAAGTTTTAAAACAATTTTGTTCAACATATAAAATACATTTTGGTAAAGCACAAGTTTATAAAAATAACTTTAAAAAAACTTTAAGTAAAAATAATAAAAAAATTTATTTAAGAATTTTCTAAAAATTGAGTAACTATTCAAAGCATTATCTAATTTTAATTTTAATGCTTTATCAATTAGTCAATTCAATATTTGGCTTCCAAGCTGTGGCGAGACACTAGGCCTTCTTGCTTATTAGAGAAACAACCACTTTCTAGACAAAGCCTCATAAGGAAATTAAACGTTTAATGTACTCTCTGAAAGTCCTAAGTCCAATTATACTTTAATTAAGACAAGACTTTGGAACCCAATAAAGCTTCCTTCCAACTGGGTTAATTAGGAATTTCTTAAGGACATATTTCTTTGAAATATTTCTATTTTATCCTTTTTGATATCTAAAATACCAGTTCAAATTATATCTTCTAATACTTGTACTATATGTGCATGTGTGATTTTCTAATTTTTTATTTCTTTTTGTAAATTATCATTTTCTAGCTTTAATTTATCAAAATATTCTAATCGACAGGATTTTGCTAGAATTACTTTTAATTCTTTAATTTCTTTTTCTAATTTGTAACAATCTTTAGATAATAATTTAACAAATTTAAACATTTTATCAGGAGCAAGAGATCGTACCTGACTTACCTTATCGATCTCGTTGTCTGTGGCTCCCCCTGAACTGCTATTTTCTTCCGATGTCGTTCCCCCTTCATCGATGCTCTCGATGCTCATTTTAGAAGAGCTTTCTTCGTGTTCGTCTTGATGACTTGCCATCAACGCAAGCCCGAAGAAAGCCTCAACTTCCGATTCGGACGACGTTTCGTTCCACATCGCCTTTAAAGTCTTGTACTTGTTCGTTTGGGCAAGCTTCTTTCCTTTATCCTTGTTCCTCAACTTAGGGCAGTTGCCCTTAATGTGCCCTTCTTCATTGCAGTGGTAGCATCTGATTATCTTTTTCTTTCTACCCTGCTGATGGTTAGTCTTTCTTGATTTAAATAACTTTTTAAAATGCCTTACCATAATTACCATTTTTTCGTCGTCGAGAGAGGATTCTGACTCATGTTCGTCTCTCGTTGCTTTGAAGGCAATATTGTGCTTTGGCTCCTTCGTACCTGCACATCTTGATTCATGCACTTCAAAAGTTGAAAAAAAAATTCTTCTAAGGTAATATATTCTAAGTCCTCAGAGATATAGAAAACATCTACTAGTGATGCCTATTTTGTATTTCTAGGGAATGCATTAAGAGCGTACCTTAGCAAATCTCGATTGCTTACCTTTTCTCCAAGATTCGAAAGTCCGGTGATGAGATCCTTAATCCTCAAGTGAAGTTGTGCAATCATTTCGTCTTCTTCAAATCGTAGGTTGGTGAGCTAGTTGCGAAGTAAGTCCCTTCTCGCGAGCTTGGCTTCGGACGTCCCTTCGTGTAGCTCAAGGGACTTCTCCCAAAACTCCTTTGCTAAGTAGTAGGTGCCGATCTAGTTGACTTCTTGTGGCGGAAGGATGCTCAGTAGATGGAACTTTGCTTTGCCATTTGCCATGTAGTCGGCCTGCTCCTTCTTTGTCCACTAGTATTCTTCCTTACCCTCGGGTGCTACAAAACCAAACTTCATTATTGATAGTAATTCAAAGTCAGTTTTAAAGAATGCCTGCATTCACTTTTTCCAGCTAGCGAACTCCCCCTCAAACTTCAGTGGGTATATGCTCGGTCCGACCATTGATTCGGTGCTTCGATTGGTGGTTAGTCCTCCTGAAGCATCCTGGCTCTGATACCACTTATTGGGACCATTGGCCAGCTAGAAGAGGGGTTGAATAGCCATGCACAAATAAATAAACAAACCATTCTCAGACTTAAAAGAATACTTGCATAAACGATAAATAAAAGAAACTAAAAGACAAAGACTCAGAGAGTTTTACTTTGTTACAACCGGGGAGGTTGTTAATCCAAGGAAATGATGCACACTAATTTCTCCTTCAGGCGGAGAAGTCTCTTTACAGCAATGAAAGCTCAGAAAGGAAGAAGCTAAATAAAATAGAAAAGCTCACAAGTGTTGTATCAAGAATTGCTTGTTGTTTTTTTAGCTTCTGGACCAAGGTTATATTTATAGTCTTGGTCGGGGTGCTTGGAAGGGTTCTAAGCGCCTGGAGTGGGATAGAAATCTATCCTCGATGCAACGGTCAACATCTACGTCAAAGTGAATAAAATAAGGTTCCAGGCGTTCAAACCCTAAAAGTCAACAAGGTTGACTTTTTTTATTCGGGCTCTCTGCTCTGATGCTACTCGCCTTGGTCCGGGTCTTCCGCTTCGGCTCCGCTCACTTGGGTGATTTCGGCTATCCGGAATAGGGCTCACCCGAATCCAAGTTCCGGCCTTCTCGAGCAACCTTCTGCTCAGGCTTCTCGTCCCTCGGAAATGTCGCGCACCTCCTTCTCGTCCACCTGTGTACTCTTCCACAGCACCTCGTCCCTCGGATGTACGAAGCCCGTTGGCTCTCTCCTATGTCGTCCTTCTCGCTAGCTACATCTTTTGTTTGACTTCTTGTGCTCCTAAGCTCCTGCACACTTAGACACAGGGTTAAATATAACATGACCTAACTTAACTTTTTTGATCATATCAAAATAACCTTGGGGCACCAACAGGTACACCTTGACTACTTATGAGATTCATTCATGGTAACATATTGTTGAACACAGTCAGTAGATGAATAGCTACCTAATAATCCTATCTACCCATGTGACCTATTTGTGGTAGCATGTTATTGCGTCAGATAGTGGATACACCCTGACTTCCCATGAATTCCATTCGTGATAGCACATTGTTGCATGCAATCAATACTTGTGATGTTCTTGTTATATGCTTGTTTTATACATGTGATTTTGGATGTATTATATGTACTCCTGATTTATTAGTCATACTTTGTTGAGTAAGTTAGTGGAGGGTTATATTATTATTTATGCTTTTATTAGCAAATGATTATATTGGTGCACTTACTTTTGATAGTAAATAATATTACCTAGACTACTTCCTTTGAATTCCTTATGTGATGTAGTGCATGCACTATCTTTTTTTATAACTGCTGAGTTGTTATACTCACTATCCCTTGTTTTTTCTTTAACTTTTAGGTTAACAGATAGAGAATGTGTTGTGTCTGTAACGACCCAAATTTCCTCAATTAGAGTCCTAAAAGTAATTTAAAAATATTTAAAAATGCTATAGAAATATTCTAGGGATTTTTAGAAATTTTTAGAGTATTTTTATGTAATTTTTGGAGGTTGTTTGGTATTTTTACTAGACGAAGGAAGTTTCGACAAAAAAATGTCCAAGCCGAGAATTGAACCCACGACTTTTGACTCGGTCAAAACCCAGCTGACCAGGTGGGCAAATAGATTTTTCTATTTAGAAGAGGCAGCGAATTTATTTAAGATAGTTAACAGAATATTGGATTATAAAAGGGATAAGTTGATCTTGGATTTGTTTGTTTAGAAAAAGTAGCAAATTTATTTAAGATAGTTAACAGAATATTATAAAAGGGATAAGTTGATGTTGGATTTGTTTGTTTAGAAAAAGTAGCGAATTTATTTAAGATAATTAACAAAATATTGGATTATAAAAGGGATAAGTTGATGCTCTGTTTTTCCGTGACTTAAACCATTCTCTCCTTCTCCTCTGCGTACGATGGCGGAGCTCGGGTAGAAAATGAAAGGGAGTTAGGGCATCATCTCCGGCGGCCGACCAAGGTCCTAGAAGCCCTTTTTGTTCGGTTGTGAGTCAAAGAATCAAGGTAAGTGCTTCTCACCTGCAGTAGGAGTAGTTTCGGACCTTTGTTCTTCTTGAATTCGAAGCATGATGAGCGCTTATAGTGCAGATTTTTAATTAAGCTCATATGTAGATTTTTATGTAAGCTTATAGTGCAGATTTTAATTAAGCTTATAGAGTAGATTTTAATTAAGCTTATAGTGCAGATTTTAATTAAGCTCATAGTGCAGATTTTTATTTAGGCTTATAGTGCAGATTTTAATTAAGCCTATAGTGCAGATTTTAATTAAGCTTATAGTGCAGATTTTTATTTAAGCTTATAGTGCAGATTTTAATTAAGCATATAGTGCAGATTTTAATTAAGCTTATAAGTGCAGATTTTTATGTAAGCTTATAATGCAGATTTTAATTAAGCATTGCAGTGTAGATTTTTCATTAAGCATTTCAATTACAAATTTTGAGTTCCCTATCAGTATTTTGAGTTTAAGAAAAGTATAAGAAAGATAAAGAAAAGAAAGAAGAAGGCCAAGGCCTTAAGTAGATCCCAAAGTCAAGACTTTAGGGATTTTGGCACACAAGGTGCTAAAGAAAATACCGAGGCATTATATAGAAGTATTAAAAGATAACAAGTATTTTACTTTTATCAGTGGCACTGTGTTGGACTCTCAGTTGTCCTTGGGTTGGGCTCCCATAGTCGTCCCTAGGTTTAGATAACCTAGTAGTAACGGCTCGGCCGACGGTCGACGGTCGACGACCATAGGGTCGCCAAATGGGCCGCCAAATGGGTCGGGTCGTTACAAAAGTAAAAGCACAGTTGCTGGGCCCAAGAAGAAGTTGATTATTATTTTGAAGTATTATAAGTATAAGTTTTTGAACAAGTAAAGCAAGTTTTACATAACTATAAAGTATTAAAGGATAAGTTTAGAACAAATGAATTAAGTTTCACTTTGTTTTAAAATCAGTAAGTTGAGTTTACTTTTATGCTAGCATGTTAGTTAGATTAGTTTACTGTTCTTTGTTATTAGAAGAGCATGAGTAGCTTTACATGTTTAGCACTTCAGTATGTTTGTTTATTTACTAGCAGATGAGCATGAGTAGTTTTCCTTTTGAGTTCTCTGAGAGTTTTAGGAATTACTATCTAGTAGTGAGGAGGGTGGGGTGTTACAGTGTCACTTTGAAGTCTTGGCTGTCGGCCCCACTCGAGATTGGATTCTCTTTACGAGTTGTTTGGTTTCTTTTTCGTTGTCTCTATTTATGGTTTTCTTCCCTTGTCAGATCTTTGAGTTTTGTTATAATAGTATGACTTTTATATTATTTAGTTTAGTATGTTCACATGTACATGTATACATATACACATTAACATTTAGAAACTTAGTGATTTTATATTACATTAGTATTTATGTTGGCTTTAATGGTTATTGTATCGATTAGTTCTCACATTGTCAATAGGGGTATTGTTTGGTCTTGTGGACATGTATACCCTCGGGGCATAACATATAGGGGATACTAAGAGAGTGAAGATGGTAAATTCTTGGAGTGAATTTCAAGCAAGAGGTAAGCCTAGAAGGTCAGGTAGACTTCAGGATTATACTTGGTTGTTTGTTTGTTTGTATGCATGTCTTGCAGGAATCTAGAGCTGGAAGCAAGACGAAAGGCATACAAAGGCAACTAATGCAATTAGACCAAATCTGGGGTGAACCAGACTTGACTTGGGTCGAACTTGACCCTAGCCAAGTTGGTCGGTTGATCCCAAGGATCTGTAGAATGAATCCAAGTATTAGTAGATTGATTGGGTTTAGCGGCCAAATTTGAGTTCGGACTTAGGTTGGTGACGTGACATGGTTTGGTAGATCGAAAAAAGATTTTTTTGGTCGACCAATAAACTTCATAATGATGAGATCGCAGATCGTAATAAACTCGATTGTGGGGATCAAGTTTTATCTAAGATCGGTATACTGATAGACCTTATAGTAGACCCAAAAATTTCTATAAAAGAAACCTTGAGCAAGACGTTCAAATCAACAATTCTCTACTATCCTTCTTTGTACTCAGAAGAAAACAAGTTGCGAAGCTCTGCGATAAGGGAGACTCTAAAAGGGGTGCGCTACGCTCAAGTCTTATAGATCGGCTTAACAAATTTGTTTGTATTTATTTAAGTACATGCACGTTATTTCATTATCTTTTGATTGCACCTAAATTGCAAGGGGTTTTTCCGTCTCCAGAAAAGTTTCAGAAAGGAGATAAAATAGTGGACGGACACCTCTCAGATAAAAGCCTTGGATGTACTAACTGTAAGTGCCCTGTAGTAGTTTTGGTGTGATCAACCAAATCAAGTTAGGTCTTGTTGTGTTTGATCCTTGTATCTAAGTGTGTAGGAACTTATAAGCACAAGAAGTCGAACGAAAGACGCAGCTAGCGAGAAGGATGACACGGAAAAGAGTCGACGGGCTTGATGTGTCTGAGGGATGAGGTGATGCGGAAGAGTACACTGGCAGACGAGAATGAGGCATGCGACATTTTTGAGTGATGAGAAGCCGAAGTAGAATATTACTCGAGGAGAAGACCAGAAGATGGGTTCAGGTTGGCCCAATTCTGGATAGCTGAGATCACCCAAGCGACCGGAGCAAGCACCGGACAATCAGCACAATGTTGACTGATCCAGGTCCCAGACCACCAGGGTGCCCGAAGGGTGCCTCATCATTGCGGATTAACTTTTGGGTTCACATTAGCAACGGTCCGAGCACTTGGAGCGGGTTCGGGCGTCCGAAGATGGATAAAACTTTATCACTTGGTCGTTGCATGGAGATAGAGTTTTGTCATGTTGGGGCACCCAGAGAGGGTGCGGGTGCCTGGATCGTGCCACATAAATAAACGGTCAAATTCGACCAGTAAGTTATAAATAGAGCTCTAGTTACAGTAGTTTCAAAGAACACATGCTTCTATACTTTGAATTTCATTATGCTTTCCATTTCCGAGCTTACTTTCATATATGAGACTTCTCCGCCTTCGACGTTTTGTTTGAGAAGGAGATCTTCATAATAAGTCTACTTTTCTTAGAGTAGCAATCTTCTGATTGCAAACTAAGAAAATTTGTGTGTTTCGTACTCTTCTTATTTCTATTATATTTTTGTTAAGTGTGTAATTATTTAAAACCCAACAGTTTGAGAAAGATATACTTTTTTTTATGTAGGTTAATTCATCCCCTCTTACCGACCGCACGAGACCTACGCTAACTATGGGGTTAGAAACCATGTAAACCGCCTGTATCTTTGTTTATATTTGTTTATTATTATTTCGTTACGTACTAATCTGATTAGAAAGAACAAACAACAAAATGAAAAGAAAAGATGCGATCGATATTCACCACCTCTATTTATCTCACTAGTTTTATAATTGGTATTAGAACTTGGAGGGCTCTCGATTAGATTAACTGCCAAGGGAGCAAGGAGGCCTAAGATTGAGGGGGGAGAAAAGGTACACTGATAAATTTAAGTTTTAAATTAAATATTATATATTTTAAGTAGGGAGAAAGGGTACTATAAAAATAAGTCTCATAAGATGTCTCATACTTATAAGATTCGAATTACACAACTGGTGGCAAAGGAGCAACCAATGTCAGGAGCCCGAAAATACGAAAAATAAAGTGCAAGCGATTCAACCTACAAGAACCAATGCTGGGAGAAGAAGACGAAGAAAACGTCTACGAATTAGGGAAATCAAACAATGTTAGTGCATGATTTAGATTATTCAAATTATTGCAGTAAATTAGAAAGAATTAGCATGTCGATTAATTCAACAAATGAAGATAAAATTAACTTGAAAATTTTAAATTGAATTAATTTAGACAATCCGAATTTAAATTATAATTTAATTAATAAAAATAATTCTCATTTATATAATTTAATCATCAATAATTTAGAATTAATTAATATTGATAACCAACTTAAATGACCAAGTCAATCTAATCTAGACTAAATTAATCATAATTTTAACAAAATATTTTCTTTATTCGATCCAGATAAATCTAAATTGATTAATTTAAATTTAATTAATTCAATAAATTCTAAATTAATTAACTATTAAAATAAATCCAATTTGAAACATTTTAATTTAATAAATCCAAATTAATAAATAATCAATATAATTCACAAGATAAATTTAAATTGAACAAATCAATTTTAATTAATATAATTAATCTAAAATTAATTAATAATCAAAATAATTATCAAGATAAATCTAATTCAAATTTAATTAAATTAAATAATTCACAATTAAATTATAAATTAATTAATTAAGATAATCCTAAAAATAATTTGATGAAGTTAAATATTAAAAATTCAAATTTTAAAATTACGAAAATTAAATTACAAATCTTAAAAAGATAAATTCAAAAGATAAGTCTACAAATACAAATTAAAAAGAAAATTTCAAATCTTAATCCTATATTAAATTTTAAAATTTAAAAAAATTACAAATCTTTAAAAGATAAATTCAGAAAATAATTTATCCAATTCTAAAAATATAAATTAAAATTTTAATTCGAAGTTAAATTTTACAAATTCAAAAGATAAAATTTCAAATAAGATAAATTCTAATCTTAAAAATACAAACCTTTAATATTTAAAATTAAATCTGAAAATATGAAATTAAATATTAAAAATTCAGAAAATAAAACTTCAAATCTTAAAAATTGTAATTCTAATTAAATGCAAAAAAAAATATCTGAATTTAAAATTTAAAAGTCATTATAATAAAGTACTGTTTACATGAAACAATGACTAATTCAATAAATCAAAATTAAATCTGAAAATAATTTGAAATTAAATACCAAAATTTAAGAAAATAAATTTATAATTTTTTATAAGGCAAATCTAAATTTTAAAAAATATCTTTAATTAAATCTTAAACTAATTATCATAAAGTACCTTATTATTATGGAACTAATTAATAAAATTTTACCTAATAAAATAATTAAATTAATAAAATCAAAATATGTTAATGTGGGGTTTCACTTTCGCGGATATAGACAAAATGTATAAAATTGAGAATTTAATACATTTTTAGAAATCAATTATTAATTGTTAGACATGTTTGGTATACCATATAGTTGTCATGCATATATACATATTTTAATAATTTATTTTATATTTATTTATGCCATGTATCCTTAATTTCTTACTTAATCCCGAATGGTTAGATAATAAAAGATTGTTTAATACTTGACAAGGTAGTATCACTACATGGCGTGATGATAGTACATTAGGGATACTTAATTTAAGTGTATACATGTTGGATAAGGAGTATCCTATTTGGTACACTCAACTAAGAGGAACGAATTGAAAATATCTCGTCACATCTTAAACTAATTAGATTAGGATTTTCAAAAAAAATAGGTTAATTGTATAATTTTTTAAAAATACTTTGTCTAAGGAAATGATTATTGTTTCAATATCAAAAAAAAATCTATATGTCTCGTCATGACTCGAAAGTCAATTTTTGAAATGTGTACTTAACCGACTAATTTATTTAAAAAACTTTTGAATTTTGTTGAAAAATATTTAAAAATTATTTTGATTTTTTAAAAAAAAACAAAATTCTTTTTGAAAAAATCTTTAAAAAAGTGCTTTCAAAAGTATTTCAAAATTAGTCTATGACAATTATTTTGAAAAAAAAACCCTTTGAAAACAAATTTTGAAAAATCTATGAAAGGATAGAGGGTAAAATGAAGAACTTCGACAAACCTGAGAAATAGATATTGTTGGCCTTATTTTGAAAAGGGTATTTCAAAGATCTGGACAAGACTGTTTGCCTAATGAAAGCCTTAATATTATTGGTAAAAAGCCTAAGGTGAACCTTAGTTAATTGATTTTTTTTATTTATTTATTTATTTATTTTTTTTGATGTATATCAAAGAGAAAAAGAAAATTAAAAAAAATCTAGTATATCCTAATGTAACTTAAGATCCTTAAGAATTAAGTTTAACTTAAGAGTATTGTCAAATATTAAAAATGAAAAGATTATTAGTACAATCAACCTCTTAAATTTTGATGTGTGATAATATATCCATGTTTAATCAAGGATTGACCTAAACATGACCTGGTATTCGAAAGTTAGTTAAGTCTAGTCTTGTTTTTCCATGTAGAAAAATTTTCACCAGTTAAAATTTGAGATGCAAGAAGAGTGTCAATTGGATTTGACATATTTGCTGAAATTGGGAACTATTTTCAATATATATGATGGCATAAATATTACAATATAAATAAAGGCAAAGTAAATGATGTTAGTGTTGGTACAACGAGGACGGTGAATTGCATGTAAACTAAAATAAATTTTTTTTTATCTTTCAACTCTAATTAGTAGCACAATTTATACTAAATTAAATAAATAACTAAAAAAAAGAGACAAAGAAATTACTTGGTTACAACCTAGGTGGTTGTTAATCCAAGGTAAAAAAAATATTAAAAACCTCCTTCGTGAAAGAAGGAGAAGCCTTTTACACTCGTTGAATGCTTAGAAAGTTGCTAGGAAATGAATATAAGAATTTATTATTATTTCCTAAGTCAGTGGTCTTTTTATAGCCCATGAAAAAAAGTTATCCGTAACTTGAAAGCACCTCCAAAGAGGTCCAAGGTGTCTTACATTGGATAGAGTTTATCCGTCGAGGAAAAAACTTTATCCTCGGCTAACGGCTAGCGAAGGTGCCTTCAAAGGCTGAAAGGCGCCTTCGTACTGTTCATCAAAGGCGCCTTTCAGCCATGGAAGACGCCTTCCACAGGGTAACTCACCTCAAAGCTGATCTCTTCACGTAGTTCTTCACGTAGGTGATTCTCCAGCTAACCGGAGTTAAGCTCACCCGAACCCAACTCCGACCTTCTCCTCGAGCAGACTTCCTTCCCGACTTCTCATCCCTTGAATGTCGCGCACGTCTTTCTCGTCCGTCCATGTACTCTTCCGCAGTATCTCATCCTTTAGACACACCAAACTCGTCGATTCCCTTCCCGTGTCATCATTTTCGCTAGTTGTGTCTTCTGCTCTACTTCTTGTGTTCCTAAACTCCTGCATATTTAGACACAAGGATCAAATACACAGAACCTAATTTAACTTGGCTAACCACATCAAAACTACTACGGGATACTAACAGTTAGTGTCAGTCCTGAGAGCAATCATAAGTTGATTGACTTAAGATATATTGTATCATATTTATAATAAGCAATGTTTTGTTTTCTATATTTACTTCATGTTTGTGCTAGTTGAGTAAATATAGTGTTATAGAATAATAGGTTCTAGTATACAATATATCATATAAGATATCAAGTTGACACATTGATATATATTAGAGAATCTATACTGAATTGACCAGTCATGAGAAGCTTCATAAATTGTTATATGAGTGTTATAAACATTATCATAGTGACTATTAGTATAAATAGTTCTCCTTAGACCTGAAGACACTACAGTTTCCTATAATAAGGAGTTGTGTACTTTGGTATTAATAAACATAACCTATAATAAGGTGGACTATAAAGTCATTCATTAGGTATACAATGAATTATGTAGAGGAATGTAAGTGATGTAGATGAGATTTATCTCTTCCATATAACGGAAGAGATATTTTTGGGCCCCTCGAGTAAGTAAGACTACTGAAATGCATAGCCATGCTCAAATAAGTCTATATGAGATATTAAACTTATTTGGTTAAGTAAGTCTATTTAGAGATCAAGAAACATATAAATTGATGAGAATGACACAATTTATATCTCATGAATCAATCTAGATATCAAGGAAGGACTGAGCTATACAAGATAATGATCACAGATAGATTAGGTCGGATTAAAATATTCTCGTCATTTCAATAACAATAATGCATTGCTAAATACCACTCATTTCTTAAGTATCTAAAAATAGTTTTAGAAGCACTGCCAAGATTTTGAGAATCTATTAGGCCACATACAAAGTGCATGTTGATTTGAATAATGATTTATTTTAGTTTGACTAAAATAATATGGGTCTGAGCCTTAAGTCTGAAATTGGCTTTGGACCTTAAGCTTATTGATTTAATGAGTTAATTCAATATAGTTCCTTTTTCTTTTAAGGCTCAACCCAACTATCTCTTTAAAGAGGACAAAGAAAGTGAAGAGTTAGCCTTTTCTTTTAAAGAGGGCAGAGAATGTGAAGAGTTAGCCTTTTCTTTTTGTCATCTTAAATAGCCATTTCATTAAAGAGGGAAAAGAAGGTGATGAGTTAGCTTTTTCTTTTTGCCATCTTAAATAGCCATCTCTTTAAAGAGGGCAAAGAAGGTGAAGAGTTATCTTTTTCTTTTTACCACATTAAATAATCATCTCTAGCAAGAAGGTGACGGTGTGTCAGACTCTCCAATTTTTGTGAGATGAAACAAGGGATGTGCTAGTGTGGATACTGTAGGTGTGTAGACATTCTAATCACATGCAAATCAGCTGGACTTGTAGACTTTCAAGGGTTGTTCATACATCAAAGATAACAATCCTATTTGTTGGTGTAAGGGGCACCAGATGATCGAATCTTAGTTTTGATAATGGCAAAATGTTCTAAGTTAAATTTTATTGTTGTTCTAATAAGTTGAACTAAATATGCAAGAAAGTCCTAAGTGATTTTAGATAAAGGAAAGTCGTACTTGGGGCTAGGCATGTGGAAAGTCCTAGCTGCAGTTAGGTAATGAAGTCCCAGACCAAGAGATTGGACAAAGTCTTGGCAAGTCAGGAGGACATTGGGCAAAATCCTAAGGTCGAGGATACTAGGTGAAAGTCCTGGGGGTCACGGACATCAGGCGGAAGATTGGAGGGGTCGAGGAGCGAACATCTAACGGAAAGTCGTGATGTCTTAAATGCTATGCAAAATTCCAAACGATCTGGAGGACCGGTTTGGCAAAAGGTAAACTCTCCTAAGAGAAGTAGGTGAGGATACGTTCTTCGTAAAGGGAACAGTAGGCGTTGGTCCAACCTAGAGTTTTGGTGAAACTCAAAATCAGGACCAGACAATCTAGAGACTGTCAAAATATCTTGCTTGCCTATTATTCTAACTCTATTTTGCATGAAGACTAACATTTTATAGGCTAAGGTTTTTTCCTTGTTTGATCGACCGAACGTTCGAATCAGTTGACCAACCCCTAGAGATTATATCAGCTCAATGAAGTTTTGATCAAGGCATCGGTTGATCGAACGATGGATAAATTGTTGGGATATGCCCGATGAAGTGTATGCTAAATCACGTTTCGTAAACATGCATAGCGGAAGAGTAACGTAAATAAATCTAATTTATTACAACACACACCACACGCATGCAGGATATAATCGCACAGACAAGATCATAAAATAAAAATGAAATGAATAACCATTATTCTATGTATACCTTACGGATGACCTATAATAAGAAGGGCATCAACCCTAGCGACATTGTCAAACCTCACCTCTATTCATATCCATGTCGAGCTCCTCAAGACAACTCCATGAGTACACGACTCTCCTTCAAAAGTCACTAGCCATGAGTGGAGAAGAGGGATCAAGAGGAAGAAGCACAATAAGAAAGAGTTCCTGCCTTGCTTGGAGGTCACGACAACAAGAGGAGGGTGTTCCTCTAGTTGGCGGTGGGAGAGAGAGAGGGAAGAGGGAGAGAAGAAATTAGGTTAAGGTTTTCAGAATCTTACAAAGCCAATTAATGATCTCTTGTTTTAGTTTCTCCCTTAATCATATCAATATATAACCCTCATTAATGAGTTGAATTAGAAAACTCAAATATAATCCACTATCCCTGAACCAAAAATTAGTCCATTAACCTCTTGGTTTAGTTCACAACTAAACCAAGTTGGTTCATGACTAATCCAAATAAGGTCTAACTCTTCCATAAGAGATGTGACATATCCGTACTTTTGATGCGATAAATATTTTCATATTTGTCTTATGTATGGTCTAACCAAACATTTATCTCTTGATCTAAGAATCCTATTTTTAAATTTATTTTACGTCTTTTAGAGACTCGTTAGTGCATGTGACCCAATAGGTTCCCGGTTTATCTTGGTCGTCCATAATTAACTACTTAATTATGGAACAATCTTGAGTGGCACCTAGTAGTACATCATGATCTCCAATTAGTCGAAAAATCATAATTGATTTCAGAATTAATTCTGAACCCTTTAGTTGCTACAGTAAATCGTGCCTCGTTCCTTTCACTCATCTTATACCCACTTAGTTCAGGACATGGTCTATGTGTCAATCTTCACTAGGCTGACTATGTCACACCTAGCCCAAGTAATACTTTCTTATTATGCAAATTCAAATTACTCGTACATGTGTCTAAGAGTCTCGTACTCTTAACATGTGATGCTTTGGCCAAAGACTTTGAGTAATAATACTAACGAGTGGTCATAGGTTATATGTCTCCTCGCAAGGAACGGTGAATCCTCTATGGGCTATCCAAACATCTTTGGATACTTCAACTTATACCCAGTCACCCCGAGTCCACACCTCGATAAGATGCTTGCTTAAGATGTCAAAATATAAGTTTCCATGACCAAGATGACTTGTATACCTCAAGTTGAAGGAAACTTGTACTCAAGCTGTAGTAAGAGCTTCACAGACATATCTTTATATGTAGATAACCATATGAAGTCTTACAGCGAGTCACTCCAATAAACTAGTTACCATAACTAGTATCCACGTTTAACTCTCGACATCTCAATGTCTCCAGCCAGTGAGAAACCAATTGCTTGGCGAACCAAGGAGTATAACCCGTGCTAGTCTTATAGAATTGATGATGTCTAAATGCATCAATTAAATGACTAGAAAAATTCTAATATGTTCATAATTGCACATGTAGAGATAATCACAAGTTGTGATCCAATCATAAATTCTCTCATGCTATGAATTGTATTACGGACATTTAGTAAATGAATTTAAGACCATCAAACATATAATATGCACTCAAATAGTGAATCTATATTTATCAAATAAATAGTAAAAATTATAAGGTGATTACCTTAGGACATCCCTTAAAATCTAACATAAACAGTGGGTTGATTGGACTAGCTTGATCAGACCAGATAAGTCAGGGAGCATCGAAGGTTTGGTCGATCGAACGACTGGATCGGTCGATCGAACGAAGACTTATTCGAAACAATAACATCTGGACGGGAAGTAGGGTCGATTTAAAAAGATCATTCGATTAATCATGGAGGATCGGTCGATCGATCAATGTCGAGTCAAACAGTGATCCCGAGATCTGCGGATCGAATCAGGTTCAACTTGGCTATAAAAAAGGGTTCAACCAGCTGCTTCAAATATCAACTCTTGTAATCTCTCTCTTACACGCTGCTCCAAAGACAAGTCTACAAAACTGTAACACTGGTCTGACGACCGAAAGCTAGCAACTCCAACTCTCTAAGTCATCAGTATAATTTTCATTTATAGCACTTAATTTATAATTCCATTATACTTATACTTATCTTTGTAATTCTTCATATTATTAGTGAATTATCCACCGAAAGCAATCATTAATCACGGGCCTTGGAGTAGGAGTCATCACAGGCTCTAAACCAAGTAAAATCAATAGTGTTAGTATTGTTCTTTAATTTCCGCTGCATTTATTCTGTGTTTTCCGAAAATGTGAAAGTCATGAGCGCTATTCACCCCATCTAGCACAACGATCCTACAATTGATATTAGAGAGGGGCCTCTTTGAACCAGTGAAACCACCGTTCGAGCAACTTTTTTCGTTATATTATTTTTAAGTTTTTGGAGTCGATTGGAATCGATACTATCACCCCTTTTGATTAATTTTTTATCGAGTTTTTTTCTCGAAGTTGGTGCAACACCACTCGAGTTTGTTAGTTTTCTCTTTTACAAGAACTACTAATTCAAGACCAAGTTTTGGAACATTCTCCATTTTTTGTTGTGCAAGAATTCTTTTTTCTCGATGGCCCACCAAGAAGGCTTTTCGATGGCCCACCAAGAAGGCTATAGTACCGCATGCCCGTCTCTTTTCTCCGGCAAGGACTTCAACTACTAAAAAGGTCGGATGGAGTACCATTTGAAGACGCAAGTCGAAATGTGGATCATCATCCAAACAGGCTTCTCACTACCACTTGACGGCACTAGAAAACTGGTAACATGTGAAAACTAGGACCAAGACATAATAAAGAAAATCGAGGCCGACGCGAAAGCTACACAGACTCTGTAATGCGGACTAACCAAAGAAGAGCTGAACCAAATTAGCCTATTCTCAAGCGCAAAAGACTTATTGGAGAAACTAATCGAATTACACAAAGGGGCCTCCAATACTAAGGTAAGTAAAAGAGATCTAATTTTAAATAAATTATATGATATAAAAATATAGGAGGGTGAGACGACAAGCTAATTACACACACGCACCCAAGACCTTCTCAACGGCCTCCACACAATCAGACAGAAAGTGGAGAACCACAACATTACCACATACGCGCTAAATGTCTTTCCGAGGAACACTTTATGGGCATCCATGGTAGATGCTTACAAAGTTTCTTAGGATCTTTTGCTAATTAGATTAGACGAGTTGGTTTTCGAATTCGAACTTCACGAACAAACTAATGCACTGTCAGTCGAGAAAAGTATTACTTGGGTTGTTGGTACAAGTAAAACTTAAGAACCAAAAATCAACCGTCAGACCGAACCCGAGTTTGAAGATGAATCAGACTCAGAAAATGATGTTGAAATCACCATCGAGCTTGTTAATCTGGTATGAAAACTGTATAAGAAGAAGAATGGTTTCACAAAATGAGAGATCAAGAAGGTGATTCAATCAAAGACAAACCAGTCGAGTCCAAACTCAAACACAAAGGCCAAGTCCAAAGTCACCTGCTATGGTTGCAACAAGAAATTAAAGGACATATCAAGGCAAACTATCCAAATCAGAAGGAAGCAAAAAAGTAACGAAAAAAGAAGGCGCTACAAGTAACGTGGGATGAGTCTTCATTAGAAGACTCCGACGAAGATCACGAGCATACAAGCATCCTCGTGCTTTCGGCCCGAGAACAAGTCATCGAGTCCGAAACTAAGAGCAAATCGGAAGTCGCGCGAGTCCGAGAGAAGTCACATATCCGTTTCTGAAGGGACAAACAACATTGTAAGCTCCTCTCAAGTAGATAAATTACATAACTTAATAAATTATCTGATGTGCAAACTAGCAAAATCTAACATCCAAGTTAAGTCACTCCAAAAGGAGATAACAATTCTTACGGAAGTGACTAACCTAAGTTACGTCCCTTGATCGAGTTTGTTCAAGCTAGAACTTCAACTCATGTCCAACAACTTGAGGAATAAAATTTTAATTTGAAAAGTCGAACTTAGGGACTCGTTGTAATGGTTCATCTTGGGTTCTAAGAATCTTGATATGATCTTTGGAAAACAAAGAGTCGTAAGTTCCATGTTACAGCACAATAGATAATTAGAATGAAAAATATTGAGAACTTGTCCCTCAAAATTGATACTGATACATCTATTTTAAAATTTTTTTTATGTTTGTTTGTTTAAAGTCCATCTTCAGATCATATAACAGATATCTAATGTATTGCATCACAAAAAAAAATCACATTCATTACTATAAATAATAGAGGCATGTTCTCAATTAACCAGTTTGGATCCTCTGTCCCCAAATTTCTCTGTCCCTGTGTCCCCTGTCGATCGGACGGACCAGATTACATCTCAAGACATCATGGCACCCTTAAGATGTGTGCAGTATCCTCGTGATATGCAAGACATCCTTGAGATATAATCTGGTCCGTCCGATCGACAAGGGGACATGAGGACAGAGAAATTTGGAGGCAGAGGATCCGAACTCCAATTAACCATCACCTTCATCACTTGTAGATAGGATTACTAAGAATATTCACCTTTCATAATAGAAAGATGATGGACATGGTGATATCGGAGAAGACATGACTTCTTTAATTTATTTTTCTTTTCTTCATCTAATATATATACTATTTCCTTTTAGCTCGATTGTTCATCTAATAAATATTAAAAGAAGGTAAATATAAATAAGTCAAAACTTATTAGGTGGAATATATATGAATATAACTTTGTAATCTTCATCGTAAAATAATATCTAATAAAATTCAATTAGTTCAAAAATTAATTGATTGGGGAAAAAAAAAAAATTTCGTACAAAATTATAAAAGAAAACATTTTTTATTTATAATTTTTTACCCAATAATTAAGGATGTATAATAATTTAAAATTTAATAACCTTAAGTTAATAAATCTAATATTTTAATCATAAGTATTCAAACTAATTCAGAGATGGCATGTGCAACTATAAACCTATAATCTGAAGCTCCAATGATAATAATAATAATAATAATAAATTAAACTTTTTAATTAATATGTAAATATTATTAATTTCATAGTTACTTCACTATTAACTTGGAATTGTACTCTTGAAATTGTCAAGAATAATGAATAGTTTATTGATATAGTCATTACATATAAATCAATCCTCCTTAAAATCTTTCATAACAAAAGCTAGGTAATTAATTTACACTAACCTCTTTAATCACATCTTTTTCCTTAAGTCCCATTGATTTTTAATGAATAATATATTTATGATCTAATTATAAATTGAGCGCTGTTATTATTCAAATCTCAAATCAACACTTAAGGGAATTGTTAATCTGACTTTCATCTTGTATATTAATATTCTCAACTATTTATTTTTATTTTATATCCAATATACTCAATTGTTTCATTACTTCATAAGTAAAAAAAAAAAATACAATATTATAAAATAGAAGTCTATTAATTACTCCGAATTAAGATGAATTCATATATGACCATCATTAATTAATACCAAATGTCCTATTTATAAGGAATTTTCTAAAGATTTAAAATTAATCATATTCCAATTCTATAGAATCAAATTATATAAAGTGATTTCCTTCCAATAATCTTATTATTAGCAATCCGGATAAAATTATTTCATTCAAAATGTAATGAACCAAGCTAGTAGTTTTAAGTTAAAGATTCCACTTTAATTTCTAATTATGAACAAATTTAGATTATTATACTTTAAATATTATCCACCGTATATAATACTTTATATACGATATTTAAAGTCACATAATAATAATCTAGAAATTTTTAATCTTACTATTTTATTAAAAATCTCCCCCCTTTACTAACTAATTTTGGTGAAGCCTAAAATGTATTTACGTTAATGTCCTTTTTTCTATTTACATTAAAAATAATTCCAAGGTTTATTAGTAATTCCACAAGCGAAACAATCACTGGTTCTCAGCTACAGCGTATTATTATGAATTTTTCTCATCATTAATTTTCTCGGGTTGTTTTATATAAAAAAAAATATAATTCTTTTTAGTCTCATATCTTAGAATTGACAATACTATGATCAAAAAAACTTCTATAAATATTTTAGGCCGACGATGTGAAAAAATATACTTTTCTTAGCTTTTTTTTTAAGTAAGACAAGTATAATATTAAATTAAAATAATTTTTTTCATAGGGAAACTCGTTGCAGTAGTCATTATTGCATGGGTCAATTTATATATTATTATATTACACACGCAACGTGTGTGCACGA
Source organism: Zingiber officinale (assembly GCF_018446385.1). Classification (NCBI taxonomy): domain Eukaryota; kingdom Viridiplantae; phylum Streptophyta; class Magnoliopsida; order Zingiberales; family Zingiberaceae; genus Zingiber; species Zingiber officinale. Next base: position 134,075,590 of record NC_055997.1, on the reverse strand, counting down.
TGACACTAGTATTTATAAAGCATCTATAATATACATGCAAAGAATTATTATTAAAAAAATTCTCAAATAAAATTAGAACATTTCTTTATGGGCATATATCCCAATATTTTATGATGGCCCATCCATTTGTGCTTGAAATATACCATACGATGAAGGTATCTCCTTCGCCGCTAGTTATACAAAATCATTTTTTAAAGAAAGATACTTAGTTTTTTAGATTTTTTTTTCCTTACACTTAAAATATATTATATGACATTTAAATTTAACTATAGATTTTTACCTTTTATGTCTTGGATAAGGCTTCCCTGTCAATTTGTGATGACTTGGACTCTGGCTCAACTCAATCTTTCCTAAACTTATCTTCTAACATTGAGGGATCCTTGTAGAACTCAATTAGTTGGATCCAAAGATTGTGTACATTTTTATATTTATCTATCTTACACACAATTTTATTAGTGAATTGCACTCATTCATTTTCCATTCGTTCTTATTTATCTACAGACTTAGTTCGAAGCAGAATATAAACTAACATAAACAAATAAAAATGCACCAAATTTAACATGATTAGGAAATCCTATAAAATTCCTACTCCACGGCTATGCCTCCAACACAAGTACTATGATTTTCTTTATCTCAGACACTTTACTTGGATTTTCATAATTGCACCTGCAATGGTTAAAACTTTCTACCTACATACTTAACGTACATATAAGATCACAAATAATTCCTAACTTAAAGAAAATCTAATTATCGAAACGATATGCAAAACTACATACTTCTGACACACCAACACCCTCCCCTTGCTGTTTTATTTACCTAAGTGACCAAATGGTATAAATTTCACTTTTCAAATTTCTCCTTTCCTTTCTCACGCCTTTGTTGAAACTAAATATAGTTTCCATTGGTACATGTGTACGAATTGGATTAACTTTTTTGCAAAATGTCTTGGGGATAAAAAAAATTGGTCTTACAGAGGAAGAAAATGGAAAAAAAAAATTATTTAAGAAATAAATAATAGGATGAATCATGTCCTGGGAATACCAAGTTAGTTGTTCTCTTTCACAAAATAATGTGGATGCACCAAAATATTAAATCCAATCATGTTTATTATTGTGTAGGGATCAGTTTTCAACAATCACACGATCTCACAATTACGAGATGACAATACATCAACCCAAATGGACACCACTGCAAGGGCAAATTATAGATATGAATAAGCAAGTCAAATCTGAGAACTTAACTAAGATGAGCAATATCTGTATCCTCAGGGATCTTGAACGTCTCTGCTGCACCAAACTTCTTCCTCCCTCCGTCCCATTCACCGTCAGAGTCCTCACTGTCGTCCCCATTCCTATGGTGGCTCACTGGTGTCGAAGGATCATTAATGCTTTTGGAGATGCAGTCACGAGTGGCCAACATATTGACCTGCCCCAGATGAGAAATCTCGACAACTACTGTGTCGTCATCCTTCGGTAGAGGCTGCTTCCATGGTTCCCCATCAATTCTCATAAATGTGTGATCTGCTGCGCCCTTGTGGAACTCAAAACGGATTCTGTGTGCCTGTAGAAAGAAATTTATCATTCATCTATTTTGTTTGGGAATACTAAATGGCATCAGTCAGTAACATGTTTTCAAGTAGAATCAGTAGAATGTTTAACAGGGCCAAGGCTTATGCTTTGTTAAGAAGTCACTGGAACAGTAAATTATAGGTGAGCTACCAAATTGCCCATGGCCTCATAAGATGTAAGTTCACCTGTGCAAGACGAGTTCCATGCCCATTTGGAGCTAGCAGAACGAGCCCGTGCCAGGCATCACGAAAACCGACCACTTCGAGAAGGCCATCATCAACATATGGTCGAGTAAGATCCCTCTAGAAAAAAATATCAAAAGGCTAGAATGATTTTTTACAGGGAGAGAAGGTATTTTATGCATCCTATTATTGTTTAAAGTCATAGAGAAACTCACGTCTCTTGTTTTCTTCTGATTAGGAGTTCCCCATGGATTGAGGCCCCCAGAAAAACTGGGTAAATTGAGACAAAGGATTGAACGAATGCTATAGATACACAAGAAGTATTTCAGTTAATGACATATTTAATAATTTTCATTTTCCAAAATTTTACACGACATAAAATCAGCAGGTACACTTTCAAAAAGAATGAAACGTAATTGCAACTCACAAACAACTAATGATAATTCAATCCAAAAGAAGTTATAAGAAAGTTATTGTAATATCTAAAGCTCCAAGCATGTTGGTCAACGTCTATTGTCTCCTACGAACTACAAATAAAAAGTACATGAAACACAAAAGCATCATTAGGAACTGTACTAAGATGTTGCATAGTGGCTCATTCCGACTTATGTAAAATGACAATCATATGGATTAAGAAGCTAATGAAGAAATTGGGCTTTTATCATTTTGTGCCATTGAAAATGAGAATTAAAAATAAAATTAAAAGAAACCGAGAAACACATCAATCAACTAAAAGAAGCAAAATGTAATTTGATTGTTTTTGCAGTATCTTATTCTAACACAAATAAAATGATAACCTTATGAAGGTGCTAATAAAGGACCTATATATACCAAATGAAACTAACAAAAAAAAAATAGAACCAGAAAAACATATGAAGCTTTCAGTCAATCAAGTACCAAAAATCTCTTTTAATCAGCTGCAGTAGTAACCTTCATGTTTCTCTTCTTAGGTATAACAACCAAGATATAGCAGTTTGGTAGAAGCATAGAACATGACTAGCAATATTACTAAAAAATTCCCTCAGTAGAGGAAAGACAAGGCATGCACCTAGGTAAAGCCCCTAGATGAATGCTACACATGAGTAGCACCCCAAAACCACCCCCAAACACCCGAAAGAGGATGTGCATACATCCGGTCATGCGTAACAAAATCAAGGAAAGTGGTCACCCAATCAAACCGGTCTATTAGTCGGGGCTCGAGTTGTGTCATTTTCCCCACCTACACCAAAACCCTCGCCCCAACAAATAGACCTAATGATCGGAGAACCTCTAAGATAGGTTACCCCGACCGGAGTAGGTTGGGAACATAGTAGGGAGGGGTAATTGTTCTTGGAAGCAACTGCTTTCCTTGATCTTCTTATGCATGACTGGATGTATAGTTGAGTGTTTGATTGGTGGTGAAATATTAGACAAGCTGCAATAGGGCAATAGATTCATGTTAAACTCTGTATTACTTTAAGAGAAATATGTGTACCTATGAGGAACATTGAGATCTTCCCAGTGTCCTGGACTTTTCATGATCTTCACTTTAGCAAGCTGTGCGATATTCCTGCATATGCACATAGAAATTATCAAACAATTTAGATTTTTTTTAAAAAATGATATTCTAATAAGAGAATAATCATATAGTTGACAAAGCTTTTCTTGGGACAATGTGTTCCAAGCATTCTAAACTGTCCCTGTTGAAATACTTAACCTAATTACGAGATACAAACCTTTAATTGAGAGATTCTCTAAAGAGACAACATGGATGGAACTTAAACTCTCCTTATCCATGCATCTGTCCATCAGGCGTATTGCTTTATCTGAGAATAGATTGATGTCATACAAATCTGTTTCCTTTCAAAGAAGGCAGAGTGTCGACATCTATTCCACACTTTAAGAGAGCATGCTTTGTAGGAATTATTGCCGGAGAATCCTATAGAAAATGTACTTTATGGGAAACCTGATAGGCAAAGTTTTCTGCATCCACAAGTCCCTTCTGAAGTCAACTATTGATTCATACACTGAAACAATAGATAATATATTTGGTCTATTCCATTGTTGTGCAGTCTGGTTCTTGTTATTGGAGAGGTAGAGATTAACATAACCTTGTGCATAGTCTGTCACATCGCTCCCCAAGATATTCTCTTAATGTTGTCAACCAATCAGCGACATGTTCTTTTTCTCGAGATATTGAGTCATATCCTAAATGGTGACTCCAGGTCTAACTGTGCATATAACATGTCTAGAGACGATCTTTCTAATGTTTGATTGCCAACCTAAGACTCGAACAAGAAGATGGAACTACTCCAATCTCCCAATTCATACTCTAGTCCTAACATAACAATATCTTTGATTGAATCAATGTTATGCCAAATACTTGTTCATCCCATCTTTTTCAGATCATGTCCTTTGCTTAAATTTATTTGTTTGTCACTAGGAGGCACCATTCTTGTACTATATTACTTCAGAAGAAAGAAAGGATAAGTTAGAGGGAAGGAAGAGAGATAAAATTGGAAATTCCTTTAAAGAAAATCTGGTAGGAAAGACAGTGAGAGATAGTTTCTTATAATTGATTTTATACGAACAAAGGCATATCTTAAAATAGTAGGATTGATGATAACATGAAAGAAAGGCTGCAAATCAAACTCAATAGCAAATTGGAGAATTTGTCCACAAGGAACAAAATGGAAATGAAGCAACAAGAATGGACAAAAATAATTTGAAACTATGACAGAAGAGATGCAAACCCAAAATTGTATCAAGAATAGAAATTAACAAAGTTCTTTTCCTCTACCTCTCACTCTATTGTTAGTACCCAAGGTAGTTTTGATGTGATCAACCAAGTCAGGTTAGGTCCTGTTGGTTTCCAACCCCTATGTCTAAGTGTACAAGAACTTAGAAGTACAGGAAGTTGAGCGAAAGGCGCAGCTAGCGAGAAGGATGGCACAGGAGAGAGCCAATGGTTTCGGTGTGTCCGAGGGACGAGGTGCTGCGGAAGAGTACGCGGGCGGACGAGAAGGAGGCGCACGGCGTTTCCTAGGGACGAGAAGTCAGAGCGAAAGTTTGCTCGAGAAGGCCGGAAGTTGGGTTCGGGTGAGCCCTATTCCAGATGGCCGAAATCACCCAAGTAAGCGAAACCGGAACCGGAGTGGAAGACCCGGACCCAAGCGAGCGGAGCCGGAGCAAGAACCCAGACCAAACAAGTTAACAGAAGGTTAACTTGGTCCGGGCGCCTGGACTCAGTCCAGGTGCTCGAACCATGAATTTTATCCGGATCGCGATAATCGCGATCCGTTGCGACGGGGATAAAGTTTTATCCCCCAAGAGGCGCCTAGAACCCTTCCAGGCGCCCCGACCAGGGCTATAAATACAACCCTGGTTCGAATGGTTTAGAACAACACTAAAGAACACTTGTAAACGATTTCTTTTGTCTAGCTGTGCATTTTGAGTGTTTTAACTGTTGTAAGAGGCTTCTCTGCTTGAAGGAGACGTTAGTGAGCTTTCATCTTCCTTGGATTAACAACCTCCCCGATTATAACCAAGTAATTTCTTTGTGCCTTGTCTTTTTGAATCTTTTGATTATTTTATGCAAGTGTTGATAATTATTAAGCTATAAAGTTTGAGGAAGGTCGTTTTTCTTTGCAGGACTATTCACCCCCCTCTAGCCGGCCGCCAAGGGTCTTATAAGTGATATCAAAGGCAGAATGCTTCGGAAGGACTAACCGCCGATTAAAGCACCGAGACGATGGTCAAACCGAGCATCTTCCCACCGAAGTTCAGGGAGAATTTGCGTTATGGAAAAAACGCACGGAGATATTTTTTAAAACTGATTTTGAAATTCTTTTGATAATTAAATATGGTTTTGTAGCTCCCAATGACCAATAAGGAAATGAAAAGGAAGAATTTCAATAGAGCAAGGAGCAAGCAGACTTTGTAGCGAACAGACGAGCCAAGTTCCACCTACTCAGCATACTTCCACCCCAAGAAGTAAATCGGATCGGAAATTACGAATCAGCAAAGGAACTTTGGGAGAAGTTTCTAGAACTACACGAAGGAACTTCCGAAGTAAAGCTCGCGAGACGGGATCTGCTCCGGAACCAACTAACGAACCTCCAGAAGGAAGAAAGGGAAACAGTCACACATCTGCACTCGAGGATCAAAGAACTCATCACCGGACTCACGAATCTCGGAGAAAATGTAACAAACTGAGATTCATTAAGGTACACTTTAAATGCATTCTCTAGGACACATGAGTGGACCTCTATAGTCGACTCATTTTATATATCTAAAGACCTACAAGTTAGTTCATTAGAAAATCTTTTTTCCACCTTTGAACTTCATGAATTTAGATGTGCAGAGATGAAAAGGGAGCCTAATCAGAACATTGCCTTAAAGGCAAGAACGGACAATCCAGACTCAGAAGTGTCAATCGACGAAGATGAAGAGGCGCTATTAGTAAGAAAATTTAATAAATTTATTAAATCTAATAAATTTAAATCGCAGACGAGAAAGCATTATCGGAACAAAAGGAAGGTACGATGATGTTACAACTACAACAAAGAAGGGCACATCAAGGATGACTGTCCAAAATTGAAGAACAAGGACGAAGAGAAGAACAAGAAACCAGCCCGGCCCAAGCATAATCTAAAGGCGACGTGGAAAACGACACATCATCCGAATCCGAAATCGAAGCCTATGCCAGACTAGCCCTAATGGTAGACCATCAAAAAGAAGACGAAATCAGCTCAGAGATGAGTATCGATGAAGGGGAAGAATCATGAGAGGAAAGCTACGATGAAGGGGGAGCATCAGAATATGAGGTAAGTCAGGTACGTGCCTTATCTCCTGAAATGTCATTTTAATTTGTTAAGATTATTTCCAAGGATTTAGTAAAATTAGAAAAAGAAAATATAGACTTGAAAAGATAATTAGTGCATGCCCCTTAGATTTGTTTGATAATTTAAAAATAGAAAATGACAAATTGAAAACAGAAATAGAATATTTGAAAAAATCGTGCATGCTCAAATAATCAAAATATTAGGAGATATAATAATTTAAACTGGTATTTTAAATACCATAAGGGTCATATTAGGAAAATATCATAAAAATACATTCCTAAGAAATTTTTGATTAATCATGTAGGAAGGAACCTATTTTGGGTTCCAAAATCATATTTAGATTAATTACTTTCTTAGGACTTTCAGAAAGAAAGTTAAATGTTTAAATTCTTTAAGAAACAAACTTTGTTTAGAAGTGGTTGATGCTCCAATAACCAAGAAGGCCTAGTGCCTCGCCACAGCCTGGAAGTCAATTACTGAATTGAATGTTTAATTGACTTACTGTGAAGCATTCAACTAATACTTTAATTTTTTACTAGAAAAATTTATTTAAAAAGATCTAATCATTAAAATTTGTTTAAGTTATTCTAAACAATCTTTTGAATTTTTTTTTCACTAGAAATTTGTATGAGCTAGTGATCAAAATGCAAATTTTATTTAATTTTGCCAAAAATTCAACTTTATGTGAATTTTTTTCTGTTCAACCCTTGCTAAAGTTTTTATTATTAAAGGATTTTTTTTAAAAATTAAAGTTTTTGAAACTTAACTTTTCAAAAAAAAATTCCCTTAGACTTTTTAGACCTTCCAAGTAATATATATCCCAATTTTAATTTTTTTATTTTTTGTACTTAATTTCTGTACTTGCAAATTTTTTTTGTAAATATTATAACTATTTGTTTATGATTTACCCTAACTTAACTTGGGTTTGATCACATCAAAAAGGGGGAGATTGTTAGTACCTCAAGGTAGTTTTGAAGTGATCAACCAAGTCAGGTTAGGTTCTGTTGGTTTCTAACCCATGTGTCTAAGTGTACAGGAACTTAGGAGCACAGGAAGTCAAGCGAAAAACGCAGCTAGCAAGAAGGATGGCATGAGAGAAAGCTGACGAGCTCGATGCGTCCGAGGGACGAGGTGCTGCGGAAGAGTACGCGGGCGGACGAGAAGAAGGCGTGTGGCGTTTCCGAGGGACGAAAAGCCGGAGTGGAAGTTTGCTCGAGAAGCCGAAAGTTGGGTTCCGATGAGCCCTATTCCAGATGGCCGAAATCACCTAAATAAGCAGAACTGGAGCCGGAGCAGAAGACCCGGACCCAAGTGAGTGGAGTCAAAGCAAGAACCCGGACCAAACAAGTTAACACAAGGTTATCTTGGTCCGGGCACTCGGACCATGAATTTTATCCGAATCGCGACAATCACGATATGTTGCGACGAGATAAAGTTTTACCCCCCTAGAGGCGTCTGGAACCCTTCAAGGTGCCTCGACTAGGCTATAAATACAGCCCTGGTCCGAATGGTTTAGAACAACACTGAAGAACACTTGTAAACGATTTTTTTTTCTAGCTATGCATTTTGAGTGCTTTAATTGTTGTAGAGGCTTCTCCGCCTGAAGAAGACGTTAGTGAGCTTTCATCTTCCTTGGATTAATAACCTCCCCGATTGTAACTAAGTAATTTCTTTCTGCCTCGTCTTTTTTAATTTTTTGATCATTTTATGCAAGTGTTGATAATTATTAAGTTATAAAGTTCGAGGAAGGTCATTTTTCTTTGCAGGTTTATTCACCCCCCTCTAGCCGGCCGCCAAGGGTCCTACATCTATCTCTCTCCCTATTTCAATATTTCTGCTTTTGCCTCGTCATTACTTCCCACCTCTATCATTGCTTGTTTACCACGACCTCTTCTCTCACATCGGTTTGGTTGTCAGTCACTCCTATATTTGACCCAATTAGGAGAATCAAGGGCTCTTCCACCCTTTCTAAGCATGATCCAAAGGAGACCTCATGGACCCAATCATCTGCATGCATCTATAACTAATTAGTATTAAAGTTTACCATAGGCAATGGTATCCAATTATGTTTAGTTTTTTTTTAAGGAAATAAAAGAGAAACAAGAAAAGGATAGAGAGAACATGATAAATCGGTGGCCCAAATCTTGGAAATAACCAAGGAATCGTAGTCCACTAATGCTTCTACACAACTAAAGAACAATGGAAGTAGGGTGGCGTAGGAAATTCCCTACATGCTTGAAGACTCAGTTATGCATAGCCACCAATTACTTCACCGAAATTAGCTATAATTAAAAATAAAAAATAAAAAATAATATATGAGCAAAAAGGGGTAGTTGGTTGCTATCCTCATAACAATTCAATGGAAGGATTACGATAAAAGTGCAGACTCCTCAGCTTGGTTTTAGTATCTGCTGTAATGGTTTCGGTATTTGTTGCAATGGTTTCAACAATAGAGTTCTTCTTCACCTATTTCTAGTATTGTATTCAAAGGTTTTAGCATTAGGGTCCCTTTTCTTAGTTTAAGCCAGGGTTTAAAATTTTAAGACGTATTGAAATTTTGATTCAGGACTAGAACAATACAGTTTTGATACTATATCATATCATGCCGATACAATTTCGATACTTTTTCTATTTTAAATATTAGTGCATATTAATTAAAAAATATTTGTATCAATATTTGATTGCTATAAATGCTCACTCCTGATTTTATATCTTAGATGTTTATTGTTGAGTTCATATTTCCATATTTTCTCTTGAGATAATTGATGTCTATTGAATTTTGCAATAGCTATAGCAATAGCAATGTATAAATTTAAAATTTATATTTTATTATTGTTGCATATAATAAAATAGTCTTAATCACTTGAAATTTTATTGCAAAGACATTGAGTCCAAGAACTTCCATGTCATGAAGATGGTCTTTGGCTTCATATTGTTACAAATTTAAAGATTTGATGATTATGGATATTACTTATGTTATATTTATATAGATGTACCCTAAACTCATTTCTCACAACTTTAAATTATTCTTATAATTTAATGTAATTTTAAATGTCTTTTAAATTATTTAAAATTTCCAATTTAGTTAAGAATGTAGATAATATAAAATTTTATATTAGATAGTAAAGAGACGATAGTATGATGGTTTTGACTTATTAATACAGTGTGTGTATACACACACACACACACACACACACACACACACACACATATATATATATATATATATATATATAATTCTTAGATAAATGTTTGTTTACTCTATATATTTTTATTTTAAAAATAAATTCTATATTAATTTTATATTAGCATTATATAAGCCTTCAACTATTTAACCGTTTAAGATTGTTAGACAAAAGCAAATAAATATATATATTTTTTTAAAAATTGATATATCATTAACTCAAATTAAAATTGATACATCAAAATATGTCACCTTATTAATACCAAATGAATTGTTGTGAATCAAATGGAAACACATTCTTGTAACATCCTTATAACATCAATCCCATAGTTCTCTAACACCCAAATCATCCCCTAACATGTAGTGTTGATATTGATTTTTTCATATGTCTATCAGCATGTCTCGATTCATCACTAGAAGTTGGACTTGTATTGACACCATTGCATTTGATACAAGTAGATAAGTATAAGGATAAACATACATCCATGAACTTTAATATGATAGATCATCATATGATGCATCAGAGTTATAATAAGGTTAAAAGTATGATAAACTTAAGCACTAAATCAATCTGAAATGCTAAGTCAAAAGTTTCATCAACATCATCTTCCTCACTACTTATCCTCTAGCATGCAATTTTTCAATCTGCAAGGTAAGAAATTGAGATGGTCGTGGTAGATCTCCTGCTTCATCAAGTAATGCATCCTCAATCTCAACAATACTACACCAATCCATCATTGAATCATCCTTAGGATTGACAAATCTAATATCAAGTGGGTTTACATCATTAGACTCTTGTTCTTCCTTCTCTTCTATTATGGCTCTTAGATGAAGAGGCATTATTATCATGAATGTGGATCATCTTCTCTAAGAGATGAAAAGAAAGACAATTTTTCATTTTTGTATGAACAAGGGAGAAAGTGGCCAATTTATTTCGCTACCACCAGAATTCATATTGCAACCTTTTTCAAATTCAGGGCTAATCCTCCATATCATAACCATCATTCAATTGCAAGATAAATAAAAATAAAATTAAAATTAAAATAGTATTCATATATGTTAACAATAATTAGTAATAAATTATGCTATGTTTACCAATATCCATTTTATATTTGCCTACACTACAAAAGGATCACCAAAAGAGTCACATATCGCTTTAATAATTGACTTTTGTTAATAGTCTCGAACTAATTTTTTATTTGTTTGTTATCTTGATATTATATTGGTATTGATATGTCAGAATGAGATAATAGCTTAAAATAATTAAGCATATATAATTATTAATAGCAATATTAAAAATATATATATTATTAAAAAAATACACATCCTATTTGATTGTCCCATCTTGCAGTGATTATATTAACATAATGTCAAAACTTGGTTGGCGATTATAGACGCCTCTTAATTTCTTTTTTAGTTCCTGAATTAAGTGGCAAATATTGCTCATTTGTGGCTTTTTTGTCTATGTCAACTTTACATAGAACAATATACAGAGCTCTACTGCCAAAAGAATATCTAAAATATAGTCCCAAAATTTAGCAGATATAATAATTTTTTATGCCTCACTACCTTCAGTCATGCTAGAGTATCAAGAGGCTTTCCAATCCTCAAAAGTGAACATGATTTTCAATCTGACTTTTTTTATGAAACGACTTCAATAAGAGAAAGTGAGTCACAAATCTAGCTCTGCTCCTCTTCATAAAATATCTTCGTTAGTAAATTTCCTCATTAATCCATGAACTCGATGATAATTATATAAGAATCTTATTAATGGCCGACCTCTTTTCACGACCTTCTTCACTATATTGAGTTTATTATAACTGTCATCATCATTTGATATAGTGTGCTATGTATAGTGTTCATATATTTAATAACTATTCAGTGCTTTTAAAGTTGGCACCATTGTCAGTAATCACTTGTGCTATATGTTCAATATTTATCTCTTGAACTACACTATCCATCGAACGATATATGTAAGATGCATCATGATATTATGTAATTACATTAATAGATTTTTGAAATATCACCTTCCTATTACAATATAATAGAAAATTGATAAGGCTCATCTGTGTAGGTCCTATCTAACTATCACACCCCATATAGGTCCCATTACTTCTTGCACGATAAGATCCAAGTCTTGATCTCTTCTATTTGTTCATATAAATATGAACCAACAATTTCATATGTGGTCAAAGGTTGAATATTAAGACCATATTTTTAGATGTTGGACACCATAGTATGAGTAGTATGTATTATTTGCTCCATTACAAGGAATTCAATTGAAATGGAAAAGTTTAGCAACACTTTGGTTGATCAATTTTTTCTTCTCCCCTGTATAGGCTTCATCAATCCTAGTTTGTTTGTTAGTTTAGTTTGGGAACGTCAGTGAATCAATATCAACTACATGCATTTGTCCCATAGAATGAAAAAAAATGACCAATACCACATTGTGTTCAAGTAACACAAACACTTGCACTCCTCCCTAATGTTGCTGCAATAGTTAAGTCATTTCCATTAGCACTAGTTGAACAACTTGTTCTACCGACGACTATATCACCACTATATCGTATATACTGCTCATACTCATATCAAGTTTGAGAGACACCAAAAGTTATTAAAAGATCTTTATCTTTGGAATACTTTTACCATAACATGTAAGTTCCTCATAGACTAGTTTGTAGAGTTTCGCCTATTAAAAATTTCACATTGTTATTGTTGTTTGTACTTTAATTTTTTTTTTTTGCCATCAAGTTCCTCCCCATTGCATGATGGATTTCTTAACAAACTTTTAGACACTTAGAAACATCCGAATATCCACTAGCAAAAAGTTGTTTTAGGTGTGCGACCCCACTACTGCATCCAATTATATCGCAATTCAAACATTACCAATGAATTCAATTCTCTAATCGGTATGCATGTCTCCAAGTTGAAGAATAAGACTACTTAGTGTCATTTAAATACCTATGTATTACAAAAAGTTAAGAGTAGCAAAAAGATAAAATAATTCACAAAATATTTATTGTTGGTGTAAGAGCACCAGATAAGGTTAAGCCCTTAGGATCTGATAGCTTTGTTAAGTGTGCAGGTGACTTAACATGAAAGCCCTAGTAGGTCAGGTGGACCGGATACTAGATAACGAAAGTCTTAACAGATCAAGTGGACTAGACACCAGGCAGAGAAAGTCCAAATGGGTTAGCGAGACCCGACATCTAGTAGGACGGACTTGATGGGTTAGCAGGATTGAGTCAAAAGAAGCCTTAGTGGGTCAAGAGATCAGACGCTAAGTAGAGGAAGCACAAATAGGTCAACTAGACCAAATGTTTAGTAAAAAGGTAAGGAAGATAAGTTCCGGAGAGGAGAGGTTCTTCTGAAAAGAAGGCGGTGAGAACATGTCTATATTTTAGGATAAGTTAGGCATTGATCTGACTAAGAAACCAACCCGGATTTCGAAGTCGAGATCAGACACTTGTTTGACTAATATATTTAGATCATACGTAACTTACAATTTGTTATATTTTGTGCTGACTCTGTTTTGCAAGGTCAATCAACCGAAAGGTGAGTTCGGTCAACTAAATGGTTCGAGCCACCGAACAAGTGGGTTTGGTCAACTGAAACTGAAGTGGCACAGTAATCTGAGCGGGCTCAGAAAATTGATGAGGCAATTGAGGTCTTGGGTGACATGGTATGGATAAGCTCCAGAATGCTGATATGGTACGGGTAAGTCTCGAGGTGATGACATGACAGCTAAGGTGTCAAGGGATAAGCTTCAAAAAAGCTAACATGACTAGAGATAAACTTCATGACGATGACGTGGTAGTTGCACGTCAAAGATAAGCACCAAAGTACTAACGTGTCAGATGACATGGCATAGGATAAGTGTCAAGCTGCTCATGTGTCAGAAGATAAGCTGCATGGGGCTGAGGTGGAAGGGGTTTGTTAGACCGAACCTGAACACTAGTCAATCGAAAAAGTAGATCTGGATCAAGTCGACCTAAGATAAGACTCTTAAACAACACTTGTAAAAGGAACTTCGAGCAGAGTGTTCGAGACATCAATTTCACATCAATCCAAGCTCTCATCAAGTGTTCAAGCAACTCGTTTGCATCGCTTTGCTCTCTAACAACCTACGCTAAACTCTTGTCAATATCTTTCTTTTAGCTTATTACATCTCACTATTAAAAGGTACAGTAAAGTGTTACAGTATCCTTTTTATTTTGTAAGAGGTTTCTCCACTTTTGTCGGAAGGAGAAAGTTATTGCTTGCCTACTCGTAAGCGATCCATGAGTGGATTGTAGATTGCAAGCCTTGGAGCAGCAATCTCGAGGGTTGTGAACTAAGCAAAATGATATTATTATTTTATTATTTCTGCTGCGTTCTAAATGTCAAAAGAAAAGAAACAATTTAAAAAAAAAAATTACGAGAGATATTCACCCCTTCTATTTCGTCTCTTCGATCCTATAATTGGTATTACAGCGAGGTCGCTCTGAATTGGTCTTACAACCATTTGAGTTCAATTTAAAAAATTCTTCTCTCAAATTTCTTTTCTTTTTCGGCTTTCTATTGCATTACTTACCCAGCCTTAAAAAGTCTAGGAGATTCCTTCTGTTTTTGTTTAAGTTTAGTGCAATGGCCTACATTTGCCCTCCACTATTAAAAGGAGAAGACTTCGACTACTGGAAGCGGTGAATGGAGTGATACTTAAAGACTGAAATCGACATGTAACTTATTGTAAAGAAGGGTTACACACTGTCGGTCAACGAGTCCGAAATTCCACTTCAATGTGAAAAGTGGACCTCCAATATACGAAAGAAATTTGAAGCTGATGCAAAAGTGGCAAGGACTCTACAATACAGTCTAACCAAAAAAGAATACGACTGAGTCATGTCGTTCAACACTGCCAAGCACCTCTGGAACAAATTGACCGAGCTACACGAGGGAACCAATGACTCGAAGGTAACCAAACACGACTTATTTTTAAATAAGTTATTTAATTGTCAAATGCAAGATGGTGAGACCGTAAGCTAGCTACATGCAAGAATCAAAGATATTTTGAATGAACTTCACTCTGTTGGACAATATGTCGAAAACCAAGATAGGCTTTTCCCCGAAATACTCTGTGACCATCTATGGTAGATGCATACAAAGTATCTAGATATTTATATAAAATAAAACTACACGAGTTATTTTGTGACTTCGAGCTATATGAACAGGCTAACTTGAGTCAAACCAAAAAAGGTATTGCTTTAATTATAGGACAAATAAGGAGCAAGGAGTTTAAGCCAAAATCTCGACCATCAACGGAATCTGAAGACAAGTCGGATCCAAACAAAGACAACGAAGAACTAACATCGGAGATTGTTAACCTGCTTAGGAAAATGATCAAAAAGAAGGGATTCACCAAAAGAGATATCAAGAAGGCGATTTATGCCAAAGGCAAGCAAGTAGGACTAAACAAAACCAAAAATCAAAATTAGAGGTAACTTGCTATGGGTGCATTCGGAAAGGACACAACAAGTCTGAGTGCCCTAACCAAAAGGAAGACAAGTCCAAGAAGCAAAGGAAGAAAAAGAAGGCCACAAAGGATGAGTCATCCTCAAAAGAGTCAGATCAGATGAACCAAATCAAACAAGTTTCATGGCTCTAATGGCAAAGGAAGATCTAACTGAATCAAAACCTGAGTCCAAATCCGAGTCCAGTCGAACAAGACGATGAGGTAACATCTCCCCTAGTAGAAAAATTGTATGTAATTATTACATGTTAATTAAAAAATTAGCTAAGTCCAAGAAATAGTTCACTTTTCAAGGAGGTAAAAGACCTTAAGAAGGAGATCGACCTTGGTCAAGGAACCTCAACTCAAGTTCAAAAACTTGAGGAAGAGAATTCTCTCTTGAAAGGTCAAATGGAGGAACTTAAAGGTATGTTGGAAAGGTTCACTTCGAGCTCCAAGTATTTAGATATGATACTTGTCTCTCAATGATCTTGTATAATAAATTTGGACTTGGATATAAGTTGAAGACTCAACTTAGATCATACACATCCTTAGTCAATAGACATGCTAGCAACAAAGTCCAAGCATGAGTCCCAAAATCATGTTTAATTAACAAAGTAGAATATAATCAATATTAGATCCCCAAGGATCAAATTCACTACTTAGATAAAAATTATAAAAGTTGTGATAAGGGGAGGCAAGAAAAGTTTGTCTCATTAATATAGGGAGAACAATTAATTTTTAATTTAGTTTACATGCTTGTTTTTAATTTATTTGAGTTAATTTCATGCTTAATTTAGAATGGCTAGATAGGACAAAGGATTTTGATCTTGACAACATAGTATTAGGGCGTGATGAGATGATAGTACGTTGGGAAAATTTAGACTAAGTCTATGTTTAGGTTGGGCAAGGAGTATCCTACCTGGTGCACCTAGTTAAGTGGAACTAGCTGAAACTAAGTCACAACATCCTAAACTAGTTAGACCAATGTTTTGTATTAAGTTAATCAAGTGTGTAATTCTTTTATTGGCTTTGTCAAAGAATGTGGTCGTTCCAAAGTAGGCCCTTGAGCTTCACCACAACTTGGAAGTCGATTTAATAAATGCCCACACTTAACTAACCCAAAACTAAACTTGAATCTAACCCAAGGTAAATGCCCTTCCCAATTCAAAATTAAACTAATCAAGAAAATTGAAAAACTATCTCACAAAATGCCTAAGGTTAACATGCTTTGTTCACTTAGAATGGGTAAGATGTAATCTTAATAAAATTATCAAGCTATCTAATTTTTTCTATCATCAAGTATTTCTACAAAATTAAGTAGAATAGGTTTCTGTTGTCACTATTACTATATATTATATCATTACTTATATCTTATAAATATCTAAAAATTGAACTAGCCTAGGTGCTACCGTAGAACTCATGCACTGATAGATCTAGAAAGTCGTTGCATCTCACAAACACTTAGGATTAATTGTTTGTGTATTGAGCCATGTAGATGGGCATGAGATGTTAGGTTCAACCCATAGTTTCAGATGTCGACAGTGCATCGACATGAACCTAAGGGGTATAAATCAAAATTAATCATGGCGGTGACTAACTCTTACTAGACTTGATGATTAATTGATATCATTTGAGTTAAGAAAAAGGGGTTAGACATTTTCTTAAGGACAATATTTTAGATGAATTATTATTTTAAAAAATATTAGATTGGGTTAGTTAACTATGCATCTTTAAATTCTAAGTCTGGGATGCATACTTGGAGTCTTAGAAACACTTATCAAATTAAATGTCGGTTACTTAGGATATCATGCATATTCATATTTAAGTGTTTATTTTTAAGTGCATCTCTTTTAAATATTTATTTGTTTATTTATTAAGTGCATATCTTTTAAGTAATTAATTGCTTATTTGTCAAATTTCCTTTAATGGTTGTTAATTTTCAAGAATTATTATTGAACGTTGTCAAAATATTTTTTGAAAATTATTTTGTAAAGTGTCTTTCAAAGATTTTTTTAATGTGAAAAATCATTTGTTTGAAAATTATTGGAAAATAAATTGTGTTTGAAAATGTTTTAACACATTTTTTTAAAGTATTATCGTTAAGGGTTTTCAATGAAAATTGTTAAGTACTTTGAAAAATATTGGTCTTGAAAACTAAAGATATTCTTTAAAAAACATAGTGTTTTTAAAACACATTTTTCCCATTTTGATGTATGTCACATGGGGAGAATGTGGGTATAAAGTTTGAAAATATTTTTTAGTTTAGAATTTTTAAAATTCAGGGCACATATTTGAAAATATTTGAACCTATATTTTATTTTATTTTTCTTAACTTTAAATCGAATTGTTAGGCATTAAAAAAGAGGAGATTGTTAGTGCAGGGAATATCAGATAATCGAACTTGTATTTTAATGTTGACAAAAGTTTAAAGTTAAACCCTTGAAGATCTAATAGCTTTGTTAAGTGTGCAGGTGACTTAACAAGAAAGCTCTAGTAGGTCAGGTAGACTAAATACCAGGCAACGAAAGTCTTAGCGGATCAAGGAACACCAGGCAAAGAATGTCGAGATGGATCAACGGGACTAGACATCTAGCATGATCGAACACCAATTCAAAGGAAGCCTGGTGGATCAAGGGATCAAATGCTAAGTAGAGGAAGCCCAAACAGGTCATCTAGACCGGATGTTTGGCAAAAGGATAAGGTAAGTTCTGGAGAGAAGAGGTCCTTCTAAAAAGAAGGCGGTGAGGACTTGTCCTAGTTTTAGGACAAGTTAGGCATTGATCCGACTAAGAAACCAACTCGGATTTCAGAGTGGAGATTAGATAATTGCTTAACTATCATGCTTAGATCATGCATAACTTATAATTTATTGTATTATATGCTAACTCTATGTTGCAGGGTTAAGTCGACTGAAAGGTAAATTCGGTCAACCAAATAGTTCGAGAGACCGAAAAGGTGTTTTCAGTAGACCGGAAGCTGAAGTGGCACAGTAATCTAAGTTGGCTCATAAAGTTGAGGAGGCAATTGAAATGTTTGGTGACATGATATGGATAAGCTCTAGAATGTTGATATGGCATGGATAGGTCTCGAGGTGATGACATGGCAACTGAGGTGTTAAGGGATAATCTTCAGAAAAGCTGACAAGGCTAGAGATAAACTTTGGGATGTTGATGTGGTGGTTGCACGGTCAAAGATAAGCATTGAAGTACTAATGTGTCAGATGATGTGGGTAAGGATAAACATCAAGATGCTAACATGTCAGAAGATAAGCTACAAGGGGTTGACGTGGACAAGGTTGGATCGATCGAACCGATGCATCGGTTGACTGAAAAAGTAGATCTGATCAGCGGACCGAACCAGGGTGGTTGGTGGATCGAACAACACTTATAAAAGGAACTTTAAGCACAGGGTTCAAGACATTAATTTCATATCAATCCAAGCTCTCGTCGAGTGTTCAAGCAACTCATCTATGCCACTTTGCTCTCTGACAACCTAAGCTAAGCTCTGAATCGATAGTCGTTAATATCTTTCTTTTAGCTTATTGCATTTCATTATTAAAAGGTATGTTACCGAATCCTTTTCATTTTGTAAGAGGTTTCTTCGAAATCCAAAAGATCTTTTTCAGAAGGAGAAAGTTAATGCTTGCCTACTCATAAACGATCCATGATTTGATCGTAGACCTTGGAGGACTAGTCTTGAAGGTTGTGAACCAAGTAAAAAGACTGTGTGCTTTTGTCTGATTGTTTTATAGTTTCGTTGCGTTCTAAATTTCATAAGAAAAGAAACGATTTTAAAAGAAGATTTTACGAGTGATATCCACCCCTTCTATCGCGTCTCTTCGAACCTACATTTATAAATATAATATTGATAAAAGTAGCATAAGAAAAATTATCTGATAGAAAATCACAAGAATATCTAATTTTAAGAAAAATACTAAATAAATAGAGTGAATATCTTCATAGAAGAAAATGGTTTAGAACTACTAAAAATGTATTAAATTAACATAATAAATTTTTTATCTCAAGCATGTTACCCTTATTATAAATATGGAGATTAATAAAACTAAAAGTTCAAATATAATTTAAAAAACTTTTAAAGAGTCAAGGATAATTTTAAAATTATTTATCATATTTTAAGGTTATTTGAAGGTTTTAAATTATTTGTAAATATATTTAAAAGTTTATATTTTAAAATTTAATTTAAACATAAAAATTATATTTTGGAATTTTTTTAATCAAAATTTTTTAAAACATAATTTTTTAGAAAAATTAACAAACCAAAAAAAAATTAAATCATTTTTAGAGTTATTTATAATTTACAACAACAACAATAACAAGTCTTATCCCATTAGATGGGATCGACTATATGAATCATCTTAGCTATTGGGTTCTATCCCCTATTATATCATTATTTATAAAAAAGGGCAGCCCGGTGCACGAAGCTCCCGCCATGCGGGGTCCCGGGGAAGGATCCATTGTACGCAGCCTTACCCTGCTTTTTACAAGAGGCTGTTTCCAGGATTCGAACCCGTGACCTTTTGGTCACATGGCAACAACGTTACCGTTACGCCAAGGCTCCCCTTCTATTATATCATTATTTATATTTAAATTAATTTTATCTTGTTTTATCCATATTAACCAAGTCTTTTTTATTCTTCATCTTCCTCGTTTAATGTGTAATTATTATAGTTTCACATCGTTTAACTTGAAAATTTATTGGTCCTCTAGTACATATTCATACCATTGTAAAGCTCTCTCATAAAGTTTTCACTCAATAGGCGCAACCACTTTCTTTAATATTTTCATTTCTTATCTGTTCATCCTCATATATCCACGCATTCACCTTAACATTCTCATCTTTGCGACTCTCATCTTTTGTTCGTGTGCTCAAGTTATCTTCCAACATTCAACTTTATATAACATACCAGGTCTAACCGCAGTTTTGTATAACTTTCCTTTAAGTTTTAGAGTTACTTTAGGATCACAAAAAATACCTAACACTCTCCTTCATTTCAATATCTTGTCTATATTCTTTGTAAGATATCTTTCTAAACCCCTTTAGTCTTTCACATCTTCTATCTTAACAATGATCTTATTACGTTTAACATCGCTAATTTAAATTCCATATATAAAATGTTTACTCTACCAAGTCTTAAACATTTCACTTCCAGTGTCTTTCGCCAAGATTTGAGCTTAGCATTATCTCATTTACCAAAATAATATCATATGCAAATAACATATATCATGGTAACACGTCTTGAATGTCTCAAGTGAGTTCATCCATAATTAGTGTAAAAAAATAAGTATTTAAAAGTTATTCTTAATGTACCTATCTTTATAGGAAATATTTTGATTAATCTGCCTAGAATCTTTACTATTGTCACTATATCTTCATACATATTCTTAATTAATTTTTAATTAATTAAAATAATTATTTTATTTATTAAAATATATTAAAATTATTTTTAAAAAAAAATAAAGTAATTTAAAGATAGATTGAATCAAATTTGAATTAATTGAAAATCCGAGTTTAAAATTTTCAATTCAAATATTTTAAAATTTTTTAATTTAACTTATTTACGTTTTTTATTTGATATAAAAAAATGATAACATAAATATAAATTTATAAATTATCATTATCAATTTAGTTAATCAATTATTAATTTATATATATATATATATATATATATATATATATATATATATATATATATATTAATTTTTACAATTTATAATTTATATAAAATATAATAAATATGTTATAATTAATTCATATAACATTGTTGCATTTTTATAAAGATAGATGGATGCATACAACACTAATATAATTATTGATATAATATAATTAGTTATATCACAGTTTCTTATTTATGTAATTGATATATTTCATATAACAATTTATAACACAAATGTATAAACTATATAAGACTGGTATTTTTTCCCAATATCCCTAAGTTTTTTTCCATCATTTCTCCTCCCTGAGGCACTACTAATTGTGATTTGGTTGAGACTGCCTGTGATGTTGGCTCTCCACTTCTCCAAGACTCCAAATAGCAAATACATCCAAATCTTACTTGTTCAAAGGGTCGCCTCCCACCCTCGCCAATCAACATGTTGCCACCAAGTTAGTTTCCCAACATTTATAGCATGCCCTTTTGATTTCTCATGAACAAGAGAAGTTTACCATGACAGACAGAAGGGATCGGATTTCTTTTGTCGCGCTCTATGTCGGCAGCAAGCACACAAGCATAGGATTCTCGCATAGCTATTGGCAAACCCATGTCTATGAGGTATTAATACCGATCCCATGCCAAAACAATAAAAATTGTCTATCTCAAGCAACATGGGTCGACACCTAAATCCTTGGTTGGTATCATTGTTTGTAATCACTTACACTATATATTATACACCTATCTCTTGAACTACACTATCCATTAAGCAATATATGTAATATGCATCATGATATTCTGCAGTTCATCAATACATTTAAAAAATATCACCTTTCTATTTATAGAAAATTGATAATGCTCATTCATCTAGCTCCTAAATAGCTATAACACATTAACATAACCCCATATAGGTCCATTGTTTCTTGCATGATAGATCTAAGTCTTGATCTCCGCTTATTCGTCTAAAAACGAACATGCAATTTCATATGTAGCTAGTTGAATATGAGGACTAGAATTTTGAATATTGGACATATGCTACGATAGTATATATTGTTTGTTACATTATGAGAAATTCAATTGAAATGAAAAAAATTAGCAACAGTTTGGCTAATAGATTTCTTCTTCTCCCTCGTATATGCATCATCAGTCTTAGTGTGTTTACTAACTTGATTGATCAATATTAGCAATATCAACTACATCCCTCTTCCATTGAAGGAAAGAAATGACTAATACTACCTTGTGTTCAAGTAACATAAACACTTGCACTCCTCCCTAATGTTGTTGTAGTAGTTAAGCCACTTCCATTAGCATTACTTAAGCGACTCCCACTAGCGCCAACTACATCACCACTATATCACATATATTGCTTATATTCATATTGAGTTCAAAAGGCACTAAAAGTTCTTCCTTATTAAGAATATCTTCATCACAACCTTTAAGTTCATTATAGACCATGACTCTAGAGGTTCGTGTATCAAAAATTTCATGTTACTATTGATGTTTGTACCTTTTCATATATTTTTTTCTATCAAGTTCCTCCATTGCACAATAAATTTCTTGAGAAACTTTTGAACACTTAGAAACATTCAAATATCCACCCCAAGATATTGTTTTAGGCATGTGACCCCAAAGTCACATCCAATCATATTGCAAACAAATATTGTCAATGAAATTGATTCTCTAATCAACGTGCTTGTCTCTAAGTTGGATTTGGTGTCATTTATCTACCTATGCATTATTAAAAAAAGGTTAAGAGTAAAAAAAACATAAAATAATTTATAATAAATATTTATAATTATAACATTAGCAAAATTAACATAAGAAAAATTATCTAATTGATAAAAAAATCATAAGAAGAATATTTAATTTACAAAATAAATAGAATGAATATCTTGGTATATGAATATTATTTAGAACTTTTAAATAACTATTGAACTAACATAAGAAAATTTTTATCTTAACTTTGTTGCGCTTATGAATGTGGAGATTAATAAAACTAAGACCTCAAATATTTAAAAAAGAGCAGTCCGCTCTCGCCAATGCGAGGGAAGGATCAGACCACATTAGATTTATTGTAAGCAGCCTTACCTTTTATTACAAGAGACTATTTTCATAACTCAAACTCATGACCACAAAGTCACACGACAGTAACTTTAGAATTCCACTTCAAATATAATTCTAAATTTTTTTAAAGAGTTAAGAATTTTTGAAAATTTTAATTTAAACATTAAACTATATTAGAATTTATTTAAAATTAAATTTATTTAAAACATTTTAAATCATATATAATTAAAAATTTTAACATATTAACAATTCCAAAACTATTTGCTAAATTTTAAAAAAAAAATTGAAAATTTGAAATTATTTTTTAAAATTTAAAATTAGTTTAGGTTTGATTAGTTCATATGAATTCAAATTAATTGAAAATAATAATTGTGTTTAAATTTTCTAATCCAAATATTTTTAATATTTTATTTTAACTTTTTTACATTTTTTATAAAAATAATATCAAACATATAAATTTATATATTATGATTATATTATTTAATAATTAAATTGTATATATATATATATATATATATTCATATAGTTATAGGAGGATTCTAAACCCCACATAGTGGATAAAAGATTTGTTATTGTTGTTGTATATATTTATATAGTTATAATTTATATATATATTACAGTTTATATATTTATATATTATAACATATAATAAATTTATATTTATTATATTATTATTTTAACATTTATATAATATAACATTATTGTATAACGAGTTTCTAATACTGTTGTGAATCCATATTATAGTGATGAAATTAATTATATACAAATAATAACAACAACCAATCATTTTCCCACTAGGTGGGGTCGGCTGTATGAATCCTTTTACGCCACTGAGCTCTATCTCCTACTATATCATCATCTATATTTAAATAAATTTTATCTTGTTTTATTGTTGCTAACCAAGTCTTTTTTGGTCTTCCTCTTCCTTGTTTAATATGCATGTTTATCATAGTTTCACATCGCCTAACTGGAGCATTTATTGGTCGTCTAAGTACATGTCCATACCATCTTAAACGCGTCTCTCGAAGTTTTTCCTCAATAGATGCAACTCCGACTTTCTCTCTAATGCTCTCATTTCTTATTTTGTCCATCCTTATATATCCACACATCCACCTTAACATCCTCATCTCTGCAACTCTCATCTTCTGCTCATGTGCTCGAGTCATAGCCTAAAGTCGGGATTGCAGCTATTTAGAAAACTTTTTAAGAGGTATTTTATAGTCACATAAAACACTCGACGCTCCCCTCCATTTCAACCATCCTGCTTGTATTCTATGTAAGTTATCTCTCTCAATCCCTCCATCATTTTGCAAAAATGATCCTAAATATTTAAATCTCTCGGTTCCAGGCAACTCGTCCTCTCCTATCTTAACAATTGTCTCATTACTTCTAATATTGCTAAACTTAAATTCCATATATTCTGTCTTTAATCTACTAATCTTAAACCTTTCCCTTCTAGTGTTTCCCGCCAAGATTCTAATTTAGCATTTACTCCTTCACGTGTTTCATCTACCAATTTATATCACTTATATATATCTTATAACAATTTATAATACTAATATATATTAATTATTTATAATACTTTTATAAATTTATATCATTCGATTTTAATATAACAGTTTTAATTAAAACTATTATATTAAAATTCCTTTTCCCAAAATCTCTTATCTCTTTCTCTTGGTGATTTCCATCTCTATTGTTCTCCTTGGGTAGTTGCTAGTTGTGATTTAGCCAAATGATTACAATCTAGTTGACTGCCAATTGACTATCTCTTCTCTCCTCCATGACTCAATACATCAAACTATCAAAATCTTACCTATGCACGTTGTTATGAGCGAAGAGTCGCCACCCGCCTTCTTCGTTGCTAATAATCAGCGTGTGCTACTGATGGGTAAGCTTTTGAGCATTTATAGCCATGCCCTTTGATTCCCCGTGATCGACAGAAGTTTCTACCATGAACGACAGAAGGAATCGATTCAATTCCTTTTGTCATGCTTTATGCTCGCTAAAGCATTGGATTTTTGCATAACCATTGGCACATTTGTACCGGTAGAGTATCACTATCAATTCGGTGCTGGAATAGTAAAAATCACCCATTTCAGGTGGTAGGGGTCAGCACTGAATTCCTTGGTTTAAGCATTATATCACAGCAGTTGATGATAAGTTTCCCTCTGTGTAGTTGTGTAGTTATGACATTATTTCCAACCATACCCCTCCACTAATTGCTTCACCAAAATTACTCATAGAGTCCCTCATAACATGACTTCAAGACATCAAGTGCATAGAATATCTCTTACAAATTGGGACCACTAGAAAAATTATACAAGACATAAATGAACCTATAAATTAGGAGAAATATAATGTAGCAACCGAAGCATTCCACTAATTAATATTAACAACTAATTTTCTAAGATTTTCATTTTCAAAGAGAACTGAAACTTTGAAGAAAGGTAGAGAGAAATCAACATAGAGATGAGTGGGAGATCACCAACCTCCCCCTTGGAGGAAGAATAGTTCTTTGGAAAACCTTAACTATAAATGGTAAATGGTTGGCTTTGATACCATGTAGAAATTAGGGAAGCTAGAATAATTATATTGCACAATTATTTCATAAAGGACAAGGTTTAAAATTTCGACCCGTGCCGAGGTTTCGGTTTCAGACCGAAATGATACGGTTTCAATATCGTATCGTGCCGTGTCGATACAATTTCGGTATTTTTTATTTATATATAATAATTATAAAATAAATATGTTTATGGTGTATATAAAAATAAGTTGTATATTGATTTATTATAAGTTCTCAATTATTGAATAATTTAATATTGTTAGAAAAAATAATTAAAAATAGTTTTATTTAAATAGAATTAATATATCAATAATTCAAATTATAATGGAACTATCTATAATAATAATAATAATAATTATTATTATTATTATATAAATTAACTATTTATCCATTTAATTAATTATTAATTAAAATATATATATTTTAATAGTAAAAAAATATTAAGTAAAAAAATTTAAAATAATAAAAAAAATATCAAAATATAAATATAATTTATTATAATTTTTTTAAAAAAAATTTATAATTTTTAAATTTTTAAATTTTTTTTAGAATTTTCAAAGATTTTTTAAAAAATTTAAATGAAATTTAAAATAATAAAAAATATATTAGAATATAAATAAGAATTATTATATTTTTTAAAATTTTTAAATGAAATTTAAAACATTATTTTTTCAGAATAGTAATTAATAAAATTTATTAAATTTATTTTAATTTTAAATATATTTTTATATATTTTATTAGAATAATTTAATTAGAGTTTATTAAAGCCTCTTTGAAATATCACATATCCTCCTTAGAAATTGTTTAAATTAATTAAATAAAATAATTAATTATTAAAAAAGAAAAAACCTCGCGTCCGTGAGATTGTCCGACGCCCGCGATCATCGCCCACGATTCTCGCTGGGGGCGTCCGACGATGCTCGCCGAATGCGTCCAGCGGCACAGGAAGGGTTGCCAGAAGCGTCCAACGACGCCGGCAGGGTCGTCGGACGCTTTCGGCGACGCCTTTTGCCGAAGGCGTCCCGCGTCTCTTCCGGTGTCGCTGGAGGCGTCCTGCTCTCCTCCGGTGCCGCCGAGACAGGGATGCCTCATATGCCGATTTCAGTCGCCCAATGGAACGGTAAAAACCGTCTGTGCCGGGCGGCACGAACCAACATTTCAACCCATGATAAAGGATACTTATATACATTTATAGATTTAACATAAAATTGCTAAATATGAACAATTCTATCTAACAAGTAATTCTAGATAGACACAATCATTAGCCTAGGTTATATGTAAAATTTTATCCAATAGAATCAAGTGACTCTATTGTTTTAGTAGATGATATTGTTTTGGTAGATGGAATATGTGAAGGAGTAAATGGTAAACTAGAATTTTGGAGGGAAACACTAAAAAGGAAAGATTTTAGGCTTAGTAGAATAAAGACAATATATGGAATTTAAGTTTAGCAATATTAGATATAATGAAACAATTGTTAAGATAGGAGATGATGAGTTGTCCGGAACCAAGAGCTTTAAATATTTAGGATCATTTTTGCGAAATGATGGAGGGATTGAGAGAGATGTCTTATATAGAATACAAGCAGAATGATTGAAATGGAAGAGAACATCGAGTGTTTTATGTGATCGTAAAGTACTCCTGAAACTTAAAGGAAAGTTTTACAAAACTGCAAAAACACAAACTGTATCTAGCCTCCTTTCTTCTTGAGATTTCATTTAATAAACCAAGTAATTATTTACTTCTCAATTGGTACAAGAGCACCCTAACAGATGGCATACCACTTGTTATTCTTCGCCTTTCTAGATGGATCTAATGATGCTTACCCTTTTATACATGATCCAACCAAAAGATAACTTGCAAATGAACTCTACATTCCTGCATTGCAACCTAGAATAGCACTAACTTTTCTGTTGTGAAACTGAACATAAAACTACAGTTGCAGATATCAACCATTCTTGAACTTACCTTGAAGAAGGGTGAACCAGAGAAGCAAAAAACCACCCCTGTGTGCACCCAAGTTTAGCATATGTAGTCTGTACAAAGACATTCAGGACTTTAGCCAGAGGACCAATAGTTTAGTTCATACGCAACTTAAACTCTCCATGTATTCATGGAATCCTCCATCACAATTAACTATTACAGAGCAACACAAGGGATACTTCCATTAGGTTTACCATGTTTCATGCCTCAGAAATCTCATTTAATAGATTGAGAATTACATATTTGCGGTGACTATAATGTGATAAGCAAATCTTTTCTTAAGACACTTCAAATGTATCTGTCAGAAACAAGGAAATTGCTTTATTAGGCATATATTTTTATGTTTATCCCCTAAATTCTCATGCAAATTTCTAATATGCTTGTTTCTGACCTAACTATATGAATTTGGCTAAGTGAAAATAAATGTCAACAAGTTGGTGGTGGGTATAGGGGTTTTAAGAAAGAACATAATCTAGAGATTGGAGGGATAATAGCAAACATTTACATGGTCAGGTTAAAAAAATTAAACCATGATTTGTTGTCCACATCATAATGCTAGCAAAAATAACCGCAGGTAATATGTATGTCACAATGATCACAAATAATGGGCATCTATAGAAAGAGTTGTAGATGGTATTATGCGGTTATGACAGAAAAGGGTAAAAGCAGTACCTGATTAACTATCTGGTTCTTAAACTTTTCAGGGTGTAGCTTCCGCTCAGAATGAAATGCATATGATACTTGGGCATCCATTCCTGAATACAAGTATGATGCATCATATATATGGGACATATCACATTCATTTTAATTAAGATAAAAGAACAACTATTTGCCCTCTATTAAAGTAAATGAAGATGGATATGCCAACAAGCCACAAATATATCTTCATTCACATGGTGTAATAGTACCAGGACACTTCAGAACCTGCACTTATGTTTCTCGGACTGCCTAAAGCTGATTCTACTTCTAGTCAAAGTAGTCAAAGAAAGGTACAAACAAAAGAATAAATTATGAATATGAAAGTTTAATCACGAGAGCAAATTTCTGCTGTAGACTCCAAAGAAATATATTTTTTAAACTTAGTAGAGCATTCTTCCCTGAACTCTGAAGCATAGAAAGAAAATATAAAACAAATGCCAGAATAGAGGAGAGACAATCAACTTATGGAAGACCAGACAAGAAGAAAGTGAACCATACTGATATATAGAAAGTATAACGTGATATTCATGCCAAGTGCACAAGTAGAGCCACACAATCTAGGAAAATTTGACCTTCACAGGATGCACATACTAGTCAATTTGTCAACTGCTTAATCTTTATACAATCAATTAGTGATTAGTTGCATTTTTATAAATTATAAATTTTCTTACCCATACTGAAGTAGTTCCAAAAACCACCACGAAAAGTATGATAGCCTTCCTGAAAAAAAAAGTAATAGTATTGTAAACATAAATAATACTATCTCATACACTCAGAATTTTTTAGAAACATCCATATTGCTTTGTGATGTTATTATGTAAGTATAATAATTCTAAATCCACAAACAATCACTAGGATAAGAAACAATCAATTAATTATGTTTACCATATTAAGTGAGTCTGAGCTTGATACGCGCTGAAATGCATGAAGGGAATGTGGTAATTCGAGAGGAGCAATTGGATCACAGGTACCCTCCTTGGGAGCTTTCATCCTCATAACAATATGCCAGCTTAAATAACCACAGAAGCAATAATTCAAAAAACCCTTTCTATTCGATGTCAAATATTTAAATGACTAGAAAAAATGTTTGCACCCCCAGCCCTAAACAACTAAAAGATCAAAATCAAACAAATGAGATCATTTAATTATGTTAAAAATAAATATAATTCCCTAATAATATAGATTTCTAATCATGGCTTTGCGGTCTAAAATATACAATGTCACAATACATATAAGAATACAAATTGCACCTTATATACACCAAGACCACTTCTAATCATCACCACTTTTAATTGACTAACTAATGTGCACGCTTATCACTGAAATCACCCTTAGCCAATTTTAGCTCTTAATTTATGGCAGAATCATGGTTATAGTAAAGATCCATGCATGCATTGCTAATGAAATTTTTTTCAAGTTCTAGTAAAAAGAAGAGGAAAAATGCTTCATTTAGTAGCCAATCAAATAGATAATTTCATAAGGTACACAAATTGATAGAGAGATTCACATGTTAGAGTTAGCAAAACTTTGAGAGTATACAACATGAAAGGAAAATAACATGCACATTTATGCCCACACTAAAGGATGTCACATGTATCATTTGTATAGAGGAACAAATATGAATGCCATGGTAGACCAATGTATGAACCAAATCTTTGTGAACAAGAAAGTGTCTCATAGGTACTTAAAAGTGTGCAAAAAAGAATGCTAGTTAGGTATCACTTGGGAAATTTCTGAAACCCTCTTTTTCAAGGCAAGGAAGATTGTAGACCTTTTATTTGGGATTAACACAAAATAAGATGATTTCAAGAGCAAGCTCCTTTCCTCATTATTAATATTTGAGCAAGCAATCATTCAACAATCAGGTGAAGAAAATGATCAACACGAAACTTTGTAGTATTACAAACTAAAATATTGAACAGGATACTCAAAGACCAATTAACTATTGCCATTTCATTCCCCTTGCCCTCATCTGACTTTTAACCATATTCAATGACCACTCATTGCAATAAAAAGTGATTATGCTCATCCCAAGGGCTCATCACAGTCCGTCCCAGATTATGTGAAGGGAGGTAAATCACGGTCAGCTTTTAACCGATCGTCAAATGGCTAGAGGATGGGAGGAGTTTGCACCCGCCGGGATTTGAGCTCTGTCCCATTATAGCAAATCTGCCACCCTCTAGCCGAGCACCCTGTGGGGACACTCATCATGATATATGATCATTGTTTAATTTTGCATCAATCGCACTATCACAAAACTAAGAACATCCTTATCACTTTTGCCAATTGTGTTTTTGACTACCTAATCGATGGAATTTATCAACTAGAAACTAAATTATTAACCTGGCCTAAATTGTATTACGTGTTCATATAGATTTTCCAATAGAGTATTCAAAATCTAAAAAGCAACATTATGATTAAAAAAAAAACTGGAAACTAGAAGAACCTAATGGAAATGATCAAGCCATGGACCAAAACTTTGAAGTGGTAGGTCGATATTGTTCCAAAACTATGACAAACTTATTAATAAAGTAGAACTTGAAAAAACATACACAATGAACATAAATCTAATGGTGGCGATAACATTATTTCATGTTGCTAACAGACCTACACATTAATATAAGTTACAACGCAAAAAGAGGGTTCCAAAATTAAAGATTTAAAATATTACATTGGAGCGGGTTCTATTTTGCAAGCACTAGATGGTTCAAATTAAAAACATCATAGCTCCCAAAAGTTTTATCAAAAAATCATGCATCATTTGTTCTTTCAAGTTCCAACCAATCAGTGAGAAATATAGAATGAATAATCAATTGAAATGGATATAACAGCATAACATGAGATGTGATAATCTAGCAATGAATGAATGGATGTATCTGATTTCCCATAGGTGTGCCACTGATGGAGCACATAGAGGTTCCCAAAATACCCCACTTGATGTTTAAACTAAAATACGGACATGGTAGCAAAAACACTACTCTATGCTGCTAACCTATACGGACCTATGCATTAGTATAATGCAAAATGAGGGTTCCAAACTTAAAGAATTAAAAGATTACATGGGAGCATATTGAAATAATATTGTTTTGCAAGCACTAAATGGTTCAAATTAAGAACATCACAGCTCCCAAAAGTTTTATCAAAGAACCATCCATCATTTATTCTTCCAAATTCCAACCAAACAGTCAGAAATATAGTAGGAATAGTCAACTGAAATAGATATAACAACATAACATAAGATGTGATGATCTAGTAATAAATGTACAGATGTATCGGATTTTCCTTAGGTGTGCTACTAACAGGGGATATAGAGGGTCCCAAAATACCCCACTTAGTGTTCTAAAATCATCATTAGCATCATCATCGTTATCATCATCACCAACCCATGTTTAGTCTATTTGTGGCTGATTACATGAATCTTATATCTTCATTGAGCTTGGAGCTTTATGCAATACTATCTCACTAACAATATTCAAATTAATAAATTATATTTACATCATGAATTAATGTTTTCTTTGTCTCCTCTACCCCTTGCACCATCCATTCCTAATAGTTGCCTTTTGATATGTCTAAAGGACTAGGAAACATGATTTAAAATTTCAAGTCATATCAGAGTTCGGTTCATGACCGGAACAATATAATTTCAGTATCGTATCATATTGTGCCGATACAGTTTTGGTACTTTTAAAAATATAAAATATATTAATTAAAAAAATTATTATAATATTTGATTACTATAATTACTTACTATTAGGTTAAACTAATATTTTAAAAATTAAGATTGAGTAAAATCAATTTAGGATTAATTAAAGTCTAGGCATAAAATCAAGTAGGTTTAATTTAATTGAATTTAATTTATTTTAATCAGTTTAAGGAGGAAATTTTTTCCTATATATTTAAGGAGAAAAGAAATAATAAAAAATTTAAAAGAAATTTTTTCATGTGTTTAAGAATGAAAGTAATAAAAAAATAAATTAAAATAAGGGAAAGAAGGAAAAATAATTAACCAAAAAAAATTATAGTTAAAAAAATTAAAATTGAAAAAAAAAACGGCTTAAAAATAACAGATAAAAAAGATAATAAATTGAAGAAAAGAATCAGCCTCGTGTGAGGCCTCGCCCAAGGCATCCATAGGATAGCAGAGCCTCGCACGAAGTGTCTACAAGGCCGCAGGGCCTTGCGCGAGGCCTCCACATGGCCGTATGGCCTCCGCATGGCCGTATGGCCTTGCGCAAGGCCTCCACAAGGCTATGAGCCTATGAGGCCTCTGCATGGTTGTGCGGTCTCATACGATGACGAGGCCTTATGTAGAGCGTGCCGATGTTGGCGTCGTGTAGGTCGGCGAGTGGAATGATATGTTTCACCCGTGCTGCCCTATATGATATGAGATTTTAAATCATGCTAGGAAATATTTCTAAAGGACTAGATAGAGAGACCAATAGTTGGCATTTGATAACCACTTAGAGAGATATAGGTTTTAGAGTTTTGAATGGCAAAGTATATGAACGGACATCAACAACCATACAGTTTGCCATTATCATTAGTATCTAAATAACACTTAGCAATATAATTGAGTCCATGCAAAGGAAATTACATGATGACAATGTTACAACAGACTACAAGTATATTAAAATAAATAAATTAATGATGTGTGTTGAGGGATACATTTTTTTCTAGATATCTATTAATGTTCTACTAATAACATATTCTTGCATAGAGCTTTAATGTAGATTAAGATCCTTGTAACCGACTCCAAAAAAAAAAATAAGGACAAAAAAGGTAAGATTTGATGATAATGATAATACAAGCTCAACAATCTCACAAGTTTGCAAAAGCAATTAATTTTGAAGCAATACCTCAATACCAAGTAAATCTAATCATTTTTAAATGATGAGCAACATGCAGAATAATAGTGAAAGTTTAAAGGGAGAGGACGAAGGAAACAAGAAGAAAGACTAAGTTACAATTGTATGGATGATGCTAATGTCTCAATCGTACAAGAATGTAATGCATTAGAGTATTCACTATGCTGAAATATCAACTTTTCTTCTATTAAGATTAAAAAAAAATAGCATCTTTTGTCAACCCCAATGTAATATGATGATAACTTGATAAGTATCTTAAGTGATTTTCTTTTTGAAAGAAAGCATCTTAAATAGCTTGTAAACTTGATCTTAAGGACCAAGTAATGTATGAAAGTTAACCTCCCTAAAATTGATGACTGCAAATATACCTATCAATTTTCATCTCTTTTGCTTCCTTGACTTGATTAAGGAAAATTTTCACTGAATGATGGTCTGTACCAGGGTTCTTCTTTCCCTGCCATGTGATAAGGTGATTGCAATTACAATTTTGTTTTAAAAGTGATGCAATCTTGCATGAAAAGTTAAAAAGATAAGAAAAGAATTTCATAGAATTAATCATATTATTGGATAATTTCCTCCAAAGAAAAGATAAGGATAGAAATTTCAGTTTTATGGGGTGGGGGCGTCAAGGAACCCCACACTCAAGATCAACTGGCCTTTTCAATTTTGACATGAAGAACTCTAACAAATAAGTCACAATAGATGGGAAAATAAATAATTGACCTACCCAACCAAATGAGAAGGGAAGATTGTTTCCTGTTCCCAAAGGTACAGTGGCAATTGGAGGTGGCTGAACAAGTTTAAGATCACAAACTACACCAAGAAGCCAACCAGCTGTACCATCACCACCTGCAACCTAACATACAAGTTGCTTCTCAACAAAATGAGTGAAAAAAGAGGAAGGGAGCATAAAAATGAAGAATATGATGAGAGAAACAAAATAATAATAATACTTGAGATAGTGTGATCTAAGACTTGCTCAATGTTTCACTCACTATTAATCTCAATTTCTTCTCAATATGATTAGCAAGCCTATCACCCTCAGACTTCAGCTTCTCAAAGTTGGCATAAAGATTGTACAGAACTTTATCAGGAGCCTCCTCACCCAAATCAAAAACCTGAAATAGACAGTTGCATAGTTGGCACAAAAATCTTCTATTAATTGTGTTTCTTCAGATAGATGTTTTCTTTCTTCCACAACTAGCCTAAGACTTTAAGTACCTGAACTTTATTGAGAAGCTCACGATATGTTTTAACCAAATCACCTCCTAGCTGACCACCACTTCTGGAATTGACAAAAACAATAACAGGACATATTGGTTCTTCTGCAACTTCTTCCCTTTCTGATTCTGGTACTAGTATGTAACTAGGGATATAGAAATCTCGCAATGGAAGGCACGAGTGAGGACTATCTTCTTCCATACCTGAGAATAAACAACAATCATTTAATCATTGACAATATCTTCGTCAATTTGTATCACAAGAAATAAAATGTAAGATATGATATTTGAGATTTTGTCAAGGAATAAATAGAAAAAATGGAGAAAGGGACAATAATTTTTTGAGAATGAAATTTATTGAAGTGATACAAGGAATTGATGGATATCTAGGAAGAAGGGTGATAGAATAACCATGAAAATTAGATTAGGAGTGAAGTTATTTCTGTTCATTTGGCGGACGCAGTTTAGATGTAGTGACTACTGCACGTGCGCGCACACAGAGAGTCAAAAAAACAAAATATTTCAAGAGCGAAACATCAACTCGTCAACGATCCAACCGTGATTCAATAACCCTATTTGAAGATAATATAATCAACATGAGATAACAAAAAAACACTAAATCCTATCACCGAATACATAACACTAACGCAATTATTTCTTTACCATACACCGCTTTAACGTAATGATGATAGATTGTGATTCATCAAACTCAATTGAGTCAAAGTTTCTCCCTTCGAATGGCATTTGATCAGTGCCTGATTGAGACTCCAGAATCTTTTTTTCCAGATTCTGTCTCCTAATCGAAAATATTGTCATATAGAAATTTCAACAAGAGGATCCAATGTACTTGGCACACGCCAGAGAAATCGTTTCTATCAGACCCAAGAAAACATTTGGAGAAATCGTGAGAAAGAATAATCGAAAGCAAACAGCGTTGACTCACTTCGCAACGAAACAAAAGAAAAAGAAAAAAAAAAGAAAAAGAAAAAGAAAAAAGACGGCTTCTGTTTTCTAAAAATGCACACTTAACGATAGATTAACCTATCCCCGATGGACCACGAGGATTCCGGATGAAGATCAAGAGTTAATCCGACAACCATCTTGAAACCTTAAATCACGAATCTCCCTCGTCAGGTCGAAAACCCAAAAGAGTGAATCCGGAATCCGCATCTACATAGGAATAATCACAATAAAAGTGATTCAAGAAAGCTCACCGGAAGAGAAAACGATCTAAGGAAGGATCACTGAGATCTGAGAAAAAAATCGAATGGTCAACGCGTTCGATTCTTGCTCGTTTTCAATGATTGCATCCGGAGAGTTTGAACGACTCGATCCGTCATTTAAGGCAGAAACCAGCAAAATGCATGGTCCGATCGGGTGGATTCGTGGCACTCGCCCATTGGTCATGGCAGAACTGATCCAGTGAGCATCCGTCGTCGGTGTCCAAATAGGTTGGACTGCGAGCAGCCCGTTTCGCTCATGCTTTTTTTATTTTTATTTTTTATTTTTTAATCAGCATCAGTTATCGGCTGACGCCGAGCAACTCTGAGAATAATTAACTAACTATCCAGATAATCGGAAAGTATTTATCATTCATTAATATAATATTATTAAGTCAACCGTTTATTAAAAAAATTTGTTAATTAATTCATTAAAATTAAGATCCAATCGTTAATATGCTATCTCATTAGAAAATTAATCCCCATGTTTCCATTTCACATAGTAGAGACTTTTCAGCAGATTTTCAATCCAAGGAGCGCCATTAGGATCTGATACTGAGCAATTATGTCGACTGCGACTGCATCAAACTGACGTTGCATAATTTATTCACAGAGAAGCTCACTAAGTTCAAGAGGGTCTTTAGCTAGTTTTGAGGAGAGTTTGTACTGAAACCGTTGATAAGAGTCAGGAAGGTTGCCAAGAACATGCCTGAATTGAATGCTAATCTATGCACGCCTAGTATGCAAGCATTTTTCCAACTTTCATCAAGAATGGCACACCGTCCCATCTAGTATTATCAATGAATGAAGTTACCGTTGCAAATGTTGGAGTGAGGCTTCCTATTGGTATTGTTAGATGGACAATACTAAATGGCTAAAATTTAGTCAGTAATACATTTTATAAGTCATTATTAAGGAATTTTAGAAATATCATCTTTATATATTAACTACGTGCATATATTACAATTCAATTTTAATCACTCGGATTTTGACTAGATAAATTTATCGTTATTGAATTATCTATGCATGTATGCATGCAAGATATGATCTTCGCCCTTCGTGTGACTTTTGTATTGTCCAACCACCGCATCATCAAGCTGTAGAACCCTCATTGTGACCTCACGGGTCATCCGAGTTGGTAAGTGGTGGCATGTTTGTCACATGAGGTCACAGAGTCGAATCGCAGGGCTATTGGGACATAAATCCTTGGATCCTATGCACTTCACCCCACCACCACTTGCTCGCTCGGCTACCGTAATTTACTTCCCTCGTGATGGCCTGGTGTCGAATGAGACAGGGACACTGGGGACGAACGATTTCATCGTTTGCCACATATAGAACCCTCATTGACCTTGGAACGTACTTTTACCTTTCCCTTTCTTAACCTCTGCATCTAAGTTGACAGGAGTTTTATGGTAAATAAAGACAGTATTTTGTAGAAAATGATTCTGCATTATGTCACGAATGATCTTGTAGTTATCGAAGTTTCTACCTCGACCCTCTGCTCCAAAATCTAAGAGAATACGAGTTGCACATTCCTAATGAACTGTCGTGACCATAAAGGCTCAGACGAGATTGGAGAATCGAAGAATTGAAAGATTTTCGACAATCTCCTTTCCCAAATAGGGATCAATGCTAAATATTTGGTCCTCGGTTAAACATTGCTTTAGAGACTATGTAAGTTCCATTGAAGATTGGAATCACGACCAACGAGCTTTTCAACTATTACTCTATTCCATACAGTTGGAGGAGCATCTGCAAAATCAACCACTAGGAATGAAACACTAGTAGCACTTGATGAAATTAAAGTTTGACTAAGTTCTCTAGAATCATCTTCAACAGCAACATTAGGAGAAAATATTTCTTTGAAATCAAGAGTCTGGATGTTGCATTCTTTCATATAGATTATACTCTGAGGACTAGAAAGTTGAGAAATATCCTTCGAATCAGCGTCTCTATCTTTGACCATCCATTTTTGTTATCATCCTTCAAGTTACCCTTAGGAGTGAGTAGACTCTCGTGAATGACTAATGCCTTATGATTATCACCATAAAATACCTTGGCAACTTCATCATTATCATACACTGGTTCATTATTCACCTCGCAGTCTCATCTTCCTCAATCAACAAATTGTTGTCATTTTGACTAGCAGGTTCCCTAAATTCGGTTGCTCTGTCTCTCTTCACCATAACAAAAACGTGTGATAAGAGGTTTAGGATTAACTTGTGGTGACTACTAGATAAAACACCAGGGCCGGCCCTGAGGCATGTCACCGGGGGCAACGACCAAGGGTCCCTAATTTTTAGGGGCCCCAAATTTGATATGCACATATAATATATATTATATATATATTATATATATTATATATAATTAGATTATTTTAATAAAAATCCAAAAAATATATTTTATTGGATTATTTTAATAAAGGCCCAAAAATATATATTGTTGAATTGTTTTAATAAATGTCCAAAAATTATATTTTTTATTAAAATTTAAGAAAAAATCTAAAAAAGAAAAGAAAAAAAAAAGAAGGAAGGTAAACGATCCTTTTTTTTTCTCTTTCCAAGATTTGATTTCTTATACAACTATTTCTTCATTCATTTGTTTATAGAAGTCATATTCTGAAGAGTAAAGTATGAATCGTGAATGCTAATTTCCTCCCTTCTTCTCATTTGAATCTCTTGTAATTAAATCAGAAAAGTTTAATCTCTAATTAAAATTTTAGTTTCATCAATATCATCATTCATCAATATATAAACTTACAACGTAAATTACCTACTTATCTATATTTTTCTTATTGTTAATATTCAATATTGATTTTTAATATGGTATTGGAGCCAATAAAACATGATTTTTCTTATAGATTTGAAAGAGTTTAAATAAATCATCCCAATTTTAATCATCATAGAATAGATTATATTGATTGCTTCTAGCACAAACTTGGTTTTATTGTTCTTTGACTATTGTTTTCACCACTTGTGCTTTGTTTCATTTTTAACTTTGTTGCTGGTTTTGTGTGTTTTATTTTTACACTTGAAATTTGTGGTATAAACATGTTTCTAAAGAAATATCAATCTTGAAGTCAGAAAAGGAACAAAAGAAAAAGAGTGGAATAGATTATTAAAACTCACAAAGGTGTTCTTTCTAAGTTTTTTAAAGCTAGCTCTTCAATTGAAGATCCAGTTGATGAATTACAAGAAGAAAGTCAAGAAGAACTAAATGATCATGCAACAAATGAACAATCGAGTAATCAAGAAGAACTAAGTAATAATCATACAATCAATGAAAGAGAAGAATTGAGAGAAAATGATGATCATAATCGTGCAATGAATGATCAGAAAGAATTGAGAGAAAATAATGATAATGATTTGAATGTAAATATCTTGACAATTTTATGTATCGAAAATGAAGTGTTAAAAAAACTTGATTTTGAATACCTTATTAATGATTTACTTCTCAAAATTCTAGAAGATATAGATTTTTTCAATGATTATTTCATACTTATTTTTTTTATTTGTAGATATTACACTTTTTTGGAAAAACTTAGGAAACATATTTTGTACGGTGTTGCACCTTTTGAAAAACTTTGAGAAATATATTTTATATGGAGTTTATCATATTTTAAATGAAATATATTGATTTTCAACTTTTTCTATTAAACTATATTCAAATTGTACGTTAGTCAAAAAAAAAAAATCTATAGAGGTCCCTTTTCTCTTTTCGCCCAAGGGCCCCCAAAAGTCAGGGTCGCCCCTGTAAAACACGAATCCTGAGGATAAGCTGGCCAACTTTTTTGGTAACCCCTAATCATTGGTTTTCGGTTCTGTGGCTTTTCACCAACCAAGCCATGTTAGGAACTTGCATCCTGCCTCAATGTATGTAGCTATTGAAACAAGATTTGAGGGTAATCAAAGGAAAGATAGTGGACGTTTATTATTTTTTTCCCTTCATCTTCTCCCAAGCAGTGATCTTACCTTTGCCTTGTTTGTCTTATAAGTGATGCGATTGCTCTCACTATGTCGATGCTCGGCTCATAAGTTTGATGATAACCAATTTTACTTTCACACAATTAGGTATTTTTTCATAATAAAAAATTTTCTCCACTTCATTAAGTCAATGAACAAATCTCTTGGTCGATAACTAACATCAAGCAGAATAGTGATTATTCTGGAGGCTAATTTTTGTTGGTCCCCGTAGTTGTTTTGATGTGATCAACCAAGTTAGGTTAGGTCATGTTTGATTTTGATCCCTGTGTCTAAGTGTGCAAGAGTTTAGGAGCGCAAGAAGTTGAGTGGAAGATATAGCCAACAAGAAGGACAGCACGGGAAGGAAGTCGATGGGCTCGGTGCGTTCGAAGGATGAGAGAGCTGCGGAAGAGTACACCGGTGGACGAGAAGAATGTACGTGACGTTCGATGGACGAGAAGCCGAGGCGGAAGCCTGCTCGAGGAGAAGGCCGGGAATTGGATTTGGGTGAGCCCTATTTCGATTAGTCGCAACCACCCAAGCAAGCGGGACTTCGCAAGCTGAAAATGAGAAAAAGAGAAGCTGGAACTATTTATACCCTGCAGCATTGAGGGCGC
Organism: Zingiber officinale; assembly: GCF_018446385.1. Lineage (NCBI taxonomy): Eukaryota > Viridiplantae > Streptophyta > Magnoliopsida > Zingiberales > Zingiberaceae > Zingiber > Zingiber officinale. The sequence continues at coordinate 134,035,475 of NC_055997.1, read as the reverse complement.
CCTCATGGCATTGAGGGTGTCCTCCACATTGAGGGTGCCCTCCATGGCGTTGAGGGTGCCCTCAACCCAGTCTTTGTGATCGTTGGCATGCAGATATAGTTTTATCCACTCATCCCCTTGGAGGCACCCTCAACCCTTTTGGACGCGCCCTCAAGACTCGAGATAGGATTTCCATGAACTATATAAAGGCCCCTGGAGCTAGGAATTAATCATTCAACTCTGTATTCAATTTTCTAGCAACTCTTGAGCTCTTTAAGTGTGTAAAAGGCTTCTCCGCCTTCAGAGAAGGAGATTCTTAGTGCGCTATTTAACCACCTTAGATTAACAACCATCTAAGTTGTAATTAAGTCAAATTGCTGAGTCTTCTTTCTTTCCTTTTTGTTATTTGATTTTATTTTATTATTGTGTTGAAAATATGAGGAGGGTATATTTTATTTTGCAAGCAATTCACCCCTCCCCTCTTGTCGGCCCCGCTGCACCAACAATTTTCACATAGGAATTTCAAAGAGGACACGAGAAATCACCAAACATAGAGACATCGTTTCTAGGTTTAACCGAATAAAATTTGATTCAAAACAAAAGACCATCCCCTAACACAATTAAACAATTGTTTAAATAGACCCAAAACTATAAGATGTAAAAAATGAAGAAAAAAATCTAATGGAAAGAACAAATCTTAATAGAAATAAAAAAAAATCTTCGGAGCCTTTGAAAAGCTTAAAATAATATATTTTTACCCAAGACTGGATTGTTACGAGTTCAACCCAAATCAACAATTATGGTCTCTGAAAACTCCGATCCTCCCACATCAATCACCCCAAATTGAAAATAATTCGTTCTCGAGTTTAAAGTAGTGTCATCAAAATCTATAAAATAAGGATTTAAGTACTTCACATTAAAGACATCAGACATCTTCAAGTGACTAGGAAAGCACAACCTATAGGCATTATCATTGATCTTCTGTAATATCTAGCGAGTTTCAATCTTTTGATCTTCAAACTTATTATACTCACCAATAGAGAAACGATCACGAGTTAATACCACCCAAACAAATCATCAACATCAACAAGTACCTAACGATGATGATTGTCAATCCGAGTCTTCTACTTAGTATTTTTCTCATGAATAACCTATTCTGCCTGCTCATGAATGCCCTGAAGATGCTCTGCGATCTTATCTGCTTTAGAACTAAATCGTCCTATATGTCGGATAGGGCTAAAGTCCAGTACCCCGAATGGGCTCCACCCATAGAAAACTTCAAAAGTACTTAAATATGTGGTTCTGTTTCTTGATCAATTATGGGAAAATTCTACTTAGGGTAATGTCAGATCTCACTACTTTAACTTAGTTCCTGCCAAACACCCTAAAAGATAGTCTGAACTCTAATTTACCACCTTGGTCTGACCATTTATCTAGGGGTGGTATTACTCATTTCCCTAAGTTGTTATTTATTTTTAATGCTAATTGTTTATGCTTAACTAACTTGTATCCTTGCTAATTTTAAGTAAGAAAAAACATTTCTAACTTTAGTTTCAGGGCTATTCACCCCATCTAACTAGCCTAACGCAGACCAATAAAATCATGAAAGGGAATTGTTGGTCCAGAGAGCACCAGAATCAAACCTATATTTTAATGGTGACAAAGGTTCAAAGTTAAGATATATTATGATCTAATAAATTGATTAAGTGTATAGATAGCTCAACCTAGAAAGTCCTAGTAGGTCAGTGATAACCATGATTTTACTGTATTATTTTCATTCATACAATCATGGTTTGATGCAATTTTCATAGATGAAACCTATATTTACATCATATTTTATGCATTGTATCGATTTTGGGCTTAATTACAAATTATTGTATTACGGCTTTATTTGATGCTAATATTTGATTGTTATTTTATAGGCATAAAAGGTTCTTGGACTGGGATGAATTTGAACCAAATTTGCACTCGGATCGAAGTTTTAACGAGACGATCAAGCTCCAAAACAATTGTAGCCGTTCATTGAAGATCGGAGAGATCTGAGCCATCCATCAAGGATCTGGACCATCCGACCTAATGTAGAGCAGATCTCGTCCGTTGATGAAGATCTGAAGCTTTTGATCTAGATCTGAAGACATTACAGCCGTTAGATGAGATCAAATCATTCTGGACCGTTGGATCAAATTTGAAAAGGGTATAAAATCTTTGAGAAGCTACAGTGCAGAGTGGGCTCGGTTTCGCGATTTTTGGCTACTGTGCATCTTCTTCGCGATCCGTAGCTCTCGTTTCTCCATTCTAGATTAGTGAGCTAGCATTCTTCACCGGTGGCGATCTATGAGCTGACGGCGTTCATTGTCAGAGGTCACAGAAGCGATAGAGGGCATTCCCCAGTCCGTGAAGTTGAGTTTCTATCCATTTCGCAATCCAGATTTAGGGGTGTTCTCCGATCCACGATTTCCATTATCACCGGAGCTCGAGGGCATTCCCAGAAGCTCCGATCACACTCCCGTTTCTCCATCCCATCAGCAACTCCGACATTGATCTGATCAATCAATTGGTGTCCACAAATTCCAGAACTCAGCATTGTTTCTTCGTGCATTGTAAACTCCAGCTGATTGTGAGTTTGAGGGTGTTCCCAGAGGCTGTGAAGAGTCGGCTGGATTAGCTGGTAGTTCGAGATTCAAGTCAATTGCCCGAAGGGCGTTCTCAAAGGCAATTCTGTAGTCACGGCAGGGAGGAGAAGGCTTGCAGCAAGGATCTGTGATTGTTGAACGTTTGATTTTAGGTTTTGTTTTCTTTTCCTTTCTGAAACATTAGATCAGATCATCAGATCTGATTCATTTTCTTACCATTTTGTTCTTGTTTGAATTTCTTCTGCAATCCCGTTTATAAATTCTAACTTGCAGCTTTGTTCTTTGAATTTCTGCAATTCTAGCCGTGTACAGCTACTAACTCAGTATGCAATTTAGATTCTGTTTGGAATTCAAAATTCTGATTAACACAAATCTGTTTAGTTGAGGTTATTTATTTAGTTAGTCTTTGTTCTTGCATTGGACCTATTGTTGCTGAGATTGAGTTCAACTAGTGAATGCTTAACTTGAGGATTTGATTGTGTACCTCTGTTCAATATTATTATGAATGGAAGTTTGAATTTAATTGATGAATTGGATTATGATCATGACTTAGATGATAATTCGGTACCTATGAGAGTGTTTGAGCTTTTGAGTTTATTCGTCATTGAGAAGGAGAATTGAAGACTTGATAATTGAGTTGGGAATTGAATTTGATTGTGATGGAGAATGATTGTTATTTTCATGTAATTAAATGATGCATTAGATCTTGAATTTAATTGACACTCATTTGGTTAGAAGGAAGTTGATCATGTCTAGATAAGAACATCCTTTCTTTGATTCTATTCTTGACCTTGGGAATGTAAGAATTAGATTTGAATCAATTCTAGGATTCATACATTTATTAGTTATCCTTGGAAAAATACGACTTGGGACTCCATACTACACCTACAATTTTTAGTTTTGAAACGTTCCAATTTTAATTAATTTGATGCTTCACGTGACATGCAATATGGATAACATCAGTCAGCTAGACTGGATACTAGGCAGTAAAAATCTCAGTAGATCAAAAACACTAGACAAGAAGTCCAAATGAGTTATTGGACTGGATATCTAGAAAGATGTGCTCAATGGGTCACGAGGATTTAATATCGAATCAAGAGAAAGCCCTAGCAAGTCAATGATCGGATACTGAACAGAGGAAGCCCAAACAAGTTTGAAGAATAGGATATTTGACTAGTTAGTTGAAATAAGTTCCTAAAGTGGAGTGGTTCTTCTGAAAAGAAGAATGGTATGGATGAGTCATCATTATGGAGGCAACCTTAGGTAGTGATTCGACTAAAGAAATCAACGGAGGCTTCTAAGTAAAAATCATACAGTCTTAACTATCTAAACAACTCATGTTTATTATCTGTTATCTAACTATATTTTGTAAGATCATTATTATTACTATACTAACTTTATTTTATAAAAAAGCAAAGGACCAAGTTGACAGAAGGGTTTGGTCAATCAAATAAGATGGTTCGGTCAACTAATCTAAATAGATAAGTACAGATAAATTTGAGATCCAATAAAGATCAGATTGAATAGTAAAGGAAACCTTTAGGGTCCAGTCGCCTAAACAGGGTTCAGTCGATCGAAAAATTGAATTTCACAGGATAGATCATATTGAATCCAAGCAAGCAAGGAAAGGAGCGAGACTAGTCACCTAATAAAGGTCCAGTCAACTGAAAGGGTTCAATTGACTATTTAGTTTCCAGTCGACCAGATAGAGCCTATAAAAGAAGTCATGGGATCCAAGGCTCAAAATCAATCCCCTCATTCAAAACATCAAATCCATGGTCCTACTCCGCATTCAAGCTATATTCATCCGTGCTTCTTAGACAACCAACAACATATGCCAAATTGTGATTGCTAAGTTGTTGGTAACTTTATTTTGTGCATATTTCATTTGTAGAGAATAGCACCTTGTGTTATTCTTTATATCATCTATACGAGGTTTTCTCCGCCTCTAAGAAATTCTCGGAAGAAGAAATTTAGTAGATTGTTCGGTCAAAGTGATCAAGGATCACGAGCCATGAAGTAGCAGTCATTGGACTGTGAACCAAGTAAAAAATAATATGTGTCTTTGTGTGTTTTTGTTTTTGTTTTTGTTTTTATTAATTCTGTTGCAACTTTGATTAGATTTATGAAAATAAAAGAAAGGTTTTTAAATACAAGATTCCCCCCTCCCCTCTCTCACCTCTTTTGATCCAATAATTGCTATCAGAGTAGAGGTGCTCAGAATTGGTGCAACCACCAAATGAGCAAAAAAAAATTCTTCATTTCTTTCTCTAAATATTTTTCTTCTATTTAGCTTGTCGATATTTCTTTCTATTGCACTACTTACCTAAGATAAAGTCTTGGAATTTTTTTTAAGTGTTTATATTTTTGCAAGAATGTCGATGTCTCATCAACAAGAGTATAACACCGTTTGCCCACCTCTCTTTAATGGAGATGATTTCATCTATTGGAAATGGAGGATGGAGTGCTATCTCAAAACTAACATCAAGATGTGGTTCAATATCAAGAAAGAATTCACAACACTAGTGGGCGACCTTGGAGAACAACTAGATCCGGAGAAATGGACTTGAAACATGAAGAAGAAGAAGGTGCAAATTGACTACAAGGCTCTAGACACACTATAATGCAGACTAACCAAGGAAGAACTCAACCGGATCAGACCCTTTAAAAACTCCAAGGCCTTGTAGAGCTTCACAAGGGAACAAATGACTTGAAGGTCACAAAACGTAACTTACTATTAAATTAATTATTTAATTGTAAGATGTAGGATGGCGAGACCATGCTTCAATTACACTCTAGGATAAAATATATCCTAAATGGGCTCCACCCAATCAGCCATAAAATGGAAAATAAGGGCATCATAAGGTACACACTTAAAGTATTCTCTTGAAACTCTTTGTGAGAATATATGATAGATACCTACAAAGTTTGAGGAACTTTTTCATAATTAAATTAGAAGAAATGTTCTGTGAATTAGAGTTACATGAGCAGGCAACTCGAGTCAAACTAAGAACGGTATTATCTTATTTGTATGACCAAATAGGAGTAAGGAGGTCAAGTCCAAATCCTGGTCAAAACAAGAGTCCAAAGACAAGTCAGACTCAGACTCAAACAATGAAGAAGAAATAGTGAACATGGTCTAGAAGATGTTCACTAAAAAGAAGAAATTCTCCAAAATGGACCTCAAAAAGATGTATGAAACAAGACAGGCAAACCAAAATTGGAGGTAATGTGCCATGGATGCAATACTAAATGGCACTATAAATCTGATTGTCCTAACCTAAAGGAGGAGAAACCTAAGAAGTCAAGAAGCAAGATGGCGTTGAAGGCTACTTGGGATGAGTCATATTTGGAAGAGTTGGATGTGGAACAACCAAAGCAAATAAGTTTCATGTCACTTATGGCAAGAGAGGACATAATCGAGTCTAAGTCTGAATCATGCCAAGAATTCGAGTTTGAGTCAAGCCGCGGATCCGTTTCTGATTCAAACGATGAAGATAAATAACCTCTCCCAAAGAAAAAAAAAAAGTTGAACCTCGAATCCCTAACTAAGAGGTTAGCTAAATCCAAGGATCCGGTTAAGTTGCTTCTTAAGATAGTCAAAAACCTTAAGAAACAAGTCCACTCGAATCCCTCAACTAACCTTGTTCAAAATGGAAAATCAACTCAAGTTGCAAGACTTGAAGAAGAAAATTCATCTTGAAAGGTCAAATGGAGGGACTCAAAGGAACGTTGGAAAGGTTTAACTTAGGTTCCAAGTATTAGAACATGATACTTGAGTTCCAACAAGCTATGTATAATAAATTTAAACTCAGATACAAAGCTAATACAACAAACAGATCATACTTGTCGTTACTTGATGTGGGTAAATTATGCATATGTTTTGGTATTATTTATTACACATCTATTTATATTTCATAAGCATAATCTATGTTTATTATACTCTATTTCATTATTACATTATACTTCCACTCTTTTTGGTTCGAAGATCTACTCTCTTTGCATTTTGATTGACATAACACTTTTTAGAGTGAAAACGAAGCAAATCGGACGTTGAGGCGAACTTCAATAGCACACACAGTTGTGCCTTACAAGCACATGACCGTGTCTTTCTTGTAGCCAAGTTTATGTTGGAGCAATCCTAATATTCCATGCGACCATGTGTTTTGATGTTTGGGCAAAGAGTTTAAGTTAAGTTCATCCTTATATTTGATATGTGTATTTGAGTTGTGCAGGTTTGCAGGATACACATATGACTCAGGTTGATAACTTCGGGTCCGGTGAAGGATGGAGCATCCTAGGGACCGTGGATAAGACAGCAAGGACAAGGGCCAAGGGAAGAAACTTCAAGGCATACGCAAAAGATGTCATTTGGGATGAGCCGCGAGCTTGAATGCATTCGAGGGACGAGAGCGAAAGGAACTAGGCTTGAAGGCAAGAGGTCAAAGCTGCAATGAAGAGTCAAGTGAGTCATAAGAGTGAGGGTCCGAGTGCTAAGACACTGTACTCGAGGTATCAGTCGACTGATGGAAATGACAATTGATTGGTACAGTCGACTAGGCAATCGACTAAGAGTGAACAGAATATTTTTATTCGCTCGACCAGTGTGGGGCAGTCGACTGGTACTTTCACCAGTCAATTGGTATCGAGCTGTTGGATTATAACGGTCGAATCTCCATAGAGGGCAGTCGATTGGCACTTTCACCAATCGATTGGTAGGTGGGATTTTTCAGCCCGTGGCCTATATAACCAAGGCTTTAGAGCTTGGTTAAGACTGACGAAATAGAGGTGGTTAACCCCTATTAGTAGTCCACCAGTGCCCTATCATCTCAAGTGTTCTTATGAGAGTTGTGGTGAGATTTCTCCACCCACAATGAGCTACGTGAGCTAGTCAGAGTTTGTCGGGGGCTAATCCACCGACGGATAGGGATCGTCCATCTTACGGATAGTCGTGGAGTAGGAGTCCTAATCTCTGAACCACGTTACATCGACGTGTATTGGTTTGCATTTCTCTTCTTGTCTTTAGTTTAGATTTTGTATTTGTATTTAGTATTAGATTTTCGCTGCGCAAACTAACCATTGTAGGAAGCTATCGAATTGGGGTCATTGTCTATCTATCCAACCCCCCTTCTAGCTGACCATATAAAGATCCTCAACAAGTGGTATCAGAGTGAGGATGCTCTCCATTGGACTAACAACCAAGGAAGCCAAAGATGACATACTTGATAGCACCTCCAAAGTTTGAAGGAGGAAGTCTAGGGTACATCACATTTTGGATATATAATGAAGATGGAAGTCTTCTTCGACGCAGATTGGGATACAATGATGGTGATCAAGGAGTCGTTCGATGTTCCAAGAGATAATAAAGGGAAAAGACTCCGACCGTAATATTGGACGGATGACCAACAATTACGACCAAAGGCAAATTCAAAGGTAATATCTATTTTAATTGATATTTTGCCTAATGATGTTGTGAGTTGTGTAGGTGAGTATGAGAATTCCCATGAGTTGTGAAGTAAGATGAAGATAGTTCTACGAGAAAAACCTAAACCTACACAAGAAGAAGAACCCAAGAAGATGGGTTTAATTGCTCAAGTAGAGGAGGAGCAAACGGAAGTTGAGTCATGCTCAACATCTGAGGAGAAAAAGGAAGATGAGATATCATCTACATCCTCAAGCGTTGAAGAATCCAAGACAATTGAAGAGGAAGTCTTGGAAATCAACATAGCAAGCACCTCCACTGAAGTGAAGTCAAAGGATCACATAATATGCTTCGGGTGCAATGAAAAAGGACACTATAAGAGTAGATGTCCTATGGGTAAGAAAGAGGTACCTCTTAAACTCAATTCAATTCTTTTATAATCTAATTTGAGTTGTACAAAGAAGAAGTACATTAGATGCTTCACATGTGGTGGAATGGGTCACTACCACACAAATGCCCAAGGAAGAGAGAGTCTAAGAAGTTGGTACATTTGAAGATGTGGGAAAAGAAGTGGAGGAAGAATGAAGGCTCATGTCAAGGGGGAGCTCCAAAGGTAAAGGGTAAGGTAAACCCTAGTTTAAATTTGAAGTCAAACTTAAATTCCTTCATGCATGCTAAGAAAAATAATGATAATCATTATATGTCCATGCAAAATTTTGGATTTAAATATCATGATAGGAATAGGGTTAATGTAGATCAAAACCCTAGGAAATTTATGCATGATAGACTTAGACAATTTAAACTCTCATTACCTAAGGAGAAGAAGGTAATAGAGAACCAAAGCATTAATCCCAAGAAGGGGAGACACATGCCTAAGAAGGGTAGGTTTAGAAATGTCCATGGTGGACATGATGACTCCAGGTTTAGGAACCTAGAAAGGGAGAATTAAGCTTTGAAGGCAAAGCTTGATCAATTGGAGAAAACCCTAGAGAGATTCAATGTTGGATCTAGAGGATTAGATATGGTGTTGGGTAGTCAAAGATCCAATAATGATAGATCGAGTTTGGGATATCGATTTAATGTCTCCAAGACTAAGGGAAGGTCTTATGCTAGGGTTGCATATGACTATAGTAAAGAGAAGCCAATAAATGACAAAGGAAAGTCATTTAATGATAAGAAGAAATTATCCAAGGATAAGTTGTCTAAGGTTAAAAAGGTTAGGTTTGTAGGCCAAGTGTCACCGAAAGTGCACCAATGTGGTCTAACAATTGTGGATGGGTCACCTAGGGAGGTGACTAAGGCTAAGAGCTCTAGGGGAGCTCAAAGAGTCAATTTAGGACTCATGGCCAATGGATCTCGAGTGGATTTTACTTGGTGAGTCTAGAGGATCTATGGAGTGTGTCAAATGGTTGGAGACAGACTTAAATCTCAAACCTAGGGAATTGGCACAATTGGATTAGTTTCATGCATGAAAATATGACATTGGGGTCATATTGTATGATAATTAGTTTTGGATGTATAGATGTCATATAAACGAATGCTAGAGATGCATTGTGGTTTAGTATGAGCAAATACATCAAGAGGAAGCCAAAACTAGGACTTTAGGTCAAAATTCAATTGAACCATTTAGTTAGTTTTAGGTTGTGTGTCAATCTTAGGATTAGTGATAAATACATTTTCAATGTTTTTTTCCCAAGTAGACATGGGTAAAACAGACCTCTCCACAAACTTTGAGAATTTTTGGATTTCTGTGAAATTTTTTATGTATTTCTGAAATTGGGTCAGAAATATTGAAATGGGTTGGAAAAGAGTGTCAGTCGACTGGTAATAGTATTTATCGAACACAGAATAATTTTGTGAGTTTGTTTCAATAAGGTCAATCGACTAGTGCTTCTGATAGTCGACTGATACCAATATGAAATTATTTTCAGTACTGGATTTTGACTGGGTCAGCTCGTATAGGTATATGAGATCCTAGGCGGATAAATACACGAGTTTAGGGTCAGTCTGATAATAAGTTTCAACAATTGGGATATTGTTGGAGCTTTTTGATATTAGGCAAAGGCAGAAAAGTAAGGTTTAGTTGGGAAAATCTTAAATATCTTTGTATGAAATTCCTAACTCAATGGGGAGCATAGGTGTAGGGGGAGCCTTGTGATAGGTTATTAAATAGCCCTATGGTAAAATTTCTAACTCAATGGGGAGCATAGTTGTAGGGGAAGCTTCGGGATAGGTTCGAATGCATGTTTGCATTTTTGATTCGGCAGTGTAAGTCTAAGTGTGTAGCCTTGGCAACGTAAGTCCATTCTGCGGTGTAAGCCCAAGCGTGTAGCCTTGGCAACGTAAGTTCATTCGGCGGTGTAAGTCCAAGTGTATATCCTTGGCAACATAAGTCCATTGTTTTTAGCATATTTATTTACTATTATATTTTCCCTAACTTAAACGTATTGCCAAAACATAAAAAAGGGAGAGATTATTGGAGCAATCCCAATGGTCTGTGTGACCATGTGTTTTGGTGTTTGAGCAAAGAGTTTAAGTTAGGTTCACCCTTGTATTTGATATGTGTATTTGTGTTGTGTAGGTTTGCAGGATACACATATAACTCAGGTTGATGACTTCGAGTCCAATAAAGGATGGAACATCCGAGGGACCGTGGACAAGGCAGCAAGGACAAGTGCTAAGGGAAGTGACTTCGAGGAATACGCGAAAGATGGCATTGGGGACGAGCCACGGGCTTGAATGCATCCGAGGGACTAGAGTCAAAGGAAGTAGGCTTGAAGGCAAGAGTCAAGGCTGCAATAAAGAGTCAAGTGAGTCATAAGAGTGAGGGTCTGAGTGCATAGAGACTGTACTCGGGGTACTAATCGACTAATGCAAATGGTAGTCAATTAGGCAATCGACTGGGAGTGAACAAAATGCTTCTATTCGCTCGACCAGTGTAGAGCAGTCGATTGGTACTTTCACCAGTTGACCGGTATCGAGCCGTTGGATTCTAACGATCGAATCTCCACAGAGGGCAGTCGACTGCACTTTCACCAATCGACTGGTAGGCGGGGTTTTCCAACCCGTGGCCTATATAACCAAAGCTTTAGAGCTTGGTTAAGGTTGATAAAATAGAGGTAATTAACCCCTATTAGTAGTCTACCAGTGCCCTAGCGTCCCAAGTGTTCTTGTGAGAGTTGTGGTAAGATTTCTTCACCCATAAGGAGCTATGTGAGCTAACTGGAGTTTGTCGGGGGCTAATCCACCAATGAATAGGGATCGTCCACCTTACGAACAGTCGTGGAGTAGAAGCCATAATCTCCGAACCACATTACATCGACGTGTATTCGTTTGCATTTCTCTTCTTGTCTTTAGTTTAACTTTCATATTTGTATTTAGTATTAGATTTCCGCTGCATAAGCTAACCATTGTAGGAAGCTATTGAATTGGGAGCGCCATATATCCAACCTCCTTCTAGCCGGCCATACAAAGATCCTCAACAATTTATCCCAAGGTCATGCCTCAAAGCATGGTTGTGTCTCCAGACTACCATGCCCGGGTCGTGCCAAAAAGCATTGTCGTGTCCTCCACCAACAACCATTATTCCAAGGTCGTGCCTCACAGGCACGACCATGCCCTTCAATAGTCGAAGCATTCATGCCATGGTCGTTCCTTTTTGACATGGTCATGCTCTACCACCCACATGGATTATACCACGGTTGTGTCCATTGGGCACGACCGTGTGGCGATGAAGCAAGGGTCATGTGCCCCTGCTATAAAAGGGAACCTAGATCCCCATTTAAAGGGGAGGAGAGTTTTCCCTTCGAGGAAAACTCACGTGGTCCAAATCCATAGCAGATTTTGGTGATTCATCGATGATTCAAAGGCTATTTCAGTTATTCATCTATCATCTTAGCAAGAATTTCCTTCTCAATGACTCTGATTCATCCGGCTAAGCTTTCTCTTCTCTTTTCTCTTAGATTTGAGTTATAGATTGTTTCATTTAATGTATTTGAGTTATATTTCTCTTGCTATGGAGTAGTCCTCCGAATTCTGGGATATAGAGAGTAATTTTAATGTGATATTGATGTATGTACTATCAATTTGCCAATTGAATGTGTGCAGAAAGTATGATTGATAAATTGTATGTTTAATTAAATGGATGTGAAGGATTGGTCATCACATAGGGAGATGGTTTAGGTTGTATGACCAGGGCGCCCTTAGTGATAGAGAGTATCCCTTTAACTAGATGTTTTAGAGTATCATCTTGAAATGAAGCTAATTATCTATAAGGGATTATCTAATTAAAACTTAATGAATTTATCCCAATTCCATGTTAATAAGTGACCTATATAATTTAGATAATATGATTGGGAGGCCCTCGTGTGATAGGAAGTATCCCTTTAATCGGACTTTTTACGTCACCTCTCCTACTTAATAGTATTGAAATCTAATGAGATAAACACTTTAGTGCAACTGACGCAGGGTCATACCGGTATTTAGTTAGAATCCCTACAAGAGCTTAAACATAGAGGGTAGGAGACGAAAAATTTATAGTACATCAACTAACATTACTATAAAACTAAAATCCTAGAATCATTTCCCAACTAACTCTTTCTCTTTCTCTCATTATGATTCTTAAATGTTTAAATGTCAATAGTTTAGATAAGTTTCTTTCCAGACTCAACTAGTGTTTAATGTACAATTCATGTGGGATCAATATTTTATTACTTAACGACTTAACTATCTATGCACTTGCAGTGAGATAATAAGTTTTTAGTGTCATTACTGGAGACTATTTTGATTAACATTAGCTAATAAGTTTTCTATGCAGGGGGGGCCGTGTGAAATCCATATGGCCGTGCCTCCCCTAGTTTGGAAAAGCAGAGTGTGATCATGCCCCGGAGTCACCACTGTGACATGGCCCAAGCAAGGGCAATGTCTGCGCCTATAAAAGGGGCGTTCTTTCTCCTTTTGAAGGGGAGAAGAGTTTTCCTCTTGGGGAGACTCACTTGGTCCAAATTTGCACCTCTTTCACACTTTGATCGACGATCCGAAGTTGTTTTTATCTTCTCCATCACCTCCGGAAGTAAAGGATTGGATCTGAAGACTCTTCAACATATCGTATAAGCCTTCTTTCTCCTTTCTCTTAGATTCAAGCTGAAGGTTGTAATTTCTATGTCTTTGGGTCTAATTTCTCTTATTATAGAGTAGATTCATTTTGTTCTAGGATTAATGGAGTAACTGTGATATGTGATTTATGCTAACTCTATGGATTTGACAATGTCCAATTCAAATGATATGCTTATGGCTTGTATCCATTTGATTGAATGAGTGTGTAGTATTTTTAAGCTTGAATGTCATGTTTGATGGAATGGATGTATTGATTGCTCGCCTTAGAGAGGGGATGCCATATGTTGTATAATCGTGGTAGCCCCATGACAAGGAGGTATCCTTTTAAAAGGACCTTTCGAGGGTGTCACCTTGAAAGGGAGAGTGATTCTCTATTGGAAGTGTCTAATTAGGCTTAATAGATTATCTCAAATCCTGTAGTAATAAGTGTCCTGTGTAATCTAATGATTGTATAGTCGGGGGCCCTAAGTGACATAAAGGTATCCCACCAACCGGGCTTCATAGTCTACCTTGATTGCTTAGTGGCATTGGATAGCAATTGGGATAATCAGATATGACCATCGCAAGGAAGTGTCAGTATTTAGTTAAACTTCCTACTTGTACATAAGGATTGAAGGTAGGAGATGGGCAATCCATAGGGCATTAATTAACGTCACAATGAAACTGAACCTATAGAACATTCCCCTTGACCAATTTCCTCACAACTATTCTCAACTCTCTCTTCTACTTCTCTCTCTTTCTCTTAGTGCAACATTTACAAACTTTTCGATCGTTTAGCTAACTTACTGTGGGAATTCACTAGTGCTTAACCAATCTATATGAGATCGATTACTTTTTATTACTGATGATGTAATCGTGTACTTGCGGTAGCATAACAAGGATCAGACACTAGGCAACAAAAGTCTTAGTGGATCAGGATGACCATATACCAAGCCTAAAAAATATCAGATGGATCTAGCAGAATAAACTTGTTGGCCAAGTAGACTGGATATCAAGTAAGGAAAGTCTTGGCGAGTCAATCAAACACTAAGAAGAAGGAAGTTCAAATAGGTTAGCTAGACCAGATGTTTGGTCAGTAAGTAAGATAAGTCCTAGAGAGGTCTTTCAGATTGAAAGGCGGTGAGGATGTGTCTCATTTAGGATAAAACACTCAGTCGATGATTCAACTAAGAAACCAACCAAAAATTATAAGTTGAGATCAGACAGTTTAACTGCTAGAATAAGCATGCATTATTAATATTGTTTTATGTTGCTAACTCTATTTTGTAGGAATTATATTATTGTTATACTAACTTTGTTTTGTAGGAAAATAGAGATATACGTTTACAAGATGGTTTGACCGATCAAATAGGTAGGTTCAATTGATCAATCACAGTGGATAAGAATGACCCGGACACAATTGAAGTTCAAAAATGAAACAAAGGGTTGGTCGACCAATCACTTGGATTAGTTAACCAAACCTATATAGAAAGAAAGGATTGGATGCGATCGGATTGAAACAACAAAGGAAGCTTTGGGATTTGGTCGACTGATTAAGAGGATCGATCGACCAATCAAGATGATTCTATAAGATTTGATCATATCAAGCAAGCAAGCAAGGAAATTTTAGATTTAGTCAACCGATTTGAAAGTTCAGTCGACTAATAAATATATAAATTAAGCACCGAATCTACGGGATCTGATTGAGTTCAGTTGACTGAATGTGGCATTTGCTTGGTTGAAAAAAGTATATAAAAAAAACCTCGAGATCCGAGGCTCAGTATTAATCTTTCTTCAATTCAATCACGCTCATTGTTATTCTACTATGTGAATCAAAGCCTTGCTCGTCCATGCTTCATTGACAACCAATTACCCATGCAGAGTTTCGATCATTCAAGTTGTTAGTAACTTTTATTTTGTGCATATTTCACTTGTAATAGAGAATAACAATTTGTATTTTTCTTTATATTATCATAATTTCTCCGCCTCCGAGAGATTATCGGAATGAGAAAGTTAGTTGATTATTTATTCAAAAACGATCCAAGAGATCGAAGACCTTAGGGTAGCTCTCACTAGACTATGAATTTAAGTAAATCCCTCTTATCTTATTTTTTATTTTTTCCATTGCACTTTAATTATTTTTTTTTAAAACGAAAAGAAAAGAAGCATATATAGTGTTCACTCTACCGTGACAACCATCTTCGGTTAAAAGAGAGATTGTTTTTGATTGTATCAATTGTTACACAATTTAATTGACATTAATTATGGAAGCACCAACTGTTCAGTCATTATTGATCAGAGATGGTTATTAAAAAAATAATAATCTTAATTAACCTCATTGACTATCCTAGAGGTTATCAGTCCGATTCTATGAAAATTTTCCACCGACCTTCAGAGTAAATCGGGAAGTGCATGGGATGACCAGCCCATCATCCTTTGATTGCGATCCCTATTTGGAGGATTTTTTTTTACAAATATACTGTAGCGGGGGATCAAACCACGAATATCTGGATGACAATCTGAATACTTTATCGCGATACCATAGCACTGGAGATACCAGAGATGATTACTAAGCAAAGAACTTAGGAGGTTGAGCTAGATGGGGGCTCGGTAGGCTAAGCCTAGATAGAGAACTCAGGTGGCGGAGTTAGATGGAGAGTACGGGAGGGAGTTCTCCGATTTAGATGGATAGACGTAGGAGGTCGAGATGGCTAGTGAGTTCAGAAGCCAAACCCTAAATAAGGAGTTTACTAAACTCATTCTTAGTATAAGCAGCGGCTTCTTCAAAGTAGACAAAGTGAGTATAGCCTACTGACTTGGAGTATGTAAGCGTAGTTTGCTGACCTGGAATGAATTAATATCCTTGGGTATGCGTGTGCGTTTATAGATATTGTACTTTGTTTTTCAAGTATGAAAGGTGATATTTTTAAGTGGCTGAATTTTTGATGTGTTGTAATCGTTTGATCCTTATAGGATTAATATTTTATTATTATTATAATAGACCTGTTCATAGGTCAGGTCTAAAGTAGACCTGACTTACTCGTTAACCCAATTTATTGAGTCGATTATCCATTGACTTAGTTCGACGGGCTAGAACCGTAATATGCCAATCTCTAGATTGTTAGGTTACCGTTCAAACCCAAAATCAACGATTTAATTGGTACTTTGAAGTTTGAACTATCGATTCATAGCCGGGTGATTAATATTTTTCTATGAACCTCCATGATGAGAAATATTTAGAGAGAATATTTCTCTAAATATCTCCTCTCAAATATTCTTCATTGGAGGAGATATATCATTTGACAAAAACTTTGGTAGCATGCAACAGTACCTATCAAAAGGTGGGCAAAGGTGATTTTTTTTTAAAAAAATTTTTGTTGGTAGGTAGAATTTGGGGATATTTGATAAGTGTGATACATAAATATTTGGTTTGAAAAATATTTAATAATAAAATTTGAAATATTTAAGGAATGAAATATTTAATTGATGATATAGATGTGGGACCATAAATATTTGAGAAAAGTATTTAGTGTTATTGTGGATACTCTAAGAGCATCCATAATAGAAGAGAATATTTCTCTCAAATATTTGTGACCTTACTTCCATATCACTCTTCAAATATGAAATATCTTATTTTTTAAATATGTCAAATTTCACAATCAAATATTTACCAACTAAATATGTGTTTACCCATTAAATCTCTCACTCTCAAATATCCCCAATTTCACAATCAAATACCTCACTCATCAAATATTTATAGTCCGAATCATTTTATTAATTTATATATAATTTTATATTTAAATAAATTAATTATATTTTTTAAATTTTTTAATTTAATATATTTCATCTATTATTTATCTATAAATATTTTGTACTTATTATTTAATATAATTATTATATTATATTAAGGTCGGCAACATTCATTTTTTTGATTTTTTTTTAAAACGTTGATTGAGTTTTTCAAAAAAAAAAAAAAAAGCAACAACAAAAAAAAATAACTTTCATGTTTTTTTATTTTCAAAGCGATTGAATTTTTAAAAACTACTGTTCCCATCAAAAGATGGGCCCAATTACATTCTACAAAAGAGAATACTAACTTATATTTAGAGAAATATTTTCTTTAAATATCTTCTATTTTTTTTTGAATGTTCTAAAATTAAATCTTAATTTTTTAACTTGTTTAAATTTTTTAAATGAGAATATCTCATTTAATAATATTCATAGCATTTTAATAGCCTTAATTGTGTGATTCAACATAAAACAAACCAATCTAATTACCTTGAATTTTTTTCATATAGACTATTTCGAAAAGAAGGTTCCAGAAGACAGTTGCAAAAGTCCATAGCAAACATGCAACGACACCAACGCAAAAATGCATCTAGACGATGGCTGTCACTACATCTCACTCGACTACCATTCAGTCAATCAACACCATTTTGAAGTCAACTCTCACTTTCGGTTTGACTTTTGAGATGGTAGAAACTAGAGTCGCATGCGTGAACACAACAACTTTCACAAAGTTTTTTTTGGTTAAAACTTAACAAATTTTTGCACATAGAGCAATTCGGACTTGGAGAGTTGTGGGGCCAGCTAAAATATGACTTCTTCAAAAAGCAAAGATAATTAAACGTATCCGACCTACCTGCTACGGAGCACTGGACCACATAATTAATTAACCTTCACGGCCACGCATCGTTCGTTGTGCTGGAAACCAAGCATCTCGTCCCCACATAACACTTACGTTTTGTTTTCCAAAAAAAGAAGTATAATTACATATATCAGGAAGAAAGACAAGCATTTGAAGGTTTGATTGAAGTTTATAGACTCAGTAAATGTTGATCAAATTTGTTCTACTTGCAGTGTCTTGTAAAACAGAACATTGGAGTACTTATGACCTCCGATCCGCTAATACAACTGCACAGAGAAAGCTTAAATCACAACTATAAAAGATGCTGAATAATTAGACACATCAGTATCACAGCGCACCGTCTGCTCATCGTCAACACAATACACTATCTATTCGGGTTAACAGTGTGTCCTCTGATCATCAATCTGCAACGAGTGGAATTTATAAACAATTAATTACCGATTGTTAATGAAATCGATTGAAAATTAATTGCTGCTAAACATTTTTCAATTGAGGATGAATGCTAAGCTTACATCGGTGAGCGGCAGACAGTGTCATGACACTGACACCTTGGCGATGATTGCCGTTGCCGACGCGAATGCCGAACAAGGTCGCGTTGGCAGAGGGTGGTGCAGGCGAGGGGATGGAATGGGCGACCCTCTTCCGATCCCTGAACGAACCGACTGGAGGAGTTAAGGATTGGATCTCGCCCGCCGCCGCCGTAGCAGACGCGACCGGATCCGACGCACGGCGAGACGACGAGCAACCCACGTCATCCTGTGACTGAATCATGAACGTTTTTGTGAATCAGAAACTGCGACAAGCTTAATGTGAGATAGTAGTATTACAAGGAAAAAATAAGAAAAAGAAAAATTAATATAGAACGTTGAGAGAAATCAGATTGAGATTAATTTTTGGAATTCAAAAGTTTGAATGTGCAGAAATCGTGAACAATTGCCTGGGAGACAACGAGATCGGCATTTTCCCGCATCCGCTTCAAGAAGCCACCGGAATTGCCTGCCGTCCTATCGGATTCCTCTTCCTCGTAGCCGCTGCTCGATGAGCTCGCAACAGGCGGTGGAGTCGGGGACCACGGCACCACCTGGTTGTCCCCTTCGTCGATGTCATCCTCCTCTTTCCCACTCTCGCTCTCTTCATCCTCTTCCTCCATCTCCTCCTCCTCTTCCTCCTCATCGCTATCTCCTGATCCTCCCTCCTCTTCCTCTTTCGCCTCCTCGACGCATCCGGTGCTACATCCCCGTTCGCCGCTTCCCTCAACTGAGCCCGGCGATGTAGCGGCGCACATCTGGCAAACGGAGACGGTGGCGCCGAGACGAGAACCCTCTGCCCTCCACGGCGTAGGCGACTGGCAGCTCCGGCACAGCAGACACCTGGAGTGGCGCGCAACGAGGAAGTTGGCGCCATGTACCTTGGCGTCGCACTCCCAGCACAGATTCGCCTGATCCGACTCGCAGTGGATCCTCGCCGGGCAATTGCAAAGCTCACATTTGTTCACCCCCATTTCTCCTCCTCCTCCTCCTCTCCGTCTATCCCCTTCTTGGCTCTCTTAATTGCTCCTCTGTTTGCTGCTACTGCTCCATTATTCTCCTTTATTTCTAATTTTACAATGTTCGAAGAAATTAAAAATTAAAATAAAAAAGAGAGAAAATGTAAATAAGTCGACAGCCGTCTATTTTTGCGACCTCCGCGACTTTTTTAGGACGACTCTTTACCCTACCAATGTCCTTCATGCGTACCATCTGGTCACCATTTGGTAAGCTTACCTACGGCAATCGGTCCGTGGGCGTCTGCCTATAAACGGATCGCCATGTAAAAAGGGTAAAAGACTGATATTTTCGAAGCATTCAAGCATGGGCCATAGTTTACGTTATGTCGTGCTCGACGGTAAATTGACCAGGTGGATGGCGACCGTACACTACCAACTACATGGATAATCTCGCAATTCCCTCCACAAGGCTCACGCCGCAGAGCTCCTCGTGTTCCCCGCCTAGGGAGCCAATCACGCAGCTCTGTATTTCCACGTCCGCATTTTCTGCGTCCTGATATTTTTTAGCACGAATCTTCGCACGTAGCCGTGTTGAACCTGGCGATCACTGACGATTCCCTCTGTCCTTCGTGGCCCCGTCTCGGCCACCAGCACCGCATTGGATAATAAAAATAATATTAATTATTATTCTAGCAGCGGTTGACGTAGGAAATGAAATCGTCACGTACGAGAAAGATGGCCCCGGGCAATGCTGCGTGGAGGTGGGTGGTGCGGCTGGTTTGCCTTGCCGCTGCAACAGTACTAGCGGTAGGCTGGCTCCTCTACTTTTCGGAGGCGGTGGTCCTGGCAAATGGACGGCGGAGGTTCACGACGCGCTGCCAGCCACGAATTGGATGGAATTGGATGTGTGGAGGAGGGCGTGGCAGGGATAAAGATCGCCATAGATACGATACCGTGCCACGAGTCGGACACATGAACGTCCTGTCCCTGCAGCCGTTGGATGCAAGGCGGACGGCTGCGAGCAGCAGACGAAGGTTGTGGTGTGGAGACGAGGTAGAGGAATAGTATATATCGTAATGAGGATGGGCGAGACATGACAAACAAGCTTGGCCACGAGGGAATGTCCTTGGACAGATTAAAGATTGATGTCCTTGGACATCCTTTTAACTTTAGTCAGCATTTTATTTTATCATGTGTGGTTTTAAATGGATGCGAGTCTTCACCAGCAGACCAGATCAGCGCCAATTAAATTGACGCTCTTGTTATTTATTTATTTATTTTACATGAAAAAAATTAAATATTCAATAAAATATTTTATAGCCATTGAGAATCACTCCAAGACAAATTATCACAAATAGCAGTCTTATTTTATCATAAAAGATCAAATGGCTCGTTTAATAAAATAAATCAGAAAAACTCCTATTTATTTATTTTATTGAAAGCTACTGCTATATAGTTTGTCCACATAGATTTTTTATTGGTATATTATACAAATATTCAATAAATTTTTGTTTTGGATTTTAATCTGGTTTCATTTTATCATTTCATTCATTAAAGAATTATTTGGAATTACGCACTTTATTTAAATCTAATCATTCTGAAAATTATTTATCCAGATTAACCTATAGCATAAATAATTATTACATTTGTTAATCTATAAATTATACTAATTTATTTTGAGTGAAAAAATAATGTACTTAGTCTAATTTTATTTTATATTCTTGATATAAATCAAAAGATTTTCATTATTTATATTTGTTAAATAAAAAATAAATATCATGTTTTATGTAAATTAATGGGGGAAGATAAACATTAATATTTTTTTTAAAAAAATAGGAAAATATTTTTTGAAATTGATAGAATAGTTTATAAACGTATAGGCAAATTTCTCCAACTAAAGTTTGGAATTTCCAAAAAGAGTGATGGTGTCTCTTTTTACCCTGCTCCTCCTTTCCTTCTTTGGAGATATGATCGCAATGGATTCTCTTAGAAGTTTGCTAGTCAACAAGCGTCGGTTGGGGATTGGTGTGGACCCACTAACGGTTAAGTTAGTGAAGGGACCCAGAAGACCGAAAGCTGAAGGAGCTCACAACAGAAAGACCTAATCTTTACGAGTGTCAAGAAAAATCATATCTTCACCGATCTTTGCTTGCGAGGGCTTATAAAGTCATAGAAGATGAGTGATACGACATATAATGATGGAGTCTAATAAAATCATGACAGTCAAAAGTTAAGAAGACGTGATAATCAAAAGTTAAGAGAACGTGATAATCGGCAGTTAGGGAAAAGAGAAGTAGGACCGTGGGATTACGTCAGCAATATGGTTCCCGATCGGGTTCTTGTAGACAAGGACTTCAAATCATACACCCTGGTCTAAAACATGGGGAGTAGTTGGAGTAATATCTGACCTAGATCTGACTGGTCGAGTTCTCGCGGCTTGATTATATCCAGGCTTGGTTCCTTCGGTAAGTTAAATCTCGATCAGTCAACTCCCAGTTGGTTCTTGGACGATCTCACCACAGCTCCCGACCCCTCAAGGTTTGGGGCAGATGTTGTAACCAACAGAACAGCCTGAGCTGACCTATTCCTTCCCGGTTAGGCCAGAAGGTCGGGACAGATGACACTATGCGACAACAAGGTCAGGGAATCGTAACTATCTGTCAGGAAATAACTGCGAAATGTCAGAGAATATTTCAACGGTTTGTAGTCACCTGCGAATGGAACCTTCATTCAATCTACAGGAGGATGCCACGTGTCCTCCATCACCCGACAAGTCCTGACACCCAACATTCTCTGACATCAGTTAGGCTCTAGAAGGTGCACACTGTCATATAAAAAGGGAGGTCATCTCCCTTACGCAGGTACGCTCTCTCGCACATTCATACTTGTCTTCTACTTTCTTTCTCCTTCGTACACTGTTCTTCTAGATATAAAGTATCTGACTTGAACATCGAAGAATCTGCTCCGGGGGGTTTTTTTTCCTGGTTTTCAGCCTCTAACGCCCGTGTGCTTGTCTGAGTGTGCGCAGAGCTCAGGTACTGCTGGCTCAATCATCGTCGTCCGTCAGCACCACGTGGGAGGCCATTTTTGGGAGCGCATACGAGAAAGGTGTCTCATTCGCCCCTCCGTCAACGCCAGCAACAGCTCATCCGACCTTCATCTGACTCAGATTCCGGACAGGATCAATTTGACGTTGTCTGTGGGAACTTTCTTCACTTGTTATGGAGCGTGAAGATGGAGGAGACCGGACGAATCAATGTGACCATGACAGCAGGGGAGTACGAACTATTCAAGGAAGTTAAGAGATGAGCGGCTTCCGAAAAACAGACCACTGCTTCACGACCATACAAAATGCATGTCGTTTCCAAGGACCCGACTCATGTTTCGGATCGAGAGTCTAAGAGGAAGTAGCTAGAGAAGTTCCCCCCGGCATTCTATCGAGAACCAGTCCCGGACTACTATCATAAGGGTTCAGACTGCCATAATAAGAAGGAGCAACTGCAGTCTTCTATAGCAGAAAGCTCCTCACCTAGGGACTCAAAGAAAGAGAAAACTATAATCCTCAAGGAGGACCCCCGAGGGGAATCTGATGAGCAAGTGTCATTCTCTCTAAGGGCATTAAAGGAGAAACTACCGAAGGGGTACAAGCCCCCGACCATTGGAGAGTACGATGGCAGCAAGGATCCGGAGGATAATCTCCGCAAGTTCCGGAACGCTGCACTGTTGCATCAATACAGCGACGCTATTAAGTGTCGAGTGTTCTTGAATACTCTATCCAGATCGGCACAGAAATAGTTTGATGGATTGCTAAACGGGTCCATCATTTGTTTCCATGACTTCAAAACTGTCTTCCTACGCCACTTCGCCAGCAACAGGAAATACCAGAAGACATACCACTGTCTCTTCGCCCTCAAGCAAGGGTCAGCCAAACCCTTGAGGAGCTACATCAAGCGCTTCAACCAGGTGGCTCAGGATGTCCCATCCGCTACCTTGGAAATACTGATGAGTGCCTTCTCTCATGGACTAGTAGAGGGGGAGTTCTTCCGAGATCTCATTTGAGACCCTGTGAAGAACTTTGATGAGATGTTTGGGAAGGCCACTAGCTATATCAACGTAGAAGAGGCTCAAGCGGCTCAGAGGAAGGCAGACAAGGAGCCTACTCCCGCAAACAAACCAAAGAAGAGATTACCCCAACCACCAGCTCAGCCTCTTCCTCACGCCCGTGATGCCCGACCGCCCTTCCCTCCCGGTCAGGATCCCAGGCCAGCTCCACGTGTGGTAGATGTCTAAGCCCCAAGGCCTGAACCGTGGGGGTCGCGTTACTACACTTATCATCGGTCTCACGCCCATGTCATAAGTGATTGCTTTCAGTTCACCCGAGACTCTCGGCGTGTAGCTGAGATGGGCCTGCCTCCACCTGAGATTGCACCCAGGACTCAGCAGAGGATGATGGACAGCCAATAGCCCGGGGCAGGCCAGTCTGGTAGACCCCTGCTCGACAATACGGGACAAGGAAATCAACAGCCCGGCCGCAACCAGGAGCCGGGGGGAAGTCTAGAAAGAGGATAACAGGGGAAACGTCGCCATCTGTGAGATCGATATGATCTCTGGAGGGCCCACAGATTGAGACTCTGCTAGGGCTCGGAAGTCTCACGAGCGGCGCTTGGAGATACACACTGTAGGGTGCAACAAGGAGCAAGCTGCAGGGCCCGTCATCAGCTTTGGGCCACAAGACCTAGAGGGGTTGAAGCTCCCTCATGACGATGCCCTAATAATTAAGGCCGTCATTGCCAACAGTCGCGTGGCCAGAGTTTTCGTGGATACCGAAAGCTCTGTCAACGTGCTGTTCAGGAGCACATTTGAGAGCATGCAAATCGATACCAGTGAACTCCAGCCTGTGGCTACTTTATTGTATGGTTTTACCGACAATGAAGTACGCCCCATGGGCCAGATCAAGCTAGCCATATATTTGGGTAGCGAGCTGATGTTGCCATTTTTGCATGTCATTTGACACTTCAAAATTAATAAAGATGGGAACCCATTGAAACTAAAGATAAGAGTTGTAGTAAGGAGTCACAAGTCATATTTTTCTAAGGATAACTAATAAATGTGTGTGAATTCTAAAATTGATTTAAATTGAATTCTTACATCAACAAGGTTTATTAGGCATTTCCATTCAATTCTCACTTCAACTTGAATACATCTAATTCTTAAAAATGTACTAGAACAATTTAAAATGGAATCAAAGAAATGTTGCTCTCATCTAAACATGACCCACTTCATCTTAACAAACTAGTATCAATTAAGTACCCTTGAATCAAGTTCTACAACTAACAAATCATCCAATCACACCCACAATCAACTACATATCACAGAGGTTAACAATGAAAAGCTCAAGAGATTCATTCAACACTCAAGCATGAACACATTCACATCAAATTCAATGAATCGAACAAAGGGTTTTCTAAATTCTTGTTGAAACTAAGCACTAGTTTGTAGACACTGAAATAGAGAATTCCAAATAGAAAATAAATTGCAATCTAAGCTATCAGATCTTCATATCTGAGCAAAGGTATGACAAATGAAAATAAAATAAGAACAAATAACATTTCACAACCAAATCCGGAACCAAACCTCTCCTCTCTGTTGTGAAATAGAGTTGCCTCTGGAAAACACCCTTCGGGCAATCACTGGCGAAAAACCAAACTCCCAACTAGTGCAGCCTATGATCATAGCTTCTGGGAACGCCCTTCGAGTTCACGATCAACTAGCACTCTCATCGCATAAAGAACAAATGCTGAATTCTGGAAATTGCTTAACACAATCGATTGATCAGATTAATTCGGGTGTAGTGAATGAAGTGGAAGTCGGAATGAAATCGGAAGCTTTTGGGAACACCCTTCGAGCTCCGTTGGTTGATGAAAATCACAGATCGGGGAACACCCTCTAATCTCTATTGCGGACGGGAAACAGAAATCCAACTTACGGACTGGGGAACACCCTCTGCCGCTCTCTGACCTCGGACAACGAGCGTCGACAGCTCAGAGATCGTCGACGATCAAGAAGACTTGCTCACAGATCTAGCTTGTGGAAGGAGCATCTGGGATGAAGGATGAATAGTGGAGAATATTGCGAGGAAGAAACCGAGCTCACTTGATCACTGTAGCTTCTCACGATTTAAATCAACCTCAAATTGGATCAGACGGTCCAGAATGCTCAGATCTTGATCAACGGTAAGAACATCTTAGATCTGGATCAAAACCTCTAGATCTTCATCTACGGCTGAGATTTACTCCTCATTAGATTGGATGGGTTGGATCTTCAACGGATGGCATAGATCTGCTCTGATCTTGGATAAACGATCCAAATCGCTCCAAGGCTTGATCGTCTCGTTTAGCCCTAGATTTGATCATAATTCTGATATGATCTGATCTGATCGGGTCCATGATCCTTTTGATACCTACAAAGAATATATCGAAATATTAGCATCAAATACCATGATAATAAACTAATTTGCAATTAAGTTCAAAGATAAATGAAATGCATGAAATGTGATGTAAATATATGTTTCATCTATGAAAACAACATCAAACCATATATGTATGAATCAAAATAGTATAGTAAAATTATGATTTTACCGGCAATGAAGTAGGACCCATGGGCTAGATCAAGCTAGCCATATATTTGAGTAGCGAGCCCTTGGTGAGGATGCGGAGGAGTACCTTCATAGTGGTGGATTCACCGTCCTCATACAACGTCATCTTAAGGAGACCAGCACTGCACGAGTTTCGAGCAGCAGTCTCCACTTTTCATCAGAAGATCAAATTCCCTGTGGGAGACTAGGTCGGGGAAGTTAGAGGTGAGCAAGTGGTCTCTCGCAGGTGTTACATAGACATGGTGAAGGTGGACGCTCGCAAGGCTCAGCGAACCCAGGAGCCTTTGCTTATAGTAAAGGAGCCCATCCCTTGGGAAGAAGTCCAGCTCTATCCTGAACTCCCGGAGAGCCTCACCCGCATATCAAGCGACTTGCTTATCAAAGTCAAGATGGACTTAGTCCAATGCTTGACTCGTAATAGAGACGTTTTCACTTGGTCCCTTGAAGAGCTGCCTGGGGTCAAGCCCAAGGTGGCTGCGCATAGATTACACCTTCTGCCTGATTCCCGATCGGTTAAGCAAAAGAAGAGGAACTTCTCGGCTGAGCAAAATAAGATCATCCGAGCTGAGGTGGATCAACTCAGGAAGGCAGGACACATTAGAGAGGTACAATTCTTGTCCTGACTCTCTAATGTGATCCTAGTAGTTAAACTCAACAATAAGTGGTGAGTCTGCATCGACTACGAGATCTTAATTGCGCCAGCCCCAAGGACTGCTACCCGCTACCCAGAATTGATCAAATGGTGGACTCGACCTTAGGCTATGAAAGGATTTGCTTGCTTGATGCTTATTAAGGATACCACCAGATCCCTTTAGCGCAGGAAGATCAGGAGAAGGTTAGCTTCATCATGGCATATGGTACCTTCTGTTATACCATCATACCTTTTGGATTGAGGAATGTCGGAGCTACCTATCAAAAGATGATGGATAAGATCTTCCAGGAGTAAATAGGGCAGAATGTGGAGGTCTATGTGGATGACATCCTCATCAAATCCACTTTGTCCATAAATTTGATTGCCGACATAGAAGAAACCTGCGACACACTACAGCAGGCTGAAGTTGAATCCTTTGAAATGTTTGTTTGGAGCTTGAGGGGGGAAGTTCTTGGGATACCTCATTATTGAGCGAGGGATTGAAGCTAATCCAGAGAAGATCCGAGCACTTCAAGATATGAAGGCGCCTCAGAATCTAAAGGATGCTCAGAAGTTGGTGGGCCAAATAATTGCACTGTCCCGGTTCATATCCCGGTCTGTGGATAAAGCTCTGCCCTTCTTCAAAGTACTCAAGAGAGCAGCCAAGTTTCAATGGGACAAAAAATGCATCCAGGCCTTCGAGGAATAAAAAACACCTGGAGACCTTACCCTCGTTGTTCAAGCCTATTGCTGGAGAGCCACTCTGGGTTTATCTGTTAGCCACCCCTGAGGCCGTGCGGGTGGTGTTGGTAAAAGAGTAGGACGATGTACAGCAACCAATGCACTACTTTAGCCATTTATTAAAAGGGGTCGAATCTTGATACACGACCCTGGAGAAATTGGTTTATGGATTGGTGCTCATGGCTCGCCGCTTAAGACCCTATTTCCTGGCACACCCCATCACAGTCTTGACCAACAACACCATGGGTAAGGCTCTCACTAATGTGGAAGTAGCAGGCCACCTCATCAAATGGGCCACTGAGTTGGGAGAGTATAACATACAGTACCAACCCCGAACGGTAATTAAGGTGCAAGCTCTAGTAGATTTCCTGACGAAGGTTCATCAACCTGACTCCGAAGAAACTTGGAAGATCTATGTAGACGGATCATCTACCCAGCAAGGAAGCGAAGTTGGGATCCTCCTAATATCCCCTCAGGAAGACATCCTGCAGCTGGCTGTCAGGTTAAATTTTAGGGCCACGAATAATAAGGTGGAATATGAAGCACTATTGGCAGGGTTGCAAGCCACTCGGCATATTGGAGTCGCCTGGGTGGTTGTTTATTCAGGCTCTCACCTTGTAGCTTAGCAAGTAGCAGACAACTTCGAAGTTAACAGTGACAAGCTGCAGGTATACCTAGGGGTGGGATTGGGTCGGAACCCATTCCGTAACCCCCTTACCCAATACCCATCCCGATAAGAATTAAGATTTTTTTTCTTCTGATCCCGTACCCGAAAAGTGTTGGGACCCGAATGTTCGGGATCCCGAATATTCGGGATCAGGTAAGGACCCGTATGAATATCCCGAAAAATATTTTTTTTAAAAAAAATCTATGGAGACTCGAACAATTTTTTAGTATAATACAAATAAATTAAAACGATTTCGTGGTACATAACCATTAAAAACTAAAATATCTTCCTAGGACATCATAAATATATTAAAACTAATAAAAAAAAACTAAAACTACTATTTAATTTATACTTTATACCTAATACAAGAAAATCCAAAAATAAAAGTTATTATATCAGTCATTGTATCAATAATGAATCGATGATATGGTGACCTTAGTCCTTAGAAATGCTTGAATTCAACCTACAGAAAAAAAAATATCACAAAAATTATTCTTTATATCATTTTATCAGTTTTCATATGCTAAAATAAACTAACTGACTATCTTCTTCACACATTGCCAATAAATTATTTAGAAACAAAATTATGATGAAGTATGAGAAAATGGAGAGACAAAAAAAATAAACATAATGGTTAGATGCTTAAAATATAAAAAAAAATAATATAAAAAATAATATTTTTAATATAAAAAATAATATTTTTAATATAAAAAATAATATTTTTAATATAAAAAATAATATTATAATATAATCTGGTCGGGACGGGATTCTCGTTGGGAGAAAAAAATTTCCCGATTCCTTTCCCGATAGTGATCGGGACGGGAAAAATCCTGAACTTTTGGGTCGGGAAAATGTCGGGTCGGGATATTTTCGGATCGAAAATGGGATGGGATTCGGAAGAGTCGGGATTTTCGGGATTTTTTCCAACCCTAGGTATACGGGAGGCATATGAGAGGATGAAAGAAGATTTCAAAGAGGTCACGGTGACTAAGATTCATCGAGCAGATAATCAAAGAGCTGATGAATTGGCTAAAATGGTCAGCTCTTTAACCACTTGGGTGCTCGACAAGTCGATAGTCCAGACCTACCTAATAGCTCAGATAGATCTACAGAACAATATGGAGGAGTTAATCGATTGAAGGGCCATGATGATCATTTATCTTTAGCAAGGTGTCCTGCCTGCTGATCCGGAAGAGGCTAGGTTGATCAGGAAAAGAACTCATATGTATACCTTGATCGGGGACCAGCTATACAAGAAAGCATTCTCCAGACTGCTACTCAAATACTTAGGAATGGAAGAGGCGGGGTATGCCTTGCAGGAAGTGCATCAGGGATGTTGCGGCAACCATGCGGGAGGAAGGACACTGGCCTGAAAAGTATTACTGGCCGGGCATTTCTGGCTTACTCTGCAGAAAGATGCTCAAAGACTAGTGAACACTTGCTTATCCTGCCAAAAGCATCAGAACCTGATTCATTGGCCGATCGACATGCTGAAAATCTCAATAGTCTCATGCCTCTTTGACCAATGGGGCATGGATATTGTATGAACGTTCCCAATGGCGCCAGGTCAAAAGAGATTCTTGCTCGTAGCAGTAGACTACTTTTCTAAATGGGTGGAAGCAGAAGCCCTGACCAAGATTACTGAAGAAGCTGTTATTCAATTCTTATGGAGGAACATCCTCTGTCGATTTAGAATACCGCACAAGTTGGTTTCAGATAACAGAAGACAATTCCAGGGTCGCAGGATCCAGGCCTGGTGTCAAGAATTTGGCATAACTCAGGCCTTCACATCCACGGCTTATCCTCAGAGCAATGGGAAGACTGAGGTTACCAATAGGGAGATAGTTCGGGGGTTGAAAGTCAAGCTGGATCATGTTGGAGGCGATTGGGTAGAGGAGCTGCCCAGCATCCTCTGGGCCTATCGCACGACTCCTTGAGAAAGCACAGGATTTACCCCATTTCACCTGGTCTACGGTAGTGAGGTTGTGGTGCCCATAGAGGTCGGGGTACCCTTAGTGAGAAGGCTGCTCTATATGATGAAGGAAACATCGAGCGACGACTTTCAGAGCTGGATTTGATCAGTGAAATTTGCGAACGCATAGCTGCCCGCTTAACGACATATCGGCAAAGGATGCACCAAAACTATAATAGAAGGGTTGTGCCCCGGTTCTTCGAAGAAGGGGACTTAGTCTGGAAGAGGACAAAGCCCATAGGGGAGGTCACCAAGTTGGCACCTCAGTGGGATGACCTGTACAAAGTTCTCAAAAGGTTAGCTTCGGGTGCCTATTATCTGCAGGACACTCAGAGTAGGAAGCTAGACTGTCCCTAGAGTGCTAACTACCTCCAACCCTATCGTGTTTAAGTTAGTACTTTGTAAGACTTGAGAGCAGGAAGATATGATCGATTGGACATGAAATGCCAGGTCGGGTACCTTAGTTCAGAACACTCATGAATCTTTTTTAAGACCAAATCTGGACCCCGCGCTCAGGTTAAAGCAGCTCAGGCCCCATTGAGTCAAGACTAAGGAGAAGATATAACATCTGAAAAGTAGAGTACAATAAAATGTGCATATAGTTCATACATAGGTTATTTGAATTCCGCGAATACATCGTTGGGCATCTCTCTAAGGATGCGACGATGATCCAGAAAATCTTCAGGAGGGATAGAAGGTAGATACCCTTTCCCCTTAAGTTGTTGAAGTGCCCCCACCGCACCATAGGCCATGGACGTGATAAAGCGATCCCTCACCTGTGAGCCAAACGTGGGGGAACGTAAATATTCATCCCGACTCGCTTGTAAGCGGTTGTTCTCCCTAGCTTTATAGGTCTCCAAGGCGCTAACAGCTCTCGATAAAACAGACTGAGCCTGAGACAACTCTACTTATAAAAACACAGCTTTGTTGCTTGGGACTCCAAATCCCACCTCTGGTCCATAATCAATAAGTCCCGGGAACTCAACTCCTGGGCCATATGCTCCATCTCCTGCTTATGTGTAAGCTTGAAGTCCTCTAGAGCTGTAGATTGCTGACTTAGTTCTGATTGAGTCTCTTGACATTTAGCCTCAGACGTTTGCAAGAGAGCTTCAAGCTTGTCCTTGTCATCTTGAAGACGGTTGATCTCTGACTGGGTCTCTTCCAGGGTCTGTTCCTGGGAGGCGCTTGCTTTCTTTAAGGCCGCCACTTCCGCCCTGAGTCTGGACACGACTGCATTAGGATCGGAGATTTGAGACTCCAGGTCTACAACTCGGTCCTTTAAGATCTTATTAAGCCGGTATATGTGCAGGATTGTTTGGTTCAAGCGGAGCAACTGGGCAAACATTTGTTCATAATCACGGAGGAGTGAGAACAGAAAGACAGAGTAGGAGGAGAAAACCGTAAAAGAGAGCGAAAGCTTACCCTAGTAGCGGTTTTAGTGGACGAGTCCGCCAGGCCATGCAGAGTGCGGGTATCCATCGCTTGTATGGTGTTCTCCCACTGAGATGCTAAGCGATCCAGCAATAGGACATTGCGAGAAGTAGTAGCGGGAGAGCGACGCAATCCCTAATCTGTGGGCAGAGTGATGTGGTAGCGGAGATACTGAGGCTAGGAAGAGTCTAGAGCAGTCCCGCTCAGGCCAGGCTGGGTCGAGGCAGTCCCGCTCAGGCCAGGCTAGGTAGAAGCAGACCTTGGTTGAGTAGATGAACCTGGTGGAGGGGGGGGGGGGAGCAGATTCTGATTGAGGAGATGGACCAGTCGGGGTAGGAGCAAACCCTGGTTGAACAGAAGTGCCAGATGAAGAAGGGGCAGACCCAAGATGAGCGGGAGGGATAGGTTGAGATGATGCGGTCGATTGAGGAGAAGGTTTGCCTGGGACGCTGGATTTATGTTGCAACCCCTAGTCAATTTCTTCTTTAACAACTGGGGTCTTCCCTTGTTCAGCTTCAGTCCTGGTTCGAGTTGGCCTAACTGGATCACTCGGGGCTGGTGATCTGGAATTGATGTAGAGGTTGGTCGGGATGACGGAGCAGCAGTCAGGGCCTCAGGGGCCAGGCCTGGTCTCATAGGTTGGAATCTTGTCCGTCGTGAAAGCGGCTGCTCATCCGAATCTGACTCTTCTGATAAAGTTCGAGGCCGATGAATAGGTGGCATGGGAGGAGCATGCCTTGAAGACTCAGGAGTGAAGCAAACACGTGGAGTTGCTCGGGCGGCCGATCAAGGAGCAGTTGAGGCGGTTACCCCTAGGGGAAGGGGGAGCAAGGTGCGATAAATCCCTCTTATCCAGTATTATGCCGCCTCGGCGTTGTATTTCCATATCACTTAGGGGAAGATGCCTGATTGGGGGCGCTCGGGTCAGAGTGTCGGCTACAAGAAGAGTATCAAAATCAGAATAGGAAAACGCAGGTCAGTCGATGTAGGATAAGTCGTACCTAAGGAATGTGGTAGCTCTGAAGGGGTGCGGCTTAATCTGAACAGAAATAGTACGTCCTTTGTCAGTAGTCTGAGCAGGTCCAAGCACCAACATCCCAATTGTGCGGAGGCCTCTGTAAAGTCAGGGTCTGTCTGAAAATCCCCTAGAGGTTGTGCCAGAGGTAGAGCTCAGCGCCACTGGGTAGGCCATTCTATGGCTAGGGGAAAACTTAGGAAGAAATTTTTTTTTTCCACTCCGAGTCTGAGGATGGAAGAGGAACAAAAAAGGTGGTTTGAGTCCAGGCCTGGAGACGGAAAAAGCCCTCACTATGACAACGAGGGGTAAAGAAATAGTAAAATAAGCGGGGAGTCCAGGGCATATCGCACACTTCACAGAGGAGGACAAATCCAGACAAAATCCTCATGGAATTAGGGGTAAGTTGGTAGAGAGAGATGCAGAAGTAACGACCCACTTGGGAGAAGAAAGGGTGAATAGGGAAGTGGAGGTCGACAACAACCTGCTCCTTGAAGAAGGTCACGTACCCTACCGGGGGTGAAGAGACACTAACCTGCTCCCTGAAGAAGGTCCTCTTTGAATTTGTATACGTCCACACTAACGTGGCATACAAAATTCATGGGAATTTTTAAGGAGTTGGTCTTAACCAAATATTTTTGTGATTCTTAGGAAGATGGTCAATCCCTAGCTGATATACTTTAGGATAGACTTAGTGGTCCCAATTATAATTGATTGGAAATAGAATTTGGACATTAAGGTAGACTGTCTTCTTAGAACTAAGAACAATATAGGTGTATTTTATTCATTAGTTGATACATGTTTAGTGGAGTTATCTACCGGTACCTGGTGTGTAGATATGGGAGCCATTGATCATGTCTGCAATTCATTGCAGGGTTCCAGGAAACCCGACAACTAAATGAAAATAAAAAACACCGTCCACATGGGCACTACTGCAAAAGTAGCAGCTGTTGCAGTGGGAGAGGTTTATTCTCTAATAGGAATAAAATTTGGATTATTAGGAATTGTCTTTACATACTAAGTTTAGAAAGAACTTGATTTCAGTTTCTAAACCATTATAGAATAGATATTGTGTCTATTTTGATAACAAAGTTGTTATCAAGAAAAATAGGCAAGTTATCTATTCTGGTATGTTGGTTGACTATTTATAATCCAATAACTCCCATGATGCAACAAATGGAAATTAATAACACATCTTCTAACTTAAGAGAAAGTAACCTTCGAAAAGGAACCAATTATATCTTTGACATCTAAGGCTAGGTTATATTAACTTAAGTAGGATTCATTGGTAGCTGATGAACTTTTGGGTTCATTAGTAGTGGAAATCTTTCCAACCTGCGAGTCTTACTTGGAAGGAAAATAACCAAGAAGCTTTTAAGTCCAAGGGGTATGGAGTCAAAGATATGTTGAAATCGGTTCATTCTGATTTGTGTGATCCTATGACTATCCAGACAAGAGGTAGTATTGAATATTTCATCTATTTTATAGACAACTATTCAAGATACAAATAAATTTACTTAATGTACCGCAAGACTAAGTACTTTGATTAGTTCAAAGAGTACAAGGCTGATGCGGAGAAATGTTAAAGTAAATATCACTATGGTAAGATCGTAGTGGCAAGTACCTCTTGGGAGAATTTAGGAGTCACTTATCAAAAGTAGGGATTCAATCCCAACTAACTGCACCTGGTACACCCCAACAGAATGGTGTAGTAGAAAGAAGGTAAAGGACTCTTATGAAATAATTAGATAGATGATGAGTTATTTAGAAAATTACCAAATTTGTTTTAAGGATAAACTTTGGAAACGAAAGTGAACATAGTACCTTCCAAGTTAGAACTCTCTACTCATATAGAATTGCTGAATAGGTGAAAACCTATTTTGAAGCATATTCGGATTCGGGTAATCCAGCACATATATTAAAGAGAGACAATGATAAGTTGGATAGGAGTTCACTTGTTTGTAAGTTATCCTAGATAAACAAAAGTAAGTTTATAGTCTTAAAAATCAGAAGGTCATTGTTAGCATCAATGACTGATTTTTTAGAAAAGGACTATATAATGAACCACGTGCTCATAAGTAAATTTGTTGTTAAGGAAATAATAAAGGACATGTCTAACCTAGTACCAACTGTACAAGATGAGATACCACAAGAAAACTGCAACATGTATCACAAATTGATACACAATTACAGAAAGTGTCTTATTGTAGTGGGAGGGTTGTTATGCAACCTAAATAGGTTCATGTTTTGGGAGAGTTTTTGGACTCGATCCCTGGAGGGCATGAACCTGATCTCCGGTCATATGATGAAGCACTCCAAGATAAAGATGCAGCATCTTGGCAAAGAGTAATGAATAAAAGAATTAGAATATATGTATTCTAATAAAATCTGGAAGCTTGTAGAATCACCAAATGGTGTAAAAGCCGTTGGGTATAAAAAGGTCTATATTAGGAAAAGAGGGATAGACAGGAAGGTAGTAACTTTCAAAGCAAGGCTTGATGAAAAAGGAAACTTTTTCACTGGTAGTCATGCTTAAGTCTATCCGGATTCTTTTATCTATTTGGCAAGAGGATGTCAAGACAGCATTCCTTTATGGAAGTTTTGAAGAAAGCATCCATAAAAAGCAACCAGAAGGGTTCATTGCAAAGGGCTAAGAGTATCTTGTGTGTAAGGTCAATCAGTCTATGGACTGAGGCAAAGCTTCAAGGTCTTGGAACATCCGGTTTATCAAAGTAATTCAGATCTATGGATTTAGTAACCGGATAATGCTTGTGTATACAAAAGATATGATGGAAACATGGTGGTATTTCTTGTACTATACTTAGATAATATTTTTGGTAGTTGGAAACAATATCAAAATGTTGTCAGAAGTAAGGGTATGGTTGTCCAAACAATTCGATATAAAGGACTTGGGAGAATGTATATATTCTTGAGATCAAAGTAATAAGGGATCGCAAGAAAAGAATATTTTACTTATCCCAAGCTTCATACATCGGAAAAATCCTTGTTCGTTTTAAGCATACAAAACTCCAAGAAAGGTTTCTTACCTTTTCAGGATGGAGTAACTTTATCTAAAGATATGTCTCTGTAGACATCAAAGGAGATAAAGGAAATAAAGGCGGTTCTTTATGTTACGGCTGTTGGAAGCCTAATGTATGCTATGCACGAGATCAAAAATCTGTTTTGCCAAAGGCATAGTTAGCAGATATCAAAGTAACCCTGGACAAGGACAGTGGACTGCAGTAAAGCATATATTGTAGTACCTTAGAGGCACTAGAGATTATTTGCTAGCTTACAAGACAGTTAATTTGGTCCTTGTGGGTTGCATGGATTTTGACTTCCAATCGAATAGGGACAATAATAAGTCAGCCTCGGGGTTTTGTGTTTACTTTAGGAGGTAAAGTCATAACTATGGAAGAGTGATAATTATAGGTGTTTTTCTGGACTCCACCATAGAAGCTTAGTATATGGCAAGCCTCTGTGGTAGCTATAAAAGCTGAATGACTCAATAATCTCAAGATAGACTTAGATATGATTTCTGGTTTGTCCAAAGATTATTACAATTTATTGTAATAATATTGGTGCAGTAGCAAACTCGAAGAAACCATAAGTCTATAAAGGCAAGTAAACACAATAGAGTACCACTCAATACAAGAAATCGTATAAACGAGGAGAAGTTGTTGCTGCCTAGATTGCATCAGGTGATGACCTATAGATCCTTCCACCGAGGTCCTTAAGGCAAGAGCTTTTGATGGACATGTTGAAGGGTTAGGAATCAGATGTATGGCAGCAGATATAGCAGCTTAGTCTTTTAGTATAAGTGGGAGATTGTTAGAGTGTATACTAAAAGCCTAGCTTTTGGTATAAACATTTATCTAGAAATAAGAATCACATTGGTCAAATGTCTACATTTGTGATAAATGTAGTTGTTCAATTAATTTATATTGTAGATAACATGGTGTGTGGTGTCACACACAGAGGATCATGTTATCAGTACCTTATAAATTATAAACAGTAGCTCACGACCAAAATGGAAAGGAACAAACCATTAGAAGGTCGTAGTGTAATTAGGTATCAGTTTATCTTGACTGTATAATTACACTAGTACACTTAGAGTGTATTGAGTAGGACCATTTGAGGTCGTTTCTTTTATACTGATTTTATAAAGAAACAAAGACTTCGGTTATTATGAAAGTGTGTGCTCTTAATCCTGATATAATAACAAGCACATATATTTGATATTTATTTCTTTAATTTATCAATGGGTGAGATTTAGTTCGATGAATCAATAAACCCGATAAGTTGGGAAATGGTATCACTTATAGTGTGTGTTGTTGATTATAGAAGGAAACTGTGTCCTAGAGATACTAGGTTGATAATGTCCCCAAGAGGAGCTCATAAGGATTGTCATGTTAAACCTTGCAGGTGGACTTAGTCCGACATGACGATAAGGTTGAGTGGTACTACTCTTGGACTTAGATATTAATTAAAATGAGTTGTCAGTAACTCACTTAATTAGTGGACATTCGATATCTTAAACACAGGGAGACTAACACACTCATAATAAGAAGGAGCCCAAAAATGTAATTTGGGATTGGTGCGGTAGTTCAATGATAGTTCTCTAGTGGAATGAATTATCATTGATAAAATTAAGTTGTGTGTTCGGGGCGAACACGGGATGCTTAATTTTA
The DNA here is from genome assembly GCF_018446385.1 of Zingiber officinale. Lineage (NCBI taxonomy): Eukaryota > Viridiplantae > Streptophyta > Magnoliopsida > Zingiberales > Zingiberaceae > Zingiber > Zingiber officinale. The sequence goes on along the minus strand of NC_055997.1, from coordinate 133,998,410 downwards.
TCGGGAGACCAAAACCAATTCCTCCTCTCGGTCCCTATCGTAGCCTCTTATTTATAGAGTACTATACCCACCTATACCCACCTTCTATACCCACCAATAGGGGGGCCAAGCTAGCTTGGGAACCAAGCTAGGGCCGACCTTTTGGGTGGCCGGCCCTAGCTTGAACCCAAGCTAGTGGGGGCCGGCCAAATTAAATTTAAAAGGGATTTTAATTTTAATTTTATTATGTGGAAGAAATAATTTATTAAAGAGAATTAAAATTAAAATATCTCTCTTGTAAAAGATCTACAAAAGATTAAAGAAAGAGATTAAATCTCTTTCCTTATTTGTAGATTGGTGAGATATTTTATTTTCTCTTTAAAATTATCCACATGTTGATAAAATTAAAATTATAGAAATTTCCTTTTATCAACCATGAAGAGATTTTTAAAGAGAAATTTTATTTTTAAAATTTCCGGAAACAAATTAGGAAGTTTTAATTTGTTGATTAAAACTTGTCTAATTTATTTCCTCTTGATGTGGCCGGCCATTAGAGATTAATTGGGGAATATTATTTTATTTTTCTCAATTAAATCATGTCAAGGGAATTAAGGAAATTTTATTGTAATTAAATTTCCTAATTTGCCTAGGCCAAGGAATATAAAAGAAGGGGTGAGGGTGCCTTCACAAGAGACAACCTCTATTATTCTCCCTCTCCTATTCTTTGGTGTGGCCGGCCAACATCTTCTCCCTTTCTTCCTCTTTGTGGTGGCCGAAATTCTCTATTGCTTGGAGCTCTTGTGGAGGCCGGATACTACTTGGAGAAGAAGAAGAAGAAGGAGAGAAAGCTTGCATCTCTTGGAGCTTGGTTGGTGTTTTTTCTTCTTCCTTGGTGAAGCTTTATTTTTTGTGGCCGAACCTAGCTAGGAGGAGAAGAAGGTGGTTGGTGGTTTCTCATCTTGGAAGATCGTTGCCCACACAACGTCCGAGATTAGAAGAGGAATACGGTAGAAGATCAAGAGGTTTTTCTACAAGGTATAACTAGTAATTTTTCTTTCCGCATCATACTAGTTATTTATGGAAATAATACCAAATACAAGAGGCTTACGATTCTAGAATTTCGAATATATTTTTTCGATGTTGTGTTCTTTTGTTTTTCTTTTCCTTGTGATTTGATTGTTCTTTTCGGTTAACCTAAAGTTATTTTAGGAAATTAAATATTAGCTTTCCATAAGAGGTTTTGTCTAGTCGGTGGTGGTTGCTCCCATATCCAAGAAGGCCATGTGTCTCGCCACGTCAGTACTGGGAACCAATTATGGAAATTAATATTTAATGGAATTAATAACTTAAGGCGATTTGGGTTGAACGTGTTAAGTTCCGCAGGAGACCCAAGTCAAAACCTAAAAGAACGAATAGATTAAGTTTTGGATCAAACGTGTTAAGTTCCGCAGGCGATCCAAAATTTAATTTAAAAGAACACATGGTAGCTAGGAAAAGGTTCAGACCTTTGTACAAATTTTTGTACAGTGGAACCTATAGGTTTTCTGAGTAGCAACCAACAGAAATAGCATGGACCATAAGAGAAAGTACTAAATGAACTATACAACGACACATTGCAAAAACAGTCTGCCCAAGCATGGGCCCTTCATAATGCTCAAATCAAAGTTAGAAGAAAGGAAGTGCAAAATAGCCATCGAAAGAAGGAAATGCATGATTAGGGAGCTCCCGGAGAAGGCGACCCCTGTATAGGAAATCGTCAGGAGGAGCTGATCGGAGGTAACTTTTCTCACAAAGTTGTAGCAGGGCCCCCATGCCATCTAGCAGACCATCCAATTGATGAGACTGTCTATCTTTGCTCCAAATACTTCGGAAACAAGGTAGGTGACCTTATATGCTTCCAGACGGGCAGTCTCACCGGCCTGATAAGCCTTCAGCTCGTCCTTGGCCTTGTCGACATCAACTCGGACCAGGGTAAGCTCTTGGTGTGTGGTGACAACCTCATCCTTGGATTTAGAAAGGTCCTCCTGCAGAGACTTAAGGGTAGCGTTGGCTACCTCCCATTTCTTCTGAAGAGCAGCTTCTCGGTCGGTGCTAGCGGGCAGGTCTGCCTTCTTTGCCTCCAGATCTCTCACTAGAACAACATGCGCTTCTTGCAACTCCTTCAGCCGCGAAGAGAGGGCAGCCACCTCAGTTTCCTTCTCCTCTAGATCAGCCAAAATTTGGGTGCGTCTCAGCCCTTCAGACTTAAGCTTGGACTCACTTGTCTTCAGGGTTGTCTGCAAGGTCTGTACTTTCTCTGACTCTGCCTAAGCTAGGTCTCGGCAGTTTGAGCTTTTTCCCCGACAGTTTGAAGATAAGATTGCATCGGATTATCAAAAGTGGTCAAATAAAAAACGTGGCCAGTTGTAGTAGGAGATTCCAACTCTTGAAGGTGAGCCCTCAGGGACTCATTCTCTTATTACAAGTCGACCACATACTGTGATATGCTCAGACCCATGGCGCATGCTTGTCAAGAGTAAGAAAAGATTATCATTATCTCAAAGATATGAAAAATAGATAGAGAAAATTCATCGATACTAGCCGATTGGAGAATAGGTTGGCTAGCTCTAGAGGGGGGTCTTTCAAAATCTGGTTGACAGCAGTCTTCAATGACTCGGCCAGGGCCCCATGAAATTTCACCTAGCCACAGTGAGGAGAGGCACTGACCGATGGGATAGGGCCCTGCACCTGCAGAGAAGGCAGCTGGAAGGAAGAGGTGAAAGCATATTTACCCTTGAGGTGCTCCTTGGGGCGTGAAGAAGAGGCAGGTGCTGAGGTAGGAGCAAGGGGTGGAATAGATGGGGTGGCGGAATCCCCGGGTTGGTGACTCTCGCTCGGGAGATGGTTTGCTCTGGGACCAAAACGGGGACAAGAGAGGGCACAACCTCTGTTACTGGAGAAGGAGTTACCCAGGCAGGGGTTTTCTCTTTGGCCTTGGAGGAAAGAGGAGGCCTCGATAGAGAAGATTGGACTGATGGGATGACTCGTCTCCTTTTACGCTGGAGGCGCAGACGCTTCTCTGAAGGAGGAGAGGGGGCCCTCTCACTCGTGGTCTGTTCGGTAGAGAGTGATTTAGTTCCAAGGGTCTCGGGGTCCCTGGATGGTTGAGAGGAGGCCTCTACTGAGGCGCTGGCTAGCGGGGCATAAGGAACCTCATGTTCCTCCAAAATCTATGGGCCTAGCTTCTTCAGAATATCTCTAGGCAACCTAGAAGAGTCAATAGCGTAGGCACGAAATATGGAAACCTCTGCAAAACAGAAAAAAATTATCTCAATTAGCGAAGACCAAGAAGTGAAGACATTGGATCTTACCAAAAGGAGCACCCAAAGGCGTCTGGATGAGGCTGAGCCCAAAAGTGTATAGAATGCTTTCTCGCAGCAGAAAGGGAAGCCACAGTTGCACGCCCTCCAACTTTTCGGAACCTATGTGGTAGGGTGGTTGGTGTTGGTGGTCACGTGCTCAAAGGGAGTGGGAAGAGTATAGTGCCACTCAGCTGGCCAGGATGCTTACTTGGACAATTGGACATAGAAAAATCTAGACTTCCAACCTTTGTTGGAAGAAGACATCCCCTCAAAAAACTTGTACTTGACCTTGGACTGCACCATGAAAACACCCGGCTCTGAGCGTTTAAGGGTGTAAAAATGATGAAAATGTTGTGGGGTCAGGGGTATTTAATATAGGTGACAAAGGTCACCATTCCGTACATAGTGCAAAAGGCGTTGGGGGGCGAATTGAGATAACGAAACGCCAAAGTACCTGCTCAAAGAAGAAAAGAATGGATGGATAGGGAAGTAGAGACCGCTAAGGAGTTGGTCTTTAAAAAAGGTCACAAAACTGGCAGGAGGGGAGGAAGGATGGTCATCAGGCCCCGGAGGACGAAACTTGTAGGCCTCGGAAAGTTCCAAACTCGATCGAATTGCCCTAAGATCACTATTATCCATATCGGAACGGAAGTTGTAACAACCACCCTTTCTTACCACTACTCTCTAAGGGAGATTGTTACCTAACTATAACTTCCCTCCTAGTGGCACTGACTCTATAATTAGAGTTAGGTAGATTTTATCACAGTTCAGAGGGATTCCCACCGAAAAATTCGGCAGAGTCTCCCCTGTACCGGTGACCAAATCCACAATACATAAAAGATATACACAGCCACATGCGGCTGGATCACAATATTCTTCACAACCACGCATTAATAAATCATATTCTAATCAAAAACTAAACTAGCAATAAGAATTAAACTCAAAACTCTCAGAACAAAGCATAACAAGCTACAACGCACTTCAAACTCAAGCATAAACTCATGGTTTCATAATGGAAATAAGGAAAATGAACTAGACATAAACTCTAAATGAATAAGTCTTGCTAGTCCCCTCTGGATCCCTCCATAGTTCAGCCACCACACACATCCATCATCACCACCACCCTGTCGCCTCCCTTCATATCTTAGCTTTTCCTTTATCTGCAGTAGGAGGAAAGAAAACAAGATCTATAAGCGAAAACGCTTAGTAAGTGCTAATCTATCTCACAAAACTCGAAATGCATAAATGAAATGCATAAGTACTGAAACTGAAATACTAAAACTATCTGCATATGCTCATGGTATACAGAAAATGGACTAGATACAAATCATACTCAGTATCAAGCAGAATAACAAGAAACTAGCTATGTAAACTTAGAATTAAAGAAACTAACCATTCTTATTTATTCTAAGCATGTAACTTGTTTCATTTCTTATATCCTTGTGTTAGAAATTAATCTTTTAATTCCTATCCTTTACTTTCTTCTTCTTTCTTTCTTTCTTCCTTCTTACTTTTCTTTCTTTCTTTACTTTTCTTTACTTTGGGTTTTCTTTTCTTTTCTTGGGCCCAGGCCTAGTACCAACTCATGCGCGTTCCCTAATAGGTTGGGGTTGCGAGCCACCAATCCTAAAAGAGCAGACCTCGGTCTACCAGGGCCAAGACCTCGGAAATGGTCACCTGGATTTGTTTAACGACAAGCTCTTGGATGTCGGGTACTAGCCTCTTGTTTTACTTACTTGGTATCTTTCTTATTCTGATATTAAAAATGTCTTGGCATTTAATTAAGCTTTGGTGTGCTTTTAATCCTAAACCACTTCCAAAAGAAAATAGCTTCAGAAATTCTAAAACATGATAGTAGCATGGAAGGGAAACTAATTCCAGCAACCTAAATTATGGTAATTTAACTGAAATACACAGAAATAGCATGACAACAGCATAGAATTTCTACTCAGCAAGTTCTAAAGGAAATCATAGCATATTGTTCTGCATATTACAGTAACTAGCTTGCATATTAAAAAGGGAAACTTAGCATGTCGAATTCTAAAGAATAGCTATCATAGAATGTCCTACACAGCAAGTTCTAAAGGAAAACATAGCATATTGTTCTGCATATTACGGTAACTAGCTTGCATATTCAAAAGGGAAACTTAGCATGTCGAATTCTAAAGAATAGCTATCATAGAATGTCTCTTAATGCAGAAATTCCAAAACATGCTAAATCCGAAATCTTATAAATCTCAAAGGATGTCTATATGCAAACTCAGCAAAGGATCCATAACACAAAACCAACTTGGAGTTTGTCCTAAAGTTTTGGCACAGCTAAAGACCAAAAACAAGGAAACAACCCTTGACATAAAAATTCAGCATCCTAATGCTTTAGAGGAGGTTTGGCATAGTCACTGTGGCACAATTCAGGGGTCCGAACAGCCATCTTAAAACCCAAATCCATTCTCCCAATTCGGCACAGCATGGAATACAATCCAGCCCTAGCATGAATCAAGTTCGGCACAAGGAAGCCCTAGTTAAAAAAAAAACTCAACAAGAACACCAAGCATACGGAGCAACTCCTACCGCAGGTGAGTAGTACTTACCACGGTTTGCTTGCACTTACAACCGAAGGAGAGGAAGAGGCTTCTAGGGTTTTCGGCAGTGACTCCAAACTCGAGATTTGAACCCTTCCTCCTGTCCACGAGCTCTCTTCGACAAGGAGACTTCGAATCAGTGAAGAACCCACGGTGAGAAGTGCTCGCCGGCCGCCGAAGATGAAGCCTTAGCTTCGTTTTCGCCCGAGAGGGATCGCCGTCGCGAGAGGAAGAGAGGAAAGTTAGGTTTTGGGAAAAGGTTTCGGGTTCTGGTAAAACACTTAAGCTTTCCTTTAAATCTAGGGTTTCCATTATAACTATACTTTATATCCAATTCTCTCCATATTAGGTTGACAAAGTCCGTGTAGCTCAGCTGGTTTGGGCCGGTTTTGCTTAAAGCCCAGCTCATGGGTTCGAATCCCAGCCGCGCACTTTTATTCAAAACGCTCTAACTATAGCTTAAATATATTCCACCTCCTATATAATTAACAAAGCTTTTGTAGACCGGTTGGTTTGCTGCGCTTTGACTAAGTCGAGGCTCGCGGATTCGAGTCTCGGCTGCCACTATTTTCCTTCTTATTTATTCTTATTCCTAATTACTACTTATATACATATTGCTCCATATACAACTAACAAAAACTCGCTGGCTTAGTTGGTCAGGTCGGTTTTGGCTTGGGTCAGTCTGACCCGAGGTCCCGGGTTCAAACCTCACTTCCAACGCTTTTTTTGCCTAAACTTCTTTGGTTTTGTAGAAATGCTAAACGACTTCCAAAAATTACGCAAAAATACTCTAAAAATTTCTAAAAATCTCTAGAATATTTTAAAAGCATTTTCAAATATCTTTATGGACATTTGAAACTCAGAATAGGGAAAATTGGGTCGTTACAGAAGTATACATGCCATGGAACCTCCATCTCATCGGCCATTACAGGAGTGGGAGATGAAGAAGGAAGAGTACTTACAGAGGACAAAGAAAATGCACGAAGGAGAAAGCGAGCAAGCGAAAGCAAGAAGGAAAAAAGAACTCGAAGGAAGTCGAAGCGATGAGGAATGACGATGCACAACCTTTAGGGTTTTTAAATCAAAACCCTTAGAATGCATCGAAAAGCGAGCCTGACAACTGAAACAGCATAGCACACGTCAGCCGTCAGATCGAGAAGCGGGAGCGATTTAGGGTTGTGTGAAAAAAGTGTGTGTCATACATTATGACGAGTTGAGTTCATGGGGCACATGTCATCTCCCTAGGAATGGACATTTATGATGGAAGTGACAGGAAAATCATGGAGAGGGATATGTGAATAAGAATGCCCTATCTTATGAAGACCATGCCTCGGAGACTGAAAATTCCATGCGGCGGCCTCGGGAAACAAAGAAGAAGACGGCAAGAAGGGTCGCTCCAAATTCGACGCCTTTACTCCTTTTCGAAATCAGAGTAAGGTTTAAATTTGACTAAAGCCTTATGTATTACACTTTGTGGTTGCAGGAACATTAAGCTAAGTCCTCGAGCACAATCCCTTCAAGCCACAGATGTTGCTCGTCCGACCTATTTTCTGGTCAGACCTCCAGATCCCCTCCTGGGTAGGTCTCCAGATTAATTTCTGATTAGACCGCCAGATCCACTCCCATTCAGGTCTCCAGATCCATTCCTGGTCAGACCTTCAGATCCACTCTTAGTCAGGTCTCCCGATCAAGTCCTGGTCAGACCTCCAGATCCATTCCTGGTCAGACCTCTAGATCCACTCCTGGTCAGGTCTCCAGATCCACTCCTGGTCAGGTCTCCAGATCCACTCCTGGTCAGGTCTCCCGATTAAGTCCTGGTCAGACCTCTAGATCCATTCATGATCAGACCTCTAGATCCACTCTTAGTCAGGTCTCTAGATCCCCTCCTGGGTAGGTCTTCAGATCAAGTCCTGGTCAGACCTCCAGATCCACTCCCTGTCGGGTCTCCAGATCCATTCTTGGTCAGACCTCCAGAGCCACTCCTGGTCAAGTCTCCAGATCCCTCCTGGGCATGTTTCTAGATTAAGTCCTAGTCAGACCTCCAGATCCACTCCTTGTTAGGTCTCCAGATCCATTCAGGGTCAGACCTCCAGAGCCACTCCTGGTCAGGTCTCTAGATCAAGTCCTGGGTAGGCCCCCCGATCATTTCCTGGTCAGGCTCTCGGTTGGAATTCCAGACTCTCACCCCAGCGCGAGTTATAAGTGAGCATGCTCTCACGCCTCCAAACTCTCACCCCCAGTGCGAGTTATAAGTGAGCTTACTCTCACGACCAACGACTTCTCTGTCGGGATTCCAGACTCTCACCCCAGTGCGAGTTATAAGTGAGCATGCTCTCATGCTTCCAGACTCTCACCCCAGTGTGAGTTATAAGTGAGCATGCTCTCACGCCTCCAGACTCTCGCCCCAGTGCGAGTTATAAGTGAGCTTGCTCTCACGACCAACGATCTCTCGATCAGGATTTCATACTCTCACCCCGGTGCGAGTTATAAGTGAGCTTGCTCTCACACTTCCATACTCTCGCCCCAGTGCGAGTTATAAGTGAGCTTGCTCTTATAACCAATGACCTCTCGATTGGGATTCTAGACTCTCGCCCTAGCGCGAGTTATAAGTGAACTTGCTCTCACGCCTCCAGACTCTCGCCCCAGTGCGAGTTTTAAGTGAGCTTGCCCTCACGCTCTCACACCCTCAGACTCTCACCCCAGTGCGAGTTATAATTGAGCTTTCCCTCATGACCAATAACCCCTCGGGCAAGATTTCAAACTCTCTCCCTCGCATCTTGGCATAAGATATAAACAAGCACGCTATCGCACCTAATAACTTATGGGTCAGCCTTTTACACTCTTATTCTCGGGTAGGTTATCAGAAAACAAAGAAGTACCAGGAAAAAGAAACAAAGACTAAAACCCAACTAGATTTGCATTTATTTGGTGGAATACAAGGGACACCACTCAAAATCTCATTCCCACAACTAAAGACATCTAAGTAGTCAGAAGTTTGTTCTAGTGTCAGTAGCTGTTCGACACCACGAGCAAAGGTGCCCCACATAATCTGCTTTCCCTGAGTAAGGTCACTCCTGAACCAGCTCTGCCTTGGTGAATTGAATAATGCGACGTTGTTGAGTGATAGTTTCATCTTTGAGCCGGTTCTCTTTTTGAAGGAGGACTATGGAAGCAACATGTTTCTCTTTTAGATAGAGCAGAAATTGGGCCTGGCTCTCCAAATCTTCATAAGCTTTCTACTTCAGCGTTGCTTCTACCTGGGCCCGAGACTTAGCGGCTAGCCAAAGTTCCACAATGTCTCAACAGAGAAAAGATTGAAGATCTCTGTCGTGTGTCATCTCGGCTAAAGCAGTATCCTTTTGGGCAAGTAGCTGAGTCATATGGGCTAGCTGTTGGCGTAAGGGAGACACCTCGTCAGATTCAGAGATAGATTCCATGGTCCGGAGAAGTCAACAAGAAGGGTACAAGGGTATAAGGGGACTTAACCCCTTTTAAAGAGAGGAAGATGTGGAAGGGTCAACTTCGAAGGGTTTGTGAGGCCCTTTCCTTAAGGTTGATTGGGTGATTAAACATGTTACACATCCAAGGATTTGGGAAAAGGAGCAGCATTTAAGGACGTCATAGTGGAATAGGAAACCAGAGCCTGAGTCTAGTCAGTCGAACCTGAGCCTCCTTCAACTAGACTTGGAGAGGAGGAGGCTTGTGATACGGTGCATAATGGTGGGGTCCGATAAAATCGTGAAGGTCAGAAGTCAAGAGGACGTGACAGTCAAAAGTCAAGGGGACGTGGTAGTCAGAAGTCAAGAGGATGTGACAATCAGAAGTCAAGGGGGCATGACAGTCGGCGGTTAGGGGAAGGAGAAGTAGGACCGTGGAATTACGTCAACAACATGGTTCCTGGTCGGGTTCTCGCAGACCAGGACTTCAGATCATACACCCTGGTCTAAAACATTGGGGGGGGGGGGGGTAGTTGGAGTAATATCTGACCTAGATCCGATTGGTTAAGTTCTCGCGGCTCGATTATATCCATGCCTGGTTCCCTTAGTAAGCTAAATCCCGGTCAGTCAACCCCCGGTCGGCTCCTGGACGATCTTACCACAGCTTCCGACCCCTCAAGGTTTGGGGTGGGTGTTGTAACCAATAGAACAACCTAAGCTGGCCCATTCCTTCCCGGTTAGGCCAGAAGGTCAGGACAGAAGGCGTTACGCGACAACAAAGTCAGGGAATCGTAACTGTCTGTCAGGGAATAACTACAAAATGTCAGGGAATATTCCAACGGTCTGCAGTCACATGCGAATGAAACCTTCCTTCAGTCTACAGGAGGATGTCACGTGTCCTCCATCACCCGACAAGTCTTGACACCCGACATTCTCTGACATCAGTCAGGCTTCAGAAGGTATGCACTATCATATAAAAAGGGAGGTCTTCTCTCTTACACAGGTACGTTCTCTCGCATATTCGTACTTGTCTTCTACTTTCTTTCTCCTTCGTACACTATTCTTCTGGGCAAAAAGAACTTAACTTAAGCGTCGGAGGGCCTGCTCCGGGGGCTTTTTCCCTGGTTTCCGGCCTCTAACGCCCATGTGCTTATCTGAGTGTGCGCAGAGCTCATGTACCGCCAGCTCAGTCATCGTCGTCCATCAGCACCATACGGGAGGCCATTTTTGGGAGCGCATACTAGAAAGGTGTCTCAATCGCCCCTCCGTCAACGCCAGCAATAGCTCATCCGACCTTCATTTGACTCAGATTCCAGACAGGATCAATGAGGATCCATGTCAACTCCCATACCACCACTGGACAGGCTACATGGACGACCACACGAGCAGAGTGTCGCTCGTTGACCGACCACATGAGCAGACTCTTGCACTGGAAGCGACAATCATTGGTTTGTACTGTTGATTTTGTCTAGTTGTCAGTCCAACATCACATTCTAAAGGGGACAACCTGGCGGGGGTCAGTCCTGTTGGTTATTATCTTTAATTAGTGGGCTTACTTGTAAGTTATGCATATGAACAAACTGAACTCATTAAAGTGATCTAACTTAGGCTTATTGAGTTTGGTTATTAGATGTAAACCTTGTATATATAGAACCTATAGTCCCACATTTATTATCATCTATATGCTGATAATAAATGTTCACTATATATAGAGACTTATAGTCCTGCATCTATTATTATCTATGTGTTGATAATATATGTCCACTATATATAGGGTTAGTCCCCAAGCGTTTAGGGAAGAATCTTGACATAGTTTCTTGTTCTCCATTGACAAGAAGTTTTACGGTGCAGTCATCCCCTAAGTCCCTTGGAAGATCCTCCCCATTTGCTTCCGCTTCTTCTTCCTCAGGGTGTTCTAGACGACACTAAAGGACAAAGACATGGTTCTTCAATCAGGTTTTTTATCATTATATTTATGTATTTATTTTTTATGCCATATTTAATTGATGAAACTAGATCTTCTTGTTCTTGTATTTCCTATACGTGAGTTCTTTATGTTTTAAAATTCATGCAATTTATGTTTTTACAATAACTATCAATTGGTATCAGAGCCAAGGTTTCATTTCATCGTTTTTATTGACAATAAAGTTTAAATTTTTCATCAATTTATTATTTGTATGCTAAATCAAATTTTTCTAGTTAATATAAATTTTTGATCATCAAAAATCATATAAAAAAAATTAGAATAAACACTTATTTAACTTAATTTTAAATAAAATTATGATTCAGTCAATTACTTTGATTGAGCAATTGATTATCGAATCTAAAATTTTAAATAAAAATAATTAAAATTCAATCAATTAATAACCTTAAACTCGTGACTATATTAATTTTAATTGATTAAGTTTATTTTTAATTGATTAAAATTAATTTTTGTTCGATTATTTCTTCGAATTGAAAAAACGTAAAATAGTATTTTTTTTTTTCCCGTAATAGTCTATGTACTGCTTCATTAAAAAAATGTTTCGTGCAAACTATTTCAATTGAAACAGTGTCTTATAATTTTTTTAATGAATATATAACCATACTATTTTAACGTCAATAATATAATGAAAAAAACACTATTTCAAATAAAAAAATACATTAAATAAATTTTTTAATGCATGAATAATTAAAAGATTAAATAGTATTAAATCATACTATTTAACTATAAAAATTAAAAGGAGTTTTAGCTTTTAAAGGAGGGTTCTATATATGGTCATATAGTCACGTACAGTAATCTTTTAAATTGATTGTGATAATCAATTGGATGAAACTAATCGACTGTCATATGCTATTAATTAATCGATTAATAAGTGTAATTTGGAGTTGTTAAGGCTGATTAAGTAATTTCTGTTCGAATTAAGTTCCTAGAGTTTTCTTGGATCTATTTACATAACATGCTACTAAGTTTAACTAATGTGTCACCTCAAAATAAGACATCTTAGATAGGTTTCGTACATTTTGTGTTGGTAGATGTATATCTATGCTAAAAGGAATCAACCGGAAGGTTGCTTTTATATATACCAGATATATGCACAAGGTAGTTTACAACTATGGAACAAGATATTATTTTTGTTCAGATCATGCACAAAATATATCAGCCCAAAGGAAGATATATTATGTGGCTGATTAAGATTGTTGTGAGTTATGGACCAAAATATAACTTATATAAAGTATCATATTATGTGCACAATGGGTTGGCCCAAAGGAAGGCACATTGTGTGGCCAATTAAAGTTTGAATTATATTAGAGAGTATCGCTAACAAATAATGTATCGGCCCAAAGAAAGGTACATTATGTTGGAACTCCAGGGTTGTTTTGATGTGATCAAACAAGTTAAGTTATGTTCTATGGTGTTTTAACCCTGTGTCTAAGTGTGCAGGAACTTAGGAGCACAGGAAGTCTAGCGGAAGACGCACCTAGCGAGAAGGATGATATGGACGGGCTTGGTGCGTCTGAGGGACGAGGCGCTGCGGAAGAGTACACCGGCAACGGGCTCGATGCGTCCGAGGGACGAAGAGTTGCGGATGAGTATGCTGGCGGACGAGAAGGAAGCACACGACGATTCCGAGAGACGAGAAGTTGGAGAGGAAGCCTGCTCGATAAGGTCGGAAGTTGGGTTCGGGTGAGCCCTATTCTGGATGGCCGAGATCACCAAGCAAGCGGAGCCGGAGTGGAAGACCCGGACCGAAGCGAGCTGAATCGGAGCAGAGGGTCCGTACAAAAAAAGTCAACATTGTTGACTTTCTTGGTCGGGGCGCTCGGAACCCTTCCGGGCGCCCGGACCTAGATTTTATCCAGATCACAGTAAAAAATGATCTATGCGAAAGGGATAAATTTTTATCCCCTTCTAGGTGTCTGGAACGCTTCCAGGCACCTCGGCCAAGGCTATAAATATAGCCTTGGTCCAAGAAGCTAATTAGAACAAGCAATTGCAAATTCTACACTTGCGCGCTTCTCTTGTCTAGTTTAGCCTCTCATTTCTTGTACGTCATTGCTGTAAGAGGATTCTCCGCCTGAAGGATATACTAGTGTGATTCATTCCTTGGATTAACAACCTCCCCAGTTGTAACCAAGTAAAAGTTCCTGTGCCTCTACCTTTTAGTTCTTTATTTAATTTTATGCAAGTGTTATTTTAAAAGTCTGAGAAAGGTTTTGTATTTTAAGTTGTGCAGGGAGATTCAATCCCCCTTCTAGTCGGCCCAACGCGGTCCAACATATTATGTTGTACTTGGTATCTCATAAAGAGCCCATTTATATGTATTTAAAATTTTATTTTATTTGCGTAATTTTATATTACTTATATGTTCTTGGCTTTAATTAAATCGTGAGTTTAAATAAATTTCTCTCTTTAAATTTCAGTGTAATCTATAACTACTAGCATTAATAACATCTCAACATTAACTGATTTGAATTTTACTGAATGGAAAGAATACGTGACCGTAGTCTTAGGCTACATGAACTTAGACTATGCATTAAGGAATGATCGTCCCGCATCTCTGACTAGTGCTACCACTATAGAGCAGAGGGTTGAATTTCAACTGTGGGAGAAATCAAATCACATATATTTGAGTATCATGAAGTTTTTCATACCGACATCAATAAAGGGCTCAATAGTAGAGAAAGGAGATGCTAGGAGTTTCCTAGACCAATTAGTAGATCGATTCACTTCAAATAAAAAGATCAAGACTATAACACTTCTTACGAAGTTAGTAACCATGCGATACAATGGTAAAGGAAATATAAGGTAGTAGTACATTATGGAGATGTCCAATAGAGCGACAAATCTGAAAGCACTAAAACTCGATATGTCTGAGGGTATGTTAGTGCATTTCATCTTGATGTCTCTACCTGCATAATTCACTCCTTTTAAGATATTATATAATACTCAAAAGGAAAAGTGGACATTGAATGAACTCATAGCTCAATGCGTGCAAGAGGAAGGGAGACTAAACATTAAGACATCTGAGAATTCTCACTTAGTATCTGGTTCTCAAAGTGCGAGCAAGAAACGAAAGAGGATCAATAACAAATGAAAAGGAAAGTAAACTATAGATTTTGGATGCAATGACCATAAGGAGCACAAGAAGAAGGGTAACAAATTCATTTGTTTCTTTTGTAAGAAGAAAAGTCATATGAAGAAAGATTGCCTCAAGTACGCCAACTGGCATGTAAAGAAAGGTAAACTTCTCAACTTAATTTGTTAGTTTGGAAGTCAATTTAGCTATTGTATCCACTGACACTTGGTGGATAGATATCGATGCTACTACTCACATAAGTGTCACTATGCAGAGTTGTCTCAAGAGCCGACTTCCGCTTGATGGTGAAAGATACATCTATATAGGAAATGGAAAGAAGGCTAAAGTAGAGTCAATTGGTGTTTTTAGGCTTTGTTTAGGAATCAATATTTTTCCAGATTTAGAAAATATATTTATTGTACATTCTTTTTGATTGAATTTAATTTCAATTTCTTATTTGGACAAATCAGGTTATTCTTGTTCATTTAGAAATAGAATTTTTAGTATTTTCTTTAATTCAGTGTTGGTTGGCAATGATTCTTTAGTTAATAAGATTTATAAATTGAACATCTTTACTCCTACGGTTGACAACGTAATAATGCATAGTATAGGTATGAAATGTAAATTGACCGATGAAAATTCTTACATGTTGTAGCATAGACGTTTAGGACATATATCTAAATAATGCCTAGAAAGGTTAATGCCACATAGAATTCTTGATTCCCTTGACATGTCAGACTTTGATATCTGCATAGAGTGTGTTAAGGGAAATACCACTAACAAAAGTAATAAGGGGGCTAGCCGTTATAGTGACATTTTGGAGCTAATACATACGCACTTGTGGATTATTTCTTAAGGTATCTTGGAATGGACACATATATTTTATTAGTTTTATAGATGACTATTCCAGATTTGACTATCTGTACCTTATTCATAAGAAATCATAATTTTTGGACATGTTTAAAATTTTTAAAGCCAAAGTTGAACTTCAACTAGGTAAGAAAATTAAAGTTGTCCGATCCAACCGTGGAGGTGAATATTACGGTCGATATGATGGATCAGGTGAACAATGTCCAAGACCTTTTGTGAACTACCTTGTTGGGTGTGGGATTGTGCCTCAATATACCATGCCTAGTAGACCCAATTAGAATGGTGCAGTTGAGTGTCGCAATCGAATCCTAAAAGACATGGTAAGAAGTATGATGACTTTCACTTCTCTACTAAAGTCTTTGTGGAGTGAAGCACTCAAGACTGTAGTTTATCTACTCAATATAATACCTAGAAAGGTGATAACTAAAACCCCATTTGAGATGTGGATGGTTAGAAAACCTAGCATTAGGTATTTACACGTTTAGGGTTGTCCAGTTGAAGCTAGGCCTTACATGCCTAATGAAAGGAAACTGGACTTAAGAATAGTTAGCTACAATTTTATAGGTTATTCTGAAAAGTCAAGAGGGTATAAATTTTATGATCCCTCTAATAGATCCTTCTTCCAAACAGGAAACACCAAGTTCATTGAGGATAGTAGCAGTAATAAAATCAAGGAAGTATCTTTTGAGGAAAGCATTGGTGATCCTCTTGTGGTCACTACTAGTGCGATCAGTAGCGGTAAGGTTACCATACCACACATTATGAGTATCACACATCCAGTGAACGTAGTGAACTAAAATATTCCCATGACATCTCCAATGCAATTGATGTTGGTGCGGTTAGCACTGACAGTCTAATTCAAGTTTTGATGAATGACAAAATAGGTTAAGTTAGTTTTGTTGTGATCTAATACTTTGACGAAGTGTGCAGGAGAAGCCCAGCTAGGTCGACGGGCCGACCGGATAGCTGGCACGAAGCTCAGCTAGGTTGACGGGCCGACGGATAGCTGGCACGAAGCCCAGCTAGGTTGATGGGCTAACCTGATAGCTGGCATGAAGCCCAGCTAGGTCGACGGGCTGATCTAATACCTGGCACGAAGTCCAGATAGGTCGACGGGTCGACGAGCTGACCAGACGTCTGGCAGGTAAGTTAAGTAAGTCACTGGAGGAGAGTGACTTGGTGAGGAGACGTTCCCAGTTAGGGAACTTAGGCGTCGATCCAACTTAGAACTATTTCAGAAATCTAAGTTGAGATCATGACTAGATTCCGGTCTTGAGGAGACAGAATCTAATTACTACTCTGTTTGATTATAAATTGTGCTAACTTTTATTTTACAGGGTAGTTTAACTTTTATTTTGCTTCAGACTAACATTTTCTTGTAGGAAAGGAATTTCTGGAGAATGGTGGTCCAGGCGCCCGGAGTTGGTCCGAGCACCCGAAAGAGATCCGGGCGCTCGGAAGGAAAAACTCATCTCATCGCAGATTTGGAGCACCTGATTGGCTGGACCTACGTTACGGTCCGGGCGCCCGGAAGGGATCCAAGCGCCCGGAGCATGCCTATAAAAGAAGGTCTCCATGGAGCATCAAACACAACAACTTCTTCTACAATTGCTCTGTTGCGCTCTGCCCCTGCGACGCTGCGAAGCTACTCCGACAACTTGCAGTTCAAGGTTTTTTTCTTATTATTGTCGGTATTTTGATTTAATAGTTCCTGTACCTTCTGTTGTAATCAATTTATGAACTATTAGTGATTGTCCAACGAAAGCACTCAACGAGTGTGAGCCTTGGAGTAGGAGTCGACAAAGGCTCTGAACCAAATAAAACTAGTTCTTGTTAGCGTTGTGATTTTCATTTTTCCGTTGCGTACTCGCTGCGAATTTTTCGATTGCTATTCACCCCCCCCCCCTCTAACACTTTCACAATACAACAAGTGATATCAGAATAGGTACCATTCTGATTTGGTGTAACCACCAATTAGACAAAGGGGGTGAAAGTTTTTTTCTTTCTTTCTTCTTTTCGATTTTAAGTTTTACGATATAGTCGAAACTGTATCATTACCTTTTGGGAAATTATTTTTTTTCATAGAAATTAAGCTGAACTGGTACAACACCAATTCAGTTTTATTTTATTTTATTTTAATCCCGCTCTACTAATCCAAGACCAAGTCTTGGGATTCATTTTTTTTTCTTTTCTCTCCTTGTGTGTAGGATCAATGTCTCAAATCAAAAGTTTTAGCACAGTTCGTCCACTTCTATTCAATGGTGATGACTTCCCCTACTGGAAGAAATGTATGGAGGTCTACTTAAAAATTGACTTCGACCAGTGGTTCAGCGTCACTCGTGGCTACAAGGCGCTTGTCGACAACTCCGGGAATCCATTGGACCTGGGACAATGGAATCTGGACACGAAGAAGAAAGCCCAGATGGATTTCAAAGCACTCAACACACTGCAATGTGGGCTGACGAAGGAAGAACTGAACCGAGTGGGATCACACCAGAACGTAAAAGAACTCTGGGGCAAGCTCGTCGAACTTCACGAGGGAACCAGTGACGCCAAGGTAACCAAATGATTCTTTTAAATAAGTTATTTAATATTAAGATGCAAGAAGGAGAATCCGCGAGTCAGCTCCACACAAGGATCAAGGACATCCAAAACATACTTCACGCTATCGGCCACCAAATGGAGAACCGCGATTTGATCAGGTATACTCTAAACGCGTTTCCTCGAAATGCATTGTAGGCATCCATCATGGATGCCTACAAGATTTTGAAGAATCTTTCTAAATTAAAGTTAGATGAGTTATTTTGTGAACTTGAGCTAACGAGCAAACTAACGCCCGAACCGAGAAAGGTATCACTCCTTTTGTAAGTTCCTCCAAGGAAAAGACAAAGACTAAGCCTGAACCTGAAGATGAGTCTGACCAAGATTCAGAAGACGAAGAGTACCTGGTGAACTTGGTAAGAAAGATGTTCACCAAGAGAAAGAAGAACTTTAGTAGGAAGGACCTGCAGAAGATCAACTCCACAACTGAACCAAGAAACATGACCTGCTTCGGATGCAACAAGAAGGGTCACTACAAGAACGAGTGCCTAAAATTGAAGAACGATAAGTCAAAGACAACCAAGAAGAAGACACTTAAAGCAACGTGGGGCAATTCATCTTCAGAAGAATCAGAAGCCGAAGAGCAGAGGCATCAAAGCCACCTCGCGTTGATGGCCCGCAAGTCAGAATCAGAGAACGAATCGGAAGACGAGTTCAAACCCGAATCGAGCCACGAGTCCGTACTTGTTTCCGAAGGTCCCGAGAAGGTATACCTTAGTTTAAGTAAAAAGTTTTTTAAAATTATTACATGTTTAGATAGAAAGTTAACTGCAATTGAAAATCAAAATAAAATGCTCCTTGAGGAGAACCAACACCTCAACGAACAAATTACAAATTCTAATCCAAATCAAGTTTTAACACTTGAGGAGGAAAATTCAACACTAAAAACTAAAATCATAAAACTAAAAGGGATTTTAGAAAAATTTACAGCTAGATCTAAAAATTTAGATCTTATCTTAAACAGTTAAAAGGTTATTTACAGTAAATCTAGACTTGGATACAAGTCAAATTCAAATAAATCATTTATATCTCTAATAACTCAAAACAAACCACAAACTAAAACTTGGGTTCCGAAAGCGTGGCTAAATACGTAAGTAGGATTAAATAAATACTATGTACGTAAAAATAAAATATATTATGTGAAATTAAATAAACCAAAGTAAAAAACCTAAATCAACTAAACTTAAACCAAACCATAGAAATAACTATAAAACCAACTTAAACCAAGATTATTATCAAGTTGATTACAATTATAAAAGTAATCAACATAAACCCAAAACTAAATTTAACACAGATCAATAATTCAGGGAGAGACTCCAAACTAGTTGACACCTCCAAAAATAACCTATCCGGTAGGGTAATTAGGATTAGTTTAAAAAGGGACTCAGTTTAACTTGACGTATGGTATTGGTGAAGTTTTGGATGATAGTAGGTTAGGGAAACTCAGTCTATACATGTCTAGGAAGATATGACTTCAACTTGGTGCATTTGGCCGAGTGGAACTAACTGAAGCTACCCCTTACGAATCCTAACTAGTTAGACCAAGGTTTTGTACTAAGTTCAGTGGATAAGACTATTTGGAAAACCTTGAAGGCATGGTTACTCTAATGATATCCAGGTGACTCACCATAACCCAGAAGTTTATCCAAAGAATACATATTTGTTGAGCCTAAAGCTAAACCTGAATCTAACACAAAGTTAAACCAAACCATGAAAATGAACTTGACTCATCTCACAAAAATTATAGGATTCCCTAATTGAAAACTTAGATCGGGTGAGATGACTAAGGACCTAAATTAAATTAAATTTTAATTAAATCAATTCAAATTAAATTTTTAACTAAATTAAATTAAATTTTAATTAAATAAATTCAAATTAAATTTAAATTATATTAAATTTTAATTAAATCAATTCAAACTAAATTTTAATTAAATTAAATAAATTTTAAATAAATAAAATAAAATAAAATAAAATTAAGTTAAATTAAAATTAAATTAAATTATTACAATAATTATTTTAACTTTAAAAATATTTGTAACTATAAAAAATTATATTATCTTTAAAAAATATTTTTAAAAAACTTTTGAAATTAAATTATTTTAACTTTAAAAATTATTTTTAAAAAAAATCCTTTTAACTTAAATTATTACAAAAATTATGTTAACTTTAAAAAATTATTTTAACTTTTAAAATTTTAGTTTTATTTTAAAAAAAAATATTTTAACTTTAAAAATTTCATTTTAACTTTAAAAATTTCATTTTAACTTTAAAAAATTATTTTAACTTTAAAAATTATTTTAAATCTTTTTAACTTAAAATTTTAGTTTAAAAATTATTTTAACTTTAAAAATTTTATTTTAACTTTAAAAAAATTATTTTAACTTTAAAATTATTATTTTAAATTAAAAAAAATATTTTAATTTTAATGTTTTTTATAAAATCTTTTTAACTTAAAAAAATGTATTTTAAAAAATCTTTTTAACTAATAAATTATTTTTATTTTAAAATTTTTTCTTAAAAATTATTTGAAAATTTTTTCTTAAAAATTACTTTAAAAATTATTTTAACATAACAATCATTTTAAATTAAAAATTTATTTTAAATTATTTTAAAAATTATTTTATAAATCATTTTAACTTAAAAATCATTTTAACTTTAAAAAATTATTTTAAAATCATTTTTACTTAAAAAATTATTTTAAAAATTATTCTAGAAATCATTTTAACTTAAAAATTATTATAAAATCATTTTAACTTAAAAAATCATTTTAAATTATTTTAACTTAAAAATTATTTTAACGTAAAATAAATTATTTTAAAAAATTGTTTAACTTAAATTTTTTTTGTTTAACTTAAAAACTACCTTAAAAATTATTTTCAACTAACTTAATCTTAACTAAAACTTAAATTAAATTTAGATTTAGATTTAAATTAAATTAACTAAAAATCCACTTAACTAAAAATTAAAATTAAATTGAGTAAATTAAAATTAAGTTAACTAAAAATCAACTTAACTAAAAATTAAAATTAACTAAAATAAATTAAAATTAAATAAACTTAAAATTGAAATTAAAATTCATATTAAATTAAAATAAATTAAACTAAAACTAAAGTAAATTAGACTTGACCTTACATTAAAAGGTTAATTAAACCTTAATCTGAATTTAACTCAATCAATCTTAATTTCAATGTTAATTAAAATCTTAACTTTACTATAATTAAATCATAATTTATATTAAATAAAGTTTGACTTATATTGAACCTTAAAATTACTTAACATGGTTTAATAACCTTAATAAATTTAAACTCGAATTAATACCAACCTTAAAAATCCTACTTAAGTTAAATTTAATAAAAAGATGAAGTGACATAAATAATTTTTTTTATTATATCTAAGACTTTCATTAAATCAATTAACTCAATAATTTAATACAAAATTTAAGTTGTTTTAATCAAATAAGTATTGGATTGAGCTACTTATTATTGAGTTAGTAACAAATCAATTCTTAACTTATTATGGATTAATTTAAATAACCTTATTTTAATGAAACTTATATAAGCATATATATAGAAATACTTATGCAAATAATAAACTTTATAAACATAAGTGTTACTAAATCTCCTAAAACACTTAGGTAGAAAAATATGTTAAGGCTTTGAAATTTAATATACCCAAACCTTAGTGTTAACTGAAGGGGAGAGATAAATTAAGGGAGAGTAATAAATTAAGCGGGAATATCAAATTTAGGGGGGAGTATCAAATTCAAGGAGAGATCAAATATTTTTTAATATTTACTTAAAAAAAATTATTTCCTTAAGTTTTTTAAATTCCTTAGTTTTTTTTCTTTATCAAATTTCTCTTTAAAATCTCTTTTGAAAATCCTACCTCAATTTAAAAAAAAAACTTTGAAAATCTTATGTTAAATGTTTTTGTCAGGTTCAGGGGGAGGATTAATTGTTTTCATACTTATTATTTTCTCTTCTTTGAAAATATTTTTGCAAAATTATTTTTGAAAAGTATTTTTCATTTCCTTAAAAATACTTTAGCAAAATTATTTTGAAAATTGCTTTACTTTTGTAAACTCATTTTTTTACTATTTTGAAACTTGCTTTAATTTTGCAAACTTAATTTCATAAACTTATTTTTGAAAATGGCTTTCTTAAACTTATTTTTGAAATTTGGCTTTCATGAGCTTATTTTTAAAAATTGGTTTTTATAAACTTATGTTTGAAAATTAATTTTAAAAAATTGCCTTAATTTTGCAAGCTTATGTTTGAAAATTGGTTTAATTTTGCAAAACTTGTTTTTCAAAAGTACTTTGAAAATTACTTTAATTTTGAAAACTTATTTAAACTTACAAAGTTAGTAGGTTTTAGCCTTAATATTTCTGATAAAAAGTTAGCTATTTTTCCATAAACTTAATTGTTTTGAAAAAAATTAAAGGATGTTGAAAATTATTTTTGATCTCAAAGCTTATATATATATTTTTGCCTAAAATGACTTTTTCAAAATCTTCCTAACCCGTCAACTAGTCTAGACTTCGTGCCAACTATCAGATCAGCCCGTCGACCTAGCTGGGCTTCGTGCTAGCTATCAAGTTAGCCCGTCGACCTAGCTGGACTTCATGTCAGCTATCAAGTCAGCCCGTCGACCTAGCTAGGCTTCATGCTAGCTATCAAGTCAGCCCATCGACCTTGCTGGGCTTCGTGCCAGCTATCCGGTCATCCCGTCAACCTAGCTGGGCTTCGTGCTAGCTATCTGATCGACCCGTTGACCTAGCTGGGCTTCTCTTGCACACTTCATTAAAGTGTTAGATCATAATGAAACTAACTTAACCTATTTTGTCATTCATCAAAATCTGAGTTAGACCGTCAGTGCTAACCGCACCAACAATCTCCCCCTTTTTGATGCAATGACAACCTAGGTTAAGTCAACTGATACAGATCATCTGGAGGTGATTGAATATTCAGACTATGATTTTACTGGATTCTTGGTTAGCAGGAGATCTACTTCGGGCTATATTTTCATGCTTTCTGGAGGAGCTAAGTCTTGGAAGATTGTCAAGCAGATGCTAGTTGACACTTCTACTATGGAGGTAGAGTTGGTAGTATACTACGAAGCATCCAATCATAGGATTTGGCTGCAGAACTTCATCACATCATTACAAATCATTGATGACATTGACAGACCACTGAGGATCTACTGTGATAATAAAGTTACAGAACTTTATGCCAAGAACAACCGCAGTTCATCGAAGTCTAAACACATCAAAATCAAGTTTCTAGCTGCTAAAGAAAGAGTTTAGAGTTGCCAGATTATGGTAGAGTACATCATCACAGATTCCATGCTGGTCGATCTACTCACTAAAGGCTTGGTGCCTAAGATGCTTCATGCATATATTGTGGATATGAGAGTCATTTTTATGGAAGAAGCACTCATCTAGTAGGAGTCTGTATTTATTGCTCTATGTTGATTAATAAAGATAAACATTTGTTTTGGTTATTGCACGTACTTAAAGTTCAAAACATTAATGGAATTTATATGTTTGTTTGACATTCTAACTATGATATCATTATTTACTGTTACTGTTGGGAGATTGCTGGTTATTATCTCTAATTAATAGTCTTAATTGTAAGTTGTGCATATGAGTACAAACTGGACTCATTAAAGTGATCTAACTTAGAATTATTGAGTTCGGTTATTGAATGTAGATCTTGTATGTGTAGAACATATAGTCTCGCATATATTATCATCTATATGCTGATAATAGATGTTCACTATATATAGGGACCTATAGTCCTGCATCTATTATTATATATGGGTTGATAATAGATTTTCACTATATATAAGGTTGGTCCCTAAGAGTTTAGGGAAAAATCTTGACATAGTTTCTTATTCTCCATTGACAAGAAACTTTACGACGTTGCCATCCCCTAAGTTCCTTGGAAGATCCTCCCCATTTGCTTCTGCTTCTTCTTCCTTAGGGTCTTCTAGATGATGCTACAGGACAAATATATGGTTCTTCAATCAGGTTCTTTGTTATTATGTTTATGTATTTATTATCTTATGCCATGTTTAATTGATGAAACTAGATCTTATTGTTCTTATATTTCCTATATGTGAGTTCTTTATGTTTTAGAATTCATGCAGTTTAGGTTTTTACAAGAACTATCAAGTCTTGCATTAGGAGTGGTTAGAAGTCGACACTTGAGAAAGCTAACTTAGCTAAGATCCTCTACAGCTAGCCCCTAACATGGTCGCTCGATGATAACAACCATTTTGACATATTATTTTGGCTCTTATACTTGACGTTTCTATCCTCTTGTATGGTTAAATGTTAATTCATATTTTATTTTTAAGAGTTTGGATTTATTTCGAGCTTCGATGCCAATCTTCCTACATTTAGAGCATTATATCTAAAAAAAATATCTTGTCTTGTAGAGAATTAAAGGTGAGCCTGGACTTGAATTGAACCAATTGAACACAATGTTAGGATTAAGGAGAAGTTGATTCATCTTGGCACAGTTAAATTTGGAGTTGGTTCGATTGGGAAGAGAAGCCAGTTCAATTAAGATTTGGTTTATAGTCAGATAGTCAATTTAACTTCAACTCAAACCAATGTATCCCTCATCGTGGTTCAAGTATTGATGTTGGTTCAATAATGAAGACAGTCGATTCATCTTTATTGGGTTCACTTCCATCATCTTGGTCCATGATGGGCGGAAACTGCAAGTACACGAATGTTATTAAGTAATAAAAGATATCAATCCTACGGAGATTGTAAAATCGAGACCAGTCAAAATCATGAAGCATGTTATCTAGATAATCAAAAATCACATAGTTGAGAAAGAAAACGAATCTAGAAAACACAAGAAGTCTTAGGAGAAATATGATCCTGAAGGAGCAATTCTAGAATTTCAATTTCGCTATGATGACTATTGACACCTTAAATACTATTAACTCTCTTACTTCAATGTTTATTTTCATTAATGTGGTCTATCTAGATGTAGCCGGTATAAACTTTGGAATTATACCAGCTTGTCTACCCAAACACGAGGCCTACTTTAAAGGTAGTCTTACTAAAGCAACCACATTCTCAAGAAGGTTCTTGTCACAAAACCTCACGATCCTCTAGGTGTTATTCTCTACGTCATGACGCTTAATCGGGGTAAACCCATTAGGCTATGTGATAGCCAATGATACCCTCGTGAGGTTTTGAACTACTTTCATGAACAACTCCCCACGTCTCGGTCTTTATGGGTCAAAGAGTTGGGTTCACCTTTTGGTCCTTCCCCGAGTCCCGTGAGATATGAAGATGTATGGTTAGTCTTATAATCATATATGTGCAATAAAGATGGATCATGAATAAATATATCATGCAATAAGAAAAGATGAATAAATAGATAAACAAGTGCCAGCCAGTCAATTGAGCTACTCTCTTATCCTAAAATTATGAGTTCAACACCATGGAGATGAAGTTACAACCAAAAGATTGTTGGTTGCTACTCGGAAAATCTAGAGGTTCTACTGTACAAAAATTTTGTACAAAGGTCTGAACCTTTTCCTAGCTACCATGTGTTCTTTTAAATTAAATTTTGGATCGCCTGCGGAACTTAACACGTTTGATCCAAAACTTAATCTATTTGTTCTTTTAGGTTTTGACTTGGATCTCCTGCGGAACTTAACACGTTCAACCCAAGTCACCTTAAGTTATTAATTCCATTAAATATTAATTTCCATAATTGGTTCCCAGTACTGACGTGGCGAGGCACATGACCTTCTTGGATATGGGAGCAACCACCACCGACTAGACAAAACCTTTTATGGAAAGCTAATATTTAATTTCCTAAAATAACTTTAGGTTAACCGAAAGGAACAATCAAATCACAAGGAAAAGAAAAAACAAAAGAACACAACATCGAAAAACATATTTGAAATCCTAGAATCGTAAGCCTCTTGTATTTGGTATTATTTCAAAAAATAACTAGTATGATGCGGAAAGAAAAATTACTAGTTATACCTTTTAGAAAGACCTCTTGATCTTCTACCGTATTCCTCTTCTAACCTCAGACGTTGTGTGGACAACGATCTTCCGAGATGAGAAACCACCAAACACCTTCTTCTCCTCCTAGCTAGGTTTGGCCAAAACAAGAAAGCTTCACCAAGGAAGAAGAAAAAAACACCAACCAAGCTCCAAGGGATGCAAGCTTTCTCTCCTTCTTCTTCTTCTTCTTCTCCAAGTAGTATCCGGCCACCACAAGAGCTCCAATCCAAGAGAAAGGTTCGGCCACCACAAAGAAGAAGAGGGGAAGAGAGGTTGGCCGACCACACCAAGGAATAAGAGAGGGAGAAAATTAATAGAGGTTGTCACTCATGAAGGCACCCCAACCCCCTCTTTTATATTCCTTAGCCTTGGTAAATTAGGAAATTTAATTACAATAAAATTTCCTTAATTTCCTTGACATGATTTAATTGATAAAAATAAAATAAAATTTCCCAATTAAACTTACATTGGTCGGCCACATCATAGAGAAGCAAATTAGATAAGTTTCAATCAACAAATTAAAACTTCCTAATTTGTTTCCGAAAATTTTAAAAAATAAAATTTCTCTTCAAAAATCCCTTCATGGTTGATAAAAAGAAATTTCTATAATTTTAATTTTTCAACATGTGAATAATTTTTAAAGAGAAAATAAAATATCTCTCCAATCTACAAATAAGGAAAGAGATCTAATCTCTTTCTTTAATCTTTTGTAGATCCTTTTTAAGAGAGACATTTTAATTTTAATTCTCTTTAATAAATTATATCTTCCACATAATAAAAACTAAAATTAAAATTCTTTTTAATTTAATTATGGCCGGCCCTCTCTAGCTTGGGTTCAAGCTAGGGCCGGCCACCCATAAACCAAGCTTAGGCCGACCCTAGCTTGGCCGACCCCCTTTAGGTGGGTATAGAAGGTGGGTATAGGTGAGTATAGTACTCTATAAATAAGAGGCTACGATAGGGACGAGAGGAGGAATTGGTTTTGGTCTCTCGATAAAATTAAGCATCTCATGTTCGCCCCGAACACACAACTTAATTTTATCAATAATAATTCATTCCACTAGAGAACTATTATTGAACTACCGCACCAATCCCAAATTATATTTTTGGGCTCCTTCTTATTATGAGTGTGTTAGTCTCCCTGTGTTTAAGATATCGAATGTCCACTAATTAAGTGAGTTACTGACAACTCATTTAATTAATATCTTCATCCAAGAATAGTACCACTCAACCTTATCGTCATGTCGGACTAAGTCCACCTGCAGGGTTTAACATGACAATTTTTATGAGCTCATCTTGGGGACATTATCAACCTAGATTACTAGGACACAGTTTCCTTCTATAATCAACAACACACACTATAAGTGATATCATTTCCCAACTTATCGGCCTTATTGATTTATCGAACTAAATCTCACCCATTGATAAATTAAAGAAATAAATATCAAATATATGTGCTTGTTATTATATTAGGATTAAGAGCACACACTTCCATAATAACTGAGGTATTTGTTCCTTTATAAAGTCAGTATAAAAGAAACAACCTCAAATGGTCCTACTCAATACACTCTAAGTGTACTAGTATAATTATATAGTCAAGATAAACTAATTTCTAATTACACTACGACCTTCCAATGGTTTGTTCCTTTCCATTTTGGTCGTGAGCTACTGTTTATAATTTATAAGGTACTGATAACATCATCTTCTGTATGTAGCACCACATACTATGTTATCTACAATATAAATTAATTGAACAACTACAAATAAATGTAGATAATTTGACCAAATGTGATTATTTATTCAAAACAAATGTTTACAAAAGCTTAGGCTTTCAGTATACACTCCAACAAAGATAAGAGGAAGACATCCTATAACTCGAATCAAAAGAGAAAAGAAAAGAGGAAGCTTAGTCATTATTGGAAATACAATCAAAATATCACATTGAAAAGATATGAAAAATATCATGAGTTTAAAAGGGATGAAGATATATATCTCCATTAGTATGATATCTTTTGGGTAAAATATAAAAATAAAATCATGAGAGCTTAGGTCCAAAGTGGATAATATCATACAATTGTGGAGATATGTAAATTTCTTTGGTCCTAACAATCATGATGTTGCTAGTGTCTTCGGAAGAATTTTCAAGCTCCAGGTGGACGAAAACTTCGACAACTCTAGGTGACCATGTCAGGTCATGGAACCTCCGTGTCTGCTTCATTTTTCATCTAACTTTGGCTAGATGAACACACTCATGTCATGAGACATAGTCATAGCATGTTTCTTTCTTTAAATTTACGTTCTAAAGCTTTTAGCTCCAATTTTACATTCTGTCAATCAAAAAGTGCAAAGAGCATGTCTTCAGAACAAAAAAAAAAAGTGAAAACAATAAAAGAAGATGAAAGTATGCAAGATATACTTATTTGATGAAGCAAAATCCATATAAAACAATACTTTAAACCATACATGAAATACACACATCAAATACCCCCAGACTTGAATCTTTACTTGCCCTCATGCAAAACCTGTAATTTAAATCTATGTGTGTGAGTGATGCATCATAGTCGCTAATGAATCAATCTAGTCTTATCATATAGTTTTACTTATGAGCAGAGATAATCAAATTTCCCTAATTTGGCATAACTAAAAGTTATATGTGTTTATTGTAAAAAGTGGTTTAACTCTTTCTAGTTTCAACCTCCAATCCTAGTCAAGTAATCATCTAACTATGTTCCTAATGCTTCCAACAATAGACACTTACCTGCCACATGGAAGGTTTGTTCCCCCAAAATGTCATGTATTGTCTACACAAGAACTCAAAGAAGTACTCGGTATTAAGGGAAATATAATAGGTATTTCTCCAATAACCTAACTCGGTCTCAAAGTGATACCATATCGGTTTCCACTCACAATAACTATTTTTTATCTCATACTCTTTCCTTTTTTCACAATGCTCAAGAAACTCTTTTTTTTTGTACAATCTTTCTCTCTCTCTTTTTATTTTTATTTATTATTTTGGCGGGGTTTGATTTTTTTTCAATGAGTACCATGATTCGAGTTTTTTTAGTAACTAAATGTAGTGAATAGAGATCTTAAACAACTAGGCCAATATCAAAATTCTTCTACTCAAGTCATACTACCACTGATAGAAGAAAATAGATTGCTAAGCATATTGGCATACTATCACAAGAATATAAAGTTTATCATACTAGAATCATGCTATAAGAAACAAACAAACAATACATGATGGCATGACAAGCATGATAATGCAATATAATAATAATAATAATAATAATAATAATAATAATAATAATAATAATAATAATAATAATAAAAATGATGATGCAAAAAGAAACATAACAAAATTAATTAACTAACTAATTAACCAAACACTCCTAAATTTGAATGATTCATTATCCCAATGATAAAGAAAATCAATACGGAGGAGGAGGTGGAAAATGAGATAATTAAGGAAGGTTACCTAGATATTCATGTCAGTTGTATATGTGTTGATTTGTTGGTTGGTCCTCTGCATCAAGTTGTAATTCTCCTCTCTTTGCCACTACTGCTCTTGGAGTAGCTGATGTGTCGCCTCAGCTTGGAAATGATCACTAGCCTATGCATAGAACTCCTCCACCCTTTGAAAATGTCACATGCCATTGTACCACTCATTTGAAATGTGTCTCTGCTCCTCTCAGAAGCGTCTATGCTCAACCTGCTTTGCTTGGATGACGTTGATGGTGTTGGGATATGTTCGATGCGGGTGTGTGCTAGAACATGTTTCATAAACATGCGCAGCAAAAAATAAAACAATAATTCCTAATTATTACATCACACCCATCACACACATACAAGGATACAACATACTAAATATAATCACATAATTAAAATTTTATGGAAAGTAAATTTACGGTAGGTATACCTTACGAATGACCTCTAACAAGAAGGACATCAACCGTATCTACGTTGTCGAACCTCGCTTCTATTCGTATCCACGCTGAGCTCCTTAAGACAATTCCTTGAGTACAAGCCTCTCCTTCAGAAGTAACTAGTCACGAGCAAAGAAGAGGGATCAAGAAGAAGAAGAGAAGTACACAAGGGAGAGTTTTTCTCCCTTGTGGTGGTCAGGGCAACAAGGAGTAACCTCTTGTTGGTGGCGGGAGAGAGAGGACAGGGAGAGGAGGATTAGGTTTCTAAAAGTCAATCAATCAAATAATGAAACTTGTGTCTAATTCTCTCTTAATTACATCTATATATAATCCTTTTTAAGGAGTTGGATAAGAAAGCCCAAATCCAACCCATTATCCCTTAACTAAAAATTAGCACATTAACCCCTTAGTTTGGTTCACAACTAAACCAAGTTGGTTCATGACTAATTCATGATTAAATCAAATATGGTTTAACTCTACCATAAGAGATATACTTCATTCGTGCTTCCATCATGACAAATATTTCTATACTTGTCTTATGTATGGTCCAATCAAATATTTATCTTTTGATCTAAGAAACATATTTTTTAACTTGTTTTACATCTTTTAGAGACTCGTTAGTACATGTGACCTAATAGATTTCCAGTTTATCTTGGTTGTTCATAATTAACTACTTAATTATAGAACGATCATGAGTAGCACCTAGCAGTACATCATGATCCCTAATTAGCTGGAAAATCATAGTTGATCTTAGAACTAATTCTAAACCCTTCAGCAACTACAGTGAGTCATGCTTTATTCCTTTCACTCGTCTTATGCCCACTTGATTTAGAACATGATCTATGTGTCTGTCCCAACTAGACTAACTCTGTCATACCTAGCCCAAGTAATACTTCCTCGTTCTACGAATTCAAATTACTCATACATGTGTACAACAGTCTTGTATTCTTAACATATGATACTTTGGCCAAAGACTTTGAATAATAATTATAACGAGTGGCCATAGGGTATACATCTCCTCGCAAGGAGTGGTGAATCCTCTATAGGCTATCCAAACATCTTCAGGTATTTTGACTTATACCCAATCATCCCGGATCCATACCTCAATGAAGTGCTTGCTTAAGATGTCAAAGTATAAGTTTCCATGACCAAGATAACTTATATACCTTAAGTCAAAGAAAACTTATACTCGAGCTACAGTAAGAGCTTCACGACAAATCCATATATATAGATAACTATATGAAGTCTTATAGTAAGTCACTCCAATGAACTAGTTACCATAACTAGCATTCACGTTTATCTCTCGACATCCTAATGTCTCCAGCTAATGAGAAAATAGCTTCTTGGCGAACCAAGGAGTATAATCCATGCCAGTCTTACATAATTGATGATGTCTGAATGCATCAATTTGATGACTAGGAAAATTCCAATACGTTCATAATTATACATGTAGAGATAATCACTAGTTATAATCCAATCAAAATTTCTCTCATGCTATAAATTGTATTGCGGGCATTCAGTAAATGATTTTAAAACAATCAAATATATAATATGCACTCAAATAGTAAATCTATATTTAGTAAAAATTGTAAGACGATTGCTTTAGGACATCTCTCAAAATCTAACAGATAGAAGTTTAGATATATGAGAAGTTAAACCTCGAGTGCCTTGCAGAAGAATCACCAAAAGCATTATAATGCCTAACATGTTCGGGTCGAGAGGACAGAGCTCTAGGAAGCTCCATGGGGACTTGTGAGACATTGGTCATGCGCCAATTGACTTGTTCCAAACTGTGGTTCGATCAAGATAGGGCAATCAAAAGTTTTTCAATTTCCTCTTTGCCCCCCCCCCCCCCAAATGGAAATTCAGAGCACAAATTGAATTCTTCCAAAGTCTAATTATATTAACCCCCAATGGAAATTCATAGCCAAAATTGAATTCTTCCAAAGTCTAATTGTATTTTTTTATTGAACATTCAAAAAGTAATTTTTCCCTCATGATACCCCTCTTCCATTAGAATGTTGGCTTCTACAAAGCTCAAACACTCAAGGGTAACTCTAGGGTAGGTGGGATATTTCATACTCATTAAATCATCTCAACATATTCTATTTATCATCCAATTGATATCATCCCTAATTCCTAGAGTCTCTAAGGCATGATCATCAACATATCAAGTACTAACAATCTTATGTCTTGCAAGGATATCATATCAGTTTTTATGATCATTATCATGAAAAATAATTTAGTAAGAATTATCGTTATCCTCATCGCACGCCTTACTCTTGCCTTTCTCCTTGGAGCTTGAAGCTTCTCTCTATTTCTGGCACTTTCAACATCTTGAATTCCTACAAAAAAGACTTGGACAAGAAAAATTCAAACTAGGGGTTAG
Organism: Zingiber officinale; assembly: GCF_018446385.1. Classification (NCBI taxonomy): domain Eukaryota; kingdom Viridiplantae; phylum Streptophyta; class Magnoliopsida; order Zingiberales; family Zingiberaceae; genus Zingiber; species Zingiber officinale. Next base: position 133,966,181 of record NC_055997.1, on the reverse strand, counting down.
GGTTAGAGAAGAAGTGAATGGAAATAGAAGGAGAAGTGCAAGAGGAGAATAGCCCTTATATTGGGAATGGAGCAAGGGAGTGCTTAGGAGAAAGAGGAAGAAAAGAAGAGAGGTTCTTCTCTTAGAACCTCAGATCAAAGATTGGGTGAGAAAGAGTAAGATCTCTTCCTTTCTTGGAAGAGGAGAGAAACATGTTGGTGCGGGAAGCATCCGACGATCGAACCTATGTTTTGATTATGTCAAAGGGTTCAAAGTTAAGGTGTTTTGGTTTCTAATATGTTGAACAAGTTTGCAGGAAAGTCCTAAGTGGAACTTAGGCAAAAGTCCTAACTACGGTTAGGCAGGTGAAAAATCCTAGGGGTGGTAACCCTAGGTCCTAGGGGGTGGTAACCCTAGGTGGAGAAAAGTCCTAGCTGCGGTTAGGCAAAGGGAAAAACCCTAGGGGGTGGTAACCCTAGGTCATAGGGGGTGGTAACCCTATGCGGAAAGTCGTGGCAGGTCGATGGCTTCAGGCAAAAGTCCTAGGGGGTGGTAACCCTAGGTGGAAAGTCCTGGTGTCGCAAACCAGGTGAAAGACTGGACTAGTCGGGAAGCGGATGTCCAGCAGAAAGTCCGGAAGCGTCGAGTGCTGAGCAAAAGTCCAGTCGATCTGGAGGACCAAGTATGTAATCTCCGAGTGGAGTAGGTGAGGACGTGTTCTCCGTAGAGGGATGGCGTCGGGTCGACCTAGGGTTTCAGGAAACTCGAAGTCAGCAGTTCGAATCTTGTCAAAACTTTCATTATTATCATTCATTATGTTTACGTGCTAACTTTGTTTTGCAGGGTATGTGTTTGGGACTAACACATTTTGCGAGAACAAAGGAGCAAGTTACAACTTGGATGAGCGATGTCCAGGCGCCTCCATGGAGCTTGGAGGCGCCTCGGTCGAAAGCGCAGAAGGTTGGGCGCCTTAGATGAAGTTCAAGGCGCCTTGGGTCGAAGGTTGGGCGCCTTGGGAGGTGAAGGCGCCTTGAACTGGATGAAGTTCGACCAAGTCTGTGCTGATCTCCGGGTGACTCGGCTGTTTAAGGCGCCTTGAAGGGCTTCAAGGCGCCTTGACCCTTAAGGGGTCTCGAGCAGCAGCACCAGAACAACAGATACCAAGTAATCTCTCGTCAACGTGCTGCTCCAGAAAACATTCCGAAGTGTTGCTACAAGTGCCCGACGACCCGAAGCTTCAGATTTAGCATTTCTTGTTGTCGGTATAATACTTATAGCTTTTAATTGTACTCATAATTATAATCTTTTAACGAGCTTATAGTTGTTGCCCACGGAAAGCGATCAAGGATCGCGGGCCTTCGAGTAGGAGTTGCCTTAGGCTCCGAACGAAGTAAAATCTCTCGTGTCTCTCTGTGTGTATTTGCTCTTTATTCCGCTGCGTGTTTTTAAACTCTGATAGTTCTTCGATTTAACCGAACGATTTAGCCACGAGTGCTATTCACCCCCCCCCCTCTAGCACGTCTCGATCCAACAAAACCTAGGGTTTCTTAACAAGCACTACTTCTTGAGACGAGGAGGAAAAAAATGAAATCAAAGGCTTTAGGAGGCCTTGGAAGCACTTGATATCGGGTTGGAAGAAGAGAAAGAAGATTTTAAGAGGCAATGACAGGCACAAGTTGGGCATGGGGGAGAGCACGAGCATAAAGAGGTTTAAAAAACCTCTTCACGTCGTAGCACAATCGTGTTAGATAGCACATCTTGGTCATGCCCGATTCTGTGAACATGTCCCTCATGCCTTGTTTTGGGCACGGCTAGGTCGTATCCCCTATTGAGACATTTTTTTACACAATCGTGGTTGGGTACGATGGTGTTGGGGAACATAGCTAGGCCATGTTCTCCTATGAGGTTGTGGGTATGACTGTGTCTAGTGACACGACTTGGTCGTGTTCTATGTCGGATTTTCTCCCACGCCCATGGAGGTTGTCATGGCCAACTCGTGGGTGTCTTTGGCCCTAAAATAAGTCAAAATAAAAACTAAAATGAGAAATAAAAAGAAAAAAAATCAAAGCCGCAACAAAAGAGAACTTTAGTTGCCTTCCAAAAAGTACTTGTTTCAAGTCACCATTTCGACCCCTGTTTTAGTTTTGGCTTAAAGCTTTTGTCTTGAGGGGAGTGTGCCCCCCTCCTCTATATCAAATTCCATCATGAGGCCCAATTACAACTTTGCTCATGCCGGAATAACATTCTTGTTGGTCATCTCCTTCAGTTCTACCTTCTAATTCATTGGGCTTGGTGATCCATCTGGTGAATGTTCATCAAGTTCGCTCTTCTAATTCATTGGGCTATGTAAGATCGAGATCGACGCTAGAGGGGAGTGAATAGTGTTAAGAATTTTTACAATAAAAATAATTGTTAGAACAGTGGAAATAATAAATTAACTTAGACTAATTCAATCAAATAAGACAAAGACTATATTGAAATTTAACAGTATAAGCATGTAAATTGATCAACTAAATCAGAAGTATAGATACATAGTAGTTTTAAAATTTTAATTTTAAGTTTTAATTTCTCCTAGATGGAAAAATCATACAGAAAAAGAATCTAAAAATTAAGCACAATAAAAAGGATTAAGGCAACACTAAAACACTATGAAATTGTTACTTTAAATATTGTCGATCAAAAATGAAGTGCGTGTCACAGCGTGTTGCAACACAGAAAGCAAAAAAGAGTACTTAGATCAATAGACAGAACTAGATAATTGAGCAAGGGATAAATTGAAATCTCTGCCTTAAAGTTCCCTATATAGTACTCTCTCGGTCGCTTGTAGCACTCCTGATCGCCTGTATAAGTGATGATATGGCTGCAACTTCTATCTATAAGATAATGTTAACGAAGTTTCTCGGTCACTTATGCACCACACAATTGCCTGGGCAGGGGTCAAATTTCATCTTAATCGTCATATTAACATTGCTCAATGGTCACCTGAAAGCTACTAGTTGCTCGTATATATGGTTGTCTAGACCCATACAGTCGCTTGAACCCTCTGAAATCTCTTCGTTGAGAGTTATCACTAGCTAATCACCTCCGAACTCCATCTAGTTGCCTGAAACTATCTAGCATGCTTTCCTGCAGTTGTTACACGTTATAAGTATGATATAGAATCTTAAGTTACTCACACTTACTTGATTAGATTAACCCGTCTAGTTTAGTTTTGTCAAGCAATCAACCTCCAACTGATTCTACATACTTGGACTTAAGTCACCTAGCACCCAACTAGAAATTTTATTTGGCAAGCCTTAATTACTTAGACTTGATTCATCTAACCTCCAGGTATTAATTTGTCTGCCCAGTCTTAATCACTTAGACTTGATTTTATCTACCAAGTCTTAATCACTTGAATTTGATTCACCTAGCTTTTAGCTAGAAATTTATCTGCTTAATACCAACCAAGTCTTAGTTCATGCCTAGATCTATTAGGACTTGATCACTGTCTAATTCATAACCAGGACTATAACACTTGTCAAGTATCCTGCACCTACAAACTTGACACAACTGGTTATATCATAATTAACCTAACTTTAACCTTAGCACATATCAAAACCTTGGGTTACATGTTGTGCAACTAATACAAACAACCTATAACAACTATTCTTAGCATGCAAGAAGTTAGTGGTTTTAGATAGGTTAAACTCTATTTTGTTCTCGCCCACCGCTAAGGAGAGCCTATAATTCTTTATGTCAATTATTGCTTTAGCAGTGATTAGGAAATGTCTTCCTAATATGATGGGAGTTTTAGGATCTTTGTCCATTTCTAAAATGACAAAATCAATAGGCACTATAAAATCACCTACTTTAACTAGAATATCCTCTAGAATACTCAATGGGTATTTACAAGAGTGATCAACAAGTTGCAAGGTCATGGTCGTTAGTTTCAAGTCCCCTAATCCTAGTTCTTGCAAATTGAAAGGAGCATAAGACTTATGCTTGTGCCAAGGTCACAAAAAACTTTACTTATCTTTATCTTACCGATGGATACTTAAGCTTTGGAGTTAGGTTGTTATTAATCAATGCACTACACTCCTTCATTAAAGTGATAGTCTCGAAGTTCTCAACCTTCCTCCGATGTGCGAGGATGTCCTTAATGAATCTTGCAAATTTCAGCATTTGATGTAGAGTGGCATCAAGTAAGGGAATGTTCACGCAAAGTGACTTGGTTATCTCCAAAAATTTGTTGAATTCCACATCTTTCTTAACTTTGAGAAATCTCTAAAGGAAGGGCACCAGTGGTATATATGCCTTTAATGGAGTCTTGGAGATAGTTTTGTTCGTCTTCTTCTCAAATTCTTCATGAGTGTCATCTTCATTAATGGTTATCCGAGTTGGTCCGTCCTTGTTGTTAATATCACCATCCTTGTCTGTCTTCGGTGCACATATCAAGGTTCTTCCACTCCTCAAGACGACTACATTGCAATGCTCGATGGGGGTTGTTTCTAGTTGTCTTGAAAATCTCCCTGAAATCCTAGATGATGAGATAGTGATCTACGCAATTTGTGTTTCAAGCATTTTATTATGGTTTACAAGATTGTCAACCATATCTTTTAGTTACTTGATGGCCTCCTCAATGGCCATATGTCACTTCTAGAATTTCTCGTTTTTCTAGCTTGTTAGGCGATGAAGCTTTCGATTATGTTCTCTAAAGGTGTTATAAGAAAAATAGCTATATTTTGAGAAAAGGTAATATTTAAGGGGGAGTGAGTAACATTTTATTTTTACCTTAAAAAATGTTACTTGAAAATTTACTTGTTCATCATGCCTACTATTTTATATGTTTTTACTTAACTTTTGAATCAGGTTGCTATAATAAAAAAGGGAGATTATTGGTGAAGGAAGCACCAAACAATCGAACCTATGCTTTGATAATGGTAAAGGGATTCAAAGTTAAGCTGTCTTATTGTCTAACAAGTTGAATTAAGTGTGCAAGAAAGTCCTAAGTGATCTTAGGTAAAGGAAAGTCCTAGCTGATATTAGGCAAGTGGAAAGTCCTAGCTGTGGTTAGGCAACGAAGTTCTGGTCCAGGCGACTGGGTGAAGTCTTGACGGGTTGAGGACTTTGGGAGAAATTCTAGAGTCAAGGACTTTCGGTGAAAATCCTGGGGGTCATGGATACTAGGTAGAAGTTTGGATGAATCATGGATCGGTCAACATGAAGACCTGAAGCCTCGGATGATGAGCAAAAAGTTCAAACAGTCTGGAGAACCGGTCTGGCAAAAGATAATTTCTCCTGAGAGGAATATGTGAGGATGCATTCCCCTAAAAGAGAACAGTAGGCGTCGGTCCGACCTAGAGTTTTAGTGAAACTCAAAGTCAGGACTAGACAGTCCGAAGGCTATCAAATCTTATCATTCTTTATATATTATTTGCGTGGACTAACCTTATTTTGCAGGAGTACAAAGTCACAGAAAATGGTAGTCAGAGTGCTCGGAGTTGGTCCGGGCGCTTGGACTGGCTTCGTCAATAGGCAGGGTGCCTGGCTAGGCGCCCTAGCGGTCCAGGCACCCGGAGTTACTCCAAGCACCCGGACGCCCGGTGCATAGCTAGGTGCCCCCACTAATACTTTAATTTACTTGGTTCGGAGCTTATGATCACTCATACTCCAAGGCTCGTGATAGTCTATCGCTTTCATTGGGCAATTATTATCAATCTGAATAAGTTACAAAAGTAATTACAATTGTGTATAAGTAACTTGAATAATTAAAGAAAATATCGACGACTAAGAGGTAGAAATCTTCAGCGTAGTTATCGTTGGATTAGCTTTTGGGCATCGTGGAGGTGTTTTTTTAGCAGCACGTAGAAGTAGAAGATGTTCGGAATGTTGTTCTCAAAGTGCTGGTCAAATCCTCCTTTTATAGCCCACTCGGGGCACTCCCATAGGGTTGACGTGGCGTGCTCTTGTCAAAACTCGATCTAAAAAAATTATCTAGCTCTAGGCGCTCGAACCACCCTCGGACACCCGGACTATGACGTAGGTGCACCAGTCAGTGTGCTCCAGCTATCCGAGCAGATCAAAGTTTGGTCATTCGGGCGCTTGGAGTAACTTTGGGCACCCAAACCAAGGCACCCTGCATGTTGATGAAGCCAGTCTGGGCACCCTGACCATCATTTTCTACAACTTTGTCTTCCAGCAAAATAAGGTTAGTTCAGGCAAATAATATGTAAAGAATAATAAGATTTGATAGCTTTCAGACCGTCCTGTCCTGACTTTGAGTTTCGTTGAAACTTTAGGTCGGATTGACATCTACTATTCCCTCTTCAGGGAACATGTCCTCATCTACTTCTCTCAGGAGAAATTACCTTTTGTCAGACCGATCCTCCAAATCGTCTGGACTTTTTCTCAATGTTCGAACCTTCAAGTATTCATACTGAGCATCCTATCCACGACTCGTCCAAACTTTCACCTAGTGTTTGCGACTCCTAGGATTTACACATAGAGTCCTCGACTCTAGAATTTCGCTCAAAGTCCTCGACCCACCAAGACTTTGTCTAGTTGCCCGGACTAGATCTTCATTACATAACAGCAGGTAGGACTTTCCTTTGCCTAAGATTACTTAGGACTTTCCTGCATATTTAGTTCAACTTGTTAGACAACAAGATAGTTTAACTTTGAACCCCTTTATCATTATCAAAATACAGGTTCTATTGTCTAGTGCTTCCTGCACCAACATTCTCTAGTCTAGATTTTGAAGGTGCTTGTTGAATTCCCATTGATTGCCCAACTTATTTTGTCCTCCTTGATCTTGATTGTTCCTATAAGAAAATTTTGGGTGGTTCCTCCAACTGTGGTTGTGTGTGCTTGAATACATGTTGTTTTTCCTCTGGTTAAAGTGATTGATGGCATCGACTTGTTCAATTTGGGCCACTTGTAAAGTAGTAACTCCAAGTTGACAACTATCCACCACATGCCCTATCACACTATAAATTTTACAAGATGTATTAGTTGTTGGTACAATCGATCTCTAAGATTTCGATGTCTGATGATATGACCAAGGGTTGACCCAAACAAGACTTGATGTTTGGGAGAGAGAAGTCTAGTCAGGACTAGATGACTAGCAAGGGTAAGTTCTAACCAAAGGTTAGGCAAGATGGAAGTCCCGATGAGTGAAGTCGGACCCTAGTCAGTGAAGCTAGGTGGTGGAAGTCCCGGTGAGTGAAGTCGAACCCTAGTGAGTGAAGCTAGGTGGTGGAAGTCCCGGTGAGTGAAGATGGACCCTAGTGAGTGAAGCTAGGTGGGAGAAGTCCCGGTGAGTGAAGCTAGGTGGGAGAAGTCGCGGTGAGTGAAGCTGGGCCCTAGTGAGTGAAGCTAAGTGGTGGAAGTCTTGATGAGTAAAGCTAGGCCCTAGTGAGTGAAGCTAGGTGGAGGAAGTCCTGGTGAGTGAAGCTAGACCATAATGAGTGAAGTTAGGTGGAGGAAGTCCTGATGAGTGAAGCCAGGTAATAGAAGTCCTAGTGAGTGAAGGTAGGCAACCCTAGGGATGTAACCCTAGGTTTACTATACTATTTTTATCTACCGTGCTAACTCAGTGTTGCTAGGTTGACGGGCTGACCGGGTACCTGACACAAAGTCCAGATGGGTCGACGAGCTGATTGGACGTCTAGCAAGTAAGTAAAGGTAAGTCACTGGAGGGGAGTGATCGTGAGGACGTGTTCCGAGAAGGGAACTTAGGCGCTGATTCAACTTAGAACCATTTCGGAACTCTAAGTTGAGATCTTAACTAGATTCCAGTCTCGGCGAGACAGAATCTAATTACTACTTGTTCCTTATATAAATTATGCTAACACTTTATTTTGCAGAGTTGTATAATTTACATTTCACCTCGGACTAACGTTTTCTTGCAGGTAGCTGGAAAATGGAGGTCCGAGCGCCCGGAAGGGATTCGGGCGCCCGGAATGCAAACTTTATCTCCATCGCGCGTCGCCACGTGGAGCTCTATGGTTGGCTGGGCTACGTCACACTCCAGGCGCCCGGAAGGGATTCGGGTGCCCGGAGCCTCCTATATAAGGAGGGTGAGCCCTAGAGCAAAGAACAACTCACAACAAGATCTTCCAACGCTTGCTCTGTTGTGTTGTGCTCCTGCGACGTTGCGAAGCTACTCCGACAATGTGCTGCTTTTTATTTCCTTTACTCTTGTCGGTATTTCTTTTCCAAAGTTCTTGTACCTTAATTTTGTAATCACATTTTCGAACTGCTAGTGGATTGTCTAATGAAAACACTCAACAAGTGCGGGCCTTGGAGTAGGAGTCGACGAAGGCTCCGAACCAAGTAAAATTAGTTGTGTTAGCATTGTTTGTTCTCGCTTTTATCGTTCTGTTGCGTACTCGATTTTCTACGACAATTTCTTAAATCACTATTCACCCCCTCTAGCAAATTACTCGATCCAACACTAGTTACATTAACAAAATTGACATTGAAAGAATCAACATTTTTGTGAGTGTGCCCATTTTTACTACAATCAGATCGAGTGTATTAGCGTCATACTTACATGTGGCCTTCATGAGGTTACCTCATCCAGAGGTCCATTGGTGGTGGTTGAGTGTCACGCTCTCTTTGATCTCTTCAGTCTCATCTAGTCTCTTGTTCATCAGTGTTCCACCAGTTGTAGAGTCTAGGGATACCTTTGTTCGCATAAGAGATTTTGTTATAGAAGGTATGAATGATCAATCACTTTTCTAGTCCATGATGTGGGCATTATTGCAATAATCCCTTGAATCGGTTCCACACCTCGAATAATGATTCTTTGTCTTTCTACATGAAGCTCATGATGAGATGTCTCAGGTCGGTTGTCTTGCTCAGAGGAAAGAACTTGTCAAGGAGCCAATGTTCACATTGATCCCACGTGGAGATGTTGTCAAACGGAAGTGAATGGAGTCAAGCCTTTGCCTTATCCCTCAACAAGAAAGAGAATAGGAGCAACCTAATTGCATTTGCAATGACACCATTATATTTTCAGAGTTGTATAAATTTCTAAGAATACCTCCAAGTGCATATTAGGATCTTCCATGAGTGTTCTTCCAAATTGGTTCCGCTGGACCATATGTATCAATGCAGGCTTCAACTCAAAGTAGCCAGCATTGATCTAAGGCCTCTTGATGCTAGACCTTAGGCCTTTGGCACTAGGGGTGGCGTAGTTCTTCAACGGTTTGTTCTTATTGTCGGTCATGGTGGATTTTGCTTGTCTTTGCTCCTCTAATTATCTTTATAGGTTTTGTCTTTTATGGAAGGTCTTGTCAATTTCAAAATTAGCAAGAAGAAGATCTCTTGATTTGTTATACTTGAGCATAAAAGGAAACTCTAATCGCCTAAAGAAAAAAAAGAAAGGTCAGAAAAGGAAGGAGATAAAAAAGGAAAGAAGGAAAAAAAATCCAAAATAATCAATTCACCATCTAATTAATATCGATCTTGAAACAGTCCAGCAATGAGTATCAGTTAGAATCACAAAGCAAATTATCTAAACAATTGAAAACCACAAGAGTTGAGAAAGAACGAAGATGAATCTAGAAAACACAAGAAGTCTTAGGAGAAACATAATCTTGGAGAGTAATTTTAGAATTTCGACTTCACCATGATGACTATTGACTCCCTAAATACTATTTACTCTCTTACTTTAATATTTATCTGCATACATGTGGTCTATTCTGAGGTAACTAGTATAAACTTTTGAAATTATACTGACATGCCTATCCAAATGTGACATTACTTTCAAGTTAGCCTTACTAAAGCGACCGCTTTTTCAATGAGACTCCTATCATGATATCCTACGGTCCTCTAGATGTTATCCCCTACTTCATGATACATAATCGGGGTAAGGCTCCATGATAGCCAATGATGCCCTTATGAGGTTTGGACTACTTTTGTGAATAACTCCTCACGTCTAAGGCTTTATAGGTTAGAGAGTTGGGTTCATCTTTCAATCCTTCCCGATGTAAAAATGTACGGTTAGTATCATAATTATGTATGTGCAATAAAGCCAGATCATGGATAAATATATCATACAATAAGAAAAGATGAATAAATAGATAAACAAGCGTCAACAAGTCAATCAAGTTACTCCCTCATTCTAGAATTATAAGTTCTACTCTATGGAGATGGAGTTATAATGAAAAGATAAAGAAGAAGTCATCCTACAACTCAAATCAAAGAGAAAACAGAAGAGAAAGCTTAGTCATGATGTTGTCAGTGTCTTCGAAAAAATTTCCAAGTTCTACGATGGACGGAAACTTTGACGACTTCTTGGAAACTGTTCGCCTAGGGTTTCTATCATGGGGAAGCACCTTCTCCCCCAAACAAGTCTATTAGGGAATTTTATAGCCCTTAAAACTGACAAAAACAGTTGCATAATTCCAAAAATTAGCGAGGCGCCACCACCAAGCCACGACCATGACATTCCAATTGGTAAAATTCTGGGGGTCAAACATGGTTGTGCCAATGTGCAAAGCTAGATCGTGCCAGGTGGCGCAACCTAGAAAAGTTAGGCTTTAAGCAAAACTAATATGTGGTAGAATAGGGCATGACTGTGCCTGGGGCACGACCATCCCGTGTCAAGTCCTGGAACCTTGTGGTTGCTTCGTTTGTCATCTAACTTCGGTTGGAGAAACATACTGTAGGACCGTTGGGCCGGCTACAAGGGGGGTTGAATAGCCCTATAAAAAAAATAAAAGCAACCCTTCTCGAACTCTTTAAGCTAACACTTGCATAAATAAACTAAGCAGTAAATTAAAAGCATAAAGAAAAAGCGAGGCACAAAAGGTTTACTTGGTTACAACCGATGTGGTTGTTAATCCAAGGAAAGTGATCGCACTAAAAACTCCTTCGAGCGGAGAAGCCTCTTACACCGGTGAAAGCACAAAAGCAGAAGCTAAACAGTGAGCGCACAAGTGTTTGGAATGCTAATTACTGAGTTGATTGAAAGCTTCTGGACCAAGGCTATATTTATAGCCTTGGTCGGGGCGCCTGGAAGGGTTCCGGACGCCCTGGGGGGGATAAAACTTATCCCCCAACGTTCAGATCGAGTCAAAACTCGATCTGGTCAATTTTACTGCTCAGGGCACCCCGGAGGGCTCCGGGCGCCCCGGAACCCAAAGTCAATAGTTGTTGACTTTTTCATCCGGAACTTCTTCTCTGGTTCAATCCCGCCTCGGTCCGGTTCTTCTCCTCCGGATCCGCTCGCTTGGGTGATCTCTACCATCCGGAATAGGGCTCACCCGAACCCAACTTCCGGTCTTCTCGAGCGTGCTTCCCTCCGGCTTCTCGTCCCTCGGAATTACTGCGTGTTTCCTTCTCATCCGCCAGCGTACTCATCCGCAGTCTTCGTCCCTCGGTCGTCGACCTTCTCACTAGCTGCGTCTCTTGCTCCCCGAGTAATCTTCCGCTCTAGCTTTCGTCCCTCGGAACCACTGCGCGCTTCCTTCTCGTCCGCCGGTGTACTCTTCCGCAGCACCTCGTCCCTCGGACTGCCGTCCTTCTCGCTAGCTGCGTCTTCCGCTCGACTACCTGTGTTCCTAAGCTCCTGCACACTTAGACACAAGGTTAGAAACAAACAGGACCTAACTTAACTTGTTGATCATACCAAAACAACCTTGGGGTTCCAACAATCTCCCCCTTTTTGGTGTGATCAACCCAAGTTAAGCTAGGGTTAAAATAGACATTAAATAATATTAAGTAAATTAACTTAATTTTCAATTTAAGTGCAAAAAAAGAGAAAAAGATAAAATCAAATTAAATCTATCTACCTCCCCCTAGACTTATATTTTCCTTTCTCCCCCTTTGATCACAAAAAAAATGGGATTCCAAGAAAAACAATCTAAGGGTTAAAGACTTAGAAAAAGTATTTCTAAAAGAATTTCTAAGTTTTTAAGAGATTTAGAAAATTTTTCTAAATAATTTAAGCTGAGATTTCTAGTTTCAAGAAAAAGTTCTTAACTTAGGAAAAAATAAATTTTGAGAATATTTCTAAGTATAAAAAATCCTAAAAAAAAATTTAATTAAAAAAAACCTAACTTACATTTTTAAGTATATATTTTTTTAAATTGACTTAGGCAAAAAAAAAATTTCTAAGCAAGTAAATTTCTAATTTGAAATAAAATGTTTTGAATAACCTTTTTCAAGCACTAATTAATTCTTGTATTAATGCTTCATTAGTAAGTTAATTAAACATTTATTTCAATATTTTGACTTCCAGGTCGTGGCAATGCACTAGACCTTCTTGGTTATTGGAGCAACAACCACTTCCTTAGACAAAGCCTCATAAAGAAATTCTTAGTTTAATTTTCTCACTTAAAGCGCTAATTTTAATTTTAAAATTAATTTAAGCATGACTTCGGAACCCAATATAGGTTCCAGCCTACTGGATTAACTAAAAAGTTTTTAAGAACATATTTTCTTGAAATGTTTCTAATTTGTCCAGGGTGATATTTAAAGTACCAATTTAAATTATTAAATCTTCTAACATTGGTTTTAGATGAACATGCATGGTTTCTCAAGTTATCTACTTGCATTTTCAAATTATCATTTTCAAGTTTCAAATTTTCATTTGCTAGTTTTAATTTATCTAATTCTTCTAAGGGACAAGACTTAGCTAGAATTACTTTTAAATTTTTATTTTCACTTTCTAATTTGCAGCAATCTTTTGTTAAAAGTTTAATGAACTTAAACATTTTATCGGGAGGAAGAGATCGTACCTGACTTACCTTGTCGATCTCGTTGTCCGTTTCTCCCCCTGAGCTGCTGCTTTCTTCCGACGTGTCTCCCCCTTCATCGATGCTCTCGATGCTCATTTCAGAAGAGCTTGAATCGCAGTCGTTGTCTTGATGACTCGCCATCAGTGCGAGTCCGGAGAAAGCTTCGACTTCCGATTCGGACGATGTATCGTCCCACGTCGCCTTTAGGGCTTTTCGCTTTTTGATAGGCTTCTTACCCTTCTCCTTGTCCTTGTTCTTCAGCTTGGGGTAGTTGTCCTTGACGTGCCCTTCTTCGTCGCAGTGGTAGCAGCGGATCGTTCTTCTCCTCTTTCCCTACGTATGGTTAGTAGATCTGGATTTACAAAGTTTCTTGAATCTTCTTACCATCATTACCATTTCCTCGTCGTCGAGAGAGGATTCTGATTCTGGTTCGTCTCTCGAGGCTTTGAGGGCGATGTTGTTTTTAGGCTCCTTCATTCCTGCACATTTTGACTCATGCACTTCAAATGTTGAAAAGAATTCTTCTAATGAAATCTTTTCTAAATCTTTAGAAATGTAAAATGCATCTACTAATGATGCCCATTTGGTATTTCTAGGAAAGGAATTTAAAGCGTACCTGAGCGAATCTCGGTTACTTACCTTTTCTCCGAGATTCGAAAGACCGATGATAATTTCTTTTATTCTCGAGTGTAGATGCGCGACTGACTCATCTTCCCCAAGTCGCAGGCTGGTGAGCTGATTGTGAAGCAAATCTCTTCTGGCGAGCTTAGCTTCGGACGTTCCTTCGTGCAGCTCGAGGAACTTCTCCCAAAGTTCCTTTGCAGAGTTGTATTTACCGATCCTGTTGACTTCTTGAGGCGGAAGAACGCTTAGCAGATGGTACTCTGCTTTGCCGTTCGCTACGAAGTCGGCCTGCTCCTTTTTTGTCCATTTATCTATTTCCTTGTCCTCTGGGGCTTGAAAGCCAAGTTTCATTGTTAAAAATAATTCAATATCTGTTGTAAGAAATACCCGCATATGTTTTTTCCAAGTGGCGAAATCCCCTTCGAATTTCGGCGGGTGAATGCTTGGTCCGGCCATCTCGTTGCTTCGTTTGGCGGTTAGTCCTCCTGAAGTGTCTCGGCTCTGATACCACTTGTAGGACCGTTGGGCCGGCTAGAAGGGGAGTTGAATAGCCCTGTAAAAAAAATAAAAGCAACCCTTCTCGATCTCTTTAAGCTAACACTTGCATAAATAAACTAAGTAGTAAATTAAAAGCATAAAGAAAAAGCGAGGCACAAAAGGTTTACTTGATTACAACCGATGTGGTTGTTAATCCAAGGAAAGTGATCGCACTAAAAACTCCTTCGGGCGGAGAAGCCTCTTACACCGGTGAAAGCACAAAAGCAGAAGCTAAACAGTGAGCGCACAAGTGTTTGGAATGCTAATTACGAAGTTGATTGAAAGCTTCTGGACCAAGACTATATTTATAGCCTTGGTCGGGGCGCCTGGAAGGATTCCGGGCGCCCTGGGGGGGATAAAACTTATCCCCAACGTTCAGATCGAGTCAAAACTCGATCTGATTAATTTTACTGCTTAGGGCGCCCCGGAGGGCTCCGAGCGCTCCAGAGGGCTCCGGGCGCCCCGGAGCCCAAAGTCAACAGTTGTTGACTTTTTCGCCCGGAACTTCTTCTCTGGTTCAGTCCCGCCTCGGTCCGGTTCTTCTCCTCCGGATCCGCTCGCTTGGGTGATCTCTACCATCCGGAATAGGGCTCACCCGAACCCAACTTCCGGTCTTCTCGAGCGTGCTTCCCTCCGGCTTCTCGTCCCTCGGAATTACCGCGTGTTTCCTTCTCATCCGCTAGCGTACTCATCCGCAGTCTTCGTCCCTCGGTCGTCGACCTTCTCACTAGCTGCGTCTCTTGCTCCCCGAGCAATCTTCCGCTCTAGCTTTCGTCCCTCGGAACCACCGCGCGCTTCCTTCTCATCCGCCGGTGTACTCTTCCGCAGCACCTCGTCTCTCGGACTGCCGTCCTTCTCGCTAGCTGCGTCTTCTGCTCGACTACCTGTGTTCCTAAGCTCCTGCACACTTAGACACAAGGTTAGAAACAAACAGGACCTAACTTAACTTGTTGATCACACCAAAATAACCTTGGGGTTCCAACACATACCTGTGTCATGGGATGCAGCCAGAGCCTGTTTCTTGCTTTAAATTCACGTTCCAAGGATTTTAGCTTCAATTTAGCTTCAATTTCGTGTTCTATCAATCCAAAAATGCAAAGAGTATATCTCCAAACAAAATGAGTAAAAATAATAAAAATGAGATGAAATTATACACTCACGTGATGAAACAAAATGTATGCAAAACAATACTAAAAATTAGATATGAAATACACACATCAGTTTGGTTCAAGGAAAGGGGCCGATAATGTTATTATTATCCCTTACATCTTGTAATGATTTCTTTCCTTACTGAAAGTTTTCATAAGGAGGATTTTAGTGAATTGTCTATCTGAAACGGTCTAAGAGATCATGGGTCTTGCATTAGCAGTCATTGGAATGCGAATTAAGTAATCTTCTGAGTCGTTCTTTCGTATTTATTTTTCTGCTGCATCTTTATTTGTTATTGTTAAAAGAAGTTTCCAAAAGTGAGATATTCATGCCCCCTCTATTGCACGATTAGGTCATACACTCTTTCAGTTCCTGTATTGATCAAGAGCTTGTTCACTGTAGTCTTGGAATGTTAGTGGACTCTGATATGCTAAAAAAAGTTGATCACTTTGTTGTTGTGTGCCCCTATATATGAAATTTTGATGGTATCTCCAATCAGGGATATAGGAACATGAAAGTGAATTATACACATCTAGTTGTTGAGATTGATAATATTGATGTTGCCCAAGAATTTATTTCTGCGCTCTCCCATACCTAAAATCTGAATAATCCATCCAACCATAATTATAGGTATTTGACAGTAAATTATACCTATCTTATTGTTAGGATTAGAAGAATCTATTGTGGTTGATAGTACGGAGTTGCATGAACTCGCCAATCATAAATATAAATACTTGCAGCTGAATCATACACATCTTGACGCTGGTGTTGGTAACACTGAGACTTGATAGTAAAAATATTTATTTTTGTTCTTTGATTAGTGAAGAAATAACCATCATCTGGGTATAAGATGGGGCATTAATCGGTTGGATGAGTTAGACTACCACATGTACAACTGATGCTCATTGCTTGTCCTAGTTGCCTATTCTGTTGTTGAAGTTGGTTCATCACTACCTATTTGAAAAGGGAAATAAACTGCACCATTATATTACTGATTTCACATTGCCCAGAAATACAATCCTCGTAATAAAAGCCTCCACATTACTAAGAATAGGGATTGCTTAAAATAGAATTTTCTTGGTCTTATACCAACAAATAAAATCAAAAGACAAGGTATATATATAATACAAAAAACATGGATATAAGAAAATCAAGACACCCAATAATTTTTTATTTTTATATGAAAAAATAGAAAAACAATCATACGTTATCAAACACAACTAACATTTTCCAATAATGATGTCATTTTGATCAACTGTATTGCCATGATACAGTATCAACTCAATTAAATATTGAACCTTTCTATGCTAATGTAGTATAAGGATGATTCGGATCATTTTGATAGTTCTTAGAATTGATTTATTGTTTACGATTTTGATGTTTTAAATGAGAGTTTGGATTTGGAACTAAACCTGATAATAAAATCAATGCACATAATGAAAACTTAATCTAGCATAAACTACAATTACAAGGAAATTAACGACGACATAAAGTAAAAAGCAATTAACAGAACTGAGCATGCAACTGAAACCTAATATACTCTTAACTTAATTACACCCAAATGGAAACACAAAAATAATGGAAACATACTAACAAAGCATTACAAGAATTTAAACAAAAAAATATATATAAAATTAAAACCTAACTAATGACGATTGAAATTAAGCAAAATACATATAATTCTAAACATGGGAGGAAAATCCAATGCAATCAATCAACCATCAACATTTAAGATAAATAATGATGACAACAGGCGAATATGTTCATCCCGAGTGTCCCCGTCAATCCATCCTAGGGTCAATACGGAAGAGGTAAATCACGGACGACTATGATCTCATAATAACAACTCATATACTAACCACTAGACCGTCCTGAGAGAACTAACATTTGACAAACAAGAACCAACACATAACAAGTGATAAACCAATGCAAAAGAACTAAACTCAAGCCCCGGATGGATCTTCTCCCTCGATCGGAAAGATGGTGAATGGACCAAGCCTCCTAATTACGGAACTTGGTGATGAAGCTGAGCTCTCCCTAATCCGTTTCAGCTCTGTTAGCATTGGAGAGATTGCTTTGAGTATTCCACTACAAAAGATCATCATCAATGCAAAGCGAGCTATTCACCCCCCTCTAGCTCTAGAGTATCCCAACAAGTTCAAGCACATCGAAGGGGGTCTAATTTATCGATGGGATGAATTATGATGATGGCTAAATTTTAAACTTGGATTATATAATTTAAATAAACATTAATGATAATTGTATAGTATTTTAAATGTAGCGCGCAGTGTGTGTTATGAATGCTATTAATTGTAATGTGTGGTGAGCGCTACAAATGCTGTTAGCCGCAGCGTGTCATGCGCTGCGAATATTCTTAGCCGTAGCACACACCGCGCCCTACAAATGCTCTTAACCTTAGCATGTGGCACACGCTATAGATGTCTTATGCCTTTCAACAACTTGCAGTTGTGCAGCGTGTGATGCACCCTATGGATAACATAATTGTGTGCTGCGGAAAGTCAAATTTGTCATAGTGCAATTAATTGAAAGGTAAGTTAGGTCGACCAGATGGTTCAGGCAATCAAATAGATGGGTTCGGTCGATCAAAAGCTGATATGACACAGAGAAATGACATAGTAGCTGAAGTGTCTAGATCGTTACTATTGTGCTAATGTGGAATCTGATGTAGACAAGGATAAATCTCACGATGCTAACATGGAAGAGGATAGACTTCGAGTTGCTAATGTGTCAAAGTGTAAGGTCATAAATAAGCCTTACACAGCTGATGTGGAAAAAGATGGGCTTCATCAAGCTAACATGGCAATCAGATAAAGACATAAAGTAGACTCAAGGAGGTTTAGGCGATTAGGAAACCCGAATCAAGCGTTCGAAAAAACCAAGTTATGGTGGAACCGAGACAAAAAGTTGATGTGGCAGGTTTAATAGATCAAAAAACCAGATCGATTGATCGAAAAACTAGATCTGAATATGATCTTGGAGGCATTTGGTAGGCCAGATGACTAGATAAAAGCCTATAAAAGAAATTTTGAACAAAGGGTTTAGAAGATCACATCTTCTTTAAGCGCTCTCTTCTTTCAAGCAACTATGGTCAATCTATAATCAATTGCTCTCCAACAACCTTCAACTAACTCCGAATTCTTTGTTGTAAGTAATTTCATTATTGTATGTTTTAGATGACGAAACTCCGCCCGTGATGAACCAGTCATAACTAATCCTAAGCCTGAATAAAAGAGGAGAGTTGTGTTAGGTTACCAGTCAGCATTAAAACTATAGCAAATATTCAATGAATTGATCCATTAAACTATTATGTTAATGCTATGTTGTTCCCCAGAAGGAACGTGTTGTAGGGTCCGACTGTAACATCTCAGCAAGGACTGATACATTTCTAGAACTCGAGTGCGGTGCTAAATATTCAAGAGTTCATGTTATAAATTCTGACTATATCGTTTTGGCAAGGACCGCTATATCTCCATGAGAACTTGGGTGTAGTGTTAAATAGGCAAGAATTCTCACACCATAGGTTAGATAAAAATAAATATGATAGAAAAACTAATAATCTAAGATTTAGAACATAGAATATAGAAAATCTCACTGGTAAATCAGTGGAGGTAATAGATATAATTATTAGGAGAAGAATTAGTATTTTGTGTGTCCAAGAGACAAAATGAGCAGATGGGAAGACAAAACTGATTGAGAACTCAAGTTTTAAGTTATGGTATACAGGAAAGAGTTAAGTAAGAAATATAGTGGGCATTATTGTAGATATTTCATTAAAAGATGAAGTTGTAGGAGTAATTAAAAAAGGGGATAGAATTATAGCTCTTAAAATAATTGTGACGAAAGAAACTATGAACATAATTAGCGTATATGCATCGCAAGTAGAATTAGATGAAGCTACCAAATCAAGATTTTGGGACAACTTAGATGAAATATTATAAAATATTCTGCTAATTGAAATGATTTTAATAGGAGATTATCTAAATGGGCATGTCGGAGTGAAAATGGAAGAATATGGGAGAGTACATGAGGGTTATAGTTTGGAATGAGAAATGAGGAAGGGAAAACTATATTAGATTTTGTGATATCATATATCTTATATTAGTTAATACATATGTTTTTAAGAAAAGAGACGTACACTCAGTCACATTATTTAAAAATGGAAATAATAAATCATAAATTACCTTTCTTATGATTAGGAAGAAAGATAAAAATATTTGTAAAGATTACAAGGTCATCGCTGGAGAAAACTTAACTACCCAATATAGATTAGTAGTATTGGATATATGATTAAAATATATTATCACTAGAAAGAAAATATATACGACTCCTAGAATTAAGTGGTAGAAGTTAAAGGATGAGAAGCAAAATATATTTAAGAAGAAGATAGCAGTATAAGTATTAGGTGAAATATACAGTGATTCTAATATGACACAGGATAAGATGCAGTTATTCTAATACGACATAGGATAAGATGATATCAAAATTAAAAATAGTAGCTATGAGTGTACTTGATAAGTCAAAGGGCATGCACTACTAAGTAAAGAATCTTGGTAATGGAATGAAAAGTATAAGAGAAAGTGAAGGAAAAATGAATAGCTTATAAGGAATTATATATTTGTAAAACAAGAAAAACTTAAAAAAAATATACAATATCCAAGAAAGAAACTAAGAGAGTAGTGAATGAAGTAAAGAATGAAACTTTTAAACGATTATATTAAAAATTGGATACAAAAGAAGGGGAAATAGATATTTTTAGAATAGCTAAAGTGAGAGAAAGGAAGATAAGAGATCTTATCCAAATAAAATGTATTAAAGATGAATTTAATAGGGTACTAGTGAACGATGGAGAAATAAAATAGTTGTGGAAGAGATATTTTCATCAACTTTTTAATGAAGGTTTAGGTGACCAACTTAACTTAGGTAGTTTAAGTAGGAATGAGCATAAAAATTTAAATTTTTATTATAGAATTCTAACTTCAAAAGTAGAATAAGCTTTAAATTGGATGCATAATGGAAAAGTCATTGGACAAGATAATATTTTGATAAAGGTATGGACCTAGGGAAACAATGTAGTGAATGACTTATATAATTATTTAATATGATATTGAGAATGCAAAAAATATCTGATCAATGGAAAATAAGTACTCTAGTTCCCTTATATAAGAGCAAGAGAGACATACAAAATTGTGCAAACTATAAGGGTATTAAACTAATGAGTCATACCATGAAACTTTGGAAAAAAAATAATAGAAAAAAAGATTAAGAAAGGAGACCATGGTGATCGAAAATTAATTCGAGGTTATGCTTAGAAAGTCAATAATAGAAGCTATACATTTTCTTAAACAATTAATTGAAAAATATCGAGAACAAAAAGAAGATCTATACATGGTATTCATTGACTTAGAAAAAGCTTATGATAGAGTTCAAAAAGAAATTATATGAAGAATTCTAGAAAAGAGAGGTGCTAGCTTAACATATATTAAACTAATTAAGCATATGTACGAGAATATAACTGTTGGTCTCGTGCGGTCAGCAAGAGAAGGGGGGGGGGGGGTGAGTGAATAACTCTACAGTCAAATTTATACTTTCTTTTGCTTTCAAGTTTAGCAAAGACAAACACAAGTTAAGTTAACAAATAAAATGAACATAAATTAAAGAAGAGGTATGAATGTTTTACTTGGTTTGCAACTAGGGAGGTTGCTAATTCAAGGCAGTGGAAGCTCAATGAGAATTTCCTTCAATGTAGGCAAAGAAGTCTCATACAGAAGTTGATGTACAGAAAAGAAACTACAGAATTAGAAATGAAAGCTTGGAGTTCGTTACTTGTGTTCTACAAATGAAGGTCGGAGCTTTACTTATAGTCCACTAGTTGAAACTAGCCATTAACTGACATGGCATCTCCAAGCGCACAAACCCTCTCTGGGCGCCCCCAGCGTGGCAAACGTTATCTCCACGTAACAACTTCGCAACGGTTTGAAGATGAAGTTTTTCATGTTTGGTCACCTGGACCCTCTCCGGACACTCGAACAGTTGCTAATGTGGACCTGAAGATTGATCCACTACAACGAGGCACCCGTTGAGCACCTTGGTTGTCCGGGCGCCTGGACGGTCAGGCTCCTCGAACCGTCTAGGCCCCCAACACAGTCAGCCCAATGATGACTCATCCGACGCCTTCTCCAGTCGCTTGCTTCGCCTTCGGTCGTTTGGGTGATCCTCCGGCCTTCCAGAGTTGAGCTCACTCGAACCCAACTCCGGCTTTCTCCTTGAGCAGGCTTCCTCCCAATCTTCTCGTCCCTTAAACGCCATGCACGTCCTTCTCCTCCGCTGGTGTAGTTTTCCGTAGCACCTTGTCCCTCGGATGTATCGAGACCGTCGACTCCCTTCCCGTGCCATCCTTCTCGCTAGTTGTGTCTTCCGCTCGACTTCTTATGTTCCTAAGCTCCTGCACACATAGACACAAGGATCAAATACACAGTACCTATCTTAACTTGGTTGACCATATTAAAATTAACCCAAGGTACTTATAATAACGACTAGAGTAAAGACTTCAAGCGGAGAAATTAAAACACTTCTAATCAAGATAAAGTTACATCAATGATCAGTTCTATCTTTTTTACACTAATTATTGACGAACTCATTGTATATATTCAAGATACAGTACCGTGGTACATGTTGTTTGTAGATGATATTATTTTAATAATAATAAAATAAGATAAAATTTATTTAAGTATAGATAATGATATAATAATAGATAAAGTTTAATGATGTAAAAAAAAATCTATATAGTTCACCTTATTTAATAAGATAAGATTTGATTGTTATAATTATTCTCCTCTAGAATAATTTAACAACTAGATTAATGATTGAAAGGAGTTTGAAAATTAAAGGAATAAAAAAAACATAAGAGATGATGACTGACGTGTATTGCCCAGACCGTTTGTCTGGAAATGGCTTTGGTTGTTGTTGTCACCGACTGAGTCAAAAAATAAGTAAAATCTGAGGCCGGAAAATAAGTCAAATTATTTTGTCCGCATACAAAATCCGCGTCAGACGGCACGGGATTTGGAATGCGTCGCTCTCGGTCGTTGACTTTGTGTCAGCAGCCAATTTCTCGAGCCAACAGGTGGGTCCCGTTTGGACTTTTGTATACGCTATGGTCTTCGCGATGACATCCCCTTCTCCGCTGCTTCACTACTTCGATCACATTTTTGTCCACTCAAACCACTAATACAAAATCTTGTTTGATTCGCATACAATTATGATAGACCCGACGCGTTGGCGCTGAAAGTGCAGTCGTTAGTTGATGCTAAACAATACAAGTTTAAAGAGCGAGCGAATTTATATATGATTTCAATTTTCAATCGGCCGAACTGGCCTGGTCTTTTCATATTTGGTTACTTGCTCCATGGTTCCAGTTCTTAAATTCTCATAATATATAATTGCTTGTTAAGTACACCAGTCACAATATCAGTTAGCTTAGCATTAATTAGGCGACATGAATTCTTTACTTCATTCAATAATCCATATCCATAGACGATTCTATTTATATATAGGACCCAAAATTAAAGGTTGCCACATTCATATCGATCACAGTCTTGCAGTCTAACTTGCGAAGGCCATGGCCGAGGAACTCATAGCTAGCAGCGGCGTGGGTATCTGGTGGTCCAACTGCAGTGTCGATGGCTTCATGATCTCCGCGCCGGTTTCGTGCTCGGCGCAGCACACCAGCTCTAACAATGCTAATGGAGGCTTCTGGAACTCAGCTGCCCTTGACACTTCCGACGAAGCCCCTCTCTCCGACTCCATGCTCGCTGCGTTCGACTTCTCCATACCTGAACTATAGTGGGTGCTCTAGTTAGCATGTTAATTTTCTTCCATTGGATGAAAGGTTTAGACAGCTTTAAATATGAATTCAATTGATTGATTTTTCAGTGGCTGTAGTGAGACTTCACTCCACTCGGAGCAGGGGGATTCTAGTCGCAGTTTTCAAACTCAGCAAGTTTCACAATTCCAAACTGATCAAAACACTTTGAAATGGGATGGTTCTCATCAAATTTTATTCCCAGAAGGCTTCGCTTTGCCAGAGGTCGACGGGGAACTGCAGCAGCAGCTGCAGCCAGTTGACACCAGCAGGTGCATGGCTTCAGTGGCAAAGGTTAGTAGTGAGACTGAACCAGCGTTAAAGAAGCATAGAATTGAGACACCATCATCAATGCCTACATTCAAGGTAATTAATAACAGATTTACTGCCATAAATGAATGGAATTCTGGCAATTAGATACATAATTCTATATATTTGTATCCTTGTGATTTTTATAGGTTAGGAAAGAGAAGCTGGGTGACAGAATCACGGCGCTTCAGCAATTGGTCTCACCTTTCGGAAAGGTGAAGCATAATGCAGTTCCAGATTTTTTTTTTTTTTTTTAGATCCATTTCCTCTCTTCGAGTGATTAATTAGGCTAAATTAGCTTTTACAGACAGATACCGCATCAGTGCTTCATGAGGCAATCGATTACATAAAGTTCCTTCACGATCAAGTCCGGGTGAGTTACAGTTTGTCTGTCAAATCATCAGGCTGATGTAAACTTTTACTTCCAGCTTCTCATCAAATCTAAAATCTCAGGTTTTGAGTGCTCCAGACTCAAGGAATTGCAGTCACATCCAAAAAACTAATGTAAGACATGAATAACTTAGTTCTTGCAGAATTTATGCTTCATTAATTGTGTTGCTGTTGTGTGTGTATGCAGGAAGACCTTACTAACCGAGGGCTATGCCTTGTTCCAGTTTCAACTACATTTGCTCTTGTTAGAGCCACCGAAAGCGATTTATGGAATTCATTTCAAGGAGGAATGAGGTCTACTGGTGATGAATGAAAATGATCCTCTGCAGTAAGTGTTAATTCTGTTCGCAGCATACAAAGAAGTGGTTGAGGAATGATGACGGTGCATGATAACTAGATAATTCTAGGAATGACTTTTGAAATAGCAGTACAAGTGTCCTTTAGTATTTCGGTTAGTATAAATAAACAATTGTATGGTGAGGCTAAACTATTAACAACCAGCTGTTGCCCCAAATAGGTCAGCTTTGCTGAGTTAACTAACAGAAAAGGATCCATCTCCAGCAAGATTTATCCTTTTCCCTCAGTATCAAGTTGTAAGTCAGCTATCATTGATTAAAGCAAGAGTCTTTGTAATTGATTAGCATTGAGTATTAATTATGTTTATGTTTCCTAGTCAAGTTTATTTTCTAAGCTAATTGAAATTTTAACAGTAGTTTATATTTTCCATACAATTAATGTAATTCTAAAGCATTCTTCTATAAATTAACGTACTGCATATATATCTGGGGGTATAATGAAAAAAAAATCAAAAGTTAGAAAAAGTAAATTTGATTCTTCTCAAAATTTTCTTTCCCTTTTCTATTATCTCCAACAAATTTGATATTGGAGCTATTATAAAAAAAATGACTATCAAATCCAAACTCTATTTTCTTAGACAACAAATTAAATTTCAATTTTGAATGGAGAACATTACGAATTCTCCAATGGAGAGTATCATCTTTCCTTCACAAGATATATTATTTTTGAGACATGGTTGACGAAGGTTACAAGGAAAGACATGATCAACAAAGTTCCTCTTCTTGGACAAAAGAAAAAGAGAAGAAATAACAGGGAGAATGCGAAAAAAAAATATTACAACCTTGAGGATCATCCAACAAGGGATAAGCAAAACTATTTATCCCATAATTTTTGGCATCAAAAAGGCCAAAGATACTTGGGAAACTCTAAAAATAGAGTTTCAAAGGTTAGAAAAAATGATCTCCATCGAGTTACAAAGCATATGGCGTGAATTTGTAACAAAGGCCTATAACTTAGATTCTTACTATTTCATTTGTATGAAAAACTAGTCATCAGTCCAAGAATTGTTATTTTAAATGCACTAGATGTAAAATTCTTAATCATTCTAATAAAGATTGTTGGTATAAAGGAAAGGGAGAAAATCACAAAAGGAAAAGGACAGTTAATTATTCAGCAAAAGGTTATAAAAATAAACAGTTCTTTTATACTATGGGTGATGAGCAATTTAGAGAAATATGGTATTTAGATAGTGGTTGCAACAATCATTTAATTGGAAATTATATAGTCAACATTTGAAGAGCCGGATAAAAATAACTTTTCTCATTTTGAACTTGATAATGGAAAGCAAGTGAAGATTGAAGGAAATTGTTGTTAATGTAGTTTATACAAGGGGGGGGGGGGGGGGACAAAAAGTTTATTCATGATATGTGCTATTCTCTTAATATTTTTCCAAAATCTTTTGAGTTTTGTGTAGATGATGAGAAGAGGTTACAAGTTAATCTTTGATAATGATAGATGTGAAATTTTTTACATGAAATTTGAAGAACAAATTGTCGTCATGATACTGACTTCTAATTAATAATCTTTTTTCCCCTCAATATGAAATCATTTCAAAATACTACCTTTAGAAGTTAAAGTGTTGATGAATTGTATCTTTGGCATTTGATATATGGTTATTTGGATCTTAAAGTCCTACTTATTGAAAGAAAAGAAGATGGTTGTTGGACATCCATAAATTAAGAAACAATATGAACTTTGTGAAGGTTGCATTTATGGGAAAAGACATTGGCTTCCATTTCCAAATAACTTGGAGAGCTCAAGTCACTCTTGAACTAGTGCATGTAAATATTTGTGGTCTAACTAGAATTCCTTCTCTCGACAACAAAAGGTTTCTTTTTGTTGATGATTTCACTAGAATGACTTGAGTTTATATTCTTAAAGAGAAATGTGAAGCTTTCACTAAGTTTCTACACTTTAAAGCACTTTTTGAAAAGCAAGTGGTTGGTTTTAAAGACCTCATGGCTCATCATGGAAAATTCATTTACATGCCTTTTCTCAATTATTACAAAGAATATGACATTCAAAGACAACTTACAATCAGACCCATAGCAAAATGGCGTCGTCAAAAAAAAAAGAACAATTGTAGAAATGACTAAAAGCATGTTGAAAGGCAAAGGCCATTTTAATAAATTTCTAAACTATAACTGTAAATATTGATGTGTATATTTTCAATCATTGTCCTATAAAAGCACTTCAAAATAAAACTCCTTTTGAAACATGACATGACAAAAAAATCAATTAATGTATGCCAATTTAAGGTTTTTGGATGTGTTGTTTATGCGGCTTAGAAAACCAATTATAAGTCCTTTTGATTGCAGCATGAGTTTCTCCTCATCAATATGTGATTGCTATATGAAAAACTAAGAAATACATGAGCTACTTAGCTGAAGCAAATAAAATTCTTGACCGATGTGCCCCGTTGTCCGTGCTTGGCAGCCTCTGTGAACCTGCATGTGCAGTCTATGTCAGACTATAAGTAGATATGACTTGAAAAAACAAACACAATCTAGGTTTCCAAGGACTCTGTGAGTTTCCATGCACTCTAAATGGTAAAGGATTGGAAACAATCATGTTAGGTACATCCTCACAAGGATAAGTCCCCATAGACTCTGAAAAGTAAATAATTAGAAATAACCCCGGTGGATACATCCTTGAAAAGGCTAAGTCCCAAGACTCTAAAAGATAAAAGATTGGGAACAACCTCTTTGGATATATCTCAAGAATGACTAAGTCCCCATAGACTCTGAAAGGTAAAAGATTATGAACAACCCTGTTAGGTACATGTAAAATACCGAAAAATAGTGAAAATGATAAGGGAAATTTTCGGAATTTTTAGAAATTTTTCGGATCTCGTATGGACAAGTTTACGGGGATAAAAACGGGGTCCAGGAAAGCCTGTTTAGGTTACCCCATTTTAACGAGGAAAAGTTTTCTTTTCCTTTTTATTTTTATTTTTCTTTCTTTCCTTTATTTTCTTTTCTCCGTTT
This sequence comes from Zingiber officinale, assembly GCF_018446385.1. Lineage (NCBI taxonomy): Eukaryota > Viridiplantae > Streptophyta > Magnoliopsida > Zingiberales > Zingiberaceae > Zingiber > Zingiber officinale. The sequence goes on along the minus strand of NC_055997.1, from coordinate 133,939,236 downwards.
TCCTTTCTCCCGCGACGTCGTGCCCTCACCCGAGCTTCTCACGCGCGATCTCTCTGCCCTAACCGCCCGCACACACGGCGGTTTTCTCCTCCCTGAGTATACAAGTCGCCTCTGCCCGATTCTTCTCCTCTTCGTCTTCTTCATCGCGCCGCCGCTCGACGCCGCACTCCTCTTCTCCGAGCTGCACAGCCGTTGCACACCGCCACCTTCTCCCTGCTAGAGTTGTGTTGCGGCGACGAGAAGAGCCCGAGCGCCAGCCATCAGGTCCGACCAATGCCGTCGACGCCTGTGCCCTAGCACCGCCGGGTGTCGCTCCTCCTCAGTCCTAGAGTCGGCCTCTCCTTCTCTTCCTTTCCGAGCCACACCGGACGACGCCACCACTTGAGGTCGAAGGGAGCATCACCGCCGCACCTTCTGCCCTAACGTCGGTCGCCTCCTCTCTACCCTCTTCCAATCCGAAGGGGTTCCTTTCGTGCCGGCACAGAGCCACCATAGCGCCGGAGCTGATTGCTACAGCCGACGCCTTCTCCACAGCCTTCTCTGCCATCACTGAACTAGGGCTCTGGCGGTCAGTGTTGAGGTAAGCTTCGGTTGTTGATTAGGATTGTTTCTTGATGGGTTATCGATCTTGATTTCATCTCATCCGAACAGTGAAGAATTCCAGCAGCCAACAACCCTTAACGGCAGCAATTCCAGCTAGCAACTCTTTGATTTCAGTACAAACTAGTGGCTGATCTAGGTAAGGAACATGGTTATGATACTTATTGATTTAGGTAGGAATTGGTACATACCTAATTGCTTATGTGTTTGAATTAGGGATATGTGGTGAATTGTGAAGGGGATGTAGATCTATTGGGTTGATTCACTTTGAATTATTCCTAATAAGTTTAGGATTTGGTCATTTTGATTTAATGATATAATTAGTTGTAACATGTGATTACAGGAGGTTGACGCGAGACGAGTATCTCGACTACCGGTTTGGACTTTTCGATTTGAAGGCGGGTACTTTTGACTTTATGTCATTTGATATGCATAGTAATGTTTTTAACAAATAGCAATGATTGTGTTTCTCATTTGCTTCGGTTGATCACTACCCGATCTGTTACATGCTTGTTTGTTTATTTGTTATGTACATCATCTTAGTCCTTATCTGATTATACATGTTTATAGGGGTAGTGACACAACCATGTTTATAGTCCTCATCTTAGTCCATCGGCTATAAGCCTCTGAATCCTACTTAAGTTAATATGACCAAGCCTTAGATGCCAAAGATATGCTTGGTTCATTTCCGAAGGTTCTTTTCTCTTATTAGAGTTAGAAGATGAGTTATAAATTTTCATGTTTTGCTTTGTGGAAGAAATTGGATTTAAAGTATACAAATTGCCAACTAATGTACCAGAACAGATAATCACTTTATTTCTCTTAATAACTACATCATTACTGAAAGAAACTGAATATCCATCTAAAAACAGTTTAAAAACTGAAATTAAATTCTTTCTAAAACTGGGTACATAAAGACAATTTCTTAAAACCAAATTTCTATTTCTACTAAAAGATAAGTAGACGTCTCCCACTACAATAGCCGCCACCTTAGTAGCATTACCTATGTAGACGGTAATCTCTCCTTCAGATAGTCGTCGGGTTTCCTGGAACCCCTGCAAGGAATTGCAGACATGAACAGTGGCTCCCGTATCTACACACCAGGTGCTGGTAGATAACACCGCTAAACATGTTTCAACAACTAGAGCATGAGATATACCTTTGTTGTTCTGATTCCTACGAGGACAGTCCGCCTTCCAATGCCCTGACTGCTTGCAGATGAAGCACTTGCCCTTCGGCTTCTTCACTCCAACTTTAAATCCTGTACTCTGAGTTTTATTCACTTTCTTTGCTGATCCAGCTTGTTTCTTCTTCTTCTTTCCTCTCGGTTTAGAAGTAGAACCATTTTTAGCATAGTGAATTTGAGAATTGTGACGAAATAATCCTTCTGCTGCTTGAAATTCTGTCAGTAGTTCCGATAATGAATAAATCCTTTTATTCATATTATAATTCAGGCGGAACTGCTCAAAACTTCTAGGTAGCGTTTGGAGGATCATATCGATCTGGGTTTCCCCATCAATTTCTCCTCCAAGGATCTGTATCTCGTTCAGATAAGCCATCATCTTTAGGATATGATCCCTCACAGGAGTACCCTCTTGCATGGTGGTTGTCATTATCTTTCTCATGGCTTCTTGCCTAGAAGCCCTATTCTGATGACCAAAGAGTTCCTTGAGATTGTTCATAATATCATATGCTGTTGGTAAATCTTGATGCTGATGTTGCAATACATTTGACATTGAAGCCAAAATATAACACCGCGTCATCTCATATGCTTTTACCCATTTTCTATGATATTCAATCTCCTCTTGGGTAGATTCACCAGTAGGTGCTTCAGGGCAAGTCTCAGTCAGTACAAATTTATAGCTTTCAGTAGTAAGAACAATGTCGAGGTTCCTTTTCCAATCTATGTAATTAGGTCCAGTAAATCTATTCTGTTGAAGTATGATGGACAGTGGGTTGAAAGTCATCCTAAGAATCACAAATAACTTTTTGTCAGAACTCTAAATTTATAATAATATTGATTCCTCAAACAATACTATTTTAAATTAACCAACACCTCAAAACACCGTGAATATTGTATGCCACGATAGCGTGGACGTATACAAATTCGACATTTGTAAAAGGAGGGTTTAACCCATTAATTTTATTATCTTGTCAACCTAACTTTTTGACAAATAAAATTAATAATTGGTATCTTTTGGTCACACAAATAATAGCAGTGACTCCGATGGGGAGGATACTATTAGATGTGTCTAAGTGTATACCATTACTTGACAATAAGTCCATTAATAAGATTATGCCCCTTCCGATGGGGAAGATCACACGCTCTTAATTAACTTCATATAGTCATCCGAAATGGAAGTCTGTTCTAGTGATCCACAAACAAGCTCATCCGATATGGAGGAAGGCACTCAGAGCCAATGCGCAAACTTGTTTACATCACTTACAAACCAGTAATGGAGACCATGGGATTTACTTAAAAATCCCTCTCCCACTTAGTTATTTATAAATGAGGAATTTTAACTATGCTAGCCTACTAAACATGTATACTAATATGCACACACAGCACAATATAAAAGCAATAAATAGAAAATCTAATTTTCAACTATTATGACTTTTATCTATAGTTGTCCTCCGTGTGTTGACATCTCAAGCTGCTGCCATATTTGGCCACCGCCACCGGGTTTAGCTGTCGCATCCATCTTGCTCCTTGTTCCGCTGCGCCTCTGGTCCTCAGAAGGTTCCACGCTTTGCAAGATTCGATCCGCAACATAAATAGAATTTTACAATTTTGATCCTATATTCCATAAAAGGAATGTACATGTATCTAGATCAAAAATAAAATCCTAATTAAAACTAAATACAGCTCCTGCTGTATTTTATAATACAATCATGCACACACATATAAATGCCCTTGACATGTCCATGGGTCCAATCACACACATAAAACTATAAGTCATAATAGTTGGATCCTGCATCCACAAAGTTAGCACATCCTACTATTATCCTGCCTAAATTATGTATGACATGTGCATAATTAAACTAATACCAAATACACAGAGGCAAAACCCTAGCTCTGATACCAATTGTTGGTTGCTACTCGGAAAACCTAGAGGTTCCACTGTACAAAAATTTTGTACAAAGGTCTGAACCTTTTCCTAGCTACCATGTGTTCTTTTAAATTAAATTTTGGATCGCCTGCGGAACTTAACACGTTTGATCCAAAACTTAATCTATTCGTTCTTTTAGGTTTTGACTTGGGTCTCCTGCGGAACTTAACACGTTCGACCCAAATCACCTTAAGTTATTAATTTCATTAAATATTAATTTCCATAATTGGTTCCCAGTACTGACGTGGCGAGGCACACGGCCTTCTTGGATATGGGAGCAACCACCACCGACTAGACAAAACCTTTTATGGAAAGATAATATTTAATTTCCTAAAATAACTTTAGGTTAACCGAAAAGAACAATCAAATTACAAGGAAAAATAAAACAAAAAAAACACAACATCGAAAAACATATTCGAAATACTAGAATCGTAAGCCTCTTGTATTTGGTATTATTTCCATAAATAACTAGTATGATGCGGAAAGGAAAAATTACTAGTTATACCTTCTAGAAAGACCTCTTGATCTTCTATCGTATTCCTCTTCTAACCTCGGGCGTTGTGTTGGCAACGATCTTCCGAGATGAGAAACCACCAACCACCTTCTTCTCCTCCTAGCTAGGTTCGGCCACAACAAGGAAGCTTTACGAAGGATGAAGAACAAATCACCAACCAAGCTCCAAGGGATGCAAGCTTTCTCTCCTTCTTCTTCTTCTTCTCCAAGTAGTATCCGACCTCCACAAGATCTCCAAGCAATAGGGATGATTCGGCCACCACAAAGAGGAAGAGAAGAAAAGAGGTTGGCCGGCCACAACACCAAGGAAAAGAGGAAGAGAAATAATAGAAGTTGTACCTCATGAAGGCACCTCCCCTTCTTTTATATTCCTTGGCCTTGGTAATTTAGGAAATTTAATTATAATAAAATTTTCTTAATTTTCCTTGACATGAATTAATTAAGAAAATTTAAACCAAATTTCTTAAAACAACATTTCTTGGCCGGCCACATCAAAGAGAAGCAAATTAGACAAGTTTCAATCAACAATTAAAACTTCCTTATTTGTCTTTGGAAATTTAAAAAAAAATAAATTTTCCCTTTATAATCCCTTCATGGTTGATAAAAGAAATTTCTATAATTTTAATTTTCAACATGTGAATAATTTTTAAAGAGAAAAATAAAATATCTTTCCAATCTACAAATAAGGAAAGAGATCTAATCTCTTTCTTTAATCTTTTGTAGATCCTTTTTAAGAGAGATATTTTAATTTTAATTCTCTTTAATAAATTATATCTTCCACATAATAAAAATTAAAATTAAAATTCTTTTTAATTTAATTATGGCCGGCCCCCTCTAGCTTGGGTTCAAGCTAGGGCCGGCCACCCTAAACCATGCTTAGGCCGACCCTAGCTTGATTCCAAGCTAGATTGGCCGGTCCCCTTTAGGTGGGTATAGAAGGTGGCTATAGGTGGGTATAGTACTCTATAAATAAGAGGCTACGATAGGGACCGGAAGGAGGAATTGGTTTTGGTCTCCCGATAAAATTAAGCATCCCGTGTTCGCCCCGAACACACAACTTAATTTTATCAATAATAATTCATTCCACTAGAGAACTATTATTGAACTACCGCACCAATCCCAAATTACATTTTTGGGCTCCTTCTTATTATGAGTGTGTTAGTCTCCCTGTGTTTAAGATATCGAATGTCCACTAATTAAGTGAGTTACTGACAACTCATTTAATTAATATCTTAGTCCAAGAGTAGTACCACTCAACCTTATCATCATGTCGGACTAAGTCCACCTGCAGGGTTTAACATGACAATCCTTATGAGCTCCTCTTGGGGACATTATCAACCTAGTATCTCTAGGACACAGTTTCCTTATATAATCAACAACACACACTATAAGTGATATCATTTCCTAACTTATCGGGCTTATTGATTTATCGAACTAAATCTCACCCATTGATAAATTAAAGAAATAAATATCAAATATATGTGCTTGTTATTATATTAGAATTAAGAGCACACACTTCCATAATAACTGAGGTATTTGTTTCTTTATAAAGTCAGTATAAGAGAAACAACCTCAAATGGTCCTACTCAATACACTCTGAGTGTACTAGTGTAATTATATAGTCAAGATAAACTAATACCTAATTACACTACGACCTTCTAATGGTTTGTTCCTTTCCATTTTGGTCGTGAGCTACTGTTTATAATTTATAAGGTACTGATAACATCATCTTTTGTATGTGACACCACATACTATGTTATCTACAATATAAATTAATTGAACAACTACAAACAAATGTAGATAATTTGACCAAATGTGATTCTTTATTCAAACTAAATGTTTACAAAAGCTTAGGCTTTCAGTATACACTCTAACAGTTATATATTATGTTCAGGACCTAGGATTTTTGATACCTTATCTGATCTGTGTACCTTTAATTTGATTCATTTTCCTATTATACACATTTTATATATGTATGGATATTACTATGCTGTTCAGGATTTTTGCCATGCTTAGTGTCATGCACCATTTGCATGATTGCATGCTGTACGATAGTCTGCTCCATTATTGTTGAGCACATCGCCAGTTTCATCTCTGTCGGTGCTCCGTTGGTCTGTTCATGGGTAGTGTGACGTAGCGTGGTAGCACGTCAGGGATCCCTCCTCGTCATGGTGTATCGGGAGATAAGAGCATTACGCTCCCCCATTTATGATTTGGGGTAGGAGGATAGGTGTACTCCGACAGCATCCCGTCCACTCGGTTACTCATCAGGAGCAGTGATGGCAGAGTGCACGATTGTCACAGCCCTACCCACTCGGTCTCACCATTGTGTGTGAGATGACTGACTGGCGTCAGGGGTGACCATGACATTTGCATCATATGCATGATGCATTTATTGCTTGTGTTTGCTGCATTATTTGCTGCATTTATATGAATTCATATGATTGACATGCATACATGATTTATGACACTCTCGGTCTGACGACCCTGTTGTACTTACACCTTGGTCCCGGTTAGTACAGTTTTCTCCTGCTTGTTTCAGTTGCATTTATCCTTCTCGTATCAGGAGACTGTACGCATGATTAGTGTTGGTTGTTATTTTCTTTATTATGCATATCAGTTGTTACCCGCTGAGTGTTGGACTCACACCCTCCTCCATTGCTATTTTCAGGTTGATGCTGCCCGGAGAGTTCCAGTCGCTAGTCCCCTGAAGACCCAGAGTTATTTGATCTTTTTGTTATGTCTCTTATTGCACTATCTGGACTTGTATTAGTTTACCTTATGGATACTGTCGATGAGCTTATTTGGATTTGTTTTACTACACGCCTGCCTAGACGATAAAAGAGGTAAGTTGATTTTATCGTCGGATTTGAGCTTTATGAGTGTAGTGGAGTAGGACATTAGTTTTGTGTTTTATGAGTGTAGTTGAGTAGGGTTGTTTTTGAGTCTTCTTATCATTGCTTCTTAGTTGTTCACTATTAAACTGCGTGGATGTTGAATGTGTGATTGTTGCTTATTTATTATTGTTATTATTCTGGCCGTGTTGGTCGATGTATGTGTGGCCCTGGGGGCGATGCAGAAAGTTTCAGATTGTCCGCCGTACAGGAGAGATGCTGTCAAAATTTCTTCGGACAGGGACTCCTCCGGGGCGTGACAGTACATCTCCGGAAAAGCTAAGTCCCCATGGACTCTGAAAGGTAAAAGATTCGAAACATCCCCGAAACAATCTAACGATTAGGGTACCTTCTTGGGTAAATCCATTTTAGTTCTTACCTTTTGCAATTAACTGGCTGCACAGGAGTATCCCTGCTAGGGAATGCCCACAGCCCGTCACCTAGGCCAATGAGAACATCTCCTATGGAAATATCTCCCCTGGGCTTCATCCCCTCTAACTATTTATTTTACTATTTCTATTAACACTTCTTTGATTAGCAATCCACTAAGGGACTCCATCAGTCCAACCATGAGAGCAATCTTCCATAGACTCTCTCCCCTGCACTCCTATCATTTTGACTGCTCTAATGATCCATCTTCACCAAATGTATTAGAAAGGGAAATCTAGTCTACCTCGAGATGTCAGCAAATGGGTCACAATAGTAGTCCTTGGAGAAGACCCTTCCTCCATAGTCCAACTCATTCAATTGCTTTGTCTCATCATCCTCGTTGGCTCTCATGGAGGTTGAGGTGGTCAACTGAAATGGAAGTCAACAGTAAGAGATATATCCATCACATCATGAGGCAAACCATATTTGAAGTGACAAGTCGTCATTCTGTACCTAGGGTTTGACCCTGTCTATCTACAACATGATGAGAGCAAGAAATGCCAGAGCATGCATGCTTTTGACATGACAGTACAACCGCCTTATGTAGGAAATGATCCCTTGTTCTACTGTAGAAAGTTGAATAGACATGGGTTGATGGGTAGTTGGGCATGAAGAACCAAGCTTCACTTCTATAAAAGGGTCGTCAATGTTCTATGAGAGCTCTCCTTTTTTCCTCTCCAAAAAATCACTCCATCAAGAAGAAGAAAGCGCCATGAGAAAAGAAGTGAAGCCTGTGGGTTGACCCAGTCAACCACGACACCCCTTTCACTTCCCCTTCTTCTTCCCTCTCTCGTACTACTCCAACTGAAGCCCTTCCTCAGGGGGAAGACACTTTGTTCCAGAGCTAGTCAAAGCCCCTCTTCTAACATAGGGCACCCAACCCGTGGTTGGCCAAAGCCCTTCCACAGCCTGAGGCCTTTCTATTACAACTCAAGCCCTCTATTTAAGGGAGGTGCCTTCTCATTCAGCATGTTACTGGCTTGAGTATCGGAGGAGAAAAGTCTAGAATGCTAGCCCCTGCTCACTAGTGTTAACTTTGTAGACTAGGTCAGTAGCTTAGGATGTTGCAAGTTGCTGGCAGAGTTGCAGGGAGACATCAGTATACTGGAGGTTGGAAGCTCTTATGGAGGTGAACCCGAGGCCATAGAATGGGAGCTCGTCAGAGGATTGGTTAGTCACTAAAGGTTGAAGGTGTAGGATCGAGGTGCACGTGAGAGAGGGGAGGGGGTGAATCATGTGATTTAAAAAACTCTTTTTTTTCTTACTTTTAAAAGCAATGTGCATAGCGGAATTAGAAGTAAGAATGAATACAACTGGTTTACTTGCTTCAGAGCCTTTGTCATCTCTTACTCCAAGGCTCACGATCTCTCGGATCATATCGATGGGTAATTCACTAAAAAAACTCTTTCGAAACCGCTAGAAGAGTGAATCGAGTACAGAAATAAAGAACAGTGTTACAACCTATACTTCCTTTTGAATAATAACAGTGTAAATGACTTTAATTAAAATTTACCAACACTGGATTGCCGAAGTTTAGAGCTCATGTGTCAATATCGATCTGCTAGCAGTGGTCGGATGTTGATGTCTATCTGTCGGCAAAGCTCTTCTTTTCTTACTTTTAAAAGCAAAGTGCATAGCAGAATTAGAAGTAAGAACGAATACAAAAAAAAAATGAACACAACAGTTTACTTGATTCAGAACCTTTGTCGACTCCTACTCCAAGGCTCACGATTTCTCGGATCATATCAATGGACAATTCACTAAAAAAACTCTTCCGAAACTACCAGAAGAGTGAATTGAGTACAGAAATAAAGAACAGTGTTACAACCTACATTGCCTTTTGAATAATAACAATATAAATGACTTTAATTAAAATTTACCAACACTGGATTACCGAAGTTTAGAGCTCATATGTTAATGTCGATATGTCAGCAACGATCAGATGTCTCGGAGCAGTAGCGCAACAACAATACAATATGTTCGGAGTAGTAGAAGAGTCATAATAGTTAGGGAATGAGTTGTGTTTTCAATGTTGGTCGAACAACTCTTTTATATAGCGTCGAGGGTGCCTCCAGTCGTGTCTGAGGTGCCTCCAGCTGAAAAAATTATCCCTTAAGCTTCGATCGCGATAAGTCGCATGTACTGCGACTTCTATCCACTCGAGGGCGCCTTTCATGAACTTCAAGATGTCTCCGCGCAACTCCGAGGCACCTCCAGTACTCTCCAGGGTGTCTCCCTACCACGAGAACTTTATCCTCAAAGTTCATTCGTGCGAGGGTGCCGTCGCTGGATCTAAGGTGCCTCCACGCCACTATAGGGCACCTCTGTGCCACTATGAGGCTCCTTCTCGCAACTCCAAGACACCTCCAATACTATTCATCCGAGGCTGCTTTTGCATTTTCGCCCTTGCAAAAAGTATTAATCCCCTGTAAAATAAAGTTAGCACAATAAAAGGGATTATTAATTAGATCTTGTCCTTCAAACGAGGATCTAGTTATGATTTCAGTTTATATTTCTAAAATGGACCTAAACTGGACCAGCGCCTACAACCCCACCTGGACTCATGCTCACTGGATCACTCTTCTTCAGTGACTTAGTTTATTTACCATTTGCAATTACTTGACTTGTTTTTTGACCCACCAGGTGTTCCCGCCAGTTGTCGGGTCCATAGATCCAACTGGACTTCGGCTAGTTGTTAGGTCCCACAGATCTAACTGGACTTCTTGTCAGATATCAGGTCACTCCTTAATATATTTGAACTTCCCACCAACTATTAAAACTAACAAATCTAAATAGATTTCAACTTGGTATTAGGTCCTTTAGACCCATCAAATCGTACCCATTTAATAAAAATATTAGATCATATGAAATCTAATTTTAATTATTTATCATTTATTAAAATATAAATTTAATCATTGGTGCCCACTACACCATAGGAGCCTTGATTAAAGTATTACGGTAGAACAAGAAACTCGGGGCAGCAGAAAAGGGATTCTGACCGCGTTACTAACCGTCAAAATATTAAATAGAATTGGACTGTCAATCCACACTAAAGTACCTTAGCTCCATCTGTCAAAAACATTTTGGACCAAATCTTTCCTAGCTTGACCTAGATAACTGTCCGTTTTGAAAAAAATTCTGCTGTTATCAGAGGAATCCTTGTCTATTGAACTTTTAGTCGCTACTACCATTTACACAGCAATGCCTAGTTATATAGATTAATGCCACTGATACCTATACCTCCATGGCTCCATACTCAACTAATATAGTAAATTTAATCATCCCAACTGTCCTAGCCAAATGTATCCCATGCCCTTCCTCTGAGGCACTTCTTTGGCACCGGAACTTCTTCCTCAGCCTGTCTATAAGACAAAAATTAACGGATAGCATCCTTCTTTTCAAAGGGCATGATTTGTTGCTTCCGGATAATGGTGCAGCAGCAAAGCGTTTTCTTAATTTCTTAAGCATCTAAAGATCGAGTCTTAATGGACAATTGACTTTAAGAATACCGGGCTGATCGGTTACACAACACCTAATACTAATTTAAAAAATAAGAGAGCGTGATTTATTATCCATCTTTGAGATGATTGCAGACTAACAATCCTACTTAGGCTTCTTGAATCCTAGCTAGAAGCCCAAGTAGTAAGCAGTACTAGTCTCACTAGTTGTATGTACAATACTTGTTGTATATCCATGCAACACCGATAATGTTGATTGTTGGCATTAACTGCCTGTAATTTTGACATTAGAAGCATACTCCATGTCTTTATAAGGGGCGGAATTTATGCAACGAGACATGGCACCAGAATAATATCTTCTTAGAGATAAGTACATGTATCTGAGCCATCCTCCACTTGTCTTCATCCTTCAATCAATTGTGTTCTCTGAGCGCATCCTAAAGATAGATCCCTTCATCACGTGTTTGTCTTCCGGCAAAGCCAACCCATTCTCCACGTAGAGTGGTCAACTCATCGTCATCCTTGGTCCCCTCTAATCTCAATTGAAACCGCTGCAATTCGTGATGTCAACTTAGCCTCGCCGAAACTATCTTCTTTGTCTTCAGTCCATCTCTCCTACTGCTTAATTCCGTTAGTTGAAGTTCCACATTGCCGGCCACGATTGTTGTCTTCATTGTCACCGTGCAAGCGCAAGCAAGAGAAAACAAAATAATAATAAGAAGAAGAAGAAAAAAAAAAGGAATGAGATGGACACTTTAATAAATACGGCATTTTAAACTTTGTAAGTAAATTTCAACATTACCCATTTCAATTTCACGGAATGCTCAGTTACTTTGGTTAGAGACGGCAGACTTATTATAATGGGATAAAAGATTAATTTTTAATGGGTATATATATTTTAAAAAAAAAGAATTCTCTCACCCCTAACTATTTGACAATCCATTATAAATTAACTCCATAATTTATCTCTTTTCACATAATTTGATGACGGACTATGAAAAGATATGTGATAAATGTAATTACCTTTTACAATAACATCACTCATTTCATGTACCTAAGTTTTAAAATTCTAAAAATATGTATCTCTCCTGTTATACCCCTTTTTTCACTGTTTAACAAATTTCTCTTTCTTTTTTAAATGTTTATTCTATTCATTTAAAAATTCACTACTATTCATTTACATCATCGAATTCTTATTTGAGAGCATGCATACATTAAAAAGATTTTTAGGAGTATATTGATTTTGATATCAAGTTTCGGATAAAATTGACTGATAAACTTAAGAATTTCAAATCAATTCAAATCAAACTAATATACTTTGAAAACTTGCTTAATGTATCCATGCCCTTAAATTAGAATTCGATAGAGTAATTGAGAACAGTGAATTTTAAAACTCGTAAAAATTTGATAAATTTAATCATTAGTTCATTATAAAATCTAGGACAATGATATTAACTAATTAATATCATCAATAAATCTCTAAGACCCCATTAAAAAATATTAAACTTTTAGACCAGAATTATTTCAAATTAAAATTAATATAATTTTGGATATTTTTTTAATGTAATTATACTCTCATATTTAAATTTGACAGTCCAAATTAAAAGTAGTAAATTCTTAAGTAGATGGAGTGAAAATTCGAAGAGAGACTTTTTTGAGAGTAGAGATAAACGAGGAGAGGTATTACGGGAAAGCGGTTTGTATTTTGAAATTTTAAAACGTAGGTACATAAAATAGGTAATGCTAAAATTTACTCACGTGATTGCGTAAAATGCCAATAAAACTATAATGGAAAGAATAATGATAAAAAAAGTATGAGGACAATTTACATGTGAGAAAAATTTATAATATCTAGATATTAGGTGAAGACTTCTAGATACAAAATCGTTAGAGAATAATTATACTGAAATTTAGTTTATTAAAAAAATATAATAATTATATTTAACATTACCTTAAATTAATTAAATGTGGTTCGGTAGAAATAACCTTTAAATTTATGTTTAAATTCAAATAAAGTTCTAACAGTGTATCACTTGGTGAAGATGTTTGTCAACTATTTGGTTGAAGGAATAAATTATAAATCAAGAATTCTTTATTTTAGATGACCAAAAAAATTCTTAATAAAATAATAATTTTCTAAAGTTTTAACAAAGTGGGCATTAGATCAGTGCTAGTGAAAGTATTTTAGATGGCTTTGATCAAGTCTAAGATCAGGGATGAGATGACTCTTCAATATATCCTTAGTCGAGCTCTTTTAGGAGAGTGGATGCGTGTCTGGACAGTTCCCTTGAGAACAACTTCGGTCAGGTTTACTTATGTCAGGTTGACTCCTATTGGATTGACTTCTGTCGGATTTATTTCTACCGAGTTTGCTTCTACCAGGTCGGCTAGGAGATCAAATCATCTGTCCCTAAATTTTTTTATCCTCATATCTCCTTGTCAATTGGACGGACCAGATTACATCTCAAGGATGCTTTCACATCACAAGGATATTGTATACATCTTAAAGATGTCATGATGTATTAAGATGCAATCTGATCCGTCCGATCGGTAGGAGACACTGGGATAGAAAAATTTGAGGACAGAAGATTTAATCTGGATCGGCTAATGCCGGGCTGATTTTTTTTGAGTCATCTTCTACTAGGTTAGGCAAGGCGAGGACTCTGGTGAAGATCTGTAGAAATGACGTTTGAAAAGACTAAAATAGAGGTTAGAAGGAGGTCAAGGCAAACCTTAGCAAAGACCATTTCGACGTTCTTGTCAGATTTTTTGGGAAGGTTGAAGAAAGAAATAGCGATAGAGTGAAAACAATAAATCTTATCTTCGATGTTGTTATCAATTATCTAAATATAGGAAACTAAGAGGTGACCCTAGTTCTCAAAGGATGCCCTTCTTTCATTCTCACCAAAGGATGTGGCGTCCTGTAATTGATGCTTTTGTAACCACCGCTAACTGTAGTGTCGAATCCAAGTTCATAAATGGCGTGAACCTAACTTGGATGTGGCTCAAACTAACCTGACTTGAGCTCAGCCATAGTTGATTGTCCTGAGTTCATTCAGGGATAGCTTGTACATATCCTGAGATAGTTTTGATATGATCAAACAAGTTAGGTCGTGTATATTTGATGTCTTGTGTTTGAGTATTTAGGGACTTAGGAATATAAGAAGTCGAGTGGAAGATGTAGTGAACAAGAATGATGACACAAAAAGTGAGTTGATGGGCTCGGTGCATCCAAGGGATGAGCAGCTATCGAAGAGTAAACCGGTGTATGAGAAGGACATGCGCAGCTTATCCGAGAGACGAGAAGTCAGAGAGAAAGTCTGTTCGAGAAGAAAGTCGGAGTGGGGGTCGGGTGAGCTCAGCTTCAGACAACTGGAGCATCATCCAAGCGAGCGCGAGAAAAAGAATGGTCAATACTGTGATTGACCAGTCAGATGAACAATGCTCAAGGCGCCTTCAAATGGATTGGAGACGCCTCAAGCATCGGCAGCACTTCTACCAATTTCGAGACCCGAGGTGCCTTTGATGGCACTAAGGTGCCTCAGATGAAAAGTACCTAAGGCGCCTCAATTGTCGGGAGACGCCTCAAATGAATAGTGGCTGAGGTGCTTCCATTTGAGCAAAAATGTTGGCTGACCGTTGCACAACAAATAAAACTTTATCCAGCTGGAGCCGCCTCCAACCGATTCGAGACTTCTCCAATGCCATGTTAGTAAACGGTAACTTTTCCCAGAATGCTATAAATAGCATTCTGGAGCTAAGAAGTAAAACAACAATTATTGTAATCATTTCCTAATATGCTTTTGAGCTTTCAAAGTATGTAAGAGACTACTCCACCTTCACGTAAGAATTATTTTTTAGTGGTGTTTTTCATTGCCTTAGATTAATAACATCCCCAGCTGTAATCAAGTAAAACTCTTAGCCTTCTTACATTTCTTTAAGTTATTATTTTTATGTTAATTACTTGATTTAATTAATATTATATCCTTTCTAAGTTCAAAAGTAAGAGAAATTTATCTAGCTTTGTTATACAGATCAACTATTCACCCCCCTCTAACCGACTGTCAACTATCCAACATACCTAACATGAACAAAGCTTGGTCGAGCAGAGTAAGGCTGAGTTTAACTCGAACAACTAATGAGAACTGACATAGATTGGTTGTTGACTGAGTCTTGAGTGGGCCACATGGTACTGGTATATTAGCACCGATAATCAAACTTATATTTTGATGTCTAACAAAGGGTTTAAAATTATACATTATGTGTTTAGTATGTGATTTAAGTATGCAAGGCACTTCCCATGAAAAGTTCTAATGGGTCAGGAAGATCGGACATTAGGCACCGGAAAGACCTAGTAGATTGGGAGGATTGAACACTAGGTAAGGGAGTCTTAATGAATCAAAAAAACTAAACACCAGGCAAAAGACCAGAAAGCTAATCTGGCAAAGCACTTGATGGTAAGCTAGACCAGACATCAAGTAAGGAGAGTCCTTGTGGGTTGATTGGATACTAACCAAAAGAAGAAGTCTAAATAAGTTAGTCAAGTTAGATACTTGGCAGATAAGTAAAGTAAGTTCTGGAGAGACCTTTCGTTCTAGAAGACTTTGAGAATGTGCCCTAGTTGGGACAATCTTCGGCGTTGATCAAACTGAAAAAAACCAACAAAGATTTCTAAATCGAGATCAGACAATCCTAACTGTCAAATTAACTCTTGCATAATTATATATTTCTAACTTTGCTTTGCAGGTCTATTATTATTATTCTTCTTGTACTAACTTTATTTTAAAAAATAGCAAAGTTTGAGTTGACCGAAGGGTTAGATTGATCAAATAGAGAGGTTCGGTCGACCTATCCTAAAAGATAAGCACAACCAGATTACAATCAAGTATAATGGAAACAAAATTTCAATCAACTAATCAGAAGGATCAATTGACCGAACAAGTATGGAAAGGGCATACCGGATATGATTGGATCAAATAGTAAAAGAAATTCTGGGATTCAATCGCCTGGACAAGTGTTCAGTCGATTGAAAAAGCGGATTTCACAGGATTGATCTGATTAGATTAAAGTAAGCAGGGAAAGGAGAGGGACCAGTGTCCTGATAGAAGGTTCAATTGACTGGAAGGATTTAGTCGATTGATAGATTTTCAATCGACCAGAGGAAGCCTATTGATATGGAGTAACTAGAGGAAGAAGGTAGCAGCTTCGGCTATGGTAGAGAGGGAAGGAAATTGCGGATGATGGAGGAGGGACAAGCTCTGGCCGGCGATGATGGATGAGCAGAGGTGGTCGTCGATGATTGGTGAAGAAGTGGCGGCGGCAGGTAATTGTGTGTGGAGAAGGTACGTGTGATCCCCCCCCCCCCCCCCAATCTTTTGTTCGTCCACGTGAGAAGAAAAGGAAGGGTTTTTCTTCCTCCGATCTAGGTCATCCATTCAGTAGGAGTGGATGGATGTGAGGTTCAAATTTGATGATAGGGATGATGGGTGGCTTGATCTCCTTTTTGATGAACCAAAGGTCCAGATTATTTCAAATCTGGATCAAGGGCTCATATTAATTCAGCTTGATCTTCTTCCTTTGACCTCTAAATTAAGCTAAATTTATTCCGACTCGATCCTAGTCCATGACTCTTCTTTAATTCTCTACAAAAATCATGAAATAATGTCAAAATTTAGAAAAATTTATGATTAAACCCAAATATATATTTCTACTCGTAAAACATGATATTAATATGAAATTAAGTATGCGAAAAGATAAAAATACCAAGTCTAAGAGCTAAAATAATAGATAAAAATGTTAGTTATCAGTATGCACACATCATTTCCAAAAACCCTAATACTGTTCATCTTCTTCTTCACTCCACCGAAATCCTAACTTGAGTGTCGAAGTGACAACACCGAAGAACTTGCTGGTTATCCCTCTAACCTCTCGTCCTTCGTCTTCTCACCTACATAGGCATCGATGGATCTCCTTGTGGCCTTCTTGTAGCCTAGCACCTAATGGTCAAGTCAACACCGACACCAACTCATTAGTGACTCACCCATCAGCATTCTCGGATAGGATCAAATTGGTGTCGTCTATGTGAACACTGAGTTAAGGCCTGAACTAGGAAGTTAAGATAGAAGACATTGGTGTGTCTAACGTCATCACCATGGCAACATAAGATTTTAACAAGTTGGTTGTTGGTCGTCGCGATGGTACAAGTAGTGTTGCAAGGGCAATCACAGCAACCAGCTCTACCCACGACGCCCCCCTAATGGAGCCCATATTGGATCACCAGAAGCACCACAATTACCCAGTCCTAGGATGGCCCTACCAAGGGAAATGCCTTCGGAATTGATCCCCATCGTCGATGGCGCATAAGTGGCACGAGAAGCATCTTTGAAATCCTCAAGAGAAATCCCACATCTAAATCCTTCACACGGAAGGAACCTCCTATCAAGAAAAATGAAAGCTCATCTGGGCCCTCCGTTTTCTGTCAAGATCCTTAGAGATGGATTGCCTCGGCATTTTTGGATGCTACAGATTGGGAAATACAATGAAACTACTGATCTAAAAGATCATATCTATAAATTCGAGAATATCTCCCTATTACACTAGTACATGGATGATATAATGTGTCGAGTCTTTTTAAAGACCCTCTCAGGCCCCAGACAAAGGTGGTTTAGTTGACTCCCCGCCTCCTCCATTCATACCTTTGAGGAGTTTAGAACCATGTTCTTGTTGTTGGATCATTATTGGCCGGCTAGAAGGGGATGAATAGCCCTGAAAAAAGTTAGAAGAATATCTTACTTTCCAACTTAGCAAAGATACAATATTAATTAAAAAAATAGTTAACATAAAAATAATAATAAAATGTAAGAAAGCTAAGAAATTTTACTTGATTACAACCTAGGTGGTTATTAATCCAAGACAGTTAAAAGCTCTACTAAAAATCTCCTTCGTGAAGGAGGAATAGCCTCTTACAGCCTTTGAAAGCTCAGAAATAGCTAGGAAGATGAATACAATGATTGATAAATAATTCCTAACTCCAATGTCATTTTATAACCTCTTGGGAAAAGTTACTATTGTGCTAACGTGGCTTGGAGGCACTTCCAAAAGCATCCGTGGCTCCTCTAAGTGGATAAAGTTTTATCTACACAATAATAGTCACTCAATGACTCTGCCATGTTAGAGGCGCCTCCAAAGCGCTTGAAGGCACCTCCGCACTATTCATCCAAGATGCTTGAGGCACATTGGAGATGCCTCGGGTCCCTAATGTGGCAGCTTAGCTATCGAAGCTCGAGGCATCTTCAAAGTCATTGGAAGCGCCTAGAGCACTGTTCATCCAAATGGTCAATTGTCATGTTGACCATTCTTTTTCTCGTGCTTACTTGAGTGATGCTCCAACCGTTCGGAATTGAGCTCACTCGAACACAACTCCGACATTCTTATTGAGTAGACTTCCTTCCCGGCTTCTCATCCCTTGGATGCGCCGCGTGCGTTCCTTCTTGTCCGTCGATGTACTCTTCCATAACTTCTCATCCCTCGGATGCACCGACCTCGTTGACTTGATTCTCATGTCATCCTTCTCATTAACTACATCTTCTGCTAGACTTTTTATATTCCTAAGCTCCTGCACACTTACATACGACATCAAAACAACACAAAACATAACTTCACTCAGTTGATCATATAAAAATAACATAAGGTACTTACAATCTCTCCCTTTTCATGCACATCAACTTGACTTAAGGTTAGGGAAAAGAACAATAGATAATTTAGATTAAAAATAATTAATCTTGTAAATTAGTACAAGCATAAAATAATAGTGTAAGTAAATACTAGAATTTCAATCTCCCAATCTTCCCCTCAATTTAACCTCCCAAAAATCCCCCCTTTGATCACATCAAAACAAGGGAAAAGTAAGAAAGAAAAAAATATTTAAAATATTTTAAATGTTTCTCCAACAAAAAGGAATGTGGGTCGTGTCATTGGGCATGGCTGCCTGTGTTCAGTCTTGGGAACTTGCTTCCTAGATCTTTAATCCCTGTTTTCACTTCGTTTTGTGCCCTAACATAGGAAATACACAAAAGCAGTACCATGAATTAGAAATAAATCAAAATGAAGCATTATGATATGAAATCATGAGTTAATTACCGATAAAGTTGGTCAAGAAATACATCAAAGCTAATAAGAAATTCCTATGTAAAATAGACACATCACATCCAAGCTCATGAGGAGGAAGCGATGAAACACCTTTCTCTGGAGAGTTGGTGGACAAGATGGTCAACACCAACATCAAGGTAATTTTGTTGCTCCTGAGTTCTTTCATTTTGTAGCATTAACCTTTATCTATTTTGCATCTCCTAACAGGCGAAAGGGAGATCATGACTTAACTTCCCTACCTAATTGAAAGCTACGAGAATTTGCAAGATCAAGTGATTGAGCATCGGAATCAGTTGGAGCATCGGACCAAGGAGTTAAATGCGGCTAAGGTTGAAGTTGCATCGTTCAAGGCTGAGGTCATCTCCAGTTCGGAGTAGATTTGCCAACTCCAGACAAGTTTGGATGATTTTGAGACCTGTCATCAGGAGGCCAAATTGAAGGCCTAGAGGAAAGAGTAGAAGTGAGTTGTTACTAGCTGAGGCAGAATACCTTAAGGAGCAATTGGACAACAAGACCAATGAAGAAGGATGTTGGGGGAATAAGAAGAAGGCCTTCCTAAACACTTCCAAGTTTGACTTTCTTATACTCTATTTTCTTTGAGGTGTAGATCGAGGAGGAAAAATTATGTCCGAAGAAAATAAATCTGTAAAATATCGAAAATAGGCGAAAATTAATAAGAGAATTTTCTGGAATTTTTAAAAAATTTTCGGAGCTCGTACGAACGAGTTAACAGGGATAAAAACGAGGTCCGGAAAAAGCTTGTTTAGGCTATCCCGTTTTAACGAGGAAATGTTGATTTTCTTTATTTCCTTTTTCTTTTCTTTTTCTTTTTTTATTTTTCTTTTATTTGCTTTCCTCGCCGTTTCCCTCTTCCCTTGCCGAAGCTCTTGCGCGCCGACGAAGCCCTAACTGCCCCGACGGTTACTTTCCTCCTCCTCCCTCCCTCGCGTATAAGCCTCGGCCAAGTTCTCTTCCTCCTCTCCTTTGCCCGATGCCACTTCATCTTCTTCTCCTTCTCCACATCAGCGACGTCGACACCACGAGCCCTAGCCATCTTCACGGCTGTCTTCTCCTCTTCATCACACGACACCACCCTGAATCTGCTGAGTCCAGCCGTCGCTGGAAGGGGGGAAATCCTTATCGTGTCGATCGTTGCCGTCTCTCGACCCGAACCAGCGCCGCTGTCTCCTGTGCCCTAGCCGCCAACCATCGAGCGCCCCCCCCCCCCAATCTCCGCCACTGTGCCCTAGCTAGTAGTCGGCGTCGCACGGAGCAGCGCCACCCTTCACTGTGCCGCCTCTCCTCTGTTCTTGATCAATCCTTCTTTGTGGTGGAGTTAGGTCACGGTTGAGGTAAGTTAGATTCTTGGTTTTGGATTTTTGTTCTTGATCAGAACAGTGTAATTGGTGCACAACCATGAATTGTTTCGTTTGTGATCTGGAAATCTATGCTTGTTTTCTAGCAGCAAAGCTTGGATTCCAGCAGCAATCAATCTGTGCTGGCAGCAACAGTCCTGGTGTGGATCAACAAGCACGGTTACGAGTTAGGTAAGGCAAATTTGGGTATTCGGATTTTGATTAGAAAGTTTGTGTAGATTAATTCTTATGGGGCTGATCACTGTGGTACTGTCATTATTTTTCCACACCAGCTGTGATTTTTCTGGCCATAATTTCCAGCAACATCCTTGTTGTGAGAAGTGAGGTAAGGAATAGAGGACTTGATTCAATTGTAGTAGCGTACACAGGAATTTGATATGTTTTGTAGTTGGACGATCATGTGTATGTTGATTAAGTTTATGTGTTTTCGAAATTAGGGTTTTGCCCTAATTTAGGGTTAAAGAATTTATTTAGCTATTTATAGAAATTTTAGCTAAATAAAAGTATATCTATTGGTATTACAGGACTTTGACGCGAGACAAGTATCTCGATGTCGGATTTGGACATTCCTATTGGAGGCGGGTACTTCTGACTTTATGTCGTTTGATATGCATAGTAGTGAATTTAACAAATTGTAATAATTATATTTCTTATCTGTTTCGGTTAGTCACTACCCGATACTTGTTACATGCTTGGTTGATACTTGTTTTGCATCTTATGTTATTTCTTACCTGTTTATACATGCTTATAGGGGGTAGTGATAAATCATGCTTCACCATGTTCAGGACCTAGGTTTTATACCTTGTGTTATTTGTGTACCTTTGATTTGATTCATTGACCTAAGGTGCACCTTCTATATATATATGGTTTAGCTCAGGATATTTCCATGATTAGTGTCATGCACCATTCGCATGATTGCATGCTGTGCGATAGTCCGCTCCATTATTGTTGAACACATCGCCAGTTACATGGATCTGTACACACCACCACTCATGGGTTAGTGATCGATTCAGGCAGAGTGTGTTGCAGCAGGGACTTTGTTTGACTCCGTTGGTCCACTCATGGGTAGTGTGACACAGCGTGGTAGCCGGCAGACATTCCTCCTGTCATCGTGTACTGGGAGATGAGAGCATTGCGCTCCCCCATTTATGATTTGGGGTAGGAGGATAGATGTACTCCGACAGCATTCCGTCCACTCGGTCACTCATCAGGAGCAATGACGACAGAGTGCACGATTGTCACAGCCCTACCCACTCTGTCTCACTATTGTGTGTGAGATGGTTGACTGGTGTCAGGGGTGACCAGGACGCATCATTGGCATCATACGCATTGATGCATTTATTTCTTGTGATTGTGTTTGCTGCATTTATTTGCTGCATATTGGTTGGATGTCATGCTTAACATGCATACAGGATTTCTATACCTCTCGGACTGTTTATCCTTGTACCAGGTCCTGGTTAGTACAGTTTTCTCCTGTTTACTACAGTTACATTTTATCCTTCTTATATCAGGAGACTGTACGCATGATTAGTGCTAGATGTATTTCTCTACTGTGTATATCAGTTGTTAACCGCTGAGGAGTTGACTCACCCCGTGGATATTTACTATTTTCAAGTTGATGCTGTCAGGAGAGAGTTCCAGTTGCTAGTCCCCTGCAGATCACGAGGACGTCTATTGGTCCTTGAGTTTTTTTTAATTGACTATGTTTAGACTTGTTATGTTTTGGATACTTTGGATCCTGTATGGATTATTTTTATTTGTCGATGACTTTCATTCGGACTTGTTTTACTGCATGCCTGCTTAGAGGGCAGAAGAAGTAAGTTCGTTGTGATTTGTGTTTTACGAGTGTAGTGGAGTAGGATATCGGTTTTGAGCTTTATGAGTGTAGTTGAGTAGGGTGGATTTTGAGTCTTATTATCATTGCTTATTAAACTGCGTGGATGTTTATATGTTTTGGTTTGTTTATTATTGTTATTTATTCCAGCCGCATGTGGCTGAGGTATATGGTGATGTAGTAAAGTTTCATATTGTCCGCCGTACAGGGGAGATGTTGCTGAAATTTCTTCGGACAGGGACTCCTCCGGGGCGTGACAAGTTAGTGGTATCAGAGCTTAAGTTTTACGATCTTTGCTTTCGTATTTTGGATATTTGGGATAACCTGATACCAATTTATTTGGTATCAGAGCGCTAAGGTTTGGCGATACTTGTTTTGATTTTTGTGTTACGGATCTCGAGATTTATCTGATACCAATTTATTGGTATCAGAGCTGGGTGTGATACCTGCTTTTAGTATTCTGGATATTTTGTGCTAGCCCAAGTTTGCGAGTTAAACTGGGTAGTTATTTTGGTTGCACGGGTTTTCCAATACGTATATGTTTTGGACTTCTATTTCGGATTTATATGGATTTACGGTGATTTTCTTGTACGGAATTCCCAGGTCAATTTGGGGACTGGACAGCGACGAAACATCTCCAGACAGCAATTAGGTATGATGTTATTTTGGTAATTGTTGATACTTGTAGTAATATCTGTGATATAATTTAACAAATATGAGGAGATCTACACGTATTGCTGCAAGACGTGGTGCTGGACGACCACGTACGAGGACCGTGGGATCTCTGGACTTGCCAGAGATGCCTACTGTTGATGAGCCTGTCAGTCAGGGACAGACTCAGGGTACTGCGGGCGCGTCGGGCTCTCAAATCCCGATGGCTCCTTTAGAGGTACCTACCTCGGCTGCACCAACTGTATCCACCTCTACCGTATTTACGGTACCACCAGGGGTAATACCGGCATACCCCGCACCTGCTCCGGCCCAGCCTACGTCATACTCGGCACCACCGCCACCTGGACCTACAGTGTACCCGACACCAGTGGCACCTGTGCCCCCAGTACATACGGTGTACCCAGCAGCACCTGCATCAGCGATACCGGTTGCTCCACATCCGGTACCATTACCTACTGTACCTCCAGTCGCGACCACCTATGTTCACCCTACAGTGCCACCGACGGTATATACTCCAGTTTACCCAGCAGCACCGGGAGTACCTCCTCCGATTTATGCAGCGGTACCACCTGTAGCACCAGCTCCAGTGGTTCCGCCAGTCCCGACAGCCGTTCCGACACACCTCACTTACATTGTTGCGGCACGAGCTAGGATTCCAGTATTAGCAGAGTCGATGAAGAGTCGATTCACACTCTTCCGAGGAGACCTTGATCTGAGTATGGCCCTGTCATGGATAGAGACTATGGAGCAGACCTTCTTCTATATGGCTTGCTCCGAGTGGGAGAAAGCAGAGCTGGCTGCTTTTCATTTACGGGATGAGGCTAACGCCTGGTGGATTACTCAGCGTTCCATCATCGGCGAGCGGAACATTACTTGGGCTAGGTTCAGAGAGGATTTTGAGAGCCGTTTCTTTCCACTAGCATATCAGATGGCTCGCCGACAGGATTTCATGAGTCTGCGGCAGAACAATCGCTCGGTGACAGAATATAATACTGAATTCAACTGGTTGGCTAGGTTTTGTCAAGAGTTAGTTGCGGAGGACAGATCCCACATGATGCAGTTTATACAGGGACTGGATGGTCATCTGCAAGTAAGGCTTGCCGGTTTAGGGATCGCATCTTACTCAGATGCACTGGATCTAGCCTTGATGATAGAGTTAGCTCAGCAGAGAGCATTTCCAGACAGGAAGAGGAAGCATACGGGTCAGACATCTAGACAGATCCAGCAGCCACCAGCTACACAGCAGCAGAACTGGAAACGACCCGACAGCGATATTCGCTGTTTCAGATGTGGATCCAGAGATCACATCACCCCAGCCTGCTCTCTAGGACAGTCAGTGCCGAGATTGTCAGCTGAAGGCCTAGCACACGGCTTCCGGAGGGTCGGGTCAGAGGGGACAGTCTAGTCAGACGAGGGCATATCGAGGAGGGCAGAAAGCCCAATCTTCACATCGTCAACAGGGGATAGCTTCACCTGCAGCAGCGGCATTTGGCATGCTTGGATAGGAGTACTCCAGTACTTCCATAGCACCCCAAAGTTCTGTTCCAGGACCTTATTATCCGACGCAAGGGCAGTATCAGATGCAGCCTCAGCCTCTAGGCCAGTACCAGACTCAGTCCCAGCCATTGACACAGTATCAGTCACCGCCCTCTCAGTCTTCTCTGGCACATTATCCAGCACGGCCTCAGTGGCAGGCTTCTGCCCAGCCGCAGCAGCCGCTGGCAGCGTTACCACCTCCTCCTCCGCCAGAGTCTGGACGTATTCATGCGATTATCAGAGAGGATGCGCAGCGAGCCGACGGATCCGTTTTCTGCGGTACGATTTCTATTTATGCCTTATCTGCAGATATACTGATAGATACTGGTAGCTCGCATTCTTTTATATCTCGTACTTTTATACGAGAGATTGGTAGATTACCCACTTTTAGACCCCAGCGAATGATCGTCTCTCTACCGTCCGGTGATACATTGGACGTCACCCAAGAGGTCAGAGTTGCTCGTTAGATTTTGGCAACATGATACTTACGGTAGATCTGTTAGTATTGGAAATGGTCGACCTTGATATTATTCTTGGCATAGATGGTTTGTCCGCATTGTTGGTGCAACCTTAGGTCAAGGTTGACCTAGTTGAGTTGTATTTTGATGTTTGACACTCGTGGAAGAGTTGTATTCTTGATATGGGACAAGAATAGATGTTTGGGAGATTATTGGTGCAACCGTAGGTCTAGGTTGACCTGGTTGACCTGATTCGGGAAAGAGTCCAAGTATGGAGACTTGGCAACGGAAAAGTCCAAGTATGGAGACTTGGCATTGGAAAAGTCCAAGTATGGAGACTTGGCACGGAGAAGTCCAAGCAGGGAGCTTGACACGAGGGAAAGTCCTAACTGGGATGTTAGGCAGGTGGAAAGTCCTGGTGAGTGAAGCCAAGCAGTGGGAAAGTCCTAACTGGGATGTTAGGCAGTGTGGAAAGTCCTGGTGAGTGAAGCCAGGCAGTGGGAAAGTCCTAACTGGGATGTTAGGCAGTTGGAAAGTCCTGGTGAGTGAAGCCAGGCAGTGAGAAAGTCCTAACTGGGATGTTAGGCAGTGTGGAAATCCTGGTGAGTGAAGCGGTGAAAGTGAGTGAAGCTGGCGCAAGGAAAATCCAGATGGATCGGGGATGATGGGACATCTGTGTGGAAAAAAGTCCAAGTAGGTCAACGGATTGACCGGACACTTGGCGGGGAATTCTAGCAGTCAAGGGAGTGACGGATGCTAGGAATGAAGTACCAACAGTCGAGGTTGACCAAATGTTGGTTTGAAGGCTTGAGACTTGGTTTGGGCAAAACCAAGTCACTAGTTATCGATCGATGCGGTGATCGATCGATAACGATCGATGTGCTCTTGATCGGTATCGTCGATCTGTAGACCGATCGAAGGTGATCGATGGCCGCGAAGGCGCTGATCGGTGCGTGGACCGATCGGGAGCTTCGATCGGTCGTGGTGACCGATCGAGACGATGTCGCGGAAGGAAGAGCTTCAAAGCCAAGAGTTGGGATCGGTCCGTGGACCGATCTATGCTGATCGGTCCAGACCGATCGATGCGCGAATGTTTACGTACCGATCGATGCGGGGACCGATCGGCCCTGATCGGTCCTGACCGATCGAGTTCTAGCTGCGTTACAGCGCAACGGCTAGTTTCTTCGCTGTTTCTTCTTCGCAGGTATAAAGGAGACGAGGGCATCTTCTGTGCTACTGCTTCTTTCTCTTCTCTTCTGCTACAGAGCTGCTGTTCTGATGCTTGAGCTTTGTTGAGCTCTTCTTCGCAAGCTTCGCGTGAGCTTCCAGTCGTCGATCAGCTGCTGCGTTTGGGTTGTGAAGTTGCTGCTTCATCGCCTCCGATCGACAGAGAAGGCAAGCGAGTGTTGCATTCATATTGCTGTTTGTATTTGCTTCTTGTTTTCCTTGTACTCCTTTCTTGTTGTTACAAGTATTGTGGCGAGGTTTCTCCACCCACAAGGAGCATTTATTAGCCGGTTCTCCGGGGACTCATCCACCGACGGATTGATAGGCTTCGTCCACCTTACGGACACGCCGAGGAGTAGGAGTTTATCTCCGAACCTCGTTACATCGGTTTGTTTGAGGTTTGTCTTCTTTTCCTTCGTTTCTACGTGTTATTTTCCACTGCGCTAACCCTACTTTGTAGAAACGCGACGATTTGGGGTCGGCTATTCACACCCCCCCTCTCTAGCCTCCGTACGAAGGATCCCAACACGCATATCATGCCACTGTTGATTGCTAGACGAGGGTGGTCACATTCCGGCCATTATGAGTTTTTTTGGTAATGCCATTTGGGCTTACCAATACTTTAGCGGTATTTATGGATTGTTGTGGTGGATCATTGCTCCCACATGTTATGGATTGTTGTGGTAGAGCGTTGCTTCCACATATATAGTATTTCTTGTGATGGAGCGTTGCTTTCATGTTCGATGATCTATTTCTTTGGTGATTTGTAGCTAGTGATCAGATTTCAGACTTGTTGTCAGGGATCTTATAGTTGAGTATGTCTGTTGTATGAGCATTATGAGTTCTAGGTTTTTCCATTTAGGCTTACAAAGCCCTAGATGTTTTTCATGGACTCGATGATTTCGGTATTCCTAGGTTGTTTGGATCGGTTTCCATTGTCCTTGTTGACAATGTTGTAATCTATTTTTGATCCGAGCTTAATACCCTCATCTTTTCACTTGAGGTATGTGATTTAATTTACCGTTCAGCATTTATACTCTATATCTGTTGTTAGTACTTGCTGATGGTGGATAACGAAATTTGGGGACCAAATTTTTATTAGTGGGGGAGAATGTAAAATACCGAAAATAGGCGAAAATTAATAAGGGAATTTTCCAAAATTTTTGAAAATTTTTCAGGAATTTTTCGGAGCTCGTACAAACGAGTTAACGGGGATAAAAACGAAGCCCGGAAAAAACCTGTTTAGGCTACCCCGTTTTAACGAGGAAATGTTGATTTCTTTATTTCCTTTTTCTTTTTTTTTTTTTTATTTTTCTTTTATTTGCTTTCCTCGTCGTTTCCTCTTCCCCTGCCGAAGCTCTTGCGCGCCGACGAAGCCCTAACCGCCCCGGCGGTTACTTTCCTCCTCCTCCCTCCCTCGCGTATAAGCCTCGGCCAAGTTCTCTTCCTCCTCTCCTCTGCCCGACGCCACTTCATCTTCTTCTCCTTCTCCACATCAGCGACGTCGACACCGCGAGCCCTAGCCATCTTCACGGCTGTCTTCTCCTCTTCATCGCACGACACCACCCTGAATCTGTTGAGTCTAGCCGTCGCTGGAAGGGGGAAATCCTTATCGTGTCGATCGTTGCCGTCTCTTGACCCGAACCAGCACCGCTGTCTCCTGTGCCCTAGCCGCCAGCCATCGAGCGCCCCCCCCCCCCCAATTTCCGCCACCGTGCCCTAGCTAGTAGCCGGCGTCGCACGGAGCAGCGCCTCCCTTCACTGTGCCGCCTCTCCTCTGTTCTTGATCAATCCTTCTTTGTGGTAGAGTTAGTTCACAGTTGAGGTAAGTTGGATTCTTGGTTTTGGATTTTTGTTTTTGATCAGAACAATGTAATTGGTGCACAACCATGAATTGTTTCGTTTGCGATCTGGAAATCTGTGCTTGTTTTCTAGCAGCAAAGCTTGCGTTCCAGCAGCAATCAATCTGTGCTGGCAGCAACAGTCCTGGTGTGGATCAACAAGCACGGTTACGAGTTAGGTAAGGCAAATTTGGGTATTCGGATTTTGATTAGAATGTTAGTGTAGATTAATTCTTGTGGGGCTGATCACTGTGGTACTGTCATTATTTTTCCACACCAGCTGTGATTTTTCCGGTCATAATTTCCAGCAACATCCTTGCTGTGAGAAGTGAGGTAAGGAATAGAGGACTTGATTCAATTGTAGTAGCGTACACAGGAATTTGATATGTTTTGTAGTTGGACGATCATGTGTATGTTGATTAGGTTTATGTATTTTTGAAATTAGGGTTTTGCCCTAATTTAGGGTTAAAGAATTTATTTAGCTATTTATAGAAATTTTAGCTAAATAAAAGTATATCTATTGGTATTACAGGACTTTGACGCGAGACAAGTATCTCGATGTCAGATTTGGACATTCCTATTGGAGGCGGGTACTTCTGACTTTATGTCGTTTGATATGCATAGTAGTGAATTTAACAAATTGCAATAATTATGTTTCTTATCTGTTTCAATTAGTCACTACCCGATACTTGTTACATGCTTGGTTGATACTTGTTTTGCATCTTATGTTATTTCTTACCTGTTTATACATGCTTATAGGGGGTAGTGATAAATCATGCTTCACCATGTTCAGGACCAAGGTTTTATACCTTGTGTTATTTGTGTACCTTTGATTTGATTCATTGACCTAAGGTGCACCTTCTATATATATATGGTTTAGCTCAGGATATTTCCATGATTAGTGTCATGCACCATTCGCATGATTGCATGCTGTGCGATAGTCCGCTCCATTATTGTTGAACACATCGCCAGTTACATGGATCTGCACACACCACCACTCATGGGTTAGTGGTCGATTCAGGCAGAGTGTGTTGCAGCAGGGACTTTGTTTGACTCCGTTTCTCCGCTCATGGGTAGTGTGACACAACGTGGTAGCCGGCAGAGATTCCTCCCCGTCATCGTGTACCGGGAAATGAGAGCATTGCGCTCCCCCATTTATGATTTGGGGTAGGAGGATAGGTGTACTCTGACAGCATCCCGTCCACTCGGTCACTCATCAGGAGCAGTGACGACAGAGTGCACGGTTGTCACAGCCCTACCTACTCTGTCTCATTATTGTGTGTGAGATGGTTGACTGGTGTCAGGGGTGACCAGGACGCATCATTGGTATCATACGCATTGATGCATTTATTTCTTGTGATTGTGTTTGCTGCATTTATTTGCTACATATTGGTTGGACGTCATGCTTGACATGCATGCAGGATTTCTATACCTCTCGGATTGTTTATCCTTGTACCAGGTCCTGGTTAGTACAGTTTTCTCCTGTTGACTACAGTTGCATTTTATCCTTATTATATCAGGAGACTGTACGCATGATTAGTGCTAGATGTTATTTCTCTACTATGTATATCAGTTGTTACCCGCTGAGGAGTTGACTCACCCCGTGGATATTTACTATTTTCAAGTTGATGCTGTCAAGAGAGAGTTCCAGTTGCTAGTCCCCTGCAGATCACGAGGACGTCTATTGGTCCTTGAGTTTTCTTTAATTGACTATGTTTAGACTTGTTATGTTTTGGATATTTTGGATCCTGTATGGATTGTTTTTATTTGTCGATGACTTTCATTTGGACTTGTTTTACTGCATGCCTGCCTAGAGGGCAGAAGAGGTAAGTTCGTTGTGATTTGTGTTTTTCAAGTGTAGTGGAGTAGGATATCGGTTTTGAGCTTTATGAGTGTAGTTGAGTAGAGTGGATTTTGAGTCTTATTATCATTGCTTATTAAACTGCGTGGATGTCTATATGTTGTGGTTTGTTTATTATTGTTATTTATTTCAACCGCATGTGGCTGAGGTATATGGTGATGTAGTAAAGTTTCATATTGTCCGCCGTACAAGGGAGATGCTGCCAAAATTTCTTCGGACAGGGACTCTTCTGGGGCGTGACAAAATATTTCAATAAAAGGAAGAGAAAGGAAAAGATAAAAAAAAAAGGAGAGAAACAAATCCCTCAGAAAGCCAACGAATGGAAGGGAAGAAAGAAAAAAATCAGGAAAAGAAGAAAAAATTATGACACCTTCCACGCTAGGAACAACTTGAACATCATCGCCTAGTTGAATCAAAACCCCTCCTCCATCAACCATGACGATGAAAATATATGAGTGGAAGGAATCCAAGAGGTCACAACTACAGGTCGCATAGCTGGCAGTGATGCCCTTCCCAACCCTCTACTATAGACGCTGGTTGAGGAACATGATCTTGGCACTGTTGATGGTGTAGATCTGGATTGATGTCTATCATCTTCGACACTTCTGATACCCTAATCACATTGTGATACAATGACCTCCGAATATAAAGAGAGACCCCCAATTGCATCAAGCTTTGATTTTTTTTTTTATTTGGATTCAAGAAGGGAAAAAATGGTGAGAGGAACCTAAACACATTGGTGATCCTTGTGCTCCAGGAGGTAGTAAGAGCAGAGCATGTCACCGGTGCAGTCAAAGAAGTATATGTTGCACTCACTCTTATTGGAATCTTCATAGACTTCACAGTGCGTGAAGAAGCTCATTTACAGGAGAGGCCTCAGCCATGGTAGAGATTAAAGCATTGGACTCATCGACCTTCCAAAATTGAGGACAAAGAATAAAAAAACAAAAAGATCTGAGAAGCAAGAACGTGTTGAATCAAAAGAGTGCCAAGATCACAAAAGAGGCTGGAAAGAGGAGGAGAGCATGCAATGAGGCTACTAAATCATCCAAAGCCATCGCCTTTCTACGAGATTTCCAAGAAAATGACATAGGAAGGGGAAGAACACAAAAGGAAGATCCAAAGGTGTTGTCTTTTTGAAAGATTGCGAAGATAATGGAAGAGTAAGTGGAAGAATAGGAGTTTTGATTATATATAGAGTGTGAGGCTATTGACAACCTATGAAGTGAGGCGGTCGTGCAAGATCAATTGATTGAGGGCAGGCCCGGCTCAAGGCATAGGCCATTAAGGCCTATGCCTAGGGCCCCAATTTTATTGGGGCCCATTGATTAATTAATTAAAGATATTAAAAAAATTAAATTAGCATCATTAATATTAATTAATTATAAATGTCTTGCTAATTCATTAATGACACTTTGTCAATTAATTCATTATCGATTCCACTTCCTATTTATACCTTGTACTTATCTTTATTTCCACATTAATTGCCTACCATAATTTTATATGAGATTTTATTCTACCTTATTAATTGTCTATCATAATTTTATATGAGATTTTATGCTACCTTAAATATAATTCATTTTTAAATTGACATATTTCTTTCTTTTTTTATTATTACTCCGATTCTCATTTTATTTTACAATTAGTAATACTATTCTTATAAAACCTAATGAATTCTTTTCTCCTCAATATTTCTTAAAAATCCTAATAGTTCTCTCATCAATGCATCATGTCTTTTTCTTTTTTTTCATCAACGATTTTGCATATTTCTCCTTCCTCACCGATGATACTTGCAGAGAACGTCATTCTTTTCCTTTGCCGATAATATTTTTTCCTAGCTCTTTTTTTTTATTTTTCGATAATAATATGAATTAGAGATTTTTTTATCATAAAATACAAAGTAAAATGCATTAGCAAAAATAAATTTTTTAAAATTAAAATTAATAAAGTCTATTTGACATTCTAACTAAAAAGATTAAATAATTTAACAATTTTATTAATAAAAAATAAAATTATTATCAAAATAGCCGTAGAAAACTAAATTTTATATCAAAAATTAGTTTTTTTAAAAAAATAATATTTAATTCTTTTTAATAACTAATTTTAAAAACATATTTTTTAAATTATTATTTTCGGTCCCAAATCTAAATGAAAAACGTTAAAGAAAATTAAAAATATATTAATTTTTTTTTGTTTTTTTAATTTTGTTGCCTAGGGCCTCAAGGAAACTTGAGACGGCCCTGATTGAGGGCAATGTGGTGGAGAACAACGAGTGATGAGGAAGGAAGAATGGAAAGTGACATTTCGTTTGATTTTGGGTGGATAAAAATATGTTCATAAATTGGTCAGCGGATGGATTTATAAATCCATCCATCCATTGCTTTACCACAAGTAAACAATCGAAAGGATTAATAATCCATCCTTTTTCATCAAGTGAATGACGGAAAGTTTTCTGCACGAAATTTTTTTGTCAAATGTTGAATCTGCCCTCCCAAGTAAACATAGAATTAGTGTTTGATTCGCCTCTCTATTTGAGCTTAGCTTTAATGGGGTAGTGCAAGAGTTCTAGGAGATGAGTTATTGATATATGCTTATTGGTGCGGGAAGCATTCGACGATCCAACCTAAGTTTTGATTATGTTAAAGGGTCCAAAGTTAAGTTGTCTTATGATCTGACAAATTTGAATGAGATTGCAAGAAAATTTTAAGTGTTCTTAGGCAAAAGTCCTAGTGGATTCTAGGCAGGTGGAAAACCCTAGGGGCGGTAATCTTAGGACTTAGGAGGTGGTAACTCTAGGTGATGAAAAGTCCTAGCTGCGGTTAGGTAGGTGGAAAACCCTAGGGGACGGTAACCCTAGGTCTTAGGGGATGGTAACCCTAGGTGGAAAGTCTTGGCTGGTCAAGAGCTTCTGGCAAAATCCTAGAGTCGGAGACTCTAGGTTGAAATCCTGGTGTCGCGAACCGAGTGGAATTCTGGACGGGTCGTGGAGCGGACGTCCAGTATGAAGACCGAAAGCTTCGGACGCTGAGCAAAAGTCTAGTTGGTCTGGAAGATTAATCTAACAATAGGTAAACTCTCCTGAGAGAAGTAGGTGAGGATGCATTCCCCGGTAAGAAAACAGTAGGTGTTGGTTAGACCTAGGATTTTCGAGAAAACTCAAAGTCAAAACTGGACAGTCCGAAGACTGTCAAATGCTTCATGTCTATATTGTGCTAACTTTATTTTTCAGGGTATGGTTAATTTCTTGGACTAACGTATTTTGCAGGAAGTGAATTGGGCATGTTTAGCTTGGATGAACAATGTCCGAGGAGCCTCTGGGGTTGTTGGAGGCGCCTCAGGCGCCTTGGCTGTAGCTGTGCAGGAAGCAGGGTAGAAGGCGCCTTCCAAGGACGTTGAAGGCACCTTGGACAGCTGATGGAAAGCGCCTTCCAAGGACGCTGAAGGCGCCTTCAGCTGGATAACTTTCGTAAGCAGCGGGAGTTATCAATTCCGATCGGCGAGGGATAAGTATCCTTGCTGGAGGCGCCTTCCATGGACGCTGAAGGTGCCTTCAGTAGGCTATCTAAGGATGTCTCGACCAGATGGTAGATATCATCATTCCAAGCGACTTTTTCTCTTGCGTGTTGTTCTAAAAATAATCCGACGAAGCTGTAACGCAACTCCGACAACTGGAAGCCCGAAGTTTCTTATTCATAGTTGTTGGTATACTTTTAATTCTGCACTTAAATTATATATCTGTTGTAATTATCTTTGTAAAGATTTTACGATTGATTAGTGATTACCCAATGAAAGCGATCAACAATCATAAGCCTTGGAGTAGAAGCCATCATAGGCTCCGAACCAAGTAAAAGAAAAATGTTAGTGCTTGTTTTTGTGTTCTTTCTTTATTTCCGCTGCGTCTTACTCGAGTCCTATTTTTTTTTTAAAAAAAAAATGAGCATTATTCATCCCCCTTCTAGGGCAACGATCCTACAATGCTAACATCAAGTGCATGATCATCATCAAATAATAAAAATATTAACCTCTAGAACTATGTTGTTGAGTACCAATTTACATTCAACAGAAGTTATCTATATGAATTGAATTTGAGAGAGTTGTTGTGAAAGCAAGCAAGCTAAGAAAAAAAAATTAAAAGATCATAGAGAAAATATGCTCTTTAGACAATTCTAAGACTTTGATTTCACCATGACAATTGTTGACAATGTAGTTATGAATCCCTCTCTAACATCAATGTTAACTCACACTTGAAGATTGTCTATCCTAAGGTACGTGATGTTCCCTTTTTGAGAATACACCGATGTATCTAATCTAACGTAGCCCTTACTTTCATGGTAGTCGAACTAGGATAGATCTATTATACTCTATGATAGTCAATGGTATCCTCAAGAGAGTTTGGAGTACTTTTGTGAACAAACCATTAAGTCTAGTTCTTATAGGTATGAGATTAGAGTTTTCCTTTCAGTTCTTCCTCCTTTTCCCAAGGTTTATGCTAATATCCGTTAAGACATAATAGTATGTTAAGTACGCTAAGAACTGAGTCAAGGATAAAATATATCATTCGATAAAAGAGACTAATAACAATTCAACTTTGGGTTAGTCCCTAATCCTAAAATTAAGGAGACTACTTCATAATGTTAGAAATATAATAATTAATGTCGTAGATCCTCCGAAGTCTTCGACGCAGCCTCCTCTTCAATCCCTTATCACGGGATCGGGAGATCCCTTGATCCCCCGACCATCAAATGCCTTGTAGTTGTCGCCCCTTGACTCCTTTTATAGTTTTAAACTCTTGATAGTGTTTTCTAAAAGGTTTCTAATATATTTCCTAAAAAGTAGGGGTGACTAACAAAATTTTTTAAAACTAAGGGGTGGCTATTAGAATTTCCTAAAAATAAAGGGACACGGTACGAGCAACCCGTGCATCGTTCTTGAAAATTTTTAGTCAAGAGTCAAATGGAACACGTCTGTGGTAGGTACCACGAGCTGGTCATGCTCCTTGCTAGAAGTCTTGGTTGATGCTTTGATGCCCTTTCTATCTCCTAGGATGATGCACGATTGTGGTAGGTGCCTCGAGCAGACCATGTATCATACTGTAAGGTGTGCTCCTTTAGATTTTTGTCTCTAAACATGCTCCAATGTCATGATCTCCACCTCCTATTGATATAAAACATAAACTGCATCCAAACTAAAAAGATGAAACAGATGCAAATTCTAAGAGTTTATACAAAATATGCTCATGTAATATAATAAGTGTATGCTAACTGGGACCAAAAATATATGCATGATTCACACACATCAAATACTTGATGCAGAACCATTATAGGCATAACTTTTGACTCAGGACTCAAAATTAGGCTCTATTTGCATTCACACATGATCCGGCAGTAAGGTCGGGGGACCCCTTCTGGAGGGGAGTCAACGCCACATGGAGGTCAAAGGCCAAAAGGGGGTCAGCAGGAGGCCCGGCCGACCGGAAAAGGGGTAGGTCAACCGGCCGATTGGGTCCGGGCGGAATCAAAGACAACCCGATATGGAGTCGGGTTTCCGACGCTCATGGCGAACAGGGTCGCCGGGCCGAGCGGGCAATCCGCTCGGCCAAGGCGTAACGTATCGAGACTGTAAAGTAACAGTTTCAGCCGAGCACGCGATCGGGAATCTTCCCAGTCGGACGGAGAGGTGCCTTCCGAGCGGTTGGACACTCGGCTCGGGGAGAGAAGAGACAAAAGGACAAGGGGACATTGGGGAACATCTTCTGACAATGGGCGTGTTCGACGACTAAGTATATGCAGAATCCCACGGCAGAAGGTTCTGCTGTCCCATCGTAGACGTGCTCGGACTGTAACAGTATGGTGTCAGACATGCTTCTCTGTGAAGCCCATGCTACGGTATGGTAAAAGACACGTGTATGCCTCGGTAGGTGTGCATAAGCCTCCCCACAGCTCTATATAAGAGCCCTTAGACTTCGACGGAGTTACGCCATCACGCGATTTCTCATCTTGGAAGCCACTTCATTATTTTCCTCTTGCTTGACTTGAGCATCGGAGGGTCATCGCCGGGAGCCCCTTCCCGGCCCGACTTCCTTGCAGGTTCGCCGGAGATTGGTGCAGCTGGTTGAAGATAGAGGAGAGCGCCACGTCCCCAGCGTCCGTCGGCTCAGCGTTCGGACAGGATCAAATTGGCACCGTCTGTGGGAATGCACCTGCATCCGAGCGGAAAAGATGGACGGCAACTGGACCGACCATGAAACGCGAACCACCTCCAGCCTTACCATGCGAGGTGAAAGGTGCGCCATTGTAATGTATTCTGTATACTTTTCGCCCGGCTGTATACTTGAAATGCAGGAGTAAAAATCAGAAAATTAGCGCAAGTATCGGGCATTGTTAGCCGAAACGGAAGACCGTTGAGCTCTGACGTTAAAAATCGAGAGTCGCGTCGGCGACTTTAAACCCTCCGGGCGGAAGACCGTCGAGCTCCGACGTTAAAAATCGAGAGTCGCGCCGGCGACTATAAACCCTCCGGCCGGAAGACCGTCGAGCTCCGACGTTAAAAATCGAGAGTCGCGCCGGTGGCTATAAACCCTCAGGCCGGAAGACCGTCGAGCTCCGATATTAAAAATCGAGAGTCGTGCCGGCGACTATAAACCCTCTGGGCGGAAGACCGTCGAGCTCCGACGTTAAAAATCGACAGTCGCGCCGGCGACTATAAACCCTCCGGTCGGAAGACCGTCTTGCTCCGACGTTAAAAATCGAGAGTCGAGCCGGCGACTATAAACCCTCCGGCCTGAAGACCGTCGAGCTCCGACGTTAAAAATCGAGAGTCGCGCCGGCGACTATAAACTCTCGCGGCGGCTATAAACCCTCCGTGGGAAGACCGTGAGCTCGATGTTAAAATCGAGTCGGTGGCGACTATAAACCCTCCGGGGAAGACCGTCGAGCTCGGACGTTAAAATCGAGTCGGCGACTATAAACCTCCCAGCGGAAGACCGTCGAGCTCCGGAAAATCGAGAGTCGCGCGGTGACTATAAACCCTCCGGGCGGAAGACCGTCGAGCTCCAACGTTAAAATCGAGTCGCGCCGGCCTATAAACCCTCGGGCGGAAGACCGTCGAGCTCCGACATTAAAATCGAGAGTCGCGCCGGATAAACAACCTGCGGAAGACCGTCGAGCTCAGGAAAAGTCGCGCTGGCGACTATAAACCCTCCGGCCGGAAGACTGTCGAGCTCCGACGTTAAAAATCAAGAGTCGAGCCGGCGACTATAAACCCTCCAGCCGGAAGACCGTCGAACTCCGACGTTAAAAATCGAGAGTCGCGCCGGCGACTATAAATCCTCCGGTCGGAAGACCGTCGAGCTCCGACGTTAAAAATCGAGTCACGCTGGCGACTATAAACCCTCCGGCGGAAGACCATCGCGCTCCGACGTTAAAAATCGAGAGTCGCGCCGGCGACTATAAACCCTCCGGGCGGAAGACTGTCGAGCTCCGACGTTAAAAATCGAAAGTCGCGCCAGCGACTATAAACCCTCCGGGCAGAACGAAAGACGCTTAAAGATGAGCGGCAAGGGAAAGTAGTGACAAGTCATGTGCCATCCACGCCTGCGCGGAAGGCCTAGCTAGCCGAGTTGTGTGTCATAGGCCCCGACCAATTATCCATAAGCAGGTAAAGTAAGAACGAAGTTGCACAAAGACAAATTTTTCATTGAAAGCAGAGGAATCAAGGCCGACCGGCCGAATTACAAAAGGAGAAGGTTTTTTAGCCGAACGACCGAATTACATAAATAACTTCTATTCTAAAAAATCGTAAAGATCCTTAGGGATGGTGCTAAGGAGCGCTGCGTAATCCTGGGCCGGGATACTGGCGGAATCGGAGAGATGACTTTTGGACTTTAGATAGCCCGTTGTGGCGGTGATGGCAAACTCAAAGGCCGTATACATCCACTCGCACACTTTTTCTGAAAACTCGGCCGAGCGGATGTGCTTCTGCCTCAAGGCTGCAACTCGGTCGGGTTCTGTTTCCTGGTATTCTTTGAAGGTAGCTTGTGAAGCTTCAAGAGCTTCATGTAATTTCTTTAGCTCGTCCTTATGTTTAGTCGCCTCGGCTGAGCGGCTCACCTTCTCTCCGTCCAGCTGATCCATCAGCTCTTTGACCCGTTGCTCCAAGCCCCGTGCCTCAACATTCTTCTTCTCCAGATCGACGATAGCCGTGTTTTTCCGAGTGGTGGCTAGGCTTATTT
Source organism: Zingiber officinale (assembly GCF_018446385.1). Taxonomy (NCBI): domain Eukaryota; kingdom Viridiplantae; phylum Streptophyta; class Magnoliopsida; order Zingiberales; family Zingiberaceae; genus Zingiber; species Zingiber officinale. The sequence goes on along the minus strand of NC_055997.1, from coordinate 133,901,049 downwards.
TTTGGTCGAGTGTCTTGACCTATCGATTGAGCTCGGCCAAAGTATGGGCCTGATCGGTCATCTTCCTTTATTCAGCCGCCAACAGATCCTTGTTCTTTTTGAGCTCTTTCTGCAGCTCGGCATATGATGGACCTTGTGAGTCGGACGGGCCGCCCGGAGCCTTCAGCCTCTTTAATTCTTCGTCCACCATAGTCAGACGGTTGCAGACGACAATCTCCTCCACCCATCTCTGACATAAGCAAGATTGTTAATAGCCGACCGGAAAGAATGCGTAAAGGACTTGAGAAAACATACTTACCCCAGTGGCCTGTTGCATATGGTTGTTGGCCAGATTGCTGAGCGGAATCATCGTGACGCGCGCCCGAGCGTCGGCCCACATCTCGGCTAGGGGCCCCTTCATTGTGATCATGTGCTCAGGCGCGGTTGGTCGATCGGATTCAGGCATCAACTCTTCGGTGGGGAGATGCAAAGAGACTCGGATGGTACGGTGCCGACCAGAAGTCGTCTGAGCGGAAGCCGGGGAAGGATCGGAGGCCGACGCAGAAAATTGGGACAAAATCGTCGAACGTTGGACTTGGCTGGGAGCGGGCGGAAGGGCGCTGATCGGAACGGCCTCGAGGGGGTCCGCAGACGCGTCTAGTTGGGATGGCGTCCGATCGGGCGAGATCACCTCCACCTCCGGCGCTTTGCCGCGAGAATCGGGGGTGGCCCGCTCGGACGGATGGACCGCAGAAGTAGCCGAGAGGAGTGGTGTCTCCGTACGACGCCTCTTTTGTCGGAGGGGGCGCTCTTCCTCCTGAGCCGAGCCTTCCTCCCGGACAGAAGGCTCTCGACTAGCAGTTGCGCCAGCCGCTGGCTCCGGGAGAGAAGCTTGAGCGGCTGACTCCCCCGCATTCATATCGCTCTCTCCTTCATGTGAGCCGACCGACTCAATGCCAAACGCCTCCATTTCTTTGGCAATCGCGGCCTCGAGCGCCGCCGCTTTCGTTTTCAAAATGCCGGCCATCACGGACTCCATGACGTTGTCCGCTGCAAAGAAAAAAAGGAGAAAATCAGTTAGCAATCAAGATAAATGTACGAGTAAAATTCTTACCGAAGCCGCTTGGGAGGGGGGTCCTGATCGGACTCAAGCAGAATATGTACATCACCCCTTCTGGTAAGAACTTGTTGATGTCGACCCTAAGAACGGCTAGCATGTTGGCAGCGTGAAGATAGTCCGGTCGGGTCTTGAACCTTTTGAGCTCGGGGGAGATTGGTGGTCCGACCTGCCATTGAGTTCGGAAGGAGGCCCGTTCGGGAAGACGGAGATAGAAGTAGAACTCTTTCCAATGTTTATTGGAAGAGGGCAATTTATTAAAGAAAACGAAACCGGGCCGAGCCTGAAACATATAAGTGCCCGGCTCGGATTGTTTAGGATAATAAAAATAATAGAAGATCTCCGGTCGGAGGGGAATGTTGTGGATTTTGAACAAGACGACGACGCCGCATAGAAGGCAGAAAGTGTTAGGAACTAGGCTTCCGAGCAGAATGACGAAAAAATTACAAACTTCTACGATGAAAGGATGGACTGGAAAGCGCAGACCAGCTACGAACTGGTCGCGGAAAACACAGAAAGCTCCGCGCGGCGGTTTGTGTGGCCGAGCGGAGGGGGAGGGTAAGATAAGTTCAAAATCAGAAGGGATTTCAAAAGTGTCCATCAGAATATCGGCGTCGCGCCGATCGAAGCGCGACTCCATGGTAGTATACCATGGGCCGAGGGCTTGGTCTTGAGGCTGAGAGGAACTAGCCATTGTCCGAACGGACGAAACAACAAAAGGCGAAGAAAGGCAGATGATAGAAGGAAGAAGATGACAAACGGAACAGTGCCCAGAAGACCAAAACTCGGGAAAGAAACGCAAAGAAAACACAAGAACCAAAGATAGAAAAAGAAGAACCTTACAGAGAAGAATAGAGAACGATGAGGAACACGGAGTCACCGGAAGAGGTAGCAACGAGATCACCGGAGCACTGAAACGCCAAAGGAAGCTTCTGGACACGCGAAGACGCAAATGCGGCGAGGAGGAGGAGAAGGCGAAGGCTTTATAGAGGTGAGCCCGAGCGGCCTCAACCGTCCGATGCAGATCACGGGAACCGGAGCACGCATCGGGCCGTCCATTTTAAACCGCCTCGGTCTCGTCACCCGCGGCGCTGCCGCCGTACGATGACGGCAGCAACGCCACGTGGCATCCGGTCAATGGAGTGCATTTAATGAGCGCATGCTCGGCCTTAATGACGGAGATTGGCACAAATTCCGAGGAGATACAAGGAATGTTGGCGTTGACTGACGTTATAGCTGGTCAATGGAGGCCGAACAGAGGATAGTTGCACAGAGACGCCGCTCGGCACTAGAGGAGTCCAGTCAGTCGGACTAATCGCCTCCTTCGACTAGACTTGAGGGGGAGGCAAGTGATTCGGCAGTAAGGTCGGGGGACCCCCTCTGGAGGGGAGTCAACGCCACATGGAGGTCAAATGCCAAAAGGGGGTCAGCAGGAGGCCCGGTCGACCGGAAAAGGGGTGGGTCGACCGACCGATCGGGTCCAGGCGGAATCAAAGATAACCCGATGGGGAGTCGAGTTTCCGACGCTCATGGTGAACAGGGTCGTTGGGCCGAGCGGGCAGTTCGCTCGACCAAGGCGTAACGCATCGAGACTGTAAAGTAACAGTCTCAGCCGAGCACGCGATCGGTAATCTTTCCGGTCGGACGGAGAGGTGCCTTCCGAGTGGTTGGACACTCGGCTCGGGGAGAGAAGAGACAAAAGGACAAGGGGACATTGGGGAACATCTTCTGACAATGGGCGTGTTCGACGACTAAGTATATGCAGAATCCCACGGCAGAAGATTCTGCTGTCCCATCGTAGACATGCTCAGACTGTAGCAGTATGGTGTCAGGCATGCTTCTCTGTGAAGCCCATGCTACGGTATGGTAAAGGACACGTGTACGCCTCGGTAGGTGTGCATAAGCCTCCCCACAGCTCTATATAAGAGCCCTTAAACTTCGACGGAGGTACGCCATCACACAATTTCTCATCTTGGAAGCCACTTCATTATTTTCCACTTGCTTGACTTGAGCGTCGGAGGGTCGTCGTCGGGAACTCCTTCCCGGCACGACTTCCTTGCAGGTTCGCCGGAGATTGGTGCAGCTGGTTGAAGATAGAGGAGAGCGCCACGTCCCCAGCGTCCGTCGACTCAGCGTTCGGACAGGATCAACACATGTAGAATTTAAAAATCTACATTTATTATGGGGAAACCCATAACCTCCAAATTTTAGACCCAAAAGACACTATTTAAACTCTTTTCGGAGCCTTTGAGCATATTCTTTACTATTTTTAATAATTTATTTTTTTATGGTAAGTGCATGATCATCATTAAGTAGTAAAAATATCATCCTCAAGGATCATGGAGTTGATTACTAGTTTACATGCAATAGAAGATTATTTAAACGAGTCAAATTTGAGATAGTTGTTGCGAAAGCAATTGAACTAAGAAAATGAAATTAAAAGACGGGGAGACAACTAGTTCTTGAGACAATTATAGGACTTCAATTTCACAACGATGATTGTTGACGATATAATTGTTAATCCCTCTTTTACCTAAGAAAAATGATATTCATTTAGAAAATTCATCTAGAAAATTCTTAAGGATAGACACATAAATTTGTGGATCCCATCATTTATGTGTCTATCCTTAAGAATTTTCTAGATGAATATCATAGCTCTTTACCTAAATGTTAAATTATACTTGAAGGTGGTGCATCCTAAGGTATCCGATGCTCTCTTTCGAGAACACATCGGTGTATCAACCCTTACGTGCCCTCTTCTTTCATAGTAGTCAAACTAGGATGGACCCATTATACATATGATAATTAACTAATGGTATCTTCGAGAGAGTTTGGACTACTTTCATAAATTTGAAGTTTAATTCTTATAAGTCCAAGATTGGAGTTCAGCTTTTGGTTCTTCCTCCTTTCCCTAGAATCTATGCTAATATCCATTAAGACATATTAGTATGTTAAATACGCTAGAACCAAATCAAGGATAAAACATAGCATGCGATAAAAGATAATAAAATCAAACTACAATTGTCAATTCAACGTCAGGTTACTCCCTAATCATATAATTAAAGAGACTAGTCTATAAAAATGGAGAAACAAGCCAAAGACAATATTGAAAGCATTCTACAATTCAAAAGAATGAATGAAGTGTAGAAAGAACTTAGTTTGTAGATGTCGATAATATCTCTAGATGATCTCCACGTGCTCCTTAGCAGGCGGAATCTGTCACGCCCCCAGAAGAGTCCCTGTCCGAGAAAATTTCGGCAGCATCTCCCCTGTACGACGGACAATCAAAATTTTCTACAAGCACTAAATACTCAGCCACAGGCGGCTGGAATAATAACAGTAAATAAAATCAATCACCACGCAGTTTATATATGTATTCAGCCTCTGGCTGTCACAACCACGCAGTTAATAAAATAAACAACATAGTAATACTCTGACTCGAAATCAACCCTACTCAACTACACTCGTAAAGCCCAAATTCGATTTTTTTCTTACCTCTTCTGCCGTCCAGGCAGGCATGTAGTAGAGTAAATCCAAATCATACGAAAAGTCCATATGTAAGTCCAAAACAAAACTAAAAATAAAGTCTGATAGCGAAAAACTAAAATGAAACAACTCAAAAACCAGCAGCGGAGTAGCACTACGTGCAGTGGGGACTAGCGACTGGAACTCCCTCCTGACAGCATCAACCTGAAAATAACAACAATGGAGGCGGGGTGAGTCCAACACTCAGCAGGTACAGTTGATATGCAAAGTAAAGAAATAACACCTAGCACTAATCATGCGTACAGTCTCCTGATGAATAAAGGTAAATACCAAACTGAAGTAAGCAGGAGAGAAACTGTACTAACCAGGACCCGTAAAAGGACAAACAGTCCGAAAGGTATAGAAGACCTGTATGCATGTCAATCAAGGTATCCAAGCAATGTGCAGCATATAAGTGCAACAAACACAAACACAAACAATAAATGCATCATGCATATGATGCCAATGTCATGGTCACCCCTGACGCCAGTCAGCCGACTCACAACAACAGTGGGACCGAGTGGGTAGGGCTGTGACAACCGTGCACTCAGCAACACTACTCCTGATGAGTGATCGAGTGGACGGGATGCTGTCGGAGTACATACGTACTCCTACCCCAAATCATAAATGGGGGAGCGCCATGCTCTCATCTCCCGGTATACTGTGACGGGGAGGAATCTCTAACGTGCTACACGCTGCGTCACACTACCCATGAGCGGATCAACGGAGCACCGGAAGAGTCAAACTGACGTGCTACCACGCTGTGTCCCGCTACCCATGAGCGTCACAACGGAGCACCGAACAGTGATGAAACTGGCAAAGTGCTCGACAATAAAGGAGCAATCAATCACTCAGCATGCAATCATGCGAATGGTGCATGTCACTAAACATGGTAATATACTAAACCAATCTCTGGACATATCATAATGTGCACCAAAGCGAATGAATCATATCAAGGTATCTGATCATATAAGGTATCAAACCTAGGTCCTGACATGGTAAAATATGGTTATATCACTACCCATGAGCATGTGGAATTAGGTACATATCCATACAAGATGTAAACAAACAATCAATCAACAGGTAGCATGTATTGGGCAGTGATTAACCGAAACAAGTAAGAAACACAATTAATGCATCTTGTTAATTTAATTACTAAGCATATCAAAGACAATAAGTCAAAAGTACCCGCCTCTGATAAAATAGAAAGGTCTAAGCTGACTCCGAGATACTCGTCTCGCGTCAAAGTCCTGAATCAATTCGCACAGTTTAGCTAATTTAATTTTTAAACAAATAGCTAAACTAATTTCTAATCCACTGATCATTTAGGGTTAGTTTCATTAATCCTGATTACACTATTATATAACTTATAAACTTAAGTTATTAATTATTGCTAACACAACTAGCAATAATCTACCATGAAAATCAAAACTCTAAACCTTACCTCAATTCACGGCCGTGATTAATCCATAATCAAGGAATGTGTTTTCTGCTGGAACAAGGTGAGTGGCTGGAAATCCACTTGCGAAACAATCAAGAAGGAAACTCACTAATCAACAAAATAACTCAATTCAAAACATAACCTACTGACTTTACCTCTTCCTTGATGCCCTCAACCAAAGCAAGATTGCCACGACAAGTTCCAACAGCCCCAAATCAAACCTACTGGCCAGACGTAACAACCTACTGCCCTGATCAAGTTGCTGTCCACCAACCGGATCAAGAAGAAATGATCAAGAAATCACAAGACACTCTATTAACAATTAAAGTCCAGTAATAATTTGTTCCCATTACCTCTTCTTCGATGATGACAGCGAGAATCAGAAGTTGGTGAAGCCGCTGTCCACCAAACCCTATACACTAAATTAGCCATCCCACACCCAAGTGCTGCTCACGGCAGGATAAGAATCAAAGCACAGAATTGAAAACAAAAACAAACCCTAAGCCCTCACCTTCAGTCCCACTGGCCGGGTTACAACTACCCCCTGTCACCTTCTTAAGCTCTTGATTTCCGGCGACCTAGGCATAGTGTACAGAGGCGGCGTCGCATAGGGCAGAAACAAGGCCGCAATCACTCTAGATCAGAGACACAAGGAAGGGAAACTTCGGCCGGCGTACAGGGAAGTCGGAGAGGTGGCTCGTCACCGGCGGCAGAGGGGGTCAGCATCGCGGGCAGAAGGCCGGCGCTAGAGTAAAGCGGCGATGCTAGGCAGAGGCGACAGCGCTGCTCAAGTCCAGTGAGTGCAGCGGCTTCGGCAGGGCTCAGTGGCGGCCGACTGTTGGCTATGGTGGCGGCGTGAGGTGGCTAGGGCAGAGGACACAGGGGGAAGAAACCGTCGGCGCCGGCGGTTAGGGCTTTTTTTTTTTTCTCGGCGTCGGGTTCGGGAGTGAGGCTCGGGAGAGAAGGAACAAGGGGGGGGGGGGGAAGAAAATAAATGAAAAAGAAAAAGGAATTAGGAATTTTTATAAAAGAAACAATTCCTCGCTTAAATGGGTCGTCCAAACAGGCTTTTCCAGGCCCCATTTTTATCCCGTTAACTCGTCCGTACGAGCTCCGAAATATTCCCGAAAAATGTCCAAAAATTCCGAAAAATTCATTTATTAATAATCGTCATTTTTTCCGGTATTTTACATTCTCCCCCACTAATAAAAATTTGGTCCCCAAATTTCAGTATCTACCGTCAGCAAGTACTAATAACAAATAACAATAATAAATGTTGAACGGTAAATAAATCACATACCTCAAGTGAAAAGATGGGGATACTGAGCTCGGATCGTATCCTCGAGCTCCCAAGTAGCCTCCTCATCCGAATGGTGTTGCCATCCGACTTTAACTAGCTGGATAGTCTTATTCCGCAACTGACGCTCTTTTCGATCGAGAATCCGTACCGGAACCTCCTCATAAGTAGCATCAGGCTGAAGGGAACTGGAATATCTGTCAGCACATGCGTCGGATCGGGTACGTATCTCCTCAGCATGGATACGTAGAATACATCGTGGACGCCTGCCAGGGACGGCGATAGTGCCAACCAGTAAGCTACTGGTCCAATCCTTTCCGAGATCTGGAAAGGTCCAATGTATCACGGAGCTAGCTTACCTCTGAGGTCAATCTCTTCACCCCTTTCTTGGGTGAAACTCGCAAAAATACCTGGTCACGAATGGAGAACTCTAAGAGTCTCCCACTCCGGTCAGCGTAACCCTTCTGGCAGTCTTATGCCTCTAACATCCTCTGTCCGATAGTATGTACCACTTTGCCTCACGTTGAGCTCTATGAGGTCCCAACAACTGGGCCTCTCGGATTCTCGTCCAGATTAACGACTGAGCAACTATGGTAACAAAAATACCCTGCTCTGTCTGTCCCTGCTCCTCAAAGTCTAACTCGGAGAAACCCTAAATCCAGTCTGTTACCACTACTCGGTGGCAAACTAAAGTCCCTTTGGACTTCTGGTCAAGTACATCGGCAACCACATTAGCTTTTCTCGGGTGATAGCTAATGGTACACTCATAATCCTTCAGGAACTCCATCCATCTCCTCTATCGAAGATTAAGTTCCTTCCAAGTAATCAGATATTTAAAATTCTGATGATCAGTGAGAATCTCAATGTAATATCTTACAGGTAATGCCGCCAAATCTTCAAGGCAAAAATAATAGCGGCCAACTCCAGATCATGAACTGGGTATTTCTTCTCATACTCCTTCAACTACGGAGAAGCATATGAGAATACTCTACCGTGCTACATTAGAACAGCACCCATATCCTGTAGAAACGTGTCGGTGTAGAGGACAAATCCGTCCTCTCCAGAAGGTAAAAACCAAAAATCGAAGCCGACATTAGTCTCCGCTTCTGCTCCTAGAAACTGGTCTTGAAATCCTCAATCCAAGTAAACTTCACACCTTTCATGGTCAGGCGTGTAAGTAGCGTAGCAATCCGTGAGAAACCCTCAACGTATCTCCAGAAATATCGAACCAAACAGAGGAAGTTGCGAGCTTCCTGTATAGACTCTGTCTACTCCCAACGGTAACAACCTCGATCTCATGTGAAACCACGGTATACTCCTATTGGTGACCGTGTGGCTCAAACATCTCACATAAGACAAACCCAAAACGCACTACTGAACTTCGTATATAGATATTCTCATCGAAACATCTCTATCCTATGCAAAGATGATGTGCGTGACTCACCGCTGATTCGTAATAGATCACATCATCGTCTACAAAGACAATGGAATCCGATCCAAACATCATGGAAATACCAAAATCATCAAGTCTCTGTAAGCCTATATGGCCAAAAACCAAAACACATAATGTCCGTATCACAGACATTTCTAACCATAAGATCTATGATAATAAGTCAAAAATCTAATCATCAATAACATAAATCACCATAGAATAAATCCTCCAGTGTGAGAGCAACGCTCCATCACAGGAAACATCACATATGTGGGAGCAACGCTCTACCACAAATAGTCTGAAATAGGTATCTGCAATAAATATAGGAGCTATGCTCCGCTACCAGCAATCCGTAATATGTGGGAGCAACGCTCCACCACAAAATAATATTTAAGTACCCAAAGGCACCTAACTATCCAGCTAGAGACTGTACAAGATCTCTCTACCACAAATCACTGTGATTAACCTAGGCTATAACAACCTAGTAAACTAAGCAAATCCATCATCAACTCTATCAGTATCCTAGTGGGTTATCCCCTGATAGAAGAATTAGTTGATGAGTTAATCCAACAAATGACATAATGCAGTCACTCCACATTCTGCATTCAGCATAAGTAAAATCATCATGCTGCTACCAATATATACCTAACACACATGCTCACACAACATATGTATGATCGACATATTCCTCCAATTAATATACACCAAACATACTCACAACATAGGTATAAATCATCTTGATACCTCCAACAATGCATACCGAACCCGTGTACAAAATCAACATAGGTAAAATCAACAATACACCTCGAACAACACTCATATGACGTATATACACCTATGTCAAGAGTATAACCAACATATACTTCCAATAAAGCATACTAAATCCAGGTGCGCTCACAAATCAAACATAATCAAAAAGAAACCTCAAATACCACACCAAACACATATGTACATATCACAACTCAGATTAAATCGACAAAATGCCTCCATCAAAACACCACCGATGTACTTATACTACATCTCGGATTTAATCAACAAGACATCTTCAATAATACCTCCCGATACATACACCGAACTACATAGCTATGATCCATAAGAAACCTACAAACCATATCAGAACATGGATACATATACTATTTGCAAATCGACAGTCTTCCACAAGACTCTTACAACACATAACAATCAAAATTACATGCAACATAGACATGTAAAATGAGCATACCAGCTCAATCAAAGAGACCAACCTTATGCTACCAACACTCATGGATTACGGGTACATCTAAACAAGATTCATGCATATGTATCAAGCATGAATACATCACTCAAAAGTAACCCAAAATAAAGTAGCCTAATCATCCGGTAACAACCCTGCTCTAAGTTCAAAGGAACTAGTATCGGACAAGAAAGGTATACACACCCTGGTATAACATTGCAAGTCAATGCCATATGCTACCAAGACTATATCTAATGGGAAGATTTTATCATCATAAATCCAAATGTACTCTTCCAGTATACACTAGTAACGAGTGTATCCCATAAGTGTTAAGCAATTAGCTCTACACTTCCTTACATCAGTGGGGCCATATACCCCAATGCACCCTCTAAGTTATCCCACCAGATATATACAGTCCATGGTCAAAGTCTTCATGGAATAGGATACATCGATCCGCTATAAACTATCCAAGCCGACAATGATATACGGCTGAATCCGTCCTTTCCACGTCAGTACAAAGCATGTACTCAAATGTGCTCTAGATACATAACTAAGCACAAACAACCTAAAAGTTCAAACCTCTAAAAATAGAGTATGACAATCCTCTACTGATCAACCAACAAAACTAAATCATTCATCTACTAACTAATCAAGAATACCTTAATCCTCCACAAGCAACTAAGGTATATCAAACCACGATCAAATGGTATACTACATTATCAAATAACTAAATCAGTTTATGGGTCAATTCAACACTAATACATCATCTCAAACTAGAGAATGTCAATCCACATAATATCATATGAATAAATGTGTACGACCCAAAAGAAAAAAACTAGAATTCAATATCATCGAGACACCCTCATTTTTTTTTTATCCTCAAAAATATCAGCCCACTAATATCAGATGAATAAGTCTCTACTCTCCATGAGGGTAAGTTAGCATTCAAAACATCAAATCATTATTTATCCACATAGTTCAATATCAGATGAACAAATATCAATTTTATCATCCTGTTAACTAACCACAATTAACCAAATTTATTAAAATCAAAAATCTCATAGGCACATAAACTCTCTAGCTTCCAATTTATAATATGATCATCAACTATAAACATCAACCTGTGAACACCATACATGATACTCACTATATCACCATCAATGACAACCCAAATAAAAGATCATCAAAATAGTTATCCCCTAAAAGATCATCAACAACCACATAACATTTACTCTCTTAAATCATTAGAAATCAACACATCAAAATATTTGATCACACAATATCCCTCAACCTCAAACCATTCTCAACAATGATCAAACATGGTAACTCCCCAATAAACAATTTTCATCGTATCGGGTACCCTAATATCCAAAAGATATGAGTATAAAAACTCAACTGACTAAGTCAACAGGAATAGGTAAGTGTCATCCACTACCCAACTAACAATAGCAGAGACTGGTATGTGCCTCCATCTCCTACTAGTAGTAACAGAAGATAAAACTACTGATGCTATGATAAGAAAATCACTAGAGATAATAATCCTTGATATCTATTAAGGTCAATCATGCTCAATGGATAACCCATCACATGTAATATGTGCTACAACATCCAGACAAGTACTAAATAAAGAATGCTAATACCTGTCATAAACTATAAAATTAAACATCATACCTATATGCCGTCTGGAGATGTTCCGTCGCTGTCCAGTCCCCAACTTCTGACCTCAAAATTCCGAACATGAAAATCACCGAAAATCCATATAAATCCGAAACAAAAAGTCCAAAACATATACGTAATGGAAAATCCGCGGAACCAAAATAACTACCCAGTCTGAACCGCCAACTTGGGCTAGCACAATATATCCAGAATACTAAAAGCAGGTATCATAACCCGCTCTGATACCAATAAATTGGTATCAGCCAAATCTCGAAAATCTGCATCACACAAATAAAAACAAGTATCGCCCAAACCTGGCGCTTTGATACCAATAATAAATTGGTATCAGATTTTCCCAAAAATCCAAAATACGTAAACAAAGAATCGCAAAACATGCGCTCTGATACCAAATAAATTGGTATCAGATAAATCTCAAAAATCCAAAACGTATAGCAAGTACGTATACCTGCTCTGATACCACTAAATTGTCACGCCCCCAGAAGAGTCCCTGTCCGAGAAAATTTCGGCAGCATCTCCCCTGTACGGCGGACAATCAAAATTTTCTACAAGCACTAAATACTCAGCCACAGGTGGCTGGAATAATAACAGTAAATAAAATCAATCACCACATAGTTTATATATGTATTCAGCCTCTGGCTGTCACAACCACGCAGTTAATAAAATAAACAACATAGTAATACTCTGACTCGAAATCAACCCTACTCAACTACACTCGTAAAGCCCAAATCCGATTTTTTTCTTACCTCTTCTGCCGTCCAGGCAGGCATGTAGTAGAGTAAATCCAAATCATACGAAAAGTCCATATGTAAGTCCAAAACAAAACTAAAAATAAAGTCTGATAGCGAAAAACTAAAATGAAACAACTCAAAAACCAGCAGCGGAGTAGCACTACGTGCAGTGGGGACTAGCGACTGGAACTCCCTCCTGACAGCATCAACCTGAAAATAACAACAATGGAGGCGGGGTGAGTCCAACACTCAGCAGGTACAGTTGATATGCAAAGTAAGGAAATAACACCTAGCACTAATCATGCGTACAGTCTCCTGATGAATAAAGGTAAATACCAAACTGAAGTAAGCAGGAGAGAACTGTACTAACCAGGACCCGGTAAAAGGACAAACAGTCCGGAAGGTATAGAAGACCTGTATGCATGTCAATCAAGGTATCCAAGCAATGTGCAGCATATAAGTGCAACAAACACAAACACAAACAATAAATGCATCATGCATATGATGCCAATGTCATGGTCACCCCTGACGCCAGTCAGCCGACTCACAACAACAGTGGGACAACCGTGCACTCAGCAACACTACTCCTGATGAGTGATCGAGTGGACGGGATGCTGTCGGAGTACATACGTACTCCTACCCCAAATCATAAATGGGGGAGCGCAATGCTCTCATCTCCCGGTACACTATGACGGGGAGGAATCTCTAACGTGCTACACGCTGCGTCACACTACCCATGAGCGGATCAACGGAGCACCGGAAGAGTCAAACTGACGTGCTACCACGCTGTGTCCCGCTACCCATGAGCGTCACAACGGAGCACCGAACAGTGGTGAAACTGGCAAAGTGCTCGACAATAAAGGAGCAATCAATCACTCAGCATGCAATCATGCGAATGGTGCATGTCACTAAACATGGTAATATACTAAATCAATCTCTGGACATATCATAATGTGCACCAAAGCGAATGAATCATATCAAGGTATCTGATCATATAAGGTATCAAACCTAGGTCCTGACATGGTAAAATATGGTTATATCACTACCCATGAGCATGTGGAATCAGGTACATATCCATACAAGATGTAAACAAACAATCAATCAACAGGTAGCATGTATTGGGCAGTGATTAACCGAAACAAGTAAGAAACACAATTAATGCATCTTGTTAATTTAATTACTAAGTATATCAAAGACAATAAGTCAAAAGTACCCGCCTCCGATAAAATAGAAAGGTCCAAGCTGACTCCGAGATACTCGTCTCGCGTCAAAGTCCTGAATCAATTCGCACAGTTTAGCTAATTTAATTTTTAAACAAATAGCTAAACTAATTTCTAATCCACTGATCATTTAGGGTTAGTTTCATTAATCCTGATTACACTATTATATAACTTATAAACTTAAGTTATTAATTATTGCTAACACAACTAGCAATAATCTACCATGAAAATCAAAACTCTAAACCTTACCTCAATTCACGGCCGTGATTAATCCATAATCAAGGAATGTGTTTGCTGCTGGAACAAGGTGAGTGGCTGGAAATCCACTTGCAAAACAATCAAGAAGGAAACTCACTAATCAACAAAATAACTCAATTCAAAACATAACCTACTGACCTTACCTCTTCCTTGATGCCCTCAACCAAAGCAAGATTGCCACGACAAGTTCCAACAGCCCCAAATCAAACCTACTGACCAGACGTAACAACCTACTGCCCTGATCAAGTTGCTGTCCACCAACCGGATCAAGAAGAAATGATCAAGAAATCACAAGACACTCTATTAACAATTAAAGTCCAGTAATAATTTGTTCCCATTACCTCTTCTTCGATGATGACAGCGAGAATCAGAAGTTGGTGAAGCCGCTGTCCACCAAACCCTATACACTAAATTAGCCATCCCACACCCAAGTGCTGCTCACGGCAGGATAAGAATCAAAGCACAGAATTGAAAACAAAAACAAACCCTAAGCCCTCACCTTCAGTCCCACTGGCTGGGTTACAACTACCCCCTGTCACCTTCTTAAGCTCTTGATTTCCGGCGACCTAGGCATAGTGTACAGAGGCGGCGTCGCATAGGGCAGAAACAAGGCCGCAATCACTCTAGATCAGAGACACAAGGAAGGGAAACTTCGGCCGGCGTACAGGGAAGTCGGAGAGGTGGCTCGTCACCGGCGGCAGAGGGGGTCAGCATCGCGGGCAGAAGGCCGACTCTAGAGTAAAAGGTGCGGCGGTGCTACGGTGGTCAGTGGCGCTCGGCACCTAGGGCACGGCGACGGCGATGCTAGGCAGAGGCGACAGCGCTGCTCAAGTCCAGTGAGTGCAGCGGCTTCGGCAGGGCTCAGTGGCGGCCGACTGTCGGCTATGGTGGTGGCGTGAGGTGGCTAGGGCAGAGGACACAGGGGGAAGAAACCGCCGGCGCCGGCGGTTAGGGCTTTTTTTTTTTTCTCGGCGTCGGGTTCGGGAGTGAGGCTCGGGAGAGAAGGAACACGGGGGGAAGAAAATAAATGAAAAAGAAAAAGGAATTAGGAATTTTTATAAAAGAAACAATTCCTCGCTTAAATGGGTCGTCCAAACAGGCTTTTCCATGCCCCATTTTTATCCCGTTAACTCGTCCGTACGAGCTCCGAAATATTCCCGAAAAATGTCCAAAAATTCCGGAAAATTCATTTATTAATAATCGTCATTTTTTCCGGTATTTTACAGAATCTCTAGGCTCCTTTTTTACAATCCATCATTGCACTATCAATTATTGGTTTGAGTCTATTTATTCTTCTCCCTAATCAATCCAACATGATATTATTAATTAAATGTTATGGGTCTCTAATAAACTTGGTGCTCATGCTATTTGACACTAAGACTTAGCTTAAATGGAAAATATAAATATTGGTGTAATCGACCTCTAGAGTTTTGAGTGTTTATTTGAACAATATGTTTAAGGGATGTTAGTCAAGGGTGACCAAATAATTTGATCATAATTGATCAAGTTAAGTGTCCAAGCAAAGTCAAGATTGACTTGAAGCTTGGAAATGAGTGAGAAGTCCAAGTAGGACCAGATATTTGGCAAGGTTATATGATTTATAATCTACACGTGCTCCTTACAAAGTTATAAAAGGTTTCTCCACCTCCGGACAGTTCCGTAAAGAAGATACACATAGTGGACTCCCACTGAGTGTGTAGACTTTGGAGTTGGAAATCAAGTAAAAAAATATTGTGTCATTGTGTTTCTTTTATTGTTTTTAGTTTGCTTTATTCCGCTATCCTCCTCTAGTGTCGAACAAGATCTTAGGAGAAAGAGGAATGAAAATGACACACGATCTATTTAAAAATGATGAAATTTTTTAAATAATTTTGTGAGTTCTTTTGTTCCTCATGTTTTCCATGTAAATGCTAAGATTAAAAAACTTGACTAGGAAAATGCTAACAGAAATTGGAGCAAGAAAAAAATACAAATAATATAAACAAATGTTTCATGTGTAATGTGCAATGTGCAATTTTTGGATCTTTTCCTCTATCTTTCTTTTCTCTCCTTATTTTTTCCCCGTCTAAGCAAACTAATCCAAAGAGCGGAAGAAATATTTCCTCAACTCTCTTTTGATTGTTTAACATCCTTGAATGAGTACATTTTTCCAAGGCTTGGAACTCAGAACATTTTTAGAGAAAATTTTATATTTCTTTTTATTTTCTTAAAAAATACCTCATATAATTTTATTTGCCATTTTACTTTGATACTTTTATAAGTATTGTTAAAATATCTTTATAAAATTATTATTATGATTCTATTTCCATATATTTGTTATTATTATTATTATTAATTAACAATGATAGAAGTGGAGGTAAAATTAAGGAAGGGATGAATATAGAATATATTGACAAAAAGGTGGAATCATCATCCTAGCGGCCCGACCCCACAAGATTTTAGAGGAAGTAAATCATGATTAATGCTGGGCAGGATAGATGACTGGGGGTCAAAAGAATTTTTAGCGCAACAGACCAGAATTTTATCCTCTAGTGCAACTGGCGATCTTCGACCCCACAATTTCATTGGCAAACTACATGTACTTAATCAGCTGATCCAGTCCGTGGGGACTGATGAATATAGAATATATGCTTTTTAACCTGGGCGTCACATAAGAGGCTCTTTCGATTATTGGAGGTGTCTATACGTGAGAGATGCCCATGGCGGTCGTCCACCGCGGACACCCAAGCTAAAAGCCTGTATAGGTATATATATATATATAAAACTATTTTAAGAAAATGTATTTTTAAATTTGATAATTCTAATTATAATAACGGTAAATTAGAGAAAAATCCCTAATCATAATGTTAACTTTGCATGCAATCCCCATGTCCAAAAAACTTTGTTTCCATTCCCTGCATGCAAAGTATTACTTGTTTCAACTCCCTCATGCAAATATTGATACCTAAATTGCCCCTCAGATTTTTTTAGTACAAAAATTTCAAAATTGAGTACAAAAAGTCCAAAAATGAGTATAATTCTTCTTAAAGTCAGTACTTTATATTAAAAATCGAGTATATTTTCTATCAAAATTGTTCCTCTTATTTTTTAGGGTTTAGGGTTTAGGGTTTAGGGTTTAGGGTTAGGGTTTAGGGTTTAGGGTTTAGGGTTTAGGGTTTAGGGTTTAGGGTTAGGGTTTAGGTTTAGGGTTTAGCGTTTAGGGTTTAGGATTTAGGGTTTAGGGTTTAGGGTTTAGGGTTTAGGGTTTAGAATCGTACTCAATTTGATAGAAAATATACTAGATTCTAAGTTAATATACTCAATTTAAGAGGATTTATACTGATTTTTAGACTTTTTGTACCTAAAAATATCATGGGCAATTTGGTAAAGATACTTAACTGGGGAGTGAAAACAATGATTTTAATGGGTGGGGACTGCATGCAAAGATTTGTTTGTCAATAGGGACTGCATGCAAAATTACCCTTATAATAATTATATATGTCCTCTTAATTTTTGCCTAGTTGATTGAGAGGAACAAAAGTAGGAGTCTAAGGAAATCTTAAAACAAATTTAAAGAAGTTGAAAACCTGCAAATTATAAGCAAAAATGAAGGAAATAAAGAGGCGAAGGTGAGTTCGTCATCAGTGTCGCTCTCCTTCCTCCAACCTGGCCATCGTATCATACAGTGGACGATTCATCGTCTCCGGCAGCAAGAACGCCAGAAACCCACCCACCATTCCGCAGAGACCGAACACCGCGAAAGGCAGTGGACCACCCAACACCACCACCAGGGGCGCCGCGATTGCCCCCATCTGCGACGCTTGCGACGCGCACCCCAGCGCCGCGTTCCGCACCACTGTCGGAAAAAGCTCTGCCGTGTAAATGAACAACAAGTTATACGTGGCCGCCATCCCGAAGATTCCGATGACTCCGCAGGCCATCCTCACTTCCTTCATTGCCGCGACGCCGCTTGCCAGGCTGCCCATGACGCAGAACACGCCGCTGAGCCACAGGGTGCCGATAGCGAGCGGCCTTCTCCCGAACCGGTCGAGCAACACGGCGGTGAGCAAGTAAGCAGGCATCTCGGCGACGGCATTCAGGAGTACGCTGAGGTAGATGTTGGTCTCCAGGTTGACGACATTGAGGTTGAGGCCATAGTACACGACGGAGCTGAGGAAGTTGATCGCCACCATCAAGACGAGCCGGACTCTCGTTGTGGGTGAGCGAACGACGTCGATGATGGAGGCGGCCGCCACCGCAACTTTCCCGTTATTTTTTATTTCTGCAACTTGATTATCTTCTTTATGTTCTTCATGCTCGCCGTCGAGTACAACCACGACGCCCGGCGGAATGTGCTCCCCGTTCTTCTTGGCGATGCTATGCATGACGGCCATGGCCTCGGGCGTTTTCCGACGGACAAGGTACCAGCGAGGGGACTCGGAGACGAACGGGAGGATGATGAGGACGAAGAGGAGGGAGGGGAGGGAAGTTACCACGTAGAGTAAGCGCCAAGAGTCGAAGAGGTAGGCAATGGCTGCAAGGAGGGCAATGCCGGCGGAGAAGAAGTAGAAGGTGGACATGCCGGCTACGCCTCGCTTGGAGAGGCCGATGGGCTCTGTGGCGAGGACGAAGGCGCAGAGGCCGACGCCGCCGGTGCTGAATCCGGTGAGGAAGCGCAGAGCGAGGTAGAACCAGTAAGCTGGCGAGATGGAGGTGAGAAAGCCGAAGAGGGCGTTGAGGATGCAGACGACTGTGAGGGAGCCCTTCCTCCCGAGGAAGGAGTCAGAGAGATGGCCGAACACTCCCGACCCTGGAAGCACAAATATATTATATATTTTTTAAATAAACAAATAAATTTTAAATTTTAAAAATTAAATTTGAATACGTGATTACAATAAATATTTCGTGTATATGCAGCAAGTGATCATACATGAATTTTATAATTCATATAGCTAAATAGAATAAATACATGAATCTGATTAATAAATTATGGTTTAAAATTTTAATATAAATAGTCAGGTAATATAAATCATTTTGCAATAGAAGCCATTTTACTATGGCTTCTCTTTTCTTTCTATAAAGTTATTTGTGAGTCCTACACTTTCTAATAAAGTAGTATTAGATCCAATGACAATATATTTATGGGAGAAGGTAAAGTAAATAATGTTCGGCTTCCCACACTAACAATTGAATTTAACTCACTATGTACGAAGAAGAGTAAATTTATCTCTGACTATTTTATAAAAGTTTTTACTATTATCAACCAAATAACGAGGCTTAGACAAACTATATTTGATGTTAATTTGTGTAATTGAAAAGATACTATGTTTTATAAAGTTTAATCATGGAGACGGAGTTGTTGCAATTGAAAAGTTCAAATATTTGAAGACCGTGATTATTGATGAATTAAATAGATTGGCTCATAAAGGATGAATCATGGAAAACAAGAACAATTAGAACATGCATTATAAGCAAAGACTAATTTGAAGATTAAAAGAGATATTTCTAGTAGAGGTTGAGACCAAGAATGGGGCAGAGATCGAGGTCGAGGTAAAGACCGAGGGTCATGGTCAAGGGAGAGATAATTAAGCAACCTTTTCAATTCAATAAAAGAAACCACACATTTGCAATAGGTGAAAGAGCAAGAGAAAAACGATAACCATGTGAGGTATGATGATAGATAAAATAAGTCTCAAATTGAATGTTAATTTTGTCATAAGTTTAAACATTATATTTGGGAGTGTCATTCAAACATGGAAGATGAAGAGACAAAACTAAGGGAGAACAAGTAAGATGATTCAAAGCAATCCTTCGTTTTTTGCACTCAATGAGAACTCTATTGGAAAGACAAGTATATTTTATCTTAACAACCCTATGACATGTCATAAAAGTAAATTTGTGGGGCTTGATACAAGTATGAAAGACTTTGTAAACTTTGAAGGCAACATAAAAGTGAAAATAGAAGACAAAGATACAATTCTTCCCCTTTGTAATGTTTATTATATTCCAAAATTAACTAGCAATATCTTGAGTATTGATCAATTTGTAGAAAGAAACTACAAGATTCATATAAAAGTTTGTATCCTTTGGTTATTAGATTAAGATTCTAATCTCATTGCTAATGTCTCTATGACTAATAATAGGATATTCTTATTCGATTTGAATAATTGTCTGTTGATACAATATCAACCTCTAGTTAAGACTAGTTTGGTGTTAGCTTGAGTTACGTTGAATTTCAATATTTGATTAATATATTTAATGTGAGAATAAAAAGTCATGTATGTTAAGGTTAATCGAATGTTAATAGTGGTGAAGTTCAAGTGGGTTATGGAAGACAAAAGACTTAGCATGAAACGTAAAATTCAAATGGATCAAGATTAATTAGACACTTGACAATGAGAGAATTCCAAATAGGTCAATAAAGGTCGAATGTTGGGCAGTGGTGAAATTCTAATAGATTATGGTTGATGGGATGCTAAGTAGTGGTGATTGGTGAAGTTCTAATAGATCAAGGTTAATCAGATGCTAGACAACGGTAAAATTTTAATAGGTCAAGTTTGATCGAATGCCAGACAATAGTAAAGTTTTGACATATCAAAATTTAATAAATGTTAGACAAAGGAAGTCCTATCAAGTCAAAATTAATCAAATGCTAATCAAAGAAAATTCTGATGGATTAAGATCAATCGGATACTATATAAAGTAACAATTCAATCTTGGTAATATAAAACAAAGATATCAATCGACCAATGAACTACTAAATCCTAATTTCTAGACTTGAAAGGGTTTAAAGGGATTTATTATATATTAGTTGATTATTAAATCGACTAATGACACTTTTGTAGTGAACAGTATGTTTAAAATTCGACTGATCATTATCATTCAGCTAAGAAGTTTGAACAATCTATCGATGATACTGTTACAATGAACAAAACGTTTTGAATTAAACTACGCACTCGACGTCAACAGTCGATTCATGATAAATGGTTTGTTATTCTATAGACGAATTTTCAATTTCAATATATATATATATATATATATATATATATATATATATATATATATATATATATATATATATATACTCGCTCAACTCGACTAATCCAAGTATCTTGTTATTTTATTTGACCAGATAAATCAAATATTTATACTTTGGTCTATCAGCATTATACAAATATTAAGAAAATATTATTATTCAATGTGTTTTTATGTTTTATTTATTTAAAAGAAAAAAAATTATGATAAATTTCCTTGCTAGACATACATACCAGAATTATTAAAAAAAAATATGTACAGTTTTGGTAAGAATATATGGATGTAATAACTAACCATTTTTAATATGATTAATCAACCAAATTAAAATGCATTGCCGACTGATATATTACGATAAATTACAGTGTAATCTAAACAAGACAAATTTTACTTCCGACAAGACTTTACTTTAGCCCTTTAAGTATAAAAATAATCCTAACGATGGGCTACTTTTTGTATGGACCACCAAGTAAACAAATAAGATTCGACACCATGTTCATGCTTTAATGAGGGACCATATGTTAGGCTCTGTGATTGGTTGTTTTAGGCTGCTCTATTTCCGCGACACTATGTGCATGCTTTAACGAATAAAGTAGGTGTAGGGCAGATGATAGACGTATAATATCTCTGGTATAATAATCAGGGATCGATTCTCAAAAATTAATGATCTGAGATTTATTCTACTATGCACCTAATACTTGTGTATTTGTATTTACCTCTCTCTATATCCATAGAGCTAGTACTAGGGGTTGTTAATGTAGCAGATTTACATTTTTTTTATTGAATAAAGTTTATACGGGAATTTAACAGGCCAACATAAATTTAAAAAAAATACATGCATAAAACTTTTAACTAAAGATGATTAATTAGGTTAGATAACGTCGAATCTGGGGTGACCGGTCCAACCTCATAGAAGTTTCCCATCTGTTGTCAGGGTAAATCGGGAAGCGCTCATGGCGGGCCGCCAAGAAGTTCAGCATCCCTTGATTGTGAGTCTTATTTGGAGAAAAAATTCTTACAAATACGTCGTATTTCGAAATCGAATCGTAGGTCTCTAGATGACAACTAGACGTCCTTCCATGCGCCATAGCCCCGAGGTCTTTAGAATGCCTAAAGAGCACACTGATTTGGGTGGTTTTTCTGTTTTATCCCTCCTGTCAATATTAATTTTTTCACATAACGAATTCCAATACATCAAAGCCACATTTGAAACACTTAAAATTTAAAATAATTTTGATGGCTCGGATGGATGTAATTTCAACATCTCTCCACTCATGAAAACAAATCTCTATCTCCCTTCCTTTTATCTAATCAATTTATACAATTCATTTTTTTAAATTTAACTATTAAAATCAGAATCAAGATTTGACATCAAATTCATCTTCTCCAAACTCTACTCTTTCATGTGGTTACAAATTCGCAAAAATTCAAATAGTCTAGATCTATCAATAAATTTCAATCAAAATTCACTGATCGATCTATTGAGCTTCAATTGCACTTATACATGTGGTTGCAAATCTACCTTCTCAAAACACTACTCTTTGTGTGATTGCCAATTGATAGAAGTTCAAATAGTCTAGGTCCATCATTAAATTTCGATCAAAACTCACTAATCGACTTATAGAACTTCAATTGCACTTATTCTAATTTATGTGAATTTTTGAGGTGCTAAGGAGTCCAAATATGTTCACCTTTACTATTTTTGTACCCCTTAGTAGTACCAAAGCGAAAAATATCTTCAGTTAGAACATTTGGGTCTGGTCTCCTAGATTCCAAGACCATATTGCACTGATCTGAGAGCAGACTAGGACCAAGTTAAGCCCGATGTGGGGAGACCAGGCTCAACTTGGTCCTGATATGTTCTCAGATTAGGTCTAACATGGTCTTGGTCTCCGAGAGACTAGGTCCAAGTATTCTAGCTAAAAGTTAGCATAATACTAGAGCATCTCTGGGGAGCCCAAAATAAGTAATAGTGTACATCTTTTGACTCTTTGCAATCTGAGAAATTCATACGATTTGAAATAAGCACAATCTAAATTATCTAGGTTAATTAGTGAGTTTTGATCGAACTCATTAATAGACCTAAACTATTTGAATTTCTATAAACTTACACCTATCTGATAGGGGTTGAGTGAGAGGTGTTGGGGTCTTGTAGTGGTGGTACAATTTGAGCGCGGGCAAAATGACGGTATATCACCATTTTGACGAAGTCGAGGCTAGAATTAGACTCTATCTCTTTAAGACGAATTTGCCCCACACACGGTGCCCAGGGAACATGGAAATTGTCTCCTAAGATACAACGACTTTATCTTGCAATAGCAGCATTACAAATCGCAAGACCTCCAAACCGAAGAAACTTCTCGAACTCTCCAATGCAAGTATGGAATGCAATGTTTGCTTTTCTTGGAAGGAATTGAGTGAGTGAAATGATGATGTAAGGGACATTATTTATACTTAATGAAGGGGTATAAGAATCTCTTGATTCAATTAGATCTCATTCATCCATTTTGAATTGGATGATGTAGATAACATCTTTTCCTAAGAGACACATTACCTCTTCTTTAGATGCCACCCTTTGGAAATCAGTGAATGAGATTTAGTCATCCAAAGGGCACTTAAACCTTTCAAGTTGAATGATTAAGATTTGTTAATCTTGTGTTGGGATTCAATCAAAGTCTCACATTGAAAAAATTTGATAAAGATCATGGGGTTAAAAGGATGTAGGATATCTCTATTGGCATGAGGCCTGTTTGGGAGAGCCCAAGAGCAAAGCCATGAGGGCCTAGGACCAAAGTGGACAATATTATGTCATTATGGAGATATGTGGGCATCCCTTTGGGCACAACAAATGGTATCAGAGTCATGGTCCATACCAGATGCAATGTAGGATGGTCTTGAACGAAGTTGAGGGTAGGCCCAGAGCAAGTCAAGGTGACCAGATGTTTGTGTGGGGCTTGGAGCAGGTCAGAATGACCGGATACTTGCAGGGGCGAGTAGGTTAGGGTGATCGGATGCTCACGGGGAGGGTCAAAGTAGGTCAGGATGACCGGATACTCGTGGGGAGGCCTGGACCGAAGTAGGTCAAGGTGACAAAAATGCTCGTGGGGAGGTCCGGAGAAGGTCAAGGTGACCGGGTGCGGATGCTTGCGGGGAGGCCCAGAGTAGGTCAGGGTGACCAGATGCTCTCAGGAAGGTCCAGACCATGAGAGTAATGGTGGTCCTTCGTTTGAGGGGAGGATTGTTGGAGTTCAATTAAAGTCTCACATTGGAAAGATTTGGTAAATATCATGGGGTTAAAAGGATGTAGGATATCTCTATTGGCATGAGGTCTTTTGGGGAGAGGCCAGGAGCAAAGCCATGAGGGCCTAGGCCCAAAGTGGACAATATCATGTCATTGTGGATATATGTGAACATCCCTTTGGGCACAACATCTTGATCCAACGATTAAGATTTAATTTCTCATTTATATTAAATTTCCAAGAATCCCCCACATAAATGAAAATTAATGCATGCATATTATCACCTAAGAAGAGTTCAATCAAAAAATTATTTCATCGGGAGAGGTAACTTATGGCTTTGAACCTTCCATAGTAGAGTACCATCAAATTTATTAGGCTGTTTAGTGAACATGATATCTTAAACTACTCAGTTGTTCGTGTAAACCAAGACAATGGTACCTACACAATAACTTCTCTCACTTCTTTATAGTTCTCATTGTTTTGTCCATTTTGGCCATGGACAATATCTTGAATTCATAAATATTTCATTGAAGCGATCCGTCTTCATACTTATATAGGTGACCTCCTATAAAGAGTATCTTACTATACTCTACTTTTTCAAGTATAGGAGTCATTAAAAGTTTATAACTTAACCTTACTACATATCATAGGTAACACTTTTCCATCCTAGGAATGAGAGGAGAACTAGTCCAAGTGCTCACACGAACATTCATAATTTCATTGTCCTATTGAACTAAGATCTTGGGATCTCCAGTCAACAAGGTTAGGTTACCACTATGAATGTTTTTGTTTATAGATTTTTAATCTCCTTCCTCTTGCAGTATATTTGATCTCTATTTAACCCTTTTGTAAATGGATCCGCCAAGTTATCTTTTGATTTGACATAATCGACAGAGATAACTCCGTTAGAGATCAACTGCCTAATGGTATTGTGTCGTCGACGAATATGTCGTGACTTACCATTATACAAGCTATTTTGTGCCCTTGCAATTGCCGATTGATTATCATAATGTATCATCATGGCAGGCACTGGTTTTTCCCAACATGGGATATCTTCTAAAAGGTTATGAAGCCATTCAACTTTCTTTACGATTTTATCTAAGGCTATAAACTCAGATTCCATAGTTGATCGAGCTATGCAGGTTTATTTCATGGATTTCCATGGCACTGCTCCACCACCAATGGTAAATACATATCCACTGGTGGATTTAAAGTCTTTTGTATCAGATATCCAATTTGCATCACAATAATCTTCTAGTACCGCTGGATATCTCGTATAATGTAATTCATACTCTAAGATATATCTTAAATATTTAAGAACACTTATTAATGTCTTCTAATGATCATTATTTGGATTACTTGCAAATCTACTTAATTTGTTGACCGCATATGCAATATCCGAACGTGTGCAGTTAGTGATATAAATCAAACTGCCAATTATCCTCAAATATTCCAATTGGGATACAAGTTCACCATGGTTCTTAGCCAAATGCAAGCTTAAGTCTATAGGTGTTTTCACAGGGGAAATATCATATACATTAAATTTCCTTAGCACTGTCTCAATATAATGAGAAGGATAATTCCATCTAATGTCTTATTGATCTTCATCCGGAGTATAACATCCCCTATACCCATATCTTTCATATCAAAAGTTTTGGTCAACATCTTCTTAGCAGTCATGATTATATCATGATCACTACCCATGATGAGCATATCGTCTACATATAGACAGATAATGACAAACGAGTAAGGCGTGTCTTTGATATATATGTATTTATCACACTCGTTTATTTTAAATCCATTTGACAACATAGTTTTGTCAAATTTCTCATGCCAATGTTTAGGTGCTTGTTTTATCCCATATAGTGACTTCACGAGTCTACACACCTTATTGTCTTGTCTTGGAGCCACAAACCCTTCAGGTTGCTCCATATAAATTTTTTCTTTTAATTCACCATTTAGAAAGGGTGTTTTCATATCCATTTGATGTATCTCAAGGTTATGTATTGCACCAATAGCAATGAGTACTCGAATGGATGTGATCCTTGTTACTGGTGAATATGTGTCAAAGAAGTCAAGACCTTCCTTTTACTTGAATCCCTTTGCCACTAGTCTTGCCTTGTATTTTTCAATAGTTTCATCAACCTTATATTTCTTCTTTAGGATCCATTTACATCCTAAAGGCTTTATTCTAGGTGGAATATCCATCTATTCCCAAGTATGATTTTGCATGATAGAATTTATTTCACTATTGATGGCTTCTTTCCAAAAGGGGGCCTCAAAACTTGATAAGGCTTTGTTTATTATCCTCATTTTCCAATATATAAGTCATGAAATCAAGACCAAATGAATTTACTATACTCGCCCTCTTACTGTGTCTTGGTTCTTAATTATTTCTAAGATTATCTTTACTCGCAGTTTCATAAGTTCTTTTATTTGAACTTTCCTCTTTCCTATCTGTGCAAGGAAAGATATCTTCAAAAAAATACAGCATTCCTTGATTCAATTGTTGTTCCAACATGTACATCAAGGACTGCTGATTTGTGCACCAAAAATCGATATGCACTACTATTATTGGCATATCTAATAAAAATACAATCAACTGTCTTTGGTCCTATTTTGGTTTACTTTGGTTTAGACACTTCCACCTTAGCCAAACACCCCCACACTTTCAGATATTTATAAGAAGGCTTATGACCCTTTCATAACTCATAAGAAGTTTTATCTTTACTTTTGTGAGAGATTTTATTGAGAATATGGTTTGTCGATAAAATAGTTTCCCCTATAAATTCTAGGGTAAACCTGAACTTATTAACATAGCATTCATCATTTCTTTAAGAGTTCAGTTCTTATGCTTGACAATTCCATTTGATTGAGGAGAGTAAGGAGTTGTTGTTTGATGAATAATGCCAGATTTTACACAAAATTTATCAAATGGATCATCATATTCTCCTCCTTGATCACTTCGAATTCTTTTAATTCGTTGACCAATTTGATTCTTAACTTCATTCTTATAATTTTTGAATGTTTTTAAGACTTTATCTTTGTCTTTCAATAGATACACATAACAGTATCTAGTGCAATTATCAATAAAAGTAACAAAATACTTTTTGCCTCCTCTAGTTTGCACGAATTTTAAGTCATATATGTCACTGTGAATTAATTCTGGAGGGATCATGCTTCTTTCTACTGAATGGAAAGACAACTTTGTCATTTTAGCTTCAACACATATTTAATATTTATGTGTTGGATCAACATTAAATGTTGGCAATAAGTTTAAATTCATAAGTTGTCACAAAGTATTGTAATTTACATGTCCAAGTCTAACATGTCATAAATTGGAACACTCGACCAAATAAGCAGAATTTATCATTTTATTATTGATCTTGTCCGAACGCTGAATCAACGGACGCTGGGCACGGGGCGCTCTCCTTGTCGCTGACGTAGATCTTCGGCTAGTCTCCAGAAGCTCCGGCGAACCTGCACAGAAGTCGGGCCGGGAAGGGGTCCCGGCGGCGACCTTCCGACGCTCAAGTCAGGCAAGCAAGCAACAAAGCAACGGCTCCAAAAATCGTAGAGTGCGTACCTCCGGCGAAGAATGAGGGCCTTTATATAGGGCAGCGAAGAAGTGAGTGTACACCTACCGAGGTGCACCCGTGTCCATGGCCCATACCCCAGTAAGGACTTGTCAGTGAGCTTCCCTAACCCATACTGCTACAGTCTCAGCATGTCCTCGATGGGACAGCAGAATCCCCTGTCACAAGATTTGGAGCAGAATCCCCTACACGTGAAACATACCTGCTATCAGAAAAAGACGTCCCTTGTCCTTTTCTCCTTTGCTCCAGATCTGGCGTCCGGGCGGACGGCTCCCTCAACATCCGGCCGGACATATGCGGTGGTTTACTTGGGGAGATTCTCCATCACGTGCTTTGTGGAGACTATTAGCAGTGTTACCTTATAGCTTTGGCCGAACATGCAGTCCGCTCGGCCCTGCGACCTTTTCCACTGAGCGCCGGAACCTGATTTTGACAGGGTGCCTTTAACCATCAGCCGAATATCGTCCGGTCGGCTCGCCGATCGGACCCATCCTCCGGACGTTCGATTCCACCGGACGGCCGGCCGGCCGGCTGGTCGGACCTGGCCCTCTCCGGACGGACAACTGCCACTGTGCCTTCCGCGTGGCTTTGACTCCACAGGGCGGGGTCCCCTGTTCTTACTACCGAATCACTTGCCTCCCCTTCAAGTCTAGTCGAAGGAGGCGAATAGTCCGACTAACTGGACTAAGAATCTGGCCGAGCGGTCCCTCCATGCTGGTGTCCTCCGCTCGGCCAACCATAGAGGTAGCCTTAAGCGAATCAACAATGGCATTCACCGGATCTCCTCGTGTTCTGCGCTAATCTTCGACATTAAGGTTGAGCATGCTTTCATTAAATGCTGCGAATGATTGAATGCCACGTGGAGCACTGCTATCGGCGTACGACGGCGGTGGCATGGTGTTTTGATGTGATCGAAGCGATTCGAAATGGACGGCTCGATGCACGCTTTGATTCCCGTGACCTGGATCCAACGGTGGGGGCCGCCCGGCCTTCACCCTATAAATTCTTCGTTTCCTTCTCTCCCTCACTTACCTCCGCGATTTCGACCATTGCCCCCTGCGCTTTGGAGCTCCGGCGATCCTGTTTCTGCTCTCCGACGTTCTCCGGCGCCTTTTCCTTGATCCCTTTCCTCTCAGCAAGGTTTTATATCTTTCCTTCCTCCTTTCCGGTGTTTCCTCCGCATTTCTTTCTCAACTTCGATCCTTGAAATCTCATTTCGTTTGCTGTTGTTTTTCCTCCTGCCTTTTTGCCTCTTGATTCCTTCCGATCGGCCCATGGCTAGCTCTTCCAATCCCGAAGATCAGTCGCTCGGCCCATGGTACACCACCATGCAGTCCCGATTCGAACAGCGGGACTTCGATATTTTGACAGACAATTTCGAAATCCTAGAGGATTTTGAAATTTGCTTAGCTGGTCCTTCCGCTCGGCCTCACAGGTCGCCGCGCGGGGCATTCTGTGTCTTCCGAGACCAGTTTACCGCCGGTCTTCGTTTTCCTGTACATCCTTTCATCATAGAAGTCTGTAACTTCTTCGGTGTGCCGCTCGGCAGTTTAGTACCCAATACCTTCCGTCTCCTCTGCGGTGTTGTCGTTTTGTTTAAGATCCACAACATCCCCCTCCGACTGGAGGTCTTCTTTTATTTCTATTATCCCAAGCAAGCCGAGCCGGGCACCTTTATGTTCCAAGCTCGGCCCGGCTTGGTCTTTTTCAACAAACTTCCTACTTCCAATAAACATTGGAAGGATTATTTTTTCTACATCCGTATGCCCGATCGGGCCAACTTCCCGACCTAGTGGCAGGTCAACCTACCCCCCACTCCCGAGCTGAAGAAGTTCAAGACCCGACCGGACTATCTCTACGCTGCAAATATGCTAGCCGGTCTGCGACTTGACATCAATAAACTTCTCCACGAGGGAGTGATGTACATCTTCGGGCTGAGTCCTATACGGACTCCTCTTCCGACCGGCTTCGGTAAGAATTTTGGTTGGGCATTAACTTTGATTTCTAACTGATTTCTTCCCCTTTCTTTGCAGCGGACATCGTCATGGATTCGGTCATGGCCGGTGTTTTGAAGAGGAAGGCGACCGCTCTGGAAGCCGCTGCTGCCAAGGAGATGGAAGCGCTGGGTATCCAGCCGGTCGGATCTCATGAAGGAGAGAGTGGAACTCAAGCTGAGTCGGTCGCTCAAGCTTCCCAACAAAATGTGGCTAGCGTCGCCACCCCCTCAAGAGAACGAACTGCCCCCGAGGAAGGTTCCGCTCGGGAGGAGGAGCAGCCTCTACAAAAGAGGCGCCGAGTGGAGACTCCCCTGCGGTCGGCGACCTCAGCGGTCCAACCATCCGAGCGGGTCACTGCAACTGCTCGGGGCAAGGCGCCAGAGACCGAAACCATCTCGTCCGACCGGACGCCTTCGGATTGGGACGAGCCAGCTGCTCCAGTGGAGGCTGTTCCAATCAGCACCCTTCCGCCTGCTCGCCACTCAGCCCAGCGCTCGACCATTCATTCGCAGTTTTCTGCGCCGGCTTCTGATCCACTTCCGACTGCCGGTCGGACGACCCCCGGTCATGGCCGCACGATTCGGGTCACTCTTCATCTCCCGACTGAAGAGCTGCTTCCAGAGGCCGACCGTCCATCTGCGCCCGAGCACACCATCACCTTGAAAGGGCCCCTAGCTGAGATGTGGGCCGATGCTCGGGCACGCACAGCGCTGATCCCCCTCGGAAACTTGGCCAATAGCCACATGCGGGAGGCCACGGGGGTAAGTTTGCTCTACGAAGTTTTGCATGCATTCTTTCCGATCGGCCGATAACAACTATAATTTTCTTTTGCCAGAGATGGGTGGAGGAAATTGCGGTTTCCAACCGCTTGGCCTTGGTGGATGAAGAGCTACGACAACTGAAGGCCGCAGTTGGGTCGTCCGGCCTCCAGGGCCCTTCCTATTTCGAGCTGCAAAAGGAGCTGAAGAAAGCTCAAACCCTGCTGGCGGCCGAGCAGAAGAAGACAGCCGACCAGGCCCATGCCCTGGCCGAGTCCGAGCGACAAGTCAAGTCGCTTGACACAAAAATAACCCTGGCCACCACTCGGAAGAATACAGCGATCTCCGATCTGGAGAAGAAAAACGTTGAGGCTCGGGGCCTGGAGCTGAAGATAAAGGAATTGACAGAGCAGCTCGACAGGGAGAAGGCGGGCCGCTCGGCCGACGCGACTAAGATTCAGAATCTGAATGAGGTCCTTACTGGCTCCCAGGCGGCGTTCAAAGAATATCAAGATGCCGAGCCGAGTCGGGTCGCGGCCTTAAGACAGAGCTACATCCGCTCGCCCGAATTCTCAGAGAAAATATGCGAACAGATGTACACAGCCTTCGACTTGGCTATGACCGCCACCACCACTTATCTGAAGTCTAAGGGTCTTCTTCCGGAGTCTGCTGCTATTCCGGCCGGCGATCAGGTGGCGCTTCTGAATAACATTCCTAGGGACCTTTATGATTATATTGAGTAGCTTTCTGAAATTTGACCACTCGTTAGGATATCTTTTTTTTGTAATTGGGCCGCTCGGCCTAAAGCTTTAATTTTAATGCAATGTTTTCCTTATATTTGCTATCTTTTACATAACCAACATATGTGTTCATCCGCTCTCCCATTATCACCCCTCTGGTATTCGAAAGGGATTTTTACCAAGTGTCTGGCATTGCCCTGCTGTTCGGCTAAACATGTAATACTTTGCCTACTTAATTTTCCGCTCTTATAGCAGAGATCCTTCGCCATGTATCGAGCAAGTACTTTTTGGCTCTGATCCGAGCGGAACGTAGAAACGATTTAATGATATTGAGGGTGAGTTTTTGGGGCAATTGTATTCTCTTTATAGGCACTCCCCGCTCGGAGGGTTTAGACGCCGGCTCGTCTCTCGATATTTAACGTCGGAGCTCGACTGTCTTCCGCTCGGAAGGTTTATAGACGCCGGCTCGTCTCTCGATATTTAACGCCGGAGCTCGACGGTCTTCCGCTCGGACGTTTATAGACGCCGGCTCGTCTCTCGATATTTAACGTCGGAGCTCGACGGTCCTCCGCTCGGAAGGTTTATAGACGCCGGCTCGTCTCTCGATATTTAACGTCGGAGCTCGACGGTCCTCCGCTCAGAAGGTTTATAGACGCCAGCTCGTCTCTCAATATTTAACGTCGGAGCTCGACGATCTTCCGCTCGGATTATTTATAGACGCCGGCTCGTCTCTCGATATTTAACGTCGGAGCTCGACGGCCCTCCGCTCGGATGGTTTATAGACGCCGGCTCGTCTCTCGATATTTAACGTCGGAGCTCGACGGTCTTCCGCTCGGATTATTTATAGACGCCGGCTCGTCTCTCGATATTTAACGTCGGAGCTCGACGGCCCTCCGGTCGGAAGGTTTATAGACGCCGGCTCGTCTCTCGATATTTAACGTTGGAGCTCGACGGTCTTCCGCTCGGATTATTTATAGACGCCGGCTCGTCTCTCGATATTTAACGTCGGAGCTCGACGCCCTTTTTAAGGCTAACTTCAATACAGCCGCTCGGAAACGATATCTTTCTCCCAACTCGGATAACGTACTCCCGGCCGAACGGCTCGGGGTCTTCTTCGTCGAGTGCTTGGCTCGGCTACCATACATTAGGGAGATAGGCCGCTCGGCAAACCCATTGGCCATCCATTGAATTAATTTTGCCTCCTGCATTACAAGGGTACGGGCGACCAAAATATACGCAAAAATAAGTTACATTATTGCACCTTTCACCCAGCTCGATAAGGCTGGAGATGATTCGCGCTCCACGGCCGGTCTAGTTGACGCCCGTCTTCATCTTCCAGATAGTAAGCGCCCGAGCGGAGCTTTTCGATAACCTTGAAGGGACCCGACCAAGGAGCTTCAAGCTTGCCAACGTCGCCGACCGGCTTGACTTTCTTCCGGACGAGATCGCCGACCTGGAATGATCTGGGGATTACGCGACGGTTGTAATTTTGCTTCATCCGCTGCCGGTATGCCATCAGCCGAACGGACGCCTTGGCTCGCTCCTCGTCGACCAAATCCAGCTCCATGCTCCTCCGTTCGGCGTTGCCATCATCATAGCTCTGGATCCGGACGGACTCAATGCCGACTTCGACCGGAACGACTGCCTCGCCGCCATACACCAAATGGAACGGCGTGACGCCCGTCCCTTCCTTCGGCGTCGTTCGGATGGCCCATAAGACGCCCGACACTTCGTCCGGCCAACTTCCTCCCAAATGGTCGAGTCGAGCGAGCAGAATACGAAGAATTTCCCGATTGGCTACTTCGGCTTGACCGTTGCTCTGGGGATAGGCTACGGACGTGAAGTGTTGCTCGATGCCGTAGCTTTTGCACCACTCCTCTAGCATCTTCCCTGTGAATTGCCGCCCATTATCGGAAACCAATCGGCGAGGGATGCCGAACCGACAGATGATGTGTTGCCAGATAAATTTTTTGACCATCTGTTCTGTGATCTTGGCTAGCGGCTCGGCTTCCACCCACTTGGAAAAATAATCAACCGCCACTAGCAAAAATTTCCGCTGCCCGGTCGCCATCGGAAATGGACCGACAATATCCATTCCCCATTGATCGAACGGACATGAAACTGTTGATGCCTTCATTTCCTCTGCCGGTCGGTGGTTGAAGTTATGGTACTTTTGACACGAGAGGCACGTCGACACAGTCCGAGCGGTGTCTGCTTGTAAAGTCGGCCAAAAGTACCCGGCCAAGAGGATCTTCTTGGCCAACGATCGTCCGCCCGGATGCCCCCCGCACGATCCTTGATGTACTTCTTGGAGGATGTAAGCCAAGTACTCCGAGCTCACACATTTCAACAACGGGCGTGAGAAAGCCTTTTTGTAAAGCTGATCGCCGATGAGTGTGAACCGACCGACCCTCCTCCTTAACAGCTGGGCTTCATACTCATTGGATGGTGTGACGCCCGAGCGGAGGAACTCTATGATGGGTGTCCACCAATCGCTTGGAAATGTAAGGCCTTCCATCCGGTCGACGTGCGCCACCAACAGTACTTTTTCAATTGGCTGCTGGATGGCGACCGACGTTATTGAGCTCGCGAGTTTGGCTAACTCATCAGCTGCTTGATTTTCTGCTCTAGGTATCTTCTGGACAACAACTTCTCTAAAATCGGCTTTGAGCTTCTCGAAGGCTTCCACGTAGAGCTTGAGCCGAGCATTATTGATTTCGAAGGTACCAGAGAGCTGCTGAGCGGCCAACTGCGAATCCGAGTGAAGCGTTACCCGACCGGCTCCCACATGCCGAGCTGCCTGCAAGCCAGCTATAAGGGCCTCATACTCTGCTTCATTGTTGGTAGCTTTATAATCCAGCCGGACGGATAAGTGCATTTTCTCTTCTTGAGGGGAGAGTAACAATATTCCAATCCCGCTTCCGAGCCGAGTGGACGACCCATCCACATATATTCTCCACATAGCTTCCGGCTCCGGCCTTTGCACCTCAGTCACAAAATCGGCCAAGGATTGTGCCTTGATCGCCGAGCGGGGCTGGTATTGGATATCAAATTCACTTAACTCGGTAGTCCATTTGATGAGCCGTCCGGATGCCTCTGGATTTAGTAGAATACGTCCGAGCGGGCTATTGGTTTTGACAATGATCGTATGCGCCAGGAAGTATGGACGAAGGCGCCGAGCGGCGAGGACCAGAGCAAAAGCTAGCTTTTCGAGCCCTGTGCAGCGAGATTCAGCATCTTTTAAAATGTGACTAAGGAAATACACAGGCTCCTCTCCGCTCGCCCTCACCAGTGCTGAGCCGATTGCCTGCTCGGTCGAGGATAGATAAATACAAAGTGGCTCCCCAATAGTCGGCTTGGCTAATACCGGGAGCGAATTCAGATATGCCTTTAAATCTTCGAACGCCCGGTCGCATTCTTCGTCCCAGTGAAATTTTGTAGCCTTGCGTAAGATCTTGAAAAAAGGAAGGCTCCGATCGGCGGTTTTGGATATGAATCTGGACAGAGCGGTTATCCGACCGGTCAAACACTGCACTTCCCTTGTATTTCTTGGAGGCGGCATATCTTGTAGGGCTTTCACCTTACTGGGGTTTGCTTCGATGCCCCGCTCGGTCACTATGTACCCCAAGAATCACCCTCCTTTTGCTCCGAATAGGCACTTCTGGGGATTTAGTTTGACTCCATATTTGCGTAGCGTTCGGAAGGTTTCTTCCATGTCCTTGAAGAGATCGGCCGCTCGGACGGACTTAATGAGAATGTCGTCCACATAAACTTCTAGATTCCACCTGATCTACTCTCTGAATACTTTATTCATCAAGCGCTGATATGTGGCCCCCGCATTCTTCAATCTGAACGGCATCACATTATAGCAATAAGTGTCATCGGCCGTCACGAAGCTGACTTTTTCTTGATCTTCACGGGCGAGCGGCACTTGGTGATAGCCTTGGTAGGCGTCGAGCATACAGATTAATTCACAGCCGGCCGTAGAGTCCACCAACTGATCTATCCGGGGCAGAGGATAAAAATCTTTCGGGCAAGCTTTGTTGAGATCCCTGAAATCTATGCATACTCTCCATTTGTTGCCCGGCTTGGAGACCAATACTACGTTCGCCAGCCAGCTCGGGAACTGCACCTCGCGTATATGGCCGGCCTCCAGAAGTTTTTCCACCTCTGCTCGGATGATGGAATTCTGCGTCCGGTCGGACATGCAACTCGTGCTGCGCTATGGTCGGCGAGATTTCGGGCAGCTCATGCGTCGACCAGACGAAGACATCATGATTTCTTCGGAGGCATTGGATCAGCTTCTCTTTGTGCTTCTCCTCCAGATCGGACGCAATAAAAGTCGTGGCCTCCGATCGGGTTGGGTGAATCTGCACTTCCTCTTTTTCTTCATAAATTAAAGAGGGTGGCTTTTCGGTGATGGCGTTTACCTCGATCTGGGGCGCCTTCCGAGCGGAATTGGCTTCTGCTCAGACCATCTCGATGTAGCATCGTCGAGCTGCTAGCTTATCTCCCCGTACTTCTCCCACTTTGTCCTCCACGGGGAACTTGATCTTCTGATGAAAGGTTGAGACGACCGCTCGGAATTCGCTGAGCGCCGGTCGTCCCAAAATGACATTGTAGGACGAGGGAGAATCGACCACCACGAAGTTTGTTGTCCTTGTCCTCCTGAGCGGCTCTTCTCCCAGTGAGGTAGCCAGCCGAATCTGTCCGATCGGCTGAACTTCGTTACCCGTAAACCCATGGAGCGGAGTTGTCATGGGCAGCAGCTCGGCTCGATCAATTTGCAGCTGATCGAACGCCTTCTTGAATATGATGTTGACTGAGCTCCCTGTGTCAACAAATACGCGGTGAATAGTGTAATTGGCTATTACCGCTTTGATGAGCAGAGCATCGTCGTGAGGTACTTCAACTCCTTCCAAGTCCCCGAGCCCGAAACTGATTTCGGGTCCTTCCGCTCGTTCTCGGCTACAGCCGACCGCATGAATCTGGAGCTGCCGGACGCTCGCCTTCCTAGCTCGGTTGGAGTCTCCTCCGGTCGGCCCGCCAGCAATAACGTTGATCTCGCCTCGGGAAGTATTGCTTCTATTTTCCTCTTCCCGAGCGGACGGTCGAGACCGTTCTCTGGACGCTCGGCGATTCTCCTGCCTCGGAGAACGATGCCGATCGGGAGTTTGTTGCTGTGGCCTATCAGCTCGTGTCCGATCGGCTCCATGAGTTCTCTGTCACCTGTCAACTGAGGGAGACCGTCGTCCGGCATTCCGGGGCACAGGATGAGCCACAAAGGGAAGACTTCGAAAATCCCTTGTGTTGTGGGTATCCGTCCGGTGGAAGGAGCAAAACATCGGGGTCCATCTCTTCTTTGGCTTGGGCTGGGCGGCAACTACCTCTTGCACATGGGACCTAGCGTGGGGGGATCGGATTGCTTCGGCCCTTGGTCCTCTAGGCGGCTGATGAGCGGCGTGCGGTTTCCGCTCGGCCGGAAGAGCCCGCTCGGCTGGAGTTTCCTTTTTCCTGGCCGCTTGCGCTTCTTCTACGTTGATGTATTCGTTAGCCCGGTGTAGCATGTGATCGTAATCTCGGGGCGACTTTCGGATGAGTGATCGGAAAAAATCCCCATCCACTAGGCCTTGTGTGAAGGCATTCATCATGGTTTCCGAAGTGGCCGTTGGAATATCCATCGCCACTTTGTTGAACCGCTGGATGTAAGCTCGGAGCGATTCACGGGCTTCTTGTTTGATGGCGAACAGGCTCACGCTCGTTTTCTGATAGCGTCGACTGCTCGCAAAATGATGGAGGAAGGCCGTTCGGAAGTCCTTGAAGCTGGTGATGGATCCGTCCGGCAACCTCCAAAACCACCGTTGAGCCGATCCCGAGAGGGTGGTAAGAAAAACTCGGCACTTTACTCCATCTGTGTATTGATGGAGAGTAGCTGTGTTATCAAACTTACCCAGATGATCATCTGGGTCAGTTGTCCCATTATAGTGCTTCGGCAGAGGATCTCTCAGAATAGCCTCTGAAAATTGGCGATTAATCCTCTCGGGTGATGCGTCCGCTCGGGGGGCTTTCCCCTTTCTGTCATCTCGTCTAGGCATCTCATCCGAAGAAGATCCCCTATCTCTATGAGCTGGTACGGCTTCAGGGGTACGGAATAGGGCTCGATGAAAGGCAACGGTGGCCGGTGGTGCTTCCGCTCGACCACCCGACGCTGATGTTGCTTGCTGCTCCGGCCGCTCGGCCGTGGCTTTCTGTTTTTGCTCCACGAGCTTGGCGGCCCTTATCTCGATCAGAACGTCGAGTTCCTCGTTCGAAAGCGTCACCATGTGTTGTCGTCCAGCCTCGTCCATTGCTTCCGCTCGGATGCAGGAGCGTTCCCACAGACGGCGCCAAATTGATCATGTCCGAACGCTGAATCAACGGACGCTGGGCACGGGGCGCTCTCCTTGTCGCTGACGTAGATCTTCGGCTAGTCTCCAGAAGCTCCGGCAAACCTGCACAGAAGTCGGGCCGGGAAGGGGTTCCGGCGGCGACTCTCCGACACTCAAGTCAGGCAAGCAAGCAACAAAGCAACGGCTCCAAAAATCGTACAGTGCGTACCTCCGGCGAAGAATGAGGGCCTTTATATAGGGCAGCGAAGAAGTGAGTGTACACCTACCGAGGTGCACCCGTGTCCATGGCCCATACCCCAGTAAGGACTTGTCAGTGAGCTTCCCTAACCCATACTGCTACAGTCTCAGCATGTCCTCGATGGGACAGCAGAATCCCCTGTCACAAGATTTGGAGCAGAATCCCCTACACGTGAAACATACCTGCTGTCAGAAAAAGACGTCCCTTGTCCTTTTCTCCTTTGCTCCAGATCTGGCGTCCGGGCGGACAGCTCCCTCAACATCCGACCGGACATATGCGGTGGTTTACTTGGGGAGATTCTCCATCACGTGCTTTGTGGAGACTATTAGCAGTGTTACCTTATGGCTTTGGCCGAACATGCAGTCCGCTCGGCCCTGCAACCTTTTCCACTGAGCGTCGGAACCCTGATTTCGACAGGGTGCCTTAACCATCAGCCGAATATCGTCCGGTCGGCCCGCCGATCGGACCCATCCTCCGAACGTTCGATTCCACCGGACGGCCGGTCGGACCTGGCCCTCTCCGGACGGACAACTGCCACTGTGCCTTCCGCGTGGCTTTGACTCCACAGGGCGGGGTCCCCTGTTCTTACTACCGGATCAATTATCATTAAATTCATGATGTAGAACCATTTCATTCATTTTAAATAGACCATTCTCCATGAACCATTTGCCTATGAATTGACTATTTTTTGTTAATACATATTTATTCGACTCAAACACTAGCCTGAATCCAACTTTGACAAGAGCCAACCCTGACACTAGATTCTTTTGAATGTCAGGAATATGAAGCACATCAATTAGTATCACTTTTTTGCCTGATGTCATCTTTAGTACCACCTTGCCAAGACCAACAATATTGAAAGTTGTAGAATTTCCCATAATTAGTTTTCTCCCATTAATAGGGGTATAAGTTGAAAACTGGGCCTTGTTACAGAAATATGTCGTATGACACCAATATCGACCCACCGCTGTCTTGGATTGTCTACCAAGTTGGCTTCAAATACAATGGCAGTCAGGTTTAATTCTGACATATCTATCGTCACTGACTTATCTTTAGTCATGTGCATTTGAGTGACTTTCTTTGGACGTTGACAGTCTTTGACCTTGTGATTTAGTTTGCCACAGTTGTGGCATGTTCCTTAGAACTTCTTGGCTCTTCCTTGGCTCTGTCCTTTGTTGGGATACTTTCTTTTCTTGTCAGTGTTTGGTTCCAACAGATTTGCCTTTGCAAATATAGACATTTTTATTGATTATGATTGCTTGTGATTGTCTTCTTCAATCTGTAGTCTTACAATCAGATCCTCAAGTCTCATCTCCTTTCGCTTGTGCTTTAGATAATTTTAGAATTCCCTCCACGAAGGTGGAAGTTTCTTGATTATCGCAGTAACTTGAAAGGACTCATTCATTGTCATGCCCTCGGCATGCAGATCATGTAGGATCAACTGCAATTCTTGGACTTGAGTTGTCACAGTTTGGAATTAATCATCTTGAAGTCTAAGAATTTGTCGGCGATGAATTTCTTCAGTCTGACATCTTCTATTTTGTACTTCCTTTCGAGGGATTCTCATAACTCCTTTGTAGTTGTTATTGGAATATACACATTCTATAACATGTTGTCCAAGCCATTGAGGATATAGTTTCGACATAAGAAGTCACTATGCCCCCAAGCATCATATGCCACCCTTTTATTTTTATCAGTCTTATCTTAAGATATGGAGGGTGCATCTTCACGTATGAACCTCATAAGATTCAATGTGATTAGGTAAAACAACATCTTTTGCTGTCACCTCTTGAAATATGTACCTGTAAACTTCTCTAGCTTCTCTCCATGGGCCAGTGGAACAAGAACCGCCGATGATGAATCCATTAAGATTGCACGAATAAATTCATCTTAAAATTGTCAGGATCTTGTAATGGTGGTGCAATTTGAGTGCGGGTAGAATGACGATATACTATCATTTTGGCGAAATCGAGGCTAGAGTTAGACTTTATCTATTTAAGACGAATTTACCCCGCACTCAGTGCTCACAGAACACGGCAATCGTCTCCTAAGATACAATGACTTTATCTTGCGATAGCAGCATTGCAAATCGCAAGACCTCCGAATCGAAGAAACTTATCGAACTCTCCAATGCAAGTATGGAATGCAATGTTTACTTTTCTTGGAAGGAATTGAGTGAGTGAAATGAGGATATGAGGGACATTATTTATACTTAATGAAGGGTATAAGAACATCTTGATTCAATTAAATCTCATTCATCTATTTTGAATTGGATGATGTAGATAACATCTTTTCTTAAAAGATATATTATCTTCATTAGATGTTATCTTTTGAAAATCAATGAATAAAATTTAATCATCTAAAGAGTACTTAAATCTTTTAAGTTGAATCATCCAGATTTGTTAATCTTGATAAAGATTAAAATTTAATTTTTTTATTTATATTAAATTTCTAAGAAGAGGAAGATAGATATAAATATAATGTCCTTTCCATGTCTTGAATAAAGGGTTGACCAGTCGAAAAATTAAATTTTAAATACTTGAGAAACGTTCTGCCAGATCTGGGGCAATTAAATATTTTTAGACAGGCGCACGACGAAGGATCGGATTAGGATGCAGATGAGAGCATTTATGATCAAGTCAATATTTTTTGTCTTCGAAACGTGGAGATGTCCTTTCCACGTTTTGAAGAACAAACTATTCCATTAATTTTTACATGAGAAGATGGAGATGAAAGAACAAAGAGATACCGGGTCAAAAGGTAAGTGTTGTATTTTTCAACTATAGACGCAAGGACTGATGTGATGGATGATTTGAATTGGTCTAACATGGTATGCGATTCTGACTCCATTCGGGGACCAATAATTTCAATCATCGTCTTCAACGAAATCGATTTTGAAAGTAATCGGGTAAAAACTATATAGGAATTTTACTATTTACATTTTTATCTTATAAATTTATGAACGATTAAATATAAATAAGGATGCTTGGACGTGAGACGTCTGATCAAGCGACCTGATTCATTTTTGAGAATCAAGGTCCTTAGACGAGCATCTGCACTCATATTTGCGCACACTCTCTCTGTATATACAAAAAAAAAAAAATGTTACCATAATTATCTTATTTTGTTCATCTTATGAGCATAAGTATATTTGTTTTCAGGAATTTAAGATTTATGATTTAGAATTTAATTTTTAGTATTTTAGATTAAATAAAAAAAATACACATGAGGCTCATAAAGTGAATATTAACCCATGTATATATATATATATATATATATATATATATACCCTATTTTAAAAAAAAAAAAATCAAAAGGGACATCTTTTAATTAAAATGGTATGATTAACTTTAAATATAATATTCGGTATTATTATATCCTAACACATGTATTAAATACAGTGCATTAAATATAGATATGCTATATTTAATA
This sequence comes from Zingiber officinale, assembly GCF_018446385.1. Classification (NCBI taxonomy): domain Eukaryota; kingdom Viridiplantae; phylum Streptophyta; class Magnoliopsida; order Zingiberales; family Zingiberaceae; genus Zingiber; species Zingiber officinale. The sequence continues at coordinate 133,859,762 of NC_055997.1, read as the reverse complement.
GCATTTACATTTTAACAATTATGAAATTATATCTGTTATAATGTTATAACAACTATGAAATGTAATTATTATAACATGAACTTATCTTTTTTTAATAATATTTATGTTGTAATAGATAATTTCATAGCTATTATAAAATATTTTTTTTTATTCATACAACTGGTTGATGGGACTGGGTGACAGGAGATAATAATATGAGAATAGTTTACCATAGGGCAGTTGTGTAACTACACATGGGTTGTTGGTGGAGTAAAAATCAAAAGAGCCTTCTATTTTTTTGAAATCATCAAAGGGACATTCCTTTTTATTTTCTATTTTTATCAAAAAGAAGCCTCATCCCGCTAGCCCTCCTCAAAAAATGACACAACTGTCCTCAAGCTCCCGCCACATATATTATATCTTGAATAAGTTGAGCACGTTGTAGAAATGAAATGTTAGATGTTTACTATAAAATCGTAGTTGTTACAACGTAAATGATAGGTGAATATGATTTTATCTGTGTTGTATTAACTACGAAACTCTACCTACTACAACATGAATATTTTTGAACAAATTAAGTATGCGTTGTAGCAACTACAAAATCGTTACTGCTACAACATGTATGTGTAGCAACTATAAAATCGTAGCTACTATAATGCACTCAACTGATTAACAATTTAATAAGTATGACAAGAGACAATAATGTTAAACAGTAAAATTAAGGACAACTTTGTTATTTTACGAGGGGATGGTAGGGTGGGGCATCCTTTTGATAAAAAAAAAATTAAAAAGGGACTCCCTTTTATGATTTCAACAAATAAAAGTGTCTTTTTTTTTTACATTATTGCCCTTATTGGAGGGGCGAGGCGCCTTTTGATTAAAAATAAAAAAAGGACGCCCCTTAGTTCAAAAAGAAAAAATAGGGCTTCATTTTAATTTTTATCCAAGTTAATTTATTTTAGGACCGTATAAAATTCTAAAATAATACAAACTAAATAACTTAAAAAAATATAGCAAGAGGATTATCAACCTAAGTTGTAGAAGTTATCAAATAACTACTATAACATTGTAGAAATTACTTAGTAGTTATCATAATATATTTAGAATTTAGGATTGTAGTAGTTATATAATAGCCTTTTAAACTATTATAAAATGATTTTGATGAAATTTAAATAATTTTAATCAAATTAATGAATTATATCTTGATATAATAGTATTTAAAGATGATAAACTTATGGGTGCAAGTAGATTCAAAATAAATCTTTTCATGTGATAAAGATTAAGACTCGCTAGTCGCTAGCAAAAATATCAAATTATGATTTAGCGAGATGAAATGAATCATGAGGCGATGTCGGGTACTCAAAAGATTAATTACTCTAGCTAGCTTGTATTTTTCAACTATAGACGTAAGGACTGATCATGTGGTGGATGGAATTTTGAAATGGTCAGGGGCGGATCCAGCGGGGGACTCCTTTCAGTGATCAACGATTTCAATCATATCTAGCTAGTTCCTAGTCGTATAACGAAAGCGAAATTGGAAGCTAATAAATTTGTCTTAGGAGTTAGGACCACGTACGATTCCAAAAATAATACGAAATAAATTAAATAGCTGAGAAAATATAGCGGGAGTAAAAATCGACTCACCGATCATGCAGCCGAGAAAAAAGGCGGATTGAACAAGGCCAATCTTGTAGCGCTGCTCGCCGACCAATCCCCACTCCGCGACGGTGGAGGCGGCGCCACCTCCGAGCCAGTCCCATTGCCGAGGCTCCTCGGACGTCTCGCGGTCGGCGAAGATCATGACCATGGTGTGGAAGGCCTCGAGCGCCCACGCCGCGGATACCAGCACGAAGTGGCGCAGCTGCCACCGCCCGAACTCCCCTGCGTGCTGCCTCAGCACTTCGTCGATCCCCAGCCGCCTCTCCGACGGGAGGAGGAGGGGCGAACGGAGATCGGAGGTGGCGCCCCCCAGAGAGCCCATGGCTATATATTGGGATGAACGAACGGCCGGCGTCCGGGAAAGTTGGGCGATTAATTTAGTTTGGAAAGTGGGAATTAGGAGGAGGAAGGAGGAGAGAAAAAAATGGGCAGGGGATGAGCCTGCTTGGTTGACTTGAATAGAATAGTGTGAAGGAAGGACGTAGTTCGGATTCTCTGTCTTTATTTGTCTCTGTCCCGTGTTTCATTATCGATCGAATAGATCAAATTAAATTTTAAAATATTCTTAAGATTTAATTTGAATCATCCTATCGATAATGGGACACGAAGAGAAAAAGAAATGGGGAAGAATATCTGAACTAGAAAGGACGAGTGAAGTGAGCCAGCTGTTGGTTTAATTTCAAACTCAATTTCTCCTCTCTCTCTAACTATGGAAAGCAAATTTGCTCGAGTCTAATTGGTCAGTAGTCCGCTGTCTCATTTAATATACCTTATTATTTTATCAAAAATATGCTCAAGTATCCACTAATTTTTAGTGAAATCCAGAATAAAATTATCTTATTGTGAATTATTAGTCATTTTTATAAATGTATACATTAGAGATCTATGATTGATTTAGGTGATGTATTATTAAAAAAAAATTATTAATGATATTTAGAGATATTATGTATTATTAAAAAAAATTTCTATTAATTAATTAAAAATTTAGAATTTTCCGTACGAATTCAGATATTATATTATATTATATGGACGAGCCACATATAATTTAATAAGTAACTATTTCATCTTAATTTTTTAAAATAAATATATAAAATTATAAAAATATTAAAATAAAATACAACTTTACGGCCACATCTCTCTTCGACAGCGGCGCCGTGGCGAGAAAGCCGACGGCTGATGGAGTAAAATGCATTTTAATTAGCAACATCTTTTCTTACAAATATTTATTTCGTAAGGTCATAATGTTTTATTTTAAGGTAATGTTGAATAATTTTGGTTCGACTTTAACATAGTTTGATTTATTTCCTAATTTTCTATCTGATTAAATTTTATTTTATTTTATTTTAACTGGGGTTTATACACGAGATCAATTCTTTAATATATGATTAATTTTCAATTGAATAAAAGCTCCGTTGCCTATTAATTCTCTCTAATTTGTAGTTTTAATTTTCTATGTACCTAAATTGTATAATTGACTGACATTGAATAAATTCATAGGTACTGTTTATTAAAAATGGAATGAAACTAAGTCATAAAACATAAAACATAAGAGCATCCACCTAATCTATTATAATATCCATCATCTTATTAAAAAATAAAAGATTTATTATCACATACTTATTATAATAATATATCTTTTTCATCCATATTCCTTTTAACATCAATTATTTATCGAAACCAATAGATAAGTTTTTAAAATATCCAAATCACATATCATAGTTTCAAAATTACCAAATCACGTACCCACTTTCCGTTTTACCTTCATCTTCAAATCAATTCGACTAGAAAAATTTTCCATTTCTTTCTGTGAGTTTGAAAAAATCATCAGCCAATTTTAGCTAAAATCGACTGCTGGAGCTAGAGAAAATTAGTTTTATGTATATGTCTATTTTTCCAGATTGTAAAAATGCTATCAAATATTAATTTGACCCTTTATATTGAAAGCAGTGATTTTTTTAAATGCGAATGTGCTCGAAAAACTAATTCATATTTAAAAAATTACTGCTCTTAATATATTTGATCAAATTGATCTTTGATAGTATTTTTGAAATTAGGAGAACTAGACGAATACATAAGAGCTGGTTTCATGTCATTTCGAGGTTTCTATGTCCATCAGTCGTTTTTGGCCGAAACTGGCTGATAGACTTAGAGATCTTGAAATGATATGGAACCAGTTCTTATGTGTTCTTGTAGTTCTTTCGATTGTAAAAATGCAATATCAATTTGACCGAATATATTGAGAGCAATAATTTTTTAAATACGAATGTATCTAAAAAATTAATTTATGTTCAAAAAATCACTGTTCTTAATATATTTGGTCAAATTGATATTTAAGAGAATTGATATAATCATAAAACTAAAAAAACTCATAAGATCTAGTTTCACTTCATTTCGAGCTCTTTAGTTCCATCAACCAATTTTAGCCGGATGAACCTACATTGATTTTATTTAGGTTCATTCGACCCTAGTTTCAAAAAAAATAATTTATTTTCAAAAAATCACTACTCTCAATATATTAGGTTAAATTGATATTTGATAGTATTTTTACAATCAGAAGAACTAGACGAACATATAGAAATTTATTTCATGTCATTCCGAGATCTCTAGGTCCACCAACCGATTTTGGTCGAAATCGGGATAGATTTTTCAAACAGAATGAAATCGATTCAACTGATTTATTTTTCCAGTCAAATTGATTTGAAAATAAGGGTAAAACATAAAGTGGGTACATGATTTAGTAATTTTGAAACTATGATACGTGATTTGGATATTTTAAAAACTTATCTACTGGGTTCAGTAAAAAACTATTTTAACATTAACATATTATTTATGGGTCTCATAATCCATTCAATTATCATAAAATTAAAACATATTAAATAAATACAATTTAAATATATTTTAAAATATTTAAATTAATAATAATAATAATAAATTTTTTTAAAAAATAATTTTATTTTTTTAAAAAATAATATTAATTTTTTTAATATTTGTTTTACCATTTACAAAAAAATAGAAAACAAAATAAAATAAAATAAAAAAGAACACTCCCGTCTCCCTTTTGCGAGTGGGCATTATAATGTCCATTCAAAATAGAGAGGAGGTGTTAAATGGATATTATAATACCTATTTAATGCCCCATTAAAGATGCCCTAAGTAGGATATATTATAATGACCTCAATATAATACAATACTAAATACTAATTATTACTATTGTTGAAACGACCCATAACTCCATTCCTAAGACATCCGATATATAGCATATCAGATTTACTTTAGACCTAAAGAAAAATTTTATCACATGCAAACTTCAAGTCTCAACATATATCTTTCGAATAAAAAGTTTCTTAAACTCCCAATAACAAAACATGAAAACATAAAATGAATAGAGTAGCTATTACGAAATAATTATTATAAATAAATAGTTATTTGTTTCCTAGTTATTAGAGAATAATTATTATTAGAAATATTTATTGTTTTCCTAATTTATATATTTTCCTATTTTCACTTGTAATAGTATTTATATATATCATAGGCTATCATTAATAATATGTGTGAATTCTATCGTCAATATGGTATCAAAACTCTAAGCTTAACAACAACCTTTTTTTTTTTTCTCTTGCTTTCTTTCTTTCTTTCTTTCTTTTCTCCACAATACGTACCAGCCGCCTTCTATAATGGTTGCCATCTACGACATCAACCGCCGGCTCCAGCCGTCTTCTACAATGGCTGCCGCCGACGACATCACCCGCCAACGACATCACCCGCCGACTATCTCTTACAAATACTCCTTATTCTCCTACCTCTCTTGTGGTTCTCAATGTCAATGCTCAGGCACCGTTGAAACTCACCACCTCCAATTATTCTGCCTGGCACTTGCAGTTCACGTCTCTTCTGTTCGAATATGGCTTACTAGGTTTTGTTGATGGCTCATGTCCCTGCCCCCCCCCCCTGCGCAGATAACGCCTACATATGCCACACTCCCTCAGGCAAATATTGATCATATTCTCTTACTCCGCCAGGATCAACTTCTTCTCAATGCTATTATAGGTTTGATGTCTCCTACTCTTGTGCAATTTTTTTCTTCATCAACTTCATCTATAGACGCATAGCAGACGTTAGAGAGAACCTATGCCGCTCCCTCACGTGGCAGGATTATGACTCATCGTCAAAATCTTGCCAACCCTCAACAGGGTAATAGGTCTATCACTGATTATATGTAAGACATCAAAAGAAATATTGACGCTTTTGAGCTTAAATGTCAAAGTTGACTTTGATGAACTATCTATTTGTGTCTTGAATGGTCTTAGCCAAGATTACTGCAATATCTCACATGCTCTGCAAGTTTGTGACGTCCCTATTACATTTGATGAGCTATTCGAGCAGCTCCTTGACTATGAAGCCCAGTTAAAAGTCTCAACACTATCTCCATCTTTGATGCCAATGACTGCACTTGTGGCTCCAACAGGGAATTCTTATAATCGGTATTCAAACTATCATGGTGGTCGCCAATAGGTTCCGCCTATATCCCATCAATCACGCATGTATACTCCTGGGCTATTTGCGTGTCCTCCTGCACATCCAGCTGTGTCCAGTCTCAATCGTTATTTTGGGCGCTGTCAGATTTGTAATGTCTAAGGTCACTCTGCTCGCCAGTGCGGTCATATGACTACCTCGATGTTTGCTCTGCTTCCGCTGGCTCCTCCTCGTGCTCCGTGTCTCACGTATAGTGCGCCATTTGCGCACACTGCCGTTCATTATACACCTTCGTCTGATTCTCGGGAATGGGTTGTTGACTTTGGCGCCTCTCATCATGTCACCATTGATCTCGCTACTCTCTCGTTGCATGAGCCTTACTCTAGGAATGATAGCGTCGTCATTGGTGATGGTTCTAGACTACCTATTACACGCACTGGTTTTTTCTTTCTCTACTCCATCTTTCCCTTTAGTTTTCTCCAATGTTTTATTTGTGACATCTATGTCAAAAAATTTGATTTCTATCGCAGCACTTTGTGCTACTAATCCTGTTATATTTCTTTTCTTTGATTCCTATTTTCAGGTATTGGATCATCGTACAGGAGCGACACTAGTCAGCGGGGTCCATAGAGATGGTGTCTATTACTAGCCAAAATTTATGTCTATGCTATCATCACCTTCTGCCTTTTCTATGTCTATCTCATCATCTATTTCCTTATGACATAGTCATTTAGGTCATCCATCATTAGATGTTTTGCAATGCTTTTTTTATCCTTGGGTCTTTCGTTTCCTGCGAATACTTTGTCTAATTTTTCATGCACTTCGTGCAATATTAATAAGAGCCACAAATTGCCCTTTTATAAATCTAGTATTTCGTCTTGTGCTCCTTTGGATATTATCTTTTCTAATGTCTGAACATCTCCTATATCATCATTTGATGGACTCAAATATTATGTTATCTTTGTTGATGATTTTACAAAGTATATATGGCTTTATCCTTTACGCAATAAATCAGATGTACACTCTACCTTTATTGCATTCAAAACTCTTTTTGAAAATCGATTCTCGATGACCATCAAAATACTATTCACTAATAATGGAGGTGAATTCTTAGCTTCACTCCTTTCTTACTACTCATGGTATTAGTCATCTTACCACTCCTTCACACACTCCTGAACACCATGGATACTCTGAACGTCGTCATCATCATATAGTCGAAACTGGTCTCACTTTGTTGCACAAAGCATCTATTCCACTCACTCTCTGGCCTTATGCCTTTGCTGCGGCAATCTATTTGATTAACCCCATGCCTAAGGTCGGTCTCTCCCATATGTCCTCTTTTGAAAAATTGCTCACCACCGTTCCTGATTTTTCTAAGCTTCGAGTTTTTGAGTGTCTATGCTTTCCGTAGTTGCACCCCTACTCTCGCCACAAGCTTGATCCCAAGTCAACCTCTTGTGTCTTCCTTGGCTATTCTCTCACCTAGAGTGCTTTCCTGTGCTATGATGTAGCTCTCAAAAGAGTCTTTGTATCTTGTCATGTTAAGTTTGTGGAGCATATTTTTCCATTTGCCATCACCTCCTCTTTGGATTCCACAGTAATAGACACTGATTCTGAGCTCTCTGTTGCACCAGTTCTCTCATGGGACTCTCCAGCACTGATGCCGCAACCTGCCACTAACCGTAACCGTCCGCAAGTGACTTCTTCGCCGCTGTCATCATTGCCGCCATCATCTCCACCATCATCACCTCTTGTTGTTGGGTCGTCCACGCTACCTGGTGGCAACCGACCCTTTAGCCCACTGGCTCTTTCTCCCTCTCTCGTTTCTCTAAACCAACACCCCATGCAAACTCGTTCCAAAAATGTTATCTACGAACCCAATCCAAAGTATCTTCTTCATACTAGTCTTCCACAACCTTGTGAACCCTCCTCTATCACGCAGGCGCTCAAAGATCCGAATTGGGTACAGGCCATGCATGAAGAGTATGATGCTCTTCTCCATAATCAGATTTGGACTCTTGTCCCACCTTCGCTAGACCAAAATCTTGTGGGTAATAAGTGGGTGTTTCGCATTAAGCGTAATTCCGATGACTCAATTGATCGGTATAAGGCTCGTCTTGTTGCCAAGGGTTTTCATCAGCGCCCTGGTGTTGACTTTCATGATACATTCAACCCTGTTATTAATCCAGTAACAATGTGCATTGTTCTTAATTTGGCTGTGAATCAGAGGTGGTGTCTTCGCCAACTTGATGTAAACAATGTGTTTCTTAATGGTAATCTTGCAGAGGAGGTTTATATGGCGCAACCTTCGGGTATGCACAGTGCTGAGTTTTCGGATCATGTGTGCCATTTGCATAAGGTGCTTTATGGCCTGAAGCAGGCTCCGCGCTCCTGGTATTTGGAGCTTCACACTTTCTTGGTCTCTCTTGGCTTATCGCATCTCGAGCTGACACCTCCTTAATATTCTCGAGATGATACTGTTATCTATTTTCTTGTATATGTTGATGATCTAATCATTATAGGGAGTGATGATTCTTCTGTTGACATCATAGTATGTAAACTTTATGCAAAATTTACGATTAAGGATCTTGGGGCTCTTTCCCTCTTCTGCGGTATTAATGTTCGTCCAACCTCAAATGGTCTTCTCTTGTCTCAACAAAAGTATGTCACTCACTGATCTTCTCTCCAAACACAACATGCTTGATTCCAAGGCGGTCTCCACTTCTATTACTGTTGGCTCTCGTCTTACTTTGTATGATGGGTCTTTATCTTTTGATACAACTAAGTTCCGACAAGTGGTTCGAGGCTTACAATATCTCCGTATGACTCGTCCTGATATTTCCTTTGCGGTCAGCAAGCTTTCACAGTTTATGCATGCTCCTTCAAAGACGCATTGGGGTGCTGTGAAGCGTCTACTTCGGTATCTCAATAGTACTAGGGATTTTGGCATTCGTCTTCTTGCGAATACACCTTTTACTCTTCATGATTTCTCCGATGCAGACTGGGCAGGAGTTCAGATGATCGGTGTTTTACTGGTGTATTTATTATTTTTCTAGGTGCTAATCCGGTTTCTTGGAAATCTACCAAACAGCGCACTGTTGCACGTTCTATGACTGATGCTGAATATCAGGTCATTGCCTCTGCAACAACTGAGATCCAATGGATTAAATCACTTTTGACAGATCTGCTTCTTTCGGTTACCACGCCTGCTGTGCTTTTTATTGATAATTTGGATGTCACGTATCTTTCAGCTAATCCTATTTTTCACTCTCGGATGAAGCATCTGACTATTGATTATCACTTTGTTCGTGATCTGGTGCAGGCCTCCGAACTACGAGTTACTCATATTCCTGCTGAGGATCAGTTGGCTGATACACTTACAAAGTCGCTTTCTCGACCTCGGTTGTTTGCTATTTACAATAAGATTGGTGTCATTTCTGGGACACTATCTTGAGAGGGCATATTAGAAAATAATTATTATAAGTAAATAGTTATTTGTTTCATAGTTATTAGAGAATAATTATTATTAGAAAATACTTATTATTTTCATAATTTATGTATTTTCCTATTTTCACTTGTAATGGTATTATATATACCATATGCTATCATTCATAATATGTGTGAATTATATCGTCAATAGTAGCATTTGAAAATTTCACTACTAAATCACATGCTCTAGTATTATTGTTAGCAGTAGTAATACAAATTTTATTCGACTATCATATTATTTGAATTATTTAAATTGTTTAATGATGAGTTCTTTTAGAAGTTTAACTTTGATGATACAAGACTCGACAAGAGAGGATGGGAATACCGAGGTAAAGGCTATTTTATAAAATATATTCTTGAGCTTACTTTTCTTGCCTTTGGGAATTTTAAAAGTAGAGAGGGGTACATTTAAGAGAGTTTTTTAGTTAATTTCACAAATTAGTGCTTAGAAGGGGGTCCATGGCTAGTTTTTTTTACTAGCACTCTTATAACTATCATTTATCAACTTTATAAAGACAAAAAAAACAACAACAACCCCTAAAACCACTTAGTCTCCTCTTATATGCATCTAATTGATTGGCCATAGAAGGGAGAGTGCATAAAATCATTCCATTGGAAAAAAGGGAGAGAAGGAGCCAACCCTAGAACATTTGGCCGCCCCTGGCTTTCTCTTTCAATTTTCAATCTTCAAATTTAGAGAATTCAAGGGTGTTCATGTGTTCCCTAGCCTCCTTCGCCGCTTCGTGATGTCGTGGTTGTAAGTTATTCATGTGAAGGCAAGTACAAAGTTTCTTGATGCACCATTTGTAGGACCGTTGCGGCCGGCTAGGAGGGGGTTGTTGGATAGCCCTGTAAAATAAAAACAAACAACCCTTCCTCGAACTCTTTAAGCTAACACTTGCATAAATAAAACAAAGCAGTAAATTAAAAACATAAAGAATGAGACACAAGATATTTACTTGGTTACAACCGATGTGGTTGTTAATCTAAGAAAGTTGAAAGTACTAGAATACTCCTTTAGGCGGAGAAGCCTCTTACAACGTTGACGCGTAGAAATAGAAGCTCAACTACAACTCTAAAACACACAAGTGTTGAAAATGATTACTTGGAGTTCATTGAAAAGCTTCTGGACCAAGGCTATATTTATAGCCTTGGTCGAGGCGCCCCGAAGGGTTCCGGGCGCCCTGGGAGGATAAAACTTTATCCCCAACATTTAGATCGTGTTTGACGTGATCTGGTCAAGATTCAAGGTCCGGGCGCCCCGGGCTATTTCGGGCGCCCGGAATGGTTCCGGGCACCCGGAGCACGATAGTCAACAGGAGTTGACTTTTCTCCGTCGGGACCTTCGCTCCGGTTCAGTTCGCCTTGGTCCGGGTCTTCAACTCCGGATCCACTCGTTTGGGTGATCTCTGCCATCCGGAAAAGGGCTCACCCGAACCCAACTTCCGGTCTTCTCGAGCGGGCTTCCGCTCCGGCTTCTCGTCCCTCGGAATCGCCGCGTGCTTCCTTCTCGTCTGTCAGCATACTCATCCGCAGTCTTCGTCCCTCGGTCGCACCCCGTGCCGACCTTCTCGCTAGCTATGTCTCTTGCTCCCTAAGCAATCTTCCGCTCCGGCTTTCGTCCCTTAGAACCACCGTACGCTTCCTTCTCGTCCACGGGAGTACTCTTCCGCAGTGCCTCGTCCCTCGGACGCACAGCGTGCCGTCCTTCTCGCTAGCTGCGTCTTCCGCTCGACTACCTGTGCTCCTAAGCTCCTGCATAGACACAAGGTTAGAAACACACATGACCTATCTTAACTCGTTGATCACACCAAAACAACCTTGGGGTTCCAACAATCTCCCCCTTTTTGATGTGATCAACCCAAGTTAAGCTAGGGTCAAAATAGACATGAAAATTAAACAATTTATATTGCAATAACGTGCATCAAGATAGAAAAATTAAATTTCAAAAATTTTCAATTTTCTACCTTCTACCTCCCCCTAGACTTATACTTTCTTCTCCCCCTTTGATCACATAAAAAAAATGGGGTACAAAAAGAATCTAAGGGTTGATACTTAGAAAAAAAATTGTGAGAAATGATTTCTTGAAAACATTTCTAAGTCAAGAAAAATTTCTAAGTTAAAAATAACTTTTGAAAAATTTCTAAGTTTTCGTCATCAAAATTAAGAATTTTCTCAGCAGTAAACTTTATGCATAAAAACTTTTTAGAACATGTAGAAAAGAATAAAAAAAAACTTTCTAAGCATTTATTATTATTATTATTATTATTATTATTATTATTATTTTAATTCTAATGCTTTTATCAGAAAGTTTTAAAATTTCATTTTAATTTATTATAATTTTTTAAATCACACTTTTTCAGATTTAAAACAACTAATATTAAAATGCAAAAAATTGTATCATGTTAATTTCTATTATTAGTTTGTCAAAATTCGTTCGAAAAAATATTTCATAATTTACAAAATTTATTCGATAGAAGATTTTCTAATCCGAAAAACTCTTTCGATGATTCAATTTTTAATTCGTAAAATTCTTTCGGTGACATTTCGATTGATTTAACTAATTGTTTAGAAAGTGGAGACCATACCTGACTTACCTTGTCAGCTGTTGATTCTCCCCCTGTTGAATTGATTTCTTCTGAAGACTCTCCTCCTTTCTCGATGCTCATCTCGGATAAGCTTTCTTCATCTTTAGGTGGGTCTTTCGCTATGATTGCTGTTTCGGCAATTTCCTTGATCTCAGTTTTGACTTCTTTTGATTCTTCATGAATCTTCAAGAACTTTTCCCAAAGTTCTTTTGCACCTTTGTATTCTCTGATTCTGTCGAAATCTTCATCTTGTATTACGGTTAGAAGATGAAATTCTGCCCGACCGTTTGCCATATACTCGTTACGTTGCTTGTGGGTCCAGAGACGTTTATCGATTTCTTCTTCGTACGCGTTCTTCGATTCTTCATAACCAAATTTCATTATTAAAGAAATACCAAAATCAGTGTTTAGGTATACCTCCATTTGTTTCTTCCATAAAAAAAACTCCCCCTCGAATGCTGGTGGGTATTCGCTAGCTCCAACCATCATTTTGTTGCATCAGTTGGCGGTTAGTCCTCCTGAGGCGTACTCTGCTCTGATACCACTTGTAGGATCGTTGCGGTCGGCTAGGAGGGGGTTGTTGGATAGCCCTGTAAAATAAAAACAAACAACCCTTCCTCGAACTCTTTAAGCTAACACTTGCATAAATAAAGCAAAGCAGTAAATTAAAAACATAAAGAACGAGGCACAAGATATTTACTTGGTTACAACCGATGTGGTTGTTAATCCAAGGAAGTTGAAAGCACTAGAATACTCCTTTAGGCGGAGAAGCCTCTCACAACATTGACGCGCAGAAACAGAAGCTCAACTACAACTCTAAAGCACACAAGCGTTGAAAATGATTACTTGGAGTTCATTGAAAAACTTCTGGACCAACGCTATATTTAAAGCTTTGGTCGGGGCACGCTGAACAGTTCCGGGCGCCCTCGGGGTGGGGGGGGGGGATAAAACTTTATCCCCAATATTCAGATCGCGTTTGACGCGATCTGGTCAAGATTCAAGGTCCGAGCGCCAAGAGGCATTCCGGGAGCCCCGGGCTGTTCCGGGCGCCTAGAGCACTATAGTCAACAGGAGTTGACTTTTCTCCATCGGGACCTTCGCTCCGGTTCAGTTCGCCTTAGTCCGGGTGTTCAACTCCGGATCCACTCGCTTGGGTGATCTCTGCCATCCGGACCCAACTTTCGGTCTTCTCGAGCGGGCTTCCGCTCCAGCTTCTCATTCCTCGGAATCACCGCGAGCTTCCTGTTAGGATCGATGGTCGTGGCTAGAGAGGGGGGGGGGTGTGAATAGCCGACCCCAAATCTTCGTTTCTTTCTACAAATCAAGTTAGCGCAGCGGAAAAATAACAACCGAAACGTAAATGGAGAATTCAAACCTCAAGCACAGCGATGTAACGAGGTTCGGAGATGAAACTCCTACTCCTCGGCGTGTCCGTAAGGTGGACGAAGCCTATCAATCCGTCGGTGGATGAGACCCCGGAAAACCGGCTAATATGAACTCCTTCTGGGTGGAGAAACCTCGCCACAATAACTCTTGCAACAGCAAGATAGAAGTACACAAAATACAAAGAAGCACAAGACAATATGAATGTAAAACAAACAAGCTTGCCTTCTCGTCTGGAGTCCGTTGATGAAGCAGCAGCTTCACGGATGCCAGCAGCAGGGAAGCTTACGCGAAGCTTCAAGAAGTACGAGCTCAGCAAAGCTCGCAGAAGGAACCTGGAAGAACTTGCAGAAGCAAGAAGAATAACCTGTAGAGTCACTCGACTCTTTATATAGCTGAACCTGCAAACCTGTGAAGGCAGAAGAAGACACAGAAGACCGAGATCTAGCCGTTGTCACTCACAACGGCTAGGCCTGGACCGATCAGGCTCCAACCTGACCGGTCCACACTGTCCCTGATCGGTCTTGGGGACCGATCAGGCTATGTCCTGATCGGTCCAGGAGGAGTCTGATCGGTCCCTGGACCGATCAGCCTTTCTCCTTCTTCTCTTCTGTTTGCTTCCTGATTGGTCTTCAGACAGAAGCATTCTGTTTGGTTACTGATCGGTCACCAGACCAATCAGCCGTATCACTGGATCGGTCCCCAGATCGATCCAGAGCTTGGTTTTTCCCAATACCAAGTCCCAAGTCTCCCATACCAACATCCGGTCAACCTTGACCTGTTGGTACATCATGCTTAGCATCCGGTCACTCCCTTGACCTGCTAAGACTCCCCACCAAGTGTCCGGTCAATCCCTTTGACCCACTTGGACTTTTCTCTTCGTGCCAAGTATCCGGTCACTCCCTTGACCTACTTGACCTTCTCAACACCAGATGTCCGATCATCCTTGATCCATCTGGATTTTTCCTTGCCCGGCTTCACTCACCAGGACTTTCAAACTGCCTGGCTTCACTCACCAGGACTTTCACCAACTGCCTGGCTTCACTCACTAGGACTTTCACTTTCACCTAGCTTCACTCACTAGGGTTTTCACCTAGCTTCACTCACCAGGATTTCCAATCTGCCTGGCTTCACTCACCAGGACTTTTTCGTCTGCCTGGCTTCACTCACCAGGACTTTCCATCTGCCTGGCTTCACTCACCAGGACTTTCACCTGGCTTCACTCACCAGGATTTTTCACCTGGCTTCACTCACCAGGACTTTCACCTAGCTTCACTCACCAGGACTTTCACCTGGCTTCACTCACCAGGATTTTCACCTGGCTTCACTCACCAGGATTTTCCATCTGCCTTCCTGATCTAGAGAACGAGCTACCGATCCCTCTCTGACCTAGTCCGGAGAACGAGCTACCGAGCCCTCTCCGTCTTTCACTTCCGGTCCAGAGAACGAGCTACCGAGCCCTCTCTGACCTAGTCCGGAGAACGAGCTACTGAGTCCTCTCCGACTTCCACTTGCCAAGTTCCCATACTTGGACTTCTCCGTGCCAAGTCTCCACACTTGGACTTTCTCCCGTGCCAAGCTCCCTGCTTGGACTTTTCCCGTGCCAAGCTCCATGCTTGGACTTTTCCCGTGCCAAGCTCCATGCTTGGACTTTTCCGTGCCAAGTCAACTCACCTCGGGTCAACCAGGTCAACCTTGACCAAGGGTTGCACCCACAACCTCCCAAGTTTTTGTTCTTGTCAAACATCAAGATACAACTTGAGTCAGGTCAACTCGAGTTAGGTCAACCAGGTCAACCTTGACCTAAGGTTGCACCAACAATCTCCCATCAAAATACAACTCTTCTGTTCTCGTCAAACATCAAAATACAACTCGAGTCAGGTCAACTCGAGTCGGGTCAACCAGGTCAACCTTGACCTAAGGTTGCACCAACAATCTCCCCCTTTTTGATGTTTGACAAAACCATAACCTAACTTAGGTTTTCTAATGTTCTTCCTTGAACATTCTCCCCAAACCTACACTCTCCCCCTTTTTGACACACATCAAAAAGAGTGAATCAAGGTCAAGAGTTTCTTTCTAATGAAGGTCCCATACCTTTCATTGAAACCCTTAATTTCCCCTTGATACTAAGATCAATAATTAACTTAGTGATAATCCCATATCACTCAAGTCTTTAGGAGTAAAAACTCCCCCTAAAGGTCAACTCCCCCTTGACCAGTAGTAAAACTCCCCCTAAAGGTCAACTCCCCCTTGACCATTGCACCAACAATGTCTTGGAGAGTTTCAAACCTTTAAAAATCTAAACCACCAACTTCCATAGCTGAAATTTCAGTCAACAGTCGAAAAATCGACATTTGGCACGCTCTGATCGATCACCAGACCGATCAGCCTTCACTGGATCGGTCACCAGACCGATCCACACTCTCCTGGATCGGTCCTAGTGACCGATCCACACTATCCTGGACCGATCAGAATCCTCTCTGATCGGTCCACAAGCCTGATATCAGAATTTCTGATTTTCCTCCCGAAATTCAGAAACTCCTAGAAAATTTCAGAAAATTCCAAAAATTGTAAAACTTTGAGGATACATTCCTCATAACATATACTATCAAGAAAAAATAGTTTTCTATGAAAATAACTTCCATTTTCAAATCTTGATACAAAGTTCAAAAGATCTTGAAATAACTCAAAGTTAATCAATCTTTGTATCAACTTACTCAATGATGAATACTATCACTAGAAAAGCTTCATCAAGGTTTTTCAAATCAACTTTGAAATGATTTTAAACCATTTAATTTAGGACCACAATCTTAGGGCTAAATGTACATGACTTGTACACAAGCTTTCCCTATGATCCTCAATTTTGAATTAGGCTCATCTAGGTACAAGAACTATGCACCTTGATCCTAACTCATGATCCTAATATCTCACACACATCTAAGGTGTATCAAACACATCGAAGTCAATTTTGATGTGAGATATGGGTTTAGGTCATCTTAGGCTAAGTTCTCATGCATTTTCTAAACAACAATTTGATCTCCATATCAAATTGTGTTTTTGTCCTTAAATCAAATTAATTGATTATAAATGCAAAAGATGATGACATGGCATATAATGATATCATAAGTAAAAACATGTGCCAATGTCATGATGTCATGGCATAAAGTATGAAACTTAAATAGAGCATAACATTTAACTAACCTAAGCATTATCATGACATTTCAAATGATAATAAATTAAATATGATGTCATGACATGGCATATGACAAACAATATATGGCAAATAACATGTAAAGGTATAGAAGATACCTAATTCTAGCCTTAGTTGCCATTTTTGATAGTTTTGATCATTTTGCCATAGGTTTTATATTCCTAAGTGTAATAGACCTAAAATCATATACCAAAGATTTTTAGATCACTATGTGCCAATTAGATTGACTCTAGAAAACTCCTCAAATGTGATTGGCACATCCTAATCACCTTAGGAATAACTTTCCATTTCATTTCCAAGGCTTGATTACACCTTGAAAATTCCTAAAGTGCCACCTTTTGCCATGATTAGGTTAACTACCTATTCAAGTAAGGTTGGCACACCCTAAACCATCTAGCGTGATGGAATCACGCTCTTAGGAACCCAATACCTATTGGAGTTCATTGGGTTCACTAAATATTCACTAGGGATGACTTCCCTAGCAACCCTCCTAATGACCCTCCTAGGCTTTAAAGCCTTGGTCATTTGGGACTCATCAAGATCAACTCCAAGGGTGACTCCCCTTGTGACCTTGGTGATGGTCTTTCTAGCCCTAGGTCTTGTTCCATAATCCAATGGAACATTATGATAAGTGGGCTTGACCACTTGGGACTTAGGTTTGTGACCCAAACCTTTCTTGTCCTTGGACTTGGGTTTTTGACCCCTAGACTCTAGAGTCAAATCCTCAAGAGCCTTTTCTAGAGAGTCAAGTCTTGACCTCAAGACTTGATTTTCTTTCTCTAATACCTCAAGCTTTAATTTATCATTTTTCTTTGAGGTATTCCTAGGCATATGTCTAGATGATTTGGGATTCCTACCTAGGTTTTCCTTAACCTTAGATGAGTTAATTCTAGGGTTGGTTTTTCTAGTATTATCCTTATCTAGGCTAACATGTTTGGCACCTAAGCACGTGTATCGGTTACTATAGTTATCATGCTTATTATTATTGACAATAGCAATAAGGTTACTAGCATGCATCCTACTAGAATTGCAAGAATGTGCCTTAGAGATTACCTTAGGGTTTGCCTTAGCTCCCCCTATAGACGTGCTCGGTCTCTTGTCCTTGTGAGATTGCCTCCCCCTCAGACATTGGCTCCTATAATGTCCCCTTTGCTTGCATTGGAAGCACACCACGTGCTCCTTACCCTTGCGTATCGGGACTCCGGCTTTCTTGACCTTTGGCGCCGGTGGAGTCTTCCTAATCCTCCTTGGACATTTACTCTTGTAATGCCCAAATTCCCTACACTCAAAGCACATTATATGTAATTTACAAGAAATTAAATTGCTTGAGTTACCTAGGGTTGAGGATGGTTGTATGCTTTCTTCTTCATCCCTTCCGGAAGTAGAGGCTTCTTCTTCTTGCTCCAATCTTGAAGAAGAACTCTCCTCCTCTTCTTCCTTAGATGTTGAGTAGCCCTCAACTTCTAATTCCTTACCTCCATGAAGTGAGCTACTTGACTCACTTGACTCCTCTTCATGACTTGAATTGGAGCTTCCCTCATGGAACTTGGCCAAGTTGTTCCACAACTCCTTGGCATCGTTATATCCACCTATCCTACACAAAACATCATTAGGTAAAGAAAATTCAATGATTTTCGTTACCTCATCATTGATGGTTGATTGGTGGATTTGCTCCTTCGTCCATTTCTTCTTCTCCAAAAGTTCTCCTTCTTTATCCAATGGAGGAGTAAAACCTAATTGCACACACCTCCAATTTTCTAGATTAGTCATAAGAAAGTACTTCATTCTTACCTTCCAAAACGCGAAGTCGTCGCGATCGTAGAAAGGTGGAATTGTGACGTCTTCTCCAAATAACTCCATTCTCTAGCTCGTGCTCCCCCGGGTGTTGATCCAATGAAGAGCGACCTCGCTCTGATACCACTTGTTAGGATCGATGGTCGCGGCTAGAGAGGGGGGGTGTGAATAGCCGACCCCAAATCTTCGTTTCTTTCTACAAATCAAGTTAGCGCAGCGGAAAAATAACAACCGAAACGTAAATGGAGAATTCAAACCTCAAGCACAGCGATGTAATGAGGTTCGGAGATGAAACTCCTATTCCTCGGCGTGTCCGTAAGGTGGACGAAGCCTATCAATCCGTCGGTGGATGAGACCTCGGAAAACCGGCTAATATGAACTCCTTCTGGGTGGAGAAACCTCGCCACAATAACTCTTGCAAAAGCAAGATAGAAGTACACAAAATACAAAGAAGCACAAGACAATATGAATGTAAAACAAACAAGCTTGCCTTCTCGTCTGGAGTCCGTTGATGAAGCAGCAGCTTCACGGATGCCAGCAGCAGGGAAGCTCACGCGAAACTTCAAGAAGTACGAGCTCAGCAAAGCTCGCAGAAGGAACCTGGAAGAACTTGCAGAAGCAAGAAGAATAACCTGTAGAGTCGCTCGACTCTTTATATAGCTGAACCTGCAAACCTGTGAAGGCAGAAGAAGACACAGAAGACCGAGATCTAGCCGTTGTCACTCCTGGACCGATCAGGCTCCAACCTGATCGGTCCACACTGTCCTTGATCGGTCTTGGGGACCGATCAGGCTAAGCCTGGACCGATCAGGCTATGTCCTGATCGGTCCAGGAGGAGTCTGATCGGTCCCTGGACCGATCAGCCTTTCTCCTTCTTCTCTTCTGTTTGCTTCCTGATCGGTCTTCAGACCGATCAGATAATCCACAGAAGCATTCTGTTTGGTTACTGATCGATCACCAGACCGATCAGCCGTATCACTAGATCGGTCCCCAGATCGATCTAGAGCTTGGTTTTTCCCAATACCAAGTCCCAAGTCTCCCACACCAACATCCGGTCAATCTTGACCTGTTGGTACATCATGCTTAGCATCCGGTCACTCCCTTGACCTGCTAAGACTCCCCACCAAGTGTCCGGTCAATCCCTTTGACCCACTTGGACTTTTCTCTTAGTGCCAAGTATCCGGTCACTCCCTTGACCTATTGACCTTCTCAACACCAGATGTCCGATCATCCTTGATCCATCTGGATTTTTCCTTGCCCGGCTTCACTCACCAGGACTTTCAAACTGCCTGGCTTCACTCACCAGGACTTTCACCAACTGCCTGGCTTCACTCACCAGGACTTTCACTTTCACCTAGCTTCACTCACTAGGGTTTTCACCTGGCTTCACTCACCAGGATTTCCAATCTGCCTGGCTTCACTCACCAGGACTTTTCCGTCTGCCTGGCTTCACTCACCAGGACTTTCCATCTGCCTGGCTTCACTCACCAGGACTTTCACCTAGCTTCACTCACCAGGATTTTTCACCTGGCTTCACTCACCAGGACTTTCACCTGGCTTCACTCACCAGGACTTTCACCTGACTTCACTCACCAGGATTTTCACCTGGCCTCTCCCAGCTTTTCCCGCCTTCCTGATCTAGAGAACGAGCTACCGAGCCCTCTCTGACCTAGTCCGGAGAACGAGCTATCGAGCCCTCTCCGTCTTTCACTTCTGATCCAGAGAACGAGCTACCGAGCCCTCTCTGACCTAGTCCGGAGAACGAGCTACTGAGCCCTCTCCGACTTCCACTTGCCAAGTTCCCATACTTGGACTTCTCCGTGCCAAGTCTCCATACTTGGACTTTCTCCCGTGCCAAGCTCCCTGCTTGGACTTTTCCCGTGCCAAGCTCCCTGCTTGGACTTTTCTGTGCCAAGTCAACTCACCTCGGGTCAACCAGGTCAACCTTGACCAAGGGTTGCACCCATAACCTCCCAAGTTTTTGTTCTTGTCAAACATCAAGATACAACTTGAGTCAGGTCAACTCGAGTTAGGTCAACCAGGTCAACCTTGACCTAAGGTTGCACCAACAATCTCCCATCAAAATACAACTCTTCTGTTCTCGTCAAACATCAAAATACAACTCGAGTCAGGTCAACTCGAGTCGGGTCAACCAGGTTAACCTTGACCTAAGGTTGCACCAACACTTCCTTCTCATCCGCCAGCGTACTCATCCGTAATCTTCATCCCTCGGTCGTACCCCGTACTGACCTTCTCGCTAGCTGTGTCTCTTGCTCCTCGAGCAATCTTCCGCTCCAGCTTTCATCCCTCGGAACCACCGCACGCTTCCTTCTCGTCCACCGGGGTACTCTTCCGCAGCGCCTCGTCCCTCGGACGGACAGCGTGCCATCCTTCTCACTAACTGCGTCTTCCACTCGACTACCTGTGCTCCTAATCTCCTGCACACTTAGACACAAGGTTAAAAACACACAAGACCTATCTTAACTTGTTGATCACACCAAAACAACCTTGGGGTTCCAACACCATTCACCCATATGTATTGCATGTCATAATATATGCTTTCATTCTTCATTTCAGTCATAACATGCTATTCAAGTTGATGATTTATGATATTACTTACATGTCAAGGTTGTCTAGGGGTGTGTGGGTTCAAACAGAGAGCAATTTGGATTAGAAATGAATTAATTATGAATTTTATGGTCAGAACATGTGATGGTTTGCTGCCTGTACGCGACCAGTGAGTTTGTTTGAGTTATACATGTCGTTTCTTGGGTCTACATGGTTAGGATCAAGTCCAATGATTGCTCTTCGAGTTAGAATCATGTGGGTTCATACGGGGAGCAATTTGGATTAGAAATGAATTAGTTGTGAATTTTATGGTCATAACGTGCGCTATGTTGCTTCTTGTGTACGACCAGTGAGTTTGTTTGAGTTATACATGTTGTTTCTTGGGTCTTCATGGTTAGGATCAAGTCCATGTGATATCCCTTCAAGTTAGGATCGTGTGGGTTCAAACGGGGAGCGATTTGGCTTAGAAATGAATGAGTTATGAATTTAATGGTGAAACCGCTCAAACTGCTTCTTGTCAGGGCAGAATTAAGCAAGTCGAGTTTTTGGGTTCCTAGGGGCAGCCGGTTGCCTCGGAATGATTATTTGATTTTTTTTATTAAGCATATTTTATGATGTTCCAGTAGTTATTTCAAAAATTTAGTCCAAAGCAAGAAAAGAGTTTTGAGATTTGAGGCAAGGAATTTTGAATGAGGTGACTTGATTGTGGTTGCGCTTTGACGGATATGGTGCTAAGAGAGTCTTGTTTGGACATATCAAATTGATGCATAATGGACTTCGGAAAAGTATCGGGGTGCCCTACACTTGACGGGTATGGACTCCAGATAAGGACTGGGATGTCATGTTGGACTCCGTGGTTGTTTTGATGTGATCAACCAAGTTATGTTATGTTCTTGATCCCTGTGTCTAAGTGTGTAGAAACTTAGGAGCATAGGAAGTCGAACAGAAGATGCAGCTAGCGAGAAGGATGGCACGAGAAGAGAGCTGATGAGTTCGGTGCATCCGAGGGATGAAAGAACTACGGAAGAGTACACTGGTGGACGAGAAGAACATACACGACGTTCAAGGGACGAGAAGCTGGAGTGGAAGATTGCTCGAGGACAAGGCCGGAAATTGGATTCGAGTACGTTCAAGGGACGAGAAGCTGGAGTGGAAGATTGCTCTAGGACAAGGCCGGAAATTGGATTCGAGTGAACCCTATTTCGGTTGGTCACAATCACCCAAGCGAACGGAGCAGCGAAGAATCCAAAGGAAAGCTGGAGCTATTTATACGCTGCAGGTAGAGGGCGCCCTCCATGATAAAGAGGACACCCTCCATAATGTATAGAGGACACCCTCCATGATATATTGAGGGCACCCTCCATATTATTGAGGGCGCCCTCGACCTAGTCTTTGTAGTCGTTTTGGCAGCGGATAAAGTTTTATCCGCTGCCTCGCTGGAGGCGCCCTCAAGCAGTAGATAAGATTTTTCAAGAGCTATAAAAGGACCCCTGGACCTAGGAAAGATACAACAACTGAGAACAACTACTGTAATCATTTCCTAAAGATTTTCTGAGCTTTTTAAAGAGTGTAAAAGGCTCTCTGCCTACAGAGAAGGAGATATTTCTAGTGGATTAACAACTACTTAGGTTATAACCAAGTCAAATCTGTTTGCCTCTTTCCTTTTTAATTAGTTGTTCATTTTAGTTTATTTTAATTGGGATATTGCTACTAATCTTGGTTGGAAAGAAGGGAAAGGTTTTTTTTTTATTTTTAGACGTTGCGCCCTCTCACCGGCCTCACCACTGCGCTAACAAGTGGTATCAAAGCCCAACCGCCTCAGAGGGACTAATCGCCGACTGAAGCATCAAGATCAAGACGATGTTCGATACATGCATTCATCCACCAAAGTTCGAGGGAGACTTCACACAATGGAAACGTCGAATGGAAGTATTCTTCAAATAGATTTCGAAATTCTTTTAACAATGAAATATGTTTTTACAATTCCAAAAGATAGAGAAGAATATCAGTGGACGAAGAAGGAGCAAGCCGACTTCGTGACGAATGGTAAAGCAGAATTCCATTTGCTCAACGTTCTTCCACCCCAGGAGGTCAATCGAATCGGCAGCTACGACTCAGCAAAGGAACTTTGGGAGAAGTTCCTGGAACTACACGAAGGAACTTTCGAAATGAAGCTTGCAAGACGGGACGTGCTCTGGAATCAACAAATGAACCCTCCTGATGGAAGAATGAGAGTCAGTAGCACAACAACACGAAAGAATCAAGGAGCTGATCACCGGACTAACAAACCTCGGAGAAATGGCAACGAATCGAGACGCACAAAGGTATGCGTTAAATGCGTTCCCAAGAACACCTGAATGGACAACTATAGTAGACTCCTACTATATATCCAAGGATCTCGAGGTAAGTACTTTAGAAAGTCTTTTCTCTACTTTTGAATTACACAAGTCTTGGTGCGCAGGACAAAGAAAAGGACCGAATCAGAACCCTGAAGGCAAGAACCAATGATTTAGATTCCGAAGAATCAATTGATGAAAACGAAGCAGCGCTAATGGTAAGGAAATTCAATAAATTTATTAATTCTAACAAATTTAAATCGCAGACAAAGAGGGATTACCGAAACAAAATAAAGGTTCGATGCTACAACTGTAACGAAGAAGGGCACATCAAGGATGACTGCCCAAAATTGAAGAAAAGGGGCAAGGAAAAAGAAAAGTACAAAAGACCAACAACCTCTAAACACAAGACCCTGAAGGCAACATGGAACGATTCATCATCCTCTGAGTCCGAGGTTAAAGCCTTCTCAGGACTAGCCTAATGGCCAACCATCAAGTGAAAGATGAAACCAGCTTAGAGATGAGCATTGATGAAGGGGGAGGATCATCGGAAGAAAGCAGCGATGAAGAGGAAGCATCAAAAATTGAGGTAAGTGAGGTACGTACTCTCTCTCCCAAGCAGTCCTTTAAATTTATTAAAAGTCCTACTAAAGATCTAGTTAAACTAGAAAAGAAAATTGCTGAATTAAAATTGAATTTAGCAAAAGCATGCCCTCTACAATTGTATGATAATCTAAAATTAGAAAATGAAAAATTAAAAATAGAAATAAAAAAATTAAAAATAGAAATCGAAAAATTAAAAAATCACCATGCATGCTTGAATAACTTTCAAAAATCAAAACGTAGAATTTATGGTAAATTAAATTGGTATATTAGACATCACCAAGGCCAACTTAGAAAAATTCCCAAAAAATATGTACCTCCCAAATTCTTAGTTAACCCAATAGGAAGGAACTTATATTGGGTTCCAAGGTCTTACTTTAGATTAAATAATTTTCTAAGGCTTTCAGAAAAGATTAAATGTTTAAATTCTCTAAAAGGCTTTGTCTAAAAGTGGTTGATGATCCAATAATCAAGAAGGCCTAGTGCCTCGCCACAACCTGAAAGTCGATTATTGAATTAGATATTTAATTGATAAACTGATAAGCTTGTGAAATTAATTAAGATAATTACTTTTAATGTGTTAATTTTTGGAAAACTCCATAAATTAGAAATTATTTTAAATTTCTTTTACTTGTTTTTATCAAGTTTTTTATTTTTCCTAAAACTTAAAATTACATATTGTTTATTTTGATGTGATCAAAGGGGGAGAAATAAGTACAAGTTCAGGGGAAGTAGGGGGAGTTAGAATTTTTATCAAAATTTTGAATTTTTGCTAAACTCTATTTTATAAGTCTGAATTTTGATAAATCATAATTAGTGTTGCAATTTCTTTTAATGCAAACTTCATACTTAAAATATTTTATTTGTCATTTCTTTTTTTGTTATTATCCTAACTTAAACTTGGGTTAATGCACATTAAAAAAGGGGAGATTGTTTGACCCCGCGGTTATTTTGATGTGATCAACCAAGTTAGGTTAGGTCCTGTTTGGTTTTGATCCCTGTGTCTAAGTGTGTAGAAACTTAAGAGCACAGGAAGTCGAGCGGAAGACGCAGCTAGCAGAAGGATGACATAGGAAGGGAGCCGATGGGTTTAGTGCATCCGAGGGACGAAAGAGCTGCGGAAGAGTACACTGGTGGATGAGAAGAACGTACGCAACGTTCGAGGGATGAGAAGCCGGAGCGAAAACCTGCTCGAAAAAAAGACCAGAAATTGGGTTCGGGTGAGCCCTATTTCGATTGACCGCAATCACCCAAGCGAACAGAACAATGGAAGATCCAAAGGAAAGCTGAAGCTATTTATACGTTGCAGGTAGAGGGTGCCCTCCATGATGTATAGAAGGCACCCTCCATGATGTATAGGAGACACCCTCCATGATGTATAGAGGGCACCCTCCATGATATAGAGGGTGCCCTCCATGTATAGAGGGCACCCTCCATGATGTATTGAGGGTGCCCTCCATGTTATTGAGGGCACCCTCCATGTTATTGAGGGCACCCTCGACCCAGTCTATGTAGTCGTTTTGGCAGCGGACCTCGCTGGAGGCGCCCTTAAGCAGTAGATAAGATTTTTCAAGGGCTATAAAAGGACCCCTGGACCTAGGAAAGATACAACAACTGAGAACAGTTACTATAATCATTTCGTAGAGATTTTCTGAGCTTTTCAAAGAGTGTAAGAGGCTTCTCTGGCTACAGAGAAGGAGATATTTCTAGTAGAGCTTTGCTACCGCCTTGGATTAACAATCACATAGGTTGTAACCAAATTAAATTTGTTTGCCTTTTTATTTTTTAATTAGTTGTTCATTTTAGTTTATTTTAATTGGGATATTTTTACTAATCTTGGTTGGAAAGAAGGGAAAGTTTTTTTTAGACACTGCGCCCTCTCACTGGCCCCGCCCTACGCCAACATGCCATACCAGCCTATGGTTAGATGGAGCTTGATCAAGCGACTTGAGATTGAGTAGCCACAGTCTGGTAGTTAACATCCTAGGAAAAATAAAAAAAAAGAGATTATTTGAGCAAGCCCATTTCTATTTTTCTTTGCTTAAGAACATTTAATCAAGTGCACTCAGATTAAAACTGCATGTGTTTGCATATTTTGTACTAGTTAATTATGAATTTTGTACTTGTTGAGTCTTTAGAGTCACTATGGTTATTATGTGCAGGTGAGCATGAGTTAGAGGTTGAGGGGCAAGATTCGTGAGCGGACTGCATTACAGAAAAAGACACTCGACCCAATGACTTTTACATTTCTGCATGATTTATGGGGAGGTGATAAGGGAGGACTAAGAATAATAATAATAAGAATATTGAAACTACTCTAGTTGCAAGAAGATGCTTTTAATTGTTTGGGATGATGGAAAATATTTTTTTTATGGGTTGTAGCATTTATTTCGAGTTTTGACTATTCCGTCCCTAAACTTGGTCTTTATCGATTTGAGGAGTTATCTTACAAAATTTATAGCATTCATTTCAAGTTTTGACTATTTCATCCTGAAACTTGGTATTTATTGATTCGATGATTTATCCTAAAAAATTTTTTGGGTGTTTCACAGTTGGTATCAAAGCAAAGGTCTCGGTTTGGGTTGTGCCTACAGTTGGTTGCAGGAAGCTCAAGGAGTCATGCTCCAAAGTCTGTAAGTTTTAGCATTTTATACTTCTGTCTAATGGTTGAGCTATACTAAATGATTTCCTGATGTTGAACATTTTATGATGTTGATTATGTTGATTACTTTATTATTTGATACTTGTTAATGATATGAGGATATGTACACATTCATATTATCTGAGCATGCTGTGACTAAGTAGTGGTTGTGTTGTATTCTCAGATGCCTCATAGACGCTAGATTACACCGCCCCCACCACCCCTGTTGAATGTCAGCGAGCAGGTGTTAGCTGGCCTGGCTCATTTACTATGTCAGAATGTCGGCACCTCTCAGGTGGCGAGAACTAAGATGTCATACGAGAAATTTCATAAGATGGGACCCCCGGAGTTTACGAGTTCCACTGATCCATTCGTTGCTGAGGGATGGGTCAGATCCTTGGAGACGATTTATGGGACTGGAGGATGCAACCAAAGTTAGTTGCGCCATCTTCCAGCTGAAGGATAATGTTGCCCTTTGGAGGGAAGGGGCTGAAAAGACTGTGAATATGGAGACTCTGACTTGGGAGGAGTTTAAAAAGATTTTCTACAACAAATAATTTACACCTGACACTACAAGAAAAAAGCTAATAGACAACGCTTTTAAAGCGTTGTCTATGTGGCTGAAAAAGCGTTGTTAAAAGCACTGTTGTTAAAAGTCTGCTCAAAGACAACGCTTTAAAAGCGTTGTCGTTTGTAACAAAGACAACGCTTTTGCAACGCTTTAAAAGCGTTGTCATTTTTTACAAAGACAGCGCATAAAAAACGTTGTCTTTGTTAAAGACAATACATAAAAAGCGTTGTCTTTGTTAAAGACAACGCATAAAAAACGTTGTCTTTTTTAGCAAAGACAACAATTTCACAATGCATAAAAAAACGTTGTTTTTTTTAGTAAAAGATAAGAAATTTTAAATTATTGTCTTTTAATACCAAAGACAAATAAAAGATGAATGAAAATAAATCTATTTCAATCAACAACATATTATTAAATAAACAACTAAGATCAATATATAAATTATCATCCTTACATTTCTATAACAAACATAATTACTTGCATACAAAGAAATTTTAATTAGGAAACACTCAAAACTACTCCTATCGATTATATCTTATTGCATGAACTTAAAGAATCTTGCTAGATGCTACTTATCCTCTTGACTTGAATGTTCTTTACTCATTGGCTTTAACCATCTTCTCGTTTAAATTCCAAAGTCTTCTTAATAGTTCTTCGTTGAAGTACTTTCCAGTCACACCCTCCCCTTGAGGTTTGGATGCAGTGCCACATAGCATGTAGTTGCTGCTCCTATAATCATCCATATCCGAGCTATTTAGCTGGAGTTTCTGAATACATCCATTCACCATTCAAAATATCTGAAAAGACACTGCATGTAAAATTTTCAAAATCTCAGTATTTAATGAAAGTCAACAGGAATAAGTAAACGACATGTGAAATATGAGTAACAAGTCTGTTGTAGGCTGATAAATTAAAAAAAATATGAGTAACAAGTCTTTCCTCTCCTTCTATAACTATGTTAAACAGAATGAAATTCTACCATATTTGGTTGTAGTGCGGCTGGTGATCGCGAGTTGCACTTGAAAGGGTTGATTGACCAACGTAACAGGTGGCTGTGTTTGATTGTTTTGTTGAGCTCTGCTACTAACATCTTGTGAATGTCCTGTGCTATTACTAGGAGCTGCCTATTATCTAGTCAAAAGGTGAATATACCACATTACAATTAACAAATGCAAATAGAAGAAAATAAATATATAATCACCTAATAGGTAACTAAGAACACTTAAATCTCGAACCCCTATTGTGGGAAGTACTAGAAGAGTGGTTAAAATGGCAAAGAGAAGAGGAGAGTCCATATGTAGCCCACCTAATTCCAACTATGCATTTGGAAACAAAGAAGAAAATTTATCCCTCTCTAAAATGATATACTCAACACAGCAAACCTGCATAATATACAAAAATTAGTAAAACAGAAATATTAAATATTTAGTTAAAAAAAATAGAACTACCACCAAAGCTTAAATATGAATTTGTTTTCATTATTTACACACAACTCTAGGTAGAGAACAATCTACGATACACGGATTAAATAACCAAGGTTAATTAGCTTATCAGATCTCTTATTAATAGGTAAAAAGGGATGAGCAATTGATATGCACTATACGTACAGAGATGGCAAATCAGCTTGTGGTGTCAAAGGCTGCTTGTCCGATATCAGGGTATGTCTCAAGTCCTTCCTCATTGTCCAAGTAGTAGCGCAGCAGAATGCCAGTATACCAGACAAGCATAGAAAATATTAGAACTATGGATAGGCCAAGACATCCCCTTCTTTGACAGCATAAGGAGTTGAAAGGATCCCTACCCCACAGAGGGCATTAATTCCTAAGACATAGAGCATAATTTTTAGAATACTTATCAAATAATTTTAAAATGAGCTACTCATTCACATGTAAAATGTATGGGAAATTTGAAAACTATTGAACATCTAACATAAAACTATTTCATACCCCTAAAAACATCTTCTTATTATATAGGAGACAAGCGGGGTGTTGATAGCACCAGCAGGAGATAAAATCCCAGCTCCTAGAGATAGCAGAACTACACCAACTTTTAAAAAGGATAAAGCATATTGTAGATAAACTTGCAAGAGACCAAAACATAGAAATGCATAACTTCAAGTAAAGGTGAAGTCATACAACTTCTGAAGAAAATACCCGACGAATATCAGGCAACAAGCCCATTAGTTCTCTTTGATCAGAAATATTAACAATTCCTAGAACAACACTATGTGAAACTTGTCCAATCCTATTGGGAGGTGAATGGGTTGAAGAATCAGTTCCTACAAATTTATGAGAATTATAAATACATACAACTACTTAGACAACAGAGTTGTGTAATATTGTGCATTTAGCATACAGACATGACTTTAGTGACTTTTCAAAAAAGAGAAAATGTCAAATTGATAACTAAAATAAAATATAGACGATAGTGCAAGAATCAAAAGATATGTGCATTTTAGTTTTCATCTCTTTGTAGTCATAGTGAAAGGATAATAATAGAATTGTATTCAAATGTTGTATTTGCTATTTGATTAACCAGAAATCTGTTGATGCTATACAATGGGATCAACCTAACATTAAATACATTAGCAAACTACAAAATATTAAATCCAGTAGAAACAGCTCAATGGCTAACTAGAGGCATCCAACTGTCCACACAAACTTGAGGTTAGAAGACAACATTCAAAATCCTCGTTGGACATGAATACTGAATTCATTCTTGGAACATACTATAATTATATTTGGACAGCAGTCATATCTGATGCCAAATTGAAATATTTCAAGCTAATAAATATGTATCAAATTCAAGAAACAAACAGATCATGGCAACATTCAAGATTTCCCAATTTGACCACACCAAAGATGGAAAATTAGATCAATTTGCAACTTTGCCATCCTTGGATGTAGAATGAGTGAATAACTGAAGAATGAACATAACAGATTTTCAAAAGGATTAATGGAAAAACTCATAAGCTAAAGTGTCCTAGGACATCTATATATCCTGCAGTTGCAACAAACCTTGGCTTTGTAATAAACCATTCAAGAAGCCCTTGATATTTACTAATAATATTCTTAACATAAGCAATCCAGGTCAAAAACCTTTCATATCATAGATCAAAAGATAAAGATAATAATAATAGTAATAAATGGTTTTATTTGACTCTTCTATCATTTAAGATACTTGTCTTTTGCTACCTCTGCAGTATTTCAATAAAAGACCTTGCATCTGAATCACATGTCTCCTAAATGTGGGACTTGGTAGTTTTCCCTCACATTTAGAGTCATAAAGAGTTAGGGCTTTGAAATAATTGGTAGATAGGAACTTAATTATAGAGCCAACCCTTACAAGAAAATGCTGAGTTTGGCATAACGCAAGGCACAAAACAGTGACTCGATGGAGAAATCCATAGCTTCGCATAGTGAGAGAAGGCCTCAAATTGCATGGAGCGAACGGAGTTCCACATAGTGTCAAAAAGGAGGTTATTGCCGAGGAGGTCGACCATAAAGTTCCACACATAGGGTGACTGTTGATCGTTGAGGTAGCGGATACCGCCCAAGAAAGAAGCCAACGGCGACACCTGACAAGGAGTAAGAGAGCTTGAGCAAGGCCTCCGCATCCTGTGAGGAGATGAGGACGCCAGCGTTGTCGAGGGAGTGATCGACGGAGGATGGATTAGGGTTAGAGACGGCGATCGGAGCGAAGGCATCATTTGATCGAGTGTGGTCACACTGCCTCAGCGTCAGGGGCGAAGGAGGCGAAGAGATGGGTCGATCTCTCACACGGAGAGGAGTTCGGAGGAGTGGTTTGCGGGGGTCTGCCGGAGAGGAGTTGGAAGGAGAGGGCGTGAGAGGAGGAGTTAGATGGAGAAGGCCAGCGTGAGATGAGGAGTTGGGAGAAGGGTTCGGGATCAAAAACTATCGGAAGATGAGGAGTTGGATGGAGAAGGGCCGGCGTGAAACTAGGGTTTTCTACTCCTTACTTGATCCAACGGGTTGTATTAATCTAGATTTAGACAAGAACTTAACAATAGACAACACTTTTTAAAAATCGTTGTCGTAGACACTAAAAAAAAGGCTATTAGACAACGCTTTTTACGAAGCGTTGTCTTTAACCCATAAAAATTACTAATAGACAACGGTTTTTAGAAAAGCGTTGTCTATTAATCAGAAAATAATGAAATAGACAACGCTTTTCACTAAAAGCGTTGTTAAAAAAAATAGACAACGCTTTTAAAAAAAAAACGTTGTCGTTTAAGTGTTGTAGAATCCCAATTTTCTTGTAGTGTGATGTCCAGGCACAGATAAAGAGGGAGTTTAGGAACCTCCGACAGGGGGATATGTTTGTGGCAGAGTA
The DNA here is from genome assembly GCF_018446385.1 of Zingiber officinale. Lineage (NCBI taxonomy): Eukaryota > Viridiplantae > Streptophyta > Magnoliopsida > Zingiberales > Zingiberaceae > Zingiber > Zingiber officinale. The sequence goes on along the minus strand of NC_055997.1, from coordinate 133,828,114 downwards.
CGTCAAGAAGTTTGATAGGGGCTGCCACTTTGCGCCCCTCATTGCTGATAACTCCGCGGAGAAACTGCAGCATTTCCTGGATGACTTGAGTCCCGCTATTCGCAGAGATGTGTTGATGTCAGATCCTACAGATTATGCCATAGCACTAAGGAAGGCTTTCAGGTTGGAGCAGACCCTGAGGTATTTACAAGCAGAGGCATAGAGGAAGAGGCCATTTTATTCACGGATTCAGCAGTAGTCGTAGGCGAAGAGATAGTTTACTGGATCTCAGAGGTCGCAGGGGACAGCAAAGCCAGCAGTAAAACCTTCCGGCTCAGGGAAGCCACAAGGTCAACAGGCTTCGAAGCCTGCGATGCAGCTGGAGAAACCTACTTGTCAGACTTGTAGATGCCAACATGTGGGGAAGTGTCTGCTAGGAGCTGAAGTCTGCTACAAGTGTAAGCAACCGAACCACCTGTCCTTTGATTGCCCACAGCTGAGGAGGCCTGTGACAGGGAGAGTTTATGTGATGCAGACTGAGGAGGCTAACCCAGACACTACCTTGATTACAAGTAACTTTACGCGCTTTATTTTAGGCTTTCAAATATTCGGGATAGTAATCTATGCTACTTTATTACTCGAACCTTAGCTCTTTTTATGCTTTGTGCAAATATCGACCTATGTGTATGTGTAATACTCGAGTGCAGGCAGAATATTGGTTGTAGGAGCAGCCATCAAAGCTCTGTTAGATTCAGGGGCTACTCATTCTTTTATTTCACATGCGTTTGTGCATCGTAAGGGATTACTTCGGAGGGTCTAACAGAAAGTCTACTAGTGACGATTCCTTCTGGAGAGGAGCTGAGTACGGCTAGCACCGTCCAGAATCTCGAGATGGTGCTACAAGGCCATACTATGTATGCCGATTTGATAGTACTTCCCATACTAGAGTTCGACATCATTCTAAGGATAGACTGGTTGTTAGAGAATTAAGCAATTGTTAGAACCCCAAGGTTATTTTTGGTGTGATCAACCAAGTTAGGCTAGGTCCTATTATTTTTTAATCCTTATGTCTAAGTGTGCAGGAGCTTAGGATCACAGGAAGTCGAGCGGAAAACACGGCTAGCGAGAAGGACGACATTGGAGAGAGCCGATGGGCTCGGTGCGTCAGAGAGACGAGATGCTGCGGGAGAGTACGCCTGTGGATAAGAAGGACGTGTGCGACGTTCGAGGGACTAGACGTCAGAGCGGAAGTTTGCTTGAGGAAAAGGTCGAAATTAGGTTCGGGTGAGCCTTATTTTGGTTGGCCGAAATCACCAGGCGATCGGAGCAACGGAAGAGCTAGAGTGGAGCTATGGAGCTGCTAGAGGTGCCTTCAATAGGAGTTGAAGGTGCCTCTGCGACCTTCAAGCATAAGGCGCCTTCAATGGCTGAAGGCACCTTCAACCAGCCATGGAAGACGCCTTCGACCAAGCAATCTGGCTGTTGACGGAAAGGATAAAGTTTTATCCTGTGCCATGCTGGAGGCGCCTTCCATCCCTATGGAAGGCGCCTTCAACCTAAGGATAAGTTTTTTCAGGGGCTATAAAAGAACCCCTGGACCTAGGAAAGAAACAATAACTTCAGTATTCAGTTTCCTAGTCTTTTCTGAGCTATTAACGAGTGTAAAAGGCTTCTCCGCCATCGGTAAAGGAGATTCTTAGTGAGTGTTCTCTTGTCTTGGATTAACAACCATCTAGGTTGTAACCAAGTAAACTCTGGTGCCTTTTACTATTTTTTTAAGTTGTTGTTTCTGCTATAATTTCATTACTAATCCGAGTCAAAAGATCGAGAAGGTGTTTTATTTTTATGTTTCAAGCAACTCGACCCTCTCCAGCCAGCCTACCCGGACCAACAGTAATCGACTTTCAGTGCAGGGCAGTCCAACTGCGTCCTTTGGGAGGAGAACCTTTCACTTTTGTGGCAACGAAGAATTTGAGGAAGCCTCGGCTTATATCGTTCTTACAAGAAAGGAAGCTCATTGACAGTGGCTGCCTGTCATTCTTAGCCAGCATTACAGTGACTACGACACAAGATGGTCCTTCTATTCCTAATGTGGAAGTTGTTAGGGATTATGCAGACATCCTTCCTTATGACGTTATAGGGATTCCACCGGATCGAGAGGTGGAGTTTTCTATTGAGTTGCTGCCAGACACATTGTCAATCTCTAAGGCACCATATCGTCTTGCTCCTACTGAGATGAAAGAGTTAAAGGAGTAGATTTAGGAGTTACTAGACAAGGGGTTCATTCGCCCTAGTGTTTCTCCCTGAGGTGCACCTGTCTTATTTGTGAAGAAGAAGGACAGTAGCATGAGGCTATGCATCGACTACAGGGGGCTGAATTTGGTGACCATCAAGAACAAGTATCCATTGCCCAGAGTGGAGGATCTCTTTGATCAGTTGCAAGGAGCTTCGATATTCTCAAAGATAGATCTTCGTTATGGTTACCATTAATTGAAGGTGAGGGAATCGGATGTGCATAAGACAGTGTTCAAGACTCGATGTGGTTACTATGAGTTCTTGGTGATGCCATTCGGGCTAACCAATGCTCCAGTTGTCTTCATGGACCTCATGAATCATGTATTTCAGCCGTATCTTGACCAGTTTGTCATCGTCTTCATTGATGACATAGTCATTTATTCTCGGAGCAGAGAAGAGCATGGTCAGCACTTGAGGACAATACTGGGTGGTCTGAGAGAGCGTAGGCTCTATGCGAAGTTCAGCAAGTGTGAGTTCTAGCTAGAAAGGGTTACTTTCCTTGGGCACATCATTTCTAGTAGGGGAGTGGAGGTTGATCTGTCCAAGGTGGAGGCAGTCAGAGAGTGGGAAGTGTTGAAGAATGAATCGGAGATTCATAGTTTTCTGGGGTTAGTGGGCTACTATCGGAAGTTCATCAAGGGTTTTTCCTCTATTGCAGTGCCCTTGATTGCGCTGACAAAGAAGAATGCCAAGTATGTATGGAGCCCGGAGTGCCAACACAGTTTTGATACTTTGAAGAAAGCTCTCATATCAATGCCCGTCTTAGCTATGCCATTAGGGCAAGGTGACTATGTGGTCTAGACGGATGCGTCTAAGCTAGGCCTAGGCACAGTATTGATGCAAGGTGACAGGGTTATCGCTTATGCCTCTAAACAGTTGAAGGTTCATGAGAAGAACTACCCTACTCCGGATCTCGAGCTAGCGGCGTTCGTGTTTGCACTTAAGATTTGGAGCACTATCTGTATAGAGAAAAGTGCAAGATCTTCACCGACCACAAGAGTCTGAAATACTTTTTCACGCAGAAAAATCTAAACATGAGTCAATGCTCTAAATAGGAAGACTACAGTGATCGCACATCTATCAATTTCAGGGCCTTTGCAGCGGGATCAGAGTCTTGGGTTAGAGGTCTATACAGCTGGTCGAGCCCCGAGACTGAAATCCTTGATTGTGTAGTCTACACTATTGGACTACATCCGCATGGCTCAGATGAGTGATGAGCAATTGTAGAAGTGGAGACTGAGAGATGAGGAAAAGGGAAGTGGGTTGTATGTAGGTGCAGCGGAGGCCGACAAGAGGGGGGTGAATTGCTGTAAACAAAAATAAAACTACCGTCCTCAGATTTCAACTCAGAAAAGCAATAGCAAAATTAAAACAAGCAAGGAAATAGAAATTAAGTAGTAGACAGGATTTAACCTGGTTACAACCAAGGAGGTTGTTAATTCAGGGCAGTAGAAAAATCTCCTTTGCTGAAGGCGGAGAAGACTTTTACACTTTGGAAGCTTAGAACTATTGCTAGGAAAGAGTACACAGTTGATTCCTTGAGTTGTTATGAATTCCTAGCTCCAGGGGTCTTTTTATAGCCCCTGGAAATTCTATCCCGAAGCTCCAAGGCGCCTCCATTGAGGGTCTAAGGCACCTCCAAGCTGGGTCAGCGGATAAAACTTTATCCGCGCACAAACGGTCTGTTTGACCAGGTTGAAGGCGCCTTGAACAAGCCTTGAAGGTGCCTTCAAGTTGAAGGCGCCTTCAAGACTGTTGAAGGCGCCTTGAGCTGGATTTTCCAGCACAACTCCTTTTTCCAGCTCCTTTGTGTGGGCTTCTGATGCTCCGTTCTTTTGGGTGATTTCGGCCAACTGAAATAGGGCTCACCCGAACCCAATTCCCGGCCTTCTCCTCGAGCAGCCTTCCGTCCCGGCTTAACTTCCCTCGAACGCCGCGCACACTCTTCACGCCCACCGGAGTACTCTTCCGCAGCTCTCTCGTCCTTTGGACGCACTGAGCCCGTCGTCTCCCTTCCCGTGTCGTCCTTCACGCTAGCTGCGTCTTCCACTCGACTTCCTGTGCTCCTAAGCTCCTGCACACTCAGACACAGGGATCAAACACAGCAGGACCTAACCAACTTGGTTGATCACATCAAAACTACCACGGGGTCCAACAATCTCCCCCTTTTTGATGTGCATCAACCCAAGTTCAAGTTAGGGTTAAAATAGACATAAATAGTAATTTTTAAAGAAAAATTACTAAACTAACCAATTAAGCATAACTTTTGCAATAAATAAAATTACAACACATTTTGAAAAAAATAGGTAAACTTTTAATTTTCCTAACTCCCCCTAAACTTGTACCTTACTCTCCCCCTTTGATCACAGCAAAATTGGGGTCCTAATTAGAGGGAACTTTTAAAAAAATTCTAAGTAAATGAATTTTCAAACAGAACTTTCCAGAAAAAATATTTCTACCCAAAATGAATTTTTTGAAAAAAAATTCTAAGTTAAAAGACTTTTTGAATTTTAAAAAAAAAAATCCAAGTAAATGAACTTTTAGAATTTTCCAGAAAAAAGTATTTCTAAAAATAAATTATAAATAAAATTTTCAAAAATATTTGATTAAACTTTCAAAGCATTATTTAATTCTAATTTTTAAATGCTTTTTCAGAAAGTTAATCAAACCTTTCATTTCAATATTTCAGCTTTCAGGTCGTGGCGAGGCATTAGGCCTTCTTGGTTATTGGAGCAACAACCACTTCCTTGACAAAGCTTTATAAAGAAATTTACTGTTTAATTTTCTTCTCTGAAAGTGCTAAGTCTAATATTTCAACTAAGATCAAATATTATGATTTTTAAATTTCCATTTTAACTTCTCATAAGTTCTTAATTCACAGTTTTTTAGAATTATGGCAAAAAATATTGAGCATGCAAAAAATTGTACATTTTCTATTGTTAGTTTGTCAAAATCTTTTAATTGACAAATTATCTTTTAACTCAATATTCTTTAATAGTTTTTCAGTTTTTAATTTAAAATATTCTTTCGATGAAATAATTTATAATTCACGAAAACCTTTCGGCAATATTTCAATTAAAACAATTAATTTGCCAAGAGGTGGAGACCATACCTGACTTACCTTGTCGGCGGTTGATTCTCCCCCTGTTGAGTTGTTTTCGTCTTCTGATGTTTCTCCCCCTTCATCGATGCTCATTTGTGATGAGCATTCTAGGTCTTCAAGATGGAGTTCGGTTACTGGTTTTGTCTCGGCACTTACCTCAGTTTCGGACTCTTCTGACGTCGGATCAGCGTCCATCGAGGAGTCGGATTCAACTTCAATTTGTTCTTCGTAGAGTTTTAAGAACTTTTCCCAAAGTTCTTTTGCGCTATTGTACTCTCCGACTTGTCGAGATCTTCATTTGGTATTGTGGTTAGAAGATGAAATTCAGCCCGTGCATTTGTCATAAACTCGTCACGTTGCTTATCGTTCTAGAGGTATTTCTCGAGCTCTTCTCCGTTTGCTTTCTTTGGTGCTTTATAACCAGATTTCATTATTAAATAAATAGAAAAATCAGAGTTAAGGTATACCTCCATCTTTTGCTTCCATGAAACAAACTCCCCCTCGAATGCAGGTGGGTAGTCACTGTCTCCGGTCATCGTTTTGATCGTAGTGCTTCAGTTGGCAGTTAGTCCTTCTGAGGCGATCAGACTTTGATACCAATTGTAGGTGGAGCGGAGGCCGACAAGAGGGGGTGAATTGCTGTAAACAAAAATAAAACTACCCTCCTCGGATTTCAACTCAGAAAAGCAATAGTAAAATTAAAACAAGCAAGGAAATAGAAATTAAGTAGTAGACAGGATTTAACCTGGTTACAACCAAGGAGGTTGTTAATCCAGGGAAGTAGAAAAAGCCCAGTAGAAAAATCTCCTTTGCTGAAGGCGGAGAAGCCTTTTACACTTTGGAAGCTTAGAACTATTGCTAGGAAAGAGTACACAGTTGATTCCTTGAGTCATTATGAATTCCTAGCTCTAGGGGTCTTTTTATAGCCCCTGGATATTCTATCCCGAAGCTCCAAGGCGCCTCCATTGAGGGTCTAAGGCGCCTCCAAGCTGGGTCAGCGGATAAAACTTTATCCGTGCACGAACGGTCTGTTTGACCAGGTTGAAGGTGCCTTGAACAAGCCTTGAAGGCACCTTCAAGTTGAAGGCGCCTTCAAGTTGAAGGCGCCTTCAAGACTGTTGAAGGCGCCTTGAGCTGGATTTTCCAGCACAGCTCCTTTTTCCAGCTCCTTTGCGTGGGCTTCCGATGCTCCGTTCTTTTGGATGATTTCGGCCAACCGAAATAGGGCTCACCCGAACCCAATTCCCGGTCTTCTCCTCGAGTAGCCTTCTGTCCCGGCTTAACGTCCCTCGAATGCCGCACACGCTCTTCACGCCCACCGGAGTACTCTTCCGCAGCTCTCTCATCCTTCGGATGCACCGATCCCGTCGGCTCCCTTCCCGTGTTGTCCTTCACGCTAGCTGCGTCTTCCGCTCGACTTCCTGTGCTCCTAAGCTCCTGCACACTCAGACACAGGGATCAAACACAGCAAGACCTAACTAACTTGGTTGATCACATCAAAACTACCACGGGGTCCAACATTGTACACCGTGAGTGATGGGGTTGTGAAGTACAGGAGTCAATTTTGGGTCCCTACAGGGGATGCACTGAGAGAGCTAATTATGATAGAGGCCCATACATCACCATATTTCATTCACCTAGGGAGCACAAAGATGTGTAAGGATCTTCAGCAATTGTATTGGTAGCCAAGCATGAAGCGCGATATGTTGGTGCGGGAAGCATCCGACGATCGAACTCGAGTTTTGATAACCGCAAAGAATTCAAAGTTAAGATGTTTTTTTAGTCTAACAAGTCTACTTGAGGATTTCAGGAAAGTCCTAGCTGCGGTTAGGCAAAGGGAAAACCCTAGAGGGCGGTAACCCTAGGTCATAGGGGGTGGTAACCCTATGCGTAAAGTCTTGGCAGGTTGATGGCTTCAGGCAAAAGTCCTAGGGGTGGTAACCCTAGGTGAAAAGTCCTGGTGTCGCGAACCAGGTGAAAGACTGGACTAGCCGGGGAAGCGGATGTCCAGCAGAAAGTCCGGAAGCATCGAGTGCTGAGCAAAAGTCCAGGCATCAAGGATGTTCTCCGAGTGGAGTAGGTGAGGACGCGTTCCCAAGAGGGAACTGAGGCGTCGAGACCTAGGGCTTCCTACGAAATCCAAAGTCAGACTCGGACGTTCAAGACTGTCAATTATTACTTGTTTTATCGAATTCTAACATTGTCTTGCGGTATTTTGCTCGGACTAACCTTTGTTTGCGGTGAGGAACTGCTGGAAAAAAGGTCAGGCGCCCGGATAGATCCGGCGCCGAGGTCCGGCGCCGAATGGTCCGGCGCCGGACCAAATTCTATCCTCGACTTCGCCACGTGGAGCATCCTGGTTGGTTGGCCACGTCACTCCAGGCGCCGGAAGGGATCCAGGCGCCCGTAACCATATAAAAGGAGGGTTGAGGTGCGCCAAAGATACAACGAATTCTAAGTGATCTTTCATCTACACGCCGCTCCAAAAGACGCTCCGAAGTGCTACTACAAGTTCCCGACGACCGAAGCTTCAGATTAGCATTTCTTGTTGTCGGTATAATTTTGATAGCTTTTATTTGTACTCATAATTGTAATCTTTAACGAGCTTATAGTTGTTGCCCAAGCGATAAAGGATCGCGGGCCTTCGAGTAGGAGTCGACTTAGGCTCCGAACTAAAATCGACATGTCTCTTTGTGTTGTCTCTTTATTTTATTTCCGCTTATTCCTGCACGCTTTAACTCCGATAGTTTTCCGATAATCGAACGAAATAGCCACGGGCGCTATTCACCCTCTAGCGCTTCTCGATCCAACAATTGGTATCGAGCGGGGTCGTCTTGAATCAGTGCAACCACTATTCGAGATAATTTTTTCGTGGTTTTGTTCGGGGTCGATTAGAATTTAGCCTCATAGCTATATTCTAATTTTTTCGAATCGATTTTCTGCTCAAAGCTGGTCAATACCACTTGAGCATGTAATTTTTTTCTTCCTCCCACACTACTAAGACTTAGTCTTGGAATAGATCTTGTTGTTTCTGTTTTTTAGATCTAAATGGCCCAACAAGAAGGATTTAGCACCGTTCGTCCCCCATTATTTTCCGGAGAAGACTTTGGATATTGGAAGGGGCGAATGGAAATTTATCTAAAGATCTAGTTCGACACCTGGATGATCGTCAAAACAGGACTGCAACTACCAACTGGTACAGACGGTAAGCCTACATCCTGTGAGAACTGGGAGCCAGCATTTATCAAAAAGGTGGAAGCCGACGCCAAAGCCACCTGCACAATCCAGTGCGGTCTTACCAAAGAAGAGCTCAACAGAGTCGGTCCATTCTCCTCCGCAAAGGAACTATGGGAGAAACTGATCGAACTACACAAGGGCACCTCGGAAACCAAGGTAAGTAAGCGTGATTTGTTACTAAATAAACTATACAATTTGAAAATGCAGGAAGGTGAGACGGCAAGCTCTTTGCACGCCTGAATTCAAGATATCCTGAATTCTCTACATGGAATCGGGCAGAAGGTAGAAAACAGAGATATAATAAGGTATGCCCTTAACTCATTCCCTAGGAGTACACTATGGGCATCAATGGTAGATGCCTATAAAGTCTCTAAGGATTTGTCCTCCTTGAAATTAGACGAATTATTTAGTGAATTCGAACTCCATGAACAAACTAATGCACAGCCATCCGAGAAAGGGATTGCTTTGGTTGCAGGAACACGGGAATCAAGAGGACGACGAAAAATTGAATCGGAATCAGAAGATGAACCTGACTCAGAAGATTCAGAAGATGAACTAACCAGCGAACTTGTGAATCTTGTAAAGAAGCTCTACAAGAAGAAGAAGGGCTTCAACAAGAAAGATCTAAAGAAGGCAGTCCAATCCAGGGAGGCCCAACAAAACTCAAAGGTAAAGTTCGAAGTCACACGTTACGGGTGCAACCAGAAAGGGCATATCAAGGCCAACTGTCCCAACCAAAAGGAGGCCAAAAAGCAAAGAAGAAAGAAAGTCCTAAAGGCAACCTGGGACGAATCTTCTTCGGAGGACGAAGACGACGAACTTGACCAAACGAGTTTACTCGCATTGATGGCCCGGGACCAGATCATCGAATCCGAGAGCGAGTCAGAAGCCGACTCCGAGCAAAGCCACGGATCCGCATCCGTTTCCGAAGGGCCAGACTCTGCTGTAAGTATTCCTAGGCTTAATAATTTAGTCAATTATTTACTTCGCAAATTAGCCAAGTCAAATTTGAAAATTAAGTCACTTTTAAAAGAAGTAACCATTCTTAAAGGAGTAACTAACTCAAAATCTTTAACTGAAGATTCAACTCAAGTACAACAACTTGAGAAAGAAAATTCAAATCTGAAAAATCAGTTAAATAATTTAAAAATTACTTTAGAAAAGTTCTCTCTGGGCTCCAAGAATTTGGATCTAATTCTTGGGACACAAAGAGCCGTCTACAATAGAACTGGGCTAGGATATAAAAGTAAAAAGAAATATAAATCTTATTTATCCTTAATAAACAAACAAAGTAGTAAATCAGTCCAAGCATGGGTCCCCAAGTCCAAATTGATAAATCAAATGAGACTTGGCCAATACTGGGTTCCGAAGGATCAAATATACTACCTCGACAGACCATATCGAGGCCGTGATCCAGGGAAAGCTAAAATGAAAACGATCGTAATTTAAAATTCAAAATTAAATTAAAAATTTAAAACTTAAAAAACAAATTCAAAATTTAAAATTTGAAATTAAATAAAAAAAAATTTTAAATTAAAAATCAATTCGAAATTAAATTAAAAATTCAAAATTACAAATTCAAAATTAAACAAATCGAAATTATAAATAGATGGAGGGTCCAAACTAGCTGGCTGAACTACCCGACAGGGTAACTGAACCTAATTTATCCGGAATGGGTAAAACAAGAATAGATTACCCGGCAGGGTAGTTAAGGTTAGATTAAAACGGGATAAGTTTAACTTGAATCACAGTACTGGTGAAGTTTTTGGATGATAGTACGTTAGGGAAACTTGGGCATCGCATGTCTAGGAAGATATGGCTTCGACCTGGTGCATTTGGCCAAGTGAAACTGACCGAAGCTACCCTTAAATGGATCCTAACTAGTTAAACCAAGTTTTAGTATTAAGTTCAATGGGTAGGACTATTTGGAAAACCTCGAAGGCATGGTTATTTTAATGAGCTCCTTGTGACTCACCATAGCCCAGAAGTTTATCCAAAGAATGTTTACTTGTTGAATCCAAAGCTAAACCTGAATCTAACACAAGACTAAACAAAACCCTTTAATTGAACCTCAATTCATCTCACAAAAAGTTATAGGACTCCCTGATTGAGAATTTAGATCGGGTGAGATGACTAAGTAATTAAAAAAAAAAACTTTCAAAATTATTTCAAACTTAAATTTCAAAATTATTTTAAACTTAAATTTCAAAATTATTTTAAACTTAAATTTCAAAATTATTTCAAAATTATTTTAAACTTAAATTTCAAAATTATTTTAAACCTAAATTTCAAAATTATTTTAAACTTAAATTATTTCAAAATTATTTTAAACTTAAATTTCAAAATTATTTCAAACTTAAATTTCAAAATTATTTCAAACTTAAATTTCAAAATTATTTTAAACTTAAATTTCAAAATTATTTTAAACTTAAATTTTAAAATTATTTTAATCTTAAATTTCAAAATTATTTTAAACTTAAATTTCAAAATTATTTCAAACTTAAATTTCAAAATTATTATTTCAAAATTATTTTAAACTTAAATTTCAAAATTATTTTAAACTTAAATTTCAAAATTATTTCAAACTTAAATTTCAAAACTATTTCAAAATTTAAAATTCAAAATTAAATTAAAAATTGAAAATTAATAATAATAATAAAAATAATAATTATATATATACCAAGGTCAAAAACCGGGGGCAGGCGCCCCCGGTATTCTGACCCCGGGCGCCCGGACTCCCTTATATATAGGGGGCAGGAGGCGCCCCCTACCCTTGCACCCAAGTCTTCCTTAAGCTTCTTCTTAGCTTCCCTGCGAAGACTTTCAAAATTAAAAATTTTTTTCGTGGTTGATACGAATTCGTGACTCAACCGAGGTCGTCAGTTCTAAAATTTCTAACAATGGCTCCTCGGTAAAATTTCTATCCCCTCCTAAAATTCATTTTTATAATTTTTTTCTGTCTTTTCTTCTTCCTTAGTATAATGTTAGTTTCAAATTTAGGAAGCGTACTAAATCTGGTGCTGGGCCCTCTACCCCTAGCATTGACCCTAGGTTTCCCACCGACGAACTTAGGATTAAGTTTATGTCAACAAATTACATGGCCATTAGAACCAAATATATAGACAGATCGTTCTTTTTACGCTCTTGTATTCCAGTCTCCGAGACTATAAACCACTATAGGCTGCGAAACCTAGTTGAGTGCACCAGCGCAGTAAACATAAGTTTATGTGCCGAATTTTACAACAACCTAGTGAAAGTAGACGACTACTCCTATACCACTAGGGCAGCTGGCACGGATATCACATTATCTCCCACAACCATTCGTGAGTTTCTAGGATTATGAGAGTCACCATGCACCTTTTTATGTTATCCTCCTAGGGAGCTACCTTTTGGAGATCCCTACTCACATATTACCCTCGATACTATCTATTCGTTCTTCTTTGAGGACCAACGTGATCCCACTGAGACCCAGTTTAGGTCACTTAACCTTAGAATTCAGGACTACGCCCTTTATAGGGTTCTAGTACTTTGTATTCTACCGCTAACCACTCATGACATTGCGGTGATGCGTCCATTTCACTCCTTCCTGCTCTATGCTCTGTGTCAGAGGTTAGACATAGACATCAGTCTTCACATCTTTTCCACTATTATTTATGCAGCTGGATACGTGACCAACAGACGAGTACATATGCCTTATTGTCATATTCTGACAACTTACATGTCCTCATTACACATTGATGTCACCAGAGGTGACATCCGCTACATGACCGAGTTTGACATCATAGGAGCTAGGAACTTTTCCCTAGCAAATATCCATATAGACGATGAGGTTACCATGTCCAGGCGTAGGGGGGCACAGCACCAGCAGGCGGAGGAGGCAGAGCATGATGAGTTCATGTTGGCACTATTTCCTGAGGAGGCTGCTCCTGCCCCACCACCACCTCGAGCACCACATCCAGCTCCCCGCACTCTCGCTGATCGAGTTTCCGGACTAGAGAGGGCTATGTCGAGTCTCCAGCACGAGAACTCCGAGTTTCATCAGTCCATTCGACAGGAGGTCTCCGACTTACGACGAGACGTACGACAGGAGCTCTCCGACTTGCACCGAGATCTACGAGAGGACGATCGGGCTCATCACACTGAGATCCTGACACTACTCCGGTCGCTGGGTTCCGGACCACCTCCCTCATCATCTCAGTAGCTCCCACTGTTGCTTTATTATGACTCTAGTACAGCTTGTAGCAGCTCTATTATGACTCTTTTATCTATGTCGACTTTTTAGTCTAATGGATGGTTTCATTTCAGGCTTGATTGACTATACCTTAATCTAATAAATTAGTCTTTTAGTCACATTTTTTTAATATAAATTCTAGGAAAAACAGTTTTTCAAAACTCCAATTTTACTAGACTTTCAAAAGTTGGGTTTAGTCTAGGATTTCCCCCCTAGATAGCATGTTCCCCTAGAATTAAGCCAGAGCATCTCACAAAACACCTAGGTTTACCTTGATTGTGAATGAAAAATATAGAATGGCGTGAGATGCATAGGGTATAGCCTGGACTCAAGAATGCTTATATCTGTGCATCAATATGAGTCTGGGCGTTAAATATGCAATAAACATTAATCAAGTTAAAGTTCTCCAGCTCTAGTCAAGTCTATCTGGACCTAAATAAACTTGACTAACCTAGTAAAAGCTATTGTCCTATAGACAATCAGCAAGTAACTAAAGGTTAGACATCTGGCAAAAGATACTCAATTTCTTTTTCAAGAATGTTTTGTTCTCTATGGCTCTGATACCTAATATATAAACATGACTTGTGCTTGGATTTAAGGACCAATTGAACTTAAATGAATAATCTGGTCCTAAAAACTTAAATTCCAATTGACCTTAACTTCCAAACTCTGTTGAATATTGCTAACTTTAATCATGTACAACTCTTTATACATTGCCTATTTTTTGAGTTATGGCAAAGGGGGAGAGTAGCAAAAATGTAAACATAAAATTCAAGAAGTTAAAAATTAAGGGGGAGCAAAAGTTAAGGGGGAGCCAAAGTTAAGGGGGAGTATATAGGGCAAAATTTACTTTAGTTACATTGTTCATCTATACTTAGCAAATTTTGCCTGTGTTTAAAATGACTATCTATTCGCTTGTTTACTTAACTTCGAATTTGTGTTGCCATAATCAAAAAGGGGGAGATTGTTGGTGCGGGAAGCATCCGACGATCGAACTCGTGTTTTGATAACGGCAAAGAATTCAAATTTAAGATGTTTTTTTAGTCTAACAAGTCTACTTGAGGATTTCAGGAAAGTCCTAGCTGCGGTTAGGCAAAGGGAAAACCCTAGAGGGCGGTAACCCTAGGTCATAGGGGGTGGTAACCCTATGCGTAAAGTCTTGGCAGGTTGATGGCTTCAGGCAAAAGTCCTAGGGGGTGGTAACCCTAGGTGAAAAGTCCTGGTGTCGCGAACCAGGTGAAAGACTGGACTAGCCGGGGAAGCGGATGTCCAGCAGAAAGTCCGGAAGCATCGAGTGCTGAGCAAAAGTCCAGTCGATCTGGAGGATCGACTGGCAACAGGTAAATCTCCTGAGTGGAGTAGGTGAGGACACGTTTCCCGAAGAGGGAACAGTAGGCGTCGGGTCGACCTAGGGCTTCCGGTTGGAAATCCAAAGTCAGACTCGGACAGTCCGAAGACTGTCAATTATTACTTACTGTGTTTTATTAGATTCTAACATTGTCTTGCAGGGTATTTTGCTCGGACTAACCTTTGTTTGCAGGTGAGGAACCTGCTGGAAAAAGGCTGTCCGGGCGCCCGGGACCAAATTCTATCCCCTGCGTGACTTCGCCATGTGGAGCATCCTGGTTGGTTGGCCACGTCACACTCCAGGCGCCCGGAAGGGATCCAGGCACCCGGAACCGCATATAAAAGGAGGGTTGAGGTGCAGCTTCAAAGATACAACGAATTCTAAGTGATCTTTCATCTACACGCTGCTCCAAAAGACGCTCCGAAGTGCTACTACAAGTTCCCGACGACCCGAAGCTTCAGAATTAGCATTTCTTGTTGTCGGTATAATTTTTGATAGCTTTTATTTGTACTCATAATTGTAATCTTTTAACGAGCTTATAGTTGTTGCCCACCGGAAGCGATAAAGGATCGCGGGCCTTCGAGTAGGAGTCGACTTAGGCTCCGAACGAAGTAAAATCGACCTGTCTCTTTGTGTTGTCTCTTTATTTTATTTCCGCTTATTCCGCTGCATGTTTTAACTCCGATAGTTTTCCGATAATCGAACGAAATAGCCACGAGCGCTATTCACCCCCCCCCCCCCCCCTCTAGCGCTTCTCGATCCAACATGATATCCATCATTGTGTGTCCGAATGTTTGACATGCTAGCAAGTCAAGGCCGAGCATCAGCGAATAGTTGGGTTTCTAAGATCACTCCCTATTCCCGAGTGGAAGTGGGAGAATATTTCGATGGATTTCATCGTAGGATTTTCGAGGACAGTTAGAGGCTCGAATTCTATTTGGGTAATTGTGGATCGTCTCACCAAATCAACACACTTCTTGCCATTTAAGACTACATTCACCATGACGCAGTATGCAGAGTTATATATTCGGGAGATTGTCAAATTGTATGGGATTTCAGTGTCAATCATATCTGATCGAGATACCTGCTTTACATCCACCTTCTGGAGGAGTCTTCAGGCTTCATTGGGGATGAAGCTACGGTTCAACACCGCTTTTCATCCCTAGACTGATGGTTAGACAGAGAGAGTGAACCAAATACTAGAGGATTTGCCACAAGCTTGTGGTATTGATTTCCAGGGGAGTTGGGAAGCCAAGCTACCCCTAGTAGAATTCACCTATAATAACAGTTTCCAGACCTCCATTGGAATGGCATCGTATGAAGCGGTCTATGGGAGGAAGTGTAGGCCACCTATTCACTAGGATGAGGTAGGTGAGAGGGCAGAGTTGGGTCCAGAAATTGTTCAGCAGATGGCGGATACAGTGAGGAGGATCAAAGATAAAATGAGGACTGCTCATAGTCGACAAAAGAGTTATGCAGATTTGAGAAGGAGGGACTTAGAGTTTGCAGTCGGGGGCCATGATTTTGTGAAAGTAGCTCCTATAAAGGGAGTGATGAGATTTGGGAAAAAGGGAAAGCTAGTGCCCAGATACATAGGACCTTTCGAGATCCTTAACCGAGTTGGGACTTTGGCTTATCGTATAGCTCTACCTCTGAGCCTAGCAGTAGTACACAATGTCTTCCACATCTCAATGCTCCGAAAATACGTGTTGAACCCTTCCCAGGTGTTGCACTATGAACCTCTATAGCTCTCACCGCATTTGACTTTTGAGGAGAGGACTACACATATTTTGGGCAGACAAGATCGGAAACTGCAGAATCGAACAATCCCAATAGTAAAAGTCAAGCGGCTGAATCATTCAAAAGAGGAAGCTACTTAGGAAGTGTAGGCGGATATCAGGGAGTGCTACCCCGAGCTTTTCAATAAGTCTACGAATTTCGAGGACAAATTTTTTTTTAGGGGGAGAGTATTGTAGTGTTCAAAAAATTCACTACTAAATCGCATGCTCTAGTATTATTGTTAGTAGTAGTATTACGAATTTTATTTGACTATCATATTATTTGAATTATTTAAATCATTTAATGATGAGTTCTTTTAGAAGTTTAGCTTTGATGATACAAGACTCGAAAGGAGAGGACGGGAACACCGAAGTAAAGACTATTTAATAAAATATATTCTTGAGCTTACTTTTCTTACCTTGGGGAATTTTAAAAGTAGAGGGGGGGGGGGGGGGTAAATTTAAGAGATTTTTTTGAGTTAATTTCACAAATTAGTGTTTAGAAGAGGGTTAATTGCTAGTTTTTTTTTACTAGCACTCTTATAACTATCATTTAGCAACTTTATAAAGACAAAAAAAAAACAACAACAAACCCTAAAACCACTTAGTCCCCGCTTATATACATCTAATTGATCGGCCATAGAAGGGAGAGTGCACAAAATCATTTCATTGGAAAATAAGGGAGAGAAGGAGCCAACCCTAGAACATTTGGCCGCCCCCCTTGACTTTCTCTTTCAATTTTCAAGCTTCGAATTTAGAGAATTCAGGGGTGTTCATGTGTTCCCTAGCCTCCTTCACCGCTTTGTGATGTCGTGGTTGTAAGTTATTCATGTGAAGGCAAGTACAAAGTTTTCTTGATGCACCATTCACCCATATGTATTGCATGTCATAATATATGCTTTCATTCTTCGTTTCAGTCATAACATGCTATTAAAGTTGATGATTTATGATATTCTTTACATTTCAAGGCTGTCTAGGGCCTTGTGGGTTCAAACGGGGAGCAATTTGGATTAGAAATGAATTAGTTATAAATTTTATGGTCAGAACATGCGTTGGTTTGTTGCCTGTACACGACCAATGAATTTGTTTGAGTTATACATGTTGTCTTTTGGGTCTTCACGGTTAGGATCAAGTCTAGGTGATATCCCTTCGAGTTAGGATTGTGTGGGATCAAACGGAGAGCAATTTGGATTAGAAATGAATTAGTTATGAATTTTATGGTCAGAACATGCACTGGGTTGCTGCCTGTGCACGACCAGTGAGTTTGTTTGAGTCATACATGCTGTTTCTTGGGTCTGCAAGGTCAGGATAAAGTCCAGGTGATATCCCTTCGAGTTAGGATTGTGTGGGTTCAAACGGGGAGCGATTTGGCTTAGAAATGAATGAGTTATGAATTTTATGGTGAAACTGCATCTTGTCAGGGCAGAATTGAGCAAGTTGAGTTTTTGGGTTCTTAGGGCAGCCGGTTGACTCAGAATGATTCTTTGATTTTTTTTTTAAGCATATTTTATGATGTTCCAGTAGGTATTTCAAAATTTTAGTTCGAAGCAAGAAAAGAGTTTTAAGATTTGAGGCGAGGAATTTTGAATGAGGTGACTTGACTGTGGTTGCTCTTTGAAGGATATGGGGCCGAGAGACGTCTCATTTGGCCATATCAAATTGACGCATAGTGGACTTCGGAAAAGTACAGGGGTGCCCTACACTTGACGGGTATGGATTCCAGATAAGGACTGGGATGCTATACCAGCCTATGGTTGGATGGAGCTTGATCAAGCGACTTGAGATCGAGTTGCCATAGTCTGGTAGCTAACTTCCTAAGGAAAAGAAAAAAAAAGATTATTTGAGCAAGTCCATTTCTATTTTTCTTTGCTTAAGAACATTTAATCAAGTGTACTCAAATTAAAACTGCATGTGTTTGCATATTTTGTACTAGTTAATTATGAATTTTGTACTTGTTGAGTCTTTAGAGTCACTATGGTTATTATGTGCAGGTGGGCATGAGTTAGAATCTGAGGGGCAGGATTCGTGAGCAGACTGCATTACAGAAAAAGACACTCGACTCAATGACCGTTATGTTTCTGCATGATTTATAGGGAGGTGATATGGGAGGACTAAGAATAATAATAATAAGAATATTGAAACTATTCTAGTTGCAGGAAGATGCTTTTAATTGTTTGGGATGATGGGAAATATTTTTTTTATGGGTTGTAGCATTTATTTCGAGTTTTGACTATTCCGTTCCTAAACTTGGTCTTTATCGATTCGAGGAGTTATCTTACAAAATTTATAGCATTCATTTCAAGTTTTGACTATTTCATCCCGAAACTTGGTATTTATTGATTCAATGATTTATCTTAAAAAAAATTGGGTGTTTCACAAATAGTTTCCAACTTTCATCCACATAACAATCAAAAGAATACCGTTATTAACATGCTCTTAAGCCCATTGGATAGTGTGCTATGCATTCCATCTCATCTTCTCAGTTACTCCACCTCCATGTCCTCTGTCACCCCCTTGGTGTCATCTCCTACACCTGTATCATTTACATTGTGAGTCCACCAACCCGCAAATATATTTCCCACAAGTAGGTACATGATAGAATTTAGTAGAGCAATATTCAGAATCAGGAATTATAAACACGAACTTTCTTTACAATTTGACTTCAAGCAAAATCAAGCATGCTATAATATCCACAATAAAAGAACTTCAACATCATTTATTACGAGTACAAGTTGTATTTGATAACATACACAATAAAAAAAACTTCAACATAATTTACCATCAGTAAGCATGATGCATTTGTGGTAATCTTTATTAGAGCACAATCATTCATCCCATATTCATGACCCGTTGGGAGGTATCTTATAACGACCTAATTTTTCCTATTTCAAGTTCTAAATGTCCTTAAAAATATTTAGAAATACTTTTAAAATATTCTAGAGATTTTTAGAAATTTTTAGAGTATTTTTATGTAATTTTTGGAGGTCGTTTGGTATTTTTACTAAACGAAAGAAGTTTTGACAAAAAATGTCCAAGCCAAGATTCAAACCCTGGACCTCGGACTTGAACTGAACCTTAACCGAACTCAGCCAGCCAACTGTTCCGCAGGAGTTTTATTAATTAAGTAGGGAACACAATATATTTAAGCTATAGTTGATAACAGAAAATATCTAAGTTAAGAGAGGACTTAAGTTTCTCCCGTGATCTAAAACTCTCGATTCCTCTCCTCTTCTCACGCGACGGCGCGGCGTCTCTGCTCGGTTGAAACGAAACTGCGTTAGGGCTTTGTCTCTGGCGCCGGCGAAAGGCTCTTTCCGGCCGGTCTTTGTTGGTTGCTACTCGGAAAACCTAATGGTTTCACTGTACAAAAATTTTGTACAAAGGTCTGAACCTTTTCCTAGCTACCATGTGTTCTTTTAAATTAAACTCGGATCGCCTGTGGAACTTAACACGTTTTATCCTAAGTTTAATTTATTTGTTCTTTTAGGTTTAGACTTGGATCTCCTGCGGAACTTAACACGTTCGATCCAAATCACCTAGGTTATTAATTCCATTAAATATTAATTTCCAAAATTGACTTCCAGGACTGCATGGCGAGGCACATGGCCTTCTTGGATATGGGAACAACCACCACCGCCTAGATAAAGTCTTTTAAGGAAAGTTAATATTTAATTTCCTTAAATAACTTTAGGTCAACCAAAAGGAACAATCAAATCACAAGGAAAAGAAAAATAAAAGAACACAACATCAAAAACTAATTCGAAATACTAGAATCGCATGCCTCTTGTATTTGGTATTTTTACATGGAGATAAAACTAACATGATGCGGAAAACTATATTAGTTATACCTTAGTTAGTAGATAATGACCTCTTGATCTTCTACCGTATTCCTCTTCTAATCCCGGACGTTGTGTGGGCAACGATCTTCCGAGACGAGAACCACCAAGGCACCTTCTTCTTCTTTGCAAGGTTCGGCCACCACATGACTCCAAGAAAGGATGAGGTTCGGCCACCACCACCAAGCTCTAAGGGATGCAAGAGCGAAGCCTCCTTTCTCTCCTTTTCTCCAAGCTAGATCCGGCCATCACAAGGACTCCAAGAGAACAAGATGGTTCGGCCACAAGAAGGAGAAGAGAGAAGAGGAAGAGGCCGACCACCAAGGAAGAGAGGGAGGAAAAGAATAATAGAGTCGTTCACCATGAATACACCTCTACCCCCTCTTTTATAATCCTTGATCTTGGCAAATAAGGAAATTTAAATAAAAACTTCCTTAATTCTTTTGCCATGAAAAGGAAAAATTTATTTAATTAAAAATAATTTTTCTTTTCATTATAACATGGCCGACCACTTATTTCCCCAAATCAAGGAGAGTTTTAATTAAACAAGAATTAAAACTTCCTAATTTGTTTCCAGAAATTTATAAAAATTTCTCCAATAATTTTTATCCCTTCATGATTGGTTTATAAAAAGGAAATTTAATAAATTAAAATCTTTCTTTTAAACATGTGGATAAAAAGAAAGTTATCTCTAAAAATTAAAATCTCTTTTAATCTACAAATAAGGAAAGATATCAAATCTTTTCTTAATCTTTTATAGAAACTTATAAAAGAGAATATTTAATTTTTAAACTCTCTATTAAATCATGAACATGGTTAAAAAGGAAAGTTTTCTTAAAATTTAAAATCCACCTTTTAATCAACAAATAAGGAAAGATTTCAAATTTTAAACTCTCTTTTAAACATATAGATGATTTACAAATAAGGAAAGTTTTTACTAAAAATTAAAACCATCCTTTTAATCTACAAATAAGGAAAGAGATTAATCTCTTCTCTTAATCTTTTGTAGAAAGCTATAAAAGGAAATTTTTAATTTTAAACTCTCTTTTAAAATCATGATATCCACATAAGAAATAATTTTAATTAAAATCATTTTTAATATTTTAGTGGTCGGCCACCTAAGCTTGGGACCCAAGCTTTGGCCGACCACCAACTTGGCTCATCCACTTGGTCTTGGCCGGCCCTATCTTAGGTTCCAAGCTAGCTTGGCTGGCCCCATTGGATGGGTAAGAAGGTGGGTATGTGGTGGGTATAAATCTCTATATACAAGAGGCTACGATAGGGACCGAGAGGAGGAATTGGTTTTGGTCTCTCGATAAAATTAAGCTTCCCGTGTTCGCCCCGAACACACAACTTAATTTTATCAATAATAATTCATTCCACTAAAGAACTATTATTGAACTACCGCACCAATCCCAAATTACTTTTTGGGCTCCTTCTTATTATGAGTGTGTTAGTCTCCCTGTGTTTAAGATAACAAATGCCCACTAATTAAGTAAGTTACTGACAACTCACTTAATTAATATCTAACTCCAAGAGTAGTACCACTCAACTTCATCGTCATGTCGGACTAAGTCCACCTGCAGGGTTTAACATGACAATCCTTATAAGCTCCTCTTGGGGACATTCTCAACCTAGATTACTAGGACACAGTTTCCTTCTATAATCAACAACACACACTATAAGTGATATCATTTTCAAACTTATCGGGCTTATTAATTTATCGAACTAAATCTCACTCATTGATAAATTAAAGAAATAAATATCAAATATATGTGCTTGTTATTATATTAGGATTAAGAGCACACACTTCCATAATAACTGAGTTCTTTGTTCCTTTATAAAGTCAGTATAAAAGAAACGACCTCTAATGGTCCTACTCAATACACTCTAAGTGTACTAGTGTAATTATATAGTTAAGATAAACTAATACCTAATTACACTACGACCTTCCAATAGTTTGTTCCTTTCCATCTTGGTCGTGAGCTACTGTTTATAATTTATAAGGTACTGATAACATGATCCTCTGTGTGTGACACCACACACCATGTTATCTACAATATAAATTAATTGAATAACTACATTTATCATAAATGTAGACATTTGACCAATGTGATTCTTATCTCTAGATAAATGTTTATACCAAAAGCTAGGCTTTTAGTATACATCCTAACAGTCTTCACCCGTGCGTGACCACCTCGACGAGGAGAGCTCGGAAACACAAAGAAGCCGTCGAGATTCGAAGTTCTTCGAACCCTAGAAGCTTTCTGTAACGACCCACCTTCTAACTACTAGGCTGTAAGGCGAATCGCTACATTACTGCTAAGCTCTACTGTGCGGAAAACTGGTCTAAATTGAAATTTTACTCTACTATGACTAAGACAGCTGATAAGAAAGGTCTAAAGACCTTCTTTTCTGGTGTACACATGCTGAAAAGGGAACTGGACATCCCAACTGAGCTAGGGACTAGGAACTAAACTTCCCAACTAGCTGCCGATCGATCCACGGATCGATCAAATTCGCTGCGATGCTGTGCCCTGCTGGACCGGTCTGCGGACCGATCCGACAGAGGCTGGATCGGTCAGCTGACCGATCCAAGTGTGTCCGGATCGGTCTGCAGACCGATCCAGGCACCTGGAGACCTGGGACTCGCTACTGTGTTGCACTGGATCGGTCGGCTGACCGATCCAGGAGGATGCAGTAGCATACTGTATCTGCATGGATCGGTCGGCTGACCGATCCAGGAGGATGCAGTAGCATACTGTATCTGCATGGATCGGTCGGCGGACCGATCCAGTGGCACAATCAGGCTCTGATCGGTCTGGAGACCGATCAGAGTCTGATTTCACCCGGAAAATCAGACTTCAGCACTTTGGCGTGCCAAAACCCCACATAACCTCTAACTAATGCATCAGAAACTATTCTAACAACATGTAATAACATTCTAACATGATTACTGACATTTTAACACATTCTTTCATAGTTCAATGCGTCCCAAATCTAAATTGCATGAAAGTGAAAGTATCAAAACTAATAAGCTGAAAGTAAATGCTAACGAGTTCTAATGCATAACTTAAACTTGTTAGATCCCTGAGGTCTTTCATTCCAGTTCCACACACACACCCTCATCTGCATTGACCTCCAGCCTCCACTGCTAATCCACTTTTCTTTTACCTGTATCTGCAGTATAAGAAAAGTAGTATCTGTAAGCTAACGCTTAGTAAGAAACCATCTACCTCACAAAATCATGCATACGATGCAGTTATGATTTGAAAACATGCTATTCGAAAACATACTGGACAGGCTAGCATGGCATGGCATACAATCATATAAACATGGCATAGTGAACTAGTCATGGCATAGCATACAACCAATTATAAAGCTAACATAGAGAACTGAACTGAAATATAATACTGAGCTAAACTAACTAAACTGAAGCTGCAATCAAACTCAACTAGCATAACTGTTTTTGAGTTTTGAAAACTAATACATAATAAGTGAAAATAATAAACATCTTGCTTTGGGCCCTATGCGCATCCCTACTAGACCGGGGTTGCAAGTCCCGAATTTAGCGGGGTTTACTAGGTTGTCTGAACCTAGGGACGATGTGGGAGTCCAACCCAATGGATATCTAATCCGATACTGAAAATAAAATACTAATATCTATAGCTATCTGATATAACATGCTGTTTCTAGGTTATCTGAACCTAGAGCTAGGTTATCTGAACCTAGAGGCGACTGTGGGAGCCTACCCATTGGATATCTAATCCCATATAAGCTGTAGTGAGCAAAGTTACTAATTTAAATGCTACTAATGCATTTAACTGGGCTAATAAACATAACTGAAGGGTAATTAGCTAAACTAACCCCTTTTTCGAACACTTGGTGTGCTTCAACCCCTCTCTGCATCAGGAAAGACACCTCTAGGCACCCAACCGCGTCTATGATCTCCAACTGAAGGAGAATAAACGTGTCCGGCCCATCTAAAGGTGCTAACTAAATTCCTAATCTTCGAGAAGGGTTAAAACACATCCTAGGTGCCGGAAACTACACATATAGCTAATAACTAATGCATATAAACAAACGGAGCTATTATACCGCAGGTGAGGGGTTTCTTACCTCGTACGCTAATTTCCTTACAAATCTACCTGCTAGAAATTCCGGTGAAGACGATTTCTCGACGATTCCCTCGCGTCCACGCGCTCTACTCGTGGAGGAATCTTCCTTGTGTTGAAATCGTTGCCGGATGGTGAACTTGGGACCTTTGGAGAAGATCCCTAGGCTCTTCTTGAATTGGCGCCGAGAGAATGAGGAAGAGAGGAGAGGGGCGGCGTGGATGGGTGTCGGGGAGAAGGATTGCCGAACCACAAATCTAAAAATAACCCAAACCAACCTAATTCTCCTATTTATATTAAGTGGTTCAATTGAACCAACTCTAATATAACTAAAATCGGTTCTCTTTTCTCTCAATATGGCCCGGCTGGTTCACCGGTTTCTAAAGCTAACTAATGGTTTAGCGGACCCGAGAGGTCCCGGGTTCGATTCCCGCTTAGACCGTTTTGCTTAATTAATTATTTTTGCTACTTACGCTACTCGGAAAATTCCGGAAAAATATCTAAAAATTCCAGAAAAATCATAGAAAAATTCTAAAATAAATTCGGGAATTTTTCGGGCTTTACACTTTCCTTCGGTTGTAAGTCCAAGAACTCCAAGAATAGGTAAGTAGCTGCTCACTTGCGGTAGGAGTAGTTTCGAACTTTGTTTTTCTTCTTGAATCCGAAACATGCTATAAAGATTGTGGTTTTGGGTGTTGCTGCCGTGGGTTTCAAAGAAGGATCAGGAAATGGTTTAGTTTAATTGAGCATGTAGGATTGTGTTTGAGCCGAATCTATGCTTGCTAGGGATTTAGTCTTGTTTGAAATCTGAGATAAACGAATAAACTGTTTAGGTTTAACATGTGGTTTCGGTTTCTATTAGTTGAACATGAGCAGTCTTCTATTGATAATAGATGTGCAGATTTTATTTCTAATAGTATAAGCATCTAGTTCTTTTCAATTTGCAGTTTAGCAAGTATAAGATTTAGTTTTTTCTTACCGTGTAGTTTTAGTTTTCCTCTTCGTGCTCAAGTTTCAGATTTAGTTCTCTTTAGTTTTCCTTTTGTTAACCTTGTATCTAAGTATAAGATTTCAGTTTCAGATTTAGTTTCTTATGCTTTCTTAACTAGTTGGAACAACCCTTATATTTAGCATACAAGTTTAGATCTTTTTGTGCGATTAATGGGCACGAACAACCCTATGTTTAGCATTTTCTGTTTAGACCTTTTTGTGCTATTTAGAGGGCACGAACAACCTTTAATCTAAGTACATAGTATTAGTTTTCTTTGCGATTTTAACAAACATGATAAGCCCTGTTATTAGCATTGTAGTTTTAGTTACTTCGTTACTTTAACAAGCATGACAGCTACTCTCTAAGTGTATGCAGTTTTTTTAAGAATGTAGATCTTTCTTTCTTTAATTTATGTTTACTGTAGCATGCTTAGAGAGTTCAGATTTACTTTCCTTTGATTTATGTTTATTGTAACATGTTTAGAGAGTTCAGATTTGCTTTCCTTTAATTTATGTTTATTGTTGCATGCTTTAAAAAGTCAAATTTGCTTTCCTTTGATTTATTCTATTGATACCTGCTTAAAGAATCCTGTTGCTCTATAAAAACTCTAGGATCTACTTGTAGGTGGAAAAGATAAGAGTTCTATTAAACCTTTTTAGAGGATTATGAGAAGTTACGAGTAGAGAAAAGACCAAGGTCTAATTAGAAAAGATAACAAGTAATTTAAAGTAAGAGGCTAGTACCCGACTTCCGAGGTTGTCCTTAAACAAGTCCAAGTGACCAATTCCAAGGTCTTGGCCCTGGTAAGACCGAGGCCTTTACCCTCATAGGACTGGAGGCTCGCTGCCTCAGTCTCTATTAGAGAGTGCGCATTTTTGGTACTAAGCCTAGGCCCAAGAAAGAGAAGAAGAAAGTTAAATCTTAATTTCAAGTATAAGGCTATAAGTAAATGAAACAAGTATCACCTATGTTTAGAACTAGCAAAGTTT
Source organism: Zingiber officinale (assembly GCF_018446385.1). Lineage (NCBI taxonomy): Eukaryota > Viridiplantae > Streptophyta > Magnoliopsida > Zingiberales > Zingiberaceae > Zingiber > Zingiber officinale. Next base: position 133,802,212 of record NC_055997.1, on the reverse strand, counting down.
AGCTCTTTTAATTCTAAGCATACCGTATTAGTTTTCATTTGCTTTTCTTATGAGTTTATTGAGCATGATTAGCTTTAATTTATTTCCAGTATGTAAATTTATTCTTGTATATCATGAGTATGCAGATTATTTTAGTGCTTTGCTATTAGATGAGCATGTTTAGCTTTACATGTTTAGCATTTCAGTTAGTTGATTTCTTTGCTAATAGATGAGCATGAGTAGCTTTCTTCGTAAGCATTCATCTTTAGCATGTTTATATGTATATACATGCATATCGAGTTTTTGTGAGTTAGATAGCGCTTACTAAGCTTTTTGCTTATAGTTTGCATTTCCTCCTACTGCAGATAAAGGAAAAGTTAAAGTGTAAAGAGGAAGGCGACAAGGAGGATGCGTGATGGATGTATGTGATGCCAGGACTATGGAGAGATCTGGGAAGCTATGAGTTTTCATGTTTAGTGGATGAGAAATAGTTGAGTTGTACTTTATGGTTTGTGTCATTTGAGATTGCATTTTTATTCCTTGTTTTTATTGAGTTTATTTGTGTCTTAGATTGCATGCTGTGATGAGTCTCTGTGTAATAAGTAGTTATTTTAGTGTTTGACACTTATTAAACTGCATGAGTGTTTGATACATGTTCCAGCTGCCTGTGGCTGAAGTATATATTTTTGTATCTCAGTTTATGGTCACCGGTACAGGGGAGATTCTGCCGAAATTTTTCGGTAGGAACTTCTTTGGGGCTGTGATAAACCTAAGTGTTGCTAATAATAGCATAAGTAACACTAGTAAGTAGAGTTAGTAGTTAAGTAACGGTCATCCTTAGAGAGTAGTATAGTATAGTAAGAAGGGTGGTCGTTACAGTTGGTATCAGAGTAGTCCCATTCTCCAGCATCACACATACATCAACATCAGCCTTGCCGTCTTCAAGTAAGAAAGTATTTAAGTTATTTCTTTTATTGCTTTCCTTATTATTAACTGCAGTATAGAGTATTTGCTTATGAGTGCTTAAGTAAGATAGAAGTTTTTGTTTCTCTTTTCTTTATTCATATATATGTATATTTAGAAAGGATAGAGAAGATATCAAGCCTTTTTCTTTGCATAATTAGATGTCAAGAAGAGGACGTTCCCGTACTGCTCGTACTGAGGACCAGGTTTAGGAGAATGAAGGCCCAGGCTCAACTGAGCCTAATCTCTCTGAAGTTGTTGCTCAACTTCAGAGACAAGTAGCAGACCAGCAACAGGTGATTGCCAATCTGATGGCCAATCAGAAGCCAGCTCCTCCCACTCCCCCAACCATTAATGTGGAGACCCCAGTGGTGACTGAAGTCCCATCAGTTGCCCTGGAAGTCACCACAACACCTAGAAGACAAGAAGCATACCTCATCCAGTGGCTGAAGCTGAAACCAGAAAGCTTCTCAGGAACGACTGAGCCCTGGGATGCCCAGGCTTGGTTCAAAACACTGGAGGGCACAACGGAGCTTCTTGACTGGCCAGAAGTCGAGAAGGTTAAGTGTGCCTCTTTCTGCCTATCTGGAGATGCTCGTATGTAGTGGGAGCAAGTTAAGAGTAAGAGAGCAGTCAACCAGATGAGCTGGGTTGACTTCGAGACAGAGTTTTTACAAAGAATTCTTCCGTCAACGGATCACCAATAAACAGTATGAGGAGCTTATAGAATTCAGACAAGGTGACCTACCAGTAGAAGAAGCGGTCAAAAGATTCAACAGGCTAGCTCGCATCTGCCTAGAGTTAGTAAGTACAGTGAAAGAACGAGTCAGACTGATGCTCCGAATGCTGAGACCAGAAATAGCACTTAATGTGAGGTATTTCTTTTTATTTTCTTTCCCTTCTCCCCCAAACGTCGTTTCTTCTCTTCTCACGCGAAGGTATTTCTTTTCCCGTGGCACTGTTTCTTCTTCTTCCCAAAACCTCCGTCGTCGTCCGTTTCTTCCCCTCCGGTACAAAGGCAGTGGCCGAGGGAAACTTTGATTTTCCCCTTCCTTCCCGAGCCGCACCCCTTAACCCTTCCTCTTCTTCTCTTCCCGCACGGAGTAGCGCTGACACCACAAAGCGAAGATAGCTGAGCATCAACTACACGAGCTCCTCTGCCCAATCCTCTTCCTCTCGTGTTGGTGTGTCACGACCTTCAGACGTCAACGCCCAGCGTTGCCAACCACTGCCGCCACTGCACCTTTGCACGGGACGATCTTTAGCCAAGGGGGAAAGGACCATGCCCTAGATCTGTTCCTCGTTGCTGCACCTCTGCACAGTGTCGCTGCCGCACGAAACAGAGCCGACCATCTCCACACTGTGCCCTAGCCGATCTCTGTGCCCTAGTCGATCTCTGTGCCCTAGTTCCGAGCTTCATCTCCTCTTCAGAGTAAGGGGGGTTCTGGTAATGTGACAACAAGGTGAGTGGGTTGATGTTTGATCCGTGATCTCTGCTGCTTGATCTTCTTCTTGTTTCGTTTGATTCCAGCTGTAGGGAAGGAATTCAACAAGGTTGTGTTCTGTGGATCCAAAATTCTATTCTGTGGGGTCTTCGTTTGGTTCTGGCAGCACTCCAATCAGCAACTCCCACTCCAATCAGCAGCTCTCTTTGTTCCAGCATCAAGAGGGGTTGTGAATTTAGGTATGGTTCGGTATCAGAAGTTTCCTTGCTGTAATTTAGTTGTTTGGACTGATTCTAAGAGGAATCGATGTTTTGTTGTTCCTAAGGTAGTTGTCGACAGAAGCTTTAGGGCAGTGAGGTGGATTTCCAACAACCCACCTTGTTTACGGCTGTGAGTTTAAGGTAAGGGTAGGAATTTGACACGTTTTGTAGTTAGATGTTTATGTGTAAAGGGAATTAGGTTTGGATTTAATCTAATGGGTTGATTGGGGATTAAGTAACTAACCCTAATTAACTATTATATTTAAATAAGTAAATTGAGGTTATGTTAATTAGGGTTGTACCCTAAAATTAGTCTTAGGGATTTTATTTAGCAATTCTTATGATTGTAGCTAAATAAAATATGTATTTATTGGTGACGCAGGACACTGATTCGAGACGAGCATCTCGACGTCAGATTTGACTGGATTTGGACCTTCTATTTGAGGCGAGTACCTTGACCTATCTATTTTGATACGTCTTGTTGATATGTTTAGTAGATTTTTAACAAGTAGTAATAATTATATTTATATCTGCATCGACATGTCACTATTTATTTTCGAGCATGTTTTGTTTGTTATCTGATTAGCATTCATGCCCTTGTTTATTATTTATGTTATAGAGGTAGTGACATGTCATGCTTTATGATATACTGGACTGGTTAGATACCTTACTTGACATGTGTACCTAGATCATATTATTTGATCTACATATTTTGGTACACATTATATGGAGAGGGATAGGATCCGGTTATTTCCCGGCTTAGTGACATGCACCATCTTGCATGATTGCATGCTAAGCGGTTGGCAGCTCCATTATTGTTAAGCGCATCGCAGTTACATGGATCTGCACACACAACCACTCATGAGTTAGTGATTTTTATTCAGGCAGGGTGTGTTACAGCAGGTTGCTCTGTTTGGATCCGTTGGTCCGCTCATGGATAGTGTGATGCAGTGTGGTAGCCGGCAGGGATCCCTCCCCGTCATGGTGTACCGGAAGATGAGAGCATTGCACTCCCTCACTATGTTTGAGGTAGGAGGATAGGTGTACTCCGATAGCATCCCGTCCACTAAGTCACTTATCAAGAGCAGTGACGACAGAGTGCACGGTTGTCACAACCCTACCCACTTTGTCTCACTATAGTGTGTGAGGTGGCTGACTGGCAGTAGGGTGACCAGGACATGTTATTGGCATCATATGTATTATTTGCATTTATTGCTTGTGGTTGTTGCACTTTATATGCTTCATATTGGATGGATGCATTGTTTGACATGCATACAGGATTTATGATACTTTGGGTCTAACAACCTTGATATCCCTATACCCAGGTTCTGGTTAGTACATTTACTCCTTATCTTACAGTTTTGCACTTTCTATATGTTATATCAGGAGACTGTATGCATAGTTATTACTATTTGTTATAGTTTACTATGCATGTCAACTAGGTATTCGCTGAGTGTTAGACTCACACCCTGTTATTCCTATTTTCAAGTTGAGATTGTTCAGGAGGTTCTAGTCACTAGTCCCCCACCACTGCGCGTCGCGACAAGTTCGCACATTACGGTTTTCTTATTATGTTAGACTATATTTTCAGACTTTTAGCTTTTGACATATGGATATTGTATGGTTTTGTTATTTGGCGATGGATTTTCATTTGGATGTATGCTGGAGTTTTGTGCTTTATGAGTGTAGTTGAGTAGGATATCAGTTTTGTGCTTTATGTGTGTAGTTGAGTAGGATATCGATTTTGTGCTTTATGGGTGTAGTTGAGTAGGATTTTTGCGATGATTTCCTTATCTCTGCTTATGTTTAGTTGTTACTATTAAACTGCGTGGATGTTTGCTATATTTGTACTGTTATGTATTATTATTGTTCCGACCGTGTTGGCCGAGGTATATGTGACCCTGAGGGCATTGTAGGAAATTTCATATTGTCACCGGTACAGGGAAGATACTACCAAAAAAATTTTCTGACAGGGACTACTTGGGGCGTGACAGCTGGGACAAAAGAGCATAACCACGCAGTTGTATAATATGCAACCCACATAGCTGTAACAAATCACAGCAGAAGTCACAAAATAACTAATGCAAAACCATAAAACAACTCACTGTGAGCCGTCCCGGCTTGACACAACAACAACAAACCAAAATATAAGCAACTGCAAGACTCAACTCCAAGACAACATCGAGTTATTACAATACCAAATTCATAAATTCAAAACATAAGTAAAGCAAGAAATAAAAATCAGAAAATCATCCTCGGATGTGACGTGGGACCGATAGTCAGGATCCTCCAAGTGTCATTGTATCATCTTCTTGTTCCCTGGCGAAAGAAAAACCAGATCAAAGGGTGGTGAGTGCTAGGACTCAGGGGGTAATTGACAGATAGTGCATAAGCATAATATATAGAGAGAGCCAAAGGTATACAGTCTCATAGGAAAAATGTATCATGAACTACAGAGGTAACACATTGAATGTCCATACCTGAATCCATATACTAAGCTAGTAATAGAAAGTCAGGGGTAGTGAGGCATGCAATAGTACTGCTCATAACTACAAGAGTAACATGTGAGATATATATATACTACCAATATGTAAGTCAGTATCTAACACATGCAACAGGTATATAATTCAACATATGTAAGCATATTACATGGATACGATAAAGCAACTATATAAGTAAGCAATCAACAACATAAGCAATTATAATAACAAAAGCGTATGCACGGATGGTTACTCCTGTCCACCCCTCTACACCATAGCCCCTGTATGGTCGAGAGGTCGGGATAATGACAACTATACACACTCCAGCTACCACTACTCTCGAGTGGCCAAGTGGGTAGGTGTTGAGTAGCTAACTAGCTACGTAGCAATGGGGTACATGCTTCTCGTAACTTCAGCTACCACTACCTATGAGTGGTCAAGTGGGGGCATGACAGGACAAGCGACACGTACTCCAGCTACCACTACCAAGGAGTAGCCGAGTGTGCGGCTCTAGCCAACGTCTCTCTTAACCAGAAGGGAAACATGGTTGCTGACATGCATGCAATGATATGATGTGCAAGATACAACAATCATATATATATATATATATATATAGAAATCATGTATGCTACAGTAAGCCAACATGCTCAATAAGATATGTGAATAAACAGAAATTAAAGTAAATAAACATAGTATCTAGTATCTGTTAAGTATCATAGATGACAACGAGAGACTGTGACTACAAAAAAAAACATCCATATAGGAGCAGTTTGTTAGAAGCGATTTTAAGTTAAATCACCTCGTATTTATTTATGAAACCTATTTCTTAATTACATAAATATCTCTATCAAGTCTACTAGCTACTTTCATTTTCCCTAATTTTCTCTCTTTAACATATCTCTAAAAAATTTTAATCAATTAATTAAACAATACCAATTATTTAATACTTAACATAGTTATAAATACTTCTATATTTATATTATTGGAAAATTATTTAATACTTAACATTGTTATAAATACTTCTATATTTATATTCTCTTCTTCTTCTTTGCCCCATCTTTTTAATGTTACTATTTTTAGGCAATGTGGGATTTTTTTAATTGATTTTCCGTATAAATTTTATATATTTTGTTGTCACCTCAACGATTCGTGTGATTTCCATTCACACATCACCCACCGTCCATTTCACATCGACTAATGGTGTGGATTTACACTGCTCTACAGCAGCTCTATGTCATAAGATGATGTCGCTATTAAGTCCCGCTCACACCCGATCTATCTCCATCTTCTCCTCTAAGCTTCGTAGATCTCACGTTTTAGACTCTCCCGCATAATCCTTCACACGATCAACCCTTCTTTAATTTCTGGCTTCGGATACTCATTTGATTGTTCTAAAATTACTTCGAATTTGTGCAAGAATTTGTAGATCGACTGCTCGATTCCACGACGATGTCTGAAAGAGGGAAGGGAAGTAAGGGGTTGGGCAAGGGCAGAGCGCCATTGCAAAATGCTCCGTGACAATAACCAGTGCATCACTAAGCCGCTGGTCCAACACCTAGCTAGGAGGGGCGGTGTCAAGCATAGCAGTGGGCTCATTTATGAAAAGACTCGCGGAGTCCTCAAGAACTTGATCCACGACACCGTGACCTGCATGGAGCACACCCGGAGGAAGATCGTCAATGCCATGGACATCGTCTATGCATTGAAGAGGCAGGGAAGGACTCTATATGATTTCGGTGGTTAATTAGGCATGTCTCTTCTCTATAGAGAGAAGTTGAATCAAATGTTATGAGAACTACTAGGGTAGGATTTTGTAATATGTTTTGAATATAATTATGTATTTTTTCATATGAACAAGTGCCTCTGATAGAATTCTCATATGTTTGTAAATCACTATAAATCCATAATTCAAAAAAAAATATTTTTATATGTATTGTTTTATGACTGATTTAAAATAGTTTTATATTCACGACTGATTGAAAATAACTCCAAATTTATAGTTTCATCAATGATTTCAAAATGCTTCTAAAAATATTACTTTTGAGAAACCAATAAGCTTGGTATCAGGATTAGTTCAAAGTTGTTTCTATAATTAACGACTTCAAGAGCGGTTCACAATCATGTTGGGTTTTTCGGGCCGCGAAAATCGCTTTTCGCGTCACAAAAATCCCGAATCACCCATGCCACTGGATCTCGTGCGAAGGATAGATTTCAAAAATATGAGTACGAGTTTCAAACTATGATCTACAGTAGATCTACAAAGGAAAAACATTTATACCTTCGATGTGTGCCCTTTTCGTAATCCCGCAAGTCCAAGGTACGACGGATCTCAAGATTGTCAACGTAGACAATCCTCTAGTAGTATCCACACGAACAAGGTGTGTTCTCTAACACACAAGGATGGAGAAGAGAGCACCACAAGTGTGCTAGCACTTTCTAGGGCTCTCGGATAGGATTGGAAAGAAAAATGGAGAAGATGAAATACAAGAACACTCTTCTTCTTCTTCTATGTGACAATCACTCTATTTTTCTTTCATGAAACTCAAAACCACTCACCTTGTTTCTTCCTTGAAACTCACGGCCAAGAGAAGAGGAGAGGGAGAAGAGAATGACTAGAGGAAGGAGATGAAGTGAATGAGAGTTAATTCACCAAATGAAAAATAAAACTCTCCACCATTAGTGTGGCCGGCCACATGAGGTTTGTAACCCCCATGATGTGGCACACATATGTAACCATGATGATGTGGAGCATCATCATTGATCCACATCTTGCCAACTCACTAATGATGTGGCAAATAGTCAAATCAAACTTGACTCTCCATCTTCCTCTCAAGTCAAGTCAAACTTGACCAAATCTCTCCCATGGTTGATCTAACCCAACCATTTGATTCAAGCCAATTTAATATAATGAATCTAATTCATTTAATTAAATTGATTCAATGAGTCATAATCTAAATTAGACTCATTGAACACATGAATCAACTTGAGTCCAACTCAATTAGCCCAATTAGGATTACTCTTAATTCAATTTGATTCATCAAATGAATCTAATCCTCTTGGTTCATCATATGAACCTAATCTCCATCCACTTGTTCTTTGTGTGTGACCCAATAGGTTCTTGTAACGTTGGCAATGCCCCTAAACTCATTTAGAAGCATAAGTAATGAGCGGTATCTAGCAATACATCATTACTACCCAAGTTACAAGAATGTTGAGATTCAACATCACCTTGTGACTACTAATTGTGACTCCTCACAATATGTGACATTGTCCTTCTATCCTAGACATCTAGATTGATCAATGTGAGGCATAGACCGTGTCATCCTCTAATCAATCTAAATCTTGAACTCCAAGTAGACTCACTCGATCAAATGAGCTCAACATCTCATGTTGACTCATTTGGGCATGGCCATGCACTTCATGGTCTAACTCTATCAAGAATACCGATGTCGCTCCCGTCATATGGGAGGGATAGATCCCATCTATATCACTCACATCCCTCCGCATAATTTGTTACATACCCAGTAATCGCCTTTATAGTCCACCCAGTTACGGGTAACGTTTGACGAAACTAAAGTACATAACTCTTTATGTAGGGAACCATGGTGACTTCAGGTCTAAGGACTAATAGTCATACTAATAGCCACATGAGAAAGTATATGACACTCATATAACGATCCATGATACTTTCTCATGGCGGGTCATTCAGTATACATTCTCCAATGCATACCCATGTGTCAACTTGATATCTCCATATCCATGACTTGTGAGATCAAGTCATCGAGTTGACCTACATGCTAGTCTTATTGCATTAACATTGTCCATGAATGTTAATACTCGACTAGGAATGATTTAGAGTAGTGTTCCCTATATCATTTCACTATTGATTCAACCAATCGATTGATATAGGTAAGAACCTTCTACTCAAGGACGTTATTATACTTAATTTATTTGGTACTAATACAAGTAAGTATAATAACCAAAAACCAAATGCCTTTATTTATATAGAATATGATACAACAAGTCCAAAATACAATCATCAAATGATTGGCTCTAGGGCTCTAGCTAACAAATCATTCTTAAATTCTTAGTTTTAGAAGTGGTTTGAAACCATTTGAATATTCATGATTTGTAGGAGAAGTTGAAAATTGTTTCAAAATCAGTCTTATATCCAAGGCATGTAGGAGTGGTTTAAAATTGTTCTTATATTTAAAGGGTTTTAAAGTGATTTGAACTGCTCCTAAATTTATAGCTACAAACGTGGTTTGAAACTGTTGTTATATGCACAACATGTAAGATTGGTTTCCAAGCGTACCTATAAAGAATAATAAGAGTGGTTTTCCAACTTATATCAATGGTTGCAAAAACCGCTTCTATAGGATATAGGAGTGACAACAAAAGGAGCATTTTTGTAACCGGTGGTAAAAATATAGGAGTGGTTGAAAACCGCTCTTGAAAATTAAAAAAAAAAAACTGCACCTATATGAGTGTTTTTTTTGTAGTGTGTATAGATATGAATCCGATCAACTCAAGGATCAAGCAGGTAAGTATCAAACTCAGGAAAAATATGAGTAGAGTCAAGATAAATACAGCATCTATTCGAATATCTAGCTCATGCACCGAACTACAGAATCAAGGTAAGAAGTACTCGCCTTTATATGTCGATTGTGCTAAATAATCCCACGTCGAGACGCTCGTTTCGAATCAAAGTCCTGCAAATCACATGATGCACAATTTGGCTAATTACTTGCAACAACTAGCTAAATCCCAACCCAGACTAATTAGGAAAAACCCTGATCAAATCATTCATGAATCCTTTAATATTTCCAATCATAATCTACAATCCATTAATCCATTAAATACAACTTAATCAATTTCTACAGTCCATTATAACATCTACTAAACATCATGAATCCAACTCACATAATTCATCTAACAACTTAGTTAATTATCTAACCAACAAATCCACCAATTTAGTTTTTGCAATAACTTCAACCTGAATTAGATTTAATACATAAATCAACTCCAAAACTTACCCAAACTCAAGTAGGTTGCTGGTGGCTCACAATCAAAGAGTAATTTTTAGCTGGAAAGATGGCTGGAGCTATGGATTGCCCACAAACCATGATAGCAGGAGCTATATGGCTGATTCAACAACTACAAGCATCCAAACAAATTCACCTGATTTTAATCACTCCAAAACCATCACAAACCTATCATAACCTCAATCGATCTCATCAATCACACAAAAAGATCAAACAGGTTTAGCCTAACATAATCCCTAATTCTCACCTAGTCCGACGGTGGCTGGTGGCGGTTCACGGCTAACAATAGTGGCTCACTAGCGGCGGCACACAGTTCTTCTAGCAATAGATCAGAACGATCTGCGGTGGCACACAAGATGGGTGTAGCGGTTGGTGGCTAAAGGTGGAATCAACATCCATGGTTGCCGGATCTGGTGAGTGGTTGTGGGTTTTGTTGGCGGCGATGCTTGGCTGAATCGAGGCGATCAGTGACCATGCAAAGGGTGGTAGCAGGTGGTGGCTGCGAAAAAGCGCCGTGAAAGGTGGTGCTCAAGCAATGCTCGGCTTGCTCACATCGATGGAGAAACAACGTGGTGTGAACAAAGAAATAGCGTCGTTGTTCGATGCTTGAAGCCCCTCCGACAACAGCTAGATCACAATCGGCCGAGGACGAATGGGGTCTGACATTGAAAGAGGAAGAGATGCTGAGGTGCGTCGGCGATTGGATCTGAGGTGGCGGTGAGATTCGAACTTTGGTAATCGAGGGAGAGGGAGCGGCTTTCTGTGCGAGAGAGAGAGAGATTGGGAGGAGAAGAGTTGAGTCGGCAGCGTGGATTTAGATCACGGGTGAGGAAGAGGATCGGCGGAAATAGGACGCATGAGGAAACGGATAAGGAATTTAGAATGTGTGGAGAATGAAAGAAGAGAAGTTTTATATCAACACTAAACTTAGGTTTAATTTAATTAAATCCTAAGTTAATTTCTCAATTAACTCTCATCTTAATTAGGTACTCTAAATAAGTCCTCTCCTAAATCTAACCGGTTTCTTTTTTTTAAACGTGTTATATGAACTCCATTTAAATCTTGAAAACTTTCTAATATTTCTTAAAAAATTAATAAAATTATTATTCTAATAACACTTATTATTAAATTTATCATATTTTAAAAAACACTAGATGGGTGTATAATTAGTCTCAGTGGGCCAAGAACGACGATCAAATGTTAGGCAAAATAAGGAAGTTCCAGAAGCAAAGAGTTTCTTGGCGTGAAGGAAGTTCCAAAGGTGTAGAAAACTTCCTGGCATTAAGGTCAAGTTAGTAAAGAAGTGCTAATACCTTGAAGAATGAAGGTGAGCACGAACGCAAGATGGAAGTGGCTGAAGAAGGTTTGTTAGTTGACTGAATTAAGGTGTATAAGCCGACTGGAGGATGAAGATAATTGGGCACTAAATACAATCAAATAATATATATGTTTTTTGTTCTTTCTGATTTTGCAGGCAATCGACAACTAGGAATTAGTAGATTGATGTGCCTTGACCAGTTGATTGATGAACCGAATGGTAACAATCTAGTTTATACATTGATGCTGGAATACTAACTCACAATCATCAAATGACTAACAGCTATGGGTTTGACTATATATATGGGGTCCAGGCAGCTCAAAACTAGTGCGGGAAGGCTTACTACTAAATCTTTACTTTCCTGACTGATCAAAACTTCTATTTTTGTTATCTTTTTAATTAATCCCATTAGATTCCCTAGTACTCATATTTTTCATCTTATAAGTAGGAATTATTTGTTTCTTACCAAGGAGGATATTATGTATTCTTGAATTTAATTATATAGATTATTGTGTCTCCACTAACTAAGTTTATAAAAATTTTGATCGGCTATTCTCTCCTTTAGTCTACTCTCCTCTCGATCTTAGACATGCAATTGACTTTTGGAAAGAGACAGGAGATGCCTTGGTTTGTCGGAATATATATTCTTCTCGATCTTTGACAATCGACTTTTGGAACATTGACTCCTTATCTCTTTCCAAAAGTAGATCGAGAAGAGGGTAGAGTGAAGGGGAGAATATCTGATATATATATTTTAAAATAAAGTTAGTTACAACGGAAACACAATAACTTAAGGTGAAAGCGTAGCTGTTTAGTGGATTTACGTTCCTTTGCTAATAAAATTCACAAGTGTTCCACTGTTCAATGAGTCTACAAGAAAAGATGTTCTTTTGATTTTTATTTTTCATATTTAAAATTTACAAGATGCTCAACTCAATTACTACCACTGCTTTTACTCTTCCAAAAGCCTAATTTCTACTGCTACGCTCTCCAAAGCTTTGCTTTCCCGTGCATTATCGACAGTAGCGCATGATGAGCAATGATGCCAATTGCAACAGTCAAAGTGGGGTTTCATGTCGATATGGGCTAGCTTCTCAATTATTTCACTCGTTGATATTATTGTCATTTGTTTCGAGATAATTTATTTTATGTTATGCACAACATAAAGAAATATTTCACAGATGCCTATAAATCAAATTGAAAGTTTAGTAAGCTGGGCATCGGCCAAGAGATGAAGCCTGCAGCATCTCTCCTCTTCTTTCTATACCTCATTGTGTTTGTTTTAAGCTCAGCGTCACGAGCGAGTAATATCAAGCTTAAACGGAGCCGATTTCCGAAGGGATTCATCTTCGGTACTGCGTCCTCAGCCTATCAGGTTAAGTTTGTAATTTATGCTCAAATAACCATCTTTGAGTTTCTATGTAATACATGATCAATGGACAGCAGTATGAAGGTGGTGCCAAGGAAGGTGGGAGGGGGATGAGCATATGGGACACCTTCACTCACGAACATCCAGGTCTTCTCTTGATAACAGTTTATAAATTTTATGGTAGAGAGAGAGTGAGAGAGAGAGAGAGTATGGTCCAAATCCCAGATCTGATCAATTATCTGCTGGAAATCTGTGTGTGTATGTATGCATGCTTTTCTTGTTGCAATAATCATTCCTTCAAACATTTTGTTAACTGAGAGAAATATATGTCTTCAAATTCTAAGTTTCCGTTATTTTCTTTTCTACTTTTTGTTTCTCTTCACTACCTAAATAAATAAGAAATGCATATATCAAAAGATTGGACAGCAAAAAGGCCAACAAAAATTTATATGTACTTTAATTTTAATTAAAAACTGTTTGCATATGAACTAAGCCGTCATATTTGGCCGTAGATTCTTGCTTCTTAGCTTTGTCTACTTAATTACCATGCATTATCTAATCATTAGCCAACGAGATTGGGGTCAAATAGATATGCCAACATAAGCATATTATCGAATCATGACTTTTCTTGTTTTCTATGTCATCAACTTTGATGCATATGTGTGTTTTATAATGACTTCTAGTTTTTTGTCCCCTCATTAATTTTGAATTATTTTATTGCCAACTTTCTAAACTAACTTTACAAAAAAAAAAAACAAAACAAACCCAAGTAAAATCTTTGGAGTGAGATGAATGCTTGCAATTGCAAAAATGCACAATGATTATAGATTTTCAAGATTTAATTCTAATTCAATGGTAGCGATGACAGAAAAAATTATCGATAGGAGCAATGGGGAAATTGCGATTGACTCATATCATCGATATAAGGTACACATTTTTTGTGTGAGCATTGTATCTACTGTGTATATCAGTTGCTAAACAATTGAATTGGCGATTGGAAATCTAAATTTTCAACACATTTGAATTAAATCCCCAATCCCAAAAAAGAGATGAGTTTGGATTCTCATTCCAGTGTATCTATATTTGGAATTTTTGAGTTGATTGTTCTTGATCATTTGCAGGAAGACGTAGGCATCATGAAAGAAATGGGTCTGGATGCTTTTAGATTCTCCATATCCTGGACACGTATTTTCCCCAGTCAGTATTTAATTTGTTATGCATTCTTGCATTGCCCAAATTTGGATAACCAAAACGCATTGAATTTTCATTTTCATGGCAGATGGAAGCCAAAGTGGGGGAGTGAATAAACAAGGCATTGAGTACTACAACAATCTCATCGATCAGCTCTTAGCCAATGGTATGATATTAACTCCTTTTTTACAATGCTATTTGGAATACTAATATTATTCAAAAAAAAAGTCTGATTTTATTCATTTTATGATACCTCAACTAACACCTATGACAAATCAACTATGCCATCAACTATAATGAAACTATTGTAAGTATTATAAGCAAATTATCACAACATCACCTTCTACATTGCTAATATATAATGAAATTTAACTGTAGCACCTCAATGAAGAAGTGGCACTTGAAATTGTAACTTGTGACTAGTTTAGAGTTCCAATAAGAAACTCTAGAATAGTTAGCGAAGAGTCAGTCATTTTTGAATTTTTTTTTTAGAATGTTTTGAGTAAAAACAAAGATAAGTTTACCTATCATGTTTTTTTTCTTGTCTATTTTTGACTGTATGGAGAATTGTAACTTAAGCAAGAAAGATTTATTGAATTTGATAGACTCACATACTCGAAACAATGGTCTTACTTATATGTCCACGTGACTTGACACATTGGTCTTACTTATCTAAAAAAGATTTTGGAACATGATATAGGTTCATGTCTACTGGATTTACTAAAAATTTGGAAGGTGCATAATTTTTAGGAATTTTTCTAATTTGTCCTTGGTGATTTCTAATGTACCAGTTGATTTTACCATAATTTCTAAATTTTGGTTTTTTAAAATTGTTTGAACATGCATGATCATTTTTTAACTTTTCGATTTCTATTCTCAATTTTTTATTTTTTATTTTCTATTTTTAAATTATCAGACATTTCTAAGGTGCATGAATTGGCTAAGGTTATTTTTATCTTAGCATTTTCATTTTCTAGTTATAGTATAGTCTTTGAAAGCATTTTAATAAAATTGAAAGACTGCTTGGAAGATAGTGCACGTATGATGTAGACCATATTGCTTGTCACATAGTACGTCAAATTAATTAATTTTGAAAATCCATATTAAATCAAGAAAAGAGATGTAGCATAGGTCCCAAGTAGTATTTTTTTCCAAGTTAACTAGCCAATGTGTGAATGATTAAGTTGTGATATTCCTTTTTGAGGTTTTCCAATGAAATGAAGTTTTGGTTACTGCTAGATTAGATTTGAAATGGCAAGTTAACCAAACCGAGTGCAATATGATAAAACGTATTCTACTACAAAAATTAAATCTAAACAACAAGTAACTAAACGGCATAAGACCAACTAAAAGTAAACGAATCTAACAGCAAGCTAACCTAACAAATGAATTAAATCTAAGCAAAGAAAAAATAGCGTCTTAACTAAAACTGTACTAAATGGCACTTGTCGAAATAAACCTAAACCCCTTGAAGCTTAACTGAACCAAGTGAAAATAATTCAAAGGAAACTTAACTTCAGAGCAAACTAATCGATTAGAAGTGCAGAAATCATGAATTGAATGCAACTAAACTCTTGGTTTTGGATTAAGCACCATTGGAAACTGTGAACAAGACTTTGAAGTGAGAACTTAAAACTCAACAGAACAACACGAACTCAATTCAACATCTATATGCAGAAATAATGTGTGTAACATTAGAATCCCTAATCTAGAAAGGAAAACCAAAAGAACAGAATTTAAAATTCCATCTACTCTAAAGTGCAGAATTATATTTGGGTTTTGTTCGCATGAAAAAGAGAAACAAATAAGAGCACAAGATCTAACAATAGAATCTAAGATCTAGATTAAGAAACATCCACAAACTCAAATCACAAATCTGATTCCATCTCTATGCTGCAATGCAAAGAAGCTCTTGAAAACTCCCTTTGAGCAATCACAAGTCAGATTCAAATTCTCGGCTAGGAATTTAGATTTGCGCAACTCGTGGAAACCTCCCTACAAGCTCGCTATCACATTGAAAGCTCATCGCTCAAAGAACAGAGGAAGAAGAATTGATCGTGATCGCCAATCGATTGATCGGACCGATTACGAAGTCGTGAGCAAATTGGAAGATGGATTGGAAGCAGAAACTCTGGGAAAACTCCTCTGAACCTTCTGTTGACTGGTAGAGCCTTCATATCGGGAAAACTCCCTCGATCTGAGCTCATCTGTGGTGTGTGATGCATAGGAATCGCGGACAGGAGAACCTCCCTCTATCACGGTCTGTTCCTTGGACGATGATCACTGGTCGCTCAGAATATCGTCGGCGATGACAAAACTTGTTCGTTGATCTAGATGTGGATGGTGCTTGTGTCCCGTGCGCTGGAGCAGACGATGGTGGCACGGTGAACAGTAGCACAAGCCACTGTTCGGCGTGCCGAAGATGGGTTTTTGAATTCAGCCTGAACCGGTTCAATGGATTGGTCTGGTTCAGATTCAACAGTACTTGGCTCGAGTCAAATCCAAATCCAAGCTAGCCAATTTGAATATATCCAAGTATAACCAATGCGTCCAAAATATTCACCTACACCCAAGAGTAAAATATATTAAGCACAAATCATGAATTAAGGAATTAGATTAACTCAAGATGTGCCTTACTTAGCAAAAACTAACTCACAAATCAATTCCTCAATCAAAATAAGCTCTAAAACCAAACAATTTCAATCAAAATATAGTACCACCTAACCACATCATCAGCATACCTCACTTACTGTTAATGCAATCGACCTAGGTTTAATCGGTACGATCATGGTTTTGATGTGTGTGTCAAAGAGTTTAAGTTAGACTTTCATATGTGTTTGATATGTGTGTGTTGAGTCTTGCAGGACTTGGTAAAACATACATGAGGAGCTTGGTGCAGCTAAGCTTGGGAAGCTCATCCTAAGGCTCAGATCCTTGAGTCGTGAAGGATGGTGTGGAAGACATCCGAGGGACCGCCGGACGAGGAACAACGGAGTAGAGCCGAGGGAAGTGGACTTCAAGGTAACGTGAAGGATGAAACAGAGAGGAGTCGCGGGCTCGGGTGCATCTGAGGGACGAAGGCCGAGGAAGATGACTTCAAGGGTGACTCCGGAGAGAATGAGTGTGAGTGTGTAACAAGGTGCAGTCCAGTCGGTTGCAACTTTTAGCAGTCAACTGCACCAGTCGACTACATGTTTTAGCAGTCGACTGCACCAGTCGACTGCATGTTTTAGCAGTCGACTGCACCACTCAACTGCATGTTTTAGCAGTCGACTGGCAGCGAACAGAAGCATTCTGTTTGCTCATTCAGCAGTGACCAGTCGACTGCTAAAACTAGCAGTCGACTGGTAAATGACTGTTGGCCAACAGTTGGTGCTACGAAGTAGTCGTTGGCTACCTCCGACGGTAGCACCAATCGACTGATGGTTTTGCCAGTCCACTGGTGCCGAGATGAGTTGATATGATGATCAACTATCTCCTCTTATTTATAGGAAGCTTTGGGGCTTGAAGGAGGTTACTCATGCTTATTGAATAACTCCTTAGCAATTGTCCAAAGCTTCCAAGTCATTCTCTTCCTCCTAATCTAAATCTTCATCTTGTAAGAGGAAGAGAGCTTTGTGAGAGGTTTTACTCCACCGAGAAGGAGTAAGCTCTAGCCGGAGATTGCCAGGGATTGATCCACCGAAGGATCAAGGGTTCGTCCACCTCAAGGACACGCCATGGAGTAAAAGCAAGCAATCTCCGAACCACATAAAGAAATTATGTTAGCGTTTGTATTCTTGCTTATCTTTATTGCTTTAGCTTTTGTATTTCCGCTTGCGTAAACTAATCTTGTAGAAAAGCAATCGATTAGGGGGTGACCTAGCTATCCAACCCCCCTTATAGCCGGCCACCGATCCCTTACACTTACCTCATGTTGTGATGCTTCCCCTTCATCGAGCTTTCTTCTGAGGATCCTTCCCCTTCATCGATGCTCATTTCTGAGCTGCTTTCCTCTTCTCTTTGATGGTTTACCACTAGGGCTAATTCGATGTATTCTTCAACTTCAAATTCTGATGATGACGTTTCGTCCCACATCGCCCTCAGGGTTTTGAGCTTCAATTTTGTTGGTCTTTTGCCCTTGTTCTTTAGTTTAGGGCAACCGTCCTTGATGTGCCCTTTTTCATTGCAGTTGTAATACCGGACCTTCCTTCTACTATGAGATTGTTTCTTAGCATGCGTCTTAAATGTATTAGATTTAATAAATTTATTAAATTTTCTTACCATTAGGGTCGTTTCATCTTCATCAATTGATGCTTCAGAGTTTTGATCTTCCTTCTTGGCTTTCAAGGTAAGGTTTTTATTCGAATTTTCAGTTTCTTTAGGATCTGCACATGGAGTTTTGTGAAGTTTAAAAGTAGAAAATAAATTCTCTAGTGTACTTACCTCGAAGTCCTTAGATATATAGTATGCATCTACTAAGAATGATCATTCTAGAGTCCTTGGGAAAGCGTTAAGCGCGTACCAGATTGAATCTCAGGTCATTACAGATTCTTCAAGATTGTTGAGCTGAGTGATGAGTTTTTTGATACGTGCTTGGAGTTGCGCTACTTTCTCTCCACTGTTCATCCGAAGGTTCATTAGATGGGTTTGGAGGATGCCCCACCTTGTTAACTTAACTTCTGAAGTACCTTCATGAAGCTCCAGGAATTTATCCCAGAGCTCTTTAGCGGAGTCATAGTTGTCGATTCGATTGACCTCCTAGGGCGGAAGAACACTCGGCAGATGGAACTCTACTTTACCGTTTACCATGAAATCAAGTTGTTCTTTCTTTGTCCATAAGTACTCTTCTTTTTCAGCTCCATGTTGGTCCTTGGGGGCTACAAAATCATATTTTATAATTAAAAAAAAATAAAATTTATTTTTTTAAAAAATACCTCCATCTGGCGTTTCCATTGCACGAAGTCTCCGTCAAATTTCGATGGGTGAATACTTGCACCAACCATCGTCTCTATACTTCAATCGACAGTTAGTCCTTCTGAAGTGATTGGACTCTGATACCACTTATTGGTATAGCGGGACCGGTAAGAGGGGGGGTGAATTGCCTACAAAAATAATAAATCTCTTTCTCGATCCTTTGATTAGTAATACAATTATAATAACAGTAATAAAACTGAACTAAACAACTTCAAAGAAAGACTTAAGAAGGCCAGAAATTAACTTAGTTGTTAATCCAAGGCAGTGAAAGGCACTAGAAGATCTCCTTCATTGCAAGTAGAGAAGCCTTTTACAGACGTTGACAGCTCAACAAATATACTAGGAAAGAGTACAAGAGTTGTTGTTCAATTTGTTGAATATTTTCTACCTCCAGGAGCCTTTTTATAGCTCCTGAAAAATCCTATCTGTGGGTGGAAGACGCCTTCAAAAGGTTCAAGGTGCCTTCAAGTGGATAAAGTTTTATCTACAATGAAAACAAACGATTACTTGAGGTCGGTACTGTTCACTGAAAGCGCCTTCCAAGCCTTTGAAGGCGGCTTCGTACTGTTTATGGAAGGCGCCTTCAAAGTGTTGGACCCTTGGGCGGCTGGCTAGAGGGGGTGAATGGCCCTGCAAATAAAAATGAACATTCCTCGAACTTTTATAGCTTAATTATACTTAACACTTGCATAAACAAAAATAAGAGATTAAAAATAAAAGGCACAATGGATTTACTTGGTTACAACCAAGAAAGTTGTTAATCCAAGGAAAATGAAAGTACACTAAACTCTCCTTCAAGCGGAGAAGTCTCTTTATAGCAATTAAAGCACTCAGTTACTAAACAAGATTGAAAAGAAATAAATTACAAGTGTTGTTCTGATCTTTTGGGACCAAGGTTGTATTTATAAATCTGGTCGGGGCGCTTGGAAGGGTTCCAGGCGCCTAGGAGGGGATAAATTTTTATCCCCATCGCACCAGAATGCGCCACATCGCTTTCCGAATAAAATCTTGCTCTAGGCGCCCGGACCCAAGTTAACATCATGTTAACTATTTGGTCTGGGTTCTTCCACTCCGGCTCGGCTTGCTTGGGTCCAGGTCTTCCACTCTAACTTTGGCTCCACTTGGGTGATCTCGTCCATTCGAAATAGGGCTCACCCGAACCCAACTTTCAGCCTTCGAGCAAACTTCCTCTCTGGCTTCTCGTCTCTCGGAAACGTCACATGCCTCCTTCTCGTCCACCTACATACTCTTCCACAGCACCTCGTACCTCGGACACACCTAACCCGTTGGCTCTCTCCTGTATCGTCCTTCTCGTTAATTGCATCTTTCGCTTGACTTCTTGTGCTCCTAAGTTCCTGCACACTTAGACATAGGAGTTAAATACCAACAGGACCTAACTTTACTTAGTTGATCACATCAAAACTACCACGGGATATTTACACCAAGCCTTTGAAGGCATCTTCGTACTATTCATCTGAAAATGGTTAACTTCTCTTGTTAACTATTTTTCGCTCCGCTCACTTGGGTGATGCTCCGGCCGTCCGGAATTGAGCTCACCCGAACTCAACTTCGGCCTCCTCCTTGAGCAGCCTTCCTCCCCGACTTCTCGTCCCTCGAACTGCCTCGCAAATTCTTCTCGTCCGCCGGTGTGTTCTTTCGCAACATCTTGATGTTGACTATATTACATGTCACGTGGAACTTCAAATTTTTAATTGTTGAAAACCCATATTAACTCAAAAGTAGAGATGTAGTATAAGTCTCAAATCGTATATTGTTTCAAGGATAACTAATAAGTGTGTGCATGATTTAGATATGGAATTCTTTTTGGGTTTTCTAATAAAAATGAGTGTTTTGGTTTTGATTCATCTAAAAGAAAGTATTCGAAAATCTGACAAGCAATGTATGGCTAATCATGCGAACACATTGAAAAGAAGAACAGAGATGACCTCCAATTCAAATTAAACTACGTACATTAACAAAGTAATCTTAACTTTTTATTAAACTCACATTACAAATTGAATTCAACTAATTCTCAATAGTGCATTAGTAAAATCCTAATCCTTTCTAGTTGAGTGACAAATAAGATTCAGAAGCAAAATCAACAAAAATGGTCTTGAACTCAACATGATCCACTTATTCGAACTAAAACCTAGCTTTCGATTACTATCACTATTCAAATTGCAACTAACCAAATGTAAAGATCAAGGGTGTCTGATTTCAATAAAGGAATGGATAAAATGTTATTACAAAATATAGGAGTGAATAGAAGAAAAATTACAAGTGCAAGTAATTAGATCATCGAATCTGAGCAATTGAACTTGAAATTGAAAATAAAAAAAACAACATTCCATAACTCAAATCCGAGATCAAACTCCTTCTCTTTGTCATGACATAGAGATGCTCCTGGAGACCTCCCTTCAAACAATCTCTGGAGAAGATCCAAGCTCCCAGTCGTGCAGACGACACTCACAACTCTTGGGCACCTCCCTTCAAGCTAGCGATATGCTGACAAACTCAATGCACGACGAATTAGAGTATTGTAACTGGTATGTGCTCACCTGGTCGATTGATCCGATCGATTCAGGAGTCGCATGTGAAATGACGGACAGAATGAGACCAAAAACGTCGGGATAACTCCGCCATCATCTCCGTTGGATGATGGAAATTGAAAATTGAGGAAACTCCTTCTGATCTACGACGAGGCAGGGGAACGCAAGTGTAGGATCGAAAAGCGCTAGGGAGGGAATATCGCTCGTGACTAATTCGTTCATTTTAAAATAGTTGGCTAAAACATGTAGCGGAATAAGAACAACTAAAGAAAAATAATTACACAAGTTGGTTTTACTTGGTTCGGAGTCTATGACGACTCCTACCCCAAGGCCACACTCATTGAGTGTTTATTTTGGGCAATTCACTATCAATATGAAATATTACAAACGAGTACAATAATTAAAGTGCTATCAAATATTATACCGACAATAATTATGTTTGAAATTGAGAGCTTTTGGTCATCGGAGTAGTGTTATGACTTCGCAGGATCGTCTTGTTAGCAGCACATGGAAGAAAGATTGCCAATTTTAGAGATATGTAAGATTCAACTCGTGACTACCTTAAATAGCCCGTTGAGGGCGCCTCCAGCCTTCATAGAAGGCGCCTTCAGCTAAGGTTCTATCCCTAAGTCCACAGCGTCGATAAGCTCCGCGATGTTCACTGCTTATCCACCCGAAGGCACCTTCAAGCTCTATGGAAGGTGTCTTCCATTAGCTGTCCAAGACACCTTCAGCATACTTGGAAGGTGCCTTCTGCCCTGCTTCCTGCGTAGCTACATCCAAGTTGCTCGAGGCTCCTCCAACAGCCCCGGAGGTGCCTCAGACACTGTTCATCCGAGCCAAACATGTCCAATTCGCTTCCTGCAAATTAGGTTAGTCCAAGAAATCAATCATACCTTGCAAAATAAAGTTAGCATAATATAGACATGAAAAATAAAGCTTTTGACAGTCTTGGGACTGTCCGGTTTTGACTTCAGATTTCACCTCCGGAAACCTTAGGTAGAACCGACGTCCACTGTTCCTTCGTCGAGGAAAGCATCCTCACCTACTCCTCTCAGGAGAGTTTACCTGTTGTCATATTGATCCTTCAGATCAACTGAACTTTTGCTCAACGTCCGAAGCTTCTAGTCTTCATGTTGGGCGTTCGCTTCGCGATTCGTCCAGACTTTCACCCGGTTCGCGACACCAGGATTTCAACATAAAGTCCCCGACTCTAGGATTTTGCCCCAAGCCCTCGACCTGCCAAGACTTTCTGCCTAGGGTTACCACCCCCTAGGACCTAGGGTTACCACCCCCAGGGTTTTCCACTTGCCTAACCGCAGTTAGTACTTTTCATCACCTAGGGTTACCACCCCTAGGACCTAGGGTTACCACCCCTTAGGGTTTTCCACCTGCCTAACCGCAGTTAGGACTTTTGCCTAAGAACACTTAGGACTTTCCTGCAAACTTATTCAAACTTGTCAAATAACAAATAACCTTAACTTTGAACCCTTTAACGTAATCAAAACACAGGTTCGATCATCTGGTGCTTCCCACACCAATATCGCAATCGGGAAAACTCCACCTGATGTGCTCTAATCTCCGGCGGATGGTTCCGGTAGCTCGAAGTTCATCGTAGATGAAGAAATCAAATTGCTCAGATCTGGAAATGAAACGGGACTCCGCCTCGTGCTACTCAGGAAGAAACTGGCACGATGAACAGTGATGAAGCCACTGCTCACCATGCCGGCTTTGCATTTTTAAATGTTGGAGTGAACCTGTGCATGCACAGTAGTTAGATCTGGTTGGGTTCAACAGTGGCTCACCTGGTCTGAGCCCAACAATAGCTCACTTGGTCCAGCAAGCTCAAAGCACTGGGTACAAGTTCAATTGGCTCGGTTCAATAGTAGTTGAGTACGGATTGAGCCTAAATTCCAAGATAATTAAATCAACCTCATTGAATATGCCCAATTCTTCTGCTACAAATCAAATTAAACATGCTAAGCATAAATCATGAATTACAAATAGTAAATGAGGTTAGCTCAAAATACTCCTTGCTTAGCAACAAATTAACTCACAAATCAATTCCTCATTCAAATTAGTCTCTATAACTAAACAATTCCCATAAAATAAAATTCCACAAAAACACATCATCACATCTCGTCCTTCGGATGCACTGAGTCCGTCGACTCCCTTCCCGTGTCATGCTTCTCGTTGGTTACGTCTTCCGCTCGACTTCTTCTGTTTCTATGCTCCTGCACACTTAAACACAAGAATCAAATACAACAGGACTTAACTGAACTTGGTTGACCACATCAAAATTATCCAGGTGTACTTACACAACCAAGCGTAATCCAATAAATCTACCCGACCTAGTGGACTTACATAGGCCTTATTATGTAAGTTTACCTAACCTACTAGACTCACCTAAGCCTTATTCTATATGTCTACCTTGACCTAATTAGATTTTCCCTTTACTAGTTGATCCTGTCCGAACCAGAAGTCAACAGACGCTGGGCACGTGACGCTCCAAGGCTCGCTGATGTAGGTCTCCAACTAGTGTCGAGATGCTCCGGCTATCCTGCACAGAAGTCGAGCCGGGAAGGGGATTCCCAGCGACGACCCTCCGACGCTCAAGTCAGGTAAATCACGATGAACAAGGTGGCTCCAGAAGTCTCAGAGTACATACCAGAATCCCCTGTCGATGAAACCTGAGGTTCTTTATATAGAGCTGTGAAAGGTTTGGGCACGCGTACCAAGGTGCATAAGTGTCCCCTGTCCTATCCTAGGTATGCGGCTGTCAGAAAGTTTACCTGTCCTTTCCTAGGTACGCGGCTGTCAGAAAGTTTACCTGACCCATATCGCTACAGTCAAAGCATGCCCTCGATGGGACAGCAGAATCCCCTGTCACAAGATTTGGAGCATGACACACACGTGAAACCTACAGGTTGTCAGAGAAAGAAATCCTCTGGCCCTTTCCTTTGCTCCAAACTTGTAGTCCGAGCGGAAAGAGACCTAAACATCCGACCGGACATCCGCAGTGGTTTACTTGTGCTTTGTGGAGACTAACAAACAGGGGTGCTTTATGACTGTGATCGGTCAAAAGGTCAGCTCGGTCCATGACCTTTTTAACTGAGCGTCGGAACCCCGATTTGACAGGGTGCCTACCAACTATGAGTGCAAACCGGCCGGACCCTTCCGGGTACTCGATTCCATCGGCCGGCCGGCAGTCCGGTCGGACCACACTCTCCCCGGGTGGGAGGCTGCTCCGGTGACTTCCACTTGGCGTTGACTTTGCAGGGGGGCCCGCTCTTACTACCGGATCACTTGCCTTCCCTTCAAGTCTAGTCGAAGGAGGCGAATAGTCCGACTGACTGGACTGTGAGTCTAGCCGAACGACTCCTCCATGCTAATACTCTCCGCCCGGTCAGCCGTAGAGATATCCTTGAATGAATCAATGATGGCTTTCGCGGATCTCCTTGCGTTCTGCGCCAATCTTCGACATCAATGTCGATCATACCTTCATTAAATGCTCCGAATGATTGACTGCCACGTGGAGCAATGCCATCAGAGTACGGAGGCGGTTGCATGATATTTTGATGTGACCGAAGCAATTCGAAATAAACGGCTAGATGTATGCATTGATTCCCGTGACCTGGATCCGACGGTGGAGGCCGACCGGCCCTCACCCTATAAATTCTTCGTTTCCTTCTCGCCTTCACACGCCTGTTGCTCTCTGTGCTGTGGAGCTCCGGCGATCTTGTTGCTGCCTTCGACGCTCTCCGGCGCCTTTCCTCGATTCATCTCCCCTCAGTAAGGTTTTAGATCTCTCCTCCTTCCTTTCCGGTATCTAATCCGTATTTCTTCTCCTAGCTCGAGTCTTTGAAATTCCATTCCTTCGTCTTTGGAACTTCCTTTTTTGATTTCTTCTGTCCGGATCATGGCCAGTTCTTCTCATCCCGAAGAACAATCCCTGCGATCTCGTTTCGAACAACGGGATTTTGATATTTTGGCTGACAATTTCGAAATCCCCGAGGATATCGAAGTTCGCCTAGCTGGTCCTGCCGCTCGGCCACACAGACCGCCGCGCGGTGGTTTCTGTGTCTTTCGCGACCAATTTACCGCCGGTCTGCGGTTCCCCGTCCATCCTTTTATAGCAGACGTCTGCAATTATTTTGGCGTGCCGCTCGGAAGTTTAGTACCAAACACCTTCCGTCTCCTCTGCGGCGTTGTCGTTTTGTTCAAGATTCACAACATTCCCCTCCGACCGGAGGTCTTCTTTTATTTCTATTATCCTAAGCAAGCCGAGCCGGGCACCTTTATGTTCCAAGCTCGGCCCGGTTTGGTCTTCTTCAATAAACTACCCACTTCCAATAAACATTGGAAGGACTATTATTTCTACCTCCGCATGCCCAGTCAGCCAAACTTTCCGACCCAGTGGCAAGTCAGTCTACCTCCCCCTCCCGAACTGAAGAAATTCAAGACCCGACCGGACTATCTTCACGCCGCAAATGTACTAGCCGGTCTACGACTTGACATCAACAAGCTTCTTCACGAGGGAGTGATGTACATTTTTGGGCTGAGTCCTATACGGACCCCACTTCCGACCGGCTTCGGTAAGAACTTTGCTTTGGCACTTGCTTTAATTGCTAATCGATTTCTTTTCTTTCCGCCGGTGATCATGGACTTGATGGCGGCGTTCTAAAGAGAAAGGCACGGTACTGGAGGCCGTGGCATGAAAGCGCTGGGTATTCAGTCGGTCGGTTCTCACGAAGGAGAAAGCGGCACCCAGCTGAATCGGCCGCCTCTCAACAGCATGTGGACAGCGGCGCTACCCTCCAGGGAACCAACGGCCCCGAGGAAGGGTCCGTTCGGGAGGAGGATCAGCCCGCAAAAGAGACGCCGAGTGGAGACCCCACTACGCTACCTCCGCGGTCCAACCCTCCGACCGGCCCACCGATCGCTGCGAAAGGCCGAGACCATTTCATCGGACCGGACGCCTTCGACGACGACCGGCCGAGGCCACTCCGTCGACACTCTCCCCGCTGCGTTCGGTCCAACGCGTTCGACCATCCATTCGCGGTCTTCTGCGCCCGCTTCTGATCCCGGTCGGGCACGCACAATACGGGTTACTCTTCATCTTCCGATCAAGAGTTGCCTTTGCGGTGACCCGCGCTCGAGCACACCGTTACTTTGAAAGGGCCCTCGCCGAGATGTGGGCCGACGCTGAGTAGCAATGATCCCTCTCCGAACTTAGCCAACAGCCACATGCAAGCTGGGGGTAAGTTCTTCGTTGTTTTTGTTTTTGTTTTACCTAAAATATTTCCGCTCGGCTTCTAACAACTGCGCCTTCGTTTCAGAGGTGGGTGGAAGAGATAGCAGTTTCCAACCGTCTGGCTATGGCGGACGAGGAGATAAGGCAATTGCGGGCGGCAGGTGGTCCGAGCGGCTCCCAAGGACCTTCCTACTCCGAGCTGCAAAAGAGTGAAGAAAACTCAAACTCGCTGGCTGCTGAGCAGAAGAAAACAGTGATCGTGCCCACGCCCTAGCCGAGTCCGAGCGACAGGTT
Source organism: Zingiber officinale (assembly GCF_018446385.1). Taxonomy (NCBI): domain Eukaryota; kingdom Viridiplantae; phylum Streptophyta; class Magnoliopsida; order Zingiberales; family Zingiberaceae; genus Zingiber; species Zingiber officinale. Next base: position 133,775,109 of record NC_055997.1, on the reverse strand, counting down.
AAGTCGACACAAAGATAACTCGCCACCACTCGGAAGAACACGGCCATCTCCGATCCGAGAAGAAAACGTGGAGGCCCGGGGCGGAGTTGAAGATAAAGGAGCCGACGGCTCGATCGGAGAAGGCAGCTCGCCTACCGATGCGAGAAGATTGAACGTCCGAATGAGGCCCCGACAAGCTCCGGGCAACCTTCAAGGAATACCGGGATGCCGAGCCGAGCCGAGTCGCCGCTCTCCGACAAGTTACATCCGATCGCCGAGTTCTCGGAGAAAATTTGCGAGCGGATGTACTCGACTTTCGCCACTATGACCTATCTCAAGTCGAAGGGCCTTCTTCCGAGTCCACCAATATTCCAGCCGGCGATCAAGTGGAGCTCCTGAGCAACATTCCGAGGGACCTCTACGACTACATCGAGTAATTTTTGTAATTTCGCCACTCGGCTGAACATGAACCTTTTTGTACTTAGGCCACTCGACCTAAGGTTCTAATTTTAATGAAATGCTTTCCTTTCGTGTACTCTATCTTTTTGCACTGTTCCCTGGCTAACACTTGTACGGTCCGCTCGTCTTCTATCACATCATACCTTGGGCATTCGAGGTGCATTCTTCCAGAATGAAGTGTTTTCCCCAGCTCTTCCGTCCGGCCGAATATCAATCTGGGCTGCTAGCCAGAATCGCTCGCTATAAGCCGATCCGAACCTTTTATACCTCGAGTCCGATCGGAAAATAGCTTCGGTCTGACAATCGGCGGGGAATACGAATAATCGCAGTGTCGACGATATTCCGCTCGGATTATTTATAGACGCCGGCTCGTCTCTTGATTTTTAACGACGGTGCTCGTCGGCGCGGATATTTATAGCCGGTCGGCGCGGCTCTCGATCTTTAACGACGGAGCTCGTCGGTATTCCGCTCGGAGGGTTTATAGACGCCGGCTCGTCTCTTGATTTTTAACGACGGTGCTCGTCGGCGCGGATATTTATAGCCGGTCGGCGCGGCTCTCGATCTTTAACGACGGAGCTCGTCGGTATTCCGCTCGGAGGGTTTATAGACGCCGGCTCGTCTCTTGATTTTTAACGACGGTGCTCGTCGGCGCGGATATTTATAGCCGGTCGGCCGTGACCGCAATCTTTAACGACGGAGCTCGTCGGTATTCCGCTCGGAGGGTTTATAGACGCCGGCTCGTCTCTTGATTTTTAACGACGGTGCTCGTCGGCGCGGATATTTATAGCCGGTCGGCGCGGCTCTCGATCTTTAACGACGGAGCTCGTCGGCGCGGATATTTATAGCCGGTCGGCGCGGCTCTGCGGTTTAACGTCTGGGCTAGACGGCCGTCAAGGCTAATTTTGACACTTCCGTTCGGAGTTGCTCTTCGCCTTTCCCCCAGCTTGGATGATGCCCTCCTGGCCGCACGGCTCAGGATCTACTTCATCGAGTATTTTGGCTCGGATAATATACCTCCGTTCGAAGGGTACGGGGCCTTCGATCTTCGAGCGTTTGGCTTGACCAATTTAATTCCGGCCGAACGGCACGGGTTATTTGCTTACAAGTCTAACCACATAAACCTCCCGGCCGATCGGCCTGGGGGCCTTCGCGCTACGATGATAATGCCTTATATTCGCTCCTTTGACTTTTCATCTCTGCATTTCAAGTATTTAGTCGAAAAATGAAATACACAGGGTGATTTACAGTGATACACCTTTCACCCTGCCCGGTAAGGCTGGAGGTGGTTCGCGCTCCACGGTCTATCTAGCTGCCGTCCGTCTTCCTCCAGATAATACGCGCCCGAGCGGAGCTTCTCGATGATTTTGAAAGGGCCTGCCCATGGCCGGAAAGTTGCTGAGCGGCCAACTGTGAATCCGAATAGAGAGTTACCCGACCGGCCCCCACATGTCGTGCCGCCTGTAATCCGGCTATAAGGGCCTCATACTCTGCCTCATTGTTGGTGGCCTTGTAGTCCAGCCGGACGGATAGGTGCATCTTTTCTTCCTGGCTCAACGCCTACTTCGACCGGTATGACAGCCTCACCGCCATATACCAAATGGAACGGTGTGACTCCCGTCCCTTCTTTTGGCGTCGTTCGGATAGCCCACAAGACGCTCGGCACCTCGTCCGGCCAACTCCCTCCCAAATGGTCGAGCCGAGTGCGCAGAATACGAAGAATTTCCCGGTTGGCGACTTCAGCTTGACCGTTGCTCTGAGGATAGGCCACGGACGTGAAATGTTGCTCAATGCCGTAGCTTTGGCACCAATCCTCCAACATCTTCCCTGTGAACTGCCGCCCGTTGTCGGACACCAATCGGCGAGGGATGCCGAACCGACAAATGATGTCTTGCCAAATGAATTTTTAACCATTTGCTCAGTGATCTTTGCCAGTGGCTCGGCCTCCACCCACTTGGAGAAATAGTCTACCGCCACTAGCAAAAATTTCCTCTGCCCGATCGCCATCGGAAATGGACCTACAATATCCATTCCCCACCGATCGAACGGACATGAGATGGTTGATGCCTTCATCTCCTCTGCACGGTCGGTGGGAGAAGTTGTGATACTTCGGCATGAAAGGCGTGTTCTTACAGTGAGCAGCATTCGCTTGTAAAGTTGGCCAAAGTATCCGGCCAAAAGGATCTTCTTGGCTAACGATCCGCCCGGATGACCTCCACATGATCCTTGATGTACTTCCCGGAGGATGTCGAGTCCTCCGAGCTTACACATTTTAGCAGAGGCGAGAAAGCTTTCTTGTAAAGTCGATCTCCGATGAGTGTAAACCGACCGGCTCTTCTTCCGAGGAGCCACTGCATATTCATCGGATGGTGTGGTGCCCGAACGGAGGAATTCTATAATAGGTGTCCTCCAGTCACTTGGAAACGCGAGGCCTTGCATCCGGTCGACATGCGCCACCATCAGCGTTTTTTCAATTGGCTGCTGAATGGCGATCGGCGTTATTGAGCTCGCGAGTTTGGCCAACTCATCGGCCGCCTGGTTCTCCGTTCGGGGAATCTTCTGAATAAGCACCTCTCGGAAAGTAGCTTTGAGTTTCTCAAAGGCCTCAGCGTAGAGTTTAAGCCGAACACAGTTGATTTCAAAGGTGCCGGAAAGTTGCTGAGCGGCCAACTGTGAATCCGAATAGAGAGTTACCCGACCGGCCCCCACATGTCGTGCCGCCTGTAATCCGGCTATAAGGGCCTCATACTCTGCCTCATTGTTGGTGGCCTTGTAGTCCAGCCGGACGGATAGGTGCATCTTTTCTTCTTGCGGTGAGATAAGTAATATCCCAATCCCGCTTCCGAGTCGAGTGGAAGACCCATCCACATATATCTTCCACAGAGCTTCCGGCTCGGGCCTCTGCACTTCGGTCACAAAATCAGCCAAGGATTGGGCTTTAATCGCCGAGCGGGGCTGGTACTGGATGTCAAACTCGCTTAATTCTGTCGTCCACTTGATAAGCCGTCCGGACGCTTCTGGATTCAACAGGACTCTTCCGAGTGGACTGTTCGTCAGGACAATGATTGTGTGGGCCAAGAAATACGGTCGAAGGCGCCGAGCGGCTAGAACCAATGCAAAGGCCAACTTCTCGAGCCCGGTGTAGCGAGATTCAACATCTTTCACCGGCTGCTCTTCGCCGCTCGCCCTCACAAGTGCTGAGCCTACAGCATGTTCAGTTGACGACAAATACATATACAGTGACTCACCTCCGATCGGCTTGGCCAGTACAGGCAGGGAATTCAGATATGTTTTCAACTCTTCAAATGCTCGGTCACACTCTTCGTTCCACTGGAACTTAGTAGCTCTGCGTAGGATCTTGAAGAATGGCAGGCTCCGGTCGGCAGTTTTGGAGATGAATCTGGACAAAGCAGTTATCCGACCGGTCAACCGTTGCACTTCCCTTGTGTTTCTGGGAGGAAGCATGTCTTGCAGAGCTTTCACCTTGTTGGGATTTGCTTCGATCCCCCGCTCGGTCACTATATACCCCAAGAAACGCCCTCCTTTAGCTCCGAACAGGCATTTCTGGGGATTTAGCTTGACTCCATATTTGCGCAGTGTTCGGAAGGTTTCTTCCATATCCTTGAAAAGATCGGCCGCTCGGACGGATTTGATAAGAATGTCGTCCACGTAAACTTCCAGGTTCCGCCCGATCTGCTCCTTGAATACCTTGTTCATCAAGCGCTGATAGGTGGCCCCGGCATTCTTCAATCCGAACGGCATTACATCGGCTGTCACGAAGCTCACCTTTTCTTGATCTTCGCGGGCGAGCGACAGGTGATAGCCCCGGTAGGCGTCGAGCATGCAATTAACTCACAACCGACCGTAGAGTCCACCAGCTGATCTATCCGGGGCAGAGGATAAAAATCTTTGGGACATGCTTTGTTTAAGTCCCGAAGTCAATGCAACGCTTGTTGCCCGGCTTGGAGACCAATACCACGTTAGCCACTCGGGAACGCACCTCGCGTGTGGTAGGCCTCCAGTTTCTCTACTTCCGCCGGATTATGGCATTACGCTCGCGCTAAAATCTCTTTTTTTCTGCTTTACTGGCCGAGCGTCAGGTCGGACATGCAACTCATGTTGCGCTAGGCTAGGCGAAATTCCGGGCAACTCGTTTGGCGACCAAACAAAGACATCATGATTTTGCTGGAGGCATTTGAGCAGCTTCGTCTTCTGTTTGTCCTCTAGAGCCGAGGCGATTAAAGTGGTGGCCTCCTAGCGGTTCGGATGGATCTTAACTGCCTCCTTTTCAGCATAAATTAAAGCAGGAGGTTTCTCGGTTATGGCGTGTACCTCGATTCGGGGAGCGGAAGAAGCTTCGCTCGGATCATCTCTATATAGCAACGCCGAGCTGCTAGTTGATCTCCCGCACTTCTCCAACTTTGTCCTCCACGGAAATTTTATCTTCGGTGGAAGGTTGAGACAACCGCTCGGAATTCGCCGGTCGTCCCAAAATGACGTTGTAGGATGAGGGAGAGTCAACCACCACAGTTTTTGTCCTGGTCCTCCGAGCGGCTCTTCTCCCGTGAGGTGGCCAACCGGATTTGTCCGACCGGTTCATTGCTCGTAAACCCGTAGAGCGGGTCGTCATTGAAGCAGCTCGGCTTTGCAGCTGATCGAACGCCTTCTTGAATAGTATGTTGACCGAGCTCCTGTGTCAACAAATATGTGAATGGTGTAATTTGCTATTACCGCTTTAATGAGCAGCGTCGTGGGGTACTTCTACTCCTTCCAAGTCTCCGGGCCCAGTGATTTCGGTCCACTTGCCCGCTCTTGGCTACAGCCGACCGTATGGATCTGCAGCTGCCGAACGCCGCCTTTCTTGCTCGGTTGGAGTCTCCTCCGGTCGGCCCACCAGCAATAACGTTGATTTCGCCCGGGAGTATTGCTCTGTTTTCTTCCTCCCGAGTGGATGGTCGGGACCGTTCCCTGGACGTCCGGCGACTCTCCTGTCTTGGGGATCTATGCCGATCGGACGTATGGTGATGTCGCCTCTCTATGCGGGTCCGGTCGGCTTCCTGGGTCCTTTGCCTCGTGTGGAGGGGAGGAGACCGTCGTTCGGCTCCGGGAACAGGATTGGACACAAAGGGAAGGCTTCGGCAATCCCTCGTGTTGTGCGTATCCGTTTTGTGGAATTTGCAGAACATTGGGGTCCACCTCTTCTTTGGCTTGGGCCGAGCGGCAGCCACTTCTTGCACGTGCGATCTGGTGTGGGGAGATCGAATTGCTTCAGCCCTTGGTCCTCTAGGTGGTTGCTGAGCGGAGTGCTGCTTCCGCTCAGCATGAACGCTCGGTTGGAACTTCTTTTTCCGAGCGGCTTGCGCTTCTTCCACGTTTATGTATTCGCCCGATGTAGCATGTGACCATAGTCTCGGGCGGCTTTCGGAGCGACCGGAAGAAGTCCCCATCAACAAGGCCTTGTGTGAAGGCGTTCATCATCGTTTCCGATGTGGTCATTGGGATGTCCATCGCCACTTGGTTGAATCATTGGATGTAAGCTCGAGCGATTCTTTTGGTTCTTGTTGATGGCGAACAAGCTAACGCTTGTTTTCGATAACTGCTGGCGAAGTGATGGAGGAAGGCCGTTAAGTCCTGAAGTCGGTGATGGATCCGTCCGTGATCTGGAACCACCGTGGCCGATCCCAAGAGCGTGGTAAGGAAGACTCGGCACTTCACTCCATCGGTGTATTGGTGGAGCGTGGCGGTATTATCAAACTTACCCAAATGATCATCCGGGTCCGTTGTTCCATTATACTCGCCGATCGTAGGGGGCACGTAGTGCTTGGGCAGAGGATCTCGCAGAATGGCTTCCGAAAATTGGCGGTTGGTCCGCTCGGGAGATGAGTCCGTCCGGGGAGCTTTCCCCTTCCTGTCATCCCGCCTTGGCATTTCATCTGAGGAAGATCCTATATCTCTTCGGGCTGGCGTGGCTCCAGGGGTGCGAAATAAGGCCCGGTGGAATGCGACGGTGGCTGGAGGTGCTTCCGCTCGGCCCCCCGACGCGGACGTTGCTTGTTGCTCCGCCCGCTCGGCGGATGCTTTTTGCTTTTGCTCCACGAGTTTGGCGGCCCTTATCTCGACCAGAGCGTCGAGTTCCTCCCTTGAAAGCGTCACCGTGTGCTGTCGTCCAGCCTCGTCCATTGTCTCTGCTCGGATGCAGGAGCGTTCCCACAGACGGCGCCAATTTGATCCTGTCCGAACCAGAAGTCAACAGACGCTGGGCACGTGACGCTCCAAGGCTCGCTGATGTAGGTCTCCAACTAGTGTCGAGATGCTCCGGCTATCCTGCACAGAAGTCGAGCCGGGAAGGGGATTCCCAGCGACGACCCTCCGACGCTCAAGTCAGGTAAATCACGATGAACAAGGTGGCTCCAGAAGTCTCAGAGTACATACCAGCCTCTCCCTGTCGATGAAACCTGAGGTTCTTTATATAGAGCTGTGAAAGGTTTGGGCACGCGTACCAAGGTGCATAAGTGTCCCCTGTCCTATCCTAGGTATGCGGCTGTCAGAAAGTTTACCTGACCCATATCGCTACAGTCAAAGCATGCCCTCGATGGGACAGCAGAATCCCCTGTCACAAGATTTGGAGCATGACACACACGTGAAACCTACAGGTTGTCAGAGAAAGAAATCCTCTGGCCCTTTCCTTTGCTCCAAACTTGTAGTCCGAGCGGAAAGATACCTAAACATCCGACCGGACATCCGCAGTGGTTTACTTGTGCTTTGTGGAGACTAACAAACAGGGGTGCTTTATGACTGTGATCGATCAAAAGGTCAGCTCGGTCCATGACCTTTTTAACTGAGCGTCGGAACCCCGATTTGACAGGGTGCCTACCAACTATGAGTGCAAACCGGCCGGACCCTTCCGGGTACTCGATTCCATCGGCCGGCCGGCAGTCCAGTCGGACCGGCCATCTATGGCCGTCCGTCCGGTCGGACCACACTCTCCTCTGGGTGGGAGGCTGTTCCGGTGACTTCCACTTGGCGTTGACTTTGCAAGAGAAGGGGGGGCCCGCTCTTACTACCGGATCACTAGTCATCATGTCAACCTTGACTTGACTATACTTTACCCTTGTTGGTCATCTGATTAACCTTGACCTAATTATACTTCTATTTTCTAGTCATCCAGTTAATCTTGATTTGACTAGACTTCACACTTATCTTACTTAAAAACATTTAATCCTATTTGGATCAATCCTTTGTCAAAGTTGACCAAATATAAGTATATTGTCAAACATCGAAGCCTTAGAAGCTGATTACACTAACACATAGGTCTTAGGATCCATCTATTCTTATTATCTCTTCTTCAGATATTCTCTCCCAAACCTCATAGATATTCTCAGGTCATAAATTAAGTTTTTATTTCTATCCCAACTTGAAAGATCATATTCATCTTATTATCTCTCCCAGACCGTAGAGATCTAGCTAAGACTCAGATTGAGTTCTTATACTTCCCTAGGTTCAAGTTCTTCTTATTATATCTCCTAGACCTCAAAGATCCAACCAACTGTTGGGATTGAATTATTATTCTCTTCTCGACCTCAAAGGATCTATTTTTTTTCCTCTTCCTGACTTCAAGGCTTTGCTTAGGTCATGAGATCGAGCTCTTCTTAGTATCTCTTCTAGATCTCAGAAATCCACCTAGATCTCAGGATCTTATTTTCTCCCCAACCTTAGAGGTCCTCTAGGTTATGGAATCAAGTTCTTCTTATTATCTTTCTCAAACATTAAAGGTCTGCTTGGTCATAGGATTGAATTCTTATTGTCTCCTCGACCTTAAAGGCCCCCTAGTTCACAGGATCAAGTTTTTCTTATTATCTCTCATTGGATTTAGAGGTTCATCCAATTCTCAAGAACTTAATTCTTTTTTGAACCTAACCTCAGAGATCTACTCAAGTTGCTAGATCGGGCTCTTATTATCTTTCTTAGACCTCAGTGGTTTACCTAGCTCTTTGGATCAAGTTATTATCTCTCCTTGGTCCCTATGGATCTAGGGCATTCTGATGTTTGCCCCTTACCTCATCTTGGGACTAAGCTTTCTTGCTTTGGCCCTATGATTTTGGGGTTCAACCTTCGAATGTTTCTCTCCTCGGCCTCGTCTTAGGATCAAGCTTTCCTCGTTTGCCCTTGTGGCTCTACGGTCTACTTCTCCACACAATGTTCCATTAATTTAATACAATTATTATTCTTCATCCCAACAATTTTCTTATTCAAAGTTCACATATTATACATTACAAAATCTATTTGAGCATAAAGATTTTAGAAGGGAGACTCATCAAAGCCTCTTCGTTACACCAACAACTTATTCCTATTGCTCTAAGGACCACTTTAGCACCCTACAAACTTATATATCTTGATTGGGTCTCATAAACCTTGTCTCCTTGACTCGACTTAAATGGGGGGACTAGTGATACCCTTGGTAGTTACCTCACCTAGGTACCATGCTTACATTGTCTTCTTCCATGTCCACATCAAGAGACTGAACTTTCGAGTCAAGTCATTATGAGCTCTCAAGTCGAGTCCTCCAGCTTGAGCTTTCCAGTCCAAGTAGTCTGAGTTTTCCGATCTCCTCCTCCTGAGCTCCATTCTTGAGTTTGATATTTTCAATTTGAGATCTCTATCATGAAATCTTAAGTTTGAAATCTCTAATCCATCTCTCTAATTCAAACCATCCAGTTTGAGTTATCAAATCCAAGTTCTCTAATCCGAGCTATTTTGCCCGAGATCTCCGGTCCGAGCTCTTTAGTCCAAGCTCTCTAATATGAGCAATTATTAATCACTAGTAAGTATGATCCACTTTCAACATCTATGGCTACAATGGCCACTTAGGGCCTAATAGTGGCATTTATGGAGACAATTATGAAACGAGATTAATGGATGAGATAGTTGGATCATTTCTAGAAGATTGTCGTCATGGTTTCTATAAGTTTCTTTTAATCTACAACTATAAATACCAAAGGGGATTGATGTTGGACTTCTGCCAAGGGCTCTCCTTTTCATTCCCTATGAATCTAGGGTTAACATTCCGATGTCTCTCCCAAACCTCATCTTGGGATTAAGCTTTCTTGCTTTGCCCCTATGATTTTGGGGTTCAACCTTCGAATGTTTCTCTCCTCAACCTCGTCTTGGGATCAAGCTTTTCTCATTTGCCCTTGTGGTTCTAGGGTCTACTTCTCCACACCAGGTTCCATTAATTTAATACAATCATTTTTCTTCATCCCAACAATTTCCTTATTCAAAGTTCACATATTATACATTACAAAATCTATTTGAGCATAAAGTTTTTAGGAGGGAGACTCATCAAAGCCTCTTCATTACTCCAACAACTTCGCCCTATTGTGCAAAGGACCACTTTAGCACCCTACAAACTTATATATCTTGGTCGGGTCTCTTACACCTTGTCTCCTTGACTCGACTTAAATGGAGGGACCAGTGATACCCTTGGTAGTCACCTCACCTAGGTACCATGCTTACATTGTCTTATTCCATGTCAACATCAAGAGACTGAACTTTTGAGTCAAGTCATTATGAGATCTCTAGTCGAGTCCTCTAGCTCGAGCTTTCCAGTCCAAGCTCTCTAATTTGAGCTCTTTAGCCTAAGCTTAGAGCTCTGTAGTCTAGGCTCCTAGTCTATTCTTCCCGATCTCCTCCTTCTAAGCCCCATTCTCAAGTTTGAGCTTTTCAATTTGAGATCTCTATCATGAACTCTTAAGTTTGAGATCTCTAATTTAAACCATCCCGTTTGAGTTCTCAAATCCAAGTTCTCTAATCTGAGCTATTTTGCCAGAGATACCTAGTCTGAGCTCTTTAGTCCAAGCTCTCTAATATGAGCAATTATTAATCACTAGCAAATATGATCCACATTCACCATCTATGGATACAATGGCCACTAATGGCCTAATGGTGGTATTTATGGAGACAATTATGATAACGAGATTAATGGATGAGATATTTGGGTTGTTTCTAGGAGATTATGGCTATGGTTTCTATAAATTTTTTTTAATCTACAGCTATAAATACCATAAGGGATTTATGTTGGATTTTTGCCAAGGGGCTCTCCTTTTTCTCCTTTTCATTTCTTTTATCAATTAATACATGTTATTGACTTGAGCATCGAAGGAACTTTGTCGGACCACTCCGATGCCCCTCTAACATTTGCCCCCTTGTGCACAGGATAGACTATATAGGGTAGACTTAGTCTGTTGGGATTTATAGTGAAAAATAAATTTAAAATGTAGTAGAAATTGATTCCTCCATATATCTATGTGAATGCAAAACTACTCTGGTAAGTATTCTAGTGAATATGATTATTACCTTTGATGCATGTGTTGGTGCAATCGACCTAGGTTTGATCAGTACGATCATGATTTTGATCTGTGTGTGCCAAAGAGTTTAAGTTAGGCTTTCATATTGGTTTGATATGTGTGTTTGAGTTATGCAGGACTTGGTAAAACACACATGAGAAGCTTGGTGCGACAGCTTGGGAAGCTCATCTTAGGGCTCGGGTCCTTGAGACGGTGAATGATGATGAGGAAGGCATCCGAGGGACCGCTGGACGAGGAGCAACGGAGTGAAGCCAAAGGAAGCGAGCTTCAAGGCAATGTGAAGGATGGCATGGAGAGGAGCCGCGAGCTCGGGTGCATCTGAGGGACGAAGACCAAGGAAGAGGGCTTCAAGGGCGACTCTGAAAAGGATGAGTGTGAGTGTGTAACCAAGACCAGTCAACTGACAGAAGTTGCAGTCAACTGGTCCAGTCGATTATGCAGTCTACTGGGAGCGAACAGAAGCATTCTGTTCGCTCAGCCAGCAGTGACCAGTCGACTGGTACTTTCATCAGTCGACTGGTAAGCAACCATTAGAGACTGTTGGCAGAAACCCTGATTCTACTAAGTAGTCGTTGGTTGTGTCCAACGGTTGCACCAGTCGACTATTATGCAGGGAATGAGTTGTCTAGTGATCAACTCTTTCCTCTCTATATATGGGGCATTGAACGAGGTTACTGATCTTGTTGATACACTCCTAGTCTTGGCCTTCAATGTCACGCCCCAGAGGAGTCCCTGTCTGAGAAAATTTCGACAGCATCTCCCCTGTACGGTGGACAATCTGAAACTTTTCTACATCCTCATATACCTCAGCCACAGGCGGCTGGAATAATAACAATAAATAAAAACAATCACCACGCAGTTTATATAGATATTCAGCCTCTAGCTGTCACAACCACGCAGTTAATAATAGTAATCACAAACAATAGTACTCTGACTCGAAATCCACCCTACTCAACTACACTCGTAAAGCTCAAATCCGGCGAACTCACCTCTTCTGCCATCCAGGCAGGCATGTAGTAGAATAAAATCCAAATCATACCAAAAGTCCATCAAAACGAAAGGATTCCATACAATATCCATATGTAAAATCCAAAATAAGACTAAAACAAAGTCTGATAGAGCAAAGCTAAAATAAAATATCCAAGTATCAAATCAACCAAGTCTAAAACATAGTCAAATGAGAAGCATAAACAAAACCAAAGATAACTATAGCTGATGGTCTGCAGGGGACTAGCAACTGGAACTCTCTCTCCCGACAGCATCAACCAGAAATATAACAATAATGGAGGCGGGGTGAATCCAACACTCAGCAGGTACAATTGATATGCAAAGTAAAGAAATAACACCTAACACTAATCATGCGTACAGTCTCCTAATATAAGAAAGATAAAAATTTGCATCTGAAGTAAACAGGAGAGGAACTGTACTAACCAGGACCTGAGTATAAGGACAAACAGTCCGAGTGGTATAGGAATCATGTATGCATGTCAAACATAGGTATCCAAACAATATGCAGCATATAAATGCAGCAAGCACAAACACAAACAATAAATGCATCATGCATATGATGCCAATGATGCGTCCTGGTCACCCCTGACGCCAATCGATCATCTCACACATAATAGTGAGGCCGAGTGGGTAGGGCTGTGACAACCGTGCACTCTGTCGTCACTACTCCTGATGAGTGACCGAGTGGACGGGATGCTGTCGGAGTACACCTATCCTCCTACCCCAAATCATAAATGGGGGAGCGCAATGCTCTCATCTCCCGGTACTCAAAGACGGGGAGGAATCCCTGCCGGATAACACGTTGTGTCACACTACCCATGAGCGGACCAACAGTGCCTAACAGAGTCCCTGCTGCAACACACTCAGCCTGAATCGACCACTAACCCATGAGTGGTGGTGTGTGCAGATCCATGTAACTGGCGATGTGCTCAACAATAATGGAGTGGACTATCGCACAGCATGCAATCATGCAAATGGTGCATGGCACTAACCACAAAATATCCTGACCTAATCCACATGTATATAAAAATGCATCATAGGTCAACGAATCAAAACAATCCAAAGGTACACAGAAGGTATAAAACCTAGGTCCTGAACATGGTAAAGCATGGTATATCACTACCCTATAAGCATGTATAAACAGGTAAAATATACATGAGATGCAAACCAATCAATAAATCAAGCATGTACCAAGATTTGGGTAGTGATTAACCGAAACAGATAAGAAACACAATTAATGCAACATGTTAATTTCATTACTAAGCATATCAAAGACAAAAAGTCAAAAGTACCCGCCTCCAAAAATAGAAAGGTCCAATCTGACTCCGAGATACCCGTCTCGCGTCAAAGTCCTGTATTCAATAGATATACAATTATTTAGCTAAATTTATATAAATAGCTAAATCAATTCTTTAACCCTAAATTAGGGTAAAACCCTAATTTCAAAAACACATAAACCTAATCAACATACACATGATCGTCCAACTACAAAATATATCAAATTCCTGTGTACGCTACTACAACTGGAAAAGTCCTCTATTCCTTACCTCAACACATTACCTTTAAAATTCCAATTTTCTCATAATTCTCATAACCAGCTAATGATACCATTCAAAACCATCAATAAAATACATGTTAATCTCTAGCTTACCTTAAATCACAACTTTGTTCTAGAATAAGAAGCTGCTGGAATTAGTGATTGAAAATCACCACTGTTGTCGGATCCAAGAACAACCAACAGCACACTATATCCACTGGAAAACTTCACTGCTAAACATTAGATTAAATTACTAATGTATAATCCTCTAAACCAACTACTTACCCTCCAAATCGATACTCTTCTTCTAGCCGAATCAAGCTTGTTTGGCCAGTACAACTTGTCTGGAAACTCCTGGCCGAAACAAAGGAAAAGATCTAACACCAGGTGGCGGCACTGGTCCCTGTGGCGGCTGCGGCAGAAGGAAGGTCGGCTGTGTCTCGTCGGACCAGAGGAAGGGAGGAGAAGCCGTCGGTCAGCCGGAGCTAAGACAAAGGAAGTCGCGGCACTGGGACCTCCACGACGAGACAGGGAAGAAGAAGAAGAAGGGACCTCGCCTGTGATGTCGGCAGTATGGTGCAGAAGCCGATCTAGGGCAAGGTGAGGAGTGTCTGGCGAGCGGCGCCTTCGCTAGGCGAGGAGGAAGAGAAGGGGGGTCGCAGAGGGCGTCGGTGGCGTCGGCACTTAGGGCTCGGCGCTGCTCGGCGTCGGGAGAAGGAGAGAAATCGACTCGGAGAGGAAGAATGAGAAGAAAAGAAGAAGTGCCGAGGGGAACTGGTATGCTCAGGGAGAAGGAACCGCCGCGGCGCGTGCGGTCATGCTGTTAGGGCAAGGTCGCAACGGGGAAGGAAGAGGGGCGCGCGGGTTTTCGGTGAGAAAGAGAAAGAAAAAGAATTTAAAAAGGAAAAGGAAAATCAACTTTTCCTCACTTAAATGGAGTAGCCTAAACAGGCTTTTCCGGGCCCCGTTTTTATCCCCGTCAACTAGTCCGTACGAGCTCCGAAAAATTCCCGAAAATTTTCCAAAAATTCCGGAAAAATCCCTTATTAATATTCGCCTATTTACGGTATTTTACATTCAAGCTTCCAAAGCCTAACACTCTTATTCCAATTCTTATTCTCAATCTTGTAAAGAAAAAGAGTCCCTTGTGAGAGGTTTGCTCCACCGATAAGGAGAAAGCTCTAGCGGGAGATTGTTGGGGACTAATCCACCAAAGGATTAAGGGATCGTCCACCTCAAGGACAAGCAGTGGAGTAGGAGCAAGCAATCTCCGAACTATGTTACATCGAACGTGTTAGCGGTTTTATGTTCTTTACTTATTGCTTTTATTGATTTAGTTTGTATTTCCGCTTGTGCACTAACCTTGTAGAAAAGTAATCGACTTGGGGGTGTCCAAGATATTCAATTCCCCTTCTAGTCATCCACAAGATCACCAATAGCATGAACAACCCTCAGAAGACTTCTAGTCCGAGCAATCTCAGCGTGATCAGAATGTTCGCGCCTCTACAATATCCACACGAGCATATTCTTTGTTCATCCCATGAACTCAGAATTTGGAGACTCTCGTAAACTCTCTTGTCAACAAGTTAGAAAGTGTGAATCACACACCCTTTCACTCGAAAAAGGAGAAAAGGGCCCTCTTATTCTCAACCAAGCTTAAACTTTTTCCTTCTCATGAAGTTAAATAAGCTAATGCCCTTTCACCTTCTCATGGAGTAAAAAAGTCTTAAAGTCTTTTTCACCTTCTCATAGAATTACAAAGTCTTATAACCTTCTCATGGAGTTAAAGAGTCTTAAAGCTTTTTCACCTTCTCATGAAGTTGAAGAGTCTTAAACTCTTTATCTTCTCCAGAAGTTGGAGAGTTTTAAACCCTTTACCTTCTCCAGAAGTTGGAGTCTTGTTAGCGATGTAAAAAAGAAAACCTAACCATTAGGTTTTCTTGTAGTGGGCTTTCTTGTTGGGTTGGGCTTAAATGGATTAACCAATTAATCCAACAAGTCCAAAACTCAATTAGATTAATTTATTAATTCAATAAGCTTAAGGTTTGAAATCATAAAATAAATCAATCTCTAAATCAACAATGAGTGACATCTAGTAATATAAGCATCATTGTCACCCAAGTAAGGATAATGTCAAGATCCGAACTAACCTATCTATGACCATGATATTATAAAATTCATTCCTGTTGTTCTTGATATCTAGATTGATTCATGAGGTATAGATAATGTCATTCTCTCATTAATTTATGTGTTTTTTGATCTTTAAGTAGACTCATTTAACCAAATAAGTTTAATATCTCATATTGACTTATTTGAGCATGGTCATACATTTCAGTAGTCTTACTCAATCAAAGGGCCTATAGATATCTCTTCTATTATATGGAAGGAACAAATCTCATCTACATCACTTACATCCCTCTGCATAGCTCATTGCATACTTAATGAACAACTTTATAGTACACCTTATTACAAGTAACATTTGTCGATGCCAAAGTACATAACTCCTTAGGTAGAAAACCGTAATGACTTCAGATCTAAAGACTATTTATACTAATAGTCATTATGAGAATATTTATGATACTTATATAACAATCCATGAAACTTCTCATGGCAAGTCAATTCAGTATAGATTCTTTAATATATATATCTATGTGTTAACTTGTATCTTATATTCATGACTTATGAGAATAAGTCATCAATTGACCTATATGATAGTTTGAAGCTTTATATATATATATATATATATATATATATCACACAATTCAATCAATTGATATGTTGTAAACTAGAACATATTATTCTAGGTATTATATTTACTCAGCTAGCACAAACATAAAGTAAATAGCAAACAAAACATTGCATATTATAAATATGATACATTATGTCCTAAGTTAATCAACTCATGATTAGCTCTCAATGCTAACACTAACATAGTCATCACCTCAACCTTAGCATCTGACCTAGCAACAAATTTCCACCTCATCAACCAAATTATGACCATCAACTAAATCATGACATTTACCACAATTGAGTTACACTAACTAAAATCACACTGAGACATTATAATTAATTGAATTGTGACATTATAGAAAATCAAATTGATTTAAAATTAGTATCACATGTACCATTATATCATACACTAGATCTTGGAAGATAACAATTATACCTTGTGCAAACTAAAAAAAACACTAGATCTTTAAGAGGCTTTCATGTATCTCTCTTACTACTGTTGTAATTTCAATATAACTAAATGGAATAGGTATTACAAATAAATTGATGCGTGTAATAACGTATTTTTCCTTATATTTTTAAAACATATAACCTTTAATGGAATAGGTATTTGTTTGTTTCTTTAAAAGAAAATTAAATTATTTTAATCTATTAACTTGTTTCAATAAGTAGTTTGTCAAACCATTTAGAAAGAGGACCCCTATAGAGGAAGTTGAGCCTTGATAAAATTTTCCGTGGAGATTTTCTTTTTGCCCATCCAATTTGGCAATAAAGAAAAATCACAGTTATTATGGTTAACTGATAAAGAACGGCCCTTAATATCTAGAATAATACCAGAATATTTGTGAAATAAGTTATATGACTTAAAAGTGGAGCTTGATATGAAGTGTAATTTGATAAATAATTTGATTGGCAATGGAGAATATTTTGATCCATAAAAAGGAAAAGACAGTATTTGGGCATTTTCAATGGCTGTAATTTGTGAGATTTTAAAATTGATGATCCGTTCTGGTTTACATGCTCTAAATAAAATTCCAATGGATTTTGACAACATTAAAATTAAAAATAGAATGGATAATCACCAGGGATAAATAAATGCCACACCTTGAATTCAATGGTTCATTAAGAATGTAATTTTTCTCTCTATTATCATCTCAGCTATATCTATGTTAATTGTGCAGGGTTGAAGCCCTTTGTGACATTATTCCACTGGGACTCTCCCCAATTTTTGGAAGATCAATATGGAGGTTTCCTGAGTTCCCATATTGTGTCAGTTTCTTTTATATAGACTAACTTCGAAAATACAATTTTAGTCAATCTTGCTGTATCTTTGATTTTTCCCTTTTTTTTTTTTTGTCAATTTTGATTAATGGTCTCAAAGATTTATATGTGCATCTCCTGATGAAACAAATGGCTCAGTTTTAAGATTTTAATAAATGTTTGCGAAATGGCTGGATTTTACAGGGATGACTTCAGAAACTATGCAGAAACTTGCTTTAGAAATTTTGGGGATCGAGTAAAGCATTGGATCACCTTCAATGAGCCATGGAGCTATAGCATTGGGGGATATGGTTTAGGGTTTTTAGCTCCAGGAAGGTGCTCTAACTGGGAGGAACAACGATGCAGCAATGGTGACTCTAGTAAGGAGCCGTACATTGTGGCACATCATCAGTTGTTAGCCCATGCAGCCGCGGTGTTGGTTTACAAGAGAAAATATCAGGTAAGAAGCCAACCTTGCAAACAATTTATTGTTATCTTCCAATTCTTTGTTGCCTCTATGTGGATTAGTAACCCATAATTTAAGTTAAATAAAAGAAGACTATATAATGCCAAAAACTAGTTGAAATAATCTTCACAAACCCATAGACAAGCATTGGATCACAAAAATTTCATAAGAGATATTCAGAAACCTATATCAAGACAAACAAACCCAGAGAATATATAGAAAGGGCTCTAACAGCTAGTTTACAAACATGCATCTCTAGCATACTAAAATAAGTTCTAGTTGATTGATTGAGCATTCTTACTCTATTTGAACATACATTAATCCAAGTCTCAATGTCTAATCATTATATAAGAGTAATAAGAAAATTGTATTTCATGGTAGGCACATTATGAAAAGGCATTTATGGAACCTACTATTTCTAACATAATGTGTGGGCTAGATGCTTTGCTAGAGGTCAACTAAATCTAGTGTGTCTAAATATATGGTCTCCATGTGGGATCAAATGATTTGATCTCTTAATCATATTACCACTATGTCTAGAGTCTCACATGTAAAGTTGATTCTCCTAGCATTAGGTAGGTGGAATAGATGATGAAAACTAATAGATAATTATTATATTGGATTCATGATTTAAAATTTCGATCCGTGTTTGAGTTTTGATTTTGGATCAGAACGATATGGTTTTAGTATCGCATAGTATTATGCCAATATAATTTTGATTTCTTTTTAATTTTCAAATATGAGTATATATTAATCAAAATTAATTTTAATAATATTTAATTATTAAATATGTTCACTATTAATATTATATTTTGAGATGTTGAGTTCATATTTCAATATTTTCTCATAAGATAATATTTATCAATTTTTTATAAAATTTATTTTTAAAAGTAAATAATTTTAAAACTCAAAATTAAATATAAATTTATAAAATTATTTAAAATGTTTGAAGATAATTATAATATTTATTAAATATTTAAATTATTTTTTGAATGTATTTGTAAATTTTTATTTTAAAAAATTATTTGAAAGGTTTAAGAATTATATTTTAAAGAATTATTAAATTATTTTAAATTCATATTCAATTTTTAATATTTATTAAAAAATATAATTTATAAAAATATTTTAAAATTATTAAATTATTTTAAATTCATATTCAATTTTTAATATTTATTAAAAAATAAAATATTTGAAAATATTTTATTAATTTATAAATTATTTCAAAAAGTTAAAAATTATTAATATCTTATAACTATTGATATGGTCATAAGGATAGGCCGCTCAAGAAGTAGGTCAAAGCACGGAGGACCGACTGACATGGAGATCAAAGTCAAATGGCCAAAGTAGCATGATCGGACGGACTTGAAACTGCTGACTAGGCAAGGTTAGCCAAGCGGGACTTGCAGCAGGCCTCGCAACATCGATCGGGTGTGAAGGGCCGACCAAACCACCCGAGCGGTCGTCCTTCGCAACTCACAGATGAAATTTGAGCTAAGTAGTACTTTATTTGGTCCACCATCCTAGCCGATCAAACTTATGAGTTGATCGAACCTAGGGACCGATCAGACATACTGCGCATCCTCGGCAAAATAAGGGTTAAATAAAGAACGAATTATCGACTGCATTCTGTAAGGCCAAGTGGGTGATATCCCGGTCGAGTGGCGGCTTGTTGGCCTACAGCGGAACCCACATACATGTCATATCATACTTTTTTGAAACTTTGTGCCGAAAAGGACAGAAAATATCCTGCAGACAAATCGTCTTTTAGAAGCTTCAAGTCTGTCAAATCACAAAGATTTGCACGCTCATTTAAGGAAAGGTGCAGGAGTACTTTATGACTTGTCCTTTCTTAGGAAGCCTCAGGAAATGTGTTAATGTTTTGAGATACGTGCACAATGCAAAAGTAACACTATAAAAGGGTTCTTATCTATAGGCGGAGGTATGCGATATTACATTTCACTTAACCGGATCACTGATATGAACGTCGGAGGGCCAACACCGGGAACCCTTTCTTGATGCAACACTAACGCTCGCTGTGTTGTAGGAGAACACGGAGTCTTCATCCAGTGAATAGCAGAGTCGCGTCCCCAGCTCACCGCCTTCACCAATTTCGGACATGATCAACTATTATTAATATTATATTATATTTATAATTATTATATATTTATCATTATTAATAATAAAAATATATTTTAAAAGTAAAAAAATCACAACCCCACAACAACTGGTGTGGAGTCGTCCACCCTCCGAGCCTCGGCAGAGGGCCGCCACAGGGGTGCGACACACTACACGACCTTGCGGTGACCTCACGAGTTCTCAATGGTTTTGTGGTCATAGTGTC
Source organism: Zingiber officinale (assembly GCF_018446385.1). Lineage (NCBI taxonomy): Eukaryota > Viridiplantae > Streptophyta > Magnoliopsida > Zingiberales > Zingiberaceae > Zingiber > Zingiber officinale. The sequence goes on along the minus strand of NC_055997.1, from coordinate 133,754,968 downwards.
ACTAAGGTACAGGTGTTTGGAACGGTAAATACCACTCTTTTCAAGCTAAAAAGCTTAGTATTTCAATCCATGATTGGACTATTATTCAAATAATTAAATATCTTAATTACTTTGATTAATAAAAAAATAATTTAGAAAAAATAATGATGAATTCTTCTAATTAAACTTAGAGATGGAAATTGATCTGAGGAATTATCAATTAATTCCTGCAATGTGAATTTTTTTGCTCAAATTAATTTCAGGGCATAGAGTTTGATGCTGGAATTAAAGAGTAATTTCAGTTCTTTTTTTATTATTTTGCTGAGTTAGATTTTTTTAGGGTATTTTAGTCTTTTACATATTTAGGGTTTGAATATTTAACACCTATTTAATTGTTTTTGAGAGATTTTTAATTAATAAGAATTTACAGCGCTTCTTTCCAAACATCTAATTTGATTGTCTATCTCCTAGCATTTTGTAAAATCAATAGGGTTTAGAAGATCATTTCTAATATTCGTGCATGAATCAATAAAATTGATAGTTATCTGTTGCTTCAGTAAGTATTAGAACCGAGTTGATCTTGTGGAATCATGTCATCGAGAAGACAACAACGCATTGACTACACTTTTGATTATGATATATGGAGCAACCAGTTCAAATTATTGATAAATAGATGAAACAGATGGAAGGGGTTGTGGATCAGCTTGTTGAAAGGATGACGACAATGTTTGAAAACTAAAATAGAAAAAATCCGATCCAATGCAAGATAAAACTCGGAAGAGAAAGAGGATGTTCTTGATGAGGAGGAAAGAGTTTTTAATTATAAAGAAGATGTAAATGATAAAATTGAAACATTCGATGATCTAATTTTCGAAGATGATGAATAGAAGTTGTCGATGAACATGGTGAGGGCAGTAGAAGCAGCATGGGGATGGGCCATTCATGTCCGAAATGATGGGGGACGTGTCTGGCGTCGGAATGGCAAGTCTGCTGAAGCAATGTCTTTGAGAAAAGTAGAGGTTGCTAATTTATTTTATAGTATGCAGCATGAAGGCCCCAAAGGCTCCAGGCCTAATGGTTATAATTCAATGTCGTTAGATGATATCTTGCAGGCTAGAAAGAAAACAGATAACTGTGGAAGAATTGTTGCAACTGAAAACTTGGGTAGTGTGAGTCCAAGTCCTGATTTTGCTTCTGCTTTAGATCTTTAGCATCCTTGTAAAGAAATTGGAGAACCTAGTAAGAAGGTTCAGATTTAAAAGAAAAGCTTAGCAGAGCCATTGAAAAATTTGGAAACAAATATGTTGAAGTTGATGTCGAAGATGTTGGATATAATTATTCCTACTAGATGAGTTTATTTGTAAGTTGTATATCTGAATATGATTCGAACATTTTAAAGTGATCTAACTTATGTCTAGTAGATTTCGGGTAATTGAATGTGGATCTCATATGTATAGAACCTATAGTACCGTATTTATTATCATCTATATGTTGATAATAGATATTTAGTATATATATATATAGACTTAATTATAGTCCTGTATCTATTATTATCTATGGGTTGATAATAGATGTCCACTATATATAGAGTTGGTCCCCAAGGGCTTAGGGCATCATCTTAACAGAGCTTTTGGTTCTCCATTGACCTAAATCTTTTTGGCGCTGTCGCCGTTAAGCCCCTTGGAAGATCTTCTTTTTCTTTCCACTGCATCTTCTTCCATAGGGATTATTTTTAGACGACGCTAAAGACAAGGATGACATTTCAATCAGGTTCCCTATCATATTTGTTTATATATTTATTTTCTTATGTCATGTTTAATTGATGAAATGAAGATCCATGCTCTTAGAATCTACAAGAACTATCAAAAGATATCATGGATATGGTACCTCATGATTATACTTTAGAGAAAATTATTCATGATGTGCCATTTGCCAGTCCTGGAAGATCTTACTGAAACAATATGTCAAAAGAATCAAATTTATGGTGTTGACACTAGCAACAAACAAGATGATCATGAAAAACTCAAGCAAAGGTTCCCTATGATTCTATATATTATTTCAGGTGATAAAGATGGAAAATGAGGTGGAGCTCTAGTTGTCTATATTGAGGTTGCTGCTAGATTTGTCATGATTTTAGCAAGGGGTGACAAGTTTAGGCACTACTTCTATTCCTTTGGTCCTCGGTCAAAAAAAAAAAAAAAAAAAATCAACCCCATCACAATGTAACACCTACCTCTAGACACAATCGACCCATCATTGGCTATTGGGTTCTACTATAGAGACAAGGATGATTTCAAAGGTTTTTGCTCGCATTCCACACAACTAGCCTACAAATCAAGTGGAGCATCATCATTCACAATCATCGTCCTCGGGTTGTACCTCCCTAGTCGACAAATCACATTTTCATAGTAACCAGCAATTCAATGATGAATTTTCTGCATCATAAGGAGAATGATGCGTTTATTATTTTGCCTAGTTTGGTTTTTGAGGGTATTTTAATCTTTTAGATATTTAGGGTTTGAATATTTAAACATCTGTTTAATTGTTTTTGAGAGGTTTTAAATTAATAAGAATTTATGGCCATGTCATTTTTTTCCAAACGCCGAGTTTGATTGCCTATCTACTAACATTCTATGGAATTAACAGGATTTAGAAGACCACTTCTTATATTTGTGCACGAATTTATGGAAGTGATAGCTATCTTCTATGTCAGAGTTGATCTAATTGGGTTATGAAGCATCGATGAAAAGACATAAATGAACTTGGAACTCTAATATTCGATGCATGTATAGACGATGACGTATGTCCGTTGACACAATCTAATACGATCTTCTAAGTGTAGGGTTGGTCAGTACTAAGAGAACCACTAAGATAGTAGATCTATCTTTTTTCTAAGTGTAAGGTTTATAATTTTAGGACTTAGAGTTTAAAGTTTAGTGTTCAAGGTCTAAGTGTAAATCAACTTTTCGTGTTAGAAAAAGATTCACTAACAATCTAAAGGCTTGTTTTCTCACTTGGTTGCCAACATTTTCCTCGCCTTAAAATCAATAGCATCTAATGGGACATAGAATTTTCAAGTGTTTTTTATTTTTTATCTTTTGAAAGATAGGGTTGTTATATATAATATTGTAGTAGAGTAGATCTAGGATTCTAGATTTGTCAAACCATTATAAAAAGTGGGTTAAATGGAATCATTTTAGTGGATTTTATTTTGGAATTGTTGCGCTAAAGCAACAAAAATAAAATATGCATCATTATTCGACTGGTGTACTGTTCGGCTCCACTCTCCATACATCTCCTGGTAAACTAGGGAAGTGCAAGCAGATCTGGACTTGATGGCCACATTCAGGAGAAATTTGACACCGTAGGAAAATTAAACCTCGCTTCGTGGGTTCACCGCTAAGGGCTTCCAAAATGCCGTTAATGTGTGAGGCATTAATACTGAGATGGATATTTTTTTTGGTACCGTAGCATTAATGCATTCAAATGCTAAGGATTATATATATATATATATATATATATAGAGGATTGATATGCTGCGCGCCTGCAAAGTACGTGATTGTGCGCGACTTACCTTCCTGATCGGTCACCAGTCCGATCAGGGAACCTCCTGATCGGTCTGTAGACCGATCAGAAAATGATCGGTTCCCTGATCGGTCTCTGGACCGATCAGGAGGTTCCTTGATCGGTCCAGAGACCGATCAGGAGGTTCAGGAAGGCAAGTCGTGCACAGTCGCGCACTGGACAGGCGCGCAGCATATCAATCTTGTATATATATATATATATATATATATATATATATATATATATATATATATATATATAACGTATCAACACATTTGTACGTTAAAAGCATTACGGATGCTCTAAACCTATTTACCAACTTAACAAATAAAAAAAATAATTAATCAAGCTGAATAATGTCAAATCTAGAATGACTAGTTCAATCCTAAAAAAATTTCTCACCGACCACTAGGATAAATATAGAAGTACTTATGGCGAGCGGCCTAGAGCTCAGTATCTCTTAGTTACAAGTCTCATTTGGAGGAAAAATCACTGCAAATACAACGTAGCTGAGAATCAAACCGTGAGTGCTTGGGAGACACCATAACCCCAAGGGCATTTAACAACTCAACAAAGATAATGGAGTAGAAGGTCTTTGAATCACATTAAACCCATTGTTATTATCGTTTGATATTTTCATTTTTGCACTTTATTTACACTTTGGCTATCACACAATATAACCATGTATACACTTATTTTTATTAAAGACCAATCTAAACCCAACTCCATCCACCAAGATTATCATTATCTTTAAAATCAAACTTGCTCGACTCAAATTTGATTATCCTTAAAACTAAAAGTAATGCTTAAACACTATCAATCATTCTGATATTTAACCAGATTATCCCCACATACTCACTACCTTAAATTAATTAGAAAGATGAATGAAATTAGTCATAAATGTTAGCCTTTTGTTTTCATGATATAACATTTTTTATCTACTTTTGGATAACAATTTTATGACATTGAGTGAAAAATGAAACTTAAATATTCATTTGATTTTGTATTTATGTAGCCATTTCAGATGGGGAAAATAGGCATAACATTGGTATCGAATTGGATGATCCCATACTCCAACTCAAAGTCCAATAGAGAGGCAACTGACAGAGCTTTAGATTTCATGTATGGATGGTGAGGTTCCATACGCTTCTTCAAATCCCATAATAAGTTAACTATGCATTTTCTTATTGTATATTTTAGTTTGTTTCTTCTTTTTTCTGTTCCAATGTAAAGGTTCATGGATCCATTGACAAAAGGTGATTATCCATTGAGCATGAGAGTGAATGTTGGAAATCGACTACCTAAATTCACCAAGAAGCAATCAAAAATGGTCAAGGGATCCTATGATTTCATAGGGGTTAATTATTACACAGCAAGATACATCTATGAGCTTCCTAGGTACCATAATGTTCACAAGAGCTACAACACCGATTCATGGACCAATTCAACAGGTAGCTTATTGCTATATATTTCCGTGACAATGCATGTTTAACATCAGATATGACCTATGTGTGTATTTAATTTCCTGACTATTACTTCAAAATATTAATTTTATACATAGTTAATTCAAAGCGCTAATATTTACTTATGTGAAATAGTGTTGAGGAATGGAATCGCAATTGGACCAAAGGTCAGTATGCATTTATAATGTTTTGTGCCTCCACATTTTGTGATGTATTTCTTCAATTGAAATATGTTGTCTTATTCTTTCTGTTGGGTTCTGTTCAAAATTAAACATGTTCGCAGTGGAAAAGGAAGATCTGAACGAATTCGCATTACTCGTTTGGATAAGAATATTACCTCTTGATGCACAAAACATTTTGCGGTTCTAGAGAGTGAAGTTGATCCAAGCACGATCAATATGTTCTCGCCTCTATGATATCCACACAAGCACAACCCGTCTCACGAGCATGATTGGAGAATCACAAGACCCACGCCATACTACTAGCTACTATTTAAAAGTTTAGACTGAACCCTAACTTTTTGGGTTGACAGAAGTTTATCAGATAACATCGTGTTCCAAAAAAATAAACTCAATCTCCAAGTCTCATCTAAAATAATACATTTTTTTTCTTTTCTTTTATTTTTCCATGCATATTTGGTTTGAGTTTGTTTGAAAAAATCTAAATAAATATTAGATTAATCATAATCCAACAAATTTAAGATCCTATTAGATTAACACAGTAATCGAGTAAGATTCAATTAGATTATCCCATTAACCTAACTAATCCGAAATAAATTTCAAACTTAAAACTTATGGCCACTTTAATACTAAAATAAAACTCCTAAAATGATGTGTTATTTATGTGTAACTCAATAGGTTCTCCTAACATTGACAGTAACTCTAAAATCACGAGATAAAGACACAAGCGATGAGTGACATTTAGTAATACATCATAGCTACCAAGTGACAAGAATGTCGTAGATTCGACCTAATCCGTCTATGACTATATTATATAACTTAGTGTTGTTGTTCATGATATCTATATTGATTTATGAGACATAGATCTTATCATATTCTCATCAATGAATGTGTTTCTTGATCTCTAAGTAGACTTAACTAAATAAGTTCAATATCTCATACTGATTTATTTAAACATGACCATGTATTTTAGTAGTCCTACTTAATCAAGGGATTCACAGATATTACTTCTATTATATGGAAGGGACAAATTCCATCTACATCATTCATATCTCTTTACATAATTTATTGTATACCCAATGAACAACTTTATAATCAACCTTGTTACAGGTAACATTTGTTGATACTAAAGTACGCAACTCCTTCTGTAAGGAACTATAGTGACTTCAGGTCAAAGGATTGTTTATACTAATAATAACTATGAAAATATTTATGACACTCGTATAACAACCTATGAAATATTCTCATGACGGTTCAATTTAATATATATATTCTCTAATATATATTCATATGTTAACTTGATATCTTATATTAATAACTTATGAGATTAAGTCATTAGTTAACTTACATGTTAATCTTAATACATTAATATTACTCCTATATATTAATACTTGACTAGAAATGATTAAGAGTAGTGATTGGAAAACAACATAAGAGGCTCGCCACTAGGAAACACAAGGAATGAAATGAAAGAAAGGAAGAGATAACAAACCTAGCTGCTACTACTACAAAAGAGGGGAGGAAAAAAGAAAGAAGAAAGGGAGGTGGGTCAATTAGGCAATAGCCGTTCTTGATCCTATCACTTGCAACACTAATGGCCACCAACACAACAAAGACAAGGGATAAAGATAAAAAAATATATAGTATAAGAGAAATACATCAGAGCGAACTGTGATTGGTGCTAACGATTTATTTTAGGGTTTAAGATTTAGAATTTAGAATGACAGACACTAATAAATGGGGGTGACAACGCACAAGGTAAGGTAGGTCCGGAATGACATATGAAAAGGGATTAGGCAGTGACTACTGAGAGAGAATCACATGGGAGAGAGCTAGGAGAGATATTATGTATAATTTACAACTTCTCAAAATTTTTATTAATTTATTCCAATGTGACTAAACCAGTCTATCTTCCCATAGAAGTTTGGTTCATCTTTAGCTTGGCCAAAACGAACTAAATTGATCTCCTATTGAATGCACATGATTTTAATCACATTGTCTTCGTGATGAGCTCTATACAAACTCAACACAACTTCAATTTGATTCCTGGAAATTATCTAAGTAATCGAAGCTTAATTAATTGTATTGGAGCTTAATTTTTTTGGTTCAACTTAAATAGTCATATAATTCAAATAACCTTTTTCTCTACTTGAAAATTTGTTGTTAGGTCATACTAGCAACTAAAATTTTCGAAACAATTGCAGGCAGCTTCACCTTGGTTGTACATCTATCCAAGAGGTATAAAGGATCTCTTACTCTACACAAAGACTAAATACAACAATCCTCTAATCTATGTCACTGAAAATGGTAAGATATGACAATTTTTTATCGAGCAAGAGTCAAGTGCTAATAATATATCTATTACTTAAAACTTTAGCAAAACTTCCAGGAGTCAGTGAAATCAACAATGCTACATCATCAGTTAGAGAAGCTTTAAAGGACAATTTGAGAGTAGACTTCCACCGGCGACACATTTCATGTGTCTTAGAAGCTATCAGGTACATAGACTAAACTTTTTATGAGATCAAATTACATGATGTTGATGTTTATATATATATATATATTTTGGTGATTGAACATTTCTCGTAATTAAATAAATTTTTGCAAAACTAATAAATTCACAATGACATTCTTTATATGATTTTCTTATGACTGCATGCTTTGCATAATTAGATTGGAAAATAGTATAAAATATTAAATATATAGACTAATACAATATCAACATGCAAAATTTTAAGATATGTTTGATCATTATGAAAAATAAAACAAATAGATAATCATTTGAGAGAAAATCAGCATGACCTCCAATGTTGAAAAGTGTATTATTTAAGTCACACTAGCAACATAAATCATATGTATTTTAGAGTTACACCATTAACAAGAATATATACAGAGAGAGTAAATTGTTAGTCTACACAACGCGCATGGACGCCTCTCACCCTGGAAGGCGCCTCCAATGATCGGAGGTGCTTCCCTGCGATATATATTAGATAATCATTTGAGAGAAAATCATCATAACCTCTCATGTTGAAAAGTGTATTATTTAATTAAGTCACACTAGCAACATAAATCATATGTATTTTAGAGTTATATATATCACACTCAACTTCATATCATAATTTGGAATTTGGTAACTAATTAAATTGTATTGTGTTTTTTTTGTCAGAGAAGGAGTCAATGTAAAAGGATATTTTGCATGGTCATTGTTGGACAATTTTGAATGGATGGATGGGTACACTATTCGATTTGGAATCAACTATGTTAACTACAATGACAACTTGAAGAGACTTCGCAAGAGTTCATCCTTTTGGTTTCAGAAACTCCTCGCCAGTTAATTATTTTTCTCTATGTCTCAGTTGTATGCTAGCTTAGTAATAAAATGCAACCCTTGGACTTGACAGAGATGATAAATGTATAGTAGTTTGTTTGTAGTGGACAGGGTTTGAGTCTCAAGGAATATATTGTTTGTGTTTGTCCTACCATACACTTAACACCTATGCTTCTGATGAATCTCCTTCTGTCGACATGGGGTCGTCGCGTGAAGGCCATTAATGTGATCTATATATATTCTTTTTAAGCAGTAAAATGCAAGAAGCATCTAATGAGCTTACAACATATATAAAAAATACAAAACCACACAAATATGGATAATTGTATTATTCCTAATCTGTGTCTGTTCATGTAAGACTCTTTATATGCATAGAATTGTTATATCTCATTTTAGAAAAAAAAATCAATTTAGCTCCTATACTCTTAATTTTTTGAAATAATTCCTATATTTTTAGTATTGTCGAAATGCCCTATATATTTACATTTTGGACGTTTTAACTCCCTCCCCCAAGCACACACCTTCCTAACTTTTATTGGTTCATCAACCATTACTATTAACAGTGGAGAGGATCAATTGATATTACTTATGCAAGAGCAAGGTCAAACAACAATAATGAATCTATAGACACATTTTGACAACACTTACAAAGTGTGAAGAGTAAAATTAATTATAATATAAAAACTACAAAGGAGGTTCATAATTAGATAGAATAAATTGGGTTGAAATGAAATATTTAGAGTTGGAAACTGGGGTTGTGCTATGACAAAGAAGTATTTGAAATAATAGAATGAAAGAATTAAAGAAAAAAAAATGGAAACCTCAAAATGTCACTTTGAATATTACCCTAGAATAATTTACTATTAGTTTCAAAGTTTATAATATAATCATTGAAAGTTAAAGGTTAAATTATAGATAGTAAACAATTTATCTAAAATATAGCGAGAAATAAAAGAAAAATAATATTCCTGATGTATTCGAAATTCACCTCTGGCTAAACATCTAAGTTAAAGCTTCCTCAGTCCAGGGGCTATGGGGCATAGAATATTCAAATTATCACTTAAGGATTTATGGTTTGATCTCTAATTATGACGTATTTATGAGAATTTTCTTCTAAATGGGACATGCAATCGAAGGATGTTGGACTTCTGGATTGTCAGCCGCGTGCGCTTCTCGATTAATCTTAATGGCTAGTAGAAAATTTCTATGAGGATCAAATTGGACAGGTTATTTTAAGACTAATCAATTAGATTAACTGGATTTATCAATTTGCGTGGATGTGTTGAAGCTTCCTCTAGTGATATGGACAAGCTTACGTGAATCAACCCACGTTGAAGGGGGTTGGAAGTATCTGACTGGTAGTAGAGTGTGAGAAAGAAAGTATAATGCAATGAAAGAAATAACCGGAAAGACTGAGGTTCAAATCCCTTGACGTTGCTGAATTGTATTTTATACGATTGACTGTCTGCAGGATCGACGTGAGCGCCAGAGGGGAGACCTATAGGGAGGGGGAAATAGCGCACGACACATTTCATTTTAAAACCTTTTTCTTTCTCTTTTCAAACTATTACATAGTCGAATAAAATAAAAAAATTAAACACGATTAAGATAAATTTATTTTTATTTGATTCATCTTCATGATCTTTGAATGCTTTCCAATGGGCAATTCACTTTCTTTCCGAACAACTATTTAGAGGCAGAGATCCACTTCTTACAATATTTACTATTCCTTAGAATTTAGAGCGCACCGAGACAATGACTTGATAAAAATATATCGATAAGTTATGGATCGTAGTGGAGCCTCGTCGTTGGAGTAGCACAATGGTGTTGTGGAGGAGTGTTTGCATGCGTGGAGAGCTTATTAGAGTTGATGTAGAAGCCTCTGGTCGAGCCTACATTGATAGTCTTGGATTGGTCTACCGATTAGCTCAATCTGTCTACCGATCTCCTCGATAATTGAGCCAGATCCGTCTATCGGTTAACTAGTCTATAGGATCGGTCTAGCGATCCTCTATCCCACCAATGCTTTTCTACCACCTCAACATCTTGATGTCAATCGACCACATTATAGCTCTACAGCCCTTATCCTTGACCAAGCCTCGTGCCACATCAACAAATCGATTCTTATCCAGTTCCACGTCGATCCAGATGATCCTTATCCCTTGCCATGTCAGTCATCTGAGACTTATTCTCATCCATCGCAAATGCCACATCGGCACACCGGACATCTCACTTGACAAGTCACCAACTATGGCACATCAGCATTAGATCGACCAAACCTTACTACTCGGTCACCCGGACCATTTAGTATACAGTTAGCCCATTCAGTCTACCTAGGAAAAATGATAAGTTAAAAACTCAAATCAAAAGTTTGAACAATGACCATGCATTTTGAATTTGAATAATTGTCAAAAATCAAAATTTAGAAAGTATGGTAAACTAAACTGGTATATTAGACATCACTAGGGACAAATTAGGAATATTTCTAAAAATTATGTACCTTTAAAATTTCTAATTAATCCAGTAGGTAGGAACTTATATTGAGTTCCAAAATCATACTTAGACTAATATTCTCTCAATTTTAAAAGGGTTAAAATGTCAGAAAGGAAATTGAATATTAATTTTTTTAAAGGGTTTGTCTAAGAAAGTGGTTGTTGCTCCAATATCCAAGAAGCCTAGTGTCTCGTCACAGTCTGAAAGTCTTTTATTGAAATAAATATTTAATTAACTAACTATTAAAATGATTTACTATTATAATCTTTTAACAAGTTAGAAATTTTTTTTTATTAGTCAAATTTTTACAATTGACAAAATATTTTTGTTAATTCTTTTTATTTTTTTCAAAATACAAAGTATAACTTTATGAATTTTTTTAAAAATTGTTAAACATTCTATTAAGCACCCCTCAAAATTAATTTCAAAATATTCTAATTTTTTTTTTTATGATCAAAGGGGGAGGAAAGGTAAGTTTAGGGGGAGTTAGAATGTTTCAAATTTGAAATTTGAATTTTGCTAACTCAATTACAACATTATAATGTTATTTTAACTTGTTTTATAAAATTATTCATGCAATTCCATTACAACTTGTAATTTGATTTGTTTGTTTTTCCCTAACTTGAACTTGGGTTGATACACATCAAAAAGGGGGAGATTGTTGGAACCTCATGATAGTTTTGATGTGATCAACCAAGTTAAGTTAGGTCCTATTATATTTTGATCCTTATGTCTAAGTGTGCAGGAGTTTAAGAACACAAGAAGTCGAGCGGAAGACGCAACTGCCGAGAAGGATGGCACGGGAAGGAAGTCAACGGGCTCAGTGCATCTTCCGGCCTACTTGGGCCAACAGTGGTGTGTGTGTGTGATGTAATAAATTAGTTTATTTATCATTAAGTCTTCCACTGTACATGTTTACGAAGCATATTTTTAGTACACACCGCATCGGACATATCCCAACATTTCATCATCAGATCAACTCCCAAGCAATGATCTTCCTATTACGTTACGTAAAGGTAAACGCCAGTGTACTTATTCTACTTCTCCTTTTGTTTCTTATAACATCATATCATTTTCCTCATATTCTTTTATTGCTTCACTTGAGTCTATCTCTATTCCTAAAATGTTCGTGATGTCATATCTCATCATTGTTGGAAAGATGCAATGATAAAAGAGATGAATGCTTTAGATGACCATGACACTTGAGACTTGGTTGATCTACCTTTTGGGAAACGGACTATTGGATGCAAACGGATATTTACAGTAAAGGTGAATCAAGATGGATTGGTTGCCAAATTAAAAACCCGCCTTATTGCTAAAGGTTATGCTCAAACCTATGGTGTGAATTATTCTAACACTTTTTCTCCTGTCGCAAAGTTGTCATCTATTCGATTGTTTATTTCAATGGCTGCTGCTCATAATTGACTATTACATCAACTTGATATCAAGAATGTTTTTCTTCATGGTGATCTTCAGGAGGAGGTGTATATGGAGCAACCTCCTGGGTTTGTTGCTCAAGGGGAGTCAGGGAAAGTTTGTCGTCTTCGGAAAGCTTTGTATGATGTAAAACAAAGTCCTCATGCTTAGTTTGGAAAATTTAGTCAGGTTGTTAAAAAATTTGGTATGATGAAGAACAAGCTTGACTATTGTGTGCTATATAGGCAGTCAGTAGTTGGTATCATTCTATTAGTTGTGTATGTGGATGATATTGTTATCACTAGAAGTAATACTACGGGAATCTCATATCTTAAATCTTTGATTCATACTCAATTTCATATAAAAGACTTGGGGGTACTGAAGTATTTCTTAGGTGTTGAGGTTATGAGGGGTAAAAAAAGTATATTCCTATCTCAGAGAAAATATGTTCTCGACTTATTAACTGAGATAGGAAAATTGGGGGCAAAGTCTTGTAGTGCTCTAATGACTTAGAACATGCATCTCACATGAGAAGGAGAGCTATTTAAACATACTAAAAGATATCGAAGGTTGGTTGAGAAGTTGAATTATCTTATCGTAACTCATTTGGATATTGCATACTTAGTTAGTATTGTCAGTCAGTTTATGACATTTCCAACCATTCATCATTGAGCAACATCAGAACAAATTTTGTGTTACTTGAAGGGAGCACCTAGACGAGGTATCGTATATAAAAATCATGGGCACACTCATATCGAATGTTTTTCGGATGCAAATTAGGCAGGTTCCAAAATAGATAGGAGATCTACTTCAGGTTATTGTTTCTTTATTGGAGGAAATTTAGTCTCATGAAAGAGTACGAAGTAAAATGCTATGTCATCATCTAGTGCAAAGTCAGAATACAGGGCTATGGCACAGTCTGTGTGTAAGATAATGTGGATATATCAATTTTTGACTGAAATAGGACTTAAAATTATAGTACCAACGAAATTATGATGTGATAACTAAGCTGCTCTTCATATTGCTTTGAATCATGTATTTTATGAACGAACTAAGCACTTTGAAATTGATTGTCACTTTATTCATGAGAAAATTCAACAAAACTTAATTTCTACAAGATATGTGAAGATTGAAGAACAACTAGAGGGCATCTTCACAAAAACTTTAAGTGAGATTCGGGTTGATTATCTTTGTAATAAGTTGGATATGAATAATAGTTATGCTCCAACTTAAGAGTAAGTAACTAAGTATTGAATATAATAGTTAACATATTTATATATATATATATATATATATATATATATATATATATATATATATATATATATTAGTTTGTATAGTTTGTATAATATGTCTATTCTTCAATAAAGAAGATATTCTTTTTTTTTCCTCAAAATTAACAAATATTGTTTTTGATTTACCTTATGGTGGGGAGCGGAGAGATCCCACTGAATTTATAGTACATAATGTTTGGGCTGACTTTACCCATGAGCTTCATTATACGGCCAAGGCCACTACCCTTTGTAATATATTGTCCACATGGTTTAGTGTGCTCTACAATCGTTTACATGTTCGCGTGACTTAGATATTAAGGGATGAATTGAGAGGTGAATATTAATCTCGGATCTATAAAATCAAATTTAATTTTTTAATCACAAAAGTAATTTAAATTCTCTCATGGATAACATTGAATATCAAAGATCTTAAATGGTTAATATGATTCAATTACTATGAGAATAGAAATTGTGTTAGGATAAATAGGTCGTTGCATTCAAGAGGAAACAATGATTACCTAATGATAATTCACTTTCATAAATAACTTAATGTTGTAAGAGAGGGAATCATTACGGAATAATTGATATTTATTATCGTAAAACTGAAATTTAAAATTGTCTTAAGATTTAGTTTTCTATTTAGTTCTCTTGTTTTGTTATTTAAATTTCTATTTTAATATTACAGTTGCTTTCTTATTTTGATTTTGTATAGGTAGCCTATTTTTTTTTTATATGTAACTGATAGTCAGCAACATAATATTAGAGGATGGTATTTTATTATTGAATGATAAAATGCACTTGCTATTTCCCAGGATAAAGAGAGATAATTGGAATAGAGAATATAATTGGATGAGGCATCTTTAATTTTTTTCAACTAAAAATATTTTTTAACAAATAATAAAAATAAAAATATTTTTTTAATTTGTACCCAATAAAATTATTCATTTTCATCCCTTGTGGATTCTATTTTCCTGGCAGATAGATGAACTAGAGGAATAGAAGAAATGGATAAATAGGTAATAAAGATGAAAAACATTCCGCCAGCAGCATGCATAATAATGTTATAATATCAATATTAATTAATCCATTGCATCTGCCACAATTATTTATTAAGAAGGGATAACGATTGACTCACTCGAACGGGATCAATAGAGCGTAAATCCATCGTCGTACGAGACGTGGCGGCCCCGGCGGCAGGGCGGCGCGTCCTCCCCGTACTCGGCACAGCAGGTCCACCTTTTCTTCCAGTTGGCGCGGCCGGTGTTAGGCCTCTCCCCCTTGTCGTTCCACCTGTACACGATTACCCCGCTGCGATCACTCCACTCCCCGTCAATGCCCTGGTGCGGCGGCGCCATGGACAGCAACCCTCTTTCCCCTTCCTCCGACACCCACACCCACCGCGTAGTCCATTCCATTGATAAATTAGAAAATTAGCTAGGCACCTCCATCGATTGCATAATAATAACAATATAATTAAGCCGTCTCAGGAATCCTACCTGTGGTGTGGCCGTGGAAGGAGCAGGCGGTGGGGGAGTTATTGTTGTCGTGGTAAAGTTCGCCGCATCTCAGGCATCGCTTCTTGATCTGCTTCTGGGGGTTCGGTCCACTTCGGATTGAGGAAGATGATTTGACGAATTTGGGGGACGGTTTGGGCGAGATTTGGATGGGAAGGATGCCGCAGTGCTGCAGCGAATTAACCATGGAAATCAAACGGGATGTGCGAGATGAAGCGAGGAAACGGGTGCGCTACGGGGCGAGATAAGGAATCCAGTGGGTGGGCCCGTTTATTATCTTTATAATTATTATTATCTTTATAATCATTGAGATTATATATTATATTTTGTATTATTATATTTATTATAATTCTTTTGATATATCATCTAAATGAATTATATAAATATAATTATTAATTACAATAATAAATTAATAAAATAATAATTTTTTTACTTTTCTTTTATTATTTCTGCCCTTTCTATGTTTTTGTGTGTTCGTTATGTACGTTCTTGTAATTAAGGGTGCTTGGTTTGATGGAACGAAAATAAGAAATGAAAAAAGGATTAAAAGTGGGTATTTAGTTTGAGGAATTGATGATGGATCTTATAGATTTATTATCCACTAAATATGAGAATAAATTGTTACCTAACAAAAAGAAAGGAAATAGAAAAAAAATACTATTCTAATTTAAATCATATTCATACTCATTTTCTATTTCTATCCATCTCATTCTTATTGGCATTCTCATTACGCTAATTCCTCCTCTTTTAATTTCTCTCAAATGCATTTTTTGAATTTCTTCAGCCCCCTCCAAGAGTTCTTGAGCTTCAATACTACCACTGCAACACCCTCGTCTTTCTTAGTTCTTCTGTCTTAACACCATCACTTGGGGCACCCTTCCTTTATGTATTATTTCAATGTTATTTCTTTCTTCTTTTGTTTTTGATTTTCCTAGAGTGCATCTCGTCGTTTCTTTATTCCCGCAGAAGATTAAGATTTCTCTTCTCTCTGTTCCCTTTTGTATGTGTTTTTCTTAACCCAAAAAAGTTGCCCACCACCTCCTCCGTTCTCATCCACACGCCACCCTGACTGCCTCTTCTTCTGTTCAGAATTATTGCTCTCCATTCCTCCGTAAGGCAATGGTCTTGAAATCTTCTACTTTCCTCCAGCCGGTGCATTAGGATACTCTTCATAAACTTTGTGAACTTCGGCATTTGACAACGTCAAGTAAAATTACATTTGATAAGTGTGAAGTATATAGGGTTTTCAATATATTTTCACACTACATTTGACCCATTTTTACATACATTATTTGATATAACCAATGCTTCATTTTTTTTATGTTTTATTATTCATAGATATTGTTCAGGAGTATTTTGGATGATAGGAGCAAAAATTGAATCGAAACAAAGAGCGAAAAGATCAAACCAAAGGCCCTACCCTGCCACCGGCAGTCGTGGCTAGCGCCACGGCCCTTGGCAGGCTCTGCTGCCACTCCACGGCTTGCCCGTCGCCAGCACAATGGGTCATGACAGGCTCGACCGCCACTCTACAGGCCGTGGCCGCTAGATCTAAGCTTTCTCGCGTAGCACGGCCACCCATGCCCAGCAGCACGGCCCATGTCACGTGACCAACCTTAGCACCTATAAAAGAGGATTCGATCAAATCGGTTCGGGAGGCTTGGACCGAAGGACTTCGTCCCTCTCCTTGGGAGAGGAATTCTCCTCTTGGGGAAACCCTAGAGGCATCATCTTCATCCACTCTGCTTATTCATCCATCTCCGACACAAGGGAACCATACCAAAAACATCGAGAATCTTCTCCCTAACTATTTCTTATCTCTATTCTCTATTTTAATTTGTGTGAATGGTTTCATTAGTGTTTTTAGATTGTAATTCCTTTGTTATGGAGTAGCTCTCATGCTTCTAGGATGTAGGGAGTAGCTTTTTTGTTATGTGAACATCTTTTCAAGTAATATATATGTTTGCATGTTTATTGTTTGATGAAATATGTGTTTATGGTTCAAATCTACTGTATTAATATTATCTCGATACCAAAAGCACGAGATTTGTATCCCACAAGGGATTAGAGATGAACCGAAAGGAGAACCCGACCCTCTGACTAGTAGAAAATTGAGACGCGAAGAGTCGAATACGAGTACAACCCGATTTGTCCCGAGGAACCCTAGGCAATCATAGAACTTAATGGAAAATAATATATACCTAATACATTAGAAGATTAGGGTTGATATGTAGTTATAGAAGTAAAAGTTCACATCTGATATCATAGGATGGTCTATCTATATAAATACATATTGAGGATAGGAACCAAACATAGATTAGGTGTTTATATTCATTTGGGTGAAACCGAAGTCCTAGAATTACCTTCACCACTGCCTTCTCTCAGTGATCTCACTGTCATTTCCTGTGATAGCGCTCTCTCTCTCTCTCTCTCTCTCTCTATGATCACCACTATCATCACCCGCTACTTTCTCACTAAGGTCCTACTACCTTTTTATTATGATCTCTCCGATTCCCTCTTCTCTGCCTCTCTACTCGCACTCTTTCCCTCACTTCTCTCGCTCTTTCCTTCTCTCTCTCTCTGTTCACAATTTCTAGTTTTTAAGCACTCATGAACCTATTGGTGTAGGATGCACCAGAATCGAACATGAGTTTTGATGTTGTCAAATGTTCAAGTTAAGTCATGTTGTGATCTAATAGTTAACAAAGTGTGCAGGATGTTTACTCGATCGGGAAAGTCTTAGCAGATCGTGGAAACCA
The DNA here is from genome assembly GCF_018446385.1 of Zingiber officinale. NCBI lineage: Eukaryota > Viridiplantae > Streptophyta > Magnoliopsida > Zingiberales > Zingiberaceae > Zingiber > Zingiber officinale. The sequence goes on along the minus strand of NC_055997.1, from coordinate 133,736,999 downwards.
GGCAGAAACCCAAGTGAGTCGAGAGGATTCGACACTTGACAAGGAAGCTCGATAGGTCTGGAGAACTAAAGATTGAGAGGAAGTTCTGGTGAGTCAATCCGATGCTAAGCGGCAAAGTCTAAACATGTCTGGAGGAATAATGTTTGGCAAGTAGGTTGAGGTAAGCAACTGGAGAGGAGCGACAATGAGGTCATGTTCTAGAAAGGAACAAACATAGGTCGCTGATGTAACTGAAGAAATCAGGAAGATTTCCAAGTTGAGATCAAGATAGTTCTACTGTCATTTACTACTCATGCATCTTATATTAATGTCCTAACTTTGTTTTGCAGGAATATTTTATTTAACTCTATTTTGCATGAACCGACCTGATCAGTCGACCGAACCCAGGGATTGGTCGACCGAACCAGGTTGATACAAGCAAAGATCAGCTCGAAAGCAAAGTTGGTAAGTTGACTAATCGATCGACTGAACCAGCAGATCAATCGACCGAATCAAGTCGATGTGGCATAGATCAAATTAATCAGAAGCAATGTTGGAAGTCAGTCTGAACGATCGACCAAATATTAAATGTAATTAAATACTTATTAATGGAGAATCTCAGCGAACATGGAAACTACATTGATCGGTCGACCGATCAAGGGGATCAGCCGACCGAACATTAATTACTCATAATTGCACAAAGTTCATATCTCGACGAAGAAGGAAGTAAGTAGTTCAATGGATTGATAGGAGGTTCAATCGACCGAACATATCAGTCGATTGAATTTATCAGTCGACTGATAAAGGCTTATATAAGCAGAACTCGAAGTCTGAGGCAAGGTATTAATTTTCAAGTCAACGGTGTGCAAAGCTCCTATTCGTTCTGCTACTCTGTGCTTCATCTTCACGGGCAAGCTGCTCTATCCAGAAGTGTCGGCCGAGCTTCATCTTCTACCTAATGTCGGTATAACTTTAGTTAAAGCTTGCATTGTTTTAATTTCCAAAAGATAGTAGTGTGTTACTATCTTACATTCTTCATATTATACGAATTACTTTTTTTTGAAGGATTTCAGAAAGAAGAGTTATAGTGGATTATCCATCGGTGCGATCAAGGATTTTTGGTATTGGAGTAGGAGTCGACATAGGCTTTGAACCAAGTAACCATCTGAGTCATCTGTATTATTTTAACTTTTATATTCCGTTGCAGCTTTGATTCTTGTTTTACGAATCAATACAAAACAAAAAAGTTTTAACGAGTGATGTTCACCCCCCCCCTTCATCACTTCTTCTCGATCTTTCAATTGGTATCAGAATGAGATCACTCTGAAAATACTTAACCATTTTTCGAGCAAATTTTAAAAAACTTTTTATTTTCCTTAAAAGGATTTTTATATACTTGTTTTCTTTATCCCGCACTATTAATTCCAAGACGAAAGTCTTGGAAATTTTTTCTTCTAATTCTTTAATTGCAAGAATGTTGAATTTCTACCAAGAAGGGTATAGTACTGTCCGTCCTCCATTGTTCAGAGGGGAGAACTTCAGCTACTGGAAGAATAGGATGAAGTGCTACCTCAAGTCCGGCATCGAACTTTGGTTCACCATACTCAAAGGATACAAATCTCGGATGGTAAATGGAAAGCCGATAGAACCAGAAGATTGGACTCCCCTAATGATCAAGAAGACATAACTAAACTATAAGGCAATCAACACCATCCAGTGAGGGCTAACTATGGAAGAACTGAACCGAGTTGAGCCCTACGAAAATGAAAAAGTACTTTGGAACCATCTAATAAAGCTACACGAAGGAACGGATGAATTTAAGGTAAATAAGAGAGATCTACTATTAAATAATTTATTCAATATAAAAATGCTTCCCAGAAAGACGGTCACGCAACTGCACGCTCGACTAAAAAATATTCTCAACGTCCTACATCTGATTAAACACAACTTAGAAAATCGTGACACTAAGGTACGCACTAAACGCCTTTCCGAGAAACACTTTGTGGACATCAATAGTAGATGCATACAAAGTTTCAAGGGATCTTTTCATTCTTAAATTAGACGAACTTTTTTGTGAATTAGAATTATACAAACAGTCTAATTTAGTCAAGTAGAGAAAGGAATTGCCCTGTATGCAGGATCAAGAAAAGAAACCAAAATTGGAACCAAGAATGAACCAAAAAGTCAGTGTGACTCAGACTCAACCAATGAAGAAGAGCTAGTTAACATAGTCCGAAAACTACTAACAAGGAAAAAGTTCAAAGTGAGCACTAAGAAGATACCAATCAACCAGACGCAAAATAAATCAGAAATGATTTGTTATGGATGCAACAAGAAGACACATTTCAAACATGAATGCCTAAACCGGGAGGAAACCCCAAAATTAGCAAGAAGGAAGAAGACCCTCCAAGCGACGTGGGATGAGTCATCTTTCGAGGAGTCCTATACGAAAGAACCGAAGCACTAGAGTCATCTTGCCTTTATGGCAAGAAACGAAGATTCCGAGTCCGGAAGAGTACGAGTCCGACACCGAATCTAAGAGAAATCATGGATCCGTATCCGTTTCCGAAAGTCCCGATATGGTAACATTTTATTCCAAGTCAAACTTACTTAAAATAGTTAAATGCTTGTTTAGAAAATTGACAAAGTCCTAGAAATAAAATAACTTACTACTTAAGGAAATTAACCACCTTAAGGAGCAAGTTAACTTGAGTAACTCGACTAACCAAGTTCAAGCCGGAACTTCAACTTAAGTTGCAAAACTTGAGGAAGAAAATTCCAACTTGAAAGGTTAAGATGAACGACTCAAGAAAATGTTGAAAACGTTTGAACTGAGATCCAAATGTCTAAATATGGTACTTTAGACGTAACGATCCGTGTACAATAAATCGGGATTCGACTACAACCAAAACAACACAAATAAATCATATCTGTCATTAATTAATCAAAACATTCGAAATTAAGTCCAAGAATAGGTTCCTAAAAGATACTTAACTAAACCAATCAAACCAAACCAATATTTGATCCCAAAGAGTCAAATTCACTACTTAGATAGATCATATCTAAACTATAACTCAGGGGGAGAAAATAGAAAAATTATTCATCCTACTTGATTAAATGATGCTTTGAATTAGGTTTACTTTTCTACTTAGTTTAGAATGGTTAGTTAAAAAGGTTTATCAAACCCTATTAACATAGCATCGGAATGAATTGGGATGATAGTATGTCAAGAAAGCTTTGTTGAAGGCATGTCTAGGATGAATCTTGTGTATTCTACCTAGTGCACTAGACTTAGTGGATCTGGTTGAAGCTACCTCAGTTAAATGTGAGCTAGTTAGACCAACACCTAGTATTAAGTTTTTTGGGCAGGACTATCTTGGAAAGCATTCAGAAAGTGGTCCACCGTTGATATACAAAAAGGTCATATGTCTCGCCGTTGACTGAAAACTTATCCTTAGGAAGCTTGCTTGATTAACCCAAAGCTAAGTTTGAATCTAATATGAGTTCAACAATTTTTTTCAAAATTCTTAATAAAAGCCAAATTAAAAATACAAATAATAGAAATTAAAACTTAAAACATTAATTAACTTAAAACATTAATTAAATTAAAACTAAATTAATTAATAATTAAATTAAAACTAAATTAATTAAAAATTAAGTTAAAACTAAATTAATTAAAAATTAAATTATAACTAAGTTAAAAATAAAACTAAAATTAACTAAAAAATAAAATTAAAATTAAGTAAAAATTAAAATGTAAATCAAAACTTGAAATCACTCATTAACTACTTAATGCACATAATTAATCTTTAACTACTTTCAACAAATTAAGTACCTTAACTGTAAATAAAATTAAATTAATAATCATTAAATCAACTTAATTAATCCTTAATTAATTAATTAATTCTCTTTAACAATTAACCTTGAAATTTCTAAAATATTAGTTGATAAACAATATTAATAATGTTACCATTAATATTAACTTAATAACTGAAAACTAAAATTAAACACTTAAACTTAATCAGAATACTAATTAAGACTTAATTAACCTAATACTTAACTAAAATTCTAACTTGAAACTTAGTACCTAAACTCAATTTAAACTCAAACAAATTCTAAACTTAATTAAAATATTAATACTTAACTTACAATTAAAAAAAAATTGTTCAGTCGACCGAACCCGACGTTTATTTCAAAACAATCATCAATTATTCAATCGACCGAAACTCTGGTTCAGTTGACCGAAAACATAATTTCATCCCTAACAAGTGAACCTTTCATCAATTTTTCGATCGACCGGACATCCGATTCAGTCGACCGATAACTTTAGTTCAATCTCATTGAATACGTAAATATCTACCTATCATCAATTTATCGGTCGACCGAAAACTTGGTTCGATCTACCAAAAATTAACCACCTTCATCTGATTGGTCGATAACTCAAGTTTTTAAGGGATCTACCAACTAAACCCTTTATCGATCGACTGATTGAGCTCTATATAAACGGGACTTGGACAGATTACTTCTCATCCAAAATCCTCTCTTCACCTTCATCTCTCTCTCCTCCCTTCGAAACCCTTTCCTACGTCTCGTCATCTACAACTTTCCTCAGATATCAATCATGCCTCGATAACATCTAACCAATTCTTCTTTTCTAATTATGGTTTATTTATTTAATTTTTTAATAATAGTGGAAAGAGTCATACAACTACACAAAAGGAGGGTAGCTCCTTAAATCATAACCAAGACCCTAAATTTTCAACTAAGAATCTACGTCAATCATTTTCAAAAAAAAAATTAAAGTGATAGAAACTCGTTATCTTGACCTTCTATTTTATCAAATATATTGTCAGGAGGTCATAGACATGACCTAACATTTTCAACTTAATAGTATTATCTTCTATCGACATGCATATAATCAAATTCAGTGTTCTGAATTCTATCACAACTTATATGAAATTGATTATCATCACTATAAGACTAGAGTAGCAACCCGGGATATGCTGTTTGACCTTGATATGTTTCTTAGATTCTTACGAATTTGACCTTCTGTTAATCGTATCTTTTTCAGTGTTTCTCTTCCTACCATACTACCCACCCCTTTCGCTCATCTGACTCTTGATCTTATGTATGTTGATTTCTTTGAGGTCTCGCGCCCCAAAAAGATGCTATCCATGCCACTGAGTTCACATGACAATGCACTTTATAAGATGGTTGTGTCTTGCATTCATCCTTTGTCATCTAGAGATCAGGGAGTTCTGCATCCAGTGCCCTTTTTCAGATGTATGCACTGAGACATCTACTTGACTTTGACTTAGGTTACTAGGTGTTTAGGTCTATTATTACTATTCGGGGTGTAACACTTCGAATAAAGTTCATATGATCCAATGACATGTTCTCACTGCATACATTGCTTCTCTAGGGGTAGGAGTTCATCAAGGTGAATTAATTGAGTTGTTTGATTTTGATCTCGTTGGGATTAGACAGTTGTCTTTAGATGGGATTAAGACTAGCGCAAAAGGACTGGTGTATAAGTGGATCGATCCATTATACATTCCACCTATAGGAGAGGATGTCATTGCTGAGGATGAGTTGATTGCAGTCGAGGAGCCTCATCAGTCACCTTTTGATCAAGGCTTCGCCATGACACCTATGTTCGATGCGGGTCAAGGGACTTCTTACAGACCTCCTCCACCGACGAGTGATTCTTTTAATCATCTCCGAGACGACATTTTTGGACGGTTCAACTCCCTAGAGACCAAGATGATTGATCAGTATAACTCTCGCCAATGACAAATTGTTGATTTTCATCAGGAGATGACTGATTGAGCTAATGCTTTTGAGGAGGAGCATCATAGGATGTTTGATTACTTTCATGCTACTGATGATGACCAGGACGAGTGACCTTTAGAACTTGTTGCTTATTTTGATACATTTGTATCGTGATGCCATAACCGGATACTTTAGTTGTTTGCTTGGTTCTTAATGCATTCCTTTCTATCTTTTATGCAATTTATAAGTATGTCTTATAGACTAGTTTTTCTTATATACTTTTAAGAGACATATTACCTATTAGTTTTTAAAATTTCCCTTTCAAAATAGCTTTCAAAATATATTTTCTTTATGTAGTAGCCTGGGATTTCCTATAGAGTTGCATGCTCCTATAGTTTTAGCAGTCAACATCTCACAAACACTGATCAATTTATATAATCTAGCTAGTAATAAACTAGTTAGAACCAAAAGCTCAAATTGACCAATTTGAATCAGTAGCTGTTTTCTTGTGGTAGTCAACTAAGTATGAAGGTTTGATATTTTATTATAAGGACATTTTTTTGTTAGTTTTTAAATAATGCTTGGATTTTTAAGAAATTATCAATTTAAGGGAAAGCACATAACTTTTTTGAAATTATTTCAAGACTAAGAAAATTCCAAATTAATTTTTTTAGACCTCTTTACAAACTTGTAAAATTTTTGGATTTTCAAAATTTAATATTTCCAACATCTCTTCTTCACATTTTTCAAAAGTTTTTTTTTATTTTTAAACTCTATAATTTTTACACTTATGTTAAATTTATCGTTACAAAAATTTCAAACTTTTTCATAATTTATCTTCACAATTTTTTTTTCAGATTCTACATTTTCAAAATTTTAAATTTCAGCTAATATTTTTTTCATTTTAAAATTTATTTTCTCCAAATATTTCAAAAGTTGTTTATTGTCTTTTTAAAAAAAAAATTCTTATTTTTAAACTTAAATTTTTAAATTTAATATTCTAATAAGTTTTCGGACTTCTTTATTTAAAATATTTTTCTTCACATCTTGGTTTCAAAATTCTTTTTATTAACCAATTTGTTTTCCAAACAACAAATTTTCATCACTTGTTTTTTAGTTAACAGTTTATATTTTCAAAAGTCTTAACATATTTACTTAATATTTTCAAAATATATTCATTTGAGGTCTTGATTAACTTTTTAAACCTAACTCTTTACAAATCATATTTTTATACATCTTTTGTCTCCAAATTTGTCTAACTCCAATACTTAAATCTTGGAATAATTCAAACTTATTGTTTGTATTTTTCCTATTTTTAATGTGTGTTCAAAGGAGAGAGATAGTGAATTGAGGGGGAATTGTTAAACTCAAGGGGGGAGTAAAGTTAAAAATACTTGTTTACTTATCTTTGCATATGTTATAAACTTAACTGTGAACCTTGGTTGCCAAAGATCAAAAAAGTGGGAGACTATTGGTGCAGAATGCACCATAATCAAACTTGAGTTTTGATATTGTTAAAGGTTCAAGTTAAGTCTTGTTGTGATCTAACAAGTTAACTAAGTATGTAGGATGTTTACTCGACGGGGAAAGTCTTAGCAAATCGTGAAAGTTAGGCAGAAGCCCAAGTGGGTCGATAGACAAGGAAGCTCAATATGTCTAAAGGACCAAAGATCGAGAGGAAGTCCTGGTGAGTCGATCTGATGTTAAGCGGCAAAGTCCAAATAAGTCTAGAAGACCAATGTTTGGTAGGTAGGTTAAGGTAAGCAACTGGAGAGGAATGACAGTGAGGTCGTGTTCTGGAAAGGAACAAACCCTAGGTCATTGTCCAACTAAAGAAATCGAAAAGGTTTCCAAGTTGAGATCAAGACAATTCTACCGTCATTTACTGCCCATGCATCTTATATTACTGCCCTAACTTTGTTTTTTTTCAAGAATATTCTATTTAACTCTATTTTGCAGGAATCGACTTGATCGGTTGGCCGAACCAAGTTGATACAAGCAAAGATCAGCTCGAAATCAAAGTTGGTAAGTTGACTGATTAGTCGACCGAACCAGCAAATCAATCAACCAAACCAAGTCAACATGGCACCAATCAGATCAATCAGAAACAAAATTGGAAGCCAGTCTGATTGATTGACCGAATCCAGAGATCAGTCGATCAAACATTAAATGCAATTAAAGGCTCGTTAATGGAGAATCTCAGTGAACAAGGAAACTACACTGATTAGTCGACCGATCAAGGGGATTAGTCAACCGAACATTAATTGCTCATAATTACGCGAAGATCATATCTCGGTGAAGAAGGAAGTAAAGCAATATAAGTAAAGCTCGATGTCCAAGGCAAGGTATCGATTTTCTATAAGACCCTTGGCGGCCGACTAGAGAGGGGTGAATAGCCCTAAAAAATAAAATGCAAACACTTCTCGAGCTTTACAAATAAATTAACTAACACTTACATAAAAAAACTAATTAATTAGAGAAAGAAAAAGATACAAAAAAAATTACTTGGTTGCAATCAGAGGATTGCTAATCCAAGGCAAGGGAAACGCACAATGAAGATCTCCTTTGGGCGGAGTAGCCTCTTACAACGTTGATGACTCACAAATAATAGTAGAACAAGAAAGGAATGATTTACAAGTGTTATTTTTCACTACTAGGACCTGGGCTGTATTTATAGTCGGGGTCAGGGGTACCTGGAAGGGTTCCAAGTGACTGGAGGGGGATAAAATTTTATCCTCGTTGCAACATAATGCGACACTTGGAGTTTCAGATAAAACTCTGGCCCGGGTGCCCGGACCAAAAAGTCAACTTTTAGTTGACTTTTTGGTCCAGGTCTTCCGCTCTAGTTCACCTTACTTGGCTCTGGGTTTTCCTCTCTAGTTCCGCTCACTTGGGTGATTTCAGACATCCGGAATAGGGTTCATCGGAACCCATTTTCTGACCTTCGAGCAGTCTTCCGCTTCGGCTTCTCGTGCCTCGGAAACATCACGCGTCGCCTTCTCGTCCGCCAGTGTACTCTTCCGCAGCACCTCGTCTCTCGGATGTACCGAGCCCGTCAACTCTCGCTCATGCCATCCTTCTCGCTAGCTACATCTTTCGCTTGACTTTCTGCGCTCCTAGGTTCCTGCACACTTAGACATAAGGCATCAAAATAACAATAAGACAACTTGGTTTATCACATCAAAATCATCATGGGGTACTTGCAATCTCTCCTTTTTGATGTGGATCAACGCAAGTTAAGTTAGGGTAAACAAGATATTAAATTAGAGACATTAAATTAAAGACATTGAATGAAATTGCAAGTTTCGTTACATTAATATTAAATTGCAAGTTTTGTAAATCAGTAAATATACAATATATTTGAGAAATATATACCTCTCCCTTAAACTTAACTTCTAACTCTCCCCCTTTGATCACATTAAAAAACTAAGGGTATTTTAAAATGACTTGAAGAAAATTCAAGACAAAGTCTAAAGACAACACATTATAAACGATTTTCTAGGAATTCATTAAAGTTTAAGTTTTTTAAAAAAAAAAATCTATTTTTCATATTTGAAAAAGATTTTTAAGCATTGAAAAAAATTAAAAATTTTAATAAGGGTCGTACAGTCATTTATAAAGAAAAAAATTAACTTAAGTAGGAAAAAAACTATGTTTTGTGTAATTTTTTTTAATTTTTTATTTTTTTTATAACTGTTAACTATCTAACAATTAGTCAATTAAACATTCATTTCAATAATTGGCTTCCAAGTTGTGACAAGGCACTAGACATTCTTGGATATTGAAACAACAACCACTTCTAGACAGTTTTTTAAAGAAATCAAATATTTAATCTTCTTTCTGTAAATTATAGATTTCAAAAATATTTTAATTTATTTTAAGTCGGATTTGGAAACTCAATATAGGTTTTTTCCTACAGGATTGATCAAGTATCTTTTAGGAACATATTTTGGTGATACCTTTCTAATTTGATCCTTATGGTATCTAAAATATCAATTTAGTCGTGGATAATATCTAGAATATGAGCATGCAGAATTTTTTAATTTTTTATTTGTTCCTTTAACTTAACATTTTTAATTTTCAATTTATCAAGCTCCTCTATTAAGCATAATTTTGCTAAGATTTTTTTTATTTCTAAATTTTCATTTGTTAACTTATCTTTTTTAGTTTTCAATTTGCATATTGATTTTACCATTGATTTAATGCTAAGGTAAAGTTGATCGGGTGGTAAGAGGCATACCTCACTTACCATGTCAAATCTGAAGCTTGATTCTCCCCCTGCTTCGCTGCATTCGTCTGAAGTCGCTCCCCCTTTATCGATACTGGCTTTTGAGATGCTATGTTCTTCATGGCTAGCCATCAGTGATAGTCAAGTGTATGCTTCTATTTCTGACTCGGATGCTGAGCTTTCATCTCAAGTGGACTTGAGATTCTTGTACTGATTTTGCTTGGGCCTCTTGTCTTTTTCCTTTTTGAGTTCCAGGCATTCCTCCTTTATATGTCCTTCCTTTTGACATTGGTAGCATCGAACCTTTCTTCTGTTTCTCAAATTCTTTCTGTTCTATATTTCTTTAAATTTGTTTGATCTAAAAAATTTCCTAAATTTTCTTACCATGTACGCTTCTTGGTCTCCTTTCGGATCCAAGTCTGATTCGGATCCGTCCTTCTTTGTAGCTCTGAGTGTCAGGTTCTGGCTTAACTCTTTACTTGATCCTGCACATCTGGATTCGTATAATTCTAAAGTCGAAAACAATTCTTCTAGTGTACTTACCTCCAAGTCCTTCGAGATATAGTAGGCGTCGATTATCGAAGTCCATTCTGGAATCCTGGGAAAGACATTGAGTGTGTAGGAGACTGAGTCCCAGTTTGTTACCATTTCACCGAGGTTGACTAGCCCGGTGATCAGTTCCTTGATCTTCGCATGTAGTTGGGCTACCTTCTCACATTTTTTCAGACGTACGTTTGTTAGTTGATTTCAACGAAGATCTCGTCGTGCGAGCTTTGGATTTCAAAGAACTAACCTCCGATTGTCTAGATAATTTATTATATGAAGTTAACTAGTACTTAATTAACAGTCCCTATGGATTTAATCTTATTATTACTTGACAACACTTCTGTACACTTGTGAATTTGCCACACATCAATCAACAATCCGAATAAGGCGATCAAAATGAAGTCTGACCCCTGCTACATGACTGGAGGGTGTATGGGTGACCGGAGAGTTTCGTTAATGTTATCTTACTGATAGAAGTTAAAGGCACGTCAGCACCTCTATAAACGAACGGGAAAACTCCAAGCAACCAGAGGAGTCCTATATAAGGAGGCGGAGCTTGAAAATAACTCATCTACACATAATTCACTCTTGTTTTCATACTTTAAGTGCTCCTTCATCTTCTGTGTTGCGACACACACTTTATTTTTTATCGACAACACTTAGAGTAACATTTTTATTTTCTATTGTCTTAATTTATTTATTGTGCTTAAACATTTTAGATTCTTTTTTTGTAAAGTTCTCCATCTAGGAGAAATTAGAAATAAGAATCATAGTTTATATATGTTGTGTATTTATACTTTTGGTTTGGTTGATCAACTTGCATGCTTAAAGTACTAGCTAAATTCATTTGCATGCTTTCATTGCATTTGTCTTACTTAATTGAATTAGTCTAAGTTTAATTTATTTTCGTTGTTCTTACTCTGATTGATTCAACTGCTTTAAATTATGGTCTGCACATTTTTAAATTCTTAACGTTATTCACCCCCAACTTAGCGTTGATTTTCATCCTACAAGGAACACGATGGAATAACGAAATAACTTAGATTGGCAATTGATACTTTAGAATCAAGTTATATTGCACCGCACATGAAGAACTTCTTGGTTAAGCCTCGGTGAAATAATTTGTATGCCTTTGCTCATTATTGATATTGTTCGATAGGACTAGATGAACTTACTAGGGATAATGATGTTTCATTTACACACATGGGTTGTAACTGTAGATTATTTATTTGAGGATAAGTAAAGGTTTAAGTCTGGGGTATTTAATGTGTGTGATTCATACTTATATTTTTCAATTTTGTTTTGCATACATTTTCTATATTACATGAGCATATTTACATAATCTTCTAACATTTGCATTTATTTAATCATTTTAGTTTGGATGACTGTGGTTTGTTCTTTGTATTGATAGGAAGTGAAGATTTTGGCTTTGATTAATTGAACAACTACAAACAAATGTAGATAATTTGACCAAATGTGATTCTTTATTCAAAATAAATATTTACAAAAGCTTAGGCTTTCAGTATACACTCTAACAATCTCCCACTTATACTAATGACTAAGCTACCATATCTTCTACCATACATCTGATTCTCATTCCCTCCACATGTCGATAGAAAGTTTTTGCCGGAAGGGCCTTAGTGAAAGGATCTGCCAGATTATCTGCTGATGCAATCTTGGTGATGACAACTTCCCCTCCCTTCACGATATCTCGTATCAGGTGGTACTTGCGCTCTATATGTTTACTTGCCTTATGGGCTCGTGGTTCCTTCGAGTTTGCAACTGCACCGCTATTATCATAATAAATTGTGATGATTTTGGGCAAACCAGGAATCACATCTAAGTCCATTAGAAAGTTCCTGAGCCATACTGCTTCTTTAGTTGCCTCAGAGGCTGCTACATACTCAGCTTCCATGGTTGAGTCCGAAACGCATTTCTGCTTAACACTCCTCCATGCAATGGCTCCACCTCCTAAAGTAAACACATAGCTTGATGTAGACTTATTGTTGTCCCTATCTGATTGGAAATCTGAATCCGTGTAACCCACAGGAAGCAAATCGTCTGCTTGGTAAACTAGCATATAATCTCTAGTCCTTCTCAGGTACTTTAATATATGCTTTACTGCAGTCCAATGTCCTTGTCCAGGGTTACTCTGATATCTGCTAACCATGCCCACGGTAAAACAAATATCAGGTCTCGTACATAGCATTGCATACATTAGACTTCCTATAGTCGAAGCATAAGGAACTGCTTTCATGTCCTCTATCTCCTTTGATATCTTCAGAGACATCTCTTTAGATAGAGTTACTCCATGCCTAAAAGGTAAGAAACCTTTCTTGGAATCCTGCATGCTAAAACGAGCAAGGATTGTATCTATATATGAAGCTTGGGATAGACACAACATTCTTTTCTTGCGATCCCTTATAACTTTGATCCCAAGAATGTGTGCACAATTTCCTAAGTCCTTCATATCAAATTATTTGGACAACCATACCCTTACATCCGATAATACCTTGACATTGTTGCCAATTAACAAAATATCATCTATGTATAGTACAAGAAATACCACCACCTTTCCGTTACACTTCTTGTATACACACGACTCATCCGGACACTGAATAAATTCATATGACTGGATTACTTCATTAAACCGGATGTTCCAAGACCTTGAAGCTCGCTTCAGTCCATAAATGGACCGATTGAGCTTGCACACTAGATGCTCTTTGCCTTTTTCAATGAACCCTTCTGGTTGCTTCATATGGATGTTCTCTTCAAGACTTCTATTAAGAAAAGCTGTCTTGACATTCATTTGCCAAATCTCATAATCCATATGAGCAGCAATGGATAAGAGTATCTGGATAGACTTAAGCATGGCCACTGGTGAAAAGGTCTCCTCATAATCGATTCCCTCTTTCTGAGTGTACCCTTTCGCAACAAGTCTAGCTTTGAAGGTTTCTACCTTCCTATCTGTCCCTCTTTTACTTTTGTAAATCCACTTGCATCCAACGGTTTTTACACCATCGAGTGGTTCTACAAGCTCCCAGACCTTATTAGAGTACATAGACTCTATTTCAGAATTCATTGCTTTTTGCCAAGATGCTGCATCTATATCTTGGAGTGCTTCGTCATATGTACGGGGATCAGGTTCATGTTAACCCGGGATCAAGTCCGAAGACTCTCCCAAAAAAATGAATCTCTCAGGTTCCCTCACCACTCTCCCACTACGACGAGGCACCGTCTGTGGTTGTGTATCATGTGTGACACGTGTTGCAGTCTCTTGTGGTACTTCATCTTGTACTGTTGGTAATAAAGTGGGTGTGTCCTCTCTAAGTTCTTCTAGAACAACTTTGCTACTGGGCTTGTGATCCATTATATAGTCTTCTTCTAAAATCTGGGCATTGGTGCTAACAATGACCTTCTGGTCTTTAGGACTATAAAATAAATTACCTTTCGTTCCTCTGGGATAACCCACAAACATACGAACTTCTGTACGAGATTCTAACTTATCAGCATTTGGTTTCAGCACATGTGCTGGACTACCCCAAATCTGAATATGTCTTAGACTGGGTTTTCGCTCATTCCATAATTTTGTGGGAGTAGAAGAAACTGATTTAGAAGGTACTAAGTTCAGAATGTACACTGCTGTTTCCAGAGCATATCCCCAAAATGAATTGGTAATTCTGAATAACTCATCATCGATCTAACCATCTCCATAAGAGTCATATTCCTTCGTTCTGCCACACCATTCTGTTGGGGTGTACCAGGTGCGGATAGTTGGGATTGAATCCCGGCCTCTGATAAGTAATTTCTAAACTCTCCTAAGAGGTATTCGCCACCACAATCAGACCGTAGTGTCTTGATACTTTTACCTAGTCGTTTTTCCACATCAGCCTTGTATTCTTTGAACTTATCAAAGCACTCGGACTTGCGGCGCATTAGATAAATGTATCCGTATCTTGAATAATCATCTATAAAAGAGACAAAATATTCAAAACCATCTCTTGCCTGGATAGACATAGGACCACACAAATCAGAATGAACCAATTCTAACACTTTTTTGGCTCTATACCCCTTGGCCTTGAAAGGCCTCTTGGTCATTTTACCTTCCAAGCAAGATTCACAAGTTGAAAAATTTTCCAACTCTAATGAACCCAAGAGTCCATCGGCTATAAGCCTCTGAATCCTACTTAAGTTAATATGACCAAGCTTTAGGTGCCAAAAAAATGATTGGTTCATTTCTGAAGGTTCTTTTCTCTTATTTGAGTTAGAAGATGTGTTATTAATTTCCATATTATGCTTTGTGGGAGAAATTAGATTTAAAGTATACAAATTGTCATCTAATGCACCAGAACAGATAATCACTTTATTTCTCTTAATAACTACATCGTTACTAAAGGAAACTGAATATCCATCCAAAAACAGTTAGAAACTGAAATTAAATTATTTCTAAAACTGGATACATAAAGACAATTTCTTAAAACCAAATTTCTATTTCTATTAAAAGATAAGTAGACGTCTCCCACTGCAACAGCCGCCACCTTAGTAGCATTGCCCATGTAGACTGTAATCTCTCCTTCAGTTAGTTGTCGGGTTTCCTGGAACCCCTGCAAGGAATTGCAGACATGATCAGTGGCTCCCGTATCTACACACCAGGTGCTGGTAGATAACACCGCTAAACATGTTTCAACAACTAGAGCATGAGATGTACCTTTGCTGTTTTGATTCCTACGAGGACAATCCGCCTTCCAATGTCCTGACTGCTTGCAGATAAAGCACTTGCCCTTCGGCTTCTTCATTCCAGCTTAGGTCCTGTACTCTGAGATTTATTCACTTTCTTTGCTGAGCCAACTTGTTTCTTCTTCTTCTTTCCTTTCGATTTAGAAGTAGAACCATTTTCAGCATAGTGAATATGAGAATTATGACGGAACAAACTTTCTGCTGCCTGAAGTTCTATCAGTAATTCTACCAATGAATATACCCTTTTATTCATATTGTAATTCAGGTGGAATTGCTCAAAACTTCTAGGTAGTGTTTGGAGGATCATATCGATCTGGGTTCCCCCATCAATTTCTCCTCCAAGGATTTGTATTTCATTTAGATAAGTCATCATCTTTAGGATATGATCCCTCACGGGAGTACCCTCTTGCATGGTGGATGTCATTATCTTTCTCATGGCTTCTTGTCTAGAAGTCCGATCCTGATGACCAAAGAGTTCCTTGAGATTGTTCATAATATCATAAGCTGTTGGTAAATCTTGATGTTGATGTTGCAATACATTTGACATTGAAGCCAAAATGTAACACCGCGTCATCTCATCTGCTTTTACCCATTTCCTATTATATTCAATCTCCTCTTGGGTAGATTCACCAGTGGGTGCATCAGGACAAGGCTCAGTCAGTACAAACTTATAGCTTTCAGCAGTAAGAACAATGTCCAGGTTCCTTTTCCAATCTATGTAGTTAGGACCAGTAAGTCTGTTCTCTTTTAGTATGATGGCCAGTGGGTTGAAAGTCATCCTGAGAATCACAAATAACTTTTGGTCAGAACTCTAAATTTAGAATAATATTGATTCCTCAAACAATACTATTTTAAATTATCCAACACCTTAAAACACCGTGAATTTTGTATGTCACGATAGTGTGGACGTATACAAATTCAACATTTGTAAAAGGAGGGTTTTACCCATTAATTTTATTATCTTGTCAACCTAACTTTTTGACAAATAAAATTAATAGTTGGTTAACTTTAGTCACACAAATAATAGCAGTGACTCCGATGGGGAGGATACTATTAAATGTGCCTAAGTGTGTACCATTACTTGACACTAAGTCCATTAATAAGATTGTGCCCCTTCCGATGGGGAAGATCACACGCTCTTAATTAACTTCCTATAGTCATCCAAAAATGAAAGTTTAATCTAGTGACCCACAAACAAGCTCATCCGATATGGAGGAAGGCACTCAGAGCCAACGCACAAGCTTGTCTGCATCACTTACAAACCAGTAATGGAGACCGTGGAATTTATTTAAAATCCCTCTCCCACTTAGTTATTTAAAAATGAGAAATTTTGACTATGCTAGTCTACTTAACATGCATACTAACAAGCACACACAGTCACAACATAAAAAGCAATAAATAGAAAAACTAATTTTCAACTATTATGGCTTTTATCTATTGTTGTCCTCTGTGTGTCGCCAACCCTAGCTACTGCCATCTTTGGCCACCGCCATCGGGTCTAGATGTCGCATCCATCTTGCTCCTTGTTCCGCTGCGCCTCTAGTCCTCAAAAGGTTCCACGCCTTGCAAGATTCGATCCGCGACATAAATAGAATTTTACATTTTTCGATCCTATATTCCTCGAAGGAATGTACATGTAAACTAGATCGAACATAAAATAAAATTTTCATCCATCAATCCTATATTCCATAAAAGGAATGTATATGTAACTAGATCAAAAAATAAAATTCTAATAAATTAAACTAAATACAACTCCTGCTGTATTTTATAATACAATCATGCACACACAATAAATACCCTTGACATGTCCAAGGGTCCAATCACACACATAAAAACTATAAGCCATAATAGTTGGATCCTGCATCCACAAAGTTAGCACATCCTACTATTAACCTGCCTAAATTATGTATGTCATGTGCATAATTAAACTAATACCAAATACACAGAGGCAAAACCCTAGCTCTGATACCAATTGTTGGTTGCTACTTGGAAAACCTAATGGTTCCACTGTACAAAATTTTTGTACAAAGATCTGAACCTTTTCCTAGCTACCATGTGTTCTTTTAAATTAAACTTGGATCACCTGCGGAACTTAACACGTTTGATCCAAAGTTTAATCTATTTGTTCTTTTAGGTTTAGACTTGGATCTCCTGCAGAACTTAACACGTTCGATCCAAATCACCTAGGTTATTAATTTCATTAAATATTAATTTCCAAAATTGGCTTCCAGGACTGCATGGCGAGGCACATGGCCTTCTTGGATATGGGAACAACCACCATCGCCTAGACAAAGCCTTTTAAGGAAAGCTAATATTTAATTTCCTTAAATAACTTTAGGTCAACCAAAAAGAACAATCAAATCACAAGGAAAAGAAAAAACAAAGAACACAACATCGAAAAAAAATTCGAAATACTAGAATCGCATGCCTCTTGTATTTGGTATTTTTTACATGAAGATAAAACTAGTATGATGCGGAAATTAAATACTAGTATACCTTTTCTTTTGCAAGCAAAAACCTCTAGGTCTTCTACCGTATTCCTCTTCTAACCTCGGACGTTGTGTGGGCAACGATCTTCCGAGATGAGAAACCACCAAAGCACCTTCTTCTCCTTTCTTCAAGTTTCGGCCAAGCACAATGCTTCCAAAAGATGAAGATCTTTTTCCACCAACCAAGCTCCAAGGGATGCAAGCTTTCTCTCCTTCTTCTCCAAGCTAAGATCCGGCCACCACTTGATCTCCTAGAGGAGGAGGAGGTTCGGCCACAACAAGGAGAAGAGAGATCTTGAAGGGGCCCGACCACACCAAGGAAGAAAAGAGGGAGAAGAATAATAAAAGTTGTGTGTCATGAAGGCACCCCAACCCCCTCTTTTATAATCCTTAGCTTTGGCAAATAAGGAAATTTAATTACAATAAAATTTCCTTAACTTTCCTTGACATGAATTAATTAAGAAAAATTAAACAAAATTTCCTATTCCTTCATGTCATGGCCGGCCACATCATTAAGAGCAAACAAGGCTATTTCAATCAACAATTAAAATTCCATATTTGTATTTGGAAATTTTTAAAAATAAAATTTTCCTTTAAAATCCCTTCATGGTTGATAAAAAGAAATTTCTATAATTTTAATTTTTCAACATGTGAATAATTTACAAAGAAGAAAAATAAAATATCTTTCCAATCTACAAATAAGGAAAGAGATCTAATCTCTTTTCTTAATCTTTTGTAGAAGAGATATTTTAATTTTAATTCTCTCCAATAAATTATATCTTCCACATAAGAAAATTTTAAAATTAAAATTCTTTTCTAATTTAATGGGGCCGGCCACCTAAGCTTAGGTTCAAGCTAGGGCCGACCACCCATGAACCAAGGCTTGGCCGGCCCTAGCTTGATCCTAAGCTAGCTTGGCCGGCCCCTACATCATGGGTATGAAGGTGGGTATAGGTGGGTATAGTACTCTATAAATAAGAGGCTACGATAGGGACCGAGAGGAGGAATTGGTTTTGGTCTCCCGATAAAATTAAGCATCCCGTGTTCGCCCCGAACACACAACTTAATTTTATCAATAATAATTCATTCCACTAGAGAACTATTATTGAACTACCGCACCAATCCCAAATTATATTTTTGGGCTCCTTCTTATTATGAGTGTGTTAGTCTCCATGTGTTTAAGATGTCGAATGTCCACTAATTAAGTGAGTTACTGACAACTCATTTAATTAATATCTTAGTCCAAGAATAGTAGCACTCAACCTTATCGTCATGTCGGACTGAGTCCACCTGCAGGGTTTAACATAACAATCCTTATGAGCTCTTCTTGGGGACATTATCTGTTGGAGCAATCCCAATGGTCTGCGGGACCATGTGTTTTGGTGTTTGGGCAAAGGGTTTAAGTTAGGTTTACCCTCGTTATTTGATATGTGTACTTGAGTTGTGCAGAACTGCATGTGACACATGTGACTCAGGTTGACGGCTTCGGGTCCGGTGAAGGATGGAGCATCCGAGGGACCGTGGACAAGGCAGCAAGGACAAGGGCCGAGGGAAGCGACTTCGAGGCATACGCGAAGGATGGCATTGGGGGAGGGCCGCGGGCTTGGATGCATCCGAGGGACGAGAGCTAAAGGAAGTAGGCTTGAAGGCAAGAGGTCAAGACTGCAAAAGAAGAGTCAAGTGAGTCGTGAGGGTACGAGTGCATGAGAGAAATGTACTCGAGATGGGAAACCCTAAGTTTAGGGTTGTACCAGTCGACTGGTGGTGAGCACAGAAGCTCTCTGTGCCCAAAACGGCTGGGACCAGTCGACTGGTCCAGGGACCAGTCGACTGATAGATAGCCGTTGAGAGAGACGTTGGGTTGGCACCAGTCGACTGGTGCAAGGACCAGTCGACTGGTAACGGGCAAATCAGCAAGGCTGATTTCCCCAAGCTCTATAAGAGGGAGCTTGGGATGGCCGGTCAACCTGATGAAATTAGACTTGGTTAAAGCCTAATTAGTAGTCATCTAGTGCTCTAGCAATCCAAGTGTTCTTGATCGAGTTGTGGTGAGGTTTCTCCACCGACAAGGAGGATTGTGCTAGCCGGAGTTTCCGGGGACTAATCCACTGACGGATTGAGGGATCGTCCACCTTACGGACAGCCGTGGAGTATGAGCAAGTTATCTCCGAACCACGTAAACAATCGTGTTAGCGGTTTGCATTTCCATTCTTGTATTTAGTGTTTAGCTTTCTATTTGTGTTTGTTTGTATTCCGCTGCGCTAACATCATAGGAAGCAAGGATTTGGGGGCGCCGTCTATCCAACCCCCCTTCAAGCCGGCCACCGATCCTCCAACAATTAGTATCAGAGCGAGGATGCTCTCCGTTGGACTAACTGCCAAGGAAGCATAAGATGGCCGGGTTTATTGTCCCTCCAAAATTTGAAGGAGGAAGCCTTGGGGACATCACCTTTTGGATGGTGAAGATGAAGAGCTTCCTCGACACGGATTGGGACACAATGATGGTCGTCGAAGAACCATTTGAAGCCCCAAGAGACAAGAAAGGAAAGAAGCTCCGAACACGACATTGGACGGAGGAGCAAACCACACGATCGGAGGCAAATTCAAAGGTAATATCAATATTGATTGAAATTTTGCCTTCTAATGTGATAAATCGTGTAGGTGAATACAAGAACGCCCACGAGTTGTGGAGTAAGGTAAAGAAAGTTCTAGGAGAAGAACTTTTGCCTACACATGATAAGATAGAGCCCAAGGAGATGGGCTTAGTAGCTCAAGAAGAGGAGGAGGAGCAACCGGAAGGTGACAAGCACTCAACTTCCGAGGAGAAGGAGGAGAAGGATGAAGAAATGCCATCCGTTAGTATGGATGAGGAGACATTCTCAAAGGTTGAGGAAGAATCCAAGACAAATGAAGAGGAAGTCTTGGAAGTCAACCTTGCAAGCATCTCCACCGAAGCAAAGTCAAAAGATCACATTGTATGCTTCGGATGCAATGAGAAGGGACACTACAAGAGCAGGTGTCCAATGGGTAAGAAGAAGGTAAATCCTAAACCCAATCAAGTTATTTTAAATACTAACATGGGTTGTAGGAAGGAAGAAGTCCAAAAGAAGAAGATGCACATTGTATGCTTCACGTGTGGAGAGAAGGGCCACTACCACACCAAATGCCCCAAGAAGGGAGAAATTAAGAAGCTAGCGCATCTAAAGAAATAGGAGAAGAATAAGAGAAGCAAGAGTCAAGGGGGAGCTTCAAGGGTAAGGGAGGTATATCCTAACTTGAAGTTTAATTCAAATTTAAACTCCTCCATGCATGTTAGAAATAATTCTTATTATTTACCCATGCAAAATTTTGGTTTTAGATATCATGATAGGAATAGGGTAAATGTTGATCATAACCCTAGGAGACCTATGCATGATAGACCTAGGCAAGTTAAATTCTCATTACCTAAGGAGAAGAAGGTAATAGAGAACCAAGGCATTAATCCCAAGAAGGGGAGACATATGCCTAGAAAGGGTAGGTCTAGGAATGTCCAAAGTGGACATGTTGACTCTAGGTTTAGGAACCTAGAAAGGGAGAATCAATGTCACGCCCCAGAGGAGTCCCTGTCCGAGAAAATTTCGGCAGCATCTCTCCTGTACGGTGGACAATCTGAAACTTTTCTACATCTCATATACCTTAGCCACAGGCGGCTGGAATAATAACAATAAATAAAAACATTCACCACGCAGTTTATAATAGTACATCACAATACTACACTGACTCGAAATCCACCCTACTCCACTACACTCGTAAAACTCAAATCCGACGAAACTCACCTCTTCTGCCGTCCAAGCAGGCATGTAGTAAAAACATATCGAATAGAACATCCATCAATATCAACAGAAAAACATACGACGTCTAAGTATCCAAATAACCAAGTACACACATAAGCAAATAAAACCAAACCAAATGGTAAATAAATCCTCGGGGTCTGCAGGGATCTAGCACTACGTGCAGTGAGGACTAGCGACTGGAACTCCCTCCTGACAGCATCAACCTGAAAATAACAATAATGGAGGCGGGGTGAGTCCAACACTCAGCATGTACAATTGATATGCAAAGTAAAGAAATAACACCTAGCACTAATCATGCGTACAGTCTCCTGATAAAAATAAAGATAAATGCAAACCGAAGTAGACAGGAGAGAATCTATACTAACCAGGACCCGGTATAAGGACAAACAGTCCGAAAGGTATAGAAGACCTATATGCATGTCAAACATAGGTATCCAAACAATATGCAGCATATAAATGCAACAATCACAATCACAAACAGTAAATGCATCATGCATATGATGCCAATGTCATGGTCACCCCTGACGCCAGTCAGCCAACTCACAACATAAGTGGGACCAAGTGGGTAGGGTTGTGACTACCGTGCACTCCGCAACACTACTCCTGATGAGTGATCGAGTGGACGGGATGCTGTCGGAGTACATACATACTCCTACCCCAAATCATAAATGGGGGAGCGCAATGCTCTCATCTCCCGGTACACTATGACGGGGAGGAATCTCTAACGTGCTACACGTTGCGTCACACTACCCCTGAGCGGCGGTGTCACGCTACCCATGAGCGTCACAACGGAGCACCGAACAGTGATGAAAACTGGCAAAGTGCTCGACAATAATGGAGCAATCTATCGCACAGCATGCGATCATGCAAATGGTGCATGTCAGTAAGCATGGTAATATACTAAACCAACCTCTGGGCATATAACAATGGGCACCATAGTGAATAGATCAAATCAAGACATACTGATCAAAAAGGTATCAAACCTAGGTCCTGAACATGTGAAACATGGTTATATCACTACCCATGAGCATGATAGATCGGGTACAAGATCAATACGAGATGCAAACAAACAGTCAATCAAACAGGTAACATGTATTGGGCAGTGATTAACCGAAACAAATAGGAAACACAATTAGTGCAATATATTATTTTCATTACTAAGCATATCAAAGACAATAAGTCAAAAGTACTCGCCTCCAATAGGAATATCCAATCTGGTCCAAATCTAACGTCGAGATACTCGTCTCGCGTCAAAGTCCTGTATCCAATAGATATACAATTATTTAGCTAAATTCCTATAAATAGCTAAATAAATTTCTTTAACCCTAAATTAGGGCAAAACCCTCAAAACGAAATCAAGTGAACCACCAGTAAAGCCACAACTTAGCATGATCCAATTAACCCAACCTCACCAAATGCAGTATTTAACTTAACACAAACCTTACCCAAATTTTCCGATGCCTCAACACTGCTCAAATCCTGAAGAACTTACTGCCGAGATTCGGAGAAGCTGCTGTGAGAAATCAATGACAAATACCACTGTTATCAGCCAACAAATCCAACATAAGATCCCAAATCAACAATCATACATATTACCTCTTCCCTCCTACTGCCTGTGATGACCTAGGATCCGTCAAAGTTGCTGCTAGCACTTGACGGCTGGCCGACCGGTGCTAGGGCACAAGGACAGTGGCGAAAGGGCACTGCTGTGCTGATTTCGTGCGAGAGGAAGACTCGGCTGTACCAGGAGATGTCGGACGCTAGGGCACAGAGCTAAGGTAGAAGCAAGAAACATGCTCTGCTCGGCGATTGTAGATAGGGCTCGGCACAGAAGGGGCGACCGTCGGCACTTCTCCGGGCGGCGTCGACTGTGGTGGCGGCGCGAGGTGGCTAGGGCAGAAGCATCGGTGTGGCGCTAGGGTCGGTGATCCGCGTCGGCTGGCGGCAGTGGAGATGGCCGTCGCGAGGAAGGAGAAAGAGGAAAGGTTCGGCGTAGAGGAAGGCTAAGGCATCGGTGTCGGCTATGATCGGACGCGAGGGAGAGAAAAGAAGAAGAGAAGAGGAACTGTCTCGAGGTGGTTAGGGCAGAGGGATCGGGAGGAGAAGGGAAACTCGGTGCGCGAGGTTCGGCGTCAGGTGTGCGGGGAAAGAAGCGGAGGAATTAAAGAAAAAGAGAAAACAAAATAAAAAGAAAAAGGAATTTTAAGAAATAAACATTTCCTCGCTTAAATGGGGTAGCCCAAACAGACTTTCCCAGAACCCCGTTTTATCCCCGTAAACTCGTCCATACGAGTTCCGAAAAATTCTCGAAAATTTTCTAAAAATTCCGGAAAATTCCCTTATTAATATTCGCCTATTTTCCGGTATTTTACAATCAAGCTTTGAAGGCAAAGCTTGATGGTTTAGAGAAATTCCTTAAGAGATTCACTATTGGATCTAAGGGATTAAATATGGTGTTGGGTAGTCAAAACCCCAACAATGATAGATCGGGTTTGGGATACCGATCTAATCCCTCCAAGGTCAAAAGGAGACCATGTGCTAGGGTGGCACATGATAAGGGCAAGGTAGAGTCATCTAACGCCAATGAGAAGAAATATGCTAGGGTTGCATATGATTATGGCAAGGATGATGTGTCCAAGGTCAAGAAGATAAGGAGATCTTCTAAGGTGCACCATTGTGGCCTAGCCATTGTGGATGAGTCACCTAGGGAGGTGGCTAAGGCAAAGAGCTCTAGGGGGAGCTCTAAGAGTCAATTTGGGACCCATGGCAAATGGATCTCAGGTGGGTACTACTTGGGAGTCTAGAGGAGCCATGGAGTGTGCCAAAAGGTTTGGAGATGGATTTGAGTCTCAAACCTAGGGATTTGGCACACATGGTTTGTGTTTCATGCAAGAAATATGACATTTGGGTTTATATAGCATGATAAATGGTTTTGGATGTATAGATGCCATATAAACCAATGCTAGGGATGCATTGTGGGTTGGTATGGGCAAATACATCAAGAGAAAGTCAAAACTAGGACTTTAGGTCAAGGTTCAATTGAACTATTTAGCTAGTTTTGGATTTTGTGTCAATCTTGGGATTGGTGATAGATACATTTTATAATGTATTTTTCCCAAGTAAACAAGGGTACAATAGACCTTTCCACAAAATTTGGGAATTTTTGGAGGTCTAGGGAATTTCTGGTGTATTTCTGAAGTTGGCCTTAAAAGGCTGATTTTTTCAGAAATAGGGTACCAGTCGACTGGTACAGATACCAGTCGACTGGTAACAGTAGATTTTGACCACAGAATGCTTCTGTAAGGTTCTGTCGAAGGGGGCAGTCGACTGGCACTTGGAGCAGTCGACTGATACCAGCCTGAAAGTGTTTTTCAGCGCTGATCTTGACCATGTCAACTCGTTTAGATGTATGGGATCCATGGGGAATAAATACATGAGTTTAGGGTCAGTTTTGATGATAAATTTTCAACAATTGGGATATTGTTGGAGAACTTTTTGGATGTTAGGCAAAGGGGGAGAAGTAAGGTTTAGTTGGGAAAACCTGAAAGGGAAAACCTGAAAGTGCCTTTGTGTAGGGGGAGCCTTGGGATAGGTTCTTAAAAAGCCCGTTGTAAAAATCCTAGCTCATTGGGGAGCATAGGTGTAGGGGGAGCCTTGGGATAGGTTCCAATACATGATCCATTCGGCGGTTGCCAAGTGTGTAGCCTTGGCAACGTAAGTCCATTCGGCGGAGTAAGTCCAAGTGTGTAGCCTTGGCAACGTAAGTCCATTCGGCAGTTGCCAAGTGTGTAGCCTTGGCAACGTAAGTCCATTCGGCGGAGTAAGTCCAAGTGTGTAGCCTTGGCATCATAAGTCCATTGTATTAGCATGTTTATTTGCTATTTGTTTTCCCTAACTTAAACGTATTGCCAAACACCAAAAAGGGGGAGATTGTTGGAGCAATCCCAATGGTCCGCGGGACCATGTGTTTTGGTGTTTGGGCAAAGGGTTTAAGTTAGGTTTACCCTCGTTATTTGATATGTGTACTTGAGTTGTGCAGGACTGCAGGTGACACATGTGACTTCGGGTCCGGTGAAGGATGGAGCATCCGAGGGACCGTGGACAAGGCAGCAAGGACAAGGGCCGAGGGAAGCGACTTCGAGGTATACGCGAAGGATGGCATTGGGGACGAGCCGCGGGCTTGGATGCATCCGAGGGACGAGAGCCAAAGGAAGTAGGCTTGAAGGCAAGAGGTCAAGGCTGCAAAAGAAGAGTCAAGTGAGTCGTGAGGGTACGAGTGCATGAGAGAAATGTACTCGGGATGGGAAACCCTAAGTTTAGGGTTGTACCAGTCGACTGGTACTGGGACCAGTTGACTGGTGGTGAGCACAGAAGCTCTCTGTACCCAAAACGGCTGGGACCAGTCGACTGGTCCAGGACCAGTCGACTGATAGATAGTCGTTGAGAGAGACGTTGGGTTGGCACTAGTCGACTGGTGCAAGGACCAGTCGACTGGTAACGGGCAAATCAGCAAGGCTGATTTCCCCAAGCTCTATAAGAGGGAGCTTGGGATGGCCGGTCAACCTGATGAAATTAGACTTGGTTAAAGCCTAATTAGTAGTCATCTAGTGCTCTAGCAATCCAAGTGTCCTTGATCGAGTTGTGGTGAGGTTTCTCCACCAACAAGGAGGATTATGCTAGCCGGAGTTTCCGGGGACTAATCCACCGACGGATTGAGGGATCGTCCACCTTACGGACAGCCGTGGAGTAGGAGCAAGTTATCTCCGAACCACGTAAATAATCGTGTTAGCGGTTTGCATTTCCATTCTTGTATTTAGTGTTTAGCTTTCTATTTGTGTTTGTTTGTATTCCGCTGCGCTAACATCATAGGAAGCAAGGATTTGGGGGCGCCGTCTATCCAACCCCCCTTCAAGCCGGCCACCGATCCTCCAACATTATCAACCTAGATTACTAGGACACAGTTTCCTTTTATAATCAACAATACACACTATAAGTGATATCATTACCAACTTATCGGGCTTATTGATTTATCGAACTAAATCTCACACATTGATAAATTAAAAAAATAAATATCAAATATATGTGCTTGTTATTATATTAGGATTAAGAGCACACACTTCCATAATAACTGAGGTCTTTGTTCTTTTATAAAGTCAGTATAAAAGAAACGACCTCTAATGGTCCTACTCAATACACTCTAAGTGTACTAGTGTAATTATATAGTTAAGATAAACTAATTCCTAATTACACTACGACCTTCCAATGGTTTGTTCCTTTCCATTTTGGTCGTGAGCTGCTGTTTATAATTTATAAGGTACTGATAACATCATCTTCTGTATGTGACACCACATACTATGTTATCTACAATATAAATTAATTGAACAACTACAAACAAATATAGATAATTTGACCAAATGTGATTTTTTATTCAAAATAAATATTCACAAAAGCTTAGGCTTTCAGTATACACTCTAACATTTTGTTCTATCATTCCTTTTTTTCCCCACAACATAACTTTTTTCGATTGTTTAGATAATCTCCTTTGTAAATATTTTGGTACTCAACAATGATAAGAATGTAATAAGCAAAAAGAGAGAAAATAAATAATTGCTTTCTTATGGACTATTATCATAGGCTAACAAATTTATTTATACATATAGTCAAATAATATATGGTAAAATATTATGATAAATATGGTAACATATTACAAGGTCTATGGTAATAATAAATATAGAAATAATAAATATAGTTGTGATTGAAATCCAATGATAAATATAGTTGTGATTGAAATCTAAATATAGTAAGTTATCAATAATTGAAATCAATTCCTGATTTCTATCCGGAACATGATAAATCTTCTGATTATTATCTTGGACTACTATCTTTGTTGTCATTACCCCTCGACAAATTCAACGGGATGTGCAACACGTTGAGTTTGGTTGTCAATCTATGAAATCATTGTCTGGATAACAGTTTGATGAAGATGTCAGTAACTTGATCCTCTATTTAGATGTATGAGACTGATAGTTGTTTACCCACTACACATTCTTGTACAAAGTGAAAATTTATTTCCATATGTTTTGTTCAAGCATGAAAAACTAAATTTGCAGTAAGATATGTTGCTCCAATGTTATCACACCATATCTTAGGTATAACATCAGTAGAAAGATGTAACTCTGAGAGAAGGGAGTAGAGCCAAATGATTTCAAACGTTATATTAGCAACAACTTTATATTCAGCTTCGGTACTGGACTGAGATATAATAGGTTGCTTTTTAGAATGCCATGAGATAAGATTTCGTCCAAGAAATATTGCATATCCTCCAATATAACGTTTGTCTTCAGGAGATTTTGCCCAATCTACATCACTAAATGCATTCAACTTCCGTCAGGAACGTCGAAATAAAAAGAGACCATGAAGAATAGTGTCTTTGAGATAGTGAAGGATCCTCTTAACTCCTTCCCAATGTTGTTTAGTGGGAGAATGCATATATTGACAAGCCTGATTAACAGCAAAAGATATATCAGGATGTATGATAGTGACATATTATAAGGCTCCAATAATACTCCTATAAATTTGAGGATCAACCAAATCAGGAGATGATGAAGGTGCATAAAAGTTGCCTATAATAATCGGTGTTGAGATAGGATGTGCACCATCCATTTGAGCCCGTTTAAGAATTTCAGTAATGTATTTGCTTTTTGAAAGGAGACAACTATTAGGATTTGAAAAAAGTTCAATACCAAGAAGAAACGAGTTGTACCAAGATCTCTAACAAGAAATTCCTGATTAAGAAGATGAAGTAGAGAAGTAATGCCTTCTTGATCATTACCGGTTAGAAGAATATCATCCACATAAATAAGTAGAAAAAACATAGAGCCAATATTGCACTTCTAAAATAAAGAGTCAGTTTTTGAGTCAGAGAACCCTTGAGTGTGTAGCCAAGTAGAGAGACAATGAAATTATGCACGAGGAGCTTATTGAAGACCATATAATGATTTCTTCAACTGACAAACATGTGTTAAAAGTTGTGAATGAATAAACTCAGTGGTTACTCCATATGCACGGTTTCCTCAAGATGACCATGAAGAAAGATATTGGAAACGTCTAATTGGCATATTGGTAGTTTGAGCTAACAACTATATATAATAATAATTTGATGGTTGTAATCTTAATAACCGAACTGAATATATCATTAAAGTCAATACTTAGCTGTTGATTGAATCCTTTCATTACAAGACAAGATTTATATCATTCAAGAGAGACATCAGCATGATACTTGAAGAAGAGCATCAAATTATGTAGTTATCGCAACATGCCAATTTGGATCCTTAACAGTTTGTGTAAAGCATGTTGGTTTGATAGATTTTGAAGAGACAACTAAAGCCCATGGAAGGGGATATTGAGTGGCTTTTGGTGGACATCATGCATAGATATCACTTAAGGGAAGTGTACACTGAGGAGCATCTTCATTAGAATCACTTGTCGAAGAAGGTGAGGCGCTAGGTTGGGAATACGAAGATGTGATATGTGGCATATCTGAGGATGGAAGCAAATTATCCTCATGATTTGATGATGTGTTAGAAGAATCGGAAGGGGAGACTCAAAGAGTGGTGGAGATAGAGTTGGACCCAAAATACCATTACCTCATGTATTAATATCATTTATCGGAAGAGGAGATAGATATTGCATGCTTGTTGTAAGGGTGGGTGGTACCAAATATGTGCCACTTGTCTCTGGAGGAGAGGATGAGCAGCTATTGAAAAAGGGAAGATAGACTCATCAAAAATAACATGTCGGGAAATATAAATCCGTCCGATCGGTATATGTAAGCAATAATACTCATGATGCAAATTGCTATAACCAAGGGAAATATACTGTTGTGAATGAGAGACTCATTTATGTTTAGAGTAGGGATGTAACCATGGATAACATGTGCAACCAAAGATTCGAAGAAAAGTATAATCAAGAGTTCAATGAAAGTACATAATATAGAAAACCTTGATTGGACAGGATAGGTGCGAGACCCCAAATATCAGAATGAATTATTTCAAGTGAAAAATTAAAAATATGATTAGATGGAGAAAAAGGTAATTTGTGACTCTTGTTTTCCAAGCATGTCTTACATAACTGAGGTGATGAGGTATATGAAGTAAGTAAATCAAATTGACTTATGATTCTTTGAACTATTTGAAGAGAAGGATGTCCAAGACAAGCATGCCAAATTGGTTTATTAGTGCATTCACCAATAAAAACTTTAAAGGAAGGACATTGAAGATGGTGCGTACCATTTTTAATATTGGCTTGAAGTAAAATAGCACGTGTCGTTCTATCTTTTACAAGACAATGATTAGGATAAAATTCAAAGAAGACATTGTTATCAAGACTAAATTGGCGTGTAGTAAGTAAATTTTTAGTAATAGACAGAGCATGATAAATATTGTGCATGTAAAAAGTTCGATTAGATAACTGAAAATGTGTGTTTCCATAGTTAGCAATTTGCAAATTTGAGTCATCGCCTACCTGTACCTTATCCGAGTCACAGTAGGGTAAGATTTTTGTAATGATGTGATAGTCTGGCGTGACATGATGAGTTACTCCATTATCAAAATACCATCCCATAGATAAAAGATTTAGTGACTAAAAGAATGCTAGAACAAATCTGTGGTGCGACTTGCATTGTTGGAAACTTACTGAGAGAAGTTCGCTCCTCGTACGTGAAGGAGATGCTCTGGTGTTGGCCTCATTGTTGGAAAACGGGAAGGAGGAAGATGGAAAGGGATTGAAAGTTGGTTGCTGCTTAGAAGAGAGGAAGATAGTGGTCAACAACAGTAAAGGGTGTCGCTGGCACAAGGAGCGCTTCTTCCTTTGGTTGGCAGCAACACAAGATCCAGAAGTGAGCGGAAAGATGGCGGCGGCAAAAGCTTTTCTAGCGACAAAGAGGATGACCAACGACACAAGAAGGACACCGTCGACAGAGGGATAGCAAGGGGTGGCAACTCCTTTGTCCCTTGGAGGCAGCGCCAGCTAGCTGGAATAGAGGAAGGAATGAGAGATTTGATGTTAGTGAGATGTTGGACTGGTTGTTGGCTCCTTGTACTTGTTGTTTTCTGCTGGAGAGATTTGTTTGAGCGGCTTTGTGGGCGACAGAAGAAAGAAAAGGAGCAGAGCCTAAATCAGAAAGAGAAAAAAAAAATGTGGTGGCAGATGGTTATATGAAAATTAGAACGAAATTAGAAGAAAAGAGAAATAGAAGAAAATCAGCGGTAGCAGAAAGAAAAGAAAATTAGAAAGAATTAATTGGGAAGAAACGAAGAATCATTATTTTGATACCATGATAAGCATGTAATAAGTAAAAAGAGAGAGAAAATAATTGCTTTCTTATTATTAATCATTGTCATAGGCTAACAGATTTATTTATATAGATGGTCAAATAATATATTGAAAATATTATGATAAGTATGGTATAATATTATGATACCTATGGTAATAATAAATATAGAAATAATGATAAATATGGTTATGATTGCAATCCAAATATAATAACATATCAATAATTAAAATCAATTCCTGATTTCCATCCTGAACATGATAAATCTTCTGATTATTATCCCAGACTATTATCTTTATTATTTTTAAACAACACGGTCTTAGTAAATGATATTTTTATTACTTAACGATATCATATACTTACGGTATGAACACATCAGCATGGCAATACTTCTACCTCCCACTTCAATGTATTGGTCGTGCTGAAGATTGCAAAACATGTCGAGCTGAAGATTGCAAAACATATTGCCCTTTAAATTTTGAAAAGACTCATCACTTAACTTGGTTTCCATTACACCAAGCACACCTAAAAGAGATTTCGATTTTGAGGCCTATGTTGAGACTTCCAATGTTCCAAGCTATTATTTTCATGAGGACATCTTTAATAGTTAAATCTTTAGATAAAATTTTTTATAATCCCCAATGTTCCACATCAACAATGAAAAATTTACTATTCTCTCAACAATGAAAAAACTTATAACTTTTTTATGAGTCTTATATTATAAATCATATAACTTTTTACATTATAAATTATAAATCATAATACAATACTATTTTATTATTAATTACGAGCTATATCTTCAAAATGAAAAGGTAAATTTAAGTTTTAAATATCAACCTTGAATTATAAACCTCAAATCCTACTTTTATAATAGTTTAAATTTTTTAATTAAGATTTTTTGATTTTATAAACCTTTCACAAAATTTGTATTGAAGATGCCGAGAGGCTCGAGAAGACCGAGGACACACGCCACCCCAGTCTGCAATCAAGATCTTATATTAGTGCGAGTGGTCCGTTCCCCGGTAAATTCGATTCTACCTGTACCGGCACTGCCCTCACCTCTCACAAAAGAGGTGGACCCCACAGACATGCATGTGGGTCCCACCCACTTGCATGTGAGAGGTGAGGGCAGTGCCCTTAAAGGTAGGATCGAATTTACCCCGTTCCCCTTGCACAAGTGCAGTTGCTAAACATTATTTGTTCTTGGTGTTATTGCCCTCATCAATGCATGAGTCCACTCCAGCACTCCTGCACTAGCCTGATCACTTTGCCCTTCTTGCCGCCCCACGGGGTTATCTCGGCTGGTAAAGGCGTGGAAGTTTGCCACTGAGAACATGGGTTCGAGTCCGCAGGGTAACGGGGATTTATTCCCTATCCTTGTGCAAAAAGTCTCGGCCCACTGCGTACTTGCCACCGAGCTACCGTGATTTACCTCCCTCGTGATGACCCTGGACAGGGTGCGGCGGGGGCCCTGAGGGCGAGGGTTTCGCCTTTTGCCACTTTGCCCTTCTTGCCAATTGGGTTGTGCCTGTTGACATGTCATGGAATTTCTGTTTATGTTATTGTTTGTGTCATTTTGATGGTTGGTCCACTTGAATAAATTTTGCTTCAATCAGTCTAGTATTCGTAGGTTATTGTCCATACGCGTAAAAGAAAATTTCTCCTCATATATTTATTCATATTTTCAATGCATGTGAATCAATATAAACCAACTAACATGTCATGAAACTCTCAATGTGAGACTAAAATATCATTCATAATGGAAGTATGGAACTTCTATCCTCTTCCACCTTTTCTCCGTTCACACATATATCATACTTTTTCATCAGCGCGGATAAATACAGACTATACATCAAGTTTGTGCAGATTTAGAAAGATTTCATACGACTTTTGTATCCAATTTCCAAGTGTAATCCATACAAACACTATAATTTTATTGACAAAATTCATAATTAGGTAGAAAATATCTTTGACCTGGATGAATTAAGCATGAACACCAATTGAACCAAAGTCACCAGCAATTTTTCCAACTCTTTTAGACCGTAGTGCTTTTTGTGTGTCAAGAGTCGTTCATACTCACAACTTCAACTCAAATCGACTCCATCCACTCCATTTCAAGGTTCAAACAAACAAGCAATATCCCCTCAATATTCCATAACTAAAGACAAATCTAATTTATTAGCTTGTTAGTTTTGCATTTTATTTATTATTTTTTTTTGTAAAACATATGTATTGGTAATGCTTACATAACTACAAAATCCATCATTTAAGAACAACTAACAGACAAATTAGAGAAACAGAGGTTTTCCGAAGTAGAGGCATACAACAATAAAACACTGTCAATTAAGCAGCTCCCAAGCCATTACTCTGACCATATTCCTTAAACATTTTGCTCCTGAACTGAAACTAACGGCTAAGCCTGTAACTTAAACTCTGCAAATTAACACCGATCATGCATGCGATAATTAATGACTTAGTTACATGAACTAGTGGTGCTGCCCTCCTCTTCCTCCACTAATTGGCGGCGGGGTTGGCCTTCTACGTGCTGCGCTCGGACTAATTCTTGATCCACCACCCTGCTTGTAATTTAGTTTGTCCAAAGAAAATTAATCAACACAAAGTCATCATCTATCGTTTGCAGTAAAACTAGACTGTAAAACTAAAGACTAAGACTTAGTACAGCGTCAGGGTCTTGAGGATCTTGAGGTTGGGGATCATTTTCTTCAGTGGGAGAAGTAGTTGATGAGCAGCCGAGGCACTGAGCGCAGGATCTGATGATGTATAGCATGAGAGAACACGGACTAATCAACATTACTCCTGCTGCTGCTGCTTCTTCTTCTTCTTCTTCTTCTTCTTCCATCTTGAGTTTCTGCATCTAGTTATGTATTTTCTTTTGCTGTTCTTGAGCTCTAAAATGTAAATCTGTTCCCTCGGTCGGTGTTTCACACAGAAGTCATTTATTGATATAGCCTGGTTCTGGTGGCACATTAAATAATTCCATTGAATGACTTAAACCCCCTTTTTTTTAAATAAAAAACCCAAAGAGATCAATTTTTTTTTGAAAAATCTCAGTATGAGCTAATATATAAATCATCATTTAGAGATCAAAGAGGATAAATTTTGGACGGATTTTTCGGGTATTAAAAGGAAGAAATAATGAGAAATGTGATCCGATATAAAAATAAGTTATCATCAGGGGATTTGTATATCCAATTAGATATGATGCATTTTGCTAAATCGATTATTATATTTATTTTGTTACATAGGTAACGTGCCAACTAAGCTAAATTGAAAATTAAAAATTAAAATTAGAAATCTAATAGATAGTATAAAAAACTTGGAAAATGTTAGGGGTATAGAGGTAAAATTAAGTGGTGAATAATATAGAGGGAGACATGACTGATCAAGATCACCTAATGTTTTAGAATACCCTTAAATCAATGGAGACAAATAGTACCCAACAACACCTACTCCATTAAAAGCAACTCTTCTCTATTTGGGAGCATTATATTGAATTGAGATCTCCTTGGGATAAATATTTCACCCATCGAACGTTTATTGATCTGTCTTTGTCCGAACTTTGGTGACTACATCAAGAGGTGGAAATTTAGGCAGGCACACTATTTGCTAACCGATCAAAAATAATAATAATAATAAATCAATCGGTATATTAAATTACTTTATTAAATTTATATATTCATTTTTAATACATCATATATTAACTTTTCTATTTTTTCTATCTCCTCTATAATATTTATATTTAAACTTTTCTATTTTTTCTATCTCCTCTATAATATTTATATTTAGTGAATAAAATTTATTCCTTAAATTTAGAAAAATACTATTCATAATTATAAAATTTAAGAAATGAATAGGATAACTAATGCAAAGATTTTTAGCTATCTTATCTAAAATTTAAAATAAAATCTTTGGATAGGATAACTAATATAGATGCTCTTATACTTTGATATTTATCAAAAGCTACACTCAATTTACTACTATTCCCGTTTTAACCCTCAATCATTGCTCTCTTCTCTTTTTTCTCACATATGCATGTAATTTCTCCTTTTTTTCCTCTCATATACATGCAACCTTTCTTTTCTTTACTATTTTCATTCCTCTCTCTTTTAGATGCATGCAAGCATGTTGAGCTTGATATTTATCCATATCAGGCCCAACGTGAATGTGATATTTTTCTTAATCATGCCCAACGTATGCCTAATATTTTTCCATATCAGACTCAATATGGGCATTATATTTTTTCCAAATCAAGCTCAATGTGGGTTTGATATTTTTCCATATCAAGCCCGATGTGAGCCTGATATTTTTCATATCAAACCCGCATGGGTTAGGGTTTAGTTGATTTTTTTATAATATTTTAATACCTCCAGAGAAGTCAAAATATGCAATGGACGACACTGTTAGATTCCATAAAGTTTTATAAATCCACATGACCTAAAATGGGTCTAATTATACATGTCTAGGTCCATTAGTGGATTTTGGTCAAAATCCATTGATCGACCTAGAGATCTTAAATTCTAACCATCTTAGATCCTATGGATTTTTGAGACTACAAGGAGTCCAACGGTACAGTCTATTGCATATTTTGGCTTCTCCGAAGGTATTAAAATTTTATCAGAAAAAATGGCTAAAGTATAAATCCATTAATATTAAGCCCACATTGGGCCTAATATTTTTCTATATCAAGCTCAATGTGGGCCTGATATTTTTCATATCAGGCCCACAGGGATTAGGTTTAGCTAATTTTTTTGATAATATTTTAACACCTCTGGAGAATCCGAAATATGCAATAGATGACAACGTTGAACTCCTTAGTCCTTACAGCCTTATAAATCCACAAGACATAAAATGTATCTAATTAGCTTATATAAGTCTATCATTGTGTTTTGGTCAAAATTTACTTATCAACCTAGAGACCTCATATTGCAACCATTTCAGATTTTATGAATTTCTAAGGTTGTGGATTTAATCCTTGGAATCCAATACTGATAGAAAATGGATCGGTTGGACCATTTCAGCTTATATAAGTCTGATTGGACTCATTTCAGGTCCTAGACAAGCCACTAGGATCAGTCTAACTTTATCAGTACGGTCTATCAAGGTAGTGGATTTGATCCTTGGAATCCAATACTGATCAAGTCCAATTTGGTTAACCAAGTTAGACTTGAGGACTCATGCTTGGACCACTTTTCTATTTGTTTGATTAACAAGAGATAAATAAGATTTGGATTTATGTTTAGCCTTATACCCAAATCAGGATCGATTGTATACAACCCTTTGTTTTCCAAGAATTAGGTCAAGGTTCTTGGAACCCAAAGTAAACCGTTCTAATGAGTCCATAAGTTCCTTGACTAGACTTTTCAAGTTAGAATTTTCTTCCTCAAGTTGTTGGACTTGAGTTGAAGTTCTAGCTTGAACAGATTCGGTTAAGGAGCTTGGGTTAGTCACTTCCTTGAGGGCTTTGACCTCCTCTTGGAGTAACTTGACCCAAAAGTTGGATTTAGCTAGTTTTGTAGATAAGTATGAAATCAAATTATGTGATTTAATTAGAGAGATGCTTACAGTGGATTGGGAACCTATTGAACCGGATACAAATCCAGGACTTCACTCGGACTTAGCTTCTGATTCTATCTTGGACTCGAATTCGATGACTTATTCTTAGGCCAGAAGTGTGAGGAAGCTTGTCTGTTTAAGATCTTTGTCAGAGTCTTCCGATGAAGATTCATCCCACATTGCATGCAGCGCCTTCTTCTTCCGCTGCTTTTTCATTTCCTTTTGGTTTTGACAATTCACTTTGATGTGTTCCTTCTTATTACAGCCATAGCAGGTGACTTCAAACTTGGCCTTTGTGGTTTGACTTGGTTGTGTTGTCTTTGATTGGATTACCCTCTTGATCTTGCATTTTGTGAAACCCTTCTTTTTCTTATACAGTTTTCGTACTAGGTTGACGAGCTTCGCGATAATTTCATCATTGTCTTTTGAGTCTGATTTGTCTTCAGACCCGGGTTCGGTTTGACGCTTGTTCCTAGACTCCTTTGTCTTGCTTGTACTTGTCATTGACACAATACCTTTCTCGATCGGACGTGCATTAGTCTGTTTATGAAGTTCAAATTTTGAAAATAGCTCATCTAGTCTAATTAAAGAAAAATCCTTAAATACCTTGTAAGCATCTACCATCGACGCCTACAAGGTATTCCTCGGAAAAGTATTTAGAGCATACCTAATGATGTCATGATTTTCAACTTTTTGTCTTATTGCATGGAGCCCATTAAATAGGTCTTGGATCTGAGTATGGAGTTGACTTGCCTACTCACCATCCTACATTTTAATATTATATAGCTTATTCAAGATCAGGTACCGTTTGCTTACTTTAGTATAGGAGGTGTCCTCGTGTAGCTTGATTAGCTTTTCCCATAATTCCTTAGTACCGTTGAAGGGTCCAACCCGGTTCAATTCCTTTTTGGTTAAGCCACATTGAAGGATTTGGGTTGCTTTTGCATCAGCTTTGATCTTCTTCATTATGCTTTGGTCCCAATTTTCACAGGATACTGGTTTTCTAGTGTCATCAAGTGGAAGTGTGAAACCAGTTTGGATGGTAATCCACATCTCGACTTATGTTTTGAGGTGATACTCCATTCAGCTCTTTCAGTAGTCGGAATCTTCGCCCGAGAAGAGTGGTGGGTGTGCGGTGTTATAACCTTCTTGGTAGGTGATAGCCATCATTTGGTCATGATATTTAGATTCATATAAGTATATCATTTGATCTTCCCATGTGTTAATTTCATGTTTATATCACATTTTATGAGTTGTATTCATTTGTGGACTTAATTTTAAATTATCTTATATTTACGGTATTTGATGCTAATATTTAGATATATTCTTTGTAGGCATCAAGAGATTATGGATCCAAGTTAAATCAAACCAGATTTGGGCTTAAATCTAGGGCTAATAGAGGAGGGTCAATCAAGAACCAATTTAGACCGTTCATCAAGATCAAGAGAGATCTGAACCATCTATTGACGATCTGGTCTATCTAGGCTAAGAGAGGTTAGATCAGGACCCTTGATGAAGATCAACACTTTTGGATCAGATTTTGAGCAACTTCCACCATTGGATCGATCCAGAGAAATCTCAACCATCCGTTCAGATATGGATCAGATTTAAATGGGAGAAGCTATAATGTCGTTTCCTTTGTCAATTTCTCTCGCGTCAAAACTAGAGGCAAGCGCGATCTTGCTCCAACGATCCCGATCCTCTTCCTTACGATCCACCATCGGCGAGCAAGTGAGGTCAAGGGCATTTCCCTTCCTCTGGTCATCATCTATCTTCGAGCCGGCAATGCCACTTCAACCATCTGATCTCTAACTCTACTGTGACTTCATGTGAAGAAGAAGAAGTGGAGAAGAGGAGAAGTAAGCGGATTCGATCTAGTTTTTGCGTCTTTCAGTTGACGATCCTCTTCCTTGAAGCTCTGAATGCATCTAATCGGATATGAGTGTTTGCTTCTACTTCCATTGGTTCTCGGTTGCTGCTACTGGTTTCAATGTTTGAGTTTAACACTGAATCTATCACTGGATAAGAATCTATCATATAAATTGATTGGTTCCTCACTGATCTATGAGTGCTTGAGATTCCCAGCTCACTATGGTTCATCATTTCTCCCGGATTTCATTTTTACATTTCTATTTTTTAAATTTCTAGTTGAGTTTCTATTTTCTCTATTGTTCAATTTTATAGGGTTGAATTAGTTGAGTTAGATAGAGTTTTGGATCTATTTTCTCGTCTTAAATTCATCTGAATGTTCATTAGCACTATGAGTGGAGATCTGATCTATTCTTAAGTTCATGTTCAGTTCACAAGTTGCTTAAATCTGAATATGAATATGTTTCTATTTTAATGCTATTTGGTTGCTTAGATATGAATTGTTTAGGTTAGATAAAGTTGTAGATATGTTTCTTATCTGTTCATTTTTAAGGATCTGAGTAGATCTCCTACCATCTGATAAATGGTTGGTTTGATCCTTTGAGTTTGGTTTGTTCTTGTTTTGCTTTTGTTTAGTTTCCAATATGTTTAGGTCTGTTAATAGTGTAATCCATATCATAGAGTGACAGTATATTGTGGGTTCATGATTAATAAATAGATAGCCAAATGCACTAGATCAACTTATCCTCAGCAGGATTATGAGTAACTCGCAGTTCAGAGGCCTGCACCAGATCACGAATAAAGTGATAATCAATAGACAGATGCTTCATCCGAGAGTGAAAAGTAAGATTAGTTGAAAGATAAGTGACACCCAAATTATCAGTGAAGAGCATAGTAGGCGTGGTAATCGGAAGAAGTAGGTCTGTCAAAAGTGATTTAATCCATTGGATCTCAGATACGGCAGAGGCAATGACAAGATATTCAGCCTCAGTCGAAGAGTGCACAACCTTCAACTGTTTGGTAGATTTCTAGGAAATCATATTAGCACCCAGAATAATAATAAACACACCCGTAGAACACTAATGATTTGGATCTCCTACCCAGTCCACATCGGAGAAATCATGAAGAGTAAGAGGTGTATCTACAAGAAGACGAATGCCAAGATCTTTAATACCATTGAGAGACCGAAGTAGAAGCTTCACAGCGTCCCAATGCGTCTCTGAAAGAGCATGCATAAACTATAAGAGCTTGTTGACCATAAAGGAAATATTAGGACGAGTCATATGGAGATGTTGTAAGCCCCAACCACTTATCGGAACTTGGTCAGATCAAAAAATGAAGACCCGTCATGCAAAGTAAGACAAGAGCCAATAGCAATAGGAGTGGAGACTGGCTTGGAGTCAAGCATATTATGTTTAGAGAGAAGATCAATGACATACTTTTGCTGAGATAAGAGAAGACCATTTGAGGTTGGGCAAACCTCAACAATCGTAGAAGAGGGAAAGAGCTCCAAGATCCTTAATCATAAATTTTGTATGAAGTTTACATACTATGACGTCAATAGAAGAAGCATCACTCCCTGTAATGATTAGATTATCAACATATATAAGGAAATAGATAACAGTACCATTTTGAAAATAAACAAATAAGGAGATGTCAGCCTGAGATGTGACAAAGCCAAGAGAGATCAAGAAGACGTGAAGCTCTAAATACCAGGCGCGTGGAGTCTGCTTCAGACCATAAAGTGCCTTATGCAAATGACACACATGATCCATAAACTCAGCACTACACATACCCAAAGGTTGCACCATATAAACTTCCTTTACAAGACGACCATTAAGAAACATATTGTTGACATTAAGTTGGTGAAGACACCACCCCCGATTCACAACCAGACTAAAAACAATGTACATTGTTATTGGATTAATAACAGAGTTGAATGTATCATGAAAGTCAACACCAGGACGCTAATGAAAACTCTTGGCAACAATGTGAGCCTTATACCGATTATTGAGCCATCATAATTATGCTTAATGCAAAACACCTGATAATGTAGTTGTGCTGACAAGAGGAGGTGAATTGTCTGTAAAACGAAATGTCTTTCTCGATCTTTCAACTCAGATTAGTAGGACCAGTATAATTATAACAAGTAAATTAAACAACTACAAAATGAAAAAAGAGGCACAAGATTTACTTGGTTACAATTTAGGTAGTTGTTAATCCAAGACAAATAAAAAGCTCTAAACATCTCCTTAGATAAAGGCAGAGAAGCCTCTTATACTCGTTGAATTGCTCAGATAGTTGCTAGGAAATGAAGACAAGAGTTGATGCTTAATTTCTATGTCCAGGGGTTTTTTCATAGCCTCTGTAAAAACTTATCCGTTGTTGGAAGGCGCCTCTAACAAGCTGGAAGGCGCCTCTAACAAGGAAAGAAAGGATAAAATTTTATCCTTCACCAACGACAGTTTTTGCCTAGTCAAAGGTGCCTTCAAGTGATTGAAGGCACCTTCCATGAAGGTTGAAGGCGGCTTCATGTGCTTGAAGGCGCCTTCCACCAGAAGGGTTCGATGGCGCCTTCAATCCCCTTGAAGGCACTTTCAACAGCTAGTATCGAGCTCCAAGTCTTCTCCTTTAGCTCTTCCGCTACTCCGCTCGCTTGGATGATTTTGCCCCACCGGAATAGGGCTCACCCGAATCTATTTTCTGACCTTCTCCTCGAGCAGTCTTCCTCCCCGGCTTTTCATCCCTTGGACTGTCGTCCGCGTCCTTCTCATATGCTGATGTACTCTTCCGTAGCACCTCGTCCCTCGGATGCACTGAGCCAGTCGACTCTCTTCCCGTGCCATCCTTCTCGCTAGCTATGTCTTCCGCTCTCCTTCTTGTGTTCTTAAGCTCCTGCACACTTAGACACAAGAATCAAATACACATGACCTAACTTAACTTGGTTGATCATATCAAAACTACCACGGGGTACCAACAACACCCACCTATTACCTACAAGATTTTAGTCTAGTGAAGGCGGGACAAGAGTCCAAATCTGATTATAAAGAAGATCATCATACTCTTCGTGCATGACATGTACCCAATTCGGATCTTTGAGTGCCTGCATGATAGAGGAGGGTTCATAGGGTTGTGAAAGGCTAGTATAAAGAAGATACTTTGGATTTGGTTTGTAGATGATATTTTTGGAGTAAGTTTGCATGAGATGTTAGTTTAGAGAAGCGAGAGGGGGATAGAGTGACGGTGGGCTAGAGGGTTGGTCGCCATCAGGCAGCGTGGACGACTCGACAGCAGGAGGCGGTTATGGCGGTAGTGAAGAAGTCAGTTGCGGGTAGCTACGACTAGTGGTAGGTTGCAACACTGGTGCTGGAGGATCCCACGAGAGGACTGGTGTGGCAGAGAGCTCAGAGTCAATATCTATTACTGTGGAATGTAAGGAAGAGGTGACGACAAATGAAAAAATATACTCCACAAACTTAATATGATAAGATACAAAGACTCTTTTGAAAGTGATATTATAGACTCTTTTGAAGACACTCTGGGTGAGAGAATAGCCAACGAAGACACAAGAGATTGACTTGGGATAAAGCTTGTAGTGAGAGTAGGGACGTGGATACGGAAAGCATAGACATCCGAAAACTCGAAGCTTAGAAAGATCATGAACGGTGGTGAACAATTTTTCAAAAGAGGACATGTGGGAAAGATCGACCTTAGGCATGCAATTAATCAAATAGACTGTCGCAGCAAAGGTTTAAGACTAGAAAGTGAGTGGAATAGATACTCTATGCAACAAAGTGAGACTGGTTTTAACTATATGATGATGGCAATATTCAGAGTATCCATTGTGTTTAGGAGTGTGTGAAGTGATAAGGTGACTAATACCATGAGTAGTGAGAAAGGAGCGAAGGGCTAAGACTTCACCTCCATTGTTAGCAAAGAGTGTTTTTGATAGTCATCGAGAATTGATTTTCAACAAGAGTTTTGAATGCAATAAATGTAGAGTATACATAAAATTTTTTACGTAAGGGATAAAGCCATATATACTTCGTAAAATAATCAACAAATATAACATAATATTTGAGTCCATCAAATGATGATATAGGAGATGTCCAAACATTAGAAAAGATAATATTTAAAGGAGCACGAGACAAAAAACTAAATTTATTAAAGGAAAATTTATGACTCTTATTAATATCTCATGAAATGCATAAAAAGTTAGACAAAATATCCACAAGAAACGAAAGACCCAAAGATAAAAAAAAATGTTACAAACACATAATGACGAATGACCTAAATGACTATGCCATAAAGAAATAGATGATGAGACAGACATAAAAAGGCAAAAGGGGATGGTAGCATAGATGTAAAATTTGACTAGTAATAGACAGAATCTCTATGGACCCCACTGACCAGTGTCGTCCCCCATACTTGAAAATAAGAATCAAATAAAATAAATGTAATATGATTAGTAGCAAAAAGTGCAGCGCAAAAATCAAATTTTTTGACATAGATAACACATATAAAATATTGGAGAAAATTAAAGGCAAAGATGGAGTAGAGAAAGAGAACCAATGTGGGTAATCGATAGTCCAGAACCATCACCAATGACGATGCTATTATTCCCAGAGTAAGACTCATGTGACAAGAGAGTAGTGAGACCAGTGGTGACATGATGAGAGGCGCCAAAGTCAATCACCCATTCCTGAGAATCAGACAGAGGTGTAAAGTGAACGACAGTGTGTGCAAATGGTGCATTATACGCAGGACCCAGAGCACTCGAAGGAGGTGACGGAAGCAGAGCAAGCATTGACGCAGTCATATGATCGTATTAGCGAGTAGAGTGACCTTGGACACCACATATCACAGATCTGATAGCGCCCAAGATAACGATTGGGACTGGACATAGCTAGATGTGTAAGAGGACGCGCAGGCACCTCTGGAGTAGATAGGTGCCGCTGATGGGACATCGACGAAATCTATTGGCGACCACCATGATAGTTTGAATATAGATTACGAGAATTCTCTGCTGGAGCCACAAGAGCAGTCATCGATGTCAAAAATGGAGATGGTGTCAAGACTTTTAACTAGGCTTCATAGTTGAGGAGCTGCTCGAATAGCTCATTAAAGGTAATAAGGACATCACGAACTTACAGAGGATGTGAGATATTGCAGTAATCTTGGCTAAGACCATTCGTGACACAAATGGAGAGCTCATTGAAGTCAAATTAGACATTCATAAGCACAAGATTATCAATATTTCTTTTGATGTCTTGCATATAATCAGTGATAGATCTGTTACTTTATTGAGGGCTGGTAAGATTCTGATAATGAGTCATAATCCTGTTACGTGAGGGAGCAGCATAGATTCTCTCTAGCGTCTTCCATGTGTCTCTAGATAAAGTTGATGAAGATAGGAAATGCATGAGAGTAGGAGATATCGAACCTATAATAGTGTTGAGGAGAAGTTGATCTTGACGGAGCTAGATAATATGATTAGGATTCACTTGAGGGAGCATGGAGCCTGTAGGCATTATCTGCGTAGGGGGCAGAGACATGAGTCATCAACAAATCTCAGTAAGTCATATCCGAATAGAAGAGATGTGAACTACAAGCGCTAGGCAACATAATTAGAAATGGTGAGTTTCAACGATTCATGAGCATTGACGTTGAGAATCACAAGGGCGGAAGGTGAATCAATAGTATTTGTGAGAGATAGCCGGTGAGTGATGTCGTCGGTAGCAACCATTGTAGAACGTGTCTAGTGGGTATTGTGGAGAAAAGAAGAAAAAAGGATGCTGTTAAGCTTAGTGTTCTGATACCATGTTGACGATAGAATTCACTATTTTATTAATGATAACATGTGATATATAAATACCATTACAAGTGTAAAATAGAAAATATGTAAAATAGGAAAACATATAAAATACTTGGAAACAAATAAATATTTTCTAATAATAATTATTTCCTAATTAGAATAAATAAATATTTTCTAATAATCTTTGTGTGGGTTAGAAAGGAAGCCTTTATGAATTACACCAACTTGTGCTACATGTTCAAATGAGAAGTGACACTTCTTCTTGATCGAGGTTGCAGCATGGGCGCCGTCGCCTTGTGGTGGAGGGTAGAGTATCATGGGCATCATCGTTGCTAGTGCCATCGTAATGGGCAGCAACTCCTGAGCATCACCACATTTATGTTCGCCATTTAAGCCGAGGCAAAAGCGCTTCCAAAACATATTTTTGAAGAAGAAGATAAAAAAGATCGGATTTTTCTCTATGCTTAAAAATATGTTTTTTTAGTATTCCAACAGTTGATAAAGTCACACAGGTTGTTGAGAT
The DNA here is from genome assembly GCF_018446385.1 of Zingiber officinale. NCBI lineage: Eukaryota > Viridiplantae > Streptophyta > Magnoliopsida > Zingiberales > Zingiberaceae > Zingiber > Zingiber officinale. Next base: position 133,692,303 of record NC_055997.1, on the reverse strand, counting down.
TGGGGAGTTGGCGAGGGAATGAGTTGTGGGGGTGGAGGATTAATTATTATATTAAGTTAAAGCTCTGTTCGTACAGCTAGATGTAGATTAAGGTTTTGTGCGAGATGTTTGAGCATGACCATGAAATGTGTTCATGGACATGCTATCTTTATCTCTCCATCGGCGACACACTAACATTGACATTAGTGACTAAACCTTTTGCCACATGATCCTCAAATTTCTAACGTCTACGAATTAGACATATAAATTAACTTAACAATTTCAAAAATAATAAAAGAAAATCCATTCAATAAAAATTTAAAATTGAGTGAAATACAATAAAAAAAAATAAGCTTCTAATGTGTTCATACAAAGTGAATTCATATTTCTTTTACGATTTTCTAGACAGACTTGACCAACTCAGGATCAGTCCAGTCCACGTTTAATTTCTAAATTCATCCTTAAATTCTAGTTCAATTTTCACTCAGTTGAAGTAGTTTTAATCGAGCTGAAACAATTTGAACCAATGTTATAACAATTTTGATCCATATTAAAGAAGTTTTGACTAGCATTGCATTAGTTTTGTTTAAAACTATTTCACATTGAAATAATTTTAGTCAAAACTATTACAACATTGTTAAGACATTTTTACTAAGTTTGATCATTTTCAACGTTTTTTTAGAAAAATTCAGGTTTTTACAATATTGGGAAGTTTTGACTAATAGTGGAGCAGTTTTAATTAAAATGATTTGATGAGCATTAAAGAAATTTTGACTAAAATTATTCTAATATTATTAGGATAATTATACTTTTAATGAAAAATTAATAGACACTGTTTACAATTTTAATATAGGCAGTGTTTAAATTTTTATCCAATAATAAGTAATTAAGTATTAGTAAAATTAAAAATAAAGTATTTATGCATTTCAAAATAATATTAAATTATCTCTAATTTCTATTATAGCAAAAGAGTGCTTCCGAGAAATATCCGATGGTACTCGAACCAAAATTACAAAAGCAACCCCCACGAAACCCGATCTCGTTGAAAAAGGAGGCGCCGACATGTTTGACGGATGCCGGAGCATTTCTTCGTCTCCACATCATTGGTCCCACCCTCCACCTCCGCCCTTATGGATTCTGTGTGCGAATGCATCCTTAGATCCTATTTTCCTTTTTGATTTGTTTTAAATAATCCAATAAGCTTTTCCCCATGCAGTTACGGATCACTTGGATGACACCGCGTGTCCCGAAGTTATCACCGATTCTCTTGTTCTAAAAGATGTTCTTTTTGGCGTTACTCCCTTTACCCATACATTAATCATTAATGTTTCGCTGTCTTCTCATGTTCTATCATTCGCTTTCTCCATCGGAGGAAGATTTTGGTGCTCTATCTCGTTAAAGGTAGGATTTGTGTCAAGCCGCATAAAATGGTCAAGGGTATCTCTTGGAGCATGCTCTGTGCTTTTTGGTCGAGTCGTTGGCGGGCGGAGGGTGAAGGAACATGTTTTTTGTGTTCGGTGTTTGATAGTATTCGTTTCTTGATGTTTTTCTTCGGTATGCCTCGAACAATGTTTGGTGTGACCAAAGTTTGGTTTTGTTTGCTTCTCTGTAACTTCTTACGGGTTTGATTTTTTTTTCTTTGTTTTCTTCCTCGATTCATCATCGGCTTCCCTGACGAAGTTTTCTCTTTTCCCCCATTCGTGATTGCATTTTAAATAGATTCTAAATTTGACATTCTCGGAGCATTTCGTGATTATAGTGAAACGACCGGGAGATGCACATGGATCGATCACCTTGACTTTGTTGCCTCGGTGTTTTTTTTTTTTTTTTTTTTTGGGAAAATTTGACTTACATTTCTACCCACCATTTTGATCTGCTGAAGAGGGTCTCCCTTCTCCCTTGACTTAGCCATTTTGTGCTTGCCATTGGTCATTCACCCTAGGAAGATGATTCATTCTAGAGGAATCATCCTTCTTCCATTTCATTGTTTTTTTTTTCTGTTCTTTTCCAGTTTGTACTTGTCTCTGTAAGAGTCTTGGTTCATTACGTCTTTCCATGCATATCTATTTTCAGACATTATTTCATTAAAGCTGTTGTTTTTTCAATGTATAGATCCTCTGCGAAAGATAGGAGTCACCATATATTATAGGTATTGAAGAGATGGAGGCAAGCAACCAAATGCAGCACAAAACAACTGTTGCAGTTGCTATCAGTAGGACAAGAAACAGCAACTATGCTTTACAGTGGGCTTTGAAGAACTTCATGTCAGAGGATGGAATTATGTTTAAACTTCTACATGTTGTGCCAGCAATTAAGATGGTTCCAACTCCAAGTGAGTTAAACTTACTCCCTTAGTTGGCCAAACCATCTTTGTTTTGTTAGTTTACTTTCTCTCGTAAATCACTTTTTCCAAGTAATGCATTTTATTTTCACACAACAAAAATAAACAAGCAACACTGGATATCTTATAATGTGGTTAAGTACCTAAGATATTATCCTCGTTTTTATTTGGAATACTTATATGTTGCATGACTAAGCGTTGATTCCTTACAAGATAGTTCATAACATGAATACATAACATATCGTCTACTGGAGCAAATTATCATATTCCTTCAGAGTAACATTTCTCTGAATGTTAAAATTTTACATGAGTAAAAACTACTCCTAATGTTAAACTAACACATTAACTTGCTTGAAGATGATCTCCCAGTTACTATCATAAACTGTTTGGATTTTCATCAAATTTTGGAGCTAATTATCATATTGATTGTGGACATGTAGCATGTCTTGTTGACATAACCCTAGACCCATAACAAACATCTGTAAGATCTATTTTGTATAAATGAAACAAATAAAGAACAAAAATGAAACCGTGTATATATAGTAAGACAAAGGGAGCATCTTTCACAAATGGTTGTGGGCATCTACCACATGATATTATTACTATATGGATACCATAAGATAAATAGAATCTAACGTATTGTGGGAAAATTGTAGAAATAGTAAATTTAGTTTCTGTATTTAGAAAAGATTAAGATTTATTTATTTTTGGTAGTACTGAATTTAGGAAATTACAATCAACAAATTGATTGTCTTCCCAATTTTTAGATATTCAGTTTCCTAATTTAGTAGATGTATACTCTATACATTAAGATGTAAATTTTTTCCTTAAGAAATAAGAAAAAAAAGGAAGATCATCAATTTCTTCATGGTATCAGAGCAATAGTTCCTTGTTCATTTTTCTGGGCGAATTTTTCCTTTCGTTCCTTTTGTTTTCTGGCAGCTTGGCGTCTCCCTCGACTTTCTTGGAAGTGACTTCCAAATCAGAGTCCACTCTTGCGGTTTCCACCATTCCCGATTTTTCTCCACACCTTGTTACCAATCACAAACTGAATGGCCAAAACTTTTTGCAACGTCCCTGTGTTCATGTGCGTGTCTGGCAGAGGCAAGGATGGACATCTCACCGGTGAAACCGTTGATCCAGAGGCCACGGATCCAAAATTTCACTCATGGAAGACTGATGATCATCTATTTATGTCGTGGTTAATAAACCCTATGACCACTGAAGTTGGAGAGAATTTTCCTTCATAAAACGGCCAAGGAGATATGGGATGCTTCCTGTGAGACTTTTTCCGTCATAGAGAATACCTCATAATTAGTTGAAGTTGAGACACAACTATACAATCTAAAGCAGGGAGACCTGAATGTGATGCAGTACTTTAACATGCTTACTCGCTGCGTGTTACAAGTGGATTTGATAAACAAACTTGTTAGGACCAAAAGAAATTACATATTTTCACAATGATATGATATTATTCACTTTAGGCCTAAGCCTTCATAGATTTATTTTTGACTCTACCCAAAAAATTTTATGCCAATGGAGATATCCTCTATCTTATTAAATCCATAATTATTTCTATGTATTTCAAATGTGAGACTTTGATTGTATTCTCAACAATCCTTCTCTTAAACTAAAGACCATTATTATTTTCATAGTCCAGGCCTCTCCTCAATCATCTGGTCACCCTTGACCTGCTCCGGGCCTCCCCTCAAGCATCTATTGACTTGCTCCGGGTCTTCCCTCAAGCATTCGGTCAATTGAGGTCCGTTCTCTCCTCTAAGACTTTTTCACCACCTAGGGTTCACTCTCTTAGGATTTCCACCAACCATTTGGTCACCCTTGTGCTGCTTCAATTTGTCACCACCTATGCTTCACTCGCCTAGGATTTCTGCCAAACATCTGGTAACTCTTGACTTGCTTGGACTTTTCGCTTGGGGTTTACTCCTATGGGAGCCCTACCTCCTTCATTCAAGGCCACTATTCCAGCCACATAGATCGATCTAGACCATGACTCTGATACTACTTAAAACTAAAGACCATTATTATTTTCATAGTCCGGGCCTCTCCTTAATCATCTAGTCACCCTTAACCTGCTCCGGGCCTCCCCTCAAGCATCTATTGACTTGCTCCGGGTCTTCCCTCAAGCATTCGGTCAATTGAGGTCCGTTCTCTCCTCTAAGACTTTTTCACCACCTAGGGTTCACTCTCTTAGGATTTCCACCAACCATTTGGTCACCCTTGTGCTGCTTCAATTTGTCACCACCTATGCTTCACTCCCCTAGGATTTCTGCCAAACATCTGGTAACTTTTGACTTGCTTGGACTTTTCGCTTGGGGTTTACTCCTATGGGAGCCCTACCTCCTTCGTTCAAGGCCACTATTCCAGCCACATAGATCGATCTAGACCATGACTCTGATACTACTTATTAGGACCAAAAGAATTCACATATTTTCACAATGATATGATATTATCCACTTTAGGCATAAACCCTCATGGATTTGTTTTTGGGCTCTACCCAACCTCAAACCAATGGAGATATCTTCCATCTTATAGAATCATGATCTTTTTCATGTATTTCCAATATGAGACTTTGATTGTATTCCCGATAAAATTTTCATAATATGATTGATTCTCTTAAACAATATGAGAAGATGTTAACCACTTTACTCACACATGCAAGATGTTAGGAAAGGCTACACTTTTTTGCCTTATGAATTAAGGTATACACTTGTGTATACGTGCTAGTAGTCAAACTGAGCAGTGCTTCCTCGAGTTCAATGCCTATACATGCAAGTCTGAGTCAAAGACTTAATTGATCTGATACCACCTTAACCTCAACTGAGTGTCTTGGGACTCAAATCTAATTCTTGCTCTCTTGCCACTTTTAATGTTAAATTTCTAACCAATAATTCCAAATTCCCGAACTGTACAATACTGTGAATTTTTATGGAGGTAACAATAACATCGAGTCTCATGTAGTGGGATGCTTGAGAGGCTAGAATTATAGAAACTTGGCACCCATATAAATGTGGATATCAATCTGTATTATACTATGATGATACATTTCTTTGAGCAAAAAGTTACTACTGGCTCCCTTTATGTCTAAGATGATGATAATAGCAACGACAACAACCAAGGTTTATCCCACTTAGTGGGCTTGTTTTTATAGATCCTCCTATGCCATTGGGCTCACCCCTACTATATGTCTAAGATTTTTCCCTTTATGTCTAAGATAACAATCCTAATTCAACTAGGATGCTAAGATAGAAAAATCCTAATTTTTAAATTTTTCTCGAGGACCTCAATTGAGTTATCATGGAATCTAAGGATGAACCTTCTATTGGTACAATAAAAACTAATCTAAAATGATACTTGCCCAATAGAAAATCTCTTTATTGGACATATTATAAGCTTAAAAACTCATGTAAAAAATTTACAAGCCAAATTCATAGGTCATTATGAAACGAAATGATGAGCAATTATATTTCGTACACATATCCGTCTTTGCATTAATTATATTTCTTTTTAATGAGGAGCAATTATTATTTAAGTTTCCATCAATATGATCAATATTGAGCTTAACATCTCAGCAGTGTGTATGTCAAACCTTAAGTCACACCTGCAACTGATCTATTACTTGCCTGCCTCATCGCAGTGGGGAATCGCCTCCCTATTGAGCAAGTGCGAGATGATGTTGTTGCTGCATATAGGAAAGAAGAAGAATGGAGAGCACAAGATATGCTCCGGCCCTACAAGAAAATGTGCACTGAAAGGAAGGTGAAATCTATTGCATTAATGGAGCTATTACATTGTTGGGTTCTTATAATTATATAATTTACATAAAATGGTTGTATATGATCCATGTAGCCCATCCCAAATGTTTGGAGTCAGATTATTGCTGTTATTACATCCTTCATAGTTTCCGAAGTGCATAATTAATTTAATTAATATATATTACATATATCTGTATAGAAAATTTCACAGCTAGTACATCTGCATTTTGTTTGATAAGACTATTTACACTATACTTAGCCTTGACAACTAGTGCTTACCACTATAATTTTGTTTGACCCGAGAACGATTGCACCAACACTGCCAACTGGCCTCATCCTTGAGGCTCATGCCTTTTGCTGATCACCTTTGTTTTCTTCAAATCTTGAATGGAAACAAGATCAGTAGTGAAGATATTGAGAAATTGAGTGATTTATCAGTTTGCTCACAAATTGTAATAAACAAATGACAAAAGAGACAAATAAAGATGGAATAGGATTGACCTGATCTACACCCTCCAAATATATGAGTAACCCACTTGCTGAAGTGGCATTATAGGATGTGATGTAGTGTAAGACTAGATAAAAGGGAGATGTTAGTAGACATATGCTCAGAGGCGTATGAATTTCAATTTTAGTTGCTTGATGCGGTGAACTGTGTCATATAAGCAGAAGAATCACCGTCATGAACTAATAATGATATGAAGTGATTTAATACACTCTGAGAGGCCCACTATTTAAGAAATTGTAGATATTCTTCAGCTGAAATATCAATAGTAGAAGGTCTACTACCAAGAATACCATCCTTAGGCCTTTTTTTGGGTTGTTTCATTCTTAGCTACTGAATTGAGTTGTTGAAATTTGTAATTGCATAAGTGAAATCTGCAGAAACTTGTAAATCTCTAAGAATCAATTGATTGGATCACTAGAACAACCAATTAAGACGTCTTAGGATAAAAGATACCAATTAAAGCAGAAGAAAGCAACAGAACTGCAGAAGACATGAAACGATTTGAATGGAAGAGTGCCAACTTCTCTGAAAAGGACCAAGGCTGCAGCTGGAAATAGGAATTCTGCAACAGAAACTGAGGCAACTACTGAAAACAGAAGGCTATTGAAAATTTTGGATGAAATGCTGATCTTTCAACAGTCATTTGGTGTGATCAGGTCAGATCAGATCAAGGCTTCTGATCAAACCTGCTGTAATTCCGAAGAAATCTACCACAAAAGGGAAAGAAGAAGTCCACTGCAGCTGAAAACAATAGTCAGAAATCTGGAGAAATCAAACCTGCTTCTTTCAAGACAGGGAAGCAATTCATGGAAGACCATGCTTAGTGCTGCCAAACGTGTCAACCTGTTGCGGGGTGGGGTAGGCCGGCCTGCCAGAAACCCATCATATGGTGGGGCGGGCAGACTCACCATCTTGGAGGGCTGGAATATCCCCAACCTAACCCAAGGCGGGTTGCTGGTTAGGCGGGCCAACCCACAAACCTATATATATATATATATATATATATATATATATATAGAGAGAGAGAGAGAGAGAGAGAGAGAGAGATGTTAGAGTGTATGTTGAAATTTTAGCTTTTGGTATAAACATTAATCTAGAAATAAAAAAAAAGTTGAAATTTTTAAGTTTGAGTTGGGTTTAGGTGGGCCAAGCCTACGAACCCATTGAGTTTTCCACTTTAATTTTAAATTTTGGAAAGGAAAAAAAATTCTCGGGCCAACTTGAACCCGCCATGGGCCACCCACGCAGGTTGCGGGTCTGGACCTGCCGTAAAATGAGTTGATAAAATTTCAACCCAATCCACTTAAATTGTTTGGTGGGATGAGCCAATTCAATGGACCCAACCCAAATTGAAAGTACCGCTATCCTTTGTAATCAACAAAGAGGTATTTCCTTTTTTAAAAAATTATCAAAGGGGCGCCCTATTGATTGTTATCTACCCAATATGTCCTTGAGCAGATTTGGGCTAATTTTGGTTTAAACCCCTAAAATCATCATCTTTTTCCCTTTGAGGTCAATTCATTCTCCTAAATTGTAGGTTCTCCCACTCAATACCATTTCCATTGCTGCTGTTGCAATGTCAAATCCTTCCACCTCAAGTCATAACTCACCAAGAAGTTAAATCAAAATCTTCTTTTTTCTCAAGACTCTTTTCATACCTCCTCTCTTTAAGGCAGTCTTCTCCTTCTTCGTGTTCCTACTCTTTCCCCCTTAAGGTTTCCCTTGTTGGCAAACCATGTTCTCTCCTCCTAAGATCCTCTCCACTATCAAGTCCCCTTTAAGTGTGTTATTATAAATTCATAATCAAAGTGAACAATTTTTATGAATTCATTCACTTTTTTATTTATTTATCATTATTATAGGGAAAATACATAATTTTAGGTTGATGTTTTTGTTGGTCCAATCGTTCCCCAAGTAATTTGGTGAAACCTTGCGTTTTTATGTTTTGGTAAAGGATTTAAGTTAGACTTTGTCTTGTGATTTGATACGTGTGTTTATTTGTACAAGGACTTGCAAGAACACATATGATGATTGGAGTAGCTCTGGAGTGATGGTTGGTATGGCCAAGTTGGAAGCTTGGTGGCCAGAGGTCCAAAGAGATTATAGAAGGTTGCACAAGGTGACCGAGAGACCATAGGATGAGGAACATCGAGAATGCCAATCAATGGAGGTAGACTATGTGGGTGAATACATGAAGGATGACATGTGAAGAAGTCGAAGGCTTGTATACGTCTGAGGGATTAAGTAATCTGACAGGAGGGAGATGGTCAACAGGAAAAGTCAAGCTGTGAATGCTAAGACTTCATTGGGTGAGCTCTAAAAGTTGAGTGACCTGTACACATGGGGCGAGAGTTAAGAGACTAGTGTGGGATCCAATCTACCAGTGGAATAGTTGACTATGGTCGAAGAGGCAACGACAAGAATGTTGTGTTCAATAGATCATTCGAGTGAGCAGTTGACTGCTGGCACATTAGTTAACTTATGGCAAGGTACTAGTCAACTGATGCCAAGAATGAAAATGGATAAAAGCCATTGCTGCTCGATAATAGTCAGCTTGGGCAAAACAATCAAATGATTGTGGTCAGCAGTCATCAAATTATAGCAGGAGGTTTCTAAGGATGTAAAAGGACTCGATGGAGGCTTAAAGGTTGGCTAAATATAGTTGTTCATACCCTATTAAAAGCCTTGTTCTTTATGTTTATAGCCTTCTTGTAATCCCCTTTTAGTACTTGATCATGTAAGAGGTTCCTTCACCTCTGGTAGTTGACCGAGAGAAGAAAGTTAACTGCATTCTGGGAGTGATCCATTGACTGATCATAGGCCATAGAGTAGGAGTATGAGGGATTGACAAACCACACAAATTATAGCCTTCTTGTAATCCCCTTTTAGTGCTTGATTATGTAAGAGGTTCCTTCACCTTCGGTAGTTGACTGAGAGAAGAAAGTTAACTGCATTTTGGGAGTGATCCATTGACGGATCATAGGCCTTAGATTAGGAGTATGAGGGATTGACAAACCACGCAAAAGGTCCACATCTTAATTGGTTTGATTCTTGTTCTTGTTGTTTTTACTTGTTTATATATTCGGTGTGTAACAAGTCTTGTAGGAATGAAGAAGCTGTGAAAGAACGATATTCACCTCCACCCCCTCTAGCGTATCTCTCCTATTCATGATCCAATAATTTTTTTTTCTTTCTAAATTCCTTATTTTTTAAAAGGATAGTTGTTTGTAATCCAATATGGGGTCTGTTTGGCCCTTGACATGATAAGATGAATAACATCATTGAAACTGTCCACTTTTAATTGTTTGTCATTATCTAAGAGAAAATATATTACTTTTAAGGTAAATTTTTCTGCTAAATGCCTCCTTGTAACATTTAGTGATGGAGGGATGGATGGTTTCACCCACATGAGAAAAAATGAGCAATTTCTATATCATTTAAAGCTGTTCATTTTGGAAGGTTTGTCTATGAAAATTTCATAGACTAAATGCATGCATTATCCTTCTTTCTTATGTTCATAGTTCAAAATATGTTCTTGTAATTGTGTCGTTATTGGTGATTGAGGAATGAGTACCTTTGGCCCCTAACATGAAAATTTTAGGTTTATCCCTAGATAGCTCCCTCTACCATTGTAGTATTGTAATCTTACATTATTGCAGTATTATAATCTTACATTTACTTCCATATAGATTATATATTTACAGTTAGGTCCTCATGTATTTACAATTATGTCCCTAACATATATACCATTGTCATCCATCCATTAACATATTATATTGTAGTATTTATACTAATATCAATTTAGTTTTAAGCTAAAGGCCATCATTACAATGACGGCATGTTTGCAAGTCTTCTGAATTTGAAACTGGTAAATGCTAAAGTTAAATTTGGAGTGTCAAATATTGACATCAACGTCTTTATAAAGATACATACAAAATTTTTATGGCCTTAGTTAATATTACTAACTTATTTCTCATTAAGATCATTTTGGGCTTCCTACTCAGATTGAGGCAGAAGTTGTGGTTCTTGAAGGAGATGACGCAGTTGAAGCAATAGCTAGAGATATCACAGAAAGTTCCATCAACAGGCTTGTCATAGGTGCTTCAACCAGAAATCCATTGATGAGGTATTATGTTCCTTACATTTCTTATAATCAGGAAAAGATAAATCTTTTAACTTGCATAACCAATAATCTAAGAAATTGAATTGAAATGTGAAATATGATATAACCTTCTATAGTTACAAATTACTTCAGAATTAGGTGGCTAGACTAATGAGAGGTGGTTTCAACTTATTCTTTGGCTTTTAAAATTGGAAAAAAGTGAATAAAGGTATATGTAATATGTGGAAGATAGAGGTAAGGATCAGCACAGTTTAATAGCTTACTAGAATATTTTCAAAACCAAAATTGATCAGTAAAGTTGAATATTTTTAAGTTGACAAACTGTACCGAAACTGATAATCTTCAAATGGAATTGAACCCCTCATTTGGTTTGGTTTCATTGAAATAAAAAATATATTCTTAATTTTATATACTAAATCTACATCCAATAATATATTAATTTTATCATCTTTAGAAATGTATGTATACATATTTACATAAATATGTACCTACAATGTATGTGTATATATTCCTCATTGGTTTGATTCAATTTTATGGGTTTTCCATTGTTTCAAGTTAAACAAATCCATAATTGAAATCTTTTCTACCTTTTAAATTAAAATTAACTAATAAACTGATTGAATCTAAAAGCTTTTCTTCCAGAGATCTACCACTTTCTAGATCTTCTTTTTTCCTAGAAGTGTTTCTTCTAGCAGCTGTCTTGTTTTTCTCAAGCTTGCAGTATTAATGTTCTTGTTTTTAATTTGTTTTCTTCTTCATCCAGTAATTTTCCATCTCTTCTCCTTTGGTGCTCTCTGTTCTTTCCTAGGAGCCTCATTGAAAATTTCCACAGGGAGAAGCACACTCAAGACACTTGTTTCTTAGCATCTCACCTCATCCTTTTAGTTTCCCCTAGGACCCTAGTTGAGTGCTTTCCTTTTCTTTACATTGTCATGTGTCGTTGTATGTGCCATTACAAAAACATACTGACTTTATGTCATATAACACAGTTAACTTCTTATAAAATTATTTTTTAAAAATTATAATTATTTTTCTTATATAGTCTTTTATTAACCACAAATGACATGACCATTTCTAACATAATTAATATGACTTGAATGAATTGTCACTTTAGATTTAAATGCTAAAACAATGCTTAGAATTTGGAACTCTATTTGCTTTGTGTGATTCTCTTCGTCAGGTACATTGTGGTTAGTGTGTCTAGTGAATCAAGGGTTGTCAAAGATTGAGGCCGAGGATCACATATTATAGTTGTTGTTGCATGACTTGCTTAGTCTCGTGGCGGAACTTGAATGTGAAACGTCCCTAAATCTATTATTGAATAGGTAAACTTTTTTTTCTTTTAAAATATCCGAATGTCTCAAAAGGAAAGCTCTCAAAACTCATGCATCATTTCCAAAATTTATTATAGCGATCCATTAAGTTCTCAAAACAGTAAGCACTAGTAGATACCAAACACTTATCACAGAGGTTCAGAACTTATTCTCCTAAAAAAGGACAAAACAACTAATTAATGCTGAAGCGTGAACTAGAGGTCTTTGGGTTGTACTGCCATCGTCCCGAGTCTGCTCACTGGTCAAAGCTGCCTATCCCCTTTTGGTATGATACCTGCAATAATCAATACTTTGAGCCTAAAGACTCAGCACGTTCAAACCATGATATACAATAATTAATCCATGTAACCATGTATTCTAAAGGTAGACATATGTTAAACAATACTAAACTTAACCTCTTGCATAGCATAGACATAAACATGGTTTTATCATTGTGTCTAGTTTCGTAACAACTTGCATGACATAAACATAAACACTTTGTTAAGCAATATATATCCGATCATATGTGTTGGTGCAATCGACCTAGGTATGATTAGTACGATCATGGTTTTGATGTGTGTGCCAAAGAATTTAAGTTAGGATTTCATATTGGTTTGATATATGTGATTGAGTCATGCAGGACTTGGTGAAACACACATGAGGAACTTGGTGCGGAACTTGGGAAGCTCATCCTAGGGTTCAAGTCCATGAGATGGTGAAGGATGATATGGAAGGCATTCGAGGGACCGTCGGACGAGGAGCAATGGAGTGGAGCCGAGGCAAGCGGACTTCAAGGCAACGCAAAGGATACATGAAGAGGAGCTGCGGGCTCGAGTGCATCTGAGAGACGAAGGCCGAGGAAGAGGGCTTCAAAGAGCGACTCCGGAAAGGATGAGTGTGAGTGTGTAACTAGACCAGTCGATTGGTGGAAGTGACAGTCGACTGGGAGCGAACAGAAGTTGAAACAACCCTAAGTTTTTTTTTTCACGCATCATATAACATTCCAATAAATAAGAAAACTGTTTGTAATTAATAAACCAGTCATACATCCTGGGGATCTAAATTGAAAACTACTTTAATCTCTCTAAATCATAAATATTGTTTATTTATTCTTTATGCGGAATCGGAAGGTCCTCGAGAGTGTATTGTCCAACCTAGTCTGGTCAAGGGTCCAAGCCTCCAACGTCGTTCGTTTCTACACCTGCCACGAGCCAAACCTAGTGAGTTTAACTCAGCACCTCCAAACATAGCAGTAAAATTCCTTAACTAGTCGCTTGCATCATTAAATCTACCTTTACTTGGAACTTGTTGTCAAGCATACAAGTAAGCAGGCTTATAAGCATTTTTCCATAAAACATTAAACTATGAGTATCACACAACATTATTTTGAGTATCCTTCAATCATTACATTATGGAACATTTTCCTTTAGCATTTATCATATATCATTCTTAGGTGGAGATACATTAGTCATCCTTTATCCTTTGTTCGATTGATCAATCTGTTTAACCATGGTACCAGGTGGCTGGGCGTCAGCAACTCTCGTCACTGGGTCGTGGCTAAATATAAAAATCTGATATTGGAGTCCCTCTGGGGCCTTGGCCCTCGCAGAATTTCCTTTAATCCTTCTCATTATTATTTATATATATACATGTCCTTTCCATTAAGGTAATCGAGCATCATAACTCTAGCATATCCTATTAGATTACGTAAAGTCTAATAAACATACATATCATTAAACTTTGCAACACTCAATAAACATGCACATCATTAATCTACAAAAAGTCTAATAAACATGTATAACATTAATCTACATAAAGCCCAATAAACATGCTTATCATTATAAAAGTCTAATAAACATGTATAACATTAATCTACGTAAAGCCCAATAAACATGGATATCATTATTCTACAAAGAAGTCTAATAAACATACATATCATTAATTTACGTAAAGTTCAATAAACATGCATATCATTAAACTACATGAAGCTAAACAATCATTTACAGTACTCATTTATTTTATTGTGCTGCGATTACTCATGGCAATGCCACGACACCTAACTTCCTCGGACAAAAAGGTGACCAACTATTCGTCAAACCTGCTGTTCACTCTTCCCAACACCCCTCCGAAAATTTGCTATATACTACCCTCGAACACCCCTCGAAATATACTGCCCACGATCTCAAACAACCTTCCAAAAAAAATCTGCTACATACCACTCTCAAGCACCCCTCAAAAATTGCTACACACGACCTCAAACAACTTCCAGAAATCTGCTATGTACCTCCCTCAAGCACCCCTCGAAATCTATTGCACACGACCTTGAAAAACCTTCCAGAAATCTGCTACTCCTAGCCTTCAAATCCACCTCGAAAACCTACTGTAAAGAATCCAAATATCTCCCAAAACCTACTTACTTGAAGCCCTCCATCCCCCTTGAAAACCTGCTGCATATACATGTTCAAAGACATAGAAAGAAAAGTCGAAAACCTGGCGCGTTTACAGATTTAAAGGTATAGGAGGAAAACCCACTACATGTACAGATTCAAGGTGTAGAAAGAAAAGGGTTTAAGAGGTGCCTTGCTCGGAGGCTTGTTGTTGGCGCAGGTGACGACGAGGAGCAGCGGTGGGGCGTCTCTTTGGCCTCGTTCTTCCTTCCAAGGTTGAAGCCAAGAGCTCTCCCTCCCCCTTTCTTTTCTCCCGTCGAGACTTCTCCCTCCCTCTTTCTTTTCTTTCGCCAAGTGCCCTCCTTCCTCTTTTTTTTTCCTCTTTACCGCCCCTCTTATAAGAACTAAACCCTAGGATTAGGTCTAGTCCTCACTAATTGGGCCCAGCCCATGTGTCCATTAGTTAGTTATTAGCAAATTAACCCCCCTTAAGTAAATAAAGAGCCTATTATCATGCTCCCCCTTGTTTTTTTATTTTTTAAAAGTCGGGCCTTACAGAAGCATTCTGTTCGCTCAGTCAGTTGTGACCAGTCGACTGATACTTTCACCAATCGGTAAGTGACCCTTGGCGACCGTTAGCAGAAACACTGATTTTGCCAAGTAGTCGTTGGCTGTATCCAATGGTTGCACCAGTCGACTGATGGAAGTGTCAGCCGACTGGTGCGCAGGAAATGAGTTGTCTTGTGATTAATTCTTTCCTCTCTATATAATAGAAGCTTAGGGCACTGAAGGAGGTTACTGATCTTGTTGATACACTCCTAATCTTGGCCTCCAAGCTTCCAAAGCCTAACACTCTTCTTCCAATTCTTATTCTCAATTTTGTAAAGAAGAAGAGTGCCTTGTGAGAGGTTTGCTTCCAACGGATTGAGGGATTGCCCACCTCAAGGCCAAGTCGTGGAGTGGGAGCAAGCAATCTCCAAACCAAGTTACATCGAGTTTGTTAGCATTTGTGTTTTTATTTACTTTTATTGTTTTAGTATATTCCGCTACGCACTAACTTTCTTGTAGAGAAGTAATCAATTAGAGGGTGACTTAGCTATTCAACCCTTCTTCTAGCCATCCGATTTTCAACACTTGGTATCAGAGTTAGGACACCCTTCAATGGACTAATCGCCTAGAAGAGAAACATCATCAAATGGCCGGCTCACATATTCAACCACAAAAATTTGAAGGAGATTTTTCTTGGTGGAAGAAAAGAATGGAGGTATTCTTCAAAACCGACTTCGATATTATGCTAATCATGGAAAATGATTTTGAGATACCTAGGGATGAAAATAACACAATAATCAACAAAACAAGATGGAGCAAGAAGCAAAAGGAAGAGCACTAGCAAACTCAAAGGCAATGCATCACTTACTAAGTGTGCTTCCCCAACAAGAAGTAACTAGGATAGGGAACTACACAAGCGCCAAGGACTTATGGGAAAAGCTAGTAGAGCTTCATGAAGGCACATCGGAAGCAAAATTAGCAAGAACAAATCTCCTCCGAACTCAACTCAACAATGTGAAATTTGAAAAAGGAGATAAGGTATCTACACTTCATTCTAAAATTAAGGAAATATTGAATGAACTAATAGGTGTAGTGAGAATCTCTCCAACCGTGACATAATGATGAAAGCCATCAATGTTTTCCCATGAACCACAACTTGGAGCTCAATTGTAGACTCATTCTACATTCCAAGGGATCTAGAGAAGTGCTCTTTAGATGAATTCTTCTCAACAATGGAGCTCCACGAAACTAGAGTTGAAGGACTAGATGGAGAAACCCATAGATCAAGAGGAGTAGCCCTTGTGGCAAACAAGGGAAAGGGTAAAAAGAAGAAGTCTTCATCCCCACCAACCTCCGACTCCGAAGATTCAAGCACCTTAATGGATAACAATCAAGAGTCGTACATGGTAAGAAAAATGAGAATAGCATTTAAGAAATTTCAAGAGGCAAGAGTAGGACAAGGAGAGTCATTTGCTATAATTGCCAAGGAGGACACAAGCGATGAATGCCCTCTTTTGAAGAAAAAGGAAGAAAAGAAGAAGGAAGAGAAGAAGAAGACAAAAGAAAAGGGGAAGAAGGTCAAAAATTTCAAGGCAACATGGGATGATCCATCATTATCGGAGGAAGAAGAACACCATGTCTCCCATTTTGCATTACTGGGAGTTGATGACATAGTCTCCACCTTATCCGAAAAAGAAGAAGGAAGGAGCTCAAGTGAAGATGAAGAAGGGCGCTCAAGTGAAGGGGGAGGGCAAACATCATATTTCCTCCTCATGTTTTAATTAAAATTATTAAAAGTACAAATGAAGATTTGTTTAAGGCTAAAAGAAAAATAAGTCTTTGAAAAATTATATTATTTGTCTTGAAGAAAAATTAGAATCCATGTGTTCTAAGGATAATGATATGCATGCTTCTTCTACTATTTCAAATACATCATGTTTAGAAGAAGAAAATAAGGCTTTAAGGGAAAAGGTAGAATACCTTAGCAAAGCCCTTGAAAAATTTGAAATTGGCTCTAAAACTCTAAACATGATTATTGGGAGTCAAAGGGCAAACTTCAACAAAAAGGGTCTAGGGTTTAAGGAATCAAACAATGAAAAGTCCTATCATTGCTTAATTGCTAGGGGGCAATCCAAGATAAAGACCATAGATAGGAAATGGATTCACAAGGAGTATTTGGTTAATCCAATTAGGAAGAACTTCTATTAGGTACCAAAATCAATCTTCAAGGGTTAGAAGATTTTAGGATAAGTCAACCATGGAAGTCAGAATTCAAATTTTTCTATAAATGGTTGACTTTAGACCTAAAGGTGGAACACTTAGCCACAATAGAAATTCATGAGAAAAAGGGCTAAGTAGAAGTTACCTTCACTTCATCTCACAATGACTTGTATTAAAATTTTACATATAGATGTGAGATGATAGGATGATACTCATAATTCATATGTGCTTATGACATTTTGATGGGTTATGGAATGTATCAAATTTTTTGTAGTAATCATAGACCAACTATGGGAAAGCAAATGTTTTAATTAATGGACATCTTGCCCATAGATCATAGTTTGATATTTTAAATGTTTTAAAAACAATTCTATGCTTTATTTATTGCGGTATAGCTATTTTGAAACATATGATCGCAAAACTAGGTTTCAAATTGATACACAATTACATGTTTTCAAGGTTTTTGAGTTTTGGTCAAAACTTCAAAATACTTTGAATTTCTCATGAATACATATTTTTCCTAGTTATAGGACATTAAAAGAAATATGTTTTCAAAATTTCATGATTTTTTGAATTTTCTAGAATTTTTTATCCATTTCTAAAGTTGGCTTCAGAAGGTTGAAATTCAGATTGGCATGTGCTAGTTGACTGCAAACTGTTGCAGCCTGTTTTCCAGCACCTTCAAAAGCTGGTTTTGGTTATCTTTAAGTCAACATTGATACCATAGTGTACTTGGAAGAAAGGTGCAATATTTTTGATAGTGTCAAAGGGGGAGAAAATGAAAAAGTTTAAGTTAGGAACTTATTTGTGCAAAACATGAAAATTAAAGGGTAAAGTATATGTTAAGGGGGAGCTTGGGTTTTATGCTTCATGTGTATGCTATGATTGTAATTTTCATATTGTTATTTATGCTTAACTTAAACATATTGCCACACATAAAAAAGGGGGAGATTATTGGTGCAATCGACCTAGGTATGATCAGTACGATCATGGTTTTGATATGTGTATCAAAGAGTTTAAGTTAGGATTTCATATTGGTTTGATATGTGTGATTGAGTCATGCAGCACTTGGTGAAACACACATGAGGAGCTTGGTGCGACTAAACTTGGGAAGCTCATCTTAGGGCTCAAGTTCATGAGACGGTGAAGGATGATATGGAAGACATTCGAGGGACTGCCGGACGAGGAGCAATGGAGTGGAGCCGAGGCAAGTGGACTTCAAGGCAACGTGAAGGTTGCATGAAGAGGAGCCGCGGGCTCGGGTGCATATAAGGGACGAAGGTCAAGGAAGAGGGCTTTAAAGGGCGACTCTGGAAAGGATGAGTATGAGTGTGTAACCGGACCAGTCGACTGGTGGAAGTGGCAACTGAGCAGTCGACTGAGAGCGAACAGAAGTATTCTGTTTGCTCAGGCAACAGGTAAGTGACCGTTGGCGACCGTTGGTAGAAACCCTGATTCTGCCAAGTAGCCATTGGCTGTGTCTAACAGTTGCACCACTGATGGAAGTGCCAGTCTCGACTGGTGCGCAGGAAATGAGTTCTCTTGTGATCAACTCTTTCCTCTCTATATAATGATATCTTGGGGTATTGAAGGAGGTTACTGATCTTGTTGATACACTTATAGTCTTGGCCTCCAAGCTTCCAAAGCCTAACACTCTTCTTCCAATTCTTATTCTCAATCTTGTAAAGAAGAAGAGTGCCTTGTTAGAGGTTTGCTCCACCGAGAAGGAGAAAACTTTAGCCGGAGATTGCTGGGGATTAATCTATCGACGGATTGAGGGATCGTCCACCTCAAGGACAAGCCGTGGAGTAAGAGCAAGTAATCTCCGAACCACGTTACATCAAATTTGTTAGCATTTGTGTTTTTATTTACTTTCATTGTTTTAGTATACTCCGCTACGCACTAATCTTTTTGTAGATAAGTAATCGACTTGGGGGTGACTTAGCTATTCAACCCCCCTTCTAGCCATCCGATTTCCAACAATATGTACTAAAATAAATCATGTTAACCTCAAACTTAAACTCAAACATTCGTATAACATAAACATAAACATGGATTTTCATATTAGAACATATGTTAAATAGTTTTAACCTTAACTACTTACATAAACATAAATTTGATTTTTCATAAAAGAAACATATGTTAAATAATTTTAACCTTAACTATTTGCATAGCATAAACATAAACATAAACATGGTTTTATCATGTTAAATATCAATGGAGAATAATCTCTTACTTCAGTTTCATGAACCTCTAAACTATCTTAAATTAACATTTAATTTTTAACTTTTGTTATCTTTTATTTTTACTTGTAAGTTTCGTAAATTACATGAATTTAGATCATTAAGTGTAGCTACATTATACCTTAACCTCAGGTTGTTTGACCAAACGTTTATCCTAATATTAGGTTGGTAAGGTCCATTAGATCCTTCTTAAGCCGGATTTCCAGACCTCTTTTATTTTGATAAAATTCACTGGACCCTTCTTAAGCCGAATTTCTTACCTGTTTTCTCCGTTTTGATAAGAATTCCGATAACTTCTTAGCCGGACTCTTTACTTGTTTCCTAATCTTAATTCTATTCTTAACGATTTATTTAGCCAATCTAATCCATTAGTTCATCACCTTATTAATCCATTAACTAAATCAACCTATTAAGTGGTAACTCATATGACTAAATAACAAATCCTAATATTAATTAGTCATATACTATTAATTGTTCTATTGTCTATCTTATCGGTAGTGATTAACCATCAAGATCAAACAATCAATCCGTAACCTTATCTTATTATGTAATCAATTACGAATTCAATAAACTAATTAGCAATAATCATGTGGTTAATAATTAATGAAATCAATAAACTAATTAGAAATAATTAGGTGGTTGACAGTTAAATCGATGATAATTAAAAAGCGAGAACCTAACCCTTTTCCCATTCCATTAATTGCTCTTATTCTATAACTAAATTGATTACTAACCTAGTTAGCTCAACAACTATTCAATTAAGGTGATTATCTAATTACATCAAATAAATCAGTCAGCTAGTTATTCAAACGTGTCAAGTAACAATCAATTAATTTCATGTATCCTAGTTACTTCCATTATTCAGGGATTTAAATCATACTTTAATGACTCCTAATCACTTATCGATCAATCTATGTTTAAATCGAATGCAACTTACCGTATAGTTAATCTTAATTATCTTTAATCAATCAAGTATCATTAAATTAATCCACTATACTTGGATTAATTAACTAAAATCAACAGATTAACTCCTATTTTTAACTTATAAATTACTGAAAACTAGACAATTAATCAGTTCTTGAATTAATTAATCTACCCATCGATTAATTCATTTATACTTTAGTCAATCTACTTAAATCAATTTAGCCTGTTAATCGGTCAAATTGTTAATGGATTAATTAGCGTATTAATTAATCTATCAATTAACTCGTTATTCAATCTATTGATTAATTAGTCTAATCTGTTAACAAACTAATCCGATAATTAATCAACCAATAACATTCTTAATTAGCTCTTAATTAATTTCATCGAATATTCTACCGATCATTCAATCTTTTCATGAATCGATCCCATTAATTAATTGTTAATTAAATCAATTTCCCTAACTTAATCAGCAATTACTTGATTGTTCAAACATCAATTAAAAATCCTAATTAAACCGGTTACCAATAAAACATGTGTTGACCATCAAACATACGTAATATGATCCATATAGTGCAGTATACAAATGTTAGAAAACTTGCACATATATCAAAATATTATATCACGATCCATATGATGCAGTAAATATCAAAAATCATAAAAATCTTGCGTACATATTAATTATTTACTTAACCGCATCTATGTACACATGACATTTTATTATAAGATTCATAACATACAGAAACATAAATTCCAAACCCTATAGTAATTATTTACAAGTTCATAAACACATGACATATTATCATAAAATTCATCACTTACATATTCATAAATTCCGAACTAATCTAACATACTAAGTTACCAAGAACATGATTGAATTCATAGCATACTAACCCAAGGTTTAAAATTTTGACCCGTGCCGAGGTTTCGGTCTCAGACCGGAATGATACGTTTCGTATCGTATCGTATAATGCCGATACAACGGTATTTTTTTTATTTATATATAGTAATTCTAAGATAAATATGTTTATGATATATATAAAAATAAGTTGTATATTGATTTTGTATAAATTCTCAATTATTGAACAATTTAATATTGGTAAAAAAAAAATAAAAAATAGTTTTATTTAAATAACTTGAATTAAAATGGGTTTATTTATAATTATAAGTATATAAATTAATACAAGATATTACTTTATATATAATAATAATTATATAAATTAACTATTTATTCATTTAATTAATTATTAATTAAATAATATATATTTTAAAGAGTAAAAAATATATTAGAATATAAAAATAATTTATTAGATTTTTTTAGAATTTTTGAAAAATTTTTGAATTTTTTTTTTAAAATTTTAAATGAAATTTAAAATAATACAAAATAATAAAAAATATATTAGAATATAAATAAGAATTATTATATTTTTTAAAATTTTTAAATGAAATTTAAACATTAAAAAATTCAGAATATTAATTAATAAAATTTATTAAATTTATTTTAATTTTAAATATATTTTTTATATACTTTATTAGGATACTTTAATTAGGGTTTATAAAAGTCTATTCGAAATATCACACATCTTTAGGAATTGTTTAAATTAATTAAATAAAATAATTAGGAAAAGAAATCGTGTTTGTCCGCAATCGATCGTTGTGGGGGCCTCTGGCGGACGCATTCGATGGTGCCAAAAGGGTCGCTGGACGCTACTGGCGACACCTTCGATGCCAAGAGGCGTCGCTGATGCCTTCGGCGCTAGAAGGCATCACGTGACACCTTCGGTGCCGAAGGCATCGTGGGACACTTTCGGCGCTACAGGAGGCGTCCGACGTCTCCTCCGGTGCACTGAGACAAGGACACCTCCTGTATTAGTTTCGGTCGCCCGGCGCAACGGTAAAAAACATCCGTGTCAGGCAACATGGAACGACATTTCATTCCTTGTACTAACCCATACAAATCGAAATTTACTAACATGCTAAGTTATTAAAGAAAACATGGCTGGTTTCATAGTATACTAAAACATATAACTGAAGCTAACATACACTAAATTACCATACCATGGTTGAGTTTATAGCATCCAAAAATATAGAACCAAGCTAACATAACATACTAAATTATCTTAAACATGGTTGAGTTTATAGCATATAAAAACATAGAACCGAAACTAACATAACATACTAAATTATCTTAAACATGGTTGAGTTTATAGCATATAAAAACATAGAACTGAAACTAACATAACATACTAAATTATCTTAAATATGGTTGAGTTTACCATACCTAAACATCATTATATGAACTGAATATTGCATAAAATAGTTTAGAATATGCCTTTGATTCCTTGCTATCGAAGTTCCTCTTCTTCTCCTCCCCTTAGGGCTTGGACCTACGGGACTCAAGGCTAGGGCGGCAGCAATTCTAGCTTTCTCCTCCCAAATCGCCCCTCTCCCCCAATCCCATAGGGGTATATATATATATATATATATATATATATATATAGGTCGCACCAAGTCTAGACCCAATAATTGAATGACTCCACAATGAATATTAGATCATATAAGTTTATATACCTATTCAGATTTTATGTAATATTTGAATGGTTCAAATATTATATATATATACCTTAAATAAATTTTATTCATAATTCTGATATGTATAAAATTCAGTGTTCTAAAACGCGGGCTAGGCGGCCGCCTAGTCGCTGTGCGGCAGCAAGCCGCGCCGGAAAACCCCCAGGCGGGTGACCTCGGCGGCCCAGCCGCCTAGGCGGCTCTGGCGGCCCTCGGCGGGCCTCATCGGCCCTAGTCATCGTCGCGGCACGTCTCCGGCGACGCCGGACGCGTCCGCAGCCGCCGGACGCGTCTTAGGACGCGTCCGACAGCATCGCGTGATGCTTCCAGCGGCGCTGGAAGCTTTCCGCGACGCTTCCGGCGCCGCTGGAAGCAACGGCGGACTTCGCCGGACACGTTCGGCGGAGCTTCCGGCGGCGCCGGTGGCGTCCGCGCTGTCGCGCGAGTCGCGAGTCTCGCGACAGTGTTGCGTCGCGAGACGGCGTTTTTTGTTTTTTTTTTTAATTTAATAAATTCAAACAATTCCTTTAAAATTTAAATATATTTAAAATTTATTTTTTTAATAAATTTTATTAATTGATATAAAACAAATTTAAATATATAAAATTCCATTATTAATTTTATAATTTATTATTTATATAATCACTAATCAGATTTTAATATATAAATAATATATTTAACTTTTTTAATAAATAATATTAAATATTAATTTATATATTAACAGATTTAAAAATTATAATAAATATTATCATTTATCAGATATTCAGATTTAAAAAATAAAATTTTTTTAGCATACATAGTTAGATCTCCATTGCTATGAAATTATTTAAAACAACATTTAGATTTGTATATGACATTATCCACAGTCCACATGAAACAAGGAATACCGAGGAATCCGCCTAGCGCCGCCTAGTCCCCGCCTAGGCGGCCTAGGCGCTAGGCGCTGGTCCGCCGCCCGACTAGCGCCTAGCGAATTTTAGAACCTTGATAAAATTTATACATATTTGGAATTGGATGCTTAATCACCAAATATTTATATAAATTTTATACATCTTCGGATTTAGGGACTAGGGAGTTTTATAAATTTTATACACCTATTGAGTGCTTCAACACCAATTATTAAATTATATAAATTTTATATACATTCAAAATTTATTCTAAAATTTCCTAAAGTGTCTTGAGATTTAAATCACATAATCCATAATTTTCGTTAATAAACCTACATTATTTAAATTAGACGTTGCAACTTACTCTAATCATGCATGGAGTTAGCGGGGATTGATTTTGGACACTACAGAAAGGGTAGTGAAAGACTACTTGGGTTCACCAAGATGAGCGGGACAAAATCAGTCTAATTGGATATTTTCTTTGAGAAGGAAAAAAATCATAATTGTGAGAGTATACTACCCAATTTAATCTTACCTGATAACCCTAAACTACAAGCCCACCTTACATGTTAAACAAAGATTTTAAATTCTATTAAATCCTAGCTTCAATAAGCCTTCTTTCTCCGTCACATTAGGTGTATTGAGAGTCTTCTTCCTTCAATATTTGTTTTTCATCATTCTCTTAATTGGTGCCATTGACATTGTGTGTCGACCATACCAGCACAACACCAATGCATCTTTTTCCATTTGGGAACCAATACCTCGACACAAAGTGAACATTTAGACCTTGCCCTACACATTCTAACCTACATTATGATGCCATATTTGATGCCAGAATAGAGGAGAAAGAACATGTTGATGATAAACTAGTCGACACTACTATACTAATTAAGCCCAAAATACACCAAGGAAAATTTTCTTCTTATGGAGAATCCACTTGGGGGAGGTGGGATATCATAAGTGTGCATAAGCTTAATTCATTCATTCCATCAATCTATCAATCAGAAAGTTTGTTTACAATGAGTCTTTAAATTCCAAAACCTTAGAGAGCAAGTGAAAGAGTAAA
Organism: Zingiber officinale; assembly: GCF_018446385.1. NCBI lineage: Eukaryota > Viridiplantae > Streptophyta > Magnoliopsida > Zingiberales > Zingiberaceae > Zingiber > Zingiber officinale. The sequence goes on along the minus strand of NC_055997.1, from coordinate 133,667,422 downwards.
TGACCTAAAAAACATTGTGCCCGTGCATCTCAAGTGCTCGTGTCATTAAAACAAAATTTTCTCAAGCACCAAAATAGCATGCTTGCATGCAATATATTTCCATGAGCGACTATTTTCTAATGCTTTGATTTGCAATAAAGTTTTCTTGGGCATGCTATCTGAATTAGTTGTTTGGGTCGAGAAAATAGTAAATTTGAGTGATTCAAAGATTTCAATGTTGGCGGGTTTGAAGGATGGAGCCATGAAGACGAGGGTTGTGAGTGAGTTGTTGATCCCTTATCAGCTTGGGCATCATTTCATTTTGGTTTTTTTTTTTTTTTTTTATCACACCATATGTGGTATGTGGTGCTTTTGGTCCTTATCATTTTATTTCAGGTACTATACATTCCCAGTTTTTAAATTGAGAATCTGTAACTTTGTCTCAAGTATTGCCAACTAACAAAACAATGTTAATTGCCATTTTAAACTGTCATCATGTCTACTGCTCCTTTTAGAATGGTGATTAATGCTTCTCTCAAATTTTTACTTTTGATATTGCATGATACAATTTCTCCATATATATTTGAATCTTTGTATGATGCCTATAACTTATCTTTAGTCTAGGTCAAATAGTGTAATTATGAGAATTCCGTGCAAATATGAGCGATAAGATCAAACTCTGAAAGCTTAGTTTATACTTTAATGTTTTTTTTTTTGTATTTCTCTCCTTTGTTTTATTGTTCTTAAGATTTATGCCTGTCATCTTCTGAGATTTGTAATCAAAACTCTAAAAGAATACTGTTAAAATACTTGAAATATAACATGTTTAGCAAATGTTGGGAGCTAATGTTCTACAAAGTTGCTCATGGATTTCCATTCAAGTTAGTACTATCTCACACTAATAGGATGATCTCTAGTTGATCACGCAAATTTCAAGTGAGTAATCATGAAACATGAAAATGTGTGCTTTGGTAAAACAAATTAGACTTGGTTTGCAATCTTCTATTCTACTATTTTATATAATTGATTGCCTTTGTGTATTTAGTGATATTATCACGCCCTGAGCGAGGACATGAGTTGACACTGGATACCTACATGAACAACATATAGATATACAAGGCGTTAGTAACAGAATAAATGAGTCAAAGCACAATTAATTAGACTACATAAAAGATAGATTATACCATAACAGGGAATTGAATCTTTATTAAGATAACTTGCTATATCTGAAAATTTTATAGAAGCCATGTAATGAGTATGCACCTCTTAAAAGCTAAAGTATCACATAATAATGCATGCCTTTTGTGGACAATATCAAACAAACAAAACAATAACATTTTCCGAAATGTGTAGTTATCTTGGTGTCTTAGGTCTACAAAGAGCATATAACTCAAGTAGAACTAGTTCCATTTAAGATAACAAAAGCATATCAACATGTCAATGTATATCCCCTCTGGTAGACATGTCAAGCACTCACTTTGTATTGGCTCAGGTATCATTCACTTCCAGACAAGTTAATAATCTCATGTGTTTTTAAGCTTAATTTCAAGATTACAATTACATTAATCAATACAATAGATATATCATTTAATATGCTATTAACTTTATTACAAACAGTAACCATACGCATCATCTAAAACATGGTATGAACAAGAGTTCCTAAAACATTCCCATTTGAGCTGTAATTCTGTGATGTGCAAGTTGAATTTCTTTTCCTTCTCTTTTCTTTACTGCAGAGATCTTCTTTTCTTTCAATTTCTAGTTGCCCTAACTTTCTCATTATCAGCATATCATCTTCTCAAAAACCTTTCAATTCTACAATTAACCTTTTCCTTTTCTTCCATTAAGTTCCAAAAGATCTTAACTCCTCTATCTTCTCTCTTTTCTACATCTTTCGTGTTTTCCCTTTTCATTTGTAAACTTAATTGCACGTATATGTTTGGTTCTGCTTCTCTTTTCATAGTCCTCTTTTTTTTTTTTTATAATTACACCTTTTTTTTTTTAAACTTAATTGCACCTTTCAAAATTTTTTTTTCCTTCTTTTCTCTTCCTCCTCTCCTCTTTCTCTTCACCGAACAGAACTTTGTTCTTCCACTCCAATCCCCTCTTATCTTCTCCTTATCTTTCCAGTCCACAGATCTATCTAGTCTCTCCAAACTCTAAAATTTTCTTCTCTTTTAATTTACAGAGGAGAGACTTTCTCCTTAGCTTGTAAGCTACAGATGATCTTTAAAGGTTAGAACTATCTTTTTCTGAACAGCACAATTGGCATAGCAAGGACAGCTCTCCTTTTTTGTAAATATTTACCATGGGCTGAATTCCGTAATTCAATCGGCTAACCTCACAGTTTATCTTGTTAAGGAGTTAGTATGTATTTGTATTTTGGAGATAAGTTGAACTTATCCTTATATTTCCTCTAATCATTGGGTTACTGCTTTCACAACAATAACCTGCCTCATGTAGCATTAGGACTTTGCTAAATTTTATCTTCGTCTATTGTTTTGCTGACTAACGATTGGCTTTATAGAGTCCACAAATTATCTCTTGGTTGAATATTATTTTTACATAGTTTGGGGTGAATATACTCCTGCAGGAAATTTAAGGGAGGCAACTTGTCATCTAGAATTGCTCAGTGTACACCACTCTTTTGTACAATTTATGTTGTCTCAAAAGGTAAATTGTCATCTGTCCGTCGATCAATATCTGGAATAGATGAAACTCAATCATTGCCGGTGATGGAGGATAGAATAAAAGAATCAAATGATTCTGCTGTAGTTTCTTGCAGTTTTTCAAGCATTTCTAGTTCAAAGTCAGGTAATTAGTTCTCTTTCTCAACATGTTCAAGTGATATTTGCGATATTCCTTTTGCATCCAGATCTCCATAATAAGAGCACATATTGCAATGAATATTCTGTTGCTTGGTACCTAATGCTTATTCTGCAGGTAAATATAGCGTGAACAGATATGATCCTATAACAGTCACAGACATTTATATAGGCTGGTTGAGTATCACTTGATGCATCATTAGCATTTAAAGCATCAAGCAAAAACTTTGGGTCTGTCAAAGAAAAGTTAGGTTTTGAGCTAATAAAAAAGAATACAGCAAGTCAAATTGGCATTTAACCAAATAAAAATGGACCTTTAATAAAAATTAAAGGTTGATTTGGAATTCTAATATGAATCAAGGCTAATGCATTATGTATAACAAAATCAAGCCATAAGTTCCAACTTTTTCACTTCAGCTATATGGATGTTATTATCCCCATTGAACTCTTCAAGAGATATTGCTTGCATCAAATAATTTTTTTTTTCTTTGGTTCCATCCACTATCTTCTAGTTTCATAACTTTAACTTGTCTAACCTTAGAACCTATTTGTCGTCTTTGTACGTGCCCATATTGTCTTACTCTAAATTCTCTTATTTTATCAACTATCAGAGCTACTATGCCTTATTTTTTTTATAATAGTAATATAATTTTCTTCTAGCGTATCACATTTCTTTTTTATTCTCACCTTTGCTACAATTTTTTTTTCCTATTATTTCCTAGCTACCCAGGACTCTGATTGGAAGTCATGTGACACAAAGATCACACAATAATCTAAAAGCTTCTCTCCATTCTAACCAACCACTTTTTTTAGGGTATTTTCATCAATTCCTCATTGAATATTAGATCCAATAAATAAAAAACTCTTGTTCCGTCCATCTTAATTATTTCCCAATTCTCAAGAGTCACAAGCAAATGTTAGACTCTTTTGCTAGTAGTATATCATCTTTTACATCACTTTTCTTTAGTTTCCCTATAGCACTCACACCTTCATCACTAATTGATTTAATTTGTTTGTGATCTTTAAACATGTCCAACATTTGAATTATTTTCCCTTATTAAATTATTTATTTGAGTTACATAATTTCTTTTGATTAGTAACATTTAACGATTGAAATCTTTAGTGCCAAAACTACTTCAGTCCCGCTCCAGAACAATTTTGTGTTGTTGCCAACCAATCAACACAATATAGAGTCAACAGTAATAAAGTGTTGCTACCTTGGATAGGAGAGAAAGGAACAATATGAGGACGAACGGACTAGAGAAGATGTTAGAAAAGTTAGAGCTTACTTGAGAAGATGCTAGAGATGAGTGATCCTTTTGGTGTCAGTACATCTAGGTGCAGTAGTGGTATGTTCATCTTGTCCATATCAGGTGAGACTGTACCTACTTTTCACTTAGACTCTACACGCTCATCTTAATATTCTCATTTATAAAAAAAACTTTTTTTAGACAACCTAACCTTTCCAATACTCTAACCTATAAATTATAATTCATTATTTATATATATATATATAACATTTTGATATGCTGCGGACCTTTTGTTGCGGACTCGTCCGGATCTGACTCGGGGTGCCTGGATTTAATCCATGCGCCTCAAATGAAATACGCAGTTTTTTGCTTTTTGTTTGCTTATTTTTTTTAGCTTCCGGGTTAAACCAATTAGATTTTGCCTTTAGGGTTTAGGAGCATATAGCATATGATGCATATCACAAGTGTTATATGTTTGACCCCGTGGTTGTTTTGATGTGATCAACCAAGTTGGTTAGGTCCTGCTTTGTGTTTGCTCCCTGTGTCTGAGTGTGCAGGAGCTTAAGAGCGCAGGAAGTCGAGCGGAAGACGCAGCTAGCGAGAAAAACGACACGGGAAGGGAGCCGACGGCTCGGTGCGTCCGAAGGACGAGAGAGCTGCGGAAGAGTACATTGGTGGGCGAGAAGAACGTGCGCGGCGTTCGAGGGACGTTAAGCTGGGTCGGAAGATTGCTCGAGGAGAAGGCCGGAAATTGGGTTCGGGTGAGTCCTATTTCGATTGGTCGGAATCACCCAGAAGGACGGAACTTCGGAAGTTGAAGTAAAGAAGAAAACGAGCTGGAAAGGCAGCTCAAGACGCCTTCATCATGGCTTGAAGGTGCCTTCATCATGGCTTGATGAAGGCTAGGGCTGTGCAAAAAAACCGGAAAACCGAAAATTGGACCGGAACCGGTAGTTTACCGGTTCTGGTTAACCGGTTAACCGGTGTACCGGTTTTAAGCGGTTCCGGTTAACCGGTTTACCGGTTCGGTGCCGGTTTAAGATTTTTTTTGCCGGTTTAACCGGTAAACCGATAAACCGATTAACCGGAACCGGTTAAAACCGGTAAACCGGTCTAATTATTTCGAATCAGAATTTAAAATCATCTTTTATCTTGTAAAAACTGGCAAAGTATAAATGAAAGAGCAAAATATCATTCTAAAAGATAAGTAAGTGGTGAGTGGACCTATTGTTCCATGAATTAAAATAAAATAGATATAATAATCTGAAAAGGAATCGACTAGAGCTGTGGAAGGACCGAAGGAGCTTTGTTTATTTATGAAATTATGTAATGTAAGCACACTGGTGGGAGCATAGAACTTGGGCTTTGAGAATTTTTATTTTTTATTTTTTTACATGATGTCATGATCTATTGAAGAAGTGTTGCTTTTTTTCTTAAAAATATTTAAATTATTCATTTATTCTTATCTTTTTATTACTGAATACTGATGTTGAAGTCAACAACCGCGTCAACTTGCAAATTGCATATGATACTTGTATTAATTAATATGACATGCAATGGCATTGGCAGCAATTTGGCTGAGTGGCTGTGAGGTATGTCCAACTCCAAGACTCGAAACACTGCACTGCACTGCACTACAGTAGATGAGGGCTGCAAAAATTAAACGGCAGCCGACAGGCAATCTACCACACGCTGCCAAAAGCTTGAAATGAAATATTCGGACCGAGTAATAGCATTCAGTTTAGCAGACAACAGAATATCAAATATTCAAATTGTAGTTGTGCATGAAACTAGTTGATCGCTGACAAATTGTTGTATGATCTATTTGTTCTTTTAAATAACAACTAATCATATTGGTAGAATAACTAGAAATTGAATCAGTGAATCTTTTCTTTTCCTTTTACCACAGTGATATACTGATATGTTAGATTTTCACTAAAAAAAAGAGATATATCCAACTAAATAACTCACTTGCAAGTTGCAATATTTAAAAACTATGTTTATCAACCAAATAAGTTATCCAAGTCCAACAATCTTATATTCAACAAGAAAAGATTTATCCAAGTCCAACAATCTAATGTTACGCTAACAAATAACAACAATCTTCATCTACTAAATAATCATTAACCATCATAACTAAAATTTATCCATTCAAAAACATCTTAAAAATACATCAACAGTTCAACACAACATATGTTACACACCAAATTCAAACATTATCTTTTTGTCCAACACAAATTCAAGATTTCTAAAAGATTTAAAATTGAATTCTGCACTCTTCAATCTTCAATGATGAACCACATGAAAAGTGGCTTCCCAATCAGCACCTCAGTCCTCAGCAAAGATGTAGCCAATGCTCCAAAATCAAATATTGATAGCAGGAGTGTACTGCAAGTTCAATAGCAAACCAACTTATATATTTGTTGGAAAACTCAATATTCCAGCTACACGAAATGAAATTAATTGTCCAAAACATATATCACCCAGTACCAATATTTAGCTAATTAGCTAGTCACAGAAATTAAAGCCCTTCCTACACAATTTATAAAGGAACTCTTGGCTAAAAATTTATGAAGTGTAAACCACAACTTGTTGATTGATTAAAGTAAGCAAACTATCATCTAAACGACTAAACTTGAGCATCACAAATTTATAATTTTTTAAGTGTTGATAGATACTACAAAACCTTCAACGAATTGACGATGAGCAATGATTGACAATAAAATAGGTAAAATAAGCATTTTTATTAGATAAAACTTGCCTTTTACTTGATTCGCTTAATCACTTTTTAATTCTGCATAATGATCTTGATAGAGAGAAGCCACTACAAATTATCGAAGAAAGTACAATCCTTTTCTGATGGGTTCAATTCTACAACAAAAAATATATGTTAACACTTTATTTCATATAAATCAAATATTATAAAAACTAAAATAGTTAAACATAATACCTGCTTCAAATTTTTGTAACTCCAATAAATTTTCCTCAACTGTCATTGGAGACCCAGTAGCCCGAAACCAATCTTGAGCACAAATCAACGCTTGCACAATTCTAGGAGTTAAAGAACTCCTAAAAAAATCTAATACCCTACCTCCAGTGCTAAATGCTGATTCTGAGGCTACCGTAGAAATTGGTATTGCAAGTAAATCGCGAGCCATCTCAGAAAGTATAGGAAATCTTGCCTTGTTATTCCTCCACCAAGATAAGATATCAAACCCTTTTGAATATGGATGGTCTGGCTCAGCTAAATACCTTTGCAATTCTGAAGTTGATTCAGTTACAATATTAGCTTTCGATTTCTGATACTGCATTTCCAATCGATGTCTGAGATTTTCTCTATTTCTTGCACAAACATAAGAATCTGTTGCATCTGAAACAAGAACATCTCGTGAACTTGAAGAAACAGAAGGTGATGATGAAGTCATAGAAGAATCTCCTGACCCATACAATCTCTTGTAATCATCATACATCTCCTCCATGGCTCGTTTTACACTATCAAATAAGGTTCCACCAATATCCTTCTCATACATATTTGTAAGCATGAAATAAAGGTATCCCAACTTTCGTCTTGGATCCATAACAGCAGTCATAAAAACAACTTTGTTCATCTTTGATACATCCCCCCAATACTTATCAAATTTCTCACCCATAGAATATGCCATTGCACTTGTGTTAAGATCAAGACTCTTCTTCAACTCTTTTATCAAACCATCAATTTCACTAATATGAGACACAAAATCATTTGAAGTGACATACTTGCTGGCAGAAACTTCATTAGTGACATGATAAAAACATTCCAAATAATCACATAAGTTCTTTGCATTATCCCAATCCTCACTAGAAGGCACATTATGATCATCTGCTTTTAGAGCTACTACCATATCACCATGCTTCTCAGCATAAGATTGAAAAACTCGAATATAATTTAAAGATGAGGAAAGCATGATGTATGTGGAGTTCCATCTAGTTGGAACATCCAAAGCAAGGTGCTTCTTGTACTCGATGTTTTCAAGTAAAGCTGTTTCTTTGAATTTTCCAATCCTAGCAGGAGACATTTTAATATATTTTATGGCTGCCCTTACATTCTCCACTGATTCATCTGTTATTTTCAACCCATCTTTGACAATCAAATTCAGAATATGTGCTAAACACCTAACATGAGACATCTGCCCCCCAAATATGCAATTAGGCCAATTCATAAATTTTCTTTTCAAATACAGAATTGCTGTGTCATTTGAACTTGCATTGTCAACTGTCACGGTGAACACATTATTAATGCCCCAATCTAGCAAGCATTTATAAATCAATTCACCAATATCATTGCCTTTATGACTAGAGACAGGACAAAAATTCAAAATTCTCTTATGCATCTTAAAGTCAGTATCAATAAAATGGGCAGTTAGGCACATATAACATTCCTTTTGTTTTGAAGTCCAAGTATCAGTACAAACAAATCCTACCACTTTCATTTTTAATAAATGACTTCAATTTATCCTTTTCTTCCATATATAACTTATAACAATCTCTAGTAACAGTAGACCGAGATGGAACAGAAAATGAAGGGCAAGCCACACTCATTAAGTATTGAAAACCCTTACCCTCCACAAATCTAAAAGGTAGCTCATCTACTATGATCATATAAGAAACAGCATTTCTAACTGTGGTTTGATCAAATTTCCAAGCCTGTAAATTGCCTTTTACTTTGCCAGACACCTCATCAACATGTCTTCCAACAAAAGTTAATTGACTTTGTATTACCTTTAAGTCCTTTCTATTGAGAGGATTGTTTGGACACTTAGGAATATGTTGCCTCGGAGATGTAGTGCCATTTTGCTTGGATCCGCATAGTAAACATGACCGCAATGCAAACACCTTGCCCTTTCAATTCCATCATCTTTATCAATATAAGTTTCAAAATGCTCCCAGACGATGAATGCTTCTTTCGAGAACCAACACCACCTCCAGCTCTTTTTCGTTTGTTCTCGATATCTTCACCGATCGCGAGCAGAGCTACCGTCACTATCAGTGTTCTTGTTAGATTCTTCAGTTGCCATTGGATCATTCTGCAATATATTGAGCACAATTAATTCTTCACGTTGCTTCTGTTTTGAAGTCCAAGATTCAGAAAGAGAAAACAACAACTTTTTAAATTCTTCTGCTACGGTGAATCAGTGATAACAGAGCTACCTGTGTGGCTGTGACTGCTTCTACGCGCTCTAACGGAGTTGGTGACGATGAACGGCGGTGGCGTGGTGGCCTATGATTTGATGCGATTGGAGCTTCTTGTTCCTTCTGCTTGGAAGAAGGTCGAACCATCGTATGTTGGCAACACAGCAGCACGCCCACGCCCGTCGCCCCCACCGATCAACACAGTAGCACCAAATGGCGAGTGGCGCCGTGGCGGAGACTACTCTTGGACAACGTCGGCGAGACGGCGACTTGACGTCTACGGCGAAGCCTCTCAGTCGGCTAGGGCAAAAAAAATGGCCGAATCGAGGATTTTGGGTGGAACTGGAAACGTGGAGGTGAGGAGAGAGATGGGTCACGGACTAGTCACGAGAGGAGACTAGGAGTTTTGACTCAAAATTACTAATTAATTTGTATTATAAAAAAAAAGGCAATAATCAAGCCCACTTATGACTTACCCAACGGTAGGCCAGCATTTGAAAAGTTGAAATCATAATTTCTCATTTATTTGATTATTTAATTCCCTTTTAATCCCTATCCAATCGTCTCTTTACTCTTTCATTCCAATATATATATTATTATATATCAACTTGTTGGGTTTGTGGATTTCACTCCACGTTAAGCAGTGTATAGCGAACGGCGAACATGAATTGGCCTGTAATCAATCGGGCACATATGGACTGGACATTGGGCCTCAGCCCATCGGTTCTCGGTTCAAACCGGTTAACCGACCGGAACCGGTTCAACCGGAACCGGTTTAACCGGAAAGGATACCGGTCGGTTAACCGGTTCTATATAATCGACGGTAAACCGGAATTAACCGGAACCGGTAAACCGATAAACCGGTTAATCGACCGATTGAACAGGCCTAATGAAGGCGCCTTCATCCGGTCAAAATGACTGTTTGCGCTGCGGATAGAGTTCTATCCGCTCACTCCCTTGGAGGCGCCTTGTACCTCTATTGGAGGCGCCTTTGACCTCCGAGATAGAATTTCCAGAGGCTATATAAAGGCCCCTGGAGCTAGGAATTAGAGATCAATTGTTCTTTCAACTCTGTAGTCATTCCTAGTAACTTGTCTGAGCTTCTCCGCCTTCAGAAAAGGAGTTCTTTTCAGAGTGCCTTTCTTCTGCCTTGGATTAACAACCGTCTTGGTTGACCAAGTAAATCGCTGAGTCTGTTTCTTTGTTTATTTTACTGTTGCTTATTATTTTGAGTTGAAAGCCTTGAGGAGAGTATTTTTTATTTTCAGAAGCAATTCACCTCTCTCTTGCCGGCCTCCGCTGCAGCTACAATTGGTATCAGAGCCAGACCGCCTCAGAAGGACTAGCCGCCGACTGAAGCACGAAGATCAAGATGATGGCCGAAACAAGCATTCATCCCCCGAAGTTCGACGGAGACTTCGCGACGTGGAAACGCCGGATGGAGGTATTTTTTAAAACCGACTTCGATATTTTACTAACTATGAAATATAGTTTTGAAGTTTCAAAAGATAAAAAAGAGCATCAGTAGAGCAAGAAGGAGCAAGCCGATTTTGTCGCCAACGCTTAGCATTCTGCCACCACAAGAGGTAAGTCGGATCGGAAGCTACGACTCCGCGAAAGACCTCTGGGAAAAATTCCTGGAGCTTCATGAAGGTACATCCGAAGCGAAGCTTGCAAGACGCGATATCCTCCGGACTCAACTTATAAACATCCGGATGAACCAAGGCGAGAAGGTAGCGCAACTCCAAGCAAGGGTTAAGGAGCTAATAACTCAACTAAGCAACCTTGGAGAAGAAGTAACGAACCGGGACTCGATCCGGTACGCGCTCAACGCCTTCCCCAGAACTCCAGAATGGGTGTCCTTAGTAGATGCATACTACATCTCTAAGGACTTCGAGGTAAGTACTTTAGAAAATTTATTTTCAACTTTTGAACTTCACGAATCTCAGATTGCAGAGCCCAATGAAGTGGAGAAAACAAGTCAGAACATTGTCTTAAAGGCAAAAACAAACGATTCTGACTCCGAAGCCTCGATCGACCAATCAGAAGCGACTCTACTGGTAAAGCGTTTCAATAAGTTTTTTAATTCTAATAAATTTAGATCGCAGACAAAGAGACATGAGCGAAAGAGAAGAACGGTTCGTTGCTACAACTGCAACGAAGAAGGGCACATCAAAGATAACTCCCAAAATTGAAGATAAAGGGAAGAGTAAAGGAAAAACGACAATCTTCCTCCAAACAGAAAAACCTGAAGGCCACTTGGTCAGATTCGTTTTCTTCCGAATTAGACGTTGAAGCCTTCTCGGGGTTAACGCTAATGGCTAACCATCAGCTGGAAGAAGAGTCAAGCTCAGAGATGAGCATAGATGAAGGGGGAGGAACATCAGAGGAAGAAAGCTGCAGTGAAGGGGGAGCATCACCTAGTCAGGTAAGTAAGGTACGTAATCTAACCCCGACTCAGTCCTTTCAATTTATTAAGTCTCTTTCTAAAGATTTATTCAAATTAGAAAAAGAGAATGCTGACTTAAATAGAATTTTAGATAAATTAAAATCAGAAAATGATAATTTAAAATTAGAAATTGAAAATTTGAAAACGGATGCATGTTTTAAAACAAATATTTTTCAAAAGTTAAAACTTAGGATTTATGGAAAATTAAACTGGTATGTTAAACATCATCAAGGTCAACTTAGGAAAATACCCAAGAATTATATACCCCCTACGTTTCTGATTAATCCAGTGGAAAGGAACCTTCCAAAAGCTTTATTAGACTAAGTTTCTTTTATTATTAAAGCTTCCAGAAAGAAAATTAAACGTTAAAATTTCGCTATGAGGCTTTGTCTAAGGAAGTGGTTGTTGCTCCAATAACCAAGAAGGCCTAGTACCTCGCCACGACCTGGAAGCTGAAATATTGAAATAAAATGTTTAATTAACTTTCTGAAAAAACATTAAACAAGAATTAAATAATGCTTTGAAAGTTTTTCAAATATTGTCTTTAAAAATCTTCAAAATTCTTACTTAGAATGTTTTTAAGGTCATTTTACTTAGATTTTTTTTTTCAAAATTCTAAAAATTCATTTTGCTCAGAAATGTTTTTAACTTAAGAATTTGCTAAATATTTTATTCTCTTATTATTATCCCGTTTTTGCTGTGATCAAAGGGGGAGAGAAACGTACAAGTTTAGGGGGAGAGAATTTTTTTTCAAAACTCTGAGTTTTAAAAATATTTTTGAAAAATTCTAGTTAAACTCTTAATTAAATAGTTGCAATTTATTTTAATTGTAAATTTATGCTTAAAAATGTTAAGTTTAGTAATTTCTTTAAAATTACTGTTTGTCTATTTTTATCCTAACTTGAACTTGGGTTGATGCACATCAAAAAGGGGGAGATTGTTAGACCCCATGGTTGTTTTGATGTGATCAACCAAGTTGGTTAGGTCCTGCTTTGTGTTTGATCCCTGTGTCTGAGTGTGCAGGAGCTTAGGAGCGCAGGAAGTCGAGCGGAAGACGCAGCTAGCGAGAAGGACGACACGGGAAGGGAGCCGACGGGCTCGGTGCGTCCGAAGGACGAGAGAGCTGCGAAAGAGTACACCGGTGGGTGAGAAGAACGTGTGCGGCGTTCGAGGGACGTTAAGCCGGGTCGGAAGATTGCTCTAGGATAAGGCCGAAAACTGGGTTCGAGTGAGCCCTATTTCGGTTGGCCGGAATCACCCAAAAGGACGGAACTTCGGAAGTTGAAGCAAAGAAGAAAATGAACTGGAAAGGCAGCTCAAAGCGCTTCATCATGGCTTGAAGGCGCCTTCACCTTGAAGGCGCCTTCAAGGCTTGATGAAGGCGCCTTCAGCTGGTCAAAATGACCGTTTGCGCTATGGATAGAGTTCTATCCGCTCACTCCCTTGGAGGCGCCTTGGACCTCTATTGGAGACGCGTTGGACCTCCGAGATAGAATTTCCAGAGGCTATATAAAGGCCCCTGGAGCTAGGAATTAGAGATCAATTGTTCTTTCAACTCTGTAGTCATTCCTAGCAACTTGTTTGAGCTTTCCATTGTGTAAAAGGCTTCTCCGCCTTCAGAGAAGGAGATCTTTTCAGAGCACCTTTCTTCTGCCTTAGATTAACAACCGTCTTAGTTGTAATTAAGTAAATCGCTGAGTCTGTTTCTTTGTTTATTTTACTGTTGCTTATTATTTTGAGTTGAAAGAGGAGGGTATTTTTTATTTTCAGAAGTAATTCACCCCCCTCTTGCCGGCCTCCGCTGCACCTACATTATATGCACAACTAATAAAGGGTAACTTTATTATGTGAGACTAGAAGTACACTTAGCCCCAATTTGGTAACCTTTGTATTTGTTTCTTGGAATTTTTATTTTATGTTTTCCATTTTACAAAGTCTCAAAAGGTGTACTTATTTGTTTCTTGGAATTTTTATTTTATTTTTTCTATCTTAGAATGTCTCAAAAGTACTGAGACGTATCTAGAAAGCAAATCAAGTACAAACTACAAAAATAGAGATAAAGAAAAATCATGAGTTGATGATTATCACATTATTTTGTATTTATTTGTGGATCAATTGTATTTATCTTTGTGATGAGACATAATTGTGGATACAAACAATTGAGCAAATGAGATCATAAGGGATGAGGATGTGATAAATTATCTAGGGTACAACATACTATACATGTACCAAAGACTTTTTCGAGAAGTTACGTACTCCTTATTATCTAACTACGAATTGTGAGCTTTTAGTATGTTGGTCACATGAACTATTTATCTAAGTTCAAATTGTGGAGAGATTGAATAATGAGTTTATCTCATCATGTGCAAGTGGGAGATGAAGGATTAATGGATCGGGCCCATCCATGAAGAATCAACTAAATTCATTATTCCTTCACTTAATCAAACATAACCAACATATAAGAAATTTTAAATGAATATTTATGTTTGAAATTCAAAGTGCTATATTTAGCATCCTTGGGTAGATTAATCCAAATTCCATAAACATCTTTAGTTCCCTTTTACTTGCTAAAGTTTAATTGTCATATAGTCCAAATGAATCCTTTGATGTGAATGTAAATGCCACGTTCAGCAAAATCTATGTTTATAATGCATTTTGCATATGATATATAACATAAACAGGAAAGAAATATATTTTTTATATATCAAGTGAAGAAAATCTTTCTACTTACAAATTTTAATCTGAACAAGAAGAAAAAGAAGCTAAAGCTCATCCCTGTAGTAATATTGCTTTGGTAATGGTACTGGACACTTTGTAGAAAAAAACTGAATGTTAATATAGTTGAAGAGAAAAAAGTCGTTGGTCAAAGTGAACAGGATTAATTGATATTCTGAGTACTGCTTTTTTGGGTTTTTCTTGAGATCATAGATTTCGTATGATTAATTTATTCTATGTGCAAAAATCCCTAGACTCAGATGCAGAAGCAATCATTTCTCCACTTGATTCTTTGGGACAGCTTCAAGAGAATCTAAACTCCATCAGCAAGGGCAGTGATATACCTAGTTTAGTTCCTCTTCCAGCTGCAGATGTTTCTCCTTTTGGAGAATCTAGAATTTCCACTTTTAACATATCAGTGTCTCAGTGTACAAGCAGCGTGGGTAGTCTGAGAAGCTATCGGACAGATAAATCATGGAATTTTGATATGAGTTCAACGTCATGCAATTCAAGAGAATGTATGGCATCAGGGAATGAGGTAACTCACCTAACATAGATTAATATACGAATTCAATAATAGATTGCTTCACCTGAAATGCTAAGTGATGCTGATTCACATTGATTCTGTATGTGCAGGGAGATATCCATGGGAAACTTGAAAGACTCGAGAAAGAAACACTTGCATGTGCAAGTGATCCCTATTTGAAGTACACGTGGGAAGAAATTGTTGCTGCTACCTCGTCATTCTCTGAGGCTAACATGGTTGGAGTTGGAGCAAATGGTAAAGTTTATAGGGGGAGTTTCCATCACACAGTGGCAGCCATAAAGGTGTTGCACTCAGATGCAGGATATAGCGTCAAGCAGTTCAAGCAAGAGGTGTTGCTTTCATTTCTTTAATTCCAATATCTTAACCATCTGATACTTTATATAGTTTTATTTTCCTCCAGTAATGTCTTTCAAGTGTCTAATTTGTACTTTCAACCTGTCAGCTTAAAGTTCTTACCAGAGTTCGTCATCCCCATGTGCTATTGCTGCTCGGTGCTTGCCCTGATAAGGGCTGCTTGGTTTATGAATACATGGAAAATGGTAGCCTGGAGGACCGATTACAATGCAAAAATAGTACGATTCCAATACCATGGTTTTCTCGCTTTCGAATAGCCTGGGAAGTTGCTTCCGCTCTCGTTTTTCTCCACAACTCAAAGCCAGAACCTATTATTCACCGAGATCTTAAACCTGCTAACATTTTACTTGACAATAACTTTGCGAGCAAGATTGGTGATGCTGGTCTTTCCACTTTGCTTCCTACAATGCCAAGCTTGTCTTTGTCTACAATACATAAGGACACTGCTCCTGTTGGCACATTCTTCTACATGGATCCTGAGTACCAGAGAACTGGCTTGGTTTCACCCAAGTCTGACACCTATGCACTGGGAATGGTGATCTTACAGTTACTGACTGCAAAACCTCCAGTAGGTCTTACCCTTCTCATTGAAACTGCATTGGAAAATGACTCTTTGATGGAAGTTTTAGATTCCAAAGCTGGGCGGTGGTTGGAAGAAGAGGTGAAAGAACTAGCTAACCTTGGACTTAGTTGTTTAGAGCTAAGGAGCAAGGACAGGCCCAACTTGAAGGAGCAGGTTCTTCCAGTGCTGGAGAGGTTGAAAGATAGAGCTGAACAAGCTCATTACTCAGTACATGAACTCTCTGTCCCCCCAAACCATTTTATTTGTCCACTTATGAAGGTACTCTCTCTCTCTCTCTCTCGTTATTATATTTTTATTATTACTTCATGGTTAGGGGTGCTGGGGGTGAGTGAATCGTCTTTTTTTTTTGCCACATTATTACTGCATGGTAAGTGATGACTTTAAATCAGCAGACGAGATAAATATAAAACTTAACCATTCTGCTTCTCAAAGACAACACAACTAATTCTGCACAGCCACTAACATATCGGAGAAACCACAACATTTAGTTCACCAACTCAAATAGGATAGAGCCATTAGGAAAAACTCATGAAAACTTTGCCCTCCACATGATTCTTTAAAAGTTTGCCTAGCTCCTGAAGCAAACTTCTATCTTACGGGGCACCGCATTCAAATATTAGTTCGATAGGAAGTTTGCTGTCTTATTTATCTCCGCTGTAGCACAAGTGGATGTCATGTAGGATAAATGATTTCTCAGTTTCAAAATTTGCTTACTAGTTATGTTTAGGGAAACATACTCTGAATGTGAGTCTTACCAGAGTAGTTCCTAGCTAAATCCATTTGTTAACGCATGAGTTAGGCTGTCTACTGTATCCCTTAAACTCTTCGAATATTACAGAATTCTGATCCTCGTGTTTTACAGGAGTTCTTCATGATGATTTCACATCAAATATCCTATTATTGTTTATAGCAAAACCAGCATGAATGTTTATTGTTATATGATTCTCAGGAAAAGACCATGATTACTTTTTGATAATCAGAAGTTGAAATGCACGGTCAAATTACAAACTTTGTACCTGTAAAGGGGGGATTATTCCAGCACGCTACCCTAGGTAGTATGTATATATGCTATTAATCAATTAGGTGGTTTTACACAAACACCATTACTTTTGAACATTTTGGTCAGCAAATCCACTAGATAATCTTTGGAGCTAACAAATGAAGCAAGTCCATGAGATAATTATTGGAGCCAATAAATGAAATGAATGATCTTATTAGATTGCACTTTCTTTTAAACGAATTGACAATCAATTTTTAATTTTTATATGATGTCCTTTTATGTGGCAAAAGGCGTCACCCAGCGCCCACGCCAACCCGTCCCTAGATTAACACGGAGGAGGTAAATCACGGGTGACTACTAGCCATTAGTCCAGGTGGCCAATGCATGGGGAAGACATGCTCAGACGCGCTGAGTTTCGACCCCAAGATCTCATGTGACAAGATCCCATGTCTTAACTAATGTCCTTTTATGAAACACTAGCTTGTGGTCATGTGCATATAGCAACTTCATCGTCACAAGTGTGAATTTGTAAAATATGTCTTCAAAATATAAAGTAAAATCCCACTGGAATTTTTGCAGGCTGTAATGGATGATCCCTGTATTGCTTCTGATGGTTACACATATAACCGTAGTGCGATCGAGATATGGCTCAGCAAGAAGGACAAATCCCCCATCACAAATTTACCATTTCTGCATAAAGACATTACACCTAACAATTCCCTTCTTTCTGCTATTAGAGATTGGAAGTCTAGAAAAAATGACACAATCATTGCTCCATCATGAAAAGCCACGACTCTCGAAAGGCCAACACCTTAAACTGGACTAATTTTTCACCTGTGAATTTACACAGAAAATTCATCATGGTACCAATGTGAATATAAAGAAAACAGTTTCAAGGAAAATTTTACAATATACTCCTGTAAATGCAAAAACAGTGAAATTGTAGAGCAGAAGATGAGATCTTACTGTTTGATGTATTGTGTTCTGTTGAGAGATGAGATTCTTTTTGACACTGGTGTACAAAGAGGATGACTGGTTTGAAAAGTGAATTTCTTGTGCAATCATGTAAATGTCCATATGCTGGACAAAATTAAGTTGTTCCATGTAGCTGATATGTAATTTGATAGATATAGATTCATTAATTCACGGTGTGAATGGGCCTGTTGACCTTCATGAGATCGTCTGAAGAAATTCAAAATCAGTGAAATACTGCATATCCAAATAGTTTTAGAACAATGAAGAGTGCCTCTGCAGGTTAGGATTTAGTATTGGTCGTGTTATTGCCCATACTTGTTTATCTCCATCAGATTTCATTATCGGTCAGCATCAGCGAGTAATTATTTGTCAAAACCAGTGAGATTTGTGGAATCTTGTAAAGAATTTGCTCTATTAGCTTTCATTACTATACGACCAAAATGCCAGTGAGGGTAGTGTTTAATTTTTTTTTCATTTTATTTTAAATTCTTTTATTTGTGAACGTGAAAATTTAAAATAGAAAATAATAGGTAAAATTTTTTAAACTTTTTTTCTTCACAATGTCAAAAAGGATATTCAAAAAAAAGTAAAGGTGCCTCACCTATATTTTGTCATAAATATTTTTAATTTATTAAAATATATTATCACTAAAAAAAATATTGTTTCAATAAAAAAAATGAATATTTTTGGTAAAAAAATTACAATTACCATTTTTGACTCGAAAATATATATATGAGTACTAAATATTTTTATTTTTTTAATTTTTTTTAGAGTTTAGAATTTAGGATTTAGTGATTAGATTTTAGTATTTGAATTATAGTATTAAAGTTAAAGAAATTAAAAAAAAATATTACACATGAGGCTCATAAGATGAATAACTTAGGCCTTAGTAGGATATCAACAATATATATAATATGCCGCATACCTATTGAGTACTTAAAAATTTTTTCATTTTAATTTTTTAACTTAATACTATAATTCAACCCTAAATGTTAAAGGCAAAATTTAATTGACATAATCGGTTGCTTAAAAAAAATAAACAAGGAAATAATAAAAAAAAAATTAAGCTTTTGATTGTGTCAATAAGATTTTACCTTTAGGGTTTAAGGGTTGAATTATAGTATTAACACACAAAAATTTTAAATCAATTTTTTTTATGTACGCATGGGATATAGGAATAAGACATGCGGATTATATATTGTTAGTCTTGTAATTTAGATTATAAAATTTTATTACCTTTTATAATTTAGATTACATTACATTACAGTTTTAAAATTGTACTAAACAAAGTAATTAATCTTATAATGTAATCTTGATTACATTATAAGGTTGATTATCCCTCGCCAAACATAACCTAAATGGCTTAACCACGAGGAAAAAAAATATAAAAATATATATTACTATACACAGCAGCAGAAGTCCATATATATATGTATATATATATATATATATATATATATATATATATATATCCTGGGTGGCAACGATGAGCACCTCTCACGACTGTCAAAACAATGATTATATATACATGATTTTTATATCCTAGGTGGCAACTCTCACGGTTGCTGAAAAGGTGATTTTTTTTGTTTATTTTTTTAAGCTTATGGTTATGCCAGTAAACTTTTACCTTTAGATTTTAGGGGTTGACTTATAGTATTAAGTATAAAAAAAATTAAAATGAATATATATATATACACACACATGTGGGGCCAACCCATGGGTGCCCAGCGTAAGCGACTGAGGGGTCGAGTGATGTTGTAGTAGGGGTGGGCTCTCCACTGTTGCATTCCCCCCTTAGTTGCTCATGCTGGGTGCTCCTGTGGGGACAGCATGTGGGCCTCCACAGGGGCCATGTGGGTTGTGCCTCCTCAGAAGTGGGTGTTGGGTGGTCATGTTAGACAAATAATATGATGCCGGAGATTTATAGAGTATTAGTCAAATTTAAATTATATTAAATTAAGTTCACTTATCTATTAAGATGACTTGAACAGATAATCTCAGACTGCCAGCGAAGACTGGTTTATGCCAAGTGCTAAAGGCAGTCTGTATAGTGGTGGCAGAGCGGGCTGGGAGGCCGGACGGGCAGATCGGCCGAGCAGGAAGATCGTGCAGGCAAATCAGTCGGGCGAGTAGAGCTGCTGATTGGGTGGAACGACCGAACAACCAAGTGGTCGGTTGGGTAGAGTAGAGGAGCGGTCGATCGAATAGTATGGTCAAGCAAGCGTGGACCCGAGCGATCGAGTGATCAGTGCGATGGAGTCGTAGATAGAGCACGGAGTCTGATCGAGCAGAACAGCCATCCGATTAGAGTGGCCGATCGAGCAGGATGATCGGACGGGCAGAAAGGACGACCGGGTAGACAGAGAGGCCGACCGGGTAGATAGAGAGGCCGATCGAGTGAGCGAAGAGGCTGACCAGGTGGACAGAGAGGCTGACCGAGTGAGCGGAGAGGCCGACCGGGCATGCAATTGGCCAGGTAGTGAGGCCGAGTGAAGTAGCCAAGTAGCCAGTTGGGCGGAGAAGTTGAGCGTCCTAGCGGGCGAGCCGGGCAGCCAAGTGAGTAGAGAAATAGAGCGGCCGAAGAATCCGAACGGGCTAATGGACCGAGGGCCTTCGAGAGTCGCAATTTTCTTGAAACAGATTCGCCCCACCTCCGGCTGTGCTTCGAGATTTTCTCGAGTGGTCTATTTCCTAGTATACAACGATTAACCGTGGCATACACCAAGCACTGGTGGTCACGACGAATTGAGTGGTACTCGACTGCTATCATGGGCACTCCACCAAGCAGGAGTTTGCATGACAGAGGAAGCTTCTGCTGTTTTTCTGTGTGTGTAGGAGCTCAAATCAATAGCAACCATAATGATAATTACTTGCCGAGCTATGAAATGCTAGTGTTTCACTCAGCCGTTTTGATTCTGTATTAATCTTATTTTAATGAATCCGTTAGATCGTTACACAAGCAGCAAAAAGATTTACGTGGTAAAATGTTGGTTGTTCCACTTGGACAAATTTTGTCTATCCCAACCGATCCGACATTTGACGCGCGCAGGCGTGCTCACACATGAGTCAACCTGGTTCAGTACAATCTGGGCCCTTGATTTGCACCTCCTTATATACCCACGTATGAGAGAGAGTCTCTCCTCATATATTTGTTCACTTCATCAATGCATGTGAATCAATATAAACCAACTAATATGCCTTGAAACTTTCAATATGGGACTCAAGTCTCATTCACGATGGAGCATTTTTCCTCTTCCATCTCTTTTTCATTCACATCACTTATATCCAATAGGCTATGTCTGACGTGTAGCGTAATATGAGATTTTATATATAGAGAGTTTTAATATGCCACACCTTTTATGCAGAACACCAGCACCTTAAAATTTTTTATTTAATAGTGTAGCACAACCCTTAATGCTACTAGATTAAAAAAATAAATTTTATATATATATATATAATAAAAAAATTCATAGATCCGTTCAACCTAAGCTCTCCATCGATTAGGACCTTTGTAATGACCCTTTATTTTATTAAATGAAACTTCTACCCTTCTCTTTGTGGCACATCAAATAATCAATAATATGTGAAAGCAATACATGGAAGCATGATCAAATATCTAGCAAGCTTAACAAATAATTCCTTTTGTTTTTTTAACTAAGAATGAAATTCACGTAAATATTAAAGCAAAGCATGGAATATAATTATTACACATAATAAACATCCTACAAATATAAGATACTATAAGTATTATGAAACAACTAAGTTATAACTTTGCCAACATTAAGTTTCATAATATCGATGAATTAGGGAATTAATAACATGAGTATATGTATCCATGCAAATAAATAAGTATAAAATTTAAGTATATATAAAAATACTTTTCAAAAATTAAAAAAATATATATTTATGGATATATTTGTTAAATATTTGTTTTAGAGGGTCTTATCACTTAGTGCCCAATATAACATTGTATCAGAAATAACCCTATAAATATGACAAGATTAATATTCTTCAACATTGTTATATATATGGCTTCAACCCAAAAATCTTTGCATTTATATGACTTGCCATTAGACTAACTACTCTATCCATCTTTATTTTTATTTTTTTAAGCATAAAAATGAAAGTGAGCATTAATAAATTGCATGAGTCAATTAGAAATATAATTGAATATTATCAATTGATAACCGTTTGATTTTTTAGCAATCATGTTGTTGATAGAATGTCCAAAAGGATATTATATTTGTTTGGCGGTCTACTAAGAACAACAAAAAACTACTTCAATTGCTAAAAACATCTAAACTAATCCAATGTCCAGAGTGATTTCAAAGTGCAAAAAAAAAAAAAAAAAAAAAAAAAAAAAAAAAAAAGGAAAGCTCGATCATTGAATGAAGGTATTATCATACAAAAAGGATAGCTTGTGTTATTACACATGTACCAACATCATTCAAAAAACTGGTATACAATCGAACCGAACCACAAAAAAAACAAGCAAATGAAATGTAATCACAGATTGCTTCCACGAACTCCTTGGAATCTCAAATTGAAGACGGGCAAAAGTACTCCACCTTAATTAGTAGGGGTCATAGGGGTCCAGGTGGTGGCGCTCGAGGCAGAAGCAGAGTCGGGAGCGGAGGATGATGATCTCGCAGCGGATGGAGCAGGGCTGGAGGCGTGGGCGGCCCCTTGGTGTCTCCGGTATCTAGGTCCGGGGATTCCAGGCTTGCTGGGTTCTTCCAATGTTCTTGGCCTTTTGGACAAGATGATCACGACGCGGCTCATGTCAGGCCGCAGCTTGGGGTCGGACTGGACGCAGAGCAGGCCGAGATGAATGCACATTTCTACTTGCTCCGCCACGGCCGTGGATTTCAAAGCCGGATCCAGGAGATCCAGACTCTGTCCCTTCCTGTACAACCTCCAAGCCTATAATTAATACGCATTTGGTCAAAGCATGCGATGTGAATTGGGTTGAAATGATAGAATGGAATACACATATATAGTTACCCATTCGAGGAGGCTTCTGGCTTCACAGTCGGGGAAAGGTGCGAAGGCGGCGTTCTTGCGGCCGGAGATGAGCTCGAGGATGACGACGCCGAAGCTGAAGACGTCGGCTTTCGCAGAGAGGGTGCCGTGCATGAAATACTCAGGGGCCATGTAACCGTTGGTGCCAACAACGCGGGTCTTCACCTGGCTCAGCTCCGCCGGGAAGAGGCGGGCCAGGCCGAAGTCGGCGATCTTGGGCGACCACTCTTCGTCCAGCAGGATGTTGCTGGCCTTGATGTCGCGGTGGATGATGGTGGTGTGCGCTTCCTCATGCAAGTACAGAAGACCCCGTGCCACACCAACGATCACATTAAATCGCCGACACCAGTCCAACTGCGCCATCTTCCAGTTATTTTCCTCTCCTGCTCATTCATCGCCATCCACCATATAAAATAGTATTTTTAATCATATTAATTGTCTCATCTTTTTAGGTTATATTAAATTTTATGAATTTTGAATCCGTCAGTCGTATTTTAAATTGGGATGAGTCGTTTTAACATGTGATATATATTAGCAACTAGACTTCTATTAATAAATGACATGACGACAAAGCTAGTAATGTTATTATCACTAGTGCATAGCCTCTTTAGTGGGTTTGAGAGTTTGATGCGGTTGGTCATATATCAATTCGACTGATATAGATTGACCTAACGCGAATTAAGAGCCAATTCGGAGATAGAAAAGTAATCAAACTCGGGAATCTGCTTACTGGAGAAGAGGATCTTGTCTAGGCTCTCGTTGCGGACGTACTCGTATACGAGGAGCTTGTCGTCACCGTGGGTGCAGTAGCCGTAGAGGTTCACCAGGTTCTTGTGCTGCACCTCCGACAGCAACATCGCCTCGTTCATGAACTCCTTCGTCCCCTGCCTCGACGCCACGCTCAGTCGCTTTACCGCTACCTCCCGCCCGTCCTCCAGCCGCCCCTGCACAGCACCCATCCAGTCCATCACTCAGATCAACTATCCCCAAATCCCAATCCCTAATCCCCCTTCGCACTCACCTTGAAGACCGGCCCAAATCCGCCCTCGCCGAGTTTCTGCTTGGGGCTGAACTTCCCGGTGGCCTCCACCACCGCCTCGTACCGGAACACCCGCCGCCTCATGGCCGTGATGGCCTCCAGGTCATCACCCTCCCTCTCTTTCTTTTTACCCTCTACTTTCGCCACAAGAAACAAATTAAATCAGAATTATTTCCCTCAGCAACTAGAAGCAGCCGCCAGTTTACCTTGTTTAAGGCCGCCACCGTCTAGGAAGTGCTCGATGAGGCTCTTCGAGAATTTTTTGAACCTCGCCATCCCCCACGACGACGACGACGACGACGACGACGCGACGACGAAGGGAGCTGAGGACTGGAAACTTGAAAGAGGAACAAAAAAGTTAAGGCGTAGTGGCTAACTCGAAAGTTCTGTTTTAATTATAGCAACCGTCCCGGCACGGTCTCTACGATTCACACGATGTGGGACCGGTGAATCCTCTGCTTAGATAAAAGAGCAGGCGCGGTAGAAAACCGATCGATGGTCAGAAGTAATTTTTTTTTAAAAAAAAACGTTAATCTAGACGATTATAACTCGTCTGGAGATAAAAAATATTAAAAAAGAACGAGGACGATAAATTTTATAGTCATAATTTAGTCAGTTAAAATGAAATTTTTTATATTTATTTTTTATTGATATATATTAATTAAGATGGTATATAATAATAAAATATTTTATATTTAGATTTTGACTGACTAAATTTTGGTCATTAAAATTTATCCTAATTTAACATAAATGCACTAGCAAAGATAAGAATGATCATGGGTATCTGACTTTGACCCAAAAGGCGAATGCGCTGTCTGTTGTCGGAACTAGGAAGACTTTAATTCCCTTACAAGAGAGAGAAAGAAACATTAAAGTGTGTAGAAGATACGGATGGATAAAATATTAATTTAAAAAGAAAACGGACCTTCGACAAAAAACAAAAAAAATACAAAAACAAACGAACAAGAATGTTTTGGCTTGATGAAATAGGCACGAAAGCAGCTACTGAGGATACTCCTCCGTCGAGAATAAAAAGGGCTAAAAACTAATTAACAGAAAAAGTTTAAGAGGCGGGCATTATTTATAAATCAGTAATTTATTAAACTGCTTATCTGATTTTGCGTATCTACAAAATGATCCAATCGTGTATCCCTTCCTAGTTTTTTCCATATTAAATTGATCCAGTGGTAAGGAGCGGGAGCCCACAGAGGAAGGGATTAATGGTACGAAAGAGTCAAAGGTTTGGCCGAATAGGGAGGAATCCCTTGGCCGACCGGCCTGGGTAGACCTCGGACCGGCACGAAGACAGCTCGACCTCGGGTCGAGCTTCCGACGCTCACCAGCTCTTTTATAGAGGAACCGCTATGCCAAGTAGCTGGGCTGCTAGGCCAAACGGCAGAATGACTAGCTGGTGCCCCCATCCGAGTATATGACCGATCGACCGGCTCACTCGGTCCGAGGCACATGTATACCCGGGCGTCCAGGAGGCCAAGCGATCAGCCCAACCGGCCCGGTTAAAAACAAAGGGCTTAGAAGAGGACAAAAGGGGCAGCTAGTTATATCATTCTCGAGACGTCTGCCGTCGACAAGCAGAATGGTCGGCGGTCGGGCCGTACCAAGGATCGTACGGAGGAAGTTTCCGCTGTCATGACAGAGATATGCTCGGACAATTGAGGTATGGTATCAGACATGCTTTTCTGACACAGTCATTCCAAGGTATGTTTTGCGAAGCGTGCACGTCTTGGGAAGCGTGCACGCGCCTCTCCGGGATCCTATATAAGGACCCCCGAACTTCGACGGAGGTATGATTTTCTCCTATTCTACTGTAGCCACAGTCTCTGTTCTATTTGTGATTCTTCTCGCCGTCGTCTGACTTGAGCGTCGGAAGGTCGTCGCCGGGAACCCCTTCCCGGCCTGACTTGGTTGCAGGTTCATCGGAGGCTTACGTCGCTGTGAAGATCACCTGGGAGCAGCAGAGAATGCCACGTTCCCAGTTTCCATCAACTCAGTGCACGGACAGATCATAAACCATCCCCCCTCCTCCTCCTCCTCCTCCTCTCTCTCTCTCTCTCTCTCCTTTTGCACTATTCATCTCCCCCTCCAAAAAAAAAAAAATTATAATATGGGATGAATTTTAAAAAAAAAATCATCTCAAAATGAATTTGCTATGCAATTTGCGAAGAAAACTATTTTATTGTCAATAAACGGTCGTCAAATTCGGTAACGAAATAATATAAGTTCATTGCTAAATATGTAACAAATTTGTTATTTGTTGACAAAATTATTACAAATTTGTGACGAAATAAAATTCATCACATAATTTCATAATCTCATAATTGTGATGAATCAAGGTGTTTGTCAGAAATCTAAGATTTGAATCTGTTATTCGTCGCAATTCTACGACGAACGAGGATTCAACACAAATTGTGATGAATCAAGATTCATCGCAATTCTAGGACGAATACTCTTATTTGTTGCAATTTTACGATGAATATGGTTCGTCACATAATTGCGACGAATTACCGGATTCATCGCAGATTTGTGACGAATTTTCATCACAATAATCATCGCAAAATGAAATTTTTTTCACAGAACTTATTTATTTATACATTTTATCATGTATACAAATATAATCACAAGCTATTTATTTCAGATAAATACATAAATGAATATACAACACATCATATTCATACAATAATAAGTTTCCATACCATCATATTCATACAATAGATAATAATACAAATACATATCAAACAAACCAACTTAAATCTTGTCAAATAAGTCATCATATCCAACATTCCAAACAAATAATCTTCTAAGTTATAATATCCAAATGCCAATATCTCATATCAAAATGTCTTAAAACATTAGAAAGATAAAAAAAAAAAAAAATCATTGACCTCTGGTTTCTCGGCATGTACTTCTTTCTCCTTCCAAACTTTTTTTCTTCTTTTTTTTTTTCCTTGCAAAAAATAAACAAACAAAAGAAAATCATATAAACTAATAAAAAAAATAAATATGTTGAATTCTTACTTCTTTCAACGTGAATTTTCAACCACCACCTTTCTTGGCCTCACCAAACTTGTTCGAAACAAAAATAACCGTATTCATCAAAAATATAAAAATCAAAGATTGACAAACTCAATTAAATAACAAATTTGAAAAACATTAATTACAAATAACATTCCTACACAACAAAATCATAAAAAAATCCTTCCCACCATTATCATAATATTTGTCACCATCAAGGTCAGAACTAGAAGGAATCCGATTTGGAACGAAGCTTAATTGAAAATGTTGCATTATGAAATTATGTTATAAGCACAAATCATCAATTATTTTATCTCTTTCCTTCATTTTATGTTTGTTTTGCTCTATTATCCCTCTCAAATGGGTAACATCTTAAGTCAAGTTATGTATATGTGTTGTTACTGTTGGTGGGATAGAAGAAGATGTATAAGCAACTCTATGGATTCGGCTAAAAGAACTCATTATATTCCTAATATCCCTCCTCCTTTTGGTCTCTCACTCACCTCTAGTTATAAATCCAAATTATTACCAACAGAAGACTTAGAGGCCTCATTATCATCACTAGTACTTGAACCTCTGTGTGATAGCTCTAGCTCATTATATTTATCTTGTATAATAATGAGAAAAATTAAAATAAATTTACAATAACAATAGTTTAAAAATGTTAGATCGTGAGCACGTGAGTGGGGAGGGAGGGGGAATCGTGTGATTTTGAAATTATTCTTGTCTTTTAAAATACAGAGTTTGTAGCAGAAATAAAGCTATGGAGAAAGAAGGGAGAAAGGGAAAGACAAGCACTTACACAAGTAATTTTTTACTTAGTTCGAAGCATTCGATGACTCTTACTCTAAGGTCAGCACTCATTGAGTGCTTTCATTGGGCAATCCACTCATAGTTCGAATGTTACGAAATTGACGTACAAGAACTATTAGGAAAAGTTACCGACAATATAGAAAACAAGCATAACTTGATTGTCAGTTGTCGGAGAAGTATTACAGCGTCGTAGGAACTTTTTTAGAGCAACGCGCAGGAATGAAAGTTGGAGTACTTGATGTGTTAAAGTTGCTGATTGAAGGCTCCTTTTATAGCCCCATCCAGGCTCCTGGATCCCCTCCCGAGCACCTGGACTATGCTGACGTGGTGAGTTCTTGTCGAAACTTTATCCTCGAAGTTTATCTACCTCCGGGTGCCCCGAACCCCTCTAGGCTCCTGGACCGTTGACGTGGGCCGGTCACGTTGCACTCTAACTCAGTGGGAAGATGAAATTTCCCTTGTCCAGGCACTTAGAGTAACTCTTGACGCTCGAGTTAGTTCAGACAATAATATATGAAGTAAAAATAATATCTTGATAGCCTCTGGATTGTCGGATCCTAACTATGAGTTTCGTAGAAACTCTTGGTTAGACCGACGCCTACTGTTCCCTCAACCGGGAACGTGTCATCATTGGATCTCTTTTTCAATTGCTTACCTCCACTTACCAATCATAGGCTTCCTTGATGTCAGGTCCCTTGACCCACTAAGGCTTCCTGCTAGATCTTAATCAATCTGGACTTCAGTCAATTGTCAACCCAACTGGACTTCCTTTTGTCAAATCTTAACCAATCTGGACTCCTTTTGCCAGATCTCAACTAATCTGAACTTCGTGCCAACTATCAATTTAGCTGGACTTTAGCTTGGTGTTTCGGTCTTCTAAACCCATCAACTCCTGCACACTTGGTTAGAGCAGATACATAACTAATAGAATTTAAATTATAAATTAAAATCCAAACCTTAATTATTTTAGCTCTTTCCCAGCATTTAGTCTTGTATTTGCTTTGAAATGTGCAAGTGAAAGTGTTTATGAATGATGGTTCCTTCCTCATTTCCTTGGTATTAAAAAAATACTATTAAAAATAATGAAATTGTCTAAAATAGATTAAAAAATCAGTGGGAGAGTTAAAAAATTATCAATCTATGTGCATGCTCATCAATATTGATAGAGCATCTCGTATATGTCGCAGACAAGTCTCCAAGATTATAAGCTTGATTTGTTCTATTCTGTTCACTCCTTTGTTTGCTCTCCTCGATTGCCCAAAAATTGGAGATCCTAGTCTAAATTTTATTGGTGACGCAAGATGACTTTTTCACTAGTCTTAGCATGATTAAGCACATGCCGGATGTAATCGCCATAATTTTGTTGGTGCAGGAAGCATCCGACAATCGAACCTAAGTTTTGATAATGGCAAAGAGATTCAAAGTTAAGATTCCTTGTTATCTAACATGTTGAGTGAGTATTTCAGGAAAGTCCTAACTGCGGTTAGGCAGGTGAAAACCCTAGGGGATGGTAACCCTAGGTCATAGGGGGTGGTAACCCTATGCGGAAAGTCTTGGCAGGTCGATGGCTTCAGGCAAAAGTCCTAGGGGGTGGTAACCCTAGGTGGAAAGTCCTGGTGTCGCGAACCAGGTGAAAGACTGGACTAGCCGGGGAAGCGGATGTCCAGCAGAAAGTCCGGAAGCATCGAGTGTTGAGCAAAAGTCCAGTCGATCTGGAGGATCGACTGGCAACGGATAAATCTCCTGAGTGGAGTAGGTGAGGACGCGTTCCCCGTAGAGAGAACAGTAGGCGTCGGGTCGACCTAGGGTTTCCGGTCGGAAACCCGAAGTCAGACTCGGACAGTCCGGAGACTGTCTATACTTCTTCAATAATGTTTATTGTGCTAACTTTGTGTTGCAGGATAGTGTTTGGGGACTAACGTGTCTTGCAGGAGCAAAGGAGCAACCTAAAGGCTCGGATGAACAGTGTCCGAGGCGCCTCCATGGAGCTTGGAGGCGCCTCGGGTGCAAAGGCTGAGCTGGCTGCGAAGCACCATTGGAGGCGCCTTGGAGAAGGCAGAAGGCGCCTTGGAAGGCGCCTTGAGAGGGATATAAGGCGCCTTGAATGGATGAAATTCGACCAGGTCAGGTTTGATCCACGCGGAAGACCAGGCAGCATGGAGGCGCCTTGAACAGCCTTCAAGGCACCTTGAACACCCTTTATAAGGGGGTTTCGACCAGCACTTCAGATCAACAACTTCCAAGCTATCCTTGTGCTGCGTGCTGCTCAATCAACGACCCTGAAGTGCTGTTACGAGTCCACGACGACCAGGAGCTTCGAGATTACGATTCTGTCGTCGGTATACTTGTTTTTAATTACTGTACTAATTGTAAATCTTGTACTCTTTTTCGAACTTATAAGTGTTGCCCACCGAAAGCGATCAAGGATCGCGGGCCTTCGAGTAGGAGTCGACCTAGGCTCCGAACGAAGTAAATCCCTTTGTGTCTCTGTGATTGCATTCGTTATTTCTGCTGCGTATAGTTACTTTGATAGTTTTACGATTCCGATACGTTTAAAAATAGCCACGAGCGCTATTCACCCCCCCTCTAGCGCTTCTCGATCCAACAATTGGTATCAGAGCGGGGTCGTCTTGAATCAGTGCAACCACTATTCGAGATAATTTTTTTTCGTGGTTTTGTTCGGAGTCGATTAGAATTTAGCCTCATAGCTATATTCTAATTTCTTTTCACGAATCGATTTTCTGCTCAAAGTTGGACAATACCACTTGAGCCTGTTATTTTTTTTCTTCCTCCCGCACTACTAATTCAAGACTTAGTCTTGGAATAGATATTTTTGTTTCTGTCTTCGTAGATCTAAATGGCCCAACAAGAAGGATATAGCACCGTTCGTCCCCCACTATTTTCCGGAGAGGACTTCGGATATTGGAAGGGACGAATGGAAATATATCTGAAGATCCAGTTCGACACCTGGATGATCGTCAAAACAGGACTGGAACTACCAACTGGTACCGACGGTAAGCCTACATCCTGTGAAAACTGGGAGCCAGCATTTATCAAAAAAGTGGAAGCCGACGCCAAAGCCACCTGCACCATCCAATGCGGTCTTACCAAAGAAGAGCTCAACAGAGTCGGTCCATTCTCCTCCGCAAAGGAACTATGGGAGAAACTGATCGAACTTCACGAAGGAACCTTTGAAACTAAGGTAAGTAAGCGTGATTTGTTACTTAATAAACTATATAATTTGAAAATGCAGGAAGGCGTGACGGCAAGTTCTTTACACGCTCGAATTCAAGATATCTTGAATTCCCTTCATGGAATCGGGCAGAAAGTAGAAAACAGAGATATAATAAGGTATGCCCTTAACTCATTTCCTAGGAGTACATTGTGGGTATCAATGGTGGATGCCTACAAAGTCTCTAAGGATTTGTCTTCCTTAAAATTAGATGAGTTATTTAGTGAATTCGAACTCCATGAACAAACTAATGCACAGCCATCCGAGAAAGGTATTTCTTTGATTGCAGGAACGAGTCGAACACGGGAATCAAGAGGACGACGAAAAGTTGAATCAGAATCAGAAGACGAACCCAATTCAGAAGATTCAGAAGATGAATTGGCCAGCGAGTTTGTGAATCTTGTAAAGAAGCTCTACAAGAAGAAAAAGGGATTCAACAAGAAAGATCTAAAGAAGGCAGTTCAATCCAAGGAGACTCAACAGAACTCAAAGGCAAAGTACGAAGTCACTTGCTACGGGTGCAACCAGAAGGGGCATATAAAAGCCAACTGCCCCAATCAAAAGGAAGCCAAGAAGCAAAGAAGAAAGAAGGCACTAAAGGCAACCTGGGACGAATCTTCTTCGGAGGACGAAGACGACGAACTCGACCAAACGAGTTTACTCGCATTGATGGCCCGGGACCAGATCAGCGAATCCGAGAGCGAGTCAGAAGTCGACTCCGAGCAAAGCCACGGATCCGCATCCGTTTCCGAAGGGCCAGACTCCGCTGTGAGTATTCCTAGGCTTAATAATTTAATCAATTATTTACTTCGCAAATTAGCCAAGTCAAATTTGAAAATTAAATCACTTTTAAAAGAAGTAACCATTCTTAAAGGAGTAACTAACTCAACATCTTTAACTGAAGATTCAACTCAAGTACAACTTGAGAAAGAAAATTCAAATCTGAAAAATCAGTTAAAAGATTTAAAAATTACTTTAGAAAAGTTCTCTCTGGGCTCCAAGAATTTGGATCTAATTCTTGGGACACAAAGAGCCATCTACAATAGAACTGGGATATGATATAAAAGTAAAAAGAAATATATATCTTATCTATCCTTAATAAACAAACAAAGTAGTAAATCAGTCCAAGCATGGGTCCCCAAGTCCAAATTAATCAATCAAATTGGACTTGGCCAATACTGGGTTCCGAAGGATCAAATATACTACCTCGACAGACCATATCGAGGCCATGATCCAGGGAAAGCTAAAATGAAAACGATCTTAATAAAAAATTCCAAAAGAAATTAAATTAAAAAATTCAAAATTAAATTCTAATAAATTCAAAACTCGAAATTAAATTAAATTAAATAAAAATTCAAAATTAAACTGAAAACTAGATGGAGGATCCAAACTAGCTGGCACCTCCAACTGAACTACCCGATAGGGTAACTGAACCTAATCTATCCAAAATGGGTAAAACAAGAATAGATTACCCGGCAGGGTAATTAAGGTTAGATTAAAACGGGATAAGTTTAACTTGAACCACAGTACTGGTGAAGTTTTTGGATGATAGTACGTTAGGGAAGCTTGGGCATCGCATGTCTAGGAAGATATGACTTCGACCTGGTGCATTTGGCCAAGTGGAACTAACCGAAGCTACCCTTAAATGGATCCTAACTAGTTAGACCAAGGTTTGGTACTAAGTTCAGTGGGTAGGACTATTTGGGAAACCTCGAAGGCATGGTTACTTTAATGAGCTCCTTGTGACTCACCATAGCCCAGAAGTTTATCCAAAGAATGCTTACTTGTTGAACCCAAAGCTAAACTTGAATCTAACACAACGTTAAACCAGACCCTTGAATTCAACAATAAATCATCTCACATCAATTATAGGATTCCCTGATTGACAATTTAGATCGGGTGAGATGACTAAGAAACAAAATTATTTAAAAATCTTTTCAAAATTTCATTTCAAAATCCTTTCAAAGTAAATTTCAAAATTATTTAAAAATCTTTTCAAAATTAATTTCAAAATTATTTAAAAAATCTTTTCAAAATTTCATTTCAAAATCCTTTCAAAATTAATTTCAAAATTATTTAAAAATCTTTTCAAAATTAATTTCAAAATTGTTTAAAAATCTTTTCAAAATTAATTTCAAAATTATTTAAAAAATCTTTTCAAAAATAATTTCAAAATTATTTAAAAATCGATTCAAAATTAATTTCAAAATTATTTAAAAAATCTTTTCAAAAATAATTTCAAAATTATTTAAAAATCGATTCAAAATTAATTTCAAAATCATTTAAAAATATTTTCAAAATCAATTTCAAAATTATTTAAAAATCTTTTCAAAATTTCATTTCAAAATCCTTTCAAAGTAAATTTCAAAATTATTTAAAAATCTTTTCAAAATCAATTTCAAAATTCTTTAAAAATCTTTTCAAAATTAATTTCAAAATTGTTTAAAAAACTTTTCAAAATTAATTTCAAAATTATTTAAAAATCTTTTCAAAATTAATTTCAAAATTATTTTAAACTTAAATTTCAAAATCATTTTAAAACTAAATTTCAAAATTACTTTAAAAACTTAAATCTCAAAATTATTCTCATTAAACATAAGTGTTTGCTAAATTATCTTGAAATAGAAAATTTAAGGAGACAATAAACATAGTGTCTGCTTCAATCACACTATCTTTAATCCATTAAAAAGAATCCAATTCAACTACTTCATGTGTAGGAATTGGATCAATGGATGTTGGATAGTGGATGCTCCAGACATATGACTGGTGATAAGTTGAAGTTTACCAAACTCAAGTACAAGAGTCTAGGATCAGTTGCATTCGGCAACAACGGTAAACTTAAAGTAATCGGAAAAGGTAATATTGAACTTAGTTCCGATTTCATTAATCAAAATGTTTTATTGGTTGAAAATTTTAACTTTAATTTACTAAGTATAAGTCAATTGTGTGACAGCGGATACCTAGTTAATTTCGATAAATCTGGATGTCTAGTTAAAAATATTGAAAAACCAGAAATTAAACTTAAGGGACTTAGGAAAAATAACATCTACACAATTAATTTATCAATATCCTCAATAAAATGTCTCCTGACACAGCAAGAGGAAACCCAACTGTGGCACAGAAGGCTGGGTCACACACACACAAGACTTATTTCAAAAATAAGTCAAAATGGTCTAGTTAGAGGTTTGCCCAAATTAAAATTTATTGAAAATTCAATCTGTGATGCATGTCAAAAAGGAAAACAAACCAAGTTAACCCACAAGTCAACTAACCTAGAAAGATCCAACACCATACTTGAGCTCATTCACCTTGATCTATTTGATTCACATGGAGCCAAATCACTAAACAAGAACCAATATTGCTTAGTAATAATTGATGACTACTCTAGGTACACTTGGGTAAAATTTCTAAAAACAAAAGATGAAACCTATGAAATATTTAGTAATTTTTGCAACTTAACGGAAAATGAAAAAGATACTAAAATTAAAAGAATAAGAAGTGATCACGGAGGGGAATTTGAAAATCATAAGTTCACCTAATTTTGTAAAATAAATGGATACCAACATGAATTTTTATGTCCTAGAACCCCCCAACAAAATGGACTAGTGGAACGTAAAAATAGAACATTACAAGAAGCAGCTAGAACTATGCTAAATGAATATCACTTAAATCATCAATTTTGGGCTGAAGCGATAAATACTGTAAATTACATTCAAAACAGAATTTTAATTAATAAATTTCACAATAAAACAGCATATGAACTCTACTATAATAAAATTCCCAATCTAAACTATCTAAAAGTATTTGAGTGCAAAGTTCACATTTTAAATACTAAAGATTACTTAGGGAAATTTACACCCAAATCTAACCAAGGAATATTCTTAGGATACTCCTCTACCAGTAGAGCCTTTAGAGTATTTAATCAAAATACCTTGAAAGTTGAAGAAACAACTAATGTAATATTTGATGAAGAAAACAATTTACCTAATATAAATGAAAATATTGACACTAATCCAAGAGCAGCAGACGATGATGAAATCCAACCTAATCATCATGAGTCAGAAGAACCAGTTTCTGACTCACAAATAAGACCAACTAGAATAAGCACCTCTCACCCACCTGACCAAATTTTGGGTGACCCAAACCTAGGAGTCAGAACTCGATCGTCCTATAGAAACCTTAGTCAGATTGCTCTAATTTCTAAAATTGAACCTAAAACTATAGAAGAAGCCCTGCCCGATCCAGACTGGATCATTGCGATGCAGGAAGAATAAGCCCAATTTGAGAGAAACCAAGTCTGGGACCTTGTACCTAAACCCATAGATAAATCAATAATAGACACTAAATAGGTTTTTAAGAACAAGTTGGATGATCACGGTGATATAGTAAGAAACAAAGCAAGGTTAGTCGCCAAAGGGTTCAGTCAAGTCGAAGGCTTAGACTATGATGAAACTTATGCTCCAGTAGCTAAACTCGAGTCCATTAGGATGTTATTAGCCTATGCAGCCAATAAAGGATTCAAATTGTACCAAATGGATGTTAAGTCAGCCTTTCTAAATGGCTTTATCAAGGAAGAGGTCTACGTAAGCCAACCTCCAGGGTTTGAAGACATAGACTACCCTAATCACGTATTTAAATTAAAAAAGGCACTATATGGACTAAAACAAGCCCCTAGAGCATGGTATGAAAGATTATCTAATTACTTAATATCCAAAGAATTTAACCAAGGACAAATCGATCCTACTTTATTTGTGAAAACTATAGGGAAAGACATATTTATAGCCCAAATCTATGTTGACGACATTATCTTTGGTTCAACCAATTCAAAATTCTTAAAAGAATTCGTCAAATTAATGGAAAGTGAATTTGAAATGAGTATGGTTGGAGAACTTAATTTCTTCTTAGGCTTACAAATTAAACAAACTAAAGATGGGATCTACATTTATCAAACTAAATATGCAAAAGAGTTAATTAAAAAATTCTGTATGAAAAATTAAAAAATTATAAATACTCCAATGGCAACCAACATAAACATTGACTCTGACCCTGAAGGAAAACCAGTTGACTCAAAATACTATAGAAGTGCCATAGGTAGCTTACTCTATCTAACTGCAAGTCGACCCGACATATTGTTTGCAGTAGGTATGTGCGCAAGATACCAATCATGTGCAAAAGAGTCACACCTATCTTATGTTAAAAGAATACTTAGGTATATTAAAGGAACTCTAAATGTAGGACTTTGGTATCCAAGAACTTGCATCTTTGACCTTTACGGTTATTCTGACTCAGACTATGCTGGGTGCAAGCTAGACAGAAAAAGTACAAGTGGTAGCTGCCAGATCCTAGGTCAGTGCCTAGTAAGTTGGTCAAGCAGAAAGCAACATTGTGTTGCTCTATCCACCACAGAAGCTGAATACATAGCTCTAGGAGAATGTGCATCTCAACTGCTATGGATAATGCATACATTAAAAGACTATCAACTAGAGTATAAAAATACACAAATCTTCATTGATAATATCAGCTCAATTAATCTCACCAAGAATCCTATTCACCACTCTAGGACTAAACACATAGAGGTAAAATACCACTTTGTAAGGGACCATGTAGCTAAAGGTGAAATTGCACTCAACCACGTTGAGTCCAAATCAAACCTAGCTGACATCTTTACAAAACCCTTACCTGAACTTGAGTTCAGTGCACTTAGAAGGCAAATAGGAATGTGTTGGGTAGAGTAGTGTTCTCATTTTCTAAAAATAACTCTCATTGTTCTTTTCAAATTCTAAGAAAATTTCAAAATTTCCAACTCCCTAGACTTACTTATCATTTTCTTTCAAATTCTAGGAAAAATATTTTTCAAAATTCCCAAGTTCCTAGATTTTTTTTCAAAATTTTGGAATTAGCCTAGGTTTTCCCCCTAGATATCATGTTCCCCTAGAATTAAGCCAGAGCATCTCACAAACACCTAGGTTTACCTTGATTGTGTTTGAAAAATATAGAACGGTGTGAGATGCATAGGGTATAGCCTGGACTCAAGAATGCTTTTATCTGTGCATCAATATGAGTCTGGGCGTTAAATATGCAATAAACATTAATCAAGTTAAGCTCTCCAGCTCTAGTCAAGTCTATCTGGACCAAAATAACTTAACTTGACTAACCTAGTGAAAGCTATTGTCCTGTAGACTATCAGCAAGTAACTAAAGGTTAGACAGTTGGTAAAGGATACTCAATTTTTCTTCTTAAAACATGTTCTTGCTCTTTATAGCTCTGATACCTAATAACTCAATCTATTGAACATGTCTTGTGCTTGGACTTAAGGACCAACTGAACTTAAATAACCTTGTGTTAAAAACTTTATTGAAACTAAGTTCTAATTGACATTAACTTTCAAACCCTGTTGAACTTAGCTAACCTGTTAACCTTAGTAAAATCATGAACAACTCAAACAAACATCTATTATTACCCATTTTTTGATATATGGCAAAGGGGGAGAGTAGAAGAAAATTCAAAGAATTAAAGGAAATTGAAAGAAATTCAAATTTTAAAAAAAAGTGAGCTTTTATTAAGGAGGAGTCTTTATATTAAGGGGGAGCTCTGCACTTAATTTAGTTCTGCACTTAACTAACATTATGCTTGTATTTTCATGCTTAGCTTTTAATGGCATTATTTTCTTAACTTTGAATTTTTGTTGCCATAATCAAAAAGGGGGAGATTGTTGGTGCAGGAAGCATCCGACGATCGAACCTAAGTTTTGATAATGGCAAAGAGATTCAAAGTTAAGATTCCTTGTTATCTTACATGTTGAGTGAGTATTTCAGGAAAGTCCTAACTGCGGTTAGGCAGGTGAAAACCCTAGGGGATGGTAACCCTAGGTCATAGGGGGTGGTAACCCTATGCGGAAAGTCTTGGCAGGTCGATGGCTTCAGGCAAAAGTCATAGGGGTTGGTAACCCTAGGTGGAAAGTCCTGGTGTCGCGAACCAGGTGAAAGACTGGACTAGCCGGGGAAGCGGATGTCCAGCAGAAAGTCCGGAAGCATCGAGTGTTGAGCAAAAGTCCAGTCGATCTGGAGGATCGACTGGCAACAGGTAAATCTCCTGAGTGGAGTAGGTGAGGACGCATTCCCCGTAGAGGGAACAGTAGGCGTCGGGTCGACCTAGGGTTTCCGGTAGGAAACCTGAAGTCAGACTCGGACAGTCCGGAGACTGTCTATACTTCTTCAATAATGTTTATTGTGCTAACTTTGTGTTGCAGGATAGTGTTTGGGGACTAACGTGTCTTGCAGGAGCAAAGGAGCAACCTAAAGCCTCGGATGAACAGTGTCCGAGGCGCCTCCATGGAGCTTGGAGGCGCCTCGGGTGCAAAGGCTGAGCTGGCTGCGAAGCACCATTGGAGGCGCCTTGGAGAAGGCAGAAGGCACCTTGAGAGGGATATAAGGCGCCTTGAATGGATGAAATTCGACCAGGTCAGGTTTGATCCACGCGGAAGACCAGGCAGCATGGAGGCGCCTTGAACACCCTTTATAAGGGGGTTTCGACCAGCACTTCAGATCAACAACTTCCAAGCTATCCTTGTGCTGCGTGCTGCTCAATCAACGACCCTGAAGTGCTGTTACGAGTCCACGACGACCAGGAGCTTCGAGATTACGATTCTGTCGTCGGTATACTTGTTTTTAATTACTGTACTAATTGTAAATCTTGTACTCTTTTTCGAACTTATAAGTGTTGCCCACCGAAAGCAATCAAGGATCGCGGGCCTTCGAGTAGGAGTCGACCTAGGCTCCGAACGAAGTAAATCCCTTTGTGTCTCTGTGATTGCATTCGTTATTTCCGCTGCGTATAGTTACTTTGATAGTTTTACGATTCCGATACGTTTAAAAATAGCCACGAGCGCTATTCACCCCCCTCTAGCGCTTCTCGATCCAACAAATTTTTCTTGAAACCCCTCTTTATTTCAATCTCTTCATTAGGGTCCCAAGTGAATGATTGCAGCAATGGGAAAAATAATTGATTATACATTCTCTTTTATTTCATATATAAAATGAAGGGGATATACCCTAACTCGCTCTACCAGAGCTCTTTTGGGGTGTTAGAGTGCTGGTATATGTTATTAAATCCCCTCTCCAATAGTTATTCATGATTCAATTAATCTCGTGAATAGTATGTATAGAATTTCCAAACCTATCATAAAGTTACAAACAAACAATGTTTAATAATTAATATATTTGAAAAAATAAAATATTTTTTAGTACTTACGAATCTCAGTAAGAGACTATAAATTCTCGAGTGTTTTGTATTTTAACAACTGAATGTCTGGCAGAAGGAACTTACGTGGATACTGGTGACTGAAGTGACGAAGGTACTAGCAGAGGTGTATAAGAAGGTATTGATGAATGTGTATGAGAAGGTCCTATCTGATCAAGGGGCATATCAGACTAGCCTTGAGAACTCTATCTATTGACATCCTGTTGAAATTGTCAACTAAAATTTAAAAATAGGATAAAGTAAATAAAAATTTGATGTATAATAAATAACATGAAAAACCTTACCATGTTTGCTAAGAGATGAGAGAGTGTGTGAAACATATGACGACAATATGTCACCTCTAATGACCTATAAGGAAAAAAAATGCAAAGCACTAACAGCTAAAATATATAAATTTAAGAATGAGAGAGTATATACAATTAATTAAGTTACGAGTTTTGTACATTTACAGATTAAAACTAAATTTACTCATAAAAAAAACATATTACCATATATGAAAATAAAATATCATAATTTTTGTTATATTAAGATAATAAACTTACCCATTATCAAAAATCAAAGTCCTCATTATCATTATCATTCTCACCTTTATCCTCGTTGTCATCCTTCTCCTCCTCCCCTCCTGCTCCTGCTCCCCCTCCCCCTCAACATTCTTATGAATTTCACTTGCATCCATGTATATCACTACTTCGTAGTGATCTCATAATGCTGGAATAATATATTCTTCGATCTAAAATCAATTCACAACTTCCTCTTGTTGATATGTAAGTCTTTCTAATGTTCCTTAATTTTTTTCATGCTTTCATTTTATGAACAGTCTACCAATCACTTCTGTCACGTTTCAAACTAGGATATGAAACATAAAATACTTGGATCACTTATTGTGCTAACACATATGGTTCATATATATCTCTCATACAATATCTTCTTATTGTGTTAACACAAATGGTGCATATCTCTCATACAATATCTTATGATTAATTTAAACCAAATTATACTATGGGTGCACATTCATTCCTCTGATAGGGTCAAATCAGTGACACATGAATAAAATAACTTACATTTCTGGGCTAGAGTATTTTACCTCTATAATTTCATCTAATAAGCCATAAAAATTATTGCTTGCATCTACAAGTTTATTAGATGATTAAACACAAATCCCACTATTTATTATAGCATTCCACATTCCATATTCTTGAGTATGAAAATTATATCCATTTATAAAATATGTTGGCCAAGTATGTACCACTCATTTTAGACCCACGATAGATTGATTAACAATTCTTGCTCAACGTAATTTTGATTATCATGAACCTAAAGTCAAATAAATATGTTTAAAAGTCAAGCTATGTGTAAACTAAATTTAGATTGTCTACGTGCATATGATTTGAACTATGGGGTAAATTCTTCATCGTAGAAGTGATTAAACTCTTGTGTCAATATTTCAAAATTTAAGTTTTGAAAAATTCTACCAAAAAAAATAATTATAACACAAAAAATTTAGACATAATAAATAAAAATAGAAAAATATACTAACTCAAAATATGATATTACTTTTGGATAGTTTAGTAAAATATATGTGTGTGTTGTGCATCATTCTTGACTAGTTAAGTATTTTTGCTTACATAATCTACTTGGTTAACCAAGACAGTTAAAAATTAAGAATGCATTCAAATTGGGATCAATTGGTCTCAATCTTTTACTCTGAATATGAGGCTCAAAATAATATGATACAAAAGTTATTACTTTCTCTACAATATATGCATTAACAATAGAGGTTTCAACATGTGCCTTATTTTTTACTTTTTCTTCAAATGATATAGGAATCTGATTGTAATATAACAAATTATATTAGATATTAATATATAATAAAATTAGTCAATTTTTATGCATTCATAACAAATTATAGAAGATGAAAATTTTACCTTTCAAATGGATACATTCACGAAATGGAATAGGTCCTCTAATTTTGGTCTTGTATGACAAATGAATTAAAGGATGTTCCATGAAATCAAAAAAATGAGGGTGGAAATATCCTTTTTAAATTACATAAAATAATTAAAATATCACTCTCTAACATCTCCACGTGTGAATGTTTCAAAATTGTTGAGTAAATATCATGAAAGAAAATGCTTAACCCCGTATGACTTTTCAAACCAATCAATTTACATTCCTTCATGACACATCTTCCAAGATTAGAGACATAACCATCTGAAAATTTTAATTATTTAAACTATTCACAAATAACACGTTTCTGATCCTTATTCAATGTATAAACTGCCTTTAGTTTTGATCCCCTACTACTTTCATTGACACAAAGAGTGAGTCTTTTACAAAGGAGTCTCATATATTTTCTTACATTTAGATTGTCTTTAGTTTTTCCAGCGATATCCATCATTGTATTTATTATATTATCAAAAATATTCTTCTCAATATGCATTACATTGAGATTATGATGAATCAAATGACTAAATCAATACGGTAAATCCCAAATATACTATGTTTAGTCTATTTATGTGTACTTCTATATTCATATATGATACCATGTATCTCTTTAATAATAGATGAAAAGTTAAACACTTTGAACCAAATCTATTCACTTGTTAATCTTAATGACAGAGGTATTCTTTCAATTATATTCTTAGTAAATTATCTTTATTTTTATGAAATTATAGTTTGGTGGTAAAAAAATATCTATGACATTCAAAATAACTTGGCTTCTACATACATATTAGGCATCCTAAGATCCCAATGGTACTTCAACTCGATAGCATACCAAAAACTGAAAAGTCATTTATGGTCTAAAGAAGAGTAGCTTTTATTACAATCATCTGATTAGTATGAACATCATATGTAGGAAAACTTTCATCCCATAGTTGGTTCAGTTCTACAATAAGTGATTGTATATAAACATCTATTAACTTCTTCAGATTTTATGGGTTAGGCACAACTAATGTTAAAAACATATAGGGAGCTTTTATACATATCTCAGGTGGAAGATTATATGGAGTTAAGATAACTAACCTTTAAGAATAACTTCTTCATGATTTGCCAAATGGAGCAAATCCATTAGCACAGAGACATAACGTGATGTTTCGATTCTCTTTTGTAAATTTTGAATATGTTCTATTAAAAATTTTTCACTTCTGCATATGATGGATGACACATTAGCTCTCTTTTATTTGATGATTTGTATGTTGCCTTTGATGTACAAAGCCTTAGTAACCTAGGAGTTAAACGCAAATAAAACAACTGAGTGTATGATTTACATCGCTATTGATTTATTTTGGTGCTCTTGTACATAGCTTAATTATAGAATTTACAAATATATGCATCTATATTATCTCCCAAATATAACATACAATCATATCTGCAAATATCAATTCTTTTAATTGGAAGGCCTAATTTTTTTATAAGCTTTTTCATACTATAAAAATCATTGGGCATTATGTGATCACGTAACAATGTCTCTCTAATAACTTGAATAAAATTATTAAAATATTCTTCAAACATATTATGCTATGCTTTGACATTCAACAGTCTTGCAGTGAGATAATTTAGTGTGACTGTCACAACCAGTCCACATTGGTTCATCTGCAACACTCAACACTTCCTGAAATTGAAGAATGCTTCATTATTCATATTTTCATCGACACCTGGCATGTCTACCTCCTCCAACGATGATGCATAAGTAACAAATATTTGTTCAATTGCTTGAAGATAACTGAAAGATAACTAAAACTTGCACCATTATATACGTGAATGAAATTCCAACCCTTTACACCACTCGGTTCATAAATGAAATTTTGACACTTAAGTGTTCTAGTTTGTGAATTTCCAATGTTGCTTAGTCTGGGGCTCCTATATGCGGCCCGAACCTTTGAAGGAGGAGGGTTTAGAGCAATGCACCCCCGAAGGACCTCCTCCCTAGGCCAACTATTCCATGGTGAGGGCCCCCACAGTCTCCAAGTTATTAGGCAAAGGCTGGTTGTGCAGGCCAACGAAGGACATGAGGCCTTTAGGGTTGACTCTGTTGTTGATTGAGAGCACTATATTTGCACCAAAATAGCAAGCATGCAATAAACAGGTAAATAAAAGAGTAAGGTTCAGAAATTGTTATCTCCTTCGGTTGAAGCGTCGGCGTGCCGACTGTCTTTAGAGAATATATTGCCGCCCACGGTGCAGAGGCTCTCTGGCAAAATTCTCCCAAGATCCGACAACCACTCGCGTCGTCCGTAGGTGCACTCCAAGACAAACGTCGCACTCGGACCCAACCTCAGATCGCAGAATACCAAGCCTCAGGACAGCGCACACACAGAGGGAAGAAGGAGAAAAGCAGACTGGTCAAGAGATACCGAACGAGGAAACCATGTGTCACGTGCGCGGGACAGAGCCTGATGCTGGGGATTTGCACCCCCCTGCGTGCGATGATCGCGTGCGTCGTGCCCAGTTT
Source organism: Zingiber officinale (assembly GCF_018446385.1). Classification (NCBI taxonomy): domain Eukaryota; kingdom Viridiplantae; phylum Streptophyta; class Magnoliopsida; order Zingiberales; family Zingiberaceae; genus Zingiber; species Zingiber officinale. Next base: position 133,623,728 of record NC_055997.1, on the reverse strand, counting down.
ATGGATTTCCGACTCAAATCTCCCAAAACCACCTGATTTGGGCTCGGCCCGCGCATGCATGTAGGACCCCTTAACTTTGCTAAGCAAGGATGGAAGGCCTCCATATATAAGGTCTTCTAACCTTCTTAGCTTAGCAATATGAGACTAAATACATACACATATATATTACTAGAACAACAACAAAAAAAATAAAGAATAATTTGAATTAAAAATACGAAACTCAACAAATGGTTACCATCTCCATATCTTTACTTGGTTTAATCTTATTTCCCATGGACAATAAAAACAATTTGATGAGGCTGAAAATTACTATTGCAATGGACAATATAAAAACATCTCGATGAAGGATGGATACAGCGCCCTTCACATAAGGAAACACATATCAAAGGGCACCACAGTGGTCCGACAATGCCCCTTTGATGCTTAAGCCACGGTAGTATTGTGAAAGCCAAGTAATGAAATAATAATATAAAATGAGAATGTTCAATAGAGAGGAATTCAAATCAAGATCCGATTGGGTATATACTAGGATATCTGATTTCAAATCAAACCCTAAGATAGTTAGGCCTTAGGCATCCTGAGTTGCAGAAGTATGAATCATAAAGGTAAATTGTGTTTGACTATGAGTCTATAATTGCAAGGGCTGCTATAACTAGGGTGCAAGCAAAATGTAGAGCAAGAGGGATCGAGCTCAATACAAGGAGCTCGGGGAGCTCAAAGCATTAGTGTGGAGAGCTTGGCGAGCTCATCCCTAATATAGCTTATGATTGGGAATCTCCATACCCACCTAGCAGAAGGGGTTGGGGTTAACCTTTTGTGAGAAGTCTGCTGTTATCTTGTCCTCTAGTTATTTAGCTCCTGTTGGTAATGTCAGTTGATAATTCTAGTTGTTTGATTAATCCAATCTATTTGACTCATTCAAAATGATTGGACGTATCTTCCCAGTTTAATTGATTTGTTTGGTTCTATTAGCTCTTTTGCCCTCTTAACCCATACAGTGAACTTTTATCGTGAATGAGTTAGCTTGACCGATTTAAACCTGAACAATTGGGCTAGCGCGACAGGTACACAACAACTGGTCACATTGCCTAGCCGGACTGCAGTGGCCTGGCCTCTCATCTTGATTGGTGAAATCGGATAAACCCAGTTCGCCCAGGCCACCCGTGCCATAACGCCGCCGGTAAATTCACCGATTGGGGGTTGAGGAAGGAGATGATGGCATGGAGATTCGTTCTCAGCAGCTCCCTTCGCCCACCGTTTCTGTACTCTCGCCCTTTACAGAGCTCAGTGTCAACGCCAGCTGCCAAGGAAAGAGGGCTTCCGTTTCCAAATCGACACATGACATACGGAAGAAGCCACCATCTCCGATCTGGCGCACTACTTGCTTGCCAAGCCAGACAGCAACGCGGCACGCCCCAGGAGGAGCAGCGAGGCACGGAAGACGGCCGGTCTCTGCGGCAGCTGCAGCAGGCAGCCTTGTGGACCGCTGAGGCAGCTTACATCCTTTGGCTTTTCCTCCTCCCTTATGCTCCGGTATTGTTTTTCTCGTTATTGTCATCACTATTATTGATCCTTTCTACCCTCTCTCTCTCTCTCTCTCTTCTAAACGACATCTGATTTAATTCTGATTGCCGGATTTTGCAACAGTCCGCTCAAACAATCTACAATTTTGGCTTATTTCTTGCGTTTTTCTTTTTGGTCCGCGCTTATTCTTTATAGTGCTAAGGTTTTAATGAATGTTCTTGATCCCTAAGCCCGTGTTAGTGTTCTCTAAGGTAACATGTGATTTTGGAAGGAAAAATATTTTTATAATGTTATGAGAGAAAAAACATACCTATTAATCTATTATGTAGACCAAAAGAATACCAAGTTGAATATATACCACACCTTTGATTTTTTTTTTTTTTTCATCTCATAATTAAAAAATTAAAGTGACTACAATTTTATCAATCTGATTGTTTAACTACTATCTATTTCCAGGGTGACCCAGTATGGGCTATAAAGTCAACAACAGTCGATGAGCTTCTGGGATTGTCTCTCAATTTCTTCTTTATTCTACCCTTGATGAATGCTGGTATTTTTAATCCTCTTCTCATGTCATTTATTACTGTTTTGTTTACATATCTAGGTAGTCAAGTCTAGTTTTCCTTTGTTTAGAAGCAAATGGTCATAAGCCAATCTCTTCTTTTCTATCTCTGTTCTTCCTCTTTGAATACTGTATCATATGAACATTTTACTTTTTGTTTCAACTTTTCTATAATACTGTCTATATTTTATAATTAATTCTTGGTTAACTAATTTGGAGAACAATCTCATGAATCTTAAGAATAGGATTCAACCTGTTTCCTAATTCAACAGCCTTCGCTATCATTATAAAAAACACATGATACAAAATGACATATCGAACAGGTATTTGTTTCTTACATTGAAATTAATATATTTTGTTTATTCTTTTTTGAATTAGCCGACCTTACCGAGTGAGATAAGACTTGATTGTTATTGTTGTATTTTTTTTTTTTGAATATGAATGGATCAAGCCTTACACATTCTATGATTTAAGATAAATTCATATTGCATGACTTGGTTAATATTTGCACATTTTTGCATCTAATGATTAAACTGGCAATTTACCATATCACATACCCAACTTTGAAAAATACCCTTAACATACACTTAACTTTTATATTGCATTTATTTCCTAAAATACTCTTTTCGCTCTTGCAAAAAAATGACAAAAAAATTAAATCTTAAAAAAAAAAGCTCAAGAAAACTCTAAAGAGACCAAAAGCATTTATGACCACATGCTCATGGTGAAGCTTGCAGCCGTCGTGAAATCACTATTATGATTTCACAATGCTTAACAACGATTTCACTGTTGCTTGGTTGCAATTTTACTGTCTCCTAGCCGTAATTTCATAGCCACCTATCCCCGATTTCACTGGCATGTGGCTGTAATTTTATTGTTGCCTAATGGTCAAGTAACTGTGAAATTCTGGCTAGACACTGATCAATAGTGAAATCGCGACTAGGTAGTTGCTACCTCCAGCTTGTGGCTAGGCAGCCATGATTTCATAACCAATTGTGACATGTCTATGATTTCATGGTCACTCACTACCCATTCGCCGTGATTTATCAGCCACTCGCAACTGCTTATACCTGGTTGTGATTTCATAATAGTTGTGAGCTCGGTCATGATCTTACTGCTGCAAATGTTCGCAGTCTCAAAATCAGGTTCTCTTGAGTTTTTTTTCCCTGCTTTTATTTTTTGTCATTTTTTACTAGGAGATATGAAATGTATTATCGGAAATAAGTGTGTCATTTGGTAAATATGCAAGTTAGGTGTCTTTTTGAGTTATTTTTTAAAAGTGAGTATATAATATGGTAAATTGCTCGTGATTAACTTGTTTGCTCTTTTTTAAAACATGAACAGAGATGAGGAAGTTGCTTTCAGTTATGAAATAAGTACTGAAATACATTATGGAACGAGGTCAATGTCTTCTTTGCAATTTAATGTCAGAGAAAAGAAAAAAAAATTAATTTTGTTATTGAGTAACACGTTGACTAAGAATTCCTTACAACTTATTAAAATTTAATATTTAGGTTAAAGCAATGTGGAAAATACCTAACTTGATGAGTATGGAAAATGGAAAGGTAAGTTAAAAATTAAGTAGAAGGTACTCAAGTTATAGCAAAATTTATAGTTTACCAGGAGCTAGGGGAAACCAATTTGAGAAAAAAAAAGAAGAGAAAAGACCATTGTAAAAAGAGAATAACTGTTAATGTCCTCAATTACTATCATGAAATCAATATTATATAGAGATGAAATAGTGGAAAGATTTCTAAAGGCCAAGTGCTAGTCATGCAACACTTTGTTTTCCTCAATGGTAAATGTTGCCCACTAAGCTTCTACTATGTCTATGAGGGAAGCTTGCTTGCTAATAGTGGCTTGGCTGGCTGATTTAGAAACAAATTTTATGCCAACTTGCATAATTATTATGTTGCTCTCACCTGATGCACCCCACAAAGGTATATTATTTATCTGATGAAGCACTGAAGCCGTGGTACACTTTAAATTAAATACATATCCAAACTTCACACTGTTTCTCAGTAAAACAAGTGATTTTTTCATCTATGACTATCTATAGTTGCTATTAAAGTGGAAAAGTCCAAACATTGCTCTATCTAGCCTAGCCTGCACTCCTGTACATTTCTATTTCTAAAAATGCTATTCATGTTTGATGATGGATTTCCTAAAATTTCATCATCAGTATAAATGTTGTGGTTGGCTTTAAAAAAGCGTGTGAAGTAAATATTGTTGTGATAATCTTCCTAGACATAAAATTGGCAACTATAGTCACTTGTGGTTTCAATATTGTCAGATTGATAATTGTCAGCACAAAATCTGTGATATACTATCAACTTCCAACGGCTATTCTATATCCACCCATAACATGTGATATGATTATATGACTTCATCATGCTCTTGTTCAGTAAGAATCTGTCTTAAATCAATGGTTTGCTAATCACACACATCTGTTGGCAGTATAGTTGGCCTTCATGTGCTTGAACCTCCAGTGTTGCATCCTGTAAGGAACTATCCGGCAACATTACCTTATCCTTTCTCCATATAGAGTCACTATGCTCCTTTTTTCATCATTTTGTCCTAATTAAAGGATGTCTTCTAGGTAGCTGAAGGTTTATTCAACTTCATAATTGGGTGGACACTGTTGTTTGCTCCGCTGCTATATACAGATTGCCACCGAGACAGATACAAGGGGTCATTAGATGTCTTATGGGGCTTTCAGATGTTCCTCACAAATAGTATGTTATCAACTGATGCTAAATTTCTACCATATCATTTACTAACAATTTTTCTGAATAATTCACTCAGCTTTTTTGATACCCTATATGGCCATCCGACTCAATGACAAGGATGTGAAGCCTTCCAACAGCAAGTTGTCTGAGTTAGGATTGTTGATGACAAAAGGTTCATCAACTGTTGGCATTATAGGTGGGATAGTGTGTTTAGTATCAGTACTTTGGGCCTTTTGGGGGCGCCCTGACATTGATTTTGGAGGTATTGCGGACCGATGGCACTTTTTTGTCGAGTATATTGGAGAAGAGAGGCTTGCTTATGCCTTCTTGTGGGATATATGCCTGTATTCCATATTCCAGCCATGGCTGATAGGTGAGAACCTCCAAAATGTAAAGAAAAGCAACTTGAGCACCATAAGAAAGCTAAGATTCATTCCGGTTGTGGGCTTGGTCGCCTACACATTGTGTTTAGAAGAAGAAAGAAATGTCAGCCAAACATGATGGTTGACATGATGCCCGTGTGAATGGATATGGGAATTTTCCAAACATGGGTTTGATGTACAAGAGCTCCCATTGTGGTAGCTTAAACTATGCATGCAGAATTCAAACGTATATATTTGAAGAAAGAAAGATTGCAAGCAGCGTTACACTATAATTATCAAATGAAAATATAAGTTGAATTTTAGATGTGTTGCAATTTCCATTTTGTTAATTTACTTGGATCTTCTTCATTATATGTGAGAGTTACAATATCAAATTTTGATTATAGAATTCGACTTGTGGCATGTGATCCATATTAGGCTATGAATTTTACGTATGCTATTTGGATTTCTAATAAGTACATGTTCGGATTTGCTAGGGGTGTCAGAAATGAATCTGATTCGATGACCCAACTTGAGTCGATCCGAAAAAAATTAGGTTCGGATTGGGCATTTTCGGGTTCGGGTTAGAGGGTTGGAGAGTTAAAAATTTTCGAGTTGGGTCGGGTCGGGTTCAGGTTGACCCGGGTTGATTTAAATATAGGGTTTTGTGAATTTTTTTAGGATTAAATTAAATTTTATTTTAAAAATTTAGATGTTTTTATGTATATTAATATCATGTTTGTATGATAATGATGGAGTATTGTGATAAAAGTAAAGAATTATAGGGAATATAGTTCAAAAAAGTTATTTTAAATCTGATTTTTGGATTATATGGGTCGGGTTTGGGTTGATCGAGTTAGTCGGGTTCAGATTTAGATATTTTAGGTTGAACTCAGGTTCGAATTGGATTAGAAAAAAGAAATTCAATCCGATCCATTCGATTTAACACCCTTAGCATTTGTTAAGTATCGTCAGTAGATCCACTTAAGACACACATTTCAGCTTTTTTAACTTGCACTCCAAGGTCCATTTGAAATTTGACTTTGGATTAACCTTTTACTATGATTGATGAGTAGACCTTTTCTTTTGATTTTACAATATACACCAACTTAAGTCTTATTACAGTTGACCATTTGACTCTTAAAAATTATGTCTAAATATTTAGAGTAATGGAAAACATTTTCTTCCAAAATTGATCATGATAATGTGATTCATCACTTTCTTTTGTTTCTTATTCTTACAACTAGCAATAGTATCTACTTTTGGGTTTTTTGGGTAATCAATGTATTCAATTCTGATAATCTAATTAATTTTGAAAGTGATAGTTATTAATTTTGAAATGACCGATTGGATTCTATAGAAATTTTCAAAATAGGAAGCCTGGATGGGTTATGATGGATGACCCAACATTACAAATAATTTGAACTCCTCAAATGTAATATATCCTAAGTGAAAGTCGGAACTCTCATTATCCAGGGAACAATAATATCGATTGATTCATCTAGAAGATGAGAATTGACCACATTATCTGTGATGTGCTACTCTCCTATGGCATGAGCGAGAACCCCTGTTCACTTGAAGATACACCATGATCTTGGTGCAATTAATTTAGGCATTTGCTCTTATTATTTTTAGATGCGGATGTATCCGACTTCTATGAGAGATAGTCTCTCTGCTCAAATATTATTCATCTCTGTATAGAAAAGATAAATAATGCTCAAGAAGGGCACACCAGGCTGTGTAATCAAGAATACGTAACACTTTATTTAATAATGTAGAAGAATATTAATAAAATATTTGTTTCAAAACATAGACTCTACTATAATCATAACATGACTAACATACTGATCGTATGTAGACAATGAAATAGCAAAATGGATAAGTAACCAACCATGTAAAGGAGATCAAACTAATCAGATCAAGTCAAGACGTCAATCTTTTGTGACTAGGATTTTGGACGACCGGAATTGATCAAGGCATCTAAAAAGTCCAAGCACGAGGTTAGGTCCAGAGATCTGAGAGAGGCAATCAATGGATCAGAGTTGACTAAACTCTAGGAGTCTGTAGATGATCTAGGCGATTCAATAAGATCCAAAGTTCATGAGGATCATATCGATAGTTGAGTCAGCAATACTTCAAGCAATTAGAAGGATTTCGAGCGATTAGATATGTGTCAAATAAATAGTCAACAAGTGACTATAAAAGAAGGGCAGGGACACGAGGTACAAATATTAACACAAGAAAAATCACATTTTCATTAAGTGATCTCAAAATTCATTCTACTCAAATGATCCAAGAAGTTTCAAGAGAGTGCGGTGTGCATTAAGCATTAAAAAAATAACTTTATAATTTTTTTAAAAATAAATTTTTGATCAAAATTTTCTTTTAAGGATGACTTGTGATTTTTTTATGACCGATGCAAAAGTAATACGCCTGTCGAGCGGCCTACCTGCTCGGCCCTGGAACAGACAGGGAACGCAAGAGGACAAAGGAGACAGAGGATAACATCATCCTTGAGACACTTGCCGCCGACAAGCAGCAGAGTTGGCGGCCGAGCCGTACATAGGATCATACGGTGGAAGCTTCCACCGTCACATCCGGGATATGCTCGGACGATTGCGGAATGGAGCCAGAGGTACTTTTCTGACACAGGCTCGTTATGTTTGGGGAAACGTGCACGCATCGGGAAGCGTACCCGCGTTTCCCCGGGGTCCTATATAAGCACCCCCAGACGTCGACGAAGGTATGGGCAACTCTTTACTGTAGCCACATTACGCTGCCTCTCTCGTTGCCTGACTTGAGCGTCGGAGGGTCGTCGCCGGGAAACCCCTCCCGGCTCGGTTTCTTTGCAGGTTCGCCGGAGAGTTGCACCACCAGTCGGAGACAGCGAAGCGTGCCACGTCCCCAGCGTCCGTCGACTCAGCGCTCGGACAGGATCAAATTGGCACCGTCTGTGGGAACGCACCTGAATCCGAGCCAAGGAGATGGAAGAAGCTGGACGTCAACTTCTGGTAACGCTCTCTCCCGAGGAGCTCGAAGCACTCGTCCAAGCGCGAGCCGCAAAAATCGTGGAGCAGCAACAGAAAGCTCAGGCTGAGCGGGCAGCGCAGCAGGCGACATCAGCCTCGGGGGGCCGAGCGCCACCCGAAGACCGGCAGGAGCAGCTCTCAATATGGGGGCAAAACAAGGGGTCGACCGGCACTCAGATGGGGCGCCACCCGCCCCGATACCTTTTCATCGGGCTCTGTTCCAGACGCCCTCGAAGGTGGCGCAAGCCAATCAAGACAAGGGATCCTCATCAGACGAGGCACCCGTCTCGGACGTCAGAAAAGGAAAGGCACCCTGAACGGACTCGTCACCCGAGCGGATCAACCGGCAGTTTTCAGAAGCCATTCTTCGCGATCCACTACCGAAGCATTATGCGCCCCCCCCCCCGGGAGTACAACGGGACAACTGACCCAGACGACCACCTGGGTAAGTTTGACAGCACCGCCACACTGCATCAATACACAGATGGTGTGAAGTGTCGAGTGTTCCTCACCACGCTCTCGGGATCGGTGCATCGGTGGTTTCGGAGACTGCCGGACGGATCCATCACAAGTTTCAAGGAATTCCGAACGGCGTTCCTCCATCATTTTGCAAGCAGCAGGCGCCACCAGAAGACAAGCGTCAGCCTGTTTGTCATCAAGCAAGGCGCGAGGGAGCCGCTCCGAGCGTACATCCAACGCTTCAACCAGGTGGCCATGGACATTCCAACGGTCACCTCGGAGACAATGATGAACGCGTTCACGCAAGGGCTCGTGGATGGTGACTTCTTCCGATCGCTCATCCGGAAGCCGCCTCGGGACTATGACCACATGCTGCATAAAGCCAACGAATACATCAATGTGGAGGAAGCCCAGGCGGCGAGAAGAAAAGAAGCCCAAAGCGACCAACCAGCTCCCGCCGAGCGGAAGCAGCTCATCAGTCACCAGCCACCCAGAGGACCGCGAGCCGAAGCCGCCCGTTCTCATCAGCACACTCGGTCACACACCGTCCAGCAAGTCGCGGCTGATCGGCCCAAGCACAAGGGGAAGGTATGGACCCCGATGTTTTGTTCACTCCATCAGTCGGCCACTCACAATACCCGCAACTGTCGGAGCCTACCCCCCATCGCTCATCCCGCACCGAGGAGTTACCGCCGCCGATCGCCTTCACCAGACCGGCAACATCGACAACAGAGCCCCGTGCAAAGGATAGAAAGGCGATCCCCCGAGCGACATCATCGTCAGCAGCACGGAGCCCACCACCGAGCGTCAAATGAACGACTTCGACCTTCCGCTCGGGAGGAGGAAAATAGGGGCAACGCATCTCGGGGAGAGATCAACATCATCGCCGGGGGCCCGACCGACGGAGATTCCAACAGAGCCAGAAAGGCACACGCAAGGCAGCTTGTTGGTGCAATATCCCTCAGGTCAAGGTTGACCTGGGTAACCAAGCTGAGTCTTGGTTTGGGTTTAGATGTTTGACAATAAGATATTGATTGAAGAAGAGTCAAGTAGGTCAAGGTTGACTGGATACTTGACTGGGAAGTCCTAACTGGGATGTTAGGCAAAATGAAAGACCTAGTAAGTGAAGCTAGGCAGTATGAAAGTCCTGGTGAGTGAAGCCAGGCAGAAGAAAAGTCCTGGTGAGTGAAGCCAGGCAGATGGAAATCCTGGTGAGTGAAGCCAGGTGAAAGTCCTAGTGAGTGAAGCTAGGCAGATGGAAATCCTGGTGAGTGAAGCCAGGTGAAAGTCCTAGTGAGTGAAGCTAGGCAGATGGAAAACCCTAGTGAGTGAAGCTAGGTGAAAGCCCTGGTGAGTGAAGCCAGGCAAGGGAAAATCCAGATGGATCAAGGATGATCGGACATCTGGTGCTGGGAAGTCCAAGTAGGTCAAAGGATTGACTGGATACTTGGCATGAAAGAAAAGTCCAAGTAGGTCAAAGGGATTGACCGGATACTTGGCACAGAGAAAAGTCCAAGTGGGTCAAAGGGATTGACCGGACACTTGGTAAGGGAGTCCTAGCAGGTCAAGGGAGTGACTAGATGCTAGGCATGACATACCAACAGGTCAAGGTTGACCGGATGTTGGTTTGGGAGGTTTGGGACTTGGTTTTGGACAAAAATCAAGTGCTGGATCGATCCAGACCTGTCCCAGCGAACAGAGAGCCTCTGGATCGATCCGTGGATCGATCCAGAGGTCCCAATCGATCAGTGGATCGATTGGGACGCGGCTGCTTCGCGCGATAAGCGCTGGATCGATCCGTGGATCGATCCAGGCGTTTTCCCAGAGCACAGAGGCGCTCTGGATCGATCCGTGGATCGATCCAAAGCCTCCCCGATCGATTGAGATCATTCGAATCGATCGGGATCCGACCGTTGGCGTCGTTTATAGCTGCAGGCGTGTGATGGCTGCGAACAGAGCTTCTCCGATTCACTCCAGATTACTCGCTAGCTCCTCCACAGCGCTCTCAAAGATCAGATCGCCAGTTCTTGAAGGATCTTGGAAGCTTTCCAAGTCAAGAGGCGGATCAAAGGCAAGAAGAGAAGCTAGGGTTAGGGTTTTCTGTACTCATTGTAAGCTTTGCGCTTGTATTTTGTTTCCCTTTCCTTTCTTCTTGTACTGAGAGTCTTGTAGGGCTTCTCCGCCCTCGGTAGTTACCGAAAAGGAGTGTTTTCATAGTGGAGGGTGCGTGCGTGGTGTGGATCCTTGGACTAGTCACCTCTTGTGAGGTGGATACCAAGTAAACCAACCGTGTTAGCGTTGTTGTATTTGTTTCTGTATTTTCCGCTGCACATCTTTGAAGGAACAAGCAACGCCGAGCACCGAGCGAACGCGACGAGCTATTCACCCCCCCCTCTAGCTACTTTTGGTCCTAACAAGTGGTATCAGAGCAAGGTTGCTCTTCACCGGAATCACCGCCGGAAGGGGCAAACATATCAAGAAAAGCTAGAGGGTGAAGAAGTTGGAGCAAATTCTTCAAGTTCAAGATTCTATCAAGCTCAACTTCAAGATGCAATTCCAAGATGGACTTGGATTTGACACAAGGGTGGCTCTACCATATTCATCTACAAGCTTCGATTCTTGGAAATCAAGAATCGAAAATTTTCTTATGATGGAGATAGAGCAATGGTTTGCTCTCATGGAAGGTTTTGAAGCTCCCACAAATTCCAAGGGCAAAGTACTCAAAAGGAGCAAGTGGAGCAAAGACCAAATCCAAAGATGTGAGGCCAATGACAAAGTGACCAAGCTTTTGGTCAATTTATTGCCAAGCAACATCTTGGAACAAATTGGAGAGTTTGAAGATGCCAAGGAGCTTTGGAGCAAATTGGCAAGAATTCATGAGATCCCCTCCACTGTATCAAATCAAGGAGAATCCAAAGAGGGCGACTCATTGGATCAAGACCAAGAGGAGGACTCCGAGGTTGAGAGATGCTCAACCTCCGAAGAAGAGGAAATCCAAGAAGCTTCATCCTCAAGGGAATGCAACGAAGGGAACAAGGAGGGAGCATACTCCTTGTTTCATATTCAAGATGATGAAGCCTCCACCTCTAGGATTGAGGGGGAGCAATCCTTGGTGACACCGGATCAAGAAGAAGGAGAAGCTTCTACATCCGGGTCAAGAGATGAAGAGGATGAAGAAGCTTCCACCTCCACAAGTCAAGAAAAATCAAATGGAGGAGCATCACTATCGGATCAAAAGGAAGCCCCTACATCCACATCACATGGAGGAGAAAGCACCACCCCTACACAAGAAGGTATAAATGTTTCAATTAAAAATAAAAATCATATAATATGTTTTGAGTGTAGGGAAAGTGGGCACTACAAGAGCAAGTGTCCCAACTTGGCCAAGAAAAAGGGTCAAGTGACACAAAAGGGCAAGGAGAAGCCCAATGAGACCACCCCCGGGACAAAGAAGAGCAAGGAGCACATTGTGTGCTTCTTGTGTCAACAAAAAGGGCATTACCGAAGTCAATGCCCCAAGGGGAAGAAGATGGTCAAGGCTCAAGGAGGCACTAGTCAAGGGGGAGCCTCCAAGGTAAAGAAGAAGGTAACATTTATTGAGCCTACCCCTTTACGTTATGGTAAAAAGGAAAATAGATCAAATTTTTATCATATTAATGCAATTTACCATAAGAATAGAAAGCATGAGGGCATTAAGGAAAAACATGTGGCCCTACATGCCAAGACTACCCAACCTAAGGTCAGGAAGGTAGATAGACATTTGGGCAAGAACACTAAGGATAATAGATACAAGCCCAAGAATAAAAATGCTCATGGATCAAATGAAAAACCAAAAACTAAGGACTTAGTGATAGAAAATCAAGTCTTGAGATCAAGGCTTGATAAAATGGAAAAGACCCTAAAAAGGATGGAAAATATCCTATTAGGGCAAAATGAGCATAACCTAGGTTTAGGGGTACAAAAGTCATCCAATGGCCATAGAGGTTTGGGATACAAACCAAAGGCTAAGAAGGATGTGCCCTCTTACCATAGAGTTCCATATAGTTATGGAACAAACCCTAGGTCTAGTGGTCAAGCCAAAAATACTAGGGAAGTCATCCCTAAGAGTATTTTTGCAATAAATGTGACTAAGACTTCTAAGAAGTCTAAGAAAGTCACAAACAAGGTCACAAGGGAGGTTATCCCTAGAGTTGACCTAGAAAATGTGACCAAGGCTTCTAAGAAGCCCAACAAGGTCACTAGGAAGGTATCTAGGGAAGTTATCCCTAGTGAGTACCTAGAGCATCCAAGGAGCACCAATAGGTGTTGGGTTCCTAGGAGCATCTTCTCTACCCCATAGATGGGTTAGAGAGTGTCAACTCCGATTAGAAGGGTAGTTAACCCAACTTTGAGGAAATTGACACTCAAGGAGCATTTTCAAGGTTTTAGTTAACCTTTGAAAATGAAATGGAATTATTGATTACTCCTTGAAAGAGTAAAATGTGCCTAATGGTGGAAGAATTGATTTTAATCTTAAATGGCACATATTGAGAAATTCATAAGAACTATCAAGTTGGGATTTTGGTATGTTCTTAGGCAATTTAAGGCAATCCGGGCCTTAAATTTAAAAGTGCTACTCTTGAAGAAAATATGGAATATGCCAACATTTGAGGACATGTTTATTTTCAATTTGCATACATTTAAATCAAGGAAATTAGAAATGCCAAATTTAGGCTTTGGCATTCTCTTGTAGCACTTTAGGGCAATCTAGGTTTAAGTTGTAAGTTTAGCTAAGACTTTAAGGATACTTAGATAGTTAATCTAGGTACATTTTATTTATGCTAAATCTTGCCATGATTGTTTGCCCATAATATGCCATGACATCATGTCTAGTTTTGCATTCATGTTTTATTATGGAAAATCCAAAAAATACCATGTCATGACATTCATACATCATGTAGTAATAGGATATTTTCTTTTGAAAATTATTTTCTGTTGATGTATGCCATAACATAATCATGCATTTAGTTTTAATTCCTTGTAATTAAGGACGAATGACATTTAACGACACTTATTAACAAGTGACATTCTGGGTGGATGTCTAATATCTCTAAAATGCCTAGATAGATATGCATGATCCCTAGAATAGGGCAAAACCAAATTTTACATCTCACAAAGACCTCTAAGGTGACTTGTATGTGTTTTAGTGCATATTATATACAAGTGAGATGTTAGGATGATGAACAAAGCTCAAGATGCTGATTTAGTGCATTCCTTTGAGTTTTAAATTCATCAAAACACATAGTTATGTGTTTTCCCATCATTGGGAAAGCTAATGTACAAGTCATGTGCATTAAGCCCAAGGAATGTGATGGGATATTGGTTTTGAAAATGCTTTTAAAATGTTTTTGGAAAACCTTGGTGAAGGCTATCTTTTGATAGTAATCACCATTGAATAGTTAGACACAAACTTGAAGAAAAACACTAAAGTTTTTGCAAGTTTTCAAGTTTGTGTCAATCTTTGAAAACATGATGTATTTTCATAGAAAGCTATTTTTCCATGATTAAGTATGCCCTAAATAATGTCTACACGAAATTTCATAATTTTGGATTTTGTAGAATTTTCTAGGGTTTCGAAGTTGACTGAAATGGAATTTCAGCAACTATCGAGCTCGATCGATCCATGGATCGATTGAGTTCTGAATCGATCCATGGATCGATTCAAACGGCAATTCCCGCGGCAGCTCGCTGTATCGATCACCGATCGATCGTCTGAATCGATCGGTGGATTGATTCGAAAGGTTCAATCGATTGGAACCCAACTTCAATCGATCCAAGTTGTTGGTTTTGGTGGGAAGGCCTGATTTCAGCATCTTTGAACCTCTTTGAGTCTAGGTAACCATTCCAAACCCCTTAAATACATTTGTATACATACAAAGGGTGTTTTCATGTTGAAAACAAGGATGGATTGGTTAACGAAGACTAAGTAGAAGTTTAGGTTGAGGTTGTTTCAAATTTTGAATATTTTAACCTCAAAACTTCTAAATTTGGGTTTCCTAATGTTTTAGGTATTCCAAGTCATTGTTGGTGCAATGACAGAAGTTACCACCATGTCTTTAGGGGGAGGGACTCTTTAAAGACATGAAAATTATTTTTCATGAACCTTGGAAGGTGGTTAACCTTCTGTTGTGAACTTGCTCAAGGTTGAGCATTTAAACTTGAAATGGGGAGAAATGGGGAGTGGATATCCTCATTATTTCAAGTGGACACTCAAGTGGTAGATAATGCTCAAGGTTGGGTAGTTGTCTACATTGAGGGAGAAGTTAAGGATAAATGAAGGGTATGGGACCTTCATTATCGTGTTGATCACAACGAGTGATGTTGTGAACAACGATGAGCAACTCTTCAGGGGGAGAGTCTTCAACAAATGGATTTATTGAAGTGTGCCCAGAATTGGAGCATAGGTTGATGTGTGTCCAACGATGGGTTGATGTGTGCCAATAGGGGGAGAATGTATGGTTAAGTTTAGGTTTTCATTACCTATGGGAAGGTCATAGGGGAAGAATGAAAGGACTCATGAAAGAGAGTAAGTTAGGCTTTCATTACCTAGAGGGAGTTTGCCCTCTTAGGGGGAGAATGAAGAGCTTAATTTATGCTTTCATTACCTAGTGGCATGAAGAATGAGGCTATGGGATTAGCCTAACTTACATATGGGATTGTAAGTGTTATTGTGGTATTGCCAAACATCAAAAAGGGGGAGATTGTTGGTGCAATATCCCTCAGGTCAAGGTTGACCTGGGTAACCAAGCTGAGTCTTGGTTTGGGTTTAGATGTTTGACAATAAGATATTGATTGAAGAAGAGTCAAGTAGGTCAAGGTTGACTGGATACTTGACTGGGAAGTCCTAACTGGGATGTTAGGCAAAATGAAAGACCTAGTGAGTGAAGCTAGGCAGTATGAAAGTCTTGGTGAGTGAAGCCAGGCAGAAGAAAAGTCCTGGTGAGTGAAGCCAGGCAGATGGAAATCCTGGTGAGTGAAGCCAGGTGAAAGTCCTAGTGAGTGAAGCTAGGCAGATGGAAATCCTGGTGAGTGAAGCCAGGTGAAAGTCCTAGTGAGTGAAGCTAGGCAGATGGAAAACCCTAGTGAGTGAAGCTAGGTGAAAGCCCTGGTGAGTGAAGCCAGGCAAGGGAAAATCCAGATGGATCAAGGATGATCGGACATCTGGTGCTGGGAAGTCCAAGTAGGTCAAAGGATTGACTGGATACTTGGCATGAAAGAAAAGTCCAAGTAGGTCAAAGGGATTGACCGGATACTTGGCACAGAGAAAAGTCCAAGTGGGTCAAAGGGATTGACCGGACACTTGGTAAGGGAGTCCTAGCAGGTCAAGGGAGTGACTAGATGCTAGGCATGACATACCAACAGGTCAAGGTTGACCGGATGTTGGTTTGGGAGGTTTGGGACTTGGTTTTGGACAAAAATCAAGTGCTGGATCGATCCAGACCTGTCCCAGCGAACAGAGAGCCTCTGGATCGATCCGTGGATCGATCCAGAGGTCCCAATCGATCAGTGGATCGATTGGGACGCGGCTGCTTCGCGCGATAAGCGCTGGATCGATCCGTGGATCGATCCAGGCGTTTTCCCAGAGCACAGAGGCGCTCTGGATCGATCCGTGGATCGATCCAAAGCCTCCCCGATCGATTGGGATCATTCGAATCGATCGGGATCCGACCGTTGGCGTCGTTTATAGCTGCAGGCGTGTGATGGCTGCGAAATCTCTTCACTGATTTCTCGCCAGCTCCTCCACAGCGCTCTCAAAGATCAGATCGCCAGTTCTTGAAGGATCTTGGAAGCTTTCCAAGTCAAGAGGCGGATCAAAGGCAAGAAGAGAAGCTAGGGTTAGGGTTTTCTGTACTCATTGTAAGCTTTGCGCTTGTATTTTGTTTCCCTTTCCTTTCTTCTTGTACTGAGAGTCTTGTAGGGCTTCTCCGCCCTCGGTAGTTACCGAAAAGGAGTGTTTTCATAGTGGAGGGTGCGTGCGTGGTGTGGATCCTTGGACTAGTCACCTCTTGTGAGGTGGATACCAAGTAAACCAACCGTGTTAGCGTTGTTGTATTTGTTTCTGTATTTTCCGCTGCACATCTTTGAAGGAACAAGCAACGCCGAGCACTGAGCGAACGCGACGAGCTATTCACCCCCCCCCTCTAGCTACTTTTGGTCCTAACACAACTGAGGATCCACGCGGTCGGCTGCAGCCAGGAAAGGGCGAGTGGACCCGAGATCAGCTTCGGGCCCAGGGACCTCCAAGGAGTTGAAGTCCCTCACGATGACGCCCTGATCATTTGAGCGGTAATAGCCAATTATACTATTCACCGCATTTTCATTGACAGAGGCAGCTCGGTCAACATAATATTCAAAAAGGTCTTCGACCAACTGCAAATTGACTGAGCCGAACTACTGCTAATGACGACCCCCCCTCTACGGATTCACGGAAAACGAAGTCTTGCCGGTCGGCCAAGTCCGGCTGGCTATATCGCTAGGAGAGGAGCCGCTCAGAAGGATGTGGACCACAAGCTTCATTGTGGTTGCTGCTCCTTCGGCGTACAACGTTATCTTGGGACGACCGGCGCTCAACGAGTTCTAGGCGGTCGTTTCTACCTTCTGTCAGAAGATTAAGTTCCCGGTGGAAGATCAAGTAGGGGAGGTGCGGGGAGATCAACTAGCGGCTCGGAGATGCTATGTGGAGATGGTCCGAGCCGAATCCAAGTCCGCTCGGAAGGTGCCGCGGGTCGAGGTAAATACTATAACCGAGAAACCTCCTTCTTTGGTTTATGAAGAGAAAGAGGAGGTGCAGATTGACTCTTCCCGACCGGAGGTTACCACCTTCATAGCATCCGATCTGGAGGAGAAGCAGAAGGAGACGCTGATCAAATGCTTGCAGCGGAACTGCGATGTCTTCGCTTGGTCGACCCATGAGCTGCCAAGGGTTTCACCAAGCGTGGCACAGCATGAACTTCACGTCCGGCCGGACGCTCGGCCGGTGAAGCAAAGAAAGAGGGACTTCAGCGCGGAGCAAAATGTAATCATCTGGGCGGAGGTTGAGAAGCTTCTGGAGGCCGGCCACATATGGGAAGTACAATTCCCGAGTTAGCTTGCAAATGTGGTCCTGGTTTCCAAGCCGGGCAACAAGTGGAGAGTCTGCATCGATTTCCAGGACTTGAACAAGGCATGCCCGAAGGACTTCTACCCCCTTCCCCGGATCGATCAGCTGGTAGACTCCACGGCCGGGTGCGAGCTGATATGCATGCTGGATGCATACCAAGGCTACCATCAAGTGCCGCTCGCCCGAAAAGACCAAGAGAAGGTCAGCTTCGTCACGACGGACGACACCTATTGCTACAATGTAATGCCGTTCGGGCTGAAGAACGCAGGAGCCACCTACCAGCGCCTGATGAACAAGGTCTTCAGGGAGCAGATCGGACACAACTTGGAAGTGTACGTGGACGACATACTTATCAAGTCTTTCCGGGCGGCCGATCTCTACGCGGACGTGGAGGAGACCTTCCAAACATTGAGAAGGTATGACGTCAAACTTAACCCTCAGAAGTGCCCGTTCGGAGCAAAAGGCGGGCGCTTCCTGGGTTACATTGTGACCGAGCGGGGCATAGAGGCGAGTCCCAGCAAGATAAAGGCATTGCAGGATATGCCGCCTCCCAGAAATCTCCGAGAGGTGCAGCGTCTCACCGGTCGGATAACGGCGTTGTCGAGGTTCATCTCTAAGACCACCGACCGGAGCTTGCCATTTTTCAAGATTCTCCGTAAGGCCACCAAGTTTCAATGGGACGAGGAGTGCGATCGGGCATTCGAGGAATTGAAGACTTACCTGAATTCCTTACCCGTGTTGGCGAAACCAGCCATAGGTGAGCCGCTTCGCATTTATTTATCTTCAACTGAGCATGTTGTTGGCTCAGCATTAGTAAGGCCGAGCGGCGAGGAGCAGCCAGTGTACTTTTTAAGCCATATCTTAAAGGATGCTGAATCTCGCTACACTGGTCTCGAGAAGTTGGCTTTCGCCTTGGTACTTGCCGCTCGGAGGTTGCGCCCTTACTTTTTGGCGCACACCATTATTGTGATGACGAATAGCCCGCTAGCAAGGGTACTCTTGAACCCTGAAGCATCTGGACGACTCATCAAGTGGACGACGGATCTAAGCGAATTTGACATCCAATACCAACCCCGCTCGGCGATTAAAGCACAGTCCTTGGTAGATTTCGTGACCGAAGTACAAAAGCCCGAACTCGAAGCTACATGGAAAATATATGTGGACGGATCGTCCACTCGGCTCGGAAGCGGAATTGGGATCATGCTACTTTCGCCTCAGGGAGAGCGGATGCATTTATCCGTCCGGCTGGACTATCGGGCAACAAATAATGAGACAGAGTACGAAGCCCTCATAGCCGGGTTGCAAGCCGCATGGCATGTTGGAGCCAGTCGGGTCGTGATCCACTCGGATTCCCAACTTGCCGCTCAGCAACTCATGGGCGCTTTTGAGATAAATAATGCAAGACTCAGATTGTACGCAGAGGCCTTTGAGAAACTCAAGACCGGCTTCACCGAGGTAGTGGTCCAGAAGATACCCCGAGCGGAGAACCAGGCGACAAATGAATTAGCCAAGCTCGCAAGCTCGATATCGCCGGTCGTCATCCAGCAACCAATCGAGCAAGTATCCTTGGTGTTGGGATCCTTCGTACGGAGGCTAGAGAGGGAGGTGTGAATAGCCGACCCCAAATCCTCGCGTTTCTACAAAGTAGGGTTAGCGCAGCGGAAAATAACACGTAGAAACGAAGGAAAAGAAGACAAACCTCAAACAAACCGATGTAACGAGGTTCGGAGATAAACTCCTACTCCTCGGCGTGTCCGTAAGGTGGACGAAGCCTATCAATCCGTCGGTGGATGAGTCCCCGGAGAACCGGCTAATAAATGCTCCTTGTGGGTGGAGAAACCTCGCCACAATACTTGTAACAACAAGAAAGGAGTACAAGGAAAACAAGAAGCAAATACAAACAGCAATATGAATGCAACACTCGCTTGCCTTCTCTGTCGATCGGAGGCGATGAAGCAGCAACTTCACAACCCAAACGCAGCAGCTGATCGACGACTGGAAGCTCACGCGAAGCTTGCGAAGAAGAGCTCAACAAAGCTCAAGCACCAGAACAGCAGCTCTGTAGCAGAAGAGAAGAGAAAGAAGCAGTAGCACAGAAGATGCCCTCGTCTCCTTTATACCTGCGAAGAAGAAACAACGAAGAAACTAGCCGTTGCGTTGCAACGGCTAGAACCCTGATCGGTCTGTGGACCGATCAGGCCTGATCGATGCGTGGACCGATCAGGCGCTGATCGGTCCCGCATCGATCGGTACGTAAACATTCGTGCTACGTCGATCGCGTGGACCGATCAAAGGATCGGTCCACGGACCGATCCCAACTCTTGACTTTGAAGCTCTTCCTTCCGCGACATCGTCCTCTAATCGGTCGCCACGACCGATCGAAGCTCCGATCGGTCCACGCACCGATCGGCGCTTTCGCGACTCGATCACCGATCGGTCGCAGATCGATCGATACCGATAACACCGATCGATTACTGATCGGTCACCAGACCGATTAGATAACTAGTGACTTGGTTTTTGCCCAAACCAAGTCTCAAGCCTTCCAAACCAACATTCGGTCAACCTCGACCTGTTGGTACTTCATTCCTAGCATCTGGTCACTCTCTTGACCTGCTATAATTCCCCGCCAAGTGTCCGGTCAATCCCTTTGACCTACTTGGACTTTCCTCAACACCAGATGTCCGATCATCCCTGATCCATCTGGATTTTCCCTTGCCTGGCTTCACTCACCTGGACTTTCACCTGGCTTCACTCACCAGGATTTCCACACTGCCTAACATCCCAGTTAGGACTTTCTCACTGCCTGGCTTCACTCACCAGGACTTTCCAACTGCCTAACATCCCAGTTAGGACTTTCCCACTGCCTGGCTTCACTCACCAGGACTTTCCACACTGCCTAACATCCCAGTTAGGACTTTTCCACTGCCTGGCTTCACTCACCAGGACTTTCCACCTGCCTAACATCCCAGTTAGGACTTTCCCTCGTGTCAAGCTCCCTGCTTGGACTTCTCCGTGCCAAGTCTCCATACTTGGACTTTTCCAGTGCCAAGTCTCCATACTTGGACTTTTCCCGTGCCAAGTCTCCACACTTGGACTTTTCGCGTGCCAAGCTCCCTGCTTGGACTTTTCCAGTGCCAAGTTCCCTGCTTGGACTTTTTCCGTTGCCAAGTCTCCATACTTGGACTCTTTCCCGAATCAGGTCAACCAGGTCAACCTAGACTTATGGTTGCACCAATAATCTCCCAAACATCTATTCTTGTCCCATATCAAGAATACAACTCTTCCACGAGTGTCAAACATCAAAATACAACTCAACTAGGTCAACCTTGACCTAAGGTTGCACCAACAATCTCCCCCTTTTTGATGTTTGACAAAACCATAATCAAGTTAATGTTCTTCCTTGAACATTATCTAGAACATTCTCCCATTCTCCAACACTCTCCCCCTTTTTGACACACATCAAAAAGAGAGAATCAAGGTCAAGAGTTTCCTCCTAATGAAAGTCTCATACCTTTCATTGAAACTCTTAATTTCCCCCTTGATACTAAACTCAACAATCAACTTAGTGACAATCCTATGTCACTAACCCTCAAAAGTCTTAAGGAGTAAAAACTCCCCTAAGAGTCAACTCCCTTGACAATTAGGTAAAACTCCCCTAAAGATCAACTCCCCTTGACCATTGCACCAACAATGTCTTGGAGAGTTTCAAACATTTAGAAACCCAAAACTCAACTCCCAAAACTGAAATTTCAGACACTCTGAAAATGGCACGCACTGATCGGTCCTAAGACCGATCAAAACCCCCGATGGTCCCCGACCGATCCATGCTTCATTGATCGCATCGGCCCGATCGGTCACCGGACCGATCAGGCCTTCACCAGATCGCACCAAGCTCTGATTATTTGGATCGGTCTGCGGACCGATCAGACTTCTCTGGATCGGTCCCCGGACCGATCCAGACTCGACAGAGATTTCAAATTTCCTTCCGAAATTCAAAAACCTAGAAAATTCAGAAAATTTGAAAAATTGTGAAATTTTTAGGATACATTCCTCATAACATATACTATCATGGAAAAATAGTTTTCTATGAAAATAACTTCCATTTTTCAATCTTGATACAAAGTTCAAAAACTTTGAAATAGTTCAAGTTTAACTCAACTTTGTATCACAATGTTCAATGATGAATGCAATCACTAAGATGGCTTCATCAAGGTTTTCCAAATCAATTTCAAAATGATTTTAAACCTTTTAATTTAGGACCATAATCTTATGGCTAAATGTACATGACTTGTACACAAGCTTTCCCTATGATCCTCTATTTCTTGAATTAGGCTCATCTAGGTACAAGAACTATGCACCTTGATCCTAATTCATGATCCTAATATCTCACACACATCTAAAGTGTATCAAACACATCCATGGCAATTTTGATGTGAGATATGGGTTTAGGTATCTTAGACTAAGGTCTCATGCATTTTCTAAACACAAATTTGATCTCAATATCAAAATATGTTTTTCATCCTTAAATCAATTCAATTGATTATTAATGCAAGAGATGATGACATGGCATAAAATGGTATCATAAATGAAAACATGTGTCAATGTCATGATGTCATGGCATAAAGTTTGAAACTTAAATAAACATGACATAAAAACTAGCCTAAGCATTATCATGACATTTCAAATGATAATAAAACTAAACATGATGTCATGACATGTGAGGGCAAACAATCATGGCAAGATTTAACATAAATAAATATAGCTAGATTACCTATCTAAGTATCCTTAACCACTTGGCTAACTTCAAATTTAATCCTAGATTGCCCCAAAATGCCAAAATCCTAATTTTGACACTTCTTGAACTCTAGATTAATTCATGCCACTTAAAGATCAAATTTATCCTCAAAACTTGGCATGTTTCATTTTTCCTCGAGAGTTCTCTAGATTTTCCCAAATTGTGCCAATTGAGATTAAAAATGAAATTTCCAATCTTTAGGCACATTTAACTCTTCAAAGGAGTAAATGATAATTCCATTTCATTTTCAAAAGTTCTCAAAACCTTGAAAATGCTCCTTGAGTGTCAATTTCCTCAAAGTTGGGTTAACTACCCTTCTAATCGGAGTTGACACTCTCTAACCCATCTATGGGGTAGAGAAGATGCTCCTAGGAACCCAATACCTATTAGAGCTCATTGGGTTCACTAAATATTCACTAGGGATAACTTCCCTAGCAACCCTCTTAATGACCCTCTTAGGCTTTAAAGCCTTGGTCATTTGGGTCTCATCAAGGTCAACTATAGGGGTGACTCCCCTTGTGACCTTGGTAATGGTCTTCATAGCCCTAGGTTTTGTTCCATAATCGAATGAAACATTATGATAAGTGGGCTTGACCAATTGGGACTTAGGTTTGTGACCCAAACCTTTCTTGTCCTTGGACTTGGGTTTTTGACCCCTAGACCCTAGAGTCAAATCCTTAAGAGCCTTTTCTAGAGAGTCAAGTCTTGACCTCAAGACTTGATTTTCTTTCTCTAATACCTCAAGTTTTGATTTATCATTTTTCTTTGAGGTATTCCTAGGCATGTGTCTAGATGATTTGGGATTTCTATCTAGATTTTCCTTAGCCTTAGATGAGTTAATTCTAGGGTTAGCATTTCTAGAATTGTTCTTATCTAGGCTAACATGCTCGGCTCCTAAGCACATGTATCGATTTCTAGTGTTAACATGCTTATCATTATTGACAATGGCAATAAGACTACTAGCATGCATCCTACTAGAATTGCAAGAATGAGCTTTAAATGTTACCTTAGGGTTTGCCTTAGCTCCCCTTTACATGTGTTTGGCCTCTTGTCCTTGTGAGGTTGCCTCCCCCTTGGACATTGACTCCTATAGTGTCCCCGTTGCTTGCATTGGAAGCACACCACGTGCTTCTTGCTCTTGCATGTCGGGACTCCGGCTTCCTTGACCTTTGGTGCCGGTGGAGTCTTTCTAACCCTCTTTGGACACTTACTCTTGTAGCGCCCAAACTTCCTACACTCAAAACACATTATGTGTAATTTGCTTGAAATCACAGTGTTTGAGTTACCTAGGGTTGTGGATGTAGATGAGCTTTCTTCTTCATCCCTTCCGGAGGTAGATGCCTCTTCTTGCTCCGATCTTGAACAAGAGCTCTCCTCCTCTTCTTCCTTGGATGTTGAGTAGCCCTCAACTCCCAATTCGCTTCCTCCATGATGTGAGCTACTTGGCTCACTAGGCTCCTCTTCATGGAATTTTGCCAAATTGTTCCACAATTCCTTGGCGTTGTTGTACCTATCTATCTTGCACAAAACATTATTAGGTAAAGCAAATTCAATAATTTTTGTTACCTCGTCATTGATTTCGGATTGTCGGATTTGCTCTTTCGTCCACTCCTTCTTCTTGATAGGTTTTCCTTCCTCATCCATCGGAGGGGAAAACCCTTCTTGTACACAAAACCAATTTAACATATTAGTCCTAAGAAAATACATCATCCTTACCTTCCAATATGTGAAGTTGTCGTGAGACTCGTAGAAGGGTTGAATCGTGACATCTTCTCCATAGAGATCCATCTCTAGCCCGTGCTCCCCCGGGTGTTGATCCGTCGAAGAGTGGCCTCGCTCTGATACCACTTGTTAGGATCCTTCGTACGGAGGCTAGAGAGGGGGGTGTGAATAGCCGACCCCAAATCGTCGTGTTTCTACAAAGTAGGGTTAGCGCAGCGGAAAATAACACGTAGAAACGAAGGGAAAGAAGACAAACCTCAAACAAACCGATGTAACGAGGTTCGGAGATAAACTCCTACTCCTCGACGTGTCCGTAAGGTGGACGAAGCCTATCAATCCGTCGGTGGATGAGTCCCCGGAGAACCGGCTAATAAATGCTCCTTGTGGGTGGAGAAACCTCGCCACAATACTTGTAACAACAAGAAAGGAGTACAAGGAAAACAAGAAGCAAATACAAACAGCAATATGAATGCAACACTCGCTTGCCTTCTCTGTCGATCGGAGGCGATGAAGCAGCAACTTCACAACCCAAACACAGCAGCTGATCGACGACTGGAAGCTCACGCGAAGCTTGCGAAGAAGAGCTCAACAAAGCTCAAGCACCAGAACAGCAGCTCTGTAGCAGAAGAGAAGAGAAAGAAGCCGTCGCACAGAAGATGCCCTCGTCTCCTTTATACCTGCGAAGAAGAAACAGCGAAGAAACTAGCCGTTGCGTTGCAACGGCTAGAACCCTGATCGGTCTGAGGACCGATTAGGCCCTGCGCTGATCGGTCCCCAGACGTACTCTAATCGGTCTGTGGACCGATCAGGCCACAGCTGGATCGGTCCACGGACCGATCCCAACTCTTGGCTTTGAAGCTCTTCCTTCCGCGACATCGTCTCCTGATCGGTCGCCACTACCGATCAGGGAAGCTCCTGATCGGTCCACAGACCGATCAGCCTTTGCGCGGATCGGTCCACAGACCGATCCCCCTACGATTCTGTGGCATCGATGCTTATTCTTGATCGGTCACCGGACCGATCAGATAAGTGACTTGCTTTTTCCCAAACCAAGTTCCAAGCCTTCCAAACCAACATTCGGTCAACCTCGACTGTTGGTACTTCATTCCTAGCATCCGGTCACTCCCTTGACTGCTAGAATTCTCCGCCAAGTGTCCGGTCAATCCCTTTGACCTACTTGGACTTTCCTCAACACCGGATGTCCGATCATCCCCGATCCATCTGGATTTTCCTGCCCGCTTCACTCACCGGACTTTCACCGGCTTCACTCACCAGATTTCCACACCGCCTAACATCCCAGTTAGGACTTTCTCCTTGCCACTCACCAGGACTTTCCAACCGCCTAACATCCCGTTAGGACTTTCCCACCGCCTGCTTCACTCACCAGGACTTTTCACACCGCCTAACATCCAGTTAGGACTTTTCCACTGCCTGGCTTCACTCACCAGGACTTTCCACCTGCCTAACATCCCAGTTAGGACTTTCCCTCGTGTCAAGCTCCCTGCTTGGACTTCTCCGTGCCAAGTCTCCATACTTGGACTTTTCCAGTGCCAAGTCTCCATACTTGGACTTTTCCCGTGCCAAGTCTCCACACTTGGACTTTTCGCGTGCCAAGCTCCCTGCTTGGACTTTTCCAGTGCCAAGTTCCCTGCTTGGACTTTTTCCGTTGCCAAGTCTCCATACTTGGACTCTTTCCCGAATCAGGTCAACCAGGTCAACCTAGACCTACGGTTGCACCAATAATCTCCCAAACATCTATTCTTGTCCCATATCAAGAATACAACTCTTCCACGAGTGTCAAACATCAAAATACAACTCAACTAGGTCAACCTTGACCTAAGGTTGCACCAACACTTGGTAGCGCATATAGACCGGATGGAAGGTCTCACGTTCCCGAGCGATTGGAGAACAACTATCATGGAGTTTCTGCGCTCAGGGGCCACACCGTCCGATCGGGAAGAAGCTCAGCTACTAAGGAGGAGAGCCGGGCGGTTCACTCTCATCGGAGATCAGCTTTACAAAAAGGCTTTCTCCTGACCGCTGCTAAAATGCGTCAGCTCAGAGGACGTAGAATACATTCTCCAGGAGGTACACCAAGGATCTTGCGGAGGTCATCCGGGCGACCGATCTTTGGCTAGGAAGATCCTGTTGGCCGGATACTTCTGGCCAACGCTACACGAGGACGCCACTCGGACCGTCGCAACATGTATTTCCTGTCAGAAGTACCACAGTTCCTCACATAAGCCGACGGAAGAAATGAAAACGTCCACAGTGTCTTGCCCGTTCGACCACTGGGGCATGGATATCGTAGGACTCTTCCCTATGGCGACCGGACAACGGAAGTTTCTATTGGTGGCCGTAGATTACTTCTCCAAGTGGGTGGAGGCTGAGCCGTTGGCCAAGATAACCGAGCACATGGTCAAGAAATTCATATGGCAAAACATCATCTGTCGGTTCGGGATTCCGCGTCGGCTCGTGTCGGACAATGGGCGACAGTTCGTCGGAAATCAACTCGAGGAATGATGCAAGGGATATGGCATTGAGCAGCACTTCACGTCTGTGGCGTATCCCCAAAGCAATGGTCAATCTGAAGTAGTCAACCGGGAGATACTCCGAATTCTTCGGGTTCGGCTCAACCACATGGGAGGAAGCTGGGTGGACGAGCTGCCGGGAGTCTTATGGGCCATCCGCACGACCCCCAAGGAGGGAACGGGAGTGACACCGTTCCACCTGGTGTATGGGGCGAGGCGGTCGTCCCAGTCGAAGTCGGCATAGAGTCCGTCCAAATCCAGAACTATGACGAGGCGAATTCCGAGCGGAGGTAGCTGGAATTGGACTTGATCGCCGAGGAGCGAGCCAAAGCGTCCGTTCGGCTGATGGCCTATAGGAAAAGAATGAATCAGAACTACAACCGCCGTGTGATTTCTTGAGCATTCCAGGTGGGCGATTTGGTCTGGAAGAAAGTGAAGCCGGTCGGAGACGTAGGCAAGCTGGAGGCACCCTGGGCAGGACCCTTCAAAGTCGTCAAGAAGCTCTGATCGGGAGCCTACTACTTGGAGGATGAGGATGGACGACGGCTAGAGAGACCCTGGAGCGCAAACCACCTCCAACTCTATCGGGCCGGATGAAAGGTGCGCCGATGTAATGTATTTCATGAATATTTCGTGCGAATGTATCATTTGGTTGCAGGAATCAAAGCTATAAGAACAAAACAAAGGCAAGAGCATTGCGCACCGAGAGGGTAGCTGCAAGATTGCGTGGCAAAGACCCCGTGCCGTTCGACCGGGAGTATATTATTCGAACCAAATGCTCGATGGAGAAGACCCCGCGTCGTTCGGCCGGGCGTATATTATCCGAGCCATATGCTCGATGGTGAAGACCCGGGCCGTTCGGCCGGGAGTATATTATCCGAGTCATATGCTCGATGGCGAAGACCCCGTGTCGTTCGACCGGGCATATATTATCCGAGCCATATGCTCGATGGCAAAGACCCCGTGTCGTTCGGCCGGGCGTATATTATCCGAGCTATAAGCTCATTATTGAAGATTGTCGAGCGGCGACGTTAAACTCTAGAGTCGGACCGACGACTATAAACCCCCCGGCTTGAAAACCGTCGAGCGGCGACGTTAAACTCTAGAGTCGGACCGGCGACTATAAATCCCCCGGCTTGAAGACCGTCGAGCGGCGACGTTAAACTCTAGAGTCGAACCGGCGACTATAAACCCCTCGGCTTGAAGACCGTCGAGCGGCGACGTTAAATTTTAGAGTCGGATTGGCGACTATAAATCCCCCGACTTGAAGACCGTCGAACTCCGACGTTAAACCCTAGAGTCAGACCGGCGACTATAAATCCCCCAGCTTGAAGACCGTCGAGCTCCGACGTTAAACCCTAGAGTCGGACCGGCGACTATAAATCCCCCGGCTTGAAGACCGTCGAGCTCCGACGTTAAACCCTAGAGTTGAACCGGCGACTATAAACCCCCCGGCTTGAAGACCGTCCAGCTCCGACGTTAAACCCTAGAGTCAGATCGGCGACTATAAACCCCCCGGCTTAAGGGCCGTCGAGCTCCGACATTAAACCCTAGAGTTGGACCGGCGACTATAATCCACCCGGTCGGAAGACCGTCGAGCTCCGACGTTAAACCCTAGAGTCGAACTGGCGACTATAAACCCCCCGGTCAGAAGACCATCGAGCAGCGACGTTAAATCTTGGAGTCGAACCGGCGACTATAAACCCTTCGGCTAGAAAAAAAAAAGGTCAACCCGTGAGTCGAGAGGCCGATCGGCCAAGTTACCAAAGGTACTTAGTGAACCTCTAATGGGGATTCCATTTAAAGAAGTGGGGGTGTTCAGGCGAGCGACCTAGTTATAGAGAATACTTCATGAAAAATTCCTTTGAAAAGCAAGGCAAGACGAGAAACGATTAACGAGAAGAAAAAGGGGGAGACACGAACGACAGTAGTTTGCGCTTCGATCGGAGGACACAAGTATTGATAAAGAGTAAAATGACGGTATATCTTCATTAAAGTTCAGGCCCATAGAGCCGATTGGAAGGGTTGCAAAAAACATTACTCAAGGAAATCATAAACGCTCCTCACTCTATGGGCTCGAAGATGGACTCCAGAACAGCTTCCAGCAGGCCGACCATGTCTTGAGGAGGAATAGAGGTCTCCTCAGGGAGATGGCCCTTGACCTTCAGGTAAACAGTTGTCGCCCGGATGACCCCTTCGAAGGACAGAACTAGCTGATTGCTAAACTTATCACCAAATGCGTCCGATCGAAGGTAGTTCTGTTTCATCACCTTGAAGCGGTTAGCTTCTCCGTCCTAGTATTCCTTTAGAGCCGCTCGGGAGGCGTCAAGAGCCCCTTGGAGCTCTTCCTTATCTGCCTGCAGTTTAGCTTCAATGGCAGATCGGCTCTCTTTCTCAGCAAATAGCAGGTCGGTTAATTCTGTAACGCGCTGTTCCAGCGCTCAGACCTGCACCTTCATCGCGTCCAGATCAGCAACGACCCTATTTTTTCTATTGGTGGCCACAGTGATCTGGTGGTCATGGGACTTGACTTGGACTTCGAGTCCAGCTACCCTGGTTTCTAGGCCGGAAGACTTATGTCGCTCGGCCACTAGCAGTTTTTCTGTCTGGGTCAGCTCGGACCTAAGCGTAGCGTACGAGGGCCCTTCAGCCGGCGCCCCTCCAGAAATTTGAAGTTTCTTCAACTCCTCCTCCAGTTCGGCTATACGATTGCTGACCGCAATGTTCTCCATCCATTGCTGCGTTCGGATGGGATAATGTCAATAACCTGGTGAAGTCGTCGTAATAGCGTGTTAAGAAACATACCCCGGTGGCTTGCTGCATATGGCTGTCCGCTAGCTGACCGGGAGTCATCAGGGCAACTCGAGCCCTCGCATCTTCCCACGTCTTGGCGAGCGGCCCTCGGATGGTAACTTGATGCTCGGGAGCAGTGGGTTGATCCGCCGCCAAAAGGAACTCCTCGGTGGGAAGACGGAGGATGAACTTGATCATGCGACGACCGCTCGGATCGGTTTGGGAAGATACGGCTTGGCTGGATGACTCACCGAGCAGCGCAGAAATAATGTCCGAGCGCTTGAGCCAAAGGCGGATTCGGGGCACAGAACTAACGGGTGGCGCCCCAATCGAAGCTGCTGGCTGGTCGAGCTGCGAGGGAGTCCGATCAGAAGATATGGGCTCATGTGCGGCGGGTAGCGGGTCGATTGCCTCTAAGGGGGCGTCGACTGACCCAATCACCGACTCAACGTGCGCAATGGCCGTCCGGCGTCGCTTGCGTACTATCAGTGGGGAATCGCCTGCCGACCGCTCTGCGTCCTCTGACGTAGGCTGCTGACCGGCTGAAGAGATAGCATCCCCGGCCGCTCCAGTTGCAGTGACCTGAGCGGCAGACTCTCGGGCCTCAGTTGGAGTTCCTCCGCTTTCGCCCTCATGCGAGCCGACCGGCTCGATGCCACGATCGGCCATCTCCTTAGCTGCCACCGCCTCAATTTTAGCAGCCTTCAACTTCAGCCGATCAGCAACCTTGGCGCGCCACATGATGTCAGCTGCATAACAGAAGAATAAATCAGTTAGACCAAAAGGAAAAAAGACAAGGAAAGTGCTTACCCATGCTGCTCGGAAGCTTTGTTCGGATCGGGCTCAAGCCAAATATGTACAACACCCCCTCGTGAAGTAGTTTGTCGATACTGAACCTCTGGCCGGCTAGTAGATTGGCTGCATGAAGATAATCCGGCTGGCTCTTATATTTACCGAGGTCAGGCGGGCTCGGCACGGTGGTCTGCCATTGGGGTGCGAAAGGATGGCAGTTCGGGAAAGCGAAGGTAAAAATAATTTTCCTTCCAGTGCTTATTCGAGGTGGGCATCTTATCGAAGAAGACGAGGCCGATCCGCGACTGGAAGAGGAAAGTACCCCACTCGGTCTGTTTGGGATAATAAAAGTAATGGAAAACTTTGGGGACTAAGGGAATGCCGTGCAGCTTGAAAAGGATTACTACGCCTCACAACAACCTAAAAGAGTTGGGGACAAGTTGACCGAGCGGGATGCGGAAATAATTACAAACCTCTCGGATAAAAGAGTGTAGAGGGAAGCGCAGACTGGGCACGAATTGGTCGCGGAAGAAGTAAATAGTGTCGATCGACGGATTATGGGGCCGATCGGAAGAGGTGGCTAAAACTAGTCTATGGTCAGGAGGCAGTTCAAATTCGTTAAGGAAGCGTCTCGCGTCAGTTTTGTCGAACCGGCTAACCATGGTCATATACCATAGGCCAGGAGGAGGATCAGAAGGCTGCGAGGCGCTAGCCATCGCCGGAACAGTAACGAGGAAGGAAGGACCGAGGAAAGGAAAATGAAAGGGATGACGGAGGAGACTAAAACTACATTGAACGAAGGCAAAGACTACCAGAAGGGAGAAAACGGAAGAAAATAGAGATAGGAAAAGGCTTACTGAGAGCAAAGCGTGAAGGAGAAGGTCGAAAGTTCGTCGGAGCACCGAGGCAAGCGAACGTCGGGAAGATGGTCGCGAGAGGAAGCACCAAAAACGCGAAGGCAAGAACGATGGAAGAAGGGTCAGCGTCGACGCTTCATAAACCCCGGGCTTAGTCCACCACAACCGTCCGATCCAGGTCATCGAAACAAACGTTAGTATCGGACCGTCAGATTTGAACCGACGCCTGTCCAATCGAAGCTGATGCCCTCGCCGTACGATGACGGCGGACTTGCCAGGTGGCGATCGGCGATTGGGCGGCATTTAATGAGCGTCATTACTCGCGCGTGGGCAGCTTAATGAGTATTGGCACGAATTCCGAGGAGACCCGACGACTCTGACCGCCCCTAAAACAGTAGCGCAACAAGCAGCGAATGGAGATCAAAATCTGTAAGGCATAGCCATCAACTCGCCCATTGGCCGAAAGGGCCTCCTATAGCCGATCAGAAATACACTTTTAGGAGCGGCAAAGTGAATGTCGCTCGACCGAACTCATAGTCCAGTCAGTCGGACTTAGGGCCTCCTTCGACTAGACTTGAAGGGGAGGCATGTGATCCGGTGATAAAGACGGGCCGTGAATCCCCCGAACCGAAGAAAGACAACCCGACTGAGGGTCGGGTTTCCGATGCTCATAGGTAAAAAGGGTTTCAAGGCCGAGCGGGATGTCCGTTCGTCCGGTGCACAAGGCAACACAGGCAGGAGCAGTCTCATCCGAGCATATGACCGATGCAGAAGTAATACGCCTGTCGAGCGGCCTACCCGCTCGGCCCTGGAACAGACAGGGAACGCAAGAGGACAAAGGAGACAGATGATAATATCATCCTCGAAACACCTGCCGCCGACAAGCAGCAGAGTTGGCGGCCGAGCCGTACACAGGATCATACGGTGGAAGCTTCCACCGTCACATCCGGGATATGCTCGAACGATTGCGGAATGGAGCCAGATGTACTTTTCTGACACAGGCTCATTAAGATATGTTTGGGGAAACGTGCACGCATCGGGAAGCGTGCCCATATTTTCCCGGGGTCCTCCTATATAAGGACCCCCAGATGTCGATGAAGGTATGGGCAACTCTTTACTGTAGCCACATTACGCTGCTTCTCTCGTTGCCTGACTTGAGCGTCGGAGGGCCGTCGCCGGGAAACCCCTCCCGGCTCGGTTTCTTTGCAGGTTCGCCGGAGAGTTGTACCACCAGTTGGAGACAGCGGAGTGTGCCACGTCCCCAGCGTCCGTCGACTCAGCGCTCAGACAGGATCATACGATATCATAGTTATTATAACTATGTAGCAGTTATGAATAATATTATCGAAAACAAATTTTTTTTTAGAAATAAAAATAGACTAAGACATTTTGATAATAAATAAAACAGGCCACCACGATTCCAATAAAAGGAAAATCCTTTTAACTTTTGCCCAATTCATATTATAATTTTATCACCCATTGTTATACGAGCTGAATTTTATTCAAAAATGACTTAATTATAAAATTTAAAATTTCATCGTTAAAATTCGTAATCCAGTCATCTATTTTGCTACAAATTATTCTACGAAATTATCGTTTCAGGAGTTGTGTAAATCACATATAATTTAATTTA
Source organism: Zingiber officinale (assembly GCF_018446385.1). Classification (NCBI taxonomy): domain Eukaryota; kingdom Viridiplantae; phylum Streptophyta; class Magnoliopsida; order Zingiberales; family Zingiberaceae; genus Zingiber; species Zingiber officinale. The sequence goes on along the minus strand of NC_055997.1, from coordinate 133,590,801 downwards.
GTCTAGCTAGCGATATAATGAATGGGCATATAATGTCATTACTTTTAAAGTAATTTTAAGAAATAAAATAAAATTTTAGCAATTACAGCTCCTTTTTTTTTTTCGATGTCTACGTTTTTGGGAAGACGTTAGAGAGCAGAACGCAGTACGCAACGAGACACCCCAAATCATTACCTATGTGTCGGGATGTGCTACTAGGCGTAATGGTGCAGTTTTGTTAAAATTCCATTTGGCTCCGTTGATGGTAACCCTAGCACACGAGTCGGCAGATGGCACCCCGGCTAGCTTGCCATTCGCCTATTAGTTACAATTCTCCACCAAAACCCCTTTTCGAGGTTGCGGTTGCGGTTTCGGTTTCAGTTTCAGCTACTGCGTGGAAGCTGTCGATGGAGAAGCGACCCCGAGAAGCGCTCGGCAGCGGAAACGCAAGGGGTGAGAGTAGATGGGCGGAGCTGACTCCGGAACTGCTTGCGCTCATATTTACACTGATGCCGGCGGACGTGCTGGCGAGGACGATGTCGTTCGTCTGCCGCTCTTGGCGGGACGTTCTCGCGGAGCCATACAGCTGGTCCGTCGTCGACTTGGCAAACTGGTGCCTCCGCGTCGAGCGCACCGATGTCATTGATTTGGTCGTTCGCCGCCTCGTGGACCGCAGCAGGGGCACCGTCCGCCGCCTCTCCGTCTACTACCTTGGAGACTCCGGATTCGCCCACACCGCATTGCTGTATTTACTTACCCCCCTTTACTCACGTCTCGTTAATCTTTCCTGTATCTCTGCTCCGTAGCATATGGCTCTTCTGGTTCACGATCGATGCTTCCCTGATGAACCAGTGCTTCTTATACCCACGGATCGGAGTGTCCATTGTACATTCTAATTTTGATGTTCGCTCGTTTTTTTCATGCATGTGGAGTGTGATTTCAGGGCATTTATCTCATTAGCTTCGTTTTGCAATCTATGCTTCCTCTTATGTTACTTTCTGTGTCCGATTCATAGTTGTTCCTCGTCAAAGATTCATGGTCCTTCATACTGACTTTATGTTGGTTCTCTTCTTTCCTAGGTTGTCTCTAAGAGTTTCTTGCATTTAATTTTCCCAATAGGTTTAGTTAACTTTGCAGTGGCCTGCGATGAGCACTCTCCAATAGGTTTAATTTTCCCAACAGAGGTGTCAATTCGAAGACTTATCATGATAAATAGGGGATATAATTAACGTGAGGATTCATGTAGGTAATTATTACATGCATGAAATTTGTTCACTTCTCATCAATAGCAAGTTGAACTGAGTTTGACCTGAATTATGTGTGTGTACAATTATTTCTGTGATTTATCCATTTATTTTAGGATTAAGAAACGTAAGGACTTGGGAGCTGAGGCAGAACATGCTATCATGCATCTCGCTGATATAAAGTCTATTCCCTATAAGAATGTGTTATGTTTTAACATGCTATCATGCATCTCTCTGATTATAAAGTCTATTCCCTATAAGAATGTGTTATGTTTAACATGCTATCATGCATCTCTCTGATTATAAAGTCTATTCCCTATAATTAAGAATGTGTTATGTTTTAACATGCTATCATGCATCTCTCTGATTATAAAGTCTATTCCCTATAAGAATATGTTATGTTTTAACATGCATCTCTCTGATTAGAGTAGAGCTTGGTTGGTTTAGCCGTATTTCTGCATTTATTTTGTTTTTGTTTTTTTTGTGTTTTTGCAGTTGCAGATTGCTTAGCAAGCTTGAAATGCGAGAGAGTTTTGTGACTGACAAAATGGTAAAGGAGCATGCAAATTTACTCTCTAATCTCACTTTTCTGGACATTAGTTACTGTGCCAACATCACCTCCGAAGGCATCGAAGCACTCGGAAAGAACTGCAAGAATTTAGTTCTGTTGAGGAGAAGTATGCCACCGCCAGGGATAACCCCAGAGAATGGTTTACCTTCCATGGTGGACGAAGGGGAAGCCATGGCCATAGCTAACAATATGGTTGGACTCAAACAGCTTGAGCTTTCATATGGGAAATTCACCAATAATGGGTTGGTGGCGATCTTGACGAACTGCACTGCGCTTATTTATCTTGATATAGTAGGTTGTCGGAATGTTCAAATGACAGGCAACATTGAATTAATGTGTCGGAAAATCAAAACCTGCGTGTATACAGGATATAAGAAAGATATCTCTAGTGATGATTTCTCTACTGATTCTCCAACAGATGTCTCTAGTGATCAAGAAGATGAAGCATGAAGTAGCAACTTGTCGGGCTGTTATAATCTTGTTTGCTAATGTTTATGATCTTTCTACGTACTCTATTTTTAAGTCAATGTTGCTTTGTTCTTATTTTAGCTAACAAAAGTGGTGTAAACTCCTTCAGTTCAATATAGTTTATTATGACACTCAGTGGATCATTAGGAAACGACAAAACAAAAAAAAAAAAGAAAAAGAGAAGAATATATATATATATATATATAGTCATAATTACACCAATTTAATTTTTATTCCCAACAAAACCTTTATTCTATCATAATTAGCTATATATATATATAGATTCTCTTATGAGATGGGTCTTAATCTTCTATTATATACTCGTTTATATTTAAATAAATTTTATTAGATTTTATTACTATTAACTGTGTCTTTTTTGTCATTTTCTTTTTCAATTAATATGCATATTTATCATAATCTCATATCATCTAAATTAGAATATTTATCAGTTGCTCAAGTACATATGCATACCATCTTAATTGCTTTTCTTGGAGTTTTTTCTCAATAAGTACAATTTTTACTTTCTCTTTAATATTCTCATTTATTATTCTATCTATCCTCGTTTATTCACATATCTACCTTAGCATACCCAACACTCAATTCTAATAAGGATAACAAGTTTAATTATCATTTTATAAAATTTCTCTTTAAGTTTTATTAGAAGTACCTTCAGATTATAAAAAAAATATATCTAACATTTTCCTCCATTTCAACTATCCTAATTATATCCTAAATAAAACATCTATATCAACCTCTCTAATCTTTTTATAAAAATGATCTTAGATACTTAAAGCTCTTAATTATAGATAATTAGTCATCTCTTATCTTAATAATTATTTTACTATGTCTAATACTAAAAAAAATACATCTAACATTTTCCTCCATTTCAACTATCCTAATTATATCCTAAATAAAACATCTATATCAACCTCTCTAATCTTTTTATAAAAATGATCTTAGATACTTAAAGCTCTTAATTATAGATAATTAGTCATCTCTTATCTTAATAATTATTTTACTATGTCTAATACTACTAAACTTAAATTCTATGTACTTTATTTTTACTTTAATAAATCTAAAATATTTTACTTTTAGTATTTTTCTACTGTGATTTAAGCTTAAAATTTACTTCTTAATGTGTCTCATTGATTAAAATAATTATCAACAAACAACATCCACGATGACAACTTGTCTTAGATGAATCTAGTGAGCTTATTCAGGATTAATGTAAAAAGATATAGACTTAGATGTATTCCTAAATGTAACTCTAATTTTATTTATAAAAAAATACTCTCTTAATTTGTCTAGAGCCTTCACTCTTGTCATTATAATTTCATCTTTAATTATTTTAATATACAATACCTAATACATTTATTTTCTATAATTCTGTATATAATTTTTCTTGGGACTCAATCATAATTTTTTTTATGTAAATGAATATTATATGTAAGTTTTATTTTTTTTCTTGGTCTAAAAAAATATATAACTATCATTGACTTTTCTAGAATGAATCTAAATTTAATTTTCAGTTACTTTAGGGTGCGTTTGGTTTGCGCATTTTTCATTTTCATTTTTTGAAAAACGCGCGTTTCTGAAAAATGGTGTTTGGTTTGTATTTTCTATGTCTATTTTCTAAAAAAATAGATAGCATTTTCTGAAAAAATAGAGAATGACTAAAAGTCATTTTCTATTTTCTAGAAAACAAGCGTTTTCCAGAAAATAAAAATGGGACATGTGTAAACCAAACACACCCTTAGTTTTTCTGTTTTTTTTATATAACTCTATCAAAAAATTTCATGGTATGAGTCATTAGTTTAATGTCTCATTCCATGATCGTGTACCATACTTGGAGGCAAAGCATGCAAATAGAGCAACAACGAGAGGTCCAACATTCAATACGGTCATGTTAGATTTTGTCGCTGGACCGTGTCAACTAGGAGACCACACGGTTGTGGTGCATGTAGTCGTTTCTTCCTTTTTCTTAGGGTTCCATTAAAAACCAAGCCACCTAACCCTATAAAAATCACATAGAGGCATACAGATCATCTAGGGTTTGCGATAGAAACCCTACTTGAGAGAGTCGTTTTTGAGGTTTCAAGATTATTCTGTCATCAAGGAGCGCATTCTTTCGAAGACATTGATATTGTCTACAACGGAGTTCCTTGTAAACTTAATTCTTATTCTAGTTGTAAAATAGTATTTTTGGCTTGTAACTCCATTGTTTAGTTTCCCTAATTCTAGGATTAGAGAGTAACTTGGTGTTATGTTTGATTAAATAATGCATTGATCTTCTTTTTATTAACGATGCATATGATTCTTGATTGCTTCTTGCTCATTTCTTTTCATTCATCTATGTTGCTGGATTTAAGTTGGATAGTAACCTCATTGGGATAAACCAAGGGATGAATCCTAATTTGATATCATTGCATATAAACATACGATTGGATCCATAGAGAATAGGAGACATACTTCTCGATGAACCCTAATTCTGACCTCTAGAATCGACTTGAGAATTCTTGTCCGAGTAAGGGTAGTGTTTAGGTGATCACACTCCTCTAGTGATAGGAGTTTTGCTCAAAAAGAGTTCCCTAGCATGACTACTATGAAAGTAATTGAACTCTCTCAAGACTTTCACGATTTACCATCGAACTTAAAGGATCTATTCTAATTCACTGTTATGAGTTGCAATTAGGATAGATGCATTGATGTTTTCTTTTTTTTCTTCTCCCATAGACACATTCAATTACTTTTGGACTAATTCATTCCATATAATCATACGTTGAAATAAAAGAGGTGCATTCGTCAACATTCATCATAGTCAAATTGAAACCCTAGAATTACCTTCCGAATTAACTTTTTCACCATTTCTGTTCGATCACTCTTATTTCTTTTTCCACAATATACCTTTGCTTGATCATCTAGATAATATCATTTGCAAGTATTTTGCTATTCAATAATACGGTTTAGTAGACGATATTTTTATTACTTGACGACATCATCCGTTTGCAGTACAATCACACCAACTAACTCAGATTACTTTAAGTTATTAACTTTTTAAAAATATTTCTATTTAGTTTTTCATATTTAGTTGCCTCGGCTCCTAGTTTAGTTGACTAACTTTTTTTTCATGTTAATCATGAAATAATCTAAAATATTCAAAATGTATATAAAATATGTAAATGTGACGTGTGAAGTATTTAGTTAGTTAAGATTATGACTTAGTCGATTGGAAATAAGCTAAATATGGCGTAGCATCTCTTTACAACACGGTTGACTGGAAAAATCCTTTAATTTCAAAACACCTATTGATGTATTAGTTAAGTTTTGTGCCAAGTTGCTTAAAAAAAAAAATGCTATTCTTGCCCCAAAACAAAGGTCGCTCCTTTGACAACCTTCATTGTCAAAAGGTATTATCCTGGACTTCTTACTTGCGTTTAATCTTCTCAGACTTTTTATAAATCGATTAAGGAATTGACTCAAGCAGAAATCAAATCAAATAGAATATTTCTATTCGAAACAATTTGAATATTGATCAACTAGATAAATTATCCTCAGGATAATGGTATAATAGTAAGATCTTTCAACAAATAATTAAAGGATCTAAACTGCGACATACTGTAGATTATTTTCTCTCCATTGAGAAGCGAGTCTAAGAATGCTGGTCGTCTAAGTCTCCATGAGTTCTTTCCAATTTATCTTGATGATTAATGAAAAATTTGTATATAGTTATACTAGTCACTCCCAAGATTAGTCGGTTCGAAGACTTGATTATCAGTTGCCAACTAAAAAATGGATAAATTGACTGATGCCTAACTAGAATGTATCATTAATACTCTGCCCCCTTGCTAGTTTTTCAGAAGCCTTCTTCCCGGCTTTAAGAGTTTATCACATCCTTCGTCTCCTTGAAGCAGCTAATCTGGTCGTCAAAAGATAGTTTTGAAAGTACAATGCTTATCATAGAAGTTTATGGTATATGCAGGCATTAGTCAATAAGTCCGCGTTGATGAGGAAGTACACTCCAGTTTCATTGAGTATTCCTGCTCCAGAAGCCATAGTTGGCACCTCCATGGATATTGATTGCATCATCATTCACGGACAACAACATAGATCGTGGTGGAGATGGCAACCCCAAGCTTAGCAGCTACACACAACACCACTAATTACCTTGATGATTAATGCAAGTCAATCTGAAAACGCGGTTAGCTGATTTACATATGATAGGACATTTTCTATGGTTCTTCCATTGGTGAATCTTCCAGTTGGAATACCATTGTAGTTATCATGGAAGTCTGACCTTAATAGGGAATATGGAAAATGGTTCTTGCTGTCAACATCCGAGAGTGAATCTCCAAACATGAAGATGACTGGTTTACCGGTGGCGGCAGTAATGATGGGTGGGGGATTTGGGTGAGGAGAACAACAGTGGGAGAAGCCAACAGAGCTGCTGCCATGTCCTCAAAAGCTCAGGAAGTGAAGAGGGAATAAAGGAGGTGGAAGGAGGCATGCATTGGGGAAGTCATGGCCATGTCTCCATTTCTTTGTGGAAGAGAACTGATAGCTCATCCATTTGTTGAAGAGAATTGAGCAAGTAGCATTCCAAGCAAAAGATGGAGGTAGCTTGGAGATGTGGGTTGGTTGCAGATTTATGGTATGAGGTAGAATAGTTGGTTGCTTAGTTGCTTTACTTTGTGTTAAGTTACTCGCAGAGAAAGTTGAGGATTAATCACCAAAATACTAACAAGTTGAGGATGAAGTTTAAAGAAGAGGAAAGAAACTGTTCTGTGGTTTTTGTCACAACCCACATAAATGTAATTAAATTTGTAGTGTAATATAATTAATATTGTATTATTATATATCTTTGATTACAAAGATGATTATATTTTTTTATTTAGTGTCTATTATTTTTTATAAAAAATGTAATTTATATTATTATAAAATATTTATAATGATAAAAATATCCTACGATATCTATCGGTGATGGTCGACGCTGGAGGCAATAGCCAATGGCTCTGGCATCAATGGCCGATGACGGCCACAACCGATTGATGCAAGAAATAGAATAAAGGTATTTTTGACATATTAAATACTAGGGTTAGAATATAATCCAGATTACATGCTATTAGTCTTGTAATCTAAATTATAAAAGTTTATTATCTTTTGTAATACATATTACATTACATTATAGATTTAAAATTGTATCAAACAAAATAATCAATCTTGTAATATAATCCTGATACAAAGTAATCAATCTTGTAATATAATCCTGATTACATTACAAAGCTGATTACCCCTTATCAAACGTAGCCTAATATAATAACTCAATTTGCCAAAGGCAGAGATAGACTCAACTAGTGACTTGGAAAAAAAATAAAGGATTTTAGGAAAGCAAGGGATGGATGGTCAATAACCTCAATAGATGCTCTTGCTCTTGGTGAACAAATAATCACAAGAAATCATGACATTGGCAAGCAAGATAAACAAATTTTAAAAGGAGAGAAAGCAGCTAACTCATGCTTTAATGCCATGACAATTTTACATGGTTGTTTGCATACATTGATGACAACAAGATTTCATGCATCTACATTAAACTGCAACCACTATTTAGTTGCAATATGATCATCAATGATCTACTGGTTCCACCGCAGTCCGGAAGAGAAGAATGTACACCTTATCAATGGAGAAATACAGGAAACCTCCTAAAGAATGAGTGACATACGAACCAAAGCTTGTTCCGACAATGCAATGCCAAGCTGGACCGTATGTTGTGTCAAATTCCTGCAAATACAAAGACTACATGGTTATAGCACATGATTCATTGTGCAGTGAGTTCAATCTTTCCAAAGAGAACGTACAATCCAAAGGCACCTATGAAATACAATGAGTGGCAAATATCTAATCCCCACAATAAAATAAGTGAATACCGTGTCTTTGATGAATTCATCAACAAACAAGCAATCAAGGAATTCTGTCTACTTCAAACCTTTCATCTGAGAAAAAAAAAGCAAAAAAACTGCTTGTCAAATGGAACATAGTAAATGACAACTATAAACTGGACATGTTTCCCTGCCGACAAATCCTCTTTTGCTCTGTTATCCTTAATTTTCAAGTAAGTTAGACCATCTGAAGCTTCGTCTAACCAGCATAATCTTTCATAATTTGGATTTACATTGTGTAATTAATAAATCAAATAGGTCCATCGTCAATAATTATTCAAAAAGGTTTCTGTCAATACCACATGTTTTATTAGATCTTGGAGACTTCATCCAATCTAAACCCCATGTTAACTTTCCACTGGTGCAGCTATTTAAAGATTACAATAACTTCCATCAAATGCTGCAGTTCATTGTCCAGTATACAGAGGATAAAGGTTCGTTTACAAATAAACCAATTTCATAATGTTGGGTGGGTCCTATATGTAACTAAAGAAAGAGAGCTAGATGAGAGAATGGATGGATAAGAGGGGGCAATATTGCTGCATAGTGATTATTTCTGTATAGAAGACCCAATGCAGTTTCAAATCATATATCTACAATTCCAGTCATTTAAGACCCTTCATATTGTCTAAGCTATATGGAATAAAATCAGAGAGTTAAAAGAATAAGAATTAGATGTAACATAATTTTGGAGTTACTCATGACCCAAAAAACCATGGAACAGTTCACATATTCATGGTAACAAAGCATACCAACAAAATAATGACAAGTTCATAACTCAGTTCTTTTCTTTTGAATAAGAAGTTTAGTTCTCAGAAACAGGCAATGAACAAATTGCATCTACCATTGTTGCATAAGCGGTAAGCCTGCTTAACATTCTTCCATTTCTCCCTTGTTTCACCATTACCCAGTCTTTTCTTCAAAGACATTCATAAGCACACCGAACAAACCTTGATACAACCAATTACAATAGCGAGCCAAACAAATATTCACTAGAGATGACAAAAGTTGACACAATCTATCTATACGACAAGACCTAGCTCACAAATTCGTGACTTTAGATGAGCTGAACGTATTCAGGTCAAAAATGAGTACCCATTTATGAGCTGCAAATAAGTGGGTCAGATTGGATAAACAATGGGCCTATAAATTTCTAGAGATTTAATTATTTATATTATTTAATCTATATAAGTTATAAATGTATAATCTAATATAGAAATTACAAATATATAATACAATGAAATCTAAATAATTATATAGATTAGATTTTGTTTATATAATTAAAAAATAGTTATTACGTAGTTTGTACTCAGAGTTTTGTTTAAGTTTTTTGAATGGGTCATGTCATATGACGTGATTATGACCCATTTAATCAAAGAGTCAAGTCACATGACCATTTATGAGCCCTCTAACTCATATAATTAATCTAATTTGTAAATGGGTGGGTTAAACTACTTATAAAGTATGAGAGTAGTGCATTTTAACCTATTTATTAAATGGGTCGAATTCAGATTTAAATTAAATGGATCACAGGTCGATGTCTCATTGACCTATTTATGATTCGTCAACCTGAATTCCCACCCCTAATATGCTCTCTAGCTCTTTTATTCTTCTCGCAAGACAAGGAAGAAACTCAAAACAAGATAAATACACACTTCACATAGTATTAATGTCATTCAAGTCCCCACGAGATAGGTAGATGGTCAGTGCATGTGGCATTGTCACTAAGAGCTCTAGAGGTTAATTCTTGGCCGCGAAATGCTTGTCAGGTTCTTGCCCTCCCTCATGCAATGGACACCGTTCAAAAGGTAAAAAAAATCACCCATGATTTACCTCTCTACAAATGATTGTGGGACCGATCGCGTGGGCCGACAGGGTCAGCGTATGACCTTTGGCCACCAATGTCATTCAATCTGAATGATGCATCAATCAATTACCGATTTCAATTAATTTATAGCATTCAACATTAACGTGAGTAAAACCTGACAAATTCATTTCACAATTCTTTAGTCATAAGAAAAGATAAGAGAAGAGTATAAGGAAAAAAATGACAAAGTAATTAAGAATAACTAGTAGAAAGTCCATATAAGCATGGACAGAACGTAAAAATGGAATACATGCAAACACCAATAATTTTATAATAGCTCATACAAGAACAACAACCATCAAGTCTTATCCTACTAGGTGGGGAAGGATGAATAACACATAATTAAAATTAGCAAGTTAAAATAAATTATTAGAATACTCGTATTTGTTTGTTGGAATTAGAAAAATAAATGTGAATGCAATGCAAATAAGTTCAGAAAAATACTTGTTGGAAGTGATTAGGGATAAAGAAAATTATAGAATCTCATAGTAATGGTTGTTCTATTTTGAAGTCCCTTTGTACCTATATTTATATATATATGCAACTTAGCCTCAAATCTACAGATAAGGCAGCTCAAACGGCTATTTTTTCTTGACTTCAGCGAACTAAAATCATCTTCATGACTACAATGTATATATGGAAATCTTATTAGCCAACAAGTGCTCGCGAGTCCACTCAAACACCAGTTTATTCAACTGCCATAATATTTAATCAACTCAAATCAAGCTCAATTGACTCAAACAACTAAGGCAACAAGCTTATCGGCCAATGACTAGTTTGCTAGTTAATAAGACTCAAACAATTTCCAATCGACTCTAATGATTATGATAGTGAGCTTATCCGCCAACGGATAATTAGCAAACTTGAGTCCAATAGAAAACACCCTTAAATAATTGATTGCCCAGTTAACTTAATAGCAACTTCAGTTGACTAGAGCTAAAACAAACCCTTTTTGTTTATGAGAAGAACATTTATACTTGATTCCTAAGACGAATCAATACTAAGAATGACTAGTCAACTGAATCTACTTCAAGATGTCAACTTAACTCGAGATCAAGGTCAAACATCAACTACAACCTAAAACCCATTATTCCTTGATGGTACAACTTAAGTTCGACGATAGGAAAATAAAAAAATATAATGAATAAATTGACCGATGGGATGGAGCATCTTACACACATTTGTAGTGACCCAATCTTATTAAGATAAACATTTGTAGTGACCATAGTTTGTAGAATCGCGATCCTACGCAGGATCGATTTAGGGTCAGGATCGGATCGGTCAGGATCGGATCGTAGAATCGTACGATCCTACCAAAAACCCTTAAAATCTTATCATACATGATTAATAATTAGAAAAAATACCTAAAAATCTCATTTACATATAAATAAATAACTAATTTTGTATATATATGCAATCATTTACACTCAATACCTCAAATTACATTACTACATGTACAAATTTAAATTAATTTGTAATTCAACTATCATTCTCTTATAATAATAATATTTATATTTTCATATCATAAAATGAAAAAAAATATAAAATTTATATTAATACAATAATAATAACACATTCAATGTAATAAATATTTTCTTGGTTTATAAGATAATTTAATTTACAGGCCAACAAAGCACCTAACGTATATAACAGAAGCTATTGAATCCTTTGATTCAAATATGAACGCCGGAAATAATTTTCTAAAAACTGGTTGATGTCACACAATACTAGATAATAGGCATCCAAAAACTCATTATTTTGGGGAAAAGAAATGACAGAATATTATTGATAAAAAACTAACTCAAAAATAGTTAAACATATGTTTAAATAATTTAAAACCCTAATAAGATGAAAAAAGATAACAAAAAAAAGATAAAATCTCCTAGACATCTGAAAATGATTTAAATGATATTTTTTGGCTTTGAAATAGGGTGTTTAAGGATAAACTTTAAAATTTATTAAAGATCTCTGAACGAGCTTTGATTTGATATATTATAGGCCTCATGGTTAAATCCGAGTCAAAAGTTATGACTTCTCAAAGCTTCCACTGATCCTGCTCCGATTCTACCGATTCTGTTCCGATCCTACCGATCCTGCTGCGATTCTACTACAAAACTCGATTCTGCACGATCCTGGATCGATTTTGGATTTCCGGATCGTAGAATCGTACGATCCTACGATCCGGATCGCGATTTTGCAAACTATGATAGTGACCCCAATCTTATTAAGATCCGGGCATTGAAGTAAATGTATTAAAATATGAAAATTAAGCTAACAAAATAAAAATATACTTTAAAATTGTTGACATGTTTATTTTGTGTGGACAAATTAAGCTAACAAAATATAAATATATTTTAAAATTGATAACATGTTTATTTTGTGTGGACTGATTTGTATTAGTTTGATATATTTTATTTGCGTCAGTTCAGTCAGGCCTAGACAAAAATTGTAAATATGTCAAAATCTCATGAACAATATCAATATATAACTAATAGTACAATAAGTTCCTGTTGGAGCATGCAATTGGACAACTAGTTAGGTAGACAAGAGTGAATACCATTCATAGATACAAATAGAAAAACAACCTACTTTTGTTGCGATTTCAATAAGGTTACAATAAAACGTTAGAAAATAACAAAAGCACAAACCTATATACCACAGTGACAATGGCTTTTAAAATTATTCACCAACCCCCAAATTCCTAGTCACTGCCTATAATCCTTTTGGTGGATCATTCCTAGAATCCTTTTTTTTCTTCTTCATTTAAGTGTTTGAGATAGAGAAACCTCTTACAAGTCAATCGAGATAGAACAATAGGAATAGAACGGAAATTCTAAATTTACAAGAAAGTACACAAAATAATAGAGTACTAGAAATAGAAGTTTTCTGTTGAACACTTAATATATATATATATATATATATATATATATATATATATATATATATATATATATATTTATTTATTTATTTATTTATTTATTTTTGAAAAAGCCTCTCCAACTTTGGTCAAGATGTGAACAAGTTATGTCTAGCTTAGCTCAGCACGACTTGACCTAATCTAAGCATAGCCCATTCACGCCTCTAGGAATTTTAGCTAAGGGCGTCTCACCTCTAGTAGTCTCCCCTCATCCTTTTCCAACTTATGTTCCCACTTTGTTCATTTGGTTCAAAGCCTTGAAATATTCTTCTTCATCTTTCTCGCTCTTTCCACACACTACTACACTCTTTTTTTTAGGTGTCATATTTTCCCCTCAATTCTTCTATCATTACAACATCCTCCTTACACAATTCTTCCTTCTCTAGTTCTCCTTTGCTAACTGTAAAAACATCTTTCTTATCATTTCATCCATAAATTTCTTCTGAGTTTATGGCCTCCCAAGTCTCCTTACTGACTACCTCTTCTAAGCCTATGGCTCCTTAATGAAATAGCTTTCTAATCAGCATATGAAAAACCCTAAGCTCAGATTTACTTTCTAGTTGGAACTTTGAACATCTTTTTCATTGGTGAATCAGATGAACAATAGATTAGCCTCTCCTCCACTCTACCTCCTTCCATGCCTAGCACCTGTTATTGTTGAAACTATAATAGTTATATAAATCTGAAAGGACTTTCATCTGGTGGAGTGGAGGTAACTTGACTGAAGTCTTAGAGTTTAGAACAGGTTGGTGGAGGGTCTCATGGATTTAAACTGAACTACTTGTGTTTGGACGAGGTGGATTTAAGTTGAAAGATGAACATCTCACAAGGTAAAAATAAGTATAAAATTGACTTTGGCTAGTGCCATCATGGTGGAGTTTAGTTGTAACGTGACTTTTAGGGCTGAATGAGTTGATATTGATCAAATTTAATTTAGTTGGCTGAAGCAATTATGTCTGCGGTGGTGAAAATCTTGTCAGCTTGAGCTTTGTTGAGTATTGCAGTTATTTTTCAAATGCAGTCCCAAAAAGGACTATCCCTAAGTGTGTCCTTGACTCTCTTCCTTTAATCCTTTGAGTGCCAATGAGAATAACCAGCTGGTGAAGCCCTACCAGTGAGTTGATCCTGTGTTTGAAATAGTTTTAACCATTAGCTGAACACTGTATGGTCATGTATTGGGCTCCTTACAGGCTGAGCTCTTATACGCAGATTGATCAATGTTCCTACTATGAACTATTTTAAAGTACACATAATGTTTATCCAGAATACCCATGATTAGTGGGAAATTTTACCTGCATCAATTGGTATAGGTTTGGAACGCATTCATAACTTGGTTGGAGTTTGCTTTCTGTTACCTTTAACATATTGTACATATATTAATATATAAATCCTTTATCAACCCAATTTCCTAGTAAAAATCTTTTACAAAGGTAAAATCAAATATCTTCAGTTACCAACATAAAAGACGTCTTTGTTAGGCATACTTCCCACATTATCATACCAAAGTTGTACCTAAATATGTCGGCTTATATTCTAGAAATGCATCACGGTCGGTATTCACAAGATATTGAGAGATAGCAAACTGAAAAGCACCATTATAATAAAAATCCCAACTTTTCTGCAGCTTAGAACAAAGAAATGTAGATGTATATACTCAAGAGGAACAAAGGGAATCACTAGTAGCAGAAAACAACCAAACAGTCACGGGAAACAAAAGGAAAAGTAAGAAGAGGGGAAAAAAAAACTCATGCCTTCTTCAGCGCTAAGGCAAGTCGCTTGCTCTCGAGCTTGGGCATGGAGGCGAGCGTCTCGTGGGCACATTGGAATGCCCGCTTCTGCAACGCGAGGGGCATGTCGGCGCCCCTAACTTTGATGTTGGGTGGCTGATTCTGCTTCTGCTTCTCTCCGAGTGTCGGATTTCCGTCGTACCGATCTCCGTCGCGGACGGCTTTCTTCTTCTCCTCCAGCCGTTGGTCCTCGTCATTTCCCTTCTTTCTATGCTTCTCTTGATTGACGGGCTTATCTGTGGCCTCAACGACTTCTTTCTTGACCTGATCGGCGTCCACCATGATCCTAGTGCGCTGGATTAGCGAACTAAGGTACTGGCTGCGTCGCTCCAGCTCCTCCGACACCCCGTCCATCGTCGCTTTCTTCGCCGATTGCTCCAGGAGAAGAGGCCCGATGCTGATAGAGATTGCCGTGCCTTGCCCTGCCCCCCTCCCCTCTAGGTCTGTCCGGTTGTAAAGGATTCAGTGACGATGTGATGCCATGAATTTACCGGAATGCCACTACTTCCTCCCAATTTCCATTATTACGTACAGAATATTGTACGCTTAATAAATAAGGATCAGATCAAAAAATTTTTGCCACGTTGGCGGAGTTGGTCTGCATGGTTATTTAACGGAGATGAAATCTTTTCTCCTGAAAATATCGTGTCTCCGTATTCCAACATAATGTATATTATGAAAATATTATAGACACGGGGATATGATATTTTCAGGATAGAGAATCTCATCTCTATTTAACGTAATAGATTTTGGAATCCAGTCTCAATCGATTCCAAAATATTTGGTTGCTATTTGGTTGGGTGTCTAATTTCAATGTCAGCATGATTAATGCTTATGGAGCCATCTAAAAACGTCAGTGAGGATTACGAGTGTTTTATTTAATGGATATATATATGAATTTATTTGAATTTTTATAGAGTCTAAATAAATCTAATAAATATAAATTATAAATTTAAATATTTATTAAAAATTAAATTATATATTTAGAGAAAATTATAATATTCTTATTAAAATTTATAATTTTATTATAATAAATAAATTTAATATATTTATCTATATTTTCTATAAATAGAATGTAAAATATATAAATTTAATATTAAAATTATTTTTTTTATTTAAAAATTGATTCATAAGTTTAATGAATATGTTCACGAGCTAACGAGCCAAGTATTACAAATCTTGAGCTTGATTTATTTATCTTAACGAATCTCATTAAACAAATTTAAACGAATTTTTATCGAATCGAACTTCGAATAGCTCACGAACGACTTGATTTATTTACCTTCCTAGTGAGAACATAAGTTTGAAATCACTTTGATGATTTAAATTTTTGTGTAAGATTCAAAAAAGTAAAATGCACCTAGGTAATAATGCATTAGTATGATGTCTTTTCAATTTATCAAATTTTTAATTATCGAGTTTTATTTTCATGAATTAATAAATGAAACTTTTTAATGAACGATTTAAAAATATTAAATTGATAAATTGTTTAGTATGAGTATTCTTCCTTTTATTTTAATGATGAATAGAAAATTTTTATAAGATTCGATCCATTTAAAAATAATCGACATAAATCGGATAGCTAATGAAACTAAAAAATAATTTAAAATATAAAATAATATATTTAAAAATATTTTCCATTATAGAAATTTTAAAAATGATCATGATGAAATTTAAAGCAACATATAAATCTTCTAACAAGAAATCTTAATCCTGTATAAGGGTTAAATAAATAACAGTGATACGCTGGACTCAGCGCTATGTGCGCTTTATTTTCCTTTTTTTTAGCTTTTGATTACACTAATTAAATTTTAAATTAAAAGTTTAAGGGTGGGGCTATCGTATTAAACGTAATTAAAAAAAATTAAATGCTCACACGTCGGCATATCAAAACTCGTTAAATAAATTAAAAAACACATCTATGAAAAATATTATAATAAGTTATGAAAAATATAGCATAATAAGAAAATAAACAATATTTAAATTTTTTATTTATACATCATCAATCATAGATTAAATGTCAAATATACCATTTACCCTAACTCAAATTTTAACACAATGTCAAATAGGGATGTTAAAAGTAAATCCGACCTGACGACCTAGCATGAGTCAGTTCGAAAATAATCAAGTTTGGATTGAAAATTTTCAGATTCAGATTGGGATTGTGTTGAAGGGTTTCAGGTTCAAAGATGAGATTTGGATTCAAGTCGGGTTTGAGTTCAGGTCAAGTTCGGATTGACACGAATTTAAGATTTAGTAAATTTTTTAGGGTTAAATTAAATTTTATTTTAAAAATTAAGATATTGTTATGTATAATATCAATATTAGTATGATAATGATAGAATATTGAGATAAAAAAGAAATTATAGAAAAATTAATTTTAAAAAATCATTTTGAATTAGATTTTTCAAGTTATTTGAGTTGGGTTCGGATTAATCAGGCTGGTAGGAGTTGGATTTAGGTTTAGAGATTTCTAATTAAATTTGAATTTGGATCGGATTCAAATTGAAATTTAAAAAAAATCAAACCTATCCACCCGAATTGGCACCTTACTTGTCAAACTCTATAGTTATATGCTGATTTTAATAGATTTAAAAAGTATTCCCTATGGTACATTCTAGAATCTATAGAATTATCATTGGCACAGTTAGTAAATCTTAGGATCAATTCTCAAATATCAACATGTGTAAAAATACTTTGTTGAATATTTGACCTCCCTTATACAAAAGATTATTGTATAGGATAAAATATTTCTATTACTCCTTTTCAAAATATATGAGGTGATGATAGAGAGGCACTTAAAGTGATGATTTCACTTTTTACCAAGTAAATAGACGTCAAAGAATGGATAGCAATTTTTTTTTAATTTAAAATATTTTAGAAAATGTTCTTTAAAACAATTTAACAAAAATAAAATAATAAAAATAATTTTGAAATTAGAGTAGAAAATATTATAACTCAAATATTTTAATATAGTTCAATCCCTCCAAATTCCTCCTTCGTAATCTAGTCACTGTAAAATATTTTAATTTAGTAACGAATTATTTAATATAGTTCAATAACTCTAAATTTCCCCTTCAAATCTAGTCACTATAAAAAAACATTAATTTAGTAATAAATTTTAGGGATGGAACGAGTTTATAACGACTGCTCGGCTATTATTCTTGCAAACAAGGGTTTATAGTTGCCACCCGACTTACGCTTTTCATCGCCTCCCGGGTTTATAGCCGCCGCTCGACTAGTGATTATTACTAATTCCATGATTTACAGTCGCCACTCGACTCTCGATTACTAACAAGCTAGAGTTTATAGTTGTCGCTCGGCTATTGATTTCATGTTAGTCCTAGGTTTATAGTCGTCGCTCGACTTTTAATAGTCTTGAAACGAGAGCTTATAGCCGCCGCTTGGCTTATAGAAATTTCCTAATGAGTGTTTATAGTCGTCGCTTAGGTTATAGTAATTTTGTAACGAGATTTTATAGCCACAGTTCGGCTTTAAGCATCACTGTTCAAGGGTTTATAGTCGCCGCTCGACTGTTGATTTTCTAGATTTATCGTGGAAACTTCTTTATAATTTAACTGAACAACTCAAGCTCTTGGGATACTTGGTGGATTCATATTCTCTTGCACTCATGGAACAAGCATTTCTACGAATGCATGCAAATTTTATCACAAACCTCTCATCCAGCCCTATAGGGATGGAGATGATTTGCGCTCCAGGATCGCTCGAGATTTCTACCATTCTCATCTTGTAAATAGTAAGCCCAAGAGTGGAGCTTCTAAATGACTTTATATGGTCCTCTCCATGGGCCTCTAGCTTGATGACATCGTCAACCGGCTTCACTCTCTTGCATACCAGGTTATTGACCTGGAATGATCTCGGGATTACTTTTCGGTTGTAGCTTTGCTTCATGCTCTATTAGTATGTCGTGAGCCAGGTAGCAACCTTATCTCTAACTTCGACTATCAAGTCGAGCTCCATAACCAACAGATCGGTGTTTCCTTCGTCATAGAGTTGTACCTGATCGGGACCCTACCCCTACTTCGACCAGCACACTACCTCACTTCCATACACCAAGTGGAATGGGGTTATGCTGGTTTCTTCTCTAGGCATGGTGCGGTGGCCTACAGCACGCTTAGGAGTTCATCAGCCCAGCTGCCTTCGGATTAGTCAAGCCGAGGTTGGAGCCCTCTTAGGATTTCTCTATTGGTGATTTTCGTCTAGCCGTTACTCTATGGGTAGACCATTGACGTGAAGCCTGCAAGATGCCAATATGCCATAGCCGATACACCATTCTCTGAGTCTCCGCCTTGTAAACTACCTTCCGTTGTCTGAGACGAGCTTACGAGGGATGTCGAACCAACGCAAGATGTTTTACCATATAAATTTGATAACCATGTGCTCGGTTATCTTGGCGAGCGGCTCAGCCTCCATCCATTTTGAGAAATAATCGACTGCTACAAATAGAAATTTTCCTTGCCCGGCCGCCATGGAAAATGGTCCAACGATGTCTATGTCCCACTGGTCGAACGGACAAGACACGGTGGATGCCTTCAGCTCTTCAACAGGTCGGTGCGATATGTTCAGATATTTCTGGCAGGATATGCATGTGGCCACCGTCCGAGCAATGTCGGCCTATAGTGTTGGCTAGAAATACTCGGCCAACAGTATCTTGTGGGCCAATGACTGGTTGCCCGGATGACTACCACAGGAATCTTGGTGCACCTCTTGCAATATGTATTGACTAGCATCCGAGCCAATGCACTTAAATAGTGGCATTGAGAAAGCTCTCTTATATAAGTGATCTCCAATTAGGGTTAACCGTTCGACCCTCCTTTTTAACAATCGAGCTTCCTCCCGGTCAGTCAGTGTAGCTCCCGATCAGAGGAACTCGATTAGCGGCATCCTCCAGTCACTTGGTTAGTTCATTCCTGCCACCCTGTTGATATGTGCCATTAGTAAAACTTGCTCGACCGGCTTATCCAGGACGATCGTGTAGGGGATTGGTGGCCGGCTTGAAGGGGGGTTGGATAGACGGCGTCCCCAAATTGATTGATCTTCCTACACTTGTCAGTATGCGCAACGGAATATACAAAACAAACAAGCTAAAGGAAATTAAACTAAAGACAAGAAAGAATGCAAACCAAGTTACACGATCATTTACGTGGTTCAGAGATAAAGCTCCTACTCCACGGTGTGTCATTGAGGTGGACGATCCCTATCCGTCGGTGGATTACTCCCCGGAAGACCTCTGGCTAGCTCACGTAGCTCATTGTGGGTGGAGAAACCTCACCACAACTCTCACCAAGGACTCTTTACAAGCTAAGGCACAGGTAGACTACTAATAGAGATTAATCACCTCTATTTCGTCAGAGATAACCAAGCTTCCAAGCCTTGGTTATATAGGTCGCGGGTTGAAAACCCCGCTTACCAGTTGACTGCCAAAATATGCAGTCGACTGTCCTATGTGGAAATTCAACCGTTGCATCCCAACGGCTCGATACCAGTCGACTGCTAAAACTTGCAGTCGACTGGTGTAGTCGACTGCTAAAACATGCAGTCGACTGATCCACACTGACCGAACGAACAGAACCATTCTGTTCGCACCCAGTCGACTGCGCGGTCGACTGCACTAGTTGATTGCTAAAACATGCAGTCTACTGCTACAGTAGAGCTACAGTACTGCTACAGTACTGTTACAGTAACGCTACAATACCGCTACAGTAAAACCCTAAAACTAGGATTTTACTCCGAGTACAATCTCTCGTGCACTCGTACCCTCACCCTTATGACTCGCTTGATGCTTCTTTGTAGCCTTGACCTCTTGCCTTCAAGCCTATTTCCTTTGGCTCTCGTCCCTCTGATGCATTCAAGCCCGCGGCTCATCCCCAATGCCATCCTTCGTGTATGCCTCAAAGTCTCTTCCCTCGACCTTTGTCCTCGCTGCCTTGTCCACGGTCCCTCGCATGCTCTATCCTTCACCGGACCCGAAGCTATCAACCTGAGTCACATGTGTATTCTGTAAACCTGCACAACTCAAATACACATATCAAATACAAAGGTGAACCTAACTTAAACTCTTTGCCCAAACACCAAAACACATGGTCGCACGGACCATTTAGATTGCTCCAACAGTTCAGAGATAAAGAACTCGCTAACTTGGCCAACTTGTCCGCATACTAGTTGTCTGACCGGGGGACCTTCTGTATAATCATTTCTTGGAAACTTGTCTTCAATTTCTCAAAAGTCTCAGTATACAACTTAAGCTGGGCGTTATTTATCTCGAACACTCTCGATAGTTGCTGAGTCGCCAACTAAGAATCTGAGTGGATGAGAACTCTATTGACTCTTACATGCCAGGCTACTTGCAGTTCGACTATCAAAGCCTTGTATTCTACCTCTTTATTTGTGGTCCAATAGTCTAGCCACATGAATACTTGCATTCCATCTTTGCGCGGAGATATTAAGAAGATGCTTATTCCGCTACTTTGCCGGGTGGATGAGTCATCCACATATATCTTTCAATTCGCATCTGGCTCGGTGTTCTGTACTTCAGTGAATAAATCAGCTAAGGCTTGAGCATTGATCACCATTCAGGCTTGATACTATATGTCAAACTCATTTAACTCGGTGGTGCATTTGATCAGTCATCCGGATACTTTCAAGTTAAGGAGGACTCTTCTCGGAGCGATGTTAGTCAGCACCACTATGGGGTGTGAGAGGAAGTATGGGTGAAGCCTCCGAGTGGTGAGGACTAGCTCGTACATCGGCTATTGTTCAGTGTTGTTTTGCCACACCGACGTCAAGTCAACCGCTCGCTCTGTTGACGACAAGTATATCTAGAGTGGCTCGCCGACGATGGGCTTAGACAATACAAGTAAGGAGGTTAGGTATTTCTTAATCTCTTCTAGCGCCTTATCGCATTCCGCGTTCCATTGGAACTTTGTCGCTCGACGAAGAATCTTGAAGAATGGGTGACTCCGATCGGACAACTTGGAGATAAATCTTAACAGTGTCATG
This sequence comes from Zingiber officinale, assembly GCF_018446385.1. Taxonomy (NCBI): domain Eukaryota; kingdom Viridiplantae; phylum Streptophyta; class Magnoliopsida; order Zingiberales; family Zingiberaceae; genus Zingiber; species Zingiber officinale. The sequence continues at coordinate 133,569,015 of NC_055997.1, read as the reverse complement.
ATTCATCCGATCAATCATTGGGCCTCCTTTAAATTATGAGGTGGGAGAATGTCCTGTAGCGCCTTCACCTTGTTTGGATTTACTTTTATCCCTCGCTCGGTCACAATGTAACCGAGGAAGTGTTCACTTTTTTCCCTAAACAGACACTTAGTCAGGTTAAGCTTGATCTCATACATCCTCAAGGTCCGACAGGTCTTTTTGACATCTGCACAAAGGTCAGTTGTTCAGAGGGATTTTATTAATATATTGTTGATATATACCTTCATATTACGGCTGATCTGCCATCGGAACACCTTGTTAATCAACCTTTGGTAAATGACATCGACATTCTTTAATCCGAACGACATTATGATGTAGCAGTAGGTCCCATTAGTCATTATAAAGCTTACATTCTCTTGATCCTCCTTAGCAAGTGAAACTTGATGGTATCCTTGGTACGCATCAAGTATGCAGATTAGTTCGCGGTGTGCCGTGGAATCTACTATTTGATCGATACGTGGCAAGGGATAGAAATCCTTCGAGTAAGCTTTGTTCAAGTCATGGAAGTTGATGCAGACTTGCCACTTGTTTCCCGGATTGGAGACTAGCACTACGTTGGCTAGCCAACTAGGGAATTGGACATCGTGAATGTGGCCGACCTCTAGTAATTTTTCTATTTCTACTCAGACGATTTGGTTCTGCTTCGAGCTGAAGTCCCTCTTCCTCTGCTTTACCAACAGGGCATCCGGTTGGACATGCAGTTCGTGCTGTGCTACGCTCGCGCGAGATACCCCGGAGCTCGTGAGTCAACCAAGCAAACACATTAGGGTTTTGCCTAAGGCAGGCCACCAACTCGGTTTTCCTTGCATCAGTAAGATCGGTAACAACGAAAGTTGTGGCTTTTGATCAACTGGGGTGGATCTAGACCTACCCTTTTTTATCGTAGACCAATGCAGGAGGCTCTTCCAAAATCACATTTACCTCCAATCACTAGGTCTTTCGGGCGGCCTTTGACTTGAATTTAACCATTTCGATGTAGCATCACCGAGAGATCGATTGGTCGCCTTTGACTTCACACATCAAATTATCTATCGGGAACTTGATCTTCTAACAAAAGGTGGACACTACAACTCGAAACTCATTCAAGGGTGGTCGACTCAATATCACGTTGTAAGCAGACAGTACATCCACCATGATAAAGTTTGTGGCCCTTGTCCACTTGAGAGGCTCCTCTCTGAGTGATATGGCTAGTTGAGCCTAGCTATTAGCAATACCTCATTACCCATGAACCCATACAATGGAGTTATCATGGGCTGAAAGTCACTCCGGTCGATTTGTAGCCGGTCAAACTCCTTCTTGAAGATGATATTCACTAAGCTACCTGAATCTACAAAAGTTTAGTGAATAGTATAATTAGCTATTACCGCTCGGATGATCAAGGCATTGCCGTGAGGGACGTTCACTCCCTCTATCTGGTCCCTTGGTCCTCTCCTTACTGATCCCACAGCATGTATCTCCAATCACCAGACGTGCGATTTCCTGGTCTTGTTGGAATCACCATCAGTTAGCCCTCCGGCGATCATTTCGATGTCACCCCGAGCGACAATGCTTCAGTTTTCCTCCTCCCGAGCTGAAGATCAAGCCCACTCGGCGATAATCCGGGTAGGACTCACATTACCTCTACGTTGAGGCTAGTCTTGATGCTGCTCGGTCGTCAACCTTTCTTCTTCTTGTTGTCCACCTGATCTGCGTTGATGATGCCAATCAGGAGAAGGTGACCGATGACGATATCCTTAAGGAGCCGATGAACTTGAAATTGGCCTCAAGTCATAGCAGTCTCGGGTGTTATATGTCGCCTAGTGATGGTACGAGTAGAACATCAGTGTCCAAGACCTATCATTCGTTGGCTTCAGTCGCTCTGCTTCTACATGTTGCACAGCATGGGCCTGGGGCTCCTGGTATGGTTGAGTTGCTCCCGCTCGGGGGCTCTTTGGTGGTTGATGGCTACTGGCTGGTCGACGTTCAGGGGGGGGAGTGATAGGTTCGACGGGCACTTCCTTCCTTAATGCTGCTTGGGTCTCCTCCTCGTTGATGTATTCGCTGGCGCACTTGAGTAGATGGTCGAAGTTTTTTGACAACTTCTGGATGAGTGAGTGAAAGAATTTGCCCTCTGTAAGTCCTTGCGAGAAGACACTTACCAATATCTCCAAGGTGATCGATGGGATGTCCATGGTCACTTAGTTGAACCTCTTGATGTAAGCCCTCAATGCCTCCTTGGGCCCCTTGCTTCACAACGAACAAGTTAACATTCATCTTCTGGTAACAATGGTTGCTAGCAAATGGTCCAAAAATGTCATTCAGAAATCCTTGAAGTTGTAGATTGATTCGATCGGCAGACGTCTAAACCACCTCTGTGTTGATCCAGAAAGAGTGCTGAGTAACTTGACACTTTACTCTATTGGTGTACTAATGGAGCGTGACCATGTTATTAAACTTGATCAGATGATTCTTTAGGTCGGTTGTCTCATTGTACTCCCCGATCGTTAATGACGTGTAATGTCATGGTAGTTGGTCATCTAGGATCTCTTGGGAGAATTTCTTGTTTATCCGTTCGGGGAAATCATTGAGCCTTGGTGACTTTCCCTTTCGACCGTCCTAGATAGGCACGTCGTTCGAGGAGGATCCTTGCTCTCTATCCGCTCGGCCTTGTTCCTCTGAAGGGATGTGAAACAACGCTCGGTGAAGGGGAATCAACGTATTTGGTACATCTCCATATGTGCCGGTCGACTTATTGTTTGCCCTCCGAGTGGAAATATTTTCTACTCGGTCTCTGTGGCCGGCCTACTGGCCTATTGCTGATGCTACAGGTTCATTTGCTTGGTGCTCGGCCATTGCTTGCTATTGCTACTCTACCATCTTGGTCACCCGTGCTTGTATCTGTTGGAACCCCAAGGTATTTTGATGTGATCAAACAAGCTAAGTTAGGTCCTGAGTTTGTCTAACCCTCGTGTCTAAGTGTGCAGGAACTTAGGAACATAGGAAGTCGAGCGGAAGACGCGGCTAGTGAGAAGGACGGTACGGGAGAGAGCTGACGGGCTCGGTGCATCCGAGAGACGAGGTGACCGCGGAAGAGTACACCAGTGGACGAGAAGAACATGCGCGACGTTCGAGGGACGAGAAACCGGGAAGAAAGGCTGCTCGAGGAGAAGGTCAAAACTTGGGTTCGGGTGAGCCCTATTCCGGATGGCCGAGATCACCCAAGCTAGCGGAGTTGGAGCGAAAGACCCGGACCGAGGCGGGACTGAACCAAAGAAGAGGTCCCGGACAAAAAGTCAACAAATGTTGACTTTTTGCTCCGGGGCGCCCGGACCTGGATTTTGACCAGGATCGCGTCAAACACGATCTGATCGTTGGGGGATAAAATTTTATCCCCCCAGGGCGCCCGGAACCCTTTCGGGGCGCCCCGACCAGTGCTATAAATATAACACTGATTTGCACAGTCAAAGCATCTCACTTGTAATCAGTTTTCTCTGTGCTTTCATTTCTGTTTCTTTTATTTGTGCTGTCAACGCTGTAAAGAAGCTACTCCGCCCGAAGGAGATCATCAGATAGTGTGCTTACTTTTCTTGGATTAGCAATCCCCTGATTGCAAACCAAGTAAATCTCTTGTGTCTGCTCTTTTCTTTTAGTCTCCTAGTTTTATTATTACAAGTGTCTTTTAAATTAGTTGAATATCCAAGAAAGGTTTTTGGTTTAATTTTTGTAGGGCAATTCACCCCTCCCCTCTTGCCGGCCACCAAAGGGACCAACAGTATCAGCATGTCCAATGCTTCCTTCGTCAACGTCACGGTCATAAGTCGTCCAACGTTCTCCATCTTCATGTCTCAAATACAGGTTAAGTTTTCATAGACAACACCGATATGATCCTATCCAAAAACGGTGAAGACAACTAGCTAGGGATGTGACTCTATGGTTGAACGTGTGAAGATTCCGCTCCGCTTTGCAAAACCAAGAACTTCAGTGCTAGGCTCCTCAGCGTTGCCCCTTTGACGCTCAAGTCAGTCATCGACAATAGTAAATAACGAAGAGAACTATAACAACGAGAGTGTAATCACAAATAACGCATACCTCTGTCAGTGCATGGACCCCCTTTATATGATGCTCTAGTAGTGAACGTGCACGTTTCTCAAGGTGCGTACATATTTTCCCAACTGTCTTATGAAAAGACAAGTCAGAAAAGTGTCTCTAACACTTTTCCTTAACAAGGCGTACAAATCTCTGACATGACAATAGAAACTTCAGATGCACAATTTGTCTGTTGACCATATCCTGTTGTCAGCGGCACTAACTCCCAGAAGGATATGATGAGCTAAGCGAGGGGTCCCCCTATTTGGCCGAATGGGAGAGCCGCTTGATTAGGATTCCTCGCCTGGTCACTTTAGGTTGTTCTTCTCCACGGTCGCTCGATTCGGTAGGTTGTTCTTCATACGGTCGGACAAGCGATCCACTCGGACTAGCCCTTATAGGATCGTCACAATTGCGAACATCTGTTCTTCTCTCTTTAGTCTCCAGCTATCGGCGCGCTGTCTATTACCTGGCCAGACTAGCAATTTGGTCGGACGAGCCTTCGGGCCAATCATCCCTTCAGGCTTGGTCGGGTCGTTGCCACCCGCTCGACCAACTCTGGTGACTTGACGATTTCATATTTTTAACCACCTTGACTTTGACCTCCACGTCGACTGTTTTTCCCACCTTTGACTCATCCTCAGCTGACTCCTTTTATCACCACATTAAAATAAAATGAATTTAAAGATAATTCAAATACTTTATAAATTTATTAAATTAGTCTATGGCAATCCGTAATTACTTCGTTAAATTAAAATTATGTTATAATAAAATATGATCTATTAATTCTACATTACAACTAAACGGTGGAGTAAAAGAACCGTTATGCTTTCTTAGACCGGCCAAAGGCTTGGATACGACTTCAATTTTAAGATAAAGTGATAAATGCATGACTCTTTTACATCACATGTGTCTACTTTGATATTAATCTTTAAAATATCCGAAATCTATTAACAAAAGTCTACTAGTGTTAATGGTCAGAGTTGCACCAATAATGGTCGACAGTTGGACATGGTGATCAATTGCAACTAAATGGATAACAAATTTAGCCGTTAAGCCTAGAGATCCAGCTGCATGCTTAAACCGACAACAAAGAAACGTAAAATAAATTGAATTAACCAATTATATACTAACGAGGAGGATTAAATTTAGTCTAGTCGACAAATTTTTTTATTTTTTTCCTTTGGTTTACAAGTGTGAACTGTCGAATAACCCTGCCGAATTAGGCCATTTTGTTGGAAAATCCTTGTTTAGTCTTTAAACTAGAGTTGATAAATTAGACTTATTTTAGGTTTCCAGCTGCAAGGAAGTTGCTAAAGTAGCGCAATTCCTTGCTTCTCGATCGTCTAATCCATCAGTTAAACTCTAAAAAGCTGATTTAAAAAGACGGTGGAATATTGGAAGAGGTGCAGATACGCCATGGCGAACTCGGGGCCTCAGAAATGCCGGCAGCTGCAGCGCTACACCAGCTGTGGAAGCCGCCTTATCGTCGGGCAATCAATTAACTTAATTATTGATTGGTAATTACTCAATTAATCTTTGGTTCTCTGTTACATTTTCTAAATTGTTAATTAGCTCATCAGGTGCATTCCGTACAAGATCAAGAATAAGGAGGCGGCATGCGACATAATTCCTCATCAATCTGTCGAGGTTCTCGTTGTCAGCTCCACCAAGAAACGAGCTGAGATCATGTTCCCTAAGGTAGTTGCCGATCGAAAACAAATTATTGGTAGGCTAAATGTACGTAATCAACTAATAACGATGATCTGGGCATGCTCCAATCGATGCTATTAATATATAGGGAGGTTGGGAAGCCGATGAAACGATGATCCAGGCAGCCTACCGGGAGACGTACGAGGAAGCCGGTGTGCTGGGAATCGTTGAGGTCGCTTCCAATTTTCTGTTGAATTATAATTATATATATAGTTAATAATCAATTAGTCGTTGATTGAGATAATACGTAATTAACGATAGGGTAATCTTGGAAAATGGAGTTACAAGAGCAAGAGCAACGATAACAGGGATCGCGAGGCCGTCATGTTCGCTTTTAACGTTAAAGAGGAGGTCATCTATTGGCCTGAGGGAGCTCTGCGAACTCGAAAATGGGTAATAGAATCGATCAATTAATTTTAATAATATTAATGGTTGTTGCATACTGGTATATATACATACCAGTTTGAATATTGTAGTTAATTTATTAAATAGATGAGCGTGGAAGAAGTGATGGCGGAGTGCAAGCATGTGTGGATGAAGGAAGCATTAGCCAGATTCGTATTCTGTCTCTCTAGTTCCATAACCAAAACAGATGATGATGATGGTGGTGGTGTCGGAGGCTCACTGGATCATCATTAGACAGAGAAGATTCACACAACTGATGCTATTTCTACTGATGCTAAAGAAATAGTGATCACTGACGACGTTGATTGACTCCTGCGTGCTTGTACTTTTCCTACAAGTGTTTGCTAATTGGTAGAATATGAGAGTAGGCATTAGTTATTCTTTATTTCTTTTATTCATAAAAGAAGGGCAAGCAACCCAAATTTGTCCATGACATGTACATAATGAAATTAATTAATTAACAAGTTGATGATCTATGTTAAATAACAGTATATTTTACTGTTAGATTATATATATACATTTATATTATTTTTAAAAAATATTTTACATAATATATCTATATATGTATCTTAATAATATCATTTATCCTTAATTACATAAAATTTAAATCAATAGAGGTAAATGAATATGACATATATCAAATATATATTAAAAGAAAATATGTTTAGAATTTTGAAATAAGTAATAATGATATGATGCATGTATAGCATAGCATTCTTCTGGGTTATGGCATGGTGCTATGATAAAAAACTAAACGGTGGAATGAGAATCTTAGATAATAAGAGTTCAAATTTTACATAGAATACATTATATCAGGGGAGTTTGAAAAACTTATGACACCAGATTGTCTATCAAAAATTTATTTGTATTTTTTAATTTATCCTACTGATCATTAAAAAAATTTCATGGGATAAATTAATCATCTTTAGAATTAGTTAAATTATAAGAATTGAATATTTGAATTATAAAAAGAAATTTGCATGAGATGACAATTATCAAATGCACGTATCAATTTCTCATAATATGAAACCAAAAGATAAATATCATGGCAGAATTTGAAATAACATGTAAAACACAGTAGCATGAATATACAATCATATACAGTAAGAATTAAAAACATACTGATACATGGCATATATAATCATGTATTAATAGCAAACATGTCCTCTCGAGGCGGTGCGATGATTAAGACATAGGGTGTTGTCATATGAAGTCTTGAGGTCGAAATTCGACGTGATCGAGCATAACCTCCCTCATGTCTTGACCATTTGTACTAATGACTAATAGCGACCTGTGATTTACTTCCTCCGTGTTGACCTAGGGACGAGTTGGTGGGAGTGCTGGGGGCGAATGAAACGTCTTTTGCCACATGTATTAATAGCAAACATGCATGACATGATAAATATTATGACAAGCAAGGCATGGTAAATATAGATAGGAAAATGTAAAAATTTTAAGAGTCCTATGGCGTTATCATCTAATATTGTGCTAACTACCAAATTTGACACAAGTGTATATATGACTCCCTCGAATACGTCAAATTCCAATCTTGGCATACTGTCAGACTTTCTAATGTGCCAATTTTAATAGACTTAGACTCAATTCCTATTAACACACACTTAGAACCTTCTAGAATAGGAAGTTTCATTTTTAAGGTACCTCGAGATGTATATCAATTTTATCATGGTTGTATTACCTAGCCTTCTAATTTAAGTTAACGCATCTTATACTTATTTAGTGTAAAAGGATCACATTTTTGTTGGTCACCTAATAACTGTCTAGAGGAGGAATGAATAACTTTGAAAATAAAAGAATACCTTTCGTGAACTTATAACTTGATTAAAACAAAACATTTGTAAAAAAAATTAAGAAGTAAATTAATTAAGGATAGAGACACGGAAATTTACTTGGTTTATAATCAAAAGATTACTAATCCAAGGGAAGTAAAGCTTACTATGAAGATCTCCTTTGGGCGGAGTAACCTCTTATAACATTGACAGCTCACACAGTAGTAGAACAGAAAAAAAACTCGTTTACAAATATTGTTCTTTGACTACTGAAATTAGGGTTGTATTTATAGCACTGATCCAGACATCTGGAAGGGTTTCGGACGCTTGGGTGTGAATAAAATTTTATCCATGACGCAACAAATAGCGACAGTTTGGCAAGTGATAGGTTTTGTGGTCCGAGCACTTGGACCAGGTCCGGGCACCCGAATCGGGCTGAACCAGCCCTCGACTAGGGCGCAAGATCAGGGTGCCCTAGCTAACGCAGGGGTCCGGGCGCTTGGACCATAGTCAACAGACTTGCTAACCTTTTCGTTCGGGCTCTCGCTCCGGCTCCGCTTGCTTGGGTGATTTCAACCATCCGGAATAGGGTTCACCCGAATCCATTTTCCGACCTTCTCAAGCAACCTTCCCCTCCGGCTTCTCATCCCTCGGAAACACCTCACGTTTCCTTCTCGTCCACCAGTGTACTCTTCTACAGCGCCTCGCCCCTCAGACACACCGAGACCGTCGACTCTCTCCCATGTCGTTCTTCTCGTTAGTTGCGTCTTTCGACTTCCTGTGCACCTAAATTCTTGTATACTTAGACACAAGACATCAAACTACAACAGGACCTAACTTGACTTGGTTTAATTTTAATTTAAGATTTAATTTTAATTTTAATTTAAGGTTTAGTTTTAATTTTAATTTTAAGTTTTAAGTTTTAATTTTAATTTTAATGATCTAATCATCTCACCCGTCTATATTTTCAATCAAAGAATCCTATAATTTTGCGAGATGAGTTAAGTTTGAATTTCAAGGTTTGGTTTAACTTGTATTAGATTCAAGTTTAACTTTGATCTAACAAGTAAGCATTTTTTGGATAAATGTCTTGGCTGTGATGAGTCATTTGGACATCATTAGAGTAACTACGTGCTTTGAAATTTTCTAAATAGTCTTACTCACTAAACTTAGTATAAAACTTTGGTCTAACCAGCTAGGATTAGTAAGGCCCGGGGTAGTTTCAGTTAGTTTCACTAAGTAAAATACACTAGGTCGAAGTCATATCTTCCTAGACATGCATAGACAGAGTTTCCTTAACCTATTATCATCTCAAACTTATTCAATACTATTTGTCAAGTTAAATTTTATCCCTTGTTTAATTAGTCCTAATTACCTTATCGAATAAACTATTATTTTAGATGTGCCAACTAATTTAGTATCTCCTCCTGAATTATTGAACCTCTATTTTAAGTTTTTGATTTTAGTTTAGACTTGCTATTTTTTTATTAATTAATTTTATAATTAAAAGATACTTGATTATAGCTTGATTTTTGGAGTTTAAGTTTTAAATTTGATTTAGACTTAGTAACCTAAGTCTAAATTTTGTATGTTGATAAAATTATCAATAATTTTTACTATTTTATCAAGTTTATTTTTCAAAAGATTATTTTATTTTTCTAAATTTTTAAAACTTGAGGATAACTTTTTAAACTTTGAAAGATTATTAAATGATTTTGAATTAACTTGATTAGTTAAATTAATTTATTTGTTTGAGTAAGCATACATATCTAATTTCTAGGGAGAATCTAAATTTGAGCAGTAGTGATTATCTAAGTTACTAGCATATGTAAAAAAATGGGTTTTTTTTATGTATTGTAAACTCACTAACCTTTGCTCCCCTTAGATCCTTAGGTCTTTTTTCTGGACATTGATGTTTGTAGTGCCCCATCTTTTTACACTTGAAGCATTAGATGTGCTCTTTCCCTTTCTGGACTTTTGGTATTAATTTCTCCTTTGCCTCCGGTTGTGTGGTTTGAGTCTTATAAGTGAGGCACTTACTTTTGTAATGTCCTCTTTCACTACATTTAAAGCCTGCTATATGATCTTTAACTTTCAAATTTACTAATTGACCTTTTGAATCCTCATTAGGATTCTCCTCCTTGTCCATCATCGTCTTAGATTCGAATTCTAATTTTTGCTCTAACTCAAATTCAGATCCTTCTACCTCCTCCTTTGCCATTAATGCCACGAAGCTAGTCTGGTCTGATTCTCCTAAGTCTGCTTTTGAGGATGACTCTGGGGATTCGGACTAAGATTCGAGCTCGAGTTTGACTTGATCTTCCAGTTATGATAGATCTTCGTGAGGTTCGTTTAGCTAGGTCCAAAAGTTGTAGACATATTTGAATTCTCTGATTCTGCATACAATTTTATTAGGCAATAATTCTAAAATAAAATTTATTATCTTTTGGTTTGCTTCTGAATTTTGGGTGGATCTTTTCAATGCTATTCTGCAGTCGAAGTCACCCATCATGATGAAGCACTCCATCTGATGCTTCCATATTATGAAGTAATTAGTTTCTTATGGTGGAGGTTCATGAATGCTTCGTCCTTCGCTTTGAGCCATTTGAATTATCTTGCAAAACAAACTTAAGAGAAGAAATGTCCCAAGCCTAGGTCTTAGATTAGCAGAGTGTGAGGTAAAAAGAAATATCGAATACTCGAGTGGTGTTGCACTAACTTCAAGTTAAAACCAAACGAGAAATAATTATCTAAAGAGGTAAACTTTACTAATTCAAATAAAATACAAAAAACTAAAATTCAGAGTAGAACCAATTAAAATAGTTCTCCTGGCTTGATTGGTGGTTGTACCAATTCAGAGCAGAACCTTGCTCTGATACCACTTGTTGGATCGTGATGCACATGAGAGGGGGGTGAATCATTTGGTTTTAAAAACTTTTTCTTTTCTATTTTGAAAACGAGCATAGTAGAAAACTAAACATGAAAATAAAAACTTGGTCGATTTTACTTGGTTCGGAGCCTTCGGCGACTCCTACTCCACAACCCAAGTCCCGCGGACTTATCAATGAGTAATCAACTAATAACCTCTTCTAGAACCGCCGAAAGAGGGGATCGAGTACAAAAAGAATAGGAAAAAGTATAATACACTAAACTTTTCCTTTTGCAATAATTAAGTACAGAACTAACTTCGTTACCAAACATTTTCGAAGATGATCGGATCACACTCAGTGTTGGACGACTTTTCAGTGATAGTCAGATGCCATAGTGTTGTAGCAGAGTAGCAGCAGGAAGTCAGAGCAGTCGGAATGTCAAACGGATGTGTAGAAGCTTGTAGAAGAGATAATATCAAAGCTTTGGTCGAATGCCTCTATTATAAGGGATGGAAGGTGCCTTCCATAGCACTGAAGGCGCCTTACATAGGCAAACTTTTATCTCGACAAATCTGATCCTTATCGTCAACGAAGCCTTCTGCTTTATCCGACTGAAGGCGTCTTCCAAACTCCCAAAGGCGCCTTCCATGAACAGTACTCAAGGTGCCTTTCGTCGCTTGGAAGGCACCTCGGGTACTGTTCATCCGAGCCATTTTGTTCTCATTTTCCCTACAAAATGTGTTAGTGCAACACAAACAAAATATATCCTATAAGACAAATTTAGCACAATAAGAATAAGCAGTAATAATTAGTTCCTATCCTTCCAAAACTAGGAACTAGTCAAGGTCTCAATTTAAGTTTTCAAAATGAGTCTAAATTGGATTGATGCCTACTATCCCCTCAACCGGGACGTATCCTCATTGAGTCACTCTCCTTCAGTGACTTACCTCCACTTATTTGTCAAACATCTACTCCTCCAGACATGTTTGGACTTTCTCTGATCTTTCTTAATATCTGACCAAGCTGATCTACTAAGATTTACTTGTAACACTAAGTTAACACAATAGATAAAATAATAAAGTAAAACAGTGTTAACATATTTCAAGATTCATTGGTCTAGTTGGTCACACATATTTGGAGTTTACTTCTCCAAGACTTCTTATTACCTAGGGTTACCTCTCCCTAGGGTTGCCTAGCTTTACTTATCAGGACTTCCATTGCCTAGCTTCACTCAACAAGACTTCCACCACCTAACTTCACTCACTAGGATCCGACTTCACTCACTAGGAATTCCAGCACCTAGTTTCACTCACTAGGATCTGACTTCACTGACCAAGACTTCCACCACCTAGCTTTACTCACTAGGGTCCGACTTCACTCAACAAGGCTTCCACTACTTAGCTTCACTCACTAGGATCTAGCTCCACTCACTAGAATTTCCACTACTTAGCTTCACTCACTAGGGCCCGACTTCACTCACTAGGACTTTCACTTGCCTAACTTCCAGTTAGGACTAGTCACTCAGTAGATTTCTCACTTGCCTATCCTTTAGTTAGAACTTATCCTTGCTAGTCATCTAGTCCTGACTAGACTTCTCTCTTCCAAACATCAAGTCCTATTTGGATCGACCCTTGGTAAAACTGACCTGACTTAAGTACATTGTTAAATATTAAAATCCTAGAGGTCGATTATACCAACACTTAGACTTGGGACCCAAGCGTTCCTTGTCCTTTGATTGATATTTTCTATCTAATCTTGGGTTTTAGTTCATTGACCCACTAAACTCAGTTTCTTTTAGGATCTTTTCTAAGGTATCAAGTCTTGATTTTCCTTTCTTTGTTCTTTGATCTCAAGTTTTTCAGTCATAACATGAATTTTCCTAAGGCTATCCAATATGGGAACATATGACTTCCTATCCTCGTAGTATCTAGTCATAAGATCAAAATATCTAGTTTGAGCATGCTTTTTATCATGATAAAACATGACATTATACATGGCAGGATAACTAAATGATACCTCAAATTTTACCTTAGAAGCCCCCCCCTTTCATCTTTGCTTTTATCCTTATGCCACTTTGGTAGTCTTCTATTTTGGCATTGATTTCGATAGTGCCCTTGCACATTTTATATAAAGCACACTATGCGCTCATTCACTTTGTATACTAGGAGCATTTCTCTTTGATTGCCTCCTTGCCTTTGGGTGCCTCTTGAGTCTTTTCTATTGCTAAGGTGGGAAACTTATTTTTGCAGTGTCCTCGTTTCCTACATTGCAAGCACACAATATGGTATTTATTTTATAAACTAAAATGGGTATACCTTCGAGTATAGATTCCTTAATCCACATAGGGATTACATTATCCTCTTCCTCATAACTTGAGGGAGTGGATGGTAGGTAATAACAAACATTTTAATGTATTACTGTTGCTCTCATGCTTAACGTTTCATCCTTGTGTAGCCCCTAGGGCGTAATGCAGATGGTGGGCGCATGATATCTATAGCGTAATGGTCAGGTGTCGATTCTCAAGAACTGATGACCTGAGATTTACCCCATCATGCACCTAATACCTATGTACCTATATTTACCTCTCTCCATATCCATTGGGCCAACACTAGGATGACCATTAAGGTAGTGGATCTATTTTTTTTTATCCTTGTGTATGCTTAAATTCATATTTATATTATATTATGAACAAGGATATATTTTTTTCTTTAATTCAAGTCCTTTCTAATTTATTGCATTATGTCTAAAATATCAATGTACCTTGTTTTGAAGGCGTCAAATGAGGGCTCAAACGCACAAAACAGAACCTAACATGGCCTGACCGTGTCCCCTGACACGGCCTGGCCATGCCCCCTGACATGGCCTAGTCATGTCCCCTAACACAGCTTGGTCGTGCCCCCTGACACGGCATGGTTGTGTCCCTTATTGGAAGCCAATCAAACGTGATCAAAAGCTGACCTCAGTAGCCAACATAGTAAGGTTGTGTTAAGGAACAAGACCATGGCGTGTGGTGGCTAGGATCAAAGAGAGTTGGTTCACTTGGAGGAAGAGATCCACAATTCTTTCAACTCAGAGCTAGGGCACATAGAGCATCTTCCTCCTCCTCTCCACCTCACACAAGCCACCAAGGAACCAACATCCATTAATTCCATCCTCAACCATCGGCCATCCACTTCCTTCCTCAGCCACTAACACCCCTCAATGGATCCATCTCTGTCCATTGAAGAGAAGAGATAAAAGGGGCTTCCCTCCATTATCTCTATCTATGAACTAATATTAATTAATTTGAACAATCCCCGATAATAACATCAAAATTTTAATGGGCAAAATCCGCAAGTGTACATCTGTCATCAAGTAATAAAATATCAATCTCATAGGGACTATAAACTTGAGTATCAATCTGAATCACGAAGTAGATTATCTAGACAATAAAAAATTCTAAGGGTTTAGAAAGAAAGGAAATGAATCGAGAAAACATGAGAAATCTTAGGAGAAATTTAGTCTTGGGGAGCAATTATAGGATTTTGGTTTCACCTTGATGATTATTAACACCCTAAAAACTATTCACTCTCTCACTTCAATATTTATACACATGTAGGTGGTCTTATCCCGAGGTAATTGGTATAGACTTTTAGAATTATACCGACGTACTTGTTGGAACTCCATGGTAGTTTTGATATGATCAACTATGTTAAGTTAAGTCCTGTCATGTTTGATCCTTCCATCTAAGTGTGTAGGAGCTTATGAACACAAAAAGTCGAGCGGAAGATGCAGCTAGCGAGAAGGATGACACGGGAAGGGAGTCGACGGGCTCGATGCATCCGAGGGACGAGGTGCTACGGAAGAGTACATCGATGAACGAGAAGGATGTGTGTGACGTTCCGAGTGACGAGAAGCCAGAGCAGAAGCCTACTCGAGGAGAAGATCGAGAAATGGGTTCAGGTGAGCCCTATTCCGGATGGTTGCGATCACCCAGGTGATTGGAGCAGTAGAAGAGCAAAAAGAAAGCTGGAAATACTGCTGGAGGCGCCTTCAAAGGGAGTTGAAGGTGCCTCTGCGCGCCTTCGCACCTTCACTGTGGAAGGCACCTTCTATGGCTGGAAGGCACCTTCGATGAACTGTATGAAGGCGCCTTCTAGCCCTATGGAAGGCCCTTTCGATCAGGCTGAGTTTAGCCATTCCCAAAGGATAAAGCTTTATCTTTTGGCACCTCACTAGAGGCACCTTCCAGCCTGTTGGAGGCTCCTTCCAGTCACGGATAAGATTTTCTAAGGGCTATAAAAAGACCTCTGGACCTAGGAAATAGACATCAACTCTAGTATTCATTTTCTAGCACATTTATGAGCTTTTAACGAGTGTAATAGGCTTCTCTGCCTACATAAAGGAGATCTTTTTAATGCTTTCTTTTGCCTTGGATTAACAACCACCTAGGTTGTAACCAAGTAAGTCCTTTGTATCTCTTATTTAATTATTTGTCTAATTTCCTTTTATAAGTGTGCTACTAATCTGAGTTAAAAAATTGAGAAGATATTACTTTTTATTTTTGATAGGCAATTCACTTCCTCAAACTGGTCGCCAAGGGTCCCAACAATACTTATCCAAACACAATGCCTAATGATCCGACGGTAAGAACAGGGGGCCCCGGTTTTGGGGAGTCAACGTCACGTGGAAGTCAAAGGGTCAGGTGGCCGATCGGAGATGAGTGGGTCGAACGCCCGACCAGTTGACCGGTGTCTAACTAATGGCAAAAGGCGCCCCAGCAGGCAGCTGGGCCCCGGCGCTCATGGTACAGGATCGTAGGGCCGAGTGGAGGGCACGCTCGGCCGAAGACATGAGGTAGCATACTGCTAACAGTCTCCACAAAGCACATTACCAAGAATCTCCCAAGT
Organism: Zingiber officinale; assembly: GCF_018446385.1. Lineage (NCBI taxonomy): Eukaryota > Viridiplantae > Streptophyta > Magnoliopsida > Zingiberales > Zingiberaceae > Zingiber > Zingiber officinale. The sequence goes on along the minus strand of NC_055997.1, from coordinate 133,553,247 downwards.
AGACCACTATAGGTGTTCGGCCGGACGTAAGGCAGAGGCTGGCTGGTCGGACGCCCGGCCGGGATCAAGGGGAAAAGGACAAGGGACATCTTTTTCTGACAGCGGGCATGTTCTACGTTTAGGCCATACTCCAATCTTACGACAGGGGTTCCGCTGTCCCATCGAAGACGTGCTTGGACTGTAGCAGTATGGGGTCAGGTAAGCTCACTGACAGGCCCTTACTGGGGTATGGGATGAGGACACGTGTACACCTCGGTATGTGTGCACCTGCTTCTCCAGAGCCCTATATAATGACCCTCATCCTTCGCCGGAGGTACGCGTTCTACGATTCTTAGAGCCACTTTCTTGTTGAGCTTTGCCTGACTTGAGCATCGGAGGGTCGTCGCCGGGAACCCCTTCCTGGTCCGACTTTCTTGCATGTTCGCCGGAGGACCGTACGACCGGTCGGAGATCCACGTCAGCGACTCGGAGAGCGCCACGTGCCCAACGTCCGTTGATTCAGCGTTCAGACAGGATCAATTTGGCGCCGTCTGTGGGAACGCTCCTGCATCCGATCGGAAGCAATGGACGAAACTGGACGACAACACTCATGGATGCTCTCCATAGAGGAACTCGACGCTCTGATCGAAACACGAGCAGCTAAGCTTGTGGAACAACAAAAGCAGAAGTCGCAAGCCGAGCAGATTGAGCAACAAGCGACATCAGCATCAGGGGGCCGAGCGGAAGCACCGACTGCCACAGTTCCATTTCCCTCAAAAGCAGATACTTCATCTCCTGAATTCAACTTATAGCAAGCCCCTCCTTCTGGAACCTCAAGAGCGGGAGTTTGATGTCAGGCGATGGATCGACCACATACGAGGAAGCTGGGTGGACGAGCTGCCGAGCGGATGAAGATGGATTGGGACTTGGATCAACCATGAAGCGCAAATTATCTCCAGCCTTTCCAGGGCAGGGTGAAAGGTGCGCCAATGTAATGTATGTTGTGTATTTTCCATTTGGCTGTATATTCGAAATGCAGGAAGCAAAATGTTAAAAAAACGCAATTGGCATTATCGGCCGAGCGGCCTATCTCCATGATATATAAATTCCGAGCCACCGACTCAATGTCGAAGACCCCGTGCCGATCGGCCTGGCGTATAGTTACACGAGGCAAAAGCTCGATGGCGAAGACCCAGTGCCGATCAGCCGGGCGTATGGTTACACGAGTCAAGCTCGATGGCGAAGATCCCATGCCGTTCGGCCGGGCGTAAAAATTATCCGAGCCAAGTCATCGAAGACGAAGACCCCTCGCCGCTCGGTAGGGCGTATATCGGCAGTGTTAAAGTTAGCCTTAAAGGCCGTCGAGCTCCAACGTTAAAAATCGAGAGACGAGCCGGCGTCTATAAACCATCCGAGCGGAAGACCGTCGAGCTCCGACGTTAAATATCGAGAGACGAGCCGGCGTCTATAAACCATCCGAGCGGAAGACCGTCGAGCTCCGACGTTAAAAATCGAGAGACGAGCCGGCGTCTATAAACCCTCCGAGCGGAAGACCGTCGAGCTCCGACGTTAAATATCGAGAGACGAGCCGGCGTCTATAAACCCTCCGAGCGGAAGACCGTCGAGCTCCGACGTTAAATATCGAGAGACGAGCCGGCGTCTATAAATAAGCCGAGCGGAAGGCCGTCGAGCTCAGACGTTAAATATCGAGAGACGAGCCGGCGTCTATAAACTTTCCGAGCGGAAGACTGTCGAGCTCCGACGTTAAAAATCGAGAGACGAACCGGCGTCTATAAACCCTCCGGCCGGAAGACCGTCGAGCTCTGACGTTAAAAATCGAGAGACGAGACGGCGTCTATAAACCCTCCGAGCGGAAGACCGTCGAGCTCCGACGTTAAAAATCGAGAGACGAGCCGGCGTCTATAAACCCTCCGAGCGGAAGACCGTCGAGCTCCGACGTTAAAAATCGAGAGACGAGCCGGCGTTTATAAATCATCCGAGCGGAAGACCGTCGAGCTCCGACGTTAAATATCGAGAGACGAGCCGACGTCTATAAATAAGCCGAGCGGAAGGCCGTCGAGCTCCGACGTTAAATATCGAGAGTCGAGCCGGCGTCTATAAATCTTCCGAGCGGAAGACTGTCGAGCTCCGACGTTAAATATCGAGAGTCGAGCCGGCGTCTATAAATCTTCCGAGCGGAAGACTGTCGAGCTCTGACATTAAAAATCGAGAGACGAGCCGGCGTCTATAAATAAGCCGAGCGGAAGACCGCCGAGCTCCGACGTTAAATATCGAGAGCGAGCGGCCTACCCTCGAGCGGAAGATTGTCGAGCTCGACGTTAAATATCGAGAGGAGCCGCGTCTATAAACCCTTGACGGAAGACCGTCCGAGCTCCGGCGTTAAAATCGAGACGAGCCGTCTATAAATCATCCGAGCGGAAGACTGTCGAGCTCCGACGTTAAAAATCGAGAGACGAGTCGGCGTCTATAAACCCTCCGAGCGGAAGACCGTCGAGCTCCGACGTTAAATATCGAGAGACGAGCCGGCGTCTATAAACACTCCGAGCGGAAGGTCGTCGAGCTCCGACGTTAAATATCGAGAGACGAGCCAGCGTCTATAAACCCTCCGAGCGGAAGACTGTCGAGCTCCGACGTTAAATATCGAGAGACGAGCCAGCGTCTATAAATAAGCCGAGCGGAAGGCCGTCGAGTTTCGACATTAAATATCGAGAGTCGAGCCGGCGTCTATAAATCTTCCGAGCGGAAGACTGTCGAGCTCCGACGTTAAAAATCGAGAGACGAGCCGGCGTCTATAAATAAGCCGAGCGGAAGACCGTCGAGCTCTGACGTTAAATATCGAGAGACGAGCCGGCGTCTATAAACCATCCGAGCAGAAGACCGTCGAGCTCCGACGTTAAATATCGAGAGACGAGCCGTCGTCTATAAATAAGCCGAGCGGAAGACCGTCGAGCTCCGACGTTAAATATCGAGAGACGAGACAACGTCTATAAATAAACCGAGCGGAAGACCGTTGAGCTCTGACGTTAAATATCGAGAGACGAGCCGGCGTCTATAAATCATCCGAGCGGAAGACCGTCGAGCTTCGACGTTAAATATCGAGAGACGTTCCCGGCTCAGTACCCAAAGGTACATCAACATCAAGCAAACAACTTCTTTTGTCAAAGTAGGACATATTCGGCCGAGCGAAAAAGTCACACAAAATACTTCGTAAAAAATCTCTTGCAAAATGCAAGTGAGGTGGGATGAGAGGCGATTAACGAGGAGAAGCGGAGGATGGTTTCTTGGATGCGCCGCTCGGCACTACGGACGTCCAGTCAGTCGGACTATGCGCCTCCTTCGACTAGACTTGAAGGAGAGGTATGTGATCCGGTGGTAAGGATGGGGGACCCTCATGGGCGGAGGGTCAAAGACATGTGGAGGTCAACCCCAAGTTCGCGCCGAACAAAGGATGCCGGGCTGAACGGAGGATGCCGGGCCGAACGGAAGGATGTCCTGCCGAACGGAAGGATGCCCTGCCGAACGGAAGGATGCCGGACCGAACGGAAGGATGTCGACCGAACGGAAGGATGCCCTACCGAACGGAAGCATGCCGGGCTGAACGGAAGCATGCCAAGCTGAACGGAAGGATGCGGGGCCGAACGGAAGGACGCAGGGCCGAACGGAAGGATGTCGGGCCGAACGGAAGGATGCCGAGCCGACCTGACATTCGGCCAGGAGCTTCCCAGGCCGGACAGAAGACAACCCGACCATGGGCGGGTTTCCGACGCTCATAGTGAAAAGGGTCACCTGGCCGAGCGGATAGCCCGCTTGGCCGAAGCATAAAGCATCGTTGCCGTGGAACACTCTCAGCCGAGCACCCGGTCGGACCTATACCTACGCCCGGTCGGACCTATGCCTGTCGAGCGGCTGGCCGCTCGGCGCGGGAACAGAAGAGACAAGGACAAAGGGAACATCGGGGGAACATCTCCTGACAGCGGGTATGTTCAACGACCAGGCCATACGCAAGATCTTACAACAGAGGATCCCGCTGTCCCATCATAGATGTGCTCGGATTATAGCAGTATGGTGTCAGGTAAGCTCTTCTGACAAGTTCATACCGAGGTATGGACAGAGGACACGTATGCACCTCGGTATGTGTGCTCGAGCCTCTTCACAGCTCTATATAAAGGGTCATCACCCTTCGCCGGAGGTACGCGTTCTACGATTCTTGGAGCCACTTTCTTGTTTAGCTTTCCCTGACTTGAGCGTCGGAGGGTCGTCGCCGGAAACCCCTTCCTGGCCCGACTTCCTTGCAGGTTCGCTGGAGGACCGTACGACCGGTCGGAGATCCACGTCAGCGACTCGGAGAGCGCCACGTGCCCAACGTCCGTTGATTCAGCGTTCGGACAGGATCACCTAATTTTAGGGTAATATTTCTAAAACAATCACTTTTTTAGGGAAACCCCTATCACGATGCTCCATGGTCCTCTAGATATTATCTCCTACTTCGTGATGCCAAATTGGAGAAAATCCATTAGGTTTTGTGATAGTCAATGATGCCCTCGTGAGATTTTGGACTACTTTCATGAACAACCCTTCACATCTCAGTGTTTTTATGTTGGAGAGTTATGTTTACCTTTCGTTCCTTCCTCCCATCCCATGGGATATGAAGATGCACAATTAATGTCACAATCATAAATGCACAATAAAATTGAATCATGGGTAAACACATCATGTAGTAAAAAAGATGAACAAATATATAAAATAGCATCAACAAGTCAATTAAGCTACTCCCTCACCCTAGAATTATGAGTACTACTCCATGGAGATGGAGTTACAACCAAAAGACAAAGAAAAAGACATTCTACTACTCAAATCAAGGAGAAAATAGAAGAGAAAACTTAGTCGTGTGCTAATCATCATTTTCGAAGGAACTCCAAACTCTACGATGGATGCAATCTCCGATAGCTCCTTGAAAATAGCTCTCCTAGGGTTCCTTGTCACAAGGAAACCCCTTATCATGAGGGGAGACCCCCTTGATCCCTTGATACATTAAACAAGTGCCCCTTTGGTTCCTTTATAGCCTCCAAGGATACAAAAACTAATAAACTTTTGTAACAAATTGGGTGCACTTTACAAAATTTTCACAAAAAATAGGGGGCATCACCACATGTCCATGAAAATAATATTTTGGGACCTAAAACTAAGATTTTATGGTTCCACCCTATATCAAACTGTAGATCTTAGAACGAACTTCGATTTGATAGGTTTTGGGGCCCATGGCTCAACAATAGTCAAATCTTAGGTCTATTTGAAGTTTAGTCTATTGTTTTCATCATAGGATAGCCAAGTACATGGCCATGTTGGCCAATATGGCCTGACTATGTCAAAGGTCGTGATCTCCATGGCCGCTCTATTTACATCTAACTTCGGCTGGAGGAATACACTCGTGGCATAGGATAAGGTTAGACTGTGTTCTTTATTGTAAACTCTTGTTCCAAGGCTTTTTTTTACTCTAATTAAGCTCTGATTTCGTGTCCTATCAATCAAAAAAGTGCAAAGAGAAGTTTTACAAACTAAAAGAGTAAAAACAATACAAAAGAGATGAAATAATGTAAAATATGCTCATGTGACGAAAAAAAATGAATGCAAAACAATATAAAAAATTATATATGAAATACACACATCAATGTCCTATCAAACCATAAATCTTACAATATGCATTAGATATGTTTACCATATTAACATTGAAAGAGTCGAACCTTTTGGTGAGCACATCCATTTTGTTGCAATTAGATCTAGGGAATTCACATCATACTTACCTACTATCTTCGTAGGATTAGCTCGTTTAGTAGTTTAATATTGGTGGTAATTTAGAGCCAAACTCTCTATAATCTCTTCATCTTTCTCTAGTCTCTTATTCATTAGTGCTCGACCTACTGCAGAATTTAAGAATACCTTTGTTGCATAAGAGTTACCAATGTAGAAAGTATGGATGACCAACCACTTCTTAAGTCTGTGATGTGGACATTGTTGTGGGGTCCTTTGAATGAGCTCCATGCCTCAAATAAGGATTCTCTATCCTTTTGTATGAAGCTTGTGATGAGGTGTCTCAAGTGTGGTGTCTTGCTTGGAGGGAATATTTGTTGAGGAACATCTACTCGCACTAATCCCATGTAGAGATGCTTTTCGTTAGAAGTGAATGAAACTACATTTTCACCTTATCTCTCAATGAGAAGGGAAATAGGAGCAATTTAATTGCATATGTGATGTGTGTCAATTATACATGTTTTTAAGTTTCGTTTAGTATATATCTTGTTGCATTGCATGAGCATGATTTACATTTGCATACTCTATTTCTATGTGATTTTATTACTTTTACTCTTTTAATTCAGAGAACTACTCTTTTCTTATTTTAATTGACATGATGCATTTTAAAACATAAATGGAGCTTATTCGACATTGGATCAGACTTGGATAGAAAGAAGCCAAGACACGATCATGACTCAAAGGCATGGTCGTGTCTTTATTAGCCAAGACCAACCATGCAGCATGTTCCATGGTTGACTGTGCCCATGAGACATGGTTGTACCTCGCTCCTAGCAATAAGCTAAAGGATTGAAAAATTAGATCGCGTGAGATATTACAAAAGATCAACAACAATGGCTACAAGTTGTTGTACATTCCTAGTCATTTGAAGACGTCTGATGCCCTAAATGTGAATAACTTGATTCCTTATTCGGTGGATGGTGATGAGGCTACTATGAACTCAAGGGTGAGTTCTTTTCAATTCGAAGAGACTAATGCAGGTTCAATCTAATATGACCCCTTCAGTTTCAAACAGTCATAACTTTTGACTCGGGACTTGGAATGTGACTTTGTTAGTGGCCACACGTGTGTAGAATTTGAAAAATATGCATTTATTATTAGGGTACCCATAACCATCAATTTTCGAGCCCAAATTCCACCGTTTAGGCCCTCAACCGTGCCTTTGAAGATTTTATTATTATTTTTAGTAATTGTTGTTTTTATAGTATTTAGGGTATTTTTGTTATTCCTGGTAATTAAGGGTGATAATTAGTCTATAACAACATCCTATTTTATTAATTTTAATTTCTATCAAGAGATTTTTTTTTCTAAAAAGATTTCTTTCTTTTTTTATAAGATTGAAATTGAGGTCTATATATTAAGGATTCTTTCCTTTTTGTCTTAGGATCTAAAATCTATATAAATACCTATCTATTTATATAAGGATTGATCCCTCTTTTATTTTAACAAAGTATCCTTTTCTAGTAAATCTGATGAGTTTTCCTTATTTTTAGCATTCTATTTTCTTGAGTTATTCTCTAATCTCCTCTTGTTAGCCCGTAGAGTAATCGCTATCCTGTCCAACATCATCTACCTAGATTTTATCTTGCCTAATCTATAGTTAGGACTTTTCCTTGCTAGTCATCTGGTCAACCTTGACCTAGCTAGACTTTACTCTGTTAGTCATCTAGTTAACCTTGACTTGACTAGATTTTTTACTTCTAAATATCAAGCCCTATTTAGATCAACCATTAGTCAAACTTAACTAGACCTTGGTGTATTGTCAAATATTGAAATCTTAAAGGTTATTGTACCAACACAACTCCCTTTATATATATTGCTAAAAAAATATATTAAAACATTAGAGGCCGATTGCACTACCAAAAAATTCATCGTAATCCATAAGACCTTTGCATTAGAGATAAAAAAAGTCCTCATCTTCAAATCGTGCGAGGAGTCATTGGTAAGGACTTTGAGTAAGATAGAAGGCACATCCAATCTTGCCCTGATGAAACACTCGATAACTTCTTGAAGACTTTTTTTAATCCTAGTGTTTCTAGTTGAAGAGGCTCAAGAGAGTTTATTAATATTTCTTACAACCGGTAAAATAGTGCAAAAAGGTAACATAGAATAGTTAAATGATAACCTGATAACGTCGAACATGGGATGATCGATCCGACTTCATGAAAATTTTCTACTAGCTGTCAAAATAAATTGGGAAGCGCTCACGATGGAGGACTCAGAAGCCAATATCCTAGGGTCACACCGCCCATTTGAAGGGAAATCCCTGCAACATAGAATGAATGGTCAAAGAAATAGATAGTATTGGCCGGATTTTAATGTATTAACCATTATTAGGTAGGACCTCTTAGAGGGCAAGAATAGTGTACTCAAGTTGCGAGCTTTCTAAAGATCGAGAAGAGTGCTTGGGTGCTCTTATAGATTAACACACTTGTTATTTATATGAGTATTTATTTTAATAGGTGTGGAGATCAATTTTTATCGGATGTAAAATATTTCATTAGATATCTGACCTCCCTCATACAAAGAACCTCTATACTAGGATAAAATATCTTTCATAATTTATCTATCTATATTTTATCATGGAGTCAACGATACTAATCTATTTAGCATGAACCATATCATTTTTTTACTTAAAAGAAAGTGCTTGGGCTACCAAGAACCCCAGAGGTTGAGAACAGTCTAAGTTCTCTAGACATTGTGGCCTAATTTATACTGAGGTGGACCGAGCCATATCGATTGAGCAGATATCTTAGGTATCAATAATAATAATAAATTTTATTATATAAATATTAATATTTAAAATTAATAATTATGCAATACAATCTCGCCGTTGGGTAAGATCGGAAGGCTTCATCCAATTTGCATTGGTTGAACCTCATATGAAAACCAGGAGCGAAGCAAGGGTTGTGGTCCAGAGGATTCCATATGAAAACGAGGTCGGATCCTTTGAACTGCAAAGTGCGGTCCAGAGGATGGACTACTTCACTTATAGGTGGAAATTTATGGACTCTACCTGTTATACAGGTAGGGTCTATAAAATCCCATCTATCAACAACCTCTGGTCCAGAAACGGACCAGTAGTTACGGTCCAGAGGATCCCATCTGTATGAAAACATCCCTTGCACTACTAATTCCATATGATCTGTCAGAATCTCTTTCTCCATTGTCTCGAACCTCCTTTTCCACCGCAGCACTTCACTAAGGGTTCACACGAATAGATTCTCTTATCTTTAATCGCCATGTTATCCTCTGACTGACTCCTCGTCCATGGCAACGGTCCTTTTCTGATCTTTGACACTCCGTTACCCCGGCCCCACCTATGAGCGGAAGGACTTCTGAACCATTGATCTGAACATCAAAATTGACACAGGTGAGCGAGGGCTGACACTGCCAGCTTTGCCCCTCCGATATCTAAGTCATCGATTGGTTGAACAAAAAAGGGGTCTCCCTCAAGGAGAGGGCTTGAGCTATAGAAGAAAGGTTTGGTGGAGGTGAGATGAGGTGCTTTTTGCTTGGGGGAAGACTTCGATTTTGGTTTTCTAAGCGAAAACCAAGTGAAAAAAAGGAGGTGAAGCCCCCGATGATGGAAACTTCTGTTGAATTTTGTTTTAAATTCAAAGTATTTTTTTGTTTTTTTTTGTAGTGTTTTTAGTCTCACATTGCTAAGTGGAGAAGCTTGGAAGGGCTTATATAGGAAGCCCTTCCATCCTTGCTTAGCAATGATAAGGGGACCTACATGCATGCACGGGCCAAGCCCAAATCGAGTGGATTTGGGGGGTTCGAGCTGGAAATCCATAAACCGGGCGTCACGTTTGGGGGGGGGGGGGATGCAAATTCCCGCTCACAGGCGGTATGGTCTGTTTTTGCTGAAGTCTGAACCAAACCAGTTTGGTTTCCGGTTCGGTCTGAACCAAACCAGAGTTTGGTTTTTTGGTTTTGTTCCGTGCGTGAGGAAGGGACGCAGACGCGACACTGAGACGCGTTTCCTCGCTAGCGAAGCAGTGCTTCGTATCTTCTCAGAGTGAATAAAAGGGGACTTGCAGTACCTCTATTCTTCACTCAAGCCTCGAGCTTTCTCCCCCTTCTCTGTGCGATTCATTCTGCACGGTTTTCTGCTTTCTTCTCGTCGAGTTTTTCGCTGCTTTCTTGTCCTGAGGCTTGGTCTTCCGGCGATCTGAGGTTGGGTCCGAGTGTCGCGTCCGTTTTGGAGTGCACCTACGGACGAGACGAGCGGTTGTCGGATCTTGGGGGAATTTTGCCGGAGAGCCTTTGCACCGTAAGGCGGCAATAAATTCTCTAAGGACAGTCGACGTACCGATGCTTCAACCGGATAACTATATTATAAACTCTACTCCTTTATTTATTTGTCTATTGTATATTATTTTTTGTATGAATATAATACTATTTATATTACTTTATTTTACACCAACTTCAAACCCTTTTTAATCGAACTTAAGTTGTCTTTTATAGAAATGACACCTTGCTTCCCATGCTCCCTTACTCTGGTCATTTTGTCTCTATGCGATATGGACAAGAGACCATTCCAGCATCAGGTGGTTGTGCTGGAGTGTTAGAGACACACCTTGACAACCACGTTATTTTCTTCCCGCCGCACACAACTAGGGAGTAGGGACCAAGCCCTAGGCGCTAAATGACGACCTATCTTTTCGGGTGTGGGACACCATTCAGTTTGGGAAATGCTTTTTCAAATTCATCCTTGATTAGTTGACTTTCATCACCTTCGTGGGGAGTCAAAAGAGAAAACGCAGCAGAAGAATTTGAAGTGCGTGGGAGGGAACATCCCTCGGGTCACTCCTATGGTCCGCTTGATAGAGTACCCTTGATGGACTGCTTGACGAGCATGACATTATTAGAGATAATAAAAGAGGATAGTAGTCGGAGGGGTAAGGCTTAGGGAGATATTCTCATGAGAGATATTCTCACTAGCCTTTGTAGTGGGCTATGAACGTTCCTTAACAAGGATGCTTCGTCGACGCTCATGAATTGTAGAGTGTGAGGACTAATAGAGATTTACCCAAGAAAATATCCTTACTATCAGATTGTTTCGGGGATGTACCCGACGGATTGTTCCCAATCGTTTGCCTATTAGAGTTGGTGAGGACTTTAAGCCTTCTGGAGATGTACCTAGTGGAGTTATACTCAAACTTTTAACTATTAGAGTCTGTGAGGACTTTAGATTTTTCAGAGTTGTACCCAAAAAAGTTGTTCTTGATCTTTTAACTATTAGAGTCCATGAGGACTTTAAAGGTACGTTTGATTTGCGTGTTTTTCATTTTCATTTTTTAGAAAATATGTATTTCTAAAAAATGATGTTTGGTTTGTATTTTCTATATCTGATTTCTAAAAAAATAGATAACATTTTATAGAAAAATAGAGAACAACTAAAAGTCATTTTCTATTTTCTAGAAAATATACATTTTTCAGAAAATAAAAATAAAAAACATATAAACCAAATGCACTCTAAGCTTTTCAGAGAGATGTATCCAATGATATTATTTTCAAATTTTTATCTATGGGAATCCGTGAAAATTTGGATTGTATTTTCATCTCCAAGTCATATCAATTTGCGATCAGAATCTCGATTAATTCAATCCTATCCTTATGATAGTGTTGTAAGGGTAATGTGTGCAGTCACACATAATATTTTTTAAATGATTTTTTTAAGCTCATGATTATGTCAATATGATTTTTTGTCTGTAGAGTTTAGAGGTTAGATTATAATATTAAATATAAAAAAGTTAGATACACACGGGGTGTTTAGGGTTTGATGATGATATATTAAAACTATATATATATAGTAATATTACCCTAAATATTTTACGTTGCATATTCCTTGGACACTTAAAAAAATAGTTTAAAATTTTGTTACGCTTAATATTATAATCCAACAATTTTTATTACTATTATAATCCAACTCTAAATCTTAAATATAAAATCTGGATAATTTTTAAAAATATATAAAAAAATTTAAAATTTAAAATTCAAAAAAAATACTTTGCACGATTGCATACTGTCACACATAGTGAATAAGGATTGGATCGAATTAACCCATAAGAGCAAACGAATTATTAGGACGTTATAACATTTCTAGGAAATTAAAACCAATGCAGGGATGGTTATAATATGCATGGGACCCACCAAAACATGGAACGCGTTCAATGCATTTTTTTTATTTTTAAATCAATGTCCACATGTGTGATGTAGCATGCATATAGGTAAAATTTATTATTTTTATTTTATATATATATATATATTCTATTAAAAAATAATAAAATTTAAAAAAACTTTCAAACGGATAGTTTTAATTTTTCAACAGCTTTTTCAATTACTTTGCCAATTAATAGTTTTAAAAAAAAGTAAAATTTTATCTATAAATACTCATCACCTTATTTCAATCTTTCAACACTTAAATCTCTCTAAAAATCTTCTTTTATTTTCCTAAGAAATGGATGAAAATAATCGAGATTTTTTTTAGAAATTTTGTGAATTACGAAAAATTATCAAAAAAAAATCCTTCTTCTCAAAATTCACAAATTCCATCAAATTATGCATATTTTTCATATCCACATATATATACCCATCAAATCCATACTGTTCATATCCACCAAATTATCCATATAATTCATATCCACAAAACTATCCATCTATTTCACATGCAACCTGTATGCATTTTATATCTCCGGCGAAAAATGAACCGTTACTCCGACTTTTGTTCCAAAGACTCAACTATCTGACCGTGAATCCCCAATTAAACTCGCAAATTTGGAGAAGGTGGATTCTGATGTTACGGGTAGAAGAAAGCAGTCAACATAGAGTAAGGTTGAAGATGAGGTTTTAGCGAGATCGTTTGTTACTATTAGTGATGATCCAATCATCGGTAATGATAAGAAGGTGGATGCTTTCTGGGGACGTATTGCAAGCTACTACAATGAGAATCATCCTCCAGGTACACCCAATAGAATTGCTAGTGTCATACGATGGCACTGGCATAATACCATACAAAAAAATTGTATATCGCTTCAGCGCAAATTACAATAGTATTTATAGTGCGTATCGTAGCGACCACAGTGATGAGGACATATTGTGGCTTGCGTATGAAAAATATCGCGAAGAAAATAATGACATTGCATTTAATCTCGAGCATGTATGGAGAATCATAAAAGATCGTCCAATATTTATTCCACAGTCTGTTGATCACCTTGTTGGCACGAAGAAGGCAAGGACCTCATGTTGTAGGATCGGTGGCCGCTAGAGGGGGGGGTGAATAACGTCTCACCCAAATCGATGGCTTCCTACGTATTCGTTAGTGCGCAAGCAGAATAATACAATACAAATTACGAATACGAAAGCTAAAGAAAAAGAAAAGAACAAGCAAACCAATGCACGTCGATGTAACATGGTTCAGAGATGATGCTCCTACTCCACGGCTGTCCGTAAGGTGGGCGATCCCTCAATCCGTCGGTGGATTAGTCCCCGGAAACTCCGGCTAGCTCAAACCACTCCTTGTGGGTGGAGAAACCTCACCACAACTTCAACCAAGAACACTTGGACACAAGAGATCCTTGAACACTTTGGTGACTACTAATTAGGCTTTAACCAAGTCTAATTTCGTCACCTTGGCCGGCCATACCAAGCTCCTTCTTATAGAGCTTGGAACAAATCAGAACCTGATTTGCCCGTTACCAGTCGACTGGTCCTTGCACCAGTCGACTGGTGCCAGCCCAACGGCTCTGCTACAGTGCATCAGTCGACTGATCCATCACCAGTCGACTGCTACAGTGCGCTACAGTAACTGCTACAGTACGCTACAGTAACTGCTACAGTGCCGCTACAGTAAAACCCTAAAGCTAAGATTTTACTCCGAGTACAATCTCTCATGCACTCGTACCCTCACGACTCATTTGACTCTTCTTTGCAGCCTTGACCTTTTGCCTTCAAGCTTACTTCCTTTGGCTCTCGTCCCTCGGATGCATCCAAGCCCGCGACTTGTCCCCAATGCCATCCTTCGCGTATGCCTCGAAGTCGCTTCCCTCGGCCATTGTCCTTGCTGCCTTGTCCACGGTCCCTCGGATGCTCCATCCTTCACCGGACCCGAAGCCGTCAACCTGAGTCATATGTGTCACCTGCAGTCCTGCACAACTCAAGTACACATATCAAATAACAAGGGTAAACCTAACTTAAACCCTTTGCCCAAACACCAAAACACATGGTCCCGCGGACCATTGGGATTGCTCCAACACCTCAGAGTCGGGGGCAAGCAACATCTCATCTAATCAAGATGCGAGTCTACATGTAGACCTAAATGAAGAAGAAACTCGTCCAATGGGTCAGAAGGTAGCAAAAACAAAAGGAAAGGTAAAATAAAATTAGACAATGAAGGTATGACAATAAATTTAAACAATATGTTTGCCAAATTTACTGAGTATACAAGCATAAAAATGGCTAAAGCTGAAGTGAAAAAACAACAACTCAAAGTTGAGGAGATGAAAGCAAAAGCTGCCTTAGCCAAAGTTCAATTAAAAGTATATGCAATCCTTTCGAAAGACACTTGGCAAATGACAGAGGAGTAATTAATCATCCACTAACATCTATGTCAAGAAATTAAGGGGATATGTAATATGTAATTTTCATTTATTGTAATATTTAATTATTGTACTTTCAATTAATGTAATTTTTGATTATTGTACTTTCAATTAATGTAACTTTCAATTATTGTACTCCTTAATTAGTCTAGTTTTTTATTATTACAGTTTTCAATGAATCAAATATTTTATTCAGAAATAAGAAATAAATAAATTGGGTAGCCCACCCAAACAAGTATCCATTGAATATATTTTCAATTAATCAATTAATGAGAATAATTCTATTAATATAACTATTGGAATATATGTACAATTTGATTAATAGAAAGTAGCCATTGGAATATATTTGTTGACAAGAAAAAAATAAATAGATACCTTGTGCTCTACAATTCTTATTCTAAACATAGACTTGAATTAGTTTCCTCTAAAATGTCTTAATATTCAAGTAGCACTAGCTCTGATTCGATAAGTGAAAACGAAGTCCAAGTTGAAGTTGGTGACAAAGGTTATGATATGGGGAATGAGCTAATGCCATTAATACTTCAACAAAGTCGACAAATAGTTGAAGCATATCAAAGTAATAACGAGATGCAACGAAGAAAAAGGTTCATCCAAAGAAATCATGAAGCCGAACATGTGAGGCTCTTTAATGATTATTTCTCCACAAACCTGTGTATCCAGATCAAATATTTCGAAGACGATTTCGCATGCGAAGAGATTTATTTTGTCATAGTTAATGCACTTGAGAGTCGTTTTTCATATTTTCAGCAGAGGGATGATGCTGCGAGAAGAAAAAGTTTATCACCACTACAAAAATGCACGACTGTGATTCGCCAATTGTCATGGAGTCTCAGCCGACCATCTTGATGAGTACCTATGCATGGGTGAATCAACCGACATCAAGTGTTTGTTTAAGTTCTGCGGTTATGTGGTTGAACTATATGGTGATTGATACTTGAGAAGGCCGAATGCTGATGATGTTCAACGTCTTCTTCAAATGCATAATGAGAGGCACGACTTCTCTGGAATGTTGGGCAACCTTGATTGCATTCATTGGGAATGGAAAAATTGTCCAGTTGCTTGGAAAGACAGTTTACAAGAGGTTATGGATCACCAACAATCGTGCATGAAGCGGTCGCGTCTCAAGACTTGTGGATATGACATGCATTCTTTGGTATCATAGGTTCACGTAATGATATTAATGTGTTGTATGAATCTCCCATATTCAATAACGTCTTACAAGGAAATGTCACGGAGATTAATTTCACGATCAACAAGACTCAATATACAAAGGGGTATTATCTAACAAATGGAATATATTCGGAATGAGCTACTTTCGTGACGACTTTTCCTTGTCTGGAAGATCCCAAGAGGAGGTTGTTTAAGGAAAGAAAAGAGGTTGCAAGAAAAGATGTTGAATGAGCATTTGAGGTGCTCCAAGCTCGATGGGCAATTGTCAGAGGTCCAGCTCATTATTGGTACAGAAAAAAGTTAAAACAGATTATGTTAGCATTCATTATTTTGCACAATATGATTGTCGAATATGAGAGGGAGCATGTGACAAATTGGTACAACAATGATGAAGGTGATGAACCTACACAACCTATCTAAGGTTCAAATCAAGGATTTCATGATTATATCTTGACAAATTCTAAACTACGTGACAGTCATATGCATTACAAACTTCGAGCAGACTTAGTTGAATATATTTGATCATAATATAACAACAATCCTTAAAAGTATTATATTTTAAATTTATGGAAGTGTAATTTTTTCATATGTTGTACTCCTTCCTTTCAAATTTATAATACTATTTTAATTTTAAATAAAATTATTAATATTATTATTTATTTTAATATAAAATAAATATATTTTTAATTTTACATAAATAATATATTTAAAAATAATATTATTAAATATTTTAAATAATAATCATTTAAATTATATAAATACAATTGAAATTTTAATAAAAATAAAAGATAATTCATCATAAATAATGAAAGTTATCTATTTTAAGAATAAAATGATGAATATTATAAATATTATAACATTACGGCAGCGACCTCCTGGGCGGAAAGCGCGAGGCGCATCACCTTACTTCCAAACGAAGCAAATCTAAAACGTTTCTTTACGGTCGACGCCGTTCAGAAGTACGCCAAGTGGACGATCCACTCATTTCTCGCCGACCACCCAGCGACTTTAGAAAATACACGCGGCAACAGGTGAGCAAGGATATCAATCCACCTCCTAGACAATTCCTCGGTTGCGTTACTCGAATTTTTATTGGTAATTTTATGGGACTGACTCGGACAGCTCATCGGGTATGCGATAGGTATCGATGTAATTAATGCTTTGGAAATTTGCCGATAAAACACGAGGAGAGAGCCTCGAAGCGGAAGAAGTATTTTTTCCTCCAGCCAAGATCTGGCCTTTCATCGGGTTTAGGGTGCACCGATCCATTTCGTTGCGGCCAAAGTGATGGCGTTGGAGTGGGTAGTGCTTGGCTATACTGCTGCTGCGGAGGCCATTATGCTCATCCTCCTCACCCTTCCGTGGCTCGGCGGCCTCCACCGGGGTCTCGTCGCCGTCGTTCGGGGCGCCCTAAAGCCGCTCCTCTCCGTGGTCCCCTTTTGCCTTTTCCTCCTGGCGGACATATACTGGAAGTACGAGACTAGGCCGAGTTGCGAGCAGGAGCACTCCTGCACTCCCTCCGAGTACCTCCGCCACCAGAAATCGATTATGAAAAGCCAGCGCAACGGGCTCCTCATCGCTTCTGCACTCCTTCTTTACTGGCTTCTATTTACAGTCACCACTCTCGCTGGACGCATCGAGCAACTCAACCAGCGGGTAGAAAAGCTCAAGCGATCGGAGTAGATCAATTGTGTGTTAGGCATCTTCTTCGCCTTCAGGCTTGGTCTGTAATATCTACCTTTTTCCAGTTTTTGTAGGATTTCATTGTAAAACTTTTTTTGTTTATGTTCTTGTTAAAATCTGACTTTGGTTGTGTTCAATAATTGTGTTTTTATTTACGGACCTTTAAATTGGATTGCGTTAATTTGGTCTGGTTTTTCTTTGTGGATTGTATGAGAGGATGGAACCTTCGATTTGAGTAATTTGAGTTGTGAAGGGCACATTGAATATTTAACTCGACTAATTTCTTTAAGGGCTGTAATAATGAATTCTGACCTGGAGGGGAATATCATTATGATTCTTTTCTTCATTATAGACTTGTATGGGGTCTTATCGAGACATGGGTGTATTTAGGGTTCAGTTAAGGTGAAACTGAAAAAAACATATGCCCTTTCAATGATCTGGTTCAATCTGCCGCTTGAAAGATCATCACTGTAAGGTGCAAGATGAGCTTGACAATTACAAAGCTTCTGTTTCCACATAGCTAGTGGTTCTTCCATTCTCCTATGAGGGATGAAATTAAATTGAGGGGGAAAAGCATTCATAAAAACTTGAAAGAGTATTATTTCCTTAGCTACTGATGCGGTCCCAATCTGTCGTCCCGGTCCTCCTATTTCGGCTGCCTCATTTACTTCAGATCTACATTGGTACAGTCTTCTATAGCCGAGCAGTTGGTAGCGGGCTTCTAGTACAGCAAGCAGTCTTCGAGCTCCAGTAGCCAAACGAGTCTTGGCAAGCTTCCGATCCGTGAACCCGGATTCACCTCTACAAAGCCTTCTTTGACTCGATGCTTCTGCGTAACTCCGTCTGTGATCTGCTGCAAAGCCAACACCGGTGAGCAGAGGGGTCGACGGTATTGGGTTTTTTCCTCCTATCTTTAACATTCTGTTTGAAAATAACTTTGGTTTTTTTCCTCCTATTTTAACATCCTTTTGAAAATAACTTAAGTCATGAAATTAAATTGAATTCCATTATGAATTGAATTCCATAAAAAATTGAATTCAATTCTATGGAATTGAATTGAATTTCATTATGAATTGAATTCCATTTCAATTCCATTATGAATTGAATTCCATAAGAAACAATTCATAATAGAATTGAATTCAATTCTCATATTTGGAATGAATTGCAACTTAAGTTATGGAATTCTTATGTTTTATTATTTTATCTTTCTCTCTTTCTTTTTTCTTTTTTTACAAAGAAGAGAGAATGAGGACAAATGAATATAATATGGAGAATTGAATTCTCTATCTAAATCACACATAAAGAGGTGTGATTTACTTTTGCCTTATTTGATGGAATTGGAATTGAATTCCATATTAATTTTTAGTTAAAAAATCATTCCAAAGCATAGAATTCAATTCCAATTCTAAAACGAATTGAATTTCATATCATTCCAAACAGGCTGTAAATTATGCTAAAGAAAAAAAAGGTCGTCTCCCCCAAGAGAACTTGAACCGGAAAAGAGAGGCCTTCCGTAGAGGAAGGTCTTTAGCAAACTGTGAGTTGTCGTGCCTTCCGCTGGATGTAGAGCTTTTTAGAGCTGTCGTGCCTTCCGCTGGAGGTAGTGCTTTTGAGAGCCGGTGTGTCTTTTGCTATAGAAAGGGTTTTTGAGAGTCGGAGCGTCTTTCGCTAGGAGATGAATTTAGTTTTCAGAAGCATCCCCGTTAGGGAACATTCATAGCCTGCCACCGAGTTCATGTACACCTAAATTCATACACTTTTGAGTCTCAGCACCCACACAGGTCTACAGTATGTTCTAGGGTGGTGATCGTGAGGCACATCAACTATCCTTTTTTTTACGAAATGTCAACGATTATCATATCAATGGCAACTCAATTAATTTGTTGTTCCACTTTTACCCCGACCGATCCAATATTCAACGTGCATTCAACGTGCACAGATCGTGTTCGCACATGAGTCAAAACTCAATTAATTGGTTGTTCCACTTTTGCCCCAACCGATCCAATATTCAATATACACAGATCATGTTCGCACACGAATTAACTTGGTTCAGTGCAATCCGAGTTTTGGATTTGCACCCCCTTGCGTACCCTCGCACGAGAGAGAGCATCACACCTTGCATTTGTTCACATTATTAAAGAATGTGAAACAATATAAACCAACTAATTTGACTTGAAGTTTTCAATGTGGAACTAAAGTCTCATTCACAATAGAACTCCATGTCTCTTCTATTTTTTCTCCATTCACATATATCCAACACAAACTTTGTTCAACGACCAATAAAGAATAAATGGCATTGGCTCTCGATTCATGTCAGCCCTTCAGTTTCACCATTGTTTCGATTTCAATTTGCTGCATCGATGATGATAATTAGATTCTGTGATGCATCATATGATTTCATTTCGATATATGTAATGCTTTCATTAGTAACACAAAACCAACCTGATCTCATGTAGTTGCAACATTTGAAGAGATGGTTTCATCCAAGGCTCTGCAGAAAATACAATAAAATCCTCCATCTGCATTCCTTTTTGCCTGAGCCTTGATTTAGTGTCACGCATATTTCTATTAACCAGCCATGCAACGACCTTAACTTTCCTAGGAGCAAAGGGAATCCAACTTAGAGCATTCTTGATATAAGTCATCTCAGTCAGCTAAAGATACTGATACGCTAACTTAATTGCGGGCATGCCAGAGTTCTGCCATCTCTAAAAAACTTGATCCCTTTCTTCTGATCAAGACCAGACTCTAATGCGCCTTGTTCAGTTTTCAGAAGCTCTAATTTGATGCCTTTATCCCTGCTACAGTTATGCATGTTTGCAAAACCATGTTTCAGCAGTGTTTCACCATGCCATCTATCATGTCATAGACTTTCAGAATTTCCGTAGAAAGGAATCATTGTGATTCCAAATTATTTAAAGAAATCCAGGACTTTCATAATATCCTTCCAAATAAAAGACACGATGTTATTGCTCCTAAGTCAAATTTTCTTTGAACAATTCCAGGCCAAAATAGCCCACCATCATGCTCCGTATGGTTTAACAAAATTCACCACCAACCACATAAGCAGGTGCAGATTTTATATGCCCAAGCCTTGTAATTCAGTCGGCCTGCTACATTCAGCTCATGCATCTAAATGAGAGAGATATCTAGTCTCCGTTATCAGCTTAATTAGAATGGCTGTACCATAAAAAAAAAACACGCTTGTGTTTTTACTTGATTACACATTTTGGAGTCAAGAGTATGCTACCAAGGTGGCGAGTTGAGTTAGCACAGTGTTTAACAGTTGGTGAGTTGATTACACCTCAGCTTATATACTGAGTTGAGTTAGCACAGTGTTTGACAGTACAATCGTTCCACCTATAGGTAAGCTTCCAAGGGTGTAATGTATTTCCCACTTAGCAAATAATGGATCTCCAGTATTACTTGTTAGGTTGTATGATTGATAACCCAGATATTGAATTGGTAATGCTGCCACCTCGAAACTAATTGATCCCGTCCGGAAGCTGAATCGGACGAAGACCGGTCGCGGTGGACTGGACGTTGACGGAAAGTCGCGGGCGGCGCATGCTCCCCACGGGTGGCTGATACGGCTGCAGGACCCTGCACACACTCAGACGATCTCCCCCTTCCACGTTAGAGACCGAAACCCAGGGAAAAAGTCCCCGGATCAGGCCCTCCGACGCTCAAGTCAGGTCCTTTTTCCCCAGAAAGAACAGAGAGAAGCAGAAAGAAAAAACAGTTGTGGAAAAAAGTGACGAGAGAGTATGTGCGCGTACCTGCGTACGAGGGATTTCTCCCCTTTTATCCGTCCTCCTGCTAGAACCTGCCCCCCTGTCAGAAAACGTTGGACGCCCGACTTTGTCCTCTAGTCCTGGACACCTGTCGCGTTTCTATTTGTTGTGAAAACATCTTTCTGTTTAGGAACCTCCGCCTTCGCACTTGGGTTTTGTCCTGTAGTGAGAGACAGCTGGCAGGCTACTACTGGCTACAAGGGCATCTTTTCGTTTCAGGAACCTTCGCCTTCGCTCGCATTGTTGGTATGTAATGATTACCCCTGACGGACCGTTGAGATTCTCCGCTCCCGTATTACTTAGCTCCTCCGATTCATGTGCCCCCGCACCAGCCTGCACCTGTGGTTCGCATTTCCAGGCCTCCCACTCGCAGACCTGCAGCCCTAACTGTCTAGACATAGCTACGCTGATCTTCAACCTGCATCCTGCGCTTTGTACTTCCCTGCTAGCTCAGGCTGCTTCTGAGCAGCTCTGCCGCTCCCGACCCATTGGCCTATACTTCCAGCTTGGCCTCGCTTAGCTCGCTGATACCGCGCCCCGCACTTTGTACTTCCGGCCTTCAACCGCAGTCTGTGGTTCGGCTGCTTCGATCAGCTCTGCTCCGACCCATTGACCTATACTTCCAGTTCTTGGCCTCGCTTAGCTCTGCCGATACCGCCTTGCCTCCTGCACTTTGTACTTCCCGGCCTTCAACCGCAGGTCTGTGGCTCGGGCTGCTTCCGATGCCGACCCATTGGCCTATACTTCCAGCTTGGCCTCGCTTAGCTCGCTGACACCGACTTGCATCCCGACTTTGTACTTCCCGGCCTCAACCGCAGGTCTCGTGGTTCGGCCGCTCGATCAGCCTCCGCTTCCACCCATTGGCCTATACTTCCAGTTCTTGGCCTCTGCTTAGCTCTGCCGATACCGACTTGCATCCTGCACTTTGTACTTCCTGGCCCTCAACCGCAGGTCTGTGGTTCGGGCTGACTCCGCTCAGCTCTGCCGACCCTGACCGGCCTATGTGCTCTGTGTTTCCGGGCCCTCTACTGCATCTGCTCAGCTCTGCCGACCCTGACCGGCCTATGTGCTCTGTGTTTCCGGGCCCTCTACTGCAGGCCTGTGGATCGAGCTGACTCCTCTCAGCTCTGCCGCTCCCAACCCGCTTCTGCCTATGCTGAGCCCTGACTGCCCTGTCAGCCTGCCTTTTTGACCGCCAAGTCGCCATGACTATTGACCGCCACCTCCTCGTGACTTTTGACCGCCACATACCCTGGACTTTTCTAATCCTTTCCTCTTGGGCCCCTCCATCACTAACCGTATCACAAGCCTCCCCCACAAGTCTAGTCGAAGGAGGACGACAGTTTGACTGACTAGACCTCTGCACATTTCTGTGACTTCGGCCTATCTTTGTGACTTCAGCAGGTCTCTGTGTATCTACCTCAGCGTATCTCTATGATCTCAGCATATCTCTGCGCACCTTGCTTCCTGCATCACGCATCAGCTTTTGTGTCACGTTGCTTGGGATATCACGCCTCCTTTACTGTGTCGCCAGCCGCTTGGGGCGCCGCGCCTACTTAGTTGCTTGGATTCAGCTGCCATTCCTCTTTATAAGGAGCCTTGAGGTTGTTTCTCCGTGCTATCGCTTCTTTTTTACGCTGTCTTTCCTGCGTTCCGCCAACCGCTCCTCCACACGATGCATTCTCCTCCTCCTTCTCAGGAAGTTGACCAGCCACCCTCCCGAGTGATGGTAAACGAACTCACCACGCTACTTGTCTCCAAAGAGCGCGAGCTGAATCGCGTGTCTCAGGATCGAGATCGCCAGGTAGTTGCTCTGCGTTCCATGGAAGACCAGTACCGCCTTGCGAAGTACTGCGTGGATGTGGAGAGGACGAGGAAGGAGCAGTGCCAGGCTAGCCTGCAGCGTCAACTCGGTATCCAGGAACAGTTGCGTCAAGAGCATGAACAAGCGCTCTCCCTCCTCCGCGCAGGCCTTGAGGATAAGCAACGTACTATCACTCAGCAGCAAGCGGTCATCAGATCTTTGCGCGCGGAGCTGGCTCAAGCTGTGAACGCTCCCGAATCCCCCGACAGCTGGCCTGGGGAATAGTTGTCTCAGTGGCTCCTTTGCCAAACGGCGCTTCTGCTTGCGGCCTAGGCTGTATCCCTCCCTTGCTGAACGGCGTTGCTACGCTCGTCGATCCGTCCCCTTTTGGCCCAGTTTCTCCTGCTCAATTTTCATCTAGCAAACACATTTTTAGAAATTGGCCCTTGGGTAAGAGCCTAGAGTCGCTTCATGATTTCTTTTCATGCATGTATTTCGGATAATAAAGTCAATGTAGTGCTTGAAAACTGCAACTGAGATGAACGTGTAAAACCTGATTTTGTAGTTAATATTGGCACTGTAGGAGTAGGGTAGATGTCCTTTCACACCCCTTGCCCTGCGTGTTTGCTGCATATTTACAATTTGCATAAAATAAATCCAAATATAGCTGACCTGATTATGGAAAACGCTCTGCTCAAGGTGAGGCACATCTCTCGGGAAGGTAGTTAGGCATATGTACCGAGTTCGCTTATGATTTTCACAGAGGGGCTGATTTTTGATTCCCGCATGGGAGCCGACCTAAGAAGGTCGTTGGGCGTGAGGACAGAGCTCACTTTTGATTCTCGCATGGGAGCCGACCTAAGAAGGTCGTTGGGCGTGAGGACAGAGCTCACTTATAACTCGCACTGGGACGAGAGTCTGGGACTACCGACCTAAAAGGTCGTTGGGCGTGAGCGCGGGGCTCACTTTTAATTCTCGCATGGGAGCCGACCTAAGAAGGTCGTTGGGCGTGAGGACAGAGCTCACTTATAACTTGCACTGGGGCGAGAGTCTGGGACTACCGACCTAAAAGGTCGTTGGGCGTGAGCGCGGGGCTCACTTTTAATTCTCGCATGGGAGCCGACTTAAGAAGGTCGTTGGGCGTGAGGACAGAGCTCACTTATAACTCGCACTGGGGCGAGAGTCTGGGACTACCGACCTAAAAGGTCGTTGGGCGTGAGCGCGGGGCTCACTTTTAATTCTCGCATGGGAGCCGACCTAAGAAGGTCGTTGGGCGTGAGGACAGAGCTCACTTATAACTCCCACTGGGGAGAGAGTCTGGAACTACCGACCTAAAAGGTCGTTGGGCGTGAGCGCGGGGCTCACTTTTAATTCTCGCATGGGAGCCGACTTAAGAAGGTCGTTGGGCGTGAGGACAGAGCTCACTTATAACTCGCACTGGGGCGAGAGTCTGGGACTACCGACCTAAAAGGTCGTTGGGCGTGAGCGCGGGGCTCACTTTTAATTCTCGCATGGGAGCCGACCTAGAAAGGTCGTTGGGCGTGAGGACAGAGGTCACTTATAACTCGCGCTGGGGCGAGAGTCTGGGTACTCCGGTCCGAGACCGGTGACGATGGCGCTGGTCCGAGACCAGTAATTATATTCCGGTCCGAGACCGGTGGCGATGGGAGACTAGTAATGATATTCCGGTCCGAGACCGGTGGCGATAGCACTGGTCCGAGACCAGTAATGATATTCCGGTCTGAGACCGGTGGCGATGGCGCTGGTTCGAGACCAGTAATGATATTCCGGTCCGAGACCGGTGGAGATGGCGCTGGTCCGAGACCTGCTGGACCCTCCTCACTAGTAGCACAAATGTGATGCTCTCTTCAGCCTCCATCTGCCTCATCTGCACCGCCTTAATTACTTCTACCGGGCTGGGCATTATTCGCCAGTTTTGCGCTCGTTCTGCAGCATCCCTCGTCTTCCTGCAAGCATTGTTGGTTGCTACTCGAAAAACCTATAGGTTCCACTGTACAAAAATTTTGTACAAAGGTCTGAACCTTTTCCTAGCTACCATGTGTTCTTTTAAATTAAATTTTGGATCGCCTGCGGAACTTAACACGTTTGATCCAAAACTTAATCTATTTGTTCTTTTAGGTTTTGACTTGGATCTCCTGCGGAACTTAACACGTTCGACCCAAGTCTCCTTAAGTTATTAATTCCATTAAATATTAATTTCCATAAAAGGTTCCCAGTACTGACGTGGCGAGGCACATGGCCTTCTTGGATATGGGAGCAACCACCACCGACTAGACAAAACCTTTAATAGAAAGCTAATATTTAATTTCCTAAAATAACTTTAGGTTAACCAAAGAGAACAATCAAATCACAAGGAAAAGAAAGAAATAAAAGAACACAACTTCGAAAAAACATATTCGAAATACTAGAACGTAAGCCTCTTGTATTTGGTATTATTTCCATAAATAACTAGCATGATGCGGAAATAGAAATTACTAGTTATACCTTGTAGAAAAACCTCTTGATCTTCTACCGTATTCCTCTTCTAACCTCGGACGTTGTGTGGGCAACGATCTTCCAAGATGAGAAACCACCAACCACCTTCTTCTCCTCCAAGCAAGGTTCGGCCACAAAAGAAAAGCTTTACCAAGGAAAAAACCAAAATACTAACCAAGCTCCAAGAGATGCTAGCTTTCTCTCCTTCTTCTTCTTCTTCTCCGAGTAGTATCCGCCACCACAAGAACTCCAAGGAGGAGAGAGAGGTTCGCCACCACAAGAGGAAGAGAAGGAGATGATGGTCGGCCACACCAAGGAACAAAAGAGGAGAGGAATAATAGATGTTGTGTCTTGTGAAGGCACCCTCACCCTTCTTTTATATTCTTGGCCTAGGTAAATTAGGAAATTTAATTACAATAAATTTTCCTTAATTTCTTGACATGATTTAATTGAGAAAATAAAATAATATTTCTCCAATTAAACAATGATGGCCGACCAAATCAATAGGAAGCAAATTGGACAAGTTTCAATCAACAATTAAAACTTTCCTTATTTGTTTCCGGAAATTTTAAAAATAAAATTTCTTTAAAATCTCTTCATGGTTAATAAAAGGAAATATCTATAATTTTAATTTTATTAACATGTGAATAATTTTAAAGAGAAAATAAAACATCTCTCAATCTACAAATAAGGAAAGAGATCTAATCTCTTTCTTTAATCTTTGTAAATCTTTTACAAGAGAGATATTTTAATTTTAATTCTCTTTAAATTAAATCTTCCACATAATAATAAACATTAAAATTAAAATTTCTTTTTAATTAATTATGGTCGCCCCTACTAGCTTGGGTTGCTAGGGCCACCACCTTAAACCTAGGCCGGCCCTAGCTTGGTTCCCAAGCTAGCTTGGCCGGCCCCCTTTAGGTGAGTATAGAAGGTGGGTATATGTGGGTATAGTACTCTATAAATAAGAGGCTACGATAGGGACCGAGAGGAGGAATTGGTTTTGGTCTCCCGATAAAATTAAGCATCTCATGTTCGCCCCGAACACACAACTTAATTTTATCAATGATAATTCATTCCACTAGAGAACTATCATTGAACTACCGCACCAATCCCAAATTACATTTTTGGGCTCCTTCTTATTATGAGTGTGTTAGTCTCCCTGTGTTTAAGATATCGAATGTCCACTAATTAAGTGAGTTACTGACAACTCATTTAATTAATTTCTTAGTCCAAGAGTAGTACCACTCAACCTTATTATCATGTCGGACTATGTCCACCTGCAGGGTTTAACATGACAATCCTTATGAGCTCCTCTTGAGGACATTATCAACCTAGTATCACTAGGACACAGTTTCCTTCTATAATCAACAACACACACTATAAGTGATATCATTTCCCAACTTATCGGGCTTATTGATTCATCGAACTAAATCTCACCCATTGATAAATTAAAGAAATAAATATCAAATATATGTGCTTGTTATTATATTAGGATTAAGAGCACACACTTCCATAATAACTGAGGTCTTTGTTCCTTTATAAAGTCAGTATAAAAAGAACGACCTCAAATGGTCCTACTCAATACACTCTAAGTGTACTAGTGTAATTATATAGTTAAGATAAACTAACACCTAATTACACTACGACCTTCCAATGGTTTGTTCCTTTCCATCTTAGTCGTGAGCTACTGTTTATAATTTATAAGGAACCGATAACATGATCTTCTGTGTGTGACACCACACACCATGTTATCTACAATATAAATTAATTGAGCAACTACATTTATCATAAATGTGGACATTTGACCAATGTGATTCTTATTTCTCGATAAATGTTTATACCAAAAGCTAGGCTTTTAGTATACACTCTAACAAGCATATCATGCATAGTATAGGATGTGGGCGGAAGGGAGGGAACCTGAACCTTATTCGGCCCCGGGCACGCAACGCTCTTCTAGCTTGTGGGAGCTTCGCGTGCCTTTGCATGCTGGTGTGGTTAACGAACCGGCCTGGGGGCTGTCTCCACCGAGATGCTTGCCTAGCTATTCCGAGTAAGCAGCTCCCCTGGCCGCCCACCCGTGCCTTCCTAACCTCCGCTGATCAGCCCTGTTTCTTGCGCAATCCCTACTGAATCGCCTGGCCTTTGCAGCTCTGTAAAATCTCCCGCTTGACCTTACCGAGGGATGCCTCTTTTTTAGAGCCACACCTTGTCATGATTACCCCGCCGCGCCTATCTTTAATAGGTTTATTCTTATGCTGACACCTGTCCGTTGCATTTATGGCCCACGCTTCCTGACGTCAGTTTCCATACCTTTTTCGTACGCCTCCGTGCTTACTTCCCTTTAGACGGCGCGAGGCGGGTTACCCAAAAAGATACTCGGCCCGATTCTCGATGCTTCCTAGGCCTGAATGGGCTTTATAAACCCTAAAGGTCATCTGCCGCTTCCTTTCCAACGCTTCGTTCTCCTCCTCTCCTCCTCCGTGCTCGTCCTTGTCAGTGCAACTTGCCATCTTCCGGCCTGAGCTCGCGACCCCTCTGCCCTTCTGATCGTTCCTGGCCTGTGATCCTTCTCGCCTCAACCCTTCTTGCTTGCTTCTTCCCCGCGACGATGGATGGTAAGGACCTCCCCTGGTATTCATGCTATCTTTCGGATTTGGACCATCGTGACCTGTCAGTATTACAATCCCTTCTGCAATTGGATTCCTCCTATAAGCTTCGACTCCCATCACCTAATGAACATCCTTCGTCCCCTCCTGAAGGCTGTATCACTGTCTTTAGAGATCAGATTATGGGCGGTCTTCGCTTTCCTTTGCATCCCTTTATTTCAGACTTGTGCCAATATTGCGGCATCAGCGTCTCCCAGTTTGCTCCCAATGTATTTCGGGCTATCTGTGGAACCGTCATCTTATGCCGTATCTATCGAATTTCCTTGACGCCTCACCTATTCCAGCACTTCTATTCTTTCCGGCGAGCCGAGGCGGGGATATTCAACGTTCAGGCCAAGCCAGGCTTTAAGTTCTTTGACGGCCTACCTTCTTCCAATAAGGGCTGGAGGTCCCGCTTTTTCTTTCTTAAACCGCCTTCCCCCTTAGCCGGGTCTTCTCAGTGGCGCCCCCTCCCGGCTTCGGCTTTTCCCCCACATGTTCATGAATCTGCCTGCTTTGCAGCTGCGGACAAGTTGACCGGTGTTATTGTTCTCTTGTCTGTGTTGATGCTGGAAGGCATTTTATACACCTTCGGTCTTAGTCCCGTCCCTGCAGAAATCGGAGCTCCCTTTGGTAAGTTGTCTATTCTTGCATGCCGTTCTTCGCTAACTGAGGTGCCTTTTCTTTTTTATTCTTGTAGCGGCCGCTATCCTCCGTTCCTTCGCCTGCCAAGAGACGCCCGCAGTTGCTGTCCTTGAAGCCCTGCATCAGGAGCTGACACCAGGCCTACCTTCTGATCCAGCTGCTGCCCTCGGTCCTCAACTTCCAGCACCCCGACCTCTGATGTTGTGATTGCCCCGCCGCTCTCAGTCCTACCTTCCCCCAGCGCTGCAGACCCAGCATTGTCTCACACCTTCGATCAACCGGCGACTGCTTCCTCGCCCACTAGACAAGCTCCTCCTCTCCGTCCTACTCTGCGGCTGCGTGTGACGCGCAATAGCAAACGGACGGTCCCGATCACCGCCACTTCTCCTCCACCTTCACAGCGCCAACGCGTGGTGATTCTTTCTTCCCCCTCCAAGTCTTCGGGCACGAGCTCGGCTCAGGAGACAAGTTTGGGCCAGGAACAGGCCTATGACCTGGAGGTGGCAAGCCCGCCGTTAGACCGACTTACTACGGCGCCACTCCAGAGCGGGCTACCCGCCCCGCCTTCATCTTCTGGTGGCCAACCCTTGGATTCGTTGACTCCTCTAGCCTCCTCCCCTCTGATGCCAACGAGCTCGGCCGTGCCTATTTCTGAACCACCCTCCCCGGACTGGGCTTTTAGGGCCCTCTGGAGGCTTCCTTCGGCGACTGACCCGGCGAACGTGCCGGCTGCTACCTCATCCCCTTTTTTTGGCAGGGTCGACTTCCACGGGGCCTTGGCCAATTCCTGCTAATCGGCAGTTCTGGGAAAGCGACTGCCCTCTGGAAGAGTTCGATCAGATTGCTTGTTCTCTGGTCGCGGTGAGTCTCTTCTTTCCTTTTTTCCTTCTTCTGGGCATGCGTGTGTTTCCATAACCTCATTTCCCTTCCTATAGGCACTTGCAGACCTGCTCGGCGAGTCTGAGTGTAGTTCAGCGAGCGGCCGAGCTAGAGCGGGAGAATGCGACACTCAAGGCCCGTCTCCGGGAACTGGAACCCCCTTCATCTTTCACAGCTCCTTCTGAGCCCTCCCTGGGAGGCCTGGACTCCTGTCTGCCTACCGCCGGGGAATCAGCGGCCTCTGCCCGGGCCCTTTCTGACGCCGCATCCAACAAACTGCGGGCATTGGAGGCGGCCTTAAAGGCGAGTGAGTCCTCTCTGGCCTCTGAAGTGGAACGCCGTCAGGCGGCGACCTCTGAACTGAAAAACCGAGAGGCAGAGCTGCTTGCCCAGTCCAGGGAATTGGCTCTGCTGAAGCAAGGTCGGGAGCTCCTACAGAGGGGGCTGGCTGAAACCCAAACCGTGTCCAGTGCTGCTGTGGGTCGGGAAACCACCCTGCGAGCTCAGTGGGAAGCCTGCCAGGCCCAGCTTCAATCTTTGCAGACGGAGCTTTCGCGGGCCCAGGAGGCAGTGTCTCAGGGTCAGAGTGACCTGGCTGCAGCTCGCGTGGAGGCTACCAAGGACAAAGACGCCATGGCAGAGTACCTGGCGGGAGAGCTCGGGCGGTTGAAGGCCTACCGCTTGGCCTATGTTCGTTCTTCCTTCTTCCTTCAGAAGCTGGGGCGCTGGATGGTCCTGCTCGTCTGGCGGGGCGCTGGATGGTCCTGCTGCTGAGTTACGGGGCTGCTGGCGGGGTGAGACAAGCTTTCGAGCAAGGTTATTTGCGTGCAGCGCCCCCCGCCACTTTCTTGGACACTGCTCGTCTGGCCCGGGAATTGCCGCAGGACACGTTCCCCTCCTTCGAGGCGGATGACAGGCTCTTCTTCCAGGCTGCTCCTCCTCCTGCGGCCGATCCAACCCCCATAGAGGTGTCTCCCCAGGATCTTCCTGTCGCCGTCCCCGAAGCTTCTGATGCCCTTGCCCCTCCTCCTGCTGAGCCGGCCGACCCGGCACCCCCTCTGTCGGCTTTTGATGACCCGTCTCCTCCTTCTCCGAATGTAGTGTAATTAGAACTATGTTATGCTGCTTACTTTTTGATGCGTTGATACCGGCTTTTCTTCGGTGGTATTTGTGTAATGGTACTGACCTCGGCCCGTTTGTCTTCGATTTCCCCTGCGATCCTTCAACTGTGCCGCGTCCCCTTCGCTTACTTATAGCTTGCTTTCTTCGGCAAGTTGCTCGTTGGTTTCGGCCGAGCTCCGATGATCAGATTTCCCTTATCTACTTTCCTTCGCTACGTAGCCTTTCCTCCCATCGCCGCCCTTCTAATGAGCTTGCCTGGGCTAAAGGTTACCTCGCGTGTCCGTGCATCCCGCTGATTTGACTTATCCGCCTTCTGGTGACCCCTCCGTACACTTCTGTCCTATTTGGAACAACTTCCTAGGGAGGCGCTTCGTATATCGAGCCCTTGTCGTTCCCTTAATACCCCCTGGTTACCTTCTCGAAGCTCATCACAGAGCGTTCCTCGTCTACTCCAAACCCTGCATCTACCGTCCGTTGCTAACTTACGAAAATGTCCTGCACCCACCATACCTATAAGTATCATCTGACTCTTTCTTTCATCATCACAGTAGAGCACTCAAACGTCGCCGCCGCCGACTAATTTCCTCCGAGACCTTGCCGTGATCCGTCCCTTCTCCTTTGGCGTTCCTTTGCGATTGTCCTTTCCACCCTCTAAGGTGTTATCTTCCTCCATGGCCTCTCCTTCCTGGGCCTCTCTGTTGGCGGAGCATTTCCCAGGCGTTTCGAACTTCGCCGAGTTAGATTGGGATGACCTACGGTACACTTATGAAATCCCTGCTAGCTTCCGCCCTATCATCCCTACTAGTGCAAACCTTTACTTCGATCCTCCGCCGGGTTCGTGTACTTTCTTCACTGAGCAATTTGTGTCTGGCCTTCGTCTACCTCCACATCCTTTCCTATCTGGAATGTGCCGCTACTTCCACATCCCCTTGGGTCAGTTAACTCCCAACTCCATAAAGATTTTATGTGGCTTCGTGATACTCTGTGAGGTTTGCGAAGTTTCCTGGTCTGCTCCTCTCTTTCACTGCTTTTTCGCTCTCGCTCGGTGTGCCGATGGTCTTTTTGACTTTCAAGCTCGCAGTCAAACTGCCTTTTTCTCCCGTCTTCCTCCTCCTCACGCCAACTGGAGGGAAAAATTCTTTTTTCTCCGATTTCCTGAAGAGACAGGCTGGCCTATGCATTGGCAACCTGAACTTCCTCCGCCTCCGGCGTTGGAATTGTTTCACATGGACCTCTCCTATGCTGCAGCCGCGACAAGAATGGAGCATTGGCGCCTGGATCTGACGAGATTGTTATCTGAAGACATGCTTTCTTTCTTCCGGCCGAATCCCTCCTTCTCCGGGGCTCTGCGCTCCTTAGGTAAATCCACACTTAGCTCTCCTCTCCTGCTTAAGCTTGTTTTCTCTGTAAGGGTAACCTTCCGTGTCGACGCCTACAGCGGAGGCCTTGTATCGTGCCTCAGAAGTTCTGCCCCTGCCCTTAGATGATCTGGAAATAATGCGACGTGGTCGAGTAATCTTGGAGAGGAGGCTACTCCCTCATCCCGACCCCGTTTCCTTTGGGGCGGCAGTTCAACCCGTTTCCGACCCCACTGCGCATGAAGCTCCTCCTCCACCAGTCGCCCCAAGTGGGGATCGGGGTCACGCTCAGACCAGCCATCGAGCTAGGCGGGTCTTCCGAGGAGCCCCCCGGGCCTCCCGAAGGGGTCGCGCGGCTTTTCATCGCGCGGGTCGAAACTTGTCTGGTCAAGGCGCTGCGGGTGGCAATGCCACGGCCCCCTCCCAGGGTCTGCCTAATTCTGACGATTCTGGCTCTGATGGTCAGCCCCAACTTCAAAGACGGCGCCGAAGACCAGGTCTGACTTCTCGCGGACTCGACACTGTTCCCTTATCGCCGCAGTGTTCCCTGCCGTCCTCCTGGCTGGCTCTAACAATATTTCCTCTTGTTATTGTCGCGTTATTTCCCTGGCAGCCTCCCCCAACCCCTACAGGGGAAGACCCTCTGCATCTCGTTCTACCCCCATTCCTCAGGAGGAGGACAGCCCCGGTGAGCGACGTGGCCCGGCATCAGGCGAGCCCACTCCCGAGTCGCCTCCTGCTCCTCCTGGCTCAGACGCAGGCCCTTCTCAACCCGCCGGCCCTTCTCAACCCGCCGGCCCTTCTCAACCTGCCCGCCATTGTTATAGGACCACTATCCCCTCTGAAGCAGCTCAGGCTCGACGACATGATGTCTCTACTAGCATCTTGGCAATGAAGGGCTGCCTTGGCGACTTGTGGGCAGAGAGCATGAATCAAATGGGTAGCTTGTCGCCCTTAGCTCAAATGGATAGGTTTTCGAAGTCTTGGGCTAAAGTAAGTACCCCGTTCCTTCTCCTGAATGCGAGTTTGTTTTAACTGAGGGCTGTTATTCTTGCTCCAGACTCACGCAGAGTCCTTAGTGCTGAACCAATCCTTCCACACCCTCCATCATGAAAGCAAAGACCTCCGGGACAAAGTCTCTGAACTAGAGCTACAACTGAATGATCCCGATCAAGCCAGCCACGCTTTGCGAGCCGAGATTCGAGCTTTAACCAACCAGACTGAGCGACAAAAAAGGTCTCTGACGCAGGTCAGAGATGAGCTCCGAGCTGTGCGTGAAGAAAGTGCTGCACAAGAGGCGGGACATCAGCAACAGCTCGCCCATCAGGTTGGGGAGACTCAGTCCAGAGATACCCTGCTGCAGGAGAAGGACACTAAGCTGGAGGTTCAGGCAGCTAAATTGGCAGCCCAGGAAGTAGAGCTGCAGGCCTTGAGGGAGGAACTGTCTCAGTCTCGGGCGGCTCTGACGGGAGTGTCTACAGCCTTGTCAGCCTATCAAGAGGGAGAAGAAGCTCGTTGCCTGCGAAGCCGAATGTCGTATCTGACTTCCCCTGAATTTCTATCCCAGGCTGGGGCACGCTTTGCTATGACCGTGCCATATACGGCGACGGGAGTTATCAGGCAACTAAACGCGCAGGGCTTCTTGAGCTCCATCCCCGCAGCAGACTTCTTGAATCACAACCTAATCATTCAAGGCTTTCCGGATGAGATTTTTGCTCCTTTCAAATGATCTGTACTAGCCACTTAAACTGGGAAATCGTTACATGTACATATGTCTTTTCGAGTTTTCACTTGACTATCCTACTGTTTTCACGCCCCTCGTCTGACCCAGCCTACGTCCACAGAGCCAACCCCCTCAAACTCGATAGGGCCGCAAGTAGTTGGCACTCCAAGGTCGATCCAACTTCCTTCCTTGAGCGTCTTGTAAATAGTAGGCTCCCGATGCCAATCTCTTGATAACCTTGTACGACCCATCCCATTGAGGAGCTAACTTCGTCACTTCCCCTAAGAGCTTTATCTGCTTCCAGACCAGGTCACCTTCTCCGAAGAACCGAAGGATCACCTTCCTATTATAGTTCTGTCTCATCCTCTGTCTGTAGGCTTCCAACCTGGCAGCTGTTTGCTCACGAATTTCGCTGATGAAATCCAGTTCAGCCAGCCGCCGCTCGGTGTTCTCCCGACCTCGATCGGAACCACCGCTTCATTACCATAGACCAGATGGAAGGGTGTCGACCCGTGCTCTCTCGGGGGTCGTTCGGTAGGCCCAAAATGCTGGGAGCTCGTCCACCCAATCGCCTCCCATGTGATCCAGCTTGATTTAAGCCCGCTGACTATCTCCCGATTGACCTCGGTCTGACCATTACTTTGAGGATGAGCCACCGAGGTGAAGGTTCGGGTTATGCAAACCCTTGCACCATTCGTATCCTGTGCCCTGAATTGTCTCCATTGTCCGACACTAACTTATGGGGTTCTAAATCAACAAAGATATTTTTCCATAGGAACTGGATCACCATCTTCTGTGATTCTGCCAGGGCTTCGCTTCTACCCACTTGGAGAAGTAGTCTACCACTACCAACAAGAAGCGCCTCTGAGAGCCATCTGGAAAGGCCCCACGATATCCATACCCCATTGGTCAAAGGGCATGAGACTATAGAAGTTCTCACTCTCGGTCGGCATGAGAGGTTCTGATCTTTCTGGCAGGATAGACAAGTATTCACAACCGTAGGGCCCTTCTGCAGGTAGGCCAAATAACCAGCTAGCAATACCTTCCGAGCCAGCGTTCTTCCCCCAGCGTGATTACCACAGCACCCCGAATGTATCTCTCGCAAGGCCTGGTCCGCTTCCTCCATATTCAGGCACTTGAGTAGAGGTCTGGAGAAAGACCTTTTGTACAACTGATCCCCGATCATTGCATAAGAGTGGGCTTGCCTCCTGATCATACGCGCTTCCTCGGGGTTGGTGGATATGGCTCCTTGCTGAAGAAAGCTCATTATGGGCGCTCTCCAATCAATTACCTCTCCCGCGTTATTCTGTAAATCTATCTGGGCTACAAGGAAGGTCTGCGCTATAGATCGGTCGAGCGTCCATGTACTCAGGGAACTAGCCATTTTAGCCAACTCATCCGCTCTTTCATTTTCAGCTCTAGGAATCTTCGTGACTGTGACCTCCTTGAATTCTCCCTTCATCTTTTCATAAGCCTCCTTATAGACTTGCATCCTCTCGCTATTCACCCCAAATTTCCCGGTTGCCTGCTGTGTTACCAGCTGGGAATCGGAATATATGATGACTC
The DNA here is from genome assembly GCF_018446385.1 of Zingiber officinale. Lineage (NCBI taxonomy): Eukaryota > Viridiplantae > Streptophyta > Magnoliopsida > Zingiberales > Zingiberaceae > Zingiber > Zingiber officinale. Next base: position 133,517,924 of record NC_055997.1, on the reverse strand, counting down.
GGCTCGCCCCCACATGCCGAGCCGCGTCTGTTAGTAGAGCTTCATATTCTGCCTCATTGTTGGTGGCTCTGAAATTTAACCGCACGACCAACTGCATGATATCTCCCTGTGGGGATATGAGCAGTGCTCCTATGCCACTCCCCCGATGGGTAGCCGATCCGTCCACGTAGATTTTCCAGACCTCTTCTGAGTCCACTGGGTATACTTCTGTCAGGAAATCTGCCAGAGCCTGTGCTTTGATTGCGGTTCGAGGCTGATATTGTATGTCATACTCCCCTAGCTCAGTTGCCCACTTGATAAGCCGACCCGCCACTTCCACCTTGGTGAGAGCTCGGCCCATTGTACTGTTCGTCAAGACGGTAATGGGGTGCGCTAAGAAATACGGTCGGAGACGCCGAGCCATGAGAACAAGTCCATAGACCAACTTTTCCAGGGCCGTATACCGAGACTCGGCCCCCTTCAATAAATGACTGAAAAAATACACCGGCCGTTGTACATTATCCTGCTCCTTAACTAGCACGGCCCCCACGACCTCGGGGGTGGCTGACAAATAGACCCAAAGGGGCTCTCCCACAACAGGCTTGAACAGTGATGGCAAAGACTCCAGGTACTGCTTCAGCTCTTCAAAGGCCTGTGTGCATTCTTCCGTCCACTGAAACTTGGCCGCTTTTCTGAGCACTTTGAAGAAGGGCGCCGCTCTATCTGCAGATTTGGAGATAAATCGGGACAGGGCTGTTATCCTGCCGACCAGCTTCTGCGTCTCCTTCAGATTCTGAGGGATCTGCATGTTCCGAAGTGCTTGCACCTTCTCAGGGTTGGCCTCTATCCCTCGTTCGGTCACCAGATAGCCCAGAAACTTCCCTCCTTTGGCCCCGAACAGACATTTCAAGGGATTCAGCTTCACCCCATATTGCCTCAGAGTCCCACAGGTTTCTTCTACATCTTTTATCAGACTGGACGCCAGAGGGGACTTGATCAGGATGTCATCAACATAAACCTCTACGTTCCGCCCGATCTGAGCCCGAAAGACTTTGTCCATCATCCTTTGGTAGGTAGCTCCAGCGTTCCTGAGTCCGAATGACATGACGGTATAGCAGAAAGTACCGTCAGCCGTTATGAAGCTGACATTCTCCTGGTCTTCCTGGGCTAAGGGTATCTGATGATATCCCTGATAAGCGTCCATCATGCATATCCTTTCACAACCAACCGTTGAGTCCACCACCTGATCGATACGCGGGAGAGGATAACAGTCTTTGGGAGTGGCTTTGTTGAGGTCGCGAAAGTCTATGCACACCCTCCACTTGTTGTTTGGCTTCTTTACCAACACGACGTTAGAGAGCCAAGACGGGAATTGCACCTCTCGGACGTGTCCAGCCTTCAGGAGCTGCTCTACTTCAGCTCGGATAATTTTATTCTGCTCGGCAGGGAAGTTTCTCTTCTTCTGCTTGACTGGCTTAGCCTCGGGTATAATATGCAATTTGTGTTCGGCCACTTCTGGTCTGACCCCGGGCAACTCCTCTGGCGACCAAGCAAAGACGTCTCGGTTGCGGCTCAGACACTGTATCAGCTCCGCTTTAAGCTCCGGAGGTAAATCACTGGCGATGCGAGTGATGCTCTCTGATCTGTCGGGGTGTAGCTGGACCTCCTCCCAAGAGATCGATTCTTCAATAATAGATAGCGGTTCCTCTTGGATAGCGAGTACTCCCCCATCTTGCGTCCTCCGGCTTTTGCGCGCCTCTACTCGGACCATGTCTATGTAGCAGCTACGAGACGCTTTCTGCTCCCCCTTGACCTCTCCGACCTGCTCGCCGACCGGGAACTTGATCTTCTGGTGAAAGGTGGAAACGGCAGCCCGGAACTCATGCAGGGCTGGCCTTCCCAGGATAACGTTGTAGGAGGAAGGCGAATCCACCACAATGAAAGTGCTCCTCCGCGTGCGCACCAATGGCTCAGTGCCCATGGAAATGGCTAGCTTGATCTGACCCATGGGCTTGACTTCATTACCTGTAAATCCGTACAAGGAAGTGGTTACAGGTTGTAGCTCAGCGGCGTCGATCTGCATCTCCTCAAACGCAGCCATGAATAAAATGTTGACCGAGTTCCCAGTATCCACAAAGACCCGAGCCACTCAGCTATTAGCAATAACGGCCCTGATTATGAGTGCATCATCGTGGGGCAGCTCTAAACCCTCCAAGTCTTGGGGCCCGAAGTTGAGGACAGGGCCAGATGCCTGCTCGTAGCTGCATCCCACGGCCCCCACATATAGTCGTCGGCTATGTGCTTTACGTGCCCGGCCTGAGTCTCCGTCAGTGGGCCCTCCTGAAATCATACCAATCTCTCGCACAGCCACGTTGCCCCGATTATCGAGTTCTCCGGCGTCTCTTCGGTCTTCGCCGGGACCAGCTTGGTTAGATGGGCCAGCTAGGTCGGGCCGGGCCTGCCGAGCACGCCCAGCTGCAGCCTTGCTCCACAGCTCGCCTGGAATCCCGGGCAAATTGGAAGCAGTTGCTGAGATCGTGTGTCCTGGACCGATGATATGTGCAATATGGTGCTCCCCTTGGTCCAGGCCTGGGCGCTTGTATGGCGGCGACTCGCGGAGCCGGCCTGGCTCCCAGAGCGAGGAATGCTGGATTACTAGGTCACTGGGTGGTGCTCTTCTTTAGGTTTGCTACCGTGCCACCGCGGCTTCCGCGGCCTGCGCTTCTTCCACTTTGATGTAGCACGAAGCTTTCTACCATATCACAAACTCCCGGGGTTTTGATGAGATCCTGAAGAATTCCCTTCTCGCAATCCGTGGGAGAAGGCGCCATCGAGATCTCGGAGGTGGCGAGGGGACGCTGGCTACTTGATGAATCGATTGATGTAGCACAGGGCTCCGCTGACTCGCTGAGGGCAAAAAGACAAGGTTGGTTTTGGTACTTACGATCACGCGAACGCGCAGAAGGCCGCTTTGAAGTCCTGGCGGTGATGGATTCGGAGGCAATCCATCGAACCACTTTTGCGCCGATGGGCATGTAGGAAGACTCGGCATTTGACGCATCGCTATATTGATACAATATAGCCGCTCTTGAACTTTCTCAAGTGCTCTTCCGGGTCCTTGCTCCCATCATATTCTCCAATGTTTGGGGCTCGGAACCTCAGCGAGCTTTCTTTCAAGATCCGGGCGGAGAAAGGTACCTTATCGTCAGGATCTTCGGGCAGATCTTCAGCCATGATCACGGCCTTCCCCTTTCCTGAATCCCGAGGCGGGTGTAGAGAGCTTTCCGCCACTGAGGCTGGCGGCTCCTCCTTCTTTGGACTACGCCCGCGAGGTCCGGCCCGATGATAATCGCGGCGAGGCTCTCGGAATGAAGCACGCGGAAGTTCTTCCGGCTGCTTCCTCTTTGAGCTCCTGTCGGAAGCGGGAGCTAGTTCTTTGGATACCTCGAGGGCTGGGCGAGGTCGTGAAACTGTGCCTTGTCTTTCGGAGGCGGCCTGCTTCCTAACCTCCTTGAAAAGCTCGTACTCCCCCGCAGTCATAGTTACGTTGATCCTCCGGCTAGAGCTTCGACCGGAGTCCTCCATCTTCACGCTCCGGAACAGGTTGTGGTGTTCCCACAGACGGCGCCAAATTTGATCCCGTCCGGAAGCTGAGTCGGACGAAGGCCGGTCGCGGTGGACTGGACGTTGACGGAAAGTCGCGGGCGGCGCAGGCTCCCCACGGGTGGCTGATGCGGCTGCAGGACCCTGCACACACTCAGACGATCTCCCTCCACGTTAGGACCGATGTCAAAAAGGCCGCAGAGGCGGGCCAGGCGGCCGAAGAGGAACAGAGAGAAGCGTAAAGAGAGGCTCGAGAGTAATGGCAGCCTGCATCATTTCTTCCTTGGCCTTGAAGCCTGCTCCAGCATCCCTCGAGACGCTTCAAGTCAAGGGTATCCCTTCTCTTGTGGGGAGGCCCTCTTCCTCATCTCCCTTCAAGGTCCAAGCGATCTGCAAGAAGCTCAAGACTGACAAACCCTACGGTGCTAGTTATCCTTAACATCAATCTGATACACGAGGCATCTTTCGCTTTAGAACCTTCGCTCGCATTGTTGGTATGTAATGATTACCCTGACGGACCGTTGAGATTCTCCGCTCCCGTATTACTTAGCTCCTCCGATTCATTGTGCCCCCGCACCACCTGCACTGTGGTTCGCATTTCCAGGCCTCCCAGACCTGCAGCCCTAACTGTCTAGACATAGCTACGCTGATCTTCAACCTGCATCCTGCGCTTTGTACTTCCTAGCCCTCAACCGCAGGTCTGTAGCTTGGGCCGCTTCTACAGCCGACCCATTGGCCTATACTTCCAGCTCTTGGCCTCGCTAGCTCGCCGACACCGCCTGGCCCCTGACTTTGTACTTCCCGACCTTCAACCGCAGTCCGTGGTTCTGGCCGCTCGATCAGCTCGCTGACCCATTGGCCTATACTTCCAGCTCTTGGCCTCTGCTTAGCTCTGCCCCGCATCCTGCGCTTTGTACTTCCCGGCCTTCAACCGCAGGTCTGTGGTTTGGGCTGATCAGCTGCTCCTGACCCATTGACCTATACTTCCAGCTTGGCCTCGCTTAGCTCGCTGACACCGACTTGCATCCCAGACTTTGTACTTCCCGCCCTCAACCGCAGGTCCGTGGTTCGGCCGCTCGATCACCGCTGCCACCCATTGGTCTATACTTCCAGTTCTTGGCCTCTGCTTAGCTCTGCCGATACCGACTTGCATCCTGCACTTTGTACTTCCTGGCCCTCAACCGCAGGTCTGTGGTTCGGGCTGACTCCGCTCAGCTCTGCCGACCCTGACCGGCCTATGTGCTCTGTGTTTCCGGGCCCTCTACTGCAGGCCTGTGGATCGAGCTGACTCCTCACAGCTCTGCCGACCCTGACCGACCTATGTGCTTTGTGTTTCTGGGCCCTCTACTGCAGGCCTGTGGATCGAGCTGACTCCTCTCAGCTCTGCCGCTCCCAACCCGCTTCTGCCTATGCTGAACCCTGACTGCCCTGTCAGCCTGCCTTTTTGACCGCCAAGTCGCCATGACTATTGACCGTCACCTCCTCGTGACTTTTGACCGCCACATAGCCTGAACTTTTCTAATCCTTTCCTCTTGGGCCCCTCCATCACTAACCGTATCACTAATGATTTTGGCCAATATCAACTCTATTGATCCATCAGCCCGAATGTAACTCAAAACGACCCGGTAAAATTGACTGATAACCAACTGAATAGATTGTAGCAGGGTAATATATATGATCTTGAGTCTCATTAATTCTGATTCTTCAACCTTTACAAACATGATTGTGCCGTCTCCATACGGATCGAAATAACCATCGGATTGCCTTGAGCAGAGAGTTGTGTAGGAATCCCGCTGAGTGTGCCCATATTGCAGCTCTTTGTTATCATGCTGCTGATTATCTCTGTCTTAGATGAAAAGTTCTGTGGCAAGTATTTCACAGGAGATCCACCGAACACGTGCCGGTGAGATTGGCAACCAATAAGGATATTTGTCACGATATGTTTTACATTTTACCTCCTTTTTCAAATTCTTGGGCACGCTAACTTTTGGTGGATCTTATTTATTAAAAATCTTGCTGGATTTTTTTGACAAATCTGTAACGGGTGAAAAAGAAGACCGGTTTGTGAACAAATACAAGTCATTTTGTCATTAAGTAAAGAAAAATCACTTTCTTGGTTGATTAAAGTAAGACAATTGTTAAACAAAGTTATAATTACTATCAAAACTATAAGACATAAAAAATCTGGAAGCTGTTCAGTCCTGTCCTTAATTGGGTCCCCATCTCCTTGATTATCGCATTTGCCTCCCCCTTCTTTTTTTTTTTTTTTTCCTTTCTACCCTTACTGCTCGATACAACCATACGTGCAACTTCAAGTCGTCCTCCTAACTGCATTCTCTCGACGAGATTATCGGCAGCATGCAACATGACTCCCACTTCGCACACTGCAGGCACTCCTCATGCTTATAGTAGAGCTCTACTTGGTGTCGCCCCATGGCCATACAAACCCACGTTGGGAGCATCTGGATCAAAAGCGCCATTGCGTACTTTGCATTTACTCAGAGCAATAGCGACAGAAACGAGCACCCCCCCTGACCTAAAGGTCCTTTTCCAATCACTTGGCAAGCGGATCATATAAAATTGTTCATTTTTATTTTTTTAGATTTTTTGGATTTTTTTTATTTTTTATTTTAAAGAAAAAGGCCAAGTCTCTTTATTTATTATTTTAAAAATATTTTTTTATATTTATATTTTATTTTTAGGAGTAATTTTGATTAAAAAATTCACCGGATACCCAAGGACACTAATGTCTCTCTAGCTTAGCATGTCATGTTTAACCTCTTAGATTAGAAAACTAATATGTCCACGGAGGTCGATACGATAATCAACCTCTCATGGTAAATTGACCCAAATAATAACTATGACAATGGAACAGTCCTCCGAAGGCGTACGGTTCATAACCCTCCATCTTCAAGAGTTCAAGTCGGAAAACAAGAGCCCCAGACTGAGCAACCTCGACAATACATAACCCAAAGCACACAAGGGGTTACACGCCCTTGGAGGAATGGAGTAATCCACAAGGCTACCTTTGAGAGGCTAAGAGATCGACCAAGGAGTTCACACCACACAAGGGAACCCCCTTTAATTTTCGACAGAGATCCTAATCAAATAGTTATCAATCAAATTCAGGTCACTGAAGATGGGGGAGTACAATGGCTCCTGCAATCAAAGGACCTTTTGTGTCAATTTCATAACAATGCCCTCTTGTGACAACTTTGGTTGAGCCAACTCAACAATGGTTCAACATATTGAAGTGGAGCATTATATCATCCATTGAGGACTTTAGTTTGGTATTCATCCACCATTTCTCTAGTGACAAAAATGATCAGAAAACCCCTCACAGTCTATTCAATCTAAAGTAGTGCGACGAGAATTGTTTCGAGAGTACATCCAACATTTCACCTAAGTAGCTCTAGAGGTACCTGTGGTGACCACTAAGATATTAACTAGTGTTTTTTTTCTCAAGATCCATTAGATGAGAAGTTCATTTTGTAGGTGTTGGGAGCACTACATCTACCTATGTAGTGTTTTTTTCTCAAGATCCATTAGATGAGAAGTTCATTTTGTAGGTGTTGGGAGCACTACATCTACCTATGTTTTGACGTATGACTAAGTTTAAAGTTAGGTTTGTTTATGATCTAACGAGTTTGTTAAGTTTGCAGGTGCAAATAACTTGGCATGAGACAAAGTCCTAATTGAGAACTAGACAATGGCTAAGACCTAGTAAGACTAGGCAATGACAAAGTTCTAGTTGGCAACTAGGCAGTAGAAAGACTTAGTGGGACTAGGCAACGGAAATCCTAATTGGGAACTAGGCAGCGGAACTGGCAACGGAAGTTCTGATTTGGCACTAACAATTTAAAGACTTAGTAGAATTAGACAGTGAAGATCTAGTTGGGAATGAGGCAAGAAAAACCTAATTAGGAATAGACAAGACAGACATAATTGGGAACTAGGTGAAAAAAGTTCAAGGAAGTCAGTTGGGAGATGAAGACATGCCAATAAAAAATTGGATGGGTCAACTGGGAGTTGAACATCTAACAAAGTCTTGGAGGTATCAAGCAAAGATAAGTAAGGTTTCTAGCTATGGGCATTGTTCGAAACCTACTTAATGTACCACTCCTCTTTCTTATTAACTTTATGTTGCAAGGAGCTGCTTGTCAGTTCCAGTCGTCCGAATAGGATCCAAGCAACCAACTGGGGAGGAGTGGGTGACCTCAATATTAGGGCGACCTAGACATTAGGACGACCTCAATGTCGAGGCGACTTGAGCAACTTCTAGGCCACCGATAAAGGTGTGATCCAACAAGATAGGCATTGGACCATGCTCCAGACACCCAAAGGGAGTGCAGGCGACGGAGATAAGGGTTTTATAAAAGGAGATTTGATAAGAGGCAATAAGAATAATGATTAACAAATATGACTTACCTAATTACTTTTGGGCTTAGGCCATAAACATAACATGTTATATTCAAAATAGAACAATAATTAACAAACTTTATTATAAAATTTCGTATGAAATTTATTATAATAAAATATATTCATTAAAATATTTATGAGTTTTTGGATGTAAAGTACATACATTAAATACTAAGATTTTTATAGGAAAATTTACCCCTAAATCAGTTGAGGGTATTTTTATTAGATATTTAACAACTAATAAGACTTATAGGGTATATAATAAAAAGGCCTTAAAAGTTGGAAAAAACTAATGTAATATTTGATGAAGATAATAACACTAAAAAATCTAAATTAAATCAAAATAAAGAAATAAATTTTGATGAATTAAGCAGGGGAGTTAGATAATCTAGAAGAAGAAAGATTTGAACAAAATTAAAACTAACAAGAAGAGGAAAATGTTAATCAAAATATGAGTATATCTAGAATCAATTCACATCATCCAATCAATCAAATTTTGGGTGACCCAAATCAAGGAGTCAGAACAAGGTCATCTTATAGAAATATAAGTTAAATTGCATTAATATTAAACTTGAACCTAATACCATAGATGAGACATTGCTTGATCCTGATTAGGTGATGGCTAGCTCAATTTGAAAAAAAAAAAAAAAATCAAGTCTGTGACCTATTACCTTCATCATAAGATAAAACTATCATAGATACTACATGAGTTTTCCAAAATAAATTAGATGATAAAGGTAATGTTATAAGAAATAAAATTCATTTAGTAGCTAGAGGTTTTAGTCAAATAGAAGGTTTAAATTATGATGAAACCTATGCACTAATAGCTAGACTTGAATCCATTACAATGTTGCTAGCTTACGCGACACAAAGAATTTAATTTATATCAAATGGATGTTAAATCCACATTCTTAAATGATTTTATCAAGAAAGAAGTATACATAAGTCAACGATCTAGATTTAAACACTAAGAATATCCTAAACATATATTTAGAATTAGAAATGTGTTATATATATTAAAACAAGCACTTAGGGTATGCTATGAAAGGTTATCAACTTACCTAATATCAAAAAGTTTTAAATAAGGCCAAATTGATTTAGCATTATTTGTAAAAACATATGAAAATGATATATATTCATAGCCTAAATTATATAGATGATATAGTATTTGGATTAACTATTGCCGAGTTTCTAAAAGAGTTTATAAGTCTAATGAAAAATGAGTTTGAAATGAGTTTAGTAGCATAATTAACATTTTTTTAGGTTTACTGATAAAACAAAAAAAGAAGAAAATTATATACATCAAAATAAATATACCAAAGATCTAAAAGTTTAACAAGAAAAATGCCAAGGAAATAAATACATCTATAATAACAGATATTATTCTAGATAAAGATCTTGAAGGAAAGTCTGTAGAACTAAAATATTATAGATGTACTATAGGGATTTTACTATACCTAATTGGTAGAAGACCTGCCATATTATTTGCAATATGTATGTGTGTAAGATATCAATTTTGTGCTAAAGAATTTCATCTAATAGTTGTTTAAAGAATAAATAGATACCTGAAAGGAACACTAAACGTAGGAATGTGGTACCCTAGGACTAATAACTTTGAATTAATAGATTTTTCTGACTCAAATTATGACAGTTGTAAATTAGATAGATAAGTACAAGTGATAGCTGTCAATTTTTGGGATTATCTCTAGTTAACTGGTTCAGTAGAAAACAACACATTATCAATTACTGAGATAAAATACAAAATAATGAGAGAATGTGTACCACAACTTTTATGGATGATGCACTCACTAAATTTTTTTTAATTAAATTATAAAAATATTAAAATATTTATTGATAATAGTTTGGTGCAATCGACCCCTAAAGGTTTAATTTTTGTTTGATAATATATTTAATAGAGTCTAGTCAAGGTTGACTTAGTTAAGTGAGAAGTCTAGTTAGGTCAAGGTTGACTAAATGACTAGCAAAGGGAAAAGTTCAAGCAAGTCAGGGATGACTAGATGCTTGGCAAGAGGAAAATTCTAAGGGAGTGAACTTTAGGTAGTGAGAAGTCTTGGAGGAGTGAATTTTAAGGATGAAAAATCCTAAGGGAGTGAACCTTTGGTGGTAAGAAGTCTTAGAAGAATGAACTCCAAGTAAGTAGAAAATTCTAAGAGAGTGAACCTTATATAATGAGAACTCTTGGAGGAGTGATAGCAAGTGTAACCGAAACAATGCTTGAATGTCACACAGTCGACCAAACCAGCATATTTTCAATGTTGCTAATACTATTTTACTTTACTATTTTATATATATTGTACTAATTTGGTGTTGCAAGAAAGTCTTAGTGGATTGGGTTAATCATACACCAAGCAGAAAAGTAGTCCAAACACATCAGTCAAACAGGATGTTTGGCAGGTAAGTCCTAGAGAGGTCTTCCATTCTAGAAAACAATGATGACGTATTCTAGTTAGGACAACCTTAGATGTTGATACGACTGAAAAAACCAATGAAGATTTTTAAGTCAAGATCAGATAGTTTTAACTGTCAGACTCATTCATGCATAACTATTTGTTTCTAACTTTATTTTACTAGACCTTTATTATTATGTTGTGCTAACTTTATTTTACAAAAAAAAAAAATAAAGTTTGGGTTAACCGAAGTGTTTGATCAATCGAACATGGAAGTTTGGTCGACTGATCTTAGTAGATAGGCATAGATCATATCGAGATCCGACAAGGAAGGGAATAAGGGTTTAGTTGACCAAAAATGGAGTTCGTCAACCAAACACATTTGGTAACCGGAGATTAGAAAAGATAGGATCAAGCAATAAAAGGAAATTTCGATGTTTAATCAACTGATTAGGAGGTTGGTCGATCGATACGGATGATTTTGTAAAAGATATAATCTGGGCAGATCGTGAACGTAAATGTGAACCCTATCATATTTTGGAGATTGGTCGACCAGAAAAGGTTCGGTTGACCAGATGAAAAGTTTATAAAAGAAGCCTCAAGGTCTGAGGATGAGTTAATTCAATTCTTTCACAATCTACCTCTTTGGGTTTCCATTATGTTTGTGCAAGCAAGTGCTGTTAACACACTGAATCTCTCCGACCACCAACATCGAAGTTTTGCATTTTCTCGTTGTTGGTAACATTGTATTTGCATTTATTTCAGCAGGGTATAGTAAAGTTGTTACTATCCTTCATCATTGTATCAAGTTTTTCCCTTCCTCCGAAAGTTTTTCGAAAGGAGAAAATTTAATGGATTGCCCAATTGAAAAGATCCAAAGGATTGTGAGTCTTGGAATAGTAGTCGCTAAATTACAACCCAAGTAACCGACTGATTTCCTTGTGTTTTAATATTTTTGTTGCGCATCTCTGTGTTTGTGCTCTCATAAAAGAAAAGTTTTAAATGTGCGATATTTGCCCCTCTATCATGGTTTCTGAACCTATAAATATAAGTTTAATAAATTTAACTAAAAATTCTATATCACTCAAGGACATAGAAGTTAAATATTAGTTTGTTAGGGATCATGTAGTCAAAGGATATATTGTATTCGACTATGTTGAGTCCAAATCAAATCTAACTAACATATTCTGTAACGACCCGCCTTCTACTACTAGGCTGTAAGGCCGATCGCTACAGTTATGCTGTGCTATACTGTGCGGAAAGCTGGGCTAATTAAAATTTTTGCTAACTATTATCCTTTAAAAAAAACTAATCTGAATGTTCTAGGTGTACCTAGGAGTTGTACACATGCTAGGGGAGGGAAACTGAACATCCCAACTGAGCTAGAGACTAGAAACTAACCTTCCCAACTACCTACAAACCTGCCGATCGATCCACAGATCGATCGAAGCTGGGGAGCATTCTGTTCCCAACTGGATCGGTCGGCAGACCGATCCAGGCACCCGAAACTCTCTGGAACACTACTGTATCGTGCTGGATCGGTCGGCTGACCGATCCAGGAGGATACAGTAGCCTACTGTATCTGTCTGGATCGGTCGGCTGACCGATCCAGTGACACTGCCCAGGCCCTGATCGGTCTGGAGACCGATCAGGGTTCTGATTTCAGCCCTGAACTCTGATTTCAGCACTTGTTCGTGCTAAAATCTCACATATGAGTTATACACTACATGAGGAACATACTGATGACATAAAAACTAGTATTCTAACATAATTACTAACAACTTAAACCAATCTTTCATGAGTTAAACATTCTAGCATTTCAAAAGTGCATAAACTACGAAAACTAAACTAATGAACTGTAAAATGCTATAGTAGGTGCAAATCCCTAGAGGATCTTTTATTCCAGTTCCTGCCACACACATCTTGATCTGCATTGACCTCCAGCCTCCGCTACTGGTCCACTTTTCCTTTACCTTTATCTGCAGTATAAGAAAAGTAGTATCTATAAGCTAAAAAGCTTAGTAAGAAACCATCTACCTCACAAAAACATGCAACGATGTAAATATGATTTAAAATCATGCTGTTTAAAACATATGCTGAATATACCGAGTAAACTAAGCATGAAATGGCATATAAGCACACAATCATGGCATATATCATACAATACGCAGCAATCAAAACTAGCCATGGCATACTATCAACTAAAGCATGTGAACATGAACTGAACATAGAGCTATCATACCCAAATCATAGAAAAACTGGGCTGAACATATAATGAACTAAGCTGAAACTAACTGATACTGAATTCAACTCAGCTAACATAACTAATTTTTGAGTTTTGAAAACTAATTCATAATAAGTGAAAATACATAATCATGCTGTTTGGGCCCGGCAGCTGTACTTGCTATGCGCGCATCCCTAACTAGACCCGGGTTTGCAAGTCCCGAATTTAGTAGGGTTAACTAGGTTATCTAAACCTAGGGACGACTGTGGGAGTCCAACCCAATGGATATCTAATCCAGTACAGTGCCACTGAAAATAAAATACTGAAATAGCTAATACTTGCTTATTCTATTGTTTCTAGGTTATCTGAACCTAGAGCTAGGTTATCTAAACCTAGAGGCGACTGTGGGAGCCCACCCATTGGATATCTGATCCATATAAGCTGTAATAAACTGAGAATACTGAATAGATACTTCTAACGTATCTAACTGAGCTGTTAAAGATGCATATAGTGCATTTTTACTAAACTATCTATTTTATCGAACACTTAGTGTGCCCTAACTCTCCTCTCTATTAGGGAGACCGCCTCTAGGCACCCGACAACATCAACCTCCTATCTGAAGAGGGAAGACATGCCCGGCCCATCTAGAGGTGCTCAACTAAACCCCTAATCTGCGAAGAGAGTTAAATACACCCTAGATATCGATAAAAATCTGTATACATCCTAACTAAAGCATAAAAACTCAATCGGAAGCTATTATACTGCAGGTGAGGGGTTTCTTACCTCCTATTCGTAATTTCTTACGATTCAAATCGCTGGTTTTCCGATGGAAACGATCCTCTCGACGATCCACTAGCGTCTTCACGTTCCTCTCGCGGAGAAGAACCTTTTTCGTGTTGGAGTCGTCGCCGGAAGAAGTTCCCTTGGCCCTTGGGGGCTTGGTGTGCCGTGAGAAGGAGGAGAGGGAGAGGCGGCGGTGAGGGTTTGAGAGAGAAAGGTGGCGTGAGGTTTTGTGAGGAGAGTTGCCGAACCAACACAAAATAAACCAAATCAACTTATGTTTTCCTATTTATACTAAATAATTAACTCGGCCAAACCAATTATAAATATAATTGATCCCCTTTCCTTTCAGCACGGCCCTGCTGGGTTCAACCGGTTACTAACCTTATCCCGTATACCATAGGTCTCGGGTTCGATTCCCGCCTAAGCTATTTTGCGGTTTTAATTATTTTTGCTACTTCTGATACTCGGAAAATTCCGGAAAAATATCTAAAAATTCCAGAAAAATCATAGAATAATTCTAAAATAGTTTTGAGAATTTTCGGGCATTACATATTCACTAAACCATTACCTAAGGTAGAATTTAGTATTCTTAGAAGAAAATTAGGAATATTTTTATAGAATAGAATTCTTGGATTATTATGTTATTATATTTGTCAATTTTTTTAATGGAACTAGTCTATCATGACCTTAGATTTCATGTACCTATAGATCTAGATAACATTTGCATCTCACAAATACCTATGTTTAATATTTGTGTATTGAGTCACATAGATGAGCACGAGATGTTAGGACTTGACTCCTGGATCCAGATGTAGACTATAGTGAATTGAAATGAACCAAGAGGTTTAAATCAAAATTGATCACTATGGTAACTAACTCTTACCTAAACTTAATGATCAACTGATGATTAATTAAGTCTTAAAAGGGTTAGACATTTTATTAAGAATACTAATTTAGATGATTTATTATTTTAAAATAAAGTATTTTGAAAAATTCTCTTTGTCACTTTGAAAATTATTCAAACATCTTTGGAATCTCTCTTTCAAATATTTTTGAAAAATATTTTTTACATGCATGCATGCTATGCTCCCTATTTTGATGTGTGTCAAGAGGGAGAGCTGGGTTTAAAGTTTGAGTTGAGAGAAAATTGAAAGTTAAACTCAAAGTTGAAACCTAAACTTAAAGTTAAAGTTAAGTTTTTATTTAAAAGTGGTAACTTAAGTTTAAGTTTGTTAGATGTTTAACCTAATTGCTTTTAATTCTTAAGTTTGGTAGATGTTTAATAAACTTTGGAGTTTTGATTTGATCTTTCAAAAACTCAAGGATACTTTAGAAAATTCTTTAAAGAAGATATTTCTCTCTAACTTTAAACTATGTTGTCAAACATAAAAAATGAGGAGATTGTTCGGGGTAGACAATACCAGATAATCAAACTCATATTTAGATATCTAATAAATAATTTAAAGTCAAACATTATGGATCTAATGTGGGTGTTGAATGTGCAAGACACTTAATAGAGAAAGTCCTAGTGGATTAGGAGGATCAATCACTGGGCAACAAAGTCCTAATGAGTCAAGAGGACCAGACAGTAGGCAGAAGAGTCTTAGTGAATTAGGAAATTCAGACACCATGCAGGTAGAGAAAGACTAGATGGGTTGATGAACCAGACATCTGGCAAAACACACTTGATGGGTTAGTAAGACCTGTTGGTCCCTTTGCAGGTCGGCAAGAGGGGAGGGGTGAATTGTCCTACAAAATAAAACTCGAACCTTTCTCGGATTTCAACTATATAATGAACACTTGTAATAAATAAATAAAAGAGACTAAGTAAAGAAAAGCAGACACCAGAGTTTTACTTGGTTTGCAATCAGGGGATTGCTAATCCAAGGAATGTAAGCGCACTATCTGATTCTCCTCTGGGCGGAGTAGCCTCTTTACAACGTTGACAGCACAAATGAAAAGAACAGAATTGAAAGCATAGAAGGAATTGATTACAAGTTCGTTATCTTGAATGTACGGATCAGTACTTTATTTATAGTACTGGTCCAGGCGCCCCCGGGGGGATAAATTTTATCCCCCAACGGTCAGCTCGCGATCAGCTTCGATCTGGTCAAATATGAACCTCCGGGAGCCCGGAGGTCCGGGCGCCCGGAATTGATCCGGGCGCCCGGACCTGTCAAGTCAACAAAGTTGACTCTGGTCCAGGCTCT
The DNA here is from genome assembly GCF_018446385.1 of Zingiber officinale. Taxonomy (NCBI): domain Eukaryota; kingdom Viridiplantae; phylum Streptophyta; class Magnoliopsida; order Zingiberales; family Zingiberaceae; genus Zingiber; species Zingiber officinale. The sequence goes on along the minus strand of NC_055997.1, from coordinate 133,502,298 downwards.
CTGCTCCGGTTCAGCTCGTCTTGGTCCGGGTCTGTTCGCTCCGGCTCCGCTAGTTTGGGTGATCTCGGCCTTCCGGAATAGGGCTTACCCGAACCCATGTTCCGGCCTTCTCCTCGAGCAGCCTTCCTTCCCGGTTTCTCGTCCCTCGAGCGTCGCGCACGCTCTTCTTGTCCACCGGTGTACTCTTCCGCGGACACCTCGTCCCTCGGACGCACCGAGCCCGTCGGCTCTTTCCCGTGCCGTCCTTCTCGCTAGCCACGTCTTCCGCTCGACTTCCTGTGTTCCTAAGCTCCTGCACACTTAGACACAAGGGTTAAACAAACGCAGGACCTAAATTAACTTGTTTGATCACATTAAAACACCTTGGGGTTCCAACAATCTCCCCCTTTTTTATGTGAGCAACTCAAGTTAAGTTAGGGTAACCATATGCAATAAAAATGATTTATATTCCAATAAGTCCAAATATTTTTCAATTGAAAAATTATAGTACCTCCCCCTAGACTTAACATACTTCTCCCCCTTTGATCACATAAAAATTGGGGTTATAAATAAGTCTAAGGTAAATTCAAACAAAAACTTTAAGTGTAAAATATTTAATAATGTCTAAGTAAAATTCAATTTAAAGACACTCTTCAAAATTTTTCTTTCGAAAAATTCCCCTAAAAAAAAATTTTTGATCCCCTAAAAAAATTTTTAAATTTTTTTTTTAAAATGATAAGGCAATAGTATATAAAAAAAAAACTCTAAGTTAACTTTTATATAAAAAAATCTAAGTCAATTTTCATTAAAATTTCTAAGAAAAAAAATTTCTAAGTTAAGTTAAAAATATTTTCTAACACAAATTGAATAACTCTTTTAAAGCATTAAGTAATTTGAATTAATGCTTTTTCAGTTAGTCAATTAAACTTTTCATTTCGATACTTGGCTTCCAGGTCATGGCGAGGCACTAGGCCTTCTTGGTTATTGGAGCAACAACCACTTCCTTAGACAAAGCCTCATAAAGAAATTAGTTGTTTAATTTCCTTGCTGAAAATGCTAAGTTTAATTTTAATTTTAGATTAAATAGGTTTTTGGAACCCAATAGAGGTTCCTACCTATAGGATTAACCAAGTATTTCCTAGGTATATAGATTTTTGATATATTTCTTATTTGACTTTGATGAAATCTATAATACCAATTTAAACCTCTATAATATCTAAAAGTAGAAAGATTTGAACCATTAGATTTTTTTCAATCTTTCTATTTCTTCTTTTAGTTTTTCATTTTCAATTTTCAGTTTTTCAAAATCCTCTATAAGACATGATTTTGCCAAAATTCTCTTTGTTTCTAAAATTTCATTTTCTAATTTGGCATTTTTATTTTCTAATTTATACATGGATTTAGTCATAGCTTTGATACCAAAGTAAAGTTCATCAGGGGGTAAGAGGCATACCTCACTTACCATATCAGACTTGAAGCCTGAATCTCCCCCTGCTTCGCTACTTCCATCTGAGGTCGCTCCCCCTTCATCGATGCTGGGTTCTGATGTACTTTGTCCTTCGTGGCTTGCCATCAGTGCAATCCCCGCATATTCTTGAGCTTCTGATTCAGATGAAGAAGTGTCATCCCAAGTTGCTTTTAGGTTGTGTTTCTTGGGTGTCTTCATTTTGACCTTCTTGAGTTCTGGGCAGTCTTCCCTTAGGTATCCCTCCTTCTGACACTGATAGCACCGTACCTTTCTTCTACCTTTTTGATTCTTTTTATTCTACATTTTAAATTTATTAGATCTAAAAAACTTTTTAAAGTTTCTTACCATGTACGCTTCTTGATCGTCTTCGGAGTCTGACTCAGGTTCATCCTTGTTGATTGCGTTCAGCGCCATAGTCTGGGTTGTGTCCTTTGATATCTCTGCATATCTAGTTTCGTGTAATTCAAGGGTAGAAAACAACTCTTCTAAAGTACTTACCTCCAGGTCTTTTGAGATGTAGTAAGCATCGACGATTGATGTCCACTCCGGAGTTCTTGGAAACGCGTTGAGCGCGTAGCGTATAGTGTCCCGGTTTGTTACCGTTTCACCAAGGTTTTCGAGACCAGTAACTAGTTCTTTTACCTTTGCATGTAGACCGACTACTTTCTCACCTTTCTTCAGACAGATGTTCATCAGTTTGTTGCGGAGGATGTCCCTTCTAGCGAGCTTCGCTTCGGACGTGCCTTCGTGGAGTTCTAAGAACTTCTCCCAAAGTTCTTTAGCAGATAAAAAGTTTCCGATGCGGTTGACCTCTTGAGGTAGTAACACGCTCAGCAGGTGATGTTCCGCACGGCTGTTTGCTACCGACTCATTCTGCTCCTTCTTTGTCCAATCGCTCTCTTCTTTTTCTTTTCCATCTTTATCTATTGGAGCTACAAAATCATATTTCATAATAAACTGAATTTCAAAATCTGTTTTTAGGAATACCTCCATACGACGCTTCTAGTCTACGAAGTTCCCCTCGAATTTTGGTGGAACAATGCTTGGTCCGGCCATCTTTGTTGCTTCGATCGACGGTTAATCCTCCTGAAGCACCTAGCTCTGATACCACTTGTTGGTCCCTTTGCAGGCCGGCAAGAGGGGAGGGGTGAATTGCCCTACAAAATAAAACTCGAACCTTTCTCGGATTTCAACTATATAATGAACACTTGTAATAAATAAATAAAAGAGACTAAGTAAAGAAAAGTAGACACCAGAGTTTTACTTGGTTTGCAATCAGGAGATTGCTAATCCAAGGAATGTAAGCGCACTATCTGATTCTCCTCTGGGCGGAGTAGCCTCTTTACAACGTTGACAGCACAAATGAAAAGAACAGAATTGAAAGCACAGAAGGAATTGATTACAAGTTCGTTATCTTGAATGTATGGATCAGTACTTTATTTATAGTACTGGTCCGGGCGCCTGGGGTTCCGGCGCCCGGGATAAATTTTATCCCCAACGGCCACCATGATCGCCTTCGATCCGGTCAAATATGAACCCCCAGCACTGGAATGGTTCCGGCGCCTGACTGATCCGGCGCCGGACTGCAAGTCAACAAAGTTGACTCGGTCCAGCCTCTGCTCCGGCTCACTGCCTCGGCCTTGCCTTGGTCCGGTCTGGCCCGCTAGTTTGGGTGATCTCAGCCTTCCGGAATAGGGCTCACCCGAACCCATGTTCCGGCCTTCTCCTCGAGCAGCCTTCCTTCCCAGTTTCTCGTCCCTCGAGCGTCGCGCACGCTCTTCTCGTCCACCGGTGTACTCTTCCGCGGACACCTCGTCCCTCGGACGCACCGAGCCCGTCGGCTCTTTCCCGTGCCGTCCTTCTCGCTAGCCACGTCTTCCGCTCGACTTCCTGTGTTCCTAAACTCCTGCACACTTAGACACAAGGGTTAAACAAACGCAGGACCTAACTTAGCTTGTTTGATCACATCAAAACACCTTGGGGTTCCAACAAGACCGAGCATCAAGTAGGGAAAACCTTGATGAGTCGATTAGACACTAAGTAGAAGAAGTCTAAACTGGTTAACTGGATTAAATGTTTGGCCAGTAAGTAAGGTAAATCCTAGAGAGGTTCATATGAAAAGAAGACAGTAAAGATGTATTCCAATATTTGGATAAATACTTAGCCATTGATCCGATTAAGAAACTAGCTCGAATTTTGAAGTCGAGATCATAAACTGTCAAAATTAGAAGCACACATTATTATTTGTCTATTTGTGCTAATTTTATTTTATAGAATTATTATATTATTTATTGGACTAACTTTATTTGTAGAAAAAAATAGTTTTTGGTCGATCGAATGGTACTTCCGATCGACCAGATGGTTCGGTTGACCAAACCAAGAAGCTTAGTCGAATTCTAATATAGAGATATGATCAGCTAGGATACAGAAGGAAAGATTAGGTAGGATCAGTCGATCGTTCTAGTGGATCTGTCGACTGAAAAAGCAAATAATGTGGGATGCAATCCAAAGGAAACCTATGGATCAATCGACCGGAAAATGTGGATCGAGTGGGATGAAATCTGGTCCGCTAATGAATCTGGATGGGAATGCAAAACATTGTCCAGATCGGTCGAATGATCCAAATGATCAGTCAACAAAAAAAAGTAGAATTCAAGCACGGATTTAGCGAGATTGGATCATGATCAATCAATCAGAGATGGTGTCTGGTCGACTGATCAAGGCATATAAAAGAAAGCTCGAATGCAGAGACTCACCTGTTAGAGTGTATACTAAAAGCCTAGCTTTTGTAAATATTTATTTTTGAAATAAAAGAATCACATTGGTCAATTTGTTAAATGTAATTGTTCAATTAATTTATATAGTAGATAACATGGTGTGTGGTGTCACACTCAGAAGATCATGTTGTCATTTTTTTATAAATTATAAATAGTTGCTCACGACTAAGATAGAAAAGGAACAAACCATTAGAATAGTCATAGTGTAATTAAGTATTAGTTTATCTTGACTAATAAATTACACTGGTACACTCTAAGTGTATTGAGTAGGACCATTTTAGGTAAGTTCTTTTTGTACTGACTAAATAAAAGAACTAGACCTTAGTTATTATGGAAGTGTGTGCTCTTAATCCTAATATAAAAATAAGCACATATATTTAGTATTTATTTCTTTAACTTATCAAAGGGTGAGGTTTAGCTCGATAAATCAATAGGCCCGATAAGTTGGAAAATGATATTACTTATAGTATGTGTTGTTTATAGAAGAAATCTGTGTCCTAGTTATCTAGGTTGAGAATACCCCCAAGAGGAGATCATATGGATTGTCATGTTAAACCCTGCAGGTGGACTTAGTCTGACATGACAATAAGGTTGAGTGGTACTATTCTTGGACTTAGATATTAATTAAGTTGTCAGTAACTTACTTAATTAGTGGACATTCATTATCTTAAACACAGGGAGACTAACACACTCATAATAAGGAGCCCATAATGTAATTTGGGATTGGTGCGGTAGTGCGATAATAACTCTCTAGTGGAATGAGTTGTTATCGATGAACTTGAGTTGTGTGTTCGGGGTGAACATGGGATACTCAAGCTCATCGGAAGGCCAAAACCAATTTCTCCTCTAGGTCCTTGTCGTAGCCTCATTAAACCCTCAAGTCCATCCAAAGAAAGACCCATCTTGGTGTCCAAGAAGGGGGTCGGTCCATTGCTTGGTGACCAAGCAATGGCCGGCCGCATCTCCTCTTAAAGGGCCGGCCCTTTGCTTGGTGCCCAAGCATGTAGGGGTCGGCCACAATAATTCAAACAAGGAGGGGTGTTTTGAATTTTTAAAATCTTTTCTTTGTAGAAATCTACAAGTTGTAAAAGAGAGATTTTAAATTTAAAAACTTTCCTTATTTGAATTAGGTCACATTTTTTAAAAGAAAGTTTAAAAGTTTTAAAACTTCCTTTTTTAACCATCCTCATGGTTTAAGAAAAAATGGAAGAGAAGTTTTAAAATTTAAATTTTCTATCACCATGTTAAAAAAGGAAATTTTATAAGAGAAGTTTTAAATTTTAAAACATGGTTTTAATTTTTAAAACTTTCCTTTTTTAACTCCTACTTTAGGAAATTAGAAGAGAGCTTGTAAAATTTTATAAGAGCTTATAAAATTTTATAAAAAATTTTTATTTCTTTCCTTGATGAGGTGGCCGGCCACCTTGCTTGGTGCCCAAGCAAGGGGCCTACCAAAATAAATAAAAAATAAAAAAATCATCACCCAATTAATGTTTGGTGATTGATTCAATCAAGAGGAAAGAAAAGAAAAAATAAAAGGGAAAAGGAAAAATAAGAGGAAGATTTTAACTTTTGTAAAAAGTCTTTCCTTATTTGTCTTGGGCAAGTAATATAAAAGAAGGGGTGAGGAGGCCTCATGTGACATCAATTCTTATTCTCTTAGTGGTGTCTCTCTAGGTGGCCGACCCTCCCTCTCCTCTCTTCTTTTTCCTTTTGCTCTCTTCTCCTTGGTGGTGGTGGTGGCCGATTTTTAGAGGAAGAGGAAGAAAGCTTTTGGGTGGTGTTCATCTTGGAGGATCGTCACCCACACACCGTCCAAGGCGAGGCGAGGAATACGGCAGAAGATCTTGAGGTCATTAGCATACAAAGAGAAGGTATAACTAGTATTTTTCTTCCGCATCATACTAGTTATTTTTCTTTGTAAGAATTCCAAACACAAGAGGCATTAGATCTAGTTTTTCGAATTTATTTTTCGAGTTTGTGTTTTCTTTATTTTTCTAATTTGTGATTCGATTGTTCTTTTTGGTTAACCTAGAGTTATTTAAGGAAATTAAATATTAGCTTTCCTTAAAAGGCTTTGTCTAGGCGGTGGTGGTTGCTCCCATATCCAAGAAGGCCATGTGCCTCGCCATGTAGTCCTGGAAGCCAATTTAAGAAATTAATATTTAATGGAATTAATAACATAGGTGGATTTGGATCAATAGTGTTAAGTTCTGCTTGCGATCCAAATCTAAACCATTAAGAACATATAAGTTAAATTTGGAATCAATGATGTTAAGTTCCGTCTGCGATTCCTAATTTAACTTCTAAAGAACACAATAGGTTATTTAAGGAAAGGTTCGACACTTGTACAAAATTTTTGTATAGTGGAACCAGTACGATTTTCCTAGGACTAACCAACATCACCATCAAGTATTCAACAAGAAATTTAACTCTCTACTCCATAAAGCATGCTCTGTTTGTCCATGCTTCATCTACATTCGGCAACCTACATTAAAGCTCCTACTCTTAACATTGTCAGTGACATATTTGTATTGCATTTCATTTATAATAGAGGTATAGTAAAGTGTTACTATACTCTATCCAATTATAAGATGTTTCTCTACCTCCGAAAGATTTTTTGGAAGGAGAAAATTTAGAGATTACCTATCTGAAAAATGATTCAACGGATCGTAGACTTTGAAATAGCAGTCCTAGGGACTGTGAATCAAGTAAACATGTCTCCATCTGAGTTTATTTTATTTTTCAATGCATTTTGATTTGTGTTGAAAAAGAAAGAAAGTTTTAAAAGTGAAATATTCACATCCCCCCTCATTTTTCTCAATCATACTGCTAAAAGGTTTTCATAAAGGAGAATGAATACTGAATGACATTCCCTACATAGGCCTTGGGCATAACACCCTTGGGAGTGAGTACATCACAAGATAGATAATTAAAATTGTAAACACAAATAAAGAATGCAAACAAATGTGTCGATCCGGCCTGGAAACCTTGAATGTCGCACACTCCTCCCGGTGCTTCCTTGATCACACGCGTAAAACTTTTGAGATCACTTTTAAACATAGAACCAGGATGATTGAATGTAGATTATTTTTTGATGATTTCTGAGTCTCAGGTTCAAGGTATTTTTATAATATTTTTTTGATCGACCAATAAGCTATGTTCGTTTAGATGATAAAAATCTTATCTTGCTCAACCACTGTTCAAATCTATTTGTTAATTGACCGATCATATTTACGCTAAGTTCCCATCTAAGTTTGTTTTCTCGATCTGTTGATTATATATGTTTTCACTCACCCAATCAACAATATCAATCAATTGATCTTGCCTTCGATCTTATCTTTCACCATGCAACATACTCCACTTATATGATTCCACGTCAACTCACATTGTTTGTTTGATTGAATATGTTGGTATGGTCAATCGAAAATCTTGTTTCAATCTCCCAAACCTTCTCTACTTGACCTACTAGTCACTTTCTTGGAGTTTACTCCTCCAAGACTTTTCACTATCTAAGGTTTACTCCCCTAAGATTTTTTCTTTACCAAGCATTTGATCACCTTTGTCCTACTTGGATTTCTCTTGCTAGACATCTGTTAGGGTCGAAATGTAGCTAGAGGGGGGGGGGGGGGGGGGGTGAATAGCTCATCACGCTCTTCGTGCTTGTCGTTACTTGCTCCTTGATGATGATGTTGCAGCGGATGATACAAGAAACAAAAACTACAACGCTAACACTAAGGATTTACTTGGTATCCACCTCAAGAAGAGGTGACTAATCCAAGGATCCACACATTCACACACCCTCCACTATGAAAACACTTCTTTATGGTAACTACCGAAGGAGGAGAAACCTTACAAGCTCACAATACAACAATAAGAAAGAAAGAAGCAAAATACAAGTAAATCTTACAAGATTACAATAAAACCCTAGCTTCTTCTTCTTCTTGTTGTAACTCACCTCTTGACTTAGATGTGCCTCCAAGAACCTTCAAGAACTAGCGGTGAGGAAGAAAGGATCGCTGTGGAGCTTTGCTGTGATTGCCGTAGAGAAGAGATGGAAGTTCTATCGAAGAAAACGCTCGCCAACGTCTATATTTGCGCCAACGGTCGAATCCTAATCGATTGGATTACTCCCAATTGATTGGGGAGGCTTTGGATCGATCAACCGATCGATCCAGAGCACCTCTGTGCTCTCTGGAATCGCCCTGAATCGATTGCCTGATCGATTCAAGGCTTCTCGAATGATTTCCAGCGCTCCAATCGATCGACCGATCGATTGGAGGTTTCAATCGATTAACTGATCGATTCACAAGCTTACTGTTCACTCAGAAACTCTCCCAATCGATTGACCGATCGATTGGGGAAGTTTCAATCGATTCAGCCCATTTCTGCACGAATTCGCATCACCTAATCGATTGACCAATCGATTGAACCCCCCAATCGATTGGCTAATCGATTGGAAAGTAGAAAAATGGATAGATCTTGAAATTAGCTTCGTTTCACATCTGAGATCACCTCATTCCGATATCCGAGTCAAAAGTTATGGCCTTCGGAAGTTTACTACGTCTGAACTTCCTAATTCCATGCCAAATCCCTATTGGACTTACGATCGCTAAGAAATCGGTCAACTTTTGACCCATCTGGACTTTCTCTTTGCCAACTTCTCATTGGACTTCTGATCACCAAGTATGATCCTCCTTGACCCACTTAGATTTACCGTCTCATGCCAAGTGTCCGGTCCTCCATGACCCACTTGGACTTTCACCAGATGTCCGGTCACCCTTGACCCATCTGAATTTCTTCGTGCCAAGTATCCAATCAATCCTTTGACTTACTTGGACTTTTCAACACCAGATGTCCGGTCAACCTTGACCCACCTGGATTTCACTTGTCTGACTTCACTCACCAGGTCTTCCCATCTGCCTGGCTTCAATCACCAGGTCTTCCCATTTGCCTGGCTTCACTCACCAGCACTTTCCATCTGCCTGGCTTCACTCACCAGGATTTTCACTTCTGCCTAATTTCACTCACTAGGTCTTTCACCTATCTTCACTCACCAGGATTTTCCTTCTGCCTAGTTTCACTCACTAGGTCTTCCCATCCGCCTGGTCAACCTTGACCAGAGGAAAATTGTACCAACAATCTCTCCAAATGAACGATTGCACCTGCAATCTCCATTTACTATCAGTTTCCATGTATTGTCAAACATCGAAATATAAACATTAAGACTTGAACTTGAGCCAACTCAAGCTTAGTCAATCTGGTCAACCTTGACCCTAGGGAATATTGCACCAACAATCTCCCCCTTTTTGATGTTTGACAATACCTTTAAGTTAGGCTAATCCCATAACCTCAACTCTCCTTCATGCCAATGTAAGGATGATGGTTTCCTTCATTCTTCTCCTTTACTAGAGGGCAAACTCTCTCTTTAGGTAATGAAGGCCTAACTTAACCACACATTCTCCCCCTATTGGCATACATCAAAAACTCTTCCCCTGAAGAGTTATCCAACGTTGTTCACAACTTCGCTCGTTGTTCACAACACCATTATGAAGGTCCCATACTCTTCATTATCTTTAATGCTCATCCTTGAGCAATAACCAACAAACAGTGAGGATATCCACTTCCCATTGTACTTAAAATGCTCAACCTTGAGCATTTACGCTAAAGAAGGTTAACCACCTTCCAAGATGTATGAAAAATAGTTTTCATGTCCTTAAAGAGTAACTCCCCCTAAAGACATGCACGTAACTTCTGTCATTGCACCAACAATGACTTAGAATCCCTAAACATATAGAAAACCAAAATTTAGAAGGTTTTGAGGTTCAAAAATTCAATATTGAAACCAAACCTCAACTTAAACCTCTACTTAGTCTTCGTTAACCAATCTATCCTTATTTTCATCATGAAAACTCCCCCTAAATGTATACAAATGTGTTTTGAGGGGTAATGAATGGTTACATAGACTAAAAATGCTGAAATCTAGCTTACCCAGCCAAAATCAGCATTTCAATCGATTGGAGTTGGGTCCCAATTGATTGAACATCTGAATCGATCCACTGATCGATTTAGGCTGCGTGGATCGATCGGTGGATTGATCCAGCAAGCTTCTTCTCACGAGAAATGCCTTCTCAATGGATCGCCCAATCGATTGAGGCACTTCAATCGATCGGGTGATCGATTGAAGCTCTGAAAATGTTGAAATTCACTTTCAATCAATTTCAGAAACTCCCCAAAAATTCTACAAAATTCAAAAAATCATGAAAATTCATGTAGACATTCCTTAGGGCATATACTATCAAGGAAAAATAATTTTCAATGAAAATACTTTCTGTTTTCAAAGATTGACACAAACTTGAAAACTTGTAAAAACTTTAGAGTTTTCTTCCAAGTTTGTGTCTAACTATTCAATGATGATTACTATCAAAAGGTAGCCTTCATCAAGGTTTTCCAAAGTGTATTTAAAACTATTTTCAAAACCAATATCTAACCATATTCTTTGGGCTCAATGCACATGACTTGTACATTAGCTTTCCCAATGTTTTGATGAACTTAAAACTCAAAAGAATGCACTAAATCAACATCTTGAGTTTTGTTCATCATCCTAACATTTCACTTATATTTAATGTGTACGAAACCACATACAAGTCACCTTATAGTTCTTAGTGAGATGTAAACTTTGGTTTTGCCCTAATCTAGGGATCATGCATATCTATCTAGGTATTTTGAGGTTATGAACATCCACCAAGGATGTTGCTTGTTGATGAATGTCATTTGTCCTTAGTTTGCAAGGAATTAAAATAATGCATGATGCGTTATGACATACATCAAAGATAAATAATTTTCAAAAGAAAATTTCCTATGACTGCATGATGTATGTATGATATGACATGGTATTTTTGTGTTTTTCATAATAAGGCATGAGTGCAAGAATAAATATGATGTCATGACATATGATGAGCAAACAAAGTATAGTAAATTAGCATAAATAAAGTACCTAAACTATCTATCTAAGTATCCTTAAACCTTAGCTAACTTAAATTTAAAGCCTAGATTGCCCATTACTTCCCAAGAAAATGTCAAAACCCAATTTTGACATTTCTTTTGCTTTTTAAAATTTTGTGCCAATTTAAAATTATATCCAATTTCTCAAATTATGGAACATCTTACTCTTTCCAAGAGTAACTCATTTATCCTTTTCATTTTCAAAGGTTAACAATGTCCTTGAAAATGCTCTCCAAGTGTCAACTTCATCAAAGTTGGGTTAACTACCCTTCTAATCAGAGTTGACACTCTCTAACCCATCTAAGGGGTAGAGAAAATGCTCCTAGGAACCAAAAACCTATTGGTACTCCTTGGATGCTCTAGGTATTCACTAGGGATAACTTCCCTAGATACCTTCCTGGTGACCTTGTTAGGCTTCTTAGAGTCCTTGGTCATCTTTTCTAGGTCAACTCTAGGGATTGCTTCCCTTGTGACCTTCTTAGTGACTTTCTTAGACTTCTTAGAAGTCTTAGTCACGTTTGTTGTTGTAAAAATACTTCTAGGGATAACTTCCCTTGTATTTTTGACTTGACCACTAGGCATAGGGTTAGTTCCATAACTATATGGAACTCTATGGTAAGAAGGCACATCCTTTTTGGTTTTAGGTTTGTATCCCAAACCTCTATGACATTTGGATGACCCTTGTTGTCCTAAACTTAGATTTTGCTCATTTTGCCCTTTTAGGATATTTTTCATCCTCTTTAGGGTCTTTTCTAATTCATCAAGTCTTGACCTCAAGACTTGATTTTCTCTCATTAAATCCTTAGTTTTTGGTTTTTCATTTAATCCTTGAGCAATTTTATTTTTAGGCTTGTAACTAAAATCCTTAGAATTCTTGCCTAAATTTTTATCTACCTTCCTAGACCTAGGTGTGGTCGTTTTAGCATGAAGAGCTACATGTTTTTCCTTAATGCTATCATGCTTCCTATTTCTATGGTAAATAGCATTAAAATGATATAAATTAGAACTAACATGCTTTTTACCATTATTTAAAGGGATAGACTCAACAAATGATACCTTGCGTTTTACCTTGGAGGCTCCCCCTTGAGTTGTGCTTCCTCCTTGAGCCTTGACCGCTTTCTTCCCCTTGGGACATTGACTCCGATAGTGTCCCCTTTGATTGCAAGAAAAGCACATAATGTGCTCCTTGCTCTTCTTTGTTTCGGGAGTGGTCTCTTTGGGCTTCTCCTTGTCCTTTGGTGCCACTTGGTCCTTCTTCTTGACCAATTTAGGGCACTTGCTCTTGTAATGCCCTTTTCCCCTAAACTCAAAGCAAATAATATGATCTTTATTATTAACAATTGAAATTGGTATACCTTTGCTAGTAGGGATGACTTCTTCTCCTTTTGATCCGGATGTAGAGGCTTCTTCATGATCCGACAATGATGATCCACGCTCCCCCTCAAACCTAGAGGTGGAGGCTTCTACCTCTTCATCCTCGGACGTTGAGTATCTCTCAACTTCCGAATCCTCATGCTCATGAAATAAGGAGTATACTCCTTTGCTTGTATCTTCGTGCTCCATAGAGGATGGATCTTCTTCTTCTTCCTCCGGTGTTGAGCATCTCTCAACCTTAGAATTCTCCTCCTCTTGGTCTTGATCCACTGAGTCGTCCTCTTTAGATTCTTCATTATTTTATACAGTGGAGGGGATCTCATGAATCTCGGCCAACTTTCTCCATAATTCTTTCGCATCTTCAAATTCTCCAATTTTGCAAAGAATTGTGCTTGGCAATAAGTTAACCAATAATTTGGTTACCTTGTCATTCGCCTTGCACATTTGAATTTGTTCTTGACTCCATTTGCTTTTCTTGAGGATCTTGCCTTTTGAATTTCTTGGAGTTTCGAAGCCTTCCATGAGAGCAAACCATTGCTCTATCTCCATCATAAGAAAGTTTTCGATTCTAGATTTCCAAGAATCGAAACTCGTGGATACATATGGTGGAGGCACCCTCGTGTCGAATCCGAATCCATCTCTGAAGTCCATTTGAAGTTGAGCTTGATGATGAAGTCTTTGACTTGATAGAATTTGCTCCAACTTCTACACCCTCTAGCCTTGTTGCCCCTTCCGGGGATGATTCCGGTGAAGAGCGGCCTCGCTCTGATACCACTTGTTAGGGTTGAAATGTAGTTAGAAGGGGGGGTGAATAGCTCGTCGCGCTCTTCGTGCTTGTCGTTGCTTGCTCCTTGATGATGATGTGCAGCGGATAATACAAGAAACAAAAACTACAACGCTAACACTAAGGATTTACTTGATATCCACCTCAAGAAGAGGTGGCTAATCCAAGGATCCACACACTCACGCACCCTCCACTATGAAAACACTTCTTTACGGTAACTACCGAAGGCGGAGAAGCCTTACAAGCTTACAATACAAGAATAAGAAAAAAAGAAGCAAAATACAAGTAAATCTTACAAGATTACAATGAAATCCTAGCTTCTTCTTCTTCTTGTTGTAACTCACCTGTTGACTTGGATGTGCCTCCAAGAACCTTCAAGAACTGGCGGTGAGGAAGAAAGGATCGCTGTGGAGCTTTGCTGTGATTGCCGTAGAGAAGAGATGGAAGCTCTATCAAAGAAAACGCTCGCCAACGTCTATATTTACGCCAACGGTCGAATCTCAATCGATTAGATTGCTCCCAATCGATTGGGGAGGCTTTGGATCGATCGAACGATCGATCCAGAGAGCCTCTGTACTCTCTGGAATCGCCCTGAATCGATTGCCCGATCGATTCAAGGCTTCTCGAATGATTTCCAGCGCTCCAATCGATCGGCCGATCGATTGGAGGTTTCAATCGATCAACTAATTGATTCAGAATCTTACTGTTTGCTCAAAAACTCTCCCAATCGATTGACCAATCGATTGGGAAAGTTTCAATCGATTACCCAATCGATTCAGCCCATTTCTGCATGAATTTGCGTCACCCAATCAATTGATCAATCGATTGAACCCCCCAATCGATTGGTTAATTTATTGGAAAGTAGAAAACTGGATAGATCTTTAAATTAGCTTCGTTTCGCATCTGAGATCACCTCATTCCGATATCTGAGTCAAAAGTTATGGCCTTCGGAAGTTTACTACGTCCGAACTTTCTAGTTCCATGCCAACTCTCTATTGGACTTACGACCGCTAAGAAATCGGTCAACTTTTGACCCATCTGGACTTTCTCTTTGCCAACTTCTCGTTGGACTTCTGATCACCAAGTATGATCCTCCTTGACCCACTTAGATTTACCGTCTCATGCCAAGTGTCCGGTCCTCCATGACCCACTTGGACTTTCACCAGATGTCCGGTCACCCTTGACCCATCTGGATTTCTTCGTGCTAAGTATCCAGTCAATGCTTTGACTTACTTGGACTTTTCAACACCAGATGTCTGGTCAACCTTGACCCACCTGGATTTCCACTTGCCTGGCTTCACTCACCAGGTCTTCCCATCTGCCTGACTTCAATCACCAGGTCTTCCCATTTGCATGGCTTCACTCACCAGGATTTTCCATCTGCCTGACTTCACTCACTAGGTCTTCCCATCCGCCTGGTCAACCTTGACCAGAGGAAAATTGTACCAACAATCTCCCCAAATGAACCATTGCACCTGCAATCTCCATTTACTATCAGTTTCCATGTATTGTCAAACATCGAAACACAAACATCAAGACTTGAACTTGAGCCAACTCAAGCTTAGTCAATCTGGTCAACCTTGACCCTAGGAAATATTGCATCAATAACATCCAGTCCCCTTGACCTGCCTAGACTTTTCCCTTGTCAAAATATTTGTTCACCCTTGACCTATTTAGACTTTATCTTTGCTGGATATCTGATCAACCTTAAAATGCCTTGACTTTTCCCTTGCCTCTCGGTTAACCTTGGCATGTTAAGACTTCTCAAGCATCCGACCAATATTGACCTGCTTGGACTTCTCATCAACTCACTTCCATGCATCCAACATACCTTAACTTACTTAGATTATCTCACTAACTTGGTCAACCTTGACCAAATTACTTGGCCAAGCATAACCAGACTCCATTAAACATATTATACAAGCATCAACACCCTGGACATCGACCACATCAATAACTTTATCCCTTTTGATGTTTGATAGTATGTTTAAGTTAGGCTAATTACTTAACCTAACTTTTAAAGTCTTATGCAAAAATCAAAAGAATTAGGGTTTTCGTTGATCCTGTGTAGACAATATAGAGGAGGATGAATAGCTTGTAAGTTAGAAATAAAACTTTTCTTGATATGGATCTTAGCAAGGACACACTTAGTTAAATAAAAATAATAAATACAACCATAAATTAAAGGAAGAGACAAGAATTATTTGGTTATGACCTAAGTGGTTGTTAATCCAAGGCGATGAAAAACTCCACTAGCGTTCTCCTTCAAAGTAGGTGGAGTAGTCTCTTACAATCGTTGAAAGTGGAGAAACAAAGAAAAGAGTTCGAGCACAGTTGTGTGTATTTAAACTTTGAAGACTAGGGCACTATTTATAGCCTACTGGTCGCAACTAGCCATTTGCTAATGTGATACTTCTCGGGTGCCTAGACCAGGTCCCAACACCTGGACTCGGTCGACTTGATCCACTCTGCAATGGCTCTTCATCAACGGTTTATTGGTTCCTAGGTGCTTAGACTTGGTCCCGACGCCTGGAGTTTGCAAACATAGAATCTAGTGTTGATCCTCTCTTCAACATCTCATAGCTTGCTGACTTGGCCAGTACTACTCCGAGCACCTGGAGTCCGGGCGTCTGGACCAAGTCTAGGCTCCAAGACGATGTCAACTTCTGATGTTGACTTGTCCGATCACTTGGGTTATCCTATGGCTGTCTAGAGTTGGGCTCACCCGAACCCAACTCTAGCCATCTCCTTGAGCAACCTTCCTCCCAGGCATCTCGACCCTTGAAAGCATTGTGCACATCCTTCTTATCCGCTGGTGTAGTCTTCCACAGCTCGTCTTCCCTCAGATGCACTAAGCTTGTCGACTCGCTTCCCATGTCATCCTTCTCGTCTATCGCATCTTCCACTCGACTTCTTGTGCTCCTAAGTTTCTACATACTTAGATACAAGACATCAAAACTACAAGACCTAATTTAACTTAGTTGACCATATCAAAACTAATACGAGATACTTACAATCTGTTGGATTCTGAACATATGAGAGGGGGAGGGATGAATCACATGCTTTTTGAAAATAGAGTAATTTTATAAATTTAAAATAAAATTGCAGCGGAAAGACTAAACTAAAAAGAACACAAAAAACTTGGAAGGTTTTGTAGGACACTTGGCGGCCGACTAGAGGGGATGAATAATCCTATAAAAATAGCACAAACCTTCCTCGAATGTTATAGTTTAATTAAACTAACACTTACATAAAATAAATAAGAAACTAGAAAGAAGAGGCATAATGAGGTTTACTTCGTTACAACCAGGGAGGTTGTTAATCCAAAGAAGTTAAAGCTCACTATCAAAGTCTCCTTCAGGCGGAGAAGCCTCTTACAATATTGATGGATCACAAACAAATAGTACAATAAACTAGAAGCATTTACAAGTGTTGTTCTGAACCATTTGGACTAGGACTGTATTTATAGCCCTGGTCGGGGTGCATGGAAGGATTCCAGATGCTTCTAGGGGGATAAAACTTTATCCTTGTCACAATAGATTGCGTTTGATGTGATCTGGATAAAATTCTTAGTCCGAGCGCCTGGACTTAGTCCAGGTGGCTGAACCTAAATTAACATTATGTTAAACTGTTTGGTCCGGGTTCTTGCTCTAGCTTTACTCGCTTAGATCCGGGTCTTCCGCTCTGGCTCCAACTCCACTTGTTTGGGTCTGGGTCTTCCGCTCTAGCTCTGGCTCCGCTTGCTTGAGTGATTTCGGCCATCTGAAATAGGGCTCACCCGAACCCATTTTATGACCTTCGAGCAATCTTTCGCTCCGGCTTCTCGTCCCTCATAAATGTCGTGCGCTTGCTTCTCTTCCGCCTGGGTACTCTTCCGCGGCATCTCATCCCTCAGATGCACTGAGCCCATTGGCTCTCTCCCGTGTCGTCTTTCTCGCTAGCTGCGTCTTTCGCTCGACTTTCTGTGTTTCTAAGTTCTTGCACACATAGACACAGGAGTTAAAAACTAAAAGGACCTAACATGACTTGGTTGATTACATCAAAACTACTTTGGGGTACTAATAATCTCTCCCTTTTTGATGTGAACAATCCAAGTTAAGTTAGGGTAAACAAACATAAAGAAATAATAACAAGGTAATAAATTTGTAACTCAATAATGTGTAAAAAAAATTAAATTACCCTCCCCCTAGACTTAATCTTCCCTTCTCCCCCTTTAATCACATTAAATAGGGTACTTTCAAAATAACTTTGGAAAAGCTAAAATTAAAGTCAAAGGAAAATCAGATTTTTTTTTTTAAATTACATTTGGATAACTAATTCATAGAAAATTTTGTAACAGTTAAAAATTCTAAGAATTGTTTAGATATAAAAAAATAAATTCGCTAAAATAACTCTAACAAATATGATTTTTGTTAAATGAATTTTAACCATCAGAATTTTTCTAACAGAAATTTTGATAAACTATTTAAAGCATAAGTTAAATTGATTAAATGCTTCATAATTAGTCAATTAAATATTTTATTTCAATAATTGACTTTCAGGTTATGGTGAGACACTAGGCCTTCTTGGATAATGGAACAATAACCATTTTTTAGACAAAGCTTTTTAAAGAAATTAAATATTTAACTTTCTCTCTCTGAAAGCCCCAAAAAAATTAAGTTAAGTATGTTTTTGGAACCCAATATAGGTTCTTTTCTACTGGGTTAATTAAAAATTTCTGAGGAATATATTTTCTAGATAATTTTCTAATTTTCCCCTTGCAATATCTAAATTATTAATTTAATTCTTTATAGTTCCTGAAAGTTGAAGTAGATAAATTTATACATGTAGAATTTTTAAAATTTTCTATTTGATCCTTTAAATTTGCATTCTCAATTTTTAATTTTTAATTTTTTATTTTCAGTTTTAATCTTGTCGAGATCTTCTAATCGACAAGATATAGCTAAGGTTGATTTTAACTCCTTATTTTCTTTTTTCTAATTTATAGTAATTTTTCAATAAGTGTTTTATAAACTGAAATGACTTGTCAGGAGGAAGAGACCGTACCTAACTTATCTCGTAGATCTCACAATCTGAAGCTCCCCCTAAAATGTTGTTTTCTTCCAATGTCGCTCTCCCTTCATCGATGCTCTCGAAGCTCATTTCAAACGAGCTTGCTTCGTCTTCTTCTTCTTGGTGACTTGCCATTAGCGCAAGTCCGGCAAGGGCTTCAATCTCTGAGTCAGACGATGTTTCATCCCACGTCGCCTTTAATTTAGATTATGCTTGGTCTGGGCTGGCTTCTTATTCTGTTTTTTGTCCTTGCCCTTGTCCTTGCTCTTCAATTTAGGGCAGTTATTTTTCACGTGCTCTTCTTCATTGCAGTGATAACATCTTATCTTTCTTTTTCTTTTTGTATCCTATACTTGATTAAATCTTTTAGATTTAAATATTTTTTTAAATCTACCTACCATATGTCATTTCATTGTCCTCGAGAGAAGATTCAGAATCGTGTTTGTTCATCTTTGCCTTTAAGGCAATATTGTGCTTTGGATCCTTCTTCAGATCTACACATTTTGTTTCATGGACTTCAAAAGTTTAAAACATTTCTTCTAAAGTACTTGATTCTAGATCCTTAGATATATAATAAGCATCTACTAATGTACCCATTCAGTAGTTCTAGGAAATATATTAAGTGTGTACCTTAGTGAATCTTAGTTAATTACCTTTTCTCCAAGATTCGTGAGTTTGGTGATGAGTTCCTTGATTCTTGAGTGGAGGTGTGCAATGGCTTCACCTTCTTCTAATCGGAGGTTGCTGATCTGGTTCCAGATCAGGTCTCGTCTCACTAGTCTTGCCTCTGAGGTCCCTTCATGTAGTTCCAAGAATTTCTCCCAAAGCTCCTTGGCTAACTCATAGGCTCCGATACAGTTGACTTCTTGAGGTGGTAAAATGCTAAGTAAATGAAATTCTACTTTGCCGTTTGCCACGAAGTCAGCTTACTCCTTCTTCGTCCATTGATATTCTTCTTTATCTTTCGGGACTATAAAATCATATTTCATAATTATTAATAATTCAA
Organism: Zingiber officinale; assembly: GCF_018446385.1. Lineage (NCBI taxonomy): Eukaryota > Viridiplantae > Streptophyta > Magnoliopsida > Zingiberales > Zingiberaceae > Zingiber > Zingiber officinale. Next base: position 133,482,853 of record NC_055997.1, on the reverse strand, counting down.
AATCTATTTAAAAAATATCTCCATCTTTTTCTTCTAGCTCGCAAATTCCCCCTCGAATTTCGGTGGATTGATACTCAGTCTGGTCATCTCATGTCCTTCGTTCAGTGGTTAGTCCTCCTGAAGTGAATCTTCTCTTATACCAATTGTAGGATCCTTTGTGACCGACTAGAGGGGGTGAATAGCCCTACAAAATAAAAATAAAAATACCTTTCTCAAACGTTATAGCTTAATTAAACTAACACTTGTATAAAATAAATAAGAAACTAGAAAGAAAAGGGACAACGAGGTTTACTTTGTTACAACCGGGGAGGTTGTTAATCCAAGGAAGTTGAAGCTCACTATCAAAGTCTTCTTTAGGTGGAGAAGCCTCTTATAGCATTGATGGCTCACAAACAAGTAGTAGAATAAACTAGAAGTGTTTACAAGTATTATTTTGAACCATTTAGACTAGGACTATATTTATAGCCCTAGTCGGGGTGCTTGGAAGGGTTCCAGGCACCTCTAGGGGGATAAAACTTTATCCTAGTCACAACGGATCGCGTTTGACACGATCTGGATAAAATTCTTGGTCTGGGTGCTTGGACCAAGTCCGGGCGCCTAGACTCAGTCTAGGCACCTAGACCTAAGTTAACATTATGTTAACTGTCTGGTCTGGGTTCTTGCTCCGGCTCAGCTCGCTTGGGTCTGGATCTTCTATTCCGGCTCCGGCTCCGACTCCATTTGCTTGGGTCTAGGTCTTCCGTTCTGGCTCCAACTCTACTTGCTTGGGTGATTTCGACCATCTGGAATAGGAACCACCCAAACCCATTTTCTGGCCTTCGAGCAATCTTCCTCATGCTTCTCGTCCCTTGAAAACACCGCGCGCCTCCTTCTCGTCTGCCCGTGAACTCTTCCGCAGCATCTTGTCCCTCTGACGTACCCAGCCCATTAGCTCTCTCCCATGCTGTCCTTCTCGTTAGCTGCATCTTTCGCTTGACTTCCTGTACTCCTAAGTTCCTGCACAGTTAGACACAGGGGTTAAAAACCAACCGGACCTAACCTGACTTGGTTGATCACATCAAAACTACCTTGGGGGTACTAAATTATTTTACTTGGTTTAGAGCCTTCAGTGACTCATACTCCAAGACCCAGGTCCCGCGGACCGATCCATGTGTAATCCACTAAATGCCTCTTTTAGAACCGCTAGAAGAGATAATCGAATACAAAGATGGGGATAGTGTAATAGCCTACACTTTCCTTTTAAAGAACTAGTATAAAAATTGCAACACTATTAAAAGCTACTAACAATTTAGAGCGCACTTGTGTGTTGTTGTCGTCTGTCAGAGATGATTGGATGACTTGGAGAAGCGGCTCGGTGGTAGAAAGACTTCTTTGAAATAGCAGTAGTAAGTCAGAGCAATCAGAACCCCAACCGGACGCGTAGAAGCTTATCAATTAAATTGTGTTGAAGGTCTAGTCGAGATGCTCTTTTATAGAGTGTGGAAGGTGTCTTCCATAGCATTTAAGGCGCCTCCAATGTGTAAAATCTGATCACAAATAGTTCACTCCTTATCATCGACGAAGTCTGATTTTATTCGATGGAAGGCGCCTTCCATGAACAGTACTCAAGGTGCCTTTAAAGTTCCTGAAGGTGCATCGGGTACTGTTCACCCGAGGCACTTTGTCCTCCATTAACCTTGCAAAATGTGTTAGTCTAACACTAAAATATCTAACCTATAAAATAAAGTTAGCACAAATAATAATAAGTAGTAATAATTAGTTTCTGTCCTTCTAGAATTAGGAATTAGTCAAGGTCTCAGTTTAGGGATTTAAAATGGACCTAAATTGGATCGACGCCTACTGTCTCCTCAATTGGGGCGCGTTCTCACTGAGTCACTCTCCTCCGGTGACTTACTTTCACTTACCAACTTGCAGTATATCGACTAGCATCTCGACCCACTAGTTCTTCTCGCAGTTATCAGGTCCGCATACCTAACTACACTTCGGCCAGCTTTCAAGCCCCGCAGACTCAGCTAGACTTCCCGCCAAATATCAGGTCTGCTCTTTGACTTATCTGGACTTCACACCAACTATCAAGTCCTTAGACCTAGTTGGGTTTCATCCTGGTGTCAGGTCTCCTATATCCATTAATCTCTACATACTCGGCAAATGCATTAAATCACAAAAATACCTAACTTAACTCACTTGTTATTAATCAAAACCTAAGTTAGAATGCTAGTACAAATTGCACCAACACAATCTCCCCTTCTTTGATATGCATCAAAGCAAGTTAAGTTAGGATAAATAAACAATAAAACAATTTAAGCAAATAAATTTGTAATTATTACAAGTAAAGAACATGAAATTTTATGCCTTGCCCTTAACTTTTGATCTCTCTTCCCCTTTGATCACATCAAAAAAAAATATTAGAAAAAATAGGAAAAATAAATAAAAAAACATTGAGAAATATTCTTGGGGTTTTAAACAGAATTCTCAGGAATATGTCATTTTACCAAAATTAATTTTTTGAAGTAATATTTTTTATCAATTAATCCTCAGTTTTGGCAAAAATAATCTTAAAATCATTTTTATGTTTCTAAAAATTCTGAAATTTTTTGTAAATTGCAAAAATAAGCATTGTAAATAACAAAAAAAATATGAATAGAATTATTATTATTTTAACCATAATAAATATTTTTGAATAGAAATAGTTATTTTTTAATTTAAATATTTAAAAATATATTTTATTTTAAAAAAATTGTTGATTTTTCTAAGCATTCAAAATACAACAATCATTTTTTAATGAATTATATTTTACAAAATTAATCTTTGAAAATATTTTAAATTTTAAAATTCTGTTTTTCGATAAAAATTCATAAAAATTATATAGTCAAAATTTTTTGAAAATATTTCTATGAACAGATAGCCTCTTAGTTTACCATAGAAAAAATGTAAACAAAAAATCATGAAAGTAAAAAATAAAATAATTTTACTAATGTATTTAATAATTCAACTAAGCTAATTTCTAACATGCATATAAAATAAATTTAATGGGTTAGAACAGATTTAGAGATTCAAAATAAAATTTTCCCTATTGGATTAATTAAATATTTTATTGAAATATCATTTCTAGGTATTTTTATAATTTGACCCTTATGAGATCTCTAATATACTAATTTAGTCCTCCAGTATTTCTAAAATTAGACATTGGTAAAAAAAATTTGAGCATGTATAATTCTTTTTCAATATTTCTATTTGTTCTTTTAATTTTAAATTTTCCATTTGAACTTTGTCAAAATATTCTAATGGACATGCTTTAGCTAAGTTAATTTTTAATTCAATGTTATCATTTTTGAAATTCACATACTTGGTTTGTAATTTCCATAGAGATCTAGATAACATCTATATTGCATCATAAAGTTGATCAAATGGTAAGAGTCATACCTCACTTACCATGTCAGACTCATAGTTCAACACTCCCCTTCATTGATACTCTCGATGCTCATCTCGGATGAGCTTTCTACGTATGCATCTTCTTGATGACTTGTCATAAGTGCAAGTTTGACGTAGGTCTCTATCTCGAACTCTGATAACTTATCTCACATGGCTTTTAGATTCTTGTGCTTCATCCATCTTGGCCCTTTTATTTTTTCCTTGCTTTTTAGTTTGGGGCAATTATCCTTGATATGTCCCTACTCATCGCAGTTGTAGCATCATAAGTTTCATTTGTTCTGTAGAAGCTTCTTAGCGTATGACTTATTAAAATTGTTAGATTTAAAAAATCTTTTGAATTTCCATACCATGTATGTTTCTTCATTTTTATTGGGTGAGGAATTCAAATCTGGTTTGTTCTTCTTTGGCTGCAATGCGATATTCTAATTTTGCTCCTTTCTTAGTCCTACACATCAAGATTCATGAAATTCTAATGTAAAAAATAAACTTTCTAAGATATTTATCACGAGATCCTTGGAAATATAGTAGGAATCTACTATCGATGTCCAATCTGGGATCCTCATAAATGCATTTAGAGCATACCTTAGAGAATTTTGATTCGTTATCGTTTCTTTGAGATTGGTCAGTCTGGTGATCAACTCCTTAAGCCTCGAGTGCAATTGAGTGGCTGACTCTCCATTTTCCAGTCGAAGGTTGCCAAGTTTGTTACGGAGCACATCTCTTTTCACCGGCTTGGTATATGAAGTTCTTTCGTGCAGTTGTAGGAATTTTTTCCCAGAGTTCCTTCGCTAAGTTGTAGACCCAGATTTAGTTGGCATCTTGAGGTGGTAGTATACTCAGAAGGTGGAATTCAACCTTACTATTTGCCATGAACACGGTCTACTACTTTTTGTTCTAGAGATGCACTTCCTTTTCTTCTTCATTCTCATCTATAGATAGTTAGTAAATATCAAAATCAGTTTTAAAGTATACCTCCATTTTTTTATTTCCATAGTGCAAACTTCGCCTCAAACTTTGGAAGGTGAATGCTTGATCTGACCATCATTTCTTGCTTTAGTAGGTAATTAGTCCTTCTAGAGTGGTCTGACTCTGATATCACTTTAAAATCTTATTCTCCAAAAGTACACCTTGCCTAAGGGTCTTAATACTAGATCTTGGTCTAACGAGCTCAAATTGGAGAATAAGATTTTTAAATTTCAATCTCAAGGTTTTAATATACCTCAAAAATGCCTTAAGATACCAACTTTACCACAGTTTGGTTAACTACCATTCCACGCTATGTTGACCCATTCTATGCCCATTTAGTATGAGAGGATCGTACACATATGAGCCTAATATTTATTAGAGATCCTGGGATATACTAGGTATCACTAAGGATACCTTCCCATATATCTTCTTAATGACTCTTCTAGAATTTTTGAAAACTTTAGTCATGTTAATCTCATCAAAATCAACATTAGGGATGGGTTCCCTTGCAACCCCAACTCCATTTCTAGCCTAGAGTTGGTTCTATAGTAATATGGAACCCTATGATAGAATGACACACTATTCTTTGACTTTGATTTTGATAAGTTGAAGTTAACCGAATACAATTTGTTGGATCGTTGGCGTCGCTAAAGGGGGTGAATTGGATTAATTTATTTCTTGTTAAGTGGTCTTATGCTCCTCTACAAAGATTAATACACAACGGAAATATAAGTAAAACACAAAGCATAATAACAAACAACACCTGAATTTTTATGTGGTTTGAAACCCTCAATTTTACTCTATGGACTAGAGTCTTAGAGGTAACACCACAATCCTCATTGCCCACCTTCCGGAGGCAGAAAAATCACTTACAAAACATATTATTACAAGCAACAAAAAAAAAAAAAATCAAATACAAAGATATAGATGAAAATGAATACAACAAAAATAACTATTTTACATAAATTAAACACCTTTGATTTGTTCCCATTGTGATTGCTTCATATTGCTTCCTGAAGGTATGGAATGCAACAACACTCATCCGTGAAGCCTCAAGAATTAGATTTATCAAGATCTCCATGAAACCCTACTTTATAGGATTTTCTATCATGACTGTATCTTGTTCATAAGTCAATTTATTTCACCATCCTAGTTGACTGATCACTATAATTGGTTGCTTACTCTTCGTTAGTCAACTATTCTGCTGGAATTTGAATGTTTCTCCAACTTTATCTGTTAAATATCTCCTTTCAGCTCATCATCTAGGTTATTAGTTGATTGTCGTAATTAACTTCCAAACCTTCTGTGATGTTTCATAGTAGACCAGATCCGGTGCACTAGTTGATTGTCATTAGTCGACTACTTGCACCATTCCAATCGACTGCTCATACCACAAACTTTGTCAAACATAGAATTTATAGTTTTAATTTAGGTTCATCAATCTACTGGTAATATTATACTAGTCAATTGATATCTTAACTCCAGTCATACCATGACTTAATCCTATCCTTGTCTAGTATTCGATTAACTTCAACGTATCAAAATTTCCTTTGCATAGCATCTGCCAACTTTGACTCTCTAAGACTTCACCATTGTCAAATATTTAGTTCTCCTTAACCTGTTTGGATTTACCTTTTCATATCAAGCATCTGATCCTTTATAACCTGTGAGAACTTCACCTCTCATGTCTAACATCATGTCCTCCAAATCTGTTAGGACTTCACTCATTGTCGTGTTCAGTCAACTGTGATCTACTTATATTTTACCCTTGCTGACTCCCTATTGTACTTCCAAATGTCAGGTATCTAGTTAATTATAATTCACTTGTACTTTTTCACTGTCAAGTATCTGATCAACTTAGCCTACTTGATATCCCGCTCAACTATCAAATATATTAATCAAACATCAAAATCCAATTTGAGCCCCGTCAACCCTAGCAAGAGGTCAATTGCACCAATAGAGTGAATATGATATATCTAAGTCCTACACTGAGTTTGCGCCCAATTATATAAAATGGTCTAAATTTTAAAAACTCATAGCATACTATCTAAGTTGTTGAGAGTATAATGAGACTCAGGATGCTCCTAAGAGTGCATATTAGACTTGATTTTGGTTAATTCTGATATCTCTAAGGCCATTAGCAAGTTTTGATTAAAATTTATTAATAGTCTTACAACATCTAGATTATAAAATTTTGTGTAAAGTCAAAGTTGAGAAAGTTTTAAGAACATATTACTGTTGTTGTTGAGAGAATATGATATGCCCAAGTCCACCAGTGAGTTTGTACTAAAATTATATAAAAATATCTAAATTTTAGAAATCTACCTGATGCGGCGATAAGGAGGAGCCTAGCTGGCATGGGTCAATTGTTCCGGTGTAGGTCATAGTCAAGGCAGTCAACACCATGGCTTAAGCTAGGCCAACCCGAGCGGGAAGTGACTACAGCAGCCGATCGGAGGAACTACTGTCCGGTCAGCCTGGTCGGCGGGAGAGTGGGCAGATCAGACCACCCACCTGACTCGGGATATGACATTGACATTGTACATATTAATAATGAATCGATAAAATAATAAAATAGGAAAAGACAGATTCTTAATAAGGGGAAGAGAAAACAAAAGAGAATACTCCATCTATCATTGAATGCGAAGAAATCAAGACAAAGATGCCTTCTGTTGATAATTAATATCATTAAACAGGAGAAGATGGAAGGTTACTAAGAAAGATATAAAAGAGTATGCTAGGTATGAAGAAAGGAAAGATTCATCTCTATTTCTATTACTTTCAATTTCTCTTCCTACTATTGTTTCTAACTTGAGCATCAGAGGGCCAACGCCAGGGACCCCTTCCCTGGTTTAGTTTGTTTTTGCAGAGAGGAGCGAGATCTTTATTCAGTCAGCAGAGCCGCCACATCTCCAGCTTTCCATCTTCATGCTTTTGGACGGGATCATTTTGGCATAGTCTATGAGAATTTCATAACTTGCATCCGAACGAGAAAATGGAAGATGCTGGACGATTCACAACGGTGACGCTGACGCAAGAGGAGCTCGACACGCTGCTATAGGCTCGAGTGACAAAGATAGTGAAGCAACAGCAATAGTAGGCGCTGGCTAAGCGCCAACAGGCACTGTTTGAATGCCAAGCACAGGAGCCTGCAGCCTCAGCGGTAAGTCGTCAGGCTAAGCGAGGAGACTGAGCAGAATAAATTTTCACTCGGGAGCCAAACAAAAAGTCGATTAACACCTATGGGGAAGTCCCTAATGCACCGATCTCATACCACCGAGCACTGTTATGGACTCCAGCAGAAGAAAGGGGCCGAGTAGATAGAGATAGGGGATCTTCCTCAGATGAGGCACTCGCTCGAGACACAAGGAAAAGGAAGGCACCCAAAGAGGATGATTCACCCGAGCGGGTCAATCAACAATTTTTGGAGGGGATTCTAAATGACCTTCTGCCAAAACATTACACCCCTCTGACGATCAGGGAATATAATGGAGTGACCAACCCTGATGACCACTTGGCCAAGTTTGATAATGCGACCACTCTTTACCAATACACGGATGGGGTGAAATGCTGAGTCTTCCTCACCACGCTAGCTGGATACTCACAACATTGGTTCAAGTGATTGCCCAGCAGCTCTATCCACAGCTTCAAAGACTTCCGAGCGGCCTTCCTGCATCACTTCGTTAGCAGTCACTGCCACCAGAAGACGAGTGTGAATCTATTCTCGATGAAGCAAGGGCCTCGAGAGACATTGAGGGCCTATATCCAGCGCTTCAATCAAGTGGCAATGGACATCCCGGCGGTCTCCTCGGACGTGTTGGTGAACGCCTTCACCCAAGGACTCACCGAAGAAGAGTTCTCCCGGTCTCTCATTCGGAGGCCACCGAGGGACTTCGACCACCTGTTAGACCCCGTGGTAGTTTTGATGTGATCAACCAAGTTGGTTAGGTCTTGCTTTGTGTTTGATCCCTGTGTCTGAGTGTGCAGGAGCTTAGGAGCGCAGGAAGTCGAGCGGAAGACGCAGCTAGCGAGAAGGACGACACGAGAAGGGAGTCGACGGGCTCGGTGCGTCCGAAGGACGAGAGAGCTGCGGAAGAGTACTCCGGTGGAGCGAGAAGAACGTGCGCAGCGTTCGAGGGGCGAGAAGCCGGACGGAAGCCTGCTCGAGGAGAAGGCTGAGAATTGGGTTCGGGTGAGCCCTATTCTGGTTGGCCACAATCACCCAAAAGAACAGAGCTTCGGAAGTCAAAGAGAAGGAAAAAAGAGAAGCTGGAAGCTATTTATACTATGCAGAAATTGGGCTATACAGAAATTGGGCCATGCAGGAACCTTGAAGGCGCCTTGAACATGCATTGAAGGTGCCTTCATTGCTTGTTGAAGTCGCCTTGAGCCAGGTCAGAATGACCGTTCGAGCACCGGGTAGAATTCTATCCACTCACCGAGCTGGAGGCGCCTTGGACCTTGTTGGAGGCACCTTGGACCCTCGGGATAGAATTTCTAGAGGCTATTTAAAGGCTCCTGGAGCTAGGAATTAAATATAATTTCTACATTCAACTCTGTAAGCAATTCCTAGCAATAGTTCTGAGCCGTTAGAGTGTAAAAGGCTTCTCCGCCTTCAGCAAAGGAGATTCTTTTTAATGTGCTTCTCATTGCCCTGGATTAACAACCTCCTTGGTTGCAACCAGGTTAAATTTCTGTCTTTCTTTTTCTGCCTTTTTAATTGTTATTGTTTACTATTGCAATTTTGAGTTGAAAGATCCGAGGAGGGTATAATTTTATTTTTCAGGAGCAATTCACCTTCCTCTTGCCGGCCTCCGCTGCACCTACAATTGGTATCAGAGCCTGATCGCCTCAGAATGACTAATCGCCAACTGAAGCACTACGATCAAGACGATAGCCGGAGCGAACATCCATCCCCCGAAGTTCAACGGAGACTTCGCCACATGGAAGTGCAAAATGGAGGTATTTTTTAAAACTGAATTTGACATTCTTTTAATAATGAAATATGGCTATGTAGTTCCGAAAGATAAGGAGGAAAACACCTGGACGAAAAAGGAGCAAGCAGATTTTGTCGCTAACGGAAAGGCTGAGTTCCACCTACTCAGCGTTCTGCCGCCCCAGGAGGTAAATTGGATCAGAAGCTACGACTTCGTGAAAGATCTTTGGGAAAAATTCATGGAGCTTCACGAAGGTACCTCCGAAGCAAAGCTAGCAAGGCGTGATATCCTCCAGAACCAGTTGACGAACCTCCGGATGAACCAAGGCAAGAAGATAGCGCAGCTCCAAGCAAGGATCAAAGAGCTGATCACGCAACTAACCAATCTTGGAGAAGAGGTAACGAACCAGGACTCTATCCGCTACGCGCTCAACGCCTTCCCCAGAACTCCAGAGTGGGCCTCCTTAGTAGATGCGTACTACATCTCTAAGTACCTCGAGGTAAGTACTTTAGAACAATTATTTTCCACTTTTGAACTTCACAAAACTCGAGTTTCAGAGCCCAATGGAGTGGAGAAGACCAGTCAGAACATTGCCTTAAAGGCAAAAATAAACGGTTCTGATTCAGAAGCCTCGGTCGACGAATCCGAAGCGGCACTACTGGTAAAACGCTTCAATAAATTTTTTAATACTAATAAGTTTAGATCGCAGAGACATCAACGAAAGAAAAGAACGATTCATTGCTACAACTGCAACGAAGAAGGGCATATCAAGGAGGACTGCCCAAAATTGAAGAGCAAACAGAAGGATAAGGAAAGGAGCAAGAATTCAGCTCGACCTAAACAAAACCTAAAGGCCACGTGGGATGATTCGTCGTCCTCCGAATCAGAAGTCGAAGAATTCTCGGGGGATAGCACTGATGGCCAACCATCAGCTAGAAGAAACGTTTAGCTCAGAGATGAGCATCGATGAAGGGGGAGGAACATCAGAAGAAGAAAGAAGCAATGAAGGGGGAGCACCACTAGATCAGGTAAGTAAGGTACGCAATCTAACCCCGACTCAGTCTTTTAAATTTATCAAGTCTCTGTCCAAAGAATTAGATCAATTAGAAAAAGAAAATGCTGAATTAAATAATATCTTAGATAAATTTAAATTAGAAAATGAAAGTTTAAAATTAGAAATTGAGAAATTGAAATATCATGATGCATGCTTAAATAAATTTCCTAAATCAAAGTTAAGAATTTATGGAAAATTAAATTGGTACATTAGAAAACATCAGGGTCAACTTAGAAAAGTGCCCAAAAAAACATGTACCCCCTAAGTTTTTGACCAACCCTATAGGAAGGAACCTTTATTGGGTTCCAAAATCTTTGCTAGTTTAAATTTATCTTTTAGTTAAAAGCTTACAGTGAAAAAATTAAACATTGAAATTCTTTATGGAAGCTTTGTCTAAGGAAGTGGTTGTTGCTCCAATAACCAAGAAGGCCTAGTGCCTCGCCACGACCTGGAAGCTAACATATTGAAAGAAAATGTTTAATTAACTTTCTTAAAAAGCATTAAACAAGAATTAAATAATACTTTGAAAGTTTATCAAACATTTTTTAAAATAAACAAAAAATTTCTTTTACTTAGAAATTTTTCTTGAAAATTCTAACTTAATTTTTTTTTTTCATTTTAGTTAGAAATTTTTTCCTGGAGAAATTCTAAAAAGCTTCATTTGACTTAGAAATTTTTTGGGAACATTCAAAAATTTAGTTTACTTAGAATTTTTTTAATTAATTGACTTAGAATTTTTTTTTGGAAAATTCAGTTTAACTTAGAAATTTTTTTGTAAAATTCTAAAAATTCATTTTTGCTTAGAAATTTTTTCTGAAAATTCAATCTAACTTAAAATTTTTTTCTAAAAATTCATTTTTGCTCAGAATTTTTTCTACCTTAATAATTTGCTTAATATTCTCTTATTGGTACCCCATTTTTGCTATGATCAAAGGGGGAGAGAAAGGTACAAGTTTAGGGGGAGTTAGGATAATTAAAAATTAAAAAATTTTAATATTTTTTTCTAAACTGTGTTGCAATTTTATTTATTGCAAATTTATGCTTAAATATGTTAGTTTAGTAATTTCCTTTAAAATTACTATTTATGTCTATTTTAACCCTAACTTGAACTTGGGTTGATGCATATAAAAAAGGGGGAGATTGTTAGACCCCGTGGTAGTTTTGATGTGATCGACCAAGTTGGTTAGGTCCTGCTTTGTGTTTGATTCCTATGTCTGAGTGTGCAGGAGCTTAGGAGCGCAGGAAGTCGAGCGAAAGACACAGCTAGCGAGAAGGACGGCACGGGAAGGGAGCCGACAGGCTCAGTGTGTCCGAAGAACGAGAGAGCTACAAAAGAGTACTCCGGTGGAGCGAGAAGAACGTGCACAGCGTTTGAGGGGCGAGAAGCCGGACGGAAGCCTGCTCGAGGAGAAGGCCAGGAATTGGGTTCAGGTGAGCCATATTTCGGTTGGCCGCAATCACCCAAAAGAACGGAGCTTCGGAAGTCAAAGCGAAGGAAAAAAGAGAAGCTGGAAGCTATTTATACTATGCAGAAATTGGGCCATGTAGAAATTGGGCTATGCAGAAATTGGGCCATGCAGGAACCTTGAAGGCGCCTTAAACATGCATTGAAGGCACCTTCAACATTAAAGGCGCCTTTATTGCTTGTTGAAGGCGCCTTGAGCCAGGTCAGAATGACCATTCGAGCACCGGATAGAATTCTATCCACTCACCGAGCTGGAGGCGCCTTGGACCTTATTGGAGGCGCCTTGGACCCTCGGGATAGAATTTTCAGAGGGTATTTAAAGGCCCCTGGAGCTAGGAATTAAATATAACTTTTACATTCAACTCTGTAAGCAATTCCTAGCAATAGTTCTGAGCCGTTAGAGTGTAAAAGGCTTCTCCGCCTTCAGCAAAGGAGATCCTTTTTAGTGTGCTTCTCATTGCCCTAGATTAACAACCTCCTTGGTTGTAACCAGGTTAAATTTTTGTCTTTCTTTTTCTGCCTTTTAATTGTTATTGTTTACTATTGCAATTTTGAGTTGAAAGATCTGAGGAGGGTATAATTTTATTTTTCAGGAGTAATTCACCCCCCTCTTGCCGGCCTCCGCTGCACCTACACTACCTACAAAAGAAGGCCAACGAATACATCAATGTGGAAGAAGCCCAAGCGGCAAGGGAGAAGGAGACGCCCGCCGAGCCTGCAGGATCATCTGAACGATGGCAGCCAAGCAGTTATCAACCCTCCAAGCGGCCTCGATCAGGAGGAGCTCCACCACACGATCCTAAGGCACATGTCATGCAGCATGTGGCGGCTGCTCATCCAAAGGCCGCAAAAGGTAAAATATGGGTGCTGATGTTCTGCTCCTTTCACCAGTCGGTGACGCACAACACCCAGGACTGCTACGACTTAGCAGCTAGCAGGCCAACTCGGCGAGAATATTGTTGTCGATCCCCATCACTTGATCAGAGACTAGAGCTATCAGACGGACCGACCCGTGCTTGGCGGGGCAGGGCGGGGTGACCCATCAACTTGGCGGGTTGGGAAATCTCCAACCCAACCCAATCAAAGGCGGGTTGCGGGTTTAGAGGGCCAACCCGCGGGCCTATAAATTTTTTTAAAAAACTTTTATATTTTCGGCAAGCTTTTGCAGCTTGATATGCAACCTTTAAAAGGAGAATGAAAAATTACAGCTTGAGATAAATTCACATAAAATATTTCTTGAAGAAGAGATTGATGGCTTGCAAGAGACAATTAGAAAGATCAAAGCAGTCAAGGGTGAGATAGATGGATTGTGGGCTACGAAAAAGTTGATAGTTGTTGACTAGAAGAAGCAAATTTTAATGCTTCAAGCTAAAAAATATTCAACCATCTATAACCTCAATCACATGATCAATAAAGTCGATAGCCAACTAGAAAAACTTTCATATCTTAAACCATATCGTGTCCTTCTCCACGTTCATGAACATGTATTTCTCAACCCGCGGGTCATCCCAAGCCCGTCGCGAGCCAACCCACGCGGGGCACGGGCCTAGGCGGGTCGGCCCGCTGTGGGCTTGGGTTGATAAAATTCTAACCCAACCCGCTTAATTGGCTTTGCGGGGCGGGCCAACCCAACGGGCCCAACCCAAATTGACGGCTCTATCGGAGACTTTGTGACTGATCAACCGTCCGAAGGGAGGAAGAAAGGATAACAGCTGGACCATGCCACCATCGACCTCAGCATGGGAGCAGTCAAAGTTCCGCCCGAGTCTTTGCTAAGCAGAACAAATCATCGGCATGGGAGGAAGAGAACCGGAGTAACACCGCTCGGGGAGAGATAGGAATGATCGTCGGCGGGTCGACCGACGGAGATTCTAACTTAGCAAGAAAGTCACATGCTCGGTGACTCGAGATCCACACTATTGGCTGCAGCAGGGAGAAAGCTGAAGGACCTGAGATTAGTTTCGACCCTAGAGATTTAGAGGGAGTGGAGATTCCTCACAATGATGCGTTGATCATCCGAGCGGTAATTTCCAATTATATGATCCATCGAACTTTTATTGATACAGGGAGCTTAGTGAACATCATATACAAAAAGATATTTAATTAGTTGCAAATTGACTGGAGCGAACTGCTGCCGATGACAACTCCACTCTATGATTTCACTGGCAACGAAGTATTACCAATCGACCAGACCAAGCTAGCCATCTCACTCGGCGAGGAGCCCCTAAAGAGGACAAAGACAGTAAACTTTAATGTAGTAGATGCACTGTTGGCCTACAACATTATATTAGACCAACCAACCCTCAGCGAGTTCTGAGCGGTAGTGTCCACCTACTGTCAGAAGATTAAGTTCCCGGTAGAAAACAAGGTGGGAGAAGTCAAAGGTGACTAATTGGCCACTCGGCGATGCTACGTCGAGATGGTCAGATCAGAAGTAAGGACCACTCAGAAAAACCCGCGCTTGGAGGTGAACGTTATCATTGAGAATCTCCCCATGATGGTTTATGAAGAAAAGGAGGAGGTCCAAATTCACCCTAGCCGGTCGGAAGCGACCACCTTCATTGCCGCCGATCTGGAGAGCAAGAGAAAGGCTGAGCTGCCTGTCTACCTTACGTGGAATCATGACGTATTAGCCTAGTCAACCCACAAGCTCCCCGAAATCTCGCCAAGCGTCGCCTAGCATGAGCTTCATATCTGACCAAACGCTCAGCCCGTGAAGCAGAGGAAAAAGGATTTTAGTGCAGAGCAGAACTTGATCATCCGGGCAGAAATACAGAAATTATTGAAGGCCAGCCACATCCAGGAAGTCCAGTTCCCGAGCTGGCTCGCTAATGTCATGTTGGTCTCCAAGCCGGGCAACAAATGGCGAGTGTGCATCGACTTCCGTGACTTGAATAAGGCATGCCCAAAGGATTTCTACCCACTGCCCTGGATAGACCAAATGGTGGACTCTACAGTGGGTTGCAAGCTGATCTGCATGCTCAACGTGTATCAAGGCTACTACCAAGTGCCTCTCGCCAAAGAGGATCAGGGGATGGAATGTTCTGCTACAACGTCATACTATTCAGACTGAAGAACGCGGGCGCCATCTACCAGAGGCTAATGAACAAAGTGTTTCAGAAGCAGATATTGAAGAAGAATGTCGAACCTTGAGGACATACGGGATGAAGCTAAACCCGACAAGTGTCTGTTTGGTGCTAAGAGTGGACGATTCCTCGGATATATTATCATCGAACGGGGTATCAAGGCAAATTTGAGCTAACTAAAGGCACTACAAGACATGCCCCTGCCCTGCAGCTTGAAAGAGGTCCAACGGTTGACCGGACGGATCACCACATTATCCAGATTCATATCCAAGTCATCTGACCGCCGAGCGACAAAATTCTAGTGGGACGCGGAGTGTGACCGGGAGTTGGAAGAGCTCAAGGAATATCTTAACTCCTTGCCTGTGTTAGCTAAGCCAACCGTTGGGGAGCCTCTCTGGATCTATCTATTAGTCACTGAGTATGCGGTCGTCTTGGCATTAGTTAAGCAGAATAGTCTTGAACATCAACCTATGTATTTTCTAAGCCATATATTGAAAGATGCAGAATCTCGTTACACCTGTCTTGAAAAATTGGCTTATGCGATGGTGTTAGCCGCTCGGAGACTCCGCCCGTACTTCCTCACCCATCCGATCACCCATGACCAGCAGTACCCTGGGAAGAGTTCTTCTTAACTCAGAAGTGTCCGGGTCGCTAATCAAATGGACAACCGAACTAAGCGAGTTTGATATTCAATATCAACCCCGGACGGTGATCAAAGCTCAAGCCTTGGCTGATTTCATCACAGATGTTCAGAATGCAGAACCAGTAGTAACTTGGAGAATATATGTCGATGGTTTATTCACTCGACAAGGAAGCGGGATTGACATTCTAATCATTTCACCTCAGGAAGACGGGATGTAACTTTCCATTCAGCTGGATTATCGGGCCACCAACAATGAAGCCGAGTATGAAGCCTTGATAGTCGGCTTACAAGTAGCGTAGCATGTCGGAGTCGCAAAATTCCTCATTCACTCGGATTCTTAGTTGGCTGCCCAATAGCTATCTGAGACGTTTGAGATTAGAAACTCTCGACTTAAGTTATATACAGAAGCTTTCGAAAAGCTGAAGGTAAATTTTCAAGAGGCCACTGTACAGAAGATCCCCTGATCGGATAATCAAGCAGCGGATGAATTAGCTAAATTAGCCAATTCATTAGCACCGATCGTGATTAGCTAGCCGATCGAACAGGTTTCATTGGTTGCACATGTCGACCGGATGGAGGGAGTGGTCTTCCCGAGTGACTGGAGAACGCCGCTGATTGAATTCCTACGAGCGAGTAGCACGTCGGTCGACTAGGAGGCAACGCGACTATTAAAGAAGAGGGTTGGGCGATTCACCCTGATCGAAGAGCAACTTTATAAGAGATCTTTCTTAAGGCCGCTGCTCAAATGTGTGGGCCCAGAGGACATGAAGTATATACTCCAAGAAGTACATCTGGTCTCCTGTGGAGGTCATCCGGGCGGTCGTTCGCTGGCTCGAAAGATTCTCCTGACCCGATATTTTTGGCCAACTCTCCAAGAGGATGCCGCTTGGACAATAGCCACATGTCTGTCCTGCCAAAGATATCACAACATCCAGCACCGACCGACCGAGGAGATGAAGACATCCACGGTGTCTTGCCTGTTCGACCAATGGGGAATGGACATCGTGGGATAGTTTCTCATGGCGACTAGTCAGCGGAGGTTCTTACTCGTCATGGTGGACTACTTCTCAAAGTGGATGGAGGCAGAGCCACTGGTAAAGATAAGTGAACATATGGTCTTCAAATTCATCTAGCAGAACATCTTGTGTCGGTTCGACATCCCTTATCGGCTCGTCTCAGATAACGGAAGGCAGTTCATGGGTCAAAATCTTAGGGAGTGGTGTGAAGGCTATGGCATCCAGCAGGACTTCACTTCAGTGGCCTACTCCTAAAGCAATGGTCAGTCGAAAGTCACAAACCGGGAGATCCTTAGAGGCTTATGAGCTCGACTCGACCACGCCAGGGGCAGTTGGATTGACAAGCTCCCGAGTGTCTTGTGGGCACTTCTCACGACTCTAAAAGAGGCAACCAGTGTTACACCATTCCAGCTAGTGTATGGAGAATAAGCGGTGACCCCCATGGAGATAGGGGTAGAATATGATCGAGTGCGACTCTATGACGAGGGATAAAGCAGTCATTCGGCTAATGGTATACCGATAGTGGATGAGACAAAACTACAATCAAAGGGTAATCCCGAGGTCTTTGCAGGTCGGTGATATGGTCTAGAAGAGAATCAAGCTAGTTGGGGGCATCACCAAGCTCGAGGCTCCATGGGTGGGACCTTACAAGGTCATACAGAAACTACGTTGGGGGGCCTACTACTTGGAGGGCGAAGCCGAAAGACGGCTCGAGTGGCCATAGAGCATGAATCATCTCTAACCCTATAGGCTCGGGTGAGAGGTGCATGAGCAGATATAAAGGTACTTGTGTATATTCCTTCTGGATGAAGGATAGACATGAATAAAAACCAGAGTTTTCCAGACTCTTGAGCTGATCGATCAAGTTAAAAGTCGAGTGGTGGCTATAAACTCTTGTCGTCATCAACAGTCGAGTGATGACCTTAAACCCCAGTCGTCATCAATAGTCGAGCGTCAACCTTAAACTCTTGTCGTTGTCAACGGTTGAGCGACGACCTTAAATCCTTATCTTTGTCAACCGTTGAACGACGACATTAAACCCCTGTCTATGCCATCAATCGTCGAGCGGTGACGTTAAACCCATGTCTACGCCTATCAAACAGTCGAACGACTGTTAAATCTTTGTCTATGCCTATCAACCGTCGAACGACAACCTTAAACCCCATTCTTCATTAGCAATCGAGCGGCAACCTTAAATCCCTACCTCCACCATTCAACGGTCGAACGATGACCTTAAACACTCGTCTACATCAACAGACGAGCGACGACTATAAACCCAAGATCGATGAAAAAAGGCTTGTCTTTGCAGACTTGCTTGATCTTGAGTGATGGCGGAGTAAAATAAAGCGGAAAATATGAAAAGTAAAAGTCGAATGGTGCAGAACGAAGGATCGAGATTAAATAAAAAGGTAGGCCAAACGGGCGACCATTCATTGATACTCACATAAAACTTACAAGCACATAGAGGGCAATACAAAATAACTCAGCATTCGCTCAAACAAGCTCACTCCAGATAATCCAAAGCATTGTCGAGCAACAACTTAGTCAGCTTGTCCTGGCTGATGACCTTGCTTGTCAGAGAGGTTGGGATGTAGCCGCCTTCCTTCCCCATTGATAGCAAGGTCGAATATATGGAGTGCCCGATAGGTGACCTTGTCATTAAAGGCGTCTGAGTGGATGTAGGCTCGCTTCATAAGCTCGAACCTACTAGACTCGACCCCTTGATACGTCGCGAGGGTCGATCGGGTGGCTTCCACCTCTGCCTTCAACGCTGCCAGCTCGTCATCTTTCGAGGTGAGCACTCCATCGGTTGCCACGAGTTGGGTCTTCACGGCAGTTTGCTCGACCTCAATCTTCTTCAGGTTTTGAGCCAACACCCAAAACTTCTTATTTTTGATCTCCAAGTCCTCGATGGACCAAAGCTTCCTGGTGTTAGCCAAGTTGAGCTTGGACTCGAAGGAGTTGACCTGTTTATCAAGTCGAGCCAATTATGTAACCTACTCGACGCCTCTACTCTTCTCCGCCTCCAGTTGCTCAGAGCTCTTACTCATATCAACTCTTAATTGAGCCATCTCTACGCTCATTTGCTCCAGTTGCGCCTGAGAAGCCACTGCCTGGCAGCTCGGGGCGCGCAGCTGTTTAACTTCTTGCTCCAAAAATGCGAGCCTTTGGCACATGGCCAGACTTTCTACGCAATACTATGAGGAATTAGAAATTTATTAGGGTCGAGTGATAATAAATAAGAACATACAAGTAAAATACTTACCCCAGTGGACATCTGCGTATGACTGTTGGCGAGCGCCCCTAGAGGCATGACCGCCGCTCAGACCTGGGTGTTGGCCCATATTTATGTGAGCGACCCCTGGATAATTATTTAGTACCCAGGGGCTCAAGATTCAGCGCTGTCGGAGTCGGACCACTAGTCCATAGGTAGATAGATGACCTCTGTTATATAATGTCAGCCACTCGGAGTGGACGGGGCCGAAGTTGCTCTACCAGCTAACTGAGACGTTGACGTTGATCGGATGCAAGACTTTTGAGCCTTTGGTAGTGGAGGCGGTATGAAAGCGACCGATGGTGCGCAGATGGTTCCTTGTGGTAGCCCAAACAGGGAAGATGTCCAATCGGATGATAGGGATGTATGGGGAACAACCGTCATTTGGGGAGCAAGCGTCGAGGTTTCACCCCGCTTAGAAGGAAGGAACGGGCTGGTTTTGGCTGGGGACTGCATCACAGAGGAAGCGGATCGGGAGGCAGCCTCTGCGCGGCGCCTCTTTTGATTTATCAGTGGCTCCCTGGAAGAAGCCGATTTTGAGGCCCCATCGATTGGAATCACCAGAAGTCATTCTTGTGGAGGATTCGCTGCGCCAATCTTTCACCGGTAGTCGCCCTACTGGCTACCCCTTCGCTCCCTTGGCCTAGCACTCCTGCGCTCTCTTCGAGCGGATCTTCTTGTGAGTTGACCAGCTACATGTCGCGGCTCTCCAGCTCGGCTACAACAGTAGCGTTGATCTCTGCATCTACAAGTTTGCTCTTGCTAGCTAGACACGCCCTTAGCATGATGCAAGCTACAAAAAAGGAGAAAAAAATCAGTTAGATTCAACGAAGGAGAAGAAGGAGAACATACCTAGGTTGGACTGGAGCTTTGTGTGGATCGGGCTCAAGCCGAACACGTAGAGGACTCCTGCATGCAGCAACTCGTGGATATGGTACTTCTGACCGGCCAAGTGTGAAGTGTTGGAACCCCAAGGTTGTTTTGGTGTGATTAACAAGTTAAGTTAGGTCCTGTGTGATTTTAACCTTGTGTCTAAGTGTGCAGGAGCTTAGGAGCATAGGTAGTTGAGCGAAAGATGCAGCTAGTGAGAAGGACGACACGCGGTGCGTCGACGGACAAGGCGCTGTGGAAGAATACACCGGCGGATGAGAAGGAAGTGTGCGGTGGTTCCGAGGGACGAGAAGCCGGAGCGGAAGAATGCTCGGGGAGCAAGAGACGCAGCTAGCGAGAAGGTCAGCACGGGGTGCGACCGAGGGACGAAGATTGCGGATGAGTACGCTGGCGGATGAGAAGGAAGCATGCGACGATTCCGAGGGATGAGAAGCCAGAGCGGAAGCCTGCTTGAGAAGACCGGAAGTTGGGTTCGGGTGAGCCCTTTTCCGGATGGCCGAGATCACCCAAGCGAGCAGATCCGGAGTTGAAGACCCAGACCGAGGCAAACTGAACCGGAGCAGAGGTCCCGGATGAAAAAGTCAACTGGTGTTGACTTTATGGCTCGGGGCGCCCGAAACCATTCCGAGCGCCCGGAATAGCCCAGGGCGCCCGAAATGCTTCCGGGCGCCCGGACTTGAAATTTGACCAAGATCGCATCAATCACGATCTGAACGTTGAGGGATAAAGTTTTATCCCCCCAGGACGCCCGGAACCCCTTCGGGGCGCCCGACCAAGGCTATAAATACAGCCTTGGTCCAGAAACTTTTAATCATTCCAAGCAATTCACTTCCAACACTTGTACTCTCAATTTCTAAATTAACTTCTCTGTTTTGCGCTTAATTGCTGTAAGAGGCTTCTCCACCTGAAGGAGATAGTTAGTGGGATATTTTCCTTGGATTAACAACCTCCCCGGTTGTAACCAAGTAAATCCTCTTGCCTCTTCTTTTCTGTTTATTGCTTTTACATTTTATGCAAGTGTTCTGTTAAAAGATCGAGAAGGGTTGTGCTTTTATTTTTTATTTTTTGCAGGCTATTCAACCCCCCCTCTTCTAGCCGACCTAGCAGTCCAACAAGTGGTATCAGAGTCAAGGCGTTTCAGGAGGACTAACCGCCGATCGAAGCAAAGACGATGGCCGGACCGAGCATCTATCTGTCGAAGTTCAAAGGGGATTTCGCTACTTGGAAAAAGTGAATGCAGGTATTTTTTACAACAGATTTTGAGTTAATTCTAATAATGGAATTTGGTTTTGTAGCTCCAGAGGGCAAAGAAAAATATCAATGGACGAAAAAGGAGCAGGCCGACTACGTGACGAACGACAAAGCAGAGTACCATCTGCTAAGCATTCTCCCGCCACAAGAAGTCAACCGGATCGGGAACTACGACTCGACAAAGGAACTTTAGGAGAAGTTCCTTGAGCTGCATGAAGGAATGTCCGAAGCCAAACTTGCTAGATGGGATCTACTTCGTAATCAGCTCACCAGCCTGCGACTTGGGGAAGATGAGACAGTTGCGCATATACACTCAAGAATTAAAGAAATCATCACCGGACAAACGAATCTCGGAGAAAAGGTAAGTAACCGAGATTCGCTAAGGTACGCGTTAAATTCTTTTCTGAGAAATTCAAAATGGGCATCGCTCGTAGATGTCGTGTATATTTCAAAAGATTTAGAAAAAATTACATTAGAAGAATTATTCTCGACATTTGAAGTGCATGAATCAAGATGTGCAGGTTTGAAGGAGCCCAAACACAACGTCTCCCTCAAAGCATCGAGAGACGAACCTGAGTCGGAGTCTTCTCTCGACGACGAGGAAATGGTAATGATGGTAAGACAGTTTAAAAAACTTTGTAAATCTAGAACCTCTAACCATCCGCAAGGTAAAAAGAAAAAGATGATTCGCTGCTACCACTGGGACGAAGAAGGGCACGTCAAGGACAACTGCCCCAAGCTAAAGAACAAGGACAATGATAAAGATAAGAAGCCTATCCAAAAGCACAAGGTCCTAAAGGCAATGTGGGATGATACGCCGTCTGAATAAGAAGTCGAGGCGTTCTCCGGGCTCACGTTAATGAGCATCGAGAGCATCGATGAAAGGGGAGCTACGTCGGAAGAAAGCAGTAGTTCAGGGGGAGACACGGATAACGAGATCGACAAGGTAAGTCAAGTACGATCTCTTCCTCCCGATAAACTCTTGAAATTCATTAAATTGGTAACAAAAAATTGCAACAAATTAGAAAAATAAAATAAAAATTTAAAAGTAACACTAGCTAAATCTTACCCTCTAGAAGATTTAGACAAATCAAAATTAGAAAATGAAAAATTGAAATCAGAAAATCTAAATCTGAAAATTCAAGTAGAAAACTTGAAAAACCGTGCATGCTCATCTAATACAAATTTTAGAAGATTTAATAATTTAAATTGGTATTTTAGATATCACCAGGGACAAATTAGGAATATTTCGAAAAGATATATCCCTAAGAAATTTTTAGTTAATCTAGTTGGTTGGAATCTATATTGGATTCCAAAGTCTTGTCTGACTTGAACTAATTAGATTTAGAGATTACGGCGAGAAAATTAGACATTAAAATTTCTTTATGAGGCTTTATCTAAGGAAATAGTTGTTACTCCAATAACCAAGAAGGTCTAGTGCCTCGCCACAACCTGGAAGTCAAAATATTGAAATAAAATGTTTAATTAACTTTTTGATAAAACATTAAAGTTGAAATTTAATAATACTTTAAAAAGTCTTTTAAATATTTTTTTTTAAAAAAAAATTAGGAATTTTTTTTGTAAAACTTTTACTTAAAAGTTAAAAGTTTTTCTGAAATTAAATATTTCTGCTAAAAATCTTTATTTAGAAAAATTTTTAAAAATATTTTTGTAAAATTTCCTAAGTCAGGATTTTTTAAAATTCTTTTACTTAAAGCTTTACTTAGAATTTTTTTTTATACTTAGAGTTTTTCCTTAGAAAATTTTCTTACCTAAAGTTTTACTTAGAAATTGTTTAACTTAGAATATTTTTTGCTGAAAATTATTACAAATTCTCTAACTTAGAATTTATTCAACTTAGAATTTTTGTTAAGAAAGTTAGAATTTTTTTTAACCCTTAGAATTTTTTTGGAACTCCATTTTTTTATGTGATCAAAGGGGGAGAAAGAAAAGTATAAGCCTAGGGGGAGGTAGACCAAAATTTAAATTTTCTATATTTTTGCACTTTATTGAAAAAATTAGTTAGTTTATTTTTTATGTCTATTTACCCTATCTTAACTTGGGTTGCTCACATCAAAAAGGGAGAGATTGTTGGAACCCCAAGGTTGTTTTAGTGTGATTAACAAGTTAAATTAGGTCCTGTGTGATTTTAACCTTGTGTCTAAGTATGTAGGAGCTTAGGAGTACAGGTAGTCGAGCGGAAGACGCAGCTAGCGAGAATGACGGCACGCGGTGCGTCCGAGGGACGAGGCGCTGCGGAAGAGTACATCGGCGGACGAGAAGGAAGTGTGCGGTGGTTCCGAGGGACGAGAAGCCGGAACGGAAGAATGCTCGGGGAGCAAGAGACACAGCTAGCGAGAAGGTCGGCACAGGGTGTGACCGAGGGACGAAGACTGTGGATGAGTACGCTGGCGAACAAGAAGGAAGCACGCGATGATTCCGAGGGATGAGAAGCCGGAGCGGAAGCCTGCTCGAGAAGACCGGAAGTTGGGTTCGGATGAGCCCTTTTCCAGATGGTCGAGATCACCCAAGCAAGCGGATCCGGAGTTGAAGATCCGGACCGAGGCAAACTGAACCGGAGCAGAGGTCTTGGACAAAAAAAGTCAACTAGTGTTGACTTTATGGCTCGGGGCACCCGAAACCATTCCGGGCGCCTGGAACAGCCCGGGGCGCCCGAAATGATTCTGGGTGCCCAGACCTGAAATTTGACTAGGACGCGTCAATCGTGATCTGAACGTTGGGGGATAAAGTTTTATCCCCCAGGGCGCCCCGAACCCCTTCGGGGTGCCCCAACCAAGGTTATAAATACAGCATTGGTCCAGAAGCTTTTCATCATTCTAAGCAATTCACTTCCAACACTTGTACGCTCAATTTCTAGATTAGCTTCTCTGTTTTGCGCTTAATTGCTGTAAGAGGCTTCTCCGCCTGAAGGAAATAGTTAGTGCGATATTTTCCTTATATTAACAACCTCCCTGGTTATAACCAAGTAAATCTTCTTGCCTCTTCTTTTCTGTTTATTGCTTTTACATTTTATGCAAGTGTTCTATTAAAAGATCGAGAAGGGTTGTGCTTTTATTTTTTTTTGTAGGCTATTCAACCCCCCTTCTAGCCGGCCCAGCGATCCAACATGAAGTCATATGGAGGTAGTCCGATCGGCTCTTATACTTCTTGAGTTCCAGCGAGTTCGCCACTTTAAGCTACTAGTTGGTCGGGAAATCGGGCCGCTCTCTAATTCTTAGTGGAGGATGACATCTTATCGAAGAAGACCAAGCCCACTCGACCTTGGAATAAGAAGGTCCCTTGCTCGGACAATTTAGGATAATAGAAATAGTGGAAGAGACGAGGGGTCAAAGGCGGAAAAGGACAACAACCCTGCACAACAGCCTAAAGGAGTTTGGGACTAATTGGTGGAGAGAAATATGAAAATATCTACAAACTACGGAGAAGAAGGGGTGGACAGGGAATCGTTAGATCAACGGTAAATTGGTCCCTAAAGAAACATACAAAACCCGGAGGTGGCTCGTTCGGGCGGTCGAAAGCCGAAGGAAGGCCAATTTGATAATCAAGTGGAATTACAAAGGCGACTCTCAAACTCTCTGCGTCGCCTCTGTCAAATTTGGACTCGATGGACGTGTACCAGAGCCTAGGGACGGAGACGGGAGGCTACGAGGAGCTTGCCATAGGAAACAAAGGTCGACGGGAAACAACGAGAATGTTCGATTGAAAGAGAGGATGCTAAGAACAACGAAAAAATTCGAGTGAGGAAATGGAAGCTTACTAAAAAGGTCGTCGGAGAGGAAGAGGAAGCAAGGCGTCGACGGGAAGCTCAAAGACAAAGGCACACAAAATGAACACGACGGTGACACACGCGAGGCTAATAAACCTCGCGGTCGATCGACCTCATCCATCTGATCTAGAATTATGAAAACCTAGAAGCAGGTCCAACCGTTGAATTTGAAAAAGGGCACGTCGCGTTGCAAGCGGATATCTACCTGTCACATCGAGCGTGCGGCGATAGTATGGGACACGTGTCCTTCGATCATCGGGCAGCATTTAAGGCACTTAATTAAAAGGTATGACTGCATGTTCGGCCATAATTATTAGGGAATTGTACGGTCTTCAAGAAAATTGGATGGCGTCAGCTGAGAGCGCGCTCGCCCAGGGAAGCGCAAGGAAAGGACGAAAACTTGCCAAGTGTTGCTGCTCATCGCCCCGATCGGTCGAAGAATGGGTCACAAGGCTGAACCTGGCAACGACAAAATGAAGTTGAATGACGTTGGCTTATGGGTCGATCGACAATTAAGGACCGAGCACAGTCCGATCGGACATGGAAATCACCTAAGGCACCACCTGTCCAGTCAGTCGGACTTACAGCCTCCTTTGACTAGACTTGAGAGGGAGGCTTGTGATGCGGCGATAAGGAGGAGCCTACCTGGCACGGGCCAATTGCCACGGTATAGGTCAAAGTCAAGGCGGTCAACACCATGGCTTAAGTTAGGCTGACCTGAGCGGGAAGTGGCTGCAGCAGCCGATCGGAGGAGCCACTGTCCGGTCAGCTGTTATGATTCCGCAAGTGCATGAATTCGTCGTCAGTAATAAAGATTATTGATCCCACAAGAACTGGTTATAAGCACTAGCAATGGTTCACTTAGGATTAGCTAAACTATCGATGGTTGTAAGTTATCTAAAGAAAAGAGATTGGGAAGCAGAAACGAGAACTAGTAAAGAGAAAGTAATTAACCTATTTTAATGGAGAGTTCTAGGAGTTCGGTTTCATTGTGGTGGTATTGATGTATTCTGTCCTATCCTTTACTCATTGTCCATCAACATGTATTCGTCGGAAGCTAAAGCAACTATCCTTAAGCACTAAATAGAGAAGATTCCTATGAAATCCTATTACGGTTAACCCTTGTCACTAGAGCGCATCGGTAGATCACAAGAACGCAACTCTAATTGGTGTTATTAAGGATAGAAATAAGGGCTTTGTTTGGTCTCTTACTTCCTTGCGGAGAAGTTGCCTCTCCTTTTGAGGAAATACCCTAGATGTCTGTGAACGGGTTACCCCTGTCACTAGGGCCCCTCGGGTATACGATCTGAGATACTCTCTCTATGAGGTTAGCAATTGCTACATAATCAATTAATACGATATGGAAATCTAGCAACAAGTCTTATGCATAGTAGTTGAAACAAAGCAAGCGAAATCATCCAATGAATAAAGACATAAATTTAAGTCTTACATCAAAATCAATCCACAACTACTCCCTAATCCTAGAACAAGGAATCTACTCCATAGACGCCGGAGAAAAACCCGAAGACATAATGTAATTAAGCATACAATCCTCAAACAATAAGAGAGAAAGAGAAATGATGCTTATCCAACGAAGACGAGTGATCTTTGGATCCAATCCTTTACTTCTGGATTTGATGTGATGATGAAGGATCGCTGGATGGAGGTCCTGAACGGCGTGGAACGACACTAAGGCAATTCTCCCTTTAACGGCTCGCTCCCCCGAAGACATAATGTAATTAAACATACAATCCTCAAACAAGAAGAGAGAAAGAGAAATGATGCTTATCCAACGAAGACGAGTGATCTTTGGATCCAATCCTTTACTTCTGGATTTGATGTGATGATGAAGGATCGCTGGATGGAGGTCCTGAACGACGTGGAATGACACCAAGGCAATTCTCCCTTTAACGGCTCGCTCCCCTGAGGAGAAGGGTTAGAACCCTTTTTATAGGCTAGGGGCACGGCGCCGCGGCACAACCGTGCAGATGTGGCACGGTTGTGCCTTCTTTTTCCTCTGGCAGAGCTGCATGGTCGTGCCAATTGGCACGACCGTATGGATCTAGGGCACTGCTCCTGGGACACGACCATGTAGGATCACATGACCGTGTATGGCTTGGCTGCTGGTCGTGGGGGGCACGACCGTGCAAGTTTTCACGGCCATGCACAGATCCATCTCTGTTTGGCCGCACAACCTCGTAAGAGTTGCACGATTGTGCACTGTTCTTCCTCTGTTTGGCCACACGGTCGTGCGAGGTTGCACGACCGTGTTCTCTGCCTCATTCTGGTACGTCGACAATCGCTGTTTTTCCTTCAAAAGTTGTCCCTGTTAACACAAAACCAAACAAAGAGCAGATCTCCGAACAAAAGAGTATTTATGATGAGTATATGATAAAAGAGACGATCATGCAAAGAATATATACGCATAAACCAAATGAGGTAATGTTAGTCTAAACACCTCTTAGTTGACAAATGATTACTAAACCATTTAATCATTTAATTTGATTTGACTATGATTGTGGTTAAAAGAGTATTTATGATGAGTACATGATAAATGAGACGATCATGCAAATTAGACTAAGTTGACTATGATTGTGGGTTTGGAAATAATAATTTGGAATGATTACTAGATTTATGGGAATCAACCAAACTCATATAACTAGGTGGATTTCATTTCCATTATAATTCTCATTATACTTTACTATCAAACTCATATCCATAATCATTCTCATCATTTAAGCAAACGTCACCTAAGTTATCAAAATTATAGAAGTCCACAATATACTATTTAGGTTGTAGAATTAAAGTTTGAGAGCATAATAAGATTCAAGAGGTTTTTCGAAGTGTTTTGGTTCTGATTTGAATTGATGCAGATGAATCTACAGTCATCGATAAATTTTAGATAAAACTCACCGTTGATCTTCGACTTATTTAATTCTATTCAGTGTGACCATATTCGACCATCTCCATTCTGCCTCATTTAGTCGGTGATAAGATTTTAATAAATTTTAACTTTTTAAAGAGAATAAAAAATAGTACTTTTAAAACTCATTACAATATGACATATTTTTTTATGATTTTAAATGTGTTCGGTCAAATAAGCGCGTGTACATAGAGATGTTTTAGAAAAGAATTATGTGAGTTGGTAAATATAAAAGTAGTGATATAAATGTTAAACAAATTAAATACGTGTTTCAATAAAATATCAAAATTACTTTATTCGTTGAAACAATATTATGAAAAATTGTATCTAGCTAGATTTTTATGATATTGATTCCCCTCGCATTATTATTGACGTCGCTAGCAATCAATTCAGATTCAAATTATAAAATCAAGTTCATAATTTTTTAAATAATTTTAAATACTAATTTGGACATTGACCTGAATTGATTCAATTAGATTTCTTCACGATGGAAATTTCAGCTCACTAACTGCAAATAAATACACACCATATCTATTATAAACACTTTCATTGCAATTAACCCAGACAAAATACTACCAAGCATATGGACCCCCACCATGTGCTCCATTTTCTTCACTCCAGAAAGAATCACGAGGAAAGCCATGGAAGAAGATCTCACAACCTTCTAAACATGTCTATCCATCCACATCGCCCTCCTCCTCTCCCCCCTCTCTCTTATTTCTGTTTCCGTCACCTGACACGCACAAACTAGCACAAGAACAATGGAGGTAGAGGAGGTGCTCCCATGGATATAGTTGAGATGGTAAATAAATAGATTTACCATTATATTTGAGGTCGGGGTTTAATCTCAGAACTAGCAGGGTGTAAATTCATACCCCTATAATTCACCTGCTCTCCATTTACCTCCTCAATTATCATAATTTATCTTATCTGTGTTGATTCGATGGACTATGGAGTTGCTGGGACGAGCTTCAACTGTTTGCCACCGGAACAATGGAGGAGAGGGACGCATGAGTGACACGTGTGACACGGACAGAAGAGACACTAGGAGCTTACTAGAGTTCGACGGTGCAGTAATGTTGCTGCACTGCGTGGGTTGACGGGTGTGAGGAGGAAGCAGCGGACGCGTCGGCCATGGTTTACTTTTCTACTGCGCCCCAAGCCCACGATTAATTGAAATGACGAAGGATTTTTTTTTTAAAAAAGGAGATAGAAATAATGACTTCGATAATTGATGGGGGCCGCCGGATTAAGGCTCAATTTTTACATGGTAATTAATAGACATTGTTCTTCTTTCATTATTATTTGTCCAACTAACTCAAGCTTATTTAATGAGCTCTCCTTCCCCCCATTACGGTTGGAGCTTCAGGGATTTTGTTATAGTACTGTTGTTCTCTTCCACCTCCGGAATAGCAAAAGAGGAGGATCTCTGTTTCCCTTACAACCTTTCTCTTACTCCATTACATTAATCTGGCGTTGAGAAAGGTACAGAGACCAAAATGAAAGCTTTGTAGGTGCTCTTCTAGATTTCGTCACAATTTTATCTTCTTTTCATTCATGTTATTCCTAAATCTGTGAGTTGTGAGGAACAAAACTCTGACAGGTTGACAGTTCGGCTCCAATGCATTGCATTGCGTAATCCTGCAGCAATTAGGATTTACAGCAGAATTCACATATAAGGAATAAAAAAAAAAGACAGTCTTTACTCTCGAGTGCGGCTTTTGAGCGCGGAGGCAAAGCAGAGGAAGCGACTGCAGCAAAGATGGAAAAGCTCAGTTCGACTCCGCTTCTGCCGGAATCGTTCAACGGAGCGCGTGACGACATCGCAGGGCAGACAGCCACAATTTGGTGGCAGATTAAGGCGCCGCTGATAGTGCCCTTGCTCCGCGTCGCCGTCTTCCTCTGTTTGGCGATGTCCATCATGCTGGTGGCGGAGAAGATCTACATGGCCGCCGTCATCACCTTCATCAAGCTCCGCGGTCGCAGGCCGGAGAAAGTGTACAAGTGGGAGCCTATGAGCGACGACCTCGAGCTCGGCAGCTCCGCCTATCCCATGGTCCTCGTCCAAATCCCCATGTTCAACGAGAAAGAGGTACGACCGTTAACGTGAAATGTAACCTCCCCAATGCGCTTCCCTCCATCTGCAATAATAAATTAATTTCGAGCAATTTGAACTGCGCAGGTGTACCAACTCTCCATCGGAGCTGCGTGCGGCCTGTCATGGCCGTCGGACAGGATTATAATCCAAGTGCTCGACGACTCGACCGATCCAGTGACCAAGGTATCGACAAATTCCATCCACTGTCAGCATCACCGAGTGCCTTTCTAACGATTTCAATCAAAAGTATGAATTAAGGTGTATTAGATGAGGATGCTTGGTAAGTGGCCTGTCTATGTGCTGGTTGGTCGCGTGCAGGATTTGGTGGAAATGGAGTGCAAGAGGTGGGCGAGCAAGGGCGTAAACATCAAGTACGAGGTGAGGGACAACCGGAACGGGTACAAGGCCGGCGCGCTCAAGGAAGGCATGGAGCTGAGCTACGTCAAACACTGCGACTACGTTGTCATCTTCGACGCTGACTTCCAGCCGGAGCCCGACTTCCTGTGGCACACCGTTCCCTTCCTCCTCCACAACTCCGACCTCGGGCTAGTCCAAGCTCGCTGGAAATACGGTAATCACTTTGATTAATTCGGCCATTAATATAATCGATCATCAAATTTAAGTTAATTCGATCCTCTGTTGTGCTTCATTATGTCTTTCGAGTGTCGGTGTATATCATCATATCCGTGGCCGGTTACTTCCCGCTCCCTCTAGTGCCCCGAATAATTAACGTGCAGTTGTAGGGTCTCATGCCTTCCACGTTAAAAGTGTTGCCATCTTGGGGCTTTATCTTTAAGCATGGAGTCGAGTACGATTGCTAGGAAGATCGAGTGGCCAATCACCGTCGATTAATTTGCGCGTTAAATCTCTGCTTATCTCGGTCTTTATGTCGCACTCGATCTACCTTACCTACTATCGTCGTGATACATAAGTTAGATTTGCATGTGACGCATCCTGATTTTGGAGTCCATCATGCCTCGACCGACACTCGATGGAGACCGGAGAGGCCCACCACGGGAGTCGTCCCTGTGAAAATTACCGGAGGAATAGAACACGCAACCGACGAATCAACGCCAGCTCAAAACTGCATGTTGAGCAAGATCATCAGTTCGTGTTAAAAGAGAAGCAATATTGAAATTTTGATTTTGAGTCATGTCATTATGTTGCATATCATTTTCTAGAAATATTTATCATCTTCTATGCGAAACATTTCTTCTAGTGTTAATGCTCGAAGCCCCCTATATTTAATTTGAGGTTGACAGTGGTCCTTCACAGCCACATAGCTAGATCTATTCCCGGCATTCACCGACACTTGAACTTTACGTTTTACTGGAGCCGTCGCATCAACTCCAACGCCTTGGGCCGTCAATTAATTACATATACATATTGTTTTGAAACACCCAACTCAGTTTGTATGCAAATTGGTTTATCTCCCACTTAGTGAAGAGATAGAGTAACTTTTTCATTAATTAACTCTGGCCCTATGGTTTGGATGGTAACTTAATCTCCAAAAAGAATAATGCTAGCTGACTCTGACTTGAAATTTGCAGTGAATTCGGATGAATGTTTACTGACAAGGATGCAGGAGATGTCCCTTGATTACCACTTCTCAGTGGAGCAGGAAGTAGGATCATCCACTTACGCTTTCTTTGGCTTCAATGGTGAGCTGCTGCTGCTCTTTAATCTGTAAAAATAAATTCCAGATTGATATCTTTCGAATTTCTATTTAAATCTCCTCATTTTATGAACGAGGAAAACTCAATTCTTTAAGTTCTCAAGAACTGAGATGGAGTCAAATGCAGGAACCGCCGGGGTGTGGCGGATTGCTGCTCTCAACGAAGCCGGTAGTTGGAAAGACCGAACCACGGTTGAGGACATGGATTTGGCGGTCCGAGCTAGCCTCAAGGGCTGGAAGTTTGTATTCCTTAGAGATCTCAAGGTGATCTCTTATTACAGTTATTAGTGGTCCATAACTGAGTTTGTTTACTTACTATATCGAACAGACAGTGTCTCATATCCCAAAGAAACTTCTGGCTTTTTTATTTCAGGTTAAAAATGAACTACCAAGTAGCTTCAAGGCTTACCGATATCAGCAACATAGATGGTCTTGTGGTCCGGCAAATCTTTTCAAGAAAATGTTCATGGAGATTATAAATAACAAGGTCAGCTCACAATTTATATATCAGAGTACATTAATTCTATATTTGCTCAAAGTTAATATTCTCTTGTTCGTGGAATGCAGAAAGTAACTTGGAGGAAGAAATTCCATGTAATCTACAGCTTCTTCTTTGTCCGCAAGGTGGTTGCTCACGTTGTAACCTTTGTGTTCTACTGCATCGTGATTCCTGCAACAGTCTTTGTTCCTGAGGTGCAAATACCCAAGTGGGGAGCTGTCTACATACCCTCCATCATTACTCTTCTCAATGCTATCGGAACACCGAGGTCTGAATCTATTTTCCTTTCAATTCGTGATAATTTCTTACTTGTCCAAACTAAACAATTTGTTCGATTCTACGGCAGATCTCTCCACTTGATTGTATTCTGGATCCTGTTCGAGAATGTCATGTCTCTCCACAGAACAAAAGCTACCTTTGTTGGCTTGTTAGAGGCAAGAAGAGTGAACGAGTGGGTGGTCACTGAGAAGCAAGGAGATACTGCTAAACTTAAAATGGCCAGCAAAGCAGCAAAGAAGCAACGAATCGCGATTGGTGATCGGTAATTCTATTAGTAATGATTTTTCTTCTTCTATGGCTTGTTCCCGAACAGGAACAAGAACAAACATAATTAACTTGACAATTGCATACAGAGTACACTTGTTGGAGCTGGGAACAGGGGCTTACCTCTTCTTTTGTGGGTGCTATGACATGACCTTTGGGAACAACCATTACTTCATCTACCTCTTCCTCCAAGCATTTGCCTTCTTTATAGTCGGTTTTGACTATGTCGGCACATCCATCCCTGGTTCATAATAGTCTGTTGCCAAAGGCTTGTCATGACTCTTCGACCTAAAATATATAAAGTAATTGTTGCGAGTCAGCTGCTTCAAAGAAAGAATTCATTCATAGAAGACCTCTACTACCATCTACTATTCTTGTGTGAATATATATATAATAGTTAAGTGTAAGTGTTTGTGACAGATACAGGGAATTTTTCAGCATACGTGCGAAGACTTTCTTTAGTTAAATTGAGAGAATGAAACAATCAACCAGTCATATCCTACTAAGTGGGATTGGTTATATAAATTCTTATATGTTAATGAGTTTTATCCACTGCTATATCATTATCTATATTTAATAAATTTTAAGTTGTTTTATGGTTGTTAATATAGTTTTCTTTAGTCTTCCTCTTCTTTGTTTAATATACATATTTGTCATAGTTTTATATCGCTTAACTGAAATATGTATTAGTTGTCTAAGTACATATTTGTATCATCTTAAATGTAATTTTAGAGTTTTTTTTAATTGACACAAACCTCATTTTCATACTAATGTTTTCATTTCTAATGTGTTCATCCTTGTATGACTGCACATCAAACTTAGCATCCTCATCTCTGCGAGTCTTATTGTTTACTCTGTGCTCGAGTCATATCTCAATATTTAATTCCATATAACATAATAAGTTTAATTGTCGTCTTATAGAATTTCCTTTTAAATTATAGAGGTACTTTACGATCATAAATGGCGTTTGACGCTCTCATTCATTTCAGACACTGTGCTTATATTTAAAACATCTCAACTACTCTATTATTTTGTAAAAAAAATCCTAAATACATAAAACTCTCAGTTATAGACAACTTATCATTTGGTATATTAATAATTTTCTATTACATTTAATATTGCTAAACTTAAATTTTATATATTTTATATTTACTTTAAGACTAAAATCTTTCATTTCTGTATGTCTCGTCAAGATTCAAATTTAGCATTTATTATTTTATGTGTCTCATCTATCAAAATAATATTATCTGCAAATAACATGTATCGTGGTAACGTGTTTTTTGATGTGTTCAATAATTCATCTATGATTAATATAAAAAAGATAAGGACTCTGAGTTGATATTTGATGTAATCCCATCTTTCTAAGAAAAACTTAGTTAATATGCTTAGAGTTTTTACTCTTGTCATTACATTCTTATTCATATCCTTAATCACTCTCATTTCCTTAATTGTTTTAATATACAATACATTAACACTTTTGTTATCTTGAATTCTCCAAATGATATATGCTATGAATTGAGAACAAAAGCAAAAGTTAAATATTTGTAAGATCGAAAGTGATATATGATGTGAATTCTCCAAATGTTTTTTTTTCTTCTCTTTATATGGTATGCTTCAAAGAAACTTGAATGAGTTGAAATAATCTTCAGAAGTTAGTTTGGTATTTGTGTTAGTGTTTTTGCAAGTAAGTTCGCAATGTTCAGTTTAACTCTAAGTTGGCTGAGTGAGTTGTGCCTGTTT
Source organism: Zingiber officinale (assembly GCF_018446385.1). Classification (NCBI taxonomy): domain Eukaryota; kingdom Viridiplantae; phylum Streptophyta; class Magnoliopsida; order Zingiberales; family Zingiberaceae; genus Zingiber; species Zingiber officinale. The sequence continues at coordinate 133,448,572 of NC_055997.1, read as the reverse complement.
AGACTTATTGTTGCTTAGTGAAAAAGGAATTAATATAGTGGGTACACAAATAAAATGGTTACATATTTTTTTAAAAGAAGGATTTTGAATAATAAAAAATCCCATTCAATATTAGGACGACAGAGTAAACTGACAAAGCCCATAATTTATAACTCGGGATGAACCATGTGAGAATCTACCAACTAAATCGAAGCTTGGTTTGACTCTGAATATTTTTATTCATTTTTTGTTATTATTTTTATTATTTTTCTAGTCTAGGGTTTAAGGGTGTTTTGTCTTTCGGAGGGTTAGGGTTTAAATCTATTTAAATATATATTTTTGTTTTTTAGGGAGTTTAGTTTTGGATTAATAAGAATTTACGTCCACACCGTTTCTTCCCAAACGTCGAGTTTAGTTGCAATCTCCTGGCATTTTGCGAATTCAAAAAGGTTTAGAAGATTGCTTCCGATATTTGTGCATGAATCAACAAAACTAGTAGTTTTCCGTTGCATCAGTTGGTATCAGTGTTAAGTTGATCTTGCGGAATCATGTCGTTGAAAAGACAGTAACATGTCGATTACGCTTTTGATCATGAGATGGAGCAACAGTTTTGAGAGATGATCGACGAACGGTATCCCCTGTTCATGGATGAGGTAACAGAGAGGATGGAAACATTGTTGGGAAATCGAAATAGCGGAAATCTAGTTCAATGCAACAACTATGCAACCTCGGATGTGAAGGACTTTTATGAGGAGGGCACCAAAGTTTATGAGGTGGAAGAAAGTTTTATTATAAGGAAGACGTAGATGGCAAAATTGAAATAGTCGGTGATCTAGTTTATGATAATGATGATCGAGGTGGATACTGACGAGGATGACAATGGTGAAAAGATGTTTGTTTCTACTGCCCATGCTATTGGTTATTTGCCTGTAGATGAGAAACAACAAACGTAATTATAGAATTCTTTGCATCCTGTAAAATCTGATGTTTCTAAAGTTGAAACCTCCAGATATCTTAACAAAGACAAGATATTGTTTCTTGAAGATTTACAAGATGAATTGCCTCCCTTACATGATATTCAACATCATATTGATTTGGACTAGCGAGCGACATCACCGAACAAATTACATTACATAATAAGCCCATGTGAGCATAAAGATTGTTGGTACAATCTTTCCATAGTGATTCTTCTAACAATGATGCGACCAACAATTTTAGGACTAATTTTCTCTTCCATGGGGAGAATGATGTGGGATAACAAAGCAAACTGGAGCCTATAATTTGTGACTAGGGATAAACCACGAGACGGTCTACCAACCAAATCGAAGTTTGTTTTGCTTCGAATATTTTTATCATTTATTATTATTATTTGAGTCTAGAGTTTAAGGGTATTTTTATCTTTCACAGGGTCAAGGTTTGAGTCTATTTAAACGTATGTTTAGTTTTTTTTTTTAAGAGTTTAGTTTTGGATTAATAAGAATTTACAGTCATGTCCTTTCTTCCTAAACATCGAGTTTAGTTTTTATCTTTTACAGAGGTTTGAGTCTATTTAAACGTATGCTTAGTTTTTTTAAGGAATTTAGTTTTGGATTAATAAGAATTTATGGTCACATCGTTTCTTCCCAAACATCAAGTTTAGTTGTCTATCTCCTGACATTCTATGGAATTAACATGGTTTAGAAGATGGGTTCTAGTATTCATGAATGAATCAATGAAAGTTTTCTGCTATATCAAATATATATGTATTAATAACAACCTACAGGGCAGCTTTGAGAGATACAATAGGAAAAAAAATGAAAGATCGTCTTGCTTATCAATTAGCCTAATGAGACGCACAAAGAACCTAGAAGTAAGCATGTAGAGGCTAGTTAAGATCTTGACGCTGAGCAGAATATAGATTATTATGAGGCGTGATATTTCAGAGGAATTAATGAGAAAACAAGAGAGAAATAATGAAATAAGAAGTAGCCCAAGCTAGGTTTTAAAAAAAAAACTTCTCGAAAAAAATAAGAGCTGGAATAGAAGAATAAAAGCGATGTAGTTGTAACGTGGCTTAAGCGAAACCAATTTATTCAATATCAAAATAAATTGTCCTAAATATTATCTAAGCATAAGTTTATATAGCTCTCAAAACCCTCAAAAAATCTAAATAGAAAAATAACCAACTAGACTTATTCCCTAAGATTTAGGATAAATTAACTAACAAGACTTGGTTCTTAAGATTTAGTACAAAATTAAATATAATTAAAAAATAAAAATTAACGAATAACTACTTTAAAAAAAATCCAATTTGGATCTCCTCCTGCATCAGTCGCCTGAAGTTGGAAAGAACTCATCCTCGAGTTTAGGGTGGGTGTATCTGGCTCTAGAGCACAATAACTTAGGTGTTATATATTAAAACATCAGAAGTTTTTAAATGACTAGGAAGACGCAACCTATAAACATTGTCATTAATCTTTTTTAGTATCTCACAAGGTCCAATCTTTCGATCTTTGAGCTTGTTGTATTCACCAACAGAGAAACAGTCATGAGCTAATACAACCCAAACCATATCACCAATGTCAAAAAGAACCTGACATCGATGTCGATCTGCCCTGATCTTGTATTCAGTGTTGCTTTCTTGAATAACCTACTTAACTTGCTCATGAATAACTCACAGATGCTCGGCCATTGATAAAGCGAGTCTGTCACACTCGTAAATCAAATTAATTCATTTCTAATCTACCGAACCCCTTAACCTACACTAAGGTAGTATAGTAGAGGACCGGGTCATCTCTCACGTGGAAACAATGATAGGACGTTTGTTTTCAGACAAGATCGAACCAAGGGGTTTGTTTGGGGGTTTTGTTCTCTAAACCTAATGCAATAATTGAAATCCTAACTAACCAGCAAAGATGAACCTATAGTGCAATGTCACTCTACGCTACAAGCTACACCTTCTACAGGCATAACAAACAAGCATAACAGATAGTAAAACAAGCATAACTAAAACTAACCTACAATTCTATCTAACCATTGAAGAACATACTTACATCGCATTGTCACACTACGACACAAGCATAATCATCAACAGAACTAACATTAAAACATAACAAAGAACACAAACAAGCATAAATGAAGCAACAAGACAGTAATTAAGTAAATTCAACAGAATTAACGAAACAAAGCAAGTAAATCCTAATTAACCAATCCACTTCTCCAAACAGTCAAACACGCACAAAGTACTCTGTCTGTCACTACAGAATCACCGAGGAAGAAGACCGCTGCCACTCGAAAATCTCCTGAATCCGGTGGACGGCTGACGTTACTGGTCGGAACTGCAATCAACGGCGGTGGAAGCGCGAAATCCTCGAAGAAACCTCTCCTTGGACAGCTGCTGCTGGATGCGAAGAAAATCTGCCCAAAATCTGTAAACCTAGATCTGCCCTCTTCACCGTGTCGGGCAGGGAAGGTTGTGTGTTGCCGGACCTTGGAAGAACTCCGCTGGAAATTCTCCGGCGAAGTGGGAAATGGGGTTGCTGGAATCTCCGATGTCTCTACTGCCTTCTTCACCGTGTCCAGCAGGGAACTTGACTGGATGCGAGGGGAATGAATAACTGCGCTGGAGAAACCTCTCCGGCGAAGTCCTGCGGTCGTCGCCTCTGCAGATCCGCCGGAAATGCCGCCGTCTTCTTTGTCGCCTTCGATCGGGAGGAGAAGGAAAGGGGTGTCGGGCTCGGAAGAAGAAGAATGGAAAGGGGAGAAATGGATATGGGGAGTCGGCCGGCGGCAAGGAAGGAAAGAGAAGAAGCCGCCGGCCGGAGAGAAGAAGAAGAAGAGGCGCTGGTGTGTGGGAGAGGAAAACGCGAGAAGCCCTAGCCGCGTGACACTGTGCATCCGCGTGAGGGTTAAAGGAGAAGGTTTTCTCCTCCTTAATCTCGGCCGTCCGATGAGATGGATGAAGATCCGGCCGTCCATCTTGTGAAGAGAAGAAGAGAATGTTTCTTAATGGGTTCCGGATCTTGGGTTTTGGTTGAGAAGTTTCAGTAAGATCCGCTAAAGCTAGATCCGGTTCATTAAGGTAAGGTTCAAATTGGGCTTCAAATTGGATGAATTGGGCCTTTGTGATTGGGTTTGAATTGGAGCTCTTAGAATGGGCTTGAGAAGAGTAGGCTTTAAGAGTTGAATTGTTGGCTCAAATTGGGCTCTTCTCTTGATCCAAATTAGAGATGAATTGTACTTGGATGAGGATAATCTCTATGGACGGTCCAGATCTTCCAGATTGCTTCCCTACAAATAAGATGCACAATTTTAGATAAAATGCCAGAAAATATAGGAAAAATTATCTCAACACTCCAATAAAACTCAACTCGTAAAACATGATATAAATACGGAATTAAGCATACGAGAGAGTATAAAATGCCAAGTATCAGAGCCAAAAATAGTGCATCAAAATACAAATTATCAGCCATCTCCCCAACCTTGGGGTTAGCTTGCCCTGGACGCGAAATAGGGACTAAATCTAGTACCCCGGATGTGTTTCATCCATAAACAACTTCAAAAGGGCTCAAACCAGTGATCCTGTTCTTTGATCTGTTGTATGCAAATTCTGCTTGAGGTAAAACCAGATTTCATTGCTTCAGTTTGGTTCCTGTGAGACATCTCAGAAGATTTCCTAAGCTCCGATTCACTACCTCGATCTGACCATCCGTCTGAGGATGATAGGCGCTGCTGAAGTTTAGTTTCATCCCTAGCTTTCCCCATAAAGTCTTCCAAAATTGACTGACACATTTAGTATCACGATCTCAAGTAATAGTTTACAGAATACCGTGTAAACACACAATCTCTTTAAAGAAGATTGTGGCAATCCGAAAAACATCCATGATTTTTCTACATGCCATAAAGTGAGCCATCTTGGAGAATCAGTCCACTACAACTAGAATAGAATCTATAGTCCGTTAGGTGCAAGGTAAACCCAATACGAAATACATGCTAACCTCGCGGGCTTCGAGAATTGGTAAAGGAGTATACAAACCAGCATTGGTGAGAGTTCCCTTAGATTGCTGATAGACAAAGCAACGGTCCACGAAATGAGCTATGTCACTGGTTAGCTTGGGCCAATAGAAGTCAGAAGAGATGAGGGCTAATGTCTTATCTCGGCCAAAGTGTCCTTCATTATGCAATTCACTGATAATGCATGTGCTACCTTAAGGAATAGTTCGAAATGTATAATCATAGTCCACGAAATAGATAACCATTGTGCAAAATAAAGTCATTGCGAAGACCATTATTTACCTCCTAAAATATCTTGCCAAAAGAGGGATCATCAATATACATATCTGAGAAAGATCCAAAGCGGCAACCCTAATGCTCATGGTAGAAGCAGGGAAGAACGACAACTTTGAGCATCTACAACACGATTGAGACTCTCGGATTGATGCTTCAGAGTGAAGGTGAACTCCAGCAAGTAGTTTACCCATTTGGCGTGTCGACTACTCAGCTTGTGTGGGCTATTGATGTACTTTAAAGCCTCATGATCAGTGAACAAGATAAATTCCTTCTGCATAAGATAATGATGCTAATGCTTCAAGGATTGCATAATAGCGTAAAATTCTAGGTCATAGATAGAGTAATTTTTCTTAACAGCATATAGTTTCTTGCTGAAGAAAGCAATAGGGCATCCTGATTGACTTAGAACACCACCAATGTCAATGCTAGATGTGTCACAGTTTACTTCGAATAGTTTGTAGAAACCTGGAAGTGCTAGAACGGGTGCTTCTATCATCTTTTGCTTCTCCAGTTAAAAACTAGTAGTAGCCTCTTTAGTCCACTTAAACTTGCGCCCCTTGAAACACTCAGTGATAGGAGCAATTAAGGAGCTGAAATTTCGAATGAATCTACAGTAAAAAGTGGCTAATCCATGAAAACTTCTAACGTCGTGAATGGTTTTTGGCTGCGGCCACTCTAAGATTATGTTTATCTTTGATGGATCTGCACTAACACCATCGGTATATACTATAAATATAAGAAAAAAACTGAGATTGTGCAAAAAGAATACTTCTTGTTGTTGATGAACAAGTGTTCCACGTTTAGCTTCTCAAAAATAGTGCGGAGGTGATCAAGGTGCAAAGCTCGTGTCGGGCTATAAATGAGGATGTCATTAAAGTATACAACCATGAATCTTCCCATGAAAGTTTGCAAGACCTGATGCATGAATCTCATAAACGTGCTAGGTGCATTAGATAGTCTGAAAGACATGACCATCAACTCGTACAACCCATGTTGTGTCTTGAAGGCGATCTTCCATTCATCTCTGGGCTTAATTCGAAGCTGGTGGTATCCACTCCTATGATCGATCTTGGAGAAGATCTTTGAACCGAAAAGTTGATCCAACATGTCATCTAAGCGATGAATCAAAAATCTATATTTCACCATAATTTTGTTGATGGCTCTGCTATCAATACACATGCGCTATGAACCATCTTTCTTTGGGACGAGTAGGGCAAGGACTACACAAGGGCTCATACTCTCACGAATATAGCCTCGTCTCAATAGCTCCACAACTTGTCGTTGTAGTTCTTCGGTATCCTTAGGGCTAAGATGACATGTCGGCCGGTTAGGTAAGCTTGACCCCGGAACGAGGTTAATCTGGTGTTGAATGCCTCTCATAGGGGGAAGTCCCAGTGCAAGGTCTTCAGCCATTAAATCAGTAAAGTCGGATAGAAGTTGTTACACCTCAGCTGGTAGATCTGAGTTTAGGTCTATTTCATCATTTTTATAAGGAAGCAAAGCATAGATCATGTCTTCGTGCTTCATCTCGTTCAAAAATCTGGACATAGAAAGTAGTGTAGAGTTATTGGTTACCAAATTTGAAAGGGTTTCCTCTCGTCGAGGAGCCAATACGATAATCCTACCTTTGATGCTAAGGGTGTAGATGTTCTTCTGTCCATCGTGGATAACGCTACGATCATATTGCCAAGGTCGTCCTAACAATACATGACATGAGTCCATTGACACAACATCACACCATGCTCGATCGTAATACTTGTTGCCAACAGAAAAAGTTAAAAGACACCTTCTATTTGCGGTTACCTCACTCCCTTTTCTCAGCCATGATAACTTGTGGGGTTTTAGATGACGATCCGTCTTCAACTGCAGCTTTTGCACAGCTTCTTTAGATACAATATTTTCACAGCTTCCACTATCAATAATCATCTTGCAAACTATCTGTAACTGTGCAAGTTGTGTGAAAGATGCTAGTTCTTAGCCAATCCTCTTCCGATTCTTCTTTGGGGACCATCTCCATAAAGAATCTCATCATCGATATTATCATCGTAAATCGGCTCATCAATTTTTTCGAATTCATCCTCCATGTCTTCCTCAACCAGTAGAGTTTTGTTTTTTTAATTTTGGGATCTTTTATAATCTGAAGCTCGATGCCCCTATTCACGACATCGAAAACACTTGATAGAGGTCTTAGAATTACCTTGTGGCGACTGCTAGGAAGGGAGAAACTCCTGAGGGCGAACAACTCGATTGGTTTGATTGCTTTTATTTATTGGTCTATGGTTTAACTATTTTTCAACCGTCAAAGCTCACTGATAAGGCTCTAAAATAGTTTAGAGTGAGTGGAGGCACAAGGAATCTTATAAGGGTTGTCGTAATCCTCCTAAATATCGCACTATCATTTGCTCCTCTATTTCAGATAGATCGTTCCTAGAAATAAGTTGATAAAATTCCTCTGTATAGTTGTCGACCGTTCTAGCCCCTTGCCTCAATGTATGGAGTCGTTGAAACAACGTTTGTGCATAGCCAAAGGGAAGAAAGTGGATTCTCATAAGGTTTTTCAATTTTTCCCAATCAGTGATTTTAGATTTACCTTGTCTCTCTCATGATCGCCGAAGCTGCTCCCACCATGCTAAGGCTCGGCCTTTGAACTTGATAACGACCAATTTTACTTTGACGTGATCAGGTACTTCCTTGTACTCGAAAATCCTCTCTACTTCATTGAGTCAATCAATGAAGTCTTCCGCTTGTAATGTGCCAAAAAAATCAGGAAGATCAACTCGGAAACCAAAGTCCCCATATTGTGCCTCTCGACTACGGTGTTCTCGGTACGTAGTATGACAGTGATATGGATTTTCAAAAGTATATATACTCAGAGTTATGATCAAAAATCTCATGATCTTCAAAATCCCATGCTACTAGACATTGGGTTAATTCCACAACTTGCTTCTGTAAATCCTCAATCATCATTACATCCTGGATATTACGATCACAGTGTTGGGCTTCCTCATTCAGAACTTGCCTATTGCGACCACAACCACGTCCACGATGACCCTCCATTGGATATTAATGAGCTTTGATACCAACTGACGCCGAGAAGAATATAGATTATTCTGGGGTGTGATGTTTCAGAGGAATTAACGAGAAAATAAGAGATGAATAAAGAAATAAGAAGTAGCCCAAGCTAGATTTAAAAAAAAAACTTCTCGAAAAAAATAAGAGTAGGAATAGAAGAATAAAAGAGATGTAGTCGTAACATGTCTTAAGTGAAACCAATTGATTCAATATCAAAATAATTTGTCTTAAACATCATCTAAGCATAGGTTTATATAGCTCTCAAAATCCTCAAAAAATATAAACGAAAAATAATCAATTAGACTTATTCCCTAAGATTTAGGATAAATTAACTAACAAACTTAGTTCGTAAGATTTAGAACAAAATTAAATATAATTAAAAAAAATAAACGAATAACTACTTAAAAAATTAATTTGGATCTCCTCCTGCATTATATCAGAGGTGATCACATCAAGAGCTTCAAAGATAAGCTTGTTAGAAAACTTCTGACTATGTGCCACATAGAAAGCTTTGGTCTAATAGGGTGCGCAATCAAAGAAAGTTAGACTTCTAGGTTATCCGTCACACACACTTCTAGATTTATCCTGGTAGCCATATATATATATATATATATATATATATATATATATATATATATATATATATATATATATATATATATATATATATATAAGAAAGCTTTACTCTAAGAAATGGGGACGGAAAAAATTCACAGAATAGCTAATAGCCAAGATAATGAAACATTTTATCTATCAATCATCTAGGCTCGGTTGCTTGTGATCATAGTTTCCTAATGGATTTCTTATCATCTCAGTTTTTTTTTAACATGGGAATTGTTAACCTAAATTTCTACAAGATCAATTTTTAAATAAATCCTACAAACCAATTCCTAAATAAAAACTCAACTTTTATCTCTTTTAATAATTAGAATTAATTTTCAAGGATTCAAAATTATAATTTTCTTTGTAATTTAAATTATTTTTTTTACTTAAACTTTAAACTCTGATCTACATTTAAATTAGCTTTTGATTTAAGTTTAGCTGCTTTTAAATTAAGTTTGAAATTTTGTTAAAGAATGTTAAATATTAAAGAAAAGGTGTATTTTTTGCTAACTTTAAATTGTGTTGCCAAATATTAAAAAAGAGGAGATTATTGATGCAGTCAGTATCGATAATCGAACTTGTATTTTTATATCTGGCAAAGGATTTAAAGTTAGACATTATATATTTGATATGTTATTTAAGTGTGCAAATCACTTAACATGAAAAGCCTTAATGGATCAGGAAGACGGGACATTAGGCATTGGAAAGACTTAGTGAGTCGGGAGGTCCGATCATTAGACAAGGAGTCTTAGTGGATCAGAAGAACCAGACACATACAGAAAACCAGATGAGTTGTGTTAGGGTCGAAATGTGCTAGGAGGGGGGGGGTGAATAGCTCGTCGTACTTGTTGATGTGCTTCTTCGATAATGTGCAGCGGAATAAACAACACGAAACACACTCTACAATGCTAACACAAGGATTTACTTGGTATCCACCTCAATAAGAGGTGACTAATCCAAGGATCCACACACACGAGCACTCTCTACTAAGAAAACACTCCTTTACGGTAACTACCAAAGGCGGAGAAGCCTGTACACACTCACAATGCAACAAGAAGGAAGGACAAGCTTATACAAATAAAATCTTACAAGATTTACAAAACCCTAGCTTGCTTCTTCCTGCTTGAATACACCTCTTGACTTACTTGGAAGTGCACCAACACTTCTCTCTAAGCCTCCAAGATATGGTGTGTGTTTGTGAGCTCTATGGAGAAGATCGTCGTAGAGATCGAAGAAGAATCGGGCGAAGAAGCGCGAAGGAAAACACACGCCAATGGCTATAACCAGCACAACGGTCAGATCCCAATTGATTGAATGACTCTCAATCGATTGGGGAGCCTTTGAATCGATCGATCAATCGATTCAGAGCGCCTCTGTGCTCTCTGAAAATCGCCTGAATCGATCGACCGATCGATTCAGCTCAATCGTGTGATGTCCAGTTCCCTAATCGATCGGTCGATCGATTAGAGGTGCCCAATCGACCAACTGATCGATTGTGAGAGGTTCTGTGCGTGCAATTTAAGCTCCCAATCGATCCATCGATCGATTGGGGCATCTGCTTATCGTGGCACACATCCAATCGATCAACTGATCGATTGGATTTCAGTTCAATCGATCAGTTGATCGATTGAGCCAACTTTGACTTGTCTAAACTCAAGTCCAAAGTCTCCAATGTCAACATCCGGTCAACCGTGACCTGTTAGAACATTTTGCCTAGCATCTGGTCAACCTTGACCTGCTAGAACTTCTTCACCAAGTGGCTGGTCAATCCCTTTGATCCACTTGGAGTTTTCTTCTCGTGCCAAATGTCCGGTCAACCTTGACCCATTTGGACTTCCTTCTACCAGATGTACGGTCATCCTTGACCCATCTGGATTTCTTTATGCCAAGTATCCAGTCAACCCTTTGACCTACTTGGACTTCCCACACCAAGTATCCAGTTAACCTTGACCCACCTGGATTTCCTTGTGCCTGATTTCACTCATAAGGTCTTTCCACTGCCCGGCTTCACTCACCAGGATTTTCACCTGGCTTCACTCACCAGGATTTCCCTTCTGCCTGGCTTCACTCACTAGGACTTTTACCTAGCTTCACTCACTAGGACTTTCCAACTATTTGGCTTCACTCACTAGGACTTTCAACTGCCTAATCTCCAGTTAGGACTTTTCCAGTCAAGTATCTGGTCAATTCTTTGACCTACTCGACCCTTCTTCACATCAATCTGGTCAAACACTGACTAGAGGGGAATTGCACCAGCAATCTCCTCCATCAGATGATTACACCTGCAATCTTCACGTATTGTCAAACATCGAAACCCAAACATCTAGACTCAGGCTTGAGCCAACTCAAGCCTGGTCAATCAAGTCAACCTTGATCTAGGGATATTGCACCAATAATCTCCCCCTTTTGATATTTGACAATACCTTTAAGTTAGGCTAATCCTATAGCCTCAACTTCCTTTCATGTCAAAGTATGAATGAGGGTTTCCTTCATTCTCCCTCTTTCCTAGAAGGCAACCTCCCTCTTTAGGTAATGAAGGTCTAACTTAAACTCTACATTCTCCCCCTATTGGCACACATCAAAAGGAACTCTCCCCCTGAAGAGTTACTCACCGTTGTTTATAACTTCATTCATTGTTCACAACACCACAATAAAAGTCTCATACCCTTCACTGTATCCAAATGCTCACCCTTGAGCAACAATGCCTATCCTTAAGCAATCATCATTTCAACAATAAAGGTCTCATACCCTTCACTGTACTAAATGATCACCCTTGAGCATTACTCCATGTTATGACGCTCATCCTAGAGCATCCATAACTCCACAATGAAGATATCCACTCTCCATTATTTTTCAATGCTCAACCTTGAGCATTGTTTTTCTAAACGAAGGTTTAACCACCTTCAAAGGTTTCAAAAAATAATTTCCATGTCCTTAAAGAGTAACTCCCCCTAAAGACATGCTGCAAACTTTTGTCATTGCACCAACAATGACATGGAGTTCCTAAATCGTTAGGAAACCCAAATTTTGATGTTTTGAGAATCAAAACTTCAATATTGAAACCAAACCTCAACCTAAACATCTACTTAGTCTCCCTTAACCAATCCAGTCGTGCTTTCATCAAGAAAACTCTCCCTAACTGTATATAAATATGTTTCAAGGGATTAAGAATGATTATCTAGATTAAAAATGATTTAAAATACTGAAATCAGGCTTTCCCAACTAAAATCAACATTCCTAATCGATTGGGGTTGGGTCCCTATCGATTGAAATTACTTCAATTGATCCATTGATGGCTTCCATGAGCTGCTGCTCACCGGAAATACCTCTCAATCGATCGGCCAATCGATTGGGGGCCTCTAATCAATCGGTTGATCGATTAGAGCTTCTGATTTCCCGAAGTGTATTTTCAGCGAAATTCAGAAACTCCCAAAAAATTCTATAAAATTCTAAAAATCATGAAAATTCATGTAGACATTACTTAGAGTATATACTATTATGGAAAAATAGTTTTCTATGAAAATACTTCCTATTTTCAAAGATTGACACAAACTTGAAAACTTGTAAAAACTTGAGTGTTTTTCTTCTAGTTTGTGTCTAACTTTTCAACGAAGATTACTATCAAAAGATAGTCTTCACCAAGGTTTTCAAAAATCATTTTAAAATTATTTTCAAAACCAATATCCAATTATATTCCTTGGGCTCAATGCACATGACTTGTACATTAACTTTCTCAATGATTGGAAAACACATAACTTGTGTTTTGATGAACCTAAAACTCAATAAGAATGCACTAAATCAACATCTTGAGGTTTGTTCATCATCCTAACATCTCACTTGTATCTAATGTGTACTAAAACACATACAAGTCACCTTATAGTTCTTTGTGAGATGCAAAGTTTGGTTTTACCTGAAGTTAGGGATCATGCATATCTATCTATGCATTTTAGATTATTAACATCTACCTAAGATATTACTTATTAGTAAATTTCATTTGTCCTTAATTGAAAGAATCCAAAAAACAATGCATGATGATTTTTTTGGCATACGTCAAAATGGAAATCATTTTTAAAAGAAAATATGCTATAATTACATGATGTATGTATGACATACCATGGTATTTTTGTTGTTTTTCATAATAAGCATGAATGTAAAATATGGTGTCATGACGTGTGATGGGCAAATAAAGCATGGCAGTTAGCATAAAATAAAATATACCTAGATTATCTATCTAAATGTCCTTAAATCCTTAGCTAAACCTAAAGGTAATCCTAGATTGCCCATATTTTCTTAAGAAAATGTCAAACCCCAATTTGACATTTCTTTTGCACTTGATTAATTTGTGTCAATATAAATTACATCAAGTTTCTCAAATAATGGCACATTTTACTCTCACAAAGAGTAAACAATTTAAATTAAGGCTTAAATTTGTCCTCAATTCCTCAAGAAGATGTCAAAATCCCAACTTGGCATCTCTTGTGTTTTTCTTATTTGTACCAATTAAAATTTAAATTCCAATTCCTCAAGTTTTGGCACATTTTACTCTTCCAAAGAGTAAATGATCATCCACTTCATTCTCAAAGGTTAACAATAACCTTAAAAATGCTCTCCAAGTGTCAACTTCATCAAAGTTGGGTTAACTACCCTTCCAATTAGAGTTGACACTCTCTAACCCATTTACGGGATAGAAAAAATGCTCCTAGGAATCCAAAACCTATTGATACTCATTGGATGCTCTAGGTACTCACTAGGGATAACCTCGCTCGATACCTTCCTAATGACCTTTTTAGGCTTCTTAGAAGCCTTGGTCACTTCCTCTAGATCAACTCTAGGGATAACTTCCCTTGTGACCTTTTTAGTGACTTTGTTAGACTTCTTAGAAGTCTTAGTCACATTTGTCATTGCAAAGATAGTCCTAGGGATAACTTCCCTTGTATCCTTAACTTGACCCCTAGACCTAGAGTTGGTTCCATAGCTATATGGAACTCTATAGTAAGAAGTCACATCCTTCTTAGCCTTAGGTTTGTATCCCAAACCTCTATGGTCATTGGATGACTCTTGTACTCTTGGACCTCGGTTATGCTCATTTTGCCCTTTTAGGATATATTCCATCCTTTTTAGGGTCTTTTCCATTTTATTAAGCCTTAACCTTAAGACTTGATTTTCTTTCCATACATCCCTAGTTTTGGATTTTTGTTTTTATTCTTGAGCATTTTTATTTTTAGACTTATACCTATGGTCCTTAGTTTTATTGCCTAGGTTTTTATCTACCTTCCTAACCCTAGGTGCAGTAGTCTTAGCATGAAAAGCTACATATTTTTCTTTAATGCTATCATGATTTCCATTTTTATGGTAAATAGCATTAAAGTGATATAAATTCAAACTAGCATGCTTTTTACCGTAATTTAAAGGGATAGGCTCAATAAATGATACCTTGGGTTTTACCTTGGAAGCTCCCCCTTGACTTGAGCTTCTTCCCTTGACTTTGACCGTTTTCCTCCCCTTAGGACATTGACTCCGATAATTTCCTTTTTGATGACACAAAAAGCACACAATGTGCTCCTTGCTCTTCTTTGTTGTGGGGGCGGTCTCCTTGAGCTTCTCCTTTCCCTTTTGTGTCGGTTGACTCTTTTTCTTGGTCAACTTAGGGCATTTGCTCTTGTAATGCCCATGTTCCCTACACTCAAAGTATATAATATGATTTTTATTTTTAATTGAACTAGTTATACCTTCACGTGTAGGGATGACACTTAATCCTCCATTTGATTTTTCTTGTGTTGTGGAGGTTGCCCCATCTTCTTCTTCACTTGACCCGGAAGTAGAAGTTTCTCCTTATTCTTTGTCTGGTGTCAGCGAATGTCTCTCCCCCTTAATCCTAGAGGTGGAGGCTTCTTCGTCTTCATCTTGTACGTGTGGAACAAAGAGTATGCTCACTCTTTACCCTTTGTTGCATTCCGTTGAAGATGAAGCTTCTTAGACCTCTTCTTCAGAAGTTGACATCTCTCAACTTCGAAGTCCTCTTCCTCTTGGCCTTGATCCAATGAGTCGCCCTCTTTGGATTCTTCTTGATTAGGTACAGTGGAGGGGACTTCATGAATCTTTACCAATTTTCTCCAAAACTCCTTGGCATCCTTGAACTCTCCAAGTTGAGCCAAAATATTGCTTGGTAATAAATTGACCAATAGCTTGGTCACTTTGACATTTGCCTCGCTCCTTTGAATTTGCTCTTGGCTCCACTTGCTCCTCTTGAGAGTTTTGCCCTTTGAGTTTGTTGGGGCTTCAAAACCTTCCATTAGAGTAAGTTATTGCTCTATCTCCATCATAAGAAAATTTTTTATCCTTGCTTCCAAGAATAGAAGATTGTGGATACAAATGGTAGAGGCACCCTTGTGTCGAATCTAAGTCCATCTTGGAATTCTATCTTGAAGTTGAGCTCTTGATGAATTCTTTGACTTGATGAATTTTGCTCCAACTTCTTCATCCTCTAACCTCGTTGCCCCTTCTGGTAATAATTTCAGTGAAGAGCGGCCTTGCTCTGATACCACTTGTTAGGGTTAAAATGTGCTAGAGGGGGAGGGGGTGAATAGCTCGTCGCACTTGTTGATGTGCTTCTTCGATAATGTGCAGCAGAATAAACAACACAAAAGATACTCTACCATGCTAACACAAGTATTTACTTAGTATCCACCTCAAGAATAAGTAACTAATCCAAGGATCCAGACACGCAAGCACTCTCCACTAAGAAAATACTCCTTTATGGTAACTACTGAAGGCGGAGAAGCCTGTACATACTCACAATACAACAAGAAGGAAGGACAAGCTTATATAAATAAAATCTTACAAGATTTACAAACTCCTAGCTTGCTTCTTCCTGCTTGAATACACCTCTTGACTTGCTTGGAAGTGCACCAACACTTCTCTCTAAGCCTCCAAGATCTGGTGTGTGTATGTGAGCTCTATGGAGAAGATCGCTGTAGAGATCGGAGAAGAATTGGGCGAAGAAGTGCGAAGGAAAATGCACGCCAACGGCTATAACCTGCACAACGGTCGAATCTCAATCGATTGAAAGGCTCTCAATCGATTGGGGAGGCTTTGAATCAATCGGTCGATCGATTCAGAGCGCCTCTGTGCTCTCTGGAAATCGCCTGAATCAATCGACTGATCGATTCAACTTAATCGTGTGATTTTCAGTTCCCCAATCGATCGGCCGATCGATTGGAGGTGCCCAATTCAATCAATCGATTGGGGCATCTGCTTGTCGCAGCGCACATCCAATCGATCAACTGATCGATTGGACTTCGGTTCAATTGATCGGTTGATCGATTGACCCAACTTTGACTTGCCTAAACTCAAGTCCAAAGTCTCCAAGTTCAACATCCGGTCAATCGTGACCTGTTGGAACATTTGCCTAGCATCCGGTCAACCTTGACCTGCTAGAACTTCTTCACCAAGTGTCTGGTCAATCCATTTGACCCACTTGGACTTTTCTTCTCGTGCCAAATGTCCAGTCAACCTTGACCCATTTGGACTTCCTTCTACCAGATGTCCGGTCATCCTTGGCCCATCTGGATTTCTTTGTGCCAAGTATCCAATCAACCCTTTGATCTACTTGGACTTCCCACACCAGGTGTCCGGTCAACATTGACCCACCTGGATTTTCTTGTGGCTAGTTTCACTCACCAGGTCTTTCCACTATCCGGCTTCACTCACCGGGACTTTCACCTGACTTTACTCACTAGAATTTCCCTTCTGTCTGACTTCACTCACTAGGACTTTCCAACTGTTTAGCTTCACTCACTAGGACTTTCAACTACCTAACCTCCAGTTAGAACTTTCCCAGTCAAGTATCCGGTCAATCCTTTGACCTACTTGACTCTTCTTCACATCAATCTGGTCAAATCCTGATCAGAGGGGAATTGCACCAGCAATCTCCTCAATCGGATGATTGCACCTGCAATCTTCACGTATTGTCAAATATCGAAATCCAAATATGTAGACTCAGGCTTGAGCCAACTCAAGCCTGGTCAATCAGGTCAACCTTGACCTAGGGATATTGCACCAACAAGTTGATCTAGCAGAGCACTTGATGGGTCAGTTAGACCAGACATCAAGGAAAGTCTTGGTGAGTCGATTGGACACTGGGCAGATGAAGAAGTTCAAATAGGTCAGTCAAACTAGATATTTGGCAAGTAAGTAAGGTAAGTCAATGAGAGATTTTCCATTTTGGAAGACAGAGAGGACACGTCCTAGTCGAGACAACCTTATGCATTGATCCGACTAAAAAACCAACGAAGGTTTCTAAGTCAAGATTAGATAGTCCTAACTATCAGACTCATTCGTGCATAACTATCTGTGTCTAACTCTGTTTTATATTATCTTTATTATTATGTTGTGATAACTTTATTTTACAGAAAAATAAAGTTTGGGCTAACCGAAGGCTTCGAGCTGACTAAAGGGTTTGGGCTGACCAAAGGGTTTGGTTGACTGATCCTAGCAGATAAGCACAGATCAAATCGAGATCCAAGAAAAGAATGAAATAAGTATTCAGTTAACCGAATATGGAATTGGTTGAACGAATACATATAGCAAGCGCAGATCAAATAAAATCAGATCGATCAATAAAAAGAAATTCATATGTTGTCGATCAAATACATACGGCAAGCAAATATCAGATAAGATCAGAGAGAGCAACAAAATGAAATTCAGATATTCAATCGACCGAACAGGGAGTCGGTCGACCAATAGGGATGATTCCGGGGAAGATATAATCTAAGCACATCGTGAACCTAGATGCAAAACCTAGTAATTTCTAATGATTGGCCGATCGGAAAAGGTTCGATCGACCGAACAAAAAGTTTATAAAAGAAGCCCAAGACCCGACAGGTTCAATTCAATTATTTCTCAATCCACCTCTTTCTCTTGCTCTTCTTTTCATGAAAGAAAGTGTTGTTGACAAGCTGAATCATTCCGACAACCAACATCGAAGTTTTGCATCTTCCCATTGTCGATAACATTGTATTTGCATTTAATTTCAATAGAGGTATAGTAAAAGTTGTTACTATCCTCCAACATTGTAACAAGATTTCCTCTTTCTCCGAAAGTTTTTAAAAAGGAGAAACTATAGTGGATTGTCTATTCAAAAATGGTCTAAGGAATTGTAGGTCTTAGAGTAGTAGTCATTACAACCAAGTAAATTGACTGAGTCTTTCTTATTTCATTTTATTTTTTTTACTATGTATCTATATCTTTTTTAGTCTTAGAAAAAAAAAGTTTTTGAAATGAGCAATATTCACCCCCAAATCTTATGCATACAGGCAGCCTTATGTTTGCTTGGCCTTCACCCGGTCGGTTGTATTCTAAGAGTTTTATAAGGCTGAGTACCCTTAAATTTGCCCAGGCTTTGCCCGGTTGAGCGCACACAGGAAGTCTTATATTCAATCAGGTTTATATCCGGTCGGCCCCATCCGAGCATCTTACTTAGGAAACACTCAGGCACACTTCCCGAATTTTGATGTGGGGCGATCAATAGAACTAGGTGACAAACATCACCCTGTCCTAACCTTGACTGCCGCCTCTCCCCCTCGATTTTAATATCCATGTCATCTCCTAAACCGCTCGTTATAACCCGTATCACATATAGACCAACTACTAACTATATGAGTCATCTAAAGATTAACATTTAGACACAAAAGTCCAACTTCTATAGTTAATAAGGGAGTAGAATAAAAATAGGGTCAATCAAGGATAGTATTTAATTACAAAAGACTTAATAATAATTATCAAGAAAATGGTTAAAAAATTCTTGACAAGGGTCAACTCTTGAATAAAATTTAGAACTCTAAATAGTACTCTAAGTTTGACATGAAATTAGAATTTTGGCAAGTAAAAATGCACCCTAAGTCTACTGAATAGACAACTTTTTAATGCCCAAAAGGATATTTTGAATGGCTCATCATATTATTTGGTCTAAAGGTGTCCCCTCAAATATTTCAAAGAAAAATGGATGATAATTTTAGAAATGTATCCATGTTCACTAGGTTTGATCCCTAGCTATGGCTTATTTGTAGGAATTTTTTCTTCCAAATGGGGTGTACAACCAAAGAATGTTGAGCTTCTAGGTTACCCGCTACGAGCACTTCCCGATTTATCTGGGTGTCAGTGGAAAATTTTCGTGGGGTCAGGCTAGTCACCCCCAAGTCTAGTCAATGAGGTTAACTGGGTTTATAGTTTATTTTTTTATATTGATGATGTCTTAGTCTTTTCTAAAACTAAGCAAGAACATTATGCTCATCTACCCATCATTTTAAATCTTTTTGAAACCCATAGTCTTATTATTTCTCGCAAAAAAATATAATTAGCAACTACCCACATATCCTTCCTTGGTACTGAAATTGGTCAAGGAACAATAGCACTTCGACCACATATTTCAACCAAGCTTCTCAATTTTCTTGATAAAATGAAAGATACTAAAACTCTACGCTCTTTTTTTGGCCTTCTTAATTATGCACGCCCTTATTTAAAAGACATTGGAAAAATTAGTGGCCCTTTGTATAATAAAACTTCCTTAACGGGAAAAAAAAAAACTATAATCAACAAGGTGTAGTCTTGTTCGACAAATAAAACAACTAGTTAAAGCAATTCCAATGTTGTCTTTACCATTAGATTCAGATTATTTAGTTATTGAGTTAGACGACTACGAATCTGGATGGAATGGTATTTTATTCCACAAAGCTTCTAAGTGTGAATCTAAAAACTCTGAAATCTTATGTCGTTGTGCCTCTCGGAAATACCAAGAAAAGGGGCACCTTACTTTTCTAGATTACGAAATATTTTCTATTATCTACTGCCTAGAAGCATTTAGACTATTTATATGTAATAAATAAGAAATTACTCTCAAAACTAACTGTGAAGCTATTGTAAAATATAGTCAACAAACAAAAGGCTTATGAAAAGGTTTAGGACATAAAAGATGAATTAAATTTACAAATACTATTATCAATAAAGGTTTATGCATCCACTGGGAACGCATCAAAGGAATTAACAATTCTGTAGCAGATACATTATCTTGTTTATTATACTAATTTTTTTCTTTTCTAGACTATGGATCTACGTAATTTTGCTACTAAGACAATAAGGTTTGAAAACCAAGAAATACAACAGTTTATACAATATGAAGATCAGTTCAATTCTATATTTAGAGACAACTTAAATCACATTTGTTGGTGCGGGAAGCATCCGACGATCGAACCTAAGTTTTGATAATGGCAAAGGATTCAAAGTTAAGGTGCTTTGTTATCTGACAGCTTTTGCTGAGTGTTTCAGGAAAGTCCTAACTGCGGTTAGGCAAGGTAAAACCCTAGGGGGTGGTAACCCTAGGTCATAGGGGGTGGTAATCCTAGGTCATAGGGGGTGGTAACCCTATGCGGAAAGTCTTGGCAGGTCGATGGCCTCAGGCAAAAGTCCTAAGGGGTGGTAACCTTAGGTGGAAAGTCCTGGTGTCGCGAACCAGGTGAAAGTCTGAACTGGCCGGTGAAGCGGATGTTCAGCAGAAAGTCCGGAAGCATCGAGTGCCGAGCAAAAGTCCAGTCGATCTGGAGGATCGTACTGGCGATAG
Source organism: Zingiber officinale (assembly GCF_018446385.1). Classification (NCBI taxonomy): domain Eukaryota; kingdom Viridiplantae; phylum Streptophyta; class Magnoliopsida; order Zingiberales; family Zingiberaceae; genus Zingiber; species Zingiber officinale. The sequence continues at coordinate 133,428,036 of NC_055997.1, read as the reverse complement.
GTAAATCTCCTGAGTGGAGTAGGTGAGGACGCGTTCCCCGTAGAGGGAACAGTAGGCGTCGGGTCGACCTAGGGTTTCCGGTAGGAAACCTGAAGTCAGACTCGGACAGTCAAGAGACTGTTAAATATTTCAATAGTTATATCATTGTTTTGTGCTAACTTTGTGCTGCAGGGTATTTTTGGGATTAACATATCTTGCAGGGACCAAAGTACAAAAAAGACCTCGGATGCGCCTCCATGGAGCTTGGAGGCGCCTCGGGTGCGAGCCAGGAAAAGGCCAGCGCAGCAGACTGGAGGCGCCTTGAATGGAGTTCAAGGCACCTTGGACCGGAGGTTGAAGGCGCCTTGGATAGGCTGAAGGCGCCTTGAACCAGATAGAGTTCGACCAGGTCCGTGCTGATCCACGCGGGTGACTCGGCTCGTTCAAGGCGCCTTGGTGAACAGTATAAGGCGCCTTGAACCCCCTTTATAAGGGATCTCGACCAGCAGCTTCAAACAATGATTTCCAAGTGAACTATCTGCTACAAGCTGCCTACGAGACGATCCCGAAGTGCTGCAACGATACCCCGACAACCCGGAGCTTCAGATTTAGTCCTTTGTTGTCGGTATAATCTTTTACTGCTTTGAATTGTAATTAGTTTGTAATAGTTTTTACGAGCTTATAGTTGTTGCCCACGGAAAGCGATCAAGGATCGCGGGCCTTCGAGTAGGAGTCGATCAAGGCTCCGAACGAAGTAAATCCTCCTGTCTCTGTGTGCTTGCTTTCTTATTTTCCGCTGCGTTTTAATTACTCGAGTGTTTTCCGAAAAACGAAATAGCCGCGAGCGCTATTCACCCCCCCTCTAGCGTGTCTCGATCCAACAATTGGTATCAGAGCGGGGTCGTTTTGAATTGGTGCAACCACCTTTCAAAACAAATTTTTCGCAGTTTTTTTTTCGGAGTCGAATTAGAATTTAGCCTTATAGCTATATTCTAATTTTTTTGTTTCCCTCGAATCGACTTTTGCTCGAAGTAGGTGCAACACCACTCGAGTTCGTTTTTATTATTCTTTATTCCAGCACTACTAATCCAAGACTTAGTCTTGGAACATATTCTGTTGTTCTCTTTTGTTACATATTATAAATGGCCCAACAAGAGGGTTTCAGCACTGTACGTCCCCCGCTATTCTCCGGAGAGGATTTTGGCTACTGGAAGGGAAGAATGGAAACGTATCTAAAGATACAATTCGAAACGTGAATGATCATAAAGACGGGACTGAAACTGCCAATCGATGACGACGGCAAAACTACACCCTGCGAGAAGTGGGACGCTTCTCTAATAAAAAAGGTGGAAGCCGACGCCAAAGCTACCTGCACCCTCCAGTGTGGTCTTACCAAGGAAGAACTCAACAGAGTTGGCCCGTTCTCCTCTGCAAAGGAGCTCTGGGAAAAGCTCATCGAACTCCATGAAGGCACTGACGACACCAAGGTAAGTAAAAGAGATCTTTTGCTTAATAAATTATATAATCTAAAAATGCAGGAAGGCGAAACGGCGAGTTCTCTTCACGCGAGAATACAAGACATCCTTAACTCTCTTCACGGAATTGGCCAAAAGATAGAAAATCGGGACGTAATAAGGTATGCCCTAAACTCGTTTCCAAGGAATACATTGTGGGCATCAATGGTAGATACCTACAAAGTTTCCAAGGATTTATCTTCTTTAAAACTAGATGAACTTTTTAGTGAATTTGAACTTCATGAGCAGACTAATGCACAGCCAACCGAGAAAGGTATTGCGTTGGTTGCAGGTACAAGCCAAACCCGGGAACCGAGACCACGACGGAGAACCGAACCAGCATCAGAAGCTGAACCAGATTCTGACGATGAAGAAGGTGACATTACAACCGAGCTGGTAAACCTCGTGAAGAAGCTCTACAAGACGAAAGGATTCGACAAAAGAGATCTAAAGAAGGCAGTAAAATCAAAGGAAGGCCCACAAAATACAAAGATGAAGTTTGAAGTTACATGCTACGGGTGTAACCAAAAAGGGCACATCAAATCCAACTGCCCTAACCTGAAGGAGGTCAAAAAGCAAAGAAGGAAAAAGGTCCTTAAGGCAACTTGGGACGAATCTTCATCGGAGGACGACGACGAGCTCGAACAAACGAGTCTACTCGCATTAATGGCCCGGGACCAAGTCGTCGAATACGGATGCGAGAGCGAGTCTGAGGCAGAGTCCGAGCAAAGCCACGGATCCGTATCCGTTTCCGAAGGACCAGACCCCGCTGTAAGTATCTCCCGGTTGAACATTTTAGTTAGCTATTTATTGCGCAAATTAGCTAAGTCAAACCTGAAAGTTAAGTCACTTCTAAAGGAAGTAAGTGTCCTTAAAGAAGTGGCTGACACCAAACCCTCACCTGACCAGAGTCAGACTGAATTTCCAACTCAAGTTCAAAAACTTGAGGAAGAAAATTCAACTCTAAGAAATCAGATTAAAGATTTAGAAAATACCTTAGAACGGTTTACTTTGGGCTCCAAGAATTTGGACTTGATTCTTGGGACACAAAGAGCCATCTACAACAGAACTGGGCTGGGATACAAAAGTAAATATAGATCTTATTTATCATTAATAAACAAACAAAGTAGTAAATCAGTCCAAGCATGGGTCTCCAAGTCTAACTTGGTCAATCAAGTTGGACTTGGCCAATACTGGGTTCCGAAGGATCAAACCATATCGAGGTCATGATCCAGGGGGAGCAAAAAGAAAAACAATCCTAAAAATTTAAAATTCTAAATTCAAAATTAAAATTAAAATTCAAAATTTGAAATTGAAATTAAAATTAATTTCAAAATTTAAAATTAAATTCAAGACTTGAAATTAAAACTCAAAATAAAGATGGAGGATCCAAACTAGCTGGCACCTCCAACTGAACTACCCGACAGGGTAACTGAACCTAATTTATCCGAAATGGGTAAAATAAGAGTAGATTACCCGGCAGGGTAATTAAGGATAGTTTAAAAAGGGCTGAGTTTAACTTTAACCACAGTACCGGTGAAGTTTTTGGATGATAATACGTTAGGAAAACTTGGGCATCGCATGTCTAGGAAGATATGGCTTCGACCTGGTGCATTTGGCCAAGTGGAACTGACCGAAGCTACCCTTAAATGGATCCTAACTAGTTAGACCAGGGTTTAGTATTAAGTTTAATGGGTAGGACTATTTGGGAAACCTCGAAGGCATGGTTACTTTAATGAGTTCCTTGTGACTCACCATAGCCCAGAAGTTTATCCAAAGAATGTTTACTTGTTGAACCCAAAGCTAAACCTGAATCTAACACAAAGTTAACCTAAACCTTAAAATTGAATTATAATTCATCTCACAACAATTATAGGTTTACCTGATTGAAAATTTAGATCGGGTGAGATGACTAAGAAATTAAAACTAAAATTAACTTAAATCAAGTTAATTCAAAATTCATTTCAAAAATCTTTTAAAACTTAATTTCAAAATTCATTTCAAAAATCTTGTAAAACTAATTTCAAAATCATTTCAAAAATCTTTTAAAACTAATTTCAAAATCATTTCAAAAATCTTGTAAAACTAATTTCAAAATCATTTCAAAAATCTTTTAAAACTAATTTCAAAATCATTTCAAAGATCTTTTAAAACTAATTTCAAAATCATTTCAAAAATCTTGTAAAACTAATTTCAAAATCATTTCAAAAATCTTGTAAAACTAATTTCAAAATCATTTCAAAAATCTTTTAAAACTAATTTCAAAATCATTTCAAAAATCTTTTGAAACTTAAATTCAAAATCATTTCAAAAATCTTTTAAAACTTAATTTCAAAATCATTTCAAAATCTTTTAAAACTTAATTTCAAAAATCTTTTAAAACTAATTTCAAAATCATTTCAAAAATCTTTTAAAACTTAATTTCAAAATCATTTCAAAAATCTGTTAAAACTTAATTTCAAAATCATTTCAAAAATCTTTTGGAAAATCAATTTCAAAATTATTTTAAAAACCTAAATTTCAAAATTATCTTAAAAACTTAAATTTCAAAATGATCTTAAAAAACTTAAATTTCAAAATTATTTTATAATTATCTTAAAAAACTTAAATTTCAAAATTATTTTAAAAACTTAAATTTTAAAATTATTTTAAAAAACTTAAAATTTCAAAAGTATTTTAAAAAACTTAAATTTCAAAATTATTTTAAAAACTTAAATTTCAAAATTATTTTTTAAAAAAAAACTTAAATTTTAAAATTATTTTAAAACTCAAATTTCAAAATTATTTTAAAAACTTAAATTTCAAAATTATTTTAAAAAAAACTTAAAATTTCAAAATTATTTTAAAAAACTTAAATTTCAAAATTATCTTAAAAACTTAAATTTCAAAATTATTTTACAAACTTAAATTTCAAAATTATCTTAACACTCAATTTCAAAATTATTTTTTCAAAACTCAATCTCAAAATTATTTATTTCAAAATTATTTTAAACTCAATTTGAAAATTCCTTAAAAAAATTTTTTCAAAATTAATTAACTTTAAAATTACTTTTAAAACCTCTTCAAAATTATTAATAAAAAAAAAAATCGCGTGGAGCTTATCGGAGGCGCCTCCCATCAAAAGGAGGCGCCCTAGCAAGCAGCGGGAAAATTCCCGCTGCTTCGTCTTAAGGCGCCTCGGATCAACCCAAGGCGCCTCCAACGTATATAAGGCGCCTTAAACTTTGTTTTAAGGCGCCTTCAACACTTTATATCAAAACGAACAGAAGCTTTTCTGTTCGTTTTCTGCCGACGCCGAGCACGCGATACTCGTGCATTTTCTTCCCAACTAAGGCGCCTTCAACCGGTTCTTCCCCTCTCTACACCCTACAATGCCTCCTAGGTAAACCCTAAACTCTTCCCAATCAAATTTTACATAATTTTTGGGTTTATTTTTGCCAATTTTTGTGATAAATCACTGAAAATAGGAAACGACGTCAAATAGATCCCGATACAGCTAGACTTCCATCAGCAGACCTCAGATTCCCTACTATCCATCTTAGGGATACCTTTTCTAGTTACACTTTTGATCATATCAAGCCTAGATACCTAAATAGGCCCTTCTTTACCCAGTTTTGCTTGCCATCAGTCCAGATGATAGAGCACTATCAGCTGGACACACTGGTTTACTGCACTGATGCAGTAAATCAGGAGTTATGTGCACAGTTCTATCACAACCTTGAGAGGGTTGATGATAGTACGTACTCCACCAGAGTTGCTGGCGCTGACATTCAGCTTACCCCCACTTTATTACGTACCACCCTAGGACTTAGGCCCTCAGAGTCCACTTTCCTATGTTATCCCAGTAGGGAATTACCATTTGGCGATCCCTACTCCCATATTACGTTAGATACTATCTATACGTATTTCTTCGGGGAGGAGAGACCTCTTGGCCTGACTGAGTTCAGATCAGTCTCTCTTCGGATTCAGGACTATGTGATGTATAGGGTCCTGACTGCATGTATTTTGCCGATCTCATCTCGGGATGTCCCGAAGATGCGGTCCTCACATTCATTCTTCTTGTATGCCCTGTGTCATCGATTAGATATCAATATCGCCTTGCATATGTTCCAGAACATCATTTGTGCATCTGGGACAGTCACTTCCCGCATAGTACACATGCCCTATTGTCATATTTTGACTCGACTCTTTTCGACCATAGAGGGCATAGATGTGACCAGAGGGACAGTCATCCCTCTAACTATTTACGATGAGCTAGGGTCTCGTAGTTGTAGACTAGCCCATGCTGAGGTCACTGCTGATGGAGTTCTAGCCTGGACAGGGCGACCACAGCCAGCCGCTGCCCCTATCGCTCCAGAGGCCGAGGATATACCGGGCGAGGGAGAGGAGTGGGCCGACTTCTTAGCCGAGGATTTGTTTGCGGATCCTTCCTCCTCTGCCGGACCTTCCACATCAGCCGGGCCCTCGACCTCGGCATCACTCTCTGTCGAGGATAGACTTGCTAGACTCGAGGTCGAGTCCATTCAGACACGACGGATAGTTCTCACCCTTCGATCCGAGATGGCTGCCGGGTTTACCTCCCTCCGAGACGAGATACGACGTCTGGGTCAGCCAGCACTTGCGCAGCCCCATGCGCCACCTCCCGTTGATGCTCCGCCAGCTGATACTCCTCGAGTCGATGATCCTACTCTTTGATTCGACTATTTTATGCATTGTATTAAGGACTTTTGACTATGAAACTAACACTTCACTGTGTATCTGTTTTGTTAGACCTTCTTGATGTGATATCTACTTATTTGCATGCTCCCAGTCAACAGTGTACTTAGTTTCAAATGATCTAGAGGTTACTAATCTTTTAAAATTTCTAGGAAAATACTTATTTCAAAATTCCAATTTCTTAGAATTTTCAAAAATTCGGATTACGCCTAGGTTTCCCCCTAGAAATCATGTTCCTCTAGCTTTAAGCCAGAGCATCTCACAGACACCTAGGTCTACCTTGCTTGTGTTTTGAAAAACTTAGAAAGGCCTGAGATGCATAGGGTATTGCCTGGACTCAAGAATGCTTATATCTGTGCATCAATATGAGTCTGGGCGTTAAATATGCAATAAACATTAATCAAGTTAAGTTCTCCAGCTCTAGTCAAGTCTACCTGGATCAAAATAACTCAACTTGACTAACCATGTGAAAGCTACTGCCCTCTAGGCAATCAGCAAGTAGCTAAAGGTTAGACAATTGGGAAAAGTGTGTTTCAATTTTTTTTAAGCATGATTGTACTTTAAAGGTTCTAATCAAATTACTTTACCTGATTATTTCAAAGCTCTGATACTTAATCAAATTAAATTCAGTAATTTAATTTGGCTCATGCTTGGACTAGAAAACAAACTACTGCCACTCCCTGTGTCCTAAAACTAAATATTTTTAATATCAAAGTTTCTTCAAAATGCATATTCAAAACTTAATTACAGTTTTTCAAAACTTGTCCATGTAATTGAGTATTCAAATATTTTCAAATCTAGTCAACTTTTTATAACGTTTTAAAGTTTTCAAGTAACCTCATATTTTATAACTTCTAAGCAAATCCCTTTATTGAAAATTCAAATACTCATATTTTCAAACTTAGTTAATTTTAAGACTATTTTAACTAGACTTAGTTAGATTGTACTCTAAACTTAGCTATTTGGCAAAATATTTTTCTCAATACAAATCATTTTGAAGCTAAATATATAGCTAAGTATTTTCAAATTTGGCAATCTAAGAAGAAAATTTATTGTTATCCCTCTTTGAAAATTTTCCTTCAGAAAAATACAAATCTACTTTCAAACTGGTTTATTTTTGATATATGGCAAAGGGGGAGAGTAGGTAAATTAAAGTTAAAGGAAAATTCAAAGTATTTAATAAAAGGAGGGCTTTTATTAAGGGGGAGTCTAATATTACCAAGTTAAAAGTTTCCAGCTTAACTGTTATTGCATTTGAAGTTTATTTACTTAAGCTTGGTTAACTTTATGCATATGTTGTTTTTCTTAACTTTGAATTACGTATTGCCATAATCAAAAAGGGGGAGATTGTTGGTGCGGGAAGCATCCGACGATCGAACCTAAGTTTTGATAATGGCAAAGGATTCAAAGTTAAGGTGCTTTGTTATCTGACAGCTTTTGCTGAGTGTTTCAGGAAAGTCCTAACTGCGGTTAGGCAAGGTAAAACCCTAGGGGGTGGTAACCCTAGGTCATAGGGGGTGGTAACCCTATGCGGAAAGTCTTGGCAGGTCGATGGCTTCAGGCAAAAGTCCTAGGGGGTGGTAACCCTAGGTGGAAAGCCCTGGTGTCGCGAACCAGGTGAAAGTCTGAACTGGCCGGTGAAGCGGATGTTCAGCAGAAAGTCCGGAAGCATCGAGTGTCGAGCAAAAGTCCAGTCGATCTGGAGGATCAGGTAAATCTCCTGAGTGGAGTAGGTGAGGACGCGTTCCCCGTAGAGGGAACAGTAGGCGTCGGGTCGACCTAGGGTTTCCGGTAGGAAACCTGAAGTCAGACTCGGACAGTCAAGAGACTGTTAAATATTTCACTAGTTATATCATTGTTTTGTGCTAACTTTGTGCTGCAGGGTATTTTTGGGATTAACATATCTTGCAGGGACCAAAGTACAAAAAAGACCTCGGATGAACAATGCCGAGGCGCCTCCATGGAGCTTGGAGGCGCCTCGGGTGCGAGCCAGGAAAAGGCCAGCGCAACAGACTGGAGGCGCCTTGAATGGAGTTCAAGGCGCCTTGGACCGGAGGTGGAAGGCGCCTTGGATAGGCTGAAGGCGCCTTGAACTAGATAGAGTTCGACCAGGTCCGTGCTGATCCACGCGGGTGACTCGGCTCGTTCAAGGCGCCTTGGTGAACAGTATAAGGCGCCTTGAACCCCCTTTGTAAAATACGGCAACAAATAATAGTTAAATAATAAGGTTTAATAGACGAAAAAACCTTAACGAAATTTTTAGAAATTTGTAGAAATTTTCTGGGATTTAATTGGAGCTCGTATGATGTATTTGAGGGGATAAAATTATATGCTTTGGAAAAGGTCTGTTTGAAATCCCAATTAAATTGGGAGTTGATTAATTAAATTAACCTAAAGTTAGTTTATTAAACCCTAGGTTTAATTATATAAATATAACTTCTCCCTTCTCCTCCCTAATTTCCCTCGCCGAACTCCCCTAAGCCCCTGCCTTGCGACGCGCCTCCTTCCTCTCTTCTTGTGAGCCACCGCACCCTAACCGGCGATTCCCTCCCCCTTCTCAAGTTTTCGGACGCCGCCGATCTCCTCCTCACGCGAGCGAGCCACAGCCACCGGCCTCTCCTTCTCTCTCGAGTCACAGTCGCGGCCTCACCGCACGCGAGCACCACAGCGCCGCCCTTCTTGTGCCCTAACGCCGGCCATCATGTGCTCCGATCGGGAGACACTGGTATCTGGTGGTGTTGGTTGTCGCCTGAGGCCTTGATCCAGCCGGCCATTGCTGCCCCTTCCTCCCGATCCATCGCCGACAGCCGACCCTTCCTCAGCCCTAGCTGATCCGGTGAGTATTTCCTTTATTTTGGTATGTGATTTCTAAGGTAAGGGGTAGGATAGGTTTTAATTGAAGATGTTTCTATGTTCTTGTATAGGGTCGGTTTGTTGTTTTTGTTCTTGACTAATCTTTGGATGATGCATGCCTGGATTGGATTTGGGTGTTTGAGAGTGAATTTGGTGTTCGGAAGGTTTCTGCTCGATGGTTTGGATTCGGGATAGAGGTCTAGGTGGTCTCGGTTGGTTGAGATGATGTTTGCTTTTCTGTTGCTTTCGGGATGGTAGTCTGATATTGGTAGCCTAGGATCGAGGGAAGATGCTGTTGCTCCTCTTCATGGCTTCCTAAATTTCTGTACATGTTTGGGTAGATTAAGCTTTAAACGGTTGGTGATTTTGTTCCTTTGGTAGCTTCCAAATTCTCGATAAATTATGTGGTAGATTTATTTCGATGGTTGGTGTTTTATTTCTCCCTAATCCTTCCATGAATTTTCGGCATGTTAGTTGATAGGTTTGGCTTCAATGGATAAATCGTGATGATTGTAGTTCTTGACCTGTAGAGCTTTTGGAATTCTTTGTACAGTTCTGGTGGAATGGATTTGATCGATACTTGTCTAGATTCTTTCTTTTGTTTCCGGAAGTTAGAGACATTGCTAGAGGATTAGCTTATTAAGAGTTTGGGTTTATTTTCTGATAGTATTGCCTGAAATTAGCTGTGTGATCATTCTTGGGTCAGGGTTGAAGGGTAGATGAATTTTATGCTACATGTTAGTTTTTTTGATTCACCAATAGTTTCCCGTAGGACAAGTTAGAACGGTTAGGTTTGGGTTTAGCTAGTTGTGGTTTATGCAATTAGTTAAACTATACATTATGTGATTTACAGGACTATAATTCGAGACGAGCACTTCGACGTGGAGATTGTTTAGCTCGGTCTACATTTAAGGCGGGTACTTCTTGCTTTGTTTTCTTTTAGTTCTTTGAACTTAGTGCATGAATTATTTTTGGATAAAGATTGTTACCTTGACTCCACTCTTATTTTCTTGTGCTTGATACTTCCACTCAAATCTTTGAGTTATTCGTTTCCGTATCTATACAGTCTCTTGTTGTTGTCCATGATCAGTAGCAGATACTAGATACCATATTTGTATGCTTTGACTGTTGTTTATTCATGTACTATATTGAGCATGTTGGCTTCATGTAGCATACCTGTTTCTGCTTATATATATATATATATATATATATATATATATATATATATGATGACTGTTGCATTGTTCGCATCATGTCATTGCATGCATGCCGCACCCTCGGCCACTTGTGAGAGTGGTAGCTGGAGTTGATGCCGCTTGTCCTGTCATGCCGCACTCGGCCACTTGTGTGAGTGGTAGCTGGAGTACGAGCAGCAGGGACCCCATCGCAGATGTAGCTAGTTAGCTACTATGCAACTGTCCCCTCGGCCACTTGTGTGAGTGGTAGCTGGAGTGGTGTACAGTCTGTCACTGACCCGGCCTCTCGACCATACAGGGGTCATGGTGCAGAGAGGTGGGCGGGAGTGACCATCCGTGCATACGCTGTTATTATGATATTTGCTTTGGCTGCGGCTGTCTATATATGCTGTTATTGCTTATTTACTGCTGTCGTTCACATATGCTGATATGCTTACTTGTGTTGAGATATATTCTCATTGTAAATGTTTAGTCATTGGATATTTGTATATACCTTGCTTATTACCTCTATAGTTATGAGCAGTACTGTAGCAGATTAGTACCAGTTCTGACCTACTATACCTAGTCTAGGATATGGTTTCAGGTATGAGTATTTGTTTTGGTTCTTTTGTAGTATCTGCTATTTCTGTATGAGACTGTATACTCTTGGCTCACTTTCTAGGTATATGTTATGTTCATGCACTATCTCTTTCCTTACCCGCTGAGTTCCAATACTCACCACCCCGCAAAATGGTTTTCTTTCGCCAGGTAACAGGTAGATGAGTCATGGATGCTTGGAGAGTCCCAGCTGCCAGTCCCACGACACACTCGAGGATAGTTTCTTTTTTTCTGGTTTTGGTTGCTTACGCTATTTATGTTTTGGTTTTGTAACTTGGTATTGTATGCTTCGATATGGATTTTGGAGTCCCGTCGGGTGGTTGCAGGTAATTTAGTTAGTGACTTTGTCGGTCATACATTTGTTTTCTTTTTGTGATTTCCGCTGCGTTTACATCCAGCCATGTAGGCTGAGTATTTATCGTTCTGTCTTCCGCTGTGTGTGTTTCTATTTTGTTCCAGCCGTTTAGGCTGATGTTATAGATGGTGGTTATGTGTTATTTCATTTTGTCCAGCCGGGTAGGCTGAGTATATTAAACTGCGTGTTCTGTTGTTTATATTTTTTCCAGCCGAGTGTGGCTGATGTATATTTTATATGTAGTAATGTTTCATATTGTCCGTCGTACAGGGGAGGTGCTGTCGAAATTTCTTCGGACAGAGACTCCTCTGGGGCGTGACACCCTTTATAAGGGATCTCGACCAGCAGCTTCAAACAACGATTTCCAAGTGAACTATCTGCTACAAGCTGCCTACGAGACGATCCCGAAGTGCTGCAACGATACCCCGACAACCCGGAGCTTCAGATTTAGTCCTTTGTTGTCGGTATAATCTTTAACTGCTTTGAATTGTAATTAGTTTGTAATAGTTTTTACGAGCTTATAGTTGTTGCCCACGGAAAGCGATCAAGGATCGCGGGCCTTCGAGTAGGAGTCGATCAAGGCTCCGAACGAAGTAAATCCTCCTGTCTCTGTGTGCTTGCTTTCTTATTTTCCGCTGCGTTTTAATTACTCGAGTGTTTTCCGAAAAACGAAATAGCCGCGAGCGCTATTCACCCCCCCCCCCCCTCTAGCACGTCTCGATCCAACAACATTCAACACTGCCTTATTGATAACATTTGACACATTCTAACTATTCTTGATAGTTCTGGACATGAGATTACAGTTATTAACGCTTTATCAAACTATTTTTTGACAACCATATAGAATCCAACTGGCAAGAAATTTTCTTGCTATGTGGTTTTTTCTGGAACACAAGCTGGTGTCTATGTTACTTGGGAAGAAACAAATGTGGCAATACAAGGTTTAGAACATCCCTTCTTTAAAAGGTACTATTCTCTTAAAGAGACTTTCAATGTCGTCAGGACCCAACTTGGTCCTAATTTTTTTATTAGTACCTTATTAAAGACAACAACTGTGGTTACAAGTCCAACTATTTTACAAACTCATTATTTTTTGATTCCCCCTCAAACATATGAACAAATTGTCAAAGAGGTCCATGGGCCTCCTTCTTCTCCTACACCTTTAATAGACAAAAAGCCTCATAGCCTACTTATTTAACATTGGTTTAATTAAAGTAATAAGCTATTATAACATCATCCTAAAGAACTTTAGAAGCTCATTTATTGAGTCTTCCTAACACTATACCAAATGACACTAATTCTTACATCAAAAATCTAGAAAAGAGGTCGATATTACAAACTTTCATTGAACTATGTGAAGCTTTGAATGCTTTCCAGAAAAATCCCCCTCCTGGGATAACTATTATTTATGAAGCAGAATTTAGCCCAAAACTCAAATGTCAAAAGTTTAGCCCAACCTGTGAAGATTCTGCTACATATGAATGTCCGTGTCAACTTCTATACTCTTTCTACAAAGTTAATCTAGATTATAAAAAGTGTACAGAAACCTTATATAAAGGAAAGTTAATCACTCCTTTCACTTTAATGGACTACGGACTTCTCTATAAAGTCTAGATACATGACCCAGACTCTGTCAAGGATTTTCCTAAGAAACTTGGAACTATTATTTATCTTTCCCTAGAAGGAGAAGAAACTTTCATAGTCTATACTTTTGATAGTTCTCCTCCTAAATGGATTGATCTTAAAATAGAACCAGCTAGACATCTGGTCAAAATCGATATAAATGAAGTTGGCGGATATCAAACTGAACTTGAAGATTACCCTTCTGAACTAGAATTTGATTGGGAAGCTCCTCCTACTTTTGGCGATCAACTAAAACACTAGCAAGCTTCAGTGCAAGGAACCAATTGGTCTTGAGACCACTTGACAGATCTCGACAATTACCTATTGGTAGGAGAAACATATACTGAAAAAATCTATTGGCCCAAGGATATGAGCATAAGATTTTTTTTCCTTTCTCTTTTAAGACACAACATATAACATTATTCCAACATTATCAGTGGAAACTGAAAGTTTCTACAACAAGAGACTAGCCAGTTCAGCTCTCTCCGCCAGAGCATACAGAGTAGCTCTATACAAAAGCATAAATCCAGATCTAGTTGGTAGCTCTCAAACTCTTTCTTTAGATTTCACAAGCAAAAATAATTTGGATGACAGGATGGAATCTTAAATCATCCTAACAAATTACATGATAACTCATCTCTATTACAACAGAAACTCCACTAAACATCATTCCAATAGAAACTCCACATCTCCACTAAACCTCCCCTAAACGCCAGCCATGACGTTTTCTACACCAAAACCACAACAATACCCCCACTAAAAATACTATAGCCAAAACATCAACCATGACATTTTTTGACTACCACCTATCTCTCCTACATACTTTCTGGCCAGACCCCTCTCCTCTCTCTCACCACATATCTCTCCATAATGCTCTATGGACATACCCCCCCCCCCCCTCTAGCATGCATGATCTCTTTCCTTCCTCCCTAAGCAATCTCCTTCTCTTATGCCTATAAAAATCCACCACCCTCTCAACGTAAGGGCATCTCCCATCCTCTCCAATCTCCAATGCAAGTGTTCCGTCTTTGCAAGTTCTCAAGTGTGCTCATTTTTCTTTGTAAGCTTTCTTTATAAACTCCTTGTAAAAATGTGTAATATGTAAACCTTTGTAAAATTTGCTCTAAGTTTTTATTTGTAAAATTCCATCTTCTTGTAAAAATTCTGTATTAAATAAAAAGTCGTGTTTGTTTTTATGATGAACTAAAAACTCCGCGACTTGGTTAGGAAGGACTATACTCTGATATTCCGTCTATATTTTCTTGTTTCTTTTCCTTTGTCCTTTTCTTAGTAACCAATTAATGAACAGTAATTATATTAGGAATAATTCAAAAAAAAAAAAAGAACTTATAATACTTGTGCAGGCTAAGTAAGAAGGGTTTCCTATCCTAAGTCTTACACATAAGTTAGGGCAATGGTTCAATGGTGAGGCCCGGAACAGGTGAGCTTCCTGGGAAAAACAAACAAGAAAGGCAAGAGATAAGAATAACAGAGTATTCTCCGATCTGACCAAGTATTTCTTCAAAGTAAAACAAACCACTAATTTGGACTCATAAAAAAAAATAAAAACTTAAAATTTTACCGTATTGTTCTATTACTTTTTACTATTGTTACTTTATTCTGCTTACTATTATTGTTATTTCACTATTGTACTATTTTTAATATTTTACTTACTGTTTTAAAAAAATAAATACTATCTAAAAATAAAAAATATATATATTATTGATCTCCTGCATGACGGTTTATCCTTGTTTGTGCCCTATAGATGCTCGAGGCTGGAATTGATCCAGGCACCTCGAGCTTTAGTTTAGCATATTTTTTTATTTTTTGATTTTTTTAAATCTTAAATTCCTTAAATCCTACCGACCTAAATATTTTATCTCAAATTGTAATTTCTAAATCCTAAAAAAAATTACTCACCCTAGATATAAATCCTAAAGCTTAAAACAAATTAAAAAAAATACGCATCCTAAATACTATACATATACCCCGTGAGCACCTAAAATTACTTTGATCCAGGCACCTTAGTAAAAATAAAAAAATCTGATTATATATATATATATATATATATATATATATATATATATATATATATATATATATATATATATGCGTAAATTAGTATTTAAAACCCTAGCAGCAAGCAACTATAGCGTAAGGGAGGCGTTACCATAACTGACTCTCTCTCATAAAAAAATAATTTAATTTTTTATATCAGATATTAAACTAATAATAACATAAACTTATTTGATCTTAGCTAAAAGACCGAGAATGGTATTCTTTCTAACATCGTTGGCCTAAGATATTTATAGAAGTTTCTTCGCTCACAGTATTATCAATCCTAAGATGTGGGACTAAAGAGAACTTGTATATTTTTTATATAAAAAATAACTAAAAAAAATTACTAATAAATCTTAAATTTATTTTCAGTATGAAAAAAGGATATTGATGTAATTTAATTTTAGGCTTCACCAAAATTACTTAGTAAAAGATCCATATTCAATATATAGATTTGATATGGTCTCTAACTATCTTGAGCGCCCAATTTGGGCATGCAGGTGAGCCGTTCTCACGGGAGGTGCTTATGGTGTTTCTTTTTTGTTTCTTAGCTTTCGAATTTGTGCTAATAAGATTTTATTTTTAGGGTTTAACGGTTAGATTATAGTATTAAGTAGTAGTAGTAATAATAACAATAATAAAATAAAAAAATGGATTATATATATATATATATATGAGAGAGAGAGAGAGAGAGAGAGAGAGAGTGTGTGTGTGTGTGTGAGTGTGAGTGAGTGAGTGATGATATTTTAAGAATAATTATGTTTATAAAATGAAAGATATGCCTGACAAAATCATAACTAAGGTGATTTACCTTTTAAAATTTGTGTAGGATAATATTTTTAACATCGAAAAATGAAGTTGTTATGGTTTTTTTAAAATATTTTTTTTAGTTTAAAATTATATTTAAAAGTAGTAATACTAGTCTTCATAAATATGGATATAATTACAAAATTTAGTCGTCCACCTAACAAAATACATATGCTTTTTAAAATTTTTGTAGGATAATTTTTTAACACCGAAAAATGAAGTTGTTATGATTTTTTAAAATATTTTTTTAGTTTAAAATTTATATTTAAAAGTAGTAATACTAATTGATTCGGTCTGAATGCGTGAAGCTGAAAAGACGGAAAGTTGACAGTTCCGCTAACTGGATGAAGACCTTGCTCCTTTCTGTAAAACAAAACCAAAACTAGGGAAGTGCTCCCTGGCGTTGGCTCTCCGACACTCAAGTTAGGAATAGAAGAAGAAGAAAGAGTGAAAGTACTAGAGACATAGATTCAACTTCCCTTTCTTCATACCTGGCATACTCTTTTATACCTTTCTCAATGACCCTCCATCTTCTCATGTTTAATGATATTAATTACCGATGGAAGACATCTTTATCTTGGCTTCTTCTCATTTAATGATAGATGGAGTGTTCACCTTTGTTTTCTCTTTCCCTTATTAATTATCTATCTTTTTCTCTTTTATTATTTTATCAGTTCATTATGTGTACAATGCCAACGTCATACCTCGAGCTAGACGAGTGGCCCGCTCAACTCGAGGTCCTGGCCCGCTCAGCTTGCTCTCCTATCGACCGGGTTGACCAGACACTGATTTACTCAAGTGGTCGACCAGACGATGAATCGCTTCCCGCTCGAATGCGGCCGAGCCTTACTTAAGGTCTGGTGTTGACCGTCTTGACATTGACCTATACCGTCGCAATTGACTTGTGCCAGGTAGGCACCTCCTTATCACCGCATCACAAGCCTCCCCTTCAAGTCTAGTCAAAGGAGGCTACAACTCCGACTGACTGGACAAGAAGATGTGTCTTCGGTGATTTCGAGGTCCATTCGGCCCATATGTCGATTGGCATGTGCTTGGTCTTTAATCGTTGATCGACCTACAAGTCCACGTCACTTTAGCTTCATTCTATCATTGCCAGGTTCATCCTTGTGACCCGTTCTTTGCGCCGATCAGGATGATGCGCAACAACATTTGGCACATATTTTTCTTTTTCCCTACACGCCCTCGAGCGAGCTCAATCGTGATTGACATCATCTAAATTTCTTGAAGACCGTGCAAATCCCTGATGATTATGATCGAGCACGCAGCTATACCTTTTTAATTAAGCTCATTAAATTCTACCTAGTGATCGAAGGACATGTGTCCCTCACTGTCGCCGCACGCTCGACGTGACAGGCAGATATTCCCTTGTAACGAGGTGTGCGCCTTTTCAAAATCAACGATGGGATCTGCTTCTAGGTTTCCGTAGCTTTGGATCAGATGACTAAGGTCGATTAGACGCGAGGTTTATAAACCTCACATGCGTCGTCGTCTTCCTCACTCTACGTTTTTCGTCTCCCTCACTCTACGTCTCCGTCTTTGAACTTTCCGGCGACACTGTGTTCTTCTTCTTTTTCGGCGAGTGTAGCGATCTCTCTAGTAAGCTTTTTATACCCTTCAACCAGCTCTGTTCATTGTTCTTAGCATCCTTTCAATCGAACTTCTTCGTTGTTTCTTGTCGTCATTTATTTTCAATGGTAAGCTCCTCTCAACCTCCTATCTCCATCCCTGTGGTCTGGTACATGTCCATCGAATCCAGGTTCGACAGAGGTGAGGCTGAGAGTTTGAGAGATGCCTTTGAAATTTCCTTTGATTATCAAATCGGTCTTCTTTTGGCTTTTGACTACCCAAACTAGCCGCCTCCGGGTTTTGTATGCTTCTTTAAGGACCAATTTACCGCCGGTCTGCGGTCCTGATCCACCCTTTCTTCTCTGTCGTTTGTAAATATTTTCGTATTTCTCTCCATCAACTAGTGTCGAACTCCTTTCGGTTGTTGTGCGGGGTCGTCATTTTGTTCTGCCTGCATGACATTCCCCTTACTCCTCTGCTCTTCCACTATTTCTATTATCCCAAATTATCCGAGCCGGAGACTTTTCTCTTCCAAGCCCAAGTGGGCCTAGTCTTCTTTGACAAGATGTCATCCTCCAACAAGCATTGGAAGGACTACTATTTCTTTGTTCAATTTCTCGAGCGGCCAGACTTCCCAACCAAGTGGAAATTAGAGGTGTTGAACCCTACCAAGCTCAAGAAATACAAGAGCCGCTCGGATTACCTTCATGCAGCTTCTAGCTTGGCTGGTCAGAAATACTATATACACAATTTGCAGCTGGAAGGTGTCCTCTACGTGTTTGGCCTGAGCCCGATCTGCACAAGACTTCCGTCTAGCCTAGGTATGCTCTTTCTTAGTCTAACTTTTAAATCTAACTAATTTCTCTCTTTCTTTTGCAGCTCGAGTCATGTTGGGCACATGCCTGGCCGGCAAGTCCAAACTCACGGACGCAGAGATCAATGTTGCAGTCGTGGTCGAGTTGGAGAGTCGCAGCTTGCAGCCGGTCGGCTCTCATGAGGATCCGCTCGGAGAGAACACAGGAGCCTCAGCTTAAGGGAGCGACGGAGTAGCCAGCTGTATGGTTGGCGATGAAGCGATTGTTGCAGTGAATCCTCCACGCGAGCATCTTCTGGTAATTCTAGTTGCTGAGGCCTCAGAATCAGCTTCTTCCGGGGAGTCATTGATAAGTCAAAAGAGGCATCGCGCGGAGATTGCCGCCCGATCTATTACCTCCGCTACACAGACTCCAACCAGGACCAGCCCACATCTTTCATCCAAGTGGGGTGAAACCTCCACACCTACGCCCGAGCAAGTGACGATTGCCCCCACATACTTCACTTTCATCCGATTGGGCGTCGTCTTTGTCCGGGTTGCCACAAGGAACAATCTGTGCGCTGCCAGTCGCTTTCATACCGCCTCCACCACCGAAGACTCAAAAGTCTCGCATCCGGCTGGCATCAATGTCTCAGTCGGCTGGCATAGCAACCTCAGCCCCGTCCGCTCCGAGTAGCCAGCACCACATAACGACGGCCATCCATCTGCCTATGGATTAGTGACACGACTCTAATAGTGCTGATTCCTGAGCCTCGAAGCACCAGATAATTATCCATGGACCGCTAGCACAGATATGGGTCGACGCTCGAGCCTATACGACAATCATGCCTCCAGGGATGCTCGTCGACAATAATACCCAGATATCCATTGGGATGAGCTCTTTACTTGCATGTTCCTATTGATTGCCGCTCGGACCTAAAAATTGTTTTACTTGTAGTATTAGGTAGAAAGTCTGGCCATGTGCCAACGGCTCGCCTTTTTAGAACAAGAAGTCAAACAACTGTGCGTCTCGAGCGGCCATGTAGCAACTTCTCAGGCACAGCTGGAGCAAATGAGTGTTGAGATGACTCAATTAAGGGTCGATCTAAGTAAGAGCTTCGAGCAGCTAGATTCAGAGAAGAGCAAAGGCGTCGATCAGACTGTACAATTGGCTCGTCTTGATAAACAGGTCAACTCCTTCAAGTCCAAGCTCAATTTGGCCAACACCAAGAAGCTCAGGGTCATCGATGACTTGGAGATCAAAAATAAGGAGTCCTGCGTGTTGGCCCAAAACCTAAAGGAGATTGAGGCCACTTTGAAGGCCGAGCGGGATGGACAATTGGCCGAGCAGACCGCAGCGAAGATCCAGATCGACGCCAAAGATGAAGAGCTGGCCAAGTTGAAGGAAGAGTTAAAGGCCTCTCAAGCGGCCTTAGAAACTTATCAGGAAGCTGAGTCGAGCAGGTTCGATCTCATGAAGCAAACCTACATTCGCTCGAATGCTTTTAATGACAAAGTTGCCGATCGGGCACTCCGGCTATTCGACCTTGCTATCGATGAGACGCTCACTCAACTGAAGGAAGGTGACTACCTCCCCTCCGTTCTGACAAGCAAGATCATCAGTCGGGACAAGCTGACCGAGTCACTGCCCGACGATGTTTTGGATTTTTTGGAGTGAGCATGTTTGTGCGAGTTTTTTGCTTTTGTAACTTTTTGAAGTATCAATGAATGCTCGCTCGTCCGGCCAACCCTTATATCCTTCTCATCATTCGACATTTTTAGTTTTCAGCTTGCATTTAGTTCACGCATTTGTCATGCAAACTTGATCGAAACTGAGTTGCTTATTCCCTAAAGTGTGGCCTTGTGCTCTTCTGATCGGCAACGAGCTATCTGTTTTCTTAGTCGGTCGATTAATTCCGGATTTAAGGTCGTCGCTCGACCATTTAATGACATAGACATGGGTTTAAGGTCGTCGTTCGACCGTTGACGGAGACAAGGGTTTAAGGTCGCGCTCGACCGTCAATGAAGACTGGGATTTAAAGTCATCACTCGACCGTTGATGGAGACTCGGGTTTAAGGTCATCGCTCGACCGTTGATGGCGACAAGTGTTTAAGATCGTCGCTCGATTGCTGATGGCGACAAGGATTTAAGGCCGCCGCTCGACCGTTGATGGAGATTGGGGTTTAAGGTCACCGCTCGACCATTGATGGCGATAAGGGTTTAAGGTCATCGCTCAACCGTTGATGGCGACAAGGGTTTAAGGTCGTCGCTTGACCGTTGATGGCAACAAGGGTTTAAGGTCGCCGCTCGACTGTTGATGGTAACAAGAGTTTAAAGTCGCCGCTCGATTGTTGATGGCGATAAGGATTTAAGGTCGTCGCTTGACCGTTGATGGCGACAAAGGTTTAAGGTCACCGCTCGACTTTTAATTTGGCTAATCAGCTCAAGAGTCGGGAAAACTTATTTTTTATTCATGTCTGTCCAGCATCCAGAAGGCATATGTACAAATACATCTATATTTACTTACGCATCTCTCATCTGGCCCTATAGGGTTGAAGATGATTCACGCTCCATGGGCGCTCAAGTTGCCTTCCATCTTCGTCCTCCAAGTAGTAGGCCCCCCAACATAGTTTCTGTACGACCTTGTAAGGTCCACCCCAGGGCGCCTTGAGCTTGGTGATGTCGCCGACCGGCTTGATTTTCTTCCACGCCAGATCTCCGACCTGGAAAGTCCTCAAAATCACCCTTCGATTGTAGTTCTACCTCATCCACTGTTGGTATGTCATTAGTCGGACGGCAGCTTTATCCTGCGATTCATCCACCAAGTCGAGCTCCATTAACCTCGCTCCGTATTTCCCTCATCATAGAGTTGCACCCGGTCGGATTCTACTCCAACCTTTATAGGGGTCATTGTTTCCCCTCCATACACTAGCTAGAATGGTGTTACGCTGGTCGCTTCTTTTGGAGTTGTGCGAAGTGCCCATAAGACACTTGGGAGCTCGTCGACCCAGCTACCTCTTATGTGGTCGAGCCAAGCTCGTAAGCCTCTAAGGATCTCCCAGTTTGTGACTTCCGCCTGGTCGTTGCCCTTGGAGTAGGCTATTGAGGCGAAGGCATGCTAGATGGCATAGCCTTCGCACCACTCTCTGAGCCTCTGACCCACGAATTGCCTCCCGTTATCCGAGACGAGCTGATGGAGGATGCCGAACCGACACAAGATGTTTTGCCAGATAAATTTGATGATCATTTGCTCACTTATCCTTGCTAGCAGTTCGACCTCCACCCACTTTAAGAAGTAGTCCACCGCAACGAGCAGGAACCTCCGCTGACCAGTTGCCATGGGAAACGGTCCCACGATGTCCATGCCCCATTGGTCGAATGGACAAGACACCATGGATGTCTTCATCTCCTCAGTTGGTCAATACGGGATGTTGTGATACCTTTGGCAGGATTGACAGGTGGCTACTGTCCGAGCAGCATCCTCTTGGAGAGTTGGCTAAAAATATCTAGCCAAGAGGATCTTTCGAGCCAATGAACAATTGCCCGGATGGCTTTCGCAGGAGCCTTGGTGCACTTCCTACAGGATGTACTCTGCGTCCTCTGGTCCAACACACTTGAGTAGGGGTCTGAAGAAGGCTCTCTTATACAGTTGATCTCCAACCAAGGTGAACCGTTCGACCCTCTTCTTTAATAGTCGTGCTGCCTCTCGGTCGACGGGCATGTTACCTGATAGGAGGAATTCAATCAATGGCGATCTCTAGTCGCTCGAGAAGACCACTCCCTCCGTCCGCTTGATGTGCACCACCAACGAGACCTGTTCGATCGGCTGGCTAATCATGATTGGTGATAATGAACTGGCTAACTTAGCCAGCTCATCTGGTGCTTGATTGTTTGATTGGGGGATCTTCTGTATAGTGACCTATTGAAAATTTGTCTTTAGCTTCTCGAAGGCTTCTGCATATAACTTGAGTCAAGAACTGCTAATCTCGAACGTCCCTGATAGCTATTGGATGGTCAACTGAGAATCTGAGTGAATGAGGACTTTTGTGGCTCTGACATGTCGTGTTGCTTGTAAGACACCTATCACAGCTTCATACTCAGCTTCGTTGTTGGTGGCCCGATAATCCAGCCGAACGAAAAGTTGCATCCGATCTTCTTGTGGTGAAATGAACAAAATGTCGACCCCGCTGCCTTCTCCAATTTGCTGTTTGCTCGGTGTTATGGACCTCTGTAACAAAATCAACCAAGGTCTGAGTTTTTATCGTCGTTCGAGGTTGATATTAGATATCAAACTCGCTTAATTCAATTATCCATTTGATTAACCACTCGGATGTCTCTGGGTTGAGGAGGACTCTTCCTAGGATACTGTTGGTCATGATGATGATCGGATGAGCGAGGAAGTACGGGCGGAGTCTCCGAGCGGCAAACACCAAAGCGTAAGCTAATTTTTCCAGACTAGTGTAGCGGGATTCGACATCTTTCAATATATAGCTTAAAAAGTACATGGGTTGTTGCTCATGGTTGTTCTGCTTGACAATTGCCGAGCTGACTGCATATTCGATGGACGATAAATAGATCCAAAGCAGCTCCCCGACATTAGGCTTAGCTAACACAAGTAAGGAGTTAAGATACTCCTTGAGTTCTTCCAATGCCCAATCGTACTTTGCGTCCCATTGGAATCTTGTCGCTGATTGCAACACCTTGAAAAATGGTAGACTCTGATCAAATGACCTGGATATGAATCCGGATAATGTTGTGATCCGTTTGGTCAGTCATTGGGCCTCCTTCAAGCTACGAGGTGGAGGCATGTCTTGCAATGCCTTTACCTTGCTCAGATTCACCTCGATACCCCGTTCGGTGATGATATATCCGAGGAAGCATCCACTCTTAGCATCTTCAGGTTCATTCCGTATGTCCTCAAGGTTTGACATGTTTCTTCGATATCTACACATAGATCAACATCTCGGACTGACTTTATTAATATGTCGTCAACATATACCTCCAAGTTGCGGTCGATCTGTTTCCAAAACACCTTGTTCATAAGCCTCTAGTAGGTGGCGCTGACGTTCTTCAGTCCGAACGACATGACGTTATAGCAGAACATTCCATCGGTCGTGATAAAACTAATTTTTTCCTGATCTTCTTTGGCGAGTGACACTTGGTGGTAGCCTTGATACGCGTTGAGCATGCAGATCAGCTCGCAGTCGGCCGTAGAGTCCACCATCTGGTCTATCCGGGGTAACGGATAGAAATCCTTTGGGCACACCTTATTTAAGTCATGAAAGTCAATACATACTCGCCATTTGTTGCCCGGCTTCGAGACCAGTATGACATTAGCGAGCTAGCTCGGGAACTGGACTTCCAGGATGTGGTCGGCCTCCAGTAATTTCCCTATCTCTGCCTAGATGATCAGGTTCTGCTCTACGCTGAAATCTCTTTTCCGCTACTTCATGGGTTGGACGTCTGGTCGAATATGAAGCTCATGCTGAACAACGCTGGGTGAGATTCCGGGGAGCTAGTGGGTCGACCAGGTGAACACGTCATGATTTCGCCTGAGGCAAGCAGACAGCTCCACCTTTTTCTCGCTCTCCAGATCGGTGGCAATGAAGGTGGCCACTTCCGACCGGTTAGGGTGAATCTTGACCTCCTCCGTTTCTTCATAAACCATCGCGGGGGGCTTCTCAATGATGACATTCACCTCCAAGCGCGGGTTTTTTCGAGCGGTCCTTACTTCTGATCTGACCATCTCAATGTAGCATCACCGAACAATCAATTGGTCACCTTTGACTTCTCCCACCTTGTCGTCTACCAGAAACTTAATCTTCTGACAATAGGTGGGGACCACTGCTCGGAACTCATTTAGGGCCAATCAGCCTAATATAACGTTTATGCTGACAGTGTGTCTACCACAATGAAGTTCGTGGTCCTTGTCCTCTTCAAGGGCTCCTCGCTAAGTGAAATGACGAGCTTGGTCTAACCGATCGGCAACACTTCGTTGCCCGTGAAATCATAGAGTAGGGTCGTCATCGGCAACAACTCTCTTTAGTCGATTTGCAACTGATCGAATGCCTTTTTGTATATGATGTTCATCGAGCTCCTTGTATCAATAAAAGTTCGATGGATTGTATAATTGACAATTACCACTCGGATGATCAGTGTATCATCGTGAGGGATCTCTATTCCCTCCAAGTCTTTAGGGTTGAAGCTGATTTCGGCTCCTTCAGCTTTCTCCTTGTTGCAGTCGACAGCGTAGATCTTGAGCCGCAGAGCATGCTACTTCCTTGCTCGGTTAGAATCTCCGCCGGTCGGACCGCCTGCGATCATACCTATCTCCCCTCTAGCGGCATTACTCTAGTTCTCTTCCTCTCGTGCCGACGATTCATTCTGCTCGGCGAAACATCGGGCAGGACTTAGATTGTTTCCACACTAAGATTGATGGTGGCATGGTTTAGGCATTGTCCTCTCTCCCTCCCTTCGGACGATTGATCGGCGCCTTTGTCGTCGATCAGGTGATGGTGATCAACGGCGATATCCCCGCGGGGTTGGCTTGCTGGCTGCCAGGTCATAGCAGTCCCGAGTGTTGTGCATCGTCGACTAGTGGAAGGAGCAGAACATCGACGTCCACACCTTGCCTTTTACAACCTTTGGATGAGCAGCTGCCACATGCTGCACGGCATGTGTCCTAGGCTCGTGTGGTGGGGCTCCTCCTGATCGAGGCCCCTTGGGAGGTTCACTGCTGCTCGGCTGCCACCGTTCAGATACTCTTGCGGGTTCGGCTTGCGTCTCCTTCTTCCTTGCCACCTGGGCTTCTTCCACGTTAATGTATTTGTTAGCCTTCTTTTGTAGGTGTCCAAAGTCCCTTGGCGGCCTCCGAATGAGCGACCAGAAGAACTCTCGTTCGGTGAGCCCTTGGGTGAAGGCGTTCACTAGCACATCCGATGAGACTGTCGAGATGTCCATCATCACCTGATTGAAGCGCTAAATATAGGCCTTTAATGCTTCTCGGGGCCCCTACTTCAGTGAGAAGAGATTTACACTCGTCTTCTGATAGCGGCGACTACTAGCAAAGTGATGCAGGAAGGTCGCTCGGAAGTCCTTGAAGTTGTGGATTGAGTTGCTCGGCAACCTCTTAAACTAGCATTGCGCCGATCCAGATAACGTGGTGAGGAAGACTTGGCATTTCACCCCATCCGTGTACTGGTGAAGTGTGGCCGCATTATCAAACTTGGCCAAGTGGTTATCGGGGGCAGTTACTCCATTATATTCCCCGATCGCCAATAGGGTGTAATGTTTCAGCAAAGGGTCGTTTAGAATCCCCTCTGAAAATTGTTGATTGACCCGCTCGGGTGAATTATCCTCTCTAGATGCCTTCGTTTTCCTTGTATCTCGAGCGAGTGCCTCATCCAAGGAAGATCCTCGGTCTCTGTCCGCTCGGGCCCTCTCTTCTCCTGGAGTCTATAACGGCGCTCGGTGCAAGGGGACTAACACATGAGGTGCTTCCCCATACGTGCCGATCGGCCTCTTGTTCAAGTCCTGAATGAAAAGTTGTTCCGTTCGGTCCCCTCGCTCAGCCTAGCGTCCTGCCGCAGAAGTTGCAAGCTCCTGCGCTTGCCGATCGGCCAGCGCCTGTTGTTACTGTTGCTCCAATATCTTTGTCACTCGAGCTTATATTAGTGCGTTGAGATCCTCTTGCGTCAGCGTCACTGTTGTGAGTCGTCCAACATCTTCCATCTTCTCGTTCGAATGCAGACTACGTTCCCACAGACGGCGCCAAAATGATCCTGTCCAAAGGCGTGAAGCTGGAAAGCTAGGGAGGTGGCAGTTCCGCTGATTGGATGAAGACCTCGCTCCTTTCTGCAAAACAAAACCAAAACCAGGGAAGGGGTCTCTGGCGTTGGCCCTTCGACGCTCAAGTTAGGAATAGAAGAAGAAGAGAAAGTGAAAGTATTAGGGACAGAGATTCAGCTTGCTTTTCTTCATACCTGTCATATTCTTTTATACCTTTCTCAGTGACCCTCCATCTTCCCCTGTTTAATGATATTAATTACCGACGGAAGACATCTTTATCTTAGCTTCTTCTCATTTAATGATAGATGGAGTATTCTCCTTTGTTTTCTCTTTCTCTTATTAATTATCTGTCTTTTTCTCTTTTATTATTTTATCGGTTCATTACGTGTACAATGCCAACGCCATACCTCAAGCCGGATAGGTGGCTCGCTCAGCTCGAGGTCTTCGCCCGCTCAGCTTGCTCTCCTGTCGACCGGGTTGACCAGACACTGATTTACTCAGGTGGTCGACCAGACAATGATGCGTCCAACCGATCGATGAACCACTTCCCACTTGGGTGCGATCGAGCCTTACTTAAACCCTGATATTAACCGCCTTAACTTTGACCTATACCGTCACAATTGACTCGTACCAAGTAAGCTCCTCCTTATTGCCACATCACTAAATTCATAAAATATGGATATGACAAAATTTAGTCGTCCACCTAACAAAATACATATATTTTGCACCAAAAAATTTAATATAATTGAATATATAAAATGCAACCAAGCAAATATTTTTTATTTTATAATCATATAATTTTCATTAACAATTACAACTTAACGGTGGATCATCTTTTAATCTGTAATAAAGATTGTGAAGTTGCAAAATTTAACTAATCTACTCTTCATTTACTATACTTATTATTAACCAGAGTAATAAATGTAAATATAAGTTTAAGATGTACAATTACGTTAATTATATAATAGTCAATAAAATAGCATTTAACTTAAATGCCTTGAATGTGTAATATAAAATTACTATGTTAAGTATAAAAATTCTCCTATTAAAAAAACTTTAAATAATTACATAAACTATAATACTTGAATTAAATATCATTTTATTCTTCATTCATCATTAACTTTTACTCCTTTTATTCTTCTCTTAATTATCTTCTTACCTCTACCGATTTCGTAGAGCCCTTAACCTTAATTTATCAATCTTTAAATTTATCGAATAAAAATAGTTTTGTTCTATAAGCATTATCACTTTCTTTTGATCATTAAAAGATTATTGAATTATATTTTCCCGTGGACAAATATTGGACTAGTTTATTGCATAAAACAAAAGGGTCGATCCCATTCGACCATCTTTTATTCTATTTTTTATGCCAGAATTATTCTAAAGAAAAAAAAAAGAATAATATATGAAACCAAGTTTCAGGAAAGATAAAGTGCAATTAGGTTACAATATCCAAATCTAATGGTAAATTATATGGAAACTTTGGGATGAATACTTAAAGTTTATTGAGATATTTATTGCCTCTGAGGTGACCACGAAAAACTTAATTAATGTGGTCAAATGGCAATTATGAATCAGTTTTGGACTTTGGAGGAAAGCTTGAACATGTGACCATACATCATCCACCAGTTCACAGACGCTTCCTCGACCGTCCGGTATGTCCAGATATGCTGCTTTGCTTTCTCTTTCTCTCGAGCTTCTAAAATCTCCTGCATGGATAAGTAAAACCATTTTAAACATGAATCTTGAATACACAAGAAACCAGTGTCTACTCTTTTTTTCAGTTATCTGCTCTGAGAACTACATTTGCGAGCTTCTTAACAAACATGGAATTAAAATGATTAAAAAAAAAAAAACAGTCCGGTGTACGAAGCTCCCGTCATGCGGAGTCCTGGAGAAAGATCCATCGTACGCAGCCTTATCATGTTTTTTACAAAAGGTTATTTGCAAGTTTTTCAGTTATCTACCCTGCCATTTCACTTCTTTTCTCAAACTAAGGTACTGATGCATATTTTGCAAAGCTCAAGTAGACAAATTTAAGTCATAGATTAATATATACAAAGATGGTCAGTGAACCTGCACGAATCTACAGGAAAGGTTTTACACGAGCACAGGTAACAACAGTTGAAAGGGCTGATTAAAGGTCACAAAGATGGAGCAATTTTATACCAAAAGCACAGGTAATGCAAATTTGTTCTGTAGCAGGAGATTAGCTAGAAGCCTCATCATATATTAGGTATTGCAGCATATCATTTGACCTATAGGACTTCTTTCAGAAACTAAATCCAATACGAGGTGACCTTCTGACTTTCAATCATCCAAATTCTTGTTCAAGATGAATGCAGGGGGCAGATGAAAATTTCCAAGTGTAGTCATAATTCTAGTCTAGGTTTGCCAAACCTTTATAATAATCCAAAATACTTCAACAAACAAATAATCACCTCCTGTAAAGCTTAAACGAATTTCCTCAAGCCCAAGGTTTTATATCTATCGGACTTGATATCCAACAGTAAGAGTAGACTAGCACCAACAAATTAGTTGTGCCCAACCACAAATAATAATAATAATAATAATAATAATCCCACTAATCTAACTCAAGAACTGACAACGTCAGCAGTTCCCCTTAGCAAATTTTCATGTACATGCCAGCATCATTGTTGGTGCCACCTGTTGATGAAGTGTGCCTTTACCATAGACAGTATGCATGTAGTCCATAGATCACTCGCAATACATACTATCATCTGCTATGGAATAGCAAAGGGCACAATAGTTTCTCCAATGTTCTTTTTTTTTAATGTCGGATTTGACATATTTGGTTTATATATGAAATGCCTAATAATATACATGTAATGATGTAAAGATGCTGTCCAGTCCTAGCACACCACAAAACTTCATAGTATGTACTATTTGGCTCTAGAACTAAATTATAGCAAAAAATGTCATGAGTACATTATCAGTCCGTGATTTCACAATACAATTCTTACTCTTACAAAATCTTTCCACCAACTTGTCCTCAGTATATTAGCTTGTATATACAGTTCTCAACCAATTCCATCATCGACAATGATATTTGAATTTACTTTTTTTAGAAATTATATTATTCAGGCCTGTAGTATTTACATTGTTTGATTGAACATGCCGAAATCCAAACTTTAACATTTGATCTTGATTAATAAGGATAGAAGAACAAGTCAAACCACAGAAGCTCAGATTACTACTATTCATCATTAAAGGTAGAGCACATAAGGTAGGTGATTATCAAAATTTCAAGTTGATGAATGTCTGTTTTGTTGAAACCTCTATTGATTTTAACTAGTATATTCTTACTTTGGAAGCAAACATGATTTCATGCACAAGTATTGGACTCCAAAAAGTGAGCATGTCCAAATTTCATGGTGACTTAAGTTCTGTAAATAATGAAATTTAACACAAGGGTCTCACCAAAAAGAATTAAGACCTTTCCTCAGCTACGCTCAAGCTTACCAGCTTAAGATTGGCGTAGCAGCAATCATGTGTATTGATGAATGCTTTCATCACGTGAGAGAGAAATTGGCTAATGATGGCTCAATCATTATAAAAATATTCAGGTTTACCAATGGAATATTTCGTCGGGATTCCGTCGGTATATTCAATTACCAATGGAATTCCGATGAAAACTGGTTCGTCGAGGTATGATATGTAGGAAACAGTTTTCTCGATGGAATTTTACTTCCGTCGTTAATATTTCCGATGGAAATAGTGTTTCTGTCGGTAATATTGTTTGTCAAACTATCATTTACTGACGGAAACTACTGTTTCCGTGAAATAGTATTTTCCATCGTTAAAAAATTAATACACCGACGGAAACTACTTTTTCCGTCAGTAATTACCAACGAAAACTATGGTTTCCGTCGGGAAATATCGCATCCACATTAACTTTCGGGGTATAGAATACTGATGGAAACAGTTAAAAAAATAAAAAATTATCATTTTGTATTCGAGATCTATCCTGTTTACAATTTACATATCTATATATAACTATCACAAACGATGACATTTCATACATACAATATTACATTTTACAATACATACATACAATAATCACATTTTACACATCCTAACAATTCATACATACATACAAACAAACACAATTGTAGCAATTCATATTTCGCAAACACAAATAAGCTTGTATAAACAAATAGTCTTGTGGATAGAAACAAATAAAAAAGCACAATCTAAACAATACATAAACACAATCTAAACAATACACAGACAATAATAGAAACAAAACACAAACATAATAATAGAAATAAATATCCATATCTAAATCCAAATGTACAGAATCAAATAAATAAATCCATACCATGATAGAAAATACTCCATATAATACTAATAATAAAAAATTATGTAGAAAGTCAAATAAATGTATAATTCAAAATTTTGCATATATGTATAACTAATTTTACATATAATAAAAAAGATACCTAGATAGAAAGAAGAAGATGATGACGATGATTGTGATGAATATGTAAATAGGGACTCCTAAAACAAGTAGTACTATAATATTTAGAAATGAGCATATTAGAATATCAAAACTAAATATATTTTGCATAGTTTATGTATGATAAATAAAAAATTAAATTGTAGTTGAACAAACCTCAAAAAAAGTTAATCACCACGGTCTAATGGGTCTTGAGTCTCCTGTGACAAAAAACCATGTCGTGTCTGGGTGTGAAAAATTAGCCACGACCGCTCACATATGGGCAAAGAGAGCTTCATTATCCTTGTCACGTGTGGCTCCCCTCCAATCCTCCTTGGTTCTCCTATGGTCCTCAGCGACCCTCCTCTACTCCTCAGCGGCCCTCCAATGATCCATAAAAGTCATCCTCTCATCCATTGGCTTCAGTTGAGTGCGTAGTTCTTCATTTTCGGGTCTTAAAGATTGCATCTTAGTAGAAGAAGAGGAACTAGCACAACCCTTAGGAATCCTCAAACGATCAAATGCAACTCTGGCCTGGGAGCCAAGGCTGAAGAGGGTGGAGTTTTTTGTCCTTCAACATCATAATATATATTATTTAGCGCGTCGGTGGATAGAGATTGTGACCCCCCCCCCCTCTGATGATGGCTGAGATACCTGAGCTACTCTATCTGTCATTTGCTCTTGTATGGAAAAATATAATATGATTAATATCCAATTTGATCACAATTATTAAAGTTAATCAAGGTAGAAACAAACAAATGTAATAAAGTTAATAATCTTATGTCTAGAGTCCGGGATCGAGAATCGACAAATGTCCCATCTTTTTTCTTGTGGGTCTTAAGAAAGACCTCCATACATGTGGGTTGTCAAGCAAGATCATGCTCTTGCATATGACGAACCATAAAAGGTCCAATTTGTTCATATAAATAGGTTCTCCATGACAGTACCAATTGTAATAATTTAGCACAAAACCATTTCTATATATATGTATTTTCACGATATCCTCATCACGAAGGCTTTATTTCTACATTTCTAATGATTATACAAACACCGTTACTCGGCACCATTCATACATTCTAGATGACTCTTAGCAAAGTTCACAAACTCTTCAACTTCAGCAATAAAATTATCTCTAATAAATCTATTTTTCTAATCGATTGTACATCGAAGTTTTGTTCATAGACATTGTCACCTAATAAGAATACAATTTAAAACACTATTGAACTTGTACAATTTGCTTTAAGCTTAAATAAAGCAATCAAACATAATATAGTGTGGGTAGTTTCCATTTAACAACATAATAGGTTAAACAGACATAATGTTCACTTTCTATTGAACATTCAACTTAGTAAACCAAAAGAAACCTAGATTGTTTTTTCATATATTAAACTTGCAGTATCCATCAACCTAAATCACAAAAAACCTAGACTTTAGATAGACAAATAACAAACAATACTATCTTTCGGGCTCCAACAAAAAGATAATGAGCTCTAAAATTAACATAAATATAAATATACCAACACTAAAATCACCAAATAATTATATCATGTTATATATTAAAATACTAACTTAACCTACATCAAAATTCAATCATGTAAAATAGCATATATAAACTGTTGATGAAATTATACCTGAAGAAGAGTAGTCTAGCCGAAGAGCAGCAAATGTAGTATACTACAAAAAAAAAATAGCGAAATTTAATCACAAACAAACATAACAAAAGAGTATGCAGCAAACCAAGCTTGTAGCCGCGAGCTTGCGACAGCGCAAGCTCGATTTAGTGGCCTACTGAGCATGCGGTCAGCCGCACTGTCGGGTGGCAACCGGCCAAGCAGCCGACTGCGAGCTAACGGTCGATCATGCTGCCAGCAAGAGACTGGCGGCCAGAAAAACCGCTAGCGGTGTGCTGGCAGGCAGAAAAGTCACCAGTTGCGTGCTAACGCCCGGCAAAGCCGCCAGCCACGTGCTGGCACTCAGGAAGGTTAGAAAAGACTCGAGAACTTACCCGAAGATCATCGGAGAGGAAGAGAAGGATCTGCGGAGACCAGCGCGTGATCAGAGGAGAAGGGTGTGCCCTAATTTTATTTCTACATTACCGACAGAAATATAATTTTCGTCGATGATATAAATTCCGTCAGTAATTTTCGATGAAAATTGTATTCTATCAGTAATCCCAAAAGCGTGGGGCGTACTCTAATTTTAAGGTCGGCATTACCGACAAAAAAATGATTTCCGTTGGTAATCACCGACGGAGATATGATTTCCGTCGAGAATCCCAAAAAATTCTGTCGGTAGCCCTATTTTTTTAGGAAATTAATAAGATTACCAACAGAAGTTATATTCCGTCAAGAATATCGAAAATACAATGATTATTCCATCGGTAAATTTTGTCAATAACCCTGTTAATTTTTGTAGTGAATGAGGGAAATTGCTTGGTGATGAGAGAGGGACTCATGGCCCTTGGACACAAGCATGTAATGCGAGCTTCCCTCTCAGTTGCATTAAGGGGAAACAACACAAAAAAAAATGATTGTAGGAGAAAACTATGGCAACCAATTGATGACTTTTTAAAAGAGAAAGATGGAATTGGAACTCATGTCGTTCAAATGTTGTTAGGATTGATGTGGTCCAGCTAGAGGGAGCAAAACTAAACAACCTACTAAATACAATGTGTGCTTTGTAATCAATATCGAAGTGTAAACATGGTTTAAAATTTCGAGTTATGTCGGAGTTTCAAAATATTTGATTGCTATATATGCTCACTATTGATGTTATATTTAAGTGTTAAGATATTGAGTTCATATTTCAATATTTTCTCATAAGATGTTTGATGCCTATTGAATTTTTGCAATAGCTATAGAAAAATATAAATTTTAAATTATTTTTAATTATTAAAATATATTATTAATTTTTAAAAATATTTAAAAGATATAAAAGTAATTTTTGAAATAATTAATTTTCAAAAAATAAGTAATTCTCAAAATTTAAAACTAAATATAAAATTATTTTATATCAATTTTATTATATATATTGTTTATTTTATATAATAGTATATCTCAGTTTCAATATAACAACATATAATTAAAACTAATTTAATTAAGTAATTTATTTTCCTTTCCTCCCCTCTCGATCTCGATTCCCTTCCACGACGCTAGCAATCGCGATGCATCCGATGATTGCATCCAGCGATCACCTCTCAATCCCCTCTCAAATCCCAGTTACCTTTGAGGCTCCACGCGGCTACCGCTGGCTCGCCGTTGCTCGTTTTCTTCTCCTCATTGTTGTCGATGAGAAGGAAATATATTTCTCCTCCTTTTCATAAGCCCTTGACCATTTCTTCTCCTCGCCGATTCATTTTGTTCACGATCTCTTTTCTTTCCGTGTTGACCACGACTGGCCACTAGGAATCGCACGCAGTATGGTCGGTGGTGGTAGCATATGCATGCCAATACACTTCTGATGTCGGTCCCGTGTCAAAAGAATAAAAACCCTATAATGAGCGACACGATTCGACATCTTAATCTGTGAGTGTAAATATGCATTAAATATAAAAGACAAGTAATCACAATATTAACACATACAATATATCGTGGTTTGGAGACTCCTCTCTTACTCCGCAACCTATCTCTAATGCAGCGCCTCCAAATCCATTAAATCACTCATACTCATTTATATGATGCAATAGAGTAAACCTCAATATTGCGTACAATAAGACCCTAGACCATCACACAACAATAAGCTCAGGTGCAATAGGAAAAGCACCCTCAACTAGATTCTCCCTAGTTGAGTCAATTGACTCTTGATCTAGAATCCGTCCTAGATCAAGTAAACCCCAAACTAGATATCCTCTTTTTGATTACTTGCTCACTTTCTATGGCCTATGTTATTCCAACAAGCTCCTACCATCACTAGAGATTAGTACAACAATACAATCTGATCTAAATGATCTTGGATACACTCTAGAAGCAAACACACTCTTAAAGAGTTTCAAACCTAATGATAAATCATTCCATTTGCTTTTGAAGCCCCTTACTGTTCATTTTGTTAATTGAGTAAAAAAGAAGATGATGATGTGTGTTTTCTTATAAGTGTTCACGTCAAAAGATCCACCAAATGGCTTATAAATGTAATCATTATTTCTAGACATTTTGGTCTACCAACAACTCACTTGAGTCAATTAATATTGATAATTTGACTGTAATAGACTCAAATGTTCAAGTTTACAGATATTTAGTTGACCAAATATTAATATTACTCAACCTACATTTCTTTTTTTCCTTTTTTTTTTTGATAAAAAGGTAAATATATATCATCAAAGTGCACAAACATACAAAAAAAAGATCATGGAGCCCCTTATATCATGTCTAACGAACTGTCAGATCTGGAATGGGAACCGTGATCGCGTACATGTGCTCACTCGTGTTCCATCTCTCACACTCTCTACTATGCATGTTGGTTGTCTGCTCATCTTCAGTATAAGATATCGAAGCTGAGGTATCAATCAGCATCGCCCATGATCTCTATCCATACTGCTCGTGTCTCCTCATCACCACTAGTCACGCTCTGTCCTGTGTCCTCCATCCTGACTCCTCCATCATGGGTGACTCCGCACCTTCTGTACCATGTGTCTGGGAGCCATTAATGTCTCCCCTAATTTCTATCAACCTCCTCCTGTGTCATGGGCCTGGTCACCCGGTGTCGTTTCTGAGTCCCATGATGTCACTTTTAGCAAGTGACTAACTGTCAACGGATTTGATGTATCTTTACTGTGAGTCATTTGCTATGGACTATATAGACCTTTATGGTGGGCCTATGCACCCTCATGAGCTTTTTGGCAAAGCCCTAGCCATAAATGAATTTGATGTTATTCTTAGCATGAGTCGTTTGTTGCGGACTAGATAGACCTTTATGGTGGGTCAATTCACCCTCTTGGGCTTTTTGGCTAAGCCTCAGCCATCAACGGATTTGATGTATCTTTACCGCTAGCCGTTTGCTGTGAACTAGATAAATCATTCTAAGGTGGATCTATTCACCTGTACATCTCCATCACCTCATGAAGTCTCTCCCACATGCAGTCGTCATGCTCTACTACATGGCTCCCTCTGTTACGGTCTCCCCTCACATACATCACTCTCTCTCATCTCCCACATATTGTCCTCATGCCCTACTACATGACTACATCCGTTGTAGTCTCCTCTCAATGCCCGTCACTCCTCACTACACTCTCTCTCTATGACGTCCTCTGGAAAGTTCCATCCATGGCGTTAGAGTACTCCTCCAGATGTCCTGCATCCCATCCTACTCCAGTAGGTTGTCTATATATCTCCTCCAACCAGTTTCATGCTACAGGGTGTAGTGCATCTGAAAGAAGAGGTATCTTTCGCCATGGTAATGTAGTGAGGAAGCTGATGCATGTACCCCTCCATGTGTAGCCTCATGTTGCTATCCACTCCAGATCATGTTATCCACTCCAAATTAGGTACTCTAAGATGACTAGGGCTATACTTTGCTTGATAAGGCATTAGCTAAAGTAATGCCCTTTTGTATCTGTCGCAGGAATGTACGTATGCCCGACAGACCCTGATGCATTGAATCAAAGATGGGCAGGGGGTGTAGACCTCTCCTCAAAATGCAGATGTAGGATGACTACTATCTACTTCATAGCGGGTTTGTTAGTGCCCTATCTAAATGGGTGGTGAGTATGACCTCACAATGCATGCTCACGCTAAGTGTTCCACAATCCCTACACTCAAGTGGTAACAAAATGCATGCCCTCACTGTGCTAATCTGTATGTATGCTATCTTGCATGTCCCCAAGTGGGGTCTATCTATGCATATACGAAGGAATGTATGGAGTAGGCTAGTAAGCAATATTACTAAAGCCTAAGTACTTGATCCGAGAGTGTGTCACGCATCCTGAAGACGTATATCTGTATCTTTCTAAGAACCAGTTCACCATCAAACCTCCTTCCTTCAAATATGTTGTGGTTCCTTGTCATCCAAACATAATGTACCATCGCCGACATAGCAAGGTGGCAAGCTCTGGTCAAGGTGGAGGTCCCCCAATACTGCTCTCTAAAATTCCGCAACATGCACCGGTATGTGGCCATCTGGAGTTGCATCTGCAGCCAGACTTCGATCCGTCTCCATAGCTGCCAGATCGGCTCACATTTAAAGAAGACATAATCCAGCGTCTCCTCATCATGCCGACAGAAAGTGCACAGCCTATCCTCCATGTAAGCCCGTCCAGATCACACTAGTAGCCTCCCATGCGTTGGTACAGCAGGACCGGCAAGAGGGGGGGTGAATTACCTACAAAAAAAATAAACCCCTTTCTCGATCCTTTGATTATTAGCACAATAACAATAATAAAAGAAATAACAACTTAAAAAGAGTAGGTAAAAGGCCAGAGTTTTACTTGGTTACAACATAGGTGGTTGTTAATCCAAGACGTTGAAAAACTCACTAAAAGATCTCCTTTGTTGAAGGCGGAGAAGCCTTTTAAGTTGTTTAATATTTCCTAGGTCCAGGGGTCTTTTTATAGCCCCTGAAAAATCTTATCCGAGGCTGGAAAGTGTCTCCAACAAAGTGGAAGACACCTCCAACGAGGCAAGCGAAGATAAGGTTTTATCATCGCTAACAATTAATTTTACCCCGTCTAAGACTCCTTTAAAGGGTTGAAGGTGCCTTCCGTGGGTGGTTGAAGGTGTGTTCCATGGGTGGTGATATGCGTAGATCTTATGATCATTTATACATGTTCAGACGCACATCTACTTGAATTTCATTGGCATAATCTATGTTTATTGCACCCTATTTCTTTATAATGTCATACTTCCATTATATTTTGTTCGGAGATCTTCTCTTTGCTTGTTTTGATTGACAGGACGTGACTTGGAGTAAAAACGGAGCTTAAATGAAGTCTAGAGCTTCCAGAATGTCACGAGCATGCGAAAACTAAGTTCTTGCAGGTTCTGGCCGTGCGGAGACCACACGGCCATGTGAAGGTCGTGTGGGGGGCGTGTTGAGGCCGTGTGAATGTCACACGGCCGTGTGAAGGCCGTGTAGAATTTTCAACACTGCGGACCAAAAGTAAAATGGCCATAACTTTGTGCTCAGTTGGAGTTTTGGGCTATTCTTTATACCAATTTGTAGATAACTTCAAGATCTACAACTTTGATGAAGACTTCAACCAGAGAAAACCCCATCTTGATGGTGTAAAATGTAGGTGCAGCGGAGGCCGACAAGAGGGGGGTGAATTGCTGAAAACAAAAATAAACTATACCCTCCTCGAATTTCAACTCAGAAAAGCAATAGTAAAATTAAAACAAGCAAGGAAATAGAAATTAAGTAGTAGACAGGATTTAACCTGGTTACAACCAAGGAGGTTGTTAATCCAGGGCAGTAGAAAAAGCTCAGTAGAAAAATCTCCTTTGCTGAAGGCGAAGAAGCCTTTTACACTTTGGAAGCTTAGAACTATTGCTAGAAAAGAGTACACAGTTGATTGCTTGAGTTGTTGTTTCTTTCCTAGCTCCAGGGGCCTTTATATAGGTCCTGGAAATCTTATCCCGAGAGTCCAAGGCGCCTCCAACTGGGTTCAAGGCGCCTCCAGCTCGGTCAGCGGGTAAAACTTTATCCGCTGCGCAAACGGTCAACTTTGACTGTTGAAGGCGCCTTAAACAAGCCTTGAAGGCGCCTTCAGTCTTGAAGGCGCCTTGAGCTGGATTTTCCAGGACAACTCCTTTTTCCAGCTCCTTTGCGTGGGCTTCCGATGCTCTGATCTTTTGGGTGATTTCGGCCAACCGGAATAGGGCTCACCCGGCTTAACGTCCCTCGAACACCGCGCACGCTCTTCACGCCCACCGGAGTACTCTTCCGCAGCTCTCTCGTCCTTCGGGCGCACCGAACCCGTCGGCTCCCTTCCCGTGTCGTCCTTCTCGCTAGCTGCGTCTTCCGCTCGACTTCCTGTGCTTCTAAGCTCCTGCACACTCAGACACAGGGATCAAACACAAAGCAGGACCTAACCAACTTGGCTGATCACATCAAAACTACCACGAGGTCCAACAATCTCCCCCTTTTTGATGTGCATCAACCCAAGTTCAAGTTAGGGAAAAAAATAGATATAAAAAATCATTTTTAAAGAAAAATTACTAAACTAACCAGTTAAGCATAACTTTTGCAATAAATAAAATTGCAACACAATTTCAAAAAAATAGGTAAAAATTTTAATTTTCCTAACTCCCCCTAAACTTGTATCCCCCCTAAACTTGTATCTGTCTCTCCCCCTTTGATCACAGCAAAAATGGGATACTAATAAGAGAATACTAATCAAATTATTTAGAAATGAATTTTTAGAAAAAAATTTCTAAGTTAAATTGAATTTTTAGAAAAATTTTCTAAGAATAAGTAAATTTTTAGAATTTAAAAAAAAATTCTAAGTTAAACTTAATTTTTGAATGTTCCCAAAAAAAAATTCTAAGTTAAATGAAGTTTTCTAGAATTTTTCCAAGAAAAAAAAATTTTCTAACAAAAAAAATTTAAGTTAGAATTTTCAAGAAAAATTTCTAAGTAAAAGAAATTTTTTGTTTATTTTAAAAAATGTTTGATAAACTTTCAAAGCATTATTTAATTCTTGTTTAATGCTTTTTCAGAAAGTTAATTAAATATTTTCTTTCAATATTTTAGCTTCCAGGTCATAGCGAGGCACTAGGCCTTCTTGGTTATTGGAGCAACAACCACTTCCTTAGACAAAGCTTCTATAAAGAATTTTAATGTTTAATTTTCTCACTGTAAGCTTTTAATTAAAAGAGAAATTTAAACCAGCAAAGATTTTTGAACCCAATAAAGGTTCCTTCCTACAGGATTAGTCAAAAACTTCGAGGGTATATAATTCTTAGGAATTTTCCTAAGTTGACCTTGATGCTTCCTTATATACCAGTTTAATTTTCCATAAATTTTAAGTTTTGATTTTAGAAAAACATTTATCTTTAAGCATGCATCAGATTTCAATTTTTCAATTTTCAATTTTAAATTTTCATTTTCTGATTTCAATTTTTCATTTTCTTTTTCTAATTTATCTAATTCTTTAGAAAGAGCTTTAATAAATTTAAAAGATTGAGTCGGGGTTAGATTGCGTACCTTACTTACCTGATCTGGTGATGCTCCCCTTTCACTGCTGCTTTCTTCTTCTGATGTTCCTCCCCCTTCATCGATGCTCATCTCTGTGCTTGAGTCTTCTTCCGGCTGATGGTTCGCCATTAGCGCTAACCCCGAGAATTCTTCGATGTCTGACTCAGAGGATGACGAATCTGACCAAGTAGCCTTCAGGTTCTTGTACTTGAAGGGTTCTGGTTTCTTGTATATTAACTTTTCCCTTTCTTTCTCCTTTCTCTTTAGCTTTGGGCAGTCATCCTTGATGTGCCCCTCTTCGTTGCAGTTGTAGCAACGAACCGTCCTCTTCTTTCGATGATGCCTCTGCGATTTAAATTTATTAGTACTGAAAAATTTATTGAAGCGTCTTACCAGTAGTGCCGCTTCGGATTCGTCGACTGGGGCTTCGGAGTCAGAACCGTTTACTTTTGCCTTTAGGGCAATGTTCTGACTGACTTTCTCTACTCCAGTGGGCTCTGCAACTCGAGATTCGTGAAGTTCAAACGTCGAAAACAATTGTTCTAAAGAACTTACCTTGAGATCCTTAGAGATGTAGTACGCATCTACTAAGGAAGCCCAATCGGGAGTTCTCGAGAAGGCGTTGAACGCGTACCGGATAGAGTCCCGGTTCATTACCTCTTCTCCAAGATTGGTTAGTTACGTGATCAGCTCTTTGATCCTTGCTTGGAGCTGCGCTACCTTCTCGCCTTGGTTCATCCGGAGGTTTGTCAACTGGTTCCGGAGGATGTCGCGCCTCGCTAGCTTCGCTTCAGAGGTACCTTCGTGAAGCTCCAGGAATTTTTCCCAGAGATCTTTTGCGGAGTCGTAGCTTCCGATCCGATTTACCTCCTGAGGCGGCAGAACGCTGAGTAGGTGGAACTCAGCCTTTCCGTTGGCGACGAAATCTGCTCCTTTTTCGTCCAAGTATTTTCCTCCTTATCTTTCGGAACTGCATAGTCATATTTCATTATTAAAAGAATGTCAAATTCGATTTTAAAAATTACCTCCATTTTGCGCTTCCATGTGGCGAGGCGAAGTCTCCGTCGAACTTCGGGGGATGGATGTTCGCTCCGGCCATCGTCTTGATCGTAGTGCTTCAATTGGCGGTTAGTCCTTATGAGGCGATCAGGCTCTGATACCAATTGTAGGTGCAGCGGAGGCCGGCAAGAGGGGGGTGAATTGCTGAAAACAAAAATAAACTATACCCTCCTCGGATTTCAACTCAAAAAAGCAATAGTAAAATTAAAACAAGCAAGGAAATAGAAATTAAGTAGTAGATAGGATTAACCTGGTTACAACCAAGGAGGTTGTTAATCCAGGGCAGTAGAAAAAGCTCAGTAGAAAAATCTCCTTTGCTGAAGGCAGAGAAGCCTTTTACACTTTGGAAGCTTAGAACTATTGCTAGAAAAGAGTACACAGTTGATTGCTTGAGTTGTTGTTTCTTTCCTAGCTCCAGGGGCCTTTATATAGGTCCTGGAAATCTTATCCCGAGAGTCCAAGGCGCCTCCAACTGGGTTCAAGGCGCCTCCAGCTCGGTCAGCGGATAAAACTTTATCCGCTGCGCAAACGGTCAACTTTGACTGTTGAAGGCGCTTTGAACAAGCCTTGAAGGCGCCTTCAAGACTGTTGAAGGCGCCTTGAGCTGGATTTTCCAGCACAGCTCCTTTTTCCAACTCCTTTGCGTGGGCTTCCGATGCTCCGATCTTTTGGGTGATTTCGACTAACCGGAATAGAGCTCACCCGAACTCAATTCTCGGCCTTCTCCTCGAGCAGCCTTCCGTCCCGGCTTAACGTCCCTCGAACGCCGCGCACGCTCTTCATGCCCACCGGAGTACTCTTCCGCAGCTCTCTCGTCCTTCGGACGCACCGAGCCCGTCGGCTCCCTTCTCGTGTCGTCCTTCTCGCTAGCTGCGTCTTCCGCTCGACTTCCTGTGCTCCTAAACTCCTGCACACTCAGACCTAGGGATCAAACACAAAGCAGGACCTAACCAACTTGGTTGATCACATCAAAACTACCACGAGGTTCAACATAAAAGACGTTGCAATGGAATATAGTCATTCAGAGTCAAGACAAGGGGTGTGTGAGCTCCATACGGCCATGTAACCTTGCCAGAGCAGAAGGAAGGCACGGTCGTGCCAATTCGCACGACTGTGCTAAGTAACCAGAGCAGAAGGAAGATACGGCCGTGCCAATTCGCACGGTCGTGCGATGTATCCAGAGCAAAAGGAAGGCACAGTCGTGCCAATTCGCACAGTCGTGCGGTGTAACCAGAGTAGAAGAGAGACACGACCGTGCACATCTCGCACGGTCGTGCCACTCAACCCGAAGGGAGAAGGCAGTTGGTCGTGCGGATCTCGCACGGCCGTGGCACGGGTCGTGCGGCACCCGCGCCCTAGCTTATAAAAGGGTCAAGAACCCTATTCTTGGGGGCATCTTTGGTTCAGGACTTCATTCCTTTCCTTGGGAAAGGGTTCTCCCCTTCGGGGGAAACCCTAGAGCTTCATTTGCCGCCATCCCTTGAAGTTCCGTCTATCTCCAGAGCAAGGAGGCATCCCCAAGATATCAGAAACCTCGGCAAGCATCTCTTCTTCCCCTTCTTCTCACATCAAGGGTTGTAAGTATACTTTACTTTATGTTTTGGGGTTGTTCATCCCTCACAATGGAGTAGACATCCTCTTCTAGGATTAGGAAGTAATTGTAATGTGATGGAGATGTAGAACTATGTAGATTCGCCATATTTCTATTCAATGATTTGTTAATGCCTTGTTCATGCATGCTTTGTTGATTGATGTGGAGGATTGTTAATGATGCAAAGGGGATGCCCTAGAACGTATAGACCAAGGTGCCCTAATGACAGGGGTAACCCTTTCCGGACGTCTAGAACTTTCCCTTAAAAGGAGAAACAATCCCTTAGGAATTGCTGCTCTCGTAGAAAGAGTGCTCTAGATCGTACACCCGAGGGGCCCAAGTGACAAGGGTAGCCCGTTCACGGACGTCTAGGACATTCTCTTGAAAGGAGAGGCAATTCCTCCATAACGAAGTAGGAAACCGTACCAAATCATCTACCTTTCTCCTTATTATTATTTATTAGACATGTATTCCTGTGATCTACCGAGGCGCCCTCGTGACATGGGTTAACCGTTATGGGATTTCATAGGAATCGTCTCTATTCGATACTTAGGGATATTGACTAATTTAACTTCCTGCAAGAGCATGGACATAAAGGGTAGAAACTAAGTAATCTATGTAATATCTCCTAGTATTATAATGAAACCGAAATCCTAAAATTCATCTCCCAAAGCTCATTCCCTCCAAGATCAATTCCCTCTCTCTTCTCTCTTCGTCTCAACCTTCTTTCCCTCTCTTTAATCACACTCGTTAGTTCGTAAGCGTCAAAACCAACTTTCGATCGTCTAGATAACTTACTTTGTGATATCTCTAGTGTCTAATCAACAGTCCCTGTGGTTCGACAATCTTATATATTACTGACGACGAATCCATGCACTTGCGGAGACGTAACAGGTGGTTGAAGGTGTCTTCAACCCTGTTGAAGGCACCTTCCCACAGAAAGGCGCGGAGGTGCCTCTAACCAAATTGAAGGTGTTGGTGCAATATCCCCTAGGTCAAGGTTGACCAGGTTGACTAAGCTTCAGTTGGCTCAAGCTTGAGTCTTAATATTTGAGTTTAGCAGATGCAATTGTCTGATTGGGGAGATTGTTGGTGCAATTCTCCACAGGTCAAGGTTTGACCAGTTTGATGTGAAGAACAGTCAAGTAGGTCAAGGTTGACCGGATATTTGACTGGGAAAGTCCTAACTGGAGGTTAGGCAAAGGCAAGTCCAACAAGAAGGTTGGTAGGAGAAAAATCCAAGTGAGTTAGTATTGACCCGACACTTAGTGGTGAAAGTCCCGGCGAATGAAGCCGAGAAAATCCTGGTAAGTGAAGTCAGGTGAAAATCCTAGTGAGTGAAGCTAGGTGAAAGTCCTGGTGAGTGAAGCTAGGCAGATGGAAAGTCCTACTGAGTGAAGCCAAGCAGATAGAAAGTCCTGGTGAGCGAAGCCAAGTAGAGTGAAAGTCCTGGTGAGTGAAGTCAGGCAGATGGAAAATCCTAGTGAGTGAAGTCAGGCAAATGGAAAGTCCTGATGGGTAAAACCAAGTACGTGGAAATTCAGGTGGGTCAAGGTTGACCAGACACCTGGTGTTAGGAAAGCCCAAGTCAAAGGAGTGATCGAATACTTGGCACAAGAAAATCCAAAATGGTCAAGGGTGATCGGACATCTAGTAGAAGAAAGTCCAAGTGGATCATGGAGGACCGGACACTTGGCATGAGACGGTAAGTCCAAGTGGGTCAAGGTTG
This sequence comes from Zingiber officinale, assembly GCF_018446385.1. Taxonomy (NCBI): domain Eukaryota; kingdom Viridiplantae; phylum Streptophyta; class Magnoliopsida; order Zingiberales; family Zingiberaceae; genus Zingiber; species Zingiber officinale. The sequence goes on along the minus strand of NC_055997.1, from coordinate 133,384,205 downwards.
ACCGGACACTTGGCACGAGGAGAAAAGTCCTAGTGGGTCAAAGAATTGACCAGACACTTGGTGAAGAAATCCCAGCAAGTCAAGATTGACCGGATGCTAGGCATAAGAAGTTCCAACAGGTCACGGTTGACCGGATGTTAGGTTTGGGAACCGGCACGAGACGGTGAGTCCAAGTGGGTCAAGGTTGATCGAACACTTGGCACAAGAAGAAAAGTCCAAGTGGGTCAAAGGATTGACCGGACACTTGGTGAAGAAATCCCAGCAGGTTAAGGTTGACCAGATGCTAGGCATAAGAAGTTCCAATAAGTCACGGTTAACCGGATGTTGGGTTTAGGAATCTTGGACTTGAGTTAAGGAAGTCAAAGGGATGTCAATCGATCAACCGATCGATTGAACCGTAGTCCAATTGATCAGCCGATAGATTAAAGGTGTGCTACGAGTGAAGGCTGGCCCAATCGATCGCTGGATCTATTGGAAAGTAATGTCGCGAGCACAGAAGGGTCCCCAATCGATCAATCGATCGATTAGGCACCGCATATCAATCAGTCAATCGATTGGGGGCTGGAAATCTCGCGCGACGCAAGGAACGTTGAATCGATCGGCCGATCGATTCATGCCTTTTCCAGCAGAGCGCCGAGGCGCTTTGAATCGATCGACTGATCGATTCAAGCCTCCCCAATCGATTGGGATATGACCGTTGTGAAGGAAACGTCGAGTTTAAAGCCATGACGGGCCTTCTTCGTTCGCAACTCTCCACCTCCTCTTCTCACGATTCTCCCAGGTGATCTTGCCAGTTCTTGAAGTTTCTTGGAGCAAAGTGTTGCTGCACTTCCAAGGTCAAGAGGTGTTCCACACAAGAAGGAGAAGCAAGCTAGGGTTTCCTCATTGTAAATCTTGTAAGATTTGATATTGTATTAGCTTGTATTTCTTTCTTTTTGAATTGTCTGCGTGAGAACTTATACGAGGCTTCTCCGCCTTTGGTAGTTACCGAGGAGTGTTTTTATAGTGGATGAGTGAGTGAGGGTCGGATCCTTGGATTAGTCACCTCTTCTTGAGGTGAATACCAAATAAATCCATATTATTAGCATTGGAGCTTATTTCAAGAGTATTCTGCTGCAAAAGATCAACAACGACGAAGCGAGCGAGCTATTCCCCCCCCCCCCCCCCCTCCTCTAGCATAGAGCGCCTCTAGCAACTCCGCAGCTCCCCGTTGGCTCTTCTAGTGCTCTGATCTCCTGGGTGATTTCGTCCATCCGGAATTGGGCTCAACGGGACCCGTCTTCCGGCCTTCTCCTCGAGCAGGCTTCCTCCTCGGCTTCTCATCCCTCGAATGTCACGCACGTCCTTCTCATCCACCGGTGTACTCTTCCACAACACCTCGTCCCTCGGATGCACCTAGCCCGTCGACTCTATATAAGAAAGGTTTATATATCAGATAAAGGTTTATCCCAATTTTTAAGGATAACAACACTATTAGCTTAGCTCGATAAAAAGCTTGAGTTTGATTTAAACTTGATAAATTTTTTAATAAGTAAGCTTGAATAGGCTCCATATAAATAAATAAACAAGCTTGAACATAACTAAGCTCAACTTAGCTTGTTTACACCCTATTTAGATAGCACTTAACCTGAAATTAAGAGATCTTACTTTTGCCTGAAATTAAGAGATCTTACTTTTGCAAATGCGTATTAAAGTAAATCAAACAAATTAATGAAAATAAAGGACATAAAAACATAAGTACTAACACAAGCATGATTCAAAACCCTCAATTTCTACTTCACGACCTATGGTGAGTCACTCCCAAATCCTACTAGCTTTCTCCTTTATGAAGATGGAGAAACCTTATACAAAAGTCTTATAAGAATAAGAATAAAGAATACAAGTAAAGCAAGTAAGATAATTATAATGCTATATACTATAAAATCGAACAAGAAAGCACAAGAATGTTAGAGTTTAGCTAGGCTTAATAAGGTCCACTAATTATAGCCTCTAAGTTATCTTCAAATAAGTTGCACTTTTTTTTTTATAGTAGGCTAGTTGATTCAACCATTTCTAATCAACTATTTTCACGATTATTTCAAACTTCTACCTGGCAATTGATCTCTTAGTCGAGTCACCTATACTTTAGTCAAGTGCTATATAAAGCAACAGCTCCTTAAGTTGAATCACTTTAATTCTAATCGTCTAAGCCGCATTATCACATGAAACGTGAACATTATGATGGTTGTAGTCTGCCTTATCAACAGTCTTGTCTCTGACTTCTACTAAGGTATCATTCAATTGCAGTGAACTCATTCAGTCAATCGAGTGCTTAACTGACTCAATTTGGTCAGTTGACTGCCAGTTTATTCTACTCTGAGCATAAATATTTTATTTACTAGTAGACCATCTTAAGTCGACTTTCTAATCACCTAAGATCAACCTCTAATAGATTGGATCGACAACTATGACTCAAACTATTGGTCTAGTCATAGCCTAAGAAAAATACTACTTGAAATCCCAAATACAAGTCACTCAACTCTCACAACTCGCTTATAAATTTACCTATAGCTTTACTTTGCCTACAAGGCCATCTCCAGTCATGTCCTCAATCCCTTATATGCACCAAGTTCTCAGCTCATTCCACGTGTCATCCTTCACTTGTTCAACTACATAGTTCATCTTTTCTGGCTCCCATCAAAGCTGTTTCAACTTCACTTTCCCTAAGTGGTTATCTCCCATTGGATCTTCAATTCCTCAGATGCACTAATCCCTCAACTCGATCCTCATGTAATCCTTCACTCTTTTACTTACATAGTTCATCTCTTGTGACCAAAGTTGCCACCTTGATGTTCCTCGTCCTGTGATAATGTATTGTAATTCTTCTCTGTAATGGATCTTTGTGTCATAAATCCAACATTAACTTGGCGACACCAAGTCAAGTTCAATGATTTCACCAACACCACTAATGTTTCTCGTCCTTCAACCCCTCAAATGTCTCATACATCTTTCTCCCATCTCTAGCGGACCTTGAAGCAATTGAGCAACACCAACTTGGCCTCATTGAGTCATGAACCATAACTCAATCTCGTCAACTCATAAGCTTCACAAGTTTCATGAGTGCATCTAGCCAAGTCTCTGCATAACTTAATCTTATATAGATATTAGAATCACATGCAAACATAAGTCATTTGCCTAACACATCAAAACATCTTAGTCGAGCACAACCACTTAGGACATGATTGCACTAAACATTGGGAGCCTTGGCACAACGGTAAAATTATTATCATGTGACCTTGTGGTCACAGGTTTGAGTCGCGAAAACAGTCTTTTGCAATGCATGATAAGGTTGTATATAATAGACCCAATATGATTCAACCCTTCCTCGGGACCCTACATTGGCAGAAGCTTCGTGCTAGATTGCCTTTTTGATCAACCATCCAAAAGCACAAAGTCAACCCCAAATCTCAAGACAACCTTCCAAACATTCTCTATATTCTATAATAAAGCTCCTGAAATAACAAATTCTAGCTATAAGTTACATTTATCATTACAATCAATCTACTTGAAGTCAAAAATCTCATAATGAGAGAGAACAATGAGTGGAATCCCTTATATTGATAATAATTCGATCTCATTGAGACTATTGAAACAAGAAAAGCATAAACAAATAAAAAAAATACTTTGAATTAGGTTATTTAGCTCACACCTCATTTTTCTAAAGTATAGTCTTTTATATATAGTGGCATCATGATATTAATACTTGCAAAAGAAAGTATTTCTGATTGTCAAAATCAAGTTGACTAAAGCAATTGCTTGAGAACCTTAATCGTTACACAGAACTTCAAGATTTTACATGGATTAATTCAATCAATTTTCTTGAAGAATTTGCATCTTTGGAAATCAAGTTGACTAGGCACATTGTTTGCCCCAATTGTTAAGTGCAGCATATGGATTCATCATAACATTGAATTTGAAAATTGATTGATTCAAATAGTTTTCCTTGGAAAAGAGTACATCTGTGGATGGAACAACAGTTGTCTGATCCAACTTGAAATAAGTGTTAATCTCTTTCATAAAAACAATGTTGATCTATTTGATGAATAAATTGTTTAACCTTTTCATCTGCAACATGCTGGCTCCCATAACAAATTACTTATGTGTCATGCACATGGTTTCTGTCCAAGTGTTTTACAATTACAAATTCAAAAATATTTAAGAATAAGCAGTAAAATCATCCTTACTAGTTACTATGATATGACAAGCTTTGTCACATAATTTTTAGTTCATTCTGTAAAGTAAATGGTATTTACTTTGACTATTTACAGTAGTTAAAATTTCATGCATACTAAAGAACTCTAAAAATGATCTATCCTTGGAATAAAATTTCAATATAACTACTGAACTAAGCATAAGAAACTATCAGGAGTCAGAAGTATGATTGATTTCAATTGTATTTAGGAATAGCGAACCTGCACTTCGGATAACCTTTTTGTCTTCAGGCTAAAACAATCCAAAAGTGCATTCCATTTGCTAAAGCAAGTATCAAAGTCGCCATATCTGTAATATTGTTGCATCTGGTGATATGGAGCTGCAGTGCAAACAATGAAATCTTTGATTAGACCATCAGTTTAAACTGGCATATAATTAAATAAATCCAGACCTAGGTGAAATCGCATACTCTTAAGACGAGAGACAGTGTGGGATTAAAATAAAGAAAAAGAAATTTCTATCTGAATGCATACAAGATATAGTAGACTTGAATAAAGTTAAGAGAATTATGGCATACATACAAATTCCATTTACAGTTTCAGCTGGAATATAATGGTTTCAAACAAAAGCATAAATGTAAACTCAATCCATGAAATTTAATTTATAGAATATCACAATTGATCATCATTATCATCACGCCTTGTTTGTGTTGACTATTTGAGGTCAGCTCATAATCATATCCCTCCATTTAACTATATATGCATGACAATATGCCTAGAATACTATTAATTAAATTATTCTTTTATTACATTGACTAATTTACTCATTGAACTCGCTCTCTACCCTTTACCCCTTTCTCTCTAATATTCAACTCTAATAGAGAATTAGAAAATGCATAGTTTATGTCATGAAAGATCCATGTCACATACCTCAATTAACTAGGACTTAGCATTGTCGTTGTGATACTAAAATAAAATTTACACACGAAAAAAAAAATAGCTTAGCAAACACCCACTTTCAGCCAAATAACACAATTCATGATTGTATATAAACCCATCTTACAAATTCATCATCCTTTTTAACAAGCATTTTGCACATATTTTAACACAAACATGTGGCAAAAGGCGATTCGCTCGCCCCCCGCGCCCCCGCCAACCCGTCCCTAGGCCAACACGGAGGAGGTAAATCACGGGTGGCTACTAGCCATTAGTGCAAATGGCCAAGACATGAGGGAGGTTATGCTCGGTCAGCCCGAGTTTCGACCCCAAGACCTCATATTTTAACACAAACATGATAAATACTATTGTTGCATTTAAACAATCAAGATTGTTGATATCTACATCAACTTGTTACAAAATGGCTTCCAATCTATTTTGTGATATATCTATGTTATACTCGTAAAATAGTAGGATTCTAATTCAATTTTATTATATGTTTTAATTCTACTATAAAGCAATAGCTAGGTGACATCAATGAATCAATTGTTGTAAAAGTTTATGATGAACAATGGGTCATAATATGGTATGGCCCCCGTCGGACAATTACATAGGAAGACACAAGAAGAGAAGTTATCTTATATCAGCATGTCATTGTCCGGGAGATAGAAGACAAATTATTCACAAAAAGAATCTAAGCTTAGGAAGATACAAGAAGAGAAGTTATCTTATATCAACATGTCATTTGTCCGGAAGATAGAAGACAAACTATTCACAAAAAGTATCTAAGCTTAGGCATCAATCAACCAATACCATTGCAACCTCACCAAGTTCGATGGACAATAATCTAGATAATCCCAAGGGCATCATGCAGGCTAGCTTGTCCAAGAGCTTGGAGAATATCGTTCACCACATGATTCAGCGGATTCACACAGAAATTAATGCAAATAATTGGAAGGCACTAGAAATCATCCATTATGGTAGTGTGCCAAATACAACAATGTACTAGAACGATCACGTTTTCTGAAGAGGAATTATTAAGGAAATTTCAAAAGCTATGGTCACACCTTGAGCTCTGCCTTTACAATATTTGACATGAGTCTACAGCGACCAACGAGAAGCATCTATGCGTTGGAGAGAGAAAAAAAAAGGATTTTGGGAAGAGAGAAAAAGAGCAAGGAGATTACAGTAGCAAAACCACAGAGCATCAAAGCATTTGGTGCAGGACAATTGCCGCGCCTGCTGCGAACCATTGGTAGTTGAAGTGGGAGAAGTAGAAGTGGCCGCCTGTTTCTCCTCTTTGGGATTCATATCGGTGGTGACCTGGGAGGGGTAGAAAGGAATAAGGAAGGAAGGTCGGATGGAGAATCTCCTTATTCGCAAATTAAGATGAGGTCATTTTTTAAAAAATAAAAATAAAAAATTGATATAAACATTTATAGTGATTTAAATCGATTATTAATATTATTATTCTCATAAAAATTAAAGTTTCACCTATTTTACAGGTAACATGGCACCCATCTACTGGAATGCCCAATTGCAAAACTTCCTACCTGGAATCCTTGCCTAAACAAAACTCAAGCCTGATTAAAAATAAAACCCAAGACCAAATCGAATAAATCCTTAAACCAATTAAATTAAAACCCTAACCATTTCTGTCCTTTTCAATTTCCTTTGTTCTTGTTTATGCTGAAAAAAAATATCGAAAAATCGTACCGAAAAAATATCGTATATATTGAAATTTTTGGTATACTGAAAAATTCGGTACAGTATCATGCCGTACCAAATTTGTCGGTAACGATAACGATAACGATTTCAAATATTTCGGTATACCGAAATATCGAGTAACTATAGATTAAATGATTAATCTAGATTCCCCTAAAGCCTAAACCAAACCCTAAACGGCCCCAAACCATGTTCTCTCCTTGCGCAGCCGACGCACACGTCGCGACTCGCGATTCTCTCCTTCCGCAACCGACGCTCACGTTGCGATTCTTCTCCTTGGCTCCTTGCGCAGCCGATGCTCACGTCACGTCACCATTCTTCTCCTTCCACAGTCGACCACCGCACGTAGTCGCCGGAGAAGATGCACAGCAACTTAGAAACTTTTTCTCCAGCCCAAATATTTTTTCCCTTCATTGAATCTGAAGAAATCTAATCACCAAACTCTGTTCTGAAAGCTGTGCTTGCGCAAGTTCTTATCCGATTTACCGGTGAGTTTTAGCTTTTGTTTCTTTGATGGATTTATGGTATTTTTTAGTAGGGATTGAAGCCTATATGCTTCCCCTATTTTTCCAGCTAGCATTTTGTTATTTCTAGTAAGATTTCGATGAGTCTCCGGCGAGCCACCATCCTGGGACCACCAGCTACTGGTTTAATCTTCAATCTTGCATATTTGGGTCCGAAATCTCAACTCTTATTCTTATATGATCACTGCCCTTCATTAGAAGAGAATTATTTTTTATATAATATATGTAATATATATATAACTTCGGCATGACGGTATTTTACCGATACCGTACCGACATTTCGATATACCGAATTTTGGTATACCGAAATGTCGGTACGATATCGATATCATTTCTTAGAATACCGATTTTTTCGGTACGATATACGGTATTCGATTTTGGGTACGGTATACCGTACCGACCCAGGCCTATTCTTGTTGACCCTACTAAAAACAATTGTTACATAATATGTCCAAAATCTATCTTCCCGTTGAACACCAATAATATAGCTTCTTCTGATAACACGAATGGACCTACTGCCTGGGTCAATCAATCTACACAATTTAGTGGCAATAACTCTATGTAGATCAACACATGTCAGATGATATTAAAGTTGTTCGATAAGGCTCTCTCCCCTATAATACTGAAGTCATCAAAGGCACTTAGCAGCATGGCTTAAGGAAAAATTCCTCTACCCTTTAGTCACTTGAAGGTCGTCTATAAATTGATCTCATAATTTATTTCTCTTCACATAATTAGAGACAGGTTACCTAGAGTGAGCATAATCATATTTTTTTTTTGCTACAATCAAGGTACTTAGCAAATAAATCAAAGAAGGAAAAACGAGGAATCTATAGAAATTTGAGAGTGAGATAGAAAAAAAAAGTTCATATATCATGATATTTATCAAAGAGTTACCTATAGAAATTGTGCCTACGATTCTCTTTAAATCCAAAACCACCATTTGTTTGTTATAATGGTTCACCCTGACATAATTGTCATTCAATCATGGTGTTAGTTACTCAATGATTGATGATCTTATCTGAAATCTGTGAGATGGTGTGCTGACTCCGATGAACAGCAGTTTATGATGATCCCTGATGAAGATGACCTCCCAAAGATCTGGAAGATCTTTCTCCATGATTCTACGCATAATGAGACAAACCAACAAAGCGTTAGTGACCTAAGACCGGGATGGAGATCCCTAGCTAGGTCCTCCAACGCTCAAGTCAGTTTATCTCTCAAAAGTGAAAGAAGAAGAAGAAAAACAGTAACTGAAGTACTTTGAAATAAAGTTTAGATGTTAAAACTTGCTTACCTTACCAACGGAGAGGATCTCCCTTTTTATACTATCTCATGTAACCTCCGTAGTCATGAAGTAGTCCCCAATTTGTTAGAGTCTATTAGGAGAAGAAGTCATCTTCTAAGCTTTGTGCAATAATCTTTTAAAGAATCTTTTTTTACCCCAGATGTACCTCTTTTGTTGTTTGTGACTTATATTTATGATGAGGTAGGCATATGAACACATCATTATAACTGAAGAAGCTTCTAGAAGACATTTCCTGTCAATTTTACCATGCTATCATATTTATATACTTCTGTTAAGCATGTCTCGACCGATCATTCAAGTCGATCGTGTATATATTGATAATACCTTGAGAATATCTTCTGCTAAGCATGTTTCGATCGAGAATACCTATGAGCTTTATAAGGCTGAATGCCCCTACGCTTAGTTGGGCTCTACCCAACTGAACACATATACGCACACTGGTGTTTGCTTGGCCTTCACTTGGACGGTAATATACTATAAGTTGCATGAGGCTTAATGCCTTTACGCTCGGTCAGATTTTGTCCGGGCGAGCGCATATACATATGTTGGCACTCGCTCAGCCTTCATTCGGCTAGTAACGTACTGAAAACTATATGTAAGGCAGTGCATCTACACTCGGACGGACTTTGCCTAACCAAGCGCGTGTAAGCATATTGGTGCTCACTCAGCCTGCACTCGGCGGATAATATACTAAAAATTTCTATAAGGCTAAGTACTTTTATGCTCGGTCAGACTTTGTCTGGCCGAGCGCATATACACATACCGGCACTCGCTCGGCCTTCATTCGGCCAGTAACGTACTGAAAATTATATGTAAGGCTAAGTGCCTCTACGCTCGGTCTTCATTCGGCTAGTAACATACTGAAAATTATATGTAAGACTAAGTGCCTCTACGCTCGGTCGGGCTTTGCCTGACCGAGCGCGTGTAAGCATATTGGTGCTTGGTCTGCCTTTATTCGGCCCGTAATATACTAAAAGCTCCTATAAGGCTAAGTACCTTTACGCTCGGTCGGGCTTTGCCTGACCGAGCACACGAAGGTACATTGGTGTTCACTCGGTCTTCACTCGACCGGTAATATACTTAAAGCTTCTATAAGGCTAAGTGTCTTTATGCTCGGTCGGGCTTTGCATGACCGATCGTGTACAAAAAAGTCTTTTATTTTATCGTTTATTATCTTATACATTATGCCGACTATATACCTCTCCTATATTTCTCAAACTTGACTCCTTCTTCATTTGATAGGTCGATCTATCATTACTCGTATCAATTGCCAATCAAGAGTTAGGATTATTAAGACACTTTAGGAGCTAGAAGGGGGGATTAATTAGCTTCAATCGCTTCGTTGATGATGATTTGCAGCAAAAAACTTGAAGCAATTGCTAACACTAGAATTTACTTGGTACCCACCTCTTTGAGATGACTAATTCAATGATCCACACAATGCACACACTCCACTATAAAAAAACACTCATTCTCAAAAATAATTTGGAGGTGGAGAAACCTCATATAAAAATGATAATCCCAGTTAGCCTCATTGACTATCTCTGGAGGTGACTAGCCCGGTCCCACAGAAGTTTCCCACCGGCCACCAGGGTAAATTAGGAAGCGCACGCGGCAGCCAACCCAGACGCCCAGCATCCTTTGATTGCGCTCCCCATTTGGAAGAAAATTCCTGCAAATACGCCATAGCTGGAGATCGAACCGCGGGTGCCTGGGGACAACTTGGATGTCCTACCGCGGCACCATGCCCCGGAAACAAGAGAAACCTCATATAAGCTCACATACAAGAATACCATGGAAATAAGATGTCAATACAAATGAGAACCTTGCTTTCTTGATCTCTTGTTTCTTGAAATGGCTCTTGTAGACTTAAAAATGTAGCAGCACTTCTCTCAGAGTCTTCCAAGAACCGGTGGTGAAGAGTGAAGAAGAAGAAGAAGTAATTTGAATCTTCAAATGCCTTTATATCCCATGGATTAAGATTCCCAATCGATTGGCCTTACCCCCAATTGATTGCTACGTCATATTCGAGCAAATCTAGCCATCCAAACCTCGCAATGGCTATTTTCTTCTTCTCTTAATCGATTAGCCAATCAATTATGTTGCTTCAATAGATCATATGATCAATTAAGAAACCCACTATTTGTCATGAGTTTCTCCTAATCAATTGGGAAACTCAGTATTTGTCATGAAGAAATGCTCTCAATTGATCACATGATCATTGGTAGCTTCAATCAACCACCTAATCAATTCAGAAGTTCATTGTTCGCTCACAAACTCTCCCAATCGAATACTCAATCGATTGGAGAAGATCTTGATTGATTACATAATCGATCAAGACACTTTCTGCACTGCACTTCATCAACCAATCGATTACTTAATAATCGATTTACCCCCCCCCCCCCCCCCTCAATCAGTTACCTAATTGATCGGTAGGTAGTAAAATGTGTAGAACTCTAAACAAGCTTCATTTTACATCCAAGATCATCTCATTCCGATATTCGAGTCAAAAGTTAAGGGCTTCAGAAGTTTACTATATCAGAACTTCCTCGTTTCATGCCAACTTTATATTGGATTTATGACCGCCAAATGTTTGGTCAACCTTTGACCCACTTGGAATTTCTCTTTGCCAACTTTCCGTTAGACTTCCAATCACCAAGTATGGTCCTCATTGACCCCATTTGGATATTTCTCTTGTCTAACTTCAGTTAAGACTTTTCCTTACCAACGTTTAGTCCTCCCCAACCCACTTGGACTTTCCTTTGCCAACATGCAGTCCTCCTTGACCCACTTGAATTTTCCTTTGTCTAACCCTCGAGTTAGAACTTACCTTGCCAATGTACAGTCCTCCTTAACCGACTTAGACTTTATTTTGCCTAACTGCAGTTAGGACTTTTCTTTACCAATATGGGATCCTCCTTGACCCATTTGGACTTTACCTTGTCTAACCTCCAATTATAACTTTTCCTTACCTATCCTCCAGTTAGGACTCTACCCTTATCTAACTCTCGAGTTAGGTTTTTACCTTGTCTAACCTCTAATTATGACTTTACCCTTACCTAACCCTCGAGTTAGGACTTTGTCTTACCTAACCTCCAGTTAGGACTTTACTCTTACCTAACCCTCGAGTTAGGATTTTACCAGTCAAGTATCCGGTCCTCCACGACCTACTTGATTTTTCTCTCACATATCGTCAAGTATCCAGTCAATCTTGACCTATTTAACCTCTTTCAGATATTTTCTAAATATATTGTTCAAACATCAAAACTCAATCTCGAATCCACTCAAGGTTAGTCAAACTAGTCAACTTTGATCCGAGGACGATTGCACCAACAATCTCCTAACAAGGATATGGAGGGACCATCTTATAGGTCGTAGGCAACCGCATGATTATTAGGGTAATATCTCAACTTGGGCGAATGACTTCGAACTGACTTAAAGAACTTGATGTTAATTACATGGTGACCCCAAGTGGTTGAATCACATGGGAGATTCAAGATGATGAGTCCTATGAAGAGCTTAAGCATTCAATTAGTTACCTTGGTTGATAAGTCAAAATTCCTAAATTGTTGATTCAAAGTGCTTAGGATGGCAAGCACCTTGCCTACTTGCCGATGTGGCTAAAGTTGTTGGTGTAGTCGACATCTAGTCAAGGTTATCAGGTTGACCAAACTCGAGTTGAATTTCAATGTTTGATCAATATTTTTGTTAACAAGAGTGAGACGTCAAATAGAAGGAGAGTTTGTTGGAGAGGAAGATTGTCGATGCAATAGACTTTGGATCATGTTGACTAAAATTGATTTGGATGTAGATGGTCAAGAGAAAGGTTAAGTAGATCAAAGTTGACAGAATACTTAACATTAGAGAAGTTCAAGTGGGCATGATTGACCAGACACTTAGCAATCAGAAATCCAATAGGGAGTTGTCAAGAGGGAAGTCAAAGTGGTCACGATTGATCGGACACTTAGCGATTAAAATTTCAATAGAGAGTTAGCATAAGAGGTAAAGTTCAAGTGGGTTATGAAAAACTAGACACTTTGCAGTTTAAAGTCTAACAAGGAGTTAGTAAAGGCAAGTTCAAGTGGGTCATGGAGGGACTAGACACTTGGCATATGACGTGAAGTCTAAGGGGGTCAAGGTTGACTAGACACTTAGTATAAGGGAAGTTCAAACAGGTCAAGGAGGATCAGATGTTTGATAGTAGTGAAGTCCTAACAGGTCAAGATTGATTGGATGCTAGGAAATGATGAAGTCTAAGTGAGTCAAGGTCGACGGGTTATTAGGCAACAGTGAAGTTCTGACAAGTTAAGATTAACTAAATGTTAGGGAACTGTATAGTCTCAATAAGTCAAGGTTGACTTGATGCTAAGCAATGAGAAAGTCCTGACAAATCAAGGTTGATTGAATGTTAGACAAAAAAGTTTTGGCAAGTTAAGATTGACCGGAAGCTAAGTAAAGGAAGCCCTAGTAAATTGAGATCAGTTGATATTAAGCAAGGTAAGAATTCAACCTTGGTAAGGTTGAAATAGATGTATTCATCTACTGCTAGGTAGTAGCAATCGACTGATGAACCTCTAAATCTCAAATTCAGTAGTTAAAGAGGTTTAAGGGGATTTGTTGCACATCGGTTGATTGCTAAGTTTAAGCAATCGATTGATGAAACTGTTGCAACAAACATAATGTTTGAAACTCAACTGATTAATTTGATTGATGAAAATTAGTCGATTACTAGTGTAATATAGTCAATTGTTGCCACTATTGTAACGAACACAATATTCTGAATTCAACTATGTGACTCGACTATTTAGGTACCAGTCGATTGCTGGTCATGAATAACTATTGTGAGTAAAGCTGAGCTGGAAAGAGTCATTCTATAGCTGCAACATTCAAATTCAATGAAGCAATCAACTAATGGAAGCTATCAATCGATTGTTAGGCAAAATCAACCCGACTTGAAGGCTCTAAAAGAAGGGTTTCGTGGAGGATTTCAATGTCAGTTCCTGGAGACTTTGAAGGGGAACTATTGTTGCATTCCACACCTTTAGAAAGCAACCAAACATCGAGCAAAGAAAATAACACTTATGTAAATGGTTGTTTGCATTGTATTTCATTTTTCATCTTTATCTTTGTATTTTATTTGTGTTGTTTGTATAAGAATAGTTGTATAAGAGGTTTCTTCTCCTCTAGAAGGTGTCCGAGAAGGAGAAAGTTAGTAGAGTATCGCTAGGAAATAGGCTATGGAGTAGGAGTTAGGGGTCTTATAACATGTAAATCGATTTGCGATACATGTGTTTTACATTGTGTTTTATTTCTCTATTTTCTAATGTATGTTAACACATTGTAGATGAGAACGATAATCAAGAACTATGAAAGAATCATGAATCTCTATTCACCCCCTCTAGCAATGTCAATGGTACTAACAAGTGGTATCAAAACCCAATTAGCTTGTGATTGAACTAACCCTCCAAAGAGCCTAGTAATAAAGGGAAGAAAGAGCTTCATTCTTGAGTCATCTGATACCAACAAGTGATATCAGAACAAGGTTGCTCTTCACTGGACTAACAACCAACGGAGCATAGTACTAGAGAAATGGATTCCCCGAGATAGATTCCGATATAACATTCGAGTACCTCCATTGTTCGGAATGGAAAATTTCAAGTATTAGAGATCTCAAATAGAGTACTTCATGATGATAGATTTCAACAATTAGTTCATCTTATTTAAGGGATTTGAAGTCCCAAAGGATAGCAAAAGAAGACTCCTCAAGAACAAAAATGGATCGAGGCAAGGGCAGCTCCACTAAGGGGCAAGGGGGGAGGCAGATGCCCCCCCCCCCTTTAAATATTTTCATATAAAATAATAGAGTACTATACTATTATAGTAATAGAGTTATAGTAATAATACCCTTATATTTAAAGTAATCTATTATTTATAACTATTACTATAGTACTCTTATGTTTTAAAAATTTTACATATAAATTATAATTAGTAAAATATCCTCCAAAGACTCCTTCATTAATCTACAGTCAAATTCCCGAATCAAAAGGAATTATTTGTCTAGAGATGCTCTTTGTTGGTAGTCTTCATCAATTAATTTTTTTTTATATATGTATTTGTGATATCTAGATATTTGCCCCCCCCCCCCTCGAGATAAAATTTTTGGATCCGCCCCTAGATCGAGAAGTAAGTTCAAAAATCGGAGGCAAATAATAAGGTAACTAAAATGTTTATAAACATTTTCCTTAACAATATTTTGTGCATGATAGGTGAGTACCAGGATGCCAAAAAATTATAGACGAAACTAATAAAGCTTCACAAAGAACCCCTTATCGACACACAAGGAGGATGTGCCCAAGAAGGGATGCTCGTCAACACAAGAGGAATCAATGGTTGAGAGGTGCTCGACATTTGAGATGGAAGATGAAGAAACTTCTACCTCAAGGATTGAGGAGGAGGATAGACCATCGATAATAGAATAAGAGGAAACCTCAACATCCGTAGCTGATAAGCAGGAAGCACATGTCAACCCCACTCTAAAAGGTATAAAATTTTAATTAATAAAAATAAAGATGATATTTATATGAGAGGACACTATAAAAGTAAATATCCTAAACTAACAAAAAAAAAGAAAGTTCAAGCGGCACCCAAGGAAAATAAGAAACCAAAGGAAGCTAAACCCATGATACGAAAGGAAAATGAGCACATTGTGTACTTTTCTCGTGCAACCAATGAGAACACTATTGGAATCAATGTCTAAGGAGAGGTGCCCAAGTAAAGACAAGGGAGAATTCTCAAACTTAGGAAAAAATTTTAAGGTATCATTTTATGATGAAATTTCCTTATGTGAAGCACGCTAGAAATAAGTTTTATAAATTTAGTGTTATTATCATGAAAATACAAAGTATGATAAATCTAAAGATAAATTTAGATAATATCTAGAACTTTTTACCTAAGGATAGGAAGATAAAGAGAGATCTAGGCAAGAACCCTAAGAAAACTACACATGAAATTAAGAATTGAAGATTTATGTCTTGTTGACTTAAGAGGATAAAAATAAAAACTGTGAAAAAATTTTCATAGTGGAAAACTTTCCCCTATTTGCTTCATAAAAAGGCATGAATTATTTTCCTTTCTTTTGTTAACCAAATGGATAAATGGATTTATGAATCCATCCGTGGCTCATTTTTTATATTTTTTAATCTATTCAAATCGGACGAAAAGAAATTTCCACCTTCTCAACTCCTATGTCAATTAAATTTCCCAAACCCAACTCAAAAATCAACTTAGACCTCGTATGACAATGGTTGATGACCCGCGCCACACGGTCAACGACCTTGCTCGAGTAGCTTGGCACAGTTAGTGACCCCCACTATCGGCAACCCCGTGCACAAGGTCACCTCTCATGGTCGCTATACATGGCTCCACACGCGCTAGGTCACCTCGCACTGTTGCTGCCGATGGCCTCGCATGCACGAGGTCTCCTTGCATATAACCCCTTTCCATTGAGATTATTTTTTCTTTTTTCTTTCCTTTCCATCACCTTTCCCTAGGGATTTTTTCCCACAATTAATTCCTTTCCTTCCTTGTTCCCTCTTTTGAAGTAAACATAGGATTAGAGAATGAAAATCAAGTCTTGAGATCAAAACTTAATCAATTGGAGAAGACTCTAAAAATGACAAATGAGATTAGTAGGTCAAAATTACAAAACCTAGGTCTAGGTAGGCAAGAATTATCTAAGGATAAGAAAGATTTAGGTTACAAATAAAAGTCCAAGGTTAGTGTGTCATCCTATCATAGAGTTCCATTTAACTATGGAATAAACTCTAGGCCTAGGAATGGAGTTAAGGTTGTAAGGGAGATCATCCCTAGTATTGACCTTGATGAAACCATAATAACTAAGGCTTCTAAGAAGCCTAGAAGAATCATTAGGAAAGTTTCTAGATAGATTATTCCTAATGAGTATCTAGTACACTCAAAAAGTTTCAATAAGTATTAGTTTCTAAGAGTGTGATCCTTTCACAGTAGATGGGTATAGGGTGTGACAACTTAGATTGGAATAGTAATTAATCCAATCATAGTAAACTTGTTATTTTAGGGTATTTTTAAGGTATAGCGATATCTTGACAATGCAACTTAAATCTTATCTTGGAGGGTTTTAGAACGTGCCAATAAAATTTTGAGTTCTTGAGTTGATCAAAATTGACACAGTATGATAGAATCTAAAGTGTCAAATTTAGAGTTTTTGTATATTCGAGGGAGTTTGTTTGATTATGTCAAATTTTATATTTGGCATAATATTAGATGAAGTGCCTTAGATTGGAGATCTAGATATTTTGTAATTATGCTAACTATGATTAATATATTTGTGATATATGTCATGACATCATGTCATACATGATCTTGCCATGTTAGTCATTTTTTTTAAATTGATACATGTTTTTTTAGAGTGTCGTGTCAAGATCTACATGCATTCAGATGTGATGAATTTATTTTGAAAGTTATGTATTTGACATATATCATGCTCATTTATATGCATTGATTTAATTCCTTATAATTAAAGCAAATGATATTATTTGACATTCTAGGTAGGATGATTAAATTAGAAATGTGTAGACAGATATGTGTAATCCTTTAGTTTAGGAAAGAACCCTAGTACATATCACAAGAACCATAGGATAACTTGTGTGTATTGAGAGATATTAGGTGCAAGTGGAATGTTAGGATGATGAGTTAAATTCAAAGTGATGATTTGATGCATCTAAATGCGCTAAGTTTAACAAAACACATTTTTTTTTGTATTAACCAATTATTGGAAAGCTATTGTACAAGTTATGTACATTTAGCTCATAGATCATGGTTGCAAAATAATTGTGACATAATTGGTACCTGCATTTGGTGTTGCTACAATAAGTCACGACCGGGGTCGATCCCCAGCGTGTGTGCAATACCTTATTGATCACCTGCCCCCTCCCATGTAAAAGGTTACTGTGCTAGGTGAAACCCCTCATGATTTACCTCCCTTCAAGATTGTGTAGGGTAGTTCTAGAAAGGGCCCAGTGTGAGGGTTATCATCTTTTAATGTAATAGTTGAAAAATAATTTTAAAAAATATTTTTAAATTATTTTGATAAATCTTTGTGAAATCTATTTGTTGATAGAAATTATTATTGATAATATTAAAGGCTAATAGTTTCTAACTTTATATCATTCTTTAAAATAAGATATAATTTTTTAGAAAAATATTTTTTTTTTCATGATAGTAGTTGATTTGAGTAATGTTAGTATGCATTTTTTTAGAATTTTTTAAAAATTATAGAATTACTTATGTATTTAGAATTTTAATTTAAAACTATCAATTAAACATCAACTATTTCAAAAAATAGTCCATTATTGTAGTTATGGAGAAGTGTAACAATTGATTGATAGTTATGATTTTGATTGACATACGATTGTTTTAGTCATTTAAACTTATTCTTAATTATTTTAACTATCTTTAACCCTCAATAAATGGAGGTTGATCTATACTACACATACAAGAAGTCCCAAAAATATGAAATCTCTCGCAATAAGAAAATCTCAGATAAATTGAAATATGTGTATCAGTTAACTAATACAATTATCAATATACTAGTTGTTACATTCAACTCAGGTGGAAAAATAATCTCATTTAGATCAAAGTCGATTAGGAGTAGTATCAATATTAAATTAGCTGTGGATAGAATCAGTCAACTAAATGAATACTATTTTTAAGCATAAAATCATAAAATGAGCTAAAAATAAATATAAAAAACTGATGAATCAAATTAGGTAATGTTGAATTTGAGGTGATCGATCCGTCCTATGGAAATTTCCTATTGACCTCCAGGATAAATTAGGAAGTGCTCACGGCGAGTGATTGAAGCTCAGCATTCCTTAGTTGCGAGTTTCATTTAGAGGAAAATCTCTATAAATGCGCTATAGCTAGAATTGGACCGTAAGTATCTGAATGACAACTAGACACTCTTCCATTGCACCCGGGAGCTAAAAATAAACTAAAAATTTTATACATAGTTGATTAATATGCTAGTAATTGAGCGGGGGAACCAACTCTAAAATAAAATCAAATAAAAAAAATTATGATTGAACTTATGAATATCAATTAGCCGGTGTAGTCGATTGATGGGATTGTAACGTTGAAGAAAAGTTACAAGTGAAGTGGTCAAATTTTGACATAGCAAGTGAAGCAATCGACTGAAGGTGTTCAACAGTCAACCGATAAATGTCATCTAGACTCGATCAAAAACTTATAAAAGTTAATTCCAAAGAAGCTTTCATTAGATGGATCTTGGCGTTCTAAGGTGAAAATTATTGTGTTCTAGAGCCTTCAGCTCGGAAAGAAAGAAACAAGTAAGCGAACAAGAACTTCCATTGTTGTAAACATTTTAATATTGCATTGTATTTTTATTATATTTGTGTCTGCTTGTTGTATTGCTTTTGATCAACTCCACCTCCGAAGGGTATCAGAGAAGAAACCAGTAGTACTGCAAGGAGTGATCTACCTTATCAATCATATATCATGGAATAGAAATTGAAAGTTGCAAACCACATAAATCAATGTGTCACTTGTGTTTCTATTTCTTTTTATTGTTTTGAGCTTATTTTTATCTATTCTACTATGTAAATTCATTTTGTAGACAATAACAAAAGAAATCAACAAGCATCTATTCATCCCCTCTAGTTGCACACATCAGTACTGCAATAACTCCCTTTCATTTTCCTCTCTTTTGATAGTTTTCTTATGTAAACATGAATGACACTCACAAGCAAATGTTACACCATATTAAACAAAGTTGGATATTGTTTGATTGATAATAAGCCCAATTGGCAAGCTCACGCAAAAAAAAAAACAAAATTATAAATAGCTCAGCCTGCTCTTAAACTTTGGAAAACACCTCTTCAATCCTCTAACTCAATAATCTTCACTACAGAAGCATCCCCAACCTTTTGACACACCACAACACGATCATGAGACTTGATCAAACCACAGGCCTTACCATAATCCAGTGCCATCTTCAGAATCGACTCGCTGGTTGCACTGGTTGACTCAGCCTGCAGGAACAAAGGCAAAAGTTGAGTTGTTTGCAAACAAAAAATATGCAGACAAAGCTTGCCAAATAATGCAAATAATTTATTGATATTACCAAATCTCTACAAGCAAAACTACCAATACTTTACGTAGATAAGTACATGGTGTGTTATTGATATTGGCATAACTTGACGGCCCTAACTACCTTTATAATATAGCATGGAGCAAGTTTTATGATCAACTGTCAGACTTGCTACCAGAAGCTAGGAAAAATAAGCTATCAAATTTGTGCAGCCATCTAATAAAGAAATGGAATCCTTAGAAGAAAAATATTCCTCCCTGCAGGTAAAAAGAACTTATCGCGGGAGGAATACCAGTTTGATTATAAGTTTCAGTAGGGGAAAAAAAGCACAATAACATAATTTGTACAAGCTGACTAAAAATACTTACAGGGTGGCGAGGATCAGCAAGCAAGGGAAAAAGGCCTCTGACAATGAGAGATTGTTGAGCCTGCCAACATTTTTCACTTCAATTAGTGTTGAGTTAATTATAGTATTAATAACCAATCATCCATTAAACTAATTAAAGATTTCAAAAGGAAACAACACTGATGTATAAAAAAAGTCATAACTTAATAATAGCAAAGAGAAATAAGATTCCCAGGTATCAGTATAGCCTATCTGAAGGCATAATCTGTATTAATAATTTCTTTTTTAAAAAAAATGAAAAGAAGTCCACTAACTTCGAAGGCACCAATCAAACTCCACTTAAGCTGGTTAGTTTTAAGGCGAGGAATGACCACAGATAGCACTGGCATAGTAGGTCTATACTTAGCGATTAACCTATACAAAACATGATAAACACAAAAAACATTAATGCACTAATGAACACAATGGATAAATGAAGATAAACACAGAATTTTTAACGGAAACAGAACCTTGCAGCTCTTCCAGTTGAAGTGAAACAAAAAATAACTGAAGCCTTAACTTTAATTGCAGCACGTACCTGGGGAAATAATTATTTCAATATAACTTAAGAGATAAGCATACTTCAATGGGTAAACTTTGTTATGACAGGAACAAGAAAGAATAGTTTAGCATACAGCTGATGAAGCAATGGACTCTAGGTGGGTCATTGGTTCTCCAACATATTTCACAGTTTTCTTAAAGAACAGATCCTGGTTGAATACCTTCTCAGCCTGCAAAGTTAAATTTTATGATTACAGAAAAAAAAAATTCAATGAACAGGAAGAAGGCAGCAAGAAAGGCACCGAGTAAATAAACAAACAGAGAAGCTATGATGGATGGAATTATAAGAGGGTCAATTCAAATTATTTGACAAACTAATTCATCAGAAAGCTAGAAAATCTATGTACACAAGAAATAGGGTATTGAAAGTTAGGTGCAAAAAGGAATCTTACAAATAAATTATTTATTAAACAACCAAACAACATAAAGAGATTATAGCACCAACAAAAATGATGAGAATGATAGATAAAAAAATGAAGGAATTTTAATAAGTAGTCAGTAGTGAGACCCTAGATGCCCTCATTTCTCCCAACAGGCCAATGTTGCTCCAAATGGTCTCATTTAACTTTGTATAAAAAAGAATCCATTTCGTTCTACATAATAGTATTTGCTGCTCTCATATAAAGCCAGACTGATTGAAGGAAGAAGAGAAAGATAAGCTGACAGCATCTCTCCAGCATGGTTCCATCCTGGTCCAGCAACTATGTTTGCCAACGTCTTATTTCAAGTGTTTGTTTCAGTCACTGTAGTTTCCTGTTATGTGTGTTAAGTTAGTTATATAAGTGGTACCTATGGTTTTAGCTGATCTGCTTAGCTCAGGCTGCTGGATTAATCAGGTATGTAAACTTTTTTTTACTAATATATATTATGGGTAGGAGTCTCTCTTACCTGTACTCCATTCTTCTAAAAAAACAATAACTTCTTTTGGACATGCCTATTACATGTTCATCATGAAGGCTCATCATATCATTTAGGTGATGAGGATTGAAGATCGGCAATAGGTGGAGAAGGTGGCCCAGCAATAGCTTTGCCAATAGTAACATGAATTTTAATTCCCACTGTAAAAACCAAGATAAGGCTAAATCTATTGTGTAGACCACATTCATGGGTATTGCACTGAAAGCTCCAAGAAGAGAACCAGCGATGCCTTGATTTTCCCATTTCTTGAGAATGTGCCAATCATAAACCTGCCTACTGAGAGTTTCTAGCTGAGAAAGTAGATCAGAAGTTGATCAAATAGATTTGGCTGGTCTTTCCTATGCACCCCTAAATGGGATGTGGATCTAGATGGACCTTGGGATGAAGAAGCAACATATCACAGATGAATCTATGGAATTCTGATCTACTTTCTCAGCTAGAAACTCTCAGTAAGCAAGTTTATGGTTGAGAAATTCTCAAGGAATGGAAGAATGCATTGCTGGTCATCTCTCCTCTTGGAGCTTCCAGTGCAAGAATGTGTTCTACATTATAGATTTAGCCTTATCTTGGTTTTTACAGTGGGAATTAAAATTAGTGTTACTATTGGCAGAGCTATTGCTGGGCCACCTTCTCCACCTATCGCTGATCTTCAATCCTCATCACCTAAATGACATGATGAGCCATCAACACCCAGCCATGCCCTCTATCATACCTCAACTTTGCATTGTCCTTTGCTCCACATTTCCCTCCCTTGGTGGCATGCCAAAGTCACACCTTGCTAACAAACTACCAACTAACGACGTTGCTCCCAGGGGTTGCATTCCAACAAAGAATCACTCTAACAATACTGGCATCTTTTGTGAGAGCTGCCCTTCAAGACAGTCGCTACATCTCAGTGTTCTTCTACCACAATAAGTAGTATTTTGGAGCTCAACAGCTCTCCTCCCTCATTCGTCTATTTCCAAGCTTTTGACCCTATTTAAATGGATGCTCAATATTGTCAAGTGGATCCTCATAATGAACCCAACCAACTCTTGTTGTGGTCATGGGTGTGATTAAGTCAACATCCAATAGTTGCATGACAGATAATTCAGCTACTACTTGCAGATGCCACACTTACAACAATGTTTTGTCTCACATAGGAGTGGTGTCTCTCACTGACAAAGTGCAAGAATATTTTAATATTCTTCAAGTGGTAGACTCTCCATTCTCGAACATACTAAGGAAAAAAAGAAAATTAATGCTTGTACATTGTTAGAGGCTGAGAGGAAAATTGATGTTTGAGGAGGTGAGTCACAATTTATTGCACTTGTCATCAACTATCTCCATTAGTGAACAAGAAGTAATTTGACTCAAGATTCATGTGACTGGAAGGTGTACACTTGCTCTGATATGCGCTTAGTTCTTGATCTCAATGTCATAGTGGATGTCATCTTGGTCAAGGGGCAGCGGTCTCCAATTGAATATAATAACATTAAACTACAATTAGAAGTTTTCAAACTTGCTATGGATTTTCATTTAAAAATTAATTGCATGGATTTTCATTTAAAAATTAATTGCATGGATTTTCATTTAAAAATTAATTGCTGTGATTTGGTGTTGCTTCAGGAAACTAAATAAGAGCAATATCACTCACAGGGCATGACTGCTCGAGGTGGTTCAATGTGATGAATTTCCATTGATTTTCTTGATAATTCTGGAAGAAAGACACTTCTTATTGGATAATTTTTATGAGGTCATGGCATATTGGTGAGAGTCGAGAAGGGATTCTTGTACCAACACTTCGGCTAGCCACATCTACTCAAAGGAAGATTGAAATTGTTATCAACTACAAAGTGCATTATGCTATCAAAGTGACTCCTTGACAAGGATTGAAGCCTATTTGAAAGGTTCACCATCTCCCCATTCTATTAAAGAGGCTCAATGAGCATTTCGGACAGCAGCGCAGTTCAGCTGCAGCCTATGCATTTTTTAGGCTCAGGAGGGAGATCAAGGCATGGTTAACTGTTGTATGGAAGTCATAGCTTATGCCGAAGCACCAATTCACATTATGGCTCCTTGTGAATGGTTGGCTACGCACCAAAGACAGATTACCGTATGTAGAAAACAAAATCTGTCCGCTTTGCCAATGGATAAATCACTGGACCATACCTACTTCAGATGCATTGTAAGGAAGGCTCTTTGGGACAAGGTCAGAGCCTAGCTACACATCAGGTAAGATTTAGACACGTCCAAGCGGATGTTGAAGGTTTTCCATTGAAGATTCCGAGGTGATTGCACTTTGACCAAAGCTCGGTATTTAGGCATGTCTTGTATGATTTACTTACTTTGGCAAGTGGGGAGTAGATGTCTCTACAAGGGTGATGCCGCCAACATAGAGAAGATATTTCGAAAGATACAAACACATGTTAGACGCCTAAATTTTCCGCCTTTTAGGCGTCTAACACGTACACTTTACCTTCATCCAAAAAACAAAAAAAGAGGCTCAATAAGTTCTCTTGGACTCAATATTATTTTGGGAAAGGCAAGACACAAGCACTAGTGAGCCAAGGTCCATTAGGATCAAGGAGATTATATTGTTATGTATTTTCACAATACTGCTAATGGAAAAAAGAAAAAAATCTATTTTATGATTAGCCCATAAGTGAAAGGAACCCCAAGGATGAGCTATAACCTAATTTCTCTGGTCACTTCGAGGTTGGCAACACAATAATCTATTGCAAGTGCAATCCTCTCTTTCTCAAATCAAGGTTAATTACTAGCTAAGTAAGTGACACTCAATATCTAAGGTGGAAACTCTCTCTCTCTCATTAAAAAACTAGGAAGCTAAAAGACCAAAACTAGATGATTTTAATGTTGAATTTGTTGGTGCAATCCACCCATAGTAGCTTAACCATTTTATGTTTTGATATTTGAACAATATGTTAGGCATAAGTTTGAGATGATAAGTAGGTCAAGATTAGTCAAATATTCGACATTGGATAAAGTTCAAGTGGGTCAGAGAGATTAGACACTTAGCAATTGAGAAGTCCAATAAGTGTTGGCTAATAGCTGTTGGCAATGGAAAGTCCAACAAGGAAGTTGACAAATGAAGAAGTTCAACCATTCTTGGCAGTGGAAGTCCATGTAGGTCGACGAGGACTAGATGCTTGACAGTGGAAGTCCTACTAAGTTAAAGAATATTAGACAGAATAAGACAAGTAGGTCTAGAAGGATTGGATGTATAGGGTCATAGAAGCCCAAGCAGGTCAAAGACGACTAAATGCTTAGAAAATGAAGAAGTTTTAGAGGAGTAAACTTTAACCAAGAAATGAAGTTTCTGTAGCATGAGGTGACTTCTTGGCAAATAAGTCTAGAAGAGATGGAATCTCTTGGCATAGAAAGTCCTTGTTGGTTGAGGTCAACCGAATAATAGAAAAAGATAAAGTCTAGTAAATAGAGATTGAGTTGTACTAAACAAAAAAGAAAGTCTCAAAGACATGTGATCTCTTGGAACGACACAAATTCAGTCTTGGTATAGGTCGAATCAGAGTGTCAATCATGACCGATGTAGAGAAGCAGTCAACTAATGAACCTGAAACTACAAAGTTGTGGTACGATTGAATTCAGAGTTACAACAATCGACTGATATGCAGTCAACTGATGGAAATTCAAAGTTGCACCACCTCTTGCTGTGCCAACAGAACACAATTTGAGCTACTTCATATCTTTAATGATTTCTAAGGTAAAGTCCAGCTAAGCTATTTGAATTACTTTTATATCTCATTGGTGCCAAATTTAAGGGGGGCACTCGAGGCCCAAGGCACTTGAGCATATCCTCATCAGGTTTTATCAAAGTTTTTGTACATGCACCTATAGGAGATGATTTCATTTCTAACTAGGAATCATCAGTTGCTTTTATCTAAGGTCGCAATAGCTTTGGAAACTACATCGTGTGAGTGAAGCATTACGATAACAAAAGTGAATTTAGAGAAGGCATTTGAGAATGTCCATTGGAGATCTCTTATTCATGTGCTTGAGCTCTATAGTATTATCTCAATTGCGATAGTTCTTTTCAATGGAAAAGTTCAACAATGGTTTCCCTATAAGTAGGGACAAAATTAGGGTAACCCCTTATCCCCAAACCACTTCATTTACTTTCGGATGCTTTCAATTGGATATTATAGAGAGGGAACTCCTTGGGCATGTAGACAAAGTTGCAAGATAGTACTCTATGCTAGGTGTGCAGATGCTACAGTATGTGGACGACGACACCTTTCTCTATTCAAAAGCTGATCATACAGCCTCAAGGAACTGAACTTACTGATACCATCTATCAATCTCTTCAGTGAGCTCTGGATCAATCATTCAAAATCTTTTTTCTTTAAATTTAGCATAGCCCCTTGTAAAAGAGAGGATTTAGCTTGAAGCTTCAAGTGCCAACTTAAACCTCTTCCCATTGATTGCCTAGATTTTCAGTTGGGACTCAAGAAACCTAAGCATAAACTTTGAGACAGGATTCTTTCTAGGGTCTCTTGCCAGGTTGCACTCTAGCAAAAAGGACCTCATATCTATTAATGATTGGCTCACTTTATTGAATTGCAACGTCACTTCGTCAATTTTGTACCCACCTAAAGTCTACTAGACGCAGACTTGGGTGCTTAAAAAGGTTAATCATGATAGACAGGAGTATTTTGGACATCTCACTCCACTCAATTACCAAACATCTTCCCTCTTGGGACTTCAAATACTGTCCCACTTACATTGGAGGCCCTGGGGTCTTATCATATGTTACTACAATGAAGCGCTGCTTTGTAGATAGTGGTTTATTTGGGTTGCCTCCATATCTCCCCTGGTGCATGATTGTTTACACATTCTACTTCTCCTGTGGTTGGTTGCAGACCATTTCAGAACAAACTCGCTCCTTTTCTTAGCATTCTATCTGGAAATTTTGAGACTTTTCCCAATTGAGTATCAGATTCGAGATAATGCACTCATGCCTCGCTTTGCTTTAGCATGATGAATGGCTTGAAATCTTGTCCTGAGTACTGTACTCCTAAATGTATTTGACTATTTTCACGAGAAGGATGCTCTTGGAGAAACTTACTTGTTCCAGACCTACATTGGTATAAGTTTTGTACTAGCTGATCTCCAATAGCAGCTTTGTGTAGTTTAACAGTGGAGATTCCTTCAAGGTGCATCTGCTAATTGCTTCTGGCAGTGGACAAATTTTCAGCAGTCCTTGGTAAGTCTGATTGTAATGAACTATAATTTTGAGCTCTTGGATGCCTATTAGAATCAAAATTCTAGATTAGTTTGTGATACATAACAAGAAAAATAAGAAGATTCAACTGGCCCGGGGAGGAATGATCTTGCTTGATTATATATTATTATGTATTGTGCATTGATGATGGCTATGAACACGATGAAAATTGTGTACATCTCTTTATTTTTGGCAAGGTGGTGATGGAAGGTTGGAAACTATTGAAGGAGGTCTTCCTCACTTACAAGAAGGAACCATTCACTTTGGAGAATTGGGAAGACTGGACTGGGCATCTATCAAAGTCAATCTGTTGGACTGTAACTACCTCTGCCCTAGCTTGGATGCACACTGTTTGCATAGCCCAGTGTGAAGCTTTTTTTGGAGCCATGGTACTAAGTCAAACTTGCACTGAGACAAGCTATTAAGTTGACATTGAAAGCCTGTCAGCCATTATTTTAGAGATACGACTTCAAGCATGTATCAACTCAGTTCTCACTGCTATGGATTTGCATAATGGCCAGCAGAGATTCTTTGGACTAGAAGCGGTTTACTGCTGAAGTTAGCTGGTTCATGTTTTGTTTCCTCTGTGGCTCAGTGAACCTTCAGAGGATGAGGAATTATTAAGCACAGCTCATGATTAGCTCACTGGTATACCACTCCAATCATGCAATTGGCATGATTAACTCCTAACTATTCTGCTACATTTTTCCTCAGAAGAAGCTCAGGAACTGTAGAGCTCCATTACCAACCTAACATGCACGAATAAACCATATACAATAAGTTGTCTGAAGTAAGGTCAATGCATACACAACTGCAAGTCCGTCACATCCATGAAAATGATGATTGGGTATGTGATTTCAGATTGTCCTAACTTAGTTTCTTCTTAGTCTGCCATTAATAACAATACAGAATTCCCTATATAAGAAACAATATGTGAAATGCTCACCTCATAGCAGATTCTACCAACGGTTGAGATAGTCTCAACAGGGTACAATCCTCGAAGGGTTTCAGCACCCAAAAGTATTGCATCACTTCCTGGAAAGAATCAAATTTCTTTCATCAAAATTTCTTGATAATCTTCATAAAATAAATCAATAAATGCATGCAGCCTCGAGCTTGGCTCAAAATGCTGCTCAAAGCCATGAACAAAACTAAGAATAATTTCCTAAGAAATAGAATGTACCATCAAGAATTGCATTAGCCACATCAGTTGCTTCTGCACGAGTTGGTCTCAGGTTGTCAGTCATGCTGTCAACCACACGAGTAACAACTGCTGGCTTGCCAGCCATGTTACACTTATATACAGCTGCCTTTTGGAACAGAAATACCTGCAAATAAATCTCCTACCATAAGATTCCACACAGTTTATTTCTCCGTTTGCTCAATGAACTGTAGACTAACAATGAGATCTTGTAACAATAACCAAGGAAAAGGATATGATCCTTCAATTTGTATGCATGCATTTCTTTATGAAATTAATGGGATATAGCTAACTACCACCTGAAGTGGTGAATTTTTCCAAATTTCACTCAAAGTAATGTGGTATAAGAAGGCACCCTAACACACCAATAATAGAGAAGAAAATTCAAAATCTACTATGATGTGTACCAGTGTCCCGCCTGCTCGTCAGCAGGTGGAACGAGATGTTTCACCCATCAACCCAATACAGCACAAGATTTTAAACCATGTCCAAGGAAGTATTTAATAAGAGCAAACATCCATAACAATGGAAGACATTTCTACCCAATTAAAATCCCGACCTTTTAGATTATACTGAACTATATGGCAAGAAAAGAGAATCAAATGTGTCATCTATCATCAAATATCTTTCTATAAACTTTTATATCTAAGTTTTAAAGATAGTTTGACTGTTTCGAATATTATGATATCGACTGACTCAAGAAGATTCTACCTTCTCTTTTGGGATATGGGGAACTACCTTCAAACATGGTATTGGTGAATCGATGAAGGAATCCAACATCATCAATACCCTCTGAGTTAAAGGATGTTTATTTTATTTACACTACCCCTTCATTGACTTGTTAAGGTTGGATCGAGCATTCATATTTGATTTATTTTCATCACCACCACCTTCAATGACTCGGTAAAGTCTCCTTCGCTTTTGGAAACACTAAAAACTTGATCCAAACTTGCCACAAACACTCAAAAACTAAGGTGCTACTCAAACACCAACTGAGAACCGAGATGCTATTATAACACATTTTTACTTCCAACTCGGGAGGGAATCTAACATCATCCCTCCTTCAAAAAGTGTAACTAGCAAAAAAATAGGCAATTTTTCTTTAAAAAGGAGCTTTATAATTAGTTGACTCCACCAAACAAAAGCAAAAAGGGGCACATCTTCTAGTCAACAAGCACAAGACTTCCATCCATATGACAAATGATAGGAATGTTTAGGCTAAGTGAAGTCTAGCTAATCTTCCCACAATCTATTTGAGTTGTGAAGTCCATTCCATTCATACTTTCAAGTCTTCAAGCTATAGTTTATACTTACGAAAAATAAGTAACGTAAGATTTTAGTTTATCGTAAAAGTAACAAATTTTTCAGTATATATTAGAAAAATACAAATTTCTATATTTGCTTTCATCTTTTTCAAAAGATATTACAATTTATCTCAAATATTTCATATGTTTATTAAGGTAATCATCATATTAGTTATAATTTATACACATGTTATCAACCTACAATAATTAATAGATAGAATTAATATTTGGAAAACTTCTTCAAATTATTAATAATCTTTATTAAATAATAATATATTAAATTATATAACCAATATTTTATTAAATTAGACTTAATTATTATATAAAAAAATTAAACAATAGACTATTGACAATATTCCAATTGTACAAAAAAATTCTAATTATATTGAACTAGAAAATTTAATAATTACACTATTAATAATAGATTTAGAACAATTAAAATATTCATTTAGTAATTATTAAATTCTTAAACTACAAAATGCTAATTGAAACATAGTATTTAACTATAAAAAAAATAAATTATTAAATTAATGCATTATATATTTTATTTGAATCAACATCACTAAATCATACAAAATCTGTCTAATTATATTATATGACTATTTCATAATAATTAGATTTAGTATTATTAACAAGATATAAATAATGAATTCCTAAATTAGAGTATTAAATTACTAATTATAAATAAAAGACATAAAATTAGTTTAATTATGTTTTTTCTAAAATAATTTACAATAATAAAATAGATACATATTAGGAAGGATTTGATTTGGCAGACTTTTGAATTCCAATTGTTGAAAAACAAATTTGAATGTTTATTATATTTTATTTTGATCAGTAGTTAATTAACTGAGAATATTGCATTTTCTAATTTATTTGCTTTATTTAGCTTAGCCAATTAACTAAGATTACTATTCTTTTTATTTGTCTATTTTATAGTTTTCATAAAGTCCAACTTGTAAAAGTAGTGTTATGTCAATGTAAGAATCATCTTGCAATTAATGAAACTTCCAATTGTCTCTCACATTGCCTTTTTTGTGAGATTTTTTCTCTCGATGTTTGTTTATCTTGTTTATCCATTGAGTTACATCACTTAGCGTTACAGGCAGAATTCCTAATTCAATCTATACTTAGTTTCACATCTTTCTTGTCCTGAAGTTCTCTCCTCCTGCATAATAACCCCCATAATAGATAGATCCCAACTCAACCCAAGCCCAATTCTACCACTAATCTAATGTCACCTTCGCCCACCACCTAGCCACCACTTTCACTGTGAAGATCCCAACAGCATCTCACCTAGACATTTCCCAACTGCTTGAACCATTCTTCACCATTCACCCTGTCACCACATTAATGTTGATCTCTAATGTTCTCATACCAAATCAAGTCGAGTTGTGACTTCTATTGGTGCAAGCAACACCAGCTGATCAAATCAATATTTTTATCTATGACAAAGTGTTTAAAGTTAGACACTAGATGTTCTAATATATTGTTGAGTATGCAAGCATAGAAAACTTGACAAGAAAAGTCCCGATGGGTTAAGGTGACCAAATGCTAGGGGAAAAAAGTCCCCAGTGAGTTAGGGAGACCATACACCAAGCAAAGGAAGTCTTGGTAGATCAAGGAAATCACACTAAGTAGGGAAGTCTCGGTGGGTCAATAAGACCAAACACTATACAAGGATCGACAGACCAGACATTTGGTATAAGTGCAAATGGGTTGACGAATCATACATCAAACAGAGGAAGTCCAGAAGGGTCCGACGTCAGGTAAGGTAAGTCCTGGTTAACCAGACAAGGTAAGTTCAGAAGAGGACCTTCTAGCAAAGAAGGTTGTGAGGGAGTGTATCTATACTTAGGATGTTGGTAGTCCTGTACAGCTAAATACTGACCTAACTAAGAAACCAATAGGAGTTTCACAGTAAAGGTCAATAAATAATGAACTAAACTTCTCTTTTGGTTAACTGGTTTGTGAGGTTCTTAACTGAACTTGTCTTGGAAGACAAGTCTTGGTTACTCACACATAATTACTTATATTATCTATGTTGTTTGGACTAACTTTGTGGTGCAGGAAAAGTTAGACTCCCAAGCGACCAGATAGAATTTTCTATCGGCAGAAAGATTCGGCAATCTCAAACATGGCTCGAATGAGCACAAAGCTCGGTCAGATGTTGACATAACAGAGGTTAGACCTCGATTAGCTGATGTGGCAGAGATAAAAATTGGATAAGCTGATGTGGCTGCATTCGAGCAATGGAAAGTTGAGTGCATGACAAAAAAAACGATAACCAAAGTGAATATATAATGAATATGGACGAAAAAGATGGAGTAGGATGCTTTCGGTCAGACAAA
The DNA here is from genome assembly GCF_018446385.1 of Zingiber officinale. Taxonomy (NCBI): domain Eukaryota; kingdom Viridiplantae; phylum Streptophyta; class Magnoliopsida; order Zingiberales; family Zingiberaceae; genus Zingiber; species Zingiber officinale. The sequence goes on along the minus strand of NC_055997.1, from coordinate 133,352,413 downwards.
TATGGTGATTAAGATGATCGAAAATCAGATAATCACTGAGGAACGAGCATTAGAGAAACTACGGCATGAACCTTCAGAAATCAATTCGCAACATCTCAGTATCAATTCGCAACTAAAGCAACTCAGAAATATACTCGTGCTCATCCAAAAAGCTCTTCGTAAGGCAGTGCAGCAACAGTTCACTATATTTGTTGTTTATTTAACTGTCTTTTCAAGCCTACCTATATTTCTTATTTAACAAATTGTGCATTATAATTATTTATTTGAAGGGGAGCCTTGGCGCAACGGTAAAGTTGTTGCCATGTGACCAAAAGGTCACAGGTTTGAATCCTGGAAATAGCCTCTTGCAAAAAGCAGGGTAAGGCTGCGTACAATGGATCCTTCCCCAGGACCCTGCATGACGAGAGCTTCGTGCACCGAGCTGCCCTTTAGAATTATACAAAGGTTTGTCCACCTCTAAAGAGTTTTTCAAAAAGGAGACAATGTAGTGGTGATCTATGAGTAGGGGTGAGCAAAAGTTCGGTTAAATCGAATAAACCGATCAAACTGACCGATTTTAAAAATTCGGTTCAATTTATTCGAAAATTCTATTTTTTTCTCCAAAAAATCAGTTAATTCGGTTCGGGTTCGGTTTTGAATTTTTTTATTCGGTTAAACCGAATAGACCAAATTTTTGAACCAAATCGGTTTTTTACACCATAAATTTTAGACCGAACCAAATTTTTATTAAGTCAAACCAAATTTTTATAAAAAATCGGTTTATTCGGTTTGTTCGGTTCGGTTTGTTCAGTTGTATTGAAAATTCGGTTCGGTTCGATTTTTATCAAAAATTGCTTCGGTTCGGTTTGTTTGAAAAAAAACGATTTCGTTCAGTTCGGTTAATTCGGTTCGATTCGATTCGGTTTTAACCGAATACTCACCCCTATTTATGAGGAGTGATCCACGTAACGGATCAGGCTATGAAATAGGAACCTTGGGATTTAGAGCCACGTTAAATACATGTGTCACTTAGCTATCACTTTCATTATTTGTAATTTTATTTTCTGCTGCATTTTTAACTCTAGTCCAATTAATATTCAAAATCGTTATTTACCCCTCTCCCCTAGCCCCTACTCCCTGGCGACCTTGACGATCCTACAACTTCTACATAGCGAACTCTATCTTTGCGGCTCCTCTCTGATTGAATCCCAAATACCGATTAAATCCAATTTGATCAAAAACCAAAAAGAGTTAAATAATGAAAAACCTCTTTCTTTTTGGATTTTAACCAAGGATCACTTTTTTCTTTGGAAAGAGATTCAGCTTAGTTAAGGACTTTGTAGCTCAAATTCAGCAAAAGCAAGAGGCTCGTCTCAACTCGGAAACTTCTTTCCTTCGTTAAATTTTTTATTTAATTTAACTGATTTAGTTAATTTGTGTATATTTACTCATTTGTATCAAGTCATTTGTCTATACCATCTATTTCTACAATTCAAAAAAAACTATATTTGTCATTTTCTTTTCTAAAAATTCAACATCATCCTTTTTTTTTTGCTTGGTTTTCCTATTAGTTTCCTTAATTTATTGCATTGCTTAGTTTATAATTTTCTTTATTTGTCAAATCTCCATGTTGTCCATAACTGAGAGCTTTAACTATTTAGGATTATTTTTGAAAAAGGATGGCAGAATTGAGAGAGATGTCTTACACAATGTGCAAAAGGCGATACACTCGCCTGCAGCGCTCCTGTAAGCCCGCCTCGGACCATCACAAAGGAGGTAAATCATGATAACTGAGAGCAGATAGATGGGAGGGTGAGTTTTCCTGGGTGCAAGGATTTATTCAGAGATGTCTTACACAGAATACAAGCAGGATAGTTAAAATGGAGATGAGCATCAGGTGTTCTTTGTGATTGTAAAGTACCTCTAAGACTAAAAGGAAACTCTTACAAAACAGCGGCTAGACCTGCTATGTTATATAGAGTTGAATGTTGGGCTATGACTCGAGCATATAAGCAGAAGATAAGAATTACATAGATGAGAATGTTAAGGCAGATATGCGAACATACAAGGATGGACAAGATAAGAAATAAAAATATTACAAAGAGTCAAGATTACACCTATTGAGGGAAAATTCCGGGAGACACATTTAAGATGGTACGAGCATGTAGACGACCAATAGATGATCCAGTTAGGCGATGTGAAACTATGACAAATGTACACATCAAACAAGGAAAAGGATGACAAAAAAGAACTTGGTTAACAATAATAAAATAAAATTTATTTAAATATAAATGATGATATAATAGGGGATAGAGCTCAATGACGTAGAATGACCCATATAGTCGAACCCACCTAGTGGGATAGGGTTTGGTTGTTGTTGTCGTCATCAAACCTCCATGTTGACAACAATGAGATACTACACTATCAAAGAGGTGAGTAAGTGAAAGACGAGCTTAAGCCCTTCCGATTAAGAATAAAAAACCTAGAATGACTTTGGGATTATTCTCCTAGAAAAATTAACAAATTAGCGAATAACGAGAGTCCTAAAGTGGGTAGTTCATACGACTCATGTAGCCTTATGACCATCACCTAGCATCAATCACATTGTGATCATTATTTTGCTCTAAAAGATCACATTTCGAACACTCATACTCAACTTATGCCTAGACATGAGTTTGACACTATCCAATTAGTTAAGCTTTCCCTAACTTTGATGGTCATCTAGATCTAAATGCATAACTCAATTGGGTCACTAAAGTTGAAGACTACTTTAACTAATACAACCTAATCGATTAGTTTGACACTATGTTGCGATAGAAGTCAAGCGCATCACAACCTAGAAATGAAGTGTAAGTTGATAAACAAGTATGTTTTGACATGCTTTATAAATTCACAATACATTATGTTGATCAACTTGAAGTAATCATCCCTAAGCATAATTGAATACCAAAATACGTTTGAAGACTTACACATATGTTGCAATCCTAAACTATACTCTAAAGAAACTTGATCCATTTCATTATTGGCCTTAAGCCTAAAATTCAACTACAGGCCAAGGTTTGGCCTAACCTCGAAAAAAGAGGCTTACCATAGTGTCATACCAATCAAATAATTTTTAAGTCCTTCCACCTTTCGACCATCGAGTCCTCCGAGAAATAATGCACCTCCTTATAGGGCATCCACACAATCAAGAAAACACATTGGCTCGTCTTGACCAAGCAAGTACCCCTAGGGAACCTAAGAACTTCAACCCTCACATATGATAGAATGTTATATCTATTTTCACAAGGGCCACATAGCATCTAAATGCCCTCATCAAGTTCAAGCCTTAGAAACCAAAGGCAACCGTGAAATGAAGTAGAATACTTCCCAACTCGAGGTAGTGATGATGATGAACACGGAGAGACAAGGTTTGTGAGGAAGAGACTCTAGAGTCTAGACCTTCATGTAGTACATTTCACCTTATCCACGACCACTACAAACAATTTGCCAAGATGCACTAGCATCTTCTGTACCTATACAAAGTGTTGTAATAAACCTTGCAAGATCATTATTAATTGCGAAAATTATATGAATGTAGTTTCCACACAAGTCCTTACTAGGATTTAGGCCACGCCCAAACCACACTTAAATCTTATAAGGTGGCATGGATAAACGAGATCTCTCTTCCTACTACATAGAGATGTTTGGTCCCTATCAAGATAGGTCTATATAATGATAAAATATGAAGTGATGTTCTTCCTATATATATTACCCATATCATCCTTAGTCGACTCTGGTTGTATAATCTCTTTTTACTTATTATGGAAGAGGAAACACTTCTTCAGGTACAATGAACAAAATATTTGGTTGTACCTAACTAAGCTTAGAGAGACCAAACCCAAACCCAAGCCACCAATCAAGAGGAGTTATCCTTCAAAACAACCCCTTCTCATTCTCAAACAATCTAAATTTGAGGAAGAAAGAAAGGACTCTGTAAAATACCGGAAAAATGACGAATAATGATAAGGGAATTTTCCGAAATTTTTAGAAATTTTTCGGAGCTCGTATGGACGAGTTTACGGAGATAAAAATGGGGCCCGGGGAAAGCCTGTTTGGGTTACCCCATTTAAGCGAGGAAAAGTTGGATTTTCTTTTCTTTTTCTTTAATTCCTTTTTCTTCCGTTTCCTCCCGTGCATGTGCCCTAACCTCCTCGTCGCGAGCCGTTTCCCTAAGCCACCATTTCTTCTCCTCTTTCCTTTTTCTCCCGACGCCGATCCCACCTCTTCCCCTTCCTCTCGGCGCCGACCACCTATTCCTCTTCTCCCCCAAGCCGATCGGTTTCCTCTCCTACACGAACAAAGCCTCGGCAAAAAGGTAGAAATCGAGCGTTCTCCCTTCTTCCCTTAGTGTTGCAGCCGACGCTGATTCACTGCCCAAGTGTCGACGACGCTCGAGCCCCGCCGGCCGAGCCCTTCGCCCGATCGCCTTCAGCCACTTTCTCTGGATCGTCTCCCTTGTGTGAGTGATCTTCGGCCGGAAGAGGGTGTTCCCGACTCGGAGGGTTCTGTCGATCCACCGCCGGCGCACTTGTGCCCTAGTTTTGCCATGTCCTCATTTTTCTTCCACCAGAGGACAAGTCTTCCTTCATCTTTGTGGTGGAACATCGTGATGTCGTCGATCACCATAATGCTAGATCTTAGCTGTTGATGGCAAATTAGTCAGCTAGCAACACCTCTCCACTGATCACGGCGGTGCTCTACTGCCTCCTGCCACTATAGAGGTAAACAATTAAACCTAGCAAAGGATTTGGGTACTGGATTTTAAAGTGGTGTTGGTTAGGGCAATTGTGTTGGATGACGATCGTCCAATTTCCTCTCGGATTTGATAAGAGATGTTTTACTTCATCACAGCTGCACTGGAACTATCCACCGAGATGTGCAAATCTGATTTGGTGAGATTCGGTTTGTTAATTTCTCATATGTTTGATAATTGATGCTTACTAATATGAGATGTTTATGAATGAACTAGTTTTAGAGTTGGCTAAGTTTGGATTGATTTTGTGTGAAGCAAAATCCTCATTGGAAGGTGAAATGGTTTAAGATTTGCTTAATCTACTTGATTATGGGTTAAAGATTTATTTATTGGTTGACATCTCTAGTTGATTAGTTCAAAGATATCAACTATGAAGGAAGGCTAAGATTATCAAATAGAATTGAACCATAACTTTCTAATCGGATTAGGATTTGGTTTAGCTATTTTTGTTATAATGAAACTTAGCTAAATGGTACGATTTATGAAAGGACTTTGACTCGGGACGAACACTTCGACATAGCGATTGATAGCTCGATCTACATTGGAGGCGGGTACCTCTTGACTTATCTTTTATGATATTGTCATTTGGATATGCATAGTATTTTATAGCTACAAGCAATGATCATGTTGCCTTTGGTATGTCACAGTTTGATACCTATAGCATGTTCTGTTTTGTCGCTTGTTATGTATCCATGTTTATACCTTGTGATTATTGCCATAAGTACCTTAGTTCCTAGAGTAAGTGACATACCATGCTTTATTGAGTTTAGGACTAGACTCTGGATTTTTATTATCTGACATGTGTATCTATATTTTTATATCATACCTGATCTGTGTACCTAGACCTTTTGCTTTGATCCATGTACATTGCTGGTACATATTTTATGGAGGCGGATATGTTCAGGACCTAGGTTGTTATACCATAAAGGGTATGTATACCCTAGATCTGTGGATTTGACTTATTTGTACTAGGGTACACATTTTTACATATATATATGTGGATTTGGTTCAGGATCTTGTCATGCTTAGTTTCATGCACCATTCGCATGATTACATGCTGCGTGATAGGCTGCTCCATTATTGTAGAGCATATCGCCGGTTTTTGGCTCCGTTGGTCCGCTCGTGGGTAGCGTGACGCAGCGTGTTTTGTTTGGCTCCGCTGGTCCGCCATGGGTAGTGTGACGTGGTAAAGACGTCAGGATCCCTCCCGTCGTGGTGTCGGAGATGAGAGTATTACGCTCCCCACTTATGATTTGGGGTAGGAGTATGTGTGTACTCGACAAGATCCCGTCCATTCGGTCACTCATCGGGAGCAGTGACGCCAGAGTGCATGGTTCCCACTCGGCCTCACCATCGTGTGTGAGATGGTAGACTCAGGGGTGACCATGTCATTGGCATCATATGCATTTATTGCATTTATTTGCTTGTGTTTGCTGCACTTATATGCTGCATTTTGGTGGATGCATTTGTTTGACATGCATACAGGAGGTATATTGTGTATCTGGTTTGACGACCCTTTTGTTCTGGATAGGAGTTCCTGGTGAGTACAGCTTCCTCAGTTACCTTTCAGTTTTGCATATTTCCTATATATGATTAGGAAGCTGTACTCCATGTTTATTGCTGTTAGATATATCTTACTAGGCATGTCTATTGGTATTCGCTGAGTTGTTGAACTCACCCCCGTGGACACTATCTCTTTTCAGGTACCAGGTTGGTTATGATGTCGCTTGGAGTATCCTGGCTGTTGGTCCCATGTCACCTCAGAAGATCTGTCTTCGCTGTTGTCCATTTATACTTTAGTAATTTGTATATCTAGCTTGTGTTTCGGTTTTGTTTCCGGAGTGGTGTTTTGTGGTGTGGTGTAAGCCTAGCCGGCTAGCATGACATGTATTTTGGTTTTCTATCATTTTTCTGCTGTGTTTTGGATTTTTGTTCCAGGCGAGTGGGCTGATGATATAAACTGCGTGGATGACTTTGTGTTATATTTTTATTACTGTTATTGTTCTGGCCGTGTTGGCCGAGGTATATGTGGCCCTGAGGGCTTTGTATAAATGTTTCAAATTGTCACCCGTACAGGAGAGGTGCTGCCGAAATTTCTTCGGACAGGGACTTCCTCGGGACGTGACAGACTCAGTAGCGATGACAGCCTAGTGGCTAAGGTCATAGTCAACTCTAATGACTCACCGAGAGGTTAGGACAAGAAATCTTAGATGAATTCACAAGCATAACTCTTGAAGAGTTACCTCCTGAAACCCCTATAGAGCACTAATCTAAATAGACAAACCGAGGGCCTTCGATTAAAAAAAAGTTTTATTGTGGAAAACATGAGTACCTATTATTGCATCCCACAAATTTTCAAATAAAGGTTGTGTTGGTCCAATGCTATGTATTAGTCTGATCCCACTCTCGTAGTCCATATTCTAGTATCTTCCTTTAGCTTCTTTCTTAAGATCTTCGTGGACATCTCTCTAAAATCTTCTTTATGTTTCTACCATTTATTTTTTAACATTCTCATTGTGTAAATGTTATAGTATTGCTTTTATTAAAAAAATAAATATGAATTTCTAAGAAGCAATGGACCTATTTACAAAAATGTCAATTAATAACTTAATCCCTCGCCTCCCACGTATTATTAGTTTTCTCCCCTCTTGTGATTTTGCCCAGCAATAAGACCCATGGCCCTCTCTTCCTTGTCGGTGCCTCGTTTTGTTTATTCCCTTAATACCTTCCTCCCATAGTTCTCCAAAACCATGAAGGTTCCCATGGGTCCTCCCCCTCCTCAAAACCAAAATCCACCACTCCAATTCCTGCGCCTTCCTTTCCCTAGTCTCGTCATCGTGCTGGTGTTGAAGCAGCTACTATGATCAGTGATGACCTCCAATTGAACCCTCCCAGAGGTCTTGGTGTATTTTAAATTACTGCTATCTACAAAGGCAGAGATAGAGATATATTTCTGAACTATGGTTGTAATTTTACAACATGAAGAATGATAAATACGACTTTTATTGCCCAGCCATAGTCTTTACTCCTTTAAAGCCTATTACATCTGCACATGGTAGTTCTGGTGGTCATCCAACTACATTACAGCCATAAGTGCATACATGGACATAACCTATTGCTTTGTTGTCTCCAGCCACACCTTGGGCTGCTCAACCACCTATTACATCAACAACGAGTCATAGATTGTGGAGTAGGAACGAGGATTCTAAACCATATAAATGCCTTATTAGAGATTGTGGTATGCTTGCATTATGTTTGTTTTTATTCTGTTGCACTAACTCATACATAACCTTGCTAGGCATTAGCAATAGTAGTGACTGCTGAATTTGTCCAGCACTCTACAACTTTGCTAGGAACATCAGCCACAAGAACAACAGTATCACCATCCATTTTCAGTAACGGGAAGACAGTCACAACAGGCCAAAGTGCTCAACTCATAAAGCCAATCACACAAGATGAAGTTAGGCAAGCCTTGTTCAACATAGGTGATGACAAAGCCCAAGACCGGATGGGTTTGATGCTATGTTTTATGGGCCTAGAGTGTGATCCAATCTGATTTCTACTAGCAATATCATAATTTTTTCAGACCGGCAAGCTCCTCAAGGAATGGAATCACACCCTTATAGCATTGATTCCCAAAACTTCACATGCTACCACAGTGGGAAACTTCAAGCCAATATCCTGTTGTAATGTTTTTTATAAAGTCATCTCCAAAATATTGGCAAGTAGGATAGCTGAAATAGCAAGGGAATTATTACATCCATCCCAAGCTGCTTTTGTTAAAGGGAGATGTATAGTTGAAAACACCTATCTAGGCCCAGAGCTGCTCAGGAGATACACAAGAGGATCTCACCCAGATGTATCCTCAAAATTGATTTGCATAAGACATTTGACTCGGTTCATTGGGGCATACAGGAGGTGCTACAAGGCTTGGATTTTCCCATACAATTTGTATCCTGGATTGTGGAGTGCATTACATCAACATCATTCTCAGTCAGCATCAATGGAGGAGTCTATGGCTATTTTACAAGAGCAAGAAGACTAAGGTAAGGAGATCCACTCTCACCATATCTATTTCGCTTGTGATTAGAATTATTCTTCAAAATGATGCAACAGGTTGCTTCAGGGCCGGACTTTAATACCCATTCCTAAATGTGCATCCCAGCAACTCACTCATCTTACTTATACTGACGATCTTCTACCCCTTGCACGAGGAGACCTACCATCAGTGAGGACCTTGACCACGTGCCTGGACAACTTTGCAAGCATGGCTGGATTACTCACCAACCACATGAAATCAAGGATATACATAGCAGGGATTGATGAGCAAACTAAGGTCAATCTTCTACACTTGATAGGCTTTCAAGAGGGAGACTTCCCTTTCAAATATTTGGGAATTTTATTAGCTACTGCATACTCTGAATATAGCCCACTAGCACTCTTTCATTTGCAGGATCAACTCATGGCCAAAGAATAGCACCTCCTACATAGGGAAGCTACAACTCATCCCATCAATTTTACAAGGAGTGGAATGTTTCTGGTTATCAGCCCTCCCACTACGACACGATCATAGACGATATTCATGTAGTGTGTCATAGCTTCATGTGGACAACAAGCATCCACCCATCTCCTAGATTGAGATATGCACACCCATGGAAGAGGGAGGACTAAGGAATCTCAAAGCTTGGAACAAGACACTATTATCAAAGGTTCTTTGGCATATTCAAGACAAGCAGGACTCACTCTGGATCAATGCATACATCACAACTACTTGGCACGAGCTAATATATGGATATTTCAAATCAAGAGCAAGGATTCACCATTGATCAAGAAGCTACTGCTGATACGAAAATGGTTAATACTCACTCAGAGGCAGCACAAAGATTAGTAGGATGGTTTGTAGGGGAAGTCAGAGGAGTAAGCAAGGCTTATGATTTCTTCATGCAACCAGGACTGAAGAAGGCATGGGCCATCATGGCATCAAAGCCCTATATCCAATCAAGCCATGCATTCGTTGTTTGGTTGCTTGCATATGGGAGACTCCCAACTAGAGAGACAACCTTAAGTAATGGAGAAGGCATGCACCTTTTGTGGGAATGATCAGGAGACACAAGAGCACATCTTCTTCAGATGCCCCTGTGGTTGAAACTCTTTAGAGGAAAGTTAGATGGTGGCTCCGGATGCACCAGGAGATGTCCATGTATAAGAGGATGCTTCAGGTATTCGAACAACAGTGCCGAGCGACTCATGTTTTGACTAAAGCTCGGCACCTAGTCATGTCTGCTTTGGTTCATCAAGTAAAGCAAGCTAGGAACTGCAGCCTGTTTGAGGGGGAAAGGATTGATATTGTGAGCACTTATAAAAAAGTACAAATACATGTATATCAATCCCTAAACATCGACATGAAAAGTTATTCACAGTCATTACACATTATTTTAGGTGACATTATATATTTACCTTTCATCAAAAAAATATATATATAAGAAAATAGTAGTTTAGAATTTGCATTTGTAGATGCAATCATATTCAACCCCCTTTAACTTATCTAGTTAATCGATCCTAACCTACTAGATTTTCTTTAGAATCTTTTATGCTTCTAGCATGTGTATTTAGGACATTCTCTTCATGTAAATATATTTCATGGGAATCCACTTTCTTTACAATAGCCATGATATGAAAAACGGGTGCCATGGAAGTACATCCCACTCAACCAAAGAAAGATAATGGAGAATTGACCGAAATGAGCACTAAATACTTTTCGAGAGATCTCCTCCAAATCACTGGTATGACTATCGAAATCGAAAGCATCAGCATGTAGGTTCCAGATCCAAGTGGTAGTATCGAGGTCAAAGAATATGTCTAAATAAACAAATTACTCTTAGTGTTGCACATGACTAATAGAAAGGTTAGAAACTAGGTGTTTGAACTTATCATTTAACAACAAAAATCTCAAACTTAATAAAACATAAAAGGGGGAAGGAACAAAGAGATACACCTTGGTTAACCAAAACTGTAAGAGCTAAGAACCAACCATTATAAAAAAATGGTTAGAAACAATTAGAATTTTGTGTCAAGGATGGGATTTATCTTGTGTTGAATTGAAACTAAGCAATGTCATAGTGATTGTTACCAAATCATCTTTAAAGGATATTAGCTCACTCTGTTCCATCTGGAGTTGCCCAAAAACATGATATAGTTAACTATAGAGATGGGAAATTAATCCCTAACTCACATATCAATATGAAGATAATTGAAGTATTGAAACTAAATAGAGAAGTAACATACTCAAGAATCATATTGTAGTTATAAAACCAAATAGACAAGAAAAGAATATTACTAGATACTATTAAAAGAATGGTTGCAAGTGCCAATAAGTATCAATCAAGCGGGCCAAAATGTATTATTCTGATTGTTAGTTGATTGATAATGTGCAACATGGTAAACATCACTATGCTGACTATGCTGCACACTTTTATTGCTACCAATTAGATCTCAAGTGATACCACCCAAAATAGTAAGATTCATTTTCGCATGACTCACCATTACATTTTCTATTTATCATTGAAGATGTATTTGTATAAAAAGAGAGAAGGAAAAAAGGAGAATCACCAGCAGAGTGAACCAAACTCAAAGAAATCAAAAGGCAAACACATTTCTATACCTATGTTCCTTCCAATTCTAATAGTTGAAGTCCAACTATCAACTATCAGTTGTTAACCAAGAGTTTTCTATATATGTGGATAAATCAATTCTAATGCCATATCCTCGAAGCATTACTTAACTTGGTTCCTCAAAAATTATAGATAGAGCTTACTAAGATGCTACAAGAACCAATACTCTTATTCAATGCACGACTATTATTTTGGTGTTATTGTGGTATAATCATGTTTGTCATATTTTGTAACATTTTGAAAAGTTTAATTTAATTAACTTTCTACTTCTTATTGACTTATATTTGAAGATACATAACTTAGGTCAAAGGGAGTATGTATAAGATTATGATCTTGGCACTTGCTAAAGTGTGCCAAAATGTGTCAATGATTGGGACAATATGGTATTAAAATTAAACCATTTTGGCCAAATATTAAAAATTTGGAAAGAAATAATACTTTAGACTTGGAGGGGTTTAATGTGGTTATATACACTACTTAAGGCCTTACTGAAGTTAGAAACTAAACAGAAAGTTACTTATTACATCCAATTCAAATTTGTGTAAAATATCCAACAAATCAGTTTTTATTAACACCTTGCAGAACAAATGGGCAACTACAAATATAACAACTGGATAACAACGACCTCATAACTAGTAACTCAAGTAAGTTGATAATAAAGGGCAAAAGCTAAAACAACTAGTCACATAATATAAAGCTCCTGACCTTCTCAGGAGGAAGATCCATTCCAAGATTCCCACGTGAAAGAATGATGCCATCTGCTTCTTGTAGAATCTCATCAAAGTGTGTGAGGCCCTGTAACAAAATGAGCAATTCAATTATTAGTTGAAGAGTTTAAATGGCAATGCTCAATTAATTCTTCTTATTATGACTAACCTCTATATTCTCAATTTTAGCAAATATTTGAGTTTGGGCAAGATCACTTAGTTCGGACAGGAATTGCCGAGCCTGCAGTCAATCTCAACATCAGAGGATCAGACACTGGAGTTTTTTTAATAATGAAAGTTGACCAGAAGATAAGTTAAGCAAGCAACAATAAGAAGTTAAATTTCATTCTTTAATGCACTCATGAGTAAATACAAGAAGAGGCACAGTTAAGTAAATATGAAAGCCCTTACTTGCCGAACATCTTCCGCGTTCCTTGTGTAAGATAGTGAAAGGAAATCAATCTTATTGCAAACACCCCATGTACATATCACCTGGAATATTGGACAAGAATCTCTGTAACAGCTAAGATGTGTCATAATGGTTGAAATGAGAAAAGATGAAGTACAAGTCCAAGTTAGCATTATTAGTTTATTGTTTTGTACTTTAAATGTTGGAAGACAAATCAAGTGCAAAGTCTCTGAATAACTAGTAAAATGAACAGCTTTATATCCTTTTGGAAGGAACTACCAATATTCAAGCTATGATCAAATAAAATAATATTGTAGAAACATTGTACCCTAGTTCAAGTCTTAATCAGATACTTTGGTAATGATAACAATGTGGACACACAGAACATTTGTGGGGCACCAATGCAGTACAGCAAATGGCAAAGAAAAAAATTAAAAATTATCAGTTACCAAGCAATAATACTTAGTAAAATCAGCAAGTGTGTACATTATTTGATGAGTGAAAACCTGCCCTATTAAAATTGAGAAATTGAATTCAAAAATTATGGGAGTTAATGGCTAGAGGAAAGATCCTTCACTTAGTGTGACGAGTACAACTGACTGGGAAGACATCATGATAATAAAAGAGATCCATTTGAGTAATGATGCATTTCTTTTCCAAATTCATTCACTAACCACAAACCCTTTTTACTCTACTGATTATTATACACTTGCACTTTTGATGGAAACAATTCCTTATTGCTAAATCTCATAGCTTGGAGGCATATTAATATTCTAATTAATACAATCAAAGTATTGGGATCATGACGATGCTCATCTTACATGTTTATCATTTTCAGTAAGTGTTGGCAAATCAATTCGGATTTGGGAGATATGCAGGGTAAATAGTGAACCAGCCAAAGTAGCAGAATTTTTAACTCTGCAGACCACATCCTCCCCTTTCAACTCGGCAACCTGAGCAAACATATACAGATAGCAGGTATCAATGCGTTGGAATATCATATAAGAAAGCAAGTAAATGGACTGCAAAGATGAAAATTATTTAAAGTTCAACTTAATATTAGCATTTTTCCTTTCATGGTTGTCCAAATTGTAATTGAACCTTAGGATCTTATTCTCTAGATGATGCAGATCTCAAGTAGGAATTTAGAATTTAATGGTATATAATTTACATTTACATAGAAATTAAAATCTTGCATTAATTAAGACTATTACAATCTAAATTTTTACCTATTAATTTTAAATTCTTTTTTTTTTGCAATGAATGGAATTTGATTTCTGTAAAGTATCCTACTTGTGTGGCTAGGGCTCTTTTAAGCAACTTTTGGCCTTAAATTGGTTAATTTTAGATTTAACCAGGTTGAACTAAAGAGGTTTAGGTCCAATTCTATAGGGGTTTGGTTATGTTTATGGATTAGTGTAGGGTTGGATCAAGTGAGATAGGATAAGGAGAGGAAGGGGTGTGCATCCCATCCCATGCACACGAGAAGGATCTGTGCGATCCCCTCTTGAGGAATTAGAACAGGTTCTGCATTACCCCACCTCCATCCAAGTTCTCCCTCACAAAACCTAGATTCTTGTCACTGATTTGGAAATCTCCTTCTCTATCAGACCTAGAATCTCCTCTCTGATGTGATATCTGCAGATTATTTGCAGAAGCAAAAAAATGCAGTCACAGATAGTCATTTTCTCATGTTGTCAGCGCCCAAACAACTAAATTTTGCTCCTGTTTTGGGTTCTTTCAACTCCTAGTGAGTAGCCTTGATTTAGCTTTTGATTTGGGGTGATTTTGAGATACTTTCCCATAAGAATTTGATGATTTAAGGCCATCTCTACTAATGGGCAGCTGGCTATAAGTTTCTTCAGCGAGTTGTTCTCATATGTTAAGGGCCAAAACATGCAATAGATGAGTTGTTCTAGTAGATATCATACATTTACATCATGTAGGATGGAATCATGGTTTGAAATACCATAGGAAATATATCATTCCCATAAATTACTGAAACTCAATATTACTCGGCATGGACACAATGTCTCCCATCTCCCCTTGGCATGCTAAAATTAAGATAATATTGTTATTTTTTTAATTTGTCTTCATAGAAGATAATGTCAAAATCGTAGCATTTTAGATGGAAAGCATAGATTGACCTTAACTATAATTTTTTTAATTTTTTTATCATATTTTTCCTTCTTCCACCTCTAACCACCAGCACCATACATCGGAATGTCGACATGATATTCCACTTAAAGACCAAAACACTGGCATAGCTTGAGATTTCGAGCCCTAGATGAAATAATAATGCATTTTACATATTAAGCGATTAGGGAAACCTTGATATATGTTCCTAAAGTCATTAGGAATAGCAAAGATTTGAGAAAAATGTATCCATTTCTTTGTTATTAATTGGTGAGTTCTACTTGTCATAAATTATGTTTAATTACATTAAAAAAAATCACATCTTGGTGAGTAAATGACTTATATAATATAGTTTTGCTGTATAAGGGGAATTTTTCCCTAGTCTGAGTGTTTTCATTGCTATTGATTGGTTTTAGAATCATCATCAAGGTGGATTCACTCTTGCTTGATTTCTTGCACTTACATAAGCATAGAGATGTTGTTATCTTGGTTGATTCAAAATTTAATCTAGCAGCCCTTTTTATCATCTGATGTTAAAATTATTACTATCCTGTGATTTAAGCATTAGAAACAATGAAAAATTGCATGGCATAGGTAACCACTTGACGAAGCGAAATATAGGTTTTATATCATGTAGGAAGATATCATAGGTAACATGTGTAAAATTAGTGAAATAATGTATATATTTCCATGATATCTTCCTTGCTAAATTCATTTCATTCTTAGTGAGTTCCATTATTATCGAGATCTTGATTGTTATCATGTTACTAAATTAGATTATCTTTGAGGGCTAAATTTTCATAATTGATAAGTGATTGTTAAAAAAAATACTATGGGTATCTTCATATGTATTGAATGAATGTCATGGCATGAAAGTTATGATTATATAGCCATGTTGTTCATTTTGATTTTGAACAAACAAAATGGGTTGGGACAACTAGCCTTAAGGTTGAGGCTTTTAATCCAAATTAATAAGGTTGATACTTTTAGTGCGTCTGATGGAAGAATGATATAGGCGAAAATGATGAGTGCTTAAAGACTAAATGATGTGACAAAGGTGACTCACTCACCCCAAGCGCCCTCGCCGCCGACCCCACAGCGAGATGAAGGGAGTACATCACGGTGACTGAGCGACCTCTTTAGGTAGGAGGGATTTTATTCCCCAAGGGATTATTCCTCTAGAGATTCAATCCTTGCTCTCATGTGGCAATCTACCACCCAAGTACCAATTCGGCTATGCTCGTGGGGCAATTTAAAGACTAAATGATTATAGCAAAAGGTGATTATGCTCACCCCAAGGGCCCCTCATAGCTCATCCCCAGATTATGTGAAGAGAGGTAAATGTCAGCTTATGGCCACTGCCAAATTGCTAGAGGATGAGAGAAATTTTTTCCCGAGAGTATGTGTCTGTCGGGAATTGATCCCTGCCCCCATTATAACAAGTCTGTCACCCTCTAGCCAACTGGGCACCCCCGTGAGTACAATTTAAAGACTAAATGATGAAGCTACAAAAGGTTGATTTAATGTGTCTATAATTTTGATAGCCAATTTCCTTCTTGTTTCATCTATGCATACATAAGGGCAAAGTACTTACTCCCACGTTTTTAACCTACAAATTTTCAAGTTTAGCAGATTAGAGGTGAAGTTGATTCACATTGATTCTTAGGTTTTGTAAAAGATTTTTCAAAAAAAACTTTGTAATGAGATATTTAATTTTCCTTTTGGTATTAATCCAAAGAGCATGGTTTAAAATCTCGAGTCGTGCCAAGGTTTCTATCTCAGAACGGAATGATACAGTTTCGGTACCATATTGTGCCGATATAATTTTAGTATTTTTTAAATATAAAATATATTAACTAAAAATAAAAAATTCAATCTAAATATTTTAAAATAAAAAATATGAAAATAAAACAATTCTTTTAAATATATATATTAAATTAATGGGATAATTTTATTAGGCTTTATTAAGTCTATTTAAATTATCTCAATCATAGCTAGGAGTTGATTAAAATTAAGTTAAAAATCATCCCCTCGTCACTGGACTCATCACTGGGCTTGCGCGATGCATCCGAATATTTCTTCGGGCTCGCGCGATGCGTCCGAATATTTCTTCGGGCTCGTGCGATGCGTCCGAATATTTCTTCGGGCTCGCGCGATGTGTCTGAATATTTCTTTAGACTCGTCTGACGCATCTAGACAGTGCGACACGTCTGTCGTGACGTGCCGGCGTTGTGCCGGTGCCAATCCATGGGCGAAACAAGATGTTTCGCCCGTATCAAGCGAAATTGCTCAAGATTTTAATCTATGCCAAAGAGAGATATTTTATCTCATGTTTTATTTTCATGTGTAGGTTGCTGAATAGTTTGAAATCTCATACTATGTTAGGTGAAACGATCAAAATGTATTGTTTCGGTAAATTACCAAAACTCAATACCACTTGACACAAACAATGTCTCATTCCTAGGTTGTATCTCCTTCAACCTTCAATCCATGAATGGCACTATGCATCGAAACGTTGACACGATACCAAAAGAGTATTGTTCTAATTAAAGACCCAAACTCCGACATGACTCAAAATTTTGAACCTTGGATTGTTGTCTTTATCTTGAACTTGGAGTTGTTGTCTTTATCTTGAACTTGGAGTTGTTTTAAATTATGGTAATGGTTCATGATATAGGCATTGCCATATTTCACTCTATGGTTGATTCTTTATAAAAAAAAAAATAGATCCGCTACCTTAGCGGCCCCCCTAGTGCCGGCCCCACGGATATGGAGGGAGGTTCATGCAGGTACACAGGCCATAGGCGCATGGCGGGGTAAACCCCAGGTCGTCAGTTCCTGAAAATCGACCCCTGGCCATTACGCCAGAGATACCATGCGCCCACCGTCTGCGCTACGCCCTGGGGGCTATGGTTGATTCTTTATAGATTTTATATGGTGTTGCATATAGATGAAGTGTGTGGATGTTATCAGGGAGAGACATTGTCACAGCAAGAGGGATATTTTCCCTCCTTGGATAAGGGTGGGCCCCTAGGTTCATGGCAAAAATTAGATCTTGTTTTTCATATTATACCATTTATGGAGTACTTTCAGTTACACAATACGTCTTTTAAACTTCCAATTAGATGAATCCGTTACAATTTTGCCATCATGAAGTTACTAATTGGTGCATAACAATATTGCATCTTAACAATTAGATTGCATTGCTTATATGTTTACTATCTGATCATTTCAATTAAATTTTAAGGTATGCCAAAGTTTGAAATGTTAGCTAAAAAAGAATACTAATTATTGAGATTGATACATATAATAATTATAAATGCCAAATATAATTGTCAACATTTTTATATTAAATTTTGGGATATTTTTGGTCCTATGTTTGGATGCTATGATTTCCTCATGTGTACCTCTCACCATTCTCACACAAGGTTACAACCTTGGTTCCTTCAGAAAATGAGTTGTCTTGGCTCATTGTAAATGAAAGAATTAGATCATATACTTCTTAAAGGTCATACCTCCAACCAAAGAGAAGTTGTTTCACTTCCAGTGAACAAGTACTGACCAATAAATATTGTGTCACCTGGTTTCACAGCCTGCAAAAACCATAAATTTACTTCTTAAAGACACAATTATGGAGTTCAAACTGCAAGTGTCCTACATATAAAGGGCGGAGACAGATTTCTGCATGGTATAAACCAAGGAAGCAAGCAAGATATATACACATCTTATAATTTCATTGATATTTTAATATAGATTCTTAGATCTTCATATACCTCAAAGAAGCCAGGCAAGATGATACACATCTTATATTTTTGTCAATAATTTTAATATAGATTCTAATATATTCATTCCTTTATTCATACCACAAGTCCTAGTTGTTATTAACTTCTCAAAGATTAAATCAATCTCTGTCATAATCAAGAATATGAGATCCAGAATCATTATAGCAGGTTCTAGGTAAAGGTGTACAAAATACAAAGAATTTAATTTCTGTCGAATTCTATAAACTTGCAGGTCTGCATGTTAGACAAGTATGTGCACACAACGCAAAGTTAGATGGGAGCAGCATTTCAAGAAATGTGAACACTGCATGAATAAGAAAATTCCTACCTTTGGTAACCCACTGAAGTTAACTGGCAGAAGCTGAGGTGAGGCTTCCTTCTCCTGATCTGGTGTCAAAACAACACAACCATCAACTTCAAGTGAAATGGCTTTCTCACTTTTATTTACAACCTGCAATTCTGGGCCCACCGTATCCAACATGACCTGCATTTAAGAAATACCTTGTTCTTTACACCACGTTACAAACAGGTGTATTATAGGGAAAAAAATAGTCGATTGGATGTGAATTCTTCATATAGACTTGTTGACAGAGAAAACAAAAACTTATATTTCTCATGCAGACAGGTAATGGCAGTGACAGAATCAATTTTTTTCTCCAAGGTAAGGCACTTAACAACATATAACAAAAAGTTTGTGTCAGTCAAGAAGTGAGCGGCAGTGATTAAGGGATGAGGATGGTTTGATTTATGCATTTATTTGGGAATTTTCAAACTAAGCAAACCAATAGAGTTTAAATTTTCAAACTGAAATTCGTCCAAATTGAAACAAGACAAGCTTGGGCATATAGATTCCTTTGAAATTGTGATAGGGCGCTAATGTACTTCTCATAGCTTTTGAAAAGCCATGGAAAGACCTACGACCTAGCGTACTCCAATGTAATTCCACCTCCGGGGTTGACGGAGGCATAAGTTGCTACGAGGCCGCAGTAAGTTTTGAAGGCCAGAAAAATGATGCTTTATTTAATCCAGAAGAAAGAGAAACGGTAGAAACGAAGATAGAAAAGGATGAAAACTGACAGCCAAGTGAAGTCCAATTAATTGTGCAAGTAGCAAAATCACCGTTAGTCGATTAAGAAAAGAAAAGTTACAATGTCAAAGAAGGGAGACTTACAGCGCACAACTTTTTGGTGCTTCTAATAGCGACCTTGAGATTGTCCAGCGTTTCCTGGTGATAGTCGGTGTCCCCCTGTGAGAAGTCAAAACAAGCCACTGCAAAAAGAAGACCTCATCAGACTCGGGAAATTAAACCTTACATGTTCTCGCCGAACATAACATCAAACAACAACCGAAACTGGGATGCTAAGACGGATCTTACCCGACATTCCAGCCTTGAGGCACGCGGAGATCACCTCCACCGACCGCGATTTGGAGCCAAGTGTCCCGACGATCTTGGTCATGGCAGGGAAGAAAGTCTGCGCGGACAAAAAACCACATTTCACATTCTGATCAGCAGGAAAATCACGAATACCAGTAACCTCTATAGCCGTCGACACCATCAATGGCAGCTTGAAAATCAACGTCGACTTACCGGCTTGGAGGGCTCGAGGATGGAGGCCATCCTGATGGGCTCTTCCAGGAGAAGGTGCGTGGAAGGCATCCTTTCTTTGCTAATCTGTGATACCGGAGGAGGAAGTGAAGGAGATCAGAGATAGGCGAAGACGAGGAAAGAGAGGGCGATGCCCTCTTTTTATGCCTTCGCTCGATCGTGGCAACGAGGCACGCTGTTTCCGTTCCATAGATCCTTCTCCGGCATTTGACGCCTTTAGTTTTGTTCCGCCAACGGTCGTAGTTTTGTTCCGCCAACGGTCCGACTAAACCATACTCGAGGTGGACCGAGCTTCTTGCAAGGATCAATTCCTGCGGGCTTGGCCTGTTCAACGAAACCAGCGACAACGGAAGGGGGATCGGTGGGCGAAGCCGAGGAAACGGTGGGAAATGGGAATAGCTGGGTCCCACGCACGCGCCCGTCCCTGCTACCGTCACGCGGATGAATGCAACTGTACGCCATGGGGTCAATTTAAGATCTGGGTTCGAGCGCAGCTTAAATTTAGGCTCCATCAATTTAAAATGTAAACGTAATGTCACTATATAACGACTAGTGTTCTGCTCATTAGTGTGTGTGTATGTAATCTGTAAATATGACTATCTGTATACAGAGATGTGCTCCATTTATTACGATAATTTTTATGTGAAAAGTCATGTATCACCCACTGCATGTATCACCCACTGCATGAATGATAGGTTACTAACATCTTTCCGCTTGGTCCGTGCGCCAACACTTTTTAACACATGGAAATTTATTGTCACCCACTGCATGAATGAGATGGGCTCTTCGAGCTCGCCACTCTCATCTCTGAGTTCTGCTCTTCAATGTTTTGAGCTCCCCGAACCCTCTATATCGAGCTCCCTCTTTATGAGGTATAGATCTAATTTATATCATCATGTAATTCTAGTATGATTATCCTAATCCACAAATCACATATCAAGTTTCCGTCTTAGAGGACTAAATTGCTTCAGGAAAGGGTTTGATAAATACATCATCAAAGTTTATCTTAGAGTTAATATAGTTAAGTATTATTATATGTTCATTTGTCACAGTCTCTAATGAGGTGATATTTTCTTTCAATGTGTTATTTCTTGAGTGATTTATTTGATTCTTGGTCAAATTAATGTTGCTCACTTAGAATTTAAAATTTTATAATAAAATATTAGAAATTAAAAGTATATTAAATGAAATGGATTTAATTTTACAGGAGTGATATGATTACCCAATAAAATTGATTTGTCAAACATTATCAACCTCCCACTGATTCATCTCATCTCATAATTATATAAGAGCAACCACAACATTAATGCGATATAACATCCACCATCTCATCAAAAGATATGGAGTCCACTACCACATACTCATTATAACAATATATCTCTTTCACTCACATCTCTTTTAACATTAATATGAACCCCACTATCCACTTATTCATCCCTTTTATTAGTTTTTTAAATAATATTAAAAATTTTATAATTTAAACAAAAAAGAAAATATTAAAAAATTAAGAGAGAGGGTGTTTTAACATTTAAACACTCTCTCTCCTCTCTCTTGTGAGTGGGCATTACAATGCTCACTCACAATGGAGAAGGAGTGTTAAATGGATGTTATACCCTAAACCTTAACACTCATTTAACACTCCATTGTAGATGCTTTAAGATAAGATATACTCAGCTACAGTATATTATTGAGATTTTTTTTAATGGATAGCGGATCTAAAAATATTAATTATCATAATAGATTTTCATATATATTTTTTTGATTTATTCTCATTGTCGATGAAAAATTTATATAGGATTAAATCAATCGTTTCAAATTCAGATTCACCATTCTAAATATAAGATAAGATTACCTTGTTCTTAAGCCTTTCAAGGAAGGTACTTAAACTCATACGGAAGATTAAAAGATTTGGATCACAAATATTGTTTTTTAATTTAAATGTGAAGATGTGATAATCATGTCTATAAGAATTACAAAGTTAATATTCACCTGCAGTAACAGTGTAATAATTAAATCCACTAATTTTATGTACAGTATGTTATAGAAATTTTTTTTTCTCATCTAGATAGATCTCGATGAATACTTTTCAATTTATTTTAATAGTAATGGAAAATTTTTATAGGATTACATCATCGGGACCGGATGTCAATTTAAAAAAATAAAATTAATATTTAAAAGTAAATTAAATATTGAAATTATAATTCTATAAATAAATTTTAAATTTGCTATCCATATTGTCTGTAAATCTCACCCCATAATTTTTAAAATTTAATATTATTTAATTAAATTGTATTACATTTAATTAATATTTTTAATTTTAAAAATCAAATTTTTTAGAATCTTTAAAATGTTTTTATATTTTTTATAATTTTTTAATTTTGATATATATTTGCGCATGATTTTTAATTTTAATTAAAAGGCTTAGATATATACACGCATGCGGGTTAATATTAAAAGCCTATTGTGCTGAGGCCAACTAGACCTAAGAGCATTCACTCTTGTTGGCTACTCCTTTCGTTGTCACCTCTGTATGACATCAAAAATAAAAAAAAATTATATATTTTTTCACTATAAGAAAACTCTCAATAACTGTTTTAAGAATCTCAGACTTACTTACAAATAATTTAAAGATAACGTAAGGTAAGATAATTAAATATATTATAATTAATAATTTTTTCTCCCAAATTAAGTGTGTTCATATATGCTCAATTAAGTTGGCTCGAAATTAATAATATAATGGATTATCACGTAGCTTACGATTTCTCCGAAAGTATTCTTGAAATTCTCAGGTAGAGTCTTGAAATATTTGTGATGGAGGATTTCCTTCATCATTCGACCAATTAACTACTGCATTTTCCTCATTCTCAATAATCATGTTATGCAAAATAATACATGCATACATGATGTCCTTCAAATTGTCCTTGCACCAAAAACGTCCTAGACCTCTTATCATTGCCCATTGAGATTAGAGCACCCTAAATGTTCACTCGACACCCTTTCTCATGGCATCTTGTCATTCTTTAAATATTTTCCTCTTGGGATCCTGGGGGCATGGAAAGCTCTTCACAAAAGAAGCACATTCTGGATATATCCCATCAATCAAATAATATCCTTTTGTATATTGCGTATTATTAACTATAAAATTAATCTCGAATGTATTTCCTTGTAAAATGTTTAATGCAACGAGTATTAAAGCTGTCATGAGGATAAAGAAGGTCAAAATGGCAGGATGAGTTGGGTCAAAGTCAAAAGAGGTCAATGACCATCTCTTGACGACTGGGTTGACCGGCTAGCCTTCCCATGGCCAACCCGCCAAGTCGGATTGAGCTAGCCAGTCTTCCTGGTAGAGCAGAGCATCAGACCCACCAATCTTTCAAGCCGGGTCCAAGGGCCGATACTAGGGGGGCCGCTAAGATAGCGGATCTACCTTTTTTTTTTTCAAGCCGGGTCCAACCAATCTTCCTGGCAGAGCAGAGCATCTGATCTTCTGATCTGCCAGTCTTCTAGGCTAGGTCCAACTAGTCTTCCAAGCCAGGTCTAGCTAGTCTTCCAGACCAGGTCGAGCCAGCCAGTTTTCCTGATAGAGTTTAGTGTTGGTTAGTCCTAGGAAGATCGTACCGGTTCCAGTGTGTACAAATTTTATACAAGTGTCGAACCTTTTCTAAATAACTTATTGTGTTCTTTAGAAGTTAAATTAGGAATCGCAAACGGAACTTAACATTATTGATTCCAAATTTAACTTATTTGTTCTTAATGGTTTAGACTTGGATCGCAAGCGGAACTTAACACTATTGATCCAAATCCACCTACGTTATAAATTCAATTAAATATTAATTTCTAAAATTAGCTTCCAGGTTAAACATGGCGAGGCACTAGACCTTCTTGGATATGGGAGCAACCACCACTTCCTAGACAAAGCCTTTTAAGGAAAGCTAATATTTAATTTCCTTATATAACTCTAGGTTTAACCAAAAGGAACAATCGAATCACAAATTCGAAAAAAATATTTAAAAAAAACATAAATTTGAATAACAAATCCGAATAACTAGAATCTATTGCCTCTTGTGTTTGGAATTCATACAAAGAAAAATAACTAACATTATGCGGAAGAATATTACTAGTTATACCTTCTCTTTATATGCTAATAACCTCGAGATCTTCTGCCATATTCCACACCTCGCCTTGGACGTCGTGTGGGCGACGATCCTCCAAGATGAACACCACCCAAAGCCTTCTTCTTCTTCAATATTCGACCACCACCAACACAAAGAACAAAAGAGAGCAAGGGGAAAGAGAAGAGGAAAGGGGCCGGCCACAAGAAGAGTCTCCACCAAGAGAATAAGAATTGTTATCTCATGATGTCTCCCCTCCCATTCTTTTATATTACTTACCCATGGCAAATAAGGGAAGACTTTTTACAAAAAATTAAAATCTTCTTCTTGTTATTTCTTTTCCTTTTTAATTTTTCCTTTTCTTTCCTCTTGATTGAATCAATCATCAATCATGATTTGATTTAATCTTTGATTGGCCGGCCCCTTGCTTGGGTACCAAGCAAGGGTGGCCGACCACATCATCAAGGAGGGAAAAATAATTTTTATAAAATTTTATAAGAAGAAATCCTCTTATAAAATTTTACAAGCTCTCTTTCCTATTGTGAATGTTAAAAAGGGAAAGTTTTAAAAAATTAAAACCAAGTTTTAAAATTTAAAACTTCTCTACTAAAATTTCCCTTTTTAACCATGGTTACAAAATTAAAATATTTAAAATTTAAAACTTCTCTTCCTTTTCTCTAAAACCACGAGGATGGTTAAAAAGGAAAGTTTTAAAACTTTTAAACTTTCTTTTAAACCATGTGGCCTAATTCAAATAAGGAAAGTTTTATATTTTAAAACTCTCTTTTAAAACTTGTAGTTTTCTACAAAGAGAAGATTTTAAAAAATTCAAAACACCCCCTTATATTTGAATTATTGTGACCAGCCCCTTTGCACAAAGCAAAGGTCGGCCATCTTGAAGGAATTCATGGTCGGCCCTTGGCTTGGTCACCAAGCCTTGGGCCGACCCTTCTTGAACACCAAGATGGGCTTTCATTGGATGGACTTGAGACTTTAATGATGCTACGACAGGGACCTAGAGGAGAAATTGGTTTTGGCCTTCCGATGAGCTTGAGTATCCCGTGTTCGCCCCGAATACACAACCCAAGTTCATCAATAATAACTCATTCCACTAGAGAGTTATTATTGCACTACCGCATCAATCCCAAATTACCTTATGGGCTCCTTCTTATCATGAATGTGTTAGTCTCCCTGTGTTTAAGATAATGAATGTCCACTAATTAAGTAAGTTACTGACAACTCACTTAATTAATATCTAAGTCCAAGAGTAGTACCACTCAACCTCATTGTCATGTCGGACTAAGTCTACCTGCAGGGTTTAACATGACAATCCTTATGAGCTCCTCTTGGGGGCATTATCAATCTAGATTTACTAGGACACAGTTTCCTTCTATAATCAACAACACACACTATAAATAATATCATTTCCCAACTTATCGGGCCTATTGATTTATCAAGCTAAATCTCATCCTTTAATAAGTTAAAGAAATAAATACTAAATATATGTGCTTGTTATAATATTAGGATTAAGAGCACACTCTTCCATAATAACTAAGGTCTAGTTCTTTTATTAAGTCAGTATAAAAAGAACTTACCTAAAATGTTCCTACTCAATACACTTAGAGTGTACTAGTATAATTTATTAGTCAAGATAAACTAATACCTAATTACACTACGACTATTCCAATGGTTTGTTCCTTTCCATCTTAGTCGTGAGCAACTATTTATAATTTATAAAGAACTGATAACATGATCTTCTATGTGTGACACCACACACCATGTTATCTACAATATAAATTAATTGAACAACTACACTTAATAAATAAAATATAGACATTTGACCAATATGATTCTTTTATTTCATAAATAAATGTTTACAAAAGCTAGGCTTTTAGTATACACTCTAGCAATCTCCCACTTATACTAAAAGACTAAGCTGTCATTGTTGGTTGCTACTCGGAAAGCCTAGAGGTTCTACTGTACAAAAATTTTGTACAAAGGACTGAACCTTTTCCTAGCTACCATGTGTTCTTTTAAATTAAATTTTGGATCGCCTGCGGAACTTAACACGTTTGATCCAAAACTTAATCTATTTGTTCTTTTAGGTTTTGACTTGGATCTCCTGTGGAACTTAACACGTTCGACCCAAGTCACCTTAAGTTATTAATTCCATTAAATATTAATTTCCATAATCGGTTCCCAGTACTGACGTGGCGAGGCACATGGCCTTCTTGGATATGGGAGCAACCACCACCGACTAGACAAAACCTTTTATGGAAAGATAATATTTAATTTCCTAAAATAACTTTAGGTTAACCGAAAAGAACAATCAAATCACAAGGAAAAGAAAAACAAAAGAACACTATATCGAAAACAAATTCGAAACTCTAGAATCGTATGCCTCTTGTATTTGGTATTATTTCCAAAAATAACTAGTATGATGCGGAAAGAAAAATTACTAGTTATACCTTTTAGAAAAACCTCTTGATCTTCTACCGTATTCCTCTTCTAACCTCGGACGTTGTGTGGGCAACGATCTTCCGAGATGAGAACCACCAAGCACCTTCTTCTTCCTTGCAAGTTTCGGCCATCAAAACTTCTTCTAGGATGAAGAGGTTCGGCCACCACCACCATGCTCCAAGGGATGCTAGAAACAAAGCTTTCTTTCTCTCCTTCTTCTTCTTCTTCTCTAAACTTGATCCGACCACCATATGAGTATCCACAAGAAGGATGAGGTTCAGCCATCAAAGAGAAGAAAGGAGGAGAGGATGGCCGGCCACACCAAGGAAGAAAAAGATAGAGGAAAAATAATAGAGTTGTTAGCCATGAAGGCACCTCTACCCTCTCTTTTATAATCCTTGGCCTTGGCAAATAAGGAAATTTAAATAAAAATTTCCTTAATTCTTTTGCCATTGATAAGGAAAATTTATTTAATTAAAAATATTTTTTTTCTCAACAACAATGTGGCCGGCCACTTTAAACCAAGCAAAGGAAATTTAATTCAATCAAGAATTAAAACTTTCCTAATTTGTTTCCAGAAATTTTATAAAAAATTTCTCTAATAATTTTCCCTTCATGATGGTCAATAAAAAGGAAATTTTATAAATTAAAATATTTCTTTTAAACATGTGGATAAAAAGAAAGTTATCTTTAAAAATTAAAATCTCTTCCAATCTACAAATAAGGAAAGATAATCTAATCTTTTCTTAATCCTTGTAGAAGCTTTATAAAAGAGGTATTTAATTTTTAAACTCTCTTTTAAATCATGAACATGATTAAAAGGAAAGTTTTTACCAAAATTAAAATCAACCTTTTAATCTACAAATAAGAAAAGATATTTAACTCTTCTCTTAATCTTTTGTAGAATCTTATAAAAGGAAAGATTTAAATTTTTAAACTCTCTTTTAAATCATGTTATTCACATGAGAAAAATTTTAAAAAATAAAATTCCTTTTTATTTTAATAGGGCCGGCCACCTAAGCTTGAGTTCAAGCTAGGGCCGGCCACATAAATTCACCCATGAACCAAAACATGGTCGGCCCTAGCTTGGTCTCCAAGCTAGCTTGGCCGGCCCCCTATAGGATGGGTAAGAAGGTGGGTATAGGTGGGTATAGTACTCTATAATTAAGAGGCTACGATAGGACCGAGAGGAGGAATTGGTTTTGGTCTCCCGATAAAATTAAGCATCTCGTGTTCGCCCCGAACACACAACTTAATTTTATCAATAATAATTCATTCCACTAGAGAATTATTATTGAACTACCGCACCAATCCCAAATTACATTTTTGGGCTCCTTCTTATTATGAGTGTGTTAGTCTCCCTGTGTTTAAGATAACAAATGTCCACTAATTAAGTAAGTTACTGACAACTCACTTAATTAATATCTAACTCCAAGAGTAGTACCACTCAACTTCATCGTCATGTCGGACTAAGTCCACCTGCAGGGTTTAACATGACAATCCTTTTGAGCTCCTCTTGGGAACATTCTCAACCTAGTATCTCTAGGACACAGTTTCCTTCTATAATCAACAACACACACTATAAGTGATATCATTTCCCAACTTATCGGGCTTATTGATTCATCGAACTAAATCTCACCCATTGACAAATTAAAGAAATAAATATCAAATATATGTGCTTGTTATTATATTAGGATTAAGAGCACACACTTCCATAATAACTGAGGTCTTTGTTTCTTTATAAAGTCAGTATAAAAGAAACGACCTCTAATGGTCCTACTCAATACACTCTAAGTGTACTAGTGTAATTATATAGTTAAGATAAACTAATACCTAATTACACTACGACCTTCAAATGGTTTGTTCCTTTCCATCTTGGTCGTGAGCTACTGTTTATAATTTATAAGGTACTGATAACATGATCCTCTGTGTGTGACACCACACACCATGTTATCTACAATATAAATTAATTGAACAACTATATTTATCACAAATGTAGACATTTGACCAATGTGATTCTTATTTCTAGATAAATGTTTATACCAAAAGCTAGGCTTTTAGTATAAACTCTAACAATCTCCCACTTATACTAAAAGACTAAGCTGCCATATTTGCTGCCATACATCTGATTCTCATCCCTTCAACATGCCCATCAAAAGCTCTTGCCTTAAGGACCTTAGTGAAAGGATCTATAGGTCATCACCTGATGCAATCTAGGCGGCAACAACTTCTCCTCGTTTATATGATTCCTCGTATTGGGTGGTACTTGCGCTCTATTGTGTTTACTTGCCTTATAGACTTATGGTTTCTTCGAGTTTGCTACTGCACCAACATTATTACAATAAATTGTAATATTTTTTGGACAAACCAGAAATCATATCTAAGTCTATCTTGAGGTTATTGAGTCATTCAGCTTTTATGGCTACCTCAGAGGCTTGCCATATACTACGCTTCTATGGTGGAGTCCAGAAAAACACCTATGCTTATCACTTTTCCATAGTTATGACTTTACCTCCTAAAGTAAACACAAAACCCCGAGGTTGACTTATTATTGTCCCTATCCGATTGGAAGTCAAAAATCCATGCAACCCACAAGGACTAAATTAACTGCCTTGTAAGCTAGCATATAATCTCTAGTGCCTCTAAGGTACTACAATATATGCTTTACTGCAGTCCACTGTCCTTGTCCAGGGTTACTTTGATATCTGCTAACTATGCCCTTGGCAAAACAGATTTCTGATCTCGTGCATAAAATACATTAGGCTTCCAACAGCCGTAGCATAAAGAACTGTCTTTATTTCCTTTATCTCCTTTGATGTCTACAGAGACATATCTTTAGATAAAGTCACTCCATGCTTAAAAAGTAAGAAACCTTTCGAGGAGTTTTGTATGCTTAAAACGAGCAAGGATTTTCTGATGTATCAAGCTTGAGATAAGTAAAATATATTTTTTCTTTCGATCCCTTATTATTTTGATCTCAAAAATATATACATTCTCCCAAGTCCTTTATATCGAATTATTTGGACAACCATACCTTTACTTCTGACAACATTTTGATATTGTTTCTAACTACCAAAAATGTTATCTACGTATAGTACAAGAAATACCACCACGTTTCCATCACACCTTTTGTATACACAAGACTTATCCGTTTACTCAATAAATCCATAGGTCTGGATTACTTTGATAAACCGGATGTTCCAAGACCTTGAAGCTTTGCCTCAGTCCATAGACTGATTGAGCTTGCACACAAGATGCTCTTAGCCCTTTGCAATGAACCCTTCTGGTTGCTTTATATGGATGTTTTCTTCAAGACTTCCATTAAGGAATGTTGTCTTGACATCCACTTGCCAAATAGATAAAAGAATCCGGATAGACTTAAGCATGACTACCAGTAAAAAAGTTTCCTTTTTCATCTAGCCTTGCTTTGAAAATTTCTACCTTCCTGTCTATCCCTCTTTTCCTAATATAGACCTTTTTACACCCAAAGGCTTTTATACCATTTGGTGGTTCTATAAGCTTCCAGTTTTTATTAGAATACATATATTCTAATTCTATTATTCATTACTCTTTGCCAAGATATTGCATCTTTATCTTGGAGTGCTTCGTCATATGTCCGGAGATCAGGTTCATGTCCTCCAGGGATCGAGTCCAAAAATTCTCCCAAAACATAAATCTTTTTAGGTTGCCTAACAACCCTCCCACTACGATGAGGCACTTTCTGCAATTGTGTATCATTTGTGATACGTGTTGCAGTTTCCTTGTGGTATCTCATCTTGTACAGTTGGTACTAGATTAGACATGTCTTTTATTATTTCCTTAAGAACAAATTTTCTTATGGGCATGAGGTTTATTACATAGTCCTTTTCTAAAAATCGGTCATTGATGCTAACAATAACCTTCTGATTTTTAAGACTATAAACCTACTTTCATTTCTCTAGGATAACCCACAAACAAGTGAATTCCTGTCCAACTTATCATTGTCTCTCTTCAGCATATGTGCTGGACTACCCGAATCCGAATATGCTTCAAAATAGGCTTACACCTATTCAGCAATTCTATATGAGTAGAGAGTTCTGACTTTGGAAGGTACTATGTTCACTTCCGTTTCCAGAGTATATCCTTAAAATGAATTTGGTAATTTTCTAAATAACTCATCATCAATCTACTTATTTCCATAAGAGTCCTATACCTTCCTTTTTCTACACCATTCTATTGGGATATACCTAGGTGTAGTTAGTTGGGATTGAATCCCTACTTCTGATAAGTGACTCCTAAATTCTCCCAAGAGGTACTTGCCACTACGATCTCACCGTAGTGTCTTGATACTTTTACCTTGACATTTCTCCACATCAGCCTCATACTCTTTGAACTAATCAAAGCACTTAGACTTGTGGCACATCAAGTAAATGTATCCATATATCAAATAGTTGTCTATAAAATAGATGAAATATTTGAAACAACCTCTTGCTTGGATAGTCATAGGATCACACAAATCAGAATGAACCAATTTCAACATATCTTTGACTCCATACCCCTTAGACTTGAAAGCTTCTTGGTTATTTTTCCTTCCAAGTAAGACTCGTAGGTTGGAAAGATTTCCACTACTAATGAACCCAAAAAGTTCATCAGCTACCAATGAATCATACTCAAGTTAATATAACCTAGCCTTAGATGCCAAAGATATAATTGGTTCATTTCCGAATGTTACTTTCTCTTAAAGTTAGAAGATGTGTTACTAATTTCCATTTGTTGCATCGTGAGAGTTATTGGATTTATAAATTGCCAACCAACGTACTAGAACAGATAACTTCCCTCTTTTTTTAATAACAACTTTGTTATTAAAAGAGGCAGAATATCATGTTCTTTGAATAGTTTAGAAACTGAAAACTAGTTCTTTCTAAACTTGGTGCGTAAAGACAATTACTCAAAAATCCATGTTTTATTTTTATCAAAAGATAAACATCTCCCACTGCAACAGCTGCCACTTTTACAACAGTGCCCATGTGGACGGTGTTTTTATTTTCATTTAGTTGTCGGGTTTCCTGGAACCCTGCAATGAATTGCGGACATGATTAATGGCATCTGTATCTACACTCCAGGTTCTGGTAGATAACACCACTAAACATGTTTCAACTAATGAATAAAATACACCTATATTGTTCTTAGTTCTAAGAGGACAGTCTACCTTAATGTCCAAATCCTATTTCCAATCAATTATAATTGGGACCACTAAGTCTATCCTAAAGTATATCAGCTAGGGATTGACCATCATCCTAAGAATCACAAAAATATTTGGTTAAGACCAACTCCTTAAAAATCTCCATGAATTTTGTATGCCACGTTAGTGTGGACGTATACAAATTCAAAGAGGAAATTTTATCATTTAATTTTATTATCTCGTCAACCTTACTTTATGACGAATAAAATTAATAGTTGGTCTATCTTTAATCAAATATTTGGTCAAGACTTCTAAATTTAAAATAATATTGATTCCTCTAACAATACTATTTAAATTTACCAACACCTCAAAACACCGTGAATTTTGCATGCCACGTTAGTGTGGACGTATACAAAATCAACATTTGTAAGAGGAGGGTTTTACCCATTAACTATCTTGTCAACGTAACTTTATGACAAATAAAATTATCTCAAACACCGTTAATTTTGTATGCCACGTTAGTGTGGACGTATACAAAATCAATCATTTGTAAGAGGGGTTTTAACCCATGAACCAAAACATGGCCGACCCTAGCTTGGTCTCCAAGCTAGCTTGGCTGGCCCCCTATAGAATGGGTAAGAAGGTGGGTATAGGTGGGTATAGTACTCTATAATTAAGAGGCTACGATAGGGACCGAGAGGAGGAATTGGTTTTGGTCTCCCGATAAAATTAAGCATCCCGTGTTCGCCCCGAACACACAACTTAATTTTATCAATAATATTTCATTCCACTAGAGAATTATTATTGAACTACCGCACCAATCCCAAATTACATTTTTGGGCTCCTTCTTATTATGAGTGTGTTAGTCTCCCTGTGTTTAAGATAACAAATGTCCACTAATTAAGTAAGTTACTGACAACTCACTTAATTAATATCTAGCTCCAAGAGTAGTACCACTCAACTTCATCGTCATGTCGGACCACCTGCAGGGTTTAACATGACAATCCTTTTGAGCTCCTCTTGGGGACATTCTCAACCTAGTATCTCTAGGACACAATATCCTTCTATAATCAACAACACACACTATAAGTGATATCATTTCCCAACTTATTGGGCTTATTGATTCATCGAACTAAATCTCACCCATTGACAAATTAAAGAAATAAATATCAAATATATGTGCTTGTTATTATATTAGGATTAAGAGCACACACTTCCATAATAACTGAGGTCTTTGTTTCTTTATAAAGTCAGTATAAAAGAAACGACCTCTAATGGTCCTACTCAATACACTCTAAGTGTACTAGTGTAATTATATAGTTAAGATAAACTAATACCTAATTACACTACGACCTTCAAATGGTTTGTTCCTTTCCATCTTGGTCGTGAGCTACTGTTTATAATTTATAAGGTACTGATAACATGATCCTCTGTGTGTGACACCACACACCATGTTATCTACAATATAAATTAATTGAACAACTACATTTATCACAAATGTAGACATTTGACCAATGTGATTCTTATTTCTAGATAAATATTTATACCAAAAGCTAGGCTTTTAGTATACACTCTAACAGTCATATCTGCTGCCATACATCTGATTCACATCCCCTCCACATGCCGATCAAAAGCTTTTACCGGAAGGGCCTTAGTGAAAGGATCTGCCAGGCTATCTGCTGATGCAATATTGGCGACAACAACTTCTCCTCGTTTGACGATGTCTCGTATCAGGTGGTACTTGCACTCTATATGTTTACTTGCCTTATGGGCTCGTGGTTCCTTTGAGTTTGCAACTGCACCACTATTATCACAATAAATTGTGATGATTTTGGGCAAACCAGGAATCACATCTAAGTTCATTAGGAAGTTCCTGAGCCATACAGCTTCTTTGGCTGCCTCAGAGGCTGCCACATACTCAGCTTCCATGGTTGAGTCTGAAACGCATTTCTGCTTAACACTCCTCCATGCAATGGCTTCACCTCCTAAAGTAAACACATAGCCTGATGTAGACTTACTGTTGTCCCTATCTGATTGGAAATCTAAATCTGTGTAACCCACAGGGAGCAAATCGTCTACTTGGTAAACTAGCATATAATCTCTAGTCCTTCTCAGGTACTTCAATATATGCTTTACAGCAGTCCAATGTCCTTGTCCAGGATTACTCTGATATCTGCTAACCATGCCCACGGTAAAACAGATATCAGGTCTCATACACAGCATTGTATATATTAGGCTTCCCACAGCCGAAGCATAAGGAACTGCCTTCATGTCCTCTATCTCTTTTGATGTCTTCGGAGACATCTCTTTAGATAAAGCTACTCCATGCCTAAAAGGTAAGAAACCTTTCTTGGAGTTCTGCATGCTAAAACGAGTAAGGATTGTATCTATATATGAAGCTTAAGATAGGTACAACATCTTTTTCTTGCGATCTCATATGACTTTGATCCCAAGAATGTGTGCACATTCTCCTAAGTCCTTCATATCAAATTATTTGGACAACCATACCCTTACGTCTAATAACACTTTGACATTATTGCCAATTAACAAAATGTCATCTACATATAGTACAAGAAATACCACCACGTTTCCATTACACTTCTTGTATACACAAGACTTATCCGGACACTGAATAAATCCATATGACTGGATTACTTCGTTAAACCGGATGTTCCAAGATCTTAAGCTTGCTTCAGTCCATAAATGGACCAATTCAGCTTGCATACTAGATGCTCTTTGCCTTTTTCAATGAATCCCTCTAGTTGCTTCATATGGATGTTTTCTTCAAGACTTCCGTTAAGGAAAGCTGTCTTGACATCCATTTATCAAATCTCATAATCCATATGAGCAGCAATGGATAAGAGTATCCGGATAGACTTAAACATAGCTACCGGCGAAAAAGTCTCCTCATAATCAATTCTCTCTTTCTGAGTATACCCTTTCGCAACAAGCCTTGCTTTGAAGGTTTCTACCTTCCCGTCTGTCCCTCTTTTCCTTTTGTAGATCCACTTGCATCCAACGGCTTTTACACCATCAGGTGGTTCTACAAGCTCCCAGACCTTATTAGAGTGCATAGACTCTATTTCAGAATTCATTGCCTTTTGCCAAGATACTGCATCTATATCTTGGAGTGCTTGGTCATATGTTCGGGGATCAGGTTTATGTTTACCCGGGATCAAGTCTGAAGACTCTCCCAAAAACATGAATCTTTCAGGTTACCTTACAACCCTCCCACTACGACGAGACACTGTATGTGGTTGTGTATCATGTGTGACACGTGTTGCAGTTTCTTGTGGTACTTTATCTTGTACTGTTGGTACTAAAGTAGACATGTCATCTCTTATTTTTTCTAGAACAATTTCACTCATGGGCTTATGGTTCATTACATAATCTTCTTCTAAAAATCGAGCATTAGTGCTAACAATGATCTTCTGATTTTTAGGATTGTAAAACAAACCACCTTTCATTCCCTTAGGATATCCCACAAACAGACACACTTCTATACGTGATTCCAACTTATCAGTATCTCCCTTCAGCACATGTACTGGACTACCCCATATCTGGATATGATTTAGACTAGGCTTACGTCCATTCCATAATTCCATAGGAGTAGAAGGAACTGTTTTAGAAGGTAGCATATTCAGAATGTACACTGCTGTTTCCAAAGCATATCCCCAAAATGAATTTGGTAATTCTGAATAACTCATCATCGATCTAACCATTTCCATAAGAGTCATATTCCTTCGTTTTGCTACATCATTCTGTTGGGGTGTACCAGGTGCAAACAATTGGGATTGAATCTCAGCCTCTGATAAGTAATTCGTAAACTCTCCAAATAGGTATTCGCCACCACGATCATGTTGGTTGCTACTCGGAAAACCTAGAGGTTCCACTGTACAAAAATTTTGTACAAAGGTCTGAACCTTTTCCTAGCTACCATGTGTTCTTTTAAATTAAATTTTGGATCGCCTGCGGAACTTAACACGTTTGATCCAAAACTTAATCTATTTGTTCTTTAAGGTTTAGACTTGGATCTCCTGCGGAACTTAACACGTTTGATCCAAATCACCTAAGTTATTAATTCCATTAAATATTAATTTCCATAATTGGTTCCGAGTACTGACGTGGCGAGACACATGGCCTTCTTGGATATAGGAACAACCACCACCGACTAGACAAAACCTTTTATGGAAAGTTAATATTTAATTTCCTAAAATAACTTTAGGTCAACCAAAAAGAACAATCAAATCACAAGGAAAAGAAAAATAAAAGAACACAACTTCGAAAAACATATTCGAGATACTAGAATCGTAAGCCTCTCGTATTTGGTATTATTTCCATAAATAACTAGCATGATGCGGAAAGGAAAAATTACTAGTTATACCTTCTAAAAAGACTTCTTGATCTTCTACCGTATTCCTCTTCTAACCTCGGACGTTGTGTGGGCAACGATCTTCCGAGATGAGAACCACCAAGCACCTTCTTCTTCCTTGCAAGTTTCGGCCACCATAATTCTCCAAGAGAAGTAGAGGTCCGGCCACCACCACCAAGCTCCAAGGGATGCAAGAAACAAAACCACCTTTCTCTCCTTCTTCTCCTAGCTAGAACCGGCCACCATCAAGAGCTCCAAGAGAGGTTACCGCCGGCCATAAGAAGAAGAGAAGAGGAAGAAGCTAGGGTCGGCCACCAAGGAGGAAAAGAGAGGAGAAGAATAATAGAGTTCTGCTCCTTGAAGCCTCCTCTACCCCCTCTTTTATAATCCTTGGTCTTGGCAAATAAGGAAAATTTAATAAAAAACTTCCTTAATTCTTTTTCCATTAAAAAGGAAATTTTATTTAATTAAAAATAAATTTTCTTTTCTATTTGTAATGGCCGGCCACCTTAATCCCTTTAATCAAGGAAATTTTAATTCACACAAGAATTAAAACTTCCTAATTTGCTTTCAGAAATTTATAAAAATTTCTCAAATAATTTTTCCCTTCATGGTGGTTAATAAAAAGGAAATTTAATAAATTAAAATCTTTCTTTTAAACATGTGGATAAAAAGAAAGTTATCTCTAAAAAATTAAAATCTCTTTTAATCTACAAATAAGGAAAGATATCAAATCTTTTCTTAATCTTTTGTAGAAGAGAATATTTAATTTTTAAACTTCTCTTTTAAATTATTATCATGGTTAAAAAGGAAAGTTTTTCTTAAAAATAAAATCTCCTTTCAATCTACAAATAAGGAAAGATTTCAAATCTTTTCTTAATCTTTTGTAGAAAGCTTTAAAAGGAAAGATTTAATTTTTAAACTCTCTTTTAAAACTATGATATCCACATAAGAAATAATTTTAATAAAAAATCCTTTTTAATATGATGTGGCCGGCCACCTAAGCTTGGGCTCTAAGCTATTGGCCGGCCACCTTAAGGCCAACCTTTAGGCTTGGCCGACCCTAAGCTTGAGCTTCAAGCTTAGCTTGGCCGGCCCCTATTGGTTGGGTAAGAAGGTGGGTATGTAGTGGGTATAACTCTCTATATACAAGAGGCTACGATAGGGACCAAGAGGAGGAATTGGTTTTGGTCTCCCGATAAAATTAAGCATCCCGTGTTCGCCCCGAACACACAACTTAATTCCATCAATAATAATTCATTCCACTAAAGAACTATTATTGAACTACCGCACCAATCCCAAATTACATTTTGGGCTCCTTCTTATTATGAGTGTGTTAGTCTCCCTGTGTTTAAGATGTCAAATGTCCATTAATTAAGCGAGTTACTGAGAACTCATTTAATTAATATCTTAGTCCAAGAGTAGTATCACTCAACCTTATCGTCATGTCGGACTAAGTCCACCTGCAGGGTTTAACATGACAATCCTTATGAGCTCCTCTTGAGGACATTCTCAACCTAGATTACTAGGACACAGTTTCCTTCTATAATCAACAACACACACTATAAGTGATATCATTTCCCAACTTATCGGGCTTATTGATTCATCGAACTAAATCTCACCCATTGATAAATTAAAGAAATAAATATCAAATATATGTGATTGTTATTATATTAGGATTAAGAGCACACACTTCCATAATAACTGAGGTCTTTGTTCCTTTATAAAGTCAGTATAAAAGGAACGACCTCAAATGGTCCTACTCAATACACTCTAAGTGTACTAGTGTAATTATATAGTTAAGATAAACTAATACCTAATTACACTACGACCTTCCAATGGTTTGTTCCTTTCCATCTTGGTCGTGAGCTACTGTTTATAATTTATAAAGAACTGATAACATGATCTTCTGTATGTGACACCACACACCATGTTATCTACAATATAAATTAATTGAGCAACTACATTTATCATAAATGTAGACATTTGACCAATGTGATTCTTATTTCTAGATAAATGTTTATACCAAAAGCTAGACTTTTAGTATACACTCTAACAGATCAAACCGTAGTGTCTTGATACTTTTATCATGACGTTTCTCCACATCAACCTTGTACTCTTTGAATTTATCAAAGCATTCAGACTTGCGGCGCATCAAGTAAATGTACCCATATCTCGAATAGTCATCTATAAAAGAGACAAAGTATTCATAACCACCTCTTGCCTGGATAGACATAGAACCACACAAATCATAATGAACCAGTTCTAACGCATCTTTGGCTCTATACCCCTTGACCTTAAAAGGTCTCTTGGTCATTTTACTTTCCAAGCAAGATTCACAGGTTGGAAAGTTTTCCAACTCTAATGAACCTAAGAGTCCATCGGCTATAAGCCTTTGAATCCTATTTAAGTTAATATGACTAAGCCTTAGATGCCAAAGATACGTTTGGTTCATTTCCGAAGGTTCTTTTCTCTTATTAGAGTTATAAAATGTGTTATTAATTTCTATATTTTGCATTGTGGGAGAAATTGGATTTAATGTATATAAATTGTCAACCAATGCACCAGAACAGATAATAACTCTATTTCTCTTTATAACTACATTGTTACTGAAAGAAACAGAATATCCATCCAAATACAGTTTAGAAACTGAAATTAAATTCTTTCTAAAACTGGGTACATAAAGACAATTTCTTAAAACCAAACATCTATTTCTATCAAAAGATAAGTAGACGTCTCCCACTGCAATAGCCGCCACTTTGTAGCATTACCCATGTAGACGGTTATTTCTCCTTCAAATAGTCGTCGGGTTTCTTGGAACCCCTGCAAAGAGTTGCAGACATGATCAGTGACTCCTGTATCTACACACCAGGTGCTGGTAGATAACACCGCTAAACATGTTTCAACTACTAGAGAATGAGATATACCTTTATTGTTCTGATTCCTACGAGGACAGTCCACCTTCCAATGTCCTGACTGCTTGCAGATGAAGTATTTGCTCTTCGGCTTCTTCATTCCAGCTTTTTGTCCTGTACCCTGAGGTTTATTCACCTTCTTTGCTGAAAAGACCTGTTCTTCTTCTTCTTGCCTTTTGACTTAGAAGTAGAACCATTTTCAGCATAGTGAATCTGAGAACTGTGACAAAATATACCTTCTGCTGCCTGTAGTTCTGTCAGAAGTTCCGCCAATGTATACTCCCTTTTATTCATGTTATAGTTCAGGCGGAACTGCTCAAAACTTCTGGGTAGCGTTTGGAGAATTATATCGACCTGAGTTTCCCCATCGATTTCACCTCCAAGGACTTGTATTTCATTTAGATAAGCCATCATTTTGAGGATATGATCCCTTACGGGTGTCCCCTCCGACATGGTGGTTGTCATTAACTTTCTCATTGCCTCTTGCCTAGCAGTCCGACTCTGGTGCCCAAAGAGTTCTTTAAGATTGTTCATTATATCATAAGCAGTTGGTAAATCTTGATGCTGATGTTGCAATACATTTGACATCGAAGCTAAAATGTAGCACCGCGCCATCTCATCTGCTTTTACCCATTTCTTATGATACTCAATCTCCTCTGGGGTAGAGTCACCATTAGGTGTTTGGGCATACCTCTGACAGTACAAACTTATAGCTTTCAGCAGTGAAGACAATATTCAGGTTTCTTTTCCAATCTATATAGTTGGGAACAGTAAGTCTATTCTCTTTCAGAATAATGGTCAGTGGGTTGAAAGTCATCCTAAGAATCACAAAAAAAAAACTTTGGTCAAGACTCTAAATTTAGAATAATATTGATTCCTTAAACAATACTATTTTAAATTAACCAACACCTAAGCAGCCTTCCTTCCCAACTTCTTGTCCCTCGGACCACCGCGTGCGTCCTTCTCGTCCGCTGGTGTACTCTTCTGTAGCACTTCTTCCTTCAGATGCACGGAGCCCGTCAACACCCTTCTTGTGTCATCCTTTTCTCTAGCTGCGTCTTCCGCTCAACTTCTTGTGTTCCTAAGTTCCTACACACTTAAACACAAAGATCAAATACATACAGGACCTAACTAAACTTAGTCGATCATATCAAAACTACCCAGGTTACTTACAGGTCCAGTTGTAATCATCCACAATTCTAAGGTCTTACTTTAAGTGAGATAAAAACCAGCACCATGAATCTGTATTCTCACCCTATGTCATAGCATATGCTATCGGATATATTCTATTATTTGGATCTATCCCAACAACTGTAAGCATTAACCTTACATATTGTTCCGTTAAAAAGGTTCCATCCAAACCATGGCCTACATGCTCTTATATAATCCTCTTTAACCCCACTGAAACAGACATACATTCATTGAAACCTGCCTGCCTTGTCTAGTATTTGGATAACAAAAGTTATCCTCCAGTTTAATAACAACAATGCTTCCTGGGTTGCTTCTTTGAATTTCAATTGCATAATCATGCAATTGACCATACTGACTTGAATTTGACCCCCTTACTATTGTCAATGTTTTCTTTCTTTCCCAATAGCCTTGAACTTTGGACAGGAAAAACCTATTTTCATGCATCACTTGCTTGTTGAAATTTTTAGCATCCAGTTTAGGGTTCATCCTAAACCTTTCTAAATACTTTGAAGCAATATAATCTGACTTCACAAAGCTATTTCTATGAGCATAAGGGCATTTGTGTCAAGATCTAAACGTTCTGATCTATACATATCCACCCTCGTCACCAATTTTAGATGCGTAGATCTCCAAATCACATGGTTGTTTAGCATTATTGACTTGGGTACATTTGGCCCTGGCTAGTGTTTTATTACTTTTAATGAAACTGAAAGTTCGATCCCTCTTGATGTTCCACACCTGAACTTCTTCTTTGAATTCCTTAATGAAGCTAAAGATCATCCCACTCTCCAATGGTGGATTGATTGAATGCAATAGCGGGATATATGTGACATGTTTTTGTCATTTCTCATTATCAAACCCTTGGAGACTCTCTAATTATGATCCACTATCTAAACGCCCATCTTCATCACAATTGTCATCCTTTTTATTATCTCTGATATTTGCCCCCACTTGAACCTCTTTCCCTCTCTACGCCTACTACCTTCTTTCTCTCAATAGTTTTACCTACAATTGCCTCTTCATCTTCATCATCATTATATCCAGAATCACATTCAGACCAATCTTTATCAAAACTATCACTCTCACTCTCCTTTCCATCTAACTCATTTGGGTCATATGTTGGATCAAGTGTCTCATCATATGGTTCATTAAACAACCCATCAATATTTGTGACCTCTACATATAGTTCTAGTTCCCTTACTGAACTACATGTTGGTTAGTCCTAGGAAAACGTACCGGTTCCACTATACAAAAATTTTTGTACAAGTGTCGAACTTTTCCTTAAATAACTTATTGTGTTCTTTATAAGTTAAATTAGGAATCGCAGACGGAACTTAACATCATTGATTCCAAATTTAACTTATCTGTTCTTAATGGTTTAGATTTGAATCGTAAGCGGAACTTAACACTATTGATTCAAATCCACCTATGTTATTAATTCCATTAAATATTAATTTCCAAAATTGACTTCTAGGACTGCATGGCGAGGCACATGGCTTTCTTCGATATGGGTGCAACCACCACCGCCTAGTTAAAGCCTTTTAAGGAAAACTAATATTTAATTTCCTTAAATAACTCTAGGTTAACTAAAAAGAACAATCGAATCACAAATTCGAAAAAGAAGAAAACACAAACTCGGAAAATAAATTTGATAAACTAGATCTAATTGCCTCTTGTATTTAGAATTCTTACAAAGAAAATAACTAGTATGATGTGGAAGAAAACTACTAGTTATACCTTCTCTTTGTAAGCTAATGACCTCAAGATCTTCTGCCGTATTCCTCGCCTCGCCTTGGACGTCGTGTGGACGACGATCCTCCAAGATGAACACCACCCAAAAGCTTCTTCCTCTTCTTCTAAAATCCGACCACCACCAAGGAGAAGAGAGCAAAAGGGAAAAGAGAAAGGAGAGGGAGAGGGTCGGCCACTTGAGGTTTTCCAAGCAAGAGAATAAGAATTTTTGTATCTCATGAAGCCTCCTCACCCCTTCTTTTATATTACTTGCCCAAGGCAAATAAGAAAAAACTTTTGACAAAAAATAAAATCATCCTCTAGTTTTTCCTTTTCCCTTTTTATTTTTCCTTTTCTTTCCACTTGATTAAATCAATCACCAAATCAATTAATGATGATTTTATTTTTATTTTAATTATGGTCGGCCCCTTGCTTGGGCACCAAGCAAGGTGGCCCGACCACCTCATCAAGGGAAAAAGGAAATATATTTTTTTAAAATTTTACAAGAAGAAATCCTCTTATAAAATTTACAAGCTCTCTTTCTTAAAGTAAGAGTTAAAAAAGGAAAGTTCTAAAAATTAAAACCATGTTTTAAAATTTAAAATTTCTCTTATAAAATATCCTTTTTTAACATGATGATAGAAAATTTTAATTTTAAAACTTATCTTCCTTTTTTTCTTAAACCATGAGGATGGTTAAAAAAAGAAAGTTTTAAAACTTTTAAAACTCTCTATTAAAACATGCGGCCTAATTCAAATAAGGAAAGTTTTAAAAAAAATTAAAATCTTTCTTTTAAAACTTATAATTTTCTATAAAGATAAGATTTTAAAAATTCAAAACAACCCTCCCTTTTTGATTTATTGTTGCCGACCCCTTCATGCTTGGTCACCAAGCAAAGGGCCGGCCCCTATAAAAGAGGATGTGGCTGGCCCTTGCTTGGTCACCAAGCATTGGACCGGCCCCCTTCTTGGACACCAAGAAGAGCCTTACATTTGGATGGACTTGAGGCTATAATGAGGCTACGACAGGGACCTAGAGGAGAAATTGGTTTTGGCCTTCCGATGAGCTTGAGTATCCCGTGTTTGCCCCGAATACACAACTCAAGTTCATCGATAATAACTCATTCCACTAGAGAGTTATTATTGCACTACCGCACCAATCCCAAATTACATTATGAGCTCCTTCTTATCATGAGTGTGTTAGTCTCCCTGTGTTTAAGATTACGAATGTCCACTAATTAAGTAAGTTACTGACAACTCACTTAATTAATATCTAGCTCCAAGAGTAGTACCACTCAACTTTATTGTCATGTCGGACTAAGTCCACCTGCAGGGTTTAACATGGCAATCCTTATGAGCTCCTCTTGGAGACATTCTCAACCTAGATAACTAGGACATAGATTCTTTTTATAATCAACAATACACACTATAAGTAATATTATTTCCCAACTTATCAGGCATATTGATTTATCGAGCTAAACCTCACCCTTTGATAAGTCAAAGAAATAAATATTAAATATATGTGCTTGTTATTATATTAGGATTAAGAGCACACACTTCCATAATAACTAAGGTCTAATTCTTTTATTAAGTCAATACAAAAAGAACTTACCTAAATGGTCTTATTCAATACACTTAGAGTGTACCAGTGTAATTTATTAATCAAGATAAACTAATACTTAATTACACTACGACTATTCCGATGGTTTGTTCCTTTCCATCTTAGTCGTGAGCAACTGTTTATA
The DNA here is from genome assembly GCF_018446385.1 of Zingiber officinale. Classification (NCBI taxonomy): domain Eukaryota; kingdom Viridiplantae; phylum Streptophyta; class Magnoliopsida; order Zingiberales; family Zingiberaceae; genus Zingiber; species Zingiber officinale. Next base: position 133,308,642 of record NC_055997.1, on the reverse strand, counting down.
ATTTATAAAGAATCGATAACGTGATCTTCTGAGTGTGACACCACACTCCATGTTATCTACTATATAAATTAATTGAACAATTATATTTAACAAATAAATATAGATATTGACCAAATATGATTCTTTTATTTCAAAATAAATGTTTACAAAACCTAGACTTTTATTATACATTCCAACACTACACACATACAAACATATTTGTCTCAATTCAGTATCACTCTCAACCATATGGAAGCCATGTTCTTCTACTATTATATGATATTGTTTATCCCCAAATACTCCCACAATCTCAACTACATAGTCTAACTCACCAATACTAAGATTTTTTATTGATATGTATGTGAAATTACTTACTTGCCCCCTTTGTAACGTGAGACAGGATAATTTTCAAATATTCCCCAGTGATGAAACTTGTTGTTTGACGAATTATAACCATCACCTATAAACAATTAAACAGATGGAAAAAATAAAAATAAACCACATTATACTCAAATTATGCAAATAATTTACAAATCAGTGATTATGAGTTATTAAAATAATAGAGACATAGCAAAAACCAATTTTAACCCTTTCATTTCTTATTATGAAAATTTAACCTCTAATACGAAATGTCTACCTATTATTATTGTTCTACTATTTCTATTCAAACCATATGCAATGTAGGACAAGGACCACATCAAAGCAATAATGGAACCCAATGAATCACACAATTCATTGTACCTCACATAAAAAATAATAATCAACAAGATCACATATTTATGGTCAATCACCAATCCAACAATAGTGGAGTTATATAAAGAAAAAATATGACCATAGTGGAATCTCACCTAAAAAAAAGGGGGGAAAAGACCGCATAACATAAAATATTCAGCAATAACAACACAACAATATCTTAATATACACTCAAATAGGAAAAAAAACCCTAAAGTTTGTATTTTAAACTCGGGAAGACAACCCATAGACAACAACTGGCCGTATATATTACACAAATCAAAATCATTTTTAAAACATCCAGAAATATGAGTTTACCTTGTTCTTGATGTTCTACTGCTTTGCCTTTTTTTTCTTTCGTGCTTCATCCTACCGGCATTCCATCATGAAGACAGCTTTGGTTTCAATATATTTGGGTTTCAAGCTTTGCTTTTCGAATGATTTTCCCTGTCTTTGGACAGCTTCAATGGTGTCATTAGGATTTACATTTGGAAGGGGTTTCCATCACAAGTTTGTTCTTTTCTTCAGAAAGAGTTTGGGTATAAATTTATTTTTTTATTTAAGCTTATTTTAGGCATTTGAAGTTTTGTTTATCTCAAAAGCTCCACTCATATTTCTCTTTTTTAACAAAAACCCAAAAAATTGTTGACTTGTTAATCTGTTAACAAACACTGGTTGCTACCGGTGAAAAAGACTAAAAGCGCCAAAAATAACAAACGTGCAGGGCAAAAATGTTGGATCGAGACGCGCTAGAGGGGGGGTGAATAGCGCTCACGGCTATTTCGTTCGATTCGTAAAACACTCGAGTAAAAATACAGCGGAATAAACAGAGAACAAGCACACAGAGACAGGAGGATTTACTTCGTTCGGAGCCTTGATCGACTCCTACTCGAAGGCCCGTGATCCTTGATCGCTTTCCATGGGCAACAACTATAAGCTCGTAAAAACTATTACAAACTAATTACAATTCAAAGCAGTAAACGGATTATACCGACAACAAAAGACTAAATCTGAAGCTCCGGGTTGTCGGAGTGTCGTTGCAGCACTTCGGGATCGTCTCGTAGGCAGCTTGTAGCAGAAAGTTCGCTTGGAATTTCTTGTCATGAGCTGCTGGTCGAGATCCCTTATAAAGGATGTTTAAGGCGTCTTCTACTGTTCACCAAGGCGCCTTGAATGAGCCGAGTCAGCCGCGGAGATAAGGGCTGAACTGGTCGAACCTTATCAGGTTCAAGGCGCCTTCAGTCTCTCCAAGGCGCCTTCATCAAGCTGTCCAAGGCGCCTTGGCTTCCTTCAAGGCGCCTCCAAGCTTGCTTCACAGCCAGCTGAGGTTTTGCACCCGAGGCGCCTCCAAGCTCCATGGAGGCGCCTCGGTACTGTTCATCCGAGGCCAATTTTGCACTTTGGTCCCTGCAAGATATGTTAAACATAAAAATACCCTGCAGCACAAAGTTAGCTTATAACACATAAGTGATAGTATAAAAGTGAAAGTTTGACAGTCTCTGGACTGTCCGAGTCTGACTTCGAGTTTCCAACCGGAAACCTTAGGTCGACCCGACACCTACTGTTCCCTCTGCGGGGAACGCGTCCTCACCTACTCCACTCAGGAGATTTACCTGCTGCCAGTGTGATCCTCCAGATCGACTGGACTTTTGCTCAGCACTCGAATCTTCCGGACTTTCTGCTAGACATCCGCTTCCCGACTAGTCCAGTCTTTCACCTGGTTCGCGACACCAGGACTTTCCACCTAGGGTTACCACCCCCTAGGACTTTTGCCTGAAGCCTTCGACCTGCCAAGACTTTCCGCATAGGGTTACCACCCCCTATGAACTAGGGTTACCACCCCCTAGGGTTTTTACCAGCCTAACCACAGTTAGGACTTTCCTGAAACACTTAGTCAAGCACGTTAGATCACGACACACCTTAACTTTGAATCTTTTATCATTATCAAAACTCAAGTTCGATCGTCGGATGCTTCCCGCACCAACAAAAAATGCTAAATACAAAAGAAAAAGAACTAAATGTGTTACCACCACAAACATAAGGGACCAAAATCGTAATTTTTCCTGATTTATTAGTCAAATCTGGTTGAGCAAGTTAATGGATGTTATGTTATTGATATGTTGTTAGCTAACAAGTTATTATTTTGATGCTCCTACTTTGAAGTTAAGTATTTTACCTAAGACTGTATCTCATTGATCTCCTTATATTTAGTATCATGTACTATCCTCTTGTACCTGTTGAGTATATTGTACTCACTATCCCTTACTTTTCCTTTTGTTTCCAGTTTAGCAGGTAGATGATATGTCGTATCGCTCAAAGATCCTGACTATCAATCTCACATCACATACGAGGACGATTTTCTAGTTTTTCTTTCTGCTTTATTTATGTTTTGAATTTGTGGACTTGATATTGTATTGATTCTACTTGGAGTTAAAGTTTAGCCTTGTGGCTTCTTGTATTACTTTGATGTTGTTGGCTACGTTTGATTGGGTGTAATGTAATCTACTTGTAATGTAATCAAATTTGTAATGTAATGTAATGCAATCTTGGTAGCATTACTACGTTTGGTAATGTAATGTATGTAATCTTTCATTACAAGGGTGATTACATTCTTTTGTTTGGTATCCATTATTTTTTATAAAGAATGTAATTCGTATTATTATAAAATAACAAAAATATCCTGTGACCTCTATTGACGGTCGTCGCACCTCTGCCGGAGCTTGCGGCAACCAGCGGTCGTCGTGGTCTCCTTTGCTGGCCGCCGCCACTAGCAACCGCCTGCTGCTACCGGCAACTGTCGGCCGCCCCGCCAACCGGCAACCGGTGACGACGATGACCATCAGCTGCACCGCGGTGGCGGCAGAGGTGGCGTCGGCATGCGGTGGGCGCCAGTGAGCGTCGGCCGGCGGTGGTCGTCGGCGGGCGATGGGCAGCAGGTGGTGGGCAACAGGCGACGGACGGCGACCCCGGCGGCAGTCGGCGACTAGCGACGGCGGCGGCGGTGGCCGTCGGCGACCGCCGACCGACGGTGGCGGCGAGCGGTGGGCGGGTGGCGAGCGGTGGGCGGGCGGCGGGCGGCGGCCGATGAGCGGTTGGTGGGCGACGGCTGATTAGGGGTATATTCAGCATTCAAATTTTGGTTAAACACTAACATCGTAATGTAATCAGATTACATAGTATTTGCTTTGTAATCCAGATTACAAAACTTCACTACCTTTTGTAATCAAGATTACATTACATTACAGGTTTAAAGTTAAAACAAACAAAATAATCATCCTTGTAATGTAATCTTGATTACATTACAAGGCAGATTACACCCTACTAAACGTAGCCGTTGTGTCAAGCAGGGCTGGCTCGTAGTTAGTTGTTTTGGTTTATATGTTTTATCTTGTGTCTTTCGCTGTATTTGATTCTAACCGTGTGGGTTGTATATATTATACTTGTATTCTTTTGTGGCATTATATCCAAATTCCATATGTTGTACTAAGAGGGAGGATGTTGTTTGTTTATCGAGCAGGTACTCCTTCGCGACGTGACATGGTATGCTTTACATTCAGTCTCTATGTTCTTCATTACAATACTGTTTGTCTATCATAGGCTGACTTGAGCATTGGAGGGTTAGATCGGGGTAGCCCCTGGTCTATTTTCCAACAAGCACCATTGACTAAAAGACTTTCGGACACTTTCGGTCCTTCTCTTTTTCGGGGGTCCAACAACTCAATCAACATAAAAGATAACTCATCACCCTCCTCTCCCTCTGGGTTGTGGTAACTTGATCAACTTCCTTACCCTCATCACCGGCTCCCACCATCCGACTTAGCTTTCAGACAGGATCAATGTTGTTGAATAAAGGTGATTCGATAAGCACATTAATATCATTACGCGACCCTACAATCCCAAAAATGGCGTGTCATATCTATAAATCCGCAGATGCTACTACCTCAAGCACAATTGTTGGGATGTCATGATCTCTCCAAGAAAATTGGTCTTTCCAGGCGACAGAGCAATTTTTCTATTGTCAATACATACAATCAAGATTACCCAACATATAAGGGAAGTCGTGTCTCTGCTCATGAATTTCAAATAAGTGTTGGATATCAGTAGATTAGGACTTCTCAAATATTAGGCCTCAAGCACTTTAATTACACATCGGCAGAAGTTGAATAAGCATTGGATGATAGTTGTTTCAGTAATTCGTAGATGCTCATCGTAATTATCAACAGAGACTTCATACGCCAATTGACAGATAACCATCGTGCATTTCTGAAGTGGCAACAAACCTTTTTTTTCCGTCACATCGACCTTCCATTAAAAATATTCTAAATAATTTTTTAAGACATCGACTATATGAAGGAATAACCTTCTTTACATTCAGAATTAACGTCGAAATATATCATTAGGATATACTAGTTTATCATAGAAGTAATCATTGAAAAGATAAGCATGCCCGACTTCACGATCCCAATTCAAATACCTACTTTTTTTGTGTTCTATCGAAAGACTTTGAACTCTTTGACGTACTATTTATCGTTGCTCATTTAGTTGAAATATTTTTTGTTCATCTATATCCTCCATATCTTCTATCAATTCATTTATCTAGAATCTATGAAGCATAGATCGATATGAATTTTTAGTCATTTAAAATAAATTAAGATAGTTTCGTAATGAAAAGATAGAGAATTGAGAAAATGATAAAAATAATGAAAAATTAAAATATATTTATAAATAATTTTTTAAATAAAAAAATAAAAATTAACGGTTTGACAAGGCTAAGAATTCTTTCTCATGATCACATCAGAACATAATAAGAAAAAGTCTCATTGTGGATGCTATAAGCCCAAGTTGGGTGAAAGAACATGGCATCACACCAGATCCAGGAAATCACGTGTCGGGTTAAATTCGGCAATCCAGTCAACCGCGCCCGGCTAGTTAGAGCACAAATCTATCACCGACATCAACTATAGTAGAATAAGATTTTCCACGGTACCGAATTAATTTGATCCAATGAAGGGAAGTCTGATTTTCTAGAAGGAATTTGGAGTAGGTCTTTCCGTTCGAATGAAGAGAACACCTCAGCTAATATGAGAGTCTATTTGGTAATTATTAATTACTAAGAATTTCCTATGATAAATGTTCAATTTGATTTGATTTGATTTATATATATATATAACAAGCGTTTATTTATTTTATCTCTTTCCTAAATACGTTTTTTTTTCTTTTAGTTATTTTCCTATTTTTGTTGTGCTAGTAAATGGTAGGAGTTCGATCGCCAGGTTTTACTAAAACAGCCATGTGGTCTCCATTTAATTGCCAGGACTCATTTGGAAGGAATTCAGAAAAGAAAAACGGTGAAGAGGCCTGGTGGATGATTAGGCCTTTAAGGGATAATTAACAGATAATATTTGAATCTTAAGAGATTTTTTCACCAGTTAAAAGTGAATTTAAGAATATTGTCTCTCTCTGAATGAACATTGATAAAAACAAAAAAAAAATGGTAAGATCGATCATTTTAAAATTAATCGGGTGAGAATACTGAACTTGAACTTAAGAAAGAAGAGGGTCAGTGCCACTCAGGGAACCCAGGAACGCCAGTTGTGTTCTACACGTGTACTTCTGCTGCGCTTAGCACTGTTTCTAGAAGCATTGTGTAGTCGTACTCGTCCCCACCGTCGGATCCAACCCTGCCCCCATTCCTATATAAACCAACGTAGACTCCTCACTCGTCAGCCGTGCTCTGTATCGAGGTCGGCAATGGGCGACGGGGAGGACGGGCGGCGGGAGAAGGAGAAGGAGAAGGAGATGGAGAAGGAGAAGGAGAAGATGAAGAGTGTGCCCTTCCACAAGCTGTTTTCCTTCGCAGACGCGCGGGATGTCGCTCTCATGACGGCGGGGACGGTCGGCGCGGTGGGTAGCGGCTTGGCCATGCCGTTGATGACCATCGTCTTCGGAGAGCTCATCAACGCCTTCGGAGCCTCTGACAAGGATTCCATCGTCCTTGAGGTATCCAAGGTGGGTTAATTAATCATCCCGGTAGGTTTTGATTCGTTTCGCAAAGATTGAATATGAGATTGTGTGCTTATGTTTTTTTCTTTTCGTATTTTGTTTTTTACCCTTCGTATCTATGATTTTGTGTATTTTGGAAACCAGATGGGTTTGGGGATTCTTGTTTCGTGTTTTTCTCGTCATACTGCACAAATCAGTAACACCCTTAAGTGTAAAATTCAGCGTATTTTAGTGCGCTGATTCTTTGCTGTTAAGAAAATATGAAATCTTGTCGTACATGCAATTTGGAACGCAATACCTCAAGAAGATACCTAAGCACATAAAAGAATATACAAATGATAACATAAATAGCAATTAATACTTACCCATAGTGTTTTGATTTATATCAAAAAAGACTTTATCATACAAATAAAAATATTAACAATTCAGATATTTAACTTCCCTAATTTTATAGCTGTGATTATATACCATGTTCATAATAACTACTATATTTGTGCTAATGTTTTACATAAATCATCATAAATAACTTATATATATATATATATATATATATATAAGTTACTTATGATGATTTATGTAAAACATTAGCACAAATATAGGAGTTAGATTTTGATATCTTGTGCGTGACTGCGCGCGCAGGATATCACTCGTTTTATTTTTAAAAAATTTTTGAATTAAAAAAATAATTAAAATATTTTTTAAAAATTTTATTTTTAGGGTTCAGGCTTTAGGTTATAATTTGTAAGCTATTTTTTTTTATAGATTTTACTTCTAGGGTTCAGGCTTCCAAATTAGGTTATAGTATTTAGTTTGAAAAAAATTAAAATAAAATAAATTTAAGTATTTATTGAGTATTGTAATATGTTGAGGAGATATATTAATGTATTAGAAATTTATATAAGGATATGTTAATTTTTTTAATTGATTTTTTTAATTTAAAATATTAAAAAAATCAAAAAATCAAAAACAAACCGAGTGATCTCCTGCGCGCGCACACAGTCGCGCACTGTGCGAGCGCGCAGGAGATCACTCCTCTATATATATATATATACTACAATTATATTTTAAAATTGTTATTTCATTTCTATTTCTCTGTTTTTTATTTATACATAAGACTCATGATGGTTAATCATTAAAAAAATATATACATAAGACCCATAGGTTAAGTTTGGTTGGATGTAATCCACCTTGTAATGTAATCAAGATTATATTACAAAATTGATTTTTGGTACAGTTTTAAAACTATAATGTAATGTAATCTGGATTACAAAAGGTAATAAAGTTTTGTAATCTGGATTATAAAGTAAACACCATGTAATCTAATTATATTACGAAGTCACCGTTTAACTAAAATTTAAATAACAAATATACCCCTAGTTCATTTTCGACATCAATCGATCATCGACGGTCCCTTTTGCCGCCACTTTCGCTGGTCGCCGGCCGGCCACCACCGAGCACCGTCGTCGGCCACGATCGCCGACCACCGCCTCCGGTAGAGATACGGCAGCGACCTCTGGTAGAGGTCGTAGGATATTTTTATCATTTTATAATAATACAAATTACATTTCTTATAAAAAAATATTAGACATGTAATCACCCTTGTAATCAAATATTACATACATTACATTATCAAACATAGTAATGTACTCAAGATTACATTACATTACGAAGTTTATTGCATTACAAGCTTAATTACATTACCCCCAACCAAACGTAGTCATAGTGTTGTTTGCCCCCAAAGCATAGTGCAGACTGTGGGCGCATGACATTTCTGGCGTTAGAGGTACATTCTCAGGAACTGATGATCTGGGATTTATCCCACTATGTGTTTAACGCATGTGTACCTGCATTTACCTTCCTCCATATTTGTGGGGCCGACACTAGAGGGACCATTAAGGTAATGATCTAATTTTTTTTTATTAGAGGACACTTGTCTAAATGGCCTATAAAAATACAATGTTATAAAAGATAGAGTAGTTTGTTTAGAGTTTTTCCAATTCACTCAACTCTCTTTGAGCTTTTTAATGAGCAATCTATATGGAAACTTACTAATTTCAAGGACAAAGAGTTGTGTTGAGTATAACCCCTTTCCAATTCACCCATTGGATTGAGCATGATTTCTCTAATGGTGATCCTCAACATTAGTGCAATATGACTACAACATGCCAGGTAGCTTATCTGCGTTGCTCCCCCCAATGTGCTTCAGTTTAGTTTCGAGACATTGTATGATGTCTTTATTGCTGACCTCAAATTGGTCATTACTTTGTGAATATGCTATCGAGGTGAAGATTTGTTGAATTTTAAATTCCTTGCACTAGGTCTGAATCTTTCTTCTTTGTAATTGCCTTTCATTGTTTGAGATCAGCTTCCATGCCAATCTGAACTTGTAGATGAGATTTTTCTAAATAAACTTCATGGCTATGTCTTTAGTAATCTTGGCCAAGGGTTAGGTCTCCACCACTACTAAGAGGAACTTCATCTAAGAGACCTTAGGGGAATGATTCGACAATGTTGATTCCCTATTGGTGTCAAAAGGATAAACAACTACTATAGCCTTAATCATGGGTTGGCACAATTAATACTCACATGGGTGTTTCCTCCAATAGATTTTGGGATCAATTTCCAACCGATACAAAATGTCTCACCACTACCAAGTCTGAGCTTGAAGCATTGAACCAAGCAGATTCCTGTAATCTGATTTTAATTTTTCCTCTTGATGAACTATTTGAAAAAAAAAAAAGGTACTTCGTCGAGTTTTGTTTCTGTTTTATTTATACTTTTGTTAATTGGTCAGATTTTCCTTTTCAGGTGGTTGTAAAATTTATTTATTTAGGCGCTGGAGCAGCTGCTGCATCCTTTCTTCGTAAGTGTGACATTCAGGCCCAAGTATTCTGAATTTGGAAGCTCAACATTATGCATTCATTCAATTTCCTAATTTACATTTCCAATTAACTTCATTGGCAGAGGTGGCTTGCTGGATGGTTAGTGGAGAAAGGCAGGCAGCACGGATCCGTTGTTTATACTTGAAAGCAATACTTAGACAAGAAATTGAATTTTTTGATAATGAATCAACGACAGGAGAAGTGATAAGTAGAATGTCTGGAGGCACAATACTTATCCAAGATGCTATTGGTGAGAAGGTAGAGTTCCTGGATTACAACCCACAAGACATACAATCATCAATCATGTTCTTTGTGTTACTAGCAATTACTGTTTTCCAGGTTGGCAAATTCATTCAATTATGTGCAACCTTGTTTGGTAGCTTCATTGTTGCATTGACGAAAGGTTGGCTCCTGTCACTCGTCCTAATGTCAAGCATACCTCTTATTGCTGCTGCTGGAGCCGCCATGTCATTAGTTATTTTCAAATCTTCAAATCGTGCGCAGAAGGCATATGCCCAAGCTGGTACTGTGGTTGAACACACAGTTGGATCTATTAGAACAGTATGTTTAAATTCTATGCAGTTGTTTGTATTTGGTGCAGTGTTATTTATAGCTCTAAATTATAGCCACTTTCTCTCTTTTGTTTACCATATCAATTATCAGGTTGTGTCTTTTAATGGCGAGAATCAAGCAATTGATAGTTACAAGAATCTGATAAATAAATCATATAAAGCTGCTGTTGGTCAGGGGGCTGCTGCTGGTTTTGGAATGGGTGTTGTTATGTTTATTCTTTTCTGTTCCTATGGTCTGGCTGTATGGTACGGTGCCAAGCTTATCATAGAAAAAGGTTATGACGGAGGAACTGTTTTCAATGTTATGATAGCTATCACTACAGGTGGAATGTAAGTCCTCAGACAAATCTCATAGCATTTTGGATACTTCCCTCAATCTGAGCAGAATCTAAAAGTCTTGGCTATATATGTTCTTGGATTTAATTTCATTTTTCCCCCCTCAACTAGGTCTCTTGGCCAAGCATCACCATCCCTGTCTGCCTTTGCATCGGGCCAAGCTGCAGCATACAAAATGTTCGAGACAATCAACCAAATACCGAGTATCGATGTTCATGACACCAGTGGCATTTTATTGGAAGATATCAAGGGTGAGGTTGAACTCAGAGATGTTCACTTCAGCTATCCGTCGAGGCCTGAACAACTGATATTTGATGGTTTCTCCTTGCGTATTTCAAGTGGTACAACTATGGCTTTAGTAGGAGAGAGTGGCAGTGGAAAATCTACTGTGATCAGCTTAGTGGAGAGATTCTATGATCCGCAAATTGGCGAAGTACTTATAGACGGCGTCAACTTAAAAAAGCTGAAGCTTAAATGGATAAGGCAACAAATTGGACTTGTTAGCCAAGAACCTGTCTTGTTTACCACCACTATTAAGGAAAACATCACGTACGGAAAGGAAAGCGCAACTGCTGAAGAGATTTTGAGAGCTCTGGAGCTTGCTAATGCTGCAAAGTTCATCGGGCAGATGCCAAATGTAAAGAAAAATATCACCAATTGACCATGTTTTTGTTGATGTTATTCTTCTTAATGTAAGCCTGTTTCTTCCAGGGGCTCGATACCATGGTTGGAGAACATGGAACCCAACTCTCTGGTGGCCAAAAACAGAGGATTGCAATTGCAAGGGTTATTCTGAAGAATCCCAAGATCCTGCTTCTTGATGAAGCGACAAGTGCATTAGATGCTGAATCTGAGCGAGTAGTTCAGGATGCACTAGAGACGATCATGACAAATAGGACCACGATTGTTGTCGCCCATCGTTTGAGCACCATCAAGAATGTTGATAAAATATCAGTCGTGTCTCGTGGAAAGTTGGTAGAACAAGGCAAGTGCTTATTATGGTTTCTCATGTATCCATACTCTCATCTCTTATTAAACTATATAGATTTGGATAATTGCACTATTCCATGCAGGAGCACATGATGAGTTGATCATGGACCCTCAAAGTTTTTACTCCCAACTAGTACAACTCCAAGATGGTAATAAACATGCGAAAGAAGCTCCTACTACGTTCGTTGCCCATGCACAGAAGTTGAGTCGATCTGGCAGCAGTGAATTGTCTATCAGTAGATCTTCAAGTAAAAATTCATCACTTGGACGAAACAGCACCTCTACCAGAATATCCACTCATTTTCCCGTTGAACCCCAAGATGGAAGTTCAACAGGATATCAAATCGAAGAGAAGAACAATCATAACAGCATTCACAGACAAGCAAATATTAAAAGACTGGCATACCTAAACAAGTCGGAAGTACCTGTGCTTGCTTTGGGATCCGTTTTTGCTGCAATACATGGGGCGCTATTCCCTGTTTTTGGGATTCTAATTTCGAGCGTGTTTAATACGTTCTTTGAACCACCACATGAACTTCGTAAAGGCTCAAGGTTTTGGGCACTGATGTACTGTCTTATAGGGCTAATCGCTTTTCTTGTGGTGCCAGTGCAGTACTATTTATTTGGAGTGGCCGGTGCCAAGCTGATCCAGCGTATAAGATCCCTTTCATTTGAAAAGATGGTGCACCAAGAAATCGGTTGGTTTGATGAGCCGTCTAATAGTAGGTTAGTTTGGATTTAATTTGATCTTGTATTTAGATGTCGGTACTGCACAGCACAGAGTGACTTTTATGATCCGAATAAATATTTTCAAGTATGATCTTTTCAGTGGGCAACTAGGTGCGAGGTTAGCAACAGATGCTACGACCGTGCGCAGGCTTGTGGGAGATACTTTGGCTGTTATGGTTCAGACTATCGCAACAATTATTGTGGGAATCGTGATAGCAATGGCGGCAAACTGGAAACTGGCACTAATAATACTTGTACTAGCACCTTTACTAGGCCTACAAGAATTTTTTCAACAGAAGTTCCATCGTGGTTTCAGTGGAGATGCTAAGGTAATAGTCTACTGTTTGATCTCTTTGTCTAGAGCATTTCATTATTCTTGAAACTATTACGCATCGTGAAGGCAATGTACGAAGAAGCAAGCCAAGTGGCAAGTGATGCGATTGCCAGCATCCGCACCGTAGCCTCTTTCACAGCGGAGGAGAAATGCTTGGCTGCTTACCAAGCAAAATGTGCAATCCCAGTGAGTCGAGCACAAAAGCATGGAATGATAAGCGGCTTGGGTTATGGATCTTCATTTCTAATGATGTATTGCACATATGCCCTCTGTTTTTATGTCGGAGCTCGTTTTGTTCACGATGGAGAGGCAAATTTCTCCCAAGTATTCAAGGTAATTAACTTTCCATCTTACAACAATCTCTGTGCTTTCCATTTTTTTGTTTCCTTTTCTGAGTCTTATTTCGAACTGTAGGTGTTCTATGCTTTATCCTTGGCAGCTCTCATGGTTTCCATTTCGAGCACCCTTCTCATTGACTATTCCAATGCCAAGGATTCAGCTGCCTCCATATTCGCCATCCTAGATCGCGAATCTAAAATTGATTCTAGCTCCGATGAGGGAGCTGTGATTGGAAGTGTTAGAGGAGATATCAAGCTTGGAAACGTCAGCTTCAGTTATCCATCTCGCCCGCATGTGAAGATCTTCACTGACTTTTGCCTGAGCATACCTCCCGGAAAGGTAGGTAGTACCAGATGTAAGAAAAAATAAATAGCATTTACAAGAAGAACAAAACATACTCTATTCCTAAGTTTAACGATATCTGTGGAAAGTTTATTTCGTTCAATTCTTGTTAATTTAGTACCTTCTTTGCACGATGTTCTGCAGACTATTGCACTGGTCGGACAGAGCGGTTGCGGAAAGTCCACAGTCATTGCTCTTCTTGAGAGATTCTACGATCCTGATGCAGGCTTTATATTGTTGGACGGAGTAGACATCAAGAAGTTGAACATTCGTTGGCTGAGGCAGCAGATTGGGTTGGTGAGCCAAGAACCCGTGCTGTTCAATGGTACCATACGTTCCAACATAGCTTACGGCAAGCAAGGGCCAGTAGCGGAGGATGAGATCATAGCCGCCACCGAAGCTACCGGAGCTCATCGCTTCATCTCTGGCCTTCCTCAAGGATACGACACCAACGTCGGTGAGCGAGGTGTGCAGCTCTCAGGTGGACAAAAGCAACGGATAGCCATTGCGAGGGCCATCCTTAAGGATCCTAAAGTGTTGCTACTTGACGAAGCGACGAGTGCGTTGGATGCCGAGTCGGAGAGAGTGGTGCAAGATGCACTTGATCGAGCCATGGTTGGGAGAACGACGGTAGTCATTGCGCACCGGCTTTCTGCTGTTAGAGGAGCCGATGCCATTGCGGTGGTCCAGAATGGCGCCGTGGTTGAGCGAGGACGACATGAACAATTGATGGGGATTGAGGATGGCGTGTATGCTTCTCTTGTTGCACTGCAAACAAGTCCGTCGTCACTGACAACAGCATAAAACTCTAGTTCGTCGATTGGGGATGGCATGAAACCGGGCATGGATAGACGCGATATCATAGTGTAGTCTTATGGTTGATCAAATTCAACTGAAGTTCCTTTGGATAATAAATAATTCTAAAATCTAACGCTCCTATATAAAATGCGAATAGAAATATAGAAATATTAAGGGTGTGTTTAATGTGTTATTCTGATTAGATGTATGAAAATTAGGTGAAGAATATATTTTTAAAATAAAAATGTCTACTTTAACGTGTGTGACGTAGTTGTATATTTTCCTTGATGAATACAAAATATACAGAACTGAAAATGACTAATGTCCTTCTTAAGGTTATCATCCCTTAGTAAAATTGGTTCCTGCTGCACTTGGCAAAGGTTCTTGTGATTTACTCATTTTTTTGGTGCAGGGCGTCTTAGAAAGGCGGATAAGATGATCGACTTCATCTTTAGTAAAATTTGCTCATCCTGATTGATCAAAGGTAATATCAAATATACCTTAACTGATTATCCCGAGGTTACGATGCGACGATTAAGCTCTCCAAATAGTTAATCAAGATATTTAAGATTCGAATTTCAGTTATGGTATACTACATGAATTTTTCTTTAGTAAGATGACAAACTTAAGAATACTGTTGCTTGATGAGCCTCCGCGAGCACTTTTTGACTTACCTAATAATGATGAAAAATATTCATGGGACTAAACTAATTACTTTTAGAATATATATATATATATAAACTTCTTATACTTCTCAAATCACAAACGCATAATGATTCTGGCTGAAAACTGAGATGATGACAAGCTAGGAATATGGCTTGAAGAGTTGACAAAATGAAGACTTCTCACAGTCCTGCAACACAAAAGCATCAATGTCGGACTAAGAAAAGGTTCCTGGTATTGGCCCTCCAACGTTCAGGTCAATCTCCGATGATGTAGAAAAGTGGAGAACTATAGCTAAAGCGTGTAGAAAACGAAGTTATGGATAACTCCGTCTATAAATGGAAACCCCCTTTTATAGTGTCATTGTAGTGTTTGCAACTCTTTGATGTGACAGTCTGAAAACTTTTAAAGTATGATTTGCCTATTGGATATGCTCTGCTGTCAACGACACAAACTCCTAAAAAAATATGACAAAATAGCTAGTGGGCCTGCACGTGGCTGACCAGTCGCTGCTTGGCCAAATAGGCCCACCCAGGACGTAATGCACAGTTATTGCCTTGCTTTCCGTTCGGCCGCATTGTTGTCGGAGGGTTGCCCTTTGTCCGATCAGACATGTCTCTTGCTTGGGGGTAGTGGTCCGGGGGAGTTGCTACTTGGCTATTATTCCTTAATCGCAAGCTTTCCCAAGCGGCCATTCGAACACAATTGGGGCCGACCAGGTTGTCGTGCCCGGCTGGACAAACGATATCACTGCTCGACTTAATTGGTTTGCTTCATGGGCCTGGACCTTTAACTATTCTGATTTTGACCTCCACGTCGTTGCTTTTCTTCTACTTTGACCCACCGGTCGAGTTCCCTTTCATCACCGCATCACATAATCTAATTTCTATTATCTTCATTACTTCTTTTCGCCGCTTCAATTCTCAACGGTTCTTCGTCGTTCTCTCCTCCCCTCTCCCTCTCTAATTTTGTTGTAACTTTCTCTTTCTTATCTTTTTTATATCACAACACATCAATTCATCTGTTTCGACTCTTCTGCATATTGATACAGCCACATCAATCCATTTATATTTCATCGATTCTTTGAGAAAACTCACAGTCACATCTGTCCATCTCTATATCTCAGCAATTATCTCATTGGTTCTTCTACTAATATAAGATATTTTCGTTACATAATTTGAAGTATGATTAATAACTTAATTTTTACTTTATTTTCATATTAAGATTTTTATAAAATAAATCATACTAGCATTAAATAATATTATTTAATTACTTGACAATAAATATTTATTTTATATAATTTACATGTACTCATTAGACCTGACCTTGGAATCGACGGTTTGGTGGTTCTTGGGGATGGTTCGTCACGGTTTAAGATTATTATATTATTTTTTAAAAAATTATAAATTTATAAAATTATTTGATACCATATAGTAAAAAATATTAATTAATTAATAATTAATTAATATATAATAAATGATTATAAATTAATTAATAAATAAATATATAGCTATTTTATAATTATTAAAACAATAATATAACAAAAGAAAGTAGTTATTAAACAATTAATTAGCATGTTAAAAGTTCTAGTGTAGTTTGTTAGGGTGGTTATTTCTAATCTAAAAGATCGGAGATCAGATTCTATGGTCTAGAATTTTCTGGATCAAAAGAGACCCTATCCATTCATTGATTGAATGAACTGGACCCTACCTATTAAACAGATGAGATCTAATTCATACAACCAATGAATAAACAAAGGATCAGGGATAATCTAAGAATCCTGGATAAGAGGATCTCTGTCCGGAAGATCTGGTTCTAATCTATGCACCAACAAATTAATTTTTAAGATATACATAGAAATAAAGAAAAATAAAAACATAAATTAAAAAAACCAAACACGTCTACTTCGGAGACGTGTACGAAGATATTTTTTATTTTTTTTTTTAAATTTTACTAATATAATCTTCTATTTTGAAAAAATATTTTTAAAATTACTTTTCAATTTTGAAAAAAAAAATCGACTTTAAACAGAATAAGTTACATCAATAGAAAAATTTTCATAGGAAGATAATCTAATAAAAATAATTTATTTTATAGAGTAATCTGATTTTTAAAAATAAATTTTTAATTCTAAAAATTCTGTTAATTTTTTATAATATGTACAACAGATATTTTTTTTAATGGTATAAATATCAAAGTTTTTAAATTTTTATTTTTAAAAACTTTTTAATATTAAAAATTAATTTTCTAGAGAATAATTCATAAAAATTTTATTGTTTATCAAAAAAAAATCTCTCAGCAAAAATACTACTATTTTATTAGTCTAGAAATTAAAAAATAAATAAATAGAAGATTATACAAAAAAATATATTTTTAAGACAAACAATTTCTACCTTATTAAATCAATAAAATGAGGAATTTAATCTAGCTAGAAAGGATTTCGGAACTCAATATAAGTTTCTATTGAATTAATTAAAAATTTTAGTGATACATAATTCCTACGGATTTTACTTATTTGTCGCTTATGATTTCTAATGTAGTAATTAATTTTGAAATTTAATTTTCAAAAATCATTAAAATTCCAACATGCATCATTTTTTTATTTTCTTTATTTGTACTTTTAGTTATTCATTTTCTAGTTTGAGGTTATACATGTCTAAAGACATGAATTTACTAAGTTTAATTTAACTTAGTATTTTTTGAATTTACTAAGTTTAATTTAACTTAGTATTTTTTTCTAATTTTACGATATTCTTGGAAATTATTTTAAAAAATTGAAACGATTTTTTAGGAGGTAATGCATTTACCTCACTTACCTCGTGGTCTAATGCTCCCCTTCGTCGAACTTTCTTCTGAAGATCCTCTCCCTCCGTTGATGCTTTCCTCTAATGTACCTTCCCTTGATGCTCATCTCTGAGGAACTTTCGGTGTCCCTTTGGTAGTCTGCCATCAGGGCTAATTCGACATACTCTTCTAGTTTCGATTCTGATGTCGACGATTCGTCTCATAATGCCTTCAAGGTCTTGTGCTTTGATTTTGTTGGTCTTTTGCCCTTATCTATTTCCTTCTTTTTCTGTTTAGGACAGTCATTTTTTATGTGCCTTTTTGGTAGTTGTAGTATTAAATCTTCCTTTTACTCTGAAAGTATATTTTCGCCCGCAACTTGTTAAATTTATTAGTTTTAATAAATTTATTAAACTTTCTTACCATTAGCGTTGTTTTATCTTGGTTGATTAACGCTTCAGAATTTGCGTCGTCCGTTTTTGCTTTTAAGGTAATGTTATTACTCGGCTCCTTCCTTTATTCTGCATATCTAGATTCACGAAGTTCTAAAGTCGAAAATAAACTTTCTAACGAACTTGTCTTTGGTTTTTTTTATAATGTAATAAGAGTCAATTACGGACGTCCATTCTTGTGTTATAGAGAAAACATTTAAAGCGTACCTTAGTGAATCTCAATTTATTACCATTTCTCTGAGATTCGTAAGTTCGGTGATTAACTCCACTAGCTTAGCGTGCAATTGCACTATTGACTCTCCTTATTTCAGCCGGAGACTCATCAGTTGGTTACAGAACAGATCCTATTTTACGAGCTTTGCTTTGGAAGTACTTTCGTGTAGCTCTAGGAACTTATCCTAAAGTTTCTTTGTTGATCCGTAAGCGTCGATTCTGTTGACTTCTTGCGGAGGTAGCACGCTCAGCAGATAAAATTCAGCTCATCCGTTCGGTACGAAATTCGCTTGCTTCTTCTTGGTCCATAGGTACCCTTCTTTGTCTTCTCCTTGTTAGTCATTGGGGGCTATAAAACCATATTTAATTATTAAAAGTATATCAAAATATGTTTTGAAAAATACCTCCATGCATTTTTTTCTATATCACGAACTCCCCCTCGAATTTCGACGAGTAGATACTTGGTCCGACCATTGTCTTATTGTTTCAGTCTGCGGTTAGTCCTTCTGAGGTGGTTGAACTTTGATACCAATTGTTGGTGCAGCAGAGACCGACAAGAGGGGTAAATTACCTATAAAATAAAATTCAAATCCTTTCTCAAAGACTTGATTAGATAAGCATGATTAAATTAAATAATAATAAAACTGAACATTTAAAGAAATGAAAGTAAAAGGACAGTGTATTTACTTAGTTACAACCTACGTGATTACGTTATTAATCTAAGGCGTTGAAGAAAGCTCCACTAGAAAGTACTCTTGCGCTAAAAGCGGAGTAACCTCTTACATAATTTTAGGCTTACCAAAGACTAGGAAAATGAATACATGATTTTGTAGTTTAGTTGTATTTTAATTCCTAGTCCCAGGGGTTTTTTATAACCTCTAAAAAAACCTATCCGTTATTCGGAGGCGCCACCAACGAAGTCCAAAGTCCAACAGTTATAACTGTTGCATCCTTTGTGCAATTGTCGGCGACCAACTATAACTATTGCATTTCTTAGGGTTGTTGATGCATAACGGTTGTGTCCCTTGGAGCTGTTAGCATGTAATGGTCGCATCCCTTGGGGCGGTTGACGTATAACAACAACGTCTCTTGAGGTTGCTAGCGGCCTACACAACGGTCGTGTCTCTCATGGGGACTGCACAATGACTTCAATGTAACTTAGGTTAACTCGGATTGAGCTCGGCCAAGAGTCAGCTAAGCAAATCCGAGTTCAGGCATGAGTCGGCTAACTAGATCCAAGTCTCGTCCCGGATTGTACGTGTGGTATGCTAAATTGGAGTAGGATCAGTATTATAAAACAAATTTATTTACTTATTTGATTGCAATTGAATTTAATAATATAAAATTTATACTATTTTTGCTCAATACATACCATCTCCTAAAGATACAGTGATCCTATGCATGCACTCTTCATACCATTCTATGAACAAGAGCTAGGTAACGGCGTTAAAAATTCTAACCTTCACACAAGCAGGCTTCGATGTTCCTGATCCTCAAGATTAAGACTCCTTTCCTTCTGATAAAAGTTTTTTGCTTCATGATTCCCTACCCGGAAAATCACAAGCCACCCGAACTAAACCAGGGGAAGGAAAGAATATTTCCTATCGACTTTTGTGCAGCTCCATATTATGCATACACATATATAACAAATGACCAACTCCTTCATTAATTAAACCTTCTCCTATTCTATCTCGCCATGGCCAACGATCAACTGAAGCCCATTGCCTCCCTCCTCCTATTCCTCAACTTCTGTATGTACCTCATCGTGACAGCCATTGGCGGCTGGGCCATCAACTCTGCCATCAATCATGGCTTCATCATTGGTAACAACGATTACCCTCCTTCATCCCTTCAAATTGTACACTTGTTAATTTTCATAATTAATTAATTAATGAACTCTTCTTTTGACTGATTGCAGGTCCGGAACTGCAACTCCCGGCTCACTTCACGCCGGTTTTCTTCCCCATCGGCAACTTTGCCACTGGTTTCTTCGTCCTGTTCGCTTTAATCGCAGGCGCCGTTGGGGCTGCCTCAGCAATTGCCGGATTCAATCACATCCGCTTCTGGAAATACAGCAGCTTGCAGCCTGCAGTTTCGTCTGCTATTACTGCATGGCTCCTCACTCTCCTCGCGATGGGGTATAGTTTAATTTCTACGTGCTTGCCTTATTTATTAACTATAAGGAATCATGCTTCAAAGTAATTATCATTTGTTGTTACGCAGTTTGGCCTGTAAGGAGATTGTTCTTGAGGGAAGGAATGCAAAACTGGTAAGAGTTAAAACTCGAGAATATATAATTCATTAAGCCTTTTGTTTTTTTGTAATGCATATTTAACACTAGTATACTGCAAACTTTGCAGAGGACGATGGAGGCTTTCTTGATCATTCTATCTGTGACAGAGTTGGTATACATTCTTGTGATTCATGGGGGATCGTCATCTCCGACAGAGCAAGAAAGAAGGACAAGTTACATGATCTGATCGTGATTCCAAGTCATTCGAGATGTGCAGGTCAAGGAACAAAGAAAACAATTTGTTAATTTGTGTTTCCATCAAAGGGTTTTAAAGCAATCCGAACTTAAAAGTGTTCACGATGTGCGAATCTTGATCTCTATTTGTTGTCTGTAGAAAGGCTTCATCTCAGTAAGTATATATATATATCTGCACTACCTTAAATTAAGATTATTTTAAACAAACTAAAATAAAATTTTTAATTTAAATAAATATTTTTGATAAATAATAATTCCTTAATGATCAAGCTGACCGTAAAGATAAAGATGATAGTAAAAAGTGAAATTTGTTACATCATCGACCATCTGTGAAGCATAAATCGGAAAATTATAATTGATCAAAGGATTTTTTTTTTCGGTTTTACTAAAATTAGAATTCTTATCCCATGATAATAACTCGTCTTGTATTAACCAATTTAATCAATTCCTTAGGGGCGATGTTTAAGGTAAAGATAAAGACAAAAAGACGTCGTCAAGTGTGAAACTAGACGACGCTAACAATGGAATGATTTTTTTCAAGAAGGATTGATGCCATTGTTTTTTTTTCAACTACATACTACTGGTGACTCGTAAATACTTGTTAATTACTGGTTTTATATAAAAATATATATTAAATTTAAAATTTTGTTAAAATTTTGAATCGATAAAAAATAAATAAATAGACTAATCAAATGGACTGGAAGAGCTTTAGATCGATTGTGCCTCTGAGCTACTACAAACTTGATCTGAGCCACTAGACAATTTAGTAAGCACAAACTTTATCCAAAAGTTGATATGGAAGAGATAGAACTTCCTCGGAGAGATTGCAGATTGATCCAAGTGACTGAAAGATATAGTCTCACACAAAAAGTGCAACTTACCTGGATGATAAGCTTACGTGGAGCATACTCCAGGAGATCAAAAAGCCTGGTTGATCAAAAATAGGATGTAGGTGGACGAAAAGAGAATTATCAACAAAGGATGGACACCGGATAATTCTTCATCCAGGCGATCAAATTAATAAGGGTTCCGGTCAAACAGATCACCCAAAGAGCAGCTATATAACTCGATAGAAACTCTTAATTAATTCATTCAATCAAGCAACATATATAGGCTCAAACAACTTTGTCGTTGTTGTTATTATTGTTGTTGGACCAAACAATCTGTCAAAAATATTTGAGATTTTATCGAATTTAAATTATATGAAATTAAATTCAACTTATTTGTAGAGATAATTTGAGCGGCCAGTAAAGGTAGATTTCTGCTAATTGTTGAGTGTAGATTGAGTTCTGAGTTCGAGCAACAAAGTCCAGCGGACTGACGGGCGAGACGGGGCGGGCAAGCAATAGATTGACCGACCAGGAAGAGTGCAGAGCAACCAACCGGGTAGTAAGGCTTAGCAAGTTCGACTGGACAGAGCAGCCGACCGAGCGAGAGGCCGGTCTGGCAAAACAGACAAGCCGAGCGAGAGGTCGGTCGAGCGAAGAAGACAGACCGAGCAAGTGGCCG
This sequence comes from Zingiber officinale, assembly GCF_018446385.1. Classification (NCBI taxonomy): domain Eukaryota; kingdom Viridiplantae; phylum Streptophyta; class Magnoliopsida; order Zingiberales; family Zingiberaceae; genus Zingiber; species Zingiber officinale. Next base: position 133,286,497 of record NC_055997.1, on the reverse strand, counting down.
GTTGGGCGAAGAAGACATGCCAAGCAAGTGGCCGGTCGGGCAAAACAGACAAGCCGAGCGAGTGGTCGGCCGAGCGGAAGTTGAGCGACCGAGCGAACAAGCGGTCGATCGAACTAGGTGAGCGACCGAGTGAACTGAACGAGTGGCCAGGCTAGAGGCTGACTGGGCGAGAGGTTGGCGGGGCAGAGAGGCCGAGCGAGCTTCTGCCAGATGAATGAAACAATCAGGTGGGTGAAGTAGATAAATTGGTCGGGCGAGCGCACTAAGCGAACCGAGACCTGCGATGAACGCAGTTTCCTTGAAATAGATTCGCTCCACCTCCGACTGTGCTTTCTCGGGTCGTCTGTCTCCCAGGATACAACGGTGAACCGTGATTCCCACCAAGCACTAATGGTCACGATGAACTGAGAGGTACCCTACTACTATCACGTGTACTCCGCCAAGCAAGAGATGCACGACAGAGGAGGAGGGGAATGTAAGTGGAGAGCTTCAGCTTTTCATGTGTGCAACCTTTTGTCTATGGTCGTAGCTTCCTTAAATAGGAGCTCAAGACCAAAGGGCAGCATTAATGATCATTTAAAGATCATTATTCGCCAGCTGTGAAATGCTAACATTTCACTCTGCTGCATTAATCTTTCTTTAATGCATCCGTTAAATATTTCTTTAATCCATCTATTACATAAGCGACAAAAAGGTTCATATGGTAAAATATTGGTTGTTTCAATTGGGCAAATTTTTCCCCGATTAGTCCCACATTCGTTGAGTCCAGTATAGGACAGGTAGATTTTACCCTTTGAACCTTCCCTTGTGAAGATATGTTTGCTTACTGGTTGACAGTAGACGCGATGTCCTTGAATTGTTCTGCTATCTGTGTAAGCATTGACATATCTCACCCAAGACTCTCCCTGATACAACTCAGTTCCAATGAGTGTGTTCATTTTTGGCCATGAACACGCCTAGTTCTATGAGAAGTTCTAAGAATTGTGTCTCCAATTTTTTTTGAAGCAATCCTACTTCTTTCTCACATAGGTGATCTCTTAAGAATATTCCACATTACTCTTTTTGGATCATTAAAAGTCATGTGCTTAACCTCCATCCTTCACTAATTCATTAGGTCGTTCTCCCACAGTGAGCAACTTTATCGGTACAATTAGGTTATTCCTTTGAACCTAGTTCTTAGGATCTCCAGTTTACATAAGTTGGGTTTTCTTTGCACCAACATTTCTTATCAACATCAAACTCATCCCTAGTGATGAGCTTGCAACTAACTCTCAGTTTAATCCCTTAGTTAGCGGATCCGCTAGGTTATCCTTTAACTTCACATAGTCAACAATGATAACTCCCGTTGTGAGTAGTTGTCTAATGGTATTATGTTTACGATGTATATGCCTAAACTTACCATTATACAGATGAATTTGTGCCCCAACCGATTGTTGATTGACTATCGCAATGTATACAAATTGTTGACACAAGTTTCGACCATTTTGAAATATCTTCTAAGAATTGTCCTAGTCATTCAGCCTCTTCACCATATTTGCCAATAGCTACAAATTCAGATTCCATCGTGGATCTGGTTGTTACCGTTTGCTAAGAAGATTAACAAGAAATGATTGCACCTCCAAGAGTGAATACATATTCACTCGTAGACTTAGAGTCTTTTATGTTAGATATCCAACTTATATCGTTGTATCTTTTGATCACAACAGGATATTTCATGCAGTGCAGTCCATATTCACGAGTATATCTCAAGTACCTCAGTACTCTTGTTATTCCTTTCCAATGCTCAATATTGGGATTACTCATGTATCTACTCAGTTTACTTACAGCATATGCTAAGTCTGGTTGTGTATGTTAGGATCGATGGTCGCGGCTAGAGAGGGGGGGTGTGAATAGCCGACCCCAAATTCGCGTTTCTTTCTACAAATCAAGTTAGCGCAGCGAAAAAATAACAACAGAAACGTAAATGGAGAAATCAAACCTCAAGCACAGCGATATAACGAGGTTCGGAGATGAAACTCCTAATCCTCGACATGTCCGTAAGGTGGACGAAGCCTATCAATCCGTCGGTGGATGAGTCCCCGGAGAACCGGCTAATATGAACTCCTTCTGGGTGGATAAACCTCACCACAAAGTCTTTGCAACAGCAAAACAGAGGAGTACAACAATAGAGGAAACAAACAAGAACAATAGAAATTGTAAACACACTTGCTTGCCTTCTCGTCGGAGTCCGTTGATGAAACAGCAGCTTCACGGCTCCAGTAGCTAGAAAACTAGCACGAAGCTCACGCAAAGCTTCAGCAAACCGAGAGCTCAACAAAGCTCAAATCGCAGTAAAGAGGAAGAGCAAGAACTTGCAGAAGCAAGAAGAATAGTCCTATAGAGTCGCTCGACTCTTTATATAGCTGAATCTGCAAACCTGTGAAGGCAGAAGAAGACACAGAAGACCGAGATCTAGCCGTTGTCACTCACAACGGCTAGGCCTGGACCGATCAGGCTCCAACCTGATCGGTATCCCCTACGACCGCGATCTCTCTAAGAGCGCCCTATGTCCTCGATCGGCCATAGACTCGATGGACCGATGCGTCCCCTCGATCGTCTGGACCCACAACATGCATCCTTCCTTTTCTCCCGAACTTCTTTCGTGTTTTTGCAGACCCACGATAGTCATATCACCAACTCATGGACGGCTCCAGAACTTACCGGATCTCACTGGATCGATCCACAATCATCTCGATCGATCGATCGATCGATCGATCCTGATTTGCCCAACTCAAAGTCTAGGGTTCTCAAACCCAACATCCGGTCAACCTTTACATGTTGGGACTTCGTCACCAAGTGTCCGGTCAATCTTTTGACCCACTTGGACTTTTCTCTCCATGCTAAGTGTCCGGTCCTCCTAGACCCACCTAGATTTCCACGTGCCTAGCTTCACTCACCAGGACTTCCTTACTGCCTAGCTTCACTCACTAAGACTTTCACCTGGCTTTACTCACCAGGATTTCCATCTGCCTAGCTTCATTCACTAGGGCTTTCACATAGCTTCACTCACTAGGTCTTTCACCTAGCTTCACTTATCAGGATTTCCCATCTGCCTAGCTTCACTCACTAGGTCTTTCACTTAGCTTCACTCACTAGGATTTCCCTTCTGCCTGGCTTCACTCACCGGATTTTCTGACCAAGTGTCCGACCATTTGGATTTTCATCTTCTACCAATCTTCCCGTTAGACTTTCCAATCAAGTATCTGGTCAACCTTAACCTACTTGACTCTTCTTCACTTTAAACTGGTCAACCTTGACCAATCTCCCTAAACGGACAATTGCACCTCCACTCAAGTCCCCATACTTGACCCTCTTGGACAAGTCTCCATTATGACTCAAGCTTGAGTCATTCAAGCTAAGCCCTCGACTTTTCCGTGCCAACTCACCTCGGGTCAACCAGGTCAACCATGACCAGGATTGCACCTGACCTCCCAGTTTACATTCGTCAAACATCAAGATACAACTTGAGTCAGGTCAACTCGAGTCAGGTCAACCAGGTCAACCGTGACCTAAGGTTGCACCAACAACCTCCCAGCAAAATACAACTCTTCTGTTCTCGTCAAACATCAAAATACAACTCGAGTCAGGTCAACTCGAGTCGGGTCAACCAGGTCAACCTTGACCTAAGGTTGCACCAACAATCTCCCACTTTTTGATGTTTGACAAAACCATAACCTAACTTAGGTTTTCTAATGTTCTTCCTTGAACATTCTCCCCAAACCTACACTCTCTCCCTTTTTGACACACATCAAAAAGAGTGAATCAAGGTCAAGAGTTTCTTTCTAATGAAGGTCTCATACCTTTCATTGAAACCCTTAATTTTCCCCTTGATACTAAGATCAACAATTAACTTAGTGATAATCCCATATCACTCAAGTCTTTAGGAGTAAAAACTCCCCCTAAAGGTCAACTCCCCCTTGACCAGTAGTAAAACTCCCCCTAAAGGTCAACTCCCCCTTGACCATTGCACCAACAATGTCTTGGAGAGTTTCAAACCTTTAGAAATCTAAACCACCAACTTCCATAGCTGAAATTTCAGTCAACAATCGAAAAATTAGCATTTGACACGCTTTGATCGGTCACCAGACCGATCAGCCTTCACTGGATCGATCACCAGACCGATCCACACTCTCCTGGATCGGTCCTAGTGACCGATCCACACTATCCTGGACCGATCAGAATCCTCTCTGATCGGTCCACAAGACTGATATCAGAATTTCTGATTTTCCTCCCGAAATTCAGAAAATTCTAGAAAATTCCAGAAAATTCCAAAAATTGTAAAACTTTGAGGATACATTCCTCATAACATATACTATCAAGAAAAAATAGTTTTCTATGAAAATAACTTCCATTTTCAAATCTTGATACAAAGTTCAAAAGATCTTGAAATAACTCAAAGTTAATCAATCTTTGTATCAACTTACTCAATAATGAATGCTATCACTAGAAAAGCTTTATCAAGGTTTTTCAAATTAACTTTGAAATGATTTTAAACCATTTAATTTAAGACCACAATCTTAGGGCTAAATGTACATAACTTGTACACAAGCTTTCCCTATGATCCTCAATTTCGAATTAGGCTCATCTAGGTACAAGAACTATGCACCTTGATCCTAACTCATAATCCTAATATCTCACACACATCTAAGGTGTATCAAACACATCCAAGTCAATTTTGATGTGAGATATGGGTTTAGGTCATCTTAAGCTAAGTTCTCATGCATTTTCTGAACAACAATTTGATTTCCATATCAAATTATGTTTTTGTCCTTAAATCAAATTAATTGATTATAAATGCAAAAGATGATGACATGACATATAATGATATCATAAGTAAAAATATGTGTCAATGTCATGATGTCATGTCATAAAGTATGAAACTTAAATAAGGCATGACATATAGCTAACCCAAGTATTATCATGACATTTCAAATGATACTAAATTAAATATGATGTCATGACATGGCATATGACAAACAATATATGGCAAATAACATGTAAAGGTATAGGAAATACCTAATTCTAGCCTTAGTTGTCATTTTTGATAATTTTGATCATTTTGTCATAGGTTCTATATTCCTAAGAGTAATAGACCTAAAATCATATACCAAAGATTTTTAGATCAACTATGTGCCAATTAGATTGACTCTAGAAAACTCCTCAAATGTGATTGGCACATCCTAATCACCTTAGGAATAACTTTCCATTTCATTTTCAAGGCTTGATTACACCTTGAAAATTTCTAAAGTGCCACCTTTTGCCATGATTAGGTTAACTACCTATTCAAGTAAGGTTGGCACACCCTAAACCATCTACGTGATGGAATCACGCTCTCAGGAACCCAAAACCTATTTGAGCTCATTGGGTTCACTATGTCACGCCCCAGAGGAGTCCCTGTCCGAAAAAAAAATTCGATAACATCTCTCTTGTACGGGTGGCAATCTGAAGCATTACTACATACAAAATATACCTCAGCCACACTCGGCTGGAATATATGCACAAATAGAAACAACATAACACGTAGTTTAATATACTCAGTCAACTCGCTGGACAAAATGAATAACACATAACCATCATCTATAACCATCAGCCTAAATGGCTGGAACAAAATAGAAACACACACAGTGGAAGACAGAACGATAAATACTCAGCCTACACGGCTGGATATAAACGTAGCGGAAATCACAAAAAGAAAATAAATGTATAACCGACAAAGTCACTAACTAAATTACCTGCAACCACCAAACTAGACTCCAAAATCCATATCGAAGCATACAATACCAAGTTCACAAAACCAAAACATAAATAGCGTTAGCAACCAAAACCAGAAAGAGAAACTATCCTCGAGTGTGTCGTGGGACTGGCAGCTGGAACTCTCCAAGCATCCATGAATCATCTACTGCTCCCTGGCGAAAGAAAACCAATTTGCGAGGTGGTGAGTACAAGGACTCAGCGGGTATAGAAAGATAGTGCATGAATATAACGTACAACTATAAAGTGAGCCAAGAGTATATAGTCTCAGAAAGGAAATAGCAGATACCACCATGATGTTAACATAAATGATCATACCTGAAGTCATATCCTAGGCTAACAATAGAAGGTCAAAGTAGCACAGATCTGCTACTGTACTGCTACTAACTACAAGGTAGTAGGTAAGGTATATACAAATTTCCAATGAGAAGACATCTACAATGAGAATATATCTCAACCTAAGTAAGCATATCAGCATATGTGAACAACAACAGTAAACAATAACAGCATATATAGACAGTAACAACCAAAGCAAATATAATAACAACAGCGTATGCACGGATGGTCACTCCCGCCCACCTCTCTGCACCATGACCCTTGTATGGTCGAGAGGCCGGGTTAGTGACAGACTGTACACCACTCCAGCTACCACTCACACGAATGGCCGAGGGGACAGTTGCATAGTAGCTAACTAGCTACATCTGCGACAGGGTCCCTGCTGCTCGTACTCCAGCTACCACTCACACGAGTGGCCGAGTGCGGCACGACAGGACAAGCGGCATCAACTCCAGCTACTACTCTCTCGAGTGGCCGAGGATGCGGCATGCATGCAATGACATGATGCTAACAATGCAACAGTCATCATATATATGTATAAGCAGAAACAGGTATACTACATGAAGCCAGCATGCTCAATATAGTACATAAATAAACAGCAGTCAAAGCATACAAACATGGTATCTAGTGTCTGCTATTGATCATGGACAACAACAGGAGACTGTATAGATATAGAAACGAATTTCTCAAAGATTGCGTGGAAGTATCAAGCGCCGGAAAATAAGAGTGGAGTCAAGGTAAACAATCCTTATCCAAAATAATTTATGCACTAAGGTCAAAGTACTAAAAGAAAATAAAGCAAGAAGTACCCGCCTTAAATGTAGACCGAGCTAAACAATCTCCACGTCGAAGTGCTCGTCTCGAATTACAGCCCTGTAAATCACACAATGTACAGTTTAACTAATTTCATAAATAACAACTAGCTAAACCGAAACCCAACCTAATTAGCGGAAAACCCTAATTCAACTATGAACCTTGATTCATCCAAAATCCATCCAAAATTCAAAGCTATTTATCGAAACCAAAACAATATTGAGATTGTTTCGAAATATACAGACCCGCTCAGAAATCCAAAGTTGTCATGCCGAACAAAAACTACATCAAGATCAATTCACAACCCTTAAGTCTATCCAAACAAGTCCCAAGCGACACAAAGAATCAAGAACAGCATCACAGTACTCTAAACCTCAATTCCAATCGATCCAACACACTGAAACCATCCTCCAAGAACAAAACACATCACCAACAAAATTCAACTCCCAACCTGTTCCAAAATCCACAGCAAGCTTGCGGAACAAAATACCACAACAAATCCGAATCCTTACCTTCCTAAACCCGACCAATAAACAACGAAAGGAACCTTCACGAGGGCAGTGAAAGAAAGGAAGACAAACATCAAACTACAACCCTAAAATCCATTTCCATAGAACAAAACTCATTACAAGAAAATCCTACTATCATCAAAACCGAACAACCTCTCCCAAAATCACAGCAGAAAGAAGAGAACAACATAATAGAAAAGTCTTGGTGCCCTAGCAGAGATAGCCTCCGATTTAGTTTGTAACCTTACTAGAAAAACACACATTCATACCTACTAGCAGAATCTTCTTACTGGATCAGTTAGGGCACGGCTGATGGTGCGGAAAGAGATTGCCGGATGCGGTGTCCGGCGGCTATGGCTTCTTGGTGCTCGCGTGAGGAGAAGAAATCGCCAGCTGTGCGACTCGAGAGAGAAGAGGAGACGGCTGGCGCTGGGAAGAGGGGAGAAAGGGTTTCGGTGAAGGCAGAGAGTGGCAGCTTCGCGAGAGGGAAGGAAAGGCCGGCGGGGTGCGGCGTCGCTGGTGCTGGCATGAGGAGGAGAACCGGCGGCTGTGGCTCGAGGGAGAAGAGGAGAGCCAGCGAGCTACTGGGGTGCGCACGCGCGAGGAAGAGAGGAGGTTGCGAGAGGAAGAGGGCTCGGGGAAGATAAGAGTTCGGCGGGTGTGGGAGTTAGGGCACGGGCAATTTTCCTTTTATAACTTATGGATTTGTTAATTAAATCCTAGATCTATTCTTTAATCAACTCCCACCTCCGGGTATTCCAACCAGACTTTATCTAGCTTAACCGACCTGCCCTTCTTAAACTCGTCATATGGGCTCTAATTAAATCCAGAAAAATTTCTAAAAATTCCTGAAAAATCCAATAAAAATATTTGTCAAATAACTCTATTTTTAATTATTATTTGGGTGTCATATTTTACACACTAAATATTCACTAGGGAAGACTTCCCTAACAACCCTCCTAATGACCCTCCTAGGCTTTAAAGCCTTGGTCATTTGGGACTCATCAAGATCAACTCTAGGGGTGACTCCCCTTATGACCTTGGTGATGGTCTTTCTAGCCCTAGGTCTTGTTCCATAATCGAATGGAACATTATGATAAGTGGGCTTGATCACTTGAGTCTTAGGTTTGTGACCCAAACCTCTCATGTTCTTGGGCTTTGATTTTTGACCCTTAGACCCTTGAGTTGACTTCTCTAAATTCTTAAGGGTCTTTTCTAAATTGTCAAGTCTTGACCTCAAGACTTGATTTTCCTTTTCTAATACCTCAAGTTTTAATTTGTCATTTATCTTTGAGGTATTCCTAGGCATATGTCTAGTTGTTTTGGGATTTCTACCTAGGTTCTCCTTAACCTTAGATGAGTTAATTCTAGGGTTGGCATTTCTAGTATTATCCTTACCTAGACTAACATGTTTGGCACCTAAGTACATGTATCGATTTCTATGGTTATCGTGCTTATCATCATTGGCAATTGCAATAAAGCTACTAGCATGTTTCTTATTAGAATTGCAATAATGTGCCTTAAAAGGTACCTTAGGGTTTGCCTTAGCTCCCCCTATCAATGTGCTCGATCTCTTGTCCTTGTGAGGTTGCCTCCCCCTCGGACATTGACTCCTATAGTGTCCCCTTTGCTTGCATTGGAAGCACACCACGTGCTCCTTGCCCTTGCGTATCGGGACTCCGACTTCCTTGACCTTTGGCGCCGGTGGAGTCTTCCTTATCCTCTTTGGACACTTACTCTTGTAATGTCCATATTCCCTACACTCAAAGCACATTATATGTAATTTACAAGAAATTAAATTGCTTGAGTTACCTAGTGTTGAGGGTGGTTGTATGCTTTCTTCTTCATCCCTTCCGGAGGTAGAAGCTTCTTCTTCTTGCTCCAATCTTGAAGAAGAGCTCTCCTCCTTTTCTTCCTTAGATGTTGAGTAACCCTCAACTTCTAATTCCTTACCTCTATGATGTGAGCTACTTGACTCACTTGACTTCTCTTCATGACTTGAAGTGGAGCTCTCCTCATGGAACTTAGCCAAGTTATTCCACAACTCCTTGGCATCGTTGTATCCACCTATCTTACACAAGATATCATTAGGTAATGAAAATTCAAGGATTTTCGTTACCTCGTCGTTGATTGTGGATTGGTGGATTTGTTCCTTCGTCCACTTCTTCTTCTCGAGAGGTTCTCCCTTTTTATCCACCGGAGGAGTAAAACCTACTCGTACACAATTCCAATTCACTAGGTTAGTCATAAGAAAATACTTCATTCTTACCTTCCAATACACGAAGTCGTCGCGATCGTAGAAGGGTGGAATCGTGATGTCTTCTCCAAGTAGATCCATTCTCTAGCTTGTGCTCCCTTGGGTGTTAATCCGACGAAGAGCAACCTCGCTCTGATACCACTTGTTAGGATCGATGGTCGCGGCTAGAGAGGGGGGTGTGAATATCCGACCCCAAATTCGCGTTTCTTTCTACAAATCAAGTTAGCGCAGCGGAAAAATAACAACAGAAACGTAAATGGAGAAATCAAACCTCAAGCACAGCGATGTAACGAGGTTCGGAGATGAAACTCCTACTCCTCGGCGTGTCCGTAAGGTGGACGAAGCCTATCAATCCGTCGGTGGATGAGTCTCCGGAGAACCGGCTAATATGAACTCCTTTTGAGTGGAGAAACCTCACCACAAAGTCTTTGCAACAGCAAAACAGAGGAGTACAACAATAGAGGAAACAAACAAGAACAATAGAAATTGTAAACACACTTGCTTGCCTTCTCGTCGGAGTCCGTTGATGAAACAGCAGCTTCACGGCTCCAGCAGCTAGAAAACCAGCACGAAGCTCACGCGAAGCTTCAGCAAACCGAGAGCTCAGCAAAGCTCAAATCGCAGTAAGGAGGAAGAGCAAGAACTTGCAGAAGCAAGAAGAATAGTCCTGTAGAGTCGCTCGACTCTTTATATAGCTGAATCTGCAAACCTGTGAAGGCAGAAGAAGACACAGAAGACCGAGATCTAGCTGTTGTCACTCACAACGGCTAGGCCTGGACCGATCAGGCTCCAACCTGATCGGTCCATACTGTCCCTGATCGGTCTTGGGGACCAATCAGGCTAAGCCTGGACCGATCAGGCTATGTCCTGATCGGTCCAGGAAGACCCTGATCGGTCCTGGGGACCGATCAGAGCTTCCTCTGATCGGTCCAGGGACTGATCAACATGCATGTCCCTTCCTTTTTCTCCCGAACTTCTTGCCTTCTGATCGTTGTTTCCTGATCGGTCTGCAGACCGATCAGATAACACTCAGTAGGCTACTGTTTGGATACTGATCGGTCACCAGACCGATCCAGATACCCAATGTATCACTAGATCGATCCATTGATCGATCCAGAGCTTGGTTTTTGCCCAAACCAAGTCCCATGCCTTCCAAACCAACATCCGGTCAACCTTGACCTGTTGGTACATCATGCTTAGCATCCGGTTACTCCCTTGACCTGCTAAGACTCCCCACCAAGTGTCCGGTCAATCCCTTTGACCCACTTGGACTTTTTTCTTCGTGCCAAGTATCCGGTCACTCCCTTGACCTTCTTGACCTTCACAACACCAGATGTCCGATCAGCCTTGATCCATCTGGATTTTTCCTTGCCCGACTTCACTCACCAGGACTTCCCAACTGCCTGGCTTCACTCACCAGGACTTTCACCAACTGCCTGGCTTCACTCACCAGGACTTTCACTTTCACCTAGCTTCACTCACTAGGGTTTTCACCTGGCTTCACTCACCAGGACTTCCAATCTGCCTGGCTTCACTCACCAGGACTTTTCCGTCTGCCTGGCTTCACTCACCAGGACTTTCCATCTGCCTAGCTTCACTCACCGGGACTTTCACCTGGCTTCACTCACCAGGATTTTCCATCTGCCTTCCTGATCTAGAGAACGAGCTACCGAGCCCTCTCTGACCTAGTCCGGAGAACGAGCTACCGAGCCCTCTCCGTCTTTCACTTTCGGTCCAGAGAACGAGCTACCGAGCCATCTCTGACCTAGTCCGGAGAACGAGCTACTGAGCCCTCTCCGACTTCCACTTGCCAAGTTCCCATACTTGGACTTCTCCGTGCCAAGTCTCCATACTTGGACTTTCTCCCATGCCAAGCTCCCTGCTTGGACTTTTCCCGTGCCAAGCTCCCTGCTTGGACTTTTTCGTGCCAAGTCAACTCACCTCGGGTCAACCAGGTCAACCTTGACCAAGGGTTGCACCCACAACCTCCCAAGTTTCTGTTATTGTCAAACATCAAGATACAACTTGAGTCAGGTCAACTCGAGTCAGGTCAACCAGGTCAACCTTGACCTAAGGTTTCACCAACAACCTCCCAGCAAAATACAACTCTTCTGTTCTCTTCAAACATCAAAATACAACTCGAGTCAGGTCAACTCGAGTCGGGTCAACCAGGTCAACCTTGACCTAAGGTTGCACCAACAGTGTACAACTCATCAAGTACATCAAACTTTCAATCACTCGAGAGTGCTCTATATGAGAGATACTTTCACCTTGATTTTTTGATAGATGTTGACTCGTATGTATTGACTTTTGTGCCAAAGTAATATCATCATTGGTGAATTTTTCAAGAATCTTATCCACTTAATAGGACTAACTAAGAACAAGTTCTTCTGTTATTCTAAGAATTTTGATTCCTAGAATTACATCAGCTAGGCCCAAGTCTTTCATGTCAAATCTTGAGTTCAACATATCTTTAGTGGATTTGATTATCTTATCATTACTCCCAATGATAAGTATGTCATCTACATATAGGTACGAGATGGCGTAGTCATTCTTTGTGACTTTCATGTAGACACATTTATCATATTCATTAATCTTGAATTCACATTCCTTCATGATATTATCAAATTTTTCATGTCACTGCTTTTTGTGCTTGTTTCAAGCCATATAATGACTTCACCAATCTACAAACTTTATTTTCCTGTCTTGACACAGAAAACCCCTCAGGTTACTCCTGTTGGTGCAATCGACCTCCTAGGTTTTAATGTCAGATAAATATGTTTAAGTAAGAATGTTTTAGTATGGAGCTTGATCTAGAGAAGTCCTAGTTGTAGGCTAGGCAAGGGAAATCCTAGTTGGAGGCTAGGCAAGGAGAGAAATCTTGGTATATCGTGGAAGCCAGGTGGATAGGTCTGGAAGACTTGATCCCTGGGTAGCCGAATACTGAGTCCTAGTTGTAGGCTAGGTAAGGGAAATCTCGGTATGTCGTGGAAGCCAGGTGGATAGGTCTGGAGGACTTGATCCCTGGGTAGCCGAATACTGAGTCTTGGTGAGTGAAGCCAAGTGGAGAAAATCCTAGGGGGTGGTAACCTTAGGTAACGAGAAGTCTTGGAGGAGTGAACTCCAAGCAAGGTTGATCGGATGGTTTCCGGTCGACCGCGTGCGGTCGACCGAACTAGCGAATCTCGGTAAATCTAGGTTTAGGTTTACTATTATTTTCTGTATTACTATTATTGCTGTAAATCTAGGTAAATCTAGGTTTAGGTTTAGGTTTCTCTTGCAGGAAAAGTTTTAGTGGATCAGGCGATCAGACACTGAGCAGACAAAAGACCAAACATGTCTGGAGGATCATGTTTGGCAGGTAAGTTGAGGTATGCAACTGGAAGAGCTACAGTGAGGTCGGGTTCCTAAAGGGAACAACCTAAGGTCGATGATCCAACTGAAGAAACCGGGAAGGTTTCCAAATTGAGATCAAGACAGTTCTACTGCTGTCTTTATATTACTCATTCATTATTATGCTGTGTGCTAACATCTGTGTTGCAGGAAGTTTTTGTTCTAACACTATGCTGCAAGTCAGACTGGATCGGTCGACCGAACCAACGGTTCAGTCGACCGAACAAAAGCATAACAGAAAGCAAATGGCACAGACCAGATCAAAGTCAAAATCCGATGAATACCTGATCGGTCGACTGAACAGTAAGATCGGTCGACCGAACCTGATGACTCAGCAAAGCCAGCTCGTCAGCACTGATCAGCAAGCAAAGGAAATAAGCTGATCGGTCGACCGAACCTGGGGATCGGTCGACCGATCCAATCAACATTAAACGCGCATTAATTCAAGATTCTGGCAGACTTCGACGAACAAGGTAAAAGCTTGTTCGGTCGACCGATAAAAGGGTTTGGTCAACCGAACCATTGAAGGCCAGTTAATGCAGAATTTACGAGTCAGCGTCAGACTCCAGCTGTGGGTGATCGGAGCTAGTTCGGTCGACCGAACAGAGGGATCGGTCGACCGAACCTCAGTGCACCTATAAATTAAGGCTCGAGGTCAGAGGCCGGTAACAACTTTACTGATAAAAAAATTGTTGTTCTGCAAGCTGCTCGAAGCAACAAGTCTCCATCAATCTCTGCATTCGCGCCGACCACAAGCTTCGACTTTCAAATTCATTTGTCGGTAAATTTATTATTGTTGCACTTAAATTATATAAGATAGTAGAGCTGTTACTATCTTATATCTCTTGTACTTGTACGATCTGCTTCTCTCCGAGGAGTTCGGAGAGAAGAGTTTTAGTGCTTTGCCCATCGGTGCGGTCAAGGACTGCGGGCCTTCGAGTAGGAGTCGAGCTAGGCTCCGAATGAAGTAAAATACCTTGTCTCTCTTTATTTTCCGCTGCACGACTTCGGTTTCAAAAGAAAAGAATAGTTTTAAAGCGTGCGATATTCACCCCCCCCTCTATCGCTTCAAACGATCCATCAACTCCATGTAGATTTTCTCTTCTAAATCCCCATTTAAAAAGGTTGTCTTTACATTCATCTGATGTATTTCGAGATTCCATAGAGTGGCAATAGCCAACAATACTCTAATGGAAGTTATTCTCGACACCGAAGAATACGTATCAAAGTAATCAAGGTCTTCTTGTTGTCGGTATTCTTTGATTACCAATCTGGCATTATACTTATCAATTGTGTCATCTGACTTTATTTTCTTCTTGAAGATCCACTTGCAACCTAGTGATTTACTTCCAGGGGAAGACCCACAAGTTCCCAAGTGTGATTCTGCAAGATAGAATTTATCTCAGATGCAATTGTCTCTCTCTAGTGAGGTCCATCAAAAGAACCTACAGCTTCTAAGTAGGGGTGTAAATGAGTCAAACCACTCGCGAGCCATTCGTGAGTGGCTCGATCAAAACTCGACTCGAGTTCAGAGTTGACCGAGCTCGAGCCAAGCTCGAGCCAGCTCGTTTAATATTTGAGTCGATCTCGAGCCCATTTAATACTGGCTCGAAGGCTCGTCGAGCTTGTTCGAGCTTGGCCAATTTAATATTTAAAATAATTACTACTTTAAAGTTAAGTAATAAGTTGAGGAGGTGTTTATGGCTAGAGTGTTTCATAAGGTTCTTAGAAGTTGAAGGTTCGAATCTCAGTTGTACGCACTTATTTTTACATTTAAATTCATTGTTTTGAGCCAAGCTCGAGCCCATGATTAAATGGTTGAGTTGAGCTCGGGCTCAAATTTAGAAACTCGCTCGAGCTCGAGCCGAGCCTCTTTAATTTTCTTGAGCTTGAGCTCGAGAGCTCGGCTCATTTGTAACCCTACTTCTGAGTAACTTCGAAGTTCACTTTCCAATATGAAAGTGATAAAATTCGAGGTATTGGATTTTTCTACTTGAGCTCTTTTGCTCTATCTAAGCTCAACCTCCACTGGTTCCTCATCATCTTCACCTTGTGTTTCATATGTCTACTTTGAGGAGTTAGTATCCTCTCGGGTCTTATACGGAAACACATGCTCGAAAAACGAGAAATTTCTCGATTCTATTATCGAGTTCTTGTGTATCTTCGGTATTTATGACTCATACACAAAAAGCTGATATGCGCTGCTATTCTGTGCATATCTAATAAATATGCAGTCAACAGTGTTTGGTCTTATTTTAATTCTTTTTAGACCAAGCACCAATACTTTGGCAAGACACCCCCACATTCATAAATATTTGTAGGACAGTTGTCTTCCATTTCACAACTTATAAGGGCTCTTATCTATTTTCTTTCAGGGCACCTTATTTAAAGATAATTAGTTGTTAACATAGCTTCCCCCCACATGAACTCTAGCAGTCCAGAGCTCAATAGAAGAGTATTCATTATCTTCTTTAGAGTTTGATTTTTTCTTTCAGCGACTCCATTTTGATGAGGAGTATAAGGAGTTATAATTTCGTGTGTGATCCTATGTTTAGCACATGACTCAGCGAATGGTGATACATATTCACCGCCTCGGTTACTTCGAACCACCTTAATATTTCTATTAAGCTGATTTTCAACCTCATTCTTATAGAGTGTAAATTTCTCCATAACTTCATCCTTACTTTTAAGAAGATACACATAACTTTATTTTATGTTATCATCCATAAAAGTGATAAAGTATTTGTTAGAGTATATACTAAAAGCCTAGCTTTTTGTAAACATTTATTTTGAAATAAAGAATTACATTGGTCAAATGTCTACATTTATATGCTAAGTGTAGTTGTTCAATTAATTTATATTGTAGATAACATGATGTGTGGTGTCACACACAGTAGATCATGTTATCAATTTCTTATAAATTATAAATAGTTGCTCATGACTAAGATGGATAGAAACAAACTATTGGAATATTCGTAGTATAATTTGGTATTAGTTTATCTTGACTATAAAATTACACTAGTACACTCTGAGTGTATTGAGTAGGACCATTTAAGATAGTTTCTTTTTATACTGACTGCATAAAAGAACAAGACCTTTGTTATTATGGAAGTGTGTGCTCTTAATTTTGATATAATATAACAAGCATATATATTTAGTATTTATTTCTTTAATTTATCAAAGGGTGCGATTTAGTTCGATAAACCAATAGGCCCGATAAGTTGGGAAATAATATTATTTATAGTGTATGTTGTTAATTATAGAAGGAAACTGTGTCCTAGGAATCTAGGTTGATGATGTCCCCAAGAGGAGATCATAAGGATTGTCATGTAAACCCTGTAGGTGGACTTAGTCTAAGATGACGATAAGGTTGAGTTGTACTACTCTTGGAGCTAGATATTAATTAAGTGAGTTGTCAGTAACTCATTTAATTAGTGGACGTTCTATATCTTAAACACAAGGAGACTAACACACTCATGATAAGAAGAAGCCCATATCGTAATATGGGATTAGTGCGATAGTCCAATAATAACTCTTTAGTGAATGAGATATTATTGATGAACTTGAGTTAGGTGTTTAGGGCGAACACGGGAAGCTCAAGTTCATCGGGAGACCAAAACCAATTTCTCTTCTCGGTCCCTGTCATAGTCTCTTATTTATAAAGTCTTATACCCACGCATACCCACTTTCTTACCCATCCATAGGTGGTCGGCTAAGCCAAGCTTGGAGCCCAAGCAAGGGTCGGCCACATCAAGACTTGGATGGATCAAGTGGTGGCCGGCCCTAGCTTGGAGCCCAAGCTTAGGTGGCCGACCACAATAAATTAAAAGGATTTTATTTTTTAAAATATTTCCTTATGTGGAAGCCATGGTTTTAAAAAAGAGTTTAAAATTTAAATCTTTCCTTTTATAGTTTTCTACAAAAGATTAAGAGAAAGGTTTGATATCTTTCCTTATTTGTAGTTAAAAGGAAGATTTTAATTTTTTATAAAACTTTCCTTTTATGTAACCATCCTCATGATTTTAAAAGAGAGTTTTAAAATTAAATCTTTCCTTTTATAGCTTTCTACAAAAGATTAAGAGAAAGATTTGATATCTTTCCTTATTTGTAGTTAAAAGAAAGATTTTAATTTTAGAGAAAACTTTCCTTTTTATAAATCATCCACATGTTTTAATAGAAAGATTTTAATCTATAAAAGTTTCCTTTTATAACCAACTATGAAGGGAATTTTTAAAAGAGAAATTTTTATTTTAAAAATTTCCGGAAACAAATTAGGAAGTTTTAATTTTTGTTTAAAACTTTCCTTGTTTGGAGGATAATGAGGTGGTCGGCCATTAAGGGTTGAAAAGGAAATTTTTAATTAAATTTTCCTTCTTAAACATTGGCAAGGAATATAAGGAAATTTTATTTATTAAACTTTCCTTATTTGCCAAAACCAAGGAATATAAAAGAGAGGGTAGAGGTGTCTCACCTCATAACAATACATCTATTATTTCCTCTCTTCTCTTTCTTGGTGGTGGCCGACCCTCATCCTCTCCTCCTTTTCTTCTCTTTGGCCGGCGGCATTAACTCTCTAGGAGACTCTTGGTGGCCGGATTTTGCTTGGAGAAGAAGTAGAGAAAGGAGGATTTGTTTCTTTGTATCCCTTGGAGCTTGGTTGGTGGTTGAAGTTCTTCATCTCTAGGAGATTGTTGTTGGCTGAAACTTGCAAGGAGAAGAAGGAGGCTTGGGTGGATTCTCGTCTCGATAGATCGTTGCTCACACAACGTCCAAGATAAGAAGAGGAGTACGACAGAAGATCGTGAGGTCTATAAGCTACAAAAGGTATAACTAGTTATTAGTTTCCGTATCATAACTATTTCATCTTTTTGTTTAGATCTTGAAATACCAAACACAAGAGGCTAGTGATTCTAGGTTTTCGAATTTATGATTCGAGTTTGTGTTTCTTTTGTTTTTTCGATCTTGTGATTTGATTGTTCTTAATGGTTAAACCGAGGGTTACTATAAGGAGATTAAATATTGAAATTCGTTGAAAGACTTTGTCTAGGAAGTGGTGGATGCTCCCATAACCAAGAAGGCCTAGTGTCTCGCCATGTTTAACCTGAAAGCCGATCTCTGAACTAAATATTTAATCAAATTTGTAACATAGGTGTATTTGGATTAATAATGTTAAGCATCGTTTGCGATCCAAGTCTAAACCTCTAAGAACAGATAAATTGAATTTGTAATCAATAATGTTAAGTTCTGTTTACGATCCCAAATTTAATTTCTAAATAACACAATAGGTTGTTAGGAATGGTTCAGGACTTGTACAAAATTTTTGTACAGGGGAACCAGTACGATATTCTGAGTAGCAACCAACAATTGGTATCAGAGCTAGGGTTTGCCTCTGTGTTTGGTTTTCAGTTTAATTATGCATATGTCATACATAATTTAAGCAGAATAATAGTAGGATATGCTAACTCTGTGGTTACAGGCTCTAACTATTATAGCTTATAGAGATTGTGTGTGATTGGACCCTTGGACATGTCAAGGCATTTTATTTGTGTGCATGATTGTATGTATTAAATACAGCAGGAGTTGTATTAGTTTTAGGATTTTACATTTTTGTTTCAATCTAGATTACATGTACATTCCTTTGTGGAATATATGATCGATATATGTAAAATTCTATTTTTGTTGCAGATCGTATCCTTGCGAGGCGTGGTACTATTTGTGGACTAGAGGCGCAGCAGAAAAAGAAGCAAGATAGATGCGGCGACTAAATCTGATTGCGGTGGCTAAAGATGAAAGTAGCTAGGGTTGACAGCACACGAAGGACAGTGATGAAAAGGTCATAATAGTTGGAAAATTGTTTTTCCATATTTATTGCTTTATTTGCTGTGATGTGTGTATGCATGTTAAAATTCCTCACCTTAAATAACTAAGTGGGAGAGAGATTAGTAAATAAATTCCACGATCTCCATTACTGGTTTGTAAGTGATGCGACAAACTTGCGTGTTGGCTCTGAGTGCCTCCCTCCACAACGGATGAGTTTGTTTGCAGATCACTAGATCAAACTTCTTTTATGGATGATTATAGGAAATTATTTAAGAGCGTGTGATCTTCTCCAACTGAAGGGGCACAATCCTATTTAATGGACTAAGTATTAAATAATGGTATACACTTAGGCACATTTAGTAGTATCCTCCCCAATAGAGTCACTGTTATTATTTGTGTGACCAAAGGAATACCAACTATTAATTTTACTTGTCATAAAGTTATGATGATAAGATAATAAAATTAATGGGTAAGACCCTCCTCTTACAAATGTTTAATTTTGTATACGTCCACACTATCGTGGCATGCAAAATTCATGATGTTTTGAAGTGTTGGTAAATTTAAATAATATTGTTTAAGGAATCAATATTATTCTAAATTTAGAGTCTTGACCAAAAAGTTTATTTTGTGATTCTTAGAATGACTTTTAACCCACTAGCTATTATACTGAAAGAGAACAAACTTACTAGTCCCAACTACATAGATTGGAAAAGAAACCTGGACATTGTCCTAACTGCTGAAGGCTATAAGTTTGTACTGTTAGAGGTCTGCCCTAATGTGCCTAACAACGATTCTAGTGAAGAGGAGATTTTCACATCATAGGAAATGGGTCAAGGCAGATGAGATGACGCGGTATTACATTTTGGCTTCAATGTCAAATGTACTGCAACATCAGCATCAGGACTAACCAACTGCCTATGACATGATGAACAATCTCAAGGAACTTTTCGGACACCAAAATCGGGCTGCTAGGCAAGAGGCAATGAGAAAATTAATGACAACCACCATGTCAGAGGGGACACCCGTAAGGGATCATATCCTAAAGATGATGGCTTACTTGAACGAAATAAAGATCCTTGGAGTTGAAATCGATGGGGAAACCCAGATCAATATTATTCTCCAAACACTACCCAGAAGTTTTGAGCAGTTCCGCCTAAACTATAACATGAACAAAAGGGCTTATACGTTGGCGGAACTTCTGACAAAACTTCAGGCAACAGAAGGTATATTTCGTCATAGTTCTCAGATTCACTTTGCTGAAAATGTTTCTACTTTTAAGTCGAAAGGCAAGAATAAGAAGAAACAGGTTGACTCAGCAAAGAAGGTGAAAAGATCTCTTGGTACTGGACCTAAAGCTGGAGTGAAGAAGCCAAAGGGCAAGTGCTTCACTGCAAGCAGTCGGGACATTGGAAGGTAGACTGTCCTCGTAGGAATCAGAACAATAGAAGTATATCTTATTCTCTTGTAGTTGAAACATATTTAGCGGTGTTATCTACCAGTACCTGGTATGTAGATACAAGAGCCACTGATCATGTCTGCAATACATTGTAGGGGTTCCAGGAAACCGGATGACTATTTGAGGGAGAGATAACCGTCTACATGGACAATGCTACGAAAATGGCGGCTATTGTAGTGGGAGATGTCTACTTATCATTTGATAGGAATAGAAGTTTGGTTTTGAGAAATTATCTTTATGTACCAACTTTTAGAAAGAATTTAATTTCAGTTTCTAAACTGTTTGTGGATGGATATTCTGTTTCTTTTGATGACAAAGTAGTTATCAAGAAGAATAGGGTTATTATCTATTATGGTACATTAGTAGGCAATTTGTATACTCTAAATCCAATAACTCCCATAAAGCAACAAATGTAAACTAATAGCACATCTTCTAATTCTAATAAGAGAAAGGAACATTCGTAAATAAACCAAACATATCTTTGGCATCTAAGGCTTGGTCATATTAACTTGAGTATGATTCAAAGGCTTATAGCCGATGGACTCTTAGGTTCATTAGTGTTGAAAAATTTTCCAACTTGCGAATCTTCCTTGGAAGGTAAAATGACCAAGAGACCTTTTAAGGCCAAGGGGTATAGAGCCAAAAATGTATTGGAACTGGTTCATTCTGATTTGTGTGGTCCTATGTCTATCCAGGCAAGAGGTAGTTTTGAATATTTTCTCTTTTATAGATGACTATTCAAGATACAGGTACATTTACTTGATGCGTCGCAAGTTTGAATGCTTTGATAAGTTCAAAGAGTACAAGGCTGATGTGAAGAAACGTCATGGTAAAAGTATCAAGACACTACGATTTGATCGTGGTGGCGAATACCTCTTTGGAGAGTTTAGGAATTACTTATCAGAGGCTGGGATTCAATCCCAATTGTCTGCACCTGGTACACCCCAACAGAATGGTGTGGCAGAACGAAGGAATATGACTCTTATGGAAATGGTTAGATCGATGATGAGTTATTCAAAATTACCAAATTCGTTTTGGGGATATGCTCTGAAAACAGTATTGTACATTCTGAATATGGTACCTTCTAAATCAGTACCCTTTACTCCCATAGAATTATGGAATGGGTGTAAGCCTAGTCTGAGTCATAGTCGGATATGGGGTAGTCCAGCACATGTGCTGAAGGGAGATACTGACAAGTTGGAATCACGTACAGAAGTTTGTTTGTTTGTAGGATATCCTAATGGAACGAAAGGTGGTTTGTTTTAAAATCCTAAAAATCAGAAGATCATTGTTAGCACCAATACTCGATTTTTAGAGGAAGATTATGTAATGAACCATAAGCCCATGAGTGAAATTGTTCTAGAAGAAATGCGAGAGGACACGCCTACTTTAGTACCAACAATGCATCCTGCTTCCTTGTCCCTCATTCCTGGTCCCTCATTCATGTTGGCCTCCTGCTTCTTCTTTAACTTTCTTCACTTCAAAGATTTGTGACCCACTTGATCACAGTTGAAGCACTTTCCAGATAACTTCTTTTTGTTGATGCCTCCTCTGGGTCTTATCTTGGAAGATTTGGAGTTCTTTCATTTCGAGCTTTGACCATGCTCGACCACGTTGGCTTTCACAGTAGCCTGAGAGAACAACTTTCTCTCTGAACTCTTGTTGTCTTCTTTAATGTGAAGTCTAACAAGGAGTTCCTCCACATTCATCTCCTTCCGCTTGTGTTTCAGGTATTTCTTGAAGTCCTTCCACCGAGGGAGCAACTTCTCAATGATAGCAGCCGCCTGGAAGTGTTAGGACCAGTGGCGACCGGCTAGAGGGGTGTTAACAGCCCTGCAATAAAAAAAAAAAAGAACCTTCCTCGAACGTTATAGCTTAATTAAATACTTGCATAAAAATTAATTATATAATAAAGTAAAATTAACAAGAAAAGGCATAAAGAGGTTTATTTAGTTATAACCCGGGAGGTTGTTAATCCAAGGAAGTTGAAAAGCGTACTAAATCCTCCTTCAGACGGAGAAACCTCTTTACAACAATTAAAGCACTTAAAAAGCAGAGTTAAACAGAAGAAATTGTTTACAAGTGTTCTGTTTTAATTTCTGGAACCAAGACTGTATTTATAGCCTTGGTTGGGGTGCCTGAAGGGTTCCAGGCTCCTGGAGGGAATAAAACTTTTATCCCCATCGTAATGGATCGTGTTTGATGCAATCTGGATAACAATTCGAGTCCGGGTGCTCGGAAGGGTTTCGGGCGCTGGGAGTCTGGTGAGTCCGGGCGCCCAGACCAAGAAAGTCAACATCTTGTTGACTTTTGGTCTCGGTCTTCCGCTCCGGTTCCGTTTGCCTTGGTTCGGGTCTTCCACTCCAACTCCGATTACTTGGGTGATCTCGGCCATTTGGAATAGGGCTCACTTGAACCCAACTTCCAACATTTGAGCAATCTTCTGCTCCGTCTTCTCGTTCCTTGAAAACATCGTGCGCCTCCTTCTCGTCCGCCCACGTACTCTTCCGTAGCACTTCGTCCCTTAGATGCACCGAGTCCGTTGGCTCTCTTCCGTGTCGTACTTTTCGCTAGTTGCATCTTTTGCTCGACTTCTTATGCTCCTAAGTTCCTGCACACTTAGACACAGGATTAAAAACCAACAGGACCTAACTTAACTTGGTTGATCACATCAAAACTACCTTGAGGTACTAACAGGAATGTTTCACTCAGAACCATCCATGCTAAGTGGATCTCGTGCAAGATCACCTGAACCTCCTAGACTTGGCTGGTCATTATTTTGGAGTCAACCATCTTGTAGTCCAGGAATCAGCCCATGATGAACTTCTTGGCCCCTGCATCCTTTGTGTTGTACTTCTTATCCAAGGACTCCCACAACTCCTTAGCTGTTCTCTTCATGTTATACACAGCGTACAGCGAGTCAACAAGGCGGTTGAGGATGCAGTTTCGGAAAAGAAACTCAGAATGAGTCCATGCCTCCACTACACTGATGTTTTGCGCATCAGCATCCTTAGCACGCTTGGGAGAGTCCTCGGTCAAGAACCGAGCCAGATTAAGCGTGGTCAAGTAGAAAAGCATCTTCTGCTGCCACCTCTTGAAGTTCAGTCCACTAAACTTCTTTGGCTTTTACCCGTAATTGATTGATACAGTTCCAATTGGAGCGGAGGGGGCCTTCATGTATTGAGTCTGTTGCATCTCAACATTTTGTTCTGTGGCCATCTCAACATAATCAAATCAGTTTCAAGATTGTTGGACAAAATAATCTGTTGAAGATATTTAGGACTTTGTCGAATTTAAATTACACAAAATTAAATTCTACTTATCTGTAGAAATGATCTGAGTTGATAATCTCAGGCTGCCAGCAGGGGTTAGTTTTTGCTAATTGCTGAGTGCAGACTGACCTCCGAGTCCAAGTAGCAAAGTCTGAGTGGGCTGACCAGCTGGGCGGCCAAGCAATAGATTAGACGACCGGGAAGAGTGTAGAGCGGTCGACCAGGTAGTTAGGCCAAGCGGGTGGATGACATGTTAGAGTGTATACTAAAAGCCTAGCTTTTTGTAAACATTTATTTTGAAATAAACAATCACATTGGTCAAATGTCTACATTTATATGCTAAGTGTAGTTGTTCAAATAATTTATATTGTAGATAACATGGTATGTGGTGTCACATACAGAATATCATGTTATCAATTCCTTATAAATTATAAACAGTAGCTCACGACTAAGATGGATAGGAACAAACCATTAGAATAGTCGTAGTGTAATTTGGTATTAGTTTATCTTGACTATAAAATTACACTAGTGCACTCTGAGTATATTGAGCAGGACCATTTAAGGTAAGTTCTTTTTATACTAACTGCATAAAAGAACAAGACCTTTGTTATTATGGAAGTGTGCGCTCTTAATCCTGATATAATAACAAGCGCATATATTTAGTATTTATTTCTTTAATTTATCAAAGGGTATGATTTAGTTTAATAAATCAATAGGCCCGATAAGTTGGAAAATAATATTATTTATAGTATGTGTCGTTGATTATAGAAGGAAACTGTGTCCTAGAAATCTAGGTTGAAGATGTCCTCAAGAGGAGCTCATAAGGATTGTCATGTAAACCTTGCAGGTGGACTTAGTCCGACATGACGATGAAGTTGAGTGATACTACTCTTGGAGCTAGATATTAATCAAGTGAAGTTGTCAGTAACTCATTTAATTAGTGGACGTTCTATATCTTAAATATAGGGAGACTAACACACTTATGATAAGAAGAAGCTCATATAGTAATATGGGATTGGTGCGGTAGTTCAATAATAACTCTTTAGTGGAATGAGATATTATTGATGAACTCAAGTTGAGTGTTCGGGGCGAACACGGGAAGCTCAAGTTCATCGGGAGACCAAAACTAATTCCTCCTCTCGGTCCCTGTCGTAGCCGCTTATTTATAAAGTATTATATCTACTCATACCCACCTTCTTACCCACCTTAAGGTGGCCGGCCAAGCCAAGCTTGGAGCCCAAGTTAGGGCCGGCCAAACCAAGGTGATCAGTTGGTTTCATTAGGTGGCCGACCCTAGATTGAACCCAAACTTGGTGTGGTCGGCCACATTAAATTAAAAAGGATTTTATTTTAAAATATTTCTTATGTGGAAGCCATGGTTTTATAAAAGAGTTTAAAATTTAAATCTTTCCTTTTATAGTTTTCTACAAAAGATTAAGTGAAAGGTTTGATATCTTTCCTTATTTATAGTTAAAAGGAAGATTTTAATTTTTGATAAAACTTTCCTTTTTTGTAACCATCCTCATGATTTAAAAGAAAGTTTTAAAATTAAAATTTTCCTTTTATTGTTTTTACAAAAGATTAAGAAAAGATTTGATATCTTTCCTTATTTGTAGATTGTAAGGAGGATTTTAATTTTAGAGAAAACTTTCATTTTGTAAATCATCAACATGTTTTAATAGAGAGATTTTAATTTATAAAAGTTTCCTTTTATGACCAACCATGAAGGGAATTTTTTAAAAGAGAAATTTTTATTTAAAAATTTCCGTAAACAAATTAGGAAGTTTTAATTTTGTGTTTAAAACTTTCCTTTTTTGGAGGGATTAAGGTGGTCGTCCATATAAAGTTTGAAAGGGAAATTTTATTAAACTTTCCTTTCATTGGCAAAGAGAATAAGGAAGTTTTAATAAAACTTTCCTTATTTGCCAAAACCAAGGAATATAAAAGAGAGGGTAGAGGTGTCTCACCTCAAAACAATATCTCTTTTATTGGTTCCTCTCTTCCTTGGTTGTTGGCCGACCCCTCTCCTCCTCTCCATCTCCTATTCTTCTTCCTTGGCCAACGACATCTTCATCTCAAGGAGTTTTTGTTGGTGGCCGAATATTGATAGAGGAAGAAGGAGAGATAGGAGGCTTTGTTTCTAGCATCCCTTGGAGCTTGGTGGTGGTGGTGGCCGAACCATATCTTCTCTTGGAGTTCTTGTGGTGGCCGAAACTTGTTGGAGAAGAAGGAAGCTTGGGTGGTTCTCATCTCGATAGATCGTCATCCACACGACGTCCGAGATAAGAAGAGGAATACGATAGAATAACAAGAGGTTGTTGCTTATAAAGAAGGTATAACTAGTAATTCTATTCCGCATCATACTAGTTTTCTTTGTATAGATTTTGAAATACCAAACACAAGAGGCATATGATTCTAGATTTCAAATTTGTGATTCGAGTTTGTGTTCTTTTGTTTTTTTTCAATCTTGTGATTCGATTGTTCCTTTTGGTTAAACCTAGGGTTACTATAAGGAAATTAAATATTAAATTTCATTAAAAGGCTTTGTCTAGGAAGTGGTGGATGCTCCCACACCTAAGAAGGCCTAGTGTCTCGCCATGTTTAACCTGGAAGTCAATCTCTGAAATTAATATTTAATTGAATTTGTAACATGGGTGGTGATGCGGATATGTTAGAGGCCCAAAGGGAATTAAGGAAAAGGAGAGGGGTGTTTTGGTCTTTTGAGGATTAGGGTTGGGAGTTTATAGTGGACATTATTTTTCGTGTCCGAGGGGGGAAGGAGGGGTCTTGCGCTTTGGCGCCGCCGCCATGGGGGGGTGGGGGGAAGGAGGGGTCTTGCGTTTTGGCGCCGCCGCCATGGGGGGGGGAGGAGGGGTCTTGCGTTTTGGCGCTGCCGCCATGGGGAGGAACAGGGGGGCTCATCGGGTTTTTGCGCCACCACCGAGCACGGGAGGGGAAAGGCCACTACAGCCGGCTGCCTAGTGCCAACAACCCTCTCACTGTCCCTAGCGTCACTTCCTTCGTCACGGGCCATCTGTTGCCCTCCTTCTCTCGCTCGAATGCACGTCGCTGCTCTCAAGCGTTGTCGTCCCCTCCTTTATGACGGACGCCACCAGCCACGTCGTCGGCTACCTCCTCGCGCCTGGCCTCTAAGCTCTCTCCGATGGCTCGATCGCCTGTCTCGTGCACGCCCACGACCTCACGCCGCCTCCCTGTCGTAGAACATTGCAAACAACCTCCCTCCTCGCCCAACACTCTACCCCAGCCGCACCCTCCACTGGCAGCACCCTTCGCGTGTCCTTCCTCATTGCCGTCTACGCCAGTACTACATCAGCCAAATGTCGCCCCGACAGGGTCCTACTACCTTCAGCGCAGATCCGGAGGTTGGTACCGCCTTTAGCCGCCATCACTGTCGAGTCCCACGACCTCCGCTGTCGTCGCCAGGTCTAGCAGCCACCACCGCCATCTCCAGCAGGAGGCGCCGCCTCCAACTGTCGGTGTCACTCGTATTATTTGTCTATATCAGCCTTCGAGCCGAGATGGTGTTCCGGCCATCGAGCTGTTATATTTCATTTTGTACTGTTATTATGATTGTGGTTATTGGTCTTAGCCGGCCTATGTGTCATGCACCGGTCAGCGAGCCGCTATCATATCCAGCTTACGTGTCATCTTTTTGGAGCCCTACCGCACTGGACTCTAGGGCGTCGCTCTTAGGTCCAGCTCCCCAGCTAGCTCACGCCCATCTACTCATCCGGCCCATGACAACTCAATCAGCACCGCGATCAGCTCACCGACCCATCCGAGGGCGCCCCCCTGGGGCCAGGGTACGTTCTCGTACTCCTTATCCGTGCATTTATTCCTCTATTATTATCTGGCTGCTCATATATTCGTGGGACCCACCTCGAGCATCGAGCTACTAGGGATCGGGGCAACCCGGTCGCTGGTTAAAGGTGTTACTGACCAGAAGACTTCGGACGACTTGGTCAACATAGAGGACAACTCACCATCCGGGTCATGGAGATGCAGTCAACCTTCTAGACACATCACACTGGCAGGTCCGTCTTTCTAGATTCCCGATAGGATCAAATTGGCGCCATCTGTGGGAACGCACCTGATCTGGAACATGAAGATGGACGACGCCGGAAAGTCCTGTCATACTCATGACCTTGATGGATTCCGACGAGTATATCATATTTCCCTCACTCCACGGGTATTCGGGAGTCGAGAAATTGAGTCAGACCCGTTGCTGGTCGGCAGGTCAATTTTTCCGGTATATTTTCTTTCAGTCATAGAACTATTATAGTTCCTCGAGTGGGGGCGCCTGTGCCGATCGACCGGGTGTATATTATCCTAGCTACAGGCTCGATGTCGAAGACCCGTGTCGATCGACCGAGCGTATATTATCCGAGTCATGCGCTCGATGTCGAAGGCCCCGTGCCGATCGGCCGGGTGTATATTAGCCGAGCCACAGGCTCGATGTCGAAGACCCCGTGCCGATCGGCCGGGCGTATATTATTCGAGTCATGGGCTCGATGTCGAAGACCCCGTGTCGATCGGCCATGCGTATATTATTCGAGCCATGGGGTTCATGTCGAAGACCCCGTGCCGATCGGCTGGGTGTATATTATTCGAGTCATGGGCTCGATGTCGAAGGCCCCGTGCCAATCAATCGGGTGTATATTATCCGAGTCATGCGCTCGATGTCGAAGGCCCCGTGCCGATCGATCGGGCGTATATTATCCGAGCCACGGGCTCGATGTCGAAGACCTCGTGTCGATCGGCCGGGCGTATATTATTCGAGCCATGGGCTCGATGTCGAAGACCCCGTGTCGATCGGCCAGGCGTATATTATTCGAGCCATGCGCTTAATGTCGAAGACCCCGTGCCGATCGGCTGGGCGTATATTAGCCTAGCCGCGGGCTCAATGTCGAAGACCCTGTGCCGATCGGCCGGGCTTATATTATTCAAGCCACGGGCTCGATGTCGAAGGCCCCATGTTGATCGGCCGGGTGTATATTATTCGAGCTATGGGCTTGATGTCGAAGACCCCGTGCCGATCGGGCGGGTGTATATTATCCGAGCCACGGGCTCGATGTCGAAGGCCCCGTGCCAATCAACCGGGCATATATTATCTGAGCCATGCGCTCGATGTCGAAGGCCCCATGCCGATCGGCCGGGCGTATATTAGCCGAGCCACAGGCTCGATGTCGAAGACCCCGTCTGATCGACCAAGCGTATATTATTCAAGCCATGGGCTCGATGTCGAAGACCCCATGCCGATCGGCCGGGCGTATATTATCCGAGCCATGGACTCGATGTCAAAGACCCCGTGCCGATCGGCCGAGCGTATATTATTCGAGCCATGAGCTTGATGTCGAAGGCCCCGTGCCGATCGACCGGGTGTATATTAGCCGAGCCACGGGCTCGATGTCGAAGGCCCCGTGCTGATCGGCCGGGCGTATATTATCCGAGCCATGCGCTCGATGTTGAAGGCCCCTTGCCGATCGGTCGGGCGTATATTAGCCGAGCCACGGGCTCGATGTCGAATACCCCGTGCCGATCGGCCGGGCGTATACTATTCGAGCTATGGGCTCGATGTCGAAGACCCCGTGCCGATCGGCCGACCATATATTATTCGAGCCATGGGATTGATGTCGAAGACCCCGTGCAGATCGGCCGGGTGTATAATATCCGAGCCACGAGCTCGATGTCGAAGGCCCCGTGTCGATCGGTCGGGCATATATTATCCGAGCCATGCGCTCGATGTCGAAGGCCCCGTGCCGATCGACCGGGCGTATATTATCTGAGCCACGGGCTCGATGTCGAAGACCCCGTGTCGATCAGCCGAGCGTATATTATTCGAGCCATGGGCTCGATGTCAAAGACCCCGTGCCGATCGGCCGAGCGTATATTATTCGAGCCATGCGCTTGATGTCGAAGACCCCGTGCCGATCTGCCGGGCGTATATTAGTCGAGCCACGGGCTCAATGTCGAAGACCCCGTGCCGATCGGCGGGACGTATATTATTCGAGCCACGGGCTCGATGTCGAAGGCCCCATGCGATCGACCGAGCGTATATTGTTCGAGCCATGGGCTTGATGTTGAAGACCCCGTGCCGATCGGCCGGGTGTATATTATCCGAGCCACGGGCTCGATGTTGAAGGCCCCGTGCCGATCGGCTGGGCATATATTAGCCGAGCCATGGGCTCGATGTCGAAGACCCCATGCCTATCGGCTGAGCGTATATTATTCGAGCCATGGGCTCGATGTCGAATACCCCGTGACGATCAGCCGAGCGTATATTATCCGAGCCATGGGCTCGATGTCGAAGATCCCATGCCGATCAGTCGGACGTATATTATTCGAGCCATGGACTTGATGTCGAAGGCCCCGTGCTGATCGGCAAGGTGTATATTAGCCGAGCCACGGGCTCGATGTCGAAGACCTTGTGCCGATCGGCCGGGCGTATATTATTCGAGCCACGGGCTCGATGTTGAAGGCCCCGTGCCAATCGGGCGGGCGTATATTATCCGAGCCACGGGCTCGATGTGGAAGGCCCCATGTCGATCGGTCGGGCGTATATTAGCCGAGCCACGGGCTCGATGTCGAAAGTCCCGTGCTGATCGGCCAGGCGTATATTAGTCGAGCCATGGGCTCAATGTCGAAGACCTCGTGCCGATCGACCGAGTTTGAGTTATGCTAGAAGACAGTCGAGCGGCGACCTTAAACCCTCGCGTCATCGGAGGTCGAGCGGTGACCTTAAACCCTCGCATCATCGACGGTCGAGCGGCGACCATAACCCTCGCGTCATCGGCGGTCAAGCGGCGACCTTAAACCCTCGCGTCATCAACGATGGAGTGGTGACCTTAAACCCTCGCGTCATCGGCGGTCGAGCGACGACCTTAAACCCTCGCGTCATCGACGGTCGAGCGGCGACCTTAAACCCTCGCGTCATCGGCGGTTGAGCGGCGACCTTAAACTCTCGCGTCATCGGCGGTCGAGCGACGACCTTAAACCCTTGCATCATCGGCGGTCGAGTGGCGACCTTAAACCCTCGCGTCATCGACGGTCGAGCGGCGACCTTAAACCTGTGTCTTCACCGACCAACTTATCAGAGCATCAGATATTCTATCTCCCCCGTTCGGGGTAGAGTGATCGTCATTGGTCTCGGGCCAGCTTTAGATATTCTATCTCCCTCGTTCGGGGTCGAGCTTATCAGAGCAGCTATCTCCCCCGTTCGGGGTCGAGCTTATTAGAGCAACTATCTCCCCCATTCGAGGTCGAGCTTATCAGAGCAGCTATCTCCCCCGTTCGGGGTCAAGCTTATCAGAGCAGTTATCTCTCCCGTTCGGGGTCGAACTTGTCAGATATTTTATCTCCCCGCTCAGGGTCGAGCAGTCTTCACTGATCTCGAATCAAGTTATCAGTGCATCGTATTTCTTATCTCCCCCGTTCGTGGTCGATGGTCGTCATTGGTCTCGGACTGGCTTATCAAATATCCTCTCTCCCCCGTTCGGGGTCGAGCAGTTCTCACGAGCACTCATCTCCTCTGTTCGGGATCAAGCCATCTTTAATAATCACGGACAAGAGTGTCCACTGGTTTCGGACCCGGATATCTCGCGGACTCTATGCCCGCTCGGCTAAAGACTTTCGCTTCAGTGCGCCTTCGATTCACGAGCTATGCTCCAGTTCAGTCTATGTGTGATGCGCCTGTTCAGCTCATTACTTTCATCTCTGCACACTCAATCTCACGGGTTATGCTCTCACTTAGTTTTTGGGCTCCGCTCCCGCCCTGCGCTGTTTCGTCGCTTGCTCGGTATTCGGCTATGTGCGCACTTGGCATTCGGCCAATAGCTTGCCTGACAGCTGGTCCGCACTATTTTTCGTCGCTCGATCAACACTTTGGTAGTCGTCTGATCCTTCGCCCGATAGTCCGCTTAGCCACGCACTTGTTTCACTCGACATCCTTCCGATTGCCCGGTCGACATCTTACCGGTTGCACGCTCTGCATCGTCTGCTCGGCGTCTACTCACTCGATCGACATCCTTCCGACCGTCCGTCAGCCCACACGCTTGAGCTAGGTCGCACGCTCAGCATTGCTCGTTCGCTCTGTCCACTCGTCATCTTGCGTGCCGCTCGGTTGACTATCATTTCACTCGCCGCTCACTTAACGTTTTGCCGCTCTCTCGGCATCGCGTTCTGCCGCTCTCTCGATATCGTTCCGGCTGTTGACTTGGTATTATTTCTCGTAGTTTGCTCGACATCGCTACCATCTCCCGCGCGACGCTCTCTTGATTATTTGGTTCGCATTTTTTTGATCGCCTGATCAGCATCTTCTTGATCGCGAGCTCGGCTCGATCGCCCGTCTTTCTACCTGATCAGCATTATCTCCGTTGCCTGGACGACATTATTTCTTGTCGCTTACTCGATGCTACTTGAGTCACTTGCTCGACATCGCCACAGTTACTCATTTAACATGATAGGATGAGCCCAGTGATTTCGCGTTCGGTAGTGATTCTATTTAGGGCTTGGTCCAGTCAGTCGGACTTGCGCCTCCTTCGACTAGACTTGAAGGGGAGGCTTGTGATGCGGATATATTAGAGGGCCCAAAGGGAATTAAGGAAAAGGAGAGGGGTGTTTTGGTCCTTTTGAGGATTAGGGTTGGGAGTTTATAGTGGACACTATTTTTTGTGTCCAAGGGGGGAAGGAGGGGTCTTGCGTTTTGGCGCCGCCGCCATGGGGGGGGAAGGAGGGGTCTTGCGTTTTGGCGCCGCCGCCATGGGGGGGGAAGGAGGGGTCTTGCATTTTGGCTCCACCGCCATGGCGAGGAACAGGGGGGCTTGTCGGGTTTTTGCGCCACCACCGAGCACAGGAGGGGAAAGGCCGCTACAGTCGCCTGCCTAGCGCCGACAGCCCTCTCGCTGTCCCCAGCGTCACTTCCTTCGTCACCGGCCATCCGTTGCCCTCCTTCTCTCGCTCGAAGGCACGCCGCCGCTCTCAAGCGTTGGCGTCCCCTCCTTTATGACGGACGCCACCAGCCACGTCGTCGGCTGCCTCCTCGCGCCTGGCCTCTAGGCTCTCTCCAACGGTCGATCGCCTGTCTTGCGCACGCCCACGACCTCACGCCGCCTCCCTACCATCGAACACCGCAGACGACCTCCCTCCTCGCCCAGCGCTCTACCCCAGTCGCACCCTCCACTGGCAGCACCCTTCGCGTATCCTTCCTCATTGCCGGCTATGCCAGTACTACATCTGCCAAATGCAGCCCCCGGCCGGGTCCTACTACCTTCAGCGCGGATCCGGAGGTTGCTACCGCCTTTAGCCGCCATCGCCACCAAGTCCCACAGCCTCCGCTGCCATTGCCAGGTTTGGCAGCTACCACCACCGCCATCTCCAACAACGGGTGCCGCCTCCAGCTGTCGGCGCTGCTCGTATTATTTGTCTACATCAGCCTTCGAGCCGAGATGGTGTTCCGACCATCGAGCCATTATATTTCATTTTGTACTTTTATTATGATTGTGGTTATTGGTCTTAGCCGGCCTGCGTGCCGTATTATCCGGCCTATGTGCCGTGTACCGGCCGGCGAGCCGCTATCATATCCGACCTACGTGCCATCTTTTTGGAGCCTTGTCGCATTAGACTCCAGGGCGTCGCTCTTAGGTCCGGCTCCCCAGCTAGCTCACGCCCATCTACTCATCCGGGCCATGACGACTCGATCAGCACCGCGATCAGCTCACCGACCCATTCAAGGGGGCCCCCCGGGGCCAGGGTACGTTCTCGTACTCCTTATTCATGCATTTATTCCTCTATTATTATCTGGCTGCTCATATGTTCGCGGGACCTATTAGAGTGTATACTAAAAGCATAGCTTTTGTATAAACATTTATTTAGAAATAAAGAATCACAAAGGTCAAATGCCTACATTTATTTGTTAAGTGTGGTTGTTCAATTAATTTATATTGTAGATAACATGGTATGTGGTGTCACACACAGAAGATCATGTTATCAGTTCTTTATAAATTATAAACAGTTGCTCACGACTAAGATGGAAAGGAACAAACCATTGGAATATTCATAGTGTAATTAGGTATTAGTTTATCTTGACTAATAAATTACACTAGTACACTCTAAGTGTATTGAGTAGGACCATTTTAGGTAAGTTCTTTTTATACTGACTTGATAAAAGAACTAGACCTTAGTTATTATGGAAGTGTGT
Organism: Zingiber officinale; assembly: GCF_018446385.1. Lineage (NCBI taxonomy): Eukaryota > Viridiplantae > Streptophyta > Magnoliopsida > Zingiberales > Zingiberaceae > Zingiber > Zingiber officinale. Next base: position 133,252,635 of record NC_055997.1, on the reverse strand, counting down.
GCTCTTAATCCTAATATAATAACAAACACATATATTTGGTATTTATTTCTTTGACTTATCAATGGGTGAGATTTAGCTCGATAAATCAATAAGCCCGATAAGTTGGGAAATGATATTACTTATAGTGTGTGTTGTTGATTATAGAAGGAAACTGTGCCCTAGTAATCTAGGTTGAGAATGTCCCCAAGAGGAGCTCATAAGGATTGTCATGTTAAACCCTACAGGTGGACTTAGACCGACATGACGATGAGGTTGAGTGGTACTACTCTTGAACTAAGATATTAATTAAGTGAGTTGTCAGTAACTCATTTAATTAGTGGGCATTAGACATCTTAAACACAAGGAGACTAACACACTCATAATAAGAAGGAGCCCAAAATGTAATTTGAGATTGGTGCGGTAGTTCAATAATAATTCTTTAGTGGTATGAATTATTATTGATAAAGTTAAGTTGTGTGTTCGAGGCGAACATGGGGAGCTTAATTTCATTGGGAGACCAAAACCAATTCCTCCTCTCGGTCTCTATCGTAGCCTTTTGTATATAGAGAATTATACCCACCTATACCCACCTTCTTGTTAGGATCTCTTCGTACGGCTAGAGAGGGGGGTGTGAATAGCCGACCCCAATTGCTCGCGTTTCTTTCTACAAACTAGGGTTAGCGCAGCGGAAACTAAATGCAGAAAGAAAACAGGAGAAGAAATCAGACCTCTACGCAAGGATGTAACGAGGTTCGGAGATGAAACTCCTACTCCTCGGCGTGTCCGTAAGGTGGACGAAGCCTATCAATCCGTCGGTGGATGAGTCCCCGGAAAACCGGCTAAATCAAACTCCTTGTGGGTGGAGAAACCTCGCCACAATTACTTGCAACAGCAAGCTAAGAGTACAAGAGAATAGCAAGAACAAAATACAACAGGAATGTAAACACAGTAGCTTGCCTTCTCGTCGACTGGGGTCCCGGATGAAGTAGCAACTTCACGGACAGATGCAACAAGCAACTCAGCAGCAGCTGATCCAGTCGTGGAATGAAGCTCACGCGAAGCTTCGACAAGGAGGAGCTCAACAAAGCTCAAGCACAACAACACTTCCAACTGGAAGGAAGAAGAAGAAGTATCACGTAAGATGCCCTCGCCTTTATACCGTGAAGAAGAAATGAAGAAACTAGCCGCTGCATCACAACGGTAGAACCCGATCGGTCCGGTGGACCGATCAGTCTCCTCTGACCGGCGATCAGGCTCGATGTGGAGCTTCTGTTCCGTCCCTGATCGGTCATCGGTCCATGGACCGATCAGGAACCTCCGATCGGTCCACGATCGATCGGAACTTCGACGGCCTGGGACCGATCAGCCAGGCCGATCGGCCCTCGCATCGATCAGCCTCTCTGCGCCCGCCTCCTGCTCGACGATCGACCCGGTCACCGATCGACCGTTATCACACGCGAGGCTATCGATAGCATCGACGGTCACCGCACCGATCGAATATTCGAGATCACCGATCGATCACCGATCGATCTAGTTCATGGTTTTCGCCAAACCAAGTCCAAACCAACATCCGGTCAATCTTGACTTGTTGGTACTTCATTCCTAGCATCCGGTCACCCTTGACCTGCTAGAATTCTTCGCCAAGTGTCCGTCAATCTTTGACCTACTTGGACTTTCCTCAACACCGATGTCCGATCATCCCCGATCCATCGGATTTTCCTTGCCCGGCTTCACTCACCGGACTTTCACCGGCTTCACTCACCGGATTTCCATACCGCCTAACATCCCTAGGACTTTTTCACCGCCGCTTCACTCACTGGACTTTCAACCGCCTAACGTCCAGTTAGGACTTTCCAACCGCCTGGCTTCACTCACGGTGACTTTCCACACCGCCTAGCATCCCGCTTAGACTTTCCCACCGCTCGCTTCACTCACCGGACTTTCCACACCGCCTAACATCCCAGTTAGGACTTTCTCGTGCCAAGCTCCCCGCTTGGACTTTCCGCGTGCCACCTGCTTGGACTTTTCCCCTGCCAAGTCTCCGACTTGGACTTTTCGCGCAAGCTCCTCGCTGACTTTTCCTCGAATCACGGTCAACCAGGTCAACTTTGACCTAAGGTTGCACCTACAATCTCCCAAACACCTATTCTTGTCAAACATCAAGAATACAACTCTCTTCTCGTCAAACATCGTCAAACATCAAAACACAACTCGAGTCAGGTCAACTCGAGTCAGGTCAACCAGGTCAACCAGGTCAACCTTGACCTAAGATTGCACCAACACTTCTTACCCATCCTAATGGGACCGGCCTAGCTTGAAACCCAAGCTAGGGCCGGCCAAGATCAAAGGATTGAGCCAAGTTAATTGGCCGGCCATGGCTTGGAGTCTAAGCTTGATTGGCCGTCCATATTAAAAGGAATTTTATTTTTATTTAAATTTTTTTCTTAATGTGGATATCATGGTTTTAAAAGAGAGTTTAAAATTTAAATCTTTCTTTTTATAGCTTTCTACAAAAGATTAAGAAAAGATTTGAAATCTTTTCTTATTTGTAGATTGAAAGATGGATTTTAATTTTAAGAAAACTTTTCTTTTTTAACCATGTTCATGATTTAAAAGAGAGTTTAAAAAATTAAAATATTCCCTTTTATAAGTTTCTACAAATGATTAAGAAAAGATTTGATATCTTTCCTTATTTGTAGATTGAAAGGAGATTTTAATTTTTAAAGATAACTTTCCTTTTTGGAAATCATCCACATGTTTAAAAGAAAGATTTTAATTTATAAAATTTCCTTTTTACAAACCACCATGAAGGGAAAAACTATTGGAGAAATTTTTTATAAATTTCTAGAAACAAATTAAGAAGTTTTAATTCTTGTGTTAATTAAAACTCTCCTTGTTTTGGAGATTAAAGTGGCCGACCATGTTGTTTAAGAAAAGAGAAATTGATTTTAAATCAATTAAATTTTCTTTTTCATGGCAAAAGAATTAAGGAAGTTTTTATTTAAATTTCCTTATTTGCCAAGACCAAGGATTATAAAAGAGGGGGTAGAGATGCCTTCATGGCTAACAACTCTTATTCTCTTGCTTGGAGATCTCTTGGTGGTCGGCCCTCTCCCTTCTCCCTTTCCCTTTGCTCTCTTCTCCTTGGTGGTGGTGGTGATTGGATTTTAGAAGAGAAGGAGGCTTTTGGGTGGTGTTCATCTTGGAGGATCGTCGCCCACACGACGTCCAAGGCGAGGTGAGGAATAGGCAGAAGATCTCTTGGTCATTAGCTTACAAAGAGAAGATATAACTAGTAATTTTCTTCCGCATCATACTATTTATTTTCTTTGTAAGAATTCTAAATACAAGAGGCAATTAGATCTAGTTTATCGAATTTATTTTTCAAGTTTGTGTTTTCTTCTTTTCAAATTTGTGATTCGATTGTTCCTTTTAGTTAACCTAGAGTTATTAAGGAAATAAATATTAGCTTTCCTTAAAAGGCTTTGCCTAGGCGGTGGTGGTTGCTCCCATATCCAAGAAGGTCATGTGCCTCACCATGCAGTCCTGGAAGCTAATTTTGGAAATTAATATTTAATGGAATTAATAATATAGGTGGATTTGGATCAATAGTGTTAAGTTCCGCTTGCAATCCAAATCTAAATCATCAAGAACAGATAAGTTAAATTTGGAATCAATGATGTTAAGTTCCATCTACGATTCCTAATTTAACTTCTAAAGAACACAATAGGTTATTTAGGAAAAAGGTTCGACACCTGTACAAAATTTTTATACAGTGGAACCGGTACGGTCTTCCTAGAACTAACCAACAGGACCCACCTCAAGCATCGAGCTACCAGGGATCGGGGCAACCCGGTCGCTCGTTGTAGGTGTTGCTGACCAGAAGACTTCGGACGACTTGGTCAACATAGAGGACAGCTCACCATCCGGGTCATGGAGATGCGGTCAACCTTCCAGACACGTCACACCGACAGGTCCGTCTTTCCAGATTCCCGACTGGATCAAATTAGCGCCGTCTGTGGGAACACACCTGATCTGGAACGTGAAAATGGACGACGCCGGAAAATTCTGCCATACTCATGACCTTGATGGATTCCGACAAGTATATCTTATTCCCCTCACTCTACGGGTATTCGGGAGTCGAGAAATTGAGTCAGACTCGTTACTGGTCGGCAAGTCAGTTTTTTCGATATATTTTCTTTCAGTCATAGAATCTATCATAGTTCCCCGAGTGGGGGCGTCCATGCTGATCAGCCGGGTGTATATTATCCGAGCCATGAGCTCGATGTTGAAGGCCCGTGCCGATCGGCCGGGCGTATATTATCCGAGCCATGCGCTCGATATCGAAGGCCTCGTGCCGATCGACCGGGCGTATATTAGCCGAGCAAAGGGCTCGATGTCGAAGACCCCGTGCCGATCGGTCGGGCGTATATTATTCGAGCCATGGGCTTAATGTCGAAGATCCCGTACCGATCGGCCGGGCGTATATTTTTCGAGCCATGGGCTTGATGTCAAAGACCCCGTGTCGATCGACCGGGTGTATATTATCCGAGCCACGGGCTCGATGTCGAAGGCCCCGTACCGATCGGCCGGACGTATATTATCCGAGCCATGCACTCGATGTCAAAGGCCCCGTGCCGATCGGCCGGGCATAGATTATCCGAGCCATGGGCTCGATGTCGAAGACCCCGTGTCGATCGCCCGGGCGTATATTATTCGAGCCATGGGCTCGATGTCGAAGACCCCGTGCCGATCCAGCTGCCGGCGCCGCTCGTATTATTTGTCTACATCAGCCTTCGAGTCAAGATGGTGTTCCGACCATCGAGCCGTTATATTTCGTTTTGTACTGTTATTATGATTGTGGTTATTGGTCTTAGCCGACCTGCATGTCGTATTATCAGGTCTATGTGCCATGCACCGGCCGGCGAGCCGCTATCATATCGGGCCTACGTGCCGTCTTTTTGGAGCCCTACCACACTGGACTCCAGAGCGTCGCTCTTAGGTCCGGCTCCCCAGCTAGCTCACACTCATCTACTCATCCGGGCCACGATGACTCGATCAGCACCGCGATCAGCTCACCGACCCATCCGAAGGCGCCCCCTGGGGCCAGGGTACGTTCTTGTACTCCTTATTCGTGCATTTATTCCTCTATTATTATCTGGCTACTAATATGTTCGTGGGACCCACCTCGAGCATCGAGGTACCAGGGATCTGGGCAACCCGGTCGCTGCGACTTGGTCAACATAGAGGATAGCTCACCATCCGGGTCATGGAGATGCGGTTAACCTTCCAGACACGTCACACCAGTAGGTCCGTCTTTCCAGATTCCCGACAGGATCAGGTGGATTTGGATTAATAATGTTAAGTATCGTTTGCGATCCAAGTCTAAACCTCTAAGAACAAATAAGTTAAATTTGGAATCAATAATGTTAAGTTCCGCTTGTGATTCCTAATTTAATTTCTAAAGAACACAATAGGTTGTTAGGAATGGTTCAGGATTTGTACAAAAATTTTGTACAGGAGGACCGTTACAATATTCCGAGTATCAACCAACACGACCAACCCTACGCCCGAGTCACACAGTAGAGAGGTCGACTGGGTAGTAAGGCCGAGAAAGTTTGACCGGACAAAGTAGCCTACCGGGTGAGAGGCCAGTTGGGAGAAGCAGATTGGCCGAGCGAGAGGTCGGTCGGGTGAAGAAGATAGGCCGAGCGAGTGGCTGGTTAGGCGAAGTACACAGGCCGGGCGAGTGGTCGGTCAGGCGAAAGCCAAGCGACCTGGCGAACAAGCGGTCGATCGAACTGGGTGAGCGGACGACTAAACTGAACGAGTGGCCGGACGAGAGGCCGACCATGCGAGCTTGAGGGCTACTGGGTGAGCTTGAGGCCAACCGGGCATAGAGGCCTAGTGAACTTCTTCTGGAAGAATGAAACAATCGAGCGGGCCAAGCAGAGAAATTGGCCAGGCGAGCACACTGAAAGATTGGACATACGAGCACACTAAGCGAATTGAGGCTTGTGATGAACACAGTTTCCTTGAAATAGATTCGCCCCACCTCCAACTGTACTTCGAAACTTTCTCGCGTCATCTATCTCCCAGGATTCAATGGTGAATCATGATTCCCACCAAACACTGATGGTCATGGTGAACTGAGAGGTACTCGACTGCTATCACGTATGCTCCACCGAGCAAGAGATGCACGATAGAGGAGGAAGTGAATGTAGGCGGAGAGCTTCAGCTTTTCACGTGTGTAACATTTTGCCTGTGGTCGCAGCCTCCTTATATAAGAGCTCAAGACCAAAGGGTAGCGTTAATGATTATCTAAAGATCATTATTCGCCAACTGTGAAATGCCAATGTTTTACTCGGTTGCATTATCTTTCATTAATGCATCCGTTACACAAGTAGTAAAAAAGTTTATGTGGTAAAATATTGGTTGTTCCACTTGGGCAAATTTTGCCCTGATCGATCTAGCATTCAGCATGCGCAGGTCATGCTTGCACATGAGTCAACTTTATTCAATGCAATCCGGGCCTTGGATTAACACCCCCCTGCGCACCCACGCGTGAGAGAGAGCATTTCCCCTTGCATTTGTTCACATCATCAATGCATGTGAATCAATATAAACTAACCAATATACTTTGAAACTCCCAATATTGGACTAAAGTCCCATTCATAATGGAACTTCATATCTCTTCCACCTCTTATCTATTCATATATATCCAATAGTTGTTCATCTATTCTAGGAGGTTTTAGGACAAGCTAGTGCTATTGCATTCAAGCTTCCAAAGGGCACTCCATAGCAATCAAGTTCTTTGTAATATGTACTTATTACATTTCATTATTTGTATCCATTTTCATATTTGTGTATTTCTATAAGAATATACATTTGTAAGAAGTTTCTTCACCTCCAAAAGATATCCAATAAGGAGGAAAATTAAAGTAGTAAGACTGCAATGGAGTAGGAATCCATGAGTTTCTCACCACTTAAAATATCATTCTGCATGATGTGTACATGATGGTCCCTCACTAGGTGGAACACTTTTTTGTCTTCAACATCTAAGGTATATGATAATGAATGATGTATGATATGATAATGAATGTATGCGATCAAGATTTATGAATAGAAGAATGAGTTCAAATTAGTCCCCAAAACACAAAAGAAATTGATACTGATTGTCATGAGTGGAATCAAGAGATCACATGATGGTTAAAGTTAAGGTGATATGACAGTCAAAGTCAATGAAGGAGAATATCTCCTCATCTGGCTCTGATTGGTGGCCTGGTGCTAGGGCTCGTTGGATGGGTTTAGTCGGATTCTGAGTTGTGCGAGAAAAAGGCTGAGCGACCTTTAAGTCGGTCGAACATAAGGATTTTAATGCTTCACCTCTGAGCTAAAAAAATAACATGTTGGGCCACTCAATAGCCGATCGAGTTTAAGGACAGTCGTCCTTACAAGCCGACTAGAATAACTAATCCACCGTCAAAAGGAGGATTGAATTTATTACTCTGTAGGAGCCTTTCTACATACGTCCGATTAATCTAATCATTGATCAACCCTATGGGTATATGTTCAATAGTAGAACTGACCGGGTTTATATGACTCCATACCCATCTCTTCTATGTATAAGTAGGATAGCTTTATAAATCTTGTCGGATGACTAGGTGCACTTTACCTACAAGTTATTATACTCTTGGCCGAACAAAAGGTGGACTAGGCCTAATACACTTGAGCTCAGGATATTGATCGGACCTCTTAGAACACAACATTTCTCTAGAGGCTCGTTGTATGACTGGGCAGACAAAATACCGATCGGGCCTAAGGCGCTTAGCTTCATATTGCGGATTGAACGAAATTCTAGCGCGCACAAATTATTATATTATTTCTCAAATAGATTCTCAATGTGTCTAGGGCATTATATTATTTCTCAAGCAGATTCCTAACGTAACCAGGGCATTATATTATTCTCTGAATGGATGTCTTAAAACTACACAGAATATAATCGAGCGGCTTAATGTCGAGACAGATATAAAGACGGTCAATCTTACTAGCCGACCAAGATATAAGCAGTATAATACACACTAGAATAGATTATACAAAATATAACCGAGCAGCTCAATAGAGACGGCCGACCTTAAGGACCAACCGAGATATACTTAGCAGATAACATCCCAACAACTTGTCAGAATAACAACTGTGTCAGAAAATATTCTTTTGGAAACTTCTGCGGGGACCATCACGTCTCTCATCAGCAAACCATTTATAACAACATATTCTTTCATAAACCTCAGTAATAACATAAGCTATAAACGACAAAAGAGGTATATATGTGGGTAAGAGAAAGATTCCTCAAAGGATTATTGAACATCACCTGAGTTGTACAATTTCCTTTACTTAACAAACTTTGACATATTTTGCCACCTCATGATTGCGGAAGTTATGTTAAGTGGTATATAAAGGGGAGTCATCTCTGTGGCGGAGGTACGCTCTCTGAACATCTGTAACTTTACTCTCGTGTGCACGTTCTTATTGTTCTTCATCTAACCGTCCGGATCTGTATTGACTTGACTGTCAGAGGACTTTCGTTAAGGGCTCCCCCTGGTTTCTGGGTGTTGATGTTTTATTGACTCATTTTCGTATGCGCAGGAGCAGAAGGAATCTTTTCTGTAGAGTAAAAGACTTTCTACTAGTCAACCACTAATCCACTATACCTAGTGCGTCATCTTCAGATAAGATCATAAACAAAAAAGAACAAGTTTTGAAGTTCATTACATAGGTTCATTAAGGGTTGTTTTTGTGATTTAAGTGAAGTTTTGATGAAAGATAATGTTTAGGAATCCTGTAAAGTCAAGTTATTTAAAGACAACTTAGCTATAAATAGAGGACCAAATAGAGCTTATCAAAGCTGGCATAATTGAATTAAACCATCATTCTTGTGCTTTCTTGTTTCATTTACAATTTAAATTGTATTTCTCATTCGTGTAAGACTCCTTGCAAGAGATCTCTTTAGACTCCGTGCAAGAGATCTCTCCACCTTTTGTAAAGGAGAAAGTTAAATTCAGGAGTGATTCATCTTAAGGGCCATAAGTCATGAAATAGGAATGAAAGATTTTGAACCACATTGATGCGGTGATAAAGGAGGGCCCATCCAGCATGGGTCAACTATCGAGGTGGAGGTTAAAAGCAAGGTGGTCAATACAGGTTGTCAAAAAACTCGCCACAGTATCTGAGCGGAGGTCGACTACAACAACCAGTTGGGGCAATCAGTGTCCGATCGACAAGAGACTACAACGATCAGTCAGATCAATTAGTGTCCAAGCAAGACAACCGTCTAGCTCGAATAATATGGTAAGATCGTCAGACGCTCAGTGTCGGACGATAGGACGCTGAGAAGACTGAAAGCTTGTCTGATCAGGAAGGACAAGCTACTACACCCAGTCACCGCAAGGAAGAGTAGCTGAAGCTGACAGAATGGAGGAGTCCCGGCAGAGAAGCTACCTCGGCCAAGCAGTGGGACCAGTGTCATATATCTCAATATCCTTTTGGAAGATAGTATCACTGACACGAGGCATGACTAACACGTAGACGTATGGCGGAAACTTTTACTGTCTTATCAGGGATATGCATGCCCTGTTAAAGTATGATGTCAGAGGCACTTTCCTGACAAGTCATTTCATAGAACACATTGAAGAATGTGTCCATGCCTAGAGAAGCGTGAACGTCGCCTACCAAAGCTCTATGTAAAGGGAGGGTCCAAACATCGGCGGAGGTATACGTTATTCACTGTTTGCGTTTGTGTTATTATTGCTCCGCTTTCCTCTACAATTCCAATGACTGACTTGAACCCCAGAGATCCAATGCCGGGGACTCCTCTTACTTGACACTGATGTTACTTGTTTTATAGAGCGGGACACAATCTACATCCAATCAATATAGCAACCATATTTCTAACTTTCTACCTCTCGTTTTCGGACAGGATGACACATAAAATCCTATGAGATAGTGTTTGTATTTATTGGTTTTATATTTTCTTTGCAACTAACTTGATTGTATGACCTTGTAAAGCATTTGCAAAAGTAAATATTTTAATTTTAAGGTCAAGTGTTATTTACGCCCCCTTTGGTTATCCGACATGATAGTCACGAATTGATCCTGACATTCCTTGGAAGGTTAAGTACTATTACATAGTATTCACATTCTCTCTCTACTATCATCACTGATTGATCTTGACATGCCATTGTCATAGTTTATTGTGCTCAGTAGTCCACCTCCCTCTAGGTCCTTGGTCCTTTGGATACATCAAACCATCCAAGCTCACTCCACATATCGTCTTTTACTAGGTCACCCTACATATCCACCTGTTGTTGGATTGCCCTAGAGTTCACCTCAACATGAGGTCCTTATTCTTTCATATGTATCTACATTCAATCCTTCACTAAGTGATCTATAAAACTCTCCTTGTTCTAGGTTGTTAAAGCTCTGGATTCATAAATTGCCTCATGCTTCTCGTCTTACAACTCATCTTGCTAAGATTTTTTTTATCAATCAAATATCTTATACCATCACCTCTAGGTCTACCATAATTTTGAATCAGTAAGCCAACTTAGCCATGCAATTGTCAAACATCAAACTCAATATCGTTGAATTAAGTCACAAGTCACTAATATAAGTAAGTCTATTTTACAATTTACTTGACACTAGCGGTAACTATTTCTTCTAAATTTAATGAAAAAATTAATATCCGACTCGCATAGGGAGAATATGAAGAGATTTTTTAAATCCGACAATTAAATAATTAGATAATTAGATATGAAAATCTCAGATTTAGGTATGGAAATGGGATCTTCATTAGATTCATGGCTAGTAATTAATTTATACTCTTACATCATAATTTTACTACAAAGATCATTATAATACCTTTTAAAATTTTCTAAGAGAATTAAATAAGGATAAGAATATTGTTAAAATTTGGATAAATTTGAAATTTGAATGTACAAATTAATAATTATTAAATTCTAAGTGCTCTCTTTGCTACAACTCCGTTTGAAAATTCTTCCAAATGTTTTCTTTTCAACTCAATTGAGCCATATGATATTTATCCAAGTAGAAACTATACACAGGGAGCAACTTTGGAAATTTAATATTTATATTAGGGCTCAAGAGTTCCCTCCACATGCTTATCCGAAGTCCGAATAATTTCCCTCCCTCCCTCGTTTTCTGCTTCTCTCCCCATTTTGTTCGTACTCTCGCTGTGTCCACCTTCCTTCGTCCCATTCTCCGCTCTCTCCCCCCGCAAAAGCCCTCGGATCTCTGAATTGAAGCCTCAGTCCTCGTAATCCACTACCCTTCGACCGATCATATTTTACCGCCGCTTTCGCCTTTGATCCCTGGACATAATTAGGGTTTTGGGCTCCGATTCGGCCTCCGGAGACTGTATCTCGGGCTTTGCCCCGGGTGCGGCTGTGTCTCTCTGTTTTCCTCCTGCGTGATCCGATCTGGATTTATGACCGGTGGGGAGGAAGCTGGGAATCGATCGGAACAGCAGCTGGCGCAGATCTTCAAGCCGCCGAAGCAGTACTTGCCGATTTCCTCATCAAAACCACCTTTTTGTTCTCCTGATGAGTACCACAGGTTCGACAGCCTGCAAGGGTCCAATGACGAGATGGTCGATGCCCTAGTCTTACAAACTCCTGTTAGTTTCTGGTGGAGTTTTGTTAGTTTTTGTTCTTATTCTTAAGAGTCCCGATCGACGCTTGCAATCTTTACTTGTTGTTTGTCTGTTCGAGTTTTCAGGGTTTCCCTTACGAATAACAATCTCTCAAAAGATAAACCTTTTAGGGAATTAGAAACGCTGAACTCTTGTTTTGTTTTTGTTTTTTGTTTTTTCACTCTTCACATTATGCTTTTTTGAGATTGCTTCTGAAATTTCATATAGAATTATACCAGAAACATGTTTTGATTTCGAGAAAAGAGTACTTTTTCCAGAAACAGTCTTTCTTCCATTTTTTATTTTTATTTAATTTTTATAATTTGGTATTCGCTTGAGTTATAGGATAAAGAGTGTAACTCTCTGCTAGTGTGGTCAACAATCTTATTGTTGGATTAAACATTTAAAGCACCATAGATGGTTGAGCATTTGAGGAAAGCACAAATAATTGTTTGCATAATATTTATAAGCTGAGTGCAGTATGGTAATTATTTTTCCATGTAGTTAACAGCCCCTACTCGTCCATTGCCTTCATCAGGAGGTTAAGTGTGTAGGAATAAACACACTTACTACTGTGTATTCAGTATGTTTTCTCCTTGTGGATAAATATTATGTTCTTGTCTTTCTTGTCGACTTCTCTATTTGAAAACCAGTTTACTATTCATGTGTCTAGTAAAAAATGTAATACTCTATGAATCTATTTTCTTTCTGATTAGTAGTTGTTAACATTTGACTAGCCATGACTGAAAATGTTATATATACTTTATGAGTATACAGATGCTTAAATCAATAACATTTTTGGGATAATAATGTAATTAATAAGAGTAGTCAGCCAATGTCAGAAACCTACAAGTAGATCTATGTATTTGTTAAGGATTGGATGGCCGAGTTAGAGGGGGGTAAATAGCTATTGTATACTTGCAAATATGAATCATGACTACTACTATCAACACAATATTAGCAGCAGAAATAAACATACACAAGAAAACACACGTACAAGATCGCCAACATGTTATTTAAAATAGTTCGGTAGTCCCTAGGTTCCTACTCTGCTGCCTATGATTAGTTTGTGAATCACTCATGAAAAGCCACTATATTTCGTCTTTGTTGGTCAATTACCGGAGGTTAAGAAACCTCTTACAATGCACAAGAGAAGAAGGGTTATAATGAGGCTTTAGAATAGTGGAAGAAACTACAATATCTAACCAATCTTGTTTTCACCCGCCTTTAAGCCTCTAAAGAGCCGTCCATTTACAGTCGTCAATCTTCCAACATTTCTTGTTGTCTATCTTCCAATAGTCGATTGCTTAGTCACCAACCGTGGGTAAAATAAGTTAATTTGGCATCACATACTATTCTTTTCTGATCTCTTCACACCTCTAAGCCATCGAGCATGCCATCTTGGTCATGCCAAGCAACAATTTCTACAAGTTCTATGTGTATTTTTGCGGTCCATGCACACTCAAAAACACATCAAATACATAGGACAATGTCTAATTTAAACCCTTTATCTACACAAAACCTAAGATCACACTAGACTACTTGGTGCACGATTGAACCGATAGTATCCTTGTCCATTGTTAATCTTTACCAGAATATAGCAACATATTACAAAAAACATTGTTTCCATTTTATTTTCTAGTAAAAGTTTTGACAATAGCTATGTTATGGAAGAAAATATTTTTGTGTTTTAATTTAGGTCCACAATTTGATAGTTGTTGATTCTAGAACAAACTGTTCTATTCTTTCCTCATTTTATAAGAAAAGGAGACTTTGTAATAAAATTGATGCAAATAAATTTTTATCCTATGCTAGCTAAGTAAAAGGAGAAGGAAATTAAGAAGGTTTATTTATGTAATTATTGAAGGGGAGCCTTGACGCAATAGTGAAGTTGCTACCATGTGAACTTGAGGTCATGGGTTTGAGTCGTAAAAATAGCCTCTTGCAAAATGCAAGGTAAGACTGCGTACAATAGATCTAATGTGGTCCGACCCTTCCCCAAGATCATGCATAGGTGGGAGCTTCGTGCACTGATTTACTTTTTTTTATTTATGTAAGTCTTGTGAAATAAAGCTTGGACGAGTGAGCGCCACTAGTTTTTTTTTTTTCCATTTATCTTCTAGTAGAAACACTAAAAGTTATGCTAATGGCATATTTCATATGTATTTTTTTTTCAAATTAGGAATTATGAGACATGCATTTAAAGAGGCTTTTGCTACTTATTGACATAAGCATCTGCAATAAGAGTGAGGAAATGCTTTGGTCCAATAGAGTAGGCACAAACTTAAAGATAAATATTATTAGCGGGGTTGAGGAGGAAACTATGGAATATGTAATGATTATGAAGTTTCCTTTAGAAATGTTATCCCATAACCTACGCATACTGTGTTCTTTCTCCCCTAAAAGATAAATGACACTCCTGTCCTCCATCACTTTATTGGCTTAAAGGTATTACTGAATACCACAAGTATTTTTTTTTTTATCTAGAATGAAGCATTTTAGCCTTGTTGTGTGCTGTCTATTTCACTGAAAGGTTCATGTAGCATTACTAAGTAGTTTTGCCAAGTGAATATATGTCGAAATGATGATCAAAGAATTTTGGCCTCGTTTAGAAAAAGTTTGATGTCCTTTTTGTTTGAAAAATATAGTAACAATGCTCCTTACTCATTATAGATCCATATTGCTCAATATATAAAAACAAGATACCTGGAAAGCTAATGAGCTAGAGATTATTATATTGGTCTGATTGTTGGATGTACCAAAGTATGGTGTGAGAAATAATGATACTAATGGAAACATATTGGTAATATTATTCTAGAATGTCTAAAACAAGATAGTTTAAAGATAATTTAGGAAATTTTTTGTATTTAGTGATGATGCCAATGTTAGTCAGATATATTAAGAATTAGTTTAGGGGTGACAAGAAACTTGTTCATTGATGGAGCACTGAATCAAGACCATACTGGGATCTCTCAACATAGAAAAGAATACATACAGAACTAGCCCATTGCTATAAATCCCTTATGTCTCTAGCACTTCGTGGGATTTCTCATCATTTCACTTTACCCATATCTGAACCTTTAAATTGTTTTATTATCAAAGTATGGTTATGCTCCCGCCATCAAAATGTACCGTTATGCTCCCGCCATCAAAATGTTTAGGTACTATTTCTATTTTCCAGGCATGCCTTGTCAGATGTCCAACTGATGGACTTGAGACATTCCATAAGGGACTGCTGCTGTAATATATTGGGTTTGAATTATTTTTGTTCCCCTTTCAGTAGCACTAATTGAGATGGAATCTGCAATTCACCTTAAATTACTGGGATAAAATTCATCCTCTAGTCCTTATTTTGTTTGATAATTCATTGTTTCACACTTATTTTATTTGAGGTTCACTGGATGTATTAGATGGATTGTAGGGCATAGGCCAGAAATTGCTTTTTAGGAACTTTGTTGAACATTTTTAGCAATTAAAATCTTTAATAGATTTCTATGTGAAATTACTTTTATTTGAGGTTCACAGGATGTATTTCTTTCTGGGGGTTATGGTTCCTTTCTCTCTTTAGCTAAATTATGCACAAATGTGCAATTGAGCTCATCGAACCAGTAAAGACTAAAGAGTTCAAATATGAAATCATTTTGGCTGTGTGCTTTTTAAATTGTACTGTATTATTGGCATTTACGTGCTACAAAGAAACATTTGTCGGACAAATGCTTTCTCTACAAAGATGCTTTATTATTATAAACTCATGTTAGATCGTCATTAGTTTTGAACTGTATATGTATTGCTACTTACTAGAGACCTTGTTCATCCTTAAAATGAGGATTTCATCTCCTCTACCTTATCTTCATTTTAAACTTCTTTCTTTAAATGCCAAATTGTAATAAAAAAATTGAATATTTTATGTAGTTGAAGCGAAAGTCTGTGCAAGAAGATAATGACATTATAAATGTAAGTGAATGGACAACCAGCCCACAGTATTCTGTAGGAGTTACTAGTCCTCTACTCACACCAGTATCTGAGAAAGGAAGGAAGACAAACAATAGGTCCAAGGTTGCAAAACACAATAAGCTTGAAGCTCTAACTCCTGTATCAAATATTGGTGAGTGTTTCTTTTCTTCTATTTGATCAACAAAATATGATTATATTTGTGTCTATATTGACAAAATTTACTTATCAGATGATCACACTTTGGTATATTGCTTGAGGAGTTTAGTTATGAGTATAACTATCATTATCATTTGTCATTTCAGGCTTACCTTCAGGTGATAATCTTACTCCAGTTGGTACTTGCCGCTATGATAGCTCCTTAGGTAAATAAACTAATTGCTTCTATATTGATTGAAAAATCACTTCTATATAAATGTGGTTTTTTGTTACATATTTTTTTTACTTTCCTTTTCCTTTTTTTAGGGCTTTTGACCAAAAAGTTTATCAACTTGCTGAAACACTCACAAGATGGCATCCTCGATTTAAATAAAGCTGCGGAAATATTGAAGGTGGTATATTTAACTATTAATTTAGAACTTAAATTAGCTTTGCTTATCTGAGATATCCGCTATACAGGTACAAAAGAGGAGGATTTATGATATCACTAATGTTCTTGAAGGCATTGGACTTATAGAAAAGAAATTTAAAAACAGAATCTGTTGGAAGTAATTCCTCTTCTTTCCTCTGCAGATATTTGCTTTTCTCTGAATTTCATCTAAATTGTTAGATTATGAATATCTGGGCATATGTTATTGAAGTAGCTGTCTCATGACAGGGGTGTAGATGACTTGGATCCAGTTGAGGTTCATGGTGATGTTTCATTATTACAGGTTTTCCCATTTCCTACATGTTTTTTGTCCGCTTATTAACTTGAAGCATTTGAAAATTCCTCAATGCATATTATAATACTTTTTGTTACTAAAGTAATGCAAACTTAATGTAACTTTAGGCTGAAATTGAGAAACTTACATTTGAGGAGAGGAAATTAGATGATCTTATCAGGTTAGCTTGATAGCTTCATGTAAAGCTAGATGATGTTTAAAAAAAACTTAATAATATTATGATGCTTAAATTCCTTGCAGCCAAATGAGAGAAAAATTGAGGGAGTTTACTGAGGAAGAAAATAATCAAAAGTACGTTTTCTCATTCATTCAAACAATAGATTACTATTGACCAATTGTCATGCACAAGCAACTTTTTTTTCCCTCTAGGTGGCTCTTTGTTACTGAAGATGATATCAAAGGCCTTCCATGCTTTCAGGTTCAGTTGTTTTCTTAGACATTTTAGTCGGCTTAAAGTTCATCTTACATATGAAATGGGCAATAAAAATAAATTTAAGCTTCTATAACTAATTGCCAATTTATTCAGATGTTTGGATGGTTCTGATCTATGCAGAATGTAACCTTAATTGCAATTAAAGCTCCTCATGGTACTACCCTAGAAGTTCCTGATCCTGATGAGGCAAGTAGAAGAGAGAAGTTATTCAAAGATCAATGTTTTTTTGGTAAAGCTTTGCATTTTTATATTACTAACAAATTTTCTTATTCTAAATGCAGGCTGGAGAATATCTCCATAGGAGATATAGGATTGTCTTAAGAAGCACTATGGGTCCTGTAGATGTTTATCTTGTGAGGTACTCTTTCATTTTGCTCTCAAAACCTATAGCTTTGCATGTCAGTTAAATACTTGAATTCATGCTTTTTGTTACCCAAATTATCAACCATTTTTTTTTCTTTTCTCTGATAGTCAATTTGAAGAGAAGTTTGATGAGTTGAGTGACATGAATACACCGCCAAAGCTCCCTCCTGCATCAAATTCAAGTTCTGTTGACAACTCTATTGTCCCTTGTAATGCTGAAGAGAGCATTGGGATTGGAATGGATGTTGATATTCAACAAAATGAGAGGATATGGTTTGATTTGAACTCTTCACAGGATTTTAGTGGTGGCATGATGAAGATTGTTCCTTCAGAGATTGATGTAAGTATTTTTAGATTATGCATATTTAACTTGCAGTAATGTGATAATCTTCCATAAATTTGTGATGGATTTGGTGGACTTTGAGTTTATATGGATCAGTTGTAGAATCTCATAATTTTTCACAACCAGAATTACAAGAGAATCCACGACACTAGCTAACGTACTATAACTCCATAAATTTCACAGTAGGAGCGACATGCTTTTGTTTCACATTCATAATGGTTGGATTGTATGCCGATGAGAAAGAAACAATTTCTATGCCCTACCTCCTTTTTATTGACTTAATTGTGATTGTTACATGTCTTGCAAGTAATTTCTTGTTCCATTCTCTTCTAAAGACTATCACAACCTATTAGTTATACTAAAAGAGAAAAAGCTATTATTGTAGGATCGATGGGGTGTGCTAGAGGGGAGATGAATAGTGCTTGACTGATTGTGCTTGCTTGGATTGTTAGTATGCAGCGGAATATAGAAATAATAAATAAAAACAAAGACAATCATAGAAGCACACTAAGATTTTATGTGGTTTAGAATCCCAAGTTCCTATTTCACGATCCTACTTCTCAACGCGAGTCCACTATTTTTTTTCTTGTCTAAAACCTTCCAGAAATCTCTTACAAACCCTATTTTTGCAGTGGTACACATAAAAGGTATAACGAAGATAATGATAAAGGTAATACACTTTACAAAGAGGATCATTTCTGGAAGCACGGAATGCTTGTAGCACTTGTCTTGGAACCTCTTAAATCACACGAACAACTTCAAGAGATTTACGAGTAGTAATGAATGTTGTGTTGATTGTAAAGTTATTCTAAAATGCCATCGTTGATGCCCTATTTATAGGTGCTCTTCAGGGCCCTTCATCGACCGGATCATATTCCAGTTGCTCGGAAATGAATTTTCATTTTACTGTGGATAGAATTTTTAATTTTTTTGTTGCTCGATGTTATCCACCCACTCCGGTTGCTCAGACACCTTTCTAGTTGACCAGAAATGAATGTTTCCAATTAATCAAGGCTTGATGCTTATCTATTCGATTGGGCCACCTTTCGGTCGCTCGGATCCAATTGTCATTGCTCAGGGTTTTGGTTGATTGAATTTCTTATTCGGCTGCCCGGAAGCTAACATTTTCATGCATCACAATGGTTAGTCTGAAGTATCATAGAATATATAAATATGCTTAGTATTTAGTGTGCCTGACCTATCGGGCTTGCTTGGTGGTATTTGATTTACCTAATCTACTTGGACCTCTTACTTGTTTGGAGTTCACTCCTCTAAGACTTCCCTTTTGCTTAGAATTCATTTCGGACTTTCACACCTACCTAAAGTTCACTCCTTTAGGACTTTCCGTACTTATCTAGAGTTTACTCTTCCAGGACTTTCCTTTTATCTAGAGTTCACTCTATTAGGACTTTCACACCCATTTAAAATTCACTCCTTTAGGACTTTCCGTACTTATCTAGAGTTCACTCTTTTAGGACTTTACACTTACTAACATCTGGTTTCCTAAACCTGCTAAGATTTCCAACTAGTCTCTTAACATTTGGTCTCCTATGACTTGCTAGGACTTCTTCCTTTGCCAACTATTTATTGGACTTCTCACCAATGCCAAGTGTCAATGCCAAGTGTCTGACCCACTTGGACTTCTATTTTACCAACTCCCTGTTGGAACTTGATCAACCTTGATTAATGATTGATTGCACTAACCATCTTCCCCTAACACTTAGGGTCCGGTTCCCTTAAACATATCAATCAAACAACAACATCTAATTTGGTTGATTGCACCAACAATTGTTGTATCTTATCATTTGCTGATGCAGGGTCATTGTAAAAAAAAAAAATGTATCGCTAAGTTTGTTCTATTCTTTGCAGACTGAAGCTGATTATTGGCTTTTATCAGATGCAGATGTTAGCATCACTGATATGTGGAAAACTGCACGTATCCTCTACAAGATATTGATTTCCTTTATACTGTGGTTTCCCTAAATTTTGTTGAGAACCTTAACTCCATTTACAGCAGAGGTTCAATGGGATAGCATGGCAAGATTCAATGCATGTGATTTTATTACAGATGGCGCTAGTACTCCTATACCACGAACTCCATCAGGAGTTGAGATCACTGCAGATGCAAATTCCTCCCAGAGATGAGTGCTGGTTGGATGTATTGGTGGAAGTGGGAAGCCATCAACCTCTTATTGGCTCATGCCAGTGAGGATTAAGGCCTCACCTGAATGCGGATTGAAGCATTAACTTAGGAATGGTGGAATGCTTTTGTAGCAGGCATTCAAGTTTCTTCAAGCTCCATCCGGTATATGGTAAACTGCAGCTCTACTGAACTGTCATCATGCATAGCAAAATGAGAGGCTGTTACATGAGTGAGTTGGCAAGTTTCTAATGTTGTGGCTTATCTAATCTTTCATAACTTGATTAGAAAATCAGACAAGTAGCACTTTTATAGGATCCTAATCAGTTGTTTTGCTGCCTTTCATCTTTTGATATATAAAGAAACGTTGTTAGAACCCAGTTGTGTAGCTGAATGAGATGTAGCCGTGCCACCAGATTATGCTTCTAGGTTGCTTTTGAGTTATTGCTCTTGAAGACATTTGTCTCAATAGTTTAGTTTGTTTTATGTCTTATGTTTTCCAGCAGGTTTATGCATTTAGCCTTAGAGGTGAGAATTCGAGTCCCGATCCTATTGGACTCAGTTCAGTTGGGTCATATTTTGTTAGTTTTATCTAGCAAATCTGATGATGTGTTTGCTTCTCAATAAAATGTTTGATCGGGATAGGTAGAGGTGAACAACAAAAAAACTATATTTGATTGTTAACTAGCTTAATCTGAACCAGTCATATTATGAAATGTAGGATTTTAGTTCTTGGGTCAAAAAATTTCTATTTGTTACTCAGTTTTGGTATCTAGCTTAAAAGTTAAGTCCCAACTCTAGAAAATTTAGTACGCTACCAAATTAATTGGAGGAATCTGCTCTGATGGATTGCATCTTGTACATCTAATAAGTCAAGTTGGTGATACGATGATTCTAAGTTTTGTTTGTTTTAAATACGATATTTTTCTTTTAAAATTGTATATATTGTCCTGCACATTTTACCTACATATTCTATGAGCATTTGTTTATTTTTTTTCGATTTGAAATTGTTGCATGCGCTTAATATTATAATTCAACCCACCATTAAACATAAAATTTTATTAGCATAACCAGGAGCTTAAAAGATTTTTTTTTAAAAAAAATCACCTATGGCGATGCTGTAAGTGTCGCTCACATTAGGTGCCTAGGATAACAATACATTATATGCATATAAGAAATGATACCTTACGGATCTTACCGATCACACTTCTAATTATTTTTTTTCAATTTGATTTTTTTTTTGGTATTCAATATTATAATTTAATCCTTAACTCCTAAAGACAAAACTCTCAATGGTATATTTGCAAGCCAAAACAAATAATTTTTTTTTAAAAAAAGAATGCATATGCCCATACTGAGTCGTATTAAAAATATTATATATACACACACATAGAGGATGATTATTCTACACATCCTGTGAGCATTTCAAATATATTTAATGTGTATTTTCATTGATTAAAGTGTGGCAGTTGGTTATAATGGGATAAGTGATCAATTTTTGTTGAATATATATTTTTAGAAAAAAAAAATTCTTCTCACTTCCTAATCATTTGATGGTCGATATAGTTATGTTTCGATTTTGCATCTTTTTAAGTTTGTTTTAAACTTGGGCACAAGTAATCTAAATATTTAAATCATCCTCTTTTATTTTTTATCCCACCTTATTTGCTTGTGAATTGCTCTCCTATGTTGCTGGACTTGCGTCGTTTGAATAAATAACCTCTTGTATAGGATCGTAGGGATCCATAGAGAGGGATGTCAATATCGATTGTCTCACTTTCTTCAATTTTGTTGTGTATTTGTTCTTTTTTATCTATAAGGGTTAATACTTGAAACGAATACTTGAAACGGAATAAGGAATAATAAATAAATTAAAGAAAGAAAAAAGTATGAGATTTATTTAGTTCCTAACTCCCTAGAATTAGTATATATAAGGCATAATCACATGTGCATGTTCACTAGATTTTTTTTTTTTTTTTTTTTTTTTAGGCGAGAAACTTCTCACAAATTTGTCTTACAATCACAAAAGATAGTGCTTCCTCGGTCGCACGAGCAGAACTTCGAGAATGTTTATGAGCATAGCAGAAGATGAGTAGTAGTAGAGAGATTGATATCTTGAACTTTGATCTCGAGGTTCTTTTATAGGTCTTGATCGATCTACTGATAAGTCTCGTTCAGTATATCGACCTTGGTCAAACCTAAACCCTATGACCAAATTTATCATGATCTAGACTGAGCCACACGTCATTATCAAGTTTATCGATCGATCCAAAATATTTTCGGTCTATAGAACTAGGGGTGAGTAAAAATTCGGAAAAACTGAATTAACCGAACTGAACCAATTGAATTTAGAAATTTGGTTTGGTTAATTCGGTTTTCGGTTTTTTTTTTGAAAATTTGGTTCGGTTTTAGATTAATTCGGTTCGGTTTCGATTTTAAATTTTGTAATTCGATTAAACCGAATAAACCGAATAAGGAGATTATTTTAATTAATTTTTATTTTAAAATATAATTAATTAAATAAAATCTTTATATTTAAAGGTAAAACCGAATAGAGTTTTAAAATTTGGTTAATTCGGTCTATTCGGTCGAAAACCGAATTAACCGATATTTTATCGATTCGGTCGGTTCGGTTTCATAGGGAAATTCGGTCGGTTCGGTTGGTTGAAAAGAAATTCGGTTTATTCGGTTCGGTCGGTTCGGTTTTGACCGAATGCACACCCTTATATAGAACCAAGATGCGTCACCGATCTGAGTACGGACCCAAACCTGGTCAACTAAACTCAACCGGTCTATTGAACTGTTGGATCGATCGACTGAACTAGTTTGGGTTTGATTCAACTTGAGTTAAGTTTGGTTACTTCGAACTTGGTCCAGTTGTGTCTGATTGCATTCATTTGCTCTCTGTTTTGCTTTCAGCTTTAAGTTCCTTCAAAACAATCATACAAAACACAAATAAACACACAAACCTAATCCTATAAGTTTACCTGACCTACTAGGCTTACCTTAGTCTTATCCTATAAGTCTACTTGACCTACTAGACTTACCTCTTGTTTGAAGTTCACTTCTCTAAGACTTCTCACTACCTAAGGTTTACTCTCTTAGGATTTTTTTATCGCCAAACTGTTAGTACAGGTTGCACTAATAATCTGATTTTGATGTATGACAAATAGGTCAAAGTTAGATATGGTGTGTGTTTAACCTTTCTATCAAGTGTGTAAGAGTTGATTGGTCTGAACGACCTGACACCAGGCTGAAATCTAGCTAGGTCCACGAGACACGATAGTTAGTGGGAAGTCCATGTTGGTTAATCCTAAGAAAACGTACCAGTTCCACTGTACAAAATTTTTTGTACAAGTGTCAAACCTTTCCTCAAATAACCTATTGTGTTCTTTAGAAGTTAAATTAGGAATCGCAGATGGAACTTAACATCATTGATTTCAAATTTAACTTATTTGTTCTTAATGGTTTAGATTTGAATCGCAAGTGGAACTTAACGCTATTGATTCAAATCCACCTATGTTATTAATTCCATTAAATATTAATTTTCAAAATTGGCTTTTAGGACTGCATGACGAGGCACATGACCTTCTTGGATATGGGAGCAACCACCACAACCTAGTCAAAGCCTTTTAAGGAAAGCTAATATTTAATTTCCTTAAATAACTCTAGGTTAACAAAAAAAACAATCGAATCACAAATTCGAAAAAGAAGAAAACACAAACTCGAAAAATAAATTTGATAAACTAGATCTAATTGCCTCTTGTATTTAGAATTCTTACAAAGAAAATAACTAGAATGATGCAGAAGAAAATTACTAGTTATACCTTATCTTTATAAGCTAATGATCTCGAGATCTTCTACCGTATTCATCGCCTCGCCTTGGACGTCGTGTGGGCGACGATCCTCCAAGATGAACACCACCCAAAAGCTTCTTCCTCTTCTTCTAAAATCCGGCCACCACCACCACCAAGGAGAAGAGAGCAAAAGGGAAAAGAGAAGGGAGAGGGTCGACCATACTAAAAGGGTCTCCAAGCAAGAGAATAAGAATTGTATCTCATGAAGCCCCCTCACCCCTTCTTTTATATTACTTGCCCAAGGCAAATAAGGAAAAACTTTTTACAAAAAATAAAATCATCCAAGAGTTTTTCCTTTTTAATTTTCCTTTTCTTTCCTCTTGATTGAATCAATCACCAATTTTGATTTATAACAACTAGGATATTGACAAACATTTTAAATCCTAAGAATCACAAAAATATTTGGTCAATACCAACACCTTAAAATATCCATGAATTTTGTATGCCACGATAGTGTGGACGTATACAAAAACAAAGAGAAGATTTTATTCATTACTTTTATTATCTCGTCATCCTAACTTTATGACCAATAAAATTAATAGTTGGTCTATCAAATATTTTCGTCAATGACTTTGAATTTGAAATAATATTGATTCCTCAAAATAATATCATTTAAATTCACCAACACTTCTAACACTGTGAATTTTGCATGCCACGATAGTGTGGACGTATACAAATTCAAACATTTGTAAGAGGAGGGTTTTACCCATTAATTATCTTGTCAATAAGTCTTTATGACAAATAAAATTACCTCAAACACCATGAATTTTGTATGCCACGATAGTGTGGACGTATACAAAACCAAACATTTGTAAGAAGAATTTTTCCCATTAATTTTATTTTCTTGTCATCCTGACAAATAAAATTACCTCATACACCGTGAATTTTGTATGCCACGATAGTGTGGACGTATACAAAATCTCAACATTTGTAAGAGGGGGTTTTAATTTTATTATCTTGTCAACCTATCTTTATGACAAATTAATAGTTGGTTTTCTTCGGTCACACAAATAATAGCAGTGACTCCGATGGGGAGGATACTATTAGACGTGCCTAAGTGTATACCATTACTTGACACTAAGTCCTTAATAAGATTATGCCCCTTCCGATGGGAAAGATCACACGCTCTTAATTAATTTCCTATAGTCATCCTAAATGGAAGTTTGATCTAGTGATCCGCAAACAAACTCATCCGATATGGAGGAAGGCACTCAGAGCCAACGTGAAAGTTTGTTTGCATCACTTACAAACCAATAATGGAGACCGTGAAATTTATTAAAATAAATCCCTCTCCCACTTAGTTATTTAAAGTGAGGAATTTTAAGTTATAGCGCATATAACACATGCATACACACACATCACAGTAAATAAAAGCAATAAACATGGAAATTAATTTTCCAACTATTATGGTATTTTCAACACTGTCCTCCGTGTGCTCCAACCTTAGCTGCTACCATCTTTAGCCACCGCCATCGGGTCGAGTTGTCGCATCTATCTTGCTTCTTATTCCGCTGCGCCTCTGGTCCTCCGATAGCACCACGCCTCGCAAGGATACGATCCGCGACAAATATAGAATTTTACATACATCGATCCTATATTCCATAAAGGAATGTACATATATTCTAGATCGAATAAAAAATATAAAATCCTAATAACTAATACAGCTCCTGCTGTATTTAATTTTACAATCATGCACACACAATTAAATGCCCTTGACATGTCCAAGGGTCCAATCACACACAATAAAAATATGCCATAATAGTTGGAGCCTGCAACCACAAAGTTAGCACATCCTACTATTATCCTGCCTAAATTATGTATGACAAGTGCATAACCTAATTTGAAAACCAAACACAAAGAGGCAAACCCTAGCTCTGATACCAATTGTTGGTGTTAAAGTGTATACTAAAAGCCTAGCTTTTGGTATAAACATTTATCTAGAAATAAGAATCACATTGGTCAAATATCTACATTTATAATAAATGTAGTTGTTCAATTAATTTATATTGTAGATAACATGGTGTGTGGTGTCACACACAGAGGATCATGTTATCAGTATCTTATAAATTATAAACAGTAGCTCACGACCATAATGGAAAGGAATAAATCATTGTAAGGTCGTAGTGTAATTAGGTATCAGTTTATCTTGACTATATAATTACACTAGTACACTCAGAGTGTATTGAGTAGGACCATTTGAGGTCGTTTCTTTTATACTGACTTTATAAAGAAACAAAGACCTCGGTTATTATGGAAGTGTGTGCTCTTAATCCTAATATAATAACAAGTACATATATTTGATATTTATTTCTTTAATTTATCAATGGGTGAGATTTAGTTCGATAAATCAATAAGCCCGATAAGTTGGGAAATGATATCACTTATAGTGTGTGTTGTTGATTATAAAAGGAAACTGTGTTCTAGAGATACTAGGTTGATAATGTCCTCAAGAGGAGCTTATAAGAATTGTCATGTTAAACCCTGCAGGTGGACTTAGTCCGACATGATAATAAGGTTGAGTGGTACTACTCTTGGACTAAGATATTAATTAAATGAGTTGTCAGTAACTCACTTAATTAGTGGACATTCGATATCTTAAACATAGGGAGACTAACACACTCATAATAAGAAGGAGCCCAAAAATGTAATTTGGGATTGGTGCGGTAGTTCAATAATAGTTCTCTAGTGGAATGAATTATTATTGATAAAATTAAGTTGTGTGTTCGGGGCGAACACGGGATGCTTAATTTTATCGGGAGACCAAAACCAATTCCTCCTCTCGGTCCCTATCGTAGCCTCTTATTTATAGAGTACTATACCCACCTATACCCACCTTCATACCCATGAGAAAGGGGCCAGCCAAGCTAGCTTGTGGTTCAAGCTAGGGCCGGCCAAGCCTTGGTTCATGGGTGGCCGGCCCTAGCTTGAACCCAAGCTTAGGTGGCCGGCCCCCATTAAATTAAAAAGAATTTTAATTTTAATTTTTATTATGTGGAAGATATAATTTATTACAGAGAATTAAAATTAAAATATCTCTCTTTAAAAGATCTACAAAAGATTAAAAGAAAGAGATTAGATCTCTTTCCTTATTTGTAGATTGGAAAGATATTTTATTTTTTTTCTTTGAAAAATTATTCACATGTTGAAAATTAAAATTATAGAAATTTCTTTTTATCAACCATGAAGGGATTTTAAAAGGAAATTTTATTTTTTAAAATTTCCAAAGACAAAAAAGGAAGTTTTAATTGTTGATTAAAATTATCCTATTTGCTCTACATGAGGTGGCCGGTCACATACAATTAATTAGGAAAATTTATTTAATTTTTTCTTAATTAATTGTTGTCAAGGAAAGTTAAGGAAATTTTATTATAAATAAATTTCCTTATTTGCCAAAGCCAAGGAATATAAAAGAAGGGGTAGGGGTGCCTTCATGAAGAACAACCTCTATTATTTTTCTCCCTCTTTTCCTTGGTGTGGTGGCCGGCCCTTCCCTTTCTCTCTTCTCCTCTTGTTGGCCGAAACCTATCTTCTTGGTGGAGCTTTTGTTTGTGGCCGGATCAAGGAAGGAGAAGAAGGAGAGAAAGCAAGTCTCATCTCTAGCATCCCTTGGAGCATTGGTGGTGGCCGAAATTATTCATCCTTGAAGAAAATTATTGTGGCCGGCCATCCTCTTCCTTTCTTCCTCTTTTGTGGTGGCCGAAACTTATCTCTTGCTTGGAGTTCTTGTGGTGGCCGGATACTACTTAGAGAAGAAGAAGAAGAAGGAGAGAAAGCTTGTATCCCTTGGAGCTTGGTTGGTGTTTTGTTCTTCGTCCTTGGTGAAGCTTCTTTGTGTTGGCCGAACCTAGCTAGGAGAAGAAGAAGGTGCTTGGTGGTTTCTCATCTCGGAAGATCGTTGCCCACACAACGTCCGAGGTTAGAAGAGGAATACGGTAGAAGATCAAGAGGTTTTTCTACAAGGTATAACTAGTAATTTTTCTTTCCGCATCATACTAGTTATTTATGGAAATAATACCAAATACAAGAGGCTTACGATTCTAGAATTTCGAATATGTTTTTCGATGTTGTGTTCTTTTCCTTGTGATTTGATTGTTATTTTCGGTTAACCTAAAGTTATTTTAGGAAATTAAATATTAGCTTTCTATAAAAGGTTTTGTCTAGTCGGTGGTGGTTTCTCCCATATCCAAGAAGGCCGTGTGCCTCGCCACGTCAGTACTGGGAACCAATTATGGAAATTAATATTTAATGGAATTAATAACTTAAGGTGATTTGGGTCGAACGTGTTAAGTTCCGCAGGAGATCCAAGTCAAAACCTAAAAGAACAAATAGATTAAGTTTTGGATCAAACGTGTTAAGTTCCGCAGGTGATCCAAAATTTAATTTAAAAGAACACATGGTAGCTAGGAAAAGGTTCAGACCTTTGTACAAAATTTTTGTACAGTGGAACCTCTAGGTTTTCCGAGTAGCAACCAACAATTGGTATCAGAGCTAGGGTTTTGCCTCTGTGTATTTGGTATTAGTTTAATTATGCACATGTCATACATAATTTAGGCAGGTTAATAGTAGGATGTGCTAACTTTATGGATGCAGGATCCAACTATTATGACTTTTAGTTATTATGTATGTGATTGGACCCTTGGACATGTCAAGGGCATTTATATGTGTGTGCATGATTATATTATAAAATACAGCAGGAGCTGTATTTAGTTTGATTAGGATTTTATTTTTGATCTAGATACATGTACATTCCTTTTATGGAATATAGGATCAAAAATGTAAAATTCTATTTATGTCGCGAATCGAATCTTGCAAAGAGTGGAACCTTCTAAGGACCAGAGGCGCAGCGGAACTAGGAGCAAGATGGATGCGACAGCTAGTCCTGGTGGCGGTGGCCAAATATGGCAACAGCTTGGGATGACAACACACGGAGGACAACTAGAGATAAAAGTCATAATAGTTGAAAATTAGATTTTCTATTTATTGCTTTTATATTGTGTTGTGTGTGCATGTTGGTTTACATATTTAGTAGGCTAGCATAGTTAAAATTCCTCATTTATAAATAACTAAGTGGGAGAGGGATTTTTAAGTAAACCCCATGGTCTCCATTACTGGTTTGTAAGTGATGCAAACAAGCTTGCGCGTTGGCTTTGAGTGCCTTCCTCCATAACGGATGAGCTTGTTTGTGGATCACTAGAACAGACTTCCATTTTTGGATGACTATAGGAAGTTAATTAAGAGCGTGTGATCTTCCCCAACGGAAGGGGCATAATCTTATTAATGGACTTAGTGTCAAGTAATGATATACACTTAGACACATTTAATAGTATCCTCCCCAACGGAGTCACTACTATCACTTGTGTGACCAAAGGGAAACCAACTATTGATTTGTCATAAAACTAGATTGGCAATATAATAAAATTAATAAACCCCTCTTACAAATGTTTAAATTTGTATACGTCCACACTAACGTGGCATACAAGATTCATGGTGTTTGAGGTAATTTTATTTGTCAAAAGGTTATATTGACAAGATAGTCAATGGGTAAAACCCTCCTCTTACAAATGATGAATTTGTATATGTCCACACTAACGTGGCATGCAAAATTCACGGTGTTTGAGGTGTTGGTGAATTTAAATAATATTGTTTGAGGAATCAATATTTTTTAAATTCAAAATTTTTTGACCAAATATTTGATCAAAGGCAGATCAACTATTAATTTTATTCGTCATAAAGTAAAGTTGACGAGATAATAAAATTAATGGATAAAATCTCCTCTTTGATTTTGTATACGTCCACACTATCGTGGCATATAAAATTCATGGGGATTTTAAGGAATTGATCTTGACCAAATATTTTTGTGATTCTTAGGATTTAAAATGTTTGTCAATTCCCTAGTTGTTATACTATAGAAAAGACTTAGTAGTCCCAATTGTAATGATTGAAAATAGGACTTGGACATTAAGGTAGACTGTCTTCTAAGAACTAAGAACAATTTAGGTGTATTTAATTCATTAGTTGAAACATGTCTAATGGTGTTATCTACCAGAACCTGGAGTGTAGATACAAGATGCCATTAATCATGTCTGCAATTCATTGCAGGGTTCCAGGAAACCCGACAACTAAATGAAAGGTAAATCACCGTCCACATGGGCACTACTGTAAAAGTGGTAGCTGTTGCAGTGGGAGATGTTTATCCTTTGATAAGAATAAAATATGGATTTTAAGTAATTGTCTTTACGTATCAAGTTTAGAAAGAACCTGATTTCAGTTTCTAAACTATTATAGATATTGTGTCTATTTTGATAACAAAGTTGTTATCAAGAAAAATAGGGAAGTTATCTATTCTCGTATGATGGTTGACAATTTATAATCCAATAACTCCCACGATGCAACAAATGGAAATTAGTAACACATCTTCTAATTTTAAGAGAAAGCAACATTCGGAAATGAACCAATTATATCTTTGGCATTTAAAAGCTAGGTTATACTTGAGTAGGATTCATTGATAGCTAATGAACTTTTGGGTTCATTGGTAGTGGAAATATTTCCAACCTGCGAGTCTTACTTGGAAGGAAAATAACCAAGAAGCTTTTAAATCCAAGGGGTATGGAGTCAAAGATATGTTGAAATCGGTTCATTCTGATTTGTGTGATCCTATGACTATCCAGACAAGAGGTAGTATTGAATATTTTGTCTATTTTATAGACAACTATTCAAGATACAAATAAATTTACTTAATGTACCGCAAGACTAAGTACTTTGATTAGTTCAAAGAGTACAAGGTTGATGCGGAGAAATGTTAAAGTAAAAAAGTCACTATGGAAGATCGTAGTGGCAAGTACCTCTTGAGAGATTTTAGGAGTCACTTATCAGTAGTTGGATTTCAATCCCAACTAACTACATCTTGTACACCCCAACAGAATGGTGTAGTAGAAAGAAGGTAAAGGACTCTTATGGAATAATTAGATAGATGATGAGTTATTCAGAAAATTACCAAATTTGTTTTAAGGATAAAACTCTGAAAACGAAAGTGAACATAGTACCTTCCAAGTTAGAACTCTCTACTCATATTGCTGAATAGGCGTAAGCCTATTTTGAAGCATATTCAGATTCGGGTAATCCAGCACATATGTTAAAGAGAGATAATAATAAGTTTGTAAGTTATCCTAGATAAACAAAAGTAGGTTTATAGTCTTAAAAATCAGAAGGTCATTGTTAGCATCAATGACTGATTTTTAGAAAAGGACTATATAATGAACCACATGCTCATAAGTAAATTTGTTCTTAAGGAAATAATAAAAGACATGTCTAATCTAGTACCAACTGTACAAGATGAGATACCACAAGAAAACTGCAACACGTATCACAAATGATACACAATTGTAGAAAATGACTTGTCGTAGTGGGAGGGTTGTTAAGCAACCTTAAAAGATTCATGTTTTGGGAGAGTTTTTGAACTCGATCCCTGAAGGACTGTTACGCTCCGCAAGTGTATGGAAATGTCGCAAGTAATATAAAAGATTATCGTATCCACAGGGACTGGAATAAGCACTAGTAATGTCTCAATGCGAATTAGCTAAACAACTATCCAATCGTTTCAAAAGCAAAGTAAAGGTAAACAAATCTAATATTAAAGATCAACAAACAAGAGTTTAGTGTTTTGGGTTATGATAAAGGGAGATTCTAGGAGTTTCGGTTTCTTTGTAAGATTTCTTGAATGTAAATGGTTCACCAATTCTTATCCCTCAATTGCCAAACATGTAGAAAGTTGCCGGTTCCCTCTTGCAATAGACAACCGGCTAAGGACTGAGAAATGTATCTAAATAGGATTAATTAGACATGAACCTATGTTGTCCTTACACAGAAGTGCACCTATTACTATGCCTTCCTCGGATATCAACGTAGAAGCCCACGACTCATTAATCTATCAAGATACAAGAAGCTAATCATAAAATTCATCCTACTCTCTTGAATATCCCTATTTCCTCTTCAAGATTATCTCTCAAACGTCCTTACACGGGCTTGCACCTGTCACGTGGATCCCTCGAATGATCGAGTGAGAGTTTATCTTTACCAAGTCTATAAGAAATCCAAACAATCAATCAAGAATGAGAATTGAGCGCAAACCACCATCAATCATTCAAGATCTAATTGATACAAGCAAGATAATGTCATCGAAACAAGAAAATGGCAAATCCATAAGAGATTACATCAATCCATCATACAAATACTCCCTTAATCCTAGAATACAAGATCTACTCCATGAATCGAGGAAGAAAACCCGAAGAAATAGAGATTACAAGCATTCCTTGAATCCCCCAATCCAAGAAACCAAGAAAAAGGGAGAAAAAGGAAATTTATCTACAAAGAAACTTCGTCTTCGGATCCAATCCACGCTCCGGAGTCGAAATCGTCGAGATCTCCCCTTGAATCGCCCAGAAATCCTCCCAAGAATGGGAGGAAACCACCAAATCTTGCTTTCTCCCAAAGGGGGAGAGATCCCCTTTCAATTCATGAAGAAGGGTTTAAATAGAGGAGGGAATCGGGCGCCACACGGCCCCGTGACACGGCTCTGCCAAAACTGCACGGCCGTGTGTCTCCACACGGCCAGAACCCTTCTGCTCTCTGGAAATGCTACACGGCCGTGTGGTGCACACGGCCACAGCCTGCTTAGTCTCTGGAAACGCTACACGGCCGTGTGGTGCACACGGCCGCAGCCTGCTTGGTCTCTGGAAATCTCACACGGTCGTGTAGACCCACACGGCCCTGTAAGGCTTCTGCTCTGGTTGGCTTCAAATCTTGACACGGCCGTGCGAGGTTCACACGGCCATGTCGTCTTCCTCTTCTATTGGTGCCAAACTCCACACGGCCCGAGCTCCATACCAGTGCAGGGCCGTGTGAGGTACACGGCCCGGTGCTTTCTCCCTTCGTTTCCTCCAATGCATGCCCAAAGATGTAGATTCTTCACCAAATCGACTCCTGTGTACAGAAAATGCACAAAAAGCATATCTACGAACCAAAAGAGTAAATATGCTAAAAGGAAAGCTGGGAGTATAAAAATGCATAGATCAAGCATGCTCAAAGTATGTAAATGTGCGTAAAAACATGCATAAAGGAGTATATAATCTACGCACATCACACCCCCAGACTTAAACCTTTGCTTGTCCTCAAGCAAAATGCTGCAGTCTAAATTCATATGTTCTACAACACATTCATAAAACCCAGTGCACTTTCCTAATTCTATCAAAAAGTTTCATTAACAGGCATGTATCATGGAAACAAGTAAAGTATGGTTCAAGCATAAAAGTAACTCAACACCCTTCAAGTTTCAATCCATGTCCTAGTCAAGTCGTCATCAAATTTGAATTCCTAATGTTTCCAGTGAAAGACAAGTAACCAGTGATAGGCACTTACTTACCATTCACTTGGTTCATATTTCTCAACTAACCCAAGGTCTCAAAGGTGTGCTCAATCTCAAGAGAAGCTAAACAGTCATTTCCCCAGTAAGCTAACTCGGTCTCAAAGGGGTGACTTGCTAGATTCCACTCATGACAACTGTTTTTTATATCCCTTATTGTTCATTTTTTTTTTTATAAGTGTTTGTATTGTGCAAAACTTATTCACAAATGTACTTTTAGCACACATGTTGGGATATTTTGATTTTTCCAAATGAGCTTTAATGATTTGAGCCTCATCCAGTAACCAAAATGAAAGTTGAGAGATCACCATGGAAACCAAGTACTAAGTAAACAAGATGAATCATGACTATTTCAATGACATCAACTATTCAAGCATTAAGCACAAGTGTAGTGAAGATAAAATCCTTAAGGTTGAACCAAAACTAAAACTCATCACCATAAGATTCTTAGCTTGTTTCATGCTACCCAAGATAGAAAAAAGAACTACACAAAGTTTACTAGTAGCATCATGCGAACATCATGAATCGAGACAATAATCGTGCTAACATTTCACTTGAATCCAAGAAAGCATATAAGTGAAGATTTGATGTTCTCAAATTTTTTTTTGCCATGATTATTTCAAAAACAAGCAAAATAAAGCAACAAGCAATGAAAATAAGAACCAACATGAAAAACTAATCAAAAACTAAAAACTGAAAACCAAACTAAACAATACATGACACCCCCCAGACTTAAACTTTTCATCGTCCCGATGAAATCAGTATGGTGGAGGAGGTGGAGGTGGACGAGGGAAAGGAGGTCTACGACGTGGTTGGCCAATAGGAAAACTAGGAAAACCTGGAATCTCACCCAAGGATCTATGATACTCATATAAAGCATCAACTTGTTGGCTAGTAAGCGTCATACTCTGCATAAAATCTCTCATCCTAGCCTGATCAGTATCATAATCCTGCACAAACTCAGCCACTTGACCTTGAAAATTCCTCGTAAACTGAAAATGATTTTGTACCTCCCTAAACTGATCATCAGATAAAGAGAAGCGCCCCTCCAACATTTTTCGTTGGGAATCTTGCTTCTCATGAAGTGATTCTAGAGACGTACGAAAATCTGAAAAATCGAACCTAGAAGATCCCGTGCCATACGCAAAAGAATGCCTAGCAGGCTTCATGAAACTAGAAGGCTGCGTATGTCCAGATGACGAGGGCTCATGATGTGGCTCAGTGTCTCCAGGTATAGAAGGGTTATCCTCAAAATCTAACTTAGAAATTACCCAATTAGCCCGGTTACGAATAGTAGTTCGTTCAGGAAAAGGAAGGGGTAAAGGAGAACCATTCCTCCTAGGAAACGCGAAACCATACTCATCCCGAACGATCATTTTCATAGCAAGACATGTATCAATGTCAATCATGTCATTACCATGAATTATTTCCAACCCATCAACATCAAGATTTAGATTACAAGCTATTCGGGTAATCAAACCACCAAAAATAATTGATCCCGATGATGCCCTAGCTGATCTCAATAAGGTTTGAACAAAATGAAAACCAGAGTCAAATTCAACCTTATAAAGCATAGCCCATAAAGCATAAAGCTCTATCTTCTTAACCACCCCATCACTCTCTCCCCTACCAAAAATAGTTTTACTCATGACTCTATGTAGATACCTAAAGATGGGGTTTTGCATATGGGAGGCCTTAGCTCTTGAAGGCTCATAAGGTTGATCTAACCCAGTTATTGCATTCCAAAAATGATTCCAATTAAACCTTGGATCAAACCTACGAGGGCTACCGGTGGTTATTCCAAAACAAGAATTAAAGTCACTAAATGCCCATAGAAATTCTTGATTCATTAATCTAAAAGAGATTTTTCCAAAATAATCATCTTCATTTGTAAAATGGACATCCAATGAACTTAAAAATTCCAAAACAAGACGAGGATATATAGGCAAATGCGTGTACATAATATCACTCCAATCCAAAAACCCAATCATCAAATCTACATCTTCCCTAATTCCAAGCATATCAAGAACAGTTGGGTCCATATATCTAGTACACACAATCTTTCTATTGACAAGAATTGCGAATCTAGTTACTTGATCATCATTTCTGAACACAATATTGAATTCATTGTCATTACCTTCGTTGCGTGAAGTCCTTTTGCCTTTGCCCTTCACTGGTTGTTTTCCTTTGCCTCTTGATGGCTCCTTCTCTTTGTCTCCACTAGATCCACCACCTCCTTTGCGTAATCTCTTCAAAATATTGGACATCTTGATGAGTTTAGACAGGGGAAGAATTATCTAGAGTTGTGGAACTTCAAAGAACAAAACTTCAAAGAACAAAAGATCTTAGGTTAGGAGAACAAAAGTCCAAGTCTTAGAGAGGAGGAGAATCGGATCTAAAAGATCTTGAGAGATTAGAGAGGAGTTTTTAAGAAATTGGGAGAGGAAGATATGTTTTGGAGAGTTGGGGGTGTGCGGAACACGGCCAAGATCTGGCCGTGTGAGGTAGGAGGTAGACTTTAGTAGTTCTCCTACACGGGCCGTGTAGATCTACACGGCCCCCCCATCTTTCCTCTCGGGATCCTCTGCATGGGCCGTGTAGATCCACACGGCCTCCACCTCTTCCTTCTCTGGATTCCTCGCACGACCGTGTCTGGAACACGACCTCTCCATCTTTCCTCTCGGGATCCTCTGCACGGCCGTGTCTATGACACGGCCTATACCTTTTTCTCCTCGGGAGATCCCACACGGCCGTGTCTGGATGACACGGCCCAAACACTTCCCTTCTCTGCAACCTTTGCCTGGCCGTGTATAGCACACGGCCTGACTCTGTTTTGCACCTAACCTGAAAACAGAATCAAAAGAATGCATCAAACTAAAAGAAATTACAATACAAATCAAAACTAACTAAAAGAACCCTTGGGTTGCCTCCCAAGAAGCGCTTGTTTAAGGTCTTTAGCTCGACCAAACTTAATCATTCGCTCCTTTTCCTCGCCCTTGGAGGACAGATATACTTTTCGTTTCCGTTGGGAGATCTTCTCCCAACATCTTCCACCACATTGTCTCCTTCATTTGGTGGCCTACCATGAGGATGGAAATTCCATTCCTCAAGTTTATAAATGCTTGTCCTGCTACAAGCATTTAAGAGAGACGAGACATGGTTAGAGATATTAGATAAATCATATTCCAACTTTTCCTTACCAATTACCAAAGAAAGCTTATGATTTTTGACATCAATTATAGCTCCAGCTGTAGCAAGGAAAGGTCTTCCTAATATGATAGGAATCCTAGGGTCCTCTTCCATGTCCAACACGACAAAATCTGTGGGAATAACATTCCCATCCACCTCTACTGGCACATCTTCTATAATACCCAAAGGGTACCTGCAGGAATGATCAGCAAGTTGAAGTGCCATAGTAGTAAGTTTAATGTTTTTGAGACCTAATTTATTACAAATTGAATAGGGAATGAGGCTAACACTCGCCCCCAAGTCACAAAAAGCTTTTTCAAAAAATTCTTTCCCTATGTTGCAAGGAATATAAAAGCTCCCTGGGTCCTTCAGTTTTGGGGAAGTGTTCTTCTCAAAAATAGCACTACATTCCTCACTAAGTGCAATGGTCTCGACCTCTCCTCTTCTTCTCTTATTTGACATGAGATCCTTCAGGAATTTGGCAAATCTAGGCATTTGTAAAATAGCATCAATAAGAGGTACCTCTACACAAATTTCCTTAACTTTTTCTAGAAACTTGCCAAATTCTTCATCCTTCTTGAGCATTGTAAGTCTCTGAGGAAAAGGGACAACTTTGCTCTGATGGTTCAGTGGAAGAGTCTCTTCAACCTCAATGGTACTCTCCTCATTAGCTTGAATCTGATTTGATATAGGAGGAGAGAGCTCTTCTTCTCTTTGTTTCCCTTTTGAAGCAGTCACTTGGGAGTCTCCCAAGGTCCATCCGCTCCTAAGCTCAATCCTATTGCAATGCTCCATAGGATTCACATCAGGTTTTCCTGGAAGCTGTCCTGGTGCTCTGGATGATGAGGAAGCTAGTTGGGCAATTTGACTATCCTGGATCTTTTGATGCTTTTCAGAATTATCCATTCTCTGAATGAGCTTTGCTAAATCTTGCTTCATTTCATTCTGATTTGAGATAATTTCTTCAAGCATCTTTTCAACATTTGACTTTGGTAAGCCTTGAGAAGATAGATGTTGAAAATTTTGTTGCCCAGCTTGAAAATTTGGTCTTGCCCCCATAGATGGTCCTTGATCTTGATTGTTTCTGTAAGAAAATTTTGGATGACTCTTCCATCCAGGGTTATAAGTATTTGAGTATGGGTTGTTCTGCCTTTGATTGTAGCTCATGATTGCATCGCATTGTTCAAGTTGATTGATTTGTGCAGTGATAGCTCCCAATGGACATGAGTCATTCGAATGCTCTGAACTCCCACATACTTCACAAGATGTACTAATAACATTGACCATATTAGCACTAGTCCCCATATTCTCAAATTTCTTTGTAAGAGCGCCCAATTTTGCAGACAAAAGAGTGACTGCATCTATATCAAACTTCCCTGATGCTTTAATTGTTGGGTTTACAGAGGAATAGCCACCACTTCTTTCATTTGCCCATTGATGATGATTTTGTGCTACGCTTTCAATGATTTCTTCGGCTTCATCTAAGCTTTTGTTCATAAGTGCCCCTCCAGATGAATCAAGGGACACTTTGGTATGATAGTTGATACCATTGTAAAAGTGTGCAACACTAACCATCTTTCCAACCCATGATGTGGGCATTGTCGAGCATACTATTATATCTATCACTTGCTTCAAAAAGAGATTCCGAGTCAGTTGCTTGAAGCTTGCAATTAAATTCCTCATATGAGTTTTGCTTGGTGGATAGAACTTATCAAGAAACTGTTGCTCACACTGCTCCCAAGTGGTGATGCTATTAGGGGCCAAAGAATTCAGCCATTGCTTTGCCCTATCTCTTAGAGAAAACCCAAATAATAATAATCTAACTGCATCTGAAGGAACTCCATTCATTTTCATGGTACCACATATTTCATAAAAGACCTCTAAGTGTTGATTAGGGTCCTCATGAGGTCCTCCACCAAATTGGTTCTGCTGCACCATAGATATGATTGCGGGTTTGATCTCAAGGTTATTAGCTTCCACTGAAGGTCTTGAAATACTAGATCGAAAACCTCTCGCATAGGGTGCTGCATAATCCTTAAGTGGTCTATTTGCCATATTCAAATGTTCCTGTTCTTCAATTTGCCTTTGCAGAATTCTTCTTTTATGGAAAGTTTTATCAATCTCAGGGTCAAAAGGAAAGAATTCCCCTGCAAAGTTTGATCTTCGCATACACAAGAACAAGATTGCAGACAACAATTCGACACAAAAAGAAAAATAAAAGAATCAAAAATGCAGAATTGAGTTTGCACAAAAAAATTAACAAGAAGAGAAA
Source organism: Zingiber officinale (assembly GCF_018446385.1). NCBI lineage: Eukaryota > Viridiplantae > Streptophyta > Magnoliopsida > Zingiberales > Zingiberaceae > Zingiber > Zingiber officinale. Next base: position 133,214,099 of record NC_055997.1, on the reverse strand, counting down.
GTCATACAAGAAAGTAAAAAAAAAACAGAAATCTAATGATTAGTTACAACTATGCAATATGAAAGGAAAACAAATGTTATGTTTAGTCTAACTCAATTGATAATTCCTAATGTTATAGCGCAGTCCCCGGCAACGGCGCCAAAAACTTGTTACGCTCCGCAAGTGTACGGAAATGTCGCAAGTAATATAAAAGATTATCATATCCACAGGGACTGGAATAAGCACTAGTAATGTCTCAATGCGAATTAGCTAAACAACTATCCAATCGTTTCAAAAGCAAAGTAAAGGTAAACAAATCTAATATTAAAGATCAACAAACAAGAGTTTAGTGTTTTGGGTTATGATAAAGGGAGATTCTAGGAGTTTCGGTTTCTTTGTAAGATTTCTTGAATGTAAATGGTTCACCAATTCTTATCCCTCAATTGCCAAACATGTAGAAAGTTGCCGATTCCCTCTTGCAATAGACAACCGGCTAAGGACTGAGAAATGTATCTAAATAGGATTAATTAGACATGAACCTATGTTGTCCTTACACAGAAGTGCACCTATTACTATGCCTTCCTCGGATATCAACGTAGAAGCCCACGACTCATTAATCTATCAAGATACAAGAAGCTAATCATAAAATCCATCCTACTCTCTTGAATATCCCTATTTCCTCTTCAAGATTATCTCTCAAACGTCCTTACACGGGCTTGCACCTGTCACGTGGATCCCTCGGATGATCGAGTGAGAGTTTATCTTTACCAAGTCTATAAGAAATCCAAACAATCAATCAAGAATGAGAATTGAGCGCAAACCACCATCAATCATTCAAGATCTAATTGATACAAGCAAGATAATGTCATCGAAACAAGAAAATGGCAAATCCATAAGAGATTACATCAATCCATCATACAAATACTCCCTTAATCCTAGAATACAAGATCTACTCCATGAATCGAGGAAGAAAACCCGAAGAAATAGAGATTACAAGCATTCCTTGAATCCCCCAATCCAAGAAACCAAGAAAAAGGGAGAAAAAGGAAATTTATCTACAAAGAAACTTCGTCTTCGGATCCAATCCACGCTCCGGAGTCGAAATCGTCGAGATCTCCCCTTGAATCGCCCAGAAATCCTCCCAAGAATGGGAGGAAACCACCAAATCTTGCTTTCTCCCAAAGAGGGAGAGATCCCCTTTCAATTCATGAAGAAGGGTTTAAATAGAGGAGGGAATCGGGCGCCACACGGCCCCGTGACACGGCCGTGTGAGATTCACACGGCTATGTCCAGTTCCCTCTCTGCCAAAACTGCACGGCCGTGTGTCTCCACATGGTCAGAACCCTTCTGCTCTCTGGAAATGCTACACGGCCGTGTGGTGCACACGACCACAACCTGCTTAGTCTCTGGAAATGCTACACGGCCGTGTGGTGCACACGGTCGCAGCCTGCTTGGTCTCTGGAAATCTCACACGGCCGTGTAGACCCACACGGCCCTGTAAGGCTTCTGCTCTGGTTGGCTTCAAATCTTGACACGGTCGTGCGAGGTTCACACGGCCATGTCGTCTTCCTCTTCTGTTGGTGCCAAACTCCCCAGTGCAGGGCCGTGTGAGGTACACGGCCCGGTGCTTTCTCCCTTCGTTTCCTCCAATGCATGCCCAAAGATGTAGATTCTTCACCAAATCGACTCCTGTGTACAGAAAATGCACAAAAAGCATATCTCCGAACCAAAAGAGTAAATATGCTAAAAGAAAAGCTGGGAGTATAAAAATGCATAGATCAAGCATGCTCAAAGTATGTAAATGTGCGTAAAAACATGAATAAAGGAGTATATAATCTGCGCACATCAAGGACATGAACCTGATCTCCGGACATATGGCGAAGCACTCCAAGATAAATATGCAGCATCTTGGCAAAGAGTAATGAATAATAGAATTAGAATATATGTATTCTAATAAAATTTGGAAGCTTGTAGAATCACCAAGTGGTGTAAAAGCCTTTGGGTGTAAAAGGTCTATAATAGGAAAAAAGAGGGATAGACAGGGAGGTAGAAACCTTCAAAGCAAGGCTTGATGAAAAAGGAAACTTTTTTCACTGGTAGCCATTCTTAAGTCTATTCGGATTTTTTTATCTATTTGGCAAGTGGATGTCAAGACAACATTCCTTAATGGAAGTCTTGAAGAAAGCATCCATATAAAGCAACCAGAAGGGTTCATTGCAAAGGGCTAAGAGCATCTTGTGTAAAGCTCAATCAGTCTATGGACTGAGGCAAAGCTTCAAGGTCTTGGAACATCCGGTTTATCAAAGTAATTCAGACCTATGGATTTATTTAGTAACCGGGTAAGTCTTGTGTATACAAAAGGTGTGATGGAAGCGTAGTGGTATTTCTTGTACTATACGTAGATAACATTTTTGGTAGTTGAAAACAATATCAAAATGTTGTCAGAAGTAAGGGTATGGTTGTCCAAACAATTCGATATAAAGGACTTGGGAGAATGAATATATTCTTGAGATCAAAGTAATAAGGGATCGCAAGAAAAGAATATTTTATTTATCCCAAGCTTCATACATCGGAAAAATCCTTGCTCGTTTTAAAGCATGCAAAACTCCAAGAAAGGTTTCTTACCTTTTCAGGATGGAGTAACTTTATCTAAAGATATGTCTCTGTAGACATCAAAGGAGATAAAGGAAATAAAGGCAGTTCTTTATGCTTCGGCTGTCGGAAGCCTAATGAATGCTATGCACGAGATAAGAAATCTGTTTTGCCAAGGGCATAGTTGGCAGATATCAAAATAACTGGACAATGGACTGCAGGAAAGCATATATTGAAGTACCTTAGAGGCACTAGAGATTATATGCTAGCTTACAAGGCAGTTAATTTGGTCCTTGTGGGTTGCATGGATTTTGACTTCCAATCGGATAGGGACAATAATAAGTCAACCTTGGGGTTTTGTGTTTACTTTAGGAGGTAAAGTCATAACTATGGAAGAGTGATAAGCATAGGTGTTTTGGACTCTACCATAGAAGCTTAGTATATGGCAAGCCTCCGAGGTAGCTATAAAATGAATGACTCAATAATCTCAAGATAGACTTAGATATGATTTCGGTTTGTCCAAAGATTATTACAATTTATTGTAATAATATTGGTGCGATATGAAACTCGAAGAAACCATAAGTCTATAAAGGCAAGTAAACACAATAGAGCGCAAGTACCACCCAATACGAGAAATCGTATAAGCGAGGAGAAGTTGTTCGCCTAGATTGCATCAGGTGATGACCTATAGATCCTTCCACCGAGGTCCTTAAGGCAAGAGCTTTTGATGGACATGTTGAAGGGTTAGGAATCAGATGTATGGCAGCAGATATAGCAGCTTAGTCTTTTAGTATAAGTGGGAGATTGTTAGAGTGTATACTAAAAGCCTAGCTTTTAGTATAAACATTTATCTAGAAATAAGAATCACATTGGTCAAATATCTACATTTATGATAAATGTAGTTGTTCAATTAATTTATATTGTAGATAACATGGTGTGTGGTGTCACACACAGAGGATCATGTTATCAGTATCTTATAAATTATAAACAGTAGCTCACGACCATAATGGAAAGGAACAAATCATTGGAAGGTCGTAGTGTAATTAGGTATCAGTTTATCTTGACTGTATAATTACACTAGTACACTCAGAGTGTATTGAGTAGGACCATTTGAGGTCGTTTCTTTTATACTGACTTTATAAAGAAACAAAGACCTCGGTTATTATGGAAGTGTGTGCCCTTAATCCTAATATAATAACAAGCACATATATTTGATATTTATTTCTTTAATTTATCAATGGGTGAGATTTAGTTCGATAAATCAATAAGCCCGATAAGTTGGGAAATGATATCACTTATAGTGTGTGTTGTTGATTATAAAAGGAAATTGTGTCCTAGAGATACTAGGTTGATAATGTCCTCAAGAGGAGCTTATAAGGATTGTCATGTTAAACCCTGCAGGTGGACTTAGTCCGACATGATAATAAGGTTGAGTGGTACTACTCTTGGACTAAGATATTAATTAAATGAGTTGTCAGTAACTCACTTAATTAGTGGACATTCGATATCTTAAACACAGGGAGACTAACACACTCATAATAAGAAGGAACCCAAAAATGTAATTTGGGATTGGTGCGGTAGTTCAATAATAGTTCTCTAGTGGAATGAATTATTATTGATAAAATTAAGTTGTGTGTTCGGGGCGAGCACGGGATGCTTAATTTTATCGGGAGATCAAAACCAATTCCTCCTCTCGGTCCCTATCGTAGCCTCTTATTTATAGAGTACTATACCCACCTATACCCACCTTCATACCCATGAGAAAGGGGCCGGCCAAGCTAGCTTGTGGTTCAAGCTAGGGCCGGCCAAGTGGGTGGCCCTAGCTTGAACCCAAGCTTAGGTGGTCGACCCCATTAAATTAAAAAGAATTTTAATTTTAATTTTTATTATGTGGAAGATATAATTTATTACAGAGAATTAAAATTAAAATATCTCTTTAAAAGATCTACAAAAGATTAAAAGAAAGAGATTAGATCTCTTTCCTTATTTGTAGATTGGAAAGATATTTTATTTTTTCTCTCTGAAAAATTATTCACATGTTGAAAATTAAAATTATAGAAATTTCTTTTTATCAACCATGAAGGGATTTTAAAAGGAAATTTTATTTTTTAAAATTTCCAAAGACAAAAAAGGAAATTTTAATTGTTGATTAAAATTATCCTATTTGCTCTACATGAGGTGGCCGGCCACATACAATTGATTAGGAAAATTTATTTAATTTTTTCTTAATTAATTGTTGTCAAGGAAAGTTAAGGAAATTTTATTATAAATAAATTTCCTTATTTGCCAAAGCCAAGGAATATAAAAGAAGGGGTAGGGGTGCCTTCATGAAGAACAACCTCTATTATTTTTCTCCCTCTTTTCCTTGGTGTGGTGGCCGGCCCTTCCCTTTCTCTCTTCTCCTCTTGTTGGCCGAAACCTATCTTCTTGGTGGAGCTTTTGTTTGTGGCCGGATCAAGGAAGGAGAAGAAGGAGAGAAAGCAAGTCTCATCTCTAGCATCCCTTGGAGCATTGGTGGTGGCCGAAATTATTCATCCTTGAAGAAAATTATTGTGGCCGGCCATCCTCTTCCTTTCTTCCTCTTTTGTGGTGGCCGAAACTTATCTCTTGCTTGGAGTTCTTGTGGTGGCCGGATACTACTTGGAGAAGAAGAAGAAGAAGGAGAGAAAGCTTGTATCCCTTGGAGCTTGGTTGGTGTTTTGTTCTTCGTCCTTGGTGAAGCTTCTTTGTGTTGGCCGAACCTAGCTAGGAGAAGAAGAAGGTGCTTGGTGGTTTCTCATCTCGGAAGATCGTTGCCCACACAACGTCCGAGGTTAGAAGAGGAATACGGTAGAAGATCAAGAGGTTTTTCTACAAGGTATAACTAGTAATTTTTCTTTCCGCATCATACTAGTTATTTATGGAAATAATACCAAATACAAGAGGCTTACGATTCTAGAATTTCGAATATGTTTTTCGATGTTGTGTTCTTTTATTTTTTTTTCCTTGTGATTTGATTGTTCTTTTCGGTTAACCTAAAGTTATTTTAGGAAATTAAATATTAGCTTTCTATAAAAGGTTTTGTCTAGTCGGTGGTGGTTTCTCCCATATCCAAGAAGGCCGTGTGCCTCGCCATGTCAGTACTGGGAACCAATTATGGAAATTAATATTTAATGGAATTAATAACTTAAGGTGATTTGGGTCGAACGTGTTAAGTTCCGCAGGAGATCCAAGTCAAAACCTAAAAGAACAAATAGATTAAGTTTTGGATCAAACGTGTTAAGTTCCGCAGGCGATCCAAAATTTAATTTAAAAGAACACATGGTAGCTAGGAAAAGGTTCAGACCTTTGTACAAAATTTTTGTACAGTGGAACCTCTAGGTTTTCCGAGTAGCAACCAACAGTTGGTTAGTCCTAAGAAAATCGTATCGATTCCACTGTACAAATTTTTTTTGTACAAGTGTCGAACCTTTTCTTAAATAACCTATTGTGTTCTTTAGAAGTTAAATTAGGAATCGCAGACGGAACTTAACATCATTGATTCCAAATTTAACTTATCTGTTCTTAATGGTTTAGATTTGAATCGCAAGCGGAACTTAACACTATTGATTCAAATCTACCTAAGTTATTAATTCCATAAATATTAATTTCCAAAATTAGCTTCCAGGACTGCATGACGAGACACATGGCCTTCTTGGATATGGGAGCAACCACCATCGCCTAGGCAAAGACTTTTAAGGAAAGCTAATATTTATTTCCTTAAATAACTCTTGGTTAACCAAAAAGAACAATCGAATCACAAATTCGAAAAAGAAGAAAACACAAACTCAAAAAAAAAACTATTTCGAAAACTCTAGAATCATATGTCTCTTGTGTTTGGTATTTCCATAAATAACTATACAAAGAAAACTAGTATGATGCGGAAAATAATTACTAGTTATACCTTTCTTTGTAAGTAAAATAACGTTTTGATCTTCTACCGTATTCCTCTTCTAACCTCAGACGTTGTGTGGGCAACGATCTTTCGAGACGAGAACCACCAAGCACCTTCTTCTTCCTTCTAGGTTTCGGCCATCACAATTCTCCAAGAGAAGTAGAGGTCCGGCCACCACCACCAAGCTCCAAGGGATGCAAGAAACAAAACCTCATTTCTCTCCTTCTTTTCCTAGCTAGAACCGGCCACCATCAAGAGCTCCAAGAGGGGTTGCCGCCGACCACAAGAAGAAGAGAAGAGGGAGAAGCTAGGGCCGGCCACCAAGGAGGAAAAGAGAGGAGAAGAATAATAGAGTCGTTCACCCATGAAGGCACCTCTACCCCCTCTTTTATAATCCTTGGTCTTGGCAAATAAGGAAATTTTAATAAAAACTTCCTTAATTCTTTTGTCATGAAAAAGAAAAATTATTTTAATTAAAAACAATTTTCTTCTTTTAATAATAATGGTCGGCCACCTCAAGCTATAAACAAGGAGAATTTTAATTAATTAAAACTTCCTAATTTGTCTCCAATAATTTTAATCCCTTCATGATTGGTTAGTAAAAAGAAAATTTTATAAATTAAAATCTTTCTTTTAAACATGTGGATAAAAAGAAAGTTATCTCTAAAAATTAAAATCTCTTTTAATCTACAAATAAGGAATGATATCAAATCTTTTCTTAATCTTTTGTAGAAACTTATAAAAGAGAATATTTAATTTTTAAACTCTCTTTTAAATTATGAACATGGTTAAAAAGGAAAGTTTTCTCAAAATTAAAATCTACCTTTCAATCTACAAATAAGGAAAGATTTCAAATCTTTTCTTAATCTTTTGTAGAAAGCTATAAAAGGAAAGATTTAAATTTTAAACTCTCTTTTAAAAACATGATATCCACATAAGAAATAATTTTAATTAAAAATAAATTCCCTTTTAATATGGTCGGCCAATCAAGCTTGGGCTCTAAGCTATGGCCGACCAATTAACTTGGCTCAACCTTTGGGTCTTGGCCGGCCCTAGCTTGGGTTCCAAGCTAGCTTGGCCGACCACCAAAGAGTGGGTAAGAAGGTGGGTATGTGGTGGGTATAAATCTCTATATACAAGAGACTACGATAGGGACCGATAGGAGGAATTGGTTTTGATCTCCCGATGAAATTAAGCTTCCCGTTTTCGCCCCGAACACACAACTTAACTTCATCAATAATAATTCATTTCACTAGAGAACTATTATTGAACTACCGTACCAATCCCAAATTACATTTTTGGGCTCCTTCTTATTATGAGTGTGTTAGTCTCCCTGTGTTTAAGATGTCGAATGCCCACTAATTAAGTGAGTTACTGACAACTCATTTAATTAATATCTTAGTCCAAGAGTAGTACCACTCAACCTTATCGTCATGTCGGACTAAGTCCACCTGCAGGGTTTAACATGATAATTTTTATGAGCTCCTCTTGGGGTCATTCTCAACCTAGATTACTAGGACACAGATTTCTTCTATAATCAACAACACACACTATAAATGATATCATTTCCCAACTTATTGGGCTTATTGATTTATCGAACTAAATCTCACCCATTGATAAATTAAAGAAATAAATATCAAATATATGTGCTTGTTATTATATTAGGATTAAGAGCACACACTTTCATAATAATTGAGGTCTTTGTTCCTTTATAAAGTCAGTATAAAAAGAAACAACCTCTAATGGTCCTACTCAATACACTCTAAGTGTACTAGTGTAATTATATAGTTAAGATAAACTAATACCTAATTATACTACGACCTTCCAATGGTTTGTTCCTTTCCATCTTGGTCGTGAGCTACTGTTTATAATTTATAAGGTACTGATAACATGATTCTCTGTGTATGACTCCACACACCATGTTATTTACAATATAAATTAATTGAACAACTATATTTATCATAAATGTAGATATTTGACCAATGTGATTCTTATTTCTAGATAAATGTTTATACCAAAAGCTAGACTTTTAATATACATCCTAACAATCTCCCACTTATACTAAAAGACTAAGCTGTCATATCTGCTTCCATACATCTGATTCCCAACCCTTCAATATGTCCATCAAAAGCTCTTGCCTTAAGGACCTTAGTGAAAGGATCTACAGGTCATCACCTAATGCAATCTAGGCGGCAACAACTTCTCCTCGTTTATACGATTTATCGTATTGGGTAGTACTTGCGCTCTATTGTGTTTACTTGCCTTATGGACTTATGGTTTCTTCGAGTTTGCTACTGCACCAAATTATTTTGGGCAAACCAGAAATCATATCTAAGTCTATCTTGAAGTATCTGAGCCATACAGCTTCTATGGCTACCTCAGCGGCTGCCATATACTCAGCTTCTATGGTGGAGTCTGAAAAAGCACCTATGCTTATCACTCTTCCATAGTTATGACTTTACCTCCTAAAGTAAACACAAAACTCCGAGGTTGACTTACTATTGTCCCTATCCGATTGGAAGTCAAAATCTGTGCAACCCACAGGGACCAAATTATCTGCCTTGTAAGCTAGCATATAATCTCAAGTGTCTCTAAGGTACTTCAATATATGATTTACACAGTCCAATGTCCTTGTCCAGGGTTACTTTGATATCTGCTAACTATGCCCTTGGCAAAACATATTTCTGATCTCGTGCATAGCATACATTAGGCTTCCGATAGCCGAAGCATAAGGAATTGCCTACATGTCCTTTATTTCCTTTGATGTCTTCTGAGACATCTCTTTAGATAAAGCTACTCCATGCCTAAAAGGTAAGAAACCTTTCTTAGAGTTCTGCATGCTAAAACGAGCTAGGATTGTTTCGATATATGAAGCTTGGGATAAGTAAAATATATTCTTTTCTTGCGATCCCTTTGATTCCATGCATTCTCCCAAGTCCTTCATATCGAATTGTTTGGACAACCATAACCTTACTTCTGACAATACTTTGATATTGTTTCCAACTACCAAAAATGTTATCTACGTATAATACAAGAAATACCACCACGTTTCCATCACACTTTTTGTATACACAAAACTCATTCGGTTATAAAATAAATCCATAGGTCTGGATTACTTTATTAAATCGGATGTTACAAGACCTTGAAGCTTTACTTCAGTCCATAGACTGATTGAGCTTACACACAAGATGCTCTTTGCTCTTTGCAATGAACCCTTCTGGTTGCTATATATGGATGTTTTCTTCAAGACTTCCATTAAGGAAAGCTGTCTTGACATCCACTTGCTAAACCTCATAGCTAAAAGAATCCGGATAGACTTAAGCATGGCTACCGGCGAAAAGTTTCCTTTTTCAACAAGCCTTGCTTTGAACGTTTCTACCTTCCTGTCTATCCCTCTTTTCCTATTGTAGAATTATTTTCAACCAATAGTTTTTACACCATTTGATGATTTTATAAGCTCCCAGACTCTATTAGAATACATATATTCTAATTCTTTATTCTTTGCAAAGATGCTGCATCTTTATCTTGGAGTGCTTCGTCATATGCCCGGAGATCAGGTTCATGTCCTCCAGGGATCGAGTCCAAAGACTATCCCAAAACATGAATCTTTTTTAGGTTGCTTAACAACCCTCCCACTACGACGAGGTACTTTCTGCAATTGTGTATCATTTGTGATACGTGTTGTAGTTTCTTGTGATATTTCATCTTGTATAGTTGGTACTAGGTTAGATGTGTCCTTTAATTTCCTTAAGAATAATTTTTACTCATGGCCTTGTGGTTTATAGTATAGTCCTTTTCTTAAATCGAGCATTGGTGCTGACCATGACCTTCTGATTTTAGGACTATAAACAATCTTTCGTTTTTGTAGGATAACTCACAAGCAAGTGAACTCATGTCCAACTTATCAGTGTCTCCCATGTGCTAGACCACCCAAATCCGAATATGCTTCAGACTAGGCTTACGCCCATTCTGCAATTCAATGGGAGTAGAGAGTTCTGACTTAGAAGGTACTATGTTTACTTCCGTTTCCAGTGTATATCCTTAAAACGAATTTGATAATTTTCTAAATAACTCATCATCGATCTAATTATTCCATAAGAGCCTTATACCTTCTTTCTACTACACCATTCTGCTGGGATGTACCAAGTGCAGTAAGTTTGGATTGAATCCCTACTTCTGATAAGTGACTCTTAAATTCTCCCAAGAGGTATTTGCTACTACGAACTCACCGTAGTGTCTCGATATTTTTACTTTGACATTTCTCCGCATCAGCCTCGTACTCTTTGAACTAATCAAAGCACTTAGACTTGCGGTGTATCAAGTAAATCTATCCGTGTCTCGAATAGTTGTCAATAAAATAGATGAAATATTCGAAACTACCTCTTGTCTGGATAGTCATAGGACCACACAAATCAGAATGAACCAATTCCATTATATCTTTGGCTCCATATCCCTTAGACTTAAAAGCTTCTCGGTTATTTTTCCTTCCAAGTAAGACTCTGAGGTTGGAAAGATTTCTACTACCAATGAACCCAAAAGTTCATCAGCTACCAATGAATCCTACTTAAGTTAAAATAACCTAGCCTTTGATGCCAAAGATATAATTGGTTCTTTTCTGAAGGTTGATTTCTCTTAATGGTTAGAAGATGTGTTATTAATTTTCATTTATTGTATCATGGGAGTTATTGGATTTATAAATTGTTAACCAACGTACTAGAACAGATATCTTTCTATTTTCTTGATAACAAGTTTGTTATCAAAATAGATAGAATATCTATTCTTCTATAGTTTAGAAATCGAAATCAAATTCTTTCTAAACTTGGTACGTAAAGATAATTTCTTAAAATCCAAATTCTATCCCTTTCAGAGGATAAGCATCTCCCACTGCAACAGCTACCACTTTTGCAGTAGTGCCCATGTAGACGGTGACTTCCCCTTCATATAGTTATCAGGTTTCCTGGAACCTCTGTAATGAATTGCAGACATGATTAGTGACTCCCGTATCTACACACCAGGTTCCGGTAGATAACATCACTAATCATGTATTAACTAATGAATGAAATACACCTATTTTGTTCTTAGCTCTAAGAGGACAGTCTACCTTAAATGTCCAAGTCCTATTTCCAATCATTACAATTGGGACTACTAAGTCTATTCTATAGTATAACAACTAGGAGATTGACAAACATTTTAAATCCTAAGAATCACAAAAATATTTGGTCAAGACCAACACCTTAAAATCCCCATGAATTTTGTATGCCATGATAGTGTGGACGTATACAAAAACAAAGAGGAGATTTTATTCATTAATTTTATTATCTCATCATCCTAACTTTATGACCAATAAAATTAATAGTTGGTCTATCAAATATTTTGGTCAATGACTTTGAAATAATATTAATTCCTCAAAACAATATCATTTAAATTCACCAACACCTCTAACACCGTGACTTTTGCATGCCACGATAGTGTGGACGTATACAAATTCAAACATTTGTAAGAGGAGGGTTTTAACCATTAATTATCTTGTCAATAAGTCTTTATGACAAATAAAATTACCTCAAACACCGTGAATTTTGTATGCCACGATAGTGTGGACGTATACAAAACCAAACATTTGTAAGAGGAGTTTTTCCCATTAATTTTATTTTCTTGTCATCCTGACAAATAAAATTACCTCATACACCGTGAATTTTGTATGCCACGATAGTGTAGACGTATACAAAATCTCAACATTTGTAAGAGGGGGTTTTAATTTTATTATCTTGTTAACCTATCTTTATGACAAATTAATAGTTGGTTTTCTTCGGTCACACAAATAATAGCAGTGACTCCGATGGGGAGGATACTATTAGACGTGCCTAAGTGTATACCATTACTTGACTCTAAGTCCATTAATAAGATTATGCCCCTTCTGATGGATAAGATCAGACGCTCTTAATTAATTTCCTATAGTCATCCTAAATGGAAGTTTGATATAGTGATCCGCAAACAAACTCATCCGATATGGAGGAAGGCACTCAGAGCCAACGCGGAAGTTTGTTTGCATCACTTACAAACCAGTAATGGAGACCGTGAAATTTATTAAAATAAATCTCTCTCCCACTTAGTTATTTAAAGTGAGGAATTTTAAGTTATGCTAGCATATAACACATGCATACACACACATCACAGTAAATAAAAGCAATAAACAAGAAAATTAATTTTCCAACTATTATAGCATTTTCATCACTGTCCTCCGTGTGCTCCAACCCTAGCTGCTACCATTGATCCGGCGGTAAGAATGGGGGATCCACTTCCTGAAGGGTCTCAGCTTGAGGACAGATGGAGGGCTGACTAAGCGGTTAATGGCCGCGCCGAGCAGCTGAGTAGGTCCGAGCGGAACCAAAGATAACCCAGCCAGGCCTGGGTTTCCGACGCCAAGGCAGGAGGATTGAATGGCCGAGCGGGGCGTCTGCCCGGCTGGAACCGAGGGGCCGAGCGAGTGGTCCGTTCGGCCAGGATTAGGGCGAGGATACAAAGGTTAGCCGAGCGGCCTATTCGTTCGGCTCGAGATATGGGATGTCAGCAGAGGCATGTCTAATGATTATGCCGTACACAGGATTGCACGATAGAAGATCTTGCCGTCACATCATGGAGAGGTTGATACAGTAGCGATATGGCCTCATGTATGCCCTTCTGACAGACCCATACCTGGGCATGGTCGAAAGAAGGAGATTGCTTCGATTGGCGAGCCCAGGCTTCTTGGAGAGGTCTATATAAGGTCTTCATTTCTTCACCGGAGGTACGCGAGTCTTCATTCTGCAGCCACCTTCTTCATCCATTCCTCGCCTGACTTGAGCGTCGGAGGGTCGTCGCCGGGACACCCCCCCCCGGCTCGGTTTTGTTGCAGGTTCGCCGGAGCGTTCGAGGGTCTAGCAGGGAGCGCCACGTCCCCAGCGTTCGTTGACTCCTGGTTCGGACAGGATCAACCATCTTTAGCCACTGCCATCGGGTCGAGTTGTCGCATCTATCTTGCTTCTTATTCCGTTGCGCCTCTGGTCCTCCGATAGCACCACGCCTCGCAAGGATACGATCCGCGACAAATATAGAATTTTACATACATCGATCCTATATTCCATAAAGGAATGTACATATATTCTAGATTGAATAAAAAATGTAAAATCCTAATAACTGATACAGCTCCTGCTGTATTTAATTTTACAATCATGCACACACAATTAAATGCCCTTGGCATGTCCAAGGGTCCAATCACACACAATAAAAATATGCTATAATAGTTGGAGCCTGCGACCACAAAGTTAGCACATCCTACTATTATCCTGCCTAAATTATGTATGACATGTGCATAACCTAATTTGAAAACCAAACACAAAGAGGCAAACCCTAGCTTTGATACCAATTGTTGGTTAGTCCTAAGAAAATCGTACCGATTCCATTGTATAAAATTCTTTTTGTACAAGTGTCGAACCTTTCCATAAATAACCTATTGTGTTCTTTAGAAGTTAAATTAGGAATCGCAGACGAAACTTAACATCATTGATTCCAAATTTAACTTATCTGTTCTTAATGATTTAGATTTGAATCGCAAGCGGAACTTAACACTATTAATTCAAATCTACCTAAGTTATTAATTCCATAAATATTAATTTCCAAAATTGACTTCCAGGACTGCATGGCGAGACACATGACCTTCTTGGATATGGGAGCAACCACCACCGCCTAGGCAAAGCCTTTTAAGAAAAGCTAATATTTATTTCCTTAAATAACTCTAGGTTAACCAAAAAGAACAATCGAATCATAAATTCGAAAAAAAAGAAGACACAAACTCAAAAAAAAAACTATTTCGAAAACTCTAGAATCATATGCCTCTTGTGTTTGGTATTTCCATAAATAACTATACAAAGAAAACTAGTATAATGCGAAAAATAATTACTAGTTATACCTTTCTTTGTAAGCAAAATAACCTCTTGATCTTCTACCGTATTCCTCTTCTAACCTCAGACGTTGTGTGAGCAACGATCTTCCGAGACGAGAACCACCAAGCACCTTCTTCTTCCTTCTAGGTTTCGGCCATCACAATTCTCCAAGAGAAGTAGAGGTCCGGCCACCACCACCAAGCTCCAAGGGATGCAAGAAACAAAACCTCCTTTCTCTCCTTCTTTTCCTAGCTAGAACCGGCCACCATCAAGAGCTCCAAGAGGGGTTGCCGCCGGCCACAAGAAGAAGAGAAGAGGGAGAAGCTAGGGCCGGCCACCAAGGAGGAAAAGAGAGGAGAAGAATAATAGAGTCGTTCACCCATGAAGGCACCTCTACTCCCTCTTTTATAATCCTTGGTCTTGGTAAATAAGGAAATTTTAATAAAAACTTCCTTAATTCTTTTGCCATGAAAAAGAAAAATTATTTTAATTAAAAACAATTTTCTTCTTTTAATAATAATGGTCGGCCACCACAAGCTATAAACAAGGAGAATTTTAATTAATTAAAACTTCCTAATTTGTCTCCAATAATTTTAATCCCTTCATGATTGGTTACTAAAAAGAAAATTTTATAAATTAAAATCTTTCTTTTAAACATGTGGATAAAAAGAAAGTTATCTCTAAAAATTAAAATCTCTTTTAATCTACAAATAAGGAAAGATATCAAATCTTTTCTTAATCTTTTGTAGAAACTTATAAAAGAGAATATTTAATTTTTAAACTCTCTTTTAAATCATGAACATGGTTAAAAAAGAAAGTTTTCTCAAAATTAAAATCTACCTTTCAATCTACAAATAAGGAAAGATTTCAAATCTTTTCTTAATCTTTTGTAGAAAGCTATAAAAGGAAAGATTTAAATTTTAAACTCTCTTTTAAAAATATGATATCCACATAAGAAATAATTTTAATTAAAAATAAATTCCCTTTTAATATGGCCGGCCAATCAAGCTTGGGTTCCAAGCTATGGCCGACCAATTAACTTGGCTCAACCTTTGGGTCTTGGCCGGCCCTAGCTTGGGTTCCAAGCTAGCTTGGCCGGCCACCAAAGAGTGGGTAAGAAGGTGGGTATGTGGTGGGTATAAATCTCTATATATAAGAGACTACGATAGAGACCGAGAGGAGGAATTGGTTTTGGTCTCCCGATGAAATTAAGTTTCCCGTGTTCGCCCCGAACACACAACTTCTTATTATGAGTGTGTTAGTCTCCCTGTGTTTAAGATGTTGAATGCCCACTAATTAAGTGAGTTACTGACAACTCATTTAATTAATATCTTAGTCCAAGAGTAGTACCACTCAACCTTATCATCATGTCGGACTAAGTCCACCTGCAGGGTTTAACATGACAATTTTTATGAGCTCCTCTTGGGGTCATTCTCAACCTTGATTATTAGGACACAGATTCCTTTTATAATCAACAACACACACTATAAATGATATCATTTCCCAACTTATCGGCTTATTGATTTATCGAACTAAATCTCACCCATTGATAAATTAAAGAAATAAATATCAAATATATGTGCTTGTTATTATATTAGGATTAAGAGCACACACTTCCATAATAATTGAGGTCTTTGTTCCTTTATAAAGTCAGTATAAAAAGAAACGATCTCTAATGGTCCTACTCAATACACTCTAAGTGTACTAATGTAATTATATAGTTAAGATAAACTAATACCTAATTACACTATGACCTTCCAATGGTTTGTTCTTTTCCATCTTGGTCGTGAGGTACTGTTTATAATTTATAAGGTACTGATAACATGATTCTCTGTGTGTGACTTCACACATCATGTTATCTATAATATAAATTAATTGAACAACTATATTTATCATAAATGTAGACATTTGACCAATGTGATTTTTATTTCTAGATAAATGTTTATATCAAAAGCTAGGCTTTTAATATACATCCTAACAGCTCGGTCACAATATACCCCAAGAAACACCCGCCTTTTGCTCCGAACAAGCACTTCTGTGGATTCAGCTTGACCCCGTATCTCCTCAGCGTATGGAAAGTTTCTTCCGGATCCGCATAAAGGTCCGCCGCTCGGAAGGATTTGATAAGTATATCGTCCACGTACACTTCCAAGTTGCGCCCGATCTGCTCCCGGAACACCTTATTCATCAGCCGCTGATAGGTAGCTCCCGCGTTCTTCAGTCCGAACGACATTACGCTGTAACAGTAAGTGTCATCTGCCGTGACGAAACTGACTTTTTCTTGGTCTTCTCGGGCGAGCGACACTTGATGGTAGCCCTGATATGCATCCAACATGCATATCAGCTCGCATCCGGTCGTGGAGTCTACCAGTTGATCGATTCAGGATAAGGGGTAGAAATCCTTTGGGCAGGCCTTGTTCAGATCCCGGAAGTCGATGCAGACTCTCCACTTGTTGCCTGGTTTGGAGACCAGCACCACGTTTGCGAGCCAGTTTGGGAACTGCACCTCCCGTATGTGGCCGACCTCCAAGAGCTTCTCCACCTCCGCCCGGATGATGATATTCTGATCGGCACTGAAGTCCCTCTTCCTTTGCTTTACCGGTCGTGCATCCGGTCGGACGTGAAGCTCGTGCTGCGCTATGCTCGGCGAGACTCCTGGCATCTCATGGGTTGACCAAGCGAAAACGTCGCAGTTTTTCTGGAGGCATCCGATCAACTTCTCTTTCTGTCTTGCTTCTAGGTCGGCTGCTATGAAAGTAGTGGCCTCCGGTCAGGCAGGGTGGATCTGTACCTCCTTTTCTTCATAAACTAGGGAAGGTGACTTTTCAGTTTTAGCGTTTACCTCGACTCGTGGCACTTTCCGAGCAGATTTAGCCTCGGCTCGGACCATCTTTACATAGCATCGCCGAGCAACAAGCTGATCTCCTCGGACCTCCCCAACTTGGTCCTTCACCGGGGATTTGATCTTCTGGCAAAAGGTTGAAACGACCGCTCGGAAATCGTTGAGAGTCAGTCGCCCCAAGATAACATTGTACGTCGAGGGAGCGTCGACCATGATGAAGTTGGCGGTCCGCGTTCTTCTAAGTGGCTCCTCCCCCAGTGAGATAGCTAGCCGAACTTGTCCGACCGGCAAAACTTCGTTACCAGTGAACCTGTAGAGGGGGGTTGTCATTGGCAGCAACTTGGCTCGATCAATTTGCAATTGGTCGAAGGCCTTTCGGAAGATTATGTTGACCGAGCTGCCTGTATCAATAAATATGTGGTGAATAGTAAGTTAGCTATTACCGCTTGGATGATGAGGGCGTCATCATGCGGGACTTCGACTCCCTCGAGGTTCCTTGGCCCAAAGCTGATCTCGGGCCCGTTCGCCTGCTCCTGGCTGCAGCCCACCGCATGGATCGTCAGCTGCCTGGCGTGCGCCTTCCGTGCCCTGTTGGAATCACCTCCGGTCGACCCTCCGACGATGATGTTGATCTCGCCCCTCGAGGTATTTCCTCTGTTCTCTTCCTCCCGAGCGGATGGTCGGGGTCGTTCATGCGATGCCCGAGGTTGACTCCTAGGCTACTGGTGATGTTGCCGCTCGGGGGATCTTCTCTCTACACGCTGACCAGGGCTCTGGTGTCGATGTCGCTGATTCGGCGAAGGTGATCGATGGCGGTAGCTCCTTGGCGTAGGATGGGCGATCGGGTGGAGGCTCCGATAGTCGCGGGTGTTGTGAGTTGCGGATTAGTGGAGTGAGCAGAACATGGGAGTCCATACCTTCCCTTTTGGCTTAGGCCGATCAGCCGCTACTTGTTGAACGGCGTGTGACTTCGCTTGCTGATGGGGACGAGCCATCTCTGCGCGGGGTCCTCTTGGCGGTTGATAACTGGAAGGCGGCTTTCGCTCGGCGGGGACTGGTGGCTCGGCTGGTGCTTCCTTTTTCCTCGCCATCTGAGCTTCCTCCACGTTGATGTACTCATTGGCCTTGTTCAACATGTGGTTGTAGCTGCGGGGCGGCTTTCTGACGAGCGCACGGAAGAAATCCCCGTCCACAAGCCCATGTGTAAAGGCGTTCATCATAGTTTCCGAGGTGGCCGTCGGGATGTCCATGGCCACCTGGTTGAAGCGTTGGATGTAGGCCCGGAGCGACTCCCTCGGTCCTTGTTTGATGGCGAATAGGCTGACGATGGTTTTCTGATAGTGTCTGCTTCTCGTGAAGTGGTGAAGAAAAGCCGTGCGGAACTCCTTGAAGCTTGTTATCGATTCGTCCGGCAGCCTCCGGAACCACCGTTGTGCCGACCCAGAAAGGGTGGTGAGGAACACTCGACACTTCACCCCATCTGTATATTGATGTAAAGTGGCGGTGTTGTCGAACTTACCCAGATGGTCATCCGGGTCGGTGGTCCCGTTGTATTCTCCGATCGCCGGGGGCGCATAATGCTTTGGTAGTGGGTCTCTCAGGATGGCGTCGGAGAATTGCCGATTAATCTGCTCGGGGGATGAATCCGTCCGGGGCGACTTGCCTTTCCTAGCGTCACGGATAGGCGCCTCGTCGGACGATCCCTGATTGGCTTGGGCCAATTCTGACGGCGTCTGGAATAATGCTCGATGGAATGGAATAGGGGCAGCCAGCGCGTCTCCTGGTGTGCATGTCTGCCCCTTGTTCTGAGCCCACGTAGAATATTGCTCCGGTCGGTCCTCCATTGCCGCTCGGCCTTGAGAGACGGATGCGGCCTACTGCGTTATCCTTTCTGCCTGAGCCTTCTGCTGTTGCTCAACCATCTTTGCGGCTCGCGCTTGAATGAGTGCTTCGAGCTCCTCAGGGGAGAGCGTTACCAGGAGTTGATGTCCAACTTCTTCCATCTTCCAGTCTCGGATTCAGGTGCGTTCCCACAGATGACGCCAATTTGATCCTGTCCGAGCGCTGAGTCGACGGACGCTGGGGATGTGGCGCTCTCCGCTGTCCTTTGGTGTCGAGGTGGAACTCCGGCGAACCTGCAAAGAAGCTGAGCCGGGAGAGGTTTCCCGGCGACGACCCTCCGACGCTCAAGTCAGGCAACGAAGAAGCATAGTAACGTTACTGTAGCTACAGTGATCAAGATTGCATCCCTCCGTCGAAATCTGGGGGTCCTTATATAGGACCCCGGGGAGGCGCGGGCACACTCCTCGATGCGTGCACGCTTCCCCAAACATACCTCAGTAGGGTTGTGTCAGGAAAGTACGCCTGACGCCATTCCACAATCGTTCGAGCATATCCCGGATGTGACGGTGGAAGTTTCTATCGTACGATATTCTGTCCGCTCCGGCCGCCGACCATGCTGTTTGTCGGCGGCAGGTGTCTCGAGGATGAAGCTACCAACTGTCCTTTTTATCTCCTAGCGCTCTTATCTGTTCCCGGGCCGAGCGGAATGACTGCTCGGCGCTCATGTCCTCCAAGAAGCCCTACTCACGTGCTCGGCTGGGATTGCAGATTACTGTCCTGCAGCTCGGCCGAGCGTCCTGGCCGCTCGGCTTAAAGACTCTTTTACCTTGAGCATTGGAAACCCGCCCCATGGTCGGGTTGTCTTTTGTCCGGTTGCCTGGGAGACCTGGATCGAGCGCCCGGTCGGCCGGATGTCCGGGGATGGAATACACAGTCCGCTCGGCACGACCTTGATGTTGACCATCATGACCCTTGACCTCCACGTGTCGTTGACCTTCCACCAACGAGTGATCCCCCCGTCCTTACCACCGGATCAGCTGCTATTCTGCTAACATTGCTTTACTTTACTATTTTATATCTATTGTGCTAACTCAGTATTGTAGGTAAGTTTTGATTAGGTTGATCACACATTAAGCAGGATCAAAGAAAGTCTAAACAGGTCTGGAGGACAAAATATTTAGTAGGTAAGGTCAGGTAAACAATTGAGAGAGATCCAATGAGAATGGATCCTAATGGGATTGTAGACACTGATCCAACTTAGATCAATTTTGGAAATCTAAGTTGAAACCAAAACTAGATCCTGGTCATATTAGGCATGATCTAATTCATAATTGTATTGTGTGTTAACTCTGTTTTGTAGATATTTTTTAATATATTGGACTAACATATTTTATAGGAGTTTTAGAGTAAAAATGAAGCTCGGATGAACAATGATCGAAGTACCTTAGCTGATTGGAGGTGCCTTGAGTGAAGCGTTGGAGGTGCGCTGGATGGATGGAGGCTCTCCAGAAGAAATAAAATTCAAGGATGAAGTTTCAGCGATTGAAGGCGCCCTAGATTGATAGAAGGCACTTCAAAGCTAACTGTAAGCGCCCTCAGCCGAATGGAGGCACCCTGAGTGGTTAGTAGCCGTAGAGTTCAAATCGGATTGACTTTATTGGAGGAGCCATGGGTCATTGGAGGCGCCTCCAATGTAGTTTAAAAGAGGGGTTCGAGCAGTGCATTCTATTGAAGTTACTAACAAACTTCTTTAATCATTCTGTTGTGTTGTTTCTCTGCTACCGCTCTACTATGATCCTACCACGCCCAACTGCTACAGTTAGAGTGATATCAACCTTGAGCTATAATCTTCATACTTTACAAGTGTTGGTAACGATTTAAAATTTATTTTTATTATATAGTTGCATAAGAAAATGTAGGCTGTCACATTTTTTTTGTTTGTGTGTCTATTTGATTTCTTTGTCGGAAGGTTTTTCAAGGGGTAATTTAGTGAATTTCTCAATCAATACGGTTCATGGGATACGTGAGTCTTGAAGTAGAAGTCGTTGACTTTGAACCAAGTAAAATCAACCCATATATTATCATTGTTGTTCTTGTAATTATTTTTTAAATTATTTCTTGTTGTGGCCCGATAAGTTTTCTAAACGAAAAGGTGTGATAAAAAAAAACAGAGCGAGAGAGAAAGTTTTACAAACGAGATTTATGAACTATATACATGTTAGTCTTATGCTAATTATATTTGTGTTTGTATTTTGATCTGTATTTTCGTTGCATGATAATATATCGTAGACGAGCACATTAATTGAACAAAGTAATAAAAATCAATGAGTGTTTATGCACTCCCCGGCCCCCACCCTCTAGCCGCGTCAATAGTTTCAATACTATTGACGCGCTCGCTCATTGACCAAACTTAAATGGACTGATTTTGAGAGAATTCCTCCAATAAGATACACATTTGGAGTTTGGACCAAATTAATTTGTATTGCTTTTCACTTCTGTTTAGGGTAATTTGGGCCAAAGCTCAGATTGGTTCTGAGCATTGTTGAACTTTGATTGGGTCAACATGCAACTTGGTTGAGATATATAGAGTTGGATTTGGGATGGATTTTACTCAGCCTGAGCTGGACGTAATTTAATCCACTTAGTGAATTAGTTGAAGTGCATGGCTTGTAGCTTGAATGAGAATCAGACCAGCTAGCTAGAGGGTGCGCAATTCCTCCAATTTTGTCCTTTTTAGTCAGCTGGAAATTGATAAAGCTACCGATCGCTCTGCAAAGAGTTAGAAAACATTAAGAAGAAGGTTCGTCAAAGGTTCTAAAAACGATCTGGAAAATATAAACATTTAGATGATGGAGGTCTCCCCCATTCGTAATCTAACCCTTGAATGCACTTTCGCCATAGTTTCTCACTTGATTTTCTGCACTCAAGAGTTTCGGAGAAATTCCTGGTTCATCGTGTTGCTGTCTTGCATGTGGGTACTCTCTGGAAGTCATTGAATCCGGCTTTCCAACTATGCTATTTCCTTCAGCTCGATCGATCAACCAGTGAACCTTAAATGTCTCTCTGTTGCTTGTCTATGCCAAACTGTTCATGGCTTAAATTTTGACCCGGGAATGCAGAGACCAACTTCAAGTTAATTGTTTAATTTTACATTTTTTCTTCAGACTTAATTTGGACTTAATATTCATTATTATATAAAGCATTTATTGGACAAGGATAAAAGGTGCAATTCAAAAGGCCGCATGTATATATCTGCACCAGTTACAACACCTTTATTTCTCGCTCGCAAGATACACTCCATGTCTACTTAGAAGGCCTTGCTGTCATCCCCAATATCGACCACCGAGCCTAAGAAGTCCTTGCCTGAGTTGATGGCGGAGCAATTCCGGCGGATCTCGCCTTTGTTCCCGGTCAACACGCTTAGCTGCCCCATTTTGGTCATCGAGTAGACGAAGCTGTCAAAGAACAGAGCCTGGTTGCTC
This sequence comes from Zingiber officinale, assembly GCF_018446385.1. NCBI lineage: Eukaryota > Viridiplantae > Streptophyta > Magnoliopsida > Zingiberales > Zingiberaceae > Zingiber > Zingiber officinale. Next base: position 133,191,530 of record NC_055997.1, on the reverse strand, counting down.
GCGAAGCTCGTGACGATGGGCTTCGTCCTGGAATCCTCGTACAGACCCTGATCCGAGGTGAACAGCCCCTCCCGGCACACCAGGTCCACGTAATACTTGTTGTCGAAAAGGTCCGGCGTGCGGATGTCGTTGACGGTGGTGTTGACGGTGTCCACGACGGGGCACGTCAGGTAGAGGTTGCTGGCGAAGGTGGGGTTGAGGGTGGCGTCTTGCGAGGGGAAGAGGCGTTTCTGGAAGGAGGAGCAGTGTGCGAGGCCGATGCTGTGGCCGCCGGAGAGGGTGACGAGGTCGATGGTGTTTAGGTCGAGCTGGGCGAGGGAGTCGATGAGGAAGGAGACGTTGGAGTCGGGGGATGGCAGAAATTTGAGGACGGCGTCCCTGGTGGCGAAGGTCAACCCGTCACGTCGGCCGAGGGGCACGAGGTAATCTGGCCCACCCGACTGCGTCAAAAACAAATTAATTAAGGAGAAAAAAATATTAATTTTCTTGATTTTTTTTTTAAAAAAAAATAAAAATGATCTAAATGTTGAATTGATTCGGTTGGAAAAATTGACCCCCATCCCTTTGTTTCTTTCAATCTAGTCAGACAATTAGTTTTTTAATCCGAGGAATTTCAAGATCGAGTGAGTACAACAATAACAAAACATTAATTGCACATGTGACTTAGCAAAAGCAATCATGCTTCAATATTTCGAGAAATTGACAAGTGGTTCTATCTTTATATGATAAAAAAGGATAAAAAGCAAAAACCACTAAGAAGTTTATTCAGAATAATACCGCACTCATGAAAAGCTTTCCACTAAGGTTGCGTAAGGAATCCTATTTCAATTAGTTTTTTTTTCTTAAAAAAAAATCATCGTGAATGACTTATAACATTTTTAACAAAATAGAATATGGAAAGTAAAGCAGAAGATGTATTTTCATGGTATTTTATATAATTTCTTTTTGAAGAAAGATGTATATAAGAGTTTAGGGATTAACTCATTTTATAATCATCTATTAATTGTTGTATTACCTTTTCAATGTGTTCGCCGTTTTCATGTGATCAAAGAATTGTATTTCTTGTGTAAATTTTTTCAAAAATAAAAAAGAACACGTACGTATTCACTTGTTTCTTAAAGTAGTTCATATGTATATATACCAAAAAGACGGAGTCACGAGCAGATAGAGCAGCAATGTCAGCACAGGAGACGACAGACCCACAAGCCTTCGTTACAAAAGCTTGGATATCATTGATGGCTTTGAAGGCTGCCGGTCGGAGCGTCAAGTTAGGCGGAGCATCTTTCTCGCTCGGGCCGCCGGCAGAACCATCAAGCAGTATTGACCCGTCACACCCCTGCACAATTCAAATCGAATATATTTATATATATATAGATTTGTATTTTCAATAAGGAAAGAAAATAAAAGAAAAAAAAAAAGAAAATTATATCTAGCTAATTAATTAAGACCTGGACAAAGCAATCATGGAAGTGAAGGCGGAGGAGCGCAGCTGCTAGGCCGATGTTATTCTTGATAGCTTGTTTTATGTAGTCCCTGACGAGGGGCTCTACTTGGGGGCAGGTTGACTTGTAAAAGGAGAAGGAGAGGCCGTTTACTATGGGAGGGTAATTATAAGCTGCCTCTGAAGGAGTACTGGCAATGAAGGATAAGAACAGAAGAAGCAGGATCACATAGGCTGAGGAGGAGGAGGAGGAGGAGGAGGAAGCCATTTGGAAAGAGTATGAGTTCGATCGTGCTTCCCACACTGCTTGTTCAAGTGTGGAAATACCTTCATTTATAGGCATTAATTGATGGGCTACAGGTTAAGATATTTGGTCGGCTTCAGATTTTCCACATCGAGCAGTTGAGATGTCAGATTAATTGTATGGTGGCTAAAAGCATCAAAGCCATCCATCAATGTTCTCATAATTCAACACTGTCGCGTAGGCTTGCCGGGTAATGTTTTTTGACTATCTTTTGATATGCGAATAAGTAGGTAAGTAGGTAGTTTGATGTGTAATATATGTGGCACAACATAATTCGTTTATCTTTAATATTTTCATCCATTTATCTTTAAATTAATATAAATGAAATAAATCATGGATGACTACTGGTTGTTCAAGTGATCAAGACATGAGGAAAGATATGTTTGGACGCGCAGAACTTTGATCCCAAATCTTATATGATAATACCTCATTTCTTAATTACCGTACTACCCCGAGAAAACACATTTTGATGTGTACTATAGCAAGAAAGAGACAAGGAGATCTCTTCAATTAAACACTTTTTGTTTTTGTTTTTGTTTTGAAGATCACAAATTTATTTAATTATTGATGTTGCTTGGGTAAACCCAACTGAGTCATCACCCTATATAGGCCCCATGAGATACCTTCTTATGTATGTTGAATCTGTGTTAAAGTCTAATATGAGTCTTCAAATTTCAAATATATATAACTTTTGACTTGAGATTTAGAATCAGGTTCTGTCTACGTCACATACACATAATTTGAAAATCTACGTTTGTTACCAGTGTAATCCTAACCGTCAATTTTCATCCCCAAATTTTGATGTTTATACCCTTTTAGGATCTTTTTACTATTTTTGGTAATTTTTATTTTTTTATATTTAGAGTAATTTTCATATTTCTGGTATTTTTTTAGAGAGGATTTGTCTTGATCCGCGTATTGATTTGAGTTAAGATCGTTAAGTTAATTATTTTCTTTTTTGGGTAAAAAATTATTTCCTTTCTTTACAAGATTAGAATTAAGATCTGTTAATTGTAATTATTGTAATTTCTTTCCTTATTTGATTCTTAGATTGTGGTCTATATAAGAGTCATGTTTAGATGATGAGGGATTAACCCCTCAAGTTTTAATAAAAAGTTTCCTTCTCGAAGGTTCCTCTTCTTATCCTCTCCTCAATTTTCCTTTTTGCATCATCCCGCAGAATAATTGCTATCCTGCCTGACATCAGTTGGTATCAGAGCGCGTGAATTAACAAATCCAATGGTGGGTCATCATGGTCGTAGTTGTAGTCGCAACAACAGGCAGACTTCGGTGGAGGAAGCTGAGAGCGTCCAAGATATAATGACGATTAAGGATTTATGGAGGCAAGTTACAGATTTAACGCAGCATATGATGGCATAGGATCTTGAAGATCGTGAGATTTCAAATTGTGGATCTGAGTCTTCATTTTAGAAATGAGAATCCATATCACCGGTGGGACTCACCTCAGAATCGTCGTAGACAAGAGGAGCCTGTTGGAGATTTCGGATTTCGATATCTGCCTGAATTTTTTGGTTCGTTTCCAGTAGAGGACTTCATTGATTGGATTAACGAGGTAGAGCGGATCTTCGACTATAAGCAAGTTCCAGATCAGGTGAAAATAAAGTTAATTGTCATCAAACTCAAAGGGTGAGCATCAGCATGGTGGGAATAGATACGGCGCTCTCGGGACAAACAAGGTAAACCTCAAATAACTATCTGGGAAGATATGAAGGAAAACCTGAAGGAACACTTCCTTCCCTTCACTTACACCCAAATTATGTTCCAGCGACTTCACTCATTAAGATAGGGTGCGAGATCAGTCAACGAATATGCAGAAGAGTTTTTCCATCTGGTGGCCCAAAATGACCTATTTGAGGAGGAGCAGCAGGTGGCACATTACTTAAGGGGTATGCGCTTGCAAGATACCCTCAATCTTCATTGACTCTCGATGGTGTCAGAGGCCTTTCAGTGTGCACTGGCGGCTAAAAAGTAACAAAATAGGAAACCAACGGGGAGAGGTGACCAGAACAATTGGCCAGCTCACCCTTAAAATTCTTGTCCCTCACAGCAGTAGCCACCGTAGCAGTCATCACGACGACCACCGCCGTGGTCACCATAGGTTTGCTCTAAAACCCCTATCAGATGTTATCAATGTGGTGAACAGGGACATATGACACACCAATGTAGGAAGCCCTCTTCTACTGATCTAAAGAGAAAAAACTTGCTGATCAAGGAAGAGGTGATAGAAGATATAACAACAATCGGTGATCTGATGTATGAAGCATCTGATGAAGTGATTTATGGCGATGGTAATGAGACTTTGGTTGTTCGTAAGAGTCTGCTGACTCCTAAGGGCAATTCGAGGGACAATTGGTTGAGAACCAATATTTTTCATACTACCTACACAATTGCGGATAAAGTCTACAAGATGATTATTGACAGCGACAGTTGTGAGAATGTAATATTCATAGAGGTTGTCCAGAAATTACAACTGAAGACAGACCATCATCCTAAACCCTACAAGTTATCTTGGCCGAATACAGAAAGTGAGGTAACAACAGACTGGTGATGCTTCATTTCCTTTTCAATTGGAAAATATTTTGATAGTGCTTGGTGTGATGTGGTGGTCATGGATACACATCATGTATTATTAGGGCGACCATGACAGTATGATAGCAGTGTTGTTCATGATGGGTGGAAGAATACCTATACCCTTAACGTCAACGGGGAAAAAATTATGTTGGTGCCATGGTAGGAAGGAACTGTTGGTGCATGTTGCACTAATAATGTGGTTTTAATGTATGACAAACAAGTTAAATTTAGATGTGATGTTTGTCTAACCTTTCTACTAAGTATGCAGGAGTTGACTGGTCTGAAGGACTTGACCCCAGGTTGAAATTCAACTAGGTCCGCGGTGCCTGATAGTTGGTGCGAATTCCAAATAGGTCTGCCAGACCTGATATCTAGTGGAAAGTCCGGTTGGGTCCACTGGACCTAGCAATCGGTCGAAATCCAGTTGGATCTGTGAACTTGATAACTGACGGGAAGACCTGGTGGGTCAAAAGTAAATCAAGTGACTGCAGTTGGTAAGTGGAGGTAAGCAACTGGAGGAGAGATCCAGTGAGGACATGTTCCCCGTTAAGGGAACTGTAGGCGTCGACCTAGTTTATGTCCATTTGGGAAACTTAAGTTGAGACCTTGACTAGATCCTGGTTTCAAGGAGACAAGATCTAATTACTGCTACTGTTTTATTATGTTGTGCTAACTTTATTTTGCAAGGTAAATATATTTTCTATTGCCTGGACTAACCTTTTTGCAAGGAAGAAGCTGTTGAAGAAAAGGAGAGTTCGGGTGCCCAGAAGGGATCCAGGCGCCCAGAGTTCGGACGGAGCTAGTCCGAGCGCTCGGATGAGACTCACCCGAGCGAGTGTTGTGGGCACCCGGGCAGTTCAGGCGTCCGGAGTTTGTTCAAACGTCCGAATCCAAAAATTCATCCAAAAGCTGATGTGGAGTGCGTCGACTGGCCGAGCCACGTGATCCAGGTGCTTGGAGGGGGCGTCTGGAGGGGTTCCAGGCACCTGGAATGGGCATATATAAAGACCTTTGACTAGGACCTTTACAACAACAACTACTACAAGTTTTTCTCTTGTGTGCTGATTCGAAAAAGCTCCGACGACACCAAAAGGTTGCTCCGAAGGTTGAAGAACGAAAGATCCTTATTTCCTTTCTATTTGTCGGTAATGATTTTAGTTCTTGTACTCAAAATGTGTAACACCTTTTTCGAATTGATAATGATTGTCTAACGAAAGCAATCGACGATCACGAGCTTTAGAGTAGGAGTCGTCGAAGGATTTGAACCAAGTAAAATTTTGCTTGTGTTAGCATTGTCTTTTGTTTTCCTTTTCATTGCGTACTTGTTTTTAATTCATAATTTTTTGAAGAACGCTACTCACCCGCCCCCCCAAACATCTTTCTGATCCTATAGGAACTACTCCAGTTTCGATAGCTAAAAATACTAATATGCTTTATATATCCAGGTTTTTAGATGAAGTAAAGCAAGGAGTTGTATATGCTTTGCTACCATGACAAAGCATAGCTCTAACCATGACTGCAAAGTTACCAACCGAAGTACAGCAACTGCTAGCAGATTTTGATGAGCTGATGCTGGAGGATCTTCCTTTTGGGCTACTACCGATGCGTGAAATTCAACATCAGATTGACCTTGTTCCCGGATCGAGTTTGCCTAATCGGCCAGCTTATCGCCTTAGCCCTAAAGAAGCAGAAGAATTGCAACATTAAGTGGTGGAGTTGCTAGAAAAGGGACACATTCGAGAGAGCACGAGCCCTTGTACAGTTCCTTCCCTACTAGTACCGAAGAAAGATGACTAGTGGCGTATGTGTGTCGATAGCAGAGCTATCAACAAGATTACAGTGAAGTACAAGTTTCCAATTCTCCACTTGGATGACATGTTGGATCAACTATCCGATTCTAAGGTCTTCTAAAAAATTGACCTTAAAAGCAGATACCACTAGATCAGAATAAGGCCTGGTGATGAATGGAAGACGACATTCAAGATGCAACATAGGGTATATGAGTGGATGGTTATACCTTTTGGATTGTCCAATGCTCCTAGTACCTTTATGAGGTTTATGCATCAAATCTCGTGGCCCTTTATGGGAAAGTTTGTGGTGATATACTTTGACGACATCCTCGTTTATAGTCTGACATGGACATCACACTTCGATTATCTCCGTGCTATCTTTGAAAAGCTGAAAACAGAATGTTTATTTGTAAACAAGAAGAAGTGCTCTTTCTTTACTACATCGGTAGCTTTCTTCAATTTTATTGTGTCTACTGATGGTGTACATGTAGATCAAATAAAGATAGATGCAGTCCTGGAGTGGCCTCAACCGAGGACCTTGCACGATGTTAGAAGTTTCCGTGGCTTAGCTTCTTTTTACAACCAGTTCATCAAAAATTTTAGCACTCTGATTACTCCTATCACGAAGTGTCCCAAGGGAAGGGATTTCAAGTGGTCTGAAGAAGCAGAGGCTAGCTTTCAACTGGTCAAACAAAGGATGACCGAAGCACTAGTTCTGGCCCTTCCTAATTTTGACAGAATATTCGAAGTCAACTGTAATGCATCCAGCGTAGGTATCGGGGGTGCTTTGAGTCAATCTGGGCGACCAGTTGCTTTCTTCAACGAGAAGCTCTCTGGGTCCAAGAAAAATTATTCTACCTATGACTTGGAGTTTTATGTCATCGTGCAATCCTTGAAGCATTGACGACACTACCTAGTATAGAAGGAATTCATCATGTTCACTGATCATGAAGCATTAGAGTATATCAATGGTCAACACAAGCTGAGCAAGCACATGCCAAGTGGGTGACTTATTTACAAGAATTCACCTTTACACTAAGGCACCAAGCGGGAAGTCTGAACTGTATCATACATGTCAACATAGATTTTGTATTAGGATTATCCCACACCTAATGAACGTCAGACTCAATTTTTGTGGTTGTTGACAGATTCTCAAAGATGACACATTTTGTAGCTTGCAAGAAGACTATGGATGCTACTCGGATTGCCTATCTTTACTTTAAAGAGATCATGCATTTACATGGTGTTTCTCGATCCATGACTTCAGATCGAGATACCAAATTCATCAGTCACTTCTGGAAGAGTTCATGGGGGGAATTGGAGGCATAGTTAAACTTTAACAGTGCTTACCATCCTCAGATGGATGGTCAAACCGAGGTGGCGAACCAGAGTCTGGGTAATCTTCTGAGATGCCTTTCAGGAACTAAACCAAAGCAGTGGGACATGGCGTTATCAGAAGCAGAGTTTGCCTACAACAGATCGAAAAATAGGACCATGGGATTGAGTCCTTTTGAAATTGTCTATGGCCATAATCCATCAAGAGTTCTATACTTAGCCCCTGTTCCATGTGGAGGATGAATCAGTCTTAAAGTAGATGAGATGACAGAGCATCTTCGAGTTATTCATGAGCAAGTGAAACTGACAATTATGGAAATCAATACTAAATATAAGGCTCGGGTCGATCATCATCATTGACAGGTACTTTTTGAGATTATAAATTTTGTCTAGGCTATATTGACTCGTGATCATTTCCCTATTGGAGAATATAATAAGTTAAAGGATCAAAAAATCGGACCATGCGAGATATTACAGAAGATTAATGGCAATGCCTACAGGTTGTACCTTTCTAGTCATCCAAAGACTTCTGATGTCTTCAATGTGAAGCACCTAACTCCTTATTCGACGATTGCTAATAAAATTAATCTGAGCTCGAGGGTGAGTTCTTTTCAAGCCGGGGTGACTAATGCAAACCCAACCCTTGTTGAAGTCCAATACGAGTCTTCAAACTTCAAACGAGCATAACTTTTGACTCGGGACTCAGAATTAGGTTCTATCTGTTGTCATGCGCGCAGAATTCAAAAACCTACATTTGTTACCAGTGTAAAACCTACATTTGTTACCAGTGTAACCTTAACCTTCAATTTTCAACCCCAAATTCTAATATTTAAACCTTTTTAGGGCCTTTTTTTACTATTTTTGGTAATTTTTATTTTTTGAGTATTTAGGATAATTTTTATATTTCTAGTATTTTTTTAAAGAGGAATTGTCTTGATCCGCATCTTGATTTGAGTTAAGATCGTTAAGTTAATTACTTTACTTTTCGGATAAAAATATATTTTCTTTCTTTACAAAATTAGAATTAAGATCCATTAATTGTAATTATTGTAATTTCTTTCTTTATTTGAGTCTTAGGTTGTGGTCTATATAAGAGTCATGTTTAGATGCTGAGAGATTAACCCTTCAAGTTTTAATAAAAAGTTTTCTTCTTGAAAGTTTCTCTTCTTGTCTTCTCCTCAATTTTCCTTTTCGCATCAGCCCGTAGGATAATCGCTATCCTGCCCGGCATCACCTTTCATAACCACCTAGCTCCATTGGCCTACTCACGGTCATAGTGGTTCCTATATGACGAAGGATCCCTCTAACCTCAACCTCTGACAGTCTCTAACGTGAAATCGACCCAACAAGGCTGCCTATAAACCTCGAGAGCGACATTGGGCTAATGATTAGATAGTGTCAAAAGTATGACTCAATGGTTGTCGCCCTTACCGTAACCTCTTGCTTGTGTGGCTGGCCAGCAGGTGGTGCTTTACTCATGCGGTCGTCCACGCGGCTTACCATTGGATAACTTACATAGACCATCCACCATCGTGCCTATATAAGGTTTCGTGAAAGTAAGTGAATGTATGGTTTTTTTCTTTCATGCAAAGGCAACTTTTATATTTATTTTTTTATCTTACTAATTATATTATTGATACGGTGCATAAAGGTGGGCCCGATAAGGCTAGACAGTCAAAAGTTAAGGGAACATGACAGTTAAGAGCAGTCAATAGTTAAGGGGATGTGACAGTTAAAAATCAAGAAAACGTGACCGTCAACAGTCAATAGAAAGAGGGAGTTAGATCGACTCACATTATCAGCCATATAATTTCTGGTAGGGCGTAAGCAGGGTAGGCCCCCTAAATCTGAGACATAAGATGGAGCTCGTACTCTTCCAGACCCCGCTTTATCACCCGAGCTTGGTCGAGCGAGGATCTAAAAATCTTATTCATAGTTAGCTCTTGTGGCTGGCAGTAGAATAAGTTCTACTCGGCTCACACGCGCAATGACTTGTGAGTACGACCGCGATGGGATCTCGCGAGAGGGGAAATCATGGAACACTAATAGAAAGAAAGAACTAAAAGACTATAGAAGAGCTCTTATATATAAGGGAAGTAAAAGAAAAATGAAGCAATAAATGGGCCGAGTCACTTGAACTTTGAAAAAGCATCATCAGGTATTTTTTTGGTGACCCGATGATGGTCCAGCAAATCCTCAGGAGGGTCAGAGGAGAGATACCCTCCCTCTTGGGGTTGTTGGACTGCGCCTACTGCTCCATAGGCGAGCGACTGGATGAAACGATCTCCCACTTGGGAGTCCAACTCCGAAGAACGAAGGTACTCTGCTCGACTGGCCAGAAAACGATCACTTTCTCTTGCTTTATAAATTTCCAAGGACTGGGCTGAGTGGGATAGTGCAGACCGAGCTTGAGATATCCATCTATAAGGAGCCCAGCTTGGTAGCTTGAGACTCCAAATACCGTCGATGATCCATGAGGAGTATGTCGTTGGAGTTAAGCTCATTAGTCAAATGGTTCATCTCCTACTTATGCATGACCTTGCAGGTATCCAGGGCTACAGTCGACTGAGCCAACTCTGACAAGACCTTCTTCTTGAGGGGCATCTCCTCTTGATACTTAGCATCAGCCGATTGATAGAGGACTTCCAATTTTTTTCTTGTCATCCCATAGCTGATTGGCCTCTAGTAAGGCCTCACTTATGATTTGTTCCCGGGATGCATTTAACTTTTTAAAGACTCCACCTCCGCCTTTAGTTGGCGCACGACAGGAGGGGAGTTAGGAGGATGAGACTCTAGGTTGTCAATACGATCCTTCAAGATCTTATTTTGTAGATACATGTCTAGGGACGTCTGACTCAAGTGTAGCACCTCGGCACAAACTTAGATATATAAAAGGATAGTCAGAATTGAAAGAAAGGAGAAATAAAGAAGGCAAAGACTTACTGTAATAGTATTTTCAGTGAACAAATCCACTTGAGCGGGCACTGGGATGGAATCTATCTGCTCCATAGACTTCATCCAAGTAGTTGCTAGTTTCTCCCATAGCAGGATAGTACCAACATGGATAGAGGGGTCGTGATGCAATATCCGCTCTGAAGGCATAGAAGCGTGGAAACGGAATGATCGGAACTTGGATGGTCCAGGAGTGGTCCTATTGGGGCAGGTCGAGTGGAAGTAGATGGTTGAGGGGTAGATTGCCACTCTGAATCGATCTCTTCTTTAATGATAAGTGTTTTCCCTCGGTCAACCCCTGGTCAGGCTTCTGGAGGAATAGTAGGATCGCTAGGGACTTGTGGCTCTGGAACGGAAGATGGAGCTGACCTAGATATCTGGGTCGTAGTGGAGGCCTCGGCTACCGGGTGGGACTTAGCAGGTCTGCACCTCGGTCGATACGAAAGTGGTTGCTCGTCTGAATCTGACCCCTCTTCTGGAGTCAGGGGGCGACGAGTGGGAGGAACAGTATGAGTCCTCCGAGTAGGCTCAGGAACAGAGCGGACAGGCGGCGTCACTTGAGGGGCGGCAGGATGAGAGACAATATCTATGGTCATCTCGGGAGTAGTCGGAATGGAATGCGAAAGGCCTCGCCTGCTTAAGATTATGTGTCCTCGGCGATTTATTTTCAAAGCGCGTAGTGGGAGGGTCTGATCAAAGACTCTCGGGCAAGAGTGTCCGCTGCGGCAAAGCAAGGGTCAGAATAAGAAGGCAAAAGAAGGTCAGGGAAAGGGTAATGCTTACCTAGAGAATGCGGTAGCTTTGAAGGGGCGACGTTCAGCCTAAATAGATACAACACATCTTCCATTAGTAGCACGAGCAGATTGAAGCGCCAGCTCGCTAGTTGCATTGATGCCTCTATAAAAGTGGGGTCTGCACGATAGTCTCCCAGGTAAGGCGCCAAAGGAAGGGATGATCGTCGCTTGGTAGGCCAGTCTACAGTGGAGGGAAAGCGAAGGAAAAAATACTTCTCTTTCCACTCCGACTTTGAAGAGGATAGGGGAGCAAAATGGGTAGTTCGGGTATGAGCTTGGAAGTGAAAAAGACCCTCACTATGACATCGAGGGATAAGGAGGCAGTGAAAGAGGCGAGGGGTCCAACGGATGTCACACAAATTGTAAAGGAGAATGAACTTGCACAGAATCCGCATGGAATTAGGAGTAAACTGACAAAGGGGAATGCGGAAGTAGCGACTCACGTCGGAGAAGAAGGGGTGGATAGGAAAATGAAGACCGGCTACAATTTATTTTTTGAAAAATGTCACATAACCCTGAGGAGGTTGGAAGAGTCGATGAACCTTAGAGGGTAGATGATATGCATAGCCGTGGACACTTTGTATGCGAAGCAGAGATCATCCAGATCTACACTGCTGAAGGTTGAGACTCCGGGAGAGTACCTAGGCATTGAGGGATCCATGAAGAAGTTACAAAAGGAAGAAGAAAAGGCAAAAGCACGGAAGATATGAGAGAAAAGAAGATGACTCTAGCTATCAGTGAGGAGTCCAAAGGGGAAATCGAGCAGACTATTTATAGTTGTTAGGGGAGGGCGCTCGAAAGAATGCCTCGACATCAGCGCCAATCATGCAATCTGTAGACGAGGTAGGTGGCATCAGGCATAGGCATAGAAGTGATGTTGGTCGTTGGATCATCTTGGAATATCGTGTAGGAGTAGTCTTGTCAGAAAAAGCTTGATCAAAGGACAAGTGGTAAAAAAGGAGTGGAAGTCTTTATGACATCGAAAACAGATGATGTTGCAGAAATCCTCGCCTGGGCAGGCGATATGACTCTGGAATCACTGTGACCCGCGATCGAGCGGGTAGTTGGTATGGATACGGGGTGACCTTTCTTTCAACAATGCCTGCCCGAGCGATAAGCCGACCAGGTATCCACGAAGGGGTTGGACACTTAACCTATCACTTAGCCGTATAAGGGGAAATGTCAAAGGGTCCTGAGTGAACCCAGTAGACACTTAGGCACAACATTGCATGCTAATAGCATGTTCACTTACACAAACATCTTCGATAAACTTCAAGTTCAAAAGCTAAAGGGAGGTTTAGAACCTTACATCATTGTTCAGAATAAAAGAAGGCATGTTACAAGACAGCACAGATTATTCAAAAACGGGGGAGACTTCTTCGGGGAGCTCATTGAGAAGACAGGTCCGGTCTAGGAAGTCTTCAGGAGGAGTCAACCGGAGCAAACCTTTCTCTTGTAGTTGCACCAAAGCACCTTCGCCACCATAACACAGCATCTGGTCAATGAGATGACCTACCTTAGCCCCAAAATTCGTGGAAGCTAAGAAGAAGGCCTTGTGCGCTGCGAGGCGAGAGTCCTCCCCAGCCCGATAGTCCTTTAGCTCTTCCTGGGCCTTGTGTGTGTCGTCCCATTTCCTAGCCAACTCCTGGCAAGCAGTCGTTGTCTCCGCCTTTGCCATTGAAAGCTCCGCTTGCACAGACTTGAGAGTAGCTTGAGTCACATCCAGTTGCTTCTGAATGGCAGCCTCTTGATCGGTGCTGATAGATAGATTTGCCGTTTTAGCCGCTAGGTCTGTCCGTAAGAAGGCATGTGTTTTTTGGAGGTCCTGCAGTTGTGAGGAGAGGTTGGTATACTCTGTGTCCCTCGCCTCCAAGTCGGTCAAGATTTGAACACACCTCAGGCCCTCAGACTTAAGCTTGGACTCACTGGTCTTTAAGGTGACCTTCAGGGACTTCACTTTCTCAGACTCTGTATGGGCTAGGTCCCGGGCAGTTCGGGTTTGGTTCTCCACCATCTATAGGTGGCATTGAATCAGGCTCTCATGGTTCGTTAGATCAAAAGCATGACCCGCGGTCGCAGGAGACACCAATTCCTAAATTAGAGCCCTCAAGGACTCATTCTCCCGATACAGACCGACCACATACTGGGAAAGGCTCAGCCTCATAACACAAGTTTGTAAAGAACGCAGGTTTAGTGATGTCTGGAGGACATTGAGAGGAAGCAGATAAGACTTACTGATACTATTCGTTAGGAGAACTGGTCGGCTAAGTCCAGTTGGAGATATTTCAAAATCTAGTCGGCGGTGTTGCAGACATGACTTCTGCAGGTAAAGGAAAATACCTTAATTAGTGAATACATGAAAGGAGAGTTATTTGATCTTACCAAAAGGTGTAATCAGAGACGTCTGGATGGGGCTCAGCCCGAAGGTGTACAACACGCTTTCCTACAGCAAGAAAGAGAGTCAGAGTTACACCCCATCCAATTTCCCAAAAGCTGTGAAACAATCTGGCTGGTGCTGATGGTCACTTAATTCAAAAGGTGAGGGAAGATTGGGATGCCATTCAACAGGCCAAGTCACAGACTCAGACAACTGTATATAGAAGAAATGGGACTTCCAATCTTTATTGGAAAAAGACATGTCTTCGAAGAACTTATACTCGGTCCTAAATTGTACCATAAAAACACCCGGCTATGATCGTTTGAGGGAATAGAAATGATGAAAAAGTTGAGGAGTAAAAGGAATATCATACAGACAACACAAAATTACCATTCCGCACATGACACGGAAGACATTGGGGATGAACTGAGATAAAGGGATACCAAAATATCAACTCAACGATGAAAAGAAGGAAGGGATAGGAAAATGCAGACCTCAAAGAAGCTGCTGGTCCTTGAAGAAAGTTACGAAGCCGGGGAGAAAAGGATAAGGATGGTCGTCAGGCCCAGGAAGGCAAAGCTTGTATGCTTCAAAAAGCTGCAAGCTAGAGTGTACCAACTTAAGGTCACTCCTATTAAAATCGGAATGGAAGTATGCATACCAGGGGACTATCGTTTCTCCGGCCATTACCAAATTAAAAAACACAGGAACAAAAGATGAGGGAGAAGAGGCACTTACAAAGGAGATGCACGAAGGACAAGCAGGAACAAGCGGAGAAAGATAGGTCCAAGGAAGAGGAAGCACCAATGAACAATCGCTTGAGACCTTTAGGATTTTTAAACCAAAACCTTTAAGAGACATAGGGATTCAAGCTGGGCAATCGAAATAGCATGACACACGGTAGCCGTCATATCAAGGGAAGAGAAGTACCATCGGGTCGTGTGCAGAAACTGTGCATCAGGCGTCATATCAAAGGGAGTGAGGCACGTGATGATTTTCTATGAAAGTATATTTATGATGGAAAGGACAGGGAAATCATAGTACTGATATGGGAGCATTGGCACCATGCCTCAGTGAGACCGTGCTTCGAGGAGCGAAAATTTCATGCGGCTACCTCGGGTAAAGGAATAGAAGGCGGCTGGAGTCGTTGATCAGAATTTGGCGCCTCACCCCAACCTTGGAATCAAAGAAAGATTCGAATTTGGTCAAGGCCTAATTGCGAGGTAGTGAGGTAGGAGTCATAATCGCAGATTGCTTCAAGGGTCGTAGAGGTTAGGTCCACAGGCTCATTTCCCTTGATCATCAACGACCTCTCGATCGACGTTCCAAACTCTCGCCCCAGCGCGAGTTATAAGTAAGCATGCTTTCACGACCAACGACCTCTTGGTCGACGTTCTAGACTCTCGCTCCAGTGCAAATTATAAGTGACGATGCTCTCACGACCAACGACCTCTCGGTCAGTATTTTATTGCTCCAGCGTGAGTTATAAGTGAGCATGCTCTCGCGAACAACGACCTTTCGGTCGGTATTCCAGATTCTTGCCTCAGCGCGAGTTATAAGCGAGCATGCTCTTACGATCAACGACCTCTCGGTCGGTGTCCTAGACTCTTGCCCCAGTGCGAGTGATAAGCGAGTATGCTCTCGCGACCAACGACCTCTCGGTCAGTGTAACGCCCCTATTTTTTTTTGGAAAACAAATCATATATATCTACAAACTTAAATCAACATCGTCGACATGAAAGAAATTACTGAATTCTTAACATGAGTTTTTGAATTTATTTGCAAACAAACAACTACTAGACTATGCAGAAAGGTAAACTAAAGTAGGTCTTCTGGTTGTGCCTCCAATACCCCAAGCTGAATTACTAGTCATTGCCTTCTGTCTCATTCATCTCATTTCCTGAAAAAAAAATATAACTGTGAGTCGAGCGACCCTGCACGTTCAAAACCATGTTATGCAATAGTTAGCGTCTATCATCTAGTGTACTATAGGATGCCCAGACTAGGTAACTTAGGACTTACCTACTGGGACATTATGGATATGAGCATAGGCGTCGACATAGGCATACGAGCATAATCATAAGCATAAACATGTAATTAAACTAAGCATGAAATAGACATGATAATGAGCATGTATATAAACATAGGCATAATCATACTTGTATGGTATAAACGTACATACTATGGATGAACGGAAACTTAAACATAAGCATGTAAATTAACTAAGCATGATCACACGTACATCTTATGGATGAACAAAAACATAAGTATAAGCATGAAAATAACTAGGCATGAGAATCAACATAATCACATAGGGTTAGTGAGCTCCCGGGCTAAGGTCACCGGTCACACTAAACTACATAGTTTGGTGAGCTCTCAGGCTAAGGACACCGGTCACACTCAACTGCCAAAGGTTTGGTGAGCTCTCGGGCTATGGTCATCGGTCACACTCGACCACATAGTTTTGGTGAGCTCCCGGGCTGAGGACACCTGTCACACTCGACCACGTAGATTTAGTGAACTCCCGGGCTGAGGACACCGGTCACACTCGACCACGTAGATTTGATGAGCTCCCGGGCTGAGGACACCGGTCACACTCGACCACGTAGATTTGATGAGCTCCCGGGCTAAGGACACCGGTCACACTCAACTGCATAATTACATAAACATAGACATAAACTTAATCATGCACTTAACATAAACTTGATCACTACATAACATGGACATAAGCTTAATTCTTAACCTAGCAAGCAAATTCATAACATAAGCTTAAACGTAGACTTGTACCTCAACATAGCATGAGCATATATAGCAACTTAGACATGACATAATCGTAAACCTAAATATATGCATGAAATTCATATCATAAGTTAAGCCTAAACTTATATATCAAGAATTGGCTACTTCTACCTAACAACAAGTGTGGAAGCATTAATTCGTACATGAAATCTCCTAAGAACCAAGGGGATTCATTTATCTTAAAGCTAATTCTAACAAACTATATTCTGATTTTTAATTCCGTTGGTTAAATTAAGAGGAAGGGTTTGCCATTTCATTCAAATTATCCATAAATCATCTTGGTCCCATTATAAAATAAAGAAATGAATTTGTAGGATCATACGTAATCTAGTCATAAAAATTCATTTATATCATAAGACAAATAGGATGTGTAGATAAGTTTCCACCATTATATATGCAAGTATCTCCTTAAGCGTGCAAAAATGTTGCTTTATGGAAATCAAAAGTAACCTACTACTGCATGGCTCCATTGCATGAACATGGCAACAATTAATAGCAAATGTCATGACATCTCTTGTATAAATAATTTTCAACCAAATAAATTTCTCTTAACTTCAGAAGGGAAAAACCCGTCAGCAAGTTATAGTGAAGCAAGTTATAGTGAAACACCTTAACTCAAGAATCGAACATAGAGACATGACTAAAAATTAAGATGATTGCACTTATAGTTGCTGCATGTAGGAATTAAAACCACCTAAACTAAACTCTATCAAATCTGAAATCCGCATCAATACAATAATTTAGAGCACAAGAAAAGAATCTAAACTATGGGATTATCTTCCTAAAACAGTAAAGATTATTAGAAGTCATAGGATCAGAATTCCACAAGATATAAGAACTAAATAAAGCATTACACAAGTAGAGAACGCGCCTTTAATTTTCTTAGCTATCGGCCCTCCCGTCTTTGTCTTCTCTTGGAGCTCTAGAATCGACGGAGAATAATGAAGAAGGTGGAGCTTCCTAGGGCCGGCCAATCCAAATCCGAAAATGATGCTTTTGAAGGTAGAGGTTTTATAGAGATGGAAGATTAGGACTTTATCTATATTCTATTAATTACGTTATATAAATTTTATTATAAAATTTATAAAAATACATATCCATATATATTTCCTATATTATAATATTATAATTTCATAGTTATTATCTACCAGTACGTTGATCTTTTCTTCTTCTTTTATATATATATATATAAAGATTAAATCTATATATAATAGCATTTAATTTACCTATACGTTTCTTATATAAATTATATATTTTATATTATAATATGTCAACTATTTTTAGATGGATATATATATATATATCTTATTATTTGATTAATCTAAATTCTCTAGTTGTAGGCTAACTCAATTATATAAATTCTTAATTAAATTAAATGAACCCTTTTAATTAAACCATTGAGTTCTCGGATACTACAGTCAGTGTTCCAAACTCTCGTCTTAGCACGAGTTATAAACGAGCATGCTCTCGGGTACAACGACCTCTCAGTCGGCGTCCCAGACTTTTGCCCCAGCGCGAGTTATAAGCGAGTATACTCTCGCGACCAACGACCTCTCGATCGGTGTTCCAGACTCTCTCCCCCGCACGAGTTATAAGTGAGCACGCTCTACGACCAACGACCTCTTAGTTGGTATTCTAGACTCTCGCCCCAGCGCGAGTTATAAGCGAGCGTGCTCTCGTGACCAACGACATCTCGGTCGACGTTCCAGACTCTCTCCCCAGCGCTAGTTATAAGTGAGCATATTCTCACGACCAACGACCTCTTGGTCGGCCTCCCAGACTCTCGCCCCAGCGAGAGTTATAAGCGAGCATGCTCTCACGACCAATGACCTCTCAGTTGGTATTCCAGACTCTTGTCCCAGCGCGAGTTATAAGCGAGCATGCTCTCGCGACAAACGACCTCTTGGTCGGCATTCCAGACTCTCACTCCAATGCGAGTTATAAGTGAGCATATTCTCACGATCAATGACCTCTCGGTCGGCTTTTCCATACTCTCGCCCCAGTGAGAGTTATAAGTGAGTATGCTCTCACGACCAATGGTCTCTCAGTCGGCTTTCCAGACTCTCGCCCTAGCACGAGTTATAAGTGAGCATGCTCTCACAACCAATGACCTCTCGGTCGACTTTCCAGACCTTCGTCCCAGCGTGAGTTATAAGCGAGTATGCTCTCACAACCAACGACCTCTCGGTCGGGCTACTGACTTCCACCCCGGCATAAGGTATGAGCTAGCACTGCTCTTGCAAACACTTGTCAACAGCATGAGCGTTGGATCGTCTTCATCTGCTCCAACATCGTCAGGCCAATGGCAATACTATGACTAGCCACCTTCACTGGGTCGATAGCAGCACAGTGACAAGGATACTGGTTTCAGTCTTGGCAAAGATATTCAGCTACATGCCAGTCTCTTGTACGTAGGTGGAGTCACAAGCATGCTAGGGTTTAGTCAGTCATACTTGAGCTTCCTTCGACTAGACTTGGAGGGGAGGCTTGTGATACAGTGCATAAAAGTGAGACCCGATAAGGTCAGGCAGTCAAAAGTCAAGGGGACGTGACAGTCAAGGACAGCCAATAGTCAAGGGGACATGACAGTCAAAAGTCAAAGGGATGTGTCAGTCAATAGTCAGGAAAAAGAGGGAGTTAGACAGCTCACGTCATCAGCCGTATAATTCCTGGTCGGACGCAGGCAGGATGGGTCCTCCAGATCTGAGATACAAGATGGAGCTCGTACTCTTCCTGACATGTCCTCGACTTATCGGACTTCCCTGACTATTGACGTGAGCTGTGTAAACAGGCCTGATACTTTAACTAAGACAACTCCCGGCCGACCATTCAGCTATCAAGGCGTGAAGGATGGGTCCCTCGCCACAGTCTCTCAGATGCGGATAAAGCCCGGACGGGTTGCTACGGCTCATTCTCCTCATCAAGACTCAAGTCGGGCGGTAGATTTGAACGATCATCCAGAGCTGTCTGTAGCTAACCCTGGGCGGGATGGAAAGCACTAAGTGACAACAATGTCAGGGAATCATAACCTTCTGTCAGAGAATAACTGCCATACGTCGGGAAATATTCTAGTGGTCTGCTATCACCTGCGAATGGAACCTTCCTTCCACCAATAGGAGGTCACCGTACATCCTCGCTCATCTGACAGGCCCTGACACCCGACATTTTCTGACAACATGCAGGTTCTGAAAGTACGCAATGTCATATAAAAAGGGAGGCCCTCTTCTTTAACCAGGTACGCGCACATATGCACTCGTCTTCAATAGTTTTTTTTCCATCGTACACTGTTTTCTGGGAAAAAAGGACCCGACTTGAGCATCGGAGGGACTGCGCCGAGGACTTTTTCCCTAATTTCTAACCTCTAACGTTCTGAGTACTTGTCTGAGTGTGTGCAGAGTTCGCTTACTACCAGTTCTCGTACTATAGATTAGGGAGTTCCATGTGGGGGTGACCTTTTCGGACGTGCATATACTGGGTGCGTCAAAGTCGCCTCTCCGTCAATATCAGCATTATCTCTACCGACCTCTATCTGATTCAGATTCTGAACAGGATCAATTATAATGATTAAAATGGTTTTTTTTGTCATTTGTGTGAGTTTTATTGCTATTGAAGATGCTATGGATGAAAAATTAAAATTTTTGAAATTGTACACGTTGTTCCTCTTTTGTGTAAATTATTTTAATTTGCAGCTTTATTTTGGAATGGTAAATGTTGCTCTATTTGTGTAAGTTGTTTTACATTATTATTTTATTTTAATATTTTTCATTGTAGTAAGTTAAATTATTATTATTATTATTTTTAAAAAATTAGAATATATGTGTCTAAATAGAAACCGTTATTATTTCGTATATGTATATTTATATCAATGAGTATATATTTTTTATAATTAATTATCTAAAAAAAATTTACCCCTCTCTCATACTCCATCCCTACTTCGAGATTTGTCACTTTCTTGCTTGTATTTGCAAGACCTTTGCTGCAATTCATTGTTGATTTGATCATTGGAGGGGTCACACAGGCAACGTTAACCCTCGACTAACATGCTTTGATTCACAGGACTCTGACAACGAATACATTGGAGAGTCCATGACACTACAATTCCATAGGAAGAGGGAGGCAAGGAGCCCGAATGGTTGAAAAAAACATTATCGATTATAATGGATTCCATGTTGGCGGTGAGTAACAATATCACAGTAAAAGAAAAATAAAGTTATGCAATATTGGCAGTGCAAAATTTTGGAATCACCTTTGATCAAGAGGTTGGTCCACATCCATGGCCAACTTGTGTAGCAAGATTTTGGGGTGGCTAATATAAAGTTGTTGGAGTGGTTCGCAGCAGAAAAGCATGGTGCAGCCAATGCTTATAAGTTTTTCCAACCGTGACTGGCAGTACTTTGGGCGTCGGTTGTCTAGATGGCCGGGCTACGGCTCAAGCATCGGTTTACCTTTTGGTCCTTGCTCATTGACGATTGCAAACAACGGATAGGCTGTCTTATACTCTTATGTCCCTGACAAGCAGGGCTCACTATGCCTTCAATGCCCCATCACAAGGTAGCTGTGGGACAAAGTTCGATGTCTGACCAGCTATCTACATGGTAGGTAGTTTGATCCGAGCATTCCTGAGTCAATATCGAAATAAAGGAAGGTTGATGAAAGCATGTTACTAAGCCGCGACTTGTGTGATTTTTCTTGTAAGACAGCTCGAAACTGATCTCGCTTTTAGTATGAGAAGCCTTGAATTAAGAGAATGTTTTTCAAAATCTAGACTCATGTCTATCATTTATACACATCTAGTACTTAAAACTTTTTTGATCTATATATTTTTACCATTCCCCAAAAAAAATTATGCGAAAGAAAGATTTCATAAAAAAAAAACAATCTCTTAAACAATAAAAGGTAAGAAAATAAATAAATAATAAACTAAATTACTTTTCCCACCTCTTCTAACAGTCCACCCCCTCTCTCTTCTCTATTAAATGACCTTTTAACTCCTCTTTCTTAAAATAACAAGTTTTTTTTTCTAATTTTATTTACTACTTTAGTTTTATTTTTTTTAATAAATTTTGTTTATTATTTTTTCATCAATTTTTTTTATTTTTTATCCATATTTTACTTTTAAATTTTTTTATAAATAATAACTCCTAATATTTACTATTAAAAAAAAAGATTACAAGAGATCTAATCCTCTATTCCAATATCAACTGTCTCTGTTCCCACTCGTTGCCTTAGTCCACCGTCGGTAGTACCACCGACGACCTTCGATTGCCGCCTCGATTAAAATTATATCCTATGGGGAAGGTGAACGTAGTGAGGTCGCATCGACGTGATCAGCATCGGAATTTGGCCGGATCTGAGCAGACTTTCCTTCACCTCGATCTGAGTCCCTGCTCAGATTCGGCCAAATTCCGATGTCGATCATGTCGATGGCAATCCCCCTCAGTTTACTTTCCCCTTGGGGTATAGTTCTGGTCGGGGCGACGACCAGAGACCATCAGAAGTGGCCTGGAGGCAACGAGTGGAACACGGAGAGAGAGAAAATTGGGGACATAGAATCCGATTTCATATTATAAATATAAAAATATTATGATATTCTTGGCGAAAAATATTTAATTAAAAATAAAAATAAACAAAAATAAATGGAATAAAAAATAATATAAAGATAAATAATAGGATGGAGCTGGAAGAGAGTGTGTGAAATGTAAAAATCTATACCTAAAAAATAAATAAAATATTACAAATATATAATAAAAAATCATTTAAAAAGAAAAAAATTGATAAAAACTGATTAAAAAATAAAACTGTTAAAAAAAAATTTGATAAAAAAATTGATTAAAAAGAAATAAAAATTTGTAAAAAAAAGTGGACACTTGATAAGGGGTATAAAGGTAAAAAAAAAAAAAGGTGGGGTCGGGAGGTGAGGGTGTCAGGAGGTGGAAAAGCAGGTCTCATAAATAAATATAGTTCTTTTAGATAAGTGAAAATAAAATCGAGACTATTAGGTTAAAATTGAACTAGTTAGTTTAATCAAGAGCTTCATCATCTCTGTTTGACAACTGAAATGGATTTTCGAAACACCTATCTTTTTTTTTAGATTTTTTCTGTTGCTAAAAAAATACTTGCCCACTGACATACAGGATACCTGGGCTCTTTAAATATGTTCATGTTCCCGTGACAAAAATACTTAGCCTGCATTGGACCCCACACAACTTTTAAGATTTTCTAAATGCCATCAACAAGATTCGTCTTAATAAAATACATTGAATCCATCATTTCAGACACTTTCTAAACAAAATTGAGGCAACTGAATATAATGCAAAACCACTTTAATTATTGCCGATTCAAAAGACAAGACTTTTTAGTCTCCGTTCTAGAAGCACTAAACCAAACACCTCGTGTGCATTTGAGAACAAACTCTCACCAAGAGAAGGAAAAAAAAATAGAAATCTATCAAAAAAAAAGAATATATATATATATATATATATATATATAAAATGTAGTTTAACATAAGACTATCAGGTAAAGTTCTAAGTTTATATATAACAGAGAATCACAAAATCTAAAAAAATTCAATACACCATAAAATTCATTCACATCAAATATGCATCCACTGTCAAAGACTAGTATTAAGTTCTTATAAATTCATTTAGTGCATTCTGGAGAAAATTCTTATTTGTGATTTCTTCTTCTATATTAATTAGTCAGTTAATCAATTCTTTTGTATATAGAGTGCAATTGTTAACTGTTTATCCTTCCCTCATCTTAAATGTATTCACTTGAATTTTTAGGTGGTCTATCTTTGCAAGTCCTTGTTGGGTATTGGATGGCCTAGCTAGCTAGGATGTGTGTGTGAATAGCAATCGCTCCTATTTTTTAGCTTAGAAGATGAAATGCAATAGGAATAAGTTGTTAGTACCTCGATAGTTGGTACCCAAAGTGATGTGCCTTGTGTTTGATGTATGTCTAAGTGTGCAGAAATTTAAGAGAACATAGAACTAGATGAAAGGTGCATGACATGTGATACCCGAGGAACTAGATGGAAAAAGAATATTGGAGATAGTTGAATTTGGAGAAGAAGATGCAAGCAAGCGAGATGGATGACATGGGTATAGAGCCAACAGACTCAGTGCATCCAAGGGACGAGAAATTTAGTGGAAGAGTATTCCTATTAAGCAAGAAAGACTCACAGAGAGTGAGCCAAAGGACTTAGTGTATTTGAGAGACGAGAAGTTGGAAGGAAGACTACTCAAGGTAAGCTTTGGTGAGCTAAGTTAAGTGAAACTATAAATGGGACTAGGGTAGACTCAACTTAGCATGGACCGATTTATAGTTATTTTGAGCTAGGGTTATTCGTGCAATTGATTATCGGTCAAGGTTGACTAAACTCAAGTTAAGTTTCAATGTTTGATTAATATATTAGTTAGTTGAATGAGATGTCAAGTAGATAACACTACAAAAAATCATCAATTAGCGATGAAAATTAAATTCTATTGCTAATTAGTGACTGAAATTAAAGTTCCATCGTTAAAATTAAACCTAAATTCTCTTCCCCTCTCCTAATTCCTCTCTCGTCGGCGTCCCCTCCCCTAATCTCTCACGATCATTCTCTTGTCGGCGTCTGAACGAGGTAGGCGCGCACCCGGTAGTCCCTGATCGTCTCTTCTCTCTTTCTCACTCGTCGGCGTCGGAGAAGTGCAGCGAGCGAGGTCGGAGAAGTGCAATGAGCATGGTCTCTTACTAGGCAATAGAGAGTAGAGAGATGGTGAGCTGCATCATCTTTGTTGGCTCGTCGCCCTCATTGCCTTAACCTCCATAACTGTTATGGCTTCTAATCCCGAATAGTTCCAAGATTTTTGTGTTGCCGGTGAGAATTCAACAGGTGATTATCATGTATTTGTCGAATTCAAATATATTGAGTCACTAATGGATATCATCTCGTGCAGCTTTGGTTAATGGATATCATGTCTGATCTTATCCTAAATCAATATCTTACTCAAGTGGAGATTATGAATCAGAAGAATCAATTTTTCCTATCAGAAATATTTCAAAATGTATTTAATTCTTTTGTTTGTTTATTTTGTAGACGAATTTGACTTACATGGTCCATCTAGGTTTCTTTCAAGGTGCTCAATCTACTTTCAACATTTGATAGAATTGATTTAAAGATTCACACAATATGCTCATATCGTTTGGTACTCAACATGCCCAATTCAATGGGTTCACCTAGTCTATTTAACCCAATTGGCTCAACCTACTTAAGTTGTTCGACCTACCTACCCAACTCAACTAGTTTGACTAACTTACTTGATCTACTTGGCTTGCTTAGCTTAAATGGTTTACTTGGCTTGCCCAACATGACTTGTATAGTTGGATCACTTAACATGATTGGTTTGCTTGCCCTACCGTACATGATCAATCCACTTGGCCTAGCTTTTCAGTTAGGTTGGCCTAATTGATTCAATTATTTCACTTGGTTAGATCAATTTTCTCAATTCGAACAATTCATTTGACTTGGCCAGCTTACCACCTTCATTGATCCAACTAGCTAACCTTATCCATTGCCCCTTCTACTTGACTTGTCCAATGCAACTCATGCTACCAATCGAGCAGCCCAACTCACTGACTAACCTAATCTAGCTAACTAGTCTACCCATTTAGCTCAAATAATACAATTCTATCTCAAGTTGTTTCTTGGCTTCGATTGCCGAATTGGAATTGAACATGGCTTGGCCCTATTCATTATTTTGAGTTTCAAACCGATCTTATTTCCATTGTAATCAGAATGTCTTTTACTTTCAAGGGCAAACTATTTATTAGTTAGAGCCCTAGAGTCAATCATTTAATGATTGTATTATAGACTTGTTGTATCATATTCTTATATAAATAAAGACATTTGTTTTTTGTTATTATACTTACTTGTATTGGTGCCAAATAAACTAAGTATAATAGCGTCCTTGAATAGAAGGTTCTCACCTATATCAATCGGTTAGTTGAACCGATAGTGAGATGATATAGAGAACACTACTCTTAATCATTCCTAGTCAAGTATTAGCATTCAGGGACAATGTTAATGCGACGAGACTAGCATGTAGGTCAACTCGATGACTTGATCTCACAAGTTATGAATATAGAGATATCAAGTTGACACATGAGTATGCATTGGAGAATGTATACTGAATGACCCACCATGAGAAAGTATTATGGATCGTTATATGAGTGTCATATACTTTCTCATGTAGTTATTAGTATGACTACTAGTCCTTGGACCTGAAGTCACCATGGATCCTTACATAAGAAGTTATGTACTTTGGTTTCGTCAAACGTCACCCGTAACTGGGTGGACTATAAAGGCGATTACTGGGTATGTAACGAATTATGCAGAGGGATGTGAGTGATGTAGATGGGATCTATCCCTCCTATATGACGGGAGCGACATCGATATTCTTGATAGAGTGAGACCACGAAGTGCATGACCATGCCCAAATGAGTCAATATGGGATATTGAACTCATTTGATTTAGTGAGTCTACTTGGAGTTCAAGATTTAGATTGATCAGAGGATGACACGGTCTATGCCTCACATTGATCAATCTAGATGTCTAGGATAGAAGGACACTTGTCATATATTGTGAGGAGTCACAATTAGTAGTCACAAGGTGATGTTGGATCTCAACATTCTTGTAACTTGGATAGTAATGATGTGTTGCTAGATACCGCAAATTACTTATGCTCCTAAATGGGTTTAGGGGCATTGCCAACATTACAAGAACCTATAGGGTCACACACTAAGAACAATTAGATGGAGATTAGGTTCATATAATGAACCAAGAGGATTAGATTCATGTGATGAATCAAATTGGATTAAAAGTAATCCTAATTGGGCTAATTGAGTTGGACTCAAGTTGATTCATGTGTTCAATGAGTCTAATTTAGATTATGACTCATTGAATCAATTTAATTAAATGAATTAGATTCATTATATTAAATTGGCTTGAATTAAATGGTTGGATTAGATCAACCATGAGAGAGATTAAGTCAAGTTTGACTTGACTTGAGAGGAAGAGGAAGAGTCAAGTTTGACTTGACTTTATGCCACATCGTTTGTGACTTGACATTAAGTGGCCAATGATGATGTGCCACATCATCATAGTTGACACATGTGTGTGCCACCTAATGGAAGTTACAAATTCTCTTTGCCTTAATGTGGCCGGCCACATTAATGAGAGGACTTACACTTTGTTGTGGCCGGCCACTAAGGGAATGAATGGTATTCATTTTCATGAAAGTGAATTTTGATTCCATCTTCTTCCTTGCTCTCTCTCTCCTCATCTTGCCGAGACCTTCTTGGAGTGCTAGCACACTCTAAGGTTCTCCCTCCATCGAGTTGTTCGTGTGGATATGCATAGAGAGTTGTCTACCTTGACAACTTGAGATTCGGCACCTTGGACGAGCGAGATTCGCGAAAGGCACGCATCAAGGGTAAAACTCGTACTCTAATGTAGATCTAGAGTTTATAAACTCGTACTCGTAAGTTTTCGAAAGTTTTATTCTTCGCACGGATCCGGTGGCGGAGCTTTCGGGGTTTCCGCGACGCGAAAAAGCGGTTTTCGCGGCCCGAAAAATCCAACAGTGGTATCAGAGCCACGTGTGAAGCTTATACGAGTTTAGTTTTTGTTTTTATGACAAAAATTCAGCACTGTATTTTTCTGTAAATTTTTTATTTTTATGATTTTTATGGGTATTTTTCTTGTAGAAGCGAAGCACAAGTGTTTCGACACTTGTAGGCTTCGACTACCGAGAAGTTTTTTCCGAAACAGCAAGGTTTCGCCCCAAAACTTTTTGGGACAGTGGACTAAGGCGCTGTAGGATCGCTTAGGGACACTCGCGATGATTAGATCACGGGTAGGGGCGCTGCCCCTGGCCCCGTAAGGGGATTCGTTCCGCGATTGCGCCCGAAATCGCTAAACGGGACCGCCGGGAATTTTTACTCGTAAAAATTGTAAAAATTAGTATTAAAATTACAGAAAATTATGGAAATTATATAATTTAGAATTATGTATAATTTGTGATAGTCATGGCCCAAAAGACCCAATCTGATTGGATTTGTGTTGTAATTCATATTACGGCCTACGCGTCGTCATTTGTGTTGTGTGTGCTGTATATTTGATACGCGACCTACGCGTCGTGCCTTCCATTTATTCTTGTTGTAAAATTAGTTTAGACTCGAATGTAACTCGAGTTTCAAAAATTGTAATGTACAAAATTGGAGCCGTGGAAGGTCCACTCGAGACGGAGTTACGAGGAAGGCGCGAGCAACACAATGTGGTCAAAGGGAGGAGCTTGAGAAGCTGTTGACCTTAGGTTGACCATCCGATCTTCTCATTGGCTTGAGAAGATCGTAGTAGGGCCATGAATAATCACAAATAAATTTAATTAATTGCTTGTGTGTATGTGATGCATGATTAGTAATTAATTAGTGCCTAACGATTAGATTAGATCTAAATCGTGTACAAGATGCACCCTCTCGATTAGATTAGATCTCAATCGCATCAACTCTAATGCCTACCGTGTCGTGATACCTATCACTACCTCGATCACATGTGTTGTTGAATCTGCCAAAGCAGAGCAACACATATTATCTTGGTAGGGTACGGAGGGACAATCTTGGTCCCGCTTATCAACGCATGAGCGAGTACAAACCTAATTAGATTGAGTATTCCTAGTTAACTCGGTTGGATCGAGTACAACTATAGACATTCTTCCAACGGTTGGAAAGATAGGACATAAATCACATTTATATTAATTCTTGGGCGTATTAGCCAAAGCTAACTCAAGTTTTAATATAACTGCGGATAATGATCTTATAAACAAGAGTTGCATAGAGATGTAATTGGTAAATCGTTACCTACCGATCATACTAAATCTTGGGCATATTAGCCAAAGCTAACTCAAGGGTTAGTATGATGTGGATCTTGTCCCACATGAATTATAGAATTCAGTGCGAGCATCATTTAGTTAAAGGCCTAATTAAATGATTTTAAAAAATATGATATTTATTTTCTGCATTTTTCTGTTGTAGATAACCATGACGTCGAATACGAATACCTTCTCTCTGCGTTCTGTCCTTGAGAAGGACAAGCTCAACGGAGCAAATTTCCTGGACTGGTACAGGAACTTGAGAATAGTTCTCACCCAGGAACGTAAACTGTACGTTCTGGAGTAGCCCATTCCGAAGGCTCCTCCTGCCAATGCCACGCGAGCAGATAAAGATGCTTACAAGAAGCATCAAGATGACGCATTAGATGTGTCATGTCTAATGCTCGCGACCATGAACTCTGAGCTTCAGAAGCAACACGAGTGGATGGGCGCTTACGATATGGTTGAACATCTTCGTCAACTGTATCAAGGACAAGCGAGGCATGAGAGATTTGAGATCTCAAGGGCACTATTTCAGTGCAAGATGTCAGATGAGGCTCCCGTAGGCCCATATGTACTCAAAATGATTGGGTACATAGAAAACCTACAGAGGTTGGGATTCTCACTTGGCCAAGAGCTGGACACTGACCTGATCTTGCAATCATTGCCAGATAGCTATAGTCAATTCGTTCTAAACTACAATATGAACAAAATTGACAAGCCACTGCCCAAGCTGCTTAGTATGTTTAGAACTGCTGAGTTGAACCTTAAGAAGGCAAAGCCCCACTCTGTTTTGATGGTTCAGAAACACAAGGGCAAGGGCAAGCCCAAAGGCAAGGGAAAGTCCCAAGCCAAGGGAAAAGGCAAGGCACTGAAGCCTAAAGGAGGGGTCGCCAAGGATGCTACCTGCTTCCACTGCGGTCAGACCGGGCACTGGAAGAGGAACAACAAGGTGTACCTGGAAGATCTTAAGAAGAAACGAAGTGAGACTTCCACTTCAGGTATATATGTTATAGAAGTCAATCTATCTATTTCTTCATCATGGGTATTAGATACCGGATGTGCATCTCACATTTGTACTAATGTGCATGTGCTGAGAAATTGCAGGGCATTGGCGAAGTGTGAGGTGGACCTACGCGTAGGCAATGGAGCACGGGTTGCTGCTGTTGCTGTAGGGACCTATTTTCTATCTCTGCCCTCTGGGCTTGTATTAGAGTTGTATGATTGTTGTTATGTGCCTTCATTAACTAAGAACATAATTTCAGTTTTTTGTTTGGACAAGAAAGGTTTCTCTTTTATAATTAAGGACAAATGTTGTTCTATTTATTTAAAAGATATGTTCTATTGTAGTGCACCTCTGATGAACGGACTCTACATTCTAGATCTTGAAAGCCCTATCTATAACATAAATACCAAGAGGTTCAAGTCAAATGACCTGAACCAAACCTATCTCTGGCACTGTCGCTTAGGTCATATAAATGACAAGCGCTTATCCCAGCTCCATAAGGATGGTTTGCTGGACTCATTTGATTTTGAATCTTATGAGATGTGCGAGTCATGCCTACTAGGCAAGATGACCAAGACTCCCTTTAGTGGGCACAGCGAAAGAGCGACTGATTTGTTAGGACTCATACATAGTGATGTATGTGACCCTTTCAATGTCACTGCTAGAGGCAGTTATAGGTACTTCATCACATTTACTGATGACTTCAGTAGATATGGTTATGTGTACTTGATGACACATAAGTCTGAATCCTTTGAAAAGTTCAAAGAATTCAAGAATGAAGTACAGAACCAGCTTGGCAAGAGTATTAAGATACTTCGATTAGATCGAGGTAGAGAATACCTTAGCCATGAGTTTCGTGACTATCTAGCTGAGTGTGAGATTCTATCCCAACTCACTCCTCCTGGAACACCACAGTGGAATGGTGTATTCGAAAGGAGGAATCGTACCCTATTAGATATGGTACGGTCTATGATGAGTCACACAGATCTTCCGACATTCCTTTGGGGCTATGCTCTAGACACGGCAGCTTTTATACTCAACCGAGTTCCATCCAAGGCCGTGATAAAGACACCATATAGGATATGGACTGGGAGAGATGCCCAGGTGTCTTTTATGAGGATTTGGGGTTGTGAAGCTTACGTTCGACGTCAAGTCTCAGACAAATTAGGACTCAAATCTGACAAGTGCTACTTTATTGGATATCCCAAGGAAACTAAGGGATATTACTTCTACATTCCCAGTCAGCACAAGGTAGTTGTGGCAAAGACTGGGGTCTTTCTAGAAAGGGACTTTGTTTCTAGAAAGACTAGTGGGAGCACGTTCGATTTTGAAGAAGTTCAAGATGCGAACAATAGCACTGAAGCCTCGATGGAAGTTGAACTGGAACCACAAAGTGTTGTGGATGATGTTGTTCCACAAGGAGTTGAAGAATAACAATCAGTTCAAGTGGATATACCTCTTCGCAGGTCTGATATGGTACGTCGTCAACCTGAGAGATACTCATTTCTCTTGTTTGACCATGATGACGTTGTGCTCATAGAGGATGAGCCTACCACCTATCAGGAAGCTGTGATGAGACCAGATTCCAAGAAATGGTTAGAGGCCATGAGATCCGAAATGGAATCCATGTACACCAACCAAGTATGGACTTTGGTTGATCCACCTGAAGGGGTAAAATCCATTGGGTGTAAGTGGGTCTTTAAGAGAAAGACTGACATGGATGGACTTATCTATAAGGGTCGCTTGGTAGCTAAAGGTTTCAAGCAGATTCATGGTATTGACTATGATGAAACCTTTTCTCCAGTAGCGATGTTTAAGTCCATTCGGATCATGCTTGCTATTGCAGCATACCATGACTATGAGATATGGCAGATGGATGTCAAAACCGCGTTTCTGAATGGAAACCTACTCGAGGATGTGTACATGACACAACCTGAGGGTTTTGTAGATCCACATCATACTAACAGAGTATGCAAGCTGTATAGGTCCATTTATGGACTAAAGCAAGCTTCTCGGAGCTGGAATCTTCAATTCGATGATGCAATCAAACAGTTTGGTTTCATCAAGAATGAAGATGAACCTTGTGTCTACAAGAATGTTGTAGGGGATATAGTTGTCTTCCTCATATTGTATGTGGATGACATACTACTCATTGGGAAGGACATCCCTTTGCTTCAGCCTGTCAAGACCTGGCTAGGGAGTTGTTTCTCAATGAAGGACTTAGGTGAGGCATCCCGCATTCTAGGGATACAGATCTATAGAGATAGATCTAAGAGATTGCTTGGCCTAAGTCAAAGTACATATATTGACAAGGTACTCTTTTGGTTTGCCATGCAGAACTCCAAGAATGGATTTCTGCCGATGTCACATGGCGTGAGTCTTTCAAAGACTCAATGTCCCTCTTCTAGAGAGGAGAGAGACCGCATGGATCATATCCCTTATGCCTCAGCCATAGGATCTATCATGTACGTCATGCTATGTACTCGACCTGATGTCTCGTATGCTTTGAGCATGAGGAGTAGATATCAGTCAGACCCAGGTGAAAGTCACTGGATAGTGGTCAAGAATATCTTAAGTACTTAAGAATGACTAAAGAATATTTCTTGATATATGGAGGCAATGATGAGCTAGCTGTAAAGGGTTATAGTGATGCCAGCTTCCAGACCGATCAGGATGATTATCGATCGTAGTCAGGGTTCGTATTTTGCATTAATGGTGGTGTTGTGAGCTGGAAGAGTTCGAAGCAGGATACAGTCGCTGATTCTACGACAGAGG
Source organism: Zingiber officinale (assembly GCF_018446385.1). Lineage (NCBI taxonomy): Eukaryota > Viridiplantae > Streptophyta > Magnoliopsida > Zingiberales > Zingiberaceae > Zingiber > Zingiber officinale. The sequence goes on along the minus strand of NC_055997.1, from coordinate 133,159,453 downwards.
CCGAGTACATTGCTGCATCAGAGGCAGTAAAGGAGACAGTTTGGATCCGTAAGTTTATCACTGAACTTGGGGTGGTTCCCAGTATCGCTGACCCTATTGAGCTCTATTGTGACAATAATTGAGCTATAGCACAAGCGAAGGAACCTCGCTCACACCAGCAGACCAAACACATACTACGACGCTTCCATCTCATTCAAGAGATTATCGAGAGAGGAGATGTGAAGATATGCAGAGCACCTACAGAGGCTAACATCGCAGATCCCTTCACCAAGGCTTTGGCACAGAGGAAGCATGATGGTCATATTAGGTCATTGGGGCTTAGAGCCTACACTGATTGACACTAGTGCTAGTGGGAGATTGTTAGTTAGAGCCCTAGAGCTAATCATTTGATGATTGTATTATGGACTTGTTGTATCATATTCTTATATAAATAAAGGCATTTGTTTTTTGTTATTATACTTACTTGTATTGGTGCCAAATAAACTAAGTATAATAGCGTCCTTGAGTAGAAGGTTCTCACATATATCAATCAGTTAGTTGAACCGATAGTGAGATGATATAGGGAGCACTACTCTTAATCATTCCTAGTCAAGTATTAGCATTCAGGGACAATGTTAATGCGACGAGACTACCATGTAGGTCAACTCGATGACTTGATCTCACAAGTCATGGATATAGAGATATCAAGTTGACACATGGGTATGCATTGGAGAATGTATACTGTGTTAGGACCAAAAGTAGCTAGAGGGGGGGTGAATAGCTCGTCGCGTGCTCGTTGCTCGGTGTTGCTTGTCTCTTCAAGATGTGCAGCGGAAAATACAGAAACAAACACAAACACGCTAACACTAGGATTTTACTTGGTATCCACCTCACAAGAGGTGACTAATCCAAGGATCTATACCAACGCACACACCCTCCACTATGAATAACACTCCTTTATGGTAACTACCAAAGGCGGAGAAGCCCTACAATACTCTCAATACAAGAAGAAGAAAGGGAAATACAAGTTAAGCAAAAGCTTACAAGATATGCCGTAAAAACCCTAACTCTAACTTCTTCCTCTTGCAATAGATCCGCCTCTTGACTTGGAAAGCCTCCAAGAACCTTCAAGAACTGGCGATCACGTGCTTGTAGAGAGTGGAAGAGCTGGAATGAATCGAGAAGAGCTCGTAAAAGGGAAGACCACGCTCGCTGCGGCTTTAAACCCGACGCAGCGGTCGGTCGCGATCCTAATCGATCGGAGGCTTTGGATCGATCCACGGATCGATCCGGAGCACCTCTCGAAAAGCGCTGGATCGATCCACGGATCGATCCGGCGCTTATCGCGCGCAGCATCGTCCGATCGATCGGCCGATCGATCGGGACCTGATCGATCCACGGATCGATCCGAGGATCCTGGGAAGAATCTGGATCGATCCACCGATCGATCCACGGCTGGATCGATCCACGGATCGATCCGACTTGGTTTTTGCCCAAAACCAAGTTCCAAACCTCTAACCAACATCCGGTCAACCTTGACTGTTGGTACATCATGCCTCGCATCCGGTCACTCCCTTGACTGCCGGGACTCCCCACAGTGTCCGGTCAATCCTTTGACCCACTTGGACTTTTACTCGTCGTGCAAGTATCCGGTCACTCCATTGACCTGCTTGACTTCCACCAGATGTCCGGTCAACCTTGACCCATCTGGACTTCCTTCCTTGCCAAGTATCCAACAATCCTTTGACCTACTTGGACTTCCCACACCGGATGTCCGATCATCCTTGATCCATCTGGATTTTCCCTTGCACGGCTTCACTCACGGGCTTTCACCTAGCTTCACTCACTAGGGTTTTCCATCCGCCTAGCTTCACTCACTAGGACTTTCACCGCTTCACTTCACTTTTCATCCGCCTAGCTTCACCACTAGGACTTTCACCGGCTTCACTCACGGGTTTTCCATCCGCCTAGCTTCACTCACTAGGACTTTCACCGCTTCTTCACTTTTCATCTGCCTAGCTTCACCACTAGGACTTTCATCTGCCGGCTTCACTCACGGGACTTTCTTCTGGCTTCACTCACGGGACTTTCATTTTGCCTAACATCCCGGTTAGGACTTCGATCAAGTATCCAACAACCTTGACCTACTTGACTCTTCTTCAATCAATATCTTATTGTCAAACATCTAAACCTAAACCAAGACTCAGCTTGGTTACCCAGGTCAACCTTGACCTGAGGGATATTGCACCAACAATCTCCCCCTTTTTGATGTTTGACAATACCACAATAACACTTACAATCCCATATGTAAGTTAGGCTAATCCCATAGCCTCCTTCTTCATGCCACTAGGTAATGAAAGCATAAATTAAGCTCTTCATTCTCCCCCTAAGAGGGCAAACTCCCTCTAGGTAATGAAAGTCTAACTTACTCCCTTTCATGAGTCCTTCCATTCTCCCCCTATGAGCTTCCCATAGGTAATGAAGGACTAAGCTTAACCATACATTCTCCCCCTATTGGCACACATCAACCCATCGTTGGACACACATCAACCGATGCTCCAATTCTGGGCACACTTCAACAAATCCATTTGTTGAAGACTCTCCCCCTGAAGAGTTGCTCATCGTTGTTCACAACATCACTCGTTGTGATCAACACGATAATGAAGGTCCCATACCCTTCATTTATCCTTAACCTCTCCCTCAATGTTGACAAATACCCAACCTTGAGCATTTTCAACCACTTGAGTGTCCACTTGAAATAATGAGGATATCCACTCCCCATTTTTCCCATTTCAAGTTTAAATGCTCAACATTGAGCAAGTTTACAACAGAAGGTTAACCACCTTCCAAGGTTCATGAAAAATAATGTTCATGTCTTTAAAGAGTCCCTCCCCCTAAAGACATGGTGGTAACTTCTGTCATTGCACCAACAATGACTTGGAATCCCTAAACTTTTAGGAAACCCAAATTTAGAAGTTTTGAGGTTCAAATATTCAAAATTGAAACAACCTCAACCGAAACTTCTACTTAGTCTTCGTTAACCAATCCATCCTTGTTTTCAACATGAAAACACTTTTTGTATGTATACAAATGTATTTAAGGGGTTTGGAATGGTTACCTAGACTCAAAGAGGTTCAAAGATGCTGAAATCAGGCCTTCCCAGCCAAAATCAGCAACTTGGATCGATTGGAGTTGGGTTCCAATCGATTGAACCTTTCTGAATCGATCCACGGATCGATTCGAGACTCCAATCGATCGGATAGATCCAGCGAGCTTCTGCTCGCGGGAATTGCCGTTGAATCGATCCATGGATCGATTCATGGAACTCAATCGATCCATGGATCGATCGAACTCCGATAGTTGCTGAAATTCCATTTCAGTCAATCAGAAACCCTAGAAAATTCCACAAAATCCAAAAATTATGAAATTTCGTGTAGACATTATTTAGGGCATACTTAATCATGGAAAAATAGCTTTCTATGAAAATACATCATATTTTCAAAGATTGACACAAACTTGAAAACTTGCAAAAACTTTAGTGTATTTCTTCAAGTTTGTGTCTAACTATTCAATGATGATTACTATCAAAAGATAGCCTTCACCAAGGTTTTCCAAAAACATTTTAAAAACATTTTCAAAACCAATATCCCATCATGTTCCTTGGGCATAATGCACATGACTTGTACATTAGCTTTCCCAATGATGGGAAAACACATAACTATGTGTTTTGATGAACCTAAAACTCAAAAGAATGCACTAAATCAACATCTTGAGTTTTGTTCATCATCCTAACATCTCACTTGTATATAATATGCACTAAAACACATACAAGTCACCTTATAGTTCTTTGTGAGATGTAAAATTTTGGTTTTGCCCTATTCTAGGGATCATGCATATCTATCTAGGCATTTTAGAGATATTAGACATCCACCCAGGATGTCACTTGTCAATAAGTGTCATTAGATGCCATTTGTCCTTAATTACAAGGAATTAAACTTAATGCATGATTATGTTATGGCATACATCAGAAGAAAATAATTTTCAAAAGAAAATATCCTATTGCTACATGATGTATGAATGTCATGACATGGTATTTTTTTTTTTTTTTTTGGATTTTTCATAATAAAACATGAATGCAAAAATAGACATGATGTCATGGCATATGATGGTCAAACAATCATGGCAAGATTTAGCATAAATAAAATATACCTAGATTAACTATCTAAGTATCCTTAAAGTCTTAGCTAAACTTACACCTTAAACCTAGATTGCCCTAAAGTGCTTCAAGAAAATGCCAAAGCCTAAGTTTGCATTTCTTATTCCCTTGATTAATTTATGCCAATTAAAATAAACATGTCCTCAAATGTTGGCATATTCCATTTTTCCTCAAGAGTAGCACTTTTAAATTTAAGGCCCGGATTGCCTTAAATTGCCTAAGAACATACCAAAAACCCAACTTGATAGTTCTTATTAATTTTCCAATATGTGCCATTTAAGATTAAAATCAATTCTTCCACCATTAGGCACATTTTACTCTTTCAAGGAGTAATCAATAATTTCATTTCATTTTCAAAGGTTAACAAAAACCTCGAAAATGCTCCTTGAGTGTCAATTTCCTCAAAGTTGGGTTAACTACCCTTCTAATCGGAGTTGACACTCTCTAACCCATCTATGGGGTAGAGAAGATGCTCCTAGGAACCCAACACCTATTGGTGCTCCTTGGATGCTCTAGGTACTCACTAGGGATAACTTCCCTAGATACCTTCCTAGTGACCTTGTTGGGCTTCTTAGAAGCCTTGGTCACATTTTCTAGGTCAACTCTAGGGATAACCTCCCTTGTGACCTTGTTTGTGACTTTCTTAGACTTCTTAGAAGTCTTAGTCACATTTATTGCAAAAATACTCTTAGGGATGACTTCCCTAGTATTTTTGGCTTGACCACTAGACCTAGGGTTTGTTCCATAACTATATGGAACTCTATGGTAAGAGGGCACATCCTTCTTAGCCTTTGGTTTGTATCCCAAACCTCTATGGCCATTGGATGACTTTTGTACCCCTAAACCTAGGTTATGCTCATTTTGCCCTAATAGGATATTTTCCATCCTTTTTAGGGTCTTTTCCATTTTATCAAGTCTTGACCTCAAGACTTAATTTTCTATCACTAAGTCCTTAGTTTTAGGTTTTTCATTTGATCCATGAGCATTTTTGTTTCTAGGCTTGTATCTTACATCCTTAGGGTTATTGCCTAGGTTTTTACCTACATTCCTAGCCTTAAGGATAGTAGTTTTGGCATGTAGGGCCACATGCTTTTCCTTAAAGCCCTCATGCTTCCTATTCTTATGGTAAATCGCATTAAAATGATAAAAATTTGACCTAGCATGCTTTTTACCATTTTGCAAGGGAATAGGCTCAATGAATGTTACCTTCTTCTTTACCTTGGAGGCTCCCCCTTGGCTAGTGCCTCCTTGAGCCTTGACCATCTTCTTCCCCTTGGGGCATTGACTTCGGTAATGCCCTTTTTGTTGACACAAGAAGCACACAATGTGCTCCTTGCTCTTCTTTGTCCCGGGGGTGGTCTCCTTGGGCTTCTCCTTGCCCTTTTGTGCCACTTGGCTCTTCTTCTTGGCCAAGTTGGGACACTTGCTCTTATAGTGCCCATGTTCCCTACACTCAAAACATATTATATGATTTTTATTATTAATTGAAACATTTATACCTTCTTGTATAGGGATGACACTTGCTCCTCCATTTGATATTTCTTGAATTTCGGAGGTGGCACAATCTTCTTCTTCTTCACTTGACCCGGATGTAGAAGCTTCTCCTTCTTCTTGATCCGGCGTCACCAAGAATTGCTCCCCCTCAATCCTAGAGGTGGAGGCTTCATCATTTTGAATGTGAAACAAGGAGTATGCTCCCTCCTTGTTCCCTTCGGTGCATTCCCTTGAGGATGAAGCATCTTGGATTTCCTCTTCTTTGGAGGTTGAGCATCTCTCAACCTCGGAGTCCTCCTCTTGGTCTTGATCCAATGAGTCGCCCTCTTTGGATTCTCCTTGATTTGATACAGTGGAGGGGATCTCATGAATTCTTGCCAATTTGCTCCAAAGCTCCTTGGCATCTTCGAACTCTCCAACTCGAGCCAAGATGTGGCTAGGCAATAAGTTGACCAGAAGCTTGGTCACTTTGTCATTTGCCTCGCCCCTTTGAATTTGCTCTGAGCTCCATCTGCTTTTCTTTAGAAGCTTGCCCTTGGAGTTTGTTGGAGCTTTGAAGCCTTCCATTAGAGCAAACCATTGCTCTATCTCCATCATAAGAAAATTTTCGATTCTTGATTTCCAAAAATCGAAACTTGTAGAAGTGTATGGTGGAGCCACCCTTGTATCAAATCCAAGTCCATCTTGGAATTGCATCTTGAAGTTGAGCTTCTTGAATTCTTTGACTTTGATGAATTTGCTCCAACTTCTTCACCCTCTAGCTTTTCTTGTTGTACTTGACCCTTCCGGCGATGATTCCGGTGAAGAGCGACCTCGCTCTGATACCACTTGTTAGGACCAAAAGTAGCTAGAGGGGGGGTGAATAGCTCGTCGCGTGCTCGTTGCTCGGTGTTGCTTGTCTCTTCAAGATGTGCAGCGGAAAATACAGAAACAAACACAAACACGCTAACACTAGGATTTTACTTGGTATCCACCTCACAAGAGGTGACTAATCCAAGGATCCATACCAACGCACACACCCTCCACTATGAATAACACTCCTTTATGGTAACTACCAAAGGCGGAGAAGCCCTACAATACTCTCAATACAAGAAGAAGAAAGGGAAATACAAGTTAAGCAAAAGCTTACAAGATATGCCGTAAAAACCCTAACCCTAACTTCTTCCTCTTGCAATAGATCCGCCTCTTGACTTGGAAAGCCTCCAAGAACCTTCAAGAACTGGCGATCACGTGCTTGTAGAGAGCTGTGGAAGAGCTGGAATGAATCTGAGAAGAGCTCGTAAAGAGGTGCCGAAGACCACGCTCGCCTGCGGCTTTAAACTCGACGCAACGGTCGGATCCCGATCGATTCGAATGTTCCGAATCGATCGGGGAGGCTTTGGATCGATCCACGGATCGATCCGAGCTTCTCGAAAAGCGCTGGATCGATCCACGGATCGATCCGGCGCTTATCGCGCAGCATCGTCCCGATCGATCGGCCGATCGATCGGGACCTCGATCGATCCACGGATCGATCCGGTCTTCACTGGGAAGAATCTAGATCGATCCACCGATCGATCCACCTGGATCGATCCACGGATCGATCCGACTTGGTTTTGCCCAAAACCAAGTTCCAAACCTCCCTAACCAACATCCGGTCAACCTTGACCTGTTGGTACATCATGCCTCGCATCTGGTCACTCCCTTGACCTGCCAGGACTCCCCACCAAGTGTCCGGTCAATCCCTTTGACCCACTTGGACTTTTACTCGTCGTGCCAAGTATCCGGTCACTCCATTGACCTACTTGGACTTCCACCAGATGTCTGGTCAACCTTGACCCATCTGGACTTCCTTCCTTGCCAAGTATCCAGTCAATCCTTTGACCTACTTGGACTTCCCAGCACCAGATGTCCGATCATCCTTGATCCATCTGGATTTTCCCTTGCCTGGCTTCACTCACCAGGGCTTTCACCTAGCTTCACTCACTAGGACTTTCACCTGGCTTCACTCACCAGGGTTTTCATCTGCCTAGCTTCACTCACTAGGACTTTCACCTGGCTTCACTCACCAGGGTTTTCCATCTGCCTAGCTTCACTCACTAGGACTTTCACCTGGCTTCACTCACCAGGGTTTTCATCTGCCTAGCTTCACTCACTAGGACTTTTCTTCTGCCTGGCTTCACTCACCAGGACTTTCATTTTGCCTAACATCCCAGTTAGGACTTCCCAGTCAAGTATCCAGTCAACCTTGACCTACTTGACTCTTCTTCAATCAATATCTTATTGTCAAACATCTAAACCTAAACCAAGACTCAGCTTGGTTACCCAGGTCAACCTTGACCTGAGGGATATTGCACCAACATACTGAATGACCCGCCATGAGAAAGTATCATGGATCGTTATATGAGTGTCATATACTTTCTCATGTAGCTATTAGTATGACTACTAGTCCTTGGACCTGAAGTCACCATGGATCCTTACATAAGGAGTTATGTACTTTGGTTTCGTCAAACGTCACCCGTAACTGGGTGGACTATAAAGGCGATTACTGGGTATGTAACGAATTATGCAGAGGGATGTGAGTGATGTAGATGAGATCTATCCCTCCTATATGACGGGAGCGACATCGATATTCTTGATAGAGTGAGACCACGAAGTGCATGGCCATGCCCAAATGAGTCAATATGGGATATTGAACTCATTTGATTTAGTGAGTCTACTTGGAGTTCAAGATTTAGATTGATAAGAGGATGACACGGTCTATGCCTCACATTGATCAATCTAGATGTCTAGGATAGAAAGACACTTGTCATATATTGTGAGGAGTCACAATTAGTAGTCACAAGGTGATGTTGGATCTCAACATTTTTGTAACTTGGGTAGTAATGATGTGTTGCTAGATACCGCTCATTACTTATGCTCCTAAATGGGTTTAGGGGCATTGCCAACATTACAAGAACCTATAGGGTCACACACTAAGGACAATTAGATGGAGATTAGGTTCATATGATGAACCAAGAGGATTAGATTCATGTGATGAATCAAATTGGATTAAGAGTAATCCTAATTAGGCTAATTGAGTTGGACTCAAGTTGATTCATGTGTTCAATTAGTCTAATTTAGATTATGACTCATTGAATCAATTTAATTAAATGAATTAGATTCATTATATTAAATTGGCTTGAATTAAATGGTTGGATTAGATCAACCATGAGAGAGATTAAGTCAAGTTTGACTTGACTTTATGTCACATCGTTTGTGACTTGACATTAAGTGGCCAATGATGATGTGCCACATCATCATAGTTGACACATGTGTGTGCCACCTAATGGAAGTTACAAATTCTCTTTGCTTTAATGTGGCCGGCCACATTAATGAGAGGAGTTACACTTTGTTGTGGCCGACCACTAAGGGAATGAATGGTATTCATTTTCATGAAAGTGAATTTTGATTCCATCTTCTTCCTTGCTCTCTCTTCTTGCTCTCTCTCTCCTCATCTTGCCGAGACCTTCTTGGAGTGCTAACACACTCTAAGGTTCTCCCTCCATCGAGTTGTTCGTGTGGATACGCATAGAGAGTTGTCTACCTTGACAACTTGAGATCCGGCACCTTGGACGAGCGAGATTCGCGAAAGGCACGCATCAAGGGTAAAACTCGTACTCTAATGTAGATCTAGAGTTTATAAACTCGTACTCGTAAGTTTTCGAAAGTATTATTCTTCGCACGAATCCGGTGGCGGGGCTTTCGGGGTTTCCGCGACGCGAAAAAGTGGTTTTCACGGCCCGAAAATCCCAACACTACTTTGGTTTACTTTTTACGGATTTCGAGGTTGTCTATTGGTGTTGTCTAGTATGGCTAAAAAATTAATAATTTAGTAATTATCTTGCCATTTTGTATATTTGTGTGATCTTTCTTCTGTGCAACTATTTGATGGGCATAATTATGGTAAAAGGTGAATACGTTCGCCTCCAGCATCTCCGTTAATCCGTCTCAAGGTTAACACGGAGGAGGTAAATCACGGGCGGCTACTAGTATTTGGAATAGTGACTAACACATAAGGGAGATATTTATCTCGGCTTTACCGAGATTCGAACCCCAGACCTCGTTGTGGCTATAGCTGGTATATATTATGAGGAATATCTTATCTTAAGTGTCATTCCTGCAAATCTATTTTTTTTCCCGATATAGGTGTAGATACATGGATTGTCAGCTGGTTGTTGGATGAAGCGGGTGCTTAACCTCATTGGTTCATAGGTTGGGCGCCTGTGTACATGGACACACTACAAAAAATATAATTTTTTGGGATGAATTCTGGGACAAATTTATAAAAAAAATTCGTTGTAAAATTTTTTGGGACGAATTCTGCGACGAAAAAAAATTCGTCCCAAATTCTGCCATAAAATTTGGAACGAAAATGATTTTGTCACGAAATTATCGATGTACAGTAGTTACGATAAGTTGGCGATAAATTATTTTCGTTGCCAAATTCGTCCCTAAATCAAAAAAAAATCTAGAAATAATTTATTTATGCAATTCAATCGATACATGCATATATACAACAAATTCAAATAACACATTCTATACATTCAACACATCCTAATTAATATTATCACAACCTATTTCACATACATCTATTAATAATTGAAATCAAATTATAATACAACAAATTCAAAGGTCTCAACAAGTTATACAAGATCTTTCTTCTTCAAGCTACTCCAAAATATTATATAAGTTCCACACTCCAAAAGTTATACAAGTCTAACAATCGAAGAAGGTAAACAAGGATTTAAATTAAAAAAAGAACTAAGATACAACTCATCTTCTTTGTCCGCAAAAGTTTTCTTCCCCATCAAATATTCTTTTCTGCATAAAAAACAAACAAATAAAACAGATCATTTGTAACAAGAAAGATAATTACTTAAATTCTAACAGTCTCATGTAAGTAGATCATTCTAATAGACAATAATGGTAAGGATTCACTCTATAAAGTAGTAATTTAAGATGCTAAAGTGAAAACCTATGATGATAAATAAACTAGAACCAAGGGCAACAAAGAGAAACGAGCAAAAAATGTAGGGACATAATCTACTTAACATTCATAAGTTTACCAATATCATATACTCCCTTTTAAATTGGAAGAAGAAAGTATGACATTATTTATAACAACCCATAATTAGACAATAAGATAACTTTGCAATGAAAAATGGCTCATAATCATTTAATCAAAAAAATATTGAGAGCATTAATCAAGATTTTATAGCAACGGCAAATTAAATGGTAAGAAGCACCTTGAAGCTAGTATGAACCATCCATTTCATAGCAATGGTAAATTAAATTATAAAAAGTACCTTGAAGCTAACTACAAGTATCCTAAATATGATACAACCTATTTTACCGCATCAAATTGTTATGATACAACCTATTTCATCATATCAAACAATAGCTACAAATATCCTAATTTCATATGACATGGAAACCATGAGATGCATTCTTAAAATTCCTATCATATGAAAATATCTCAAATGAAGAAAACACAAACTAGTCAAGGTCAATTAGTTGATACTAGTCTTTTAGTACTCATGGTTACTTGGTTGCTAGGAAAACTCTAATCATAATTCAGAATTTGAACTAATAATGTTGTAGTAGCAAATTTCAAAAAATTTATAAAAAGAACGATAACTTTATTTAACTTTTCAAATGCAACTGATAAAAAAATAAATAAATAAAATTAAAAGTATAACATGTTCAATTAAGGGTGTGTTACTTAATACTTATTTTTTTCTCCGATATATATTTAGCCTCACCATTCCTGTTAAAAACAAATTAATAATATTAATTAAAATAAAAATTAGAAAAGTTAACAAGCCATGGATTAATGTTTAAAACACTAATTATGAGACAAATAATCATCATACATAATTAAAATCATGAACAACCATCACCACCATCATCGTTATCATCGCTGCCATCATCATCATTGTCATACAGAGGAATCTGACTTAGAGCGGAGCTCAACTGAAGGTGTCGCATGATAAAATCTTGTTGTCGGCGCAACTCTCTCATATCTTGCTCCATTTGCGCCCTTTCTAGGTATCTTTGCGATAATATTTCCTTCAGATTGCTAACCTCTTCAGTCAAGTTATTTATCGTAAGTGCTGGTGAGGAGGAAGATGTTCCAACTATTCTTTGGGTTCTGCTTAAGGAACTCATCCCCAATATCCTTCCCTCTTTTCGTCCTCCATTGGCCTTCAACCATAAACTCAAATTATTGCCAACAGAGTCCTCAAACCCCTTACTATCGACACCACTAGCTTGTGAGCATGTTTGGGCTAGCTTGAGTTCATCATATTTTTCCTATTTTTTAAAAGACATAAGATATTAATTAGATATAATAGAAACATATATAATATTAAGACAGCGAAGATACTTAACTACTAAAATCTAAATCATATATTAAGATCAAATAAATAATAATGCCAACCTTTACTGTTTTTGCTCTTGCCCCCCTCAAGTCTTATCTTTTTTCCTAAAAGTGCGGATGAAAGTATCAATGAAAGAGGACTCCTTCCCCATCTCCTTGGTCTGAAAAAACATGATTACAAATAATGAAATAATTTAATATAGATAAAAAAGTATTGTAAGAGTTAAAAAATTACCAATCTCCGTCTATGCTGATCTATGTTAATGGAGCCTCCCGCATATATAGCAGATGAGTCACCAGAATTGTGAGATTGATTCATTCTATTCAGGTTACTCCTTTGCTTACTTTCCTCCGTTGCCCAAAAGTTGGTGATCCTCTCCCAATTTTCTTCGATGATGAAGTTTGGCTTTTCCCCCCGATTGTTGGCGTGACTTAATGCATGTCTGATGTGATCGCCACATTTCTTTATAAATATTCTATGAATCTCCATTTCATCATTCGGGTCCTAATTATTTAACTGCTGAAATGGAGAAAAATAATGTATTATATATTCACTTTAAATTTAAATTAAACTCAAGAAAATATACCTTGAACTCGCTCCACCATAGTTATTTTGTGGTTGATGGAGTGCTTGAATATGTCATTGATTCTCCTCCCTAATGGTTATTCACGATTCTATTAATTTTGTGAACAACTTGTACATGATTTTCAAATCTGCATTAAATTATAAACAAACGATGTTAAATAATTAAGATAGATAAAAATATAAAATATTTTATAGTACTTATGAATCTCTGATGGGGACTAAAAAAGTTCTATCATTCCTAAACTCAGCAAATGAGTTTCTTGCAGAGTCAGGAAGATCTATGGGCACTAGCAACTATACGGGCGATGGTACTGGCGGCGGCGAATTTAAAGCCGGTGGAGAAGGTACATGAGATGGTCCTACCTGATCAGGGGGTGGCACAGGTACACTGGTAGGTGATGAATCTGTCTGATCCTGTGATCTCCGTCTACATTCACCACATCAAAATATATACTGAAAATTCCAATATAAGATAAAGTAAATTGCAAATTTGATACATAAAAAAACATTTAAAAACTTACCATTTTTACGTAAAACTTATAGAAGAAGAGGAAAAAAATTATTTTAAATTATTTAAACTTAACATTTAAAAATCACCACACTCAATATATTATTTTAAAATTTAGGATGAGTATATATTTATGATTAAGATAAAATTAGAAACTCATAGACTCTTGTTTCATAAAATTCTGACATCTGTAGGTCTATATTTTAAGTTTTAGACACATATTCAAACATGCATTGAAGGTTAATATACATAATTAATAGTAAACTATCTATTTTTCACTAAATATGAACATCAAAATTTCATGAAAAAAAATTCTATAGGTTCCTAATTTTTTCCTGATCATAAGTCTTAAGGAAGTTGCGGATGAGTTTGTTAGGCATTTTGAGAGGTTATTGGGAGCGAAAATAATGGTAACCATCACCAAAGCCTCCGGGGAGCAAACCACAAGTCTTAAGGAAGTTGCGGATGAGTTTGTTAGGCATTTTGAGAGGTTATTGGGCACAAAAGTGGGTTATGTGGAACTGGATAGTAGCTTTATAGCATGGCTGGTTCTCACAGACATATAGCAAGGAAACTTTGTCGCACTGATCACCTCAGAGGAGATACGAACAATGATTCTTCGCAATTCAAAGTGATCGAGCTCTCAAACCAAATGGCTCTAGTTTAAACTTCTTTAAGGCAGCATGGATGTGCAACCAAATTTGTATGAAATTGTCCAAGAATTCTTCACAGCAGGTCGGTTGCTTAAGTAGTGGAACCACATGCTGATCATGTTGGTTCCGAAGTCTGATGCACCGAACATCTCTGACTACCATCCGATCTCATGCTGCATAGTAGTGTACAAAATAATTTCCAAGGTGTTGACAAAAAGGTTACAAGAAGTGATGGCAGTCAACTAGACCTAGCACAAGTTGCATACATTGAGAGGAGATCTATAGTCGAGAACATCCATCTTGCGTAAGAATTATTGCGAAAGTATGCATGGAAAAATTCCTCCCCAAGATGTAAACTCAAAGTGAACCTCCAAAAGGTGTTTGACTCAATGGATTGGACATTTTTAATCGTTGCCCTTCGACAATTCAGATTCCCACAACAATTCGTCAGTTGGATCGAGAAGTGGATTACCACCATCTCCTAATTGGTAGCCATCAATTGGCAGCAAAAGATGAAACTGTCACCTAGGCGGCCCCTCTAGGGTGACCCACATTGTTTGGAAGGGAGGTAAATCACGGGGGACTTTGCTCAATAACAATAGCGCATGCAAGGAGGTGTTAAGGCAACCAACGGGGCATTCTGCATCCGCTGAGAATCGACCTCATCAGGTCTATTGGTAGTAACACCCTTACTTGTACCAACTATGCTTGCCCATTGGGCTACTTGGTGGCCATCAATGGTGTTATGTATGGGTTCTTTAAAGGGTATAGGGGATTGCAGCAAGGAGATCCCCTCTCCCTTTTCCTCTTTGGATTATGTTTGGAGGTATTCTCGAGGTCGCTCAAAGCCATCTCACTGTTACCTAGTTACCACTTTCACCCTATGTGTGTCGGTCCAAGGATTACCCGCTTAGCTTATGTGGATGACTTACTCCTCTCTGCGTGGGCTGACAAGTCAACGATTATTGCGATATTGGATTGCTTGGTGGACTTTGGACAAAGGGTTGGTCTTCTCCCTAACCTCAACAAGTTAAACTTATATATGAAAGGAGTTAGTGATAGCATGGCAGCCTAGTTGCATGAGATCATGGGATTCCAACGTCGAACGTTTCCATTATGCTATCTTGGCATCCCCCTCATGACGAAGAAGCTACGGACTAGCAACTACAAACCTTTGACGAAGGCTATCATGCAACGATTAACTTCTTGGCCCAAGCAAATGTAATTATATGCTGACAAGCTTGAATTGGTGAAGAAAATGCTCCAAGGTATTGAGTGCTTTTGGCTTTCCATCTTACCGGTTCCGTGTGCAGTGATTGACAAGATATATGCTATTTCCCATTCGTTTGTTTGGTCCTCTGAGAATCCGTCCATCTCTTGGGCAGTGATGTGTTTGGTAAAGGAAGAAGGTGGATATGAACTGCATGAGTAGCGGACATGAAATTAATTCAGTCCTAATATCCAAACCTTTATAGAATATTCAGTAGAAAAAGGACTCCCTTTGAGTGTGGTAGATCTACCATTAGTACATCTAGAACACTGACTTATGGAAGTGGCAAGCCAATCCATCGGATAAACCCCTCATCAAGCATTTGCACCAGATTTGGCAAGATATATACAGAGCCAACAATTTTATCTAGAATGTCACCGACAGCTGATTTGATTCTGAGTTGGGGTCATTCCCTTGGGATTAAGCCGCACTCCTGTAAGGCTATCTTATCTACTAAGCTTCATGCTTAGAGTTAC
The DNA here is from genome assembly GCF_018446385.1 of Zingiber officinale. NCBI lineage: Eukaryota > Viridiplantae > Streptophyta > Magnoliopsida > Zingiberales > Zingiberaceae > Zingiber > Zingiber officinale. Next base: position 133,143,871 of record NC_055997.1, on the reverse strand, counting down.
TCTAAGATTTCTCACCACCTAGGGTTCACTCCCCTATGATTTCTCTTTAACAAGCATCTAGACACTCTTGACTTGCTTAGACTTGCCTTATCAGACATCCTACCATCTTGATATGCTTAGATTTTTCCTTACCTAACTTTCAATTAGGACTTTCTCTTACCTAACTTCTAGTTAGGTCTTTCCCTTAGCTTCTTAGTCATCTGATCAACTTTAATCTAACTAGACTTAACTTACTTTCAAATATTAAATTATATTTGGATCAATTTTTTGTCAAACTTAACTAGGCATAGGTGTATTATTAAATATCAAAATCCTAGATATTGATTTCACGGGAAGCATATTCTGAGATTAAAAATAGATATATTGTGAAATTGTTAGAATATTTATATTTTTGTTTTCCCTCTAAACTCTTTGATAGATTTCCTACCGTGATGTGTATTGAGAGTACCTTATATTACCCCCATTTCTCTTACACTTTTCGATGTTAGGTATGGCAGTTTAAATAATTTCTCAAATCCAAGTTGGTCTGAATCTAGAGGATGTCGGTTGACAAAGTATCCAAATGATAAATATGTAGATTTTCCTAATAAACGCATATGTTTCTGGAGGTATTCCTAACCAAAAACATGCAAATAAAAACAAAACTGACACCAACAATTCTTTTAACAATTTCTGAGGAAGAAGTCAAGTGACGGTCTGTCCAAAATAGTCTCCAAGAGAACAAAGTTTGTACGTTTAATACAAAGTGCCATGCTCCCCTCCTTTGGCCACAAACCAAGCATGATGATAATGATGAATCAATTATCCCGTCCAGCTTATGCTTCAATTCTCTGTCAATTTTTTATGCATACAACTCGATTTTTTCTTTTGCCTCATCTCCTCAGCCCAAAATGTCAACGCTTCATCATTCCTGATATTCTTGCTTCTCCTCTCTCTCTCTAGATCAGCTGCACTAACATACCCAATTTATCGCATCGAATTAGTATCGAGGAAATGGGTCTGTTGAGACTGAGAGATGCCGGGAAGGTCTACAAATCTGTTGGCGAGGTCGATCTCGGGGCCAACAGCGACGAAGTTTATCTACATCCTAAAGTCAAAGGTGCTAATTCTGTTTCAATTGTTTCATGTCACCTCGTTGTCGCTGAATACAAAAGCAGCTGCTAGTCCTCTATAGCTCTAAATGGATTGAGATTGAAGTATTGAGTATTGTGATGAAAATGTTAGCTCCTCGAGTGGCGGGGTTTCTCGTAAAAATCTTCACATGGATTTTGGAATCGCCGTTTCTTGGAGCCATGGCACTGTATCTGCTGAAGAAGGATAATCTAATTCATAGGGTATTGGAGTTCCTTTTTCCAAATCTTTCTTACTTTTCCTTTTTGCTATAACTGTAAAGATATATATGCCAATTAGATTTGAGTTCCATTTATAATAATTCATTTTATTAAAATCTTTTCCATTGACCAAGTGGTATTTAATTATAAGAAGATTTATACATCAATTCTATGAACTTAAAACAAAAAAAAAAAACCTAGGATTTCTCAGAGGACTCGTGGTTGAAACTAGTTATTGTGTTTGGTTCAGAAACTGAAGAAGAAAAATAGTGCAAACAATAGAAAGCATGCATCATTCACTGGGAAAACAATGTGTTTGCAGAATATTTGCTAATGAACAATGAATTTAAATTTAAATACTGTGATATATGAACTAATCATCTTCCTCGTTTGTTTTGTAAGCCACTATTGGGTTTGGTTAGAAGATATTGTGATCCAACTATTATGATCCTTGATTGCCTTAAAAATTAACAAGCATTCGCTAAGATATAATTGAGATCTTTCTGCAAGAGTTTGGAAAAGAGTGAAAATTTCTTCGTGAGGTTAATTGTTCAATTTCTTGCAGTTTCTCTCATTTGCTGAAATCCAAGAACAACCTCTTTTCACTCCTAACCACAGTTGGGAAGGTGTGATTTCTACCAAGATCATAATTTATTTATTTACCACCATTAATTAGTCTCACTTGCAAAATTTTACCGTTATACATGATTCAGATTTCCAGGAACAAAATGTTAGTCTCATAAATCCCAACTTATGTCCTATCAAACGTGTTCAAGAGGTTGTAAATTGCCTCCCTGAATATTTGGAATCTGCATTTAGTGATTCAGCATCTCAATTCAAGCGTCGATCGATCCGAGATTTCTGGAATGCATACAGATCAGGAGAAACAACTCCACTTGTAGTATGTCAATATGCATCAAGTATTTGATTTTGCTATGCATGCAAGGCACTAACATTAACGATACATGTGTTCAGGTAGCAGAAAGATTTTTATCAGCCTTGAAGGAGTCTGACAGCTCCAATCCCTCAATGGCTTTCTTCATTAGTTACAACGCTGAAGACATTATCAGGCAAGCAGAAGAATCAACTAAACGATATGAAAAAGGCATACCAATTTCAGCTATCGATGGGGTGCTAGTTGCAATCAAAGATGAGATAGATTGCATTCCCTATCCTACAACAGGCACTATCCTCAATCTGTAATCAATGAGCAGTTCATAGTAGGTAGAATTTGTTCATGTCAAGTGATGCATGTGTACTTTTTGCAGGAGGAACAAAATGGCTGCATAAGATGAGACCATGTGTTGAAGATGCAAGTTGTGTGAAGCAACTAAGATCATGTGGTGCTATTCTCGTCGGGAAGACCAACATGCATGAGCTTGGGGCCGGGACCAGTGGCATCAATCCTCACTATGGGTATCATCAAAACATATTTAGTTACATGAAAAAAGCACTAGTTTTTTCTTTTTAACAACTAAGCCAATTGTTGCACAGAGCTACAAGAAATCCTTATGATAGGAACAAGATCTCCGGTGGCTCATCAAGCGGATCGGCTGTGGTTGTGTCTGCCGGACTGTGCCCTGTTGCACTTGGTGTTGATGGTGGAGGTAGGCAATTAAGCCGATTCACAAGAAACAACAGCCAATCTATTTCTATATTTCTATCGAACACACAAGAATCTTCACTTTCCAGGATCTGTGAGAATGCCTGCGGCACTGTGTGGTGTTGTTGGACTCAAGCCAACCTCTGGTCGTGTTTCAGATTCTGGGTAAATCAAGTGAAAAGAAATTCTGTCCCTATCATTAATGGCAGTTATAACTTGCATTTAGGCTATTGTTTCAGGATAATTCCGCTAAATTGGACAGTTGGGATGCCAGGAATATTATCAGCAACTATTGAGGATGCATTAATAATGTAAGTTTTCTAGGATCATATTAGTATAATTCCACTGAACCATATGAATCTCAGTATGATTTGTTAATCCAGTTATGCAGCTATTTCTAATGAGCTTCCTTTATTTCAACCAACACTTTCACAGGTAAAGCAACACAATTTTTCTTGAACAAAATGGTTTTTAAAACGTCCAATCATGAATAAGATTTCAATAAATATGCATTTTCAATAGTCAATCTTTTGTTTCCAAAGATTTTCACACTTTTCACATTCTGTTTGATTACAAACAGACAATCACAGACGTCCAGATTGCAAAATATGGCAAGGTTAGACTACTGCCAACGTGTGGACTTAGAACAATTGTCCATATATATATATATATATATATATATATATATATATGCATTTTGATTTCAGAAGTAGATGCCAATAATTTCTTCTTTGGGTTTAAGCAGTGGTTTAATGACAGCACCGTTGACATCAGAAATTGCTGTGAACAAGCTTTAGAGATGCTATGCAACCATTATAAATGGAAGGTAATAGAATCAATTGGCAACTTGATTTAACATTTTGCACAAAATTAAAGATAAAAAAAATCAAAATGTTCCCTTAAATGAAGAGTGATGAGACAACCACATTATATCGAGAAAATAATCTTTATTATTTTATTAACCAAAATGTTCATAGAAGAAGATGACTTTTGTCCAATTCACACTGGAATTTAAGTCATAAGTTAATTTTCAAATCAGCACAAAATGTCTACAAATATACTTGTATATGATGTCATTAGAGAGATTATACAATGATCTAAATTTGAACTAATCAATTTTTTTCCTTTTAAAAAAAATCAAGTCTAAACTGATTTTTATATCTTGTGACAATTTTGTACAATTCTAACAAATCTTATGGATTATTTTGTTAAAACTAAGATTTATGCAAATTAAGTGCAAGAGATTCAAGTTCACTGTCTTAAGTTGGATACAACTTTTATTCGGGAGAAAAGTTGGGAGAAGATGAAAACAAAGGGTAATTTGGAAGAATTAAAAAAATAAGGTAGGAGCATTCAATGACAAACCAACATAGGAATGTGATTTGGTTAAATGCTTGAAAAACAAAATATCATTTATTCAGGTGGTAATTGAAAGTACGATATCATTGAATTTAATTTCATTCTGATACTACATGAAGGTAATTGATGTGACTGTTCCTGAGATTGAAGAGATGCGCCTGGCTCACTATGTAACACTTGGATCCGAATGTTTTGCTTCAATGGCTCCATATTTTACAAAACTGTAAGCAAATCTAATTAACAAACTAATCTAACTCTGTAAACTTTTATATGAATGTGGCACTAACAAAAATTATGCTTAAGCTAGTGATTATGCAGAATTAGGATGGGACGCAAGAGTTGCAATATCTGCCTATGGTGCATTCAGTAGTAGAGACTATTTAAATGCCCAAAGAATAAGGTAAGTTTTCAGAAATTTCAACAAAGGATACAATAGAAATGTGCTTGACTTCTGAAATTTCAAATGTATGTTCATAAATACATTCCATTATGGATTTATATTCAGGAGACGACAAATGTACTTTCACATGGAGATTTTCAAAATGGCAGATGTGATAGTCACACCAACAACAGGGTACCTTTTCTTCAAGAAATGCAAAGTCATTTAGCAAATATTTCTTTACAATGACCCCAATTGTTTATAAATATATCTTATATAAGCTTTTTCACTAAGCTCTGTGTTTCATCAAGTGAGTGTTTTTCTTAGGAGGATACTTTTTCTACCTTTTGATTTCTAGTGTAACTGCATATCCATTACAAAGTGATGCTCTGAGAACCGGAGAACTCGACTACATTAATGGCGGTGAGCAAAAATATATACCTTAACTCGAACCTTGCATTTTGTTTTCACTTGCCTTTATAATTGTAGGGAAATCTGAAATGGAGATGCACTATGCATGACTTGACCTTCATTTTGAAAAGTAGTAAAATGCTAACGTCTTTGTGTATCTCGTATAGCTGCACTTGTAAGGTACTCAATAGCAGGAAACTTTCTTGGATTACCAGCAATAACGGTTCCGGTACAAATACTTTGTCTCTTTTATCCATCAAATATGATTGTACCTTGTCTACATTGGCTTTGTCATGTTTTAGGTTGGTTATGACGATGATGGTTTACCAATCGGTCTTCAGTTTATTGGAAAACCTTGGTGTGAAGCAACACTACTACACATAGCGTTTGCAATGCAGGTAAAACACTAACATCAAAATGCCTTCAATTATGCTGTCAAAGCTCATTTTCATGCAACTTTATTCATTAGGCCACCTCTAAACTCTTTCTAAAAACTATAAAGCGAATGTTTAACCTCTTTAATAATTATTTTACTTGACTCTTGAAAATGTTCTTTTTGAGTGGGTTTGTATCAATTGGAAATTGGTTTTCTTACCAAATTAGTTAAATAGAAACTTAGGTGATTATTTCCTGAGTAAACGGTTGAAAATTAATTTCACAAGTGAATTAAAAATTAATATCCAAAACTATTTGAGCGATAAAGAAGATCGGGCAAATAAACATTAATTCAAGTATGCACAAATATTAATGTTGGGAATAAAAATAAGAAATTTCTAAAATCTGCATTAAGTTCATGTGAAAGAATTGTTGACACTTGCTTACATGGTATTTAACAACATTGTGAGAACTATACAATCCAACATTGTTAATGAGTCCCCTTGGTTGAGGAGAGGAGAGAAAAGAAGAAAGATTTATCTTCCCTCTCCTATTAATGGAAACATTTTATTCACATTGATTATTCACACTTACTATCTATTATAATATAAAGGCCCCAAGACTCCGCTGTCAAATCATTCAAATTCAAGTTGTGATATTTCCTCTTAAGCTCTTCTCCTCTGCTATATAAAGAGCTCTGAGATTTTGAAAGTTCGCCAAGGCTTTAAATTTAAATGCTCATATTTCAAGTTGTATGTCTTTTTATCCTATAATATTTGTCAATAAACATTAAGCACTTGATGGGCAATATCATCTTAAAACGAAAAGAGTTTTACCCTTACTTCCACCTTGAATTTCTTATCCAAAGGAATAGCCTTACATAAAAGGGTGTTCCAGCATTTAAAGGGGTGGCTTGATGACCGGCAATATTATATCAACAACAATGGTACTAAAAGAAGTTTGTCTTTCATACTCAAAGGTGTATTTTGACGATTGATAATAGTCATTATTGGTGATGACCATCCTAAAGGGTGAGTTAATTCACCCAAAAGGGGGCTGATAATCAGAAAAGTGTGTTGAGAATATAAAGGAACATGATCTATGTTGTCATACAGATGTCTCATTGGTTCATGCAATTGACATATTAATGGCCTAGTGACTAGACCCAATTGAACAATTTCAACTCAACCATCTTCCAGTTACTTTGTGATCAATCCAAGGAAAAGTTTCCTAGCTCTAATACAACTTTATGGGACTGAATTAGATGGATGGATAATTAAATAGAAGGGCGTGGGGGTGTTTAGAGTTGGGTGAATAGCTATTCTTCATGTGATTTATAATTAGACACGACATGCAATGGAATTCACAAGGAAGAAATACAGCTTCTAACAATTGATGTACATAGTTTGTAGCCTTAGTTCCTACTCTACATCCTATGGTCCTTAGCAGATCACTCTTAAAAACTCTATCTTTTCTCCATTCAGACTTCTTCCAAGGTGGAGAAATCTCTTACAAAACCTCCCAAAAATTTACAATTCGAGCTTAGAATGAGGGAGAGAAGTGTTACAATTGAGCTTAAAAAATTACAATAAAATGATAGTGAATATTATCTCTAAAATTTTCCTCTTCGCCCCATTAAATAGGCCTCCAACACCTTTAGTTGGTCTTGACCGTTCTGCTATGCTGATGCTAACTAGTTAACTAGATTCCACCATTTGCTGATTGATGCACTATGATTATTAAGTCATTTGATTGTTTTCATTCAACTTTTTCATATGAATGACTCTCTCTAAATTATTTCTATAGCTCAATCGATTGGATATGTTTATCAATAGATTAATCCATGATTAGTTGACTCAACTATGAACAAAAATATTCATTTCACTAGATGATCAACCTAAAACAAGTACCTAGTTGACTCTGCCACCATTAGTCAACTAAATCATCTCAACAATCGACTACAACATCCTAATGGTTCAGTCTTCGCCTTAGTTAATAGATACCCTCTCCCAATCACAATCTCTCAACTCACTTAAGAATTTACCTTGCATCTCCTTCACTATGAGGATATCTCTAATCAGACTTCTCATCCTTGGATGCTTATATATATATATATATATATATATAACTCTTTCTTAACATCACCTATGGACAATCCATCTTACTTAGGGGTAGATTACATTAATAAATTTTCATTGAATATGGAGAGTCATGGTTGTCTAGGAGAATAGGTTGAAAATCCAATATGAATCCAGTAGTAGTAACCTAACTATGTAGTCTATAGATCCCAAGATTATGGTTCCAAAAGAAAATTTAAAATATGCTATAAGATTCTAGACACCTTGGAGATAATCACTCTAACTCATTCTTGTGAGAGAAAGGTGTAGGATCGATGTGTCAGATAAAGGAGGGTGAATAGCCTTAATATGAAATTAAGCAATCTTAAACACAACATCAAAGCTATCTAGATGTTAGTTGTACAACTAAAAATAAAATAAATGACAATAGAGATAAATTATAATAACAGAACTATTTACATGCATCCATGGCCTACACAAGTCAACTCTCGATTTCAAGGTGAAGAAACCTCTTACAAATTTTTATACTAAATTAAAAACAATAAGCACAATAAAATCTTGAATAAAATTATGAAGTTGAAAGTAAATATGTTAAGCTTTAACAATAAAAATATGATTATGAATTAATCAAAGGGAGTAACAGAATGTAGAATTTGAGCACTTTTATTTTCAATGAGCTCCCCTTATCCCTTTATTTATAACCTCCAAGTTGGCTTCAAATCAGCTTTAAACAACTTCTCTACAAAATTCAAGGGGACTCACTCTTTTTCAAGTTGGCTTAATTCATTATTGCATCAACCTTCTGCTTGATGATGGATACTTCAGTCAACTAAAATGATTCTAGTTAACTGAAATATTTGATCACAGAAGTCATCTAGTAGTTGCTCCATTCTTCTCCCAAATCAAATGTTTGATCTAAATTTGGTCAAGGATTCAATCTACGACCACTAAACTCACTTTAATCAACTGCCATAGTAGACTCCCAAATAGAGAGCAACAATTTCAAACAAGGTCCTTAGTCAACTACATAGTTGACTAGGCTACGTAAGTTGATTGGAGTTATATTAACTCAACTCAACTCTAAATAGAACATTTATGTTTGTGATTAGAACATCTTGATTTGACTCGACAGTTAACTCAATACATTGATCAACTGGTCTTGTCTTCTAGTCAATTAGATTGTCGACTCTAACTCGCAAACACTCATTTTTTTATCAAGTTCACAATTGAGTCAAATTTACCTAAAATCCAAAATATATGTCATTCATAAACTCTCAAAACTCACTAGGAGGTTACTTGCAAGAACTCTCATTTCTAGACCTTCCTTTACCAAGTGGTCTCACATTTAGGTTTTCCTCATTTGTTAGGTATCATCTATCAAGACTTTCAACTTCCAAGTACATGATCACTCTTAACCTAATTAGACTTCCAATCACTGAGTATTCAATCACTCTTAACCTACTTGACATCTCTGTCAATTGTACATGTAATAACCCATCAAGTATCCTACATCTGCACACTTGACAACTTCATTAAAAAATACAACATTAACCTAACTTAAACCTTTTTCCCACACATCAAAATCATTTGTCTGAAGTCAACCACTTGGGGATTGCACCGACAATCTTTCTCATTTATTTAAGCTAGGTTAATCAATGAAATGTTCTAATTCAAACTCCTCATTTCTCTATTTCTAGGTCATGAAAGGTTGTAATTTAAACGCATCACTTTCTCCCCCTTGTCACACTTCAAAAATAAATAATACAAGTATAAAATTTTTTTGTCATGCATACTAGATCAATGTAGGACCAAATGTAGATGAAAAACATATGTAAATTTATATATTGATCAGTATATGTAAATGAAAGACAAATTCCAACTTAAATTTGCCTCCCTTGTAAGACAAGTTATATCTCCCTCTTAAAGTGATTTAATGAGTTGGAGTCAGAGTAACTGGAGAGATTTAGTGAGTTGGTATTTTGTCAACATGTGCTTGCATGGTGCTAAACAATTGTGGGAACCGTGTCATCTAAGACTATCCAGATGAATGCCCTTTGGTTGAGAAGAGAGAACTCTCCCATTAATGAAAATATTCCATTGGCACTGCATGTTCATACTTGTTCACTTTACTTCTCCATCACTATATAAAAGTCTCAAGCCCTCTCTCTCAAATCACTCAAACTCAAATTGTGATCTCTCCTCTCCTAACTAAATAGTTCCAAAGCTTTTATAGTTCGCTAGGACTTAAAATATTGAGTGCTCATATTTTGAGTGTCAAAACATTATATCTTGGGAGATAATTGCTAAAAGAAAATTTCATAAGATCACACCTAAGCGGATTATATCATCTTAAAGAGAAAAGGATAAGCTTAGGGTGAAATTGATATCCAATAGGGTAACTTGATGACCACCAATATTAAATTGATGATGATGATACTAAAAAAGATACATCTATCATACTCAAAAGGATATTTTGATGACCGACGGCAGAGTTGTTAGCGATGACCATCCTAAAGGGGTGATTTAATCCATCTAAAGGGATGCTTCGATAATTAGAAAGGCATGTTGAGAATATAAAGGGACACTATATTAACATTCCACCAATTCAAGTTATCAACTTATTTGAGGAGTTGGCTAACTGAATCAGTTGGACCAGTTTCAACAAATTCTAAGGAAATCTTTTTTATATCCTAACATCTTATAAGTGGTCATAGATATATATCACCTAAATAGATGGTGTTACTTTGTAAGGTTCAAATGATGAATTCATGCGTATTTACTTGCTTTCCTTTTCCTTTGATTTACCCAGGACTAATACACTACAAACTATTTTGATGGCAGATACTATGCATCAAAAGATGCAAAAAGCCAGAGGTATTTTATGATTTTCTCAAGAATGAATAAGCAGAGCAGAGCACATTTTGCGTTCAATTGGAATAAGTGAGACAAGAAGCTACAGGGATTCCAGAAATTATTCAATACTTAACAAAGTCAAAATTAACTGTGAAGATCATGAAGATTTGGTACTATAAAAGATCTTAGAAAAATTTGATACTCAATTGAATATATATTACCATTGGAAATGTATACAAAGATATATGGAAATATTGTTTTAGAGACTTGGATGAAGTATAGCTTTCTTTTTTATATTTTAAAAGAGACTTCAATAAATGCATCATTTATAAGAAGGCATGTAAAATTTGATGCTTATTCATTTAAATGAAGCTTTGCTTTTTTTCAAAAGAAAAAATGAATGATCATTGTTGAGTATCTAGTTATGCATTTTTATCATATGGAGTCCTTGTTGTATTGACCATAGCATGAGTTGGAAGATCTCAGTGACAACCCTGGTGGAACAAGATGAAGTCATCACTTTAGCAACCCTTTTAGGGTGGTCTTTTTTTTTAGCAACCCTTTTAGGATGGTCTCATACACTCTGAAAGAGAATAAATCACTGGAACTTATTCAGTTTTAGTCGAGTGACTTACCTAGATAGGTGGATCTTCCTAGACAACTCGATCAATACATCAATTGTGCATTGATACCCAATGAAATAATATTTATCCATGCAAGCAAACTCTAATACACATGGCACCTCATCATGTCAACAAGCGGGTAAAGGGTGTAGGTCCGGATAGGCCGGCTGGAGAGAGTTTTGCCTGAAAAATAACTAAAGGCCTTTCTCGAGTTTTGGAATTAGATTAGTAGCAATAGCATAAAAATAAACAATACAAAAATTGAAAGAAAGAAATTCGGAATTTTACTTGGTTACAACCGAAGTGGTTGTTAATCCAAGACAATGACAACACTAGAAAAAATCTCCTTCGTGTAGGCGGAGAAGCCTCTTACAATCTTTGAACGCTCAGATTATTGCTAGGAAATGAATACTTGAGTTGTTGATCTATTTCCTAGCTCCAGGGGTCTTTTTATAGCTCCTGAAAATTATATCCATAGCTCGAGGGCGCCTACCAAGGGTTTGGAGGGCGCCTCCAGTGAGATGGCAGCGGATAAAACTTTATCCGTTGCAAATGACTATTTTGCCCAGGTCGAGAGCGTCCTCCATAGGCATGGAGGGCGCCCTCCGCCTGAAGGTGGCGGAAGCGCTGGCTCGCTTCGGAGGCACCTTCAACACCTTGTTGAGGGCGCCTCCAGCAGTGTTCTCCAGCTCCTTTCGCTCTCCTGCTGCTCCGATCGCCTGGGTGATTGCGGCCAACTAAAATACGACTCACCTGAATCTAATTTATGACCTTCTCCTCGAGTAGGCTTCCGCTCCGGCTTCTCGTCCCTCAAACGTCGTGTACGTTCTTCTCGTCCATCGATGTACTCTTCCGCAGCCCTCTCGTCCCTCGGACGCACCGAGCCTGTCGACTTCCTTCCCGTGCCGTCCTTCTCACTAGCTGCGTCTTCCGCTCGACTTCCTGTGCTCCTAAGCTCCTATACACTTAGACACAAGGATTAAACCAAAACAGGACCTAACCTAACTTGGTTGATCATATAAAAAATAACCTTGGGATTCCAACAATCTCTCCCTTTTTTGATGTGAGCAACCCAAGTTAGGTTAAAACAATCATAAGGTAAAAATAATAAAATTGCAATACCAAGTAAATAAAGTTGCAATTATGCAATAAGGTGCAAAGATATTCAAAATTTAAATTTTTTGAACTACCTCCCCTAGATTTAATCTTCCCTTCTCCCCCTTTGATCACACAAAAATTGGGAAAATCAATAAAATCTAAGGGTAAAAAAAAATTAACAGGGAAAAAAAATGAAATTTTTAAATGAAACTTGTAATTTAAAAAAATCTATTTTTTTTAAAATTCTAAGTGAAGTTTGCAAGTTAAGTAAAAAAAATATTTTAAATGTTAAACCATTGACAAAAAAATTGAAAGCATTTAAATTAACTATTTCATGCTTATTAGTTTGTCAATTAAATATTCAATTTAGAAATTGGCTTCCAGGCTGTGGCGAGACACTAGGCCTTCTTGGTTACTGGATCATCAACCATTTCTAGACAAAGTCTCTTAATAAATTCAAATATTTAATCTTGTATCTGAAAACCCTAAGTCTAATTTTATTTTTAATTTATACAAATTTTTGGAACTCAATATAGGTTCCTTCCTACAGGGTTAATCAAGAATTTTGGGGGTACATAACTTTTAGTAATTTTCCTAATTTGACCATTATGAAATCTAAGATACCAGTTCAGATTTCTATATTTCCTAATATTTTCATTGTATGAAGATGCACGATTTTTCAGATATTCTATTTCTGTTTTCAATTTGTCATTTTCTAGTTTTAGATTATCATATAAATCTAGCGGACATGCTTTGGACAATTGTATTTTCAAATCTATGTTATCTTTTTCTAACTTACAACATTCTTTAGTTAATAATTTTATAAATTTAAACAATTTGTCAGGTGGGAGAGATCGTACCTTACTTACCTTGTCGATCTCGTTGTCCGTAGATCCCCCTGAATTGCTGCTTTCTTCTGTTAACACTCCCTTTTCATCAATACTCTCGATGCTCATTTCGAACGAGCTTACTTCGTGGCCATTTTCTTGGTGACTTGCCATCAACGCAAGTCCGGAGAAAGCTTTGACCTTTGATTCGGACGACGTTTCATCCCACGTCGCCTTTAGCGTCTTGTGTTTGTTTGTTTGAATGGACTTCTTGTCTTTGTGTTTGTCCTTCTTCTTCAATTTAGGGCAGTTGTCTTTTACATGTCCTTCTTCATCGTAGTGGTAGCATTTTATTTTTCTTCTTCTTCTACCCTGCACTTGATTAAATTGCTTAGATTTAAATAATTTTTTAAACTTACATACCATCAATGTTGTTTCATCATCATCGAAGGAGAATTCTGACTCTTGTTTGTCCATTTTTGCTTTAAAAGCAACATTGTGCTTTGTCTCCTTCTTTGAATCTGCACATCTTGTTTCATGGACTTCAAAAGTAGAGAATAATTCATCTAAAGTAACAGATTCTAAGTCCTTAGAAATATAATAGACATCCACTAATGATGCTCATTCTTTATTTCTAGGGAAGGCATTAAGTGCGTACTTTAGCGAATCTCGGTTACTTATCTTTTCTTCGAGATTCGAAAGTCCGGTGATTAGATCCTTGATCCTTGAGTGAAGATGTGCTACAGTTTCGTCTTCTTCTAATCGGAGGTTGTTGATCTGGTTGCGAAGTAAGTCCCATTTTGCAAGTTTTGCCTCCTAGGTTCCTTCATGTAGTTCAAGGAATTTCTCCCAGAGCTCCTTCGCAGACTCGTAGGCTCTGATCCGATTGACTTCTTGTGGCGGTAGAATGCTTAACAGATGGAACTCTACTTTACAGTTTGCCATGAAATTGGCTTACTCCTTTTTGGTCCAGTGGTATTTGTCTTTACCTTCGGGTGTTGCAAAACCAACCTTCATTATAAAAAATAAATCAAAATCGATCTTGAAAAATACCTCCATCTTTTTTTTCCAGTTGGCGAAGTCCCCCTCAAACTTTGGTGGGTGAATGCTTGATCCGGCCATCTCGTGTGCTTCGTTCGGCGGTTAGTCCTCCTGAAGCGTCCTTAGCTTTGATACCACTTGTAGGTCCGGATAGGCCGGCTGGAGAGGGTTTTGCCTGAAAAATAACTAAAGACCTTTCTCGAGTTTTGGAATTAGATTAGTAGCAATAGCATAAAAATAAATAATACAAAAACTGAAAGAAAAAAACTCGAAATTTTACTTGGTTACAACCGGGGTGGTTGCTAATCCAAGACAATGACAACACTAGAAAAAATCTCCTTCGTGTAGGCGGAGAAGTCTCTTACAATCTTTGAACGCTCAGACTATTGCTAGGAAATGAATGCTTGAGTTGCTAATCTATTTCCTAGCTCCAGGGGCCTTTTTATAGCTCTTGGAAATTCTATCCATAGCTCGAGGGCTCCTCCCAAGGGTTTAGAGGGCGCCTCCAGCGAGGCAGCAGCGGATAAAACTGCAAACGGCTATTTTGCCCAGGTCGAGGGTGCCCTCCGCCTGAAGGTGGCGAAAGCGCTGGCTCGCTTCGGAGGCACCTTCAACACCTTGTTGAGGGCGCCTCCAGCAGTGTTCTCCAGCTCCTTTCGCTCTCCTGCTGCTCCGATCGCCTGGGTGATTGCGGCCAACTGAAATAGGGCTCACCTGAATCTAATTTCTGACCTTCTCCTCGAGTAGGCTTCCGCTCCGGCTTCTCGTCCCTCGAACGTCGCATACGTTCTTCTCGTCCACCGGTGTACTCTTCCGCATCCCTCTCGTCCCTCGAACGCACTGAGCCCGTCGGCTTCCTTCCCGTGCCGTCCTTCTCGCTAACTGCGTCTTCTGCTCGACTTCCTGTGCTCCTAAACTCCTGCACACTTAGACATAGGGATTAAACCAAAACAGAACCTAACCTAACTTGGTTGATCACACCAAAAATAGTCTTGGAGTTCCAACAATGGGTCTAGCTTCCCGAGCACTTCATCTCCTGTCCAGGTGAAGGCAAATAGTTCAAACACCTTGTCTCTCGACTAGGCAATGTTCAACTGCTTAAGACTCTCATCTCCAAGATAAATAGGCACTTGGTTGCTAAACTCTTCGACCCTGGAAACTCTCTTAAATAGGTTGGATTTGGCTATCTTAAGAAAGGATAGCGTTGATCACAATTCTAGAAGGTGACCCCTCATACGTTAATCCTTAGTTTGTAATGGTCGAGTAACTGACACCTTAATGGAAGAATGATTATACCTAGACATGCTATCATAACAAATAAGAGGTTATAGATCTAAGGGAAGGCGTGGGCGCAACTTGTAAAGAGGCACCCTTTATTCGGAGATCTACTCTTTGCTAATTTTGATTGATAGGATGTGATTTGGAGTAAAAACGATGCTTAAATGGAGTCTAGAGCTTCCAAAGTATCTGGACCATGTGGAACTCACATGGGCATGTGAAAATCAAGTTTTCCCATATTCTGGTCGCGTGGAGGTCGTGTGGGGGTCGTGTGGAATCCACACGACCATGTGAAGGCCGTGTGGAATTTTTAGCACTGTAAATTGAAACTAAAATGATCATAACTTTGTGCTTCATTTGAGTTATAGGTTGCTCTTTATATCAAAATGTAGATAACTTCAAAATCTAAAACTTTGCTGAAGACTTCAACCAAAGAAAACCCCATATTGATGGTCTAAAAGATGTTGCAATAAGACATAGCCATGTAAAGCCATGCCAAGGGTCATGCAACGGGTGTGTGAAATCCATACGGTCGTGTGGAAGTTCCAGAGAAGAACAAGACTTTGGTCGTGTGGACCACATGATTGTGTCACATTCCTAGAGAAGAAGAAGCCTTTGACCATGTGGACCACACGACCATGTCACATTCCCATAGAAGAAGAAGCCTTTCGTCGTGTGGACCACACAGTTGTGTCACATTTCTAGAGAAGAAGCAGAGTTAGGTCATGTCAATCCACACGGGTTGTATGGAAGTTCCAGAGAAGAAGAAGACTTTAGCCATGTGGATCACACGACCGTGCCATCAGACTAGAGCCAAGGCAACACATGGTCGTGTAGATTCACACGGCCGTGTCACGACCCGTGCAAGGGCTGTGCCAAGTGCTATAAAAGGTGGTTTTCTCCCCTTTTCATGAATCTTTGACTTGGGCTCGCCCCCATTCCTCGAAGAAGGGTTCTCCCTCTTGGGGGAACCCTAGTTCTTCCATCTTCGCCGATCCGTCCACCTCCGGATCGAGGATTGCATCCAAGAAGACCGGTGCTACATGGATAAGCTTTCTCTTCTCTTCTCTTTATATTTTGAGTTGTAGATTGCTTTGCTTCTTGTTTTCTTGGTTGTATTCTCTTACAATAGAGTAGATCTTTGGATCTAAGATATAGGAAGTAGCTATGATATGGTTGTAGATGTATGAACTATGTATTTGGATATTTCCTTATTCAATGAAGTGTTATATTATGTTCTATTAGTGTTGTACCTTCTATGTGTTTGATGAAGTGTGTGAATGGTGCAAACATGTAGATGTGGATTGATTGTGGATCCCGTAGAGAGATTCCCTAGATCGTATAACTTAGGGGCGCTAGTGATAGGCAGATCCCGCTAATGGACGTCTAGGGTATCATCTTGAAAGGAGAAGCAATTCTCTACAAGGAAGTAGGTAGTCGTAGTCAATTGTAATCCTCATCTCTATATTTATTAAGTAGTGCATGTGTTCCTATGTTGTATGACCGAGGGACACTAGTGACAGACAGATCCCGCTAACAGACTTCATAAGAATCATTTCTATTTAATTGCAAGGGATGTTGATCTAACTACCTTGCCGGTTGTCCATTGCAGGAAAGAGCCTGTAACTTTCTACATGTGCATAAGAATGGAGGTAAGGAGATGAATAATGCATAGGGTCATTAACTAACATCATAATGAAACCGAAATTCTAGTATCTATCCATCCCTAAATCTAACTCTCCCTCTTTGTCTACTCTTTACATTCTCTCTTTCCTTCACTCTCTTTTTTTCAGTTAACTTTCAATTGTCTAGATAGCTCACCGTGTAAAGTTAACTAGCGCTTAATCAACAGTCCCTGTGGGTTCTATATCTTTTGTATTACTAACGACGTAACCGTGCACTTGCGGTGATGTAACAAATATTTGGCGCCGTTACCGGGGACTGTTTTCGATTAACATTAGTTGATTAGCATATGAGTTATTCTATACTTGTTAATAGGTTTTTCATTTATTTGTCTAGTTTTATTTCTACATTTACTTTTCTTATTATTAGCTTTTAGTTCAGTTTATTTTTTTTCCTTCCCTTAATTTCTGCACGTTTCTTTCCTGCAATTTAAATTCTGTATTTTCTTATTGCCTTTAATTCTTCATTTTTATTTTTTCTCATAATTTTTTTTAGATACCATGAGTACTAACATGTCATGTAGGTCTTTAAGAGACTTTTATGCACCCATTTCTATTAGATTTATGTCTCCCATTGTGCAACCTCATATTGAAGCAGAAAATTTCCAATTAGACCCAGAGTTAATTGCTATGATACAAAGTCACAAATTTGAAGGAGAAGTATCAGAAAGCCCTTATCTGCACCTTGAGACATTTCTAGAGCTTTTTGATATCGTGAACTATGAAGGAGTGTCAGCGGATGTCGTTTGATCGATGGCATTTCCTTTCAATATTAAAGATAAAGCAAAGACTTGATTATATTTTCTCCATCCTCAAAGCATTACAAGTTGGAAACAATTGAAGCAGCAATTTCTAAATCATTTTTTCCCTCCAAGCAGAATAATGTATATAGGAATTGCATTACAAATTTTGCTCAGGCAGATAGAGAGTCATTATTTGAAGCATGGAACAGATTCAAGAGTCTACAAAAACAGTGCCCTCATCATGGCTTGGAAAAATGGTTGACTCTGCATATATTCTATAGGAAAATTTCTTTCTCAGATAAGTGTTTATTGGATTCATTAGCTGAAGGTTCTTTTATGAACAAAAGTGTGGACGAAGCATATACATTAATTGATCAAGTAACATTAAATCTCCAAGAATGGTCAGATAGAAGTGGGATGAAATTTCCCTCGAGAACTTTAGAAGTGCAAGCCATAAAAGTAAAAGAGCCTTTCAAACAAAATGCAGTTCAACCTTCTAAATTTTAGAAAATCATAAGTCGCAGAATGAGGAGTTTAAACAGTTGGAGGGAAGAATTGATAGCATAGTTTCAAAATGATTCAAGCATGACCTCCCTCCTACATAGACAGGTCTAGTGAACAGTGTAATGATATTAAGTTGAGAAGTAATATGAATCATGAAGAACTTCTGGAGAATGACTTGTATAGAATTGAGAAGAAGAACAATAAAAAAACTACATAAACTCAGTTCCATTACTCCAGAAAGTGTCCAAATGCCACAAGTACCTTTTCCTCAACAGTTGATCACACCATCACTAGACAAGCAAGTTGGACCTCAGCCACAAGCCCAACCCTCTCCAAAACCTCCACTAAGGGTTCCTTTTCCACAAAGGTTAGTGGGGGCCAACAAAGATAAAGATTTTGACAAATTCTGTAATTCCAATATGGTTGAGTGCAGGTTTCTCGATGTGTATAAAGATGAGGACTCTTCAGATGAGGAATGTAATGTTAATGCAGTGGTTAGCATATTTTCAGATCCACCTCCTAGTTTTATAGGGCATTGTAATGATATTAAATTTTCAATTGATGAATGTGATGAGGTAAATCCACTTAAAACTGTAAGCATGACCTCCCTCCTACATAGACAGGTCTAGTGAACAGTGTAATGATATTAAGTTGAGAAGTAATATGAATCATGAAGAACTTCTGGAGAATGACTTGTATAGAATTGAGAAGAAGAACAATAAAAAAACTACATAAACTCAGTTCCATTACTCCAGAAAGTGTCCAAATGCCACAAGTACCTTTTCCTCAACAGTTGATCACACCATCACTAGACAAGCAAGTTGGACCTCAGCCACAAGCCCAACCCTCTCCAAAACCTCCACTAAGGGTTCCTTTTCCACAAAGGTTAGTGGGGGCCAACAAAGATAAAGATTTTGACAAATTCTGTAATTCCAATATGGTTGAGTGCAGGTTTCTCGATGTGTATAAAGATGAGGACTCTTCAGATGAGGAATGTAATGTTAATGCAGTGGTTAGCATATTTTCAGATCCACCTCCTAGTTTTATAGGGCATTGTAATGATATTAAATTTTCAATTGATGAATGTGATGAGGTAAATCCACTTAAAACTGTAAGTGAAGTTATTGATCCTCCTGTAATTGATTCTCCTGCTGAAGATTTTGATGTTGGAATGTTCTTCACAATATGTGATGATGTTATTGACATGAAAGGAAGTGTAGGGAGCTATGTTATGGAAGCAGCATCTCAAGAATCATCTCCTTTGTGCACACAACCCTTAGAGACTATGGAAGTCACAAGAATTGAGCATGTTGTGGATCAATATGTAGGGACTTATGCAGATATGGTAGAGCCCCAAGAATCACCACCTTTAGTTGCACTTCCACCTGAGTCAGACCCATAACCAGTACTCAATTCTGAAGAATTCACATCCACATGTTTAGAACTTTCAGGTATCTCTCAGTAAAGCAAAGTAAGTATCACTAGTGATCTTTTTGAAAACTTCATAGAGGTACCTGTCTTTGATTCTGTTAGATGTGATTTAATTTTTGATACATACTCATTTCATTCTAATATGGTTCTAGTTCTATCTTATATAACATGTTTGTGGGAGGTATGTTTTTCTTTTGCATATGCAGATTTCTCTTTAGCTGAAAATTGGAAGGTTAGTCTGAACTATTTTCGACCACCTGAAAGAACTTTGAAGAAGACGAAGATGGAGAGAGCAATACTTTACTTTATATTTCCTCTAATGAAAGCTCCCTCCATAATAAGAGCCCTTGGTAAGAGGGTGTTGAAATATCTTACCCCTCCAAGAGCGAGATTTCGATGAGCATAATAGTGGCCGAGCTAATGACCCTAAACAAGCGCTTCTTGGAAGACAACCCAAGTTTAACCTTGTTTTCATTTATGTTTTTAGTTCCTTTCTAGTTTCATTTCTTTTCTCATTATAAGCTCATATCATCTACTTAATTTTCTTGTCTATTTTTTTATAGGATTCAAAGTTGTGAAGGAATGTGAGCACTAGATAGAGAAGTATCTTCAGAATATGAATGTCTCAACCATTTGGAGCTTATCACTTGGTAACTTCTCTAACTTCAAAAAACTCCATATTTTATTTCTAGTTTTCATTGGAATAATGAAAAGTTTAAGTCTAGGGGATGTTTGGATTTAGTGTAGTATTTGTCATATTTCTTAGCTTTTGCACATTTCTTGTTGCATAATAAAATTTGTGCTAATTGCATCATTCATCATATCATGATTGCTTGTTCCTTAATGTAAAACACTAGCACGTTTATTCTAGATTCTATGTGATTCA
Source organism: Zingiber officinale (assembly GCF_018446385.1). NCBI lineage: Eukaryota > Viridiplantae > Streptophyta > Magnoliopsida > Zingiberales > Zingiberaceae > Zingiber > Zingiber officinale. Next base: position 133,123,369 of record NC_055997.1, on the reverse strand, counting down.
TGAGTTACTTATGGTGCTAGTATGTATAGTAATCTATTTTTTTTTTCTATCTATGATAGCATGAAGTGAGCAATATTTTCACTATAAAAGTTTAAGTATTGGCCTTGTTTTAGGATCTCTTACACCTTATCTAGTTTTGATGGTAGATAATTTTGAAAATAGTCATGATTCATAGAACTTGATTAGTACTAGTATTTCTTTAGTGACTTCTCAAATTGTATTTTGGTTATTGGATGAGGCTCAAATCATGTCAACTCATTTGGAAAAATCAAAATATCCTAACATTTGCGTTTATTTGTATTTGTGTTCAAGTATTGCATCTTGCAATCACTTAGAAAAAAAATGATGATAAAAAATGAATGAATAAGGGATATAAAAAATAGTTGTCGTGAGTTGAAACTAGCATGTTACCCTTTTGAGACCGAGTTAGGTTACTGGGGAAATAACTGCTATATTTCTCTTGATATCGAGCAAGCTTTTGAAACCATGGGTAGATTGTGGAAGATGAACCAAGCGTATGGCAGGTAAGTACGTATCGCCAAGAGCATAGGAGAACACAGTTTTATGACGACTTGACTAGGCTTAGGGATTGATACTTAACAAATTTAGGTCACTATTGCACTGAGCACGAAAAACTACTACTTAGGTCGTACTCAAATAACTTTTATATTTTGCTCACCAATGAAATCATTTGATAGTATTAGATTGATTTACTAGAGATTATGATACACTATTTAACCACATGAGTTTAGATGCAATTTTTGCTTGATGACAAGCAAAGGTTTAAGTCTGGCAAATAGTTAAATAAATAAATAAATCCATACCTTTCACAAAGCTTTAATACACTTTCCAAACGTTTCTCCCATCCAACTTCTCGTAACTTTTGAAGAAGAATCTTAGTTGATGAAACTAAATTGATTGCATTTAATATGTCTTGAGATTTCATTTGCAATGCTTGACAAAGAATATTAGAGATCCCTAAAACTTCATTCATCCGATGTAAGATAAACACAAATCTAAATGACATCATCTCTTTGTAAATGCTTTTAGCTTCTCCACGTATACTACTATTGAATCCATTATCAATCATTCTTTCAAGAAGTATACAAGTTGCACCATACATATCAATTAAAGTATTGACAAAAGCAAAATGAGAACTCCAATGAGTAACTTCAGCTCATTGTAAAGTACGAATTTGATTAGCTCCTGTGGTAGTTTTAAGTTCTCCCGAAGCTATCATATTGGTGATTTCATCTTTTCGAATAGACTTTAACTCACATTGACATTTGAAAGAAGTGGCAAAACATTGATAATGGAACTCAATTTTGAAAAGAATAGTCATACCTTATGCACTTCTTTCGATACCGCAACTAAAACAAGTTGCAAGCGGTGGGCAAAACAATGCATATAATGGGCATACGGACAATCTTTGCTAAATAAGGCTTGTAATCCATTCCATTCACCCCCTCCCCCCATGTTACTAGCTCCATCATATCCTTGACCCCACAAATTTTTAACCAAAAGATTGTAATGAGAAAGCACATTGTATATTTCTTTTTTAAGAGTTAATGCATTTGTGTCAATTACATTAACAACTTCAAAATAACGTTCTCGAATAATGCCCTTGCAATTCATATATCCCAAAATGTTGGGCATCTGTTCCTTATTAGATTCATCAAGAGCTTCATCAATAAGGATACAGACCTTGGCATCCCCCACTTCTTCACGAACCATAGTTCGCACTTTATTAGCAAAAATATGCAATAATTCTTTCTAAATCTTGGAAGATGTATACTTGGCATTTTGAGGAGCATTTTCTAAGACAACTGAAGCAATTCCTTCATTCACTCTTGCTTACAACTTAACCAATTCAATGAAATTTCCACGATTAATAGAATGAATAGATTCATCGACCTCTAAATGCATACCCTTGCATAGCTAAATCATTTCATACTCTCTTTGAAGTCTTAAGTCGTAATTGATTACTCAGTATTTCTTGAGAAGTTAACTTGTTTATAACTTTGTCAATGCGATGAGATGAATCCACTAAATTATTTTACTTTTCCATAGCAAAATTATGTAGTAAATCTGTATTGCCCTCATGTTGTGCAAATGGACATTTCTTTCTTTCTTTGACTCTCTTCCAATCCTGAAATCCTTCATGAGTAAATGTAACATACTTCAAGGAACATTTGTCGAAAAGATACCATAGAAAACAAAATGCACTATTTTTTTTTTTTTTGCTTTTGAGTACTCTAACTATGGGAATTGTGCAAACCAACCATATTGAAAATATCAATTTTGATTTGAGTATGCAATGAGTGGATACTTACTCAATTTAGGTTGACATGACCCTATTTTAATATAATCCTTTCTAATATCATTACGCATATCCACGGGCTGTGACCATATTGGCAAACGTAATCCCAGATCACATTTCCATAAGGAGCATCGGTCGTTGATGGAATATCAACTTTCTCAACTTTAATTTTTAGAGATTCTAGAAGAGGAGATGGGGCATCATCAACATTCATTGAAGAATTAATTGCACTTGTTTGGCCATTATTTGCTTTGTTGTAAAAATGATGAAAAATTAACTTTGATTTTGTTTGCTTGAAGATATGTTCACTTATTGTAACCAATAACCTATATTAACATTCATTAATGAAATAATTAAACACAATCAATGAGTTAGAAAAATAAAAATTAAGAACAAAGAATCTGAGTTTTATACCATCTTACATTACAACAGGCACATCTAGAACATCACAGGAGTCGCGGTTAACTATTACAGAAAAAAAACATCAAAAAGTATCTCCATTTTCTACCCTTCTAGAAGGAAAGATCCAAAGGTAAAGACTAAGAAGATAGATGCATGATTAAGTGGAGGAAAATCAAATCAAAAGCCACAAGCACATCCCACGAGGTGAGGTGAGGTGAGGTGAGGTGAGAACTAGGAAGAAAGAATGAAAGAAAAACTACATATATACCTAATGGGCATTGGATCGGGCTAGCCTAGGCTAAATTAGTGTCACCTCTAAAGATGAATATAATTAATGAAGATTATCATCTCCGCAACTACTAAATTGAGTTATACCTATTTAAAATTTATATCTAAAATATATACCTTTTAAATGGTAATTAGTATCTAAATCACTTAAAAGAAAACAAAAAAAAATATATAGCGACAAAGTTTTTTATAATCTCAATTAAATATGGACTTCTTTTAAATAAATTTGAAAATAAAAAACAATCTGCTATTTTTCAAAATATATTATAGTTAAATTTTGAATTATAAAAAATTAAAAATCTCACGAAGAGTTTGTCGTGATCGGCTGATGCGAAGTAGCGATCTCACAGCCTTGATTCATGGCCCAATTATCGCACCCCTTACCCTATGCCTTTCCCTTTCCGAGAAACCCAATTAACTTGGTCCAGACGAAACCCTAAATAAGAACCATCGTCCTCTTCATCGCTCTGAGGTCGACTTTCACCGCTGCTGAATCCGAGCTCCATCTCGGATTCATGTGCTAATCCAATCCCTCTCTTTCACTCCATGTCCTCGACGCTCCAGCGATCTCTCTGTCGCAGGCAGGTGAGTATCTATTGGTTCACATTTTTTTCTTTCATAGCTTTGGTTCTTCTAAAAGATATCGCGTCGTTTATGTTTTTGATCTACTTATGAAAAGACTTTGCTTTATGGAAATATCGACTTTCGTTTGCCCATATACTACCTTTTGACCATGGTGTAATTGCGAGTACGTTGATTTTTTTTTTTTTTTGTATGCGCGATGGTTAAAAATCGAGCTTTACTCTTGTTTTCGCATTTCCTAGATTGGATGATTTGCTGATGTGATATGTGAGGGCTGGTTTTTCTTCTCCTCGTCCAGTAGTTACAACCACAAGTTGTTATTGTTTCTATGCTGAAGCTCTGTACATTATGGTGAGTCTAATAGTAGCAAGGGTGGGTAAAAGGAAAAATAAGCCAATCGTCGTATGCCAAGTTCTAACCCTATCAACAAAGGTGGAGGGAGAAATGCTGGAGGAGAAAAAACTTATCCCCCTACTGGAAACTTGTGCATCACTTAATTGTCGGAGGAAGAAGGTCACCTCACCTCTTACCTCTGTTGCCAAGTGCGTCAATGTATTTGCAGAATTCAGGGCAAGACAAGATGTTTCACCTGTGCCTACAAAATAGTTTTTAAAACCATGGGTATCAGTGTAACACCATAACATCATATAACCATAGTGTAAAAGCATCAAGTTTAGGAGGTGGGTTACACGAGCCAATCATATTAATATCTATAATCACCTAAATATAGTTCAATAATTGAAAAAAAAATATGGATCATGAAGGTTTGAAATAATTATAAATTCTATGTGAATATCCTTATATTGAGCCCAATTACCAAAAATATTGAAGTCAATTATCAAGGAAGATACTAAAAGTAAGGGTATACCATGATATCCAAGTTTATATCAACTTATTTTTTTAGCCCCTTTTATATAATTTGATTTTTGCGATACAAGCCTCATCTTATCAAGACCAACGTATCAAACTAAGTCATCTATGTAAGGTGGAAATTTTTGATTCAATATAGAATAGAAGAATATTAATAGTGACCTGCATCAACACACAATAGTGTGCAATACAGATGGAAGTGTGCTAACCTAATCTGAGACTGACTTCTACACAAAAAAATAAGAAGTAAATTAATTTATTCATTTTCTAAGTTAACATTAGCAAAAATCACTCAAAAAATTAGTGCAATACATACACATATTTACTTCTATATATTATTTAGTTGTGTAGTTATCATAGTATCATATTTACTTCTATATATTATTTAGTTGTCTGCTAGTTCTTGAGTCATTGTTGGTAGAGCTTCAAGCTCAATACAACAGATTGGTATGTTGATCTAGTGGTTTATCTCTTTATTGGATGTGAGTAAGAAATAAAGAGGAAGGAGTATATAATGTTACACCTATACTTTCTATCTTGTGCTTTTTCTGGTTGCTTTATAAGGGAGATGATATGATAAACTGAAGTATAGAGTAGAAAAGCAAAGATAAAGAATGCATAAAGTCAAGCTTATGATAGACAATGCGAAGTTTATGATGGATCTGTAGATAAATTAGTCATATTGATGTTTATTGTTATATCAATAGTTAACGTTTGATGAAACATCAGTCATGGGGCTTTGAAGGCTGATTTTTACAGTATTGTGCTATTGGATCAAAGGCACACATGATCAAAAAGAGGTCAGAAATGTAACACAATATGCTCTATTAGCTCCAAGTTGTTCTTGAGTTTGATACTCTTAATCGTTGTCTATCCCTATCAATAGCAAGCATGCCAAAATGGAAATTTAATCATTCACGAAGTGTTTGGCCAAACCAATTTGCCAAACTAATAAATATAAATCAGGTCCATTTTCAACTACTTAGTCAATTAATCATGCATTTTAGTTAATTAAAGATTGATATTGTGATAACTATACAACTAAATAATATATAAAAGTAAATATGTGTAAGTATTGCACTGAGTAACAATAAATTTTAAGCGATTTTTGTTAATGTTAACTCAAAAAATTAATAAATTAATTTATTTCTTATTTTTGTGTGCAGCTATGAAGTCAGTCTCAAATTAGGTTGGCACACTTCCATCTGTGTTGCACAATATTATGCGTTGATACAGGTCGGCCACTTTTGATATTTTTATGTTTGAGTCAAACAGTGATACCTTACATAGTTGACTGCTTTTGATACATTGGTCTCAATATGACGAGGCTTGTATCACAAGAATCAAATTATATAAAAAGGGCTAAGTAAAATAGGTTGATATAAACTTTGATATCATGCTGTACCCATAGTTTTAGTTCCTTGATAATTGACTTCAATTTTTTGGTAATTGGGCTCAATATAAGTATATTAACATAGAATTTCTAATTATTTCAAACCTTCATGATCCATATTTTAAACTATATTTAGGTGATTATAGATATTTATATGATTGGCTTGTGTGCTAACCCACCTAAACTCGATACTTTTACACTATGATTGTATCATGTTATGGTGTTACAGTGATACCCATGGTTTTAAAAACTAATTTATGGGTAGAGATGAACATCTTGTTTTGCCCTGAATTGTGCAAATACATTGAAGCACTTGGCGATAAGAATGAGTTTTTTCCTCTGATAACCAAGCAATGCGCGAGATTGTTTCCAATGGGGGAATGAGTTTTCCTCTAGCATTTCTCCCTCCATCGTTGTAAGGTTAGAACTTGACACATGACCCTTGACTTATTTTTCCTTTTACCCACCGTTGCTGCTGTTAGGCTCATCATAGGCATAGATGCTTCATGTCTTCTGGTTGGAGATTTATGCTGGTATCTAGCTTAAAATGAGATTTTTAACCTTGCTCATATTTTTCCTACTATTCCTTTAAATTTCAGATTATGGAATCTCTTTTTTTATAGGTAATCCGTTTGCTGCATGTGCATGAATAGATTGAGTGCTGACCTACACTATTTATACAGTATTTGGTTTAATAATGCACTTTTAGATTAATAGATTTTGTTCCATCTTTTCTTCAGTTCCACTTTGATGATGCTTCCTTAATTGATGCTTAATAAATCTGCTGGAGCTGGGCATTCCAAAACTTGATTGAAACAAGGATATGACACATTTACTGCTTGTTAATCAGAGGATGCAGTCTTGTTTCTCATAATGTAAACTGTCAAAAAGTTATTGCAACTAACAAAGGAAGCAAAAGTTTGTAGATGAAGAAACTTTCTTCAGAACACTTTGCTATGACCGATCAGGCTCCAAGGAGGCATCTCAGCAAAGGTGAACAGCCAATTCCTGTTTCTTCTTCTGAGATATTACAACATTTCAGTACTGCCAACTCATGGATTTGTGAGAATTCAGCCTGTAAGGCTGTCCTTACCTCCGAGGATACATTTTGCAAAAGGTGCTCATGTTGCATTTGCCATCTCTTTGATGACAACAAAGATCCTAGTCTTTGGTTAGTCTGTGAAGCAGAAACTGATGATAAGGACTGTTGTGGTTTGTCATGCCACATTGAATGTGCTCTTCAATGCCGAAGGGTGGGAGTTTTCAATCTGGGACAGTCTATGCTGCTTGATGGAAGCTACTGTTGTGCTTCGTGTGGAAAGGTATCAGGAATAATTGGGTGAGTTCCTTCTTTTTTGTTGATCTTACTGTGCTTCTGTTACACTGTTTTCGATACCATACCATGTCATTTGTGCCAACTAAATTATTTTCAGATAACATGGAATTTTTTAAGGTGTTAAATATAGGTTATGAGTTAATTAAGGCTTTCATATTCATTCATGTTAATTCTTTTTTCCTAAATGTGCTGAATCTCAAAGTATTCTTTATTTTTTCATTTGTTTATACTTTAAGCATGATAACTAAAACTTTGATTTATCTTGGATTTCTGGGAGGAAATAACCTCTCTCTAGGCTCCTTCCCCCACTGATTCTTGCTACTATTTTCAAGCCTGTAGTAGCTAGAAGACAGCTTGGTAGTAGTTTTTTAGAAGTTAAAAAAAAATGGTTAGAGTCCTCAACTGTAGGGAAGTTAGCAGTCACCAGCATTTTGGGGGTGGTCATGTGGTTTAACTATTTAAAGTTAATGAGAATGATTCTCTACTCTTCAATTGAAATTCATCTGCTAATTTGCAAGATCCTCTGATTTACCTCTTGTTTGAGGCTAAATTCTTGGTTTTAGGAACTTAGCATTTCCCTTGGCTTTCATGTCAATAGTGAATGCCCACTTCCCTTCCAATTGCTGAATTAGTTTGTTTCATCAGCAAAATATATACTTTAACCTCCTTGAATAACTGATGGAAATTCAAAATGAAAAAAAAAATGACAAAAATGTTAGGAGTTCACACAGACTGGCAACCTATTGCTATCCTGCATTATCTGACTGATATTATCAATTATGGTTCATTTGGAATGCAGTTTTTAATGTCCACACTCTTATATAATAAGCAGCAGGCAGTGGATATTGTGCCTGATTCGACTTAAAATATGATTACTAGATACCATCCACAAGTGATAGGATATGGTCCAGATGTGTAAATGGATGATGGTTTATTAAGTAAATTTAATGGTGGTAGTTTCATAATTTCAATAACATTTATCTTATATAATTAATAAAATTTTCCATTATATAATTTTATATATTTTTTAAAAATTTTTATATTTATAAGAATGACACAAGTTATCTATGCACAATTATGCACGTATCAAATTGCCACCCAAGGTGCTGTGTTAGCTTTTGCAGGATGCTATATTCTGTTGGATGACATGACTTACCTATGCTTATGTCCCTCAACTTCAAACAGATGCTGGAAGAGGCAACTTATGGTTGCAAAAGATGCTCGTCGAGTGGACGTCCTTTGTTATCGTATATTTTTAAGCTACAGGCTTCTGTATGGCTCTTCAGGTTTCAAAGAGTTGCACCAGATTGTGGAGGAAGCAAAGGCAAAGCTAGAAACAGAAGTTGGTCCCATGGATGGCATGTCTGCGAAGATGACCCGTGGCATTGTCAGCAGGTTGTCTATTGCCGGAGATGTTCAGAAGCTTTGCTTGGCTGCAATAGAGAAAGCAGATGAATGGTTGAGTTTGAGATCAAGTGGGCATTTTGAGCAAAATCACAAAGGTGAGAGTAGTGGTTTCTCATGAATCATTTTTCCTTAATTAATTCAATATGTGAAAGTTTTACAAGGAATCACCATCTTTTGTTGCAGACTCACTTCCAGCTGCTTGTAGGATCCAATTTGAAGAAATAACATCATCTTCTCTCGTAATTGTTTTGAAAGAAACAGCTTCTTCGATTTTTGATTACATTCAAGGTTATAAGCTTTGGTATTGCCGGTCCAGAGATCAACCCTACACCAACGACCCTGCCATCTTCCAAAGAGCACAAAGAAAAATTCTAATTACCAATCTCCAGTCATGCACAGAATATGCCTTTCAAATTATTTCATTCATGGAAGATGGGGATTTTGGCCACTCCGAGTCAAAGTGCTTTACAAAGAGCAAAGAGATAATCAACAAACATATAGAGAATAACGGGGTTGAAGGGTGTTCATCAAGTGACAAGCACGAAGAGAAGACAACTGCTGCAAAATCTTCTGGATTCAAAGTTCGAAATCTAGGAAAGATATTGCAATTTGCTTGGGCACAGGAAAATGGATCCTATGATGGGTTCTATGAGGATGATATGGAAGAAGAATCCTGTGGTGGGAGTGGCGAAGTTATAGCTGAGGCAGCTGAAGCAATGCCCAGATCCTCACATCGGCTTGACCTGAATGTGTCATCGGTTCCTGATTTAAATGCTGACGTAGTCCCTCCAATGGATTGCTTTCCCAATGAAGAAAATGCATTCTTCTCAGAAAAGATTGAGCTATCCAGATCCAACGGAAGCGGCGATTCTGAGACTTGTGCAGCTGCTGTGGTCCATGAAGTCCCAACGGTTGATTCTCAACCTGAATGCAGTAAACAACCTTCCACTGTGCACAATGAAACCTGTGAGGGAAATAGCAATCTGGCCAATGGTTCGTTTAGGGGATTCAAACGTAGGTTAGGTCAGTTGGATGATAACTATGAATATTGCGTGAAGGTTATTCGGTGGCTAGAATGTTTAGGTCACATTGACAAGGATTTCCGCATGAAGTTCTTAACATGGTTTAGCTTGAGGTCGACTGAACAAGAACGAAGGGTGGTTATTACATTCATCCAGACGCTTATCGAAGATCCTAGCAGTTTAGCAGGACAGTTGCTGGATTCTTTTGTGGAAATTGTGACCTGCAATAGGCTGCGCAATGGTTTCTGCAGCAAACTGTGGCATTGATTCAAAAGCTAACTGGTTTAGTGTTGCTTGCCTTTTTGTTCTGCTTCCCACATCATTCCGGTCGGAGTATTATCCATATGTTACTGAAGTTGCCATCTGTGCTCCCTAACTTTGGTTCACTTAACATCAGATTCACTATGCTTATAACCTTGATTGTTTCTTCAGCCAATTCCAGCATCTATGTTACTGATGGTAACATCTCTCCTTGCCACTAATTCCGAAGTTCTAATTTGCAGTTCATTGAAAATACATAACCTTGCTTTTGCTGTTGCTCATGCTTACCCAATGTTTAGGCTAAATTTATAATGTGCATGAGATAATTGTGAGAAAGAGAACGGTTCCATACTTTGTAATTCTGATCCGAGACAAACTTTTTTCATCCAAGTAAATTCAGTTAGGGATGTCAATTGGCAGTGTGCTGTATTCATCATATCATAAATACAGTACGGTATTGCCAAGCGTTGATGAAAGTTGGCTGAACGAGAGCTCGAGGGTCCGAAGGAGCCTTATCAGAAGCTGCAAGAATGGAAAGCACAGCCTAACCTAGAATGGTAGATTTTTTCTGGAACCCCTTGGCACCATATCCTAAAATTCACCTTACTCTACAGTGCACTTTGTTCAGACTCCAGGCAGATCAGAAAGGAACTCTATGAGACTATGATTTATCAGGGAAGCTGTCTGAGCACGATTCCACAAAAGCCAACTGGAGAAGTACGAGGACATGGGCGGTTGAGATTCTTTAAGCCATCTCCGTCTGTAATCTTAAACCGTGTAATACCGCTGCACGTGCAGCGTGGGCTGTCTCTCTCAATCTACGAAGAAACAATACATTCCTATGATAGATAGTTGTGTGATAGATGTTTTGTAATGTATCATTACAAGTTTGTTTGGGATCAAAATAGATATTATAGACCCTGGTGCACAGTGGTTAAGGCACTCCCATGATTAACAACGCATCTAAAATTCGATTCTCAACGCTAACGGTGGAAAATTTTTATGGATCATTTTTTAAATTAATTGATTTGAATGATTGATATTTAAATTATATAAAAAAATAATTACAGAGCAACCATGGCTCGCTTTGCCTGCTTCACAATCTCTACAACTAACAACTCCTTGTTGCTGCTTTTTGGGTCAAGGCGCTCAACACGCAAAAATGTTGCATATAATTATTTAAAACCATAACACTTGATAAGCATGATATATTAAGACCTATGTCTGAAGATTATGCATATCATCTGTGATATTCATTTTTAAAATTAATCCGCTTGAAAAATTAAATATCTCGATTATCAAAATAATAATAATATAAAAAAATACTATCAAAACATATACTAAATGGTCGAAGTGACCTCTGCGGAGTCTTTGTATTAAATAAAGTATGGATCAATCTAAACTATTAATTAATCAACGAGATCTTGATTGATTGAGAAATTAATTTGACAGCTACATAAAATATTTCACATAAAACTCGTTAATTAATTTAACAGATAATTACCTAACTTTTGTTATGATGAATGAAATATAATTTGATATTGTATGGTTCAATTTAGATGATGAAATAAAATTTTATTTATTTAGAAGTTTTAGTATATAATCTAGTGTAATATTTTTTTTTATATTACCCTTATTCAATTCTAAGCATTATGATATTACATGCTTGCCCAAATTAAAAATAGAAAAAAATATGATGATATTGTATGGTTGTCTCTACCTCTATTTAAGTACAAAAAATTATATTAGTCCATATACAATTATATTTATTTTAATTTCTAAAAATTAAAATTTTAAAATAATAATAATAATAATATTATTATTATTACTATTAGTGATATTCATAAATAAATAAAATCAGATAGTATTTTAATTTTTTTATTATTTTAGAATTTGTTTAAGATGATTTTATTAGGCATAAGTCAATTTAACTCATTCCAATTATAATCGGTTGATTTAATTTGTATTAATTTAGTTCAGTTTAAATGATATTTTATTAATTCGATTTCTTCAGTTTTTATTAAAAATTTAATTGGTTCGGTTAATTAAAAATACGATTTGGTTTAGTTGTATTCGATTAAATCCATCCGGTTCGATTCAGTTAAATCGATTCAATTCAGTTCGGGTCGAACTCGATTGGATTTGATTTTAACCTAATAAATACACATCCCTGGTAAAACCCTATCAATGACATCGAGGTCCAGTTTGACCAGGGGGTTTGGAGCAGAGAAGCAATGAAGGTGGTGGCGTTGGTGAGTGGCGGCAAGGACAGCTGCTTCGCGATGATGCGATGCGTAGATTACGGGCATGAGGTCAGTCGATCGTTTTGCCTTTTCGGATAGCAAGTTGCTTCGTCGATTGCAAGATTTTAGGGATTTGGTTCGGATAGCAGGTCGTTGCCCTTGCTAATCTTTTGCCACTTGATGATTCCGTGGACGAGCTCGATAGCTACATGTATCAAACTGTAAGTATCTTCTCTGAAGTACCTCATCTTCCTTCTTCTTTCTCTCTGCCGGCTTTGCTTGTGATATTTGCCGACGTTACTGGTTTGGTGTGTTTACTGTTACATACTAGTTTCCTTTATAGGTTCGTAACTTCCTATGTGTTTCTAGACTTGGTGAATTTGTAAATTTTATCTTTTTTTTTTTTTTTGGGGGTGGTAAGTCAAATCAAACCCGGGCTTTAATATTTAGATAATGAGGAAAGATAAGATTTTGCAGCCTAATGACTAATGGAATTGAGATATTTTATTTAAGAAGGGCAACTGATGGGGTTGAGGTCACTCTGCTACAACTGGTTGGGATATACTCAGCCCCTAAACCACCGTAGTATTAATTCCATGTGAGTAGATGTTGTGATGCACATCCTCAAATTATCAACCATTAGATATGCACCATTATATGCACTACCTAGAATGCGAAAGTCACCTCAGAGTGGAACAATGCAACTGATAGCAACCTCCTCTAGTAGAACAAGATCACCAGAAAAAAGCAAATATACAAGAGAGAGAAAACATCATGGTTCAGCCTAAGAGGAAACCAATTGGGTCAATAATATTAGAGAAAATTTTTTGAGAACACCTGAACTTATTATTTACTACAAAAAGCTATTTTCATTCTCCCTGGACTTCTCCCTTGACTTCTTCCTCAATGCTGGGAGAAATAAAAGCAAAACTTCTCCTTCTGAACTCATAAGATACAACACTCAGTGAGAATAAAAGCCTATTCTCTTAATGATCCTCAACCTTCAAGTTGTTGGCACACCAATCAAGACAATACTTGTATTTGATACAGATCCTAGCCTAAAACCCACAACTATAAAATAGCTCAATACCTTCTTTAGATTGTTGTTGGTTGCATTCTGTGGCTGTGGACCTTAGCAGTGCAGCACGCACTGCATTCTCACGCTTGGCGGTGCATGCTGTGTTATACGTTGAGTTGCATGATGCCCATGCCCATCTCATTGGAATCCCATCAAGAATTTTAAACTTACTATTATAAGGCTCAATTAGTTAGAGATTGTTCGTTCATGTGAACATGTTGAGTCTTATAATCTCAAGACATGGGGAATGAATTATATGTTTCTCTGGAGATACTTATAACACTTCTTTGCTTCTCTTATCTTTGATTGTGTTGCTATTCATGAATAATTGTCTAGTATGACATATATGTTATGAACTTTTTGTTGTGGGTTTGTCATAACTTGTAAGACTGCTGATTTGTTTGCCATTCCATTAGGTTGGACATCAAATATTGGTTAGTTATGCAGAATGTATGGGGTTGCCATTGTTTCGTAGAAGGATACATGGATCTATGAGGTATGATACCTTGATCATAATCTTTTTAAATCATACTTGTTCATTTCTATCTCAATGAGTTAGTTTTATATGAGACCTTTAAGGGTATACAAGATAAGAATTGCATATACCTTTTATGAACTCGTGTATTTCTATCTAATTTATATTGGCTTGACTTGAGGTTTAATATAGTTTTTAAAAGCAAAATATAATGCATCTTGTTCTTTGTTTTTTTTTTGTTGGTTTTATTCATCCATTTAAAATTGCTTATAGCTTTGAAACATATTCGATAATTACATTTTTCGGAACAAAAACTCTATCAATTAAGTTGAGCTCCAATAGAGTTAAAAAAAAGAGGTAGAATAGATTGAAATTTAATAAACATGTTCAAAGATGACCAATAGATAGGGTTGTAAATGAGTCGAGCTAAGCCAAACAATAAGAGTCTCGGGCTCAGTTCGTTATCCCTAAGCTTGAGCTCGGCTCGAGTTCAATTTGATCTTTAGTTCTTAAGCTCGAGCTTGGCTCGTAATAAAATTAAATAGCTCGAGTTCGGCTCGAGATTGGTTAAAAAAAAAAGCTCGTTTAAAAATTAAACGAGCTTAGTTCAAGCTCATTTAAGATAATTAGCTATAATAATTAATAATTTATTATTATATTTATTATTTATGTGATATATATATATATATATATATATAAACGAGCCTCTTAACTAACACGTTCACGAGCCTCTAAACGAACATGTTCGCGAGCTCACGAACCAAATACTGTTAAACTCGAGCTCTGCTCAATAATATTTTCGAGCTTGAAATCAGGCAATTGAACGAACTCGAACGAACTTTTTTTCCAGCCGAGACCCGAATAGCTTGCGAGTGGTTTGATTCGTTTACACCCCTACCAATAGATTCTATAATTAGAAGTGTGGAATTGATTATACATATGGAGACAAAAGAAAAGATTTGTCAATTGAATAAGAAATATTTTAATTTATTGAATGATATAAATTATACTGCTTTAGTGCTTTTCATAGGGCTTTATGGGAGAATAAGATTTATACAACCCATCTCAAATAGTTGGAACAAACTAAGTTTGACAATGAACTTTGTTGACAAATGCTTATACAATAAGTTGTCAAGGATTCCTATATATCTATCGTCTCAATCTTCTGTAGCATTTCGTTACTAAAGAATTCTGAATTCAATTTGCTGCCATTGCTTTCTGATATTGTTTCGTCTGCAGGCATCAGCATCTTAATTACAAAACTACTTCTGGAGATGAAGTTGAAGATTTGTTTATTCTACTAAGTGAAATTAAAAAGAAGATTCCCTCTATCACAGCAGTTTCTTCGGGTGCAATTGCATCTGATTACCAGAGACTGCGGGTGGAGAGTGTCTGTTGCCGGTTAGGTCTTGTCTCTTTGGCTTATTTATGGAAACAAGATCAAACTTTACTCCTTGAGGAAATGGTAATCCTCAAATTACTTTATTTATTTATTTACGTGTGAGAATATTTAAATGAATCAGCTTCTCTAAGTAAAATTTATGTTTCCCTTACTTTTTTTCTTGGCTTTACTGTTGATTTTCAGATTAGAAGGGACATTATAGCCATCACTGTCAAGGTACTGATGCTTATTCTATTCCATACTCCTGTTGATTTCTAATCACTATGCTGTGATTGGTTCAGTTTCTTAGCTGATAATGATAAGATTTTGCCCATATCTTACCTTGTATGATCAATTTATCTCCATCTCACATGGATGGATGATATTTACACTTGTATCTTCTTGGTGTCCACTACTAATTAATATAACAAAGACAATATTTGGACATTGGTTTTGATTCAGTGACAGCACACTGAGGATTCTAAAACATGCTAAAAGTGAATTGGCACATCACAAGTAATGTTTTTAAAGGTTTCTCAAATGGTAGATATGCTACTCTGAATAATATTATATTACTGCACTGGCCACTAGTCCTTGTAGCACTCAAGAGAATCTGATCCTTGCACAATAGAGATAATCATGGAAGGATTGTAAATGTACCCACCCAATATTGATGTCAAATTTTCTACAAGGATTGTCTGTCTGTTTATTTTGTTCAAGAACAAATTAGTTACTTGTGCACAAACCACAAAGTTACTGTAAATAATTTGTTCTTTATTTTATACCCTTAGCATCCATCCAATTTATGCAGGTTGCAGCTATGGGGCTTGACCCTGCTGAATAATATTATATTACTGCACTGGCCACTAGTCCTTGTAGCACTCAAGAGAATCTGATCCTTGCACAATAGAGATAATCATGGAAGGATTGTAAATGTACCCACCCAATATTGATGTCAAATTTTCTACAAGGATTGTCTGTCTGTTTATTTTGTTCAAGAACAAATTAGTTACTTGTGCACAAACCACAAAGTTACTGTAAATAATTTGTTCTTTATTTTATACCCTTAGCATCCATCCAATTTATGCAGGTTGCAGCTATGGGGCTTGACCCTGCAAAGCATTTGGGAAAAGAACTTGCAAAACTAGCACCCCATCTACTCCAGGTGAAAGAGTATGTAGGCATCTACATTATTTCATTAACTTTTCATTTAAGTATGAAGATGATCGTTAACAAAAATTGAAAATGTTAGCAAATAAACTACAGATTAACACACATTATTCATTTCTAATTGCAAATTCCTTTTACAGCTTCAGTGGCAAAGAGAACCAGGAAATGTTTGTTTAACTTAAGTTGCTTATGTGTTGTAAATTGGTGTATGATAAGTTAGTTTGAAAATTTGTGATGCTCGGTAGAATAGATAACATTGTTTATTACTTGATGCAGTTACTGCAGTGATTAAGGGCGGAGGAAGGTTTGGACCATCGTATGGCTTTAGAATTATTTAAAATTGTAAATTTCCAAGGAAACTCTGATACATTAGCATGGACAACAACATAATAACTTGTCTTTTGAATTATACATAAAATTGTTGGTTATTCTGCTAATATCTGACTTGGAAAAAAAATTAGCTGGCCCTGCCAATGAGTGCGGAATCATGTCAAAATTTTATAGCAGATCCCAAAAATTGCAGCATAAAGCTTGTTTCAAAATTTTATTATCATTTTCACTCATGGCCAGATAAGTTATCAATCTTATGCAATATTTTGATTAATGTGCCCTTACATGTATATCTATGAAAGTTTGGTTACTTATACTGGCACTCTAATACAGAATTTCTCCATTTGATAGGTTATATGGTATAAATGTATGTGGTGAAGGAGGAGAATACGAAACATTAACACTTGATTGCCCTCTATTCTCAGTGAGTTCTCAATTCCATCTTATTTAATGCAGATTATTCTGATTAAGCATTTTTTTAATGTTCATGCAAATAGGATGACTAAGGTTCTATTCCCTGACATTGCTGTTTTGAAAACTGATTTGTCTTTTTCAATCTTTTTTTTTCTTGATTTACGCATGCATTTTCTAATAGAAGATCAATATTTGCAACTTCCAGAATGCGAGGATTTTTCTTGACAAGTTTGAGGTGATTCTGCATTCACCAGATCACATTGCACCAGTTGGCATTCTTCATCCTTTGACTTTCCATCTCCAACATAAAGATGAGCTTTCAAGTTCCAATACTAGTATTGCTAGTTTGACCAAAGCGGGTTATGTATGTGAAGTACAAGGAGAATCTAAATCAGATGATACAGTTGAATCTCTATCCACCTCTTTGCAATATGATATTCCTGCAAATAAGAATCTAAGATTAAGCATTTCTAGAAGCAACAAGGACATGTTTTCCATCAGTTGCTGGGTTCAGAATCATTCCAACACTTCAGAAGGTATCAGCACTTCACCTTGCTGGTTTGGATGACTGGATTCCAGTGATTAAGATTTTGCATTTGTAGGCCTACAGGAAGATCTTACTGCTGTTCTCTTCAAAATCGAGTCGAGACTCAAGGATGATGGTTTTGATTGGCTGAATGTCTTATACATTCACCTCTATATTTCAGATATGAAGAACTTTGCATTGGCTAATGATGTGTACGTAAAGTTTATTACAGAGAAGAAGTGCTTCTTGGGAGTGCCATCTCGGAGTACAATCGAATTGCCTTTGCTGCAAGTTGGCTTAGGGAAAGCGTTTGTCGAAGTTTTACTGGCCAGTGATCATGACAAAAAAGTTCTACATGTACAGAGTATCTCGTGCTGGGCACCTAGCTGTATCGGTCCATACAGCCAGGTAAGGACTATATTTTATGAATGTTAACATCAAAGAATCGTCTACTATTGTAATTGTAGGAAATATGTAAACTGTAGCATTAATTTCATTATTAGTTAATGTTGCATTAGAAATGCAGGATTTTCTAGAAGGTTGTTTTTGTTTTTTTGGATTAATGATAATCTTTAAGATTGTAGATGTGCTAGAGATGTCAATGGACTGTGCATGAGACGATTCTGTCAATCTGGATCAAGCCATCATGGCTATGATGGGCTGTGCTTGGAATGACATGACTCAGCACCACCTCCAGTCCAGCATGGTCTTGGGCATGACCTTCCATTGCCTTTCTGGCTTGCCGGACTAGAACTTAATAATAAAAAGATATAAAAAAATAGAACAAAAATGGACATATCGGTAGTAAAATAAAAGATCATTAAATAATTTCCAAAATTTCTAAAACTTAGTAAGATACTATTTGTGAAATTAGGTAAAAGTGTACTTGTGTGTGAATGTGATGATTTTATTCTGGGACAGGCTTAATCCGGTGCCATTCCCAGCTAGAGAAACTCATTCCTGGAATGAGTCTGCAAGTTTGTCAGTTTTGGGGTCACACTTGGCCTGATTGATGACTAGATCTGCATAGAATTATCAGAGCCTAATGAATTTTCAGATGTTGATCATTACTTGAGAAGGGGTTTAGTGCCACCTAAAGATACCTTTTCCCAGTAGAACTTTTTGCATATATACACATAAAAAACCATGGTGATCTTTTGGTGACTATGGGTGAGGAAACAAAAAGTGTGGTGAAAATTATTTAACTTGAAAACTGTTTAGGATATTATGTTGTAAATGAAATATTAACATAGTCACTTTTTCTTTTATTTCCTTGTTTTTGGATAAAAATTCTTTTTCTTTCCTTGATATATAACCTAGTAGTTATTGTTACACTCAATATATGACTTTGCTATTTCTTAACACGAGTTTTTAATTAAACTCCTCAATTTAGGCAACTCTGCATAGAGAAGTTCTCTATATGGCAGGGCAACTGGGACTGGATCCACCCACGATGGGACTTTGTTCAGGCGGGCCAGCTATCGAAACTGAGCAAGCACTAATGAACAGTGAGGCTGTGGCCAATTCCTTCAATGCCTCCCTCACTTCGTCATCTATCTTTTTGGTGGTCTATTGTGCTGCCTCTCTCACTTTCCGTGAGAGAACTCTAATTCAGCACAAAATGGAATCTTTCTTGGAGAATCATAACTCGCAACATTCTAAAAGGATGCACAATCCAGTTTTCTTGTACATTCTTGCTCCGGCTCTTCCCAAAGGGTATTAGTACTTGGTCTTATTTCATTCCTCCATCTTCTTGTTTGTCCATCTTAACTCTTGTTTTACAGAGCTGTTGTGGAGGTAAAGCCCATTCTACACGTTCTCACAAATATAGATGATGAAGCTGAAAACAGTTCACTACAACCAACTGGAAAAACTGCAACATGTGATTTTCATTTTGTCGAATGTTGCAGTTCTTGTTATCAGATTTACTCAGTTAGCGGAAAGATCTGTACAGCCTTGGTTTCTGTCACAAAAGAGTTGGCAGCCAAGATCTGCTTCACAGATAAATCAGAACTTAGCCCTCTCAGTCAGATGAGAATAATCATTAAATTTTGTATTTTTTCGATCAATAAGATCCTTGTCGACCACTGTTTCTTCTGGGACAACTTGATGGTAAATTTCTTTAGAAATTATCCTCTTGTTTATGCCCTGGTTTTGTTGAAGATTATACTAGTTTGGGATTCTAAATCAAATTTCTGCTTTGCAGTATTTGAAGTTCTACTACACTACAAGTAATTCGCTGACAGCAGAAACTTTGAATCTCGTATTTTCAGAGGTTTTTGCTGAATTTGCAGAGGCAAACAAAAGCCTCAAGATGGACCATCATCAGACTTTCAGTCTTATTCCAGTTTTGAGCTCAGGACGATCAGCATCTATGGAAGACATTATTAGTTGTGAGCTATTTGCTTCAAAACTATGAGATACTGAAAATGGCCAGACGGTCGGTTAAGCAACTGCTTTCGAATGTATTATTGGATAACTCGAAATGTATTTATTTTATTTAATTTTTTCAACGATTGAAAATGATCAAACTTGCACAAAAGTATCAAGGTCGAATTGGAAGTATAAGCTTCTAAGGATTTCCGATCATATTCCACTTCAGGTTCTTTTCAAAATACTGTATCTATTGTTTTATTGATGGCTTAGAAAGCCAAGCCTAACCATTTTTAAGTTATTTAAATTGTAAAATTTAATTGATGGCTATTCTTCTTTTAATTTAATTTTGTTATTTTGTTTTTAGAAAATAATCTTCTGAGCAAGTGGATAATTTCGAGTTGAATCTACCTATTCAAAAATTCTTAGAACTAATTCAGATTTCCAATTACTTGTTTCTCCCTATTGAAACTCTTTTGTGATTAAATACTTTAATGAATAATATTTTATATCAAAATTATTTTAAGTTGCATGGATACATTTTATACACTCGAAGTACCATTTAGAATATATGGCTCAATTTGGATACAAATAGACCATTCAGTTAAATAATTTTAGATTTGATTAAATAATCAGGTATGAGGGTAGAAAGCATTGACTTGTTTTTTTAATTTCTTTTTACGACACTAATAATGGGAGCTCCTTAGCCGGCAAACTTGAAAAAGCTCCCTCTCAAAGTAGGTGGGAGCTTTTTGGATTTAATTGAAGCAACGGCTTCGAGCTTCAAATTTTTTTTATTTTTTTTTATATAAAAATATTTTTTAATATTTGCTTAAAAAAAAAAAGGACAAACAAAAATGGGATAAGGCCATCTACAACGCTGTTAATATTCAGCGTTAATATCCACGTGGCAATACTATTTATGTACTGCTCCTTTTATACGTTAAAGGAATTGAACGTTGTTAAAATACTTATATATTAAAAAAATTATATATATATATATATATATATATATATATATATATATATATATATATATATATATATATATATATAATATTATATTACTATTAACGTGTCATGTGTTAATAGCGTTGCAGATGCTCTAAGAAATATATATATAATATTAAAATATTTTTTAAAATATTTTATAAAAAAATTAATTATATAAATTGTAAAATAGGAAGAAAAGATAAGAAATATATATAATGAAAAATGTCAAATATATGAAGAAGAGGTTGAGAGATTTTTTTTTATAGTGGAGGTATGTATAAAGATTTTTACTTTTGATATGATACAAATGTAATAACGAAAAAGTTCTTCTAGTGCTCTAAACACTATGAATGCTCTTAAGCTTTCGGTTATATCAATAAACTTTTGACATTAGAGTTTATAGTTTAAGAGTTAAGTAAAAAAAAAAAAAATTAGATGTGCACTGATTTACAGGATAAATTGTGCAAGATATCAAAACTATATATATATATGCCTCATTTTTTATTAGAAAATAAGTCACTTTATTTGATCACCCACATCACATGTATTTCATTTTTCTTTCCACCAAAAAAATCCTCACCAACACCTATTTTTAAGAATTTAATAAATATTTATAAGTTCATCAAAATAATTTTTTTTAATAAAAAAAGAATTACAAATAATAATAATTGATTAGTAGAGTATTTATGAATATTCGATCCTCCGACATATATAAGATGAGGATAAGAGTTAAATATTCAATGGTATAAAGATGAATATAATTAAATAAAGATAAATAAGAAGGATATAAAATCCGATTCAAATCAGATTCATTATCATCTTTATTTATAAATTGACAAATAATAAAAATAAAGCATATATTAATAATTAGCTCTTAGAAAGAAATTAAATTGTCATTATATTTTTCTATTTAAATTCAAGTGTGATTATTAGATTTTATTCCTCGAGTAAAAAAGAAATTGATTTCAAAATGCTCCTTTTTTTTTTGTTTTTTTAAAGATAAAGAAATCAGGAGAAATTTCATTTTACTCATCAGATTTATGATTTATCTCCTTTGCAAAATATTTATAGAGTTTTGAAATTATTAAAATACGTCGTAAACGCTAACATTTTTGTATCATTTTATTTTCAATCAAGAAAAAATGATTCCATGTAGTTGAAATTTATTATCTATGATTTTGAAAACTAATTAATGATGCTGGTGTAAAATGATTACATTTCCCAGAAGAATAGATGAACCGAACCAAGAACCAATCCCAACAGAATCGTCTCGATGCAGTTCACTATCCAAATGTGCCTCCGGAGTCCGGATCCTCCCAAAATCTGAAGGAATGGTGAGTAGACGACCTACCGATCCCCGCTTCCTCGTCATAGAACTGCTTGTTTGACGCTGACGAACGGCTCTTCTCCGACAGTTCCTGTTCCGATGGATCTCGGCCAAGACAGATATGCAGAGTATTCTTTCTTCTGTTCCTTCGGTAAGGTTTTGTTATCTTTGTCCCTCTCATCTGCATCTGATTTTATTTCGTACTTTCTTTATTTTCTAGTGTGTTTTTCTTTCTGAAAAACAAGTGTTTTTTATGTTTTAACCAAAGAAAGCGTTATTTCACTCCTTTTTTTTAAATGCTATTCTCGAATAATAAGGTTTAAGAGAAGCTACAAACAAACAGAACATAGTGAAGATGAAGCATCTGCATGAGGTTTCGTTTCATAATTTATTTGTTTTTCTCAAATAAATTTTAATTTCCTGTTCTATTCTTGGTTTAGGTTAAATTTAAATTCGCTGAATTTGGGTTTTAGGGATTGACTGAAAGGCTGCATTCAATTTACCATTTTCAAACACTAAAACTTATGACAATGCTGGCAAGCTCCATTTTTGGTCATTACCTGTTCTATGGATCGGTTTTCATAATGTTATTTTCAAGCCATATGGTCTAAGGGAAGCTACAAACTGCAAATAGTATAACAGTGTAGGAGAAACAACAGAAAAATATATGAACAATGAAGAATAGTCGCACAATCATCCACAAACATAAAAGTAAAATGGAGGAACTACTACAGCATTATTTGAACTCTAGCCGATTCTATTGTACACATCCAATTTTCTCTCAGAACCTTGCCAATGGCCTCTGAATTTGATTGGAAATGATTATGATATAAAAAAGCGCAGAAGTCGCTGCTTGTCTGGTTAATGCTGATAACTCAGCAAAATTCAATGGGATGGCTAACGTGATTCAGAATTCTTCGACTTTATTCCATCGTCAACAATTTGTTTTTAAACTGGTCTTTAGAAGCAAGAATGTTCGTCCTTTGAGAATTATCAACTCAAATAACACACTACTTTTTCCATGTTCAAAATTTAAATTTCAGCTGAAAGCATGTCGCTGGATGATAGAGTTGTACGGCCAATGAACTTAATTTTGAACTTGTGTATCCTGAAACATTCTCCCGGAGATTGCACTTATAAGTGCTGCATTGAAATTTTCATCCTTGGTTAATGATGAGGCTATCTTCTCAGCTAAAACTCTTTGGAGTTCAATCAATTCAATTCCCTTATCACAATTGTTTGAATTTAGTCCTTGGTGTGTGAGATCAAGAGTAACTGTTGAGTTTGAAGAGTTGAGATACATGACATAGGGATGTGATGTATTCTCATGCATGGTGTCAGTAAAGCCAACTGGTGAAGGTCGGGAATGGTTGTGTTCGCCTTCATAAGTAGCTACTAACACTGTCCTATCCTCTGCACTCCTCTGTACCTGATGGGAGATGACTTAGAAGAGTAAGTCTCTGTCACTTTAATGGTTCAATGTTGGTAGCTTACAAATTATGTATTAGCAGGGTAAGTTTAGTTTCAGATCATAGTGGATAATTAAAGCTTCAGTATGTCTCATTGCTATTAATTTGGTCATCTTCTGTTTGTTGGTGAATCATATGTTGAATATTGTCAGTGAAATTGTTTTCCTTTTCTTGTATGTATTTTTTTTTTCTTTTATAAGTTTTCAGAAGAGGAATCAAATTGCCATTTTCACCTATGCTACCATAATCACTATTACCTTCTTCTTAACAGGACAAGAAGGAGCATAAGAGCATCTAAAATAAGCTCTCGGCGATGGATTATCTTTTGTGACCTTCTGACCATATTTCCTCCATTGGTAACCATCTCTGACCATCTGAAAGAAAACAGAACCTTAGGTAACTGATTCCATTAAAAAAAAAAAAAGCAAACAGATTCTTCTATTGATCTAACATTAAAAAAAATTCTCACCGGGCTTGAATCGGATGCATCGACTCTCGTATAAGTTGTGTGGGCATTATTGGGCTCGATATCTTCTCTCAATCTCTTGCATGAAGGCCTGGTTATATCATTCTCAGTCTGATTTCTGGTTTCATGAATTCTATCAAAAAGAGAATCATTGTTTCTGTTCATTTCAGTGTTTTGAATCTTCCTCTTTCCTGTCATTGAGAAGGAGCTTTCAGCTGGAGGAAAGCTTGTGAGGTCCATCAACTGATTTTGGAGTGCAATGATCATATGGATCTCGTCAATAATCTTGATTAGCTGCTTATTCTCCTCATTAAGTTCATTCAACTTAGTTTCTAAACCGCCAGCCTTGGTTCAACCATGTACATGGTATAACAGTTAGTTAGCAATTCCAGAAATGAGATTAGTGGACAATTGGATACATTAAACCATTGTTCTACTGATTCTTTCCTATCCTATTATCAATTTACAAAGGTGCATAGGTTCCTAATTTAAGTTTTTGAGCAAGAACAAGAAGAGCTATAAACATGTAGATAGATTTATACTCAGGAGATATGACTAGTTTACTGTACAGTTAGCAATTGTATACATAAATCCTTTGTTCTACTGATTGTTTCCCAACATTAGATCAATTTACAAAGTTTCATAGATTCCCAATTGGGTAGGTTTTTGAGCAAGAAGAAGGTGAGCTGTAAACACGTAGATAGCTACTTAAACAAGATTAGTAAGCAACACAATTAGGACACCTTTGTCCTCCTGATTCTTTCCTAACAATAGATCAATTTACAAAGGTGTAAAGATTTCCAACTGAGTTTTTATGCAACAAGAAGAAGAGCTACAAACATGCAAATAGATACTCACAGAAATGAGATTATTGGACTGTCCAATGCTAAGATCGAGATTAACTAAGGATGGATTAGTCCGTTGGTGATCCATTAATTGAAGAGCGAACACAACTTAACTAGTAGATAATTTTGGTGTGTTTTAGAGGTAGGCGAACCCTGAAATGAACTGGTGGGAACAATGAGGACCCTTATATAGACTTGCATGCTTTCATCATCTTTTGTATGTCATATGACGTCGTCTCCCTGATAGTATCTCTTGTTTATGGAGCAAGCCTCGGTTGGGAAGAATCTGATAAAAGTTAAGAGGAGTAGGTTTAATTTCTGTGAGAATTGGAAGGAAAGTGTCTTATGATTTGTTCGAAGGAAAAGTTCCTGCCCCCCAATTCAAGTTTTCTAAGCCTGATTTATTGCCAGGTTCTCTTTTTTCTTCTCTTTTGCTTTCTTCAATGCAAGTCAACAATTCCTGCTTGACTTCAAAGCTTAACCCCAGGCTCTGTACACATCCTATGTACACTCTATTTTCCAGTAATGTTTGTTTTAAAAATCAGTTGTGAAAAAAATTACAATACCGTGTATGAACAAGCTCCTTCTACTTATTGCAATATGGTAATTCCTTTCGTTTCTAAATTGAAAAATTACAAAGTAGAGTCTTTGTTGTTTGAAACTTCAATGGGAATGGAGACTGATCATGGAAATGCCTGAACAACCACCAAATGGTTACGCTGCTATTCTTCAATTCAGTGTTTGTAATAGACTAACAGATAAAGATAAACATTGACTTAAAAATTAATGAAGTAGACTTGACCTTAGAAATCAAAAAGATGATAATTTATCTTCATAATGAAGATTCTGTCTCACATGTATTGTTATAAAAATCGATTTGGAAATCAAATCGGATGACTTCTGGATCACCATTGGTTTAGTGATTGGTTGGTGGATCAATTTGTTTGAAATGCATATTGTTTTGGAGATTGGCTCAGCCAAATCCTAGTCAGACTAATGTAGATCAACTGGTTAAATTGCAAATCTATTAGTTATATTCATAAAATTATATTTAACTATTGGCAATGACTTATATTCGGAGTGTCGAGGATGGACTTTGAAGGATGGCGAAGTAATAATATTTGGAGATTTGAGAGTTACGTTCAAATTCCAAGAAAAAGTGATTAATCAACGAGTTTTCCAAAAGCATTAGCTCTAGCAACTTTGAATAGTTGCTTAGATAGTTCATTATTCCAAAGGTTAGTAGCCGTTCGTGATTTACCTCCTCTGTGTTGGTCATGCGACGGGTTGGTGGGGGCGCTGAGGGCGAGCGTATTCGCCTTTTGCCACCTTGAATAGTGAATTACATTTTTGTATGATCTGCGCTAATATTCGTATTCTCAGTCATGCAAAAAATAACGAATTAACCTTAGTTTCTGGTTTAAGTATTATTTTTTTCCTTCCTAAAAAGAATAAAAAAATGCTAATTGTAACCCTTCGAGTCGACGAAATTAGTAATATTATCCGTGAATGTATTGAAGGGGCATTTGGTTCTTTCCTAGGAATAGGAATCGGAATGAGAATCATTGTATTGTGGAATGGGAATGAGTATGAGCATGAATATCACTCTTAAAAGCAATGTTTGGTTAGTTGCATATTTTCTATCGGAATAAATCAAAATTTCCTTTTTACCCTTAAAGGAAAATAAGAGAAAAAATTAGATGTGAGAGAAAGATGAATGTGAGAGAAAAATATGATGAAAGAGAATGATGAGAGATAAAGTGTGATGAGAGAGAAAGTGTGATGAGAATGAATGAAGAGAGAGAAAGTGTGATAAGAGAAAATGAGAAAAGAGAGTGTGATAGGAGAGAGCATGATGAGAGAAGATGAGAGAGAAAATATGATGTGAGAGAAAATATGATGGAAGAGGATGAAGAGAGAGAAAATGTAATGAGAAAAAAATGAGGCGAGAGTGTGTGATGAGAGAGATTGAGGAGAGAGAAAGTATGATGAGAAAAAAAAGAGAATAGTGAGTGTGATGGGAGAAATTGTGGAGAGAGAAAGTATGATGAGGGAGAAAGTATGATGAGAGAGAAAGTGTATTGAGGAAAAAAAGGAGGGAGTGTGACAAGAGAGATTGAGAAGAGAGAAAGTGTGATGAGAAAAAAAAAAAAAAGAGTGTGATGGGAGAGATCGAGGAGAGAGAAAGTATGATGAGAGAGAAATTATGATGGAAAAAAAGAAGAGAGTGCGATGGAAGAAATTGAGGAGAGAGAAAGTATGATGAGAAAAAAAAGGAAAGAGAGTGTGATAGGAGAGATTAAGGAGAGAGAAAGTGTGTGATAAAATAATGAGAGAGAACAAGGAGAGAGAAGTGATATGAAAGAAAAAAATAAATAAATAAATTTTGATATTTGATATTAAGGGAGAAAATTTTAGTTTTAGGTCAAGGGTATTTTTGGAATAAGGGAATATTTTGATTAATGAAAATAGGGTAATGACTCATTGAAGGGGAGGTACATGATAATGAGTTATTACCCAATTTCAAGGATTCATTCCCTTATTTGTATTCCTATTCCTATAATCCAAACATTAACAATGACAATCAATGATTCTCATTCCCATTCTCCACTCCTATTCCCCTAAACCAAACACCCCCTGAGTAGATCCTCTGGTCCCAAAAAAAGTGAATCAGTAGATGGATCACTTGAAATTCCATCCAGATCGTGGCCGCTATTTAGTCTCAATTGGTTGCGATCCCGTTCTAGGTTTACCATTTCTTCC
The DNA here is from genome assembly GCF_018446385.1 of Zingiber officinale. NCBI lineage: Eukaryota > Viridiplantae > Streptophyta > Magnoliopsida > Zingiberales > Zingiberaceae > Zingiber > Zingiber officinale. The sequence continues at coordinate 133,095,635 of NC_055997.1, read as the reverse complement.
AGATTATAGTTTGGGTTGGGACAGATGACCAGAGGCTGTCCGGAAGCCACCGACAATGAGCAAGTGGCCAAGTAGCCTGGCGCCGAGCGGGAGGCGGCCTACGCGTGGCCTCCGACCATCCGTCCCGACCTAAACTATAATCTAGGGACGGTAAATATAGGGAGGGATCACAACAAATTATGATAGGATCACGGTCACGATTTGACCGTAATTAAGTGGTCCATCTTCTAATTCATTTTTGTATGGACCAAAAGACCTAGGCTCGGATATACCTTCCTTTTCTGAAATTGTCTTTGAATAACAATATATTGGACATTGTTTCTTTAAGATTCCGTTTTAGATCTCAAAATATCAGCAAATGATATGTGAACAAACTGACTCGTTGAGCGACCTAGTTTGGATATTTTTTTTCTTCTCAGTTTGTTTCCTCTGGAAAGTAAAGGAACAATGCAATTTTCTTCAAGTTATATTACTATATAACCTTTATTTCTTTGGATATATATTCAGATCAGCGGCTGCAGTGCTTGTGAACATATCTATGGTATCAAAAAAAGATATAATCTGAGTTGACGCTCTATTAGATCAATTTCACCACATTATATATATATATATATATAGATAGAGAGAAATGATCTTCTGCAATGCATTTCTTATGATTTTGGTGCGGTTACCTCCTTGATCGGTCAGGAGGTTCCCTGACCGATCAGGATATTCCCTGATCGGTCTGTAGAATCGATTAGAAGGTTCCCTGATCGGTCCAGAGACCGATCAAGAATATACCGTACTGATACCGTAGCATAAGTACCGCAGGCTAACATTTCCGTGTATATATATATATATATATATATATATATATATATATATATATATATATATAAAAGCACTTTTGAACATGTCCAGCCACCGAATTAAGTGGGTTACACGTAAGATTTTGTTTTCCATAATCCTTAATTTCCGAGTAAAACAAGTTGTCTATCGCCCATGCAATTGCATAGCAAGTGCAGATTGACTGTCTCCATGCACTTTTTTAAAGGAAGTCAAGCTACGGCTCTTGTTTATTGATCGCCACCTTGACTCTTAAATGTAAATGATGATAATAATTAGGAAATGGATCTATAAGACTTAAGAGCACTGCAGGAAAGTTCTCTGAATTTGTTCTGTTGAATAATTCAATAATCTATTTGTAATTGCCTTATTTTACTTAGAGGAATTACTATTCTTTCTTTGTTGGAAATTACGAAAACAGACAGCCACTAAAATGATCTGTATAAGAAAATTAATTTTGTTATAATTGGCTAATTAGTTCTTACATCTGTATACATATATACTTAAGGATAATTTCTAGAAATCGTTTTATCTTTTATTTTATTTTTACCCTTGTCTAAGAGTTTATATATGATTGTTTTATTCTTGTGTTTAAGAAGTTTTTAATTTCATATATATATATAATCATGTATTATTTTAATTGTACTAGCTCCTTAATAGATAATTAATCATATATAATGCATGCTCCTGGCCGGGAGGCAAGACTAGACTCTATCCTCTCCTCTGGATAAGGATTAATTTAGTTTACCTAATTAACAATGTTAACCAAGCATTGTTAAGGCATTATATATATTCTTAAGGCATAGATCGAGTGACTTCACATTTAGTGATAAATATTATTTTTCACGTGGCTAAGCCTGACTCCTGAGAGAGATAATTAACTAGGTACCTGATCATGTTATTCGTATTAATATAAAATTGTGTAAATAACATTAAAAATAAATCTAATTCTATTATTTTTAACGTCTTATTCTATTATTTTTAACGTTATCTGGAAATTAAATAGATTAATTCACGTTATCTGTTTGCATATATATTTAAATCTTATTCTAGTACCTATGAATCCATCGCTATTAATTAATTGTGAGTCTTATCAGTATAACAAGAAACACGTTGGGCGATATCTAAAATCATCAATATAAATATTCCTGATCATAAATTAAACAAATTAGTGGTAGTTATTTTTTGTGTTTATTAGACTAACAATAGTGGGTATTATTTAATCAATCAAAAGTACATTTTTGAGGATGGGGACGTCCGGATAGACATCCGAGCGTCCGATTTGCATTCAAAAAATGAATTCTTGATATCATCCCTAGGATTACTCGTTAAGATCATCATGCAAGAAAAAATAAAAAGGAGTTATTCGTCATGCCTCCTTGAAAAATATTATTGAAAGGATATTTGAAATATTTAAATTACGATTTAAAATATTTAAAACAATTCCTTCATTTTCATATACTATACAAATTGAGTTTGTTTTGGCTTGCGCTGGATTATATAGTTTTCTTCGCAAGGAGTGTCATTTCGATGAATTTCTACTTGAACTAAATAATGAAATTTCGTCATCCTTGCCATAACAAGTTCACGGTGATGATTGCTTTGATCAATTATTTGCTACTCAAGAACAACAACGAGCAAATGTCAATGCATGGAAAGATATGATAACAAATCGAATATTGAGCGATCTTTATCGTATTGGCAATAACAAAACTTTGAATTTTTCTTTCCTGCAAATCCACAAGTTAAATGTATGTAAAAGTCATGCAAAAAAAAATCTATAAAACTCTATAGAATTCTTTTAACAACTATGTGAGATTCTATAAAAGTCAATAAAAATCTATCAATTTCATAAAAAATTATCATTAAAAAAAATCAATGAAAATCATTCAATCTCTTGATTCCCCTAAAACACTCCCCTAAAACTCTCAATGTGAAGCTCAAAATTAAATTAAGTTAATATCATTTTTTATTTTCACATCGAAAATAATTTAAAAATTTATTAGTAATTTTCATAGATGTATCAATCAGTGATTTAGAGTTCAAGACTCAACTGGAGTGTATTATTATAAATTTTTCTCATTAATTAATCAGGGGATCTAGAGTTCGAGACTCAGTTGCAGCGTGTTATTAAAAATTTTTTTCATCAGTAATTTTCTCTAATTATTTTATATTAAAAATATACACTGGTTATCTTTAGTCACACATCTTACCTTAAGCCGACGAGGTTAGAAAGCATTGCAGTATTGCATGGATCTAATACACTCTTACCCAATTTATGGACGACCTTTTTGCTATGATAGTATTTATTCTTATCAATTTAATTTCTGATATAAAGAATTAAATTAATTTTTTATGAAGGAGAGTATGTTAGGGCATCCGCAATGCTATCTCGTTATAACACCCATCACCTCATCAAAAAGTATGGGGTCCACTGCCACATACTCATTATAACAAACTCCTTTCACCCACATTCCTTTTAACATTCATACTCATTATTTATGGGTCCCACAATCCACTCAATCATTTTAAAATTATATCATATTAAATAAATATATTTTAAAATATTTAAATTATTATTATTAATCTTACTTTTAAAAATATAATTTTATAGTTTTTCAAAAATAATATTAATTTTTTAATATATTTATTAAATAAAATAGATGTTTGTGAAAAATGAAATTAAAATATTGGGAAAACGAAATTAAGCGGTTAAAATTATAAAGTTGGGAAAATAAAATTATAACTGAGTTGTTAACTAGTCGTTAAACAATTTAAAGCTAGCCGTTAATTAACTGTTAAAAAACTAACAATTTTATTTAATTTTTAATTTTATAATTTATATTTTTAAAAAAAAAATAAAAAAAAATTTATACACATGGGGTGGACCAGCCGCATGCTTGAACGCGTTCAAGCGTATGAACACAGAGTTGGCATCTGCAACACGACATTAAATGAACAGTGCCGTTATAATGCGACATTAATTCCACGTTACAGATACCCTTAGAGACATAAGAACGACATTCGAGAATCCAAATAATTTGAATTCTCAAATAGACAGGTGTTGTAGTATTTTATAGAATAAGAATAATATTATTTAATTACTTTCCGTGTATTCATATATTATATATGGTGTTGAAATGACAAATGAATGAAAGTTTATCATTTAAGGTGAGGGATCTAATGGGATGTAAATCCTTGCACCATGTATAATTCACCCCTTTTTGTGAATTTGTTTTAATTTCTTTGCCTCGATCCTCCTTGAGGAATTTTTTTTTTTTTTGACCTTTTTTGAACTGTGATCATTACATAAGAAAAAGCAAAAACCTAGCAAGTATTTTATAGTTGAAAATTGATCCCTAGATCTCTTAATGGCAACATCCCATGTATTGTCATCTGTCCTCCTCGTTATTTTTTTCATGATTTTTGGTAGCAGAACTGATCCTCAATTTTGTTTTACATTTTAAAATCGGCAATTTACCAAAGGGCGCACTTGAAAATCTGAATTTACCAAAAGACGTACACTACTTTGGTATTTACCAAAGAGCGCACTTTTTTAAAAGCATTTCTTATTTTATCCTCATGATAATTTGACTTTTTCTATTGTTTTTCTTTTCTTCATTATATTTCTCTCACTTCTCTCTCTCCTCTGTCGGCAGAATATAGAAATAACATTAGTCAATCTTTAATCACATTTTAATACATTTGAAGAAGCCAAAATAAATAATGGACACCAGATTTGGACTCCTTGTAATTTTAGAAATCCACAGGAACTTAAATGGGTGCAATCGGAACTTTCTAGGTCGATCGGTCTTGAAAACCCTGCTGGACCTGCAGCCAGACTGCAGTTCTATGGATTTCAAATTACAATGAGTTCAAATATGGTGTACATTATTTATTTTGCTTTTAGATGTTAACAAGCAAAATCAAAGAATCGGCATAAAAGTTCACGACGATATGGAATCATATCGGGCCCAAAGTGGGCCTGATATCATTCCATATCGGGCCCGTGGGCTCGATATCATTCCATATCAGCCCACGCCGTTGGCTGTTGAGTCCATGCTCGAGGCCCAATGTGGGTTTGCGATTCTTTGATTTTGCTTGTTATATCTATAAGCCAAAATAAATAATGGACACCATATTTGAACTCCTTGCGATTTTAAATCATAGAAACCGAAATGAGTCGGAAATTCAGGGTCATCGTGGGTTTGATCGAAACTCATCGATCGATCAGAAGCTCGATCGCACCCATTCGATTCATTTTCTAAAATTACAAGGAGTGAAAATATGATGTCCATTATTATAGCACTCCCATAGTATACTGAGGTTTTGAAAATCCTCTCTTTCTTTTTTTCCTTTTTTTTGTTTAGGCATGATATGAAGAGATATCATGCTCAACGTTGGGCCTGATATCTCTTCATATCAGGCCTGAACAATATGGGAGAAATCGGGACAGATACAACAAAAATAAAAAATATAAAAAAGAAATAAAGAGAGATTTAGGGTTTTCAAAACCTCTGGTCCACCATTAGGAGTGCCAAAAATAATAATTGACACTCCTTGTAATTTTAGAAATTCATAGAAACCGAAATGGTAATCGGGCTTTCACAGGTCGATCGGTGGGTTTCGGTCAAACCCACGATGGACCCAGAGGCTCCAATTGGGACCATTTGGTACATGGATTTACTAGGTGCAAGAATAAGTGTCCGTTATTTATTTTGGCATTTTATAGATGTTAACGGCAAAATCAAAAATCGTGGCATCCCGTTGAAATGATAGGTCATGGGCCCACATCTTTAATCATTACATATTTGCGCGAGATGACGTGTGATGTTTCCGAATTGATTATTGACATTAACATTCTGCGATTCTTTGATTTTTAACTATTAACGTATATAAAAAGTTTTGAACTCCATGTTTGAGCTCGGCACGATTTTGAAATCATAGTAGAGCCAAGCGGATCTGCAGATCCGCCGATCAAGTTTTGGAACCCGGCGATTTGATGCGAAGATGCGTGCACCAAACCGGTTACATCGTTCTCGACTAAAATTACGAGTGAAAATATGATGTCCGTATTATTTTGGCACTCTAGTGGTAGACCGGTTTTGAAAACCTAAATTTCTCTTTTCTTTTTTTTTTTTTTTTTTTAGGCTTGATAGCAGAGATATATACGTTGAGACTGATATACCCATGAGAGGAATTGATGTGAAGATGTGAGGAATGGTAAAAGAAATAGAGAGATTTAGGGAAGTTGGGGTTGATTCAGAGTGATCTTGAAATAATAATGGACATCGTATTTTCACTCGTAATTTTAGAAATTAAGAAGCGAAATGCGATCGAAGAGCTTGCAGATCGATTAGTGGGTTTCGGTCAAAATCACTAATGGACCTGAGGCTCGATGCACCCATTTTAATTTATATGGTTTAAATAAAGCGAGTTTAAATATGGTGCCTTATTATTTTGGCTTTATATGTTAACAAGTAAAATCAAGAATCGACATAAAAGCCTATGGGCCTGATATGGAATGATATCAGGCCCGATGATATCAGCCCACGTTGGGCACGATGTATGATATCAGGCGCGTGGGCACGATATGATCCATATCGAGCCCAACGTGGTTTCTCGATTCTTTGATTTTGCTTGTTAACATCTATAAATTCAAAATAAATAATGGACACCATATTTGAACTCCTTGCAATTTTAGAAATCAATAGGAAATGGGTGCAATCGGAGCTCTGGGTCCATCAGGGGTTTGGCACCCGAAACATCGACAAAGCTGATTACCACATTTCGATTTCTAATTCTAAATTACAAGTAATATGATGTCCATTATTATTTTTGGCACTCCTAGTGGTGGACCAGAGGTTTTGAAAACCCTAAATCTCTCTTTATTTCTTTTTTTTTTATTTTTTTATTTTTTGTTGTATCTATGCCTGATATTTCCCATATCAGGTCCACATTGGGCCTGATATGGGGAGATATCAGGCCCACATTGGGCTTGATATGAAGAGATATCAGGCCCAACATCGGCATGATATCTCTTCATATCATGCCTAAACAAAAAAAAAAGAAAAAAAAAGAAAGAAAGAGAGATTTAGGGTTTTTCAAAACCTCTGGTCTACCACTAAGAGTGCCAAAAATAATAATGGATACTATATTTTCACTCCTTGTAATTTTAGAAATTCATAGAAACTGAAATGGGTGCAATCGGAGCTTTCTAGATCGATCAGTGGGTTTCGATCAAAATCCACTGATGGACTGAAACTTCGACGGACCATTTCGTGATTTCTAAAATCGAAGGAGTTCAAATATGTCCATTATTTATTTTGCTTTTTATAGATGTAAGCAAAATCAAAGAATCGACATAAAAGCCCACGTTGGGCGATATGACTCAAATCAGCCCAACGTGAGCCGATATGACTCAATCAGAAGCAACGTGGGCACGATATGGAATGATATCGAGCCCAACGTGGCTTTTATGTCGATTTTGATTTTGCTTGTTAACATCTATAAAAAAAAATAAATAATGGACACCATATTTCAACTCTTACAATTTTAGAAATCCATAGAACCGAAATGGGTCAATCCGAGCTCTCTTGATCGGGTTTTGGCCAAACCCACTTATCTACCTAAAACTCCGATTGTACCCATTTCGATTCTATGATTCTAAATTACAAGAGTGAATATGATGTCCATTATTAGCACTTCTAGTGGTGGATGAGAGGTTTGAAACCCCAAATCTCTTTATTTCTTTATTTTTATTTTTTTGCAGTGTCTCTTCTCCATATCAGGCCTACATTGGGCCCGATATGAAGAGATATCAGGCCCACGTAAGGCATGATATCTCTTCATATCATGCCTAAAAAAAAAAGAAAAAAAGAGAGATTTAGGATTTTCAAAACCTCTAGTCCATCATTAGAATGCCAAAATAATAATGGACATCATATTTTCTCCTTGTAATTTTAAATTCATGAATGAAATGGGTGCGATCGAGCTTTGATCGATCGATGAGTTTGGCCAAACCCACTGATGGACCTGCAGAGCTGTCCGATCATTTCGGTTCTATGGATTCTAAAATGCAAGGAGTTCAAATATGTCTCTATTATTGCTTTTATAGATGTTAACAGCAAAATCAAAGAATCATCAAAAACCCCACATTGGGCCTGATATGGACTCAATTAGGCCCAACGTGGCCTGATATGGAATGATATCGGGCCCGTTGGGCTGATATCATGCCCAACGTGAGCTTTTATGTCGATTCTTTGATTTTGCTTGTTAACATCAAGTCAAAATAAATAATGTACATCATATTTGAACTCGTAATTTTAGAAATCCATAATGAGTGCATCGAGGCTCGAGGTCCACTGATTGGGTTTTGACCAAACCCACGATCGACTGAAAGCTCGGTGCACCCATTTAAGTTCCTATGGATTTCTAAAATTGCAAGGAGTCCAAATCTGGTGTCCATTATTTATTTTGGCTTCTTCAAATGTATTAAAATGTGATGAAAGATTGACTAATGTTATTCTATATTCTGCCGACAGAGGAGAGAGAGAAGTGAGAGAAATATAATGAAGAAAAGAAAAACAATAGAAAAAGTCAAATTATCATGAGGGTAAAATAGGAAATGATTTTAAAAAAGTGTGCTCTTTGGTAAATACCAAAGTAGTGTATGCCTTTTGATAAATTCAGATTTTCAAGTGCATCTTTTGATAAATTGCCGTTTTAAAATTGATCAATGCATGAGGGAGGATAAGAATCTAATAAACATTTTATTAGTCCTCGGAGTAGCAACGCCACTCTGCGATGACATTTGTTGGTCGGTCGGCCGGGTTCTTGGCGCTCTGTTGCGTACTCACCTATCTCTCTGTCATCGTCGTCGATCTCCACGGCAGTGCTCGGTGCTGATCATTGATTGCCATGCCAATAGCGGTTGGAATGATACGAGCTTTGCAGAGGCAGGAGGGCCAGAGGCATTTCCTCTAATCATAAATTCTCTTCAAGGAAACAATTTTTTTTTTTAATCATCACTCGATCTTCTTAATGATCCAAAACACAAACTTATATACAATCTAACTCCACAAGACGACGCACATACATATATTCCCTCATGAAATAGAGTATCTGACGTGCCTACAAGACTTTGCTTCTCGACGCTTCACACAGACGGTAGGGCTCCGTGAGCTCCCTGATGTCTCAGAACTCTTAACTGTCTCCACCTTCACTGCCCACAACTTGTCGAACAACCTCCTCGACCTCGACGGCAACAGCAGGCTACTGCTGCCCTTCTCGCTCATGCTTTTGCTCCTCTTGTCGTTGCCACCTCGACACTCATCCACATTTATCTTCAAGCTCCCTAGCTGCTGCTTCAGACTACAATGGCGGTTCGATACCGGTCGCCCGTCCCATTCTTCTTCCACGGTTGTTCGAGATGCTAAAGCGTCAACGGATGGAGCTTGCACGCTCCGGCCGGATGCCTTCCACTGCTCCAAGAAGAGGACTTGAACGACAGTTCGAAGTGGCAGTTGCTCATTTTGCACTGCGTGTACACAAGCTTCCGACGAAAGTTTCTTGACATCCATCAAGTTGCAAATCCTCTTTTTTTCAGCTTTCGTCAAGTTTGGATGTTCCTAAGGAATTTGAAAGAGTCGATCGAGAATGCTAAAAATAAGTAACTAATCGCACTATATTTATAATATAATAGTGCGATTAAACCTATTAAACGTGTATGAACATATCACAAAATTGATATCGAAACATAAAAAATTTAGACAATAACAGTAAGTAGAAAACTCTCGAGCTAGCACGTACCTTCAAATAGATATCAATGGCTGTGTACAATCCATCATGAACTGATCTTGCTGAAGCAGGAATCGACTGCGCGAGCTTAGTAAATCTAGAAATCGATAAATTGAGATCGTTCGCTACTTCAGAGAGATAGCAGTCAATCAATTTCCCCAAAGCAACCAAGGCTTCACTGTTTCCATTCTCATCGACAAAGCTGCTACCAATATGCGTCGTAAACTTATCCACAAGACTTTGCACCAGATCAACATCATACATTATAATACCACCGCCTGATTTCGAAGGAATTAGCAGACTTTTAACTGAAGCTTTGTGCAATTGAATGCTGATTCGATCAATAAGTTCCTCCCTCAATGCGTCTCTGGCTCCTACCAAGATCACGACTTTTAGCAATTTGAGTAGAAACCTGCATGAACACACTGAGCACTCGTCAGGAGGCAAGAGCGAGATGATGGTTTCCACTACAATCGTATTCTTTTTAGTGTGCTCGTTGTCATTGATCAATGCTTCATGAGAATCGGGCAACCATCGCGCCGCATAGGCCTTGAGGGCCTCCCGTATCGTGTCTGAGGACAACTTCCCTTTCGATTTCACCACGACCATTACTCTCTTATAAAGATCAGCATCCAACTCACATAGATCCTCCACCCACCAGTCACTGGGAACTCTGTGCATCCCTTGTTTCCTGCTGTAGGTGTATGGCCAGTTGACATTCTTGGAATCGACCAATGTTTTTGAAGCAATGCATTCGATGCACCTTCTTGCAATCTTCAGTTCTTCAGACCAAGGCAGCGATGACTTAGTCATCTGAAAAACGATGATTGAATCCTTCCAACTTTGCAACACGCTTGTGTTGAGGAAAACCTCAAGTTTGTGTACCAGATTCCCTTTCTCCACACCATCATCCATCTCTAGGTACTCGGCTGCACATCTTGCAGCGACAACATTGTGGGCATTCAGAGTCACAGTGATGCCGTAGCAAAATTTTGCACAGAGCTCAAACGTATCCGGTCCACCGGGGAAATCATGTAAGATTATTTCATCTGATCTATCTTCAACAACCTCCAGTACTAGCTGTTGCAACCGGTTGCACTTTGCTAAAAGAGGAAACTGATGAGCACCGAGTGAAAAATCAGATACAAATCGAAGTCGTCGCAAATTATAGACATGCATCAATAGAGAACTTTGTTCATCGACAGCTAACTATATATGAAAATGTGAATCTAAAAGAGAATAAAAGATCCAACTGTGAAAAGGTCATGTTAATATATATATTAAGGATAAACCAAACACTACTTTGGCATTAACTCAATAGATATAGAAACTTTGTGCTTGTTTACATGAAAAAGGGAAAAGAAAGAAGATGCAAGAGGTGAGGGACTATAAAGTTAAACAAGGCATTATATAATCCTTCATTGTAGATGAAATGAAAACAATTGGAAGAGTTGTTTAAACCATTCACTTAACTAAGCAAAGCAACTGACCTTGTGCAAGTAAAACCTTACTTCATCAACATGTACAATAATATCAGTTGGTAGCTCAGACATCACAAACCTGCAGCATGAGTTTGTTATCAGTAACCAAAGAAAGAAAGAAAAAAAGAACAAGGAGAACAATAACATTAAAGCTAACAATGTACTTAATTTGCTCTGCTGAAGCAAGCAAGAACACCAATAGAAAAAGAAAAACCAAAAAAAAAAAAAACGAAATCGACAGCAAGAAACGATTTTGATGACGAGGACGATGGCGGATGATGAAAAAGATCAAACCTGATGCATCTACCCTCCGATCGGAACGCGTCCGGCTTCGATCCTAGCTTCATAAATTTCATCTTCTCCGCCACAACGGAAGAACACTCTCCTCTATCGTTCTCAAACCATTTACTTCCCCCCGACCCCAAGCGCCGCCCACGCCTTGAAACACTCTCCAGAAATCACAGTCTACTCCATTTGATCCGATTAATTCATCCTTCTCGAGATCGCTGCCCCCCGCAGCGCTCTGCCAGTCTGCCTCGCTATGTTGCGTTGCTCTCGCTGAGTTCTCACATACTGCTGCTGTAATTGCAGTCTCTGGTGCTCGACATCATAAAAGAGAGAGAGAGAGGGGTAATGGGAGTCTTGGGCAGAGGAGAAGAATAGAGCGTCGTGTAGTAGTGTGGCGATGGTGATTATTACAAGGACTTGCGTATCCGCGTCGTCTGCTACGTAATCCTCTGCTTTTCCTCTCTTTCTTGGCTCCTTTTTCGTAATTAAATGCTGCATTAAGACTCCACAACACGTCTCTGTTCCTCTCTCGCTTCCATTAATTATACTCTGCATTCATATTCCCTATAGTCGTTAGCCTGCCGGTGTTGTTCCGATTCTAGTAATCGTTTATGTCGACTGGGAGGGAGAAAAAGTGAAGTTTTTAGGGGCGGGGCAGCCACCCTTACGGCCAAAGCTGGCGTCGCTTTCGGCGGCGCGGCGCGGCGCAACGCGGCGCAGAACATAAAGCGAGGAGCGGATGCTGATGCTCTGTGACCATTCCAGTGTTCCCTATATATTTAATTAATATAGAGGAGGAGGAGTAGGAGGAAGAAGGAGGAGGAAGTGAGAAAAGATTGCGTGGAACGTAGGTGACAAGTATGTCAGAAAACACTATATCCATTAATAGAAGATACTGTAGAAAAACAAAAAAAAAATGGTGCGCTTAATTTTATTCTAACTTCTTGCTTTTCAATTTTTCTCAAGTGTATAGACAAAGAATTTAATTCAAACAGAAAAAAAAAACGCTATAATAAGCATGCCTCTACTTCTTAATTCGATTGGTTGAACTGATCAATCTAATCCTGATCATTTAAACCCGATCGACAGCTAATATCTAAATAGAGTGAGATAAGGGAGCAAATGGCAGAGTGATAGGCATAAGTGGTCCATGGATCCATGCTCCAAAAAACATGAACACTACTCCTTTTTAGAAGAGGAAAAGTTAGATTCTCCATTTGGTTTTGGATGGAATCAAGCTCATCTAGGACATGCTGAAGCTTGTCTGTACTTATCAAGCCAAGGTGGCTCAGGTCTCAGGTCTCAGGGGTGGCCTTGCTCTGTTTTACTATCTTGCAAGGGTGCGGGCAATTCCCCTAAGAATTGCGTAATATTTTTAAAACCAACTTTTTCATTTTTTTTTTTGTTTCAGTGGTTTTATTTTTGATTTTTCAGTTTAGACTGCTTCGTTGTTTCATCCACAACAACTGTAGCATGCCTTTGGCACAAAACCATCTGGCGCGAGCCGAGCAAATCTGTGAGTGGTGTGGCCTAACCTATTGAACAACACTTATAGAACAGTAAAAGCGTGCATGAAGCTTTAAGACCAGTCCACCCAAAAAGAACTCAAAAGATGATGATGATAAAGAAGACCAAAGTGCCAAGGACTACATCACAACCCTATGAAAAGGTCCCTGAATCTCTCCATACAATGAACGATTCATTGAAGTGTAGCATCAAACAAAGCCCCTGAATCTCTTCATCTTTTGGACTAGTCTCCAAGCTCATCATCCTCATCCACTTCTTCCTCTGCCGTTTGAAGTCAGAAATCCTAAAAAGCATACAGTTGAAGTCCTTTTGTGTCTAGTAAAGATTGCAATGGGTCAGAGTTTGTTTAGATGAGTTGTTACATCATCAAACGACTACCTTCTCGTTTTTCTGCATTTTGAGCCTCTCCACTCAGCGATAATTAATGAATTCTACTAACTGAAACAAGGGACAAGAAGCACTGTAGATTGGATGGGTGACCTCTTGCATCTTAGGGACAATAATAATAGGGAGAAATTTGGGAGTAAGTTTTATATATTGTTAAAATACTCATCAAATAATAGATGAAGTGTTTGATGAAAGAGCACAGAGTTATAAAGAGCCGGTGTATTTAGGAGTCATCATTTTGTTTTCTTCTCATCAGTGGCAAAAAAAAAAAAAAAAAGAAAGAAGAAGAAGAAATGTTCACTCCAGTGCCCCCCATCAGATCGTGATGATTGAGAAAACAAATAAATAGGAGTGAGGTGTAAATTATATAAGATACAGAGATTTACACCTCGTTAGTCTCAAGATTTGATGCTCTATCTTAAATGATAAACGTCTATTTATTTAGGACCTCAAATGTACCGGAGGGCCTTTTGTTTGTTTTTTTTTTCTCTCTAATAAGAATCTATTGAGGATTGAAGGAATCGACAGTCTCGAGAAAGAGGGGCGACGCATTCTCTACGAGAAATATGATTGAAACGACAAACAATAACTTGATAGGGAAGGCTAATTAACATAAAGGTCAAAGCTAAATGATCAAAAGCTCATAACTATAAATCAGACATAGTTGGCTGAACAGAATCAGATGTGACTGTCCGAACAATCATTCTTTGAAAATTTATGATTGGGATTAAGATAAATAGTAAATTTTTTAAACCACCGTCCTTGTCGATCAGACGGCATGTCCGGTCGAACAAGAGACAACCCTCCAACAACAGGAAAGCCAAGTAAAAGACAGGCCGATAGCTCTGTTCAATACGTCTGAGTTGGTGACGTCCCAACCGAGCAAATTCTGATCGGCCTATAGCGAGACCCACATATATATCTCACCATACCGACAATAAATAATGTTCAACAAGTATACAGTACTTTAGAAACTTCTAGTTTATCACATCATATATTTGCGTGCTCATTTAAAGAAAGGTGTCAGGGACACTTTTTAACTTATTTTTTCCTAAAATGATTTGGAAAACGCGCACATACTTTGAGATGCGTGCACAATCTCTATAGTGATACTATAAAAAAGGGTCTCCATGTACAAGAAAAGATATGTGGTGCTTCATTATTTTACACACCTATCATTACTATTCATTGCTAATATTCTTCTCTACTGAACCGGACACTGACTTGAGTATCGGACAGCCAATGTCGGGAACCTCTTCCCGACCTGGTACTAACGCTCATGGTTTTGCAGCACAACGCAGAGTCTCCATCCAGTCAACCGCAGAGTCACATTCCCAGCCTACCACTTTTCCGCTTTCAGACAGGATCATTCATCTTTAACGATATCTGTGGGAACTATACCTGCATCCGAGATGTGAAGATGGAAAATGCTGGTCTTCATGACTCATCACCGTGGCGCTAACCCAAGAAGATTTAGAGATACTAATAAATGTCCGAGCTGCAAAGATGGTGTAGCAGTAACAAAAGATAGCAGTCGACTGTCGAGCGCCAAACGACCCAGCCGTGTCGGCAACAAGTCAGCGAGCTAACCAAAGAGTCCGAGCGAAAGACCCTGCTGGTTTCAAGCTGAACCACAGGCTGACTGGCGCCTTCCAGGAAGCACCGAACGCGCTGATCCCATTATTTCGCATGCCCTCGGAAGAGCAAGGCCGAGCTGAAAGGACACAAGGATCCTCTTCCAAGAACGTGTCATCCGAGATGGGCGGAAAGTTAAAGCATCCCGACTCGATGACTCTCCCGAGCGGATCAACAGGCAACTCTCTCAAAAAATCCTCGACGATCAGCTGCTACCTCACTATAGACCGCTGACAATCAGAGAGTATACTGGGCCTACTAATCCCGAGGACTATCTAATCAAATTCGACAATATGGCCACGCTCCACCAGTACACCGACGAAGTCAAGTGATGAGTATTTCTCATCACGCTCTCCCGATCAGCGCAGAGGTGGTTCAAACTCTTGCCATTGGCTCTATCGGTAGCTTCAAAGACTTTCGAACAACGTTCCTTCATCATTTTGATAGCAGTCATAGCTACCAAAAGACGAACGTGAACATGTTCGCGATCAAACAAGGGCCTAAGGAAACGTTACGAGCCTACATTAAGAGATTCAATTAAGTATCCATGGACGTTCCATCAGCCACGCAGGAAATCTTGGTAAGTTCCTTTTCCCAAGGACTTACGGATAACGACTTCTTTCGTTCACTTATAAGAAAGTCTTCGAGAAACTTTGATCATCTGCTCGGACGAGCCACGAAGTACATCAACGTTGAAGAGACCCAGTCAGCTCGAAAAAAAAAGAAGTGATCCCTGAACCGACGTCTATCCAGAGTGCCAAGCGGCCCGCACACATCAACCGCCAAGAAGGCACCGAGCGGGCATAATCCAGCAACATCCGGAGCCCCGAGCCCATGCGATCTAGCATGTGGAGTGTTGGATCGTGAAGAGTTCGCTAGAGGGGGGTGAATAGCGATTAAAAACAAATCGTAGCGAGTACGCAGCGGAAATAGAAAGCAATGCTAATACAGATTGATCCGGTGGTAAGGATGGGGGACCCCCATTGGCAGAAGGTCAACGACATGTGGAGGTCAAAGGTCAAGAGATTCAACCCTGAGACCTAACCGACCGGACTGAGAGGGCCGACCGGCCGAGAACCCCCCGAGCCGAATGAAAGACAACCCGACTAGGGGTCGGGTTTTCCGATGCTCAAGGTAAAAAGGTTTCAGGGCCGAGCGGGTTGTCCGTTCGGCTGGGGCACAAGGCAACAAAGACAGGCAGGAGCAATCTCATCCGAGCATACGACCGGGAATCCTCCCAGTCGAACCAATACCTACAACCGGGGCAGAAATGATATGCCTGCCGAGTGGCCGAACCGCTCGACCCTGGAACAAACAAGAGGTGCAAGAGGACAAAGGAGACAGGGGATAACATTGTTGGTTGCTACTCGGAAAACCTAGAGGTTCCACTGTACAAAAATTTTGTACAAAGGTCTGAACATTTTCCTAGCTACCATGTGTTCTTTTAAATTAAATTTTGGATCGCCTGCGGAACTTAACACGTTTGATCCAAAACTTAATCTATTTGTTCTTTTAGGTTTTGACTTGGATCTCCTGCGGAACTTAACACGTTCGACCCAAGTCTCCTTAAGTTATTAATTCCATTAAATATTAATTTCCATAAAAGGTTCCCAGTACTGACGTGGCGAGGCACATGGCCTTCTTGGATATGGGAGCAACCACCACCGACTAGACAAAACCTTTAATAGAAAGCTAATATTTAATTTCCTAAAATAACTTTAGGTTAACCAAAGAGAACAATTAAATCACAAGGAAAAGAAAGAAAACAAAAGAACACAACTTCGAAAAACATATTCGAAATACTAGAACGTAAGCCTCTTGTATTTGGTATTATTTCCATAAATAACTAGCATGATGCGGAAAGAAAAATTACTAGTTATACCTTGTAGAAAAACCTCTTGATCTTCTACCGTATTCCTCTTCTAACCTCGGACGTTGTGTGGGCAACGATCTTCCTAGATGAGAAACCACCAAGCACCTTCTTCTCCTCCTAGCTAGGTTCGGCCAAAACAAGAAAGCTCCACCAAGGAAGAAGAAAAACATCAACCAAGCTCTAAGAGATGCAAGCTTCCTCTCCTTCTTCTTCTTCTTCTCCAAGTAGTATCCGGCCACCACAAGACCTCCAAGCAATAGAGAGTTTCGGCCACCACAAAGAGGAAGAAGAGAAGAGATGATGGCCAGCCACAACACCAAGGAAAAGAGGGAGAGAAAACAATAGAGGTTGTGTCTCATGAAGGCACCCTCACCCCTTCTTTTATATTCCTTGGCCTAGGCAAATTAGGAAATTTAATTATAATAAAATTTCCTCAATTTCCTTGACATGATTTAATTTAGAAAAATAAAACATAATTTTCCAAATTAAAACCAATGGCCGGCCACATCATTGGAGAGCAAATTGGACAAGTTTTAATCAACAATTAAAACTTCCTAATTTGTTTCCGGAAATTTTAAAAATAAAATTTCTCTTTAAAAATCTCTTCATGGTTGATAAAAGGAAATTTCTATAATTTTAATTTTATCAACATGTGGATAATTTTTAAAGAGAAAATAAAATAACTCTCCAATCTACAAATAAGGAAAGAGATCTAATCTCTTTCTTTAATCTTTTGTAGATCTTTTACAAGAGAGATATTTTAATTTTAATTCTCTTTAATAAATTAATTCTTCCACATAATAAAAACTAAAACTAAAATCCCTTTTAAATTTAATTTGGCCGGCCCCCACTAGCTTGGGTTCAAGCTAGGGCCGACCATTTATACCTAGGCGGCCCTAGCTTGTTCCCAAGCTAGCTTGGCGGCCCCTATTATGTTGGTATAGAAGGTGGGTATAGGTGGGTATAGAACTCTATAAATAAGAGGCTACGATAGGGACCGAGAGGAGGAATTGGTTTTGGTCTCCCGATAAAATTAAGCATCCCGTGTTCGCCCGAACACACAACTTAATTTTATCAATAATAATTCATTCCACTAGAGAATCATTATTGAACTACCGCACCATCCCAAATTACATTTTGGGCTCCTTCTTATTATGAGTGTGTTAGTCTCCATGTGTTTAAGATATCGAATGTCCACTAATTAAGTGAGTTACTGACAACTCATTTAATTAATTTCTTAGTCTAAGTAGTACCACTCAACCTTATTATCATGTCGGACTAAGTCCACCTGCAGGGTTTAACATGACAATCCTTATGAGCTCCTCTTGAGGACATTATCAACCTAGTATCACTAGGACACAGTTTCCTTCTATAATCAACAACACACACTATAAGTGATATCATTTCCCAACTTATCGGGCTTATTGATTCATCGAACTAAATCTCACCCATTGATAAATTAAAGAAATAAATATCAAATATATGTGCTTGTTATTATATTAAGATTAAGAGCACACACTTCCATAATAACTGAGGTCTTTGTTCCTTTATAAAGTCAGTATAAAAAGAACGACCTCAAATGGTCCTACTCAATACACTCTAAATGTACTAGTGTAATTATATAGTTAAGATAAACTAACACCTAATTACACTACGACCTTCCAATGGTTTGTTCCTTTCCATTATGGTCGTGAACTACTGTTTATAATTTATAAGGTACTGATAACATGATCCTCTATATGTGACTCCACACACCATGTTATCTACAATATAAATTAATTGAACAACTATATTTAACATAAATGTAGACATTTGACCAATGTGATTCTTATTTCTAGATAAATGTTTATACCAAAAGCTAGGCTTTTAGTATACACTCTAACAATCTCCCACTTATACTAAAAGACTAAGCTGCTATATCTGCTGCCATACATCTGAATCCTAACCCTTCAACATGTCCATCAAAAGCTCTTGCCTTAAGGACCTCGGTGAAAGGATCTATAGGTCATCACCTGATACAATCTAGGCGGCAACAACTTCTCCTCGTTTATACAATTCCTTGTATTGGGTGGTACTTGCGCTCTATTATGTTTACTTGCCTTATAGACTTATGGTTTCTTCGAGTTTGCTACTGCACCAACATTATTACAATAAATTGTAATAATTTTTTGGACAAACCAGAAATCATATCTAAGTCTATCTTGAGGTTATTGAGTCATTCAGCTTTTATGGCTACCTCAGAGGCTTGCCATATACTAAGCTTCTATGGTGGAGTCCAGAAAAACACCTATGCTTATCACTCTTCCATAGTTATGACTTTACCTCCTAAAGTAAACACAAAACCCCGAGGTTGACTTATTATTGTCCCTATCCGATTGGAAGCCAAAATCCGTGTAATCCACAGAGACCAAATTAACTGCCTTGTAAGCTAGTATATAATCTCTAGCGCCTCTAAGGTACTTTAATATATGCTTTACTGCAGTCCAATGTCCTTGTCTAGGGTTACTTTGATATCTGCTAACTATGCCCTTGGCAAAACAGATTTCTGATCTCGTGCATAGCATACATTAGGCTTCTAACAGCCGAAGCATAAAGAACTGCCTTTATTTCCTTTATCTCCTTTGATGTCTACAGAGACATATCTTTAGATAAAGTTACTCCATCCTGAAAAGGTAAGAAATCTTTCTTGGAGTTTTGTATGCTTAAAACGAGCAAGGATTTTTTCGATATATGAAGCTTGGGATAAGTAAAATATTCTTTTCTTGTGATCACTTATTACTTTGATCTCAAGAATATATATATTCTCCCAAGTCCTTTATATCGAATTATTTGGACAACCATACCCCTACTTCTGACAACATTTTGATATTGTTTCCAACTACCAAAAATGCTATCTAAGTATAGTACAAGAAATACCACCACGTTTCCATCACATCTTTTGTATACACAAGACTTATCCGTTTACTCAATAAATCCAAAGGTCTGGATTACTTTGATAAACCGGATATTCCAAGACCTTGAAGCTTTGTATCAGTCCATAGACTGATTGAGCTTGCACACAAGATGCTCTTAGCCCTTTACAATGAACCCTTCTGGTTACTTTATATGAATGCTTTCTTCAAGACTTCCATTAAGGAATGCTGTCTTGACATCCACTTACCAAATAGATAAAAGAATCCGGATAGACTTAAGCATGGCTACAAGTGAAAAAGTTTCCTTTTTCATCTAGCCTTGCTTTGAAAGTTTCTACCTTCCTGTCTATCCCTCTTTTCCTATTATAGACCTTTTTATACCCAAAGGCTTTTACACCATTTGGTGGTTCTACAAGCTTCCAGATTTTATTAGAATACATATATTCTAATTCTTTTATTCATTACTCTTTGCCAAGATGCTGCATATTTATCTTGGAGTACTTTATCATATGACCAGAGATCAGGTTCATGTCCTCCAGGGATCGAGTCCAAAAACTCTCCCAAAACATGAATCTTTTTAGGTTACCAAACAACCCTCCCACTACGACAAGGCACTTTCTGCAATTGTTTATCATTTGTGATACGTGTTGTAGTTTCCTTGTGGTATCTCATCTTGTACAGTTGGTACTAGATTAGACATGCCTTTTATTATTTTCTTAAGAACAAATTTTCTTAAAGGCACATGGTTTATTACATAGTCCTTTTCTAAAAATCGGTCATTGATGCTAACAATGACCTTCTGATTTTTAAGACTATAAACCTACTTTCATTTCACTAGGATAACCCACAAACAAGTGAATTCCTGTCCAACTTATCATTGTCTCTCTTCTGCATATGTGCTGGACTACCCGAATCCGAATATGCTTCGAAATAGGCTTACGCCTATTCAATAATTCTATATGAATAGAGAGTTCTGACTTTAGAAGGTACTATATTCACTCCTGTTTCCAGAGTATATCCTTAAAATGATTTTGATAATATTCTTAATAACTCATCAATCTACTTATTTCCATAAGAGTCCTATACCTTCCTTTTCCTACACCATTCTGTTGGGGTGTACCAGGTGCAGTTAGTTGGGATTGAATCCCTACTTCTGATAAATGACTCCTAAATTCTCCCAAGAGGTACTTGCCACTACGATCTTACCGTAGTGTCTTGATACTTTTACTTTGTCGTTTCTCCACATCAGCCTCATATTCTTTGAACTAATCAAAGCACTTAGACTTGCGGCACATCAAGTAAATATATCCGTATCTCAAATAGTTGTCTATTAAATAGATGAAATATTTGAAACAACCTCTTGCATGGATGCTCATAGGATCACACAAATCAGAATGAACCAATTCCAATATATCTTTGATTCCTTACCCCTTAGACTTAAAAGCTTCTTGGTTATTTTTCCTTCCAAGTAAGACTCGTAGGTTGGAAAGATTTCCACTACTAATGAACCCAAAAGTTCATCAGCTACCAATGAATCCTACTCGAGTTAATATAACCTAGCCTTAGAAGCCAAAGATATAATTGGTTCATTTTCGAAGGTTACTTTCTCTTAAAGTTTAGAAGATGTGTTACTAATCTCCATTTGTTGCATTGTGAGAGTTATTGGATTTATAAATTGCCAACCAACGTACCAGAACAGATAGCTTCCCTCTTTTCCTTAATAACAACTTTGTTATTTAAAAGAGGCAGAATATCAAGTTCTTTGAATAATTTAGAAACTGAAAACTAGTTCTTTCTAAACTTGGTGCATAAAGACAATTACTAAAAATCCATATTTTATTCTTATCAAAAGATAAACATCTCCCACTGCAACAGCTACCATTTTTACAGTAGTGCCCATGTAGACGGTGTTTTAATTTTCATTTAGTTGCTGGGTTTCCTGGAACCCTGCAATGAATTGCGGATATGATTAATGGCATCTGTATCTACACTCCAGGTTCTGGTAGATAACACCACTAAACATATTTCAACCAATGAATTAAATACACCTATATTGTTCTTAGTTCTAAGAAGACAGTCTACCTTAATGTCCAAGTCCTATTTCCAATCATTACAATTGGGACTACTAAGTCTTTTTCTATAGTATGACTACTAGGGATTGACAAACATCCTAAGAATCACAAAAATATTTGGTCAAGATCAATTCTTTAAAATCCCCATGAATTTTGTATGCCACGATAGTGTGGACGTATACAAAATCAAAGAGGAGATTTTATCCATTAATTTTATTATCTCGTCAACTTTACTTTATGATGAATAAAATTAATAGTTGATCTGTCTTTGATCAAATATTTGGTCAAAACCTTTTGAATTTAAAATAAAATATTGATTCCTCAAACAATATTATTTAAATTCACCAACACCTCAAACACCGTGAATTTTGCATGCCACGTTAGTGTGGACGTATACAAATTCAACATTTGTAAAAGGAGGGTTTTACCCATTAACTATCTTGTCAACGTATCTTTATGACAAATAAAATTATCTCAAACACCGTTAATTTTGTATGCCACGTTAGTGTGGACGTATACAAAATCAATCATTTGTAAGAGGGGTTTTAACCCTTTAATTTTATTATCTTGTCAACCTAGTTTTATGACAAATTAATAGTTGGTTTCATTTGGTCACACAAATAATAGCAGTGACTCCGATGGGGAGGATACTATTAGATGTGTCTAAGTGTATACCATTACTTGACACTAAGTCCATTAATAAGATTATGCCCCTTGGTTGGGAAGATCACACGCTCTTAATTAACTTCCTATAGTCATCCAAAATGGAAGTACATTCTAGTGATCCACAAACAAGCTCATCCGTTATGGAGGAAGGCACTCGAGCCAGCAAGCTTGTTTGCATCACTTACAAACCAATAATGGAGACCATGGGATTTACTTAAAATCCCTCTCCCATAGTTATTTATAAATGAGGAATTTTAACTATGCTAGCCTACTAAACTTGTAAACTAACATGCACACAATATAAAAGCAATAAATAGAAAATCTAATTTTCAACTATTATGGCTTTTATCTCTGTTATCCTCCGTGTGTTGTCATCCCAAGCTTTGCCATATTTGGCCACCGCCACCGGGTCTAGCTGTCGCATCCATCTTGCTCCTAGTTCCGCTGCGCCTCTGGTCCTTAGAAGGTTCCACGCTTTGCAAGATTTGATCCGCGACATAAATAGAATTTTACATTTTTGATCCTATATTCCATAAAAGGAATGTACATGTATCTAGATCAAAAATAAAATCCTAATAAAACTAAATACAGCTCCTGCTGTATTTTAATACAATCATGCACACACATATAAATGCCCTTGACATGTCCAAGGGTCCAATCACACACATAATAACTAAAAGCCATAATAGTTGGATCCTGCATCCATAAAGTTAGCACATCCTACTATTATCCTGCCTAAATTATGTATGACATGTGCATAATTAAATTAATACCAAATACACAGAGGCAAAACCCTAGCTCTGATACCAATTGTTGGTTGCTACTCGGAAAACCTAGAGGTTCCACTGTACAAAAATTTTGTACAAATGTCTGAACCTTTTCCTAGCTACCATGTGTTCTTTTAAATTAAATTTTGGATCGCCTGCGGAACTTAACACGTTTGATCCAAAACTTAATCTATTTGTTCTTTTAGGTTTTGACTTGGATCTCCTGCGGAACTTAACATGTTCGACCCAAGTCTCCTTAAGTTATTAATTCCATTAAATATTAATTTCCATAAAAGGTTCCCAGTACTGACGTGGCGAGGCACATGACCTTCTTGGATATGGGAGCAACCACCACCGACTAGACAAAATCTTTAATAGAAAGCTAATATTTAATTTCCTAAAATAACTTTAGGTTAACCAAAGAGAACAATCAAATCACAAGGAAAAGAAAGAAAACAAAAGAACACAACTTCGAAAAACATATTCGAAATACTAGAACGTAAGCCTCTTGTATTTGGTATTATTTCCATAAATAACTAGCATGATGCGGAAAGAAAAATTACTAGTTATACCTTGTAGAAAAACCTCTTGATCTTCTACCGTATTCCTCTTCTAACCTCGGACGTTGTGTGGGCAACGATCTTCCTAGATGAGAAACCACCAAGCACCTTCTTCTCCTCCTAGCTAGGTTCGGCCAAAACAAGAAAGCTCCACCAAGGAAGAAGAAAAACATCAACCAAGCTCTAAGAGATGCAAGCTTCCTCTCCTTCTTCTTCTTCTTCTCCAAGTAGTATCCGGCCACCACAAGACCTCCAAGCAATAGAGAGTTTCGGCCACCACAAAGAGGAAGAAGAGAAGAGATGATGGCCGGCCACAACACCAAGGAAAAGAGGGAGAGAAAACAATAGAGGTTGTGTCTCATGAAGGCACCCTCACCCCTTCTTTTATATTCCTTGGCCTAGGCAAATTAGGAAATTTAATTATAATAAAATTTCCTCAATTTCCTTGACATGATTTAATTTAGAAAAATAAAACAAATTTTCCAAATTAAACTTCAATGGCCGGCCACATCATTGGAGAGCAAATTGGACAAGTTTTAATCAACAATTAAAACTTCCTAATTTGTTTCCGGAAATTTTAAAAATAAAATTTCTCTTTAAAAATCTCTTCATGGTTGATAAAAGGAAATTTCTATAATTTTAATTTTATCAACATGTGGATAATTTTTAAAGAGAAAATAAAATAACTCTCCAATCTACAAATAAGGAAAGAGATCTAATCTCTTTCTTTAATCTTTTGTAGATCTTTTACAAGAGAGATATTTTAATTTTAATTCTCTTTAATAAATTAATTCTTCCACATAATAAAAACTAAAACTAAAATCCCTTTTAAATTTAATTTGGCCGGCCCCCACTAGCTTGGGTTCAAGCTAGGGCCGAATACCTAGGCCGGCCCTAGCTTGTTCCCAAGCTAGCTTGGCCGGCCCCTATTGTGTGGGTATAGAAGGTAGGTATAGGTGGGTATAGAACTCTATAAATAAGAGGCTACGATAGGGACCGAGAGGAGGAATTGGTGTTGGTCTCCCGATAAAATTAAGCATCCCGTGTTCGCCCCGAACACACAACTTAATTTTATCAATAATAATTCATTCCACTAGAGAATCATTATTGAACTACCGCACCAATCCCAAATTACATTTTTGGGCTCCTTCTTATTATGAGTGTGTTAGTCTCCCTGTGTTTAAGATATCGAATGTCCACTAATTAAGTGAGTTACTGACAACTCATTTAATTAATTTCTTAGTCTAAGAGTAGTACCACTCAACCTTATTATCATGTCGGACTAAGTCCACCTGCAGGGTTTAACATGACAATCCTTATGAGCTCCTCTTGAGGACATTATCAACCTAGTATCACTAGGACACAGTTTCCTTCTATAATCAACAACACACACTATAAGTGATATCATTTCCAACTTATCGGGCTTATTGATTCATCGAACTAAATCTCACCCATTGATAAATTAAAGAAATAAATATCAAATATATGTGCTTGTTATTATATTAGGATTAAGAGCACACACTTCCATAATAACTGAGGTCTTTGTTCCTTTATAAAGTCAGTATAAAAAGAACGACCTCATATGGTCCTACTCAATACACTCTAAGTGTACTAGTGTAATTATATAGTTAAGATAAACTAACACCTAATTACACTACGACCTTCCAATGGTTTGTTCCTTTCCATCTTAGTCGTGAGCTACTGTTTATAATTTATAAGGAACCGATAACATGATCTTCTGTGTGTGACACCACACACCATGTTATTTACAATATAAATTAATTGAGCAACTACATTTATCATAAATATAGACATTTGACCAATGTGATTCTTATTTCTAGATAAATGTTTATACCAAAAGCTAGGCTTTTAGTATACACTCTAACAAACATCATCCTCGAGACATTTGCCGCTGACAGGCAACAGGGTTGGCGGCCGAGCCGTACACAGGATCATACGGTGGAAGCTTCCACCGTCACATCCGGGATATGATCGGACGATTGCGGAATGGCGTCAGGGTACTTTTCGGCCATGGGCTCGTTAAGGTATGTTTGGAGAAGCATGCACGCATCAAGAAACGTGCCCGTGCCTCCCCGGGGTCCTATATAAGGACCCCTAGACGTCGACGAAGGTATGCGCAATCCTCACTGAAGCCACAGTTACACTGCCTCTCTCATTTCTCGTTGCCTGACTTGAGCGTCGGAGAGTCGTCGTCGGGAAACCCCTCCCGACTCGGCTTCTTTGCAGGTCCATCGGAGATATTCATCGTCGGCCAGAGACAGCGGAGCGTGCCACGTCCCCAGCGTCCGTCGACTCAGCGCTCGGACAGGATCAAATTGGCGCCATCTGTGGGAACGCACCTAAATCCGAGTGGAGACGATGGAAGAAGCTGGAGGCCAACTCATGGTGACTTCTCCCTAGAGGAACTCGACGCGCTCATCCAAGCTCGAGCAGTAAAAATCGTGGAGCAGCAGCAGAAAGCTCAGGCCGAGCGGGCAGTGGAGCAGGCGACATTAGCATCGGGAGGCCGAGCGGTGCCCGAATAGTGGCTGAAGCAGCTCTCAATATGGGGGCAAAATAAGAGACCGACCGGCACCCAGATAGGGGCGCCGCCCGCCCCGATACCTTTTCATCGGACTCTGTTCCAGACGCCCTCGGAGGTCGCGCAAGCTAATCAGGACAAAGGATCTTCATCGGACGAAGCACCCGTCCGGGACGCCAGAAAAGGAAAAGCACCCCGAACGGACACGTCACCCAAGCGGATCAACCGGCAGTTCTCAGATGCCATCCTGCGTGATCCGGCACCCAGATAGGGGCGCCGCCCGCCCCGATACCTTTTCATCGGACTCTGTTCCAGACGCCCTTGGAGGTCTCGCAAGCTAATCAGGACAAAGGATCTTCATCGGACGAAGCACCCGTCCGGGACGCCAGAAAAGGAAAAGCACCTCGAACGGACGCGTCACCCAAGCGGATCAACCGGCAGTTCTCAGATGCCATCCTGCGTGATCCACTGCCGAAGGATTATGTGCCCCCTGCGATCGGGGAATACAACGGGACAGCTGACCCAGACGACCATCTGGGTAAGTTCGACAGCACTGCCACTCTGCATCAATACATAGATGGTGTGAAGTGCCGAGTGCTCCTCACCACACTTTCGGGATCAGCGCATCGGTGGTTCCGGAGGCTGCCGAACGGATCTATCATGAGTTTCAAAGAATTCCGAACGGCGTTCCTCCATCATTTTACGAGCAGCAGGCGCCACCAGAAGACCTGCGTCAATCTGTTCGCCATCAAGCAAGGCTCGAGGGAGTCGCTCCGAGCTTACATCCAACGCTTCAACCAGGTGGCCGTGGACATTTCAACGGTCACCTCGGAAACAATGATGAACGTGTTCACGCAAGGGCTCACAAACGGTGATTTCTTCGGCTCGCTCATCTGGAAGCCGCCCCGGGACAACGACCACATGCTGCATAAGGCCAACGAGTACATCAATGTGGAGGAAGCCCAGGCGGCGAGAATTAAGGAAGCCCTGAGTGAAACACCAGCTTCCGCCGAGCTGAAGCAGCCCGTCAATCTCCAGCCCCCCAGAGGACCGCGAGCCGAAGCCGCCCGTCCTCAGTATGGACCCCGATGTTTTGTTCACTCCATCAGTCAGCTACTCACAACACCCGCGACTGTCGGAGCCTCTCCCCCATCACTCATCTTGCGCCAAAGAGCTACCGCCGCCGAACACCTTCACCAGACCGGCGACATCGACAACGGAGCCCCATTCAAAGAATAGAAAGGAAATCCCTCGAGCGGCAGCATTGTCAGCAGCCTGGAGCCCACCATCGGGCGTCGCATGAACGACCTCGACCATCCGCTCGAGAGAAGGAGAATAGGGGCAACGCATCTCGAGGCGAGATCAACATCATCGCCGGAGGCCCGACCGGAGGAGACTCTAATAGAGCCAGAAAGGCACACGCAAGGCAGCTGAGGATACACACGGTCGGCTGCAGCCAGGAGAGGACAAGCGGACCCGAGTTCAGCTTCGGGCCTAGGGACCTCGAGCGAGTCGAAGTCCCGCACGATGACGCCCTGATCATTCGAGCGGTAATAGTTAACTACACTATTCACCACACTTTCATTGACACAGGCAGCTCGGTCAACATAATAATCAAAAAGGCCTTCGACCAATTGCAAATCGACCGAGCTGAACTACTGCCAATGACAACCCCCCTCTACGGGTTCACTGGGAACGAAGTCTTGCCGGTCGGCCAGGTCTGGCTGGCTATCTCGTTGGGAGAGGAGCCGCTCAGAAGGATAAGGACCACCAGCTTCATCGTGGTTGATGCTCCTTCTACGTACAACGTTATCTTGGGGTGATCGACTCTCAACGAGTTCCGGGCGATCGTCTCTACCTTCTGTCAGAAGATCAAGTTCCCGGTGGAAGATCAAGTAGGGGAGGTGCAGGGAGACCAGCTGGCAGCTCGAAGATGCTATGTGAAGATGGTCCGAGCTGAAGCCAAGTCTGCTCGGAAAGTGTCGCGAATCGAGATAAATGCTATAACTGAAAAACCACCTTCTTTGGTTTACGAAGAAAAGGAGGAGGTGCAGATTGACTCTTCCCGACCGGAGGCCGCCACCTTCATAGCATCCGACCTGGACGAGGAGCGAGTCAAAGCGTCCGTCCGGCTGATGGCCTACAGGCAAAGAATGAAGCAAAACTACAACCACCGCATGATTCCCCGAGCATTCCAGGTGGGTGACATGGTCTGGAAGGAAGTGAAGCCGGTCGGGGACGTAGGCAAGCTGGAGACGCCCTGGGCAGGATCCTTCAAAGTCGTCGAGAATCTCCGATCGGGAGCTTACTACTTGGAGGATGAGGATGGACAGCGACTGGAGAGACCATGGAGTGCAAACCATCTCCAGCCCTATCGGGTTGGATGAAAGGTGCGCCGATATAATATATTTTATGAATATTCCATTCGGCTGTATCCTTTGGCTGCAGGAATGAAAGTTATAAAAAACAAAGCAAAGGCATGAGCATTGTACGCCAAGCGGGTAGCTGCATGAAGGCGTGGTGAAGACCCCGTGTCGTTAAGCCGAGCGTATATTATCCGAGTTATGCCGGAAGACCGTCGAGCAGCGACGTTAAATCTTAGAGTCGAACTGGCGACTATAAACCCTCTGGCCTGAAGACCGTCGAGCAGCGACGTTAAATCGTAGAGTCGAACCGGTGACTATAAACCCTCCGGTCTGAAGACCGTCGAGCAGCGACGTTAAATTTTAGAGTCGAACCGGCGACTATAAACCCTCCGGCCTGAAGACCGTCGAGCAGCGACGTTAAATTTTAGAGTCGAACCGGCGACTATAAACCCTCAAGGCACGAAGGCAAACACGTTAAATCTTAAGTCGAACCGTGACTATAAACCCTCGTGGGAAGACCATCGGCGGCGACGTTAAATCTTAGAGTCGAACCGGCGACTATAAACCCTCCGACTGAAGACCGTCGAGCAGAAAACTTAGAGTCGAACCGGCGACTATAAACCCTCCGGCCTGAAGACCGTCGAGCAGCGACGTTAAATCTTAGAGTCGAACCGGCGACTATAAACCCTCCGGCCTGAAGACCGTCGAGCAGCGACGTTAAATCTTAGAGTCGAACCGGCGACTATAAACCCTCCGGCCGGAAGACCGTCGATCAGCGACGTTAAATCTTAGAGTCAGACCAGCGAGTATAAACGGCCTAGACGGGACAAGTCATGCAGGCTTCGGCTCAGTGGCAGACACCAGCAATCGACAAGCCTTGTTCTTAGGGGCAAGAAGAAAATAATAACGTATTTACGTCCGGGTCGATCGACAAGAAGATAATAAAAAGGTCAGTCTTTGAGCCGATCGGCCGATTGGCCAAGTTACAAAAGTTCAAGTTACAAAAGGTACTTCGCGAACATCTAACGGGAATTCCATTTAAAGAGGTGGGTGTGTTCAGACGAGCGACCCAGTTACAGAAAATACATCGTGAAAAATTCCTTTTGAGAGCGAGGAAGGCAGGACGAGAGACAATTAACGAGAAGGAAAGGTGGGGGACGCGAACGACGGTAGTTCGCGCTCCGATCGGAAGACACAGGTATTGGCGATTTAACGAAAAAAGAGTAAGCTAACAAAAGGACGGCATATCTTCATTAAAATTCAGGCCATTAGAGCCGGTCGAAAGAATTACTGAAAATACTTCATTCAAGGTAGTCAAAAATATGCTTTGGGATGGTGGTGAGAAGCGCAGCATGCTCCGTTGCAAGGATGACCACGGACTCGGGGAGCTGACCCTTGGACTTCAAATAGTCCGCCGTGGCGGTGATGGCCAACTCGAAGGCGATGACCAGCCGGTCGCACACCTTCTCCACAAAGTCCGCCGAGCGGATGTAGTTTTGCCTCAAGGCGGCAACGCGTCCTGGCTCCGCCTCTTGGTACTCCTTGAAGGCGGCACAAGAAGCATCAAGAGCCCCCTGCAAGGCCTTCAAATCGTCCTTGAGTTTGGTCACCTCCTCCGAACGGCCTTTCTGCTCCCCGTCTAGCAGCTCGGCTAGCTCATTCACACGCTGCTCCAGAGCTCGGACTTCCACATTCTTTTTTTCCAGATCAGCGATGGCGGTGTTCTTCCGAGTGGTGGCGAGCTCAATTTTGTGGTCATAACTTTTGACCTGCTTCTTAAGCTAGTCCAACATGTACGCCTGGTCGGCCGTCTGCTTTCTCTCGGCCTCTAACAGATCCTTGGTTTTGGCGAGCTCCTTCTGTAGCTCGGCATAAGAAGGGCCTCGAGAAGAAGACGAGCCGCCCTGACTCTTCAGCCTCTTCAGCTCCTCCTCCACCATAGCCAAGCGGTTGGAGACAACAATCTCTTCCACCCATCGTTGATGTACACAGAAAAGTTAAAAGGCCGATCGGGAAAACTACATAAAGAAGAAATAAACCTTACCCCTGTGGACTGCTGCATGTGGTTGTCAGTCAACTTGTCGAGCGGTATCATGGCCACACGGGCCCGAGCGTCCGCCCACATCTCAGCAAAGGGCCCCTTCATAGTGATCATGTGTTCGGGAGCCGTCAACCGATCAGACTCGGCTATGAACGCCTCAGTAGGGAGGTGCAAAGTGGCCTTAATAGTACGGCGCCGACCCGGAGTCGTCTGAGTGGACGCCAAAGGATCAGAGGTCGGGCTGGACAATGTGGACAAAATGCCCGAGCGGAGGACTCGGCGTGGTGCAAGAGGAAGGGAGCTAACCGGCACCGCTTCGATTGGCGCCGCAGGCGCATCCAGCTGAGAGGGAGTCCGGTCGGAGGAGAGCGCCTCGACCGACGATGCTTTGCCACGTTGAGAGGCGGTGTCTATCCGCTCAGACGCTTGCACCGCGGAGGTTGCCAAACGGACAGGCTTCTCAACTCGCCGTGTTTTCCTATCGAGCGGGAGCTCATCCTCCGGTTCGGAGTCTTCCTCCCGAACGAACGGTTCCTTGCTAGGAGTTGCACCGCCAGCCGCATCCATAGGCAAAGCCTGAGCGGCCGACTCCCCTGCCTGCGCTTCACTCTCATCCTTGTGAGAGCCGACCGGAGCAATGCCCAATTGCTCCATTTCCTTGGCCGCTGCCGCTTCGAGCGTGGCCGCTTTCTTCTTCAAGATTCCGAACAGCCCGAACTCCATTACGATATTCGCTGCAAAGAAAAGAGAAGAAATCAGTTAGAACTCAAGGCAAATGTACAAGTAAAGTTCTTACCAAAGCTGCTCGGGAGGGGGGTCCGGCTCAGACTCAAACCAAATATGTACATCACTCCTTAAGGTAGGAGCTTGTTGATGTCAAGCTTTAGACCGGCTAGCAGATTCGCTGCTTGAAGATAGTCCGGTCGGGTCTTAAACTTCTTCAGCTCGGGAGAGATGGACGGTCCAACCTGCCATTTTGTACGGAAGGGGAGCCGCCCGGGAATACGAAGGTAGAAAAAGTTCTCTTTCCAATGTTTGTTGGAAGAGGGCAGCTTATCAAAAAAGACTAAGCGGGGCCGAGCTTGAAACAGATAAGTGCCCGGCTCGGACTACTTGGGATAATAAAAATAATAGAAGACCTCCGGGCGGAGGGGAATGTTGTGTATCTTAAATAAGACCACAACTCCGCACAGGAGGCGAAAAGTGTTGGGCACTAATTGGGCAAGCGGAATGCCAAAAAAGTTGCAAACTTCAACAATGAAGGGGTGGATGGGAAACCGCAGACCGGCTACGAATTGGTCGCGGAAAAGACAAAAGGCACCGCTCGGAGGTTTGTGCGGCCGAGCGGAAGGTGAAGGTAAAATTAGTTCAAAATCGGAAGGGATATCAAAAGCGTTAAGCAGGCTCTCGGCATCACGCCGATCGAACCGCGACTCCATGGTGGTATACCATGGGCCGAGAGCCGGGTCCGCAGGCTGAGAGGAACTTGCCATCGCCAGAGCAACGGAGGAAGCAGAAATAGAAAGGGAAAGCAAATGCGCAAGCGAGAAGAGGAGCAAAGCAGTAACCAAAAGACGAAACGCGGCCAAGAGCGCGAAGAAAACACAAGAATCAAAGGAAGAAAGACGGAAGAACCTTACAAAGAAGCTGAGGATCGAAGGAAGGAGGCGGGGAATCGTCGGAGAGCTGAAAATCGGAGTCGTCGTAACGCTGAAGCACCGAAGAAAGCTGCGGGACACGCGAAGGCAAAGGTGCGGCGGAGGAAGAAGGTGAAGGCTTTATAAGGTCGGGCTCGATCGGCCTCGATTGTCGGATGCAGGTCACAGGAACCGAGGCCCACATCAGGCCGTTCATTTCAAACCACCGATGTCCCCTCGGACACATCGCCGAGCCGTACGATGACGCCAGCAGAGGCGCCACGTGGCACCATGCCACAGGGGCGCATTTAATGAGCGCCATTACGGCGTGCAACGCGCGTGCTCGGTCTTAATGGAGAGGATTTGCACGAATTTTGAGGAGATCCGAAGGGCGTCAGCGTTGACCGTTGACACGGTAGCAAAGCCAGCAGCAGTAAGAGGTCGAGCGGCTGTGAGGAGGAACATTCCAGAAAGTGGCAGAGCGGTGTCACTCCGGCCGATCGACAGTCCAGTCAGTCAAACTTAGCGCCTCCTTCGACTAGACTTGAGGGGGAGGCATGTGATCCGGTGGTAAGGACGGGGGACCCTCGTTGGCGGAAGGAAAACGACACGTGGAGGTCAAAGGTCAAGATATTCAACCCTGAGACCCGACCGACCGGACTGAGAGGGCCGACCTGCCGGGAACCCCCCGAGCCGAATGAAAGACAACCCGACTAGGGGTCGGGTTTCCGATGCTCATGGTAAAAAGGTTTCAGGGCCGAGCGGGCTGTCCGTTCGGCCGGGGTATAAGGCAACAAAGACAGGCAGGAGCAATCTCATCCGAGCATACGACCGGGAGTCCTCCCAGTCGGACCGATACCTACAACCGGGGTAGAAGTGATATGCCTGCTAAGCGGCCGAACCGCTCGGCCCTGGAATAGACAGGAGGAGCAAGAGGACAAAGGAGACAGGGGATAACATCATCCTCGAGACATCTGCCGCCGACAGGCAGCAGGGTTGGTGGCCGAGCCGTACACAGGATCATACGGTGGAAGCTTCCACCGTCACATCCGGGATATGGTCGGACGATTGCGGAATGGCGTTAGGGGTACTTTTCTGACATGGGCTCGTTAAGGTATGTTTGGGGAAGCGTGCACGCATCAAGAAGCGTGCACGCGCCTCCCCGGGGTCTTATATAAGGACCCCCAGACGTCGACGAAGGTATGCGTAATCCTCACTGTAGCCACAGTTACGCTGCCTCTCTCATTTCTCGTTGCCTGACTTGAGCGTCGGAGGGTCGTCGTCGGGAACCCCTCCCAACTCGGCTTCTTTGCAGGTCCATCGGAGATATTCATCGTCGTCCAGAGACAGGGGAGCGTGCCACGTCCCCAGCGTCCGTCAACTCAGCGCTCGGACAGGATCAAATTGGCGCCGTCTGTGGGAACGCACCTGAATTCGAGTGGAGACGATGGAAGAAGCTAGACGCCAACTCATTGTGACTTCTCCCCAGAGGAACTCGACGCGCTCATCCAAGCGCGAGTAGTAAAAATCATGGAGCAGCAACAAAAAGCTCAGGCCGAGCGGGCAGCGGAGCAGGCGACATCAGCATCGGGGAGCCGAGCGGCACCCGAATAGTGGCCGGAGCAGCTCTCAATATGGGGGCAAAATAAGGGACCGACCGGCACCCAGATAGGGGCGCCGCCCGCCCCAATACCTTTTCATCGGACTCTGTTCCAGACGCTCTTGGAGGTCGCGCAAGCTAATCAGGACAAAGGATCTTCATCGGACGAAGCACCCCTCCGGGACGCCAGAAAAGGTAAAGCACCCCGAACGGACGCGTCACCCGAGCGGATCAACCGGCAGTTCTCAGATGCCATCCTACGTGATCCACTACCGAAGCATTATGTGCCCCCTGCGATCGGGGAATACAACGGGACAACTGACCCAGACGATCATCTGGGTAAGTTCGACAGCACTGCCACTCTGCATCAATACACAGATGGTGTAAAGTGCCGAGTGTTCCTCACCACACTTTCGGGATCGGCGCATCGGTGGTTCCGGAGGCTGCCGGACGGATCTATCATGAGTTTCAAAGAATTCCAAACAGCGTTCCTCCATCATTTTACGAGCAGCAGGCGCCACCAGAAGACCAGCGTCAATCTGTTCGCCATCAAGCAAGGCTCGAGGGAGTCGCTCCGAGCTTACATCCAACGCTTCAACCAGGTGGCCATGGACATTTCAACGGTCACCTCGGAAACAATGATGAACGCGTTCACGCAAGGGCTCACATACGGTGATTTCTTCCGCTCGCTCATCCAGAAGCGGCCCCGGGACTACGACCACATGCTGCATAAGGACAACGAGTACATCAATGTGAAGGAAGCCCAGGCGGCGAGAAGAAAGAAAGCCCTGAGTGAACAACCAGCTTTCGCCGAGCGGAAGCAGCCCGTCAGTCTCCAGCCCCCCAGAGGACCGCGAGCCGAAGCCGCCCGTCCTCATCAGCACACTCGGCCGCACGTCGTCCAGAAAGTCGTGGCTGATCGGCCCAAGCCCAAGGGGAAGGTATGGACCCCGATGTTTTGTTCACTCCATCAGTCAGCTACTCACAACACCCGCGACTGTCGGAGCCTCCCCCCATCACTCATCTTGCGCCAAAGAGCTACCACCGCCGAACACCTTCACCAGACCGGCGACATCGACAACGGAGCCCCGTTCAAAGAATAGAAAGGAGATCCCCCGAGCGGCAGCATCGTCAGCAGCCCGGAGCCCACCATCGGGCGTCTCATGAACGACCTCGACCATCTGCTCGAGAGGAGGAGAATAGGGGCAACACATCTCGAGACGAGATCGACATCATCGCCGGAGGCCTGACCGGAGGAGACTCTAATAGAGCTAGAAAGGAACACGCAAGGCAGCTGAGGATACACGCAGTCGGCTGCAGCCAGGAGAGGGCGAGCGGACCCGAGATCAGCTTCGGGCCAAGGGACCTCGAGGGAGTCGAAGTCCCGCACGATGACGCCCTGATCATTCGAGCGGTAATAGCTAACTACACTATTCACCGCATTTTCATTGACACTGGCAGCTCGGTCAACATAATATTCAAGAAGGCCTTCGACCAACTGCAAATCGGCCGAGCTGAACTACTGCCAATGACAACCCCCTCTACGGGTTCACTGGGAATGAAGTCTTGCCGGTCGGCCAGGTTCGGCTGGCTATCTCGTTGGGAGAGGAGCCGCTCAGAAGGACAAGGACCACCAGCTTCATCGTGGTTGATGCTCCTTCTGCGTACAATGTTATCTTGGGGCGACCGGCTCTCAACGAGTTCCGGGCGGTCGTCTCTACCTTCTGCCAGAAGATCAAGTTCCCGGTGGAAGATCAAGTAGGGGAGGTGTGGGGAGACCAGCTGGCAGCTCGAAGATGCTATGTGGAGATGGTCCGAGCCGAAGCCATGTCCGCTCGGAAAGTGCCGCGAGTCGAGGTAAATGCTATAACTGAAAAACCACCTTCTTTAGTTTACGAAGAAAATGAGGAGGTGCAGATTGACTCTTCCCGACCGGAGGCCGCCATCTTCATAGCATCCGACCTGGACGAGGAGCGAGCCAAAGCGTCCGTCCGGCTGATGGCCTACAGGCAAAGAATGAAGCAGAACTACAATCGCCGCGTGATTCCCCGAGCATTCCAAGTGGGTGACTTGGTCTAGAAGAAAGTGAAGCCGGTCGGGGATGTAGGCAAGCTGGAGGCGCCCTAGGCAGGATCCTTCAAAGTCATCGAGAAGCTCCGATCGGGAGCCTACTACTTGGAGGATGAGGATGGAAGACGACTGGAGAGACGATGGAGTGCAAACCATCTCCAGCCCTTTCGGGCCGGATGAAAGGTGCGCCGATGTAATACATTTCATGAATATTCCGTTCGGCTGTATCCTTTGGCTGCAGAAATGAAAGTTATAAGTGTTAGGATCCTTCATACGGAGGCTAGAGAGGGGGGTGTGAATAGCCGACCCCAAATCGTCGCGTTTCTACAAACTAGGGTTAGCGCAGCGAAAAATAACACGTAGAAACGAAAGAAAAGAAGACAAACCTCAAACAAACCGATGTAACGAGGTTCGGAGATGATACTCCTACTCCTCGGCGTATCCGTAAGGTGGACGAGCCCTATCAATCCGTCGGTGGATGAGTCCCCGGAGAACCGGCTAATAAATGCTCCTTGTGGGTGGAGAAACCTCGCCACAATACTTGTAACAACAAGAAGGAGTACAAGGAAAGCAAGAAGCAAATACAAACACAATATGAATGCAACACTCGCTTGCCTTCTCTGTCGACCGGAGGCGATGAAGCAGCAACCCAAATCGCAAAATGATCGACGATCGAAGCTCACGCGAAGCTTGAAGCGAGCTCAACAAAGCTCGTAACCTCGAGCACGAGCGTAAGCTTCAATCACGGAAGAAAGGAAGGAGGAAAGAGGTACGCAGCAGCAGCCCTCCTTTTATAACTCGCAAGAAAGCGAAGAAACACGAAGAAATCTGGCAGAACGGTTAGTGCTCGATCGATCCGTGGACCGATCGACTAATGGATCGGTCCATGGGCCGATCCTATTCCCTAGCCTTCGCTTCTGCCCGATCGGTCCATGGACCGATCAGAACCTCTGATCGGTCCACGCATCGATCAGGAACTCTCGATCGATGCGGGACCGATCGGGCCGACGGTCCCCGCACCGATCAGCCCCTCTTGCGCCTCGCTCTGCTTCGATCGACTCGATCGGTCACCGACCGATCGGTTATCACTGATGAGGCTATTGATGTATTCGATCGGTCACCGCATCGATCGAATATTCGAGGTATCACTGGATCGATCACCAGATCGATCCAGTTCATGGTTTTCGCCCAAACCAAGTCCAAACCAACATCCGGTCAATCTTGACCTATTGGTACATTGCGCCTAGCATCCAGTCACTCCCTTGACCTGCTAGGACTCCCCGCTAAGTGTCCGGTCAATCCCTTTGACCCACTTAGACTTTTCTCTCCGTACCAAGTATCCGGTCACTCCTATGACCTACTTGGACTTCCCATCACCAGATGTCCGATCACCCTTGATCCATCTGGATTTTCCCTTGCCCGGCTTCACTCACCAGGACTTTCACCTAGTTTCACTCACTAGGGTTTTCACCTGGCTTCACTCACCAGGATTTCCACAACTGCCTGGCTTCACTCACCAGGACTTCCGAACTGCCTAGCTTCACTCACTAGGACTTTCCCTTGCTTGGCCTCACTCACCAGGACTTTCCAAATTGCCTGGCTTCACTCACCAGGACTTTCACGAATGCCTGGCTTCACTCACCAGGACTTCCACTTTCACCTAGCTTCACTCACTAGGATTTTCACCTGGCTTCACTCACCAGGATTTCCCGACTGCCTGGCTTCACTCACCAGGACTTTCCCCTGCTCCACTCCTTGGACTTTCCTCTGCCAAGTCTCCATACTTGGACTTTCCGCGTGCCAAGCTACCTGCTTGGACTTTTCCCCGTGCCAAGTCTCCGTACTTGGACTTTTCCAGTGCCAAGTCTCCATACTTGGACTTTTTGCGTGCCAAGCTCCCTGCTTGGACTTTTCCCGAATCAGGTCAACTAGGTCAACCTTGACCTAAGGTTGCACCTACAATCTCCCAAACACCTATTCTTGTCAAACATCAAGAATACAACTCTCTTCTCGTCAAACATCGTCAAACATCAAAACACAACTCGAGTCAGGTCAACCAGGTCAACCTTGACCTAAGGTTGCACCAACAATCTCCCCCTTTTTGATGTTTGACAAAATCCAAAATCAAGTTAGGTTAACCCGATAACCTAACTTAGGTTTTCCAATGTTCTTCCTTGAACATTCTTCCAAAACCTACACTCTCCCCCTTGGGACATCTCTCCCCCTTTTTGACACACATCAAAAAGAGGGAATCAAGGTCAAGAGTTTCTTCCTAATGAAAGTCTCATACCTTTCATTGAAACCCTTAATTTCCCCCTTGAAACTAAACTCAACACTCAACTTAGTGACAATCCCATATCACTGATCCTCAAAAGTCTTAAAAACTCCCCTAAAAGTCAACTCCCCCTTGACTTAATAGGTAAAACTCCCCCTAAAGGTCAACTCCCCCTTGACCATTGCACCAACAATGTCTTGGAGAGTTTCAAACCTTTAGAAACCCGAAACTCAACTCCCACAGCTGAAATTTCAGACCACAGTCGAAATTCAGCAAATTCAGCACGCCTGATCGGTCACCGGACCGATCAGAACCCCTCTGGATCGGTCCCCAGACCGATCCAGCCTCTGAAATCAGAGATTTCTGATTTCCTTCTCCCAAATTCAGAAACTCACAACAAATTCCAGAAAATTCCAAAAATCGTAAAATTTTGAGGATACATTCCTCATACCATATACTATCATGGAAAAATAATTTTAGATGAAAATAACTTCCATTTTAAAATCTTGATACAAAGTTCAAAAACTTTTGAAATAGTTCAAAGTTTAGCTCATCTTTGTATCATCTTGCTCAATGATGAATGCTATCACTAGAATGACTTCATCAAGGTTTTTCAAATCAATTTCAAAATGAT
Source organism: Zingiber officinale (assembly GCF_018446385.1). Lineage (NCBI taxonomy): Eukaryota > Viridiplantae > Streptophyta > Magnoliopsida > Zingiberales > Zingiberaceae > Zingiber > Zingiber officinale. Next base: position 133,056,678 of record NC_055997.1, on the reverse strand, counting down.
TTTAAACCTTTTAATTTAGGACCATAATCTTAGGGCTAAATGTACATGACTTGTACACAAGCTTTCCCTATGATCCTCCATTTCTTGAATTAGGCTCATCTAGGTACAAGAACTATGCACCTTGATCCTAATTCATGATCCTAATATCTCACACACATCTAAAGTGTATCAAACACATCCATGGCAATTTTAATGTGAGATATGGGTTTAGGTATCTTAGACTAAGGTCTCATGCATTTTCTAAACACAAATTTGATCTCAATATCAAAATGTGTTTTTCATCCTTAAATCAATTCAATTGATTATTAATGCAAGAGATGATGACATGACATAAAATGGTATCATAAATGAAAACATGTGCCAATGTCATGATGTCATGGCATAAAGTTTGAAACTTAAATAACCATGACATAAAAACTAGCCTAAGCATTATCATGACATTTCAAATGATAATAAAACTAAACATGATGTCATGACATGTGAGGACAAACAATCATGGCAAGATTTAGCATAAATAAATATACCTAGATTACCTATCTAAGTATCCTTAACCCCTTAGCTAACTTAAAGTCTAAACCTAGATTGCTCAAAGTGCTTCAAGAAAATGCCCAAACCTAAGTTGGCATTCCTATTTTTCTTGATTAATTTATGCCACTTAACATTAAGTATATCCTCAAATATTGGCATATTTCATATTTCCTCAAGAATAGCACCCTTTTTTTTTTTAATTAAGGCCTAGATCGTCTTAAATTCCTAAGAGAGTACCAAGACCTCAACTTGGTATTTCTCTATGTTTTCCTAACTTGTGCCAATAAAGATTAAAGTCGATATAAATTTTTTTTCAAATATGGCACAATTTACTCTTCAAGGAGTAAATGATAAATCCATTTCATTTTCAAGGATTCACAAAACCTTGAAAATGTTCCTTAAGTGTCAATTTCCTCAAAGTTGGGTTAACTACCCTTCTAATCGGAGTTGACACTCTCTAACCCATCTATGGGGTAGAGAAGATGCTCCTAGGAACCCAATACCTATTAGAGCTCATTGGGTTCACTAAATATTCACTAGGGATAACTTCCTTAGCAACCCTCCTAATGACCCTCTTAGGCTTTAAAGCCTTGGCCATCTGGGACTCATCAAGATCAACTCTAGGGGTGACTCCCCTTGTGACCTTGGTGTTGGTCTTCCTAGCCCTAGGTTTTGTTCCATAATCGAATGGAACATTATGATAAGTAGGCTTGACCACTTGAGACTTAGGTTTGTGACCCAAACCTTTCTTGTCCTTGGACATTGGTTTTTGACCCTTAAACCCTAGAGATGACTTCTCCAAGTTCTTAAGAGCCTTTTCCAAAGTATCAAGTCTTGACCTCAAGACTTGATTCTCCTTCTCTAATACCTCAATTTTTAATTTTTCATTTTTCTTTGAGGTATTCCTAGGCATATGTCTAGATGATTTGGGATTTCTATCTAGGTTTCCCTTAACCTTAGATGAGTTAATCCTAGGGTTGGCTTTCCTAGTGTTATCCTTATCTAGACTAACATCTTTGGCACCTAAGCACATATATTGGTTCCTAGAATTATCATGCTTATCATTCTTGACAATTGCAATAAAACTACTAGCATGAGTCTTATTATTATTGCAAGAGTGTGCCTTAAATGTTACCTTAGGGTTTGCCTTAGCTCCCCCTATCGGTCTCTTGTCCTTGTGAGATTGCCTCCCCCTCGGACATTGACTCCGATAATGTCCCCTTCGCTTGCATTGGAAGCACACCACGTGCTCCTTGCCCTTGCGTGTTGGGACTCCGACTTCCTTGATCTTTGGCGCCGGTGGAGTCTTTCTAACCCTCTTTGGACACTTACTCTTGTAGTGCCCAAACTTCCTACACTCAAAACACATTATGTGTAATTTGCTTGAAATCACAGTGTTTGAGTTACCTAGGGTTGTGGATGTAGATGAGCTTTCTTCTTCATCCCTTCCGGAGGTAGATGCCTCTTCTTGCTCCGATCTTGAACAAGAGCTCTCCTCCTCTTCTTCCTTGGATGTTGAGTAGCCCTCAACTCCCAATTCGCTTCCTCCATGATGTGAGCTACTTGGCTCACTGGGCTCCTCTTCATGAAATTTTGCCAAATTGTTCCACAATTCCTTGGCGTTGTTGTACCTATCTATCTTGCACAAAACATTATTAGGTAAAGCAAATTCAATAATTTTTGTTACCTCGTCATTGATTTCGGATTGTCGGATTTGCTCTTTCGTCCACTCCTTCTTCTTGATAGGTTTTCCTTCCTCATCCATCGGAGGGGAAAACCCTTCTTGTACACAAAACCAATTTAACATATTAGTCCTAAGAAAATACATCATCCTTACCTTCCAATATGTGAAGTTGTCGTGAGACTCGTAGAAGGGTTGAATCGTGACATCTTCTCCATAGAGATCCATCTCTAGCCCGTGCTCCCCCGGGTGTAGATCCGTCGAAGAGCGGCCTCGCTCTGATACCACTTGTTAGGATCCTTCGTACGGAGGCTAGAGAGGGGGGGTGTGAATAGCCGACCCCAAATCGTCGCGTTTCTACAAACTAGGGTTAGCGCAGCGGAAAATAACACGTAGAAACGAAAGAAAAGAAGACAAACCTTAAACAAACCGATGTAACGAGGTTCGGAGATGATACTCCTACTCCTCGGCGTATCCGTAAGGTGGACGAGCCCTATCAATCCGTCGGTGGATGAGTCCCCGGAGAACCGGCTAATAAATGCTCCTTGTGGGTGGAGAAACCTCGCCACAATACTTGTAACAACAAGAAGAAGTACAAGGAAAGCAAGAAGCAAATACAAACACAATATGAATGCAACACTCGCTTGCCTTCTCTGTCGACCGGAGGCGATGAAGCAGCAACTTCACAACCCAAATGCAGCAGCTGATCGACGACTGGAAGCTCACGCGAAGCTTCGGAAGCGAGCTCAACAAAGCTCAGAACCTCAGAGCACAGAAGCAGAAGCTTCAATCCTGGAAGAAAAGGAAGGAGGAAAGAGGTACGCATCAGCAGCCCTCCTTTTATAACCTGCGAAGAAAGCGAAGAAACACAGAAGAAATCTAGCCGTTGCGTCGCAACGGCTAGAATCCTGATCGGTCCGATCAGGCTTCAATGGATCGGTCCATGACCGATCCTATTCCTAACCTTCGCTTCTGTTCCCTGATAGGTCCATGGACCGATCAGAACCTCTGATCGGTCCACGCATCGATCAGGAACTTCTGACGATGCCGGGGACCGATCGGCTTTATGATCGGTCCCCGCCGATCAGCTCCTCGCGCCTCGCTCGGTTTCGATCGACTCGATCGGTCACCGGACCGATCAGTTATCCCTCTGGATTGGTCTATTCTCGATCGGTCACCAGACCGATCAGAATATTCGAGGTATCACTGGATCGATCACCAGATCGATCCAGTTCATGGTTTTCGCCCAAACCAAGTCCAAACCAACATCCGGTCAATCTTGACCTATTGGTACATTGCGCCTAGCATCCAGTCACTCCCTTGACCTGCTAGGACTCCCCGCTAAGTGTCCGGTCAATCCCTTTGACCCACTTAGACTTTTCTCTCCGTACCAAGTATCCGGTCACTCCTATGACCTACTTGGACTTCCCATCACCAGATGTCCGATCACCCTTGATCCATCTGGATTTTCCCTTGCCCGGCTTCACTCACCAGGACTTTCACCTAGTTTCACTCACTAGGGTTTTCACCTGGCTTCACTCACCAGGATTTCCACAACTGCCTGGCTTCACTCACCAGGACTTCCGAACTGCCTAGCTTCACTCACTAGGACTTTCCCTTGCCTGGCCTCACTCACCAGGACTTTCCAAATTGCCTGGCTTCACTCACAGGACTTTCACATGCCCGGCTTCACTCACCGGACTTCCACTTTCACCTAGCTTCACTCACTAGGATTTTCACCGCTTCACTCACCGGATTTCCATTGCCCGGCTTCACTCACGGGACTTTTCCCGTGAAACTCCTGTTTGGACTTTCCCCGCCAAGTCTCCATACTTGACTTTTCCCGAAGCTACCTTGGACTTTTCCCGTGCCAAGTCTCCGTACTTGGACTTTTCCGTTGCCAAGTCTCCATACTTGGACTTTTCGCGTGCCAAGCTCCCCGCTTGGACTTTTCAATCAGTCAACCAGGTCAACCTTGACCTAAGGTTGCACCTACAATCTCCCAAACACCTATTCTTGTCAAACATCAAGAATACAACTCTCTTCTCGTCAAACATCGTCAAACATCAAAACACAACTCGAGTCAGGTCAACTCGAGTCAGGTCAACCAGGTCAACCTTGACCGAAGATTGCACCAACAATAAGAACAAAGCAAAGGCATGAGCATTGTGCGCCAAGCAGGTAGCTGCATGAAGGCGTGGTGAAGACCACATGCCGTTAAGCCGGGCGTATATTATCCGAGTTATGCCGGAAGACCGTCGAGCAGCGACGTTAAATCTTAGAGTCGAACCGGAAACTATAAACCCTCCGGCCGGAAGGCCGTCGAGCAGCGACGTTAAATCTTAGAGTCGAACCGGCGACCATAAACCCTCCGGCCGGAAGACCGTCGAACAGTGACGTTATATCTTAGAGTTGAACCGGCGACTATAAACCCTCCGGCCGGAAGACCGTCGAGCAGCGACGTTAAATCTTAGAGTCGAACCGGCGACTATAAACCCTCCGGCCGGAATATCATCGAGAAGCGACATTAAATCTTAGAGTTGAACCGGCAACTATAAACCCTCCGACCGGAAGACCGTCGAGCAGCGACGTTAAATCTTAGAGTCGAACCGGCGACTATAAACCCTCCGGCCGGAAGATCGTCGAACAACGACGTTAAATCTTAGAGTCGAATCGGCGACTATAAACCCTCCGGCCGGAAGACTGTCGAGCAGCGACGTTAAATCTTAGAGTCGAACTGGCGACTATAAACCCTCCGGCAAAAAAACCGTCGAGCAGCGACGTTAAATCTTAGAGTCGAACCGGCGACTATAAACCCTCCGGCCGGAAGACCGCCGAGCAGCGACGTTAAATCTTAGAGTCGAACCGGCGACTATAAACCCTCCGGCCTGAAGACCGTCAAGCAGCGACGTTAAATCATAGAGTCGAACCGGCGACTATAAACCCTCCGGCCAAAAGACCGTCGAGCAGCGACGTTAAATCTTAGAGTCGAACCGGCGACTATAAACTCTCCGGCCTGAAGACCGTCGAGCAGCGACGTTAAATCTTAGAGTCGAACCGGCGACTATAAACCCTCCGGCTTGAAGACCGTCGAGCAACGACGTTAAATCTTAGAGTCGAACCGGCGACTATAAACCTTCCGGCCTGAAGACCGTCGAGCAGCGACGTTAAATCTTAGAGTCGAACCGGCGACTATAAACCCTCCGGCCATTAAAAGGATGACAGATCTTCATTAAAATTCAGGCCATTAGAGCCGGTGGGAAGAATTACTGAAAATACTTCATTCAAGGTAGTCAAAAATATGCTTTGGGATGGTGGTGAGAAGCACCGCATGCTCCGTAGCAAGGATGACCACGGACTCGGGGAGCTGACCCTTGGACTTCAGATAGTCCGCCATGGCGGTGATGGCCAACTCGAAGGCGATGACCAGCCGGTCGCACACCTTCTCCACAAAGTCCACCGAGTGGATGTAGTTTTGCCTCAAGGCGGCAACGCGTCCTGGCTCCGCCTCTTGGTACTCCTTGAAGGCGGCACGAGAAGCATCAAGAGCCCCCTGCAAGGCCTTCAAATCGTCCTTGAGTTTGGTCACCTCCTCCGAACGGCCTTTCTGTTCCCCGTCTTGCAGCTCGGCTAGCTCATTCACACGCTGCTCCAGAGCTCAGGCTTCCACATTCTTTTTTTCCAGATCAGCGATGGCGGTGTTCTTCCGAGTGGTGGCGAGCTCAATTTTGTGGTCATAACTTTTGGCCTGCTTCTTAAGCTGGTCCAACATGTACGCCTGGTCGGCCGTCTTCTTTCTCTCGGCCTCTAACAGATCCTTGGTTTTGGCGAGCTCCTTCTACAGCTCGGCATAAGAAGGGCCTCGAGAAGAAGATGGGTCACCCTGACTCTTCATCCTCTTCAGCTCCTCCTCCACCATAGCCAAGCGGTTGGAGACAGCAATCTCTTCCACCCATCGCTGATGTACACAGAAAGGTTAAAAGGCCGATCGGGAAAACTACATAAAGAAGAAATAAACCTTACCCCTGTGGACTGTTGCATGTGGCTGTCAGCCAGCTTGTCGAGCGGTATCATGGCCACACGGGCCCAAGCGTCCGCCCACATCTCAGCAAGGGGCCCCTTCATAGTGATCATGTGTTTGGGAGTCGTCGACCGATCGGACTCGGCCATGAACGCCTCAGTAGGGAGGTGCAGAGTGGCCTTAATAGTATGGCGCCGGCCCGGAGTCATCTGAGCGGATGCCAAAGGATCAGAGGTCGGGCTGGACAATGTGGACAAAATGCCCGAGCGGAGGACTCGGCGTGGTGCAGGAGGAAGGGAGCTAACCGACACTGCTTCGATTGGCACCGCAGGCGCATCCAGCTGAGAGGGAGTCCGGTCGGAGGAGAGCGCCTCGACCGATGGTGCTTTGCCGCGTTGAGAGGCGGTGTCTATCCGCTCAGACGCTTGCACCGCGGAGGTTGTCGAACGGAGAGGCTTCTCAACTCGCCGTCTTTTCCTGTCGAGCGGGAGCTTGTCCTCCGATTCGGAGTCTTCCTCCGGAACGAACGGTTCCTTGCTAGGAGTTGCACCGCCAGCCGCATCCATAGGCGAAGCCTGAGCGGCCGACTCCCCTGCCTGTGCTTCACTCTCATCCTCGTGAGAGCCGACCAGAGCAATGCCCTATTGCTCCATTTCCTTGGCCGCTGCCACTTCGAGCGCGACCGCTTTCTTCTTCAAGATTCCGAACAGCATGGACTCCATTACGATATTCACTGCAAAGAAAAGAGAAGGAAATCAGTTAGAACTCAAGGCAAATGTACAAGTGAAGTTCTTACCAAAGCTGCTCGAGAGGGGGGTCTGGCTCGGACTCAAACCAAATATGTACATCACTCCTTAAGGTAGGAGCTTGTTGATGTCGAGCTTCAGACCGGCTAGCAGATTCGCTGCTTGAAGATAGTCCGGTCGGGTCTTAAACTTCTTCAGCTGGGGAGAGATGGGCGGTCCGACCTGCCATTTCGTACGGAAGGGGAGCCGCCCGGGAATATGAAGGTAGAAAAAGTTCTCTTTCCAATGTTTGTTGGAAGAGGGCGGCTTATCAAAAAAGACTAAGCCGGGCCGAGCTTGAAACAGATAAGTGCCCGGCTCGGACTGCTTGGGATTATAAAAATAATAGAAGACCTCCGGGCGGAGGGGAATGTTGTGTATCTTAAATAAGACCACAACTCCGCACAGGAGGCGAAAAGTGTTGGGCACCAATTGGGCGAGCGGAATGCCAAAAAAGTTACAAACTTCAACAATGAAGGGGTGGAGGGGAAACCGCAGACCGACTACGAATTGGTCGCGGAAAAGACAAAAGGCGTCGCTCGGAGGTTTGTGCGGCCGAGCGGAAGGTGAAGGTAAAATCGGTTCAAAATCGGAAGGGATATCAAAAGCGTTAAGCAGGCTCTCGGCATCGCGCCGATCGAACCGCGACTCCATGGTGGTATACCATGGGCCGAGAGCCGGGTCCGCAGGCTGAGAGGAACTTGCCATCGCCAGAGCAACAGAGGAAGCAGAAATCGAAAGGGAAAGCAAATGCGCAAGCGAGAAGAGGAGCAAAGCAGTAACCAAAAGACGAAACGCGGCCAAGAGCGCGAAGAAAACACAGGAATCAAAGGAAGAAAGACGGAAGAACCTTACAAAGAAGCTAAGGATCGAAGGAATAAGGCAGGGAATCGTCGGAGAGCGGAAAATCGGAGTCGCCGGAACGCTGAAGCACCGAAGAAGGCTGCGGGACACGTGAAGGTAAAGGTGCGACAGAGGAAGAAGGTGAAGGTTTTATAAGGTCGGGCCCGATCGGCCTCAACCGTCGGATGCAGGTCACAGGAACCGAGGCCCACATCGGGCCGTTCATTTCAAACCGCTGATGTCCCCTCGGACACATCGCCGAGCCATACGATGACGCCAGCATAGGCGCCACGTGGCACCATGCCACAGGGGTGCATTTAATGAGCGACATTACGGCGCGCAGCGCGCGTGGTCGGTCTTAATGGAGAGGATTTCCACGAATTCCGAGAAGATCCGAAAGGCGTCAGCGTTGACCGTCGACACGGTAGCAAAGCCAGCAGCAGTAAGAGGCCGAGCGACCGTGAGGAGGAACATTCTAGAAAGTGGCAGAGCGGTGTCACTCCGGCCGACCGGCAGTCCAGTCAGTTGGACTTAGCGCCTCCTTTGACTAGACTTGAGGGGTAGGCATGTGATCCGGTAGTAAGGACGGGGGACCCTCGTTGGTGGAAGGTCAACGACATGTGGGGGTCAAAGGTCAAGAGATTCAACCCTGAGACCCGACCGACCGGACTGAGAGGGTCGACCGGCCGGGAACCCCCCGAGCCGAATGAAAGACAACCCGACTAGGGGTCGGGTTTCCGATACTCAAGGTAAAAAGGTTTCAGGGCCGAGCAGGCTGTCCGTTCGGCCGGGGCACAAGGCAACAAAGACAGGCAGGAGCAATCTCATCCGAGCATATGACCGGGAGTCCTCCCAGTCGGACCGATACCTACAACAAGGGCAGAAGTGATATGCCTGCCGAGTGGTCGAACCGTTCGACCCTGGAACAGACAGGAGGCGCAAGAGGATAAAGGAGACAGGGGATAACATCATCCTCGAGACATATGCCGCCGACATGCTGCAGGGTTGGCGGCCGAGCCGTACATAGGATCATACGGTGGAAGCTTCCACCGTCATATCCGGGATATGGTCGGACGATTGCGGAATGGCGTCAGGGGTACTTTTCTGACATGGGCTCGTTAAGGTATGTTTGGGGAAGCTTGCATGCATCAATAAGCGTGCCCGCGCCTCCCCGAGGTCCTATATAAGGACCCCCAGACGTCGACGAAGGTATGCGCAATCCTCACTGTAGCCACAGTTATGCTGCCTCTCTCTCATTTCTCGTTGCCTGACTTGAGCGTCGGAGGGTCGTCGTCCGGAAACCCCTCCCGACTCGGCTTCTTTGCAGGTCCATCGGAGATATTAATCTTCAGCCAGAGACAGCGGAGCGTGTCACGTCCCCAGTGTCAGTCGACTCAGCGCTCGGACAGGATCACAGACCAAATTTACTTGGTTCAGAGCCTTTGTCGACTTCTACTCTAAGACCCGCATTCGTTGAGTACTTTCGTTGGGCAATCACTAATAGCTCGTAAATTGAATTACAATATCAAGTACAAGAACTATTAAAAGATAATACTGACAACAATAAGAAAGAACACTTGAATTGCAGGTCGTCGGAAGAGCTTCACAACGTCGCAGGAGCACAGCAGAGCAGGGAGTAGAAGACACTACAAGAAAAAAGCTAATAGATAACGCTTAAAAGCGTTGTCTATGTGACTAAAAAAGCATTGTTAAAAGCACTATTGTTAAAAGTTCACTCAAAGACAACGCTTTAAAATCATTGTCGTTTGTAATAAAGACAACGCTTTTACAACGCTTTAAAAGCGTTGTTATTTTTTTTATAAAGACAACGATTTTGTAATGTTTTAAAAGCGTTGTCTTTTTAAAATAAAAAAATAAAAAATTATATTTGATTTTTTATTTACAAAATCATTGTTTTTATATTTGCAAAACCATTATGTTTCTTCGACCCTACCATAGAAATGAAATCAACCATAAGTTAACAAAAATAACAGTCATGACGCATCAAAACCAGGTACATTATATATAATAGAGATAGATACATAGGGTACATAAAAACTAAGTGCATAATTCCCAAAATGATGATACTATTGTCAACATGACGTGACTGTTCAATTTGCATAATGATCTAACATTGTATTTCCTTTGGTCTCTATTGAAGTTACAGATTACAGAATTCTCAAAGAAAATTATTTGTAGATGATTGGCAGACTTTGATTTAGAGTAACTAAATTTGTAACTTTACCAACTTTTGAATGCAACTTAAGCTTAAAGTTTCAATAATGTTCATCTGGGTTTTTGTTCCAAGATAAGTACGATGGATCTCCAAGGGTCCTGCAAGAACAAGTGAACCAACTTGCATGAGTTGTCACTAGGTAACATCGAAGTTGAAATCAATCGGAACAACAAGTCTATTAGTTCCAAGTCAAGCCTTGTTAACTTGATTTTTACTTATCAACTATAGAAAAATGTATTCATTGTACTGCACACCATAAATGCTAAAGAGGAGCAAGATACTTACCAGGGCTTGAGCAGATAAAGAACTATGAAGGCTACCACAAGAAATATGCAAAGGCTACCGATTGTAAGATATGCAACACCAATGAAACCATTCTTCCCACCTATCCATGAGGTAGTAGAAAGTACCAACCTCTTCTCCCCTTCAAAACTGTAAGTGTTGTAGTTGTTCTCTATTGTCATTGAGATTTGTTCATTGGCTGCGAGGTCTCTCTCAATTCTCCCATAGAGTTTTCTAAACTATGGCAAGGCAACTGTCCTCATCCAAACAATGAGATATTCTTGCTCGCTCAACTGCAAATTTTATTACAATGATTGCTACCAACTTGAATACAACATATGATATATAAATGAAAGATAGAAAAACACTTACAGCTTGGCACCTCATATGAGACCTCCCTGCTGGAAGTATTTAGGGTAGACATCACTGCCAAATTTGTGATCTTTGTCACTTTGCCAGGTGATGTTTTTTTTCTTGTTCACCTCGATGACTTTGCTTTGTGTTGCAAATGAGTATGTGTCATTGAACAAACTTACATCTAAATGTAGTAGTTAAATGTGAAAAATAAATACCAATCAACAAGTATAACTCATAAGGACATTTCATCATACACCTAGTCGGCAATATTTAACATGAGTGGTTGAGCATACATACTTTCGATTCTTTTCCTTCTCCACCAAATGAACACAGACACGATCAAGAACAAAAGGATGCCCAAAGTTGTAGCAATGACTGTGATCTTCACGAACCTCTTAGATTACTTTTCGGAATTTGTTATTCTGAAACCTTTTGATTCTGATAAAAACAAGAGGAAAGGAGAGATTTTGATGTGTGCTTACAGATGTCAGGAGCTACAACAAGGCTAACAAAAAGCTCGTCGCCGCCTTGTGAGAACGTCCTCATGTCGATGGAGCTTCTGTGTGAACATAAAACAAATGAAATGACTTTCTTAAGACTAGGAAAACAAATGAAAATCAACTAAATTAAATAAAACTGTAATTGCCTCTAATTACTACTAAATCTTGTAAGTTGCATAGAAGCAAAAAATAATCAACGCTAAACATGATCGCCAACAATGAAGCAAGAACAAAATCTATGATGGAAGAGTAACAGAAGGAAATGTACAGTCGGCTTACCCTGTGGTACTTAAGGAGCTCAAGATGTCGAAGACAATGTCGTTGACGTAGCAGAAGTCGGAGGCCTCGCACTTCTTGGCGTGGTGTAGTCCGCCGGCCCAGTTGATGGCAATGTCGGCATCTTCGCGGTTGATCTTCACGGCGGCGCCGATGGAGCCGTCAGCGGAGGCCTGGTAGAACTCGAAGAGGCCTTCAAATACAAGACAACCCTCTCCAATGTTGAACCACTTTAGCTATCGAGCGGACGTAGAGGAGGAGGTAGAGTCGTACGTGAGTTGCCCTTGCGGGGAAACAAGGGCAGCGGTGGCAGGCGAGACGGAGGCGAGAGGGCATGAGAGGAGGAGTTGGATGGAGAAGGCGAGAGCTGAAAAGTTGTGAGAGGGGTTCGGGAGGTTCTCGGAAGATAGGTGGGTGCGAGCGAATGAAACCTAGCGGGTTTTCAACTCCTTATTTGATCCAACGGATCGTATCATTCTAGATTTAATTTAGACAAGAACTTAACAATAGACAACACTAAAAAAATGGTAATAGACAATGCTTTTCAAGAAGTGTTGTCGTTGACTCACAAAAATCACTAAAAGACAATGATTTTTAAAAAAGCGTTGTCTATTAGTAAGAAAATAAAGAAATAGACAATGCTTTTCACTAAAAGCGTTGTTAAAAAAAACGACAACATTTTTTTTTAAAAAAAAAATGTTGTCTTTTAAGTGTTGTAAAAGCCCAATTTTCTTGTAGTGAGATCTTGTTCTCTGAGTTGTCAGAGCTTCGCCTTTGACCCTCCTTATATAGAAGGCTCGGGGCGCCTGGAACTTTCAGGGCGCCTTGACCATGACGTAGCCGACCCAACCAGGAGGCTCCACGTGGCGACGATGCGAAGATGATAGAATTCGCCTCCGAGCACCCGGGTACCTCCCGGGCGCCCGGACCCAAGTTTTCCAACAGACTCCTTCCTGCAAGAAAAACTTTAGTCTGAGGCAATTATACTCTGCAACACAGATTGTTAGCAGAGTTTTATAGATAAGAAAAATAGTAATTAGATTTCGTCTCTTCGAGACCGGAATCTAGTCAAGATCTCGACTTAAAGTTCCGAGATGGTTCTAAATTGGATCGGCACCTAAGTTCCCTTCCTAGGAACGCGTCCTCACAGTCACTTTCCTCCAGTGACTTACCTCCACTTACCTGTCAGACGTCCGGTCAACCCTTCGACCCTTCTGGACTTCGTGCCAACTATCCGATCAGCCCGTCGACATAGCTGGACTTCGTGCCAACCGTCCGATCAGCCCGTCGACCCGTTTAGACCTCGTGCCAGCTATTATGTCGACCCGTCAACCTAGCTGGGCTTCGTGCCAGACATCCGGTCAGCCCGTCGACCTGTCTGGACTTCTCCTGCACACTCGGTCAGAGTGTTAGATCAACAGTAAAGCTAACTTAACATATTTTGTCATTCATCAAAACCTGCGTTCGACCGTTAGTGTTAACCGCACCAACAATCTCCCCCTTTTTGATGGAATGACAACTTGATTAAGTTAGTGTAAAATGCAAGTTAAAACAAGCATTAACAGGTTTTTAAGTTAGTTTTTATTTTCAATTTGTTTTATCTAACTTAACCATCCTAACCCTCCCCCTTTGGCATTCATCAAATATAAACATAGATCAAATCTATAAATACAGAAAAATTGCAAGAACAAAACCATAAGTTAGATTAACTGGGGGGAGTTTAAATGTCAAAACATAGACAATTAAATTTTATCTTTTAACTTTTGTAAAATAGCTAAGTTTTGAAACATATTTTTCAAACATAAGTTTTACAAAGATAATTTATAAAAATAAGATTTTTGAAACCAAGTTGATAGTAATTTATAAAGCTCATTTTACAAAATTCATATTTTCAAAACTAAGTAAAGTCTAATTTTCAAAAACAGGAAAATCAAATTTTGAGAAATTCAATTTCTAAAATAATTTTTCAAAGATACCTTAAAGAGGATTTTTCAAAATCACAGCTTGCAAACTTAAAATATCTTGAAATATTCAATTTTTTTTCACTTAAAGAATTTTATCTTTTAACCTTTAATTTTCAGAAAAATGAATTTTCAAGACTGAGTAGACGCTGTTTTCCAAAAACAAAGTAATTTTCAAAACAAAGTAGAATTCAACATTCAAATTAAATTTTCAAAAGTAAGTAAACTCTGATTTCCAAAACCAAGAAAAAGAATCCAATTTGCAAAATTGAGTTTGTAAAATCTAGTTTACATAACTTATTTGGTAAAATTTAATTTTCAAGTCCAATTTTTAAAACTAAGTTTTTTTTTAAAAAACAACTGAGTTTTTAAAAGTTATTTTTCAAATTAAGGTTTATCAAATTAGATTTGCAAAAATAAGTTAGATTTGTTAAGTAACGTTAAAATATCTTTAAGGAAATATTTTTTAAAAATTAATTTCAAAATATTTTTAATAAAGGAAAAATAAATATGAAAACAATTAATCCTCCAACCTGACATAAAATTTTGAAAACATTTGCTAAAAATATTCAAAGTAAGATTATTTTTTTTATTTTTTTTAAATTGAGGTAGGATTTTCTAAAAAAAATTTAAAGAGAAATTTTAAAAAAAATCTAAGAAATAAAAAAAATTAGGGAAATAAATATTTTTTTAAGTAAATATAAAAAGATGTGAACCTCCCTCGGAATTTGATATTTTATTTATTTATTTATTTATTACTCTTCCTTAATTTGTTTCTCCCCCTGAATTTGATACTCCCTCTAAATTTACTAGGATTAGCTAAGTTTAGAATTAGTATTAATTTATTAAAGTTGTTAAACAATGTTAAGGTTCAATTTGAATGAATCATTAATAATGATAAATTATGATTTAATTATAGTGAAATTATAATTTTGATTAACGTTAAAATTAAGATTATTTGAACTAAATTAAGGTTAAGTATTAATTAACTATTTAATGTAAGGTCAAATCTAATTTAGATTAAAGTTAATTTTTGAAGTTCGTACTTCAATTATTTACTTATTAAGTTTATAATCATAAGTTAATCAAATTTTAATTATTTGTTAATAATGTCATTAAGGTTTAGATTTAGTTTAATATATTTTAATGTAATTTAAATTTAAATTTTTTATTTTATTCTAACTTTAAGTTTACTTGAAATGCTTTTTAAATTAAAATAAATTTTTTTTAAACTAATTTTTAAGAAAAAATTAATTTATAAGTTAAAAGATTTTTAAAATAATTTTTAAAAGGATATTTTTTAAATAATTTTTTAAAAGGTTATTAAAAGAATTTTTAAAATAATTTTTAAAATGATTGTTAAAAGTTTTTAAAATAATTTTTAAACAGATTTTTAAGAGTTTTTAAAATAATTTTTAAAAGTTTTTAAAATAATTTTTTAAAAGAATTTTTAAAATGAGTTTTAAAAGTTTTTAAAATGATTTTTCAAAGCTTTTAAAATAATTTTTAAAATGATTTTTAAAAGAATTTTTAAAAGTTTTTAAAATAATTTTTAAAATGATTTTTAAAACTATTTAAAAGAATTTTTAAGATGATTTTTAAAAGTTTTTAAAATTATTTTAAAAGAATTTTTAAAGGGAGTTTTAGAAGTTTTTAAAAGAATTTTTAAAATATTTTTTAAAAGTTTTTAAAATAATTTTTAAAATGATTTTTAAAATTTTTTAAAATAATTTTTAAAATAATTTTTAAAACGATTTTTAAAGTTTTTAAAATTTTTAAAATGATTTTTAAAAGTTTTTAAAATGATTTTTAAGTTAAAGTAATTTTTAAGATAAAATAGTTTTTAAGATAATTTTTAAGTTAAAATAATTTTTAAGATAATTTTTGAGTTAAAATAATTTTTAAGTTAAAATAATTTTTAAGATAATTTTTAAGTTTAAATCATTTTTAAGTTAAAGTAATTTTTAGAATAATTTTTTAGTTAAAATAGTTTTTAAGTTAAAATAATTTTTAAGATAATTTTTAAGTTAAAATAATTTTTAAATTAAAATAGTTTTTAAAGTTAATTTTAAAATAAATTTTTAAGTTTAAAATAAATTTTTATAGTTAATTTTAAAATAAATTTTTAAGATTAAAATAAATTTTAAAATTTTGAGATTTAATTTTAATTTTAATTTAATTTAATTTTAATTTTAATCTTAAATATAAATTTAATTTTAATTCAAATTTTAATTTTGATCTTTAATCATCTCACCTGATCTAAATTTTCAATCAGGGAATCCTAAATTTTAATGAGATGAATTTGATTCAATTATAGGGTTTGATTTAACTTTGTGTTAGATTCAGGTTTAGCTTTGGGCTCAACAAATAGACATTCTCTGGATATACTTCTGGGTTATGGTGAGTCACCTGGGCATCATTAGAGTAACCATGCCTTCGAGGTTCTCCAAATAGTCCTATTCACTGAACTTAATACAAAATCTTGGTCTAACTGGTTGGGATCTGTAAGGGGTAGCTTCAGCTAGTTCCACTTAGCCAAATGCACCAGGTCGAAGTCGTATCTTTGTAGACATGCATAGACTAAGCTTCTCTAACGTACTATCATCCAAAACTTCACCAGCACCATAGGTCAAGTTAAACTTTGTCCCTTTTTAACTAGTCCTAATTACCCTACTGGGTAGATTTGTTTGGGTTACCCTTTCGGGTAGGTTAGTTTCGGAGGTGTCAGCTATTCTGGAGTCTCCTCCTGAATTATTGACTTTCCTTTTAAGATTTTTGTATAATTAGAGTTGGTTTTAGTTAAATTTTAATGTTTAATTTGTAATTTAAATTTAAGTTTTTAATTTTGAATTAATTAAATTTGTCAAATTATCTTTCTTTAAAAAGTGTGTTTAATATTTAAATTTTCATTTAATTTTAATTTTATTAGGTTAATTAAATTATCTTTTTTTAAGAGCTTATTTTTAAAATTTAAGTTTTTATTAATTTTTAAATTTGAATTAATTAAATTGTTTGAATTATATTTCTTTAAAGGTTTATCTTTAACATTTAATTTTAAGTTTGTTAGATTTAATTTTGATTTTATCAAAGTATTTGATTTTATCCTTATTTTTTCTTTGCCTTTTATATTGAAATGATTAATTGAATTTATTAGATAAGTCTTATCTTTAAAACTTAATTTTTTGTTAATTAAATTATCTTGGGTTTGGATAGGATTTTCCAAATTGATATTGTCTAGATTATTAAACAATTTATTAATTTTATCTAGATCAATATTGATCTTATTATCATTATCATTTGAATTGTCAAATTTGTTTAGGTTCAAATTTAAATTTTTAGGGTTATTAATTATTTTCAGATTTTCTGAATTTTCTAAATTAATTAGATTTTTTTTATCAGAAAATATCCTAGGGGTATTTTTGCAAGTATTGTCAGCTACACTATTTTCACATATATTTTCAGAAATATCCAAATTAACATGCATATTCTTTAAACTACTATTAGCAAGTGTATTTTGGTAAATATTACTAACCTTGAGCGCAACCCCTAGTTCAGTAGGCTTTTCTGTTGGATTTGACTCAAGTTTGGATTCGATTTTTACTTGATCCTCGAGCTCCATCGGCTCCTCGTGAAGTTTGATTAGCTGGGTCCAAAGCTCATATGCATTCTTGTACTTTTCTAGTCTGCATAAAATATTATTAGGTAAAACACCACAAAAAATTTTACTTATATTTTTGTTCAGTTCCGAGTCCTGAGAAGGTTTTCTCAATATTAGCACATTATCGAAATCTAGGCCTCCTAATAAGCATTCCATTAATCGCTTCCAGTAATTGAAATCTTGATCGTATGGTGGTGGTTCGTGGGGGTTCCGTCCTTCTTGAAGAGACATTGGTCTTGCACACAAGGAAACAGAGACAAAATCCCAAGACTTGGTCTTGGATTAGCAGTGCTGGAGAAAGAATATAGTATTGCACTAATTTCGAAAAAAATAATAAAATATTAAAAAAAATATATTATTTCAAAATTTTGAAAATGTAATATTTTGTCAATACTAAGCAATGGTGAAGAGATGACGATGTAGTTTTCAAAACAGTTTTATTTTAAAGACAAACAATATCTATTTTTCTTTTAAAAAGAACCCCCCTTGCTCGATTGGTGGTTGCACCAATTTAGAGTGGTACCCGCTCTGATACCACTTGTTGGATCGTGAAGAGTTCGCTAGAGGGGGGTGAATAGTGATTAAAAACAAATCGTAGCGAGTACGCAGCGGAATAGAAAGCAATGCTAACACAGACCAATTTTACTTGGTTCGGAGCCTTTGTCAACTCCTACTCCAAGACCCGCACTCGTTGCGTGCTTTCGTTGGGCAATCACTAATAGTTCGTAAATAGAATTACAATATCAAGTACAAGAACTATTAAAAGATAATACTGACAACAATAAGAAAGAACACTTGAATCGCAGGTCGTCGGAAGAGCTTCGCAGTGTCGCAGGAGCACAGCAGAGCAGGGAGTAGAAGATCTTGTTCTCTGAGTTGTTGTCAGAGCTCCGCCTTTGACCCTCCTTATAAAGGAGGCTCGGGCCGCCTGTAACCTTCAGGGCGCTTCGACCATGACGTAGCCGACCCAACCAGGAGGCTCCACGTGGCAGCGATGTGAAGATGATAGAATTCGCCTCCAGGCGCCCGGACCTCCGGGCGCTTGGGTACCTCCCGAGCACCCGGACCCAAGTTTTCCAACAGACTCCTTCCTGCAAGAAAAACTTTAGTCCGAGGTAATTATACCCTACAACACAGATTGTTAGCACAGTTTTATAGACAAGAAAAACAGTAATTAGATTCCGTATCTCCGAGATCAGAATCTAGTCAAGATCTCGACTTAGAGTTCTGAGATGGTTCTAAGTCGGATCGGCGCCTAAGTTCCTTTTCCGGAAATGCGTCCTCACAGTCACTCCCCTCTAGTGACTTACCTCCACTTACCTGTCAGACGTCCGGTCAGCCCTTCGACTCGTCTGGACTTCGTGCCAGCTATCCGGTCAACCCGTCGACCTAGCTGGATTTCGTGTCAAACGTCCGATCAGCCCGTCGACTCATTTGGACTTCGTGCCAGCTATCTGGTCGGCCCGTCGACCTAGCTGGGCTTCGTACCAGACATCCAGTCAGCTCGTCGACCTGTCTGGACTTCTCCTGCACACTCGGTCAGAGTGTTAGATCAACAGTAAAACTAACTTAACGTATTTTGTCATTCATCAAAATATGGGTTCGACCGTTAGTGCTAACCGCACCAACATGGAGGTCGAGCGGGCAAAAGTCACTTAGCCCCGACAATGGATGTCGTTATTTTGCTTTTATCATCGCTCGGCAACCCACAATATGAGGGATTGTTACCACCTCAACCCAAAGCCGCGCCGATCAACTCCCTAAGCATTCCGCCGTCGATCGCTATTTCTTGAACGCCACCATTACTGTCAATTGTGCGGACAACACGAGGAGGGCAATACACCAACCGAGCAACACCGACCGTAGCCCTAACGTAGAGATAATTAGAGGTCTGCTTGGGCATCTCCAAATCATTCAATCGAAGCCAGCCATTCTTCCAAATTTTATGCCGAGCTACCTGTAGGATCGAAAAGAATTTAGATATCTCCACGATGACATGATATTGTCCACTTTGGGCCTAAGCCCTCATGGTTTTGCTCTTGGGCTCTACCCAAAAGGCCTCATGCCAATGGAGATATCTTTTTCTTATAAACCCATGATCTTTTTCCATGTGTTTTCAATATGGGACTATGTTTGCAACCTTGCAACCCCAACAATCCCCCCCTCAAACAAAGGACCATGGGCTTCCCACGTCCGATCCTCGACCCACCAGGTCTTCCTGCCCCTCGGTCTACTCGACCTACTAGGACTTCCTGCCCCTCGGTCTACCCGACCTACTAGGACTTCCTTGCCTAGCCGCAACTAGGACTTCTTGCCCCTCGGTCCACCCGACCTACTAGGACTTCCTGCCTGGTGTCTGGTCCTCTTGATCGAACATAGGAGCCCCCACTTTCTTTGTTCGAGGTCAATATTGTACTCACATGGTTCAATTAGACCATAGCTCTTGTGCACAGTCGGCGGTTAAACCTTCTGGCAGTCCGGGCTCTGATACCAATTGTAGGATCGAAAAGAATTTAGATATCTCCACGATGACATGATATTGTCCACTTTGGGCCTAAGCCCTCATGGTTTTGCTCTTGGGCTCTACCCAAAAGGCCTCATGCCAATGGAGATATCTTTTTCTTATAAACCCATGATCTTTTTCCATGTGTTTTCAATATGGGACTATGTTTGCAACCTTGCAACCCCAACACTACCAAGTTTCAATAAGACGCCGAATGCGACAAGGCGATGGAGGAACTTAAGAATTACTTATCTTCTTTAACTGTACTAGTAAAGTCCATCGCCAGTGAGCCGCTTTGGATATACTTGTCTTCCATAGAGCGAGCGGTCAGATCGGCAACAGAACGACAATGAATAACAGTCGATGTACTTCTTGAGCCATTTATTGAAAAATGTCAAGTGTCGCTACACCTATCTTGAGAAGCTAGCATACAGGCTGGTCCTGTCCGCTCGGAGGTTACGCCCTTATTTTCTTTTGCATCCTATAATTATACTAACTAACAATATACTAGGAAGAGTTCTCCTCAACTAAGAGGCGTCCAGACGGCTGATAAAGTGGATTACGGAGTTGAGTGAATTCAATATATAATACTAACCCAGATCGACAATGAAGGCACAAGCCTTAGCCGATTTTGTGACTAAAATACATAACTCTGAGTCAGAGGCAACTTGGAAAGTATTTGTCAACGAATCTTCTACTTGGCAGGGCAATGGAGTGGAAATATTTTTGATATCCCCATGAGAAGATAGGATGCAACTATTCATTTGGCTAGACTAATGAGGCACAAACAATGAGACAGAATATGAGGCGTTGATCGTCGGTCTACAAGTAGCCAAGCATGTGGGAGCCAGGCATGTGGGAGCCACGCAACTTCTTATCCACTTAGATTCCCAACTAGCAGCCCAGCAACATTTAAGTACTTTCGAAATAAATAATATCAGACATAAATTACATGCCGAAGCTTTAGAAAAGTTAAAGACAGAATTCCAAGAGGTAATCATGCAAAAGATACCCCGGGCGGATAACCAATATGCAGACGAGCTGGTTAAACTAGCAATTTCTTTAAGCCTCGTAATGCCAGATAGGTTGATCGATCAAGTGATGTTGGTCGCTCATATAGAGAGAGTGGTTGAAATAGGAGTACCAAGTGATTAGAAGACACTTTTCATTAAGTTCCTCCGATCGGGCAACGTGCCAACCGACCTAGAGCAAGCTCGATTGATAAAAAAAAGAGTTGGGAAATTCACATTAATAGGAGACCACTTATACAAGAGAGCTTTCTCGAGACCATTGCTAAAATGCATCGGATTGGAAGATGTTCAATACATCTTACAAGAAGTACACCAAGATTCTTGTGGCAGCCATCCAAGTGAGTTCACTAGCTCGGAAAATCTTATTGGCTAGATATTTTTAGCCTACCTTACAAGCAGATGCCTCTCAGATAGTAGCGACTCACCTATCATGTCAGAGATACCAGAACATACTGCACCGACCAACGGAAGAGTTGAAGTCATCCATTGTCTCTTGCCCGTTCGATCAATGGGGTATGGATATTGTTGGATATTTCCCCATGGAGATCAGTCAGAGGAAATTTCTTCTTGTGGCTATGGACTACTTCTCTAAATGGGTGGAGGTCAAACCGCTCGCTAAGATAACCGAGCAGATGGTTATCAAATTCTTATGGTAAAATATCATGTGTCAGTTCGACATTCCTCACAAACTCATCTCTGACAATAGAAGGCAATTTCAAGGATGAAGGTTAAAAGAATGATGTGCCAGCTATGGTATTCTACAGGCATTCACTTCGGTAACCTATCCCCAGAGCAATTGTCTGGCGGAGGTCACCAACAGAGAAATCATCAGAGAACTCAGAACTCGGCTCGACCACCTTGGAGGAAGCTGGGTTAATAAGCTTCCAAGTGTACTATAGCGTACCGCACCACTCTGCGAGAAGCCACCGGCATAACTCCATTCCACTTGGTGTATGGAGCAGAAGCGGTAGTGTCGGTCGAAATAGGCGTGGAGTCTGATCGGAGGTAATTATATGACGAAGAAAATTCCGAATGGCATCTTATGGAGCTAGACTTAATAGAAGAAATCGGAGATAAAGCAACCGCTCAGCTGATGGCGTACCAGCAAAAATGAAGCGGAGCTACAATAGAAGGGTTATTTCAAGATCATTCCAAATCAGCTACTTAGTCTGGAAAAAAGTCAAGTCGATCGGAAAGTCAAACATAGAAATAATTGGACTTCCAACCCTTATTGGATGTGGGCATCTTTTCAAAATAGATGGCGCCCACTCAAGTTTGAAAGAGGAAGACGCCCGGCTCGGATAATTTCGAGTAATAAAATAGTGGAAAATGCGAGGCAGAAGAGGTATTTAGTACTGATGGAATAGTATCACAACCTCGCACAATAACATTAAGGAATTAAGTACTAATTGTGATAGCGGGATGTGAAAATACCTTCACACTTCAAAAAAAAAAGGGTGGATGGGAAATTACGGACCGACATATAATTGGTTTTTGACAAAAGGAAGGAAACCATCAAGAGACGTATAAGGACGATCATAGGCGGAAGGGATTGCGATTCGATGATCATCAAGGATGTGATAAGTCATGTTCATCTAGTCTACCTCGTCGTCATTAAAGGCCGACTCGGTGGAGGTATACCACAACCCGAGGATGACAGGAGGAGGAGAAGAAGAGCATGCTATATAGAGAAGAGGGCGAAGGATGAAAATCGAAGGTTGAAGGGAGAAAAAGGAGAGGACTTGCTGAAAAAAAAATGTTGGCGATGAGTAGAGAACAAAGAGCAAGGAGACAAAAGAGAAGAAGATCAAGGCGATATAATAAAGGGAGAAAGAAATAAAGGGTTTAATAACCCTGTCATCTGGTCTACCTCATCGTTGTTAAAGGTTGACTCAGTGGAGGTATGCCACAACCCGGGGATGACAGGAGGAGGAGGAGGAGACGAGCGTGCCATATAGAGAAGAGGGCGAAGAATGAAAATAGAAGATTGAAGGGAGAAAAAGGAGAGGACTTACTGAAAGAAAAATGTCGGTGATGAGCAGAGAACAGAGAGTAAGGAGACGAATGAGAAGAAGACGAAAGCGATACAATAAAGGGAAAAAGAAATAAAGGGTTTAATAACCGTGTTGGCGATTGCTCTAAGTCGTCCAATTAAGGGCTTAGGAAAATGAGGCTTAATCTTTGCCGTCAAATTCAAAAAGGCATCCGTCACATCATATCCCAATAGTCATCCATCACATCACATATTCGCCAGCAGGAAAAAGTGGTATGTGACATCCAATCACATATGGCATTAATGAGGAATGGAAATTATCAACAGGCGTATGATTAAAAAGCATGTGCGACATGCTTTACATTAATGGCAAGGGATTTAAGTAATTACCAAGCAATTATGATGACATCGACAACAATTAAAAGACATTGAATGTTGGCGGCTACTCATGAAAGAAATTAGAAAAGGGCTAACAAATGACCAATTGTCATCCTCGTCAGGTCCGAGCGGTGTTAATTTTGGAGTCTTCCGATTGGGAGGAGATCAACAATTGAAGAGCCATGAGAGCGACGACTGTGCTAGCCGAGCGACGGCTCTAAACCCTAGAACGTCAGGTCGGGAAGAAGAGTTGCAAAGAATACTAAGTGTCCAGTTGGTCGGGCTTGCAGCCTCTTGTGACTAGACTTGAGGGGAAGGCTTATGATACGACAATAGAGGTGAACCCCTTAAGAACGAGTCAAGATGGGGAAGGTTGACTGACATGGAGGTCAAAGTCAAAACGATTAGAGGCCCAAGACTATAGATCAGACGAGGTTGGCCGAACGGGCATGCTAATCAGACATAATCGTCCGAACAACCGTCCTCCGAAAACTTACGGTTGGAGTTAAGAGATAAATAGTAAATTTCTCGGTCCACCATCCCTATCGATCGAACTGCATGTCCGATCAGACAAAAGGTAATCCTCCGACAATAGGAAAGCCAAGTGAAGGAAAGGCTAATAGCTCCATTCAATGTGGCTGAGATGATGATGTCCCGGCTGAGCGAATCCCGATCTACCTATAGCGGGACCCACATACAAATCTCACTATACCTTTTGAAAGTTTATGTCACCGACAACAAAAAATGTCCAGCAAGCAAACAGTACTTTAGAAATTTCTAGCCTGTCACATCAAAAATTCGCATGCTTGCTTAAGAAAAGATGTCAGAGACACTTTTTGATTTATCTTTTCCTATGATATTTTGAAAAATATACATATGCTTTGAGATGCATACACAAATGCTACAGTGACACTATAAAACGGAGTCTCAATCTACAGATAAAGATATGTGATACTTTATTATTCTGCACGTCTATCCTTAGTATTCACTGCCACTATGCTCCTAGTTTTATAGGGCATCATAAAATCTCCATCCAATCAATTATAGAATCATGTCTTGATTTATCATCTTCTCCGTTTTCAAACAGATCAACTAATAACCAAGGACCACTAGAGATTATTTGTCCGCCAGTAGTTAGCCTAGAAACCTATAATTTATCATTTCATCCGATTTGCACGAACTACACTAGTGAGCCTCATTTTTATTTTGAAAATTAACATTGTCAGGGCGATTATTATCATTTTATGTGGACTTAACCATGATTAATACACGCTTAACGTGATCAATAAGATTCAAATTTGAGTTACCAAATATTCAAAAACGTTATGTGCGAAATCTAAATTAAATTTCTTTTGTACAAACAAGAGAATAAAGAAATTGAAAAGTAATGGAGCTAATGGATATATTGTATACACGGGCCAGACAAGAACCACTCTTGGCCTTGGGATGCCTCAGTTCAGTTTCCACCGAGCTTGACCTAGTCCAAGACAAACCGTGCTATGCCAGGCACAATCCAACTTGATTCTGACATTGGTCGCTACTAGCATTGCCTAAACCAAGGTTTACAAACTAGTTGATTACCCGCTATATACAAATCTACAATTAATTTAAATACATCTACTAAAATAGGGTACCTTGAAATATAGAACTAATAATGTGCCTTCAAAATTTACCTTCAACATTGATCAGCAACTCGACTTAGAGAATAGTTTCAAGCATCATCTTTGCAAATAAACAAATACATTGGACTAAGTAAAGAGGAATAGAATACCCGATATATAATATACTAGCTTTATTTGGACATGGTTGGTTGTCATGCTAGAGAGCTCTACAACACCATCTATAACCTTTCCCTTTTGCTTTCCCATATTCTAAGAGCCTAAACATATTTAAGATAGTGGCTCCCAACAAAGTCTTATTTGAAAGAAACTGGCAGCTAGCCTCATTGTCCGACAATAAAAAAAAAACAGATAGTTTATATCCTTAAGGGCCCCCTTTCAAACATTCCATCTCTTATCCCACGTTGTTTATAGACCTCCTTTTTCTCTGAGTGACCATCAACAAAGATGTTACAACTAATGGCTTTCGTAATATGCTGAACATGTGGAGAACCAAATTCTCTTAAAGATGCATGACCACCCGATTATCTATAGATGCATCAGGTTCTTGGAAGTAGTCGGTAGACCCACTTTTATCAAGGACCCCCCTTTCATTCTACTCTTCTATGAGCATACTCAAATATCTCTAATCCCAACTTGTTTATAAACCTCCTTTTCTCTGGGTAATCATTAGCAATGGTGTTACAACTACTGGCTTTCTTAATTTGCTAGTCATGTGGCAAACCAAGTCCTTTCTAATGCGAATGAACACCAGATCATCTATAGGCACATCAGTTTCTCAGTAGTCAATAAACCCACTTCATCTTGTTGTATATGTTCTCTATTTAACTAAATGCACCCCCAATAGGTTTCTATGTCATTCCTGAATAGAGGTCATCCAAATTGAATGGACTTCAAGATGAATACTGCACGGCCTGATGCTTCTCTTGACATCCTCTCTGACGCCTGGTGCAACTCCGCCATCCAAGTTTTCCAACCGACGGTGGATGAGTGCTCAAACTTGTTCAAGGACAAACAGATTGTGGCATCAGAGAGCTATAAGATGGCACTTACATCGGTAAGTAGATCCCTTCTTCTCATTCCTGTAATCCTGTGAAACACAGATTAAAGCTTAAAAGATTTAATGCTGCAGAAAGGAGAAAGAAACTTGAAAGTGGATGAAGGTGAATTCAAGGCAACTTCACAGATTAAGATCGACGATTTGAAGGTGAGTTAGAAAAGACAGCAATTGTTTGCAAGTAACTCTATTACATTGCTCAGATTAATTTCGATTCTGGTAGCAAATTTAATAGATGCTGCACGATCAATTTTTTCCCCTTGTTCCTGTAGTCCTGGATATGGCTTCAGAAGGCAATACATCCAGAGCTGGATTATGACCTTTGCACAAGACAGAAATGGGTATGGTAGTAGTAAAAGTTCTTTTGCAAACTACTCAACTATTAGTGTTAACAGCTTAGTTTGTAAAATAGGCTGATACCGAGTTGCATGAGATAGGGTATGCAAATTTATTTACTCACTATAAATTAACTACCCATTTCCCTAATTTTCCCACTAGGATTAGAAATCCTGTATTTTACATATTTTTACAATCAAGTTATTTTACATATTCAAAAGGTCTGTCCTCAGGTTCCAAAAATAATGTAAAATAAAAAAGAAGTGCTTCAAATTGCTATTTGACTAGGATTTGTTCTTAAAAAGTTCAGTATTTCGATCTGATTGTTTGTTAAAATAGGGAAAAACCTATGAAATGATTTTAATATTGATATTGTTGATTGCAGATCTTTTTGCATTTCTTCTTAGTAATGAATACCTCAAAAGGAATGAGAAGCTTAGAAAATTAGAAATCCAAAGAAACTAGTTAGATTACATTAGAAAATTGCTGTAATTCATTGACATTTGGTCAAATTGATGTAATTCATTTCCTTCCTCATGCATTTTCTCAGATGAAACATGTGATTAATCTTATCCTTAGACTCAACTTGATATTAATATAAAAAGCAGAAATTTAGATTTTGGCGTGCTGCACAAATTCCATACTGGCATTCCTGCATTTTCTTTACAGTTCACAAAAATTGGATCTTGGAATGGGAAATCAATCAAGAAATGGTTGAAGGAAATCAAGCAGAAGCGCAAGGACCAGAAACGTTTGCATGAAGCAGAAATTCATGCAGCCATTTCAGTCGCAGGGGTTGCAGCGGCCTTAGCAGTCATTGCAGCGGAAGAATCAGAAGCCAACAAACACAAGTCGCTAAAGGAAAGTGCAGTTGCCTCAGCAGCTGCTTTAGTGGCAGCGCAGTGTGCCCAAGTTGCAGAGGCTGTGGGTGCAAAGCATGACGAGATCTCTTCAGCCATTAACCAAGCTGTGACTGCTAGAGATGCAAGTAACATCATCACCCTAACAGCTGCTACAGCAACATGTAAACACACTATCCCTTGCAACTGCTTTTACCCAATCACTGATCATATGCTCTTACCTCTTAGAAAATTATCATAAGCATATTGCCTAAACAAGTCCTTGATGATTGGAAAAGATCAACTGTGCACATTATCAGCAGTGTAATTTTACCAAAATCAAATTTGTTATATCACGGTAACAAGCTGAATTAGAAACAGCCTGCAACAAGATTTTAGGTCAAGAATGTTGTTTTTTATATATGAAAGTTTGATATTTTTGACTTAGGGTGTCTCAAAGCTCAAATGCTGCAATACTACTGAAATTCTCCCATTAGCTCATTTGCACATTAACTTGCTGTAGAATAAGGCTAAGGCGTTCAACTTGGTATGTCTCAAAGCTCAGAATAGTGTAAATATGTGATTTTCATAGCGGCGCAGAATAATCATATGCTGAATTTTAAGTGTTTGCAGTGGAATTTTCCTACACCTTGCACTATTAGTCTGAGACACCCTAAGTTAAGAATGCCAGACTTCCATTTGTCCACCAAAAAAAAAATGGTGTAAAATCATGAAGCAAATTGATACACAATTCTGCTTTAACAGGGGACAATTTAGTTATTTCCAATTTTTTAGGGCATGTTTTGATAAAATGCTAATTTATCATCTATGTTGTGAAAAAATATACTGAAAATACTTCTGTGACAGCTTTGAGAGGTGTAACCACACTAAGAAGAAGACAGAACCATACAGAAAAACTAAAGGGCAGTCCACTAAAACTTCTTGATGAGTTTGACTTTGACTTTGGAAGATGCAGAACATTGCTGGCAAAGGGTGATGAGATCCATGTTGCAACACCTGATGGTAAGTAATATCATTTACTTGTTGCATCTTTTACTATCAGATGAGATCCAACGGAAACTAAGTTAATTAATAAACTAGCCTGCAGGTGATCCTGGAATTCATAATATATACTCATATCATCATCAAAATCAGTTCTCCACTAAGGAGAGTTGAATGAATTCAAAGTGGAATTTTTAAACGCTTAGTAAAAAAATATTACACTTCCTATTGATTTCTTTCCTATAACAAGGGACTAAAATATGAGAACAATGGCATTCATCACCTCTCTACATTTCACATTGGATTCAGTTTCAATCTCAGTCATTAAAGATCAATAAAACTAACCCAACTGTTATTTATAGATTAGAGAAGTTTTACTATTATTCTCAATGGAAATCACACTTGGAAACTAGCTTCTGCTTGTTTTTTAGTTAATATATATTTATTTTTAATTTACAATTTTAAACTGAACTAGAAATTTCATTTAGTTTTGTTTCTGTAAGGATTCAGTT
Source organism: Zingiber officinale (assembly GCF_018446385.1). NCBI lineage: Eukaryota > Viridiplantae > Streptophyta > Magnoliopsida > Zingiberales > Zingiberaceae > Zingiber > Zingiber officinale. Next base: position 133,028,280 of record NC_055997.1, on the reverse strand, counting down.
TGGACTATTCAAACTGAAATATTTCAGCTGAATTTTGTTTTTTCTCATCAAACTGATAAACTATGCCATGCTAACCCCTACTAATATAGTATTCCCTCTTTTGAAATAGGCAAATGCAGGATAAAATCAGTCTCAGTTATCTTAAACAAGGATGCTAAAGTTCTCCTCAAAATCAAAAAGATAAATATGCTAATGGTCCTCTCCACTGCCAAAGAATGTAAGTTGAACATTACTTCATCAAATATTCCTTCAAAAGAAAATTAATGATCTTAACCTAATGTAGGTTTCATATCTGAGTTGCACACAAACCCTCTTGGCGACCCAGTACAAGATCAAGATGATTCTTATTCCATTGAGATGACAACTAGCCAAGGGAAGATTGAGCTAAAATTTGATGACTACATCCGCTTCAAGAAATGGATTACAACCATAAACCATATGTTGATGCTGTCAGTAACATTCAGCAAACAAGGAGGAGTGTCTCTTCCATAATCTCAAATCTGTGACTGCAGTTTCCTTTTAATAGACATTGAGTGGCAATAATGAATATTGTGTTCAAACTATCCTTGATACATGTTTATTTATAATAAAGTTCAACAATACCAAATGGTCACAAGACTCACAAATCCATAGTAACTTATCCTCAACTATTCCTTGATCTTGCAATATATGTCTGTATGATTACCTCATGTCAGTTCTCAGAATGGCTTTTACACTTTGTAATAGCAAAGAGTACAGGACCTTTAGCTTGAATACCGGAAGCTAAACTCTTGAACAGTGTCTCCTGTTTTCGAATTTTTGTCAAGAATTGGAGTTTCTCTTCAAAATCCCAACCCGAGGCCTACAATCCAGCTGCAGATGTACCCCATGTCTCAAGAAAACGAAGGTTCTCATCAGACCCACTTCTATGATCAAGCAATTACCAAAACTACCCGAATATTCAAACAAACAGTAATGGAACATAGATCCATTCAATTAAAAAAAAAGAGTCAAAGACGATTTTTTCCCCCCATTGTCTTAGTAGGTTACCTGTGTTCTCCACTTCGCGAATCCGCTTCCGGTTCTCGCTCACGGGAGCGAAGACGGCAGCATAACGGAGCAGGAGAAGGAATGCAAAGGCGATCTCGGAGCTGTCCTCGAGATAGATCAATGAGATTCCAGGTGCCGTCGTCTTCCTATGCTACCAAGCATATATAATCATGTTAAGGACCCTTTTGCCGTCGTCTTCCTATGCTACCTCAGTCTTCTCAGTTTCACGAGTCCACACCGAGTCACACCATCGCCTCGCCGAGCCGAGCAATAAGGGGTTCGAGTTTGGATTCGGCTCGTTATCTCTAAATTGAAGCTCGGCTTGAGTTTGATCCGAATTTTAATTCTTAAGTTCGGATTTAACTCATAACATTAAATAGCTCAAGTTAGGCTCGAACTGGATTAGAAAAAAAAATTCGTTTGAAAATTAAACGAGCTTAGTTCGAATTCGTTGAAAATAATTAATTATAATAATTATTAATATATTATTATATTTATCATTTACGTGATATTTAATTATATATATAATAAGATAAACATATCTCTTAACTATGGGTATAAATGAATGGAATCTTTCGAGTTTTTTAAGCCGACTCAATAAATATTTAATTCGTATTTAAATTTATCAAATTTGAGTCGAATTTAAATATATTTGAATTTTTTTTAGCCGAATTCAAGTCCAAATTAGTTAGTTCAATAGTTCGTAAGCCTTAATATTTTTATTAATATAATATAATTATATATTAAATAAATAAATTTTGAGTCTTTCAAATACTTATTTTTAAGCAATAATTCAAATAGCTCATGAGCATGTTTAAATCTTTCAATCTGAACTCGAACCCGAGCTCTAATTCAAGTTGAATCCAAGCTAAAATTTTTAAAGTTTTCGGCCTTTGAATCGAGCTTGAACTCGAACTGAATATAACTAATTTAAGCTGAATTTGAGTGTTAGATTTTTTTTTTCATATTCGGCTCGATTCGATTCGTTTATATTTCTATTTTTAACGAACATATTCACGCGCGACCCTCTTAACGAATACGTTCGTGAACTTTTAACGAATATATTTACGAGCTTACGAACTAAATATTGTTAAGCTTGAACTCGGCTCAATAATATTTTCAAACTCAAAATCATGTTTGAGCTCAGCTCGTTATCTTAATCGAACGAACCTTTTTTTATGTCGAGACCCGAATAGTTCATAAACGGTTTGGCTCATTTATATCTCTATCGGCGATATCACTCACTCCTAGATCTATTAATACTATCAACTGCGCCCAACTTGTAAGGTAGAATTGTTAAATAGGCTGAATCACAGTAGGACAGGTTGGTCGGGTTAGCCATTTAGCGGGTCAGCCCATTGTAAAATCTCAACTCAATCTATTTAGATGGATAAATCTGCTAGATCCAATTTAAATTGGCGGCTTTGGGAGCTGATAATTGGCAAAATAAGCAAGGACAGTGGAGGATTTCCGAGTCATTTTGGTCTGTTCTAGGCCTGTATACAGCCTAATATATTTTGTTGGAGGTTTAGCACGTACCTGAAAAAAAAAAAAGGTAACATTGGGTGATCGGTCTATAGAATTCTACTTGTCCGAGAGAGTAAGTCAGAAAGTGCTCATAATGATCAGTTCAAAAATTTAGCATCTTATGATTACGTATCTGATTTGGAAGAAAAATTCATATAAATGTATCGTATCTGATTTGGAAGAAAAATTCATATAAATGTATCGTATTTTGGGGTCGACCCGTAAATATCTCGATAATAATTTAACATACTTCCACTGCACCGTAGTCTGGGAGCATGGTTAACCCGGTGGCAAAAGGCGAATACGTTTGCCCTCGCCAACATGTCACAGGACCAATACAGAGGAGGTAAATCATAGACGGCTACAGTACCTTTGGAATAATGACTAACACATAATAGAGACATTTACTTCGGCTTGCCGAGATTCGAACCCCAGACCTCATGATAACAACACTTATACGTTAATCACTAGACCGCCCCAAAGGATATACCAATGAAATTAGGGAGCATGGTTAACACGGTGGCAAAAAGCGAATACGCTCGTCCCCAGCGCCCCCCATCAACCCGTCCCAGGGTCAACACGAAAGAGATAAATCACGGGCTACTATTAGCCTTTGGAATAGTGACTATCACATAAGGGAGGTATTTACCTCGACTTTGTCGAAATTCGAGAGAGCATGATTAACACGCTGGCAAAAGGCAAATATGCTCGCCCACAGTGCCCCCACTAACCCGTCACAGGGTCAACACGAAGGAGGTAAATCATGGGCGGCTACTAGCCTTTGGAATAATGACTAGCACATAAGGGAGACATTTACCTCAACTTTGCCGAGATTCGAACCCCAGACCTCATGATAGCAACACCTCATGCGCTAGTCACTAGACTCATCCAAGGAGACATTGCATATCACCTAGTGCAGCTTTGGTTAATGGATATCATGTGTGATCTTACCCTAAATCAATATCCTACTCAAATGGAGATTATGAATAACAAGAATCAACTTTTCCTATTAAAAATATTTCAAAATGCATTTAATTCTTGTGTTTGTTTATTTTGTAGACTAATTTGACTTATATGATCCATCTAGGTTAAATATTTTTTTTTGGGTTACATTTGGTTAACACGTACCAAGTATTTGTTTGCCGAGTCCGGGAGCATGATCAACACGGTGGTAAAAAAGGTGAATACGTTCGTCTTCAATACCTCTGTCAATTCGTCCCAAGATCAATAATTCAATATAGAGGAGGTAAATCACGAGTGACTACTAACCTTTGGAATAGTGACTAGCATATAAAAAAAAAGTAGATCCGTTACCTTAGCGACTTTATCGAAATTTGAACCTTAAACCTCATGATGATAACATTTCATGTGCTACGGGAGCATGGTTAACATTTTTTGTGGCAAGTATTTGTTGCATTTGGTTAGAGATGATAATTTAATCTCCCCCGTTCAAACAATTTACGGAGGCTAAAACAAATCATTCATCCCCACCAATTGACAGTATATGCGTCGATATTTACTATATATAATAGATTTTGTGGTCCATTTCATACGAAAATCTCTTGCTGGCTGATCTCTCCCGTACATGCGTATTACTCTTTTTCAAAGTATATGGGGAGCCGCTAATGTCAGGATTATCACTGCTAAAACAAATAATTCGAGTACAAATAATTCATTTATTTGCTTATAGGGTTGATTACGTGCGCAGTGTGTATTGATTAGTATTTCTTTTGTCTCACTTTGCTTATCCTACTATTCTGCTCTGAATATGTAGTGTATTTTTATATTTGATTGTCTCGTCTTCAATTTGCATTTATGAGAAGTGGAACAAAAGAGTTTGCACGATCCTCTCCATCCCTCCTTTCTTGATCTAGTGGCTGCACCGTCCCGAGCTATGGTACAATATAAGAGTGTTAAATTATTATCTAAATATTCATAGTTTGATTTTTTATTATAATATATTTATAATAATTTTTCCTCTAAATAAGACTCGTAATCATAAGATATTAGACTTCTGAGTCGGTACAGCGGAAAAATGTTAAATTGTCATTCATACATTCACAATTTAATTTTCAGTTACAATATATTTATAGAAATTTTTTATAATTGTGAGATGTTGGACTTCTGAATTATATACTGTGAACATTTTTTGATTTATCTTAACCATTGATGAAAATTTTTTACAAAATCAAATCAATCATCTCATATTATCTTATTCATCAATATTTTTTTATATACGGTCTGCACCACTTTAAAACTCTACCCCACTCGACCTAGTACTGCATTGTTATATCCCTTGAGATAAAAAAAAATATTGTCATTGTGAAGAGGATGCAATTAAGTTTTATTTGAGGTGACTAGTTCTTCCTAAATTTCTTTCACCGTCAATTCCACACTAATGTGAAAAAAATAAATCAGGATGGTCAAACGCTCTTCCTAAGTGGAGTGATTTTATTCCCTCCCCATGACTTTGATGTAATTGTCGTGCCTTACTTTATCTATCAAGGGACATGTAGTCTGCTGAGTTAAAAATCTTCTTAATTATCTGTCAACCATCAACGAGTGTAACCGTTTTTCTACATGAATACAAAGGATGGAGCGGATACCATGAAAAAAAAAGTACTTGAAAAATGGGGAGAAAAATTTTCCTTGAATTCCTCATCCTCATCCTCATCCTCATCCTCATGGTGATAAAAAAATGAATATACTCACCTCCAACATCCTTATCAATCCATCTTAAGGCCACCACGGAGGATGAGGATCCTCATCCTCATGATGTAATATGAAAAGTCTTTTCCCTGATAATTAGTTATGCAGTTTTCCAACAAATTCACATATCGTATGATATATATTAAATATATAACTTAGTTGTTATATAACTCATATAAATTTATTTTTTAAAGTTAATATTAGGTATTAAATTATTTAAATGGACTAATTCTAAAAATAATCGATCCTATAAAAATTTTTATTGACTATCGGTATAAATTAGAAGATGATCATAAAAATCATCCAATCAGTTGATATTGAAGGGAAAATTTCCTACTATAAATAATAAATTGTAGTTGAGAGTCAAATCAAAAAATATTTTAATTATCGGTATCCGAACGTTACATCATTGTCCTCACATAAATTTCTTATAAGGGCATCTGTAATGAGAATTTATAACATTACGTTTATACTATAAAATTGTTATTATAAATCTCACCCTTATTATACACGTGAGAATCGGCTCTAATAAATTTGGACCCCTCTAATTACCTACCAAAAAGATAAAATTAAAAAAATAATATTAAAAGATTATGAAATATGAATTTGAACTAACTATTCAAGGTTCTAATTATATACTCATAATATATAATACTAAAAAAAAAATTTAGACTTTTTTAAATTATGAGCTCAGGGTCATCATCCAATGTCGCCCTCCTCCAGTACCGGCCCTGGGTCGGCCTGCACGAGATTTATAATTTTCTCAATAAACTGATCTCAAAATTTTTGAGATTGGATTTATACTTTTCCGAAAACAAACTGTACATGAATTTATGCTCTCTCTTTTGACACGCACACCAGCAGATAGCAAGAGGCCTTTGTTGTCCTATTTAATATTTTTTAAATTTTTATTTATTTATATTTTTGTTAAATATTTTTTTATTTTTATCGAATTATTTTTTTACATAAATAAATGTATAAAATTTAAAATATTAATATACTTATAAATAATAAATTATAATATTAATTAATATTATATATAGTAAATAAAATTATAAATAAAGGTAAGTGAAAAATATAAATAAAAATAAATAAATTAATCGTGGATCAGTAATTAGTGTATAAGATATTATCATAAATGTGTTAGTCACTATTCTAAAAACGTGGAGGTGATTTACCTCCCCCATTCCTAGGAGCTTGGCTTGATTTTCATTCAATTATATTGGTAGCTATTATACGAGTTATTTTATCTGACCGTTGATCCTCAGGTCTCACTTTGAACGGATCCGATCGGGAGCCGTGGAGCCTGTTCTATAAAAGGCGTGAGACGGTGTTTTTTCCCTTTGACCTTTAAGTCGTCTCGCTATCGGACTCCTCTCCTTCACATCTCGATCTTCGTATCGGTTAGGGTTTCGCCATCGGCGATCGGAATGGACGCTTTGGACTCCGTGGTCGATCCCCTGAGAGAGTTCGCCAAGGACAGCGTACGCCTTGTCAAACGCTGCCACAAGCCCGACCGCAAGGGTCAGTTCGCCTATCTATTTTTCGCTCGGTTCGGTTGATTCTGTGTTCGCTTCCTCGGATCGGTGTGTTGTTATCGAAATTTTGATGTGCTTTATTTGGATTCTTATGGATCTACACGGATCGTTGTCGCAGAGTTCACCAAGGTTGCTGTCCGCACTGCGATTGGCTTCGTGGTAATGGGGTTCGTCGGGTTCTTCGTCAAGTTAATATTTATCCCGATCAACAACATCATCGTCGGTTCTGGTTAGGTAATTACTCAGATAAGGAATTTATGCTTCTTATTCTTTTGATTTCGTAGGCTTTGAACTCAGAAAGTTTCATTTTCCCACGAAGTTATCTTATCTGATCGTCGTGCGTTTATGTACTATTATCTTTTTAGCATTGATCCATTATATTCCGATTAACAACTTCAATATTGGGTTTAGTTGGGTAATCTATAGATCAGAGGAAGTTGTGCTTTTGATGCATTTGATTTTCGAAATGATTGTTCTGATGCAGAATGCACGATTTTGTAGGTTTGTAGTTTGAACTAGAAAGTTTTTTTTCTCCTTAGCAGCTCGTCGGTTTTCTTTACGTATGCTGTTATTTTGTTATTGTTGTTGGACTACTTGTTTCCTTGTTTCGCTTGACGATTGCAGACACAATATATTTAGCTAGAAGACATCAAAAAATCTGATTAGTAATGTGTAAATTATGCTGCTAATTTGAACGTGTTATGAACCTGCTTCTTGCTATACATATTGCATTTGTGAGAATGATTGTGTTTAGAATTTGCTGATACATTAAATACACTAGAAGATAGTTCATGATTTTTGCTTTATGTGAACTCTTATCTATTATGCTTGAGAAGGATTTATTTTTACTAAAATGTTTGATTACGAACAAAGCTTGCATGTTTAGTATCTGTTTAGTCAAAATTGGCACATCCTTTCAAAAAAAAAAAAAAAAAAGAGTATGTATTTATGAGCCACTCAGTCAGTTTCTACATCCTTTGGATGACACACTTCCTTAATTCATGCTAAGATGACATGAAATGTAATTTGTGGTACTGTGCAAGAAGTTTTGCCTTGACAATATTTGTAACCAGGATGAGTCCATACATTTAAGAAGTACAAATTAATAATGTTTGAGCTGGTTGGTTAGAATTTAAAGTTTTTATGAGTGAAATTGTGTTCATTTAAGAATTGTATTAACATATGAGATGATACATAACAAGAACAAGAGAAAACATAAACTGGTACTACTACTGATACAGTTTTGAAACTGACAAGCATATAAACTGAAACTAAATTGCACAAGTAAAAACATTAAAAAAAAGACTTTAGGCACCAAAGAATACTCAGTCTTCAAAAGACTGGTTTGAAGATTTCTGCACAGCCCCCAACTTTAGCTTTGCATAGACAAGATAGCCATGAAACCAAACTTCATTAAACACCAAACTATTCAATGATACCACCCCTTTCACCTTCTTCAGGTAGACATCTGAGAAGGCTTCTCCTACTTGGAAAGCTAACCACGACTAGCCATGAAATCAAACTTCATTAAACACTAAACTATTCAATGATACCACCACTTTCACCTTCTTCAGGTAGACATCTGAGAAGGCTTCTCCTACTTGGAAAGCTAACCACGACTAGCAGCATAATAAAATAAGCCATCCAATCTATTTACTAAGGAATGTAAACCCTATCAATCCCAGTAGAATGCTCCAGTAAACATTATATCTGAGTCAAACGACCTCCAATTCCTGTTACTTAGATCCAGCTGGTGAATTATGAGACTCAACTTAGAAACACACCTCAAGTAGAGAGCTTGGTGATATGTGTTCACCTGAACAGCCCATACATGAAGCAATTGAAGCCACTCGTGCATTAAGTATACAACTCTGTTTGTGAAGCCTTTATGAAAGATAAGTCCACATTGGTTCGATCCATATACATTCTTGCATGCATTGAAAAGTTTTAGAGAATTTTGGTTATTTTCTTTCCCTATTCTCCATTGGTAGTTGATCTTTATTCATATAAGTTGACTTTACATCTTGCAATTCTCCCTGATGGAGTTGTCTGTTTTGATCTGATCTCATCCTTTTTCCTGTTTCCCTTTTTTGTTGATATATAGCATATATAAGCTTGCTTCTCTTACTTTACTACATTTGCATTAGTGACTGTAAACCTTCTGTTCCATTTGTTTTTTGCTTTCATCACATGGTTCCTTAACTAGAAAGCTAATAATGAGATTTTTCAATAAAGGATAAACTTTCTCCCTTCTTTAGTGATATATGTATCATATCTAAGCTTGCTTCACTTACTGCACTTGCATTAGTGAATGTTAACCTTCTCTTCCAGTTATTTTTTGCTTTCTTCTGCTTCGTCTACATATGGACACATGGTTTGTCAAATAGTGAGTTAATGGAATTGCTCTGGCTTTAACTTTAAATCTTTTAATTAGCTGGTTGGCTTCAAATGTAAACTTATAGTAATTAAAGAGTCAATTGAATTAACAATTTACATAGAAATTGTTGGTATTGGTTTTGCTTATCAACTTTTTTGTTAAAACTACTATTTAATTCAGATTTCCATGTGTTAGTTACGGATGTCAAGCTGTCTTCCCCAAGAAAATCACAAAACAAAGCTGATCTTCACATCTTCCTTGTTTCAGGTCCCCATGATTTACCTAGCCTTTGAGATAAAACAGACATGAAATGGAATTGCAAGTCATATCTAGGCTGCTGACAATCTTGTTTGCTGCTTCATTGTTCGGCCATCACTTTCCGTTTGTTATAAAAGTTTAATCTTTGTTTTGTTGCTGCTTATCACTGATTTTCCTTTTTCTATTGGATTAGTTTTGTTTTTATTTGTACATTAAAATTTAAATATCTGAGATCTCTAATGCGATTTTCTGGCAACTCATTAGAGCGTGGGCACTGTATCTCTGATTGTGCTCTTCTTGATAGGGTACATACCTGCGGTGTTTATACGTGTATCTTAATACTGCGTACGGTTTTAAATAGTTCATGTCAGCTCAAGCAAGTTGGTTTTAGAGGTGGATACGTTCTCCATAGCTGACAATTTGATTTTGGCACCAGAAAATTTAACTAATCAATTCATTTTTGCTTAAGCAATTTGGTTTGAGAATTAAGTGCTTAGTTGATATTGGAATTAGTGCTTTAAATAGTTGTAGGGAAATTTTAAATGAATGATACAGTGATGAATGAAAAATGTCCAGGCATGTCTGTTAAGAATCAAATAACAAAGAAACATGAAATCGTTATAGTAAATAAAAAAATGAAGAGCAAATACCAAATCCAAGTTTTAAGAAAATGCGACAATTTACTAAACATATTAAGTTTTAGAATATCCAAATGAGTTTTAAAGTAGGTTTTAAAATTATTTTATCACGTATTCATTTTTCATTTAACGTCAATTGATTGTTGATGAAAAATTATATCAAATGTTTCTTATTCAATATAAGTGTTACGACGGTTATTTTCACTAAAGGACATTACAAATGATTTCCTAGACCTCTCTTTTATTGGATAATATTAAATATTTGATTTTCTAAATAGCATAGATCAATTAGTTGGTTTCGTTCAAAGTGCTTCAAAGTTTTCACTTTTTAAAGATTCTAACTTTTAACCAGTTGCCGCAACTTAAATAAACCATTTGCATGTGACTAGCACGGTAGTAACGCGCCTCTTGTTTTTGTTCCTCAAAGGCAACTCAAACAGTAGCCATCTATCTGAGGGCGCTAAACAATGACAGTTGCTGTCCAAATCTGTTGAATTAGGGAGCTAAGGAAGTTTGGAGCTAGCAAAGGCAGTTGATGGTCAAATCAAATCAAGTAGAGAGCTAAAAACAAAGGTTGAGCTTGGGTGTTTAAAGCTGCTACTTGGATTATAGGATATGACACTGTGACCTTGATGCTTCCCTTCAATCCCATGTACGTGGGTAAATGGCATTCAACATACACGAGGCTGCCACAAAACACAATTCAATGTGAGGCTACTCATATCATTTAATTACGATGTGATGTATCGCTCTTTGTTTGTTCACCACTTTTTTTGGAGAGAGCAGTTTTATCGCTGTTTTGCCAGCCGCTGCTTTCAAGTATGTCGATTGCTTCGTCACCTATAGCTGGAAGACTGAAGGAGAGTTGAAGGTGTTGTAGGTTCGATAGAACACGCACGATTCAAGTTGGTAGGGACACCCCCAATGGGCTCATGCTCCACTGATAATTTTGGATCAAAATCTCTTAATTTTCAAATTGAAAATTGTAGAAATCCTCAACTCATTGTAAATTACATGAGATTCAATAATTGACTTAAATCTTCCTTCGCGTGCAGAGGAATCAAAGCTACATTTTGTGTTATAATTATTTGCACCCGATTTCACAGGGTCTGCAATTCAAGTTAATGTCGGTAGTCCAATTATGATTTGAACAAACAAAATCTTAGTTGAATTATAATTATTCAGTAGAGACCTGTTTGATTTTTTTTTTTTTCTATTTCATGTCCATGGAATCCAATCATTCCAACTCATTATGCTTCAATGAAACCGTCGGTGGCTGAGTGATGTGGGGCAGTGACAACCTCCTTCCCTCTCGTGCATCCATTCGCACATGGCCATGGCCCCGGTAACAGAGTTGCTTGGCCTCAAGGACTCCAAAGGTTAATGGTACATGCGAATTAACCTGTCTAATTGTATAACTATTACAACGATCACAGATAGCACACATGAAAATCATGATTATACATTAAAAAATTATAAAATCTAATTAGTCCATTTGAACTTAAAAAATAAGTATTCTGGGCGGGATAGATCTGATCCCATTCTATAACAAGACCAGATGGAAATCGAAATATAAGTGTTTTTTCTTGTCAGGTCCGGCGGTCCAATTTGATTTTGATAGCCATGATTGGAATGGTCTACATGTATGATAATATTCTCTTTTTTGTGATAGCGTAGTGTGGTGGCCTTGAGGTTTCTGTTTCGGTTTAGGAAGGGCCCTTCGATCTTCTATCATTACTAATTGTTTGATGGTGGATGAAATACATTTTGAAACTGCAATGGGAATGGTTATAAAGTTACTAGTCTAAAGCCCTGACATATTGTTTTAATTATGTTAATCAGATGGAATATCTATTATTATTCAACACAACTCTCATCTCCAATGCTGCTCCTGCCGACAGTTTATTAAAAAAGACCACACCGACCAAGGCCCAAGTCGACTGTCGTCGTCATTAAAAATTAGGTCACCCAAATGATAATTAAAAGAAAGAAAGAAAGAAAGAAAGGTAGAAAGTGGAGCATTCAGTGAGGCAGGCAATTAATAAAACCAATAAAGCTTCTCTGTTTTTCCAACTGTGTAATAATAATTAACTGAATCAATGCAAACTATACATAGCTTTTTTACACATGACCTTTGAAGCGATGGTCTTATTGTTTGAGAGGACAAAGAGATGCAATGAAGCTCTCTAGTATCACTTGTCTGAGTTAAAGTAGAAAAAAAAATCCAATCTGAACATGACTGTCCTTTCTTCAGTGCAATGTCAGCTCATTTGCTCCCCGATGAGATCGAGACCCACTACGAGGAACGAGACGCCCTGGAAGAGCAAGAAGTAGAAGTGAACCCCCTGAGCCGACAGCAGACTCCGAACGGCCGCAGTGAGGAGGAGGAACGAAAGGGCCAGCTCCTTTTTGTAGATCTTGTTGGCCTTTACGTGTTGTAGTTTGCTTATTTTGCTTACAGCCGCAGCAGGTAGGAGGTCGGATTCTGATGACCGGCCGACCTTTTTGGTGACGACCCATTCGTATGAACTCCCGAGTTGGAATAGTCCCGAGACCATGGCATTGAATTTGGTCACCGACATGGTGTTTTCGAAGAGAAGGTAAGGCACGATGAAGGGGGACGATCGCAACGCCGGAAGAATGTTGAGGAAAGACATTACGATGGGCACGTAGCAGATGACCCAAACAGGCAGTTGGGCCTCCGGGACGAACATGGACAGTGGAAGAATTACACAAAACAATGTAAATGAATAGAAAGGAAGAACTAACTTCCTTAATAGAAAGAATAGAAGAATCAAGTTTGCCTTCTTCCACGTTGAAATCTGCAATCAAGCCACAAACTTCAGTCGAACATGGATGAATATGTATGTTAGCTTTATTAATTACTACCTTGGAAGCTATGATAGCCGGAAAACATATCCGGAATAGATGCATCGGTCCGGAGTGCCACCGATGCTGCTGCTTCCGGTACGCCTCGAAAGATTCAGGGACTTCGCATAACACCTAGCTCGTTGCATACAGATCAGTAATATTGTGCAGGAAAGGCAAAGAATATATATATATAGACTTGAATTCAGCTAGACTCGAACCTTTACATCATTTAAGAAGACGAACTTCCAACCATGGAGGTGAGCGCGAACAGCAATGTCCATGTCCTCCACGGTCGTTCTCTCAAGCCATCCTCCCGAATCCTCCAGCGCCCTGATTCTCCATACGCCCGCCGTCCCGTTAAATCCGAAGAAGTTCAAGAAGACGCCGTTGACCTGTTGCTCGACTTCGAAGTGAAAGGCGAGATTGATATTTTGAAGGCGAGTCAATAGATTCTCGTTGGTGTTTACGAAGCTCCATCTCGCCTGGACCAGTCCCAGCTCAGGATTCCCCTGCACGACAAAATCCATGTAGAAAAGATCAACTTCCTTCCGAGCAATATTGTAGGTAGACGAGTCGAATTGAATTCCCTTCCATACCATGAAGTGTGGAATGGTGAGCTTGAGGAAATCAGGATTGGGCTGGAAGTCAGCGTCAAATATCGCGACGAACTCATAGTCCTTCACGTATTCACAGCTCATAGCGGACTTGAGATTGCCGGCCTTGTAACCGGTCGTCGCCGACCGATGTCGGTACACTATGTTTACGCCTCTCCGACTCCATTTGGAAACCTCAGTGCTGATGAGTAGCTGGATGGCTCCATCATCAGAATCGTCGAGCACTTGAATCAGCAATCGATCTCTCGGCCAATCGATTTTGCAAACAGCAGAGATCGATTGCTCATACACCTGATTGCTACTAGTTATTCCCGTGCTCTCAATCGAACAAGAAGTAGAAGAAGAAGAAGAAGAAGAAGAAGAGATGTTTGTTTACCTCTCTCTCATTACGCATAGGAATTTGGACAAGAACCATAGGGTGGTACTTGTAGCCATCGTCTTCGGCCTTTGGTTTGATCTTTTTCAATCTGATCCAGAAGCAGCCAAAGCACAAGAAGAGCCTGTCCAGAGACTGTATGATGAACAAAACTATGCACATGTTTGACAGGATTTGGATTGGGTAAGCAATGTAGTTAATTCGGAAGGAAAGCCATGAGAGGTAGGCGGAGTGGATCCACCCCTGGATCTCGATCGCCTCCGGCAAATGCAATTCTGGCTGCCGGAAGTGCCACCGGTTCCAGTACGCAACGAGCTCGAACGCCAGTGCGGCCAGGGAGAAGAACAGGAGGCCCTTGATTAGCTTCAGCAGCAAATGGGGCTTTTCGGAAGCATCGTCAACGCGGCGATGGGAAACCAACCTTTTACCGATGGCTCCCGGCAGCGCCCACAGCAACGCTGCCGCCGAGGCAAGGCGGCCGGCGGCGTGGTGGGCCTTGAGGAGAAGCACCCAGGTGAACTGCTTAGCGTTCTTGCCGCGGCCCTTGTCCGTGGCGGGGAACGCTTCGTCGCCGGTGGCTGCGATCTCGAGAACGGAGTAGTTAGGATTCTCCATCGTCACCACCACCGGCGTGCCCTTCTGCTGCTGCCGCTTCTCCCTCGCCCACCACCTGGAAAACCCCGACCTTGAAGCCATTGCAGTCAGAAGCCTATCAAAGCTTCCAGATCAATCACCGAGCCAGGACTACAAAATCCGCCATCAAAAATCGATTTTTAAGCGGGAGATTCAAGCATTTCGGAGCAAATGCAGCAATTGAGACGCGAAGGAACAGCAGCAGCAGCAGCAGCAACAACAACAAAAGGGGCACGCAGCTGGGATTAGGGGGGTTCCTGACCTCCCTTGCTGGCTAATCTTCTAGGGAGGGGAAAGGTATCTGCTCTGCAGTTGTAAAGCTTGGAAGTTGAAAGCAAGTGGAGGAAGGAATCAATCAATGGCTAGGTCTTAAAACGACACTAAGGTTGGCTGCTTCGATCCACCATTCCCGAAACTTACCATGGTTGAAATTAATCTGAAGGAAGTCTCAACTCACGTTGCAGCAAAATCTTAACGCAAGGCAACAAGAATCTGTGGAGCTCCGGGAACTGACCAATGGAGGTTGAGATTAAACGCAGTAGAAGTAGGAAGTGGAGATTTACCAGGAGATGAGAGAAAAATGCAGGGTAACTTTTTGAATAAGCAAGATTTTTACAGTGGAAGAAGCAAGAACAAGGGTGGCGAATGCTTTTGGGAAGCAAAGGATCAGTACTATATCATTTTTGCTTTCTTTTATCATCTTTTCAACAATTCTTTCTCAGTAAGCGATCCATTTTGCAACAGGAGTATGATTCCGTGTAGCAATAACAATTAGCCTTCGCTCTGTTCTAACTTCTAAGTTTGAAAACACTGCACCATATTTTAGCCATCTAATAGATAATAGTCCTCCGTGATTCCACTTCCTTCATATTAATTTAGGGACGGATTGACGGGATGTTGAGATGAAGGAATCTATCTTTTATCAAATAAGTTGGAAAATATTGATATTATAATTTGATAAATCAATAAATTAGATTATGTTCGAATGTCAATTAAGGTTCAATTGGGTTAGGTAATTGTGATGGTCTGTTTTATTGCGGAAGGAGGGACGTCTTAATCATGGATACCGTTTTCACTAAACTAATCATCGTTAATTGACCTGACAAAACACTGCCCAATTCCAACCTGAAAAGAACAAAATAGTCTTCTAAAAAGACAAAAAAAAAAAGAAGTAAAATTAAATTAACAATATTGTCTCCATTTAATTGGCCAGTTGAGAGTAATATGAGCCTTAATAAGTTGCTAGTATTACGAAAAATTATCTAATGGAAACTTTAGTAACTGAGTGGGAACTTGATCAAGAAATTCTATATAAGATAATCATGCCAATTAGGACTTTTTAATTTGGATAATATTGATCGTGTTAATTCCTCGAATAAATAAAATACGATATTAAAAATAATTTTAAGAAATATAAATTATATTATTTAAAAATAATAATTTTATAAAAGGATCGATTTAAATTGTATCAGTCATATTTCAGATTAAATTAAATCTAATAATTAATTATTTATTACTAGGCAGAAGATTTTATAAATAAAATAAAATATAATTGTTTGATAAGCTAATAAAAAATCATACATTCATACGTACTTAACCTAATCTAATGATTTTATGGGCCTATGTCTAAACATAGTTGTTGGCTATTTATTAGTTCACTTAGTCAAATGAATTAAATAATCATTGATTAAGTAGGTTCATAACAGGTTAACAGCCAGTCTTCAGCTTCAAGCTGTTTAAACGTTAAAATTAGGGGTGCTTCTTTAGATGATATGGGAGTAGGGAATGTAAAAGGAATAGAAAATTAATATTTGGTTTGAGGAATTGATGATGAATCCTACAGATTTAATATCTAAATATGGGAATATGTCATTACTTATAAAAATGGGGAGAATGAAAATTCCTATCTTACTATGCGCGTATGGCCTGTGTAATTATATATACTTTCTTTTATATCCGTGGAGTCGACACTAGAGGGTCGCTAAGGTAGCGGATAATTGAATGGGGAGAATGAAAATCCCTCCATTCCCATTCCTTATTTCTATCATTCCCATTTTTATTCTCATTCCCTTCCGGGAACCTAGCACCCCCTTAATCTACCATTTGATGCAAGCACAACCCACGTTGAAGCTCAATATGAATCTCCAAACTTCAAACAAACATAACTTTTAACTCAAGACTCGGAATCAAGATCTGTCTATCGTCACATGTATAGAATTTGAAAATCTACGTTTATTATTAGTAAAACTATAACCGTCAAATTTTTAGCCCCAAATTCCACCATTTAAACCCTTTTTAGAATCTTTTTATTATTTTTAGTAATTTTTATTTTTTGGGTATTTAGGGTAATTTTTATATTACTAGTATTTTTTTAGAGAGAATTTGTCTTGATCCGCATCTTGATTTAAGTTAAGATCGTTAAGTTAATTACTTTCTTTTTGAATAAAAATCTATTTCCTTTCTTTACAAGATTAGAATTACAATATGTTAATTGTAATTTCTTTCCTTATTTGAGTCTTAGGTTGTGATCTATATAAGAGTCATGTTTAGATGTTGAGAAATAAACCCTCTAGTTTTAATAAAAAAATTTCTTTTTGGAGGTTCCTCTTCTTGTCTTTACCTCAATTTTTCCTCTTTTCGTCAGCCTATAAGATAATCTTTATCATATCCAGCATTAGTTGGTATCAGAGCCTGAAAAGATCATCAACAAATCCAATGGCGGGTCGTCCTAGTCACAGTGATGATCACAACAACAAGCAGGCTTCAGCAGAGGAAGTTGAGCACCGTGGTCATAGCGTCTAGGACATAATGATGATTGAGGATTTACATAAGTAAGTTACATATTTAACCCAACGTATAGCGACGCAAGATCTCGAAGATCATGAGATTTCAGATCGTGGATCTAAGGCTTCCTTCAAGAATTCATATCACCGGCAGGACTCTCCTCAGGAATGTCATGGACAAGAGGAGCTTGCTAGAGACTTCAAATTTCGGGATTTGTCCGAATTTTCTAGTTCGTTACAAGCAGAGAACTTCATTTACTGGATAAATGAAGTAGAGCGGATCTTTGATTATAAGCGAGTTTTAAATCGAATGAAAGTGAAGTTAATTGTCGTCAGACTCAAGGGGCGAGCATCAGTATGGTGGGAATAGATATGGCTCTCTTGGAACAAGAAAAGTAAATCCCAAATAACTGTCTGGGAAGATATAAAGGAAAATATGAAGCAACACTTCCTTTCCTTCGCTTACACCCAAACTCTGTTCCAACGACTTCACTCAATAAGACAAGGTGTGAGATCGGTCAATGAATATATAGAAGAGTTTTTCCAACTAGTGACCCATAATGACCTATCCGAGATTGAAGAGTAGTAGGTGGCATGTTACTTAGGGAGTTTACGTTTGGCCTTACATGATGCCATTAGTCTTCATTCACTCTCAACAGTGTCAGAATCCTTTCAGCATGCACTGGTGGATGAAAAGCAACAAAATAGGAAACCAGTAGGAAGAGGTGACCAGAACAACCAGCTAGCTCGCTCTCAAAATTCTCATCCTTCACAATAGTAGTCACCGCAGCAGCCATCGTAGCAACCACCGCAGCGATCCCACAAGTTTACTCTAAAGCCCCTGTCAGATATTATCAATGTGGTGAACAAGGGCATATGGCGCATGAATGCAGGAAGCCCTCTTCTACTAATTCAAAGGGTGAAAACTTGTTGATTGTGGAAGAAGTGATAGAAGCATCTGACGATGTAATTTATGGCAATGGTCATGAGACTTTGGTCATTTGTAAGAGTCTACTAACTCCCAAGGGTGATTTAAGGATGATTGGTTGAGAACTAATATTTTTCATATTACATGCACCATCACAGATAAAGTCTGTAAGATGATAATCAACAGCGATAGTTGTGAGAATATAATATCCGCCAAGGTTGTCCAGAAATTACAACTGAAGATAAACCATTATCCTAAACCCTATAAGTTATCTTGGCTGAATAAAGAAAGGGAGGTAACAGTAGACCAACGATGTCTCGTTTCCTTTTCAATTGACAAATATTTTGATAGTACTTGGTGTGATGTGGTGGTCATGGATGCATGTCATATATTGTTGGGGCAATCTTGGTAGTATAATCGCAGTGATGTTATGATGGACGGAAGAATACCTATACCCTTAATGTCAAAGGAAAAAAATTGTGTTGGCGCCACGGCGGGAAGGAACTACTCCAATTTCGATAGCTAAAAATACTAATTTACTTTCTATATCTAGGTTTTTAGATGAAGTGAAGCAAGGAATTGTGTATGCTTTGCTACCATGCCAAAGCATTACTCCGACCATGGACATTGAGTTACTAACCGAAGTACAATAGCTGCTAGCAGATTTTGATGAGTTGATGCCGGAGGATCTTCTTCCTTCTGGGCTATCGCCCATGCAAGATATCCAACATCAGATTGGCATTGTTCCGGGGTTGAACTTACCTAATTAGCCAGCTTATCGCCATAGCCCTAAGGAAGCAGAAGAATTGTAATATCACATGGTGGAGTTGCTAGAAAAGGAATACATTCGAAAGAACATGAGCTTCTATGCAATTCTTGCCCTACTAGTACCAAAGAAGGATGACTCATGGTGTATGTGTGTCGATAGCAAAACCATCAACAAGATTACAGTAAAGTAGAAGTTTCCAATTTCTCACTTGGATGACATGTTGAATCAGCTATCTATTTTTAAGGTCTTCTAAAAAATTAACCTTAAAAGCGGATATTACTAAATCAGAATAAGGCCTGGTGATGAATGGAAGACGACATTCAAGACACAGCTTGTACTATATGAGTGGATGGTCATGCCTTTTGGACTGTCCAATGCGCTCAGTACCTTCATGAGGTTTATCATTAGATTTTACGACCCTTTATGGGAAAGTCTGTGGTGGTATAATTTGACAACATCCTCCTTTACAGTCCGACATGGGCATTACACTTCGATCATCTTCGTGTTGTCTTTGAAAAGCTAAAATTTTTTTTCAAATATGTCGAAGTTAAGAATTGAACCGTGGGTGCTTATATGATAATTGGGCGTCCTACACCATAACCGTGGGTGCTTACATTAAATTTCTAATAATTTCTAATGCAGATAAAGCCACATAAGGGCTGGGTTATAGCCCAGTACAACCCTCACATGGCTCCGTCTCTGAATTTATTCAATAATGACACTCTCATTCGACATTTTAATTATCTCGTAAGGGACCCAATTATACACACACACACATGCACACGCGCGCGCACACGCGTGCGCGTGCACATACCCACACAACATGCATGGGCGACACGCGTAGGCGCCTCTTATGCGCGGAGGTTCCTCTAATGATCCAAGACTTATAAGGATATGTAAGGGATTAATATGTTGCACGACTTGTAAGGGACTATGCGTGATTTATATTTTTTAAAATTTTTCTACTATAGCTGTGATGGATGTTAAATCTATATTTTTCATCAGCAACTAGGTTCCACACTGATGATTAGTCCAGGTAGATTACAGTCAGTCAATATTAACCCAGGTAGATTTTATTTTCTTGCTCTGCAAAACACACGCGTGTGCGCGTGCACATAAATGTTACCCTAGGCGGCAATAATGGGCGATGGTCGTGGGCGGCACTCACATCGATGGAAATTGATGATTTTTTTTTATTTTTTTGTTTATTTTTTTAAGCTCCCGATTATGCCAACAAGCTTTTGAGTTTGAGATTTAGGAGTTGGGTCATAGTATTAAGCAAAAAAAAAAAAATTCAAATTGAATTTTTTTTGTATGCACGGGATGTGTAATAGGGGTCACAATTCGGCTCGGGTTGGGATTGGCAGGTTCGGGTTAGTGGGTTGACAGGTTAGAACATCAAAATCTGAACCCGTCCTAATTAATATTTCAAATCAAATTGTTCAACCCGAACTTGACTCGTTTATCTGTATTTGACTTGAACCCGATCTGAAATAACCCACAACCCGAATCTAACCCAAACCTGACCCGATCCGAAATGACCCATTTATAAAAATATGTTTATCTTAACCCGAATATGATCCTAAAAGACCTATTTTATTAAAATATGTTTATTTTTAACCCGAACTGAACTAGAATCTGACTCAAACCTGACCCAAAAATATTTATAAATAAGTTTGTGGGTTGTAAATGTGTTATTTCAAATTAATCTAAACCTAACCCGTTTATTAATTGTACCAATCAGGTTGACCTGAACCCGATCTAAACCCAATAAGACCTGACCCTAACTTGATTTTTTTTCCTATTCAGTTCGGGTCGTGTTTTCGTATCAAGTCAGAAATTGCCACCCCTAGTGTGCAGGATAAGTTGTACGGGATATCAAAACTCTACATATGTAAACATTACCCTGGCGACAACAGTGGGTGATGGTCATGGGTGGCACTCACAACAACAGAAATCGATGTTTTTTTTTCATTTTTTTAAGCTCTTGGTTATGCTAATAAGCTTTTAACTTTAGGGTTTAGGGATTATGTTATAGTATTAAGTACAAAAAAAATTCAAATAAAAAAAAAAATTTTGGTGTGCAGGGGATGTGCAGAGTATCAAAACTCTACATTCGTAGATGTTACCCTTGGAGGCAACAATGGGCGACGGTCATGAGCAGCACTCACAACAGTGGAAATCGATAATTTTTTTATTTATTTTGTTTTTTAAGCTCTTGATTTTAGTTATATAGAATTTAAGAGTTAGCATTGCCCTTAGATACATACTACTTAATCATAAAAACAGACAAATGGGGGGGGGGGGGGGGGGGGCTCTATTTAGTAAAAGATCAAAATATGATCCCAAGACTTCAGAGTCTCTTTGTCGTTATGCCTCTGGCAAATATAAAGAAAAAGTTCGTCTGACCTCTTTAGATTAAGAACTTCTAGTAGTAATTTACTGTCTCGAGGCCTTTATATTATTTATTTGCAACAAGCTAGAAATCACACTTAGAACAGATTGTGAGGTTATAGTCAAATATAGTCAACAATTAAAGGATGTTAGGAAAGACCTTGGTTCTAAATGATCAATCAAATTCTTAGATATTATTCTTAACAGAGGCCCTAAAATCCATTGGGAATATATTAAAAGTAGTAATTATTGGCGCAGCAGAGCCGGCAAAAGGAGGTAATTGCCTGAAAAAGAAAATAACACCTTTCTCGCTCTTTCAACTCTAATTAAAAGCAACAATGATGATAAATTAAAATAACGACTAGAAAGAAGAAGTACAAGGTTTACTTGATTATAATCTAGATAGTTGTTAATCTAAGGTAAATGAAAGCGCAATAAAAATCCCTTTTATTGAAGGCGGAGAAGCCTCTTACACTCGTTGAAAGGCTCAGACAATTGCTAGGAAATGATTACAAGAGTTGATATGGATTTCCTAGGTCCAGGGGTCTTTTTATAGCCCATGAAAAATCTTATCCGTGCCTTGAGGGTGCCTTCCATAGAGCTGGAAGGCGCCTCCAGCGAGGCACCAGTGCCAAGATTACATGCTTGAACTTACACCGCCAAAACTCATCCTTAGACTTTCCTCCTTTGCCAAGATGATTCTTGGACTTTCCTTGTTGTACATGTATCCTGCACACTCACAATGCATATCAAATATAATAATAAACCTAACTTAAACCTTTGTCCAAACATCAAAACCTAGGGTACCCAGATTGCTCCAATAATCTCTCCCTTTTTGATGTTTGACAATCCGTTTAAGTTAGGAAAACAATATAACAATAATAATGCAAATAAACATGCAATCTACACATGCATAAATCATGGAACCTAATCCTAGGCTCCCCCTTCACCTAAGCTCCCCCGCAAAAGATAAACTTCTCCCCCTTTGCAAATAAATGAGCAATTGCTCCCCCTTCACCTAATCTACCCCTTGAGTTAGGATTTCTTGCAAAGGTAAGTAGGATTCCCTCTTAAACCTAAACTTCTCTCCCTCTGCCATACATCAAAAAGAGTTCCAACAATATCCCAATTATTGAACTCTTTGACCTCTAATGACCATAAACATCATGTATTAATCTCCCAAAAGATTACATACATGTTCACCACTCTTTTGGCCATTTTCTAATGCTGAAAAATATTTTTAGACCATATCAGTCGATTGCCATAAGTCCTAGTCGACTGTCATCGTCAAAATGAGCTTACAGAGACATTCTGTGCTCAAAATTACTGTTACCAGTCGACTGGTAACTGTACCAGTCGACTGATACTCTATTCTGCATAAATCAACCTTTCTGACTCAACTTCATAAATGCGCCAAAAATTTCACAGACCTTCAAAAAATCCAAAATTTTGTGGAGAAGTCTATTTTATTCATGTCTACTTGAAAAATATATATATATATAAATATATTTATAACAGATCCCGAGATTGATATAAAATTCAAAATTAGCTAAATAGTTCAATTGAACCTTGACCCAAAGTCTTAGTTTTAGCTTCCTCTTGATGTATCTGCCTATACTAAACCATAATGAATCTCTTACATTAGTTTATATGACAAAAACTAATTTTCATACAATTGAACCCAATTCATATTTTCATGAATGAAACTTAACCTAATAGTGTCAACCAACTACAATAGAGACTCAAATCCATCTCTAATCCCTTTGGCACATATTGGTTCACTTGAGATCATTTATCATATGTCCCAAATACTCTTTGAGCTCCCCCTTAAGCTCTTAATCTTATCCACTTCCCTAGATGACTCATTTACTATGGCTAGGCAACTTCGGTGTACCTCGGGTGATACTTGGCTTACAAAACTCACCTTCTTAACTTTAGACACCTTGTCTTTGGTTAGTTTCTTCCTGTCCTTCACCTTGGACACCTCATCCTTGCCATAATTATATGCCACCCTAGCATATTCCTTCTTATTGGCCTTGGATGACTCTCCCTTGTCCTTCATCACACCTCCCTTACCAATGTCATGTGCTACTTTAGCACTTAACCTCCTTTTGGTCATGGAGGGACCTAATTTGATATTTTTGGATCTTTGACCACCCAAATATATGTCAAGTCCTTTAGGTCTAATAATGAACCTCTCTAGGACTTTCTTCATTTCCTCAAGATTTGCCTTCAAGACTTGATTTTTCAACTCTAGGGTTCTAACCCTAGAGTCAACATATTTATCTTGGACATCCCTAGACCTACCCACATTCCTAGACATATGTCTCTCTTTCTTGGAATTAATGCTTAGGTTTTCACCTACTTTCCTTCCCTTTGGCAAAGTGGTTTGAGTCTTATTAGGTTTACTCTTACTAGATTTAGCATGAATAGGTCTCCTAGGGTTATCTCCTATATTAACCCTATTCCTATCATTATATCTAAATCCATAATTATGCTTGGATAAATAATAAAAATTATTTCTAGCATGCATGGAGGAATTTAAATTTGAACTTGAATTCAAATTACGGTTTACCTCCCTTACCCTTGAAGCTCTCTTCTTCTCCCACTTCATCAAGTGCGCCAATTTCTTGAGCTCTCCTCTCCTTGGACACTTTGTGTGGTAGTACCCCCACTGACCACACGTGAAACACCTAATGTGTATTTTCTCCTTCCTACAACTCACATTAGTTAAATCAACCTTTTTGAGTTTAGGCTTTACCTCCCTTACCTTTTGGAGCATTGGACACCTACTCTTGTAGTGTCTCATCTTACCACACTCAAAGCATTTGATGTGGTCATTTGTGCTCTTCTTGGTAGTTGAGGTGGAGGGTTGAGCTTCCAAGATCTCTTCTTCCTTGGATTGCTCTTCTTCCTCTACACTTGAAGATGTGGACGGTTCCACTTCTTCCTCCCTTGAAGATGTGGATGATACTTCCTCATCTCCCTTCTCCTCCTCGGATGTTGAACCTGTGTCAACATCCGATTGGTCCTTCTCTTCTTGGACCAATGAGCCCTTCTCCTTGGGCTCCTCTTATTCTTGGATTTGTGTAGGACTCTCATGAAGTGCAATAACCTTTTTCCAAAGGTTGCTTGCATTCTCGTATTCACCTACATTCAATACTGCATTAGGAGGTAGTAAATTAATTAAAACTCTAATTATCTCCTTGTCCGTCTCCGATTGCTCCCTTTGCTCCTCGGTCTAATATCGAGGTCGGAGACGCTTTCCCTTCTTATCCGTTGGAGCTTTAAACGGTTCTTTCTGTTGGATCGAGAAGCGCTAGAGGGGGGTAAATAGCGCTCGTGGCTTTCACGCTTTTCAAATTCGTAAAACTATCGAGTTATAAAGCAGCGGAAATAAAAATGCACAAACACACAAGAGACACAAGAGGTTACTTCGTTCAGAGCCTATCTCGACTCCTACTCGAAGGCCCGCGGTCGTTGACCGCTTTCGGTGGGCAACAACTATATTCACGATAAGTATTACAAATTAAGTGCAATTATAAACTGAATTAAACTTTATACTGACAACAATAAAGTTGAAACTGAAGCTCCGGGTCGTCGGGATGTCGTTGTAACACTTCGGGATCGTTTTGTTGGCAGCACGTTGAAGAAGAGAAGCTTTGAATTCGTTAATACAAGGTGCTGCTCGAAACCCGCTTTTAAACAGTGCCCAAGGCACCTTAAAGCCCATCCAAGGCGCCTTAAACTAGCCGAATCAACCGCGTGGATCACATCGAGCCAGGTCGCACCTTATTTGCTTCAAGGCTCCTTCATTGCTCTCCAAGGCGCCTTCAACCACCAGTCCAAGGCGCCTCCAAGTTTGCTTCGTAGCCAGCTCCAGCTTTGCACCCGAGGCGCCTCCAAGCTCCATGGAGGCGCCTCGGACACTGTTCATCCGAGGCTAAGTTGTGCTCCTTTGGCCCTGCAAAAAGTGTTAGTCCCAAACACATAATCTGCAAAACAAAGTTAGCACAAAACAACAATATAGATATGATAATAGAATATGATGACAGTCTCCGGACTGTCCGGGTTTGACTTCAGATTTTCGACCGGAAACCCTAGGTCGACCCGACGCCTACTGTTCCCTCTACGGGGAACGCGTCCTTACCTACTCCCCTCAGGAGAAATTACCTGATGTCAGTCCGGTCCTCGAAACCGACTGGACTTTCCGCCTAGGGTTACCACCCCTTAGGATTTTTCTCCACCTAGGGTTACCACCCCATAGGACCTAAGGTTACCCCCCCCCCTTAGGATTTTCCTCCACCTAAGGTTATCACCCCCTAGGACCTAAGGTTGCCGCCCCTTAGGGTTTTCTGCCACCTAGGGTTACCACCCCCTAGGACCTAATGTTACCCCCTCCCCCCCTTTAGGATTTTTCCTTCACATAGGGTTACCACCCCCTAGGACCTAAGGTTACCCCCCCCCCCTTAGGTTTTCACCTTGCCTAACCGCAGCTAGGATTTTTGCCTAAGCATCACTTAGGACTTTCCTGTAAGCTCTATGAACCTTGTTAGATAACACCACAACTTAAATTTGAACCCTTTGCCATAATCAAAACTCAGGTTCGATTATCTGGTGCTCACTGCACCAACACTTTCAACGCAATCCATTGGTTCTAATTCATTTAGAACCATATCTCCATGCGCTTCCTCCAATAGTCAAAATCCTCGCGCTCATATGGAGGTGGGATTCGGATGTCCCATTCTAGCGGACCTTTCGACTCCATCTTCTTCCTCTAGCACTCACTCCCTTGGCGATTAGTCCAACAAGAGCTCACCTAGCTCTGATACCACTCGTTAGGACCTTGACACCGCTAAAGGGGGGGTGAATAACATCTCACCCAAATCAATCACTTCTTATAATATTAGTGCACAGCGGAAATACAAAAATAAATCTAACAAATAGAATGTTAAACCTAGAGGTAATAACCAAGACAATCAAACCTCCAACATATTTATGTAATGTGGTTCGGAGATCACTTACTCCTACTCCGCGACTGTCCGTAAGGTGGACGATCTCAATCCGTCGGTGGATAACTCCCTGAAAAACCTTCGGCTAGCTCAAGCTCTTTGTCGGTGGAGAAACCTCGCCATAAACACTTTGTTGGTGCGGGAAGCATCCGACGATCGAACTTAAGTTTTGATAATGACAAAGGAGGCAAAGTTAAGCTTTTTGTTATCTCATGTGTCTGATTGAGATTGCAGGAAAGACCTAAGTGCTTTTAGGCAAAAGTCCTAGTTGCGCTTAGGCAAGGTGAAAATCCTAGGGGGTGGTAACCCTAGGTCATAGAAGGTGGTAACCCTAGGTCCTGGGGTTGGTAACCCTAGGTGGAGGAAAACCCTAAGGAGCGGCAACCTTAGGTCCTAGGGGATGGTAACCCTAGGTGGTGAAAATCCTAAGGGGGATAACATTACGTCCTAGGGGGTGGTAACCCTAGGTGGAGAAAAAAACCCTAGGGGGCGGTAACCCTAGGTCCTAGGGGGCGGTAACCCTAGGTCCTAGGGGGCAGTAACCCTAGACAGAAAGTTCAGTCAGTTTGGAGGACCAGACTAACATCAGGTAATCTCTCCTGAGGGGAGTAGGTGAGGACGCGTTCCTCGGAAGAGGGAACAGTAGGCGTCGGTTCGACCTAGGGTTTCTGGTCGGAAATCTAAAATCAGAATCGGACAGTCCGAAGACTGTCAATTTACTTACCTATATATTCTCTGCTATATTCTAACTCTATTTTGTAGGAGAATATTTCTAACAGTTTATGTGCAGGGTCAGAATTGACCGGGATCGATTGACCGAATCGGGTTATCGGTCGACCGAACCCCCAAAGCAGCAGATCAGATTTCCAGCGAATGGATCCGACTCGACTAGGGGATCGTTTGACTGAACTGAGTTTTCGATCGACCAAACCAGGGAAAAGACTTAACCAGATCGAAGCGGAGCGAGCGGAGCGAGCGGATCAGGCGGATCGGATAGAAGGAGATCGCCTGATTGGTCGACCGAACGCGGGGATCGGTCGACTGATCCACCTCGGGTCAAACCTGATCCCGAGACTTGGGGATCCAGATCAGTCTTACAAAGCCTATAAAAAGGAGCCTCGGGAAGCATCCTAATCATCAATCTCGAACAAAACAATCGGTGCTTTTGAACGCTCTCCAAACGCTTCCACCACGCGCTGCTATACCAACAACTAACAACCTCATTTCTTCAATTCTTGTATTGTCGGTATTATTTCCTTATTTAACATTTGTACTCTTTAATTGTAAAATATTTTTTCGAATTTATAGTGATTGCCCACCGAAAGCGATCTACGATCGCGGGCCTTAGAGTAGGAGTCATCACAGGCTTCGAACCAAGTAAACACCTTGGTCCTCTGTGTGTATTTATTTATTTATTTCCGCTGTGCTTAATAGTTTTACGAATCTGAAACGCGTGTGATCCGGCGGTAACGACGGGGGACCCCCTTTGAGGGAAGTCAACGCCACGTGGAGGTCAAAGGTCAAACGACCAACCGGAGAAGGGGATGCCGACCGGACGAGCGGGATCCTAGCGGAATCAAAGACGACCCGGCGAGGACTCGGGGTTCCGACGCTCATGGGAACAGGGTCGCCTGGCCGAGCGGGCGACCTGCTCGGCCGAAGCGTAAAACATCCAGACTGTAGAAGCCGTCTTAGCCATGCACCCGGTCGGACCTATACTTAGGCTCGGTCGGACGATTGTAGATGACCGAGCGCTTGGACGCTTGGCGTTAGGAAAAAGAAGCCAAGGGCAAGGGGACATTAGGGAACATCATTTTCTGACAGCAGGTATGTTCGACGACCAGGCCATATATAGAATCGTACGACGGAAGGATCTACTGTCCCATCAAAGAGGTGATCAGACTGTATAGTATGGTGTCAGACATGTCCCTCTGACAAGCTCATGCTAAGGTATGGTACCAGGACACGTGTACGCCTCGGTAGGTGTGCACGAGCCTCCCCACAGCTCTATATAAGAGCCTTCATACTTCGCCGGAGGTACGCGATCTCATACATTCGAAGCCACTTCTTAATTTCCTCTTGCCTGACTTGAGCGTCGGAGGGTCGTCGTCGGGAACCCCTTCTCGGCCCGACTTCTTTGCAGGTTCGCCGGAGGTCCACACGACTGGTCGGAGATCTACATCAGCACTTTGGAGAGCGCCATGTACCCAGCGTCCATTGATTCAACGTTCGGACAGGATCAATTTGGCGCCGTCTATGGGAACGCATCTGCATCCGAGCTGAAGCAATGGACGATGCTGGACGACCGCATACGATGATGCTCTCCACGGAGGAGCTCGACGCTCTGATCGAGACAAGAGCAGCTAAGCTTGTAGAACAAAATTAGAAGGCGCAAGCCGAGCGGATGGAGCAACAAGCGACGTCCGCATCGTGAGGCCGAGCGGAAGCACCCCCGGCCACGGTTCCGTTTCATCGGACCCTATTTCGGACACCTCCTGAAGCCGCAACAGTTAACCGTGATCGAGGATCTTCGTCCGATGAGGCACCTCTGCGAGACAACAGAAAAGGCAAGGCCCCCCGAACGGATGCCTTGCCCGAGCGGATCAACCGGCAATTTTCAGAGGCCATCCTGCGGGACCCTCTACCAAAGCACTATGTGCCCCCGGCGATCAGTGAGTACAACGGAACCACCGACTCGGATGATCATCTGGGTAAGTTCGACAACACAGCTACCTTTCATCAATACACAGATGGAGTAAAGTGTCGGGTGTTCCTTACTACCCTCTCGCGCAACGGTGGTTCCGGAGGCTGCCGGACGGATCCATTACAAGTTTCAAGGAGTTCCGTATAGCTTTCCTTCACCATTTCGCAAGCAGTCGGCGTTATTAGAAGACAAGTGTCAGCCTGTTCGCCATCAAGCAAGAGCCCAGAGAGCCGCTCAGAGCTTATATACGACGATTCAACCAGGTGGCCATGGATATTCCAACGACCACCTCAGAAACGATGATGAACGCGTTCACGCAAGGCCTCATGGACGGGGACTTCTTCCGCTCGCTCATTCGGAAGCCGCCTCGAGACTACGATCATATGTTAAACCGGGCCAATGAATACATCAATGTGGAGGAAGCCCAGGCAACCCGAAGAAAAGAAGTTTCAACTGAGCGGCTAGCTCCTGCCGAGCGGAAGGCTGTCACTCGTCAGGAGCCGCCCAGAGGACCGCGGACCGAAGCAGTCCGCTCTCACCATGCGAGGTCCCATGTTGTGCAAGAAGTAGCTGTCGAACGGCCCAAACCAAAGAAGAAGGTATGGACCCCCATGTTCTGCTCATTCCATCGAACCGACACGCATAACACAAGAGATTGCCGAAGCCTTCCCCTGATCGCCCACCCAGTTCCCCGGAGTGGCAGCCGTCGATCGCCATCATCCGACAGACGACAGTGCCCTCATGAAGCCGATCGGATGATATCCGACAGGCGACAGCGACAGACTTCCGAGCGGCATCATACTCCGAGGCGTGAGGACAATCCCCGGATGTCTAGGGAGCAGCCTAGGTCGTCCGCTCGGGAAGAAGAAAATAGAAGTAACACTTCCCGAGGCGAAATCAACATCATCGCTGGGGGGCCGACCGGAGGCGACTCCAATAGAACAAGGAAGGCGAGCGTCAGACAGCTTCAGATCCATGCGGTCGGCTGCAGCCAAGAACGGGCGAGCGGTCCCGAAATCAGTTTCGGGCCCAGGGACTTGGAGGGAGTCGAAGTGCCACATGACGACGCTCTCCTCATCAAAGCGGTAATAACTAACTATACTATTCACCGCGTTTTCATCGATACAGGAAGCTCGGTCAATATTATATTCAAGAAGGCCTTCGACCAACTGCAAATAGATCAAGCCGAGCTGCTGCCCATGACAACCCCCCTCTACGAGTTTACGAGCAATGAAGTTCTGCCGGTCGGACAGGTCCGACTGGCTATTTCGCTGGGAGAGGAGCCGCTCAGAAGGACGCGGACTGCAAACTTCGTCGTTGTCGACTCTTCCTCAGCATACAACGTTATCTTGGGACGACCGGCGCTCAGCGAGTTCCGAGCGGCCGTCTCCACCTTCCACCAGAAAATCAAGTTCCCAGTGGAAGATAAAGTGGGAGAAGTGCGAGGAGACCAGCTGGCAGCTCGGCGATGCTACGTCGAGCGGTTGAAGTCGGCGTCGAGTCTGTCCGGATCCAGAATTATGTTGATGATAACACCGAGCGGAGGAACATGGAATTGGACCTGATTGATGAAGAGCGAGCCAAAGCGTCCGTCCGGCTGATGGCGTACCGGCAGAGGATGAAGCAGAATTACAACCGGCGCGTGATTCCTAAAGCATTCCTAGTCGGCGACCTAGTGTAGAAGAAAGTAAAGCCGGTCGGCAACGTTGGCAAGCTGGAGGCTCCTTGGGCGGGTCCCTTCAAAGTCATCGAAAAGCTCTGCTCGGGTGCTTATTATTTAGAAGATGAAGATGGACGGCAACTGATCGACCATGGAGCGCAAATCATCTCCAGTCGTACCGAGCTGGGTGAGAGGTACGCGGATGTAATTCATTTTGTGTATCTCTTGGTCGCCTGTGTTCTTTTAATGCAGGAAGCAAAATGATAACGCATTTGGCAATCTTCGCCGAACGGCAATGTTGAAGTTAGCCTTGGAAGAAAAGACCGTCGAGCTCCGACGTTAAAAATCGAGAGTCGAGCCGGCGACTATAAACCCTCCGAGCGGAAGATCGTCGAGCTCCGACGTTAAAAATCGAGAGTCGAGCCGGCGACTATAAACCCTCCGAGCGGAAGACCGTCGAGCTCCAACGTTAAAAATCGAGAGTAGAGCCGGCGACTCTAAACCCTCCGAGCGGAAGACCGTCGAGCTCCGACGTTAAAAATCGAGAGTCGAGCCGGCGACTATAAACCCTCCGAGTGGAAAACCGTCGAGCTCCGACGTTAAAAATCGAGAGTCGAGCCGGCGACTATAAACCCTCCGAGCGCAAGACTGTCGAGCTCCGACGTTAAAAATTGAGAGTTGAGCCGGCGACTATAAACCCCCCGGCTTGAAGACCGTCGAGCGGCGACGTTAAACGCTAGAGCCGGACCGACGACTATAAACCCCCCGGCTTGAAAACCGTCGAGCGGCGACGTTAAACGCTAGAGTCGGACCGGCGACTATAAACCCCCCCGGCTTGAAGACCGTCGAGCGGTGACGTTAAACGCTAGAGTCGGACCGGCGACTATAAACCCTCCGGCCGGACGAAGGCAATAAAGAGGACTTGTGAGCAAGTACCCAAAAGTACTCGCTGTCAACACCCTTCGACCGTCTATACTCGTCGATCGGCCAAGTACCCAAAAGTACTTCATCAACATCCAGCGAACAACCTCTTCTGTCGAAACAAGATATATTCATCCGAGCGGACTAGCTACGCAAAATACTTCGTAAAAAATCCTTTTCAAACACGAGAAAGGTGTGATAAGAGGCGAGCGGACAGCATGCATATTGATTAGCGAAAGGAAAAAAGCAAGCAAAAGGATAGCATTAAAGAAATTAAGGCCGAGCGGCCTAATTACAAAAAGGGATAGTTTTTTGGCCGAGCGGCCGAATAACATGCAAACTTCTATTCTAAATAATCATAAAGATCCTTTGGGATGGTGTTAAGGAGCGTCGCCTGGTCTTGAGCTGGGATGGTGGCGGAATCGGAAAGTTGGCCTTTGGACTTTAAATATTCTGTCGTGGCATTCATGGCAAGTTCAAAGGCTATGTACATCCGCTCGCAAACTTTCTCCGAAAATTCGGCCGAACGGATGTAATTTTGTCTCAAGGCAGCGACCCAGCCTGGTTCGGCCTCCTGATATTCTTTAAGGGCCGCTCGGGAAGCATTGGCGGCTGCTTGATGTTCTTGTAAAGCAGTCTCGAGCTTCGCCACCTCATCCGATCGGGCAATCTTCTCGATGGCCAGTTGCTCCATCAACTCCTTTACTTTCTGCTCCAAGCCCCGAGCCTCGACATTCTTTTTCTCCAGATCGGAGATAGCCGTGTTTTTCCGAGTGGTGGCTAGGCTTATTTTTTGGTCGAGCGTCTTGACTTGCCGCTCGAGCTCAGCCAAAGTGTGGGCCTGATCGGCCGTCTTCTTCTGCTCGGCCGCCAACAAGTCTTGGGCCTTCTTGAGCTCTTTCTACAGCTCAGAGTAAGAAGGGCCTTGGGAGCCGGGCGGACCGCCTGCAGCCTTCAGTCTTCTCAATTCTTCGTCCACCATCGCCAGACTGTTGGAGACAGCGATCTCCTCCACCCATCTCTGATAAAAGAAAAATTGTTAATAGCCGATTGGACAGAATGCGTAAAGAACTTTGAGAAAATAGACTTACCCCCGTGGCCTGCTGCATGTAGCTATTGGCCAAGTTGCTGAGAGGAATCATAGTGACGCGTGCCCGAGCGTCGGCCCACATTTCGGCCAGAGGCCCCTTCATTGTGATCATGTGCTCGGGCGCGGTTGGTCGAGCGGCCTCGGGCAACAATTCTTCGGTCGGGAGGTGAAGTGAGACCCTGACGGTGCGGCGCCGACAGGGTGTAGTTTGAGCGGAAGCCGGGGAAGGATCGGAAGCCGGCGCAGAGAATTGGGACAAAATTGTCGAACGCTCTACTCGGCGGGGAGCGGGCGGAAGGGCGCTGACTGGAATAGCCTCAAGAGGGTCCGCAGACGCATCCAGCTGAGATGGGGTCCGATCGGACGAAATCGCCTCGACCACTGGAGCCTTGTCGCGAGCAGCTGCAGTGGCCCGTTCGGACGGCTGGACCGCGGACGTGACCGATCGGAGGGGAGTCTCCAATCGGCGCCTCTTTTGTCGGAGAGGCCGCTCTTCTCCCTGAGTGGAGCCTTTCTCCCGGACGGAAGGCTCTTGGCTAACAGTTTCTCCCACCGCCGGCTCCAGGAGAGAAGCCTGAGCGGCTGACTCCTCGTGAGTCCCGCTCTCCCCTTCATTAGAGCCAACCGGCTGGATGCCAAGCATCTCCATCTCTTTTGCAGCCGCGGCCTCGAGTGCCGCCGCCTTCCTCTTCAAAATACCAGCCATCACCGACTCCATGACAATATTCGCTGCAAAGGACAAAGGAGAAAATCAGTTAGC
Source organism: Zingiber officinale (assembly GCF_018446385.1). Classification (NCBI taxonomy): domain Eukaryota; kingdom Viridiplantae; phylum Streptophyta; class Magnoliopsida; order Zingiberales; family Zingiberaceae; genus Zingiber; species Zingiber officinale. The sequence continues at coordinate 132,994,689 of NC_055997.1, read as the reverse complement.
AATCAAAGCAAATGTACAAGTAAAATTCTTACCGAAGCCACTCGGGAGGGGGGTTCTGATCGGGCTCAGGCCGAATATGTACATCACCCCTTCTGGCAGGAACTTCGTGATGTCAAACTTCAGACCGGCTAACATGTTGGCGGCATGAAGATAGTCCGGCCGGGTCTTGAACCTTTTGAGTTCTGGGGAGAGAGGATGTCCGACCTGTCATTGGGTTCGGAAGGGAGCCCGCTTGGGAAGGCGAATATAAAAGTAGAATTCTTTTCAATGCTTATTGGAAGAATGTAGTTTATTGAAGAAAACTAAGCCGGGCCAAGCCTGGAACATGTAAGTGCCCGGCTCAGACTATTTAGGGTAGTAGAAATAGTAGAAAACCTCCGGTCGGAGGGGAATGTTATGGATTTTGAATAGGACGACAACGCCGCATAGAAGGCGGAAAGTGTTGGGTACTAGGCTTCCGAGCGGAATGCCGAAAAAATTACAAACGTCAATGATAAAGGGATGAATTGGAAGTCGCAAACCGGCAGTGAACTGGTCGCGGAAAACACAAAAGGCTCCGCGCGGCGGTTTGTGTGGCCGAGCGGAGGGAGTGGGTAAGATAATTTCGAGATCGGAAGGGATGTCAAAGTTATTTATCAGAATATCGGCGTCACGCCGATCGAAGCGTGACTCTATGGTAACATACCACGGGCCGAGAGTTTGGTCTTGGGATTGAGAGGAATGGGTCATTGTCCGAACGGACGAAATCAAAAAAGGCAAAGAAAGGTAGAGGATAGGAGAAAGAAGACAGCAAACGAAACGATGCCCCGAGGATCCAAACTCGGGAAAGAAATGCAAAGAAAACACAAGAACCAAAGAGAGAAAGAAGGAGAACTTTACAACGAAGAGGAGGATCGAGGGAAGCGCACCGAAGATCGTCGAAAACAGAAGAGCAAGATCGCCGAAAATCTGGAACGCGAGAAGCAGTGGTAAGCACGCGACAGCATAAGTGAGGCGAAGGAAAGAAGAGAAGCCTTTATAGGGTGGAACCCGAGCGGCCTCCGCCGTCGGATCCAGGTCGCGAGAATCGGAGCACGCATCGCGCCGTCCATTTCGAACCGCCTCGGTCTCGTCACCCGCGGTGCCGCCGCCGTACGATGACGTTAGCAAGGCCACGTGGCATTCCATCACGGGGGAGCATTTAAGGAGCGCCTTAACGAGGCACAGAGCGCGTGCTCGACCTTAATGATGGAGATTGGCGAAAACTTCAAAAAGATACCAAGGAGGATTGGCGTTGACTGGCATTTTAGCTGCTCCCGTGGGGGCCGAGCGGAGGATAGTTGCTAATGGATGCCGCTCGGCGAAACTGATGGTCCAGTCAGTCGGACTAATCACCTCCTTCGATTAGACTTGAAGGGGAGGCAAGTGATCCGGCGGTAACGACGGGGGACCCCCTTTGAGGGAAGTCAACGCTACATGGAGGTCAAAGGTCAAACGACCAACCGGAGAAGGAGATGCCGGCCGGATGAGCGGGATCCTAGCAGAATCAAAGATGACCCGGCGAGGACTCGGGGTTCCGACGCTCATGGGAACAGGGTCGCCTGGCCGAGCAGGCGACCCGCTCGGCCGAAGCGTAAAACATCCAGACTGTGGAAGCCGTCTTAGCCATGCACCCGGTCGGACCTATACTTAGGCCCGATCGGACGATTGTAGATGGCTGAGCGCTTGGACGCTTGGCGTAAGGAAAAAGAAGACAAGGGCAAGGGGACATTAGGGAACATCATTTTCTGACAGCGGGTATGTTCGACGACCAGGCCATACATAGAATCGTACGACGGAAGGATCTGTTATCCCATCAAAGAGGTGATCAGACTGTATAGTATGGTGGCAGGCATGTTTCTCTGACAAGCTCTTGCTAAGGTATGGTACCAGGATACGTGTACGCCTCGGTAGGTGTGCACGAGCCTCCCCACAGCTCTATATAAGAGCCTTCATATTTCACCGGAGGTACGCGATCTCATACATTCGAAGCCACTTCTTAGTTGTTGGATCGAGACGCGCTAGAGGGGGGGTGAATAGCGCTCGTGGCTATTTTGATCGTATCGGAATCGTAAAACTATCAAAGTAAATATACGCAGCGGAAATAACGAATGCAATCACAGAGGGACACAAGAAGTTTTACTTCGTTCGGAGCCTAAGGCGACTCCTACTCGAAGGCCCGCGATCCTTGATCGCTTTCCGTGGGCAACAACTATAAGCTCGTAAAATGTACAATAAGATATTACAATTGAAAGAACTAAAACAAATTATACGGACAACAATAAAGTAGCAGAATCTGAAGCTCCGGGTTGTCGGGGACTTGTAACAGCACTTCTGGGTGTTTCTAGAGCAGCTTGTAGCGTAAGGATTGCTTGGAGTTCGTTGTTCTGGTGCTGCTGCTCGAGACCCCTTATAAAGGGTGTTCAAGGCGCCTTGAAGCCCTTCAAGGCGCCTTAAACAGGCCAAGTCACCCGCGGAGATCAGCACAGACTTGGTCGAACTTCATCCAGTTCAAGGCGCCTTCAGCCTACCCAAGGCGCCTTCAACCTTCGACCTAAGGCGCCTTGAACTTCATCTAAGGCGCCTCCAACCTTCTGTGCTGGCTTTTCCTGGTTCGCACCCGAGGCGCCTCCAAGCTCCATGGAGGCGCCTCGGAACTGTTCCTTTGTTCCTGCAAAATGTGTTAGTCCCAAACACATACCCTGCAAAACAAAGTTAACAGAAACATAATGAATGATAATAATGAAAGTTTTGACAGATTCGAACTGGGTTCGACTTCGAGTTTCCCGGAAACCCTAGGTCGACCAGACGCCTACTGTTCCCTCTACGGGAACACGTCCTCACCTACTACACTCGGAGATTTACTGTTGTCGGTCGATCCTCGGATCGATGGACTTTGCTCAACACTCGGCGCTTCGGACTTTCGCTAGACATCCGCTTCGGCTAGTCAGGTCTTTCACCGTTCGCGACACGGGACTTTCCACCTAGGGTTACCACCCCCTAGGACTTTTGCCTAAAGCCATCGACCTGCCAAGACTTTCCGCATAGGGTTACCACCCCCTATGACCTAGGGTTACCACCCCCTAGGGTTTTCCCTTTGCCTAACAGCAGCTAGGACTTTTTCTGAAATACTCATTCAACATGTTAGATCACAACACACCTTAACTTTGAATCCTTTGCCATTATCAAAACTCAGGTTCGATCGTTAGATGCTTCCCGCACCAACAATCTCCCCCTTTTTGATTATGGCAACCCAAATTCAAAGTTAAGTAAAAACAAATAAAAAGGTTTTAAGTGAGCAAGCTTAAGTATATAAAATCAAATCAACGCCTAACTTAAGCTAACACTTAAACTTTTGTGAAGCTCCTCCTTAATACAGGGTTTTCTTTTTAAATTTTTACTTTTTACTTTTAAAGTTTACTTTTGAATTTTCTTATTCTCCCCCTTTGCCTTTATAAAAAAATAAGCCAGTTTCAATATTTCTTTTTGAAAAATAAATTAGATAAAAAAATAGGATAAGTGCTAAGTTGTAAAATAACTTTTCACCTAAAATTTTGAAAGCACTGAGTTAAAATTTTGCAAAACTATCTGAAGGGTAACCTAGAAAATATCTTAGCAATAATATATAACGTTAGGTTTCAAGGTTGGCTAAGTTTGAAAAAAAATTTGAAAGTTGCTCTATAAACCACTTAGCTAAGCCTTTTGCAAACATTGAACTTTGAAAATGTAGCTTAAGTGAAAAGTGACTTAGCTTAATTAAAAAAACTTGTTAATTTTTAAGTTGAAGAGAGAGAGTAGCTAAAATTTTAATTTAGGTTATTTATTCAGTTGTTCCTTAAGTCCAAGCATGAGTCAAGTTGAATAGCAATGTAATTGGTGTTGATCAGATATCAGAGCCCTAAAGTATAGGCATTTTTAACTAAAAGATTGAGTATCCTTTGCCAACTGTCTAACCTTGAGTTACTTGCTGATTGTCTACAGGACAATAACTTTCACTTGGTTAGTCAAGTTAAGGCATTTTTTTAAAAAAAAATAATTTTGAAATTAATTTTGAAAGAATTTTTTAAATAATTTTGAAATTAATTTTGAAAAGATTTTTAAATAATTTTGAAATTAATTTTGAAAATATTTTTAAATAATTTTGAAAAGGTTTTTAAATAATTTTGAAATTAATTTTGAAAAGATTTTAAATAATTTTGAAATTAAGTTTTGAAAAAGATTTTAAAATAATTTTTGAAATTTAGTTTTGGAAAGATTTTTAAAGTGATTTTTGAAATTTAGTTTTGAAAAGATTTTAAAATGATTTTTGAAATTAAGTTTTGAAAGGATTTTAAAATGATTTTGAAATTTAGTTTTGAAAAAGATTTTAAAATGATTTTTGAAAAGATTTTAAAATGATTTTTGAAAAGATTTTAAAATGATTTTGAAATTTAGTTTTGAAATACTTTTAAAATGATTTTGAAATTAATTTTGAAAAGATTAAGTTTTGAAAAAGATTTTAAAATGATTTTTGGAGAGATTTTTAAAATTTTGAAATTGATTTTGAGTTAATTACTTTGATGATAATTTAAGATAATTAACTTGATTAATTTAAATTCAATTCAATTTTACTTTTAATTTCTTAGTCATCTCACCCGATCTAAATTGTCAATCAGGGAATCCTATAATTGATGTGAGATGATTTATTGTTGAATTTAAAGGTCTGGTTTAACTTTGTGTTAGCTTCAGGTTTAGCTTTGGGTTCAACAAGTAAGCATTCTTTGGATAAACTTCTGGGCTGTGGTGAGTCACAAGGAACTCATTAAAGTAACCATGCCTTCGAAGTTTCCAAATAGTCCTACCCACTGAACTTAGTACAAAACCTTGGTCTAACTAGTTAGGATCCATTTAAGGGTAGCTTCGGTCAGTTTCACTTGGCCAAATGCACCAGGTCGAAGCCATATCTTCTTAGACATGCGATGCCCAAGCTTCCCTAACGTACTATCATCCAAAAATTTCACCAGTACTAAGTTTCAAAGTAAATCTAATTTTTTTTTTAATCTATCCTTAATTACCCTTCCGGGTAGTCTACTCTTGTTTACCCATTTCGGGTAGATTAAGTTCGGAGGTGGCAGATAATCTGGAGCCTTCCTTTTAATTTGATTTAATTATTTAATTTCGAATTTTGAATTTCATTTAATTCTTGAATTTAATTTTTGAATTTATAATTTTAAATTTTGAATTTTGAATTTGAATTTCGAATTTTGAATTTCATTTTTGAATTAATAATTTAATTCTTGAATTGAATTTTTGAATTTATAATTTAATTTTGAATTTTGAATTGAATTTTTGAATTTATAGTTTAATTTCGAATTTTGAATTTCATTTATAGTTTAATTTCGAATTTGAATTGACTTTTTGAATTTATAGTTTAATTTTGAATTTTGAATTGAATTTTTGAATTTATAGTTTAATTTTGAATTTTAAATTTAGATTTTGTAATTTAATTTTGAATTTTTAATTTAGATTTTGAATTTTAAATTTATTTTATTTTTAGTATCGTTTTTCTTTTTGCTCCCCCTGGATCACGGCCTCGATGTGGTCTATCGAGGTAGTATATTTGATCATTCGGGACCCAGTATTGACCAAATCCAACTTGATTGATCAATTTGGACTTGGGGACCCATGCTTGGACTGATTTACTACTTTGTTTGTTTATTAAAGATAAATAGGATTTATATTTCTTTTTACTTTTGTATCCTAGCCCAGTTCTATTGTAGACAGCTCTTTGTGTCCCAAGAATTAGATCCAAATTCTTGGAACCCAGAGAGAACTTTTCTAGAGTAATTTTTAATTTGTTTAACTGATTTTTCAGATTTGAATTTTCTTTCTCTAGTCGTTGTACTTGAGTTGAATCTTCAGTTAAAGATTTTGAGTTAGTTACTCCTTTAAGAGTGGTTATTTCTCTTAAAAGTGCCTTAATTTTCAAATTTGACTTAGCTAATTTGCGAAGTAAATAATTGACTAAATTATTGAGTCTAGGAATACTTACAGCGGAGTCTGGTCCTTCGGAAACGGATGCGGATCCGTGGCTTTGCTCAGAGTCGGCTTCTGACTCGCTCTCGGATTCGCTGATCTGGTCCCGGGCCATCAATGCGAGTAAACTTGTTTGGTTGAGTTCGTCGTCTTCGTCCTCCGAAGAAGATTCGTCCCAGGTTGCCTTTAGGGCCTTCTTTCTTCTTTGCTTCTTGGCTTCCTTTTGATTGGGGCAGTTGGCCTTGATATGACCCTTCTGGTTGCACCCGTAACATGTGACTTCAAATTTTGTCTTTGATTGGGCCTCCTTGGATTGAACTGCCTTCTTCAGATCTTTCTTGTTGAATCCCTTCTTCTTCTTGTCGAGTTTCTTTACAAGATTCACAAATTCGCCAGCCAGTTCATCTTCTGAATCTTCTGAATCGGATTCGTCTTCTGATTCCGATTCAACTTTTCGCCGTCCTCTTGATTCCCGTGTTCGACTGGTTCCTACAACCAAAGCAATCCCTTTCTCGGATGGCCGTGCATTAGTCTGTTCATGGAGTTCGAATTCACTAAACAATTCATCTAATTTTAAGGAACACAAATCCTTAGAGACTTTATAGGCATCTACCATTGATGCCCATAGTGTACTCCTAGGGAATGAGTTAAGGGCATACCTTATTATATCTCTGTTTTCTACCTTCTGCCCGATTCCATGTAGAGAATTCAGGATATCTTGAATTCGGGCGTGCAAAGAGCTTACCGTCTCGCCTTCCTGCATTTTCAAATTGTATAGTTTATTTAATAACAAATCACGCTTACTTACCTTGGTTTCCGAGGTGCCCTCGTGTAGTTCGATCAGTTTCTCCCATAGTTCCTTTGCGGAGGAGAATGGACCGACTCTGTTGAGCTCTTCTTTGGTCAGACCGCATTGGATGGTGCAGGTGGCTTTGGTGTCGGCTTCCACCTTCTTGATAAATGCGGGCTCCCAGTTTTCACAGGATGTAGGCTTACCATCGGTACCAGTTGGTAGTTGTAGTCCTGATCTGACGATCATCCAGGTGTCGAACTGGATCTTTAGATATATTTCCATTCGCCCCTTCCAATATCCGAAGTCTTCTCCGAAAAATAGTGGGGGGCGAACGGTGCTATATTCTTCTTGTTGGGCCATTTAGATCTAAAAGAACAAAAAACAACAAGATCTATTCCAAGACTGAGCCTTGGATTAGTAGTGTGGGAAGAGAATAATAATAATTACGAGCTCGAGTGGTGTTGCACCAACTTCGGGAAAAAAATCGATTCGTAAAAAGAAATTAGAATATAGCTATGAGGCTAAATTCTAATTGACTCCGAACAAAACCACGAAAAGAAAATTATCTTGAATAGTGGTTGCACTGATTCAAGACGACCCTGCTTTGATACCAATTGTTGGATCGAGACGCGCTAGAGGGGGGGTGAATAGCGCTCGTGGCTATTTTGATCGTATCGGAATCGTAAAACTATCAAAGTAAATATACGCAGCGGAAATAACGAATGCAATCACAGAGGGACACAAGAAGTTTTACTTCGTTCGGAGCCTAAGGCGACTCCTACTCGAAGGCCCGCGATCCTTGATCGCTTTCCGTGGGCAACAACTATAAGCTCGTAAAATGTACAATAAGATATTACAATTGAAAGAACTAAAACAAACTATACCGACAACAATAAAGTAGCAGAATCTGAAGCTCCGGGTTGTCGGGGACTTGTAACAGCACTTCTGGGTGTTTCTAGAGCAGCTTGTAGCGTAAGATTGCTTGGAATTCGTTATTCTGGTGCTGCTGCTCGAGACCCCTTATAAAGGGTGTTCAAGGTGCCTTGAAGCCCTTCAAGGCGCCTTAAACAGGCTGAGTCACCCGCGGAGATCAGCACAGACTTGGTCGAACTTCATCCAGTTCAAGGCGCCTTCAACCTTCGACCCAAGGCGCCTTGAACTTCATCTAAGGCGCCTCCAACCTTCTGCACTGGCTTTTCCCCGAGGCGCCTCCAAGCTCCATGGAGCGCCTCGGACACTGTTCATCTGAGTTGTAACTTGCTCCTTTGTTCCTGCAAAATGTGTTAGTCCCAAACACATACCCTGCAAAACAAAGTTAACACAGAAACATAATGAATGATAATAATGAAAGTTTTGACAGCATTCGAACTGTCCGGGTCTGACTTCAGGTTTCCCCCCGGAAACCCTAGGTCGACCCGACGCCTACTGTTCCCTCTACGGGGAACACGTCCTCACCTACTCCACTCAGGAGATTTACCTGTTGTCAGTGCGATCCTCCAGATCGACTGGACTTTTGCTCAGCACTCGACGCTTCCGGACTTTCTGCTGGACATCCGTTTCCCGGCTAGTCCAGTCTTTCACCTGGTTCGCGACACCAGGACTTTCCACCTAGGGTTACCACCCCCTAGGACTTTTGCCTAAAGCCATCGACCTGCCAAGACTTTCCGCATAGGGTTACCACCCCCTATGACCTAGGGTTACCACCCCCTAGGGTTTTCCCTTTGCCTAACCGCAGCTAGGACTTTTTCTGAAATACTCATTCAATATGTTAGATCACAACACACCTTAACTTTGAATCCTTTGCCATTATCAAAACTCAGGTTCGATCGTTAGATGCTTCCCGCACCAACAATACATTCGAACCCTAGGGGGACTATTACCTCGGTAGGTGTGCACGAGCCTCCCCACAGCTCTATATAAGAGCCTTCATATTTCACCGGAGGTACGCGATCTCATACATTCGAAGCCACTTCTTAGTTTCCTCTTGCCTGACTTGAGCGTCGGAGGGTCGTCGCCGGGAACCCCTTCCCGGCCTGACTTCTTTGCAGGTTCGCCGGAGGTCCACACGACTGGTCGGAGATCTACGTCAGCACTTCGGAGAGCGCCACGTGTCCAGCGTCCATTGATTCAGCGTTCGGACAGGATCAGCGTGAAAGCCACGAGCGCTATTCACCCCCCTCTAGCGCTTTCAATCCAACAATTGGTATCAGAGTGGGGTCGCTTTGATTTGGTGCAACCACTAATCAAGCATTTTTATCGTGGTGATTTCATTTTTTTCGGAGTCGATTGGAATCGGTACTCTTGTCGTCTTCTGATCTTAATTCTTTCGTAATCGGATTTGTCTCGAAGTTGGTGCAATACCACTCGAGATTACACCTTGTTTTTACCTTTATACCACACTGCTAATCTAGGATCAAGTCCTAGACAATCTTTTCGTTTATTTTCGTGTGCAAGTGTTCAAATAGCCTAACAAGAAGGCTACAGCACAGTCCGTCCCCCGCTCTTCTCTGGCGAAGACTTCGGCTACTGGAAGGGCAGGATGGAAATTTTCCTGAAGATCTAGTTCGAGATGTGGATGATGGTCAAGATCGGGTTTGAACTACCGACTGACAGAGACGGCAAACCAATACCCTACGAATATTGGAATCCAGCATTAATCAAGAAGGTGGAAGCAAATGTCAGAGCAACGTGCACCTTCCAGTGCGGATTGACAAAGGAGGAGCTAAACCGCGTCGGCCCATTCTCGAGCGCCAAGGAGTTATGGGAGAAGTTTATCGAGCTTCACGAAGAGACCTCCGATACCAAAGTAAGCAAGCATGATTTATTATTCAATAAATTGTAGAACTTAAAAATGCAGGAAGGTGAGACGGCCAGCCAGCTCCACGCCCGGATACAAGACCTACTCAACGGACTTCATGCGATCGGACAGAAGGTAGATACCAGGACATCATCAGGTATTCCTTAAACACTTTTCTGAGGAACACCTTGTGGGCATCCATGGTAGACGCTTACAAGGTATCTAAGGACCATTCCTGTATTAAATTAGATGAGCTATTCTCCGAATTTGAGTTGCATGAGCAAGTTAATGCACGTCCGACCGAGAAAGGGTTGGCTTTGATTGTAGGTACAGGAAGAGTGCGCGAATCGAAAATAAAACACAGAACCAAATCAGAGTCAGAAGAAGAACTAGATTCGGACAATGACGACGACAAGCTCACAACCGAAATAGTCAACCTGGTGAAGAAACTCTACAGAAAGAAGGGCTTCAACAAAAAAGATGTCAGAAAGACCATCCAGTCCAAAGAATCCCAACCAAGCTCGAAAGTGAAATTCGAGGTGACGTGCTACGGGTGCAATCAGAAGGAGCACATCAAGGCGAACTGCCCGAACCAGAAGGATCCAAAGAAGCCAAGAAGGAAGAAGGCCCTGAAGACAACGTGGGACGAGTCTTCTTCCGAGGAGTCTGACGACGAAGAACTCGAGCAGGCAAGCTTCCTCGTGTTGACGGTCCGGGACTACACCAACGAATTCGGAAGCGAGGACGGATCGGAAGCCGAGTCTGAGAGAAGCCACGGATCTGTATCCGTTTCTGAAGGGTCAAACCCCTCTGTAAGTATGAATTATTTTTACAGTTTAATTAATTACTTAATGTGTAAAGTAGCTAAGTCCAATGTTCGGATCAAGTCGCTTCTAAAGGAGGTAACATCTCTTAGAGAAGCGACTAATACCGAATCTTTAACTGAATCCGTTCAAACCCTAGGCAAAAGTCCAATGTGCGGGAAGCATCCGACGATCGAACTTAAATTTTGATAATGGCAAAGGAGGCAAAGTTAAGCTTATTTGTTATCTCATGTGTCTGATTGAGATTGCAGGAAAGACCTAAGTGCTCTTAGGCAAAAGTCCTAGCTGCGGTTAGGCAAGGTGAAAACCCTAAGGAGTGGTAACCCTAGGTGGAGGAAAACCGTAAGGGGCGGCAACCTTAGGTCCTAGCGGGTGGTAACCCTAGGTGGTGAAAATCCTAAGGGGGGTAACCTTAGGTCCTAGGGGGTGGTAACCCTAGGTGGAGAAAACCCTAGGGGGTGGTAACCCTAGGTCCTAGGGGGTGGTAACCCTAGGCAGAAAGTCCAGTCGGTTTGGAGGACCGGACTGGCATCAAGTAATCTCTCCTGAGGGGAGTAGGTGAGGACGCGTTCCCCGGAAGAGGGAACAGTAGGCGTCGGTTCGACCTAGGGTTTTCAATCAGAAATCCAAAGTCAGAACCGGATAGTTCGAAGACTGTCAATTTACTTACCTATATATTCTCTGCTATACTCTAACTCTGTTTTGCAGGAGAACATTTCTAACACTTTATGTGTAGGGTTAGAATTGACCGGGATCGATCGACCGAACCGAGTTATCGGTCGATCGAACCCCCAAAGTAGCAGATCAGATTTCCAGCGAATGGATCCGGCTCGACTAGGGGATCGGTCGACCGAATCATATTTTTGGTCGACTGAACCAGGGATAAGACTTGACCAGATCAAAGCGGAGCGAGCGGATCAGGCGGATCGGATAAAAGGAGATCGCCTGATCGGTTAACCAAACACGAGGATCGGTCTACCAATCCGCCTGGGGTCAAACCTGATCCCGAGACTTGGGGATCCGGATCAGTCTTACAGAGCAGTCGACTACACCACACTAACCGAATGAACAGAAGCATTCTATTCACTCCTAGTCGACTGCCCGGTCGACCGCACCAATCAACTGATGAAAACATCAGTCGACTGCTACAGTAATGGTACAGTACTTCTACAGTAACACTACAGTGAAATCCTAATTCTAGGACTTAACCCCCGAGTACATTCACTCAACACTTGTCCTCGCTCGACCAACCTAAACCTAGTATTCTATCCTCCTTCATCAGCCTTGCGTCCCTCAGATGTCTCCTCATCCTTTACGTCTTGTTTTTTAGAGCTTCCATCAGTCCTGTCATTGTTGTCGGGTCATCCTTTGCCAAGAGGTCGCGCCTCCGGGACTTCATCCATTGACAAGTCACACTTGGACTTATGTTGCCAAGACTATATGCTTGGACTCACACCGCCAAAACTCATCCTTGGATTTTCCTCCTTTGCCAAGATTGTTGGTTAGTCATAGGAAAACGTACCGGTTCCACTGTACAAAAATTTTGTACAAGTGTCGAACCTTTCCTTAAATAACCTATTGTGTTCTTTAGAAGTTAAATTAGGAATCACAGACGGAACTTAACATCATTGATTTCAAATTTAACTTATCTGTTCTTAATGGTTTAGATTTTAATCGCAAGCGGAGCTTAACACTATTAATTCAAATCCACCTATGTTATTAATTCCATTAAATATTAATTTCCAAAATTGGCTTCCAGGACTGCATGGTGAGGCACATGATCTTCTTGGATATGGGAGCAACCACCACCGCCTAGACAAAGCCTTTTAAGGAAAGCTAATATTTAATTTCCTTAAATAACTCTAGGTTAACCAAAAAAAATAATCGAATCACAAATTCGAAAAACAAAGAAAACACAAACTCGAAAAATAAATTTGAAAAACTAGATCTAATGCCTCTTGTGTTTGAAATTCATACAAAGAAAAAAAAACTAGTATGATGCGGAAGAAAATTACTAGTTATACCTTCTCTTTATATGTTAATAACCTCGAGATCTTCTGTCGTATTTCTCGCCCCGCCTTGGACGTCGTGTGGGCGACAATCCTCCAAGATGAACACCACCCAAAGAGCTTTCTTCTTCTTCCTCTAAAATCCGGCCACCACTACCAATTTAGGAATCAAAGAGAGCAAGGGAAAGGGAAGGGGAGAGATTCGGCCATCATGAGAGAGCACAAGCAAGAGACAAGAATTAGATGCCTCCTCCTTCTTCTTCTTCTTCTTCTTCTCCTTCTCCTCCTTCTTGTATCCGACCACTTAAAGGAAACCACAAGCAATATGTGGCCGGCCCTAGCATGATAAAGAGCTAGGGGCCGACCCTAAGGAGGAGACTAGAGAGAAGAGAAAAAAACATTCATTAACCCATGAAGCCTCTCCTCCCCTTCTTTTATAATACTTGCCCAAGGAAAATAAGGAAATTTTTTTTACAAAAATTAAAATCTTCCTCATGTTTTTCCTTTTCCCTTTTTATTTTTCCTTTTCTTTCCTCTTGATTGAATCAATCACCAATCATAGATTAATTTTAATTTGATTGGATGATGATTTAATCCTATTGGCCGACCCCTTGCTTGGGCACCAAGCAAGGGTGGCCGACCCCTATAAGGAAGGAAATATATTTTTTTTATAAAATTTTACAAGAAGAAATCCTCTTATAAAATTTTACAAGTTCTCTTTCAATTTCCTAAAGTAGGAGTTAAAAAAGGAAAGTTTTAAAAATTTAAACCATGTTTTAAAATTAAAAACTTCTCTTATAAAATTTCCTTTTTTAACATGGTGATAGAAAATTTAAATTTTAAAACTTCTCTTCCTTTTTTTTTCTAAACCATGAGGATGGTTAAAAAATGAAAATTTTAAAACTTTTAAACTTTCTTTTAAAATATGTGGCCTAATTCAAATAAGGAAAGTTTTTAAATTTAAAATCTCTCTTTTAAAACTTGTAGTTTTCTACAAAGAGAAGATTTAAAAAATTTAAAAACACCCCTCCTTGTTTGAATTATTGTGGTCGGCCCCCTCTTGCTTGGGCACCAAGCAAGGGGCCGACCCCCTTAAGAGGATATGATGGTCGGTCACCAAGCAATGGACCGACCCCCTTCTTGGACACCAAGATGGGTCTTTCTTTGGATGGACTTGAGGCTTTAATGAGGCTACGACAGGGACCTAGAGGAGAAATTGGTTTTGGCCTTCCGATGAGCTTGAGTATATAACTCATTCCACTAGAGAGCTATTATTGCACTATCACACCAATCCCAAATTACATTATGGGCTCCTTCTTATCATGAGTGTATTAGTCTCCCTGTGTTTAAGATAACGAATGTCCACTAATTAAGTAAGTTACTGACAACTCACTTAATTAATATCTAGCTCCAAGAGTAGTACCACTCAACTTCATTGTCATGTCGGACTAAGTCCACTTGCAGGGTTTAACCTGACAATCCTTATGAGCTCCTCTTGGGGGCATTCTCAACCTAGATAACTAGGACACAGATTCCTTCTATAATCAACAACACACACTATAAGTAATATCATTTCTCAACTTATCAGGCTTATTGACTTATCGAGTTAAATCTCACTCATTGATAAGTCAAAGAAATAAATACTAAATATATGTGTTTGTTATTATATTAGGATTAAGAGCACACACTTCCATAATAACTAAGGTCTAGTTCTTTTATAAAGTAAGTACAAAAAGAACTTACCTAAAATGGTCCTACTCAATACACTTGGAGTGTATCAGTGTAATTTATTAGTTAAGATAAACTAATACTTAATTACACTACGACTACTTCAACGGTTTGTTCCTTTCCATCTTAATCGCGAGCAACTATTTATAATTTATAAAGAACCGACAACATGATCTTCTGTGTGTGACACCACACACCATGTAGTCTACTATATAAATTAATTGAACAAATTACATTTAACAAATTAATGTAGATATTTGACCATTGTGATTCTTTATTTCTAAATAAATGTTTATACAAAAGCTAGGCTTTTAGTATACACTCTAACAAAGATCACCCTTGGACTTCCTTGTTGTACATGCATCATACACACTCACAATGCATATCAAGTACAACAATAAATCTAACTTAAACCTTTGCCCAAACATCAAATCTTAGGGTACCTAGATTGCTCTAACAAATATTACCCTGTCCAGGTGCTTACGGTTTATTAGCAATCGTCTCCCAAGATACAATAATTTGTACCTCGAAATAGGAGCACTCCAAATTTCGAGTCCTGTTGAACTTTTGAAACCTTAAAACTCTAAAGAGAGGAGAGAGAGATGAGAACTCAGGAGGAGAATTCACAATTTGAAAATTGAGTGTATTGAGTGGAAAGAATGAGGTTTGCTTTATAGAGATGAAGGGTTACTCCCAAAAGGTGAAAGGTTTCTTTAAGAGGTGAAAGGATATGAGATATGTCTTTTCCCTTAAACCTTTTCACTTAAATATTTTCATTATGATTAATTAATTTAATTGATTAATATGATTAACTATTTAATTAATCTATTGTAAATATTAATTAATCAATTAATTAATATTATAATGATTAATCTTTTAATCAATTAATAAATTAACCAATGAAATTAATTATAATTTTATACTCTCAATGGTTCCATATACTCGAGTTAGCGTTCATCAATAAATCCAACTTGTATGCGAATCAAATGTTCATATGATTATATCAGACTAACCTTTCATTAAACATTAATTTCTCATTCACTCGAGAAATTAGTTTACGATGGTCTACTCACGAAATAGTCGTCTTATCTCTATTGGTCACCAAACTAATTTTCCAACAATCTCCCATATGAATGAAAATTATGGATAAGTTTCAAGTCTCAAATAAGAGTTTCATCAGAAGATTATTACATCAGGAAAGGTAGCTTGTGGTTTTGAACCTTCTATAGTGGAATATGGTTAGATTTACTTGACTCCCAATGAACTATGTCTTGAATTGTTCAGTCGTTGGTATAAACCAAGACAATCATATTCACACAATAACCCCCTAGGCTTTTACTAGTTCTCTATCGTGTCCGTTTTAGCCATAGACAAAGCTTGGGATTCATAAGTGTTTGATTGAAGCGACATGTCTTCACATTTATATAGGTGATCTCCTATAAGAGTGTCCTACGATACCCTGTTATACCCTTTACGGTATAATATAGGAATCATCAAGAACTTTTGTTCATCCTTTACTCATTTCACATGTTGCACTTTTTGTCTCCTGGAATGAGTTGAAATAATTATTCTTAGGTGCCTCGAATCTTGTAGCTTAGTTGTTCCTTTTGAACCATGATCTTGGGATCTCCAGTCATCATAGTTGGATTACCACTACTCATTTTAAATGTTGAGTTTTAGACTCATTCCCCTAAACATGCAATATAATTGATCTCTTGGTAGGTCTAGTGGATCCGCACAATTTTCCATATTCAATGGAGATTTTACTACTAGAGATCTACTACTTTAATGGTATTAAGTCATTTCAAAACTTACAATTTTATACTAGTGCCCCTGTCATGATTTTTTATATACCATAATGTATCATATATGTTGGCATAATGGTTAACCCCCACATTAGAGGTTTGTGACCTTTCAATGTCTTATAGAGATTTTCATTTCTATCTCACTAGGACTTGTGGTTTACCGAGAGGATAATTTTTCTCATAATTTTCAAGATAAACCCAAAACTTATCAGCATAGCTTTTATCATCTCCTTAATGTTTAAGCCACCATTATTGAATCGAGGTGAATGTGATATAGTCAATTATTAGAATGTTGCTCTTCCTTGAGAAACATTCCTTAAGCAATATCCTACATTCTCTCCCTCAATCACCATAGATGATCTTGCTTAGTTGAATTTTCTAACAACATTTCTAGTATTTTATAAAACACTTCAAGGGCCTCAATCTTGTTTAAAAGCAAGTCTTCATAACTCCAATCTTCTGATTTCATCGAGTTAAAACTGTGGTTATCTAATCAAGATGATGATCACAATTACACTTGTCAAAAAAAAGTGCTCAATTTAGAAAGTATGCATCACTTGGTCTTTCAATTTCACTCAACTAGAGCTATGATCGTCCAATTAGAGTGTTGACCAAGATTGTATTACTTATAGAGAGATACTCGACTCAAGAAGCATGCATCCCTTGGTCTTCCAATCTCATCGAGCCAAAGTTGTGGTCATTTGATTGGAGTGCTGACTAAGATTGTATTACTCTTTGAGAGATATTCGACTCAAGAAGTATACATCTCATGGTCTTCCAATCTTATCGAGCCAAAGCTGTGGTTATCTGATTGGAATGCTTGACCAAGATTGTATTACTTTTCGAGAGATACTCGACTTAAGAAGTATACATCCCTTGGTCTTCCAACCTTATCAAGACATAGCTGTAATCGTTTAATTGGAGTGTTGACTATGATTGCATTTATTCTTCGTGAGACACTTGACTCAATTCTTAGTCACTTGCAACATATGTAATGCAATGCTTCTAACTCATCTATTTTGACCTCCATTTAGGTCTTATTGAGCTATTCTCAAGTCTAGCTTTTTACTAAGTAGGCTTGATCTTCTGTCTGAAGACCTTCATTAGTCCTCTTTTTTGGATAGTTTAAGCTAAGTGAGTGAAACTAGGCAGATGAAAAATCCTAGTGAGTGAAGCTAGACAGATGGAAATACATGGTGAGTGAAGCCAGGCACGTAAAGATCCAGGTGGATCAAGGTTGACCGGACACCTGGTGTTAGGAAGCCCAAGTAGGTCAAAGGATTGACCGGATACTTGGCACGAGGAAATCCAGATGGGTCAAGGGTGACTGGGCGTCTGGTGGAAGTTCAAGTGGGTCATAGAGGATCGGACACTTGGCACGAGACAGTAAGTCCAAGTGGGTCAAGGTTGACTGAACATTTGGCACAAGGGGAAAAGTCCAAGTGGGTCAAAGGATTGACCGGACACTTGGTGAAGAAGTCCCAGTAGGTCAAGGTTGACCGAATGCTAGGCACGAGGAGTTCCAACAGGTCACAGTTGGCCGAATGTTGGATTTGGGGACCCTTGAGCTTGACTTAAGTAAGTCAAGGGTGGTCAATCGATCAGTCGATCGATTGGATCAAAGCCCAATCGATCAGCCGATCGATTGGGAGAATGCTGCGATAAACAGCAGCCTAATTGATTGATCGATTGGAGGTGTTTATCGTGCAAACAGAAGTCTCCCCAATCAATCAGTCGATCGATTGAGATGGATTGGGGGTTGGAAATCACGTGTGACGCGAGAAAGCTAAATCGATCAATCGATCGATCCAGGCTTTTCCAGCAAAGAGCACAGAGGCGCTTTGAATCGATCAGCCGATCGATTCAAGCCTGTCCAATCGCTTGGGAAACGACCATTGCGCAGGATGCAGATTTTAGACGGACGAGATCATTGGGATCTGACATGGCAATCGATTGGGAGGAGCCCCAATCGATTGGAAGCCCTAAAAGTGCAGATATAAATGCGACAAAACGTTCAAACGCGACAATCCTTCTTCCCGATCTTCACTTGATCTTCTCTGACACTTCTCGCCAGTTCTTGGAAGCTTTTGGGGATAAGTGCTCGTGCACTTCTAAGGTTCAAGAGGTAACTACAAATAACAAGTGAGTAAGAAGAGAGTTTTTCATTTGTATTCATTGTACTTTTCTTCTTTTGTTGAGTTGTTGTATGTGTGTGTGTTGTATGAGGTTTGTCCACCTCCGACAGTTACTAAGAAGGAGAGTTTTATTAGTGGAGTAAGTGTCGTGTATGAATCCTTGGATTAGTCACCTCTTCTTGAGATGAATACCAGGTAAATCCTCTTGTTAGCATTGTGAGTATTTGCTTCGAATTCTTTTCCGCTACAGATCATCACGAAGCATCAAGACAACGAATACGACGAACTATTCATCTCTCCTCTAGTTATAAATCGACCATAACAGTTCTAACATAATTTAGCTCTTCTATATTACTTGTAAGACAAATTGGTGAGAATACTGGAGCAAACACAATAGTCTTTTACCCACTAGAGTAAACGTCTCCTGTCTCATGATTTATGTGGCAAAAAGACGATTCGCTCGCCCCTAGTGTCCCCTAGTGCAAATGGTCAAGACATAGGGGAGGTTATACTCGGTCACGCCGAGTTTCGATCCCAAAACCTTATATGATAACATCCCATGCCTTAACTATCGCACCGCCACGAGGAAACCCTGTCTCATGATTTATGCTCTTTTAGACAGTATGAAATCGCCTTTCAAAACCGCTAATGTGGCGTCCCCTTTAAAGAAAAAGCTTTGCTAGAAGAAGACACTTGTGCATGCGTGCAAGCGACCTCATAACCAGAACAAAGAGAAAAATCGAGGCATCCAGCAGTATGTACAGTGACAGAATTGCCACAAAGCAGTTGGTGATGTGCCACTCGGCACAAGTAAATTGTGAAACCCCATTTCACACACTTTGAACTTAAGAACAAAATAATTTAACATATATCAATCATTTTAATTAGTAGGTGAAATCAGATTTCAACTTTTAAAAGTTTATTGTACTTTACTCCTCATGCTTTCATACAATCACAATAAAATTTAAAAATAAAAAGAGAAAAAAATATATATGCAAATTTTAGATTAATCGGAAAAGGTTAGTGCATATCATATCATGTATGTGCCCTACGCAAGTACACAGCTGAGGTATATATTTTTCAGTTTATTTATTTATTTATTATTATTTTGATTCCTGAAAATTGACTACTAAAATAATTGATTTTTTTCTAGCATAATCAAAAATTTAATTGGACTAGGAATAATATTAGATTCTTAGCTATATGCTGACAGTACACCTACTTTCACTCTTCAATCTATAAATTAAAATAAAAGTCTTGGAAATAAACATTCTATTCTAATTCTCTTTGTTAGAAATTTGTAAGTGACAAATGGTTGCTACAGCTGTAAAATATACTAAAAATTTATAATTCTTTTTTTAAAACCGTTTTTATTATTTTTTTCAATTTTGCTATATATCCTCAAAAGTATACTATTAATTTATCCTCTCTAAATTTATAACCATTAAAAAAAGAATAAACTTTTTACTGAGGAGGGGGTTGTTTACTTTGGGAAAATATTGGCTTGGAAAACGCTTATTGTTTCTAATGTTTAGCTTTGCATAATGAAATCATAATTAATGAATTCTTTTTATCAATGAAAAATGTGAGCATTGTGAAAATTAATTTTTTAGTTAGTAAAAATATATTATATTTGTTTCACCATTTGCAACTCTGCCACACAAATAATCATTTTAACTCGCCTTATAGCTCACATTTAAACTTCTAAAATTATTTAAAAACTTGTGATGTATAAATAGATCATCTAAAATTTTGTCACCCTAACTAAAAGATCTAATCATGCAGGCTATCTTTATCGTTACTCGTGATAATTTTCATCACCCTAAACCATCATTTATGATAGCCCAATAAGTATGAAAACAAAAGCCCGCCCTATGGTCATGGCGTTTATTCTGTTATTTTTAAAAATATATATATTCTTTTTCGCTCTTTGAAAATTTTCTTTTTATCCTTAAAAAAATTGCTTCTAAATTTCAACCTCTTCATTTTATTAATTATTTTATTTTAATAAATAATAAACTCTAAGAGTATGTCATAATTCACCACTTGTTTCATCAAATAAAATAAAATTTTGATGTTAGTTGTTAAAGGTGAAAATGTAGGAATTTTAAAACTTCTAAAATGCATTTTCAACAATTCTAAACTCTAAAAAGCATTTTGAATGTAACAAAGTTCAAATGGTGATATATATATATATATATATATATGATATCCAGGACAACATAACTGTGCACATTGCACAACATATCAACTGTTTTACATTTTTTTTTCTTCTTAATTATTATTTTTTAAAATTTTGAATTAAAAAAATAATTAAAATATTTTAAAAAATTTTATTTTTAAGGTTCATGCTAATTGAGTTATAATTTATAAACTATTTTTTTTAAAAAAAAAATATCTCAAGAATTCATACTTCCTAATTGGATTATAATATTTAGTAAAAAAATTAAAAATAAAATAAATTTAAATATTTATGAAATATTATAATATATTTGAGATATATTCATGAATTAGGAGTTTATATATGAAAATATTAATTTTTTAAAATTCAAAATCTAAAAAAATAATAAATATCATCTATTATTTTTTATTATTATTTTTTAATTTTGAATTAAAAAATTGACTAAAATATTTTTTTAAAATTTTATTTTAAGATTAATGCTTCCTTATAATTTTTAAATTATTTTTTTTATTTTACCTTTAGTATTCAGGTTTCCTCATTAAAATCATCTATTAATGCTTCCTTATCCGATTACCTGGACATCTCTACAAGACCTGACCTGTACTTCAACTATTTCCACGTATTACTTACTTTTAAGCTCTATATAACTTTCAAATTAATTAGCCATAAAAAAACCAAAACAACTTGTAAAGCATCAGACATTAACAGGGAAGTAGCTGACATAACCTCCTGCTGATACCTTACTGTTCTCAGTTGTTGCAGGCGCCAAGACATCCTACGCATAAGAGGACGACAAAAAGCCATACAAAACTTTCAACAAGTTGTATTGCGATAAGAACGAAAGGGTGCATTGGTTTCCCATCTTTCAAGATTCAACCATGGGTTCCGGTTCAGTCAAATCAGGAAGGCTAGCGCGTAATCGGCTCGAATGACCAACAGAGTTGAAGAGAATGTCCTTGATAACCTAAATGGAAGGATGAGCAAAACAGTTACAATAAGTAGTTCAATGCCAGACAAAGTAAGTACTGGAAACTTGGTTTAGATTGTTGTTACCTGAGACATGAGACCGTGCACCTGTTCCACGGTAATTTTGGAGCTATCGCGTGTTATCTTGGTCAGTTGAGATTCCTCAGGCTGCAATTGCAAAAATTTGTAAAAGTCACATTCAAGTTAGCATACAAGAAGTTCTAGTAGCAAATTGTGCATAAATTTGTGAAAGACACATCCAAGTTACAATACTATGTACGGTTACTTCTAAGTTCTAGTAGGAAATTGTGCATGAATTCATAAAAGTCAGAATCAAGGGTATGATATCCAATGAACGTATTTAAAACGTACATAAAGGATGTGCCTAGCAAATAAAAAATGAAAAAGAAACCTCTTTCTTTCGTTGTGAAGGCAAAAGAAAGGATCCAAATCGTGTATGAGCCAGTTGATTTTCAGCTTGCTCCAGCTTTTCCACTGCAATCACGATCTAGATCAGATCTCTGTAAGAGTATACTAAACAGAGAATACTTACTGCAATATTATAGAAGAAAATGGCACAGGAGATCAACACACATATAGGAGAATTTATGTAGTAGTTAAAATACACAAATCATAGAGTAAAATTTACCCAAATCTGAAATTTGACCGGCAACATAGTCTCGATTTCCAAGTAGAGGAGAAGACGACAGTGTGTTGACCCAATACTTGTTCCAGAGTAGATCCAGGAGGTGTGAATCCAAGGAAGACTTGAAATAAGTTATGTCTAATGCATAATACTGCACCAAAGTGGAGGATACATATAAGTGCATAAGCGTGTAGGTGCCCAAGACAAAGGAAAGTGTGCTTCAAAACTTTGTACCTGTTTACAGTGAACCCCGAAATCCTCAATCTTGTTAAGTGGGATGGTTTGGTATTCAGACACAGGTTCATCGGGTGGTTTGTATCCTCGAGGATATGTCCTAAATGCACCAATCTCCACTTTTCCAGCTGAGACAGTCCTTGTAGGATCAACTACAACAGCTAAGAAAGGCTCCTGAAATTGCTGATTATCCATCTGCGTCGACACATCAATGCCTGATAACCAGCAACCATAGCCAGGGTGGGAGTGATACCAGCCCACTACATTTTCCAACCGTCCAGCCTATTTGTTTTCCATACAAGAGAACTTAAACTAATATGAAAGACAAATATTACTAAAAACATGGCATTGTGCATAGTGTGACATACAAAGTTACAGCGATATAAGAAAAGTGAGCATACACCTCATGACCATCAGCATAATAAAGAACTTATAGATTTATTACATGGAAAGTTCAATTATATGCTAAGCAGTTACTAAGAGCATATTTGTGTAACGATAAGTTATCACTTACAAACCAACATGTTTAGATCGACTAAA
Organism: Zingiber officinale; assembly: GCF_018446385.1. NCBI lineage: Eukaryota > Viridiplantae > Streptophyta > Magnoliopsida > Zingiberales > Zingiberaceae > Zingiber > Zingiber officinale. Next base: position 132,971,997 of record NC_055997.1, on the reverse strand, counting down.
TAAGGAGAGAGCTTGAAGTTTATTTCTTCTGTTAGTAACAAGGAATATTTTTAAGTGGTTTGGGAAAGAGCTGTATAGTATGCAATGTGCAGTATAGTACAGTATAAGGTCATGTCAATAATTATGGATTTTAAATAACCCCCGCTTGGTTTTAGTAAGAACCATCGTAACCTTATAAAAGGCAGGATTTGAAGCTGACTGTATAGCGATTGCATATGACAATGTACAATTAAAATATCTTATTTGGTTAATCAAAACCAATTTAAACAGAACACAAAAAACACTCTCATAAAATCAAGGGTGATAACTCCAAGAACATGAAAAATTAAAGACAAGTCCATTCGCCCACATTTTAAATTCATTGACCTTCTAAAATACGAGTTATCCACATAAAACATGTCATATACTTGAACAAACCAAGGAATTAACTTTCGTATAACAGATAACAGAGAACAAATAACAAGAAGAAACTTGAGATGCACTTTGCAAGTACTTGTCTTTAATTTTAAATGAATTAAGAACAATGACTAAGAAAATTCATTCTACATTCACACGAAAAAAGAAAGAAAATGCTAGGTAGGAATGAATGTTATCGGGGGGACGGAAAAGGGGACACCTCACCTGCTTGTTGGTCTGCGAGTACTCCACCATGTACTCGTTTGCGTCAGCCTGGGCATTGACGCGGGTCTCCGTGCCCTCCACTGGAAGCGCAAAGGCATCCATGACGACGAAGGTATCGCCTTCGGTCTTCCCCTGCATCAAGCCCATGACCTCGATGGTTCCGCCTGAGCGGGCGTGCACTACCATCTTCAGCAGCGCTAGTGCCGAGATCTTCACGCGACGGAAGTAGTTGGGATCTTGCGCCCATGGTTTCTCCTGCTGGAACTTGACCTGCGCCGCCTCATCGTAGAAGTAGATCGCGTCCGCATCAGCGCCGGCTGCCCCGGAACTGCCATCCACCGCCACGATGTTGTTCTCCAGCTCCCATGTCTGTCTCGCCAACGCCGAAGACGACGACGAGTCCATGGCTTCTAGTTCTAGGGTTCGTCAATCTGGGATCGACCCAAGCTGCCATGAATGAAGCCGCCTTATTTAAATGGTAGAAGCCATAATTTCGGCCCGGTTACTTTTTTAGAAGGCCCACTTAATTGGGCCCATCAAATACCCATGATTCTTCGCTTCATAATTTAGTAGTAATTAAGTTGAATTTACTCTCTCATTTTAGATCATTATTTTACTTGTATCAAACTAACCACATAATCAAGACAACAATCAATACCACTAAATAAAATATACCACTACAGTTCATTCACAAGTATATATAACCATTTGAATTCGAATCATTCACGAGTGACAAGAGAAGAAACCCATTTAGAGGTAGATATCTCGAAAGAACCATTATAGGTCAGTTCTTCAATCATCTCCTCGATGTACTGATCATCCACTATTTGCTTGTGCTTGCCTTTCTCATCTTTCCCTGATCTATCGCCATCACCTTGTAATGACGATGGCAAGCAACATTTCTCCAACTTCGCCATGAGCCCGGGTGAAAGCGTGAAGGTTGAGGTCCATGAGTTTTGATCAAGGGGGAAGTTGGTTCGGGCTCTTGGTCCACACATGAGCCGAGCCGCTTCATCGTAAGCTCGCGCCGCATCCTCCGCTGTCTCATATGTGCCCAACCATATCCTTGTCTTTCTAACCATTCAAATGTGATAATATATTTAATATGATTATAATCTAATCAAGAACAACATCTTGGAACGGAATTAAATCTGATCTAACTTTCACTGAACATACTATTTATAAAAAATAAAAATAATAAAAAAGTGAGGAAATTTACAGAGTGGGGTGCCTGATCTCAGAGACCCATGAACCCCAATGCCTTTGCCTCACTCCTCTAAATCTTTGAAACTTTGGCATCTCCAAAATCAACTAAGGAATTAAATGAAGAAGAAAGGGTAGGCAAGAACAAGTCTTCGAGGTATGCAAATTAATGATCAACACTTTTGCTAGCTATAGTTTGTAGTATTGAATTAGAAGTCCTTGTTATCTATATTTATAATGCCAACCAAGGGACATCTTTGTTCCTTTGTTTCTTGTGCCCACTAAGCTCCAAATCTAACACCTAACATCACATTGCTCTCTAATTAAGATATCGAGTTTTGATATTGCTTCTTCCATGGCCTAGATGTGGCCAATAACCACATCAATATCTTTTGCCCTCCAATCAATTTTTCATCCACTCGTATCAAATTGATCCTACTTGTAATATGGCTATTGTTCTTTGATAGACTTCTTACAATGATATGTAAGAAGTTGGTCATTTTCCTGTACCATGAAGATACCAAGAAAAGTATAAAACACAGAGAGTGTGTGTGTGTACAACTATTGTTCAAAGGTATTTTTCTTGTTAGTCATTGATAAACCAACTTCATTGATAAAACTAGACAACTAGACCGAATTATAATAGTATATGGTGATATAATTAACCAATTTTCATGACAAAAAGTTTGATAAACAAATTAGGACCCATGTGTTGGCTTCCTCCTCTCATTCTTTTATGCTTGTTTCAAAAAATTCACAGGCTATGTAGATATGACAACACATATAACAGGACGTCACAAATGTTTGTATTGGAGGAAGGGAAACATGAGAAGATGAGGCACTTAACGTTTTCATATGAGGTGTTGTAGGGTTGTCGGGTTCTTGTGAAGGACCACAGATGGAATGCCCTACAATTTAAGGCATTTAAACACAATCTTTTGTTGGTTAGTTGGCTAAATTGGAAGGAGACTTCTTCCTGTGTCTCTTTGGATTTTATTATTTTTTAGGTTGAACTAGTGTTTGAGGAAGAAGCAAGTGAGCATGGCACATGGAAGCATTAGGAGAGCACATGAAAGGATTTGGCTGTTCCAAGGGATTGGTTGAGGGGATTGGGACCCAAGGGATGTGGCATTTAGTGAGTGAGTTAGGGCACTACATGTGATGAGTTTAGGGGCATGTGCGTTATGAATTAATTATATAAGCATGTTGATTGAACGTTTTTGGTGGGTGACGAAAGGAATCATAGAGTTACAAGTGATCCAAACTTATCCAAAAAAAAAAAAGGACTTCCAACTTGGCCATATATAGAATATTAGTACCTTTAATTTTCTTGTGCAAATTCAAGAGAGAGTTGGATGTATAAACTAGAGTGTAATTTTTGAAGGTTAATTTAAAAGTATATAGAGTTGTGATCTATCCAATTTTTTTTCATTCGATTGGTGATCATGAGAAGAATAAAACGAGCTCCTATATATCACCAAGATGACCTAACTTGTGGAAGTCATGTTTATATGATAGGTCAAAGAGTCGATATAAAATAATATTAATCTTTTATTAACCTGAGCTTCTGATTGTTTGTATCAATAGTAATTGATTAAGATTTTAGATCTCAAAGAGGGCTTCATGTGAGAGATAGCAAAATCCCAATTTATAGACATTGTGTACCACCAAAATGATGAGTTTATAAGCTTAATTGAGAGAATTTATTATCAATTTAGATTTAAAACATTTTGGCTTTGAGTTTGACAAACTAATTGATCAACTTATTATTTTTACATAGGCAACTAAATGTTTAGCTAAAGGTGCTAAGAAATAAACTATAAATGTAATAATTAACCACCTCATGTTTAATTTGCTAGCTGGTGGATTTATTAGCTTCATCCATCCATGAATAATTAGTAAGCACAGTATTAATTTAGTTTAATCTCAATGGCAGAACAAACATAATCAAGAAAAAAACTTATCCATCAATGTTGTAGGTCCTCTTTTCAAACCATGAATCTTTGTAAGAATGCCAGAAGAAAAAGAAAGAAAGAAAGAAGGACAAGAACTAGAATTGTTATGTATGGTTTCATGTGGTGTTCAAATTTAGACCCTGCATAAGCCAAGGGGGGCTCTTGAGCCTTTTCCTGTCCAAACCAGAAGAAGAAGAAGATGAAGAAGAAGAAGAAGAATTCGCTTGTTCTTTTGTGTGATGGCCACCACATCCTACGCTAAGTGTCAACTCAACTTCACTTTCATCTCCAGGCCACATTTCATTGATCTTCTGCCTGGCGCCCTTCTCCCCTTTGGAAGTGAACTCCTCGGCTGGCCGACCGAGATTGAAGCCCTTGCCACGCGCAACATTCAATTGGTCGCCAGGACAAATGCTTAGCAAGTTGGCATTAATGAAATGAGAAGAAGAATGACTCGTTTCTGAAGTTGAAGCAGCACTGCTAAAGTTTCTAGTCCTTGTGTGACCGAGCCTGGTCTTACCCAACTCGGTCATCAGCATCTTTTGAACTCGGTAAAGGCGGTGGAGTTCATGCACCTACGGGCAGACATTGGTTAGCTTGGTGACTCAAGATTTCGATCGGAAAGCGGGCACGGTTAGTTCTTCTACGGGCAACGTTACCTGCTGCCGGAAGATCTCTTCATGCCTCAGCATTGTGTTCCTTAAGGAGTCGTCCTTGCCATGGCATTCTAGGAGTCTCTCCATTATATTGGAGCCTTTTCACTTTTGTAGTTACTACATTACTGTTATTCTTTCTCAAGGTGTTGAAAAGTTTGTTTATTTGGTGAAGCTTTGAGCCCATTCCTGAATAAAAGGATGAAAAAAATGATCTTGAGTACCTAAGAAATCATATATCATTCCTGAACCAAACAACTTGATGTATAACAAGTAAAATGATAAAGATAAATAGTTTTAAAAATTATTATTAAGAATGAGGAATCATATTGAGTTTCAAATCTTACTGAATTCTTTGCGCAAGCAAGCATGGAAATGTTGTCAAAATGAGAGCAAAAGTTTTCTAAAAACAAAAAAAAAATATATATATATATATAATAAACAAAGTACAGTGTGAGAAATCCACAAGGGATGATCAAAACCCAGCATGAAATAATGAAATCAAGAGTTTCCTGAAAACAAAAACACAAATAATTAGTAAGATTACATGAACAATATACTTCAAATCTCACAGACCAGAAGTTAATTTTCTGAAAACAAAAACCATAAACAAATAAGCAAAGCAAACTGAGAGAGAGATCCAAAAAAGGAGATAGGATTAAAACTCAAAAATGATTTCGAAAAACACTTCCAAATGAATCTCAGTGAATTCTTCATTACCTGATCCCAGAGGATATGCATCTTCATCATCTTCCTTTCTCTCTTTCTCCAAACAACGGACCAATCATTTGCATGATTCCTCTCAGTTGGTGTCCTATTACAGAATCTAGAGAGAGAGAGAGAATTGCATATAATTTACAGTGAGTTAGGCGTACATGCTTATCTAATCAAGAACATCAATTAGAATACTAGAGTTGTCCTCTTGAAGTACGACACAGTGACTACTGAGTTGGGCTAAAAGCCTATGCATCATGACTTAATTTATGTGGAGGAAGTGGAGGTGATTAAATAACTAGTAGATGGATAATAAGATCAAAAGAAATAAATAAATCAGACTGTGAATAAGCTATTGAAGTCTTCTTTTAAAAAAAAGAAAGAAAAATTGAGTTTAGTTGAATGAGGAGGAAAAAATGATGAGTTTACAACCTTTTTTCCTAAAAAAACAAGTATGGGAGACATGATTGACCCACCATGAGGAGATGTGCCACCATGTGAAATTAAGTTTAGATGTTGGCCACTACTTTGGATAAAGACATACTAACTTTCTCATATTTTTATTACTATAACAATACTTATGCTCTTTAGTTCATTTTGTCTACTAGTGGAAGGGACCCATGTTACTTGGAGACAAAGGATGAGTATTCAAGAGCTAGGAAGGTTGGAAATGTCACTCCCACGAACTTTTTACCATGTTTATGTGACAAATATATGTTATTATTCCATCTTGTTAAAACCAAGTGTACCAAATAAAATATTTTTGACTAAAGGTAATTAATTAGGTTTGGATGGCAATATGGTAGTCAAAGGTGGAATCCACCACCCAACGGTTCCACACGGTCAGCCCTTGGTCCCACACGGTCGACCCCACAACCATTTATGTGAAGGTAAATCAGGAAGCTATAGTTGATCAATACAGAGGAGGTTTTTTTTTCCTCGGTTTTGCCAAGATTCAAACCCTTGTTCTATAATAGTAACTCTGCCTTGTACTAACCAGCTCAACCCTACATCGGGAGTAGTTTGGATGCAATACGACACTTAATTATATACGTAGTCATATGACTAGAAATCTAGTTCATTAAGAAATGATGGAATTAGTTTAGAGTTCAACTCGATGCAATGTTGTGCAACTATTTTTGGGTTTGAGTAAAAGTGACGTGGCTTAGCTTACCTTTACTCGGTGTGAAAGAATGCAAGGACCATGCTAAGAAGCACCTTCTTTATGTCTTCTTAGGTTAGGCGTTGTCTCTCTTTATTGGTGCTAAAAAACGTAAGAGTGAAAAGGGAGGGATAATAAAAAATTTAATTACAGAAGCTATGAGAAGGCATTAATTCCTCAATGTCCGTTTAATAATTGAAATGCACCTTTGATCGAGATGGGTTTATTATAGATAATTAATTGGCATTTATATTTTAAAAATATATAATGAGTTTAATAGCTCTTATTTTGAAGGAAAAAATATAAAAGATGAATATTTCTATACACCAGGCAATTTTCATTTCGGGATAGTCTTTATTAAAAGTGCTATTCTAAGATATTGAAACTATCCATATTTATTGAAAAATCTCTCTCAATTACTACTGTACTAACCAATTTGTTGGTGTAGCATAAATTTATTTTGATGCAAAAGGAAAAAAATATTGTCCAAAAAAGAATATTTTAGTGCAATAGGATTTATTATTCCAGACTATACACATCCGAATAGGGAGCCCAAATTCAATATTCCCAAAATGTTAAGGGCCTATTTGATCAATTTTTCACAAAATAATTTATGAGGAAAAATAAAACAAACTTGAAAGTAAATTAAAGGAGACAAAATGAAATTATAGTTCTCTTATAAAATAGGCAGGTTGGTGAAATTCTGGGAAAATTTCAGCCGATCGCTGTTGGCAGTTGTGATGGACGTGGACATGGCAAAGGCATTCTCCGCCACGGCGGCAGGCGCCGGAGGGGAACATCACAGCCGCACAACGAAATAGTTGATGGTGGAGAGAAGGTCCACTTTTTTATGTGACTAAGGGAACAAGAACGATCAGTAATCAGATTGATGCTCTAACTAGTCCAACGGGTATACATTTTTTATTTATCAAAATTTTATTAAACTCAATGAACATATATCTATATATATATTCAAAATTATATTCATAAAACTTAAAAAAGAACAACTTACCAACTAAGTCGGTATATGTTATCTGTTTATACTCGACAACATTTAACATCTGAATAAAATTAAAATAGTTAGAAAAACAAAATGATAAACTCAGTTACTTCATTAATTAGCCTTGGATGATTAGTCCCATGTAATTTTTCCATCGGTCATCATGATAAATCAAAAAGGACTTGTAGCGAGCGGCTTAACATCATGTAATTTGGTTTTCATTATAAAATTAAAATCCTACTTACCATCATCTAACGTGGACCTATGTACACTATAGACAAAGCCAACAGGAATGTTAGAGAGGGAACCAGGGAGGGAATTCCTAGCATATGAAAAACTACGCTCGAGTCAGAATAGTAGTCGAGCGAAAAATAAAGAAGAAGATGAAAAATAGAACAGTAGTGTCGATGCGTAGACGTACGTGCACGTGAGTCTATGTACGTAAGCATCTCTGGCCAACGGAGAGACCCCCTTTTTATACCGTCTCTCATAACTTTTGCATTAATGAGACATCAGAGAATATCAGGTATCAGAATATGTTGGATAGTGGAGGATGTACTACAACCTTTTTATAGGCAGAGGAAGACTTCATTTTGTATATAAGAGAGTAATAGAATATTCTTTTATAGGCTGTTACAATTCTCTTACAATGTTGTCTCTTAAAGAGACTTCTTCGATCGGCCTGGAGCCAACCAGGTTCAAGCTGAGAACCATGCCTATGTGAAGAGCAGGGAGCCGAGCCCCATAGGTTTGACTGACTATGTGGCTAAGCTAATGTAGACTAGGAGTCGCACCCCGGAGAAATGAGGAACTAAGTTTGGAGGTCAGACCGGCTCTAGGACCAGGCAGATGTAGGCTGAGAGACTAGCACAAGAGTAGTGGGGAGTTAAGCCCTGTATATCTGACCGACTTCAAGGCCCGACCAGCTGTATGTTGAGAGACTTATACAGGAGAAGTGGGGAGCTAAGTCCCGTATACCGGGCCGGCTCTAGGGCTCGACTGGTTGTATGCTGAGAGACTTATACAGGAGAAGTGAGGAGCAAAGCCTTGTATGTCCAATCGACTGCATGCTGAGAGACTTGCAAAGGAGAGGGAGTTCATCCAGATATGTATATCATGATTTTGACTACCACCTCACATTAATTTTGACTGTCATATCAACTTAACTTTTGACCCTATTTTATTTTTGGAGCCACTCACAATAGGTCGTATTATGAATGATAAGAACAATTTGTTTTTTTATTAGGTGTACAGTGAAAAATTTATAGGAGTGTAAATTCATATTAATCTGACATTTTCTGATACAATAAGACCTATTAATTTTCACGTGTTGTACTCTTGATGTTTTGATATTTATATTTTATTTATACCAGCGAGATAGTTGGTGGATGATATCTTACGTGATATGATACAACTAAAATCTATATTTTTAATTTATTTCATTTGTATATCATAACTCTTTTCTCTCTTTATTTTTAATTTATCTCATCTGTATGTCATAACTCTTTTCTCTCTCTTTTAATTGCATGCAAGATAATGCTACTTTATAAATATCCAATACTAAAATAGTGCTGCCACCACTAAACTAGCACTATCCATCTTGATGTTGGTTTGTAGAAACCAACACAAAGATGATGCTGGTGTTTAAAGACCAACTACAAGGTTGGAACTAGTTTACAGACCAGCTATAACGTTGGAGCTGGTTTACATACCAACTCCAACATATTAGTCTTTAAGACCAACATCAAGTGGTGTTAGTTTATAGAAATCAGTACTTGATTCGTAAACCAACACCAAGTGGTGTTGGTTTATAGAAATTATCATTAAAGTAGATGGTGCTAGTTTGATAGTGTCAGCACTAAAGTGGTGCTAGTTTGAAGAAACCAACACCGCCTTGGTGCTAATGCAGGTTTGTAAAAATCAGTACCAAGGTGGTGCTACCACCACCAAACTAGCACCGTCTGCCTTTCTATTGCTTTGTAAAAATCAATATCAAAGTGGTGCTGACACTACCAAACTAGCACTATCCACCTTGGTGCTTGTTTGTAAAATCAACATCATCTTGGTGCTAGTTTCTACAAACCAACACCAAAGTGGTGCTGATCTTTAAAGACCAGCACTAGCACCAAGATGGTGTTGATTTGTAGAAACCAATACTTGGTTTGTAAACTAGTACCAAGGTGGTACTGATTTATATGTGTTGATTTTTACAAATCAACATCATCTTATATGCAATCAAAGGAGATATAAGAGAGTTATTACAGGTTGATAAGAAAGATTAAAAAAATAAAATTTGATTGCGTTAGATCGTTCACGTTGATGATATCCACCCAGGGAGGGGGCGGTGTTGGTGATCGCCCCCCCCCCCCTTGTCGGTGGTGGAACCCCTAATATTATGGGGTTCCACCGGCTGAGATGGAAGATATCATCCCTTGTTCCGCGTAAAAATTGGTCATGCTCAGTTCAGATGGTGATCATCCCCCTCCATGCTTTAATTCCTGGATCCGCCACTATGTCCACCGCAACTCACATAAAGATTTGCAGACTATTATATTTCAGTTAGGTGGAAGAATATTTAACAATCCCAATAAACTTTCCTTGTTCTTTATATTTCCTCTTAAAGTAAATCCATTATCTTAATGACCCTTCTAGTATTAGTCCCACATATATGAAAAGAGTTAAATATATGTACACATACATTAAATATACGGTAAGATAAATTTTAGATCGTTAGTTCCTATGAATTGATCTATGACTATTACACCTGAAATATTATACGTCTACACCTTGGGAGACTTTATTTCCTCTTAAAGATATTATATATGAAGATGATTTCTTATATGATCATGTGAAAAATTCTCTCTTGGCAAACGAATCTTTAAGTGAATTTATATAATTTTTTTTAAATACTTTTGCATTATATTAAGTATCATTATTATTGAATGTGGTCCCACACATTAGTGCCCCTCACCAGGGGCGGAACCAGAAAAAAAAATTCAGGGGGGCTGAATTGTATAGATATTTTTTTTACAACTAAATAAAAATATGTAATAATTAAAGTTTTACATCAACTCTTACATAATATACGATACTGCAGAAACTATACAGATGAAGTCTGAAATCTAACGGACAAAGGAGTTAAGCTCTAGACTCTAGTCTATTCATTTTCACTACGTTGATCCCTCCAAGGCTCCAACTCTTGCATAATATACGTTGCTGCAGAAACTGCAGCCCAATAAACATGAACGTCACTCACATAAATCGTAATATGCATGGAATTCTTATGAGAGATAGTGTAGAACAAAGCAAAAAAAAAAAAGAGGTTCAAAATTTTGAGGAATCAACGATGAACAAAGAACACTTTAATAACAAATGTTTTTGTCAATACAGAAGCAATAAAAAATAGGTCTACATCTCATTTTGCAACCCACTTGATGACTAACAACATGAAACACTCTCCATGCAAAAGCTATTAGTCATTCAGCCTATTAAGTTAATCACAACTAATTGATCTTATTGAACACTTAGGATCTCATTTAAATCATATAACAGACTGCAATACTAATACTTACAAATTACAATATGTGATTGAAATGATATTGTTAGAGTTTACCAAGAGACTAGAACTCGAGAGCCTTTCCCTTGTCCCACTTAATACTCGACCAATTCTCCATAACCTGATAAATTAACATTGAGAACATTTAATCTAACTTGCAAGAGAAAAAAACTAGAAGCTTAGGAAATATTAGTCTACCTTTATTCCATAGGTGAGCTTCATTTCCTGGTTGGCACAGAAGTCTGCGACGGGCGACGAGTCGGTACAAGAGGAGGCAATTGGATTCTACGATACTGCATTTGTTGAAAATGTTGTAATATTTGCTCATTTTCAATTGTAGAAAAAATATCTTTTTCAATGTATACAACTAGACTGTCATTCATCCATTCATCTCTCATTCTATTGCGTAAATCAGTCTTCATTGTAGAAAAAACTCGTTCAACCGAAGCAGTTGCAACTGGTAAAACTAATGTCAACTCTATATACGATAAACCAATGGGAACACCAAATGTTTTTCAGTCTCAACCAATTTTTGAACATGAATTCCCAAGTCATCAATTGAAGAAAAGTAAGGATCATCCCGCAGATTATAAAAGTAACTTATAAGTTGTTGTTCCAAAATAAATAATCAGTACCACAGAAGTCCTCGGGATAAAAATCAGCAAGATGGATGAGTTTGTGAACATCAAATTGAGAGAAAGAATTTCTTGGATAAAGACATGATATGCAACCAAGCAATTCCGTACTAACTTCTGAAAACCAATTATTCATCTCTTGTATAATTAAATCAACAACCTAGCATTCAAATTTGTAACCATGATAACATTAATAATCAATGATATCTCTTTAACAAAAAAAAATAGATTTTTAGAAATAATACCTGACAAAAAATCTCCACACGATAATGATGAAAATTGGTGATGAGTTGCCCTCTACGCCTACCATGACCACGAGTTAGCATGTTGTCCTCCATATCAAGTATTGGAATCATATTCAATTCACAAAATGTGTTAACTTGTTCCAAAATTATCTGCCATCCATCTTCCCTGAAGTCTTGTAGTCGACATTTCACATTTTTGACCAAGGACATGACTTGAACAATATTTTGATCCCCTTATTGTAGGGAAAGTGATAACTCATTTGTAATTTCCAATATATACTTCATCAAATGTAACACAAAAACAAATTGATAACTCTCCATCTTCTCAATTAAACCTGCGGCAATACCTTTATTCGCAGAATAAGAGGCGTCATCATGTACATTTCCTAACACTTCTATCACTGAAGACCACATAGAGCATAAACGAAGTAATGTTAAGTAGTGTGATCCCCAACGAGTATCTCCAGGTCTTGCTAAACTAGTTTCTTGATTTTTTTCTTTTTCCACTAGTAATTTCTCCACTTTCCAATTCAGCAATTATTTTATCATGTTGAATCTTTCTAAGTTGATATCTCCTCTTACAAGATACTTCAGATATATTCACAATCATAATGATATACCCAAAAAATTCACTCACAGTAAAATTGTCATGGGCAACTCCAATAAGAACTAATTGGAGCTGGTGAGAGAAACAGTGAACATACATTGCAAATGGATTTTCTTATAGTATCAGAGATTTCAATCCATTGAACTCACCACACATATTTGAAGCTTCATCATATCCTTGGCCTCTCAATCTAGATAATGATAAACTATGTTGCACAAATAAAGCATCAATAGTCATTTTCAAAGAATGAGAACTAGTGTCAGACACATGCACAACTGCAAGAAATCGTTCAATCACATATCCTTTTTTATTCACATACCTCAAAACAACTCTCATATGCTCCTTCACTAAACTGTCCCGAGCCTCATCAACCATCAAAGAAAAGAATTTATCTCCAATATCATTGATTATAGCAAGTGTGATCTCTGAAGCACAAGCACGTGTTAAATCTTTTTGAATTTTTGGAGAAGTCAATTGATTGTTTGCAGGAGCATTTGTTTTATAACTTTAGAAACCTCTTCATTTCGTTGACTATATCATTCAAGCAACTCAAGAAAATTACCTCTATTTGAAGAACTAGTTGACTCATCATGTCCACGAAAGGGAAACCCTTGCTTCAATAGAAAGCGTGTCACATCCAACATTGCTGTTAAACGAGTCCGATAATCAATTTCCATATCGCGACTATGTACTCATAAAATATTCTCCACACTATGCCTTTGATCTTGAAAAGTCTCAAATTGTATTCTAGTTTCATTGTGACAACTATTTGTTGGAGCAATCTAGTGGCCCTATGTTTTGATGTTTGGGCAAATGTTTAAGTTAGTTTTATTGTTGTATTTGATATGCATTGTGAGTGTGCAGGATACAGGTACAACAAGGAAGTCCAAGTGTGATCTTGGCAAAGGAGGAAAGTCCAAGGATGAGTCTTGGCGGTGTAAGTCCAAGCATGTAGTCTTGGCAACGTAAGTCCAAGTGTAACTTGGCAATGGATGAAGTCCCGGAGGCGCGACCTCTTGGCAAAGGAAGACCCGACAACAATGACAAGGCCGATGGAAGCTCCAGAAGGCAAGACGTGAAGGATGGGGAGGCATCCGAGGGACGCAAGGCTGATGGAGGACGCTAGAAGGCTAGGTCTAGGTTGGTCGGGCAGGGACGAGTGCTGAGAGATTGTACTCGGAGTAAAATATAAGAATTAGGGTTTACTGTAGCAGTACTGTAGCGTTACTGTAGCGCTACTGTAGCAGTACTGTAGCAGTCGACTGCATGTTTTAGCAGTCGACTGGGGCAGTCGACTGGCAGTGAAATTGAGCCGTTGGGGTGTAGCAGTCGACTGCATGTTTTAGCAGTCGACTGGTAGGCGGGGTTTTCAACCCGCGGGCTATAAAACCAAAGCTTGGGAGCTTGGTTTGAGTTGACGAAATTAGACTTGGTTAAGGTCTAATTAGTAGTCTACAAGTGCTCAAGAGTTTTCCTTGTGTCCAAGAGGTCTTGGTGAGTTTGTGGTGAGGTTTCTCCACCCACAAAGAGTTTGAGCTAGCCGGAGGTCTTCCGGGGAATAATTCACCGACGGATAGGGATCGTCCACCTTACGGACACGCCGTGGAGTAGGAGCTTTATCTCCGAACCACGTAAATGATCGTGTAGCTTGGTTTGCATTCTTTCTTGTCTTGTATTTTGTTTAGCTTGTTTATTTTTGTATTATTCCGCTGCGCAAGCTAACAACGTAAGAAGCGAACGATTTGGGTGATCCGCTATTCACCCCCCTCTAGCGGACGTCAAGGTCCCAACACTATTCACAGTCCCCATATGACGATTGGATCTTTCTAATGCCCTTTTCCAATTGTTGTATCCATCTTTTATAAAGGCATTATCTACATTTTCTTTATTTAAAGGTTTGAAAAGATAACACCAAAAACAAATGCAACGTCTTTTGATATGCTATACTCTAGCCATGTATATTTTTTATACCAAGTTCCTTGAAAACTTCTTTCTTGATTACCAAAAGTTATTTTCGGATACACATGACCATTTGGTTGACAAGGCCCTCGGAGCGCATACTCTCTTCGAGCTTGATCTCGAATAATAATATCAAATTCTTCAATTGGTTTTCGTAATCCCGGATCACTAACAATATCATCCAAATTTAATTCTACACGGGATTGATTTTCTACTTGTTCAATAACATTCAGTTCATTAGAGGAGCTAGAGCCGGAACTACGAGTTCGTTTAAAAAATCTCTCCATATCCTACACAAATAAATAACTAAAAATAAATTATGTAATGGACAACTACAAAATGTAATGGAAAAATATATGTTGAACTAAAACTTTAATAAACTACCACAGTACCGTACCACTACCATTCTACCAATATAATAGAATACTCATGGAAAACTAAACAGTCTAAACTACAAATGTAATTCTATATATTTTATAAAAAAATAAAATAAATAATAATGGAAAACTACCGATCTAATAGAAAACTAAACTACAATGGTAAATTGTAATATGGTATTCTATAGACTATACATTTCCAAAAAAAAATCAAATAATAAATTTTTTTTTAAAACATAGCAAATCTAAGTTCTAACCTTATGAAGAAATGGTGTTGGAGCTTGGAGTCTTAGAGTTAGTGTCTTAGAGACTCGGTTGCAGCCTTGCAGGTTGCTGGTTGGAGAATGGAGACTTCATAGTTCAGACTATTGTCGGCGTTGCCGCCTGGCGCTTGCAGTTGCTTTCTGGATGTTCGCGAGAGAGACCGCAAGTTGGAGGCTTAGCTCCTTGGACTCTAGAGTCTAGAGCTTTGGAGTTGGAGGAGAGTTGAGTGGGAGTGGGACTGTGGCCTGTGGGAGAGCCGGAGAGGAGGAAGAACTTAAGAAGTCAGGGAGAGGTTTCCACTGTCTGCAAAATGCGAAGCAGCAACACTGCAGCAATGAATTGGGGCCAAAGAATAAAAAAACATATTTACACTTTACAAAGTTACAGTCCGATTTAATTTTTTTGATTTTTTATTATTTTATTTATTTGACTTTGGGATCCACTCTTCTTTAATTAGAATTGATGAGGAAATGAAAAAAAAAACAAAACGCTTTGTGCCTTCGTCTTCTTCGACAGTGGCAGTGCACTGCGTGTCTGCGCTGGCTACACGGCTACACCAGTGTCCAGCAATGGCATTGGGCGGTGCACCGACGTCCAACCGTCCAAGTGGGGGAGGCTGAAGCCTCCTCATCCTCTTCCTCTGTGCAGAAAATTTCTTGTCGTCAAGTGATGTCTAGTGAATGGCAGCCAAGCTTGGGGTCCCTCACTATTATCCCCCATCATTAAAAAGGAATTCAACGGAAACTTAAATTGACAAATATATAAGTGGGATTCACCGAGGTGATGAAATTCTCTATTGAGTTTTAATCCTCTGATTACTATAATTATTATCTCATGTACTTATCAACTAAATCCACCCTGGGGTCAAATGTTGAATTTGGTAACGTTGAACCTGGGGTGACTTGTTCGATTCTAAGGAAGTTTTTCATAAGATGCCAAGGTAAATTGGGAAGCGCTCGCGACGAGCAACACATAACCCCCAGTATCCTGTGGTTATGCACCCCATTTAGAGGACAAATCTTTGCAAATGCGTTATAGCTATGGATCAAACTGTGAGTACCTAGATGATAACTTGATGTCCTTACCTACACCATAGCTTCGGAAGTAAAAAATATTAAATCAGGTAATACTGAATCTGGAAAAATTGATTTAATCTTGTGAAAATTTTTATTGACCGTTAAGATAAATTAAGAAATACTAATGACTAACTGCTCATAAATATAATATTTCAAATTGCGCGTCGGAACCTATTAAGTATGATTATTGCTATGGTTATTAAGTTGTCTTAAAGATTACTAAATTATATCATATTTGTCATCTAATTATATTGCATCGTGAACATCACCAAAACTAAACAATATAAAGTTATAAAATCATATCTTATTTATTATCGAATTTTATTATAGTGTTATCGTAGGTATGTATTATAGGAGGGTTACTAAATTATAATATATATAATTAAAATTTACTATATTATTAGATCACATGAAAGATACTAGCAAATAAATTAAATAATATTTTAAGATTTATATAGAAATTTATTTTAACATTAACACGTGGAATACAGCCCAATCTTGTCCAACTACAATATCAAACAATTAATTAAACCCCTTGAAATTATTGATCGCATGATTAATATATCAAAAGTGAATCAGATAAAAAATATTATTCAATTTTCTTGCAAATTTTTCAATGGCTAAAAACTTAACACGTAAATAAAAATCACATGACAATGGATTGAAGCTGCCAATCCCCTGAAAAAGCTAAATTTGAGCGGGCTAATTTAATCATTTTTTAGCGTCACAGATAATTCAAACCCTTAAAATTTTCCTTCTTCAACCCAAGGTTGAGGTAGTTAATATGGTAAAAAATAATTCATTTATTCCTAACACTTCCGTTAACTCATTCTTAAATCAGAAAAAATAAATCATGAATAACTATTAATTATTAATATAGATGATAAAACATGAAAGGGAGACATACATGCTGACATAAATCAAACAGTTGAGGTAGTTCTTGATCTCATTTAGATCTTATCCATCAGAACAGTATCTAAATCCAATCAGGTATTATCATATGGATAAGAATCAAGCAGTGTCTCTGATCGAATCCAAACAGTTGATAGGATCCAAATTACCCTCATTTAGGGTTCTTCCATCTAAAGAGCTTAGAGTATTTTAATTTTGTGGTGAAGTGATTATCTCATAAGAATAGATTATGACAACCGTTAATCCGCTTTCTAAGGGCACTGTCTAGTCAATTATGCTTTGACTTTATCAATTTGCTCCTCAAAATTTCAAAAATAGCAATTTATCATGGTTAATCGACTTATGCGAAATAAAGTATTGATTTTGAAAATTTTAAGAAAAATTGAAAAATCCTGGTGAGGCAAAAATATATTTTAGGACATTAGTACATGCTAAGGATGTGATAATGATGCCTTAATTCACACCTTCACATCAATATTGGTCCTTCATCTCAGATAATTTATTATCAGTATTCTTAGAGTTATGACGTGCTGAGCGTGTTTATTGTATGATAACAAAAAATGTGGATAATATGGAATATAGTAATATAATGATGAAAGAAAATGTATAAACAAGAATACCATATATAATAAGATACTTGCATATGAAAATATGACGAAGATTAAAGTTAAATAGATCATTTAATCTTTTTTTATCATTTTATATTTTTAATGGAGATAGCGAAGTCCGATTGATAATCTGGGAAGTATATAATGCTTTTAATCATTTGATGATGGACTATAAATTAATCTGATTTATTTCATTTTATATAATAATTAAGAAAAATCTGAAGTATAATTATCTATCCCATAAAAATCATGACAAACAAAAAAAAAAAAGTGAGGGGCATGTAGTGATCGAGGTTTGATCTTTTATAGAAATGACAAAAAAAAAAAAAATCACGGACCCATTACAACGGTAAGGTATTTTGATAGATTCATAAAGGACCATGATTTAAAATCTAGCTTAGCAAGAACAAATTTTACATTCGATTTTTACTATGAGATTAGCTACCGAACAGATGGTCATGATCACTTTCAAATTTATTGTTATAGAGAAAAAGTTAATTTGTAAGAGTGGATATCTCGATTAATAATAATAATAATAAATAAATAAATAAATTCTAATATCCAGAAAAAGTTAATTATTTAATCCCTAGATCGCCGAATGAACTTTCTAGGGTTCCCAAATCCCAAATAAACAGGATCTAAAACCAACTAATTCCCCGCAGAGAAACTTACGTTGGCCTAGCCCATTTAAACGGCCCATCTAAACACCTCACCCGTTTTTCTTCCCTGCTTCGTCTTCGTGGTGGCGGATCGCGTGCTGCCTCGTACTAGGGTTCTTCCATCGGACGAGGTTGAAGCAGATCTCTGGAAATGGCGGATGAAGATAACCGGATGGTAAGCTGTATGCTTTCAGCTCCTTCTCAAGTGGTTGCTTTTTTTTTTCCTTCTCGAGGATTTTGCTACTCTGTCGACCTTTATCTCATCGGTTCTGGAAATTTAATTCATGCTGTTAAAGAGCGATTTTGGACTTGTTGTTCTAGCTTAACTTGATAGATTTAATCTAAGATCTTGGATCCCAAGTGATGATATAAATTGCAAGGACTTAACTAGAGTGTATTTGGCCTGGGCTTTGGAGAGCGAAGATGACTTTGGTTTTTTTATTGTGTCCTTAAATTGCTAGATGGAATTCGATCAGGTTTTTTTGGATTTCACATTATTGTGAGTGATTATCTCATGTGAAAGATAATGATAATAGAAAAGCAATAAATCAGGAGCCTCTATGTGTCTACACCTTTTTTTGGATGTGCATTACGTCATTTGGTGATGGGTGATCGATCATTTGGAAGCTGATGAATTATTTTTTTTTCATCTTGTTATTGGAAGAGATCAAATTACATACAGCTCAGTAAAGTATACTGTCGTTGTGTCAATGACTTGGAAGTTGGAACTGCATTCTTTGTGAAAACTATGGCATGGAGGACTGCAGAACTTAGAACTAGTTGAAAATGATTTGATTGGAGAAGTGAGATAAATGAGTGATTTTCTTCAAATGCTCATAGATGAATTGGTTTTCACTTTTCTCTCATAAAATAAAAATGTTACCTCAATCTTTTTTGCTATTGCTATAAATTAGTTATTGTTGTTTCTATTGTACACAAAAATAGATTGTGAAACTTGTAATACACAAAAAATAACATTATACAGTATGTTTGCCTATCTCTCGTCTTTCAGGTACAAAATCAGATGCAAACTAATGAAGGTGAAAAGAAGCGAGCTTACCTAACAAGGGAAGAACTTAGTCAGTTACCAGATGATACAAATACCTACAAATCCATTGGTAGGAAAAAAGTTTCTGTTTTGAGTAAATATTTTGTTGATTATTCTATTGTAAGAATCAGAAGCAACACTATGGTATTGAAAGAATTGTTCATGTAGCTTGACTGCCAGTGGCCATTGTAATTGATTTCTTCACTGAAAAGTATTCATCTCTTTTTCTTTCCCTTCTTTAACTCTTCTAATATTATCTTTGAAACATCGTAGCTAAGATAGAATATTAGCAGACATCTAACTGCTGTAATGGGAATCCTAATCATTCAATGAAGGAATTCAATGCCATGAATTGCCAAGTATTGCAATTTTAGTTGTTCATCATATCTTCATACCCTTGTTTATGTAACAATTACATTCATTACACGTTTAAATCTCAATGCTCAAATCTTTTGGGAACTTTTTGCCATACGTTTATGGATTAAGCTAAACACAAGTCTATGTGACGTCTCTTATATCTTTCTTAACTACCCAAGTAGATGTCAATCAAAGCATACATTGCAGTGCAAATATTCAAATGTTCTGTCCTGCAACTTAAGCAGTGTTTTTTTTTTTTTTTGTTTTCATCTCTGCACTCTAATGTTAACGGTGAAAGATAGATTCACGCACATACTTTTTTAACTGCAGAAAAAGGTGAAAAAGAATCCCTTCTTGCCATTGAACCATGCCATGATTTATGTGCTTTTATTCCATTGTCCTTTATTTAGATATCAACCTGAGCACTATAATGTTAATGGTTAAAGATAGATTCATGCACATACTTTTTTAACTGCAGAAAAAGGTGACAAAGAATCCCTTCTTGCCATTGAACCATGCCATGATTTATGTGCTTTTATTCTGTTGTCCTTTATTTAGATATCAACCTGAGCCTACGCAAATGTGCCTAAACAGGTTCTGATGTTTGAGGCCTAATTTCGCAGCATAGGTTCACTGAATCTTGAAGACCATGGATGAGTGTGTGGGGTTCTTTTCTAGGATTAACACCTAAGCCATATGTTTCTTTTCCATACTCCATTTACAAGGGGGTGAATCGGTAGATAACTTAGTGAGGTAGAAATATCATTTCTTAATCAAGTTGTTTGGAACTAGAATTTGATATACTGAACAAAGACACCTATATCTTTGATTACCAAGTCACAATAAAATTGCCTGCTCATAGCTAGATTATGCTTTGGAGAAAGTGAACTATGCAATGTATGCTACTAACTAAAGACATTTTGTCAAACCTTGCAGGAAAAGTGTGAGTACTTTGTAACCGCAACTTTTTGTCAAGGAAGTAATTTCCAATTTATGATATGCTGAAGTTATACCTTAGTTCATCCAGGTCCTAATAATTACTCTTGATATGCAGGTTTGTTCCAGAACCAAAATCATTTCTGTTGAATGATCAAGAGCAGAAATCTAAAGATAGTGAGATATCTACAAATTCTTTGCAGGTTTGTCATCTGCTTTCTTAATCTTTGTATGTCAAAAATAAGGGAATACCTATATTGGATCCCCTATTTGAAGTTGCACAATCTAGGCTGCCTGTCATCCCATGGTTTCAGTGTTTGTAAGTAACACTTTGCATGGCTGAAATGCATTGTTCATGTTGTCAATCAATATTGATAAGATTGTGGGCACGAGTGAATTAGGTTCTGAGTTTGATCCCCTGTATAGATAAGCATTCTTTAGTGGCTGTTAGTTTATCAGTAGAAGATGTGTATAGTCTGGGCGCTGAGAAACTGGTATGTGTATTTAGTACTGTATTGCTATCCATATGTCAAAACCTAAAATCACAAATTGTATATTCTATAGTCTTGCATGCATGTTAAATACCAATTCTTTTATTTTATCTGGCATTCCTATTATCCTAAGCCCTGAAATTGCTATTTGATTCCTTCCTGCTGTTGAAGGTAAGAGAGGATATTCTGCAGTTCCTGTAAGCTAGGGCAAGGATAGGTGTATGTATTTGCTTGATTCCTACTGTCCAAGAAGTAATGAATAGTCGATTTCAAAGTTTGAAACTGAGAAAGCCTTGGTCACTAGTTACTAGAGTAGCTTTCCCATTATGCAATCTATTCCTTTTGCATTGTATTACGAGTTTTAGAGTCCTAAGTGCATCTCTTTTCTTGTCTTAAGGTAAGCCCTTTCATCTATTGGTGTTCCTTCAACCTGTGGTTGAAATCTCTCTGTGTTTTTGTTTTATTGAAAGGGTAAGTTTGTGTACCAAGCCCATAGAGTTTGTGAAATATGGAAATAAACTAGGATACTGAGATAGATTTTAGCTTCAGATCAATTCTCTTTTTGTGCTGTTTTTTTAGTCAATTGACCTAGATGATCTTTTGTCTTCTGACACACTTGATGGATGTTGTCTTCTGACATGCAGCAAATAGAGCAGTTGAAGAGACGGTCACATGCACTGACTGGGGAAGTGGTATGCAAACTCTACTAGCAGATCTTCTTAGTTTAATTAGTAATTGAGCACTTTGTGAAATATTACAGTCCACTAATTTTTCTGTTACTTTTTAGAATTTTGCACAAGAGGAGGATATTCGGTTAGAGACAACACGGGCTCGATGTAGGTTCCTATTTTCTGTATTCTAATAAATTTGCATATTTTTTTGAATATCCTGTACCAGAGGAGAATGAATAAAATATTTGTCAATGCTTCAAATGTTTGTTGGCTTCTTTCAGTGTCAAATGTACTGAAAAGGCATGAAGAATTGACAGAGCGGTTATCAAGGTAAACAGTTTATTTGGTTTACCAACATTTTGTAATGATGTGTCCGCCAATAAACACCTAATCTGTTTTACTAGGAACATCATGTTCTCCCTTCTGTATTAGAATGCACCTCTCCTGTCCAAATTCATTTTGTCCAAACGAAGAATTTCACTAACAATACTGTGTCTAGGAGGATGCTTTATTAGAAGGGGACTTCATACATTATTTTTAGAATAAATAGACAAGGAAATATCCTTCAATACTATGCCAAGTCTATTTTTTTTGTAGTCATCTGCTATAAGCCATTTTTTAATTGTATGACCCTTTGAAAATGGAAAATTGTTCTTGACTAAATAAAATTTGCTAACATCATTGTAATCCTTCTAGGCTAGATAGTTTCTTTCTACTTTTATTAACGAGAAGTACTTGTTATCAAGCTTTTGAATCTGGTTCCAATCCGGGGATTCAATCCTTGGCCGGAATGAGACGTTTTGATGCCGTGCCGATAGTGCCATCACATAGTGTTGAAGACACAGACATTCAAGGAGGAAAGAATTGGAGATGAGTAGAAAGAAAAGGAAGAAGATTGAAGTAGAAAAATGATAAAAAAAAAAGCTTGCGTTGTGGAATCTTGTGAAGTCTCCGACAGTTTGCAGAAGCCTCGAGCAGTTTTGTTGTCTTGTATAAGTTGTGAAAGCTTCACTTCATCTTAAGCAGCTTGTAAAAAGTTTGTGGTTGTCTCAGAGGTCACAGAAGCTTCCTAGTTGTCTCAGATAGGTTGCGAAAGTCATGTTGGACAAGTCATGGGAGCTTTGCCGTCATCTTGGGTAGTTTGGGGAAATGTCGAAGTTGTCTCAGACCTGTCATGGGAGCTTTATCACCACTTTGGACAACTTCCTCAGTGTCACGTGGTTTGTTTGATCGCATAAGTTTCCAAAGAGTTTCTCTGCCTTGGATAAGTTCTATGTCTTTTGGCAGGCATAACGAGATATTTCGCTTGTGCTAACTGACACAACAGGATTTTATCCCTCCTTGTTACGTTTTAATTTAGGATTAATAAGTTGCATGATAGAAGGGGAGCCTTGATGCAATGATAAAGTTGTTGCCATGTGACCAAAAGGTCACGGGTTCGAATCCTGGAAACAACCTCTTGTAAAAAGCAAGGTAAGGCTGCGTACGATGAATCCTTTTCCGAGACCCCGCATAGCGGGAGATTCGTTCACTGGGCTGTTTTTTTTTTTTAAGTTGCATGATACATGTTCTTGAGTTTGTCAGTTTGGAACACATTTAAATCATATTCAAAGGGACTAATCCTCTTTTTCAAGTCATAATGGAGTCGTGGTTGTCTGGTGAGCCATGATGAAGTGCAAGATTTCCTATCAGGATTTAGTAGATCTGCCTATAATCTGCACAAGGTGTAGATTTGTTTCTAATTGAAATTTCTTGTATCAGTTTTTCCATCAACAATGTAGGTTCATACATGTGAAATGTGCTATTGTTTTGTTGTTCTCAACTATACCAATAAAGAATTCATTTTAGTTGCTCTTTATATGTTTCATTCAGCCTCTAATTACAAGATAACTTCTCTTACTCTGTAGCCATAAAGTTTTTTCATTATCATGTTGCTGTTGTTTGAAGGGGAGCCTTGGCGCAATGGTAAAGTTGTTGCCATGTGACCAAAAGGTTACGGGTTCAAATCCTGAAAACAGTCTCTTGCAAAAAAAAGGATAAGATTGCGTACAATGGATCCTTCCCCGGGACCCTGCATGGCGGGAGCTTCGTGCATCGGGCTGCCCTTTTTTTTTTTATGTTGCTGTTGTTTGGTGATGATAAAGCTTATTTCTCACAGGGACTCTGATAAGATAATATTTGAACGTTTGGAAAAGGAATTTGATGCTGCACGAACTGCTCAAACTGAAGGTATCCTTCTGATGACTTTGCAACAATGGTTCAGTGTTTGGTTTCTTACATATCTGTTTGTTTCAAGTCTTTCAGCAAGACCTTGAAGGCTGCATGGGAACTCGCCACACTTATTATTACATTGCACATTTGCTGCATTCATTGCAAGCCATGTGTTGTAGTCCATATCTTGTTTGTATAAATTAATAAGATTTAAAAATATGATTTGTTTTTTAATTTTAGAATCACTAAGGTATATGTGATTCTAATATTTGATAAAAAAAATCCATATTCTTGTTTTGGTAACCTTACTGTGTAAGTTATGGAGCATTTGCACTTGCATTCATCTATTTGAAGCAACTACAAATGTGGTAACAATTGCAATAATATGCAAGTATTCATGCAGTTACATTTATATGTTTTAGGGTAGCATTTGCTTATGTGTCCAAAACTGCAAATTGCAATTTGTTGGCATTTACACATAGGATAGATAAATTTCAGTAAAAAGTGTCAATTGTGTTTGTTTTATCTTGGTGTTCAAATATTGAATCTTTCTATGTGCATCCATATGCTCAGAATCCTTGATTACCAACCTACTTTTCATTCATCCATGTTAATACTCATGTTGGATACTTGTACATTAAAAAAAATTCACAAATGCTTTGAGATTCCATGGATAGCCTCAAAGATCTAGGGAATCATTTCCAGCTGACATTGTCTTGTTACTGATATACATCATCTTTGTTTTTGATTGGAAAGCTGTATGTCATAACTTTCTAACCAGAAAATCTACACATCTCAACCATATTTTATTGGCAGAGATTTCTTTGGATGAAGAGCAGTGGAATGACGGACTACTAGCTACAATCCGTGAAAAAGTATTGCTATATTTCTCCATTTATTTTATTTTATTTTATTTTTCATCACACTAAAGCATATAGTTGTATCTGATGGAAATGGATGATGCTTTTTATGGAAGTGGTATATTATTTAAACTTGCCACTGGAAGTAGTAATTGGTTATTCAATTTCTATTGTATTAAATTATTATTACATTTTCTTATTCTTGATTTAGCATATAGTGCGTCCTAAATTTGTAGTTTTTAAAATTCTTGACCCAGGTCCATATGGAAGCAGAGAGAAAAGCAATGTCTAATGAAACATGTACACCATTGGATCCATTGATTCATGCCAAAATAACATACAAAATGAAGAATAAGGTATTTCTCCATTTTGGCTACCATACATTATATAGTTGTGATGAGTTGATTTTAATTTTCTTTCATCTAAACAGAAGTTACATTCTGCTGTTAAATTGTCATATGCGGCAACTTTGTTACCAGTTCCCACGCGAAAATGCAGTGTTACAGTGCTAGAATTTTTTTCACCCTTAATAATTGTATAGTTTTATCATAACATTCTATTTTAGGAAATTTAACCATTGAGTGTTCTTTAAGTTGCAAGCTTAGTGTTATGGTGCTGAGAACTTTCTTAATCAGATGTACATTATGGCAGTTCTATAAATACTGAAATCATTGAATTGGAGCACATTGTCTTGTTTGTAGCAGCTATACAATTACTATTCTAGGACCATACAAAGCTGTACATGAAATGCGCCAAAACCAAAGCAAGCCAACCAGTACTGGACTTTCCAATGAAAATTATTCAATAAAATCAATGATAGCTGAAGTTATTCTATTTCTTACAATTACATGCTCGTTGGAGTGATTTTTTATGGCTTTGGAGTTGCTAACTGAATTGGCATCCTTTTTGTCCTTGTTAGTAGGTAATCTGTTGTCTAGAAGGTGCAAGAATTGGAATACAATTTGAGACTTATTTTGCAGGTAAAGTAGACTAATACTGTTGCTGGTATTATGTTACTTATCATCTGAAGGCAAATGTATCCCTTTGTATATAATTCTTTGAAAAACCTTGGATTTCCATATTTCAGCATTCTTTATAACTTGGAAAAATTGGCATACGTCAATGAACATGAATAAAGCCAAATTAAGCCAAATTATACATTTCTAGAGGATAAATATTAGACCAGCTTCTAAAGTGTCTGTTAAGGACTGTCAACGCACATTTAACCTAATGAAATGGTCAAAGGCGAAAATTAATGATTTCTTAGGATCCTTTTAAAAATCATGGATTTTAATCTTCATTAATCCTTTGTAGGAGAACCCTGTGAAACTTACCATTGTGTGCTTGAAAGCAAATCGTTTCTTGAAAAGATGTCTGTAATTGAGCACACGGTTCCTTTCTTCCTCCCAATACGTGAAGCGGAAAATGACCTTCTCTCTTCTAATGCCATTGTAGGTTTATGATTTATTTCTGATATACTTTCTTTATTTTTTAAAGTAAAAAATCAGCTGATATTGGTCATACATGTTAGAAATTTGTAGATTATGTTGGAGAAATTTTGCAATCATACGTGGACAGGAGAGAACAGGTATGATTATGTTGAGTTTTATCTTCAAATGCTATTACAAAATATTTAACTTAGATGTTCAGATTAAAACTTTTTTTTTTATAACTTTTCTTGCTTAATAAGTTACTCTTGATCCTGCATGATTCTGTGTTATTTTATATCTATTTTAAAACTATAGATGACAGGCTAAATATTTTTCACATAGATTGTTTTTTTTTGTCTCTCATATTATCTGTATTTAATAGCAATTTCAGAGTCCTCTTGTCCATGAGAACAATATAGAAGCTAAGTTTTGACTCATCCTTTAGTTGTATTTCGAAGCTTTCATGAGTATGGATAATAGTGGAAGTCACCAAACGTGTCCTATGGATCATATGTTGAATGGTTAAGAAACAACAGGCTCAAAATGTTAAAACATTTAATAGGAGGATCTTGAGATAGATGTGAGTAGATAAGGAGAGAGAAATAATATTGATGACTTATTATTTACTAGGTAAAATAAGATAATGACTCGAGGTGGTATGGGCATGCCCAACAACAGTGTATATATTTCATTGTTAAGCAAGTTGATCGATTACAGCTGATGGTAGTAAAGTAAAGGAAGACCAAGAAGTCTTTGCTGCATTTAATTAAAAGATGTCTAGACGGCTAATGAAATACCCAAATTGTCAGGATAAAACTTGTTGATTGTTTTTATCTATTTAACATGCTATGAACATTTTACAATTCACAAAATTTCCTCAGTGTTCATTAACATTTGGATTTACTAGGTTCGTCTTATCAAGGAGCTTTATGGGAATCAGATAGGGGAACTATTTCATAGCCTTTCCTACAACTTGATTGAATTTGTATTGGAGGACTTCGATTGGTGAGTACCAAAGTACAAGTTCAAATCAGTTATCCAACTGATACATTTTATAATTTGCTTGTTTGTAATGTCTGCGTCAGTACTTTTGAATGAGTGGGCACTTACTACATCATAGCTTATAATTTCAAATTATAAGCTTAAGTCTTATCCTAAATTGAGGTTACAACCAGACTTAAGGTGGCGGGATTTATCAAGTTGTGTTCTCATAATTTTGTTCCTCGTGAAAATATTTGGCCAAAATAACAAAAACCTTCTTTGATAATATCAAATACACCCCTATATCTATATAGTTTTATTTTCCCCCTTATAATACCCTGGGTTTTTTATTTTATGTTTCAGAAGATGTGGTACATGTCAACTATGAAGAGGGCCTTTTTGAAAAAATGATACTAATTTTATCTTTTGTTATTCTTAGTTGATGCTAAGCAAATTGTTTGCTTCTTATATCAGTGTTTTTTTCCTCGTGCAGTAAGGTGACTGTTAGTCTTAGGTATGCAGATCTCATTTCTATACTACCTAGTCGTATACGGGTTTTGGCATGGCCTGTACACCCTTCGAAGAAGACCTTAGCAGATGAGAAAAAAGGAGGTGCACAATCTATTCCATCTCGTCTTCCTTATGCCGAAGATGCTCTCAGAACCATGAGCTTGCCTGAAGGTAATTACAATCGGATACTTCTGTTTTGGACAATTTATTTAGAGCTTCCACAAATTCCAAAATTTATCAGGAGTATGCCGATTTTGAAAATTACTCGGAAGTAGATAATAATGTTGTAGGAATGCTTGAATTTTGACAACAGTGGTCGTTGTAGTTGATAAACTTTTGAAAGCTTGGAAGTTTTATAGGTAGGCTGCCCTTAGTTTCTTGAGAATGGCAATGCCACGCTTGATTTATAGAAATAGATATTGTATTTTCTTTGAGTTCTTCTCTCGTCATAAGAAATAACTATTCCTTGTCTATTTCATTCTTTAAACAATTCATATTTTTTTACTTTGTTCAACTCTGCTAAAAAAAATATAAATAAATATATATTATGATGGTGAGCTACATAGACAGAGTGGGTCGGGCAATCAAGCATGCAATTTGAGTGTGACAGCATTCTAGGTGAGCTGGGCCAGAATGGTCTGAGCACAGACTGGTGTAGTCAGTTGGACAAGGCAAGCCGACAAGTCGAGTGGGTCTGTCAGGCTTGCCTCGCCCAAGTGGCTTCACCAAGGTTGACCAGTCAAACTTAGAGAGTTACCAACAAACTAGCTGGCTCACCCAAGATCAAGCAGATTGTGTTAGCTAGATTAATATTTATCATTATGAAAACTATTCGTTATAACATTTTTGTAAAATAAATTTTCCATATTTATTCCATTCCACTAAGGAAATCAAACAATTCTTTTTCTAGTCTTTTACCTATTCCAGCATTCAAAATAGCTATCCATTTTATTCAAATGCATTATGAGGTCTTTCTGCTCTCCCTGAATCTTTTGTGCCTTTGTTTGCTTCTTTAGCTTATGCAGAGATTGTACTGAACCTTCCCCATGTGCTGCAACAAACATTCCCTCACCTTGCAAGTTCTTAATTTTCTGCAAGAACTTCCATCTGTAACAGTGTTGAAGTTTCACAGTTATCTCTATCATGACCACTTACAAGCAACTCTCAAACACCCTATGGCCCAACAGAGGAATATGCAACTTGTTTGCTTCATCTCACAAACTTACACATGGTTCCCATATATGTTCAACTCAAGAATCTGTAAGCACTGTTTCATCTCATCTCCTGTCCTGTATAAATATCTTCATATTATATATTTTCAATATTCTTTAGTTGAAGTTAGATCATGTATTTGCTAGACTTCTCTCCCTACTACTACAAAAGTCATGTTACTGACTTCAAATAACGTTCAGACTGCTAGATGTTAATTGAAGGATATGTTTTTCACTCATTCTGTAAGCATTGTTCCTATGTCATCTTCTGTCTATGTAAATATTGTCCTATTACTTATTTTTCAATATTCTATCAAAGCTACATTGCTCACCTTAATATTGTTATTGTGTGATGTCAGCATTATGTTTACACAGCCAGAAAGAAATCAATTTCATGGATTGGTGCAATTTCCAAAAAACAGCCTGCAAACAATTCTATGGATTAGCACAGGTCCCATGCATTGTCAATACTCCTTCCCTTGCTTAAGTTGAGTTGAATGTAAGAGCATACCAGCGGAAATTGAAACCACGGGTTCGATTTATAAGGAATCGTATTTGGGAAGTAGGGGGCTGCTTAGAAACTGTGCTGACTCATGGAATTGGTTTCCTTGATGTCTGTGTACAGACGTTAAAGTTATGTTCGAGTGACCTACAGACTGCTAGATGTTAATTGAAGGATCTGCTCATTGAACAGGATGCATTTCACATTATTATCACGAGTGGACACTGGCATGGTCCTGGAGTTAAAAGCATTATTCTATTTTAGAATAAGATTTATGAAATTGCGATTGCAGTTGTTACGGCTGGTTTCCAAGTTTAAAAGTAGTGTGCTAATCGGTTATTCAGGCTTGGATCATTATTTTGGGCATGTCGCTAAATGAGTATGTGTTAAACTTTGGTCAAGCTGATGAGGTTTGGCTCAGTTTGGACTGTTTTTGGTTAGCTTGGAACTGTTTTGGCTCAGATGGTCCAGGTTGTGATGTGGTTGGTCTCAAGTGTGTTGGGCCTCAACTGTGCCCTTTCTAATTGGGAAGCAACTCGGTTTGAAATTTGTTTGTGTCCTGTTTGAATTTGTCTGAGTTGAGAAGCAACATTGTGGGAATGGAGTTGAGTTTAGGTGAAGTCTAGTGGATTAGAGTGGAGCCATTGGTTTAGTTGAGGATCAATGGTCAATGCCTTTATGCTCTTGATCTTATCGGATTGGTTTCATTTCATAGCTTGCAAATAGTCGGGTTCCTCCAGCACTCATCACCGGTTATACATGGAGCCGCTCTAGAAGCTTCTAGAAGGTTATCCTGATTGGCTCGAGTTTGACACTTTGAGACGTGAATGCCCGGACAAAAGTCAAATGGGGGAAATTTAATTTCCCATCTGTAGTTTTATAAATTAGTAATTTTAAATCAAATATCCCTTTCTGTTCTATTATTGATATTATTTTATTTGATTAAAAGAATGATATAGCACATATATTACTATGTCTGCATGTTTATGGAATCGATTTACTTTTAATAGTCACCTGTGAAATGAATAATAGGGAATATTGTCATATTTGATGATAATAAAATTTTAGATGATACTGAGAAAATAAATTAAATTGTTTTCAAGGGTTTTTTTTTTTCCAATGGAAAAGTGAGTTGTCATTGAAATATATAGATGGAAAGCATATATTGCACCGACAATCTCAACTGTTGGTCCGCTTTTAAAGACACTGTCGAGATAACTTTGCTCCTCAGCTCTCAAAAATTACAATTTACCGTTGACAATTAGTTGAGCTATAAATGTATTATAATGAGATAAGGATTAAATTCAGACGTGTAAGAAAATTCTTTTCATTTTCTAATTATTTGATGGTTGATTATAAGTTGAGTTGATCGGATCATGATTGATGGTTGTTAATATTATAGGTGATCACATGATTTGTTAGTATTATTATTGAGGAAAAAAAATATATAATTATTTAATCCCTCGGCTGTGCTCGACCGAACCAAGTTTTTTGGTCTGAATCAAATCGAACCTATTCCGAATCATTAAGCATTAAAACCCATCAATATTCCACAGAGAGGCTCTTTGGCCTGGCCCATTTATCAGCCCATTTAAACCGTACTCCTTGCCTGTTCCCTTCCCTGCTTCGCTCTAGTGCTGGCGGATCGCGTGCTCCCTCGAATTAGGGTTCTTCCATCGGACGACCTTGAAGCAGATCTCGGGAAATGGCTGATGAAGCGAACCGGATGGTAAGGTGTATGCTTTCATCTCCTTCTCAAGTGGTTGTTTTTTTTCTTCTCGAGGATCGTGTTACTCTGTCGACCTTGATCTCGATCGGTTCTCGAAATTTGATTCATGCTGTTAAAGAGTGATTTTGGATTTGTGGTTCCAGGCTTTTATTGAGATACAGAGCCGTATGATCGAGACAACCGGGAAGCTAAAGCAGGTAATCGTGCATTCTTTTCTTTCTCTATAATACTGTTGAATCTGGTTTGGTAGAAAATTTGCTACTTTCGTCTTCTCTCTGTAGTTTAACTTGATAGATTTAGTCTCAAATCTTGAATCCCAAGTGATGATATAAATTGTTTGGACTTAACTGGAGTGTATTTGGCCTGGGATTTAGAGAGTTAAGAAGACTTGGGTTGTTTTATTGTGTCCTTAAATTGCTGTATGGAATTCGACCAGTTTGTTTGGCTTTTTGATTATTGTGAATGATTATCTCATGAGAAAGATAATGATAATAGAAAAGCAATAAATCAGGAGTCTCTAAGTGGCTAAACATTTTTTTGCGATCTGTATTATGCCATTTGGTGATGGGTGACTGATCATTTGGTAGCTGATAATTTAGGGGTTTTTTTTAATCTTGTTATTGGAAGAGTTTAAAGTACATACAGCTCTGTAAAGTATACCATCATTGTGCCAATGACTTGGAGTTGCATTCTTTGTGAAAAGTATGGCATGGAAGACTGCAGAACTTAGTACCAATTGAAAATGATTTGATTGGAGAAGTGAGATAAATTTTTGATTTTCTGATGAATTGGTTTTCACTTTTCTCTCATAAAATTAAAATGTTACCTCAATCTTTTTGCTATTACAATAAATAAACAAATTGTAGACAATCAGTTATTGTTGTTTCTATTGTGCACAAAAATAGATTGTGAAACTTGTGATACACAAAAAAAAAACACTATATGGTATGTTTGCCTATATCTTCTTTCAGGTGCAAAATCAGATGCGAACTAAAGAAGGTGAAAGGAAACGAGCTTACCTAACCAGGGAAGAACTTAGTCAGTTATCAGATGATACAAATACCTACAAATCCATTGGTAGGAAAAACGTTTCCGTTTTGAGTAAATATTTTGTTGGATATTCTATTCCTGCCATAGATTTGGTAGTGCAGGTAGATTCCAATTTCTACTGGTTCAACTATTGGGCAACAACTTACATTTGAATTGTTATTTTGTATCTAAATTCT
Organism: Zingiber officinale; assembly: GCF_018446385.1. Taxonomy (NCBI): domain Eukaryota; kingdom Viridiplantae; phylum Streptophyta; class Magnoliopsida; order Zingiberales; family Zingiberaceae; genus Zingiber; species Zingiber officinale. The sequence goes on along the minus strand of NC_055997.1, from coordinate 132,939,628 downwards.
TGTGATTTAAAAAAAAAAACCGAAATGAAAGCAATACCATGGTATTGAAAGAGAACTGTTTGTGTAACCTTGACTGCTAATGGCCATCATCCTTGTTTGTATTGAACAATTGTGATCCATGTACTCTGATTCTAGACACTGCCTCCCATCCACCAATGTGATGCCCCCTCTCCTTTATCGGTCGTTATCTGCGACCTCCCTCCTAGTTGCCAACATCCAGATCAGTGTATTTTTTCTCAATTAAATTGTTTCAAAGAAGTCACCTATTTCTTTCAATGAAGCCGCCTATTTCTTTGATTGCCAAGTCTTGTTAGAATTGTCTGCTGATTGCTTGATTTTTCTTTATAGAAAGAGAACCATTGAGTTTATGACTATCTGATGACAATTTTTTAAAAAAACAAATTGCAGGAAAAGCGTGAGTTCTCCATAATCCCAACACTTTTGTCAAGGAAGTAATTTACTATTTATTATTGTTGAAGAGACCAAATTTTCTCTTGATCTATCTAATAATTGTGATATTTTATATCTTGATATTTAGGTTTATTTTGGAACCAAAATCAGTTCTCTTGAATGAGCAAGAACAGAAATATAAAGACAGTGAGACTGCCATAAATTCTTTGCAGGTTTGTCATACATTCTTGCTTATAAAAAATTTGAGTTTGACCCTCTTTGAAAACTGTCAATCTAGCCGTCCTCTCTTCCGTTGCAAGGGCGACAATTCGTGGCATGCTAATTGCGTGTCATTTAGGTTACTAATTAATTATAAGAGATAATATAAAATTAATTATGCATTTTTTAAAATAATTTTATAAGGTAAAAAAAATCATAAAAGACAATGTTAAAGTAATTATATATTTTTAAGCAATATACAAAATGAATTGTCTACATGAATGTCTATCTGTGTCAACCTATTTATTTATTATTGTGTCATTTTAAGTTTTGTATTCTTTTAATCATGTTTTCAGGTTGAGGTTATTTATTGTATTTAGTATTGTCAGCTCTAATCCATATTCTCAAATTATCTTTTTCCTGTTGTCAAATTATCAAATTATTTTTCAAAACGGCATGACGGATGATATTTAGTATCAAAATTATGTTAAAATCTAAGGATTAGTTGGTATAAGTTGGATATCTAATATCAACTAAAAAAATAATAGCTTTTTTAAACCTCAGGACAAATTGTTTAAAATGTGAAATTGCCAAATTTTCAATCAATCAATTTGTCTCATTCAACAATTTTGTGAACAATATTTTGTATTAAAATTCTACCAGAAAAGGGTATTTCACAAATTTTCATTTCTTACAGCAAGTTGTTTCACCCTATTACTTAATAAAAGATCATTTATATTCAAATTGTACCAAAATTGACCTAGATAATGCGATTTGTTTCAAACATGAAGACAAACTATAAATTTGAAATTGACAAAATTTCAGTCCTTATGTTGATTGATTGTATCACTTTAGAAACCATATTTTGTATGAAACTTGTACAAAAATCATCTTAGGTGATAATATTGGTGAATTAGATCTCAATACGATTCTGTTGTTTGTCAATGTATGGTTTATCAAGTAGTTTCACTACAATTTGATGAGGGGGACCTGAACTTGTTATATTTTTGAATAGTGGAGCCGAATCTAGTGTTTTTGTACTATTTGACATTCAATTTGGGTATTGGCTTCAAATATAAACTTACATAACAATCATTTTTGTTGATTTGAGCAGGTTTCCAAAGAGTACCTAGAGAAGCAAATGGCCGAGATCGAAAACAATCTGCGAGAGTTACTTCAGCAAGATCCAGGTCTTGCGCACCAGATCATGTCCATGTCTGTGATGTAAAGCGTTTCCAACTTCTCCCATCAAGTGATCACTTAAAATTTTCAAAAATTATTTATCGAACTGTAGAATTACTGGCTTGCTCGTGTTGTCGTAACAATTTGGTTCTCGTTTAGATGATGAAGATGTGGCTTCAACTTTTGGGATTACTTTTTTTTTTGTCCAAGGTAGACATCTGGCGATGCTAAAAATCTGTCACCGCCCCCTCCCCCACACCACCAGAGGAAGTAAATCATAAAATTGGGTATTTTTATCGGGACCAATCTTGCTCAACTTTATAAATTTATTATTATTATTATCAACTTAGTTTGGTCCTGGGAGAATCTGGTGATGCGACACTTGTACTATGCTACAGTTTGTCTCCCATGGGACGCTGCTACCGTTGGACGCAGAGGAGAGATCGGCGTAATCTCTCCTCTCGCCGGCAGTCTCAGTGAAAGCCCCCGCCTCCTTTCTCTATGCCGGTGCCATCGAGGAACACCGTCGTCGTCTCCTGCAAGTCGACGCCGCCCAGAAATATTGTCGCCATCTAACCCACGCTGGCGCACACCTCCGTCGCCTCGCATGCTGGCTTCTCGTCGCCTCCTCCTCAGCCGAGGAGGTTGCCACCGAGCCATCCCTTTTCTCCCTCACCTCTCGTCAGCAGTCCTAGCGAAAGCCGCCGCCTCCTCCCTTCTCCACGCCGACGTCGTCGAGGAGCACCGTCGCCACCTCTTGCAAGCCGACGTCGCCTAGAAACATCGCCACCGTCTAACCCACGTTGGCGCACACCTCTGCTGCCTCGCACGTCGGCTTCTCATCGCCTCCTCAGTTGAGGAGGCTGTCGTCGAGCCGTCCCTTTTCTCCCTCTCCTTTCACCAACAGATGCCTCCAACTGCCGCCTCTGTCAGGCATGCCAACGCCACCTTCGCGAGGACGTCGACCACCACTCCCCTTCTCCTCCTCACGTTGCTCCCCTTCTCCTCCTCACGCTGGCGCTGCCATCGGACGGACTCGACATAGCCTTCATCACGTAGTCGCCTCCCCTCGCCGATCTCTAACGCCAGCACTGCTCTGCCGCACTCCCTCTTTCCAACGCTACCTCTCTCCCTCACACATGCCGGCAGCCCGTACGTCTTCTCGCCACTGTCGACCAATTGCCTCCGGCGGCCGACGCCGCTCACATCCGGTCGACATTGCCCACAATCGGGCGACATTGTCTTTAGCGGCTGATGCTATCCTCCGTACCATCCTTATTGCAAGCCCTTTGGATTCATCCAGCAGCACATGTCTGATGACGTTCCAACATTCCGCTTGACCTCGTCGATCGGACCCATCTTCGGCTTCTGAACCCCCGCAGCTATCGTCATTCCACTCTAGTGTCTTGCTATATTCCAACATTGTAGTCGTCTTACTTGTGTGATATTTTTATATTTCGACCTTCGTGCCACCATTATATCTCGATCTGCGTGCCAATATTTTATCTCGACTTATGTGCCGATGTCATATCTCGGTCTGCATGCCAAGGTCACATTTGGTTTTGTGCCACCGTGTTCGGCTCCGCGTCGTCAGATCCAACTCTTTAGCCTGTTCAGAGTCATTTGCCCTTCCCGGTCAGGGCAACACGAGTAGCATCCCGACCAACTCACTGATCCACCCGAGAACGCCCCCCTGTGCCAAGGTACGTTCTCCATTCATATTGTATATGCATTTTATTATTATACGTCTTATTCTGTTACTTATATATTCGTTAGATTTATCTTGAGCATCGGAGTACCAGAGACCGGAGCGATCCGATCGCTGGCTGCAGGTAACATTGACTAGAGGGCTTCTAACGACTTCGTCAATATAGTAATCATCTCAGTATACCATCTTCCCTTTGAGATATTACGATTCAATTAATATTTCATCCACTTCACTCGACAATATATCTGACTCATATTCCGGACATCAGCTTTAGCTTACAAAGGCCTCTTCTACTTATAGAATCAATTCTGAAGCCCGATTAAGGGCGCCGTATTGGAATAGGCCTTATGCTAACTGTTAATTTGAATGGGTGAGTGCCTTGACGGGTATGAACACCGATTAGTAAACATACCGTATGGATTCTTATTGCAAAAACTGCTTAAAATAAATTTTGGGCCTCTTTGAGCCTCGGTGTGATTTCTTAGCATGAGACGCAGTGACCACAACTATATGATTCAATTGGATTTCGCATTGCATCCGAAGAGGGGCCATTAACCATTAAGGCCTTAATTTTATACAAAGAGTCCCTTGGAATTCGTGAAAGAAGAGTTTATAATATAATCCGGCCCAAATCAAAATTTAAATTGACACGGTACACTTCAAATTCAAATGCATAAATTTAAATTGATATGAATCGAACCACACACATATATATATATATATATATATATATATATATATATATATATATATATATATATATATATTACTATTTTATTAAAAATCTCCCTTCTTTACTAATTAATTTCGGTGAAGCCTAAAATAAATTTACGTTATTGTCTTTTTTTTTATTCACTTTAAGAATAATTCCAAGGTTTATTAGTAATTCCACAAGCGAAACAATCATTGATCTAGAGTTCGAGACTCAGCTGCGGCATATTATTATGAATTTTTCTCATTATTAATTTTCTCTGGTTGTTTTATATAAAAAAAATATAATTCTCTTTAGTCCCACATCTTAGAATTGACAACACTAGGATCAAAAAAATTTCTATAAATATTTTAGGCCAATGATATTAAAAAATATACTTTTCTTAGTTTTTTTACTAAGATAAGTATAATATTAAATTAAATTAATTTTTTGTATAGGGAAATCTGTTATATTAGTTTGTTCTAGCGTCATTATTGTATGAGTCTGACGAATCTATCCAAATAATTAATTCTTGGTTTATAAGGATGACACTAGAAAATCTAAATAATTCAAATTTTCAAAGACCCAAATAATTTATATATTATTATATTACACACTGGTATATATAATATATATTGATAACTTTTATATTTTTTAAAAAAATTGAATTAAATTCATATCATATAAAAGCATCTTTAAAAATAAACGGTTATTTTATACGTATATTTTAATTGATCACATGATTAAGGCAACATGACTTAACTGTTTTTATCTCTGAACTAAGTCATGTTGCCTTAATTGGATTTTAGGGTTTAAGGTTTAATTGGATTTTTTTTATGGAGTAATGTTATTAAAAAAATAACTAAATTTCAATCATAGATTTTTTAACATAAAGTTTACAGAATTTTGAGTTATTCAAAAATATAACTCAAAGAACATATTTTATCTATTATAAAGAGAAAAATTAATTTTCCTAATTTGAACTAATTTACATTCATGGATATTATAGGTGAATTAAATTTGTAAAATATTTTGGTTTTGAAGAATGATTGTTTTTTTATTTCTCTAATAAAATAAGTACAAAAGATGCTGCAATCCATAATTACAAATTTATATACCAACCAAGGGCGGAGCCACATTCTTATCTGCCGGAACTATAGAGTAGCCAATGGCAATTAACAAGAGAAAAACTTAAATTTACCTTGAGAGAGAGAAAGAAAACGCAAGCCAAGGAGAGAGGTGACAGCGTCGATGTAGCCCACAACCCGGGTAGATCACTCAGGCTGTCTCTGCTAGTGATACCAACAATATAAACAAGTCTTATAGATGCCAAAGTAATCGAGCAAAGATTCTCTGATCCACTTTTTATAGATTAAGAACTGATGTGTAATATAATTGTAGTCAAATTACGATCACGATTCGATCGTAATTAGTTACGATCCCTCCTTAAATTTACCTTCTCCTTTCAGATTATAATTTGAATTGGGATAGACGACCGAAGATCACCCGAAAGCTATCGACAGTGGACGAGTGTCCGGACTACCGAGCGCTGAACGAGAGACAACCTCCGGACATCCTCCGATCACTCATCTTGACTTAAACTATAATCTAAATAGAAAAATGAACAAAAAAAAAATCTCAACTAATTATGGCTAAATTACGACCACAATTCAACTATAATTATATTATAAATAATCCCCTGATCCCAAAAAAAAAAAAAAAAACAAGAAGATAGAAGAGAGGACCTATCATAGGAAATTATAATATATAAGCATTTTAACAATAAAATAAAAATATTTTAAAAGGCATTTTAATATTAATAAAAGACATATATATTAAAAAGTTACTTAAATATTGGAGGAACATTTTCAAGACAAATAGATCGATTGCACCATAAACAAAAACATGAAGAAGAGGCCAATGTGTGATATTTATATTCTGGGGAAGTGTAAAGTAACAATGAGACATGAGATTGATAGAATCAACATGCAAGGAATTTGAGTTCAATACCTTTCGGGCTTATTTCCAAGAATATCAACGAATATGATAAAAGCTAAATCACCATGAAGGTTGTTATTACGAAGGAAACTAGGAGATATCTCACTGCGATCTTCTTGAGCAACAGATGCTAGAAAAATACACCGCTAAAGGAATCTCAGGAACCGGAATCAACTTCCCGATCACCGCAAGAGGCCAGCTGAAAGAAGCACCATTGAAACCAAAATATAGAGTTTCATGTTATGATGATCAATGAGGCAAAAATTTCTAGAAGTAATTGACTCTAGAGAGTTGAATTATTCAAGTCAACATTAATCAAACATCTCGTATAAACTAGGTGATGCGTTTTGACCTAAAAGCAGTGATACCTAAGAGAAGGCGAACTTAAGAGAAAAACAGCACTCAAGCAACGCGAAGTGAAAGGGTTAAACGAGACACCATACCTTACAAGAGCAATCACAATAGACACCAGCCACAACTTCCAATTAAGTCTCACAGTCGATGTAAATTTCCCAAGGAATTCGATAATCAAAACCTGCATAAAAAAAAAGCGACGTGTTCAAAATTCTTCTTTTCATAAGAAACAAAGTAATTGAACCATAAAAATTGGCTCAAGTTTCATCATCGAAAATTCATCGAAAGTTTCCTTGCCTGCAGTATTAAAGTAATCCCTATGATCCCCATGAAAAGGTAGTTCTTTGTCACACCGCTAAAGATATTCATCTCATTTGGTTTACGGGCATTGAATTCATTGAATATCTGAAATTACAAATTATCGAAACAGTTTGCATGATTACAAGAAAAGAGAATATCTTTTGAAGAATGATAAAAGTCACCAAGTAGTCTTGTTTTTCAGCTTACTTGGCAAAATACGAAGGTATTGAACACGAAGGTAGTCTTGACTTTCTCTGCATGTGCCGGATCGTCCTTCAGCAAATGCAGTATGTTCTTACCAGCGAAGTTGAAAATTAGTAGGATTCCCACTTGATATAAAGCCTGAATTTAAAGAGTTGTGAATAATAGAGAACTAACCATTATGAAGAAAGAAAAGGAAAGCTTGAGTGAGCTAAAGGTGAAGACATACTTGTACGATTATATTTCGCCACATGATATTAGTAACTAGAGGTTCTCTGCGAACAATAAAACCAAAGAAAAATATAGATTAAGAAAGATTAAACTATGAAAAAAAAGAAAAGGATATCGGTACACTACGAAAGTTGTTTAATATGGAGTTTAAATCATGGTAAAAGGAAGAGTCTGACCTTCGACCAACAGGAGATCTCTTCATTAGTTCATTGGTAGGTGGTTCTGTTGCCAGTGCTAGTGCTCCAAGAGTGTCCATGATTAGGTTGACCCAGAGAAGCTAATACATTTACCACAAACGATTTAAGTTTAAGATATTCACAATACATTCAGCCAAAATATTCTTTTTATGAGTTGGACGAGATCAAAGAAAAAAATAGCGAAAATCTGGTTTTGCAAAGAAAATATAATGAAATTTTGCTGAACCTGAACAGCGTTGAGCGGCACATCTCCGGTTGAAACAGCAGCTACCACATTTATTATGAGTGCTGCGATGTTGACTGTAAGTTGAAATTGAATGAATTTTTGAATGTTGGCATACACAGAACGGCCCCATCGGACAACCTGAAAGGGACACATTCATATGAACTTTGATAGAGCGAAAAGCCAGAGAGAATTTTGAAGCTGCAAAGACTTCAAGCGAACCTTTACAACGGATGCAAAATTGTCGTCCAATATAATGATGTCTGAGCTTTCTTTTGCAACTTCTGTCCCCTGAATTCCCATTGATAGACCTATATCTGCCTAAGAAATGAAATGGAGAACATGATATAAATCAGCGACTACTATTATAATCAACGTATGAGATTCTTGAATGAATATCATACCTCATGTAATGCTGGAGCATCATTAGTTCCGTCTCCAGTAACGGCGACAACATGCCCCTTTTTCCGCAAGGCTTGAACAAGCAGGAGTTTGTCGTTTGGCGAGGACCGACCCATTACCTAAACAAAGAAATACACACTTCAAAACTAGAGAGAAGGGTCAAATATATCATTTGAAACTTATTAATAACTTATAAGAAACCATGTTAGACATACACATATTTTGTCAGCAATAGCTTGTCTTGCAGATTCGGAGAGGACACGAAATTCTCTTCCCTCAATGATGCTTGACTCAGAAAGAGCTGAAGTGGGATCAAGTATTCCACACTCCATAGCTATAGCCTTGGCTGTTTCTATATTGTCGCCCGTAACCATGCGAACCTTATCAACCAAGAGATGATTTGTTTAGGATGAAAAGTAAACATTTATACTCTAAAAAACTAATTGAACTATCAAAATATAACACACACGACAGGTAACGAGTGTTTGAAAGACAAAAAGTGTATATAAAATGGCAACAATGTTGGCCAACAACAATAACAGAACATGCGGTAAATGCTATTATTGCATTATTGCTCTTAAAGACTACCTTGACACCAGCAGAGGTGCATAATGTGACAGCCTCTCTAACGCCTGGACGACAAGGATCCTACATGCAATCACATTGTGTCACAAATCAAGAGAGAAAAGAACATAAAAGTCAGAAACCCAAAACTACAAAAATCAGTAAGAAATATCGGATTCATTTCTCACGAGCAGACCTTTATTCCAACTATAGCAAGCATAACAAGTTCGTCCTCAGGTAACTTCCAATCACCCCTCTTATCTACTTCTGGAACTCTATCGTGATCATACATTTTATATGCAAACGCAACACAACGTAGGCTCTTTGCTGCCATGATTTCAATAGATTTTTTAAATTCATCCACCTGTATAATTAAAGATGTTAGCCAGATATTAGTTGAAGGTATTAAAAGAATAAGACATGCCTTCTCTGGATTCAGCATTTGAATAGAACCATCAATGCCAATCCATCTTGTACAAGCAGCTAAGATCAATTCAGCAGCTCCTTTCCAGTGCACATGAACTGTTGAGTCTGCCTGCAAACATGAGGGAAAAAAGACAATTATATCTCACATGCATCTGAAATTGAAAGAAGATAAGAAAATACAGAAATTCCCTTGTGAGTATATCCCAAGAGGGATAAAAAGATTGTTTATTGCAATCAGAAAATGCACTGAAAAGATGTAAGAAAGCCAATAACTGCAACTTTTAGCAAAGAGAAAAAATGAGATAATTTCGATGCAGTCAAACATGTCTAGTCAAGTGGCAATTTTTTTAAAAGGAACCGAAAAATAGTTAACGGAATCAAGCTTCTGAAATGGAAGCTGGAAAAGCTATTCAAGAATAACTGTATAAATTAGTAGCTTTTAACCATTATAAAACACATAAATTTCAATAATATGTAGGAAAAAGCCTCCTTAAAATGCTAAATAAATATCACGGTTTCAAGATATTCTATGAAATCTGATTACCAGATTTATAGCGACACCACCACGCTTTTTCTCTGAGTTGAAAGGAACTGCATGAAGAATTGATGAACTTTTCCTCACAAGATCGAACTTCATTCCCAGCTATAAAGAAGAAGGTCCATGTACGATTATCATATAAAATTTAATTAAAGAACGATCAAACAATGCATACCATTAAAGAACTTGTCCTCTGAACTTTTTACCTTGATTCCCCAGGAAAGGATTGCCTTTTCTGTAGGTGAGCCAGTCACCTCTACAATTCCACCATCCTATTAACACAAACTATTATAATTATCTTGACACGCCAAAAAATTTAAAAGGCACTGGACAGACAGAAATTTAAGCCTAGACAGCCAGACTCTTAGAAATTATAAATTGCATAGTGGAAAGAAGATGTGATAGGATATAAAAATTAAATTTAGTCCCTTTTTTTTCACAAATAGAGTTGTTAAGACTTTTTGACATTTCTTAAAAAAATCACTTAATACATTTACTTTTGGTGAATTTTTTTTTGAGAACTATATCCCTATTAGAAATGACAAGCCACTATAGAGAAATAGAGAGACGTGTTGGGAACATGAGATGTTATCTTTAGTTAATTGATGGTAGAATTGGAAGATAAGAGTTAATTACATTAGAATTTGACAACGAGATTATAAATGTTTGGAGGGGCCAGAAGGTAATCTACAATGTCCAAAAGGCTAGTAAAAAAACTGAATTGTCTATGTGACTACACCCAACATCTCATAATTAGTATGAGTAGTAAATTTCTAGAAAATCCATGTTATGCCTATTAGTATCAATTATGAGGATTCTATGTAACCTAAACAAATAGACAGGAAAGGGTATCAAGGTCATCTTTTATATTGTTTGTTACTCAAAGTAGATTGAGAACGGTTTTTCTACATCTAGTTATTGTGTCCTCTTATGAGGTAACCTAATTTCCTAGAAGAGCAACAAGCTAGCACTGGTGAGAATGTTAAGTGCGGCCTTGGTGGTATATGAACTCATTTGGGTGAAGCATTTAATGATAAAGATTAGATATGCTCCTGAAATTCAATGAGGCTTTATTATGATAATTGAGTTCCTATGCATATGATGTCGAATGTGTATTTTAGAATACAAATGAGAATACAAAACATATACAGATTGATTGTCATTCAATCAATTAGCATATTTATACCAAGATGGGCTTCATAATATATTCTAAATAGTTTGCGAGAGAGTATTATTGGTAAAGGATCAATAATGTGTAAATATGTCAAGGTAGAGGGGCTATTTAGAATAATATTTATATATCCATCACACACACACACACACACACATATCTATAGGAGGAGCTACCAAGAGTTCAAATAAGAAAAAAAATTTCCCCTCTACCTTAACAAGGCAAGAATGTGAATTCTTTCAAACAGATATAACAATTATCTAACATTAAGAATGTGAATTTCAATCGGACAAGAGGTCGACTTACTTCAGGCTCAAACACATTTCCAGTAGTATTCTGAGCAATGCCTTCGATCAGTAAAGAAACTAGCGATTTAGACAATGTATCACAATTGTCAAGAGACTGGGAGTTCATCCCTCCAACCAAAGCCTCTACAACGGTCATCTGAAGAAGAACAAAAGACAAAAAGAGCTTTGTAAATTTAGTAAAACAAATTGCTAACGCCAAAGAAGACAATTTGATGATTGAGGACAAGTTTGCAAACCTGATTGAGTGTCAAAGTACCAGTTTTATCACTGCATATTGTTGTTGCTGATCCCATGGTTTCACAAGCTGAAAGTCTTCTAACCTGTGATAAAACCATCATAAATGTTCATCTCTGCTGTTGCAACATGGATATGATTTAAGAAAGATGCATACCAAAGCCTTGTCTGCCATCATCTTTCGCATTGAGTAAGCAAGACTGATAGATTCAAAGACATGATTAATTAGCAGAAAAGATAGAACAAACAACTTAAACGTTATATGAAAATGCAAAAGAAATTCTTACGTTAATGTCACAGCTAATGGTAACCCTTCTGGAACTGCAACGACTACTATGGTTACCTAGCCAAAGACCAGTGCAAAGTAAGCTAGCAACCAATGATTTACAGATCTAGAAAGTATTGCTACGCACCGCAATAGTCAGGATTTTAACGGCTCCATCGAAGGCAGCACTTGCACTAGTCTGTCCCTTCAGAAACTGAATAGTTCCATCAGGATTTTTGGTATGGCCAGTAAAGTATCTGAAAGTTTTATAATAATTTTAAAATTTTGTGGCATACTCAATTGGAAAACTGTGTCATTACCTAGACACAAGGACAACAAGAACAGCAACAGCAACAGACAACCCCACAGTACCAATCAACGTGGCAAGACCATTCAATCGCACCTAATGAGAAAACAAAAATATACACCAAAGCATCACCAAAAAAACATGTTTCTTATATATCATGTCAAACAAAATCGCACAAGTAAGATGAAATACCTGCAGAGGTGTTTCTTCCCCATTGTCCTCGGAAATGTTAGCCATTAACAGACCCCATTCAGTATTAATTCCGACAGCAGTTACCTAAGATTTATGAAAAAGACATACTAATGTGGTGCAAAAGAATGCAAAGTGAAGAAGTTAATAATATATTATAGGCATAGTTATTGTCCGAGTTCCCCAAAGGATTAAATTCCTATTTCATAAATGTTCCTAAGAATCATGGAAAAGAGTAATCAAAGATATGTATAATCAGGATACTCTAAAATGCATATATGTTTTGGCCTCCTTTCAACCCAATAATTATTAATCTGTGTTTATTCAATCAAATAATATACACAGCTATAACAACAAACAATTGAAAACACAAAATGCTTACCAACATGGTGCCATAACCATCAGAAACCTTGCAACCAGACATCAAAAATGGTGCCTTTTGGTCCTTATGAACCTGGAAATTTAAATCATATCAAATACTCTGATCGAGCTCACATAAGTCTCAGGATTATGCAAATAAGTTAAAGAAACAACTCACAATTTTGGCTTCTCCAGTCATACTAGATTCATCAATGGCAAGAGAAAGGCCAGAGACTAATATCCCATCAGCTGGAACCTAAAAGGCAATACTAATTGTAAGGCCAATGCATAATAAAAGATAAGTAGCATCTTAATTTTGTACCTGATCTCCGATCTTAAGTGGGAGAATGTCACCAACCACTATGTCATATATGGAAACTTCTATCCTTCTACCACCTCTAATTACCTGGAACGTAGATAACTTGAATCAGTAGGCAATTTGAAAACTTTAAGAACTTGACATTCTGCAAACATCTTGGGTGACATTCTGATAAAAAAAAGAACAAATAGTGTCATCAGCTCATACATACCTCCAAGTGAATGTTTCTCTTTTCTTCATTCAGATGTTGAAATTGGAGGGATTGTTTATAATCACTGATGGCTGCAAACAAGGTAAAACCAAGTGAACTGAAGAACAATACTACCTCTTTAGAGAAAATTCATTAAAAGAGTAACTCACATATATAGGTATAAAACCCTAGTGTGAAAGTGCAGAAAGAATTTAATGGATTAGTCATTAATGTTCCAGAGCAAAACTATGCAATTAATTGCCCATAAATATTAACCATGATATTTTAAAAATCTCTAAAAAAAATGACTGTACCATCTAAGTAGTAAGAATACAATATTTGTATATCAACAATATACTGGGAGGCTATTGCCATTTGCATTCCATAGAAAAAATACCCTTCATTTTACAACAACAACAACTAAGCCTAATCCCACTAGGTGGGGTCGGCTATATGGATCCTTTTAAGCCATTGAGCTCTATCTTCTACTATATCATCATCTATACTTAAATAAATTTTATCTTATTTTATTGTTTCCAGATAAAATTTATCTGGAAACAACCTCTTGCAAAAAGCAAGGTAAGACTGCGTACAATGGAGCCTTCCCACCCCATATAGCGGGAGCTTTGTGCACCGGGCTGTCTTTTTTTGTTTTATTGTTGCTAACCAAGTCTTTTGTTGGCCTTCCTCTTCTTTGTTTGATATGCGTATTTGTCATAGTTTCAAATCGCCTAACTAGAACATTTATTGATCGTCTCAGTAGATGCCCGTACCATCTTAAATGTATCTCTCGAAGTTTTCCTTCAATAGATGTGATCCGGTGGTAAGGACGGGGGATCCTCGTTGGCGGAAGGTCAACGGCACGTGGAGGTCAAAGGCCAAAAGATTCAACCTTGAGACCCGACCGACCGGACGAAGCAGGCCGACCGGACGAGCAAATCCCCGTGCCGAATGAAGACAACCCGACTAGGGTTTCCGAGCTCAAGGTAAAAGGTTTCATGGCGCTGTCCGTTCACGAGGCAACATAGGCAGCCGAGCAATCTCATCCAGCATCTGACGGAGTCCTCTGGTCGGACCGATCTACCAGGCGGAAGGGATATGCACTCGGTAACCGCTCGGAACAGGCGTAAGGACAAAGGAGGATAACATCATCCTCGAGACGTCACGCCGACAAGAGTTGCGTAGATCATGCGGAGAAGCTTCCACCGTCACATCCGGATATGCTCGGACGATTGCGGAATGGCGTCGAAGTCGACATGGGCTCGTTAAGGTATGTTTAGGAAGCATGCATCGAGCGTGCCTCCGGTCTATAGGACAACGCCGAAGTGGCGCGATCCCTTCGTGGCCATTTCTCTCTCATTTCGTTGCCGACTTGGCGTAGTCGTAAACCCTCCGGCTCGGCTTGCAGTTCGTCGAGATCTACACATGGAGGCTGAGACTGCCGGTCAGTCATCGACTCTCGGAGTGATCAAGATGGCTCGATTTTCTCTCTAATGTTCTCATTTCTATTTTGTCCATTCTCTATGTCCACACATCCACCTTAATACCCTCATCTATACAATTCTCATGTACTCGAGTCATAGTCTAACATTAAGTTCCATATAACATAGCAGTTTAAGCTGTGATTTTCAGAATTTTCTCTCTCAATCTCTCCATCATTTTAAAAAATATCCTAAATATCTAAAACTCTCGGTTTCGGCAACTCGTCCTTTGCTATCTTAACAATTGTCTCATTATGTCTAATATTACTAAACTTAAATTTCATATATTTTGTCTTTATTCTACTAATCTTAAAACCTTTCCCTTCTAGTATTTTCTGTTAAGATTCTAGTTTAGCATTTACTCCTTCACGTGTTTTATCTACTAAACAAGATCATTTGCAAATAACACGCACTATGATACTGTGTCTTGAATGTGTGCAGTGAGCTCGTCCATAATTAGTGTAAAAAGATAGGGACTTAAAGCGGATCCTTGATGTAACCCTATGTTTATTAGAAATTCTTCAATTACTCCGCCTGAAGTCTTTACTCTAGTAGTTACATCCTCGTGCATATCCTTAATTAGTTCAATATATATTACGCAACACCTTTCTTTTCTAGAATTCTCCATATATTTCTCTTGGGACTCTATTATAAGTTTTGTCTAAGTCAATGAATACCATGTGTAGATCTTGTTTTTGCTCCCAATATTTTTCAATTAATTATCTAAGAAGATGTATAGCTTCTATTGTCGACCTTCCAAGCATGAACCCAAATTGATTTTCGATCACCATGGTGTCCTTCCTTAATCTTTTTTCTATTACTTTTTCCCAAAGTTTCATGGTATGACTCATTAGTTTAATACCCCTATAGTTTGCACAATTTTGTATGTCTCCCTTGTTCTTATATAAGGGAACTAGAATACTTATCCTCCATTGATCAAGTTTTTTTTTTTTTTTTTCAATATCATGTTAAATAATTTTGTAAGTTATTTAATACCTTATTTCCCTAGGCACTTCCATACCTCTATTGGAATATCATCTGGTCCAACAATTTTTCCATTGTGTATCCCATTTAAAGCTTGTTCTACTTCTAAAGTTTGAATTCTAAGATAAAAATTTAAATGTTTATGCTCATTTGACCTACTTAAATTACCTAAGTTAAGTTGGTCACTTAAACTTTCATTAAAAAGATGATGAAAATACCTCTTCCACTTCCACTGCTCTTTTATTTCTCCATCGTTTACTAGTACCCTATTATATTCATCTTTAATACATTTTATTTGGATAAGATCTTTTGTCTTCCTTTCTCTCACTTTATTTATTCTATAAATGTCTCCTTTTTCTTTTGTATCCAATTTTTGATATAATCGTTCAAAAGTTTCATTTTTTGCTTCATTTACTACTCTCTTAGCTTCTTTCTTGGCTATTGTATATTTTTTTTAAAATTTTCCTCGTTCTTATAAATATATAATTCTTATAAATTATTCATTTTTCCTTCATTTTCTTTTGTACTTTCTCATTTCACCATCAAGATTCCTTAGTGGTGCATGCCCCTTTGACTCATCGAGTACACTCTTAGCTACTATTTTTAACTTTGATACTATCTTATCCCATGTCGCATTAGAATCATTGTATATTTCACCTAATGTTTGTACTCCTACCTTCTCCTTAAATATATTTTGCTTCCAATCATTTGACTTCCACCACTTGATTCTAGAAGTTGTATATATTTTCTTTCCATTGATATTATATTTGAGATGTATATCCAAAACTACTGACCTATGTTGGATAGTTAAACTTTTTTCAGTGATGATCTTGTTATCTTTACATATCTTTCTATCTTTCTTCCTAACTATAAGAAAGTCAATTTGTGATTTATTATTTTCACTTTAGAACGTGACTAAGTGTTCTCTTTTCTTAAAAAAGCATATTAGCTAATATAAGGTCATATACTATCGCAAAATCTAATATAATTTTTCTTTCCTCATTTCTCACTCTCAACTCATAACCCCCATGCACCCTCTCATATTCCTTATTTTTCACTCCGACATACCCATTTAGATCTCCTATTAAAATCATTTTATTTGGCAGAATGTTTTGTAATATTTCATCTAAGTCGTCCATAAATCTTGATTTGGTAGTTTCATCTAATCCTACTTGCGGTGCAGATATGCTAATTATGTTCATAGTTTTTTTCGCCACTATTATCTTAAGAGTTATAATTCTATCCTTTTTTCTAACTACTCCTATAACTTCATCTTTTAACGAACTATCTACAACAATACCCATTCCCTTTCTTGCTTTACTCTTTCCTGTGTACCGTAATTTAAAACCCGAGTTCTCTATTAGTTTTGCCTTCTCGCCTATCAATTTTGTCTCTTGTACACATAAAATACTAATTATTCTCTTAATCATTGCGTATTTACTACCTCCATAGATTTACCGGTGAGAGTTTCTATGTTATATGTTCTAAATTTTAGATTATTAGTTTTCCTATCATATTTGTTCTTATCCAACCTATGACATGAGAACTTTTGCTTATTTAACACTACACCTAAGTTTTCATGAAGATGTAGCGGTCATTGCCGATACGTTACATCAGATCCTGCAATGCGAACTCTTGCATATTTAGCACTACACCTGAGTTTTGAAGTTGTAGCGGCTCTTGCCGAGATGTTACAGTCGGACCCTGCAATGCATTCCTTCAGGAGAACAACCTAGCATTGACACAATAATTTAATGGATCCATTCATTGAATATTTGTCATAGTTTTAACGCTGGCCGACAACATAACGCAACCCTCCTCCTTTCTTCGGGCTTGGGACTGACCATGACCGGGTTCGTTGCAACCCTTTATTTTACAAAAGTATTTCAAATTGGCAAAACTAGGCAATCCATTGACTTGAATTCAGGGAGATTATGATTGTATTTAGTTTGTAAAAAATTTCCAGTATTTCTTTTACACAAGAAGCAAAAATTTGCAAAATGTAAAAAGGGAAAAGAATAAGATTGCATTTTCAACTTCTTTAAGAAATGAAATTAGTGATCAACCTCCAATGCAATTTTGACTACTATGTATAAACTTTATATGTTCTGATTTTTATGTGTTGGGTCAAATTTAGCATACTTGAATTTGAATATGATTTTGGATCAATTTTCCTTGAGCCGGAAAACTTGGGCTGGGTCAAATTTTGGTAGAGAACCAGACCAGGCTAATCCATGTTTACTCCTACAAACAGCTTTGCTCGTCTTTAAGTAGAAAACAAGAAAACTAATACAAATTTGGCTAAACAAATGCTTCCTAAGGCATTTTGTTTTCCTTTTCTTTTGTTCACTCTCGACAGCATCATTTTGTCTCTGTTGAAATGATTTTTGGTCTCATCCATGTTTCTTATGAAATACTTTAAAGGTGCAAATTCTTAAGGCAAAATCATTGATTCAAACAAAAAATGCAACAAATTAAACAATCACTTATGGATATCATACCTGTAACAAGTATAACCAGAATAACAGCAAAGGCGATGCTTCCTCCATCATACCATCCTTCACTTAAGCCCTTAAATAGTATATTATAGCACATTAAATAAAGAGTACAAACACAAGAATGTTAATGCATCAACATTTATAATAAAATCTAGTTAGCATATTGATGTCCATAAAAAAAAAATCCAAAAACTTGGATTGGCATACAAACAAGAAGAACAACATAAAGCACTAACAGGTTAGGAGGGTTACTCAGATAGATGGTATAAGTTACAAGGATAAGTTTAGTCTTTTTGATGTCCATAAAAATAATCCAAAAACTTGGATTGGCATACAAACAAGAACGACATAAAGCACTAACAAGTTAGGAGGGTTACTCAGATAGATGGTATAAGCTACAAAGATAAGTTTAGTCTTTCCTCTTTTGCTTATGAATTTAAAATAAATTCAGGAATATGAAAACCACACAACTATTTGCATGTCTAAAATAAAATCATAATATCAAGGAAAAATATATATTTTTTTAGAAACAACTAAACGAGTGGTTGTTGCAAAACCAAAAAATAATAATTGATAACATGAGGGATTGATGAAAACGATGCTATATTCAAGAGCAGACACGAGGGTGCTAGTGGTATCTCTCACACTCCTAGATTTTTTGTTGTCTTTGACTTCCTAAAATTTTTATTCCCTTAAGACCATTATAAAGGATGACTAATTTCTTTTTTTAAACTATTAATCATTTATAGTATTGAACCCATTGAAAAACAATAAATGTAAGTTGCTTTACTCTGCTCCCTCGACTCATATTCATGAGTTCGCCACTAGCTATATCTATATATTGTAAAAAGGAGTGCTAAAAAAATCACCTCAAATATCTAATTTGTTTATTTTTTTACAAAAATCAACATAAAGATGAGTCCCATTTTCAGTTATATAGAAAAGAATTATAAATTAATTGCAATGTCAAATACTATAATGTATTGATATAATTCACATTTAACTAACAGAAGAAGAAATATTTTTTTTTTGAAAATATTTATATAGCCCAAATAAGTATATTTTAAACAATATAATTAAACTATATAAATGTTTGTATTACAATTTTACCATATAAATTTAAACCTTGCATTAAATTCAAATTTATCTTTTCATATTGAAGATTTTATTAATTAATATTTTTTCTTATTTGCGTTTCAAATTAATTATATCGTAGTGCTTTAAATTTATAAATAAAATTTAGATTCTATTATAAACTTTTTTTTTAACAAAATTGATGAAATATAATTAATCAAAGGAACTATATAGTTAGCAAGTATAAGATATTTAAATTTAATATTACATTTAATAAACATTATTGACAATTAGTAAATCAATTCAATAAATTTTTAAAAGAAAATTGCTATTTTCATAAAATATTAATATATTAAAAACTATAAAATTATAATTTGAAACATTGTAAAGGAAATAAATTAAATTTTCATGTGTTAATTATTTTATATAATTATAAAATGTGGGTATAGGAAATTGATTGTACTTGAACTTCTTCAAAAATTACTTGTGCAAAAAATAAAATTTTAATATTAGTTAATAATAAAACTTGTGGCAAAAAAAAAAAAGAAAATCATGTTTAATCAAAAATATCCTTCACATATTCATAACGAAAAAATATCTAATCGGCGGAGATTAAGTACTCTAGTTCCCAAAG
This sequence comes from Zingiber officinale, assembly GCF_018446385.1. NCBI lineage: Eukaryota > Viridiplantae > Streptophyta > Magnoliopsida > Zingiberales > Zingiberaceae > Zingiber > Zingiber officinale. The sequence continues at coordinate 132,919,990 of NC_055997.1, read as the reverse complement.
GAAGCGTACGAAATTATACAAACTATAAGGGTATTAAACTAAATCCTATATTGAAACTTTGAAAAAGAATAATAGAAAAAAGACTAAGGTAGGAGACCACAATGACCAAAAATTAATTTGGTTTCATACTTGAAATGTTAACAATTGAAGTTATAGATCCTCTCAGGTAACTAATTGAAAAGTATTGGAAACAGAAACAAGATTTACACATGGTTAATCATATATCAAATATAATTGCTTTAACAATTGTATTCTAGAAACTATTACATTATATATCCTCTTTTTAAAAAATTACCTTTTGTAAAATTTTCCAATTTTTTATTTAGATTAATCTATGTTTTCCTATTTTTAAATTCAATTGAACAATAGTACATTTTTCTGTTCGACAAACATTAGTTTATCACAATACATTTTAAAAAATTTAAAGAATGATTTTTTTTTTTTTAAAAGAATGAGAAAGTTTTTAATAATAAAATAATAAAATGAAATAGGAATGTGATTTATATTTAACATTATAAATTGATTCGATATTATTTGATAATCAATATTCTTGATAATATAAAATAAAATTAGAAACCCAAAAAATTAAGCTTAATGTAATAATTTTTATAGATAACTTTCAAAATATATGTATTGTTATTCACTGTAGTGAACATACAATTAATGTATATTATCTTTTGTACGACTGTACAAACTGCTATTGAAAAGGTATGAAAATCTATTATTGATGTATAATATTTATAGCCCATGCATCCAACAATTAGTAAGCTTTGATGATGAATGAGTAAAAAAAAAGCAACACATACGTTTATTCTATCAGATTCTTTGGACCCGGAATTTGATACAAAGGAAAATTATGCTGCTGAGATTTACTTAAGCAAATAGCAGATATCATGTTTTTGCCAAAATGTTAAATGACATGCCCATTTTACAATGTATGATGAACCAAACTAATTCTTAGTATAAAAGTTGATAGACTATACAAACAGAAATCGCTTTTGCATGCTGAAAAGGAAAAGAATCTTGAAAAATAATATAAAATATAAACAATTTGATAATATAAGAAAAATAATAGAATAGCTGAGAACCTAGCATAGATAACGTACTTCTGTTTTTATACCCAATACCAAAGAAAGAACTGAAGCTACCATTAGTATGATTAGTGTTAAATCTTGGCAAGCCTCCCACACAAAAACCTACAATTGGAAGAAGTGGGATTAAAATCGTAATAATCAAGCATATAGAATGAGAGCTGCAAAACATGAGATATAGCATGGATCTCATACCAGAAAGCTCTTCCCTTTCTTTTGTGGATATGTATTTGCCCCAAATATGTTTCTTCTATTTAATAAATCTGTCTCATCTCCAACGATACCCCTCTCTGTGCTGGATTTCAATATATTTGACAGCCCCTTAACCTGAACATAAAGAAAAACATGCAACATAATTGAACATCTAATAAATTATAGCTTTAGATGTAGCTGCTGAAGTCATAAACTACTTGCCCCTCCAAATTCTTTTAGTGCAGTTAAATCATGTTCCCTATTTATTTCCATAAGCTTTTCGACGGCAATAGGAAAATCACCTTCTTGAAGTACTGGTTTTCCTCCAGTAGCATCTAGTTTGTTAGGAGTATAAAAAGACAATGCAATAAAATAGATATTAAAATAAGAAGTCTATAAGAAAAAATCAGCATACTAGAGATTTATGATTAAGATCTAAGATCCATCTCTAATGGAATCGAATTTATGCATATCAATAATGAAACATGTACCTGGTGGTGGTGGTGTTTCTCCTGCTTCTTTGAAGAGAAATGCTGCCTGGAAAGGACAAATAAAACACAAATTATTATAAGTCATAAGAAGAAGGGCATCGCAATCTAGTACAAGCCTGAAATAAAAGAACCACAAGGATGAATATACCCGTATGACTTGTGTGTGGGTTCTTATTTTACTTCTCACTTCCTCTTTCTCATTCTCCTTCTTCAAGTCAAGTGTGTATCTAAATCTACGTGCAGCATTTAACACAAGAGCTGCTTGCTGTAGGAGAGAAAAAACAGAAAAATTAGATTATGTAGTTCTTTTTAGATAAACTCAAATTTGTCAATAATACAAGTCAATGTCAGTTAGAACATGCAGTAGTTAGATTGCCTGATTAAATTAATGTTTGAACTCTGAAAAACTACCAACCAAAATGAATATTCCTTTTTCTGATTATTTAATTGGTTTGCAAAGTTCTGCTCGCTTATCTAAGAATAAGAATAGCATCGAAAACATTGCACCTCTACACAGTTATATATAATAAATATATATCCGCACCGAATATACAAGTATCATTGAGCTAGTTTATTGACATAGCGTTTTTTTCTTAAAGTCCATATCGACATATATTTTTATGAATTCTCCTTATATCTTTCTGCGGGTACTTTGAAATTTTGACGATCAGAAATTTAAGTGATGAGGGGAAAAAAATTCAACCTCAGTGTCTTATTATATATCCATCTATTCCGATCCCTCCGGAGATCAAAATGAGACTTCGATAGCATTAATGTCCTCGCATTGATTCGTTCCATCAGTGGAACCAATACGAGAAGGGATGGAACACAAAACAATCAACGGAAACACTTATATTCTCATTCCGTTTACCACCATAAAGCAATCAGGGAAGAAGCGAATGCGAACGTACCCTCCATCGACGCAGACGCTCCGTCGGCGCATTCTTCGGGGGGATAGCGAACGCATCGTCCTCAGCGCCTATTTTGTCCGCGTCGACGATCTCCGACGATCCGCCGAGACCATACTCCTCGTCACGCCGCATTGGGTCCATCGCTCGCACTGGGACGTGGACGATCGATCAAAATCTGGGCCGCAAAAAGAGGATCAGACGGACTAGGGCAAATAGATGAACAGGGATATTACTAAGGCATGGAGGAATCTTCGCATAGCAACGGTGGGGGAGCCTCATTGGAGATCGAAGCAAACTCACCTAGGGATGCCGAAAGGTCCGGTGACGATGGCGGCGGCGGCGGCGGTGGCGGCGACGAGGCAATGAGAGATCGGAGAAGATGAGATTCCTCTCGTCCTCGTCCCTCGCGATACTCCGTCGTCGTCTTCGTCTTCGTCTTCGTCGCCTCGGTTCTCTTCGCTGCGCCGTGTACGGAGTTAAGAGGCCCAGAGAGAAGCTTCGCGGCAGCTTCGGGATCCGTGTTGTCATGCAACCGTTGGCCAGCTATTTTTAACTAGGCATTCGAAAAATTAACCATGATCACGAAATTTATATTCATTAATAGATTTCCAGATTTAATTCAATTTGGTTTATGCGTTCACCTTAATAATAAAACCCTAAATATATGCAGTTTTCATTGTCCATAAAATTTTCGTTCTGTTATCTGAGTTCACTAGCAGCCCCGCCCTGCAATGCGGCCGATGACGATACTTTTGGTGTGAACGTTATCACGTTATGCATCACTAATAGCCATGCCATACAAGTTTTTTCGTTAGTAATAATTTAGAAATGAATTTAGATTTATGACATCCTATTGTTATATAATTTATAAAATGAATGTGTTGTGAATTAAGATAATTTGATGAGGTAAGATAGGGAAGAGGAAGAGGATGATGCGAGTCTAAAGGAAAGATTTTTGTAATTGGTACAAATTTATTATATTTTAAGATAAAATTTTGGATAAAAATCAAACAACCATGCATCCTTTATTATCCTTTTTTTAAATACCTTTTTAATGACAAATATTTTATTCTAATAGTAATAACTTGATCAAAATAATATTGTTTTTCTTAATTGAATGCAAGATAATTTTTTTTTTCAGTTATGATATTGACGAGATCCTTGAGTTTGATACTTACCTATTAAAATTATTTCACTCTAAATTATCAATGTTGTTATTTTATTTGTTTTGATGTGCCCTTCATAGGGAATAACTAGATTTCATGATTTGTGTAATATTATAATAATCATCATATCATCTTAGAACATCTACATCAGTTACCTTATCCAAATATTTTACCTTAAATTTTAGATAGGATAACTAGTTACTTTATCCATTCCCTAAAATTAGATTTGATGAATAGTGATTATCTAAATTTAGGAAATGAAACCTCTACCTTAAAAATAAAATAATATTTTTTTTTTAATCTCTCCTTCCATCCGTTGCATAAATATAATAATAAAAAATAGAAGAAAGAGAAGAAAATAATAAAAATTTAAGGATGATGAAAATTTTAAGGTATTTGATGTATTATATAGTGAAAAATGATTATCTAAAATTAATAAAGTGAGTAATTTATCCTAAATTTTAGATATAATAATAAAGAAACTGATGTGGATGCTCTAACACCCTTAATGTAAACTAGTTAAATATTAAAGAAAATACTATTTAATCTAATTTTTAATATTAATTTGCGACATTTATTTATATATTTGCCTGTTTGATATATATTTTTTTATTTTCATTTATGTTTTTACTTAAGTGGGATATATTGTATTTATGTTGTGAACGTTAGGAATCACCGAATCAGTTTAACAGCATAAATGTAAAGTAATGAGAGTTAGAGATATCGTGACTGTATGGTTACAATTTTAAAACTACGAGGACATTTTCAAGATAAAGATAACATAGAGGAGCTGAAGGAAAATTCCAACAAAACATCCGTGCCGCGTTCTTCTTCTCCAAGGAAATTGGAATTACAATTTAATGATGTTGGGGACCTTTCATGGCGCGCCCGTGTCCGACACTGGTGCTTGGATTCATTTAGTAATTTTTTTTATTTTTTTTATATATATTATATTTATTTAAGATTTAAAATTTTAAAATTTAGGAGTTAGATTATAATAGATTTGAATCAATAATTTTTTTTTCAGGATTCAAATTTCTCTTTGGATTAGGATTCAAGATTAAAAATTTTAGATACTCATTGTGTATATTATATGTATTTAAAATTTAAAATTTAAAATTTAAAATTTAAAATTTAGGATTTATATGTTGGATTATAATGGATTTAACCTAATAAGATTTTCCCTCTAAAGTCTAAGGCTTCCCTTTTAGTTATAATATTAATCAAGATAAAAAAATTTAGATGCTCACGAATATATTATCCATCTTTAAGGAAATGTTGATTTTAAAAAAATTGAATCCAAATGTCTGGATCGTTGTGGGGTATATAGGCGTACGACATCTCATCCACAGCAGAGACTTACCTTGTATAATGATGGGTGACATCCAACATAGATGATATGACGTGGTCAAAATTAATTTTTTCTCTCTCTCTTTCTCTTGCATGCTCTCTCTTGCATGCAAGGTGGTACTAATTGTTTACAAACTAACACTAAGGTGGAACTAATCTTTAAAGACCAGTTCCAACACATTGGCAATGATTTGCACAAATTAATACCACGTTGGTGCTAGTTTGCATAAACCAGTACCAACTATTGGTGCTAGCTATATAGTTTACACTACGTTGGTGCTAATTTGTGCAAACCAACACTAACAGAAGATCAGTTATGCAAACCAGCACCACATTGGTGCTGGTTTGTGCAAATTAGCATCACGTTGGTGCTAATTTTCTTAAACCAGTACCACGTTGATGCTAATTTCTACAACTGATTTTTTGTTGGTGCTAATCTTTAAAGATCAAGCCAACACCAACTAAGCACCAATAGTTGGTTCTGGTTTGCACAAACCAACACTAACTACTGTGTTGGTTGGTACTAGTTTGTGTAAACCAGCACCAACGTGATGATGGTTTGCACAACTGGTCTTCTGTTGGTGCTGGTTAGAGATGCCAATTTGGGTTGGGTTCGTTGGGTTGACCCGCCACACTAAAAATTTAAACGGATTGGATTGAAATTTTATCAACCCAAGCCCACCGTGGCTAACCCCCTAAGCCCGCGACCCACGTGGGTCAGCCTACGACGAGATTGGGTTGACTCGCGGGTTAAGAAACGCATGTAAGTTAAGTTTTATATCAATTTATTATCTTTCTTTGTTATAATTTTAAAATAAAAATAGTACTTTTTCATCCAACATGAGTACTCATTTGTGTTGATTTACATTTAAAATATCTGTTTTTGGATATATTTGATTGATGAAATCTTTTCGAAATAAAATATAGCCCGTGAGTTGGCCCGCCTAACCCGCAATCCACCTTGGATTTGGTTTGGTTGGGGATTTTTCAACCGGCCAAGATGACGAGTTGGCCCGTCCCGCCTTGCTAAATGGCTGGTCCGTCGTGGGCCAATCCGCCTGCCATGGGTTGACCCGTCTGACTACTTTAGTGCTAGTCTTTAAACCACTAGTGATGCTGGTTTGTGCAAACTAGCACAAATGTGGTGCAAACCAGCAACAGTAGTTGGTGCTGGTTTACACAAACCAGCACCAACATGCTGGTGGTGGTCTTTAAAGATTAGCACGTTGGAGTTGGTTTTTAAAAATTAGTTCTACCTTAGTACTGGTTTGTAAAAATAAGCACCCAATTGCATGTAGGAGAGAAACTTGCATATAGGAGAGAGAAGAGAATTGTGTGTAGATGAGAGAGGGAAATAAAAAAAAAAGTTTTAGTCACCCACCGTTGTGCAAATTATCATTCTTTTATATATATATATATATAACCACATCATAGAATTGTAGAAGTAGACAAGGATCCACATGTGTGTGTATTGATAATTTTTCCTTTTAGGAGTATTTAAATTTTTTTAGTATTTTTAGTTATTTTTTGGTAATTTTATATTTTATATATATTTAGGATTTTTAGTATTATGATTATGAAAAATTTCTAACTTTTTAGAATTTCTTTCCTTTTTATGAGAGAATAATTATAAGTCAGGCTACGGGTCGAGGGCAGGAGGAAGGTAGAGTCAGTCATGCTCGACTTATGGTGTTCTCTCGCAAAGGAAGGAAGTCTAAAGATGAAATTTCATAATCCTGTCTCAAAATCTAAACAGACATCATAAAGTACCATATCTTGTTTGTATAAATTAATAAGATTTAAAAATATGATTTGTTTTTTAATTTTAGAATCACCAAGGTATATGTGATTCTAATATTTGATAAAAAAAATCCATATTCTTGTTTTGGTAACCTTACTGTGTAAGTTATGGAGCATTTGCACTTGCATTCATCTATTTGAAACAACTACAAATGTGGTAACAATTGCAATAATATGCAAGTATTCATGCAGTTACATTTATATGTTTTAGGGTAGCATTTGCTTATGTGTCCAAAACTGCAAATTGCAATTTGTTGGCATTTACACATAGGATAGATAAATTTCAGTAAAAAGTGTCAATTGTGTTTGTTTTATCTTGGTGTTCAAATATTGAATCTTTCTATGTGCATCCATATACTCAGAATCCTTGATTACCAACCTACTTTTCGTTCATCCATGTTAATACTCATGTTGGATACTTGTACATTAAAAAAAATTCACAAATGCTTTGAGATTCCATGGATAGCCTCAAAGATCTAGGGAATCATTTCCAGCTGACATTGTCTTGTTACTGATATACATCATCTTTGTTTTTGATTGGAAAGCTGTATGTCATAACTTTCTAACCAGAAAATCTACACATCTCAACCATATTTTATTGGCAGAGATTTCTTTGGATGAAGAGCAGTGGAATGACGGACTACTAGCTACAATCCGTGAAAAAGTATTGCTATATTTCTCCATTTATTTTATTTTATTTTATTTTTCATCACACTAAAGCATATAGTTGTATCTGATGGAAATGGATGATGCTTTTTATGGAAGTGGTATATTATTTAAACTTGCCACTGGAAGTAGTAATTGGTTATTCAATTTCTATTGTATTAAATTATTATTACATTTTCTTATTCTTGATTTAGCATATAGTGCGTCCTAAATTTGTAGTTTTTAAAATTCTTGACCCAGGTCCATATGGAAGCAGAGAGAAAAGCAATGTCTAATGAAACATGTACACCATTGGATCCATTGATTCATGCCAAAATAACATACAAAATGAAGAATAAGGTATTTCTCTATTTTGGCTACCATACATTATATAGTTGTGATGAGTTGATTTTAATTTTCTTTCATCTAAACAGAAGTTACATTCTGCTGTTAAATTGTCATATGCGGCAACTTTGTTACCAGTTCCCACGCGAAATGCAGTGTTACAGTGCTAGATTTTTTTTCACCCTTAATAATTGTATAGTTTTATCATAACATTCTATTTTAGGAAATTTAACCATTGAGTGTTCTTTAAGTTGCAAGCTTAGTGTTATGGTGCTGAGAACTTTCTTAATCAGATGTACATTATGGCAGTTCTATAAATACTGAAATCATTGAATTGGAGCACATTGTCTTGTTTGTAGCAGCTATACAATTACTATTCTAGGACCATACAAACCTGTACATGAAATGCGCCAAAACCAAAGCATGCCAACCAGTACTGGACTTTCCAATGAAAATTATTCAATAAAATCAATGATAGCTGAAGTTATTCTATTTCTTACAATTACATGCTTGTTGGAGTGATTTTTTATGGCTTTGGAGTTGCTAACTGAATTGGCATCCTTTTTGTCCTTGTTAGTAGGTAATCTGTTGTCTAGAAGGTGCAAGAATTGGAATACAATTTGAGACTTATTTTGCAGGTAAAGTAGACTAATACTGTTGCTGGTATTATGTTACTTATCATCTGAAGGCAAATGTATCCCTTTGTATATAATTCTTTGAAAAACCTTGGATTTCCATATTTCAGCATTCTTTATAACTTGGAAAAATTGGCATACGTCAATGAACATGAATAAAGCCAAATTAAGCCAAATTATACATTTCTAGAGGATAAATATTAGACCAGCTTCTAAAGTGTCTGTTAAGGACTGTCAACGCACATTTAACCTAATGAAATGGTCAAAGGCGAAAATTAATGATTTCTTAGGATCCTTTTAAAAATCATGGATTTTAATCTTCATTAATCCTTTGTAGGAGAACCCTGTGAAACTTACCATTGTGTGCTTGAAAGCAAATCGTTTCTTGAAAAGATGTCTGTAATTGAGCACACGGTTCCTTTCTTCCTCCCAATACGTGAAGCGGAAAATGACCTTCTCTCTTCTAATGCCATTGTAGGTTTATGATTTATTTCTGATATACTTTCTTTATTTTTTAAAGTAAAAAATCAGCTGATATTGGTCATACATGTTAGAAATTTGTAGATTATGTTGGAGAAATTTTGCAATCATACGTGGACAGGAGAGAACAGGTATGATTATGTTGAGTTTTATCTTCAAATGCTATTACAAAATATTTAACTTAGATGTTCAGATTAAAACTTTTTTTTTTATAACTTTTCTTGCTTAATAAGTTACTCTTGATCCTGCATGATTCTGTGTTATTTTATATCTATTTTAAAACTATAGATGACAGGCTAAATATTTTTCACATAGATTGTTTTTTTTTGTCTCTCATATTATCTGTATTTAATAGCAATTTCAGAGTCCTCTTGTCCATGAGAACAATATAGAAGCTAAGTTTTGACTCATCCTTTAATTGTATTTCGAAGCTTTCATGAATATGGATAATAGTGGAAGTCACCAAACATGTCCTATGGATCATATGTTGAATGGTTAAAAACAACAGGCTCAAAATGTTAAAACATTTAATAGGAGGATCTGAGATAGATGTGAGTAGATAAGGAGAGAGAAATAATATATGATGACTTATTATTTACTAGGTAAAATAAGATAATGACTCAAGGTGGTATGGGCATGCCCAACAACAGTGTATATATTTCATTGTTAAGCAAGTTGATCGATTAAAGCTGATGGTAGTAAAGTAAAGGAAGACCAAGAAGTCTTTGCTGCATTTAATTAAAAGATGTCTAGACGGCTAATGAAATACCCAAATTGTCAGGATAAAACTTGTTGATTGTTTTTATCTATTTAACATGCTATGAACATTTTACAATTCACAAAATTTCCTCAGTGTTCATTAACATTTGGATTTACTAGGTTCGTCTTATCAAGGAGCTTTATGGGAATCAGATAGGGGAACTATTTCATAGCCTTTCCTACAACTTGATTGAATTTGTATTGGAGGACTTCGATTGGTGAGTACCAAAGTACAAGTTCAAATCAGTTATCCAACTGATACATTTTATAATTTGCTTGTTTGTAATGTCTGCGTCAGTACTTTTGAATGAGTGGGCACTTACTACATCATAGCTTATAATTTCAAATTATAAGCTTAAGTCTTATCCTAAATTGAGGTTACAACCAGACTTAAGGTGGCGGGATTTATCAAGTTGTGTTCTCATAATTTTGTTCCTCGTGAAAATATTTGGCCAAAATAACAAAAACCTTCTTTGATAATATCAAATACACCCCTATATCTATATAGTTTTATTTTCCCCCTTATAATACCCTGGGTTTTTTATTTTATGTTTCAGAAGATGTGGTACATGTCAACTATGAAGAGGGCCTTTTTGAAAAAATGATACTAATTTTATCTTTTGTTATTCTTAGTTGATGCTAAGCAAATTGTTTGCTTCTTATATCAGTGTTTTTTTCCTCGTGCAGTAAGGTGACTGTTAGTCTTAGGTATGCAGATCTCATTTCTATACTACCTAGTCGTATACGGGTTTTGGCATGGCCTGTACACCCTTCGAAGAAGACCTTAGCAGATGAGAAAAAAGGAGGTGCACAATCTATTCCATCTCGTCTTCCTTATGCCGAAGATGCTCTCAGAACCATGAGCTTGCCTGAAGGTAATTACAATCGGATACTTCTGTTTTGGACAATTTATTTAGAGCTTCCACAAATTCCAAAATTTATCAGGAGTATGCCGATTTTGAAAATTACTCGGAAGTAGATAATAATGTTGTAGGAATGCTTGAATTTTGACAACAGTGGTCGTTGTAGTTGATAAACTTTTGAAAGCTTGGAAGTTTTATAGGTAGGCTGCCATTAGTTTCTTGAGAATGGCAATGCCACGCTTGATTTATAGAAATAGATATTGTATTTTCTTTGAGTTCTTCTCTCGTCATAAGAAATAACTATTCCTTGTCTATTTCATTCTTTAAACAATTCATATTTTTTTACTTTGTTCAACTCTGCTAAAAAAAATATAAATAAATATATATTATGATGGTGAGCTACATAGACAGAGTGGGTCGGGCAATCAAGCATGCAATTTGAGTGTGACAGCATTCTAGGTGAGCTGGGCCAGAATGGTCTGAGCACAGACTGGTGTAGTCAGTTGGACAAGGCAAGCCGACAAGTCGAGTGGGTCTGTCAGGCTTGCCTCGCCCAAGTGGCTTCACCAAGGTTGACCAGTCAAACTTAGAGAGTTACCAACAAACTAGCTGGCTCACCCAAGATCAAGCAGATTGTGTTAGCTAGATTAATATTTATCATTATGAAAACTATTCGTTATAACATTTTTGTAAAATAAATTTTCCATATTTATTCCATTCCACTAAGGAAATCAAACAATTCTTTTTCTAGTCTTTTACCTATTCCAGCATTCAAAATAGCTATCCATTTTATTCAAATGCATTATGAGGTCTTTCTGCTCTCCCTGAATCTTTTGTGCCTTTGTTTGCTTCTTTAGCTTATGCAGAGATTGTACTGAACCTTCCCCATGTGCTGCAACAAACATTCCCTCACCTTGCAAGTTCTTAATTTTCTGCAAGAACTTCCATCTGTAACAGTGTTGAAGTTTCACAGTTATCTCTATCATGACCACTTACAAGCAACTCTCAAAAACCCTATGGCCCAACAGAGGAATACGCAACTTGTTTGCTTCATCTCACAAACTAACACATGGTTCCCATATATGTTCAACTCAAGAATCTGTAAGCACTGTTTCATCTCATCTCCTGTCCTGTATAAATATCTTCATATTATATATTTTCAATATTCTTTAGTTGAAGTTAGATCATGTATTTGCTAGACTTCTCTCCCTACTACTACAAAAGTCATGTTACTGACTTCAAATAACTTTCAGACTGCTAGATGTTAATTGAAGGATATGTTTTTCACTCATTCTGTAAGCATTGTTCCTATGTCATCTTCTGTCTATGTAAATATTGTCCTATTACTTATTTTTCAATATTCTATCAAAGCTACATTGCTCACCTTAATATTGTTATTGTGTGATGTCAGCATTATGTTTACACAGCCAGAAAGAAATCAATTTCATGGATTGGTGCAATTTCCAAAAAACAGCCTGCAAACAATTCTATGGATTAGCACAGGTCCCATGCATTGTCAATACTCCTTCCCTTGCTTAAGTTGAGTTGAATGTAAGAGCATACCAGCGGAAATTGAAACCACGGGTTCGATTTATAAGGAATCGTATTTGGGAAGTAGGGGGCTGCTTAGAAACTGTGCTGACTCATGGAATTGGTTTCCTTGATGTCTGTGTACAGACGTTAAAGTTATGTTCGAGTGACCTACAGACTGCTAGATGTTAATTGAAGGATCTGCTCATTGAACAGGATGCATTTCACATTATTATCACGAGTGGACACTGGCATGGTCCTGGAGTTAAAAGCATTATTCTATTTTAGAATAAGATTTATGAAATTGCGATTGCAGTTGTTACGGCTGGTTTCCAAGTTTAAAAGTAGTGTGCTAATCGGTTATTCAGGCTTGGATCATTATTTTGGGCATGTCGCTAAATGAGTATGTGTTAAACTTTGGTCAAGCTGATGAGGTTTGGCTCAGTTTGGACTGTTTTTGGTTAGCTTGGAACTGTTTTGGCTCAGATGGTCCAGGTTGTGATGTGGTTGGTCTCAAGTGTGTTGGGCCTCAACTGTGCCCTTTCTAATTGGGAAGCAACTCGGTTTGAAATTTGTTTGTGTCCTGTTTGAATTTGTCTGAGTTGAGAAGCAACATTGTGGGAATGGAGTTGAGTTTAGGTGAAGTCTAGTGGATTAGAGTGGAGCCATTGGTTTAGTTGAGGATCAATGGTCAATGCCTTTATGCTCTTGATCTTATCGGATTGGTTTCATTTCATAGCTTGCAAATAGTCGGGTTCCTCCAGCACTCATCACCGGTTATACATGGAGCCGCTCTAGAAGCTTCTAGAAGGTTATCCTGATTGGCTCGAGTTTGACACTTTGAGACGTGAATGCCCGGACAAAGTCAAATGGGGAAATTTAATTTCCCATCTGTAGTTTTATAAATTAGTAATTTTAAATCAAATATCCCTTTCTGTTCTATTATTGATATTATTTTATTTGATTAAAAGAATGATATAGCACATATTACTATGTCTGCATGTTTATGGAATCGATTTACTTTAATAGTCACCTGTGAAATGAATAATAGGAATATTGTCATATTTGATGATAATAAAATTTTAGATGATACTGAGAAAATAAATTAAATTGTTTTCAAGGTTTTTTTTCAATGAAAAGTGAGTTGTCATTGAAATATATAGATGGAAAGCATATATTGCACCGACAATCTCAACTGTTGGTCCGCTTTTAAAGACACTGTCGAGATAACTTTGCTCCTCAGCTCTCAAAAATTACAATTTACCGTTGACAATTAGTTGAGCTATAAATGTATTATAATGAGATAAGGATTAAATTCAGACGTGTAAGAAAATTCTTTTCATTTTCTAATTATTTGATGGTTGATTATAAGTTGAGTTGATCGGATCATGATTGATGGTTGTTAATATTATAGGTGATCACATGATTTGTTAGTATTATTATTGAGGAAAAAAAATATATAATTATTTAATCCCTCGGCTGTGCTCGACCGAACCAAGTTTTTTGGTCTGAATCAAATCGAACCTATTCCGAATCATTAAGCATTAAAACCCATCAATATTCCACAGAGAGGCTCTTTGGCCTGGCCCATTTATCAGCCCATTTAAACCGTACTCCTTGCCTGTTCCCTTCCCTGCTTCGCTCTAGTGCTGGCGGATCGCGTGCTCCCTCGAATTAGGGTTCTTCCATCGGACGACCTTGAAGCAGATCTCGGGAAATGGCTGATGAAGCGAACCGGATGGTAAGGTGTATGCTTTCATCTCCTTCTCAAGTGGTTGTTTTTTTTCTTCTCGAGGATCGTGTTACTCTGTCGACCTTGATCTCGATCGGTTCTCGAAATTTGATTCATGCTGTTAAAGAGTGATTTTGGATTTGTGGTTCCAGGCTTTTATTGAGATACAGAGCCGTATGATCGAGACAACCGGGAAGCTAAAGCAGGTAATCGTGCATTCTTTTCTTTCTCTATAACACTGTTGAATCTGGTTTGGTAGAAAATTTGCTACTTTTGTCTTCTCTCTGTAGTTTAACTTGATAGATTTAGTCTCAAATCTTGGATCCCAAATGATGATATAAATTGTTTGGACTTAACTGGAGTGTATTTGGCCTGGGATTTAGAGAGTTAAGAAGACTTGGGTTGTTTTATTGTGTCCTTAAATTGCTGTATGGAATTCGACCAGTTTGTTTGGCTTTTTGATTATTGTGAATGATTATCTCATGAGAAAGATAATGATAATAGAAAAGCAATAAATCAGGAGTCTCTAAGTGGCTAAACATTTTTTTGCGATCTGTATTATGCCATTTGGTGATGGGTGACTGATCATTTGGTAGCTGATAATTTAGGGTTTTTTTTTTTCATCTTGTTATTGGAAGAGTTTAAAGTACATACAGCTCTGTAAAGTATACCATCATTGTGCCAATGACTTGGAGTTGCATTCTTTGTGAAAAGTATGGCATGGAAGACTGCAGAACTTAGTACCAATTGAAAATGATTTGATTGGAGAAGTGAGATAAATTTTTGATTTTCTGATGAATTGGTTTTCACTTTTCTCTCATAAAATTAAAATGTTACCTCAATCTTTTTGCTATTACAATAAATAAACAAATTGTAGACAATCAGTTATTGTTGTTTCTATTGTGCACAAAAATAGATTGTGAAACTTGTGATACACAAAAAAAAAACACTATATGGTATGTTTGCCTATATCTTCTTTCAGGTGCAAAATCAGATGCGAACTAAAGAAGGTGAAAGGAAACGAGCTTACCTAACCAGGGAAGAACTTAGTCAGTTATCAGATGATACAAATACCTACAAATCCATTGGTAGGAAAAACGTTTCCGTTTTGAGTAAATATTTTGTTGGATATTCTATTCCTGCCATAGATTTGGTAGTGCAGGTAGATTCCAATTTCTACTGGTTCAACTATTGGGCAACAACTTACATTTGAATTGTTATTTTGTATCTAAATTCTTGTGATTTAAAAAAAAAAACCGAAATGAAAGCAATACCATGGTATTGAAAGAGAACTGTTTGTGTAACCTTGACTGCTAATGGCCATCATCCTTGTTTGTATTGAACAATTGTGATCCATGTACTCTGATTCTAGACACTGCCTCCCATCCACCAATGTGATGCCCCCTCTCCTTTATCGGTCGTTATCTGCGACCTCCCTCCTAGTTGCCAACATCCAGATCAGTGTATTTTTTCTCAATTAAATTGTTTCAAAGAAGTCACCTATTTCTTTCAATGAAGCCGCCTATTTCTTTGATTGCCAAGTCTTGTTAGAATTGTCTGCTGATTGCTTGATTTTTCTTTATAGAAAGAGAACCATTGAGTTTATGACTATCTGATGACAATTTTTTAAAAAAACAAATTGCAGGAAAAGCGTGAGTTCTCCATAATCCCAACACTTTTGTCAAGGAAGTAATTTACTATTTATTATTGTTGAAGAGACCAAATTTTCTCTTGATCTATCTAATAATTGTGATATTTTATATCTTGATATTTAGGTTTATTTTGGAACCAAAATCAGTTCTCTTGAATGAGCAAGAACAGAAATATAAAGACAGTGAGACTGCCATAAATTCTTTGCAGGTTTGTCATACATTCTTGCTTATAAAAAATTTGAGTTTGACCCTCTTTGAAAACTGTCAATCTAGCCGTCCTCTCTTCCGTTGCAAGGGCGACAATTCGTGGCATGCTAATTGTGTGTCATTTAGGTTACTAATTAATTATAAGAGATAATATAAAATTAATTATGCATTTTTTAAAATAATTTTATAAGGTAAAAAATCATAAAAGACAATGTTAAAGTAATTATATATTTTTAAGCAATATACAAAATGAATTGTCTACATGAATGTCTATCTGTGTCAACCTATTTATTTATTATTGTGTCATTTTAAGTTTTGTATTCTTTTAATCATGTTTTCAGGTTGAGGTTATTTATTGTATTTAGTATTGTCAGCTCTAATCCATATTCTCAAATTATCTTTTTCCTGTTGTCAAATTATCAAATTATTTTTCAAACGGCATGACGGATGATATTTAGTATCAAAATTATGTTAAAATCTAAGGATTAGTTGGTATAAGTTGGATATCTAATATCAACTAAAAAAATAATAGCTTTTTTAAACCTCAGGACAAATTGTTTAAAATGTGAAATTGCCAAATTTTCAATCAATCAATTTGTCTCATTCAACAATTTTGTGAACAATATTTTGTATTAAAATTCTACCAGAAAAGGGTATTTCACAAATTTTCATTTCTTACAGCAAGTTGTTTCACCCTATTACTTAATAAAAGATCATTTATATTCAAATTGTACCAAAATTGACCTAGATAATGCGATTTGTTTCAAACATGAAGACAAACTATAAATTTGAAATTGACAAAATTTCAGTCCTTATGTTGATTGATTGTATCACTTTAGAAACCATATTTTGTATGAAACTTGTACAAAAATCATCTTAGGTGATAATATTGGTGAATTAGATCTCAATACGATTCTGTTGTTTGTCAATGTATGGTTTATCAAGTAGTTTCACTACAATTTGATGAGGGACCTGAACTTGTTATATTTTTGAATAGTGGAGCCGAATCTAGTGTTTTTGTACTATTTGACATTCAATTTGGGTATTGGCTTCAAATATAAACTTACATAACAATCATTTTTGTTGATTTGAGCAGGTTTCCAAAGAGTACCTAGAGAAGCAAATGGCCGAGATCGAAAACAATCTGCGAGAGTTACTTCAGCAAGATCCAGGTCTTGCGCACCAGATCATGTCCATGTCTGTGATGTAAAGCGTTTCCAACTTCTCCCATCAAGTGATCACTTAAAATTTTCAAAAATTATTTATCGAACTGTAGAATTACTGGCTTGCTCGTGTTGTCGTAACAATTTGGTTCTCGTTTAGATGATGAAGATGTGGCTTCAACTTTTGGGATTACTTTTTTTTTTGTCCAAGGTAGACATCTGGCGATGCTAAAAATCTGTCACCGCCCCCTCCCCCACACCACCAGAGGAAGTAAATCATAAAATTGGGTATTTTTATCGGGACCAATCTTGCTCAACTTTATAAATTTATTATTATTATTATCAACTTAGTTTGGTCCTGGGAGAATCTGGTGATGCGACACTTGTACTATGCTACAGTTTGTCTCCCATGGGACGCTGCTACCGTTGGACGCAGAGGAGAGATCGGCGTAATCTCTCCTCTCGCCGGCAGTCTCAGTGAAAGCCCCCGCCTCCTTTCTCTATGCCGGTGCCATCGAGGAACACCGTCGTCGTCTCCTGCAAGTCGACGCCGCCCAGAAATATTGTCGCCATCTAACCCACGCTGGCGCACACCTCCGTCGCCTCGCATGCTGGCTTCTCGTCGCCTCCTCCTCAGCCGAGGAGGTTGCCACCGAGCCATCCCTTTTCTCCCTCACCTCTCGTCAGCAGTCCCAGCGAACGCCTCCCCTTCTCCAGCGCCGCGTCGAGCAGGCGCCACCTCGACGCCGCCTAGAAACATCGCCACCGCCTAACCCACGTTGGCGCACACCTCTGCCGCCTCGCGTCGGCTTCTCATCGCCTCCTCCTCGGTTGAGGAGGCGCCGTCGAGCCGTCCCTTTTCTCCCTCTCCTTTCACCAACAGATGCCTCCAACTGCCGCCTCTGTCGGCATGCCAACGCCACCTTCGCGAGGACGCCGACCACCACTCCCTTCTCCTCCTCACGTTGCTCCCCTTCTCCTCCTCACGCTGGCGCTGCCATCGGACGGACTCGACATAGCCTTCATCACGTAGTCGCCTCCCCTCGCCGATCTCTAACGCCAGCACTGCTCTGCCGCACTCCCTCTTTCCAACGCTACCTCTCTCCCTCACACATGCCGGCAGCCCGTACGTCTTCTCGCCACTGTCGACCAATTGCCTCCGGCGGCCGACGCCGCTCACATCCGGTCGACATTGCCCACAATCGGGCGACATTGTCTTTAGCGGCTGATGCTATCCTCCGTACCATCCTTATTGCAAGCCCTTTGGATTCATCCAGCAGCACATGTCTGATGACGTTCCAACATTCCGCTTGACCTCGTCGATCGGACCCATCTTCGGCTTCTGAACCCCCGCAGCTATCGTCATTCCACTCTAGTGTCTTGCTATATTCCAACATTGTAGTCGTCTTACTTGTGTGATATTTTTATATTTCGACCTTCGTGCCACCATTATATCTCGATCTGCGTGCCAATATTTTATCTCGACTTATGTGCCGATGTCATATCTCGGTCTGCATGCCAAGGTCACATTTGGTTTTGTGCCACCGTGTTCGGCTCCGCGTCGTCAGATCCAACTCTTTAGCCTGTTCAGAGTCATTTGCCCTTCCCGGTCAGGGCAACACGAGTAGCATCCCGACCAACTCACTGATCCACCCGAGAACGCCCCCCTGTGCCAAGGTACGTTCTCCATTCATATTGTATATGCATTTTATTATTATACGTCTTATTCTGTTACTTATATATTCGTTAGATTTATCTTGAGCATCGGAGTACCAGAGACCGGAGCGATCCGATCGCTGGCTGCAGGTAACATTGACTAGAGGGCTTCTAACGACTTCGTCAATATAGTAATCATCTCAGTATACCATCTTCCCTTTGAGATATTACGATTCAATTAATATTTCATCCACTTCACTCGACAATATATCTGACTCATATTCCGGACATCAGCTTTAGCTTACAAAGGCCTCTTCTACTTATAGAATCAATTCTGAAGCCCGATTAAGGGCGCCGTATTGGAATAGGCCTTATGCTAACTGTTAATTTGAATGGGTGAGTGCCTTGACGGGTATGAACACCGATTAGTAAACATACCGTATGGATTCTTATTGCAAAAACTGCTTAAAATAAATTTTGGGCCTCTTTGAGCCTCGGTGTGATTTCTTAGCATGAGACGCAGTGACCACAACTATATGATTCAATTGGATTTCGCATTGCATCCGAAGAGGGGCCATTAACCATTAAGGCCTTAATTTTATACAAAGAGTCCCTTGGAATTCGTGAAAGAAGAGTTTATAATATAATCCGGCCCAAATCAAAATTTAAATTGACACGGTACACTTCAAATTCAAATGCATAAATTTAAGTTCATATGAATGAAACCACTCACACATATATATATATATATATATATATATATATATATATATATATATATATATATATATATTATTATTTTATTAAAAATCTTCCCCCTTTACTAATTAATTTGGGTGAAGTCTAAAATGAATTTATGTTAATATATTTTTTTTCTATTCGTACTAAAAATAATTCCAAGGTTTATTAGTAATTCCACAAGCTAAACAATCAGTGATCTAGAGTTCGAGACTCAGCTACGGCATATTATTATGAATTTTTCTCATCATTAACTTTCTATGGTTGTTTTATATAAAAAAAATATAATTCTCTTTAGTCCCACGTCTTAGAATTGACAACACTATGATCAAAAAAATTTCTATAAATATTTTAGGCCGACAATGTTAAAAAATATATTTTTCTTAATTTTTTTTTACTAAGATAAGTATAATATTAAATTAAATTAATTTTTTGTATAGGGAAATCTGTTATATTAGTTTGTTCTAGCGTCATTATTGTATGAGTCTGACGAATCTATCCAAATAATTAATTCTTGGTTTATAAGGATGACACTAGAAAATCTAAATAATTCAAATTTTCAAAGACCCAAATAATTTATATATTATTATATTACACACTGGTATATATAATATATATTGATAACTTTTATATTTTTTAAAAAAATTGAATTAAATTCATATCATATAAAAGCATCTTTAAAAATAAACGGTTATTTTATACGTATATTTTAATTGATCACATGATTAAGGCAACATGACTTAACTGTTTTTATCTCTGAACTAAGTCATGTTGCCTTAATTGGATTTTAGGGTTTAAGGTTTAATTGGATTTTTTTTATGGAGTAATGTTATTAAAAAAATAACTAAATTTCAATCATAGATTTTTTAACATAAAGTTTACAGAATTTTGAGTTATTCAAAAATATAACTCAAAGAACATATTTTATCTATTATAAAGAGAAAAATTAATTTTCCTAATTTGAACTAATTTACATTCATGGATATTATAGGTGAATTAAATTTGTAAAATATTTTGGTTTTGAAGAATGATTGTTTTTTTATTTCTCTAATAAAATAAGTACAAAAGATGCTGCAATCCATAATTACAAATTTATATACCAACCAAGGGCGGAGCCACATTCTTATCTGCCGGAACTATAGAGTAGCCAATGGCAATTAACAAGAGAAAAACTTAAATTTACCTTGAGAGAGAGAAAGAAAACGCAAGCCAAGGAGAGAGGTGACAGCGTCGATGTAGCCCACAACCCGGGTAGATCACTCAGGCTGTCTCTGCTAGTGATACCAACAATATAAACAAGTCTTATAGATGCCAAAGTAATCGAGCAAAGATTCTCTGATCCACTTTTTATAGATTAAGAACTGATGTGTAATATAATTGTAGTCAAATTACGATCACGATTCGATCGTAATTAGTTACGATCCCTCCTTAAATTTACCTTCTCCTTTCAGATTATAATTTGAATTGGGATAGACGACCGAAGATCACCCGAAAGCTATCGACAGTGGACGAGTGTCCGGACTACCGAGCGCTGAACGAGAGACAACCTCCGGACATCCTCCGATCACTCATCTTGACTTAAACTATAATCTAAATAGAAAAATGAACAAAAAAAAAATCTCAACTAATTATGGCTAAATTACGACCACAATTCAACTATAATTATATTATAAATAATCCCCTGATCCCAAAAAAAAAAAAAAAAACAAGAAGATAGAAGAGAGGACCTATCATAGGAAATTATAATATATAAGCATTTTAACAATAAAATAAAAATATTTTAAAAGGCATTTTAATATTAATAAAAGACATATATATTAAAAAGTTACTTAAATATTGGAGGAACATTTTCAAGACAAATAGATCGATTGCACCATAAACAAAAACATGAAGAAGAGGCCAATGTGTGATATTTATATTCTGGGGAAGTGTAAAGTAACAATGAGACATGAGATTGATAGAATCAACATGCAAGGAATTTGAGTTCAATACCTTTCGGGCTTATTTCCAAGAATATCAACGAATATGATAAAAGCTAAATCACCATGAAGGTTGTTATTACGAAGGAAACTAGGAGATATCTCACTGCGATCTTCTTGAGCAACAGATGCTAGAAAAATACACCGCTAAAGGAATCTCAGGAACCGGAATCAACTTCCCGATCACCGCAAGAGGCCAGCTGAAAGAAGCACCATTGAAACCAAAATATAGAGTTTCATGTTATGATGATCAATGAGGCAAAAATTTCTAGAAGTAATTGACTCTAGAGAGTTGAATTATTCAAGTCAACATTAATCAAACATCTCGTATAAACTAGGTGATGCGTTTTGACCTAAAAGCAGTGATACCTAAGAGAAGGCGAACTTAAGAGAAAAACAGCACTCAAGCAACGCGAAGTGAAAGGGTTAAACGAGACACCATACCTTACAAGAGCAATCACAATAGACACCAGCCACAACTTCCAATTAAGTCTCACAGTCGATGTAAATTTCCCAAGGAATTCGATAATCAAAACCTGCATAAAAAAAAAGCGACGTGTTCAAAATTCTTCTTTTCATAAGAAACAAAGTAATTGAACCATAAAAATTGGCTCAAGTTTCATCATCGAAAATTCATCGAAAGTTTCCTTGCCTGCAGTATTAAAGTAATCCCTATGATCCCCATGAAAAGGTAGTTCTTTGTCACACCGCTAAAGATATTCATCTCATTTGGTTTACGGGCATTGAATTCATTGAATATCTGAAATTACAAATTATCGAAACAGTTTGCATGATTACAAGAAAAGAGAATATCTTTTGAAGAATGATAAAAGTCACCAAGTAGTCTTGTTTTTCAGCTTACTTGGCAAAATACGAAGGTATTGAACACGAAGGTAGTCTTGACTTTCTCTGCATGTGCCGGATCGTCCTTCAGCAAATGCAGTATGTTCTTACCAGCGAAGTTGAAAATTAGTAGGATTCCCACTTGATATAAAGCCTGAATTTAAAGAGTTGTGAATAATAGAGAACTAACCATTATGAAGAAAGAAAAGGAAAGCTTGAGTGAGCTAAAGGTGAAGACATACTTGTACGATTATATTTCGCCACATGATATTAGTAACTAGAGGTTCTCTGCGAACAATAAAACCAAAGAAAAATATAGATTAAGAAAGATTAAACTATGAAAAAAAAGAAAAGGATATCGGTACACTACGAAAGTTGTTTAATATGGAGTTTAAATCATGGTAAAAGGAAGAGTCTGACCTTCGACCAACAGGAGATCTCTTCATTAGTTCATTGGTAGGTGGTTCTGTTGCCAGTGCTAGTGCTCCAAGAGTGTCCATGATTAGGTTGACCCAGAGAAGCTAATACATTTACCACAAACGATTTAAGTTTAAGATATTCACAATACATTCAGCCAAAATATTCTTTTTATGAGTTGGACGAGATCAAAGAAAAAAATAGCGAAAATCTGGTTTTGCAAAGAAAATATAATGAAATTTTGCTGAACCTGAACAGCGTTGAGCGGCACATCTCCGGTTGAAACAGCAGCTACCACATTTATTATGAGTGCTGCGATGTTGACTGTAAGTTGAAATTGAATGAATTTTTGAATGTTGGCATACACAGAACGGCCCCATCGGACAACCTGAAAGGGACACATTCATATGAACTTTGATAGAGCGAAAAGCCAGAGAGAATTTTGAAGCTGCAAAGACTTCAAGCGAACCTTTACAACGGATGCAAAATTGTCGTCCAATATAATGATGTCTGAGCTTTCTTTTGCAACTTCTGTCCCCTGAATTCCCATTGATAGACCTATATCTGCCTAAGAAATGAAATGGAGAACATGATATAAATCAGCGACTACTATTATAATCAACGTATGAGATTCTTGAATGAATATCATACCTCATGTAATGCTGGAGCATCATTAGTTCCGTCTCCAGTAACGGCGACAACATGCCCCTTTTTCCGCAAGGCTTGAACAAGCAGGAGTTTGTCGTTTGGCGAGGACCGACCCATTACCTAAACAAAGAAATACACACTTCAAAACTAGAGAGAAGGGTCAAATATATCATTTGAAACTTATTAATAACTTATAAGAAACCATGTTAGACATACACATATTTTGTCAGCAATAGCTTGTCTTGCAGATTCGGAGAGGACACGAAATTCTCTTCCCTCAATGATGCTTGACTCAGAAAGAGCTGAAGTGGGATCAAGTATTCCACACTCCATAGCTATAGCCTTGGCTGTTTCTATATTGTCGCCCGTAACCATGCGAACCTTATCAACCAAGAGATGATTTGTTTAGGATGAAAAGTAAACATTTATACTCTAAAAAACTAATTGAACTATCAAAATATAACACACACGACAGGTAACGAGTGTTTGAAAGACAAAAAGTGTATATAAAATGGCAACAATGTTGGCCAACAACAATAACAGAACATGCGGTAAATGCTATTATTGCATTATTGCTCTTAAAGACTACCTTGACACCAGCAGAGGTGCATAATGTGACAGCCTCTCTAACGCCTGGACGACAAGGATCCTACATGCAATCACATTGTGTCACAAATCAAGAGAGAAAAGAACATAAAAGTCAGAAACCCAAAACTACAAAAATCAGTAAGAAATATCGGATTCATTTCTCACGAGCAGACCTTTATTCCAACTATAGCAAGCATAACAAGTTCGTCCTCAGGTAACTTCCAATCACCCCTCTTATCTACTTCTGGAACTCTATCGTGATCATACATTTTATATGCAAACGCAACACAACGTAGGCTCTTTGCTGCCATGATTTCAATAGATTTTTTAAATTCATCCACCTGTATAATTAAAGATGTTAGCCAGATATTAGTTGAAGGTATTAAAAGAATAAGACATGCCTTCTCTGGATTCAGCATTTGAATAGAACCATCAATGCCAATCCATCTTGTACAAGCAGCTAAGATCAATTCAGCAGCTCCTTTCCAGTGCACATGAACTGTTGAGTCTGCCTGCAAACATGAGGGAAAAAAGACAATTATATCTCACATGCATCTGAAATTGAAAGAAGATAAGAAAATACAGAAATTCCCTTGTGAGTATATCCCAAGAGGGATAAAAAGATTGTTTATTGCAATCAGAAAATGCACTGAAAAGATGTAAGAAAGCCAATAACTGCAACTTTTAGCAAAGAGAAAAAATGAGATAATTTCGATGCAGTCAAACATGTCTAGTCAAGTGGCAATTTTTTTAAAAGGAACCGAAAAATAGTTAACGGAATCAAGCTTCTGAAATGGAAGCTGGAAAAGCTATTCAAGAATAACTGTATAAATTAGTAGCTTTTAACCATTATAAAACACATAAATTTCAATAATATGTAGGAAAAAGCCTCCTTAAAATGCTAAATAAATATCACGGTTTCAAGATATTCTATGAAATCTGATTACCAGATTTATAGCGACACCACCACGCTTTTTCTCTGAGTTGAAAGGAACTGCATGAAGAATTGATGAACTTTTCCTCACAAGATCGAACTTCATTCCCAGCTATAAAGAAGAAGGTCCATGTACGATTATCATATAAAATTTAATTAAAGAACGATCAAACAATGCATACCATTAAAGAACTTGTCCTCTGAACTTTTTACCTTGATTCCCCAGGAAAGGATTGCCTTTTCTGTAGGTGAGCCAGTCACCTCTACAATTCCACCATCCTATTAACACAAACTATTATAATTATCTTGACACGCCAAAAAATTTAAAAGGCACTGGACAGACAGAAATTTAAGCCTAGACAGCCAGACTCTTAGAAATTATAAATTGCATAGTGGAAAGAAGATGTGATAGGATATAAAAATTAAATTTAGTCCCTTTTTTTTCACAAATAGAGTTGTTAAGACTTTTTGACATTTCTTAAAAAAATCACTTAATACATTTACTTTTGGTGAATTTTTTTTTGAGAACTATATCCCTATTAGAAATGACAAGCCACTATAGAGAAATAGAGAGACGTGTTGGGAACATGAGATGTTATCTTTAGTTAATTGATGGTAGAATTGGAAGATAAGAGTTAATTACATTAGAATTTGACAACGAGATTATAAATGTTTGGAGGGGCCAGAAGGTAATCTACAATGTCCAAAAGGCTAGTAAAAAAACTGAATTGTCTATGTGACTACACCCAACATCTCATAATTAGTATGAGTAGTAAATTTCTAGAAAATCCATGTTATGCCTATTAGTATCAATTATGAGGATTCTATGTAACCTAAACAAATAGACAGGAAAGGGTATCAAGGTCATCTTTTATATTGTGGGTTACTCAAAGTAGATTGAGAACGGTTTTTCTACATCTAGTTATTGTGTCCTCTTATGAGGTAACCTAATTTCCTAGAAGAGCAACAAGCTAGCACTGGTGAGAATGTTAAGTGCGGCCTTGGTGGTATATGAACTCATTTGGGTGAAGCATTTAATGATAAAGATTAGATATGCTCCTGAAATTCAATGAGGCTTTATTATGATAATTGAGTTCCTATGCATATGATGTCGAATGTGTATTTTAGAATACAAATGAGAATACAAAACATATACAGATTGATTGTCATTCAATCAATTAGCATATTTATACCAAGATGGGCTTCATAATATATTCTAAATAGTTTGCGAGAGAGTATTATTGGTAAAGGATCAATAATGTGTAAATATGTCAAGGTAGAGGGGCTATTTAGAATAATATTTATATATCCATCACACACACACACACACACACATATCTATAGGAGGAGCTACCAAGAGTTCAAATAAGAAAAAAAATTTCCCCTCTACCTTAACAAGGCAAGAATGTGAATTCTTTCAAACAGATATAACAATTATCTAACATTAAGAATGTGAATTTCAATCGGACAAGAGGTCGACTTACTTCAGGCTCAAACACATTTCCAGTAGTATTCTGAGCAATGCCTTCGATCAGTAAAGAAACTAGCGATTTAGACAATGTATCACAATTGTCAAGAGACTGGGAGTTCATCCCTCCAACCAAAGCCTCTACAACGGTCATCTGAAGAAGAACAAAAGACAAAAAGAGCTTTGTAAATTTAGTAAAACAAATTGCTAACGCCAAAGAAGACAATTTGATGATTGAGGACAAGTTTGCAAACCTGATTGAGTGTCAAAGTACCAGTTTTATCACTGCATATTGTTGTTGCTGATCCCATGGTTTCACAAGCTGAAAGTCTTCTAACCTGTGATAAAACCATCATAAATGTTCATCTCTGCTGTTGCAACATGGATATGATTTAAGAAAGATGCATACCAAAGCCTTGTCTGCCATCATCTTTCGCATTGAGTACGCAAGACTGATAGATTCAAAGACATGATTAATTAGCAGAAAAGATAGAACAAGCAACTTAAACGTTATATGAAAATGCAAAAGAAATTCTTACGTTAATGTCACAGCTAATGGTAACCCTTCTGGAACTGCAACGACTACTATGGTTACCTAGCCAAAGACCAGTGCAAAGTAAGCTAGCAACCAATGATTTACAGATCTAGAAAGTATTGCTACGCACCGCAATAGTCAGGATTTTAACGGCTCCATCGAAGGCAGCACTTGCACTAGTCTGTCCCTTCAGAAACTGAATAGTTCCATCAGGATTTTTGGTATGGCCAGTAAAGTATCTGAAAGTTTTATAATAATTTTAAAATTTTGTGGCATACTCAATTGGAAAACTGTGTCATTACCTAGACACAAGGACAACAAGAACAGCAACAGCAACAGACAACCCCACAGTACCAATCAACGTGGCAAGACCATTCAATCGCACCTAATGAGAAAACAAAAATATACACCAAAGCATCACCAAAAAAACATGTTTCTTATATATCATGTCAAACAAAATCGCACAAGTAAGATGAAATACCTGCAGAGGTGTTTCTTCCCCATTGTCCTCGGAAATGTTAGCCATTAACAGACCCCATTCAGTATTAATTCCGACAGCAGTTACCTAAGATTTATGAAAAAGACATACTAATGTGGTGCAAAAGAATGCAAAGTGAAGAAGTTAATAATATATTATAGGCATAGTTATTGTCCGAGTTCCCCAAAGGATTAAATTCCTATTTCATAAATGTTCCTAAGAATCATGGAAAAGAGTAATCAAAGATATGTATAATCAGGATACTCTAAAATGCATATATGTTTTGGCCTCCTTTCAACCCAATAATTATTAATCTGTGTTTATTCAATCAAATAATATACACAGCTATAACAACAAACAATTGAAAACACAAAATGCTTACCAACATGGTGCCATAACCATCAGAAACCTTGCAACCAGACATCAAAAATGGTGCCTTTTGGTCCTTATGAACCTGGAAATTTAAATCATATCAAATACTCTGATCGAGCTCACATAAGTCTCAGGATTATGCAAATAAGTTAAAGAAACAACTCACAATTTTGGCTTCTCCAGTCATACTAGATTCATCAATGGCAAGAGAAAGGCCAGAGACTAATATCCCATCAGCTGGAACCTAAAAGGCAATACTAATTGTAAGGCCAATGCATAATAAAAGATAAGTAGCATCTTAATTTTGTACCTGATCTCCGATCTTAAGTGGGAGAATGTCACCAACCACTATGTCATATATGGAAACTTCTATCCTTCTACCACCTCTAATTACCTGGAACGTAGATAACTTGAATCAGTAGGCAATTTGAAAACTTTAAGAACTTGACATTCTGCAAACATCTTGGGTGACATTCTGATAAAAAAAAGAACAAATAGTGTCATCAGCTCATACATACCTCCAAGTGAATGTTTCTCTTTTCTTCATTCAGATGTTGAAATTGGAGGGATTGTTTATAATCACTGATGGCTGCAAACAAGGTAAAACCAAGTGAACTGAAGAACAATACTACCTCTTTAGAGAAAATTCATTAAAAGAGTAACTCACATATATAGGTATAAAACCCTAGTGTGAAAGTGCAGAAAGAATTTAATGGATTAGTCATTAATGTTCCAGAGCAAAACTATGCAATTAATTGCCCATAAATATTAACCATGATATTTTAAAAATCTCTAAAAAAAATGACTGTACCATCTAAGTAGTAAGAATACAATATTTGTATATCAACAATATACTGGGAGGCTATTGCCATTTGCATTCCATAGAAAAAATACCCTTCATTTTACAACAACAACAACTAAGCCTAATCCCACTAGGTGGGGTCGGCTATATGGATCCTTTTAAGCCATTGAGCTCTATCTTCTACTATATCATCATCTATACTTAAATAAATTTTATCTTATTTTATTGTTTCCAGATAAAATTTATCTGGAAACAACCTCTTGCAAAAAGCAAGGTAAGACTGCGTACAATGGAGCCTTCCCACCCCATATAGCGGGAGCTTTGTGCACCGGGCTGTCTTTTTTTGTTTTATTGTTGCTAACCAAGTCTTTTGTTGGCCTTCCTCTTCTTTGTTTGATATGCGTATTTGTCATAGTTTCAAATCGCCTAACTAGAACATTTATTGATCGTCTCAGTAGATGCCCGTACCATCTTAAATGTATCTCTCGAAGTTTTCCTTCAATAGATGTGATCCGGTGGTAAGAACGAGAGATTCTCATTGGCAGAAGGTCAATGGCACGTGGAGATCAAAGGTCAAAAGATTCAACCCTGAGACTCGACCGACCGGATGAAACAGGCTGACCGATCGGACGAAGCATGCCGACCATGAATCCTCCTGCTGAATGAAAGACAACCCGATTAGGGGTCGGGTTTCCGATGCTCAAGGTAAAAAGGTTTTATGGCTGAGCGGGTTGTCCGTTCGGCCGGGCACGAGGCAACATAGACAGACAGGAGCAATCTCATCCGAGCATACGACCGGGAGTCCTCCCGGTCGGACCGATACCTACAACCGGGACAGAAGGGATATGCCTGTCGAGCGGCCGAACCACTCGGCCCTGGAACAGACAGGAGGCGCAAGAGGACAAAGGAGACAGGGGATAACATCATCCTCGAGACGTCTGCCGCCGACAAGCAGCAGAGTTGGCGGCCGAGCCGTACACAGGATCATACGGCGGAAGCTTCCACCGTCACATCCGGGATATGCTCGGACGATTGCGGAATGGCGTCAGGGGTACTTTTCTGACATGGGCTCGTTAAGGTATGTTTGGGGAAGCATGCACGCATCGAGAAGCGTGCCCACGCCTCCCCGGGGTCCTATATAAGGACCCCCAAACGTCGACGAAGGTATGCGCGATCCCTTACTGTAGCCACAGTTACGCTGCCTCTCTCATTTCTCGTTGCCTGACTTGAGCGTCGGAGGGTACGTCGCCGGGAAACCCCTCCCGGCTCGGCTTCTTTGCAGGTTCGTCGGAGATCTACACCAACAGTCGGAGACAGCGGAGCCTGCCACGTCCCCAGCGTCCGTCGACTCAGCGCTCGGACAGGATCAAGATGCAACTCTGATTTTCTCTCTAATGTTCTCATTTCTTATTTTGTCCATTCTCCTATGTCCACACATCCACCTTAATACCCTCATCTATACAATTCTCATCTTCTGCTTATATGCTCGAGTCATAGTCTAACATTAAGTTCCATATAACATAGCAGGTTTAACTGTGATTTTGTAGAATTTTCTCTCTCAATCTCTCCATCATTTTAAAAAATATCCTAAATATCTAAAACTCTCGGTTTCGGGCAACTCGTCATTTGCTATCTTAACAATTGTCTCATTATGTCTAATATTACTAAACTTAAATTTCATATATTTTGTCTTTATTCTACTAATCTTAAAACCTTTCCCTTCTAGTATTTTCTGTTAAGATTCTAGTTTAGCATTTACTCCTTCACGTGTTTTATCTACTAAACAAGATCATTTGCAAATAACACGCACTATGATACTGTGTCTTGAATGTGTGCAGTGAGCTCGTCCATAATTAGTGTAAAAAGATAGGGACTTAAAGCGGATCCTTGATGTAACCCTATGTTTATTAGAAATTCTTCAATTACTCCGCCTGAAGTCTTTACTCTAGTAGTTACATCCTCGTGCATATCCTTAATTAGTTCAATATATATTACGCAACACCTTTCTTTTCTAGAATTCTCCATATATTTCTCTTGGGACTCTATTATAAGTTTTGTCTAAGTCAATGAATACCATGTGTAGATCTTGTTTTTGCTCCCAATATTTTTCAATTAATTATCTAAGAAGATGTATAGCTTCTATTGTCGACCTTCCAAGCATGAACCCAAATTGATTTTCGATCACCATGGTGTCCTTCCTTAATCTTTTTTCTATTACTTTTTCCCAAAGTTTCATGGTATGACTCATTAGTTTAATACCCCTATAGTTTGCACAATTTTGTATGTCTCCCTTGTTCTTATATAAGGGAACTAGAATACTTATCCTCCATTGATCAAGTTTTTTTTTTTTTTTTTCAATATCATGTTAAATAATTTTGTAAGTTATTTAATACCTTATTTCCCTAGGCACTTCCATACCTCTATTGGAATATCATCTGGTCCAACAATTTTTCCATTGTGTATCCCATTTAAAGCTTGTTCTACTTCTAAAGTTTGAATTCTAAGATAAAAATTTAAATGTTTATGCTCATTTGACCTACTTAAATTACCTAAGTTAAGTTGGTCACTTAAACTTTCATTAAAAAGATGATGAAAATACCTCTTCCACTTCCACTGCTCTTTTATTTCTCCATCGTTTACTAGTACCCTATTATATTCATCTTTAATACATTTTATTTGGATAAGATCTTTTGTCTTCCTTTCTCTCACTTTATTTATTCTATAAATGTCTCCTTTTTCTTTTGTATCCAATTTTTGATATAATCGTTCAAAAGTTTCATTTTTTGCTTCATTTACTACTCTCTTAGCTTCTTTCTTGGCTATTGTATATTTTTTTTAAAATTTTCCTCGTTCTTATAAATATATAATTCTTATAAATTATTCATTTTTCCTTCATTTTCTTTTGTACTTTCTCATTTCACCATCAAGATTCCTTAGTGGTGCATGCCCCTTTGACTCATCGAGTACACTCTTAGCTACTATTTTTAACTTTGATACTATCTTATCCCATGTCGCATTAGAATCATTGTATATTTCACCTAATGTTTGTACTCCTACCTTCTCCTTAAATATATTTTGCTTCCAATCATTTGACTTCCACCACTTGATTCTAGAAGTTGTATATATTTTCTTTCCATTGATATTATATTTGAGATGTATATCCAAAACTACTGACCTATGTTGGATAGTTAAACTTTTTTCAGTGATGATCTTGTTATCTTTACATATCTTTCTATCTTTCTTCCTAACTATAAGAAAGTCAATTTGTGATTTATTATTTTCACTTTAGAACGTGACTAAGTGTTCTCTTTTCTTAAAAAAGCATATTAGCTAATATAAGGTCATATACTATCGCAAAATCTAATATAATTTTTCTTTCCTCATTTCTCACTCTCAACTCATAACCCCCATGCACCCTCTCATATTCCTTATTTTTCACTCCGACATACCCATTTAGATCTCCTATTAAAATCATTTTATTTGGCAGAATGTTTTGTAATATTTCATCTAAGTCGTCCATAAATCTTGATTTGGTAGTTTCATCTAATCCTACTTGCGGTGCAGATATGCTAATTATGTTCATAGTTTTTTTCGCCACTATTATCTTAAGAGTTATAATTCTATCCTTTTTTCTAACTACTCCTATAACTTCATCTTTTAACGAACTATCTACAACAATACCCATTCCCTTTCTTGCTTTACTCTTTCCTGTGTACCGTAATTTAAAACCCGAGTTCTCTATTAGTTTTGCCTTCTCGCCTATCAATTTTGTCTCTTGTACACATAAAATACTAATTATTCTCTTAATCATTGCGTATTTACTACCTCCATAGATTTACCGGTGAGAGTTTCTATGTTATATGTTCTAAATTTTAGATTATTAGTTTTCCTATCATATTTGTTCTTATCCAACCTATGACATGAGAACTTTTGCTTATTTAACACTACACCTAAGTTTTCATGAAGATGTAGCGGTCATTGCCGATACGTTACATCAGATCCTGCAATGCGAACTCTTGCATATTTAGCACTACACCTGAGTTTTGAAGTTGTAGCGGCTCTTGCCGAGATGTTACAGTCGGACCCTGCAATGCATTCCTTCAGGAGAACAACCTAGCATTGACACAATAATTTAATGGATCCATTCATTGAATATTTGTCATAGTTTTAACGCTGGCCGACAACATAACGCAACCCTCCTCCTTTCTTCGGGCTTGGGACTGACCATGACCGGGTTCGTTGCAACCCTTTATTTTACAAAAGTATTTCAAATTGGCAAAACTAGGCAATCCATTGACTTGAATTCAGGGAGATTATGATTGTATTTAGTTTGTAAAAAATTTCCAGTATTTCTTTTACACAAGAAGCAAAAATTTGCAAAATGTAAAAAAGGGAAAAAGAATAAGATTGCATTTTCAACTTCTTTAAGAAATGGAAATTAGTGATCAACCTCCAATGCAATTTTGACTACTATGTATAAACTTTATATGTTCTGATTTTTATGTGTTGGGTCAAATTTAGCATACTTGAATTTGAATATGATTTTGGATCAATTTTCCTTGAGCCGGAAAACTTGGGCTGGGTCAAATTTTGGTAGAGAACCAGACCAGGCTAATCCATGTTTACTCCTACAAACAGCTTTGCTCGTCTTTAAGTAGAAAACAAGAAAACTAATACAAATTTGGCTAAACAAATGCTTCCTAAGGCATTTTGTTTTCCTTTTCTTTTGTTCACTCTCGACAGCATCATTTTGTCTCTGTTGAAATGATTTTTGGTCTCATCCATGTTTCTTATGAAATACTTTAAAGGTGCAAATTCTTAAGGCAAAATCATTGATTCAAACAAAAAATGCAACAAATTAAATAATCACTTATGGATATCATACCTGTAACAAGTATAACCAGAATAACAGCAAAGGCGATGCTTCCTCCATCATACCATCCTTCACTTAAGCCCTTAAATAGTATATTATAGCACATTAAATAAAGAGTACAAACACAAGAATGTTAATGCATCAACATTTATAATAAAATCTAGTTAGCATATTGATGTCCATAAAAAAAAAATCCAAAAACTTGGATTGGCATACAAACAAGAAGAACAACATAAAGCACTAACAGGTTAGGAGGGTTACTCAGATAGATGGTATAAGCTACAAGGATAAGTTTAGTCTTTTTGATGTCCATAAAAATAATCCAAAAACTTGGATTGGCATACAAACAAGAACGACATAAAGCACTAACAAGTTAGGAGGGTTACTCAGATAGATGGTATAAGCTACAAAGATAAGTTTAGTCTTTCCTCTTTTGCTTATGAATTTAAAATAAATTCAGGAATATGAAAACCACACAACTATTTGCATGTCTAAAATAAAATCATAATATCAAGGAAAAATATATATTTTTTTAGAAACAACTAAACGAGTGGTTGTTGCAAAACCAAAAAATAATAATTGATAACATGAGGGATTGATGAAAACGATGCTATATTCAAGAGCAGACACGAGGGTGCTAGTGGTATCTCTCACACTCCTAGATTTTTTGTTGTCTTTGACTTCCTAAAATTTTTATTCCCTTAAGACCATTATAAAGGATGACTAATTTCTTTTTTTAAACTATTAATCATTTATAGTATTGAACCCATTGAAAAACAATAAATGTAAGTTGCTTTACTCTGCTCCCTCGACTCATATTCATGAGTTCGCCACTAGCTATATCTATATATTGTAAAAAGGAGTGCTAAAAAAATCACCTCAAATATCCAATTTGTTTATTTTTTACAAAAATCAACATAAAGATGAGTCCCATTTTCAGTTATATAGAAAAGAATTATAAATTAATTGCAATGTCAAATACTATAATGTATTGATATAATTCACATTTAACTAACAGAAGAAGAAATATTTTTTTTTTGAAAATATTTATATAGCCCAAATAAGTATATTTTAAACAATATAATTAAACTATATAAATGTTTGTATTACAATTTTACCATATAAATTTAAACCTTGCATTAAATTCAAATTTATCTTTTCATATTGAAGATTTTATTAATTAATATTTTTTCTTATTTGCGTTTCAAATTAATTATATCGTAGTGCTTTAAATTTATAAATAAAATTTAGATTCTATTATAAACTTTTTTTTTAACAAAATTGATGAAATATAATTAATCAAAGGAACTATATAGTTAGCAAGTATAAGATATTTAAATTTAATATTACATTTAATAAACATTATTGACAATTAGTAAATCAATTCAATAAATTTTTAAAAGAAAATTGCTATTTTCATAAAATATTAATATATTAAAAACTATAAAATTATAATTTGAAACATTGTAAAGGAAATAAATTAAATTTTCATGTGTTAATTATTTTATATAATTATAAAATGTGGGTATAGGAAATTGATTGTACTTGAACTTCTTCAAAAATTACTTGTGCAAAAAATAAAATTTTAATATTAGTTAATAATAAAACTTGTGGCAAAAAAAAAAGAAGAAAATCATGTTTAATCAAAAATATCCTTCACATATTCATAACGAAAAAATATCTAATCGGCGGAGATTAAGTACTCTAGTTCCTAAAGGAAACGTACGAAATTATACAAACTATAAGGGTATTAAACTAAATCCTATAATGAAACTTTGAAAAAGAAT
This sequence comes from Zingiber officinale, assembly GCF_018446385.1. Lineage (NCBI taxonomy): Eukaryota > Viridiplantae > Streptophyta > Magnoliopsida > Zingiberales > Zingiberaceae > Zingiber > Zingiber officinale. Next base: position 132,884,860 of record NC_055997.1, on the reverse strand, counting down.
AATAGAAAAAAGACTAAGGTAGGAGACCACAATGACCAAAAATTAATTTGGTTTCATACTTGAAAGGTCAACAATTGAAGTTATAGATCCTCTCAGGTAACTAATTGAAAAGTATTGGAAACAGAAACAAGATTTACACATGGTTAATCATATATCAAATATAATTGCTTTAACAATTGTATTCTAGAAACTATTACATTATATATCCTCTTTTTAAAAAATTACCTTTTGTAAAATTTTCCAATTTTTTATTTAGATTAATCTATGTTTTCCTATTTTTAAATTCAATTGAACAATAGTACATTTTTCTGTTCGACAAACATTAGTTTATCACAATACATTTTAAAAAATTTAAAGAATGATTTTATTTTTTTTAAAAGAATGAGAAAGTTTCTAATAATAAAATGAAAAAATGAAATAGGAATGTGATTTATATTTAACATTATAAATTGATTCGATATTATTTGATAATCAATATTCTTGATAATATAAAATAAAATTAGAAACCCAAAAAATTAAGCTTAATGTAATAATTTTTATAGATAACTTTCAAAATATATGTATTGTTATTCACTGTAGTGAACATACAATTAATGTATATTATCTTTTGTACGACTGTACAAACTGCTATTGAAAAGGTATGAAAATCTATTATTGATGTATAATATTTATAGCCCATGCATCCAACAATTAGTAAGCTTTGATGATGAATGAGTAAAAAAAAAGCAACACATACGTTTATTCTATCAGATTCTTTGGACCCGGAATTTGATACAAAGGAAAATTATGCTGCTGAGATTTACTTAAGCAAATAGCAGATATCATGTTTTTGCAAAAATGTTAAATGACATGCCCATTTTACAATGTATGATGAACCAAACTAATTCTTAGCATAAAAGTTGATAGACTATACAAACAGAAATCGCTTTTGCATGCTGAAAAGGAAAAGAATCTTGAAAAATAATATAAAATATAAACAATTTGATAATATAAGAAAAATAATAGAATAGCTGAGAACCTAGCATAGATAACGTACTTCTGTTTTTATACCCAATACCAAAGAAAGAACTGAAGCTACCATTAGTATGATTAGTGTTAAATCTTGGCAAGCCTCCCACACAAAAACCTACAATTGGAAGAAGTGGGATTAAAATCGTAATAATCAAGCATATAGAATGAGAGCTGCAAAACATGAGATATAGCATGGATCTCATACCAGAAAGCTCTTCCCTTTCTTTTGTGGATATGTATTTGCCCCAAATATGTTTCTTCTATTTAATAAATCTGTCTCATCTCCAACGATACCCCTCTCTGTGCTGGATTTCAATATATTTGACAGCCCCTTAACCTGAACATAAAGAAAAACATGCAACATAATTGAACATCTAATAAATTATAGCTTTAGATGTAGCTGCTGAAGTCATAAACTACTTGCCCCTCCAAATTCTTTTAGTGCAGTTAAATCATGTTCCCTATTTATTTCCATAAGCTTTTCGACGGCAATAGGAAAATCACCTTCTTGAAGTACTGGTTTTCCTCCAGTAGCATCTAGTTTGTTAGGAGTATAAAAAGACAATGCAATAAAATAGATATTAAAATAAGAAGTCTATAAGAAAAAATCAGCATACTAGAGATTTATGATTAAGATCTAAGATCCATCTCTAATGGAATCGAATTTATGCATATCAATAATGAAACATGTACCTGGTGGTGGTGGTGTTTCTCCTGCTTCTTTGAAGAGAAATGCTGCCTGGAAAGGACAAATAAAACACAAATTATTATAAGTCATAAGAAGAAGGGCATCGCAATCTAGTACAAGCCTGAAATAAAAGAACCACAAGGATGAATATACCCGTATGACTTGTGTGTGGGTTCTTATTTTACTTCTCACTTCCTCTTTCTCATTCTCCTTCTTCAAGTCAAGTGTGTATCTAAATCTACGTGCAGCATTTAACACAAGAGCTGCTTGCTGTAGGAGAGAAAAAACAGAAAAATTAGATTATGTAGTTCTTTTTAGATAAACTCAAATTTGTCAATAATACAAGTCAATGCCAGTTAGAACATGCAGTAGTTAGATTGCCTGATTAAATTAATGTTTGAACTCTGAAAAACTACCAACCAAAATGAATATTCCTTTTTCTGATTATTTAATTGGTTTGCAAAGTTCTGCTCGCTTATCTAAGAATAAGAATAGCATCGAAAACATTGCACCTCTACACAGTTATATATAATAAATATATATATCCGCACCGAATATATAAGTATCATTGAGCTAGTTTATTGACTGTAATTTTTTTTTCTTAAAAAATCCATATCAAACATATATTTTTATGAATTCTCCTTATATCTTTCTGCGGGTACTTTGAAATTTTGACGATCAGAAATTTAAGTGATGAGGGGGAAAAAATTCAACCTCAGTGTCTTATTATATATCCATCTATTCCGATCCCTCCGGAGATCAAAATGAGACTTCGATAGCATTAATGTCCTCGCCTTGATTCGTTCCATCAGTGGAACCAATACGAGAAGGGATGGAACACAAAACAATCAACGGAAACACTTATATTCTCATTCCGTTTACCACCATAAAGCAATCAGGGAAGAAGCGAATGCGAACGTACCCTCCATCGACGCAGACGCTCCGTCGGCGCATTCTTCGGGGGGATAGCGAACGCATCGTCCTCAGCGCCTATTTTGTCCGCGTCGACGATCTCCGACGATCCGCCGAGACCATACTCCTCGTCACGCCGCATTGGGTCCATCGCTCGCACTGGGACGTGGACGATCGATCAAAATCTGGGCCGCAAAAAGAGGATCAGACGGACTAGGGCAAATAGATGAACAGGGATATTACTAAGGCATGGAGGAATCTTCGCATAGCAACGGTGGGGGAGCCTCATTGGAGATCGAAGCAAACTCACCTAGGGATGCCGAAAGGTCCGGTGACGATGGCGGCGGCGGCGGCGGTGGCGGCGACGAGGCAATGAGAGATCGGAGAAGATGAGATTCCTCTCGTCCTCGTCCCTCGCGATACTCCGTCGTCGTCTTCGTCTTCGTCTTCGTCGCCTCGGTTCTCTTCGCTGCGCCGTGTACGGAGTTAAGAGGCCCAGAGAGAAGCTTCGCGGCAGCTTCGGGATCCGTGTTGTCATGCAACCGTTGGCCAGCTATTTTTAACTAGGCATTCGAAAAATTAACCATGATCACGAAATTTATATTCATTAATAGATTTCCAGATTTAATTCCAATTTGGTTTATACGTTCACCTTAATAATAAACCCTAAATATATGCAGTTTTTCATTGTCCATATTTGCATTTAAAATTTTCGTTCTGTTATCTGAGTTCACTAGCAGCCCCGCCCTGCAATGCGGCCGATGACGATACTTTTGGTGTGAACGTTATCACGTTATGCATCACTAATAGCCATGCCATACAAGTTTTTTCGTTAGTAATAATTTAGAAATGAATTTAGATTTATGACATCCTATTGTTATATAATTTATAAAATGAATGTGTTGTGAATTAAGATAATTTGATGAGGTAAGATAGGGAAGAGGAAGAGGATGATGCGAGTCTAAAGGAAAGATTTTTGTAATTGGTACAAATTTATTATATTTTAAGATAAAATTTTGGATAAAAATCAAACAACCATGCATCCTTTATTATCCTTTTTTTAAATACCTTTTTAATGACAAATATTTTATTCTAATAGTAATAACTTGATCAAAATAATATTGTTTTTCTTAATTGAATGCAAGATAATTTTTTTTTTCAGTTATGATATTGACGAGATCCTTGAGTTTGATACTTACCTATTAAAATTATTTCACTCTAAATTATCAATGTTGTTATTTTATTTGTTTTGATGTGCCCTTCATAGGGAATAACTAGATTTCATGATTTGTGTAATATTATAATAATCATCATATCATCTTAGAACATCTACATCAGTTACCTTATCCAAATATTTTACCTTAAATTTTAGATAGGATAACTAGTTACTTTATCCATTCCCTAAATTTAGATTTGATGAATAGTGATTATCTAAATTTAGGGAATGAAACCTCTACCCTGAAAATAAAATAATATTTCTTTTTAATCTCTCTCCTTCCACTCACTCTCTCTCCTTCCACTCATTCCATAAATATAATAATAAAAAATAGAAGAAAGAGAAGAAAATAATAAAAAAAATTAGGATGATGAAAATTTTAGGGTATTTGATGTAGTGTGTAATGAAAAGTGATTATCTAAATTTAATAAAGTAAGTCATTTACCCTAAATTTTAGATATAGTAATAGAGAACCTGATGTGGATGCTCTAACACCCTTAATGTAAACTAGTTAAATATTAAAGAAAATACTATTTAATCTAATTTTTAATATTAATTTGCGACATTTATTTATATATTTGCCTGTTTGATATATATTTTTTTATTTTCATTTATGTTTTTACTTAAGTGGGATATATTGTATTTAATAATGTTGTGAACGTTAGGAATCACCGAATCAGTTTAACAGCATAAATGTAAAGTAATGAGAGTTAGAGATATCGTGACTGTATGGTTACAATTTTAAAACTACGAGGACATTTTCAAGATAAAGATAACATAGAGGAGCTGAAGGAAAATTCCAACAAAACATCCGTGCCGCGTTCTTCTTCTCCAAGGAAATTGGAATTACAATTTAATGATGTTGGGGACCTTTCATGGCGCGCCCGTGTCCGACACTGGTGCTTGGATTCATTTAGTAATTTTTTTTATTTTTTTTATATATATTATATTTATTTAAGATTTAAAATTTTAAAATTTAGGAGTTAGATTATAATAGATTTGAATCAATAATTTTTTTTTCAGGATTCAAATTTCTCTTTGGATTAGGATTCAAGATTAAAAATTTTAGATACTCATTGTGTATATTATATGTATTTAAAATTTAAAATTTAAAATTTAAAATTTAAAATTTAGGATTTATATGTTGGATTATAATGGATTTAACCTAATAAGATTTTCCCTCTAAAGTCTAAGGCTTCCCTTTTAGTTATAATATTAATCAAGATAAAAAAATTTAGATGCTCACGAATATATTATCCATCTTTAAGGAAATGTTGATTTTAAAAAAATTGAATCCAAATGTCTGGATCGTTGTGGGGTATATAGGCGTACGACATCTCATCCACAGCAGAGACTTACCTTGTATAATGATGGGTGACATCCAACATAGATGATATGACGTGGTCAAAATTAATTTTTTCTCTCTCTCTTTCTCTTGCATGCTCTCTCTTGCATGCAAGGTGGTACTAATTGTTTACAAACTAACACTAAGGTGGAACTAATCTTTAAAGACCAGTTCCAACACATTGGCAATGATTTGCACAAATTAATACCACGTTGGTGCTAGTTTGCATAAACCAGTACCAACTATTGGTGCTAGCTATATAGTTTACACTACGTTGGTGCTAATTTGTGCAAACCAACACTAACAGAAGATCAGTTATGCAAACCAGCACCACATTGGTGCTGGTTTGTGCAAATTAGCATCACGTTGGTGCTAATTTTCTTAAACCAGTACCACGTTGATGCTAATTTCTACAACTGATTTTTTGTTGGTGCTAATCTTTAAAGATCAAGCCAACACCAACTAAGCACCAATAGTTGGTTCTGGTTTGCACAAACCAACACTAACTACTGTGTTGGTTGGTACTAGTTTGTGTAAACCAGCACCAACGTGATGATGGTTTGCACAACTGGTCTTCTGTTGGTGCTGGTTAGAGATGCCAATTTGGGTTGGGTTCGTTGGGTTGACCCGCCACACTAAAAATTTAAACGGATTGGATTGAAATTTTATCAACCCAAGCCCACCGTGGCTAACCCCCTAAGCCCGCGACCCACGTGGGTCAGCCTACGACGAGATTGGGTTGACTCGCGGGTTAAGAAACGCATGTAAGTTAAGTTTTATATCAATTTATTATCTTTCTTTGTTATAATTTTAAAATAAAAATAGTACTTTTTCATCCAACATGAGTACTCATTTGTGTTGATTTACATTTAAAATATCTGTTTTTGGATATATTTGATTGATGAAATCTTTTCGAAATAAAATATAGCCCGTGAGTTGGCCCGCCTAACCCGCAATCCACCTTGGATTTGGTTTGGTTGGGGATTTTTCAACCGGCCAAGATGACGAGTTGGCCCGTCCCGCCTTGCTAAATGGCTGGTCCGTCGTGGGCCAATCCGCCTGCCATGGGTTGACCCGTCTGACTACTTTAGTGCTAGTCTTTAAACCACTAGTGATGCTGGTTTGTGCAAACTAGCACAAATGTGGTGCAAACCAGCAACAGTAGTTGGTGCTGGTTTACACAAACCAGCACCAACATGCTGGTGGTGGTCTTTAAAGATTAGCACGTTGGAGTTGGTTTTTAAAAATTAGTTCTACCTTAGTACTGGTTTGTAAAAATAAGCACCCAATTGCATGTAGGAGAGAAACTTGCATATAGGAGAGAGAAGAGAATTGTGTGTAGATGAGAGAGGGAAATAAAAAAAAAAGTTTTAGTCACCCACCGTTGTGCAAATTATCATTCTTTTATATATATATATATATAACCACATCATAGAATTGTAGAAATGGACAAGGATCCACATATTATTATTATTATTGATAATTTTCACTTTTAGGGTATTTAAATTTTTTTTAGTATTTTAGTTATTTTTGGTAATTTTTATATTTTATGTCTGTTTAGGATTTTAGTATTATGATTATGAAAAAATTTCTAACTTTTTAGAATTTCTTTCCTTTTTATGAGAGAATAATTATAGAAAGTCGAGCTACGAGTCGAGGTGAGAGGAAGGTAGAGAGTCGAGTCGCGAGGGTTTTGGAAAAGAAATAAAAGAAAGAGGGTTTTAAAACATGTCGTAAGCTTTAGAAAAGCACAAATAGACAACGGTTTTAAAAATCGTTATCGTAACCTTTAAAAACTATTGTCGTAGTCCAAAAAAGTGCAAATAGACAACGGTTTTAAAAACCGTTGTCGTAGCTTTCAAAAACTATTGTCGTAATCCCAAAAAAGTACAAATAGACAATAATTTTTAAAAACCGTTGTCGTGAGCCCCAAAAAATCGCTTAAAGACAACGGGTTTTGTTAAAACCGTTGTTAAAAGGTAAAAAACAACGATTTTGACATAAAATCATTGTCTTTTAAGTGTTGTTGAATAAGAATTTTCTTGTAGTGCCCATTTGAGATATTCTCCATCGACGAACAAAAGCAACAACAATCAGAGTACGAACATTCATCATTTTTGCAACAGAAACAAATATTTCCTTATAATCCATGTCATACTCCTAAGAATAACATTTAGCAATAAGACGAGCTTCGTATCACTCGATAGATCCATCAGATTTAATTTTGATCTTCTATATCCAACGAGAACTAATAGTGTGTTTTCCTGGTGGCAATGGAACCAAATCTCATATATGAATCTGATGCAAAGCAGTTAATTCTTCAGCCATAACACTGTACCAAAGTGAGTTACAAACATCTTTTCTATAGGATACAGTCTTAGAAAGACAATGAATATATGTAACAAATGAAGTAAAAGAATGAGAATAACAAGAGTAAGCAAAATCTGACAGTTTAGTAGACTTACAAACACAAGTGAATAGACGATGGTGGAGAGAAGGATCATCCGCAACCTTAAGAGATGATTGGGTAGTGGTAGAAGGAAGAGCATGTGGAGCAGATATCTCAGGTCGAACCAAAGTACTAAATTCAGTTGAGCTACCAGTAGGAGTTGTGGGTGAAACTTCCTCAGTGTTAGTATTAAAATGATCAATACAAAGTATATCTGACTTTGTCATATTATGCGAACTAGCTAGAATAGAAAAGAATGGAATATGCTCAAAAAACACAACATGACGAGAGACATACAATTTTTGACTAATGGGATCAAAGCAACGATATCTTTTTTGAGTAACACCATAACCAAAAAATACACAAAGAGTAGACGGGAGACTAATTTATTACGCTCAACATATGGACGAAAGACAAAGCAAGTACAACCAAAAACATGCAAAGAGGAATAGAGAGGAGCATGACCATACAATTTTTCAAAAGGTGACAAGCCTAAATTGTGTGAGGTTGGAATTTTATTAATCACGTGAGAAGCAGTAAGGATTGCTTCCTCCTAAAAGGTACTAGGAACACTGGAAGATAATAAAAATGAACGGGCTGTTTCAACAAGATGTCTATGTTTTCGTTCAGCCACACCATTATGTTTAGGAGTATCTGTACAAGAGGCTTGATGAATAGTACCATCAGAAGCAAGTAATTGTGAAAAATGATTCGAAATGTATTCATCCCCCCTCCAAATCACAACGAAAATACTTTATGATACTAGAATGTTGAGTTTTTCACAAGAGCTCTAAAGTTGTTGAAAATGGTAAGATAATCAGACCTGTGTTTTATAAGATAGACCCAAGTGTAACGAATGCAATCATCAATAAATGAAACATAATATCTTAACCCCCCTTTTGTAAGAATAAGAGAGGGTCCCCACACATCAAAATGGATAAGATCAAATGAAATAGAAGAAAAAAAAGACTTATATAAAATGGTAAGGTAGAAAATTTAGCCAGTTTACAACCACTACAATCAGAAATATCAAAACTTTTTAAAGGTCCTAATACTCTTGTAGAAACTAAAAACTGCAAATGAGATGTTGAAACATGACCTAAACGAGAGTGTCATAAATAAAAATAAGAAGATGATAAATCCACAGTCCAAGCTACAACTTCTGGTACTTTGAGTTGATCTAAAACATAGAGTCCTCTTTGCCTACGACCTGTGCCAATTAGCCTCTGAGATTGCGAGTACTGAACATAACAATTGGATGAAGAAAAAGAGACTAGGTATCCAGACTTATATAATTGACTAACAAAAATAAGATTTAAAGTAAGACTCAGAATATAATAAACATAAGTAAGAGATAAACAAGATGTAACAATTGAACTGACACATATTAATGACATAGGAGTACTATTAGCAATCACAATAGATGAACGGGGAGAAAAAGAAATAAAAGATGATAAATTAGATGGAATATGATGGGAGGCATCAGAGTCCAAAATCCATAAGGATGAAGATATACCTGAAATACCAGACGATGACAAACTTACATGAGAGGAAGCTGGCATGACAGAGGGTTGTGAAGCAAGGAACTGTTGAAACTTCTTCAACATATATTGATCAGATTTCCATGAAGTATTTGCATGACCAGACATGATGACAGAACGAATAATGCTCAGAATAATCAAATTGTAAGAATACACATCTGTATGATCTGTAAAAATTGGTGTTAGGATGACCCATGGTCACACAGAGAATTCGAGGCAGAAAAAGATGTCAAACATAGAAATCGGTAGCACGGGGTGTCGGTGTCGAAATCAGTAGAAAAGAACGTCAATGCCAAAATCAATAACACAGGTTGTCAGCACCGAAATCGACAAAAAAAGCATCGATGTCAAAAATTAGCAGCATAGGATGTCAATACTGAAATCGACAGAAAAGAGCATCGCCGTCGAAATCGACAGAAAAGAGCGTCGGTGTAGAAAATGGCAAGATAGATCGTCATCACCTAAATCAGCAGGACAAGGCGTCGGTGCCGAAATCGGCAGTAGCAGTAGGAGATGGCAGCGACAACAGGAAGCAATAACAACAGACGGTAGAAAAATTAGGTCAGAGAAAGAGAACCTAGTTTTGATACCATGTAGAAATTAAGAAAAAGAAAAAACTAGCCATATATTGAATCCAAAATTAATGATTAGAAATACAGAGTATAAGGTCTTATATAATTCAGTTAAGAAACCCTAAACTCTAAATATATATAAAAAAGATCAAATTATCCTAAAAGTTATAAATAAATAAATAAATATAATCTAACACTATGTACTTTCCAGCACAAACTTCCAAAAGGGTACTGTATGACAGATATCTAAGTTCTATTAATTATAGGCTGACTGACAAGCATTCGGTCGGTATATCACTAGCTCGGTCGTACATAGGAGTGTAATCGAGCCGTGCCGAGCCGAGCCAAGCCGAACTCTTGAATGTTTGAGCTTGGCTCGTTTATGATCGAGCCGAGCTCGAGCTTTATTTATCGAACATATTCATGGCTCACGAGAAGGGGTGAGCATTCGGTCCAAACCGAACCGACCGAACCGAATAAACCGAAAATCGAATAAACCGAATTTCTTTTCAACCAACCGAACCGACCGAATTTCCCTATGAAACCGAACCGACCGAACCGATAAAATATCGGTTAATTCGGTTTTCAACCGAATTGACTGAATTAACCAAATTTTAAAACCCTATTCGGTTTTACCTTTAAAAATAAAGATTTTATTTAATTAATTATATTTTTAAATAAAAATTAATTAAAATAATATTCTTATTCGGTTTAACCGAATTACAAAATTCAAAACCGAAACTGAACCGAATTAATCGAAAATCGAACCAAATTTTTTTAAAAAAACCGAAAACCGAATTTCTAAATTCGGTTGGTTCGGTTCGGTTAATTCGATTTTTTCGAATTTTTGCTTACCCCTACTCACGAGCTTATTTGAGCTTTTATCGAGCCTAAACGAGCTTAATAAATATAAATCATAAATTTAAATATTCATTAAAAACTAAATTATATATTTAGAAAAAATTATAATATTATTATTAAAATTTATAATTTTATTCTAATAAATAAATTTAATATATTTGTCTATATTTTTCATAAGTAGAGTGTAAAATCTATAAATTCAATATCAAAACTATTATTTTTTTTTATTTAAAAGTTGCTTAATGAGCTTAACGAACGTGTTCACGAGCTAACGAGCCGAATATTACGAAGCTTGAGTTTGGTTTATTTATCTTAACGAGCCTCATTAAACGAGCTCAAACGAGCTTTTATCGAATCGAGCTTCGGATAACTCGCAAGCGGCTTGGTTCATTTACATCCCTAGTCGTACAGAGTGAAACTACTAACCTGTTTTTCACTCAGTTTTCATATTGTCAGAGAGATGCATCGTGTCTGCATCGGGAGCACAAACCTATTTTTTGTCCTTTTGTTAAACAAACCTCCCGCTTTGTGCTCCTATTTCTTGTACTCTGCTTTGTACTCTTCTTTCTTGCACTCCTCTTAGATATATAAGGGTGTAATTGAGTCAAGTCAAGTCAAACTTTAAATATTTAACCTTGACTTGTTTATAATCGAGTCGAGCTCGAGCATTATTTAATAAATATATTCATAACTCATGAGCTTATTCAAGCTTTTATCGAGCCTAAACGAGCTTAATAAATATAGATTATAAGTTTAAATATTCATTAAAAACTAAATTATATATTTAAAAAAATTATAATATTTTATTAAAAGTTATAATTTTATTCTAATAAATAAATTTAATATAATTATTTATATTTTTATAAGTAGAGTGTAAAATTTATAAATTTAATATCAAAACTATTATTTTTTATTTAAAAATTAATTCATCAACGTGTTCACAAACTAACAAACCAAATATTGTGAAGCTTGAGTTTAGTTTCTTTATATTAATTAACAAACCTCATTAAACAAGCTCAAACAAATTTTTATCGAATTGAACTTTGAATAGCTCACAAGCGGTTTAGCTCATTTACACCCTACCTAAACTCGAACCGCTTCTGTGGCACCCTCCCCCACACCTTCAGCCGCCTCCTCCGCCTCCACGAACTCGATCTGAGCAACAACCGCTTCGTTGGTCGCTTCTCCTTTGTCGTCCTCCGCCTCCTTGCCCTGTGCTTCCTAGATCTGTGTTTCAACGACTTCGAGGGTCCCATCGTGCTAGTCGACGACCTTGCGATCCCCTGCAAACCGGAGTTCTTCGTGTGGGTTGTCTCAGCGCTCGGACGAGACAAGGAACGGCTCAGCGATCTCGACCTCGACTCCCTCCTCGCTCTCTTCGATGACCTCGGCAGCAGCGGCTCCTCCTGCCGGGATTCCACCTCCTACGACGGGTTCTCTCCGCTGATACCAAAGACTAGGGTTTGATGCATTAATGCAGTAATTTAGGATTTGGCTATGTAATTAAATTTAGCTTTACTAAATGTGTTTCTATTAGGATATTTTTTAGATCATTGATTAATTTGCAATAACAGTTTACTGCAATCGTAAATATTTCCTGTTCAACTTTAATTTGGTTTACTTTTCAGTTAAAATTCTGTGGTTGGGTAACTTCGATGAGTTACAAGGACTCGCTCAAAGGGAATGATAAATAAACTATAGTTTTTATGGATTTATGCAGTTGAGTTTTTAAGTCAATTTTTAGTGAGCAAAGAATATTTTGTTGGGTGTCATCTCTTTCACTTAAACGATTCGTTGTGTTTAGATAAAGTTCCTTTCAAAATTTATCTATCTATGTTTTTTCATATAATGAATGATATTGGACCATTTGGCATAAGTGTTCAATTTTTTTAATAAATAAATTATAAAATAAAAATCAAGAGAGAGAGAAAAATAGTGTTTTTCGAGTGCATCCGTACGTTTTGCAGAGATAAGGTGATCAATTTAATAAAACATACGTACGTTGCGATTATACAGTTGCATGCAGTGCAAACAAAATACTGAAAAATGTAACTACAAAAGTTTTAAATTTAAGAATGTATTAATTGTTTTTATAATCCATAATTTGTTGACTTATCTATCATGTAAATTTGAATAATAATTTATACATACTTATAAGTTAATTTTTAGAATATTTGTAAATTTGTGAATGTAGAAGAGTGATGAGAAGAAAAGGAAAAAAAGCAGTATTAAAACTAATGATTATGCCCTAATCTCAATCTTTGTATCGTTATCCCCTTGTCTGCGTACACAGAAGTTCCCTAATGTAGAGTTTTCTTTTTCTTTTAAAAATTCCTTTCGAAATTAGTGAACCAATTTATATATAAATGTTTATGATAATGTAATTAAATATTTACGAGAAACACGTGTCATTATAACAAGAGTAAAGTAGAGAAAAATCCCCAATCAAAACTTAAATTTTGCATGCAATCCCCACCCACAAAAAATTTTGTTTCCACTCCCTACATGCAAAGTTCTATTTGCTTCAATTCCCTCATGCAAATATTGTGACCTAATTGCCCCTCAGATCTTTTTGGTACAAAAGGTCCAAAAATGAGTATAATTTAAAGAAAATCTAGTATATTTTCTATCCAATTGAGTATCATTTAAAGAAAATCTAGTATATTCGAGTATATTTTTAATTAAAATTGTCCTTTATATATTTTAGGTATAAATAGTCTAAAAATGAGTATAATTTCTATTAAATTCAGTATTTTAAACTAGAATCGAGTATATTTTCTATTAAATTGAGTACGACTTTTTTCTTATTTAATATAATTCTTCCTAAATTCAGTACCATTTGAAAAAAATATAGTATATTTTTCATCCAATTGAGTATCATTTAAAGAAAATCTAGTATATTTTACATCTAATTGAGTACCATTTAAAGAAAATCTAGTATATTTTCCATCCAATTGAGGTGGAAAAAGAATCGTACTCAATTTGATAGAAAATATACTAGATTCTAGTTTAATTATACTGAATTTAAGAGGATTTATACTCATTTTTAAACTTTTTATACTTAAAATATCAAGGGCAATTAGGTAAGTATATTAGACTAGGGAGTGAAAAGAAAGATTTTCTCCAATGAGGAGTGCATGCAAACTTGTGTTTGTTAACGGGGACTACATGCAAATTTTCCCTTATAACAAGGCATCATGTCAGACGTTCCGAGTAATCCGTCTGCTATTAAGAGAAACACGTGTCGTGCATCAGGTTCGTATCACCAAGCAAAATTTAGGGACTGGCATCTCTAATTACTTAAGGCATCCACAGCGGTGTTAGGCATTAACGTCGACGTGGATATTTTTTTTTGTTATTTGTTATTGTAACATTAACGTGTTTAAAATTTTGGACACGTTAATACTACAAATTAAAAAATAATAATAATAAATAGATTTTAACGTATTTCACGTTAAAAGTATTACGGATGCTCCATTGAACCATTAAAGTGAGCCAGACAAGAAACGAAGCCTCGCTGTTCACAGCAGAAGCAGAACACATTAATAACGTCATCCACCAACTCCTCTAAAAATCCCACCTCTGCGAACGCCGCTACTCGCCGGCGGCGAAGACGGTGGCGTTGGGCATGCAATGGCCGCCCTTCTCCACCTCCTCTCGCGCTTCCTCCTCCTCTTCGTCGTTTTCACCGGTGGCGCCGCCCAGTTCGCAAATCCTAGGCTGAGAGACGCCTACATCGCCCTCCAGTTTTGGAAGCGCACCGCCATCTTCTCCGACCCCAACAACATCACCGGAAACTGGATCGGCCCGGGTGTCTGCTCCTACACTGGCGTCTTCTGCGCCAGACTCCCCGACTCACCCAATGTCACCGTCGTCGCTGGCGTCGACGTCAATCACGCCGACATCGCCGGGTACCTCCCTGCCAAGCTCGGCCTCCTCGCTGACCTCGCCCTCCTCCACCTAAACTCGAACCGCTTCTGCGGCACCCTCCCCCACACCTTCGGCCGCCTCCTCCGCCTCCACGAACTCGATCTGAGCAACAACCGCTTCGTCGGTCGCTTCCCCTTTGTCGTCCTCCGCCTCCCCGCCCTGCGCTTCCTAGATCTGCGTTTCAACGACTTCGAGGGTCCCATCCCGCCCGCCCTCTTCCGCCGCCCCTTCGACGCCATCTTCCTCAACGACAATCGCCTCCGCAGCGGCATCCCTGAAACCCTAGGCGCCTCCCCTGTCTCTGTCCTAGTTTTGGCTAATAATCTCCTCGGCGGATGCATCCCGGCCTCGATCGGCGGCATGGCGGGGACGCTCAACGAGATCATCCTCCTCAACGACGACCTCTCGGGCTGCATCCCACCCCAGATCGACCTGCTCCGCCGCGCCACCGTCTTCGACGTCAGCTTCAACGACCTCCAGGGTCCGCTGCCGGTTTCCGTCTCCGGAATAAGGAGCATCGAGCAGCTCAACGTCGCGCATAACCGTCTCACCGGGCGGATCCCTGCGGGCATCTGCCAGCTGCCACGGCTCAGGAACTTTACCTACTCATTCAACTACTTCGTCGGCCGGCCGCCGGCTTGCGCTCGGAGGGGGGCGGCGAAGTTCGACGGCAGAGAGAATTGCATTGTCGGACTGCCAAAGCAGCGGCCTCCGCGGCAGTGCACGTCCCCGGCGGTCCAATCGTTTGATTGTAGTAGGTCGAACTGCTTTGTCGGCGGCGCCATCACGTCCCCGCCTCCTCCTTCCCCAAGGTTTAACATTCGCAGGCGTACTCCGAGGCCGCCGTCTGCTCCAGTTGGGAACATGCCCAGAGGCAACTTTAGGGTACCATCCCCACCACCGCCACCATACGAAACAGTCCCTTCTTCTAGAACGCACCCGCCACCGACGCCGTCGAAGTACCACCCAACGACTCCTCCTCCAGCTACCACTTCTCCACCACCTTACAACACTATTCCACCGGCATCACCATCAACGCTTTTCACATCCCCGCCGCCTCCTTTCATTCCATGGGAAGCTACACCATCTTCAGTACTTCCACCTCCGCCACCACAGCTCCCTCCAATCTTTGGCGTCTCCTATGCCTCTCCACCCCCTCCGGCGATTCCATAATCTCCACTGTTAATCGATCATTTCAACCAAAAAATCGCTTTTAATGCTCCTCTACTGTCTCCATCATCGTCTTCTTCTCCTTCCTTCCATGTTTCGAGATGATCATGTCAATGCCATGAAGTTCAAGCGTGCTTTACTCTTCTCTGTTACAGTTCATGTTTATAAATAAAAGATGCCGTAGCATTTGGCAGGAAGCGACGACGAACTCCAAGTGGAGCAGAACATCTTTTGGACAAGGCGAGTGGTTCGTGGAGTAAATAATTAAGGGGGCGTTTGGTTCTTTCCTAGGAATAGGAATCGGAATGAGAATCATTGTATTGTGGAATGGGAATGAGTATGAACATGGATATCACTCTTAAAAGTAATGTTTGATTAGTTGTATATCTTCTATCGGAATAAATCAAAGTTTCCTTTTTTACCCTTAAAGGAAAATAAGAGAAAAAATTAGATGTGAGAGAAAGATGAATGTGAGAGAAAAATATGATGAAAGAGAATGATGAGAGAGAAAGTATTATGAGAGAGAAAGTGTGATAAGAAAGCATGAAGAGAGAGAAAATGTGATGAGAGAAAATGAAAAAAGAGAGTGTGATTGGAGAGAGCACGATGAGAGAAAATATGATGTGAGAGAAAGTATGATATGAGAGGATGAAGAGAGAGAAAATATAGTGAGAAAAAATGAGGAGAGAGAGTGTGATGAGAGAGATTGAGGAGAGAGAAAAGTATGGTGAGAGAAAAAAGAACATTGAATATGATGGGAGATATTGAGGAGAGAGAAAGTATGATGAGAGAGAAAGTGTGTTGAGGAAAAAAGGAGTAAGTGTGATAAGAACCCAAACCCGAACCCGACCCGAACCCGAGTTCAACCCAAAACACCTCAACCCGAACCCGAACCCGACCAACCCGATCAACCCGAACCCGACCCATATAACCCGAAAATCCTATTCAAAATGACTTTTTTGGGCTATTTTCTCTATAATTCTTCACTTTTATCTCAATACTCCATCATTATCATACAAACATGATATTAATATACATAAAAACATCTAAATTTTTAAAATAAAATTTGATTTAACCCCAAAAAAACCCATAAAGCCCTATATTTAAGTCAACCCGGGTTAACCCGAACCCAACCCGACCCAACCCGAAACTTTTTTACTCTCCAACCCGAACCCGACCCGAACCCGAAAATGCGCAACCCGAACCTGATTTTTTTTTTATCGACTCGGGTTGGGTCATCGGGTCGGGTGTGATGAGAAAAAAGAGAAAAGAGAGTGTGATGGGAGAGATTGAGGAGAGAGAAAGTGTGATGAGAGAGAAAGTGTGATGAGGAACAAAAGAAGGAAGAGAGTGCGATGGAAGAGAGTGAGGAGAGAGAAAGTATGATGAGAGAGAAAGTGTAATGAGAAAAAAAAGAGGAAAGAGAGTGTGTGATAGGAGAGATTAAGGAGAGAGAAAGTGTGTGATAAAATGATGAGAGAGAAACTATGATGAGAGGGAAAATATAATGAGAGAGAATAAGGAGAGATAAGTGATATGAAAGAAAAAATAAATAAATATATTTTGATATTTGATATTAATGGAGAAAATTTTAGTTTTAAGTCAAGGGTATTTTTGGAATAAAGGAATATTTTGATTGATGAAAATAGGGTAATGACTCATTGAAGGGGAGGTACATGGGAATGAGTCATTACCCAATTTCAAGGATTCATTCCCTTATTTGTATTCCTATTCCTATAATCCAAACATTAACAATGGGAATCAATGATTCTCATTCCCATTCCCCACTCCTATTACCCTAAACCAAACGCCCCCTAAGAAAGATTCGAATGGGTCGGTTATGACGGAATGGGCTGATTATTGGCAAAAGGTGAACCGCCACCCTAGCGGTCTCCTGGTCTCGGCCCCACAAGATTCCAAAGGGAGTAAATCACGGTTAATGCTGAGCAGGATATGTGACTGGGGGTCGAAGGAATTTTTGGCGCAGCTGACCAAGGTTTTATCCCCGAGTGCAACTGACGACCTCCAACCCCACGACTTCATTGGTAAGCTGCAGGCACCTAACCAGCTGATCCAGCCCGTGGGGGCCGGAATGGGCTGATTATGAACAAGCTAGTTATGGTCGAGCGGACAACATAAGATTAAGAGATAATCGGATACTACATCCCTCTATCATCGTCCCTTGCCGAGCGAGTGGCATGCCCGTTCGGGAGAGATGCAGCCCTCCGACTACGAAAAATATGAGTGAAGGATTATGTTGTTTAGCACAACCGAGCGGAGGTCTCTTGGCCGAGCGGGTGACGATCAACCCATAGCAGGATACACCCGTATATCTCCTCGTATTATTTTGGAGGTTTATGCCATTGATAATAGAACATATTCCACAGGTAACTAGTACTTTGGAATCTTTTAGCATATCGCATCAGAGATATGCATGCTCGCTTAAGGAAATGTGTCAGGAATATTTTTTTTACTTGTCTTTTCACATGACACTTGGGAAAATGTGTGCATGCTTTGAGATGTGTGCGCAAACACTACAGTGACATTATAAAAGGGGGTTTCCATGTACAGACGGAGATATGCGCATCTTCATTATTCTACACGTTCTTAGTTACAACATTCCTACTGCTTTGTACATCGCTTAAAACTGACTTGAGCATAGGAGGATCAATGCCGAGATCCCCTGTCGGGCCTAGCGCTAACACTTTTGTGTTGCAGGATCACGTGGAGTCTTCACTTCGTCCAACTTCTAGCCACATTCCCAGCCTATCATCTTCTCCGCTTTCGAACAGGAACATATTTGGCGTTGTCTGTGAAAATCTTTGCCTGCATCCGAATGAAAAAATGGAAGATGTTGAACGACTCACCACCGTGACACTAACACAAGAAGAGCTGGAGATGCTCATAAATGCTAGAGCTACAAAGATTGTGCAACAAAAACAAGAAGCAGCGGCTAGAGGTCGAGCGTCGAACGACCTTGCCGTGTCATCGACGGGTCAGCAAGCTACGAGCGGAAAACCTTGCTGCACGCCAGCCAAACAACAGGTTGACCAGCGCTTTGGAGAACCACCGAACGCGTCAATTCCTTACCATCATGCATTGTTCTGCATGCCATCGAAAGAGCAGGGTCGAGCGGAAAAACAACAGAGTTTTCTCATCAGAGGACGCGCCGTCTAGGATGGGTGGAAAGGAAAAGTACCCCGGCTCGACTACTCTCCCGAGCGGATCAATAGGCAGTTCTCCCAGGAGATCCTTGACGACCAACTGTTGTGTCATTATAGACCACTAACGATCAGGGAATACACGGGAGCAACCAACCCCGAGGATCATCTGATTAAATTCGACAACATGGTTATGCTCCGCCAATTTACTGATGGAGTCAAGTGCTGAGTATTTCTCACCACGCTCTCTGAATCAGTGCAAAGGTGGTTCAGGCGACTGCCGATCAGGTCCATATTCAACTTCAAAGATTTCCGAACGACATTTCTCCAGTACTTCACAAGTAGTAGCCGTTATCAAAAGATAAATGTCAACCTGTTCGCGGTCAAACAAGGGCCCAAGGAAGTATTACAGACCTATATTAAGAGGTTTAACCAAGTGACTATGTAGGTTCTATCTGTTGGATCAAAAAGCGCTAGAGGGGGGGGGGGGGGGGGGGGGAATAGCGCTTATGGCTTTCACTTGTCGTATTCGGAAAAATTTAGAAGTAAACATAGCGGAATAATAAAGCACAACACAAAGAGACACCAAGATTTACTTGGTACGGAGCCTGGGGCGACTCCTACTCCAAGGCCCACGTCCATTGAGCGTTTACTTTGGGCAACAACTATAATTGCGCAAAAAGTACAAGAGATTATTACAATTTAATTGTACTAAAAGACTATACCGACAACAAAGAATTGAAGTTTCGCAGCTTCAGGTCGTCGGGGTCTTATTGTAGCTCAGCCGAATCGTCTCATTAGCAGCGCGCTGAAGAAAGATTGCTTGGAATGTGTTGATACAAGCTGCTGGTTGAGACTGCCTTATAAAGGATGTTGAGGGCGCCTTCAAGCCCCTTTAGGGCGCCTCCATCACCGCCAGATCCGCAGAGTGGATCAGCTCCAAAACAATCTTCGTCTATCCACTTGAGGGCGCCTCCAACCTCCTGGAGGGCACTTTCAATGTCGTCCGAGGTGCCTCAGCACTCCATGAGGGCACCTCCAACTTCGCTGCACACACTCCTCAGCCTTTGCACCCGAGGCGCCTCGAAGCTCCATGGAAGGCGCCTCAGGTATTGTTCATCCGAGGCAAAACTTGCTCCTTTGTCCCTGCAAGATATGCTATTCCCAAAATTACCCTGCAACATAAAGTTATCATATAATAATAACATGAATATAAAAGTCTGCCAGTCACCGGACTGTTCGGTTCTGACTTTGGATTTTTGACCCAGAAACTCTAGGTCGAACCGACGCCTACTGTTCCCTCTTCGGGGAACGTGTCCTCACCTACTCCACTCAGGAGAGTATACATGTTGCCAGACTGGTCCTCCAGACCAACTGAACTTTTGCTCAACACCCGAGTCTTCAGGTCTTTCTGCTTGACGTCCGCACCATGACCCACCCAGTTTTTCACCTGGTTTGCGACATCAGGACTTTCCACCTAGAGTCCCTGACTCTAGGACTTTTGCACAAAGACCTCGACCCGTCAAGGCTTTCCGCCTAGGGTTACTACCCCCTAGGATTTTCCTGCCTGCCAAACCACAACTAGGACTTTTGCCTAAGATACCTTAGGACTTTTCCTGTAAGCTCATTCAACACATTAGATCACAAATAATCTTAATTTTGAATCCTTTGCCATTATCAAAATTCAGATTCGATCGTCGGATGCTTCCCGCACCAACAATCTCCTCCTTTTTAATTATGACAACAAAAATTCAAAGTTAAATAAAAAGACATAAAGAAATAAAGAAATAATGCTGTAAAGAATTTCAATGACAGTACAAGTAAAAATTTAAATGCAAAGCTCTCCCTTGATTAAAGCTTAAGTGAAAAAATTCCCCTAAATGCAAAGCTCCTCTTTTTTTTTCATATTTGAATACACTTGAATTTTGATATACTCTCTGTTAGCTAGAGCCCTAGAGCTAATCATTTGATGATTGTATTTTGGACTTATTGTATCATATTCTATATAACTAAAGGCATTTGGTTTTTGATTATTATACTTACTTGTATTGGTGCCAAATAAACTAAGTATAATAATGTCCTTGAGTAGGAGGTTCTTACCTATATCAATCGATTGATTGAATCGATAGTGAGATGATATAGGGAACACTACTCTAAATCATTCCTAGTCGAGTATTAACATTCAGGGACAATGTTAATGCAATAAGACTAGCATGTAGGTCAACTCGATGACTTGATCTCACAAGTCATGGATATAAAGATATCAAGTTGACACATGGGTATACATTAGAGAATGTATACTGAATGACCCGCCATGAGAAAGTATCATGGATCGTTATATGAGTGTCATATACTTTCTCATGTGACTATTAGTATGACTACTAGTCCTTAGACCTAAAGTCACCATGGATCCCTACATAAGGAGTTATGTACTTTGGTTTCGTCAAACGTCACCCGTAACTGGGTGGACTATAAAGGCGATTACTGGGTATATAACGAATTATGCAGAGGGATGTGAGTGATGTAGATGAGATCTATCTCTCCCATATGACGGGAGCGACATCGGTATTCTTGATAGAGTTAGATCACGAAGTGCATGGTCATGCCCAAATGAGTCAACATGAGATGTTGAGCTCATTTGATCGAGTGAGTCTACTTGGAGTTCAAGATTTAGATTGATTAGAGGATGATACGGTCTATGCCTCACATTGATCAATCTAGATGTCTAGGATAGAAGGACACTTATCATATACTGTGAGGAGTCACAATTAGTAGTCACAAGGTGATGTTGGATCTCAACATTTCTTGTAACTTGAGTAGCAATGATGTATTGCTAGATGCCGCTCATTGCTTATATTTTTAAAGGAGTTAAGAAACATTGCCAACGTTACAAGAACATATTGGGTCACACACAAAGAACAAGTGGATGGAGATTAGGTTCATATGATGAACCAATTGGATTCGGATTGATTTAAATTAGACTTATTGAGTTAGACTCAATTAGATTCAATTGTTGAATGAGTTTAATTTAAATTTGATTCATTGAGTCAATTTATATTAATGAATTGAGATTCATTAGATTGAAATTGACTTGAGTCAAAGGTTGGACTCAACTCAACAAGGAAGAAAAATTAGTCAATTTTGACTTGACCAAATGGGAAGTTGAAACATCAAGTTTGACTTGATGTATTGCCACTTCATGGAGGATGACTCATCCTACATGGCAGCCACATCATCTCCACCTCATGAGGTGTGCCACCTCATGGAGGTTACACCTCCCATTCCATTTAATGTGGCTGGCCACATTAAATGGGGAGGTTACAATGGTGTGGCCCACCACACTAATGCAAAAGGAGGTTTTGTTTTTGTGGCAATTGATGTGTGTTAATGCTTCATCTTCTTCCTTAGCTTCTTCCTCCTCCTTACTACTGTTGCCGTGGGGTTTCATGGAGGGTCAAGATATGTGAGTTGTGTTCCAAGAGAATAGAGAAAGTGAAGGTCACAAAGGAGGATACTACTAGTGAGTGTATAAGATTCCTTTTCGCTTTCTCTCTTTTCTCTCTTCCAAATCCTATCCGAGAGCCCTAGAAAGTGCTAGCACACTTGGGGTACTCTCTTCTCCATCTTTGTGTGTTAGAGAACATACCTTGTTCGTGTGGATATCATTAGAGAGTTGTCTACGTTGACAACTTCGAGATCCGGCGTACCTTGGACTTGCGGGATTACGAAAAGGACACGCATCGAAGGTATAAAAGTTTTCTTTTATAGATCTACTGTAGATCGGAGTTTTAAATACGTACTCGATTTTTCGTATGTTTTTCTTTGCACGAGATCCGGTGGCTGGGGCTTTCGGGGTTTCCGCGACGCGAAAAGCGGTTTTCGCGGCCCGAAAAACCCAACAGTGGTATCAGAGCCACGTGCAAAGACGAGTACGAGTTTATTTTGTGTTTTATGAAAACTTTTCAGTTCTGTAATATTATGTAAATTTAGGATTTTTATAGTTTTTATGGGTATTTTTCTCGTAAAAGCGAAGCACAAGTCTTTCGACACTTGTAGGCTTCGACTACCGAGAAGAATTTTCCAAAACGGCCAAGTTTCGCCCCAAAAACTTTTTGGGATAGCGGGATAAGGCGCTGTTAGATCGCAATGGAACCCTCGCGATGGTTAGATCGCGGGTAGGAGCGCTGCCCCTGGCCCCGCAAGGGGATTTGTTCCGCGATTGCGCCTGAAAATCGCAAAACGGAACCGCCGGGAAATTGTACTCGTAAAATTGTAAAAATTATAGGAAAAATTACAGAAAATTATAGAAATATATAATTTTGAATTATATATTATTTTTGTGATAGTCATGGCCCAAAGACCCAATTTGATTGGATTATTCGTGTTGTAATTCATAATACGACCTGCGTGCCGTGAGGTGATGTGCGTGTTGTATTTTTATTTTTCGCGACCTGCGCGTCGTGCCTTTCTTTTTATTCTTGTTGTAAATTAGATTTAGACTCGAATGTAACTCGAGTTTCAAAATTGTAATGTACAAAATTGGAGCTGTGGAAGGTCCACTCGAGACGGAGTTACGAGGAGGGCTTGAGCAACACGAGGTGGTCAAAGGAAGGAGCTTGAGAAGCTGTTGACCTTGGGTTGACCATCCGATCTTCTCATTGGCTTGAGAAGATCGTAGTAAGGCCATGACATAATCACAAAATTATTTGATTAATTATTTAATTAATTGTTTTGTGTGTATGTGATGCATGCTAGTTAATTAAGTAATTAATTAGTGCCTTACGATTAGATTAGATCTAAGTCGTGCACATGATGCACCCTTCGATTAGATTAGATCTATCGAGTATATGATACGCATCATCGTTTAGATTAGATCTAAATCACGTCAACTCGTAATGCCTACCATGCCGTGATACCTACCACTACCTCGATCGCATGCTGTTGTTGAATCTGCCAAAACAGAGCAACACATACTATCTTGGTAGGGTACGGAGGGACAATCTTGGTCCCGCCTATCAACGCATGGGTGAATATAAACTCAATTAGATTGAGTATTCCTGGTTTACTCGGTTGGATCGAGTACAACTATAGGCATTCTTCCAATGGTTGGAAAGGTAGGACAAAATCACGTTTATATTAATTCTCGGGCGTATTAGCCAAAGCTAACTCGAGTTTTAATATAAATGCGGATTTTATCCTATAAACAAGAGTTGCATAGAGATGTAATTGGTAATCGTTACCTACCGATCATACTAAGCCTTGGGCGTATGATCCGGCGGTAAGAATGGGGGACCCATTTCCTGAAGGGTCTCAGCTTGATGACCGATGAAGGGCTGACTAAGCGGTTAATGGCTACGCCGAGCAGTTGAGTAGGTCCGAGCGGAGCTAGAGATAACCCATCCAGGGGCTTGGGTTTCCGACGCAAAGGCAGGAGAATCGAAGGGCCGAGCGGGAGCTGCTCGGCTGGAACCAAAGGGCCGAGCGGGCCGTCCGTTCGGCCAAGATAAGGGCGAGGGTACAAATGTGGCCGAGCGGCCTATGCGCTCGGCTCGGGATATGGGACATCAGCAGAAGCATGTCTAATGATTAGGCCGTACACAAGATCGCACAAGGGAGGATCTTGCCGTCACATCATGGCAAGGTTGATACAGTAGCAGTATGGCCTCATGAACATCTTCCTGACAGATCCATATCTAGGCATGGCCCTTCTAACAGACCCATACCTGGGCAAGGTCAAAGGCAGGTGGTTGCTTCGATTGGCGCGCTCAGGCTTCTTCGGGAGGTCTATATAAGGTCTCCATTTCTTCACCGGAGGTACACGAGTCTTATGAGAAATCTTGATCTGGAGACCACCTTCTTGTTATTCCTCGCCTGACTTGAGTGTCGGAGGGCCGTCGCCGGGACACCCCACCCGGCTCGGTTTTGCTGCAGGTTCACCGGAGCACTCGAGGACCCAGCAAGGAGCGCCGCATCCCCAGCGTTC
This sequence comes from Zingiber officinale, assembly GCF_018446385.1. Classification (NCBI taxonomy): domain Eukaryota; kingdom Viridiplantae; phylum Streptophyta; class Magnoliopsida; order Zingiberales; family Zingiberaceae; genus Zingiber; species Zingiber officinale. The sequence goes on along the minus strand of NC_055997.1, from coordinate 132,860,021 downwards.
GTTGACCCTTGGTTCGAACAGGATCAGCGTATTAGCCAAAGCTAACTCAAGGGTTAGTATGATGTGGATCTTGTACCACATAAATTATATAATTCAGTGGGAGCATCATTTAGTTAAAGGCATAATTAAATGATTAAGAATATGATACTTATTTATGCATTTATTTCTGTTGTAGAATTTCCATGACGTCGAATATGAACACCTTCTTTCTGCGATCTGTCCTTAAGAAGGACAAGCTCAACGGAGCAAACTTCCTGGACTGGTACAGGAACCTGAGAATAGTTCTCACCCAAGAACGTAAACTGTACGTTCTGAAGCAGCCCATTCCGGAGGCTCCTCCTGTCACTGCCACGCGAGCAGATCGAGATGCTTACAAGAAGCATCAAGATAATGCATTAGATATGTCCTGTCTTATGCTCGCAACCATGAACTCTGAGTTTCAGAAGCAACATGAGTTTATGGGAGCTTACGATATAGTTGAACATCTTCGTCAACTGTATCAAAGACAAGCAAGACACTGGAAGAGGAACTCAAAAGAATACCTGGAAGATCTTAAGAAGAAGAGAAATAAGATTTCTACTTCAGGTATACATGTTATAGAAGTCAACCTCTCTATTTCATTATCATGGGTATTAGATACCGGATGTGCTTCGCACATATGTACTAATGTACAAGCACTGAGAAATAGCAGGGCATTGACGAAGGGTGAGATAGACCTACGAGTAGGCAATGCAGCACGGGTTACTGCTATTGCTGTAGGAACTTACCATCTATCTTTGCCCTCTGGGCTTGTACTAGAATTAGATGATTGTTGTTATGTGCCTGCCTTGACTAAGAACATAATTTCAGTTTCTTGTTTGGACAAGAAAGGATTTACGTTTACAATAAAGAACAAATGTTGTTCTGTCTATTTAAACGATATGTTCTATTGTAGTGCACCTCTGATAAACGGACTCTATATTCTAGACCTTGAAAGCCCTATCTATAACATAAATACCAAGAGGTTCAAGTCAAATGACCTGAACCAAACATACCTCTGGCACTGTCGTTTAGGTCATATAAATGACAAGTGCTTATCCCAGCTCTATAAGGATGGTTTGCTGGACTCATTTGATTTTGAATCATATGAGATATGCGAGTCATGCCTATGAGGCAAGATGACCAAGACTCCCTTTAGTGGGCACAGCGAGAGAGCGACTGATTTGTTAGGACTCATACATAGTGATGTATGTGGCCCTTTCAATGTCGCTGCTAGAGGCGGTTATAGGTACTTCATCACATTTACTGATGATTCCAGTAGATATGGTTATGTGTACTTGATGACACATAAATCTGAATCCTTTGAAAGGTTCACAGAATTCAAGAATGAAGTACAGAACCAGCTTGGCAAGAGTATTAAGATACTTCGATCTGATCGGGGTGGAGAATACCTTAGCCATGAGTTCCGTGACTATCTAGCTGAGTGTGGGATTCTATCCCAACTCACTCCTCCTGGAACACCACAGTGGAATGGTGTATCCGAAAGGAGGAATCGTACCTTATTAGATATGGTACGGTCTATGATGAGTCACACAGATCTTCCGACATTCCTTTGGGGCTATGCTCTAGACACGACAACTTTTATACTCAACCGAGTTCCATCCAAGGCCATGATTAAGACACCATATAGGATATGGACTGGGAGAGATGCCCAGGTGTTTTTCATGAGGATTTGGGGTTGTGAGGCTTACGTTCGACGTCAAGTCTCAGACAAGTTAGGACCCAAATCCGACAAGTGCTACTTTATTGGATATCCCAAGGAAACTAAGGGATATTACTTCTACATTCCCAGTCAGCACAAGGTAGTTGTGGCAAAGACTGAGGTCTTTCTAGAAAGGGACTTTGTTTCTAGAAAGACTAGTGGGAGCGCGTTCGATCTTGAAGAAGTTCAAGATGCGAACAATAGCACTGATGCCTCGATGGAAATTGAACTGGAACCACAAAGTGTTGTGGATGATGTTGTTCCATAAAGAGTTGTGGAACAACAACCAGTTCAAGTAGACATACCTCTTCGCAGGTCTGATAGGGTACGTCGTCAGCCTGAGAGATACTCATTTCTCTTGTCTGACCATGATGATGTTGTGCTCATAGATGATGAGCCTACCACCTATCAGGAAGCTGTGATGAGACCAGATTCCGAGAAATGGCTAGAGGCCATGAGATCCGAAATAGAATCCATGTACACCAACCAAGTATGGACTTTGGTTGATCCACCTGAAGGGGTAAAACCCATTGGGTGTAAGTGGGTCTTTAAGAGAAAGACTGACATGGATGTGTTGGTTGCTACTCGGAAAACCTAGAGGTTCCACTGTACAAAAATTTTGTACAAAGGTCTGAACCTTTTCCTAGCTACCATGTGTTCTTGTAAATTAAATTTTGGATCGCCTACGGAACTTAACACGTTTGATCCAAAACTTAATCTATTTGTTCTTTAAGGTTTAGACTTGGATCTCCTGCGGAATTTAACACGTTTGATCCAAATCACCTAAGTTATTAATTCCATTAAATATTAATTTCCATAATTGGTTCCCAGTACTGACGTGGCGAGGCACATGACCTTCTTGGATATGGGAACAACCACCACCGACTAGACAAAACCTTTTATGGAAAGCTAATATTTAATTTCCTAAAATAACTTTAGGTCAACCAAAAAGAACAATCAAATCACAAGGAAAAGAAAAATAAAAGAACACAACTTCGAAAAACATATTCGAAATACTAGAATCGTAAGCCTCTTGTATTTGGTATTATTTCCATAAATAACTAGCATGATGCGGAAAGGAAAAATTACTAGTTATACCTTCTAAAAAGACCTCTTGATCTTCTACCGTATTCCTCTTCTAACCTCGGACGTTGTGTGGGCAACGATCTTCCGAGATGAGAACCACCAAGCACCTTCTTCTTCCTTGCAAGTTTCGGCCACCACAATTCTCCAAGAGAAGTAGAGGTCCGGCCACCACCACCAAGCTCCAAGGGATGCAAGAAACAAAACCACCTTTCTCTCTTTCTTCTCCTAGCTAGAACCGGCCACCATCAAGAGCTCCAAGAGAGGTTGCCGCCGGCCATAAGAAGAAGAGAAGAGGAAGAAGCTAGGGCCGACCACCAAGGAGGAAAAGAGAGGAGAAGAATAATAGAGTTGTTCACCTGTGAAGGCACCTCTACCCCCTCTTTTATAATCCTTGGTCTTGACAAATAAGGAAATTTTAATAAAAAATTCCTTAATTCTTTTGTCATAAAAAAGAAAAATTATTTTAATTAAAAACAATTTTCTTCTTTTAATAATAATGGCCGGCCACTTCTAATTCCCCAAAACAAGGAAAATTTAATTCACACAAGAATTAAAACTTCCTAATTTGTTTCTAGAAATTTATAAAAATTTCTCCAATAATTTTTATCCCTTCATGATTGGTTAATAAAAAGGAAATTTTATAAATTAAAATTCTTCTTTTAAACATGTGGATAATTTCCAAAAGGAAAGTTATCTCTAAAAATTAAAATCTCTTTTCAATCTACAAATAAGGAAAGATATCAAATCTTTTCTTAATCTTTTGTAGAAACTAATAAAAGAGAATATTTAATTTTAAGCTTCTCTTTTAAATTATTATCATGGTCAAAAAGGAAAGATTTTCTTAAAAATAAAATCTCCTTTCAATCTACAAATAAGGAAAGATTTCAAATCTTTTCTTAATCTTTTGTAGAAAGCTTTAAAAGGAAAGATTTAATTTTTAAACTCTCTTTTAAAACTATGATATCCACATAAGAAATAATTTAAAAAAAATCCTTTTTAATATGATGTGGCCGGCCACCTAAGCTTGGGCTCCAGGCTATTGGCCGGTCACCTTAAGGCCCTTGGCCGGCCCTAAGCTTGAGCTTCAAGCTTAGCTTGGCCGGCCCCTATTGGTTGGGTAAGAAGGTGGGTATGTGGTGGGTATAAATCTCTATATATAAGAGGCTACGATAGGGACCGAGAGGAGGAATTGGTTTTGGTCTCCCGATGAAATTAAGCTTCCCGTGTTCGCCCCGAACACACAACTTAATTCCATCAATAATAATTTATTCCACTAAAGAACTATTATTGAACTACCGCACCAATCCCAAATTACATTTTGGGCTCCTTCTTATTATGAGTGTGTTAGTCTCCCTGTGTTTAAGATGTCAAATGTCCATTAATTAAGCGAGTTACTGACAACTCATTTAATTAATATCTTAGTCCAAGAGTAGTACCACTCAACCTTATCGTCATGTCGGACTAAGTCCACCTGCAGGGTTTAACATGACAATCCTTATGAGCTCCTCTTGAGGACATTCTCAACCTAGATCACTAGGACACGCTTTCCTTCTATAATCAACAATACACACTATAAGTGATATCATTTCCCAACTTATCGGGCTTATTGATTCATCGAACTAAATCTCACCCATTGATAAATTAAAGAAATAAATATCAAATATATGTGCTTGTTATTATATTAGGATTAAGAGCACACACTTCCATAATAACTGAGGTCTTTGTTTCTTTATAAAGTCAGTATAAAAGAAACGACCTCTAATGGTCATACTCAATACACTCTAAGTGTACTAGTGTAATTATATAGTTAAGATAAACTAATACCTAATTACACTACGACCTTCCAATGGTTTGTTCCTTTCTATTATGGTCGTGAGTTACTGTTTATAATTTATAAGGTACTGATAACATGATCCTCTGTGTGTGACACCACACACCATGTTATCTACAATATAAATTAATTGAACAACTACATATATCATAAATGTAGACATTTGACCAATGTGATTCTTATTTCTAGATAAATGTTTATACCAAAAGCTAGGCTTTTAGTATATACTCTAACAGGATGGACTTATCTATAAGGGTCGCTTGGTAGCTAAAGGTTTCAAGCAGATTCATGGTATTGACTATGATGAAACTTTTTCTCCAGTAGCGATGTTTAAGTCCATTCGGATCATGCTTGCTATTGCAGCTTACCACGATTACGAGATCTGGCAGATGGACGTCAAAACCGCGTTTCTGAATGGAAACCTACTCGAGGATGTGTACATGACACAACCCGAGGGTTTTGTAGATCCACAGCATACTAGCAGAGTATGCAAGCTGCATAGGTCCATTTATGGACTAAAGCAAGCATCTCGAAGCTGGAATCTTCGATTCGATGATGCAATCAAACAGTTTGATTTTATCAAGAACGAAGATGAACCTTGTGTCTACAAGAAGGTTGTAGAGAACACAGTTGTCTTCCTCATATTGTATGTGGATGACATACTGCTCATTGGGAAGGACATCCCTATGCTTCAGTCTGTCAAGACCTGGCTAGGGAGTTGCTTCTCAATGAAGGACTTAGGTGAGACATCCCGCATTCTAGGGATACAAATCTATAGAGATAGATATAAGAGATTGCTTGGGCTAAGTCAGAGTACATACATTGACAAGGTACTCCTACGGTTTGCCATGCAGAACTCCAAGAAGGGATTTCTGCCGATGTCACATGGCGTGAGTCTTTCGAAGACTCAAGGTCCCTATTCTAGAGAGGAGAGAGACCGCATGGATCAGATCCCTTATGCCTCAGCCATAGGATCGATCATGTACGCCATGCTATGTACTCGACCTGATGTCTCGTATGCTTTGAGCATGACGAGCAGATCCAGGTGAAAGTCATGGATAGCGATCAAAAATATTCTTAAGTACTTAAGAAGGACTAAAGAATATTTCTTGATATATGGAGGCGATGATGAGCTAGGCGTAAGGGTTACGTGATGCTATCTTCCGCACCCACCGTGATGACTATAGATCGCAATGGGGTTCGATTTTGCATTAATGGTGGTCTTGTTAATGGAAGAGTTCGGGATACGATGAGCTGATTCTACAATGTCGAGTACATTCCGCATCGAGGCGTGAAAGGAGGCAGTTTGGATCCGCAAGTTCATCACTGAACTTGGGGTGGTTCCTAGCATTGCTGACCCCATTGAGCTCTATTATGACAACAATTGTGCTATAGCACAGGCGAAGGAACCTCGCTTACACCAGCGGACCAAACACATACTACGGCGCTTCCATCTCATTCGAGAGATCATCGAGAGAGGAGATGTGAAGATTTGCAGAGTACCTATAGAGGCTAACATCGCAGATCCCTTGACCAAGGCTTTGGCACAGAGGAAGCATGATGGTCACACTAGGTCATTTGGGCTTAGAGCCAACACTGATTGGCACTAGTGCTAGTGGGAGATTGTTAGCTAGAGCCCTAGAGTCAATCATTTGATGATTGTATTTTGGACTTATTGTATCATATTCTATATAAATAAAGGCATTTGATTTTTGGTTATTATACTTACTTGTATTGGTGCCAAATAAACTAAGTATAATAATGTCCTTGAGTAGGAGGTTCTTACCTATATCAATCGATTGATTGAATCGATAGTGAGATGATATAGGGAACACTACTCTAAATCATTCCTAGTCGAGTATTAACATTTAGGGATAATGTTAATGCAATAAGACTAGCATGTAGGTCAACTTGATGACTTGATCTCACAAGTCATGGATATAGAGATATCAAGTTGACACATGAGTATACATTAGAGAATGTATACTGAATGACCCGCCATGAGAAAGTATCATGGATCATTATATGAGTGTCATATACTTTCTCATGTGACTATTAGTATGACTACTAGTCCTTAGACCTGAAGTCACCATGGATCCCTACATAAGGAGTTATGTACTTTGGTTTCGTCAAACGTCACCCGTAACTGGGTGGACTATAAAGGCGATTACTGGGTATATAACGAATTATGCAGAGGGATGTGAGTGATGTAGATGAGATCTATCCCTCCCATATGACGGGAGCGACATCGGTATTCTTGATAGAATTAGAACACGAAGTGCATGGCCATGCCCAAATGAATCAACATGAGATGTTGAGCTCATTTGATCGAGTGAGTCTACTTGGAGTTTAAGATTTAGATTGATTAGAGGATGACACGGTCTATGCCTCACATTGATCAATCTAGATGTCTAGAATAGAAGGACACTTGTCATATATTGTGAGGAGTCACAATTAGTAGTCACAAGGTGATGTTGGATCTCAACATTTCTTGTAACTTGGGTAGCAATGATGTATTGCTAGATGCCGCTCATTGCTTATGTTTTTAAAGGAGTTTAGAAACATTGCCAACGTTACAAGAACCTATTGGGTCACACACAAAGAACAAGTGGATGGAGATTAGGTTCATATGATGAACCAATTGGATTCGGATTGATTTAAATTAGACTTATTGAGTTAGACTCAATTAGATTCAATTGTTGAATGAGTTTAATTTAAATTTGATTCATTGAGTCAATTTATATTAATGAATTGAGATTCATTAGATTGAAATTGACTTGAGTCAAAGGTTGGACTTAACTCAACAAGGAAGAAAAATTAGTCAATTTTGACTTGACCAAATGAGAAGTTGAAATATCAAGTTTGACTTGATTTATTGCCACTTCATGGAGGATGACTCATCCTACATGGCAGCCACATCATCTCCACCTCATGAGGTGTGCCACCTCATGGAGGTTACACCTCCCATTCCATTTAATGTGGCCGGCCACATTAAATGGGGAGGTTACAATGGTGTGGCCGGCCACACTAATGCAAAAGGAGGTTTTGTTTTTGTGGCAATTGATGTGTGTTAATGCTTCATCTTCTTCCTTAGCTTCTTCCTCCTCCTTACTACTGTTGCCGTGGGGTTTCATGGAGGGTCAAGATATGTGAGTTGTGTTCCAAGAGAATAGAGAAAGTGAAGGTCACAAAGGAGGATACTACTAGTGAGTGTATAAGATTCCTTTTCGCTTTCTCTCTTTTCTCTCTTCCAAATCCTATCCGAGAGCCCTAGAAAGTGCTAGCACACTTGGGGTACTCTCTTCTCCATCTTTGTGTGTTAGAGAACATACCTTGTTCGTGTGGATATCATTAGAGAGTTGTCTACGTTGACAACTTCGAGATCCGGCGTACCTTGGACTTGCGGGATTACGAAAAGGGCACGCATCGAAGGTATAAAAGTTTTCTTTTATAGATCTACTGTAGATCGGAGTTTTAAACACGTACTCGATTTTTCGTATGTTTTTCTTTGCACGAGATCCGGTGGCTGGGGCTTTCGGGGTTTCCGCGACGCGAAAAGCGGTTTTCGCGGCCCGAAAAACCCAACAGTCTCCCCCTTTGCCATATATCAAAAAACAACAAGGCGGGGGCAAGCTGAAAATCTTTTCCACCAACTCTGGTGGAATAGGTCAAGTCATCAACCCTCTCAAGGTTGTAATAAAACTGAGCACATAGGTCTTGATTTACTGCAGTAAACTAGCTTACCAAGCTGAAAGTGCTCAATCATCTGGACCACGGGCTGACAATAGTTAGTAAAAAATGTTCTACTCAAATATCTACATTTAATTAAAGAAAATGTATGCTTAATAAACTAAATCCTATGTCGCTCAATGGGGAACCTAGGATCGGCAGACGGGGCACTACCGGAAGTAGACGCAACATTACATTATTTCCTAATTTTAACCAAACACAGATATAATAACAAAAATGCACAATAAAAGTATATAGAAACATTTAAGATAGATTGAGGTATACCTAGGAGGCATTGTGAGGTTTTGATGAGGTTTAGAGGGGAGGAACTCGAGTTGAAGGTGCCTCGGTGTGGGTGATTCGTGAGAAAACAACTAACAGAGAAGCCTCTGTTCACTAGAAAATCGTGTATTGAGGGCACCTTCATTGCCTTTGAAGGCACCCTCAAGGTCGTATGGAAGGCGCCTCGTATTCGCTCAGAGGCGCCCTAAGACGGTTTTGGCAGGAAATTTCCCGCCGCTCTCGAGGGCGCCTCATTTGTGTTGGAGGCGCCTTTGAGAGGCGGCTTGCTGAGGCGTTTCTTGTTCCCTTTTTTTTTTTGTTAAGTTTAGGTTTAAAGTAAAATTTGCTGATCCAATGGTAAAAGAGGGGGCCGGTGGTCAAGGTGGTCAACGCCCTACAGGCGACCGGTCGGCGAATTACCCCCTGATCGGATGGAAGAAAGCCGACCCAGCATCTTGACAGCTCGGCTCAACGCCGAGCTTCCGACGCTCTTAAAGCAAGACGGGAGAGGATAATGGTCGTGCGGGCATTCCACTCGACTTACGGTAGACGAAACAGCGGTCCTGTAGTTAAAGCACACTCGCCCGATAGGGTGAGCTCGGACATAAAACAACCGACCAAGTGGACATCCTTCTGGAGGCGCTAGCCCAGCTAAGGTGGTCACCGCTCAGCCCGGGGAGGGCGTTTCGCCGAACGGCCCGTTCGCTCGGCTTGGTTTAAGGACAAAGGGAGCTGACATTGATATCTTCCTAGGGACCAGGGTCGTTTACGGGAGGCAGGGTTAGCAGCAGAGAATCGTACGGTAGAAGCTTCCACTATCACATCAGAGATATACTCGTGCTGTTGAGGTATGGAGACAAGCACGCTTTTCTGACACACTCATTTCAGGTATGCTTTGAGGGTCGTGCACGTCTCGGGAAGCATGCGTGCGCCCTTGAGACGCTTTCCCAACATACTGAAAGCCTAAGCTTTTGTAAACATTTATTTTGAATAAAGAATCACATTTGGTCAAATTGTCTACATTTAGTTGTAGTTGTTCAATTAATTTATATTGTAGATAACATAGTATGTGGTGCCACATACAGAAGATGATGTTATCAATACCTTATAAATTATAAACAGTAGCTCACGACTAAAATGGAAAGGAACAAATCATTGGAAGGTCGTAGTGTAATTAGGAATTAGTTTATCTTGACTATATAATTACACTAGTACACTTAGAATGTATTGAGTAGGACCATTAGAGGTCGTTTCTTTTATATTGACTTTATAAAGGAACAAAGACCTCAGTTATTATGGAATTGTGTGCTCTTAATCCTAATATAATAACAAGCACATATATTTGATATTTTTTTCTTTAATTTATCAATAGGTGAGATTTAGTTCGATAAATCAATAAGCCCGATAAGTTGGGAAATGATATCACTTATAGTGTGTGTTGTTGATTATAGAAGGAAACTGTGTCCTCGAAATCTAGGTTGATAATGTCCCCAAGATGAGCTCATAAGGATTGTCATGTTAAACCCTGCAGGTGGACTCAGTCCGACATGATGATAAGGTTGAGTGGTACTATTCTTGGATTAAGATATTAATTAAATGAGTTGTCAGTAACTCACTTAATTAGTGGACATTCAACATCTTAAACACAGGGAGACTAACACACTCATAATAAGAAGGAGCCCAAAAATATAATTTGGGATTGGTGCGGTAGTTCAATAATAGTTCTCTAGTGCAATGAATTATTATTAATAAAATTAAGTTGTGTGTTCGAGGCGAACACGGGATGCTTAATTTTATCGGGAGACCAAAACCAATTCCTCTTCTCGGTCCCTATCGTAGCCTCTTATTTATAGAGTACTATACCCACCTATACCCACCTTCGTACCCATGATGTAGGGGCCGACCAAGCTAGCTTGTGGTTCAAGCTAGGGCCGGCCAAGCCTTGGTTCATGGGTGGCCGACCCTAGCTTGAACCCAAGCTTAGGTGGCCGGCCCCATTAAATTTAAAAGAATTTTTAATTTTAAAATTTTCTTATGTGAAAGATATAATTTATTGGAGAGATTTAAAATTAAAATATCTCTTTTAAAAGGATCTACAAAAGATTAAAGAAAGAGATTAGATCTCTTTCCTTATTTGTAGATTGGAAAGATATTTTATTTTTCTTCTTTATAAATTATTCACATGTTGAAAAATTAAAATTATAGAAATTTCTTTTTATCAACCATGAAGGGATTTTAAAGGGAAATTTTATTTTTTAAAATTTCCGAAGACAAATAAGGAATTTTTAATTGTTGATTGAAAATTATCTTGTTTGCTCTCCATGAGGTGGCCGACCATGATAAATTGATTAGGAAATTTTATTTAATTTTTCTTAATTAATTGTTGTCAAGGAAAGTTAAGGAAATTTTATTGTAATTAAATTTCCTTATTTACCAAAGCTAAGGAATATAAAAGAGGGGGTTGGGGTGCCTTCATGAGACACAACCTCTATTGTTCTCTCCCTCTTTTTCCTTGGTGTTGTGGCCGACCATCCTCTCTCCCTCTCTTCCTCTTTGTGGTGGCCGAAACTCTTCCTTGCTTGGAGCTTTTGTGGTGGCCGGATACTACTTGGAGAAGAAGAAGAAGGAGGAGAGAAAGCTTGCATCCCTTGGAGCTTAGTTGGTGGAAAAAGTTCTTCATCCTTGGATTTTGGTGCTTGGCCGAAACTTGAAGGAAGAAGAAGAAGGTGCTTGGTGGTCCTCATCTTGGAAGATCGTTGCCCACACAACGTCTGAGGTTAGAAGAGGAATACGGTAGAAGATCAAGAGGTCTTTCTAAAAGGTATAACTAGTATTTTTCCTTTCCGTATCATACTAGTTATTTTTGGAAATAATACCAAATACAAGAGGCATGCGATTCTAGTATTTCGAATTTATTTTCGATGTTGTGTTTTTTTGTTTTTCTTTTTCCTTGTGATTTGATTGTTCTTTTCGGTTGACCTAAAGTTATTTAAGGAAATTAAATATTAACTTTCCTTAAAAGGCTTTGTCTAGTCTGTGGTGGTTGTTCTCATATCCAAGAAGGCCATGTGCCTCGCCACGTCAGTACTGGAAGCCAATTTTTGCGTAGATATCACAGAAACCTGTCAGACCCTCCGAATGTATGGGATAAAGCTGAATCCCCAGAAGTGTCTGTTCGGTGCGAGGAGCGACCATTTCTTGGGATATATAGTCACAGAGCAGGGGATCGAGGCCAACCCCAGCAAAGTAAAGGCGCTCCAAGATATGCTGCCTCCGAGAAATCTGAAAGAAGCCCAACGTCTTACCGGATGGATAACAACTTTATCGAGGTTCATCTCAAAATCAGCCGATTGGAGCCTACCCTTTTTCAAAATCCTTCGTCGAGCCACAAAGTTTCAATGGGACGAAGAATGTGATCGGGCGTTCGGAGAACTCAAGTCTTATCTCAATTCTCTGCTCGTGCTCGCCAAGCCGGTTGTTGGTGAGCCCCTAAGGATTTACCTATCCTCGACCGAGCATGCGGTCAGCTCGGCTCTTGTAAGGCCGAATGGTGAGGAGCAGCCTGTATACTTCTTGAGCCATATATTGAAAGACGCTGAATCTCGCTACACCGGTCTCGAAAAACTCGCATTCGCGTTAATACTAGCCACTTGGAGGCTTCGCCCATACTTCCTCGCACACACTATCATAGTAAGGACCAATAGTCCTCTGGGATGAGTCCTCCTCAACCCAGAAGCGTCCGGACGATTGATCAAGTGGACGACAGAACTCAGCGAATTCAACATCAAGTATCAACCCCGAACGGCTATTAAGGCGAATCATTGGCAGATTTCGTCACCGAAGTGCAAAGCCCCGAACCTGAGACCACGTGACGGATATATGTGGATGGGTCGTCCACGCGGCGAGGAGGAGGAATTGGTGTGCTGCTAGTCTCTCCTCGGGATGAATGGATTCATCTGGCCGTCTGACTAGACTATCGGGCAACAAATAATAAGGGCGAGTATGAGGTCCTTATAGCCGGCTTACAGGCCACTCATCATGTGGGAGCCATCAAGGTTTTGATCCACTCAGATTCTCAGTTAGGCGCTCAGCAATTGGCCGGAAGGCTCAGACTCTACGCCGAGGCATTTAAGAGGCTAAAGAGAAATTTCAAGGAAGTGATCATACAGAAGATTCCCCGATCAGAGAATCAAGCTGCTGATGATTCAGCCAAATTCGCCAGTTCCATATCACCGGTCGTCATCCAGCAACCGATCGAACAGGTAGCCCTAGTAGCTCACGTAGACAGAATAGAAGGGCTTACCTTTCCCCATGACCGACGGATGGCCATAACAGAGTTCTTGAAGTCCGGGGCCGCACCCTCCGATCGGGAGGAAGCACATCTACTGCGAAGAAGGGCTGGTTGTTTCGTCCTGATCGGAGAACAACTTTATAAGAAAGCATTCTCCAAGCCTTTACTTAAGTGCGTCGGTCCGGAAGATGACGATTATATACTACAGGAGGTGCATCATGGGTCCTACGGAGGACATCCGAGCGATCACACATTAGCAAGAAAGGTTCTTTTAGCCGGGTACTTTTGACCGACACTCCAAGAAGACGTCGCTCGGATGGTCAACATGTGCCTGTCCTTCCAAAAATACCATAGCTTCTCACATCGACCGATGGAAGAGATGAAAGTCTGTTGGTTGCTACTCGGAAAACCTAATGGTTCCACTGTACAAAATTTTGTACAAAGGTCTGAACCTTTTCCTAGCTACCATGTGTTCTTTTAAATTAAACTTGGATCGCCTGCGGAACTTAACACGTTTGATCGAAAGTTTAATCTATTTGTTCTTTTAGGTTTAGACTTGGATCTCCTGCGGAACTTAACACGTTCGATCTAAATCACCTAGGTTATTAATTCCATTAAATATTAATTTCCAAATTTGGCTTCCAGGACTGCATGGCGAGGCACATGGCCTTCTTGGATATGGGAACAACCACCACCGCCTAGACAAAGCCTTTTAAGGAAAGCTAATATTTAATTTCCTTAAATAACTTTAGGTCAATCGAAAAGAACAATCAAATCACAAGGAAAAGAAAAACAAAGAACACAACATCGAAAACAAATTCGAAATACTAGAATCACATGCCTCTTGTATTTGATATTTTTACATGAAGACAAAACTAGTATGATGCAGAAATAAAATACTAGTATACCTTTTCTTTTGCAAGCAAAAAACCTCTAGGTCTTCTACCGTATTCCTCTTCTAACCTCGGACGTTGTGTGGGCAACGGTCTTCCGAGATGAGAAACCACCAAAACACCTTCTTCTCCTCCTTGCAAGGTTCGGCCACAACAAGAGCACCTCCAAGGATGAAGAGAAAATACCGACCAAGCTCCAAGGGATGAAAGCTTTCTCTCCTTCTTCTCTAAGCTAGAAACCGGCCACCACTTGATCTCCAAGGAAGATGAAAGTTTCGGCCACAATGATGGAGAGAAGAGAAAAGATGAGGCCGGCCACACCAAGGAAGAAAAGAGGGAGAAGAATAATAAAAGTTGTGTGTTATGAAGGTACCCCAACCCCCTCTTTTATAATCCTTAGCTTTGGTAAATAAGGAAATTTAATTACAATAAAATTTTCTTAACTTTCCTTTACATGAATTAATTAAGCAAAATTAAACAAAAATTTCCTAAACCTTCATGTCATGGCCGGCCACATCAATAAGAGCAAACAAGGCAATTTCAATCAACAATTAAAATTCCTTATTTGTCTTCAGAAATTTTTAAAAAATAAAAATTCCCTTTAAAATCCCTTCATGGTTGATAAAAAGAAATTTCTATAATTTTAATTTTTCAACATGTGAATAATTTACAAAGAAGAAAAATAAAATATCTTTCCAATCTACAAATAAGGAAAGAGATCTAATCTCTTTCTTTAATCTTTTGTAGATCCTTTTAAAAGAGATATTTTAATTTTTAATCTCTCCAATAAATTATATCTTTCACATAAGAAAATTTTAAAATTAAAATTCTTTTTAATTTAATGGGGGCCGACCACCTAAGCTTGGGTTCAAGCTAGGGCCGGCCACCCATGAACCAAGGCTTGGCCGGCCCTAGCTTGAACCACAAGCTAGCTTGGTCCACCCCTATATCATGAGTATGAAGGTGGGTATAGGTGGGTATAGTACTCTATAAATAAGAGGCTATGATAGGGACCGAGAGGAGGAATTGGTTTTGGTCTCTCGATAAAATTAAGCATCCGTGTCTCGAACACAACTTAATTTTATCACCATTCCACTAGAGAACTATTATTGAACTCACATCAATCCCAAATTACATTTTGGCCTTCTCCCTGTGTTTAAGATGTCCACTAATTAAGTGAGTTCGACAACTCATTTAATTAATATCTTAGTCCAGAATAGTACCACTCACCTTATCGTCATGTTACTAAGTCCACCAGGGTTTAACATGACAATCCTTATCAGGGGACATCATCAACCCAGATCACTAGGACACAGCTTCCTTAAACACACACCATAAGTGATATCATTTTCCACCTTATCCTTATTGATTTAACTACAACTCACCCATTGATAAATTAAAGAAATAAATATCAAACATATGTGCTTGTTATTATACTTCCATAATCACCGAGGTCTTTGTTCCTTTATAAAGTCGAATAAAAGAAACATACACTCTAAGTGTACAGTGTAATTATATAGTTAAGACAAACACCAACACGACCTTCCAATGGTTTGTTCCTTTCCATTTTGGTCGTGAGCTACTGTTTATAATTTATAAGGTACTGATAACTTCATCTTCTGTATGTGACACCACATACTATTTTATCTACAATATAAATTAATTGAACAACTACAAACAAATGTAGACAATTTGATCAAATGTGATTCTTTATTCAAAATAAATGTTTACAAAAGCTTAGGCTTTCAGTATACACTCCAACAATCTCCCACTTATACTAATGACTAAGCTGTCATATCTTCTGCCATACATCTGATTCCCATTCCCTCCACATGCCGATCGAAAGCTTTTTCCGGAAGGACCTTAGTGAAAGGATATGCCAGGTTATCTGTGTTAGGATGTATACTAAAAGCCTAGCTTTTGGTATAAACATTTATCTAGAAATAAGAATCACATTGGTCAAATGTCTACATTTATGATAAATGTAGATGTTCAATTAATTTATATTGTAGATAACATGGTGTGTGGTGTCACACACAGAGGATCATGTTATCAATACCTTATAAATTATAAACAGTGGCTCACGACCAAGATGGAAAGGAATAAACCATTGGAAGGTCGTAGTGTAATTAGGTATTAGTTTATCTTAACTATATAATTACACTAGTACACTTAGAGTGTATTGAGTAGGACCATTAGAGGTCGTTTCTTTTATACTGACTTTATAAAGGAACAAAGACCTCAGTTATTATGGAAGTGTGTGCTCTTAATCCTAATATAATAACACACACATATATTTGATATTTATTTCTTTAATTTATCAATGGGTGAGATTTAGTTCGATAAATCAATAAGCCCGATAAGTTGGGAAATGATATCACTTATAGTGTGTGTTGTTGATTATAGAAGGAAACTGTGTCCTAGTAATCTAGGTTGAGAATGTCCCCAAGAGGAGCTCATAAGGATTATCATGTTAAACCCTGCAGGTGGACTTAGTCCGACATGACGATAAGGTTGAGTGGTACTACTCTTGGACTAAGATATTAATTAAATGAGTTGTCAGTAACTCACTTAATTAGTGGACATTTGACATCTTAAACACAGGGAGACTAACACACTCATAATAAGAAGGAGCCCAAAATGTAATTTGGGATTGGTGCGGTAGTTCAATAATAGTTCTCTAGTGGAATGAATTATTATTGATAAAATTAAGTTGTGTGTTCGGGGCGAACACAGGATGCTTAATTTTATCGGGAGACCAAAACCAATTCCTCCTCTCGGTCCCTATCGTAGCCTCTTAATTATAGAGTACTATACCCACCTTCTTACCCATCCCATAGGGGCCATCCAAGCTAGCTTGGAGACCAAGCTAGGGCCGGCCAAAGTTTGGTTCATGGGTGCTTCAAGGTGGCCGGCCCTAGCTTGGGTTCAAGTTTGGTGTGGCCGGCCCAAATTTAAATAAAAGGATTTTTATTTTTTAAAATTTTTCTTATATGGATAACATGATTTAAAAGAGAGTTTAAAAATTTAAATCTTTCCTTTTATAAGATTCTACAAAAGATTAAGAGAAGAGTTAAAATCTCTTTCTTTATTTGTAGATTAAAAGGTTGATTTTAATTTTGGTAAAAACTTTCCTTTTAATTATGTTCATGATTTAAAAGAAAGTTTAAAAATTAAAAATTCTCTTTTATTAGTTTCTACAAAAGATTAAGAAAAGATTTAATATCTTTCCGTATTTGTAGATTGAAAGGAGATTTTAATTTTTAGAGATAACTTTCCTTTTTGAAAATTATCCACATGTTTAAAAGAAAGATTTTAATTTATAAAATTTCTTTTTATTAACCAATCATGAAGGGATTAAAATTTTTATAAATTTCTAGAAACAAATTAGGAAGTTTTAATTTTTATTTTAATTAAAACTCTCCTTGTTTTGGGGAAAGAGGTGGCCGGCCAAATAAATTGGAGAAGAGAAAATTATTTTTAATTAAATAAATTTTCCTTTTCATGGAAAAAGAATTAAGGAAGTTTTTATTTAAATTTCCTTATTTGACAAGACCAAGAATTATAAAAGAGGGGATAGAGGAGGCTTCATGGTGAACGACTCTATTCTTTTTCTTCCTCTCTTTTCTTCCTTGGTGTGGCCGGCCCCTAGAGGTTCCCCTTCTCCTTCTCTCTTCTCCTTCTTGTGGCCGAGACTTCATCATCTCTTGGAGGCATAGAAGTGGCCGGATCTAGCTTGGAGAAAAGGAGAGAAAGGAGTCTTGTTTCTTGCATCCCTTGGAGCTTGGTTGGTGGAAAAAGTTCTTCATCCTTTGGAAGTTTTTGCTTGGCCGAAACTTGAAGGAAGGAAGAAGAAGGTGCCTTGGTGGTTCTCATCTCGGAAGATCATTGCCCACACAATGTCCGAGGTTAGAAGAGGAATACGGTAGAAGACCTAGAGGTTTTTGTTTGCAAAAGAAAAGGTATACTAGTATCTAATTTCCGCATCATACTAGTTTTATTTCTTTGTAAAAATACCAAATACAAGAGGCATGCGATTCTAGTATTTCGAATTTATTTTCGATGTTGTGTTCTTTTGTTTTTCTTTTTCCTTGTGATTTGATTGTTCTTTTCGGTTGACCTAAAGTTATTTAAGGAAATTAAATATTAGCTTTCCTTAAAAGGCTTTGTCTAGTCGGTGGTGGTTGCTCCCATATCCAAGAAGGTCATGTGCCTCGCCACGTCAGTACTGGAAGCCAATTTTAGAAATTAATATTTAATAGAATTAATAACTTAGGTGATTTGGATCGAAAGTGTTAAGTTCCGCAGGAGATCCAAGTCTAAACCTAAAAGAACAAATAAATTAAACTTTGGATCAACCGTGTTAAGTTCCGCAGGCAATCCAAGTTTAATTTAAAAGAACACATGGTAGCTAGGAAAAGGTTTAGATCTTTGTACAAAATTTGTGTACAGTGGAACCATTAGGCTTTTCGAGTAGCAACCAACAATCTGCTGATGCAATCTTGGCGATGACAACTTCTCCTCGCTTCACGATATCTCGTATCAAGTGGTACTTGCGCTCTATATGTTTACTTGCCTTATGAGCTCGTGGTTTCTTCGAGTTTGCAACTGCACCGCTATTATCACAATAAATTGTGATGATTTTGGGCAAACCAGGAATCATATCTAAGTCCATTAGAAAGTTCCTGAGTCATACTGCTTCTTTAGCTGCCTCAGAGGCTGCTACATATTCAGCTTCCATGGTTGAGTCTAAAACGCATTTCTGCTTAACACTCCTCCATGCAATGGCTCCACCTCCTAAAGTAAACACATAGCCTGATATAGATTTACTGTTGTCCCTATCTGATTGGAAATCTGAATCCGTGTAACCCACAGGGAGCAAATCGTCTGCTTGGTAAACTAGCATATAATCTCTAGTCCTTCTCAGGTACTTTAATATATGCTTTACCACAGTCCAATGTCCTTGTCTAGGGTTACTCTGATATCTGCTAACCATGCCTACGGCAAAATAGATATCAGGTCTCGTACATATCATTGCATACATTAGGCTTCCTACAGCCGAAGCATAAGGAATTGCTTTCATGTCCTCTATCTCCTTTGATGTCTTCGGAGACATCTCTTTAGATAGAGCTATTCCATGCCTAAAAGGTAAGAAACCTTTCTTGGAATCCTGCATGCCAAAACGAGCAAGGATTGTATCTATATATGAAGCCTGGGACAGACACAACATTCTTTTCTTGCGATCCCTTATAAATTTGATCCCAAGAATGTGTGCACAATCTCTTAAGTCCTTCATATCAAATTGTTTGGACAACCACACCCTTACGTCCGATAATACCTTGACATTGTTTCCAATCAACAAAATATCATCTACGTATAGTACAAGAAATACCATCACGTTTCTGTCACACTTTTTGTATACACAAGACTCATCCGGACACTGAATAAATCCATATGACTGGATTACTTCATTAAACCGAATGTTCCAAGACCTTGAAGCTTGCTTCAGTCCATAAATAGACCGATTGAGCTTGCACACTAGATACTCTTTGCCTTTTTCAATGAACCCTTCTGGTTGCTTCATATGGATGTTCTCTTCAAGACTTTCATTAAGGAAAGCTGTCTTGACATCCATTTGCCAAATCTCATAATCCATATGAGCAGCAATGGATAAGAGTATCCGGATAGACTTAAGCATGACTACCGGTGAAAAGGTCTCCTCATAATCGATTCCCTCTTTCTGAGTGTACCCTTTCGCAACAAGCCTAGCTTTGAAGGTTTCTACCTTCCCGTCTGTCCCTCTTTTCCTTTTGTAGATCCACTTGCATTCAACGACTTTTAGACCATCGGGTGGTTCTACAAGCTCCCAGACCTTATTAGAGTACATAGACTCTATTTCAGAATTCATTGCTTTTTGCCAAGATACTGCATCTATATCTTGGAGTGCTTCGTCATATGTACGGGGATCAGCTTCATGTTTACCCGGGATCAAGTCCGAAGACTCTCCCAAAAACATGAATCTTTCAGGTTCCCTCACTACTCTCCCACTACGACGAGGCACCGTCTGTGGTTGTGTATCATGTGTGACACGTGTTGCAGTCTCTTGTGGTACTTCATATTGTACTGTTGGTACTAAAGTAGACGTGTCCTCTCTAAGTTTTTCTAGAATAACTTTGCTACTGGGCTTGTGATCCATTATATAGTCTTCTTCTAAAAACTAGGCATTGGTGCTAACAATGACCTTCTGGTCTTTAGGACTATAAAATAAACCACCTCTCGTTCCTCTGGGATATCCCACAAACACGCGAACTTCTGTACGAGATTCTAACTTATCAGCATTTGGTTTCAGCACATGTGCTGGACTACCCCAAATCTGAATATGTCTTAGACTGAGTTTTCGCCCATTCCACAATTCTGTGGGAGTAGAAGAAACTGATTTAGAAGGTACTAAGTTCAGAATGTACACTGCTGTTTCCAGAGCGTATCCCCAAAACGAATTTGGTAATTCTGAATAACTCATCATCGATCTAATCATCTCCATAAGAGTCCTATTCCTTCGTTCTGCCACACCATTCTATTGGGGTGTACCAGGTGCGGACAGTTGGGATTGAATCCCTGCCTCTGATAAGTAATTCCTAAACTCTCCTAAGAGGTATTCGCCACCACGATCAGACTGTAGTATCTTAATACTTTTACCTAGTCGTTTCTCCACATCAGCCTTGTATTCTTTGAACTTATCAAAGCACTCGGACTTGCGACGCATTAGGTAAATGTATCCGTATCTTGAATAATCATCTATAAAAGAGATAAAATATTCAAAACCACCTCTTGCCTGGACAGACATATGACCACACAAATCAGAATAAACCAATTCTAATACTTCTTTGGCTCTATACCCCTTGGCCTTGAACGACCTCTTGGTCATTTTACCTTCCAAGCAAGATTCACAAGTTGGAAAATTTTCCAACTCTAATGAACCCAAGAGTCCATCGGCTATAAGCCTCTGAATCCTACTTAAGTTAATATGACCAAGCCTTAGATGCCAAAGATATGCTTGGTTTATTTTCGAAGGTTCTTTTCTCTTATTTGAGTTAGAAGATGTGTTATTAATTTTCATATTATGCTTTGTGGGAGAAATTGGATTTAAAGTATACAAATTGTCAACTAATGCACCAGAACAGATAATCACTTTATTTCTCTTAATAACTACATCGTTACTAAAGGAAACTGAATATCCATCCATAAACAGTTTAGAAACTGAAATTAAATTCTTTCTGAAACTGGGTACATAAAGACAATTTCTTAAAACCAAATTTCTATTTCTATTAAAAGATAAGTAGACGTCTCCCACTGCAACAGCCGTCACCTTAGTAGCATTGCCCATGTAGACTGTAATCTCTCCTTCAGTTAGTCGTCGGGTTTCCTGGAACCCCTGCAAGGAATTGCAGACATGATCAGTGGCTCCCGTATCTACACACCAGGTGCTGGTAGATAACACCGCTAAATATGTTTCAACAACTAGAGCATGAGATATACCTTTGTTGTTCTGATTCCTACGAGGACAGTCCGCCTTCCAATGCTCTGACTGCTTGCAGATGAAGCACTTGCCCTTCGGCTTCTTCATTTCTGAAACTGGGTACATAAAGACAATTTCTTAAAACCAAATTTCTATTTCTATTAAAAGATAAGTAGACGTCTCCCACTGCAACAGCCGTCACCTTAGTAGCATTGCCCATGTAGACTGTAATCTCACCTTCAGTTAGTCGTCGGGTTTCCTGGAACCCCTGCAAGGAATTGCAGACATGATCAGTGGCTCCCGTATCTACACACCAGGTGCTGGTAGATAACACCGCTAAACATGTTTCAATAACTAGAGCATGAGATATACCTTTGTTGTTCTGATTCCTACAGCCTTCCAATGCCCTGCCTGCTTGCGGATGAAGCACTTGCCCTTGGCTTCTTCATTCCAGTTTAGGTCCTGTACTCGAGATTTATTCACTTTCTTTGTTGAAACAACTTGTTTCTTCTTCTTCTTTCCTTTCGGTTTAGAAGTAGAACCATTTTCGATAGTGAATATGAGAATTGTGACGAAACAAACCTTGAAGTTCTGTTAGGAGTTCCGCCAATGAATATACCCTTTGTTCATATTGTAATTCGGTGGAATTGCTCAAAACTTCTAGGTAGTGTTTGGAGGATCATATCGATCTGGGTTTCCCCATCAATTTCTCCTCCAAGGATCTGTATTTCGTTCAGATAAGTCATCATCTTTAGGATATGATCCCTCACAGGAGTACCCTCTTACATGGTGGCTGTCATTATCTTTCTCATGGCTTCTTACCTAGAAGCCCGATCCTGATAACCAAAGAGTTCTTTGAGATTGTTCATAATATCATAAGCTGTTGGTAAATCTTGATGCTGATGTTGCAATACATTTGACATTGAAGCCAAAATGTAACACCACGCCATCTCATCTGCTTTTACCCATTTCCTATGATATTCAATCTCCTCTTGGGTAGATTCACCAGTGGGTGCATCAGGACAAGGCTCAGTCAGTATAAACTTATAGCTTTCAGCAGTAAGAACAATGTCCAGGTTCCTTTTCCAATCTATGTAGTTAGGACCAGTAAGTCTGTTCTCTTTTAGTATGATGGCCAGTGAGTTGAAAGTCATCCTAAGAATCACAAATAACTTTTGGTCAGAACTCTAAATTTAGAATAATATTGATTCCTCAAACAATACTATTTTAAATTAACCAACACCTCAAAACACCAAGAATTTTGTATGCCACGATAGTGTGGACGTATACAAATTCAACATTTGTAAAAGGAGGGTTTAACCCATTAATTTTATTATCTTGTCAACCTAACTTTTTGAAAAATAAAATTAATAGTTGGTTTCCTTTGGTCACACGAATAATAGCAGTGAATCCGATGGGGAGGATACTATTAGATGTGCCTAAGTGTATACCATTACTTGACACTAAGTCCATTAATAAGATTGTGCCCCTTCCGATGGGGAAGATCACACGCTCTTAATTAACTTCCTATAGTCATCCAAAATAGAAGTTTGTTCTAGTGATCCACAAACAAGCTCATCCGATATGGAGGAAGGCACTCAGAGCCAACGCGCAAGCCTGTCTGCATCACTTACAAACCAGTAATGGAGACCGTGGAATTTAGTTAAAATCCCTCTCCCACTTAGTTATTTAAAAATGAGGAATTTTGACTATGCCAGCCTACTTAACATGCATACTATCAAGCACACACAGTCACAACATAAAAAACAATAAATAGAAAAACTAATTTTCAACTATTATGACTTTTATCTATTGCTGTCCTCCGTGTATCGCCAACCCTAGCTGCTGCCATCTTTGGTCACCGCCACCGGGTCTAGATGTCGCATCCATCTTGTCCTTGTTCCGCTGCGCATCTGGTCCTCAAAAGGTTTCATGCCTTTTAAGATTCGATCCGCGACATAACTAGAATTTTACATTTTTCGATCCTATATTCCTCAAAGGAATGTACATGTGAACTAGATCGATCATAAAATAAAAATTTACATCCATCGATCCTATATTCCATAAAAGGAATGTACATGTAACTAGATCAAAAAATAAAATCCTAATAAAACTAAATACAGCTCCTGCTGTATTTTATAATACAATCATGCACACATAATAAATGCCCTTAACATGTCCAAGGGTCCAATCACACACATAAAAACTATAAGCCATAATAGTTGGATCCTGCATCCACAAAGTTAGCACATCCTACTATTAACCTGCCTAAATTATGTATGACATGTGCATAATTAAACTAATACCAAATACACAGAGGCAAAACCCTAGCTCTGATACCAATTGTTGGTTGCTACTCGGAAAACCTAATGGTTCCACTGTACAAAATTTTGTACAAAAGTCTGAACCTTTTCCTAGCTACCATGTGTTCTTTTAAATTAAACTTGGATCGCCTGCGGAACTTAACACGTTTGATCCAAAGTTTAATCTATTTGTTCTTTTAGGTTTAGACTTGAATCTCCTGCGAAACTTAACACGTTCGATCCAAATCACCTAGGTTATTAATTCCATTAAATATTATTTCCAAAATTGGCTTCCAGGATTGCATGGCGAGGCACATGGCCTTCTTGGATATGGGAACAACCACCACCGCCTAGACAAAGCCTTTTAAGGAAAGCTAATATTTAATTTCCTTAAATAACTTTAGGTCAACCAAAAAGAACAATCAAATCACAAGGAAAAGAAAAACAAAGAACACAACATCAAAAATAAATTCGAAATACTAGAATCGCATGCCTCTTGTATTTGGTATTTTTACATGAAGATAAAACTAGTATGATGCGGAAATAAAATACTAGTATACCTTTTCTTTTGCAAGAAAAAAACCTCTAGGTCTTCTACCGTATTCCTCTTCTAACCTTGGACGTTGTGTGGGCAACGGTCTTCCGAGATGAGAAACCACCAAAACACCTTCTTCTCCTCCTTGCAAGGTTCGGCCACAACAAGAGCACCTCCAAGGATGAAGAGAAAACACCAACCAAGCTCCAAGGGATGAAAGCTTTCTCTCCTTCTTCTCCAAGCTAGAAACCGACCACTACTTGATCTCCAAGGAAGATGAAAGTTTCGGCCACAATGATGGAGAGAAGAGAAAAGATGAGGCCGGTCACACCAAGGAAGAAAAGAGGGAGAAGAATAATAAAAGTTGTGTGTCATGAAGGTACCCCAACCCCCTCTTTTATAATCCTTAGCTTTGGTAAATAAGGAAATTTAATTACAATAAAATTTCCTTAACTTTCCTTGACATGAATTAATTAAGAAAAATTAAACAAAAATTTCCTAAACCTTCATGTCATGGCCGGCCACATCAATAAGAGCAAACAAGGAATTTCAATCAACAATTAAAATTCCTTATTTGTCTTCGAAAATTTTTAAAAAATAAAAATTCCCTTTAAAATCCCTTCATGGTTGATAAAAATAAATTTCTATAATTTTAATTTTTCAACATGTGAATAATTTACAAAGAAGAAAAATAAAATATCTTTCCAATCTATAAATAAGGAAAGAGATCTAATCTCTTTCTTTAATCTTTTGTAGATCCTTTTAAAAGAGATATTTTAATTTTAAATCTCTCCAATAAATTATATCTTTCACATAAGAAAATTTTAAAACTAAAAATTCTTTTTAATTTAATGGGGCCGGCCACCTAAGCTTGGGTTCAAGCTAGGGTCGGCCACCCATGAACCAAGGCTTGGCCGGCCCTAGCTTGAACCACAAGCTAGCTTGGCTGACCCCTATATCATGGGTATGAAGGTGGGTATAGGTGGGTATAGTACTCTATAAATAAGAGGCTATGATAGGGACCGAGAGGAGGAATTGGTTTTGGTCTCCCGATAAAATTAAGCATCTCGTGTTCGCCCCGAACACACAACTTAATTTTATCAATAATAATTCATTCCACTAGAGAACTATTATTAAACTACCGCACCAATCCCAAATTACATTTTTGGGCTCCTTCTTATTATGAGTGTGTTAGTCTCCCTGTGTTTAAGATGTCCAATGTCCACTAATTAAGTGAGTTACTGACAACTCATTTAATTAATATCTTAGTCCAAGAATAGTACCACTCAACCTTATCGTCATGTTGGACTAAGTCCACCTGTAGGGCTTAACATGACAATCCTTATGAGCTCATCTTGGGGACATTATCAACCTAGATCACTAGAACACAGTTTCCTTCTATAATCAACAACACACACTATAAGTGATATCATTTCCCAACTTATCGGG
Source organism: Zingiber officinale (assembly GCF_018446385.1). Taxonomy (NCBI): domain Eukaryota; kingdom Viridiplantae; phylum Streptophyta; class Magnoliopsida; order Zingiberales; family Zingiberaceae; genus Zingiber; species Zingiber officinale. The sequence goes on along the minus strand of NC_055997.1, from coordinate 132,834,365 downwards.
CTTATTGATTTATCGAACTAAATCTCACCCATTGATAAATTAAAGAAATAAATATCAAATATATGTGTTTGTTATTATATTAGGATTAAGAGCACACACTTCCATAATAACTGAGATCTTTGTTCCTTTATAAAGTTAGTATAAAAGAAACGACCTCTAATGGTCCTACTCAATACACTCTAAGTGTACTAGTGTAATTATATAGTTAAGATAAACTAATACATAATTACACTACGACCTTCCAATGGTTTGTTCCTTTCCATTTTGGTCGTGAGCTACTGTTTATAATTTATAAGGTACTGATAACATCATCTTCTGTATGTGACACCACATATTATGTTATCTACAATATAAATTAATTGAACAACTACAAACAAATATAGACAATTTGACCAAATGTGATTTTTATTCAAAATAAATGTTTACAAATGCTTAGGCTTTCAGTATACACTCCAACAAGCTTTGACCAAGAGCTGGACTCGGTCGACATCCCGGTCGGAAAAGCCTTTAGAGAGGTGGTCGTTCGACTTCAGTTGGGCGAGCGTGGCATTTATGACCAGCTTGAACGAACGAACAATACGATCGGTCGCTTTCTCCAGAAAGGGCTCTGAGCGGAGATATTGGTGCTTCATGGCGGCGAAGCGAGTTGGCTCGGCTTCTTGATATGTCTTCAAAGCAGCGTGCGAAGCCTCCATCTCTTCCTCAAGATGCTTCACTTGGCCTTGAAGTTCAGCCTCCTTTGTCGAACGACCCTCCCACTCGGCCGATAGGGAGTCCTTGGCCTTCTTCAAATCTTCGTCCAGTTGTCGGGCTTCTTTGTTTTTCTCTTCAAGGTTGGCAATGGCACGCTGTTTCCTCGTGGAAGCCAGATCGAGCTTCCGGTCGTATGTCTTCAGTTGAGCCTCAATCTGGCTCATTCTACCGGCCTGCTCGGCTGACTTTTGCTGCTCCTCGACAAGGAGCTGTTGAGACCTTTCCAACTCGGCCTTTAGACGATCGACCGACGGTCCCTGAGAAGAAGAGGCCTCCCCGGAGAGTTTGAGCTTCTTCAGCTCATCCTCCACCTGCGCCAGCCACTAGCACATGACGATGCTCTCCACCCAATGCTACAAACAAATATTAGTGTCGATCGGAGACAATTCATAAAGTGAGCTGAGAACTAACCCCAGTAGACATCTCCAGATGACTATCTGCCAGCGTGCCAGGGGACTTTAAGGTCGCTCGCGCCCTCGTCTCCTCCCAGACCCGGCCAAGCCTACCCCCGATGTAGACTTGATGTTGGGGAGATTCGGGCTGGTCATCTGGTGAGCGAAGATCCTCGGTCGGCAAATGAAGGGTGGCGGTGATGAATCGTCTCCTGCCCGACGCTGATTGGGCGGAGGCATATGGACCAGAGGACGGGGCAGGATGAATGAGATGAATGGTTGAGCGAGTTATCCTCGTCCCAGCCGGAGGGAGGGAGGTGAGTGGTTGCACGTGAAGTGGCTCCTGTAGCTCGGCCACAGATGGGGCCCGATCGAAGGAGGTAGCCTCCATTGTGGGGGTTGTAGCTGGGACGCCTCCCGCAGAAGTTTGCACAGCTGACGTGGTGGACCGGGGGGGGCACGTCTGCTCGGCGTCTCTTGTGGGTGAGCGACACATCGTCACCCGAGGACCCTGATCCCTCGGCGAGAATGATGGGGGGCACCTCTTGGGCCACTCCTGGGCTAGTAGTCCCTCCCACGCTTGGCATCTGTTCGGTGGTCCCACCGCTCGCAGTTACAGTCTCTCCAACCGTGCCCTCCTGCGAGCCGACCGGGGTCAAGCCAAGTCATTCCATCTCCTTGGCAACAACCACCTCGATCTCGGCCTGCTTGGCCTACATTATACCAACAGCTTGGGCTCGCATCATAATGTCAGCTGCAAAAGAAAAACAGAATCAGTTAGACTCAAAGGAAGAATGTTTAAAATTTTTTTACCTAGACTGCTCAGAAGCTTCACTTGGCTCAGACTTAGCCCAAAGATGTACATCACGCCCTCTGGAAGCAGTTTGTGGATATCGAACTTCAGACCGGCTAGCATGTTAGCGGCGTGGAGGTAAGCTGGCTGGGTCTTATATCACTTCAACTCGGGAGGAGGTGGCAAAGCGGTCTACCATCGGGTGCGGAAGTAGGGTCGCTCGGGGAATCTGATGTAGAAGAAGTACTCCTTCCAGTGCTTGTTGGAGGAGGACATCCTATCGAAAAACACTAAGCCGATCCAGGATTGGAAGAGATATGTGCCCAGCTCGGATTGTTTGGGATAGTAAAAGTAATGGAAGACCTGAGGGGTCAGTGGGATGTTGTGCACTTTGAACAGCACCACCACTCCGCACAGGAGGCGGAAAGAATTAGGAACAAGATGGGCGAGCGGGATGCGAAAAAAATTACAAACTTCGATTATGAATGGATGGATGGGAAATCGAAGACCGACCACAAACTGATCTAGAAAGAAACAGATGCGTCGGGCGGCGGGTTGTGTGGCTGATCGGACAGACCGACCAGGACGAGCTCGTGGTCGGTCGGGAGGTCAATGGCATTTATGAGATGTGTCGCGTCGTTGGCATCAAACCTGGTCTCCATGGTGGTGTACCAGGGACCAGGGGCCGAGTCGATCGGTTGGGAGGAACTGGCCATAGTCGGAAAACAAAGAGGCGGAAGGATTTGCTAAGAGAGTTGACGGAAGAATATGGCAGGATCGACAAGGGTTCACTAAACAGAATAAAGGAATATCGAAGGATGATGAAGGCCAAAGGAAAAGAAATGGAAGTTAGAGCTTACAAGAAAATGAAGCGCCGAAGGAGAAAGCTGGGAGTCACCGGAGCACTGGAGGCAAGCAAAGTCGCCAGAGCAAACGAGGGAGAAGCAGAAACAGAGCACCAAAAAAGAGGTGACGCTAAAGCTTTATAAAGATGGGCACCACCGAGCTAAGCCGTTCGATCTAGGGCACAGGGATCGAAGTGCACATCTGACCGTTGAATTCGAACCGCTAAACGTCACATCAATAGCTGTCACCTCGGACGTGCGGCGACTGCATCAGCGACACATGGCGCCTCCCCACGGGTCAGCATTTAATGGGTGTGTGCTCGACCTTAATGGAAGTGATCTGCATGTATCATGAGGAGATTCGGACGACGTGAGCAGTAGTCGACCGACCCACGCCCCCTTGACAATGGTGAGGAAAAGTATCCAAAATGACCAAGTACAAAGGCACGAAGCACCAACCAAGGGAGAGGGGTTCGTTCGGCATTAACTGAACGATATTTGGCTCACCCACTAGTCGACCGGCCAAGCTCGCACTAAACTGTTGGTCCAGTCAGTCGGACTTTCAGCCTCCTTCGACTAGATGTGAAGGGAAGGCATGTGATCCAGTGGTAAAGGAAGGGGGCCCGTCCAACAAGAGGTCAAGGTGGTCAACGCCCTACAGGCGCCCGGTCAGCGAATTACCCCCCGATTGGTTGGAAGAGAGCCGACCTGGCATCTCGACAGCTCGGCTCGATGCCGAGCTTCCGCCGCTCTTAAAGCAAGACGGGAGAGGATAACGGTCGTGCGGGCATTCCGCTCGACCGACGGTAGACGAAACAGCGGTCCTGTAGTTAAAGCGCACTCGCCCGATAGGGTGAGCTCGGACATAAAACAACAGGCCGAGTGGACATCCTTCTGGAGGCGCTAACCCAGCTAAGGTGGTTGCCGCTCAGCCCGGGGAGGGCGTTTCGCCGAACAGCCCGTTCGCTCGGCCCGGTAAAGGATAAAGGGAGTTGGCATCGATATCTTCCTAGGGACCAGGGCCATCTACGGGAGGCAGGGTTAGCAGTAGAGAATCGTACGGTAGAAGCTTCCACTGTCAAGTCAGAGATATGCTTGTGCTGTTAAGGTATAGAGATTAAGTTAGTTAATTAGTTAATTTGATTAAGTTAGTTAATTAGTTAATTTGATTAAGTTAGTTAATTAAGTTATGTTTAATTATGTTAATTAAATTAAGATTTAAATTGTATTGAATTGAAGGTTTAAATTGAATTAAATTAGATTGAATTAAATTTGACTAAGTTCATCCTAAATCCATCTCACTCAATTCTAAGTTATCAATCAAGGAATCTTATGTATTTTTGTGAGATGGTTAACTTTAATTTAGATTATATCTAAGGATTAATTTACATTTGAGTTAGACTTGGATTTTTCAATTGGTCAATTAAATACACATTTCGAAGACTGGCTTCCAGGCTGTGGCAAGGCACTAGGCCTTGTAGGGTATGAGATCATCCACCACTTCTAGACAAAGTCTTTCAAATAAATCATACATTTAATTTTCCTTTTGAAACTCCTAGTACTAACTAATCAAGTATAAATTATGCATGAGTCCTTAATCTAGCCTAATCTAAGCATATAATAAAAGCAGAAAAAATAAAGCAATCATCAAACAATTCTTATATATTTATAAAGATAGTTTTTCTATTAGCTCCCTTGGATCATAGCCTTGATATGGTCTATCAAGGTAATGTATCTGATCTTTGGGGATCTAGTAATGGCCTAGTCCAACGTGATTGACCAAGTTAGACTTAGGTACCCATGCTTGGACTACCTTTCTATTTGATCTGTTAACAAGTGATAGAGATAAACGGTATTTCCTTTTAATCTTAAATCCTAGTCCGGATCTATTGTATACGACCTTCTATTTTCCAAGTATCAAATCAAGATTCTTGGAACCTAGTGTAAACCGTTCCAATGTGATCTTCAAATACTTGACTTGAGTTTTCAGGTTGGAATTCTCTTCCTCAAGATTTTGAACTTGAGTTAAGGTTTCAGTCTGGGTAGGGTCAGTCAAGGATTCGGAGTTAGTCACTTATTTAAGGGATGTTACCTCCTTTAGAAGTGATTTGATATGAACATTGGACTTAGCTAATTTACGCATAAGATAATTAACTAAGTTATGCAACCGAGAGATACTTACAATGGGATTTGGCCCTTCGGAAACGGATGCGGATCGTGGCTTCTCTCAGACTCAACTTTCGATTCGTCCTCACTTTCAAATTCGTTGATTTGGTCAAGGGTCGTCAATGCAAGGAAGCTCGTCTGTTCGAGCTCTTTATCGGACTCTTCTGATGAGGATTTTTCCCAGGTTGCCTTCAGAGCTTTCTTCTTTCTTTACTTCTTAGCATCTTTTTGATTCGGACAGTTGGCTTTGATATGTCCTTTTTTATTGCAGCTGTAGTAGGTTACTTCGAACTTGACCTTGGAACTTGGTTGAATCTCTTTGGACTGGATTACCTTCTTGACATCCTTCTTTTTGAAGCTCTTCTTCTTTTTGTAGAGATTTCTTACCAGATTGACAAGTTCGGCTATGATCTCGTCATTGTCTGAGTCTGGTTCTTCTTTTGGTTCACATGCTTTGCTTGTACTTGCAATCAAAGCTATACCCTTCTCGGTCGATCGAGCGTTAATTTGTTCATGCAATTCAAATTCCGCAAATAATTCGTCTAGTTTAATTAAAGATAGATCCTTAGATACTTTGTAAGCATCTACCATGGATACCCACAAGGTATTCCTTGGAAAGGTATTTAGGGCGTACCTTAGGATGTCGTAGTGCTCTGATACCAATTGTTGGATCGAAAAGCGCTAGGGGGGGTGAATAGTACTCGTGGCTTTCACTTTCTGTCCACTTTCATAGAGTCCGTTGAGCAAATCTTGTATACGGGCATGAAGCTGGGTAGCCGTCTCACCTTCTTGCATTTTAATATTATATAATTTATTAAGTAGTAAGTCACGCTTACTTACATTTGTATCAGACGTGCCCTCGTGCAACTCAATCAGCTTTTGCCATAATTCTTTGGCGCTCGAGAACAGGCCGACACGGTTCAGCTCCTCCTTGGTTAAGCCGCACTGAAGTGTATAGGTCGCTTTGGCATTTGCTTCTACCTTCTTTATAAGAGTTGCATCCCAATTCTCGCACGATATCAGTTTACCGTTGTTGTCAATTGGGAGTTCAAGACCAGTCTTGACGATCATCCATACTTTGAAATAAGTCTGAAGGTACGACTTCATTCGGCCCTTCCAGTAGTTGAAGTCTTATACGGTGAAGAGCGGAGATCGGGTTGTACTATATCCTTCTTGAAGAGACATAGAAACTTGCACAAGGAAAACAACAAAAAGAAACTTGTCCCAGGACTTGATCCTGGATTAGTAGTGCGGGTTAAAAGAAAAACTAACACACGATCTCGAGTGGTGTTGCACCAACTTCGAGAAAAATTCGATTACAAAAAAAATCAGAGGGCGACAAGAATACCGATTTCGATCGACTCCGAAAACCTAAAAATCACCATGAAAAATGTGCTTGACTGGTGGTTGCACCAAATCAAAGCGACTTCGCTCTGATACCAATTGTTGGATCGAAAAGCGCTAGAGGGGGGGGGTGAATAGCGCTCGTGGCTTTCACTTGTTGTATTCGAAAAACTTTAGAAGTAAACACAGTGGAATAATAAAGCACAACACAAAGAGACATCAAGATTTACTTGGTTCGGAGCATGGGGCGACTCTTACTCCAAGGCCCACGCTCGTTGAGCGTTTACTTTGGGAACAACTATAATCGTGCAAAAAGTACAAGAGATTATTACAATTTAATTGTACTAAAAGACTATACTGACAATAAAAAATTGAAGTTTCGCAGCTTCGGGTCGTCGGGGTCTTGTTGTAGTTCAGCCGGATTGTCTCCTTAACAGCGCATTGAAGAAAAATTGCTTGGAATGTATTGATACAAGCTGCTGGTCGAGATTGCCTTATAAAGGCCCTTAAGGGCGCCTTCAAGCCCCTTGAGGGCGCCTCCATCACCGCCGAATCCGCAGCCTGGATCAACTCTGAAACAATCTTCGTCTATCCACTTAAGGTCACCTCCAACCTCCTGGAGGGCGCCTTCAATGTCGTCCGAGGTGCCTCAGCACTCCATGAGGGCGCCTCCAGCTTTGTTGGCAACCTTTGCACCCGAGGCGCCTCCAAGCTCCATGGAGGGTGGCTCAGATAGTATTCATCCGAGGCAAAGTTTACTCTTTTGTCCCTGCAAGATATATTAGTCCCAAAAATATCCTGCAACACAAAGTTATCACATAATAATAACATGAATATAAAAGTATGACAGAAACCGGACTGTCCGGTTCTAACTTCGAATTTTTGACCCGGAAATCATAGGTCGAATCGATGCCTACTGTTCCCTCTTCGGAGAACGTGTCCTCACCTACTTCACTCAAGAGAGTATACCTATTGTCAGACCGGTCCTCCAGACCTATTGGACTTTTTCTAAGCGCCCGAGTCTTCAGGTCTTTCTGTTGGACGTCCGCTCCACGACCCATCCAGTCTTTCACATGGTTCGTGACACCAGGACTTTCCACCTAGAGTCCCCGACTCTAAGACTTTTGCTCGAAGACCTCGACCCACCAAGACTTTTTGCCTAGGGTTACCACCCCCTAAGACCTAGGGTTACCACCCCTAGGGTTTTCCTGCCTGTCTAACCGCAGCTAGTACTTTTGTCTAAGATACCTTAGGACTTTTCCTACAAGCTCATTCAACACATTAGATCACAAATAATCTTAACTTTGAATCCTTTGCCATTATCAAAATTCAGGTTCGATCATCGGATGCTTCCCACACCAACACTATCAGCCACTCTGAAAATCTTAGTGAGTTCTTTCTCACGAGGACTGGTGGATGGCGAATTCTTTCGGTCACTCATCTGAAAGCCCCCGATAGATTTCGATCATTTTCTCGGGTGGGCTACTGAGTACATCAACGTCGAAGATGCCCAAACAGCTTAGAAGAAGGAAGTGATCCCTGAGTCGACCTTTGTCCTTGAGCGTCGAGCGAACCACGCACACCAGCCGCCCAAGGGGCCCCGACCAGGCACTGCGCAGCAACACCCAGAGCCCTAAACCCATGCAGTTCAGCATGTGGAGGCCGAGCAGATGAAGATCACCAAGGCTTGACCGTGGATGCCACTCTTCTATTCCTATCATCAGTCACCAATGCACAACACCAGAAATTGTCATCAGCTTAAACCGAAGCCACGTTGACTGACACCTTCAAGATTTCGATGTCGATCCTCGACATCTAATCACTGCCATCACAGCCGATCGAGAGGACATCATGAGGACGACAGGCCAGGAGCTAAGTAGCAATGACAACAGCCCCCTCGAAGAGATTACGAGTGGCCTACGCGTGCATCTACCAAGTGGTCACGCCCTTCGGCCCGAGATGAAGAGAATCAAAGCAATGTCACTTGGGGCGACATAGGAATGATCGTGGGAGACCCAACCAATGGTGATTCCAATCGAGCTCGAAAGTCACACGCTTGATGATTGGAAATATACGTTGTCGAATGTAGCAAGGAGAAAGCAGAGGGGTCGAGATTAGTTTTGGCCCTCAGGACTTGGAGGGAGTGGAGATCCCTCATGATAATGCCTTGATCATCAATGCAACAATTGGTAATTATAATATGTTGGTCCCTTGGCCACCGGATAGAGGAGGTGAATAGCCTGCACAATAAAAACAAGCCCTTCTTGACTTTATGGCTATATTAACATAAACACTTGTACAAAAGAAAACTAATCAAAGAAAGAAGAGACTCAGAGATTTTACTTGTTTACAATTGGGGAGGTTGTTAATCCAAGGAAGATGAAAAACTCACTAAACAATCTCATTCAGGCAGAGAAGCCTCTTACAGCAGTTGAAGTACTCAATTACAGAACAAGACTAAAGAATAATCAATTACAAGTGTTGTTCTTGTTGGGACCTTGACGTCCGCTAGAGGGGGGGTGAATAGTATCTCACCTAAATCGATCGCTTCTTATAATGTTAGTTCACAGCGAAAACACAAAAACAAATACTAACAAAAGAAAGTAAACCTAACACGTTGATTTAACGTGGTTCGGAGATAAAGCTCCTACTCCACGGTTGTCCGTAAGGTGGACGATCCCGATCCGTCGGTGGATGACTCCCCGGAAAACCTCCGGCTAGCTCAAGCTCCTTGTCGGTGGAGAAACCTCGTCACAAACACTTGAATACAAGCACACACGATCACACCAAGGCTTGGGAGACTCTAATAGACTTTAACCAAGTCTATTTCGTCAACCATGCCCAAGCACCTCGAGCTCTATTAAATAGAGCTCGAGAGGAAAACACTAAGCTGTTTTCCCGCTACTAGTCGACTGGTGTACGCACCAGTCGACTGCTATAGTACTGCTATAGTATCGTAATAGTACTGCTACAGTGTCGCTGCAGTATTGCTACAGTGCCCCCCTAAAATCATAGGATTTTATCCCGAGTATAATCACTCAGCACTCGTTCTCACCCGACCAACCTAGACCTAACCTTCTAGCCTCCTCCATCAGCCTCGCGTCCCTCGGATGTCTCCCCATCCTTCACGTCTTGCCTTCTGGAGCTTCCATCGACCTTTTCATTATTGTCGGATCTTCCTTTGCCAAGAGGTCGCGCCTTCGGGACTTCATCCATTGCCAAGTCAAACTTGGACTTACGTTGCCAAGACTACATGCTTGGACTTACACCACCAAGACTCATCCTTGGACTTTCCTCCTTTGCCAAGATCACACTTGGACTTTCCTTGTTGTATCTGTATCCTGCACACTTTACAATGCATATCAAATACAATAATAAACATAACTTAAACCTTTGCCCAAACATCAAAACCTAGGGTACCTAGATTGCTCCAACAGTTCTGATTTCTGGGACCTGGGCTGTATTTATAGCCCTGGTCGGAGCACCTGGAAGGGGTTCAGGTGCCTAGAGGGAGATAAACTTCTATCCCCGTCGTAACGAGACAAGCCACATCACGAAATGATAAACATTTGATTTCGGGTGCTCAGACCAGTGAAGTCAACTTCCAGTTGACCTTTTGGTCTGGGTCTTCTGCTCCAGTTCCGATCGCTTCGGTCTGGGTCTTCCACTCCAGTTCTGCTCACTTGGGTGATTTCGACCATCCAGAATAGGGCTCACCCGAACTCATTTTCCGACCTTTTCGAGCAACCTTCCACTCCATCTTCTCGTCCCTCGAAAATATCGCGCGCCTCCTTCTCGTCCGCCAACATACTCTTCTACAACACCTCGTACGTCGAACACACCGAGACCATCGGCTCTCTCCCGTGCCATCCTTCTCACTAGATGCATCTTTCGCTCAACTTCTTGTGCTTTTAAGTTCCTGCACACTTAGACATAGGAGTTAAATACCAACAAGGCCTAACCTGACATGGTTGATCACATCAAAACTACCTTGGAGTACTAACAATCTCTCCCTTTTCGATGTGAACAACCCAAGTTAAGTTAGAAAAAAAATGTCCACTAATTAAGTAAGTTACTGACAACTCACTTAATTAATATCTAGCTCCAAGAGTAGTACCACTCAACTTCATCGTCATGTCGGACTAAGTCCACCTGCAGGGTTTAACATGACAATCCTTTTGAGCTCCTCTTGGGGGCATTCTCAACCTAGTATCTCTAGGACACAGTTTCCTTCTATAATCAACAACACACACTATAAGTGATATCATTTCCCAACTTATCGGGCTTATTGATTCATCGAACTAAATCTCACCCATTGACAAATTAAAGAAATAAATATCAAATATATGTGCTTGTTATTATATTAGGATTAAGAGCACACACTTCCATAATAACTGAGGTCTTTGTTTCTTTATAAAGTCAGTATAAAAGAAACGACCTCTAATGGTCCTACTCAATACACTCTAAGTGTACTAGTGTAATTATATAGTTAAGATAAACTAATACCTAATTACACTACGACCTTCAAATGGTTTGTTCCTTTCCATCTTGGTCGTGAGCTACTGTTTATAATTTATAAGGTACTGATAACATGATCCTCTGTGTGTGACACCACACACCATGTTATCTACAATATAAATTAATTGAACAACTACATTTATCACAAATGTAGACATTTGACCAATGTGATTCTTATTTCTAGATAAATGTTTATACCAAAAGCTAGGCTTTTAGTATACACTCTAACAGGTTCATCTTCATCTTCTTGGTGACTTTTTACTAGCGCAAGTTCGGCGAGAGCTTCTATTTCTCGCAAAGCCTTCCTCTATCCTTGAACTCATATTAGTAAGACAATTATAAAAATAAATAACAACTTAAAAAATAAGTAAAAGACCACTATTTACTTGGTTACAACCTAAGTGGTTGTTAATCCAAGGTAGTTACAAATCTCACTAAAAATCTCCTTCTCTTAAGGCAGAGAAGTCTTTTACACACAATGAAAGCTCAAAAAAGACTAGGAAAGTGATTACAATAGTTGTTGTTAATTTCCTAGGTCCAGGGGTCTTTTTATAGCCCCTAGAAAATCTTATACCTACCTTGAAGGCACCTCCAAAGGGGTTGGAGGGCGCCTCCAGCGAAGCGTAGTGGATAAAGATTTATCCACTGCCAACGGCTAACTTTCTGGTCGAAGGTGCCTTCCATACGCATCGAGGGCCTTCTATGCCCATGGAAAGCGCCTCCCGCCTGAAGGTTGCAGAGGTGCAAGGGCGCCTCGGAGGAGCCTTCAATGTCTTTTAAAGACACCCCTAGCAGCAAGTATAGTCTACATATGCTCTTCTGCTGCTCCGATCACCTAGGTGATTGTGGCCAACCGAAATAGGGCTCACCCGAATCCAATTTTTAGCCTTCTCCTTAAGTAGGCTTTCACTCCGGCTTCTCGTCCCTCGAACGTCATGCACATTTTTCTCGTCCACCGTTGTACTCTTCCATAGCACCTCATCCCTCGGATGCACTAAACCCGTTGGCTCCCTTCCCATGCCATCTTTCTCGCTAGATGCGACTTTCGCTCGACTTTCTATGATCCTAAGCTCCTGCACACTTAGACACAAGGATCAAACCAAAATAAGACCTAACTTAACTTGGTTGATCACACCAAAATAACCATGGGGTCTAACAATCTCCTCCTTTTTGATTTACAATAACCCAAGTTCAAGTTAGGGTAATAACGAACAAGATGAAATAAAAGAATTTACAAAACAAATATTTCAAGCATAAAGTTGTAAATAAAAGAAATTGCAATATATAGAGTTAATAGAATTCAAAAAAATTATAACTCCCCCTAAACTTGTACCTATTTCTCCCCCTTTGATCACATCAAAAAAGGGTACAATAAGAAAATAACTAAAATTCAAAACAATTTCTAAGTTATGAAGTTTTCAAATAATTGGCAAAAAATTGAAAGTATTTCATTAATTTCACAAGCTTTAGTTTGTCAATTAAATATTCAATTCAGCAATTAGCTTACAGGCTGTGGCGATACACTAAGCATGCTTGGTTCTTGGATCATCAACCACTTCTAGACAAAGTCTCTTAAAGAATTTAAACATTTAACTTTTCTGAAAGTCTTAGATTCAAAGAAAAATGTTAATCTAAGTATGATTTTAGAACCCAAAATAGGTTCCTTCCTACTGGTTAGCTAAGAATTTAGGGGGTACATTTTGGAAATTCTTCTAAGTTATCCCTGATGTTTTCTAATGTACCAATTTAACCTTCTATAAATTTTAAGTTCTGATTTTTGAAAGTTATTTGGTTTTAAGCATGCACCTTTTTTCAAACTTTCGATTTGCATTTCAATTTATCATTTTCTAACTTTAAATTGTTAAATAATTCTAAGGGACATGTCTTAGTTGTTGGAACTCCAGGTTGTTTTGATGTGATCAAACAAGTTAAGTTAGGTCCTGTGGTGTTTTAACTCTGTATCTAAGTGTGCAGAAACTTAGGAGCACAGGAAGTCGAGCGGAAGACGCAGCTAGCGAGAAGGATGGCACGGGAGAGAACCGACGGGCTCAGAGCATCTGAGGGACGAGGCGCTACGGAAGAGTACAACGGTGAATGAGAAGGAAGCGTGTGGTGTTTCCGAGGGACGAGAAGCCAGAGCGGAAGATTGCTCACAAAGCAAGAGACGCAGCCAGCGAGAAGGTCGGTACGGGAGAGAGCCGACGGGCTTGGTGCGTCCGAGGGACGAAGAGCTGCAGATGAGTATGCTGGCGGACGAGGAGGAAGCATGCGATGATTCTGAGGGATAAGAAGTCGGAGCAGAAGCCTGCTCAAGAAGACCAAAATTGGGTTCGGGTGAGACTTATTTCGGTTAGCCGAAATCATCCAAGCGAGCGGAGCCAGAGAGGAAGACCCGGACCAAGGCGGGCAACACTGGAGCAGAGGGCCCGGACCAAAATTCAACTATGTTGACTTTAGTGGTCCGGGCACCTGGACCAGTCCGGGCGCCTGGAGCGATTTCGGGCTCTCGGAACCCGATTTTGATCGAATCGCATTTGACCGCGATCCGTTGCGAAGGGGATAAAACTTTATCCCCCTTCCAGGCGCCTGGAACCCTTCAGACACCCCAACCAAGGCTATAAATATAGCCTTGGTCCATAAGCTTTTCAATTCATTCAAGAAATTGTAACAACAATTGTGTGCTTCTCTTGTCTAGTTTAGCTTCTCATTTTTTGTATGTCATTGCTGTAAGAGGCTTCTTTGCCTGAAGGAGATCTTTAGTGTGTGATTCATTCCTTAGATTAACAACCTTCTCGATTGTAACCAAGTCAAATCCTTGAGCCTCTTCTTCTAGTTTCTTTCTTTATTTAATTATATGCAAGTATTCTTTTAAAAGTCCGAGGAGGGTATTTGATTTTATTTATGTAGGGCTATTCAACCTCTCCGACAGCTGACCACCAATGGTCCTCAACAAGTGGTATCAGATCCAGGATGCCTCAAAAAGACTAACCGTCGACTGAAGCAATGAGATGGTTGGAGCTAACATCTATCCACCATCGTTCGAGGGGGAGTTCGCGTTTTGGAAGCGATGAATGGAGGCATTTCTTAAAACAGATTTTGGTATTTTACTAATAATGAAATATGGTTATGAAGCACCAAAGAATGCGAATGGAGAAGAAATTAAAAAATGCCTCTGGACCAAAAAGCAGCGCAACGATTTCATGTCAAACGGTAAGGCTAAATATCATCTTATAAGTGTACTACTGGTCGAGAATCTTGACAGAATCGGCAACTACCAAAGTGCAAAAGAACTCTGGGAAAAGTTCTTGAAACTCCACGAAGAATTGATTGAAGCCGAATTCGACTCCTCGATGGACACCGAGTCGTCGTCAGAAGAATCTGAGACCGAAGAAATTGCCGAGACAACCCTTATAGCGGAATTCCTTCCCGAACACACAACAAGCTTATACTAGATGAGTATCGATAAAGGGGGAGAGTCTTCGGAGGAGAGCAGCTCTACAGGGGGAGGATCAGAGATCGACAAGGTAAGTAAGGTACGGTCTTGTAACGACCCGCCTCCTACTGAACTAGGCTGCGAGGCCGGACCGTCACATTATGTTATGCTAAACTATAAAGTTGCGGAAAAACTGTACTAATTAAAACTCTCTGCTATTCACTATACACTTCTGAAGTTGCACATATACTAAGGAAGAGAACCTAAACTTTCTATTTGTTCAAAAAGTGAAATGAGACTCTTCCAGTTGATATCAGACAGTCCAATCGATCGGCTGATCGATTGGAGTTGTCTGATCGATCCACTGATCGATTTAGCGTGCTACTGTGCACGGAAGAATTTCTGGATCGATTGACTGATCGATCCAGGATGACCAATCGATCCAATGATCGATTCAGAAGCTCTCTGTTCGCGGGAGCAAATTTCCTGATCGATCGGCTGATCGATCCATGGCCGATCGATCAGCTGATCGATTCATCAGCTTTCTGTTCGCGACAGATCACTTCCCAATCGATCGGTTGATCGATCGCATAGCATTCTGTACGCGGGGACTTCCTCCAATCGATCGGCTGATCGATTGAGGACTGCTCAATCGATCAACTGATCGATTGGGTTTCTGATTTCTGCAGAAATCTCACCCGAACTCGTACAGGACCCTTCAGAACTAACCCAGAGCATAATATCACTACTAGGCATATCATTACTCACATTTACTATCTATTAGTAAGACAATTAGCAGTCGAAGCATGGCATAATACTTAAGTTCACCATTTCTGATGCTTATCATCCTAAAAGTGCAAAAAGGTAATAACATAAGAAAATACTGAAGTTTAACTTTGCTAATTCTCAAAGATCTTCATTCCAAGTTCCTTGCACACACACATCTTCATCGCATTGCCTCCAGCCTCCGCTATTCCATCTTTCCTTTACCTTTATCTGCAGTATAAGGAAAATGCAACTGTAAGCTCGAGAGCTTAGTAAGAAACCATCTACCTCACAAAAACATGCATTTGCAGAAATCATGCTCTTTAAAAGATGCTATGTTGATATGCAAGCTGAGAATCATACTAGAAATGCTAAAACATGGCATATGAGCATGTAAATCATGGCAATCAAGAACTAACATAGAGTTATCTGCTATATCAATAGAAAACTGAACTAAACTAATCTGAATTCACTTATCTGGTTTGTGAAGTTTGAAAACTATTTTCGTAAATAGATAAAAATACTAAACATGCTGATGATGGGCCCAGCAACTGTACTTACTGTGCGCGCATCCCTAACTAGGCCCGAGGTAGCAAGTCCCGAATCTAGTAGGGTTACTAGGTTATCTAAACCTAGGGACGACTGTGGGAGCCCAACCCAAGGACAACTGAAGTCCAGTATAGTGTCACTGATAAAGTAAAATACTGTTTATAGCTAGTTTATCATATCTTGCTTTTTACTAGGTTATCTGAACCTAGAACTAGGTTATCTGAACCTAGAGGCGACTATGAGAGCACATCCATTGGACCGTAGTCCTATATCACTGAAGCAAGGCTATGTTTGCTAATTAAAATGCATCTAGGCATTTAACTGAACTATTAAAACACCTACTGTAGCATATAACTGTATTAGGCATTTTATCGAGCACCTGATGTGCGCTAACTCTACATATGGCTGCACTATGAACATAATCGCGAACTATAGACATAAAAACATGTGATTAGCTACTTATACTGCAGGTGAGGGGTTACTTACATCCTGCGCTAGATATTCTTACAATCCGATCGCTAGATTTCCGGAGGAGAGGATTGTTTAGACGATCTTCCTACGTCTATGCTTTCTTCTCGCGGAGGGGAGCGTCCTCATATCGGAGACATCGCCGGGAGGTGCTCCTACGACCCTAGGGATGAAACCCTAGGTCTCTTGGGCTTGGCGTGCCGAGGAGGCACGGGAGAGGAGAGGCGGCGTCGAGTGAGGGTGAGGGAGGAGAGAATTGCCGATTAAAATAACAACTCTCCACTTAATTTCCCTATTTATATTAAGTGATTAATACACCCTAACCAAACCTTAAGTATAATTGTTCTCCTCTTATTTCAGCACACCCCTGCTGGGGCCCCTTGGTTACTAGAGTTATTTATAAGTCGTAGAGTCTAATAGGTCTCGGGTTCAATTCCCGCTTAGGCTATTTTACGTCCTTATTTATTTTTACTACTTCTGCTACTCCAAAAATTCCATAAAAATATTCTAAAATTCTAGAAAAATAATAGAATATTTCTAAAATTAATTTGAGAATTTTCGGGCGTTACAATCCCCCATACCTTATAAAAAGTTCGTCCTTGAACTTAGAATAACTCTGGGTACTTCCGTCTCATACTAGCTTCTGTCTCCCAAGTTGCCTCTTCTGTTGTGTGATTTTGCCAAATTACTTTTACTAATGGTACTTCCTTATTCTGTAATTTCTTAACTGCTCGGTCTATTATCTGAATAGGTCGACTATCATAGCTGAGGTCTTCGCAGACTTGTACCGACTGGGGCTCAATCACCTGGGTGGCATCTGGGATATGCTTCTTCAGCATAGAGACATGAAATACATTATGAATAGCTGACATCTCCTAGGGTAGCTCTAGCTCATATGCTACCTTGCCAACTCTTCTAGTGATAAAATAGGGTCCCACATATCTTGGACTTAATTTGCCCTTCTTCCCAAAACGCATCACTCCCTTCATGGGAGCCACTAGGAGAAATACTGTATCCCCAACTGAGAACTCTAAGGGTCAACGCCGTGTATCAGCATAGCTTTTCTGGCGGCTCTGAGCTGTCTCTATCCTCTGGCGGATCTGCTGTATAGCTGCTGTGGTATCTGCCACTAAATCTGTCTAAAGCTCTAGTTCTTTCTGTTCACCACTCTCATACCAGCAGATTGGAGATCTACACCTCCGCCCATAGAGAACCTCATAGGGTGTCATGCCGATAGTGGCCTGATAGCTATTGTTGTATGCAAATTCTGCTAAACACAGATATTTGCACCAACTTCCCTTGAAGTCTAGGGCACATGCTCAGAGCATATCTTCGAGTACTTGATTTACCCGCTCCGTCTGACCATCTGTCTGAGGATGGAAAGCTGTGCTAAATTTCAACTTGGTGCCCAACGCTGACTGTACACACTCCCAAAAATGTGACGTGAATCTACTGTCTCTGTCTGAAATGATAGTCCGTGGAACTCCATGCAGTCTGACGATCTCCTTGAGATACAATTGAGCCAGCTGCTCCATAGAGTAGGATATCCTGATAGCTAAGAAGTGAGCTGACTTAGTCAATCTGTCGACTACTACCCAGATGCCATCAAAACCATTCGTGGTTCTGGGTAGTCCCACTATAAAATACATGGAGATATCCTCCCACTTCCATTCTGGGATCTGAATAGGCTGCAAAACTCCTCCTAGTCTCTGGTGTTCTGCCTTGACCCTCTGACAGGTCAGATAGGTACTGACATATCTAGTGATGTCTCTTTTCATCCCCGGCCACCAAAAATGTTTCTTTAGGTCTTGGTACATCTTGGTGGAGCCAGGATGCATCCCATAAGGAGTCCTGTGAGCCTCATCTAGGATCTTCCTCCGTAGTTCCTCTTGATCCGAAACATATAGTCTGTCACCAAAATATAACACCCCACTATCAGAAACTCTGAACTCTCCACTTTCTGATTCTGCTAACCCTTGCTTGATTTTCTGAGTTTCAGGGTCCTGATCCTGAGCTATCTGGATGTCATCAAGTAGGGTAGACGCTAATGTCATAGTAGAGAGTTGCCCAACTATTAATTCGAGACCGAAATCTGCAATCTCCTTTTGTAGGGGCGGTGACATGGCTGCTAGGGATAATAAGGTAGCACTGGACTTCTTGCTAAGTGTGTCTGCCACCTTATTGGCCTTTCCTGGGTAGTAGAGGATGTCTATGTCATAGTCTTTGATCAGCTCGAGTCATCTGCGCTGTCGCATATTCAGATCCTTCTGAGTGAAGAAGTACTTCAGACTCTGATGATCTGTATACACTCTGCACTGAGCTCCATACAAATAATGTCTCCAAAGTTTGAGGGTGAACACAACTGCTGCAAGCTCAAGGTCGTGAGTAGGGTAGTTCCTCTCATAATCCTTGAGTTGTCTGGAGGCATAGGCGATCACCTTACCTTCTTGCATTAGTACTGCTCCTAATCCCAATTTAGAGACGTCACTGTAAATATTAAAGCTGTCTGTGTTTTCTGGCAGAGTCAGAATGGGTGCACTGGTCAATCTTCTTTTGAGCTCCATGAAACTGTTCTCGCAATCCTCTGTCCACTAAAATTTTCTATTCTTTCTGGTGAGAGCTGTCAGTGGGGAGGCTATCCTGGAGAAATCCTCTACAAATTTTCTATAATAGCTAGCTAGTCCCAAAAAGCTTCTGATTTCACTGGCGTTTTTAGGTCTTTTCCAGTTACTCACAGCTTCTATCTTACTGGGGTCTACCATGATACCATCCTTGGAGATGATGTGACCCAGAAAGGATACCTGATCTAGCCAGAATTCACATTTCGTGAACTTGGCGTATAGCTGGTTCTGCTGAAGGGTCTGCAGTACTATCTTCAGGTGCTCTGCGTGTTCTTCCTGAGTTTTGGAATAAATGAGAATGTCGTCGATAAACACGATGACAAACCTATCTAAGTATTCTCTGAATACTCTGTTCATGAGGTCCATGAAGGTAGCTGGAGCATTTGTCACGCCAAAGGGCATGACTACGAACTCATAATGTCCGTATTTGGTACTGAAAGTCGTTTTGGGTATATCACCTTCTTTAACTCTCACTTGGTGATATCCTGATCTGAGATCTATTTTAGAGAACACTGCTGCTCCCTTCAGCTGATCGAACAGGTCATCTATCCTGGGAAGAGGATACCTGTTCTTAATCGTGACTTGGTTAGTGCTCGGTAGTCTATACACAGGCGCATGCTCCCGTCCTTCTTCTTCATGAACAATACCGGTGCTCCCCATGGTGAGTGACTAGAGCGTATAAAGCCCTTGTCAAGCAGCTCCTGTAGTTGCTCTTGAAGTTCCTTCAGTTCTGCTGGAGCTATGTGGTAGGGTGCTTTGGAGATGGGATTTGTACCGGGAACGAGTTCTATCTCAAATTCAATCTCCCTGGTTGGTGCTAAGCCTGGTAACTCCTCAGGAAAGACTGCTGGGTAGTCACATACAACTCGGACCTCTTCCAGCTTTTGGTCCTTGTCCTGATTGGTATTGACTACATGTGCTAGGAATCCCGTACATCCTGACTCCAATAGTTTCTGTGCTTTCAGAGCTGAGAGAAACTTCTTGGCCTTTCTCTTTGGTTCTCCGATGTACCCAAACTGCACTCCTGCTTCGAGTTGGAATACAACTTTCTGTTTACGACACTCTATGGAGGCACCGTACTTGATCAGAAAGTCCATTCCCAAAATGACGTCGTAGTCAGCCATATCTAACACTATCAGATCGCCAAAAAGTTCTCTATCTGCTATACTGACTGGCACTGCTCGGAGCCAGTGTGTAGATGCCATAATTTCTCCTGAAGGTAGTGTCGTCAGGAACTGACCACTAACTGCATCAGGAGGTATTGCTAGCTTTTCGGCGAATGTCCTGGATATATAAGAGTGGGTTGCTCCAGTATCGAATAAGACAGTTGCACTTTGCTGTAAAATAATAATCTGACCTGTAACAACTGTCGAGGCATTCGCTACGTCCTCTCTGGTGAGTGAATAGATCCTCGCGTTCGTCGTGGATGTAGGGGCTTCTAGTCTACCCTGACTGATATGTGGTCTATCTATAGCAGTCTGCATCTGATGTAACTGTGCTGGGTTACCTCCGTACTGAATCAACTGTGGTGGAGGGAGACTGGTCTTGTTCGGGCATTGCTTAGCCATATGCCCTTCCTGGCCACATTCGAAGCATCCGTGGGTGCCTTTGCGACAAACTCCGGGGTGGAATTTCCCACAAGTAGCGCACTTGGGATAACTAGGTTGTTTACTAGCTGGTCCTCCTTTTGGGTAACTCCCTGGCTTTCGTTTGTTACTGGAGTTCCCTTTCCAGTTAGAGCTGTGGCCCTGGTGTTTTTGAGTACCTCAACCTCCTTGGCCTTTCGACTCTGAGATGGCTTGTTTCTGCTGCTTGATGCTGTTCTGGTAGTGTTCGGTGGTCAGAGCACTACTTATCAGTTCTTCTGTGGTTTGCGACCTATGAACACCGCTAGCCACATTCATTGCTATTTCCGGACTTAGCATCTTGAGCATCAACCGGACTCGTTCTCTTTCAGTGTTGACTAATTCTAGGCATAGACGAGCCAGTCGGTTGAATTTCTTCATGGCCTCCTTTACTGAAAGATTGCCCTGACGAAATTTAGTGAACTCATCATAGTGGCGGTTTGTGACCCGCATGTGAAAGAACTCCTCAAAGAATTCTCTATCGAAGTCGGCCCACGTCATCTAGTTCACTGGGCGCTTCGCTTTAATTCGCTCCCACCACATACGTGCGTCCCCTGTCAGGCAGAAAGAGGCGCACTTCACTTTCTCGTGTTCTGGCCAGTCCAGAAGCTCCATCGTACTCTCCAGTGTTTTGAACCAGGCTTGGGCATCTCATGGTTCACTGGTGCCTGAGAAATTCTCTGGCTTGATTTTCTGCCACTGGATCATATAGACTTCTCTCCTTGCCCCTGCTGTTGGGGCTACTGGTACTGCAGGTTGGACTGGTGGAACTTCTATCACTACTGGGGTTGCTAAATTCGGTTCTGGAGTGACGGTGGGAGTGTTCTGCTGATTAGCCCTTAGGGTGGCTATCTCCTGTTGCTGTTCAGCTAGTTGTTTCTGTAACTGAGCTACTACTGCTGCAAGATCTGGAGGAGGCACTGAGTTGCCTGCCTCATGCTGGGGCTCAGTAGCTGGTATCTTTCTAGCTGGGCGTCCTCGTACCATTTTCTAGAGAAATAAAGGACATACATAACTAATACAATCACAGGTACATAACTACTGTTATCATGTTAGATGTTATCATATATAAACAAGCTTTAGTATCTATAAACATGAAAGCAAATAAAACATAAATAAAGTGAGAGGTGTTTTTACTTGGAAGCTGTAGGTTCAATGTTGATGTGTGTGTGAGGAAGTATGGAACTTGCTCTGATACCACTCTGTAACGACCCGCCTCCTACTGAACCAGGCTGCGAGGCCGGACCGTCACATTATGCTGTGCTAAACTATAAAGTTGCAGAAAAATTGTACTAATTAAAACTCTCTGCTATTCACTATATACTTCTGAAGTTGTGCATATACTAAGGAAGAGAACCTAAACTTTCTATTTGTTCAAAAACTGAAATGAGACTCTTCCAGTTGATATCAGACACTCCAATCGATCGGCTGATCGATTGGAGTTGTCTGATCGATCTACTGATCGATTTAGCGTGCTACTGTGCACGGAAGAATTTCTGGATCGATCGACTGATCGATCCAGGATGACCAATCGATCCAATGATCGATTCAGAAGCTCTCTGTTCGCGGGAGCAAATTTCCCGATCGATCGGCTGATCGATCCATGGTCGATCGATCAGCTGATCGATTCATCAGCTTTCTGTTCGCGACAGATCGCTTCCCAATCGATCGGCTAATCGATCCCATAGCATTCTGTACGCGGGGACTTCCTCCAATCGATCAACTGATCGATTGGGTTTCTGATTTCTGCAGAAATCTCACCCGAACTCGTACAGGACCCTTCAGAACTAACCCAGAGCATAATATCACTACTAGGCATATCATTACTCACATTTACTATCTATTAGTAAGACAATTAGCAGTCGAAGCATGACATAATACTTAAGTTCACCATTTCTGATGCTTATCATCCTAAAAGTGCAGAAAGGTAATAACATAAGAAAATACTGAAGTTTAACTTTGCTAATTCCCAAAGATCTTCATTCCAAGATCCTTGCACACACACATCTTCATCGCATTGCCTCCAGCCTCCGCTATTCCATCTTTCCTTTACCTTTATCTGCAGTATAAGGAAAATACAACTGTAAGCTCGAGAGCTTAGTAAGAAACCATCTACCTCACAAAAACATGCATTTGTAGAAATCATGCTCTTTAAAAGATGCTATGCTGATATGCAAGCTGAGAATCATACTAGAAATGCTAAAACATGACATATGAGCATGTAAATCATGATAATCAAGAACTAATTATATAGTTATCTGCTATATCAATAGAAAACTGAACTAAGCTAATCTGAATTCACTTATCTGGTTTGTGAAGTTTGAAAACTATTTTCGTAAATAGATAAAAATACTAAACATGCTGCTGATGGGCCCGGCAACTGTACTTACTGTGTGCGCATCTCTAACTAGGCCCGAGGTAGCAAGTCCCGAATCTAGTAGGGTTACTAGGTTATCTAAACCTAGGGACGACTGTGGGAGCCCAACCCAAGGACAACTGAAGTCCAGTATAGTGCCACTGATAAAGTAAAATACTATTTATAGCTAGTTTATCATATCTTGCTTTTTACTAGGTTATCTGAACCTAGAGGCGACTATGGGAGCCCACCCATTGGACCGTAGTCCTATATCACTGAAGCAAGGCTATGTTTGCTAATTAAAATGCATCTAGTCATTTAACTGAACTATTAAAACACCTACTGTAGCATATAACTGTATTAGGCATTTTATGGAGCACCTGGTGTGCGCTAACTCTACATATGGCTGCACTATGAACATAATCGCGAACTATAGACATAAAAACATGCGATTAGCTACTTATACTGCAGGTGAGGGGTTACTTACATCCTGCGCTAGATATTCTTACAATCCGATCGCTAGATTTCCGGAGGAGAGGATCATTTCGACGATCTTCCTACATCTATGCTTTCTTCTCGCGGAGGGGAGCGTCCTCGTATCGGAGACGTCGCCGGGAGGTGCTCCTATGACCCTAGGGATGAAACCCTAGGTCTCTTGGGCTTGGCGTGCCGAGGAGGTGCGGGAGAGGAGAGACGGCGTCGGGTGAGGGTGAGGGAGGAGAGAATTGCCGATTAAAATAACAACTCTCCACTTAATTTCCCTATTTATATTAAGTGATTAATACACCCCAACCAAACCTTAAGTATAATTGTTCTCCTCTTATTTCAACACACCCCTGCTGGGGCCCCTTGGTTACTAGAGTTATCTATAAGTCGTAGAGTAGGTTTCGGGTTCAATTCCCACTTAGGCTATTTTACGTCCTCATTTATTTTTGCTACTTCTGCTACTCAAAAAATTCCATAAAAATATTCTAAAATTCTAGAAAAATAATAGAATATTTCTAAAATTAATTTGAGAATTTTCAGGCATTACAGATCTCTACCACCTGATCAATTGTTCAAATTTGTAAAGTTATTAACTAAAGACTGTTGCATGCTAGAAAAAGAAAATAAAAAGTTGAAATTAACTTTAGATACGGAAGATCTTAAAAGATTAAGCAAAAAATGATAAATTGAAATTAGAAAATGATAATTTAAAAATATAAGTAGATATTTTAAAAGATCATGCATGTTCAAATAATCAACATATTAGAAAATTTTATGGATTAAATTGGCACCTTAGATACAATAAGTGACAAATTAGAAATATTTCAAAGAAATATGTCCCTAAGAAATATCTAATTAATCCAGTTGGCTGGAACCTATATTGGGTTCCTAAGTCTTGTCTTACTTGAACGTTAATTTAAACTAAGCGCTTTCAGCAAGAAAATTAAACATTTAATTTCCTAATGCGGCTTTGTCTAGAAGTGGTTGATGATCCAATAACCAAGAAGGCCTAGTACCTCGCCATAAATTGGAAGCCAAATATTGAAATAAAATGTTTAATTGACTAACTGATAAAGCATTAAATTGAAATTAGATAATACATTAAAAAGTCTTTTCAAATATTTTTTTGGGAAATTACTCAAATTTTTTCAAAGTTCTCTAAACTTAGAAATCTCTCTTGCAAAATTTTTAACTTAGAAATTTTCTTTCTACTTAAATTTTATTTAGAAATTTTTCAAAGTTTAAAATTTCTAAAATTATTGCAAATTCTTTTTGGTGATATCAAAAATAATCTTTGAATTTTTCAAAGTTTTCAAAGTTATAACCCTTAGACTTGTTTTGATACCCCATTTTTTATATGATCAAAGGGGAAGAAGGAAAATATTAAGTTTAGGGGGAGGTAGATCGAATTTTTGCACTTTCATGCAAAATTTATTACTCTTAATTTATGTTGGTTTATGCTAGCTTAACTTGGGATGCTCACATCAAAAAGGGGGAGATTGTTGGAACCCCAAGTTGTTTTAATGTGATCAAACAAGTTAAGTTAGATCCTGTGGTATTTTAACCTTGTGTCTAAGTGAGCAGGAACTTAGGAGCATAGGAAATTGAGTGGAAGACGCAGCTAGCAAGAATGATGGCACGGGAGAGAGCCGACGGGCTCGGTGCGTCTGAGGGACGAGGCACTGCGGAAGAGTACACTGGTGGACAAGAAGGAAGCGTGTGGTGTTTTCGAGGGACGAGAAGTCAAAACGGAAGATTGCTCGGGGAGCAAGAGATGTAGCCAGCGAGAAGGTCGGTACAGGAGAGAGCCGAAGGACTTGGTGCGTCTGAGGGACGAAGAGCTCCGGATGAGTACGCTGGCGGACGAGAAGGAAGCACGCGACGATTCTGAGGGACGAGAAGCCGAAGTGGAAGCTTACTTGAGAAGGCCGAAATTGGGTTCGGGTGAGCCTTATTTTGGTTGGCCGAAATCATCCAAGCAAGCGGAGCCGGAGCATAAAACTCGGACCGAGGCGAGTAGCACCGGAGCAAAGGGCCCGGACTGAAAGTCAACTACATTGACTTTAGTGGTCCGGGCGCCTGGAGCTATTCTGGGCGCCCAGAACTCGATTTTGACCGGATCATATTTGACCGTAATCCATTGCGAAGGGGATAAAACTTTATCCCCCTTCTAGACACCTGGAACCCTCCAGATGTCCCGACCAAGGCTATAAATATAGTCTTAGTCCAGAAGCTTTTCAATTCATTCAAGAAATTGTAACAACACTTGTGCGCTTCTCTTGTCTAGTTTATCTTCTCATTTTTTGTACGTCATTACCGTAAGAGGCTTCTCCACCTGAAGGAGATCTTTAGTATGAGATTCATTCCTTGGATTAACAACCTCCCTGGTTGTAACCACATCAAATCCAAGAGCCTCTTCTTTTAGTTTCGTTCTTTATTTAATTATATGCAAGTGTTCTTTTAAAAGTCTGAGAATGGTATTTGTTTTTATTTGTGTAGGGCTATTCAACCCCTCCGATAGCCGTCCACCAAAGGTCCCCAACATTAGCTAAGTTCAATTTTAACTCAGCATTTTTCTTTTCTAACTTCACTAAATCTTTAAAAAGAATTTTGATAAAGTTAAAAGACTACTTGGGAGATAGAGCACGTAATGTTACCTCAATTCTGATGCTCCTCCTTCATCACTACTTTCTTCTGATGACCCTCCCCCTTCATCGGTGCTCATCTCTGAAATGGTTTCATCTTCTACTTGATGGTTGACCATTAGGGCTAGTCCTAAGAAGGCCTCAACATCGGACTCAGTGGATGATGATTCATCCTATGTGGCCTTCAGGTTCTTGTGTTTATAGGATGTTGGTCTTTTATACTTTTCCTTTTCCTTCTTCTTTATTTTAGGGCATTCATCCTTGATGTGTCGTTCTTCATTACAGTTGTAACAGTGGACCTTCCTTTTGCTTCAATAATCCTTATTCGTCTGCGATTTAAATTTATTAGATCGAATAAACTTATTGAACTTTCTTACCATTAGGGCAGCTTCGTCTTTATCAACTGATTTTCAGAGTCGAAATCGTTCATTCTTGCCTTTAGGGTAATATTCTGGCTCGGTCTCTTTTGTCCTACACACCGAAATTCGTGTAATTTGAAAATGAAAAAGAGATTGTCTAGTGTACTTACCTTGAGATCCTTTGAGATATAGTAGGAGTCTACTATATATGTCCATTCCGGTGTTCTTGGAAATGTATTTAATGCATACCTTTGTGCGTCTTGATTCGTTACCATTTCTCTGAGGTTTGATAATCCGGTGATTAACTCCTTGAGTATTCTATGTAGTTGTGCTACGGACTCTCCTTCTTCCATCTGGAGGTTCATCAGTTGATTCCGGAGCACGTCCCGTCTCGCAAGCTTTGTTTTGGAAGTTCCTTCATGCAATTCCAGGAACTTCTCCCAAAGTTCCTTTGCTAAGTCGT
The DNA here is from genome assembly GCF_018446385.1 of Zingiber officinale. NCBI lineage: Eukaryota > Viridiplantae > Streptophyta > Magnoliopsida > Zingiberales > Zingiberaceae > Zingiber > Zingiber officinale. Next base: position 132,807,784 of record NC_055997.1, on the reverse strand, counting down.
AATCTCCGATTCGTTTTACTTCCTAGGGAGGAAATACGATGAGTAGGTGGAACTCAGCTCGTTCGTTTGCTACGAAGTTTGTTTGCTCCTTCTTGGTCCACTAATATACTTCTTTTTATTCTCCTTGGGGGGGTTGAATCTACAAAACCGTATTTAATTATTAGTAGAATTTCGAAGTCAGTTTTAAAGAATACCTCTATGCATTTCTTTCGTGGCGCAAAATCTCCTTCAAATTTTGGTGGATAGATCGTTGGTCCGGCCATCGTCTTGATCTTGATGCTTCATTCGGCCGTTAATCCTTCTAAGGTGGTTGGGCTCTGATACCACTTGTTGGTGCAGCAAAGCCGACAAGAGAGGGTTGAATCGCCTGAAATAGAAAAATAAACCCTTTCTCTATCCTTGGATTCAGATTAGTAAGGCAATTATAAATGGAAATAACAACTTAAAAAATACGTAAAAGGCCACTATTTACTTGGTTACAACCTAAATGGTTGTTAATCCAAGGCGGTTGTAAAGCTCACTAAGAATCTCCTTCTCTGAAGGCGGAGAGTCTTTTACACATAATGAAAGCTCAAAAAGACTAGGAAAGTGATTACAATAGTTGTTAATTTTCTAAGTCTAGGGGTCTTTTTATAACCCTTAAAAAATCTTATCCGTGTCTTGAAGGCACCTCCAAAGAGGTTGGAGGGTGCTTCCAGCGAGGTGTAGTGGATAAAGATTTATCCACTATCAAAGGCTAACTTTCTGGTCGAAGGCGCCTTCCATGCTCATGGAGGGTGCCTTCTATGCCTAAGGTGTTGGTGCAGTGAGCACCAGATGATCGAACCTGAGTTTTGATTATGGCAAAGGGCTCAAAGTTAAGTGGTGGTGTTATCTAACAAAGTTCATGGAGCTTGCAGGAAAGTCCTAAGTGATACTTAGGCAAAAGTCCTAGCTGCGGTTAGGCAGGTAAAAACCCTAGGGGGTGGTAACCCTAGGTCATAGGGGGTGGTAACCCTATGCGGGAAGTCTTGGCAGGTCGATGGCTTCAGGCAAAAGTCCTAGGGGGTGGTAACCCTAGGTGAAAAGTCCTGGTGTCGCGAACCAGGTGAAAGTCTGGACTAGCCGGGAAGCGGATGTCCAGCAGAAAGTCCGGAAGCGTCAAATGCCGAGCAAAAGTCCAGTCGATCTGGAGGATCGTACTGGCAACAGGTAAATCTCCTGAGTGGAGTAGGTGAGGACGCGTTCCCCGTAGAGGGAACAGTAGGCGTCGGGTCGACCTTGTTGGTTGCTACTCAGAAAACCTATAGGTTCCACTGTACAAAAATTTTGTACAAAGGTCTGAACCTTTTCCTAGCTACCATGTGTTCTTTTAAATTAAATTTTGGATCGCCTGCGGAACTTAACACGTTTGATCCAAAACTTAATCTATTTGTTCTTTTAGGTTTTGACTTGGATCTCCTGCGGAACTTAACACGTTCGACCCAAGTCTCCTTAAGTTATTAATTCCATTAAATATTAATTTCCATAAAAGGTTCCCAGTACTGACGTGGCGAGGCACATGGCCTTCTTGGATATGGGAGCAACCACCACCGACTAGACAAAACCTTTAATAGAAAGCTAATATTTAATTTCCTAAAATAACTTTAGGTTAACCAAAGAGAACAATCAAATCACAAGGAAAAGAAAGAAACAAAAGAACACAACTTCGAAAAAACATATTCGAAATACTAGAACGTAAGCCTCTTGTATTTGGTATTATTTCCATAAATAACTAGCATGATGCGGAAATAAAAATTACTAGTTATACCTTGTAGAAAAACCTCTTGATCTTCTACTGTATTCCTCTTCTAACCTCGGACGTTGTGTGGGCAACGATCTACCGAGATGAGAAACCACCAACCACCTTCTTCTCCTCCAAGCAAGGTTCGGCCAAGGAAGAACTTCACCAAAGAAGAAAACCAAAATACTAACCAAGCTCCAAGAGATGCTAGCTTTCTCTCCTTCTTCTTCTTCTTCTCCAAGTAGTATCCAAGCCACGGAGAGAGGTTCGGCCACCACAAGAGGAAGAGAGGAAGAGGATGGTCGGCCACACCAAGGAACAAAAGAGGGAGAGAAATAATAGAGGTTGTGTCGCATGAAGGCACCCCTACCCCTTCTTTTATATTCCTTGGCCTAGGCAAATTAGGAAATTTAATTACAATAAAATTTCCTTAATTTTTCTTGACATGAATTAATTGAGAAAAATAAAACAAAATTTCCCAATTAACTTGAGATGGCCGGCCACATCATTGGAAACAAAAGAGGACAAGTTTTAATCAACAATTAAAACTTCCTAATTTGTTTCCTGAAATTTTAAAAAATAAAATTTCTCTTTAAAATCTCTTCATGGTTGATAAAAGGAAATTTCTATAAATTTAATTTTATCAACATGTGAATAATTTTTAAAGAAAAATAAAACATCTCTCCAATCTACAAATAAGGAAAGAGATCTAATCTCTTTCTTTAATCTTTAGATCTTTTACAAGAGATATTTTAATTTTAATTCTCTTTAAAATATATCTTCCACATAATAATAAAAATTAAAATTAAATTTCTTTTTAATTTTATTTGGCCGGCCCTACTAGCTTGGGTTCAAGCTAGGGTCGGCCACCCAATAATATACCTAGGCCGGCCCTAGCTTGGTTCCCAAGCTAGCTTGGTCGGCCCCTATTGGGTGGGTATAGAAGGTGGGTATAGGTGGGTATAGAACTCAATAAATAAGAGGCTACGATAGGGACCGAGAGGAGGAATTGGTTTGGTCTCCCGATAAAATTAAGCATCCCGTGTTCGCCCGAACACACAACTTAATTTTATCAATGATAATTCATTCCACTAGAGAACTATCATTGAACTACCGCACCAATCCCAAATTACATTTTGGGCTCCTTCTTATTATGAGTGTGTTAGTCTCCTGTGTTTAAGATATCGAATGTCCACTAATTAAGTGAGTTCTTGACAACTCATTTAATTAATATCTAAGTCCAAGAGTAGTACCACTCAACCTTATTGTCATGTCGGACTAAGTCCACCTGAGGGTTTAACATGACAATCTTTATGAGCTCCTCTTGAGGACATTATCAACCTAGTATCTCTAGGACACAGTTTCCTTCTATAATCAACAACACACACTATAAGTAATACCATTTCCCAACTTATCGGGTTTATTGATTCAACGAACTAAATCTCACCCATTGATAAATTAAAGAAATAAATATCAAATATATGTGCTTGTTATTATATTAGGATTAAGAGCACACACTTCCATAATAACTGAGGTCTTTGTTCCTTTATAAAGTCAGTATAAAAGAAACGACCTGAAATGGTCCTACTCAATACACTCTGAGTGTACTAGTGTAATTATATAGTCAAGATAAACTAATATCTAATTACACTACGACCTTCTAATGGTTTGTTCCTTTTCCATTTTGGTCGTGAGCTACTGTTTATAATTTATAAGGTACTGATAACATCATCTTCTGTATGTGACACCACATACTATGTTATCTACAATATAAATTAAATGAACAACTACAAATGTAGATAATTAGACCAAATGTGATTCTTTATTCATAATAAATGTTTACAAAGCTTAGGCTTTCAGTATACATTCCAACAGACCTAGGGTTTCCGGTTGGAAACCTGAAGTCAGACTCGGACAGTCCGGAGACTGTTAATACTTCATTTATAATATCTGTTGTATTATGTGCTAACTTTGTGCTGCAGGGTAGTGTTTGGGACTAACGTATCTTGCAGGTGCAAAGGAGCAACTTAAAGCCTCGGATGCAAGTGTCGGGTCATGCGAAGGAAGGCGCCTTGATGAGCGATGGAAGGCGCCTTCGGAAGCTTGGAAGGCGCCTTGGGTCTGTGAAAAGATTCGTTCGCTCCTCATCTCCCGGTGACTCGGTGTTCAAGGCGCCTTGGTGAGCAGATGAAGGCGCCTTGAACACCCTTTATAAGGGTTTCGACCAGCACCTCCTCAAGAACTTCAAGCAATCTTTACGCTACAAGCTGTTCTAGAAGCCGAAGTGTCTGCTACGAGACACCGACGACCCGGAGCTCCGAAATCTTCAGATTACGATATTGTCGTCGGTATAACTGTACTTTTTCATTATACTTAACTGTAATACTTGTACTCTTGTCGAACTTATAGTTGTTGCCCACGGAAAGCGATCAAGGATCGCGGGCCTTCGAGTAGGAGTCGTCACAGGCTCCGAACGAAGTAAATTCTCTTGTCTTTCTGTGTGGTTGTTTACTTTCCGCTGCGTTACTTCTCCGATAGATTTTACGATTCCGATAATTGAACGATTTTAGCCACGAGCGCTATTCACCCCCCCTCTAGCGCGTCTCGATCCAACACAAGGAAGGCGCCTCCCGCCTGAAGGTTACGGAGGCGCAAGGGAACCTCAGAGGCGCCTTCAATGTCTTTTAAAGGCACCTCTAGCAACAAGTATAATCTCTATACGCTCTTTTGTTGCTCTGATCGCTTGGGTGATTGCGGTCAATCGAAATAGGGCTCATCCGAACCCAATTTCTGACCTTCTCCTCGAGCAGGCTTCCGCTCTGACATATCATCCCTCGAACATCGTGTACGCTCTTCTCATCCACTGGTGTACTCTTCCGCAATACCTCGTCCCTCGGATGCACCGAGCTCGTCGACTCCCTTCCCGTGTCATCCTTCTCGCTAGCTGCATCTTCCGCTCGACTTCCTATGCTCCTAAGCTCCTGCACACTTAGACACAAGGATCAAACCAAAATAAGACCTAACTTAACTTGGTTGATCACACCAAAACAATCACGAGGTCTAACACTTTGTTCGGCAGTTAATCCTCCTGAAGCTGTTGGATTCTGATACCACTTATTGGTCCCTTGACGACCTACTATAGGGGGTAAATAGCCTGCACAATAAAATAAACTCTTCTCGACTTTATAGCTATATTAACATAAACACTTGTACAAAAGAAAACTAATCAAAGAAAGAAAAGGCTCAGAGATTTTACTTGGTTACAACGAGGAAGATTGTTAATCTAAGGAAGATGAAAAACTCATTAAACAATTTCCTTTAGGCAGAGAAGCCTCTTACAGTAATTGAAGTACTCAATTACAGAATAAGACTAAAGAATACTCATTTACAATTGTTGTTCTAACCTTCTGGGACCAGGGCTGTATTAATAGCCCTGGTCAGGGCACCTGGAAGGGGTTCAGGTGCCTGGAGGGGGATAAACTTTTATCTCCATTACAACGGGATGCGCCACATTGCAAAATGATAAACTTTTGATTTTGGGCGCCCAAAAGGGTTTTGGGTGCCCGGACCAGGTTTGGGCACCCGGACTAGTGAAGTCAACTTCCAGTTGAGTTTTTGGTCCGGGTCTTCGCTCTGGTTCCGCTTGCTTATGTCTCGGTCTTCCACTCTGGTTCCGCTCACTTAGGTGATTTCGACCAACCAGAATAGGACTCACCTGAACCCATTTTCTAGCCTTCTTGAGCAACCTTCCGCTCCGGCTTCTCGTCCCTCGGAAACGTTGTGCACCTTCTCCTCGTCTGTCCGCATACTCTTTTGTAGCACCTCGTACCTCGGATGCACCGAGCCCGTCAGCTCTCTCCCATGCCCTCCTTCTCACTAGCTGTGTCTTTTGCTTGATTTTCTGTGCTCCTAAGTTTCTGCATGCTTAGACACAAGAGTTAAATACCAACAGAACCTAACCTGACTTGGTTGATCACATCAAAACTACCTTGTGGGTACTAACATAATATTCACTGTACATTTGTAGATATAAGATGTTTGGTGAACATCATCTTTAAGAAGGTGTTCGAGCAGCTTCAGAATGAACGAAGTGAGCTCCAGCCTATGACAACACCCTTATACGGTTTCACGGCCAATGAAGTGTTGCTGATCGGTTAGGCTCGACTGGCTATATCCCTCGGGGAGGAGCCGCTTCGACGGACAATGACGATGAACTTCATCGTGGTGGATGGCCCATATGCCTACAATGTCATACTGGATCGACCGATGTTGAACGAATTCTGAGCGGTCATGTCAATGTTCTACTAGAAGATCAAGTTTCTCGTGGATAACTTGGTCGGCAAAGTTATGGGCGACCAGCTAACAGCTCGACGGTGCTATGTCGAAATGGTCAAGACTAAGTCACGGGCCGTTCGGAAGGCTCAATGGCTGGAGGTAAAGGTAATTCTAGAATATCCTCCTGGCTGGTCTATGATGAAAAAGAAGAAATCCAAGTATATCCCAGCTGGTTGGAAGCCTCGACCTTCATCGTAACCGACCTGAGTGCAGAAAAGAAGGTGGAGCTGGTTGTTTGCCTAAGGAAAAACCACGATGTGTTTGCTTGAGCGACTCATGAGCTCATGGGAATCTCGCTGAGCATAACATAGTATGAATTGTGCGTCCGACCGGATGCAAGGTCGGTGAAGCAAAAGAAAAGATACTTTAGTGCATAGTAGAATTAGATCATCCGAGCGGAGGTAGATAAGTTACTTGAAGTCGGACATATACGCGAAGTTCAGTTCTCAAGCTGGCTCGCTAATGTGGTGCTAGTTTCTAAGCCAGGCAACAAATGGTGGATCTGTGTAGACTTCCATGATCTAAACAAGGCTTGCAAGAAAGATTACTACCCACTATCGCGTATCGATCAGATGGTGGATTCAATGGCTGTTGTGAGCTGATCTGCATGCTGGACGCATACCAAGGCTACCACAAGATTCTGCTCGCCAAGGAAGATCAATAGAAGGTCAGCTTCATCACAACGGATGGAACCATCTACTACAATGTCATGTCGTTCGGGCTGAAGAAAGTCGGAGCCATATCTCAAAGGTTGATGAACAAGGTGTTCCGCCCTAGACCGACCGAAATATGGATGTATACGTAGATGACATTTTGATAAAATTCCTTCGAGCTACTAACCTTTATGTAGGCATAGAAGAAATCTTCCGAAAGATAAGGAAGTATGGAGTCAAGCTCAACCCGAGCAAGTGCCTGTTCGGGGCAAAAAGTGGACAATTCCTTGGTTACATCATCACCGAGCTAGGGATCGAAGCAAATCCAAGCAGTGAAGGCACTCTAAGACATGCCTCCTCCGTGCAACTTGAAGGAGGCCCAACGTCTAACCAGACGGATTACGACCTTATCAAAATTTATCTCCAAGTCATCCGACCGAAGCCACCAATTTTTCAAGGTGTGGTGCCAAGCTACGAAGTTTTAATGAGACGTCGAATGTGACAAGGTGCTGGAGGAACTCAAGAATTATTTAACTTCTTTACCTGTACTGGCAAAGCCCATTGCTGGCGAGCCACTCTGGATGTACTTGTCATCCACAGAGCGGGTGGTCGACTCAGTGTTGGTGTGACAGAATGGTACTGAACAACAGCTGATGTACTTTTTGAGCCACATATTGAAAGATATTGAATGTTGCTATACCTGTCTTGAGAAACTGGCGAACGGGCTCATACTCACTGTTTAGAGGTTACGCCCATACTTTTGTTGTATCTACTAATTGTGTTAACTAACAGCATTTTAGGAAGGACGCTCATTAACCCCGAAGCATCTGGTCAGCTAATCAAGTGGATCGCAGAGATGAGTGAGTTCGACATACAATATTAACTCAAATCGACGATCAAGGTGCAAGCCTTAGTCGATTTTGTGACTGAGGTACAAAACGCAGAGCCGGAGGCAATTTGGAGGATATACGTGGAAGGTTGTCCACCCGACAAGGCAACGGAGTGGGGATACTTTTGATATCCCCACGGGAAAATAGAATATAGCTATCCTTTCAACTGACTATCTTGCTACAAACAACAAGGCGGAGTATGAAGCACTAATCGTCAGTCTACAAGCAACGAGACATGTGGGAGCCACCTGAGTTCTTATCCACTCGGACTCTCAACTGGCAGCACAACAGCTATCAAGAACTTTTGAGATAAATAATACCTAACTAAGGTTATATGCTGAAGCATTCGAAAAATTAAAGATCGAGTTTCAAGAAGTGATTATCTAGAAAATTCTCTGAGCGGAGAATCAATATGCGAATGAGCTGGCCAAGTCAGTAAGCTCTTTAACTCCTGTGGTGTTGAACAAACCAATCAAGCAAGTAATATTGGTGGCTCACATTGAGAGGTCAACTGAAAGGGAGACTTTCAGCGATTGGTGGACACCTTTGATTGAATTCCTCTGATCGAGCAGCATACTGACCGATCGAGAGTAGGCTCGATTAATAAAAAAGAGAGTCGGACGGTTTATATTAGTTGAAGACCACTTATATAAAAAGGTTTTCTCAAGACCCTTGCTGAAGTGCATCGGAGCAAAGGGTATTCAATACATTCTGCAAGAAGTTTACCAAGGCTCTTGTAGTAGTCATCCTGATGGTAACTCATTAGCGAGAAAAAAAATCATATTGGCAGGTTATTTCTAGCCTACTCTACAAGTCGATGCCATCAGACGGTAGCAACCTACTTATCTTGTCAAAAATATCATAATATACCGCATAGACCAACAGAAGAATTGAAAACATCCATCGTGTATTGCACGTTCGACCAGTGGGGTATGAACATCGTAGACTGTTCTCAATGGCAACTGAACAAAGGAAATTTCTTCTTGTGGCGGTGGATTACTTCTCCAAATGGGTTGAGATCGAGCTGCTCACCAAGATAATCGAACAGATGATTATCAAATTCTTATGATAGAACATTATATTTCAGTTCGCCATCCCTCATAAACTTGTCTTCGACAATGGAAGGCAATTTCAGGGACGGAAACTCAAAGAGTGATGTGCAGGTTATGATATTATGCATGCCTTCATTTCAGTAGCCTACTCCTAAAGCCATAGCTAAGTGAAAGTCACCAACAGAGAAATCCTCAGAGGGCTCCAGACTCGACTCGACCACGTTGGGAAACGTTGGGTAGATGAACTGCCAAACATACTGTGGGCCTACCACACCATGCCCAGGGAAGCTACCATCATAACCCTATTCTAGTTAGTATACGGAGGGAAAGCAGTAGTGTCGGTCGACATAGGGATTGAGTCTGATCGGATGCAGCTTTACAACGAGGGGAACCCCGAACGGAGTCTCATGGAGTTAGACTTAATAAATGAAAATAGGGACGAAGTAGTTGTGTGACTGATGATATACAGACAGAAGATGAAGTAAAATTGTAATAGGAGGATGATTCCTAGATCTTTTAGGTCCGGAGATGAAGTGTAATTTGTTCTTGGTGCTTTTAATTTCAACTGCTTTTGCCTCCCATTATCTTCAACATCTGCTTGTTGTGCATTTGGATTATAATGTTGATACAAAGCCTATATAGCATTTGAAACTTTAATATATGGGCATTGAGAACAATCATACATAGGTTTTGTCGATACAATATCAGAATCTATATGGCCTTTGATATTTTGTTGCATTTGTATAGTCTTTAAAAGCATAGCAATTTGATCATTTAGTTCGGAGTCCATTAGAAAACCACGGAAACAAAGGAAAATACTACTATAAAGTTCATGGACATGAATTCTACAGTGTCTCCCGTTATATGTACATCTTGTGATGTCCTTGAAGATAGGATCGATCCTAAGATATGTCATCAAAGGTGACGGCCCAAGGCTCCAAATTATATATATATATATATATAAAAAGATAGGATCGATCCTAAGACATGTCATCAAAGGTGACGGCCCAAGGCTCCAAATTATATATATATATATATATATATAAAGGAAGCATTTTGTCCACATTCCCCTTTTTTTTCCTTTCGTTTTGTTAGAAGTTATTTCTTAAATTTTAATATATATATATATATATATATATATATATATTAAAATTTAAGAAATAACTTCTAACAAAACGAAAGGAAAAAAAAGGGGAATGTGGACAAAATGCTTCCTTTCCAAGACAGTATAGTGAATATTGAACGTTTCTTAACTTTTGTCCTTTGGGCTTTATATCTTTGAAGTAATGATAAGGCGCAGTGAAAACAAATGAGGGAAAACCTCACCTGACACATGCCTCTGAATTCCTTTATGCTTTTTTTGCACTATTGTTTCGTGAGATTCTTCTTTTCGTCTTCTTGATCGTGGTCTCGTGGTTCTGTCCTTGCAACCATAGGTCTGTACTCTGTAGGAGATCTTGTTGATCAAGAAAGCTATCAATTTTGAAGGAAGATAGTTGCCGAACACAGTTTTGTATGGAGAAAAATAGTTTAGATTTATGCTCGAAGAGTAAAAGCTGCCAGCTTTTGAATCTGATCACTATCAACAGGCTTTAAAGACCATCTTTGGAAATTTTCAACCACGATAGAGGTGATTTGCTGATTTTCTTTCTCCCTTTCATAGCTTTGGTTTCTAGATGATTTGATCTGGCTATGATATCTTATTCTTTTCTTTTTATTTTCAAAAAATATTTTTGGTCGAGTCGGTGACTCATGTTTGAGATCCTCTAGGGAAAAAGAGTTTGAATCTGTGCTTGAAGAGGAAAAACTGTCACAATTCCATCTCTTAGTGATCCTTGCCTCATATATCTGGTTTGGTTGGAAATTATTGCAAAGGAGGCATCTATTGGTTGCTTTAAGCACAAACAAAGTTTTATTGTTCTTTTACTATCATTTTCACTATTTGTCTTTGCAGGGCCGGACCTTCCATGAGGCCAAGGAGGCGGCCGCCTCAGGGCCCATCACAGGAAAGGGCCCATTTTTTACAAAAAAAATTTATAAAATATAAGGCCATACCGATAAACCCTATTTTTACAGAGAACATCGTCGATTCTCAGTTTCTCACGGAGGCGGCACACACCGACGTTGCAACACGAGCAGACAATTTCTTTAACTCTTCTCCAGCGTTCTTCCCAAATCCCACTGAGGCATAAAAAGAACGAAAAGATTGGGTCATTGGGAGCAGTGCCGTGAAGGATTTGGTTAGGCATCTTTTTGACTTTTTGCATCAGTTTTAAACATTTAAGTTGAATCTTCATTAAGTTTTATCTTTTTGCATCATTTTCTAAACAATATGAATCTTCCTATCTCTGCTTTACTTTTGTGTTGGGTGTATTTCTCATGATCCTTTACTTTATGGGATTTTGATTTTTGATAATTGATTCTGTTTTTTCTTATCTCCATCTTGTTTATTGTTCTCTAATTATTTAATTTTGGTAGTCATGTGAAGTTTGATATTGATATTAGGCACTTTATTTTATTTGTCGAATACTAAATTTAATAAACTCTGTCTTTTTTCTGGTAAAGGTTGAACCTAAATTGCAAAAGTATTTTATTGTTCTCTAATTATTAGGAACTCTTTTAATAATTTGCAGGAATAATAAAAGAATATTGAAAATGCCTCCTAAATATCTATCTGGAGCTCAAAAGAGAAAAATGAAACAAAGGGAGGAAGCATTAACTCAAAGTCAAGCCGGTGATATTAACAAATATTTTATTAAAAGTAGCAGAATAGAAAGAGAAGAATTTGGGGATAATTTGGTGATTGAAGAACAAAGCCACAATGAAAATGAAGAATTGGTTGAAGCTGCCAATTTGATTGAGTCGAATGAAAACGTAGAAGAAGACTCTCAACCTGAAAAATTAAATTCGACTATGAATTTGGAGGATCCTGGAAATTGGAATAACATTGATCAAAAATTGAGAGATTACTTAATTGAAATGGGTCCAAAAAGAGTGAATGATTTTTTGTTTCCTAAGGATAGTAACAATAGACATTTTGATTCAGCACATTATACACGAGTAATGGCAAATGGACAAACATTAGATAGAAGATGGCTTGTATATTCTATTTTATTGGATAAAATATTTTGCTTCTGTTGCAAGTTGTTCAAGACTGAACAAATGATGAGTAGAATGGGGAATTTGGGTAATGATGGATACAAAGACTGGCGTAATATGCATAGAAGTCTTAAACAACATGAAGCTAGTAGAGACCATATGGATTGCATGATTGCTTGGGTTGAATTAGAAAAGAGGCTGAAAAAAAATCAAACAATTGATTACAGTATGCAACTTCAAATCAATAAAGAAAGACAACATTGGAGGCAAGTGTTAACAAGAATAATTTCCATTGTAAAAACACTTGCCAAAAATACTTTGGCATTTCGAGGGGATGATGAGAAACTTTATGTCGAGAACAATGGGCTATTTTTGCAAATGATAGAAATGGTTGCTGAGTTTGATCCAGTGATGGAGGAGCATGTTCGACGTTGTGAAGCAAGAGAATCTCAATATACATATTTTAGTCCAAAAATTCAAAATGAACTAATAGAGACTTTGGCAAATGAAGTGAAAAGGGCAATCATTGCAAAAGTTAAACATGCAAAATATTTTTCAGTAATACTTGATTGTACTCCAGATGCAAGTCATCAAGAACAAATGTCTCTAGTGCTACGATGTTTGGATGATTCGACGGACACACCAAAAGTAGAAGAATATTGGGTTGAGTTTTTGAAGGTGGATGACACATCAGGTCTTGGGTTATTAAGTGAACTTCTAAATGTGTTAACTAGAGTTGGACTTGACATTGATGACATAAGAGGACAGGGGTACGACAACGGGTCTAACATGAGTGGAAGACACAAAGGTGTACAAAAAAGATTGCTTGAAATAAATCCGAGAGCCTTTTACACACCATGTGGTTGTCATAGTCTTAATTTGGCTTTAGTTGATATGGTGGAATGTTGTCCTAAAGCCAAATCCTTCTTTGGAGTGGTGCAACGCATCTACACATTATTTTCTTCCTCTACAAAGAGATGGAAAATTTTTAAAGATAAGGTGTCTGGTTTGACCGTTAAGCCATTGTCACATACCCGTTGGGAAAGTCATGTTGAAAGTGTTAAAGCCATAAAAGAGCAAATTGTAAATATAAGAGATGCTTTACTTGACTTGGCAGAAGTTGCTGAAGATTCTAAAACAAAGAGTGATGCGGAGACCTTAGCACTATATGATCTTGAGAGTTTTGAGTTCTTGCTTGGAATGGTAATCTGGTATAATTTGTTACGAGCAATAAATACTGTGAGTAAGTTTATTCAATCTGAAGATATGGATATTGATATTGCGATCAACCTTTTACAAGGACTTGATCAATTTCTTGATAAGTTTAGAGAAGAGGGGTTTGCTAGTTCCATGAATGAAGCCGTGCAAATCGCAAGTGAAATGGGGATTGAACCTAAATTTCGAGAAAAACGTATCATTCGAAGAAAGAAACAATTTGATGAAAGTTACAATGATGATGTGACACGATCAGGTGAAGAATCTTTTAGAGTTGAATATTTTCTGTTTATAATTGATCAAGCTCGATCTTCTCTTCAAGTTCGATTTGAACAATTTAAACAATATCAAGAGATTTTTGGGTTTTTATTGAATTTGGAAAAGTTAAAGAGTGAGCCTTTAACAAGCCTGATGAAGTCTTGTATGCAGCTTCAACAATTTTTGAGTCACGATAGACGTTCAGATATTAATGGCGATGAGTTGTGTTCAGAGTTGATGGTCGTGAGATGCTATTTAACAAATGAGAAAAGAGCAATTGATATGCTACAATGTTTGACAAAACTGAATGGTTTATTCCCAAATACTTACATTGCCTATAAGATTTTGTTAACAATACCAGTAACAGTTGCATCGGCAGAAAGAAGTTTCTCGAAGTTGAAGTTAATTAAGAATTATCTTCGATCAACAATGTCACAGGATAGACTAAATGGGCTAGCAATGTTGTCGATTGAGAAAGAAATAGTCAGAGAATTAGATTATGCAAATTTGATAAATATTTTTGCTTCTAAAACAGCTAGACGAGTAGTTTTTATGTAATTATTTCAAATATGTATTAACTTTTTATTGATATAATATATTATTTTTGGTTTATTTATGTATTTAGTGTATTGTTATGTGTGAATTGAGCATTACATTTATTTATCGTCACAAAAGGGCCACTTTTTATTTTCGCTTCAGGCCCCGTCGAACATAGGTACGGCTCTGTGTCTTTGTTTAGTTGCTATTTGCTAGCTTTGTTGTTTATTTTGTGTGTTTTATTTTTACACTTAAAATTTGTGTTACAATCATATTTTTAAAGAAATATCAATGGGAGTTAGAAAAGAAACAAAAGAAAAAGATTGAAACATATTATTAAAACTTAGAAAGGTTCTCTTTATAATTTTTTTAAAGCTAGCTCTTCAATTGAAGATTCAATTGATGAATTACACGATAAAAGTCAAAAAGAACTAAATAATTATGCAACAAATGCAATTGAGTAGCCAAGAAGGACTAAATGATTATGCAATAAATGAGCAACAATTGAGTAATCAAGAAGAACTTAATGATCATGCAATCAATGAGTAGAAAAAATTGATAGAAAATGACGATAATAATCATGCAATGAATGAGCAAGAAGAATTGAAAGAAAATAATGATAATGGTTTGAATGTAGAAGTTGGTAATATAATTGAGAATGAAAATGAGTTAGAAAAAACTGATCATGTTTTGGATATATATGATCCAAGATCTCAGGATAACATTGATAATAAAACAAGTGATCTTTTAGTAGAGAGGTCCTATAAGAAAAGGTAATCTTAAGTTCACTGTAGATGAGCTTTCGAGACATTTTTCATATTTTTATTACACAAGAAAATTATCAAATGGAGAGAATCAAGATAGAAAATAGTTTGTATAATCGAAATATGTGAACAAAGCATATTGTTTTTGTTGCAAATTGTTTAAATCAGTGAAAAATAAAAATTTGCTAGCAAATGAAGGTCTTAACGATTGGAAATATTTAAGTGATAGACTTAAATAACATGAGAATGGTGTTGAGCATATTACTAACATGAGAACTTGGATTGATTTGGAAGTTAGATTGAAAAGAAATGAAACAATTGAAAAAGAGATCCAAGTGTAAATTAAGAAAGAGAAAGAACATTGGAAACTTATTTTAGCCAGGATTATTTCTATTGTGAAATGTCTTGCTAAGTATAATTTGGCTTTTTGTGGGGATAATGAAAAATTTTACCAAGATATTAATGGTAACTTTTTGGGGCTACTTGAATTAATTACAAAATTGATTTGGTAATGCAAGAGCATTTTAGATGCATTCAAAATAATGAGTTTCATTATCATTACCTTAGTCATCAGATTCAAAATGAGTTGATTTTTATATTAGTTTTAATGTAAGAAGTAGTATAATTGAAAAAATAAAAAAGGTAAAATACTTTTCAGTGATACTTGATTGTACTTCAGATGCAAGTCACCATGAGCAAATGACTTTGATAATTTGATGTGTGGATGTATTTGCTTGTTCTATAAAGGTAAATAAGTATTTTATAGAGTTTTTGAAAGTAGATGATACATCTGGAATATGACTTTTTAATGAATTATAATTTGTTTTAGAAACTCTTGGACTTGATATTGATAATGTGAGGGAGCAAGGTTATAATAATGGTTTTAATATGAAAGGTAAAAATCAAAGTGTACAAAAGAGAATTTTTTTAAAATAAATCCAAGAACATTTTATATGTTATGTGCTTGTCATTCTCTTAATTTAACAATTTGTGATATGACAAATTCTCATGTTAAGGCTATGTCATTTTTTGGAGTTGTGCAACGCATGTATACTTTATTTGTTAGTTCTGCAACAAGGTGAAAGATTTTACAAGATCATGTTCATCAATTAACTCTAAATTCATTGTCAACAACAAGATAGGAAAGTCATGTTAATAGTATCACAACTATAATAATTAAGCCAAATGAGATTTAGTGAAGATGCTAAGACTAGGAGTGAGGCTGAAAATGAGCTTGAAAGTTTTGAATTTTTGTTGGGTGTGACTATATAGCATAACATTTTGAAAAAAAAAATCAATTGATTAGTAAAAATTTGCAATCTAAAGATATGTAAATTGACATTACAATAAAGATTTTGAGATGATTGATTTCTTATTTTGAAAGATGGATGAAGGTTTTCAATCTGCTATGACATTAGCGAAAGAAATTGCATCTAAAATGGAAATTGATCTTATTTTTTCTCTAAAACATACAACTCATAGAAAGAAACAATTTGATGAAAATTATCATAAAGAGATTTCATAATTTGCCGATGAATCTTTCAAGATTAATTATTTGTTTGTTATCGTTGATATTGCTATTTCATCTTTAAAAGTAGATTTGAATAATTGAAAATGTTATTTTCTAAATAACATTTTTGGTTTTCTATTCAATCATAAAAAGTTACTTTCTAAACTAAATTGATAAAATCGTACTTGTGTTCAACTATATCTCAAGAAAGATTAAATGACTTAACAATTTTATGTATTAAAAATGAAGTATTAGAAAAATTTGATTTGGAAAACTTTATTAATGATTTTGCTTCTTAAAATGTTAGAAGATCTAGATTTTTTCAATGATTATTTGATACTTGTTTTGTTTTTGTATTTGTAGGTATTGCACTTCTGGGAAAAATTTAGGAAATATATTTTATATGATATTATAATTTTTGAAGAATCCTAAGAAATATATTTTATATGGAGTTATCATATTTTGAATAAAATATATTGTTTTCAATTTTTTTTATTAAACTCTATATAAGGTCTCTTTTTTTCTTTTCTCCAAGGGCCCCAAAAGTCAGACCGGTCATGCTGGAAGGCTATTACTCCATCAGACAAAATATAGATCTTAAAGATCAGTGTTCATATATAACTCTTTTAATCATCAGTTCTCAATTGTATTTGCTAAAAATCTAGGAAAATTTAAATTTAAAAATGTTTATATTATTTTAATTAATTACTTTCTGCCATTTTATTACTCATGTTCATATCTTTCCAATAGTTGGAAACTCAAATCTATAAGCATTGAAAACATAAAGTGTCTTTGTGTTTGCAGTTTGATAGATCAGTAGACGATCTAAATTGTAAGCGTGCATTCAACACCACTTCAATAATTGCTAGTAGCTTTCATGAATCTCTTATTCCATCTTGCAATAATTTGCACGCTCATTGCTCGATCATTGAAGTAGAATTTTTTTGGAATTGCTTCTCCTTCTTTGGACTTGATTCATTCGCATTAGAATGCATTTTCTTTTACCACCAATTTCTTGGTCAAATTTTGAGGACCAAACTTTTTGAATAACAACTTTATTGCTCTTGCAATGAATTGAAAATAGTCTCATAATCCTCACCGTCAGAAAAATAACCATATTATAAGTATGAGTTAATTGATAGATATATCATAATATTGGTACGAAATCTTATTCTTATTACAGTGACTATTTTATTTTCAATCCTATTAAAATGTTTAAAAGTATCGCCACTTTTATATTTCACCTTATTATCATTAACATAGAGGTTTGTGACTTAAATTTTAGTAAAGTAAAGATAAATACTTTCTTTATGTGTTAGTCAGTATTTCAAAGATTAATAATCGTCCTGATTTATTTTTTTTATATTAATTTTGGGATGAGTTGACGGGTGTTAAGATGAACTTATTAGTCTTCCGCCACCTGATTATCATTAGCATGATGATGTTGTGATGATTTGGCAGATATAGACGTCAGCAAATCAATGATGTGCCATTTCATATTCACTTGGTGATGTGGTCGATATCAACCTACTCCAACAACCACTTAGCTCACAATGTTAAGTGCCTGTCGGCTTTATTTTGTCTTTTATTTTTTATTTTTTGCATATAAAGAAGTGGAGTTGTTAATTTGTTAGATTTAATCTAAAATATGGCTGAGTTGGAAGTTTAGTTTAGTTTTAAAATATTGTCAATTTTTTTTTAAAAAAAAAAGCATTATGTTCTAAATGAAATAGTTCAGTTTTACCTGAGAAAAAGAAAAAAAATAGTCAAATTTTAATATGATATTACAAAAAAAAAAAAAAAAAACTATGATCGTGATCGGGCATGACAGTACAAGGATGAGGCAACCAATATATTAAGTCTTTCTCTGTTCAAAATTTTCACCTGTAATTTATCAACATAATCTCAAATTTAAAGATTACATAATAAATTTAGACTTATTATTTATTCCTGGAGTGACTGGATTGGTATGAGCCTCTTAGCTCTCTTTGTCCTCGGGAGTGGGATTATGATGTCGTGATAAGATATTCAGATTATTATCCAAACATTTAAGACTTATATATTTATAGAATTTATTTTTTTACATGAGAAGTATAATCAAAAAATACTAACCTTCTGAGTTAGTTGATCATTGTGCGCATTTTTTTTTATACCAGTGATCAATAGAAAATTTTCTTAAGACGAAATGTTGGTTGCATATCTA
This sequence comes from Zingiber officinale, assembly GCF_018446385.1. Taxonomy (NCBI): domain Eukaryota; kingdom Viridiplantae; phylum Streptophyta; class Magnoliopsida; order Zingiberales; family Zingiberaceae; genus Zingiber; species Zingiber officinale. The sequence continues at coordinate 132,789,506 of NC_055997.1, read as the reverse complement.
CGATGGCTAAGCATGGCGTCTTTTTCTTTTAATAGTGTTTTGTTCATGAATTCACTTCAATATTCCTGTTCACATTACAAAAAAGACCTTTTCACACTATCTAAAGGGAGCTTAGAGTTTCAGACCGGTTGTTGCGAGAGCAATTTTTAATTGATGTAAAATACCTTCTTCTCATGTTTGCTAATTAAATGTCTTTCAAAATTAAACTAATGTAGATATAAATATATTAACGGTTCTTTTAATTTCTAGATATTATGCATATGAGACCTCTCCAAAAGGGAGTTTAGAACGTGAATCTTGCCTCTTTCTAACATATCTATCCGCATTTCATGTCAGGATTGGCCTGTTCAAGCATCACTAGTTAATCCCCTACATTTCACTATTTATATTCCCATGGATTGATCGTTGATCGAACAGGAGAAGGCTTCACTAGTTCACTTCGCTCACTCTGTTTCTGGTGGCACGCGTGTAGCAATGCCGTGGTTTAGAGCTCTTCTAGTAGCGTTTTGCTTCTTGCACTTGGCCGCCGGGGAAGCTACCTCGCCTGCGGTATCTCGGGCGTCGGCGTGCAAGTCGTCCTTTTATCCAAAGCTCTGTCTCGCCCTCTTGTGGCCGTTGCGGCGCACGCCGTCGAACCAGTACGAGTACGGCAAGTACTCAGTCAGGCAGGCGCTCCGGCATGCGCGCCGCACCGCCGCCCTCCTCGACCGCTACCTCTCAATCTGGCGCGGCGCCGGAGGCGGCGGGGCTCTCGAGGACTGCCGCGCACTGGCCGGGCTGAGCGCGGAGTACCTGGCCGAGGTGCAGGCGGAGCTGGGGCCGAGCCGCGGCCGGCCTGAGGCGTCCGCTAACGGGCGGGTCCGCGCGCTGATGAGCGCCGTGGTGACCAACCAGCAGACGTGCTACGACGGGCTACCGGCGTCCCTGAACGGCGGATTCCCGGAGCTGCAGCGAGCGCTCGACGACGGCGCGCAGCTCTACGGTGTCTCCCTCGGGCTCGTCACCACCGCATTGGGGCGGAGCTCCTCCGGATTCAACGCAGGCCAGTTCTTTCAACTCGTCTTCCAATTGGCAATGGCGAACGTGCTTTGTTGTTTGGGTCCCAGATTCCAGAATTCAGATCTTGAGGACCGCAGACACTTGCATACGATCTCAAGCTATAATCTTGGATGACTCTTTGATTCGGTGATGTGATGATTTTACTAATTGTATAATCTCTCTTTTTCTTTCAACGCGATCAGGATCGTCGTCTTCCAGTGGTCCAAGTTCGCCTGTGCCGGTTTCTTCTCCGTCTACGCCGGGGAGGAGCCTTGTGGAAGAGCTCAGCCAGATGGTTCCGGTGAGGCTCTCCGAGTCTCCTGGAGTGAAGGTATCCCAAGATGGGAAAGGAGACTTCACGACCGTCTCCGAGGCTGTGGCTTTCGCCCCCAACGACACCGCTGCAGCCGCTGCTGGCTACTTTGCCGTCTACGTGAGCGAAGGCGTTTACCGTGAGAATGTCATCGTGCCGGCGAATAAGCGGAACCTAATCTTAATCGGAGCAGGAATCAATCGGACGGTCATCACATCGAATCACAGCGTCGGCGACGGATGGACGACCTTCAATTCCGCCACATTCGGTGAGAATCGATCGGTTTCCTGATCAAGTTGCAATTTTGGTGCTTTTCCCGATATAAAGATGCAATCGCCATAATTTGTTTTTTTTTTTTTTTTGATATAAAGATGAGATTTTGTTGAATTTCGAATGAGTGATCAATTGCGACGGTGATTGTGGTTGCAGCGGTGAACGGGGAGCGGTTCATCGCGGTAGGAATCACGTTCGAGAACACGGCGGGGCCGGCGAAGTACCAGGCGGTGGCAGTACGTAACAGCGCCGACCTCTCCATCTTCTACCGCTGCAGCTTCGTGGGGTACCAGGACACACTATACGTGCACACGCTCCGGCAGTTCTACCGCGACTGCGACGTCTACGGCACCGTCGACTTCATCTTCGGTAACGCCGCCGCCGTCTTCCAGAACTGCAACCTCTACGCGCGCCGCCCTCTGCCAGGGCAGTCGAACGTGGTGACGGCGCAGGGGCGCACCATGCCGGAGCAGGCAACCGGGATCTCCATCCACAACTGCACGGTGCGCGCCACCCCAAAGATCAGCCGCGGTGCCGCCAGAACCTTCCTCGGTCGGCCGTGGAAGGCGTACTCGCGCACTGTGGTGATGCAGTCGTTCATCGACGCAGCGGTGGATCCGGCGGGGTGGCTCGAGTGGACCGGGGGATTCGCGCTCGACACGCTCTACTACGGCGAGTTCCGTAACTACGGGCCGGGAGCCACCACCGGCGGCCGGGTGAAGTGGCCGGGCTTCAGCTTGATGAGCGCTATGGACGCCTGCAACTTTACTCTCTATAACTTCACCACCACCGACACGTGGCTGTCGTCCACCTCGATTCCCTACAACAGTGGACTGTTCTAGAGTTCATTGATATATTCCTCTAAGCTAATGTCTATAAAATGTGTAAAATTTCTAATTGGCCTCTCTTTTTATAGAATACTAAATTTTGCACCTCTTAAACCATTAAATCATTTCATTTTTTATCGAAATTTCAAAATAATTGATCTAATACGATATCGAAGGTAACGTTAACAACATTAAATTAACTAATTACGATATCATTTTATACACATGAGCACCTCAAAATTATGGGGCAGGATTCTCTGTATCCATACCCTAGTCCATTCTTTAACCAAGGGTCATTGGTAAAATTTTATGGACCTATTGTCCACTAATAAATAGGGTGGTTCATTTTCTAGATCCTATTTTATGATCCAAGAAACTGTGCTCCAAAATTATATTTAATATTATAAGTCAATTCTGAAAATACATCTAATCATAATAATAAAAAATCTAAAAAATTATATAAAATATTACTCTGAGCGTGCACGGACAGAGAGGGTGCTGACGGCCAATGTAACAGTCGTTATGTGAGTTCCAGTGGATCACATTCGACATGGACACATGAAGCGACTTTTTAATTCCTTTCTCGTGTACTGGAACAATCTCTTTTACAATGTAAGATGATATTAATTTTTATAAATCCGTATCATCTTAATATTGATCCGTAGAAATTAACATCAAGATTCAATATCACCTATCTTAGTGCTATCATCTTGATAATGATTTATATAAATCAATACTAAGATGATACTAGTCTTTAAAGAACAGTTTGAATCTTAGAGTTAATTTGTAAAGACCAACTTTAATTTGTTGACCAGTATTAGGATGTTAGAGTTGACACTTTAGTGTTGATTTATAAAAATCAATATGAAAATAAATAGTGCTGATTTAATAGTAACATTATTTTGAGGTTGATTTCTACGAATCAATATTATCTTGGTGCTAGTACGTAGAAATCAGTGTCATCTCATATATAATAAGAGAAGATAACATGAGTTTCTAAATAGAGTAAATTTTGTTGGTCAAAATCTGATCAATTAAAATTTTCTATTGTTCAATCATAATATATACATGTAATTAATATATACATATGATATTATTAAAATATCTTTATACATGCATACATGTATAAATTATAGCTGAATAAATTTTGATCATTTAATATTATCCTTCTAAATAAATGATCTTATAACTCATAAATTGAAAATCACTCACAGTAAATAGTCCACCGTTAATTTATTGAAGCTGGAACATCCTTAAATATCGACAAAAGTAAGAAGACATCCTACTACTACTGCACGGTCCGGAACAACTGCATTTATTCAAACAATAAAATGAGAGAAACAAAACGACACTGTAATAAAACTATTATAGCAAAATGGTGGGAATTCATCCTTTTGACAGGGTAATAAAATACAATTCAGATCCTGTCCCCATTTCTCTTTATCCCCGTGTCTCATTACTGATTAAATGAATCAGATTAAATCTTAAGGCATCATGACATTTTTAAAATATGTACAATATCCTCATGATGTGCAAAGTATCATTAAGATTTAATCTGATTCGTCCAATCGAAAATAAGATACAAGGACAAAGAAAAATAGGGACTGAGGATCTGAACTAAATAAAATAACATTTATAATAAAGCCTAAATTGTATAAAGTAACAGCCTAATAACTTACATGAGGCCCATTTATAAGCCCTTTTAAGTGGCCCACTGATAAACCAACTCTTCAGCTGCGCAAAACCCTACGTCTCCATCCCTATCGCCTCCTCCTCCATGAATCTTGTGCTCCGGCGAAAGCTGCCGTCTTTCTCCGCCTATCTCTTCCTTATTCCGGCCCCAATCCATCATGCTGATTCGGCGATCGGAGACTCCTTCGCGGCCGAACGCCGCTTCTACTCCACGGCGCTGGAGAAGAAGAGCTCCCCTTCCTCCTCCGACGCCTCCAAGTTCCCCGAGTACCAGCTTCCGTCAGTGACCTGGGGCGTCGTCCAAGGCCGCAAGGAGCGCCTCGTTTCCCGCGTCATCATCTCCGACTACCTCAAGTCCCTCGGCATCGTCCCCGACGAACTCGCTGACCTCGAGCTCCCTTCCACTGTCGAGGTCATGCGCGAGCGCGTCGAGTTCCTTACTCGCCTCGGCTTATCCATTGATGACCTCAACGCCTACCCACTCGTCCTCGGCTGCAGCGTCCGCAAGAACATTATCCCCGTGCTCGGCTACCTCGAGAAGCTCGGCATCCCCCGTGCTCGCCTCGGTGATTTCGTCCGCGCTTACCCGCAGGCCCTCCATGCCAGCGTTGTCGTCGAGCTTGTCCCCGTCGTCAAGTGCCTCCGAGGCCTCGACGTCGAGCGCTATGACATCCCCTACGTCCTCCAGCGTTACCCGGAGCTACTAGCATTCAAGCCTGAGGGAACCATGAGCACCTCCGTTGCATACCTCGTGAGCATTGGCGTCTGCCCCAGGGACATCGGTCCCATGGTCACCCAATTCCCTTTCCTCCTTGGCATGCGCGTTGGCACTACCATCAAGCCCCTCGTCGAGTACTTGATCTCGCTCGGTATCAACAAGCAGATCCTCGCTCGAATGCTTGAGAAGCGACCCTACATCCTCGGATACGATCTGGAGGAGACGATCAAACCCAATGTGGACACTCTTTTGAGCTTTGGTGTGCACAGGGAGCTCCTTCCATCAGTCATTGCTCAATTCCCTCAGATTATTGGACTGCCCCTTAAAGCCAAGCTCTCGAAGCAACAGTACTTCTTCAACTTGAAGCTGAGAATTGATCCCGATGGGTTTGCTCGGGTGGTTGAGAAGATGCCTCAAATTGTAAGCCTCCAGCAAAATGTGATCTTGAAACCTGTGGAATTCTTACGAGGCCGTGCCTTCTCTGATGAAGCTATTGCAAAAATGATCATCAAGTGCCCTCAGGTTCTCGCTTGTCAGGTCGGGCTCATGAAGAACAGTTACTATTACTTCAAGAGCGAGATGAAGCGGCCTATGGAGGAGCTGTTTGGTTTCCCAGAATATTTCACCTACAGCCTAGAATCACGAATTAAGCCTAGATACCAGAAGCTTGCAAATAAAGGAATCAGGTGTAGTCTAGATTGGTTACTGAATTGTAGTGATAAGAGGTTTGAGGAGAGGTTGCAAGGGGATTATATCGAAGCAGATGTACCAGGGCCTTCTTTTATTATGGGTGGAAAATTAGAGATGCCAGGAAGCCAATTGGTTTCAGAGGAAGAGGATGACAGTGATGTCGAAGTGCTTTACCGGCGTACCATTTCACTTTAGCAGGTCAGCTTTCAATTTTGAACTGCAATTGGCGTTTGTGTTATAGTGGACAAATATATTGGAGCTTCATTTTCTAATATATATCAAAACTATTGGATGAACCTCCCAGTGCATCAATAATAAATTTAATTAACCCATTCATGGATTCATTATATATCTTACTGTTTTTGTTGTTTTTCTTTTTTTAAAAATAACTTTGTTTGTCTTTTGTACATTTGGGTTCTTGTCCATATCATTTTAATTGTATATTTCCTGATTGATTCAAAACTCATTGTCGTTGATCTTCCACAATTAAAGTTCACTATGCCATCTTATTTGATATGCCTTGGTCAATCTCTAAGGTGGTTCACACATGTTAAACTTACTATTATATCTACATTACAATATATTGTTTATCTAACATGCCTTGGCTAGCACAATGGATCAAACTCTCTGTGGCTCTTGACTATAATTTGGCAAGCTATTAGGGAAAAGTTAAAAATCTTGAAGCAATGAAATTTTCAAGTTACTCAGTTGATGCAAGGTTTTTTTGCTGCGGAATTTAAAGTATGAAGTCCTCAAACAAGTTGAATCTTCTTCATGAGTCAAAACAAAGGCCCTTAGATAAAATCTAAGAGGAAAAGGATTTTCTTATTCTCTTTTTTTTCCTTTTGTCTTATGTTTGCTACAATAACTCTGTCTGGGATCTAACTGATTTAATCCCGGGTTGGGTTTTGATTAGAGAGAGAAGTCGCGAAGATGGAGCTCACTGAGTAGAAATTGTGGCTCAGTGTTGACTTGACGTAAGGGCGTCAGGGATCATCAACACACTAACAAGGTGGATGAGGTGTAACGATGCGAGTGTTGTTGGGTAGTACTGAGATGAGACAGCATTGAGGTCTATTCAACGCGGAAGAAGTGGCTAAGTGGTGAATTTTGTGAGCTTTAGATTCAGTAAACTAATTACATATCCACATTGCGCCTACTTAGTAATCAGAAAATGCCCCTCCGAGGAGTTGTGTTTCTAATTCCTATAATTATGGCGTCTATATGAAAATGCTCAATCTGTTATTGCCATGTAATCTCGTATTTGAAAATTTATTTAGTGTGTTATAGCTAACTTTGTTTCATGATGCTGAACTGGCACATATTAACATATCTTTAGAGGTGCTAGATGAGATTCATGTTTTGGCATATCAATTCCAGTAATCTATCTTCTTGTATATCAATATTGTGAATTGACAGGGCCAGTCACTGGAAAGTATTAATATTATCAATTTGCTGCAAAACATATATCTATACATTGTCGAGAACATGTAACAGCTGGGAAGAAGACATCATTCCCACAATGTATCAACAGACTCATCAGCTTATATTGTGGCACAGGTATTGACTATTCCTTAGCTGAGTTGCACAAGTTTTCAGCTGGAATTGTTTCTAATTCATGTAAAGGGTCCACTCGATACTTTTTCCGGTGCAAGAAATAATAAAAAGAGTTTTTCTTTTTCTATATACCTCAAAGGAAACTTGAATCCCATTTCGTCATGCTAGTTATAACTTCACCTGGACAAAACCCCTCTATTTAACAAACAACATGAACTAGAATGTTAATACACCTGTACATATTAGAGTACAAGTAAGAAGATCATGCACCTATACATCCTACTAAACGACTATGGTAAAAGTCAACTCTAAAACCTACTCTTAGTGAGCTGGTCATGCTAACTGAACCAAAACAACAACAATGAAAAATGAACAGGCCAGATGGTGACTTTTGCCTCCCACCTACTTGGTCCTTGGCTGCTCTAAGAGGAGATTGCTCCACAGGTCACACTGGAGGAGCCTTTCTGGTTTGAGATTGCAGCAGCCAGAGCAATCGGCATGAGGCAGAGGCCTTTATCTTCAAGGTACTGCTTGGCAGCACTAACATTTGTTTCCATGAGTTTCACTACTTCTTACTCAAAGGTTAGATTGTTGTCTGAGTCAGATAGATTTAGTGCTTCCTCTGGGGAAGGTATGAATAGGGTACCAGAGCCCTGAAAGAAAAGAGATTTATAGGTAAATTTTTAAAGCAGCAAGAGAAGGCTGCCATAATGTTGCTAATTCACGCGTCTTGCTCGATGTGACTTTTCATTAGCATGTGGCTTTCTCTTTGCGATATAGCAATTCATGAGAGAAAAACAAGGTTAGGAGTTTAAAAAGTACCTCATCTTGGGCATCTGTTAGTAGAGGAAAGACTGCTTTAGCCTGCTCATGCTTAGAACCTTCAAAAGTATCAAAGATATAGTCAAATAGAATCAAGAATCATAATAAATTGTCTGCAGAAAAGCCAAGGCACCTTGACTTGCAGTTGTAAGAATTTGACATAGTCAATGATTTCATCAAGCATTGAGGCTTTATCAGTCTGCATGAAATGGTGGAAGATTCAGTTTTAGCAAACACCAATTCTCTGATCGAGGTCTACATGGATGCTAAACCAAGATTTAATAACTGAGGAAATATATATATTTATATAAAAGAAATACCTTCTAAGAGTTTGGGATGAGCTACTGCAAGTTCCTCAGCCTATCTGTAAATCTCTCTTCGAAGCTGTATTTAGTTAAAGCGATATAATTCAGTGGAAAATCTAGATGTAATTTATATCACAACAGGAAAAAGACCACATACTCTTTCCGCAATGCTACGAGGATCAGTTGCCTGGCCGCGCCTTGCTCTCGTGCGCGGCTTCATAGCAGCTACACTGCAACCATTGGTAGTAGCATTGATTTGTAGAGACGATTGAGAACCAGAAACCTGATATCCAGTTAGTGTGACAACAGGAAGATTAGTAATGAATAAGCAAACAAGGAAAACATAAAGAAATAGAACAGAGAGCTCAGCAATACCATTCCAGTCGTCCTGCTTGATCCTGTTTCTCCACTAGGAAAAGGCGATGGATAGACATTATTCATCTTATTTTCATCCTGCGGTTTCTTAGTTACAATTAATCAACTTAAGCTAACATAATAGAGAGACTTTTTGTTTTTTTTTTAATGTTAGTTTACCTTTGGAGGTTGCAAAGTTTCAGCAGTCAAATTTATCTCTTCCTCGGAAGAAAAATAAGGGAAAATTGGACCCTGAGAACCTACATTATCCTGCAGCGAGCGTCAATTAGATATTATCAAAATCTACGTTAGTTAATATCAAACACTCAAGAAGTTCCAAATTCCAACGTACTGTAGGATCTAGAAGTCCAGTGGCAACACTCTCCAAACATGTTCCGTTCAAAATATCGCCTTCACATTCTGCACCTTGAAATCCAATGCCAAGTAAATTCTCTTGTTTCATAAAAGAAGAAACATTGGAGTGCCATGCATCAGAAACCGATAGGGCATCTGAAAGAGGTGGGGGAAAAGGAGGCAAATCCGTGAAGCAGTCTCTCTCGATGGAAGTAGAAATCGTCAGTGAATCAGGAGGCATTGCAGATTTGAACGTTGTGTTACAGTCGCCGACAGCAACCCCATTTACATGAGAACTTCTAATGCAAGTCCCATCATACCCATGCATATCGAAAACATGAGATGGAGGATTCTTTGTCTTCTTGGTCCGCATCGACTGAATCGCCCAGCAAACTATTAATTTGGGATACAAGTATCCCACCATCCCAAGGAAGCACTGAAGTATCAGACCATGATCGTTGTGATAGGAAGGAACTGATGAAGATATTCTCCGGCGATGGCACTGAAGGGGCGGTGGCGGAGGAACGTGTATGGCGTTGGCTGTGGAAGAGGAGGAGAACTGGAGAAGGGAGAAAACTAACGCCAGCTTGCTTATTAAAAATGATGAATACTTTTATTAAGAACACTCTTGTTTGTATTTATTTCAAAAACGGCCATAGCATTTTTATTAAAGTAAAAAAAAAAAAAGGCGATCGGGCAGTAGTAATCACAAAAACGGTTCAATGGAGATTAGGCAGTTGAGCGAGTCGTGTAAGAGCATCCATAGTGGGAGTTTTCACTGTGAGTTGGCAGGAGGAAAAAACCTTTCTCTCATAGTGGAGGGAGGTTTTTCCCTTTACACGAAGAAGTAACTCCGTGGCTACGGAGCCATTTCTTTGTGTTGTTATTTTTTTTTAATAATTGTAAAAAAAACAACGGTTAGAATTTTAATATATTCTTCATGTACTATGCCATTGAACAACGGCTATTTAGCCGTTGTTCAACGGTTAAATTTATTTTTTTAATTTAAATTTTTTTTATAAATACATGATCAATTTCATATTTTTTCATTCATCTCATTATTATCTTCGCTTTCGATTTCTTTCCTCAACTCTCTATATTTTTCAACCATAAAAATATCTTGATTTATTTCAAATGACTCAAAATCCAGATCGATCTATGCTCCATGAATTCTGGAGAAATGAATTGGCGAAAGATACGGAAGATATAGATGAACAAAGAATGCTCCAACTATATGAGCAGCGACAAACGGTATGTACGTCAAAGAGCTCAAAGTTCTTCCGGTAGAACACAGAGGAGAAGGTATCTGAATGGAGATCGTGAAGTTGGGCATGCTCGTCTTTTCAATGATTACTTTTCTGATGATCCGATATATCCTGATGACATATTTCGACGTCGATTTCGAATGTAAAAAGAGTTATTCCTTCGTATAGTTGATGCCGTGAAAAATCATTCCGAATATCTTCAATGGAAGGTCGATGCAGCAGGGTAAAAAGGTTTGTCACCACTTCAGAAATGCACAGCGGCTATTCGTCAATTGGCGTATGGAGTCTCTGCTGATCATTATGATGAATATCTACGAATTGCTGAAACAACTGTCATCCAATGTTTATTCAACTTTTATCAATGTGTAATTAAAGTGTTCGGGGTCTAATATTTAAGAAGACCTAATACTGCTAATATCCAACACTTGCTTGAAATGCATGAGCAGAGACATAGTTTCCCTGACATGTTTGGCAGTCTTGATTGTATGCATTGGCAATGAAAAAATTGCCCCGTCGCTTGGAAATGTCAGTTTACTTGAGGAGATCATGGCGTCCCAACAATTGTGCTCGAAGTCATTGCATCTTCGGACTTGTGGATATGACATGCCTTTTTTGGGATTGTAAGGTCACGTAATGATATCAATGTGCTTAACGAATCACCGTTATTCAACGACGTCTTATAAAGGAATGCACCCGAGGTTAATTTTACGATTAATAATACACAATATACAAAAGGATACTATCTGACCAATGAGATCTATCCAGAATGGGCTACTTTTGTTAAGAGTTTTCCATGTCCCTAGGATCCCAAGAGAAAAATATTTAAGAAACGACAGGAGGCCACGAGAAAGAATGTCGAGAGGGCATTTGGGGTGCTCCAATCACGATGGGCAATGATAAGAGGTCCAGGACGATTTTGGTACAAGGATAATTTGAAGGACATCATGTATACCTGTATTATTTTGCACAATATGATTATTGTGAATAAGGGATATGCAGTAGTCAATTAGTCGGACGATGAAGGAAATCCTCAATCACAAATATTTCAAGGCTCCACTCAAGAATTTCAAGCATACATCCGCAGAAATTACGAACTACGTGATAATCAACTACATCATCAACTTCGAGCCGACTTAGTTGAGTATATCTGAGTACGCTATAATTGTAATCAGTGGAAAAATAATTTATTAATTGCGATATATGTATTGTGATATTTATGTAATTTTTTAATTATGAAGGTTATTTTATGTTAGTAATTTATGAATTTAATTTTATTAAAATTTAATTATATAAAATGTAATATGAAGAAGAGATAATGAAATATATATAATGAAGAGTGTGGGACTCATGAAAAAGTTGTTGAGAGGTTTTTTTTATAGTGGAGAGGGGTGTGAGACTTTTAACTTTTGATGTGGCACAGATGTGACAACGAATGAGCTCTCAATGAGCTCTAATCATGATGGACGCCCTAAGTTTTAATAATCTAACATAGTTAAACTAATAAATAATTATGAGGATAATTAGTAATTATTAGGCTAATCCAGCTTGACCACGTACGTATCTCGTTTCTAACTCGTGAATAAAGTCATTGGTTGTTAGTAGTTAATTGGTGCCAATAGTATACATGCCATGTTCTTATTATCTTAAAGGAATTAACCGCGGTTACAAGTAGAGATGCCCATGTCATATTATGCTAAAGGGATTATTAACAGTGATTTGACTGTGGTAGGGCCTAGCCGCCTAGGAGAGAGACGAGGGCCTAACACAAATTGCAACGGGCCAAGTCAAGTACAACAGCGTCAGGCCAGCACATGCATCGTGTTGGTGGGTTCGGTGAGTGCTCAGCCTGGCCCACATCTAGTGAGGTTAATGACGAGCTCACTAATGCTGGGTTGGCCCGACCCGTTCCGTACGAAGCTCAAGGTTTAGTTCTGTTGATACTTTTACATCCAGATCTTGATCTAGTTACTTAAACAAGAAGCGTAATTTGTGTTATTTAGGTTTTATTTTCTCCCGTGTAGTAGTTGGACAACATGAATATTAATTTATATGTTTCCCCATTTCTCAACTTGTTGAGGTTCGCAGGCTATTCTATATAGAAATATGGAAATAAAGATTACTTAAGATTAGAATAGCCAAATCTTCATAAGCAGTGTCCTCTGGAATATTAATTTTTTTTTTAATCATAAACTCAAGTCGAATGATCTAATCGATTTCAGTTGGTTGGATTTCATTTCAGGACATGTAATGATAAGTCGGTCTCTAAAGTTCTGTATCTCATGTATCTATTGAGAAAGTAGATTGGTTAGATTATACATCTCATCCACCACCTAAAGTCCACTTCAGAGTGAAGTACGAATCGCTGGGTGAATATATTCATCTTTTGCCACCATAGTGAAGTATGATTCAGAAATATATCTAACACAATGGAGAAAAGAACAATGTCAATCCTATAAAATTTCTCCTTCCTAGATTAAGAAAGTAATATTATGACAGGTTAAACTTCAAATAAACGATATGCTATAGGAGTTTTCTATATCAGATCTGGTAGCCCATACGTACTTCCCTTTATATCCGTGGGACTAATATTAAAGGGCCGTTAAGATACTAGATCTATTTTTTTTTCTATATCAGATCTGGAACTTAAAAATTCCCTGAGTCTTATATTCTTAACCAGAACTAACACTAATGAAACAAATAATGAGATCAGTAACAATCTAGGCAGCGGGTCTATGCCCTCTTTAAAAAAAAATGGCTATGAGATTAGAGATAGAATTACAATGCCGCAACCATGAATAACAATGTTCAAACCTAGGGATTTCATCATGAACAATTTTACCGGTACTAACAAATCGAGAGATCAATGAATTCCATGAAAGAGATTGGAAGGCTTACCATCCTGGAGGCAGTGTGTGCTTTCCATTAAAATAAATTTATCCATTAATTTGTTTAAGCTGTGATTCGATTCTTAGATGACTTGAAAAATTAAGAAGTGTCTGGCCGCTGCACCATTGCACTCGGATAGTTGTAAGAAATTATTGCTTCATCGGAAGATCAAACTTATGTCAATCTTGATCTATATATTAACCCCAAACATCCATCGACTAGTTTAAAGATAGAGCAATTAACTAAAAGGATGGGGAGGAAGAGAGATGAAAATCATACCTTCCTTCTTCGATGGTGATCGGAGTTGCAAAAGAAAACGTAAAAAATCCTTGCTTGGCATGTAAAGCTCACTAGATGTGGATCAGAAATAAAAAATAATAATCATTCATTGTAGTAAAAGGTGATAATATTCACCTGGGACTTTTTTAGAACTGTCTCACATAATATGAAAGGAAGGTAAATCGTAAAGAATTTCAGCTAGTACAACGGCCTATTGTATAGTGGTCAGGTGACTAGCAAGGCATTGCGCACATGCTAGAGATCAACTTCGTGACCTATTACAGTAACATCACATGCAAGTATCAACTGCGTCAACTCATGAGAACAAAAAAAAAGTAATGTAGAACATGATAACATTCATGCCAAGCGCCCCTCATCCGCTACCCTACGGTGAAATGAAGAAAAGTATATTAGATACTGAATGATCCCCTAAATAAGAGGGTTATTTATTATAATCATCATAGCAAAAGACGACTACACTTATCCCAGCGGCTATTTATCGTAATTGTGGCTCAAAGACAGACAGAAAGAGAGAGAGAGGAGGATGACAAAGAATAGAAATAGACACCGATGGAATATTTGTTCTCGATAATTCTCCTACATTATTTCCATGTCCCATGCAAAAAATTGTTTCAAGTTATTCTATATCTCAGAGAAAATTTATTCAGTAATATGATCGTCCCTGATAAAAAAATTATAAACTAATTTAGCAAAGTTATAACTACATAATCAAGTGTTGTTGTATATACTAATTTAGCAAAGACCAAGTAATGATATATATGATGTATATATTAGATTTTCATAATTTATCAGTAGTTGTGACACAATTCAATTGATATAGACCTAGGGTTTGTAATTTTCCATAATTTCAAACACTAGAAAGGGTTGAGCAAGAGAAATAGTATATATGGTATAAAAGTAAGTTTTAAACAAAAATCACGCAAGACCTGATATGATCTCACATCAGACTCATGTTAAATCTGATATGGGATAATATCAGGTCCATGTTAGGCCTGATATGGGATAATATCAGGCTCATGTTAGGCCTGATATGGACCTGATATCATCCCATATCAGCTTTCATTGGAGCATAAATTCTGATAGCGTTGGACCATCACTCAGAACCCTGAATAAGCAAAAGATAGCACAATTTACCTCCTTACAACACCAGAAAGTAACAACACATTCATTGGGTGTAATCAAACAAGTTGAAGTCCTTAAAGTGAGTTTTGATCTAAGCATATTTATGTGGCAAAAGGCGAAATCGCTCGCCCCCAGCGCCCCCGCCGCACCCGACCCAAGGTCATCACGAGGGAGGTAAATCACAGCATCCTGAGCGAGCATGTGGCAGGTAGGGTGAGTTGCACAGGGACGGGGGATTTATGCCCCGACTACTCTGAGTTTCGATCCCACGACCTCATGTGGCAAGCATCCTACCACATACCAACTCAGATGACCTGTGGGATCTAATCTAAACATATTTATGGACCTAGAGTAATTAGATTTATGTAAACTCTCAATCACTATGAAGAGTTAAACGAGAAGAAGGTCCAACATCCTCATACCTACCATATCAACCTAATAAAGTGTTTAAACAATATGATATCAAACCAAATTTTTGATCAACTAATAAAGTGGACCTTGTATGATTGTATATTAGGCCCAACATCCTCATACCTACCATATCAACCTAATATGCATGAGCAAGGTCTAGCTAAAATCTAACATCACAATGGAGCACCTTGCATGTGTTGTTGAATATTTATTCTTCATACATCGAATGAAACAATAAACACGATTTTTTTTCATCACCCTTTGCTATCAAACTGTAATATTTTTTTTTTCATGACAATCTTACAATAGTAAATTTATACATACATCGATAAATCTTTAACTATCTTCGTCTACTAATTTTCCTCTTGCTACAAATTTATTCTTCAACGCTGTAATTCTTAACTGTTGTTATCCTATAACTCTTCTCTTAAAACTCTTATTTTACAATGCCGCCAAACATTAGGAGAAGGGCAAGCGGAAAAGGTGAGAAGACATGCATCCAAATCACAAAATAATTTTTAATTAAAAATGTAACTTAGATGTTTGAAAAATGATAATTGACAAGAGAAGATTAACAGAAAAGGTAAAAAAAGAACATTTTTTGTTGGGCGTCATTTAATATAAATAAATCTATGATGCATCTTTTGATAAATATATAATTCTACCTACGCCTTGCGATAACTTGCCTTACTCAATACGTAATAAAATTGTTAGTCTCAATAAATGATTGATTTAGTAATTAACCAAAAGAAACTTGAGAATCCAATTTCATAATTTAGTAATGCAATGCCAAAACTATAAATTATACAACCGAACATGGAATTTTGAACAAACTACCACAACCCGATACAAAAGAATTACAATTCATAAATGTATAACATTAAACAAAATTATGGAACATCAACTCAATTCTTATCACTCGAATCAATGAACCGCATTACCTCTTCCCAACCTTCTTTTGTTTAGTTTTGAACGACGGTGCTCTGTTCAAAGAGAGTGCAGCAGATACGTTCTTCCCTTCGAGCTTCTTTGTAACTTTCATTATCCTCACCATACCCTTCCGGGCGATAGCCCTCCTCTCCTTCCTCCGATTTAGCAGATTTCTATCAAGCGGCCAATATGCATAGGGTTCCAGCTTATCCTTCTTCTTGAAATCACCACCAGCCTTTTTGCTGGTATACTCATTGCCAGTGTAGGCCCAACCAGAATCTGAAGTCTTCTGTCGCTTTTTCTGAGATTTTGATGACGATGCTGGCAAAGAGCGAGCATCTGTGCGGCTTCTTGTAGCTGCCTCATCATTTGAGACAACTCTATCCTTTTTAGGTTTGTAACCATCTTCATGGATGATAAGGCGACCATCAGCATCAAATTCTGGCATTTCAATGGAGGATTGTTTTCTTTTGAGTTGATTTGAGGATCGTAGTGCTGATCTTGTCTTTTCGCAATCTAGAAGATCGAGTGGATCACCATCCGACTGATCGAGCAAATCTTCTGGCAGGCTCTTAACTGTTGAGCGTTTTCGGCTTGACCTATAAACAGAAAAAAAAAAAAAAAAAACACCATAATACATTTCTATAGAACAAGAACCTTTTTATTAAAAAAAAATGGTTTTGAAAAGAAGGAAATTTAGTGTAGTAGGGTTCATATGAATACTCATGTTATTCCATCACAAACTGTCGTTTCCACACATCAATATAAAATAAGGTTTCAAAACGCATACTGGGAATATTCAATTGGCCCACTATATAATGCCCCATGAGTTAGTATTAAAATATTTTTTCAAAATATTTGTATTGTTATCTTAAATATTTATTACTTACACAACCATGATAAAAATTTTTTTGCTAATAATGAGTTCAATTCAAATAACAGAACTGGCCGCAATACCTTACAGACGAAATGCCTGTGCCAGGACGAGAAGCTTTTGTCTGCCGACCAATTGTTTTTGTCATTGCTTGTTCACCAGCATGGTCATCCGAATCTTCATCTCCAAAATCAGAAAAGATACGAGTATGATTCCATTTACTGTGTCTGAGAAGTATTAAAAAAAATTAAAAAAGATGACATAAAAATCAACAAGAGCTATCAAGATACTGAGATCATTTTCTCTTATGGGAGGTAATAATATGTTACCTCGACATGGTTGTTCTGGATACAAGAGATTCATCATCAGCTTCAGAATTGGATTTCCGCTCCTTTCTCTCTTTAATCTACAAGAGATAATAAGACCAGGAACATGACAGTTTGAATTTTGAAAATCAACTCAATGAAAATATCAAGTTACCTTCCGAATGTTTGTTAGTAGTTTCATGTGTTCTTCAGGTATAACTGCTTTCACAGCATCAAAGCCACATTTTTTCACAAGCATTTCAATCAGTAATTTAACCTGATAAGAAACGAGGACAGTTTTGATTTATGTCTAACATACCTCACCTTGAAGTGAGTAATACAAAAAGGACACATTGATATAACTTTTGAACAATTTTTTTTAAAAAAAAATTGATAGGTAAATCACAATATTTCTGGAAGTCCAACCAAATAGCGGAATAACCTATCAGTTCTGCTGTGACGGACCTTAAGGCATTTCGCTTATTGTACTTGTTCAAGCAATATACTTAAATCAACCAACAACACCCTTTTGTTGGTCAACATGCTTGAAGGTGTAGCCCACCATTGGACTCATGCAGACAATTTAGGGATGATGATTTTGAGACTTGGATCTTAATAGGGACACCAAACTTTCGTAAATGGTGAGTTGCAGACTCTAGTAAAGAGCCTTTGTAGGCTCAACTCTCAAGTAGGTGAACAATTATCAATTGGAGCTTTAAAGATTTTGGGTAGATGGTTGTGCCTGAAAAATCAATATATTAGTTCTCTAACTTAGTGAATCAATATATATTTTGCATCGAACTTCATCATAAGAATAGTGAGGTGCTGGAAGGCCTACAAGCATGATGGTGTAAGTTTAGGTGGGAAGACAACCCAACTTAGTCATAAATGGTAAGTGGTGAGCTAATAAAGAAGTTATATAAGCTTAGATCAGTGTACTATTATTCATTTGGCTATTTTAGGCTAATGGTTGAGTCTGACAAGATAATGAGCAATTTTCAACTATGCAGGTTTGGAAACAAACTACCGAATTAATTAGCTTTTCTATCGCAACCAGTCATCCTGTAACAGTAAATGCTGACTAAAATGAGGCGTCACGCTGCAATATTGATCAAGGTTTAACAAGTATGTTGGCTTCGGTAAACATATTGTTGTTATTTTAACAATTGAGAAATTACAAGAAGGGGTGCTCTTGCATTCAAAAAATGAAATGATTTGCCTGGAGAGCATCCCCGCAAAACAAAGTGAAGAATACCTTAGCCTTGAAATGATTCTTGGTGTCATCGCGCCATTTCAGAAGCCCATCAACCATTGTCTTTAAGTGCATATGCAAGCCATCGGCTTTAGATTTTGCCACCAATACCTTGACAAAACCTAAATTTGCCTGCCACATGTAATATTCAGCTTGAATAAAAAAAACCCTGTTATGATCAATCATAAAGAGAAAGGGAGGTGAGTCAAGGTACTTTGACAATCTCACGGTTCTTCCTTTGCAGGAGAAGAAATGTGGAGGGAAGCAAGTTGAAAGCTACAACAACAAGGTCTTGAAATTCATATGCCAAACGAGCTAACCCTTTTATTGCAGCACTGATCATTTGTGGTGTTTCACCAGCAAGACCACCAGCAATCTGAATGCAAGACGAGGATATCAGAATTAAATAAATACTGGAAAACAATTCAGTATCTTAAATCTTGAGCTGTCTCTCCACCATACTGGATAGATTTATTGTCTCATGCCCACATTAAGACACAAAGTCTAAACATTGTCAACGCATCACAGATGCAAAAGTTTGCATCATGAGTGATAGTGTCAAGGCCAGCTATGCTAGATAGCATGGAGGAGGTTTGGCCTGCTATTCTGTGCCAGGTGTTCACTAAAGTTGACACGAATGCCGAATTTCTGACACTGATACTTTAAACACTAGCTATGAAAGAAGGAATGCAGTTGACAAGAATAGGACTTTTAGTTACCAAGTTAAAAAATTGTAAGAGGTTTTCTTGTCTTCCCCCCTTTTCCTCGTCTACACATACATGGCCTATTTCAACAAGCAAGTCATAAGCCTTGTTTCTTGTCTTTTTATTTGCCTGCAGGAAGGAGACAAATAAGATGTCTATATGTTTATCTGTTGTGCGAACAAACTCTTTAAATATTAGAAAGAATAAACAGAAAAATCTTCAAACAAGAGAAATAAAAACAGCAAGAAAAAAAGTGTTTCTGAAAGCACACTATTTAACTGATTAAACTTTTCAAACATTAGAAAGAATGAACAGAAAAATCATTTTAAGATACAGCACTAAAGTAGCAAAAGTATTGGATTACATCTTCAAAGCCAAAAAGAAAGCAGGCATAAATTCATATTCTTGAAAGCATGAGATGTAGGAAATCACGAAATACTGCTCAAACAAAATGAGTTTATGCTCAATGCGCCGACGAGTCACAAGGATTAGGTAGTATGAGTGCATGACCATTGGCCACTGAGTTGGTATTCATTTAACCTAACAAAGGGATGTAAACAATTATGGTGAATGATAATTCTATTAGTCTAGGCTAAAGCCTTGCTATATTTAGAGAATTATAAGTGATTAAAAAGCAAGTGCATCACAGTGAGGTTAGAAACTTGCGTAAGAATATCAAAAGATGTTGTGCGCCTAGTAAAAGATGACAACAGTCAATCACAGAACAAGGAAAACATAATGAAGCAACAGCATCAGGAAATACAAAATCATATCAGAATATGTAATTTAATATGATCCAAACAGAGAAATATTACAGGCATACAGAATCCTATCAACATTACTACAATGAGGTTACCATATCATTAAATGCTATGGTCATACCTGTATTGAATCGCTAATTATTTATGAACCCTATTACAAGATCCTCATGGAGAAAAACGAATGACAAAAGCAATCAACCATAGTTAATTAGAGAAGAAAAAAAGTCAAGATGCAAAATTAATGTATCTCATAATGACAGATTGTATGTTAGAATTATCCAAATGATATTAAATACAATCTTAATCTCCTATCAGTCTATTCACTCATCCAATTCTAAAGTATATCTTTCATTTCTACTTAGCTTCTTTAATTAGAATACACAATAAAAGAGGATCTATTTTGCACATGTAACCCTTTACCAGGAAAACTAATAACATACCTCTTTCAACGAAAGCATTATTTCAGTGAGAAAAGAGCTAATTAGGTCCCTCCTCTTATGATCAAATAAATCCTGTAAACAAATAACATTCTATCATGAAAAGGATCTTTCAACAAATAATCTAAATAAAACTAACAACAGCATGAACGAGATTTGTCTCATTTGGCTATCTCATGAAACTTATATATCTATGTGGTTGATCCAGTTAACAAATGGGCTGAGTCTAATCGGCAACCTCGGGAGAGAGAGTGAGAAGAATCACCAATATAAAAATTGTCGTCTTATTAATTGCAAGAATAAATCAATTGAAACTAGATTGTTCCCACATGAACAAATGCAGTGGTATTTTACATAACTTGGTTCCTTTCCTATAAGACAGAAACAACAAGGGCTCTTTTTGTAGGCTTTACAACCAGATCTTCTAAGAGACTGTAAAATAGATTAGGTTAACTTGGTGCAGAATCAACTAGGTTTGCATGAGAAGGTTGAAGTTTAAAAAAAAAAGTACATAAATGTTGTAAGTTTAAAATTGGACAACAACTTGTCTATTGAAGGAGATTATATATTAAAAAAATATTATTTTTATCATACTGTTCTAGTGAAAAATATTTAGCCTAGAATTGTAACCATCACCAACCTTTGATATATGGACAATCAAAATATACAAGCAATCAAGTCTATGGCGTTTAGCTGCAAAGTGACAGCAAGGCAGTGAAACAATCATCAACTGTAGCACTTCATCCAAATTATCTGAAAGAATGTGATAACGTTCCTGAACATTGAGCAGATTGATATCAATAAATGACAAGATTTTTTGAAGTCCAACAAGCATAAAGTTTAGGAAAATGCCATTGTACCTTCAGTATAACTGAGAGAATTTTATATGCTTTTTTCTGTAGAATCCCTTCTTCATCCTATGATAAACAAGAATTTACTTAAATCACATAGTTTTGAGAGAAACTTGGAAATGGTGATTAACAAGACTGTGTGGTACCTGGAAAGCAGGCTCAATAGCCTTGAGCAACGAGTAAATCTCTGTATCATCCAGTCCAGGCAGAAGTGAAGATGCCAAGTCCAATAGGAGGGCCCTGGAGTCACTAGTGTTATGAGTTCATTTGATGCAAAAGCTGACATATTGGAGTATGCATAGAGAAAAACAAATACTGCAAAAAAAAGTAATAGCAACAGCAGAGCAGGGATTCCTACCTTGCATGGCATAGTGATGCTTCATTTGATAAATTATCTAGAGTTTCATCAGAATTATGTAACTGTTTTGCTTTAATAGCTTCCTGAGTAACCTTCAACAGTTGCTGACTAATAGCATTGAATAAGTTCTTCACGATCCTTTTGTCTGATATGGATGCAAGATCATGGATGGTATCCTTCAAAATGAAAGAAAAAAATGTCATCTCTCCATTCAATGGTAGCAAAACAAGCAAGACAACACAATTCAAAAAAAAAAAAACACCCATATGGTATACAATTGTTATGTGTGTACATTTTTGAAACCAAGTCAACTTGTTTACTTTTCTACACTAATGTAAATGCCTAGTAGATATATATGAACAGAATGAGAAAAATCAACAAGATTAGTCACAAAAAAAATACTCTGCTCTAGTTTCCTCTTGCTTCCAAGAAGATATGGAAGCTCTTCTCGAGACCTTGTAGTATCCCCTATTCCAACATATGGTGAGTCTTAGATGCAGTCACTCATATCACACAAATAATTTCATTTTAAAGTTTCCTCACCCATAAGTAGAATAAGTTGGAGGGCATAAGGATTATTTTACTATGCATTGTTACACATACACCTATATACCACATGAATATCAACAGCCACAAACATTTGGAGCAATGTGAGGACGTGAAAAATCAATAATGACATGAATCATGGAAAGAATTGTGAAGAATTATCTGAGTATTGACATGTTAAATGATAACATTTTGACTGGTTTGACGATACTAATGAACACTAACAAAAATATTAAATATTTAGAAACCCAAAATTTAACATAGTTTTGTTGACAAAAAGATGAAAACCTGCAAGCAGCCACCGATATCCTTGGGAGATTTCAAAAACATCTCTGATAAAACTGAAAAAAACTCTGAAGCATATGATTTTATTGCCTTCAGATTTTCTTCTGCTTGTTGTTTATTATACTTATAGCGATTCTCTTCTGCTCTAATGTGGCTTACTTCAGCATCAGGTTCAGAGGTTGTACTTGAAATTATGTCATTGTTCTGACGAATCAAAGTCTACAAAAAATAATAATAAATATATATATATATATAACAACAAATTGGAGCAAGTGAGATGAAGCACAACGGTTTATCTTGGGGAAAGGCCAGGGGTGTGAAAATCAACTTAGTAAAATTTCTACCTGAAGGCTGCAACATATTATTCCACGCAACTCAGGTTCTTCAAGGAGTGCATTGCACAAATCCTTCTGAATAGCTTTAAAACCTTTGTTAACGTCAACAGGATAGTTGCAAAAGGCTGGTAGCAAGGACCATAATGCGTATATAAGACCTTCTGCATTTCTTGCTGAAAAGACCCTTCCCTCCTTCTCAAGCTTTTTCAAAAAATGACTTAATTAAATTATGTGAAAAATAATAATGAACTAAAAGAACATTGAGGTGTTTCTTTTTTCTAATTTAGCAAAAGGTAGCACATACCTCAAGGGATTTTTGCTTCAAACGTTTAACGATACCCAATATGTATTCTGAGAAAAAGATCAGGCTTGATCCAACCACATGTTGCTTCAATATTGGAAATAGCCAAACATTGGCGTCTGAGGCAACTTCCACGTCCAAGTTAAGAGGCACAATGGTAAGAAATTTTTCAGGCCCCATGGCCCTAATAGCTGATCCAAGACACTCATGAAGCTGTAAGTTGACAAAGAATTTACTGACTGATAAAGTAGGGAGAATATTTGTATCGCCAAAGGGTAAACAAGGAATACATTGCAATTGAAACAGCATGTAGACAAGGAAAATATTGCTATAGTAAAAGTTAATCATTAGCAAGGTTCAACCATGAATGATAAACCAAGACAACCCCTCAAAGAATTGTAAACTCTATAAACATTATATTTTACATTCTTAATATTGATGGTTTCAAAAGCATATGCAAGTGACATGTAGTCAACTCAACACAATGCACATATACATTATATCTTGGCATGTGAGGAGGCATATGCAGTCAACATTTCAATATTTAAAAAACATTTATATTGATAACTAAACAGAAACACATTCAAATATAATTATTTAAAAACGAACACCTGCTTTCTAAAAGAGAAGTCCTCATCTGATAAATTTTGCATATCTGCAAGGCTTTTAACAGCTCCAACCATTAGATAGTAAGATGATTCTCCTGAAAATATCCCAATACATGAAAATAATAATTAGGCGACAAATGAGCAAAAGAAAATTAGATTTCGAGAGAGAATGCAACAGTATTGCTGCTTACACCTTCAATATTGCAAGTTTCAGTGACAGAAATCATGATGGACCATAAAGCAGAATAAGGACAAATAATAACAAATACGATGTCAACAGAGTCAGAAGAATATGGTTAATAATCACACAAAATATGAACCAATCACCATATACAGACTGAGCATTTCACATTGATTCTTGGAGATAGTGGAAATATAAAGACCTCACGCACAATCTTTTTTCTGTAGCATAAATAACTTTGACTACCTTAAAAATTATTGTTTTTAAAAGAACATTCTAAATTGGTATTAGATAGTACATGTGAGGCCAGCAATTAGTCTCGGGCAAAGTATTTCAACAAGAGTTTATTCTATTAGTTTTGTATATATTCCATAACTATGTTCCATGCTTCATCTCTCACAAACATAATTACAGATCAGTATGTTAAAGTTTTCATTATTTGTCAAACATAAATGGCACTAATTGAAGGTTAGGTTGCTTAAGATGACAAGCAGAAAATTTTACCTAGTTGACTGAATGTTGTCGAGAGAATCTGAAATGAAATGTCGCAAATAGCATCATAACGGTATCCAAGAAAACCTTCTATAGTAGCACATAGTTTCTCAATGATAGTAGGTCCAGATTTCCTAGACCCTCCATCAGTATTTTTTATCTGATCGGTACCTTGCTTGCACAGGTTTTCATCAATGCAAGCACATAATAAACCCTTCAAGGCCTCCATAGCAGCAAATATAGCTTCCTCGTGATCGCTGGCTAAAATATCTATCATGCAGTGAAATTCATTAACTTTCAATAGCGTTTATTCAAAATAAATACTACAGATTAGTAAAGTAACTGCATACCTCCAAGAGAATTGAATATAATAGGAAGTTTCACAATGCAGATCTCCTTGTTTAGATCATAAACTTTTCTTGTACCAAAGTGTAATAAACGTGCTGTTGATGCCATATAATCTGCAGACTTTTCTTCAGGAACAGTCAGGGCTAGTGAGCACAATAAATCTTGTAGCAATTCTGGAGAAACCCTAGCAGTTGGACTGCTGCAATGGGCATAAAGAACCTCCATTATGCATCTTGTTACAATCGGCTGCTGCAGCTCCAAAAGTTTTTTGCAGTATTTCAAAATGGTATTTGTGTACTTCATTGCCATAAGGGGAAGGCAGACCTTCAAAGCATTTAAGATATACAGGACCAGCATAGCACCTTTAGGGCCCTCTGAAGGAGCTGAATCCTCATAAGATCCACCAGCAAGTAGTAGATATCTCTCAAAGTTGGAGGTTATAACCTCACTTGCTATAAGTAAAACAGGATGATGCTGGAAATTTCTCAGCACATCACTCATGCATGTATGGCACTCCTTTCTTACCTACAACACATCATATTTTCTATAAATCAAGCTAAGGATAAAATTACAAAAATGATAACAAATTTTAGAATGTACAAGACAAAGGATATTTCAACACCATTTACTTAGATATATTTACTTCCTCATGTCATTTAACAGCACCTATAAAATATTTTCAGTTTATTGTTAACACACAAAAAAAAACAATACATGACAATCAGCATCAAGTTGGGAGATTTTTTTTGTTTAAGCATGAGTTGGTAACAAGTATAAATCAATAAGATTCCAAAATCAACTAAGCTGAAGAAATTGCAAGAACAAGATCAATGGAATCATATATTACGTCAGGTCCTTGAAAGGAAAAAAGATCTAATTCTAGTAATAGTCAGTTTGTCGGATAAATGTATCAGCTCAGTGACAGTAATATAGTTAACAGATATTGAGCTAGAAAAATACAAAACTTTAATATACTTTTCTGTAGAGAATTTGAGCTTAACAAAGTACCTTCTGGTGTTGATCCGTCATAAAACCTATAAGAGAATCGTAAAGAGGTGACAAGTCCGACCAATTCGCCTTATCTCCAACTGCGAGTAAATAAGAAGCACAACGCAGCCCAGATTTGACGCCGGCAGGCTGTAGTGAATCAAACCCTAGCACCCTAATCAAAGTTTCAGACACCTCCTTCCATCTACTCCTGACGACGGGACGAGGAACCTTGGGGAACGCGATGGCGAGGAAGGATAGCAGGGAAGCGGTGGCAGGGTCGGAGCCAGAGGCGGGGTGGCGGGAAAGCCGATCAAGGGAGGATACGGTGGCGCCGAAGTAGGCAACGGGAGTGTGCGGGATGCCCTGGTCCTTGAGTGCCTGAGCCATGGCGCCGACCGTGGCGCAAAGGTGCTGGCGGTCGTCGTTGGAAGAGGATTGGAAGCGGGACAGTACGCCGACAGCAAGGTCGTCCCCGTCCAAGGCGGCGGTCTCATTGTCACCGGAAAGGAAAACAACATCGGACTCCATCGCCTCCGGTTCCATCTCAGCTTAGGTTTTTTAGGGTTTTGAGATATTTATATATAGAACCGGAAAGCCAAAGCCAACCGGACCGAGAAGTAGAACAATGAAATCTACATTAAGATAAAATATTTCTTTCAAAATTTATTTAAATAAAATAAATGGTTTTCTGATTAATTTTCATTAAAAAAACTTTTAAAATTGATTTCTATAGCATTCAGGATTTTAGGTATTCGCTTAAAGAATTGATATCTTATTATCTTACTATTTTATAAAAAAAACTTATCCCTTTTACTAATTAATGTTGGTAAAGTTTAAAATAAATTTATATTAATATTCTTTTTCCTATTCACATCAAAAATATTTTTAATTTTTATTAATAATTTCTCTAAACATATGTGATCTATAATTCGACACTCATATATTAATAGAAATTTTTCTTATTAATCAAGACAAAATTTACAGTTTTTCTTTAGTCTCACATTTTAGAATTGGCAAGACTGAGAGTATAAAAGATTCTATAAATATCTTGAGCCGATAATGTTAGAAAACTTATTTTTCTCAATTTTTTAGTTAAGCTCAAGTATGATATTAAATTAATTTTATCTGATGCCCCTTACCTAATTTATGGATAGTCTTTTGGCTAAGATTAAATGTAATATTTATTCTTATCAATTTAATATCTGATATAAAAAATTAAATTAATTTTTATAAAGGAGAGTTCGTTATCCACACGTGTTCATGTATTATATTACACACACAACTAGGGGCGGAGCCATATATAATTTTAGTGGACAGTTGCCCCCATCTCATTGAAAAAAATTATAAAATAATTTATTTTTCAATCACATATTGTTTAATGATAGGTGAGAACATGTGGAGTAATCCAACACCAATTGCAAGTATTAATTAACTTATCTTATTCAAAAATTTTATCCAAAATTTTAGATAAGGTAGTTCTATCCATTTACTAAATTATGCATTTATTATGAACAATACCTTTATAAATTTAGAAAATGAACTTCATTTCCTAAACATTATAAAGGAGAGAGAATAAATAGTGAAGCTGGTGTATTAAAAAATAAATATCTAAATTTAATAAATTAATTTTTTTTATTTTAAATTATGTATTTTAGATAGGGAAGCTAATATATATACTTTAACAAACTGAAAAAAAAATAAAAAAAATCAATTCAAACTTATTTTATTTGAAGTTTTAAAAATATCCCAAAATATTTGTCAAAGCTCTAATATCATTCTTTTGTTGCTCAGTATTATTTATTAATCATTTATTCTAAAATATATTCGTCATTGAAATATGATCTAGGGAATAAACTAATTTATATTTTATATTGTTCATGATATTTGCTATAAAATTTAAATAATTTTTTATTATAAAATGTTTCTTAAAAAGGAAAATATAATGATATTCAAAAAAAATATCTATAACACAAAATTATATTTTAATTCATTTATCTACGTTAACCTTACTAAAATCTTAATGGTAGATTCCAAAAAATTAATTAGAGATTAAGGAAGGAGTATTTATAGACGTTAAAAAAAAAGGACTCAAGAGGAGAAAATAGAAAAGAGAGCTTAAATGAACCACAAGTTTTAGCGTTCGAAATCTATCTATCTGTGGTTTGGATAAAAGTGAAAGAATTAGAAGAAGATGAAGAAATTGAGGGAGAAAAGAAAAATAAGATCGAAACTGAATAATTACGAAGAATGGTGGAGAAAGGCAATGGGCATCCAACACAAATGGAAGTGGCTCCAGGGTTTCCATTGGTGGCCGTGGCCATTGACAAAAACAAGGGAAGTCAGAGTGCATTGCAATGGGCAGTGAACAACCTCATTTTCAATGGATAAATCTTGCTAATGTAGAATTTTAATTGAATTCGTTTCGAAGCAGTCTGTTTCACTCACTCTTCTTCGCTCACTGCGTGTGTGCTGCCTTCTTTGTCTTTTCCGAGAGTTTAGTTTTCCTTGTCCTGAGGTTGTGTTCCACGATTGAGATTGAGTCCGAGTGCGACGTTCGTCTTGGAGTACACCTACGGACGATGTAAGTGGTTGTCGGATCTTGGGAGAATATTGCCGGAGCCTCTGCACCGTCGGCGTCAATATATTCTTTAAAGATAGTCGGCACGCCGACACTCCAACCGAAAAAGATAACAATTTGTGGACCTTACTCTTTTATTTACATGTTTATTACATATTTATTATTTTGATACAAATATATTACTGTATGTGTTAGTGTTCTCCTACAACAACATGAAACTATTCAGTTTACCAGTTTGGGCGATCGTCGTCAACAACTTCACTTTTCACTATGCATTCTACGTGCTCATGAACTGGTTGCGACGGCTGATGTACTTTGAATTTGGCCTTCAGCTCAGTCTTCAGGACATGGAATCTTCTAAGATGATGCCTCAGAAGATCTGGTATCAAAAGCGTGTCAGCACACAGTAGTACAAGAGAGGGGAAATGCATGCGACACCAAAGCACAAGAGCATTGCACTATCTATTACAACAATATCATATCTTACGCTTAGATTTCTCTTAAGAAAACAAAGACAAAGATTGTTGGAGATTACAATATAGCACCAGAAATTTTATATTTTTTCACCATTTTCTAGGCATGTAGTAGAAGATCACAATATAACATAGATATAAGTATATAACCTAGCTGAGAAACTTTCCTGCGAATGACTAGGAAGATTCAACTTCCATCTAATCAGTAGTTGCCAAAACCTGTGTAATTATTTCGGTAGCGCACACCATACTGCTCGTAAATGGGATCACCGTAGTTTAGTGCCTTAATCTCCACCATCTGCCGCTTGCTATCCAACTCCTGAACCGCTCCAAAAATGATCTCGTTTGTTGTTTCACAGCTCTGCTTGTAATATGTTTGCGGGCCAGATGAGTATTGCCTGTGTCGTTGGAGATTTTGTCGTTGATAAACTTGTTGCTGCTGTGGTTGATGTGGTTCAGCATGCCATCCTGCTGGATAAGGCGAAGTGTGTCGAATGTGTTGGATTTTTTCTGGCTCTTTCGACGTGAAAGCGTAATTCGCTAGCGTAGTTGGAGTTCTTGTCTCTAATGGCGGTGGTATCTCATCCTCTGGAAGGACAAAACTGTCTGCCGTGGGCCAACTGCTAGATCTCTGCTGTTGCTGCTGAAAATGTGCAGTTTTTGATCTCCTTCTGAATACTCGGGATACAAGCTTTCCAAAGGCAGTGAAGAGGCCTTCTTCATCTGCATTCTCCACTTCATCTCTGGTAGGAATAAGTGGTGGTCTTATTGATTGTCTGGTTGGTTTCTGGTATGGAGGCATGGTTGTTCCTTTCATAGCAGTTTGAGGATCCTGGTAAAAAAATCATTCTATTTTCAGTAAAACTGTGGTTTTAAGAACATATGAAAGACAAGTGCTGGTTGCTTGCAATAACAATTCGACTTTAATTTTTTTTTTTTCTTCCTAAGGATCTGTTTGTTCCGTGGCAAATAGGTATTTTCAGGTATAAAAAATTTTCCGAAGTAAACTTTTTTCAGGAAAAGTCAATTATTTTCCCTTGTTTGACTGTGAACAAAGGAAAATATTTCCCCTTCCATTTCTTTCTCACGTGATCGAGCTCTACCAAATCAAGCTCGGCCAAAATCCCTGCCTGGTTTGCCTATCAAGTTCTATCTAAATCTGTGCCTGCTCCAACTCAAGCTTCATCACAATTACTGTAGTCCACCAGATTGAGTAGGTGGTCAGCTTGATTACTGCCTATTCAGGCACGCAGGAAGGGAGCTCACAAGATGCTGCAAGGAGCTTTGCTTTGAGGGAGCTCCTAAGATTGAACACAAAGGTAACTCCACCTCAGGACAACGCCACTAGTTGACAGTGGACTGAACCAGGGAATAGCAGAAGTTGCCAAATACAAAGGACTGTTGGAGGAAGCAGAGAAGGGGGTGCAGGGTTGCTAGAAGGGAATTTATTTTACTATTGGCCAGTTAGAATTTTCCATTTGCCATGTTTCTAATCTGCCAATCACTTTCCATGGAACCAACTCTAATATGCCCCTATGCCCCCCATCGACTGAATTTAAAATGTTTATCAATAAAGGAATCAAATTATGTAAACTTTGGAGGGATATAATCAAGGAAAACAAATTTCTAATTTTGACTACTTAAACCACTTGAGGGATAGTTACCATCTCGATCAAAAACATAATGAATAATGCTCCTTAAATAAACATAGCAAAGTAGGATATCGATTAATTACTCACATTTTCGGAAGAGACCATTCCTCCCACCCGCCTTTGGAGTAAAGCAAGCATGTAACCAGAGAAAACAGCAGCAAATAGAACAGCGATTCCTATGTTGGTAAAAAAAAATTAGAACATTTCATAAATCCCGATCAACGTACATGCCAAGATACAAGAAATCAAATTTTAATGCAATAGACTTCAATCATTAGTATTGTTCTATACTAATGAGGTGACAACTAGTAAAATAAGCGAAACTACCGAGCGGAAAACCAGTGTCATATTGGTGAGCACAATCGTCAATGTTGAGTTGAATTTCTCTGATTGCTTGATTTCCTCGGTCGACAACTAAGAGAGAGCAGCTACTAGCAATATAAACAACTTCAAAATCTGTAGAGAACTTTGCCCCTTCGCTGGGACCATCAGAATGCCCAGTTTTACTCCACTTTCCTCCGGCAATGGTTGTAACCCCTACACAGATTGAACCACAAAATAAGGTAGGATATTTGGAATACTAACTCTCTTCAAAGCATGCTGAAACAAAGTTAACTCTGAAAATTTCACAGATCTAGGCCCCTTAAAATTGAAAGATAAATAGCAATAGCTTAAATGCCTAGAGCAATATACAAGCACATTCAGGATCAAATGTATCTTAGCAACTATAACATCATAAAGCATAGTTTTTTTTTCAATATTTACTCAATAGCAAATTAACTCCCAACTTGAGTGTCAGTTGTAATAATTTCCAACTACGTAGCGTCATTTGGATTCGTGAAACCAATTCCTATTACTTTGCCCATAAATTCATGCAACTGTTAGAACAAAAAGGGACCTTGTCTTGAATTTAAACTGCCTGACCTATCTAAAGTTAAATTTTGGATAGATTTTTTACCAAGAAATTCTGCAATTAGCTTTCAGCATTCTATTCCTAACCATAAGGCCTACATACATAATGTTTACCACGCTTCGTGAATTCTATCTTACCCATGTCACTGATTTTCCTGATTGCCATGTTTGATGCGTCTGCAACATATATATTCCCCCTTTCATCAACTGTAAATCCTTTAGGATGGTTCAGTCTTGCTTCCCTCAGACCTCCATCCACATGACCCCCAAGGCCTTCAAGAGAACCAGCAATAAGCTTAGGTCTGCTATCTGCAGTAGTCAAAAGTGCACAAGTACGATCAGCTAAGAAGTTTTATATAGTGGTTTCATCACAAAAACATACAGAAACTCTTTAAGCACTTTAGGATGGAAATCAAACATTATTCTGATACCTTAGCATTATAAATCATTTTTTGTTAGCTATCTTCAGATTTAGAAGTAAAGCACAACATAGGGTCAAGGATTCAAATCCATATAACGATACTATTCGGAGGGCTTTAACCTTCTTGCTTTTGCCTGGGACACCCACCCACCCACCCAAAAAAAGAAAAACACTCCTTTCCTTGACTGGTGAAAAAGGAACACAAAAATTTGAGGACTCGTCTATGAATGCCAAAAGATGCAAATTTGGCAAATGATAAACATAGTGAATACAGACATGATAAAACTTCAAAAAAAAAAAAAGTCTTGATCTGAAATAGGTCTAGCTGGAACAGAACAAATTAAATCCCAAAAGTAGTGGAATAATAACTTAAACCCCTAAAGTTTGATTGTCACTCTCTCAAAAATCTGGCAGAATAACGTGATACAATCTCTCGGCATTTCTGCTCAAATTTTAGATCTTTTTAAGTGGAAGTACCAAGTTCAGTTTGAGGTAATTAATCAAATATCACTGTAATGGAAGCCGTAGAATTAGAAAAAAAAACAATTCCAAGTAAATATCAAGCAAAAAAATGTTCACATCTCGACAATGGCAGTGAAATCTGATACAAGTTGCTGTTGACAGAATCCAGCAGCAGCAGCTCTCCGCTCCGCGTCACCTCGACCGAGTAGGGCTCAATCCCCAGCTTACTCCCATCAAACACAGTCTCGACTGTATACCCGCTCTCGAATTTCATCAGCGGACGGTTGGCAGAGATCGCTGCAACAAATAGAGCAGATCAAGCCGCTAATCCAACAGAAAGAACCCAAAAAAATAAAAAAACTGGGTCAAAAAAAGAAGAAAAAAATACCATTTTTTCTTGTAGATTTCAGTGACCAAAACCTATTCACGAGCGCGGATGCAGCATTGGAGACCGCCGCAGTAACAATCTCCCCTAGAACATCAAAAACGCTCAATGTGTTAAAAATGCAATGTAGAAAGCCAAATTTGAGCGACAAGAGCACTCACTCGCAGGTGAAGCAGCCGAAGCAGAACCAGATCCGTACAGTGAGATCATCGCGAGAATGAACAGCCCTAGCCCTTTCATGTCTGAGCTCCGTAAGATCTGGTGGAGGAAGAGAAGGGACACGGATCAAGCTCACGGCAGCAGAGGCAACGAGAGCACCGGATCGAAGCCTTGCTAAAAATGGGAGACAGGGAGGAGCAGCGAGTGATGTGGATTGCGAACTGTGGAGTGTGAAGAAGAGCGGAAGAGAACAAAAAGTATTTATATAGTCACATGTTCCGGAACAGCATCTAGCTGAAAGTGCCCCCGGAGATTTATCTTTTTTTAAAAAATATTAATATATAAACCTTTAATATTTTTAAAAGTATTAGTATGATTTTTTAATTTCCTCTAATCTAATATAACCTGATAGTTAAATTTTATGTTAAAATATAATATCCACCATTACTTTTATATATTTATATATTTTGTCAAAATACTTCTTCTCTATTAATAAATGCACAATTTAGGTGATAATATAATAATCTAATAGAAATTTTAGTCTTAGATATGAAATATTTTTAACAACAAAATGGAAAGATAGTAATTTGGCATTAAACAAGTCTTAAATTGCATCTTAGTATTTTAAAAACTATCCAAGTGAATCCAAGCTAATCAAATTTTATTTTATAAAATATATCATGTAATATTCTAAATTTTAAGTGTACGAGAGGGGACAAAATTATCATTGATGACTATTTAAACTTAGTGAAAATAGCATATAAACGTATAATATAATATTAAAACTAAATCACAATTCTATAATTTTCTTTACTTTTTTTTCTCGAGAAAATGATACCTAGCAAATATCAAACTCCTTTTTCTTTAATTTTTTTATTGACGGTGTTTTTTTTCCCCACATTCTAAGAAGACCAGTGGTGATAGTGGATGGTGCTTCTTCAATTATTTTACTTTTTTTTTTACTTTTAATCTGTTTATTAATTAACCATTTTGTTCACATCTTTCGAGGTGACCGTTCTTTTTCCCAATGGCTTCTTCTTTGTAAATATCCCTTCCTCCATCATCACTCAATCCTTTTACAATATTTAAGCAAATTGGATCAAGTTGTTCATTTAAATAGAACATCCAATCAAATTCTACATTAAAAATTAGCCAAACTAAAAAACATCATAAAAATAATAAAACCAAATGACTCATAATTATCCCAATAAATCTATTAACAGATAGCCGTCCTAATTCACATGAAATTAAATATATTTTAATTTCAAGAACCAAGAAAATGACTAGATAGCATATGAAAAAGAGTAGTATGGATTCAGTCAATGGTGCTATTTCACATCGATCACATGTTAGAGAATTTATTAGTAATAATTTATTATGTAATAATCAAGATAGATTTCACGGGAATAAAGTTAAAAATAAAAGTTAGCAGTTCTGAGACCTTATCTTGTTCAAAAACTTATATTTTAGTGCAAAAGTGTTGTGTTAGATAAATATCTCTCATAATTTACTTTTTTTTTTAAGAAAATATAAGACCATCTAGTGGGTATTACGGTTATAACTTCAACTTTTACACCAAAAAACTTATATTTTAGCACAACAATTTACTTTTTTAAAAAAATTATCCTTATTTTTCTTAATTTAATTATCTCCTTATTTTACAAGTTTTTTTTAATGAATCTAATTAACTTCTGAAAAAATGTTTAGTGAATCTAATTAACTTCTGAAATATTTATGTAGTAGTCTTTTATATTCTTATTCTTTTATTTCCTATTCTTATACCTCATATATTTTTTATATTTAAAAATTAAGAAAAGACGGTTCAATCCTTACTATCAACATATATAGAACATATTGATATTAACAGTAGTAGTCTTTTTGTTTTTTTTTTGTTAAATGTACCTATATATAAATATATATCATACCGACATGTATATAATATATCGATATTAATAAAATTTCAATACAATATTATACTATACCGAACTTTTTATATTGATATGAAACTAAAAATTTTTTAATATATGTTAAAATATGAACAAATTTTCTTATAAATTACATATTTTTCTAATTAGGATTTTAAGTCTTGTAGTTTACTATCCTCTTAAAAAGTACTATTTTTATAATTTTACTATAGATGTTATTGTAATATGAAAATTTTAATATACCGAATTTTAGGTGTGCGGTATCACTGTATTCGTTTCTTAATCTTATTTTTATAGAAGTTAAAGATTTTGTTTCAAGAAAAAAGAGGAAAGCTGATCATCTATCTTAGATGCGTAAGATGTGGTTGAGCAAAGAAAACATGGAAGAGGAGTTGCTTATGGACCTTTTCACATGTTAGACACGAACTGACAAATCTACCAAATTCTAATAACCTCCAACAGCATTGTATAATAGATCGTCATAAACTAACCTAGTCATCCTACCATTCCAATTGTTCCCTAAAAAGAATTTATATCGAAATTTTTAATATGAACAGTATAAAATCATGTTGAAAATCTAATATACCAAAGTTTAGGTATATTGAATTTTAGGTACGATATATATATATAATTTTAATAAGTTATATGATCTCTTATAAAACAATTGATATACATTTATTTTCTAATACTAGTCATTAATCAAATAACTTAATATCACTTTTAACAGTATAATTTTTCATCTAAAAAAAATTAAGAACATCTCTCTTACTCTCTCTATCCATTTTATTGTTTATCCAAAAAAATTCTAAATTACTTTTTAATGCATTACTGATTTTTAAAATTCAGCAACACATGATTAATTTTCTATGTTACTGTATGCTAATGATTTTTAAAAATTAGCGATACAACAACATAAAAAATCAACTCTATGTTGTTGATTTTAGAAAATCAACACCACTTTTCACTATATTGTTAATTTTCAGCAACATTGTCTTATTGATTTTTGAAAAACAACAACTAACATAATACAATACAATAGTGTTGATTTTCATAAAATCAGCAATAACATTATTGCTGACTTAAACATTTAGAAATCATAATTTTTAATTGGAATCACAGGGCACACAATATATCAAATTGAAATTCATTCAGAGATCTTCGATTTGATATATTGTGTGTCCCATAGTTCAATTTGAATAAAAAATTATTACCTCTCAAAATTTACCCAGCATATATGTTGGCTGATGCTTCCAATAATAATTTTAATGCCTCTGGAGAAGTTAAAATAAGCAATGGAATGCACCGTTGAACTCCTTACAATCATGGAAATCCACAAGACCTGAAATACGTGTAATCGGACCTATTTAGGTCCATTAGTGAGTTTCGGTCAAAATACCATGAGATCATGGGAAGCGTACAATATGTCAAATCAAAATTGTAACAGGGTAAAAATTGAGAGGTGATAACTTTTAATTCAGATTGAATCATGTGGTGCATAATATATCAAATCGAATGTCTCTGAATGAAATTTGATTTGATATATTATGTGTCTCATGGTTCAATCATAGTCAAAAGTTATGATATCTTAAAATTTAAGTCAGCAACAACCTTATTGTTTTTTTAAAATCAACATCATTGTATTGTGTTGCTATTTTCAAAATTCAGCAACACAGGGAATCATCTACGTGTTACTGAATTCTGAAAATCAGCAATACATAGTTGATTTTTTGTATTGCTATGTGTTGTTGATTTTCAAAATTCAACGTGTGGTTGATTTACTGTGATGCTGTGTGGTGCTGATTTTCAAAAATTAGCAACACAGAAAATCAATCTTCTGTTATCGATTTCTGAAAATAAACTATACTGTTTTTCACTATGTTACTAATTTTTAGTAATATCATATTACTTATTTTTGGAAATCAACATCACATTAAAAAAGTGATTTGGAATTTTTTTCATATGAAAAATAAAAAGAAAAGAGATGTTCAAAATATTTTGGACTCATAATTTTTTTTTTGATGAATAGTAAAAAGGAAGAGAGAGGTTCTTACATTTTTTTTTAGAATAAAAAATTATTTTTAGGCTAAATACTCTTAACCCCCTATATTTTCTATTGAGTAACATTTTATCCCTTATTTAAAAAAATAATATTTTAACCCTTTTATCAAAAGTTATATGTGAAAAAACTTATAAAAGATAATTATACCATTGTCTTTTTTTATCATTTTTTTAATAATAGTCTTAAGAAAAAAGAAACATATTGAATTGACTATTATGTCCTTCAAAAAAATACTCACAAAATTTATACATGTATCAACATAAATAATAGAAAAACAAAAATTCTGAGATAATCAGCCAAAAATTAATTCCACCACCCTTCCATACCCAAAAAAGAAATAGAATTCTAATTTGATAAACCAAAATAAAATGAAGATGGAATAAAGCTTATCATTAAAAATTTTCTCTTCATCATCAAATGTGACATACAATGAAGTATGAGTAAAGTGTTGATATGGCAAAATTACACCAATACGCATATTATACAATCCAAGAAGAAAATTTATATAGGCTATTGTGACTACAAAATTAATGACTTAGTGCTCAAACATCTTAATATATTACA
The DNA here is from genome assembly GCF_018446385.1 of Zingiber officinale. Classification (NCBI taxonomy): domain Eukaryota; kingdom Viridiplantae; phylum Streptophyta; class Magnoliopsida; order Zingiberales; family Zingiberaceae; genus Zingiber; species Zingiber officinale. The sequence continues at coordinate 132,752,431 of NC_055997.1, read as the reverse complement.
TAAACCTAAAACCACTAATATCTAAAGGGGTCAATTAGTATTTGCATGTATAAAAATGATAGATGTGGATTCCGATGGATAAATGAAATAGAAGAAACATCATACTTCAACAATTTCACCTTCCAAAAAGTTCAAGAATGACACTCAAAAATCACAATACTTAATAGAAGAAATAAAGAACTCTCTTAAAAATACAAAAAGAGCTTGACGAAAAGCGAATGGAATACATTCAGACAGACAAAAATTCATATTGGTAATTTTAGTATTTTTTTATCAAATGATATAATGATTATTTTTTTTTCAAATGATATAATCATCAATTTAATGTATTTTTTTATCTTTTAAAGTTATTATAAAAAATGATAAAAAATAAAGATATAATTATCTTTTATAAAAAATTTTATATCCGATATCCGATTGTTAGTCAAAGAAAATTAAATATTATTTTTAAAATACAGAGACAAAATACTACTCGTCGATAAAAAAATACGGGAATTAAAGATATTTAACCTTGTTACAGAAACAGAGATACTACGTTCTTTAGACATTTATAAAACTACATATGTGATTGGAAAACTACCTTGCTTAAATCGCCCCAAGAGTTTCGTTTTTGACAAATGTAACATAAATTAAAACATTATATATTAAAAGAAAAGAACGATACATTTTTTCTATAATACGATGCATTGCTCAACAATTATATATTATAACATCTGATCGACCGAAACACAAAGTTGATAATCTAATTAAAATATTTGAGAGTTTAAAAAAAAAAATCAATTGCACAAGATATATGGTATAACAACATATAAAAACTACATATATACACACGCTGCAAAAATATTTGCTTAACTTTGTACTTAAACCTTGATAGAGCAACGTAACAATACAAGGATGGTGCTACCTGTTAATTAACAGTAAGACTATATGCATTAGTTACAGCAGACATCTCCATTGTTCTGTTCGAGATTTCCAATGCTTTTTCTAAACTCGCTACGACCTCCGCCATCTTCGGTCGTTGCTGTTTGTGTGCAAGGCAAGATAGAGCGAGCTTGAGAGCGAGCTCAAACGCTTCGGGTGAATACTCTCCTTCAAGTTTCGGGTCAGCGCAGTTCGAAAGGGCACCCCCTTCTGTAAGCATTCGACACTGGAGGGGCGAACAAGTTTTTTTATCAGCATATTTTTCATGGTAAATTTGCTGCTAAGAACTTTTAGTGAACCTACTGAGCCATTGCCCGTCTTGATGATAACCACTAAATCCTAGACAAGCCATTGTCAATAGAACTAACTCAACCAGATTGGGTTGACTTAAACAAGTCAACAAGAGATTGACTGTGGAAGACAAAATCGAATGCTTCAACTATTGACCGAAGAATTACGAGAGAATTAAGTGAGTCATGAATCAAACATGTACATGTTAGTTATGCTACCACGAGAGTGTCAAATTAAAAGCGAAGGTTTAATTATCATGCTATAGAGCATATAAAGCAGCAAATTGAAGGAATTAGAACTGACCATTTTGCTCAATGGCATTGGCTTTTTCAAGTTCATGTTGATCGCTCGTTTCCCCGAGAGAAGTTGCAAGAGGACGATTCCAAAACTATACACATCTCCAGCTGCATTTACCCGGTGATTCTGACGGTATTCAGGATCAACGTAACCAAAGGTTCCTCTCACCTCTGAGCTCACAAAAGAAGCACCAAGGTCTACCACTTTCGACAAACCGAAATCAGAGAGTTTGGCTTCAAAATCAGCACCGAGAAGAATATTTGTTGGCTGCAAAACATTGGGGTGGCATGATCAACGAGTGCCAATATTAGAATGAGTTTATAATCTCAATCAGATCAGTCAGTTCAAAACTAAACCCAACCTTAACATCCCGATGAACAATGCAGCCTTCTGGATAGGTATGAAGAAACCAAAGGCCGCAGGCGCTACCGATTGCAATCTCAAGTCTCTGTGTCCATGACAAAGTTTTATCTTTTCCTGCAACATTGGGTTCGTGTTCAGCAGCCCAGACGAATAGCCAAGGAGATATAATGAATTAGCTTTTCAAGGACTCGTTACCGAAGAGCCACTCGGATAGATTTCCATTTGTGCTCAATTCATAGACGAGAAAGCATTCATCCTCTTCTTTGCAGAAACCCAACAGAGCAACAAGATTTGGATGACGAATATGAGACATGCTGGCGACTTCCCTCATGAAAGTCTCTCCATATCCATCCTTGATGTGTTTGATTGCGACATGGCAGCCATTTGAGAGAAGACCTTTGTAGACCTTCCCTGGAATGCAAAGCCTTGTTCTAAAAAATTCATTTCCTCTAACTCAAAACTCTTTAGCTTCATTTCGAAGAAAATGAAATGTATATAAGGGCAGAAATAATTACCAGCTACCCCCTCGCCGATGAAGTTTAATGCATTTAGATCATTTGTAGCAGCATAGATTTCCCTAACTGACATTTTTCGACATCCTGGTTCCTTGAATACGAGTACCTTGGAGGTTGCAGTTTCTATACAACAAGATTTTAGTGCATTTAGATCAATTTCACAGCCACATTTTCATATGTGACAAAGACGACTTGAATACCTTCATCTGAAATAGATGGATTTGGTGGATGTTTTTTCTTGAATAAGCGCCATGATACAATTAATGTTAGGATCACAATGACGACAATCGACCCGACAGCAATCCATATACCTATGCTTACGCGAAAGATATATAATTGCATCAGACAAAATGGTAAAACAAAAAACTGAAAATTTATTTAACAGCATAATGTTTAGGGAGGTGATAAGATGCCTAACCTTTTGTCAACATGATCCTTGAGAATAAGATCATTTTCCTGCTTGTAAAGAAGGAAGAAAAGAATTTTAAATCTTTATATATAGAAGGATTCCTTTAAATACACTGTTTTTTTTTTCAAGGGTAAACTTGATTTCAGATGACAGGTCTGTTATATTGCCAATGTCAAATTCAGTGAATAAACTGAGGACTTGCATAAATGTATCAAGAGGTGAATCCCATTTTGATAAAAGTTATAGGGTTTGTAAGGGGTGAATCCACTCGCCCAATAGATTAGATTGTTTGAGTGTCTTCTTTAATGATCCCAAGAAACAACTTGCAGAAAGAAAAATACACTTGAATTTTATGATTTGATTCCTACATATGAAGTAACAAAACCGACTCTTAGGCAATTATGTTACCCTTAAAGTGCAAACTTCAATTACAAAAATACACTGCCAAAGTACAAGATTTCTGAAGCAAGCTAAGATATAAGAATCAATAATCTAGTTTTTATCAAACTATTGTAATCTCTTAGCTCAGTAAGCTTCACCCAGATAAACATAAAAAAGCGAGTGTGAGAGAGATAACACAAGAAGAAAAGGTTGGACATGTTTCTCGACCTAAACCTTGAGTAAAAGATACAAGTTCCAATGAAAAACGGGATATGACAAATCAAAAGTACAAACTTGAAATCTGCAAACAGAAGAGCAACTAGAAAAGAATTAAATCAGTAGTAAATAGTTGCAGTACCTAGCTCGTATGAGATGGAGGAGAAGAGTGGCTCTCGGGTTCTTTCTCCCTCTACATCAACTCTGGTTCGTAATGATGATTGGAGCAACCTCGGAAGCACCGGAAGAGGAGAGGAAGTTGAGCATTAAATTTTGTTTAAACTTGTGGAGAAAATCAAAATTTGATGAAAATGCCGGCCGCTGAACGATTCTATTTGTCGCGGTCGTTTTCATTTTCGGTTTGGCCGAGGTCGAAGCATTCAGCGAAAAGGCCACATGGCGTGCAACGCGCGGTGAAGGATTTTGAAATGGATATACGTTTCTGGAGGAAAATAATTCACATGTTTAAGAATGATTATTTTTAAAAAACCTATTTCTTTTTTTCCATCCAAAAGCGATCGATCAAATGAAAGAATAAACAGTTAAATATTTTTAGAAAATTAAATTTAAATGTCTGTTTTTAAAATTTGCCTAAAATTTCATTCATTTATCAAATATTAGATTCAACATACTTTTTCTTATTTTCACTTGCTTCTCTCTTTCCATATATTTATCATCTAATCTTCCGAGAAAACAAAGTCTATAGTTGGAGTTCCTTGACTTTTTTTTTTTATTTCACACATAAATTTTATTTTATTTCACTTATCACTGTCTCTAGATTTTTAAAGGTCAATTTGATGTTCAACAGAAAAAGTGTATAAATTTTTTCAATTTATTATTTTTTTTGCAAACTTTCTCCTAAAATTTCAAAGTTGCCTAATTTCAAAACTTATTATTTTACCTCTCAACTATATAGAAAGGTAACATAGTAATAAAAACTATTAACCAAACTAGATAACATCGAGCCTGGATGACTAATCTAGTTCTATAAAAATTTTTCATCGATCATCAAAATAAATTAAAAAATATTTATAACGAACCCCTTAGAACCTTAACATCCCTTAACTACAAATCCATTTGAAAGAAAAAAATTAATGAATATTTAAAAGATAACTAAATGTCCTTATCAGGGCCCATAATAATAATAATAATAATAATAATAATAATAATAATAATTATTATTATTATTATTATTATTATTATTATTGGTGATGTGCCCATCAAAATTCAAAACATTGGAAGATATTCTTGCCTTTTCAAAGGCAAATTTTTTCAAAGAAAAAAAAATGGAAATAAAATACAAGCCAGAGTCGAGAGTGACAGATTGATGTATAATAATAATGACGAGTTTGAAAACATTAAAGTGGTCTTGATTTTTAAACCCTAAATTCTAAAAAGGAAAACAAAAAATCTTCACAGCGCCTAAGGGAAGGGAATCAAATATCAATCCGTCGTCAACGGAATCTTTGACGCCGGCGACGTCGACGCCAACAGTATCTCGGGGAGCATGTCGTAGGCGCAGGCCGCCTAAATCGTGGACAGATTCTGGGGGTCGGGCAATGGGTTTTCACATTTGATCCGCTTCCTTCCGGTCAGATTGTAGTCGATGGTGCAGGTGTGGAGTTCCGGGTGGCGGTGCTGACCGCAGTAGGTTTCCCCGCACCGGCACCGGAACCCCAGAAGGCCCACCTTCTTCCGGCACATATGACACCGCTTCGGCTTCCGCCGCCACGCTACCACGGTCGCCGCCGCGGATTCCGAAAAATCATCAACGACCGCCATAGAGGGGGAGGCGGAGGAGGAGGAAGCCGAGCCGGCGTGCTCCGCCTTGAAGCGGGCGCAATAGCACTTGAAGCAGAGGCCTTCTGTGGCAGAACTGCCGTGCAAGCCGCAGTTAGTGCACATTCGAAACCCTAAATCGATTTCCGGAACCTCTTCCATCGATCGATCTTAGTATATCTGCGGCGAATCAATCAGAAATTTAAGCAACAGAAAAGAAATCACCATCAAACAAATAACTATGCATCATCCCAAAGCTCGCATCGAAGAAAAAACTTACTAATCAGTACCGAATCAACCAGAAATTTGAGCAATGGAAAATAAATCACCGCCGTTTTTCTTCTGGTTCAACTTTGAATTTCTCGACTTGAGGTGGGTTTAAATAGACGGACGGACTGTCGGTTGAGTTCTACGGAGAGAATTACGCTTGGCGAGGGCGGTTATGTAAATCTAGGGATAAATATAAGAACAAATTTCCTATTTTTTAGAAACAGAAAATTGAAAGTTTAAAATAAAAAAAAATAGCGGGAGTATTGATGTAGATTTTGCAATTATGGTTCCAATGTACCATTTATTTAATTTAAATTTAATTATTATATCAGGTGCTTGTATGCGATATTCAATTTCTTTTAAGCTAAAATTATGAATGACTATTAATTATTAATATAAATGGTTAAGATATAAGAAAAGAGAGGCTCAAACATATCGAGTTTGGACTCAAATATCTCATGTGATAGTATTTCATATCTCAACTACCGCACCGTCCGCCTCGAGAGGACCGTTTTTAAGCTAAAATTAAGTACTAACATTTCGTATTCTGATACCAACAAGTCAAATTATACACCCAATTTCTCATGCGTAGCGGTATCAAACATTCAGGATCACCATGAGTCAACGCGGCCCGACATAACAAGGTTATGCTCGACATTAGACGAGAACAATCAGATCATGTCAAGGTCCGACCCAACTTGTGTCTTGGGTTTATGAAATAAAAATGAATCTCTAATGTGTTGAATATTTTGATAAAATTTATATCCAAAATTATTATAAAAATGTATCAAAAACTACAATATATTCAAACACAATAAAAATATTTTCCCAGACAATAAAATCTAATTAATTTTTATCTAATAATTTTTATAAATATATGAAAAAATATGACAAAGGTGATTTGTCCAATACACCATCAATCTATTTTTAGTAAACACAAAACATGTAAATCATGAATGATTATTAATCATTAATATAAATTGTTAAGACATAAGGAAAGACATGCTCAAACATATTAAGTTTTGATCCTAATATCTCATAAAACAATACTCTATACCTTAATTATCGCACCACCCATCCCACCCCGAGGGGACCATATTTAAGCTAAAATTAAGTACTAACATTTCGTGTTCTGATGCCAACAAGTCAAATTATAAACTGCACCCAATTTCTCATACCTAGTGGTATCAAACATTCAGGACCACTGTGGGTCAACGCGGCCCGACATAGCAAGGGTTGTGCTCGACATTAGACGAGAACAGTCAGATCATGTCAAGGTACAACCCAACTTGTGCCTTGGGCTCATGAAAAAAAATCAATATCCAATGAGTTGAATATTTTGATAAATTTATATCCAAAATTATTATAAAAATGTATCAAAAACTACAATATATTCAAACACAAAAAAAAAAAACATTTTCCTAATGACAATAAAATCTAATTAATTTTTATAAATATATGAAATTAGGAGAAGAATTAGTATGTTGTGTGTACAAGAGACAAAATGGATAGGCGAAAATGTAAAGATGATAGAGAACTCGGGTTTTAAGTTATGATACAGTACTGGAAAGAGTAAAGCAAAAAATGGAGTGAGTATTGATCTTGTCCGATAGTCGAGGTGACAGAAGCTGGGAATGTGGCACTCCGGTTGATCGTGTGTTGACTCCTTGAGACCCTGCAACCACAGCTGCGTCAGTGCCGAGTCAGGGAAGGGGCCCCCGGCGATGGCCCTTCGATGCTCATGTCAGTCACCAACGATGTGTGGAAGCAGAGCAAAGTAGCGAATAGTAACAGCAACAATAGATTATCGCATACCTCCGCTGAAGCTTGGACCCCCTTTATATAGGGCTCCTGTAGCGCGCGTGCACGCTTCCCAAGACATGCATGCTTCTCGAAGTTTCCCTTGAAAAGATGTAACAGTGAAGTGTCCCTGACACAACACATTAACGAGTCAAGCATATCTCTGAAGTGATAGTGGAAGCTTCTGCAGTACGATCTTTTGTCTGAACCAGCCGTCGACCATGCCGCCTGTCAACGGCACATGCTCTCAAAAAGATAATATCCAGCTAGCAGTGTATTTTACTTGACCGAGCGGGATAGCTGCTCGACTCGGATGAGTGTGTTATCTGGCCGAACGGGGAGGCCGCTCAACCGGCACTGCCGTTGTCTTGAGAAAGCCGCTCAGCCGCCCTTCTGTTTCTGCATAGCTCGATCGTAAATCCGTTCTGTCCTCGTAGCTCTATATAAGGCCGAGCGGGGAAGCCGAACGTCGTGCTCTTGCAGATACCTAGCAGTTTTTCTAAGCGTCGGAAGCTCGGAACTTCATCGAGGTGTTATGATTTTGCGTCGGGTCTTCCTTATCCCGATCAGGTGAGCATGCTACCCCGATCGACCAGTGGTTTAGGGGCGTTTGACCGCCTTGACTAACCCCCACCATGGCATTGACCTCCACCATGGCAACGGGGTGGGGCCTTCCCCCTTCCCCCCTTATCACCGCATCACAAACCTATTCGTCAAGTCTAGTCGAAGGAAGCTGCAGTCCGACTGACTGGACCTGTGTGCGCTGATTTCTTCCCCCATCGGCCTTCATCATTGTACCTGATCCTCGTCGATCGACCTTCTGAAAGCAGTCGCTCGGCCAAGCATCATGCTTCTTTGATCTGATCGGAAGAACTAAGGTTTACCCTTGTAGAATTTTTCCTCTGGCTGTCTTAGACGAGCGGGGACTCGGCTGACATCACCCGAATATCTTAGAATTCGTGCAAATCTTTTTTCATTAAGGCAGAGTGGGTTCCCATGTCGCTCTTAATTACCGTCCAATGATAGCGTCCCACGTGTCAGACCCGTAGCCACCGCACGCCTGACGTGACAGGCATTGATGGCGACGTTTGGCGGTTTAAATTCAACGATCGGATCTTCGCATAGGTTTTCGCGATCTAGATTGGATGAATCCGGTCGGCCGAGCTCGAGGTATATGAGCCCGCCGCCTCACTGCCTTTTTCACCTTCGTGCTCTTGCGCTTGAGTTCTCTGCTGATTCTGTGAGTGTTCTCCAGCGACCTTTTGCTTTTCTACTCCGATGATCCTTGTCCCGTAAGCTTCCTTCTCTTGGTCTCTGACCTTTCCTTGTTCATGGCGTCTTTCTAGTGATCTTTTTGCTTCTTCGTTCGCATTTCCTCCGTTGTTTTTGCCTTTTATCGAAATGACGAGCTCTTCTTAGCCGTCGGCCCCCCTCCCGGACTCTGGTACACCACCATGGAGATCAGGTTCGATGAGGATGACGCTAAGAGGCTTTCACTACTTCTATTACCCCAAACAGTCCAAACTGGGTACCTTCGACTTTCAATCTCAGATCGGGTTGATTTTTTTTTTGAAAAAATGCCAACTTCCAATAAACATTGGAAGGAGTATTCCTTTTTTATATGCCTCCCCGAACGGCCGATCTTCCGGACCCGTTGGTAGGTCGGCCTACCACCTCAACCTGACTTGAAGAAATACAAGAACCGCTCGGACTACTTTCACGCCGCATCCATGCTAGCCGGTCAGAAGTATGACATCCATAAATTGCTTCTTGAGGGTGTGTGCTGTATATCTTCGGCCTGAGTCTGATCCGTACTGGGCTCTCGACCAACTTAGGTAAGAGGTTTCATGTACGTTTTTCCTTTGATTCTAACTGATTTTTCTACTTCTTTTGCAGTCGAAGTCATGCTGCGTGCTTGGATGTCCGGCTTGGAGAAGCTTCAGAACGCCGAGATCAAGGCGGTCACCATTAAGGAATTGGCGAACGGCGGCCTATAGCCGGTCGGCTCCCAAGATGAGAGCGCAGCGATTCCCACCCTGCAAGGGGGGGGGGGGGGGAAGCTAGCCAAGCCCCCAGTGTCGAGGTTGTCGGTGGCTTAAAGCAACCATTCGAGCAAGTGCCCATCGTCCGCTCGGAGAGTTTGGATTCCTCCGGCGAGCCATTGCTAAGGCGTAAAAGGTACCGAACAGAGTCTTCGCGCTCTGCTGCCTCGGCGGTGGGATCTGCCGAAAGGGTCGAGGTCGGCGACTCGAATCCATCCGCGGTTCCTGAGACTACGCCCGAGATATCCTCCGACCAGACTCCTTCGGTGGCCAAGCTGTCGCAGGAGCCTATTGCCGCGGAGCTCCTAGCTTCCATGCCTCCATCGCGGCCATTGAGGGTTCGGCGATCGGCCATCCTCCCCGCATCTGCGTCCCGGCCGGCTGGCCCAGCAACCTCGGCCCACTTGGCTCTGGGTGGCCGACAATGTGTCACGGCGATCTTTCACTTGCCAACGGAAGAGTACAGCGAGCCGAGCGCCCGGTCGTTGCTGTTTGTGTGCAAGGCAAGATAGAGCGAGCAATACTCTCCATCAAATTTCGGATCAGCGCAGTTCGAAAGCGTACCCCCTTCTGTAAGCATTCGACACTGGAGTGGTGAACAAGTTTTTTTATCAGCATATTTTTCATGGTAAATTTGCTGCTAAGAACTTTTAGTGAACCAACTGAGCGATTGCCCGTCTTGATGATAACCACTAAATCCTAGACAAGCCATTGTCAATAGAACTAACACAACCAGATTGGGTTGACTTAAACAAGTCAACAAGAGTTTGACTGTGGAAGGTAAAATCGAATGCTTCAACTATTGACCAAAGAATTACGAGAGAAATGAGTCATGAATCAAACATGTACATGTACTATTATGCTACCACGAGAGTGTCAAATTAAAAGAGAAGGTTAATCATGCTATAGAGCATATAAAGCAGCAAATTGAAGGAATTAGAAATGACCATTTTGCTCAATGGCATTGGCTTTTTCAAGTTCATGTTGATCGCTCGTTTCCCCGAGAGAAGTTGCAAGAGGACGATTCCAAAACTATACACATCTCCAGCTGCATTTACCCGGTGATTCTGACGGTATTCAGGATCAACGTAACCAAAGGTTCCTCTCACCTCTGAGCTCACAAAAGAAGCACCAAGGTCTACCACTTTCGACAAACCGAAATCAGAGAGTTTGGCTTCAAAATCAGCACCGAGAAGAATATTTGTTGGCTGCAAAACATTGGGGTGGCATGATCAACGAGTGCCAATATTAGAATGAGTTTATAATCTCAATCAGATCAGTCAGTTCAAAACTAAACCCAACCTTAACATCCCGATGAACAATGCAGCCTTCTGGATAGGTATGAAGAAACCAAAGGCCGCAGGCGCTACCGATTGCAATCTCAAGTCTCTGTGTCCATGACAAAGTTTTATCTTTTCCTGCAACATTGGGTTCGTGTTCAGCAGCCCAGACGAATAGCCAAGGAGATATAATGAATTAGCTTTTCAAGGACTCGTTACCGAAGAGCCACTCGGATAGATTTCCATTTGTGCTCAATTCATAGACGAGAAAGCATTCATCCTCTTCTTTGCAGAAACCCAACAGAGCAACAAGATTTGGATGACGAATATGAGACATGCTTGCGACTTCCCTCATGAACGTCTCTCCATATCCATCCTTGATGTGTTTGATTGCCACATGGCAGCCATTTGAGAGCAGACCTTTGTAGACCTTCCCTGAAATGCAAAGCCTTGTTCTAAAAAATTCATTTCCTCTAACTCAAAAATCTTTAGCTTCATTTCGAAGAAAATGAAATGTATATAAGGGCAGAAATAATTACCAGCTACCCCCTCGCCGATGAAGTTTAATGCATTTAGATCATTTGTAGCAGCATAGATTTCCCTAACTGACATTTTTCGACATCCTGGTTCCTTGAATACGAGTACCTTGGAGGTTGCAGTTTCTATACAACAAGATTTTAGTGCATTTAGATCAATTTCACAGCCACATTTTCATATGTGACAAAGACGACTTGAATACCTTCATCTGAAATAGATGGATTTGGTGGATGTTTTTTCTTGAATAAGCGCCATGATACAATTAATGTTAGGATCACAATGACGACAATCGACCCGACAGCAATCCATATACCTATGCTTACGCGAAAGATATATAATTGCATCAGACAAAATGGTAAAACAAAAAACTGAAAATTTATTTAACAGCATAATGTTTAGGGAGGTGATAAGATGCCTAACCTTTTGTCAACATGATCCTTGAGAATAAGATCATTTTCCTGCTTGTAAAGAAGGAAGAAAAGAATTTTAAATCTTTATATATAGAAGGATTCCTTTAAATACACTGTTTTTTTTTTCAAGGGTAAACTTGATTTCAGATGACAGGTCTGTTATATTGCCAATGTCAAATTCAGTGAATAAACTGAGGACTTGCATAATTGTATCAAGAGGTGAATCCCATTTTGATAAAAGTTATAGGGTTTGTAAGGGGTGAATCCACTCGCCCAATAGATTAGATTGTTTGAGTGTCTTCTTTAATGATCCCAAGAAACAACTTGCAGAAAGAAAAATACACTTGAATTTTATGATTTGATTCCTACATATGAAGTAGCAAAACTGACTCTTAGGCAATTATGTTGCCGTTAAAGTGCAAACTTCAATTACAAAAATACACTGCCAAAGTACAAGATTTCTGAAGCAAGATATAAGAATCAATAATCTAGTTTTTATCAAACTATTGTAATCTCTTAGCTCAGTAAGCTTCACCCAGAGAAACATAAAAAGCGAGTGTGAGAGAGATAACACAAGAAGAAGAGGTTGGTAAATCATATTAGTAAAAGGTAATTACGCTCACCTTAGATGTTTCTCATAGTCCATCTCAAAATTATGTGAAAAAAGATAAATTACAGGATTATCATATAGTCAACCTCTAAGTGGTTAAGGGCGAGAGGAATTTTTTTTCCTAGAGCATGTGTTTATCGGGAATTGATCCCTGCCTAGTGTTGCAAATCTACCACCTACGAAAAGGCATGAGATAGATCTAAACCAAGATTGAAACAAAAACTTCTCTGAATAAAAGAAAAGAGTATTAAATGGTAGCAGAGAACCATACAAGATGAAAGGGGAAACTTGCTTCGGTTCCTTCTCTCCTCTACGTCAACTCTGTTACCCAAATAAACAAAAGAAATCAAGAACAAAATACAATAAGGAGAGGGCTTTAGTAAGTGAGATTAAAGGAGGACATGTTTCTCGACCTAAACCTTGATTAAAAGATACAAGTTCCAATGAAAAACGGGATATGACAAATCAAAAGTACAAACTTGAAATCTGCAAACAGAAGAGCAACTAGAAAAGAATTAAATCAGTAGTAAATAGTTGCAGTACCTAGCTCGTATGAGATGGAGGAGAAGAGTGGCTCTCGGGTTCTTTCTCCCTCTACATCAACTCTGGTTCGTAATGATGATTGGAGCAACCTCGGAAGCACCGGAAGAGGAAAGGAAGTTGAGCATTAAATTTTGTTTAAAGTTGTGGAGAAAATCAAAATTTGATGAAAATGCCGGCCGCTGAACGATTCTATTTGTCGTGGTCGCTTTCATTTTCGGTTTAGCCGAGGTCGAAGCATTCAGCGAACAGGCCACATGGCGTTCAACGCACGGTGAAGGATTTTGAAATGGATATACGTTTTTGGAGGAAAATAATTCACATGTTTAAGAATGATTATTTTTTTTTAAAAAAAAACAACTTGTTTTTTTCCACATCCAAAAGCGATCGATCAAATGAAAGAATAAACAGTTAAATATTTTTAGAAAATTAAATTTAAGTGTCTGTTTTTAAAATTTGCCTAAAATTTCATTCATTTATCAACTATTAGATTCAACTCAAACAATACTTTTTCTTATTTTCACTTGCTTCTCTCTTTCCATACATTCATCATCTTCCGAGAAAACAAAGTCTATAGTTGGAGTTTCTTGACTTTTTTTTTTATTTCACACATAAATTTTATTTTATTTCACTTATCACTGTCTCTAGATTTAAAGGTAAATTTGACGTTCAACCGAAAAAGTGTATAAATTTTTTCAATTTCTTGTTTTTTTTTAAATCTCTCCTAAAATTTCAAAGTTGTCTAGTTTCAAAATTTATTATTTTACCTCTCAACTATATAGAAAGGTAACATAGCAATAAAAATAATTAACCAAACTAAATAATCTCGAGCTTGCATGACTGATCCGATTCTATAAAAAAATTTTATCAATCATCAAAATAAATCAGAAAGTATTTATGACGAATAACTTAGAACCTTAACATCCCTTAACTACAAGTCCATTTGAAAGGAAAAAACCATGAATACAATACTTAATAGATAACTAAACGACCTTTTCAATGCATCATAGCCCCGGACAAGTGATATAATTATAATAATAATAATAATAATAATAATAATAATAATATACATATGATGTGCCCAGCAAAATTCAAGACATTGGAAGATAATAATGACGAGTGACAGATTGATGTATGATAATAATGTCGAGTTTGAAAACATTAAAGTGATCTTGATTTTTAACCCCAAAATTCTAAAAAGGAAAACAAAAAAATCTTCACAGCGCCTAAGGGGAAGGGAATCAAATATCAATCCGTCGTTAAGGGAATTCCGGCGACGTCGACGGCCAACAGTATCTCGGTGAGCATGTCGTAGGCGCAGGCCGCCTAAATCGTGGACAGATTCTGGGGGTCGGGCAAGGGGTTTTCACATTTGATCCGCTTCCTTCCGGTCAGATTGTAGTCGATGGTGCAGGTGTGGAATTCCGGGTGGCGGTGCTGACCGCAGTAGGTTTCCCCGCACCGGCACCGGAACCCCAGAAGGCCCACCTTCTTCCGGCACATATGACACCGCTTCGGCTTCCGCCGCCACGCTACCACGGTCGCCGCCGCGGATTCCGAAAAATCATCAACGACCGCCATAGAGGGGGAGGCGGAGGAGGAGGAAGCCGAGCCGGCGTGCTCCGCCTTGAAGCGGGCGCAATAGCACTTGAAGCAGAGGCCTTCTGTGGCAGAACTGCCGTGCAAGCCGCAGTTAGTGCACATTCGAAACCCTAAATCGATTTCCGGAACCTCTTCCATCGATCAATCTTAGTATATCTGCGGCAAATCAATCAGAAATTTAAGCAACAGAAGAGAAATCACCACCAAACAAATAACTATGCATCATCCCAAAGCTCGCATCGAAGAAAAAACTTACTAATCAGTACCGAATCAACCAGAAATTTGAGCAATGGAAAATAAATCACCGCCATTTTTCTTCTGGTTCAACTTTGAATTTCTCGACTTGAGGTGGGTTTAAATAGACGGACGGACTGTCGGTTGAGTTCTACGGAGCGAATTACGCTTGGCGAGGTCAGTTATGTAAATATCGGGATAAACATAAGAACAAATTTCCTATTTTTTAGAAACAGAAAATTGAAAGTTTAAAATAAAAAAATAGCGGGAGTATTGATGTAGATTTTGCACTTATTGTTCCAATGTACCATTTTTTAAATTTAAATTTAATTATTATATGAGGTGCTTGTATACGTCTTCAATTTCTTTTAAACTAAAATTATGTGGTAAAGGTTATTTGTTTAGTATCCTTAGGACTATAAATAAACAAAACGTTCGTGAATAAATTTGATGTTTGATTTGGTAAAAGTTTATTTATATTCATTCAATATATATAAGATTAATTAAACAAACAAGTTTGAGCAACTCGTTAAGCTAAATAAACAACCTTGAACATATATATACTCAGCTTGTTAACGTTCGTGAATAACGTTCGTGAACAATGTTCATGAACCATATTCATTAATAAAACTCTTTCAATATGCTAAATAAACAATAAAATAAATAAATTAATTAAAATTATCAAATTCAATAATCAATCAAACAACTAAAAGTTTCAAACAATTAAATAAGCTTGAATTGAGAGCTTGATAATATCTAAACGAATCAAGCTCGAACCGAGCTTAATTCAAACTTGATAACATCTAAACGAATCAAGCTCGAACCAAGCTCAAGCCAAGCTTGAACCAAGTTCAAGCCAAGCTTGAATTGAGAGATTGATAATATCTAAATGAACCAAGTTTCAAACAAGTTCAAGCTCATAAAAAATAAACCAAGCCAAGCTTGAACACTCATTTCAAAAGTTTAGTTCATTTTAAGTTTGGCTCGGTTACCTTATTAAACAAGCTTGAACACCCCAAAGCTTGACTCAACTTGTTTACAACCCTAAGTACACTGTCAATTTGTTTGTAGGTCAACACAGACCATGTAAATTATGAATGACTATTAATCATTGATACAAATGGCTAAAACATGGAAAAAGATATACTCAAACGCACCGTTTGACCCCAATATCTTATGTAATAACACTCTATACCTTAGTTACCGCACCGCCCGGCCCGCCTCGAGGGGACTATTTTTAAGTTAAAATTAAGTACTAACATTTCGTGTTCTGATGCCAAAAAGTCAAATTATACACCCAATTTATCATGCCTAGCGGTATCAAACATTCAAGACCACCGTGGGTCAACGCGGCCCGACATAGCAAAGGTTGTGCTAGACATTAGACGAGAACAGTCAGATCATGTCAAGGCCCCGCCCAACTCGTGCCTTGGACTCATGAAAAAAAAAGTGAATCTCTAATGAGTTGAATATTTTGATAAATTTATATCCAAAATTATTATAAAAACGTATCATAAACTACAATATATTCAAACACAATAAAAACATTTTCCCAATGACAATAAAATCTAATTAATTTTTATAAATATATGAAAAAAAATATTAACTGATATTTTTAGTAGTCACATAATGCTTACACATTAGATAAAGATAAACCATAATTAGTCTACCCAAAAACAAATACATTATCCAAAGCCGATGCCACATTAATTAGGCTGCATTGGAGTTCCATTCAAAAAAAAATTCCTACTCCGTTTTTTTTTCAACAGAAATTGTAACCGGTTTCAATAAGGCTTAAACTTCCTTGCATCTCTCAGTTGTTTGATACGTTTCTTATCTTGCTCGAATTTGCTCTGCAACATCATGATCTCTGCAAAAGAAATGGCAAGATGAGATAAAGAGCAGGAAGGATGAACTGAAAAATCCATTCATCTGAAGGTTCTTAACCAGATATAAGATGTCAGATTAGATGATGGCGCAGTCCTAATTTCCAAAGATGCAAAATCTTACTTTTCAAACTCACCATTAGTTTTAAGCTAAACAAAACAGGGAGAAGCAAACTTACCACTTCTCCGCGCTTCCCGTTTTTGGAATCTGTAAAAATCTTCCGCAACTTTGGTTTTCTTTTTAGCCATATTATCCAGCACTGCAGCTTGAGCAACCGAACCCACAGCTATTCCGCTTTCTGGATCAGTTGTTTTCTTCCTGCCTTTGTGGTGGACCACGACTGTCCATCCTCCTTCCGCAGCCTGTGCTTCTCTTTCTTTCTTTTCCTGCAAATCACATAACACAAATGCCAAATGTCTTGCCAAAGCTCCAAGTAGATATATAATGATGTATAAAAAGAACAACAAAGTACAAGCAAGTGAAAAGCTTTCGGGCAAACCCAACACCTGAATATCTAGTTTACATAAAGCAATAGAGTGAGCAGCCAAGTAAAATACCTTCTCTAGTTGTGCTTCATGAGCAATTATGAACTCATCAATTCTTTCTTGCAGTATTTTCAAGCCCGGTCTGTTCTGCTTGTAGTCATTAATCCACTCTGAAAAAGTAGGAGTCAAATCAGCCATATTCTGAGATATGGATACAAGACTACTTACTGCAAAGGTAAAATACAGTTTTCTGCCTATGAGAATGCAAAATAATAGAACAAATAAACCACACAACCGACTCTCTAGCTCCAGGCAATTATTGTGAATCAGAATAGTGGACACAAATAATGGGAAAAAAAACATCTGAGATAGATATATATCCTTATAGGGCCATAGTCAAAGAGGGAGAGCAAATTACTTCTCATTCCGCAAGAAGAATCTTCATCGACCAAGGATATCTCATCAACCTTTATCGCATCCACTGTATTGAGAATTCCAAGTTCACTGTTGTTCTTTGATATATGAAGATCAATCTCCTTTTTGCTCTTTTCATTCTTCTTTACTTTCTCTGTCAAATAAAATAAAAAAAATGAATTTATTATATCATAAAATATACATCTAAGCAATTAAAACTCTAAAAGTCTATGCTTTTCACTCCACAAATATGTTCAGTTGTAGGAACAAATACTGGACGAAATATCTGTAACATGTATACATATATATATCATTATATGACCAAGCTAAAACAAGGAAAGCAATATACCTTTTATTCCACTAGAACAATCTTCATCCACCATGGATCTCTCGTCAACTTTTTCAGCATCTACCGTACTGAGAATTCCCAGTTTACTATTGTTCTTTGATACATGAAGAGCATTCTCCTTTTTCCTCTTTTCATCCTTCTTAACCTTCTCTGTCAAATAAACAAAATAAATATGAACACATTATCTCAAAAACTATTTATCAGCAAGTAATTTCAAAAAGCTCTCAAATTTTATGCTTTTCCCTACGGAAGCATATTCACTTATAAAAGTAAATACTGGAAAACATATCTATAACACATGCATGCATATAATCATTTTCTGACCAAATTAAATAAAGTAATATACTTCTCATTCCTCTTCATTCATATACACACGTATATATCACTATATGACCAAAATAAAAGAAAGAAAACAAGGTACTTTTCATTCCACTAGAACAATCTTCGTCCACCAAGGATCTCTGGTGAACCTTTTCGGCTTCCAGTTTACTATTGTTCTTTGATACAAGAAAATCAACATCCTTTTTGCTCCTTTTGGACTTCTTTACCTTTTCTGTCAAACAAAATAAATACAAACACGTTTAGACACTGTATTCCAGTAGGTTCTTTTAGAGCTAGGGAATCTCACTAGTTTTGACTCTTTTAACAAAATACACTTCCTCGTCACCGGCAGAGCGAACAGCCCTGTTTCCTCCTTCAAACTCTGGAGAGTCATTTCCTGATGCCTGAGCAACTAAAAGAAAAAAATAGAATCTGCATGAGTATGACAATAGCAAAGCAAATACTGGTGGAACACGGGAATATATTATCCAAAAACACATTTCTAAGAGGTCAAACATAGACCATTTAGCAACATTTTTACTGAAGGAATACATTTAGCTATTTTCCCAACATTTTGACAAAACTTTATAGCTATGCTCAACTGGTATGTCAAAAAATAATCAAAATGTAGAGGTAAAATAAACCCTTTAGCAAATGATATGAAATGTCTAAGTGTTCAAATTGCTCACCAGATTTTCCCTTATTTAGATGCATTTTCACAAAATATTTTGTATTTCACCCTTTTCATCTTCCTTTTCATAAATTTATCTTTCTTCTACAAAAAGCGTGGATTTATTTCACTTATGTTCTATATACTCCAATCAACAAACAAAAAGGTACCAGTGTTCGAAAACTCGGGCTAGGCGGCCGCCTAGGCGCTGCGCGGCAGCAAGCCGCGCCGGAAACCTCCCAGGCGGGTGCCCTAGGCGGCTCTCGGCGGCCCTAGGCGGCCCTCGGCGTGACTCGGCGGGCCTCGACCGAGTTATTTAGGTTTTAAACTTTTAATATTTTGTTCCAAATTTGTTGTTTACGTCTTCGCCGTGCGCCGCTTCGTCTTCCAAATTTGCTGTTTCGTTGTCATCGTCGCTGCGTCGTCATCATCGCTGCGTCATCATCGTCGCTGTTTCGCCGTGCGCCGCTTCGAAGGCTTCGTCGATCCGGGCTCCGTTAAGTTTTTACGTCTTGTTTCGTTAAGTTGTTAACTGTTGAGTCATCGTCGCGCAGTCTCCGGCGACGCCGGACGCGTCTGCAGCCGCCGGAAGCGTCGTAGGACGTGTTCGGCAGCATCTCGTGAAGCTTCCAGCGGCACTGGAAGCTTTCCGCGACACTTCCGGCGCCGGTGGCGTCCGCGCCGTCGTGTGAGTCGCGAGACGGGGACGACATTTTTTGTTTTTGTTTTTTCTTTTTTTTTAGATTTATTAAATTAAAACAATTCCTAACGGGGATAATTTCAAATTCAATAATAGGTTGGTTCGTAAAACCTAATAAAATTATCATCCCAATTAAATATATTTTAAATTTATTTTTTTTATAATAAATTGTATTAATTTTTATAAAAGAATTTTGAATATATAAAATTATATATAAAATTAAGATTCCATTACTAATTTTATAACTTATATAATCAGATTTAAATATATAAATAATATACTTAATTTTTTTAAATAAATAATATTAAATATTAATTTATATATTAACAGATTTAAAAATTATAATAAATATTATCATTTTTCAGATTTAAAAAATAAAAAATATAAAAAATATTTTAAATTTAAAAAATATAATACATATTATTAATTTATATTTTATATAAATCATATTTATAAATTTTATATATTATTAATTTATATTAATCGGATTTATAAATATTAAAATTATATTAAAATTTTAAAAATTCTAATAAATATTATTAATTTATATAAATCAGTTTTAAAAATATGAAAAATAAATTAAAATTTTAAAAATTCTAATAAATATTATTAATTTTAATAATTTATATAAATCAGTTTTAAAAATATGAAAAATAAATTAAAATTTAAAAGATTCCAATAAATATTATTAATTTATAAAAGTATAAAACAGATTTAAAAATATAAAAAATATATTTAAAATTTAATTTATTTAAACAAATATCGAATAAATTTTATTAATTAGATTAAGATATATAAAAAAATATTCTCATGACTTGTTAATGACTTAATGTTATTGAAATATTTTGTATTGTATGTCTGTATGGTATAATTAAATTTTATTATCATGTTAATATGTTATGTGATTATGTCTTGTTATATATATTTTTTTCAGATTATCTGTTAGACTGTTATCAATGGCAAGCAATCCATCTTCGACAGCATATATCACTCAACCCGAATTGAGATTCTTAGAAGAAAGTCAAATGACATCGGATGGGAGTTTGGGATATTGATTGATCCTAAGAACCTCGACAAAATTAAATGTAAGTTATGTGGAAAAGCAATGTCAGGAGTGTATAGGATAAAGGAGCACATTGGAAATATACCTGGAAATGTATCTGGTTGTTGAAAAGCATCTCAAGAAGACAAAAATAAGTGCAAACATGCTATTTTAGAAGGGAGGAACAGAAAGAAGAACAAAACAATGGAAGAACAAAGTTGTAGAGCAGAGGTGGCTATTTCCGTAAATGAAGAAGAAGGTCTTGAAATTGAAGGGATGGATGGAGTTAAAAAACCTCTTCCACTTGGCCCCATGGATAGATATGCATCGACAATTGCTCCAGAAAATGCAGGCTCTAGTGGAAGTAAAGTACTTCGACAAAAAAATATAAATGAGGCTCTTTTCAAAGAGAGAACTCAACAAGTTCAACAATATGTTGGGAGATGGGATTATGAAAATGGAATCTCATTCAATGCTGTTGATAATGATAGCTTCAAGCAACTAATGGAGGCAGTGGGTCAATTTGGACCAGGATTCAAGCCTCCAACTCAATATCAACTTAGGGAGCCACTATTGAAAGCCGAAGTTGAAAGAACAAAACAATTGCTGAAGAAATATGAAGAAGAATGGGCAAAGAATGGATGCTCGATCATGACAGATGCATGGAGTGATAGAAAAAGAAGAAGCATCTTAAATTTGTGTGTTAATTGCAAGGAGGGTACTACATTTTTAGAGTCTAAGGAGTCTTCAGAGAAGGCACATACAGCTGAACTTATTTTTGAGTATGTTGACAAGTGTGTTGAACAAGTATGAGCTCAGAATATTGTTCAGATTGTTACAGACAATGCCACCAACAATATGGCTGTAGCTAAATTGATGAGAGAAAAACGACACGGGATCTTTTGGAGTTCATGTGCAACTCACACTATTAATCTCATGCTTGAAAGTATTGGCAAACTTCCACGATATAAAAAGGTGATTGAGCAGTCCAAGGCTTTTACCATTTTCATCTATGCTCACCATAAGACTTTATCATTGATGAGAAGTTTCACGAAGAAGAGAGACATAGTCCGACCAGGAGTTACCAGGTTTGCATCAAATTTCCTCACATTGCAAAGTTTGATTGAAAAAAAAGCTAGTTTAAGGGCCATGTTTACAAGTGATATGTGGGAGAAATGCAAATGGTCAAAAACAAACAAAGGAAAATTGGCTTACTCAATGAGCATGAGTTTTTGGAATGGTGTAATACTTTGTTTGAAAATATTTGCTCCTTTGGTAAGAGTTCTTCGATTGGTAGATGGAGATAGAAAGCCATCGATGGGGTTTCTATATGGGGAGCTTCTTCAAGCTAAAGAAGATATCAAGGTGGCTCTGAATAACGTGGAATCAAATTATCAGCCTATCATAGTCATTATTGAGTCAAAAATGAAGGATAGACTTGATACATCATTGCATACCACTGCATTTTTGTTGAATCCTTATTTTTACTACAAAGATAGTTCGATTGCTCTTTATGAGGAGGTCGCGATGGGGATTTTTGAATGCATGGAAACTTTGCATGAATGAGTTAGACTTACAAGATACAATTATTAACAAGGAATTTCCAAAATATAGAAATAAGACTGGGTTATTTGGAAAAACATTGGCAGCAAAAACATGTGAAAAAAATGATGATACATTTGATCCATGTGCATGGTGGAGTACATACGGTGCTCACACACCTAACTTGCTAATGGTGGCATTGAGGATACTTTCATTAACTACAAGTTCATCTGGGTGTGAAAGAAATTGGAGTACATTTGAAGGAGTAAGTTTTAAACTTTCAGTCTACTCTTTAATTAAATTAGTTATAATTTTTAACGTCTATACTCTATATTCAGGTACTAACTATAGTATTTACTTTCTCTGTTTTTTTAGATTCACACAAAGAAAAGAAATAGGTTGGATGCCAACAGGTTGAACAATCTAGTATTTGTCCAATTTAATGCTAGATTGTTGAACAAACAAAAAAGAGAAAAAGAAAGAAATGTTGATGTCCTTCTTGCAAAAGATGCTTCAAATGCACAAGGTTAGATTGTGGATGGTGGGGAAGATGATGAAGTTGAACTAGGTTCCGGGCTCACTTGGCAAATGGTTGATGAAGCAAGTGGAGCAGATGAAAATCTACAACCCCGAAGAAGCTCCAGAGTGAGAGAACTCCATGAAGATGATTTTGAACCCGAAGAAGAAGACGAGGATCACAATAATGATATTGAGTTTGTGTCCGATGAAGAACAAGTTATTGAAAATTATGGAGAAGAAGAAGCAGAATAAATATGAGTCTATGAGATATTATTAGTTGTGTAATTTTGAACTCATTTTGTTAAGACATGATTTATGTTATTTAACAATTATATTTTGCTTAGTGGTTACTAGTTCACAATGCATTGCAATCTTGAATGAACTATTGCTACTATTTTCCAATGTTCTACTGTTTACTATATGATTATGATAACTTACTACATGTTCTATACTTCTATTGTTTAACTGTTTCTTTTACTCATATTTACTGAGCCTAGTATATTTCCTTTGCACAAAACTATTAGTTTTCTTTTATAGTTTTTCATTTTTTGGTATTGGAAAGTATGTATTTATTTTAGCATACATAGTTAGATCTTCATTGCTATGAAATTGTTTAAGACAACATTTAGATTTGCATATGACATTGTCCACAGTCCACATGAAACAAGGGATACCGAGGAATCCGCCTAGCGGCGCCTAGTCCCCGCCTAGGCGACCTAGGCGCTAGGCACTGGTCTGCCGCCCGACTAGCGCCTAGCGAATTTTAGAACCTTGAAAGGTACATATCTATACTTTCAATTCAATAAGATTCACCAGTAACACTCGAGTCTTGACCATACTATCACAATTCACAACTCCAAAGCTTAGCTATAAATTGACAAGAACTTTTTACAAATTTGAAATTGATTGAATTCATGATTAGAGTTTAGAAAGTCATGTGTTGATGTCTACATCTAATGTATAGCAATAAATGGCAAAAAGCATATGGTTGCCTTCTCAACATGATTTTGCTTCATCTTTTAAGAAAGGACACATTAATACATGAATAATGGCGGAGGACGAGTTGGGGGAGGGGGAGGGGGAGGGGGAGGGGGAGTGGGTAGGGAAAAAAACTATAGAAATTGCTTTTCTTTTGCAGCTAGTAGTCATGAATCTTAACATCACATGTCAAAGAATAATTTAGTCTAAGGCTCTAATAAATTTGTCATTAATCTTAAAACATTATGTATGAAAGAGATCTCAATGGTTATCTTTCACAATGGTTATCAATTGATTCATTGTTGAATAGACAAAATGTTATCAATTGTGTAACAGTTAGCAGATAATCATGTGATAGCATTATACAGAAAAACTGGAGCCAGACTAAGCATCAGATGTGTTACTAAAAAAAAACTAATTTCATATTAAGATCATCAATAATTAAGTCGGAAGTAGCCCCAAGACCATGAAAAATTGGATCATACAAACTTATACCTTTTAAAATATCAACTTCAGGAGAAGCACCTTCGACATTTGGAATAACAGATTCTTTCTTTAGCTTAAGTTTCCTTCTTCTCAGTTTAAGCAAAGGATTTTCAACATCTTTTGCAAGTAGCAAGCAATGAATTTGTTAGTTCCAATTTCCAAACTGATGCAATTCAATATATAAAAAAACATGTCGTTTTAAAGTAGGTGCGTAACAGTACATATGGATATACAAACATTTACCTTCCACAATGCTCAAACTACTTCCAACCTCAGTAGAAGCTCCAACATTTGGATTAGTGAAACTTAGTTGACTTGGTTCTTCTTTTAACTTAAGCTTTTTCCTTTTAAGCTTAAGCAAAGTTCCCTCAACACCTTTGGCTTCTTTTCGATCTTTTAACTTAAGATTCTTCTTTTTTGTCTTAAGCAGAAGATTTTTGGTCCCTTCTCTTTCTTTTCCAGATTTCTTATCTAACACTAGAAGGGATATTATGTATAAGTAAATTCAGTTTTTTTTAAAAAAAAAATTATTCTCATGTGGAATATAGGTTTATGATTCCAAATATAACAACATGAGATTGCTTTAGCTAAGAACAACAATAATTTTCTTTAAAACAATTCTCATGTGAAATAGGCTTCTGGTTCCAAATGTAACTACTAGAGATTAGTTCTAACTAAGAAAAAATAATCTTTGAACAATTGGTTTCTCCTTAAAAGGTACAAATTAGTACTATACAGCTTAACAATGTTGAATTATTTTAGGCTAATGCCTGGTAGCAGAAAAAATCATGATTCAGGACCTTTAAAATCAAATGAAAAATCTAAAAGAAGTTGTATGAATAAAGTTATGGTAGAATCTATCGATATGAAAAAAATATGAATATACAGTTTGTATATTTACAAATAAATTTTACATACTACCAACTGTTAACTAACTTGAGAAAATTGATTTATTTTAATTAGTTTGTTTCAAAAGCTTTGTCCTTTTTGCAGCATATTCCTTTATCTTTAGGAAATTTACCACTGGTACTTTATATTTTTCTTCTTTTCTGTTCTCCAAACATATTGGATGGACCAATATCAAGTAAAAGACCTCCCAAAACTAATAAATTATGTAACTAGTCTTACACAAGGATGACAACAGTGAATAATATTAATATTGTGATGTCCAAATAGAACAAATGACAAAAAGGCAGCATAACTCCCATGATATTAGTCAAATAAAAATTAGAATAAAGAGAATAAAACTATGTGAATTGACAGACATGGACCTACTACGGGCATCAAAAGTAGCTAGTTTGCATACATATAGCTCAGCTTCTCACCTTTCTTTGCCATCTTGTTTGGGTATTTATTATTTATCTTCCTTCCCCAATGTTTTTACAGAAGATCAGGACTATGCAACACTTCTAACCTGATCATGTAAAGAAAACAACTTTAGGATGATGGCATTTATTGTTTGAGCTGACATTAAGTCTACAGGGAAGTATCATCAGTGATGTAGACACAAAAAATCAACATGAATAAATTGGAGATTATATTGATAAAATATAAATAAGACCAATGAGGTGAAATATTATTCACAGCTATTATTATCAAAAGACAATTTAAATTACTTTTCCTTAAGATATAAAAATGTTATCTTTTTATAATTCTTTAAGACTTATTTTCATACTATTATAATTGTCCCCTTTTATGATGGTGCAGCTCCTTTCCACGTGCTCACTGCCCTAACAAAAGATTGGTTTACAAGAATAAAAAGATTTCCTTTCCCAATTGACAATGCATAAGCATCAAAATCCGTAATAGTTGTATACGATCATACTATTATAATTTTTTTTCTTTTCCATTCTGGATCAGCACTTGAAATGTCTATTAAGCATGTTTCCATTTACTCAAACCATCAATTGCAGGCCAAATAAATACAAGCGGATCCCGATTAACCATCACCAACAACAATTCAAGCGGGCATAGGAAGACCAAGGGAGATCAGAATAAGAATACCTTCTTGTCGTCGATGTTGAGGACATGAGGTAAATGCCCAGAATAGATGTCAGAGGCGCAGCAACGCAGCAGTCGGAGGGGAGAGGTGACGAGAAGACCAGAGTCAGCGTCCAGCGGACGGAAGTCGAGGAGCCGTAAGGGAGTGGCAAAGGAAATCGAGGTCGAGCGAGAGAGTAGATCGACAAGTTGTAGGCGGATAACCGGAGATGGCCGGAGGTTAAGAGGACGGAAGTTGAGGGAGGAGCCGAGATGGAGTGGTGGAAGAAATCGAGATCGAGTGAGAGAGTAGATCGACAAGTAAAAGGCGGAGAACCGGAGATGGCCGGAGGTTAAGCGGCGGAGGGAGGAGGGAGAGGAAATCGAGAGAGAAGCGGGGTAATGGGTGAGCGTTTTAGGGTGAGATAAAATATAAGGATGGCAACTAAATACGGATCGGGTATAGAAATCGATCGGGTATAAAAGTCGAATCCGATTAACTAATCATTATCCGAAGAACAACTGGCCGACGGAGTTCAAAGATTGAATATAACAGCATCCACCATACCTCTTTCAATATCACGCCACATTAAAAATAAAAATTTCTTCATTTCTCTCATATGTGGGGTCTCATATTTTTTTTATTATATAATTCATCAGCTTTTTTATATTTTATCATATATATATAATTAAATTTTTATAAAATTCCGAAATTCTGCTAAATATATAAATGGTTAAATCTAGAATATTAATAATTAAAAAATACATAAATATTACTATTCATCAAATAAGAAGACATAAATTATAATAATATATAAAAAATAAATTTAAATACATTTACTATAGATCATGTCTTTGTTTAATTTTTTTCAACCATTTTTTCATATATCCTAAGTTATCTGGATGACATCTCACTAGTATCCTTCGTAAGAATTTCATAATCCTTATTAAAGATCTCAACTTTTCGCAAAGTTATTTTTTTCAATTTATATTCTTTAATATCTTGTCATTCTTTATTAAGGATTTGTTCCATTGTGTCGCAGACTTTGGATTTGTTTTTTTTCTTCGTTGCTTTTTGCACTATCAGACGAATGCGGGCTTTAGAGTTATCAACATCAACACTCGTATCTAGATTTGGATTTGATGCTGAAATGTTCCCTCCTGATTCCAATGTTCTTGCTTTCTTGTTAGAGGAATGAGCAACTGATTGTGGAGCATATTTCTTATATTCTTTAAGAATCCTTTATATATGCATATACTTGAAATCCCTATTTTTATTGTTGGCTTTCCACATATTCAATGCATTCTTCAACACATTCTCATCACTCCATCCGCTTTGACGATGAATATACAAATTATTATAGATTGCAGAAAATTCATTTACCATCGGCGCAAACTTATAGTAATATGATTTTAGCACCTGATATCTTCTCTTCATAGTTCCAATGGGTCGATGCTTGTTGTAGTAATCAGCTATACGTTTCCAAAAATATTGATCCTTCTAGTCATTGCCAATGACTGCGTCAGTGCTGATAGTTGCCCATGACTTTGCAAGGACTATGTCTTTATCAAGAGACCAAAATATTCGTTTTGAATCATCTTTCTCCGGTTCAACTTCACGTTCTTCTTGTGATGAGTGTGGTGACCATTGAGATGTTGGAACGGACAATGGCGTTAGAGGTTCTTTGTCGCTGATAGATGGGTCGATAGTAGTTCTTACTTTATCAAAAAACATGACTAATGGTTGAGAAGGTGAAAATATGAAAGGCATAGAAGACATCCCAAATTAGTTGCTCATTACTGACCAATTTGGGTATAAATACATACCAAATGGAGCTGGGGCGGCGTTACTCTGAAGGGGAAGTGAAAAATTTTGAAAACTTTAGAAATTTAAGAAATTTGAAAAACCTCGTGGAGCATATGAAATATTTTGAAAATTTAGACGGTATTATGTGTGAGAGAAAAATTTAGGATATTGGACATCATGATTTGCAGAAATACGGATATTTTGAGAAGATATATTTTCTTTCCCATTTGAAGAATTCAAAAGATTTGTAAAAGAAGCATTGAAATTTTCGTCCATCTCAAATATAAATAGAAATAAAATGATGAAAAAAAATAGAGAATGAAGAAATGAATTAAAAAATATGAGTTCGTGGTGTATTTATAGATTTTTTTTAATTAAAAGAAAATTAAACATTGAACAACGATTATCAAAATAGTCTTTATTTAACGTCTATCTTTAATTACTTTATTCTCAACTTACCTACTATGTGTATATTATTTTTTAAATAACAAATATAAAAAAATAATTAAAAACGGCTCTGTCACTTGAGAGAGGGAGGTTCCCAGCGCAGATCCTCTGCACCAAACATCCCTGCACCACAAATCCCATATAAAATGTTATCACGTGCAAGGCACGTGCACGCTGGACCACAAACTCACGCGAAACGCAAGAGCCAGCGATCCCTAGCCTCTCCATCGTCCCTGCGTCCGCGACGGTCGGCGGTTTACTAGCTAAAACGAAGAGGAGGAGGAGCCCTAACCTCACGCCGGCGACGGAAGCCTCTCTCTAGCACAGCGCCCCCGACGGCGAAAAACTCTCACGCCCACATATTTCCCAACCTTAACCCCTCGCATCCCCGACGGCGTGCAGCGTCCGCAACGGCCTCCAACGGCCCCGACTCACGCGGAAATCCAACTCCGGCGACCTATTACAGTTCCCTAACTCCTCTGAGGTCTAGCCCTGCCCAGCGACCAGTGACACCCAAGCTCTACCGCCCTGATTTCAACTGTTGGTACATGTTTTGAGCTTTCCTCAGCGTCAGCTTTCCTTTAATGTTGAGTTCCAGATTAGATGTTGAGTTTGTTGAGTTTGTTGAATACTGCACAGATGCAGTATTCATCTGGACCAAAATGCTGCACAGATGCAGTATTCATCCGGACCAACAAACAAAGTTTGAGCTTTCCTCAGCGTTCGGTGCACTTCCTTTAATGTTGAGTTCCATATTTGATGTTGAATTTTGTTGATTAAACTCCTACATGATACATCAATCTAAAGATTACTCTTAAAAAAACAAAATGTAACCCTCATTTGTTTGAAACATTTAACATCTTTATATTGTGCTATTATCAGATGGCACTCCACAAAGAAAATTGATCAGCCTGCTATATATGTATCTGTGTATATTCTATGTTTGTGTGTTTGTTGCATGCACATGAAAGTAGGATTGATTGCTCCGCATGCTTAGAGAGATAGGTTTCTCCCTCACTGTTATATACTTATACTCTTAAACATAAGTATAGGTTTCGCCATATAAGAATATAGGACAACAACATGAGGACCTATTCATGGAGTCAGTCTAAATGAACTTAACATACAGTAACGCAAAATAGCTTATTTCCTTTCTTTGAATTTATTCAGCATACAATCTATGAACATTAAAAAATATTTGATTCTAAGTAATTCTCGTTTGCTTAATAGGTTGGTATTTCATGGCATCAGCAAGTTACAACTCCATCGAAAATACAAAATTTGAACATGTACCATGCAGGGATTGCGGACAAAGAACATTGGTATGTGTTTCTAGATCGACCAAAAATCCCGGAAGGAGGTATTATCGATGTGGGCAACATGGTTGGCAAAAGTGGGTGGTAGGCGATACTTTGTCTGATGAAGACAGTAGTGAAATATGTCATGGAAGATTAGGAAAAATAGAGTCAAGGTTAGGTAGTGAACCCATTGCTTCTCGTGGACATAATCTAGGAGATTCAAATGTACCATTAATGGTCTGGATATTAGTTATAGTGAATCTGACTCTTTTTGGTTGTTTACCTTATTACTTTGTTAGTTCGGTCTTGTTAATTAATGTTAAGTAATGTTGTTGTTGTAATATGACAGATTAACTGTTTGTAAGAACCAGCTGAAGGTTGTAATGTGGTTTATTAGGTTAGGTGGTTAATTAGTGTTGACTAATGTTGGAGTTGTAATGTCATAGGATAATTGTTTTTTTTTTGTTAAGATGGATGTTGTGGAACATGTTATATAATGGTTTGAAAATATTGTAATGATTTATTCTGTGTTGTTCTTCTTTTGGGACTTAGTTCTCATCTCTAATCCTTCGTGTGCATGATGATGTGGCTCTTCAGAATCTTATTGCATCTGATCGACATTCAAATATTGTTCTTATTGCATCTGATTGGTTTGAGAGGAATTTTCTTTGTGGAGTGCCAATGGACTTCCTTCCTCTCAGCTCTTAAAACTTATGAGGTTGGAGTTTGTCGCTGTCTCCCATCTCCTTTCTTGTTCATAAACATGCTTTCACTTTAACTGTGCATCATGATTTATTGTAAACAAAATATATCAAGTATTTTTTTCCTTATCGATCATAGACAGCTAGATAATCTTTTAGAGTTGTGAATTAGCACTTACTAGGACATTCTTGACATGCACAAAAGTTCAAACATAACCTAACATGCAACTGAGTTTTGCCTCATTTGATTGAATCAGGCTATTTAGTTGTTTATAGTGAAGAGCCTTTTAACATCTTCTTCTATTATGAAAGAAAATTCTAGACTGGTCAGAACTTGATGCTGCAGTAAGAAAGCATGCAAATGAATTTTGACAGATGTTCTAAGGTGGTATTCCTTCTTAAACAACTGCAATAATAAAAAATACATCGAAACTAACTACAACAATAAATTCCAACAGCAAACTATCAGTTAAAGAAGTATATGCTATAATTTTTACAATAACCATATTAAATGTTTTGGGAACAATCTAATACCATATTCTAATATCTGTTCACCAACAAGACATAACAAAAAATATAACATGCCAGCAAACTCCAGACATGGCCTATAATATTGTCTTCCTTTTTCGGTGTGGAAAAAGAACAGTTCTCCCAGAGGTACACACGCTAGAAAAATTCCAGTCATGGCCTACAGAAGCAGGATGGAAATAGCCTACAGAAGCAGGATGAAAATGGGATCAGAAAATGGTGCTAGATGTAAGAACCTGTTATTTTTTTTAGGGTATGTGCAATAAAAATAAGGCATACAGGGCATTGACAAGTACTCACGAAATTGCAAATAAGGCATGCTTGATCAAAGAAACTTACCACAACAACGACAAAAGGAGCACGAGAGAATCCATTGCCAAACTTTTCCTAAATATTGGTCTCTGTGCCCTTCTTATCGACAAAACATAGTACAAGAACAGCAATACCAACTCCACATTCAATTGCAAGCTAGCAATGACAAAATACAGATTCACAATTAGATATCACTAATCAACATGCAGTCAGTCAAATCGCAAATTATATATTATAAAGCAGAACGGAAAAAACATTCTGCATACCCAAATGAGATCGTTGATGTCTAAGGGGAGGAGGCCGCAGGAGGTGGTCCAACAAACTACACAAATGAGAATTGCACCTATAACAGTAAACAACTGTAAACTATTAGGAAGTCGAAACAATAATTCCAGTAGGGATGATTTTCATGGGGTCACTAATCTCGTATTATTCCAGTCCTGACCTCAACTTCTACATGACTGAGATTAAACATGATTTAGGTCTCTCTGATTTTCAATGCTGTAAGTGTTAAACATGATTTAGGTCTCTTAAATCACTTTCCAAACTAATACTAGCATATCACATACAAGAGCCCATGGAAGAAGTATCATATGCAAACACACGTTGGTTACCTGGAAACTCTAAAATGGAAAGAACAACATTTGACGAAAACAGAAATCTATGTGATGCATTAGAGCATGCTGCCTAATGTATGAAATAAAGACTATCCTTTGGAACTGAACACATTGTATAACTACTTAGGTGGTGTGGTCTATTCACTTTACAACCTATAGTTTTATCATTATATTCTTGATTTTTGTCTAAATATGTCAGTGTTGCTTACCAATATCACCAATGCAGCAGTATCTATTATAAATTTCAATCAGAATTAAAAAAATTTGTGATAACTAAGATGTATATACCTGAGAAAGTTGTGATGACAATAATGGTGGAAATTGAGTCTTAGTCATATTGAAACTACCAACAGAGCTACCAATTGTTGACACAGAACTTATAGGCTAAAACAAAAAAATAAAATACAATCTTAGATAGTTATAAAATAAATTATCTTAGATTAACATAAGTAAAATAAATACCAACTTGATGAATGATCCGGTCACATTGTACGCTGGCCACGATAGAAATACTTTGATCTACACCCTGTGTTATAAAAAATAGAATGATTTAAGTTACAACAAATAATACCAAATAAACAAAATTTGCAAAGTTATGAAATAGAAACCATTACAATTGTTGAAGTTTGGTTTGTTTTCCTCGTTGTTTTTCTTTTCCTTGAAATCTTCTCTAACCCACCTTTCAACCTCTTACCTAACACTGTTTTTTCTTCATTTTAATCCCTTTCACTCCAGTAGAGTTCCCTTCACTATAATCAAATTCCCAAGATGCTTAGCTCACATTTGATTGTTGGACATTTGATTCATTACCTTGTAACTTATCATTCACTATCTTATACAAGCTCAACATAGCATCTTTAACAAAGATGTAAGTGTCATCCCTTTCTGCTGCCTTGGTAACCAATTGAATATTCAACCCACACAACTCTTTGTAACGCATGTTTTGAAGTACTTTTGGATCCAAACTAGCATTGTTAGTCATTGAATTATTAACTCCAAAATATCCAATTTTTACTTTTCTTGACCACCTTTTTAATACATAATCACTTGGGATCTTCATGATATTTTTCCACGTAAATATTTTCAGAATATGAGAACACAAAATTCCAGCAAATTCATATTTTCTATAGCTACACTCAATTTTTTCACACTTCTTATCAAGTGTAATTATATGATGATTTTTCTTTTTGTGAGGAGTAACTTTATATTTTGTAAATGTATCAACATCCTCACAAATTTCTAGATTAGAATCATGAGATAAGCATCATTCCTGTTGAAAACACTTGTATACCTCAGGAGTATAAATTTCACTAGCATGCTTTAAAATCTCAATTGGAAACATTAAATAGGGAATAGTTGTATTTGATTTGAAATCAGCTTTTAATTCCTCATATCGACGATCATCAAGGAGTTTTTGGAAGTGATTGAAGAAGTCTAAAAACTTGTATTTATAAGTGACATACTTTTTCATAATACTATTCATGCTCTCACTTCTTTAGGTTGTAGTCATATCCGCACAAAACATTTGTCGTCCATATACTAAAGCCCATTTTTCCTTGATGTTGTACATGCGCCTCAACCAATCATTGTCTTCAAGTGCATACTTGGCTAACATCATGTTCCATGCTGAAATAAAATCTTCCTCTTCATCAAAATCATATATACATGAGGAAAAATCTTTAGCAAAGTCTCTAAACATAGAAAAAACTCTACTCAAATGTATGGCAGCATTTTGATAAATATGCCAAATGCACAAACGATGATGTGTTTCAGGCCATCTGGAAGCTAACACCTTTGCCATTGCTGCATCTTGATCTGTAAGAATAGTAGTTGACTTTTTCTCACCCATAGCTCTAGTTAAAGTATCAAATAACCACTCAAAAGTCAAATTGGTTTCATCATATAATAAAGCGGCGCCAAAAAGTATGAATTGTTTATGATGATTAACACCTACAAACAATGCAATTGGCCGACCTTCATTGTTCTTTCTATAGATTGTGTCAAAGCAAACAACATCTCCAAAATTAACATAATCAACTCTCATCTTAGCATCAGACCAAAAAATATTAGTAATCAAATCATCTTCATCAACTTGGATAGCATAAAAAAAATTAGGATCATCGAACTGCATTTTCTGTAAATATTCCAATACACCCCCTGTATCCCCAACTCTCATATTTATTGTTCTTTTGGATCACAAGTAGTTTTTATAATCCACAGGAATAAATCCTAAATTCTCCCTCCCACCAACTTGCCTCACCATAAGATCATGAGATGCTTTTGGGGGAATTCCCACATCACTTGCCATCTCAATCTGTATCGCTGCAGAAGAAGATATATTTCTATGACTTCTATAGAGGTGTGTTTTGTTTGGACTTGAGAGATAATGATTATGCTCTTTAACAAACTGTACCACAGTAAACTTGTTTTCTTCCGATTACAAATCTTCATCTTAGCCTCACAACCAAATCTTGTTTCATCACGACTTGCTTTGACATAAATATCTCGTTTGTCTTTTCCTCTTTTACCTTGGGCACAACAACAAAAAACCCTATCAAGTAATTTACCCGATTCATCCTTGTGGATTCTACCTCTCCTTACACCAAATCCAACTTTTTTAGCATATGCCAAATAAAATTGATATGCATCTTCTTCTGTCTCAAATTCCAATCCCATTTGTGGTATATCCAAATCTGTTTCAATGTTCAAGCTTATATAATCAAACAAACAAAGCAAAATGATTAAAAAGGAAAATTTGATATAATGAAACTCGATACATTCCCAATATGATTTTATTACCTTCATCAATAACATCAAAGTCACCTTCCTGAATATCCTCATTTCCTTCAAAATTCAAACGACGACAACTTGTAGATTCACCCTCCATGATAATTACTTTGATCCTACAAAAAAAAATCTATTATGGAAAAAAAAATAACACAAAAGAAGCATATAAAAACAATAATTTTATGTCAAATTACTGCATGTCCAACTTCTATTTAGTTATCAAATGCTCCAGATCCTACCAAGAATGGTAATTAACGAGAACCAGAATAGGTATCAAATGCCCATACTCTTGGTTAAATTTTTGTGCACTGAATACTGTATCTGTGCAGCATTTTTGTTCACTGAATACTGCATCTGTGCAGCATTTTTGTGCATATGGTTTACATTTTTGGTCCGGATGAATACTGCATCTGTGCAGCATTTTGGTCCAGATGAATACTGCATCTATGCAGTATTCAACAAACTCAACAAACTCAACATCTAATCTGGAACTCAACATTAAAGGAAAGCTGACGCTGAGGAAAGCTCAAAACATGTACCAACAGTTGAAATCAGGGCGGCAGAGCTTGGGTGTCGTTGGTCGCCGGGCAGGGCTGGACCTCAGAGGAGTCAGGGAACTGTAATAGGTCGCCGGAGTTGGATTTCTGCGTGAGCCGGGGCCGTTGGAGGCCGTCGCGGACGCCGCGCGTCGTCGGGGACGCGAGGGGTTAGGGTTGGGAAATATGTGGGCGTGAGGGTTTTCCGCCGTCAGGGACGTTGTGGTAGAGAGAGGCTTCCGTCGCCGGCGTGAGGTTAGGGCTCCTCCTCCTCTTCGTTTTAGCTGGTAAACCGCCGACCATCGCGGACGCGGGGACAATGGAGAAGCTAGGGATCGCTGGCTCTTGCGTTTCGCGTGAGTTGGTGGTCCAGCGTGCACGTGCTTTGCACGTGATAACATTTTATATGGAATTTGTGGTGCAGGGATGGAGCAGGGATATTTGGTGCAGAGGATCCGCGCTAAGAGGTTCCTCACTTAAACCACGTCACCAGAAGCTCCCTTTCATCATGCTCTAATTCGATAATTTAATATGATCCAACTTAATATAAAATACAACTATTATAGATAAATTAACAAAGTTTAAATTTTCAGTATTTTATAAAATATATATTTATCTCCTTAAATGTATTTATTTATTATCTCCTGTATTAGTTTTAATAAATCATCTTAGAAATAATGAATGATGCTAAGAATTATTATTATTTTTTAATAAGACATTAAAAATAATTTGTGAGCAATATTGGACAGAATCCGATGATGTAATAATGATCGCCTTTGCACGGGGAGATCATACTTTTGGAGACCCTAATCCGTGAGGCAATTTAATATAATATATAATTATTATAGATAAACTGATAAAATTTAAAACTTCTTTAGATATATTTAATATTTATCTCTTGTACCCGATCTATTTTTAATGTGGTATTCTAAAATGTACTGAAAAATAGGCCAGATAAGATGGTCATTGCTAGACCCGAATTCTATTTAACAATTGACGAAATTGTCGCTCATGCCAAACAATCACCAACCCCACCATAACAAGATGCAAACAAATAAATCACAACATTTTACCCTAACACAAACATGAAAAAGGTCAAACACTCATATAATTACCATACCAACTGTACCAACTCGTGGAAACTTATAGTTACATTGAGCATACTTGTAGGTAAGCCTCTGAGTATCATTTGATGAAATATCAAGATACAACACTAGAGTCTAGATAGAGATCAACTAAATAGTTGAAACAATTCATGATGATGAACACAAGAGTAAATAATGTTTCCAATCTGAAAGCAAACTGATACAATTCTTTTAGTGAAAAGCATTTCACTGAACTGAATTTGTCCACTAACTTGCAGGGGCTTCAGCTTCATCAGATCTGTCCCATTACATAGAGAGAGATCAATGAAAGATATAATTCTAAACTCAAATAATTGATATAAATTAAGGTGATGACAAACATAATCTAATTCAGATCAACGTTTTAAACTGGGTAAAAGAATGTTTTGAAATTCCGAGAAAGCCAAACCAATTCCATTCTCAGTGGAAGGCATTCAATCGAACCAGTCAATTGAACAAAATAACCTAACCAACAGGATTTCAATTCTTTGTCAATCTGATTTTGAGGTTGCCTCAGATGAGAATTTTAAATTTAACTAAAACACTGAAACAAGAAATGAAGAGTTTAATTTGATTTCATTGTTTTAATATGTTCTAATAGAGAAATCAGAGAACTTTGAAGACCATGGTAAAATGCTATCCACATCAACTTCAGATTAAACAATCTCATCATTTTGCTCTGTTTTTATGTTGATGAACAAAAATTATGCCACATCAAAGTTAATCTAAATTCATCTAAAAGATGGATACAATATGGACACAGCGCCAATGGTAGCTAACTATCTCAAGAACAAATATAACATTAATGAATCTCAACCAAAAAGTTGCTTACATGAAGGCTGAAAATTCACTTTAAAAAACATCAAGAGACTTTCTCTTAAAAGGCCTGAATGACTAATTACTAATAACTAGTAAAATTAACAAAAGAATTAATATTTAAAATTTTTAAGATAAATTCTAAGATTTTATCCCTAGTTTCAAACTGCATGGCAAACCCATTGCAAGTTAATGACGAAGCAATCAGAGAACTTTGAAGGTCATTGTGATGTTTAATTTCAACATTTACTTCAGACCAACAATTGTCATCATCTAGCTTCTTAAAAAAAAAATCAACTTCCAACAGAAAACTCAAAACACTCTTCTGAAAAGGAAAAAAATATTCAATTAGATTCAAGATAAAGTAAAAAAAAAAAATCATACTAAATCTCTGATAGAAAACATATGTTACTGCATAGACACTAACTCTTGATAGAAGAAAATAAACTAAATCATCTATCAAATGCAATATATGGCGTCCTAAATCAAAGAGTTGATACTCCCTTCTCTTATAAAAACTCAAGAGCCCATTTTTGCATTAAGTATCTTCCTACTAAAACAGAATGTCATCAGCAATGTCTTGTAATTTCTTACTTTTTGTACCAACCAAAGGATAGAGGATCAAGTGGCTAAAATTTAGTGAGAACTGAGACGTGTGTAAGAGTAGTGAAAAAAGTATTGAAAATAATAGGCAAAGCCATAATGATTTTGCCCTCAATGAGGACAGGAAGCAGCAAAATGAGAGCAAGGATGAATATACTCAAAATAAACAATTTAATCTCCTTTAATACAAATATGTTCATGATATTTATGTGTACTTTCTGTAAAGAGACATGCAAAAAAGTTGAATAATTCAATTGAATAACAAAAGTAAACAGCCAACGGGATCATTATTCTCAAATAAGAGATAAAAAAACATAGGGAACCAAAAAAAGACCAGAAATCTTTATTTTACCCAAAATAAATCATCAAGCAATAAGTACATTAGCATTTGTGATAAAGCAATCAGAGAACTTTGAAGACAATGGTAAAGAATTATCCACATCAGCATCAGATCTCCAACTCTCATCTTTTTGCTTTGTCTCTAAAATAATAAAAAATAGTGTGATTTTAAGGTGAAGGACAAAGGTCATATATTTGACATTAATAAAGGCGAGGAACATCATTTTGTAACAGGACTAATAAAACTAAAACTGTCAGATAGTGAAGGAACTATTTGACATGAATAAAGACGAATCTAAAATTTTTTACATCAATCTTGTTTGGCAATGACAGAAACATTGATTTTCTACATTTGTTGAATTCATAAACTTTTTTTGAGCCAAATCTTGACAGAAAAAAATACATGGGAATGAAGAATCTAAGCCACCCATGAACTAATTTTCTTCTGGCAAATAATTAATTTAGCACCTAAAGACCAATTTCTCGCAATTTCCTTGCAGACAACTACTGTCAGCAAGGGGCCAATAGTGCACAATACGACAATCAAATTCGAAATCATTAAAAAGGAGAGGAAAAATAAACTAATCGGATTATGCGGGAGACCAAACAGAATTCGATACTCCATATCTTTATAAATCTTCGATTTCTAAAATGTCGACGAAAAGATTAACAAAGTAACAGATCCGATAAAAACAAATCGTAAATATCCACTCATCCAAGCAAGAAAGCATTTTCTAATTAAGATCTTGGACACAAGAAATTGAAAAGTGGCCTTCCTGAGGCAATGTGTTTGGATGTGGGCGTCTTCTCGCGGTGGTTGGTCCTCAGCGCCGCCGCTTACTCGAGGTTTTGCCATTGAATACTTGGTAAACATATATATATCTATAGAGAAACGGTAATTATCAAAAAGCCCCCAACTGTTTCTGAATGTTTCAAAATCGCTAAATTTGATTAATGTTAAAATACCTTAATTTTGTTTTATCATCAAAATGATCAAAATACTTATTTTTGCACTCCTAAAATAGTTGATAATAGTTTTTATTTTTTTAAAAAAAAATAGTAATCAAGTCATGTGTGATTTTTTTAAATTTTAGACAAATATTGGTAGACATTTGAAAGTTACCTATTTAATAAATTAGGGCACACATGGAATGGACGGATGATGATTGAGATGGACAAGATTGGGCTTGATTAATATGGATAACTTCGTTTTGAATTCACAATAAAGCCCAAATTAGTTGTCAACCATGACAAAAGATAATACGTTTAAATTCGTCCAGTGTATAAATTCAATTCCATATCATTTAAATTAAAATTTTGATATCGATATGATATATTAAATATACCAATATTAAATCTCCTATACTGAAAAATTCAATTCGTTCCCTACCATTTTACCTACCACTCGAACATGGTAAAATGGAAATAAACTCAAATGAAAACAAATACTTTCTAAAGTATTCGAAAGTATTTGTTTTTATTTTTAAGTAAAAACAAAAAAACAACAACAACAAGCTCTTGCATTAAATTGAACAGTACGGAAACAAAAAATGTTAACGAATATGACAAGTGGAACTGACTCAACTAGTTTCATAAGTTTTCGAAGATGGCTATTTAGCAACTCTCCTCTATATCTCTTTGCTGCACAACAAGAATTGCAGCTTAAATAACAGAACTCATGAGAGCCAGAGTTGCAATAACAATTCAAAAATGTTAATGTGCATCACTCGGTCTCAAACTACTGGAAGACTACATGCGCCGCCGCCTCCATGGAAAATGAAATGGCAAAGCTTCTCGGCAAACAAAGTTGATCGAGTTGTGTTGTCTTCATGAGCTCGCATGGTGTGTTTGGACAAGAGTTTAAAGTTCTATGCTTCCATTCATTACCAGGAGCCATCTCCATAGGATTTCTTAGTGCTGCTACCTTTACGCCGACCACTCATCTTTGCTTTCTTGCTCAACAAAAGCTTCAAACTGGCTTCCAACGTAATGGTCTTGGGGGTGAAACTCTGTGAGCATGGCAAATGATAACAGTCATTTGGAAAGTGAACACATATATTAAGGTAAGAAAACATTTATTGATAAGCATCTGAAAATAGATCTATCATGCTACATTGGGTGTTAATCTCACGGAATGAAATAGATAGGGAATAAAAGTTGTGTTCCTTAGAGAATCAAATAGAGCGAGAATACATTTTTTTTTTAAAATAGAATTAAAGTATGAATATGTCCTTTGGAATAGAGTAAAGAATACATGTAGGTAAGAAGGATGATTTAAGGAATAAGAATTATGAGGTAATTAGTAGTTCCATTTCATTTTTGTAATCAAACATAGAAATGATTCTTCCTTGGGAACTCAACTCAAAGGGAATAAATAACCATTCTAATGAAACAAATGAGCCATCAGATTCTACAGATTCTAAAGTGAGAAATTGAGCATGGGATACCATATCTCTATGAACATGCACACAGAAACCATCTGTGCCTAAGAAATACAAATAGCATCCTGCATCAAATACGTATTAAAACACAAACTTAGGGAGTGCATATTGGCCATTTGGAAGATGGCTATTTCCCACTTACTGAGATTTAATGTCGGAAAAATTATTTCTGTCCACCCAAAATACACTTTTGAATTTTCACCTAACCATACCCACCAGTAATTCAACTAATCAAATAGTGAATGACATGGTAGGAATGCCTCGTGTCATGTTAGTATTTTGTCTGCTTGTTTAAACAGGCATTTTGTAAAAGAGAGTAAACTCCCAAGTAGGGATGAATTCTTCCCTTCAATAAATAAAGGCAAGAAAACAGACTGACTTACAATTTTCAATGACTTATCATTATTGAAGGTTTTAAGAAATTTAATAACTAAAGTTAGTGACAACCAGAGCTAAAGCAGCTTAATTATGGGATTTGAACTAGTTCAGTTAGAAATAGGCATACCTTTGGTAAGGTGACAACAGTTTTGCGATGTTTGATTAAGAACCCATGCTTTGAATGAGCCAACACAACAGGGTATTCATCCGTTGGATGCTTTCCCTATTTTCCAAATACAATCATCATCAATTGCTTGATATAGTCCAAAGTGGAGAATCTGAATCGATAAGTGAGAATGAAGGTTGAATCAAAGCTTACCAAAGTTTTTGGGTACTGGAACAGCTCAATAGCATCTTCCAATGTAAAAGACGCAAAATCTTTGGTCATCTGTAGATAGATTCCAACAAATTCTTGATTCAAATAGATAATTTTGAGTTTTCACTTGATATGCCATGTGTCTCAATTTCCAAAACCAAGAGTTTCAAAAGTTCAAGAAAATAAAATTCATAGACTTAATATAATTTCCTTGAGTGAAAATAGCATATTTGTTACATGATACAATATATGCGAAAAATAAAAAACATGATAACAAGGTCCCAAACAAGTAGCATTATTAACAAATACATTATGAAACCAAGCTTGAACAGAATAATTTTGAGCTTTTAGAGGACAAAAAAGGTTGTGAAGAATTCCCTGACAAGAAATATAAATATCAATGTCAAACTACTGAGGATTTATGCAGATGCATAACAATCATTTTTGGTAGCAATGAGGTATAATCACTAGTTGAAATGTTTGTCATTATTTAACTTGTTGCTCTGAGATTTTTATTCAATTGTCTTGCATATACTGGACGTAAACAAGTTAAGAGAAGATGTTATAGGACTAAAATTTAGTTCAGTTGATCTGGCACAAAATGGTACCGAAACCATATTGCGGCTGGAAATCAAAATTTAGATGCAGAATGATACTTCCAGAACTCCATCAAAGAGATAATTATTCATAATGAGACATATGGTTGTATTTCTCAATATGTCATCCAGGCATATCAACATCATTTGAGGTTGTTCCCAGAGGGACAAATTGGATAAGTAAATTATCACATGGGGGTTTGAAACCAATAAGATCAGATAAACATCTAAGTAACACATACATAACAGTTCTCTACCAATATGCAGTTACAAACCTCAGAAAGAGAAGCTCTTCTTGGTGAGAAACCTTTTCTATCTTCTCCCAATTGCACATAAAATCCATAAGGTCCCTTCTTTAAATAAATCTATTGGAAATGGAAACAATAAAGTTCTTTTCAATGAACACAGATTAAGTTTTGATACATGGGGAAGGACATTACGAAACAAAGGAGGTCAAAGATCATGTGGTAAAACATAATGGTACAAACCTTTTCAGTAGAACCAGGAGAGCATCCCAGAACCTTTGGGATAAAAGACACGTCTATCTTCTCAGCTTCGTCAATGTCGTCGTCGTCATCATTGCTATATAGTGAGCTTGCAATATACCTGCGACATCAAATTGTAAATTAAGTTTAAAAAAATATAGTTTTACTACTTTGAAAACCATGGGCACAAAATTACAGAAATCACGAGTTATGCACATAGTAGAAAATGGATTCATTAAGACAGACATCATTTTCAATACAGAAACATTGAATTTAGATTGATCGTGACTAGAAACATAGAATTTATAAAAATATGGGCAAATGTCCTTTGATGCCAGAGTGTTTCATGTTGCTTGTTTCTGAATGATCATCATGCATTCTCAACCTGCCTTATTCTTTCTTCTATCTACATCTTTTGTCACATTATTTATTCATGAGCCCCCTATTTTTTTCTCATACAGAGATCACAACAACCTCCCTCATAGTCATGATTGCACAATTTCTAGTCCCCTCGGGGCGGTGCGATGGTTAAGACATGGGGTGTTATCACATGAGGTCTTGGGGTCGAAACTCGGCGTGACCGAGCATAACCTCCCCCATGTCTTGGCCATTTGCACTAATGGCTAGTAGCCACCCGTGATTTACCTCCTCCGTGTTGGCCTAGGGACGGGTTGGCGGGGGCGCTGGGGGCGAGCGAATCGCCTTTTATCACATGATTGCACAATTTCTATCCCCTCGGGGCGGGGCGGTGGTTAAGGCTTGGGGTGTTGCCACATAAGGTCTTATGGTCGAAACTCGGTATGTCTGAGCATGCCTTCCTCCATGCTTTGGCCACCTGTACTAATGACTAGTAGCCACCCGTGATTTACCTCCTCCATGTTATCCTAAGGACGGGTTGGCGAGAGCGCTGGAACGAGCGAATCGCTTTTTTTTAGCCACATAATTGCACAATTTCTGCCCCACGAGCTGGCACAGTTGATACTTGCACGTGGTGTTGCTACAATAGATCATGACGTTGATTCTCAGGGTGTGTGAAATGCATCACTGGTCACCTAATCCCATGCAAGGGCTTCAGTGCTGGGTGAAGCCCTTGATTTACCTCCTAGATCGTGTGGAGCAGTTATGGAGGGGCCCAAGTGAGAGTTATCACTTTTTTTTTTTGCTACAATGATTGCACAATTTCTCACTAATTCCCCTGACACTTGTACCTCAAACAAATAGCTGCAGCCTGCAGCTGAAGCAAAATAATTTGTGAATAAAATATACTTTCATAATCATTTTTGCATCAGATTTCACTTCATTCTATTCTAGATGTGGTTCTTGAGGGCCTTCTCCTGCAGTAAGGTATTCGACTGGCTACACTTCTTGTAAACTACCAGCTGGATCATGGAAAAAGAAACCAACACTTTTTCTCTAGCTAACTAAAAATCTTAAGTTTCTGATGTTTGAAGCTAATTGAATATCTAAAAAAAATTATAAAAGTTGGATGTAAGGTACTGTTTTAGCATTCACATTCCGTATCTTTTGACAAAGCAAAGCATCATAAAGGAAAAAAGAAAAAATATCTTGACATACTTGCATTTTGGATGTTGATCACACCCAATGAAAAAGCCAGCACCGAATTTACTGATTTTAAACTTCAATGTCCCCACAGAACAACTGTATAGTACACAAGGACGCATTTAGTTATATGTTAATTGAAGTAGATGATCTGCAAAAGTTAAAGCCAAATAGTATTCCAAACTTTAGTTGTTACAAGATAGAAATGAACAACAAATTTGATGATAGCCAAAGGACCTAAAAATAACAAAGTAAGATCATCTTAACAGTAAGATATGCACCTAGGACATTTCCTGCTACTCAATGAAGCAAATAATAGGTTGTCAAATTTTTTCTCCAACATGTTTTCCAACTGCACAATGAAAACCTCCAATAATTAACAATAAAGAGAGAAAAAGCAGGATAGTGAAGTCTACAATGATAAACATCAATAAAAGTTATATATCAAAACAGGATAGCCTACACCTACCTCAAGGAAATTACAATTGCTTGCTTGGTCACAGTATTTGCTAAATCGTATCCAATAATCCTTCAAAAGGCCCTTCCATTCGGTGGTTCCAGTAGACACATTGTCTAACTGAAAATATTGAAGAATGACATAATAAATACAAAGAAATCAATGAATATTTCATAGAGAAAAAGTTTATATATCATTGAGGCACATGCATTTTAACTATAGCTTGTTAAATAAAACACTTGCTACCATCTTTAAGTTTGTTCTACTAGTAAAAGACATAAAATTCCAACTGTTTCTATTTTCTAATTCTACCAAATAATTAATTCTCCCCAAATCCTTAAACAGTTAACAATTTTCACAAAAATTAAGAAAAACAATTATGGTCCTTTAGATCAATGAATAGACAACAGATATACTAATAATTACAGCAAAATTTTATGGAAGGTTTGGGTAGTAAAGTTAAGAGGGCAAAGAATTAGTTTTAATCAGCAAAAATATACAAGAGTGACTATTAAAGATGATAACCCTCTTGAAAGGAAATGAAATAGCACCATTTGACATTCTTCTGTGAAAATGAAATAACATAACAGCAAAAGCTACAAATTGCTCCAGAAGCTTATGTTTTATCCACAATTACTCTACACAAGATGAAAGTAAAGATTTGGTCTGAACAAGATGAGAAAATGAGAGCACACATATCTATTCCATATATGTAAAACTAAAATTCTATGATCAGTATTATAAGCAGTAATAGAGCCAGTTTTTTTATTATTTATGACATTGTCTCAGATGAACATATCTTCTTTTTCCTATCCACTCAATGCCAAAGAAGTCATAGAACTTAAAGAGAGTTGTTTGGAAGAGTAAACAATAGGATACCTCATTCTCCATGTCAGCTGTAAAACTGTAATCAGCAACCTCTGAAAAATGATGGGAAAGAAATG
The DNA here is from genome assembly GCF_018446385.1 of Zingiber officinale. Taxonomy (NCBI): domain Eukaryota; kingdom Viridiplantae; phylum Streptophyta; class Magnoliopsida; order Zingiberales; family Zingiberaceae; genus Zingiber; species Zingiber officinale. The sequence continues at coordinate 132,707,469 of NC_055997.1, read as the reverse complement.
CTGACACCTGTGGTTATTGAAGAGAATATCAAACAACCAAACAACAGCAGGATCTGAAAGAAATTGAAACATGAAGAAAGGTAAAACAACTGACTAGAAGGTCTTACAAAGCTGAGAGACTTGCTTTAGTAATATTTGATTTTTTTTTTACTAAAGAAATGCTTAACAAGCAACAACCAGAGGCTTATCCTATGAGATTGTATATATGAAAAACTCCCCAATTAAAGGAACTGAACATCCACGTAGCTCTCTTTTTGACTAATTCCCATGGTTTAAAATTTCAAACGGTATCGAAGTTTCAATCTATAGCCAACCCCACTTAGTAGGATAAAGCTTGGTGGTTGTTGTTGTATCGGAATTTCAATTTATGACCGAAACGGTACAGTTTCGATATCGTATTGTGTCGTACTTTTTTTAAATAAAAAATATATTATTATAATATTTGATTACTATAAATATATCTATTAGGTTAAATTAATATTTTAAAAATTAAGATTGAGTAAAAATTAATTTAGTATTAACTAAAATCTAGACATAATAATTAGTATCAAATAAGTTTAAATTAAATTGAATTTAATTTATTTTAATCATTCTAAGAAGAAAATTTTTTCCAATGTATTCAAGGAGGAAAGGAATAAAAAAAAAAATATAAAAAATTCATGTGTTTACAGATGAAAGGAATAAAAAAATTAAAATGATGGGGAAGGAGAAAAATTAAGAGGGGAAAGAAGCATTAAAACCATAAAAATAAATTAATAGTAAAAAAGAAATTGAAAAAAAAACATTCAGCGGCATAGTTAAAAACCTAAAAAATATTAAATTGAAAAACAAAACTCAGCCTCGTGCGCCCGCGAGGCCTCATGCAGGCATCCACAAGGCTATGTGGTGTGCTGGTGTCAGCGTTGTGTCGATCGGCGAGTGAAATATAAACCATGCTAATTCCTTAGTCATTGTGTGCATTCTCTTGATTTGATATCTCCCAAAATGTCAACTAGAGTTGAGAGTTGACAAGTTACATGTCTCCATTTTCTTATTTTTCTTTTCTACATTAAGGAATACATATGCACAACATGCTGGTGATTTAGTGTATTGTGATGTATCTAACCCGATAATTTGGCAGGTATGCCATTTGTTGAAATTGTTATCTAATAACTCCGTATAATCATTCTGAGATTGAGTACACAACTATAATTGCGTCCATAAAAGTTTTGAAAAGCTAATTAGTATTAATCAACTCCATATGAAAGATATCCACCAAGTTCAAAATATTTGCGAAATAGTTTGGTAAGTATAACTTGTTATGGTAAGAAACATCATCTTGATTTGCTCATGGTTACTATGTTTTTTTTCTAAATTATTTCTTGATTGGCCTCTATTCAGATCAAATATCTGCTAATACTATTAATACATCACATCAAGGTTTAAAATTTCCACCCGTGCCGAGATTTTGGTCCTGAACCAGATCGATATGGTTTCGGTGCCATATCGTGCCATGCCGATATAGTTTCGATATTTTTTAAATATAAAATATATTAATTAAAAACTAAAATACTTAACATAAATATTTAAAAAAATAAACAATATAAAAAATAATCTTTAAAAAAAAGAAAAGATATGAAAATAGATAAATAGATAAATACAAATTTTATTATAATTTTTAAATTAAAATAAATGAAATATAAAATTAATTAAATAATTTTATTAAGATGTAATAAAGTCTCTTTAGATTATCTCCATCATAGCTAGGAGTTGATTAAAATAATTAAAATAAGTTTAATTAAAAAAAAAAATCTGAAATTTGACACCACTCGCGAGCCTGCACGACTTCGGCGTTGTCGCGGGATTGCGCGACAAGCCATGGCCGCGGAGATTGTGTGACTCCTTCAGCAAAACCGCGTTGGCCGTGCAAACCCTCTGCAGCGATCGCAGGGTCGCACGATGCCTCTTCGGCGACGACAGCGGAAGGGTTATGCGACCCCTTCGCTGCTATTGCAAGGTCGAGCAACCCCTCCGCTGTGATCACGGGGTTGCACAACACGTCGCACCTGTCGCGGGTCTGGTGCTGGGGTCATGCCGATGCCGGTCGCCGAACGGACGAGATGTTTTGTCTGTTTCGACCGTCTCGGCATGGCACTTTAAACCATGCATCACATGCCACCTGACACAGATCAGCAAGGAACTTTGAGGCTGATTCAGGCTCTTAGGAATTAGGTAGCATTTGAACATTGTACAATGCAATTAATTCCTTTCGGTTAAGAAATTTTGGCAGTCTACTCATGGAGTCAAACAGATGTTAAAGAGCTCAAAGTCCCTCACTATATAGCATCAGGATGACCATCAACAGAATTCAGTACAGATGAAATGGATAAAAAACTAAGATAGCAATGATCTCAATCAAAATTTGCCTTCCTAAAATTTACAATAATTAACCATGCACTAACTACTGTGCAGATCTCATACCATGCGCCCACGAAATTCAGGGAGAAGAGCTCGATTTTGCATTGATATATAGTTTCTATCCTGAACAAAAAGGCAATAGCTGATCAAGACATGGAAAAATATATACAGAAGGAGAACGGCATGTTAATAATTAATAGATACATAAAACCTCAGAAGCAATTACCCATGGAAACTTCTAGTTGCTCCCTAGTATTACAAATCAGAGTAGCTACAATCATCTCAAATGTCAATCCACAAGATGCTAGATTGAAAATAAACACTTGACCGCCGAGACAGACCCAACAAAATAAAATTGCTAAAACCATCTGTAGTTAAACAAGTGCCTTAACGTGAGTTAGAACATGATGTTTCCATGATAACACAATCATACTCTATGCAAAACATAAATGAGAATAAATAGAGTGAAAAAGAGAATCTTAGTGACTATATATCAGCATGCTTCCTAGCAATGCATAATGACAAAATCACTGAGGGTATTTAACCAACCTTGCTTGATATATTGGCCAATAAATAGTTAATTGAACAATATCCGAAACCAGTAAACTTCCTACCTCAATAATCATGACCATTATTAAAACCAATAAAGCAAACAAAATGCATCTCAATGATTAATTAGTTAAAGACAGTGACATATTTCTTGAAATCCAGAGAGACAACACAATCATGACCAGAAACTAATAACATCAGACACAATGACTCGGAGAGTAACACTCTTGCCTTATCAATAGTCTCACAAATGTCACCAAATAAGTAATTTAAAAGGATATTATTGAACATTTCCTCGTATTTCCACTAAAATTTTATATTACACAAAGGAATTGTAATTTTTTTCTTTGCTAAACTCCAGAATTTAGCTTCTTTCAATTCCTTACTCTTTTGATAGAAAATATCACTAGTTCAATTGGGAAACATGAGATATAGATGTCCAAGAAATCATCAATAGTATGCACTTTAAATCGTACTTTCAATGCACTTTAAATCATACCTTCAACACTTTCATTGTAGATGCGTAAGTTGATGGTCTTCCAATTCCAAGTTCTTCTAGTTTTTTCACCTTCATAAGAGTATATACAATGGAAAGTTGGCAACATTAGATAAACTGAAAATCCAACTTTGCAAATTACTGAGAAAGAAATAATAGGAAAAGATAACTAATATTAACCCAATCTTGTAGTAGACCATACTAACCAATGATCCTTCAGAATAGCGTGGTGGTGGTTTTGTGTGATGCTGATGAGAGTGCACTTTATGCAAATTTAAAAAATCATCCACCTGCATTAAGTGAAATCATAGTGCATATCATTCAGCTATTGACAAAAAAAAGTGATATATGCAAAGAAGAACCTAGAAGAGAAGCATTTACTAAGCAACATTATTAAAGTGTTAACAAGCATACATCATTCATAATCGAATAGCGTCACTATCAGACAGAATTTGTCATCATTCTCAGCAGTTGATGTCAAAAACCATATGAGCATGGATATTAACCAAATATTCATTGGTGGGGAAGATCTAAAAACTGATTTCAAATAGTTGAGATACATGCCTTGTTCTTGCTTTTATATTGTCTGTCATTAATGCAGAGATGAGAGATCACTAGACCTAAAAGACGCAGTAAGGAATTATGGATATACCTTCAATTTATGAAGAGCATGAAAAGCTGCAACATTAGCATCCTCTTCTTTCTCATATTTTTCAGGAAGCTGCACCTCTTTGTCCTGGTATACACAAATTTTTGAAATTCTCTAACAAAAGACAAAAAGGCAAAAAAACTAAAAAAGGAGATCAATCATGCAATTTACATATGAAACATCACTTGAAATGTGTTTGATGTGCTACTAATCTCCTAAGGATGTACTTTGAATAACTTAATTCAGAATTTTCAGCTGACTACTTAAAACAAAATTTATTTTTAGACAAACCAGAAAAGTACGGAAGTGTCATAAGTAACCATGCTGACAGTGCTACAGACTTTGGCCTGCTTTTTACCTAGTGCTAACGGTTAGAGGATACTCGGCTACTTGAGAATGGCATTGGCCACCTCCCCAAAATACCAAGACTAACTACCCTTGAACTTAATCAGAAAGAATTGAATTAATCAAGGTACATTGGCAAGTTCATGATACCATTCACCAGAGAACTTGCTTGTCCTATGTGATGTCTTGATGGTAGCATGAATCATGTTCCAAAGCATGAACAGTTCGGATTCATCCAGCTTATGTAACGAGAACACAACTATACACATGGTCTCTTCAGAGGCAACCTATGCACAACAAGATATGCACATGTGGCAGTCTCAGTCGGCATGAGTAAACTTTCTCGTTCTGCTGGCTAACTAGAGCACAAAACAACCTGAGACAACTGGAACACAGCCAGAGTCTTGCTTGAAGATCAACGAAGCTTCCATAAGGTCGGTGAAGCTATCGCAGAGGTCAAAAGGTGTTTCAGGAGGTCACAAGATCACTAAGTGTTTCTGCTCTGCAAGTTCGCTAGGTGTTTCAAGAGTAGAACATCTCGCTAATGTAGTTGGAGTCGTCCTCAGAGGTCAACGAAGTTTCCACAAGGTTGGTGAAGCTTCAAAAAAGCTTCCATGAGGTCAATAATGCTTCTGCAAGGTCAATGAAGCTACAATGAGGCTTCTGCAAGGTCGGTGAAGCTTCTTCTAAGGGGTCAATGAAGCTTTTACAGGATTGGCAAAGCTTCCACGAGATTAAGAAGCTACAGCAAAGCTTTTGCGAGGTCAATTAAGTTTTCCACTGAGTTAGTGAAAGCTTCCTCAGAGGTTACAAGATTGCATTTGCGTTCTGCAAAGGGAAGCTTCCATGATCAATTCCCAGCCAAAGACCGAAGTCTAACACAAAATGCGATTTCAAACATCAGTCTCAACTAAACTTGCAATAAGGAAGGCCTAGAAAACTCCACATCATGCTGAAATGAAAATACAAAAGAAACCATGTCGAAAATAAAATAAATTCCTACTGAGTTAGGAAAGACTCTAAATATAATATACAGAACAAACCTCATATACAGCTTGGTATCCAAGGAATGCAACTTGTGAAGCAGTTGACCGAAGTAACATGCCTCCTTCAGTGTTAGCAATATCAACTTGAATCTACAACAGGCAAACGAATGACAAAGTAAAGGAAAAGAAAGTAAATGCACATCATAGAAATTAAAAACAATTAAGCCCAGTATAGTGAAAAGTAAGAATTAGGGTGGCAAACACCACACACATGCAAACATAGATGTGCATGGATATTGAATAATTGCGTTAGCAGAGAAAAAAAGCTTCACCGTTTCGATACTGGCAGCTTCCATTTGGCATGCCATTGACTGACTCCAGATAAGAGTATATAACTTTAGAGAATCATCATCAAGGATCCCAACTAAAGATGCTGGCATAAATAAAATATAAAACATAGCATAAGCACTGATAAAAGAAAAAAAGCACAAAGGAAGAGATAACTGAGACTAAATCCATATTAAGACATCAAGGTGCCATAACAAATTCCTACTTTAACAGCATACAAAATTAAACAACTCAGTCTTCTAATCGTGTGCATAAGCATGTATGAACTTTCTCTTATTCTAATCAGAATGAATGCCTTCACAAATTGCTACTTTATTTTGGTACAGGTCAATTAAAAAAATCCTAGATATTTTCAAATTAAATGAACTGCAATACAAAATATCATCAAGGGTAGAATAGATCTTAGGATGTACATGGAAATATTTCCAGTAAACTAGAGATAAGGTAAAATACAGCAATCAAATTAGATCAAAAATTGATTATCATTACATGGTAACCTCCGAATGCTGGTAGGCCTAATAGCTTCATGGGCTTCTTGGGCATTCTTAACCTTTCGGAAGTACTTGCGTATGCTTTTTGAAGCATATTCTATGCCGTACCTGTATTTCAGAGATATAAGCATTCAATGATACATTGTGGAGAAAAAATCTTGTAAAAACAAATGTGAAGATATTGAACAATAATCACTTACAAAAGTTATGCATTATAACAAAAAAGAAGACAAAATTATGTTACTATCATAGATTTTGGATCACTATCATAGTGTTTGAATGACTAATCTCTCCGCACATAACATCACTTTTGGTTCAGAAGACATGATCCTTGGAATCTAGTGAAAACTAGAAGATTTATCTGAGAGAAGCTATATGGAACATGGATTTCTGAGCTGTAGGCCTTACCAAGAGAAATACCTGGTTCTTTCTAGATCAAAGCTCACTTATTGAATATAGATGGATTATTAACATCCTTGGAATCTAGTGAAAACTAGAAGATTTATCTGAGAGAAGCTATATGGAACATGGATTTCTGAGCTGTAGGCCTTACCAAGAGAAATACCTGGTTCTTTCTAGATCAAAGCTCACTTATTGAATATAGATGGATTATTAACACACTAGAAAAATAACATCTGAAGAAAATTAGTTCTCATATTATTAACATTAAAGAATTTTAAAGGTTCAATTGTCTAACAAACAATGTACTTCTAGTCTCTAAGGTTACAGTAATTTTGAACTGATTTTCACAATGAAAGGATTATAATGGATAACAATGACTAAAAATTTGTGTCAAAGAAAATTCAAGAAAACAACAAAATGTCACTCAGTTAGCATGACAGAATTTGAGTAGTATAACCATATGTGTCCAAGTTTGAATACTTGGTGCAACCAGTTTGGAGAAGCAACTGGAGGAATATTTAGCAAGTTCCATCTACTGTTGCTTACAATTCCTTCAAATAAGCTAAAGATGGCATTTATCTTCATACTTTATAGCTTGAGGTCAAAATAAATTACTTATGCTAAATTATATCATTAAACATACGCTAAATATAGTGTTGTCTATTGTATAAGCTAATGCAGAATAGTCATATATCCCACCAACATCAAATATGCTTCTGTTACATATACACATTCCTTTCAGAGTTTGTTGAGTGCTTAACAACCATGTGTGTTGATTACATTTCATTCTATCCTTTTTTATTCAGATGAAACAAGGTGAGAATACAATGAGATAATAGAAAGGGTATCAATGCCTCTATGATGAATTCTCACCTATCAAATACTGGCATACTGGATAACCTTGTCGTTCATATCAATCAAAATAGAATAAAGAATGTGAACACGGAACAAACTCTATCACATATCTTTGATTAATGTCAGATTTCTAAACCACAAGTGTCCTAGCACAACTTTTGAAAATCCCAAAATGTGGCACGGCATGCTTAAAACAGATAATAAATACTTAAAGACCAATTGAAGGTCAATTAATAGTTTATGTAGGTTCACCTTTCTTTGACCAAGGAGAGAATATCCTCGGCAGCTTCATTAGAAACCTTGGGACAAAAAGGCAAAAAATTATTCAACAGTCAACAACCATTCTGTGATATTGAGTCAGATATTTCTTTCAAAAACATGACATTTGATGCCAGATAGGCTTTATCAATAACGTTAGTAGGAAAGCAAAATAAAGAGGGTGGGCAATTCGAAAAATGAAAAGTAAAATATCTTCCAGAGATTTGACTGTTAAAGAAATACATATAAATGCCTTTCAAAAAAATGGTGATATTCAAACAGTAACAAATCAACCAGAAAGGATGTCTAGCTGGTTTGGAATTCACAATTAGTTGAATGTTCATTGATCACTTGAATGAAAGCATGACATGCAACTAATGCAACAACTATATCCATTCACCAATAGCATATGCCTTCTACAATCTTATCAACAAGGAGAATATATACTTAACATGGATTTATGTGATTATTTTAACTGAATTGTATAATCACTGGCTTTAGTCTTGGTTCTAATGCTAGTTTATTTTACACTTGATTGCCTAATTCAGCTTACTATAATCAGATATGAGAAGTTAACGAAATGTGACTTGGATCTTGGTGATTTATAAATCTCTCTGTCAGAAAATGAACAAGTCCAATACAAATGGAAAAAAATACCAACATTCAATCCATCAGTTCGCATATATGTAATCAATCCGGTTGCTTCGTCATCTGAAAGCTTGATTCCCTCATACAGTTTCTGAGCCAACTGCAAATAAAGGCAAACAAAACAGGTAATTAGGAAAATATGACAATTGAAGGGAGGGGAGAGGGACAATTGGAGTTGTTGAGATTTTAGTGTATTTTATGTGCAATCATATATACACTATGCAAAGAATTTTGTCCAAGAAATTACATACTCTACACCTATCATCGCAGAAGAAGCAGCAAAGGTGAAATGTGAAACAGGTTATCAGTGTTGTAAGTTTTTGATCTAATTGAGACGAAAAAAAAGAAAGATGAAAATGATGGAAAGAAATGAAGCGGCAAATGACATGCAAATGTTGGATACTGATCAATGGTAATGATCATTGATTGTGTTCTTTGGAAGTTAAGGCTCACCTTAAACAAATTATAATGTTCACAGAAGATGAAATGAAACAACATGAATACTTACCTACAACCACACCACATTTTGCTATTTGTTTGCTGTTATGTAGCACGGACACTCCTAACTTTTTTTTTTTGAAGTGTCGGACACGGACACGACACGCAAATATGCGTGTCGGATAAGGCAAAAATCGTGTTATCGACTTTTTAAAAGATTGACCAGTCGGATACGGCAAGGACACGGCTAGGACACTGATGAGACACGTTTTTGGATACTTTTGGGCTCAATTGCAAAAAATAAAAATTTCAAGGGTTAAATTGAAAAATACTAAATTTCTTAAACTGATTAATAAATAAAAACAAATTTGGCCTAAAAACCCTAAATCCTCTCTTTCTTCTCCCAGTTCTTTCCCCTTCTCCTTCTTCTACCGAACAAACACCTTCTCCTGCCGCAGAACAAACAAAAGGGCAGCCCCTATTTGTTTCTGCCGTCGACAAAGGATGAACTGTCGTCGCCCCTGGATGTCGGCCTGCCTCCCTCCTCCGGCGAACTTGCTGTTTGCTGCTGTTGTTTGCGCCACCGGACCTGCTGCTTGCTGTTGCTTCCCTTTGTGCCGCCAGATCTCTTTCCCACCGCTGCGCTCCACTCTCCCGTTTCTGGCAAGTTTACTGTTTTGTTTTTTCTTTTGATATCGTTGCTCAGAATTTCTGAAATCGCTGCCTTCCAAAATCTGTTTTTTCTTCTTAATTGTTGTTGTTAGCAGAAAAATTAAAATGTGCAGCCTATTTTGCAATGGAATAACAGTATAACACTTCTTTAATTTGTTATGCCAAAAGAAAAATATTGTACAATAGGATGTTGGGAAAGCACGTACAGTTTCATACACTCATTGAAGAGGAACAAGATAATACCACAAAGAGTGAAAGTTTTGGTATATGTTCACTATAATCTTCATCTTTTATCTAGTAGAAGTCCACATTATAGTGAAGGAGAAAGTAAGATGTGGGATGTTGGAGCAAATGGATTTGATACCATGGACATGGAGGGTGCTGCTATCCTTGAAATTGCTAATTGTCTCTTGATGAACCTGAATCAGTCTTATTTACTGACGAAGGCGGTGTTGGTGATGAGACCGATATAGATGTTTGATTTTTTTTACTTGTTTAAGATAGATTTGGTATTTTATATTTTGTTATGTTTACTTGTTGTTTGTAATGGATATTAAGATTGATGTAATATGATTTTCTATCCTAGGATTTTTAATTTTTAATACTATATATATATATATATATATATATAATTTTTTTTAATAATCATTGTATCCTAGCAGTATCGTGTCTTATATTTTTTAAAATTTACCATATAACCGTATCCGTAACGTGTTCGATACGATACTCGTACCCGTATCCATGCAACATAGGCTTTCTTCAGTAAATTTTAATGCCTTTCACATAAGTTTTTTTTGCATATCCATCGGGTTTGTTAGAGGTAATTGATTATGTGAAATAGTTTCATATCTATTTAGCATCTTATATGGTTCCTTACATTTTAAATTACTCAGATTCCTAGATGAATAGGAAAGAGATGCAAGGTTGAAGGACCACATACACTCTCCGGTACCATATTTTAGGAACACACCTAGAAAAGTCAATGTCTTCACTAAATCAACATATTATCTAAAATTTTTGGTGTATATCTACATCCATTTGTTTTGCCTCATCTAATCAATGCAATATGTAGACAGCAAAACAAGTCTAGTAGTAAAAATGATAACCCATAACAAAAGGAAGAGAACTTCATAACAAACAAAGAAAAGAAGAAAAGAAGGATGAAAATGTAATTGACATTCAATAAAAAGGTCATTTCAAAAGCTAACTTATGCAGGAAAATATATTATAAATTGATACTAAACAGAAATGACCAACATACTAACAACAAGAAATCATTCTGACATAGATCTCTAACCAACCTTCATTGTATATGCAGCGGGAAAGTTTAACTTGTTTGCTGCATCCTGTTGTAGAGTAGATGTTATATAAGGCATTGGAGGGTTCCTCTGAGCTTTGCCTGTTTTTATATTTTTGACTTTGAACTTGGAGAGCGAAACTTGTTTTTCAATACCCTCTGCCTCTTCGTGAGAACCTATAGAAAGTTTATCCAACTTTTTGGATTTTAAATGGGTTAGATGCGCAAGGAAAGATGTATTCCTATTTGCAGAATCTGACTCTGCATCTCGAAATTCACCATCAATTGTCCAATATTCCTGTTTATTAAATTGATCTATTTCTGTTTCCCTATCACATATCAGAGCTAAAGCAGCAGACTGGACTCGTCCAGCTGACTGGCAACCAGGTAGCTTTCTCCATAGCAAGGGTGATATGTTAAAACCAATCAAATAATCCAGAGCTCTTCGTGCAAGATATGCATTGACCAAATTCATGTCAATCTCTCTTGGGGTCTGTAATGATTTCTTGATAGCAGATTCTGTTATTTCATGGAAAACAACCCTTGCGACAGTGATATCTTCATTCAAGGCATCTTGCTGCTGTAACATCTCATTTATATGCCAAGCAATTGCCTCTCCTTCACGATCAGGATCAGATGCAAGTATCAGGTTTTCAGCTCTAAAAATCAAAATTAACATAAGAGAAAAAAGAATTAAAGCCATGAAAACTTTACCGCAAAAGTAGAATAATGATTGTGAAAAAAAAAAGAAACTAAACAAACAAATAAAATCTCTTATCTTGAGAACAAGGTTGGATCACTTACAAGGGTTTCCCCACAGCTTAATCACATTATAAAACTAGCAACGGATTAATCACATAGCAAGTAGATGAGTATTAAGCTTCTAAAGTGAATTGCAATAGTAGAAGAGATTTAGAAGAATTACATCAACAAATGGATATGATAGCATCAAGAAGTAACATAAATAGGGAGACAGAAACTAAACAAACCACAAGTATATGAGAAAAAAATGAACTAAGACGAGTGAAAACAGATAATATATGGTCAAAAACAGAACCATGTAATTCACAAATTAGCAGCCTAATATGAATTGTCTTCTTTCAATTGAATAGACAATCTTATACTTCCATTTGACACCCTATTTTCAACATTTACTATTTAGCAGCAATTGTAGTTAATAAATCTTTGGGGATTATGTGTTAATTGAGACGATGTATAATTGGAGCTTTCTACCAAAGCAACATGGGTTTAGACTTTAGATACAAAATATTTTCAGTAATTTCCAAAACATCAAAATCAGCTTGAATTGAGGAAATGCTACATATCTACAATAAAAAGGAAAACAAAGTAAGAATGCATGAAGAAAAAGAAGAAATCTGACCCATTTAGTGCTACTTTAATACTCTTAAGATGAGTCCATGCAGCAGCAGGTACCTCCCAGACCATGCTGAAATCATCATCAGGCCTTACTGATCTGGATCTGGCAGCTAAATCTCTCACATGGCCGTAACTAGGCAACACTTCGTATGACTCCCCAAGATATTTTTGGATTACTTTTGCCTTAGTGGCAGACTCAACAACCACAACTGATTTTCCTGAAGGTGGATAAAGAGGTGTGAAAATTTTTTGACGCTTTGCTTTATTTGAAGATTTCTGATAAGTAGAATTGGTTTCATGAGATCCACCCACTGTACTAAGCACTCTTCCAGCAGCATTCAAACCATTCACAGACATTATTGTAGACTGTCCAGGCTTCTTTTTACTACTGTCCTGTTTTTTAGTCTCAGGAGCCTTAGAATCCTTGACGGGAGTTTTGGTCACTGCTTGTTTAGTCTTTTTCTTGACAACTTTAGAATCCTTGACGGGAGTTTTGGTGCTTGCTTGTTTAGTCTTTTTCTTGACAACTTTAGAATCCTTGACAGGAGTTTTGGTGCTTGCTTGTTTAGTCTTTTTCTTGACAACTTTAGAATCCTTGACGGGAGTTTTGGTGTTTGCTTGTTTAGTCTTTTTCTTGACAACTTTAACAGACTCCTTTTTGCTCTCACCAACATTGGATGTTTTACTTGTGATTTTGGTGGTAATAACAGGTGCCTTTTTAGATGACTTTGATACTGTAGCATGTGTTTTTCCATCAACATTGTCACTGGTAGCAGTGGATTTTTTTTGCTTCCTTGCTCCTCGAGACACCTTGGCTGAAGGATCTTGATCCCCTTTACTTTCAATTCCAGACACTTGTGTTTTGCCAACACTGTTTGACCTTGTCTTATTCTGAATTTTCCTTTTTATATTAGATGAAAATAATCTATTAATAAGAAGTTCCCCAGAAAAGTATCTAAATCTAGAACAATTGTCAGCTTGTCGAGTTTGACAAGAGAGACTGTTTCCGATCCTTGAAAAAATGGAGCTCTCTTTATTTGAATGAAGAAGCTTAAAAGTAGTAGCAGCTTCTTTGTATTTTGATATGCTACTGTACATTAATCTCACTCTTGTACGGTGGGCATGCATCCCATAATTTATACTGTTGAAGAAAACTGAATTTTGCAGGCATATCGGCGGAAAATTCTGCCCCAACTTGTACTGAAGCTGATAAACCAGAACCAAAAAAAACACAAAAATAACATTAATTAGCATTGAAAGGGTGACCAGGTATTCCAACCCGTTGAGTGGCAATAGAGCAAACCAAATGTATGTGTGCTCCCTGGCAAATAATTTGGCAAGTGACGTAAATGCACATTGACAAAATGATAACTGACCACATGAGAAAGACAACAGACAGGTATGGAGAAAGAAAGAGGAAGTAGTTCTTTTTATGTGACGCGCGGTAAGTTACTTTCTAACAGTCATCAAATATTTTAACTTTTAAACATTTTGAAAGACGTTGACAATTTCCGATCATCAACACTAAGACACTGAAAAAAAACGTTCTTTTTCTGAAAAATCTTTTTTTTTTCACATAACCAAAATATACTAGCCAGCAGAATTACCATGGTTGAGGTAAGCCGAGAGTGATTAGGCAATGAGCTAGTGAGGAAGAGCCTACGCATCTGGAGCGCCATTCGAGCCGACACGTTTCGATGTCCAAACCCTTTGAAGCAAAACAAACGAAGAAAAAACAAAAAAAAGTATAAAAACTCCCAGCTCAAATCTGAGAGGCAGAACAAGAAACCGTAGGCGGTGTTACTGCAGTGGATGTCGGAACTTGGAGGTTGCAGTAGTTGGAAACAGGGAGGGCATCAAGCGCGCGGCATAGCAGCCAGAGGAGTTATCACAGGAGATAAAGCACCGGAGGCAGGAGTAGAAGGGTTTTGGGGTTTCGCTTTTCGGGCTTCGTCTTATATACCGGTTGGACCGGATACTGGCCGGACATCTTAAATCGGCTTCTGACCCGATTCATGGGATGGTCAAAATTTATATGGCGAGACGGGCCGTTTAGCCCACTTTGCTGCCAGATTGATGGCGGCCCAGTCGGAAAGGCGAACTGGATCGGGTTTGACCCAACAGTGGCTCCTATTTAAATATATTTGTTTTCTAATAATTTTATCCAAAATTATTATGACGCGCAGCAATTTTATAAAAAAAATATTTATAATAATTTTGGCATTCTTATATATATTATATCATTTTTTACCAAAATTACAGAGCATTTTAACTAAGTTAAATTGATTTTTAATTAAGTTAAAATATTTTTTATCAAGTTATAAATAAGTATTTCAATATGGTATTGTTTCATTAGTTATAATTTTAATTAAATTTGAAAATTTTAGTAAAACACACTATAACAATATTGAAATAAGGACGTTTAAGGATGAAAATAAAATAAAAAATATTATTTTATTTTTTACCCAAATTTATTTTTATGGAATTTCATATCCTACTATCTTAATAATATTTTATTAAGAATACTAACTAATTTTGATGAAACCTAAAATAAAATTATTTTAATGTCCTTTTATTTTTCACACAAAAAATGATTTTAAAATTTATTAATAATTTTCATAAACACATTAATAAGAGATTTAAAGTTCAAGACTCATCTACGATATATTAAATACCTTGAGTTGACGATATTAGAAACTATACTTTTCTCAATTTTTTAGTTAAGCTCAAGTATGATATTAAATTAATTTTTTATAATGGGGAGTTCATTATAGTAGTTTGCTGTTGTGCATCATCCTAGCATTGTATTATTGCATAGGTCTAGCGCACCCTTATCCAATTTATGGGTAGTCTTTTGGTTAAGATTAATTGTAGCATTTGTTTTTATCAATTTAATATATGATATAAAGAATTAAATTGATTTTTTATGAAGAAGGGGTTGTTATTTACATGTGTTCATGTATTATATTATATACGCAACTAGAGGCGAAGCCAAGTATAGTTTGATTGGGTAATTAACTCATCTTAATTTTTGTAAGTACCCCTAGATGTGTATAAAATTATAAAAATATTTAAATCTTATCTCACAACAAAATAAAATAAAAGACCTACATAATAGGGCCTAGCTCACCTAATATGTCTGCACAATCGCTACTATTTATAATAGTTCTTATAAACTTATGCTAACTTTTTGTGACATTTATGTATATATTTTATTTTTCAATTTGTTTACATTTTTTACATAATCAATAGAATTCCAAATGCTCAGTATTTTATGTGTGATAATTAAAAAAATATAGAAATTATATAATTAAATGAAGACGGCTTGCATTAAGGTTAGTTAGAAGAAGATAGTCCAATTTTAGAATTATTCAATTAATTGAGTACATTTTAAACACATAAATTATCAAACAATAGTAGCAATATTTGGAGTAAAATGTGACCCCACGGTAAGATACAAATAAACAAATCATCCACTGACCACAGTCGTCTTTTGCATTAAAAAAAATAGACCCTAATGTATTAAATAATAATAATAATTATTATTATTATTATTATTATTATTATTATTATTATTATTATTGATGCTGCTGATGAAAGGTCCCACTTCACTGTCACGATGAAAGTCAAAAAGGTCAAAATAAAGACGGTAAACGAGTGGATGACATCGGTCGGCTAGACGATTCATGCTCCGATCCGATCGGGGATTAGGCTCCAACCCACCTTCTCCGATACGAGAAACAATCAAACCGATGCTCAAGGGAAATGACACGCAAAAGCTGAACCGAGCGACTACCTTGCTCAACGAGATAGCAAGGCATGACATCAGGAACTCGACTTCAACCGAGCCGCTACCTCGCTCGGCTAGACAACAAAGTATGACATCGACAAGAGCCCGACTTCGGCCAAGCAGTTACCCCGCTTGACCTAGTATTCGATTCGACATCAGCTGAGCATACAAACAGAGGACTTCCGTCCGAGCGACCATTCCGCTCGACCCAGCAATGAAGCATGCGGACACAGTAGACTTTCGGCCGAGCGGCTATTCTACTCGGCTCGACAATGGATACACGTGGACAGCGGAACTCCGGCCGAGTGGCTATTCCGTTCGGCCAAGTAACATACATAGTAGGATATATTTCGACATCCTTTTGGGAGCTAGTGCCACTGACAGACGGCATGGTCAGACAGAGGATCGTACGGTGGAAGTTTTCACTATCATTTCAGAGATATGCTCGCCCTGGTAAGGTACTGTGTCAGAGACACTTTACTGCCAAGTCTTTTTAGGGGAAGCTTTGAGATGCATGCTCGTTTTAGGAGGCGTGCACACGTGCTACCGGAGCCCTGTATAAAGGGGGGTCCAGGTATCAGCGAAGGTATGTGATATTGTACTATTGCGCTACAGTCTTCTTGCTATCTACTTCTTCTTATTCTTCAAGGGAGACTAACTTGAGCGTCGGAGGGCTATCGTCGGGGCCCCCTTCCCTAACTCGGCACTGACGTCAGCTGTGTTGCAGGTCGGAACAAAGTCCATAGGAGATCAAGGAGCATCACATCCCAACATCCATCTCATCAATTTTTGAACAGAATCGATAATAATAATAATAATAATAATAATAATAATAATAATAATAATAATATATAGTTTGCATTCATGTGGCAAAAAAGTAAATCGGTCGTCTCAATATCCCGTCAATCCATCCCTAGATTAATAGGGAGGAATATAACTTGTATTCATGATACAAAACTAAATAGATGAGATGATGGAAGTTATATTTATTTTTTCTTCGTAATTATACAGTATCATAAATATTTAATGTATTCAAGTTAAATGGTTTCTTCAGTTTTATTAACAAAGAAATGTGTCATATTTTTTTAGCGTAATGATAGACGAAAAAAATCTTAGAAAAAAATTAGAAATATAAATTAATGACCTGTCATTTTCGACCCTATCATTTTATGTAATTATCCCTGAGATTTCATTTTTCTTGTTCGGAAGAGTGAAATAATATATTAATTAAGTATTTAAAAAAGAATTATTAAATTTTAAAAGTATTTTTCAAAGAAGATTTATTTATAGACATTAATATATTACTTTAAATATTCGAACCAAACCGTCGTCTTCTTTCTCCTCCAATAGATTTCAAACGCAAGCAAGTCTACAGCCACATCTGATTCACCTTTTTGTCTCGTCCTTCTCGTTCCTTTCCTCTGACCCCATTCATGGCGAAAGCTATCGCCGTGAGTTCGTACCTTTTTTTCAAGCCCTAATTTGGATTCAATGCAAGCCCAAATCGACGCGGACCCAACTCAATACCGTTTCTGAGCCAAGAAAAAAAGTTATGGCAGCGACTGCTCCTCGTTTCTTCGTCTCACGACTTCCATGATGAACAGATAGATAGGCCTCGCTTGCTTCCCTGGCTATCCTTCCTATTCCACTCTCGTCTCTTTCCAAACCCCACCTTTTTGCAATTCTATCTTCTTGTTTTTCTCAGCGGTTTGCATCTAGGGTTTGTTTTTTCTTCAAGGGAATAGGTGCGGTGGCAATGGCGGAGCCGAAGAACCGGTGGACGTGGGATTTGCCGGGCTTCGAGCCGAGAAGGTCGGCCGACGTCGGCGAGGACCGGGGCTCCCGACCCCTGGTCCGACCATTGTCGGTTTCGCAGCCTTCGCAGCCGTCTCTAACTCCCCGCCCAGACTCTTCGAAAAAGTCGATTGCCGTTCGGCTCCAGAAGCTGGAAAAACAAGTAAAGGTTCGTTTTTTTGCCTCCCTTTCTTTTTGGATTTATCTTCCTTTCCTCTTTTGTAAACTCCCCTCCCAAACTCGAAGTCGCACTTCCTTTAACAAAGTTATTATTTTTACGTCATGTGACATGAAACCAAACTTGAATTTGAGTTGGTTGGTTTCTTGAACATTGAAGAATTATATGGATAATTCACAACGTTAAGAAACTAGAAAGGTAAACCATTAAGTTTGGAATAAATTTGCTTAAAATTTTGAACACATCAAATTGATAGCCAAAACGACCTGATGAAAGTTGAATTTTTAGCTACGGAGTAGGTTGCATAGATACTTTTGAAAGGTTCAATATTTAAATGTGTTTAGTGAAGGAAATGATGACTCGATCCTTTTGTCTCATTTTATGCAATTTTTTCACCATATCTAATGCACCAATAATTGTTGTCAACTTGTCTTCTTAGCACACAAGAGATTACTACTTGGAACTGAGGCAGGAAGCCACTGATCTAAAAGAGTACTCTCATGCCAAACTTGATCGAGTTACACGCTATCTTGGTGTACTTGCAGACAGGGCTAGGAAATTAGGTAAGCCTAAACCTGCTATTTTCCCTACTTGTTTAAGAAATGTTTGCTCACTGTTTCTGTCTATATTTTTCTTTTTTCCATTTTGTCTTCACTAGTTTGTTTGATTGTTACCTTTCTGCAGGGTATTGTCAGTATAATTGATTTCTTGGTTAAAATGGCTGTCTATTTTATCAGGCTCCTCTTTTAGGACTAGAAAGTCATATCGGAGAGTATTAGTTAAAAAATTTCCTTGTGGAATAGGTTATAATTAATATTTAACTAAATTGGCCCATAGTTTTAAATCTGTGTTCTATTTCAGATCAAGCTTCTCTTGAAAGTGAGGCTAGAATAACTCCCGTAATCAATGAGAAGAAAAAATTGTTCAATGATTTGTTGACTGCCAAAGGTACATAAAATATCTATTAATTCATTTCAACTGATTGTTTTCAGATTTGACAATTTCTTGTTCCAGTTTTCTTATGTTTTGAGCTTTTTGTTATTTTAGGAAATGTTAAAGTGTATTGTCGCATAAGGCCACTTTTTGAAGATGAAGGCCCTTCAATAATTGAGCTTCCAGATGAATATACAGTCCGGGTAAACACTTGTGATGATTCACTTGCCAATCCCAAGAAGGATTATGAATTTGATCGAGTATATGGCCCTCATGTTGGACAAGGTAAAATGATGTTTCTATTCTAGACATTTACTAGCGTCCAACTTCTGCTAATTGTTCACATGTTAGAACCAGCATGACAAGCTGGTTTTATGGTTCGTGGTTCCATTATTTTTTAGAAGTTAAATATAAAGTTTAAAGAGTCAATTTTTAGCTAATTTTGATTCTCCATTCAGCTTGTTATACCATGCATGTTAAGCACATTTACCTGACTTCTCATAACATCTTGTTGTATGCACATTTCCAGGGGAATTCTTTTGTGATGTTCAACCATTTGTGCAGTCAGCTTTGGATGGATATAATGTATCTATATTTGCATATGGCCAAAGTGGCTCTGGGAAGACATACACAATGGTTTTCTTCTTTCATTGGATCCCCTCCTGATCTTATTATTTCTTTCTTTTAGTTTCCTCCTAATATGCTTACAACAAAGTTAAAGTAGCTGCATGTGTTGAATTTATTATGATTCTGACCTTTGTGAACATCCATTTAGACTTTTATGTGGGTTAGTAAATTGCTTCTTAATGAATGAAACACTGATTTTTCAATACATTCTTTAAAGGTCCTTCTATAATTATATCCAATCATTAATACTATTTTTTAATCATTTAAAACTAGAGCATCCATTTTATTTTTTCTTCTCAAGTTCCAGGTGCTCTTGTTCAGTTTTTTTAAGCTGTTAAAAAACTTAAATCAAACCATAATTCAGCTATTCAGTATTGTTGTGTCAATCGATATCATTGAATTCAAGCCAAAATAAGTTGTGCGTAACCATGTGCCTTGCTGAATTATAAACATTTTCAACATATAGCTCTCAAGGTTTTGATTTGTGCTGGTCAGAACCAATTGTAAAACTTTGTAATGTGACCTGAATCAACACACCCTTATGACTTGAATTTATGTGCATTGAATGTGGTTTCTCCTAGTTCCCCAGATTTCTAGTATAATCCTGGTATCCTTGTTTTGCAAACTAGCCATTCTATGGACTGGTACATATTGCTTGTACTTTGTGGATCTAGTGTGTTTTTTTTTATTCTTTGGAGAAGTTGAAGAAACAAACAATCAATGTATACATTCTTGACAACAAATTCATCATTAGCGGTAGAGTCTGGTTTTGGGATTGGATGGCATGGCATTACATAGCTGAAACCTTACATCTTGGAGAAATAAGCAAATTCCTAGCCTTCCCACTACCTTCACAATGTTCTTCACTTTGGAGATAAGATTGTATGTCTTTGTGCAGCTTCTTAAGTGCTCTATTTTATTTATATTAGGTTGAGGATAATGAAAGTAATTAACTGAAGGAAATGGTGGTTGCACAGTTCAAACTTGAATGCATTGCGAAGGAAGATTGTTCTCAAGACATTTTGAGTTGGTTAAATATTGGATGTTTGATGATCACCCAACCATTTAGGCATACACATTTTTTGTATTTTTTTCTCTTTGTTACTCTAAATAATCAACAATTCATAATCTTTATTTCCCTATGTAGCTGCATAATCTCATTGCTATATTGAGCTTAAAATTGTTGTTTAGCGGGATTGAGTTTTGTTTCTCTAGCCTCTTCGTCCTTTAGTTCAGTTTCCAAGCATCCATAGTAATTACAGGACATCATTGCCTTTTTAGTTTGAAAGGTTATTCTTTATGTTGAATACATTGTTTGACATTGCTTGCATGCATTGCTTGATCTCTAATTCAGATCCTGCTTTCAGGAAGGATCTAGTCATGAACGTGGTTTATACCTACGCAGCTTTGAGGAGCTTTTTGATCTTTCTAATTCAGATACTGCTTCAACATCTCAGTATACTTTCTATGTTACTGCCTTTGAGCTTCATAATGAACAGGTTTACAAGACTTCCAATTTGCAAATATTTTTCATTTGTTTCCTAGTTATCTCTGGAACTAGGTTTCCTTGGAGAGAATGAGATGAAACAAGGCGGCACAACCTTCATAGATAGAGTACTAACACATAAATGCTTAAGAACATGTCAATAGTAACTCACTCATTGAAGCTTATATAGCCTTTTTTTTTATCAGCTCACAATTCTTCCTGCATGACTAAACTGAGGCATGTCTCAATCTTCCTTGCTTAAAGCTTGAAATTCCCATCAAATCTTAATTCTTAAAAGAGAATCCCCATCAACATGTGAGGTCCAATGGTGACTACACAATTTGGAGGACAACCTTTTCAACACCTCACCATGCTTAGGATTACATTTATTTTGACACCAATTGTTACAATCTGCTTAGATGAGAAAATTGAACCATCGAGCTAGAGAAAAATGTTTGAACTCATGTTAATAGCAGCTCACTTCTTTAGTGATCCATAACTGATCACGTGGGAAGAAGGGAAAGAGGGAAGCTCTTTTTTTACTATTTCATAGGTTTGAAAGTTAAGGAGAGAAATACAAAAACAAGGGATATTTCTCTCTTGTAAATAGCCAACCCAACTCAACTCGGATGGGAAGCCCCTCTATTGCCTAGGAACCTTATGCCCTTGCTCAATGGAACCTTCTGTTTTGACATCATCCTTCTCGAGTCTTTGCATCATAATCTTTGCAAGTTGTGTCTGGAATCAGAATAGGCAGCCTCTGCCTGCATCAGCTTTAAGGGCCATACAAACCCAACAACATGAGATTCTAGGAAGCGATTCTTGTCCCTTTTGGCACTATTGCAAGCAAGATACTTCTCTTCCCCCTTCATTTTATACCCATACCTCTCATCCCTTGTATAGTGCTCTAAGGAAGCACAGGCTTTACTTCTAGTTGCTAGAATTTGCAGGCATGTATTTCTCTTATGAGATTAATTTCTTGTTGTTTTGCTTTTGATATTCTGCTAGGTTCAAGATTTGCTTGCAAACTCTTTAAGCACTTCATCAAGCATTCAGTTGAGCAGCCAGGATTCATCCTTGGAACTAGTGCAGGAGAAAGTAGACAATCCTTTGGAATTTACTAAAGTACTTCAAGTTGCACTGCAGAATCGAGGGGCACATTTATCAAAAGCCATCATCTCGCATTTGTATGTATAAAAGTTGTCTTGAGCTAGGATTCTTTAAGATAGTTGTCTCAGATTCACAGTTGAGTGACTATATGTGCTAGGAGCAGGTTGGTTCAACTGTGAATCTGTGCAAAAATGAACATGTTTTGGCAGGATTTATTTCCTAACTGGTTGATATTTGCCTATTATATGGGAGAATCATTTTTGGTTGGAGTTTATTGATGAATTTGGTTCAGATTTGTCCATATCAACCTTAAGTTAATCTGCAAAATCTTACATAACTTGGAAAAATTATATTTGATTGAGTGGATAAGATATAGTCCAAGACTGCTGACTGCTGACCTTCTCTTGCTGTTTCCTTGTGTCAAACTACACACGCCCCTCCTGTCTTTTGTAACACAATTTGTCTTTTTTCCGAATTAGCCATTTCTTCAGAAATTCATTTGTTGCAACTTATACCAAAGACTCATGTTTTTCTGATGCTTGACATGGTCAGCCCCTCACGGAAGGTAACACCACCCTCAGCTTTGCGTTGCAATGTATGACCGGCAGCATTTGGCAGGCAGCTAGAATATCTCTTTCTTGAACACTAGCAACTCTCCTTATGGGGACTGAAATGTTTGAGGATTTTGACATCTTTCCATAGGGCTCAATAGGCTCCTATTCTTACTATCGAGGAGGTGGCTGAGAAAACCACTTTTGTTTCTCTTCATAATGGAATATCTCTTGTTTGAGATGGAAGTCAAAGATGAATCAAGCCAAAAAGGATTGTAGTCATCTAACAGTTACACCAGCAATTTTATGTTACACTATTATTTTAATTGCCATTTAGCCGACCCCAGTCATAGTTGGGACAAATACATGTTGATGACCACGTTGAAGAATTGTCATTCATTACATTAAACATCCAAATTAGTTGTGCCATGTTCTAACTGTGGTATTTGACTTCAAAATTGTAGCCTGTATGATGTAGATATTTGCATCAATTTTTCATTTTAAATGTAAAAACTGTTCAGAGTGATCTCAATTTTATCCATGAAAATCAAATACATTAGCTGTTAAAAAAAATTCCAATCCAATATGTTGGTGTAATATGGATGGTAGATGCAATGCTGTGGTTAATTTTGCAGCAGTGTTTTCATTTTAACTAAAATTTGCGAACTTTTCAATTCTCTTAATGGGTCAATCATCTTTAATTCTTTGATTGTCAAATGGTCATTTAAATTACAATCAAATCATCAATTATGCAAATTGTTTGTGTATATTTGTAGTGACATTTTCATCTCATACATACCTTGTATCTTTCCCCCAGGATTGTTACAATTCATATTCAGTATTCCAATTGGGTCACCAGAGAGACTCTTTACAGCAAGTTCTCTCTTGTTGATTTACCTGGAAGTGATTGCTTTATGGTGAAAGATGCTACAGGAGATCATATAACAAACTTTTTACATGTTTCAAAGTCACTTTCTGCGTAAGTTTGAAATGCTTTTTGTTCATATGTTTCTTTGTTTGATGTTTTCTGAGAACTTTAAAGAATGTTAACTCATTATATTTTTATTTTCAATTTTTGTTTTCCTTTTATACTGATTAGGTTGGGTGATGTTTTAAATTCATTGACTACAAAGAAAGAGTCTATACCATTTGAAAATTCGAGGATGACCCAAATTCTTGCTGACTCCCTGGGTATGCCCTATTTTAAAATTTTATATGATGCTCCATGAAAGATATCTTTGCAATTTTTGGTCATGATGATTTGTTTGTAGTTTCTTTACTGACTTGGGACTTGGGAGCACATAATGCTACTTCAGGCCTAGGAGTTCATTTTGTATGGGATCTTTCCTTGCATTGATTTTAGTCTATGCGAACATTTTTTTTTTTTTTTTTTTTTGCTGAATGGGATTTCTGTCTATGGAACCCTGCTCAATAGACCTTCTAACATTTTAGAGGTTACATGTTTGGGTCCTTTGGGATAGTGACATAGCATGCAATGAAAACCTTAACCTCAAGAAGAGGGAAAATGAGGAAAAGTGACAATATTCTACAATTACCCCTATTAATTTACTACCATTCAAATGATAAACTACCCAAAAAAAGAAAGGAAAAATAAAACATAGTTCCAATAATTATTACAACCCAAAACTTGAAATTTAAAATTCATATTATTCCCTTTTCTGCATTAGATAGGATCAATCTGCCTTGGTTCATCGACTAAGTGATTTAGGATAAGAGCATAACTAGGTTCATCTCTGTTTGTAGGCAGCATAGCAGGAGCGATAGGGATCTCAGTCCTATAAGATACACAACATGATTATGAACAATTCACTTTAAAAAATTGCAATGAAATTATTACTCATGTAGGAAAACTCAATGATAATCTGTACATTTTTTTTTGACAATTCTGATTGATTACCCCATTGATATAGTCCCCAATTATGATTGATGGCATGACAATGATATGGTAAACTTCTGAGATTCAGTAGGGCGAAAACAAGCCTAGTCATATCCTTATTGCTGGTCAATGTGTAATAGACTAGTTTAATCATCAGCCTATAATCATCACTTGGCTTAAGGGATGACGACTGAACACCTTATGGACTCTGTATTTCTATTTCATTGAAGCATTCACCATTAGATTTTGACCTTCCATCATCTGTTTGCTTATTCTTATTTTTATACTCAATATTTTGTGAATTCTTCTATCTTAGGGGAGGATCATACAAAAAGTGAGTGTTTTTTTTTTATAAAAAAATACTTTGATTAAGCCTGTTTGAGACGGTGTTATTATGTTTTGTCTTCTTTGAGTTGGGATTAGCTCTATTGGATGTTTCATCTTTTTGGTTCAGATGTCATATCCTATTCAAATATTTCCTGCTGTTGTGGCTCCATTTTATAATGTTGTTGAAGAGTGTCTTTCTCAATTCATTTAATAGAAAGTTTCATCATATGACAGTTACTCTATTAACCATGAATAAGATGAACCAGTGCCCATTGCATTGCATTTTAATTTCACTGCATTCTGTTTCCTATTGTCAAATTCTTTAATGTAATGTTAGACGTTTTATGCCTTTTCCTGTGGCAGGTGGTAGCTCAAAGACCTTGCTGATTGCACATGTCTGCTCAAATGCTTCAAATCTTTCTAAAGCATTGTCTACGCTAAACTTTTCTGCTAGAGCAAGAAATGCAGAATTGAGCCTTGGTAATCGTGATACAATTAAGAAATGGAAAGATGTGGTAAGAACACTATGAAGTAATTGCCATAGTTATAGGATTGATGAGCTATGTAATGAAATTATTATTTATTTTCTAGGCAAATGATTCACGAAAGGAACTTTATGAGAAAGAAAAAGAAGTTCTTGATCTTAGGAATGAAGTCACAGAGCTTAAGCTTGCTCTTAAAGATGCTAATGATCAATGCATTCAGTTGTTCAATGAAGTTCAAAAAGCTCAGAAAGCTTCTTTGACAGTTCAAGCAGATTTAAAGGTCTTAGTTTGGTTTTTGTCTCTGTGGTTTTATGTCCCTTTTAAAAGATTGATCTCCAAATCATTGGTTGTTCAAAGTTCAATTTTGCTGTGATCAAATGGTTTAGATTCCAAAAAATTGCAGTCAACTTTTGATACACCTGAAGTATGGAAGTTTTGTTTAAGGCATTTTGTGATCTCTAAGTTGGTGTTAGACTGGTACCTTAAATCATGATTATTGTTGTTACCATTATGCTGGTACTTGATGTTACAAATTCAGTTTCCTATGCAAGGGCCCTCCTTTTGTACTGGAGTTTTATTTCCCATGCCGTCGGATTTGGTTGGTAGCGAACAAATCCATGTTTGGTTACCATGCTCCATGTGATTTGATAGTACTATGGATCTTATGCGGGGTGGGATCAAAAAGCCTATAATAAGAGTTGGAATTTTAATTTTTTTATAGTAATTAAGGAATTCTTAGATGATTCACACCCTGCTGTGCATTTCAGACATTGATGCCTGCATTTTAGCATATCTACGTGTGCATGTTTGAACGAATTCTTGATTACTATGGCTAATGCAGTTGAGTATAGAGCCACTGGTAATGTTCTACTGCATGTTTCTATTTGCAGGCAGAAAATTTAACACTGATAGAAAAACACAAGGTTGAAGAAGAACAGAATGTTCAGCTTCGGAATCAGGTTGCTCGCTTGTTGCAATCCGAGCAAGAACAGAAAACCCAGATCCATGAACACGATCAAGTCATTCAGAAGCTACAGGTTTAAACCTTGAAACAAAACTGATTTATGATCTTGTATTTTATTTCCCTATCTTCATTCAGATGATAATATAAGTTGGGAAGCTTCCTTCACCCATCTTTATTTTTTCCCCCAGTAATATCTTTGATCACTGATGCTTTTACTTGAATTCATGTTGGATATATTAAATGATTGTAGAAAATAGAAACAATTCCTTCATATTATTCTGATTGCAATTTTGAGCGTTTAGCTCTGATGTTGGGTCCTTTAGCATTCACATCTTCTATCTTCTTATCTTTTGCCAGATTTTGCAAAGCTATTTTTCTTTGACTCCTATTTGTGCCTGTTCTGCTTTCCACTAGTGTTTTCTACATGTTAAATATTGGGCGAAACTGTCATTGTCAGAATTAGTGAGTCTAACCTTGCTGATCCAAATGAGAGACTTGACTGTACAGAGTCTAACAACTTTTTTGTTTCCAAACGGCAAATGCTTCTACCACTTCTACTTATTTTATTATGTGCCTATATTTTTCTTGTTTTTTTTTCCTTTGCCACTCATCTCATTTGCTTTTTTTCTCATAGAATCATACTTTCTACTTAGGCTTAAACATTCTTTAGGCTAATGCGTCAAGTTTCATACTGGAGCTTGCTCAAAATTGAAAATTAAGTACTGCATCAACAAAACATGCCTAGGAATAGCTTTTTTTCATGGAAAAAACAGAGCAGCTACCTTCGAATTATGGTTCTCCAACAATTCATTTTTTTAAAAAATAACAATAACTTGAACAAGGTTTAGTTTAGTTTACAATTTACATAAGGAAAACAGATTATGTGTCTCCTGGTCAATTATACTAATATATTATATTTGTGAGTTTTTGCATATCGTTGAATGATTTGCTGCAAAGAGTTTGTGGCCACGGTGGAGGCTTAAGTGTTGTGCATAACTGGAGGAGAAATATCACTGGGTTTAAACTTTGGAGTCATTGAGCCTTGTTTGTCCCTTTATTTTTGTTGACATTAGCACAACATATCTTGCATTAAGAGCTTTTGGTGATGAACATGTTGCAAGTTTCAAGTACTAGATAATTTTGTAAAAAATTTCTCCAAAGTTTTCCAATCAAGAATCTTAAGAAGTTTGTGGTGGATTTTGCATGTTTTCTAAAATAATACTTTTGAATCTATAAAATCCTGAATGTCTTCACTTCCACATGCTAGGCCAAACTAAAGGGTATCGAATCTCAACTCAATGAAGCCCTCCAATCAAGTGATGCTCATACAACTAGCAGATCTGAGATAAGCCCCACTGGAGTTCTTTCTACTCCTAAGGGAACAGAGGATACTGCCGAGTCTTTGCAGGTCACAAAGAAACTTGAAGAGGAGCTGTCAAAGAGGGATGCTCTTATTGAGGTATATTAAACTGGTTTAATTTATTGTCCTCAGTTATAGCTCCATGCTTACATGACAGTTAATAAGATATATTTTTATTTAGGTGATGTGGGATAATGCTGATGAGAATTGCTTTGGATTCAGTTGTTTGATGAAAAATAATATTTTGGATATCATGTTTTGATGCATTATTTGGTATTTGATTATCTTTTCTATTATATTATATGCTAACTCAGTTTGGTTTTCTTTTTTATTTATTTTGTTGCTTTGTTTGCCAATATCCTCTTGAATTCTGATTTTGTATTGTTTTGCATGCAGAAATTGCATCAAGAGAATGAGAAGCTATTTGATAGGCTCACAGAAAAATCATCAGTTGCTTCTTCACCTCAGGTTCCTTACAAAGCTTTTTGTAGTATTTCTTGCATACTATTTTTTCCATTTCTCTTACGAGTTTTGTCATTCTTTTTTGTCAGTCAATTCGGTACGTCGTAATAGAAAAATTCACATTTCTGTACTTCTTTCATGAATCAAGTGATATAGCTTTTGTGTCACTTTGCAAATATGTTTTACCATTTAGGTGATGCTTGGTTCATCTATTTGACAAGTAATTGGGCATTCTATCCTATACTTATTTCTATGAGGTTGATCTAAAGTCTCAGTCATGTTTGATATAGTCTAATGAAGTTTGACTAATAGACTCCAAATGACATTTAGGTTATTTGGTACTATTCAAACTGTGTAGGCACTAAAATCGAGGACCTACAGCATGCTGTGAATAACATGCTTATACCACGGTGTCTCTTGTTGGCAAGAGAGCAATTTTATTGACTAGAGCTATTCATTAAATGTCCTTACATTGATGTACTGTAGAGAAGAGTTCATATCTTTAAGAAAATTAATATATAGATTGGTCACTTTCTTAGCAGCTCAAGCTTTTGGATCATAAGTAGCTTGCCAATCAATTTTGGTATTATATTTTAATATCGGGAACATCAAATATTCAAATCTTCGAATACTGCTTTTAATATCATGCACTACTGTTGCTGGTCAAGCCCCCATGATTTATCCCGTTCCAAGAAGTGTGGGGCCACCCTGGAGGGGCCGCCGAGGTGATGGTTTCACCTTTTTTTTGCCACATAATAACATTATCATATTCAGTTCAATCATTGGGTTAGGGTTAATATAGCTGACTAGCCGATTCCAATGAATGGGACAAATATGACTTGGTAACAAGATGATAACATATTATTTTGACATTGTCAAAACAAATTATTTTTCTTAAATTAAAAAATTGTATATTTAAACTTCTATCCTGTGAACTTCTCGCTGTACTTAAATAAGTTCTCAATCTTAACAACCTTTGGGGTATGTAATGTATATCATGGTTGGAATTATAAATATTTGTCAAACTGAATAAACTCAAAAGAAACTTTATTTTTGGTCTATCATTCCATCTCAATGCCCTCAATTTTTTTGGCCCTGCAGATTCTGTCGAACCCTGCTACTGGAAGAACTGTGGACATGCAGGGAAAAGATTTGAACAGGTTCGTTTCACATTCAAATTCTGTTCTTGTTTTGAAGACTGCAATATATATGTATTCTTTCTATTTGGGCAGGGGTGATAACAACAGACTGCCTTCCCTCAATGCCCTATCATTGCCTGGTTCACAGGATAAGAATGAAAATACAGGAGCTCTTGTAAAATCAAGTAATGAGAAAATTAAGACAACACCTGCTGGAGAATATCTTACTGTTGCACTCGGTGATTTTGATCCTGACCAGTTCGAGAGTTTTGCTGCAATATCTGATGGTGCTAATAAACTTTTGATGCTGGTATGTGTTATTTATTGACGTGGATAAAGTGTGTTCATAAAAATTTATCACCTATGCCTACACGATACATCTCAATGCTGATCAAGATCATACTCACCAACCTAATTTCTATTTCCCTTCTCGTTCTCTTTGTGTTATCTCCCCCTTCTCCTTCATATACCTTCTCTCACTTGTCCGTTTTGTCCCACCTCTCTTCTTAGTCATCTTGCAACCCTGAGCCAACAGAAGAAGAGGAGAGGAAAGAATAGAAGGAAAAAATGAGATGAAAACCTCCTATCTTTCTTCTCGTCTTCCTTCAATCTAGTGGACCTTAAAACCCTAGAATTTCCTAGAGTAGTTTATCTCCTCTACCTTTATGAATTTGTGCCTGTGTCTCTCGCTAAAGGTTGTAATAGCTTGTTTGATGTTTTGGGTGGCATGAGAGAGTCAACTGCATCTTGTCTGTGCCTAGTTTTTTTTTTGTCTTGGTTCCATGTTAGACTAGTATTTATTTCTATAAACCTATTGAAATCCTTGTTGTTAATGCAGCATGTATCATCTTTGCTCACAAATTATGTAGTGAATTTTGTCCTTCCTATGCAGAACTATAGTCCAATGCTTAGTGTAAATTGGGTAGTCCCCCAAAGTCTTAATGTAAAGAGTATAGTATACATTGTCTTGGTTATTACTGAACAAAATTAGTAGGGGTGTCAATTCGGATGGTCGGGTGGGTTCGGGTCGGGTTAAAGTAAGGGTATTATAAAAAAATTTTCAACCCGATCCGAACCCAAACCAACTTGAAAACTATAAACCCAAACCCAGACCAACCGAATAACCCAACCAACCCGGATACTTATAATCACCTTCTAAATGAACCAAAAATAATATAGTGACAAGGAACAAACAGAAGCTTCAAGAAATTTATGCGGTTTCAAACACCTTGAATACAAAGCTAATTTCAGGAAACAAAAACGTATTACTGGAACTTAAACTACTAAGAATCAGAGAGATAAATTCTAGAAATTACAGCCCCACCCTTTTCATCCATGGATAATTAAACATGACACTTTTCAAAAAATTCAGAAAACTGAAAAAATCCCAGGAAGTAAATTATTAAATTAGTCCCAGCAATAAAATCCATACTAAAACCAAGATTTGCTTTTTCTGGGCCAGAGACAACAAACATGAAAAAAGAGAAATAAAAGGAAACACATCAAATGTGGATGAAGTATTGACTTGAGAAACAAAAGAATTCACCTTTATAGATGAAAAATCCAAGGTGAAGAAAATAAAATCAACGATTTACTTCTCAAATGAAAAGAAAATGGAAGTCTTCAGTCTTGAAAGCTCAAGTCCAGAGCAAGCTCACTACAAGAATATGTGGGTCAGACACCTCAGAGTTCAGATTTCGGGTCAACCCGAACCCAACCCAAGCCAAATTTATTTTCTGGATCAAATTTTGGGTCCAACCCGATCTGATCCGAACCCTAAAACCCCCAACCCTAAACCAATATTTTTCGTGTTCACTTGGGCCCGGTTGTTAGGTCAGGTTCATTTTTGGCACCTCTAAAAATTAGTTTTTTTTATAATATAGAGTTATCTACTTCTTTAATATTGCTGATATAGTTAACACGTTAAATCTATTTATCGATGAATAAATTCAATGAGTTGTTTGGCTCATAATCTGTAAAATAATCATAAATGTTCATCTTTCCTATCTTATGCTGGTATTTTTATTGTTGGTAGTTGGTACTTCATTGTATTTGGCGTCTGGAGTGTCTTTACTCGTAAAATATAATCAACTTCCTAACTAATCTTTATGCAGTACAAATACCATACTGATAGACTGTCTTGCAGGTTTTGGCTGCAGTCATCAAAGCAGGTGCTGCTAGGGAACACGAAATACTTGCTGAGATCAGAGATGCTGTTTTTTCCTTTATTCGCAAAATGGAACCTAAGAGGGTTATGGATACTATGCTAGTTTCACGTGTCAGAATATTATACATAAGATCTCTGCTTGCTAGATCACCTGAGCTGCAGTCTATCAAGGTAATGTATCCCACTCTCTTCTACATTAACTCTAGAATTTCTAACTGAACTGCTCTTTCTTGAGAACAGTGAAAATCCTTTATATCTGGTCTCCACTCTTTTTTAGTAGGTTTCTTCGGTAGAACGATTCCTTGAAAAAGCTAATGCTGGCCATAATAGCTCCAGCCGTGGTAACAGTCCCAGTAGGTCTCTGGTTCACTATGATTCTGGTTCGAGAACTGTTTTCCCTGAAGAAGTCCATGGTTTTAAGGTTAACATAAAGCAAGAAAGGAAGTCCAAGTTGTCATCCATAGTCTTGAAGCTTCGAGGGATTGACCAGGTATCAGATTTTTTCACATTAAGGAAAAACTGCTGTCTAGTTTGTTGGATGACATATTTTCATTTTCTAAGTACTATTTAATTCATAAATGTAGGAGACATGGAGACAGCATGTCTCTGGAGGAAAGCTGCGGGAAATAACTGAGGAGGCTAAAGCTTTTGCAATTGGAAATAAGTCACTTGCTGCTCTCTTTGTTCATACACCAGCTGGCGAGTTGCAGCGGCAAATTCGGTCATGGCTTGCAGAGAATTATGATTTCCTCTCTGTTGCGGGTATTGATTCTGTCAGTGGAAGTTCAACTGGTCAACTAGAACTTTTGTCGACTGCTATTATGGATGGATGGATGGCCGGTCTTGGTACTGCACAGCCTCCAAGTACTGATGCTCTAGGCCAACTTTTGTCTGAATACACCAAACAAGTTTATTCATCACAATTGCAACACTTAAAGGTGCTACTATTACTCTACTAATGATTGCATATTTCCAGAGTTTTATGACCAATTACATTCTTTCAGGAGCTGGTTGTCACCTATAAGGAATGTGTCCAAAGGTAGTTAAGTAAAGTGAGGTTTGGTTAAGTTCGGGTAGCTTGGATAGTGTTTTTCTGAGCTGGAACTGGTTTGACTGAGGTCAACAAATTTGGTTGAAGTGATTGTCTACTCCCCTGAAATATTTCATTTAACACTGGACCAGGACCAAGACCAGGCAATCATTGTTAGCTTAAAGATTAATTGACTAAATATTTCATTTTGGGCTATTTTATAGTTGTCAAAACAACTCATTGTCTATTCCTAATAATGCTTCTAATATAAACATAGTGCTAGATATTCTTTATCTATTCTTCTATGAATCAAAGAATCTTTATTCATAAAATATTATGTCCATTCCATTCCCTTAGAATAACTGTTCTATTTCTTTGAATCAAATGCACCATGAATATCTATTCTTTTTTATACATGAATTTTAACTGGGAATTTGAAATATCCTTGTTTACACGTCTCCATGTTTTATCCTGTTATTCATGGTCACAGTCCATCTTTTAATACTCGATGAATGTGCATATTTCAGTAATTTAAAATGCTCAACCATCAGTCTTAGTTGAAGTACTCCAATTTCTCTCTCAATTGGTAAATTTCCTACTTGGAACTTTCCTCATTATATGCTTGTTAAACAGGATATAGCAGGTACTCTGGCAACAGAGGAAGCTGAGGATCATGCCCACGTCAGTAAGCTGCGATCAGCTCTGGAATCTGTTGATCATAAGAGGAAAAAGGTATTAAAGCACTCAATTTCCTATCTTAATTAAAACTTACCAAAAAAACAAAACTGGGATTCAATAATGGCTTTCCCTTTATTTAATGTTTTGTGAATGAATATTGGCAGTGGCAGATGTAAAATTACTTGTTGTATTAGTGTGATTAATTCTGTCCAGAATTTTGTATTTTTGTCCAATTAGAAAGAATAAGAAATTAATAGCATAATGAGTGTATCAATGGATGAAAATAATTTAGCATGATTTCTATAGAGAAATAATTTCTTTGGAGGTTAAAGTATTGCACTGTACTTGAGTTCTGGTGGCAGAATCGTTGAGTTTGATGTCAAGATTAACTTAAATGAGTTTTAATAATAAAGCTCTTCTATTCGCTTAGCTTGTTTATCTTCAAATGTATAGCATAGAGAGTTAACTAAATCAAAATATTATCTTCAAATGTTCTTATGACATTTGATATTAAAATTGATTTCTCCACATCATATGGATGCATATCAATTTTTTTTCGACACTAGTGACACTGTTGATGCTGGTGCTGCTTCAATTGGTGCTTCTCCTCTCCCTATTTATAGTGTTTTCTCTTCTCCTCGTGACCCGTATATATGAAATTTAATGCAAAGGTTCAATCACAGTAACTTTCATGTCGCAATTGATACCACCGAGATTGTCGACATGGGTGACATTGTGACATTTACCGACTGTCAAAATGATATATTTTGACTGTGCTAATTTTACCAATCGACAGTTTGAGATCATGATTACCTCTAATATATTGTGGTTTGTCTTTGCACTAATGATTTATACCCTAGGATGGAGCCCAATGGAGCATCAGTTTTATGCAGCTAAGTTCAAGTGGGACTAACATGCTTTGATAATGATGATGCTATTATTGTGCTTCATGTTTGTTATTAAGAAATGTTCTTAATTTGCTCTAAAACATGTTTGTCAAATTGTTTGACGATACATGCTTGGTTTTCTTAAATCCATGCTACCTTTTTTGAAATATTTGCTCACTAGAGAAATCTGAGTTCTGCTGCTTCTTCTCTTTTATAGATTCTGCAACAAATGAGAAATGATTCAGCATTATTAACAAAAGAACAAGGGGGTTCACCTATCCGAAATCCTTCTACAGCTGCTGAAGATGCGAGATTGGCATCTCTCATTTCGTTGGATACCATTTTAAAAGAAGTCAAGGTCCCTTTTTTCTCCTTTCTCTCTTCTGGTTACCTCCTGGAGGAATAATAGTGGTTCTCCCAGCTGAAAATAAACATTTACTTTTTTTCTTGCAGGAAATTATGAGACAAACCTCAACAAGTTTTCTTAATAAATCGAAGAGGAAAGTGATGCTTGCAACTCTGGATGAACTTTTGGAGAGGATGCCATCACTCCTTGACATTGATCATCCATGTGCTAAAAAGCAAATTTTAGATGTTCGTAAACTTGTCGAGGTATGTCGAGCACAAGAGTTCACATATATTTCATCATTCCTTTCTACAATTGGTATGATGTATTGAAGTCTGTTAGCGAACATTAATTTAAGGCTGAGTTGGAGATGATCAATACATCAGCTGAAGTGACAAAGACAGTAAAGATCAATGATTCAAATTCCTGAGTTTAACATATAATCGTCCTAATTTTGCAGAAGATCCCTGAAAGAGATGATTCCCTAGATGATGAAACACGAGCATTACAACCACTAGCAGATTCGATTTCTAGTGCAGAGGTTGTATCACAGTGGAATGTGTTACAATTCAACACCGGTTCTACGGCCCCCTTCATTGTGAAATGTGGTGCAAATTCTAGCTCTGAGTTAGTCATCAAAGCAGATGCGCGTGTGGATGAGCCCAAGGGCGGTGAGATCATCAGAGTTGTTCCAAGGCCTTCTGTTCTTGCTGATATTAGTTTTGAGGAGATCAAAAAGGTGTTTGATCAATTGCCCGAAGCAATTAGTTTGCTAGCCCTCGCACGAACAGCCGATGGTACAAGAGCCAGGTATTCCAGATTGTACAGGACCTTGGCCGGTAAAGTTCCATCACTGAAAGATCTAGTCGCAGAGCTGGATAAAGGTGGACTGTTAAAAGATGTCAAAACATGAATGCAACAAGAGAATAATCTTACACGCTATTTTTCATCTTGTTAGTGCAAGCGGTAGCTTCATTCACGGTACAGATGGTTCTTTTTTACAACGTGTATGATTGAAGAATGTATCGTGAAGCAACTTATCGCTACAATTAATCATTGATGAAACAAAAGGTGTTATTCTACCAATCATCGTAGTCTTATTGTACGTCTGCTACTCTCTGTTTGAGAAAAATGAGAACGGAAAAAATGTAAGTACACTTGTATTGATCAGAATGTAGATGTGATTTTAATCTTATTTGTCGTTAAACTCTGGTTGGGTGGGTGAGGAAAAGTTAATTAATGAATGGGCAGGGGAAGGAAAATAATTATCTTTACTTTGGGAAGGAGGGGAGATTAATTAATAAAAAATAAATATAATTAATCATTTAAAATTAATCATTTCTACGTTCTGGGCCACTACTCTTCATCTCTCCCGCATGCGACGCCAGCCCGCGTCATGAGCTGTCGCCGAAGAAGAGGCCGCCGCCGCCATCGTGAGCTGCTGCGGGAGAAGACGTTGCCGTAAGCTGTCAACTCTAGTGAACTAGTGCTACACAATCTAAAATTAGAAAAAAATTTATTTGAGTTTTCTTAGGCTCTACTTCTTGGACTTGTATACAATTTTTATATTGAGCAATCATATGTTATAGGTCATGAGTATATTTATACATATCTATACGTGACATAATATTGGAAGATAATAAATTTAATAATAATCTAGTTATTTTTTTATTCATCTTCAATTACTTCCTTTATTTTTTAGTCTAATACTGAGGTCGGAGACACTTTTCCTTCTTATCCGTCGAAACTTTGAAAGGAACTTCCAACGCAGTCCAATGATCCCAATCCATTTGGAACCAAGTTTCCAACTACTTCCTCCAATACTCGAAATCATCTCCATTGTAAGGAGATGAGATTCGGATATCTTATCCCAATGGTCCTTCTGACTCCATCTTTTTCCTCTAACGTTTGCTCCTTTAGACGATTAGTCCTTTAAGAGCGCTCCTTGTTTTAATACTAATCATTGGGATCTTGATGCCTGACTGGAGGGGGTGAATAGTCAATCACCTACGTCGTTTACTTCCTACACTTGTTAACTTAGCGGAAATACAAAACAACAAATATGAAAGATAAAAACTATAAAGAAATACAAATAAATCTCTAACACATTCGTTTACGTGGTTCGAAGATTAGAATTCCTACTTTACGGTTGTCACGATCCATCAATGAATGGTTCCCTGAAAAATCCCAACTAGCTCAAGTAACTCTTTGTGGGTGGAGAAACCTTACCATAATCTCGCACAAGCACGCTTGATCACATGAGAGTTTGGAAGACTCTAATAGATTTTAACTAAGTCTATTTTATTACCCAAGCTAGTCATCCTAAACTCTATTATATAGAGCTCGGGGGAAAACATCCAAGTTGTTTTCCTGCAGCTAGTCAATTGGTAAAGTTACAAATAGGCTGACCTCTATGAAAAAATCGACTGTTATATTCCAACAGCTCGATACCAATTGATTACCATACTTACCAGTCGACTAGTCTTCATGGGGTAAGAGAATTGAAACATTTTGTTTGCTGCCAGTCGACTACACTGTCGACTGGTCCTTGTGCCAGTCAACTGAACAGTTGATTGGCACTTGTGATAGTCGATTGGTAACTCTGCAACCATAAATTTTGCATCCTTCTGAATTGTTGGTTCTCAACCACCAGTCGACTGAAACATACTAGTTGACTAGTAAATCATCCTAACGTAGGGTTTTATCCCCGAATACAATCACTCATGCACTCCTCCCTTGCCCGCACAACTCTCAACCTTACCTTCAAGCCTCCTCCATTAGCCTTGAGTCCCTCAGATGTCTCCCCATCATTCACGCCTTGCCTTCAGGAGCTTCCATCGGTCTTGTCCTCATTGTCGAGTCTTCCCATGACCTTACCTTCTAGCTTCCTCTATCAGTCTTGCGTCCCTAGGATGCTTTCCCATCCTTCACACTTTGCCTTCAAGAGCTTTCTTCGACCTCGATCTTTATCTTTGTCAAGCCATACTTAGACTTACACTGCCAAGACTCAAGTTTGGACTTACACCACCAAGACTCCATTTGGACTTTCGCCTTTGCCAAGATCATACTTGGATTTTCTTTGTTGTACCTGCATCCTGCATACTCACAACGCATATCAAATACAATAATAAACCTAACTTAAACCATTGTCTAAACATCAAAATATTGGGTCATACTGATTGCTCCAACAGAATCTATTATTAACGTCCATTCTGGAGTTCTCGGGAATGAATTTAGAGCATATCTTACTGAATCTTTATTCATTATCATTTCTCTGAGGTTGTTGAGTTTGGTGATTAGTTCCTTGATTTGTATGTGAAGTTGAGCCACCTTTTCTCCCTCTTCAATTTGGAGGTTGGTTAGTTGATTTCGGAGTAGGTCTCGTCTTGTTAGTTTTACCTTTGAGGTTCCTTCATGAAGCTCTAGGAACTTCTCTCAGAGTTCTTTGGCGGAGTCGTAGGCATCAATTCGGTTGACTTTCTAAGATAATAGTACACTCAGCGGGTGGAATTTCACTTTACCATTAACTACAAAGTATGTTTATCACTTTTGGTTCCATTGGTGCTTTTCTTTTTTTCCTCCGTTCTCATTTTGGGGTACTTCAAAATCATATTTTATTGTTAGTAAAATGTCAAAATCAGTTTTAAAGTATACATCCATTTTACCCTTTCAAAGTGCGAACTCCCCATTAAACATCAGTAGATGAATGCTTGATCTTGCCATCTTCTTATTGCTTTAGTTGGTGATTAGTCATTCTAAGGCGTCCTAGCTCTGATATCACTTATTGGACCGAGTGAACCAACTAGAGTGAGGTGAATAGCTTACAAATAAAATTAAAACTTCTTTTTCTTTTATCTTGGTAAGAGCACACTAATTAATTAATTAAAAGTAATATAAAAGTAAAGAAGGGACTCAGAAGATTTGCTTGGTTACAACCTAGACAATTATTAATTCAAAGTAATGGAAAACACTAAAAGAAACTCCTTTTACAATGGTTGGAGGCGGAGAAACCTTTTATAGCAGTTGGAAGTTTAGAATGAAGTACAGAAAATAAATACAAAGTGTGTTGTTGAACTCCTACCTCTAGGGTGTTATTTATAGACTTTTGGTCGATGTGACTGTTTGCTAATGTGGCATTGGAGGCACCTCCAATGACATCCAGGGTGCCTCCAATGAGATAGAATCTCATCTGTATCATAACGGCTCCTTAACGATTTTGCAGCATTGAAGATGCCTCTGATCATCTGGAGGCTCCTCGACTACTATTCATCTGAGGTGCCTTTAGTCCATTAGAGGTGCCTTAAGCTACATTTGAGACAACTTATTTGTTGTGCATCCGAGGTACCTCCAATTAACTGAGACACCTCAGGTCTTTAAGTCAATTTCTGAGTTGATCATTTTCGCTCGACTTCTTATGTTCCTAAGCTCCTGCACACTCAAACATAAGGCATCTGATCCTGTCCGAAAGCTGAATCAACGGACGCTGGGCACGTGGCGCTCTCCGAGTCGTTGACGTAGATCTCCGACCGGTCGTACGAACCTCCGGCGAACCTGCAAAGAAGTCGAGCCGGGAAGGGGTTCCCGGCGACGACCCTCCGACGCTCAAGTCAGGCAAAGCTCGACAACAAAGAAGTGACTCCAAATATCGTAGAATGCATACCTCCGGTGAAGAGTGAGGCCCTTTATATAGAGCTATGGGAGCTTGGTACACACAAACCGAGGTGTGCACGTGCCATACACCATACCGCAGCATGAGCTTGTCAGAAGAGCATGTCTGACGCCATGCTGCTACAGTCTGAGCGTCTCCTTGATGGGACAGAAGAACCTTTTGTCGTACGATACTGAGTATGGCCTGGTCTTCGAACATGCCTGTTGTTAGCAACATGGGTTACTAAGATGACGTACCCGCTGTCCCATACTCTGTGACTTCTTCCCGGATCGGCCATCAAGCCGCTCGGCCAGACTATTCGCCTTTGGTCTGGCGTCGGTGGTCGTTCGTCCGGGATGGTTCAGAGTCGCCGCCCGCTCGGCTCTTGTAGCCGGACACCCTGGCCGAGCGGGAAACCGCTCGGCCTTTACTCTTGATTTGCAATGCAGCCGAGCGGACTTTCCGCTCGGCCATATGATCTTTTTCCTTTATTAGAAATTTGGGCTCACGGCCAGATGGTTGTTTTCTCGAATGAAGGTCCTTGCCTAGTGATCAGCATGTCCCGCCCGCTCGTTGAGCTCCCTTTGACTGTTGACCTCCACGCGTCGTCGACCTTGCCCTCATGAGGCCCCCCCCGGCCTTGTCACCGGATCACTTGCCTCCCCTTTAAGTCCAGTCGAAGGAGGCGCATAGTTCGACTGACTGGACGCCCGTAGTGTCGAGCGGTGCATCCAAGAAACCATCCTCCGCTTCTCCTCGTTAATCGCCTCTCATCCCACCTCTCTTGCGTTTTGCAAGGGATTTCTCACGAAATATTTTGCGTAGCTTTTCCACTATGCTTAATATATCATGTCTCGACAAAAGAGGTTGTTCGCTGGACGTTGACGAAGTACTTTTGGGTACTTGGCCGACCGAATAAACGACTCACCAGCGAAACCTCTTTATTGCATTCGTCCGGCCGGAGGGTTTATAGTCGGTGACGACTCGATTTTTAACGTCGGAGCTCGACGGTCTTCCGCTCGGAGGATTTATAGACGTCGGCTCGTCTCTCGATTTTTAACGTCGGAGTTCAACGGACTTCCACTCGGAGGATTTATAGACGCCGGCTCGTCTCTCGATTTTTAACGTCGGAGCTCGACGGTCTTCCGCTCGGGGGATTTATAGACGCCGGCTCGTCTCTCGATTTTTAACATCGGAGCTCGACGATCTTCCGACCGGAGGGTTTATAATCGCCGGCTCGACTCTCGATTTTTAATGTCGGAGCTCGACGGTCTTCCGCTCGGAGGGTTTATAGACGCCGGCTCGTCTCTCGATTTTTAACGTCGGAGCTCGACGGTCTTTCGCTCGGAGGGTTTATAGACGCCGGCTCGTCTCTCGATTTTTAACGGCTGCCGGAGGGTTTATAGACGCGGCTCGTCTCTCGATTTTAATGTCCTCACGGTCTTCCGCCGGAGGGTTTATAGACGCCGTCTTCGATTTTTAACGTCCGAGCTCGACGGTCTTCCGCCGAGGGCTTATAGACGCCGGCTGCCTCGATTTTAATGTCGAGCTCACGGTCTTCCGCCGGAGGGTTTATAGATGCCAGCTCATCTCTCGATTTTAACGTCGGAGCTCGGCGGTCTTCCGCCGAGGGTTTATAGACGCCACCGCCTCTCGATTTTTAACGTCGGAGCTCGGCGGTCTTCCGCCGGAGGGACGCCAGCTCGTCTCTCGATTTTTAACGCCGGAGCTCGGCGGTCTTCCGCCGGAGGGTTTATAGACGCCTGCCTCTCGATTTTTAACGCCGAGCTCGGCGGTCTTCCGCTGAGGGTTTATAGACGCCGCTCGCCTCGATTTTAACGTTGAGCTCGACGCTTCCCGGGGTTTATAGACGCCTGCCTCTTGATTTTAACGCCGAGCTCGGCGGTCTTCCGCTCGGGGTTTATAGACACCGCCTGCCTCGATTTTAACGCCGAGCTCGGCGGTTTTCATTCGGAGGGTTTATAGACGCCGACTTGTCTCTCGATTTTTAACGCCTGAGCTCGGCGGTCTTCCGCCTGGAGGGTTTATAGACGACGGCTCGTCTCTCAATTTTAACGTCGGAGCTCGATGGTCTTCCGCTCGGAGGGTTTATAGACGCCTGCCCGTCTCTCGATTTTAATGCCTGAGCTCGACGGTCTTCCGCCGGAGGGTTTATAGACGCCGGCTCGATTTTTAACGTCGCTCGACGGTCTTCCGCCGAGGGTTTATAGACGCCGCCTCCCTCGATTTTTAACGCCGGAGTTCGACGGTCTTCCGTCGGAGGGTTTATAGACGCCGACTCATCTCGATTTAACGCGGAGCTCGACGGCGTTTCGGAGGGTTTATAGACGCCTGCTCGTCTCTCGATTTTTAACGCTCGGCGGTCTTCAGCTCGGGGTTTATAGACGCCGGCCTGTCTCGATTTTTAACGCCGGAGCTCGGCGGTCTTCACCTCGGAGGTAGACGCCGCCTCGCCTCTCGATTTTTAACGCCGGAGCTCGACGGTCTTCCACTGGGGTTTATAAACGCCTGCCTCTCTCGATTTTAACGCCGAGCTCGACGGTCTTAGCCTCTGGTTGCCCGCCTCTCTCGATTTTTAACGTCGGAGCTCGACGGTCTTCCGCTCGGAAGATTTATAGACGCCGGCTCGTCTCTCGATTTTTAACGTTGGAGCTCAACGGTCTTCAGCTCTGAGGGTTTATAGACGCCGGCTCATCTCTCGATTTTTAACGTCGGAGCTCGACGGTCTTCCGCTCGGAGGGTTTATAGACGTCGGCTCGTCTCTCGATTTTTAACGTCGGAGCTCGACGGCCATTAAGGCTAATTTTGACACTGTCGTTCGGCGAAGCTATTTGCCATCCTTTAATTATTTCTGCTTCCTGTATTACAATGACATAGGCGACCAAAAAATATATAAAATTACATCAGCGCACCTCTCACCCAGCTCGGTACGGCTGGAGATGATTCGCACTCCATGGTCGATCTAGCCGCCGACCGTCTTCATCCTCCAAATGTTAAGGCTAATTTTAACACTGATGACATACGCCCTACCGAGCGGCGAGGGGTCTTCATCTTCGATGACTTGGCTCGGATAATTTTTACGCCCGGCCAATCGACCCGGGGTCTTCGACATTGAGTCAGTGCCTCAGATCTTATACATCATGGAGATAGGCCGCTCGGCAGATAATGCCAATTGCGTTTTAACATTTTGCTTCCTACATTTCAAATATACAGCCAAATGGAAAATATACAGCACACATTATATTGGTGCACCTTTCACCCTGCCCCGGAAAGGCTGGAGATAATTTGCGCTTCATGGTTGATCCAAGTCCCAATCCATCATCATCCGCTCGGCGGTGCTCCCCCTTGAATGTCGGTTGGATCATTGTCTCGGGGGAGGCGTCTGCTCGGGGATCATTGCCTCCGCTCGGCCACCTGATGCTGACGTTGTTTGTTGCTTCAGCCGCTCGGCTTGCGCATTCTCTCTCTGTTGCTCCACGAGCTTAACTGCTCTTGCCTTGATTAGAGCGTCGAGCTCCTTCGTGGAGAGCATCACCGTGTGCGGTCGTCCAGCCTCGTCCATTGCTTCCGATCGGATGCAGGAGCGTTCCCACAGACGGCGCCAAATTGATCCTGTCTGAAAGCTGAATCAACGGACGCTGGGCACGTGGCGCTCTCCGAGTCGTTGACGTAGATCTCCGACCGGTCGTACGAACCTCCGGCGAACCTGCAAAGAAGTCGGGCCGGGAAGGGGTTCCCGGCGACGACCCTCCGACGCTCAAGTCAGGCAAAGCTCGACAACAAAGAAGTGGCTCCAAATATCGTAGAATGCATACCTCCGGTGAAGGGTGAGGCCCTTTATATAGAGCTATGGGAGCTTGGTACACACAAACCGAGGTGTGCATGTGTCATACGCCATACCGCAGCATGGGCTTGTCAGAAGAGCATGTCTGACGCCATGCTGCTACAGTCTGAGCGTCTCCTTGATGGGACAGCAGAACCTTTTGTCGTACGATACTGAGTATGGCCTGGTCTTCGAACATGGCTGTTGTCAGCAACATGGGTTACTAAGATGACGTACCCGCTGTCCCATACTCTGTGACTTCTTCCCGGATCGGCCATCAAGCCGCTCGGCCAGACTATTCGCCTTTGGTCTGGCGTCGGTGGTCGTCTGTCCGGGATGGTTCAGAGTCGCCGCCCGCTCGGCTC
Organism: Zingiber officinale; assembly: GCF_018446385.1. NCBI lineage: Eukaryota > Viridiplantae > Streptophyta > Magnoliopsida > Zingiberales > Zingiberaceae > Zingiber > Zingiber officinale. The sequence continues at coordinate 132,664,193 of NC_055997.1, read as the reverse complement.
TTGTAGCCGGACACCCTGGCCGAGCGGGAAACCGCTCAGCTATATGATCTTTTTCCTTTATTAGAAATTTGGGCTCACTGCCAGATGGTTGTTTTCTCGAATGAAGGTCCTTGCCTAGTGATCAGCATGTCCCGCCCGCTCGTCGAGCTCCCTTTGACTGTTGACCTCCACGCGTCGTCGACCTTGCCCTCATGAGGACCCCCCGGCCTTGTCACCGGATCAACATCAAATGCATAGGACCTAAGTTAACTTGGTTGCTCAGATCAAAATCAACCCGAGGTACTTACAGTAACTGCGTGATTAGGTTGTACATAGGGCTTCCATACTGTCCATGCTCATAGTTTCTCAGGACTAGGATGTCTAAAGAGGTCATATGTCCTAGTTACTCCTCTTTCCAATTCAAACCAATCTGTCAGCCTCTATATAGCATCCTCTAATGACCCAATAACCAATAGTATAAGATCATGTATATGTAGTGATCCTGTCCGAACCTGGGTCAATGGACGCTGGGGATGTGGCGCTCCCTGCTGTATCCTCGAATGCTCCGGCGAACCTGCAACAAAATCGAGCCGGGAGGGGGATGTCCCGGCGACGGCCCTCCGACGCTCATGTCAGGTGAAGGAATAAGAAAGCGGCTGAGAAAATGGAGACTTGTGTACCTTCGGTTGAAGAAATGGAGGCCTTATATAGACCTCTCGAAGGAGCCTGGGCACACCAATCGAAGCGATCACCTGCTTTCGACCATGCCTAGGTGTGGGCCTGTCAGAAGGGCATCCATAAGACCATACTGCTACTGTATCAACCTGTCCGTGACGTGATGGTAGGGCCTTTAATAATGCCATCTTGCGTACAGTCTAATCATCATGCCTTTGCTGACATATCATATCCCGAGCCGAGCGAATAGGCCGCTCGGCTAACCACTGTTCCCTTGCCACGATTCCGGCCGAGCGGACACCTCCGCTCGGCCATTCTGTCCACGGCCGAGCGGACACCTCCGCTCGGCCACTTGGCTCCGGTTCTTCTGCTTTGGCGTCGGAAACCCAAACCTTTGGCTGGGTAATCTCTGGTTCCGCTCGGACGGGACCCCATCTGTGGGTCCCCCATTCTTACCGCCGGATCACTTGCCTCCCCTTCAAGTCTAGTCGAAGGAGGCAGTGAGTCCGACTGACTGGACTGTGTGTCCGAGCGGGCGGTCGTCGCCTTATCGCTGCTGTTGATATCCCTTGAGCCGTTCGGCCCTCATGCCAAATTTATCCGCTCGGCTCTTCGCTTTGTATGCCTTGACGCCCAACGTGGATGTTTGCTTGCCTAAATCCTCTTGAAAATCGCGCAAGTCTTTTTCATTAAGCCGAAGCATGCGCGGTATGGGCGCATTAATTGCGCTTGGTGACAGAGCGCCACGTGGCTTGTCTCTAGTGGCGGTGACGCTCCGTACGATGGGACGCCATTTGTTTTGAAATGAACGGTTAGATGATGACCTCTTCTCTTGTGCCCTTCATCAGACGGACAAGGCTGAGCGGTCTCGTTTGTATAAAGCCCTCGTTTTGGCCTTCACGCCGCATTCTCTGTTTCATCGCGCGTCCTCTGTCGAAGCTGCCTGCTGCTAGCTTACTCCGGCGACTCCAGTGCTTGCTTTCCGGTGGTTTTCGAGTTCCTGGGCTTCTTTCCTTTGATCTTCCCTAAGTAAGCTTCTTCTCTTCTCTCGTCCCCTTGTTTCCGAGTATTGCTAGGCTTCCTTCCCTTCTTGAGTCATGGCGAGCACTTCTGCACCCGCTACCGAGGTTCACGGTCCGTGGTATATGAGTATGGAGAGTAGGTTAGATGAGGAGCACGCCCGGCGCGTTGTTAGGACCTACGGGATCCCGCGCGACCATGAAATAGTTGTAGCCGGCCCGACCGACCGGCCCCATAACCCGCCGATCGGTACAATTTATTTTTTTCTGGACCAATTCCAGGGCGGCCTTAGATTTCCTACTCATCCATTTATTTTGGAAGTTTGTAATTATTTACGCATCCCGCTCGGCCAACTTGTGCCGAATTCCTTTAGGCTACTGAGCGGGATTGTCGTCCTCTTTAGGCTGCACAGTATCCCACTTGATCCCAAAATATTCCACTACTTCTTCTACCCCAAACAATCCGAGTTGGGTACTTTTATTTTCCAAAGTAGAATAGGCTTCAAATTTTTTGAGAACATGCCGACCTCCAACAAGCACTGGAAGGAATTCTTCTTCTATATACGACTTCCCGAGCGGCCAGCATTCCGAACCAAATGGCAGACCGCTGTGCCGACCCAGCCGAAGCTTGGCAAATTCAGAAGCAATCCGGCCTACCTTCATGCGGCAAATTGCTTGTCCGGTCAGCGGTACAAAATCGACCAGTTGCTTCTCAAGGGGGTGTTGTACATTTTTGGATTATCTCCCGTTCGGGCCAATCTCCCCTACCGCATGGGTAAGGACTCTTTACTCCCTTCGCCTTTTTTGTCTAACTGATTTTAATTTCTTCCACTGCAGCTGAAGTCATGTGGCGCTCCAAGGCTACCGATCATCTGAAATTGAAGGCCGTGGAAATTGAGGCGGCTACCAAAAAAGAACTCGCCGCGCGGGGTCTTATCCCCAGCCGCCCGGCAGATGCAGGAGAGGGGGGGACGCAGTCCGCCCCTGAAACAGAAGTCACCCAACCCGCTTCAACGGAGGTTGAGGCGGATCCTGTTTCCTCTGCTCCAGCCGAGCTGGGAGTCCCCCAGGCCGGGGATTCACCACGGGAAGTTCGGCGGAAACGTCGAAGAGAATCCAGCCTTCCGCCGACCCCAGAGGGCGAACCGCAGGCGCCGATCGAGATCGCTTCTCCAGATCACACGCCTTCGCAGATCAGGACCCCAGTGGCCTCGCCCACCGCACAGCCCTCTGGCTCTCCTCCACGGACTCGTCGTCGCTTACGACGGTTGGGCGAAACTTCAACCATAGGGGAGTCCTCGAGCCAGGCGACTGCGGCTGAGGAAGTGCCGGCCGACCACCCGACCATCAAGACTACCCTTTGATTCCCGTCGGAGGAATATTTATTGTCTGCCGATCGGCCATCAAGCCCCGTTCACGAAATAACCTTGACGGGTCCGCTCGCCAAAATTTTCGAGGACGCCCAGATTCAGGTGGCCCTCATGACGCCCAAGCAGCTCAGCGATAACCATATGCAGCAGGCCACTCAAGTAGGTTCATTTTTCTTCCTGTGCCATGCTACTGTTCGGTTCCTGATTTTATTATTTCCCTTACAGCATTGGGCCGAGCAAATCACCACTAGCCATCGGCTGGCCGAGCTGGAGGATCTTATGGAAAAGCTCCAAGTCTCAGGGGGTCCATCGGCCGAGCAGGAGAAACAAGCCCGCGAGGCCGAACAGAAGAAGGCCGCCGACCTGGCTACTGAGGTGGCTCGACTTGAAGGCTTGGTGAAGAAGCGCGACGAAGACGTGAAACGCGCTAGTAGCCGGAAGAAGCGGGCGATCGCTGATCTGGACAAGATGAAAGTTGAAGTCCAAGCCCTGGATCAGCGATCTAAGGAGCTGGAAGCCCAACTAACCACCGAACGGGATGGGCGCTCAGCTGAACGCACTAAAGCGGAGGTGGACCAGAAAGTTCTTCAAGATTCACTGATTGCCTCCCGACTCCCGAGCGGCGCTCAGAAAGTACAAGGAAGGGGAGCCGAGTCGTCTGGCTGCTGCACGTCAAGATTACCTCCGCTCGGAGAGGTTCGGCATGAAATTTGGCGGCAGCGTCTCTTCAACCTTTGCCGAGGCCGTTAAGGTCACTATGGCCTACTTGAAGAAGGGTGGCCACCTTCCTGCGGGAATGCACATTCCCGCCTCCGATCTGGCGGCCATGATAGACGACATTCCGGACGGTTTCTTCAACTTCGAAGACCCCGAGTGAAGAGTGTTCCTCGTCTCTATCATGTTTTTGCGTTTCTTACGCCCAGCGCAACTTTTTGTACTTGCCGTCCGACATGCTTTCCCTTTAATGCAATTATGTCTTTGCTTGCGTCTTCCTGATCCTTATCCATAATATTCTTCTGTTTGCTTAACGTTTATGCTTAGAGTCAATCATGCTCTAAGTGTTCTCCGTCACGCAGCCGATCAGCTTAACCCATAAAACAAAGTCCGAGCGGGATGACCTACTCGCTCTGCACGTATCTAGCTAGTGCGAAGTCGACAAACGCCAAGTATTGAAGGACCGACGCCCGAGCGGGCCTAAATGTTTTAATATTTGTGGTTTCCGCGGTTTCTTATTCTCTGATATTCGTTCGTCCGCCCGGGGTATTTATAGTCGCCGGACCGACTCTTGATTTTTAACGATGGTGCTCGTCAGTTTTCCGCTCGGTTTTTATAGACGCCGGCTCGTCTCTCGAATTTTAACGACGGAGCACGTCGGTTTTTCGCTCGGTTTTTATAGCCGGTCGGCGCGGCTCTCGATCTTTAACGACGGAGCTCGTCGGCGCGGATATTTATAGCCGGTCGGCGCGGCTCTCGATCTTTAACGACGGAGCTTGTCGGCGCGGATATTTATAGCCGGTCGGTGCGACTCTCGATCTTTAACGACGGAGCTCGTCGGCGCGGATATTTATAGCCGGCCGCGGCTCGATCTTTAACGACGGAGCTCGTCGGCGCGATATTTATAGCCGGTCGGCGTGGCTCTCGATCTTTAAGACGGAGCTCGTCGGCGCGATATTTATAGCCGGTCGGCGCGCCTCGATCTTTAACGACGGAGCTCGTCGCGCGATATTTATAGCCGGTCGGCGCGGCTCTCGATCTTTAACGCCGGATCTCGCCGGCGCGGATATTTATATCGGCGCGGGCCTCGATCTTTAACGACGGAGCTCGTCCGGATATTTATAGCCGGTCCGACTCGATCTTTAACGACGGAGCTCGTCGGCGCGGATATTTATAGCGCTCGGCTCTCGATCTTAACGTCGGAGTCGACGCGGATATTTATAGCCGGTCGGCGCTCGATCTTTAACGACGGAGCTCGTCCGCCTATTTGCATCGGCGCGGCTCGATCTTTAACGACGGAGCTCGTCGGGCGGATATTTATAGCCGGCTCGGCTCTCTATTTTAACGACGGAGCTCGCCGGTCTTCGCGCGGATATTTATAGCCGGCTCGACTCTCGATTTTAACGCCGGAGCTCGACGCGGATATTTATAGCCGGCGCGACGCGACTCTCGATTTTAACGACGGAGCTCATCGGTATTTATAGCCGGCCGCGACTCGATCTTTAACGACGAGCTCGTCGGTCTTCCGCTCGGATTTATAGCCGGCTCGTCCTCGATTTTTAACGCCGGAGCTCGACGCGGATATTTATAGCCGGCGCGGCTCTCGATCTTTAACGACGGAGCTCGTCGGTCTTCCGCCCGGGATAGACGGCGGCTCGTCTCTCGATTTTTAACGCCGGAGCTCGACGGCGGATATTTATAGCCGGTCGGCGCGTCTCGATCTTTAACGACGGAGCTCGTCGGTCTTCCGCCGGATTTATAGACGCCGCTCTCTCGATTTTAACGCCGGAACTCGACGGCGCGAATATTTATAGCCGGTCGGGGCGCCCTCGATTTTTAACGACGGAGCTCGTCGGTCTTGCTCCGGGATTTATAGACGCCGGCTCGCCTCTTGATTTTTAACGTCGGGGCTCGACGGCGCGGATATTTATAGCCGGCCGACGACTCCGACGGAGCTCGCCGACGCGGATATTTATAGCCGATCGCGCGGCTCTCGAAGCCGGAGCTCGATGCGCGGATATTTATAGCCGGTCGGCGCTCGATCTTTAACGACGGAGCTCGTCGGCGCGGATATTTATAGCCGGTCGCCGCTCGATCTTTAACGACGGAGCTCGTCGGCGCGGATATTTATAACGCCGGGCGCGGCTCGATCTTTAACGACGGAGCTCGTCGGCGGATATTTATAGCCGGCGGGCTCTCGATTTTAACGACGGAGCTCGCCGGTCTTCCGCGGATATTTATAGCCGGTCGGCTCTTGATTTTTAACGTCGGAGCTCGACGACGCGGATATTTATAGCCGGTCGGCGCGGCTCTCGATTTTTAACGACGGAGCTCGTCGGCGCGGATATTTATAGCCGGTCGGCGCGGCTCTCGATCTTTAACGACGGAGCTCGTCGGGCTTTTTAAGCCTAATTTGGACAACGTTTTCCTAGCCGAACGGCACAGGGTCTTTGGAATTGAGCCTTTGGCTCATACAATATACCTCCGGCTGAGCCGCTCGGGGCCTTCTTCGTCGAGTGTTTGGCTCCGATAATTTACCTCCGGCTGAGCGGCACGGGGCCTTCGGACTTAAGCATTTTGCTCGAATAATTTACCTCCGGCCGAACGGCACGGGGCCTTCGGTCCTCGAGACTTTGGCTCGGCTAATATACCTCCGTCCGAACGGTACGGGACCTTCGATACTCGAGCCTTTGGCTCGGATAATTTACCACCGGTCGAACGGCACGGGGCCTTCGGACTTAAGCATTTTGCTCGAATAATTTACCTCCGGCCGAACGGCACGGGGCCTTCGGATAACCAACCGTTCGGCTATGAACACAGAATGCCTTGGGAATAATTTGTTTCCTTCCGCATCCTTGAGGTAATAAGCGCCCGAACGGAGCTTCTTGACCACTTCAAAGGGTCCTGCCCAAGGAGCTTCCAATTTGCCGACATCTCCGACCGGCTTGACTTTCTTCCAAACTAGGTCGCCTACTTGAAAGGCTCTGGGGATCACGCGCCGGTTGTAGTTCTGTTTCATACGTTGCCGGTACGCCATCAGCAGGACGGACGCTTTAGCTCTTTCCTCTTCGACCAAGTCTAGCTCCATGCTCCTCCGTTCGGCGTTATCTTCATCATAATTTTGTACCCGAACGGACTCCACCCCAACTTCAATCGGGATGACTGCTTCGCCTCCATATACCAAGTGAAATGGAGTGACGCCCGTTCCCTCCTTTGGTGTCGTGAGGAGAGCCCATAGGACGCCCGACAGCTTGTCTACCCAGCTGCCTCCTTCATGGTCGAGCCGAGCCCGTAAAATTCTGAGAATCTCTCAGTTATGGCGTGTACCTCGATCCGTGGAGCCTTTCGCGCGGCGCTGGATTCGGCTCGGACCATTTCCACATAGCATTTCCGAGCGGCTAACTGATCTCCTCGCACTTCACCGATTTTGTCCTCGACCGGGAATTTGATCTTCTGATAGAACGTCGACACAACAGCTCGGAATTCGCTTAACGCCGGTCGCCCCAGTATCACGTTGTAGGATGAAGGGGAGTCGACCACCACAAAGTTTGTTTTCCTCGTTCTCCGGAGCGGTTCTTCCCCTAAGGAGATAGCCAGTCTTACCTGTCCGACCGGAAGAACCTCATTGCCCGTAAACCCGTAGAGGGGGGTTGTCATGGGCAGCAGCTCGGCTTGATCAATTTGTAGTTGATCAAAGGCCTTTCTGAAGATGATGTTGACCGAGCTGCCAGTGTCAATGAAGATACAGTGGATGGTGTAGTTGGCTATCACCGCTTTGATGATAAGGGCATCATCATGCGGCACTTCAACTCCCTCAAGATCCTTGGGCCCGAAACTGATCTCGGGTCCGTTCGCCTTTTCTTGGCTGCAACCCACCTCATGGATTCTGAGCTACCGGGCGCTTGCCTTTCTCGCCCTATGTGAATCTCCTCCGGTCGGACCACCCGCAATAATATTGATTTCTCCCCGGGAGGTGTTGTTTCTGTTCTCCTCTTCCCGAGCAGACTGCCTAGGTCGCTCATTGGACCTTCGAGAGCGATCTTCATGCCTTGGAGGGAAACGCTGTTCGGGAGATCTCCTATATGTTCGCTGACCGGACTCTTGATGCCGCTGCCAGCGGTCGGGTGAAGGCGATCGACGAGGGCCGCCCCGTCGTACGGGATGGGTGATTGAAGGCAGGCCCCGACAGTCGCGGGTGTTGTGGGAGTCAGTATTATGGAAAGAGCAAAACATTGGGGTCCATACCCTCTTTTTCTTCATCCTACCTCTTGGACCACCGGGGACTTTACATGATGTGCCCGGGATGCCTCAACTCTTGGTCCTCTTGGTGGCTGATGGGCAGCGGGCTGCTTTCGTTCGGCATGAGTTTCCTTCCGTCGGGCAGCCTCCGCCTCTTCCACATTTATATACTCATTCGCCCAGTGTAGCATGTGGTCGTAGTCTCTGGGCGGTTTGCGAATGAGCACGCGGAAGAAGTCACCTTCCGCGAGGCCTTGCGTGAAGGTGTTTACCATTGTCTCCGAGGTGGCTGTGGGGATGTCCATCGCTACCTGATTAAATCGCTGTATATACGCCCGGAGAGATTCTCTTGGTTCTTGTTTGATGGTGAACAGGTTGACGCTTGTCCTTTGATAACGTCGGCTGCTCGCAATGAAAATGCCTTCGGAACTCCGGAAACTAGTGATAGAGCCGTCCAACAACCTCCGAAACCATGTGCAGATTCCGATAGAGTGGTGAGAAATACCGACTTTACGCCATCGAGTATCGATGCAAGGTGGCGTCGACGAACTTCCCAAGTGATCGCCGGGTCACCGTCCCATTGTAAGCTCGATCGGTGGTGTATAGTATTTTGTAACGGATCCCGGTGTATGGCTTCAGAGAACTGGTGAACCCGCCGGTGGTGCGCTCATTGGGAGCTTTGCTTCCTATGATCCCGAACGGAGGCTCATCGGATGAAGATCCTTGCTCCCGTGAGCGGGCGCGATTCTGGGAGTGCGTGAGGGAACCCTCCTGTTGAAACATATTCGGGCGGTTTGCTTGCGCCGCCTTCAAGCCGCCAGGTTGTCCTTCCTCCTCATGCTTTCTCCTTTTGCTGCGCCACTGCCTTGGCTGCCCTCGCCTCGACTATAGCGTCAAACTCTTCTTGTGAGAGTGCCACGGTATGTAGTCTTCCAGCCTCGTCCATTGCCTCTGCTCGGATGCAGGTGCGTTCCCACAGACGGCGCCAAATTGATCCTGTCCGAACCTGGGTCAATGGACGCTGGGGATGTGGCGCTCCCTGCTGTATCCTCGAATGCTCCGGCAAACCTGCAACAAAACCGAGCCGGGAGGGGGATGTCCCGGCGACGGCCCTCCGACGCTCAAGTCAGGCGAAGGAATAAGAAAGCGGCTGAGAAAATGGAGACTTGTGTACTTTCGGTTGAAGAAATGGAGGCCTTATATAGACCTCTCGAAGGAGCCTGGGTACACCAATCGAAGCGATCACCTGCTTTCGACCATGCCTAGGTGTGGGCCTGTCAGAAGGGCATCCATAAGACCATACTGCTACTGTATCAACCTGTCCGTGACGTGATGGTGGGGCCTTTAATAATGCCATCTTGCGTACAGTCTAATCATCATGCCTTTGCTGACATATCATATCCCGAGCCGAGCGAATAGGCCGCTCGGCTAACCACTGTTCCCTCACCACGATTCCGGCCGAGCGGACACCTCCGCTCGGCCATTCTGTCCACGGCCGAGCGGACACCTCCGCTCGGCCACTTGGCTCCGGTTCTTCTGCTTTGGCGTCGGAAATCCAAACCTTTGGCTGGGTAATCTCTGGTTCCGCTCGGACGGGACCCCATCTATGGGTCCCCCATTCTTACCGCCGGATCATGTAGCAATTGCTTTATCAGAGGAACATTCGAATGGGTTGTCTCCCAAGCCCATACATCAACTCGCCACAAGTGTTATGTACCCATTTTATCCAAACAGTGTTTGCATATAGGTTAATCACATAAAGTCAAATATTTATTTGGCTAGTGTGGATGACATGACTTGTAGAAACTTACTTTCCATCATGGGTTTTATGAGGATACTATGCCTTTTCGATATTTCAGGTTCCCGCTTGTTTCTTGGCATCTTTGAATTTCAAACTATAGCTACTCACTAGATTCTTTAACTCGAAGAATAAACATTTTGCCATAAAAAAAAGGTAGATCCGCTACCTTAACAACCCCCTAGTGTCGATCCTATGAATATGGAGAGAGGTAAATACAGGTATACAAATATTAAGCACATGGTGGAGTAAATCTCAGATTGCTAGTTCCTGAGAAATAGTAGGTCGCCAGTTCCCTATCGTAGTCCTCTTGTACCTTTGAAAAATCCAAAAGATCCCCCATTCATGGCCAACGAAAAAGATATAGTAATCTCGCACTCCATTATCCATGCTATAAACTTCTCAGGAAACATCAGACTAGATAGAGCCCCATGCAAGAAATCTCAAGGTATTGAATCAAAAGTCTTATGGAGATCAATTTTCATAATACATCTAGGAGAAATGTATTTCCTATTATATTTTCAAAAGAGCTTATGTATTAAGAGGATATTATCTGTAATGAACCAACCCAGCAACAAAGTTGCTAATCGAGTTGTTAATAACTTGAATATGACATTGTAAAATACCGTATAATAGAAAATTAGTATACCATATATGACATTGCTCATACTGATTTGTACACTTCTCATTATTGTAATTTTTCAAATTAATCACTATGAGAAGTGTACAGACTTATTTATTTGGAGGCAACAAAAAAGCTTTGATGGAATGAGCGGTGACAACCGTGACCGCAAGGTGGCTGCATGGTGGATGGACTTCGTCGATTGCCTCCTTCAAGCAAGTCGATCTTGTTGGAAGCAAGCACTTCGCATCAAGGAGGATCCCATCATCCCGTCATCGACCACATCATTGTTGGAAATATAATGTGAATGAGAAATTAAATATAAATTATTGGATCAAAATTGACAAATTTGGATCGTCAATTTGAGAAGACATTAGTGTCCTTTGGATAACTCAATCTCAACTATTGATTGACATCCAAATGAAGAGATATTGTATCTCTTGGGAAGAAATGTAATCTAAACCATCCAATTCAAGTCGGATGGTTGAGATCTAATTGAACCAAGATATTTTTATAGCCTTTCATTTAGTATAAATAGGACCCCTCTCCTTCTCATTTCACTCACTCAATTCATTCTAATTAAAAGCAATCATTGCATTTCATAGTTGCATTTGGAGAGTTTAAGAAGTTTATTTAGTTCGGAGGTCTTGCGATTTGCAGTGTTGCTATCGCAAGTTCAAGTCGTTGTATTTTGAAAGACGATTGTCGTGTTCCATGAGCACCGTATGTGGGACAAATTTATCTTAAAGAAATAGAATCCAACTCTAGCCTCGATTACACCAAAGCGGTGTTATACTATCACCCGATCTCAACAATTTTAAGATGAAATTTTTCTTGCAATCTTGATGGATTCAGTATCGACGACTCCTGTTCCATCGGCGCATGACGAACAATCGGAGAAGTTTATAGGTACCAATTTCAAGAGGTGGCAGCAAAAGATGTTATTTTTCCTAACCACGTTGAACCTTGCAAGGTTCTTACGTGAATATGCCCCTCTATGTCTCAAGACGAGATTGATAAAGGAAAGAGGGAGGCATATGATGTCTAGGGACATAGTGACTTTTTATGTCGAAATTATATCTTCAATGGCTTGGTCAACACGTTATAGAATGTGTATATTCTAATGACAACTACAAAAGAGTTATGAGAATCGAAGTATAAAATAGAAGATGTCGGACTAAAGAAATTTATCGTCGACAAATTCTTAAACTTCAAAATGATTGATTCCAAAACTGTGACAACTCAAGTCCAAAAGTTGTTGTTGATTCTTCATAATCTACATATCGAGGACATAACAATGAATGAGTCCTTTCAAGTTACTGAAATAATTGAGAAACTTCCACCTTCATGGAGGAAATTAAAAATTTATCTAAAGCACAAGCGAAAGGAGATGAGACTTGAGTATCTAACATTCCCGACATTTGAAAGAATTTAATATCAGGGTCAGCTCTTGTCAAAGTTGAATTTAGGATAGTGTTTAAGTCAAATAAATAAGTATTGACGAAAAATGATCAATTCATAAACAGAGGATTCATGGAGATTGATTTATTCAAAATGAATGTAATGGTTGTACACTGTGAATTTAATAGCAAAAAAATTATAAATTCTACTTATTTGGTCGAGTGTTTTAATTTATGATATGTTAGACTTGGACATATAAATTACAATACCTTGCGATGACCGCTGAATTTAAATTTATTGTAAACATTTAATGTTGATCCAATATATAAATGTGAATATGTGTTGAAGCTAAATTGATAAAGTTATCTTTTCATTCAGTGAAAAGAAGCATGCCCCCTCTAGAATTAATTCACAGTGACATATGTGATTTAAAATTCATACAAATTAGAGGAGACAAAAAATATTTTGTTACTTTCATTGATAATTGTACTAAATACTGTTATGTGTATCTATTGAAAGATAAAGATGAAGCCTTAGAAGTGTTTGGACCCTTGGCGGCCGACTAGAGGGAATAGCCCCTGCACAAAACAAGTAAAAATATCTTTCTCAAACTTATAACTTAATATAACACTTACATAAACAAAATAAGAAATAAACTGAAAAGAAAGAGGCACAGTGAATTACTTGGTTTCAACCGGGAAGGTTGTTAATTAAAGGCGAAAAAGCGCACTAACAAAATCTCCTTTGGGCAAAGAAACCTCTTATAACATTCAAAGTTCATAAAGTAAAGCTAAACTCTAACAAACTCAAGCACAAGTGTTGTTTCAAACTATTTTGCATTGTTGTTTAGCTTTGGGAGCAAGACTCTTTATATAGCCTTGCTCGGGGCACTTGGAAGCGTCTAGACACCTAGAGGGGGATAAAATTTTATCCCTTTTACAATGGATTGCGGTCAAACATGATCCGAATAAACTTCGATTCCGATCGTTCGGGCCAGGAAAGTCAACTGAGTTGACTTTTTTAGTCTGGGCCTTCTGCTCCGATTTTGCTCGCCTCGGTCCAGGTCTTCCGCTCGGGTTCCTCTTGCTTGGGTGATCTTGACCATTCGAAATAGGGCTCACCCGAATCCAACTTCTGGCCTTCTCGAGCAAGCTTTCGCTCCTGGCTTCTTGTCCCTCGCAAACGTCGCGTGCCTCCTTCTCGTTCGTCCTCGTACTCTTCCGCAGCACCTTGTCCCTCAGACGCACTGAGCCCGTCAACTCTCTCCCGTGTTGTCCTTCTCGCCAGCTGCGTCTTTTGCTCGATATCTTGTGCTCCTAAATTCTTGCACACTTAGACACATGATCAAACATAATAGGATCTAACATAACTTGTTTGATCACATCAAAACAACCTTGGGGTACCAACAAGAAACATTCAAAAATATAAGAATGATGTTGAGAATTAAATTGGTCAACAAATTAAAAGAATTCAAAGTAATCGAGGAAGAGAATATGATGGTCGATTTGATGAATTTTATACAGAATCTGATATTATTCATCAAATGATAGCTCCTTACTCTCCTCAATCAAATGGGATTGTCGATCGTAAAAACTGAACTCTTAAATAAATGATGAATGTTATATTGATAAGTTTGGGCTACACCAGAATTTGTAAGGGAAAGCTATTTTATTGGCAAACAATATTTTCAATAAAATCCCTCACAAAAGGAAAGATAAAACTCTTTATGAGTTATGAATGAGTCATAATCCTTCTTATAAATATCTGAAAGTATAGGGGTGTTTGGCTTAAGTGGAAGTGCTTAAGCCAAAGCAAACCAAAAATAAGGCCAAAGACAATTGATTGTATTTTTTTTAGATATGTCAATAATAGTAGTGTACATCAATTTTGGTGCATAAATCAACAGTTCTTGATGTACATGTTGGAACAACAATTGAATCAAGGAATGCTATATTTTTTGAAGTTATCTTTCCTTACAAAGATAGGAAAGAAGAAAGTTCAAATAAAAGAATTTATGAAACTGCGAGTACGAATAATTTTGCAAATAATAAATAACCAAGACATAGTAAAAGAGTCAAAATAGTAAATTCATTTGGTCCTAATTTCATGACTTATATGTTGGAAAATGAACCAAGGACAATAAGCGGAGGCTTATCAAGTCCTGAGGCTTTCATTTGGAAAGAAGCCATCAATAGTGAAATGAATTTCAGCATGCAAAATCATACTTGAGAATTGGTGGATATTCCTCTGGAATCAAGCTTTTAGAATGTATATGGATCATAAAGAAGAAATATAAGGCTGATGGAACTATTAAAAAGTACAAGACAAGACTAGTGGCAAAAAGATTCAAATAAAGAGAAGGTCTTGACTTCTTTGATACCTATTCACCAGTAACAAGGATCACATCTATTCAAGTACTCATTGCTATTGCTGCAATATATAACCTTGAGATATATCAAATGGATATGAAAATAACATTTATAAATGGTGAATTAGAAGAAGAAATATATATGGTGTGACATGAAGGGTTTGTGGCTCCAAGATAAGAAATAAGATATGTAGACTTGTGAAGTCACTATATGGGCTAAACAAATATCGAAATAGTTGCATGAGAAATTTGACAAAACTATGATGTCAAATGAATTTAAAATAAATGAGTGCGATAAATGCATATATATCAAAGATACATCTGTCTTGTTTGTTATTATCTGTCTATATGTAGATGATATGCTAATCATGGGTAGTAATCATGATATAATCATGACTACTAAGAAGATGTTGCCCAAAAACTCTGATATTAAATATATGAGTATAGCGGATGTTATACTTAGGATTAAGATCAATAAGATATTAGATGAAATTATCCTTTCATAGTGTGATTATATTGAGACAGTATTAACGAAATTTAATGCATATGATCTTTCTCCTGTAAAAACACTGATGGACTTAAGCTTACATTTGGCTAAGAACCATGGTGAACCTGTATCCAAATTGAAATATTCGAGGGTAATTGACAGTTTGATGTATATCACTTGTTAGTGCAGTTAAGCATCAATGGTCAAATTTAGTTTTGATGAATGACAAAATGTTAAAGTTATGTGTTATATTTATTTAACCTTTTTACCAAATGTGCAGGATTAAAAGGCTTAGGATCTGACACTAGACTGAAGCTCGGGTAGGTTTGGTGATAGGAAGTCCAGTTGGGTTCGTGGAACTTAACAAATGGTTGAAGCCCATGTAGGTATCAACCTGGCAAGAAGTCCAATTGGATTTGTGAGACTTGATAGCTAGCTGAAGTCTAGATGGGGCATTTGGTAGGAAGACCTGTTGAGTCAAAGAACTCAAATAAAAACTGTAACTGGTAAGTGAAGATAAGTCACTACAGAAAAGCGATTCATTGAGGACGAGTCCCGGTGAGACTATAAGCGCGGTCCAACTTAGAGCTATTTTGGAAGTCTGGATGAGACCATGACTATATTCTGGTCTTGGTAAGACAAGATCTAATTAATAATGTTATGTTATATTCTGCTAACTCTGTTTTACATGTTACACTTTATTTTTTAAACTAACGCATTTTGTAGGATTAAAGTGCATAAATAAGCCTTGGATGAATTGTGTCCGAGATGCCTCAAAGGTGTGCGGAGGCACCTCAGAGTTGCGCAAAGCCCCCTGGACCCAGAGGAGGTGTCCTCGCGTATAAACTTTAGGAATAGAAGGTTTATGTGGGAAGCCGCTCTGGAGCGCATTGGAGGCCTCTTAGAGTGTATTGGAGGTGCGTTGGAGCGCTTGGAGGTGCCCTCGTGCGGATAGAAACCGCATGCTTTGGCAATGATAGAGGCCAAAAAGGCAGAGATCAAGTTTGAGGTTGGAGGCACCTCGAATGAGATTGGAGGTGTCCTCAACACTCTATAAAAGCATTGTTCAGCCTCTCATGTGTCATTGATCCAAATGGGGCACCTATGCAATCAACAAATTAAGTATATTTACAAGTAATCAAATGATGACCATTGGAAGACATTAATAAGAGTTCTTAAATATTAAGATACACCTTAAAATATAGATTACATTGTACGAGATATCCAGCAGTATTAGAAGGCTATTGTGATACAAATTGGATATTTGATACAAAAGACTCTAAATGCACTAGTGAATGTGTATTTATCGTTGGTGGTGGAGCAATGCCATGAAAATCTACGAAACAAATGTGCATAGCTCGATCAACTATGAAATTTGAGTTTATAGTCTTAGATAAAGGCGCAGAAGAAGCTGAATGACTTCATAACCTCTTAGAAGATATCTCATATTGGAAAAATCCAGTGTTTATTGTGATAATATATTGCGATAATCAATCAGCAATTGCAAGGGCACAAAATAGCATGTATTATAGTAAGTCAAGACATCTTTATCGATGACACAATACCATTAGACAGTTGATCTCTAACAGAGTTATCTCTGTCGATTATGTCAAATCAAAAGATAACTTGACGGATCCGTTTACAAAAAGTTTGAATAAGGAACAAATCTACTGCATATCAAGAGAAATGAGATTAAAAATCTACAAACAAGAACATTCATAGTGGTAACCCAACCTTGTTGATTGGATATTCCAAGATCTTGGTTCAATGGAATAACAAAATTATGAAAGTTCATGTAAGCACTTAGACTAGTTCCCCTCTTATTTCTAGGATGGAAAAATGCTACCTATGATATGTAGTGAGGTTAAGTTATAAACTTTCAATGACTCATATACTTAAAAAGGTAGAGTATAGTAGAATACTCTTTATAGGAGGTTACATATATAAGTATGAAGAAGGGTCTCCTGAATCAAATACTTATAAATCCAAGATGTTGTCCATGGCCAAAATGGACAAACCAATGAAAACTATAAAGAAGTGAGAAATATTAGTGTATTTACCATTGTCTTGATTTACACGAATGGCTAAGTAGTTCAAGACATCACGTTTACTAAACAACCTAGTAAATCTGATGATACTCTACTATGGAAGGTTCAAAGTCACACAAACTACCTTTCTTGATACAATAATCTTTCGTTTGAACTCTCCTTAGGCTTTGTTTGATTTGTGGGATAAGGATTAATGGTGTAGGTGGGATATGGATTAATGGTGTGATAAATAATCATTGGCTCTCCAAGGGATTATTTATCACACCATTAATCCTTATACCATTAATCATATCCATCTACCAAATACTCTCTATCACACCAATAGTCCCTAACACCATTAATCATATCCCATAAATCAAACGGAGCCTTAGGTGATAATATGTATGCATTAATTTTCATTCATGTGAGTGATCGTTGAAAATATAATACAACAACAACAACAACCAAGCCTTTTCCCACTAGGTGGGGTCGACTGTATGAATCCTTTTACGTCATTGAGCTCTATCTCCTATTATATCATCATCTATATTTAAATATATTTTATCTTGTTTTATTGTTGCTAACCAAGTATTTTTTTGTCTTCCTCTTCCTCGTTTGATATGCATATTTATCATAGTTTCACATCGCCTAACTGGAGCATTTATTGGTCGTCTAAGTACATGTCCGTACCATCTTAAACGTGTATCTCGGAGTTTTCCCTCAATAGATGCAACTCCGACTTTCTCTCTAATGCTCTCATTTCTTATTTTGTCCATCTTTGTATGTCCACACATCCACCTTAACATCCTCATCTCTGCAACTCTTATCTTCTGCTCGTGTGCTCGAGTCATAGCCCAACATTCAACTCCATATAACATAGCAGGTCTAACTGCGGTTTTATAGAACTTACCTTTAAGTTTAAGAGGTACTTTACGGTCACATAAAACACTCGACGCTCCCCTCCATTTCACCCATCCCGCTTGTATTCTATGTAAGACACCTCTCTCAATCCCTCCATCATTTTGTAAAAATGATCCTAAATATTTAAATCGCTCGGTTCCAGGCAACTCGTCCTCTCCTATCTTAACAATTGTTTCATTACTTCTAATATTGCTAAACTTAAATTCCATATATTCTGTTTTTAATCTACTAAGCTTAAAACCTTTCCCTTCTAGTGTTTCCCTCCAAGATTCTAGCTTAGCATTTACTCCTTCACGTGTCTCATCTACCAAAATAATATCATCTGCAAACAACATGCACCACGGTACTGTGTCTTGAATGTGCACAGTGAGTTCATGCATAATTAGTGTAAAAAGATAGAGACTTAGAGCTGATCCTTGATGTAACCCTATCTTTATTGGAAATGCTTCGGTTACTCCGCCTGAAGTCTTTACTCTGGTCGTTACATCCTCGTACATATCCTTAATTAGTTCAATATATGTTACGCTAACACCTCTCTTTTCTAAAATTCGTCATATAATTTCTCTTGGGACTCTATCATACGCTTTTTCTAAGTCAATGAATACCATGTGTAGATCTTGTTTTTGCTCCCGATATTTTTCAATTAATTGTCTAAGAAGATGTATAACTTCTATTGTCGACTTTCCAGGCATAAACCCAAATTGATTTTCTGTCACTGTGGTCTCCTTCCTTAATCTTTTTTCTATTACTTTTTCCAAAAGTTTCATAGTATGACTCATTAGTTTAATACCCCTATAGTTTGCACAATTTTGTACGTCTCCCTTATTCTTATATAAGGGAACTAGAGTACTTATGCTCCATTAATCAGGCATTTTTTTCGTTTTCAATATCATGTTAAATAATTTTGTAAGCCATTCAATACCTTGTTTCCCTAAGCACTTCCACACCTCTATCGGAATATCATCTGGTCCAACGACTTTTCCATTGTGCATCTCATTTAAAGTTTGTTTTACTTCTGAAGTTTGAATTCTATGATAAAAATTAAAATTTCGATGCTCATTTGACCTAATTAAATTACCCAAGTTAAGTTGGTCTCCTAAACCTTCATTAAAAAGTTGATGAAAATACCTCTTCCACCACTCTTTTATTTCTCCATCGCTTACTAATACCCTATTACATTCATCTTTAATACATTTTATTTGACTAAGATCTCTTGTTTTTCTTTCTCTCACTTTAGCTATTCTATAAATGTCTCTTTCCCCTTCTTTTGTATCCAATTTTTGATATAACCGTTCAAAAGTTTCATTTTTTGCTTCACTCACCACTTTCTTAGCTTCTTTCTTAGCTATTGTATATTTTTTTAAGTTTTCCTCATTCTTACAAATATATAATTCCTTATAAGCTATTCGTTTTTCCTTCACTTTCTCTTGTACTTTCTCATTCCACCATCAAGATTCTTTACTTAGCGGTGCATGCCCCTTTGACTCACCGAGGACACTCTTAGCTACTATTTTTAACTTTGATACGATCTTATCCCATGTTGTATTAGAGTCATCATATATTTCACCTAATGCTTGTACTTCTATCTTCTCCTTAAATATATGTTGCTTCTCATCCTTTAACTTCCACCACTTAATTCTAGGAATTGTATATATTTTCTTTCTATTGATACTATGTTTAAGGCGTATATCCAACACTACTACCCTATGTTGGGTAGTTAAGCTTTCTCCAGGGATGACTTTGCAATCTTTACAAATCTTTCTATCCTTCTTCCTAACCATAAGAAAGTCAATTTGCGATTTATTATTCCCACTTTTGAATGTGACTAAGTGTTCTTCTCTTTTCTTAAAAAGCGTATTAGCTAATATAAGGTCATATGCTATCGCAAAATCTAATATAGTTTTCCCTTCCTCATTCCTCGTTCCAAACCCATAGCTCCCATGCACTCTCTCATATTCCTCATTTTTCACTCCTACATGCCCATTTAGATCACCTCCTATTAAAGTCCTTTCATTTGGTGAAATATTTTGTAATATTTCATCTAAGTCCTCCCAAAACCTTAATTTGGTAGCTTCATCTAATCCTATTTGTGGTGCATATACGCTAATTATGTTCATAGTTTCTTTCGCGACTATTATCTTAAGGGCTATAATTCTATCCTCTTTTCTAACTACTCCTACAATTTCATCCTTTAACAAACTATCTACAATAATACCCACTCCATTTCTTGTTTTACTCTTTCCAGTGTACCATAACTTAAAACCCGAGTTCTCTATCATCTTTGCCTTCTCACCTGTCCATTTTGTCTCTTGTACACACAAAATATTAATTTTTCTCCTAATCATCATATCTACTACCTCTATTGATTTACCAGTGAGAGTTCCTATGTTCCATGTTCCAAATCTTAGATTATTAGTTTTCCCATCATATTTGTTCTTATCTAACCTATGGTGTGAGAACTCTTGCCTATTTAACACTACACCCAAGTTCTCATGGAGATGTAGCGGTCCTTGCTGAGACGTTACAGTCGGACCCTGTAACACGAATTCTTGCATATTTATCACTACACCCGAGTTCTGGAGATGTAGCGGTCCTTGCCGAGACGTTACAGTCGGACCCTGCAACGCGTTCCTTCCAGGGAACAACCTAGTATTAGCACAATAGTTTAATGGATTCATTCATGAAATATTTGCCATAGTTTGACGCTGGCTGACAACCTAACGCAACCCTCCTCCTTTATCCGGGCTTGAAAATATAATATGAATGAGAAATTAAATCTAGATCGTTTGATCAAGATTAATAAATTTGGATCATCGATTTGAGAAGGCATAAGTGCCCTTTTGGCTCAATCTCAACCATTGATTAACATCCAAATGAAAAGACATAGTATCTCTTGGGAAGAGATATAATCTAAATCATCCAATTCAAGTTGGATGATTGAGATCTAATTGAACCAAGAAGTTTTTATACTCGTTCATTTAGTATAAATAAGGTCTCTCTCCTTTTCATTCCACTCACTCAATTCATTCTAATTCAAAGTAAGCATTGCATTCCATTTTTACATTTAGAGAGTTCGAAAAGCTTCTTCAGTTCGGAAGTCTTGTGATTTGTAGTATTGCTATCGCAAGATAAAGTGATTAACGAGATAGAGTCCAACTCTAGCTTCCACTCGGCCAAAGCAATGTTATACCGTCATTCTGTCCGTGCTCAGATTGCACCACCACCGGATCCCACCGATCATCACCACCGTCGAGGTCTCCTCGCCTCCTAGCGCCGCGTCCAGGACCACCTCGACTGGTACGCCGGCCTGCATTTCGATCCCTCCTCCCCACCGACGCTTTCCTCCTCCGACAGTACCATTGCCTCGCTTTCCTCCTCCGACTGGATCATAAGCACCTTCACGGCGCGTGGACCCTTCAAAAAAGGCCATCTTCGACTCCAAGATTGACCTCGCAGGTGCCCTCGCCGCCGTTCTGGACCACGTGCCCTTCCTGCTTCCATTTGTAGAATCTTTGGAACTCAGAATGTAACCAGGCCCTCTACCCCCATCCCTTTGCAAGTGGGGCCGCAGATTGTGCCGGGATCCGACATGTACTATTGCTCATCAGGCTTTGTTCTGCTAGGATTCCATGGGGCTAAGTCGATGCACTTCTACCTACTGTTCCCGATGAGTTCCTGCCCAAGCTCTATTCTTCAACCAAAACGGAGCAGCCATGAAAGGCGAGGATTCTGAGTTAAATTCTCAAAAGTGCCACATTTTGTTTACATGACCCAGTCTGTGACAAAAAATGTCGAGAGCAATGTGAACAAAATAGGTGTTTTTTTTTTTTTGGTATCAAAAGCTCAGAGGAGTAGTGAACCGACTAATGCGAGGTCCATAGTTATAATTAAATGTCATAGCTAATCTTGTGACAAAATATTTCATTGCTAATCAAAATTTAATTATGTTGCTAAATTATTAACTGAATTAATTTTGAACGTTAATTTAGCGGTCGAATTAAAAATTCAGTTGCAATTCCCTCTATTACTTTTCAAATTCCCGTTGTTCATCACTTCCTCAACCACTTTTCCTATCCTACGGCCTCCGATCTCTCCTCAATCCAAGGTAATCTCACAGTTATTCTCTCTTCCCCCTCTATTTCTCTCATCTCACGAGATTGGAGGCCACACTTTGCGAGGTCGGAGTAGATCCGATCATGACTAAGAACCGTCGATTCAATAATTTAGAATTGTCAGTTCGACGATTACTAGCAGGTCGATCGGTAATTGTAACCATCCAAGATAATTCAAGATTATCATATTAAAAAATTAAATTCATAAATTCATAAAATTATTGATCACTGTAATTTTTAAGAATAATCATATAGAAAAACATTATTAAATAGTTATTAAATAATTAACTAACCTTTAAAATCATTCGTTGACATCGATTATTATTTAATTAATAAGAAGAAGCGCACCTCTTACTCTTCTTCGAATTATTAAAGATAATTATTTAACATTAAAAAAACTATTGATTTGGTTATTAAAAAATTAGCTAGCCTAGAAAAATATTAATAGTTATAATTTTGTTGGTTGGATACTCAGTGCCTCGCCTCGCAAGGGCCGGAGGTCACGATATTTCAAAGCAATTGAACCAAACGAAGAGAAAGCTATGAAAGTGAGCTCTGATCAAGATCCACTTGGCACAAACGCTTGATGGAATTCTTTCGTTGACCTCATACCTCATGGGTCATCTGAGTGGGTAAGTAGTGATTCGTTTGTCACTTGAGAATCGTAGGGGTTTAAATTCCTGAATCCTGTGCACCTCACCTTACCCATTATTTGCTTGCTCGGCTGTAATGATTTACCTCCCTCATGATTACCTGGGTCGGGTGCGGCGGGATCAGGGCGCTGGGCGCTGGGGGAACGATTTCGCCTTTTGCCACTGATGGAGTTCTTTCAAGAAACGTTGGAGGATTCCGGTCACTAGAGATGTCCTTGTTGTTGAATTTTGTTTTAAATTCAAAGCATTTTTTTTTGTAGTGTTTTTAGTCTCACATTGCTAAGTGAAGAAGCTTGGAAGGGCTTATATAGGAAGCTCTTCCATCCTTGCTTAGCAATGATAAGGGGACCTACACGCATGCGCGGGCCAAGCCCAAATCGAGTGGATTTGGAGGGTTCGAGCCGGAAATCCATAAACCGGGCGTCACGTGGGGGGGGGGGGGGGGGGCAAATCCCCAGCCCTTGGGCCTTGCGCTCATGGGCGGCCCGGTCTGTTTTTGGTTCAATCTGAACCAAACCAGTTTGGTTTCAGGTTTGGTTTTTCGGTTTTGTTCCGCGCGTGAGGAAGGGACGCGAACGCGACACTGAGACGGGTTTCCTCGCTAGCGAAGCAGTGCTTCGTATCTTCTCAGAGTGAATAAAAGGGGACTTGCAGCACCTCTATTCTTCACTCAAGCCTCGAGCTTTCTTCTCCTTCTCCCTTCTCTGTGTGATTCATTCTGCACAGTTTTCTGCTTTCTTCTCGTCGAGTTTTTCGCTGCTTTCTTGTCTTGAGGCTTGGTCTTCCGGCGATCTGAGGTTGGGTCCGAGTGTAGCGTCCGTTTTGGAGTGCACCTACGGACGAGACGAGCGGTTGCCGGATCTTGGGGGAATTTTTCCGAAGAGCCTTTGCACCGTAAGGCGGCAATAAATTCTGTAAGGACAGTCGGCACGACTATATTCTAATCTCTACTCCTTTATTTATCTGTCTATTGCATGCTATTTTTTGTGCGAATATAATACTGCTTATATTGGTTTATTTTACAACATTCTTAGAGAATTTATTGCCTGCATTAATAGACATGATGAATGATAGGGTAATAGGATCTGATGAGGCTAGTGCTAGACCCGAGAAATTTTACTGGCAAAACTTCAGACGTTGGCAACAACAGATGAAATTTTGGCTTACTACGCTAGGGCTATTCTCCGTTATAGAAACAGACTCTCCTTCACCTAATGAAGAGGAACATGCCCGTAGTGCTGCCTTAGAGAGGTTTAAGCAAAGGGATTATCTCTGCCATGGGAGAATCCTGTCTGCCCTCTCAGACGCACTATTTGATGTGTACTGCTCAACCTCTTCAGCTAAAGAGCTGTGGAAATCTTTAGATAAAAAATATAACTCCGAAGATTCTGGTTTAGAAAAGTATACTGTGGCAAAATTCCTGAACTTCAAAATTGTTGAAGGCAAATCTGTGGTTGA
This sequence comes from Zingiber officinale, assembly GCF_018446385.1. Taxonomy (NCBI): domain Eukaryota; kingdom Viridiplantae; phylum Streptophyta; class Magnoliopsida; order Zingiberales; family Zingiberaceae; genus Zingiber; species Zingiber officinale. The sequence continues at coordinate 132,640,350 of NC_055997.1, read as the reverse complement.
GCAGACACATGAATTCCAAGTTCAAATTCATGGTCTTGCTGAAGGAGATATGCCATTATCTGAAAAATTTCAGGTCTTGTCTATCATCGAAAAAGTGCCTCCGAGTTGGGAAGATTTTGGCATGACTCTTAAACATCGGAGAGGTAAAATCTCTCTAGAAGATTTGATGATTGCCTTAAATATCGAAGAAGAACATCGGAAGCAACATAAAAATGATGATACAAGAATGCCTATGGATTTTATTCCAAAGGCGAATGTAATAGTCTCATCTGACAAGAAGAAATTCAAAAATCAGAAAATGAAGAACAAGATGAAACCCAACCTAAAGGTTCAAAAGAAAACTGGAACCAAACCTAAGCCTTGCTGGGCATGTGGACAGGTTGGACATTATGCCAAATTCTGCCCTAAGCGAAAGGACAAGGAGAAAAACCAAAGCAATACGTCCAACACCAAGACACAAGTAAATGTCGTGACTGCTAGTAACGACACCAGCGATAGGTTTGTTACCTTCAAACCCGAACTAAACTTGATCTATCAACCCAATGAATGGTTAGTTGATACAGGTGCTAATGTACACTGTTGTGCTGATCACTCTGCCTTCCTTATTTATCAGGTAATTGAAGGCACTTTCGTGACCATGGGGAACCATTCTGCAGCCAGGGTGTTTGGGATATGACAAGTTGACCTGAGATTCACCTCTGGAAAAGTCCTGTCACTGCATGAGGTGCACCATGTTCCAGCGGTCCGTCGAAATTTGATTAGCAGATCAAAGTTAGTCCGTGCTGGTTATGAGTTGAACTTTAAATGTAATAAAGTTGTAATATTACATTTATGAACCTTTATTGGAAAAGGTTACCTTAATGAAGGTTTATTCAAACTCAATGTAGAAAATGCTATCTTAAATAAATCTACTAATATTGGTTGTTCATATAACATTGAGTCTTATGATATATGGCATGACAGATTAGGACATGTCAATTTTAATACCGTGAAAAGGATGATGAACCTTGACATGATTCCTAAATATGCTATAAATGATAGAAAAAAATGTGAAGTTTGTGTGCAATATAAACAAACCCGAAAACACTTCAAATTAGTTGATAGAAATTCTGATATTTTAGAATTAATCCATACTGATTGTTGTGAGTTTAACGGTGTAATAACGAGAGATCATAAAAGGTATTTCATCACCTTCATTGATGATCACTCTCGTTATTGTTATGTTTATTTGCTAAAAACCAAGGATGAAGCTTTAGATAAATTTATGGTTTTTAAATCTGAAGCTGAGAATCAAACCGATAAAACTATTAAGAGGTTAAGGTCTGATAGGGGTGGAAAATTTACCTCGAACATGTTTCAAAAATTTTGTCAAGATACAGGTATAATCCATGAGGTAACTGCTCCATATAGTCCTCAATCCAACGGTATAGCAGAACGAAAAAATCGAACCCTTGAAGATATGATTAATTCCATGTTAGGCAGTTCTGAGTTACCCAACTTTATGTGGGGGGAGGCTCTATACACTGCATGCCATGTGCTAAATAGAGTCCCAATGAAGTCAAGGGATAAAACACCATATGAGCTTTGGAAAGGCCGAAGGACAAGTTTGAAATATCTTAAAGTGTGGGGGTGCCTTGCAAAGGTACTAGTACCTGAACACAGAAGGAAAAAACTTGGTCCAAAGACCGTAGATGGTATTTACTTGGGTTATTCTCAAAATAGTATTGCATATAGGTTCCTGATTATTAAATCAGAAATTCCTGGAATAGATGCAAATACTATTGTAGAACTTCGCGATGCTACATTTTTTAAGGATATATTTCCTATGAAGACGAGAACACCTCAATCTAATATTCCTACTAGAAATGAGCCTTCTTCCGTAGAGGTCCCACTATCCGTAGTGGGTACACCTTCCTCAAGTCACTCTAGACTAGATGAATCTAGTGAGTATACAGAACCAAGAAGGAGCAAGAGACAACGTGTGTCTACGGATTTAGGCCAGGACTTTATCACCTATAATATAGAAGGTGATCCTGTGACATATAGAGATGCTATGGCTTCTCCTGAAGCTAAACACGGGAAAGAGACTATTAAAAGTGAAATGAACTCTATTATCTCTAATGCCACTTGGGAGTTGGTAGATTTACCTCATGGGTGTACTACTATAGGATGTAAATGAGTGTTTAAGAGAAAACTAAAACATGATGGGTCAGTAGATAAATTCAAAGCCCGCCTAGTTGCTAAGGGATTCAAACAAAAAGAAGGGATTAACTATTTTGACACTTATTCTCCTGTTACCAGAATTACTACAATCCGAGTGTTAATTGCATTAGCATCCATATATCATCTTGAGGTCCATCAAATGGATGTCAAAACGACATTCCTGAATGGAGATATAAAAGAAGAGATATATATGGATCAGCCTGAGGGATATGTAGTCTCTGGAAATGAGAATAAAGTCTATAGGTTAGTCAAATCTCTTTATGGTTTGAAGCAAGCCCCAAAGAAGTGGTACAAAAAATTTGATAGAGTTATGCTATCGTTTGGCTTTGAAGTAAATGACTCTGATAAATGTGTGTATGCTAAAATGAAAGGTGATAATTGTATTATCCTATGTTTATATGTAGATGATATTCTACTATTTGGAACTAACCTTTCTATTATTAATGAGACTAAAGTCCTCTTAATTGGTAAGTTTGATATGAAGGATATGAGTTGTGCTGATATGATTTTAGGGCTGAAGTTGACTCGTTCAACTGATGGAATAACAATTTCTCAGTCACTCTATGTTGAGAGAGTATTAGAGAAATATGATTATAGCCAAGTTAAATATGCTGTCACACCATATGACCCTTCAAAAACTCTCCACAAGAATAATAGTGGTGTGACAGTGTCTCAATTAAGATACTCACAAATAATAGGTAGTCTAATGTATTTAGCTAATTGTTCTAGATCTGATATATCTTTTGCTATAACGAAATTGAGTAGGTTTACCAGCTGTCCGGACAGAACGCATTGGGATGCATTAGACAGAGTACTCAGATACCTAAAAGGTACTATATCCTTGGGCTTGTGGTATGGGAGATTCCCTGCAGTCCTGGAGGGATATAGTGATGCTAGTTGGATAGCAGACACTGCTGAGTGTAAAGGCGTTACTGATTATGTCTTTACACTTGGAGGCGGTGCAGTTGTTTGGAGGTCTGTTAAACAGACGATTATATCCCGTTCTACATCTGAGGCAGAATTGTGTGCTTTAGATACCACAGTAACTGAAGCTGATTGGCTTAAGGGTCTTCTTTCAGAAATTCCCTTGATGGTAAAGCCAATACCTTCTATTTCAGTACACTGTGATAATCAAACCACAATAGCTCAGATTAGAAGCTCCAAGTATAACCAGAAACAGAAGAGACATGTACGAATAAGATTGAAGTCTATTCGTGAGCTAGTGTCTCTTGGAGTGGTGTCATTGGACTTCGTAAGTTCAAAAGATAATATTGTTGATCCACTCACAAAAGGACTTGATTCTGAGAAAGTCAAGATATTCAGTAAGGGAATGGGACTGAGGCCTATCCTGGTTTCATCTATAACGGCAATCCAACCTATTTGATTGGAGATCCTAAGAAGTAGGTTCAATGTGATACAAACATGTTATAAGGGTGAACCGTAAGCATCAAATTGATTGAGATGTAATCTCATAGTCTCTTCCCTGGATAGATGCTTGACTGCTAGTAAGGATGAGCTTGGAGGCTCTTAATGAGTTCAAGGTCTTATTGACAGGATGCTCGCAGTACATCCTTGGAGAACTCACCTATGTAAGTGTAACTGTGTGGCCGCAGTGTAGGGGGTCTAGGCAACTCCCCTTAGCACTTATGAAACAATATTCGGTGGCATGACCGTAATGCACCAACCCAGAAGGATTCAACCGTCGCCCGTGATGAGTTGTTACAATTTGACTTCACATATAAAAATGTTTAAGTTCAAGACCTAGTTCACTTCAAACCTATGTGAATAATATTGGTGTACTTAGGTGAAAATTCAAACCGGAAGGTATTTTCACTAAAAGCTCATTGCAACCTAGCCTCAGGACATATTTTTTTTGTTTTTTTTTGTTTTTAACCGAAATGATTTGAATTTGTGGGGGATTTGTTGAATTTTGTTTTAAATTCAAAGCATTTTTTTGTAGTGTTTTTAGTCCCACATTGCTAAGTGGAGAAGCTTGGAAGGGCTTATATAGGAAGCCCTTCCATCCTTGCTTAGCAATGATAAGGGGACCTACACGCATGCGCGGGACAAGCCCAAATCGAGTGGATTTGGGGGGTTCGAGCCTGAAATCCATAAACCGGACGTCACGTGAGGGGGGGGGGGGGACCGGGGGTACAAATCCCCAGCCCGTGGGCCTTGCGCTCACGGGCGGCCCGGTCTGTTTTTGGTTCAATCTGAACTAAACCAGTTTGGTTTTTCGGTTTTGTTCCGCGCGTGAGGAAGGGACGCGGACGCGACACTGAGACGCGTTTCCTCGCTAGCGAAGCAGTGCTTCGTATCTTCTCAGAGTGAATAAAAGGGACTTGCAGCACCTCTATTCTTCACTCAAGCCTTGAGCTTTCTCCTCCTTCTCCCTTCTCTGTGCGATTCATTCTGCACAATTTTCTGCTTTCTTCTCGTCGAGTTTTTCGCTGCTTTCTTGTCCTGAGGCTTGGTCTTCCGGCGATCTGAGGTTGGGTCCGAGTGTAGCGTCCATTTTGGAGTGCACCTACGGACGAGACGAGCGGTTGTCGGATCTTGGGGGAATTTTGCCGGAGAGCCTTTGCACCGTGAGGCGGCAATAAATTCTCTAAGGACAGTCGGCGTGCCGACGCTTCAACCGGATAACTATATTCTAAACCCTACTTCTCTATTTATCTGTCTATTGCATGCTATTTGTTGTGTGAATATAATACTGCTTATATTGCTTTATTTTACAACACTTGTGCTTAGAAATGTTTCTTTTGGAGCTAGGGTTGCTGTAGGACGCACAGACCTTTCACTGGGAAAAATGGCGAGAGTGGGACGAGAGCTAATGATGTCGGGGTTCATTTGGTTAGTCCTGACTTTTAATCCCTTCTCTAAGGTTCTCTCCAACATGGAAGGTATGCAGTGATTTTTCCTTGTAGGTTCTTCTTGGTAGTCGTTTGCTTTGAAATTTGGGGCTTTGTCAAGAAGTGATACAATTATGAATTTTTTATTTCTCGGCGCTCCTTATCTTCTGCAAATAGTTTAAATTTGTATAATAACTGTTAGACACAAATAATTTAATTCCTGAGATTTATCGGTACTTAGTTGGATTTAAAACTTACACAGAATTTAAATTCAACTTACAGTCGAAATGACCTGAGCAGATAATCTCAGACTGCCAGCAAGGGCTGGTTTCCGTAACGCAGCAGAACTGAGCGGAAGACCAGAGCGGAAGACCAAGTCTACAGAGCGGAAGAGCAGGTCTGCAGAGCAGAAGAACAGGTCTGCAGAGCGACAGACCAGAGCGGAAGACCAGGTTTGCAGAGCGGCAGGGCAGAGCAGCAGACCAGCGCTGCAGTGCAGAAGACCAGAGTGGCAGATCAAGTCTGCAGAGCGGCAGGGCAGGGCAGCAGACCAGTGTTGTAGTGCGGAAGACCAAAGTGGCAGAGTAGCAGACCAGCGCTGTAGTGAGGAAGACCAGAGTGGCAGAGCAAGTTTGCAGAGCGGCAGGGCAGGGCAGGGCAGCAGACCAGCGCTGCAGTGCGGCAGACCAGAGTGGCAGAGCAGATCTGCAGAGCGGCAGGGCAGGGCAGTAGACCAGCGCTGCAGTGCGGAAGACCAGAGTGGCAGAGCAGGTCTGCTGAGCGGCAAGGCAGAGCAGCAGACCAGCGTTGCAGTGTGGGAGACCAGAGTGGCAGAGCAGGTCTGCAGAGCAGCAGACCAGAGCAGCTGAACAGATCTACAGAGCGGCAGACCAGAGCAACAAACAGATCTGCAGAGCGGCAAACCAGAGCAGCAAACAGATCTGCAGAGCGACAGACCAGAGAAGCAGCAGGTCTACAGAAAGGAAGACCAGGTCTGCAGAACAATGACCAGGTCTGTTTGAGCAGGTCTGCAGAAAGGAAGACCAGATCTGCAGAGCAGAATGACCAGGTCTGCAGAATGGAAGACAGAGAGGCAGAGCAGACCAGACAGTAAAGCCGGGCGAAAATTCTGACCGAGCAAGCTGACCAAGGCCTGCGAGTAGAACAGTTGGCCTGCCAAGCCTGATAGAACGATTAGCGCTAAGACCCGTGAAAGGAAGTGAGGTACGAGCGACTACGACGTGGGATCGACTTCAGTCTAGGTCGTACAGTCATCAGAGAAAAGGGAATGTGCCAATAGAGGGAGGTCCGATGGAGGCGAGAGGACGCGGAATCCTGAACGACCGAAGAAAGATAAAGATAAGAGACTCTCAATAAAAGTGAGCTAGCGCCTAGTTAATCAATTTATTCACCAAAAGACAATACCCGGCTCTGAAAGAGTGAAAGGACGTGAAGAACACACGATTGAGCCCTGGATTTGCACCCCCCTGCGCACCCACGCATGAGAGAGAGCCTCTCCCCATGCGTTTATTCACATCCTCAATATATGTGAATCAATATAAACCAACAAACTTGCCTTGAAACTTCTAATGTGGGACTAAAGTCCCATTCACAATGGAGCTTCTTCTCTTCCCCCTCTTCTCTATTCACACTTATTCAACAATAACATTATTGAAAGAGATGTTTAATCTTTTCACTTTGATTATAAATTAGGATTGTCTCACATCCAATGTAGCTTAGGGGCACCTAGTGACCAATAACCAAAAAGGGACACCTAGTGACCAATGACCAAAAAGGGAGAAGAATTCTCCTTTTATTTGTTGCTAGTCTCAACTAAAGACATCAATATTTCTTATATATTTAATTTGATTTCACTTGGATTATACATGATGTGATTTGGTAAAACCTTGACCTGCATGCCTTGTGTTTGCTTTTAATTATAAATTCAATTGACTATATAATTGTTGTAGGCTTATATTTGAAAATAAAGTAAGTGTAAGGAGACTATAGGATTATATTTGAGTTGGATTCAATTGATATGATAAAGTGGCAATCTCTTTGTATCTTTTCATGAAACATTAGATTTAAAGTTACAACCACCTTAAACATATCAATTAAGCACATATTTAGTTGATACATATTAAGTGAGCAATCTCTGTCCCAAGGAATTACATAGATATCCTTTAGGCATCAAATGACTCCTAAGTAACTCTACAGTATAATTAAGAAAGTATTTAAAGTGAAGACTTACTTGTAGCTTAACAATAGACTTCACTAGAGAAATGGATTTAGCTCTTATGTATCATTAGAGTGGAGAGCATTCGTTTCATCTATCATGCCTTGTCATATTCTCAAACCTAAAAGGACCTTATAGATTGTTGGAGAATTGGCATGACACTTATAATGTAAAGCAAATTTCTAAGACTTTGCTGGCCTCAAATATTGTATACTTAGTTTGCCTCATATGTTTATTTTGTTGTCAAACAGAATTTTTAAGAGTGACTTTTATACTTGCTTATTTTTTGTATATTCGGCGAAGCAAATGTTTCTGTTTTAGTTTTTCTTCAGTCTTCCTAATATTTTTTGAAACAAAGTGTTAGCCACCAACTTTGTGCATTGTAATACATATCTTTTTAATTAGCAAATATTGACATTAAGAAAATAGTAAATTTGCTTATACTTTTACAAATTGAGTAGATTAAATAACATTATATGTCAATATATTTTTCTGAGATGCTTCTTTTATTATTAATTGGTATGGTATTAAAATTTTATATTCATGTGTTTGATGATGGAAACATATTTTCTCTTTCTTAAGATTAATCTGGATTGACCGACTACGTCTAACCCTTGGTTTGCTCAATATTATCCGGCATAAATATCATATTGTGTTGTATTAGTAAAGTTATTTCTTCCTATTTTTACAATTTATGCATTCTTTGTAATGATTCGCATAATAATTTACATATTATCAATAGCACAGCAAGATTGATTGTGTGTTATGTACTCTTAGATTCAAGAGTCGTCCAAATGAACCCCTAGTATTATGGGCTTCAACCGATAAAGATAAAGAATATCGTCTCTCCATACTTGAATTTCTAGATTCGCTGGCTCCACTTTTTAAGTCTGCATGTAGTGGATATTGGATGCTATTATTAAATAATAAATTAATTGTTATTGATATTACATTGTAATTATGTAGATTTAGAGGTAGTTAATTATATTATTTTGATCAATGTGATATTATAATTTTATATAAATTTTTAGATAAATACGATGAATTTAGTAATGAAAAATAAATTTAATCACTAAATTAACAACGAATTTTAAATTTTATTATTAAATAATGATATAATTAAATTTTTATCAGATTTTAATGACAAAATTTAATTTTTGTTTCTAATTTATTGGCGAAATTAAATTTTCATCGCTAAACAATTTGCTGACTGAAATTTGCAATTCCAATCCATTACTAAATACATTTTGCGACCGTTTGATTTAAATGATAAAGAATTTAGTTTTGATTGGTGAAACACATGTTCATTGATTTGTGAGTCATGTAAGTTCCTAGCTTGCTTAAAATGTTGATATCCATCGTAGAATCTAGTAGCGTGTAAATTGTAGTTGATTTATGTTCTTCCTGCTGTAAAATGCAGCATGTATTTTAAAGATAACAGAATTTATTATATTAGATTATCTTACCGTTTTGTGTATGGTATTTATGGTTGATAAATTCATTAACTGATAAAGGATTTTTTTTATAATTATTTTCCCACTTTAGTTTAATCTGGCTCGTTATATTTTTAAATTTGAAGGGTTAAATTGAAAGAAATCATATAATGAGCAAAAGTGTTAAAGTTGAAGAGAATTGTTCCTATTTTGCTTTAACTTGTCCCGTGATTTTCTAAATTTCGAGGGCCCAAAAAAAAAGAGGCAAATTATAAGAGCACTTGTTGATTGTAAAATAGGGGTTAAATTGAAAGAAAGCAACCTGCAGGCTATACGACCAAGCGTCAAGTCGGCCCAAGAAGAAAAAGAATTGGATAAAGGAAAAAACAAAGAGCCTTGCGCTCTACCAACTGAGCTAGACGGGCTTTTGTGTTTCTTTTAGATTTATTTAAATCTAGTTTATTATCTTTTAAAGATGATCTACATTTTTGCTTTCAAAAAAAAAAAGAAAAGGAAAAAAAATTATATCCTTTTCTAGAAAGAAAAGAAAATCCTACAACTAATTAATAATATTTATTCTTATGAAATATATATTTATTTACTTATTTAATTATCAAGGGCATGTGAGGTGCAAAAGTTAATTTATTTAAAATGAATTTTAAGATTTTTTTATTAATTTATTCTCTTCTTCTAAAAAAAATAGATTTACTATTTTAACGGTCCCCTAGTAAAAAAAATAGATCCATTATTTTAATAATCCCCCTAATATCGATCTCATGGATATGAATTTTTTTTTTCTTTTAAACTTAGTAGTATGTTTGTTCTTATCTTACATTGTCATCAAAGGATAGAAAGCTCAACGTTAGCCCTAAATACCTTATATTTAGTTTTTATTTGGAAGACCATCAATCCCAAGAGTGTTATGAATTTGAATCCCCTTTTTAGTTGCACCATTATCCAGGGCAATGAATTTGTGTTAGGACCAAAAGTAGCTAGAGGGGGGAGGGGGGGGGGGGTGAATAGCTCGTCGCGTTCGCTCGGTGCTTGGCGTTGCTTGGCGTTGATTGTTTCTTCAAGAATATGCAGCGGTAAATACAGAAACAAATACACCCACGCTAACACTAGGATTTTACTTGGTATCCACCTCCAAAAGAGGTGACTAATCCAAGGATCCACACCACGCACGCACCCTCCACTATGAAACACTCCTTTTCGGTAACTACCGAGGGCGGAGAAGCCCTACAAGACTCTCGGTACAAGAAGAAGGAAAGGGAAACAAAATACAAGCACAAAGCTTACAATGAATGCAGAAAACCCTAACCCTAGCTTCTCTTCTTGCCTTTGATCCGCCTCTTGACTCGGAGAGCTTCCAAGAACCTTCAAGAACTGGCGATCATGAGCTTTGAGAGTGCTGTGGAGGAGCTGGCGAAGATCTGAGATGAAACCGTGAAGAGATGCCGCAGCCATCACACGCCTGCAGCTATAAACGACGCCAACGGTCGGATCCCGATCGATTCGAATATTCCCAATCGATCGGGGAGGCTTTGGATCGATCCACGGATCGATCCAGAGCGCCTCTGTGCTCTGGAAAAGCGCCTGGATCGATCCACGGATCGATCCAGCGCTTATCGCGCGAAGCAGCCGCGTCCCAAACGATCCACTGATCGATTGGGACCTCTGGATCGATCCACGGATCGATCCAGAGGCTCTCTGTTCGCTGGGATAGGTCTGGATCGATCCACTGATCGATCCAGCACTTGATTTTTGTCCAAAACCAAGTCCCAAACCTCCCAAACCAACATCCGGTCAACCTTGACCTGTTGGTATGTCATGCCTAGCATTTAGTCACTCCCTTGACCTGCTAGGACTCCCTTACCAAGTGTCCGGTCAATCCCTTTGACCCACTTGGACTTTTCTCTGTGCCAAGTATCCGGTCAATCCCTTTGACCTACTTGGACTTTTCTTTCATGCCAAGTATCCAGTCAATCCTTTGACCTACTTGGACTTCCCAACACCAGATATCCAATCATCCTTGATCCATCTGGATTTTCCCTTGCCTGGCTTCACTCACCAGGACTTTCACCTAGCTTCACTCACTAGGGTTTTCCATCTGCCTAGCTTCACTCACTAGGACTTTCACCTGGCTTCACTCACCAGGATTTCCATCTGCCTAGCTTCACTCACTAGGGTTTTCCATCTGCCTAGCTTCACTCACTAGGACTTTCACCTGACTTCACTCACCAGGATTTCCATCTGCCTAGCTTCACTCACTAGGACTTCCTTCTGCCTGGCTTCACTCACCAGGATTTTCCATCTGCCTAGCTTCACTCACTAGGACTTCCTTCTGCCTGGCTTCACTCACCAGGACTTTTCTTCTGCCTGGCTTCACTTACCAGGACTTTCCTTCTGCCTGGCTTCACTCACCAGGACCTTCATACTGCCTAGCTTCACTCACTAGGTCTTTCATTTTGCCTAACATCCCAGTTAGGACTTCCCAGTCAAGTATCCGGTCAACCTTGACCTACTTGACTCTTCTTCAATCAATATCTTATTGTCAAACATCTAAACCCAAACCAAGACTCAGCTTGGTTACCCAGGTCAATCTTGACCTGAGGGATATTGCACCAACAATTTGAACTCTTAACCTTTGGTATAAAGTCTTTAGAACTAACTCACCCCTCTATTAAGCAATTATTAATTCAACATAACATTTTAGCAACTATATTTTCTTCGAACATATATGATTTGTTCAAAATTATTATTATTATTGAATATCTTAACCCTTAAAAATTAAATTAATTTACTCCCATGATTTGTTTTCATGCCTTCGTAATATTTTTTAACTCTAAAATGATATAATAATAAAAAAATTTAATATAGTTTAGGTTACTATAAAACCTATTAAACACTATCAGTAATAATTTAAGGTGATCAAATCTCATCTACCCTTCAAAACTAACAATCGCCATGAGCATCAAATCTATTCTCTTCAATCCTAAATTATTCCTCCCTAAAAAATATTCAAACCTAAACTTTGAAAATTCCACATCTACCAAACATAGACACAAATGTACATTCCAACCCATAATGTTTCATTCCTAACCAAACTCAAATTTAAATTTTTAAGATTCAAATCCCATTTTTTAATAAACAAAATCATTTTCCTATAATTTCATTTTTTTTTTCCTGATATCTAATTCTTACCATCTTAAGTAGTGATCCGTTCGATCCTACACTTTTTTGTATGGATCACTAATAAAAATAAGGAGTGCGATCTAACATCAGAGGTAATTCAAACCTCAAATGTAATATGGTGAAATTTATATAGCTGCCGACTGCCGAGGAAGTCTAGATTAAGTCTGAAGTTTTCATCGCATCATAATCCACGGGCCATGGATGAGGTGGATGACATGCCTCCATGTAGGTTATAGTATAGATGATGATAAAAGAATATTTTTGTCTCCAATATCCCTGTCAATTTATCTCAGGATCAATACGTAAAAGATAAAATTATAGTATAGATGTCTCTAGGCTATAGTGTAATAAAAGTGCGTCAAATTATTCAATCTCAAACTACCCTACATTTATAAAAAAAAAATTTCATAAAATGAAACACGTGAAATTAGGGATGACAATGGGTCGGGTTCGAGTCGGATTCTATATCCTCCGTCTTCATACCCATCGGGTATAGGATCTCCGATGAGTATACCCATACCCATTAAATTATCGGATATCTTTTATAGTTATAATTTTTCTTCTTTCTATCCAACTATTATCATTCAACAAAAATATATTAAAATTAACAACCTATTAAAAAATATATATATATAATTAAAAAAAATAGATTAAGGGGGCGTTTGGTTTAGGGGAATAGGAGTGGGGAATGTGAATGAGAATCATTGATTGTCATTGTTAATGTTTGGATTATAGGAATATGAATAGGAATAAGGGAATGAATCCTTGAAATTGGGTAATAACTCATTCCCATGTACCTCCCCTTCAATGAGCCATTACCCTATTTTCATAAATCAAAATATTCTCTTATTCCAAAAATACCCTTGACCTAAAACTAAAATTTTCTCCCTTAATATCAAATATCAAAATTTATTTATTTATTTTTTCTTCATATCACTTCTCTTTGTTCTCTCTCATCATTTTATCACACATTTTCTCTCTCCTATCACACTCTCTTTCCTCTTTTTTCTCATTACACTTTCTCTCTCATCATACTTTCTCTCTCCTCAATCTCTTCCATCACACTCTCTCTCTCATCATACTTTCTCTCTCATCATCTCTCCCATCACACTCACTGTTATCTTTTTTCTCATCACACTTTCTCTCTCATCATACCTTCTCTCTCCTCACTCTCTCTTATCACACACTCTCTCTCCCCTCATTTTTTTCTCATTACATTTTCTATCTCTTCATCCTCTCCCATCATAATTTCTCTCACATCATATTTTATCTCTCATCATGCTCTCTTCTATCACACTCTCTTTTCTCATTTTCTCTCATCATACTTTCTCATCACATTTTCTTTCTCATCATACTTTCTCTCTCATCATTCTCTTTCATCATATTTTTCTCTCACATTCATCTTTCTCTCACATCTAATTTTTTTCTCTTATTTTCCTTTAAGGGTAAAAAAGGAAATATTGATTTATTCCGATAGAAAATATGCAACTAACCAAACATTATTTTTAAGAGTGATATCCATGCTCATACCCATTTCCATTCCACAATACAATGATTCTCATTCCGATTCTCATTCCCATACTCATACCAAACTCCCCCTAAATATCTATATATTCTCCTCCTAATATCAACAAAAATAGTAAGTTGATTTTAAAAAAGAAAATTTTCTTTAATATATGCAGGGGCGTAGCCAGGATTTTCGATTAGGAGGGGCAATTTTCAAAAATTCATGAAACGAGAAAAGAATAACTTACAACTCTTTGAAGATCATTGCTTTTGAGAAAAATAGAGAAGATAAAATAGAGAGGAAGAAGTAAAAAAATGGAGAACTTTACTTTCTTCGTTAGCAATCTTGACTAGTTTCGATAAGCTCGGCAATAATACAAAGAAAGCAAGGTAAGACAAAACATGATTATTTTGTTGTGCAAATAAAATCCTAAAAAATATCAAAAGAGGAAGAAGATATGGGGGTTGATGGCTACTTGATCTTGTTGCTAGAAGAGGGCAGCAACTGGTGTTGTATTTCTTGCTTGCTGGAGAAGAGAAATGAGAAGAAACAAGCTCTTGTGCTTCAAAAGAGGAGAGAAAAAAATTGTAGGTTTACCAACGTTGGAGAAGAGAAGGAGAAGAAGCAAATGAGGAAGAAGAGGAAGAAAAAAATAAAAGAGAGGAATGGGTGAAGGGGTTGCATATGGTACGACGGGGATGTAACATGAATAGGGAGAAGAGGGAGAGAAAAAAATGAAAGATTTCGTCAAAAATATCCTAATTCAAATCAATTAAACTTGGTTAAATATTAAACTTGGTTCGGTCATAACTCAACTTTAAATCAATTTCAATTTGAACCAACATAATTTTTATCTTCATATCTACCCGTTGAATTTAGTTCAAACTTGATTCAATTTTAATTTAGTTTCCTTACTTTGTGCTCTACGATTTAGTTCATCCGTTTATTATTATATATTTTATTTTTAAAATTCAATACTTGACATTTCAAATTGTGATATTTTCTCGTAGAAGTGGTACCAATAGATAACTTAGGTCATGAACTTTCCAAATATATGATCAATTTCAGTTTTCGACATTGAATGATGATGAATCAACTACTCAAAGTGACGATAAGGACTTTCAAATAAATAAATAAATATAATTTTTTTTTAATAAAATTTGAGAGGGGGTGGTCGCACCCCCTCTCCTTAAGATGGCTACGCCCCTGAATATATGTATATATATTATTTAATCGAGTATTCAGGTCGGGTATCAGGTATTGATAATTTCTTCATACCCTTTTTCATTCGAGTCGGATGTCGAATTTTTCATCGGATTCGGACAAAATTACTATCCCTACATGAAATATTAACTTCCACCCACGATAAGTATTTTTTAAATTTATCATAACCATGATGATGGAAAATTTTTATCGGTCAAACTGTCCTGGATTGGATGTTATTGTTACTCATTGTTTTTTATATACTATAGATTCCGCGAATTTGAGATATTATAAAAAATATTTCATTACTTTTACACCCCTTCGCCTTCGTGTGGGGGCCAGTTGAGTTGCCGAATGAACCGATTAGTATAAACGTAAAGCACACCCAAGAAGGTATTTACATGATGATTTGCATACACTGCTAAAATCCACGAACTGTACCTAATTTGTTATTGGTTGATCTCCCAATATCAAAACGAATTCCCTAGAAGGTAGATATCTGGGTTCATTGCTTGTAAGGAAAAATAATTCATCGTCTGGACCATGAACCGACATGAGTTTCATTTACTTAAGCTTTGGAAACGCTTGAGATCGATTGACATCAATGCAACCAAGCCACGACAAACTCCCACCCGATCCCGTTCCCTGATTCCTCCGCCAACATCTGCTTGAAATCGATCGGTAGGATACCAACTGAGAGGGTTTGTTTGATCAATTCTGGTTCTTTGAGCTCGAGAAGATTGCGCTAAGAAGCTGAGATGCGGGGGCGCGGCGGCGGCGGCGGCGGCGGCGTCAGTTGCGATCGCAGAATGTCGCGGCGATGGATGATAGTTCTCTGCTTGTGTAGCTTCGCTCTCGGAATGCTTCTCACGGACAAGTCAGACTCGAGTTGTACTCTTTTTTCATTTTTCGTGTTAAAGGTCTTATTTTGATTGGAATGGAATTGGGGATTTGGTTGCGATTAGGTTTTGGGCATTTCCGGATGCAAACAACCAGATCATCTCGAGTAGGCGAAGGCAGGAACAGGAGCTCCAAATCATCTCTGAAGATTGTACCACCAAAAGGGTCCGTTTTGCTTCCTTATTTGCTCTCAAATTGTTGGATTTGGCATTTGGGTGATTAAAAACATATACTTGGTTGCAGAAGCATACAGAAGATAAGGATGTAATGGGCGAAGTTAGCAGAACACATGAGGCAATTCAGTGCGTAGGATATATTTTTGAAGTTTTTTGTATTGTGAGGAAAAGAGCTAAAGTTTGTAGGGCGCATTGTGTGCCAGATCTTTAGACAAGGCGATATCCACGCTTCAAATGGAGTTGGCTGCCAAGAGGAGCTCAAGGGAATTGATCGGCACAGATGGCTCGCCATCAGCAGACGCTTCCAGTGAACAAAGAAAGAAGGCTTTTGTGGTGATCGGGATAAATACGGCGTTCAGTAGCAGGAAGAGAAGGGATTCGGTGAGAGCGACATGGATGCCTCAAGGTAGATTAGATAATAGTGATTCTTTCTACAAAGATAACATCTTTACTGAATTTGGTGATTGCTTATTTTCTAAATGAATATTTTTGGAGCTGTCGCTGTATTGATAGTATGTGAACCATCTTTTACTGATTTATTCATACATTCTATTAAGTATCTTCTCCCTATCTCTGTTTTTTTTTCCATTAATTAGGTGAAAAGCTTCAACAGTTAGAGCAAGAAAAGGGAATTGTCATTCGGTTCACAATCGGCCATAGGTAAGTAAAAGAACCCTCTTCTTGATTCTTGCTGATATTTTTCTTCGCCTTTATGGTCTCATGAATCCTGTGCACTTGATTTTAATCATTTTCCAAGAAGCTCTGTTGAACCTCTTTTGCCATACAGATGCATATTTTTAGATTCAGCTTTCCGGTATAATGTGAGTCCCACTTGTATCTATTTGTTTTTTTAGCTGATCTCTTCTCATTTAGTAATAAATGCTCTACCCTGCACTTTTTGCTTGAGTTCCTTATTGAGCGTAATTGTATCCACAAGGTATTCTTGACCAAGTGTTAAATCCATGTAAAGTTTGAAACAATTAACCTTGTTTTGTTGTCATCTACTGCTTAACTTGTTTTCTTATTTTCTGATGATACGTTTCTTTCTTCAACTCTACATCTAGACTTTTTTTCTGCTTCTAATGATTCTTGCATTACTTGAAGCGTGCTATGCAGTGACTAATCAGAAACCATGTCACCTCAATATACCAACTATAATTCACTATGTTCATACTACTGCAGATTTTAATGAATTATAAGCTATTTCTTTATATACAAGTAGCTTAAAACTTTTAGTAGAGCAATGGTTGTGAACACCGCTACGGGTATCCGTGAAAATATTTCAAATAAACATGCGATAGTGTATTCATTTGGTGTTACTGAACTTGGAATTTGAAAGAATGTACTACTATTATCAATATGCTTCAATGAAATAGTTAGGAAAGCCTATCGATATTGTGGTGGAAGTGATTTTTTTTCATAGACCAAGGTGGATGAGGAACTAGTTAATAAGTCCAAAGAGAAGTCTCACTATGATGTTGTCTGATGTACTTAACAAGCTAATTTTGAACCGCTAATTTATATTGTGTGTTATATCTCCAGTATCCACTTTCTTGTTTCAAGACATTTATTGTGAGTTACACTATATCAGATAATAATCAGTTTCAATACCCATCATTGGAAGCCTAAACATCCATGTCTTTGGCACAGTGCTACCTCTAACAGCATTCTGGATAAGGCTATTGATTCAGAGGAAGCTCGGCACAATGACTTTCTTAGGCTGGTAATGGATATCATTCCAGGATCTCAAATATTCTGACTGCCATGGTGCTTTCAGATTATATGCTGGGTCTGAATCTTCATGGCATCTTTGTTGCAGGATCATATTGAAGGTTACCATGAACTTTCTGCGAAAACAAAAATATTTTTTTCAACTGCTGTCGCAATTTGGGATGCTGAATTCTATGTCAAGGTGGATGATGATGTTCATGTCAATCTAGGTGCAAATTATAGTACTCAATTATGTATCTCAAGTTTTCCTCGAATAGAATTCATAGACAATGTTATATGAATTACGATTTGTATGGTATGCATATGCAGGTATGCTAGCCACGACTCTTGCTCGACATAGATCGAAACCAAGAAGCTACATAGGGTGTATGAAGTCTGGGCCAGTACTTTCCGATAAGTAATATTCTTTGCATCTTTTTTCCTCTCATAATACTGTCAATCAGCAAAGTTCTCAAAAGATTGTGATATATGAATTCCAGGAATGATAAGTACCATGAACCCGAATACTGGAAGTTCGGAGAAGAAGGAAACAAGTACTTCCGCCATGCAACTGGGCAGATTTACGCTATCTCAAAGGATCTAGCTACGTATATCTCAATCAACCAGTAAGTATATGGATTGCCTTACTAGTTACTTATCCATAAGTTGCGTATAATTCACTTCATTAAATTAAATTGTCGATGTCAGGCCGATACTGCACAAGTATGCCAATGAAGATGTATCACTTGGTTCATGGTTCATCGGTCTGGAAGTTGAACACATTGACGAGAGGAGTATGTGCTGCGGAACTCCACCAGGTCGATCAGGCACTCTCTTCTTTGGCACAAGTCTTTTGCACCAGAATTCATAGTTTTTTATATTCAATTACTAATTTTCAGATTGCGAGTGGAAAGCCCAGGCAGGAAATGTTTGTATCGCATCATTTGACTGGAGCTGCAGTGGTATATGCAAATCTGTGGAGAAGATGAAGGATGTCCATGAACGGTGCGGTGAAGGAGATGGAGCAGTGTGGAGTGCTTTGTTCTAATGGGATATCTCTGTTTGTCTGACCATTTTGACATCAAACAAAGGGAGAAAGGTCGCACCGTACACAAACTTGAAATTGATTCAGAAGTGAAGATCACGCTTCCTCATGAAAACCATTCACTCGCCATTTGATCTCTCCCTGACTCCCTCCATACTGTCATTTTTGATAAACTGCTGATACTTGTGTCCTTTGGAGGATTCTTGATCAAAATCTACTCGTAGGGTGAGAGTCGAAGAGGATGATGCAAAATAGTTCTGATATGGTTTGTTTGTTTGTCGAAAAAATAATTTAATTTGTTTATGTAAAATATTTTTTGAGGAACAATTTTAAGGGGAAAATAGATTATTTTTTCAGTAAATCAGATAAAAATCCCTGCATGCCGACTCCATCTTCAAAAAATTTTATTTTCATTCTCAAAATTTCATTTACTTCAACTACCTCAACCTCATGTAAATATTATTATCTAAACCTTATGTAAATATTATTATCTAATTATCCTTCATATTTTTTATATAAAAAAATTATTTTAATTATCCTTCGTATTTTTTATATAAAAAGTAAAAAAAAAATAAAGTATAATTTTTCTTAAATTCAACACTTTAAATCCATGTAAATATTATTATCTAATTATCCTTCGTATTTTTTATATAAAAAGTTTAAAAAAATAAAGTATAATTTTTCTTAAATTCAATACTTTAAATTAGAATTGAGTATATTTTTTTTTATGAAATTGAGTATAAATTTTTTCATCCAATTGAACATTATTTAAAGAGAATTTAGTATATTTTTCATTCAATTGAGATGGAAAAAGAGTATAATTTGATAAAAAATATATTAGATTCTAGTTAAATGTTTTGAATTTAAGAGGAATTATATTTATTTTTGGACTTTTTATACCTTAAAAAATATGAGAGGTGATCCGGTGGTAAGAGCCCGGGACCCCCTAACGAGGGGTCAATGCCACGTGGAAGTCAGAGGGCCAGGTGGTCCGTCGAAGAAGGGTGAGCCGACCGGACGCATGACAAAAGGGCAGGCCGATCGGCCTGCCCGTACACGTCTGATAGTGAAAGACGCCCTGACAGGGGTCGGGGTTCCGACGCTCAATGAAGTAGTAAATGACCGAACGGAAGGCCTAAGAGAAGGCAGGACATAATGGGCGCGCCGGCCGGCTGGCGCTGGGAATTAAGGCCGTCCGGACGACGCTCTTCGCGCCGGCCGGCCGGCCGGCCGGACGTCCCGGCCGGGCGGTGGGTGAAGGATAGGAACATCTTCTGACAGCTGTTAAGTCCTATGGATAGGCCATACTCTAAGTCTGACAACAAGGTGTTCTGTTGTCCCATCGAAGACGTGATTGAACTGTAGCAGTATGGTGTCAGGTAAGCTCTTGACAGGTACATACCGAGGTATGGGCTGCGGACACGTATGCGTCTCGGTGGACGTGCATTAATTCTTTCACCGCTCTATATAAAGAGCCTCTTCTTTCGCCGGAGGTACGCATTCTGCAAGCTTTGGAGCCACCTTTTGCTGTCCGCTTACCTGACTTGAGCGTCGGAGGGTCGCCGCCGGGAACCCCTTCCCGGCCCGACTTCTGTGCAGGTTCGCCGGAGATTCGTGCGACCCGACGGAGACCTACACCATCGACTATGAGTGCGCCACGTGCCCAGCATCTTTTGGTTCGGCGATTCGGACAGGATCAAGAGGTAATTAGGTAAATTGATATCCATTATGTTCGGATAGAGAGTGTAATATTGAGTACAAATTTTCTCACTTAATATAATTTTTTTTAAATTCAAAACTATTTAAAGATAATATAATATATTTTTCATTCAATTGAATTGAGAATGTAATATATTTTTTATCCAATTAAAGTAGAAAAAGAGTCATGTTTAATTTAATAAAAAATATATTAAATTTTAATTGAATTTAAGAGAAATTATATTTATTTTCTATATCTAAAAATAAGAAGAATAATTAGATAAATTGATATTTATTATGTTTAGTTAAGGAATGAAGATAAAGTTTTTTTTCACTAAGGACTATATGTAAAATTTTATTTGTGATTGGGGTTGCGTGTAAATATTTCCTTTTTTTTAATCGTGTAGATGTGATATTAAAATATTCTCTGCGTGTGTGTGTGTTTTTTAACATTTTCAAATATTTTAATTAAAATGATTAAATTACATGTACGTTTACCAATTTACCCGGCTCGTGATGCGGAACACGACCGACGGCGTTAAGACGATCTGGGACGCGATCGCGTAAAGTCTCCAAAGCAGTCGTTTAAAAATGATGGCGACGTCCGATTTTCGGGCGTTGGAATGGTGGCCGCGCCTCCTTCTTCTTCTCCTCCTCCTCCATCGCCGTAGTCAAAGACTAGCGCCGCACCTAATGGACCGCGGCAGTTCAAGATCGCATCACGGCAGCGGCAGCGGACGGCGGTTGGACCGCAGCAAGGCCCTCAAGAACGTTGGCTATGAGGCTGCTGCCGACGTCGAGACTCCGCGAACCTCACCCCACGTAGACCCACACACGCCGTACGGCGACTTGCCCAACCTGAGGATGCGGGGTTTCGATGGCGAGTTCGATCGCATCTGCCGCAATCTCGGCTTCTCCGACCCGGAGGATTTCGGGATCCCGACATCCGTGTGGGAGGAGGCGCGGAAGGAACGCTCGTCGTCCGACAACTTCCTCTTTGCCACTTCCCGCAATTCCTTCTCGCGGTCTCCGCCTAGCTTGTCCTCCGATGACTTTGTCTTTACCCCTCCCCGCGATTCCTTCTCGCAATCTCCTCCCACGGTGTTGACCGAACGGAGGGTTAAGGAGCCCGTGAACAGCGTACCTGTACCTCCTCTTGATCTTAGTAGAGGAGGTGAGAGGGTTAGGCGAGCGGTTGATCTTTCGAATATTATGCTGCCGAATTGGATGGCCGAATTGAGTCTCAGCCCTCCGCCTCCGATCTCTCTACCTCGCGGCGACGACCGCAGCTCCTTTGTGGAGTATTTTGTTCCCGATGGGGATGAAGAACGTCCTACCTCCGGACTGGGTGATGAGGAGAGGAGACCGTCAGAATCTGATGAGGATCAGGTGAGCGAGGACGGGAAGTACACTGGGAGGGGAGCTTCTGATGTAGAATCAAGCCACGACGGGCTGCGGGAAACGGACAGTGAGCTTACTGAATTGACATGGGAGAGTCCTGGCGACCCTTCGTCGGGGAATCCTGCCAACTCTTCATCAGCAGAGGTGATAGTAACACCCAGCGCAATGTTGAGGAGGAATATGTTGTTTTGGGAGAGAGTCGAATATCTTGGAAGTGGCTCGTTTGGGACTGTATTTAAGGCTATCAGTGAGTAAGTACCTATTCTTGCTATTGCACAAACAATATAGATCATAGCTCCCTATCCATTTACATGTCATCTGTTTTTCTTCCATTACTTGATAAGTAGCTTTCAATCGTGGCAGAAAAAAGGTATCTTCTTGCTTTTAATTATGGTTGGACATGATTTTGTAGCTTTCATAGCTTCACACAGTCAGAATACATTTTTCTTGAGCTGGTAGCATCATATTCAGTGATCACAATGCATTTTCTGAAATTGTTGGTGGCCCATTCTTCATATTTTGCTTTGATATGCTCTAGTTGACATGTTTTTCTTGTGTAAATGTCATGAATAACACATTCAAACTACATAACTTATGAATAGGAATTCCACTTTGTTTCCTTCATTTGACAAATGGTTGTGTTTTCCACTGCATGTGATGCCATAAAATTTTTCATAGCATCATCTTCTAGATTTACTATGCTATATAGCTAATCTAATTCCATTTTCCTGTTTATTTCATCTTTTCAGTGATGGATTTTTCCTTGCTGTCAAAGAAGTCTCCTTGCTTGACCAAGGAAACGATGCCAAACAACGCATATTTCAGATGGAGCAGGTGAATATACCACCTCTTGACATTATCCATCTGTGATTTATGTGGAGTTCATTATGTATTTTCTACTTTAACCAAACAAATTTTACTAGTTTTCCTAACTCCTGAGTTCATAAGAGTTGAGTTTTTTACTCAGTAGCACCCAATAATTGCTGATCTAAACCTCTTGCTTTGCCTTCAGGAGATTGCACTCTTGAGCCGTTTTACACACCAGAATCTAATTCAGTTTTATGGAACAGACAAGGTAAATAAACTGTCATGACTTTTGTTTATGATATTGTGGATTCATCTGCATTCCTCCCATATCAATACATTTTTCAGAGATCTCCATGATCATTACATGGAACAAGATAAGCTATTGAACTACTTAGTTGCAATGAATGTGGTATCCTTGTGAAGATTCTCCTCCTCCAGCACAAGATACCACTTCATGTTTCACCAGTTATTATGCTTGTCCTCAATATGCTCAGTGGATAAAATCCACCTCAACTGTTCTCCCCATCTTCAACCATATGTTAATATGAGATATTATGATACCTTGTTTCACTTCAATTTTTAGTTACTAGATGCTACTTTGTTGCATCAGCAGATAACATTTCATGAATTGTTAAAGGCTTAATAGATGTCAACCTTGGATGGATGACATGACATACAATGCTAGGGAACAACAAATGACTGAGATTAGCTTGGAATGATGCCAGGCTATAAATAGTACATTCTATAGCTTTATCATAATGAAAATGCTTTTAAATTTTGTACCATTTTACATGCAATAATTTTTATATACTCCAACAATGACAAAGAAAACATGATTTAGAGTTTTTGACATCTATGTATATTCTTGTTTACATTTTGGTTAATCAATATAATTTCAAATTTTTATTGTTGTTCTTCTTTGGAATATAGTGATTTTCTATATAAAAAAATTACATGTGCTAATTTTGCAGGATGGTTCAAAATTGTTCATCTTTCTTGAACTTGCTACTCAAGGATCTTTGGTGTCAATTTATCAAAAGTATCATTTGCATCACTCTCAAGTGTCCGCTTACACCCAACAAATTTTGGAAGGACTAAATTATCTGCATAATCAAGACGTGGTGCACAGGTGAATCTGAATGTATAGATGCAACAGTTTTTTATTTGAGGCCTGAAAATGATTCAATTACTAACAAATTTCATCACTGATTGGATTTATCAATAGATTGGTCCGTCACATGGGTCTTCTTGATACTGTTTTACCATGAAATTTGTCATGTTAACTAGGATATGCTTGAGTTGTTAGACAATAAAAGTTGGTTCTTGTCAATGACACTGGAATCATAATCTTAATAGAGCTACTACAAGACCATAGCTATTTTGATGTATAGTTATTTGGAAGTAGATGAGCAGAAAAACATTGAAATTTGATGGTGAAACCTTGTAGGAGCAAAACATTTTAGATCTAAAATCAAGATTTAAAAAAAAAGATAGACCTTCATTGTAGGAATGTGAATGTGTAGCTCTTTCAGATGAATCCAGAAGATTGTTAGTTTCATTGTATTATATAATTAATAATTCTATCATAAAAGTGTTTACTAAGAGACAATAAAATTAAAAAAAAAGAAATGTGGAAAAAGAAGTTATATGACGTGAAACTGAAAGAAAGAATAATCTGTAGATAAAGGTCCAATCGGGGGAGAAGAGGCTAACCAGCCAAGAGAAAGGAGACATGATTTGCCACCTTGATTTATTCTTCAAGTTTTGTGAGACGTAAGCTACCTTAACACTTCCAGATTGCAGTCAACCCTAAGGTCTGCCCTAATTCAATTATTCTGAACTAATTACCACATCCTAAAAAATGGTTGAAGATAATAACTTTGAGACTCCTATAAAAATGGAAAGTTAATTATGCAAATGAGAAAAGTAGATCTATTCGAAACTTTATCCAAAACATATATAGCTTGTAGCAAAATAGACCAAAGTTAGCTTTGCTACATGCTGACACCTCCATCATAAGTATGGATATTACTTGAGATCTCACTCATTATAAACTGCAAGCTTTGAAGTTGATAAAATTTCTGAGTATGGATATCTATGAATAGGGTACTGGCACCAGGAGTGGCAATTTGGGTCGGGTTCGGGTTGGCGGGTTTGGGTCAGCGGGTTGACGGGTTGGAACATCAAAACCCGAACTCGACTTGATTAATATTTCGAGTTAAATTGTTCGACCCAAATCCGACTCATTTATCTGTATTTGACCGGAACCGGACTTGAAATGACCCACAACCCGAATCCAACCCAAATTCGACCCGACCCGGAATGACCCATTTATAAAAACATGTTCATCTTAACCTGAACTCAACCCTAATCCTATCCGAAAAGACCCATTTTATTAAAACTGAATCAAAATTTGACCCGAACCCGACCCGAAAATATTTACAAATTGGTTCGTGAGTTGTAATCGGGTCATTTTAGGTTGACCCGAAGCCGACTCGTTTATTAATCGTGTCAATCAGGTCGACCTGAACCCGACCTAAACCCAATCAGACCTGACCCTAACTTGATTTTTTCGTGTTCGGTTTGGGTCGTGTTTTCGTGTCGGGTTAGAAATTGCCACCCTTAACTAGCACTTCTTTGTCCTTGGTTCCTGTATTTGCTTGGGAATCATATAACATTCTGGAGAAATTCATTTATTAGGTTTCTCCATTGATGTCTCTACCATCTATGATATACAAAAAAACATTGTGTGTTTAGAGAGCCTCTACAATAATGAAGGTATTAATCAGAAAATTTTCCATGACTCATGAATTTCTCCTACTTTGCATCTAAAGAAGGTGGACTTCTTAATTACATTTGATGATTCTAAAGTCTCTGGTTTTGTATGTATCTATGGGTAATCAGGTAGAATTATATCCTTTTCTTATTCTCAGAGATATTAAATGTGCAAATATTTTGGTTGATGCAAGTGGATCAGTGAAGCTTGCTGATTTTGGCTTGGCAAAAGAGGTATTTCTCTTTTCTTGATCTTCACAGCTGATGAGTATGAAGGACAATTTTTTCATTATTCTAATAATGTTGTTGAACCTTCAGATATCTAAGTTCAACTGGGCAAAATCTTGCAAAGGAACTGTGTATTGGATGGCTCCAGAGGTATCATACTATCCTTTTGTGCAGCATAATTTAACTATTTCCTCAGTTTGGAAGTGACAATTTGGCAATATTGCCATTAGTTCAAGAACATTCTATGATTTACTGATGAATTTGAATATGTTTGTGTATATGTAGTTAACAGTTAAACTCATTTTAATTTCCCTTTGGCTTTACCATGAAATATCCAGCTTCAATCTGCAACTTTATGCATGGAATAATGAATTGAAGATGTGTTTCAGAATTACTGAAGCTTATCTTATAGTTTTCACTTGATGTATTTATGAGCATTATTAAAAAGCAATATCTTTTGTGGTGGATTTGGTATCACAAAGAATATTTAAAATCATCCTACTAAGACGGGCCTATGCATCTTCATGTATGACCTAGTTAGTTAGATGAAGAAGAATATAATCTTGTTATTAGACGAATTAGACTTCAACTAGATTGATTTTCTAAATGCACTTTCTTTGGCGAGTAGTCAGCCAATCAATTTTCAATAGACACATGCATATTTTTATCTCGTGTATAAGTATGGTCCATGAGATTGGCTTCAACAACCCAATGAACTTCAATTTATGAATTAAGATTGTTATTTTACTTCTTTCTTGCATTAGTAATTTTAAAAATGGCTTCAAATTTCTTATATGTTGAATTTCTCCTTGATATGTCTATTATTGCTGGACCATTGTTGATGCGAGAGATATGATTATGTATGTTCTTTTGATTGTCAGAAGCTCCATATTTACATTTGTAATCCAAGGGAGATTTTTATCATATCTTTTCATTTTTCTATAACAGGTTGTGAAGACCAAGCCATATGGACCTTCAGCTGATATATGGAGCCTGGGCTGCACCGTTTTAGAGATGTTGACTCGTCGACCACCTTATCCTAACATAGAATGGGTGAGCGATCCATATGTTTAATTTTATATTGTTTCTAGTCAATTTACTTCAAGCAAGAGTTTTGCTCATGTTAGAATCCATGATGGTTCACACAAATCAGTTAGAACAAACTTATATTTTAAGTTGAGTGTTGGATGTTCTGATTCTTCTTTTCTTTTTCTGGTAACTGTGACTACAGATAGAAGCTTTTTATAAGATTGGTCGCGGCGAACTACCAGTTATTCCTAATTCATTGTCTGAAGAGGCTCGTGATTTCATCAAAAAGTGCTTAAGATTTAATCCTGATGATCGGCCCACCGCTGCTCAACTTTTGAAACATCCATTTGTCAAACAATCACGTCGAGATTCTACTGGTTCTAGACAATTTTCACCGATGACAGCAGGATCCAGGCTACAATGATTATGAATTGCCATGGAAGGTAAATCATTTTAAAAGCAGACTTTTGATTTTTGCCAAATAGAAGCAAGAAAGTTGTTGCAGTTAAACTTGGCTAGGGGATCTTTAAAAAGCTTGTCCATATAACTTAAATGCCAATTATATATCTTGAGAAACAATACTTGGAATTTCATAGAATACTTCACTGAGAAAGAGGAAATATAAAAGCTTTCTATCTAAGAAATGGGTTTGTAAGTTGTAACTTTCTCATGTATTACTTAACTAAGGTTTCAAACTACCAATTTAATTGGTGTTAGTCTATCACATATAAAGTACTCAATTAGATAGTTGCATGCAGGTACTATAACAAAGTGCAAGGGATATTGTTGTAAATCTCAATTTTTTTATTTACTTGAATTCTAATTACTATTTTTTCTATTTAAATTGAACTTATCAAAATCAGAATGCCCTTTCCATATTTTTTCCTTGCTCCAAACAAACTCTCTGGATTGTTGTTGTATTTCAAAATCAAACTGGGTGGATATAGAATGTCAAAATATCAAAATTTTCTAGTTGATAGAATTATAATTTTACGGATTTGTTATCATTTTAAGCAAATAGATTTTGAATTGGAATTCCAACACCATCGTTTTCTTGCTTCAAACAAGCTCATTTCTCAAAGTTGGATCATTTTGATTGAACTGATTCCTGATGCATTTTGCATATATTGTGATGCCTGAAGTTTCAAACTTATCTTCCCTACTTATGATCATTGATTGATTGCTTTTCAATATCGTAGGAGAGCATGTGTTTGGTGCTACCTCATTCAGACAATCGTCTTGCCTCACCTCAACTTTTGCATGCGTGGCTGAATCATAAACCAATCAACTGATCTTAACATGCAAGGGCCATGGTCAATGTGCGTTCTTCCATGTGCTGGACAAACCTCTAGGAAAAACTGCAAAAATCGTGGCTCATCCCCAACTCACTGCAACCTTCCAGGTCAGGAACCAACCTTTGTTTTGTGCCACAGTTACTTCTTCCACTCGCATATCAATGAGAATGAGCAAGTGCTGAATCCCTGTCGAGCAGTGTGTCATAGGTGAAGTGTCATCCTTGAGACCTTTGATTATGTTTAGAACTTTGGAGTGCGTTAACTAGACTACAAAGACAGCAAACTTCCAGGTCTGGAATTGATTTGCGTTTTGTGCCACAGCTTCCTCCACTTGAATATCAGTGTCAATGAGCAGTGCTGAATTTGAATCCCTGTTGACGAATGAGCAGTGAGTCTTAGCGCAGAGTCATCCTAGCCCTTAACCTTTGGCTGTGCTTAAGACTGCATTAACATAGATCCTAATCAGAGGATGTCATCTCAAGCATAGATGTTCAACAGTAGCAGCAGCTAGAAGAGAGACGCTTTCAAATTTCTTCAGAAGGGTTGCCCAAGAGTTACTAGAAATTGGAGTGTCTTTAGACTTATATATTGATTGCTATATTTGATATGTTTTCTTTTACGATTTCTAATTATATATATATATTTTTTCCTTATGGAAGTAGGAATGCTCTTGCTTGTTTTATGTACACTACGTAGCGGGTTGCCTGCATGTCATGTGTTTTTAAAATGATTCTTAGATTGAAATTTCTCCTTCAAACTTTTATATTTGATGAGCTTTTGGAATGCAATATTTCTTACAGGAGAGATTCTCTAATCTCAAGAACTCAGGTACCATGAGGGCATCTATCGTAATCCCATTGAAAAGGCAAATGGTGCGGACAAATCGACTAAAAAGGTCTGAGATCGTGAAAGTTGATGAAACGCGAAGCTGAAGATAATGGGAACTTGCAACCAGGGCTTTAACTGAGCCTGGCAACTGGTAAAAGTGCTCGGTCGAGCACAATTACTTTTTTCAAACTTGCTTATGTTCATAAGAGATGTGGCCGAATGCAAGTGCAAGAATAGCTACTCTGCTATGAAAATATGGCCGAATGAGATTCAATTCTTAGTTAATGTTCAGGTCATCTCGCTCTACCGACAGAGTCTACAAACAAATAAATCGCGTCATTTTTGAGCTATACCCGACCGAACTAGGCATGCACTCATTCCAACTTTTTTTTTTTTTTTTTTTTTTTTTTTTTTTTTTTTTTTACGATTTTTGTCTGCTTTTGTTTTTATATTATTATTTATATATATATATAAAAGCAAGTCCGGCGGCCCGGGCCTGTATCAGGACTGACCGTGATAAAAAAAAAAAAATTAAAACGTTGAGTCTGGGTTATCAGTCCGGCCTCATAAAAAATTTTTATCAGTCGAATAAATTGAAAAGTAGTTACTAAATGATCCAGAAATCCAGTATCTTGTAATTCCAAGTCCCATTTGGAGGAAGGACTGACCCTCATAAAGTTACAACGCGGACAATAATTTATACATGGTCTTCTCCTCACAGTTGGTTGGCTTTCTAAAACAACTATGATTCCTTTAAGATTTTAAATTCGCTAGCTTACAAGTAGCACACCTTAAACAATCAATTAAACTCACCCACCACCCACTCCGTGTCACCAATCAAATAATCAATAATCTTTTTTCTCAAAATAATAATAATAATAATAATTTTATTAGAAAGATGAAGTCACAGTGTGGATAGTTTATTGAATTAATTTGTACATGGCCTTTCTCCATAATTTCTCCCATTTTGTCAACTCTAGGTTCATGATTCCTCTTCCCCACTTCTGCCAACTCCTTAGCCACTCTAATCTTTTAGCAATTTGTCACAAAATGAACTATCTCATAAAAAAGCCGAAAGAAAGTAAACCTAGGCCACCACATCTTTAATCAATCTTTTCCTGCAAATTATTCAAGAACAACTTTAAGTTGAAGTGCATGGTATTTTGGTATAAAATAAAAATGAAAATTTCATTTCAATTATCAAGTCTATCTTCTTCTTTAAAAAGGGTTTTAAAAGGGCCAAATGATTAATTTCCATCAAAATAATCATATTAATAGTTAAAGAATTTAAAAGCTATTTTGATAATTCAACAGGAGGTAAAATTTTAAAAAAGCAAAATAATGATTTTTTTTCTTCTTTTTTTTTTCCAAAATAAAAGAAAGATTGAAGAGGGGGATAGAGAGCAGACCATAGTTTCCAGCTTTTCTGAGGAAGGTGAGAAACATGATAAGGAGAGCAACACCTGCTATGAGACCAATCACAATTGCTGCTGTTTTCCCAGTTTCATCATCATCTAGTAATTGGAGAAAACAAAGAAGAAAGTGTGAAAAATAGAAAAAAAAATTAGAAGAACACTTAATGATAATCCAGTCTCATTCTACAATTGTTTAGTACAGTAGCAAACAAATTAGATCTAGAGGACTTTCACATAAAAGTCAAATAAAAAATACTTCACATTCAAAATGGTACTCTATGATCAAGAAAACTAAAACCTAGTAATTGATCCCCAGTTCTAAAGTGTTGGACCAGTTTTCAACTGGCACAATGATGGGACATTTATCTAATACAAAAGCAAATCATTGGAGGAAAGAAATTTATGAGTCAGCACTTTTGTCCTTTTCAATGTTTTTTCTACGCCTTTAGCTGTCCTATCACATAGGAACAAGATTATGATCCTTTTAGAAAAAGCTAATCTAAACGGAAATCGAGGGGAGCAAACAATGTCACACTCCAAGGGTCTTTGAATATGCAAGGTTTGAAGACATTTAACCTAATTGTCCAATACTTTGGACCCACTATAATTAGTAGAATAAGCCATTTGTCATAGTCCTTGAATTCATAGAAGAAATATAGCTAAGCCTTTATTTCAGGCTAAGTAAAGTTCGACAACTTGGACTGAATCTCTCTGCTTTAGATTGGTTGGCGGATGGGATGTGTAAAACAATCAACAAAAACTGATTTGATCGACTAACTTATCACAAAACTATAGGAATTGACTAATTTTTAGAGGGTCCAAAGAAAATGACTAGACCAATAAAAAGACAGTCTAAAGGATCAGTTTTACAAAACTGGAGTAGTTTTGCTATATGATTTGAAATGTGAAGATGTCTTAATTTCACATAATGAATACCAAAATGAAAAAGGCAAAAAAGGTTTATGATATCCTCTCAGAATAGAAAGAAATCATAATAAATTGTTTTCTTCATGTGGAGAAGCTTCTTGTAAACTTGTAGTCCAACAACTGTTCTTGGCTAGAGCATTAACATAATGCAAACAATGAACTTTGAAATCATGGAACCAGGAAAACTGTTCTTGACTAGGACAGTAACAAATGGAAGACCAAGATGAGTCTAATAGCGTCGGAAAAAAAAATGCAATTTAAGACTTTAAAGTCAAGAAACCAGTAAAGTAAAGACTGCAACTGTAATTCCTTCAACGGTCTTCAAGTATATATGACTAAACTTCAAGAAAAGGAAGAGCAAGGTGGCTTTAATCATGGTGAAAATTGCAATTTGTGAACTTTGAAATTAGGAAATCGGAATAATTACAATTGTAACCCATTAAATGGCCTTCAATTATATGTGGACTTGTCATAAAGGCTCAAGCAACTTAGCAACCTATGAGCTACGCTGCTTTGGAAAAGATAGGCATTTATGACCAAAAGAAAGGTCTTTAACTATGCAATAAATTTTATAACTGAATAAAAGAAGGTTTTGGATAGAAATTAAGGAGGGCAATGAATAGAGTTATTAGCATTTAGGATAAGTTCAGTGACTACTTAAGTTTCCAACTAGAATTGTCTGGATTAGTGCTGCACCAAAGAAGAAACTGACTACTCAAACTTTATCTTATGACAGAAAATTTAGGAGTAAATTCAAATGCTACAGAACTGTTGAACTACCAAATCCCAACTAGTTCTTTTTTCTTTTAGGTAACCAACTAGTTAGTCCTTTGTATCAAGGAAACTTGGTACTGATAAATTATCTCATGAATTATTTTAAACTTGATATATATAAGAAATGATGGATGACTAAATGAATTGATAACTCAACTAAACATATCCAATCATATACTCAAAATGTAAAATTGAAAAGGAAAATCATGAACCAAGATAATGCTTCCAATAACATACTCATCATCCAACCAAACTTGAGGTCAGAATTCATCACAGCATCATATATATAATAAAGCGCCACAGGAGGAAGCAAGTATATAATAATACGAATGACAAAAGTTTAGCCTACCTTCTTTTCAAAATACCCTAAAAAATTTTAAATTCATTAAAATACCCTTTACTATCGCTAAACTGCACATTCACATTATTACTTTATTTTTTAAAAAAATAACATGACACGTGATTATTTAAGTAAATAATTTCAAAGTATTAATAATTAGAAAATTAAATAATAAAAGTTTAATTTTTTAAATGGTATTTTGACAATTTTAAATTTTGAAAAAAAAAATAGAAGGTGAACTTCAGGGGATTTTTTTTTCTTCCAAATTTTATTTTGTAAATTGTTACTATATTTTAACAACAAGAACAAGAAAAAGATCTTCATGGATTGTAGTACTATTGAAATTTCTATAATTTTAGTAAATTCTAGTCACTTTATTAGTAGATACTTCGATAATGTCACAATAACTCCACGTATAATCATATTAAGTCGATATATTGATGCTTGATAAATTAAATAAGTATGAATTATAAATTAAGAAAGTTGTTAATGTGAATCATGAGTTAAAAGTAAAATATGGGGTAAAATTTAATTTTACTCTGCAATTAAAATGAAAACAGAGAAATAATAAAATTTGAAATTCTAAAACGATGCGAGTCGATTGTACGGCCACCGCCGCTGAGCTGAGAGAAGAGCTTACCGTCATCGTCGTGGTGGTGATCCGGGTCGTCGTGGTGGTGGTCCGCGTCGTCGTTATAGGCTCCGTTGCCGGTGTACCAGAACCGAGCATAGCACTTGCCAAGGTAGGCGTCGCCGGAGACGGCGTACCCGCAGGCGGCCCTGACCTGCCCTACCGCCGCCGCCACGCAGTCGTCGCACTCGCTCGCGCTCTGGTCGCCAACGCACTGCGCCACCGCCTGGACATACCCGGCGGCGCCGACCCTGTACCCGCCGGCTCCGCCGTTGCCTCCGCCGCCGGTCAGGGCGGAAAGAGCTGCGTCTCGGATACCGATCTGGTCGGGTCCGTACCCGCCTCCCCCAGAGGCGCCGCACTTCTTGTAGAGGACGCTGGTGTCGGGCTCCCCGACGAAGGAATCGTTACCGTAGCGGAGGAAGCAGCCGTCGAGCTGGACGGCGGCGCCGGCAGCGAAGGGGCAGAGAGAGGAAATACTGGAGACAGCCGATCGGACGCAATCGGCGCAATTGGAGGGCTGGAGGTCGCCGCGGCACTGGAAGAGGCCGAAGGAAGGGAAGGAGGCGGAGGCGGCGGTGGATGTGAGGTTAGAGTAAGGAGTGGAGGAGGAGGCGGAGACGAGGGAGGAGAGGAGAGAGTCTACGTTGATCTGGGAGGGGGATCCGGGGGCGTAGCGGCTCTCGGAGCAACCGGCGTAGATGTAGGCATTGGCGGAGCCGTCGGCCGCCGTCGGAGATTCGATGGAGGCGGCTAAGAGGAGGAAGAAGAAGAGGTTGTTCATTTCGAGCTCCTGACGTGTTTGTGGAAATTACTCAGAGAGAGAGAGAGAGAGAGAGAGAGGCAACAAGTGTTGCTTTTTCGTTGAAGGGAGAGGAAGAAGTTGCTCCATGGCCAGTGTGTTTATATCAGAGAACTTTTCACTTCTTTTTTCAAAATTACCCTCATGATTTTCGAATTACCAAAAGGCAATGCTTTTGTTGAAGGAAGAAGAAGCCGGTGGCCCGGTATTCAGCAGAACATTTCACTTTGCCCCTACATTTTATCAAAATAATTCAGTCTTAACTATCACAAGGTGCAGATTTGTGGAGGCGAGAAATATTTCACTTTGATAGCTCATTTTATCTCCTTTACAAATATAACTCGTAAATTATCAAAAATGCCTCACCAAAAATATAATATTTACAAATATTGATCTTAAGGGGCAAAAGAGAAAAAATGGTTACCGGTGAATATTCTCTGACAATAAGAAGAGAATGGAAGAGGTTAAGGAATATTTCTTTGTTGGCAAAATTCTATATATGTCCTTACAAGTATATGACTAATATATTTTATATATATATATATATATTGTATTATCATTTTAAAATTTGATTTTTTTTCAATACTCTGATTTATCATTTTAAAGTACGCGGCACAAAAATATCTCTTATATAACGTTTTAAAAATGGAAAACATTTGAAATTATACTTTATTTTAAACTTTTTAATCCAAATGATTGAATAATTCGACTGATAAATCAATTTATTAATGTGTGATTTAATGCCACAAAGTTACCATCTCAAAGAGTGTCACTATGATAAGTAATATCATATTTGTATAATGCAAGTGGAGGTTAGTGAATTGCTAAGCAATTTTTTTTGTGTCAATATTTTGAAGGTCGCAATCTAAACACGTAAAAACAAATTTAAAAAATATCATTCATAATTTTCAAAATGCCTCTCAATATTTATTAGTTGCTTTAAAATATTTTAAATTTTGATTAATGTCCATTGAGATATTTACTTTATTGTCAAAACAATTTTTCTTGATAAATAAATGAGTAATTTAGATGACAATTTTGAAAAGTAAAATAAATATTTTAGTTTTGGATAGAGAACATTTTCATGGAAAAGATGAAAAATTTAGGAGTATTGGGAGATTTTGAGAAAGCTAAACGTTAATTATATTATATAGAATAAATTTTTTAAAAGTTTTTAAAAGATAATTTATTAGTAAATAAGTTAACATGTGTCACCTGTTTAATATATTTAGCTAGATCATTTTATCTGTGTTAATTACGTGTTGAACTAATTGTTCTATTAATTGTGTCTCAATCCAATTTTAAAATTTTAAATCATTATATATTTTTAAAATTAAAAAAATATGCATGGGACAAAAATAGTAATTATTAGATAATGAAGAATTATAGATAAATTAATCACCTAATTATAGGTTAACAATGACCGCATTCAACTTGATGTCAACAATTATCTGTCATAACTAATTCATAATTTATCCATATTCATGGATTATTATAGATAATCGTAACCTTGTGCGATTAAACAATAGATAATTAACCAGCTAATTATGGATAAACCAATGATCTCATTCATGAAGTCAACTAACCCAAGCAATCATGCATCACAACAAATGAATGCATGAACTTTCTCACAAACTAAATAAAATTGCTAATGTGATAGTTTTCTCTTTGTGAAGTGTGGCAATTATGAGGACAACATAATTTTATAAAAATCCACCAACTTGATGATAATTTAATAAATAATTAGAAAAAGGAAATGTTATATGTCATGCCTCAACCACTCCACGCATGTGTATACATTTACAAATACGACCTAAATTAGAGAAGAAATTAACAACTATAATGCAACAATGACATGTCACATGTTTAGTAGGTTTTAAAAAACTCATGTGGTGACATGTCAGATTAGAAATTAGAATATCATGTTCTCCATCTTTTGAATGCTCTTAAAGTGTACAGTAAAAAAATAAGTAAAAAAGTGAGGTAAAGAAATAACAAAAAAATACGATTAAGTTTTAGTGTTCATAGTTTTGGGTGATTCCTACTTAAGACTCAAGTTCCATAAATTTATCGACGGGTAATCTACTAAATCTTTTTTTAAATTCGTCAGAAGAGTAATCGAATAAAAGGAAGGTTGAAGAGTGTAACACGCTACATTTCTCTATTTGTAGAAAAGTAAATATAGTAATTAACTTTTTACTAAATACTTGTTTGTAGTCGATCGGCTCGAGCTCGATATTTGAGCAATTTCTTGGCAACAGTCGGATGTAGTAGAGTCATAGTAGAGCAACAACAGTAAGCTGGAGCAGTCAAAAACTCAATTGGGCGCGTAGAAGCTAGTATGAAAGTTGATGTTGAAACCTTGGGCGAAATATCCTTTTATTGAGAATAGAAGACGCCTTCCATAACCTTGAAGGAGCCTCCAATATGAGAAATTTGATTCTGAACCATCCGCTCCTTATCTGCGACGAGGTCTGAATTTTATCCTGCGTAAGGCGCCTTCTATAGTACCGAAGGTGTGCTCCATGAAGAGTGCGAAGACGTCTTCCAATGTTTAAAGGCGTCTCACACACTGTTCATATGAGACTTTTTGTGCTCCTTTTGCCCTTTAAAAAGTGTTAGTCCAATCATCTGCATGACAATTGTTAGTACAGTAATAATAATGAGTAATAATTAGATTCTATCTCCTTGATACCAGTTCTAGTGAAGATCACAATTTAAATTTCCGAAATAGACCTAAATTAAACCGACGTCTACTGTACCTCCGAATAGGGACGCATCCTCACTTAGTCACTCACCTCCAGTGACTCACCTCCACTTACTAGGTGTAGAGATACCTTCTGAAATCAAACATCCGGACTTTGGGAATCAAGCATCTCGAGCTACAAAATCGCACATTCGGTTTTCTCCAATTGGGAATCACACATCCCGACCTACCGAAATTGTACATCCAGTTTTCTCCAATCGGGAATTGCACATCCCAACCCTTGCCAGAATCTCACATTTAGACTTCAATCTATCGGGAATTGAACATCCCAATTTACCAGAATCACACATCAAGTCTTCAACCAATTATGAATCAAACATCCTAATTAGAGTTTAGTCAACCCTACACACTCAATAACAAGGTTAAACTACGACAACACTTAATTTAACTCACTTATCATTCATCCAATCTTAAATTAGACCGTTAATACAAATTACACCAATATATCATCCTTCCTAGTAAACACAACACAAGTCAACACATAATGCAAGTTACTCAATTATTCAACCATATACAAGGAAGAATAGGACTGCTAAAAAAGTGCATCCTCCTTCCTCATTTGTCAAACTTTCCAAGATTCTTCTCCATTGAGGCTACCCCTCAAATAGTCAACAGAACACAAAATGAGACGTTGAACATGACATTATCAGACGAAGAAAACGGAAACTTCAAACCATGCTCAAGTATATATTTGAATATTTTACTATTCTATTTTATTCTCTTCTTTTTAAAACATTTGCATAAAATGTTGGGATAAATCAATTGCTCCCCATAAAGAAAAGCTGATATCTTTACTTGATTAGTCTCCCTAGCCATTGCCTTGGCATCTCTTTCAGCAAGTGGCAGTGGCACAAGCCACATATCATCCATTGTTTCATGTACTCCTGTTTCATAAAGGCTTTAGAAGGAGACACATCTACCCAGCAAAAAGAAAGAGATAGGTTGAAGAAGTGTCTCACTCAACTTGGCTTCGCATTAGTTATTGCACTTTGTCTTCAGTTCCACGTAAGCCTTCAGCACAAGACACCACATCTCTGACTGTCAATCTTTCACTAATCCTTCTTCCTTTTTATGAGCTTGAATCCTGTCTTTGAAATATATATACAATTGTGAAGAACTCTTTTCTGCAATGATTTTAGAAGCGTTCGAGACCATTAGATGAACTTCAGGTGTACAATCCAAAGAGACAGTGTAGACACCAGCATATCCATGGCTTATCAACCAACTCTAACCTAATGGCACCGCATCGCGATTGAGCAACACACTTTCATATCGAAGCTAATTTCCTGTCAATTAAATTAGATCTCGAGCAAGAGCTTTTAGAGGCTCTATGGTCCTCGGACCCCTCCATTACATTTAAACGCCAGCCCTGTCAGCCAAGTCAAGTTCGCTTGCATCTCGGACCAAACCAAAACCACAATCTTGGGTCCTCCTGCCAAGAACCAACCCTATTTCAGCCAAAACTGAGATAGATCAAGTAGCACAGACCACTGAATGAACTCAGATGACTTTACCAACATTATCGTCCAAGCCTAATTAATTGGCTTGGAAGGAGTAATTTTTTATCTGTTGGGTCCTAACCATGACAGATATAGTAAAAGAGAGCTATGACCTTAGAGAATATTAAGCAGGACTTTGGATGCCCAGTGAATGAAAAAGATTGACAATGAATGCCCTCCA
Organism: Zingiber officinale; assembly: GCF_018446385.1. NCBI lineage: Eukaryota > Viridiplantae > Streptophyta > Magnoliopsida > Zingiberales > Zingiberaceae > Zingiber > Zingiber officinale. The sequence goes on along the minus strand of NC_055997.1, from coordinate 132,602,473 downwards.
ACATCGATCAACTTCATTGTTTGATGTCGACCTGCAAGAAAAGCAACCACAACTTATTTAGGATTCCATATATATTGGTAAAATAATAAAATAAAAACTCACGGCAGAAATAGAGAAGGTTCTGCAAACTGTCATTCACAACTTCACAAGCCATAGCTTGCAACATCAGCATGTCTTTCTTTTTTTTTTTTCATCAATTGCATTTGTGATATGTCATTTTCTAGGAAGAACTGGATCAATTTTAGCAGCTTTTTTCAAGCAACAGAAAAATGAAAGAAGAAAGTTACAAATGGATTCTCAATCTGAACAATCGCAATCATTATTTCTGAATTCAATAAGCATACAGATATCAGGCTATAACTTGAAATTGGCCACTGAAGAAGGTCTCAGTGAACTATGACATGGTGAAGTTTCTACATTGAGGTGATTTATTTGCTGATACAATCTGAATAGTTACAACAATCTGCCTATAACTTGAAATGGTTAGGCAATCTTCTACTGAGCAGTTGTTTACTGAAGAAGGTCCCCATGAATTCTTCCAAGGTGAAGTTTCTATAGTGAGGAGGCTTATCGGCCAACATTAGTTCAGGTAAAGGTCCATAAAATTTTGAGTCCCCACGATCTCCTGGTTTGAAGAAGGTTGCAATAGAGACCCTGGGTTCTTGATTTGAATTAGCTAACACCCTGTGCTCCACACTCTTGTATTCATCATTGGACATGATCTGTGCAAAAAAGAAAAAAACACACAAAAATATATAAGAAACTTGGGTAATTAAGGTTAAAATTGCAAGGACAAAGGTTCTGGAAGAAGACGAGGAATGCACATAATGTATTTTGGTTGAACATGCAATTAGAGGCAGAAATAGACTCTAAGATATCTAGATGTCTATTTCAAAATGATGTGAAAATGAAGCTGCTTAAGAGTTAGACAATCTGCGTTCAAATCCTGAAAATAATGGGAAGAAAAGACATCATCATTGTCAATCATTAAACTGCGTTTCTACCAACTATTTAGGGTTGAATATGCAAAGACTATTTGACTAATAATATTCAAATTGGAGAGAGCGCCTGTAATAAAGAAGTTGTCACTGAATTTGGAATAACAGTTAGCATGGAACTGTGATTCCATATACAAAAGGAATAGTAATTCCTTAATATAGGAAAACAATTCCATATTTATTTCATTCTTTAATAATATAAATTCTCACGCAACTCTCCAAACAAATACATATTGTGAACTTGAGTCAAATGGGCCTGTTTGACCTGTTGAGTTGGGTGAATCCCATCAAGTAGGTCAAGTTAGGCACACTGAACTGGCCGGCCGAGCAAGATAGGCTTAGCTGGTTGAGTAGGCTAGGTGAGCAGACAGGACATGAAGTCGAACAAACTTATTGTGTTGGATGATGGTTTGATTGGGTTACACGTTCGAATGAGTTGAGTGACTAGATCTTGCCAAACTGACCCAGTGGAGGATTGATTAGATCCACCAAACGGGATAAAGCAAGCAAGTAGACAGAAGAGCTGGTATCAAGTGGGGGTGGGTCAAGCGAATTAAGCAAGTTAATCAGGCCACAAGGCTAGTTGAACGAGATGGACAGTGAATAGAAAGATGGAAGTCCATTAGTTTCGACGCCATTATATCATGCTCATTCTACAATATGAGGAACTGAACACCAAAGATTGAAAAAACTGTATTCGCACCAAGAGTGGAACAGAAAATTCAGTTTCAGCCCTCTAATCTCAATGCATAGATGGAAGCGAATGATACATAAATCAGGAAGAAGCAAAACAAAAATACCCCAGAAAAATTAAGACTAGTTATTTTAGTCCTTCACTTATTAGGAAAACAAAATGAACAGCCAACTCTGCAAATTTAAACAAATCCATATCTATGAGGCTTCTCAATTCAACTGATATGTGCTAAATTGTAGTTAATCTTGTATTTGTTGCAGAGTCATCGTTTGCCCATATGATTCCTAGTGCCAAGGACTGAGTTGTTTTGATAATAATGTAGCTGCCTAATTCAGGTCTTTCTTTGCATAGACAATTATAGAGTGGACCTCTTTTTTACTTGAGAAAGTCTTATTTCGGAGAAAACTTAGTTATGCAAAGATCAGATAACCTGGGCTTGATCAGCGTTGTAATGAAATTCTTTATCTTCACGAAATGCACCAGTTCTTAATCCAATTTTCCAGGGGAAAAAAAATATAAGCATGTAGGTTTGTTTGCCCTATCACAGTGGGTTACAAGAGACTTGAAGTAGATAAAGAGCAAGTCTCTAAATATAAACCTCTCAGCCATTGCAGATTCTCATGCTCCCAAAGCAAGCAATAATTTCATGGATAGTTTGTCAAAATCGACATTGGTTGTTTGCGTCTCCCTAATTTTGCTTTATCAATCATCCCAATTAACTTGTCTAAGTGTATTTAAGCAAGCATGTCTTATCTGTCAACAATCAAAGAAGTTCATAAAAATGCTCATTTTATCCAAACAGACATCAAGATCTCTATTTGATCGGCAATTTCTTGAAGCTAGAATCTATGTCTGCATGCGCCTTACTGCTGATAAGAGGACTGCTTACCTGCAGGAGATCACCGACGTTGATGACGAGCGCCCCCGGAACCGGCTGCACATCCACCCACACGGACTCCCCTCCCTCCAAATCCCGCTTTACCTGCAGCCCACCGATGTCATCCTGCAACAGCACAGTGAGAACACCTGGGTCTGTGTGCTCCGCAATTCCCGTCGTCATCTCTGGCTCCGGGCAAGGCGGGTAGTACTGGCACACCATAACTCTCCCCTCCAGGCAAGTTGCCTCCTCTAGCGATCCCGCATCAACCCCCAATCCCTCCGCCAAAAGCCCCATCAACACCCGCCCCACCGTCACCACGTGCTCGTCCCACTCTAGCAGCTCCGCCCGGCACACCGGCGGGATCCGCTCCGGGTCGGGCCGGGTCGGCCCCATGACCATCCGGAGGGTATCTCGCCAGCTGGCGGCGGTGGATCGGTAAAGATCTACGTTTGAGGAGTAGTTGACGCCAGTTTTCGTGGAGCGGGAGTAGAAGGCGGAGCGGACGGAAGGAGGTAGCTCGTGGAAGGATCGGACGGCCGAGAGGGTGCGACTAAGGAGGGAGAGGGGGATTCCATGATTGACGACCTGGAAGAAGCCGAATTCGCGGGAGGCCGCGGTGGCGAGGGCGACGGCGGAGGATCGGGGGACGGAGAGATCGATGATGGGGACGGAGAGGATGGGGGAGGACAAGGGGGAGTGGCGGAGGCGGGGGATGGGGTGGCAGAAGATGGCGGGCACGGCGGTGATCCCAGATTCAACGAGGCCGCGGACGCCGGTCTTGGCCTCGTCGAACTCCTTGAGCGCCGCAGCGCGGTCGAAGCTTTGGGGGCTCCCCATTGGGCTCTGGTTTGAAACCGACGGTTCGGCAGTTCGGAACCGTTGGTTGACGGTTCCAGACAGATAACCTTTAATCTTAATCGTCTAAGATGATTACAATTTACGGTTCGAAACCGCCAGTTCATAATTTGATTCACAGTTTGCCACGGTTTAATATTATTATGTTAAAAAAAATAAAAGTTAAAAATTAATAATTAAAAATTAAAAATTATTGAAAAAAGGGCTTGCACTTATTTAAGTTGTATATGTATCCCTTTAGGGGAATTAAAACTCACGTAGTTCTTTTATATTTTTATCTTTTTGTATTTTTATTCTTTTACATTTTCACTCACTACCATTTCCTGTTCCTATCGTATTTGTTCCTTCAGTATCAAAATCTTCAACTTCGTCATCTGAAAGTTGCATTCATTGGATTCTTTTCTCCGCTCTGGTCCAATCGTCCAGTAATGCTTGAGCTTCCAATGAGTCGGGAGACAAAGTTAATCGTCGTTCATCTAATATGTTTCCGCCGGCACTGAACGTCTGCTCCACAGTAACAGTTGACACTGGACAAGCTAAAATTTCTTTTGCGATCACGGAGAGAGCGGGAAAGCTTTGAGCCTTCTGTGACCACCACTTTAAGATATCGAAGTTTTCGCTATCTGCTTCATTAAAATCAAAAGAAGTCGTAAAATAATTCTCAACTTGAGGATCCTCGTGGATATTTTGTCCATTCTTTTAATAAGAGTTGTGCTTTTGTAAGTTTTAAATTACTACTAGTAGTTCCTTGTATTTCAGAAATATTAATTTGTGTTCCATATTTTACATAATATTGATTATAAATATCATATAAATAAATTCTAACATTATATATAATATTAACCGGATCAGGGGAAGAAGAATCTTTAATTGAAATTAAAGTGTCATAATATAAAGTTAATATTTCTGGTAAAACTTCTAATTTAAATTTATGATCTAAAGCAAATGCAATTAAATAAATTTCAGAAATTAAATAAAAATATTTTTCCTATTTAGTTTTCATAGCCAAAATGCAAGGAAATAAAGATTCATTATTAATATGTTCATTTAAAACTAATACTATATTAGAAAAATTTTAATTTCTAAAATTAATTGAGCAGTGAGATAATAAACACCGAAAAGTTGTTTGGTTGCATCATTAAATATTTTTAAAATTTCACAAATACTACTACAAATATTCCATTGTTGTGAAAATAAATATATATTAGTATTAGTGTTTTGTGCAAAAAAAAATAAACATAATAATTCTTTATATTGAAATGAATCTTGTAACAATTGGTATGTTGAATTCCAACGTGTTGGTACATCACGTGGAAATTTTTTAGATCTCATCCCATTAATTTTACAAAATCTACCCCATTGTTTCATTTTAGATGGATAAGACATAAATAAGAAAATGCAATTCTAATTGGTTTAATATAACTTTCTAAAATTTTTAAACCATCTTGAACACATAAATTTAAAATATGGCATACACAACGAATATGAAAAAATAAACCTCCAATAATAGGTTGACAAACAAATTTTAGATCATCTATACAAGCGGTATTGGAACTAGCATTATCTAATGATATTGAAAATATTTTACGAGTTAAACCATATTCTTCTAAAATTAAACATAATAATTGTGCGATATTATGAGCATTATGTGATTCATCAAAAACTCTATAAACTAATAATATTTTTTGGAGGTTCCAAGAGTTATCGATCCAATGGCAAGTCACACCCATATACGAATGTGTTTGCCAATGATCACTTCAAATATCGGAACATAAAGAAACTTTATTATCTAATTTACTAAATTTATCAATTAAATTCTTTTTTTCCTTGTTTTATTAATTTTTTAATTGTACGAGTAAGTGTTATCCTAGGAACACGTTTAGCACATAATTTAAGAGATTCTTTACAAAAATCTTCAAATGTGCATTTAGATCCAAAACTAAAAGAAAGATGTTCTACGGAAACAAATTTAGCTAATGATTCTCTTAATTTATTATCTGAATATAAAAATAAACCGGAATTGGTACTACCGCTAGTTGAAGAAAATCTTGATAATTGTGTTTGAGAGCGGTCGGTCCATATTCTGTCGGGTGCTTCATTTCTATATGTCGTTTCAACGACCCATAGCCGCCGCCGGCTTGGAATTTATAGGAAGCATTGCAGTGCTTACATTTTGCAAGCATTTCTCCCAACGGAAGAGTGACATTCTCAAAATGTTTAGTGAAAATAGAAGACTTTAGAGGAGGAAGTTCCCGAACCTTAGAAGTAATTGCATCGGTACTTCCTTGTATTTCGGGTGTCAGATTCAGAAGATGCTCGATCTCATCATCGGTGGATTGAATGTTGGGGTCTTCCTCCCGCGGATTCATTATTTGATTTCCCTTCCGAGCTCGAGATGATGCACCTCCGCGACCTCCTTCCATTGTAATTGAAAATTGGAAACGAAAGCGCGTAGAGTCTAGAGATTAGAGAATACGAAAATGAGATTAAGAGTAGAGAAGATGTGTGTGAAAAATGTTTAAATGAGCTCTCTATTTATAAAGTTTTGATAGTAACGGACACTAAATCATAGCCATTGATCAAAAAACGGTCAAATGATCCTAACCGTTGAAAAAAATACTCAAAAAACCCTCCCAACGGCTACGAACCGCCGGTTCCAACGGCTATGAACCGCCGGTTAACCGGCGGTTCAAGCCGTTTAAGAAAAAAAAAATTTATCGGCTGAACGACGGTTCAACCCGCCGGTTCGCCGGTTTTATAGCGAATGAATCGGAACCGGCCCAGCAACTTCTCGGGCCGGTTCCGGTTCGACCCGACGAACCGGGTCAACGGGCAACCGACCCGTTTACCTGGTTACAGGCCTGGGCCAGACCCCGCCCGAGGTCGGGTCTAATGGGAGGCAATGACCCCCTACCTATTAACAGATGGGGGGCATTGCCACCCACCAATCCGGGACCAGATCCTTTGGTCCAAAAAATTCTGGACCAGAAGGGGCCCTGTCCATTCATTAGTTGGATGAACTGGATCCCTTTTTAAAATCTTAAAAAGAATAATTAAAAAAATGATTAATTAAAAAAAAGAGAGAAAATGGATATGTTTCACGGCGCACAGAGTCGCGCTATGTAGCGTCACACACCATATCAGAATATATATATATGTAAACTATTCCTAAAATTAAGTATATATATATATATATATATATACAGGATTGTTATACTACGGACTCTATTGTGCGGATTGCTACGGACCAACTGACTTGTGATATTATATTATTTTTTTTTAATACAATATTTTCTCTTTCTTAATTTTTTTCTTCTTCTCGCTGTAACGAAGCAATCGCGCCTCGTCACTGCTGCCACCCGCCTGTCTGCCGGCCGCCTGACCCGCTGCCTCCGGACGCTCCGGAATCCGGCAGCGATCCCGCCGGAATCCGGCCGCGATCCCACCGGAATCTGGGGCGATTGCGGCCGGACTCCAGACGCTATCGCGACTGGACGCTCGCCACTGGACACTCGCGACTGGACGCGATCGTGCCAGATTCCGGCGAGATCGCGGACGGATTCCGGCACGATCGTGGCCGAAATTTGGCGCGATCGCGTCCAGTCGCGAGCGCGTCCGCTGAGAGGATGTCTCGACGGCGAGGGGATATGGTCGCTCGACGGCGATGGGATTGTCGCGCCATTCCGGCCACGATCGCGCCGGAATCCGGCCGCGATCTCGCCGGAATTTGGCGCGACTAGATCCCCTCTCAACTCGACGGTGGGCAGCGGCAGCAGCCGCGATCTCCGACGGGTTCACCCCTTGGCCTATAGTATGGGTGGGTCCAGGCAGCCGGAGGCCGCCGGAGGTGGCCAGATGGCCGGTGGCAGGGCAGTGGCCAGATGGCCAGTGGCAGGTGGCGCGGTGAACTGGTTCTCGGCGAAACGAGAACGAACGAAGCAGAAGAAAAAAACAAAAGAAAGAGAAATTTTTTTATAAAAAATTAATAAAATAATGATATGGCATTTAGTCCGTAGCAATCCGTAAATAATGGTCCGTAGTATAACATTTCTCTCTCTCTCTATATATATATATATAAACTATTCCTAAAATTAAGTGATAAAGTTAAAGAATAGAAAATAAAACATATTTAAAAATAAAGTAGAAAGAGTACTAGTATTAGGTGAATATATGATGATTCTAATATGCAAGATCGGCCCAAGCTTATTTGAGGCCCTAGGCGGGAAAAAAAATTAAGCTTTTGACATTGTTTTTAAAAAAAATTTCCTCACCTTTTTTTCATTCAAAATATGGATTAATTTTTTTAATAAATTAAAATATTATTTTTTATAAAATTGATTTTTCTCATTTTTGAGATGCAAAATTATTAATTAAATTTTTATATTCATATTTTGATAACCTAATTTAGGTAAGTATAAATTTTACTATATTAAACAGAGTATTATTATTAAATATAATAATATACCTCAAGTTGATAATAAGTTTATTATTTATTTAGCTATAAAATAAATATATTCAAAATTGTTTAAAAAAATAAAGAAAGATAAAAGTATGTCTAATTACTTAAATGAAAGATGGAGAAAACAACCCTTAAATTGAGGAAATAAAAATAATGAAATAGGATAATAATAGAAAAAAATCATACTCACATTTTCAAACTCATCATCATTGGCAAAGCACAAAAAATAAATAAATAAAAAATACATGTACAAAATGACAAAACTCAATACAATTTTTAGAAAATAAAGATCGCAATGAAACTAAACTAGCCATTATCATTTATCAAGAACTAAATGAGAGTCTTTTTAGGCACAAAGGAAAAGAAAAAATAAATCATATTTTTCATCACCTAAACCAGAATAGTTATAAATGATGGAATGAAGATAAAGAGAAAATTAAACAATTTATGACTGTAAATATATCTAAATAAAAGTTAAATTTAATGTCTATCAAGGAAGTGAAATGGTAGAGCTATCTAACTCGTTATTATTAAAAAAATAATAAAATCTTTCATTTTAATTAGACACAATATAGATGAATGCATCACATTTGAATTTAATAAGCAAGTAGCATAGTAGCACCAACCGGATCAGCGTGTTAATGTTAGATGCAGTTTCTCTTCTCCAATCTCAATGAGCAAGAGAAGCAAAGAGAGGAGAGTTGGAAAAGAGGAAGAGAGGGAACAAAAAAAAACTAGTTTTTTTTATTTTACACTATATAGATGAGAAACGTAATGAAAGTAGACTAGGATTGAGAGATATTGAAAAGGAATAGATTAGATTTTATAAAATAATATCTATAATTAAAAATAAATTTAATTTGTTAAAAAAAGAGTCTCTTTATGACTCTGTCCATTGGAACCATAATAAGTTTTTTGCTAAATTTGAAGTTTTGATCAAGATTGAGATCATGTAAATATTTATTGGCCCTATTCTTTTCTAATCTCTTAAAAAAATATACATAAAAATATATTTAATATATTAAAAATAATGACCCCAATTTTTAAAGAATGAGATCATGCAATCTTTTATCACGTTGGCCTTTTTCATTCTCTTTTAAAAAAAACACACATAAAAATATATTTAATACACTAAAAATAATGGGTCCCAATAAAAATTGGGGCCCTAGGCATAGACCTTAATGGCCTATGCCTAAAGCTGACCTTGCTAATACGACATGTAATGGTGATCGTAGATCGGGTTAGTTCAGTTATTGGGGTAAAAAACGATCCGACCCTACTAGATCAGATAATGTAATATCAGGACCCTACATCCGATCCTATATCCAGCGGTTCTTATATATCAGATATCCAGCGGATTATCAGTTATTTAGATATTCAATCCTATATCCAATAAAATATAAAATATAAATATAAATACAACAAAAAATAAAATATTTTAAAATGATAATAGACATTACTCATTACATGTTGTAGTAACTTGTTGGATTGCGGCGGCCGGCTAAAAGGGGGGTTGAATAGTCTACAAAAATAATAAAAACTTTTCTTAAACTAATACTTGTATAAATGTAAAAGTAGTAAATTAAAACAGAAAGGAAGAGACACACGGGGATTTACTTGGTTACAATGGGGGGGGGTTGTTAATCCAAGGAAGATGTCGTACTAGTATTTCCTCCAGGAGGAGAAGCCTCTTACAACGATGAAGCAGAAAAAGAAAGAAGCTAACTAAAAATGAGGCGCACAAGTGTTGGATTACATAGTTTCTAAGTCGATATGAAGCTTCTGGACCAAGACTGTATTTATAGCCTTGGTCGGGGCGCCTCGAAGGGTTCCAGGCGCCCTGGGAGGGATAAAATTTTATCCCCTACGCACGAATCATGGTTTGATCGCGATTTGGATAAATTCCAACTCCGGGTGCCCAGACCACTAAGTCAACCAAGTTGACTTTCTAGTTCGGGTCCTCTGCTCCGATTCCGCCCGCCTCGGTCCAGGTCTTATGCTCCAGGTCCGCTCACTTGGGTGATCTCTGCCATCCGGAATAGGGCTCATCCAAACCCAACTTCCGGTTTTCTCGAACAGGCTTCCGCTCCGGCTTCTCGTCCCTCGGAATCGTCGTGTGCTTCCTTCTCGTCTGCCAACATACTCATCCGCAATCTTCATCCCTCGGTTGCACCCGTGTCGACCTTCTCGCTAGTTGTGTCTCTTGCTCCCCGAGCAGTCTTCCGCTTTGGCTTCTCGTCCCTCAGAACCACCGCATGCTTCTTTCTCGTCCGCCGGTGTACTCTTCCGCAGCACCTCGTCCCTTGGACGTACCGTGTGCCGTCCTTCTCGCTAGCTGCGTCTTCCGCTCGATTACCTGTGCTCCTAAGCTCCTGCACACTTAGACACAAGGTTAAAAATACACAGGACCTAATTCAACTTGTTGATCATACCAAAACAACCTTGGGGTTCCAACAATCTCCCCGTTTTTGATGTGAGCAACCCAAGTTAAGCTAGGGTAAATAGACATAAAAATAAACTAACTAATTTTGCAATAAAGTATAAAAAAATAAAAAAAATTGGTCTACCTCCCCTTATATTTATATTTTTCCTTCTCCCCCTTTGATCACATAAAAAATTGGGGTTCTAGGAAAAACTCTAAGGGAAATTTTTTTTGAAAACTTTGAAAAAATTTTGCAATAATTTTCACATAAAGAGTCTCTATGTAAACTTTAAGTTAGAAATTTTTTCTAAGAAAACTCTAAGTAAGAAAATTTTCTAAGTGAAACTTTAAGTAAATTTTTTTTTTAAAAAAAAATCCTGACTTAAGCAACTTTGTAAAAATATTTTTGAAAATTTTCTTAAGTAAAAAAATTAAGCAGAAATTTCTAATTTCAAAAGAAATTTTAACTTATGCAAAAATAATTTAATTTTTAGGAATTAAAAAAATATTTGACAAACTTTAAAAAAAATGTTAAAAAGGCTTTTTAAAGTATTATTAAATTTCAACCTTAATGTTTTATCAGAATGTTAATTAAACATTTTATTTCAATATTTTGGCTTCCAGATCATGGCGAGGCACTGGGTCTTCTTCGTTATTGGAGCAACAACCACTTCCTTAGACAAAGTCTCATAAAGAAACTCATTGTTTAATTTTCTCGCTGAAAGCGCTAAATCTGATTAAAATTTAGATTAAGCAAGACTTAGGAACCCAATATAGGTTCCAGTCAACTGGATTAACTAAGAATTTCTTAGGGACATATCTTTTTGAAATGATCCTAATTTGTCCCTTATGATACCAAAAATACCAATTTACATTGTTATATTTTCTAACATTGGTATTAGATGAGCATGCATGGTTTTTAAGTTATTTACTTGTACTTTTAAATTATCATTTTCTAATTTAATTTTGTCAAATTCTTCTATTGGGCAAGATTTAGCTAATATTATTTTTTAATTCTTAATTTCTTTTTCTAATTTACAGCAATCCTTAGTTAACAATTTAATAAACCTAAATAGTTTATCGAGAGGAAGAGATCGTACCTGACTTACCTTGTCGATCTCGTTATCCGTTTCTCCCCCTAAACTGCTGCTATTTTCTGACGTGGCTCCCCCTTCATCGATGCTCATTTCGGAAGAGCTTGACTCGTAGTCGTCGTCTTGATGACTTGCCATTAGTGCAAGTCCGGAGAAAGCTTTGGCTTCCAATTCGGACGACGTATCATCCCACGTCGCTTTTAATGCCTTGCGTTTTTGAACAAGCTTCTTACCTTTATCTTTGTCCTTGTTCTTTAGCTTGGGGCAGTTGTCCTTGACGTGCCCTTCTTCGTCACAGTGGTAGCAGCGGATGGTCTTTTTCTTTCTATCCTGCGGATGGTTAGTTTTTCTAGACTTATAAAGATTCTTTAATCGTCTTACCATCATTACCATTTCCTCGTCGTCGAGAGAAGACTCCAACTCTGGTTCGTCTCTCGATGCTTTGAGGGCAATCTCCCACTCCTCCTCACGATGCCGCCACCGAATAAACTCATCGCCGCCCCTCTCCCCTTTCCTCTCTCCTTCTCCTCTGCCGCTCGACGCACAATGAAGGCAGGAAGCCTTCTTCTCCCTCTCTCATTGCCACCTTCGAGCAACGCCTCGCCGTCGATGACCACCGCTCCCTTCTTCCTCCTCCTCCCAGCGACGGCCACAACCCCCTTCCCTCAAGTGAAGTTCCTCGCCGGCGACGACCACCGCTCCTTTCTTCCTCCTCCTCCCGGCGACAGCCACAACCCATCCTTTCTTCCTCTTCCTCTTCCTCCTCGCAACACTGCCGCTGGAGAGACCGGCCCTTACTCTCTTCCTCCTCGCGACACTGCCGTCGGAGAAGCCGCCCACCTTTCCTCCTTCCTTCTTTCTCCTCGCGAAGCCAGCCGAGGACGCCACTGCTCAAGCACGGATGTTGTGTGCCTTCGATGTGGGTCGAACCTCCAGGCCCTCATCGCCTGTGGACTCCGGTCTAATAGTGCTGTCTTTGTTGCTTTCCGACCCGCGAGCCGAGGTTATGTTTTGATCCTTGTATCGTTGTATTACGTGGGCGTGTCCGCTGTATCCCGGCCTGCGTGCTGATCTCGTGTCCCGACCTACACGTCGATCTCGTGTCCCGGCCTGTGTGTCGATCTCGTGTCCTGGCCTGCGTGCCGATCTTGTGTCCCGACCTACGTGTGATCTCGTGTCTCGGCCTACGTGTCGATCTCATGTCCCGGCATGTGTGTCAATCTCGTGTCTCGACCTACGTGTTGACATTTTAGCCCGGCCCGCGTGCCGATGTATTAGCCCGCCTTGCGTGCCGAGGTCGTATATGGTTTCGTGCCACCACTTTTAGCTCCATGACGCACTCGGCTCCGCTTCATCAAATCCAGCTCTTCATTTGGCTTATCCGTCTACCCTTCTGGGTCGCGATAACTCGAGCAGCGTCCCATCCGAGGGTGGCCCCTGTGCCAGGGTACGTTTTCCATACTCACCCCTCATCTATTTCATTGTTATATTATTAGCCCGTTACTCATTTGTTCGTTGGATCTGCCTCGAGCCTCAGGGTACCAGGGACCGGGGGGGAGCCAATTGCTGGCTGTAGGTAGCGTTGACCAAAGAACTTTTGAAGACTTGGTCAACACAGAAGTCATCTCAACACACCCCTCCTCCGGGGCACCGCGACTCAGTCAACATTCCATCCACCTCGCCCGATGGTCCGTCTGACTCAGATTCCAGACAGGATCAGGCGATGTTGTTCTTGGGCTCCTTCGTACCTGCACATCTTGATTCGTGCACTTCAAATGTTGAGAATAATTCTTCTAATGTAATTTTTTCTAAATCTTTCAAAATGTAAAAGGCATCTACTAGTGATGTCCATTTTGTATTTCTAGGAAAAGAGTTTAGTGCGTACTTGAGCGAATCTCGGTTACTTACCTTTTCTCCAAGATTCGAAATTCTGGTAATTATTTTTTAATTCTCGAGTACAGATGCACAACTATCTCGTCTTCCCCAAGTTGCAGGCTGATGAGCTGATTTTGAAGTAGATTCCGTCTAGCGAGCTTGGCTTCGAATGCTCCTTCGTGCAGCTCAAGGAACTTATCCAAAAGTTCCTTTGCGGAGTCATAGTTGCCGATTCGGTTGATTTCTTGTGATAGGAGAACGCTTAATAGATGGTACTCTGCTTTGCCGTTTGCCACGTAGTCGACCTGCTCATTTTTCATCCAGTGGTATTTCTCCTTACCTTTCGGTGCTGTAAAACCGAATTCCATAATTAACATTAAATCAAAATCAATTTAAAAAAATACCTGCATTCGCTTTTTCCAGCTAGCGAATTCCCCTTCGAATTTCGACGGGGATACTTGGTCCGACCATTATTTCGTTGCTTCGTTCGGTGGTTTTGTTGGAATGTATACTAAAAGCCTAGCTTTTTGTATAAACATTTATTTTGAAATAAGAATTACATTGGTCAAATGTCTGCATTTATGCTAAGTGTAGTTGTCCGTTTAATTTATATTATAGATAACATGGTGTAAGGAAACACACAGAAATTTATGTTATCAGTTCCTTATAAATTATAAACAGTTGCTCACAACCAAGATGGAATGAGACAAATCATTGGAGTGGTTGTAGTGTAATTAGGTATTAGTTTATCTTGACTAATAAATTACACTAGTACACTATGAGTGTATTGAGCAAGACCATTTGAGGTAGTTTCTTTTTATACTGACTGCATAAAAGAACAAAACCTCTGTTATTATGGAAGTGTATGCTCTTAATCGTGATATAATAACAAGCACATATATTTAGTATTTATTTCTTTAATTTATCAGTGGGTGAGATTTAGTTCGATAAATCAATAGGCCCGATAAGTTGGGAAATAATATTATTTATAGTGTGTGTTGTTAATTATAGAAGGAAACTGTGTCCTAGCGATCTAGGTTGATGATATCCCCAAGAGGAGCTCATAAGGATTGTCATGTAAACCCTGCAGGTGGACTTAGTCCAACATGACAATAAGGTTGAGTGATACTACTCTTGGAGCTAGACATTAATTATGTGAGTGACAGTAACTCATTTAATTAACGGACATTCGATATCTTAAACACATGGAGACTAACACACTCATGATAAAAAAGAGCCCAAAATATAATTTAGAATTGGTGCGGTAGTTCAATGATAGCTCTTTAGTAGTATGAGTTATTATTGATGAACTTGAGTTGGGTGTTCGGGGCGAACACGGAAAGCTCAAGTTCATCGGGAGACCATAACCAATTCCTCCTCTCGGTCCCTATTGTAGTGTCTTATATAAAGCCTTATATCCACCCAAAGCTTAGCCTCTTAGCTCATGCTAGGGGTCGACCCCTATCCTTGCTTGGAGCCCAAGCAAGGGGCCGACCAAGCCAAGCTTGGAGCTAAGGCTAGGGCTGGCCAAGCCTTGCTTGGTGCCTAAGCAAGGGGCCGACCAAGTGTGAAAGGGAAGAGAAATTTTATTAAAAATAAAATTTTGATAAAATATTTCCTTTTATGTTTTTATCCACATGATTTAAAAAGAGAGTTTTTAATTTTAAGATCTTTCCTTTTATAGATTTTCTACAAAGGATTAAAAGAGAGATTAGATATCTTTCCTTATTTGTAGATATATATAATGTTAAGAGAAAGATTTTAATTTTTAAGAAAACTTTCCTTTTTTATAACCATGATATAAAAGGAGTTTTATTTTTAAATCTTATCTTTTATAGATATCCATAAAAGGATTTAAAAGAGAGAGATTTTAATTTATAAAACATTCCTTTTATAGCTAACGACAAAAGGGATTTTTAAAAGAAAGATTTTAATTTTTGTTTAAAATCTTTCCTTGTTTGTTTAAACATGGTATGACCGGCCATAGAGAGGAATAAAAGGAAGTTTTTTTTTTGTTATAAAACTTTTCTTTTTTGGATTCACCAAGGATTATAAAAGAGATGGAGGGGGTGCCTTCATGAGACACACAACCTATTCTATAGTTTCTCTCTTCCATCCTTGGTGGCCGACCCTTCCTCTTCTCTTTCTCTTCTTCTTTGTGGCCGGCAACATCATCTCTTATGGAGCTCTTGGTGGCCGGTTGCTTGGAGGTGAAGAAGTAGAGAAAGGAGACATTGTTTTCTAGAATCCCTTGGAGCATTGTGGTGGTGGCCGAAACTTGGAAGCAAGGAAGGCTTTGGTGGATTTCTTCTTGGTAGATCGTCACCCACACGACGTCCAAGAGAAGGAGGGGAATACAATAGAAGATCAAGAGGTTTTTATTAACAAAGAAAGGTATAACTAGTTGTCTTGTTCCGCATCATACTAGTTTCTTTGTACGGATTTTGAATTACCAAACACAAGAGGCTAACGATTCTAGGCAAATCGAATTTATGTTTCAATTTTGTGTTTCTTTTGTTTTTCGATCTTGTGATTCGATTGTTCTTAATGGTTATACCTAGGGTTACTATAAGGAGATTAAATATTGAATTTCGTTGAAAGGCTTTATCTAGGAAGTGGTGGATGATCACATACCCAAAAAGGTTTAGTGTCTCGTCATGTTTAACCTGGAAGCCGATCTTTGAAATAAATATTTAATCAACTTTGAAACATGGGTGGATTTGGATCAATAATGTTAAGCATAGTTTGCGATCCAAGTCAAAACCTCTAAGAACATATAAGTTGAATTTGGAATCAATAAAGTTAAGTTTTGTTTGTGATTCCAAATTTAATTTCTAAAGAACACAATTCGTTATTAGGAAAGGTTTGGGACTTGTACAAAATTTTTGTACAGAGGAACCAGTACGATATTCCGAGTAGCAACCAACAGGTTAGTACTCTGAAGCACCTTGGCTCTGATACCACTTGTTGGATCCCGGTGGCCGGCTAGAAGAGGGGTTGAATAACCTACAAAAATAATAAAACAAAACTCTTCTCGACTTTTCTTAAACTAACACTTGCATAAATGCAAAAGAAGTAAATTAAAACAGAAAGGAAGAGGCACATAAGGATTTACTTGGTTACAACCGGGGAGGTTGTCAATCCAAGGAAGATGTCGCACTAGTATCTCCTTCAGGCGGAGAAGCCTCTTACAACAATGAAGCACAAAAAGAAAGAAGCTAACTAAAAATGAGGCACGCAAGTGTTGGATTACACAGTTTCTGAGCTGATATGAAACTTTTGGACCAAAACTGTATTTATAGCCTTGGTCGGGGTGTCCCGAAGGGTTCCAGGCACCTTGGGGGGATAAAATTTTATCCCCTACGCACGGATCGCGATTTGACCACGATCTGGATAAATTCCAACTCCGGACACCCAGACCACTAAGTCAACCAAGTTGACTTTCTGGTCCGGGCTCTCTGCTCCGGGTCTATCCGCCTCGGTCCAGGTTTTCTGCTCTAGGTCCACTTGCTTGGGTGATCTCTGCTATCCGGAATATGGCTCACCCAAACCTAACTTCCGATCTTCTCGAGCAGGCTTTCGCTCTGGCTTCTCGTCCCTCGAAATCGTCGTGTGCTTCCTTCTCATCTGCCAGCGTACTCATCCGCAGTCTTCGTCCCTCGGTAGCACCCGTGTCGACCTTCTCGATAGTTGCGTCTCTTGTTCCCTGAGCAGTCTTCCGCTTCGGCTTCTCGTCCCTTGGAACCACCGCACGCTTCCTTCTCGTCCGCCGGTGTACTCTTCCGCTCTCGCTAGTTACGTCTTCCGCTCGATTACCTATGCTCCTAAGCTCCTGCACACTTAGACACAATGTTAAAAACACACAGGACCTACCTTAACTTGTTGATCACACCAAAACAACCTTGGGGTTCCAACATAACTAATCGACAGTAGCTGCTACAACGTATAGCAGCTTATCGACGGTAGTTGCTACAAGTAGGGGTGATCGTGGATCGGGTTGGTTCGGTTATTGGGGTAAAAAACTATCCGGCCAAACTAAATCGGATAATGCAATATCAGGACCCTACATCCGACCCTATATCCGGCGGGATTTTTTTCGATTCGGTTTGGGTCGGTATGAGCGAATTGATCGGTTTGGCGGGTTGACTGTTCACCCCTAACGACATGGGATAAAATGATATCAAAGTTGAAAATAGTAACTAAGAGTGTATTCAGCAAGTTAAAAGAGCATGCACCACTAAGATTTAAATAAGGAATATTGGTGGTGGAATGAGACAGTGCATAAGAAAGTGAAGAAAAATGAACAACTCATAAAAAATTATATATTTGTAAGAACAAAGAAAACTTAAAAAATATACAATAGCCAAGAAAAAGATTAGAAAGAGAATAAAAAAGTAGTGAATGAAGCAAATAATAATTTTTTTGAACGATTATATCAAAAATTAGATAAAAAGGGGAAAAGAAATATTTATATAATATCTAAAATGAGAGAAAGAAGATAAGAGATTTTATTAAAATAAAATGTATTAAAGATGAATGCAATAATAGGGTATTATTAAAAGATGGAGAAATATAAGAGAGTGTAAGAGGTATTTTCATCAACTTTTTTATGAAGATTTATGTAATCAACTTAACTTAGGTAATTTAAATAGGTCAAATGAGTACAGAAATTAAATTTGTTATCGTAGAATTTAAACTTCAGAAGTAAAACAAGTTTTAAATGTGATGTACAATGAGAAAGTCATTGGACCAGATGACATTCCGATAGAGGTATAAAAGTGTCTAGATAAATAAGGTATTGAATAACTTATAAAATTATTTAACATGATATTAAAAATGAAAAAAAATATTTGATTAATGGAGGTTAAATACTCTAGTTCCCTTATATATAAGAACAAGAGAGACATACAAAATTGTGCAAACTATAGGAATATTAAATTAATGAGTCATACCATAAAACTTTAGGAAATAGTAACAAAAAAAAAAGAATAAAGGAGACCACGATGACTGAAAATCAATTTAGATTTATGATTGAAGGTCGATAATAAAATCTATACATCTTCTCAGATAACTAATTTAAAAATATCGGAAGCAAAAATAAAATCTGTACATGGTATGCATTGACTTAGAAAAAACTTATGATAAAGTCTCAAATGAAATTATAGAGAATTCTATAAAAGAGATGTGCTAATATAATATATATTAAACTAATTAAGGATATATACGAAGATATAACGACTAGAGTGAAAACTTCAAGTGGAGTAACTGAAGCATTTTCAATAAAGACAGGGTTACATAAAGGATCAACTCTAAGCCCTTATTTTTTTTACACTAATTAAGAAAGAACTCACTAAACACATTCAAGACACAATACCGTAGTGCATGTTGTTTACTGATAAAATTATTTTAATTCTAAAAGTGAAAGGTTTTAAGTTTAGTAGAATAAAGATAAAATATATGAAATTTATGTTTACAATATTACACATAATGAAGCAGTTGTTAAGATAAGGGATGACGAATTGTTTGAAACTGAAAGCTTTAAATATTTAGGATCATTTTTGAAAAATGATTGAGGGATTAAGAAAGATATCTTATATAGAATATAAGTAGAATAGTTGAAATGGAGGAGTCCGTTAGGTCTCTTATGTGATAGTAAAGTATCTCTAAAATTTAAAAGAAAGTTCTATAAAATAGCAGTTAGACCTGCTATGTTATATATAGTTAAATGTTGATCTATGACTCGAGTACATAAGCAGAAGATGAAAGTTGCAGAGATGAGAATGTTAAGGTAGATGCGTAGACATAAGAGGATGAACAGAATAATAAATGAAATCATTGGAGAGAAAGTTAAAGTTATAGTTATTGAGGAAAAACTCTGAGAGACGCATTTAAGATGGTGCGGACATGTACTTAGACGACCAATAAATACTCCAGTTAGGTGATTTGAAACTAAGATAAATACACACATTAAACAAGGAAGGGGGAGACCAAAAAAATTTGGTTAGCAACAACAAAATAAAATAAAATTTATTTAAATATAGATGATGATATAGTAGGGGATAGAGCCCAATGATATAAAAGGATTCATATAGAGACCTTACCTATTAGATAAACCTTGATTGTTATTGTTGTATTATAAATAAAGAAGGTATTTTTAAATTATTTTATTTTATATAAAATTAATATTTAAATAAACAAAATATTTAAAAAGGAAAAATTAATCTATTTTTATATTAATTTTCTTATAATCTTTTCCCCTTCTCTTTAATGCTTTAGCTCAATGTGTGGATTGAGGAAGGAAAGGATTCCATCATAGAAATATATTCTTCGGGAATTGAATGAAAAGACAAGAAAATCCAAGTAAACCAAAAGAAGAAGAGAAAGGAAAGATGAGGGGTGAGGTCGTGACTGAAACCTCGCGGCTAGGTGGGCCTTCCCATGACATTGTGTAGCGAGGCTGAGTCTGGTTTGCTTGCAAGACCTTACGGTGAGACTAAGCCTGTAGCTTCCTCGGTGGTGTCGAGCCTGTAGCTTAATTCATCCTTTGCTCTCGGTCGCACATGAAGAGATGTAGGCATGCTTCGCTGCCACCGTGTCCTCCTCCAGTTACGGTGGTGGAGGAGGATGCACACTTTCTAGAGAGGACAACGGTGTCGAGCTAAATGAGGAAGGAGTCATTGTTGTAGCGGAGGAGACATCCCCTCAACTAGAGGGTAGTGTCGGTGATGGAGGGGCAAAGGGCATAGAGTTAGGAGAGGCCTGATCGGATGCAGGTGGCACAATCAGAGACCGAGAGGTTACCACTGCACTGGAAAAGGTCGTAGGCCTCCAGAACATCGCCGGCGACAGCGAAGGTGAAGTTGGCATAGAGGAAAATTATCGTCGAAGGAAGAGAAGAGAAAGGGTGGAGAAATCTCTTCCCTTCCTTTACATGCTTGTTTATCTTGATAGAGGAAGGTGGATACATGCGATATAATTTTTGAAAATAAAAAAAGATATATGCGATATTTTTTTTTTACATAGTGTAATTTTGTGAGTTCAAAAATACATGTATCAATTTTTTTTTGGTATATGATGTAATTTTGTGAATGAAAAGAAGTATATATGTTATTTTTTTCCATCCGTTACTTTTTGTCTGATTTTGAGATGATTGTTTTTGATTCTAAAACTATTTCGTTAATGAATTATGTTTTTTTTAATCTGGAAATTTTAATAAAATAAATAATAAAAACCTTTTATTATGGAAATTTTCTTTTAATTTTACTATCCACTAGTCTAAGTAAACTGACCATGAGTTTCTCTATCGAATATGAAATGTTCAATATCTCTCGCATTGAGTCCTTTAATTATTTACTTGGTTATTTTTATAATACATCCTTTTGAAATTGTTAATCATGTCGGTGCGAAAGTTTAGCAACATGCATTTGGCAAACAATATATTTTTTCTAATGGATTTGAATATTTTTATAATTGATTCTTCATTTAACACTCTTGACCCTTTTAAAATACCAAAATTTTCTATTAATAAATTTTAATTCACATGAATATCTTTTATTTTTTTCATATACAATTTCATAGGTATAGCCAGGATCCAGGATTCAAAACTAATTAGTAGCCATCGACTATAATTAATAAAATAAATTAATTAATTTAAAAATATAAATAAAATAATAAAGTATGTAAACATTAATTTTTTAAAAATATGATAAAAAATATTCAATATTCATAACACTCAAAAACACGAAATAAAAAAAAATATAGATAACTGAGAATCTATGAAAAAAAAACTCTTCTTTCATTTTGATACGAACAATTATTTTAATAAATTTTATAATTAAAAATACTCATTTTATTGGCACAAATTAAACTTCTTTCACATAAATAAGTACAAGAGTAAATCATCATTCTCTCAAAGTAGGAAGTAAAATTTTAGGAGTTGAAAAATAATCCATTACATTTAAAATATCTAGATATTTCTCTTGCAATACTCTACAAAGCATATTTATTATACAAATTATCTTTTACATTAATTGTAATATGAATATGTAATCAAAAAACTTCATCGCAATCAACAACTACTAGTTTCATCAAAAAACTACTATCTGAAGGCGATGAGACGATACAATATCTTTGGTAGATGATGGTTCAACGAACAAGAAGCTTCCCAAGATCTAAAGAGAACTCCTCAACGATCCTGCTCATAGTGAGATGAGCTAACAAAGCATTAGTGACCTAAGTCCAGGGTGAAAATCCCTGGCTAGGTCCTTCGATACTCAAGTTAGTCTCCTCTCTTCGAAAGTGGAAGAAGAACAGAAACAGAAAATGTAGGGAAGTAGGGTTTCAGATGCAAGTACTTTTGTTTACGTACCTTGCCAGCCGAGAGGATTCCCCTTTTATACCAGCTTACATAATCTTCGCCATCGTGAGGAGGTCCTCGGTTTGTTAGAAAATGAGAGAAATACAACCTAGACTTCATGCAATAATTCTCCAAGAAATCTTTTTTCTACCCCAGATGTACCTTCCTTGTCGTTTATGAGTTACACCCCTGATGACATATACGAAGGAGTGTATCATTGTACTGATTAATGAAGAAACTTCGAGAGAATATTTCTCGACAAGTTTGTCATGCTATCATTAGGTTGTCGACTACTTGTCTGCTAAATATATCGCGACCAATCATTAAGCTGGTTGTGTATTAAGAACCCCTTCTGTTGAATATATCCTAGTCGGTCGTTAAGCCGATCGCATATTGAGCATACCTTCTATTAAGAATATATTCTGACCGATCGTTAAATCGGTCACACATTAAGAATACCTTCTGTTGAATATATTCTGGCCGGTCGTTAAGCCTATCGTATATTGAGCATACCTTCTATTAAGAATATATCCCGGTCGATCATATGCTAGAAGCTTTATAAGGCTGAGCACCTTTAAGCTGGATCGGATTTTGCCCGGTCGAGCGCACACAAGCACCCTTATGTTCTTCGGCCTTCGCTCAGCCGATCGTATGCTAGAAGCTGTGTAAGGATGAGCACCTTTAAGCTCGATTGGACTCTGTCTAGTCGAGCGCACACAAGCACCCTTATGTTTGCTCGACCTTTGTTCGTCCGATCGCATGCTAAAAGCTTTACAAAACTGAGTACCTTTAAACTCAATCAGGTAAGGCTGAGCACCTTTAAGCTAGATCGGGTTTTACCCAGTCGAGTGCACACAAGCACCCTTTTGTTCTTCGGTCTTCACTCAGTCAATCGTATGCTAGAAGCTTTATAGGCTGAACACCTTTAAGCTTAATCGGACTATGTCCGGTTGAACACACACAAGCACCCTTATGTTCGTTCTGTCTTCATTCGACCGATCGTATGCTAGAAGCTTTACAAAGCTGAGTACCTTTAAGCTCGATCTGGCTTTGCCCGGTCGAGCGCACACAGACACCCTTATGTTTGTTCAACCTTTGTTTAGCCGATCATATACTAGAAGTTTTACAAGGCTGAGTACTTTTAAGCTCGATCGGGCTATGCCCGGTCGAGCGCACATAGGCACCCCTATACTCGTTCGGCCTTCGCTCGGGCGATCATATGCTAGAAGCTTTACAAGGCTGAGTGCCTTTAAGCTCGATCGGGCTTTGCTTGATTGAGCGCACACAGGCACCCTTATGTTCGTTTGGCCTTCATTCGACCGATCGTATGCTAAAAGTTTTACAAGTCTGAGTACCTTTAAGCTCGATCGGGCTATGTCCGGTCGAGTGTACACTAGCACCCCTATACTTGTTCGACCTTCACTCGGCCGATCACATACTAAAAGCTTTACAAGGTTGAGTACCTTTAAGTTCAATCGGGCTTTGCCTGATCGAACACACACAGGCATCCTCATGTTCGTTTGGCGTTTGCTCGGTCAATCGTATACTAAAAGCTTCACAAGATTGAGTATCTTTAAGTTCGATCGGGTTTATAACTAGTTGGCCCTATCTGAGCATCCCGCTCGAGAAACGCTCAGGCATGCTCTCAGGACTTTAATGTAGGTCAATTGATCAGGACTAGTTAATAAATATTCACCCTACCCCAATCTTGATCACCACTTCATCTTAATTTTGATATCCTTGTCACTTCCTAAATCCGCTTGTCATAACCCGTATCAACATCAATATCTTATAATTTTTTTGTCATATACAATTTCATAGGCATAGTCAGGATCCAGGATTCAAAACTAACTAGTGGCCATCGACTATAATTAATAAATAAATTAATTAATTTTAAAATATAAATAAAATAATAAAGTATGTGAACATTAATTTTTTTTTAAAATATGATTGATTTTATCCGAATGAGGGAAGCTGGAAAGCCGGGGATGGAGTAACTACTGATGGGATGAATACCTCAATCCTACAAAAAAAAAATCAAACCAAGGAAGGAGTCCCTGACGTTGGCCCTCCAACGCTCAAGTTAGAATCAGGAAGAGAGAATGAGTAATCAAGAAATAGATAAATCTTGTCTTTCCTTATACCTGGCGTACCCTTTTATACTTTTCTTTGTGATTGTTCATCTGTCCTTATTTAATTATATTAATTGTCAGAGAAAGATTTCTTTGTCTTGACTTTTGTGCATTAATGATAGATGAAGTGTGCTTCTTTGTCTTGGCTTCTTTATATTTAATGACGGACGGAGTATTCTCTTTTGTTTTCTTGTCCCCTCCTGTGTAATGTCATTCCTTACATCGAACGGGCAGTCCGAGCGGCTTGTTTTCCTGCCGATCAAAACAATCGGCTACGGGTTTTTCCATTCGTCCGACTGACCCATGATGTTCATTCGTCTGATCGGCCGAGTGATCCGCTCGGCTACTCCTTTGCCGACCGGGATAACCAAGCAACCACCTTTGGTCGAGACTCTTTCCTTAAGCCCGACGTTGACCGCCTTGACTTTCTCGACATCTTGTCAACTGACCCGTGACAAGTGCGCTCTCCCTTATCGCCGCATCAATGATAAAAAATATTTAATATTTAATATATTCAAAAGCATGAAACAAAAAATATTGATGACTGAAAATCTAAAAATAAAATCTTCTTCCATTTTGGTATGAGGAATTATTTTAATAAGTTTCATAGTTGAAAATTCTCATTCTATTAGCACAAATTAAACTTCTTTCACATAAATAAGTTTAAGAACAAATCATTATTTTCTCAAAATATGAACTAAGTTTTAGTAGTTGAAAAATAGTTCGTATTTAAAATATCTAGATATTTCTCGTGCAATGCTCGACAAAGTATATTTATTATACCAATTATCTTTTGCATCAAGTATAATATGACTATGAAATAAAAAAACTTCATCGCAATCAACAAACTACTAGTTTCATCATGAATAGAGTTAGAAGACTCATCATCCTGTTGGTTGCTACTCGGAATATCGTACCGGTTCCTCTGTACAAAAATTTTGTACAAGTCCTGAAGCTTTCCTAACAACCTATTATGTTCTTTAGAAATTAAATTTGGAATCGCAAACAGAACTTAACATTATTGATTTCAAATTTAACTTATCTGTTCCTAGATATTTAGACTTGGATCGCAAACGATACTTAACATTATTTATCCAAATCCACCCATGTTACAAATTTGATTAAATATTTATTTTAGAGATCGGCTCCCAGGTCAAACATGGAGAGGCACTAGGCCTTCTTGGGTATGGGATCATCCACCACTATCTCGACAAAACCTTTCAAAGAAATTCAATATTTAATCGCCTTATAGTAACCCTAGGTTTGACCATTAAGAACAATCGAATCACAAGATCGAAAAACAAAAGAAACACAAATTCGGATCACAAATCTGAAACCTAGAATCACTAGCCTCTTGTGTTTGGTATTTCAAGATCTAAACAAAAGGATGAACTAGTTATGATGCGGAAACTAATAACTAGTTATACCTTATGTAGCTTATAGACCTCACGATCTTCTGTCGTATTCCTCTTCTTATCTCGGATGTCGTGTGGGCGACGATCTACCGAGACAAGAATCCACCCAAGCTTCCTTCTTCTCCTTGCAAGTTTCGGCCAATCAACAAACTCCTTGAGATGAAGAACTTCGGCCACCAACCAAGCTCCAAGGGATGTTAAGAAACAAAGTCTCCTATCTCTTCTTCTTCCTCTAGCAAAATCTGACCACCACCAAGCTCCTTGAGATGAAGATGCTGCCGGCCACACAAGGAAGAAGAATAGGAGAAGAGAAGGAAGAGAGGGCCGACCACCACCAAGGAAGAGAGGAGAGGAAATGATAGATCATATGTTGTGAGGTGAGACACCTCTACTCTCTTTTTTATATTCCTTGGCCTTGGCAAATAAGGAAAGTTTTATAAATAAAACTTCCTTATATTCCTTGACAATGTTTAAGAAGGAAAATTTAATTAAAAATTTTCTTATAAACCTTTTAATGGTCGGCCACCTCATTG
Organism: Zingiber officinale; assembly: GCF_018446385.1. Taxonomy (NCBI): domain Eukaryota; kingdom Viridiplantae; phylum Streptophyta; class Magnoliopsida; order Zingiberales; family Zingiberaceae; genus Zingiber; species Zingiber officinale. Next base: position 132,576,760 of record NC_055997.1, on the reverse strand, counting down.
TTTTCCAAACAAGAAAAGTTTTAAACAAAAATTAAAACTTCCTAATTTATTTCCGAAAATTTTTAAAATAAAATTTCTCTTTAAAAATTCCCTTCATGGTTGGTTATAAAAGGAAACTTTTATAAATTAAAATCTTTCTACATGTGGATGGTTACAAGGAAAGTTTTCTCAAAATTAAAATCTTCCTTTTCAATCTACAAATAAGGAAATATATCAAAATTTTCTTTTAATCTTTTGTAGAAAGCTATAAAAGGAAAGATTTATAATTTTTAAAACTCTCTTTTAAAACTATGAGGATGGTTACAAAAAATTAAAATCTTTCTTTTAACTACAAATAAGGAAAGATATCAAAATTTTCTCTTAATCCTTTGTAGAAAGCTATAAAAGGACAGATTTAAATTTTAAACTCTCTTTTAAAACTATGACTTTCACATAAGAAAAGATTTTAAAAATTAAAATCCTTTTATTGTGTTGTGGCTGGCCATCTAAGCTTGGGCTCCAAGCTAGGGCCGACCACCTACTTGACCCATCTAACCTTGGTTTGGCCGACCCTAGCTTGGGCTCCAAGCTAGGCTTGGTCGACCAACTTAAGGTGGGTAAGAAGGTGGATATGTGTGAGTATAATACTTTATAAATAAGAGGCTACGACAAGGACCGAGAGGAGGAATTAGTTTTGGTCTCCCGATGAGCTTGAGCTTCCCGTGTTCGCCCCGAACACTCAACTTGAGTTCATCAATAATAATTCATACCACTAAAGAGTTATTATTGAACTACCGCACCAATCTCATATTACTATATGGGTTCCTTCTTATTATGAGTGTATTAATCTCCCTGTGTTTAAGATATCGAATGTTCACTAATTAAATAAGTTACCGACAACTCACTTAATTAATATCTAGCTCCAAGAATAGTACCACTCAACCTTATCGTCATGTCGAACTAAGTCCACCTATAGGGTTTACATGACAATCCTTATGAGCTCCTCTTGGGGACATTATCAACCTAGATTAGTAGGACATAGTTTCATTCTATAATCAACAACACACCATATAAATAATGTCATTTCCCAACTTATCGGGCCTATTGATTTATCGAACTAAATCACACCCTTTGATAAATTAAAGAAATAAATATTAAGTATATGTGCTTGTTATTATATCATGATTAAGATCACACACTTCCATAATAACAAAGGTCTTGTTCTTTTATTCAGTCAGTATAAAAAGAATTTACCTTAAATGGTCCAACTTAATATACTCTGAGTGTACAAGTGTAATTTTATAGTCAAGATAAACTAATACCAAATTACACTACGACTATTCCAATGGTTTGTTCCTATCCATTTAGTCATGTGTAACTGTTTATAATTTATAAAGAACTGATAACATGATCTTCTGTGTGTGACACCACGCACCATGTTATCTACAATATAAATTAATTGAACAACTACATTTAGCATAAATGTAGACATTTGATCAATGTGATTCTTTATTTCAAAATAAATGTTTACAAAAAACTAGGCTTTTAGTATACACTCTAACACATCCACCATGTTTTCTAATATAGTAATCACAAAGCTATACATATCCATCATGCTACAAATTGAGTCAAAATTAGAACTCCAACGAGTCTTTCCAAGTTGTTATAAAATTTTAATTTAATTACATTCTTTATCGATATCACATTCACCAGTAGCTACCATATGCAACTTTAATTCTTTGTGCGGAATGTAATTCATCACAACGTTTAAGAGATGAGTCAATGAGATTTTAAATGAAATTCAATTTTGAAAAGAATAATCAAATGAATATATTATTTTAACAGCTGCAGTTAATGATAGTTGAAGTCGATAGATGAAATAATGTATATAATATGTACATAAATAATTAAAAAAAAAGTTTATAATCCATTACAAGCGTCACACATATTTGCTAGCACCATCATATTCTTATTCCTGTATATTGTGAATATGCAAGTCATAACAATTAAGAGCATGAGATAGTTTTTTCTTAAATGTTGTAGCAATTGTTAATGTTAGTGATACAGTGTATAATGGTAGAGTTCGATAAGGCTAGACAATCAAAAGTCAAGGAGACGTGACAATCAGAAGTCAAGAGGATATGACAGTCAGAAGTCAAGGAGACGTGACAATCAAAAGTCAAGGAGTCGTGACAGTCGGCAATCAAGAGGACATGTCAGTCTACAGTCAGGGAAAGAAGAAGTTGTTGGATGTATACTATAAGCCTAGCTTTTGTATGAACACCTATTTTTGAAATATTTTGAAATGAGAATCACTTTGGTCAAATATTTGTATTTTATATTTATATATATGTCAATGCAGTTGTCCATTTAATTTATATTATAGATAATATGGTGTGTGGTGCCATACAGAAGATCATGTTATCAGTTCCTTATAAATTATAAATAGTAGCTCACAACTAAGATGGATTAGGGCAAACCATTGGTACGGTTTTAGTGTAATTATATTAGTCTGTCTTGACTATAAAATTACACTAGTACACTATGTGTGTATTGAGCATGACCATTTGAGGTTGTTCGATTTATACTGACTACAAAAAAGAACAGAATCTCTGTTATTATGCATGTGCGTCTTCTTAATCCCGATATAATAACAAGCACGTATACTTAGTATTTATTTCTTTAACTTATCAATGGGTGAAATTTATTCGTTAAATCAATAAGCCCGATGAGTTGGCTAATAGTACTGTTTATATGGTGTATAGTTAATTATAAAAGGGGTTTGTGTCCTAATTATTTAGATTGATGATGTCTCCTTAAGGAGCTCATAAGGATTATTATGTAAACCCTGCAGGTGGACTTAGTCTGACATGATAATAAAGTTGAGTGGTACTACTCTTGGAATCAGATGTTAATTAATTGAGTTGTCAGTAACTCATTTAATTAACGGACATACGATATCTTAAACACGGGGAGATTAACACACTCATGAAAAGAATGAGCTCATATTGTAATATGAGATTGGTGCGGTAGTTCAATAATAACCCTTTAGTGGTATGGGTTATTATTGATGGACTTGAGTTGGGTGTTCGAGCCGAACACAAGAAGCCCAAGCCCATCAAGAGGCCTAAACCAATTCCTCCTCTAGGTCCCTATTGTAGCCTCTATATAAAGTCTCGCATCCACTCATCCATAACTTGGTTTGGTTTAACTTAACTTGGTTTGGTTTAATTTAGTTTGGTTTAACTTAACTTGGTTTAGTTTAACATAGTTTGGTTTAGATTTTTTCTAAATAAAATTCTGTTATTTTTTCTTTCTTTGTAACCGACAGCAAGCCTATAAAAAGGAGTTGGTTGTGGCCCCTAAAATCTAACTTTCTAATTTTTCACAATTTCCCTTCCTCCTTGTTGTCGGCGTCCCTCTTCCCTTGCTAGGGCCGGCCACATCTCCACCTAGGGCTGGTCACATCTCTTCCTTGTGGTTGGCACCCCTCCTCCTCCACAACAAGGGACGGTGCCCCCTTCCTCTTTGCTTAGGGTTGGCGCCCCCTTCCTCTTTGCTTAGGGCCGACACCCTTTCTCCCCTGGTGGGCGGTGGCTTGAAGAAAAGGAAGGAGAGGAAGAAGAAGAAAAGGAAGGAGAGGAAGAAGAAGATTAGAATGTGCCCCATCCTAGAGCCTCCTTTTGTAGCCGACAGTTTAGAAACCGAGAATGAAAAGAGGGTGGTGTTGTCTTGGTAGATCGTCACCCACACGACGTCCAAGAAGAGGAGAGGAATACGGTAGAAGATCAAGAGGTCTTTAGTTACGAAGAAAGGTACAACTAGTTCTTTAATTCCGTTGCGTAACTAGTTTTGTTTTCTTCGTATCGATTTTGAATACCAACACAAGAGGCCAGCAATCTTGTACTTCGATCAATGTGTGCTTTGATCCGTCAAGAACTTGCTTGATCGATCAAACACATGTCTAATCGAACATGTGGGTTGCTAGGAAAAGTTCTGTACTTGTATAATTTTTTTGTACAGGGAATTTAAACATAACGAAATTCCAGTGCCTTCAGAAGTATGACTGTCTGATGTCATTAGCCGCATGATTCTCGGTCGAGTGCTCACTGACTAGGATTCCAGATCTGAGACATGATGTGCAATTGGGGTAATACTTGACCCGCTCTGACTGGTCGGGTTTTTCTCAGCTCGGTCTACATATCTAGACTTGGTTCTCTCAGTAGACCAACTCCAGATCAGCTCTTGAGCAAACCAAAAGAGAAGATGAGGCTCTTGTTACAGCTCGTCCTTCTCATCAAGACTCGAGCCAGGTGTTATACCTGACAGATAATCCCGAGCTGCCCCTTGTCATATCCAGGCGAGACAGAAGGTGCTATGCGACAACAAGATCAGGAAATCGTAACCGTCTGTCAGAGAATAACTATTGTATGTCAGGAAATATTCCAATGGTTTGCGGTCATCTGCGAATGGAACCTTCTTCCAGTCTATGGGAGGGTGCCACGCGTCCTCCATCACTAGACAGGTCCTGACACCCGACATTCCCTGACATCGGTCAATCTCCAGAGGTACGCACAGTCATATAAAAAGGGAGGTCCTCTCCCTTGAGCAGGTACGTTCTCTCACACATTCGCACTTGTCTTCTACAGTTCTTTTTTCCTTCGTACATTGTTCTTTCGGGGAAAAAGTACCTGACTTGAGCGTCGGAGACTCTGTGCCGGAGATTTTTTTTCCTTAGTGTCTGGTCTCTAACGGTCCGTGCCCTTATCTGAGTATGTGCAGAACTTCAAGTATCAAAGTACCGCCAATTCAGTGACCGTTATTCATCAACGCCACATGAGAGAGCTCAATTATATGTGGACTTGTCATAAAGGCTCAAGCAACTTAGCAACCTATGAGCTACGCTGCCTTGGAAAGGATAGACATTTAAGACCGAAAGAAAGATCTTTAACTATGCAATAAATTTTATAACAGAACAAAAAAAGGTTTTGGATAGAAATTGAGGAGGGCAATGAATAGAGTTATTAGCATTTAGGATAAGTTCAGTGACTATTTAAGTTTCCAACTAGAATTGTCTGGATTAGGGCTGCACCAAATAAGAAACTGACTACTCAAACTTTATCTTATGACAGACAAAAATTTAGGAGTAAATTCAAATGCTACAGAACTGTTGAACTACCAAATCCCAACTAGTTAGTTCTTTTTTCTTTTAGGTAAACAACTAGTTAGTCCTTTGTATCAAGGAAACTTGTTACTGATAAATTATCTCATGAATTATTTTAAACTTGATATATATAAGAAATGATGGGTGACTAAATGAATTGATAACTAAACTAAACATATCCAATCATATACTCAAAATGTAAAATTGAAAAGGAAAAATCATAAACCAAGAGAATGCTTCCAATAACATACTCATCATCCAACCAAACTTGAGGTCAGAATTCATCACAGCATCATATATATAATAAAGCGCCACAGGAGGAAGCAAGTATATAATAATACGAATGACAAAAGTTTAGCCTACCTTCTTTTCAAAATACCCTAAAAAATTTTAAATTCATTAAAATACCCTTTACTATTGCTAAACTGCACATTCACATTATTACTTTATTTTTTTAAAAAATAACATGACACGTGATTATTTAAGTAAATAATTTAAAAGTATTAATAATTAGAAAATTAAATAATAAAAGTTTATTTTTTTAAATGGTATTTTGACAATTTTAAATTTTGAAAAAAAAAATTGAAGGTGAACTTCAGGGGATTTTTTTTTCTTCCAAATTTTATTTTGTGAATTGTTACTATATTTTAACAACAAGAACAAGAAAATGATCTTCATGGATTGTAGTACTATTGAAATTTCTATAATTTTAGTAAATTATAGTCACTTTATTAGTAGATACTTCGATAATGTCACAATAACTCCACGTATAATCATATTAAGTCGATATTATGATGCTTGATAAATTAAATAAGTATGAATTATAAATTAAGAAAGTTGTTAATGTGAATCATGAGTTAAAAGTAAAATATGGGGTAAAATTTATTTTTACTCTGCAATTAAAAGGAAAACAGAGAAATAATAAAATTTGAAATTCTAAAACGATGCGAGTCGATTGTACGGCCACCGCCGCTGAGCTGAGAGAAGAGCTTACCGTCATCGTCGTGGTGGTGATCCGGGTCGTCGTGGTGGTGGTCCGCGTCGTCGTTATAGGCTCCGTTGCCGGTGTACCAGAACCGAGCGTAGCACTTGCCAAGGTAGGCGTCGCCGGAGACGGCGTACCCGCAGGCGGCCCTGACTTGCCCTACCGCCGCTGCCACGCAGTCGTCGCACTCGCTCGCGCTCTGGTCGCCAACGCACTGCGCCACCGCCTGGACATACCCGGCGGCGCCGACCCTGTACCCGCCGGCTCCGCCGTTGCCTCCGCCACCGGTCAGGGCGGAAAGAGCTGCGTCTCGGATACCGATCTGGTCGGTTCCGTACCCGCCTCCCCCAGCGGCGCCGCACTTCTTGTAGAGGACGCTGGTGTCGGGCTCCCCGACGAAGGAATCGTTACCGTAGCGGAGGAAGCAGCCGTCGAGCTGGACGGCGGCGCCGGCAGCGAAGGGGCAGAGAGAGGAAATACTGGAGACAGCCGATCGGACGCAATCGGCGCAATTGGAGGGCTGGAGGTCGCCGCGGCACTGGAAGAGGCCGAAGGAAGGGAAGGAGGCGGAGGCGGCGGTGGATGTGAGGTTAGAGTAAGGAGTGGAGGAGGAGGCGGAGACGAGGGAGGAGAGGAGAGAGTCTACGTTGATCTGGGAGGGGGATCCGGGGGCGTAGCGGCTCTCGGAGCAACCGGCGTAGATGTAGGCATTGGCGGAGCCGTCGGCCGCCGTCGGAGATGCGATGGAGGCGGCTAAGAGGAGGAGGAGGAAGAAGAGGTTGTTCATTTCGAGCTCGTGACGTGTTTGTTGCAAAAGGTTAAACCGCCACCTTAGCGATCTCCTCAGTTGTTCATTTTGAGCTTATGACGTGTTTGTTGCAAAAGGTTGAACCGTCACTTTAGCAGTCTCTTGGATCCGGCCTCACAAATATGTAAAAGGGGTAAATCATGATTAAACTGGGCAGGAGGGGTGACTGAGGATCGAGTGGAAAGCTCGTGACGTGTTTGTTGCAAAAAAGATGGAATCGTCACCTTAGCGGTCCTCTGGGTCCGACCCCACAGATATATAGAGGGAGTAAATCATGATTAAGCTGGGTAGGAGGAGGTTGAGTGGAATTTAAAGCACAGTAAACCGAGATTTTACGTCCATGTATAACTGACGATCCTCGACCTCTGAATTTTCGTTGTAAGTGTCAGACAACCTTTCAGCTAATTCAGTCCGTGGGGCACTCGTGACGTGTTTGTGGAAATTGCTAATTCAGTCCGTGGGGCACTCGTGACGTGTTTGTGGAAATTCCAGAGAGAGAGAGAGAGAGAGAGAGAGAGGGGGGGACAAGTGTTGTTTTTTCGTTGAAGGGAGAAGAAGAAGTTGCTCCATGGTCAGTGTGTTTGTATCAGAGAACTTTTCACTTCTTTTTTCAAAATTACCCTCATGATTTTAGAATTACCAAAAGGCAATGCTTTTGTTGAAGGAAGAAGAAGCCGGTATACAGCAGAACATTTCACTTTGCCCCTACATTTTATCAAAATAATTCAGTCTACAAGGTGCAGATTTGTGGAGGCGATAAATATTTCACTTTGATAGCTCATTTGATCTCCTTTACAAATATAACTCGTAAATTATCAAAAATGCCTCACCAAAAATATAATATTTACAAATATTGATCTTAAGGGGCAAAAGAGAAAAAATGGTTACCGGTGAATATTCTCTGACAATTAGAAGAGAATGGAAGAGGTTAAGGAATATTGCAAAATTCTAGATATGTCCTTACAAGTATATGACTAAAATATTTCATATATATTGTATTACCATTTCAAAATTTGATTTTTTTTCAATACTCTGATTTATCATTTTAAAGTCTTGCATTGTACGTGCCACAAAATATCTCTTATATAACGTTATAAAAATGGAAAACATTTGAAATTATACTTTATTTTAAACTTTTTAATCCAAATGATTGAATCAATTTGACTGATAAATCAATTTATTAACGTGTGATTTAATGCCACAAAGTTACCATCTCAAAGAGTGTCACTATGATCAGTAATATCATGTTTGTATAATGGAAGTGGAGGTTAGTGAATTGTTAAGCAATTTTTTGTGTCAATATTTTGAAGGTCACGTAAAAACAAATTTAAAAATATCATTTATAATTTTCAAAATGCCTCTCGATATTTATTAGTTGCTTTAAAAGATTTTAAATTTTGATTAATGTCCATTAAGATATTTATTTTATTGTTAAAATAATTTTTCTTGATAAATAAATGAGTAATTTAGATGACAATTTTGAAAAGTAAAATAAATATTTCAGTTTTAGACAGAGAACATTTTCATGCAAAAGATGAAAAATTTAGGAGTATAGAGATTTTGAGAAAGCTAAACGTTAATATTATTATATAGAATAAAATTTTTAAAAGTTTTTAAAAGATAATTTATTAATAAATAAGTTAGGATGTGCCACCTGTTTATATATTTAGTTAGATCATTTTATCTGTGTTAATTACGTGTTGAACTAATTGTTCTATTAGTTATGTCGCAATCCAATTTTAAAATTTTAAATAATTATATATTTTTTAAATTAAAAAATATGCATGGGACAAGAATAGTAATTATTAGATAATGAAGAATTATAGATAAATTAATCACCTAATTATAGGTTAACAATGACCGCATTCAACTTGATGTCAATAATTATCTGTCATAACTAATTCATAATTTATCCATATTCATGGATTATTATAGATAATCGTAACCTTGTGCGATTAAACAATAGATAATTAACTAGCTAATTGTGGATAAACCAATGATCTCATTCAACATGAAGTCAACTAACCCAAGCAATCATGCATCAAAAGGATCCAAATGAATGCATGAACTCTCTCACAAACTAAATAAAATTGCTAATGTGATAGTTTTCTCTTTGTGAAGTGTTGCAATTATGAGGACAACATAATTTTATAAAAATCCACCAACTTGATGATAATTGAATAAATAATTAGAAAAAGGAAATGTTATATGTCATGCCTCAACCACTCCACGCATGTGTATACATTTACAAATACGACCTAAATTAGAGAAGAAATTAACAACTATAATGCAACAATGGCATGCCACATGTTTAGTAGGTTTAAAAAAAAAATCATGTGGTGACATGTCAGATTAGAAATTAGAATTATGTTCTCCATCTTTTGAATGCCCTTAAAGTGTAAGGCAGAAAATTAAGGAAGTGAGATAAATAAATAAGAAAAAAATATGATTCAGTTTTAACTTAATTCGAAGTTTTGGTGACTTTTATTTTAAGATTCAGATTTTGTAGATCTATCGACAGATAATTTATTAAATTTTCTTCCGAAATCACTAGAAGAATAATCGAATACAAGGAAGGTCGGAGAAGTGTAACACACTACAATTCTTTATTTGTGGAAAAGTAAGTATAGTAATTAACCTTTTACCAAACACTTGTTTGTAGTTGGTTGGCTCGAACTCGGTGTTTGGATAGTTTCTTGGTGACAATCGGATGTAGTAGAGTCACAGCAAGACAGCAGCAGCAAGCCGAAATAGTCGAAAACTCAATTGGATGCGTAGGAGCTCGTATGAAAATTGATATTGAAGCCTTGGGCGAAACATCCTTTTATTGAGCATGGAAGACACCTTTCATAGCCTTGAAAGAGGCTCCAATGTGAGAAATCTAATCCCGAACCATCCGCTCCTTATCTACGACGAGGTCTAAATTTTATCTTGCATAAGGCGTCTTAGGTACTATAGAAGGCGTATTCCATGAATAGTGCGAAAACGTCTTCCAATGCTTAAAGGCGTCTCAGGCACTATTCACCTGAGGTTTTTGTGTTCTTTTTGCCCTTCAAAAAGTATTAGTCCAATAACCTGCATGACAAGTGTTAGCACAGTAATAATAATAAGTAATAATTAGACTCTGTTTTCTTGAGAGCAGGATCTAGTCAAGATCTCAATTTAAATTTTCGAAATGGACCTAAATTAGACCGGCACCTACTGTCCCTTCGAACGGAGACGTGCCCTCACATAGTCAATCTCCTCTAGTGACTTACCTCTACTTACCAGGTGTAGAGATACCTTCCGGAATCAAACATCCAGATTTCAGGAATCAAACATCCAGACCTACCGAAATCGCACATCCGGTCTTCTCCAATCGGGAATCACACGTCCCAACCTACCGAAATTGTACATCCGATTTTCTCTAATCGAGAATCGCACAACTCGACCCTTGCCAGAATCTCACGTCTGGACTACTACTTGTCGGGAATCGGACATCCCAACTTGCCGGAATCACACATCCGATCTTCAACTAATTAGGAATCAAACATCCTGACTAGAGTTTAGTCAACCCTGTACACTCGATAACAAGATTAGACTATGACAACATCTAACTTAAATCACTTATCATTTATCAAAATCTAAATTAGACCGTTAATATCCTTCCTAGTAAACTCAACACAAGTCAACACATAATGCAAGTTACACAATTATTCAACCATATGCAAGGAAGAATAGGACTGCTAAAAAAGTGCATACTCCTTCCTCGCTTGTCAAACTTTCCAAGATTCTTCTCCATTGAGGCCACCCCTCAAATAGTCAACAGAAAACAAAATGAGACGTTGAACATGACATTATCAGGCAAAGAAAACGGAAACTTCAATCCATTCTCAAGAATATATTTGAATATTTTATTATTCTATTTTATTCTCTCTTTTTTAAAAAACATTTGCATAAAATGTTGGGATAAATCAATTGCTCCCCATAAAGAAAAGCTGATATCTTACGTGATTAGTCTCCCTAGCCATTGCCTTGGCATCTCTTTCAGCAAGTGGCAGTGGCACAAGCCACATATCATCCATTGTTTCATGTACTCCTGTTTCATAAAGGCTTTAGAAGGAGACACATCTACACAGCAAAAAGAAAGAGATAGGTTGAAGAAGTGTCTCACTCAACTTGGCTTCGCATTAGTTATTGCACTTTGTCTTCAGTTCCACGTAAGCCTTCAGCACAAGACACCACATCTCTGACTGTCAAACTTTCACTAATCCTTCTTCCTTTTTATGAGCTTGAATCCTGTCTGTGAAATATATATACAATTGTGAAGAACTCTTTTCTGCAATGATTTTAGAAGCGTTTGAGACCATTAGATGAACTTCAGGAATACAATCCAAAGAGACAGTGTAGACACCAGCATATCCATGGCTTATCAAGCAACTCTAACCTAATGGCACCGCATCCCGATTGAGCAACACACTTTCATATCGAAGCTAATTTCCTGTCAATTAAATTAGATCTCGAGCAAGACCTTTTAGAGGCTCTATGGTCCTCGGACCCCTCCATTACATTTAAACGCCAGCCGTGTCAGCCAAGTCAAGTTCGCTTGCATCTCGGACCAAACCAAAACCACAATCTTGGGTCCTCCTGCCAAGAACCAACCCTATTTCAGCCAAAACTGAGATAGATCAAGTAGCACAGACCACTGAATGAACTCAGATGACTTTTTACCAACATTATCGTCCAAGCCTAATTAATTGGCTTGGAAGGAGTAATTTTTTATCTGTTGGGTCCTAACCATGACAGATATAGTAAAAGAGAGCTATGACCTTAGAGAATATTAAGCAGGACTTTGGATGCCCAGTGAATGAAAAAGATTGACAATGAATGCCCTCCAACATCGATCAACTTCATTGTTTGATGTCGACCTGCAAGAAAAGCAACCACAACTTATTTAGGATTCCATATATATTTGTAAAATAATAAAATAAAAACTCACGGCAGAAATAGAGAAGGTTCTGCAAACTGTCATTCACGACTTCACAAGCCATAGCTTGCAACATCAGCATGTCTTTCTTTTTTTTTTTTCATCAATTGCATTTGTGATATGTCATTTTCGAGGAAGAACTGGATCAATTTTAGCAGTTTTTTTCAAGCAACAGAAAAATGAAAGAAGAAAGTTACAAATGGATTCTCGATCTGAACAATCGCAATCATTATTTCTGAATTCAATAAACATACAGATATCAGGCTATAACTTGAAATTGGCCACTGAAGGTCTCAGTGAACTATGACATGGTGAAGTCTATACATTGAGGTGATTTATTTGCTGATATAGTTACAACAATCCGTCTAAAACTTGAAATGGTCAACCAATCTTCTACTGAGCAGTTGTTTACTGAAGAAGGCCCCCATGAATTCTTCATAGGTGAAGTTTCTATAGTGAGGAGGCTTATCGGCCGACACTAGTTCAGGTAAAGGTCCATAAAATTTTGAGTCCCCACGATCTCCTGGGTTGAAGAAGGTTGCAACCGAGACCCTGGGTTTTTGATTTGAATTAGCTAACACCCTGTGCTCCACACTCTTGTATTCATTATTGGACATGATCTGTGCCCAAAAAAAAAACACAAAAATATATAAGAAACTTGGGTAATTAAGGTTAAAATTGCAAGGACAAAGGTTCTGGAAGAAAAGGAGGAATGCACATAATGTATTTTGGTTGAACATGCAAATTAGAGGCAGAAATAGATTCTAAGATATCTAGACGTCTATTTCAAAATGATGTGAAAATGAAGCTACTTAAGAGTAGACAATCTGCATTCAAATCCTGAAAATAATGGGAAGAAAAGACATCATCATTGTCAATCATTAAACTGCGTTTCTACCAACTATTTGGGGTTGAATATGAAAAGACTATTTGACTAATAATATTCAAATTTGAGAGAAAGCGCCTATCATAAAGAAGTTGTCACTGAATTTGGAATAACAGTTAGCATCGAACTGTGATTCCATATACAAAAGGAATAGTAATTCCTTAATATAGGAAAACAATTCCATATTTATTTCATTCTTTAATAATATATATTCTCACGCAACTCTCCAAACAAATACATATTGTGAATTTGAGTCAAATGGCCCTGTTTGACCTGTTGAGTTGGGCGAATCCCATCAAGTAGGTCAAGTTAGGCACACTGAACTGGCCGCCGAGCTAGATAGGCCAAGCAGGTTGAGTAGGCTAAGTGAGCAGACAGGACATGAAGTCAAACAAACTTATTATGCTGGATGATGGTTTGATTGGGTTACACGTTCGAATGAGTTGAGTGACTAGATCTTACCAAACTGACCCAGTGGAGGATTGATTAGATCCACCAAAAGCAAGCAAGTAGACAGAAGAGCTGGTATCAAGTGGGGGTGGGTCAAGCGAATTAAGCAGGTTAATCAGGCCACAAGGCTAGTTGAACGAGATGGACAGTGCATAGAAAGATGGAAGTCCATTAGTTTCCGACATCATTATATCATGCTCATTCTACAATATGAGGAACTGAACACCAAAGATTGAAAAAACTGTATTCGCACCAAGAGTGGAACAGAAAATTCAGTTTCAGCCCTCTAATCTCAATGCATAGATGGAAGCGAATGATACATAAATCAGGAAGAAGCAAAATAAAAATACCCTAGAAAAATTAAGACTAGTTATTTTAGTCCTTCACTTATTAGGAAAACAAAATGAACAGCCAACTCAGCAAATTTAAACAAATACATATCTATGAGGCCTCTCAATTCAACTGATATGTGCTAAATTGCAGTTAATCTTGTATTTGTTGCAGAGTCATCGTTTGCCCATATGATTCCTAGTGCCAAGGACTGAGTTGTTTTGATAATAATGTAGCTGCCTAATTCAGGTCTTTCTTTGCATAGACAACTATAGAGTGGGCCTCTTTTTTCCTTGAGAAAGTCTTATTTCGGAGAACACTTAGTTATGCAAAGATCAGATAACCTGGGCTTGATCAGCATTGTAATGAAATTCTTTATCTTCACGAAACGCACCAGTTCTTAATCCAATTTTCCAGGGAAAAAAAAATATAAGCATGTAGGTTTGCCCTTTCACAGTGGGTTACAGCAGACTGGAAGTAGATAAAGAGTACAACAACAACAACAACAACAACCAAGTCTTTTCCCACTATGTAGAGTCGGCTGTATGGATCCTTTTACGTCATTGAGCTCTATCTCTTATTATATCATCATTTATATTTAAATAAATTTTATCTTGTTTTATTGCTGCTAACCAAGTCTTTTTGGATCTTCCTCTTCCTCGTTTGATATGCATGTTTATCATAATTTCACATCGCCTAACTGGAGCATTTATTGGTCGTCTAAGTACATGCCCGTACCATCTTAAACGTGTCTCTCGGAGTTTTTTCTCAATAGACGCAATTCTGACTTTCTCTCTAATGTTCTCATTTCTTATTTTGTCCATCCTCGTATGTCCACACATCCACCTTAACATCCTCATCCCTGCAACTCTCATCTTTTGCTCATGTGCTCAAGTCATAACCCAACATTCAGCTCCATATAACATAGCAGGTCTAACTGTGGTTTTATAGAACTTATCTTTAAGTTTAAAAGGTACTTTACGGTTACATAAAACACTCGACACTCCCCTCCATTTCACCTATCCTGCTTGTATTATATGTAAGACATCTCTGTCAATCCCTCCATCGTTTTATAAAAATAATCCTAAATATTTAAATCTCTTGGTTCCGGGCAACTCGTCCTCTCCTATCTAAACATTTGTTTCATTACTTCTAATATTGCTAAGCTTAAATTCCATATATTATGTCTTTAATCTACTAAACTTAAAATCTTTCCCTTCTAGTGTTTCCCTCCAAGATTCTAGTTTAGCATTTACTCCTTCACATGTTGCATCTACCAAAATAATATCATCCACAAACAACATGCACCACGGTACTGTGTCTTGAATGTGCGCAATGAGTTCGTCTATAATTAGTGTAAAAAGATAGGGACTTAGAGCTGATCCTTGATATAACCCTATCTTTATTGGAAATGCTTCAGTTACTCTGCCTGAAGTCTTTACTCTGGTCGTTACATCCTCATACATATCCTTAATTAGTTCAATATATGTTACGCTAACACCTCTCTTTTCTAAAATTCTCCATATAATTTCTCTTGGGACTCTATCATAAACTTTTTCTAAGTCAATGAATACCATGTGCAAATCTTGTTTTTGCTCCCGATAATTTTCAATTAATTGTCTAAGAAGATGTATAGCTTCTATTGTCGACCTTCCAGGCATGAACCCAAATTGATTTTTTGTCACTGTGGTCTCCTTCCTTAATCTTTTTTCTATTACTTTTTCTCAAAGTTCATAGTATGACTCATTAGTTTAATACCCCTATAGTTTGCACAATTTTGTACATCTCCCTTCTTATATAAGGGAAATAGAGTACTTATCCTCCATTGATCAGACATTTTTTTCGTTTTCAATATCATGTTAAATAATTTTGTAAGTCATTCAATACCTTATTTCCCTAAGCACTTCCATACCTCTATCGGAATATCATCTGGTCCAACGACTTTTCCATTGTGCATCTCATTTAAAGTTTGTTTTACTTCTGAAGTTTGAATTCTACGATAAAAATTAAAATTTCTATGCTCATTTGACATACTTAAATTACCTAAGTTAAGTTGGTCACCTAAACCTTCATTAAAAAGTTGATGAAAATACCTCTTCCACCGCTCTTTTATTTTTCCATCGTTTACTAATACCCTATTACATTTATCTTTAATACATTTTATTTGGCTAAGATCTCTTGTTTTCCTTTCTCTCACTTTGGTTATTCTATAAATGTCTCTTTCCCCTTCTTTTGTATCCAATTTTTGATATAATCGTTCAAAAGTTTCATTTTTTGCTTCACTCACTACTTTCTTGGCTATTGTATATTTTTTTAAGTTTTCCTCATTCTTACAAATATATACTTTCTTATAAGCTATTCGTTTTTCCTTCACTTTCTCTTGTACTTTCTCATTCCATCACCAAGATTCTTTACTTAGTGGTGCATGCCCCTTTGACTCACCAAGTACACTCTTAGCTACTACTTTCAACTTTGATATCATCTTATCCCGTGTTGTATTAGAGTCATCGTATATTTCACTTAATGCTTGTACTTCTACCTTCTCCTTAAATATATTTTACTTTCCATCCTTTAACTTCCACCACTTAATTCTAGGAATCGTATATATTTTTTTTCTATTAATACTATGTTTGAGGCATATATCCAACACTACTAACCTAGAGTAAGTCTCTAAATATAAAACTCTCAGTAATTGCAGATTCTCATGCTCCCAAAGCAAGCAATAATTTCATGGATAGTTTGTCAAAATCGACATTGGTTGTTTGGGTCTCCCTAATTTTGCTTTATCAATCGTCCCAATTAACTTGTCTAAAGTGTATTTAAGCAAGTATGTCTTATCTTTCAACAATCAAAGAAGTTCATAAAAATGCTCATTTTATCCAAACAGACATCAAGATCTCTATTTGATCGGCAATTTCTTGAAGTTAGAATCTATGTCTGCATGCGCCTTACTGCTGATAAGAGGACTGCTTACCTGCAGGAGATCACCGACGTTGATGACGAGCGCCCCCGGAACCGGCTGCACATCCACCCACACGGACTCCCCTCCCTCCAAATCCCGCTTTACCTGCAGCCCACCGATGTCGTCCTGCAACAGCACGGTGAGAACACCTGGGTCTGTGTGCTCCGCGATTCCCGTCGTCATCTCTGGCTCCGGGCACGGCGGGTAGTAGTGGCACACCATAACTCTCCCCTCGAGGCAGGTTGCCTCCTCTAGCGATCCCGCATCAACCCCCAATCCCTCCGCCAAAAGCCCCATCAACACCCGCCCCACCGTCACCACGTGCTCGTCCCACTCTAGCAGCTCCGCCCGGCACACCGGCGGGATCCGCTCCGGGTCGGGCCGGGTCGGCCCCATGACCATCTGGAGGGTATCTCGCCAGCTGGCGGCGGTGGATCGGTAAAGATCTACGTTTGAGGAGTAGTTGACGCCAGTTTTCGTGGAGCGGGAGTAGAAGGCGGAGCGGACGGAAGGAGGTAGCTCGTGGAAGGATCGGACGGCGGAGAGGGTGCGACTAAGGAGGGAGAGGGGGATTCCATGATTGACGACCTGGAAGAAGCCAAAATCGCGGGAGGCCGCGGTGGCGAGGGCGACGGCGGAGGATCGGGGGACGGAGAGATCGATGATGGGGACGGAGAGGATAGGGGAGGACAAGGGGGAGTGGCGGAGGCGGGGGATGGGGTGGCGGAAGATGGCGGGCAGGGCTGTAACCCCATATTCAACGAGGCCGCGGACGCCGGTCTTGGCCTCGTCGAACTCCTTGAGCGCCGCAGCGCGGTCGAAGCTTTCGGGGCTCGCCATTACGATTACGGCAACGGCAAAAAGTGAAACCTTTATTTATAGTTAAGAAATAATTTAATTTTTTATATAAAATATCTTAATTTTAATATTAAAAATCAAATTACTTATTTATTTATTATGAAATATTTTAATATAATTTTTTTAAAAAATCTTAAAAATATTAAAGTGGTTAATTTATTTTATTTGATTTAAAATAGTTAATTTATCATATTTATTATAAATAAAGAAAAAGTCATCTTCTAGAAGTGGGAATTATAAATTATAAATTGATTTTCTTATATTTTACAATAGGGATATAAAAATTTATAAAGCTTATAATATCATCTCTGAAAAAAAAATTAACTATCCAATATAAATTAGTAGTGTTGGATATATAACTTAATTATAATATCAATATAATATATATATAGAGAGAGAGATTTGATATTGTACGCGATGTGCACAGTGCGCAACTGTGCACGTCGCGCACAATATCAAGTTTCTTTTTTTTTTTAATTATTTTTTTTAATATTTTGAATTTAAAAAATTTAATATTTTCTTATATAAATTTCTAATACATTAATATATCCCCTCGACATATTACAATATTCAATAAATACTTAAATTAATTTTATTTTAATTTTTTTTTAAAACCAAATACTATAACTTAATTGGGAAGCCTAAACCCTAGAGGTAAAATCTAAAAAACAAAATAGTTTTGATACTATAACCCAAAGTCTGAACCCTAGAGGTAAAATCTAAAAAAAATAGTTTTGATACTATAACCCAAAGCCTGAACCCTAAATAGCTTTGATATTATAACCCAAAGCCTGAACCCTAGAGATAAAATCAAAAAAAAAAAAAATAGCTTCGATACTATAACCCAAAGCTTGAACCCTAAAAATTAAAATTTTAAAATATATTATTTAAAAATTTAAAAAAAAATTAAAAAGAAAAAAAGCGCTGAAATCCTGCGTGACGCGCAGGATAACAGCGCTATATATATATATATATATATATATATATATATATATATATATATATATATTCTATTCATACTATACTTAAGTTGTATATCCAACATTACTAGAATTAAGTGATAAAGTTAAAGAATAAAAAATAAAATATATTTAAGAATAAGATAGAAAGAGTACTAATATTAGATGAAATATACGGTGACTCTAGTACGACATATAAGAGTGAACATAAATAGGGTTGGTTTAGTTATTGTGGTAAAAAACTATCTGACCCTATTAGATCAGATCATGTAATATTAGGACGCTACATTTGGCCCTATATTCAGCGGTTCTTATGTATCAGATATCCAACGGATTATCAGCTATTTTGATATTCAACCCTATATCCAATGAAATATAAAATATAAATATAAATACAACAAAAAAATAAAATATTTTAAAATGATAATAGACATTACTCATTATACGTTGTAGTAACTAATCGGCAGTAGCTGCTACAATGTGTAACAGTTTATCGACGGTAGCTGCTACAAGTAGGGGTGATCGTGGATCGGGTTGGTTCAGTTATTTGGGTAAAAAATTATTCAGTCCTATTAGATCGGATAATGCAATATCAGGACCCTACATCCGACCCTATATCCGGCGAGGTTTTTTTCAGTTCAATTTGGGTCGGTATGAGCGGGTTGATAGGTTTGGCGAGTTGACTGTTCACCCCTAACGACATGAGATAAAATGATATTAAAGTTAAAAATAGTAACTAAGAGTGTATTCAGTAAGTTAAAAGAGCAT
This sequence comes from Zingiber officinale, assembly GCF_018446385.1. NCBI lineage: Eukaryota > Viridiplantae > Streptophyta > Magnoliopsida > Zingiberales > Zingiberaceae > Zingiber > Zingiber officinale. The sequence continues at coordinate 132,557,645 of NC_055997.1, read as the reverse complement.
GCACCAGTAGGATTCGAATAAGGAATATTGGTGGTGGAATGAGACAGCGCATGAGCAAGTGAAGAAAAATGAATAACTTATAAAAATTATATATTTGTAAGAACAAAGAAAACTTAAAAATATACAATAGCCAAGAAAAAGATTAGAAAGAGAATAAAAAAATAGTGAATGAATCAAATAATAAAACTTTTGAACGATTATTATATCAAAAAAAATTAGAGAAAAAAGGGAAAGAAACATTTTATATAATATCTAAAATGAGAGAAAGAAGATAAAAGATTTTATCCAAATAAAATATATTAAAGATGAATGTAATAATAGGGTACTATTAAAAGATGAAGAAATACAAGAGCGTGGAAAAGGTATTTTCATCAACTTTTTTATGAAGATTTATGTGATCAATTTAACTTAGGTAATTTAAGTAGGTTAAATGAGTACAGAAATTAAATTTGTTATCGTAGAATTCAAATTTCAGAAGTAAAACAAGTTTTAAATGTGATGTACAATGGAAAAGTCATTGGAACAAATGATATTCTCATAAAGGTATGGAAGTGTCTAGAGAAATAAGGTATTGAATAACTTATAAAATTATTTAACATGATATTAAAAATGAAAAAAAATATTTGATCAATGGAGGTTAAATATTCTAGTTCCCTTATATATAAGAACAAGAGAGACATATAAAATTATGCAAACTATAGGGGTATTAAATTAATGTGTCATACCATAAAACTTTGAAATAGTAACAAAATAAAAAATTAAAGGAGATCACGATGACCGAAAATCAATTTAGATTTATGATTGACAATGAAATCTATACATCTTCTCAAATAACTAATTAAAAAATATCGGAAGCAAAAACAAGATTTATACATGGTATGCATTGATTTAGAAAAAACTTATGATATAGTCACAAAGAAATTATAGAGAACTCTAGAAAAAAGATGTGCTAATGTAATATATATTAAACTAATTAAGGATATATATATGAAGATATAACGACTAAAGTAAAAAACTTCATGTGGAATAACTGAACTATTTCCAATAAAGACAGGATTATATAAAAGATCAACTCTAAGTCCTTATTTTTTTACAGTAATTATGGAATAACTCACTAAACACATTCAAAACACAATATCGTAGTACATGTTATTTATCGATGATATTATTTTAATTCTAAAAGTGAAAGGTTTTAAGTTTAGTAGAATAAAGATAGAATATATGAAATTTAAGTTTAGCAATATTACACATAATGAGGTAGTTATTAAGATAAGAGATAATGAATTGTTTAAAACTGAGAGCTTTAAATATTTAGGTTCATTTTTGAAAAATGATTGTGGGATTAAGAAAGACGTCTTACATAAAATACAAGTAGGATGGTTAAAATGGAGAAGTGCGTTAGGTATTTTATGTGATAGCAAAGTACCTCTAAATTTAAAGGAAAGTTCTATAAAATAACAGTTAGACCTGCTATGTTATATAGAGTTAAATGTTGATTTATGACTCGAGCACATAAGCAGAAGATGAGAGTTGCAGAGATGAGAATGTTAAAGTAGATGCGTAGACATACGAGGATGAACAGAATAATAAATGAAATCATTGGAGGAAAAGTTGGAGTTGTAGTTATTGAGGAAAAACTTTGAGAGACGCGTTTAAAATGGTGCGGACATGTACTTAAACGACCAATAAATACTCTAGTTAGACAATTTGAAAATATGATAAATACACACATCAAACGAGGAAGGGGAAGACCAAAAAAACTTGATTAACAATAACAAAATAAAATAAAATTTATTTAAATATAAATGATGATATAGTAGGAGATAGAGCCCAATGATATAAAAGGATTTATATAGAGGACCTTACCTAATGAGATAAAGTTTAGTTGTTATTGTTGTATTATAAATAAAGAAGGTATTTTAAAGTTATTTTATTCTATATAAAATTAATATTTAAATAAACAAAATAATTAAAAAGGAAAATTTAATATATTTTTATATTAATTTTCTTATAATCTTTTCCCCTTCTCTTTAATGCTTTAGCTCAAGGTGTGGATTGAGGAAGGAAAGGATTCTACCATAGAAATATATCCTTCAGGAATTGAATGAAAAGACAAGAAAATCTAAGTAAATAAGAAGAAGAAGAATAAGAGAAAGGAAAGACGAGCGGTGAGGTCATGACTAAAATCTCGCGGCTAGGCAGCCCCTCCCATGACATTGTATAGTGAGGTTGAGTCTGGTCCGCTTGCAAGACCTTGCGGTGAGACTAAGCCTGTAGCTTCCTCAGTGGTGCCGAGCCTATAGCTTCGTCCTTCGCTCTCGGTCACACATGGAGAGATGTAGCATGTGTCGCTCTTGGTCGTCCTAGACGGCGGCGAAAGTGAAGTTGGCATAGAGGAAAATTATAGTCGAAGTGAGAGAAAAGAAAGGGTGGAGAAATCTCTTCCCTTTCCTTGCATGCTTGTTTATCTTGATAGAGAAAGATGGATACATGCGATATAATTTTTGTAAATAAAAAAAGGTACATGTGTCATTTTTTTTACATAGTATAATTTTGTGATTTCAAAAGTATATCATTTTCTTTGGGTATATGATATAAGTTTGTGAATAAAAAGAAGTACATACGTCATTTTTTTCCATATGTTATTTTTTGTCTGATTTTGAAGTGATCAATTTTAATTTCAAAATCATCCGTTGATAAATTAAGTTTATTTCCCATCTAAAATTTTTAATAAAATAAATAATAAAAACTTTTTATTATGGAAATTTTCTTTTAATTTTACTTTCCACTCGTCTAAGTAAACTGACCATGAGTTTCTCTATCGAATAATATCTCTCGCATTGAGTCCTTTAATTATTTACTTGGTTATTTTTATAATACATCCTTTTGAAATTGTTAATCATGTCGGTAGGTAAGTTTAGCAACATGCATTTGGCAAACAATATATTTTTTCTAATGGATTTGAATAATACTTTTACAATTGATTCTTCATTTAACTCTCTTGACCCTTTTAAAATGCCAAAATTTTCTTTTAATAATTTTTAATTCACACCAATATCTTATAATCTTTTTTTGTCATATACAATTTCATAGGTATAGCCAGGATCCAGCATTCAAAACTAATTAGTAGCCGTCGACTATACTTAATAAAATAAATTAATTAATTTAAAAATATAAATAAAATAATAAAGTATGTGAACATTAATTTTTTAAAAATATGATAAAAAATATTCAATATCCAATACATTCAAAAGCATGAAAAAAAATTATAGATGACTGAAAATGTATAAAAAAAACTCTTCTTCCATTTTAATATAAAAAATTATTTTAACAAGTTTTATAATTAAAAATACGTATTTTATTGGCACAAATTAAACTTCTTTTACATAAATAAGTATAAGAATAAATCATTATTCTCTCAAAATATGAAATAAAGTTTTAGTAGTTAAAAAATAATCCATTACGTTTAAAATATCTAGATATTTCTCTTGCAATGCTCGACAAAGCATATTTATTATGCCGATTTTCTTTTGCATCAATTGTAATATGAATATGAAATCAAAAAACTTCATTGCAAACAACAACTACTAGTTTCATCAACAAACTACTGTCTGAAAGTGATGAGATGTCACATTGTCTCCGGAAGCTCTGTCAACGTGCTGTTCAGAAATGTATTTGAGGCATGCAAATCGATGCTAGTGAGCTCTAGCCAGTGACCATTTCATTATACGGCTTCACCGACAATGAAGTAAGACCCCTGGTCAAATTAAGCTAGTCATCTCTCTGGGTAGCAAGCCCCTATTGAAGACGTGAAGAAGCACTTTCATTGTGGTGGATTCACCATCCTCCTACAACGTCATCCTGGGAAGGTCGGCATTACACGAATTTCGGGCGGTAGTCTCCACCTTTCATCAGAAGATTCAATTCCTTGTGGGAGATCAGGTCGGGAAAGTCAGAGGAGAGCATCCAGTCTCTCACAGATATTACATCAACACGGTGAGAGTGGAGGCCCGTAAGACTCAAAGAACTCAGGATGGCAGAATCCACATCATCCAAGAGGAGCCTCTACTCATAGTAGAGGAACTCATCCCTTGGGATGAGGTCCAGTTCTATCCCGAGCGTCTGGAAAACCTCACCCGCATATCTAGTGACATGCCAATCGAGATCAAGATAGATCTGGTCAAATGCTTAACACACAATAGGAGCATCTTCGCTTGGTCCCCCGAAGAGCTACCCAGCGTCAAGCTCGAGGTAGCTGAACACAAACTACATCTTTTGACCGATTCCCAGCCGGTCAAGCAGAAAAAGCAAAACTTCTCAACTGAGCAAAATAAGATCATCCGAGCTGAGTGGATCACCTCTTAAAGGCAGGACACATTAGAGAAGTAGAGTTTCCGCCTTGGCTCTCTAATATGGTCCTGGTGTCCAAACCCAACAACAAGTGGAGAGTCTGCATCGACTTCCGAGACCTCAATCGTGCTAGCCCTAAGGACTATTACCCGCTGCCCAGGATTGATGAGATGGTAGACTCAATCTCAGGTTGCGAAAGGATCTGCATGCTCGATGCTTACCAGGGATACCATCAAATCCCTCTGGTGCTGGAAGATCAGGAGAAGGTCAGCTTCATAATGGCAGATGGTACTTTCTGTTACACTGTCATGCCTTTTGGATTATGAAATGCAGGAGCTACCTACCAGAGAATGATGGATAAGATATTCCGAGAGCAGATAGGACGAAATGTGGAGGTCTATGTAGACGACATCCTCATCAAATCCACCTTGGCTATAAATTTGATTTCGGACATAGAGGAGACTTACGGTACGCTACGACAATATGAACTAAAATTAAATCCATTGAAGTGTCTGTTTGGAGCTGGGGGGGGGGGGGGGATTCCTGGGACACCTCGTTACCGAGTGGGGAATTGAGGCTAACCCTGAGAATTTTCAAGCACTTCGAGACATGAAAGCGCCTCAGAATTTGAAAGAAGCATAGAAGTTGGTGGGCAGAATAACTGCGCTATCTAGATTTATATCTTGCTCTGCAGATCGAGCACTGCCTTTCTTCAAGGTGCTTAGGAGAGTGACCAAGTTTCAATGGGATGAAGAATGCAACCAAGCCTTTGAAGAGTTAAAAAAGCACTTGGAGGTCTTGCCCTCACTATTTAAACCTATTGTGGGGGAGCCGCTCTGGGTCTATCTGTCAGCTATCCTAGGAGTCGTGGGGGTTGTTGGTTAGTCCTAGGAAAATATACCGGTTCCACTGTACAAAAAATTTTTGTACAAGTGTCGAACCTTTCCTTAAATAACCTATTGTGCTCTTTAAAAGTTAAATTAGGAATCGCAAACGGAACTTAACATCATTGATTCCAAATTTAACTTATCTATTCTTAATGGTTTATATTTGAATCGCAAGCGGAACTTAACACTATTGATTCAAATCCACCTATGTTATTAATTCCATTAAATATTAATTTCCAAAATTAGCTTCCAAGACTGTATAGCGAGACACATGGTCTTCTTGGATATAGGAGTAACCACCACCACCTAGACAACGCCTTTTTAAGGAAAACTAATATTTAATTTCCTTAAATAACTCTAGGTTAACTAAAAAGAACAATCGAATCACAAATTCGAAAAAGAAGAAAACACAAACTCGAAAAATTAATTCGAAAAACTAGATCTAATGCCTCTTGTGTTTGGAATTCTTACAAAAAAAAAATAACTAGTATGATGCGGAAAACTGTTGGTGCGGGAAGCATCAGACGATCGAACCCAAATTTTGATAATGGCAAAGGGTTCAAAGTTAAGTAGTCTTGTGATCTAACAAGTTCATGGAGCTTGCAGGAAAGTCCTAAGTGGTACTTAGGCAAAAGTCCTAGCTGCGGTTAGGCAGGTGGAAAACCCTAGGGGGTGGTAACCCTAGGTAATAGGGGGTGGTAACCCTATGCGGAAAGTCTTGGCGGATCAAGAGCTTCAAGCAAAAGTCCTAGGGGGGTAACCCTAGGTGGAAAGTCCTGGTGTCGCGAACCAGGTGGAAGACTGGACGGGCCCGGAAGCGGAAGTCCAGCAGAAAGTCCAGAAGCTTCGAATGTTGAGAAAAAGTCCAGTCGATCTGGAGGATCGCACTGGTAACAGGTAAATCTCCTGAGTGGAGTAGGTGAGGACGCGTTCCCCGTAGGGGAACAGGAGGCGTCGGGTCGACCTAGGGTTTTCGGTTGGAAATCCGAAGTCAGACCCGGACAGTTTGATAACTATCGATTATATCACTTATAATATGTCTGTACTAACTTTGTTTTGCAGGGTTTTATGTTTGGACTAACACATTTTACAGGAACAAAGAAGCACATTTTGTTGGTGCAACATCTCTCAGGTCAAGGTTGACCTGGTTGACCAAGCTTGAGTCTTGGTTTGGGTTTCGATGTTTGACAATACAAGGTTGATTGAAGAAGAGTCAAGTAGGTCAAGGATTGACCGGATACTTGACTGGGAAGTCCTAACTGGGATGTTAGGCGAAATGAAAGTCCTGGTGAGTGAAGCCAGGTAGCGGAGAAATCCTAGTGAGTGAAGCTAGGTGAAAGTCCTGGTGAGTGAAGCCAGGCAGAAGAGAAGTCCTGGTGAGTGAAGCCAGGCAGAAGAGAAGTCCTAGTGAGTGAAGCTAGGCAGATTGGAAGTCCTGGTGAGTGAAGTCAGGCATGACAAAGAAAAGTCCAAGTAGGTCAAAGGGATTGACCGGATACTTGGCACAAAGAAAAGTCCAAGTAGGTCAAAGGGATTGACCAGTTGGCACAAAGAAAAGTCCAAGTGGGTCAAAGGGATTGACCGGACACTTGGTGAGGGAGTCCTAGCAGGTCAAGGAAGTGACTAGATGCTAGGCATAACGTACCAACAGGTTAAGGTTGACTGAATGTTGGTTTGGGAGGCTTGGGACTTGGTTTTGGGTAAAAACCAAGAGCTGGATCAATCAGTGGATCGATCAGTGGATTGATCAGTGGATCGATCAGTGGATCGATTCAGGCAGTTTCCCAGCGCACAGAAAGCCTCTGAATCGATCAGTGGATCGATCCAGAGGTCCCAATCGATCAGTGGATCGATTGGGACGCTACTGCTTCGCGCGATAAGCGCTGGATCGATCCGTGGATCGATCCAGGCGTTTTTCCAGAGCACAGAGGCGCTCTGGATCGATTCGTGGATCGATCCAAAGCCTCCCCGATCGATTGGGAGCATTCTAATCGATCGGGATTCGACCGTTAGCATCAATTTAAGCCGCAGACGTTCATTTCCTTAGGCATTACTTGCACGACAAAGCTCAGATCTTCACCAGCGACTCCACAGAGATCTCCACGCCAGTTCTTGAAGTTCTTGGAGGTTCTTCCAAGTCAAGAGGCGGATCTATTGCAAGAGGAAGAAAGCTAGGGTTAGGCTTTTCTTGTACTCATTGTAAACTTTGTGCTTGTATTTTGTATCCTTTCTCCTTCTTCTTGTAGTGTGGACTTGTAGGGTTTCTCCGCCTTCGGTAGTTACCGAAAAGGAGGGTTTTATTAGTGGAGGGTGCATGAGTAAGTGTGGATCCTTGGACTAGTCACCTCTTGTGAGGTGGATACCAAGTAAACCAACCTTGTTAGCGTTGTGTGGTTTGTTTCTTGTATTTCCGCTGCGCATCTTTGAAGAAACAAGTAACGACGAGCACCTAGCACGCGACGAGCTATTCACCCCCCCCTCTAGCTACTTTTCGGTCCTAACAAGTGGTATCAGAGCGAGGTCGCTCTTCACCGGAATCATCGCCGGAAGGGGCAAACAAAACAAGCAAAGCTAGAGGGTGAAGAAGTTGGAGCAAAATTCTACAAGTCGAACACTTCATCAAGAAGCTCAACTTCAAGATGCAATTCCAAGATGGACTTGGATTTGACACAAGGGTAGCTCCACCGTACACATCTACAAGCTTCGATCTTTGTAAATCAAGGATCGAAAACTTTTTAATGGTGGAGATAGAGCAATGGTTTGCTCTTATGGAAGGCTTTGAAGCTCCAAAGAACTCCAAGGGCAATGTCCTCAAGAAAAACAAATGGAATAAGGAGCAACTTCAATGATGTGAGGCAAATGACAAAGTGACCAAGCTTTTGGTAAATTTATTGCCAAGCAACATCTTGGAGCAAATTGGAGATTTTGAAGATGCCAAAGAGCTATGGAGCAAATTGACAAAAACTCATGAGATCCCCTCCACTGTACCAATCCAAGAGGAATCCAAAGAGGGCGACTCATTGGAGCAAGACCAAGAGGAGGACTCCGAAGTTGAGAGATGCTCAACTTCCAAAGAAGAAGTCCAAGAAGAAGCTTCATCCTCAAAGGAGTGCAATCAAAAGAGCAAGGAAGGAGTATATTCCTTGTTTCATGCACAAGAGGATGAAGAAGAAGGTGAAGCCTCCACCTCTAGGATTGAGGGGGAGTAATCTTCATTGACACCGGATCAAGAGCAAGAAGGATCCTCCACATCCGGGTCAAGAGAAGAAGAGGATGAAGAAGCTTCCACCTCCACGAGTCAAGTCAAATCTATTGGAGGAGTATCATCTTCGGATCAAGAGGAAGCTTCTACCTCCGGATCTAAAGGAGAAAGTGCCATCCCTACACAAAAAGGTACAAACATTTCAATTAATAATAAAAATCATATTATATGCTTTGAATGTAGGGAACATGGGCACTACAAGAGCAAGTGCCCCAAATTGGCCAAGAAAAAGGGCCAAATGGCAAAAAAGGGCAAGGAGAAGCCCAAGGAGACCATTCCCGGAACAAAGAAGAGCAAGGAGCACATTGTGTGCTTCTCTTGTAATCAAGAGGGGCATTACCGAAGTCAATGCCCTAATGGGAAGAAGGTGGCCAAGGCTCATAAAGGAAGCTCAACTCAAGGGGGAGCCTCCAAGGTAAAAAAGAAGGTATCTTTTATTGAGCCTATTCCCTTGTAAAATGGTAAAAAGCATGCTAGGTCAAATTTATATCATTTTAATGCTATTTACCATGAAAATAGGAAGCATGATAGCATTAAGGAAAATCATGTAGCTTTTCATGCTAAAATCACTACACCTAGGGCTAGGAATGTAGATAAAAATCTAGGCAAGAACACTAAGGTCAATAACTATAAGCCTAGAAATAAAAATGTTCAAGGATTATAGAAAACCTAAATCTAGGGATTTATGGGAAGAAAATCAAGTCTTGAGGTCAAGACTTGATAAAATGGAAAAGACCCTAAAAAGGATGGAAAATATCTTAAAAGTGCAAAATGAGCAAAACCTAGGTTTAGGAGCACTACAAGGGTCATCCAAGGGTCATAGAGGTTTGGGATACAAACCTAAAATCAAAAAGGATGTACCTACTTACTATAGGGTTCCATATAGCTATGGAACCAACCCTAAGTCTAGAAGTTAAGTCAAGGATACAAGGAAAGTTATCCCTAGAAGTATCTTTGCAATGACAAACGTGACTAAGACCTCTAAGAAGGCTAAGAAAGTCACTAACAAGGTCACAAGGGAAGCAATCCCTAGGGTTGACTTAGAAAAAGTGATCAAGGCTTCTAAGAAGCCAAACAAGGTCACTAGGAAGGTATCTAGGAAAGTTATCCCTAGTGAATACCTAGAGCATCCAAGGAGCACCAATAGGTTTTGGGTTCCTAGGAGCATCTTCTCTACCCTATAGATGGGTTAGAGAGTGTCAACTCTAAGAAGAAGGGTAGTAAACCCAACTTTGAAGAAATTGACACTCAAAGAGCATTTTCAAGGTTATTATCAACTTTTGAAAATGAAATGGATTTATGATTTACTCCTTGAAAGAGTAAAATGTGTCAAATTTGAGAAGTTTTAGTTTTGTTTTAAAAATGGCACATATTGGAAAATCATAAGACCTACCAAGTTGGGATTTTGGTATGTTCTTAGGAAATTTAAGGTCAATCTAAGCCTCAATTTAAAGTGCTACTCTTGTGAAAGAACGAAATATGCCAACATTTGAGGAATAAGCTTAATTTCAATTGGCATAAGTTAATCAAGAGAACTAGAAATGCCAATTTAGGCTTTGACATTTTCTTGGAGCATTTAGAGGGCAATCTAGGGTTAAGTTTTAACTTAGCTAAGGTTTAAGGACACTTAGATAGGTAATCTAGGTATTTTATTTATGCTAAATCTTGCCATGATTGTTTGCTCACTATATGTCATGACATCATATTTAGTTTTGTATTTTGCATTCATGACTTACTATGAAAAATACAAAAATATCATGTCATGTCGTACATACATCATGTAGTTAGAGGAATCTTTCTTTTGAAAGCTATTTCATTTTGATGTATGCCATAACATTATCATGCATTATATTCATTTCCTTAAAATTAAGGACAAATGACATTAATCAACAAGTCAACAAGTCAACAAGTGATATCCTAGGTGGATGTTCAATATCCACAAAATGCCTAGATAGATATGCATGATCCCTAGATTAGGGCAAAACCAAATTTTACGTCTCACAAAGACCTATAAGATGACTTGTATGTGTTTTAGTGCACATTAGATACAAGTGAGATGTAAGGATGATGAACAAAACTCAAGATGTTGATTTAGTGCATTCTTTTGAGTTTTAAATTCATCAAAACACATAGTTATGTGTTTTCCCATCATTGGGAAAGCTAATGTACAAGTCATGTGCATTAAGCCCAAGGAACATGGTGGGATATTGGTTTTGAAAATGTTTTTAAAATGATTTTGGAAAACCTTGGTGAATGCTATCTTTTGATAGTAATCACCATTGACTAGTTAGACACAAACTTGAAGAAAACACTAAAATTTTTACAAGTTCTCAAATTTGTGTCAATCTTTGAAAATATGATGTATTTTCATAAGAAACTATTTTTCCATGATAAATTATACCCTAAATAATGTCTACACCAAGTTTTACGATTTTTGGAATTTTGTAGAATTTTCTAGGGGTTTCTGAAATTGGCTGAAATTGAATTTCAGCAATTTCAGGCCTTCAATCGATCAGTGGATCGATTGGAGTGCCTCAATCGATCAGCCGATCGATTGAGAAGACATTTCTCGCGAGCAGAAGCTCACTGGATCGATCAGTCGATCGATCTAAGAAGACTGAATCAATCAGTGGATCGATTCAGAAGGGTTCAATCGATTGGAACCTAACTCCAATTGATCGAAGATGCTGATTTTGGCTGGGAAAGCTTATTTTTCAGCATTTTGAACCTATTTTAGTCTAGGTAACTATTCCTAACCCCTCAAAATACATGTGTATACATAAAAAGGGTGTTTTCATATTGAAAACAAGGATGAATTGGTTAAGGAATACTAAATTGAAGTTTAGGTTGAGGTGAGTTTCAATATTGAATTTTTGAACCTCAAAACTTCTAAATTTGGGTTTCCTAAAGGTTTAGGGATTCCAAGTCATTGTTGGTGCAATGACAGAAGTTACCACCATGTCTTTAGGGGGAGGGACTCTTTAAAGACATGAACACTATTTTTTCATGAACCTTGGAAGGTGGTTAACCTTCTTTTCAGAAAATGCTCAAGGTTGAGCGTTTGAACTTTCATGGGGAGTGGATATCCTCATTGTTCAAGTAGGTTTAAGTTAGAAATGCTCTAGGATGGGCATTTGACTACATTAATGGGAGAATGTAGGGTTAAGGATAATGAAGGGTATGGGAGTTTCATTATCGTGTTGATCACAACGAGTGAAGTTGTGAACCATGATGAGCAACTCTTCAGGGGGAGAGTTTTCAATTGGGGCATGGGTTGATGTGTGCTCAAAGATGGGTTGATGTGTGCCAATAGGGGGAGAATGAAAGGACTTGTGAATGGGAGTAAGTTAGGCTTTCATTACCTAGAGGGAGTTTGTCCTCTTAAGGGGAGAATGGAGAGCTTAACTTATGTGTTCATTACCTAGTGGCATGAAGAAGAATGAGGCTATGAGATTAGCCTAACTTACATATGGTATTGTAAGTGTTTTGTGGTATTGTCACACATCAAAAAGGGGGAGATTGTTGGTGCAACATCTCTCAGGTCAAGGTTGACCTGGTTGACCAAGCTTGAGTCTTGGTTTGAGTTTCGATGTTTGACAATACAAGGTTGATTGAAGAAGAGTCAAGTAGGTCAAGGATTGACCGGATACTTGACTGGAAAGTCCTAACTAGGATGTTAGGCGAAATGAAAGTCCTGGTGAGTGAAGCCAGGTAGCGGAGAAATCCTAGTGAGTGAAGCTAGGTGAAAGTCCTGGTGAGTGAAGCCAAGCAGAAGAGAAGTCCTGGTGAGTGAAGCCAGGCAGAAGAGAAGTCCTAGTGAGTGAAGCTAGGCAGATTGGAAGTCCTGGTTGTTGGTGCAATATCCCTCAGGTCAAGGTTGACCTGGGTAACCAAGCTGAGTCTTGGTTTGGGTTTAGATGTTTGACAATAAGATATTGATTGAAGAAGAGTCAAGTAGGTCAAGGTTGACCGGATACTTGACTGGGAAGTCCTAACTGGGATGTTAGGCAAAATGAAAGACCTAGTGAGTGAAGCTAGGCAGTATGAAAGTCCTGGTGAGTGAAGCCAGGCAAAAGGAAAGTCCTGGTAAGTGAAGCCAGGCAGAAGAAAAGTCCTGGTGAGTGAAGCCAGGCAGATGGAAATCCTGGTGAGTGAAGTCAGGTGAAAGTCCTAGTGAGTGAAGCTAGGCAGATGGAAATCCTGGTGAGTGAAGCCAGGTGAAAGTCCTAGTGAGTGAAGCTAGGCAGAAGGAAAACCCTAATGAGTGAAGCTAGGTGAAAGTCCTGGTGAGTGAAGCCAGGCAAGGGAAAATCCAGATGGATCAAGGATGATTGGACATCTGGTGTTGGGAAGTCCAAGTAGGTCAAAGGATTGACTGGATACTTGGCATGAAAGAAAAGTCCAAGTAGGTCAAAGGGATTGACCGGATACTTGGCACAGAGAAAAGTCCAAGTGGGTCAAAGGGATTGACCGGACACTTGGTAAGGGAGTCCTAGCAGGTCAAGGGAGTGACTAGATGCTAGGCATGACATACCAACAGGTCAAGGTTGACCGGATGTTGGTTTGGGAGGTTTGGGACTTGGTTTTGGACAAAAATCAAGTGCTGAATCGATCAGTGGATCGATCCAGGCTCTGGATCGATCCAGACCTGTCCCAGCGAACAGAGAGCCTCTGGATCGATTCGTGGATCGATCCAGAGGTCCCAATCGATCAGTGGATCGATTGGGACGCGGCTGCTTCGCGCAATAAGCGCTGGATCGATCCGTGGATCGATCCAGGCGCTTTTCCATAGCGCAGAGGCGCTCTGGATCGATCCGTGGATCGATCCAAAGCCTCCCCGATCGATTGGGAATATTCGAATCGATCGGGATCCGACCGTTGCGTCGTATTTGAGCTGCAGGCGTGCGTTGGCTGCAGCATCCCTTCACGGTTTCATCTCAGATCTTCGCCAGCTCCTCCACAGCACTCTCAAAGCTCGTGATCGCCAGTTCTTGAAGGTTCTTGGAAGCTCTCCGAGTCAAGAGGCGGATCAAAGGCAAGAAGAGAAGCTAGGGTTAGGGTTTTCTGCATTCATTGTAAGCTTTGTGCTTGTATTTTGTTTCCCTTTCCTTCTTCTTGTACCGAGAGTCTTGTAGGGCTTCTCCGCCCTTGGTAGTTACCATAAAGGAGAGTTTTATTTAGTGGAGGGTGTGTGTGTTGGTGTGGATCCTTGGATTAGTCACCTCTTGTGAGGTGGATACCAAGTAAACCAACCGTGTTAGCGTTGTGTGATTGTTTCTTTGTATTTCCGCTGCATATTCTTGAAGAAACAAGCAACGCCAAGCAACGCCGAGCACCGAGCGAACGCGACGAGCTATTCACCCCCCCACTTTTGGTCCTAACAAGTGGTATCAGAGCAAGGCCGCTCTTCACCGGAATCATCGCCGGAAGGGTCAGGCATAACAAGAAAAGCTAGAGGGGTGAAGAAGTTGGAGCAAATTCTTCAAGTTCAAGATTTTATCAAGCTCAACTTCAAGATGCAATTCCAAGATGGACTTGGATTTGACACAAGGGTGGCTCCACCATATTCATCTACAAGCTTCGATTCTTGGAAATCAAGAATCAAAAATTTTCTTATGATGGAGATAGAGCAATGGTTTGCTCTCATGGAAGGTTTTGAAGCTCCCACAAATTCTAAGGGCAAAGTACTCAAAAGGAGCAAGTGGAGCAAAGACCAAATTCAAAGATGTGAGGCCAATGACAAAGTGACCAAGCTTTTGGTCAATTTATTGCCAAGCAACATCTTGGAACAAATTGGAGAGTTTGAAGATGCCAAGGAACTTTGGAGCAAATTGGCTAAGCTTCATGAAGAGATCCCCTCCACTGTACAAGATCATGAAGAATCCAGAGAGGGTGACTCTTTGGAGCAAGACCAAGAGGAGGACTCCGAGGTTGAGAGATGCTCAACCTCCGAAGAAGAAATCCAAGAAGCTTCATCCTCAAGGGAATGCAACGAAGGGAACAAGGAGGGAGCATACTCCTTGTTTCATATTCAAGATGATGAAGCCTCCACCTCTAGGATTGAGGGGGAGCAATCCTTGGTGACACCGGATCAAGAAGAAGGAGAAGCTTCTACATCCGGGTCAAGAGATGAAGAGATTGAAGAAGCTTCTACCTCCACGAGTCAAGAAAAATCAAATGGAGGAGAATCAAGATCGGATCAAGAGGAAGCTTCTACCTCCGGATCCAAAGGGAAAGATGCCACCCCTACAAGCAAAGGTATAAATATTTCAATTAAAAATAAAAATCATATTATATGCTTTGAGTGTAGGGAACATGGGCACTACAAGAGCAAGTGCCCTAAATTGGCCAAGAAGAAGGGCCAAGTGGCACAAAAGGGCAAGGCGAAGCCCAAGGAGATCATTCCCAACACAAAGAAGAGCAAGGAGCATATTATATGCTTCTCTTGCAATCAAAAGGGGCATTACCGAAGTCAATGCCCCAAGGGGAAGAAGGTGGTCAAGGCTCAAGGAGGCACTAGTCAAGGGGGAGCCTCCAAGGTAAAGAAGAAGGTAACATTTATTGAGCCTACCCCTTTACATTATGGTAAAAAGCATGATAGTTCTAACTTATATCATTTTAATGCTATTTACCATGAAAATAGAAAGCATGATAGCGTTAAAGAAAAACATATAGCTTTTCATGCTAAAACCACTACACCTAAGGCTAGGAATGTAGGTAAAAGTCTGGGCAATAACTCTAAAGATTTTAGATACAAGCCCAAGAACAAATATGCTCATGAATCAAATGAAAAATCTAAAACTAAGGACTTAGTGATAGAAAATCAAGTCTTGAGGTCAAGACTTGATAAAAGGGAAAAGACCCTAAAAAGGATGAAAAATATCCTATTAGGGCAAAATGAGCATAACCTAGGTTTAGGGGTACAAAAGCCATCCAATGGCCATAGAGGTTTGGGATACAAACCAAAGGCTAAGAAGGATGTGCCCTCTTACCATAGAGTTCCATATAGTTATGGAACAAACCCTAGGTCTAGTGGTCAAGCCAAAAATACTAGGGAAGTCATCCCTAAGAGTATTTTTGCAATAAATGTGACTAAGACTTCTAAGAAGTCTAAGAAAGTCACAAACAAGGTCACAAGGGAGGTTATCCCTAGAGTTGACCTAGAAAATGTGACCAAGGCTTCTAAGAAGCCCAACAAGGTCACTAGGAAGGTATCTAGGGAAGTTATCCCTAGTGAGTACTTAGAGCATCCAAGGAGCACCAATAGGTGTTGGGTTCCTAGGAGCATCTTCTCTACCCCATAGATGGGTTAGAGAGTGTCAACTCCGATTAGAAGGGTAGTTAACCCAACTTTGAGGAAATTGACACTCAAGGAGCATTTTCAAGGTTTTAGTTAACCTTTGAAAATGAAATGGACCTATTGATTACTCCTTGAAAGAGTAAAATGTGCCTAATGGTGGAAGAATTGATTTTAATCTTAAATGGCACATATTGGGAAATTCATAAGAACTGTCAAGTTGGGATTTTGGTATGTTCTTAGGCAATTTAAGGCAATCCGGGCCTTAAATTTAAAAGTGCTACTCTTGAGGAAAAATGGAATATGCCAACATTTGAGGACATGTTTATTTTCAATTGGCATACATTAAATCAAGGAAATTAGAAATGCCAAATTTAGGCTTTGGCATTCTCTTGTAGCACTTTAGGGCAATCTAGGTTTAAGTTGTAAGTTTAGCTAAGACTTTAAGGATACTTAGATAGTTAATCTAGGTATATTTTATTTATGCTAAATCTTGCCATGATTGTTTGCCCATAATATGCCATGACATCATGTCTAGTTTTGCATTCATGTTTTATTATGAAAAATCCAAAAATACCATGTCATGACATTCATACATCATGTAGTAATAGGATATTTTCTTTTGAAAATTATTTTCTTTTGATGTATGCCATAACATAATCATGCATTAAGTTTAATTCCTTGTAATTAAGGACGAATGGCATTTAACGACACTTATTGACAAGTGACATCCTGGGTGGATGTCTAATATCTCTAAAATACCTAGATAGATATGCATGATCCCTAGAATAGGGCAAAACTAAATTTTACATCTCACAAAGACCTCTAAGATGACTTGTATGTGTTTTGTCCACAATAGATACAAGTGAGATGTTAGGAAGATGAACAAAACTCAAGATGTTGATTTAGTGCATTCTTTTGAGTTTTTAGGTTCATCAAAACACATAGTTATGTGTTTTCCCATCATTGGGAAAGCTAATGTACAAGTCATGTGCATTAAGCCCAAGGAATGTGATGGGATATTGGTTTTGAAAATGTTTTTAAAATGTTTTTGGAAAACCTTGGTGAAGGCTATCTTTTGATAGTAATCACCATTGAATAGTAAGACACAAACTTGAAGAGAAACACTAAAGTTTTTGCAAGTTTTCAAGTTTGTGTCAATCTTTGAAAATATGAAGTATTTTCATAGAAAACTATTTTTCCGTGATAGTAAACGCCCTAAATAATGTCTACACGAAATTTCATATTTTTGGATTTTGTAGAATTTTCTAGGGGTTTCGAGTTGACTGAAATGGAATTTCAGCAACTATCGAGCTCGATCGATCCATGGATCGATTGAGTTCTGAATCGATCCATGGATCGATTCAAATGGCAATTCCCGCGAGCCGTTGGATCGATCAGCCGATCGATCCAGGGAGTCTGAATCGATCAGTGGATCGATTCAGCAAGGTTCAATCGATTGGAACCCAACTTCAATCGATCCAAGTTGCTGGTTTTGGCTGGGAAGGCCTGATTTCAGCATCTTTGAACCTATTTTAGTCTAGGTAACCATTCCAAACCCCTTAAATACATTTGTATACAAACAAAGGGTGTTTTCATGTTGAAAACAAGGATGGATTGGTTAACGAAGACTAAGTAGAAGTTTAGGTTGAGGTTGTTTCAAATCTTGAATATTTGAACCTCAAAACTTCTAAATTTGGGTTTCCTAATGTTTTAGGGATTCCAAGTCATTGTTGGTGCAATGACAGAAGTTACCACCATGTCTTTAGGGGGAGGGACTCTTTAAAGACATGAAAAATTATTTTTCATGAACCTTGGAAGGTGGTTAACCTTCTGTTGTGAACTTGCTCAAGGTTGAGCATTTAAACTTGAATGGGGAGAAATGGGGAGTGAATATCCTCTTTATTTCAAGTGGACACTCAAGTGGTTGAAAATGCTCAAGGTTGGGTATTTGTCAACATTGAGGGAGAAGTTAAGGTGATAATGACGGGTATGGGATCTCATTATCGGGTGATCACAATGAGTGAAGTTGTGATCACGATGAGCAACTCTTCAGGGGGAGAGTCTTCAACAAATGGATTTGTTGAAGTGTGCCCAGAATTGGAGCATAGGTTGATGTGTGTCCAACGATGGGTTGATGTGTGCCAATAGGGGGAGAATGTATGGTTAAGCTTAGGCCTTCATTACCTATGGGAAGGTCATAGGGGGAGAATGAAAGGACTCATGAAAGGGGGTAAGTTATGCTTTCATTACCTAGAGGGAGTTTGCCCTCTTAGGGGGAGAATGAAGAGCTTAATTTATGCTTTCATTACCTAGTGGCATGAAGAAGGAGGCTATGGGATTAGCCTAACTTACATATGGGATTGTAAGTGTTATTGTGGTATTGTCAAACATCAAAAAGGGGGAGATTGTTGGTGCAATATCCCTCAGGTCAAGGTTGACCTGGGTAACCAAGCTGAGTCTTGGTTTGGGTTTAGATGTTTGACAATAAGATATTGATTGAAGAAGAGTCAAGTAGGTCAAGGTTGACCGGATACTTGACTGGGAAGTCCTAACTGGGATGTTAGGCAAAATGAAAGACCTAGTGAGTGAAGCTAGGCAGTATGAAAGTCCTGGTGAGTGAAGCCATGCAAAAGGAAAGTCCTGGTAAGTGAAGCCAGGCAGAAGAAAAGTCCTGGTGAGTGAAGCCAGGCAGATGGAAATCCTGGTGAGTGAAGCCAGGTGAAAGTCCTAGTGAGTGAAGCTAGGCAGATGGAAATCCTGGTGAGTGAAGCCAGGTGAAAGTCCTAGTGAGTGAAGCTAGGCAGAAGGAAAACCCTAGTGAGTGAAGCTAGGTGAAAGTCCTGGTGAGTGAAACCAGGCAAGGGAAAATCCAGATGGATCAA
Organism: Zingiber officinale; assembly: GCF_018446385.1. NCBI lineage: Eukaryota > Viridiplantae > Streptophyta > Magnoliopsida > Zingiberales > Zingiberaceae > Zingiber > Zingiber officinale. The sequence continues at coordinate 132,538,964 of NC_055997.1, read as the reverse complement.
GGATGATTGGACATCTGGTGTTGGGAAGTCCAAGTAGGTCAAAGGATTGACTGGATACTTGGCATGAAAGAAAAGTCCAAGTAGGTCAAAGGGATTGACCGGATACTTGGCACAGAGAAAAGTCCAAGTGGGTCAAAGGGATTGACCGGACACTTGGTAAGGGAGTCCTAGCAGGTCAAGGGAGTGACTAGATGCTAGGCATGACATACCAACAGGTCAAGGTTGACCGGATGTTGGTTTGGGAGGTTTGGGACTTGGTTTTGGACAAAAATCAAGTGCTGGATCGATCAGTGGATCGATCCAGGCTCTGGATCGATCAGTGGATCGATCCAGACCTGTCCCAGCGAACAGAGAGCCTCTGGATCGATCCGTGGATCGATCCAGAGGTCCCAATCGATCAGTGGATCGATTGGGACGCGGCTGCTTCGCGCAATAAGCGCTGGATCGATCAGAGGCGCTCTGGATCGATCCGTGGATCGATCCAAAGCCTCCCCGATCGATTGGGAATATTCGAATCGATCGGGATCCGACCGTTGCGTCGTATTTGAGCTGCAGGCGTGCGTTGGCTGCAGCATCCCTTCACGGTTTCATCTCAGATCTTCGCCAGCTCCTCCACAGCACTCTCAAAGCTCGTGATCGCCAGTTCTTGAAGGTTCTTGGAAGCTCTCCGAGTCAAGAGGCGGATCAAAGGCAAGAAGAGAAGCTAGGGTTAGGGTTTTCTGCATTCATTGTAAGCTTTGTGCTTGTATTTTGTTTCCCTTTCCTTCTTCTTGTACCAAGAGTCTTGTAGGGCTTCTCCGCCCTTGGTAGTTACCATAAAGGAGAGTTTTATTTAGTGGAGGGTGTGTGTGTTGGTGTGGATCCTTGGATTAGTCACCTCTTGTGAGGTGGATACCAAGTAAACCAACCGTGTTAGCGTTGTGTGATTGTTTCTTTGTATTTCCGCTGCACATCTTTGAAGGAACAAGCAACGCCGAGCAACGAGCGAACGCGACGAGCTATTCACCCCCCCTCTAGCTACTTTTGGTCCTAACAAGTGGTATCAGAGCAAGGCCGCTCTTCACCGGAATCATCGCCGGAAGGGTCAAGCATAACAAGAAAAGCTAGAGGGTGAAGAAGTTGGAGCAAATTCTTCAAGTTCAAGATTTTATCAAGCTCAACTTCAAGATGCAATTCCAAGATGGACTTGGATTTGACACAAGGGTGGCTCCACCATATTCATCTACAAGCTTCGATTCTTGGAAATCAAGAATCGAAAATTTTCTTATGATGGAGATAGAGCAATGGTTTGCTCTCATGGAAGGTTTTGAAGCTCCCACAAATTCCAAGGGCAAAGTACTCAAAAGGAGCAAGTGGAGCAAAGACCAAATTCAAAGATGTGAGGCCAATGACAAAGTGACCAAGCTTTTGATCAATTTATTGCCAAGCAACATCTTGGAACAAATTGGAGAGTTTGAAGATGCCAAGGAACTTTGGAGCAAATTGGCTAAGCTTCATGAAGAGATCCCCTCCACTGTACAAGATCATGAAGAATCCAGAGAGGGTGACTCTTTGGAGCAAGACCAAGAGGAGGACTCCGAGGTTGAGAGATGCTCAACCTCCGAAGAAGAGGAAATCCAAGAAGCTTCATCCTCAAGGGAATGCAACGAAGGGAACAAGGAGGGAGCATACTCCTTGTTTCATATTCAAGATGATGAAGCCTCCACCTCTAGGATTGAGGGGGAGCAATCCTTGGTGACGCCGGATCAAGAAGAAGGAGAAGCTTCTACATCCGGGTCAAGAGACGAAGAGAAGGAAGAAGCTTCTACCTCCACGAGTCAAGAAAAATCAAATGGAGGAGAATCAAGATCGGATCAAGAGGAAGCTTCTACCTCCGGATCCAAAAGGAAAGATGCCACCCCTACAAGCAAAGGTATAAATATTTCAATTAAAAATAAAAATCATATTATATGCTTTGAGTGTAGGGAACATGGGCACTACAAGAGCAAGTGCCCTAAATTGGCCAAGAAGAAGGGCCAAGTGGCACAAAAGGGCAAGGCGAAGCCCAAGGAGATCATTCCCAACACAAAGAAGAGCAAGGAGCATATTATATGCTTCTCTTGCAATCAAAAGGGGCATTACCGAAGTCAATGCCCCAAGGGGAAGAAGGTGGTCAAGGCTCAAGGAGGCACTAGTCAAGGGGGAGCCTCCAAGGTAAAGAAGAAGGTAACATTTATTGAGCCTACCCCTTTACATTATGGTAAAAAGCATGATAGTTCTAACTTATATCATTTTAATGCTATTTACCATGAAAATAGAAAGCATGATAGCGTTAAAGAAAAACATATAGCTTTTCATGCTAAAACCACTACACCTAAGGCTAGGAATGTAGGTAAAAGTCTGGGCAATAACTCTAAAGATTTTAGATACAAGCCCAAGAACAAATATGCTCATGAATCAAATGAAAAATCTAAAACTAAGGACTTAGTGATAGAAAATCAAGTCTTGAGGTCAAGACTTGATAAAATGGAAAAGACCCTAAAAAGGATGGAAAATATCCTATTAGGGCAAAATGAGCATAACCTAGGTTTAGGGGTACTAAAGCCATCCAATGGCCATAGAGGTTTGGGATACAAACCAAAGGCTAAGAAGGATGTGCCCTCTTACCATAGAGTTCCATATAGTTATGGAACAAACCCTAGGTCTAGTGGTCAAGCCAAAAATACTAGGGAAGTCATCCCTAAGAGTATTTTTGCAATAAATGTGACTAAGACTTCTAAGAAGTCTAAGAAAGTCACAAACAAGGTCACAAGGGAGGTTATCCCTAGAGTTGACCTAGAAAATGTGACCAAGGCTTCTAAGAAGCCCAACAAGGTCACTAGGAAGGTATCTAGGGAAGTTATCCCTAGTGAGTACCTAGAGCATCCAAGGAGCACCAATAGGTGTTGGGTTCCTAGGAGCATCTTCTCTACCCCATAGATGGGTTAGAGAGTGTCAACTCCGATTAGAAGGGTAGTTAACCCAACTTTGAGGAAATTGACACTCAAGGAGCATTTTCAAGGTTTTAGTTAACCTTTAAAAATGAAATGGACCTATTGATTACTCCTTGAAAGAGTAAAATGTGCCTAATGGTGGAAGAATTGATTTTAATCTTAAATGGCACATATTGGGAAATTCATAAGAACTATCAAGTTGGGATTTTGGTATGTTCTTAGGCAATTTAAGGCAATCCGGGCCTTAAATTTAAAAGTGCTACTCTTGAGGAAAAATGGAATATGCCAACATTTGAGAACATATTTATTTTCAATTGGCATACATTAAATCAAGGAAATTAGAAATGCCAAATTTAGGCTTTGGCATTCTCTTGTAGCACTTTAGGGCAATCTAGGTTTAAGTTGTAAGTTTAGCTAAGACTTTAAGGATACTTAGATAGTTAATCTAGGTATATTTTATTTATGCTAAATCTTGCCATGATTGTTTGCCCATAATATGCCATGACATCATGTCTAGTTTTGCATTCATGTTTTATTATGAAAAATCCAAAAATACCATGTCATGACATTCATACATCATGTAGTAATAGGATATTTTCTTTTGAAAATTATTTTCTTTTGATGTATGCCATAACATAATCATGCATTAAGTTTAATTCCTTGTAATTAAGGACGAATGACATTTAACGACACTTATTGACAAGTGACATCCTGGGTGGATGTCTAATATCTCTAAAATGCCTAGATAGATATGCATGATCCCTAGAATAGGGCAAAACCAAATTTTACATCTCACAAAGACCTCTAAGATGACTTGTATGTGTTTTGTCCACAATAGATACAAGTGAGATGTTAGGAAGATGAACAAAACTCAAGATGTTGATTTAGTGCATTCTTTTGAGTTTTAGGTTCATCAAAACACATAGTTATGTGTTTTCCCATCATTGGGAAAGCTAATGTACAAGTCATGTGCATTAAGCCCAAGGAATGTGATGGGATATTGGTTTTGAAAATGTTTTAAAATGTTTTTGGAAAACCTTGGTGAAGGCTATCTTTTGATAGTAATCACCATTGAATAGTTAGACACAAACTTGAAGAGAAACACTAAAGTTTTTGCAAGTTTTCAAGTTTGTGTCAATCTTTGAAAATATGAAGTATTTTCATAGAAAACTATTTTTCCGTGATAGTAAACGCCCTAAATAATGTCTACACGAAATTTCATAATTTTTGGATTTTTGTAGAATTTTCTAGGGGTTTCTGAAGTTGACTGAAATGGAATTTCAGCAACTATCAGAGCTCCGATCGATCCATGGATCGATTGGGTTTCGATCCATGGATCGATTCAAACGGCAATTCCCGCGAGCAGAAGCTCGCTGGATCGATCAGCCGATCGATCCAGGGAGTCTGAATCGATCAGTGGATCGATTCAGAAAGGTTCAATCGATTGGAACCCAACTTCAATCGATCCAAGTTGCTGGTTTTGGCTGGGAAGGCCTGATTTCAGCATCTTTGAACCTATTTTAGTCTAGGTAACCATTCCAAACCCCTTAAATACATTTGTATACATACAAAGGGTGTTTCATGTTGAAAATAAGGATGGATTGGTTAACGAAGACTAAGTAGAAGTTTAGGTTGAGGTTGTTTCAAATCTTGAATATTTGAACCTCAAAACTTCTAAATTTGGGTTTCCTAATGTTTTAGGGATTCCAAGTCATTGTTGGTGCAATGACAGAAGTTACCACCATGTCTTTAGGGGGAGAGACTCTTTAAAGACATGAAAAATTATTTTTCATGAACCTTGGAAGGTGGTTAACCTTCTGTTGTGAACTTGCTCAAGGTTGAGCATTTAAACTTGAAATGGGGAGAAATGGGGAGTGAATATCCTCATTATTTCAAGTGGACACTCAAGTGGTTGAAAATGCTCAAGGTTGGGTATTTGTCAACATTGAGGGAGAAGTTAAGGTGATAATGACGGGTATGGGATCTCATTATCGGGTGATCACAATGAGTGAAGTTGTGATCACGATGAGCAACTCTTCAGGAGGAGAGTCTTCAACAAATGGATTTGTTGAAGTGTGCCCAGAATTGGAGCATAGGTTGATGTGTGTCCAACGATGGGTTGATGTGTGCCAATAGGGGGAGAATGTATGGTTAAGCTTAGGCCTTCATTACCTATGGGAAGGTCATAGGGGGAGAATGAAAGGACTCATGAAAGGGGGTAAGTTAGGCTTTCATTACCTAGAGGGAGTTTGCCCTCTTAGGGGGAGAATGAAGAGCTTAATTTATGCTTTCATTACCTAGTGGCATGAAGAAGGAGGCTATGTGATTAGCTTAACTTACATATGGGATTGTAAGTGTTATTGTGGTATTGTCAAACATCAAAAAGGGGGAGATTGTTGGTGCAATATCCCTCAGGTCAAGGTTGACCTACCAAGGTGAGTCTTGGTTTGGGTTTAGATGTTTGACAATAAGATATTGATTGAAGAAGAGTCAAGTAGGTCAAGGTTGACCGGATACTTGATCGGGAAGTCCTAACGGGATGTTAGGCAAAATGAAAGACCTAGTGAGTGAAGCTAGGCGATGAAAGTCCTGGTGAGTGAAGCCATGCAAAGGAAAGTCCTGGTAAGTGAAGCCAGGCAGAAGAAAAGTCCGGTGAGTGAAGCCAGGTATGAAATCTGGTGAGTGAAGCCGGTGAAAGTCCTAGTGGTGAAGCTAGGCGGATGGAAATCCCGGTGAGTGAAGCCGGTGAAAGTCCTAGTGAGTGAAGCTAGGCGAAGGAAAACCTAGTGAGTGAAGCTAGGTGAAAGTCCCGGTGAGTGAAGCCGGGCAGGGAAAATCCAGATGGATCAAGGATGATTGGACATCCGGTGTTGGGAAGTCCAAGTAGGTCAAAGGATTGATGGATACTTGGCATGAAAGAAAAGTCCAAGTAGGTCAAAGGATTGACCGGATACTTGGCACAGAGAAAAGTCCAAGTGGGTCAAAGGTTGATCGGACACTTGGTAAGGGAGTCCTAGCGGTCAAGGGAGTGACTAGATGCTAGGCATGACATACCAACAGTCAAGGTTGACCGGATGTTGGTTTGGGACGTTTGGAACTTGGTTTTGGACAAAAACAAGGTGTCAATCGATCGATGGATCGATTCAGCTCTGGATCGATCGGTGGATCGATCCGAATGGCCTGATCGAGCCGGATCGATTGGTGGATCGATCAGAGGTCCCAATCGATCGATGGATCGATTGGGACGCTCCCAAATGCTGGATCGATCCGTGGATCGATCCAGCGCTTATCATCAGAGGCTCGGATCGATCCGTGGATCGATCCAAAGCCTCCGATCGATTGGGAATATTCGAATCGATCGGGATCCGACCGCTGCGTCGTATTTGAGCCGCAGGCGTGCGTTGGCTGCGGTTTCATCTCGGATCTTCGCCACCTCCACAGCGCTCTCAAAGCTCGTGATCGCGGTTCTTGAAGGTTCTTGGAAGCTCTCCGAGTCAAGAGGCGGATCAAAGGCAAGAAGAGAAGCTAGGGTTAGGGTTTTCTGCATTCATTGTAAGCTTTGTGCTTGTATTTTGTTTCCCTTTCCTTCTTCTTGTACCAAGAGTCTTGTAGGGCTTCTCCGCCCTTGGTAGTTACCATAAAGGAGAGTTTTATTTAGTGGAGGGTGTGTGTGTTGGTGTGGATCCTTGGATTAGTCACCTCTTGTGAGGTGGATACCAAGTAAACCAACCGTGTTAGCGTTGTGTGATTGTTTCTTTGTATTTCCGCTGCATATTCTTGAAGAAACAAGCAACGCCAAGCAACGCCGAGCACCGAGCGAACGCGACGAGCTATTCACCCCCCCTCTAGCTACTTTTGGTCCTAACAAGTGGTATCAGAGCAAGGCCGCTCTTCACCGGAATCATCGCCGGAAGGGTCAAGCATAACAAGAAAAGCTAGAGGGGTGAAGAAGTTGGAGCAAATTCTTCAAGTTCAAGATTTTATCAAGCTCAACTTCAAGATGCAATTCCAAGATGGACTTGGATTTGACACAAGGGTGGCTCCACCATATTCATCTACAAGCTTCGATTCTTGGAAATCAAGAATCGAAAATTTTCTTATGATGGAGATAGAGCAATGGTTTGCTCTCATGGAAGGTTTTGAAGCTCCCACAAATTCCAAGGGCAAAGTACTCAAAAGGAGCAAGTGGAGCAAAGACCAAATTCAAAGATGTGAGGCCAATGACAAAGTGACCAAGCTTTTGATCAATTTATTGCCAAGCAACATCTTGGAACAAATTGGAGAGTTTGAAGATGCCAAGGAACTTTGGAGCAAATTGGCTAAGCTTCATGAAGAGATCCCCTCCACTGTACAAGATCATGAAGAATCCAGAGAGGGTGACTCTTTGGAGCAAGACCAAGAGGAGGACTCCGAGGTTGAGAGATGCTCAACCTCCGAAGAAGAGGAAATCCAAGAAGCTTCATCCTCAAGGGAATGCAACGAAGGGAACAAGGAGGGAGCATACTCCTTGTTTCATATTCAAGATGATGAAGCCTCCACCTCTAGGATTGAGGGGGAGCAATCCTTGGTGACACCGGATCAAGAAGAAGGAGAAGCTTCTACATCCGGGTCAAGAGATGAAGAGATTGAAGAAGCTTCTACCTCCACGAGTCAAGAAAAATCAAATGGAGGAGAATCAAGATCGGATCAAGAGGAAGCTTCTACCTCCGGATCCAAAGGGAAAGATGCCACCCCTACAAGCAAAGGTATAAATATTTCAATTAATAATAAAAATCATATAATATGCTTTGAGTGTAGGGAACATGGGCACTACAAGAGCAAGTGCCCTAAATTGGCCAAGAAGAAGGGTCAAGTGGCACAAAAGGGCAAGGCGAAGCCCAAGGAGATCATTCCCAACACAAAGAAGAGCAAGGAGCATATTATATGCTTCTCTTGCAATCAAAAGGGGCATTACCGAAGTCAATGCCCCAAGGGGAAGAAGGTGGTCAAGGCTCAAGGAGGCACTAGTCAAGGGGGAGCCTCCAAGGTAAAGAAGAAGGTAACATTTATTGAGCCTACCCCTTTACATTATGGTAAAAAGCATGATAGTTCTAACTTATATCATTTTAATGCTATTTACCATGAAAATAGAAAGCATGATAGCGTTAAAGAAAAACATATAGCTTTTCATGCTAAAACCACTACACCTAAGGCTAGGAATGTAGGTAAAAGTCTGGGCAATAACTCTAAAGATTTTAGATACAAGCCCAAGAACAAATATGCTCATGAATCAAATGAAAAATCTAAAACTAAGGACTTAGTGATAGAAAATCAAGTCTTGAGGTCAAGACTTGATAAAATGGAAAAGACCCTAAAAAGGATGGAAAATATCCTATTAGGGCAAAATGAGCATAACCTAGGTTTAGGGGTACAAAAGCCATCCAATGGCCATAGAGGTTTGGGATACAAACCAAAGGCTAAGAAGGATGTGCCCTCTTACCATAGAGTTCCATATAGTTATGGAACAAACCCTAGGTCTAGTGGTCAAGCCAAAAATACTAGGGAAGTCATCCCTAAGAGTATTTTTGCAATAAATGTGACTAAGACTTCTAAGAAGTCTAAGAAAGTCACAAACAAGGTCACAAGGGAGGTTATCCCTAGAGTTGACCTAGAAAATGTGACCAAGGCTTCTAAGAAGCCCAACAAGGTCACTAGGAAGGTATCTAGGGAAGTTATCCCTAGTGAGTACCTAGAGCATCCAAGGAGCACCAATAGGTGTTGGGTTCCTAGGAGCATCTTCTCTACCCCATAGATGGGTTAGAGAGTGTCAACTCCGATTAGAAGGGTAGTTAACCCAACTTTGAGGAAATTGACACTCAAGGAGCATTTTCAAGGTTTTAGTTAACCTTTGAAAATGAAATGGACCTATTGATTACTCCTTGAAAGAGTAAAATGTGCCTAATGGTGGAAGAATTGATTTTAATCTTAAATGGCACATATTGGGAAATTCATAAGAACTATCAAGTTGGGATTTTGGTATGTTCTTAGGCAATTTAAGGCAATCCGGGCCTTAAATTTAAAAGTGCTACTCTTGAGGAAAAATGGAATATGCCAACATTTGAGGACATGTTTATTTTCAATTGGCATACATTAAATCAAGGAAATTAGAAATGCCAAATTTAGGCTTTGGCATTCTCTTGTAGCACTTTAGGGCAATCTAGGTTTAAGTTGTAAGTTTAGCTAAGACTTTAAGGATATTTAGATAGTTAATCTAGGTATATTTTATTTATGCTAAATCTTGCCATGATTGTTTGCCCATAATATGCCATGACATCATGTCTAGTTTTGCATTCATGTTTTATTATGAAAAATCCAAAAATACCATGTCATGACATTCATACATCATGTAGTAATAGGATATTTTCTTTTGAAAATTATTTTCTTTTGATGTATGCCATAACATAATCATGCATTAAGTTTAATTCCTTGTAATTAAGGATGAATGGCATTTAACGACACTTATTGACAAGTGACATCCTGGGTGGATGTCTAATATCTCTAAAATGCTTAGATAGATATGCATGATCCCTAGAATAGGGCAAAACCAAATTTTACATCTCACAAAGACCTCTAAGATGACTTGTATGTGTTTTGTCCACAATAGATACAAGTGAGATGTTAGGAAGATGAACAAAACTCAAGATGTTGATTTAGTGCATTCTTTTGAGTTTTTAGGTTCATCAAAACACATAGTTATGTGTTTTCCCATCATTGGGAAAGCTAATGTACAAGTCATGTGCATTAAGCCCAAGGAATGTGATGGGATATTGGTTTTGAAAATGTTTTTAAAATGTTTTTGGAAAACCTTGGTGAAGGCTATCTTTTGATAGTAATCACCATTGAATAGTTAGACACAAACTTGAAGAGAAACACTAAAGTTTTTGCAAGTTTTCAAGTTTGTGTCAATCTTTGAAAATATGAAGTATTTTCATAGAAAACTATTTTTCCGTGATAGTAAACGCCCTAAATAATGTCTACACGAAATTTCATAATTTTTGGATTTTTGTAGAATTTTCTAGGGGTTTCTGAAGTTGACTGAAATGGAATTTCAGCAACTATCAGAGCTCCGATCGATCCATGGATCGATTGGAGTTCCTGAATCGATCCATGGATCGATTCAAACGGCAATTCCCGCGAGCAGAAGCTCGCTGGATCGATCAGCCGATCGATCCAGGGAGTCTGAATCGATCAGTGGATCGATTCAGCAAGGTTCAATCGATTGGAACCCAACTTCAATCGATCCAAGTTGCTGGTTTTGGCTGGGAAGGCCTGATTTCAGCATCTTTGAACCTATTTTAGTCTAGGTAACCATTCCAAACCCCTTAAATACATTTATATACATATAAAGGGTGTTTTCATGTTGAAAACAAGGATGGATTGGTTAACGAAGACTAAGTAGAAGTTTAGGTTGAGGTTGTTTCAAATCTTGAATATTTGAACCTCAAAACTTCTAAATTTGGGTTTCCTAATGTTTTAGGGATTCCAAGTCATTGTTGGTGCAATGACAGAAGTTACCACCATGTCTTTAGGGGGAGGGACTCTTTAAAGACATGAAAAATTATTTTTCATGAACCTTGGAAGGTGGTTAACCTTCTGTTGTGAACTTGCTCAAGGTTGAACATTTAAACTTGAAATGGGGAGAAATGGGGAGTGAATATCCTCATTATTTCAAGTGGACACTCAAGTGGTTGAAAATGCTCAAGGTTGGGTATTTGTCAACATTGAGGGAGAAGTTAAGGTGATAATGACGGGTATGGGATCTCATTATCGGGTGATCACAATGAGTGAAGTTGTGATCACGATGAGCAACTCTTCAGGGGGAGAGTCTTCAACAAATGGATTTGTTGAAGTGTGCCCAGAATTGGAGCATAGGTTGATGTGTGTCCAACGATGGGTTGATGTGTGCCAATAGGGGAGAATGTATGGTTAAGCTTAGGCCTTCATTACCTATGGAGGTCATAGGGGAGAATGAAAGGACTCATGAAAGGGGTAAGTTAGGCTTTCATTACCTAGAGGGAGTTTGCCCTCTTAGGGGAGAATGAAGAGCTTAATTTATGCTTTCATTACCTAGTGGCATGAAGAAGGAGGCTATGGGATTAGCCTAACTTACATATGGGATTGTAAGTGTTATTGTGGTATTGTCAAACATCAAAGGGGAGATTGTTGGTGCAATATCCCTCAGGTCAAGGTTGACTGGGTAACCAAGCCGAGTCTTGGTTTGGGTTTAGATGTTTGACAATAAGATATTGATTGAAGAAGAGTCAAGTAGGTCAAGGTTGACGGATACTTGATGGGAAGTCTAACTGGGATGTTAGGCAAAATGAAAGACCTAGTGAGTGAAGCTAGGCGGTATGAAAGTCCCGGTGAGTGAAGCCGGGCAAAGGAAAGTCCCAAGTGAAGGTGAAAGGCAATGAAGCCAGGAAGCCGTGAAAGTCCTAGTGAGTGAAGCTAGGCGATGGAAATCCCTGGTGAGTGAAGCCGTGAAAGTCCTAGTGAGTGAAGCTAGGCGTAAGGAAAACCCTAGTGAGTGAAGCTAGGTGAAAGTCCCGTGAGTGAAGCCAGGGAAAATCCAGATGGATCAAGGATGATTGGACATCCGGTGTTGGAAGTCCAAGTAGGTCAAAGGATTGACCGGATACTGCATGAAAGAAAAGTCCAAGTAGGTCAAAGGATTGACCGGATACTTGGCATGAGAAAAGTCCAAGTGGGTCAAAGGGATTGATCGACACTTGGTAAGGGAGTCCTAGCAGTCAAGGGAGTGACTAGATGCTAGGCATGACATACCAACAGTCAAGGTTGACCGGATGTTGGTTTGGGACGTTTGGAACTTGGTTTTGACAAAATCGAGTCAATCGATCGGATCGATTCAGTCGGATCGATCGCTGATCGATCCGCACTGTCCCAGAGAGCCTCTGGATCGATTCGTGGATCGATCCAGAGGTCCCAATCGATCAGTGGATCGATTGGGACGCGGCTGCTTCGCGCAATAAGCGCTGGATCGATCCGTGGATCGATCCAGGCGCTTTTCCATAGCGCAGAGGCGCTCTGGATCGATCCGTGGATCGATCCAAAGCCTCCCCGATCGATTGGGAATATTCGAATCGATCGGGATCCGACCGTTGCGTCGTATTTGAGCTGCAGGCGTGCGTTGGCTGCAGCATCCCTTCACGGTTTCATCTCAGATCTTCGCCAGCTCCTCCACAGCACTCTCAAAGCTCGTGATCGCCAGTTCTTGAAGGTTCTTGGAAGCTCTCCGAGTCAAGAGGCGGATCAAAGGCAAGAAGAGAAGCTAGGGTTAGGGTTTTCTGCATTCATTGTAAGCTTTGTGCTTGTATTTTGTTTCCCTTTCCTTCTTCTTGTACCGAGAGTCTTGTAGGGCTTCTCCGCCCTTGGTAGTTACCATAAAGGAGAGTTTTATTTAGTGGAGGGTGTGTGTGTTGGTGTGGATCCTTGGATTAGTCACCTCTTGTGAGGTGGATACCAAGTAAACCAACCGTGTTAGCGTTGTGTGATTGTTTCTTTGTATTTCCGCTGCATATTCTTGATCAATCAGTGGATCGATCAGTGGATTAATCAGTGGATCGATCAATGGATCGATCCAGGCAGTTTCCCAGCGCACAGAAAGCCTCTGAATCGATCAGTGGATCTATCCAGAGGTCCCAATCGATCAGTGGATTGATTGGGACGCTGCTGCTTCGCACGATAACCGCTGGATCGATCCGTGGATCGATCCAGGCATTTTTCCAGAGCATAGAGGCGCTCTGGATCGATTTGTGGATCGATCCAAAGCCTCCCCGATCGATTGGGAGCATTCCAATCGATCGGGATTCAACCGTTAGCGTCGATTTAAGCCGCAGACGTTCATTTCCTTAGGCATTGCTTGCACGACAAAGCTCAGATCTTCACTAGCGACTCCACAGAGCTCTCCACGCCAGTTCTTGAAGTTCTTGGAGGTTCTTCAAAGTCAAGAGGCGGATCTATTGCAAGAGGAAGAAAGCTAGGGTTAGGGTTTTCTTGTACTCATTGTAAAATTTGTGCTTGTATTTTGTATCCTTTCTCCTTCTTCTTGTAGTGTGAACTTGTAGGGTTTCTCCGCCTTCGGTAGTTACCGAAAAGGAGGGTTTTATTAGTGGAGGGTGCGTGAGTAGGTGTGGATCCTTGGACTAGTCACCTCTTGTGAGGTGGATACCAAGTAAACCAACCTTGTTAGCGTTGTGTGGTTTGTTTCTTGTATTTCCGCTGCGCATCTTTGAAGAAACAAGCAACGACGAGCACCTAGCACGCGACGAGCTATTCACCCCCACTCTAGCTACTTTTCCGTCCCAACACATTTCACCTCGGATGAACAGTGTCCAAGGCACCTCCATGGGGCTTAGAGGTGTGAAAGCCGAAGCCAGCTGTCCAGAGGAGCTGGAGGCGCCTCGAAGGAAGCTGAAGGTGCCTTGGACCAGGCGTTGGAGGCGCCTTGGACCAACCTTGAGGCGCCTTCAATGAGATAAGGCGCAACCAAATCACAGCTGATCCACGCGTGCGACTCGGCAGCCTGGAGGTGCCTCGGACAGGCTTGGAGGCGCCTCCAGCACTGTTTAAAAGGGGGGTCAAGGCAGAGGCTCAGAACATCAATTCTAAAGCTGTTATTCATCAACATGCTGCTAAAAAACGACCCGACGAAGCTACGACGAGTTTTCGATAACCCAAAGCTAAAAGTTTTCCTCTTCGTGTTATCGGTATAAGTTACTGTTAGTACTTTCAATTATAATCTCTTTTTGTACCAAACTTGAGATTTGATAGTGAATTGCCCACAGTAATCGCTCAACAAGCGAGGACCTTGGAGTAGGAGTCATCCAAGGCTCCGAACCAAGTAAAAATACTTGGGTCCCTTTTTGTGTTTGTTTTTATTGTTATTTCCGCTGCATTACACTTGAACGCTTTACGAATTCGAATTGAACGAAATAGCCACGAGCGCTATTCACCCCCCTTTAGCGCTTTCGATCCAACAATTGGTATCAGAGCGGGGTTGTGTTGATCTAGTGCAACCACCGATCACACAATTCTTTCGTGGTGTTTTCAATTTTTACGGAGTCAATTAGAATCTAGCTTAATAGTTATATTCTAATTATTTTTTCGAATCGGATTTTTGCTCAAAGTTGGTGCAACACCACTCAAGCTCGTGATATTAATTTTATTTCCCGCACTGCTAATCCAAGACCTAGTCTTGGGACATTTCTGTTTTTTTCTTCTATTTTGCATATTATCAATGGCCCAGCAAGAAGGATTCAGCACCGTTCATCCCCCGCTCTTCACCGGAGAAGATTTCGGGTACTGGAAGGGGCGAATGGAAATCTTCCTCAAAATACAGTTCGACACATGGATGATCATTGATCCTGTCTGAGAAGCTGACCGTGAAGGAGATCCGGAAGAAGGAAACCCACTGTAATGACGAGGGATAATGCCAGTGAAACCTCGACCCGAGAAACCCAAAGCGAATCGGAAGAAAACCAGAATCACTGTAGGAAATCTGATAAATAGGAGGAAATCCCCGTCCGAATAGGAGAAAACCGAATTTTCAAGCTCTTGAAGCTCTCTGCGCACAAGAGACCAACCAACACTATTGTCAGTGACCTAAGACTGGGGTGGGAATCCCTAGCTAGGCCCTCCGACGCTCAAGTTAGTGATCTCCCTTGATGTCGAGGAAAGAAGAAGAAAGAAGATAAACAGTAGCCAGAAAATTAGGGATGTCCACTGGTCGATCAAGACTCCATGGTATTACAGCATAGGCTAATTTAGCTAATTCATCTGCCACCTGATTCTCCGATCGAGGAATTTTTTGTATGCTCACATCTTGAAATTGAGACTTCAACTTATCGAATGCCTCGGCATATAACTTAAGCCTGTCATTATTGATTTCAAAATTACCTGATAATTGTTGGGCTTCTAGCTAAGAATCAGAATATATAAGGACTCGAGTTGCTCCTACATGCCGAGCAGCCTGTAAGCCAGCTATTAGAGCTTCATATTCAGCCTCATTGTTGGTAGCTCTATAATTTAATCTAATGGAGAGTTGAAGTCTGTCTTCTCTCGGGGATACAAGAAGAATACCGATTCCACTGCCTTGTCTAGTTGCAGAGCCATCCACATAAACTTTCCAGGTATCTTCTTTCGGGCCTTGAACCTCTATGATGAAATCACTAGATCTTGTGCCTTGATGGTCGAGGGGTTGATATTGGATGTCATATTCCCCAAGCTCGGTTGTCCATTTGACTAACTGACCCGATGCCTCCGGGTTGAGCAATACCCGTCCGTGTTGGTTAAGACAATAATCTCATGTGCTAAGAAATATAGGCGCAACCTCCGAGCAATCAATATTAGAGCATAAGCCACTTTTCTAGTGTAGTGTATCTACACTCCGCCCTTTTAATAAATGACTAGAAAAATATAGGTTGTTGCTTTTTTCCTTCCCGTCTGACTAATACAGAGCGTTTTCATTAGCCGACAAATACACCCACAGAGTCTCTCCTGCTATAGGTTTAGCCAACACAGGGAGGGTAGCTAAATAATCTTTCAACTCCTGAAAAGCCTTATCATATTCTTCATTCCATTGGAACTTATTAGCCTTTCTGAGTATTTTAAAGAAGTGAAAACTGCGATCAGCTGATCTAGAAATAAATCTAGACAAGGCTGTGATTCGGCCTGTCAATCTTTGAGCTTCTCTCAGGTTACGGGGTGGCTCCATGTCCTGCAGTGCTTTGACCTTGCTCGGGTTGGCCTCTATCCCTCATTCGGACACCATATATCCAAGGAATTTTCCTCCCTTCGCACCGAACAAGCATTTGCTTGGGTTCAACTTGAGCCCGTACTGTCTTAATGTTTTGCAAGTCTCCTCTATATCCTTGCACAGATCAGCAGCTTGAAGAGACTTAATTAAGATGTCGCCAACATATACTTCCATATTCCTACCAATCTGCTTCTGAAAGACCTTATTCATAAGCCTTTGATAGGTTGCTCCTGCATTCTTTAGTCCAAAGGGCATAACATTATAACAATAAGTGCCTTCAGATGTTATAAAACTAACCTTTTCTTGATCCTCTTTGGCCAAGGGGACTTGATGATAACCTTGATATGCATCCAGCATGGAAATATATTCGCATCCGGCAGTAGAATCAACCAGTTGATCAATCCTGGGTAAGGGATAATAGTCCTTTGGGCAGACTTTGTTGAGATCTTGAAAGTCAATGCATACTCGCCATTTATTCCCGGGTTTAGAGACTAATACCACATTAGCTAGCCAGCTTGGGAATTGAACTTCCCTGATGTATCCGACCTCCATAAGCTTAGCTATTTCTTCCTTGATAATCTGATTCCGTTCCGCACTAAAACTCCTCTTTCTTTGCATGACTGGGCGGACATCCGGGAAGACATGCAAGGAATGTTCCATAACAGCAGGAGAAATGCCCGAAACTTCTTTAGGAGTCCAGGCAAATATATCGTTATTCTTCTTTAAACATTGCACCAACTCAGCTTTAAGATCAGGATCAAGATCGGCTGCAACGTAGGTGGTAGCTTCTGGCCGTCCAGTCTGGATTTGAACTTCTTCCTTTTCTTCATAAACCAGGACGGGCTGCTTTTCGCGAATGGCATTAACTTCCATTTTTTGAATCTTCCGGGCGGTGTTGGCCTCTGTTCGAATGATTTCTACATAACATTTCTGGGCTGTCTTTTGATCACCTCGTACTTCTCCAACCTGATCCTCCACAGGAAACTTAATCTTTTGACAGAAAGTAGAAACGACCGCCCGGAACTCGTTCAAGGCAGGCCGACCCAATATCACATTATAAGAAGATGGAGCATCTACTACCATAAAACAGGATCTCCTAGTCCTCATCAGGGGTTCTTCTCCTAGAGAAATGGCCAATTTTATTTGACCCAAAGGTTGCACTTCATTGCCTGTGAATCCATACAGAGGAGTTGCAATCGGTTGAAGTTCACTGGGGTCAATTTGTAGCTGATCAAAAGCCTTTTTGAATATAATATTGACCGAGCTGCCAGTGTCTATGAAGGTACGAGCGATGGCATAATTGGCTATCACAGCATTGATGATCAATGCGTCGTCATGAGGTATTTCTATTCCCTCTAGATCTTTGGGCCCAAAACTTATTTCAGGACCGACTGCTCGTTCCATGCAGCATCCTACTGCATGAATCTCCAATCTTCGGGCATGTGCTTTTCTGGCTCTGTTAGAATCCCCATCAGTGGGTCCGCCCGTAATCATGTTAATATTACCCCGAGCAGCATTGTTTCTATTCTCTTCCTGACGAGTCATTGTGGTTTCGGAAGGTGCTTTATCTGATACTTGGCTGGTGCCAGCTGGGACCGGTATTGCTTCTTGCCGGGTTCCATCCGGGTGATATTCCGGTTTGAGCGGACTCTGCTGCCTGGGATACTATTGTCGGTAATAGTTCTGCCTCTGATAGCGCTCTTTATTGACTCGTCTATTTCTCAAAACAAAATAGTCATCAGAGTGATGACTGCTAGTTTTATGATAAGTACACCATCTCCTTGGTGCCTCCGGCTGCATCTCTACATGCTGTACAGCTTGCGGACGATAATCTGGTTGCCGATGAGGTGGATGAGTGGTTCTAGGTCCTCTTGGTGGGGGTACCGGGGTCAGAGCCTTCTCCTTCGCATGAGTAGGAGAAGAGGGAACACTTTCTTTCCTACGAGCAGCTTGGGCTTCTTCTACGTTAATGAACTCAGTGGCACGTTCAATCAGGGAATCAAAATTAACAGGAGGATTTCTTACCAAATCTTTAAAGAAATCATTATCATTTAAACCCTGAGAGAAGGCACTCACTAATATTTCAGTAGTAGCATTAGGTACATCTATAGCTACCTGATTGAATCTTTTAATATATGCCCGGATGGATTCTTTAGACGTCTGCTTAATTGAGAACAGACTCCACGGTGTCTTATGATACCTTTTGTTGCTGGAGAAATGATGTAGAAAGACTTTCTTGAAATCTTTAAATTTTCGAATAGACTTTTCAGGTAACCTTTTGAACCATCGCTGTGCTGCTCCCCCAAGAGTAGTGAGAAACATCCGACACTTCACTCCATCGGAGAATTGTTGCAACAAGGCTACATTCTCAAATTTTAACAAGTGATCTTCTGGATCTGTGGTGCCGGCATATTCTCCAATTTGCAAATTCTGATATCGCTTAGGAAGTGGGTCATCTAATACACTTTGTGAGAATGGAGAGATGACCTTTTCTGGTGAACTATCACTAGTTATCATTTTAATCTTACGCTTCTCTCTGTCTGGCGCCTCACCAGAGGACTCTTGAAACACAGGCCTCTTACCCCCTGGATCCAAGGGAGTGCGAAGGAAGGCTCGTGGACGCCTGGTTGGAGAAACAATAACTGGAGGAAAATACAAAGGTTCTTCTTCTTCCATTTCCTTGCCTTTCCGATGCTCAGTAGTTGATATCGCCGGATGATGAGCCGTCGGCAGAGTGGCCCCAGTATGAGCTTGCAATGGTTATTGTTGTTGTTGCAGGGCTTTCTGAACATGAGAATTAATGAGGAGCTCCAAATCCTCGCGACTGATAGTAAGTAGGTTCGACTTCCCAGCTTCTTCCATCACGTAGTCTCAGATTCAGGTGAAGTTTCCCACAGACGGCGCCAAATTTGATCCTGTCTGAGAAGCTGACCGTGAAGGAGATCCGGAAGAAGGAAACCCACTGTAATGACGAGGGATAATGCCAGTGAAACCTCGACCCGAGAAACCCAAAGCGAATCGGAAGAAAACCAGAATCACCGTAGGAAATCTGATAAATAGGAGGAAATCCCCGTCCGAATAGGAGAAAATCGAATTTTCAAGCTCCTGAAGCTCTCTGCGCACAAGAGACCAACCAACACTATTGTCAGTGACCTAACCGGGGTGGGAATCCCTGGCTAGGCCCTCTGATGCTCAAGTTAGTGATCTCCCTTGATGTCGAGGAAAGAAGAAGAAAGAAGATGAACAGTAGCCAGAAAATTAGGGATGTCCACTTACCTAGCCAACGGAGAGGATTCCCCCTTTTATACCACTTCATATAACCTCCGTAGTCATGAAGTGGACCCCGGTTTGTTAGAGTTCGTTATGACATCAGCTGCGTACTTGGGGAAGATGATTTTTAAGGAATCTTTTTTGTACCCCAGATGTACCTTCTTTGTCGTTTAGCGCCTGCAAGACAAGCTGAAAGCATATTTCCCGCCAAAATATATATTCTCTATCATGAATTATTCTATTCGGTATATTCATGTGTGATTCTCCTTCATGTGCCTTCTGTTTATATTTTTGTTATGTTAAAAAATAACATTTTATTCAACATGTTTCTAAGGTATTCATTGAAGGAACTATGCGGGTTCTTTGCTCAAAAGAACCCTCTTGACCGATATTGGTCTATCTTTGCTTCAGAGAATGTAGCGGTCGTTATTGGCTTACCTTCATACGACAAGCATGTGTCGACCGATATTGGCCTATCTTCGTTCGGCAGGCATGTATCGACCGATATTGGCCTACCTTCGTTCGGCAGGCATGTATCGACCGATATTGGTCTATCTTTGCTTTGGAGTGTGCATCGGTCGTTATTAACTTACCTTCATACGGCAAGCATGTATCGACCGATATTGGCCTACCTTCGTTCGGCAAGTAGGTATCGACCGATATTGGCCTACCTTCGTTCGGCTGGCATGTATCGACCGATATTGGTATATCTTTGCTTTGGAGTGTGCATCGGTCATTATTAACTTACCTTCATACGGCAAGCATGTATCAACCGATATTGGCCTACCTTAGTTCGGCAAGCAGGTATCGACATATATTGGCCTACCTTCGTTCGGCTGGCATGTATCGACCGATATTGGCCTACCTTCGTTCGGCAGGCATGTATCGACCGATATTGGTCTATCTTTGCTTTGGAGTGTGCATCGGTCGTTATTAACTTACCTTCATACGGCAAGCATGTATCGACCGATATTGGCCTACCTTCGTTCGGCAAGCAGGTATCGACCGATATTGGCCTACCTTCGTTTGGCAGGCATGTATCGACCGATATTGGTCTATCTTTGCTTTGGAGTGTGCATCGGTCGTTATTAACTTACCTTCATACAGCAAGCATGTATCGACCGATATTAGCCTACCTTCGTTCGGCAAGCAGGTATCGACCGATATTGGCCTACCTTCGTTCGACAGGCATGTATCGAACGATATTGGCCTACCTTTGTTATGAAAGTATGTTTCGGCCGTTATTGGCCTTCCTCCTTTGACTCTTTTCTTCCTTTTCTTTCCTCATCTGAAGACCCACAAAACCTTCGTTCGGCAGGAGCTTGAAAATTCGGTTTTCTCCTATTCGGACGGGGATTTCCTCCTATTTATCAGATTTCCTACGGTGATTCTGGTTTTCTTCCGATTCGCTTTGGGTTTCTCGAGTCGAGGTTTCACTGGCATTATCTCTCGTCATTACAGTGGGTTTCCTTCTTCCGGATCTCCTTCACGGTTAGCTTCTCGGACAGGATCAATCATCAAGACGGGATTGCAACTACCAACCGACGAAGATGGCAAGCCTACACCCTGTGAAAAATAGGAACTATCACTAATCAAGAAAGTGGAAGCTGATGCCAGAGCTACCTGCACCCTCCAGTGCGGACAGACCAAGGAAGAGCTCAACGGAGTTGGACCGTTCTCCAGCGCAAAAGAGCTATGGGAGAAGCTGACCGAACTCCACGAGGGCACCTCCGACACCAAGGTGAGTAAAAGAGACATTTTGTTTAATAAATTATATAACCTGAAAATGCAGGACGGAGAGACAGCAAGTCAACTCCACGCACGCATACAAGACATTCTCAACTCCCTCCATGCGATTGGGCAAAGAGTCGAGAATCGGGATATTATAAGGTATGCTCTAAATGCTTTTCCAAGGAGTAAATTGTGGGCATCAATGGTAGATGCCTACAAAGTCTCCAAGGACTTATCTTCCATTAGATTAGATGAATTATTTTCGGAATTCGAACTGCATGAACAGACTAATACACTGCCAACCGAGAAGGGTATTGCTTTGGTTGCAGGTACCAGTCGAACACGCGAACCAAGATCATGGCAAAGAATTGACTGGAGTCGGAAGACGAACCCGACTCAGACAATGAAGACGACGAATTAACCTCTGAGCTCGTGAATCTTGTGAAGAAGCTCTACAAGAAGAAGAAGGGCTTCAACAAAAGAGATCTAAAGAAAGCAGTTCAATCCAAGGAGAGTCAACCAAGCTCTAAAGTCAAGTTCGAAGTAACTTGCTACGAGTGCAATCAGAAAGGGCACATCAAGGCCAACTGCCCAAATCAGAAGGATGCAAAGAAGCAGAAGAAAAAGAAGGTGCTGAAGGCGACATGGGATGAATCTTCAGAAGAAGATATCGACGACGAACTCGAACAAACGAGTCTACTTGCACTAATGGCCCGGGACCAGATCAATCTGTCCGAGAGTGAGAGTGAGTCGGAAGCTGAGTCCCAGCGAAGCCACGGATCCGTATCCGTTTCTGAAGGGCCTGGCACCGCTGTAAGTATTCCTCGGTTAAACAATTTAGTTAATTACTTATTACGCAAATTAGCTAAATCAAACCTTAAGGTCAAGTCACTTCTAAAGGAAGTAGTAGTCCTTAAAGAAGTGACAAACTCCAAAACCTTGCCTGACCCTGTTCAGACTGGAAATTCAACTCAAGTTCAAAAACTTGAGGAAGAAAATTCCAGTCTGAAAACTCAGGTCAAGGATTTGAAAAATACATTAGAACAGTTCTCTTTGGGCTCCAAGAAGCTTGACCTGATTCTTAGGACACAAAGAGTCGTTTACAACAAAACTGGGCTAGGTTATAAAACTAAAAGAAAATATAAATCTTACCTATCCTTAGTAAATAGATAAAATAATAAATCAGTCCAAGCATGGGTACCCAAGTCCAACCTGGTTAGTCAAGTTGGACTTGGTCAATATTGGATCCCTAAGGATTAAATACACTTGATAAACCATACCGAAGTTATGATCCAGGGGGAGCTAGAAGAAAAACAATAAACATAAAATTAAATTAAAACTCAAATTAAATAAAATTAAATTAAAATTAAAATTAAATAAAATTAAATTAAAACAATAAAAATTAAATTAAATTAAAATTCAAATTAAATAAAATTAAATTAAAACAATAAAAATAGAATTAAATTAAAATTCAAATAAAATCAAATTAAATTAAAATTTAATTTCAAATTAGAATTCAATTTGAAATTCAGATTAATTCAAAATTCAAATAAAATTCTTACAAAATCTTAAAAAATCCAAGGGAAGACTCCAGAATAGCTGGCACCTCCAAACTTAATCCACCCAACAAGGGTAACCAAGAGTAGACTACCCGACAGGGTAATTAAGGTTAGATTAAAATGGGCTAGGTTTAACTTGACTCACGGTACTGGTGAAGTATTGGATGATAGTACGTTAGGGAAGCTTAGTCATCGCATGTCTAGGAAGATATGGCTTCGACCTGGTGCATTTGGCTAAGTGGAACTGACCGAAGCTACCCTTTATGGATCCTAACCAGTTAGACCAAGATTTTATACTAAGTTCAATGGGTAGGACTATTTGGAAAACCTCGAAGGCATGGTTACTTTAATGATGTCCTTGTGACTCACCATAGCCCAGAAATTTATCCAAAGAATACCTACTTGTTGAGCCCAAAGCTAAACCTGAATCTAACACAAAGTTAAACCAAACCCTAAAATTAAATCTAATTCATCTCACAAAAATTATAGGATTACCTGATTGAAAATTTAGATCGGGTGAGATGACTAAGGAATAGAAATTAAAAGAAAATCAACTTTGAAATTCAAAATATAAATCAAAATTTGAAATTCAAATTCAAATTCAAAATTTGGGTTAAAATTCGAAATTCGAATTAAAATTAAAATTCATAATTAAAATTAAGTTAATTCAAATTAACTTAACATTTTCAAATTAAATTAACTTAACTTTTTCAAAATTTAATTAACTTAAATATTTTTCAAAATTTAATTAACTTAAATATTTTTCAAATTTAATTAACTTAAATATCTTCAAAATTAATTAACTTAATTATTTTTCAAATTTAATTAACTTAAATATTTTTCAAATTTTAGTTAACTTAAATATTTTTTCAAATTTAATTAACTTAAATATCTTTCAAACATAATTAACTTAAATATTTTTCAAAATTTAATTAACTTAATTATCTTTCAAAATTTAATTAACTTAATTATCTTTCAAAATTTAATTCACTTAATTATTTTTCAAAATTAAATTAACTTAATTATTTTTCAAAATTAAAATTAACTTAATTATATTTCAAAATTAAATTAACTTAAATTTTTTTTTCCAAAACTTAATTAATCTTTTTCAAAATTTTTATAACCTCTTCAAAGTTTAAAAAGCATAAACAATTAATAATTTTTAATAAAAAAATATATGACACGTGGCGCCTGTCAGAGGCACCTCCCACACAAGGGAGGCGCCCTAAACAACGGCGGGAAAACTCTCGCCGACTTACCTAAGGCGCCTCGGATCATCTCCGAGGCGCCTCCAACATCACTTAAGGCGCCTTAAGAAGCCTTTAAGACGCCTTCAACCCGCATTTTTGCCACAAACAGAAACCCTTTCTGTTCGTTTTCTGCCGACGCCGAGCACGAGCTTCTCGTGCGATTTCTCCCCAACCAAGGCACCTTCAACCCACCTCTTCCTCCCCTACTCCTAGCAATGCCTCCTAGGTATACTCTAAACCCTCTTTAATCATCTACTACATGAATTTCGTACTAGTTTTTGCTATTTTGCTTGTATACTGTCAAAAATAGGAAACGTCGCATTGTTGATCCTACACCGGCTAGGGCCCCTTCCACGGATCCTAGGTTCCCCTCGGAACAGCATAGGGTAGATTTTGCTAGGTTTACATTTGAGTCTATTAGACCTAGGTATGTAGGTAGGCAATTTTTTACTCAGTTCTGTCATCCTGCTATCCAGATGATAGATTACTATCACCTAGGGAAACTGGTTTACTGCAACAACACAGTAAACCATGACTTGTGTGCCCAGTTCTATCACAACCTTGAAAAGGTTGATGATACTACATATTCCACCATAGTTGGTGGAACTGACATCCAGCTTACCCCCTCCCTGATTCGTACTAGTCTAGAGCTTAGCGAGTCCACATGTACCTTCCTATGCTACCCGGGTAGGGATCTACCATTCGGTGATCCCTATTCCCATATCACCTTAGATGACATCTATATGCATTTTTTTATGGAGGAGAGACCCTTTGGCCTGACTGAGTTCAGGTCGACTCTTCTTAGAGTTCAGGACTACATCATGTACAGAGTCCTGACAGCATGCATCTTGCCCATCACATTTCGAGACGTCTCGAAGATGCGACCATCCCACTCATTCTTTCTGTACGCTCTTAGTCAGCGCTTAGATATAGACATTCCTCTGCATATGTTCTATAACATCATTCATGCATCTAGTACAGTCACGTCTGGAGTGATTTATATGTCCTACTGTCATATCCTGACCCAGATTTTCTCCACCTCTAGGATAGATACGACCATAGGGACACTCATTCCACTTACCATATACGATGAGTTAGGGCAGCAAAGTCTTCGATTAAATGGTATAGAGGTCACCGCCGAGGGGATTCTGGCCTGGAAGGGTCGGCCGCCACCAGTCGCTGCTCCTATCGCTCCAGAGGCCGAGGATGCACCAGGCGAGGGAGAGGAGTGGCCCGACTTCTTAGCAGAGGAGTTTTTCGCAGATCCTTCCACCTCTACCGGACCCTCCACATTAGCCGGGCCTTCGACTTCGGCATCACTCTTCGTCGAGGACAGACTCGCCCATCTTGAGGTTCAGTCCATTGAGACTCGATGCACTGTTCGAGAGAGCCATCGCTTCCTCCGATCTCTACGATCCGAGATAGCTGTAGGGTTCGCCTCTCTCCGAGGCGAGATACGTCACCAGGGACAGCCTCAGCCTGCACCCGAGCATCCCCTTGCACCACCTCCAGCTGACGACCCTCCAGCTGATGATCCTGTTTTCAATGATCCTGCTTTATGACACTACCATTTGATGTATCTTGGATAGACACCTATATTGTCCAGTTTGATTGTATTGGTGCTTAGTTGAACTCTACTTATTTATGCTTACTAGTTTTTTTAAATTCTGCTCTTAGACAAATATGAATGTGTTGGGTAGGATAGATTCACAAATCAGTTTCCTACTTTTTAAATGCCTTACTTGTTTTTCAAAATCATCTTGTGCTTTAAAAATTTTAGGAAAATTTTGTTTTAAAAAATCCCAATTTTTCTTAGATTTTCAAAATATGGACTTAGCCTAGGCTCTACCCTAGAAATCATGCTCCCTTAGAATTGAGCCAGAGCATCTCACAAACACCTAGGCTTACCTTGATTGTGCTTGAAAAACATAGAATAGTGTGAGATGCATAGGGTACAGCCTGGACTCAAGAATGCTTATATCTGTGCATCAATATGAGTCTGGGTGTTAAATACCTAATATACAGTAATCAAGTCAAGTCATTCAGCCCTAGTCAAATCTAACAGGATCTATTGACTTAACTTGACTAACCAAGTTGTAACACCCCACCCTCCTCACTACTGGTCTGTGAGGGCGGAGGGCTACTGAACTACTAACTTTACTTAACTATCCTTGTTCACATGTTGATAGAAATTCCTAAAACTCTCGGAGAACTCAAAACATACAATTAACTAGCAGCGGAAGACTAAATGACTCATCTAATACATTCTACTCAACTCTTTGTTAATAAATTCTTATGCTAAATCCCAAGGCTTCTATAGTCCAGGCATCACACATCCATCCACACCTCCTTGTCGCCTTCATTTACTATAGCTTTTCCTTTCCTTTATCTGCAGTAAGAGGAAATGCATCTATAAGCAAAATTGCTTAGTAAGCGCTATCTAACTCACAAAACTCAAGTATACATGTAAGCTGAAAGAAATCTAGAAACTGAATGCTCATCTAATAGCAAACGAAACATTGCATACTGAAATACTAAACATGTAAGCAAATCTAAACAACATGTCAGTATATAAGAAAGCTAAACTTGCTGAATTTTAAACTTATGTGAAGCTTATTTCTTTTGTTTGAAAACTTATACTTTAATACTTCAAAATAATAATCAACTTTCTTCTTGGGCCCGACAACTGTACTTGCTATGCGCGCATCCCTAACTAGACCCGAGATAGCTGGTCCCGAATATAGTAGGGTTTACTATTATAACGACCCGACCCATTTGGCGGCCCATTTGGCGACCCTCTGGTCGTCAACCGTCGACCGTCGGTCGTGCCATTACTACTAGGTTATCTAAACCTAGGGACGACTATGGGAGCCTAACCCATGGACAACTGAGAGTCCAGCACAGTGTCACTGATAAAAGTAAAATACTTGTTATCTTTTAATATTTCTAATATATAATGCCTCGGCATTTTAATGAGCACCTTGTGTGCCAAAATCCTTAAAGTCTTGACTTTGGGATCTACTTAAGGCCTTGGCCTTTTTCTTTCTTTTCTTTATCTTTCTTATACTTGTTAATACTTCTAATAAAAGAATGCTTCTTTAAAAACTGAAATGTTTAAACAAATTCTAACTTTGAAATGCATAAACAAAAATATGCATACTATGCTAATCAAAATTCTGCATACTATTCTAAATCAAGATTCTGCATTCTATGCTACACTATTTCTGCATACTATGCAACCATAAATTCTGCACTATAATAACTATAATCTTTTTCTTTAAAAACTGCATTATAAGTTCCACCAAAAATTTGCACTATAAACTTTAAAGAAATCTGCACCATAAGCTCTTAAGAAATCTACACTACAAGCTCTAAAGAAATCTGCTCTAAAGAAATCTGCATTTTAAGCTCTAAGAAATCTGCACTACAAGCTTAATTAAAATCTGCACTATAGGCTTGCATAAAAATCTGCACTATAAGCTTGATTGAAATATGCACTATAGGCTTAATTAAAATCTGCACCTATAAACTTAATTAAAATCTGCACTATAAGCTTAATTAAAAATCTGCACTATAAGGTTAATTAAAATCTGCACTATAGGCTTAATTAAAATATGCACTATAAGCTTACATAAAAATCTGCATTATAAGTTTAATTAAAATATGCACTACAGACTTAATTAAAAATCTGCACTATAAGCTTAATTAAAATCTGCAATATAAGCTCTACATAAAAATCTGCATTATAACTTAATTAAAATCTGCACTATAGGCTTAATTAAAAATCTGCACTATAAGCGCTTAATTAAAATCTGCAATATAAGCTCTACATAAAAATCTGCATTATAAGCTTAATTAAAATCTGTACTATAAGCTTAATTAAAAATCTGCACTATAAGCACTTCTTATACTTCAAATTCAAGAAGAACATGTTGGAATGTATACTGAAAGCCTAAGCTTTGTAAACATTTATTATGAATAAAGAATCACATTTGGTCTAATTGTCTACATTTGTTTGTAGTTGTTCATTTAATTTATATTGTAGATAACATAGTATGTGGTGTCACATACAGAAGATGATGTTATCAGTACCTTATAAATTATAAACAGTAGCTCACGACCAAAATGGAAAAGGAATAAACCATTAGAAGGTCGTAGTGTAATTAGGTATTAGTTTATCTTGACTATATAATTACACTAGTACACTCAGAGTGTATTGAGTAGGACCATTTGAGGTCGTTTCTTTTATACTGACTTTATAAAGGAACAAAGACCTAAGTTATTATGGAAGTGTGTGCTCTTAATCCTAATATAATAACAAGCACATATATTTGATATTTATTTCTTTAATTTATCAATGGGTGAGATTTAGTTCGTTGAATCAATAAACCCGATAAGTTGGGAAATGGTATTACTTATAGTGTGTGTTGTTGATTATAGAAGGAAGCCGTGTCCTAGAGATACTAGGTTGATAATGTCCTCAAGAGGAGCTCATAAAGATTGTCATGTTAAACCCTGCAGTGGACTTAGTCCGACATGACAATAAGGTTGAGTGGTACTACTCTTGGACTTAGATATTAATTAAATGAGTTGTCAAGAACTCACTTAATTAGTGGACATTCGATATCTTAAACACAGGAGACTAACACACTCATAATAAGAAGGAGCCCAAAATGTAATTTGGGATTGGTGCGGTAGTTCAATGATAGTTCTCTAGTGGAATGAATTATCATTGATAAAATTAAGTTGTGTGTTCGGGGCAACACGGGATGCTTAATTTTATCGGGAGACCAAAACCAATTCCTCCTCTCGGTCCCTATCGTAGCCTCTTATTTATAGAGTTCTATACCCACCTATACCCACCTTCTATACCCACCAATAAGGGGCCGGCCAAGCTAGCTTGGGAACCAAGCTAGGGCCGGCCTAGGTATATTATTGGGTGGCCGGCCCTAGCTTGAACCCAAGCTAGTAGGGCCGGCCAAAATAAATTTAAAAAGAAATTTAATTTTAATTTTTATTATAATGTGGAAGATATAATTTAAAGAGAATTAGAATTAAAATATCTCTCTTGTAAAAGATTTACAAAAGATTAAAGAAAGAGATTAGATCTCTTTCCTTATTTGTAGATTGGAGAGATGTTTTATTTTCTCTTTAAAATTATTCACATGTTAATAAAATTAAAATTATAGATATTTCCTTTTATTAACCATGAAGAGATTTTAAAGAGAAATTTTATTTTTTAAAATTTCCGGAAACAAATTAGGAAGTTTTAATTGTTGATTAAAACTTGTCCTCTTTTGTTTTCCAATGATGTGGCCGGCCACTTGAAATTGATTTGGGAAATTTTATTTTATTTCTCTCAATTAAATCAAGTCAAGGAAATTAAGGAAAATTTATTGTAATTAAATTTCCTAATTTGCCTAGGCCAAGGAATATAAAAGAAGGGTGAGGGTGCCTTCATGGGACAACCCTTATTGTTTTCTCCTTTTTCCTTGGTGTTGTGGCCATTACCCTCTCCCTCTCTTCCTCTTGTGGTGGCCGAACACTTCATCTCTCTTGGAGTTCTTGTGGTGGTCGGATACTACTTGGAGAAGAAGAAGAAGGAGGAGAGAAAGTTAGCATCTCTTGGAGCTTGGTTAGTATTTTGATTTTCTTCTTTGGTAAAGTTCTTCCTTTGTGGCCGAACCTTGCTTGGAGGAGAAGAAGGTGGTTGGTGGTTTCTCATCTTGGTAGATCGTTACCCACACAACGTCCGAGGTTAGAAGAGGAATACGGTAGAAGATCAAGAGGTTTTTCTACAAGGTATAATTAGTAATTTTTATTTCCGCATCATGCTAGTTATTTATGGAAATAATACCAAATACAAGAGGCTTATGATCTAGTATTTCGAATATGTTTTTCGATGTTGTGTTCTTTTGTTTTCTTTCTTTTCCTTGTGATTTGATTGTTCTCTTTGGTTAACCTAAAGTTATTTTAGGAAATTAAATATTAGCTTTCTATTAAAGGTTTTGTCTAGTCGGTGGTGGTTGCTCCCATATCCAAGAAGGTCATGTGCCTCGCCACGTCAGTACTGGGAACCTTTTATGGAAATTAGTATTTAATGGAATTAATAACTTAAGGAGACTTGGGTCGAACGTGTTAAGTTCCGCAGGAGATCCAAGTTAAAACCTAAAAGAACAAATAGATTAAGTTTTGGATCAAACGTGTTAAGTCCCGCAGGCGATCCAAAATTTAATTTAAAAGAACACATGGTAGCTAGGAAAAAGGTTCAGACCTTTGTACAAAATTTTTGTACAGTGGAACCTCTAGGTTTTCCGAGTAGCAACCAACAGAACAAAGGTCCGAAATTACTCCTACTGCAGGTGAGAAGCACTTACCTTGATTCTTGGACTCACAACCGAACAAAAAGGGCTTCTAGGACCTTGGTCGACCGCCGGAGATGATGCCCTAACTCCCTTTCGTTTTCTGCCCGAGCTCCGCCATCGTACGCAGAAGAGAAGGAGAGAATGGTTTTAGTCCCGGGAAAACAGAGCATCAACTTATCCCTTTTTATAACTTAATACTTCTGTTAACTCCTTAAATAAATTTGCTACCTTTTCTAAACAGACAAATCCAACATCAACTTATCCCCTTTATAATCCAATATTCTGCTAACTATCTTAAATAAATTCGCTACCTTTTCTAAACAGACAAATCCAACATCAACTTATCCCTTTTATAATATTCTGTTAACTATCTTAAATAAATTCGCTACCTTTTCTAAACAGACAAATCCAAGATCAACTTATCCCTTTTATAATCCAATATTCTGTTAACTATCTTAAATAAATTCACTACCTTTTCTAAACAGAAAAATCCGTTTGCCCACCTGGTCAGCCGGGTTTTGACCGAGTCAAAGGTCGTGGGTTCAATTCTCAGCTTGGACATTTTTTTGTCGAAACTTCCTTCGTTTAGTAAAAATGCCAAACGATCTCCAAAAATTACATAAAAATACTCTAAAAATTTTTAAAAATCTCTAGAATATTTCTAAATATTTTTAAAAACTTTTAGAACTCCTAATGAGGAAAATTGGGTCATTACACAAGTGAAAGCTGTTGTCCTCTAGACAATCAGCTAGTAGCTAGATGGTTAGACATGTGACCAAGTAATTAAGTATTTGATTTGTTAGGGTTACTCAACTTGCATATTAGGGCTCTGATACCTTACTAAAAGAACCTAATTAACTTGCAATCAACTCAACTCATGCTTGGACATTAAGGTTTAAACTTATTGCTCCTCCTTGGCTTTTAAGTATTTTGAAATTCATTATTCATTTAAATATTTTTCAAAAAAAAATAATAGTCTTAGACTTTCTTAATATTTTTTTATACACTTTTAAAGTCATTTGAAAATTTAGTGAAGTTTATTTTTCTCTCTCTCCAAGTTTAACAGAATTTAAAAAATGTATTTTCCCCCAAAGATTTCAACTAAGTTTCAAAATTGGCTAAAGTTACTTTTCAAAGTAAACCCTCTACTAGCTTAATTGAAATAAAATTATCTCTTTAGACATTTAGCTTTACAATGAAAATTAATTATAAAAAGCTAAGTGTTTGAAAAGTTCTTTAAATTAGCCAAACATCATTTCTTTAAAGCTAAGAGTTTTTTCTTTAAAAGTTTTTTTCCAAACTTAATTCAATTTTCGTACTTAAGAAAATCCCCTTTAAAAAAGACTTCTAAAAATTTAATGAAAAATCTTTAAATTAAGTCTTTAAAAGCTTAAATTTTCAAAATTTTGGCTAAACATAGTTGTTTTGCACTTAAACTATTTTTACTTATCCAAATTTCACTAAGTTTTTTCCTATAAAGTTTTAAAAGCCAAGTATTTTAAATGTTACTTTTGGGCTTCAACAATTTTTACTAAGTTTTTCCTACAAAGTTTTTTTTTTTATATATGACAAAGGGGGAGAGTAGGACAAAAAATTCAAAATTCAAACTAAGGATAAGAGTTCTCTTATTAAGGGGGAGCCTTAACTTTGGAAACTTTAAGTTTACCTTAAATTTTAAAATCCTTTTTGCTTGTACTTAACCTGTTACTTAAGTATGCTTACGCTTGTACTTTAACTCCTTATTTAAAAGCATGCTTATGTTTATTTATGCTTTTTGTTTTACTTAACTTT
This sequence comes from Zingiber officinale, assembly GCF_018446385.1. Lineage (NCBI taxonomy): Eukaryota > Viridiplantae > Streptophyta > Magnoliopsida > Zingiberales > Zingiberaceae > Zingiber > Zingiber officinale. The sequence continues at coordinate 132,507,212 of NC_055997.1, read as the reverse complement.
GAATTTGAGTTGCCATAATCAAAAAGAGGGAGATTGTTGGTGCGGGAAGCATCAAACGATCGAACCCAAGTTTTGATAATGGCAAAGGGTTCAAAGTTAAGTAGTCTTGTGATCTAACAAGTTCATGGAGCTTGCAGGAAAGTCCTAAGTGGTACATAGGCAAAAGTCCTAGCTGTGGTTAGGCAGGTGGAAAACCCTAGGGAGTGGTAACCCTAGGTCATAGGGGGTGGTAACCCTATGCGGAAAGTCTTGACGGATCGAGAGCTTCAGGCAAAAGTCCTAGGGGGGTAACCCTAGGTGGAAAGTCTTGGTGTCGCGAACCAGGTGGAAGACTGGACGGGCCGAAAAGCGGAAGTCCAGCAGAAAGTCCGGAAGCTTCGAACGCTGAGCAAAAGTCAAGTCAATCTGGAAGATCGCACTGGCAACAGGTAAATCTCCTGAGTGGAGTAGGTGAGGACGCGTTCCTCGTAGAGGGAACAGTAGGCGTCGGGTCGACCTAAGGTTTTTGGTTGGAAATCCGAAGTCAGATCCGGACAGTCCGATGATTGTCGATTATATCACTTATAATATGTCTGTGCTAACTTTGTTTTGTAGGGTTTTGTGTTTGGGACTAACACATTTTGCAGGAACAAAGAAGCACATTTCACCTCGATGAACAGTGTCCGAGGCGCCTCCATGGGGCTTGGAGGCGCCTCGGGTGCAAGCCGAGCCAGCTGTCCAGAGGAGCTGGAGGCGCCTCGGAGGAAGCTGAAGGCGCCTTGGACCAGGCGTTGGAGGCGCCTTGGACCAGCCTTGAGGCGCCTTCAATGAGATAAGGCGCGACCAGATCAGAGTTGATCCACGCGTGCGACTCAGCGGCCTAGAGGCGCCTCGGACAGGCTTGGAGGCGCCTCCAGCACTATTTAAAAGGGGGGTCGAGGCAGAGGCTCAGAACATCAATTCTAACTGTTATTCATCAACGTGCTGCTAAAAAATGACCAGACGAAGCTACGACGAGTTTTCGACAACCCAAAGCTACAAGTTTTCCTCTTCGTGTTGTCGGTATAAGTTACTGTTAGTACTTTCAATTGTAATATCTTTTTGTACCAAACTTGCGATTTGATAGTGAATTGCCCACAGTAATCACTCAACGAGCGAGGGCTTTGAAGTAGGAGTCGCCCAAGGCTCCGAACCAAGTAAAAACACTTGGGTCCCTTTTTGTGTTTGTTTTTATTGTTATTTTCGTTGCATTACACTCGAACGCTTTACGAATTCGAATCGAACGAAATAGTCATGAGCGCTATTCACCCCCCCTCTAGTGCTTTCGATCCAACAAAAATAATTGCTAATTATACCTTCTTTTTGTATGCTAATGACCTCGAGATCTTCTGCCGTATTCCTCGCCTCGCCTTGGACGTCGTGTGGCCGACGATCCTCCAAGATGAACACCATCCAAAAGCTTTCTTCCTCTTCCTCTAAAATCTAGCCACCACCACCACCAAGGAGAAGAGAGCAAAGGGAAAGGGAGAAGAGAGAGGGCCGACCACCAAGAGATCCTCCAAGCAAGAGAATAAGAGTTGTGTCTCATGAGGCCTCCTCACCCCTTCTTTTATAATACTTGCCCAAGACAAATAAGGAAAGAATTTTTACAAAAATTAAAATCTTTCTCTAATTTTCCTTTTCCCTTTTAATTTTTCATTTTCTTTCCTCTTGATTGAATCAATCACCAAAAATTAATTGATGATTTTATTTTTTTTAATTTGGTCGGCCACCTTGCTTGGGCACCAAGCAAGGGTGGTCGACCCCCATAAGAGGAAAGGAATATTATTTTTTATAAAATTTTACAAGAAGAAAAACTCTTATAAGATTTTATAAGCTCTCTTTCCTAAAATAGGAGTTAAAAAAGGAAAGTTCTAAAAATTAAAACCATGTTTTAAAATTTAAAACTTCTCTTATAAAATTTCCTTTTTTTAACATGGTAATAGAAAATTTAAATTTCAAAACTTATCTTCCTTTTTTTTCTTAAACCATGAGGATGGTTAAAAAAAGAAAGTTTTAAAAACTTTTAAACTTTCTTTTAAAACATGTGGCCTAATTCAAATAAGGAAAGTTTTAAAAATTAAAATATCTCTTTTAAAACTTATAGTTTTCTACAAAGTGAAGATTTTAAAAATTCAAACAACCTTCCTTATTTGAATTATTGTGGCCGACCCCTACTAGCTTGGTCACCAAGCAATAGGGACAACCCCTATAGAAGAGGATGTGGCCGGCCATTGCTTGGTCACCAAGCAATGGACCAGCCCCCTTCTTATACACTAAGAAGAGCCTTACATTTGGATAGAGTTGAGGCTATAATGAGGCTACGACAAGGACCTAGAGGAGAAATTAGTTTTGGCCTTCCGATGAGCTTGAGTATCCCGTGCTCGCCCCGAACACATAACTCAAGTTCATCGATAATAACTCATTCTACTAGAGAGTTATTATCGCACTACCACACTAATCCCAAATTACATTATGGGCTTCTTCTTATTATGAGTGTATTAGTCTCCCTGTGTTTAAGATAACGAATGTCCACTAATTAAGTAAGTTACTGACAACTCACTTAATTAATATCTAGCTCCAAGAGTAGTACCACTCAAATTCATTGTCATGTCAGACTAAGTCCACCTGCAGGGTTTAACATGACAATGCTTATGAGCTCCTCTTGGGGGCATTCTCTACCTAGATAACTAGGACACATATTCCTTCTATAATCAACAACACACACTATAAGTAATATCATTTCCCAACTCATCGGGCTTATTAATTTATCGAGCTAAACCTCATCCTTTGATAAGTCAAAGAAATAAATATTAAATATATGTGCTTGTTATTATATTAGGATTAAGAGCACACACTTCCATAATAACTAAGGTCTAGTTCTTTTACTAAGTCAGTACAAAAAGAACTTACCTAAATGGTCCTACTCAATACACTTAGAGTGTACCAGTGTAATTTATTAATCCAGATAAACTAATACTTAATTACACTACGATTATTCCAATGGTTTGTTCCTTTCCGTCTTAGTCGTGAGCAACTGTTTATAATTTATAAAGAACCGTCAACATGATCTTCTGTGTATGACACCACACACCATGTTGTCTACTATATAAATTAATTGAACAATTACATTTAACAAATAAATGTAGATATTGACCAATGTGATTCTTTTATTTCAAAAATAAATGTTTACAAAAGCTAGGCTTTTAGTATACACTCTAACAATCTCCCACTTATACTAAAAGACTAAGTTGTCATATCTGTTGCCATACATCTGATTCTCATCCCCTCCATATGCCGATCAAAAGCTTTCGTCGGAAGGGCCTTAGTGAAAGGATCTGCCAGGTTATCTGCTGATGTAATCTTGGCGACGACAACTTCTCCTCGCTTGACAATGTCTCGTATCAGGTGGTACTTGCGCTCTATATGTTTACTCGCCTTATGGGCTCGTGGTTCCTTCGAGTTTGCAACTGCACCGCTATTATCACAATAAATTGTGATGATTTAGGGCAAACCAGGAATCACATCTACGTCCATTAGAAAGTTCCTGAGTCATACAGCTTCTTTGGTTGCCTCAGAGGCTGCCACATACTCAGCTTCCATGGTTGGGTCCGAGACGCATTTCAGCTTAGCATTCCTCCATGCAATGGCTCCACCTCCTAGAGTAAACACATAGCCTGACGTAGACTTACTATTGTCCCTATCTAATTGGAAGTCCGAATCCGTGTAACCCACTGGGAGCAAATCGTCTGCTTGGTAGACTAGCATATAATCTCTAGTCCTTCTCAGGTACTTCAATATATGCTTTACAGTAGTCCAATGTCCTTGTCCATGGTTACTCTGATATTTGCTAACCATGCCCATTGTAAAACATATATCAGGTCTCGTACATAGCATTGCATACTTAAGGCTTCCTACAGTCGAAGCATAAGGAACTGTCTTCATATCTTCCATCTCCTTTGATGTCTTCGGAGGCATCTCTTTAGATAAGGCTACTCCATGTCTAAAAGGTAAGAAACCTTTCTTGGAGTTCTGCATGCTAAAACAAGTAAGGATTGTATCTATATATAAAGCTTGTGATAGACACAACATTCTTTTCTTGCGATCCCTTATAACTTTGATCCCAAGAATGTGTGCATATTCTCCTAAGTCCTTCATATCAAATTGTTTGGACAGCCATACCCTTACGTCCGATAATACCTTGACATTGTTGCTAATTAACAAAATATCATCTACGTATAGTACAAGAAATACCACCACGTTTCTGTTATATTTCTTGTATACACAAGACTCATCCGGACACTGAATAAATCCATAAGACTGGATTATTTCGTTAAACTGGATGTTCCAAGATCTTGAAGCTTGCTTCAGTCCATAAATGGACCGATTGAGCTTGCACACTAGATGCTCTTTGCCCTTTTCAATGAACCCTTCTGGTTGCTTCATATGGATGTTTTCTTCAAAACTTCCATTAAGGAAAGCTATCTTTACATCCATTTGTCAAATCTCATAATCCATATGAGCGGCAATGGATAAGAGTATCCGGATAGACTTAAGCATGGCTACCGGTGAAAAAGTCTCCTCATAATCGATTCCCTCTTTCTGAGTATACCCTTTCGCAACAAGCCTTGCTTTGAAGGTTTCTATCTTCCCGTCTGTCCCTCTTTTCCTTTTGTAGATCCACTTCATCCAACGACTTTTATACCATCAGGTGGTTCTACAAGCTCCCAGACCTTATTAGAATACATAGATTCTATTTCGAAATTCATTGCCTTTTGCCAAGATACTGCATCTATATCTTGGAGTGCTTCGTCGTATGTCCGGGGATCAGGTTCATGTTTGCCCGGGATCAAGTCTGAAGACTCTCCCAAAAATATGAATCTCTCAGGTTGCTTTACAACCCTCCCACTACGACGAGGCACTGTGAGTGGTTGTATATCATGTGTGACACATGTTGCAGTCTCTTGTGGTACTTCATCTTGTACTGTTGGTACTAAAGTAGGCGTGTCCTCTCTAAGTTCTTCTAGAACAACTTTGCTACTGGACTTGTGGTCCATTATATAGTCTTCTTCTAAAAACTGGGCATTGGTACTAACAATGACCTTTTGGTCTTTAGGACTATAAAATAAACCACCTTTCATTCCTCTGGGATAACCCACAAACACGCGCACTTCTGTACAAGATTCTAACTTATCAGCATCCAGATTTAGCGCATGTGCTGGACTACCCTAAATCTGAATATGTCTTAGACTGGGCTTTCGCCCATTCCACAATTCTGTGGGAGTAGAGGATACTGATTAAGAAGGTACTAATTTCAGAATGTGCGTTGCCGTTTCCAAAGCGTATCCCCAAAATGAATTTGGTAATTCTGAATAACTCATCATTGATCTAACCATCTCCATAAGAGTCTTATTCCTTCGTTCTTCCACACCATTCTGTTGGGGTGTACCAGGTGCGGACAACTGGGATTGAATCCCGGCCTCTGATAAGTAATTCCTAAATTCTCCTAAGAGGTATTCGCCACCACGATTAGACCGTAGTGTCTTGATACTTTTACCAAGATGTTTCTCCATATCATCTTTGTACTCTTTGAATTTATCAAAGTACTCAGACTTATGGCGCATCAGGTAAATGTATCCGTATCTTAAATAATTGTCTATAAAAGAGATAAAATATTCAAAACCACCTCTTGCCTGGATAGACATAGGACCACACAAATCAGAATGAACCAGTTCTAACGCTTATTTGGCTCTATACCCCTTGGCCTTAAAAGGTCTCTTGGTCATCTTACCTTCCAAGCAAGATTCAAAGGTTGAAAAATTTTCCAACTCCAATGGACCCAAGAGTCCATTAGCTATGAGTCTTTGAATCCTACTTAAGTTAATATGACCAAGCCTTAGATGCCAAAGATACGTTTGGTTCATCTCCGAAGGTTCCTTTCTCTTATTGGAATTAGAAGATGTGTTATTAATTTCCATATTTGGCTTTGTGGGAGAAATTAGATTTAAAGTATATAAATTGCCAACCAATGCACCAGAATAGATAATCACCTTATTTCTCTTTATAACCACATTGTTACTAAAGGAAACTGAATATCCATCCAAATACAGTTTAGAAACTGAAATTAAATTCTTTCTAAAATTGGGTACATAAAGACAATTTCTTAAAACCAAATTTCTATTCCTATCAAAAGATAAGTAGACGTCTCCCACTGCAACAGCTGCCACCTTAGTAGCATTGCCCATGTAGACGGTTATCTCTCCATCAAATAGTCGTCGGGTTTCCTGGAACCCTTGCAAAGAATTACAGACATGATCAGTGGCTCCCGTATCTACACACCAGGTGATGGTAGATAACACCGCTAAACATGTTTCAACTACTAGAGCATGAGATATACCTTTATTGTTTTGATTCCTACGAGGACAGTCCGCCTTCCGATGTCCTGACTGTTTGCAGATGAAGCACTTGCCCTTCAGCTTCTTCATTCCAGCTTTTGTCCCTGAGGTTTATTCACTCTCTTTGCTGAAAAGACCTGTTTCTTCTTCTTCTTGCCTTTCAGCTTAGAAGTAGAACCATTTTCAGCATAGTGAATCTGAGAACTTTGATGAAATATACCTTCTGCTGCCTGTAGTTCTGTCAGAAGTTCCGGCAACGTATACTCTCTTTTGTTTATGTTATAGTTCAGGTGGAACTGCTCAAAACTTCTGGGTAGTGTTTGGAGAATTATATCAACCTGGGTTTTCCCATCGATTTCTCCTCCAAGAACTTGTATTTCGTTCAGATAGGCTATCATTTTGAGGATATGAACCCTTACGGGTGTTCCCTCAGACGTGGTGGCTGTCATTAACTTTCTCATTGCCTCTTGCCTAGCAGTCCGACTCTAGTGCCCAAAGAGTTCTTTGAGATTGTTCATTATATCATAAGTTGTTGGTAAATCTTGATGCTGATGTTGTAATACATTTGACATTGATGTCAAAATGTAACACCGCGCCATCTCATCAGCTTTTACCCATTTCTTATGATACTCAATCTCCTCTGGGGTAGAGTCACAGTCAGGTGCATCAGGGCAAGCCTCAGTCAGTACAAACTTATAGCTTTCAGCAGTAAGAACAATGTCCAGGTTTCTTTTCCAATCAATTTAGTATACATTCCAACAGGGGCGGTATTGGTGAAAGAACAGGATGATGTACAACGACCAATGTATTTCTTCAACCATCTATTGAAAGGGCCAAGTCTCGGTATACGACCCTGAAGAAGTTAGTTTACAGATTGGTTCTCATGGCCCGTCACCTGCGGCCTTATTTCTTAGCACACCTGATCACGGTCTTGACCAATAGTACCATGGGAAAGACCCTTACCAATATAGAGGTGGTCGACCATCTCATCAAATGGGCCACTGAGATGGGAGAATATGGCATACAATATCAGCCCCGAATGACGATTAAAGCACAAGCCTTGGCAGATTTTTTGACGGAGGTCCATTAGCCTGATTTGGAGGAAACATGGAAAGTGTATGTGGACGGGTCATCCACTCAGTAGAGAAGTGGAGTAGGGGTACTCCTCATATCTACTCAAGAAGATATCATGCAACTAGCTATTAGATTAAACTTCAGAGCCACTAATAACAAAGCGGAGCATGAGGCAGTACTGGCAGAATTACAAGCAGCTTGGCATGTGGGGGCAGCCCGGGTAATCTTTCACTCAGGCTCTCAACTGATAGCTCAGCAAGTGGACAGTAACTTTAAAGTTAACAATGAGAAGATGCAGTTGTATAAAGAATCATATGAGAAAATGAAGGAAGACTTCAAGGAGGTTATAGTGATCAAGATTCCCCGGGCAGATAACTAAAGGGCTGATGAACTAGCTAAAATGACCAGCTCTTTGACTACTTGGGTATTGGATAAGTCAATATCTCAGAACTTCCTGATAGCCCAGATTAACTTGCAAAATAATATAAAAAAGTCGATCGATTGGAGAGCCCCAATGATCATTTATCTTCAGCAGGGTGCCCTACCTACCGATCCTGAAGAAGCTAGATTGATCAGGAGAAGAGCTCACATGTATACTCTGATCGGGGGTCAACTGTACAAGCACACATTTTCTAGACCACTGCTCAAATGCTTAAGTATGGATGAGGCGGAATGTGCCTTACAGGAAGTACATTAGGGATGCTGTGGTAACTACGTTGGAGGAAGGATGCTGGCTCGAAAAGTATTGCTAGCCCGGTATTTTTAGCCCACTCTGCAGAGGGATGCCCAACGATTGGTGAATACCTGCTTATCTTGCCAAAAACATCAGAACTTGACCCATTGGCCGACTGATACACTGAAAACTGTTAGAATGTATACTAAAAGCCTAGCTTTTGGTATAAAACATTTATCTAGAAATAAGAATCACATTGGTCAAATGTCTACATTTGTGATAAATGTAGTTGTTCAATTAATTTATATTGTAGATAATATGGTGTGTGGTGTCACACACAGAAGATCATGTTATCAGTACCTTATAAATTATAAACAATAGCTCACGACCATGATGGAAAGGAACAAACCATTGGAAGGTCGTAGTGTAATTAGATATTAGTTTATCTTAACTATATAATTACACTAGTACACTTAGAGTGTATTGAGTAGGACCATTTGAGGTCGTTCCTTTTATACTGACTTTATAAAGGAACAAAGACCTCAGTTATTATGGAAGTGTGTGCTCTTAATCCTAATATAATAACAAGCACATATATTTGATATTTATTTCTTTAATTTATCAATGGGTGAGATTTAGTTCGATAAATCAATAAGCCCGATAAGTTGGGAAATGATATCACTTATAGTGTGTGTTGTTGATTATAGAAGGAAACTGTGTCCTAGTGATCTAGGTTGAGAATGTCCCCAAGAGGAGCTCATAAGGATTGTCATGTTAAACCCCGCAGTGGACTTAGTCCGGCATGACGATGAAGTTGAGTGGTACTACTCTTGGAGCTAGATATTAATTAAGTGAGTTGTCGTAACTTACTTAATTAGTGGACATTTGTTATCTTAAACACAGGCTAACACACTCATAATAAGAAGTAGCCCAAAATATAATTTGGGATTGGTGCGTAGTTCAATAATAGTTCTTTAGTGGAATGAATTATTATTGATGAAATTAAGTTGTGTGTTGGGGCGAACACGGGATGCTTAATTTCATCGGGAGACCAAAACCAATTCCTCCTCTCGGTCCCTATCGTAGCCTCTAGTATATAGAGATTTATACCCACATACCCACCTTCTTACCCATCCAATGGGGCCGGCCAAGCTAGCTTGGAACCCAAGCTAGGGCCGGCCAAGACCAAGTGGATGAGCCATGTAGGTGGCCGGCCAAAGCTTGGGTCCCAAGCTTAGGTGGCCGGCCACTAGAATATTGAAAAGGATTTTTATTAAAATTATTTCTTATGTGGATATCATGATTTTAAAAGAGAGTTTAAAAATTAAAAATTTCCTTTTATAGTTTTCTACAAAAGATTAAGAGAAGAGATTAATCTCTTTCCTTATTTGTAGTTTAAAAGGATGGTTTTAATTTTTGGTTAAAACTTTTCTTATTTGTAAATCATCTACATGTTTAAAAGAGAGTTTAAAATTTGAAATCTTTCCTTATTTGTTGATTAAAGGAGGATTTTAAATTTTAAGAAAACTTCCCTTTTTAACCATGTTCATGATTTAAAAGAAAGTTTAAAAATTAATAATTCTCTTTTATTAGTTTCTACAAAAGATTGAGGAAAGATTTGATATCTTTCCTTATTTGTAGATTAAAAAAGATTTTAATTTTTAGAGATAACTTTCTTTTTATCCACATGTTTAAAAGAAAGATTTTAATTTATTAAATTTCCTTTTTATAAACCAATCATGAAGGGATAAAAATTATTGAGAAATTTTTATAAATTTCCGGAAGCAAATAAGGAAGTTTTAATTGGTGTTTAAAATTTTATTTGCTTGGAAGTTTATTGTTGTGGCCGACCAAATAAAATTGAGAAAGAATTTTATTTTTAATTAAATAAATTTTCCTTTTCAATGGTAAAAGAATTAAGGAAGTTTTTATTAAAATTTCCTTATTTGCCAAGATCAAGGATTATAAAAGAGGGGATAGAGGAGGCTTCAAGGCTAACGACTCTATTCTATTTTTCTCCCTCTTTTCTTCCTTGGGTGTGGCCGGCCCTTTGTTTTCTCTCCTCTCCTTTGTGTGGCCGAAACTTTCTCATGGTGGAGATAGCTTTGGTGGCGGATCTAAGAAGGAGAAGAAGGAGAGAAAAGAAGCCTCTTTTCTAGCATCCCTTGGAGCATGGTGGTGGTGGCCGAACCTTTTCATCCTAGAAGAAGTTTTGATGGCCGAAATTTGCAAGGAAGAAGAAGGTGCTTGGTGGTTCTCATCTCGGAAGATCGTTGCCCACACAACGTCTGAGGTTAGAAGAGGAATACGGTAGAAGATCAAGAGGTTTTTCTAAAAGGTATAACTAGTAATTTTTCTTTCTGCATCATGCTAGTTATTTATGGAAATAATACCAAATACAAGAGGCTTACGATTCTAGTGTTTCGAATATGTTTTTCAAAGTTGTGTTCTTTTGTTTTATTTTTCCTTATGATTTGATTGTTCTTTTCGGTTAACCTAAAGTTATTTTAGGAAATTAAATATTAGATTTCTATAAAAGGTTTTGTCTAGTCTGTGGTGGTTGCTCCCATATCCAAGAAGGCCATGTGCCTCGCCACGTCAGTACTGGGAACCAATTATGGAAATTAATATTTAATGGAATTAATAACTTAAGGTGATTTGGGTCGAACGTGTTAAGTTCCGCAGGAGATCCAAGTCAAAACCTAAAAGAACAAATAGATTAAGTTTTGGATCAAATGTGTTAAGTTCCGCAGGTGATCCAAAATTTAATTTAAAAGAACATATGGTAGCTAGGAAAAGGTTCAGACCTTTGTACAAAATTTTTGTACAGTGGAACCTCTAGGTTTTCCGAGTAGCAACCAACAAAAACCTCAATGCCAGGATTACTTAGGGAGCCATTATTCAATTTCTATGGAAGAACATCCTATACTGATTTTGAATACCGCACAAGCTAGTCTCAGATAATGGGAGACAGTTCCAAGGACGCAAGATCTAAGAATGGCGTCAAGGGTTTGGAATAACCCAGGTCTTCACGTCCGTGGCTTTTCCTCAAAGTAATAGGCAGACGGAGGTCACCAATAGAGAGATAGTTCAGGGATTGAAGATCAAGCTGGATCATGTAGGCGGAGATTGGGTGGAAAAGTTACCTAGCATCCTCTGGGCATACCGCACGACTCTACGAGAAAGTATTGGGCTCACCCCATTTCACCTGGTCTACGGTAGTGAGGCAGTTGTGCCCATAGAAGTTGGGGTGCCATCCGTTAGAAGGCTACTACTGTATGATGTGGAAAATGCCGAGCAGTGACTTTCAGAATTGGACTTTATTAGTGAAACCCGAGAACGAGCAGCTGCCCGATTGATTGCATATCAGCAATGGATGCGGCAAAATTATGATAGGAGGGTGGTTCCCTGGTTCTTCGGAGAAGGGGACTTAGTGTGAAAAAGGATGAAGCCTGTAGGAGAGGTAACCAAATTAGCACATTAGTGGGGTGGACCATATAAAGTTGTTAAAAGGTTAGCGTCAGGTGCCTACTACCTGTAAGATGCTTGGGGTAGGATGTTGAATCACCCATGGAGTGCTAACTACCTCTAGGCTTATCGTACCTAAGCAGGTCACTCCTTTGTAAGGTTTAAGATCGAGACAGTATGACTAGTCCGGGCATAAAATACGCGGTCGGGGTAACTCGATCTAGAATATGGTCGAATCTTCTTTAAGGACCTGCTCAAGTCCTCGTGCTAGTGCTAAGCAGCTCGAGCTCCATTGTGTAAGGACTAAGGAAAATGCATAAAATCCAAGGAGGAAGTAGCAGCAAGGATAATGAAAATTAACTTTTATAAGTAAGTCGGCTAAATGTACCATATACTGTTGGAATCCTAAGATTGTTTTGATGTGATCAAACTAGTTAAGTTAGGTCTTATTTAGTTTAACCCTTGTGTCTAAGTGTGCAGGAGCTTAGGAGCACAAGAAGTCGAGCAGAAGACGCGGCTAGCGAGAATGACGGCATGCGAGAGAGCCGACGGGCTCAGTGCGTCCGAGGAACGAGGTGCCGTAGAAGAGTATACAAGTGGACGAGAAGAACGTACGCGACGTTCGAGGGACGAGAAGCCAGGGAGGAAGGCTACTCGAGAAGAAGGCCGAAAATTGAGTTTGGGTGAGCCCTATTTCGGATGGCCGAGATCACCTAAGCGAGCAGAACCGGAGTGGAAGACCCAGACCGAGGCGAGCAGAACCGGAGCAGAGGGTCCGGACCAAAAAAGTCAACTATGTTGACTTTTATGGGTCCAGGCACCCGGAATCCTTCCAGGCGCCTAGAACCTCAATCTTATCAAGTTCGACATGTCCGTTAACCGACGCGTCGGGGATAAAATTCTATCCCACTCCAGGCGCTCGGAACAGTGCTATAAATATAGCTATGATTTCAGTAATTCAGATAACAACTTATAATTCCTTTCTTTCTGTTCTACTATTATGTGTGAGTTGTTAACGTTGTAAGAGGCTACTCCGCCCGAAGGAGATCTTCAAGTGTGTTTCATTTTCCTTGGATTAGCCATCTTCTTATTGTAAACCAAGTAATTCTCCTTGTGTCTTTGTCTATTTAATTAGTCTCTTAACTTTTATTACAAGTGTTCTTAATTAAGCTATAAGTTGAGAAATGGCTGAGTTTATTTTTACAGGGCAATTCACCCCTCCTCTCTTGCTGGCCACCAAGGGACCAACAAGTGGTATCAGAGTAAGGACGCTTCAGAAGGACTAATCGTCGACTGAAGCAAAGGAACCAATGGCCAAACCAAGCATCGTTCTACCAAAATTTGAGGGAGACTTCGCACAATGGAAACGCCGAATGGAGGTATTTCTAAAAACTGACTTTAAGATTCGTTTAATAATCAAATATGGCTTTGTAGCACCTACGAATCAAAATGGAGAGGAGAAGGAAGAGAGTCTTTGGACGAAGAAAGAACAAAATGATTCCATAGCAAATAACTGAGCAGAATATCACTTGCTGAGTGTATTGCCGCCTCAAGAAGTCAATCACATTGGGAGCTACTCATCAGCCAAAGAACTCTGGGAAAAATTCCTAGAACTCCACGAAGGCACATCCGAAGCTAAGCTCATAAGATGAGACATACTTCGGAACAAACTGAATATCCGTCTTGAAAAAGGTGACAAGATAGTCGATCTACACGCGAAGGTCAAAGAACTAATCACCGGACTTGAAAACCTCGGTGAAATGGTAACCCATCAGGACTCGACATGCTACACATTCAATTCCTTTCCCAAGACTCCAGAATGGTCCTCGATAATCAACGCCTACTACATCTCAAAGGACCTGGAGGTAAGTACTTTAGAGGAATTCTTTTCTACTCTAAAATTACATGAAACTAGATGTGCAGGTACAACAAAAGAAACAGGTCAGATTATGGCATTAAAAGCAACCAAGAAGGATAAACCCGAGTCAGACTCAGAAGAAGATCAACAAGTTTATATGGTAAGGGATTTTAGAAAATTCTTTAGATCTAACAAATTTAAAAAATGCAGAATAGGAAAAATCAAAGAAATAGAAGAAGGATTCGATGCTACCAGTGTCAATAGGAAGGACACTTAAAAGAGAACTATCCAGAACTTAAAAAGGAAAAAAGGCAAGATGCCCAAGCAGAACAAGCACAAGACTCTAACTACTACTTGGGACGACACCTCATCATCAGAATCAGAAATAAAAGAATATGTCGGACTAGCACTGATGACAAGCCATAAAGAGCAAAGCACCTCAAAAGCCAGCATCGATGAAGGGGGAGCGACTTCAGATGAATGCAGCGAAGCAAGGGGAGAGTCAGACTTCAAGTCTGATATGGTAAGTGAGGTATGCCTCTTACCTCCTGATTAACTCTATTGTGGTATTAAGTTTATGGCAAAATCTATGTACAAGTTAAAAAATAAAAATGATAAATTAAAAATTGAAAACTTAGAAATAAAAAGAATTTTAGCAAAATCATGCCTGATAGAATATTTTGAAAAAGTAAAACTTGAAAATGTTAAATTAAAAGAAGACAAAAAACTTGAAAAATTCTGCATGTTCAAATATTTCTGTTTTTAGAAATTATAGAGGATTAAACTGGTACTATAGATTTCATAAAAGTCAGATCAGAAAAGTAACAAAATCTTATATCCCTAGAAAATACCTGATTAACCTTGTAGGAACGAGTCTATATTGAGTTCCAAAAGCTTGTTTAAATTAAAGAGTGAAATTAGACTTAAGGCTTTCAAGTAGAAAATTAAATATTTGAATTCATTAAAAGACTTTGTCTAGAAGTGGTTGATGATCCAATAACCAAGAAGGCCTAGTGCCTCGCCACAGCTTGGAAGCCAATTTCTGAATTGAATATTTAATTGACAAACTGATAAACATGAAATAGTTAATTAAATTAAATACTTTCAATATTTGTCAAAGGTTTAACATTTGTTAAAATTTTTAAAATTACAAACTTCACTTAAAAACTTTTTCAAATTTCACTTAGAAATTTGTCTTTAAATTACAAAATTCATTTAAATTGTTTTTGTTAAAAAAAATTTTGTGTGTTTAACTTCTTTTTTTAAGTTATTAACCTAATTTTTTTTTTGAATTTTTTTTACTTAGAAAATGTTTATGAAATTATTACATTGTTAGACTTAGAAATTCTTTCTTACTTGAAAAACCCTTTTTGGAAATTCATAGTTTTATAAAAAGTTACCCTTAGATTTTTTGAACCCTTTTTTTTATGTGATCAAAGGGGGAGAAGAAAAAGATTAAGTCTAGGGGGAGGTAGCTGCTTAAAATTAAATTTCCTAATTTTTGTGCTTTATTGCAAAATTTATTTTTGCTTTAACTTTATTTGTTTACCCTAGCTTAACTTGGGTTGCTCATCAAAAAGGGGAGATTGTTGGAACCCCAAGGTTGTTTTGATGTGATCAAACAAGTTAAGTTAGGTTATGTTTGGTTTAACCCTTGTGCCTAAGTGTGCAGGAGCTTAGGAGCACAGGAAGTCGAGCGGAAGACGCAACTAGCGAGAAAGACGACATGGGAGAGAACCGATGGGCTCGGTGTGTCCGAGGGACGAGATGTCGTGGAAGAGTACACTGGTGGACGAGAAGAACATACGCGACGTTCGAGGGATGAGAAGCCGGGGAGGAAGGCTGCTCGAGGAGAAGGTCGAAAATTGAGTTCGGGTGAGCCTTATTCCGAATGGTCGAGATCACCCAAGTGAGCAGAATCGGAGTGGAAGACCCAGACCGAGGCGAGCAGAACCGGAACAGAGGACCCGGACTAAAAAAGTAAATTATGTTGACTTTTATGGGTCAAGGCGCCCAGAGCCATTCTGGGCACCCGAAACCTCAATCTTATCAAGTTCAACGTGTCCATTGATCGATGTATCGAGGATAGAATTCTATCCCACTCCAGACGCTCAGAACAGTATTATAAATATAGCTCTGATTTCAGTAGTTCAGATAACAACTTGTAATTCCTTTCTTTCTGTTCTACTGTTGTGTGTGAGCTGTTAACGTTGTAAGAGGCTACTCCGCCCGAAAGAGATCTTCAAGTGCACTTCATTTTCCTTGGATTAGTAATCTTCTAATTGTAAATCAAGTAATTCTCATTGTGTCTTTGTCTATTTAATTAGTCTCTTAACTTTTATTACAAGTGTTCTTAATTAAGTTATAAGTCGAGAAAGGGTTGAGTTTATTTTTACAGGGCAATTCACCCCCTCCTCTTGCAAGCCACCAAGGAACCAACATATACAATATGAAAGATTATTTAAATTCGGAAAACACATCGTCAGGCATCTCTTTGAGGATTTGACGATGATCTAGAAAGTCCTCAGGAGAATCGGGGGATAGAAACCCTCCCTCCTTGAGTTGCTAAATCTCTCCTACTGTACCATAGGCCACAAACCGGACGAGCGATCACCCACTTGAGAGCCAAACTCTGAAGAACATAAATATTCTTCCTGACTCGCTTGTAGACGATCACTCTTCCCGACCTTATAAGTCTCTAAGGTAATAGCAGAGCTAGATAGGGCAGACTGGGTCTGAGACAATTCTGCCTGCAAGGAGCCCAGCTCTATTGCTTGAGACTCTAGATCCCTTCTATGGTCTATAAGGAGTATATACTTGGAGTTTAGCTCTTGAGTCAGGTGATTTATCTCGTGTTTATGCATAAGCTTGAAGTCCTCTAGGGTTGTAGTTTGTTGGATCAACTCTGATTATGCATTCTCCTTGAGTGTCAGCTCCTCTTGGCATTCAGCCTCAGCTGACTGGTGTGGAGTCTCCAGTCTCTTCCTATCATCCCGTAACCGGTTAGCCTCCATTAAGGTTTCACCTAGGAGTTGTTCTTGGGATGCATTTATTTTTCTTAAAGTCTCTACCTCTTCTTTTAACTGGAATATAACTAAAGAAGGGGCAGATAGTTGAGACTCCAGGTTGGTAACACGATCCTTTAAGATCTTATTCTGCCAATGTATATAGGAGAACGTCTAACTCAATAGTAGTGACTCGGCAAACGCCTGTGCAGATAAGCAAGTAGTTAGAATAAAAGAAAGAGGAGCAATAAGAGAAAGTGAAGGCTTATCGCAGTAGCTCTTTCAAAGAATCGATCCAACTAAGCAGGTAGGCGAAGAGTATACATTTGATGCAAACTCTCCTCCCAATGAGTCGCTAGTTGTCCCCTAGTAGGATAGTGCTAGCCTTGGCAGCTGGGTGATGGTGCAATCCCCATTATGAGGGCTTAGTGGCTCAGAAACGGCGAGGGCAAGAAGGTCGAGATTGCGATGGCTTAGTAATGGACTCGTTGGGGTTAGATTGAGTAGAGGTAGACGGTCGGGAGGGAGAAGGTCCGACCTGGGCAACTGGGGCAGCCTGGGAGGCTAGCGTAGAAGGCCCGGCCTGGGCAATTGGGGTAGACTAGGATGTTGGCGCAGAAGGTCTCTCTATGGAGGAGAAAGGCCTAGCCTGAGAAGCTGGGGTAGCTTGGGATGTTGGCGCAGAGGGCCTCTCTGTAGCAATCTCTTCCTTAACAACCGAGTTTTTTCCTCGAGGGTCCCTGGGTTGGCCTTTTGAAGGAGCGATAGAGCTGACCGGGACTCAAGAAGCTGGAGCAGGAGACGAAGCCAACTTGGGTGTCTGAGTCGAACTGGGGCCCTCAGCTATCGGATGTGACTCTGTAGATCCGCGTCTAGGCAGCTGAGAAAGCGGTTGTTCATCCGAGTCTGACTCCTCTGATGGAGTCAGGGGCCGACGAGCAGGAGGAATTGGAGGAGTGCACCTTATAGGTTCAGGAACAGAATGGACATGCGGGGTGCCTGAGCGGCAGGACGAGAAACAGTTGGGGCAGCCGTCCCTAGAGCAGGCAGAGCAAAATACGAAAGACCTCGTCTATCCAAAATTATGTATCCTCGGTGGTTTATTTCCAAATCGCTTAGTGGGAGAGGCCTGGTCAGGGATGCTCGAGTCAGAGTATTCACTGCAAGAGAGAACCAGGATTAGAATAAGATGGCAAAGGCAAGTCAGGACAGGGTAATCCTGTAAGGAACTAGAGCGCTAAACACGCTTATATGTAGCGGAAACCATCTAGTTCCTCTAGGAGATCCATGCGAAGGGAAAGAAAATATACTAAGATTTGAACAACAACATGATAGTATACACATTCACGCCTCTACGGTATCCATACGAACAAGTATCTCCGTTTGTCTCACAAACTCACAAAAATGGAGAAGGAAATTACCTAAGGTTATGCTAGCACCCAAGCAAGGTAATTTCGGCCAAGAGGAGTAGAGAAGATGAAGGAGAATGAAGAAGTCCTCAAAATGAGAGGAAAATTGCTTAAGTATTTTCATCCAATGAAAACACTTAATGAGCATTAATTTAATTAATGAGCATTCACTCTCTAGTAAGGACCACACTTAAAACTCTTTATTTTGAATTCAATTTCGAAATTGAATGACTCATTGAATTTCGAAAATTCAATGAATTAATCTCTATTAATCTTCACTTGAGTCAAACTCAAATCTAATTCCCTTGAGTCTAACTCAAGTCTAATTCACTTGAGTCTAACTCAAGCCTAATTCAATCGAGTCTTACTCAATTAATCTCATGCAATTTCAAATTCAATGAATCAGTATTTCATTAATTTGATTTGACTTCTTAAGTCTAGTTTGAATTGGACTTAATCCAATAATTAGATCTAATTGAGTCTAACTCAATAAGTCCAATTCGGATTAGACTTAATCCAATGATTCATCATATAAACCCATCTCCAAATCTACTTATTCTTTATGTGTGACTCAATAGGTTCTCATAACGTTGGCAATGTATCCAAATCAACATTTAGATACATAAGTAATGAGTAGCATCTAGCAAGGCATCATTGCTACCCAAGTGACGAGAAAGTCGAGATCCGACCTAACCTATCCGTGGTTATTATCTTGTATGACTTGGTCCCTCTATCTTTGATATCTAGATTGATCAATGAGACATAGACCGTGTCATCCTCTTATCAACCTTTGTGTTTCTTGATCTCTAGGTAGACACACTCAATCAAATAAGCTCAATATCTCATATTGGCTCATTTGAGCATGACCATGCTTTCTTGTGTCCTACTAATCAAGGGGTCTACAGATATCACTTTCATCATATGGAAGGGATAGATCCCATCTACATCACTCACATCCCTTCGCATAATTCATTGCATACCCAGTGATCGACTTTATTATCCACCTTATTACAAATGACATTTGCCAATACCAAAGTACACAACTCCTTATGTAGGGAACCATAGTGACTTCAGGTCTAAAGACTATTCATACCAATAGTCACATGAGAATGTTTATGATACACATATAACGATCCATGAAATATTCTCATGATGGGTCATTCAGTATATATTCTCTAATATATACCCATGTATCAACCTGATATCTTATATCCATGACTTGTGAAATTAATTCATCCGTTGACCTATATGCTAGTCTCAACGTATTAATATTGTCCTTGTATATTAATACTTGACTAGAAATAGTTAAGAGTAGTGTTATATGTATATCTACAATATCTCACTATCAATTCAACTAATTGATATGCTATAGATAAGAACCTACTACTCAAGGGCATTATTATACTTATTAAATTGACACTGTTCTGAAATAAATATAATAATAACTTTGGCTTTTATTAATAATGAAATATGATAAAAAATGAGTCATTTACAATCATCTCATAATTGGTACTAGGACTAATACTGTTGGTGCAGCGAGACCGACAAGAGGGGAGGGGTGAATTGCCTACAAATAAAAACTACACTCCTCGTTCTTTCAACTCAAGAATAACAACAATAATAAAATAAAATAGAAGTAAAAGTAAATCAGAGAAGAGAAGACTCAGGGTTTTACTTGGTTACAACCTAGATAGTTGTTAATCTATGATAGTTGAAAAAACGCACTATGAATCTCCTTCACTGTAGGCGGAGAAGCCTTTTTACACACTAAGAAAGCTCACAAGTTGTTAGGAATTGATTACAGAGTTGATTGCTTAATTCCTAGCTCTAGGGGCCTTTATATAACTCCTGGAAACTCTATCTCGAGTCTTGAGGGCGCCTCCAAAGGGGTTGAGGGCGCCTCCAGCTGAGGCATCGGATAAAACTTTATCCAAATCCGAAACGGTCAAGTAGACTGGGTCAAAGGCGCCTTCAATGACATTTTTTGGTTGGTCTTAGGAAGATCGTACCGGTTCTACTGTACAAAAATTTTATACAAGTGTCGAACCTTTCCTAACAACCTATTGTGTTCTTTAGAAATTAAATTAGGAATCGCAAACAGAACTTAACATTATTGATTCCAAATTTAACTTATCTGTTCTTAATGGTTTAGACTTTGATCGCAAATGATGCTTAACATTATTGATCCAAATCCACCTACGTTATAAATTCAATTAAATATTAATTTCAGAAATCAGCTTTCAGGTTAAACATGGTGAGACACTAGGCCTTCTTGGATATGGGAGCAACCACCACTTCCTAGACAAAGCCTTTTAATGAAATCTAATATTTAATTTCCTTATATAATTCTAGATTTAACCAAAAAGAACAATCGAATCACAAATTCGAAAAATAACAAAAAAACACAAACTGGAATCATAAATTCGAAACCTAGAATTATATGTCTCTTGTGTTTGGAATTCATACAAAGAAAAACTAGTATGATACGGAAAACAATTACTAGTTATACCTTTCTTTGTAAGCAACAACCTCTTGATCGTCTACCGCATTCCTCTTCTTATCTCAGACGTTGTGTGGGCAACGAACTACCGAGATGAGAACCACCCAAGCCCTTCTTTCTTCTTCACCAAGTTTCGGCCACCAAAACTCCTCCAAGGATGTAGAGGTTCGACCACCACCACCAAGCTCCAATGGATGCAAGAAACTCCTTCCACTTCTTCTTCTCCAAGTAGGACCCGACCACCACAAGAGTCTCCTTGAGAGTGATGAGGTTCGGCCACCAAAAAGAAGAGAAGAAGAGAAGAGAATGGTCGGCCACACCAAGGAAGAAAAGAGAGAAAAATACAATAGAGTTGTTACCCATGAAGGCACCCCTACCCCTTCTTTTACAATCCTTGGTCTTGGCAAATAAGGAAAAATTAAATAAAATCTTCTTTATTTTCTTTGTCATGAAAAGAAAATTTTAATTAATTAAAATCAATTTCCTTTTCTTAAATATCATGGTCGGCCACCTCATTGCTCCAAGCAAGGAAAGTTTTAACACAAAATTAAAACTTCCTAATTTGTTTTTGGAAATTTTAAAATAAAAAATTTTCTAATAATTTTTCCCTTCATGGTTGGTTATAAAAGAAATTTTATAAATTAAAATATCTCTATTAAAACATGTGGATGATTTCCAAAAAGGAAAGTTATATTTTTAAAATTAAAATCTTCCTCCCAATTTACAAATAAGGAAAGATATTAAATCTTTTCTTAATCTTTTGTAGAAACTTATAAAAAGAAATATATAATTTTAAAACTCTCTTTTTAAAGCATGAACATGGTTACAAAAAAGGAAAGTTCTATCAAAAATTAAAATCTTCCTTTTAACTACAAATAAGGAAAGATATCAAATCTTTCACTTAATCTTTTGTAGAAAACTATAAAAGAAAAGATTTAAATTTTAAACTCTCTCTTTTAAAACCATGATATCCACATAAGAAAAGATTTTAAAAAATTAAAATCCTTTTAATATGATGTGACCGGCCACACCAAGCTTGAGTTCAAGCTAGGGTCGGCCACACCACTTAACTCATCCTCTTTACTTGGTCGACCCAAGCTTGAGTTCCAAGCTTGCTTGTCGACCCCCTTTAGGATGGGTATAAAGGTGGGTAAGAAGTGGGTATAAATCTCTATATACAAGAGGTTGCGATAGGGACCGAAAGGAGAAATTCGTTTTGGTCTCCCGATGAAATTAAGCTTCCCGTGCTCGTCCCGAACACTCAACTTAATTTTATCAATAATAATTCATACCACTAAAGAATTATTATTGAACTACCGCACCAATCTCAAATTACATTTTAGGCTCCTTCTTATTATGAGTGTGTTAGTCTCTCTGTGTTTAAGATGTCGAATGTCCACTAATTAAATGAGTTACTGACAACTCTCTTTAATTAATATCTTAGTTCAAGAGTAGTACTACTCAACCTTATCGTCATGTCGGACTAAGTCCACCTGCAGGGGTTAACATGACAATCCTTATGAACTCCTCTTGGGGACAATATCAACCTAGATTATTAGGACACAGTTTCCTTCTATAATCAACAACACATATTATAAGTAATATCATTTCCCAACTTATCAGGCCTTTTGATTCATCGAGCTAAATCTCACCCTTTGATAAATTAAAGAAATAAATATTAAATATATGTGCTTGTTATTATATTAGGATTAAGAGCACACACTTCCATAATAACTAAGGTCTTGTTCTTTTATTAAGTCAGTATAAAACAAACTTACCTTAAATGGTCCTGCTCAATACACTTAGAGTGTATTAGTGTAATTTATTAGTCAAGATAAACCAATACATAATTATACTACGACTATTCCAATGGTTTGTTCCTTTCCATTTTAGTCGTGAGCTACTGTTCATAATTTATAATGAACTAATAACATTATCTTCTATGTGTGACACCACACACCATGTTATCTACAATACAAATTAATTGAGCAACTACACTTAGCATATAAATGTAGACATTTGACCAATGTGATTCTTATTCCTAAAATAAATGTTTACAAAAGATAGGCTTTTAGTATACACTCTAACAGCATTGAGGGTGCCTTCAATGTTGAGGGTGCCCTCAATGCTGTTGAGGGCGCCTTCAACCTACATGGTATAAATAGCTTCCAGCTTCTCTTTTTCTTCTTCTTCCGAAACTCTGATCACTTGGGTGATTTCGGCCAACCGAAATAAGGCTCACCCGAACCCAATTTTCGGCCTTCTCCTCGAGCAGGCTTCCGTTCCGGCTTCTCGTCCCTCGAACGTCGTGCACGTTCTTCTCGTCCATCGGAGTACTCTTCCACAACTCTTTCATCCTTCAGACACACCGAGCCCGTCAGCTCCCTTCCCATGTCATCCTTCTCGCTATATGCGTCTTCCGCTCGTCTTCCTGCGCTCCTAAGCTCCTGCCCACTTAGACATAGGGATCAAAAATCAAACAAAACCTAACCTAACTTGGTTGATCACATCAAAACAACCACGGGGTCCAACAATCTCCCCCTTTTTGATGTGCATCAACCCAAGTTCAAGTTAGGGAAAAAAACAGACAAGTAGTAATTTAAAGAAATTACTAAACTAACATTTTAAGCATAAATATTGCCATAATAGAATTTACAACAAAAAATATTAACTTGTTCCTATCCAAAAAAAAATTAAGTACTAATTTGAAAAAAATATTAACTCTACTAATTTGAAAAAATATTAACTCCCCCTAAACTTGTTCCCTATCTCTCCCCCTTTAATCACAGCAAAAAACGGGGTAGGAAAAAATAAATTCTAAGTTAACAAAGAACTCTGATATTTAACCGGGGTAGGAATTTTGAAAGTATTTTTGAGAAATTTCCAAAAAAGTTTAAACAAAAACTTGTTAAAGTATTATTTAATTTCTATTTTCATGCTTTATCAGTAAGTTAATTAAACATTTTATTTCAGTATTTTGGCTTCCAAGCAGTGGTGAGGTACTAGACCTTCTTGGTTATTGGAGCAATAACCACTTTCTCAGACAAAGCCTCATAAAGAAATTATCTGTTTAATTTTTCTTGTTGAAAGCGCAAACTTTAAAAATTTAATCTAGAAGTGATTTTGGAACCCAATAGAGGTTTCTTCCTACTAGGTTAATTAAAAACTTAGTGGGTATATATCCTTTAGGTATTTTTCTAAGTTGACCTTGGTGATGTTTAATATACCAATTTAATTTATCATAAATTCTAAGTTTTGATTTTTGGAATTTATTTAAGCATGCATGATTATTTTTCAATTTTTCATTTTCTAATTTTAGATTATCGTACATTTCTAGCGAACATGATTTTGGTAAATTTAATTTTAACTCATTATTTTTATTTTATAATTTAACTAAATCTTTAGTAAGTACTTTGATAAAGCGAAAAGACTGTTTAGGGGTTAGTGCACATACCTGACTTATCTCTATTTCTGATGCTTCTCCTTCACCGTAGCTTTCTTCTTCTGATGATCCTCCCCCTTCATCTATGCTTATTTCTGAGCTGGTCTCATCTTCTTCTTCTTGATGGTTGTCCATCAGTGCTAATCCTGAGAAGGCTTCGACTTCAAATTCGGAGGATGATGATTCATCCCATCTAGCCTTTAGACTCTTGCGTTTAGTGGTCGTCGATCTTTGGGACTTCTCCTTGTCTCTTTTCTTCAACTTTGGGCAATCATCCTTGATGTGCCCTTTCTCGTTGCAGTTGTAGCATCTGACCGCCCTTTTATTGGGTTGATGCTTTCTTGACTGCGATCTAAATTTATTAGTTTTAATAAACTTGTTTAATTTTCTTATCAATAGCGCCGCTTCAGTTTCGTCGATTGACGCTTCGGAGTAGGAATCGTCCATCTCGGCTTGTAGGGCAACATTGAGGTTTGACTTCTCTATTTGTTTCGGTTCTGCAATTTGAGACTCGTGAAGTTTGAAAGTAGAAAACAAGTTTTCTAGCGTACTTACCTCAACGTCCTTAGAGATGTAGTAAGCATCTAATAAGGGCACCCACTCTGGAGTTCTTGGCAAGGCGTTGAGTGTATATCGGATAGAATCTTAGTTCGTTACCAATTCTCCGAGATTGGTTAGTTGAGTTATCAGCTCCTTGATTCTTGCTTGGAGTTGCGCTATATTTTCACCATTGTTCATCCGGAGGTTTGTCAGCTGAGTCCGGAGGATGTCGCGCCTTGCTAACTTTGCTTCTGAGGTGCCTTCGTGGAGCTCCAGGAAGGTCTTTGGTGGAAGTCCTAGCTTCCGATTCGACTTACCTCCTAAGGCGGCAGAACGCTGAGCAAATGGAATTCTGCCTTTTCCGTTAGCCACGAAATCGGCTTGCTCCTTCTTTGTCCATTAAAATTCTTCCTTATCTTTTGGAACTGAAAACCCATATTTCATAGTTAATAAAATATCAAAATCCATTTTAAAGAATACCTCCATTCAGCGCTTCCATGCCGCGAAGTCTCTATCGAATTTCGGGGGATGAATACTTGTTCCAGCCATCGTCTTGATCTTTGTTGCTTCAGACGGCGGTTAGTCCTTCTGAGGCGGTTTGACTCTGATACCACTTGTTGGTGCAGCGGAACCGGCCAGAAAGGAGGGGTGAATTGCCTGCAAATAAAAACTACCCTCCTCGTTCTTTCAACTCAAGAATAACAACAATAATAAAATAAAATAGAAATAAAAGTAAAGCAGAGAAGAGAAGACTTAGGGTTTTACTTGGTTACAACCTAGATGGTTATTAATCCAAGATAGTTGAAAAAACGCACTATGAATCTCTTTCGCTGTAGGCGGAGAAGCCTTTTTACATACTAAGAAAGCTCACAAGTTGCTAGGAATTGATTACAGAGTTGATTGCTTAATTCCTAGCTCCAAGGGCCTTTATATAGCTCTTGGAAACTCTATCTCGAGTCTTGAGGGCGCCTCCAAGGGGGTTGAGGGCGCCTCCAGCCGAGGCATAGGATAAAACTTTCTCCAAATTCGAAACGATCAAGTAGACTGGGTCGAAGGCGCCTTCAATGGCATTGAGGGTGCCTTCAATGTTGAGGGCGCCCTCAATGTTGTTGACGACGCCTTCAACCTGCATGGTATAAATAGCTTCCAGCTTCTCTTTTTCTTCTTCTTCTGAAGCTCCAATCGCTTGGGTGATTTTGGCCAACCGAAATAGGACTCACCCAAACCCAATTTCCGACCTTCTCCTCGATCAGGCTTCCATCTTGACTTCTTGTCCCTCGAACGTCGTGCACGTTCTTTTCGTCCACCGGAGTACTCTTCTGCAGCTCTTTCATCCTTCGGACGCACCGAGTCTATCAGCTCCCTTCCTGTGCCATCCTTCTCGCTAGATACGTCTTCCACTCGACTTCCTGCGCTCCTAAGCTCCTGCACACTTAGACACAGGGATCAAAAACCAAACATGACCTAACCTAATTTGGTTGATCACATCGAAACAACCATGGGGTCCAACAAATACTAACAAATCCTTACCTAGAGAATGCGGTAGCTCTAAAGACATGCAGCTCAACCTGAACAGAAACAGCACATCTTCCGTCAGAAGCATTTGCAAGTCAAAGCACCAACCTTCTAGTTGCGTGGATGCCTCCATAAAGTTGGGGTATATCCGATGATCCCCCAGATAGGGCGCCGAAGGAAGGGTTGATCGCCACTGAGTAGGTCACTCCACGATGATGGGGAAACACAGGAAAAAATATTTATCCTTCCATTCTGATTCTGAGGATGGGAGGGGAGCAAAGAAGGTAGTATGAGTATGGATTTGGAGATGGAAAAGACCCTTGCTATGGCGACGAGGGGTGAAGAAGCAGTGGAATAGACGGGGAGTCCAAGGGATGTCGCACACTTCACAAAGGAGAACGAACCCACACAAGATCCTTATGGAATTGGGAGTAAGTTAACATAGAGGAATGCAGAAGTAATGACTCATGTCAGAGAAGAAAGGGTGGATAGGAAAACGGAGGTCGGGGATAAACTGTTTTTGAGAAAAGTCACATAGCCCATCGGAGGGGAAGAGACCCTATGAACCTTAGAGGGTATGATGATATGCATAGCCATGGGGACTTCATACGTGAAGCGAAGATCATCCAGATCTACACTGGTGAAGGTCGAGACTCCAGGAGCGTATGTAGACGCAGGGGAGTCCATGAGAGGTTGAAAATACAAAGCACAAGAGTCAGAACATAGAAAGTAGCAGAAACAAGAGGACGACTTGAGCTAGAGGCAAAAGGTTCAGTGGAGCAGTAGAAGGATATTTATAGCTGTCAAGGAGGGCACAGAGGGTCTCGTTATCAGTGCCAATCATAAGATCCATACACAAGGTAGTTGGCGTCAGCCATAGACTTAAAAGTAACGCTGGCCATAGGATCGACTTAGAAAATCATGCCCGAAGGTCATGTCAGAAAAAGTTGGGGTGTGGGACACGTGATAGAAAGGGGATAAGGAGCTATCGTTGCTTCAGAAATAGGTGATGCTATAGTAGCTCCCCCTCAGACCCGCAAGGCAACTCTTAAGTATCATAGCTCGCGACTAGTCGAGTAACTAGATCACGAAACTCGGTCGGGGACCCTAAAGTATGGTGGCTCACGACTAATCGGCTCGTGACTCATCAAGTAGCTAAATCGCTAAACCCGGTCAGGAGATTGAATCGACCAGTCAAGATAGACGCTCGGTCGGGTAAAATGACCTTCCCGGACGCGTGCCCTGACGCCTACATAAGTGTTAGGCTGATCAGGCTTGACCAGGCAAAAATCTTGGACTAAAGACTACTTGGATATCAAATTAGCGGGCTACTGATACTTAACTGAGCCTTAAGTTAACCAAGAACCTGCAAAGGGATAAACACTTAACAAACTACTCAAACATATAAAATGAAAGGAGCATAGGCCTTGGGCGAGCATAATAAGCAAGCGGTACATTGCATACGGGTAGTCTGTCTGATCACATATCTTCTATAATGTCCAAGGCTATAGAAAGAAGCAAGACCTTACATCTTTGTTAGAAAAAAGAAGAAAGTTACAAGGTGAACACAGACTAGTCAAAGGAGGGGAAGGCTTCATCAGGAAGCTCTTTCAGCAGATGGGCCCGATCCAGGAAGGTATTAGGGGGAATTGACCAGAGAAAGCCTTGCTCTTGTAGCTACAGCAAGGCCCCTGCCCCACCATAGCAAATCATCTGGTCGATAAGTTTACCTATCTTCGACCCGAACTCTTTGGAAGCTAGGTAGGAGGCCTTGTAAGCTGTAAGGTGAGAGCTCTTGCCCTCCTGATAATCTTTCAGCTCTTCCCCAGCTTTGAGGGCTTCAGCATATGCCTTAGTTAATTCTAGGCGTGTGGTCGTGGTCTCTGCCTTAGCTGCTGAAAGTTTGTCTCGTAGAGACTTGAAAGCAGCCTGAGACGCCTCCCACGACTTCCGAAGGGCAGCTTCCCAATCAGCGCCAGCTGACAGATCTATCTTTTTGCCGCCAGGTCCCTCTCCAGAGAGTTGTACACCTCTTGGAGCTCCTGTAACCACAAAGAGAGGGTGACCACCTCTTTTTCCCTTTCCTCTTGGTCAGCTAAGATCTGGGCACGCCGCAAGCCCTCAGACTTAAGGTTGGACTCACTAGCCCTCAGGGTGGTCTACAGGGCCAGTACTTTCTCTGACTCCACATAAGCCATACCTCTGGCGGATCGGGTATTCTCCTCAACAGTCTGCAAATAGGACTAGATCGGGTTGTCAGTGGTGGTCAGGTAAAAAATGCGGCTGGCAGTCGTAGGAGATGCCGTCTCCTAAATACGAAACCTCAGGGACTCGTTCTCCCAATGCAGACCGGCCATGTACTGTGAGAGGCTTATCCCCATGACATAGGTCTATCAAGAGCAAAAGGAGGATTAGCAGTGTTTCAAAGACACCTAAAAGAAATAGATAAAACTCACCGACACTAGCAGTTGAGAAAACAGGTCAGCTGACTCTAGCTGACGACATTCCAAAACCTGGTCGGCGGTGCTTTTTCATGAGTCAGCCAGAGCCCCATGGAGTTGCACCTGACCATAATTGGAAGACGTGCTGGCAGAAGGAATGAAGCCCAACACTTCTAAAGAGGGAAGTTGGAAGGCAGAGGTGAAGGCATACCGGTTCTTGAAGCGCTCCTTAGGACGAGAAGAAGGAGCAAGAGTCGAAGTGGGTAGCTAGCTTGAGGATGGTAGAGCGGAAGGTGTAGAAGTCTCGAGCTAGTCTTCCGCTCGGGAGATGGTCTATTCCGGAGCGGGGACTTGAATAGGAGAAGAAGCCGCAACCTCTGTGGTAGGGAGAGAGTTCGCTTGGGCAGGGGTTTTGGCTTTAGAGGATGCTCAAGAGGAGGGATTCAGTTCCAAGGGCCTTAGGATCCCCAGACTGTTGAGAAGAAGCCTCTGCTGAGGCGCTAGCCTGAGGAACTTCCTGGCCTACCATGATCTCTTGACCCCGCTTTCGCAGAATCTCGTTGGGCATCGCAGAGGAGTCGAGGGCGAAAGCGCGAAACATGACGACTTCTGCAAGAAAAAGGAAGATACCGCAGTTAGCGAAGCCCTGAAATGGGAGACATTGGATCTTACCAAAAGGAGCATCCAAAGGCGTCGGGATGGGGCTTAGCCTGAAAGTGTGCAACACACTCTCTCACAGGAGAGAGGGAAGCCGAAGTTGCACTCCCTCCAATTTCTTAGAAGCCATGAGGCAGTCTGGTCGATGCTGATAATCACTCAACTCGAAGGGAGTTGGAAGAGTGTGATGTCATTCAACAGGCCAAGACACAAACTCAGGTAACTAGACATAAAAGAATCGAGACTTCCAACCCTTATTGGAGGAAGGCATTCCCTCAAAAAATTTATACCCAGTCGGGGATTGCACCATGAAGACACCCGGTTCTAAGCGTTTGAGGAAATAGAAATGATAGAAAAGATGAGGAGTCAAAGGGATTTGATACAAGCGACAAAGAATCACCATTCCACACATAGTACGGAAGCCATTGGGGCAAATTGAGATAGGGGGATATTAAAATACCGACTCAAAGAAGGAAAGAAGGTAGGGATAGGAAAGCGAAGACTTCTAAGAAGCTGATCTTTAAAGAAAGTCACGAAGCCAGGGGGAGGAGGATAAGGATGGTCATCAGGCCCCAAGGGGTGGAGCTTGTATGCCTCCGAAAGTTGCAAGCTAGACTGAATAGACCTATGGTCACTCTTATCCAAATTGGAACGGAAATACACATATCAGGGTACTATCATCTTGCTGGCCATTGTAGGGTCGAGAAAGGAGGGAGCAGAAAGGAGGAGAAGTACTTACAGAAGAGATGCACGAGGAGGAAGGCAAGCGAGCAAAAGCAAGTTGAGAAAGAAGGGTCGAAGGAAGACGAAGTGCTAATGAGCAACGGCGGACGACCTTTAGGGTTTTAAAATCAAAACCCTTAGGGAACAACGGGATGCGAGCTGGATAATTAAAATGACATAGCACACATCAGCCGTCATATCTAGAGGAGAAGCACCCTGCGGTCGTGTGCAAAAAGCATGCGTCAGACATCATAAGAAAGTTCATGAAGCACGTGTCCGCTCCCTATGAAGTGACATTTATGATGGAAAAGACGGGAAAATCATGGAAATGATATGCATACAGGAATACCCTATCTCATGAAGACCATGCCTCAAGGACCGAAAATTCCATGCGTCGACCTCGGGAAATGAAGCAAGAGACGGCGGGAAGCATTGATTAAAATTTGGCGCCTCCACCCATCCTTAGAATTAGAGTAAGATTCAAATTTGACTAAAGCCTTATGTAATGCACTTTGTGATCGCAGAAGCATTAGGCTAAGCCCATGAACACAACTCCTTTAAGCCACAAATGTTACCCTTCCAAACTAATTCCCGGTCGAGCTTCCAGACCAATTCCTGGTTAAGCTTCCAGACTAATTCCCGGTCGGGCTTCCAGACTTTCACCCCAACGCGAGTTATAAGTGAATATGCGCTCACGCCTCCAGACTCTCGCCCCAGCGTGAGTTATAAGTGAGCATGCTCTCACGACCAATGACCTCTCGATCGAGAATCCAGACTCTCGCCCCAGCACTAGTTATAAGTGAGCATGTTCTCATGACCAACAACCTCTCGGCCGGGATTCAAGACTCTCACCTCAGCGTGAGTTATAAGTGATTATACTCTTATGCCTTCAGCCTCTCGCCCCAGCATGAGTTATAAGTGAGCATGCTCTCACGACCAACGACCTCTCGGTCGAGATTCTAGACTCTCACCTCAGCGCGAGTTATAAGTGAGCATGCTCTCATGCCTCCAAACTTTCGCCCCAGCGTGAGTTATAAGTGAGCATGGTCTCACGACCAACAACCTCTCGGTCTAGATTCCAGACTCTCGCCCTAGCGCGAATTATAAGCGAGCATACTCTCGTACTTAACGACTCATGGGTCAGTTTTATACACTCTCATCTCCAAGCGGGTTATCAATAAGAAGAGCCTTCACTAAAGTATCCCTCAGGGTCTGTATAAAGTAAGTACCAATAGGGAAAAGAAGAAAGAGACATGAATAAAGACTGAGACCCAATCAGATCTACATTTACTTGATAAAATACAGGGGGCACCTCTCAAAATATCACTTTTACATCTGTAAAGGCATATAGGACATCTTGTTGGAATGTATACTGAAAGCCTAAGCTTTGTAAACATTTATTATGAATAAAGAATCACATTTGGTCTAATTGTCTACATTTGTTTGTAGTTGTTCATTTAATTTATATTGTAGATAACATAGTATGTGGTGTCACATACAGAAGATGATGTTATCAGTACCTTATAAATTATAAACAGTAGCTCACGACCAAAATGGAAAAGGAATAAACCATTAGAAGGTCGTAGTGTAATTAGGTATTAGTTTATCTTGACTATATAATTACATTAGTACACTCAGAGTGTATTGAGTAGGACCATTTGAGGTCGTTTCTTTTATACTGACTTTATAAAGGAACAAAGACCTCAGTTATTATGGAAGTGTGTGCTCTTAATCCTAATATAATAACAAGCACATATATTTGATATTTATTTCTTTAATTTATCAATGGGTGAGATTTAGTTCGTTGAATCAATAAACCCGATAAGTTGGGAAATGGTATCACTTATAGTGTGTGTTGTTGATTATAGAAGGAAACTGTGTCCTAGAGATACTAGGTTGATAATGTCCTCAAGAGGAGCTCATAAAGATTGTCATGTTAAACCCTGCAGGTTAGTCCGACATGACAATAAGGTTGAGTGGTACTACTCTTGGACTTAGATATTAATTAAATGAGTTGTCAGTAACTCACTTAATTAGTGGACATTTGATATCTTAAACACAGGGAGACTAACACACTCATAATAAGAAGGAGCCCAAAAATGTAATTTGGGATTGGTGCGGTAGTTCAATGATAGTTCTCTAGTGGAATGAATTATCATTGATAAAATTAAGTTGTGTGTTCAGGGCGAACACGGGATGCTTAATTTTATCGGGAGACCAAAACCAATTCCTCCTCTCGGTCCCTATCGTAGCCTCTTATTTATAGAGTTCTATACCCACCTATACCCACCTTCTATACCCATCCAATAGGGGCCGGCCAAGGTAGCTTATATTATTGGGTGGCCGGCCCTAGCTTGAACCCAAGCTAGTGGGGCCGCCAAATTAAATTAAAAGGGATTTTAATTTTAATTTTTATTATGTGGAAGATATAATTTAAAGAGAATTAAAATTAAAATATCTCTTGTAAAAGGATCTATAAAAGATTAAAGAAAGAGATTAGATCTCTTTCCTTATTTGTAGATTGGAGAGATGTTTTATTTTTTCTTTAAAAATTATTCACATGTTGATAAAATTAAAATTATAGAAATTTTCTTTTATCAACCATGAAGAGATTTTAAAGAGAAATTTTATTTTTTAAAATTTCCGGAAACAAATTAGGAAGTTTTAATTGTTGATTAAAACTTGTCCAATTTGTTCTCCAATGATGTGGCCGGCCATTGAAGATTGATTTGGAAAATTTATTTTATTTTTCTAAATTAAATCATGTCAAGGAAATTGAGAAAATTTTATTGTAATTAAATTTCCTAATTTGCCTAGGCCAAGGAATATAAAAGAAGGGGTGAGGGTGCCTTCATGAGATACAACATCTATTATTTCTCTCCCTCTTTTGTTCCTTGGTGTGGCCGGCCAACCTCTCCCTCTCTTCATCTTGTGGTGGTCGAACCCTACTCTTCCATTGGAGCTCTTGTGGTGGCCGGATACTACTCGGAGAAGAAGAAGAAGAAGGAGAGAAAGCTAGCATCTCTTGGAGCTTGGTTAGTATTTTGATTTTCTTCCTTGGTGAAGTTTCCTCTTTGTTGGCCGAACCTAGCTAGGAGGAGAAGAAGGTGATTGGTGGTTTCTCGTCTCGGAAGATCGTTGCCCACACAACGTCCGAGGTTAGAAGAGGAATACGGTAGAAGATCAAGAGGTTTTTCTACAAGGTATAACTAGTAATTTTTATTTCCGCATCATGCTAGTTATTTATGGAAATAATACCAAATACAAGAGGCTTACGATCTAGTATTTCGAATATGTTTTTCGATGTTGTGTTCTTTTGTTTTCTTTCTTTTCCTTGTGATTTGATTGTTCTCTTTGGTTAACCTAAAGTTATTTTAGGAAATTAAATATTAGCTTTCTATTAAAGGTTTTGTCTAGTCGGTGGTGGTTGCTCCCATATCCAAGAAGGCCATGTGCCTCGCCACGTCAGTACTGGGAACCTTTTATGGAAATTAATATTTAATGGAATTAATAACTTAAGGAGATCCAAGTCAAAACCTAAAAGAACAAATAGATTAAGTTTTGGATCAAACGTGTTAAGTTCCGCAGGCGATCCAAAATTTAATTTAAAAGAACACATGGTAGCTAGGAAAAGGTTCAGACCTTTGTACAAAATTTTTGTACAGTGGAACCTCTAGGTTTTCCGAGTAGCAACCAACAAGTGGTATCAGAGCTAGGGTTTTGCCTCTGTGTATTTGGTATTTAGTTTAATTATGCACATGTCATACATAATTTAGGCAGGATAATAGTAGGATGTGCTAACTTTGTGGATGCAGGATCCAACTATTATGGCTTTTAGTTAATTATGTGTGTGATTGGACCCTTGGACATGTCAAGGGCAATTTATATGTGTGTGCATGATTGTATTAAAATACAGCGTATTTAGTTTTATTAGGATTTTATTTTGATCTAGATACATGTACATTCCTTTATGGAATATAGGATCAAAATGTAAAATTCTATTTATGTCGTGGATCGAATCTTGCAAAGCGTGGAACCTTCTAAGGACCAGAGGCGCAGCGGAACTAGGAGCAAGATGGATGCGACAGCTAGACCCTAGGCGGTGGCCAAATATGGCAGCAGCTTGGGATGACAACACACGGAGGACAATTTAGAGATAAAAGCCATAATAGTTGAAAATTAAATTTTCTATTTATTGCTTTTATATTGTGCTGTGTGTGCATGTTAGTTTACAAGTTTAGTAGGCTAGCATAGTTAAAATTCCTCATTTATAAATAACTAAGTGGGAGAGGGATTTTTAAATAAATCCCATGGTCTCCATTACTGGTTTGTAAGTGATGCAAACAAGCTTGCGCGTTGGCTCTGAGTGCCTTCCTCCATAACGGATGAGCTTGTTTGTGGATCACTAGAACAGACTTCCATTTTTGGATGACTATAGGAAGTTAATTAAGAGCGTGTGATCTTCCCCAACGGAAGGGGCATAATCTTATTAATGGACTTAGTGTCAAGTAATGGTATACACTTAGACACATCTAATAGTATCCTCCCCAACGGAGTCACTATTATTATTTGTGTGACCAAATAATACCAACTATTAATTTTATTTGTCAAAAAGTTAGGTTGACAAGATAATAAAATTAATGGGTTAAAACCCTCCTTTTACAAATGTTGAATTTGTATACGTCCACACTAACGTGGCATACAAAATTCACGGTGTGATGAGGTGTTGGTTAATTTAAAATAGTATTGTTTGAGGAATCAATATTATTCTAAATTTAGAGTTCTGACCAAAAGTTATTTGTGATTCTTAGGATGACTTTCAACCCACTGTCCATCATACTTCAACAAAATAGACTTACTGGACCTAATTACATAGATTGGAAAAGGAACCTGGACATTGTTCTGACTGCTGAAAGCTATAAATTTGTACTGACTGAACCTTGTCCTGATGCATCGTGAATCTACCCAAGAGGAGATTGAATATCATAAGAGATGGGTAAAGGCAGATGAGATGGCGCGGTGTTATATTTTGGCTTCAATGTCAAATGTATTGCAACATCAGCATCAAGATTTACCAACAGCTTATGATATTATGAACAATCTCAAGGAGCTCTTTGGTCATCAGGATAGGGCTTCTAGACAAGAAGCTATGAGAAAGATAATAACAACCACCATGCAAGAGGGTACTCCTGTAAGGGATCATATCCTAAAGATGATGGCTTATCCGAGCGAGATACAGATCCTTGGAGGAGAAATTGATGGGAAACCAGATCGATATGATCCTCCAAACGCTACCTAGAAGTTTTGAGCGTTTCACTGAACTATAATATGAATAAAAGGATTTATTCATTAGGGAACCTTGATGTAGAACTTCAAGCCAGAAGGATTATTTCACATTCTCAAATTCACTTTCTTTGAAATGGTTCTACTTCTAAACCGAAAGGAAAGAAGAAGAAGACAAGGTCGCAAGCAAAGAAAGTGAATAAATCTCGAGTACGGATTTAAAGTCGAGTGAAGAAGCCAAGGGCAGTGCTTCATCTGCAAGCGTGGACATTGGAAGGGATCGTCTCGTAGGAACCAAAACAAAGGAATATCTCATGCTCGTTGTTGAAACATGTTTAGCAGGTGTTATCTACCGGCAAAGACCGTGTGTAGATACGGAGCCACCGATCATGTCTGCAATTCCTCGCAGGGGTTCCGAGAAACCCGACGACTATCTCAAGGGGAGATTACTGTCACATGGGCAATGCTACTAAGGTGGCAACTATGAGACGTCTACTTATTTTTTAGTAGAAATAGAAATTTGGTTTTAAGAAATTGTCTTTATGTACCCAATTTTAGAAAGAATTTAATTTCGGTTTCTGCTTAGATGGATATTCGGTTTCTTTCAAGAATGATGTAGTTATTAAAAGAAATAAAGTGATTATCTGTTCTGGTGCATTAGTTGGTAATTTGTATATTTTAAATCCAATTTCTTCCACAAAGCAAAACATGGAAATTTATAACTCATCTTCTAATTCTAATAAGAGAAAAGAACCTTCGAAATGAACCAAGCATATCTTTGGCATCTAAGACTTGGTCATATTAATTTAAGTAGGATTCGAGGCTTATAGCCGATGGACTTTGAGTTCATTAGAGTTGGAAAATTTTCCAACTTGTGAATCTTGCTTAAGGTAAAATGACCAAGAGGTTCAAGGCCAAGGGGTATAGAGCCAAAGAAGTGTTAGAGTTGGTTCACTCGGATTTGTGTGGTCCTATGTCCGTCTGTGGCAAGAGGAGGTTTTGAATATTTTGTCTCTTTCATGACGATTATTCAAGATATGGATACATTTACCTAATGCGCCGCGAGTCAAGAGCTTTGACAAGTTCAAAGAATACAAGGTGGATGTGGAGAAACGATTGGTAAAAGTATCAAGACACTACGATCCGATCGTGGTGGCGAATACCTCTTAGGAGAGTTTAGGAATTACTTATCGGAGGTCAGATCCAAATTGTCTGCACTGGAACACCCCAATAGAATGGTGTAGCGAACGAAGGAATAGGACTCTTATGGAAATGGTTAGATCGATGATGAGTTATTGATGATTGTTTGAATGTCTTGGGATATGCTAGAAAAGATGTATGTTACGAACTTAGTACCTTCTAAATCAGTTTTCTACTCCCATAGAATTGTGGAATGGGCGAAACCCGCCTAAGACATATTCGATTTGGTAGTCCACATGTCTTTGAAACCAGGATCTTGATAAGTTAGAATCGTCATGTGTTCGCGTGTTTGTAGGATATCCCAAAGGAACGAAGGTGGTTTATTTTATAGTCCTAAGATCGAAGGTCATTGTTAGCACCAATGCCCAATTTTAGAAGAAGACTATATAATGGATCACAAGCCCGAGAGTAAAGTTGTTTTAGAAGAACTTAGAGAGGACATGTCTACTTCAGTACCAACAGGACAAGATGAAGTACCACAAGAGACGCAACACGTGTCACACATGATACACAACCACGCATGCCTCGTCGTAGTGGGAGGGTTGTGAGGCACTGAAGATTCATGTTTTGGGAGAGTCTTGGACTTGATCCCAGTAAACATGAACCTGATCATATGACGAAGCACTCCAAGATATAGATGCAGATCTTGGCAAAAGGCAATGAATTCGAAATAGAGTCCATGTACTCTAATAAGGTTTGGGAGCTTGTAGAACTACCGATGGTGTAAAAGTCGTTGGATGCAAGTGGATCTATAAAGGAAAAGAGGGATGACGGAAGGTAGAAACCTTCAAAGCTAGGCTTGTTGCAAAGGGTACACTCAAAAGAGGGAATCGATTATGAGGAGACCTTTTCACCGTAGCCATGCTTAAGTCTATCCGATACTCTTATCCATCGTGCTCATGGATTATGAGATTTGGCAAATGGATGTCAAGACAGCTTTCCTTAATGGAAGTCTTGAAGAGAACATCCATATGAAGCAACCGAAGGGTTCATTGAAAAGGCAAAGAGCATCTAGTGTAAGCTCAATCGGTCCATTTATGGACTGAAGCATCAAGGTATTGGAACATCCGGTTTAATGAAGTAATCCAGTCATATGGATTTATTCAAAGTCCGGATGAGTCTTGTGTATATAAGAAGTGTAACGGAAACGTGGTGGTATTTTTGTACGATGATATTTTGTTAATTGGCAACAATGTCAAGGTATTATCGGACATAAGGGTATGGTTGTCCAAACAATTTGATATGAAGGACTTAGGAGAATGTGCACACATTCTTGGGATCAAAGTTATAAGGGATCGTAAGAAAAGAATGTTGTGTCTATCCCAAGCTTCATATATAGATACAATCCTTGCTCGCTTTAGCATGCAGGATTCCAAGAAAGGTTTCTTACCTTTAGACATGGAGTAGCTCTATCTAAAGAGATGTCTCCAAAGACATCAAAAGAGATAGAGGACATGAAAGCAGTTCCTTGCTTCACTGTGGGAAGCCTAATGTATGCAATGTATATACGAGACCGATATCCGCTTTCGCGGGTAGTGGTCATGCAGATATCGAGTAACCTCGGACAAGGACATTGGACTGAGTAAAGCATATATTAAGTACCGAGAAGGACTAGAGATTATATGCTAGTTTACAGGCACGATCCGCCCCTGTGGTTACACGGATTGATTTCCAATCGATAGGGATAACAGTGAAGTCTACATCGGGCTATGTGTTTACTTTAGGAGGTGGAGCCATTTCATGGAGGAGTGTTAGCGAAATCGCTTTGGACTCAACCATGGAAGGAATATGTAGCACCTCCGAGGCGCTAAAGCAGATGCTCGAACTTTCTAATGGACTTAGATGTGATTCTGGTTTGCCCAAAATCATCACAATTTATTGTGATAATAGTGTAATTGCAAACTCGAAGGAACCACGAGCTCATAAGGCAAGTAAACATATAGAGCGCAAGTACCACCGATACGAGATAGTGAGGCGAGGAGAAGTTGTCATCGCCAAGATTGCATCAGCGGATAACTGGCAGATCCTTTCACTAAGGCCCTTCCGTGAAAGCTTTCCGCATGTGGAGGGAATGGGAATCGATGTATGGTAGAAGATATGGCAATAGTCATTAGTATAAGTGGGAGATTGTTGGAATGTATCCAAAGCCTAAGCTTTGTAAACATTTATTATGAATAAAGAATCACATTTGGTCTAATTGTCTACATTTGTTTGTAGTTGTTCATTTAATTTATATTGTAGATAACATAGTATGTGGTGTCACATACAGAAGATGATATTATCAGTACCTTATAAATTATAAAAAGTAGCTCACGACCAAAATGGAAAAGGAACAAACCATTAGAAGGTCGTAGTGTAATTAGGTATTAGTTTATCTTGACTATATAATTACACTAGTACACTCAGAGTGTATTGAGTAGGACCATTTGAGGTCGTTTCTTTTATACTGACTTTATAAAGGAACAAAGACCTCAGTTATTATGGAAGTGTGTGCTCTTAATCCTAATATAATAACAAGCACATATATTTGATATTTATTTCTTTAATTTATCAATGGGTGAGATTTAGTTCGTTGAATCAATAAACCCGATAAGTTGGGAAATGATATCACTTATAGTGTGTGTTGTTGATTATAGAAGGAAACTGTGTCCTAGAGATACTAGGTTGATAATGTCCTCAAGAGGAGCTCATAAAGATTGTCATGTTAAACCCGCAGTGGACTTAGTCCGACATGACAATAAGGTTGAGTGTACTACTCTTGGACTTAGATATTAATTAAATGAGTTGTCGAACTCACTTAATTAGTGGACATTCGATATCTTAAACACGGGAGACTAACACGCCATAATAAGAAGGAGCCCAAAATGTAATTTGGGATTGGTGCGGTAGTTCAATGATAGTTCTCTAGTGGAATGAATTATCATTGATAAAATTAAGTTGTGTTTCGGGCACGGGATGCTTAATTTTATCGGGAGACCAAACCAATTCCTCCTCTCGGTCCCTATCGTAGCCTCTTATTTATAGAGTTCTATACTCACCTATACCCACCTTCTATACCCACCATAAGGGTCGGCCAAGCTAGCTTGGGAACCAAGCTAGGCCGGCCTAGTATAATATTGGGTGGCCGCCCTAGCTTGAACCCAAGCTAGTGGGGCCGACCAAATTAAATTAAAAGGATTTTAATTTTAATTTTATTATTATGGAAGATATAATTTAAAGAGAATTAAAATTAAAATATCTCTCTGTAAAAGATCTATAAAGATTAAAGAAAGAGATTAGATCTCTTTCCTTATTTAGATTGGAGAGATGTTTTATTTTTCTTTAAAATTATTCACATGTTGATAAAATTAAAATTATAGAAATTTCCTTTTATCAACCATGAAGAGATTTTAAAGAGAAATTTTATTTTTAAAATTTCGGAAACAAATTAGGAAGTTTTAATTGTTGATTAAAACTTGTCCAATTTGTTCTCCAATGATGTGACCATTGAAGATTGATTTGGAAAATTTATTTTATTTTTCTAAATTAAATCATGTCAAGGAAATTGAGGAAATTTTATTGTAATTAAATTTCCTAATTTGCCTAGGCCAAGGAATATAAAAGAAGGGGTGAGGGTGCCTTAATGAGATACAACATCTATTATTTCTCTCCCTCTTTTGTTCCTTGGTGTGGCCGGCCAACCTCTCCCTCTCTTCCTCTTGTGGTGGCCGAACCCTACTCTTCCATTGGAGCTCTTGTGGTGGTCGGATACTACTCGGAGAAGAAGAAGAAGAAGGAGAGAAAGCTAGCATCTCTTGGAGCTTGGTTAGTATTTTGATTTTCTTCCTTGGTGAAGTTTCCTCTTTGTTGGCCGAGCCTAGCTAGGAGGAGAAGAAGGTGATTGGTGGTTTCTCGTCGCGGAAGATCGTTGCCCACACAACGTCCGAGGTTAGAAGAGGAATACGGTAGAAGATCAAGAGGTTTTTCTACAAGGTATAACTAGTAATTTTTATTTCCGCATCATGCTAGTTATTTATGGAAATAATACCAAATACAAGAGGCTTACAATCTAGTATTTCGAATATGTTTTTCGATGTTGTGTTCTTTTGTTTTCTTTCTTTTCCTTGTGATTTGATTGTTCTCTTTAGTTAACCTAAAGTTATTTTAGGAAATTAAATATTAGCTTTCTATTAAAGGTTTTGTCTAGTCGGTGGTGGTTGCTCCCATATCCAAGAAGGCCATGTGCCTCGCCACGTCAGTACTGGGAACCTTTTATGGAAATTAATATTTAATGGAATTAATAACTTAAGGAGATCCAAGTCAAAACCTAAAAGAACAAATAGATTAAGTTTTGGATCAAACGTGTTAAGTTCCGCAGGCGATCCAAAATTTAATTTAAAAGAACACATGGTAGCTAGGAAAAGGTTCAGACCTTTGTACAAAATTTTTGTACAGTGGAACCTCTAGGTTTTCCGAGTAGCAACCAACACATCTAACCTATCAAAGTTCTCTTTCAGTACCAGTTGTCGGTCGGCACATCGGGCAAAAGTATTCCGCTTGACCTGCCTGCTCCAAATAAGCTCGAGCCTGAATCAGCTCAGCCTTGGTTGACTAAATAATGTAACGTTGCTTAGCAATGGTTTCATCTTTGAGCCAGTTTTTTTCTTGAAGAAGGGATATGGAAGAGACATGTTTCTCTTTCAAATAAATTAGGAATTGGGCTTGGCTATCCAGGTCTGAATAAGCTTTCTGTTTCAATGCTACTTCAGCCCGGGCTCGAGATTTGGCGGCTAACCAAAGTTCCTCAATTTCTTGACGAGGAGAGAATTGAAGATATCTATCCTGCGTCATCTCGTCTAAGGCGGTACTCCTTTGGGTAAGCAGTTGAGTCATCTGATCCAATTATTGACGGAGACGCTGTAGTTCATTCGACTCAGAATTCAAATCCATGGGTAAGGAGTGTCAGTAGAAAGAAAGTACGACTCTATGAATGGTGATCGACCTCCTTTTAAACAAGAGGGGAAGGAGAAGGCAACTTATGCAGAAGTTAAAATGACCCTTCTTCCTAGGTTGATTGAGTAATTAAACAAGTTATATGACCAAGGATCTAAGAAAAGGAACATCATTTAAGGTCATAATGGTGAAATAAATGAAACCAGGGTTAGGTCTAGTCAGTCGGACCTGAGCCTCCTTCGACTAGACTTGGAGGGGAGGCTTGTGATACGGTGCATAATGGTAGAGTCCAATAAGGACAAGCTGTCAGAAGTCAAGGAGACATGACAGTTAGAAGTCAATGGGATGTGGCAGTCAGAAGTCAAAGAGATATGACAGTCATAAGTCAAGGGTGTTGGGCGCTCAGAATTCCATTGTGTAAAACCCTTGTACAAAAATTTGTATAGACACAGAACTTTTCCTAGCAACCTACATACTCGATCAGACATGTGTTTGATCAATCAAGCAAATACTTGATTGACCAAAACCCACCTTGATCGAAGCACAAGATTGCTTACCTCTTGTGTTGGTGTTCAGGATCCATACAAAGAAAACATAACTAGTTGTGCTGCGGAATAAATAACTAGTTGTACCTTTCTTCGTAGACAAAGACCTCTTGATCTTCTGCTGTATTCCTCTCCTCTTCTTGGGTGTCGTATGGGCAACGATCTACCAAGACAAACCACCTGAACCTTTTTTTTGTTTCCAAGCTGCCTACCACCAAAAGATGCAAAGAAAAGGGGCGCCTCCTTCTTCTTCTTCTCCTCCAAACCGCCTACCACCTAGGGTGGTTCTTCTCTTTTTGTTCTTCTCCTCCAAGCTCCGGCCACCAAAGGAGATATGTGTTGGCCCTAGAGGGAGAAAAGGGAGGAAGAGATGAGAAGGTGGAGTGTCGACCCTAGGAGGAAGAGAGGAGGTGGGCGCCGGCTCTAGGGGAAAAGAAAAGAGAGAAAAGAAGAGATGAGGTGCAGGCCACAAGCAAGGGAAAACAAGTCAAGAGAGATTAGGTTATGGTGACATGACCTCCTCCCTTTTTATAACCTTTGACACCAGATAAAAGAGGAGAAAAAAATTTTATTTAGAAAAAATCTCTAGGAAAGAATTAACATAATTCTTTTTAGAAAATTTCTAACAAAGAATTAACATAATTCTTTTTAGAAAAATTTCCAATTCTGTTAAGAAAAAATCTCTCTTTTACAATTCTTTTTTTTCTTTTCTTTTTCTTTTCTTTTCTTTTGGTTTGGTCAACCCCTTGCTTGGACAATAGACTTCGAATATTATCCAAAGTAATAGGTAGATAATTACCGAAGTAGACGCACGTGAAGTAAAGGGCCAATTTATTACTTCGCCACACAATTACCGAAATCTATCACCAGTCCAAATCCGGTTCAAAATCGAACCATTTTTGAAGTAAAAAGGCTTTATTACTTCAGCTGGCTTTGTAAAAGTACTGAAGTAATTGATGATATATTACTTCATAGGTTACATTGATTGACGAAGTAAAATATATATATGACTTCACAAGTTTTGTATTCTAGTGAAGTAAATATTTAATTTTACTTCTACATAATTTGGTTTGGTCGAAGTATTTTGTGTTGTATTACTTCATCGTAGTGTCGACATAATAGAGCATATTTTACTACAACAAAATTTTCAATTTAGCGAGGTAATTTATACAAACAACTTCACAAATTTGATCAGTGATAAAGTAAATAGTTTCTTTAACTATGTAATTATTTAAATTTGTCGAAGTCTTTTATGTTGTATTACTCCACCATTTATTCATAGTATCAAAGTAATTGATCATATTTTACTATAATACAATTTTAATTGACAAAAGTATATATCATAATATTTTACAACAACATAGTATTTTTTACCACCAAAATTGAACAAATATATCACAAATATCTATCAAATACAACTCAAAAGTATATTCATAAAATATACTTGTTTAACCAACTTTATTCAAAAACTTTTATATCCACAAATCTTTAAATATAACCCGAAAGTATATTCACAAAAGACAAGTTTGGCCAACTTCAAGAAAAAGCTTTTGTATCCATAGATTTGATCCGACACCCATATAGAAGTTACTTTCTTCACTTCATTCGCTTTTGACTTTATAATACTTGAATACTGTTTGTTTTTTTATGTTGCAAACTGAAACATTAATTGAAGTATGCATTTAACCTTCAAAATATGTTATCGATCATTAATAATTGTGTGAGTAGTGAAAACTGAAAACAAATATGCATGCACATCTTCAAAATATGTAGAAATTTTTGTGTTGCCAATGA
This sequence comes from Zingiber officinale, assembly GCF_018446385.1. Taxonomy (NCBI): domain Eukaryota; kingdom Viridiplantae; phylum Streptophyta; class Magnoliopsida; order Zingiberales; family Zingiberaceae; genus Zingiber; species Zingiber officinale. The sequence continues at coordinate 132,463,740 of NC_055997.1, read as the reverse complement.
TTAGCCAAAATTTATCATAATAATACTAATGAAACCTAACACATGGCCCATGTTAGAAAGCAAACAAATATGCATGTATTTCATCTTAAAAGTTGTGAAAACAATGTCTACCATGAAAAAGTTGCGTTTACAGGAGGTTATATAGAATTCAATCTTCATGGGCTTTCCTTGCTCTAAGTCTATTTGATTTTTATACCAAACTTGTTTTCTAATATGTCTTAACTCCTTGTGTCATAAAAGAGGTGAACCATATCATGCATTCTGACGATGGTCTAAACCTTTTTTTTTAAAAAAAAAACCTGAACTATATTAAATACCAAATTTAAGATAACAAAATTGACAAAATCATATTGCCAAAGCTCTGAAGATTTTCATCAAGAATGATCTAGCTCCCTACAACTTCTCAATATTTTTCCCACTAGAAGAGAGCTCTCTATCACCCTTTAAAATGTAAACAACATTGATAAGTAAAGTCCACATTTGAATGAATTCTAGAAGAACATACAAAGAAAATCGATACCAAATCCCTCTTTTGGTACAATGACATACCTTCTCCGCAAGCAACTAAATTTCAAGAGCCAAAATATACACAGCTTCCATAGCCCACGCAGTCTCCCAATTTCAAAATTCCTGTAAGAAAGCACTGAGAAACCACTACATTCAGCTCTCAACGAACACCAACAAGACTAGATTTTTCACATCGCCAACAAAATCCAGAGACGAAAGAACAAATAGAGTAGTACTTTGTAACCTTCTCAAAGGCAACATAGGAGTCGCCATATTGGCCAAGTCGATGACTTTGGACACATCGGAGAAAGGGGCAGAGAATTTCTGCAAACTGGGCATACCGCTCTGCCTAGTTCGCCAACTTATTTGAATCCTAAGAAAGAATCGCAGCATAGTTGGCAAAAAAAAAAGGATAAAATAGTTAAGATAAAAAAGAAGAGAGTAGTCGGAGTTTCATAAAAACCTGGAACACATTGAGAGCGTCTATTGGCGCTTGGAGGGATGTGATGTTTGAGGAGATGGCGAGGAGGGTAGAGAGGGTAGTGGCATCTGGGACAAGACGACATCACAGAACCGAGAAAGGTAGTTTGTCATGCGGCGGTGTGCCTCGCCCATGCTTAGATATGCCATGGCCGGAAAAGGTGCTTGCTTGCTATTCCCAAGGCTTCTCTTCCGGATTGATGAAGATGGCAGAGAGAGCATGATACAAGACTAGAAGACGGTGGAAGAAGAATGTACGAAGACGGAGGAGATAAAAAAGGCAACGAGGAGGAGGAGGCGGAGCAGCCAGGTAAACCCTAAGAGCAAAGATATCGAACAAAGGAGGCAGTGCAAAGACGATCAAAAATAGGTCAGGCTTTGAATAGCGTGGAGTGCTAGGTGAAGTGCTTTCGGTGAAAAAAACAAGTACTTAGGGTTTTAGCATGGGATTGGTGGGAAAAGCTAAATCGGTTCAATAGAAAAAAAATATTTCAACCGGTTTAAACTTATTACTTCATCACTTAGATATATCAATTTAATTTTATGACTTATTAGTTCATTAAATATATATTATGAAATAAAGTGTCAGATAAAATTAGAAGTGCAACCTGTATTTTTTAATCTATGAAGTCTAAAATGGTATATACTACATCAAATTTATTATCGAAGTTGATTATCATATATTACTTCGTAATTACTAATTGTCGAAGTAAACAATGGCGAAGTATATCAATAAAATTCACATAGTGGATCCCTTTTACAACTCTCTTTTTTTTCTTTCTTTTCTTTTCTTTTCCTTTTCTTTTCTTTTGGTTTGGTCGGCCCCTTGCTTGGGCACCAACAGGAACCAAATCAAATGAGTGAATGTGAGGCTATGTAGAGGCTACAACAGGAACCGAGAGGAGGATTTGGTTTTGACCTCCTGATGGACTTGAGCTTCCTGTGTTCGACCCGAACACCCAACTCAAGTTCATCAATAATAACTCATACCACTAAAGAGTTATTATTGAACTACCACACCAATCTTATATTACAATATAGGCTCATTCTTATCATGAGTGCGTTAATCTCCCTGTGTTTAAGATATCGTATATCCGTTAATTAAATGAGTTAATGATAACTCACTTAATTAACATCTGACTCCAAGAGTAGTACCACTCAACTTTATTATCATGTCAGACTAAGTCCACCTGCAGGGTTTACATGATAAACCTTATGAGTTCCTCAAGGGGACATCATCAACCTAAATAAATAGGACATAATTTCCTTTTATAATCAACAACACACCGTATAAATAATACTATCTCTCAACTCATCGGGCCTATTGATTTAATGAATAAATCTCACCCATTAATAAGTCAAAGAAATAAATACTAAGTGTACGTGTTTGTTATTATATCGGAATTAAGAGAACACACATCCATAATAACAGAGGTTTTGTTCTTTTATGCAGTCAGTATAAATCGAACAACCTCAAATGGTCCTGCTCAATACACACATAGTGTACTAGTATAATTTTATAGTCAAGACAAACTAATACCAAATTACACTACAACCGTTCCAATGGTTTGTCCCTATCCATCTCGATTGTGAGCTACTATTTATAATTTATAAGGAACTGATAACATGGTCTTCTGTGTGGCACCACACACTATGTTATCTACAATATAAATTAAATGGGCAGCTGCATTAACATATAAATAAATATAAAATGTAACATTTGACCAAAGTGATTCTCATTTCAAAATAGATGTTCATATAAAAAGCTAAGCTTATAATATACATCCCAATAAAGGGGTTGTGGTAGTCAGCAGTCAGGAGGACCTGACAGTCTATAGTCAGGGAAAGAAGAGGTAGGATCGTCCGACGTAATCAGCCGCATGATTCCCGGTCGGGTGCTCATAGACCAGGATCCCAAATCTAAGACATGATGTGCAACTGGGGTAATGCCTAATCTGCTCCGATTGGTTAGGTTTTTCTTAGCTCGGTCTACATATCTAGACCTAGTGCTCTCAGTAGGTCAACTTCAGGTCAGCTCTTGAGCAATCCAAAAGAGAAGATAAGGCTCTCGTTACAACTCGTCCTTCTCATTAAGACTCGAGCTAGGTGTTATATTAATAGATCATCCCGAGCTACCCCTAGTCATACTCGGGTGAGACAAAAGGCGCTATGCGACAACAAGGTCATGGAATCGTAATCGTCTATCAAAGAATAACTATTATATGTCAGAGAATATTCCAATGGTCTGCGGTCATCTGTGAATGGAATCTTCTTCCAGTCCATGGGAGGGTGCCACACGTCCTCCATAACCTGACAGATCCTGACACCCGACATTCCCTGACATCAGTTAGGTTCTAGAGATACGCACGGTCATATTAAAAAGGAGGTCCTCTCCCTTGAGCAGGTACGCTCTCTCACACATTTGCACTTGTCTTCTATAGTTTTTTTTCTTCGTACACTGTTCTTCCGGGGAAAAAGTACCTGACTTGATTGTCGGAGGGCTTGTGCTGGGGACTTTTTACCTGGTGTCTGGTCTCTAACATTTCGTGCACTTGTTTGAGTGTGCACAGAGCTTTAAGTACCAAAGTATCGCCGGCTCAGTGACCGCCGTTCGTCAGCACCACGTGAGGGTCCGTTCTCTTGGGCTCGTATGATAAGAGTGTCCTAGTCGTCTCTCCATCAACACCAGTAACAGCTCATCCGACCTTCGTTTGACTCAAATTTCGGACATGATCAGTTAGAAATGTGAATGGAAAATAAGAGCTCGAAGAAGATGACTTCATTGTGAATGAGTTTTTAGTCCCACATTGGAAGTTTCATTATCTTAGTGTTGGTTTATATTTGATAACTTATTTATTTGGCATGTTCTTTTGGATTGATATTGGGCTTATTGGATTTAATTGCATGCATTAATATACAATTTTTGGCATGTTTATATATGGATGATTGTTTTGAGCTTAAGTGCATTTCTCTTTTAATTAATGATATTTCCTCACAATTTGATTCTTGTTTTGTAGGACACGTAAATTGACTCCAATTGGTGCATGATCAAGGGTCAATAAGCTTGGTTTAACTAACTTGATGAAGAAGCTCAATCAAATCAATTCAACCCATACCTCTCAAGCTTAACTTATGTCAAATCATCCTCAACAAATCTTTAAAACCTCACTTGAACCAAACCCAAAGCTATTGTTCACAATCAGTTCAAATCCAGCTTTAAAACCCAGAAAATCATGGATGAACAGTGTTGGGACCTTGACGTTCACTAGAGGGGGGGTTAATAGCGTCTCACCCAAATGTCGCTTCCTATAATGGTTAGTGTGCACAGTGGAAATACAAGACAAACACTAACAAAAGAAAGCAAACTTAACACATTGTTTAACGTGGTTCGGAGATGAAGCTTCTACTCCACGTCTGTCCGTAAGGTGGTCAATCCCGATCCGTCAGTGGATGACTCCCCGGAAAACCTCCGGCTAGCTCGAGTAGCTCCTTGTGGGTGGAGAAACCTTGCAACAAACTCACACAAGCTCTTGATCACTCAAGAAGACCTTGGAGACTCTAAGAGGGGTTAACCACCTCTATTTTCGTCAACCTTAACCAAGCTTCCAATGCTTGGTTATATAGGCCATGAGTTGAAAAACCCCGCCTGCTAGTCGACTGCCAAAACCATCAGTCGACTGCCCTCTGTGGAGATTCGACCGTTACAACCCAACAACTCGATACCAGTCGACTGATACTTTTATCAGTCGACTGCTCCATATTAACCGAATGAACAGAAGCATTCTGTTCGTTCCCAGTCGACTGTCCGATCGACCGCACTAGTCGACTGATGAAAACACCAATCGATTGTTATAGTATTGTTATAGTAACCCTACAGTACTGCTACAGTAATATAGAGCTGTCAAACGGGTCAACCCGCGGCGGGGCGGGTCAGCCCACCAAAAACCCAACATCTGGCGGGCCGGGGCGGGCTGACCCACCATCTCGGCGGACTGTAAAATCTCCAACCCGACCCAACTCAAGGCGGGCTGCGGGTTAGGCGGGCCAACCCGCGGGCCTATAAAAAAAATAAAGCTTACTGAGTTTGATTATCTGAGTGCGACCACAAGGTCCTGGCCGTAGGATGCAGCCACTCCTCCCTTACAGCAGGTATAAAATTCTCAAGCAGCGCCACATTTATAATAGGCTGATTTCAGATAAAACTCCACAAAAACCACATAATTCATTAAAAGAAATACAACAATAGCACAATTCCAGGTCTAAACACAATTCAAGATTCATATCATCCAATAATGTATAAACAACCCAACCATAATTTTTAAAAGATCTGAAATGAAAACACTTATCATATGTTTTCATGATTCAACTTTGACAGACACTCTCGAGTCCTACACAATTTACGACCTTCAAAAAATCCGACAATAATTCATTTGTAATTCATCCCAATCGAAAATAGCTACACTAGAAAATAAGCAGTGAGTTGAGTGCATAGATGTCTACGACTTTTACTTTTACATATTGTATAAAAACATCAAATACTCAAGCAGCGCCTTCATCCAGATCAAAATCTTCTCCTTTATCTCCTTTTTCTTCATCGATATCCTCTTCTAAAGTGTTTGATTCTTGCATAGATAATGATGTTTTGATACTTACATTGTCTTCATTATCTTTATCTGTATATAAAATAAACAAAGATGAAGATAGTTTAAAAAAATAAAATAACAATAAACTAATATATCAACTAAGTCAAGAACATAATTGAAATAAACAAAATTACTAATAGCATAACCATGTAACCAATTGCGAGTGCAAATAAGAGCTTGTACTTTTTCATGAAGGGTGCAACTTCTATACTTGGTAAGCACACGAGCACCAATGGAAAAAGTTGATTCTGATGCAACAGTAGTTATAGGAATAGCTAAAACATCACATGCCATTAGTGCAAGAGTTGGATACCGATGCTTTTGATTCTTCCAATGCTCCAAAATATCCAAATCTTGATAATATGCAAATTCAAGTTTATGCTCCTCCAAATAGAGATCCAGTTGAGATTTTCCGGCACTTGTAATTGTTTGGCTCTCATATGCCATCATTTCCTACATTAATTTGAATAGTAATGACAAAAAAAAATAGAGAATACAAGAAAAAAAATATTAGAGTACTTACATCAAAGATTCTTTTGCTCTTTCCTTTAACTCCAACATTTTGTGAAAGTGTATGTGTGGTAGAAGATTGTGGTTGTGAAGAACTTGTCTGGTTAGTATCAGAATACTGGTCAAAAAGCTTATACAATTTTGTCTTCACAAGATCCATCTTCTTTTTACATTTAAGAGAATCACTTTCAACCTTTGAATAAAAAAACTCCAACATTGAAAGCTTTATTCGTGGGTCAAGAATAGCTCCAAATGCAAGCACCATGCTATATTAAGTCCAATACTTGTCAAACTTCTCCATCATTCTTTTACACATACAACTTATCACCTCATCTTCATTTGATAAGTTTTCCTTTAACAAAACTTCAATCTTCCAAACTTGCATAAAATACAAATTTGATGTAGGATAAGAAGAACCAGAGATCAAATTAGTAGTGTCATAAAATGGCTCAAGGAACTCACATATTTTCTCTCCTCTTTTCCACTCTTCACTTGAAGGACAATATTTATAATTCTTGTCATTGAATTGAAGAGAAGCAAAAGCTTTTTTATATTTGATGGCACTATCCAACATTAAATATGTTGAGTTCCAACCAGTAGACACATCTAATCGCAAGCCAATACTAGTATCAATGTTACCAACTGCTTGTACACATTCTCCAAACTTTTTCATCCTAGCCTCTGAACCTTTAACATACTTGATTGACTCTCTAATTTTATTCAAAGCAACAGTAGCCACTTTCAAACCTTCTTGGACAATGAGATTCAATATATGATCAGAACAACGAACATGAAAAAATTCACCATCACACAGTAAACTATCATGCAAAGAGAGTTGCTCTTTCAAATGAACTTGCATGTTATCATTACTAGATGCATTATCCAATGTCAAAGAGAAAACTTTTTTGTCAATCCCCCATTCCTTCAAATATTCAAACAATTTTGCAGCTAATTCAACTCCTGAGTGTGGAGGGGGCATATGAGAAAAACTAAGTATTTTACTATTCAATTTCCAGTCATTATCAACAAAATGGGCAGTCAAGCAAATATAACCTTCACTAGTGCACGCCGTCCACAAATCTGAAGTTAAACAAACTCTATTCTGAATCATAGTCAAAATACACTTAAGCTTCTCTTTTTCCTTCAAGTAGATTCGGTTAATATCAGAAACAAGAGTATTTCTAGAAATGCAAGCAACATCAGGATTTATGTACTTCATCCAAGCTCTAATACCATCATACTCAACAAATGAAAATGGTAAATCATGTCTAATGATTGCACAAGACAGTAGCTCACGTGAAAACTGTTGGAGTGTATACTGAAAGCCTAAGCTTTGTAAACATTCATTATGAATAAAGAATCACATTTGGTCTAATTATCTACATTTGTTTGTAGTTGTTCATTTAATTTATATTGTAGATAACATAGTATGTGGTGTCACATACAGAAGATGATGTTATCAGTACCTTATAAATTATAAACAGTAACTCACGACCAGAATGGAAAGGAACAAACCATTAGAAGGTCGTAGTGTAATTAGGTATTAGTTTATCTTGACTATATAATTACACTAGTACACTCAGAGTGTATTGAGTAGGACCATTTGAGGTCGTTTCTTTTATACTGACTTTATAGAGGAACAAAGACCTCGGTTATTATGGAAGTGTGTGCTCTTAATCCTAATATAATAACAAGCACATATATTTGATATTTATTTCTTTAATTTATCAATGGGTGAGATTTAGTTCGATGAATCAATAAGCCCGATAAATTGGGAAATGATATCACTTATAGTGTGTGTTGTTGATTATAGAAGGAAACTATGTCCTAGAGATACTAGGTTGATAATGTCCCCAAGAGGAGCTCATAAGGATTGTCATGTTAAACCCTGCAGGTGGACTTAGTCCGACATGATGATAAGGTTGAGTGGTACTACTCTTGGACTTAGACATTAATTAAATGAGTTGTCAGTAACTCACTTAATTAGTGGACATTCGATATCTTAAACACAGGGAGACTAACACACTCATAATAAGAAGGAGCCCAAAATGTAATTTGGGATTGGTGCGTAGTTCAATGATAGTTCTCTAGTGGAATGAATTATCATTGATAAAATTAAGTTGTGTGTTCGGGGCGAACACGGATGCTTAATTTTATCGGGAGACCAAAACCAATTCCTCCTCTCGGTCCCTATCGTAGCCTCTTATTTATAGAGTTCTATACCCACCTATACCCACCTTCTATACCCACCCAATAGGGGCCGGCCAAGCTAGCTTGGGATCAAGCTAGGGCCGGCCTAGGTATGAGATTGGGTGGCCGGCCCTAGCTTGAACCCAAGCTAAGTAGGGCCGGCCAAATAAATTTAAAAAGAAATTTAATTTTAATTTTTATTATTATGTGGAAGATATATTTTAAAGAGAATTAAAATTAAAATATCACTCTTGTAAAAGATCTACAAAAGATTAAAGAAAGAGATTAGATCTCTTTCCTTATTTGTAGATTGGAGAGATGTTTTATTTTTTTTTCTTTAAAAATTATTCACATGTTGATAAAATTAAAATTATAGAAATTTCCTTTTATCAACCATGAAGAGATTTTAAAGAGAAATTTTATTTTTTAAAATTTCCGGAAACAAATTAGGAAGTTTTAATTGTTGATTAAAACTTGTCCTCTTTTGTTATCCAATGATGGCCGGCCACTTGAAATTAATTGGGGAAATTTTATTTTATTTCTCTCAATTAAATCATGTCAAGAAAATTAAGGAAAATTTATTGTAATTAAATTTCCTAATTTGCCTAGGCCAAGGAATATAAAAGAAGGGGTGAGGGTGCCTTCAAAAGGGACAACATCTATTATTCCTCTCCCTCTTTTGTTCCTTGGTGTGGCCGGCCATCATCTCCTTCTCTTCCTCTTGTGGTGGCCGAACCTCTCCCTCTCCCTTGGAGTTCTTGTGGTGGCCGGATACTACTCGGAGAAGAAGAAGAAGAAGGAGAGAAAGCTAGCATCTCTTGGAGCTTGGTTAGTATTTTGTTTTTCTTCCTTGGTGAAGCTTCCTCTTTGTTGGCCGAACCTAGCTAGGAGGAGAAGAAGGTGATTGGTGGTTTCTCATCTCGGAAGATCGTTGCCCACACAACGTCCGAGGTTAGAAGAGGAATACGGTAGAAGATCAAGAGATTTTTCTACAAGGTATAACTAGTAAATTTTATTTCCGCATCATGCTAGTTATTTATGGAAATAATACCAAATACAAGAGGCTTACGTTCTAGTATTTCGAATATGTTTTTTCGAAGTTGTGTTCTTTTGTTTCTTTCTTTTCATTGTGATTTGATTGTTCTCTTTGGTTAACCTAAAGTTATTTTAGGAAATTAAATATTAGCTTTCTATTAAAGGTTTTGTCTAGTCGGTGGTGGTTGCTCCCATATCCAAGAAGGTCATGTGCCTCGCCACGTCAGTACTGGGAATCTTTTATGGAAATTAATATTTAATGGAATTAATAACTTAAGGAGACTTGGGTCGAACGTGTTAAGTTCCGCAGGAGATCCAAGTCAAAACCTAAAAGAACAAATAGATTAAGTTTTGGATCAAACGTGTTAAGTTCCGCAGGCGATCCAAAATTTAATTTAAAAGAACACATGGTAGCTAGGAATCAAATAAACTTGCATGTTATCATTACTAGATGCATTATCCAATGTCAAAGAGAAAACTTTTTTGTCAATCCCCCATTCCTTCAAATATTCAAACAATTTTGCAGCTAATTCAACTCCTGAGTGTGGAGGGGGCATATGAGAAAAACTAAGTATTTTACTATTCAATTTCCAGTCATTATCAACAAAATGGGCAGTCAAGCAAATATAACCTTCACTATTGCACGCCGTCCACAAATCTGAAGTTAAACAAACTCTATTCTGAATCATAGTCAAAATACACTTAAGCTTCTCTTTTTCCTTCAAGTAGATTCGGTTAATATCAGAAACAAGAGTATTTCTAGAAATGCAAGCAACATCAGGATTTATGTACTTCATCCAAGCTCTAATACCATCATACTCAACAAATGAAAATGGTAAATCATGTCTAATGATTGCACAAGACAGTAGCTCACGTGAAAACTTTTGATTTATTTTCTTAGACTGCATCTTCCCATCTTGATCAAGTTCCATATTGTTTACCCCCACACTTATCTGAAGTTAAACAAACTCTATTCTGAATCATAGTCAAAATACACTTAAGCTTCTCTTTTTCCTTCAAGTAGATTCGGTTAATATCAGAAACAAGAGTATTTCTAGAAATGCAAGCAACATCAGGATTTATGTACTTCATCCAAGCTCTAATACCATCATACTCAACAAATGAAAATGGTAAATCATGTCTAATGATTGCACAAGACAGTAGCTCACGTGAAAACTTTTGATTTATTTTCTTAGACTGCATCTTCCCATCTTGATTAAGAACCATTTGTCGTACATCATAGAACTTTAATTTGTCGCAAATTTTAAGATGATGCCACAATGTAGAAGTTCCATATTGTTTACCCCCACACTTATCCTGTTTTTTACATCCAATACATTCAGCTTTATCTATACTATCAATCCTTTTGATTTTCTTAAAATACACCCAAATATCAGAAGTTTCTTTAGACCTTTTAATTGACCCAATGTCATCATGCTTAGCACTTTCCAATTCATCACCTAAAATAATAGTTTGCTTTTGAGAACTAGAGTCCATTTCAAAATCAATCTGAAATACAATAAATAAATTTAGTTTATGATAAAATCAAATAATCAATCAACAAGAGTCTCTAAATGTCAATAGAAAAATAACCTAAATTTATTTTTTTATGATAGCCCTATTAATTGCAAAGCAAATGCAGAATAAATCAATCCAAAGTCAAAACGTATCAAAAGAGAAAATTGATAATCTGGTAAGACTGGTATTGCATAAGAAATGCTAACCATTAGGGAGTAGTCGAATAGGGACTACAAAAGTACGAAACTAGTGGGAAATAGAACAAAATTAGAAAAGGAAACAAAAAATCTTACCGCAAAGGCGCAAACAAAATTTGGAGGTTGCCGAACTTGTGGGATTCGAGTTGGGAGATTAGCGATTGCAAGCCCGCAGGTGCGTGCGAGGCTATGACTCTGGGAGTGAGAGGTAAGTGAAAGGTGGTGTCGATCAGTTGGTGTCGCGGCGAACGAAGGCGGTGTCAGTGTCGCGGCGAATGAAGGCGGTGTCGTCGTGTTGGTGTCGTACTGTCGTGACGAACGAAGGTGAAGCGTCAACTCGTCAAGCGTCAAGTGAAATCGTGGATTCGTAAAAATAGAAATAGGCAAATAGGGTTTTAAGTTTTAAGTTTTAACTTTTAAGTACTATTTAATTTTTATGTTTTATAATTATTGCTACAATATATTAATAATAGGAGAAGAGTTATAAACAGAACGTGTTATCTCGTCTCGGCAACAGCAGTTGAGTTCTCACCATTAATTAAATAATTAATATTTATAAGTCCTAATGTATTTATAAATATTTATTGATATTTTTGTCAGGCCCGCGGGCCAACCCGAGCCCGCTGTGGGTTGGCCCGCCCAGACCCGCGACCCGCACGGGCTAACCCATTTTGGCCCGCCAGATGATGGGTTGATAAAATTACAACCCAACCCGCTTAAATTGTTTGGCGGGGCGGGCCAACCCGACGGGCCCAACCCAAATTGACGGCTCTACAGTAATACTACAGTACTGCTGCAAAAACACTACAGTACTGCTACATTAAAATCCTAATCCTAGGATTTAACCCCTGAGTGCATTCACTCAGCACTCATCCTTGCCCGATCAACCTAGACCTAACCTTCTAGCCTCCTCCATCCTTCACGTCTTACCTTCTGGAGCTTCCATCGGCCTTGTCATTATTGTTGGGTCTTCCTTTGCCAAGAGGTCACACCTCCGGGGCTTCATCTATTGCCAAGTCACACTTGAACTTACGTTGCCAAGGCTACATACTTAGACTTACACCGCCAAGACTCATCCTTGGACTTTCTTCCTTTGCTAAGATCACCCTTGGACTTTCTTTGTTGTATCTGTATCTTGTACACTCACAATACATATTAAATATAATAATAAACCTAACTTAAACCTTTGCCCAAACATCAAAACCTAGGGTACCCAGATTGCTCCAACAAACAATAGCTCGGGGTTACTATTAATCCACTATTTTCTTCTCCCGCAGCTCCCAATTCACCTCCAATCAACTCCTCAAGCATTGATGTTAGAGAGGGAGTTTCAAGGTAGCTACTAGACCAACTTTCGACCAGCTGGAATTCACTGGAGGGAGGTTTTGATGGAAAATTTGTTGCTGTTTAGATTTTCTATTTTTGCTACAGATTTGGAGGCGTTTCCCCAATCTGTGATTTCACTCCCCATCAGTAACATTTAGAGGCGTTCTTCTGGTGTTATTGAGTTCCTTCCGACTACTATCCACCATCCGCAGCTCCATCCAGATTCAGAAACTCAAACCAGCAACTGACGTATGAGGATCAGAGCATGACAGGAGGAGTTTTCCCTATCCACGATCTTGATCTGATTTTTCATCATCTAGCAGAGTTGTTTGCAAGCTTGAAGGGTGTTTCTCAGGAGTTGTGAGCAGCATCTATTCTCAGTTGGGCATGAAGGGCGTTGGAATTTCGTTCTGTTTAAATTCCCCCGTACAAAAAAAATTGTACAAGAACAGAATTTTTCCTAGCAACCCGCATGTTTGATCAAACATGTGTTTGATCAATCAAGCAAGTTCTTGAATGATCAAAGCACACCTTGATTGAAGTACAAGATCGCTGGTCTCTTGTGTTGGTATTCAAAATCGATACAAAGAAAACCAAACTAATTATGCAACGAAATTAAAGAAACCTTTTCTTTGTAGCTAAAGACCTCTTGATCTTCTGCCGTATTCCTCTCCTCTTCTTGGACTTCATGTGGGCGACGATCTACCAAGACAACACCACCTTCCTTCTCTTCTTGGTTTCCAAACCGTCGGCTACAAAAGGAGGCTCTAGGATGGGGCACCTTCTAATCTTCTTCCTTCTCTTCTTCTTCCTCTTCTTCAACTTCTTCCTCTTCTCCAAGCCACCGGCCACCAAGTGATCTAGCAAGGAAGGTGCCGACCCTAGCAAGGATGGGCCCTGACCCTTAAGGATGAGGGGAGGGGCGCCGGCCCTAGCTTGGGAAGAATGGCGCCGACCCTAGGTGGAGGTGAAGGTGGCACCAACCACCAAGGAGGAAGAGAGGAGGTGAGGGGCGCCGGCCACAAGGAGAAGGATGTGTGCTGCCGACCCTAGGAGGAGAGAAGAGAATTATGGAATTAGGAAAAATTAGGTTTTAGGGGGCCACCACCTACTCCTTTTTATAGGCTTGTCGTCAGTTACAAAGAAAGAAAAATTAACATAATTCTGTTAAGAAAAATTCTCTCTTTCTATAACCGAATTCTGTTTAGAAAAAATCTCTCTTTCTATAACCAAGTTAAACCAAACCAAGTTATGGATAGGCGAATGCGAAGCTTTATATAGAGGCTACAACAGGAACTTAAAGGAGGAATTGGTTTAGGCCTCCTGATGGGCTTGGGCTTCCTGTGTTCGGCCTGAACATCCAATCCAAGTCCATCAATAATAACTCATACCACTAAAGGGTTATTATTGAACTACCGCACCAATCCCATATTATAATATAGTCTTCTTCTTATCATGACTGCATTAATCTCCCCGTATTTAAGATATCGTATGTCCGTTAATTAATTGAGTTACTGATAACCCAATTAATTAACATCTAATTCCAAGAATAGTACCACTCAACTTTATTATCATGTCGGACTAAGTCCACCTGCAGGGTTTACATGATAATCCTTATGATCTCCGATCCTCAAGGGGACATCATCAGTCTAAATAATTATGACACAAATTCCTTCTATAATCAACAACACATCATATAAATAATACTATCTCCCAAGTCATCGGACCTATTGATTTAACGAATAAATCTCACCCATTGATAAGTTAAAGAAATAAATACTAAGTATACATGCTTGTTATTATATAGGGATTAAGAGGGCGCACATCCATAATAACAGAGATTCTATTCTTTTATGCAGTCAGTATAAATCGAACAACCTCAAATGATCCTGCTTAATACACACATAGTATACTAGTGTAATTTTATAGTCAAGACAGACTAATATCAAATTACACTACAACCATTCCAATAGTTTGTCCCAATCCATCTTGGTTGTGAGCTACTATTTATAATTTATAAAGAACTGATAACTTGATCTTCTGTATGACACCACACACCATATTATTTACAATATAAATTAAATAGACAACTGCATTGACATATATATAAATATAAAATGTAGGCATTTAACCAGAGTGATTCTCATTTCAAAATATTTCAAAATAGATATTCATACAAAAGCGAGGCTTATAGTATACATCCCAACAGGGCAATCAGTTTTTCTTCGTTGATTGTTTGAAGGGAGTTTCCCAAAGGCATATCTATCCTTAGCTGGGAGTTGGGTTCTTCTTCTTCATTGACTGCTTGAATGACATTTCCCTAGAGCAATAGTTTTTTTTACGATGACAGGAGGATTGATTGTAGAGTTGGTTGCGAGTCAGATCAGTCCCCTTCATTTCATTTACTGTTTTTGATTAGATTTCATTTATGTCTTGCTATTTCATGTCATAGATTACTTATGTTGATGGTGAAATTCATAGCGTAGAGTTTGCACTCGGACTTAACACTCAAACTTGGTAGTCGGGAGTTTGCACTTAAACTCAACAGTCAGGAATCTACACTCGAGCATACAAGGCAGCTCAGTTTTTCAGTCAACTTAGTCATATGGTTGACTCTAAGATAGTGATCAACCAAGTCTAGGAGCTTCAAGTGATCCTGCACAAGATTCACTCAGGAGGTATCATTCTAAGTGAAACCTTCTAGGTGGTAGCAATCATTAAAAAGTTGTCAACCAGTTGGAATGACTTCAAGAATTATTTGAAACATAAGCGGAAGGCGATGAGCATGGAAGACTCATTGTTAAACTTTTAATTGAAGAAGACAACAAGAGTTTAGAGAGAAAGTTATTCTCTCAGGCTACTGTGAAAGCCAACGTGATTGAGCACAGCCAAAACTCAAAATGGAGCAATCCCAAATCTTCCAAGATGGGACCTGATAACTATGATTTTGCTACATTATATTGATTTATAATGCATGTTTTTAATGGTCTATTCATAGCTTAATCTCACATTTACATCATATTTCATAATTACATGTGATCTTGGACTTAATTGCAAAGTAGTCAATTATCATAGTATTTTATGCTAATATTTGATTATTATTTTGTAGGCATCAAAAGGGTCATGAACCCGATCAGATTAGACTACATTGGGCTCAAATCTAAGGCTAAATAAGATGATCAAACCTTGGAGTTATTTGGACCGTTCATCTACAATCAAGCAGATCTGAGTCATCCATTGAAGATCTGGCCCATCCAACCTAATGAGGAGGAGATCTCAGCCGTTGATGAGGATCTGAAACTTGCGATCCAGATCTGCAGACATCACAGCCGTTAGATGAGATCAAATCATTCTGGACTGTTGGATCAAATTTGAAAAGGGTATAAAACCTTTGAGAAGCTACAGTGCAGAGTGGAGCTTGGCGTTCACGATTCTATACTGTTCCTGTATCTTCTTCATCAGCGACGCTGACGCTTCCATTCCATATCCAGAGCCAAGCTTCAAGCTCCTTCGTCGCTGGCGAGCTATCTACGATCCGACCACCAGCAAATCAAGGGGCATAACAACGATTTATGGGCGTTCCCCGATCATTGTCTTATTGTCCGTGAGCTTCATCTAAGCCAAGATTTGAGGGCATTCCCCGATCTGAGCTGCTGTCATACTCACTGGAGGATTTGAGGGTGTTCCCTGGTTCTTTAGAGGGTCATCTATCTTCATTTCCACCTCGAGTCTCTGGAATTGCAAGATGTGCTCTGTTCTTCGGCGGCTAGTGATTTCAGGTGAATCCAAGCTAACTAGGGTGTTCTCTGTAGTTTTGGACTTCTCCTGAATATTAGCCGGTGATTGCCAGAAGGGCGTTCCCAGAGACAGATCTGTGTTTTGGCAGAGAGGAGGAGTTTGGTTATGGTTTCTGGTTTGTGGAATATTTAGGGTTAATTTTCTTTGTTGGTGTTTTGCATTGTGCTTAAACCTGCTCAGATCCAAAGATCTGAAAGTGTATATTGCATTTTCCATTTCCGTTTTGATTGAATTTACTTATGCACCCCCAGTTCGGATTTCTGATGTGCAATTCTGATTACTTAAGGTTTTTGTAATCCTAGTTAAGTTTAGCTTCTAACTTAGTTGCAATTTAGTTTTGATTTGAATTAGGCGATCTGATTATAACAAGGTTGTTGAGTTTCAATTCAAGTGATTAGAAGAACCTTTAGTTCTATTCATTAGGTTTGTTGAGATCGTAATGAAGTTTAATTGTTGGATACTTAATTTGAGATGCTGAATGTTTACCTATGTTCATTGTTATTGCGAATGAGTTTCTGAGTTTAAGTGTTGATTGTGATTGAGTATAGAAGTCTTGGTAATTGAGTTGAGTATTGAATTGGATTGTGATGTGAATGCAATGTTGATTTCGATTCTTGCAAATTGTAGACATTGTTGATGTAATAACTTCATTTGTATAAATTCTAGAGTTCTCACAAATTTACTAGTTATCCTTGGAAAAATATGACTCGGGATTCCATACTACACGAGTTTTCTTTAGTTAATTGAGTTCCAATCTTTATCAATTTGGGGTGCCTTGTGACATGCAAAAAGGTTAACACCAGGACCCAAAGGAGGCATCAATAAAAAGAAATTCTCTAAGAAGTCCTTCAACTGTGACCAAATCAATCAACAATCTTTGGAGTGCGGAAAGTCGAAAAAGAAGCAAGTGGCTAACTTGAATGAGGTACCAGAAATGAATGACCTCTGTGTCTTTGTCTCCGAACTGAACCTAGTGGGTTTAAATCCATATCAATGGTGAATCGCTACCAGTATCACCAGACATATTTGTTGCAACAAGGAGTTACTCCACAACTTTGAATAAATTAAAGATGGAGAGAAATTGTTCATGGGAAACTCAACAATCTTTGACATCATGGGCCAAAGAAAAGTGGTGTTGAAGTTGGCCTCAAGCAAGTAGTTAACTCTCAACAATGTATTGTATGTTCTAGAGATTCAGAAGAATTTAGTATCCAGATCACTGTTAGGAAAGCATATCTTCCGCATTATTTTTGAATCGAACAGAATTGTTCTATTAAAAAAAGGAATGTTTTTTGGAAAGAGTTATATAATCGAAGGGCTATTCACTTTCAATGTAATGGTTATTATACCTAAGGTTAATAAAATTACAAACTCTTCCGTTTATATGATTGAGTCTTTGTGTTTGTAGCATGGTAGGCTAGGATATGCTAACTATAATGTATTATGTAGATTAATTAAAATGTAAAGCATACCTATATTCCTCCTTGACCCGAAACATAAGTGTGAAATTCATGTCGAAGAGAAAATGACAAGGTCATTCTTTCAATATGTTGAAAGAAGTAGCTAACCGCTCAACCTTATTCACACTGACGTATGCAGCCTCAAAGGTATATTAATACGTGGTGGGAATAAATACTTCATTCCTTTTGTAGATGATAACATAAAACACTGCTATGTGTATCTTCTCAAAATAATAATGAAGCTATAGAGAAAATTTGTTATATATAAGAATGAGGTTAAAAACCAACTTAATAAAGAGATTAAGGTGGTTCAAAGTGACTGATGTAGTGAATTTGTATCATTGTTCACTGAGTTGTGTGTTCAACATGGGATCAGACACGAAACAACTTCTTACTTCTCAGCAAAATGGAGTTGTTAAGCGAAAGAATCACATTCTAAAGGAGATGATGATTGCTCTTCTATTGAGCTCTAGACTACCAATGTTCATGTGAGGGAAAACTGTGCTAATAGTTAATTACCTTTTAAATAAGATACTCTAAAAGAAAATAGAGAAGAACTCTTATGAGTTATGGAATATAAGATAATCGTTTTATAAATATTTGTGAATGTTGGAGGGGGGTCTTGCTAAAGTTTTGGTGTCTGATCCGAAAATGATTAAGATAGGATCAAAATTGTTGGTTGCATATTTATTGTATATGCACATAATAACATGACATATCAATTTTTTGTATATAAGTCTCAAATATCAGATATACATAAAAACCCAATAATAGAATTGAGAAATACTTTGCTCTTTGAGCATGTGTTTTCGTATATGACCCAAGAAGAAGCTAGCTCCTCAAAATAGACATATAAAACACAAAAAGAAAAAGATAATGATAAACTAATTGAAGTTGAACTCGGATGAAGTAAAAGAGCTAGGATGGAAAAAATCCTATAGAACAAATTTTATTACATTCATATTGGAAAGTGAGCCCATAGTTACTCAGAAGTAATAAGTTTTTCTATGAACCTCACTGGAAAAAGATAATGACATTTGAGATATATTCTATGTTACAAAATCACACCTAGAAACTTATGAATATTCCTTAAAAAAGTAAATCACTATTTTGTAAGTGGATCTTCAAAAAGAAAATGAAATCAGATAGCACGATTGATAAGTACAAAGTCAGATTGATAATTAAAGGATACTGACAATGTGAAAGTCTTGATTACTTTGATACATATTGTCCGATGTTGAGAATAACTTTCATTAAAATATTGTTGGCTATCGCCACTTTATGAAATCTAGAAATATATCCGATGGATGTAAAGCTAGGCTTTGTAAACGGAGATTTATAAGAGAAAATTTACATGCAATAACCAGAAGGTTTTCTGTACCAGGACAGAAAAATAATATTTGTAGATTGGTGAAGTTGTTATACTGCTTAAAACAAGTACCAAAGCGGTGATGAGAAATTTGACAATGTCATGAACGAACGTGGATTCAAAATCAATAAATGTATCTGCATAAAAGCCACAGAGAATGACTATGTCTTCTTGTGCTTATATGTAGATGGCATACTTATCATTTGAAATAATGATAAGATAATCAAATCCACTAAAAATATGTTGAACTCAAGATTTGATATGGAAGATATTAGCCTAGCTGATGTAATTCTAGGAATCAAAATTCTTAAGACGACATAAGGACTTGTTCTTAGTCAGTTTCATTATGTGGACAAGATTCTTGAGAAATTTACCAAAGATGATACTGTATTGACATGAATATCGATAGATACTTGTTAACATCTATCAAAGAATCAAGGAGAAAATATCTCTAAGATAGAATACTCTCGAGTGATTGAAAGTCTGATGTATATGATGAGTTGTACACGATCAGACTTAGCTTACACAGTTAGTAAACTAAATAAATACGAGTTAATCCCGGTGTTGAACACTGGGAAGGAATAATAAGAGTACTGAGGTACTTGAAGTGTACTCGTGAATATGGACTACACTATATGGCATATTCTACTATGATCAAAGGATACAACGATACGAATTAGATATTTGACATGAAAGACTCGAAGTCTACTAGTGAATATGCATTCACTTTGAAAAGTGTAGCTATTTCTTGAAAATCTTTTAAGAAAATGGTAATAACTAGATCCACGATAGAATCTGAGTTTGTAGCTTTTAACAAATGTGGTGAAGAGGCTGAATGACTATGATAATTTTTAAAAGATGTTCCGAGATAGCCAAAATTAGTGTCGATAATTTATATATATTACGACAGTCAATCTGCAATTGGTTAAGCATAGAGTCATTTTTATAATGATACGTTTAGATATATATCATTAAACAACTATTGTCAACGAGATTTATCACAGTTGACTATATGAAGTCAAAGAATAACTTAGCAAATCCATTAACCAAAGTGTTAAATAGAGAATTAATTGCAAACTCATCGCAAGGGATGGACTTAATGCCAATGAGAAATGTTGGTGTAGAAGAAATCCAATCTATGCAGTTTGGAGATCCCAAGAACTAGGCTCAAGGATAATCTAACTACACTAATAAAGTTGCTCATTGTGGGGGAATAACCCAATGTATTAATGAAGGATGGAGATTAAACACACAACTTTTAATAATTCAATCCAGTAATGTGGATTATTATTAAGAGATCATCTATGTGAGAAAGAAGCGGGACCGTTTCGAAGTGAATTTGAGGCACAATTATTATAACTTCTCACAAAACTAGGCATATTCATGATCAAGAATGAATATACTCATGAGAACTAAGTTATATTAGGGAGAGTCCTGAGTGAGATAAGTTAATGCTTATATAGATGACAGAACAATTCAAGAACATTTTTATCTACTGTCAGCAATAGACAAACAGATCTTCACAAGAGAAAGTTTGAAGGATAAAACCTATCTATCCTATAAGAGATGAAAGAAGGAGAATTCATTGTGAATGAGTTTTTAGTTTCACATTGGAAGACTCATGGCCTCAGTGTTGATTTATATTGTTTTACATGCATGTATGATGTGAACAAATGCATAGGGAGAGACTCTCTCTCATGCGTGAGTGTACAGGGGGTGCAATTCCAGGGTCAGATTCCACTAAATCAAGTTGACTCATATACGAGCATGACCTTGCTCGTCGAATGTTGCACTGATCAGGGTAAAATTTGTCTAAGTATAGAACAATCAATATTTTTTCCACATGGATTTTTTTTTTGCTTGTTACTCAAGAGGGTAATAGAAACGTTAATTATTATTAATGGTGATTTTATAACCTCCTAGATAGTAATGGTTGACTATTGAGAGCCAATGACTATCATTAAGCTTTGGACATTGAATGGCCTTTACTCGATGTTGAATACAAATGAGGGATCGTGCTCCTGTATAAGGAGACCATGGTCTTGAGCATGAGAGACGTAGAAGTGAAAGCTATAGCAAAGAAGAAAATTTCCACCTTCGTTCCACAAATCTTCTCTCCATCGTACATTTTTGCTTGGTGGTTTGCCAATGATAGTAATCGGGTACTTTCTCAGTTCACCACGAATAACTGGTGCTTGATTGTGTATGTGATTCTACCGTTAAATCCTAGAAAATAGATGACCTTTATAACCTTAAAGCACGACTGAAGGAGGACAAATTTGTTTTAAAAAACTGTTTAAAAGCATACCTTGACATTTTTTTTCCTGCACTCATACTCAAGCGTTTACATTCGAAGTCAGGAGTCAGGACTCGAAGTCAGGAGTCGGGAGTTAGGACTCGAAGTCGACACTCGACAGTTGGGAGTTGTACTCAAGAGTTAGGATTCTGTACTCATACTTGGCAGTCAAGAGTTTGTACTCTGGCATACAAGGCAACCTAGTTTTCTAATCAACTCAATCATTCTAAGTAGCTCTTCCTTTCCTACTTGGCAGTCTAAGATTATTAGCTTAGGTCAACTCAATAGATAAATTTGAATTTAGTTTTTGTAAATTCAGATCTTTTTTCTCTATTTCTTGCTACATGATTGTCCAATAGTTAAGTGCTAATTAAAAAAAGAAAACAAATAAATCAACTCATTGAATACAAAGTGAGGGTGTTGAATTAAAATTAGATTGGATTAGAACTAAATCCAATGGATAGACATAGAAATAATGATTAAGTTGATTCAAATTGAGATTGATTTGGATTTGATTTGATCAAATATGACTAAACTAAATGATAGATTAAATCGAGTTGATCCATTTAAATCATATTTTTGAAAACCTTCTCTTTTCTCTTCCTCTCTTCCACGCCCAACAACCCACCGCCTCGTGTCAGCCCTCTTCCATGCGTTGACATGTTTCTCTACTTTTTTTCCCCCTTTTCTTATCTTCCCCTATTTTTTTTTTCACTGGCAACCAACTACAACCCCTTCTAGCAACCTCTTTCCTTCTTAACTTTTAATAAAATCAAAAGTTAGCCAGGGTTGGAACCCATCCTAGCCAAAGGGTGGCTCCGCCTCTTATGCAATTTCGATATAATCGAGATAAATATTTTCCTCATGTGTCAGTCATTATTCTAAATGTTAGTAGTCATCCGTGATTTACTTTCTATGTGTTGACCCTGTGACAAATTGACGGAAACATTAGGGGTAAGAATAGTCGCCTTTTGCCACCATTATTACTTGTATTCACTAACCCCACGAGCTGGTAAAGTTGATTCATAAAAAATATTACTGACAATAGATATGAGATTGATTTTTGATATGAAATATTTTACTAGTTATCTCAATCTCTCTTTATACAAGCTACTATTATTAGACAAAATTCCTCATAATTTATCTCCTTTTTCAATAATAGGGTCACCCTGGAGAGGCGTACTTGTATTCACTCATCCATAAATGACTTACAAACTAAAATTTCATAAGAGATTCAGTTATCCATAAATGACTTACAAACTAAAATTTCATAAGAGATTCAGTTATCAATACTTTTATTAGCTTTCAACACATAATCTCGCATATCTGTGCTTGATTTGCATTTGATTTGATTAATTATAAATCCTTGATTCTTCTAATCATTATTATTTTATGAATTGTGCATTGAATGACCAAAATCTGTGGGGCACGTTCAAACTGTAGTTAAAAAGTTGACTAGAGTAATGCATTTTTTTCATGTTATAAAAATACCATGTTATTAATTCAAACTAATTAATCAATATATTGAATAAAGATTATGGTAAAAACCTAGCCAATTTTGCATTTATCATGTGAATATTATTAAAAAAAAGCTAAAAAATTAAAGTAATCTTAATTCTTAAGGAGGAGGAGCGGACTCTAAGAAAAAAAAGATTTGATAAGATTCGGAAAAAAAATAAAAGGGGGAAATTAATCACCACACGTGTTACAAATAAAACATTTTTTTAATAAAAAATAGTCTTCTATATTGAATAGATATAATATAAGTTAGAAGTGTCTAAACACATTGTATTAACATTTAAAAAGATTAAATTTTTAAACAATTTAATATTAATTTTGCCTATTTGTAAGTGGACATTATAGAAAATGAAAAAATGTTAAAGAGGAATGAACGCTTTCAATTTTTTAAACAATTTAACAATTTTTTTTCTTTTTTAAAACCATAATAAATATATTTAAAAAATACTATTATTTTTTAAAAATAGTAAAATTATTTTTTAAGTAAGATTATTATTAAAAATAATAATAATAAATTAAATATTTTAAAATATATTTATTTAATTTGATATAATTTTAAAATAATTGAGTAAAACTCATAGATAATAAAAGTTAATGTTAAAGGGAATATGAGTGAAAGAGATATGTTATTATAATGAGTACGTGAGACCATATATTTTTTGATGAGGTGGTAAATATTATAATGAGGATAAATTGTGGATGCTCTAATATATGTAAAGAAAATAAATTAAAAGATCAACTTAATACCAACTGTCAAATGATTATAAGTCTGGAATTGATTCTTACTTTCGTTCTAAGGGTATCCGTAGTTGTAAATCTCTTAAAGAGGTTTATGCTCTGTCACATCATTGTCACATCAAAAATTAAACACCTTACTTCATTTAAAAATCATTCTCTATTATCATAAAACCTCTCTCTTTTAGAAACTCTACTTCTTTTATAATTCTCTATCTATTCTCTCTCCACTATTTTTTTTATAAATCCGATTCAAAGATTTTGATACAAGTTTATAAAAAAAACTATAAACTCTACCTATGTAGTAAGAGAAGAGTTTATATTGAGAGATTTATAGTATAAATTACATGCTATAAACCTCCTACTGCATATGCTCTAATAAAATTTTAATCTTTTAATCAATTGAGCACGTAAGACTTGTTTCTTTAGACATAGAGGGATAATGAGCTAATAATTTTATCCAAATTGATTAATAATTACGTACTTATGAAATTTTAAATTTTTAATATGAATAGAATTATGAGAGTGTAAGGAAGTGTTATTCTAAATAAAATTTTTAAAAAATTGATGAAGCAAGTAATATCGATCTGAAGCCATCGATTCAGTTTCACAGAAATTTTCTATTTATTGTTTGGATAAATCTAAAAGTATTTGTAGTGGACAGTCTAGAAATATAATATTATGTGATTGTACGTCTCATTTGAAGAAAATTTTTAATAAATATATCGTAATTGAAAATTGAATCGTAAATATCTGAATAATAATATGATATTTTTCTGCAGGGTTAATTCTCAATTTAGTCCCTCGTTATTTAACGTGGTGCTGATTTCGTCCCTAATTTTTCAATTGACCAAATTTAATCCTCTAATTTTCGAACGTTTTCCCAAATTGATCCTTCCGTCTAAATCCCCGTTAAAATAAACGGGAAGACTTGTTTAACCGGTGGAAGTGACCTGGATAATTCCTAATTTAGTCCCTCATTATTTGACGTAGTACCGATTTCGTCCAAGGATAGTTTTAAAATGGAGGTCGTCTGCTACTCGGCGCAGCTCCAGCTGCCAGACTCCATGTCGACGCCTGCGAAGCAGGCGAGGGCGGAGGCGACGATGAGGCAGATGGGATTGGCGGCTGCCATGGACACTAGAATCGGCGGGTGGCACGTCAAAGGCATCAGCGGCGGCGTGTCAGCATCTGCGTCAAGCTCCTCACCTCGCCGTCGCTCCTCTTCCTCGACGAGCCCACCAGCGGCCTCGACAGCGCCGCCGCCTATCATATCGTCCACCGGATCACGTGCCTCACCCGCCGCGAGAGGATGACGGTCGTCGTCGCCGTCCACTAGCCCGACAGCGAGGTGTTCGACCTCTTCGATCGCCTCTTCCTCCTCGCCTATGGCAGCACCATCTTCTTCGGCCCTGCTCCGGTGGCTGCCGAGGTACCAACTCAATCTCAAAGCTCAATTAAGACTTGAATTCTCTCTTTCGACCTATGGCAATTCAGCCTTGCTCAAACTTTTCTCCAGTTCTTTGCTCCCAACGGTTTCGCCTGCCCTTCTCTGCGCAATCCTTCCAATCATTTTCTTAGAACAATCAACAAAGACTTCGATATGGTCAGTGCTTCTTCTTCGCAGCTTATAAATCAACAAAGGAAACAAGTTAAACAAATTGGATGATTAAATTTGATTAATTGAAAAATTAGGGATGAAATCGTTACTATGTCAAATAATGAGCGATTAAATTAGGAATTATCCAGGTCACTTCCACCGGTTAAACAAGTCTTCCCGTTTATTTTAACGAGGATTTAGACAGAAGGATCAATTTGGGAAAACGTTCGAAAATTAGAGGATTAAATTTGATCAATTGAAAAATTAGGGACGAAATTAATACCACATTAAATAATGAGGGACTAATTTGAAAATTAACCCTTTTTCTGCACTATAGTCCCGGGCCGGAAGTATTATTCGAAAGTATATTAGAGATGTATAAAATATTTTGAATAATTTCTTCGAGCATCATACGCGTATGATGAGATTTAAAAAAAATTTGGGAAATTATTTAAAGGGCATCCATTATGACGTGGCCACGAAGAGAGGGAGCTCTTTTGTTTTAACAATACGCAGTAGCTCCTTCGTTCATTTTTTTATATTATTATTTTTTTTGAATTTCTGTTTTAAAAAAATAATAATAATATATTAAAAAAATTAGTGTGTGATCGAGATTTTTTTATAATGAAAAAAATATATAGAGTTTTTTTTTTACTTTTGTCATGGTACGAATATAACAACGAAAGAGTTCTCACGGAATTCCAACTATTATGGATACACTTAGGTGTTGGTACGCATTTATTAATATATATTTTTAAAATTATAGATAAATTGAAAAGATGAAGTGGACGTCTGAGCGTTAAGAATTTTAAAATCATCAAAAGTGTTTAATAAAATAATTAAGTATTTTTATTTGTTTATTCGATTCAACACAAATGGAAAGTATGATGGGTTATTTACAAATTATCAAAATCTAAGTATAAATTGATGGAATACTAAACCCTAATAAAAACTCTCCATCGTACCTAGCACTTACCTAGCGATTCCTCGAACGCCTTCAATCTACCTCGCCACTCCCTCCGTCCGAGTCCGTTCTTCCCTTCCGCCTTCTTCAAAAGGATTTGATTTGGCGGCAGAGCCTGCCACGCTGCTGTCGGTAATGGGATCGAAGTCGAAGCCCGACTACGAGGCGTTGCGAGATCTCTTCCGTCCGCACGTTGAGTCCTTTGATTACTTTATCGACGAGGGTCTCGAAAAGATATTTTTTGGAATACGCCCCGAAGAAATCGTCGACCGCATAACTGGAGTCAAGCTCAGAAATATCCTTTTATACAGTTTTTTTTTAGTTATTTACTTTATTTGTTTATATTGTTTCGTTACAGTCGTTCCCTATCTTCCTCGATCGTTTTGATGATCTATTTTTTTTTCTTAACTGACTTGAATACTTTCCGTAGAGAATCCGCAGTTACTTCCTCCAACAAAAGACGGGCGGCTAAACGAACCCTTGTATCCCCATGAGGTTGGTGTTCCTGTTTCAAAAATTGAATTTTTAGTATGTTGGTTTATTTTTCCAGTGATTCTGACATATCTTACAAAAAACAGTGTAGGCAAGCCAGGACAACTTATAAAGGATGTTTCAAAGCGTCATTGTGCTGTCAGTATGATGATGGAGTCATTGTTAGAGATTCTATCAACTTTGGATATCTTCCAATAATGCTGAAGGTACGATGATTCACCGTTCTGTGTTTTTTTCTTTATATATATTTCCTTGTTAATTTTCTATATCACTAGATATAATATTATAACACGTCCCCTCTGAGAAAGTAAGTCTTTGAGGTTTTCAACTGTCGATAGAAGAGAGTTGACACAACTTCTTGTATATAAGGTAACATAACACATGCTAGAACTTGCTAATGGTTATTTCTGGATCATATTTGTATTTTCTGCTTGTGCAATTAAAGTTTATTTATTAGTTTAGTTTGAGAAGAATGCAAGGAAATTCAGGTACTGCATTGATAAGACATTGGTTTGAGACCTTAGAATCACGCAGACTGAAAAATCCCATGGAGTTAAATTATTAAGTGGTAGATTTTTAGCTGCATTCTCCAAGTACAGGAAAAATGCAAGGATGGTGTAGTGGGTTGTAATGGTCTGTCATTCAAGGGAAACACATAGGTGCCATGTTTTGAATTATTCCAATCAGCTGCTATGTCTGCTTTCTGATGTTTATCAGTTGCATTGTTCATGAAATCATAATCTTGGTTGTAAAATATTTCTTTTGAAATAGGCTATTGATGGATTACACCATAAGACCATTTAAGGCATTTCTGTGCATAATTTATGAAATATTGCTGTTAGAAGGTAAGTTGCTTCATGAAAATTTTCAACATCTTGAATATATATATATATATATGTATATATATTCCAGATAATAACATAACTACTGCGTATATATGTTCCTGGCCATGGCTATAATGTATAAATTGACTACTACATTAAGGAAGATCTTAGCTAATTTCATTTTTGTCTTTTCAGTCCATTAAGTGCTTGTTTGATTCTGTGTAATGATTGTTTAGTTTTTTTTCTTCTTGTCATTCAACATTGTGTTAAATGTTTTCAGTCAAAACTCTGCCACCTGAGAGGTGCTGACCCTCAAAAGCTTGTTTTCCACAAAGAGGAGGCAACAGAAATGGGTGGGTAGGTGACCTTTTCAATCACTGGCTACATTCTCTTCTTGTATTTCGTTAGACTTATTTGATATCCATATAATCACTTTTTTTTGGTTGAGAAATAAGTCTTTTTGTTTCCTGGAAATGTTGAACATTATATTGCTCGCATACCATGACACAGCTATATGAAATAGATACATGAATTCAATCTTGAGTTGAGATGAATCAAATTTGAGCATGATTAAGTTTCTTATGTTAAAAGAAAATAGAGATTTGACATTTGTTTATACCTTCCTAGGTACTTCATTTGCTCTGGAATGGAGCGACTTGCACGACTTTTAATTATACAAAAGCGTAATTATGTGAGATGCTTGTTGTAACTTTTCCTTTTCTCATTTCTTTGCTTTTGACTTTTCACTTAGCTTGCTGATGTAAATGTAACTTGTGATTTAGCCGCTGAGCATGGTGCGCAGATCATTGAATAACCGTGGACCAGGCTACAGTGACAAAGCAGTGGTTATAAGGTGCTTCCATTTGTTCCACTCTTTTGTGTATACATATTAAATTTTTTTTGAAATTTTTGTGGTGCTATGAAGTATCATTGATCTACTCTCAGACAGAAACTTTATGTTCATTTTTCTTGCATTTAGGTGATATAAACTATGATAGTTGGTTCTGAATCACTATGGCTATCATGCAAACTGAGAAATGCTACTGCAAGCTAGAAGATAGCATACCAAGCAACTCAAGGGCCTAAATATTCATAATGGAAATAATATTTTGTGAGGCTTGTGATCTTCTCTTGACACTCATGAATAACCGAGAGGAATTATGAGAGAAGAGAAGGTCATAATTGGATTCCTTGGGTTTAATGCAACGGAGACTAAAAATTTCCCCTCCATGTCTCTTAAATTGATCTTTTTAGACTAAGAAGCCCTAGTTAATAATCAGGATGTTATGATTGTTATCTAGCATAAAGATATTAAGTGTGCTACCTGAATATGTTGTCCAAAGTTATCTTTGTAATATCATATGGTGATTATCTATGCATTGATTACACTATTTGAATCTATTTAGGTTTTGCCAGAACTTGATGAAGTACTATGAAATATTTTGTGCATTTACTTTTGTTTATTGATTTGCCCTTGATAGGTCTCTAGTGCATAAAATGATTTTCTAGCTCTCCACAAAGTGGTGTGTAAGTCACCATCACTGTTTTCCCACACTTTTTGAACTTTGCTTGCTGTATAGGAGTGTTAGGCATTTCTGTTTGGAATGTAAAGCTCTTAGTTTTTTTTTGAATTTAGGATTTTTTTTTTTTGCATCATAATGATTTGCTTAGTCTTAAATTATAGCTTTTCGTGCACTATCCTCTGTTAATGCACTGAAGCATTTTGTTGGTGTAATTCTGTATTTTATCGAACTTTTATTTCCTATAGATGTACTCGAGAAGACCAATCTTCTGTCACTCTCAAGTTATACTACCTTGAAAATGGAAGTGCAAGACTTGGATTCTGGTAGTATTTCATATTTAATTTGCTCCACAAGTCATTCAACATCTGGATTTTCGAAATGTAATGTATTATACAACCTTCTAGGATAAGAGGAAGAGAGTTTTTGCTTCCAGTTGGTATTATTTTGAAGGTGCCTTATCCTAAACTTGAAATTATATT
This sequence comes from Zingiber officinale, assembly GCF_018446385.1. Lineage (NCBI taxonomy): Eukaryota > Viridiplantae > Streptophyta > Magnoliopsida > Zingiberales > Zingiberaceae > Zingiber > Zingiber officinale. Next base: position 132,434,276 of record NC_055997.1, on the reverse strand, counting down.
TTTTTGTTCTTTAAATTGCTTAGTTTTAGTATAAAATGAAGATTGCTTGCTGATTCACTGTAAATTATTTAAGGGATGTTGTTCTTTTCTAGGATTTTTTTTATTATCAATCTTGAGAAACCTTGAGTACTGTTATCCTTCATTTAGATATACCTTACTGATAGTCTAGTAATTTAACATACAATTGTAGTAGTAATTATGTGTATTCTCATGTTTAATGTTGTCATCATAGAGAAGAACATGCAGTGTTTCATTTGGGTGGGGTTGTTTGACAATGGTTTGCCACTGTTTCTAGTTTGGATATGCTTAGATCCTATATCTGTGTGGAGTAAGTGCATTGAGTTATCCATGCCATGACTTGTGTGTTGCTAAATTGCAAATGCAGCATAGATATGCAGATTGAGCTACCATCTGGATCCTTAGTTTAAATATGATTGGAGTCAAAGCAATCTAGAATTGAACAAACTTACTCATATATTCATTTCATTTAGTAATATCATCTTAAAACTTTCCGTTGCTGTATAACCTAATGTGTCCATCAACAATTTCATCATCAAGTGAAGTCTAAAGGTAAATTTTAATTCTTTTGATTGTTGAACATAGACCAAAGTATCAATGCAATTCCCGGGGACATGATTAACATATTGGAAACTTCTTCTGCAATTTAAAAAGTTAAAAGGAACATCTTGTCAAAGAAAAATAATTGTTTATCTAATCCAATTCCATATCATATGGAAATTTGATCACAAGTTCTGTACTTATTTGTAAATGAGAATATAATGTCAATGCTTATCATAGTTGAATGAGAAAGACCTTCTCTGATAAGGTCATTACCAACATGCATTTCAAAAATCCACCAAAATATTTAAGGACTTTCTAGTATACCACATGTCCTTGCACTCTTTTTTCCTCCTGGTTTCTTTAAGAATCTTCTTCCTACCCACAAAAAAATTGTTTGACGGCTAGTTCGCAGTTCAATGAGCAAATAGTGAAGTCGTTTGATGTGAACTCACCTTGTTTGTGGATTACATAAAAAGTATTATTTATATTCTCAGATATGCATTTTAAGTTTGTGGGTTGTCTCTTGGTTTAGTCAATAACTTTTTAATGCGTGCCTTTGTTATGTGAACCCATCCTGTTTCTCTCTTTTTCTTGCTTTCTAGTTTGCATGGTTAATAGTAAGATGGTCTTTATAGGCTCTTATTGACACAAATGATCACGAAATCTTTGTGAGCTTGACATGTTATTATAATGAGAGATACCAAAAAGAAAAAGGTGCTGTTGGAACTCAACTTATTGGCGAAAGGGCTCAAATTATTCTTGATGAAGTTAGAGATTTGTCGCTTTTTACTCACCATCACTGCTTGAAGCATATTGGTATTCCTTGATATCTGGTGCTTTTGTTGATGTTGATCGTGCATTACAGTAATATGTATCTTTAATTTATAGGAGAGTACTTCAGATCTGTTATGGATGGATTTGAAACTGAGAATTATATAACTGTAAGTCAAACTCCATAGACATGATTTGTGAAGTTATATGCTTCATTTCCTTATGAAAAAAGAATTCTTCTTACCAACACTGTATTTGATCAACACCTGTAATATTATATCCTGTAGGTCGCAGAAGCTGTTCTTAGAGAATATATTTTTGTTAATCTTGGGAGCAATCATGACAAGTTCAATTTGCTAATGTTAGTTCTTTTTATCTCATATAATCATATTAGTTTCTCTCTCCCTTTCCTTGTCCCTCTCTCTCTTGATATATATATATATATATATATATATATATATATATATTCTGTCTTTCTGATCTATGTCATTTTGTACATGAGATTATCATGAATATCCTGCTTAATCCTCGGCTCTTTCAGTTTTATGCTGCAGAAACTTTATGCACTTGTAGATCAAACTGCTGCCCCTGATAATATTGATACACTGCAAAACCAGGAAGTTCTGTTGCCTGGACACTTGATAGCCATTTGTCTTAAGGTATCGTGTTTATGCATTCATGATTTATGCCTAATTAGTGGGTAATTAGGAATTTAACAAAGTAACTATTTTTTTATTATTTCAATATTTCGTTGCTGTGTTATATTCCCTTTTGGTCACCACACATGATTTGGTTTGCTTTTGTCATGATTTTTGCCTTGTATGCACGAGTTAGCCAATCAATTGACTCTTGCCTGTCACCCAACTGCTACCACTGACCTTCTTAAGCTATCTTGTTAAATGTGTATATATTCTACCCTTATATAAAACTTTTAAAATGAGAAAGAACCTAAGTTGAGCTTTCTTTCTCAATAGCCATAGGAGATAGTTCAGCTGTGTATCATATGAGGGGTTTAAATTTACTAGTTTATTAGGTTCCCATCTTAGTGTTTTGGCAAGTCAGAATTTCAGATATTTTCCTTTTGTTGAGCAGATAAATCATTGATGTAATCACAAGATTTTTATACAATGATGGCTGAAATGGTGAAAACCTACATCCGATAGACGCTACAATAATACAAGGATTTTATCCCTCCATTGAGCCATATAAAAAAGTATATTATTAGTTTTAGTTAAATCATTTGCATCATTGTTTATCTATATTAACTAAATTTGTCTTTGGTATTCCTCTATCCCTTTCACTTATGACTCTGATTGAAAATTCAGGTAATTGGAACAAGATCATGTTTAGGTTGACCAAAGGATTTGAAATATCACTTTGGTTGAGATTTTTTTGTGTCAAGTATTTGTTGGGAACTAATATCTTAAGTGTTAATATGTGACATTTGAAGTAGGCCATATGTCCAAGGAGTGTAAATCGAGATGAGGAACAATGTTAAAAGAGCAACACTAGATTGGATCCAACCAAGAGGTTATGGAGAGCATGTGGAGATGACAATTTGTTTTGAATGAGGTAGGGTGGAGGGTTTGGAATAAACCATGGGGGAGGATGTTGATCCAGTTAACTTGATGACATTGACAAAACGCAAGGTGGATGCGAAAGGATTGGCAGGAGGGAATATTATGTGAGAATGATCTTGTTCCACCTCAATGCCTTGCTACCAATGGACATTGTGGATGTACGATGCATTTTCCTGTTCTCAAAGCTTGGTGGAAATAATGTTAACATCCAACTCTTCTATTGCTATTTGGATTAACATTTCCTTTACTCATGCTACGTATCTTTGAATGTTTTGATGGACTCACTTGACTGATCAATGTGGACTTCTCTTTTTTCTTAGATAGTTAACAGACATAATTTTTGTATGTTGTGGATGACTTTATGTCCTTGATATTCATTATTTGTAGGAAAAAATTCAAATGTGGTTGAGGAAGGCAAGACAACAGATTCTTGATGAGCTAGCAAAGAAGGAAAGAACCTTTGATATAAAAAGTGGTATAGATATCTTTCAATTTCTTAGGCCATAACATATAGTTGTTGGTTTAAACTGTTGAAATAGTTTATTATTTAAAAGGTTAGTAGTTGAAACTCACCCAATTTTTTGCATGGTTAGCCAGTCTAAACATTTGAAAATCATGATCCTAGTCTAATTTTGATGACTAGTTAAGGAATGCAGTTTGTTGTGTAGGTCTTATTTAATTCTCTCTTGTTTATGTGGCTAGTCAGCCATTTACATGGCTATAGTTCATCAAGCTTGACTAAGAATAATAATCAATGAAATTGCCTAATCAAGATGCCAGTTTTGGTTTTAATTTGAGTGATTATTGAGGCTAGTTTGAGCAATTTATCTTTCAAAGATCCTTTTGTTTTGCTCCATGATATATCACAATAAAAGTGAACTCTATTTCGGCATAGAAGTTGCTGTTGTTGATAGACATTTTCACCCATAAGGTTTGAAACTATATTTGTTTAGCACATATGTCTCATTTTCATTTATCGATTCATTGCGCTCTCTCTTCATACTTTGTTTTCAATATATCGACTCTCAACATTTCGCCATGATGTTTGTACTTGAAGATGTTAATTAAGTTCTTCATAGTGGTAGGTTATGACTAACTTTTAGTAATTCTACAAACAGTAACACAGGTGAAGAAGATTTTAACCAAGAATTCTGCACATATTGGGAGGGCCATTGAGAGTATGATAAAAGTTGGAAGATTGAACGCGCAATCAGGTCTAGACTTGCCTCAGGTGATTACTTTTTTGCTTCCCTCATGCAACGTATTTTGTTAATATTAATCTTTTACAGTAAGATTGTCACTTAAGCAATTCCAAGTATAATTGTATAGGATGATTTTGCGAACCATTAAGTGCATTTGTTTCTACAATTGAACACTATGGGTGTATTTCATATGGAGAAAAGTAACTGCAAGGAGAGAAACCTTTCTTTGGATGGAAAGAAGGAGAGGGAAGAAGTTTAGATTTTTAAATATTAATTTGATATAAACATAAGAAAAACCTAAAAGAATCAGTTTCATGCAAAATAATAATTTGATTTTTTTTACACAAAATCAAAGTATTCCCAAGTTACTGCTTTTCATCAGATTGTGCAGAAATAATTGTTGTCGAAACAGAGAAATTCTTTCCCCAGTTGTTTCTCTCCGCTTGTAGCCTTCACAGGAAATGGAGGGAAGGCACAATTTGGGTGGAAATAATCTGCTCAAGACAGTGGTTTCTTTCGCTCCCCTTGTGGCCTCCATGGGAGATTGAGGGGAAGTGACGCCCACTACTGCTTTCCTGCACCTTGTTTCTTTCCTCCCTGTTTCCCATGGTAGGAAACATGCCTTTGTTAAGATAGCTTCTTGGAGTGATCTTATTCTTTAGTATTCACATTTTGATTGGATGTCCTTTAAGCGACATTCACATTCAGTTGAAGAGATGTATCACGATTTAGTTACAGTCTTGAGGATCCATTGATCTTCTAAGCTGGATATAAATAATAGTTAAATGTTCTGCAGAAGGTATTATGTAAATGATTTCTAGTATTCCTTTCTTTTCTCTGGATCTTTTTGGGGAGCTTTTATTAGGTTTATCTTTGAACAAAGCGTGAGATTATCAATATTAGTGGTATATTTAGATTTGTTTTTTTTTGCGACTCTGGTTTCTCTTCCAATTGAGCAAAGCTGATATCTGCTAAAGGTCATACAATTGATTAATCTTATCATTTTCTAGTTTTGTTTGAATTTCTTCAAAGTTCTAATAGATCTTTTACTTATTTTGGTTATATAGAGAGAAGGAATGACCATTATGGCAGAGAGGCTCAATTTCTTCCGTTATCTATCTCATTTTCGTTCTGTACATAGAGGTGCTGCTTTTACAAAAATGCGTACGACAAGTGTACGGAAATTGCTGCCAGAGTTTGTCATCTCACTTTATCTTTTTTAAATTGCATACAAATTTGCTAGATGTTCATATGTTCATTAATTTCTCATTGATGTGATAGGTCTTGGGGCTTCCTTTGCCCTGTCAATACTCCTGATGGAGAGCCTTGTGGCTTGCTGAACCATATGACTTGTTCCTGCCGTAAGTTCACAATCTATAACTAAAATTGCAAATTATGTTTTCTACATTTCAAGGTTTTGCAAACTGCTTTCTCTTCTTACCTTTGTTTCTCTGTAGAAAAGATTTTATTAGAATAGTAGCAATCAAATGTCACTGTGATTACTTTTGTTTTATGTTCGTTCCAGTATCTGTTTTCATATAATTGCATGCTAAACATAATCAATTATTTGAAAATCATGATTAATATATCTTTTATATTGCAGTATTGCACAGTTAAAATATCCACCCAAAGTTGTTGCCTGATTATTAGGTTTCTTTAAAATTTTATATAATCTAGCATGTTTGTTTTCCTCTTCAGGCATTTCATCTTCCTATGATTCGGAAGGAAAAATTAAGGACCCTCTCAAGATAAGAATGTCGATACTCTCTGTTTTAGTTGCGATTGGAATGACACCATTGCTTCCGAAGCTTGAGCGTGCTGGCCCACCTGAGGTTCTTCATGTTCTTTTGGATGGATGTGTTGTAGGTTCCATAACTTCTTGTCAAATTGAGAAAGCAGTTGCACATATCCGGAGCCTGAAACTTTCTGCCTTATCAGGGGTATTTCTTCTTGGATTTCATTCTTTTATCTCCATTCAATTTCTAACAATTGTGCCTGGGTCATGATCACTATAGATTCCTGAAGATTTAGAGGTAGGATATGTACCTTTAAGTTATGGTGGAGCATATCCTGGATTATACCTATTTACTAACACTTCCAGATTTATTCGACCGGTTAGAAATCTTGCCCATGGCAATGATGGGGGCAATGATATTGAACTTATTGGTCCGTTTGAGCAGGTAAGGATATGATCTATGATTTACTTATGCAGATTCCTGAGAATGACCTTTGGGTTTAGATGTCAGCCTTCTGAACAAAATGTTTATGTTGTCTATAGTCTTTTATGGAAATAAGATGCTCTGATGGTGGAGATGGTGGAAGAAGAGAATTCTTTCCTGCGACACATGAAGAAATACACCCAACAGGAATACTTAGTGTTGTTGCCAATCTTACTCCCTGGTCTGATCACAATCAGAGCCCACGAAACATGTACCAGTGCCAGGTTGGCTTTATTATATGCGATGTTAAATATTTGTTTGTTGATAAATATGCTACTAGGATTATCCCTTCATTTCATGTTTTTGCATATTAGATGGCCAAACAAACAATGGGGTTTTCTGGCCAAGCTTTGCAATATCGTGCAGATTTGAAGACATATCATCTCCAGGTTTGTCCATATAACCTTTCCTAACTAATGTTGATTACTAATATTTTAGTTCTACTTGTTATGTTCTTCTTCTGTAATTTTTCTCACTGAAGCTTCCATTTTATGGTATATTGTGGTTGGATTTGGTCCATAAGACGCATCATGCAACGAAATAAATATCTGAAGGAAAAAATATATATTGGTGTCCTTTTTGTCTTCTGATGCATAAACTATAGAAGGCTACAACCCTTTCTTATTAACTAACTATCTTGACATGTCTATAGAAGGCTACAACCCTTTCTACCATGGCATCAAGACAATGTTGTTATTCTTATCTGTTAGCCATTAGATTATATATTTGTTGATATGCACATGGACTTATTTCAAATTTGTCATTTATATTTACACATCCAAAATATCTTTCACAGACTCCTCAATCTCCAATCGTCCGGACTACTTCATATACTAAGTACTGCATGGATGAGTTCCCAACAGGCACAAATGCAATTGTTGCAGTTTTAGCTTACACTGGGTACAATAAAACTAATTATGACGTGTTGTAATTTTTCTATTGGTAAGCTAATGCTCTAGCTATTCCTTCCCTCCCTTTTTGCAGTTATGACATGGAAGATGCCATGATCTTGAACAAGTCATCTGTGGACCGTGGGCTAAGTCGTGGGCATATTTACCAGGTTTGTCTTATCATGCCTGTTATTTCATTTTCATGGTTCACATATAACCATGTTATGCTGCTTTACTAATGTCATTGTTATCTCTATGTTTGTCTTACTATTTGAGGCTAGCGACCTGAATCTTACCTATTGAGCTTTATACAAACAGCATTACTAGTAATATTCAAATAATTAAATTATTTTTCAATGCATTGGACAATGTTTAATTTAGTCATGCTTTTGTAATAATATTTTTGTTCACATAATTCCTTCTAGTTTTGATGGAGATAGATGAAGCTAATGTTATTTGTGCTCATTGTGATATGCTGGTTGTATTTTTTATAAGCTAATTACTACTATTCTTTCTGGCAATGATTGTGCATATGCTGAAGTTCCATATCATTTTGATCTGTTGTTTTTTTTTTTGTTTTGTTTTTTATGAGTTTTTGATGCCCTTGTGCCATTGAGAAGCAGTGATAGGTAAAAAAATTGAAATAATCAGTCTGAACCAGGAAAGTGAACTGACCTGACCTGAAATTTAGGTTTTTTTTTTTCAGGTTTCGGATGGAGCTTCACAGATGTGAGATTTATGCTTTAGGGTCTGGTTGTTTTCTTATATAAAACTCAAGAAAACTCGCTTGAACAGATTGGGTATTTATTATTACATAATACATGCAAATATATTATTATATACTACATTTGTTACTTATAAAGTGATAAAGAAGCTCAAAACATATTGTATTTACCCACATTTTGCAATTGTAGAATAAAAACCCCTGAATAAATCTATAAAATGCCCAAGAAACCAGAACCCTGAAAAACTAGAAACTCCAAATTGGACCTGAACTGTCCCAAAAGTTCCAGGTTCCATTTTTTTTTTTTTTAAATTGGGTCTTGTTTGGGTTCTGAGATCGTTTTAATACGTTGTCTGAACCATTCCCTACCCCTACGAAGCATGTAAGCACATGTTCATGCCTATCCCGTGAATCAGGAAAATCTTAGGTTGTGTTTCCTTTGGGAGAAAAAGTAGTGGCATAAATAAAGGAGAATGGATAGGAAGGCAATAAATCATGGTTTTGTTGGAAGAAATGTAGGGAAAGAAAGTGGGAGGAAATTTTACCTTTTTTTCCCTCAAAATTGATCCTCTCAAATTGGATAGGAATCACTTCTAAGGCTTTAATTACAAATTTATCCTCTTGTTGTTCCCACCCCTCAAAGCAAGGGAAACTTCACATGTGGTCCCTTCCCTTTTCCTTTCTCATTGTTGATCATTATCAGTCATCCTATTATGCCTTTGTGCCATTTGGGCCTTCATCATACATTTGGTGGAGGAAGAACTAATAGGGGATATGGAGCATCCAACAACACAACTTCCCTTGTTTTTTATTCTCTCTTTATCCTTCCCTCATTAATGCCATCATTCCATCTCCACGTCTTTCCCTTTGAGTATCATCAGAGATGATTATGCATGCATTCAGATACCTTAACTACAGATTTTCTTGACTCTCAATAACAAACTCAATTCACGACAAAGAGAGCTGTTAATGATCATTCTAATTAAGAACACCATTTTTCTTCTTCCCTTCCATTTTTGCAAGCAAATATAGTCTATCAATCTCCACCTAGAGAAAAGGGTAGCATTCTAGGAATAAGCATTCATCTGAAGTTGTGAACTCAGTGTAGCATGATACTGCAATAGAAGCAAAGAACTGAAAGCAAAAAAATTCTCTGTTGAAACTTGAAACTATTGTCTAGGCTGAAACACACATAAAGCTATTATGACCCCTTTATCTTGATAAAAAACCACAAAAAATAATCGCTATAGTTTAAAGTAGTTCTATTCTTACTATAACATTTAGTCTTCTGTCTTTGTTAGTATAATAGTTAGTCTTGTCTGGCAGAGCTTCTGCCATCTATTTTGTCCTTAGCCGATGCCTTGGCTCCCTGCAACTGCTGTTGAGGAAATGCTGAAAGCCTTATAGAAGTTTCATATTACAATAAAAATAGTTTGCTTCCTGAGATTTTTTTTCTTGTGCATGTGTTTGAGAGTGGACTTGCATATGCATGGTATGATCATTGACTTTTGCTTTATTAATCATGTGCTTGACTTTGAATAGTTACTTTTTTGTCTGCATGTTTTCATCTATAATTCACCACCATTTTTTTATGCAGACAGAGTCAATTGACTTAGCAAAGAAGCATGAGACAGACCGGATCCAAGAAATATTTGCTAGGAGTAACACTGATAGAAACATGATGTTTTCAATTGACTCAGATGGCCTACCATACGTTGGACAGGTTATTTCACTTAAGTAATCCATCTATGTTTGTTAGCTATAATAGTAAAACATCAAACACATTTTTGCAGATGGTACATCCACGTGAGCCATTATATAGCACACACAATACCTTAACAAGCACAACAAAACCAACTTGTTTGAAAGGTTCAGAAGATGCCATCATTGACTATGTTTCTGTTGATGGTACTGGCTCAAAGAACTACCTGCAAAAGGTTTGATTCATCTTGTTATTTCACTATTTCTAATACAATATGTATCTTCAGATTTGTTTTGTGGAATTGAAATTTTTTGATGTATCACAATCACAGAGTTAGGTCTTGTTAATTTTCTGGTGGGCCTGTGATATTGATAAAGGATAATAATGTACAGTGGTGATCAATAAGATTGTGAATGTTTTTGGAAGTTAATTAGGCATCTAAATTGCAACCTGCAAGATCCTTAATTTATGTAAATCAATTCCATCTAAATTTCATTCTTAATGTTTATGGCAAATTATGAGAAAACATAAACCAAGTTGTGAAATCAATCTCTTCCACATTTCTTGGATGAATATACAAGTGAACATGGAAAACATGTAATAAACAACACTAACATTCTTTTGGAACAAAAGCTTTTCCATTGTTCATTATGTGCACTGCTGGTTAATTTTTTCTTAGGCTTCAAATGGTGAGTAAAAATGCTTAATGCAATAACTAACCTTTCCAGGTTAACATTCGTACTCGACGCACCAGATATCCTATTATTGGCGATAAGTTTAGCAGCCGGCATGGGCAGAAGGGTGTTTGCTCTCAGCTATGGCCTGATGTTGACATGCCATTTTCTGCAGTTACAGGGATGCGACCAGATTTAATAATTAATCCTCATGCATTTCCTTCACGAATGACTATTGGAATGCTTTTGGAGTCAATTGCAGCTAAGGTCACTCTTTAGTTCCTTGCTTTACTCTTTTGCTTATTACAGTAGAAGTGTGTTTTATCTAAGTAAACCTGGTTTTGATTAGAAAACTGGTCTTCAATGCACCTAAGCATTTCAGTTTCCTAACTCACATTTGGTATCTTTTTTATCCTATGGCAAGTCTTAGTGGTAGCGAATTTTACATTTCTTTGCTAACCTTCGCAGGGAGGAAGCCTGCATGGAAAATTTGTTGATGCAACTCCTTTCCCTAGATCAAATTGCAACGAAGAAGATGAAGATAAGATATCCAAATCTAGCTCAGTGGTTGATGAACTAGGTCCAATGCTGACTGCTTACGGTTTCAACTACCATGGAGTAGAGGTAATGCACAGTGGAGTTTATGGAACAGAGCTGACTTGTGAGATTTTTATTGGGCCTGTTTATTACCAGCGGCTCCGCCACATGGTTTCTGACAAATTTCAGGTGATCTTTCTCCATTTCCTGGTTATTTGCTAAATTTGGGTATGAAAAAGAAATTATAGGCAAGTTCTATTTCTTGTGTAAATTATCCCTGCGTGTAAACCATTAAGTGGAACAGTGCAGTAAATTAGAATCCGACCTTTACATATAATTTTGAACTCTCAGTGAGACTGTATTAGTTATCACTTGTAGCTAGTGATAGTTTGTGATCTTTCTGTCGAACTCAATTAACTTGTATTAATGACTCAGGTGCGCTCCACTGGAACTGTGGATCAGATCACCAGGCAACCCATTGGAGGAAGGAAACGAGGTGGAGGTATTCGGTTTGGAGAAATGGAACGTGATGCAGTTCTTGCTCATGGAGCTGCCTACCTCCTACATGACAGGCTCCATTCCTGCTCCGACTACCACATAGCTGATGTATGTTCCTACTGTGGCAGTGTACTTTCTGCCACCATTATACAACCCCAAAAGAAGTCAGCGCGTGAAATCCACGGTCTCCCGCCTGCTAGAACTCCCAAGAGCTATATATGCCAAGCTTGCAAAACCAGCAAAGGAATGGAAACTGTGGCGATGCCCTACGTGTTCAAGTATTTGGCAGCAGAATTCACAGCGATGAACATAAAAATGGATCTTCAGTTGAGGAGCCAAGCAAGCTAATGACACATTCTCCAAATACTCTGGAGAGCACTTTGGAACATGCTCTGAATTCCTGTTCTCTTACCTCTAGGCTAAGTCTGTTTGCTTGTTCGACGTTTCAGCATATTACCCAATTACTTTACGACGAAGCACGAGAGGCAAAGAGTTGGGGTTTGGTTCATTCCTTAGAGATCCAATTTGTGAATCACTTAGATGACAGTTTTGTTCTTTCTCCAGGTTTAGATTTTGTTATGGTAGTTTAGTTGAGAATTTTTGTTTTCCTATGAAATAGTATTTTAAAATTAATTTTATGCATTTTTGTGCACAATAAATTCTGGACTACAATTTAGTGACTTGTCAAAGCAATTGATTTATACAAGATCATACAAGGGATAGATAATTTCCTATTGTGTTTTTTGATAGATCTATTCTATTAAACAAACAATCTAAGAAATTGATGAGTTCATCTGCCTGGCTTTATCTTAGCCAATGATGTATTCTACAAATAATAAAGCAATGGAAAAAAAATGGAATATGACTTTTGGTGGAATTTAATATTCCATTTTGGATAATTAGAATTCAATCTCTTATTTCTTTTATTAAAAACAAAAGAAATTCACTAGAAATATAAAATTGGAATTCAAATTTCATAGGTTTTAAAAGCCGACTTATTTGAACCAAGACCAATGGGGAGGAAACTACACACAATTAGTGACAACAAATATGGTTAGATGAAGCATATATGAATTATTTATACAAAACAAATACAATTCATTTTTCTAAATTTTCATTTCATCACAATTTTCTTTTATATATATATACAGAATGTAAACGATGAATTTTATTATATATGTATATTTTTAATTTGATGCTTTTGTTTACTAGCTTCATACATTCATCTTAAATTTTTTTTTATCTATACTTCAAAACTGATTCAATCCATAACAAACAAAAGATAATTATATTCCCTAAACTAAAATATGCAGTCGATAATGATGAGATAGAGCCATTTGTAAGTCCAATTTTAAAAGGAATCAAAGTTCACAATTTTATTTTTGGTCTTGTTTCCCTTTTCTAATGTTAGATCAAGCAAGGAACCCACAACAAGGGCATACCTGGAGAGTATAAACCTATAGATTTTCTCAAACCAAGCACTTAGTCCAAGCTATTGCATTTCGGGATGGTGGGTTGCACTAACTTTAACCTTTTCTGTATTTCAACATGTGCAATCTGATGATCACTGCCGATCAAACAATGTCGCTGCCCTTGAGAATGTTGTACTTGCAGAGCGGGCAGGTAGCATGGATCCGACGCCATTTTGTGATGCAAGAAGAATGGAAGTGATGGTTGCATGGCATTGCAAGCAGTTCAACTCCATCTTCGTAGGGTGTGAGACAAATGCAACATTCCTGGAATGGAGGTCGGTGAGGTTTCGATATAAATCAAAATGAGTCTTGTGCACAAAACAATACAACATAGCAAGAGATGCAGTAAATAACCTTCAATTGTTGCAGTTAAATAATATAAGCAATCTTCTCGAGTTTATACCATGAATTTGAGGTACAACTAACTTGAGACGATAATTTAGGCACAAGACAATCATAGTGATATGATGGCTCCATCCACTGTTTAACATCATAAATTGTTGCTGTTTTTTCATTTTTCACAAATAGAAGTTTTAGCTCAACTCTTCCAGTTTCTTTGTAGGCTCCAACATGCTTTAATCTCTAACAAACTTCCAAATCACACAGCAGTAAAATGTAATGGAGGGTGTGAGTGATCAAATATGCACAAGTTTTGAGCACTAATTACAATTTGATACAGGCCAATGTAGCTATCACAAATAATTCACTCAAATTTATGGTTCTCAAGTTCTCTTTTCTTAGGGACATAATTATAAATACAATATAACACAAATATGAAAGTATGATTATATTGATCAATCATAAACATATAGGTAGACCATGAGTGCCAAACACTATTAACTTCGACATGGTATTAGAGAGCCAATATTTATGCTTCTCTCCATCATTAATCGTTCTAGAAAGCATAATCAATAGAGCTTCTGCCCAATGTGAGTGTCAAAATCAGACTCAATGTCCGACATGATTGTAGGGGTTTAGTTGAATGGTTCAAGTATCAGCAGATAATTGTGTTAGGCTGCAACATCTTTAAAAACTATGCTTTACTGACAATGATCAAACAACAGTTGGTTTAATTTGTTCACTAGAGTAACAATTTTATTTCTTGAATTTATAGAATATTTATGCAAATCAATAAAAAAAATGCAAATCTTGGAAGAAAATATTTTTGTTAGCTAAACAGTTAAAGGAATTAACAAGTAGCATCATCACAACAAAGTTTTAGATGTAGCAAGAAATTAAGGCATTACTTCTAGTTGAGCGCTTTTGATGTGATTTAAAATTTAAGTTGTTAAACATTTTTAAATAGAAAAGTTATTACTGCAAGAAAATTAAGGCATTACTTCTAGTTGAGCGCTTTATGTTTTTCTTGCAATAAAAGATAAGTGTCTTAGAGTTTACGTTTTACTAGCAACTGAAAATAAGTGTTATTACTGCATCTTCATGTGGAAGAACTCGCGCACTTGATAAATTTCCACTGCCAGGATTCAAGGGGATCATAACCCCTTCCTCAGCTGTCTTTTCCTGGTCTTCACAAGAAGCATGATACAGGTATTTTGGAAGAACACTAATATCTGCTTCCAATGCACCTTCCTGTGTACATCAAGATATTTTATGATGAGTTAGATAACACAGGAATTCTTATTCTTGACGTGAATGACATGCTTACCTGGCCTGCTATGGCATACATAATTGTAATGATACAAGGCAAGCAGCAGCACAGTGCAATCCCGATAACACAAGCCAAAACAACGCAAAAGATAGCGAAGAACACATCAAATGCTAGGAAAACCACAGTTAACCTGTTCATCAACAAGCCAAAATATTACGTGCACATAAAATAGTCAATCATTCAGAATAAGTCATGCCACAGTCTAGAGTAATAGAATTGATAGTATTTACAACAACAAATTATCATTACCGAGATATAATTTGGAATTCATGGGATTTCTAAGGATGACCTCAAAGAGGTACAACTTAGTGCAATAATGGCAAGAATAACTACTTGGTGATTATTCAAAAAATGAAAAGATACCTTTCACAGTTTAGAAGCATTTTTTATGATTGTCCTGTTTGATTGCATACAAAGTATAAAATAGCACATGCTGAACTGCTAATAAGTTGATATCATTGAAGATAATTACTATGATTTGGGGAATACCAGTAGAGTCTAGGAGCATTTTGTACGAGGTCTTTTCCACTAGAGACGATCCAGAAAAAGCCAATAATCCACCACAGAAATGATAGAATGGTATTAAGTGATTCACATCGTTTAGCAAAGCTGGCATCCAATCACCATGACAGTTAGAAAAATAAATAAAAGCATACTTTTGGGTCAACAATCATATGTTAAAAGTCAGCATGCTGCCAAGAACATCATTGCATCTAGGTCAAGAAGACACATAAAACAGGAATATAGCGTTTGTTAAATGACTGAGATCCATAGTTGACATTTAATAAAGCAACAAGCTATAAGTTATGTGGAAATAATTGTTCTAATCAACAAGATACAGATGTAGCATATACTAGTTATGTTATCTACTTGGTTTAACAACGAGTTCGGGACCACACAAAATATACAAGATACTTAAAGGCAAGAAAGAACTTAACTTTACAGTCCCGTCTATTGAAGAACTGAACTCTGTCTAGAATGTGTCCACTTCATTCTGAACATGCAATGGATCAAGGACATTAAATCATGCTGTGTGTGTAAGGCATAGGCCTCAATTTAGTGCCTTAAACCACATGCTACAAATCCAACTTCCTCTTCCCTCAAAGTAAACATATATTAATTCACATATAAAATTAAAATGATTAAGGACTTACTTTTCTATTATGTACTTATTTACTATATTTCTGTTGGTTACTACTCGGAAAACCTAATGGTTCCACTGTACAAAAATTTTGTACAAAAGTTTGAACCTTTTCCTAGCTACCATGTGTTCTTTTAAATTAAATTTGGATCGCCTGCGGAACTTAACACGTTTGATCCAAAGTTTAATCTATTTGTTCTTTTAGGTTTAGACTCGGATCTCCTGCAGAACTTAACACGTTCGATCCAAATCACCTAGGTTATTAATTTCATTAAATATTAATTTCCAAAATTGGCTTCCAGTACTGACGTGGCGAGGCACATGGCCTTCTTGGATATGGGAACAACCACCACCGACTAGACAAAGCCTTTTAAGGAAAGTTAATATTTAATTTCCTTAAATAACTTTAGGTCAACCGAAAAGAACAATCAAATCACAAGGAAAAGAAAAAAAATAAAAGAACACAACATCGAAAAAAAATTCGAAATACTAGAATCGCATGTCTCTTGTATTTGGTATTATTTCCAAAAATAACTAGTATGATGCGGAAAGGAAAAATACTAGTTATACCTTTTAGAAAGACCTCTTGATCTTCTACCGTATTCCTCTTCTAACCTCGGACGTTGTGTGGGCAACGATCTTCCGAGATCAGAACCACCAAGCACCTTCTTCTTCCTTACAAGTTTCGGCCATCAAAACTTCTCCTAGGATGAAGAGGTTCGGCCACCACCACCATGCTCCAAGGGATGCTAGAAACAAAACTTTCTTTCTCTCCTTCTTCTTCTTCTTCTCTAAACTTGATCCGTCCACCATATGAATCTCCACAAGAAGGATGAGGTTCGGCCATCAAAGAGAAGAGAGGAGAGGATGGCCGGCCACACCAAGGAAGAAAAAGAGGGAGAAAATAGAATAGAGTTGTTCACCATGAAGCCTTCTCTACCCCATCTTTTATAATCCTTGGTCTTGGCAAACAAGGAAAATTTAATAAAACTTCCTTAATTCTTTTGCCATTGAAAAGGAAAATTTATTTAATTAAAAACAATTTTTCTTTTCAATTTACAATGGCCGGCCACACCATAAAATTTCCAAGCAAATAAAATTTTAAACACAAATTAAAACTTCCTTATTTGCTTCCGGAAATTTATAAAAAATTTCTCCAATAATTTTTCCCTTCATGATTGGTTAATAAAAAGGAAATTTTATAAATTAAAATCTTTCTTTTAACATGTGGATAAAAAGAAAGTTATCTCTAAAAATTAAAATCTCTTTTAATCTACAAATAAGGAAAGATATTAAATCTTTTCTTAATCTTTTGTAGAAACTAATAAAAGAGAATTTTTAATTTTAAACTTTCTTTTAAATCATGAACATAATTAAAAGGAAAGTTTTTACCAAAATTAAAATCAACCTTTTAATCTACAAATAAGGAAAGAGATTTAGCTCTTCTCTTAATCTTTTGTAGAATCTTATAAAAGGAAAGATTTAAATTTTTAAACTCTCTTTTAAATCATGTTATCCACATAAGAAAAATTTTAAAAAATAAAAATCCTTTTATTTTAATTTGGGCCGGCCACACCAAGCTTGAACCCAAGCTAGGGCCGGCCACCTTGAAGCACTGGCCGGCCCTTGCTTGGTCTCCAAGCTAGCTTGGCCGGCCCCTATGGGATGGGTAAGAAGGTGGGTATAGGTGGGTATAGTACTCTATAATTAAGAGGCTACGATAGGGACCGAGAGGAGGAATTGGTTTTGGTCTCCCGATAAAATTAAGCATCCCGTGTTCGCCCCGAACACACAACTTAATTTTATCAATAATAATTCATTCCACTAGAGAACTATTATTGAACTACCGCACCAATCCCAAATTACATTTTGGGCTCCTTCTTATTATGAGTGTGTTAGTCTCCCTGTGTTTAAGATGTCGAATGCCCACTAATTAAGTAAGTTACTGACAACTCACTTAATTAATATCTAGCTCCAAGAGTAGTACCACTCAACTTCATCGTCATGTCGGACTAAGTCCACCTGCAGGGTTTAACATGACAATCCTTATGAGCTCCTCTTGGGGACATTCTCAACCTAGATCACTAGGACACAGTTTCCTTCTATAATCAACAACACACACTATAAGTGATATCATTTCCCAACTTATCGGGCTTATTGATTTATCGAACTAAATCACCCATTGATAAATTAAAGAACTAAATATCAAATATATGTGCTTGTTATTATATTAGGATTAAGAGCACACACTTCCATAATAACTGAGGTCTTTGTTCCTTTATAAAGTCAGTATAAAAGAAACGACATCAAATGGTCCTACTCAATACACTCTAAGTGTACTAGTGTAATTATATAGTTAATATAAACTAATACCTAATTATACTACGACCTTCCAATGGTTTGTTCCTTTCCATCTTGGTCGTGAGCTACTGTTTATAATTTATAAGGAACCGATAACATGATCTTCTGTGTGTGACACCACACACCATGTTATCTACAATATAAATTAATTGAACAATTACATTTATCATAAATGTAGACATTTGACCAATGTGATTCTTATTTCTAGATAAATGTTTATACCAAAAGCTAGGCTTTTAGTATACATCCTAACAATTTCCATTTTGTCACACACAATGATACCCCTATACTTACGATCACAAATTTAACAGCTTAACCAAACCTTTATTGTGCATGATGAATTACCAATTAAGATATATTTGCCATCTTTGGTTAGTTTAACTACAAAAGATCTTTGGATGTATGAATTTGAAGGGAATGGTATGATCATTTGAGCAATCAATCAATCTTATCTTTTTGCCTTCTCCTTTGTAAGAAAGATCCCAATCATCTACTTTGCATCATTTTACATCAACAGAGAGAATCAAATGCATGAAATTAGCAAAAATCCACAGATTAATGAAAGCAACCAGTATGAGCAAAATTTAACTAGTATAATAGTTATACGATACCTCCTTTGCCTGCTTCTAGCTCCATCCCCGGCTATATCCTCCTCGCTGCCCTCGACGCCCGAGTTCGGCGCCGGCCGCCCGTCGTGCTCCGCATCTCGCCTCCGTCCGCCAACCCGCCTCCGGTACTCCGACCATACCAGAAACACATGAAACACGCACTGAACCGCGTAGCCCGCGATCCATAGGCGGAGCGGAGCGCCAGGGCGCTCGCACGCTGTGGCGCCGAGCACGGCAACGGATACGGAGGCGAAGGCCAGGTTCCAGGAGATGTCGAGCGCCACCACTGGCCTGGAGTAGGCCCAATTGGCACGGCGCACCTCCAGCTGGAGCGCCGCCGTCTCGCGGACGAGCATCGAGGGCCGGCGCCGCCCGGCGGCGCGGCCGAGGATGGAGATGAGACTGCTCGTCCGGGAAGTTGGACTCTGCGGATGCGGAGGAGGCGGAGTCTCCGGCTGGAGAAGGGCCGAGGCGGTGAAGTTCTCTTCTCTCTCCATTCAGTGTTCCCTTCCTCTCGTCGTCGTCCTCGATGAGTTGCTGACTTGCTGTGCTCTCTTTTACACTTTAGTCCTTATAAAGTTAGAATTCGAAATTAGAGTAGAAATTATATATTATAATAAAATTACAAATCATAAGAATTATATTTTAGCGCAGAAAATATTATATTTAGGTCGAGTTTTTAATTTTTTATAATTCTAAAAATATTTTGATGAAACCCAAATTGGTAATTTATCAAATGACACACCTAAATTTTTGAATTGACTAAATGACACATGCAATTTTAGTATTTATCAAAAGATGTACATATTCAAGTTTACTTTCGATTCTACCTTTCTCATAAATCTGACTTTTTTCTCTCTCTCTCTCTTTGCTCTCTTATGCAGGTAACTTCTCGTTTATATTTCCTCTTCTTTCTTTTCTTTCTATCATCTTTCATTAAAAAAAATGATTAATCAGGTTAGATAACCGATTCAGTCCCATAGAAATTTTCCACCAGCCACCAGGGTAAATCGAGAAGTGCTTACAGCGGACAGCCCAGGAGTCCAACATCCTTTAATTGCATGTCCCATTTGGAAGAAAAATTCTTATAAATTTATCATAGCTGGGACTCGAACCGCGAGTACCTGAGTGACAATCTGAATGCCCTGTCACTGCACCATAGCCTCGGGAGCACAAAATCTTTCTACCTTCTTTCATGCATGCATAACGTATGGGTAACATTTTATAAAATTTAATTGATTTTTTATAATATTTTAATACATTTAAAGAAGTCGAAATAAATAATGGATAACATATTGAAACTCCTTACAACCTAGAAATCCATAAAAACTGAAATAGATGAAATCTAATAGACTGAGATCTCTATGTCCATCAATAGATTTTGATCGAAATTCTCTGATTGACCTAGAGAGCTCCAATTACACCCATCTCAGTTCCCGTAAATTTTTGAGGTTGCATCATATCAGACCCAATGCGGAGAATTTTGATAATTCTTTTTTATTACATTTTAATACCTTTAAGAAGTCGAAATAAGAAAGTATATTTGAACTTTTTGTAATTCTAGAAATTCATAAGAATTAAAATGAGTGCAATTAGAGCTCTAGATTCATTAGTGAGTTTCGGTCATAATCCGCTGATGAATTTAAAGATTTCAAATTATATCCATTTCAATTCCAATGAATTTTTAGGATTGTAAGGAGTTCAAATATATTATCTATTATTTTTTTAACTTCTCATAAATGTTAAAATGGAATAAGAAAGAATAATAAAAATTTCTATATTAAATCTGATATGATATATATCAAACTCAACGTGGACTTATTGGATATGCATTGTGTTTTGCGTTAGTTCATTAGATTTTCTGTTGCCTTTTTTTCCTACTAAACTGATAGGTATGTATCATTCTTATGATTACGAAGAGCTACAAGAATATGCAAAGATTTAAAACCCTATTTTTCTAAAAACATGAATGAAGCTTTATAGAGATGAAAAAGTAAAGTGTTTTTAATAAAAAATAGTCTTTTATTTCATTCTGTCGAAGATTCGTTTGCTGTGCAAAAATGGTTTTTCATGTTTAATGATGCTAATATTTTCCAACTCTTCTTATGTATGCAATATATATTTTCTGAGCATCCCAATGAACTATATGACTTAATAATTCTGCTCTTTTTCCTGGGGGAAGCCTTTGAAAGGAATGGATTGAGCAGCTAGGTTACCGTCACAGTTCGTGACATTCAAGGGGAAGGATTGTTCGGACCTTGATACTTGATTAGATGGGGTGAATAGTTGATCATCTAAATCATCATATACTCGTTAGTATACAATAGAAATATAAAATAAAATACTAACAAAAAAGTTATGTCCTAAGTAATACAAAGACAAGAAATACAAACCCAATGACATATTTATGTAACGTAGTTCAGAGATTATGACTCCTTATCCACGGTTGTCCGTAAGGTTGATGATCTCGATTCGTCGATGAATGACTCCCCGGAAAACTTCGACTAGCTCAAGTAGCTCCTTGTGGGTGGAGAAACTTCGCCACAACCTCGCACAAACACACTTGATCACACGAGAGCTTGGAAGATTCTAATAGGGGTTAACTATCTCTATTTTCGTCAACCTTAGTCAAGCACCCCGAGCTCTCTTAAATAGAGCTCAGGAAGAAATACTTAGCTATGTTTTCCGCCACCAATCGACTAGTAAAATTACCAGTTGACTGATCCTCTGTGGAATTTGATCGTTATATGTCAACGGCTCGATACCAGTCGATTGATGGAAGTACCAGTTAATTGCTACAGTAATCGCTACAATAACTGCTACAGTTACCTCTACTGTACCAGTTTACTACTTTCACAGTCGACGAATACAGAAATATTCTATGCCCTGGCCCAGTCGACTGGTTCAGTTGTCAGTCAATTGGTAAACGCTTAACCCTAAGGTTTTGACCCCCCCCCCCTCCCGAGTACATTCACTCAACATTTATCCTTGCCCAACCAACCTAGACCTAGCTAGCTTTCTAGCCTTCTCCATCAACCTCGTGTCTCTCGGAAGTCTCTCAATCCTCCACGCCTTGCCTTCTGGAATTTCCTTTGGCCTTGTCCTAGTTGTTGGATCTTCCTTTGCCAAGAGTCTCTTCACCTCTGGGACATCAACTATTACCAAATCACACTTGGACTTACGTTGCCAAAATTACATAGTTGGAATTATACTACCAAAACTCCTCTTGGACTTTTCTCCTTTGCCAAGATCATACTTGGACTTTCCTTGTTGTATTTGTATCCTGCAAACTCGTAATGCATATTCATGCGGTGATAAAAGGGGCCTACTAAGTGTGGGTCAAAGGAGGACGTGAAGGTCAAAGTCAAGGAGATCAACGCCAGAGAACCAACGGGCCCATCAAAGGGTATCCGAGCAGAGCTCTACATCATGGGCCAATCGGGCATGTTTTGCCTGACCGGTAAAGGGATGGGCCAAGTGAAGCGCCCGTACAGCCAAGATCATCAAAAGTTTGTTACGGAGTAGAGGAGCGTTGAGATGACTATAGAGTTATTCCGGTCGGGTGAGAACATATTATCGAGACTCGTCGCCACATGGAAGAGTAGCCAAGTTCGACCGAGCGGAGAAATACTTGGCCAAGCGAAGGAGTACAGGTCAAGCGGCTATCTCGCTTGGTCGATCAGCGGGATCGCTGACCTATCTCAGAATATCCTTTTGGGAGATAGTGCTGCCAACATGGGGATGTTGGTTGCTACTCGGAATATCGTACTGGTTCCCCTATACAAAAATTTTATACAAGTCCCGAAAATCTATAAAAGGAAAGATCTTAAAATTAAAAACTCTCTTTTAAAACCATGTGGATAAAAACATAAAAGGAAATATTTAATCAAAATTTTATTTTTAATAAAATCCCTCTTCCCTTTCACACTTGGCCGACCCCTTGCTTGGGCACCAAGCAAGGCTTGGCCGGCCCTAGCCTTAGCTCCAAGCTTGGCTTGGCCGACCCCTTGCTTTGGCTCCAAGCAAGGATAGGGGTCAGCCCCTAGCATGGGCTAAGATGCTAGACTTTGGGTGGATATAAGGCTTTATATAAGAGACTACAATAGGGACCGAGAGGATGAATTGGTTATGGTCTCCTGATGAACTTGAGCTTCCCGTGTTCGCCCCAAACACCCAACTCGAGTTCATCAATAATAACTCATACCACTAAAGAGCTATCATTGAACTACCGCACCAATCCTAAATTATATTTTGGGCTCCTTCTTATCATGAGTGTATTAGTCTCCCTGTGTTTAAGATATCGAATGTCCATTAATTAAATAAGTTACTGATACTCACATAATTAACGTCTAGCTCCAAGAGTAGTACCGCTCAATCTTATTGTCATGTCGGACTAAGTTCACCTACAGGGTTTACATGACAATCCTTATGAGCTCCTCTTGGGGACATCATCAACCTAGATCATTAGAACACAGTTTCCTTCTATAATTAACAACACACTATAAATAATATTATTTCTCAACTTATCGAGTCTATTGATTTATCGAACTAAATCTCACCCACTGATAAATTAAAGAAATAAATACTAATTATATGTGTTTGTTATTATATCAGAATTACGAGCACACACTTCCATAATAACAGAGGTCTTATTCTTTTATGCAGTCAGTATAAAAAGAAACTACCTCAAATGGTCCTGCTCAATACACTCAGAGTGTACTAGTGTAATTTTATAGTCAAGATAAACTAATATCAAATTACATTACGACTATTCCAATGGTTTGTCCCTATCCATCTTAGTCGTGAGCTACTATTTATAACTTATAAGGAACTGATAACATGATATTCTGTGTGTGACATCATACAGTATGTTATCTACAATATAAATTAATTGAACTACACTTAGCATATAAATGTAGACATTTGACCAATGTGATTCTTTATTTCAAAATAAATGTTTACAAAAAGCTAGGCTTTTAGTATACACTCTAACATGGGCATGGTCAACAGGTGGATTATACGACGACAAATAGGAGGGTGTGCCCATGACTAATTGGAGAACGTGTCCATGATCATGTGTCCAGGACCAATTGGAGAACGTGTCCAAGACCAATTGGAGAACATGTCCGCGGCCAATGGGAGAATGTGCCCACACCTCGAAAAGTGCGCACGTCGCCCACTAGGGCATTTATAAAGGGGGATCTATACACCGACGGAGGTACGCATTATTCACTGTTTACGTTTGCGCCATTGTTGTTCTGTATTCTTCTTCGTGTCGAAGACTGACTTGAGCGTCGGAGGGTCAATGCCGGAGACACCTTGTCTGGCTCTGCACTGATGTTTCTTGTGCTTGCAAATCGGAGCGTGGTCTACATTCAGTCAACGCAGCAGCCACATCCCCAGCTTTCCGTCTCCATGATTTTCGGACATGATCATATTGGCGCCATCTGTGGGAACGTAGACTGAATCCGAAACACCAAGATGGAGGACGTTGAATGACTCACTACAGTGACTTTGACAAAGTAGGAGCTAGATATGCTGATACAGGCTCGAGCGACAAAAATGTTAGAGCAACAATAGCAACAGGCGCTGGTCGAACGCCAAATACAAGAACTCGCGACCTCAGTGGCGGGTCACCAAGACGGATATGGAGATCGAGCGGATCATGTACCCGTTCAGGGATAGAGTAAGAAGCCGACCGACGCGTACGGAAACGCACCCAATGTGCCGATCCCCTTCTATCGTGCGCTATTCTACACTCCATTAGAGGAATAGTGCTGAGTGGGCAAGGACCGAGGATCCTCCTCAGACAACGTGCCTATTCGGGACGCGCGGAAAGGGAAAGCACCAAAGAATGATGATTCGCTGTTAACGATCCGCAAGTGTACGGATACATCGTTAGTAATAGAGAAAGATATCGTATCCACAGGGACTGGTATAACCACTGAAGATATCTCAAAACGAATTAGCTAAACAACTAATCAATTGATTATAACAACTATGTGCAACTATGAAAAGTAAAGTATAAAAACAGGGACAAGGGCTATGATAAAAGGATGCTTTAGGAGTTTTGGTTTCTTTGTAATATTATTCAATGTAAATGATCTACTAAATCTTATTCCTCAATTGTCCTTCATTTGTAGGAGATTGTCGATTCTCTCTTGCAATAGACAACCGGCCTAGGATTAAAGTCTATATCTAATGTGATCAATTAGGAATGATTCCTATGATGTCCTTGCACGAGCTTGTCTGTCACGTGCATCCCTCGGATAATCAACATAGAAATTCATTACTTCTCAACCATATCAAGATATAAATTTTAATGCATACAATCTATCATATCCCCTTGAATGTCCTTATTTTCCTTTCAAGATTATCCCTCAATCGTCCTTACACGTGCATGTCTGTCACATACATCCCTCGGATAATCGAATGAGGAATTACCTCTACAAGATCTACAAGACACTCAAACATTCAATCAAGTATGGTAATTAAGCCCAATCACATCAATCCACACAAGATCAAATAAATACAAAACAAGACAATATCGTAGAAATAGGAAATTGGCAAATCCACAAGAGTTTACATCAAATCACATTACAAATACTCCCTCCATCCTAGAACAAAGAGATCTAATCCATGGAACAAGAAAAGAAATCCAAAGACAAGGAGATTACAAGCATCTTGATCCCCAGAATCCAAGAAGAGAAAGGGAAAAAAAGCTTATCTACGATGAAGAACGGTCTTCAGATCCAATCCTCATTCCCGGAGTCGATTCGTTGAAGATCCGCCCTTATATCGCCGGAAAATCCCTCCAAGAAGGTGAGGAATCACCCCAAATCTCACCCTCTCCCCAAGAGGGAGAACTCCCCCATTCAAACGAGAAAGAAACCCTTATATAGAGCTGGGGTTTGGGCGCCACACGGCCCCGAGACACGGTTGTGTGAAGCTCACACGACTTGGTCCATTCCCTTCACTTCCCAGGTGACACGGCCGTGTGATGCTCACACGGTCGTGGCATACTCTGCTACTGCCCCCTTGCATGACCGTGTAGATCTACACGGTCTGCTCTGCCTCTGGCTCTGAAATTCCTGCATGCCCATGTCTGGGACACGGCCTGAGCTTTCTTGGCTTCTGGAAATGTTGCACGGCCGTGTGAATCTACACGGCCATGTACTGCTTTGGCTCTGGTAGGCTTGCATGGCTGTGTTTGGGACACGACCATATACTGCTTTGGCTCTGCAAATGTGACACGGCCATGCCATGGGCATGTGTTTCTCACACACCCCTTGCATGGCCCTTGCACACCCCTGTCATGGCCCTTGTCATAGCTCTAAATGGCTATGTTTTATTGCAGTGTCTTTTACACCATCAATATGGGGTTTTCTCTAGTTGAAGTCTTCATCAAAGTTGTAGATCTTGACGTTATCTATAAATTGATATAAGGAATAGCTCAAAACTCTAATCGAGTACAGAGTTATGATCATTTTACTTTTGGTCTACAATGCTGAAAGTTCCACACGACCCTCGCACGACCGTGTGACATTCACACGGCCTTCACACGGCCGTGTGACAATCACACAGCCTCAACACACCCCTAACACGGCCTCCACACGGTAATGTGGTCTCCACACGACTAGAACCTGCAAGGACTTAGTTTTTGCATGCATGTGACAATCTGGAAGCTCTAGACTTCATTTAAACTCCGTTTTTGCTTCAAATCACGTCCTATCAATCAAAACAAGCAAAGAGCATATCTCCGAACAAAATATAATGGAAGTATGACATTATAAAGAAATAGGGTGCAATAAATATAGATTATGCTAATGAAATACTAGTAGATGCGCGTCAAGACATGCATAAAAGTGTATATAATCTACGCACATCATTCGCCTGAGCGGATTAGTTAGCAGTTCTCTCGAGGGATCTTGGACGACCCCTTGCCAAAGCACTACACCCCATTGACGATCAGGGAGTACAATGGGATGACCAATCCTGATGACCATTTGGCCAAGTTTGATAATACGACCACACTTCATTAATATACCGATGGGGTGAAATGTCAGGTCTTCCTCACAAGCCTCTCTGGATCAGCGCAACGCTGGTTCAAGAGATTGCCGAGCGGGTCGATTTATAACTTCAGAGACTTTCGAGTGACCTTCTTACATCAATTTTCCAGCAGTCACCACTACCATAAGAGGCACCAATCAGCAGGGCGGCGAGATGACAATCGAGTGATGTCTATGCGACATCATCATCATCCTCAAAGAAGAAATAACACAAGTCCTGCCTGAGCTTCTACTGAATGGAGTCAACCCTAAGCTCGAGAAGAAGAGAACTGAAACAACGTTGCTTGGGGAGAGATCGGAATAATCGTTGGTGGACCAACCAATGATGATTCAAATCAAGCGAGGAAGTCAGACGCTCGGCGATTAGAAGTACATGTTGTGGGGTGCAGTAAGGAAAAGGCCGAGGGACCCGAGATCAGCTTCGGCCCCTGAGACTTAGAGGGAGTGGAGATCCCTCATGATGACGCTCTAATAATTCGAGCGGTAATTGTTAACCATACCATTCACTAAACTTTTATTGACACCGGCAGCTCAATGAATATAATATTCAAGAAGGCGTTCGATCAGCTGCAAATTGACCGAAGCGAGTTACAACCAAGGACGACCACTCTCTACTGGTTCACAGGAAATGAAGTATTGCCGATCGGCCAGGCTCGGCTGGCCATATCACTCAGAGAGGAGCCGCTCAAGAGGACAAGGATTACAAACTTTATCGTGGTGGACACACTATCTACATACGGTATTATATTGGGCTGACTGACCCTTAACGAGTTCCGAGCGGTGATGTTTACTTTCTGCTAGAAAATCAAGTTTCCAGTGGACAATGAGCTGGGCAAAGTTAAAGGTGATCAGTTGGTCACTCGACGATACTATGTCGAGATGGTGAAGTCAGAAGCAAGAGTCGCAGAAGACCCCGCACCTGGAAGTGAACGCCATCAGGGAGGAACCTCCCACGCTGGTCTACGAGGAAAAGGAGGAAGTCCAGATTCATCCTAGCCGATCGGAAGCCACAACTTTAATCGCTACCGACCTGACAGAGGAGAAGAAGGTAGAGCTGGTCAACAGCCTTAGGTGAAATCACGACGTGTTCGCCTGGTCGACCCACGAGCTCCCGGGCATCTCACCAATGTTAGGATCTGTTGGTTGCTACTCGGAAAACCTAGAGGTTCCACTGTACAAAATTTTGTACAAAGGTCTGAACCTTTTCCTAGCTACCATGTGTTCTTTTAAATTAAATTTTGGATCGCCTGCGGAACTTAACACGTTTGATCCAAAACTTAATCTATTCGTTCTTTTAGGTTTTGACTTGGGTCTCCTGCGGAACTTAACACGTTCGACCCAAATCACCTTAAGTTATTAATTCCATTAAATATTAATTTCCATAATTGGTTCCCAGTACTGACGTGGCGAGGCACATGGCCTTCTTGGATATGGGAGCAACCACCACCGACTAGACAAAACCTTTTATGGAAAGCTAATATTTAATTTCCTAAAATAACTTTAGGTTAACCGAAAGGAACAATCAAATCACAAGGAAAAGAAAAACAAAGAACACAACATCGAAAACAAATTCGAAATACTAGAATCACATGCCTCTTGTATTTGGTATTATTTCCAAAAATAACTAGTATGATGCGGAAAGAAAAATTACTAGTTATACCTTTTAGAAAGACCTCTTGATCTTCTACCGTATTCCTCTTCTAACCTCGGACGTTGTGTGGGCAACGATCTTCCGAGATGAGAAACCACCAAAGCACCTTCTCCTTTCTTCAAATTTCGGCCAAGCACAAAGCTTCCAAAAGATGAAGATCTTTTCCACCAACCAAGCTCCTAGGGATATAAGCTTTTCTCTCCTTCTTCCTCAAGCTAGATCCGGCCACCAATTAAAACTCCATGAGGATGAAGAGGTTCGGCCATAAAGAGAAGAAGAAGAGAAGAAGGAAGGGCCGGCCACACCACCAAGGAAAAGAGGGAGAAAATAGAATAGAGTCATAAGCCTTGAAGCCTCCTCTACCCCTCTTTTATAATCCTTGGTCTTGGCAAATAAGGAAATTTAATTAAAACTTCCTTAATTCTTTTGCCATGAAAAAATTAATTAATTAAAATTAATTTCCTTTTACAACTTATTTGGCCGGCCACTTATTTCCACAAATCAAGGAAAGTTTTAATTAAAACAAAATTAAAACTTCCTAATTTGTTTCTAGAAATTTATAAAAATTTCTCCAATAATTTTATCCCTTCATGATTGGTTAATAAAAGTAAATTTTATAAATTAAAATTTTTCTTTTAAACATGTGGATAAAAAGAAAGTTATCTCTAAAAATTAAAATCTCTTTTAATCTACAAATAAGGAAAGATATCAAATCTTTTCTTAATCTTTTGTAGAAACTTATAAAAGAGAATATTTAATTTTAAACTCTCTTTTAAATCATAAACATGATTAAAAAGGAAAGTTTTCTTAAAATTTAAAATCCACCTTTAATCAACAAATAAGGAAAGATTTCAAATTTTAAACTCTCTTTAAACATGTAGATGATTTACAAATAAGGAAAGTTTTACCAAAATTAAAACCATCCTTTTAAACTACAAATAAGGAAAGAGATTAATCTCTTCTCTTAATTTTTGTAGAAAGTTATAAAGGAAATTTTAATTTTAAACTTTCTTTAAAAACATGATATCCACATAAGAAATAATTTTAATAAAATCCTTTTAATATTCTAGTGGCGGCCACCTAAGCTTGGGACCCAAGCTTTGGCCGCCACCTTCATGGCTCATCCACTTGATCTTGGCGCCCTAGCTTGGGTTCCAAGCTAGCTTGGCCGGCCCCATTGGATGGGTAAGAAGGTGGGTATGCGGTGGGTATAAATCTCTATATACTAGAGGCTACGATAGGGACCGAGAGGAGGAATTGGTTTTGGTCTCCCGATAAAATTAAGCATCCCGTGTTCGCCCCGAACACACAACTTAATTTTATCAATAATAATTCATTCCACTAGAGAACTATTATTGAACTACCGCACCAATCCCAAATTACATTTTGGGCTCCTTCTTATTATGAGTGTGTTAGTCTCCCTGTGTTTAAGATAACAAATGTCCACTAATTAAGTAAGTTACTGACAACTCACTTAATTAATATCTTAGTCCAAGAGTAGTACCACTCAACCTTATCATCATGTCGGACTAGGTCCACCTGCAGGGTTTAACATGACAATCCTTATGAGCTCCTCTTGAGGACATTATCAACCTAGTATCTCTAGGACACAGTTTCCTTCTATAATCAACAACACACACTATAAGTTATACCATTTCCCAACTTATCGGGCTTATTGATTCATCGAACTAAATCTCACCCATTGATAAATTAAAGAAATAAATATCAAATATATGTGCTTGTTATTATATTAGGATTAAGAGCACACACTTCCATAATAACCGAGGTCTTTGTTTCTTTATAAAATCAATATAAAAGAAACGACCTCAAATGGTCCTACTCAATACACTCTAAGTGTACTAGTGTAATTATACAGTCAAGATAAACTGATACCTAATTACACTACGACCTTCTAATGGTTTGTTCCTTTCCATTTTGGTCGTGAGCTACTGTTTATAATTTATAAGGTACTGATAACATGATCCTCTGTGTGTGACACCACACACCATGTTATCTACAATATAAATTAATTGAACAACTACATTTATCACAAATGTAGACATTTGACCAATGTGATTCTTATTTCTAGATAAATGTTTATACCAAAAGCTAGGCTTTTAGTATACACTCTAACAATCTCCCACTTATACTAAAAGACTAAGCTGCCATATCTGCTGCCATACATCTGATTCCCATCCCTTCAACATGCCCATCAAAAGCTCTTGCCTTAAGGACCTTAGTGAAAGGATCTATAGGTCATCACCTGATGCAATCTAGGCGGCAACAACTTCTCCTCGTTTATACGATTCCTCGTATTGGGTGGTACTTGCGCTCTATTGTGTTTACTTGCCTTATAGACTTATGGTTTCTTCGAGTTTGCTACTGCACCAACATTATTACAATAAATTGTAATAATCTTTGGACAAACCAGAAATCATATCTAAGTCTATCTTGAGGTTATTGAGTCATTCAGCTTTTATGGCTACCTTAGAGGCTTGCCATATACTAAGCTTCTATGGTGGAGTTCAGAAAAACACCTATGCTTATCACTCTTCCATAGTTATGACTTTACCTCCTAAAGTAAACACAAAACCCCGAGGTTGACTTATTATTGTCCCTATCCGATTGGAAGTCAAATCCATGCAACCCACAAGGACTAAATTAATCGCCTTGTAAGCTAGCATATAATCTCTAGTGCATCTAAGGTACTACAATATATGCTTTACTGCAGTCCACTGTCCTTGTCCAGGCTTACTTTGATATCTGCTAACTATATAATCTCGTGCATAGCATACATTAGGCTTCCAACAGCCGTAGCATAAAGAACTGCCTTTATCTCCTTTGATGTCTACAGAGACATATCTTTAGATAAAGTTACTCCATCCTGAAAAGGTAAGAAACCTTTCTTGGAGTTTTGTATGCTTTAAAACGAGCAAGGATTTTTCCGATGTATGAAGCTTGGGATAAGTAAAATATTCTTTTCTTGCGATCCCTTATTACTTTGATCTCAAGAATATATACATTCTCCCAAGTCCTTTATATTGAATTGTTTGGACAACCATACCCTTACTTCTGACAACATTTTGATATTGTTTCCAACTACCAAAAATGTTATCTAAGTATAGTACAAGAAATATCACCACGTTTCTATCACATCTTTTGTATACACAAGACTTATCCGGTTACCAAATCCATAGATCTGGATTACTTTGATAAGCCGGATGTTCCAAGACCTTGAAGCTTTGCCTCAGTCCATAGACTGATTGAGCTTGCACACAAGATGCTCTTAGCCCTTTGCAATGAACCCTTCTGGTTGCTTTATATAGATGTTTTCTTCAAGACTTCCATTAAGGAATGCTGTCTTGACATCCACTTGCCAAATAGATAAAAGAATCCGAATAGACTTAAGCATGGCTACCAGTGAAAAAGTTTCCTTTTTCATCTAGCCTTGCTTTGAAGGTTTCTACCTTCCTGTCTATCCCTCTTTTCCTATTATAGACCTTTTACACCCAAAGGCTTTTACACCACTTGGTGGTTCTACAAGCTTCCAGATTTTATTAGAATTCATATATTCTAATTCTATTATTCATTACTCTTTGCCAAGATGTCATATTTATCTTGGAGTGCTTCATATGTCCGGAGATCGGTTTATGTCCTTTAGGATCGAGTCCAAAACTCTCCCAAAACATGACCTATTTAGGTTGCTAACAACCCTCCCACTACGACAAGGCACTTTCTGCAATTGTGTATCATTTGTGATACGTGTTACAGTTTTCTTGTGGTATCTTATCTTATACAGTTGGTACTAGGTTAGACATGTCCTTTATTATTTCCTTAAGAACAAATTTACTTATGAGCACGTGGTTCATTATATAGTCCTTTTCTAAAAATCAGTCATTGATGCTAACAATGACTTTCTGATTTTAAGACTATAAACCTACTTTTGTTTATCTAGGATAACTTACAAACAAGTGAACTCCTATCCAACTTATCATTGTCTCTCATATGTGCTGGATTACCCGAATCCGAATATGCTTCAAAATAGGTTTTCACCTATTCAGCAATTCTATATGAGTAGAGAGTTCTAACTTGGAAGGTACTATGTTCACTTTCGTTTTCAGAGTTTATCCTTAAAACAAATTTGGTAATTTTCTGAATAACTCATCATCTATCTAATTATTCCATAAGAGTCCTTTACCTTCTTTCTACTACACCATTCTGTTGGAGTGTACCAGATGCAGTTAGTTGGGATTGAATCCCTACTTCTGATAAATGACTCCTAAATTCTCCCAAGAGGTACTTGCCACTACGATCTTACCGTAGTGTCTTGATATTTTTACTTTGTCGTTTCTCCACATCAGCCTCGTACTCTTTGAACTAATCAAAGCACTTAGACTTGCGGCACATCAAGTAAATATATCCGTATCTCAAATAGTTGTCTATAAAATAGATAAAATATTTGAAACAACCTCTTGCCTGGATGCTCATAGGATCACACAAATCAGAATGAACCAATTCCTATATATCTTTGGCTCCATACCCCTTAGACTTAAAAGCTCCTTGGTTATTTTCCTTCCAAGTAAGACTCGCAGGTTGGAAAGATTTCCACTACTAATGAACCCAAAAGTTCATCAGCTACCAATGAATCCTACTCAAGTATAACCTAGCTTTTAGATGTCAAAGATATAATTGGTTCATTTCCGAAGGTTGCTTTCTCTTAAAATTAGAAGATGTGTTACTAATTTCCATTTGTTGCATTGTGGGAGTTATTGGATTATAAATTGTCAACCATCATACCAGAATAGATAACTTCCCTATTTTTCTTGATAACAACTTTGTTATCAAAATAGACACAATATCTATAATAGTTTAGAAACTGAAGTCAGGTTCTTTCTAAACTTGGTACGTAAAGACAATTACTTAAAATCCATATTTTATTCTTATCAAAGGATAAACATCTCCCACTGCAATAGCTACCACTTTTACAGTAGTGCCCATGTGGACGATGATTTACCTTTCATTTAGTTGTCGGGTTTCCTGGAACCCTGCAATGAATTGCAGACATGATTAATGGCATCTTGTATCTACACTCCAGGTTCTGGTAAATAACACCACTAGACATGTTTCAACTAATGAATTAAATACACCTAAATTGTTCTTAGTTCTAAGAAGACAGTCTACCTTAATGTCCAAGTTCTATTACAATTGGGACTACTAAGTCTTTTTCTATAGTATGACTACTAGGGATTGACTAACATCCTAAGAATCACAAGAATATTTGGTCAAGATCAACTTCTTAAAATCTCCATAAATTTTGCGTATACAAAATTGAAAAGGAGATTTCATTAATTTTATTATCTCGTCAACTTTACTTTATGACGAATAAAATTAATAGTTGGTCTATCTTTAATCAAATATTTGGTCAAGACTCTAAATTTAAAATAATATTGATTCCTCTAACAATACTATTTAAATTTACCAACACCTCAAAACACCGTGAATTTTGCATGCCACGTTAGTGTGGACGATACAAAATCAACATTTGTAAGAGGAGAGTTTTACCCATTAATTATCTTGTCAACGTAACTTTATGACAAATAAAATTATCTCAACACCGTTAATTTTGTATGCCACGTTAGTGTGGACGATACAAAATCAATCATTTGCAAGAGGGTTTTAACCCTTTAATTTTATTATCTTGTCAACCTAGTTTTATGACAAATTAATAGTTGGTTTCATTTGGTCACACAAATAATAGCAATGACTCGATGGGAGGATACTATTAGATGTGTCTAAGTGTATACCATTACTTGACACTAAGTCCATTAATAAGATTATGCCCTTCCGTTGGGGAAGATCACACGCCTTAATTAACTTCCTATAGTCATCCAAATATGGAAGTCTGCTCTAGTGATCCACAAACAAGCTCATCCGTTATGGAGGAAGGCACTGAGCCAACGCAAGCTTGTTTGCATCACTTACAAATCGAATGGAGACCATGGGATTTACTTAAAATCCTCTCCCACTTAGTTATTTATAAATGAGGAATTTTAACTATGCTAGCCTACTAAACTTGTAAACTAACATGCACACACGGACAATATAAAAGCAATAAATAGAAAATCTAATTTTCAACTATTATGGCTTTTATCTCTGTTATCCTCCGTGTGTTGTCATCCCAAGTTGCTGCCATATTTGGCCAACGCCACCGGGTCTAGCTGTCGCATCCATCTTGCTCCTAGTTCCGCTACGCCTCGTCCTTAGAAGGTTCCACGCTTTGCAAGATTCGATCCATGACATAAATAGAATTTTACATTTTGATCCTATATTCCATAAAAGGAATGTACATGTATCTAGATCAAAAATAAAATCCTAATAAATCTAAATACAGCTCCTGCTGTATTTTAATACAATCATGCACACACATATAAATGCCCTTGACATGTCCAAGGGTCCAATCACACACATAATAACTAAAAGCCATAATAGTTGGATCCTGCATCCACAAAGTTAGCACATCCTACTATTAACCTGCCTAAATTATGTATGACATGTGCATAATTAAACTAATACCAAATACACAGAGGCAAAACCCTAGCTCTGATACCAATTGTTGGTTGCTACTCGGAAAACCTAGAGGTTCCACTGTACAAAAATTTTGTACAAAGGTCTGAACCTTTTCCTAGCTACCATGTGTTCTTTTAAATTAAATTTTGGATCACCTGCGGAACTTAACACGTTTGATCCAAAACTTAATCTATTCGTTCTTTTAGGTTTTGACTTGGGTCTCCTGCGGAACTTAACACGTTCGACCCAAATCACCTTAAGTTATTAATTCCATTAAATATTAATTTCCATAATTGGTTCCCAGTACTGACGTGGCGAGGCACATGGCCTTCTTGGATATGGGAGCAACCACCACCGACTAGACAAAACCTTTTATGGAAAGCTAATATTTAATTTCCTAAAATAACTTTAGGTTAACCGAAAAGAACAAACAAATCACAAGAAAAAACAAAAGAACACAACATCGAAAAACATATTCGAAATACTAGAATCACATGCCTCTTGTATTTGGTATTATTTCCAAAAATAACTAGTATGATGCGGAAAGAAAAATTACTAGTTATACCTTTTAGAAAGACCTCTTGATCTTCTACCGTATTCCTCTTCTAACCTCGGACGTTGTGTGGGCAACGATCTTCCGAGATGAGAAACCACCAAAGCACCTTCTCCTTTCTTCAAATTTCGGCCAAGCACAAAGCTTCCAAAAGATGAAGATCTTTTCCACCAACCAAGCTCCTAGGGATATAAGCTTTTCTCTCCTTCTTCCTCAAGCTAGATCCGGCCACCAATTAAAACTCCATGAGGATGAAGAGGTTCGGCCATAAAGAGAAGAAGAAGAGAAGAAGGAAGGGCCGGCCACACCACCAAGGAAAAGAGGGAGAAAATAGAATAGAGTCATAAGCCTTGAAGCCTCCTCTACCCCCTCTTTTATAATCCTTGGTCTTGGCAAATAAGGAAATTTAATTAAAAACTTCCTTAATTCTTTTGCCATAAAAAAAAAAATTAATTAATTAAAAATTAATTTCCTTTTTACAACTTATTTGGCCAGCCACCTTCAATCCACAAATCAAGGAAAGTTTTAATTAAAACAAAAATTAAAACTTCCTAATTTGTTTCTAGAAATTTATAAAAATTTCTCCAATAATTTTATCCCTTCATGATTGGTTAATAAAAAGGAAATTTTATAAATTAAAAATTTTCTTTTAAACATGTGGATAAAAAGAAAGTTATCTCTAAAAATTAAAATCTCTTTTAATCTACAAATAAGGAAAGATATCAAATCTTTTCTTAATCTTTTGTAGAAACTTATAAAAGAGAATATTTAATTTTAAACTCTCTTTTAAATCATGAACATGATTAAAAAGGAAAGTTTTCTTAAAATTTAAAATCCACCTTTAATCAACAAATAAGGAAAGATTTCAAATTTTAAACTCTCTTTTAAACATGTAGATGATTTACAAATAAGGAAAGTTTTTACCAAAAATTAAAACCATCCTTTTAAACTACAAATAAGGAAAGAGATTAATCTCTTCTCTTAATTTTTTGTAGAAAGTTATAAAAGGAAATTTTTAATTTTTAAACTTTCTTTTAAAAACATGATATCCACATAAGAAATAATTTTAATAAAAATCCTTTTTAATATTCTAGTGGCCGGCCACCTAAGCTTGGGACCCAAGCTTTGGCCGGCCACCTTCATGGCTCATCCACTTGATCTTGGCCGGCCCTAGCTTGGGTTCCAAGCTAGCTTGGCCGGCCCCATTGGATGGGTAAGAAGGTGGGTATGCGGTGGGTATAAATCTCTATATACTAGAGGCTACGATAGGGACCGAGAGGAGGAATTGGTTTTGGTCTCCGATAAAATTAAGCATCCCGTGTTGCCGAACACACAACTTAATTTTATCAATAATAATTCATTCCACTAGAGAACTATTATTGAACTACGCACCAATCCCAAATTACATTTTGGGCTCCTTCTTATTATGAGTGTGTTAGTCTCCCTGTGTTTAAGATAACAATGTCCACTAATTAAGTAAGTTCTTGACAACTCACTTAATTAATATCTTAGTCCAAGAGTAGTACCACTCAACCTTATCATCATGTCGGACTAGGTCCACCGCAGGTTTAACATGACAATCCTTATGAGCTCCTCTTGAGGACATTATCAACCTAGTATCTCTAGGACACGCTTCCTTCTATAATCAACAACACACACTATAAGTGATACCATTTCCCAACTTATCGGGCTTATTGATTCATCGAACTAAATCTCACCCATTGATAAATTAAAGAAATAAATATCAAATATATGTGCTTGTTATTATATTAGGATTAAGAGCACACACTTCCATAATAACCGAGGTCTTTGTTTCTTTATAAAATCAGTATAAAAGAAACGACCTCAAATGGTCCTACTCAATACACTCTAAGTGTACTAGTGTAATTATACAGTCAAGATAAACTGATACCTAATTACACTACGACCTTCTAATGGTTTGTTCCTTTCCATTTTGGTCGTGAGCTACTGTTTATAATTTATAAGGTACTGATAACATGATCCTCTGTGTGTGACACCACACACCATGTTATCTACAATATAAATTAATTGAACAACTACATTTATCACAAATGTAGACATTTGACCAATGTGATTCTTATTTCTAGATAAATGTTTATACCAAAAGCTAGGCTTTTAGTATACACTCTAACAGGATCGATGGTCGCGGCTAGAGAGGGGGGTGTGAATAGCCGACCCCAAATCTTCGTTTCTTTCTACAAGTTGACGTTAGCGCAGCGGAAAATAAAACAAAGAAACAAAGACAAGAAGATCAAACCTCAACACGCAGCGATGTAACGAGGTTCGGAGATATACTCCTACTCCTCGGCGTGTCCGTAAGGTGGACGAAGCCTATCAATCCGTCGGTGGATGAGACCCCGGAAACTCGGCTAATAATCACTCCTTCTGGGTGGAGAAACCTCGCCATAATAGCTTGCAACAGCAATATGGAAATACAAAGAAGAGCAAGAACAAAATACACAATGAATGTACAAATACTCGCTTGCCTTCTCGTCGACTGAAGTCCCGGATGAAGCACCAACTTCACGGACGAATGCCAACAAGCAACTCAGTCAAAGAAGCTCACCCGAAGCTTCGGAGCTCAGTAAAGCTCAAGAGCACAGCTTTTCAGAAGAGCAGCAGCTCAGAGAAAAAGAAGAAGCAAAAAGAGTCGCCCTCGATCTCCTTTTATAACCTCTGATATCCTGAGCCAACTTGCGAACCCGCAAGCAAAAAGGCCAGAACACAGACGCCCGAAATAGCCTAGCCGTTACAACGGCTAGGCTTGGACCGATCAGGCTCCACCCTGATCAGTCCAGAGCCTATCTGATCGGTCATGGGGACCGATCAGGCCCTAGCCTGATCGGTCCCCAGACCGATCAGATGCTTCACGCAGAGTTGCCCAACTCTGCAGACTCGATCGGTCCCGGACCGATCAGCTTCCTTCCGATCGGTCCCGCACCGATCAGAAGCTCACGAGGCACATCGATCGCTTCGATCGCCTGCACCGATCAGAAACCACAGATGTCGGTGGATCGGTCACTAGACCGATCCAGGTCTTGGTTTTTGCCCAAACCAAGTTCAAACCAATATCCGGTCAACCTTGACCTCTTGGTACATCATGCTTAGCATCCGGTCACTCCCTTGACCTGCTAAGACTCCCCACCAAGTGTCCGGTCAATCCCTTTGACCCACTTGGACTTTTCTCTTCGTGTCAAGTATCCGGTCACTCCCTTGACCTACTTGACCTTCTCAACACCAGATGTCCGATCACCCTTGATCCATCTGGATTTTCCCTTGCCCGGCTTCACTCACCAGGACTTTCACCTAGCTTCACTCACTAGGATTTTCACCTGGCTTCACTCACCAGGATTTCCAATCTGCCCGACTTCACTCACCAGGACTTTCCAACTGCCTGGCTTCACTCACCAGGACTTTCCCACTGCCTGGCTTCACTCACCAGGACTTTCACCTAGCTTCACTCACTAGGGTTTTCACAACTGTCTGGCTTCACTCACCAGGACTTTCCCACTGCCTGGCTTCACTCACCAGGACTTATCCGTCTGCCTGGCTTCACTCACCAGGACTTTCCACATACGGTCCAGAGAATGAGCTACCGAGCCCTCTCTGACCACAGTTCGGGGAACGAGCTACCGAGCCCTCTCCGACTTCCATCCGGTCCAGAGAACGAGCTCCCGAGCCCTCTCTGACCACAGTCCGGAGAACGAGCTACCAAGCCCTCTCCGACTTCCCATGTGCCAAGCTTCCATACTTGGACTTCTCCGTGCCAAGTCTCCGTACTTGGACTTTTCCCGTGCCAAGCTCCCTGCTTGGACTTTTCACCATGCCAAACTCCCTGCTTAGACTTTTCACCATGCTAAACTCCCTACTTGGACTTTTCCCGTGCCAAGCTCCCTGCTTGAACTTTTCCGAGTCAGGTCAACTCACCTCGGGTCAACCAGGTCAACCTTGACCACGGGTTGCACCCACAATCTCCCAAGCTTGTATCCTTGTAAAACATCAAGATACAACTTTTCTGTTCACGTCAAACATTGTCAAACATAACTCGTCAAACATCAAAACACAACTCGAGTCTGGTCAACCAGGTCAACCTTGACCTAAGGTTGCACCAACAACCAAGTGTAACTCAGCACGAGCTTCACGTCCAATCGGACGCCAGACCTGTGAAGCAGCGAAAAAGAGACTTCAGCATAGAGCATAACTAGATCATCAGAGCAGAAATAGAGAAGTTGCTGGAGGTCGGCCATATTCGCATGGTTCAGTTTTCGAGCTGGCTCGTAAACGTCGTGTTGGTCTCCAAGCTGGGCAACAAATGGCGAGTCTGCATCGACTTTCACGATCTGAACAAGGTTTGCCCGAAGGACTTCTATCCCCTACCCAGGATAGATTAGATGGTGGACTCCACGGTGAACTGCAAGTTGATCTGCATGCTCGACGCATATTAAGATTACCACCAAGTGCCGCTCGCCCGGGAGGATCAAGAAAATGTCAGCTTCATCACTGCCGACGAAACTTATTGTTACAATGACATGTTGTTCGGATTGAAGAATGTCAGCACCACCTACCAAAGGCTGATGAACAAGGTGTTCCGGCGGTAGATCGACCGCAACATAGAGGTATATGTCGATGACATATTAATAAAATCCCTCCGAGCTGCTGACCTTTGTGCAGACATTGAAGAAACTTGTCAAATCTTGAGAGCGTATGGAATAAAGCTAAACCCAAACTTGAAGGAGGCTATAGGACATGCCCTCACCCAGTAACTTGAAGGAGGCCCAACGGCTAACCGGACGGATCACTGCACTATTAAGGTTCATCTCCAAGTCATCCGACCGGGGTCACTCATTCTTCAAGATACTATGCCGAGAGACTAAGTTCCAGTGGAATACGGAATGCGACAAGGCGCTAGAAGAGCTCAAGAAGTACCTTACCTTCTTGCCTATATTGGCTAAGCCCATCACTGGCGAGCCGCTAATGATTTACTTGTTATCCACCGAGTATACGGTTGGCTCGGTGTTGATGCGTCAGAATGGCTCTAAGCAACAACTTATATATTTTCTGAGTCATATATTAAAAGATGCAGAGTCTCGCTACACTTGTCCTAAAAAATTGGCTTATGCACTAATACTCGCCGCTTGGAAACTTCGTCCATGCTTCTTATCACATCTAATCGTCGTGATGACCAATAGTGCCTTGGGAAAAGTCCTTCTTGACCCAGAGGCATCCAGACGGCTGATCAAATGGACAACCAAGCTGAGTGAGTTCGACATACAATATCAGCCTAGGACGACAATCAAAGCACATGCCTTAGTAGATTTTGTCACTAAGGTCCAGAACACCGAGCCAGACGCGACTTGGAAAATATACGTAGACAGATCATCTACTCGGCAAGGTAGTGGGGTTGACATTCTCTTGATTTTGCCTCGGGAAGATAGGATGCAACTGTCCGTGTGACTAGACTGTCGGGCTACAAACAATGAAGCTGAGCACGAGGCCTTAATAGCCGACTTCAGGTGGCTCGACATATCAGAGCTGCAAAAGTCATCATCCACTCGGATTCTCAACAGCTATTGGGGACATTTGAAATAAGTAGCTCCCGACTCAGGCTATATGCAAAAGCTTTCGAGAAGTTGAAGGCAAACTTCCAAGAAGTTGTTATATATAAGATCGCCCGATCGGACAACCAGATCACGGATGAGTTGGCTAAGTTAGCCAGTTCATTATCATCGATCACAATAGAGCAGCCGATCGGGCAAGTCTCACTAGTGGCGCACACCGACAGGATGGATGGAATAAACTTCTCGAGCAACTGGAGGAGCCCATAGATAGAGTTCCTCCGATCGAGTAGCACTCCAATCGATCAGGAAGAAGCTCACCTGTTGAAAAAGAGGGTCGGACGGTTCACTATTATCAGAAACCAGTTGTATAATAGAGCTTTCTCAAGATCGTTGCTCAAGTGTGTCGGACCGGAGGACGTTGAGTACATCCTTCAAGAAGTGCATCAGGACTCCTGCGGAAGTCATTCGGGCGACAGATCGATGACCCGAAAGATCTTGTTGTCGGGATATTTTTGGCCCACATTGTAAGATGATGCCGCTCGGATAGTGGCCACCTGCTTGCTGTGTCAAAAATATCACAACATCCAACACCGACTGACCGAGCAGATGAAGGTATCCAAGGTGTCTTGTCCGTTTGACCAATGGGGCATGGATATCATTGGATAATTTTCAATGGCAACCGATCAGCACAGAGTTCTACTTATCGCAATAGATTATTTCTCAAAGTAGGTGAAAGCCGAGCCGCTAGTCAAGATAACCGAACACATGGTCATTAAGTTCATATTATAGAATATCCTATGTCGGTTCGGCATCCATCGTAGGCTCATCTCAGATAACGGGAGGCAGTTCGCCGGACGAAAACTCAAGGAGTGGTGCGAGGGCTATGACATTGCGCAGGCTTTCACCTCAGTGGCCTATCCTCAGAGCAACGACCAGGCAGAAATCACCAATCAGGAAATCCTTAAGGGTTTACGGGCTCGGCTCGGCCATGCTAGAGGTAGCTGGGTCGATGAGCTCCCAAGCATCTTTTGAGCTCATCGTACCACACCAAGAGAGGCAACCGACATCACACTATTCCACTTTGTGTATGGCGGTGAGGCAGTGGTTCCAATGGAAGTCGGAATAGAGTCCAATCAGGTGCAGCTCTACAACGATGGAAGCGCTGAGTGGAGGCTCATGGAGCTCTACCTGGTGGACGAAGCGTGAGATAAGGTCGCCATCCAATTGATGGCGTATAGACAACGCATGAAGAAGAACTATAATCGGAGGGTGACACCAAGGTCATTTTAGGTTAGTGACCTGGTTTGGAAAAGAATGAAGTCGGCCGACAACGTCACCAAATTGGAGGCTTCATGGGGAGAACCTTTTAAAGTCATTCAGAAGCTCCGCTCAGGAGCCTATTACCTGCAGGACGAGGATGGGAGAAAGCTCAAGCAGCCTTGTAGCGCGAACCATCTCCATCCATATAGGGTCGGGTGAGAGGTGTGTGGTTAAATCCGAATGTACTTGTGTAACTGTATGTCTTGTGGATGCAGGAAGACAATGAATAAAAATCCTAAGTGTTCTAGACTCTTGTATTGTTCGACCAAGTTAAAAGTCGAGCAATGACTTTAAACCCCTGTCTTCCTCAACAGTCGAGCAACAACTTTAAACCCTAGTCTACATTAATAGTCGAGTGGCAACTATAAACCCTAGTTTACATTAACAGTCGAGGGATGACTATAAATCCTAGTCTACATCAACAGTTGAGCGGTGACTTTAAACCCTAGTTTACTTCAACAGTTGAGCAGCGACTATAAATTCTAGTCTACGTCAACAGTCGAGCGACAACTATAAACCCTAATCCACGTCAACAATCGAGCGACGACTATAAACCCTCGTCTATGCCTTCAACAGTTGAACGACGACTATAAACCCTCGTCTATGCCTTCAACAGTCGAGCAGCAGCTATAAACTCGAGTCTACGATGAATAATAGCCGAGGGACGACTTTAAAATTAAGTCGGCGATGAATGAGGCTGAGTGGCTTACATAAAGCCCTTAATTAAGTTAAAAGGTCGAATAGTGGCCAAAGCAGAGACGCATCGCTATGATATAGCCATTCGGCTTATACTGGAATGAGCATTCGGACGTCTCTATGACTAGTTACATTGATGATCGGGAAAGTAGTAAGTTATATATAGAAAGTTTTCAAGAAACGCTAAGTAATACAAAGCCTCATCGGAACCGAACAGCAAGGCATGAAGGAATGCTAGTAAAAATTAATAGAAGAAAGATGCGTCGAACGACTGATCATGCAAAGACATTTAGAAGATTTTTACAAAACATCAGGAGGCATTACAAAAGGAGGCAGGCGGAGCAGAGATGGGGGGTCACTCTAGGTAATCCAGCATGTCATCCGGCAGTGACTTGGTCAACTTCTCCTAGTTGATCACCTTGTTGGCCAGTGCGGATGGAAGATAGCCACCGTCCTTCAACTAGTTGAGCGTCCCATCAATGGCGAGGTTGAAGAGGCGGAGCACCCTGCCGGTGAGTCGGTCATTAAATGGGTCCGAGCGGAGGTAATCTCGCCTCAAAACCTTAAACCGACTAGACTCTGCATCTTGATAAATTTGGAGAGCTGATCGGGATGCCTCTGGCTCGGCTTTCAATGATTCCAATTCAGCATCCTTAGCAGCGAGCTGAACCTTCGTCGTAGCTTGCTCTGTCAATCGATTCTCTCGCTCGGCGCTCAATGCAGCCTTAGCCTCCTTAAGATTCTGAGCCAAAACCCGAGCCTCCTTATTCTTGATATCCAGGTCCTCGATGGCTCGGAGCTTCTGGGCGTTGGTGGAATTGATCTTCGTTCCAAAGGAGCTAGCTTGCTTATTGAGCTTCGCCAGTTGCGAAGCCTGCTCAGCACTCTTGGCCTTCTCCATTTGCAGCAGCTTGGAGCTCTTATTCAGATCAACCTTCAATTTGGCTCCCTTAGCAGCCAGCTGCTCCGTGCGTGCTTGAGCGGCCTCTGATTGGCCGCTCAGAGCGCGCAACTATTGTACTTCATGCTCCAGAAAGGTAAGCCTTTGACACATAGCTAGACTCTTTACCCAATACTACAACAATAATCAGATTGTAAGTGTCGAACGGATGAATGCAAGTAAGTATAAAGGCAACATACGTACCCCAGTAGTCGTTTGGGCTTGGCTATTCGCAAGCTTCCCCGGTGAGATGACCGTTGCGCTCGCTCAGGCATCGGCCCATACTTGTGCTAGCGACCCTTGAATCCGAATCTGGTGCTCTGGGGTATGATAATGCCAAGAATTTAATGTCACAATTGGGCTTATCAAATTAATAATGTATTTTCCATTGAACCCCTTAACTACACAATTATGTTGTAATAACGAGCCTAGGATCGAACCTCGAGGAACCAACGGTAGGATGTAATTTTAGGATTGTAATTTATTCCTATTTTTGGGGTTTTGACATATAAATGGGGGTTTGAACTTTGAATATAAATCTAACAAAAGAAGAACACAGCGAGTAAGAAATTAATCTAATGCATGAATGAAACCTAACTAGGCGTCAACAATTAAACTATAACGCATTGTCACTCTACGTTGTGATTAAATCATTAACACACTCAATCTAAAAATGACATACAAAACACAAGATAAATCTAATCTAAAGCATAATTAAAACCCTAACTTAGAAATTAAACACTTAACAATTAACTAAGCATCAAACAAGAATTAAACTAAATTGTATCAATGAAATTGCAACTACCAAACATGAATTAAACTTCAACAAAACAAAGAAATGCTAAATTGCAATGATATGAACTT
Source organism: Zingiber officinale (assembly GCF_018446385.1). Taxonomy (NCBI): domain Eukaryota; kingdom Viridiplantae; phylum Streptophyta; class Magnoliopsida; order Zingiberales; family Zingiberaceae; genus Zingiber; species Zingiber officinale. The sequence goes on along the minus strand of NC_055997.1, from coordinate 132,389,428 downwards.
AACAAACATAAAAGGAATCTGTTCTAAGTTATAAAAAATAGTAGCAAAGCTAAATAAACCCTAACTGAACCAACTCACAACCAATCTATACAAACTACACATTCTTGCTGTCACACAAGAATGCTAAAGTCGAGAACACCCAACTCTGGACCTCAATGAAGAACTTCAGCTGCGTCTCAGTTCAAAGTATGCTCAAGAACGCCGGCGGACCACCTCCGGTGAGCTAGAACAACCCTAAACCCACTCAAGTGCCGAAAATTTGGATTTATGCTACTTGGAATCTCTGGATCTGAAATGAAGTTGCGGATTGCGGATTGCTGTCGGATGGAGTTCAGGAACACCGGAAGACCACCTCTAAATGTCGCTGATGAGAATCGGAGTCGCTGATTGGAGGAACACCTCCAAATCTGGCGAAAACAGTGGCTTGCCGAGAGAAGACTTCCGCCGGAGGGAACACCCGCCGATGGATCCAGATGATCGGGATGATGATGCCGTGAAGCTCTACAATGATGTTGAAGCTTGATAGGATGATCGGAGAAAGAATCGGGGCCGGAATGTCCTGGAGAATGAACGCGCGATGAAGCTGTGCGGAGGAGGAGATCGACGAAGCCACGAAGGTATTGTAGCTTCTCTTTTGAATCTGATCCAGATTTGAACGGACGGCTGAAATCGATTTGGAGCTTGATCAACGGTGGAAAGCCACCTAAAATCCGATCCGGAGGTACTGATCTCGATCTAGGGTCTGGATCTACTTTCCCTTAGGTCGGATCGACCAGATCTTCACTGGATAGTTTAGATCTGTCTAATCTTTGATGAACGGCTCATAATGCTCCGAAACTTGATCCTCTCATTTCAACTCCGATTCGAGCACAAATTCGGTCCAAATAGATCCAAATCCAAGATCCTTTGATGCCTACAAAATAAGAATCAAATATTAGCATCAAATAACACAAAAATATAATAATTTGTAATTAAGTCCAAAATCTATACAATACATAAAATTTGATGTAATCATGATTTAAACCTATGAAATCAACATCAAACCATGCATATATGAATCAAAAGAATACAGTAAAATCATGGTTATCAAATCCCCCACACTTAGTCTTGAACGTCCCGTGCAAGTAAAGAAAACCAAAAATCATTTCCACACAAATTCCCTAACAATATCTAAAAGATAGTAAAAGGAATTTAACTAAGTCCATCTAAAGATCACAAACATTCATGAATACAATCCAAACAATAATCAGTAGGTATGGTAGTTTCTATCCAATTGAAAAATTAAGCAAGTTGTAATCTCACAAGGGATTTACCTATTTTAACTTTCACACTCAAAATTACATATATGTGGAGCTCACTTAATGCAACTCACAACATTTCACTACCATAAGCTTGCTTAGTTTCTAATTCTCCACCACTATAAAACATAGCGTACATGAATCAAAAGGAATTTAATCATGAAGAATTGAAATGGAATGTGATCCGGTGGTAAGACCGGGGGGCCCTCATGAGGGAAAGGTCAACGACACGTGGAGGTCAACAGTCAAAGGGGGGTCAACCCCATGGGCTCGACGAGTGGGCGGGACATGCCGATCACTAGGCAATGACTTTCATCCGAGAGAACAACCATCTGGCCGTGAGCCCAGATTTCCAATGAAGAAAATCATATGGCCGAGCGGATAGTCCGCTCGGCCGCGGTGCAAGGCAAGAGTAAAGGCCGAGCAGTCTGCCCGCTCAGCCAGGGTGTCAGGCTATGAGAGTCGAGCAGGCAACGACCCTGAACCTTCTCGGACGGACGACCACCTACGCCAGATCAAAGGCGAATGTGCTGGCTGAGCGGCTTGATGGTTGATCTGGGAAGAGGAAGTCAAAAAGTGTGGGACAGTGGGGACGTCATCTTAGTAACCCCTGTTGCTGACAACAGGAATGTTCGAGGACCAGACCATACTCAGTATCGTACGACAAAGGGTTCTGCTGTCCCATCAAGGAGACGCTCAGACTGTAGCAGTGTGGCGTCAGACATGCTCTTCTGACAACCCCATGCTGCGGTATGGTATAGGACACGTGTACACCTCGGTTTATGTGCACCAAGCTCCCATAGCTCTATATAAGAGCCCTTAGACTTCACTGGAGGTATGAAATCTCTGATCCTGGGAGTCACTTTCTTATTTTTCGTCTGTCTGACTTGAGCGTCGGAGGGTCGTCACCGGGAACCCCCTCCTGGCCCGACTTCCTTGCAGGTTCGCCGGAGTTCCATACGGCAGGTTGAAGATCTACGTCAGCAATTCGGAGAGAGCCACGTGCCCAGCGTCCGTTGATTCAGCATTCGGACAGGATCAATTTGGCGCCGTCTGTGGGAACGCTCCTGCATCCGATCGGAAGCAATGGACGAGGCTGGACGACCGCACTCGGTGATGCTCTCCACAGAGGAGCTCGACGCTTTGATCGAGACAAGAGCCGCTAAGCTTATGGAACAGAGACAAAAGTCGCAAGCCGAGCGGGTTGAACAGCAAGCAACATCAGCATCAGGGGGCCGAGCGGAAGCACCTCATGCCACGGTTCCATTTCATCGGGCCTTATTCCGCACGCCTCCTGAAGCCGCAGCAGTGAATCGTGATCGAGGATCTTCGTCAGATGAAATACCAATACGGGACAACAGAAAAGGCAAGGCCCCCCGAGCGGACGCTTCTCCCGAGCGGATCAATCGACAATTCTCGGAGGCCATTCTATGACACCCTCTGCCAAAGCACTATGTGCCCCCAGCGATCAGTGAATACAATGGAACCACCGACTCGGATGATCATTTGGGTAAGTTCGACAACACGGCTACCCTTCATCAATACACAAATGGGGTGAAGTGTCGGGTTTTTCTAACCACCCTCTCGGGATCGGCTCAACGGTGGTTTCGGAGACTGCCGGACGGATCTATCTCAAGTTTCAAAGACTTCCGCACGGCCTTCCTCCACCATTTTGCAAGCAGTATGCGCTACCAGAAGACTAGCGTGAGCTTATTCGCCATCAAGCAAGAGCCCAGAGAGCCGCTCAGAGCTTATATCCAGCGATTCAACCGAGTGGCCATGGACATTCCAATGGCCACCTCCGAGACAATGATGAACGCATTTACGCAAGGCCTCGTGGACGGGGACTTCTTCCGCTCGCTCATTCGGAAGCCGGCCCGAGACTACGATCATATGCTACACCGGGCCAATGAATACATCAATGTGGAGGAAGCCCAAGCGGCCCGAAGGAAGGAAGCACCAACCGAGCGGGCGCCCCCTACCGAGCGGAGGCCGCACACTACTCATCAGCCGCCTAGAGGACCGAGGGCCGAAGCAATCCGCTCCCTCAATGCGAGGTCCCATGTGTAAGAGGTAGCTGCCGAGCGGTCCAAGCCAAAGAAGAAGGTATGGACCCCAATGTTCTGCTCATTCCACCGGACGGACACGCATAACACCAGAGATTGCCGGAGTCTTCCTCTGATCGCCCACCCCGTTCCCCGGAGTGGCGGCCATCGATCGCCATCATCCGACAGGCGACAGAGACCTCGTGAAGCTGATCGGACGATACCCGACAGGCGGCAAAGACAAACTCCCGAGCGGCATCATACTCCGAGGCGTGAAGACAATCCCCGGATGTCTAGGGAGCGGCCTAGACCGTCCGCTCGGGAAGAAGAAAATAGAAACAACACTTCCCGAGGCGAAATCAACATTATAACTGGTGGGCCGACCGGAGGAGACTCTAACCGAGCAAGGAAGGCTAGCGTCAGACAGCTCCAGATCCATGCGGTCGGCTGCAGCCAAGAAAGGGCGAGCGGACCCGAAATCAGTTTCGGGCCCAAGGAATTGGAGGGAGTCGAAGTGCCACATGACGACGCTCTCCTCATCAAAGCGGTAATAGCTAACTACACTATTCACCGTATTTTCATTGACACAGGAAGCTCTGTCAGTATTATATTCAAAAAGGCCTTCGACCAATTGTAAATTGATCGAGCCGAGCTGCTGCCTATGACAACCCCCCTCTATTGGTTCACGGGCAACGAAGTTCTGCCGGTCGGACAGATCCGGCTGACCATTTCGCTGGGAGAGGAGTCGTTCAGAAGGACGCGGACTGCAAACTTCGTTGTGGTTGACTCTCCTTCAGCATACAACGTCATTTTGGGGCGACCGGCGGTCAGCAAGTTCCGAGCGGCAGTCTCCACCTTCCACCAGAAAATCAAGTTCCCGATGGAAGATAAAGTGGGAGAAGTATGTGGAGACCAGCTGGCAGCTCGGCGATGCTACGTCGAGATGGTCCGGGCAGAAGCTAATTCCGCTCGGAAGACGCCACGGATCGAGGTAAACGCTATAACCGAAAAACTGCCTACTTTGGTTTATGAAGAAAAAGAGGAAGTGCAGATTCACCCGACCCGATCGGAGGCCACCACGTTCATGGAGACCGATCTGGAGGCGACCCAAAAAGAGGAAGTGATCAAATGCCTCCAGAGAAACTGCGATGTCTTCATCTGGTCGACGCATGAGCTGCCCGAAATTTCGCCGAGTATAGCGCAGCATGAGCTCCACGTCCGACCGGACGCTCGGCCGGTGAAGCAAAGAAAGAGGGACTTCATCGCCGAACAAAATGTCATCATCCGAGCGGAGGTTGAGACGCTCCTGGAGGCCGACCACATACGCGAGGTTTAGTTTCCGAGCTGGCTGGCGAACGTTGTACTAGTTTCCAAGCGGGGTAGCAAGTGGAGAGTGTGCATCGATTTCCGGGATCTCAACAAAGCGTGCCCGAAGGATGTTTATCCTCTGCCCCGGATCGATCAACTGGTGGACTCCACAGCCGGCTGCGAGTTGATATGCATGCTCGACGCTTATCAGGGCTACCATCAAGTGTCGCTCGCCCGAGAAGATCAAGAGAAGGTTAGCTTCGTTACAGCCGACGGCACGTACTGCTACAATGTGATGCCGTTCGGACTGAAGAACGCAGGGGCAACCTACCAGCGCTTGATGAATAAAGTGTTCAGGGAGCAGATCGGACGCAATTTGAAAGTGTACGTGGACGATATTCTCATCAAATCCGTCCGATCGGCAGATCTCTTTAAAGACATGGAGGAGACTTTCCGAACGCTGAGGAGGTATGGAGTTAAACTGAACCCTCAGAAGTGTCTGTTCGGAGCAAAAGGCGGGCGTTTCTTGGGCTACATAGTGACTGAGCGGGGCATCGAGGCAAATCCCAGCAAGGTGAAAGCATTACAAGATATGCCGCCTCTAAGAAATCTGAGGGAAGTACAGCGCTTGACTGGTCGGATAACAGCATTGTCCATATTCATCTCAAAGACGGCCGATCGGAGTCTCCCGTTTTTTAAAATCTTGCGCAAGGCTACCAAGTTCCATTGGGATGAAGAATGCGATCGGGCGTTTGAAGAACTGAAGGCATATCTTAATTCTCTGCCTGTGTTAGCTAAGCCAACTGTGGGTGAGCCGCTCTGTATTTACTTATCTTCGACCGAGCAAGCAGTGGGCTCGGCATTAGTGAGGGCGAGCGGAGAAGAACCCGTGTATTTCTTAAGTCATATTTTAAAGGACGCAGAATCTCGCTACACCGGGCTCGAGAAGCTGGCTTTTGCTTTGGTCCTCGCCGCTCGGCGCCTCCGTCCCTATTTCTTGGCTCATACTATCATCGTCCGGACGAACAGCCCTTTGGGAAGAGTGTTGCTGAACCCAGAAGCGTCCGGTCGGCTCATCAAATGGACAACGGAGTTGAGCGAATTTGACATTCAGTATCAACCCCGCTCGGCGATAAAGGCACAATCCTTGGCAGATTTTATCACCGAAGTGCAAAGGCCAGAGCCTGAGGCTATGTGGAAAATATTTGTTGACGGATCGTCCACTCGGCTCGGAAGCGGGATTGGCGTACTATTACTCTCTCCTCAAGAAGAAAAGATGCACTTAGCCGTCCGACTGGATTATAGAGGTACAAATAACGAAGCAGAGTATGAGACCCTTATAGCCGGCTTACAGGCCGCCCGGCATGTGGGGGCCGGACGGGTGACGCTGCATTCAGACTCTCAGTTGGCCGCTCAGCAGCTCTCTGGTACTTTTGAGATTAACAACGATCGGCTCAAACTCTACGCTGAAGCCTTCGAAAAGCTTAAAGCCAATTTCAGAGAAGTCATTATCCAGAAGATACCCCGAGCGGAAAATCAGGCGGCAGATGAGTTAGCCAAACTCGCAAGTTCAGTAACGCCAGTCGTCATCCAGCAGGCAATTGAACAAGTATCTTTGGTGGCGCACGTCGACCGGATGGAAGGCCTCGCGTTTTCGAGCGATTGGAGGACACCCATCATGGAGTTTCTCCGCTCGGGTGCTACACCGTCCGATCGGGATGAAGCCCAGCTGTTAAGAAGGAGAGCCAGTCGGTTCACGCTTATTGGAGACCAACTCTACAAGAAGGCTTTCTCTCGCCCGCTTTTGAAATGCGTGAGCTCGGAAGACGCGGCGTACATCCTCCAAGAAGTACATCAAGGATCGTGCGGAGGGCATCCGGGCGGACGGTCGTTGGTTAAGAAGATCCTGCTGGCCGAATACTTCTGGCCAACCCTGCAAGCAGACGTCGCTCGGACCTTCGTGACGTGTCTTTCCTGCCAGAAGTATCACAACTTCTCCCACCGACCGACGGAGGAAATGAAAGCAGCTATCGTCTCATGTCCGTTCGACCAGTGGGGGATGGATATTGTGGGTTTATTTCCTATGGCGACCGGTCAGCGGAAGTTTCTACTGGTGGCTGTCGACTATTTTTCCAAATGGGTGGAGGTCGAGCCACTGGCCAGGATCACCGAGCAGATGGTCAAAAAGTTTATATGGCAACACATCATCTGCCGGTTCGGCATCCCCCGTCGACTTGTTTCCGATAACGGGCGGCAGTTCGCGGGAAAGTTGCTCGAAGATTGGTGCAAAAGCTACGACATCGAGCAACACTTCACGTCCGTGGCGTATCCCCAAAGTAATGGTCAAGCCGAAATAGCCAACCGGGAAATTCTTCGCATTCTGCGTGCTCGGCTCGACCATTTGGGAGGAAGCTGGGTGGATGAAGTGTCAGGCGTCTTATGGGCCATCCGCACGACCCCAAAGGAAGGAACGGGCGTCACGCCTTTCCATTTGGTGTATGCCGGCGAAGCGGTTATTCCTGTCGAAGTCGACGTCGAGTCCGTCCGGATCCAGAATTATGATGATGATAACGCCAAGCGGAGGAACATGGAGCTGGATTTGGTCGAGGAAGAGCGAGCCAAGGCGTCCATCCGGCTGATGGCGTACCGGTAACGGATGAAGCAAAACTACAACCGGCGCGTAATCCCTAGAGCATTCCAGGTTGGCGACCTTGTCTGGAAGAAAGTAAAGCCGGTCGGCGACATTGGCAAGCTGGAAGCTCCTTGGGCGGGCCCCTTCAAAGTCATCGAGAAGCTCCGCTCGGGTGCTTATTATTTGGAGGATGAAGACGGACGGCGGCTGGACAGATCATGGAGCGCGAATCATCTCCAGCCGTACCGAGCTGGATGAGAGGTGCGCTAAATGTAATTTTATATATGTTGTGGGTCGTTCAGGTCCTTGTAATGCAGGAAGCAAAATGATAAAAGGATGCAAATAGCTTCGCCGAACGGTAGAGTCAAAATTAGCCTTAAAGGCCGTCGAGCTCTGACGTTAAAAATCGAGAGACGAACCGGCATCTATAAACCCTCCGGCCGGAAGACTGTCGAGCTCCGACGTTAAAAATCGAGAGACGAACCGACGTCTATAAACCCTCCGGTCGGAAGACCGTCGAGCTCCGACGTTAAAAATCGAGAGACGAACCGGCGTCTATAAACCCTCCGGCCGGAAGACCATCGAGCTCCGACGTTAAAAATCGAGAGACGAAATAAACCCTCCGGCCGGAAGACCATCGAGCTCCGATGTTAAAATCGAGAGACGAACCGGCGTATAACCCTCCGGCCGGAAGATCGCCGAGCTCCGACGTTAAAATCGAGAGACGAACCGGCGTCAATACCCCCGCGCGGAAGACCGCCGAGCCCCGACGTTAAAAATCGAGAGACGAACCGCGTCTATAAACCCTCCGGAAGACCGTCGAGCTCGACGTTAAAAATCGAGAGACGAACCGGTCTATAAACCTCCGCCGGAAGACCGCCGAGCCCCAACGTTAAAAATCGAGAGACGAACCGCATCTATAAACCTCCGGAAGACCGTCGAGCTCGACGTTAAAAATCGAGAGACGAACCGACGTCTATAAACCCTCCAGCCGGACGTCGAGTCCGACGTTAAAAATCGAGAGACTAACCGGCGAGGGGAAGACCGCCGAGCTCCGACGTTAAAAATCGAGAGACGAACCAGCGTCTATAAACCGGAAGACCGTCGAGCTCCGACGTTAAAAATCGAGAGACGAACCGGCGTCTATAAACCCTCCGGCCGGAAGACCGTCGAGCTCCGACGTTAAAAATCGAGAGACGAACCGGCGTCTATAAACCCTCCGGCCGGAAGACCGTCGAGCTCCGACGTTAAAAATCGAGCGAAGAACCGCTGTTTATAAAGCCTCCGGACGGATAGCTGTTCGCATGGTACGACCCAGTTGTAAGCGCCGACCCATAACCGGTCCTACTATTAAGGCAAGAATAAGGCCATCGTACGGCCGAGCGGCTCCCTTATAAAGAATACTTAGCGTGAAAAAATTATTATGATCGAAACAAAGGCTAAGGATGAATATTGGTCTAGCAAGCAAATAACAAGCAAAAACAGAGTTCATTTACGCCGAACGGCGGCCAGACAAAAGTAGTAATAACAAGAGTGTGAGCCGAGCGGATGAGCATTCCCGGGGCCGGCCTAGTGGCTGTTACTCAATCAGACCGGCAGTCCAGTCAGTCGGACTTTGACGCCTCCTTCGACGAGACTTGAGGGGGAGGCAAGTGATCCGGTGGTAAGGCCGGGGGGCCCTCATGAGGGAAAGGTCAACGACACGTGGAGGTCAACAATCAAAGGGGGGTCAACCCCATGGGCTCGACGAGCGGGCGGGACATGCCGATCACTAGGCAATGACCTTCATCCGAGAGAACAACCAGCTGGCCGTGAGCCCAGATTTCCAATGAAGAAAATCATATGGCCGAGCGGATAGTCCGCTCGGCCGCGGTGCAAGGCAAGAGTAAAGGCCGAGCAGTCTGCCCGCTCGGCCAGGGTGTCAGGCTATGAGAGCCGAGCAGGCGACGACCTTGAACCTTCCCAGACGGAGGACCACCTATGCCAGATCAAAGGCGAATGTGCTGGTTGAGCGGCTTGATGGTTGATCCGGGAAGAGGAAGTCAAAAAGTGTGGGACAGTGGGGACATCATCTTAGTAACCCCTGTTGCTGACAACAGGCATGTTCGAGGACTAGGCCATACTCAGTATCGTACGACAAAGGGTTCTGCTGTCCCATCAAGGAGACGCTCAGACTGTAGCAGTGTGGCGTCAGACATGATCTTCTGACAACCCCATGCTGCGGTATGGTATAGGACACGTGTACACCTCGGTTTGTGTGCACCAAGCTCCCATACCTCTATATAAGAGCCCTTAGACTTCACCGGAGGTATGAAATCTCTGATCCTGGGAGCCACTTTCTTATTTTTCGTCTGCCTGACTTGAGCGTCGGAGGGTCGTCGCCGGGAACCCCCTCCCGGCCCGACTTCCTTGCAGGTTCGCCGGAGTTCCATACGGCAGGTTGAAGATCTATGTCAGCAATTTGGAGAGAGCCACGTGCCCAGCGTCCGTTGATTCAGCATTCAGACAGGATCAGAATGAAAAAGAATAATAAAAGTGAATGAAATAGGCAAAAGAAAAGAATTCAATGAAGTATATGAGAAGATAAGAGTATTGGAGGAATATACTTGATGAGTTGATCAATTTGATGTGTAAAGAGTTAAATACCATTTGTTTTTATCAATTCAAAAGACCAAGCTAACCTCCCCTTCAATTTGATGGCTATCCAAAAATTTTGATACTCTATCTCCACACTTGATACTCTTTTGTTTTGCCACTATTTTTCCTTTCTTCTTCACTGTTTTTGCACTTTAATTTCAACATTTTGAAACTAAAATAATCTCACATCAACTTGCCAAGAAGAGTTCCCTCCCCCACACTTAAAACATTGGTCGTCTCGGGCAATGAAATACATCACGCATTCAAAAACTTGATACTCTTTCACCACTGTTTACTTATCTTCATTCTGTATCTTTCTCTATTCCTGTAGTATTTTCAGTTGCAGAATTCTCAAAATTGCAGCAGAAAAGTTCAGAAATTCTTCAGCAATAAAATGGATGAGGTGAAACTAATGGAATTGCATACAATTCTTGCACAAACCAGTGTCAATAATTCTCTATTGTCAGTCAATACCAACTTTATGATTTAAGAACTTAAGTGCAGTCAGCCAATTCCAGAAATCAGCAGCTTCAACAATCTGCAGTTCCAGTAAAATCAGATTTAAAGTAATTACAAACTGCAAAACCCAAACTACATATTTGGTTTGAGTTTTACTTTTAAAATCCTTGCTTCTCAATCCTCATGTTCCAGCCTTTTTGCAGATGTTGCAGAATTCAATACCCAAAGAATTTAGCTATAATCAACATAGCTCCAACAACTTCAAACTATAATCAAAATCTGTTTCTGATTTCTGCAGATTTTCTTTTTCTGTTTCTGCCATTAATTCTATAAAGATTTAGATCTTATTCAAAAATCAATTACTGATTCATAGTTAGTTAGAATATAAAGTCATTTCAGCCCGACCCAAGTGGAATTCAGCTTAACAATAAATCTCCTTGTGCACTTGAAATCAAGAAATCAAATTCCCACTTGTTACTGTCCAAAAACACACTCCATATTTGACACTATAATTTTACTAGCTGAATTCGGAATTATTGCAAGTTAGCATCCTGGCTTGCGTCTAATTCCTGCCCACGTGCCAAATCTGAATTTGATGTCTGAGTTGCAGAAATAAATAAATTTGACACTTAATTTTCAGAATTGATCTCTGCTGTAAATAAATTGCAGTTCTGCAGAAATCCTTACTCATTTCAAACTACTGCATTAAGCAATTTCAATATTTGATAATGTCCAACACCTATCCTATCCAATCAACACTCAAAATACTCGACATTCATACTTCAAATTGATCATAAATCAGCAGGTATATAATTAGACAGATTTCTCAAACTGAAAACTCCTCCTTTCATTGACTTCCTTCTGAAATTGCTGAATTCTGGTTTTCAAGATTCAGAAATTTAGTTGATTCAAGTTTATCAATGAATAGATAAAAAAATTAACTGGTGTTTTTTCATGTGCAGAGGACTACACAAAGAATTGGGCACTCCACAGATTAGAATTGGCACAAACAATTTGCAACTCCAATTCTGTTCTGCACACTCTTAGCTGCAGATTCTTCAAAATTCCCAATCGAATATGAGATTCTTTGATTTGGTTCATCACATGCTCTGAATTGCATCCATTACTTATCAAAACATTAAAATCCTTATAACTTATAGCTTCGACATAGTGGAAACATGAATTTGTACAGTTTGTTGATTTTTGTTTCAACAACTCCATCCAAATTTGCCTAGCTAATAAGCCTTGAAAGATAGCTCATTTAATAATGAATCAAAATGACTCAAATTCCATTCATTTCAGATTCGAATGATCAGAAAGTTTGGCACAAATCAGCACATTACCTATGACACAAAACTTATTTGCATTTAAATCAGAATTCAGTTCCTTTTACAGATGTTCACTTCTTTCCTCTTAACATCCTCTTCTGCATTTGACCTGCAGTAAGTCTTAACCTCTTTACTTGCATTGGCACAAAAATTCAGCTTGAATTTTAACTTCCCTCTGCTGCAATTCAGTCCATGACCCAAAGCTGCAAATTTCGGTTAGTCTTAAGTTTTCAGCTTAATTTCCTGTTTGGTATAAAGTTTCTTGCCTTAAAGTCTTGAAAACTTTGGAGAAGAAAGTTATCCATTTACCACCACTCAAATAACATCTGGATTTCAAAATTTTTTACGAACTAATAGCTTTAAACTCCTTTCCACACAGCAAAGTGCAGATTTCAGCCTTTTCCACATAACTTTGTCTCAACTTTGCATTATTTAGCCAACAAAAATTTCAATACTTCTTCGTCTTGTTTCTTAAGACCCCTATCAATGCATACTTGAAAGCTTTACAAGTTTCGGCAACTCCAACTAGTTACAATTCATTTCCTAAATTGGCACAGAAAATACCACATTCATTATTCTGTAGAATTCTGCATTTCTTGAATTTCTGCACTTGAATTTCTGTGGCTCCAGTTCTTCATACAAATGATTGTACTTGATTGCAAAACTAACTATACAACTTCTTCATTTAAAAATTCAGATTTCAGAACTCAACTTCTTGTATCAGAATTTCAGGGCCTATCAAAGTGTTCCATTGAAATTCAGCAACTATAATGTTCTGTCAAGTTCTTTGAGTTGCAGAATTCACACTGTTGCATCAACACATTTTCAAAATTTTAGTTGGCAAACTGTATCAAAATACAGCAACAAAGTCCAAATTCATCCATGCTTCATTTCTGAAAATTCAGAACTTCATTCCTGCAGATTATCTTCCTGCATTTCTGGACAGCAATCTTAAATTCCTTTTCAGGTTCAAGGCTACTCCATACCAACTGAGAATGATGTGGCTCCCAACAAATGCAGAATTTCAACAGAAAATTTCAGTTACTGGACTGAGTTTCAAAAATCATTTCTCATTTTACAGTTTCATTGGTCTTCTATTCAGAACTTAATCAGTTTCTGATTGTTCCATTGCTAGAAAATCAGAACTCCCTTAAAATCAACAGCAACACTTTAATAAGCAGCTAATAAACATTTTCATCATTTGATTAGCTATTGAAAATGTCATCTCGTTGTAATCAAATATAGGAGTTGCTAACTGTACCACTGCTATAATACAATTTCAGAATTCAGATTCCAGAATACCACTGATCAGAAAATTCAGAAACTGGATAGTATCAAAAATCAAATCCACTGAAATTTAATGCTATGAGCTATGTAAATCTTAGAAAGAAAAGAATAACAAATGACAAAGGAGTGGTAACATGTAAAATTGAAGTTATATTCAGTTAAAGAATTTCGGAATGGGTTGGCACAATCTTTACTCCTCAAGAGCAGGACAGCACAAAACTAGACATTTCTGCATTTAGATCTCATCATTTTCCAGATTCTAATCCAGTAGCTCTAAATTTTTCTTCTGCTATTCTTTTTGTCTAAATAACTGAAGGTCTAGCTTAAGCTTTCCATTAATCAAGAAGCTTCATAAAAACTCAACACAATTATTGCAGATTCTGCATTTTAGAGTAAAAGTTTAATGCACAACATATTCTCCAGAATTCTAGAATTCAAGCTTGTTACTAAATCCTAGTTCAAACTTTAACCATCAAGTTAAGGTTCTATCTCTGAAATTCCCAGCATTAGACTGCTTTAAATTTGCTAGCTCAGATTACTGTACAACCTCCACCATAGTTTTCCATTTACTTCTAAATATTGGCACAACATTGATACTAAGCTCTTCATTTACATGTTACTGCAACCTTCAATTTCCTGCAGATTCTTGTTTCTGCATCTGCAAATTTCTGCCTTCCTCAATAAACTGCTTCTACTTCAGATCTTAGGACCTTGTACATGTCCAGAACAAGCAATGTTCAAAATGGCCAACTCTAGCACTGAATTATTGAAAACATATCAAAACACTTACATAGCTCTATAAGTTTTCACCATAATTTCAATTTCCAGAATTCAAAGCTGTTTAAGCTTGCTTTATACATGAGTAAGCCCAAGAAATGATTAAGTTTAGCACTTCAATCTTAAGATTCATCATTCAAAATAATACTATTGAGAAACAAGCTCAATAATTGGCACAAGAATCATTTCAACACTCCATCATCAATTTGAATATAAATTCTGGTCTTTAGACCTCCCCCACACTTAATCCTTTATCATCTTGCAAAGTCTAACTCATCAAGATAGTCAACCAAGACTCTCAATAAAAGAAAAATGACAAGCAAAGAAAATCAAGAATTAGAATGCTAGATGATAATGTTTAAAGAAAATTGTGGGAAAAAAAAGAATTGGAATTAACGAGGGAATAAGAATGAGAACTATCCTTAATTTCCATGCATACTTATGATATTGTGATTTGAAAAGAAGCAAAGCAAGTTCTAGAGCTTCAATTGTTGTGAGTGCATGTCACACAAAGAGAAAATAGCGTTTAGGCTTAAAGTGGTCCTCTCTAGGTAATTTTTCTTGCAATCAAACTCAACTAATCAAATGGGAATCTACCACCACACTAACCAATATCATGTAAGAAAAGCATCTAATCATGTCACATGACCTAAAATTGATGATCAAATTTAAGAAGCTTTTACCATCTTACAAATATTACTAGAAAAATTCATGGATACTTTTATTCAAATGAAATGCTATGTATACTAACAAAATGCAAAGTATGAAAGTAAGATGCAAAATGCAAAGTATGAAACTAAAGAAACATATAAAGAATTTATTAGACCTAAAACATGAATTAAAATGTAAAAGAAAACAAAATTGGAACCAACTCCCCTTTAATTCCCGGGGGTTGAAGAAGATCTAACAAAAGAAGCCACCCCGGAAATGGAGTAATCATGGTTCTACTCAAATTCTTCTTATTAATCCTTTTTCCCTTGAAAATTCTTTCTGGAGGTCTAAGGCGGTTCAGTTTAAGCACCCACTCCGGAAGCTTTTGTTCTTCTACGACATCAATAAAAGAAAACACCTCCCACCCACATGTGGGGTAAAAAGAAGATAGGAGAATATTAGTTTTGATAGATGATATGTCAAGAAATGAATCACAACTAATAAAATCAACAAATGGTACCTCTATTGAATTTTCTGATAAATCACAAAAAATACTCACCTTGTCATTTTGAAAGGTACTTGGAGTGGTGATTGTTACCTCTTCCTCATCAAATAATTGCTCAGGCTCTGGTTCTAGTGAATGTACAACTTCATGTGATGATCCTTGGGTGCTTGGCTCCATAGCACAAGTCCCTACACTTTCATCCTCTATTCTTGGTGATCCTTGGGGTAATGCTTCCAGTAAGCATTCCCCTACACTTAACTTTTCTTCACCAATACCTGCATCTTCAACAATATCTAAAGTAACACTATCAGTAGAGTTAGAAATCTGAACAACTACATCATCATCACAACAATAAAAAGTACTAAAAGAATCTAGTGAAGAAGTAGATGCAGTGCCAGGCCTGACAAGAGCTCCACAATCCATCTCCTCACTGGATCTTTGTTTTTGTAACTGGTTGATGGATGATGTAATTTGATTTAACTGACTCTGTATGTTCTGTATCCTTGAAAATTGTTGCTCTTGATGCTCTCTCATTTGTTAAATAACTTCATTGCATTTCCAAATTGACTTTGCAAATTATTCTTGTACATTCTCATACTAATATTCAGACGCATAAATTCCAGTCTGAGGCTGATAATAATAACTCTGACTCCAATATCTAAAATGCTGATAATATGGATCCATGATAAAAAGAATTTCCTGTTCTTACACAACAACTAGCAAATAAAATTAGAAGACTCAGGAACAAATAAAATCAAACACATGGATACATAATCATGAAAGCAATCAAATCAACAAAAATTTTAAATTTTCCAAAATAATGAACAATCCTAAGATTATCAAACACTGTTTTCCCCGGCAACGGCGCCAAAATTTGATAATGCCTAGAATTTAATGTCACAATTGGGCTTATTAAATTAATAATGTATTTTCCACTGAACCCCTTAACTACACAATTATGTTGTAATAACGAGACCAGGATCGAACTTCGAGGAACCAACGATAGGATGTAATTTTAGGATCGTAATTTATTCCTATTTTTGGGGTTTTGACATATAAATGGGGGTTTGAACTTTGAATATAAATCTAACAAAAGAAAAACACAGCGAGTAAGTGTTGGTTGCTACTCGGAAAGCCTAGAGGTTCCACTGTACAAAAATTTTGTACAAAGGTCTGAACCTTTTCCTAGCTACCATGTGTTCTTTTAAATTAAATTTTGGATCGCCTGCGGAACTTAACACGTTTGATCCAAAACTTAATCTATTTGTTCTTTTAGGTTTTGATTTGGATCTCCTGCGGAACTTAACACGTTCGACCCAAATCACCTTAAGTTATTAATTCCATTAAATATTAATTTCCATAATTGGTTCCCAGTACTGACGTGGCGAGGCACATGACCTTCTTGGATATGGGAGCAACCACCACCGACTAGACAAAACCTTTTATAGAAATCTAATATTTAATTTCTTAAAATAACTTTAGGTAACCAAAAAGAACAATCAAATCACAAGGAAAAATAAAACAAAAGAACACAACTTCGAAAAATATATTCGAAACACTAGAATCGTAAGCCTCTTGTATTTGGTATTATTTCCATAAATAACTAGCATGATGCGGAAAGAAAAATTACTAGTTATACCTTCTAGAAAGACCTCTTGATCTTCTACCGTATTCCTCTTCTAACCTCGGACGTTGTGTGGGCAATGATCTTCCGAGATGAGAAACCACCAAGCACCTTCTTCTCCTCCTAGCTAGGTTCGGCCAACACAAAGAAGCTTCACCAAGGACGAAGAACAAAACACCAACCAAGCTCCAAGGGATACAAGTTTTCTCTCCTTCTTCTTCTTCTTCTCCGAGTAGTATCCGGCCACCACAAGAGCTCCAAGCCAATAGAGAAGGTTCGGCCACCACCAAGAGGAAGAGAGGAAGAGAGGTTGGCCGGCCACAACACCAAGGAAAAGAGGGAGAGAAATAATAGAGGTTGTACCCCATGAAGGCACCTCTACCCTTTTTTTTATAATCTTTGATCTTGGCAAATAAGGAAAATTTAATAAAAACTTCCTTAATTCTTTTGCCATTGAAAAGGAAAATTTATTTAATTAAAAACAATTTTCTTTTCAATTTTGCAATGACCGGCCACACCATAAAATCTCCAAGCAAATAAAATTTTAAACACCAATTAAAACTTCCTTATTTGCTTCCGAAAATTTATAAAAATTTATCAATAATTTTTATCCCTTCATGATTGGTTTATAAAAAGGAAATTTAATAAATTAAAATCTTTCTTTTAAACATGTGGATAAAAAGAAAGTTATCTCTATAAATTAAAATCTCTTTTAATCTACAAATAAGGAAAGATATCAAATCTTTTCTTAATATTTTGTAGAAACTTATAAAAGAGAATATTTAATTTTAAACTCTCTTTTAAATCATGAACATGATTAAAAAGGAAAGTTTTCTTAAAATTTAAAATCCTCCTTTAATCAACAAACAAGAAAAGATTTCAAATTTTAAACTCTCTTTTAAACATGTAGATGATTTACAAATAAGGAAAGTTTTAACAAAAAATTAAAACCATCCTTTTAAACTACAAATAAGGAAAGAGATTAATCTCTTCTCTTAATCTTTTGTAGAAAGTTATAAAAGGAAATTTTTAATTTTTAAACTCTCTTTTAAAATCATGATATCCACATAAGAAATAATTTTAATAAAAATCCTTTTTAATATTCTAGTGGTCGGCCACCTAAGCTTGGGACCCAAGCTTTGGGCTCAACCTTTAGGCTTGGCCGGCCCTAGCTTGGGTTCAAGCTGACTTGGCCGGCCCCTATTGGATGGGTAAGAAGGTGGGTATGCGGTGGGTATAAATCTCATATACTAGAGGCTACGATAGGGACCGAGAGGAGGAATTGGTTTGGTCTCTCGATAAAATTAAGCATCCGTGTTCGCTCCGAACACAACTTAATTTTATCAATAATAATTCATTCCACTAAAGAACTATTATTGAACTACCGCACTAATCCCAAATTACATTTTGGGCTCCTTCTTATTATGAGTGTGTTAGTCTCCCTGTGTTTAAGATAACAAATGTCCACTAATTAAGTAAGTTACTGACAACTCAATTAATATCTAGCTCCAAGAGTAGTACCACTCAACTTCATCGTCATGTCGGACTAAGTCCACCTGCAGGGTTTAACATGACAATCCTTATGAGCTCCTCTCGGGGACATTCTCAACCTAGATCACTAGGACACAGTTTCCTTCTATAATCAACAACACACACTATAAGTGATATCATTTCCCAACTTATCGGGCTTATTGATTTATCGAATTAAATCTCACCCATTGATAAATTAAAGAAATAAATATCAAATATATGTGCTTGTTATTATATTAGGATTAAGAGAACACACTTCCATAATAACTGAGGTCTTTGTTCCTTTATAAAGTCAGTATAAAAGGAACGACCTCAAATGGTCCTACTCAATACACTCTAAGTGTACTAGTGTAATTATATAGTTAAGATAAACTAATATCTAATTACACTACGACCTTCCAATGGTTTGTTCCTTTCCATCTTGGTCGTGAGCTACTATTTATAATTTATAAGGAACCAATAACATGATCTTCTGTGTGTGACACCACACACCATGTTATCTACAATATAAATTAATTGAGCAACTACATTTATCATAAATGTAGACATTTGACCAATGTGATTCTTATTTCTAGATAAATGTTTATACCAAAAGCTAGGCTTTTAGTATACACTCTAACAGTAAGAAATTAATCTAATGCATGAATGAAACCTAACTAGGTGTCAACAATTAAACCATAACGCATTGTCACTCTACGTTGTGATTAAATCATTAACACACTCAATCTAAAAATGAAATACAAAACACAAGATAAATCTGATCTAAAGCATAATTAAACCCCTAACTTAGAAATTAAACACTTAACAATTAACTAAGCATCAAACAAGAATTAAACTAAATTGTATCAATGAAATTACAACTACCAAACATGAATTAAACTTCAACAAAACAAAGAAATGCTAAATTGCAATGATAAGAACTTAACAAACATAAAAGGAATATGTTCTAAGCTATAAAAAATAGTAACAAAGCTAAATAAACCCTAACCGAACCAACTGACAACCAATCTGTACAAACTACACATTCTTGTCGTCACACAAGAATGTCAAAGTCGAGAACACCCAACTCTGGACCTCAATGAAGAACTTCAACTGCGTCTCAGTTCAAAGTATGCTCAAGAACATCGGCGGACCACCTCCGGTGAGCTAGAACAACCCTAAACCCACTCAAGTGCCGAAAATTTAGATTTATGCTACTTGGAATCTCTAGATCTGGAATGAAGTTGCGGATTGCGGATTGCTGTCGGATGGAGTTCAGGAACACCGGAAGACCACCTCTAAATGTCACTGATGAGAATCAGAGTCGCCGATTGGAGGAACACCTCCAAATCTGGCGAAAACAGAGGCTTGCCGAGAGAAGACTTCCGCCGGAGGGAACACCCGCCGATGGATCCAGACGATCGAGATGACGATGCCGTGAAGCTCTACAATGAGGTTGAAGCTTGATAGGATGATCGGAGAAAGAATCGAGGCCGGAATGTCCTGGAGAATGAACGAGCGATGAAGCTGTGCGGAGGAGGAGATCGACGAAGCCACGAAGGTACTGTAGCTTCTCTTTTGAATATGATCCAGATCTGAATGGATGGCTGAAATCGATTTGGAGCTTGATCAACGATGGAAAGCCACCTAAAATCCGATCCGGAGGTACTGATCTCGATCTAGGGTCTGGATCTACTTTCCCTTAGGTCGGATCGACCAGATCTTCACTGGATGGTTTAGATCTGTCTAATCTTTGATGAACGGCTCATAATGCTCTGAAACTTGATCCTCTCATTTCAACTCTGATTCGAGCACAAATTCGGCCCAAATAGATCCAAATCCAAGATCCTTTGATGCCTACAAAAAAGAATCAAATATTAGCATCAAATAATACAAAAATATAATAATTTATAATTATGTCCAAAATCTATACAATGCATAAAATTTGATGTAACCATGATTTAAACCTATGAAATTAACATCAAACCATGCATATATGAATCAAAATATTACAGTAAAATCATGGTTATCAGGGTACGGGAGTCAACGTCGTCCGGGCTACTCCATTCATTAGTGGGCAAATGAATGATGACCGTTATTTGCCTCTGGCCGCTCGGATTGGAAGGCTCAGAAGTCGCTCTCCTAGTAGACTTGGACATCGGGGATGGTCAGATGATGGATACTTGTGTAGCCGGTGAGGATTGTGGTAGCATGAAGGTGATCGGAGGTGCATAGATAGTCCCCGATGGCAGCCCGGATAGCGAAGGCATCCAATCGGACGATAGAGGAGTATGGAGTGCTGCGGCTCCCTGCTCAGGAAGAATGGGCATCGATGTCTCACCCCGTTCAGATGATGGGAGAGAAGCGGTACTGGCGCGGGTTTGTAGGGTGGAAGTGGTGGAGCAGTAGGAAGCTTCCTTACGGCGCCTCTTGCGTCTTATCAGAGGCTCGCTAGAGGTGGCCGACTCTTAAGCCACTGCGATCAGTAGCATTGAAGGTTGTTTGGGAGGAAGGTCACCTGTAGCAGCCGTAGATCCACTAGCTGCTGCCTAACTCCCTCCACCCTCGCTGGCCGGCGAGTGTGTCTCTTCCGCCCCGCCGAGCGAGTCGTTAGAGTGGATGACCGGCTATAAGTCACAACTCTCCAACTCGGCCATTCTCGCGGCATTGATGTCTGCATCCGCAAGCCTGCTTTTGCCAGCCAAACGTGCCCTCAGCATGATGTGGGCTGCAAAAAAATAAGAAAAATCAGTTAGATTCAAAAATGAGGAGAAGAAAGAGCATACCTAGGCTGGACGACAACCGTGTTTGGATCGGGTTCAGGCTGAACACATACAGGACGCCCTCCAACAGCAGTCAGTGGATGTGATACTTCTGACCGACTAAATTGGATGCCTCTTAGAGATAGTTTGATCGGCTTCGGTACATCTTGAGTGACGGAAGCTACATCACTTCCATCTATCAGTCGGTCGGGAAGTCGAGCCGCTCGGGAAAATGAACAAAGAAATAGTATTCCCTCCAATGTTTCTTGGAGGTCGACATTTTGTCAAAGAACACTGAGCCCACATGGGCTCGGAATAAAAAGGTGTCGAGCTCAGATAACTTCGGATAATAGAAGTAATGGAAAACCCGAGGCGTCAAAGGGATGTCGTGCATACGGAAGAAAACTACTACACCGCACAACAACCTAAAGGAGTTTGGCATTAATTGATGTAGGGAGATATGAAAATATTTACAGACGGTAGAAAAGAAAGGATGAATGGGAAAATAAAGGCCTGCACAAAACTAGTCCTTAAAGAAGGTCAAAAAGTCGGCTGGCGGTTCGTGCGACCAGTCATAGGTACAGGGAATGACAATATAGTAATTAGATGGAAAATGGTATCTGGATTTAAGCTGGTCTATCTCCTCCTCGTTAAACCTAAACTCGGTGGAAATGTACCAAAGCCCGGGGATGGGCACAGGAGGTTGCGGGAAGTCGGCCATTGAAAATAAAGAATTCAAGAAGAAGCAACGAAGGGATTCAATGAAGGAAAATAAGAAGAAGCTTACTGAAGATGGTCGCTAGAGAAGAAGAGGAGAAGAAACGTCGCAGATACTGCCTGAAGATGAAAACACAAGGAATGAAGACGACAGCGACGCGAAGTAATGTTTATAAACATCGTAGCTGATTGCCCTGAGCCATCCGATCAAGGGTTGTGAAAAACCAGGAGAAGATTTGGCCGTGGAATTTGAAAAGGCGACTATCACATCACCAGCGGATACCTGCCTATCACGTCGAACATGCGGCAACAGAAGGTGGGACACGTGGCAGCAAGTTATAGCAGAGCATTAATGAGGTTTAATCAAAAGGCAAGGGCAGCGTGCTCGGCCATAATGAGCAGAGATTTACATGGTCTTCTAGAAATTGAGAGGACATTAGCTCTTATCGTTGGGCGCTCAGACAAGAAAGTCTAGAGAAATGGAAAAATTCGCTAAGTGTTGGCATCAACCATCCTGATTGACACAGATATTCGACTATGATACAGCCGAGCGACCGATCCAACACCAAGCTTATGATGTATGATCCGAGCGGCAGCTACACGCCCAAGCCAACATATAAAGCAGTGTGGCGAAATAATGTGATCCGATCAGAAGTTCGGGACAAAAAAGGAATGGTCGGTCGGTGAGTTAAATCGCCAAATTAGCGACCAAACTTCACCGCTCATTACCTCTGAATGGCGATTAGCATATATCAGCTGACCATCATCTAGAGCACAGAGAGTGTCCAATCACGGAGGTTACCCAAGGTACTACTTGTCTAGTCAGTTGGACTTGTAGTCTCCTTAGACTAGACTTGAGGGGAAGACTTGTGATGCGGTAATAAAAGGGGCCCACTAAGTGTGGGTCAAAGGAGGACGTGAAAGTCAAAGTTAAGGAGGTCAATGCTAGAGGGCCAACGGGCCCATCAAAAGGTATCCGAGCAAAGCTCTACATCATGGGGCGATCAGGCATGTTTTGCCTGACCGACAAAGGGATAGGCCAAGCGAATCGCCCTGTTAGGGTTGCAAGGTTGCAAACATAGTCCCATATTGAAAACACATGGGAAAGATCATGGATTTATAAGAAAAAAGATATCTTCATTGGCATGAGGCCTTTTGGGGAGAGCCTAAGAGTAAAGTCATGAGGGTCTAGGCCCAAAGTCGACAATATCATACTATTGTGGAGATATCTAAATTCTTTTCGATCCTACAATTGGTATCAGAGCTCGGACTGTCAGAAGGTTTAACCGCCGACTGTGCACAAGAGTTGTGGTCTGATTGAGCCATGTGGGTACAATATTGACCTTGAACAAAGAAAGTGGGGGCTTCTATATTCGGATCAAGAAGACCAGACACCAGACAGGAAGTCCTAATAGGTCAGGTGGACCGAGGGGTAGGAAGACCTGGTGGGTCGAGGATCGGACGTGGGAAGCCTATGATCCTTTGTTTGAGGGGAGGATTGTTGGGGTTGCAAGGTTGCAAACATAGTCCCATATTGAAAACACATGGGAAAGATCATGAGTTTATAAGAGAAAAGATATTTCCATTGACATGAGGCCTTTTGGGGAAAGCCCAAGAGCAAAGTCATGAGGGTCTAAGCCTATGGTTCTTTGTTTGAGGGGAGGATTGTTGGGGTTGCAAGGTTACAAACATAGTCCCATATTGAAAACACATGGGAAAGATCATGAGTTTATAAGAGAAAAGATATCTCCATTGACATGAGCCTTTTGGGGAGAGCCCAAGAGCAAAGCCATGAGGGTCTATGCCCAAAGTGGACAATATCATGCTATTGTGGAGATATCTAAATTCTTTTCGATCCTACACGCCCGTGGGCCAAGACCATCATAAGTTCGTTACAGAGCATAGGAGCGTTGAGATGACCGGAGCGTCATACCGGTCGAGTGAGAACATATTATCAAGACTCGTTGTCGTACGGAAGAGTAGCTGAGTCTGACCGAGCGGAGAAATACTTGGCCAAGCGAAGGAGTACTGAGCTGAGCAGCTATCTCGCTCGGCCAATCAGCGAGATCGCTGACCTATCTTGGAATATCCTTTTGGGAGATAGTGTCGCCGACATGTGACATGGTCAACAAGTGGATTGTACGACGATAAATAGGAGGGCGTTGTTGGGACCTTGACGCAGCTAGAGGGGGGGTGAATATCGTCTCACCCAAATTATCACTTCTTACACTTGTTAGTATGCAGCGGAAAATAAAATATAAACCAACAAGAAGAAAGTTAAACCCTATAGACAATAGGAAAATACAAAACAAATTGTAACACAAGGCGTTTACGTGGTTCGGAGATTAGGGCTCCTACTCCACGGCTGTCCGTAAGGTGGACTATCCCGATTCGTCGGTGGATGACTCTTCGAAAACCTCCGGCTAGCTCAAACTTCCTTCTCGGTGGAGAAACCTCACCACAACCTTGATCCAAATACTCTTAGATCGCAGGAAGAGCTTGGAGGCTTTGGAAGACTACTAATAGGGGTTAACCACATCTATTTCGTCAACCATGCCCAAGCACCCCGAGCTCTATTAAATAGAGCTCGAGAGGAAAACACTAAGTTGTTTTTCTACTACCAGTCAACTGGTGTATCACCAGTCGACTGGTCCTTCAAGTGAATCCGACCATTACCCAACGGTCGACTACCAGTCGACTGATACAGTATATTAATCGACTGCTACAGTATATCAGCCGACTACTACAGTGTCGTAACACTATCGCTACAATACTGCTACAGTGTCGCTTCAGTACTGTTACAGTAAATCCTAAAAAACAAAGGATTTTGCCCTGAGTACAATCACTCAGCACTCCTCCTCACCCGACCAATTTAGACCTAGCCTTCTAGCCTCCTCCATCAGCCTCGCGCCCCTCGGATGTCTCCCCATCCTTCACGTCTTACCTTCTGGAGCTTCCTTCGGTCTTGTCCTTGTTGTTGGGCCTTCCTTTGCCAAGAGGCTCTTCACCTCCGGGACTTCATCCATTGTCAAGTCACACTTGGACTTACGTTGTCAAGACTACATATTTGGACTTACACCGCCAAGACTCATCCTTGGACTTTTCTCTTTTGCCAATATCACACTTAGATTTTCTTTGTTGTACCTGTATCCTGCACACTCACAATGCATATCAAATACAACAATAAATCTAACTTAAACCTTTGCCCAAACATCAAAACCTAGGACACCTAATTTGCTCCAAGAATCTCCCTCTTTTTGATGTTTGATAACCCATTTAAGTTAGGGAAACATAAATGCAATAACAATGCAAATAAATATGTAAATCAGCTCATGCATAAATAATAAAACCTAAATTCCTAGGCTCTCTCTTAACCTAAGCTTCCCCTTGAGCTAGGATTTCCTACAAAGATAAACTTTTCCCCCTTTGCTAATAAATGAGCAATCGCTCCCCCTTCACCTAAGCTCCCCCTTGAGCTAGGATTTCTTGCAAAGGTGTGTAGGTTTCTCACTTAAATCTAAACTTCTCCCCCTTTACCATACATCAAAAAGAGATCCAACAATCTCCTAATTATTGGACTCTTTGACCTCTAATGACCATAAACATCATGCATTAATCCCTCATAAGATTACATACATGTTAATCATCCTTTTGGTCACTTTCTAATGCTAAAAAATACTTCCAACCTGGTATCAGCCGACTGCACTAGGTATCAGTCGACTGCCCCCTTAGATTTCAACTCACAGAGCCCTCTATGTTCGAATTATACTGTTACCAGTCGACTGGTATCGACACCAGTCGACTGCCCTCATTAAAATGAGCTTACAGAGACATTCTGTGCTCAAAAATACTATTACCAGTCGACTGGTATCTGCACTAGTCGACTGATATCATATTTCTATAAAAATCAACCTTTTCTGACCAATTTCAGAAATGCACCAGAATTCTACGAACCTCCAAAAATTCTAAAATTTTGTGGAGAAGTCTATTTTAACCTTGTCTACTTGGGAAAAATATATTTATCACAGATCTCAAGAATAACATAAAATTCAAAACTATCTAAATGGTTCAATTGAACTCTTGACCTAAAGTCCTACTTTTGGATTCTTCTTGATGTATCTGCCCATACTAAACCACAATACTTCCCTAGCATGGGGGTATATGGTATCTATACATCAAAAACTAATTTTCATGTAATATGACCCCAATGTCATATTTTCATGCATGAAACTTAACCCAATTGTGCCAACCAACTACAGTAGAGACTCAAATCCATCTCTAATCCCTTTGGCACATATTGGTTCACTTGAGATCATTTATCATATGTCCCAAATACTCTTTGAGCTCCCCCTTGAGCTCTTAATCTTATCCACCTCCCTAGGTGACTCATCTACTGTGGTTAGGTCACTTCGGTGCACCTCGAGTGACACTTGGCCTACAAAATTCACCTTTTTAACCTTAGACACCTTGTCTTTGGTTAGTTTCTTCTTGTCCTTCACCTTGGACACCTCATCCTTGCCATAATTTTATATCATCCTAGCATATTCCTTCTTATTGACCTTGGATGACTCCCCCATGTCCTTGGTCACACCTCCCTTACCAATGTCATGTGCTACCTTAGCATTTAACCTCCTTTTGGTCTTGGAGGGACCTAATTTGACATTTTTGGGTCTTTGACCACCCAAATACATGTCAAGTCCTTTAGATCCAATAATGAACCTTTCTAGAAATTTTTCCATAAGCTTTGACTTCAAGACTTGATTTTCCAACTCTAAGGTTCTAACCCTAGACTCAACATGTCCACCTTGGACATCCCTAGACCTACCCACCTTCCTAGGCATATGTCTCCCTTTCTTGGGATTAATGCTTAGGTTTTCACCTACTTTCTTTCCCTTTGGCAAAGTAGTTTGGGTCTTATTAGATCTACTCTTACTAGATTTAGCATGAATAGGTCTCCTAGGGTTATCTCGTATATTAACCCTATTCCTATCATTATATTTAAATCCATGATTATGCTTGGGTAAATAATGAAAATTATTTCTAGCATGCATGGAAGAATTTAAATTTAAACTTGAATTCAAATTAGGGTTTACCTCCCTTATTTTTGAAACTCTCTTCTTCTCCCACTTCTTCAAGTGCGCCAATTTCTTGAGCTCTCCTCTCCTTGGGCACTTTGTGTGGTAGTATCCCCACTCACCACACGTGAATAGCGTCTCACCCAAATTGTCACTTCCTACACTTGTTAGTACATAGCGGAAAACAAAATACAAACTAACAAGAAGAAAGCTAAACCTTATAGACAATAAGAAAATACAAAACAAACTGTAACACAAGGCGTTTACGTGGTTCGAAGATTAGGGCTCCTACTCCATGGCTGTCCGTAAGGTGGACTATCCCGATCCGTCGGTGGATGACTCCCCGGAAACCTCCGGTTAGCTCAAACCTCCTTCTCGGTGGAGAAACCTCACCACAACCTTGATCCAAATACTCTTAGATCGCAAGAAGAGCTTGGAGGTTTTGGAAGATTACTAATAGGGGTTAACCACCTCTATTTCGTCAACCATGCCCAAGTACCCCGAGCTCTATTAAATAAAGCTCGAGAGGAAAACACTAAGTTATTTTCTCATTACCAGTCGACTGGTGTATGCATCAGTCAACTAGTCCTTCAAGTGAAGCCGACTGTTACCCAACGGTCGGCTACCAGTCGACTGATACAGTATACCAGTCGACTGTTACAGTAACCAGTCGACTGCTACAATACTACTACAGTGTCGTAACAGTATAGCTACAATGCTGCTACAATGTCGCTTCAGTACTGCTACAGTAAATCTTAAAAAACATAAGATTTTGCCCTGAGTACAATCACTCAGCACTCGTCGTCGCCCGACCAACCTAGACCTAGCTTTCTAGCCTCCTCCATCAGCCTCGCGTCCCTCGGATGTCTTCCCATCCTTCACGTCTTGCCTTCTGGAGCTTCCTTCGACCTTGTCCTTGTTGTCGGGTCTTCCTTTGCCAAGAGGCTTCCCACCTCCGGGACTTCATTCATTGCCAAGTCACACTTGGACTTACGTTGCCAAGACTACATACTTGGACTTACACCGCCAAAACTCATCCTTGGACTTTTCTCCTTTGCCAAGATCACACTTAGATTTTCCTCGTTGTACCTATATCCTGCACACTCACAATGTATATCAAATACAACAATAAATATAACTTAAACCTTTGCCCAAACATCAAAACCTAGGGCATCTAGATTGCTCCAATAGACGTGCCCACCACCAATTGGTGAACGTGTCCAAGACCAATTGGAGAACGTGTTCGTGACCAATAGGAGAACGTGCTCATATCTCGAAAAGTGTGCACGTCGCCCACCCAGGCATTTTATAAAAGGGGATCCATACACTGACGGAGGTACGCATTATTCACTATTTACGCTTGTGCCACTGTTGTTCCGTCTTCTTCTTCGTGTCGGTGACTGACTTGAGCGTCGGAGAGCCAACGCCAGGGACCCCTTCCCTGGCTCGACACTAACATTTGTTGTGTTTGTAAATCAAAGCGTGGTCTACATCTAGTCAACGCAGCAGTCACATCCCCAACTTTCTGTCTCCATGATCTTCGGACATGATCACATGTCAAATATAACAATAAACTTAACTTAAACCTTTGCCCAAATATCAAAACCTAGGGCACCTACATTGCTCCAACAATCTTCCCCTTTTTGATATTTGGCAGCCCGTTTAACTTAGGGAAACATAAATACAATAACAATGGAAATAAACATGCATATCTACTCATGCATAAGTTATGAAACCTAACCCCAGGCTTCCCCTTCACCTGAGCTACCCCTTGAGTTAGGATTTCCCATAAAGTTAAACTTCTCCCGCTTTGCCAACAAGTGAGCAATTGCTCCCCCTTCACCTAAGCTCTCCCTTGAGCTAGGTTTTCTTACTAGGGTGTGTAAGTTTCTCACTTAAACCCAACACTTCTCTCCTTTTGCCATTGATACTGTCTGAAAGCTTGCGAGATGGAGCACTGGATGGCGGTGGATGATGACGGCTTCTGATACTGATGAATAGGAGAGGATCCGAGAAAATCACAGCGGACCTTCTGGATGATACCTTGCAGAATGGAACTCTAATGAGATGACTCCAGGGATCAGCAGAACTTCGACGATCGGTGGATGATGTGATTTGGTCTCCCTACACACAATGAGACTAATTGACAAAGCATTAGTAACCTAAGACCGGGGTGAGAATCTCTAGCTAGGCCTTCTGATGCTCAAGTTAGTCTTCGGCAAGAGGAAGAAGAAGAAAAAGAAGAAGCTGTCTGAAAATTAGGGTTTGATTTGGATGCAATGCGTATGTTTGCGTACCTTGCCAGTGGAGAGGATTCCTCTTTTTATTCCACCTCATCTAACCTCCACAGTCATGAGGTGAACCCCGATTTGTTAAAGTTTGTTAAGAGATGACGTAAGCTAGAACTGCAATAATAATAGTTTAAGGAATCTTTTTCTTACCCCAGATGTACCTTGTTTGTTGTTTAGCATACCTACGGAGAATTCTAGAAGATATTTACCACCAAATTGATTAAGCTGTCATATGATTGTATATTATTATGGTTCACTTGTTATTATTCACTTGTTACATATGCCTAGTCAGTCACATAAACTTACTTGGCACATATGTGGAATATATTCTGTCCATACTAGTTTTAGTTCTATACTCGATCGACTACTTATACCCGACCAAGACTTCATTATAAATATGCCAAAAACAATGTAAGGTTGAAGACCTTTACGCTCAATTTACTTCTCATACTCTACCTGTCTATTAAAGCTGGGCGATCATAGCCTACTGACCAAGATTGATCGGTCAGACGTATGAAGATGTCTTTGCCCTTTAACTCTTCCTTTATTCGATCGTATGCTGTTAAACGTCTCTACGCTCGACCTGTCTATTCGGTTGACCCTACCGTATCGACCGAGACTAATTAGTCGGGTGTATATAGGCCTTCAAGATAGCTTAATGTTAAGTGTTTCTACTTTCGATCGGTCTCTTATACTCGACCGGTCTTTGTTTACCAAACTCTTATGCTTGGCCGATCTTTTGAGCACGTCCGACCCTACATCATTGACTAAAATAATCCAGTTGAGTCTGTAGAGGCAACTTTATCCGATGATCCTTCCTTCAACCAGCTGTAGGTCAAGGGTTACATGAGACCAAATGTATTTATGTTCTTCCAATCTATAGAACTCGGTCAGCCTTTACCCGCCAGGCTTATAGGCTTGATCGGTATATTTCGTTCGTTCAATCTTTGTCTATTGTGTACAAGGTCAAGAACTTTTACATTCGGTCGCCTCTCTATGTTGGGTTGGTCATATAAACCCGGTCGAGTACCTCTGCTCGACCGGTCTTTACTTACCAAACTCATGTACTTGAACGACCCTACTATGTCTCAGACCACCCAAAGTTATACTTTCGTTACATCAGATTGATCCTTTATATCTGACCGACCGGGCCTACTTGGTCGGTCTTTTCAGCCGGTCCTACACGCTCGATCGGTACTACCTGCTCGGTTAGTTTTACATGCTCGGTCGGTCTATCATGATAGGTTGGTATGTCACACCCGACCTACCCCTTTTTCGAGCGACCTCTCCTCTCGTCCTTTCCAGCCTTCCTCATCCTCGTTCCTCCTTCTCCCCTTCTCCTCTCCAAAAAGGGATCCTCTTATCACAACCCATATCAGTCATATATCAAAAAGAGCTCCAATAATACCCAATTATTGGACTCTTTAACCTCTAATGATCATAAACATCATGTATTAATCTCCCATAAGATTACATACACGTTCATCATCCTTTTGGTCATTTCTTATTGCTAAAACACATTTTTAGACTGTATCAGTCAACTGCTCACTTTAAAACGAGCTCACAGAGATATTCTGTGCTCGTGAACAGTGTTATCAATCGATTGGTAATTGTATCAGTCAGCTGGTACACTATTTTAGCCAAAAATAATATTTTTGGCTCAACTTCATAAATGCACCAAAAATTCCACAGACCTCTAAAAAATTCTAAATTTTATGAAGAGGTATATTTTACCAATGTCCACTTGAAAAAATATATTGATTACGGATCCCAAGATTGACACAAAATTTAAAACTATCTAAATGGTTTAATTGAATCTTAACCTAAAGTCTTAGTTTTGACTTCCTCTTAATGTATCTGCCACACTAAACCACAATGCATCCCTTGCATTAGTTTATATGACATCTATACATCTAAAACCAATTTTCATGTAATATGAATATCATTTCAGATTTCATGCATGAATCACAACTCAATTGTGCCAATTTCTTATATTTGAGACTCAAATCCATTTCTATATCACTTTGGCACATTTGATGACCCATCTTGAGTCCCAAGCATGGTCCGCTTGAGATCCATTTATCATATGTCCTAAAGACTCTTTGAGCTCCCCCTAGAGCTTTTATCCTTAGCCATCTCCCTAGGTGACTCATTCACTATGACTAGGCTACTTCGTGCATCTCGGGTGACACTTGGCCTACAAACTAGACTTTCTTAACCTTAGACACTTTGTCTTTGGTTAATTTATTCTTGTCCTTAACCTTGGACACCTCATCCTTATCATAATTATATGCAACCCTAGCATATTTCTTCTCATTGGTTTTGGATGACACTCTCTTGTCCTTGGTCACTCCTCTCTTATTAATGTCATGCATGAGCTACCCTAGCACTTGATCTCCTTTTGGTCTTGGAGGGACCCAATTTGATATTTTTGGGTCTTTGACCATCCAAACACATATCAAGTTCTCTAATCCAATAATGAACCTATCTAGGACTTTCTCTATTTCCTTAAGTCTTTCTTTCAAGGTTTGATTTTCCAATTCTAGGGTTCTAACCCTAGAATCAACATGTCCACCTTTGCATTCCTAGACCTACCCTTCCTAGGCATATGTCTCCCCTTTTTGGCATTGATGTCTGGGTTTTCAACCACCTTCCTCTCCTTAGGCAAGGTAGGTTGTTTCTTTTTAGGTCTAACCTTAGTGTTTGATTTCCTAGGGTTATCTACCGTGTTAAATCTATTCCTATCATTATACCTAAATCCATAATTATGCATGGATACATAATTTCCATTATTCCTAATAAGCACGAAGGAATTTGAAATTGGATTAAACTTCAAATTAGGGATTACCTTCCTTTTTACCTTTGGAGCTCTCCTTTGACTTGAGCTCCCCTTCTTCTCCCATTTCTTTAAGTGTGCCAATTTCTTGAGCTCTCCTCTCCTTGGCCACTTCGTGTGATAGTGGCCTAACTCACTACATGTAAAGCATTGAATGTGCCTCTTCTCCTTAGCACCATCCCTACAATCTATGTTAGTCTTCAAAAGAACTTTACCGGATTTAGAGTTTTTCTCATTTATCTTCTTGAGTGAAAGACACCTACTCTTGTGGTGTCCCATCTCACGACACTCAGAGCATTTGATGTGGGCTTTAGTGCTCTTCTTGGTGGGCATGGTTGAAGGTTGAGCTTCTAAGACCTCCTCTTCCTTGGATTGCTCTTCTTTTTTTTCCTTCGAAGATGTGGATGATTCGACATCCTCCTCCCTTGAAGATATGGATGACACTTCCTCATCTTCCTTCTCCTCCTCAGATGTTGAACATATGTCAACATCCGATTGGTCCTTCTCCTCTTGAACCAATGAGCCCTTCTCCTTGGGCTCCTCCACTCCTTGGAGTTTTGTAGGATCTTCATGGAATACAATGATATTTTTCCAAAGATCACTTGTGTTCTCATAATTACCTACACTCAACAAAATGTTAGGAGATAATAAATTTAATAGAATTTTCGTTACCTCTTTATCCGCCTTTGATTGCTTCCTTTTCTCCTTAGTCCAATATTGAGGTCGGAGGCGTTTTCCTTTCTTGTCCGTTGAAGCTTTGAAAGGATCTTATAATGCGGTCTAATGGTCCCAATCCATTTGGAACCAAGTCTTCGAACGCTTCCTCCAATACTCGAAGTCTTCTCGATCATATAGAGGTGAGATTTGAATATCCCATCCTAGCGGACCTTCACACTCCATCTTCCTCTAGCTCTTTGCTCCCTTGGTGATTAGTCTATAGAAGAACGACCCGCTCTGATACCAATTGTTGGGACCTTGATGCCTGACTAGAGGGGGTGAATAGCCTATCACCCAAATCGTCGCTTCCTACACTCGTTAGTACGCAGGGGAAATA
Organism: Zingiber officinale; assembly: GCF_018446385.1. NCBI lineage: Eukaryota > Viridiplantae > Streptophyta > Magnoliopsida > Zingiberales > Zingiberaceae > Zingiber > Zingiber officinale. The sequence goes on along the minus strand of NC_055997.1, from coordinate 132,356,633 downwards.
CAAAATAAAATACTAACAAGGAAGCTAAATCCTAAGCAATACAAAGATAAGAAACACAACCCCAATGACATGTTTATGTAACGTAGTTCGGATATTAGGGTTCCTACTCCACGGCTGCCCGTAAGATGGACGATTTTGATCCATCGGTGGATGACTCCTTAGAAAACTATGGCAAGCTCAAGTAGCTCCTTGTGGGTGGAGAAATTGTTGGAACCCCAAGGTTGTTTTGGTGTGATCAACAAGTTAAGTTAGGTCCTGCGTTGTTTCTAACCTTGTGTCTAAGTGTGCAGGAGCTTAAGAGCACAGGTACTCGAGCGGAAGACGCAGCTAGCGAGAAGGACGGCACGCTGTGCGTCCGAGGGACGAGGTGCTGCGGAAGAGTACACCGGCGGACGAGAAGGAAGTGCGCGCGGTGGTTCCGAGGTACGAAAGCCGGAGCGGAAGATTGCTCGGGGAGCAAGAGACGCAGCTAGCGAAGGTCGGCACGGGTGCGACCGAGGGGCAGTTCTGGATGAGTCTGTTGGTGGGCGAGAAGGGACACGCGGCAAGAGAAGCCGGGAGGAAGCACGCTCGAGAAGACCGAAAGATGGGTTCGGATGAGCCTATTCCGGATGTCGAGATCACCCAAGCAAGTGGGCCGAGCGAAAGACCGGACGGGCGGTGAGCAGGAGAAGACGGACCAAAAGTCAGGGGTTGACTTTTGGCTCCGGCGCCCGGAGATCGGATCGAGCTGACTCGATCCAACCGTTGGGGATTTTATCTCCCCAGGCCCGGAACCCTTCCAGGCGCCTACCAAGGCTATAAATATAGCCTTGGTCGAGAGCCAACAATTACGATCATTCTATTTCCAAACACTTGTATGCTTTAGTTGTAGTTAAGCTTCTATTTTCTGTGCCTAAACGCTGTAAGAGGCTTCTCCGCCTGAAGGAGTTTTTGAGCTTAATCTTCCTTGGATTAACAACCACATCGGTTGTAACCAAGTAAACATCTGGTGCCTCGTCTTTTCTTTTATGCTTTTATTTATCTGCTTAATTCATTTTACAAGTGTTAGCTTAATCGTTCGAGGAAGGGTTGTTTGTTTTTAATTGACAGGTTATTTACCAACCCTTCTAGCCGGCCCAACGGTCATACAAGTGGTATCAGAGTCGAGTACGCCTCAGAAGGACTAACCGCCGTCTGAAGCAACAATGGCCGGAGCTAATGACTACCCACCAACATTCGAGGGGGAGCTTTCTTCATGGAAGCAACAAATGAAGGTATTTCTCAACTCTGATATTGGTATTTCTCTAATAATGAAAACAGGTTATGAAGCACCGAAAGACACGAACGGAGAGAAAATCGGCATACGCCTCTGGAACGAGAAGCAACGTGAAGAGTCCATGGCGAGCAGAGTTTCACATTCTAAGCGCAATACCAACTAAAGACTTCGACAGAGTCGGAGAGTACAAAAGCACGAAAGAACTTTGGGAAAAGTTCTTAATGCTCTACGAAGAACTGGTTGAAGTCGTCTCCTCAATAGACATCGAGCCGTCATCAGAAGAATCCGAGACGGAAGAAATTACCAAGACAGCCCCAACAGCAGAAGTACATCCCGAGATCGATGAAGGGGGAGAATCTTCGGAAGAAATTAATTTAACAGGGGGAGAACCTAAGTCAAGTATGGTCTTCATCTTCTGATCAATTAAATGATTCAATCGAAAAATTGCCTAAGGAGTCTTTCGAATCAGAAATTGAATCATCGAAAGAATTTTTCGAATTAGAAAATCAATTGTCAAACCTGTCTTGTAAATCAAAAATATTATTTAAAGAATTTTGCAAGTTAGAAATTTTATCGAAAAACTTTTGTAAATTGCAAAACATTTATTCGAAAGAAGTATGCAAACTAAAAGTGTTGTCGAAAACTTTCTTCGAATACTTTTTCGAATTACAAATTACTTTCTCGAAAGAGTTTTGCGATTTAGAAATTGAGTCATCGAAAAAGTGTTTCGGATTAAGAAATCTTTTATTAATAAATTCCTGCAAATTAGAATTTTTATCACAAAATATTCTTTCAAACGAATCTTGCACATTGCCGAAAGAATTTTTACAAATTAGATTGTCGGACAATTTTATCAAGTTTATGCCATTAAAATATTTTTGTGAAGTAGAAATTCAAAAAATTATAGAAATTAACATGATACAATTTTTTGCACGTTTAATATTTGTGGCTTTAAATTTGAAAAAGTGTGATTTAAGAAGTTCTAATAAATTGAAATGGAAATTTAAAACTTTTTGATACAAGTATTAAAATAAATAAATGCATAGAAAATTCTTTTAATGTTATCAATCTTCCTAAATTTTCTTGCATAAATTTTTTTTGCTTAGAAAGTTTTTTTTTTTGGTGAAAACTTAGAAATTTTTTAAGTTATTATTTGACTTAGAAATCTTTTTCCTTAACTTGGAAATATGCTTTCTCGGAAAATCATTGAAATAAATTTCTATAATCTTTCTAAGTGTCAAACCCTTAGATTTTGGTTGTTCCCCATTTTTATTGTGATCAAAGGGGGAGAAGGAAAGTATAAGTCTAGGGGAAGGTAGAAAATTGAAAAGTAAAATTTGGAATGTTTGAAATTTAATTTTTTCTATCATGTTGCATGTTATTGCAATAAACTATTTAATTTCATATCTATTGTTGACCCTAGCTTAACTTGGGTTGATCACACCAAAAAGGGGGAGATTGTTGGAACCCCAAGGTTGTTTTGGTGTGATCAACAAGTTAAGTTAGGTCCTGCGTTGTTTCTAACCTTGTGTCTAAGTGTGCAGGAGCTTAGGAGCACAGGTACTCGGCGGAAGGCAGCTTAGCGAGAAGGACTGACCTGTTGTCGTCAGGGACGAGGTCTGCGGAAGAGTACCGTGACGAGAAGGAAGTGCGGTGGTTCCGAGGGAAGCCGGGGCGGAAGATTGCTCGGGGAGCAAGAGGCGCTAGCGAAGGTCGGCGGGTGCGGCAGGGGCCAAGTTCGGATGAGTCTGGTGGGCGAGAAGGACACGCGCGGTGGAGAAGCCGGGAGGAAGCACGCTCGAGAAGACCGGAAGATGGGTTCGGGTGAGCCTATTCCGGATGTCGAGATCACCCAAGCAAGCGGGCCGAGGCAGACCGGACCAGAGGCGAGCAGGAGAAGAGCGGACGAAAGTCAGCAGGTTGACTTTTGGCTTAGTGCCGGGCTGTCCGGGCGCCGGAGGCTGTCCGGCGCCCGATTTTTTCAGGATCGAGGTTTGACTCGATCCAACCGTTGGGGGATTATCCCCCAGGCGCCGGAACCCTTCAGGCGCCCGACCAAGGCTATAAATATAGCCTTGGTCCAGAAGCTTTTCAACAATCACGATCATTCTATTTCCAAACACTTGTATGCTTTAGTTGTAGTTAAGCTTCTATTTTCTGTGCCTAAACGCTGTAAGAGGCTTCTCCGCCTGAAGGAGTTTTTGAGCTTAATCTTCCTTGGATTAACAACCACATCGGTTGTAACCAAGTAAACATCTGGTGCCTCGTCTTTTCTTTTATGCTTTTATTTATCTGCTTAATTCATTTTACAAGTGTTAGCTTAATCGTTCGAGGAAGGGTTGTTTGTTTTTAATTGACAGGTTATTTACCAACCCTTCTAGCCGGCCCAACGGTCCTACAGAAATCTCGTCACAACCTCGCACAAGCACGCTTGATCACACGAGAGCTTGGGAGATTCTAAAAGGTTAACCACTGCTATTTTCGTTAACCTTAGCCGAGTACCCTGAGCCCTCTTAAATAGAGTCCGGGAAGAAACATCTAGTTGTGTTTCCCGCCACCAATCAAGTGGTAAAATCACTAGTCAACTGGTTCTCTGTGGAATTCGATCGTTACATACTAACGGTTCGATCCTAGTCGACTGATGAAGGTATTAGTTGATTGCTATAGTAATTATTACAGTAACTGCTACAGTAATCGCTATAATAACTTCTACTGTACCAGTTTACTATTTTCATAGACATTAGATATAGAAATATTTTGTGCCCTGGCTCAGTCGACTGGTCTAGTCGCTAGTCGATTGGTCCAGTTGCCAGTCGACTGGTCTAGTTACTAGTCGACTGGTAAAACCCTAACCCTAGGGTTTTGACATTCACTCAACACTCTGTCCTTGCCCGACCAACCTAGATCTAGCCTTCTAGTCTCCTCCATCAGCCTCACGACCATCGAATCTCTCGCCATCCTTTGCGCCTTAGCTTGTCTTCTGGAACTTCTTTCGATCTTATCCTAATTGTCGGATTTTTCTTTGCCAAGAAGCTCCTCACCTCCGGGACTTCAACCATTATCAAGTCACACTTAGACTTATGTTACCAAGACTACATATTTGAACTTACACCGTCAAAACTACTCTTAGATTTTTCTCCTTTGTTAAAATCACACTTAGACTTTTCTTATTATATCGATATTCTGTACACTCATAATCCATATCAAATATAATAATAATCAAATTTAAATCTTTACCTAAATATTAAAATCTAACACACCTAAATTGTTCAAACAAAGATTTCCTGAGGAATTCTGTTCGGAAAATGTTGAAGCAAAACGGAGTATTGTGGTCATGTACTCCATGCATCCAGCGAAGTGCAGCATTCGTGAGAGGTTTTGACAATAGGTTTACAGGTTGCCTTTTTATCACCTGCTATTTTCTGCAATCAAAATTCACGCGTATAGTTCTTTTTCTGCCATCGCATTTATTCCTTCTATCATTATCTGAATTTTCCAGTTGTAGTTTACCAAAACTATCCCAACGAGTAATATAGTGAGCTTTACCATCACGAAGCAAAAAATGACTTGAATATCCTCGTATATTCAAGAATATTAATTAACTTATTATATTTTACGTAGACCTCTTCTTAATTATATTAAACATCTCAAAAATTAAAATAAATAATGAATAAAATATTTCAACTCCTTATAATTTCATAAATTGATAAAAAATGAAATAGATACAATTTGAGATTTCTAGGTCCATCAATAGATTTTAACCGAAATCTACTGATAGATCTAGAAAGCTCCGATTGTACTCATTTTATTCCTATGAATTTTTGGAATTGCAAAGAGTTCAAATATACTATCCATTGTTTATTTCGACTTCTCACATTGAGCTTCATATGGAATCATATCAGGATCAACGTAGGCCTAATATCATTCCTTATCAGACCCATATTGAGCTTGATGTGATTTCATATCAGGTCTATGCTGGGCTTGATATGATATATACATATCAGGTCTAATGTGAAGAATTTTGACGATTCTTTCTTATTACATTTTAACACGTTTAAGAAGTCAAAATAAATAATAGATAGTATATTTGAACTCCTTACAACCTCAGAAATCCACATGAACTGAAATGAGTGCAATCAGAGCTCTCTAGGTTAATTAGAGGGTTTCGGTCAAAATACACTTATGGATTTAGACATATCAAATTTTATCCATTTCAGTTCCTGTGAATTTCTGGAGTTACAAGGAGTTCAAATATACTATCCATTATTTATTTTGATTCCTTCAAATATATTAAAATGTTATAAAAGGTCAATTAAATTTTATAAATGTTATCTATACGTTATGCAAGCATGAAAGAAGGAAGAAAAAAAAGAGAGAAGAGGGCCAATGTTATCAAAATCGCGAGTGAACTCTAAACTCGTACAAAATCGTGAGTTTACTTATGAAAATCGAGTGAAATCATGATAAAATCGTGTATTAAAGTAAAATCGGAACAAAATCGTAAAATTAGATCAAAATCATAAAATTACATTTAAACTTGTAAAAACATGATTTTTGAGATAATTTTATCGATTTGGTATCATTAATAAAAGAGAACTATTTTGGACAAAATGATATCGTTTTGGGATAATTTTAAATTTATATTTGTCTATAAATGATTTATATTAATTTGTTATCTTGTGTTTTATTTATCTTTAGACTTAAGCTTTAGACTTTAATTTATGTTTTTGTTATTTTTTCATGATAAGTATTTGGTCGTTTAAAAGTTTAAAATTATGAGTAGTTTATGATTGTATGAATTAAAGTGTTCTATATGTAGATTTATATTATAATTTAGATTAAAATATTTAATGATCAATTAAAAAGAATATATCATGTATTTTTAAAATTGATTTAAAGTATGATATAAAATTTTATCAATTTTATGATTATTTTAATGATTTTACCTAAATTCTTAAGTTTGAAGAGGGCATAGGAGAGTGGAAAGAGAAAAAATTAATAGAGCAAAAATGGATAAAAAAAATTAGATTTGTTAGAATGGAAAGTAAACTTAAATGTGTACGCTTTTTTAATAAATACCAAAATAATATGTGCATTTGGTGAATTTAAAATTTTTGATGCATCATTAATAAATTGCCGAAACTAAATAGACACATAAAAACGATAGTGAATAATAAAAGTATAATAATTAAATTAGTTAAATGAAAAAATTACGATATTAATTTTAATAAAGGACTATTCGTCTACAACCTGGAGACGGGCTCAAAGCCCGTCGCTGACGGCTGCGATCGGAGGTCAACGTGTTCTTTCCCCCTCGCTTCCATGTGGCCCTGCGCGGTGGTGGGAAACTACTAAAACCCTAATCTTTCGAGGCTCTGGATATCTCTTTCGACAACGAAAAGGTCTTCACGATCACCGCATTTGGAGCGGGAGCTGACCTGGAACCCGAAGTTGCTTCGGGTGAAGGTAAATATCCGAGAGGGGGGCTTCTTGGTCGCCGCTCGCTTGCATACTTGAGACTGTCTTGCAAAATCTGGTCTTGGAGGTGGAAGCCAATCGCATTAGGATTCCTTTGAAGAACAGGTAGATTGCAACTAAAAACAAATCGCTGAGAGCGAGGGAAGAACAAGATTTTTTTTTTTTGTTGGAACTGTGGGTTAGGATTGGGAAGTGGGAGGTAGGTGGAAGCGGAAGAAGCGGGATTTTATATTGAGCTAAATCCTCGACGCTACCGCTCTGGGAAAGCGATTTTTCTCCAAAGTATTGTAAGCTTCTCGCGTAATTGTGCTCCGGTTGCGGAGGAAGACCAGATTTTTTTTTTATTTCCATTTTTTATGCTAATTACGCTTCTACCCTTAAATCTCAATTCTGAGCTTGAAGGTTGTGTTTCTTCCCCTTCGAGCTTTTTAATACAGAGTGGAACGGGAGAGAGACGAACGTGCTCAGTTGTTGTCGCCAGTACCAAACCACAACTTGACTCGCCTTCGCTTTGTATTTTTTTAATGGAGGAGAGAGAGAGATAGCAGAGAAGAAAACCAGAGAAGAGAGAGAGGCGAGCTGGCTGTCTCGCTCATTGCCATTGGGATAAGCGGGGTTTCCCCCTTTTAAGAAGGTCTTAACCACGCCTTCATCCTCTTTCCCGCAAATCAACACAAGAATTGATGCTGTTTGCTTGGAGCCAAACCAAGCTAAACTGCAATTTGGACGTTCCCCCGCCGCAGAGCGAGAAAGCAGATCCAAAGGTGGGAATTTTGCAAAAGGTTGGTGGTGCGACTTTGAGTCGGAAAAAGAAGAGGGCATTCATGGAGGACAGAAGGAAGATGATGTGGTGGTGGAGGCGGAGGGCAGCGGTGGTTGGCGGAGTGGCGATTGCGGTGGGCGTGTTCTTGGCGTCGCACTGCTACTTCCGGAGGGAGAACATGGTTAAGGCGGAGGAAGCGCTGGTGAGCATGTGCGAGGAGCGTGCGAGGATGATTCAGGACCAGTTTGCTGTAAGCGTCAACCATGTGCACGCCCTCGGCATCCTCATCTCCACTTTCTACTACCAGAAGCAGCCACCAGCCCTTGATCAGGTGGGACAAGTAGAGGTCTTGGTCATTATTCATTTCCACTTTTGTTCCTTCTTCTTCTTCTCTTAATTGATTGGGTATTTATGCTGTGTTTCTCCTGTTTGGTTGATCCTCTAGTTCTTTCCTTTTATCTCTCTGGGAAATGTGAGGATAAAGACACGTTTCTCCTAATTTTCTCTTGTTCATTTTTTTCCAGACATGTTTGGTAGCTACCTGCATTAATACTCTTTTTACTTAGGCTAAATACTAACCCCTTGTGTTTTCTATCTAAGTAGTATTTTGCTCCTCTGTATTTTAAAAATAACATTTAACAAAAGTAAGATATGAGAAGACTTATAAAAGACAATTGTGTCCTTGTTTTTTTTTTATCATTTTTTGATAATAATCTCAAGAGGGAAAAAGCATATTGAATTGATCATTATATCCTTTGGTAAAAAGCCTTACAAAATTCATACATGCACCAGCATAAATAATATAAAAGTAGTAATTCTGAAAGAGATAACCAGTCAAAATCTCATTCCACTACCCTCACCAAACCAAAAAAGATCTCAAATTCTAAATTGATGAGCCAAAATCAAATAAAGATAGAATAAAGTTCATCATTAAAAATCTCCTCCTCATCATAAAATGTGGCATATAATGAAGTAGAAGTGAAGTGTTGGTGTGGTAAAATTGCACCAATATGCACATCAAAAATATTACAAAATCTAGGAAGGAAGTTTATGGTCTATTGTGACTATAAGGTTTAATATACCACATAAATCCAAAACCACTAACATCTAATGGATGTTAACTACTATTTGCATGCAAAAAAATGATAGATGTGAGTTCTTCCGGTGGATGGATGAAATAAAAGAAGAAACACATGAAATTAAGTGTTAGAGTTATGTGCTGAATATGATTAGGATAATCTACTTTAACACATCTTGTAACTCTAACACTCACATATAATCAAGATCAACTTTTTCTATAAAGACTACCGAAACAACCCATTTCTTATGCACGTAATTTCTTGTTCTTCTTCTATTTCATTTATCCACTGGAAGAACCCACATTCACCATTTTTCTGCATGCAAATAATAGTTGATATCTATTAGATGTTAGTAGTTTTGAGTTTATGTGGTATATTAAGATGTTTGAGCACTAACCTTGTGACTTATGAACTTCCTTCCTAGATTTTGTAATTGTTGGTGTAATCGATCTCCAAGGTTTTGATGTTTGACAATATGTTTAATGGAGCTTGATTAAGGTTGATCTAATTAAGTGAGAAGTCTAGTCAGGTCAAGGTTGACTAAATGACTAACAAGAAGTGGTTGACTAGATGTAATGGAGCTTAGTTAAGTCCAAGCAGGTCAAGGTGACCTGATGCTTGGCAAGAGGAAAAACTCTAGGGGGAGGTAACCCTAGGTAAAGAGGAAAACCTTAGGGGTACGTTTGGTTCAAGTTATCATGTATAACCTTCCTTATGTGATTACCAGGTAATCATATAACCAAGGTTATGGGGAATAAAACATAATCTAATATTGTTTGGTTCAACTTAGGTAATGCAACAAAAACTTATTTGTTTGAAGGTTTTAATATATAACCTAATTTAATATTTTACTGTATTACCTCAGTTACAGAACCAATAATGTATATTATTATTATTATTATTTTCTTTTTAAAGTTTACATTGTTTTTAACTTTACGTTTTAAGTTTACGTTCTTTACGTTTTTTTAACTTTACTTTTTTTTAAAAAAAATTACGCTATTTTAACTTTACTATATTTTTAAAAATAAAAAATTATTTTTTCAATAAAATAGCACATATTTTTATTTTTTTATTTAGTTTTTATAATTTAAAATGGAATTTTTGTTATAAAAATTTTAGAGGTACTTTTGTCCCCAAGTATAAATATCGGAGGATATTTTTGATAAAAAAATTTCGTTAACCCCAGAATCAAGAAAAACTTCAGTTTTATGAGGTTTTCCGATTCCGGATTACATGCCTCTTTTGTTGACATGTCGGGCATGGATCATTACTCATTACTTATGAATCACCGATTGCCTAAACCAAACAGGATTTTCGTTGATAACCTTAGATGGATAATCAAGGTTATCTAAGATAACTCTCAACCAAACACACCCTAGGGGAGGTAACTATAGGTCTTGGAGGAGTGAACTCCAAGTAAATGCCATAGTGAGTGAAGTTAGGTGGTAAAAGACCTATTGAGTGAAGGTAGGTGGTGAAAGCCTTGGTGAGTGAAGTCTGACAATGGAACCCTAGGGGAGGTAACCCTAGGTAGTGAGAAGTCTTGAAGGAGTGAACTCCAAGCATGTGTGATCGAATGGTTTCCGATCGACCGTGCACGGTCAACCGGACCAGTGGATTTTAATAAACCTAAGTATAGTTTTACCAACACTATTTTGCATTACTATTATTGTTATTGTGCTAATTTAGTATTGCATGAAAAGTCTTAGTGGATCAGGCGATCATACATTGAGCAGAGAAAGTCCAAATAAGTCTGGAGGATCCGATGTTTGGCAGGTGAGTTAAGGTAAACTACTTGAGGTAGTGAAGTGAGGTCGTGTCCCATTAGAGATAAACCTTAGATATTGATCTAACTAAAGAAACCGACGGAGGTTTCTAAGTTGAGATCAAGACAGTTCTTACTGCCTTTATATTGCATATTATATCTGTTCTAAACTCTATTTTTGCTGGAAAAATATTGTGTTATTGTACTAACATTGTTTTGCATAAATTGATGTTCCATCGACGGAAAGTAAGGTTTGGTCGACGGATCCATAGATTGTTCTGTCAACGGAGTGTTCAGTTGACGGATAAACCTCATCCAACGGATCAAATCAAAGCATACAAGGAAAGCAAGGTTCAGTCGACGAGTTAGGTGGTTCAGTCGACAGAACAACTTGATTTATGGGATCTGATGGACCGGATCGAAGCAAACAGGGAAGGCCAGAGGTCCCGTCGACGGATCAGGCGAATCAGTCGACAGAACAACTTGATTTCCGGGATTACACAGATCGGATCACAGCACACAAGGAAATATCAGAGATCCGTCGATTGATAGATCATTCAGTCGACGGAAAGGATCAGTTGACAGAACAGTTTATCCATCGACTGAACGAGGGTTATAAAAGGACTTAGGATCCGAGCTAATTATCACATCTATGATCAAGTCATTTGTTATTGTGCTACACGTGCAAGCTCTGTTCCTACGATGTCGGAAAGCTCACTGACAACCTACGCCTCTTGTTATTTCATTCGTTGTTGGTATAACTGTATTTAAATTCCATTGTACCTGTACTTGTATTATCATTCATATAGTGAATTGCCCAACGAAAGCGGTCAAGGATCGCGAACCTTGAAGTAGGAGTCGTCAAGGCTCCGAACCAAATAAAAAAGATTTGTCTCTTATTTTCTTTATCTTTATTTTATTTCCGCTGCGAATTCGTATTTTAACAAAAGAAAAGAAAGTTTAAAAAGGACGAGATTCACCCCTCTCTTGCCATCAACGATCCTTCAGTAATGTCTTTGATGTGCATATTGGTGCAATTTTGCCACACCACCACTTCACTGCTACTTCACTATATGCCAGATTTTTAATGATGAACTTTGTTCCATCTTCATTTGATTTGATTCATCAATTTAGAATTCTGACTCTTTTTTGGTTTGGTGAGGGTTGGTGGAATGAGTTTTTGGCTGGTTATCCCTTTCAGTTGTGCTGTTTTTTCTGTTGTTTATACTAGTGCATGTATAATTTTTTGAGAGTTTTTACCAAAGGATATAATGGTAAATTCAATGTGTTTTTTCTCTTCTTGAGGTTATTATCAAAAAATGATAAAAAAAAGACAAGGACATAATTATCTTTTATAAGTTTTCTCACATCTGACTTTTGGTCAATTGGGGTTAAATGTTATTTTTTAAATATAATGGATTCATTCATTGAATATTTGCCATAGTTTTAACGCTGGCTGATAACCTTACGCAACCCTCCTCCTTTATCCGAGCTTGGGACCGGCCATGACTAGGTCGTCACGGGCGGAGTTTTTAAATATGGGGGGGGGGGGAAGGCTACTTGATAGAAAACACAGGGGGTTAAAGGTATTTAGACATTACTTTTTTTCCCATCTTGTCCTCCCTTTATATTGAAAAACAATGTATCTTCTGTTACTACCCATTGGATAAACATATGCAAGATTCTGGTATCAGTTATGCATTTTATAGGAAGCATATTTTAGTTGTCTGTAATGGTTAAATCTGTTATATGTTCTTACCTTCTCAAGCATTGTGTGTGAGTCAATTTTAGTTTGATTGCAGAAGACACTCATATACTACACTGCAAAAACATTCCTTTGTGATTCTCGATAAGTCACATATCACTAGTTCTTTTTTAGGATACATAGTTTACTAATCTACATTGTTTAAATCGCTCTTCTATTTTACCTATTTGAACATTGTGCTTGAGTTAATTTGAGTTCAAATGCAGGAGACGTTTGCATACTATACTGCAAAAACAGCCTTCGAACGACCTCTGTTGAATGGGGTAGCATATGCCGAGCGAGTTGTTCATTCCCAAAGGGAAACATTTGAGAGTCAACAGGGGTGGACAATCATGACCATTAAAAGAGAGCCATCACCCATACAGGATGAGTATGCTCCCGTAATTTATTCCCAGGAGACTGTATCTCATATCGGGGCACTTGATATGATGTCCAGCGAGGTTTAGCACTTGGCAACTTATTAATTCTGCCAATGCTTTTGTTCCTTTAGCTTTTGTTGATTCCTGCTTCTTACACAGGAGGATAGAGAGAATATTTTACGGGCTAGGGCTACTGGGAAAGCTGTTCTCACAAAACCTTTTAGGCTTCTTAAGTCGAATCATCTTGGTGTAGTTTTGACATTTCCAGTATATTATGCCGGCCTTCCTGAGGATGCAACAGTAGAACAACGTGTGCAAACAACTGCAGGGTGAGATATTGTCTTATACATGTACTTACTTTATTCCAATTCTATCGGCCTTCAATTTCTACTAACATCTTCACTACATGCTATCTGATTTATGGTTAATACCTTCAAGTATTTAATGGCTTAAAAGTATATTTTAATTTGCCTTGTGAGAAAACCTGCCTAATAACAAAGAAGAAGTTGCCAAATCTAGGCCTTAGCAATAATGCATTCATTTTTCATGAACGGGTTTAGAATTTTGCCATATCACTCAAATGAAAAACTAAAAATATATCTTATTTCTTGATAAAATGGATTTTACTAGCAATATAGCCCAATCTATTTGATCGACAGGAGATTCATGTAGATGATTCTAAAAAGTTGAGAATTACATCTAAATGTTGTATTGCATATGTCTAAACTGCAATCTGTTAGTCCTAATATTAGCTATATTCCTTTATTATGTATTGCTAGATACAAGCATTTTATTTTGTAAGTTTATCTTCAGCCAATAGTCTTTTACCGTCTTCCACCTTGAAATATTTGTTTCCTCACAGATATCTTGGGGGTGCGTTTGATGTAGAGTCACTTGTGGAAAATTTATTGAGGCAGCTTGCTGGTAGTCAAGATATTGAGGTAAATGTTTATGATATAACCAATACTACTGAATCCCTGATCATGTATGGGCCTCAAGATCCAGAGGGTTATATGCCTCTTTCACATGTCAGCATGCTTGATTTTGGAGATCCATTCAGAAAGCACCAAATGCATTGCAGGTTAGGTATTACAAATTAATTTACACATGCAATTCTTTTTTCCCAGGCGTTTCATGCTTGCTAAAATAATTGGTTGTATTGATCAGGTACAGGGAAAAACCTCCCCTTCCACTGTCTGCTATTACAACTCCATTTGGTATCTTTGTAATCATCATGCTTGGTGGTTACATAGTATTTACTGCAAAGAATCGTTATGACAATGTTAAAGAAGATTGTCGGAAGATGGAAGAACTAAAAGTTCAAGCAGAGGCTGCAGATGTTGCAAAATCTCAGGTATGGCATTTCCTTTGGATCATGAAATTCCTCTTTTCTTCATATTTCTAATTTCTTTCCTTTTGCTAATATGACAGTTTCTTGCAACTGTATCGCATGAGATAAGAACACCTATGAATGGTGTACTAGGTATCGATCCTCTTTCTGCTGTCAGTTTTTGGATTTATATGATTTGCTAGTGTGTAAACTGTCCATTGTCAATTTTTATGGCAGGAATGTTAGACATGCTTTTGGATACTGACCTTAATTTAACCCAGAAGGATTATGCTCAAACTGCTCAAGTTTGTGGCAAGGCATTAATTTCACTAATCAATGAAGTTCTTGACCGGGCAAAAATTGAAGCTGGCAAGTTGGAGATTGAGGCAGTTCCATTTGATTTGAGGTCAAACCTTGATGATGTGATCTCCTTGTTTTCTTCAAAATCAAGAGAGAAGGGCATTGAAGTAAGCCTATGTCCCTTAGGATGAAGTTCTTTGAGTTATTCTATTCTCTCCTTTTCCATGACTAAATGGTTTTATTAATGAATTTACTGCATGCAATTTCTGGTATGTTTCTTATGTGTTGGCTGATTACAGCTCGCTGTATTTGTATCTGATAAAGTTCCAGAAGTCGTCACTGGCGACCCTGGGAGATTTCGGCAGATAGTAACAAATCTAGTGGGGAATTCAGTTAAAGTAAGTCCTGGAATATTTTTTCCTATTATCTTTAGGTAGACTCTAACTTGAAACTTTGAGGGAGCAATTGATCTGTCGTTTTGCTTATATCCTGTTCATAACTCATTCATACTTTCACAGTTTACTGAGAGGGGCCATATATTTGTTCAAGTCCATTTGGTTGAGAACTCAAATCCAGGGATAGAAGAAGTTTATGCTGGCTTAAATGGGCAAACAAGAGCAGATAAAGTTCATAATTTTAATACTTTGAGTGGATTTCAAGCTCCAGATGTTAGAAATAGTTGGGAGAATTTCAAGCTTCTACTTTCAGATGAAAAGTTAGCACCTGAGGTCTCAGGAAGTGAAGTGACATCCAAGAAAGCTGAGGAAAATGTCACTCTGATTGTCAGCGTTGAAGATACAGGGATTGGGATCCCCTTACGAGCCCAGGATCGTGTCTTCACACCTTTCATGCAAGCTGACAGCTCAACTTCCAGAAACTATGGAGGTACTGGGATTGGCTTGAGCATTACTAAATGTCTGGTTGAATTGATGGGCGGGCAAATTAGCTTCATCAGCCAACCAAATGTTGGAAGTACGTTTACATTTAGTGCTGTTGTCAAGAGCTGCAATAAAGATACAATTACAGAGACAAAGAGATCTCCTTTCGAGATTCTACCTTCTGGGTTTACTGGAATGAAAGCATTCCTAATTGATGGCAAACCAGTTAGAAGTGCTGTAACACAGTACCATTTAAATAGGTTGGGCATAGCTGTTGACATTTCAGAAACAGTCAAGACGGCATTAATTTCCTTGGTTGGACGGAATGGTAGTCTAAAAACTGGGTACGTCTCACAGTGTATGTTTTTTCTGCTCGCTATTGAAGGATGCATATTTTTCAGTGCATACTATTACTGCCTTGGTTTCTTGATCAATATCATGGAAAGACATGCTGCTGATCTAGCCACTACCACATGAACAAAATGAACTAGCTCTCTTTATTAACTTTGGCCTGAACCAGATTATGTGGAATTGTACCATGCCTTGCTTATTATATGGTACATTTTCACACCATCATCAAAATTTATATAAATCAACACTAATCCACACTCACCATGCGGGCACTGCTCCAAGGTGTTAACATCTTCCATACTTTAGGCTTGACATTTCCCTCAAGATTCAAAATCCAACTTACTGCCTAGAATAATCCCTAATCGACAACTTTGGTGGTAACTCCACCATCATACAAGTAGCCTTTTCCTAACACTTCATCATACTTAGAATTGGGTTTGCTTTGGTACCATTTGTCACACTCTGCTCAGATTAGAGAATTAGCTCAATGACATGTTATGCCCAATCACTAACCGAAAATCTTTTCTGATTTATTTGCATGAACACTTTTGATTACTATAATATTCAGGATTTTGCTACTATGTTTGTCCTTTCCATATTCCTCAGTTGTTATTTTTGATTATTTCTTTCTTTTCCTGTAATTACTATCCAGGAGACAACCGTACATCATATTTGTTGAAAAAGACTCATGGTACACTGGTATGGATGTTGACTTGCATGATCAACTGTTGTCGCTTAAGCAAAATGGTTGCATCCTAGAATTGCCAAAGGTCATACTCTTGGTGACCCATGAATCTGAGAAAACAAAAGCTGGTTCTATTATCGATACTGTGATCATGAAACCTCTCAGAGCAAGCACCGTAGCAGCATGCCTTCATCATGTGCTTGGAATAGAAAAGCCACAAAGGAAAGACATGTTGAATGGTCCAGCTAACCTGCACACTCTATTAGCAGGTAAGAATATATTGGTGGTCGATGACAACAAAGTAAATCTTAGAGTTGCTGCAGGCATCCTTAAGAAATATGGAGCGAGGGTGGAATGTGCTGAAAGTGGGAAAGATGCTGTTTCACTCCTCCAACTGCCACATAAGTTTGATGCCTGTTTCATGGATGTTCAGATGCCTGAAATGGATGGGTATGGATCAAAATTTTATTTTTCACACAATTGGCGGGTTTTATTTCTCAAAACTAAATATTAGAACTTTCTAGAATATCTGTTAAAATTTGTGTTTTCGATTACTTGCATAATGAGTTTGTATGCTAGACGTCTCCGATCCTAGCTAAGGCGTGCATCACTATATATCTGATAGGCCTGAGGTGAGCAGGTGATTAGAAAATAGGAAACTGTTACATGTATCTACAGATCAAAGCTAGATAACAATCACCAAAAAGGGGGAAAAAATCATGTCATGTAATGCTTGATAATATTGAAAATTCTGTAAATTGCATTAGTATTTGAATCTCACACCTACAGAACAAAGCTAGATAATCAGCTAATGAACTCACATAGAGGTTTATTTTTCAGGTTTGAAGCAACTAAACTTATACGGTCGATGGAGAGCTTGGCAAATGAATGCATCAAGAATGAAGGAGACTCTATATATGGGGAGGAATCTACGATTGCTAAGTGGTACCTGCCGATTCTCGCCATGACTGCTGATGTGATCCAAGCCACATATGAGAAGTGTATGCAATCTGGAATGGATGGATATGTCTCTAAGCCCTTTGAAGAAGAACAACTTTATCAGGCAGTTGCTAAGTTCTTGGTATCAAAATCTAAGTCGGACTCATGACAAGTATTTTTCCACTAAAAGATCTCTAGCGCAGAGGTTGTGGATGCAACCAGATGGATGTCAGTGCCAATAATGGTAGAACAACCTCAGAAAGGATACATTGTACAAAGGAGTATGACGGTCTCTGCAAAATGTTGACAATTTCAGCTGTAGGTGACGGCAGATGTTCTCAAATTTCTTTGTTTTTGTTCGATATATTTGCTGTTTGGATGTAAGGGCTTCTAAATGTCATTCGTTGAAAGAAATGCATATTGTAGTTTTTTCTTCCAATTTTTTGATAAAATTAAGACATTCCTTGTATAGGAAGTATGTTCGACTTCGAGACTCAAGGTTGTGATGGTTTTTACCATGAAGAGAATTCTTTGGCTTCGGATATTGTTTAAATGATAATTGTTCTTTCAGTTTTTGATCTCTTGGGCTTATTACTGAACATGGTGGCAAAAAAAGATGAATACATTCGCTCCAATGTCTCCGTCAATATGTTTCAGGATCAACATAGAGGAGATAAATCACGGATGATTTGCTATACTTACATTCAAACTTCAGATCTTATGGTAGTAACATCCGTTAGCCACTAGACCATCTTAGCTTATTACTGAATATGGTGATAAAAGGTGAATACGCTCGCCCCTAGCTCCAACTTGTTTCAGGATCAATACAGATGAGGTAAATCACGGACGGCTATTAGTCTTTCGAATAGTGATTAGCACATAAATGAGGCATTCGTCTTGGCTTTGTCGAGATTCGAGCCCCAAACCTCATGGTAGCAACATCTTATGTGCTAGTGTGGACCGTCCCGAGGGGACTAGCTTATTACTGAACATGGTGGTAAAAGGCGAATACGCTCGCCCCCAGCGTCCTTTGCCAACCCGTCCTAGGGTCAACACGGAGGACGTAAATCATGAGTAAATCACGAGCGACTACTAGCCTTTGGAATAATGACTAGCATATAAGGGAGGTATTTACCTCGACTTTGTTGAGATTCGAACCCCAGATCTTATGGTGGCAACACTTCATACGCTAGCCACTAGATCATCTCGAGGAAACAACTTATTACTGAACATGGTGGCAAAAGGCGAATACGCTCACCCCCAGCGCCTCCGTCAACCTGCCCCAGGGTTAATACGGATGAGGTAAATCACGGGCGGCTACTAGCTTTTGGAATAGTGACTAACACATAAGGGAGACATTTATCTCGACTTTGCCGAGATTCAAACCCAAGATCTCATGGTGGCAACACCTCATGTGCTAGTCACTAGATCGTCTCGAGGGGACAACTTATTACTGAACATTGTGGCAAAAGACGAATACGCTCGCCCCCAGCGCCCCCGCCAACCCGTTCCAAGGCCAACACGGAAGAGCTTATTACTGAACATTGTGGCAAAAAGGTGAATACGCTCGCCCAAGCGGCCCCGCCAACCCGTCTCAAGGCCAGCACGGAGGAGGTAAATCATGGACGACTACTAGCCTTTGGAATTGTGGCTTATTACTGGACATTGTGGTAAAAGACGAATACGCTCGCCCCCAGCGCCCTCGCCAACCCGTTCCAAGGCCAACACAGAGGAAGTAATCACGGACGGCTACTAGCCTTTGGAATAGTGACTAGCACATAAGGGAAGTATTTACCTCGATTTTACCGAGATTCGAACTCCAGGTCTCATTGTGACAATATCTCATGCGCTAGCCATTAGACCTATCTATCTGATGGGACTGCTTATTACTGAATATCAAGAAACACAAGGTTGTTTTCCTAGTATAATCGATCTTTTTAATATGTATTAATAAATAAATATAGACATATTTTTTAAGTTTGATAAAATAAACATATAATGATAACATAAGGTGAAATTCATCATCCAGCAGCCTCACACGATTGATCCCACGAGATAAAATAAACATATAAACTCTTACGTATTCAAGTACAGTTAGACTAAACTCATTTATTGAATGGCAGAGAAATCTAAAAAGTTAACAAATGGACACTATAATTCAGATAATTAAAGTAATAATAATAATAATAATAATAATAATTATAGGGTAAATGATTTATATCCTTTGCAACTAATGGAAGAAAATGGAGATATCATTGATGTAGTATTTTATAATAAATATATTTATCTTCCAATCGGAATCATCAAGTCGCTTTGGCCGAGTGATTAAGGCGCGTGCCAGCTAATGTAAGTTAAATCAGTGCTGTAAAATAAAAATAATCTATTATTATCATTATTATCATCTCTTAATTTGTTAGAATAGAGGGACTATAATATGAATATACCATCACTTAAAGGCTGGTTGGCTGGGTCAATGATATTTTAGATAATAAATTTTATATTAATGTTAGTTCTTATGAATATATAGTAATTGACATTTCTTATTTAATTTTATAGGAAAAAAATATAATAAAATAAATTTCTACCCATGCATTTCCATTCATTAGTTCCACAATAAAATGTATTCTTTGTTTCTCGTATATCAATTCAACGTATGTATTCAAAATGTACCTGAAATTGACATGTTATTTTGTTCATCCAAATTAACCGAAATGAACTTTCTTTCTCCTGGCAATGATAAACTCTAAACTTCGATGAGTTTGCTACCTGATAAGAATTGATAAATTGTTTGTGACTAGTCCCAAGCTTGTTCATGTATATCTAAATTTACACGTTTTTTTTTATTAATCCATATATCTAATTCAGACTAATTCTAATTCTAAAAGCGACTAATCCGGTAACACATTAGTTTTTTACATGCCACTAGCATAAACTTGGAAATGCAAATTTATTTAGATTTGGTTTGTTATAAATCATTAATTCTCCCAGTCATCCAACACAAACTATTGTTTCTATAACTGGACATGCACACAAACCAAATGACAAACTTACTGGTTTCATTTGTTTCTGGTTGAAGCGAGCCCAAACTGAACTCAACAGGGATGATCAAACCGAATTGATTGGCTCCCAATTATTCCTGAGTTACCAGTTGAACCGATCAGTCAAGTCCAGTTCTAAAAACATTCTTAACCAGAACCAGATCAATTAATTCCTAGTTCCCGAGTTGAGTTTATCGGTCGAGCATCACTCGTGAAGACCAAGCAAACTAAGCCTTTTTAACATGGCAAATAGCCTTCCAATCTTAATGCCTGTGTCATGCTATGCAACAATAAGACGATCTGCGGGTGTGCAATGTGTCCTACAGTGAACTCATGGATGACACCATCGACCTCTATGCAGCTACAGCCAGTGTTCTTAGGAACCCCTTTGCTCTTCATGGTTCTCCACACTTCCCCGGCACTGTCATACTGATCCCTGCAAGCATATATGTTCGACAACAGCACATAGGAACTACTATCGCAAGGATCCAACTCGATCAGGTTTCTCACTGCACGTTCGGCTATTTCGACATTACTCTGGTTCTTGGAAGCTCCAAGAAGGGCTCTCCAGATGATATCGTTAGCTCTCAGCGGCATGTCGTTGACCAGGGAGATTGCCTCCTCTAGATGACCTGCGCGGCTTAACAGGTCTACCATGCAACCATAATGCTGAATCTTGGGAGTTATTTCGTATTTGGAGATCATAAGGTTAAAATACCTACGGCCCTCGGCGACTAGGCCAGCATGACTGCAGGCACTCAAAAGACCAATAAAAGTTATATCATCTGGTTTTACCATTGATCTTTGCATCTTTTCAAATAAGTTGATGGCGAGATTACCACGGCCGTGCACTGCAGACCCTGATATCATAGAATTCCAGTGATCTCTTTCCTTTTGAGGTATGCTATTGAAGATACTCAGAGCAATATCGACATAACCGCACTTGGAGTACATGTCTATGAGCGCAACCCCAACAATGCCATCCAGAGGAATGTCATGCTTATCGATGTACAAATGAATCCATCTACCTTGGAAAATAAGGCCTAAATCAGCAACTGCTGAGAGAACCATAGCTAAAGTCGAGTTGTCCGGCTTTTTCCCTGATATAATCATCTTGATAAATACCTCAATTGCTTCTTTCGATTCACCATTCTCCTTGTACCCAGCAATCAATGAATTCCATGAAACCACATCCCTACATGGCATAACATCAAACAACTCTCTTGCTACCTTCATTCTTCCAAGTCTAGCATTCCCATCGATAATAATGTTCCAAGAGGTAACATCCTTCACAGGCATATTGTAAAACATTTGATATGCGAGTTGTAACTCACCTTTCTTCATGTAGTCATCCAGCATGATGTTAAAGGAAGTGACATTTCTGTTTGGCATCAAATCGAACAACTTTTGTGCTGATTTAACATCATCACATCTAAGATACCTGTTTATCAAACAATTCCAACTGATTGCATTTTTATATGGTAGCTTTTCAAACCAATTATGGGCAGTGGTGATTCGGCCACACTTTGCATACCCGTTGAGCATAATTCCCCAAGTGACTTCATCCTTGAATGGACTCTGATCAAACATTTTCCTTGCTGTTGTCATGTCTCGACACTTTGCATATCCGTTAATGATAGAATTCCAGGAAACAATATCTCTTCCAGGCATCTCATCAAACATCCTTTGGGCAAACTCCATCTGTCCATTTTTCACAAATCCATCAATCATTAAATTCCAAGAGAACAAATCACGTTCCGGCATCTGCGCAAAAATCTCAAGAGCAGTATTTAGTCTTCCATGTTTAATATAGGCATCAATAATCATATTCCAACTGATCAAATTCTTGTAGGGCATCGCATCAAATGAAGCACGAGCAGAATCAATCTCTTGGCAGCTGGCATACATGAATATCAATGAGCCCTGAACAAACAGATCCGAATTATATGGACTCTTGATGGCATGACAGTGAATTTGCTCACCTTCTCTCAGGGCCATAGCACTCGCACAGGCTTTGAGTATGAAAGGAAAGGTGAACTTGTCAGGAGATATGTTTCTCTGCATCATATGACAGAATGTAATTATAGCTTTCCGTGGTTCTTGATTTCGCTCGAAGCGTCTAATGATGCTATTCCAGAAAAATGGATGAGAACCATCAACCTGCTTTGATGAAAAGTTATCAGAAGATAAATATAAACTTATCTTCCTATGAAGGACATTCATCAGGAAATCATCTTCCTTCCCTTCACATGGCATGAACAAGCATAGACATAGGAATATAAGATCACAGACGAGTCATCACCAAATATTCTAGTCACTTGAAATGAATTTAGACAGACCTTGGTGAAGGCGCAATTCTCCAGCATTTTGCTTCTCGCAAGGAGCCTTCCCATCAGTATTCAAGATTATCCTCCTTAACTTCAATAGACGCTTATCTTTCCTTTCATAGCACGAAAAAGATTCTTATCAGCATACTTAAAATATGTTTACGAAAGAAAAACCATCAAAGTCCACAAACTAGAGTCTCCTTAGGGAATTATTGATGTTGATATAGTTGTGAGCATAGGTTAAATCAAGTAAAATACTTAATCTCCATATTTATTTTGATAATATTTTGCAATAGGAACTTCAACCCAGAATAATTTTTAAAAAGTGGAGGAAACACAATACTATTAGTCTAAATAGTATTTGCAGGAGGAAACTTTACAACTCGTGGGGTTTGATTTACTAACCACAAGATGAAAATAAAGATGATCTACCATAGGCATATGACAGCGATACTTCCTAAAATCTGCATTATTGGTGGGCTTTCTAAAAGATGACTTCATATCACAATTATCAGAGAATAATCTGCAGTACGGAGGTTCCATCATGTCCGTATTTGAGGAATTTGTAACTTTTCCATGACCTGGTACACAAGTTGAAGAAAGAAATGACTTAAACTCAAGGGGAAAAAAAGGTTAATGTAGCAAACACAAGGAGAAAGAATTAATGCATCATTTTACTATTAATTTCAAATGTGTAATGAATACAAAGATATACAAAGCCAAACAGAAGAAAAGAAATATAAATAAGTTACTATCATCAGCTCAGATTCTAGTGAGTTTGCTTCAAGAGTTGGCGGATAGTTAGAAAAAATAGCATTTTGAAAGAAATCAGAACAATGATCAAAGACAACCTTAATTTAGACCCAACAACTTTATTTGCATTACATGAGCACCGATTCCTTCTAAAGAAAAATGTGGGACAATCTCAATCATAAAAATAAGAAGATTGAAGAAAAAGATAGATAACGGCACAATCTATGGTCAACTCAGCTGTTTCTGTTGAGAGTGATGAATCAAATTTTAAAAACAAAGACAAATAGGCATCCAAGGCTAGAAGCAGAGCAGGACAACACGTTAAGCTATAATCCTATAATTTGATCCTACGAACCATTCACCATTCCTAGGTAGAGTCTCAATCCTGACAACCATAAAATCAAAGAAAAATACTGAAACAAGCACATAATTTATAGTGATAAAAATTAATGATTCAATGCATGACATTGAAATCTCCTATGGACCCTTCACCGTTCCTAGGTAGAATCTCAGTCCTGACAACTATAAGCCAAAAGCAGCAAATAGAAATAAGCATATAACTTCTAATGACTAATATTAATGATTCAATGCATGAAGTTGGAATCTCTCACAAATAAGTTCTAGCAGTAACATAAATTAAAGTTACTTTCAAAACCAAAAACTTAGGAACATTTTGTTGCTCTCCAACTAAAAAAACGTATTTACTCTACTATTGTCCTGTTAGGCTCTAGATACAAGAGAAGCATGTACTTAGGAACCCTCTGTTCAATTGATCAGAGCCTTTGCAGTAACTTACCCGACAAAACCGTACCTTGATTTACTTCATCCATCCAGATCTCTATTTTCAGCATTTAACCCACTTGACATACGAATCCTTCCTAGCACCATCCATTTCCAACGACGTGAAAAATACCAAACTGCTGCACAGGCAAAAAACTGCGAGCAAGTCATAATTTTTACTCAAAGATAATAATTACTGAAACAGAGGAAAAGAGAAAGCAAAGGTTTTGTTGACCATTTTTGATATACCTAGAATTCATGAAGCAGTGAGGCGGTGCACACGAGGATGACCAAACGGCGAGACAGCGGCCAATTATGTAGACGACGTGCTCTGGTGCTGTCGAGTAAGCTTGAGAACGTCTGCAATCGCTCGCCGGAAAAAAGAGTGGGGGATCGTTCGAGACGGCGGCCGGCAGATTTAATTAGGGTTTTTATTTTATTTTTTCTATTTTTTGGACCCTGCAACTTATAATGAGTAGATCTTAGCAGTCTAACGCGAGTGAAAGTTAACGCATTTCCTTCCGATTCGGCAAGTGTTTGAACCGGGGTTAGAAGGATGGAAACCGAACTTTGAGGGTCATTTAGTTTTTCCCTTCTTATTATTATTCCATAATACCTCTCTTTTTGGAGCTGTAGTTATATATCATCTTCCCTTTACCGTGTTATCCCTGGGACGGAATGATAGGGACGCTGGAGACGAACGTCTTCGTCTTTTGCCACAAAGACGATGACATTACAATCCTCGTCGACAACTTCACCCACTACATGATCCCTCAGTTGTTCGCCTATGCCCTCAACTTCCCCATCTCTAAGTTCCGACAGGCAGAGAGTAAGGTCTTGGTCATAGCTAGCGTTGCCGTCGTTGACCTCACTTGGATCCTCATCAGCCACTTCCACCTTGGCTTCCTCAGTGAGGCGATGCCGCTCAACTTGACCTGGTGGATTGTGGTGGAAGGCCAGTTCGCGTGCATCACCATGGGAACTGCCCCAGCCATGGAAGTATGGAACAACTTCAGCTGGTCGCAGACTTCGCCGAACTGGGCTCCTTCGTGTGGCTCTCCATTGGATCCGCCATAATGCTATGGTAATTAGCATATATAATGAAAGGCTAATCGATCAATTCGAAACTGCAATTCAGCATCAAGCGAATACTTTGCTACATGTCCCTCAATTGCCTTGTTGTTTCTTCCAATTTGCAGCCTCGAGTTTTGGTACTGCATGATAACAATGGTCCTAGTTAGCTATTTGAAGGATGCTCAAATTACAGTCACTGTCGTATCATGATCCCCATGTCATTGTGTTATATATATTTTTTATTTTTTAACATTTGATCTTTTTTTTTTTTTTTAAATTTCTTGTTATTGTTAGAAGTAAATCCTGAAGAGTTGGAGAAGCCTATCATGAGAGGAGAAAAATGGGTGCTTCTGGACGATAAGATTGATTTCGCCGATCTTTTGCTGGATGGCGACTCTGGTTATAAAAGAGTTGGTGCGTCCTTTGTGGCAAAGTAAATTTTTTATTTTAGATTAAAGATGTGAATTTTGTGTGTTTTAGAATGATTCTATTTTTTTGATAGGTAGTTGTTGATGAAATACCAAGGCGAACGATAATAGGGGAAATTCGTTGAGAGAGATGAAGGAGGATGTATGGAAGATTATAATTTTTTAGATGAAAAAATAATGTTATATTTGATCAACCTTAATAGTATACGTACTATTACATTATGACTCTATGTCACTAGTTCTACGTGAGTAATAAAATATTAGTAATTTAAAATGTAAAGTAATAAATTTCATCTGTCTTACCTAAAATTTATGTAATTTTTTTTAAAAATTATCTATTATGATTAACAATAAGAAAAATAATCAATTTTACATGTACGAATTAGTATTCTAAGAGTTTTCCATCTATTAATTATGAATTTTTCTAGTAACCTATTTCTAGATTCCTTACGCTTTCATTGATTTTCTATATTTCTAAAAAAGATAGATGCGCTACCTTAGCGGCCCCCCTAGTGCCGGCCCCATGGATATGGAGGGAGATTCATGCAGGTACACAGGTCATAGGCGCATGGCGGGGTAAACCCCAGGTCGTCAGTTCCTGAGAATCGACCCCTGATCATTACACCAGTTTCTATATTTCTAGGTTTGATTTTTGGCTGTTGAATTTGTAAGGACATATTAAGGATGACCACTTGAGGTATCTTATTATAAAGAATTATCTAGAATATTTGAAAAGATCGGAGAACTTAATTTTTCATTGGATGATATGAAGAGCTTTGCTCTTCTTAGCCAATATAATTACAAGCATACTAATTTTTTTTATGAATTTTGGAGAGAAATATTCATAATATTTTATTATTGTTATTGTTTACATAATTGTTATTACTATATATTGTTAATCGTTGTTTTTCTAAATTTGTTTTGTAAAACTCATATTATTGTTGTAACTATATGGTATGACAGTTATAAATTAATGCTTTTTATAGTATGATAATTATTTTTTATTGAGTTTGTTTGAAGTCATTTAGACATCTCTGATTGATGGACCTAAGCCATTCTAAAAATAAAAAATTTAATTTTATCTAACATAGGGGAATTCTATTTATTTATGGTGTCGGATAGTGAGTATCATCGACATACCATTTATAGTAAGCTTTCAACTTTATTTCTAGCGATCAACAACGTATTGCTAATTTAAACTTTGAGAGGTCATAACTTTTGATTGAAATCGAATCACGGGACATATAATATATCAAATCAAAGATCTTAAAACGAGTTTTGTTGATATATTATATGTCCCATAGTTTAATTCAAATCAAAAGTTATAATCTCTCAAAGTTTAAGTCAATAACAACATTGTTGTTAGTTTCGTGTTGTTGATCTTAAGAAACTAGTAACAATGTGGTGCTAATCTTAAGAAACCAGCAACAAAATATTGTTGATCTTCAGAAAACCAGCAACAACGTATTACTGGTTTAAACTTTGAAAGGTCATAACTTTTGACTTGGATTGAACCACGATATATCAAATCAAAGATCTCAAAATGAGCTTCGATTTGATATATTACGTGTTTCATGATTCAATCTTAGTTAAAAGTTATGGTCTCTCAAAATTTAAGTCAGCAATAACAAATTGTTGATCTTCAGGAGACCAGCAATTTTTCGAGTTGTTGGTCTTGAGAAACTAGCAATGTGTTGCTGATTTTTAGAAATCAGCAACAACATATTATTGATTTAAACTTTAAGAGACCATAACTTTTGATTCGGTTTGAATCATGTAGCGTACAATATATCAAATCGAAAATATCTGAATAAGCTTCAATTTAGTATATTGTGTCTTGTGGTCCAATTTAGTAAAAATTTATAGTCTTTCAAAGTTTAAGTTAACAATAATGTTGTTGCTGGTCTTTATATTGAAAAAAATTATCATACTTGAATTAAGTTTTTTAAAAAGTACTACTCTCAAACAGTGTATCGTGATAGTGTTTTGACGATATGAGTGTAATAAGAAGACAAAGCTGAGCACATAGGACTTTGTTTGGAGTGAATCCGACATCTGTAGGTTCATTCACTACAAAAATAGTCGCAAATAACGACTGAATATTCCGTCGGTATTCCGTCGGTAAATGCCTTTTCCGACGGAATACCGACGGAGATTTATCTATCGGAAAGAATTGGGTCGGTGATCAATTTACCGACGGAAAATATATTCGGTCGGAAATTACCGTCGGAATTATAAACTCCGTCGGTAATTATTACCGACAGAAACGTTTTCCGTCGGAGAAAAGGGCCAACGGCGGGTGACGGAGTTTACCGACGGCTTATTATTCCGTCGGAAATCACCGACGGAAGCTCAAATTCCGTCGGTAAATTGCCGACGGAATTCATAATTCCGTCGGTGATGTATCGTAAAAGTTCTATTCGAAATTCGATATTTCTCGACGGAATTAATTATTCCGTCGGTAGACACCGACGGAAATTACTATTCCGTCGGTAGACACCGACGGAATTATGATTTCCGTCGGTATACGCCGACGGAAATTACTATTCCGTCGGTGATTGTATCGTAACTACCTGTTACGATTCGATAAATTGCCGACGGAATGAATATTTCCGTCGGTGAATTCCGACGGAATATAAATTCCGTCGGTAATATCCAGTAAGTTTTGAAATGTCTGCTTTGCATTTTCCAATTATCATATATACAAATTTTATACAATACAAACCATCACAAACGATGGTAACACAAACTCAAATCATATATAATAACAATCCATACAATACACAACCAACACAACATACAATATGCTCACAAACAAATAATAAAACTGTCAAAAACAATACAAAACATAGTAACAAGTGCCCATATCTCCAAAATTCCAAATATCCAAAACATATTGACAATCAAAAATATCCAAAAGTACTAACAAGTTAACATCAAATACAAAATATCCAAACTTACAATGATACATCACCTACACATATATCCAAATATAATCCTATAAAAGTCAAATATAAAAGATTATAATCAGACTGAATCGATATAAATGTAATATATACCTCAAGAATTGTAATATATAAGTAATTTTGCATGTAATAAAATACCTGGATTATATTGTAGATATCCAATGATAGTACGGTGGTGATTGTATCCATACGAACTCCTGCAAAATGTAATACAATTTAAGATAAATATTTAAATTTGTTAAGAATCTAAAACCTAATAAGAATATGAAATTGTTATGACTACTCTATCTTATAAGAGATAAGGAAACAATTAATCATATTCAAGCATTAGTGGAAAGCAAGATGTATGCAAATGCTCATGGTAGTGTCAGATTTATTTTCAGCATGCATTTGGTATTTAAAATTTGAAAATACACAAGACATAGCAAAAACTTGGAAGTATGTATCTTGATACAATAGTGCTATCATTAATGAGTAATAATAGCTTTGTTAGCAACTACTATATATACCATAAAGCAATTGAATAAGCTTACTATAAGTTTTAATAGTTGTGTTATAATAAGAGCAATTTAACTTTACAGATATTTTAGTCAGAGGTGATGGGATTTTCAAATCCTTCCTTTATAACAATATGCAAAACTGAAAGTGATATAAATTAAACTTATGCTTTAACTAAAAATGAAACTTAAGTTGTACACTGCACATTAGTGGAACATCAGAAGAAAAATTAAAAATACAATAAATAAACATTAGAATAAGACAAATGACAGAAAAAATACTATGATTTAAAAATATAAATAATTAATCCAAATGGTTATTAAATGTTGATGAGAAATTTTATGATGGGGAAAATAAACCATATGTTCGGTTCACAATCAAACAACACTAATATTGAATTAATAACAACAAGAATGATTGCACTAAGAAAAAAATTTAGTTGTAATTGATTGAATACCTCAGAAGAAGCTAATCATCAGCAGGGTCTAATGGGTCTCGAGTCTCCTGTGACTCAATACCATGCTCTAACTGGGGATCCTGTGACTGGGGCGGCTGTGATCGGTCCCATCTAGCAATGACTGCTCGCATCTGGGACAATGTCTCCTCCTGAGCAGCCCATCTCTCTTCCCACCTCTGATCCATGGTAGTCATCTGAGTCTTCAATTCTTTATTTTCTTTTCTTAATGACTCCACCTCAGAAGAAGAAGAAGAAGAGGAACTGGCACGACCCTTAGGAGTCCTCAAACGATCAAATACCACCTTGGCCTGGGAGCCAAGACCGTAGAGGGAGGAGTTCTTTGTCCTTCCACCCACAACATCATAATAAATTTCATTTATTTGCTGGGTGGATAGATCCTGTGACTCCCCTCCCTCTACCGGTGGCTGAGATGCCTGAGCAACCCTGCTTGTCATTTCCTCCTGTGTAGAAAAAATATACAAATTATATCTTATACACAATTACTAGAGTTATTTAATAATGAATAACGATTAATTATAATAAAGTTAAAAATTCAAACCCCAATGTTCTTCGATCGAAGATCTACGTATGTGCCATCCTTTCTCTTGTGAGTCTTAAGAAAGACCTCCAGGCAAGTGGGTTGTCTTTCTAAAGAACGCTCCTGCATGCACAAATAAGTTGGTTCACAAATATACAAGTTTGTTAATAAATAAAAATATAATTTACAAAATATTAAATTCAATTCACCAGATCCATGGCGTGCTCAATAATAGATCGAGATCCTGATGTATGGCGAGCAGATCCGGTACTCGGGCCACATGGCTCAGATTCCTATTTTCTCGAGCTTTTAGAGCCTTTGATCGCCATTTTCTGCAGACCAAGTGGCGTCCATGCACTCCAAATCTCCTCGGATACATAAGCTGGTCTAGTGCCATCCTTTCTCATATAATATAAAAGGTCCTTGTATAACTTGGCACAGTAAATATTCCAAGTCCCTACAAATTTTCCCTCCTGTCCTTCCTCCCATGTATATTTTTTCTGCAAATAGAAGTTAAAAATTTAGTATATTAAAGATTAAATATATTGTACATATTCAACTTACTTACCAGAAATTCATTAAAATAAAAATCTTTAGTCGCATTATCTACATGTCTCCATGTAGTACCAGCAATGCAGACTCTTTCTTTAAATTTTTTTGTAATATATGTGGATACTCGATGGCCGTCAGGAGTAAATCTGCATATAAACAATTTTAAAACATAAGCTATATGTTTAAAAAAAGAAAATGAATTAATAATAAATAAAAAATACTTACGTCTCTCCAACAACCCTAAGAACTGTAGATCCACGAAGTGGTGGTGCTGGATGATCTGCCATGAGTATCTACAAAATAGCATACAATAAAGTGAACAAACATGGTAATCAGACAATAAAACATGATTGAATCATAACTTACTTAAAGATCAATAATGCTAAAATTTAATTAATGTCAGTCTCTGGAAATAGTTCTACTCAACATCAACAGTTTGTAAGTCGTCGTCGCTAGACTCTGTTATGTGAGCAAAATCCTCACTGCTAGATGTCTCTACATCATCTAGCTCCTCGTCACTGGCATTAACATCTACAAGTAATTGTGATGTAGAAGGAAGTTGTGAATCAACTGAATGTCTCTCTACTTCATCATTCTGAAATGCATCATGGTTTTGAGCAGTAGTGGTGTTCGGCATTTCTATGATCGAACGAGACTTCATTCGACAAACAGACAACCATTCACTAGCTCTTCTTCTCTTCGTAGGATATTCAAGATAAAAAACTTGACCCGCTTGCATTGCAAAAATGAAAGGTTCAAACTTATTGAACCTTCTATTTGCATTAACCTCAACTAAATTATAATTTGGATGTATTCTGGTACCTGTTCTTGGGGTCGGATCATACCATGAACATTTGAATAACACACACCTTTTTATAGGTAATGCTGGATATTCAATCTCTATAATTTCCTCAAGTCTACCATAGTAATCAAACTCAGTGTTATTTGTGTCGATAGATCCCTTTACACAAACACCATAATTATAAGTTAATCTCCGTGAATCTCGTTGTGTCACATGGAATTTTAGACCATTAACATAGTAACCAGAGTAGACCATTATTTGGCGAAGGGGTCCTGATGCAAGATTCAATATTCTATCATCTTGCACATTTGATATTCTGCTGTCTTTCACCTATCAAAAGATGTATGATATAAATTAGCTAGGATCGATCTTAATTTTATGAAGAATTATGAAAATTTCTCTAACTTACATAAATTTGAAACCATAATGCAAATTCAGTCTCTAACTTGTCAGCAACTTGACTTGCACTCATTGATGGATTTTGTAGATATAATTGTTGTTCATACAAGCTGTGAACAACAATGGTTAATTTGAGGCATTTCGGATATTAAGAAAACAAATACAGCAAGATTAAAGTTTAAGTGGGTAAGTTAACTTACTTGATGTATGGTTTGACTTCATCACAATTTAAGAGTATGTATGTTCTTGCAGCATGATATTCTTGTTGAGTTAACCATCTAGAAACAGATGCACCCAATGGTTTACCAGCAAATTTGAAAATAGAAAGCATCGATGGGTCAATATTCTGAGTATCATCGGAATTTCTAGGACATTTGTTCCTTCTGGTTTTAACATGATCAGCAAAATAATAGGAGCAGAAGGAAGATGCTTCCTCAACCAGATAAGCATTACTTATTGACCCTTCAACTTTTGCTTTATTACGGACATTATTCTTTAATTTTCTCAAAAATCGTTCAAATGGATACATCCATCTGTATTGAACAGGACCTGCTATTCGTGCCTCATATGGTAAATGTACTGGCAGATGTTCCATTGAATCAAAAAAACTAGGTGGGAATATGCGCTCCAGCTTACAAAGTATGAGAGGAATTTCTGTTTCTAGCCGAAGCATATCGGTCATCATAATACACCTTGCTGTCAAATCTCTGAAAAACAAACTTAACTCCGTAAGTGCTTGCCAAACATTATTGGGAAGTAAATCATGAAAAGCTATTGGAATAAGTCTTTGCATGAACACGTGGCAGTCATGACTCTTCATTCCAAACATTTTTAACTTGTTCATATCAACACATCGAGCCATATTCGAAACATATCCATCTGGAAATTTAATTTCTTTTAACCAACTACATAAAGCTTGCTTACTATCTTTGTCCAATGTATAACACGCTTTGGGAAACTTATTGGTTGTTTCATTCTGATGTAACTCTGGTCTGTTGACTAGTTCTTTTAATTCCTCACGTGATTTTGCAGTGTCCTTAGTTCTTCCAGGTACATTCATCACAGTGTTGAAGATATTATCAAAGAAATTTTTCTCAACATGCATCACATCTATATTGTGTCGAATGAGTAGATACTTCCAATAAGGCAACTCCCAGAATATGCTCATTTTTTTCCAACCACACTTGCACATCCTAACAAGATATTTATTTATCTCATCAGAATTAGGCTGAGATACTGGGAGAAATCCATAACTATCTATTTGTTCAATGATTTCTTCACCTGAAGCATGGACTGCTGGAGGAGGTTTTCTGACTACAACATTCTTTAGAAAGTTTTTCTTATTTCGCCTAAAAGGGTGATCCAGTGGTAGAAATTTACGATGATTATCAAACCAAGATACCTTCCCACTGCAAGGTAATGAAAATGCATCGGACTCTGTCATGCAATGTGGGCATGCTAATTTACCCGCCGTGCTCCATCCCGACAACATTGAGTATGCTGGAAAATCACTGATCGTCCATAATAAGGCAGCATGCAATGTAAAATTAGTTTTACTTGCAATATCATAAGTCACCGACCCTACATTCCATAATTCATTCAGCTCAGCAATTAGAGGTTGCATGAAAACATCTATCTTATCTTTTGGATTAGCTGGACCCGGAATAAGCACGGTAAGGA
This sequence comes from Zingiber officinale, assembly GCF_018446385.1. Lineage (NCBI taxonomy): Eukaryota > Viridiplantae > Streptophyta > Magnoliopsida > Zingiberales > Zingiberaceae > Zingiber > Zingiber officinale. Next base: position 132,323,391 of record NC_055997.1, on the reverse strand, counting down.
ACATAAATTCATCTTTCATGCACATCCATGGCGGTAAGTTGTACGGTGTTAATATAACTGGCCAAGATGAATATTGTTGTCCCGACTGGCCAAATGGTTGAAATCCATCTGCAGAAAGTCCCAATCTCACATTACGTGGTTCCATTGCAAAAGAGGGAAACACAGTATCAAGATGTTTCCATGCAGGAGAATCACAGGGATGACACATTATACCTCCATCGTGCTCATGCTCATGCTCATGATGCCACAACATGTGGCCAGCTGTAGCTGCAGATGCATACAAGCGTTGCAGTCTAGCAGTTAATGGAAAATAATACATCACCTTCCAAGCAATATTTTTCTTTTTCTTCCCTGGTATGCGAGTACGATGCTTAAAACGCGGGTGAGTACATATTTTACATTCATTCAAATCACTATCTTCATTCCAAAATATCATGCAGTTGTTTATACAACAATCAATCTTCTGTACAGGCAAACCTAAACCTCTGATCAATTTCTTTGTATCATAGAAGCTATCAGTCATTATGTTATCAGCAGGGAGCAACTCTGACATCAATTGACAAATGTCATCGTAACACCTTTCTGAGAAATGATGTTCTGCTTTCATATTCAATAACCTTGCAGTAGCTGATAGTTGAGAATGACCAGAAGGAATATCTTCCCACACTTCTCTTTCACTAGCCTGTAACATTTCATATAGTTGTTGATATTCAGGGGTTGGTATTTCATCTATATTTGAATAATCAACTGCATTCATCGCATCTTGAACCATTGATTGGATTGAAATATCAATATTATTTGATGTTTCAGGAGCGGTAATAGTAGTCCCAGAAGATGAACCAACAGAAGGCCCAATTGGTTCATATAAATAAGCCTCTCCGTGACAGTACCAATTGTAGTAATTTGGCACAAAACCATTTCTACATATGTGCATTTTTACAGTATTCTCATCACGAAATGCTCTATTTTGACATTTTTATGATTGCAGGGGCACCGTAACTCAGCACCATTCATACATTCTGGATGACTTTTAGCAAAGGTCACAAACTGGTCAACTTCAACAATAAAATCCTCTCTAATAAAACCATTATCTAATCGATTGTACATCCAAGCTTTGTTCATATACATTGTTATAACCTAAAGAGAATATAATTTGAAACATTATTAAACTTATATCACTTGAAATAATTTTAAATTCGCACAATTTCATCTCACAATCATTGTATCATATTACAATAAATCTCCTCTACACTAAAGCAAATAAATAAAACTAATATATCTCCGAAATGCAAACTATAAAGTAATGCCCGTTTCGTTCAAAACCAATAGGAAGGGACTTCTTATTGTTGTTGAACAACTAACATATCATATATCCAAATTCAAAGTGAAAGTTTAAGCAACATTTTCTTTCCAAGCATTAGAACTTTATACAACTAAAGAAAGAAATAAGGGCAGGTTACAATAAAACACTAGAACCAAGGAAGAGAGCTAGTGATCCAGTGATCCATTACATAAGTAGAATCAAATGATATATCGTAGTGCAGCTGAAGATTTGCTACAAGACAACTTTTTCTAATTATAACATTAAAAGAGAATACAAGCTTTTGTGTACATATCAAGTTTGCATCAATTTCACTTGGTTTGTTCAATAGCAGGATAATTTAGATATGGAGGAGAATGAACAAAGTGCTTAACAGTTAACACTAACTTTATCAACTTCACTTGGCTGGCCGCGATTAGGCAGCGATCAGGTGCCTGCGACCGCCGGGATGCCCTCGGCGGTGAGCCGGCAGATCATCGAGCTGGAGGCGCAGGTCGGCGAGACCCTGCTCGAGCGCCTGCCCCGGGGCGTGGTGCCCACCGAGGCCGGCCGCCTCGTCGCCGAGCACGCGCAGCGGCAAGCCGACGAGGCGGCCCTGCTGGAGGACCAGCTGAAGCGCCCCGCCCGCCGCGTGCAGGCCGCGACGGGCGCCAGCTGTGTGAAAACGGAGAGAGAGAGGGGCACAGAGCATACCTGACTGCTGGTTGCAGATGCCGGTGAACAGGAGGAGAGGACGCGCTGGGAAATCGCAGATCGTGGACGGAAATCGCCGAGAGAGGAGGAAGGAAGCAGATCGCGCGAATAGGAAAGCGGCCGATTTGGTGCCCTAATACCGAAATACCGACGGAATTATAATTCCGTCGGTAGCTGCCGACTAATTCCGTCGGTAATTACCGACGGAATAGTTAATTCCGTCGGTAATTACCGACGGAATTAATTATTCCGTCGGTAATTACCGACGGAATAGTTAATTCCGTCGGTAAGCAGTGAAGCTTATCAGTATAGAATTTTTGCGGGTTTAAAATTAGCGGATGCGGGCGAAAACTCACCGACGGAAATATAATTCAGTCGGTGTTTCCCGACTGAATTCTAGGTCCGTCGGTAATTTACGAAAACCGCTAACCCGGATCTTCCAGATCTGTTGCCTATCGTTCGTATTCCCGACTAAATAAAATTCCGTCGGTAATTGCCGACTGATTATTTATATCAGTCGGCAATTACCGACGGAATATAAATTCCGTCGGTAATATACGGACGGAATTTATATTCCGTCGGTAATTGCCGACTGATATATATGCCGTCGGTATATACCGACACAATTAAATTCTGTCGGAAAACACCGACGGAATATAAATTCCGTCGCTACGCCCGTCGTTAATTACGGGTATTTTTGTAGTGATTAGCCACTTTTGGGATGAAATTGACTGATGGTTGTTTGTCTGCAGAAAACTGTGTTGCTGGTCTTCAGAAGATAAGCAACGTGTTATAGTAGTTATGAAATCGTAGTTGCTACAATTATAAGTTATATGTAACGACCCAACCCTTTGGCCTCTTGGGCGACCCTTGCGGTGACCCACTAGTGGCCCCTTATGTCGTCGACCCATTTGGCGATCTCTAATGTCGTCGACCGATGACCCTTGGCTGTGCCGTTACTCACTAGGACTTTCCACCCCTGACAGTACCGCCCAAGGGACCGCCAAGGGGTCGTCAGTTGGGCCGCCCAAGGGGCTGAGGGGTCGGGTCGTTACAATAAAAAGGCGCCTTTTATTGTAACAACCCGTCCCCTCTGCCCCTTGGACGCCCCAAGGCGGCCCCTCGGCTGTGCCGTTACTCACTAGATCTTCCCACCCCTGGCCAATGGATTTTTGCCTTCCTCAGGGTTCGAACTCTAAACCTCCAGGATAAGTATTAGAGTTTATGAATCCTAGTAGCCAAGTGAGCGACACTCACTTGGCTACCAGGATTCATAAACTCTAATACTTATCCTGAAGGTTTAGAGTTCGAATCCTGGGGAAGGCAAAAATCCACTGGCCAGGGGTGGGAAGATCTAGTGAGTAACGGCACGACCGAGGGGTCACCTTGGGGCGTCCAAGGGACAGAGGGGCCGGGTCGTTACATTATAACTTTGAGAGGTCATAACTTTTGATTCATGTTAAACTACAAGACACAATATATCAAATTGAAGCTCGTTCAAGGATCTTCGATTTGATATATTATGCATCTCGTAGTTTAATATGAATCAAAAGTTATGACATCTCAAATTTATAACTTGTAATTGTAGCAACTACCATCTCGTAGCTGCTACAACATGTATACAGGGTAAACTTCGAGAGATCATAACTTTTGACTTAGATTGAACCATAGGATGTATGGTATATTAAATCAAAGATCTTTGAATGAGTTTTGATTTGATATATTGTGCGTCCCATAGATCATCATAAATGAAAGTTATGTTCTCTCAAAGTTATAACTTATAGTTGTAGCAACTATGTTTTTGTAGCTATTATAACGTGTTGCTTATCTTCAAAAGACCAACAATAACATGTTGCTAATCTTCTAAAGGCCAACAACACAGTCTTCTGCAAACCAGCAACCATCAACTGGTTTTATCCCTAAAGTGTTTGATGGACCTAAAGATGTCTAATTCACTTCAAACAAAGTGTTATGTGCTTGACTTAGTCTCCTTATTACACCCATGCCATCAACCACCATCATGATACACTATATTGAGAGCAACGATTTTTTTTTCAACTTGATTCAACTATGATAAATGGAGTCGAAAGTGCATTATAAGGGTTATGATGATCTCACTCACTGACATCACAAATGAGTTCCTTGAACTTCTATTGTTTCAAAGATATCAAATTTATAATTTTTTGAATAGCAAAGGTCTATCAGCCAGTTTCATCTAAAAGTGGTTGATGGACCTAAAGAACTCAGAATGATTTCAAACAAAGACCTATGTACTCGTCTAATGCTTCTGAATATATTCATACCCTCAATATAATACACTGTATTGAGAACAATGATTTTTTTTAAAATCAATTCAAACATGAGAAATGATATCAAAAGCTCATTATTAGGGTCACAACGATCATACTCACTTGTTAAGATAATAATATTAACAAGTCCTATGATAAAATCTCAACAATAATTCATTACTAACATATATTACGATAATAATATTTCCAAATATAGGTACAAGATCATTTTATAACATACCAAATATCAATTTATAACATACAAACTATAATATTCAATAACTATAATAATCTAATGAAAAAATAATTTTCATACTATAAAAAATATCAAATTACATCTATCATACCATAAAATTACAATAACAACAACAATATTTTTATTGAGTTTTACAACCATAATACACTAGAAGAACACAATAATTTAGACAAAAATAATAATTAGGAGTATACAATAAAACAATTATATAAACAACAATAATAATAATAAAATATTATGAATGTTTCTTTTCAACATCCACATAAAACCAATCAAGCTTGCAATTATATTGGCTAGGAAGAGTTAAGTTTTCCATATCATCAAATAAAAAAATCAAGTTCTTCAATCTTTTAAGTATTCAAGATGATTTCCTGTAGCAAGATACCTCAAGTGGTCCTCCTTGATATGTCTTTTGCTTTATATCCTTTCATTATCTTTTGCAAGAAGAGATAAATATTCTCTAAAAAATAATTAAAGAAGTTCTTGTTAATTCAGAAAAAAACGGAATAGAGCAAGATTAATGCTATTATAATTATAAGAAAATATAATATCATAGTATTAATGTTCAAATCTAGTACAGGATTTTGACATTTCATAACATAATTTATTTCAGGACCATTTCATTCTCCATATTATTTTCAAAAGATAGAACATTTAAATAGCAACAATAAAATATAAGGATAAAAAAAACTAGAGCTGAACAATCTACATATTGTTAATGAGGTTTTTGTATATATTAAGAAAATCAATCGTGACCCTAATAATGAGTTTTATGATATCATTTTTCATACTTAAATCGAGTTGAAAAAATTATTGTTCTTAATATAATGTATCACATTATTATTTGAGAGCCCAAGTCATTCAGTGACATTAAATGAGTATATAGGTCTTCATTTGAAATTATTTTGAGTTCTCTAGGTCTATCAACCACTTGTGGATAGAACTAGCTGATGGACCTTCGCTATTAAAAAAATTAAAATTTTGACATTTTCAAAAAAAATGGAAATCCAAGAAACTGATTTGTGATGTTGGTCAGTGAGCATGATTGTCATGACCCTTATAGTACGCTTTTGACATCATTTATCATACTTGAATTAAGTTGAAAAAAAATCGTTGCTTTCAATATAGTGTATCACGATGGTGTTTGACGGCATGGGTGTAATAAAGAGACCAAGCCAAGCACATAGGACTTTGTTTGGAGTGAATCAAATATCTCTAGGTTCATCAACTACTTTTAGAATGAGTTGATGGTTGTTGATTTGCAAAAGACTGTGTTTCTGGTCTTCAAAAAATTAGCAACATGTTGTATCAGCTACGAAATTGTAGCTACTATAACTAAAAGTTTTAACTTTGAGAGGTTATAACTTTTGATTTGGCTTGAATTACGAGATATAATATATTAAATCAAAGCTCGTTCAAAGATCTTGATTTAATATATTGTGCATGTCATTGTTCAATTTAAGTAAAGTTATGACCACTCAAAGTTTATCTAACATATACGTTATAGCAACTATGAAACAATAGTTGTTATAACTATGAGTTTAAATTTAAGAAATCATAACTTTTGAATCAGATTAAACAATGAGACGCACAATATATCAAATCAAAGATCTTTGAATAATTTTCAATTTGATATATTGTGTATCTTATAGTTTAACCTAAATCAAAAGTTACGATCTTTCAAACTTATAACTTATAGTTATAGCAATTACGATTTCATAGCTGCTACAATGTGTTGTTGATCTTTAGAAGACCAGTAGCAATGTGTTGCTAATCTTTAGAGGATCAACAACAACATGTTCTTGGTCTTCGTAAGATCAACAACAACGTATTGCTGGTCTTCAATAGATCAGAAACAACGTGTTGAACCATAAATTTTGAGAGGTTATAACTTTTGATTCGTATTGAACCATGAGACATATAATATGTCAAATAAAAGCTCGTTTAGAGATCTTTGATTTGATATATTATGTATCTTATGGATAAACCAGAGTTAAAAGTTATGGTCTCTTAAAATTTTCTCAGAATACACGTTATAGCATCTACGAAACCATAACTGCAACAACTACAAGTTTAATTATAAGAGGCCATACTTTTTTATTCAGGTTCAACCATGAGATGCTCAATATATCAAATCGAAAATTATTCAAAGATCTTCGATTCGATATATTATGCATCCCGTCAGCGGCGTAGCTAGAATTTGCATTCAGGGGGGGCGAATTCAAGCTGACCACGACACACTATTGAGGTCACGCCCAACCTCACCACCTCACTACAAGGCCGCAACCAAGGAAAGACCTCACTGTGAGGCTATGGCCAAAGCGAAACCTTGCTGTGAGGCCACCGCCAAGCAGTCACTAAGAGAGGAGAGGGAACGGGAGAAGATCGTGCATACCGACAAGATACATGCCAGTGCTGGAGATCAAAGAGGAGAGGAGAGGAGCGTGTCAGAGATCGAAGAGAAGGTCGATCAGAGAGGAAGATTTTAGGATGCTGGGAAGAAAAATTGAGAATAAAAACCTTAATTAGAAAGTTAATTAGTGACGGAAACTTAATCGAATTGTTAAAATAGAGACGAAAACTTAAAGGGTAAAATTAAGATTAGGAAAAGAATAATAAGGGGATTATGAGAGGAAGAATATCACAGGAGAGAAAAAAGGAGAGGGGATTTGGAGGAGGAAGGGAGAGGGGATAAAAGTACGGGCAATGGGAGAGAGAAAAACAAATATTGAGAGAGAAAAAAAAAGATTGACGGAAAGAGAGAAAAAAAGTTTGGGTTCTTGTTTATTTTAATTGAATATTTTATAAAAAAATCCTGAAATTTTTAGAATTTATAACTAAATCTTTTTTTTTAAAAAAATCACTATATTAATTTTTCCCCCAAAATTTCAGAGGGGGCGGTCGCACCCCCTCGGCCCCATGTAGCTACGCCCCTGCATCCCGTAATTCAACCTGAATCAAAAGTTATAATCTTTCAAAATTATAACTTATAGTTGTAGCAACTAAGATTTCATAGTTGCTACAACATATTTCTAATCTTTAGAAAACCAGCAACAATGTGTTACTAATCTCTAGAGGATTGGCAACAATATGTTGCTGGTCTTCAGAAGATCAGCAACAACGTGTTTCTAGTCTTTATAAGATCAGTAACAAAGACTAGTATCAATGTGTTGAACCGTAAACATTGAGATATCATAACTTTTGATTTGGGTTGAATCATGAAATATGTAATATATCAAATTGAAGCTCACTTAGAGATCTTCAATTTGATATATTGTGCGTCCTGCATGTGTTCAACCCGATTAAAAAGTTATAGTCTCTTAAATTTTACCCAGTATACACATTGTAACATATACGAAGCCGTAGTTGCTACAACTACAAGTTCAACTTTAAGAGATCATAACTTTTGATTCGGGTTCAATCACGAGAGACACAATATATCAAATCGAAGTTCATTTAGAGATTTTTGAAAAAATTAATTTTATCTAACATTCTAAAACAAAAAAAATTAATTTTGCTTAACATAGGGGAGTCATATTTATTTGTAGCATCGAAAAATGAGGATCATCGTCATACCATTTATAGTGAACTTCCAACTTCATTTCTAGTGAACAACAACGTATTATTAACTTAAATTTTAAGAGACCATAACATTTTCTTCGGATTGAAGCATGGACGTATAATAATCAAATCAAATATCTGAACAAGTTTCGATTTGATATATTATGTATTCCATGGTTCAATCGATGTCAAAAGTTATGATTTCTCAAAGTTTAAGTCAGCAATAAATTGTTGCTAGTATTCATGTTGCTGATTTTAAGAAACCAACAACAATGTGTTGTTGATCTTTAGAAAATCAAGAACAACGTATTAATTTAAATTTTGAGAGATTATAACTTTTGACTCAGATTGAACAACGGGACGTATAATATATTAAATCGAAGATCTCTAAATAAGCTTTGATTTAATATATTATACGTCCCGTGATTCAATATTAATTAAAAGTTACAATTTCTCAAATTTTAAGTCAGCAATAATATGTTGTTGATTTTCAAAAGACCAGCAACTCTTCATGTTGCTGATCTTAAAAAACAAACAACAATATTTTGTTGATTTAAAATTTGAGAGACCATAACTTTTGATTTTGATTGAATAATGGAACAATATAACAATGTGTTACTAATTTAAAATTTATCATGATATCCAAATGACTACAAACAAACTCAATAAAAAATAATTATCATACTATAAAAAACATAAATTTACAACTATCTTTTCATACAATTACAACAATAATAGCAACAAAGTTTTATTAAGTTTTATAACAACACACCGCAAGAAGAACCAGTAATTTAGACAAAGTGATAATTAATAGTATATAGAAATAACAATTATATAGATAACAACAATAATAAAAATATTATGAATATTCCTTTTTAAGATTCACAAAAAATCAACATGCTTGCAGTTATATTAGTTAGGAAGAGTGAAGTTCTCCATGTAATCAGTATCATGATCTTTATAATAAGATACCTCAAGTGTTCCTCCTTATACCCTTGTAGATTATATGAAAAATTGATTATTTTCTTGGTTATGAAAATCATAATAAATAAACTTTTTTAAAAACATATAAATTTTAAGTAAGACAAGTGAGATTTATTATTTACACATTAAATTATTGATACTTTATTTCATAAACTTTATTATTTATGAAGAACCAGTGACATAGATCTATAGTATAAATTTAGTAAGTATATTGTTAAGTATATTTGATTAAATGTATATATAGTCTTATTTTTTTTAATCTAAAAATTTTTTAAAAATTTTTTTATCTTCCATCCATCCATCCTCCATTTATGTCTTAACGAGTTTTCTCCATCATTATCTGTTTTGATATTTCATCAAACGATTGCAGGTTAAAAAAATAGAATCACCCTAAAATATACAAAATTCACATTTTTAATACGAAATCAAAAACTTACTTTGTTACTAAGGATACACCGATACTTTTGCGACCGGAGTCACCTTCCAACAAAGAATCAACGAAGTCAGTCTCATCCTCCAAAAACGCTTATTTTTCTTCTCCCGTGATTGATTTCTCTAATTCGTCGAACTTTACCTCTAACAATAACAAGAAACTTAAAAAAAAAAATATGTTGAAGTATATATATATATATATATATATATATATATATATATATATATATATATATATATATATATATATATATAAATGAAATGCAACGGCGTGGGGATCACGATACGGCAACGATTACAATTTAAGCATCCTTCAAAGGGAACCAAGTGATGTACGCAAACAAAAAAGGCTGCCAGCTGAAGTCGTTCCATGCGCCAAAACAGTTCCCCTTGGCGATGCAATCCACCAAGCTTAGTTGAGCGACGCTACCACACTTGAGAGGACGAGGCGGAAGTGACCGACGATTAGTCAAGTGAGGGCAACGTGGAAGACTAGGGTGATGACAGCGACGCTGGCCAAGACCAAGACCTTACTTTACACCCATAGGAATTTGGAGAGGGGGAAATTGAGGGCGTAAGCAAACATCTAGGGGATCATGTAGAGGGCAAAGCTACTGACGAAGGCCGCGTCATCGTCCTGCTTGAAGAGCTAGAGAGGAGTGACAAAGAGATAGATGAATCGGTCCAAAACTCAACCTTATCTCAAACGGTCACCGACTTACCATGTCTCTTATACTGCTAGACGAAGACGAAGGGACAACGATAGCCATAGCCAATGCTCTAACGAAGGAGGAAGCAAAGATAAAAGAGGAAGGTTGAGAAATTAAGTTTTTTTAAAAAAAAATAAAATAAGAAAAGGAAGAGAAGTAAATAAGTTTTTTTTTAAAAAAAAACTAAAATAAAAAAAAGAAGAGAAGTATTATGGAAAAGGCAATGAAAAGAGCTGTGTGATTTGAACAATTTAAAAATGTACTACGCTTTTAAATAATATGCAAAACCAACTGCATCGCTTGATAAATCGCCGATTTTTGCTTATAGATTTAGTTAATAAAAAAAATTATTTATAAATTAATATTAAATATTGTTCATGAATGTACGTGATGAAAAATCCATGAAGAAAAACCGATCAACTCTTAGCTACGATCCGATTAATCAATAAATCGGTTGATAATTAGTAATTAAATTAAATATTATTACAAATGCAAATCCAAACTCAAGTTATGTTCAAATTACCGGATTCTATGGGGTTCGGAGAATCTAAGGAAGAAGACGGACCGTCTAGTATTCATTCTGTCTCTGCGCGTGATGCAGAAATTTCATGCCATTTTTCACCTGAAAGAAAAGAGCAATTCAAGGAAAAACCTACAGAAACTTTCAACTTCCACACATCTTACTCAAACAAGAGATATTTTGAAACCTGACCACACCTCCTTAGTAGTCCCAGGTCGAACGGTCAGGTCGGATGATGGTTTAGACAGGGGTTTGAAGATAACACACGACATTAACTGAAACTAAAGCATATTCATATGGCTGAAGTGTAATCAAGAGGGGTGAATATTTGAGATTTGAGAAACACCAGCGTTTGATTCCTCAAGTGCAAATATTGCCACTATAAACAATCACAAAGTTCATAACAGTGCAATGGTTATGGTCAAACTCTTTGTTCTCTGCACTGTACAATCTCATTCATAGTACCAGCATTATGATGGGGTTTTACAAAATGCACATCCATCTAAAGCAATTAGCAGTCACCTTTTTCTTCTCTTAGGTTCAACCTGCAGCATTTAAAAGAAAAACGAAAAAAAAAATGTAAAATCCGTGAAAAAGTACAAAAATGAATATTGACTTTTGATAGAGAACCATTAAATCAACAGGCAATGAGACTAGATAGGACAATCTAAAAATCTTTAGAGCGAGTTGGAAACTGCCCTGACTACAAAATGAGAACTGAAAACTACACTAAATCAATGCTCCTAAAAATAAAACCAAGAAGACGGAGCTCTAAGAAAGGTTTGTTTACACTTACACTATTGTAGCAAAATTATCAATGATGCCATACTACCTACGAAATAGCAGGTGTTTCCAATAACAATTATCACATGAATTTGATCAATTAAGAGCGGTTAGTTATTTTTTCTAAACAAGTATAACTTGAGTGGCTAAAGAATTGCACAAATAAATACTAGTACTATTACCTTGGATTCAGAAATTGTCGAATCTGGATATCCATTCGATGATCTTTTTGCATCATCTTCCGAGTCACAGTCTAAACACAGAAAATGTTCCAACTTTTTTGCTTGTTCAGTACTCATGCCCATGCAAGATGGATGGAACCTATTTAAATAATCATTTATTTAACTCAGCATAAACTGTAGCTAAGCAGACTTTTGAAAAAAGAGAAACAACCTTGATTACAAGAACTTAAATCCTAAGAATTGATCCTCAATAGATACGGTAACTAATAGGATCTCATCCATGGAACAAGAAAGCATAAGATGAAATCTTTAATTATCTATGCATTATATCAAATCATCAATGGAAAAGTAATAAATATGCTTATCTTTCAATCAAGCTACTAAAGTACCATATATACCAAATACTTGCATGTCATAATTTTGGAATAAAACTATTGCACTGGCAAGAAGCATTACTTATTACTTGTAGGGATTCTGTCAATTCAAGAAAGGAGTTATAACACGCATGGATAAAAGTGCATGAGAAGAAACCTTAAATGGTTAATAATTTCATGCAAAACCTTGCACACTGGCACAGTGTTATGTAGAAACTTAATCCTATGAATGGACAAGAGGACTCCAAAAGTCGTGTGTGAAACCACCAACTGAAACAAGATAAAGTGTGCAAAAAAAATTCCTGTAGGTATAACAAAATGCATTCAGATAGTGACCTCCATGATCAAATCAGTTCACATTGTTGCTCAGATAAGCATGTCAATAATCCTCTCAGAGACATTTGTATTAATAAACAAACAAATATATTTATATTAGTCATTGGTTGTCAGTCTTCCTTACTAACTTCAATCATGGTTACCACAAGCAGAGAAGAGACTATTTAAGGTTATAAGTATTTTATTGCCGAATTGCCTCAGTGTGAAAGAATCAACATGCTTCAAACATGGACACTTCATGAAAGGTGCAACTAAATGATGATAATAAAACATTTTGCATAAAACAAAAGAAAGAACATAAATAGCTTTAAAAGGAATGCAAAGGTAAAAAAGCTCAAGAAACATGCCAAATTGACTGTGTACAAACACTCGAGACAAACATAATTATATGGAAACTGAAGATGATAAATACAAACAATCAAGGCTAGCAAAAAAAAAAAATCTAGCGCAGACAGGGTTGACTAGATTCTAAATTAATCTCCGACCATTTCTTTTGTTATCAGGCAGGTTTCCTATAATTTTGCAATCTTACTAGAAAATTGTATAAATTGCCACATCTATCACTGACCGCCAACACAAACTTTGGACAAACAATTATTAATATCACAGGAAAAAGGTTACTAGATTTAGAGGTTTGAAAAATCACAAGATGTACGCGTCTTGTTGAGCATTTTTTTATATAGAACAATTACATGAAAATATCATTAGAATTGATAGAATTGTAAGATTCATTCATGTAGAATAAAGTGTTATGTTCAAAAGAATTCATATATCTCTACAATGGTATGATATTGTCCACTTTGGACTTAAGCCCTCGTGAATTTATTTTTGGACTCTATCCAAAATGCCTCATACCAATGAAGATATATTTCATCTTTTAAACCTATGATCTTTTTCATATATTTGTGAAACTTTGATTGTATTCCCAACAATCCTTCCCTCAAACAAAAAACTATCATCACTCTTATGGTCCGACCTCCCCTCAAGCATCTGATTACTCTTGACCTGCTATAGGCCTCCCCGCACTCTTGACCTGCTCCGAGCCTCCTCGTAAGTATCCGATTACTCTTGACCTACTTCGAGCCTCCTGTCAACTTCGTTTAAGGTCACCGCACGTGGCATTTGGTCTAGACCATGACTCTGACTCGTGCTTCTTTCGGCGGTTAGTCTGGTAAAGAGCAACCTCACTCTAATACCGCTTGTTATATCCAAAAGAATTCACATATCTCCACAATGATATGATATTTTCCACTTTAGACCTAAGCCCTCATGGATTTATTTTTAGGTTCTATCCAAAAGGTCACGTATCAATGGAGATATCTTTCATTTTTAAACCGATGATCTTTTCCATGCATTTTCAACGTGGGACTTGATTGTATTCCCAACATAAAGGACATACAACAAATAGTACTTGGGTGGTGAAACAAATGGATATGAAGGAAAAGCTTTCGAACAATGCTTCAAAAAGAAAAGAAAAAAGTCCTATATAGCAATAACTCAACCATAATTTTTAAGTGACCCAGAAAGATCCCTAGTCCACTTTCTTTTAAAGAATTTCCCTACTTTATATTGTGTCATTGGTACTGTGGGAATCAAAACAGAAAAGTGAATAAACAAACTGGACAAATCAAACCAATAAAAAAATTTTAATATCAATTTAAGGCTTGGTTTTGAAAATAATAAGATTTTAGTTCTGATTGGATTATGGTTTCGAACAATGTCAAATTGATAAATTTGAACTTAATAGATAAGCATGTACGTATACATACACTTGAAAGATGATAACACTGATGGACCTTTTTAATATCAATTCTAAATGGACTGAAGCATATCAGTTCCGATTTGATTTCATTTTGAAAACTTTTAGCATTTTGATTTGCTTTGTTAGAAATGTCTGATAAATTGATAAAGTGAATGACACCCACTTTACTATTTGGAAATGATCAATTAGAACCAAACGGAAGGAATAGAAAGGTTACAAGTTGCCAAAATTGATATGAATCGCTCAAGTTGGAAGAAAGGCTAATCCAATCTTTCCTAAGAAATGGATCATCTTACAAAGACATATGAGGTTTTTTTTTTAAAAAAAAACAGAGATTCGAAGAATTATCAAGAAATTAATAAATAAATTCACATTGATAATCTTATATATATATATATATATAAAAGCTAACTTTATATATATATAAAAGCTAACTTTTGCTGATAATTTAATATATGATATTATCAAATAATATTGTATTAATTTGATACCATTATTAACCTACTAATCATAACAATATAATTATTACAATATCATTGAAAATTTGATAATGTATTGTGTTGCTAACATAATTCTATTAATACTATTTACTATTTATATATTATATGTGTTATTGATAATCAAATAATTAATAAAACATAATATACATCTTAATTATGATTGATCACTAAGGTGCCTTCTAATAAGTTGGTAGAGTTATGAAAGTTGTTGCTAAGATCCTAGGTCTGAAATCCTCCACCAAAAGGGTGCCTACTTCACACACACACACACGCGTGCGCGTAAGACTTAAACCTTTCCCTTTCATCAAAAGGGTGCATGCTTCCGCGCGCGCACATTCATGTGCGTGTATGTGTATGTGGACGACTTCAGCCTTTCCCTTTCTTTGAAAGGAGGCTTCCGATCACACACACTTTTGTGACTTCAACATTTCCCTTTCTTCAAGTTATGATTGAGCACCATATTGTTTTCTTATATATATTTATCTCTGACACTATTTTAATTATTCTCCTTTTTTTATTTTGCTTAATGATTTTGTCTTTCAATTTCATCAACTATACTAATCCAATAAGGACAATACTTAGGTGTTTTGACCATCTAGTTCTTATCTTGATATTGATTTTGGCAACGATGAACGCAAGAGTCTTTGTTTACTCAGAAATAAACAAAGATAAAAGAAATATTGAGGATTTGTGCTTCGTTTGTTTTGATCAAGTCAAAAGTGAATGAAAACATAAGGAATAAAATTATTAGCTTGTTAATTGATTGACATTTGCTGTTCAGTCAACGGTATAGTTGACGAGATATTTAAAAGTTTCACCCTTTCCTTTCTTCCAAATCCCTCAATGTAGATGCCACTTAAGGAAATTCTTTCTGTTTCATATTGTTTCATCAACTTAAACTTAAGTCCTCCGTCCTTATATCCTCTCAATAAGTTAAAAAATGGAAAATGGGGTTAAGATTATATAGATGTTAAGGAAGCTAAAAGCAGCGTGCCAAACCAAAGAGTGTAAACATCGACAGCCAATGATCATACTTGAATTGTTTTCTTTTCATCTACTTCATTGTTTACTCTGTGTGTGTGTGTTTGTTTTTTTTTTTTTTTTTTTTTTTTGCATTTTTAGTTCTTTACAAGTTTTACTAATTACCATTTCAACTTTTCTATCAACTAGAGATCTTGTTGATGCCTTTCAAAAAGAGGGATCTTGTTTAGGAATTTTGCAAGATGGATGGACAAGCCCATGTTGGAGAAATTTCCCAACTTTAGCATTCCGAATCACGAGTGCATGCATACAATAACAATTTTTAACTTAAAAAAAATAATAGAATTTTTTTCCGCGTGCCCTCCAAAACCTAGTTTGAAGCAATTATGTAAATGACAAGTCAGACAAAGCTTGAACGAGGAGTCGAACTCACTTACCAATCCTTGCATCCATCACATTGTACCATCAAATCATCAGGGTTGTAAGGCATCTCACACTTGCAGTACCTGAAACGAAAAGAAGGAAAAACACAAACTTGACATATAAAGATGCAATTACAAGAAATCTAGGATCACGGATCATTGAGAAAACAGATGAAAAGCAGGCAAAACCTACACGGCAACACGATCAGGTGTGAAAGCCCCAGTGGCCGCCTTGTACTCAAAGCGGCAGAAGTAGTCCTCAGCCCCGACATTCTCAAGCTTGGTGTAGTTCTTAAACGAGTGCACAATACACTTTCCCTCGATGGTGTGCGCGCTCTGCACGTCGTAGTGATCCGAAAGGAACAACTCCTTGGCGCCGTGGAACAGCCGTCGGCCGCCAATGGACTCCTCAGGGCGGTAGTACCACCGAACCTTCACCCGCACGTTGTTACGGTGGTCCACCTCGATCTTCTCCACCTTGGCCACGTACGGCGGCTTCTCCGACTCCGACGGCCGCATCAGCACGCAGTCACCGACTTCGACACGACGGCACCCCCACAACCAATTAAACCATGTCGAGAATAATAGACCAAAACGGAGCAAGCCATCTGGGCAGGGATCGCGGAGATACCTTTGACGACCTTGTTGGTGCCCTTGATAGTGTAGGAATCGAGGTCCTTCTTGCCGGGCTTGGTCTTGGCCATCAGCTGAAATAGAGCAGACGCGGACAGGGATATCAGTGAGCGATCGACTCTGCACTCGGGTTATGGAGATGGTCACCACCAGCGGTAGCAGTGGTGATGGCAGTGAGATCGTAGATCGAAGAGGACGACGAGGAGAGACGGAGCACAGGGCGGATCGAAACCCTAGGGAGAGGGAGAGTGCGCGCAGAGATGCGCCTTTGGTTGGTTCCGGCGACAGCGAGAGGTGGCAAGAAATGAGTCTGGGTTTTTACTACAAATCTACACATCGACTCGTCCATTTACTTATTATCGACCTCGCAGAGTCGCAGGTGACCAGTCAAATTACTGGTAATTTTCAAAAAGGCACAGTATTCGTTTAAAATATCATAAATTCTCCTAAAATTTTCTAAACTTACTTTATTTGGCTAAAGTGGGAAAATAAAATATTTAATTAAAGAATTTAATTTTTTCTCTATATTATTTTCATGAGGAAAATTTTATTTTCGAATACGATAAGAAATTTACACTGCGAAAGTTTATTATAATGAAAAAAAATTAAAATGGATTTAACTCGTAATATATTTATTAGATTTTATAGATTCAGTAATATTTTGAGCAATTTGCTCTATTTTTTAATAATTAATTTGTAAAAAACATAAAAAAAATCTGGCAATGACGATAAAACCGCTCCGTGCCGTCGCACTCCGCTAGCTCCATCCGCTATGCGCTCTCTCGCACCACCGGCTCTCTGCTCTCCCTCTCCGCTTCACCTCCTCCCTCCTCCCACCTCACGCCGTGCCTTCCCGCTTCGCCGGTCCACGGTCGACGCTCCGACGAGGTTGACTTCCCTCTTCCTTCTCCGCGTGAACCCTCTCGGATCCACTTCCCCGATAAAGGAGCCGCTTTCGGATGCGGACGAGGACGAGGAGTACGAGGAGGACGAAGAAATATCCGCCCCAGAGTACGAAGACGGGATTTCGACCGAGAGCGACCAGGAGGATGAGGATGGGGAACCGGAGGCGACTTTGCTGGAGTCGGAGTCCGGGCAGTATAATGAATCGGAGGAGCAGAAGTCAGAGAAAGTGGCCAGGCTTCTTGCTGAAGTGAGAGAGTTTGGCCAGGAGATCATTGATTACGAGGAGCTCGCTGGGATATATGACTTTCCAATTGACAAATTCCAGGTTCGGTTCCATTTTTTTTTTTTTTTTTTGTCTCGAAATGGAAGCAACAAATTGTCATATTTTGCGGGTTTCTCATCTAGATGGAATTTTCTCTATATGGATCTCTCATTGACCAATAATATATTTAGTCAATTGAAGATCATTCTCCTTTAATTTCATCTTCTTTTTTTTTTCACTTTGAGGGGTCAATCTCTAACTACCAAGGTTACAATTTCATTTATTCAGTTTATATAATTCCTAGAGAGTGCTTATCCGAGGAAAATATATATCTTAGAAAAAGTAAAGTGAAATAATTTATTTTAGACAAATTAAAGGGAATGACTTATTAAAGTGAAAATAAAGGAAACTAATCAATTGAATGAAAAACTGACAAGCCTAAGAATGTACATTAGAAGAATAAATATGGCTATGATAACATGAACTTTGCTCTCTTATTGCTTCTTGATGATTTAACTCGGTTACATAGCGTTCCTACACTTGGTTGTAACATTAGGTGCTATAGAAAAATTTTCATTATTCCTGTTATCTCATGTTTCCCAATAGTATTTGAAGGATAATAAGAGTCCTATGTTTGTTCAACTAATATGTTGTTTTCCAACGGCTATTTCTTCTTCTTTTTTTTTTTAGCGCTTAGCCATCCAAGCATTCTTGAGAGGTTCATCCGTCGTTGTTTCTGCACCAACAAGCAGTGGGAAAACTTTAATAGCTGAAGCTGCTGCTGTAGCCACAATTTGTAGAGGAAGACGTCTCTTCTACACAACACCATTGAAGGCTTTGTCAAATCAGAAATTCCGGGATTTCAGGTAGATTTGGCTCATTAGCTGGATTCTTAAGTGGTTATTCTACACTTAAATAGCCAATGTATAAGTCATTGCAAGTGACCAGTGAAAACAGACACTTCCAGACCCAACGTTCTTATCTTCTTCCCATTTTATTTGGTTGATTGCACTAATATTATGTTGTCTGTTGAGTTGCACTTTAATGTCAAGCTACTCAGTATCGTCATTTTTCTTGGTCCTAACACAGTCAGAGTTTAGTCAATTTTGTGATGTCCATACCTTTTGGTTTATTTACTTAAGGTAGTTTTTTGGAGTTCTAGGTGAGGTATTTTATATGTCAGTATTTGTGGATCAGAAAAAGATAATAATTACTTAGTCCGTTGTAGGTTTCTTTAATGGCGACCACTTTATTGGTTCAATCCATTTTTTTTTTTTTTTTGCACAACACCTCTTTTGAAGTCCTTATCTCTTTTAAGCTATATGGAACAGAAACTCTACATCAAGGATGGAGTTCAATTCCTTTCTTCCACTAACTGCACTATTTGATTTTATACAATTCTTTCAGGAGGACATTTGGTGATAACTATGTTGGCCTTCTAACTGGAGATTCAGCTATCAACAGAGAAGCACCTATTCTGATCATGACAACTGAGATTTTGCGTAACATGCTCTATCAAAGGTACTCAATGTCATAACTAGACAAGCTGATCAGAGGTAGAAAATCATATTTACCTGTGCCCTTCAGATAAACATGTGCTATCATAGACAAGTTTCTAGACCTTTTTATGAACTTGCTTTGTGTCATGTGCTTATTAAAGTATAAATTTTCTTAAAAACTAAACTTCTTGGAATAGGATTACCTAATGATCATAAATACAACTAAGAGAAAATCCTTGGTATAATTTTCAGGTACCAAATAGTTAGTTTTCACTCTAAGGTTCTGTGAGTTATTATATCTGTACACTGGGACTGTCATTGGATTAAAATCGCACAAGGGGTTTCATGTGTTGAGAATAAAGTAATATATGGTAAGACTAATGTTACAGCAATAGAATTGAGGCACAATTCCATATGCCTACAATGATTATCATTTAGCAAGTGCTAGTGTGATGGTAGAGCAATGTTCATATATAAATTACCCTTGTATGAAGAACAACTAAATTGAAGAAGATGATATTTAGGAAATTGAATCCCCTAGAAGTACTAACATTTGAGACAATCCATTGAACTAAAATTCAAGTCAACAATCAATTAACCTTCAGGAACCGCTTATTTGACAAGGAGTCAATATAAGACGTTTTAGTCTAGTCGAAAGCAGATATGTTAAAGGAGTTAAAGAAGTGATGTGAGAAAGAAACTTTGCCTCTTAGTCCCACATTGCTTTGTGAGTCTTCTAAGCATCCTTAAATATCAACAAGTTGTCTGTCTAAGTGCTGTGGCATTTTGGGTTGGATTGAGCTCGCTCTTAGGCTTTGACAAGTCCTCCATCATGTGTTTCTGATAGAACATCACTTTGCCCTTGTTTTAGTGGGTAATAGATCTTGCAATGATTAGCGTTTATTTTTCCAGTATAGGAATGATTTCTTCTGCAAGCAGATTGTTTCAAGTTGATGTGATAGTCTTAGATGAAGTTCACTATCTTAGTGACATATCTCGAGGGACAGTTTGGGAGGAGATAGTAAGTAATGCCATATTCTGTTTACTAGTTCCTGTTTCTGTGTAGTTTTTTATAGTAAAATTGAGGCAATTGTTCAGGTTATATATTCACCAAAAGAAGTACAACTTATTTGTCTATCTGCTACAGTAGCAAATCCAGATGAATTGGCTGGCTGGATAGAGCAGGTGAGATGAGACTCCAGAAGCTTTCATGTTCTTTTCTATTATTAATCAACTCATTGGAAGATGCTTTCTATTTATTCTATTTGATTGGCTTCTATCTGAGTTTCTCCAAATTATCTCATGTTCATGGTGATTAGCTACTATCGAAGTTTCCAATTCAACCTTGGGTGTAACTGCCATATTTCTTATTTCTAGTTTTCGTCCTGTTGCCCTATAGAAGCTATAGTAGATATCCACTTTTAAGAGGGTCTGTCGTTTTCACAAAATTATCATTGCATGTGGGTGCAAGTATATCATGCACAACAAAAGAGATTTTTGTTATAACAACCTACTCAAATGAGAGAACTTGCCATGAATTTCTAACACCCAACAATTGATCAGAAAATGCTTAATCTCAAGTCAATAGTAATTCACTCATCTAGTCTATGGATTCTTTTAATTAGCCCACAACTCTCCATAAGAAAGTAAATTAAGCTATTACAATTTCCCCCATTTAAAGCTTGATACCCCTGTCAAGATTGAGGCCTTGGCAACCCTTATAAGCAAAATCTATCTTGATTGACAAGACGTAAGGCCTAGGCAACCCTATCTAAATACTTTGTCAGGCTTAGGACTAGATTCTCTCTGATACTATTTGTGACAAAAATCTCAGATTTTTTAATTAACCTCCATTAACTTGATAGGCCCATGTTCCCAACCATTTGCTAAAAATGCTTATGATCAAGTTAATATTAATTTACTCATGAGCCTATAATTCTCCATTGCAGACTAAATTAGGCTATCACAATTGTAAATCCTACTTATTGCTGACATCTTCAAGCCACCTCAACTTCCCCTACATTGATATCCATTTTGTTTGTGTTCTCTTGTGGAATTCATAATTTTCTTAAAGTTGCTAACAATGTCAATTAAACCATGATTATTAGTCATCACTCTGTCTCTTTTGAATTCATTTCTTGTGAGAAAGTACATATATGACATAGGATAGTAGCTCGATGCAGAGTTTGTCAATTATTAAATTTGCATATGTGATTTTAGAATTTTAAATTACACCTGACCTTTGAGAGACTTTTGTTGGAAGCACACTAATAGATATAAAGGATATGGTTATTAGTTATCACTCTCTTCTTTTCAATTTATTTCCTGTGTGAAAGTATATATGACCTTGGATAGTGGTTCAATGTGGAGTTGTCAATTAATGAATATGTATACTGTTGACTAAAAATTAAAAATACACCCGACGTTTGAGAAACTTTTGTTGGAAACACATCATTAAATATTAGTTAAAAGAGAATTTTCATGGGAGTTCCCTGTTGGTTATGCAGAGAATTATTATTGACTATTGTGTATAGGTCAAGGTGATACCTCAAAATATCTAAGTTTTAGCATATATAAAAGTACAAGTTCAAGAGTCAAATTGGTCAGAAGTGATTCATAACAAATTTCGGATGAGAAGCATGACTTTTGAAGTGCATGCACACAATTTAATCTCTTCGTAGTAATGTAGTACAACCTTATTAAGAGGCTTAATTCTTTATGTTTAAATGATTGATGAAAGTATGAACCTATAAGTACATCTTAAATATAGTCATTAATAGGATCAGGCTTATGCTTTTTTGTTGCATCTTATTGAATAGCTTGCATTCCAACCTTGACAAATCCAATTACTTGAATGCAGGTTCATGGTAAAACAGAGTTAGTTACATCCACTAAACGGCCAGTTCCCCTTACATGGCACTTCTCGCTGAAGAACTCTCTGTTACCACTATTTGATGAGAAAGGGAAAAAAATGAACAGGTAGTTCCTGATAGTATTTGTGGTAATGCTAAGCATATTTAAGTCCTGTAATAGGTTATAAAGACTGCTTGAAATATTTCTCAACCTTTTTTCCTTGGTTTAATGTATACATGTTAGGTGCTCAAGCTAACATTTTAGCTTCTCTATCCTGCATCATACTATAGGTTTAGCTCGATGAACTTGTTTGAAAAATTTTCAGTAATCTTGTATTCTTGAACTTTGGGATTTTTACTTGAGAAATAATGTTTGGTGTTAATGCTCTTTTTATTATGATTCTATAAAAATGACTTTGCCATGTGTAAACTGTTTGTATCTGTGTCACACATGCATGGATTAGTAAGGTAATGAGTGGCATTGTGTAGGGTTGAGTATTCGGTTAAAGCCGAACCAAACCAAATCCAATTAATTGAAACACCGAATTTTTTCGAACTAACCGAACTGATTGAATTTTCCAATAAAAAAACGAACAAACCTAACTAATAAAATATCAGTTAATTCAGTCGAAAACTGAATTAACCGAATTAATTGAATTTTTCAACAATGATGGTGTGATATTTACCGATTAGTTAGAAATTTATAGGTTCACTTAGGAATTTGCCGATTAGTTTTTTTATTTTGATTTATTCGGTTTAATCCGGATAAACCGGATAAAGGAGGAGGATTATGTTAGGTTGCCAGCCAGCGTTAAAACTATGACCAATATTCAATGAATGGATTCATTAAACTATTGTGTTAATGCTAGGTTGTTCCTCGGAAGAAACGCGTTGCAGGGTCCGACTGTAA
This sequence comes from Zingiber officinale, assembly GCF_018446385.1. Classification (NCBI taxonomy): domain Eukaryota; kingdom Viridiplantae; phylum Streptophyta; class Magnoliopsida; order Zingiberales; family Zingiberaceae; genus Zingiber; species Zingiber officinale. The sequence continues at coordinate 132,300,224 of NC_055997.1, read as the reverse complement.
CGTCTTAGCAAGGACCGCTATATCTCCATAACTTGGGTGTAGTGCTAAATATGCAATAGTTCGCGTTACAGGTCTGACTATAACGTATTAGCAAGGACCGCTACAACGTATTAGCAAGGACCGCTACAACGTATTAGCAAGGACCGCTACATCTCTATGGAACTTGGGTGTAGTGTTAAATAGACAAGAGTTCTCAAACCATAGATTGGATAAGAACAAATATGATATGAAAACTAATAATCTAAGATTTGGAACTTGGAACATAGGAACCCTGACTGGTAAATCAATGGAGGTAGTAGATATAATGATTAGGAGAATAATTAGCATTTTGTGTGTACAAGAGAAAATGGATATGTGAAAAGGCAAAGATGATAGAGAACTCAGGTTTTAAGTTATAATACACTGAAAAGAGTAAAGCAAGAAATGGAGTGAGTATTATTGTAGATAGTTCGTTAAAGGATGAAGTTACAGGAGCAGTTAGAAAAAGGGATAGGATTATAGCCTTAAGATAATAGTGGCAAAAGAACTATAAACATAATTAGCGTATATGCACCGCGAGTAGGATTAGATGAAGCTACCAAATCAAGGTTTTGAGACAATTTAGATGAAATATTATAAAATATTCCACCAAATGAAATGATTTTAATAGGAGGTGATCTAAATGGGTATGTCGGAGTGAAAAATGATGAATATGAGAGGGTACATGAGAGTTATTGGTTTGGAACAAGAAATGAGGAAGGGAAAATTATATTAGATTTTGCGATAGCACATGACCTTATATTAGCTAATACGTTTTTAAGAAAAGAGAAGAACACTTAGTCATGTTCAAAAGTGGGAACAATAAATCGCAAATTGACTTTATTATGGTTAGGAAGAAGGATAGAAAGATTTGTAAAGATTACAAAGTCATCACAGAAAACAGTTTAACTACCCAACATAGGTTAGTAATGTTGGATATATGCCTCAAACATAGTATTAATAGCAAGAAAATATATACGACTCCTAGAATTAAGTGGTGGAAGTTAAAGGATAAGAAACAAAATATATTTAAGGAGAAGGTAGAAGTACAAGCATTAGGTGAAATATAGATGACTCTAATACAACATGGGATAAGATGGTATCAAAGTTGAAAATAGTAGCTAAGAGTATACTCGGTGTGTCAAAGGGACATGCACCACTACGTAAGGGATCTTGGTGGTGGAATGAGAAAATACAAGAGAAAGTGAAAGAAAAACGAATAGCTTATAAGGAATTATATATTTGTAAGAACGAGGAAAACTTAAAAAAATATACAATAGCCAAGAAAGAAATTAAGAAGTAGTGAGTGAAGCAAAGAATGAAACTTTTGAACGATTATATCAAAAATTTGCTATAAAAGAAGGGGAAAGAGACATTTATAGAATAACTAAAGTGAGAGAAAGGAAAATAAGAGATCTTACCCAAATAAAATGTATTAAAGATGAATGTAATAGTGTATTAGTAAACGATGCTACGGTGGAAGAGGTATTTTCATCAACTTTTTAATGAAGATTTTGGTGACCAACAAAACTTAGGTAATTTAAGTAGGTCAAATAAGCATAGAAATTTCAATTTTTATCGTAGAATTCAAACTTCAAAAGTAGAACAAACTTTAAATGTGATGCACACAGATGATATTCCAATAAATGTATAGAAGTGTCTACGGAAATAAGGTATTGAATGACTTATAAAATTATTTAACATGATATTGAAAACGAAAAAAAATGCATGTTCAATGGAGGATAAGTACTTTAGTTCCCTTATATAAGAACAAGGGAGATGTACAAAATTGTGTAAACTATAGGGGTATTAAACTAATGAGTCATACCCAGTGTTTGAAATGTTGTTTCGTGCCGCCCGACATGGATGGTTTTTACCGTTCCATCGGGCGGCCGAAATCGGCACGGGAGGCGCCCCCGTCTCGGCGGCGCCGGAGGAGACGCAGGATGCCTCCGTCGGCACCGGAGGAGACGCGGGATGCATCCGGCGGCGTCCCGCGACGCCTTCGGCACCGAAGGCGTCGTGCATGACGCCTTCTGCAGCGCCGAAGGCATCGTGCGCTGGCTTTGGCGACGCCGGAAGGCCCTCGTTGGATCGCCCGCGATGATCGCGGCGCGATCTCACGTACTGCCCGAGTTTTTTTTTCTTCTATTTTTAATAATTATTTATTTTATTTAATTAATTTAAAGAATTCCCAAGGAGGATGTGTAGAGGATATGTGATATTTCGAAGAGGTTTTTATAAACCCTAATTAAATTATTCTAATAAAATATATAAAAAATATATTTAAAATTAAAATAAATTAAATAAATTTTATTAATTAATATTCTGAAAAAATAATATTTTAAATTTCATTTAAAAATTTTAAAAAATATATAATAATTCTTATTTATATTCTAATATATTTTTTATTATTTTAAATTTCATTTAAATTTTTTAAAAAATTCTAAAAAAATTTTTAAAAAATTCTAATAAATTATATTTATATTATGATATTTTTAATTTTTTTTAAAAATTTTTTTTACTTGATATTTTTTACTATTTAAAATATATATTATTTAATTAATAATTAATTAAATGAATAAATAGTTAATTTATATAATTATTATTAATATAAAGTAATATCTTATATTAATTTATATATTTATTATTATTATTATAGATACTTCCATTTTAATTTGAATTATTAATATATCAATTCTATTTAAATAAAATTATTTTTAATTATTTTTTCTAACAATATTAAATTATTCAATAATTGAGAACTTATAATAAATCAATATACAACTTATTTTTATATACACAATAAACATATTTATCTTATAATTACTATAGATAAATAAAAAATACCGAAACTGTAACGGTACGACACGATACGATACCGAAACTGTATCGTTACGGTCTGAGACCGAAACCTCGGCACAGGTCGAAATTTTAAACCTTGGTCATACCATGAAACATTGGGAAAAAGTAATAGAAAAAAGATTAAGGAAAGAGACCACAATGACCGAAAATCAATTTGGGTTCATGCCTAGAAGGTCGACAATAGAAGATATACATCTTCTTAGATAATTAATTGAAAAATATTGGGAGTAAAAACAAGATCTATACATGGTATTCATTGACTTAGAAAAAGCTTATGATAGAGTTCCAAGAGAAATCATATGGAGAATTTTAGAAAAGAGAGGTGTTAGCGTAACATATATTAAACTAAGTAAGGATATGTACGAGGATGTAACAACCAGAGTAAAAACTTCAGGCGGAGTAACTGAAGCATTTCCAATAAAGATAGGGTTACATCAAGGATCAACTCTAAGTCCCTATCTTTTTACACTAATTATGGACGAACTCACTGCGCACATTCAAGACACAGTACCGTGGTGCATGTTCTTTGCAGATGATATTATTTTGGTAGATGAAACACGTGAAGGAGTAAATGCTAAATTAGAATCTTGGCGGAAAACATTAGAAGGGAAAGATTTTAGGCTTAATAGATTAAAGACAGAATATATGGAATTTAAGTTTAGCAATATTAGAAGTAATGAGACAATTGTTAAGATAGGAGAGGACGAGTTGTTCGGAACCAAGAGCTTTAAATATTTAGGATCATTCTTATAAAACGATAGAGGGATTGAGAGAGATGTCTTACATAGAATATAAGCAGGATGGTTGAAATGGAGGGGAGCGTCGAGTGTTTTATGTGATCTTAAAGTACCTCTAAAACTTAAAGGAAAGTTCTATAAAATCGCAGTTAGACCTGCTATGTTATTTGGAGCTGAATGTTGGGCTATGACTCGAGCACATGAGCAAAAGATGAGAGTTGCAGAGATAAGGATGTTAAGGTAGATGTGTGGATATACGAGGATAGATAAAATAAGAAATGAGAGGATTAGAGAGAAAATCGAAATTGCATCTATTGAGGAAAAACTCCGAGAGATATTTAAGATGGTACGGACAATATTCCAGTTAGGTGATGTGAAACTATGACAAACACGCGTATCAAATGAGGACGACGAAGACCAAAAAAGACTTGGTTAGCAATAATAAAATAAGATAAAATTTATTTAAGTATAGATTATGATATAATAAGAGATAGAGTTCAATGGCGTAAAAGGATTCATATAGTACCCCACCTAGTGGGATAAGGCTTGGTTGTTGTTGTTGTTGTGATTTATTCAGTTTAACCAAATAAGGGATTTTAAAAACTAAACCGACCAAATTAACCAATATAACTGATATTTTTAAGAAAAAAAACTGAAATTCTGAATAACCGAACCGAATTTTTTCAAATTCAGTTGGTTCGGTTCGTTTATTAGGTTTAAATTCTGAAACTCCTTTTCCACTTGATTGATCTCTTGGAGATCTTTTAGTTTGCATATGGTTCACCAATTCTTTTTCCTTGTAGCTGATTTTCTAATTAACCATTTATGTTCTCATGGCATACAAGGTTGTGCAGAACTGCAGATATCAATTAACACTCAATATCCGATAATATTTACTGGGCAACTGCCACAGCACCTAAAGTGGGGTTCTTAGGAGGAATTAGATCAATTGATCAAGGCTTAAGATTATCAGAATGGTAGAAATATCTGCTCAAGTGGTCTTCAATTATGGAATGATATCATCTGATCCATGTTATGTTCTAAATTGCCGTGTAAACTTATTCTTCACAATTATTTGTGCAACATCTAGTAATCCATTTGTTTTCCAAACTAAACTTGTATATTGAAGTTGGTCTACATCTTTTGATTTCTTGCTTTCTTCTGAAGGAAGCTTTCTCTGGACTTTATGCAAGCTTCTGTTTCAAGAGGTGAACTATCCCGTGAAAACAAAACTAAGAAGCAAAGTATGCGCAGTGGACATGGTTACAAGAGTGTTGCTCATATATCAAGGCAGACACCATTGTCAAAAAATGATATGAACCACATTCGTCGTTCGCAGGTGTAGAATATAAACTTGAGGTCACCAATTTGCTGGTTAATTCCAGTTCTTTCACCACCATAGATGTTTGCTGAAACTTTGAGGATATATTTCTTGTATGCTTGTTAAACCAATTTTTTCTGACATGTGGCCGTGTGCTATTATATGCTTCAGATTCCTCAGATTAGGGATACTTTATGGCAGCTTGTAGAGAGGGACATGCTTCCAGGCATTTGGTTTATCTTTAGTAGAAGAGGTTGTGATGCGGCAGTTCAGTATGTTGAAGATTACAATCTTTTAGATGAGTGTGAATCTGGTGAAGTCGAACTTGAATATAGGAGGTTTAGGATGAAGTATCCTGATGCTGTTAGAGGAGTTGCTGTGAAGGGTCTCTTGCATGGAATTGCTGCACATCATGCTGGATGCCTACCTCTGTGGAAGTCATTTGTCGAAGAATTATTTCAGCGTGGTTTAGTAAAAGTTGTTTTTGCCACCGAAACATTAGCTGCAGGGATTAATATGCCTGCTAGAACATCAGTAATCTCCTCACTTAGCAAAAAGGGTGAAACTGGACGAACATTTTTAAGCCCAAATGAGTTATTCCAAATGGCAGGCCGTGCTGGACGAAGAGGCATTGATGAAGTGGGCTATGTTGTTTTTATCCAGACACCCTATGAAGGAGCTCAGGAGTGCTACGAACTACTTTCTGCTGCCCTTGAACCACTTGTTTCACAATTTACTGCTTCATATGGGATGGTTTTGAATCTCCTTTCTGTATGTCATCTGTTTATGCAGATCTCCTGTTAAGTTATATCTTGTTTACTTGTTGTAATATGGCGTCACCACATGTTTGACAGGGTTCAAAAGTTACTCGTATGTTTAATGATCCAGAATGTAAAGAGCTTTCCCAGTGCAAGCGAACTTTGGAAGAAGCACGGAAGCTAGTGGAGCAAAGCTTTGGAAACTATGTCGGCAGTAATGTCATGCTTGCTGCTAAAGAAGAGCTTGAAAAAATACAAGTAGAAATTGGGATGCTTTCTCTAGAGGTTACTGAAGATGCTATCGATAGAAAATGCCAGGAACAACTATCTGAGATTGATTATACTGAGATCTCAGGACTGCAAGGACAATTAAGGGTAAAGTTCTCAAGTCATTACTTTGTAGTTTAGAATACTGGGAATTTGGGATATTGTTGGTTCAAAATTTTGCTATTTATATTGGTTAAAAAGTTGCTAAATTTGATTTGACAGTTATTCCATTTAATTTGTTTCAAGGTAATAGTTATGATATTTAGTTTAGAAAGATGAAACAATTTTAACTTTTCTGATGAATTATTGTTCCATAAGATCTTTTCCGTTGATTTTGTAGATTTCTCTTGATTGTTATTTAAGAGATGATCCATATTATTAAATTCCTAAGGATGAAGTCGCATCACGGGTATCAAGCTTGTGGCTCTACCTAATCAATCCTTGAAGGCACAATGCCGAAATTGACAAACTTTAACATTGGTAACTATTCTGAATTTAACTAAGACGTAATATATTCAATAACGGCTCCTCAAGTTCCATTCTATCTTATATAATTGTTGGGGTTTAGCCATTCTACTATTAATTTTCTTTTACTAGTTTCTCATTATAACAGTTCATTTTGCATCATATTTACCTCTACTATGCCTTATATCATTTATTAATGATGTTCAATTTGTCCTTGACCATGTTGTGCCAGAAAAAGACAGTGTACTATAAGTACCCCATGGTAGTTTTGATATGGTCAACCAAGTTAGGTTAAGTCTTATTGCATTTGATCCTTGTGTTTAAGTGTGCAGGAACTTAGGAACACAAGAAGTCGAGCGGAAGATGCAGCTAGCGAGAAGGATGACACGGGAAAGGAGTTGGCGGGTTCGGTATATCCGAAGGACGAGGTGATGCGGAAGAGTATATCGACGGACAAGAATGATGAGCGCGATGGTTCGAGGGACGAGAAGCCAAGTAGGAAGGCTACTTAAAGAGAAGGTCGGAGTTGGGTTCGGATGAGCTCAACTCCGAATAGCCGGAGCATCACCCACACGAAGAGATCAACTTATGGGAGCTGATATGCCTTGTGGAAGATGTCTTCCATGGCTTGGAAGGCGCCTTCGATGAACAATGCGAAGGCGCCTTCCAGCCCATGGAAGGTGCCTTCCCCGTTAGCCGAGAATAAAGTTTTACCCTCAGCAGATAAGCTCTATTCGATGGAAGGTGCCTTGGACCTCTTTAAAGGTGTTTTTAAGCTGCGGATAACATTTTCCAAGGACTATAAAGAAATCTCTGGACCTAGGAAATATTCAACAACTCTTGTATTCATTTCCTAGTACATTTCTGAGCATTCAACGAGTGTAAAAAGCTTCTCCGCTACATGAAGGAGACTTTTTTAGTGTTTTCTTTTGCCTTGGATTAATAACCACCTAGTTGTAACCAAGTAATTCCTTAACCTCTTTTATTTTATTAGTTCAATTCTATTTAATTTAATTGTGCTACTAATCTGAGTTGAAAGATCAAGAAGGGTTTACCTTTATTTTGTACCGGCAATTGACCCCCCTCTTGCCGGCCCCACTGCACCAACAAGTGACATCAGAGCCAGAACGTCTCAGAAGAACTAACCGCCGACTGAAGCACCGAGACAATGACCGGATCGATTATCTACCTACTGAAGTTCGAGGAAGAATTCGGAACATAGAAGAAACACATGGAGGTATTCTTTAAAACATACTTTGGATTGCTTTTAATAATTAAATATGATTTTGTAGCTCTCAAGGACCCACAAGGAAGTGAAAAAGAGGAATACCAATGGACCAAGAAGGAGCAAGCAAACTTCGTAGCAAATGGACGAGCTGAATTCTATCTGCTGAGCGTGCTAGTCTGCAGAATCAGCGCCTACAAATCAGCAAACGAACTTTGGGAAAAGTTCCTAGAGCTACAAAGGTACGTTCGAAGTTAAGCTCGCTAAACGAGATTTGCTCCAGAACCAACTGACCATTTTCCAGCTGAAAGAAGGAGAGTCAGTAGCACAACTGCACGCTAAGCTGAAGGAGTTAATCACCGGACTTACGAATCTCGGAGAACAAATAACTAACCGAGATTCTTTAAGGTATGCGTTAAATGCTTTCCCTAGGACACAAGATTGGACGTTTATAGTAGACTCCTATTATATTTGAAAAGATCTAGAGGTAAGTACTTTAGAAATTTATTTTCCACTTTAGAACTTCACAAATCTAGATGTGTAGAATTAAAAAAGGAGCCCAATCAGGACGTTGTCCTGAAAGCAAGAACAGACGATCCAGACTCCGAAGCGTTAATCGAAAAAGGCGAAGCGGCCCTAATGGTAAGAAAATTTAGTAAGTTTATTAAATCTAATAAATTTTATAAGATGCAGTCTAAGAAACAATCTCGGAGCAAGCGGAAGATCTGATGCTACAATTACAATGAAGAAGGGCACGTCAAGAATGATTGCCCAAAACTGAAGACGAAGGAGAAAAAGAAAGTGCCAATCAAATCAAAGCACAAAAACTTAAAAGTAACATAGGATGAGTCATCATCGGAATCAGAAGTTGAAAAATACGTCAGACTAGCCCTATTAGTAGACCACCATAGAGAAGATGAAAACAGCTTAGAGATGAGCATTGATGAAGGGGGGATTCTGCGAAGAAGGGGAGCTTAAGAACACGGGATAAGTGAGGTACGTGCACTATTTTCCTAGCAATCTTTTGAGTTTATCAAGATGTTATCTAAGAATATAGTACAACTAGAAAAAGATAATGCTAGGTTAAAATGAAACTTAGCAAATTCATGTCTATTAGATATGTTTGATAATTTAAAAATAGAAAATGAAAATTAAAAGTATAAATAGAAAAATTGAAAAATGACCATGCATGTTCAAACGATTTTCAAAAATCAAAATTTAGAAAGTATGGTAAAATTAATTGGTACATTAGAAATCACCAAGGACAGATTAGGAAATTCCCTAGGAATTATGTACCGTCGAAATTTTTAGTAAATTCAGTAGGTAGGAATCCATATTGGATTCTAAAATCTATTTTAGATTAATTTTTCTTTCAATGTTAAGATAATTGTTTGAGTAATTTTCGTTGTTATATTCTCTGCTCAAAATTTTATTTATGCATTAATTTACTTAATTTAGTCATTTCTATAAAATCATTTATTTCATTAGTCTTCTGGTCTTAATTTTAAAAAATTTTCATGTGCAAAATGGAAATATGATGTATAAACAGGATTTTATTTGGAATTTTTTGATTGATGATTTATTTTCTATAAAATTATTAATAAAAATTGTATTTTGAAGTTTAAAATTATTTCACAAACTTAGTTTTTGAAAAACAATTTATTCTGTGATAAAATATAATACTCTGTCAAAGGAAATATTTTTACAATTTTCTGACTAATAAATTATTTTCTATGTATTTATTAACGAAAAAGATATTTTGAAAATTAAAAATAATTTTCAGACTTGATCTTTGAAATCTTTTATTTTTTCGGGATAAAACATGAGGTCTTCTATCATAACAAAATTTTTTAACATTTTTCGAATTTTATCTGATTTATTATAATTTTTTGGTTAAAAGTTAATTTTTAATATTAAAAATTCCGAAAAATAGAAATTCAGGAACTTTGATTTTTCCAATATTACACAATCTGTTTATCATATTCAAGAAAAATTAGCAGAATTTTGAGAGTTGAAAAATATTTTTTTGATTTATTTTTGAAAATAAGTTGCTTTAGTAAAATAAATCATTTCTATTAGACTAAATAATATCTTTTTGTGAAACTTTTTCTACTTGTTTAACTTATTCTGCTTAAATTTGACAAAAATTTTTAAGATTTTTCGAAACTGAAAAGTAATTTTTAAATTATTTTTTTTTCAAAATCGAAACTTAATTATTAAAAATCGATTATGTTTGAAAATTATTTCTGAAAAATATCAGCCTATTAGTGATGTTTGTAATGTACACCTAGAAATTTTTTTTTCTAATTTGTTTAACTATTTGTCGTATTTTTTCTTGATTTTTGATGTGATCAAAGGGAAAAAAATAGGTATAAGTTAAGGAGTAAAGGTTTTTTTTACCTTTTTACTAATTTTGCAATTTGGTTAACTTGCTTAATTCTTTGAATTGTAATATCTTATTCTAACTGCAAAATGTTTACATAATTATGTTATTAGTTTGTTTAATCCTAACTTTAACTTAGGGTGATGCACATAAAAAAGGGAAAGATCGTAAGTACCTCTAGTAGTTTTGATGTGGTCAACTAAGTTAAGTTAGGTCCTATTGTAGTTGATCCTTGTGTTTAAGTGTGCAGGAGCTTAGGAACATAAGAAGTCGAGCAGAAGATGCAACTAGCGAAAAGGATGACACGGGAAAGGAGTCGACGGGCTCGGTGCATCCGAAGGACGAGGTGTTGCGGAAGAGGACATCGGCGGACGAGAATGATGAGCGCGACTGTCCGAGGGACAAGAAGCCGAGTAGGAAGGCTACTCGAAGAGAAGGTCAGAGTTGGGTTCGGGTGAGCTCAACTCTGAATAGCTGGAGCATCACCCACACGAAGAGATCAGCTTATGGGAGCTTATCTGCCTTGTGGAAGGCGCCTTCGATGAACAGTGCGAAGACGCCTTCCAGCCCATGGAAGGCACTTTCCCTAGCCGTTAGCCAGGATAAAGTTTTACCCTCAGCAGATAAACTCTATCCGATGGAAGTCGCCTTGGACCTCTTTGAAGGCGTTTTCAAGCTACGGATACAGGGGCTATAAATAGATCCTTGGATTTATGAAATATTCAACAACTCTTGTATTCATTTCCTAGCACATTTCTGAACGTTCAACGAGTGTAAGAGACTTCTCCACCTACACGAAGGAGACTTTTTTTAATGCTTTCTTTTGCTTTGGATTAACAACCACCTATGTTGTAACCAAGTAATTTCTTAGCCTCTTTTATTTTATTAGTTGTTCAATTCTATTTAATTTAATTGTGCTACTAATCTGAGTTGAATGATCAAGATGGGTTTAGCTTTATTTTGTACAGACAATTCACTCTCTTGCTGGCCCTGCTGCACCAACATATACTATTAGTCCTAACAAAAGTACATTATAAGTGAAGTAGTACAAGTTAACTATATTATCTTAAGCATAAAATATTTGTTGTTGCTGTGGAGAAGTTAATAATTAATAATTAATAATATTTGCTATCTTACGATAAATTAATAATCATTCTTTCAGGCTGAGAAACGGACTAAGACTGAACTCAGGCGACAGATGGAAATTAAACGCATGGCTGCTTGGAGACAATTGCTAGAAGAAATTGGAAATGAAATCCTTCCATTTGTCTGTTTGCAATATAAAGACAAGGAAGCAGTTCAGCACAATATACCTGCTGTTTATATCGGAAAACTCAGTTCTATGGCTGCAGAAAAGATTGTAAATATGGTGAGTATAAAAAAATAAACTTTGTTTCTTTATCTAGACAAGTTAAAAATGTTCTAGATAGTAAAATTGTGAAGTTGGAAATATTTCTTGGCGCATGCACTTGAGTATAATTAGATTATGATATTAGTTCTTGCTATGTTGCTTCCTTCTCTCCCTCATATATTATATAACTTTAAATTGGATTTATTTATTTTTCATTACAAGGACAAAGGGCCACCATCAGCTAAAAAGGTTGCCTAATTCAGGGCTTTCATGAAGTAGGAGCATGGGGAGGTTTAACATAGGCAGACTTATTGGCAGTTTACATGGCACACACAGTCGTAGTATGCACACCCAGATGATCAAATTGATTGGTTGGTTGAAACTTTGGTTTGTATGATATGGAATCGCAATGGTGAAAGAACAAAAAACAGATATCCCTTTTAAGGCTCACCATTGCCAACTCATGTATAATTTGTATATAGTTGCTAAATTTGGCTGATATGGAGAGTTCTTTTTTTCTGTAAATAATAATAATCCTCAGAAGTTTATGATAGAATCCTTGGACATTTACCGTGATGAGTTTTAGAAAAGGGGAAAAAATCTAGTAATTGTGTAGATGGGTAAGGTACATGCACAATAGTGTACTTACAAGTGTCAGCTGTTGGGAGTAGAAAATTACTAGTGCCACAGTTATTGAATGTATCAAAATGTTTTTCTATGGTTGTACATTTCAATCAAGGGTCCAATCCAAATAGTTGTGACTCAACTTATTGCCGTCATCATGAATCTGCATGTTCAGTGAATGCGGAACTGAAATATATACCATGACAGCATTATTCCTAGAAAACCCAAAACTTTTACCAATGTGGTATGATGTGGTTTTTCTTCTCTAATAATGTTATATTGTCTTAGTTTGAATAGGGAAGAATTGTATTTATTCAAGTTGTAATCTAGATTCTTAAATCAAGTGACCTAAAAATGAATTAAGTGGCCAGAATCCCTTTTCACCTGTAACTGAAAACTGGTGCTACAGGTGAAATTAGGTTCTTCTGATCTCGGCAACTTGGACATAGATTCCAAAGCTGCAACAGATGACGAGGATGGGAAACTAGCTTATTATCTGGCTCTCAGTTCAGATAACACATGGTATCTCTTCACAGAGAAATGGATAAAATCTATTTACAGAACAGGATTTCCTAACATCTCATCAGGCAATGGTGATCTACCGCGAGATTCATTGATGAAACTTCTCATGGTGGAAGATTTTCAGTGGGAAAAGGTTGTTGATTCTGAATTTGGGTCATTGTTGTCCATGGGTGGATCTCTTGAGACATGGTCGTGGAGCTTAAATGTTCCTGTATTGAGTAGCCTTCCGGAAGATGCTGAGGTTTGTTTCGATCTTATATTTATCCTGCTCAGCTTTCATCCTCAATTAATTAATCTGTTCTATTCTGGCAATGTATTTTACTTATATCATGTACATAAAAAATATCAATAGCTAGCTTGTTGACAATTTGTGCCAGGGGGAAAAATAATTAGGATTTAGAGACTACTAAAAGTGCTGGCATATTCCATGGTTTAATTCCAATAATTTATGCTCCATTATTGATTATTTTCATTTTATTGACATGGAGAAGATTGTTCCCTATTTTTGTTAGATGAAAGTTGAAGTCTGATGAATTAAGAAAGTTTTTTCTGTTCATATAGCAGAATGCTTTGTTAATAAAGCTGTATTTGTTCATGATTGAGGAACATTTGTTGGTTATTATTGCAGGTGGCAAATCAATCTGGAGCATACCAGGATGCTGTTGAACGTTACAAGGAGCAAAGAGGCAAAGTTTCACAACTGAAAAAAATGATAACAAGCACCAAAGGATTCAAGGAATTCAAAAAGATCATTGATAAAACCAAATTTACTAAAGAGAAAATTGAACGCATGGATGCTAGGTCAAAGCGATTACGTAAACGAATATCACAAATTGAGCCAACAGGTTGGAGAGAATTCTTGCAGGTGTGCATATTTAGTATGCTTCAATGTCTCTATATCTATGCAGTGCTATTTTAAATTTGGTGTTCTTTGTTTTGGCTTTTTCTAGTATCTAATTAAGCAGTCAGTATTAAGTTTTCTTTTGCTTATATATCGTATCTAATACTGATTAATAGAATATGTACAGCGAGCAAAGCATATAACTGATAATGTGGCAGGGCTTATTTAAAAACGTCTGGTCCTTGTATAAGTCTAGTAGGGTCATTCAGATGCAGCCTTCATATTGAATTTTGTGTAGCTAGAGAATAAAAATAGATTACATTAGGATACAAGAGCAATTAAATCAAATCATTTGCCTGCCGATAATGAATCTTCAGGGCAGTGACATACTTGGTTGCCTTCACCACCAATATCTTATTTCCCTGTCTTATGAATAGCTGCACCTCTGCTGTTATATTGTAAGACTGCTAATTCTGTGAGTTTATGTTGCTTCTGACTAGATAAGCAAGGTGATACAAGAAACTAAAGCGTTGGATTTGAACACTCAAGTTATATTCCCTTTGGGTGAAACAGCAGCAACAATACGAGGAGAAAATGAGCTATGGCTTGCCATGATACTAAGGAATAAAATTCTATTGGACCTAAAGCCAGCTCAACTTGCTGCAGTGTGTGGAAGTTTAGTTTCAGAGGGTATAAAGTTGCGGCCCTGGAAAAGCAACAGGTTGGTTTTTCTGCCAAGTTAGTTACCTACCTTTAGGATGCTTAGGTTTTTTTTTTTTTCATTCGCAATGTGTTTTTATTATGCATTGTAAAAGCAACGAAACCATTCTATGCATGATAGTAGATTGAAATATGAATGATATATATATATATATATATAATCAACATATTTCTAATCATTTTGATATTGTTATACTGATCTATTGATCCAAAGACCTACAAATTAAATGTTGTGGACAATTTGACTACTGTGGATGATTTGTATTGTTACGAGACATTGTTCTTGATTTTTCAGCTATGTATATGAGCCATCCAAGAACGTTATTGCTGTGCTCCACCTCTTTGAGGACCAAAGAAACAGTCTTATACAAATTCAAGAGAATCATGGTGTTAAGGTATGTTACTGGCTAAATGTCTGAGTCATTACACTCCGTCACTATGTAAGCTTATCTTCTACTATCCAGATTCCCTGTGAGTTAGATGGTCAGTTCTCGGGAATGGTTGAAGCCTGGGCCTCTGGTCTAACATGGAGAGAAATAATGATGGACTGCGCTATGGATGAGGGTGATCTCGCTAGGCTTCTACGCCGGACGATTGATTTGTTGGCACAGGTGTGTGATCTCATTTTCATGCTTCTTGGATCAAACACATAAACTGCAGATATGTCATCAATCCATCATTAGGAAGACTCTTGGGATAAAATCTTGTATGTTTCCTGGGTAATCTACTCTTGTATGTTGCAAGTCAGTTGTCGTCGTAGTCGTATCTCAATCGATTTTGTTTTATTTTATCATTACGCCCGGCTATTTTCAAATATTAATAATTTTATTTTCTCTCAATTTTTATTTGTAAGTCGATATGATCGTGATTTTTTCCATTACTATTTCTTTTTCCAGATCCCGAAGTTGCCAGACATTGATCCGTTGCTACAGAAAAATGCAGAGCTTGCGAGGGACGTAATGGATCGAGCACCCATAAGTGAACTTGCAGGTTGATTCCGCTTATCTTAGGCACCAAATTGTCCCTTTTATTATTATTTTTTATTTTTCGAATAATTCTTTTGTATTTCGAAAAAATAAATCATTAGAAATATTGAAAGTGCAATACAAGGATGTAGACAAAACAAACTTCAAACTGAATAAAAAATCCAAATGTTTTCTTATCTATATCTCTTTGACAAGAAAATCTTAGGTAAATATTTTATATTTGGCTATGATCGTTCAGGTGGAGTTTGTTATGTCGGTATTAGATTGTCCAAGTTTTCCAAGATGTAAATAATATTACATTTTCTTATTACAATATATATATATAAAATTGATACTAATTAAATATAATAACAAATTAAATTTAAATAAAGAACAAAGTAAGGAATATTTATTTTTTACCTATACATTCTGAAAAGCAAACTAAGAAATGTTTATTCTCCTCTAATTCATTTCTTCATCTGTTCCAATGCACGGCAAATTGATAATTCCTTCAATTGAATAATATGACATTTCTGGTGACAAAAAAGTGAAGTTGTCACTTATTTCGTCTTAATCAAACGGTCTTCTTGAAACAGGAACACGAGATACTATTAAACAGCATTTACACATGATAAAAATGGAATCGTGCCTCTGATGGTAAAGTTCTACCTGAATATCAACTTCCAAGGGGCACTAATATGACATTTATTGGCAACAAAAAAGTGAAATTTTCATTTCAGCAGCCCTTTTAAGGTAGGTGGTCCCTCACTCTTGAAAAGGAAGATAAATTGCGGGGACTTTGTTCGACAACACTAACATATGTAAGGATATACTGACAGAAATATTTTTACATGAACCAATTACATTAGCTTGTGGAGGCAAATAATAATATGATATTTATTAAGTTCATGTGCAATAATATTACATTTATAAACTTTATGGTCCACAACAAATAACTAAAATTACATTCTGCTTGTGCTACTCGTACACTATACCATTCTGCAGAAATAGTAGTAATTTATACAAAGCTTAGGGACGATGAATAGCTGCTAGCGCGAATTACGACACCTTAATCTGCGCCGGTGCTGGTGGTGGCGGCGGCCTCCGATTGGTCGCCAAAGATGCGTTGTCGAAAATCGGAGACCATGAGGGGTAGGCCTTGTCGGAGGGAGATCTTGGGCTCCCACCCTAGCAACTGCTTAGCACGGGTGATGTCCGGCTTGCGCTTGTGGGGGTCATCTTCTGTGTTGGGGCGGAACTCAATCTTCGCATTTGGGTCGATGGTGTCCTGCACCACGCTCGCAAGCTCGAGCATGGTGAACTCACCCGGGTTGCCCAAGTTGAATGGACCGATATGCTCCCCTTCCATCAGCCGCATCAGACCCTCCACCTGTTTTATGTTACAAATCCTAGGTGAACAACTTCGTAACATATTCAAGTTGAAGTTAAAAATTCCATCCATCGACAGTGCTTTGTTGAAATTATGGATTCAATCAAACTCGATGAAACATTCAAAGCAGAAATTGATGGATCGAGACGGAAAAAAAGATAGATAGCTCATAGCTCACCAGATCAGAGACGTACTGGAAGCTCCTTGTCTGCTTCCCATCGCCATAAACAGTCAACGGCTCCTTCCTCAAGGCCTAAGCGAGCGCACCAAACGCATTTCCATCTCATTCGACCAACCAATTAGACTACTTCAAACAGAAATCAAATGTAGCATACCTGTGCCACGAAGTTGCTGACGACTCTGCCATCGTCGATGCACATCCGAGGACCGTAAGTGTTGAAGATCCGAGCAATCCTCACCTGTGGAAGAAACACAACTTGTATCAAACTACTTGATTAAAAGTAGTTTGTGATTGGTGAAGAAACATAATAGATCAGGGGAGTTTGTGTTGGGTACTTCGACTTGGGCTCCCCGGTGGTAGTCCATGGTCAGTGTCTCGGCCGTTCGCTTGCCTTCGTCGTAGCAGCTCCGAACACCTGTTGAAGAAGTAACTCAGTTCGTTTCAATACCAAACCCAGCCATCAAATTTCAAAATCTCGACTTTGTTACGATTCGTGTGAGAGAGGAGGCGTACCGATGGGGTTGACATTACCCCAGTAGGTCTCCACTTGAGGGTGTTGCAGAGGATCGCCGTAGACCTCGCTGGTGCTGGTGAGGAGAAACCTGGCACCGACTCTCTTCGCCAGTCCGAGCAAGTTCAAAGTTCCAACCACGTTTGTCTTGTGCGGAAAAGAGTTAAAGAGACAGACACGACGAACATTTTTTTTTTTTAACAAAAAAACAAGAATATTATAGCGATGATGTCCAAAATCATATCAGTTGCGATCGGATTTTTGGAAAATAAAAAATGAAGCTATCGTTTGATAGATGGCTAAAGGGATCATCCAAACAATCTGGAAGTAAACAGTTTAGATCGAAAAAGCAACTGGAAGTAAATAAAGGCAAGAAGAGAGTTGATAGATGCATCCAAGAAAAGTAACTACTAGTAAGAAGTTTTGTGATTAGGGGAAAAACAATTGAAATCAAAAGGTTTGGATGATTGAAGAACCTGATGAAAAAGGATATGATGGTCTTGACGGGGTTGAACTTGTAATGAACGGGCGAGGCGGGGCAGGCGAGGTGGTAGATCTGGTCCACCTCGAGCAGGATCGGCTCGACGACGTCGTGGCGGACGAGCTCGAAATTAGGGTTGCCGAAATGGTGCATCACGTTCTCCTTCCGTCCCGTGAAGAAATTGTCAACAACGATGACGCTGTCCCCCCGCGCGATGAGGCGGTCCACGAGGTGGCTCCCCACGAAACCCGCCCCGCCGGTGACCACGACGCGGAGTCCCTTCCGTTTGAGCCCCAGCGGAATCTTCCCCCCGACGTAGAGCCCTCTCGAGGCCGTCTGGATTGCGGCGCGGTGGGAATGGTGGGCGCCGTAGGAGTGAGCCGCCTCGGTGGACATCCACATGTTTCGATCGGAGTCTAAAGGGTAGGGGGAGGAGCGAGGGGAGAGGAGGAAGAAAAGGGCGGCGAGGGCCATACCGAAGAGGAGGAAAAGAGGACGCTGCTGGCGGAAGAAGTAGCGGAGGGAGCGGGAGAGCCAGATGAGGGACTTCTCCGACTTTGGGGTGTACTTTTCGGCAAATTCCGGCGGCGAGGCGTCGTGACGGCGGTAGATGAGCTCGGAGGCCATGGAGTTAGTCGCGTCTCGCGTGGAGGAGGAAGCACCGAAGCAGGGGAAGGGGGCGGGCGGCTTTATGTAGGACGATGAGAGGGGTAAAATGGTAAACTCAGTGATCCATTGCAAGAGGGAGCGCGTGGCTCCTGCCTGGGAGAGAGCACCGGAACAAGGAAAATGATTTAGAAAAATATATATATTTCATTTATTTGAAAAGAAAAATGAGAATAAATGGAAATTACCAGAATATTTATTTTCTTTTTCAACAAAGACAAAAAGCGCCAACAAATGTTTTAAAATTTTATTATTTTAGTTTTAAATATTTAACCGTCATAAGTTAATTAATAGGATAACGATATGGTAAATACAATCCGCATATTGTCGTTTCATATATAAATGTCAATACTTATGGTGACGAACTATAATTTTAATTTATTTAGAAGGTAATATTAGTATTATGTATAATACTTGCAAATATTATTTATTGCAAGCATAACTTTAGTCATCTAAAAAATAATTATCAGATCAGTGTTAGAAAGGTCAACTAAATTAAGTAGATTCGTGTCAATTTCTCATTATTAATTTGTTATAGGTCTAAATCCCACTTGTTAATTTCTGTTTAATTAATATATTGTCGATTGCTTAAATTTAAGAAAAATTATATTTCTTTTTCCACTTCATGCTTTGTTTAACAGCGTTGTTGATGTTATAGTGGAAATCTTACATTAGAAATACATCTTTGTAACAAAGAAGATATAGAAAGATTTTTTTTTTATTATTAATTTACTAACAAAATAAACTTCGTAACTTTTTAATTTTTTAGGAGTTTAATCAATTTTATTAGGACGGAAGGAATTTATATATCTACCTGATCCGGTGATAAGGACGGGAATCCTCGTCAGCGGGGTCAACAGTACGTTGAGGTCAAAGAGCAAGATAGTTAGCCCGGAGATCGGCCGACCGGATGGAGCAGGCCTACCGACAGGTCCCTGCAGTCCGACCGGCCGGGAATGCTCCGAATCGAATGGAGGACAACCTGACTAGGGGTCGGGTTTCCGATGCTCAAGATAAAGAGGTTTCAATGGTCAAGAGGGCTCATCGTTCGGCTGACGCGCAAGACAACACAGGCAGGAGCAGTTTCAGCCGAGCATATGACCGATGCAGGAGTAATATGCTTGCCGAGCGGCCTATCCGCTCGGCCCTGGAACAGACAAGACGCGCAAGAGGACAAAGGAGACGGGATAGCATCATCCTCGAGACACCTGCCGCCGACAAGCAGCAGAGTTGGCGGCTGAGCCGTACACAGAATCGTACGGTGGAAACTTCCACCGTCACATCCGGGATATGCTCGGACGATTGCGGAATGACGCCAGAGGCACTTTTCTGACACAGACTTGTTAAGGTATGTTTGGGGAAGCGTGCATGCATCGGGAAACGTGCCCGCGCTTCCCCGGGGTCCTATATAAAGACCCCAGACGTCGACGAAGGTATGCACAACTATTCACTGTAGCCACGTTACTCTGCCTCGTTCGTTGCCTGACTTGAGCATTGGAGGGCCGTCGCCGGGAAACCCCTCCCGGCTCGGCTTCTTTGCAGGATCGTCGGAGAACTACACCACCAGTCGGAGACAGCGGAGCGTGCCACGTCCCGAGCGTCTGTCGACTCAGCGCTCGGACAGGATCAAATTGGCGCCGTCTGTGGGAACGCACCTGAATCCGAGCCAAGAAGATGGAAGAAACTGGACGTCAACTTTTGGTAACGCTCTCTCCTGAAGAGCTCGAAGCACTCGTCCAAGCGCGAGCAGCAAAGATTGTGGAGCGCAACAGAAAGCTCAAGCCGAGCGGGCAGTGCAGCAAGCAACATCAGCTTCGGGTGGCAGAGCGCCACCCGAAGACCGGCAGGAGCAGCTCTCAATATGGGGACAAAATAAGGGGTCGGCCGGCACACAGATGGGTGCGCCACCCGCCCCAATACCTTTTCATCGGACTCTGTTCCAGACGCCCTCGAAGGTGGCGCAAGCCAATCAAGACAAAGGATCCTCATCAGACGAGGCACCCATCCGGGACGTCAGAAAAGGAAAGGCGCCCCGATCGGACGTTTCGCCCGAGCGGACCAATCAGTAGTTCTCAGATGCCATTCTTCGCGATCCACTGCCGAGGCATTATGTGCCCCCTGCGATCGGGGAGTACAACGGGACGACCGACCCAGACGACCACCTAGGTAAATTCGACAGTACCGCCACTCTGCATCAGTACACAGATGGTGTAAAATGTCGAGTGTTCCTCACAACGCTTTCGGGATCGGCACATCGGTGGTTTCGAAGACTGCCGGACGGCTCAATCACCAGTTTCAAGGAATTCCGGACGACGTTCCTCCATCATTTTGCTAGCAGTAGGCGACACCAGAAGACAAGCGTTAGCTTGTTTGCCGTCAAGCAAGGCGCGAGGGAGCCGCTCCGAGCGTACATTCAGCGCTTCAACCAGGTGGCCATGGACATTCCAACGGTCACCTCGGAAACAATGGTGAACGCGTTCATGCAAGGGCTCGTGGACGGTGATTTCTTCCGATCGCTCATCCGGAAGCCGCCTCGGGACTACGACCACATGCTGCATAAAGCCAACGAATACATCAATGTGGAGGAGGCCCAGGCGGCAAGAAGGAAAGAAGCTCAGAGCGACCAACCAGCTCCTGCCGAGCGGAAGCAACCCATCAGTCACCAGCCACCAAGAGGACCGCGGGCCGAAGCCGCCCGTCCTCATCAGCATACTCGGTCGCACGCCGTCCAACAAGTCGCGGCTGATCGGCCCAAACACAAGGGGAAGGTATGGACCCCAATGTTTTGCTCACTCCATCAGTCGGCCACTCACAATACTCGCGACTGTCGGAGCCTCCCCCCATCGCTCATCCCGCACCGAGGAGTTATCGCCGCCGATCGCCTTCACCAGATCGGCAACATCGACAACGTAACCCCAGGCAAAGGACAGAAGGGCGATCCCCCGAGCAGCATCACCATCAGCAACACGGAGCCAACCATCGAACGTCAAATGAACGACCTCGACGTTCGGCTCGGGAGGAGGAGAACAGGGGCAACGCATCTCGGGGAGAGATCAACATCATCGCCGGGGGTCCGACCGGCGGAGATTCGAATAGAGCCAGAAAGGCGCATGCGAGGCAGTTGAGGATCCACGCGGTCGGCTGCAGCCAGGAAAGGGCGAGGGACCCGAGATCAGCTTCGGGCCCAGGGACCTTCAAGGAGTTGAAGTCCCTCACGATAACGCCCTGATCATCCGAGCGGTAATAGCCAATTACACTATTCACCGCATTTTCATTGATACAGGCAGCTTAGTCAACATAATCTTCAAGAAAGCCTTCGAACAACTACAAATTGACCGAGCCGAACTACTGCCAATGACGACTCCCCTATACGGATTCACGGGGAATGAAGTCTTGCCGGTCGGTCAAATCCGACTGGATATCTCGTTGGGCGAGGAGCCGCTCAGAAGGACAAGGACCACCACCTTCATTGTGGTCGATGCTCCTTCTGCATACAACGTGATCCTGGGGCGACCGGCTCTCAACGAGTTCCGGGCGGTCGTCTCTACCTTCTACCAGAAGATCAAATTCCCGGTGGAGGATCAAGTAGGGGAGGTGCGGGGAGACCAGCTGGCCGCTCGGAGATGCTACGTGGAGATGGTCCGGGCCAAATCCAAGTCCGCTCGGAAAGTGCCGCATGTCGAGGTACATGCTATTACTGAAAATCCACCTTCTTTAGTTTATGAAGAAAAAGAGGAGGTGCAGAATGACCCATCCCGACCGGAGGCCGCCACCTTTATAGCATCCGATCTGGAGGAGAAGCAGAAGGAAAAGGTGATCAAATGCCTCAAGCGGAACTGCGACATCTTCGCCTGGTCGACCCATGAGCTGCCAGGTGTCTCGCCAAGTGTAGTGCAACATGAACTTCATGTCCGGCCGGACGCTTGTCCGGTAAAGCAAAGGAAGAGGGACTTCAGCGCGGAGCAGAATGTAATAATCCATGCGGAGATAGAAAAGCTTCTGGAGGCCGACCACATAAGGGAAGTACAATTCCCGAGTTGGCTTGCAAACGTGGTCCTGGTCTCCAAGCCGGGCAACAAGTGGAGAGTCTGCATCGACTTCCGAGACTTGAACAAGGCGTGCCCGAACGACTTCTACCCTCTTCCACGGATCGATCAGCTGGTGGACTCCACGGGCGGGTGCGAGCTGATATGCATGTTGGATGCATACCAAGGCTACCATCAAGTGCCGCTCGCCCGAGAAGACCAAGAGAAGGTCAGCTTCGTCACAGCGGACGACACTTACTGCTACAATGTAATGTCGTTCGGATTGAAGAACGCGGGAGCCACCTACCAGCGTCTGATGAACAAGGTCTTCAGAGAGCAGATCGGACGCAATTTGGAAGTGTACGTGGACGACATACTTATCAAGTCCTTCCGAGCGGCCGATCTCTACGCGGACATAGAGGAGACCTTCCAAACATTGAGAAGGTATGGCGTCAAACTTAACCCTCAGAAGTGCCTGTTCGGAGCAAGAGGCGGGCGCTTCTTGGGTTACATTGTGACTGAGCGGGGCATAGAGGCGAATCCCAGCAAGATAAAGGCGCTGCAGGACATGCCACCTCCTAGAAACCTCCGAGAAGTGCAGCGTCTCACCGGTCGAATAACGACGCTGTCAAGGTTCATCTCTAAGACCGCCGACCGGAGCTTGCCGTTTTTCAAGATACTCTGTAAAGCCACCAAGTTTCAATGGGATGAGGAGTGCGATCGGGCGTTCGAGGAATTAAAGGCTTACCTGAATTCTTTACCCGTGCTGGCAAAACCAGCCGTAGGTGAGCCGCTTCGCATTTATTTATCATCAACTGAGCATGCTGTGGGCTCAGCATTAGTGAGGCCGAGCGGCGAGGAGCAGCCAGTGTATTTTTTAAGCCATATCTTAAAGGATGCTGAGTCTCGCTACACCGGTCTCGAGAAGTTGGCTTTCGCCTTGGTTCTTGCAGCTCGGAGGTTGCGCCCTTACTTTCTAGCGCACACAATTATTGTGATGACGAATAGCCTGCTAGCAAGGGTACTCCTGAACCCCAAAGCATCCGGACGGCTTATCAAGTGGACGACAGAGTTAAGCGAGTTTGATATCCAATACCAACCCCGCTCGGTGATCAAAGCACAATCCTTGGCGAATTTCGTAACTGAGGTACAAAAGCCCGAGCCCGAAGCTGCATGGAAAATATACGTGGACGGATCGTCCACTCGGCTCGGGAGCGGAATGGGGATAGTACTACTTTCGCCTCAGGGAGAGCGGATGCATCTATCCATTCGTCTGGACTATCGGGCAACAAATAATAAGGCAGAATAGGAAGCCCTCATAGCCGGATTGCAAGCCGCGCGGCATGTTGGAGCCAGTCGGGTCGTGATCCACTCGGATTCACAGCTCGCCGCTCAGCAACTCATGGGCGCTTTTGAAATAAACAACGCCAGACTCAGATTGTACACGGATGCCTTTGAGAAACTCAAGGTAGGCTTCACCGAGGTAGTAGTCCAGAAGATACCTCGAGCGGAGAACCATGCGGCAGATGAGTTAGCTAAACTCGCAAGCTCAATGTCGCCGGTCGTCATCCATCCACCCATCGAGCAAGTATGTTTGGTAGCACACGTGGATCGGATGGACGACTTCACATTCCCGAGCGATTGGAGAGCAACTATCGTGGAGTTTTTGCGCTCGGGTGCCACGCCCTCCGATCGGGACGAAACTCAGCTATTAAGAAGGAGAGCCGGCCGGTTCACGCTCATCGGGGAGCAACTTTACAAAAAGGCGTTCTCCCGACCTCTGCTGAAATGCGTCAGCTCGGAAGACGCCGAGTACATTCTCCAGGAGGTACATCAAGGGTCATGTGGAGGCCATCCGGGTGGCCGGTCTTTGGCTAGGAAGATCCTGCTGGCCGGATACTTCTGGCCAACGCTACACGAGGACGTCGCTCGGACCATCGCAACGTGTCTTTCCTGTCAGAAGTACCATAATTCTTCACATAGGCCGACGGAAGAAATGAAAGCGTCCACAGTGTCTTGCCCGTTCGACCAGTGGGACATGGACATCGTAGGACCCTTCCCTATGGCGACTGGACAAAGGAAATTTCTATTGGTGGCGGTAGATTACTTCTCCAAGTGGGTGGAGGCTGAGCCATTGGCCAAGATAACCGAGCACATGGTCAAAAAATTCATCTGACAAAACATCATCTGTCGGTTCGGCATTCCGCGTCGGCTCGTGTCGGACAATGGGCGACAGTTCGTCGGAAGTCAGCTCGAGGAATGGTGCAAGGGGTATGGCATCAAACAACACTTCACGTCTATGGCGTATCTCCAAAGCAATGGTCAAGCCGAAATAGCCAACCGGGAGATACTTCGAATTCTTCGGGCTCGGCTCGACCACATGGGAGGAAGCTGGGTGGACGAGCTGCCGGGAGTCTTGTGGGTCATCCGCACGACCCCTAAGGTGGGGACGGGAGTCACCCCGTTCCACTTGGTATACGGAGGCGAGGCGGTCGTCCCAGTCGAAGTCGGCGTAGAGTCCGCCCGGACCCAGAACTACGATGAAGATAATGCCGAGCGGAGGCAGCTGGAATTGGACTTGATCGACGAGGAGCGAGCCAAAGCATCCGTCCGGCTAATGGCCTACAGGCAGAGAGTGAAGCAGAACTACAACCGTCGCGTGGTTCCTCGAACATTCCAGGTGGGCGACTTAGTGTGGAAGAAAGTCAAGCCGGTCGGGGACGTGGACAAGTTGGAGGCTCCCTGGGCAGGGCCGTTCAAAGTCATCGAGAAGCTCCGATCGGGAGCTTATTACTTGGAAGATGAGGATGGACGAAGGCTAGAGAGGCCGTGGAGCGCAAACCACCTCCAGCCCTATCGGGCTGGATGAAAGGTGCGCTGATGTAATATACTTTGAAATATTCTGTTCGGATGTATTACTTGGTTGCAGGAATGAAAGCTATAAGAACAAATGCATGATTTTGGCGCACCAAGCGAGTAGCAGCGTGATGCCGTGGCGAAGACCCCGAGCCTATCGGCCGGGAGTATATTATCCGAGCTCAATGCTCGATGGCGAAGACCCCGAGCCATTCGGCCGGGAGTATATTATCTGAGCCCAATACTCGATGGAGAAGACCCCGAGCCGTTCGGTTGGGAGTATATTATCCGAGCCCAATGGAGAAGACCCCGAGCCGTTCAGTCGGGAGTATATTGCCCGAGCCCAATGCTCGATGGAGAAAACCCCGTGTCGTTCGGCCGAGAATATATTATCCGAGTCTAACGCTCGATGGAGAAGACCCCGTGCCGTTCGGCCGGAAATATATTATTCGAGCTATAAGCTCACCATTGAAGGCCGTCGAGTTCCGACGTTAAACCCTAGAGTCGGACCGGCGACTATAAACCCCCCCGGCTTGAAGACCGTCGAGCTCCGACGTTAAACCCTAGAGTCGGACCGGCGACTATAAACCCCCCGGCTTGAAGACCGTCGAGCTCCGACGTTAAACCCTAGAGTCGGACCGGCGACTATAAACCCCCCCGGCTTGAAGACTGTCGAGCTCCGACGTTAAACCCTAGAGTCGGACCGGCGACTATAAACCCGAGCACCGTTGAGCGGCGACGTTAAACTCTAGAGTCAGACCTGGGACTATAAATCCCCCGGCCGGAAGACTCTCTGGTGTAGACGCGACAAGTCATACGGGCCCCAGCTCTGCGATCAACATTAGCAACCGACAAGCCTTGTCCGTAGGGACAAAATAGTGATAATGTAGTTCCGTCCGAATACATCGACGAGAAAGTACTAAAGGGGTCGGCATGTGAGCCGAGCGGCCGCGCGGCCAAGTTACCAAAAGTACTTCGCGACCATTTAACGAGAATTCCAGTATAAGAAGTGGGGGGGGTCCATACGAGCGGCTCAGTTATAAACACGAGAAATGATTAACGAAAAGAAAGGGAGGAGACATAACGATTGTAGCTCGCGCTCTGATCGGAGGACACAAGTATTGACAAAGTTAAATAAGTTAAATAACAAGACAGGATATATCCATTAAAAGCCTGGCCCTTAGAGCCGGTCAGAAGAGTTACAAAAAACACCAAGAAAACCACAAACTCTCCTCACTCCAGGGGCTCGAAGATGGACTCCGGAACGGATTCCAGCAGGCCAGCCATATCTCGGGGGGGGGGGGGGGGGGGGGGGTGGAGGTATCCTCTGGGAGATGGCCCTTGGCCTTCAAGTATGCAGTGGTCGCCCGGATAGCCTCCTCGAAGGACAGGACGAGCCGATCACTTAACTTGTTACCAAACTCGTCCGATCGGAGGTAGTTCCGTCTCATCACTTCGAAGCGGTCGGACTCTCCGCCCTGATATTCCTTCAACGCCGCTCGGGATGTGTCGAGAGCTTCCTGAAGATCTTTCAGATCAGCTTGCAATTTAACTTCAGTGGCCGATCGACTCTCTTTCTCAGCGGCTAGCAAGTCGGTCAAATCCGTGACGCGCTGCTCCAGCGCTCGAACCTCCACCTTCATCGCGTCCAGATCAGCAACGACCCTATTTTTTTTGTTGGTGGCCACAGTGATCTGGTGGTTGTGGGACTTGACTTGGTTTTCAAGTCCGGCCACCCTGGTTTCCAGGCCGGAAGATTTGCGCTGCTCGGCTGCTAGCAGTTTTTCCATTTTGGCCAGCTCGGACTTGAGCGTGGCGTACGAGGGCCCCTCAGTCGCCACCCCTCCAGAAATTTGGAGCTTCTTCAAATCCTCCTCCAGTTCGGCCAGACGATTGCTGACCGCTATGTTCTCCACCCATTGCTGCGATCGAGTGGGATAATGTTACGAACCTGGTGAAGTCATCATAATAGCGAATTAGGAAACATACCCCGGTAACTTGCTGCATATGGCTGTCCGCCAGCTGACCGGGAGTCATCAGGGCCACTCGAGCCCTCGCATCTTCCCACGTCTGAGCGAGCGGCCCCCGAATAGTAACTTGGTGCTCGGGAGCGGCAGGCTGGTCAGCCGCCAAAAGAAATTCCTCGGTGGGGAGACGGAGGACGAACTTGATCATTCGGCGACCGCTCTGATCTGATTGGGTAGAAACGGCTCGGCTGGAAGACTCGCCGATTGGGACAGAAGTAATGTCCGAACGCTTCAGCCGGAGGCGGACCCGGGGTACAGAACTAACGGGTGGTGCTCCAGTCGAGGCTGCTGGCTGGCCGAGCTGGGAGGGGGTCCGATCAGAAGAAACGGTCTTACGTGCGGCAGGTAGCGGGTCGATCGCCTCTGGGGGAGCGTCGACTGGCCCGATCATCGGCTCGACGAGCCCAATGGTGGTCCGACGATGTTTGCGAGTTATCAGCGGGGAATCGCCCGCCGATCGTTCCGCGTCCTCTGAGGGAGGCTGCTGCCTGGCCGAAGAGGTAGCATCCCCGGTCGCTCCAGTGGCGGTGCCCTGAGTGGCAGACTCTTGGGCCTCAGTTGGAGTCCCTTTACTTTCACCCTCATGCGAGCCGACCGACGCGATGCCTCGATCGACCAGCTCCTTGGATGCCACTGCCTCAATCTCGGCGGCCTTCAACTTCTGCCGTTCGACAACCTTGGCGCGCCACATGATGTCAGATGCATAACAGAAGAATAAATCAGTTAGACCAAAAGGAAAAAGGACAAGGAAAGTGCTTACCCAAGCTGCTTGGAAGCTTTGTGCGGATCGGGCTCAAGCCAAATACATATAACACCCCCTCGTGAAGTAGTTTGTCGATATTGAACCTCTGGCCGGCCAGTAGATTAGCAGCATGAAGATACTCCGGCTGGTTCTTGTACTTGCCGAGGTTAGGTGGGTCCGGCACGGTGGTTTGCCACTTGGTACGAAAGGAAGGCAGCTCGGGAAAACGAAGGTAAAAATAATTTTCCTTCCAGTGCTTGTTCGAGGTCAGGCCGATCCGCGACTGAAAAAGGAAAGTACCCCACTCGGACTGTTTTGGGTAGTAAAAGTAATGGAAAATTCTGGGGGTTAAGGGAATACCGTGCAGCTTGAAGAGGATTACTATGCCGCACAGCAGCCTAAAAGAGTTAGGGACAAGTTGGCCGAGCGGGATGCGGAAATAATTACAAACTTCCCGGATAAAGGAGTGTAGAGGGAAGCGCAGACCGACCACAAATTGGTCGCGGAAGAAGCAGACAGTGCCGTTTGGCGGGTTAGATGGTCGATCGGAAGAGGTGACTAAAACTAGTCTATGGTCAGAAGGCAATTCAAATTCATTAAGGAAACGTCCGGCGTCAGTTTCGTCGAAGCGGCTGACCATGGTCATATACCATAGGCCAGGGGAAGGACCGGGAGGCTGCGAAGTGCTAGCCATCGCCGGGACAATAGCAGGGAAGGAAGAGCCGAGGAAAGAAAAATGAAAGGGTTGAAGGTGAACACTGAAACTACAGTGAACGAGTGCAAAGACCACCAAAAAAAAAAGAAGAAAGCGGAAGAAAGCAGAGATAGGAAGGGGCTTACTAGGAGCAAAGTGCGAGGGAGAAGGCTGAGAGTTTGTTGGAGCACCAAGGCAAGCGGACACTGGGAGGATGGTCACGGAAGAAGTCGCCAAAAACGCAAAGGCAAGGGTGATAGAAGGAGGTTCAGTGTCGGCGCTTCTTAAACCCCGGTCTCAGTTCACAACAGCCGTCCGATCCAGGTCATCGAAAGAAGCGAGGACATCGGACCGTCGGATTTGAACCAACGTATGTCCCATCGAAGTTTACGCCCCCGCCGTACGATGACGGCGGATATGCCAAGTGGCGATCAACGATTGGATAGCATTTAATGAGCGACATTACCCGCGCATGGGCAGCTTAATGGGGATTGGCACGAATTCCGGGGAGACCCGACACGCCGACCGCCCACGGAACAGCAGCGCAACAAGCAATAGAGGGAGATCAAAACTACCAAGGTATAGCCATCAACTCGCCGATCGACCTAGGAGACCTCCTAGAGCCGATCGGAAATACATTTTCAGGAATGGCGAAGCGAATGTCACTCGACCAAATTCATAGTCCAGTCAGTCGGACTTGATGCCTCCTTCGACTAGACTTGAAGGGGAGGCATGTGATCCGGTGATAAGGACGGGGATCCTCGTCAGCAGGGTCAACGGCACGTGGAGGTCAAAGGGCAAGATAGTCAGCCCGGAGATCGGCCGACCGGATGGAGCAAGCCTACTAACAGGTCCCTGCAGTCCGACCAGCCGGGAATGCTCCGAACCGAATGGAGGACAACCTGACTAGGGGTCGGGTTTCCGATGCTCAAGATAAAGAGGTTTCAATGGTCGAGAGGGCTCACCGTTCGGCTGGCGCGCAAGGCAACACAGGCAGGAGCCGTCTCAGCCGAGCATATGACCAATGCAGGAGTAATATGCTTGCCGAGCGGCTTATCCGCTCGGCCCTGGAACAGACAAGACGCGCAAGAGGACAAAGGAGACGGGATAGCATCATCCTCGAGACACCTGCCGCTGACAAGCAGCAGAGTTGGCGGCTGAGCCGTACACAGAATCGTACGGTGGAAGCTTCCACCGTCAAATCCGGGATATGCTCGGACGATTGCGGAATGGCGCCAGAGGCACTTTTCTGATACAGACTTGTTAAGGTATGTTTGGGGAAGCGTGCACGCATCGGGAAACGTGCCCGCGCTTCCCCGGGGTCCTATATAAAGACCCTAGACGTCGACGAAGGTATGCGCAACTATTCACTGTAGCCACGTTACTCTGCCTCGTTCGTTGCCTGACTTGAGCGTCGGAGGGCCGTCGCCGGGAAACCCCTCCCGGCTCGGCTTCTTTGCAGGATCGTCGGAGAACTACACCACCAGTCGGAGACAGCGGAGCGTGCCACGTCCCCAGCGTCCGTCGACTCAGCGCTCGGACAGGATCACTACCTAAAATAAAATATTCTATTCATTTTAGCTCCAAGTTTTTTTGATTTTATTTTTGATTCTATCTAAAAGTCTAATACCGATATCTTTATTCTTTTAAATTCATAAATTTTTTTCATATTTTTTCAATATGAGATTTTGATTGTATTTCTAACCATCATTCCCTCAAACGAATAACCATTATTATTCTCATAGTTCGGACCTCCCCATAAATATCCGATCATTGTTGATCTACTCTCGACCTCTTGTAAGTATTTGGCCATTCTTAATCTACTTTGAGCCTCTTCGTAAGTATTTGATTACTCTTGACTTGTTTCAGGCCTTCCCCACAAGTATCAAGTTACTCTTGACCTGCTTCGGGCTTTTCCACAAGCATTCAGTTACTCTTGACTTGCTTCGGGTCTTCTTGCAAGCATCTGTATCTGGTCACTTTTTACCTGCTTCGGGTCTCCCTATAAGTATCTGGTTACTCATGACCTACTTCGAACCTCTTTATAAGTATCTAGTCACTCTTGACATGCTCCAGACTTCTCACAAACATTCGCATCTGGTCACTCTTGACCTGCTTCAGGCCTCCCGCAAACATCTAACTGTTGATGCAGTTAGCATCAATGGTCAAACTTAGGTTTTGATGAATGACAAATAGATTAAAGTTATATATTGTGTAATATAATCTCTTTATCGAGTGTATAGGAATTGACGAGTCTAGTGGATCTAACACTAGGTTGAAGTCCAGATGTGCGATTCTGACAAGAAGTCTAGCTGGGTTTACGGAGCCTGACTGTTGACTGAAGTCCAATAAGGATGTTCGATTCTAGATGATTGGTTAAAGTCTGGATGTGCAATTCCGGCAGGAAGACCTAGTGGATCCAGTGACTGCAAATGGTAAGTGAGATAAGTCATTGGAGAAGAGTGATCTGGTGAGGACAAGTCTAAATAGGACTATAGGCGCTGGTTCAATCTAAGTCTATATTGGAAATCTAAACTGAGACCGTGACTAGATCATGATCTTAGTAAGACATAATCTAATTAATAATGTTATCTTTGTATTGTGCTAACTCAGTTTTACATGTTACTTTTTATTATTGGACTAACATGAACTTGCAGGAGCTAAGTGTAAATTTTAGTTTCAAATGAACAGTGATCCAAGATGCCTCGTATGCTTTGGAGGTGCCTTGACTACTTCAGCTGAAGTCTCTGCGCAAAAAGGTGTGGAGGCACCTCCTTTGTGGTGGAGGTGCCGTGAAGCTTGGCACAGAGGCACCCTGAAGCTTAGCATGGAGGCGCCTCCGCATGGATAAAAGTCGAAGGTGTCGGAGCTGATCAAAGTCGAAATTTTTGAGATAAACTTTAGGTTGAAGGCACCTCGGATGAGGTTGGAGGCACATTCAACACTCTTTAAATGGGATGTTTGACCAACATTTGAAACAGAACTCATTCTCAAGAGTCAACGATCATCTTGCTACGCCGTTTTCGCAATACTGATGTACTACAACTCCACTACCCTCGACTACTGTATACGAACCAACATCATACGTGAGCACATTCAAATTTCCGTCTTCGTGTTGGGTAACATTATTTTTCAACTAATTTAATTATTTCATAAGAAAATGTAGGCTTGTTACACTTCATTCTTATAATTGATTCTCTTTTCCAGCAGTTCCGAAAGAGGTTTTCAGTGGTTTGCCCATAGTCATGAGTCTTGAAGTAGAAGTCGTCGAAGGTTCCGAATCAATTAATCGCTTGTGTTCATATTTTCTTCTTTCTTTTTATTTATCTTTTCCATTGTGTACTTTTATAAAACCGAAAAAGAAATATTTTTTAAATCACATGATTTACTCCCTCTCACGTGCATCAATCCTATACTAATTATTCTTGACTTACTTTAGACCTCCTCTCAACTTCATTCAAGGTTACCCCATATAGCAATCGGTCTGGATCATGACTCTGATACCATTTGTTGCTCAAAGAGGAGGGATAATGTCTCTCAACCTTTAGCGTAAAAAAAAGAAGAAGAGAGAAAGAGATCGCTCAAAATAATAAGCCAAAGATGTACTAGAAAGAGCAAACAAAAAAAAAAATTATCGTGATTTGACAGTATGCCTGCTCCATAAAACGATGGAAGATTTATTAAAATTATTTCTATATAAAAGAATCCTCATAGTAATGATCGGTCCAAGATTTATTAAAAAATTTTCTATATATCTAAAAGAATCCTCATGTTTACCTCCTCTTTTGGTTTCGTCTTTTAAACCAATAATTTTTTTTTTCAATGCGATGGTATTCCGACTATTCCCGACAAATCGGATGTCCTATATAATAAAATTTAAATTATATGAATAGAATACATCGATATGGTAAACGAATTATATAAATTGACCAATTTGCAAAGAAAATTATCATTTGTTTAGAAAAAGCTAAAGGATATATGATTTAATATAGTTTTATAATAACTATATGAATTATATCACCATTTTAATGAAACAAATGGTCAGTTTACTCCGGAATATAATGACAATGGAAATTCACTTGATTTAAAATTATAAGTCATATTGAGAAAGAAAACCACTTTTTAAAAAAATATATATAAAAAGACGAAGAAATAGGTCAAATTGGAATTATTGAAAGGGTTAGGCAACATTTGAACCTTTCATGTCCACCAAAGTGTCAAGGATAGAGTACATGAAGCTGACTTGGCACATACATCAAAGTAAACAATGACAACTAAAAAGTGGTTATATAAAAAAAATAAAAAAAATAAAAGTAAACAATGACAACTAAAAAGAAAAGATAAAATAACAAACAAAAAAAAAAAAAACAATGACATCCAAACCTATAATTGATTTTTTAGTTCAATTAATCATTAATTATATAGGTTAGGTAGATCCATCACTGTCATCTCACAAACTTTGTCAATATATGCTTAAATTATTCAAAAATGACATATTCTCAAAATATTGTAAAAATAAATTATTTAATAATCTCCAAATATTTAGGAAGTGTTTAATCAACTAGGGAAGGTGGAGGTGGGGAGGAGAAGTTGAATAGTGAGACTAGTTCTTACCAAAACCCTACCAATTTGTAATTAAAAAAAAAGACATGATTTGTTGGACTAGTCTCCACACAATAATTAATATGGATTCCAAAGGACAAACTAGACTAATTAAACAAAATTGTGATGGGTGTTCTTGAGCTGTATTTGATGGAACATGGAGAAATGAGTCATCAATTTAATTGACTTGTCATATGAATGCATGTTTCTCAAGGTTGGTGGCTTTCCTACTCGATTGAAAGGGACGAGGGTTCTGTTTACTAGATTGATCGACTCAACCAACAACGGAAACCAACATCGTTCAATCAAAGAGTTGGACTACAAAGAGTGATGAGATACACACATGTTAGTGTATTACTAAACATTGTTATGGTGAGAAGTCGCCAATGATTTAGAGAGCGTTTAGTTAAATGATGAGAATGACTATGAGTATGAGTTTGATAGTAGGATGGAATAGGAATAAGAATGGAAATGAAATCCATCAAGTTATATGGATTTGATTGATTCCCATAAATCTAGTAATCATTCTCAAACTCACAATCCAAACACTATCTTTTACTATCATTCCACTCACTCATTTCCAAATCCATCAACCAAACACCTCCTTAGTAACAACCGATATTTAATTCCCTCCTTTAGATCCTTTGTTTTGGATACCTGTTGCAGGGGGTGGTTGAACCAACAAACCAAGCCCATCATTTAAGACTTGAGCGAGTGAAGAACATGACAGGCCTGGTAGAGTTCTTTAAAAAATGGGAAACAGAGAGAGCAGGGTGAAGCCATCATCTTAGCGGCACTTGAAAGAAGATAAATCAGGAGAGAGATTCAACGGCTCTTTGTATGAAAAAGGTAGATACCAAATGAGATATTTTTATACCCAATGAGAAGAAACAGAGAGAGCAGGGGAACCTTGTGTTGATGGTTTCATTAATGCAAAGAAATTCAGTGACAGAAGAAATAGACGAGATTGAGAAGATGCACTGACTCATTGCGGCCTGTAACTTGACCATTTTGATGTCGGGCAAAAACTATGTCTCTTGCAGTTGATGATGAGTAACTAAGACTGTGTATGAATTACAGGTAAGAATGAGATCGAACCAATTAAAAAAAAAAAGAAAAAGTTAACAGTCAGTCACTGTGAATTTGTATAAGAATGAGATCGAACCAATTTTTTTTTTCCTATATGAATTTGGTGAATTATTTAAAAGTTAACAGTCAGTCACTGTGCACCTAAGCTACTTAAATCATGTTAGCCCAATTGCCAAGCAGCCCAACTAGCTGTGAAATTATGGCCCAGTGGCTAATGATAAATGAACTAAATGAATGTTTTTGAAACATTTTAAAATTCTAACTAATATATTAAAATAGGAAATAAAATTTATAAGACAGATGAAGAATTATCTTTTATTCATACCCACTTTTAATATAATACATGAATACATATAAATTATATAAATTTTATACTGTCAAATAATTAAACAATATTATTCAATGATATAATTTATTTTATAAAAATTTGATCGTAATTTTCTTATAAATTAGATTTCTAAACAAAACCACATCTGCAATATTCATGTAGCAAGTAAAATGAAACACTTCAGGATGAACAATTGACTAGCATATGGTAGCGTGAGGCCTAAGGATCAAATCCTAACTAATAATCGATCTATATCAATATGTAAAAGAGGAGAAAGTTATAGTTTGTTAATTTTGATCGAATCATCCAAACAACAATTTAAAGTAAAGATAGACATCATTTCTTATTCGGCAATTTACCAAAGGGTACATGTAGAGATTTAAATTTATCAAAAGACGTACGTTACTTTGGTATTTATCAAAAAATGCACTTTTTAAAGTGCATTTCCTATTTTACCCTCCTAACAATTTGACTTTTTCTACCGTTTTTCTTTATTTTTACTATATTTCTCTCTCTTCTCTTTTTTATATCGGCAGCACATATGAATAACCTTAGTCAATTTTTTAATAACATTTTAATACATTTAAAGAAGTAAAAATAAACAATGAATATCATATTTGAACTCCTTGCAATTTTAGAAATCCATTGGAACTAAAATGAGTATAATCGGAGCTCTCTAGGTCGATCAGTGAGTTTCGGTCAAAACCCACTGATGGACCTAGAGAGCTCCGATTGCATCAATTTCAGTTTTTATGGATTTCTAAAATTATAAGGAGTTCAAATATGATGTCCATTATTTATTTTGACTTTTCATAAATGTTAACATGCAAAATCAAATAATCGACAAAAAAACTCACGTTGGATCTGATATGGACTCCATATCAGGCCCACGTTGGGCCTGATATAGAATGATATCAGGCCACGTTGGCCCTGATATGATTCCATATCAGGCCCAATGTGGGCTTTTTAGTCGATTATTTGATTTTGCATGTTAATATGAAGTACCAAAATAAATAATGGACACCATATTTGAACTTCTTGTAATTTTAGAAATATATAGAAACTGAAATGGGTGCAATCGGAGCTCTCAAGATCCATCAGTGGATTTTGACCGAAACTCATTGATGGACTTAGGGAGCTCCGATTGCATCTATTTCAGTTTCTATGGATTTCTAAAATGGTAAGGAGTTCAAATATAGTACACATTATTTATTTTGACTTTTCATAGATGTTAACATGCAAAATCAAAGAATCGACAAAAAAGCTCACGTTGGACCTGATATGGAATCATAACAGGCCCAACGTATTCCATAACAGGTCCAACATGGGCTTGATATGAAATCATATCAGGTGCATCGTGAACTACTGGTATTGGAAATAATTTCTGGAAAGGTTCCATATTCTGAAGAACATACCAAACTTCTTAATGTGGTGAGTTGAGACAACACGTTAGTATCTTGTATCTTTGTTCTTCTTTTTGATATTTTTTTCTCATAATTTCTTTAGCCTTTTCAAAAGTTTTAGTGAAATCTCATCATTTTGGATGGTTAGATATGCACTGTTATCTATGGTGTCAACTTTTCTATAATAATAGGTTGCAGAGTACCTTAGTGGCAATGCCATTGCTAGTTCTTTGATTCAATCCACTTTGAAATTGTACAAAGACGGGGACCTAGATATCCTTTGTAAGGTAATCCAACATTGCATCAATCCTGATCCAAGCAAGAGGCCAAGTATGAAGGAAGTCACTTCCATATTACGGGAGGTGATTTCAATTTCACTTGAAGTAGCTTCTCCAAGACTTTCTTCCCTTTGGTGGGCTGAACTTGAGATCCTATCAGTCGAAGCGAGTTGATCTGAAATTTATAACATGCTCCAAAGACGAATCCTTTTGTCCACTTATTCACCAGCCTTATGATACATTCATAGCCCTTTGCAGTAGGTGGTTGAATGTGTATATACTTAAGGAGATGCATCGTCCGACTTTTTTTTAGCCATTACTTATGGTTGTGAACAAGGGGAGTTCTTCTGCAATCTATGAGTTTTGTGAGAAACTAAGGTGTGTGAAAGTAGATCTCATAAGAACTAAAATATGTATACTCTTCGTTGGGCTGATATAATTCCATATCAAGCCTAACGTAGATTTTTTTGTTGATTCTTTGATTTTGCATATTAACATATATGAAAAGTCAAAATAAATAATGGACATCATATTTGAACTCCTTGCAATTTTAGGAATCCATAGAAACTGAAATGAGTGCAATCGGAGCTCTCTAGGTCCATCAGTGAATTTTGACCAAAACCCACTGATCGACCTAGAGAGCTCCGATTATACTCATTTTAGTTCCAGTGGATTTCTAAAATTGTAAGGAGTTCAAATATGGTATTCATTGTTTATTTTTTGCTTCTTTAAATGTATTAAAATGTTATTAAAAATTTGACTAATGTTATTCATATGTTCTGCCGGTAAAAAAAAAAGAGAAGAGGGAAATATAATGAAGAAAAGAAAACGCTAGAAAAAGTTAAATTGCCAGGAGGGTAAAATAAGAAATGCACTTAAAAAAATACATTCTTTGATAAATATCAAAGTAACGTACGTTTTTTGATAAATTTAAATCTCTACATATGTCCTTTGGTAAATTACCGTTTCTTATTCTACGACACGATTGATTCTCATTAAATTTAACCTTCTGTCGCTACAAACAAAATAAATAAATAATTTTTTGTTATCAAGTCTTATATTTTCAAGACAAGCAACCATATATGTGAGTTAATCTTGATCTCTTTGGAAGAGGGATATATGCATTACAATTTATTTTTAGTTGGTCAGATTTGGCGAACAAAATTTCCTGATAAACATATAGGAAAAAGTTAAAGAGAATAGAAGTGGAATATTGGTCATGTCCCAGTGCGGCAGTGCCACTCTCAATCATGCAAACTCCATTGGCCTCATTCGCCTAGTGGCTGAAGCACTTGACATAAAAAATGCCCCAAAAGCTTATAACTCCACCCAGTGGCATTTTGGGAGAAATGAAACGTAGGTTTAATATGTCATACAAAATTAAGACACAGCTCATGGAAATCACAACTTGATCAGACATGTGGACTCAGGAAAAAAACAACAGTGGTATGAAGAGGTCCTCACCTAATTAGATGCACTAGCCATCACCATGTAGACTATGTGGTCATCGCAACTTATAGACTATCTGCAGCAATAATTGAGAACACCGAGAGAGAAGAGTATGGGTACCACCAAACTTGCATGTGATCACACCGACCTCCATCACTGTTAACATATTCCCATCTAATCTTCATTCTAAAGAATCTAAACAATGCCCTTCGCTTTCAAAATCATAAAGATTCGATTGATTACAGCTTTCTTATAGCATGCCAAACATCAATAATTTGATTGATTTATGCAAATTTTAAATAGAATCGAATACATACTTTGGAGTTGAGGATTAATAATTACTAGACAGAGATGAAGAAATCGTTGCTGCTTGCTTCGCCCTCTGCTTCAGCCTTCAGTCGTCAGATCTGTTGCTTCTGTTGAAGGAAGGGAGGTCGAGCGGGGCATTTTGGGAAAAGCGGAATGAGCGATTCCTATCAGATCCGGAAGAGAAAGCGGAAGAGGAAAGCGGAAAAGAAGAGGACGAGGGATTTGGGACCGGCGGCGGCGGCGGCGGCGGCGGAGGAGAAATCGTAATGTGAGGGCGGAGGAGGGCTGGAGTAGTAGAAGGGAAAGTAGGGCATGAAGGGATTCGGAGGAGGCGGCGCCTTGTAGTAGATCCCGCCCGTCGGCGGAGGGTAGGAGTAGCCTCCATCTCCGCCTCCGCCGCCGATGGATGGAGGAGGGGGAGAGTTGTAGTAGAAGGTCGATCCAGGCGCAGATGGAGGCGGGGGGCACTGGGGGGTGGCTGGATACTGGGGAGGAGGGGGAGGGTAGTAGATAGGCTGGCAGGGGTTGTCGCAGGAGGCGCACATTGTGCAGGGAGTGCCACCGTCCATGGCCACCGCCCTCAACGCGGAGGCAACCGGTGAAGAGACGGCCGACGAGACGAATAGAAGGGAGAGAAGACGGAGGAGGAGAGGAGGCGGAGGAATCGCCGGGGAGAAGCTTCTCGCCATGACGAAGACAGACAGAGAGGGGGCTGAAATCAGAAGTGATCATGTGGTATAAGTGCTGGAGCTCTTGATCTCAAATGACATTTCTGCCCTTTACCCATCGGTCTGCAGCTTACTTTACAGTTTACACGTCCTTTATGACTAAAGTCCATCACAAAATTCGCTAAGCAATGGAATGGATCAATGCCAAAATCCGAAGGCGATTCCAAAATCACGTTGCCCACCTGATAACAGATGATTTGCTCACCCTAATACTCCGGATTCCAAAATCACTTCAGGTCAAAGTAACCGTGGATGGAATTTTTATTTACTTATTTAAATTAAATAATCGCACTTCCAATAAAACTATTGGAGTATACTTTAATAATTTCAAATTCCAAGGACCATTTAGAAACAAATTTCGAAGTGATATCTTCTTTTTCCTTGGTGTACAATTTTGCATTAAAAAGTTTGAGATTACGAAGACACTTCTAGAAGCATCAGTACCCTTTAATTAATGTCTTTGAGGCGTAGACACTTAAAGACGAGGGGGTGCGACCGCCCCCTCATATTTTAAAAAAAATGTTAGATTTTTATATAAATTGAATTACTCCCCTTTCTAATGAAGAAGTAATGATTTAAGGGATAAACATTGATGAATCGTAATAATATTTGAAAAAAATCTGAAATGAGCAAGGAAAAATGAGGTGTACTTTGACATGAGAGGGATCGAGGAAAGCATAGCAGCTTGTTTCCATGGAGAACAGGAGCTG
Organism: Zingiber officinale; assembly: GCF_018446385.1. Lineage (NCBI taxonomy): Eukaryota > Viridiplantae > Streptophyta > Magnoliopsida > Zingiberales > Zingiberaceae > Zingiber > Zingiber officinale. The sequence goes on along the minus strand of NC_055997.1, from coordinate 132,260,693 downwards.
GTGGTTATTGATGACATAACATAGGGCACAGACGACCTCGACAGATATTTACAAGTAGCGGAGGAAAAGAGAGAAGACGACGCGATGGATTAGGAATCTAGAATCACGAAGTTGCTTCCCAGCTGTCCACGCTTGGATCCAACTCTTGTCGGCCAACGGTAGGTCCCAAGGACACCGCTCGTGCACCACCCAGAGCGACTCTGGTCGATCCGGTTGTTTTGCTACATCACCACCACATTTTGATCCCTCGTTGCCTCTCTACTACAATGTCTGGAACCAACAAACTAAGGTCAATGGGTTAAGGAACCCCACAAGCTCCCACTCCATTGATTGGATTAAATTTTCATCTTATTTTAAAATTCTAAAAAATGAAATTTGTTCGACTAATTCAAATTACTCAACTCTTTTTTCCGCTTTATTTTTTTTAAAATCATGTTAACAAGAAACAAGTTATTTATTAATTGAAGGAGAATTGAAAATTTATGAACGTTATTTTAGTAGGTTGATAGTTGATAGTTATTTAGATTGAAATGGAAGTATCAAATGTAAGAATGTTAAATATTATGAGTAAATGAGGTCACAGATGATTCTTCGACTTTGAGTTATAGATAAGTGATGCGGTGATTAGGAGAGGCCCCACCCCTGCTTCCACGGTGGAGGTCAAAGGAGGTTAAAGTTAAGGTGGTCAACGTGTAAAGGGCATCGCTCGGTCGGACGAAGCATGTCTCGGTTGGGCGAAACATTCTCCGACTAAGAGAAAGGATCTGATCCACCGTAGCCCTCGACACAGGGAGCAGTCAAAAATCCGACGCTCAAGGGAGAACTGTTGGATCGTAGCGTTCGATAGAGGGGGCGCGGGGTGAATATCGAATAAAAAATTTGTAGAGTAAGCACAACGGATAAACAAGTCAAAGAGAACACAAGAATTTACTTGGTTCGGAGCCTTTGACGACTCCTACTCCAAGGCTCGTACACATGGGTGCTTTCGATGGGCAATCACTAATAATTTGAAAACTTATTACACACTAAGTACAGGAATTATGTAGTAAAAGAAAAACCGACAATTATGAAAATAAGACAGGAAAGAGAAAACTTTGTCGGAGATCTTTTCGCAGCGTCACAGAAGCACAAAAGAGTAAACTCTGAGTTGTTGTTGGAGCTTCAGCCTTGACCCTCCTTATATAGGAGGTTCGGGGCGCCTGGAACCTCCAGGGCGCCCTGATTATGACGTAGCCGAGCCAACCAGGGAGCTCCACTTGGCGAGGCGATGCTGGAATAGAATTTCACCTCCCGGGCACCCGGACCCTAGTTTTCCAGCAGCTTCCTTCCTGCAAGAAAACGTTAGTCCGGAGGCAAACATATGATGTATATATCCTGCAAAACAAGGTGTTAGCACAGTTTAAGTTAAACAATTATAGTATTAGTTAGATTCCATCTCTCCGAGACCGGAATCTAGTCAAAATCTCGACTTAGAGTTCCGAAATGGTTCTAAGTCGGATTGACGCCTAAGTTCCCTTCCTGGGAACGCGTCCTCATAGTCACTCCCCTCCAGTGACTTACCTTTACTTGTCTGCCAGACGTCCGGTCAGCCCTTCGACCCGTCTGGGCTTCGTACCAGCTATTCGGTCAGCTCGTCGACCTAGCTGAGCTTCCCTCCAACACTGAGTTAGCACAGTATTAACAGAATTCAAGTATAACCTAGGGTTACCTCCTAGGATTGCCTAGCTTCACTCACTAGGACTTCCATTGCCTGACTTCACTCGCTAGGACTTCCTCCACCTAGCTTCACTTACTAGGGTCTGGCTTCACTCACCAAAACTTCCACCACCTAGCTTCACTCACTAGGGTCCAGCTTCACTCACTGGGACTTCCACCACCTAGCTTCACTCACTAGGGCCCGACTTCACTCACCGAGACTTCCACCACCTAGCTTCACTCACTAGGGCCCGACTTCACTCACTGGGACTTCCACCACCTAACTTCACTCACCGAGACTTCCACTTTGCCTAACCTTTGGTTAGGACTTACCTTTGCCAGTAATCTAGTCCTGACTAGACTTCTTTCTCTCAAATATCAAGTCCTGTTTGGGTCAACCCTTGGTCATATTGTCAAACATCGAAATCTTAGAGGTTAATTGCACCAACAATCTCCTCCTTTTTGATATTTGACAATTTTCTTAAGTTATGCTAACTTAACTTAAGATTTTCTAACTTAAGATATCGCTCTCCCCCTTTGACACACATCAAAAGGATAAGAACTTAAGGGTTAGTTTCTATTAGGTTTTGCACCAACAATGTGTGAAAAACTTTTTGAAAGTGAGTTTTCTAAGTGATAAAAAGTGACATTTGAAAGTTTAAGTTACTTTTTGATAGTGTATTTTTAAAATATTTTTCAAAGTGTTTTCACAAAAATTTGTAAAGCAAAGAGTAATTTTGTAAAAGATTATGAAAATAATTTTTCAAACTTAGTTTTAAAAATTTTCAATAGTAATTTATTTTAAAGATTACTTTTAGTCTCTCAATCAGGGCTCCCCCTTAACCTGACACATTCTTAGGACTTCTTGTTAACCACAAGGAAAACTTCCTATGTGTCTAGGGGGTTGGTCCAAATTGAAGGCGAGTTTTCAAAACATTTTTTTTTCTTTTTTTTTTTAAAATCATTGTGCATCAATACCTTTTAAGAAGACCTTGTCAACTTAAGTTTTTAAAATGTTTACTAAGTAATAAAATAATTTTTCAAAATATGTAACAGTTTTTGAAAAGCATAGAGTGTTTTTTTGTATAACATAAATTTGCAAAATAGTTTTCAAAATGGAAAAAGAAATTCAAAAAAATTTTCAAATAAAGTGTGAGAAGGTTATTCAAAATATTTTTGTATTTATAGATTTTCCAAATATTTTTACATAATTCTCAAGACTACCTCCCCTGATGTCAACACTCCCCCTGAAGTCAACACTCCCTCTGAAGTCAACACTAGGGTTTGGGTACCTAAGTGTTTTAGGGGATTTAGCAATATTTTCCTACATAATTATCTATATATACTTGGTATAATTATTCATTTATTAAACAACTAATCTAAAAGATAATTAATTTTAGATTTAGGTGTATTAAAATAATTTGTTACTAATTCAATAATTTAATACTTATTTGATGAAAATAGCTTAAATTTTGTATTAATTGATGGAGTTAATTTAATAACAATCTTAGTTATAATATTTATTTTAAAATCTAATTGAAGTAGGATTAATTAAGTTTGTAGTCAGTATTAATTCGAAGTTGAATAAATTAGTAGATTAAATAATTTATTTTTTAAAAATAAGATTAGAAATTAAGTAAATTAAATAAGTTGTTAATTTCAAGTTGTTAAATTACAATTAAGTAACATAGACTTAGAATTAATTTTAAATTTGATTTTAATTTTAATTTAACTTTAAGTTTGGATTTAGTTTAAGTTTAACTTATTTAAAATATAATTTCAAAGTTTAATTCTAATTTTAAATTTAAGTTTTATTTTAAGTTTAAATTTTCAGTTTAAAGTTTAATTTTTTTAACTTAATTTAAGTTTTAAGTTTAACATAATTTAATTAGTTTAATTTAGTTTAGTAAATTTTAAATTTAGTTTAATCAGTATTAATTTAATTTACATTTTAATTAAGTTGATTTTAAATTTGATTTTTAATTTTATTTTTGATTAAGTTAGTTTAAAAAAACTTTTTGAAATCACTCGACGAGTGGGAATAATTGTTTTAATTTTTAAAATATTTTTTTTAAAAAAATAAATAATTTTTAAGTTAAAAAGATTTAAAATACTTTTTAAGTTTAAAATAATATTTAAAATAAATTTGAAAAAAATTTAAAATAATTTTAAATTTAAAAACATATAAAATAATTTTAAGTTTAAAGAGATTTAAAATAATTTTTAAGTTAAATTAAAAATAATTTTTAAGTTAAATTAAAAATAATTTTTAAGTTCAATTAATTTTTAAAATAATTTTTAGGTTAAATTAATTAAAATAATTTTTAAGTTTAAAATAATTTTTAAAATAATTTAAAAATATTAAGTTAAATTATTTAAAATAATTTTTAAGTTAGACTATTTTTTAAAATAATTTTTAAATAATTTGTAAAAGATTTTTAAAGGAATTTTTAAAATATTTTTAAAAGAATTTTTAAATAGATTTAAAATAATTTTTAAAAATATTTTTCAAATAATTTTTTAAAATATTTTTTAAATAATTTTTAAAAGATTTTTAAAGGAATTTTTAAAAGATATCTAAAAGTATTTTTTTAATAATTTTTAAATAATTTGTAAAATATTTTTAAAAGAATACTTTTTAAAATAATTATTAAAAGATTTTAAAATAATTTTTAAATAATTTTTAAATGATTTTTAAAATTATTTTTTAAAATGATTTTTAAAATTATTTTTTAAAATGATTTTTAAATATATTTTAAAAGTTTTTTTTAAAATGATTTTTAAATAATTTTAAAAATAAATTTTTAAAATGATTTTTAAATGATTTTTAAAAGAATCTTTAAAATTATTTTTAAATAATTTTAAAATGATAATTTTTTTTGAAATAATTTTTAAAATATTTTTAAAATATTTTAAAATAATTTTTAAAAGAATTTTTTTAAAATGATTTTAAATTAATTTTTAAAAGATTTGTAAAAGATTTTAAAATAATTTTGAAAAGATTTTAAAATAAATTTTTAAAGTTTTTAAAAGAGTTTTAATTTAATTTAATTTAATTTTAATTTAAATTTTAATTTTAATTTTGATTTTTATTTATTTTAAAACCTTTTCACCGGTAGGCATGCTTAAGTCTATCCGGATATTCTTATCCATTGCTGCTCATATTGATTATGAGATTTGGCAAATGGATATCAAGACAGCTTTCCTTAATGGAAGTCTTGAAGAGAACATCCATATGAAGCAACCAGAAGGGTTTATTGAAAAAGGCAAAGAGCATCTAGTGTGTAAGCTCAATCGGTCCATTTATGGATTGAAGCAAGCTTCAAGGTCTTGGAACATCCGGTTTAATGAAGTAATCCAGTCATATGGATTTATTCAGTGTCCGGATGAGTCTTGTGTATACAAGAAGTGTAACAGAAACGTGGTGGTATTTCTTGTACTATACGTAAATGATATTTTGTTAATTGGCAATAATGTCAAGGTATTATCGGATGTGAGGGTATGGTTGTCCAAACAATTTGATATGAAGGACTTAGGAGATTGTGCACACATTCTTGGGATCAAATTTATAAGGGATCGCAAGAAAAGAATGTTGTGTCTGTCCCAAGCTTCATATATAGATACAATCCTTGCTCGTTTTAGCATGCAGGATTCCAAGAAAGGTTTCTTACCTTTTAGGCATGGAGTAGCTCTATCTAAAGAGATGTCTCCGAAGACATCAAAGGAGATAGAGGACATGAAAGCAGTTCCTTATGCTTCGGCTGTAGGAAGCCTAATGTATGCAATGCTATGTACGAGACTTGATATCTGTTTTGTCGTGGGCATGGTTAGCAGATATCAGAGTAACCCTGGACAAGGACATTGGACTGCGGTAAAACATATATTAAAGTACCTGAGAAGGACTAGATATTATATGCTAGTTTACCAAGCAGACGATTTGCTTCCTGTGGGTTACACGGATTCAGATTTCCAATCAGATAGGGACAATAGTAAGTCTACATCAGGCTATGTATTTACTTTGGGAGGTGGAGCCATTGCATGGAGGAGTGTTAAGCAGAAATGTGTTTCGGACTCAACCATGGAAGTTGAGTATGTAGCAGCCTCTGAGGCAGCTAAAGAAGCAGTATGGCTCAGGAACTTTCTAATGGACTTAGATGTGATTCCTGGTTTTCCCAAAATCATCACAATTTATTGTGATAATAGCGGTGCAGTTGCAAACTCAAAGGAACCACGAGCCCATTGTTGGAGTGTATACTGAAAGCCTAAGATTTTGTAAACATTTATGTTAAATAAAGAATCACATTTGGTCAATTTATCTACATTTGTTTGTAGTTGTTCAATTAATTTATATTATAGATAACATAATATGTGGTGTCACATATAGAAGATGGTGTTATCAGTACCTTATAAATTATAAACAGTAGCTCACGACCAAAATGGAAAGGAACAAACCATTGGAAGGTCGTAGTGTAATTAGGAATTAGTTTATCTTGACTATATAATTACACTAGTACACTTAGAGTGTATTGAGTAGGACCATTTGAGGTTGTTTCTTTTATACTGACTTTATAAAGGAACAAATACCTCAGTTATTATGGAAGTGTGTGATCTTAATCCTAATATAATAACAAGCACATATATTTGATATTTATTTCTTTAATTTTTCAATGGGTGAGATTTAGTTCGATGAATCAATAAGCCCGATAAGTTAGGAAATGATATCACTTATAGTGTGTGTTGTTGATTATAGAAGGAAACTGTGTCCTAGAGATACTAGGTTGATAATGTCCCCAAGAGGAGATCATAAGGATTATCATGTTAAACCCTGCAGGTGGACTTAGTCTGACATGACGATAAGGTTGAGTGGTACTACTCTTGGACTAAGATATTAATTAAATGAGTTGTCAGTAACTCACTTAATTAGTGGGCATTCGATATCTTAAACACAGGGAGACTAACACACTCATAATAAGAAGGAGCCCAAAAATGTAATTTGGGATTGGTGCGGTAGTTCAATAATAGTTCTGTAGTGGAATGAATTATTATTGATAAAATTAAGTTGTGTGTTCGGGGCGAACACGGGATGCTTAATTTTATCGGGAGACCAAAACCAATTCCTCCTCTCGGTCCCTATCGTAGCCTCTTATTTATAGAGTACTATACCCACCTTCTATACCCACCTAAAGGGGGCCAGCTAAGCTAGCTTGGAATCAAGCTAGGGCCGGCCTAAGCATGGTTTAAGGTGGCCGGCCCTAGCTTGAACCCAAGCTAGAGGGGGCCGGCCATATTAAATTAAAAGAATTTTAATTTTAATTTTTATTATGTGGAAGATATAATTTATTAAAGAGAATTGAAATTAAAATATCTCTCTACAAAAGATAAAAGAAAAAGATTAGATCTCTTTCCTTATTTGTAGATTGGTGAGATATTTTATTTTCTCTTTAAAAATTATTCACATGTTGAAAAATTAAAATTATAGAAATTTCTTTTTATTAACCATGAATAGATTTTTGAAGAGAAATTTTATTTTTTAAAATTTCTGGAAACAAATTAGGAAGTTTTAATTTGTTGATTAAAACTTGTCTAATTTATTCCTCCATGATGTGGCCGGCCATTATAGTTTAATTGGGAAATTTTATTTTATTTTTCTCAATTAAATCATGTCAAGGAAATTAAGGAAATTTTATTGTAATTAAATTTCTTAATTTACCAAGGCTAAGGAATATAAAAGAAGGGGTGGGGGTGCCTTCATTGGAACAACCTCTATTATTTCTCTCCCTCTTTTCCTTGGTGTTGTGGCCGGCCATCATCCTCTCCCTCTTTTCTTCTTGTGGTGGCCGAATCCTTCATCTCCCTTGGAGCTCTTGTGGTGGCCGGATACTACTTGGAGAAGAAGAAGAAGAAGGAGAGAAAGCTTGCATCTCTTGGAGATTGGTTGGTGTTTTGTTCTTCATCCTTGGTAAAGCTTCTTTATTGTGGCCGAACCTAGCTAGGAGGAGAAGAAGGTGGTTGGTGTTTTCTCATCTCGGAAGATCGTTGCCCACACAACGTCCGAGGTTAGAAAAGGAATACGGTAGAAGATCAAGAGGTCTGTCTAGAAGGTATAACTAGTAATTTTTCCTTTCCGCATCATACTAGTTATTTATGGAAAATAATACCAAATACAAGAGGCTTACGATTCTAGTATTTCGAATATGTTTTTCGATGTTGTGTTCTTTTGTTTTATTTTTCCTTGTGATTTGATTGTTCTTTTCGGTTAACCTAAAGTTATTTTAGGAAATTAAATATTAGCTTTCCATAAAAGTTTTTGTCTAGTCGGTGGTGGTTGCTCCCATATCCAAGAAGGTCGTGTGCCTCGCCACGTCAGTACTGGGAACCAATTATGGAAATTAATATTTAATGGAATTAATAACTTAAGGTGATTTGGGTCGAACGTGTTAAGTTCCACAGGAGACTCAAGTCAAAACCTAAAAGAACGAATAGATTAAGTTTTGGATCAAACGTGTTAAGTTCCGCAGGCGGTCCAAAATTTAATTTAAAAGAACACATGTTAGCTAGGAAAAGGTTCAAACCTTTGTACAAAATTTTTGTACAGTGGAACCTCTAGGTTTTCCGAGTAGCAACCAACACCCATAAGGCAAGTAAACATATAGAGCGCAAGTACCACCTGATACAAGATATCGTGAAGCGATGAGAAGTTGTCATCGCCAAGATTACATCAGCAGATAACCTGGCTGATCCTTTCACTAAGGCCCTTCCAGCAAAAGCTTTCGATCGACATGTGGAGGGAATGAGAATCAGATGTATGGCAGAAGATATGGCAGCTTAGTCGTTAGTATAAGTGGGAGATTGTTAGAGTGTATACTGAAAGCCTAAGCTTTTGTAAACATTTATTTTGAATAAAGAATCACATTTGGTCAAATTGTCTACATTTAGTTGTAGTTGTTCAATTAATTTATATTGTAGATAACATAGTATGTGGTGCCACATACAGAAGATGATGTTATCAGTACCTTATAAATTATAAACAGTAGCTCACGACCAAAATGGAAAGGAACAAACCATTGGAAGGCCATAGTGTAATTAGGAATTAGTTTATCTTGACTATATAATTACACTAGTACACTTAGAGTGTATTGAGTAGGACCATTAGATGTCGTTTCTTTTATACTGACTTTATAAAGAAACAAATACCTCAGTTATTATGGAAGTGTGTGCTCTTAATCCTAATATAATAACAAGCACATATATTTGATATTTATTTCTTTAATTTATCAATGGGTGAGATTTAGTTCGATGAATCAATAAGCCCGATAAGTTGGGAAATGATATCACTTATAGTGTGTGTTGTTGATTATAGAAGGAAACTGTGTCCTAGTAATCTAGGTTGATAATGTCCCCAAGATGAGCTCATAAAGATTGTCATGTTAAACCCTGCAGGTGGACTTAGTCCGACATGACGATAAGGTTGAGTGGTACTATTCTTGGATTAAGATATTAATTAAATGAGTTGTCAGTAACTCACTTAATTAGTGGACATTCGACATCTTAAACACAGGGAGACTAACACACTCATAATAAGAAGGAGCCCAAAAATGTAATTTGGGATTGGTGCGGTAGTTCAATAATAGTTCTCTAGTGGAATGAATTATTATTGATAAAATTAAGTTGTGTGTTCGGGGCGAATACGGGATGCTTAATTTTATCGGGAGACCAAAACCAATTCCTTCTCTCAGTTCCTATCGTAGCCTCTTATTTATAGAGTACTATACCCACATATACCCACCTTCATACCCATGATGTAGGGGTCGGCCAAGCTAGCTTGTGGTTCAAGCTAGGGCCGGCCAAGCCTTGGTTCATGGGTGGCCGACCCTAGCTTGAACCCAAGCTTAGGTGGTCGGCCCCCATTAAATTAAAAAGAATTTTAATTTTTAATTTTTCTTATGTGGAAGATATAATTTATTGGAGAGAATTAAAATTAAAATATCTCTCTTAAAAGGATCTACAAAAGATTAAAGAAAGAGATTAGATCTCTTTCCTTATTTGTAGATTGGAAAGATATTTTATTTTCTCTTTGTAAATTATTCACATGTTGAAAAATTAAAATTATAGAAATTTCTTTTTATCAACCATGAAGGGATTTTAAAAGGAAATTTTATTTTTTTAAAATTTTCGAAGACAAATAAGGAATTTTTAATTGTTGATTAAAAATTGTCTTATTTGCTCTCCATGAGGTGGCCGACCACATACAATTAATTAGGAAATTTTATTTAATTTTTCTTAATTAATTGTTGTCAAGGAAAGTTAAGGAAATTTTATTGTAATTAAATTTCCTTATTTACCAAAACTAAGGAATATAAAAGAGGGGGTTGAGGTGCCTTCATGAGACACAACCTCTATTATTCTCTCTCTTTTTTCCTTGGTGTTGTGGCCGGCCATCCTCTCTCCATCTCTTCCTCTTTGTGGTGGCCGAAACCCTCTCTTGATTGGAGCTCTTGTGGTGGCCGGATACTACTTGGAGAAGAAGAAGAAGAAGGAGAGAAAGCTTTCATCCCTTGGAGTTTGGTTGGTGTTTTTTCTTCATCCTTGGTGAAGCTTTTGATTTGGCCGAACCTAGCAAGGAGGAGAAGAAGGTGCTTTGGTGGTCCTCATCTTGGAAGATCGTTGCCCACACAACGTCCGAGGTTAGAAGAGGAATACGGTAGAAGATCAAGAGGTCTTTCTAGAAGGTATAACTAGTATTTTTCCTTTCTGCATCATACTAGTTATTTTTGGAAATAATACTAAATACAAGAGGCATATGATTTTAGTGTTTCGAATTTGTTTTCGATGTAGTGTTCTTTTGTTTTTCTTTTCCTTGTGATTTGAATGTTCTTTTCGGTTGACCTAAAGTTATTTTAGGAAATTAAATATTAGTTTTCCTTAAAAGGTTTTGTCTAGTCGGTGGTGGTTGCTCCCATATCCAAGAAGGCCATGTGCCTCGCCACGTCAGTACTGGAAACCAATTTTGGAAATTAATATTTAATGGAATTAATAACCTAGGTGATTTGGATCGAACGTGTTAAGTTCCGCAGGAGATCCAAATCAAAACCTAAAAGAACAAATAGATTAAATTTTGGATCAAACGTGTTAAGTTCTGCAGGCGATCCAAGTTTAATTTAAAAGAACACATGGTAGCTAGGAAAAAGGTTCAGACCTTTGTACAAAATTTAAAAGAACACATGGTTGTGGAACCATTAGGTTTTCCGAGTAGCAACCAACATGGTTGAGCATGCATATCTAATTGTTGAGGTAAATTCAAACTAGAGCAATGATGATTATCTAATTTATCAACATGTGTAGAAAAAATTGGATTGTCATGTATTGTAAACTTATTAACCTTTGCTCTCCCTAGATGTTTGGGTCTTCTTTCTGGGCATTGAGGTTTATAGTGACCCATCTTTTTGCAATTTAAGTATTGGATATGTTCCTTCCATTTTTGAACTTTAGGGGTCGACTTCTCCTTTACCTCTGGTTGTGTGATTCAAGTCTTATAGGTAGGGCACTTACTTTTGTAGTGCCCTCTTTCACTACATTCAAAACATATTAAATGATATTTAAATTTTGAATTCATAATTTTACCTTTAGAATCCTCATTCGAATTCTCCTCCTTGTCCATTGCCATCTCCGATTCGAATTCTGATTCAAATCCTCCTACCTCCTCTTGTGCCATTAAAGCCATCAAGCTGGTTTGGTCCGATTCTGAGGATGACTTTGGGGATTCGGACTCTGATTCGAGCTCAGATTCGATTGTGACTTGATCGTCTAACTCCAACGGTTCCTCGTGAAGCTTGGTCAGATAGGTCCAAAACTCGTGAGCATCCTTGACCTTCCCTATCCTGCAAGTAACTTCGATAGGTAATAAATCTGAAACTAACTTTATTACCTCTTGGTTTGCTTCTGAGTTTTGTGTTGGTCTTCTTAGTGCCATGCCACCATCAAGGTCGTTCATAAGAATAAAGGTTTCCATCTGCATCCTCCACAGATTGAATTCATGTTTTTCATATATCTCATATGGAGGTGGTTCGTTGACGCTCCGTCCTTCCAGAAGAGACATTAGTCTTGCACACAAGGAAACAAAATAAAGATCCAAGACTTGGTCTTGGATTAGCAGTGCTGGAGGAAAAGAAATATGCGTAAAAAAATATTTTTTTTAATAATAAAATATTAAAAAAATATTATTATAAATTTTGGTAAATGCGATATTTTATTAATATTAACCAATGGTGAAAAAATAAAAATGAATTTTTCAAAAATATTTTTAGAGGGAAAAATTAATATTAACCAACGATGAACAAACGATATCTAATTTTTCTTTAAAAAGACCTTCTTTGCCTGATTGGTGGTTGCACCAAATTAGAGTGGTACCTGCTCTGATACCACTTGTTGGATCGTAATGTTCGATAGAGGGGGGGGGTGAATATCGAATAAAAAATTCGTAGAGTAAGCACAGCGGAAAAACAAGCCAAAGAGAACATAAGGATTTACTTGGTTAGGAGCTTTTGGCGACTCCTACTCCAAGGCCCGCACACATGGGTACTTTCGATGGCTAATCACTAATAATTCGAAAACTTATTACACACTAAGTACAGGAATTATGTAGTAAAAGAAAAACCAACAATTATGAAAATAAGATAGGAAAGAGAAAACTTTGTCGGAGATCTTTACACAGCGTCGCAGGAGCATAAAAGAGTAAACTCTGAGTTGTTGTTGGAGCTTCAGCCTTAACCCTCCTTATATAGGAGATTCGGGGCGCCTGGAACCTCCAGGGCGCCCTGATTATGACGTAGCAGAGCGAACCAGGGAGCTCCACTTGGCGAGGCGATGCTGGGATAGAATTTCACCTCCCGGGCGCTCGGACCTCTGGGCGCCCGGACCTCAGTTTTCTAGCAGCTTCCTTCTTGCAAGAAAACGTTAGCCCGGAGGCAAACATATGATGTATATATCCTGCAAAACAAGGTATTAGCACAATTTAAGTTAAACAATTAGAGTATTAGCTAGATTCCATTTCTCCGAGACCGGAATCTAGTCAAGATCTCGACTTAGAGTTCTGAAATGGTTCTAAGTCAGATCGGCGCCTAAGTTCCCTTCCCGGGAACACGTCCTCACAGTCACTCCCCTCCAGTGACTTACCTTTACTTACCTGCCAGACGTCTGGTCAGCCCTTCCACTTGTCTGGGCTTCGTACCAGCTATCCGGTCAGCCCGTCGACCTAGCTGAGCTTCCCTGCAACACTGAGTTAGCACAGTATTAACAGAATTCAAGTATAACCTAGGGTTGCCTAGCTTCACTCACTAGGACTTCCATTGCCTGGCTTCACTCACCAGGACTTCCTCCAACTAGCTTCACTCACTAGGGTCTGACTTCACTCACCAGGACCTTCACCACCTAGCTTCACTCACTAGGGCCCGGTTTCACTCACCGGGACTTCCACCACCTAGCTTCACTCACTAGGGCCCGACTTCACTCACCGGGACTTCCACCACCTAGCTTCATTCACTAGGGCTCAGCTTCACTCACCGGGACTTCCACCACCTAGCTTCACTCACTATGGCCCGACTTCACTCACCGGGACTTTCACTTTTCCTAACCTTTGGTTAGGACTTACCTTTGCCAGTCATCTAGTCCTGACTAGACTTCTCTCTCCCAAACATCAAGTCCTGTTTGGGTCAAACCTTGGTCATATTGTCAAATATCGAAAGCCTAGAGGTCAATTACACCAACAAGAACAACAAGCAGAAGCTGAACCAAGTGGCTACCCCTCTCGGCCAAGCAGCGGACTCAATATCAGCCGAGCATATGGAAAGTAAGCTTCCGGCCGAGCGGTAATCTTGCTCAGCCCAACGACAAATCACGGCAGAGGATTTCTGACCGAGTGACTATCCCGCTTGGCACGATAGCAAACAGTACACGGGCAGTGGACTTCCGGCCGAGTGGCTATCCTACTCGGCATAACAACAGACATCATGCGGAGAGAGGAGTTCCGGCCGAGCGGCTATTCCGCTCGGCCAAGCAAAATACGCAGCAAGATATCTTTCGACATCCTTTTGGGAGCTAGTGCCGCTGACAGGTGACATGGTCAGACAGAGGTCGTACGACGGAAGCTTCCACTGTTACTTCAGAGATATGCTTGGCCCATTAAGGTATTATGTCAGGGACACTTTACTGACACGTCTTTTCAGGGAAGCGTTGAGATGCATGCCCGCCTTGGGAAGCATGCACATGCGCTTCCGGGCCTCTATATAAAGGGGGTCTAAGCATCGACGGAGGTATGCGTTACATGTGATTTCTACTATTGCGCTATAGTTCTTACTTCTTCTTGCTTCGCAGGAGACTGACTTGAGCATCGGAAGGCCATCGCCAGGGACCCCTTCCCTGGCTCGGCACTAATACTGCTAGTGTTGCAAGCGGGAGCGAAGTCCACAGGAGGTTCGCAGGAGCGCCACATCCCCAGCATCCATGTCATTGACTTTCGGACAGGATCATATTTGACGTCGTCTGTGGGAACGCCACTTGAATTTGAGTCGAGAAGATGGAAGACGTTGGATGACTAACCACCGTGACACTCACTCAGGAGGAGCTGGAGATGCTCGTGCAAGCCCGAGTAGCAAAAATAATCGAGCAGTAACAACAACAGGCTCTAGCCGATCGGCTAGTGCTGTAGCCTGCAACATTGGCGGCCGACAGGCGAGCGGGGCAAGAAGACCGGGTGGAGCAGCTCTCCATATGGAGGCAGAACCGAAGGCCAACTGACACCCAAGGGGAAGCGTTGCCTGCGCTGATCCCCTTCCATCGAGCCCTGTTCTAGACCCCCTCAGAGATAGCCCAAGCGCATCAAGAGTGGGGATCTTCAGACGATGCTCCCGTTCGGGATGCATGGAAAGGCAAAGCGCCCCAAAGTGCCACGTCTCCCGAACGGATCAATAGGCAGTTCTCAGAGGAGATCTTAGAAGACCCTCTGCCCCGACATTACACTCTGTTGGCGATCGGAATGTACAACGAGTCGACCGACCCAGATGATCATCTGGATCGATTCGATAATGAAGCTACGCTGCACTAGTACACGGACGAAGTGAAGTGCAAAGTCTTTCTCACGACTCTCTCTGGGTCGGCGCAATGTTAGTTCAGAAGACTGCCGGATGGCTCAATACAAAGTTTCAAGGATTTCTGAGCTACGTTCCAACATCACTTCGCCAGCAGTAGACGCTACCAGAAGACAAGCGTCAGCCTCTTTGCCCTGAAGCAAGGGCCCAAGGAAGCGCTCCGAGCATACATTCAGTGCTTCAACCAAGTGGCCATGGACATCCCCTAGGTCTCGTTCGAGACCATGATAAACGCCTTCACTTAGGGACTCACCGAGGGAGATTTCTTCCGGTCACTCATCCGAAAGTCGCCCAGGGACTTCGACCACATGCTCAAAAAGGCCAACGAATACATCAACGTGGAAGAAGCCTAGACAGCCAGAAGAAAGGAAGCGTCGACCGAGCATTCGTCGCTGACAGAGCGTCGACCATCAAATAGCCATCAACCACCTAAAGGGCCGAGGGATGAAGGAGAACAACCGCACCAGGAGGCCAGGGCACATGTCGTGCAGCATGTGGCGTCCGGTCGGCCTAAGGCGTCGAAGGGCAAGGTATGGACGTCTATGTTTTGTTCATTCCACAAGTTGGCGATGCACAACACGCGGGATTGCTGAGGACTGACACCGATCGTCAGCCGACCGGCCCCAAGAGGATACCGTCGCTGATCTCCCTCTCCCGATCAACGACAAAGGCATAAATCGATCGGGCGGCAAGAGGAACAAAGAAGGGAGCCTGAGCGCCATGACCATCGGTGAAGGGAGGAAATCGATCCCTCCAAGATCCCGGTTGAGTGAAATAGGCCATCCGCTCGGGAAGAGGAAAATAGGAACAACGCTTCCCGGGGAGAGATAGGCATGATCGTCGGAGGACCGACCGGCGGGGACTCTAACCGAGCCCGGAAGTCATATGCTTGGCGGTTGGAGATCTACGCCGTTGGATGCAGCAAGGAGAAGGCTGAAGGCCCCTAGATCAGCTTTGACTCGAGAGACTTGGAGGGAGTAGAGATCCCTCATGACGATGCTCTGATCATCTGAACAGTGATCGCCAACTACACCATTCACCGAATCTTCGTCGACACGGGGAGTTCTGGGAATATCATCTTAAAAAATGTGTTCGATCAGCTGTAGATCGATCGAAGCGAGCTGCTCCCTATGGCGACCCCACTTTATGGATTCATAGGCAACGAAGTTTTGCCAATAGGCCAAGTAAGGTTGGCCATCTCGCCGGGAGAAGAGCCGTTGAGGAGGACCCAAACCACCAACTTCATAGTGGTGGACACACCGTCCGCCTACAACGTCATCTTGGGCCGACTGACCCTCAACGAGTTTCGGGCGGTAATGTCAACTTACTGCTAGAAAATAAAGTTCCCAGTGGATGATCAAGTGGGTGAGGTGAAGGGCGATCAACTGGCCACTCGACGGTGCTATGTGGAGATAGTCAAGGCCAAGGCAAAAGCCTCTTGGAAGACTCCACGGCTAGAGGTAAATGCTATCACCGAAAAACCTCCCACTTTGGTATATGAGGAAAAGGAGGAGATCCAGATCTACCCAAGCCGGTCGAAAGCCACGACCTTCGTTGTCGCCGACCTGGAGGAGGAGAAGAAGGCAGAGTTGATCACCTGCCTCAAATAGAATCACGATGTATTCGCCTGGTCGACACATGAGTTGCCCAGCATCTCCCCAAGTGTGGCTTAGCACGAGCTTCACGTCTGACCGGACGCTCGGTCGGTCAAACAAAGAAAAAGGGATTTCAGCACAGAGCAGAACGTGATCATCCTGGCAGAGATAGAAAACCTACTGGAGGACGACCATATCAGGGAAGTCTAATTCCCAAGTTGGCTAGCCAATGTTGTGCTAGTCTCTAAGCCGAGCAACAAGTGGTGGGTCTGCATCGACTTTCGCGACTTAAACAAGGCGTGCCCGAAGGACTTCTATCCGCTGCCCAGGATAGATCAAATGGTGGACTCAACGACGGGCTGTGATCTGATCTGCATGCTCGACGCGTATCAAGGATACCACCGAGTGCCGCTTGCCCACGAGGACTAGGAGAAAGTCAGCTTCATCACGGTTGACAGGACATACTGCTACAACATCATGTCGTTCGGACTGAAGAACGCCGGAGCCACCTACCAAAGGCTAATGAATAAAGTGTTCCAATGGCAGATCGACCGTAATATGGAAGTATATGCCGACGACATACTGATTAAATCCCTCCGAGCTGTTGACCTATGCGCAGATATCAACGAGACTTGCCGGACGTTGAGAACTTATGGGATAAAGCTGAATCCCGACAAGTGTCTGTTTGACGCAAAGAGTGGCCGCTTCCTGGGCTACATTGTCACTGAGTGGGGCATCGAAGCCAATCCGAGCAAGGTCCAAGCTTTGCAAGACATGTCCCCGCCTCGGAACTTAAAGGAAGCTCAGAGGCTAACTGGTCGGATCACGACGCTATCCAGGTTCATATCCAAGTAGTCCGATCGGAGCCTGCCATTCTTTAAGGTGCTTCGCCGAGCCACGAAGTTCCAATGGGACGTTGAGTGCGACCCGGTGTTGGAGGAGCTGAAGGAATATCTAAACTCGCTGCCCGTATCAGCCAAGCCGGTAGTGGGTGAGCCGCTCTGGATCTATTTGTCATCCAATGAGCATGCGGTCAGGTCGGCTCTAGCTAGAGAGAATGGACGAGAGCAGCAATCTGTATATTTTTTGAGCCACATATTAAAAGATGTTGAGTCTCGCTATACTGGTCTCGAAAAGTTGGCTTATGCATTAGTACTCGCCGCGCGGAGCCTTCGCCCATATTTCCTAGCGCACTCAATAATAGTAATGACTAACAGTGCTTTGGAAAGAGTCATCCTCAATCCGAAGGCGTCCGGGCGGCTGATTAAGTGGACGATAGAGTTCAGTGTGTTCGACATTCAGTATCAACTCCGATCAGCGATCAAGGCTCAAGCTGTTGGAGTGTATACTGAAAGCCTAAGCTTTTGTAAACATTTGTCTTGAATAAAGAATCACATTTGGTCAAATTATCTACATTTGTTTGTAGTTGTTCAATTAATTTATATTGTAGATAACATAGCATGTGGTGTCATATGCAGAAGATAATGTTATCAGTACCTTATAAATTATAAACAGTAGCTCACGACCAAAATGGAAAGGAACAAACCATTAGAAGGTCGTAGTGTAATTAGGTATCAGTTTATCTTGACTGTATAATTACACTAGTACACTTAGAGTGTATTGAGTAGGACCATTTGAGGTTGTTTCTTTTATACTGATTTTATAAAGAAACAAAGACCTCGGTTATTATGGAAGTGTGTGCTCTTAATCCTAATATAATAACAAGCACATATATTTGATATTTATTTCTTTAATTTATCAATGGGTGAGATTTAGTTCGATGAATCAATAAGCCCGATAAGTTGGGAAATGATATCATTTATACTGTGTGTTGTTGATTATAGAAGGAAACTGTGTCCTAGAGATACTAGGTTGATAATGTCCCCAAGAGGAGCTCATAAGGATTGTCATGTTAAACCCTGCAGGTGGGCTTAGTCCGACATGACGATAAGGTTGAGTGGTACTACTCTTGGACTAAGATATTAATTAAATGAGTTGTCAGTAACTCACTTAATTAGTGGACATTCGATATCTTAAACACAGGGAGACTAACACACTTATAATAAGAAGGAGCTCAAAAATGTAATTTGGGATTGGTGCGGTAGTTCAATGATAGTTCTCTAGTGGAATGAATTATCATTGATAAAAATAAGTTGTGTGTTCGGGGCGAACACGGGATGCTTAATTTTATTGGGAGACCAAAATCAATTCCTCCTCTCGGTCCCTATCGTAGCCTCTTATTTATAGAGTTCTATACCCACCTATACCCACCTTCTATACCCACCCAATAGGGGCCGGCCAAGCTAGCTTGGGAACAAGCTAGGGCCGGCCTAGGTATAAGATTGGGTGGCCGGCCCTAGCTTGAACCCAAGCTAGTAGGGCAGGCCAAAATAAATTAAAAAGAATTTTAATTTTAATTTTTATTATGTGGAAGAAATAATTTATTAAAGAGAATTTAAATTAAATTATCTCTCTTGTAAAATTTACAAAAGATTAAAGAAAGAGATTAGATCTCTTTCCTTATTTGTAGATTGGTGAGATATTTTATTTTCTCTTTAAAAATTATTCACATGTTGTAAAATTAAAATTATAGAAATTTATTTTATTAACTATGTAGAGATTTTTAAAGAGAAATTTTAATTTTAAAATTTCCGGAAACAAATTAGGAAGTTTTAATTGTTGATTGAAACTTTTTCAATTTGTTCTCCAATGATGTGGCCGGCCAATGTAGATTTAATTGGGAAATTTTATTTTATTTTTCTCAATTAAATCATGTCAAGGAAATTGAGGAAATTTTATTGTAATTAAATTTCCTAATTTGCCTAGGCCAAGGAATATAAAAGAAGGGGTGAGGGTGCCTTCATGAAACACAACATCTATTATTTCTCTCCCTCTTTTGTTCCTTGGTGTGGCCAGCCATCCTCTCCCTCTCTTCCTCTTGTGGTGGCCGAACCTCTCTCTCTCCCTTGGAGCTCTTGTGGTGGCCGGATACTACTTGGAGAAGAAGAAGAAGGAGAGAAAGCTAGCATCTCTTGGAACTTGGTTAGTATTTTGGTTTTTCTCCTTGGTGAAGTTTTCCTTTGTGGTCGAACCTTGCTTGGAGGAGAAGAAGGTGGTTGGTGGTTTCTCATCTCGGTAGATCGTTGCTCACACAACGTCCGAGGTTAGAAGAGGAATACGGTAGAAGATCAAGAGATTTTTCTACAAGGTATAACTAGTAATTTTTATTTCCGCATCATGCTAGTTATTTATGGAAATAATACCAAATACAAGAGGCTTACGTTCTAGAATTTCGAATATGTTTTTTCGATGCTGTGTTCTTTTGTTTTTTCTTTTCCTTGTGATTTGATTGTTCTCTTTGGTTAACCTAAAGTTATTTTAGGAAATTAAATATTAGCTTTTTATAAAAGGTTTTGTCTAGTCGGTGGTGGTTGCTCCCATATCCAAGAAGGCCATGTGCCTCGCCACGTCAGTACTGGGAACCAATTATGGAAATTAATATTTAATGGAATTAATAACTTAAGGAGACTTGGGTCGAACGTGTAAAGTTCCGCAGGAGATCCAAGTCAAAACCTAAAAGAACAAATAGATTAAGTTTTGGATCAAACGTGTTAAGTTCCGCAGGCGATCCAAAATTTAATTTAAAATAACACATGGTAGCTAGGAAAAGGTTCAGACCTTTGTACAAAATTTTTGTACAGTGGAACCTATAGGTTTTTCCGAACCAACACAGGCCTTGGCGAATTTCGTCACAGAAGTCTAGAGTGATGAGTCGGTAGCAACATGGAGGATATATGTGGACGGTTCGTCTACTCGGCAAGGCAGTAGGATCGACATATTGCTTATCTCACCATAGAAGGACCGGATACAGCTGTCTGTTCGGTTGGATTACCGAGCCACGAATAACGAAGCAGAGTATGAGGTGCTGATAGCCAGCCTGTAGGCAGCTGGGCATGTGGGAGAGGTTAAAGTCCTCATCCACTCGGACTCCCAGCTCGTCGCAGCAGCTATTCGGGACGTTTGAGATAAGCAACGCTCGACTAAGGCTCTATGTAGAGGCTTTAGAAAAACTGAAGGCCAACTTCCAAGAGGTCATTATACAGAAGATCCCCCCGAGCGGAGAATCAGGCGGTTGATAAGTTAGCAAAATTGGCCAGTTCTCTAACGCCGATCGTCATTGGTCAGCCAATCGCACAAGTCTTGCTTGTGGCACACATCGACCAAATGGAGGGAATAACCTTCCCGAGTGACTGGAGGATAACCCTGATGGACTTTTTGCGGTTGGGAGCTGCACTTGCCGATTCGGAAGAAGCCCGCTTATTGAAAAAAAGGGTTGGGGTTCACCTTGATCGACGATCAGCTCTATAAGAGAGTCTTCTCCAGGCCCCTCCTCAAGTGCATCGGATCGGAGAATGTCAAGTATATTCTGAAGGAGGTGCACCAAGGCTCTTGCGGAGGTCATCTGGGCGGCTGTGCATTAGCACGTAAGATACTCCTTGTCGGATATTTCTGACCGACCCTCCAAGAGGATGCCGCTCGAGCGGTGGTAACCTGCTTGTCCTGCCAGAAGTATCACAACCTGTCGCACCGACCGATCGAGGAAATGAAGGCATCCACGGTATCATGCTCGTTCGACCAATGGAGCATGGATATCGTTGGACCATTCCCAATGGCAACCGGTCAGCGAAAGTTTCTACTCATTGCGGTGGACTACTTCTTAAAGTGGGTAGAAGCTAAGTCGCTGGCAAGAATCATCGAGCAGACGGTCATCAAATTTATTTGGCAAAATATTATTTGCTAGTTCGGAATCCCATGCATGACTCGTGTCCGACAATAGAAGACAGTTTGCCGGTCGGGAGCTTAGAGAGTGGTGTGAGAGCTATGACATCCAACAATCCTTCACCTCATTGACATACCCTTAGGGCAATGGGTAAGCCGAAGTCGCCAATCGGGAGATCCTCAGAGTCTTCCACGCTCGGCTCGACCACATGGGGGGCACCTGGGTCGACGAGCTCCCCAGTGTGCTGTGGGCTCTCCGCACGACTCCGAAGGAGGCGATCGGCGTAACCCCATTCTAGTTAGTGTATGGCAGCGAAGCAATTGTCCCCATGGAGGTCGGAATAGAATCTGATTGAGTGCAGCACTACGATGGAGGGAACGCCGAACGGAGGATGATGGAGCTTGACTTGGCGGACGAAGCGGTGCAAAAGTCGCAGTTTGGCTAACGACGTACTGATAGTGAATGAAATAGAACTATAACCGGTGAGTGATCCCGAGGTCCTTCCAGGTCGGCAATCTCGTTTGGAAGAAAGTGAAGCCAATCGACGATGTCACCAAGCTCGAAGCATCATGAGAGGGACCGCTCAAGGTCGTGCAGAAGCTCCGTTCGGGCGCCTAATATTTGGAGGACGAAGAGGGAAGGCAACTCGAGAGGCCATGGAGCACGAACCATCTTCAACCCTAAAGGGCTGGATAAGAGGTGCACAAGTGAATACTATGTACTGTATTTCTTGTATGTCTCTCGAGTGCAGGGCAAAATTTGAATAAAAAAACAGAAGCCCCTTAAAGTACATCTTCCTCAAGCGGTTGAGAGGAAACCTTAAACTCGGATGTACGAGTTTATATCAGTGGTCGAGCGGCGACCTTAAATGAGAGTCAGCACCAACCGTTGAGCAACGACATTAAACGCGTGTCTGCATCGATCGTCGAGCGGCGACGTTAAACGCGGGTCTACAGCAAACCGTCGAGCGGCGACGTTAAACTCTTGTCTCCACCAACCGTCGAGCGGCAACGTTAAACTCTTGTCTCCACCAACGGTCGAGTGGTGACCTTAAACCCTTGTCTCCATCAGCGGTCGAGCAGCGACCTTAAACCCTTATCTCCATCAACGGTCGAGCGCCGACCTTAAACTCGGGTATACATAAAATCGTCGAGCGGCGACGTTAAACTCTTATCTCCATCAGCGATTGAGCGGCGATCTTAAACCTGAGTCCTCATCAAATCGTCGAGCGGCGACGTTAAACTCTCATCTCCATCAGCGGTCGAGCGGCGACCTTAAACCCGAGTCTTCGCCAAATCGTTAAGCAGCGACGATAAACTCTTGTCTCTATCAGCGGTTGAGCGGCGACCTTAGACCCGAGTCTTCATCAAATCATCGAGCGACAACGTTAAACTCATGTCCCCCTCAGCGGTCGAGCGACAACCTTAAACTCGAGTCCACAACAAATCGTCGAGCGGTGACGTTAAACCCTTGTCTCCACCAATGGTTGACCGATGATCTTAAACACTTGGCTCAGTGAGAAGATAAGAAGCAGCTACTCAAAGGCCCGAGACTGCAAAATACAGTGACCATTCGACACTGCTCTTCAAAGTGCCCCCAGGACCGATCAGCGGTGTATAGAACTAGTGCGCCACTGAATTCGAAGTGGGTCGGTCGTCTAGGAGGACCAACTTGTTGGTTGCTACTCGGAATACCGTCCTAGTTCCCCTGTACAAAAATTTGTACAAGCATAGAACTATCCTAGCTACCCATGTGTTTTACTAAAGTTAAATTTGGATTGCAAACGATGCTTAACATTATTAATCCAAATTTTTTCTTTAGAAGTTAAACTTGAATTGGGAACGAAACTTAATATTCTTACTTCAAGTTCAACCGATGTGATATTTCTAAGTTAAATCATATTACAGAAGTTGATCAAATATCTATTTCAAGGATTGATTTACAGGTCAAACATGGCGAGGCACTAAGCCTTCTTGGGTATGGGATCATCCACCACTGCCTAGACAAAGCCTTTCAAAAAAATCGGATATTTAAAATTCTCACAGTAAACAAGGTTTAACAATAGAGACCTCAATAGAAACACATTATTGAAACATGAAATCGAAACGAAAATCGATAACAAAAATGATAATTTAAAATCGATAACCTCTTGTGTTTGGTTTTACAAGATCTATACAAAAGGATGCGCTAGTTATGATGCAGAAACTAATAACTAGTTATACCTCTTGTAACTTATAGACCTCTTGATCTTCTATTATATTCCTCTTCTTATCTCAGACGTCGTGTGGGCGATGATCTATCAAGACGAGAATCCACCCAAGCCTTCTTCTTCCTTTCAAGTTTCGGCCACCAACATTCTTCAAGAGATGATGAAGTCCGGCCACCAACTTTCCTCCAAGGGATGCTAGACAAGAGAACCTCCTTCTCTTCTTCTTCTTCTCCTTCAAGCAACCGACCATCAATGGATCTCCACACCAATATGCCGCCGGCCATCAAGAGGGAAAACAAAGGAGAAGAGAGAAAGAGTAAGGGCCGGCCACCACCAAGGAAGAGAGGAGAGGAATAGAAGATGTATTGTTGTGAGGTGAGACACCTCTACCCTCTCTTTTATATTCCTTGGTCTTGGCAAATAAGGAAAGTTTTAAACATAATTAAAAATTCCTTATATTCCTTGCCAATGACTAAAAAGGAAAATTTTAAAACTTCCTTTTCTTCTTGTCATGGTTGGCCACATGCTTGTTCTCCAAGCTAGGAAAAATTTTAAACAAAAATTAAAATCTCTCTTTTAAAAATCCCTTTTGTGGATAGTTCTAAAAGAAATGTTTTATAAATTAAAATCTCTCTCTTTCAAATTCTTTTATGGATATCTATAAAAGATAAGATTTAAAATAAAACATGGTTTCAATAAAGGAAAGTTTTATCAAAAAATTAAAATCTTTCTTTCACATTATAGATAACTACAAATACGGAAAGAGTTCAAATCTCTCTTTTATTCCTTTGTAGAAAGCTATAAAAGGAAAGATTTTAAAATTTAAAACTCTCTTTTAAAACCAACATAAAAGGAAAGTTTTCAACAAAATAAAAACTTCCTTTTATTTCCTTTTATGACCGATCTAAAAAAGGAAAGTTTTATATTAAAATCATTCTTTTAAATCCTTTTAATGGATCTCTATAAAAGGAAAGATTTTACAAAATAAAACTTCCTTTTGAATTCAATGTGGTCGGCCACCCTTGCTTGGGCTCCAAGCTAGGGCCGGCCACAACTTGAACCCATCTAACCTTGGTTTGGCCGACCCTAGCTTGGGCTCCAAGCTTGGCTTGGCCGGCCACCTTAAGGTGGGTAAGAAATTGGGTTTGGGTGGATATAAGACATTATAAATAAGAGGCCACAATAGGGACTGAGAGAAAGAATTGGTTTGGTCTCCCGATGAGCTTGAGCTTCCCGTGTTCGCCCCGAATACCCAACTCAAGTTCATCAATAATATCTCATTCCACTAAAGAGTTATTATTGCACTACCGCACCAATCTCATATTACTATATGGGCTCCTTCTTATCATGAGTATGTAAGTCTCCCTGTGTTTAAGATATTGAATGCCCACTAATTAAATAAGTTACTGACAACTTACTTAATTAATATCTAGCTCCAAGAGTAGCACCACTCAACCTTATCATCATGTCGGATTAAGTCCACCTGCAGGGTTTACATGAAAATCCTTATAAGTTCTTCAAGGGGACATTATCAACCTAGATTACTAGGACACAGTTTCATTCTATAATCAACAACACACCATATAAATAATATCATTTCCCAACTTATCGAGCATATTGATTTAACGAGCTAAATCGCACCCTTTGATAAATCAAAGAAATAAATACTAAGTATATGTGCTTGTTATTATATCATGATTAAGAGTACATACTTCCATAATAACAGAGGTATTATTCTTTTATATAGTCAGTATAAAAAGATACTACCTCAATTGGTCCTTCTCAATACACTCATAGTGTACTAGTGTAATTTATTAGTCAAGATAAACTAATACCTAATTACACTACAACCACTCCAATGGTTTATCCCATTCCATCTTGGTTGTGAGCAACTGTTTATAATTTATAAGGATCTGATAACATGATCTTCTGTGTGTCTTCTCACACCATGCATGTTATCTACAATATAAATTAAATGGACAACTGCACTTAGCATAAATGTAGACATTTGACCAATGTTATTCTTATATGTTTATACAAAATCTAGACTTTTAGTATACACTCTAACACAATTGTGGACGAGCGGGGTCACAGGGCCGTGAGTTCGTTTCAAAGTCAAAAGAGTCAAAAAAAAAACATGCAAGGAACTAAAAGTCGTCCGAAGGGACGAGAATTCATTAAAACTTGAGGATTACAGATTACAGGGCTTTGCCTCACTCAAGATAATCCAGGACATCGTTAGGCAGCGCGATTGTAAGCTTATCTCGGCTTATGACCTTGCTGGTCAGATCAGCCGACAGGTGGCCTCCCTCGTGAAGCTGATCGATCATCCCATTGATCGCCAAGTCGAATAGTTGGAGGGCTCAGTCGGTGACTTTATCGCAGAATGCGTCCGAGCGGATGTAGGCTTACTTTATGGCATCGAACCTACTCCCCTCGACATCCTTATAAATCCTCAATGTCGCTCGGGAGCCCTCCAACTCATCCTTGGCGGTGGCTAGCACTGTATCTCTGGAGGCGATTTGGTCGCGAAAGGTCGTTTCTTCGACCGAGCGGATGTTCTGCTCGACGATCAAGAAATCTTCGGCTTCCTTCAGTTTCTGGGCAAGAGTCTGAGCCTCTTTATTCTTCTCGTCGAGGTCGGCGATGGCTCGGTTCTTCCTCGCGTTTGCTGACTCGATCTTATTGTCGAAGGTGGTGACTTGTTTATTCAGCCGCTTCAACATGGTGGCTTGCCCAGTGCTCTTGGCCCGTTCGACCTCGAGCAGCTTATCACTCTTCTCTAGATCAGCTTGGAGTGTGACCACCTCGGCGTTTGTCTTTTCCTGGGCGGCGGAGGATTGGCTGCTCGACGCCTTCAGTTGTTTTACTTCCTCCTCCAAAAATGCGAGCCTGTGGCACATGGTCAGGTTCTCCACCCAGTACTGCGGACAAGCAAAAAAGAGTTCATGAGTGTCGATCGGAGGTAAATTATGAATTTACATTAAAATGCTTACTCCAGTGGACATTTGGGTGTAACTGTTCGTGAGGGCACCCGAAGGCATCATCGCCGCATGGGCTTGTGCGTCCTCCCAAATCTTGGCAAGCAGTCCCTGGATAATGATCTGATGCTCAGGGCCTCAATACTCGGCACTCAACTCACTGTACTCTTCAGTGGGCAAATGGAGGATCACAGTGATATGACACTGGCCGCTCGGGCCCGACTGCGCCGAGGTTGCCTGACCCGAGGGGCGAGACACCGTCGTCAGACGGATGCGGGACTTCTAGACCTTAGAGGGCTTCGAAGTCGGTGGCATGAAGGCCACTGGAAGCGCGGCGAGAGTCCCTTGTGGCAGATCGGCAAGGGACAACATCCGATCAGATGACACGGAGGCTACCGTTTGTTTAACCGGAGTTGGGGTCGAAGTTTCGACCTACTCGACCGACTGCGCCCCCGAAGTGGCGGAACGCGATGAAGGTTCGGCTCGGCGCCTCTTGCGTATGTTTAGTGGCACATCGGTGGAGACCGAGCTCGATGGCTCCTCAACGGGAATGATGGGGCATCGTTCGGCTGGAGGTTGTGAGCCTGGGGTGGTTCCTCCACTCGGCGCACGGCTGGCCTCGTATTCGCCCATCACCACGAGCATCTCCTCGCTCAACCTGAGCAGATCTTCGTGGGAGCCGACCTACTGCAGGTCGCCGCTCGCCAATTCTTCAACGACCACCGCATCAATCGCGGCGTCCTTGAGCTTCGCCTTGTCGACCATATGTGCTCGCATCATAACTTCGGCTGCAAAAGAGAAGGAAAAATCAGTTAGCATTAAAGGAGGAATTAAAGAAGCTTCATGCTTAAGCGGGTCGACAGCCAGGTGCGGATCGAACTCAGACTGAAGATATACAGGACCCCCTCTAACAGTAGCTTATGGATGTCATATTTCTGACCAGATAGCATGGAGGCTGCGTTTAAGTAGTCCATCAGCTCTTGTAGCTTTTCAGAGGAGGCTGAGGCGCCACTTCAAGCTGCCAGCTAGTCGGGAAGTCTGGCCGCTCGGGAAGACGCATAAAGAAAAAAAAATACTCTTTCCAGTGTTTATTGAAGGTCAGCATCTTGTCGAAAAATACCAAACCGACTCACGACTGGAAGAGGAAGGTCTTCGGATCGGACAGTTTAGGATAATAAAAATAATGAAATATTCGGGGGATAAGAGGAATGTCGTGCAGACGGAATAAGATGATAACTCCGCACAACAGTCGAAATGAGTTCAACACAAGTTGAGGAAGGGAAATGCAAAAATATTTGCAAATTGCTGGAATAAAAGGATGAAGAGGAAACCACAGACCGACGATAAATTGGTCCCGAAAAAAACAAAGGCAATCGGTCGGCGGGGAATTGGGTTGATCGGACGAAGAAGGTAGAATGATCTGATGGTCAGGAGGAAGTTCAAAAGCATTGCGCAGGCTTTCAGCGTCGCCCCCATCAAACCTAGACTCCATGGATGTGTACCAGAGTCCAGGGATAGCAGCAAGCGATTGAGAAGAGCTTGCCATTGCATGAATAGAAGAAGAGGGGAAGAAATGCGATCGAAAAGGAAGAAAGGTCGCCGGAATACTATCGGAACAAAAAATGAATGCTGAAAAGGAGCAAAAAGCAGACGCGATGGGGAGAAGGCTTACGGGAGAAAGGTCACCGGGCAAGCCGAGGTCGCCGGAGAAGAAGCACAGAGCATCGTCGGAGAGTGGATCACACAGAAACATAGACGGTCACCGGAACTCGAAACCCGAAGTGTGCAAATGAAGCGGTGCAACGGGCTTATAAGGATCGGGCTCGGCCGACGAGAGCCATCCGATCTAGGTCACGGAAACCTAGGCCAAGATCTCACCGTTGAATTCAAATCGCCAAATACCACATCATGCCTGTCGCTCAGGCGTGCGGCGGTAGTGGGCGTGACACGTGGCGCACCACCACGGGTCAACAATTAATGTAGGCGTGGGAATATGTTCAGCCTTAATGAGAGGGGATTTGCATGATTCCCAAGAAATTTGGGTGATGTCAGCATAGCCTGCGCTTGCCTGAGACAACCCAAGGAAAATTCTACAAGTGCAAACTATCGGCAAGCCGATCGGATAGAGGGAGCACACTTATGGTCGAGCGACAAGCTTCAACAAGACAATCGGCGAGGAGCGCCGTATCCTGTTCGGAGGCCATGCAATGTCGAAGGCCGATCGGGAGGAAATCGGCTCACACTTGTCTAGTCAGTCAGACTACAACCTCCTTCGACTAAACTTGAGGAGGAGGCTTGTGATGCGATGATTAGGAGGGGCCCCATCCTGTTGCCACGGTGGAGGTCAAAGGAGGTCAAAGTCAAGGCGATCAATGTGTATAGGGTATCTTCCGGTCGGACGAAGAATGCCCTGGCTGGGTGAAGCATTCCCCAACTGGGAGAAAGGATCCGATCCACCGTAGCTCTCGACACGGAGAGCAGTCAAAGATCCGACGCTCAAGGGAGAACGACGTGCAGAAGCCGAGCCGAGCGACTACCCCCGCTCGGCCAAGCAACAGACTCAACATCAGCCAAGCACGCAGACAGTAAGCTTCCGGCAGAGCAACAATCTCGCTTGGCCCAACGACAGATCACAACAGAGGATTTTCGACCGAGCGGCTATCCCGCTTGGGCCGATAGTAGACAGTACACGGGCAGTGGACTTCTGGCCGAGTGGCTATCCCGCTCGGCCTGGCAGTAGACAACACGCAGACAAGGGACTTCCGGCCGAGAGGCTATTCCGCTCGACCAAGCAACAAATGCGACAGAATATCTTTCGACATCCTTTTGGGAGCTAGTGCCGCTGACAGGCGGCATAGTCAGACAGAAGATCGTACGACGGAAGCTTCCACTGTCACTTCAGAGATATGCTCGACCTGTTAATGTACTATGTCACGGACACTTTACTGACACATCTTTTCAAGGAAAGCTTTTGTTGGAACCCCAAGGTTGTTTAGGTGTGATTAACAAGTTAAGTTAGGTCTGTGTGTTTTTAACCTTGTGTCTAAGTGTGCAAGAGCACAGGGAGTCGAGCAAAAGACGCAGCTAGTGAGAAGGACGACACGGGAGGGAGCCGACAGGCTTGGTGCATCTGAGGTACGAGGTGCTGCAGAAGAGTACGTGAGCGGACGAGAAGGAGACGCACGACGTTTCCGAGAGACGAGAAGCCGAAGCGGAAGGTTGTTCGAGAAGACCGAAATTGGGTTCGGGTGAGCCTTACTTCGGTTGGATGAAATTACCTAAGCAAGCGAAGCCGGAGCAGAAGACCCGGATCGAGGCGAGCAGCACTGGAGCAGAGGGACCGGACCAAAAGTCAACCCTATTGACTTTGGGGCTCCGGGCGCCCGAAACCATTCCGGGGCGCCTGGAACCCTTCCGGGCTCTCGGAACCATTCCGGGGCGCACAGAACCCTTCTGGGCTCCCGGATCGAAATTATATCCAGATCTCGGTCAAACCGAGATCCGTGCGTTGGGGATAAAATTTATCCCCCCAGGGCGCTCGGAACCCTTCCAGGCGCCCCGACCAAAACTATAAATACAGCCTTGGTTTAGAAGTTTGATATCATCTCAGAAACTGTGTAATCCAACACTTGTGTGCTTCATTTTAGTTAGCTTCTTTCTTTTTACGCTTCACTGCTGTAAGAGGTTTTCCACCTGAAGGAGATAGTTAGTGCGACATATTCCTTGGATTAACAACCTCCCCAATTGTAACCAAGTAAAACATCCTTTGCCTCTTCCTTCTGTTTATTACTTTTATTTATTTTGTAAGTGTTAGTTTAAGAAAAATCGAAAAGGGCTGCTTTTTATTTTTGCAGGCTATTCAACCCCCCTTCTAGCCGACCCAACGCGTTCCAACAGTTTTGGCATGCGTGCTCACCTTGGGAAGCGTGTACACGCGCTTCTGGGGCTCTATATAAAGAGGGTCCAAGCATCGACGGAGGTATACGTTACACGCGATTTCTATTGTTGCACTACAGTTCTTACTTCTTCTTGCTTCGTCGGAGACTGACTTGAGCGTTGGAGGGTCATCGCCGGGACCCCTTCCCTGCTTTGGCACTGACGCTACTTGTGTTACAAGTGGCGAAATCCATAAGAGGTCTGCAGGAGTGCCACATCCTCAGTATTTATCTCATCGACTTTGATCAATAAACTTTGGGGATTAACGAATTGTTGTTTCAAATAGAATCAGGGACTAAGTATGAAATTTTGATTTTAAATTAATTTTCAACTATTTAAATTTAAAATTTAAGCTTTTAGTCCGTGAAAGTCCACATACACTAATGTTTTTAAATAATTTATATTTTTTAAAATATTTTTGAATTTTAAAATTAGATAATTTAATTTTATGTTGTATTAAATTTTAAATTTATTGAATTCGTCCCAATCCCGGCTACGCCCCTGGCTTTGATCCCATTAATTATACCATGTTTACTAGTTTTTTCTCAACTACACTAGACACGTATAGAGAAATTCAGGCCCCGCTACAATACAACGATTAGGTCTTTCAAATAATTAATTAAATATGTAAAATTCAAATTGCAGCTGTGTCAGTTTAAATGGCAGCACTTTATAATTTATCAATGAGAAATCTCGTGGCCGCCATATCGATGTTCTCTGGGATTAATTATATATGTGAATTATTTAAACAAAAATAGAGAGTAATTGATAAATTCTATCTTTTAATCTCTCTTTTTATTAAATTTTATTTTCTTATTTAGAAAGTATCTCAACATATGCTTTGTTGTATTAGAATTATTTGTCTATTTTATTTCATGTGGTTTTTTTAATTATTTAATATTTTTAATAAAAAGAGCATTTTAGCTAAAGATTTTTTTTATTGTTTTTTAATAAGAAAATATTTTCGGAAAGAAGTAAATTGAGGATGAAAAGGGTAGATGAACTGATCTTCTTTAAATGCCCTGCTTCCTCTCTCACCGCCACCAGAGCCACTTCCGGCGACGGCGGCGATGGAGTCCAACAAGGGCGGCCTCAAGGGATTCTGGAAGCGGCGTGGCTACCACCGGAGTGACGGAGGCGTTACTTCCCGCAGGCGCCTCATCGACACCGTGGAGCTCGGCGGAGGGGGAGAAAGGATCCCCCCGCGCCGCAGCCGCCGCGCTCGGCTCTCACGGATCAAGATCTACCCCCGCATCGCCTTCCTGCGCCTCCGCCGGGCAGCTTCCCCCAGACGGATCCTCGGCCGGATCCGCGACGCCTACGTGCGGATGATGCTCAAGCTCTCCAATGCCTTCCCCCGCGACATCTACGGCGAGGAGGGGTTTGGGATGCAGCCGATGGGGAAAGAATACGACGAGAAGGTGCTCTTCGAGACCTACAAGGCGGTCATGAGCAGCTCGGCGTGCACTGCCTCCGTGGCCGGCCTTGCGATGCCCTTCTAGGCGGCCGGCTGCGGCCCAGTTTCTCCGGCGATTTCCCCATTTCGCTCTCTTTAACAACTAGTTGTTGATTCGATTCCAGTTGCTGTCGTTTTGTTCATAAAAGTCATTTTATTTTTTTTTATAAAACAAAAAGTAAGCAATAACTCGTCAACATTTTAGGTTTTACATTTTCTATTGTTCGATAATTAGAAAATGTAATTATCTCCTGTCCCTGTCTAAAAATACCATTATACTCAAGTTGAATAATTAGTGGAAATTGTTTTAAAAATTTTACTTCAAAATTTTATTAATATCTTACTAATATTGCAATCGTAGAGACGACGATATTGTAAAAGGAGATTGTATTTAATCAACAAATAATTAGTGGAAATTGCTATTTAAATTAATAAATTTTTATTTTAAAGGTGCTGTTGTATATTAGTTGAAGATATTAATTATGTATTCAATTTCTCCGCTGTAAATGGAATAATTAAAGATATAAGTTGAGCCTGATTAACTTTTAAGATTTTTTTTTTCATTTTGGAAAAAAACAAATTAAAGAGAGAAGATATTAAAAAAATGATCCGTAAAATAATGACTAAGAATCCTTTAGTTCTTTTAAATAAATATAAGCAATTAATTATCAAGGTAGTGGAAGGAGGGTGGAGCACGTGACTAAATAATTTTATCAGAATTGAGAATATTTTTTAAGATTTATTAATACCAAAACATCCCTGAGTTTCATTTATTCATTGTTAAAAATAAAAGTGTTATATTAGATTAGTTATCTATATGTTTAGCAAAATAATAATAAAAAAACTCCATAGTAGATTTACTAGTAAACACTGAAATCATTTAAAATTAATAAGTTTAATTAAATTTAATAAAAAAAGGAAATAAAAAGAACCCCTGTTATTTTTATTATGATCAAAACAATATTTTATAGTATAATAAAAAATATGACAAAACCCTAAATAATAATTAACATTATTATAATAAAACTAAAATAAAAATATTTTTAGAATAAAAATTAAGATGGAATATTAGAAAATAATTTTGGAAAATAATTTTAAACCCTAACCTCTAAAAAAAATTCAAAAAAAAAATTATACTAGGTGCTTACGGGGTGTGCACTAAAAGGTGTGTGACATAATAAAATCCTATATATATTATGCTGCAGCATAACAAAATCCTATGAGGAATGTTATGTTGTACACCTTATGCCGCACACCCCGTGAGTAATATGCATAATTTTATTTAAACTTAATACTATACTCTAACCCCTAAACCCTTATTATGTCACATACCTTATGGTGCACACCCTGTAAGTATATAATGTAATTTTTTATTTTTTATTTTTTTTAGATGTTATGATTAGGATTTAGAGTTTAGGATTTAATATTTAAGTTAAAAAATAAAAAAATTACATTAGGTGTTCACAAGATGTGCATCATAAGGTGTGCGACATAACATCATTTTGTTGTGTCACACACCTTATTGTGCACACCCCATGAGTGCTTAGTGTATTTTTTTGAATTTTTTTTAAGTTTAGGGTTTAAAGTTTAGGATATAGTATTTAATCTGATTTTTTTTTAAATAAAAAAACAGCAGGTGCACCATAAATTGTGTGACATAATAAATATATTGATACCTTGCAAATCCTTATATGGGTGACTATGGACGACATCATACGTGGTTATCTGACGCGACCTAAACTTGAATTTTTTAATCTCTCTTCCTTCGTGCGAGCTTATTTGTTTTTGTTCTCTTCCTTCGCTCGCCTCTCTCCCCTAAAACAAAAGTCCTAAACCCTCTTCGTAGCTCATCCACTCCTCTCTTCCTCCATTTCCAAACCCTAGATATCTGTTGGTGCAATCAACCTCCAACACAACAAAAAAAATAGCATTTAGCGACGGAATTAGAGACGGAATTATAGTTCCATCTCTAATTAGAGACAGAAGTATAATTCCGTCTCTAATTAGAGAATTTTGGCCGTTTTAAATTTGAAAAAAAATGAATCTGTCAATATTAGCGACGGAAATAAATTATCCGTCTCTAAATAGAGACAAATATTTTGATTTCGTCTCTAATCAGGGATGAAATTATATTAGCAGCGAAGAATTAGCGACGGAACTTATAGTTCCGTCGCTAACTAGCGACGGAAAGTAAAGTTCCGTTGCTAGTGTCGCGATTTAGGGCACAGAACAGAACCCTCGCGCTCCTCTCTACGCGCGTTGTGTTCTCGTCGGCGATCCCTCGTGTTTCTCCTTCTCTCCGCAGACCGCAGCTTTCATCTCCTCTCCCAGCGACTCGTCTCCTTCTCAGTTCCCTCTCGGTTAGTTCGCAGCAAGCTACGGCCTTGCCTCCTTCTCCTCTCCTCTGCGCTTCTTCTCTTCTCATCGGTGCCACCTTGGTTTCTCTTCTCACTTGTCTCCTTCTCCTCTCCACAGAACGCAGCGGTGCTTTCATCTCCTCTCCACAGCAGCTCATCTCGTTCCCAAGTCCTTGCCAGAAGTGTGATCGGTAATCTCCTTAATTAATTTTGCTAAGTTTAGTTTTAAGCCAGTTTCTTTAAGCTAGTTTACTCCTCTATTAATTTTTATATCTCATTTAATTTGAATGTCTCTCTTTAAGCCTGTTTAGAGAATTTTGATTTGGAGAATTACTTTCTTTGTATGTTGATTGCCAAATGGTGTTTCCAATCACAACATTTGTTTTTCTCACTATACAACTGATTAATGATTAATGTCAAATGAGTTCTTTTTTACAAGTAAGAGGAAGAAGTGGACTTGTAGGAGTAAGATTTGGAGCACTTAGTCAAAGGAAGAAGAGGACTTCTAGGAAAGGGAAGAAGAATGTGATTCAAGGCAACTAAGGGTTAATACTATCTCCGGAAGAATTGGAAGCACTTAAAGTGAAGGAATTACTCTATCTAATGACAACTAAGTGTTGTTGAGGAAAGTGGAGTTTGGATATCTAATGAGTAGGCTTTGGTTGACACGGAGATTAAGAGCAGTATGTATATTTTTGCCAGGCATTGACTTTCCCTTCTAGAGTATAACACTTGATTATAGAATATCGAGATGAAATTCATCTAAGATCACATTCTTTCTATTAGCAAATGAACACAAAACTTCTACCTAGCCAAGTGATGATTAACACTAGTGGAGTTCCTTCATGATCCAACCCTTTAAATTGATTGAGAGAATTGAAATTCTACAGTAGCAAATAAATAGCATGATCATACCTTCTAAGTTGTATGAGGTGACAAGAAAAGCTCATGATCTGCATTAGATTATTTAAATAGAGTTGAATCCATCAAATTCTTCAATAAACAAATGCACCCATTTGGATCCACATGGTTGTCTTCT
This sequence comes from Zingiber officinale, assembly GCF_018446385.1. Taxonomy (NCBI): domain Eukaryota; kingdom Viridiplantae; phylum Streptophyta; class Magnoliopsida; order Zingiberales; family Zingiberaceae; genus Zingiber; species Zingiber officinale. Next base: position 132,225,503 of record NC_055997.1, on the reverse strand, counting down.
AGGCATATTCAAGAAGTTGATTCGATGAAGAGAATTACTGACCTCAGCAGCTCGACATGTTCATTTAGATATCAAACCTGTGGCTACTTTGTGCAGTGCTCTACTTCCGAATCAAAACTCCAACTCATGGTCTCTCTCTTCTAAAAATTAGCTTATTTTCCAGCTTGTATGAACAACAACTACAAGTACAAAATCCATCAATTTGTGCAAGTGAGATAGCTGAAAAGTTAGAGACGGAATTTGCATTATGGTTTCAAATCTATGTAAGTTAGAGGATAATTTTAATTTCTTACATCCATATTAAATTATCAGAGGCTTATTTTATATTCTACTATTGTTATAGGTGTCTGATCAAAGAATATCAAATGTGCAAGATTCCAGGATAATCAATCTTGCATCAGGACCTCTCCGTAAGATAGTAGTCTACTCTAGCTACTATGTTAATGGTTTTAAATTTCACGTAACACAACGGGATTCACGCAGACTAACTTTCAATTCGGGTGTTTGTGTGAAAGGATCTATCAACAACAATAATTCTGAGTTTGATTATTATGGGAGACTTGAAGAAATCATAGAAGTTGAATATCCTGCTTTACCCATCAAAAGATGTGTGTTATTTAAATGTTCTTGGTATGATCCGACTCCAAGAACAGGTACCAGAATACATCCAAACTATAATTTAGTTGAGGTAAATGCAAACAAAAGCTTCAACAAGTATGAACCTTTCATTTTTGCGATACAAGCGGGGCAGGTTTTCTATCTTGAATATCCCACAAAGAAGAGAAGAGCTAGTGAATGGTTAGCAGTTTGCCGAACAAAGCCACGCTCTACCATAGAAATGCCCAACTCTATCGTGTACCAAAACCATGATGCATTTCAAAATGATACAGTGGAGATATATTCAGTAGATTCTCAGATTCAATCAACATCTCAATTACTTGTAGATGTTAATGTACCTTATGAGGAGATAGATGATGGAGAAATATCCAGCAGTGAGGAGCTTATTGAACATACAGAATCTAGTGAGGAGGATCTCCAAAATGTTAATGATTAAAATTGTTATATATCCAGATTAAGCATTGTACAATTAAATTTTAGATCTAAATATTCATAGTTATATCACTTGTCTTACTCTATTAGTCATTATTATTTGTTTGATTAAACCTAGTGTGCATGCGTATGTGTTATAATGTAATTCTGCAGATATAGACAAGTCTGATGCTGGTGGCCAGATTGTTCTACGGATTATCGGGGGTTGGTAAGTATTGGTGTTATTAGTCTTATTCGCTGCATCTATTTTTTTTTAACATATTTGGTTTGTTTTATTTGTTAAATGCAGTTTTACCCCAAATGGTCATAGAGTAGCTGCATACATCACCTCGAAATTTAAAGAGCGATTTAGTCCCGTTGGTAGGTACTACATGGAAGCGGGTAGACCCAGATATGAAGCAATTTTATTACGATGAGTTTTTGGTAAGCCAATTTAATTATCATGATTTTGTTATGTTTTTTATAATAATTTGTGAATGTATTATTGCAGAAAAGATATACTTGGGAGACAGAGCACAAGGCAGAATTTTATGCTACCTGAAACACAGCTTGTGCCAAACTATACAAAGACATGCTATATAAAGCAAGACAAAAGGGAATAAAACCATCCTATGTACCTGAGAACATTTGGGATGCATGGCGAGCCATCTGGGCTGCAGACAGATGGTAGGAAAATGCAATGAAAGCTCGAGCCAATAGAAAGAGTGAGTTGGCTGGCCCTAGTACCGGAGCGACAAAACATACCGCTGGATCCCGATCGATCGTCGAGCATGCCTTAGACTTGGTTAGTTTCCAATTTTAAAATTCTATAAGAGTTTTGTACGTAGACTATATCGATGGAAATATTTACATTCTTTAATATTCAGGAACATGATCTACAGCGACCTCCTACTTGTTGGGAGATATTTACCAAGACACACAAGTCAAAAGATGGCAACTTTATAGATCGTCGATCGTCGGCATTAGACATAAGATTCTACACTTGAATATATTTAACTACTAACAATGATTATCTATCATTTTAGTAAATATCTAACAATACTTTTTTTTAATGTAAATAGGAAGAAATTGCTGCTAGGGTTGCACAGGCGTCTCAGCCTAGTTTAGAGGGAGGTGAGGAGCAGACTTTATCCACTGACCAGATAAATGAAATTTATTATGATGTGGTTGGTGGAAGGAAAAAGACCTCCACCCTATATGGTCTTGGGGCTCAGGCGAGAGTTGTATATGATCAGGCGATGGCTCCTAGGGCCAGGGGTCGTCCCAGCATATCATCGAGTGCATCCGAATCATCTGCTAGAGTAGACGTCTTAGAACAGGAAAATGCAGATTTGAAGACTCGACTCTCAACCTTGGAGGCTGAATTTCGAGCAGAGCGGCAATCCCGATTGGATCTTGAGAAAATTGGGCAGGATATGCAGGCCTTCTTGGATCAAATGAGTGCAACGCCGCATCGTTTTGCCTCTCAGGAGACTCAAAACCCTAATAATCCTCCTGATCCATAGATTGTGATAGGTATCTTGATGTTAACTTTTTAAGTTTTTTTTTCACTAATGAAACTATGTCTAACATTGTATTATATCTTTTCAGGAACGTTGATGTCTATACAACACCATCATCATATAACCAAACTAGCTTTCAGGTATGTAAAATAAATTCATAATATTAAATTTAATATGTTACTCATAATTGTGAATTAGTTTATTCTTTGTTTTATTAGTAATCTATCATATTAACATTTTTGCAGGATTGATTACTACTTGCTAGCTTAGGATTGAATTTTCTTTGCTAGATGGTGTTGTATTGTGTTTTTAAATTTCAAATGTTGTACTACTATACAATCGGGTGTTTATGGTTGGAGATGTTTGGATATTTATCTTTGTTTTTTGATTGGATATATAGTTTAAGTTTTGTGCTTGGATTAAGTTTTTGTATGAATGTATTGTTATTTGGTGAGTTTTGTGTTGTTTGTATGTGATGGTTTAGATTATTATAAAATGTAAACAAGGATGACTGCAGGAACAAAATTGTGCTGCTGAAATCTCCAGGTATTAGAGACGGAATTTTAAAATTCCGTCTCTAATTTCTCCATGGAAAATACTGTTATAACGATATCTAGCGACGGAACTTTAATTTTCCGTCGCTGATTGCCCTGAAATTGTTTGAAATGTCGATGCCTTGCAATGGAATATTTAAGTTCCGTCTCTAATTAGAGACGGAATATTTAAGTTCCGTCTCTAATTAGAGACGGAATATTTAAGTTCCGTCTCTAATTAGAGACGAAATATTTAAGTTCCGTCTCTAATTAGAGACGGAACATTTAAGGTCCGTCTCTAATTAGAGACGTAATTTTAATCAAATCATGGAGAGGATTTTATTGTTAGCGACTGATGATTAAATTCCCGTCTCTAATATTTTAGAGACGGAATATATATTCCGTCGCTAAAGTTAGAGATGGAATATATATGTCGTCTCTAATTAGCGACGGAATTTATATTCCGTCTCTAAATATAGCCAGCGACACAATTTGTATCGACGCAATGATTCCGTCGCTAATCAGTAGCTAAACTAGTTTAGCGACGGAATTTTCCGTCTCTAATGCTGAATTTTTTTGTAGTGCAAGGTTTTAATGTCCGACAAATATGTTTAAGTAAGTTTAATGGAGCTTGATCATGGGAAGTCCTAGTCGTGACTAGGCAAGGGTGGGAAGTCAACCGAGTGGCTAGTCCTAATTGCGGTTAGGTAAGGGAAGTCCTAGTTACAAGTTAGGCAAGGGAAATCTCGGTAGATCGTGGAAGCCAGGTGGATTCAATAGGTCTGAAGGACTTGATACCTGGGTAGCCGAATATTGAGGCAAGGGAAATCTCGATAGATCGTGGAAGCCAGGTGGATTCGATAGGTCTGGAGGATCTGATCCCTGGGTAGCCGAATACTGAGTTTTGGTGAGTGAAGCCAGATACTGAAAATCCAAGGGAGAAATAACCTTAGGTAGTGAGTCGACCGGATTAGTGAATCTCAGTAAATCTAAGTTTAGATTTACCATAGTATTCTGTATTACTATTATTACTGTTGGCTAATGTAGTATTGCAGAAAAAGTCTTAGTGGATCAGGAGATCGGACACTAAGCAGGCAAAGTCCAAACAGATCTGGAGGATCAACGTTTGGCAGGTAGGTTGAGGTAAGCAACTAGAGGAGCGACAGTGAGGTCATGTTCCTGAAAGGAATAACCTAGGGTCGCTGATCCAATTGAAGAAACCAGGAAGGTTTCCAAGTTGAGATCATGACAGTTGAACTGTTTATTATTATTACTCATGCATTAGATATATTATTAGTATGCTAATATCTATTTTGCAGGATTATTGTCTAACACTATTTTGTAGGTTCAGCTTGATCGGTCGACCGAATCCGATGATCGGTCGATCGAACAAGGGCAACTCAGAGCAGATATCAGTTCAGACCAAAATAGAGCAGGGTCCGATCAAAGCTTGATCGGTCGACCAAAATAGAGGATCGGTCAACCAAACCCTGATAATTCAGCACAGTTCAGATCGAGCAGAAGTAAAGAAGGAAGAGCGACTGATCGGTCGACCGAACTAGGGGATTGGTCGACTGAACAATCATCACTTAATAGCGCATTAATTCCAGATCTCGGCGAATAGAGAAGGATCTTTGTTCGTTCAACCCAACAAGGGGATTGATCGACCGAACACTTTAATGTCATTAAATGTCGAAGATCGAATCAGCATTAGATCTCAGCGAAAATGGAAGGGAGTTGGTTCGGTCGACCGAACCTAGGGATCGGTGATAACCATGATTTTACTGTATTATTTTAATTCATTTATGCATGGTTTGATGTTGATTTCATAGATTTAAATCATGGTTACATCACATTTCATGTATTGTCTTTATTTTGAACTTAATTGCAAATTATTTTATTTTCATGTTATTTGATGCTAATATTTGATGATTATTTTGTAGGCATCAAAGGATCTTGGATGTGGATCTATTTGAACCGAAATTGGGCTCGAATCGGAGCTTAAACAACATGATCAAGCTTTGAAGCATTATGGGTCGTTTATCAAGAATAGGAGAGATCTGAACCATCTGTTGAAGATCTGGCCGATCCAACATAATGGGGAGCAGATCTGAGCCATTGATGAAGATACAGAAGTTTTGATCCAGATCTGAGTTCATCTAGCCATTGATCCAGCCCGAATTAATCTGGACCGTTCATTGAATACAGGGAAGATCTGGGCCATCCAGTGATGATCTGGTCGATCCGACCTAAGGGAGATTATATCCAGACACTAGATCAAGATCAGTACCTTCAGATCGGATTTTGGGCAAACTTTCACCATTGATTTAGCTCCAAATCGATCCCAGCCGTCCGATCAGATCCAAATCTGATTCAAAAGAGAAGCTACAGTGATACAGTGCCTTGGTCGATCTCTTCCTCCACGTTGTTCTTCGTCCCGCGGCATCTCCGAGATTCCAACCCCTTTCTCTTCTCCAATCAATCTCTTGAGCTTCAATCTCGGTGGAGAGCTTCTCGGCGATATCATCCCGATCTTCTGGAGTCATTGGAGGGTGTTCTCTCCGGTGGAATTTGGCTCGTGACATCTTTTCTGTTCACCTCATATTTGGAGGTGTTCCTCCAAATCTGAGCTCCGATTCCCATCAGCAACATTTGGAGGTGGTCTTCCGATGTTCCTGAGCTCCACTTGACGTTCATCCGCGTTCCACAGCTTCCCATCAAATCGAGAGACCAGATTTCCAGATTTTCGACATTTATGGGTTCCGGGATGTTCTTAGCTCGCCGGAGGTGGTCCGTCGGTGTTGTTGAGCACTCCTTGAATTGAGACGCAGCTGAGATTCTCCACTGAGGTCCAGAGTTGGGTGGTCTCGACTTTTGCACTCTTGTGTGACAGCAAGAGTGTGTAGCTTGGTAGATTGCTTGAGAGATTGGATCGGTTAGGGTTTATTTCATTTTTTTTTGTTTTTACAGCTTAGAACAGATTCATTTGATGTTTGTTATGATTTTAGCAAGTAATTTAGTATTTCATTACCTTGTTAAAGCTTAGTTTAAGTTTTATTTGATGCTTGGTTAATTGTTTAGTGTTTGAGATTTAAGTTAGGGTTTACATTTTGCTTTAGATCAGAATTAATTTGATATTTGCTATTTCAATCTTAGTTTAAGTGTGTGTTAATAATTTAATCACAACGTAGAGTGACAATGCGTTTGGGTTTGATTATTGGCACACAAATAGATTTCATTTATGCATTAGAGTAATCTCTTTATTTTCTTGCATTTCATTTGCTTAATTTGGATTTAAAGCTTAAATCCCCCCAATTCCATTTTTATATCGAAAACCCCAAAAATAGAAATAAGAAACAATCCTAAGATTACATCCTACCGTTTGTTCCTCGAGAGATCGATCCTGGGCTCGTTACTACGACATTATTGCAAAATTAAGGGGTTTAGTGAAATATATATTTGTACAATTTGATTAGCAAGTGTGACCAACTCGTTATCAAATTTTGACGCCGTTGCCGGGGACACGTTATATGCAGTGTTTAGTAATTTTAGAATTGTTGTTTGATTGCTTTCATGATTATATATCCATGTGTTTGATTTTATTTGTTCCTGAGTCTTCTGATTTTATTTACTAGTTTTAAGTGTAAGAACAGGAAATTCTTTTTACCATAGATCCATATTATCAGCAATTTGGAGATTGGAGTCAGAGTTATTATTATCAGCCTCAGACTGGGATTTATGCGCCTGAATATCAGTATGAGGATGCATAAGAATAAATTGAAGAATCAATATGGAAATGCAATGAGATTATGCAACGAATGAGAGACCATCAAGAGCAACAATTTTCAAGGATACAGAATATACAGAGTCAGTTAGATCAGATTGCATTATCCATCAACCAGTTACAAACACAAAGCGCCAGTGAAGAGATAGATTGTGAAGATCTTGTCAGGCCTGACACTGCATCTACTTCTTCACTAGATGTTGTTGAAGATGCAGGTATTGATATTGAAGATGATTTAAGTGTAGGGGATTGCTTACTGGAAGCATTACCCCAAGGATTACCACATACAGAGGATGAAAGTGTAGGGACTTATGCTATGGAGCCAAGTACCCAAGAATCACTACATGAAGTTGTACATTCACTAGAACTAGAGTCTGAGCATTTAATAGGTGGAAAGGAGATAACAATCACTACTTTAGGTACTTTTCAACACAACAAGGTGAGAATTTCTTATGAATTATCCAAAAATTTCATAGAGGTAGAGGTACCATTAATTGAATTTGTAGAATGTGATACCCATTTATCTTTTCATGATAGTGTTCGGAATGTGTTGCTTATCTTTGCTTTTGCAGGACACAATAGATGTTTGAAATAGGTATTAAAACTGAACCGACTTAGACCTCCAGAGAGAATTTTGAATGGAAAAAGGATGAATAAGAAGAATTTGAGTGGAACCACAACTACTCCACTTCCGGGGTGGCTTCTTTTGTTAGATCTTCTTCAACCACCGGGAATGAAAGGGGAGTTGGTTCTAATTTAGCTTTCTCTTGCATTTTGATTCATGCTTTGTGTTTAGTTTTCCTCTAATAAATTCTTTATACGTTTCTTTAGTTTCATACTTTGCATTTGTACTTTGTTACTACATTTTGCATTTTATTTCCACATTTGCTTTCATACTTTGCATTTTGTTTAGTATACATAGCATGTAATTTTGAATAAAAGTTTCCATGGAAATTTTCTAGTAATATTTTTAAGATGGTAAAAGCTTTTTAAATTTGATCATCAATTTTAGGTCATTTGACATGATTGGATGCTCTACTTACATGATATTGGTTAGTTTGGTGGTGGATTCCAATTTGATTAATAGAGCTTGATTGCATGAAAATACCTAGAGAGGACTACTTAAAGCCTATACACTATTAGTTTTTTTGTGTGGCATGTACTCATAACAATTGAAACTCTAGAACTTGCTTTACTTCTTTTCAAAGTCACAATAGCATATGTATACATGGAAAAGAAGGATATTTGTCATTCTTGTGTACTCATTATTTCCCATTTCTTTCCCTATAATTTTCTTTAAACATCTTCATGTTTTCATCTAGCATTTTAATTCTTGATCTACTTTGCTTGTCATTCTTTCATTGGGAGATTTGGTTGAATTCTTGGTGAGTTGAATCGACTAGATGGACAAAGGTCAAGTGTGGGGGAGAATTGCCTATGCCTAAGATTCATGGAGGAATTTAATTGTTTGGAAGTTCTTGAACTTGTGAAGTTAAGTTGATGGTTGCATTGCTTGCAGTTAAGGATACTTAACAATTTTTGGAGTAGAATTCTAAATTTTTATTGCAGCTTAATTGAAATATGAGAATTGTTGTTGAAAATGCATTAGATTGAGCTATTTTGTGCCAAGTATAAGTTGCAAGAGTATGTTCAGTCATTTCTGCAAATTGTGTATCAAGTTTGTATCAAGATTCAAGAGTAGCAGTTTAATCAGAGAATGGGCCAAGTTAAGCTCTTTTGGGTGCAGAAACAAATGGTATCCGAGCTCTTCCATGATTTCTACAAGCTTAATATTTTGCTAGCAAAGAATTTGAATGGCTGAATAAGGAACAAGAGAAAAGATAACAAAATCAGAAGCAAGAAATCTACAGTTTTGTGGGGATTCAAATTACAAAGAAGCAGGAGTTAAATACAAACAAAGAAATAAATTTTAGAAGCTAAAGTTGGGAGTTATCTGTAATAATGCAGTAAAGGCAGTAGCTGGAAAACAGAATTCAGCATTAACGATGTATCAAGTTGTATCAACCTTTTATGTCCGGCTTTCAAAATAGCAAGGAAAACCAGTGAGTCTCTTACATTTACAGATTCAAATGCTTTGACAAGATTCCAAGCTTAGGGATTATTATTCAGAGCCATAATTCTATAGTGTTAGTGCAAATTGGGAAGCTGTTAAATGAGTTATCAGCAACAAACAAAGGCAAACAAGTATAAGGACTAAGAAGGATAAAAAGTACTATTTTGTGCCAACATTCCAACATTCCAACAAAGCCACACTGGTTCGGCTGTGACTTCTGTATTCTACTCACTGTTTTGAACATTTCCAACATTCTATAGATTTAGTTCTTTAGTAGCATTTAATTGTAGCACATGCAGATTTCCAGCAAATTTTATTGGAAGCTGCTAAACTGCAAGAGTAACAGGACAGTATCAAGACAACATATAAAGAATAAGTATCAAGATAAAATTGAGCTACTGAACTCTTCTTCTCCATGTTGTTGCGACTGTTGAGGAAACTTGGAAATGAAAGTTGAATCCTTGATATCTGTGTGCAGAATTTAAGATCTACCTATCAAGTTAGATAAGTTTAGCTTAATTAAGGCATGAGGTACGGAGGGAGTTCAAAGATACATCTAGCTACCATAACCAAAAGAAAAAGAAAGTTCAGAAAATTTAGTGTTATATATTATTGTTGTATGGTAAAAGTTCAATGATAGAATAAATTGATGTGTCAACCTCACATAGTTTAGGCCTTGTAACTAGTTTTTAGTCCTTTTATGATTGTCTCTCTTCTTAGTTTTTTATTGTGCCCAACCTTTGTCGCTGAACTTTACCTTATTTTGTTATTGTCTTATTATTCTGTTCATTATTGAGTACCTTAATTTGAACTTTTCTATATACTTTGAAGTGAATTTTTTTGCATTTTATAGTTTTACAAAACTCTTATCAAACAATTGCTTAGTAATTTAACCTTACTCAAACATTCCAATTAACTTTCTATAAAATCTTTCTACAAAAACAGGATACTATCTTGAACCTCATTAATAAAATACAATCAAGTTCAAAGATGAACATGTTTTTTATTTGTATTGGTACAATTCAGGAGGGTATTATATATTTAGTTCTTATCATGAGCGTAGATGATACCAGATGAAATAACATTGCATATCTTCAAAAATTAACATCCAATGTTTACACCTTCGATATTTAGGTTCATTGAAGAACACTATCAAGACCTCCAAATGTCTGGGAAAACAAGCACGGGTGGTAGTTTCGGCAACGGAAGATCTCAATACCATTTTAGATAAGTTGGAATTTATCTAGATCTTCACTTCATCAACAAATCAGAACCATTTGTGTGCATATTCGAACCACCTTAAAAATTGAATATGGATGGAAACTTAAATAATCTTGAGATCAAAGAAAAGTTAAAATAAGTTCACCCACAGATTACTATTAGAGACAGAAAAAAAAAACATGGAGTAAGAACGTTATTGTCGAGAAATTCAAATTCAGAGTTATTATTTTATAGTAAAAATTTCCTTTTCGTTTTTTCTTTTTCAATTAACTTCTACAAATTTCGTTATCAGCCCACTAGTCCACTACTAAATTATGAACGAGGCTTGAAATTTTGACTTTACCCTTTGTAATTTTGAAAAATCCGACTCAAATTAAAATTTCTCATATGATTAAAATACTTCAGATAATTACTGTACTGGATAAAGTTGATATTTTTGTTACAAAAATAATTCGTATGATTAAAATAATTCGTATGATTTAAGCCATTTATTATATGAAATTAGATTTCAAAATGCGTTCCGAATGGTGGATTGCTGGTAAAAAATCGTAGCTAGCCGGCCCTTTCGATCGGTTTCTTGATTCAACTCAAACCCTCAAGATACTTCCCTTCCGATGGGGAGCGCCGGCGTGAAGAGAAGCTACGGGGAGGGGGAGACGGAGACAGAGATGGAGAAGGAAAAGAAGAAGAAGGTGAAGCTGATTACCTGGAAGTTGGGCGGCAAAGTCGTAGCCACCTCTACTCTGTTTTCTTCCAGCCATTTAATGGTCGTGCCGGGCGTCGCCACCCCTCCCTCCTCCGATTCTGGCGCTCGTTCTATTTCAAGTTCCGGAAGGGGGCCGCTGGCGTCGGAACGGTGCGACGGGTTGAGGGAGAAGCTGGCGCAGATGGGCGTGCGTCACCCTGTTTCAGTGATGAAGAAGACGATCACGACCAGCGACGTCGACCGCGGGCAGCATCGCCTGCAGCTGCCCAAGAGACTCCTGGACAGGCGGCTGCTGTGGGCCGTGATGAGCGAGGCGGAGGAGGCGCGGACGAGGGAGGATGCGGGGCTGGAGGTGAGGGTCCTGGACCGGCTAGGGCGGGAGTACGAGCTGAGGCTGCGGCTGGTGCGCTCCCTGGAGGCGTACCGCCTGATGGGGTGCGACTACACGAGGCTGTTGGAGACCAACGCGCTCAGGAAGGGGAAACTGCTGGAGCTCTTGGCCTTCCGCCTCGACGACCACCTTGGACTAGCGATGGTGGATCACGAAGAGAATCAGCAGCAACAGGAGGAGATGGAGCAGGCCACCTGTGGTAGCGGCGAGCAGCAGTCGGCGGTGATGGGGTGGCGCCAAGGGAATGAGATTGTGGAGGCGGCGCTGACGCTGATCAGCATGAGAAGGCCACTTCCTTGTCCTTGATGTCTTGGCGATCCGATGAAACAGTCAACAATCTAACGGAATTAATTCGGATTCAAATTCAGTTATTAATGAGTTTAGATAAAACTAGATTGATAGGGAGATTTGGGAAGAGGATGCTCCATCTCTAATGGATGTAAACAAATTGCTAAGGTGTTAAATTTTTATCAATTGTGTTTTTGTTTGTTTGTTTGTGTTTGTGCCAATTTAGGTCCCAGCTTTGGGGGCTAATTGTTCATGTAAAAAAGGAAAATTAAGGATGTGTTTAGTACGTACGTTTTTTATTTTCATTTTTTGAAAAACGTACGTTTTCTGAAAAATGATATTTGATTTATATTTTTTTTGCTTGTTTTTTAAAAAAAATAATTAACATTTTCTAGAAAAATAAAAAATGATAAAAAATCATTTTCTATTTTTTAGAAAATATATATTTTGTAGAAAATGAAAATTAAAAACACGCATATCAAACGCACTCTAAATTTTTTTCTTTTATATGAGATGAGTTATGTTCTTTTATATGAGATGAGTTATGTACCGTTACAAGGATGATGACATCATTTTATTAATCTTTCGAATTTCAAGATAATTCAAATAATAAATTTTCAAATCAATAATATTAATGGTACGGCCGGTGAGAGGGACTAGATTAAGGCAAAATTTTAACTATATGAAATAAAGTGACTAATGATAATAAATTAAGGCAAAGTGACATTAGATTAGGAAATTATAATTTTTTTGTTTATCTCATAATATATTGGATAGCCTAATTTAATAAGCTAAAGTGTTAGGTCTTATTTTAAAAATAAACTGTTAAAGTATTTGGGTGAACCTATTATAATTAACTTAAAGATATTGATGTGTTTTTATTATAAGATCTTTTTATTAATAAAAAAAATGGTATAATATTATTAATAGAGGGTTTTATGTTTTTATTAATAGAAGGGTTTGAGCGAATTTATGCACCGGGGGAGAGAAAATTAGAAAGATACGTTGGCAGAGAAGATGACACAACGCTGGAAGAGAAGTCGGCGGAGATAGAAAGATATTAGGTTTATAAAAATTTATGGAGGATTTATGAAATTATATAAGAATATTTTAGATAAGAAAATTATTAAAATAAGATTTTTTTTTTTTTAAGTAGGATCTTCTATACTTTTTAAAAACAACTTATAAATTCCAAAATAACTTATAAGCTATTAGAAAAAAAAATTTATCAAACAAATTTGAAGAATTTATAAGTTTCAAAATAGTTTTAAGTTATTTTTAAAAACTTATATGCTCAGCCAAATATCCTCTTAATTGATGTTGCTTTCAATTGCAAAAATAATCTTTTGCAAGGTATAAAATTGTTATTTTAATTTATACTAATAAAATTAAATGCTTTAATATTATTTTATTTAAAAATTTATTTAAAAAAAACTAATATTTATTTAAAAAAATATTATGGTCATATTTTTTTTTCTGCCTAGGGTGTTAAGAATTGTTGAGACTACCTTGATGATAAATTTTATCTTAACCCATTTTTTATAATTTGGTAAGAGAAATTCAAATTTTGAGTTATTATTTTGTAGTGAAAATTTTATGTTTTTTTTCTTTTTCAGTTAACTTCTTTCTCCCGCGAATGCGTGCTAGGCTGGCCCGTTACGAGCCTGCGAGGACTAATAAATTTTCAAAGATGCATTAAATTTTGACTTAACCTTTTTAATTTTGGAAATTTGACACAAATTAAAATTTCTCAAGAAAACTAGATTTGAAATTTAATAATTTTAGTATTACATTTATTAAATTCCAGTGAGTTAGTATGATATTTAGGGCATGAGCAATTTAAGACTTTAAATGAAAAAAAAAAAAATCCATCAGGGCCATCCAACGTCACCTAGGCATTGGACTGACTTTCCTGGTACAGTTATCAGTCATAGAGTTCCTAGGCGATCTGGGCACGTTTTAGAACACTAGGATAATTCAAAGAATTTTAATTAAATTTTAATAAAATTATTTAATTAATTAAATATTTTATTTATTTTTATTTTAAAATCTATAATAAAATTTTATTTATTTATTTAGTTATTGATGTTATTATTTTTTAATCATCTAATTATTTCTCATTTAAATAAATAATCAAAGTTATTTTTTAAAATACTAATTAAAATTATCCTATTAAAATATATAAAAATTAATTTAAAATTTTAAAAAATAATTCGTATGATAAAAATAATTTAGGAAATTTGGAGTCTCCAATTATGGTATGAAATTTAAATTCTGTTGTGGATTGCTTGTATAAAATCGCAGCTGGCCGGCCCTTTCGGTTTCTCGATTCAACCCAAACCCTCAAGATTCTTCCCTTACGATGGAGAACGCCGGCGTCAAGAGAAGCTACAGGGAGACGGAGACGAAGATGGAGAAGGAAAAGAAGAAGGAGGCGAAGCTGATTACCTGGAAGCTGGGCGGCAAAGTCGTAGGCACCTCTCCTCTGTTTTCTTCCGGCCATTTAATGGTCGTGTCGGGCGTCACCGCCCCTTCCTCCTCCGGTTCTGGCGCTCGTTCTATTTCGAGTTCCGGCAGGGGGCCGCTGGCGTCGGAGCGGTGCGACGGGTTGCGGGAGAAGCTGGCGCAGATGGGCGTGCGCCACCCTGTTTCAGTGATGAAGAAGACGATCACGACCAGCGACGTCAACCTCGGGCAGCATCGCCTGCAGCTTCCCAACAGACTCCTGGACAGGCGGCTGCTGTGGGCCGTGATGAGCGAGGCGGAGGAGGCGCGGACGAGGGAGGATGCGGGGCTGGAGGTGAGGGTCCTGGACCGGCTAGGGCGGGAGTACGAGCTGAGGCTGCGGCTGGTGCGCTCCCTGGAGGCGTACCGCCTGATGGGGTGCGACTACACGAGGCTGTTGGAGACCAACGCGCTCAGGAAGGGGAAACTGCTGGAGCTCTTGGCCTTCCGCCTCGACGACCACCTTGGACTAGCGATGGTGGATCACGAAGAGAATCAGCAGCAACAGGAGGAGATGGAGGAGGCCACCTGTGGTAGCGGCGAGCAGCAGTCGGCGGTGATGGGGTGGCGCCAAGGGAATGAGATTGTGGAGGCGGCGCTGACGCTGATCAGCATGAGAAGGCCACTTCCTTGTCCTTGATGTCTTGGCGATCCGATGAAGCAGTCAACAATCTAACGGAATTAATTCGGATTCAAATTCATTTATTAATGAGTTTAGATAAACTAGATTGATAGGGAGATTTGGGAAGAGGATGCTCCATCTCTAATGGATGTAAACAAATTGCTAAGGTGTTAAATTGTTATCAATTGTGTTTTTGTTTGTTTGTTTGTTTGTGTTTGTGTTTGTGTCAATTTAGGTCCCAGCTTTAGGGGCTAATTGTTCATGTAAAAAAGGGAAATTAAACTTTTTTCTTTTATCTAAGATTAGTTATGTACCGTTACAAGGATGATGTCATCATTTTATTAATCTTTCGAATTGCAAGATAATTTAAATAATAAATTTTCAAATAAATAATATTAATGGTACGACTGGTGAGAGGGAGTTGATTAAGGCAAAATTTTAACTATTTGAAATAAAGTGACTAATGATCATAAATTAAGGCAAAGTGACACTAGATTTGGAAATTATAATTTTTTGTTTACTAATTGTTCATTCATATGCAATCTCATAATACATTGGATAGCCTACTTTAATAAGTGTTATTTTAATGTACCAATTAATTAGACTAGAGTTATATTTTATATTTTAAAAAAAATGTAAATACATTTTAAAATTTCAAAATATAAGGCGACTTTAAATATCACTAAGGAAACACCAAAACATTGAAAACGTTATAGATTTAGTATATAACATGTCTCCTTCATCTCTATCTATTTTATGAAAAAAAATTCTTAGGAAAATAGTGAAACAGTATAATTTAGATTAAAAAACAAAGAAAAAAATAAACCCACAAAACAATGGTATAGCGGCAAAATATTTAAAAGATTATAGTCAGGGACAAATTGTTCCATAGCGTCAATTCTAACCATCACAACCCTGCGAGAGATCTGAAAGGAGAACAAAAACATCAATATTAATTAATTAAAAACTCTCTTTTCGCTTTTGTTTTTGCAAAATACAAACTCGATCTTTAGGAAATTAGGTTGTAACCTGAGATCTTACCTACCTGGCTGAAGCACCTCATGGCAGGGGGGTGCAGTAAGAATCACCGATGTGTTAGGCTGTGTCACGGCTGATCAGATCAGGTGTCTCAGCTTCAATAGTCGACAAAGCCATTTGCACCTTCCCTGCCCACGAATCCAAACGACTGTGCAATGATTTGATCTGCGGAATCCCTAGGACTCTAGGTTGTACCCATGAGATGTATATTGTTCCATCGACTTGATCTACTATGCCTTCAATGAGATGAACCTGAGGGAACAAAAACGAAACACTCCTCTTGAGTTGTGGATGCAAGAAATGTAACTGGTATGCCAGCAAAACTGGGAAATGAATGTCAAAATCATAGATATTTGCCTTTTGATCCTAGTAACTGCATACATATTCAGGAGAGAATATTACAATACCAAAATAATAGATTGCCGTTGAGAAAAAAAATACATAAAAAAAATAATGATTGGTAATTTAGGACGAGGTGAAAAAAAGGCTCCAAATTTAGGACTTAGGTATATACTTCTAGTCATCACAGATCCAAAATCCAAATCTTATAACCTTTTTTAGACGTGTTTAAAGCTCACCCAAGCTTCAATTTTATTAGAGTATTCTAGTAATTTTTATGGTATGGCCTTGAAGATATGAAAACAAAGAAGTTGCACCATCAGTGCAATAATTATTAATCAAAATTAAGGATTGATATAAATGAAAACAATAAAAGTATAGTTATAAATGAAAAATAATGAAAACTAAGAATTAATTTAAATAATAAATATATGATCATCAAAGCCAGAAAAAAAAATATTACAAAATTTCCAGGTAAGAATTTATGTTAGTCCAACCGAGTATCTGACATAGTTGTGAATCTAAGGGTTTGTATAATTGCAATGGAATCCTTTCTGCGAAAGTGAAGGCCGGAAGGATCTCTCCCCTATCTATGTTTTCCCCAAATAAACAGGTTGTTAATACCTGGTCTCCCCTCCCCCTCTCCCTCCTCTCTCCAATTACTCTTCTTCCAAGTAAATGTTGTTGTAGATTGAGAGCACTAACACATCAATATATTTATATTAAAATAGTAAGCATGTAATGAACAGGTAAACAAAAGAGTAAAGTCCAGAAATCGTTATCCTCCTGTTGAAGCGCCGGCGTATATTGTTGTCCACGGTGCAGAGGCTCTCCGGTAAAATTCTCCCAAGATCCGACAACCACTCGCGTCGTCGGTAGGTGCACTCCAAGACTCGCGTCGTCGATAGGTGCACTCCAAGACGGACGTCGCACTCGGACCCAACCTCAGATCGCTAAACACCAAGCCTCAGGAAAAGGAAACCAGGCCGCCTGTAAGCATGAAGCCCACGAGCTGGGGATTTGCACCCCCTGCACGCGATGATCGTGTGCGTCGTGCCCAGTTTATGGATTTCCGGCTCGAACTCCCGAAACCACCTGATTTAGGCTCGGCCCGTGCATGCGTGTAGGTCCCCTTAACTTTGCTAAACAAGGATGAAAGGGCTCTATATATAAGGTCTTCCAATTTTCTTAGCTTAACAATATGAGACTAAATGCATACACATATGTATTAACAAAAAATAAAAAAAAAATAGTTTGAATTAAATTACAGAACTCAACAGTAAACACCAACCTAAGCTGGTTATTTCTAAAAAAACATGTGAACACTAGGATGTTGAGTGTAGGTGGAAGTGAAGGGGTCCTTCCTAAAAAATCCACAACATCAACTTAAGATAAACTAAAGAGAAACTTACAAGACAGGTGACAGTTAATATCAAGCAGAAACACAACATAACCATAAAAATGAAGGATAAATAGACATGTAACCAGCCACCATCAAAATTTGCAACTAACATGCAAAACAGAAATCTGCAAGAAAATAATAACAGAAGCAAAAAAAAAAAATCGAAAAAGTCTTTCCAACTAACAAGCTACCAATTCAGGCAGGGCCGGGTATAGGTCTTTAAGGCATATACCTAGGATCCTATTATATCGGAGTCTACCAAATTCTATATATAAATATATAATTAAATATAAATATTAATTTAGAAATATACATGTTTTGATATTAAATATTTAAAATTATGGTTAAAATAAATTTTAGTCCAGATATAATTTTATTGGTAAATTTAATTTTTTTATTAGCCAAATTAAATTTAGTTAATAATTTTTAATTTTTTACATTTGACCAATAATTTTTAATATTTCATAGATTAAAGTTAAATTTGTTAGTTTTTATTTTTTTACTATTAATATTATATTTGGTTGGTAATTTTTTTTTATGATTATTAAAATTTGATCCATAATTTTAAATTTTTTATTGACAAAATTTTAATTTACTAACCAAAATTAAGTATATTTTTTAAAAAAATACCAAAAGCATAAGTTCTATTACCTCTAGGTCACAAATAATAATTTTACCATTGTATCTAGACTTTTTTTTCATTAAAGTTAAAATTAACTGATATTTTTTTTAAAATAACACATATAATGTATATTAATAGTATTATAAAAATTTATTACTGCTAAATTAGTTAGTATTTTTAATATTTTATCTACAAAATTTAACTTGTTTTATTTAATTAAAAATATTTATTAGATAAATATATATATTTTTAATAAATTATGTTTGAAAATTTAATCTAAAATAATTTTTATTCTTTAAATTTTATTGATAAAGAAATGAGGTTGGGTAAAGATAAAGTTATTATCACGAAATTTAAATGTCTTTAATAAAAAATTTTAATTAAAAAAAATATTAAAGTTTTAAATTTACTTTTTTTATCTAGGGCTTTGAGAATCGACGGCCCTGAATTCAGGCAACATACGAATGAACTTAAATCAAGGGCAAAAAATGTTATGCTTACGGAAAGGTCTTTCATAAGGAGATACTCCACATCTTCAATGGAAAGTTTAGTTTTCTCAGCGATGATACTTAAAGGAATAGTCCGGTCCTCAGATGGACGACTGCGAAAAAAAAAATTATCTTGAATGATGTATCATACAACTAGAATATAGAAAGAAGAGCACAGGATGCACATATCCGGAAGAAGTTGCTCTCTCCCTACGTACAAATGATCTTACCTAATATAATTTCCATCGAACACAGAATGTTGATTTTTTTCAAGTAGCTTCCTCTCAAACCCTGCAAGATGCAGTATACTCCTAACGAGGCTCAGTGTTGTTTAGTCTCATTTTGATTGTTAGGTAAAACCAGCTTTCTAGATTCTCATAACTTTGGTCATGATGATATGTTGGAATGGCAGGTTAGCTCAGTATTTTTAGGACGCAATTTCAATGTATTTACAGATGCTTTAGAAAACGGCGGCACGATTAAAGCATTATGTGTAACTTCTGGCGCACAGACGTTTTCAAATACAGTACTGAAGAAGGGCAAAATCTATGGTGAAGCAGTCAAATTAAGCTGGTGCAAAGGGTTTACCTTTTGTCAAAGTTTTGGATAATTGTAGTTCATGCATGCCAGTTTATTAGTCTACTGGTTTAGTTTTTATCTTGAAGCTGAATAGGATTTTATGTCGACACTTCTGAATTTATAGGTGAACTTGAAGGAATTTCCGCTTTAACATCCAGTCTTGAGAGTGAAAATAGACTAAAGTTGTTGAGATTGTGCTCCGCAAATACAGGCGACCTTATTTTGTTTGCTTTGGGTCACCATACGATAGTCAACAAGATACTCGACAGGCTCAGGTTATACCAAGTAAGTATACACAATCTATTTGCTAGACAACCTTTTATGAAAGGAAGTGCTCTTTTACATGAGTGAAAACAACTTGCATGTTTGTTTATCTTTATATTTAGTTGACAAATCTATTTTTCCCCCCTTGAAATGAAGTGATAATTTGTTGTCTGGGTTACTAGGCATCATGATCCCGTTCGAAAACTAAGAAGATGGAACCGTCAGTGAAGTGGTTGGAAAATTGACCGAGGTGTCATGATCCAGATGGAGGAGGGATGCTGAACTATTTTCTATGTTGACTGAGTCGTTGGACCCCCCAAAAAAGAAAAGAACCAAAGGTATCCGAAAGTCTTCGGTCAATGATGTCTGTAAGGTTGTTAAAAAACAGACAGGGGGCTGCCCCAGTATGGTCATTCGACGTTCAAGTCAACCTCCGATTATAGAAATGAAGAATATAAATGCGTACTACTAGCTGTAATGAAATGATTGAATGAATGTAAAGCATACCAGACTCGTAAAAGTGGACTGGAAGTGGCACGGAAGTGGAGGCGATGGCGCGGAGCCGGAGATGACGGCACGAAGCTAGATGTAACATGGATCGATCCGGAAGGCGGTGACACAAAGTTAGATGCAGCATGGATCCAGAAGGCGGCATGCAGCCAGAATACGACAGCGACATGCATGACAGAATATAACAGGGGCACGCAGGCCGGGATATGATAGCAATAAGTAGGCCGGAATATGATAGTGGCACGTAAGCCAAAATATGACAGCGACATGTAGACCAGAATAGAACAACAGCTCGTAGGCCGGAACAAAACAATGACTTGCATACCAGAATATAGCAGTGGCTCTAAAGCTGAAACATAACAATGGCTCGAAGGCTGAAACACAACAGGTCAGCTCGGAGCACAATGGAAGCGAGAGCTCGGAGACCTGATCAACATCGGAGGCATATAGTAGTGCAAAGCTATGCCGGAGATGGTCGGATCTACATTTGAGATGACCTGTAATGAGGTGGCAAGAGAGGCGATGGGTTGTGGCTGTTGGAACCCCAAGGTTGTTTTGGTGTGATCAACAAGTTAAGTTAGGTCCTGCGTTGTTTCTAACCTTGTGTCTAAGTGTGCAGGAGCTTAGGAGCACAGGTACTCGAGCGGAAGACGCAGCTAGCGAGAAGGATGGCACGCTGTGCATCCGAGGGACGAGGTGCTACGGAAGAGTACACCGGCGGACGAGAAGGAAGTGCGCGCGGTGGTTCCGAGGTACGAAAGCCGGAGCGGAAGATTGCTCGGGGAGCAAGAGACGCAGCTAGCGCGAAGGTCGGCACGGGGTGCGACCGAGGGACGAAGTCTGCGGATGAGTACGCTGGTGGACGAGAAGGGACACGCGGCAATTCCGAGGGACGAGAAGCCGGAGGGAAGCACGCTCGAGAAGACCGGAAGATGGGTTCGGGTGAGCCCTATTCCGGATGTCAGAGATCACCCAAACGAGCGGATCCGGAGCAGAAGACCCGGACCAAGACTGGGACTTAACGGAGAAGTGGTCCCGGACAAAAAGTCAACCACAGTTGACTTTTTGCTCCGGGGCGCCCGGAACCATTCCGGGCGCCCGGAGCTGTCCGGGGCGCCCGGAATGCTTCCGGGCGCCCGGACCATAGTTTTGACCAGGATCGCGATTTTCGCGATCTGAACGTTGGGGGATAAAATTTTATCCCCCCCGGGGGCGCCCGGACCAGTACTATAAATATAGTACTGATCTGCACTCTCAAACACAACTCAGTGCATTCAATTTCCAACGCTTGTAAGCTTTAAAGTTGTAGTTGAGCTTTTTCTGCACGTCAACGATTGTAAGAGGCTTCTCCGCCTGAAGGAGTTTTTGAGCTTAATCTTCCTTGGATTAACAACCACATCGGTTGTAACCAAGTAAACATCTGGTGCCTCTATTTTTCTTTATGCTTTTCTTTTATCTGCTTAACTTATTTATGCAAGTGTTAGCTTAAAGAGTTCAAGGAGGGTTTATTTTTCTTTTTGCTTTTGCAGGCTATCCAACAACCCTTTCCTAGCCGGCCCAACGGTCCTACAAGTGGTATCAGAGCCGAGTACGCCTCAAAAGGACTAACTGCCGTCTGAAGCAACAAAACAATGGCCGGAGCTAGCGACTACCCACCAGAATTCGAGGGGGAGTTTGCCGTTTGGAAAGAAAATATGGAGGTATATTTAAATTCAGATTTTGATATTTCATTAATTTTAAAATCTGGTTATGAAGAACCGAAGAACACGAATGGAGAAGAACTCGATCTACGCCTCTGGAACGAAAAGCAACGTGAGGAGTTTATGGCAAATGGTCGGGCAGAATATCACATTATAACTGTAATACCAAATGAAGATCTCAAAAGAATCGGCGAATACAACGACGCAAAAGAACTTTGGGAAAAGTTCTTGCAGCTCTACGAAGAACCTTCAGAAGCTGACAGCTCAATAAACACCGAGCCACCGACAGAAAAGTCCGAAATTGAGGTGAGTACTACAACAACCGAAGTACATCCCGAGATTGATGAAGGGGGAGAATCTTCAGAAGAAAGCAACTCGATAGGGGGAGAGTCAACTGCCGACAAGGTAAGTCAGGTATGGACTCGAACCTCTGATCAATTGAATGATTCAATCAAAAAATTGCTTGAAAATTTTTGCGAATTACCAATTAAATCATCGAAAGAGTTTTTTACATTAGAGAATCAATTGTCGAACTTATCCTACAAATTTGAAATATTATCGAAAGAGTTCTTCGAATTTCAAAATATCTTGACAAAAGAAGTTTGCAAGTTGGAAACTTTGCTAAAAAACTTTTGTGAATCACAAAGAATTTTTTCGAAAGAATTATGCAACTTAGAAATATTATCGAAAACTTTTTCTGGATCTAAAAATTTCGAATTACAAATTACTTTATTGAAAAAGTTTTATGAATTAGAAATTGATTCATCGAAAAATATTTTCGGATTAAGAAATCTATTATTAATAGATTCCTACAAATTCTTATTGTTAAAAAATTCTGACAAATTACAAAATATTCTTTCAAACGAATTTGGCACATTGCCGAAAGAATTTTTTATATTGTTGAAGAATTTTATCAAGTTAGAATTTCTATTTGAATATTTTTGTGAAGTTGAAATTCAAAAAATAAATATTAACATGATACAAATTATTGCACGTTTAATATTTGTAGCTTTAAATTTGAAACAGTATGATTCAAGAAGTTTTGATAAATTAAAATGGAAATTTAAATCCTGTTGATAAAGAGCATTAGAACAAAAATAAATGCAAAGAAATTTTTTTTCGTTATCAAGTCTGTTAAATTTTCTTGCATAAATATTTGGGCATAGAATGATTTTTTGGTGAAAATTATTGTAAAATTTTCAAAGTTCTCGAAATTGCTCTTAATAACTTAGAAATTCTTTTTGATTTAGTGATATTTTTTCTAAGTCTTTAACCCTTAGATTTTTTTTTAACCCCATTTTTATTGTGATCAAAGGGGGAGAAGAGTAAGTATAAGTCTAGGGGGAGGTAGAAATTGAAAATTGAAAATTAAAAATTGGAATGTTTGAAATTCATTTTTTTTTTCTATCATGATTGCAATGAATTGTTTTATTCTATATCTGATTTTGTCCCTAGCTTAACTTGGGTTGATCACACCAAAAAGGGGGAGATTGTTGGAACCCCAAGGTTGTTTTGGTGTGATCAACAAGTTAAGTTAGGTCCTGCGTTGTTTCTAACCTTGTGTCTAAGTGTGCAGGAGCTTAGGAGCACAGGTACTCGAGCGGAAGACGCAGCTAGCAAGAAGGATGGCACGCTGTGCATCCGAGGGATGAGGTGCTGCGGAAGAGTACACCGGCGGACGAGAAGGAAGTGCGCGCGGTGGTTCCGAGGTACGAAAGCCGGAGCGGAAGATTGCTCGGGGAGCAAGAGACGCAGCTAGCGCGAAGGTCGGCACGGGGTGCGACCGAGGGACGAAGTCTGCGGATGAGTACGCTGGTGGACGAGAAGGGACACGCGGCAATTCCGAGGGACGAGAAGCCGGAGGGAAGCACGCTCGAGAAGACCGGAAGATGGGTTCGGGTGAGCCCTATTCCGGATGTCAGAGATCACCCAAACGATCAGATCCGGAGCAGAAGACCCGGACCAAGACTGGGACTTAACGGAGAAGTGGTCCCGGACAAAAAGTCAACCACAGTTGACTTTTTGCTCCGGGGCGCCCGGAACCATTCCGGGCGCTCGGAGCTGTCCGGGGCGCCCGGAATGCTTCCGGGCGCCCGGACCATAGTTTTGACCAGGATCGCGATTTTCGCGATCTGAACGTTGGGGGATAAAATTTTATCCCCCCCGGGGGCGCCCGGAACCCCTTCCAGGCGCCCGGACCAGTACTATAAATATAGTACTGATCCGCACTCTCAAACACAACTCAGTGCATTCAATTTCCAACGCTTGTAAGCTTTAAAGTTGTAGTTGAGCTTTTTCTGCACGTCAACGATTGTAAGAGGCTTCTCCGCCTGAAGGAGTTTTTGAGCTTAATCTTCCTTGGATTAACAACCACATCGGTTATAACCAAGTAAACATCTGGTGCCTCTATTTTTCTTTATGCTTTTCTTTTATCTGCTTAACTTATTTATGCAAGTGTTAGCTTAAAAAGTTCGAGGAGGGTTTGTTTTTCTTTTTGCTTTTGCAGGCTATCCAACAACCCTTTCCTAGCCGGCCCAACGGTCCTACAGTGGCATCTTGGAGGGCAATTTAGGTTCACCGTAATGCAAGGATAGTGACCCTGGAGCATGAGAACGGGAGCCCTTGACTTTTTGATGAAAAGATAAATATATATCATCAAGAAAAAACACAACATACAAAAGCCTGGGCTCCTACACATGTCATGTCCGACAAAGTGTCAAATCTGTGGAGGTGCTCAAGGTAAGAAGTCGTACATGTCCACGTATGCATACCATCACTATCCTGATTATGAACTCTTTCGTATGTCCTAGCGTCACTTGCTTCGATCGATTGCCTATCTCCCATACAAAACATGGGGGATTAGGTATAAATATGTCCCTATCAGCTCTTGTGTAGAATTAGCTCATGTGAACCCTCGTGCGGCCAAGCTGACATCAGATACTGCAAGTACGCTCACAGCTCCGCATGTCATCACCATCCTCTGATCAGTCTCTATCATCTCTTGTGGAAGGCTGAGGATGGACGGCGATGAAGGTTGTGGGGCCAACCGATGAAGGGTTGCTGGTGTAAGGGGGGACTAGCGGAGCCGACCCTGAGGACGTGGGTGATGACGTGGGTGAGAAAAACGGGGCTCATCGGCAGTGAAGCTGGTGGGTGACAGCGTGAGGCTATCGGTGTGTGTGAAAGAGGCAGCACCTGAGCAAAGGGAGATGCCACAGGGAGATGGTGTTGAAGGCCTTACTGATGGCTGGCTACTGCGATGAGGAAGGAAGGAGGAGATGGCGTCGAGGAGAAGGCAGCGCAATGGTGGTGGAAGTCAGAATGGAGAGACTGTGAGGAGGAGGCACCAGAAGCACCGTTGTCCGACAGACAATGAAGGTGGCAAGAAGGCAAGAAGGGAGGCAACATCAAAGAATGCTATCCGCAACCGCTATGGACACTAAAAAAGAGAGGGAGACAACGCTTGGGCTACTAGCACCCCGAGGGAGAAGGATGTTAAGACCTTCGGATGGCTAGAGAGGGGGGGGGGTGTGAATAGCCTCCTCTAAAAACTCAATTAATCTCCTCACAAAAGTTTGTTAGCACAGCGGAAATAAGCAAAAGGAAAACTGATGCAAGGAAAAGAAACAACCCACCACTAACACAACAAGGATGTACGAGGTTCGGGGATAACTTGCCCCTACTCCTCGGTGTATCCGTAAGGTGGACGATCCCTTGATCTTTCGGTAGATCACACCCCGGACAGATTCCGGCTAAGTATTTCTCCTTCTCGGTGGAGTAACCTCTCCACAAAGTTTCAGAAAAGATTTGAAATGAAGCACAAGACTTACAGAGTTTAGTGGCTAAAAGGAATGAACAATAAACTTACAGCCACGATGAAAGCAAAGCGCAAAGACAGAAGAAGTTCCTCAGCCAAGAGCTCAAAAACACAGCACTCTTGCTTGATCGACAGAGAGTTTTTTTGAAAATCCTCACTCAAACCTCTCTTCTTCCTTCTTCTTATTCCTCTGCTTTCTCACTGTCTTCAGCCAGAGCCGAATCACTGTCACCTGTATCGAATCACTGCGACCAACTCAGGCATCGCCAATCACTCTTCCTCCTCATCTGGTTCTCTGAACTCACACCAATACCATCCATGGTCTTCACTGGTGTCTCTGAGCTCGAACCAATAAGCAAGAGTCAAGCTGTTGCCAACTAATCGCAGCCAGTGAATGTTGACGCTCCAATTGCACCATTTGCAGCGAAACACAGCAGAAAGAGCACTTGGTCTTATTCTTCTGATGGAGCTTAATTTGAATTTAAGCATTGGCACGATACCTGCAACCTGTAACTCAAAAAGCTTACAGAAGATGGTTAGATCAGATGAATCAGAAATCGCAGAGAAACAGCAGAAGACAAATGACATCGCTGTGGATCGGTCAACAGACCGATCCATAGCCCTCTGGACCGATCAGGACACATCCTGATCGATCTGGGATGATGCTGATCGGTCTGTGGACCGATCAGCCTATAGGTGGATCGGTCCACAGACCGATCCCCCCTATTGTTCTGAATCACATCGCTTCTTACTGATCGGTCGCCAGACCGATCAGATAACCCACAGAAAGCTGCTGTGTGGTTACTGATCGGTCACAAGACCGATCAGATAACTAAGGTATCACTGGATCAGTCGACAGACCGATCCAGACAGCCAAAGTATCACTGGATCGGTCAACAGACCGATCCAATGCCTCTGTTGGTTTTAGAGCTTCCCAGCCCTAAACCCTAACGTCTTCCTGGTCCAGAGAACGAGCTACCGAGCCCTCTCTGACCTAGTCTGGAGAACAAGCTACCGAGTCCTCTCCGACTTCCACGTCCGGGTCAGAGAACGAGCTACCGAGCCCTCTCTGACCTAGTCTGGAGAACGAGCTGCCGAGCCCTCTCCGACTTCGTTCGGTCCAAAGAACGAGCTACCGAGCCCTCTCTGACCTAGTACGGAGAACGAGCTGCCGAACCCTCTCCGACTTCGTCCGGTCCAGAGAACGAGCTACCGAGCCCTCTCTGACCTAGTCCGGAGAACGAGCTACCGAGCCCTCTCCGACTTCCACGTCCGGGTCAGAGAATGAGCTACCGAGCCCTCTCTGACCTAGTCTAGAGAACGAGCTGCCGAACCCTCTCCGACTTCGTCCGGTCCAAAGAACGAGCTACAGAGCCCTCTCTGACCTAGTCCGGAGAACAAGCTACCGAGCCCTCTCCGACTTCACGTGCCAAGTATCCATACTTGGACTTTTCCTCTCCACATGATCAACCTTGATCATTAATCAGTCTGAGTTTAATTAATATCTGATACAAACTTAAATCAGTGTCAACATCAAAACAACAGCCAGGTCAGACTGTATTAACAAAGGAGAGGGAGGCGACATCATCAACCAACTGGAGACCGTGGAAGGGGAAGAGGAGAGGGTGTCGGCGTCAACATCGGAGTCAGAGGGGACCATGAGCAAGGAGAGAGGTGGAATGTGTTGGAACCTCAAGGTTGTTTTGGTGTGATCAACAAGTTAAGTTAGGTCCTGTGTTGTTTTAACCTTGTGTCTAAGTGTGCAAGAGCTTAGGAGCACAGGTACTCGAGCGGAAGACGCGGCTAGCGAGAAGGACGGCACAGGGAGAGAGCCGACGGGCTCGGTGCATCCGAGGGACGAGGTGCCGCGGAAGAGTACCCCGGTGGATGAGAAGGAAGCGTGCGCTGGTTCCGTGGGACGAGAAGCCGGAGCGGAAGATTGCTCGGGGAGCAAGAGATGCAGCTAGCGAGAAGGTCGGCACGGGAGAGAGCCGACGGGCTCGGTGCAACCGAGGGATGAAAACTGTGGACGAGTACGCTGGCGGACGAGAAGGAATCATACGACAACTCCGAGGGACGAGGAGCCGGAGCGGAAGCCTACTCGAGAAGACCGGAAGTTGGGTTCGGGTGAGCCCTATTCCGGATGACAGAGATCACCCAAGTAAGCGGATCCGGAGCGGAAGACCTGGACCGAAGCGGGACTGAAACGGAGCAGAGGTCCCGGACGAAAAAGTCAACCAGAGTTGACTGGGCGCCCGGAGCTGACCAGGGCGCCCGGAACCCTTCCGGGCGCCCGGACCATCCTTTTGACCAGGATCGAGTTTTGACTCGATCTAATCATTGGGGATAAAGTTTATCCCCCCCAGGGCGCCCGGAACCCTTCGGGGCGCCCCGACCAAGGCTATAAATATAGCCTTGGTCCAGAAGCTTTTCAACAATCACGAGCATTTCCTTTCCAAACACTTGTACGCTTTAGTTGTAATTAAGCTTCTGTTTCTGCGCTTCAACGTTGTAAGAGGCTTCTCCGCCTGAAGGAGTTTTAGTGCTTAATTTTTCTTGGATTAACAACCACTTCGGTTGTAACCAAGTAAATTCCTGTGCCTCGTTCTTTTTAATGTTCTATTTACTTTCTGCTTATTATTTATGCAAGTGTTAGCTTAAAGATTTCGAGAAGGGTTGTTTGCCTTTTGTCTTTACAGGACTAACCAACAACCCCCTCCTAGCCGGCCCAACAGTCCTACAGAATGTGTGCATGTGGAGGAGGAAAACCAAAAGCCAACCCCCAAACCTTCCAAAAGCCCACATAGTGAAATGATCAAAATGCCCTTGCCTCCTCTTCCTTAATCCCTCTGGGGCCCACCAAATATCTCCGCATCATAAGTCTCCCCTTCAAATTTAGTTAAAGGAGACGTGAGTCTGACTAACTAGACAGCCTATCATAAAATGACTCTCCCCTGACTACAAAGTCAAATTGGTGGGGCATGTTATATAACGTCGAGCAAATATTTGTATTGATGGCAAGTGAGTGGTTGTAACATTGCTAAGTGAGCGGCAAAAGTAGTGCCTAACGAGTGACTAATGAGGCGAGTGCCGAGTAGAGTGGGGAGTGAGATGTGTGTCGATCGAGTGATAAAAGCGACGTCGAGCGAGCGTCGAATATGTGCCGAACAGAGCTATTGGGCAATTATTGAGCAAGCGATCAAGCGGATGCCAAGCAGGCGACCAAAAAGATGCGAAGAGGATGTCGAGCGGGCGACCAAATGGATGCCAAGTGGGCGATCGGGTGATCAAGCGAATGTCGAGCTGGCGATCAAGCGAATACCGAGCGAGCGATCGGGTGATCGAGCAAATGCAGAGCGAGCGATCGGGCGAATACCAAGCGAACGACCTAGAAGAGGCTTAGCGGATGATGAGCAGAGCGACGAGTAAGGTGTGTGTCGACTGGACGACGAGTGAGGCGATTACCGAACAAGCAATGAATGAGGCGAATGCCAACCGAATGGCGAGTACCAACAAAGTGGCAACTGCCAACAGAATAGCAAGTGAGGAGAGTACCAACGGAGCGACGAGCGAGACGCATGCCA
Source organism: Zingiber officinale (assembly GCF_018446385.1). Lineage (NCBI taxonomy): Eukaryota > Viridiplantae > Streptophyta > Magnoliopsida > Zingiberales > Zingiberaceae > Zingiber > Zingiber officinale. The sequence continues at coordinate 132,196,484 of NC_055997.1, read as the reverse complement.
ACATAGCAGCGATCGATGCACGTGCTGACCGAGCAGCAAGCAATGTGCATGGTAGTCGAGCAAATGCTGAGTGAATGCCGAGCGGGCGGTCAAGCGGTGTCGAGCAAGTGGCAAGTGAGGCGAGTGGGTGCGGAGACCATGAGATCAAAGGGAGCAGAGCCCATGGATCAAGCGGGAGCAAAGCTCATGAGATCGAAGGACATGGAGCCCGTGAGCTAAGTGAGAGTGAATCTTGTGAGATTGAAGGGTGCATAGTCTATAAGCTGAGTGGGCACGGAGCTCGAGAGATTGAAGGGCGCTGAGCCCGTAAGCCGAGTGGGCGTGGAGCCCGAGAGTTCGAAGGGCGCGGAATCAATGAGATCGAAGAGCGCGGAGCCCGTGAGTTGAGTGGGTGTGAAGTTGACGCCAAACAGAATATAGATTATTCTGGAGTTAATATTTCATAGGAATTAACGAGAAAATAAGAGAGAAATAATGAAATAAGAAGTATCCCAAGCTAGGTTTAAAAACCTTCTCGAGAAAATAAGAGTGAGAATAGAAGAATAAAAGAGATGTAGCCGTAATGTGGCTTAAGCGAAACTAATTGATTCAATATCAAAATAATTTATTCTAAACATCATCTAAGCATAGGTTTATATAGCTCTTAAAACTCTTAAAGAAATCTAAATGAAAAAATAACCAACTAGACTTATTCCTTAAGATTTAGGGGAAAAATAACTAATTAGACTTATTCCTTAAGATTTAGGATAAATTAACTAACAAGATTTGGTCTCTAAGATTTAGGACAAAATTAAATATAATTAATAAAAAAATAAACTAAACTTAATTAACGGATAACTACTTTAAAAAACTCAATTTGGATCCCCTCCTGTATCAGTCGCCTGGAGTTGTAGAGAACTCATCAGTTTAGGGTCAGTGTATCCGAATTAGAGCACAATGACTTAGGTGTTTTACATTAAAAACATCAAAAGTTTTTAAATGACTACGAAGTCACAACCTGTCGGCATTGTCATTAATCTTTTTTAGTATATTGCAAGGTCCAATCTTTAGATCTTTGAGCTTGTTGTATTCACCAATAGGGAAATGGTCACGAGTTAATACATCACAAACCATATCACCAATGTCAAAAAGAACCTGACGTCAATGCCGATCTGCCTTGATCTTGTAGTCGGTGTTGCATTTTTTAATAACTTGCTTAACCTGCTCATGAATGACCCAAAGATGCTCAGTCATCTCCTCAGTCTTGGGGTTAGCTTGTACTAGACGCGAAATAGAGACTAAATCTAGTACCTCGGATGAGTTTTGTCCATAAACAACTTCGAAAGGACTCAAACTAGTGGTCTTGTTCTTTGATCTATTATATGCGAATTCTACTTGAGGTAAAACCATATCACATTGCTTAAATTTGGTTCCTATGAGATATCTCAGAAGATTCCTAAGTTCTGATTCACTACCTCGGTCTGACCATCTGTCTAAGGGTGATAGGCACTGCTGAAGTTTAGCTTTGTCCTTAGCTTTCCCCACACTATTCCAAAATTGACTGGCAAATTTAGTATTATGATCTGAAGTAATAATTTGAGGAATACCGTGTAAATATACAATCTCTTTGAAGGAGAGGGTATACGCTACAAAGTGATCTATCTTAGAGAATCAGTCTTGTTGGTTGGTCCTAGGAATATCGTACTGGTTCCCCCGTACAAAAATTTTGTACAAGTCCTGAACCTTTCCTAACAACCTATTGTGTTCTTTAGAAATTAAATTTGGAATCGCAAACGGAACTTAACATTATTAATTCCAAATTTAACTTATCTGTTCTTAAAGGTTTAGACTTGGATCGCAAACGATACTTAACATTATAGATCCAAATCCACCTATGTTACAAATTCAATTAAATATTTATTTCGGAAATCGGCTCCCAGGTCAAACATGACGAGGCACTTGGCCTTCTTGGGTATGGAAACATCCACCACTGCCTCAACAAATCCTCTTAACGAAATTTAATATTTAATTTCCTTATATAACTTTAGGTTTAACCAAAAAGAACAATCGAATCACAAGATCGAAAAAATAAAAGAAACACAAATTCGAAACAAATCCAAACATCTAGAATCTTTAGCCTCTTGTGTTTGGAATTCATACAAAGAAAAACTAGTATGATGCGGAAAATAATTACTAGTTATACCTTTCTTTGTATGCAACAACCTCTTGATCTTCTACCGTATTCCTCTTATTATCTCGGACGTCGTGTGGGCGACGATCTTCCAAGACGAGAACCACCCAAGCCCTTCTTCTTCCTTCTTCCAAGTTTCGGCCAAGCAAATTCTCCAAGAGATAGCAAGTCTCGGCCACCACCACCAAGCTCCAAGGGATGCTAGAAACAAAGCCTCCTTTTCCTCCTTCTTCTCCTAGCAAGATCCGACCACCTTCCAAGCTCCAAGAGATGATGAGGTTCGGCCAAGGAGAAGAAAGAAAAAGGAAAAGGGAGAATAAGAGGGCCGACCACGCCAAGGAAGAGAGGAGAGGAATAGAAGAGAGTTCTTATTGTGAAGACACCCCCTCCCTCTCTTTTATAATCCTTGGTCTTGGCAAATAAAGAAAGTTTTAATAAAAACTTCCTTATTTTCTTTGCCATGAAAAGGGAAATTTAATTGATAAAAAATAATTTCCTTTTCTTTTATTAAAGTGGTCGGCCACCTCTAATTCTCAAGCAAGGAAAGTTTTAATCACAAGAATTAAAATTTCCTAATTTGTTTCCAAAAATTTTTAAAATAAAAATTTCTCTATTAATTTTTCCCTTCATGGTTGGTTATAAAAGGAAATTTTATAAATTAAAATATCTCTATTAAAACATGTGGATGATTTCCAAAAAGGAAAGTTATCTTTAAAATTAAAATCTTCCTCACAATCTACAAATAAGGAAAGATATCAAATCTTTTCTTAATCTTTTGTAGAAACTATAATAGGAAAAATTTAATTTTAAAACTCTTGAACATGGTTTCATAAAAGGAAAGTTTTATCAAAAATTAAAATCTTCCTTTCAATCTACAAATAAGGAAAGATATCAAATCTTTTCTTAATCTTTTGTAGAAACTATAAAAGGAAAGATTTAATTTTAAAACTCTCTTTTAAAATCATGAGGATGGTTTCATAAAAGGAAAGTTTTATCAAAAATTAAAATCTTCCTTTTAACTACAAATAAGGAAAGATATCAAACCTTTCACTTAATCTTTTGTAGAAAGTCATAAAAGGAAAGATTTAAATTTTAAACTCTCTTTTAAAACCATGGTATCCACATAAGAAAGATTTTAAAAAATAAAATCCTTTTTAATTTAATGTGGCCGGCCACACCAAGCTTGGATTCAAGCTAGGGTCGGCCACACAACTTGGCTCATCCTATTTGCTTGGCCTGCCCAAGCCTGGATTCCAAGCTTGCTTGGTCGGCCACCTTAGGATGGGTATAAAGGTGGGTATAGGTGAATATAATACTTTATTAATAAGAGGCTACGATAGGGACCGAGAGGAGGAATTTGTTTTGGTCTCCCGATGAAATTAAGCTTCCCGTGTTCGCCCCGAACACCAAACTTAATTTCATCAATAATAATCCATTCCACTAAAGAATTATTATTGAACTACCGCACCAATCCCAAATTATATTTTGGCCTTCTTCTTATCATGAGTGTGTTAATCTCCCTGTGTTTAAGATGTCGGATGCCCACTAATTAATTGAGTTACTGACAACTCACTTTAATTAATATCTTAGTCCAAGAGTAGTACCACTCAACTTTATTGTCGTGTCGAACTAAGTCCACTTACAGGGTTTAATATGACAATCCTTATGAGATCCTCTAGGGGTATTATCAACTTAGATTACTAGGACACAATTTCCTTCTATAATCAACAACACACACTATAAGTAATATCATTTCTCAACTTATCGGGCATATTGATTTATCGAGCTAAATCTCACCCTTTGATATGTCAAAGAAATAAATACTAAATATATGTGCTTGTTATTATATTAGAATTAAGAGCGCACACTTCCATAATAACTAAGGTCTTGTTCTTTTATTAAGTCAGTATAAAAGAACTTACCTTAAATAGTCCTGCTCAATACACTCAGAGTGTACTAGTGTAATTTATCAGTCAAGATAAACTAATATCTAATTACACTACGACTATTCCAATAGTTTGTTCCTTTCCATCTCAGTCGTGAGCTATTGTTTATAATATATAAGGAATTGATAACATGATCTTCTGTGTCACTACACACCATGTTATCTACAATATAAATTAATCGAACAACTGCACTTAACTTATAAATGTAGATATTTGACCAATATGATTCTTATTTCTAAGTAAATGTTTATACAAAAAGCTAGACTTTTAGTATACATTCCAATAATCTCCCACTTACACTAAAAGACTATGTTGCCATATATCCTGTCATACATCTGATTTCCATCCCTTCAACATGTCCATCAAAAGCTCTTGCCTTAAGGATCTTAGTGAAAGGATCTCCCAGGTTATCACCTGATGCAATCTATGCAGCAACAACTTCTCCTCGTTATACGATGTCTCGTATTGGGTGGTACTTGCGCTCTATTGTGTTTACTTGCCTTATGGACTTATGGTTTCTTCGAGTTTGCTACTGCACCACTATTATTACAATAAATTGTAATAATTTTTGGGCAAACCAGAAATCATGTCTAAGTCCATCATGAAGTTTCTGAGCCATTTAGCTTATATGGTGGAATCCGAAAAGCACCTATGCTTAACACTCTTCCATTGTTATGGCTTCACTTCCTAAAGTAAACACAAAATCCCGAGGTCGACTTACTATTGTCCCTATCTGATTGGAAGTCAAAATCTGTGTAACCTTCAGGGAGCAAATTAGCTGCTTGATAAACTAGCATATAATCTCTAGTCCTTCTTAGGTACTTTAATATGTGCTTAACAACAGTCCAATGCCCCTGCCTAGGGTTACTTTTGATATCTGCTAACCATGCATACGGCAAAGCAGATATCCGGTCTCGTGCATAGCATACATTAGGCTTCCGATAGCCGAAGCATAAGGAACTGCCTTCATGTCCTCTATCTCCTTTGATGTCTTCAGAGACATCTCTTTAGATAAAGTTACTCCATGTCTAAAAGGTAGAAAACCTTTCTTGGAGTCTTGCATGCTAAAATGAGCTAGGATCATATCGATATATGAAGCTTGGGATAATCATAATATTCTTTTCTTGCGATCCCTTATTACTTTGATCCCAAGAATATGTGCATTCTCCCAAGTCCTTCATATCAAATTGTTTGGACAACCATACCCTTACTTCTGACAACACTTTGATATTGTTTCCAACTACCAAATATGTCATCTACGTATAGTACAAGAAATACCACCACGTTTCCATCACACTTTTTGTATACACAAGACTCATCCGGACACTGAATAAATCCATAGGTCTAGATTACTTCATTAAACCGGATGTTCCAAGACCTTGAAGCTTTGCTTCAGTCCATAAATAGACCGATTAAGCTTACATACTAGATGCTCTTTTCCCTTCGCAATGAACCCCTCTGGTTGCTTCATATGAATGCTTTCTTCTAGACTTCCATTAAGGAAAGCTGTCTTGACATCCATTTGTCAAATCTCATAATCCATATGAGCAGCAATAGATAAAAGAATCCGCATAGACTTAAGCATGGCTACCGGTGAAAAAGTTTTCTTTTTCAACAAGCCTTGCTTTGAAAGTTTCCACCTTCCCGTCTATCCCTCTTTTCCTATTGTAGACCTATTTACACCCAATGGCTTTTACACCATTTGGTGGTTTTACAAGCTCCCAGGCTTTATTAGAATACGTAGATTCTATTTCAGTATTCATTGCTCTTTGCCAAGATGTTGCTGTAACGACCCAATTTTCCTCATTAGGAGTCCTAAAAGTTCTTAAAAATATTTAGAAATATTTTAGAAATATTCTAGAGATTTTTAGAGTATTTTTATGTAATTTTTGGAGGTCGTTTGGTATTTTTACTAAACGAAGGAAGTTTCGACAAAAAAATGTCCAAGCCAAGAATTGAACCCACGACCTTTGACTCGGTCAAAACCCGGCTGACCAGGTGGGCAAACAGATTTTTCTATTTAGAATTGATAGCAAATTTATTTAAAGAAGTTAATCAAATATTGAAGTTATAAAAGAGGAGAACTTAGGGCATGATTGAAAAAAACCGCGATCTAAATTCCTTCCTCCCCTTTCTCTCACGTGCGGCGTTCCTGTGCCCGGGCGGAAACGAAGCCGAGCCTAGGGCTTTGTCTCCGGCAGCCGGCGAGGACCTTTCCCATGAGATCTTCACGTTCTCAAGACCCCTTTAGTGAGGAGAAGGTGTAGACGCAAGAGATCGCCGAGATTTGGAGCTCACCCGAACCCTAGAAGCACTAGAAGGTTCCTCCTTCGGTTGTGAGTCAAGGAAACGAAGGTAAGTTGCTTCTCACCTGCGGTAAGGGTAGTTCCGAATCCGATTTGATGTTTCTGTGTTCCTCTTGATTTTTTTTGAAGCACGCTGTGGAGTTTGTTCTTGTGAAGCTTGCTGCCGTGATTTCAGGATTTGGATTCTTGTTTCCTCCTTGAATTTTATTTCAAAGCATGCTGTAAGGAATAGGGTTTTTCGAAGTGTGCTGCCATGTATAGGAAAACCCCTCTAGATGAGGATGCAGTAAAATGGTTTTGTGGCTATTAGAGCTTTAGAGGCTTATGAGTTGTTGTAGGTAAAGCAAGGTTAGTTTTGTTAGACCTTATGAGTTGTTGTAGGCTTATGAGTTGTTGTAGGTAAATGCTGTGAAGTTGTTGCTTTTTTTGGAATTCTAGTAGATTTCAGTAGCTTGCTAGACCTTTGGTTTAAAATTGTAAACATGCTGTTTAGATTATTGTTCCATTTGTTCTTTAACATGCTGTAGTATTCCTGCTGTTGTGAGCTAAAGCAGAGACATTTTTCTGTTTTTTCATTGTTGCCGTGGCACACAACAATCAGAATTTTATTGTACAACATGGGAATAGCTTTTGGATTTTACTGTACAGCATGGGAATATCTTTCGGATTTTATTGTACAGCATGGGAATAGCTAGAGGTTTAAGAGTAGCATGCGTTCTTTGTTTTCTTTTTTTTAGTTCGACAGTAGCATGCTTGAAGAATTGTTGCTAAGGATATAAGAGATTTGCTTTCTCCTTTTTAATCTGGCAGTAGCATACTTAAGGAATTGATATGCATGTGTATAGAATTGAGCATGAGGAATTGATTTGCAGTTTATCTCTTTTAGCAGCGCAGAATTTTAGTTCCCTTTTAGCATCTAGTTCTTTTGCGGTAGATCATGTTGTAACATGCTTGAAAATCTATAATGCTCTTTAAAGGTATAAGTTTTCACAGGTCTTACATAGATTTTATAAAGCTATTATTATTGAACCTCTAAAAGCAAGTTTTATAGAAGTTAAAGTTTCTATCAGTTCAGTTCTTTTGGGTGTTATGAGGTGGCACGTACAACCCTTAATCTAAGTACATAATGTTAGTTTTCCTTGCTATTTAATAACATGATCAGGTCTGTTTAATACCATTGTAAACTTAGTTTCTTTGTTATTCTATAAGCATGAGCAGCTTATTATGAATTCCAGATTTTTGGTTAAGTAGGTATGCATATTTTATTAAGTTTAAAAATGCAGAGTTTTATAAGTATAGTATGCAGATTTTATAAGTACAGTATGCAGATTTTTATAAGTATAATATGTAGATTTTTATAAGTATAGTATGCAGAATTTGATAATTATTGTATGCAGATTTTGATTTGTTTAGCATTTCAGAATCTTGTTAGACAAAGTATGCAGACTTATTTCTGTTTAAACTGCGGTTTCGGAACCTCCCAAGCGCAGGAGTTCCAGTTGTTATAGCATTCAATTTTAGTATGTTTAAGTATTCAATTTTGGTGTGTTAAAGTATTTGAGATCAATCTTGTATGAGACATCCTTTTATTAGAGGTATTAACAAGCATAAGAAAGATAAAGAAAAGAAAGAAAAAGGCCAAGGCCTTAAGTAGATCCCAAAGTAAAGACTTTAGGGATTTTGGCACATAAGGTGCTAAAGAAAATGCCGAGGCATTATATAGAACTATTAAAAGATAACAAGTATTTTACTTTTACCAGTGGCACTGTGCTGGACTCTTAGTTGTCCTTGGGTTGGGCTCCCATAGTCGTCCCTAGGTTTAGATAACCTAGTAGTAACAGCACGACCAACGGTCGACGGTCAACGACCCGAGGGTCGCCAAATGGGCCGCCAAATGGGTCGGGTCGTTATAAAAGTAAAAGCAAGTACAGTTGCCGGGCCCAAGAAAAGTTGATTATTATTTTGAAGTATTATAAGTATAAGTTTTTGAACAAATAAAACGAGTTTTACATAAACATAAAGTATTAAAGATTAAGTTAGAACAAATGAAATAAGTTTCATACAGTTCTAAAAATCAGTAAGTTTAGTTCTTTATTCTACCAGGTTTATCTAGTGGATGAGTAGTTTTCATATTTACCTATTAGATGAGCAGCATGATTAGTTATTAGAATTACATGAGTAGATTCCTTAGCTTTTCTTTGCTATTAGTTTGACATGGGCAATTATGTTTATGCTTTATTTTCTTTTAGAGCATATAGTTTCTAGTTCTTTCTGTATACATGCATATTCATGTTTTTGTGAGTTAGATAGCGCTTACTAAGCAAATTTTGCTTATATATTGCACTTCCTCTTACTGCAGATACAGGAAAGAAAAAGATATAGAAAGGAAGGTGACAAGGAGGTGTTCGAAGGATGTGTGATGCCAGGAATATGGAAGCCTTGGGACTAAGAAAGAAGTTTTCTTTTAGTTTCTATTGTCTTCGGCTATGTTAGAAGTATTTGAGATAGTAGATGAATTGTGATATGGTGTGATGAGTTGTGGTATTGTTTTCTTTATTTTGGATTTATTATACTGCGTGGTTGATTGATATGTGTTCCAGCCGCTTGTGGCTGAGTATATATTGCATGTATTGTTGAATATGGTCACCGGTACAGGGGAGACTCTGCCGGAATTTTTTGGTAGGGTTTCCATGTGATTTTTAATCATACCGGTTAAGTAGAGTTAGTAGTTAAGTAACGGTCATCCTTAGAGAGTAGTAGTAGTAAGAAGGGTGGTCGTTACAGTTGCATCTTTATCTTGGAGCGCTTCGTCATATGTCCGGGGATCAGGTTCATGTTCACCAGGGATCAAGTCCAAAAACTCTCCCAAAATATGAATCTTTCAGGTTGCCTAACAACCCTCTCACTACGACGAGACACTGTCTGTAATTGTGCATTATTTGTGACACGTGTTGCAGTTTCTTGTGGTATCTCATCTTGTACTATTGGTACTAGATTAAATGTGTCCTTTATTATTTCCGTAAGAATAAATTTACTTATGTGCATGTGGTTCATTACATAGTTCTCTTCTAAAAATCGAGCATTGGTGCTAACAATAACCTTATGATTTTTAGGACTATAAACTTCCTTTAATTTCTCTAGGATAACCAATAAACAAGTGAACTCTTATTCTTAATTCCAACTTATCAGTGTCTCCCTTCAGCACATGTGCTGGGCTGGACTACCCCAAATTCGAATATGCTTTAGACTAGGCTTACGTTCGTTCTACAATTCTATGGGAGTAGAGGGTTCTGATTTAGAAGATACTATGTTCACTTCCGTTTCCAGAGTATATCCTCAAAACAAATTTGGTAATTCTTAATAACTTATCATCGATCTAATTATTTCCATAAGAGTCTTATACCTTCTGTTTGCCACACCATTCTATTGGGGTGTACCAGGTGCAGTCAGTTGAGATTTAATCCCGACTTCTGATAAGTGTCTCCTAAACTTTCATTAGAGGTACTCGCCACTACGATCTCACCGCAGTGTCTTGATACTTTTACCTTGATCTTTCTCCGCATTATCCCTGTACTCTTTGAACTTATCAAAATACTTAGACTTGCGGCGCATCAAGTAAATATACCCGTATCTCGAATAGTAGTCTATAAAAGAGATGAAATATTCGAAACCACCTCTTGCCTGGATAGTCATAGGTCCTCACAAATCAGAATGAACCAATTCCAATACGTCTTTGGCTCTATACCCCTTAGACTTAAAAGGCCTCTCAGTCATTTTTCCTTCCAAGCAAGACTCGCAGGTTGGAAAGTTTTCCACCACCAATGAACCCAAAAGTTCATCGGCTATTATCCTTTGAATCCTATTCAAGTTAATATGACCTAACCTTAGATGCCAAAGATACGATTGGTTCATTTCCAAAAGTTTCTTTCTCTTATTAGAGTTAGAAGATGTGTTATTAATTTTCATTTGTTGTATCGTGAAATTTATTGGATTTATATAAATTGTCAATCAACTTACCAGAACAGATAACTTTTCTCTTTTTCTTGATAACAACTTTGTTATCAAAAGAGACAGAATATCAAGTTCTTTGAATATTTTAGAGACTGAAATCTAGTTCTTTCTAAACTTGGTATGCAAAGACAATTTCTTAAAATCCATGTTTTATTCCTATCAGAGAATAAACATCTCCCACTGCAACAACTGCTATATTTGTAGTAGTGCCCATGTAGACGGTGATTTCTCCTTCATATAGTTGTCGGGTTTCCTGGAACCCCTGCAATGAATTACAGACATGATCAGTGGTTCCCGTATCTGTACACCAGGTACTGGTAGATAACACCACCAACCATATTTCAACAACTAAAAAAAATACCTTTATTGTTCTCAGTTATGAGAGGACAACCCACCTTAGTATCTAAGTTTTGTTTCCAATCATTATTGAGACTACTAAGTCTATTCTATAGTATAACAGCTAGGGGATTGACAAACATTTGAAATCCTAAGAATCCCAAAAATATTTGGTCAAGACCAACACCTCAAAATCCCAGTGATTTATCCATTAATTTTATTGTCTTGTCAACCTAACTTTATGACAAATAAAATTAATAGTTGGTCTTTCTTTGATCAAATATTTGGTCAAAACTTTGAATTTAAAATAATATTGATTCCTCAAAACAATATCATTTAAATTCACCAACACCTCAAACACCGTGAATTTTACATGCCACGATAGTGTGGACGTATACAAATTCAAACATTTGTAAGAGGAGAGTTTTACCCATTAATTATCTTGTCAATCTCTCTTTATGACAAATAAAATTACCTCAAACACTGTGAATTTTGTATGCCACGATAGTGTGGGCGTATACAAATCCAAACATTTGTAAGAGGGGTTTTAATTTTATTATCTTATCAATATTTCTTTATGACAAATTAATAGTTGGTTTTCCTTCGGTCACACAAATAATAGCAGTGACTCCGATGGGGAGGATACTATTAAATGCGCCTAAGTGTATACCATTACTTGATACTTAGTCCATTAAATAAGATTGTGCCCCTTCCGATGGAGAAGATCACACGCTCCTAATCAATTTCCTATAACCATCCATAAAAGAAGTTTGATCTAGTGATCTGCAAACAAACTCATCCGATGGGGAGGAGGCACTCAGAGCCAACATGCAAGTTTGTCGCATCACTTACAAACCAGTAATGGAGACCGTGGAATTTATCTACTAATCCCTCTTCCACTTAGTTATTTAAGGTGAGGAATTTTAACCAAGCAAGTACACATCACATGCACACACACATCACAATAAATAAAAGTAACAAATATGGAAATTAATTTTTCAACTATTATGACTTCTTCCATCACTGTCTTTCGCGTGCTGCTAGCCCTAGGGTTCATACCGTCGGGTCCATCGAGCTTCCTTTTCCGCTGTGCCTCTAGTCCTCCAATAGCACCACGCCTCGCAAGGATACGATCCATGACAGAAATAGAATTTTACATATATCGATCCTATATTCCACAAGGGAATGTACATAAAGTCTAGATCGAACAAAAAAGTAAAATCCCAGGGCTAATACAGCTCCTGCTGTATTTAATAAATACAATCATGCACACACATAAAATGCCCTTGACATGTCCAAGGGTCCAATCACACACAAACACATTAAGTCATAATAGTTGGAGCTTGCAACCACAGAGTTAGCATATCCTACTATTATCCTGCCTAAAATATGTATGACATGTGCATAATTAAACTGAAAACCAAACACACAGAGGCAAACCCTAGCTCTGATACCAATTGTTGGTTGGTCCTAGGAATATCGTACCGGTTCCCCTGTACAAAAATTTTGTACAATTCCTGAACCTTTCCTAACAACCTATTGTGTTCTTTAGAAATTAAATTCAGAATCTCAAATTGAACTTAACATTATTGATTCCAAATTTAACTTATCTGTTCTTAGAGGTTTAGACTTGGATCACAAACGATACTTAACATTATAGATCTAAATCCACCTATGTTACAAATTAAATTAAATATTTATTTCAAAAATTGGCTCCCAGGTCAAACATGGCGAGGTACTTGGCCTTCTTGGGTATGAGAACATCCACCACTGCCTCGACAAAGCCTCTTAACGAAATTCAATATTTAATTTCCTTATATAACTCTAGGTTTAACCAAAAAGAACAATCGAATCATAAGATCAAAAAAATAAAAGAAACACAAATTCAAAACAAATCTGAACATCTAGAATCTCTAGCCTGTTGTGTTTGGAATTCATACAAAGAAAAACTAGTATGATGCGGAAAATAATTACTAGTTATACCTTTCTTTGTATGCAACAACCTCTTGATCTTCTACCGTATTCCTCTTCCTATCTCGGACGTTATGTGTGTAACACCCATAGGGTCCTAAGCAAAATTCTAGAATATTCTATCATGAATAAAGAAAAATATATATGCTTTAGTTGAATTTTTCTCCTAGCCGAACACTTAAACAAATAAAATAGAAATAAAAATACATAAGGTCTAGGACTTGAACTCTAGATCTCTCATTAGATGCCTGAATAAGATAACCACTAGACCAAGAGAAATTATTGTTAGGAAAGAGAGGGAAACTATAATTAAATGTAAGAAGAAAAGGCTCTTCTCTTAGAAGGAGAAGTGAGAGTTGTCTTCTCCTTCTCTAATGAAGAGATGCTCTAGAATATTCCTTTCTTACTCACCAAGAAGGGATGTATCTAGACTTTTCTCTTAATTATGAAGAGAGTAAAAGAAAGGAGGAAGAAAAATATATTTTCCTTCCTCCTCTCATATTGAATAAAAGGAGGAAATTAAAGATGAGTTGTCATTTGCTCTCATTCTCCTCCTACTCACCCTCACCGTGACCTCTCTCTCCCTCTCATCCTCTTGCCGAGACCAAGGAGCAAGGAAGCTCTCCTCTAGGAAGGATTCACAATCAAGGTTCCCTCCTTAGAGAATTTAGCGAAGGATGTGAGTATTCCCCTCACTGCAGTACAAGTTGTTGTCGAATCGATCGTTAAGTTTTCTTTTCAAGAGTTTTCAAACCGTAAAATTTTCTTGTGGGTTTTTGATGGATGATCTTTTAGGGTCAACAAGTTTCAAGTTATGTTTTATAAAAAAAAAAAAAAAAAAAATCTAAACCCTCACTATGAATATTTCGGCCAAGAGACAAAAGAGGGTTAAGGCTAGGTTTTTCTTTCTTGTGAGAACATGCTTGATTTCATACTTATATGATATGTGAATTTTATGTGTTGATAGTTAAGTTCTCATTCTTCATGTTGTGACAAAAACAAGGAGATTTCTATACATATGTTTCGGCCAACATGACTTATAGGCCTTAGGTCAAGAATTTTGCATAGAAACCATAGTAGTTGTACTCTTTTATGATGTAGGAATTTTTATATGTGGATAACTTAATTTTTTTTATGCTTGATATGGAATGAAAAATCATGAAACCCTACTGATGTGTTTCAGCCAAATTTAGATAAATAAGTTAGGGTTAGAATTTTGAACTCAAATAGTCCCATTCATGAAGTATGGTGAATTGTATGTGCTTGTACAATGCCTTGTATATACTTAGATTAAGTTTGTATGTTATATGGTTAAGTTTTATGCTTCATATGGAATAAAATGATATGAAACCCTACTGATATGTTTCGGCCAAGTTGAGATAAATAGGTTAGGGTTAAAGTTTTGAACTCAAATAGGCTTATTCATGAAGTATAATGTCTTGTATATGCTTGTATAGTGCCTTGTATATGCTTAGATCAAATTTGCATGTTATATGTTTAAGTTGTATGCTTCATATGGAATAAAATGATATGAAACCCTACTGATATGGTTCGGCCAAATTGAGATAAATAGGTTAAGGTTAAAGTTTTGAACTCTAATAGGCTTATTCATGAAGTATAGTGCCTTGTATATGCTTGTATAGTGCCATGTATATACTTAGATCCAATTTGCATGTCATATGTTTAAGTTTTATGCTTCATATGGAATAAGATGATATGAAACCCTACTGATATGTTTCGGCCAAATTGAAATAAATGGGTTAGGGTTAGAGTTTTTAACTCAAACATGCTCATTCATGAAGTATAATGCCTTGTATGTGCTTAGGTCAAGTTTACATGTTATGTGGATAAGTTTTATGCTTCATATGGAACCAAATGATATAAGAACCCTACTGATATGTTTCGGCCAAATTGAGATAAATGGATTAGAGTTAGAGTTTTGAACTCAAACATGCTTATTCATGAAGTATAATGCCTTGTATGTGTTTAGATCAAGTTTACATGTTATGTGGGTAAGTTCTATGCTTAATATGGAATGAAATGAGGATGAAACCTACTGATGTGGTTCGGCCAAGATGGATAATTGGGTTAGGAAAGAGTTTAAACCTAACTAAACATGTTTATGTATTCTCAAGATATGTAGCCTTTGATATATGAGTAGATTAAGCTTTCATGCTTCATGATATGATGAAAATATGCCTTATGATATGTTGCATTGCTATGTCTTATGATATGATATGCCATGTTCATGATATGATATGATAGACTTATGACATGATATGCCATGTTAATGATATGATATGCTAGACTCATGATATGATATGCCATGTTCATGATATGTATGCTAAGTTCATGAGATGATATGCCATGTTTGATGATATGAAAATGACATGTTATACTTTATGTTATGATAAGAACATGTTATGTTTCATAATGCATGTATGAATGGCTTATGTAAGAAGAAAAGTCTAAAGAGTTGCTTCCCTTAAGCCGGGACCAAGAGCACTCTTCATGTTATGGAAAAGAGTTGCTTCCCTTAAGTTGGGATCAAGAGCACTCTTCATGCTATGGTAAAGAGATGCTTCCCTTAAGCCGGGACCAAGAGCACTCTTCATGTTATGGAAAAGAGTTGCTTCCCTTAAGTTGGGATCAAGAGCACTCTTCATGCTATGGTAAAGAGATGCTTCCCTTAAGTTGGGATCAAGAGCTCTCTTAATGATATGACAAGAATTATGACATGTATGATATGATAAGATATGATATGCATGATATTTTACTTTGTATGGCTTGTACCAAGGGTGGGCTCCATAAGCGCCCCAGGGTCGACGGACTATGAACGGACCTCGTTAAGGGATGGGCTCCTCAGTACGCCCCTAGGTCGACGGACTATGAACAAACCTAGATCCCTAGTAGGTTCGGGGCTAGCTACCCTGTCCTAGGGATTGCGCGCATTTATGTTTACATGTGGTACAAGCCAGGGCCCTTCTCATGATGATGATATGATATCCAAGTATGTATACTATATGTTTTGAAAGAAGCATGATGCATATGTGCATTCCATGATACATGTTTTCAAAATATACATATTGCATCTACATGCACATATTTATGAAATTATGTTTATGCACCCTTATGAACAGATATGAGTTATGATACATGTTTACATGATATGATAGGCTTCATGATATGTGCTTACAGAATGTGATATGAATCATGATATACACTCACATGATATACTTTGATATGTTATGCTCCTTATGTGATATGATATATTATGTTCTGCTTTCCCTCATGTTATGTTATGAGATGTTATGGTTTTTATATGATAAGATATGTTCTATGTTATGTTTCTCCATGCTATGTTATGCTATGCTATGTTTTCTACATGTTATGTTATGTTATGTGTTTTCGGATTTATGGGTAGGCAAGGATCTCAGTAAGCCTTTGGCTTATAGCTACACGTTTTCCTTGTACTGCAGAGAAAGGCAAGGAATGGATTGTTTAAGGGGAGCAGAGCAGGAAGGGCAATGAAGATGTGGTGGAAGTGCTGGTGGATAGATCTATTTAAGTTTTTGAATTATCTAAGTTATGCATGTGAACAATGTTGGACCTATGCTTATGATGATGATTTCAGCTAGTATTTCATACACTTATGATATTTTACTCATGTTAGAATAATGATGATATGATGAAATGTTCAGTATGCTTTGATTCACATGCCATGATAAGTAAACTAAATGCATATGATAAAAGAAAAATTTTAAATAAGTCTTCCGCTGCCATGAATCCATATGCATTAGTAATTGATGTCCATGTTTCAGTGACGTCCGTCCCTCCGGGGTGGCCCTAGTGCTACCTGGAAGGGCGGGCGTTACAATGTGGGCGACGATCTTCCAAGATGAGAACCACCTAAGCTCTTCTTCTTCCTTCTTCCAAGTTTCGGCCAAGCAAATTCTCCAAGAGATAGCAAGTCTCGGCCACCACCACCAAGCTCCAAGGGATGCTAGAAACAAAGCCTCCTTTTCCTCCTTCTTCTCCTAGCAAGATCCGGCCACCTTCCAAGCTCCAAGAGATGATGAGGTTCAACCAAGGAGAAGAAAGAAAAAGGAAAAGGGAGAATAAGAGGGCCGACCACACCAAGGAAGAGAGGAGAGGAATAGAAGAGAGTTCTTATTGTGAAGACCCCCCCTCTCTTTTATAATCCTTGGTCTTGGCAAATAAGGAAAGTTTTAATAAAAACTTCCTTATTTTCTTTGCCATGAAAAGAAAATTTTAATTGATAAAAAATAATTTCCTTTTCTTTTATTAAAGTGGTCGGCCACCTCTAATTTTCCAAGCAAGGGAAGTTTTAATCATAAAAATTAAAACTTCCTAATTTGTTTCCAAAAATTTTTAAAATAAAAATTTCTCTATTAATTTTTCCCTTCATAGTTGGTTATAAAAGGAAATTCTATAAATTAAAATATCTCTATTAAAACATGTGGATGATTTCCAAAAAGGAAAGTTATCTTTAAAATTAAAATCTTCCTCACAATCTATAAATAAGGAAAGATATCAAATCTTTTCTTAATCTTTTGTAGAAACTATAATATGAAAAATTTAATTTTAAAACTCTTGAACATGGTTTCATAAAAGGAAAGTTTTATCAAAAATTAAAATCTTCCTTTCAATCTACAAATAAGGAAAGATATCAAATCTTTTCTTAATCTTTTGTAGAAACTATAAAAGGAAAGATTTAATTTTAAAACTCTCTTTTAAAATCATGAGGATGGTTTCATAAAAGGAAATTTTTATCAAAAATTAAAATCTTCCTTTTAACTACAAATAAGGAAAGATATCAAATCTTTCACTTAATCTTTTGTAGAAAGTCATAAAAGGAAAGATTTAAATTTTAAACTCTCTTTTAAAACCATGGTATCCACATAAGAAAGATTTAAAGTAGAATGGTTCTGTTCATTCGGTCAGTGTGGATCAGTTGACTGCATGTTTTAGCAGTCGACTGCACCAGTCGACTGTAAGTTTTAGCAGTCGACTGATATCGAGCCGTTGGGATGTAACGGTCGAATTTCCACAGAGGGAAGTCCATTGTATGTTTTGGCAGTCGACTGATTGGCGGGGTTTTCAACCCGCGGCCTATATAACCAAAGCTTGGGAGCTTGGTTATAGTTGATGAAATAGAGGTGGTTAATCTTTATTAGTAGTCTACCTGTGCCCTAGCTTGTAAAGAGTCCTTGGTGAGAGTTGTGGTGAGGTTTCTCCACCCACAAGGAGCTATGTGAGCTAGCCGGAGGTCTTCCGGGGAGTAATCCATCGACGGATAGGAATCGTCCACCTCAAGGACACGCCGTGGAGTAGGAGCTTTATCTCCGAACCACGTAAATGATCGTGTAGCTTGGTTTGCATTCTTTCTTGTCTTTAGTTTAATTTCCTTTAGCTTGTTTGTTTTGTATATTCTGCTGTGCATACTAATAAGTGTAGGAAGATCAATCGATTTAGGGACGTCGTCTATCCAACCCCCCTTCAAGTCGGCCGATCGATCCCTTACAGCTATGATAGGGACCGAGAGGAGGAATTGGTTTTGGTCTCCCGATGAAATTAAGCTTCCCGTGTTCGCCCCGAACATCCAACTTAATTTCATCAATAATAATTCATTCCACTAAAGAATTATTATTGAACTACCGCACCAATCCCAAATTACATTTTGGGCTTCTTTTTTATCATGAGTGTGTTAATCTCCCTGTGTTTAAGATGTCGGATGTCCACTCATTAATTGAATTACTGACAACTCACTTTAATTAATATCTTAGTCCAAGAGTAGTACCACTCAACCTTATTGTCGTGTCGGACCAAGTCCACATGTAGGGTTTAACATGACAATCCTTATGAGCTCCTCTTGGGGACATTATCAACCTAGATTACTAGGACACAGTTTCCTTCTATAATCAACAACACACATTATAAGTAATATCATTTCCCAACTTATCGGGCATATTGATTTATCGAGCTAAATCTCACCCTTTGATAAGTCAAAGAAATAAATACTAAATATATGTGCTTGTTATTATATTAGGATTAAGAGCACACACTTCCATAATAACTAAGGTCTTGTTCTTTTATTAAGTCAGTATAAAAAGAACTTACCTTAAATGGTCCTGCTCAATACACTCAGAGTGTACTAGTATAATTTATCAGTCAAGATAAACTAATATCTAATTATACTACGACTATTCCAATGGTTTATTCCTTTCCATCTCAGTCGTGAGCTACTGTTTATAATTTATAAGGAATTGATAACTGTTGGATCGAGAGGCGCTAGAGGGGGGGTGAATAGCGCTCATGGCTATTTTGTACGATTATCGGAAATCTAACGAATTATCGGAGTAATAAGCAGCGGAATAAAACAATCAATCACAGAGACATAGGGAATTACTTCGTTCGAAGCCTAAAGCGACTCCTACTCGAAGGCCCGCGATCCTTGATCGCTTCCGGTGGGCAACAACTATAATCTCGATAAGAATTACAAGCTTCTTACAAAGAAAGTATTATAATAAAAGTTATACCGACAACTTAAAGAAGAAGAAAGCGGAGCTCCGGGTTGTCGGAATGTTGTAGCAGCACTTCGGAATGATTTTGTTAGCAGCACGTTGAAGAAGGAAAGCCTCAAACTAGATACCTTGAAGTGCTGGTCGAAACCCCCTTATAAAGGGTGTTCAAGGCGCCTTGAAGGCTGTTCAAGGCGCCTTGAAGGTTGTTCAAAGCGCCTCCATGCTGCCTAGTCTTCCGCGTGGATCAGATCTGAACTGGTCGAACTTCATCCCTTGGAGGCGCCTTATACCCTGCTCAAGGCGCCTTCCAAGGCGCCTTATACTCCCTTCAAGGCGCCTTCGATGAACTTTCGTAGCCAGCTCAGCTTTTGCACCCGAGGCGCCTCCAAGCTCCATGGAGGCGCCTCGGACACTATTCATCCGAGGCTTTAGGTTGCTCCTTTGCACCTGCAAGATACGTTAGTTCCAAACAATATCCTGCAACACAAAGTTAGCACAATAAACATGATAAATGAAGTATAGACAGTCTCCGGACTGTCCGAGTCTGACTTCGGGTTTCCGACCGAAAACCCTAGGTCGACCCGACGCCTACTGTTCCCTCTACGGGGAACGCGTCCTCACCTACTCCACTCAGGAGATTTACCTGTTGCCAGTCGATCCTCCAGATCGACTGGACTTTTGCTCAGCACTCGATGCTTCCGGACTTTCTGCTGGACATCCGCTTCCCGGCTAGTCCAGTCTTTCACCTGGTTCGCGACACCAGGACTTTCCACCTAGGGTTACCACCCCCTAGGACTTTTGCCTGAAGCCATCGACCTGCCAAGACTTCCGCATAGGGTTACCACCCCCTATGACCTAGGGTTACCGCCCCCTAGGGTTTTCCCTTTGCCTAACCGCAGCTAGGACTTTTCTCCACCTAGGGTTACCACCCCCTAGGATTTTCACCTGCCTAACCGTAGTTAGGACTTTCCTGAAACACTCATTCAACATGTTAGATAACAGAGAATCTTAACTTTGAATCTCTTTGCCATTATCAAAACTTAGGTTCGATCGTCGGATGCTTCCTGCACCAACAATCTCCCCCTTTTTGATTATGACAACAAAAATTCAAAGTTAAGAAAATAATGCCATTAAAAGATAAGCATGAAAATACAAGCATAATGATAGTTAAGTGCAGAGCTCCCCCTTAATATAAAGACTCCCCCTTAATAAAAGTTCACTTTTTAAACTTTGAGTTTCTTTCAATTTTCTTTAATTCTTTGAATTTTCTTCTACTCTCCCTCTTTGCCATATATCAAAAATCAGTTGAAAGCAAAAACAATCTTTTTGAGAGAAGGAAGAAGAAGGCTTGTGAAACTTAGTTAAACGGAATATTTTTCACCTAAGTTTAAAAGGCTAATATATGGATTATTTCGAATGATGTCTTTAGCCACTTTTGAGACTTAGTTGTTTTTAGAAAGACATACCTAACTAAAGTTAGAAAAACTTAGCTAGATTTTTTTTTTTTTTTGAATTTTGGAGCCAAGTTGTTTGTAAAGAAATTTAAAGTCTCAATTTACTTAGCAAAAGTCTTTTGAAAGCCATGAGTTAAATTTTGCAAGTAAAGAAATATGCTTTTTAATACTTTTAACTTAGAAAAGTATTTTAGCATTTAGAGTTAAAATTTATAAGGTGGCTAAGTTTGAGAAAGTTTGAAGGTTGCTATATGAGTCACTTTAGCTAAGCCTTTTGCAAACAATGAATTTTGAGAATGTAGGTTCAGTTTAAAAGGTACTTAGCGTTAAAACTTAATTTTGAGAAGATGGGAGTAAGAATTTTTTTTTTTTTTTTTTTTTTTGGACTAAGAGGGAGTGACTAAATGTTTAATTTAGGTTATTTATTTTAGTTGGTCTTTAGGTCCAAGCATGAGGTTAAATAGGTTTTAAGTTATCCAGATTGTTTTATTCAGGTATCAGAGCCCTAAAGTATGAGCATGCTCAAACTTCAAATTTCCATTTCCTTCAGGGCTAATTCATGTTTTTGTAAGTCTAGTAATTTTAGGGGAGCAAGGGATTTTGAAATTAGTTTTCCAGATATTATTCAAAGGATTTTGAAATAAGTTTTTCAAGTATTTTTCAAAGGATTTTGAAAATATTTTTCAAAGGATTTTGAAATAAGTTTTTCAAATATTTCACAAAGAATTTTGAAATAAGTTTTTCAAATATTTCTTAAAGGATTTTGAAATAAGTTTTTTCAAAGGATTTTGAAATAAGTTTTTTTTTTTAAAGATTTTTCAAATGATTTTTGAAAAGATTTTTTAAATAATTTTGAAATGAATTTGAAATAATTTTTGAAAGAATTTTAAAATATTTTGAAATGATTTTGAAAAGATTTTTCAAATAATTTTTAAAAGATTTTGAAATGATTTTGAAAAGATTTTTAAAATGATTTTTGAAAAGATTTTTAAAATGATTTTGAAAAGATTTTTAAAATGATTTTTGAAAAGATTTTTAAAATGATTTTTGAAAATATTTTTAAAAGAATTTTAAAAGATTTTTAAAATAATTTTTGAAAAGATTTTTAAAAGAATTTTAAAAGATTTTTAAAATGATTTTTGAAAAGATTTTTAAAAGAATAAAAGATTTTTAAAAGAATTTTAAAAGATTTTTAAAATGATTTTTAAAAGAATTTTAAAAGATTTTTAAAAGAATTTGAAAAGAATTTTTAAAAGAATTTTAAAGGATTTTTAAAAGAATTTGAAAAGAATTTTTAAAAGAATTTTAAAGGATTTTTAAAATGATTTTTGAAAAGATTTTTAAAAGAATTTTAAAAGAATTTTAAAATGATTTTTGAAAAGATTTTTAAAATGATTTTGAAAAGATTTTTGAAAGATTTTTAAAATGATTTTGAAATTAAATTTTGAAAAGATTTTAAAATGATTTTTGAAAAGATTTTTAAAATGATTTTGAAAAGATTTTTAAAATGATTTTGAAATTAAATTTTGAAAAGATTTTAAAATGATTTTTGAAATTAAGTTTTGAAAAGATTTTAAAATAATTTTTGCAATTAAGTAAATGATTTTGAAATTAAGTTTTGAAAAGATTTTAAACTGATTTGTGAAATTTAGTTTTGAAAAGATTTTAAAATGATTTTGAAATTAAGTTTTGAAAAGATTTTGAAAATGATTTTTGAAAAGATTTTTCAAATAAATTTTAAAAGAATTTTGAAATTAAGTTTTGAAGATTTTGAAATGATTTTGAAAAGATTTTTCAAATAAATTTTAAAAGAATTTTGAAATTAAGTTTTGAAGATTTTGAAATGATTTTGAAAAGATTTTTCAAATAAATTTTTGAAAAGATTTTTAAAAGAATTTTAAAAGATTTTTTAAATGATTTTTGAAAAGATTTTTAAAATGATTTTTGAAAAGATTTTTAAAATGATTTTTGAAGAGATTTTTCAAACAATTTTGAAATGTAGTTTTTAAAATAATTTTGAAATTTAGTTTTTAAAATTTAGTTTTTAAAATAATTTTGAAATTTAGTTTTTAAAATAATTAACTCAATTTTAATTTCTTAGTCATTTCACCCGATCTAGATTGTCAATCAGGGAATCTTATAATTGTTGTGAGATGAATTTAAGGGTCTGGTTTAACTTTGTGTTAGATTCAGGTTTAGCTTTGGTTTCAACAAGTAAGCATTCTTTGGATAAACTTCTGGGCTATGGTGAGTCACACGGAGCTCATTAAAGTAACCATGCCTTCGAGGTTTTCCAAATAGTCCTACCCATTGAACTTAATACTAATCCTTGGTCTAACTAGTTAGGATCCATTTAAGGGTAGCTTCGGTCAGTTCCACTTGGCCAAATGCACCAGGTCGAAGCCATATCTTCCTAAACATGCGATGCCCAAGCTTCCCTAACGTACTATCATCCAAAAATTTCACCAGTACTGTGGGTCAAGTTAAACCTAGCCCATTTTTTCTAACCTTAATTACCCTGTCGGGTAGTCTACTCTTGTTTACCCATTTCGGGTAGATTAAGTTCAGTTACCCAGTCGGGTAGTTTAGTTAGGGGTGCCAGCTATTCTGGATCCTCCTTCTAAATTTTTATTTGATTTAAATTGAATTTGATTTAAGTTCAAATTTTGAATTTTGAATTTTGAATTTTGAATTTTGAATTTTAATTTACTTTCAAATTTTGAGATTTAAATTTAATTTAATTTCGATTTTTAAATTTAATTTTAAATTTAATTTAATTTTGCATTTTTAATTATTTTTAAAATTTTTAAGATTGTTTTTCTTTTTTTTTCCCCTGGATCATAGCCTCGATATGGTCTATCGAGGTAGTGTATTTGATCCTTCGGGACCAAATATTGACCAAGTCCAACTTGATTGACCAAGTTGGACTTAGGTACCCATGCTTGGACTACCTTTATATTATTTCTATTAACTAATGATAAATACGATTTGTATTTCGTTTTGGTCTTAAATCCAAGTCCGGCTTTGTTGTAAACGACTCGCTGTTTTCCAAGAATCAGATCCAGATTCTTGGAACCCAAGGTGAACCGTTCCAATGTGTTCTTGAGTTCTTTAATTTGAGCTTTCAGATTGGAATTTTCTTCCTCAAGTTGTTGGACTTGAGTTGAACTTCCAATTTTGACTGACTCAGTTAAAGAACTCGAGTCAGTCGCTTCCTTAAGGGTTGTTACCTCCTTTTGGAGCGACTTAACCCGGACGTTGGATTTAGCCAATTTTTTAAGCAAGTATGGAATTAAATTTTGCGAGTCATCTAAGTTAATACTAGACATTAAAGCACTTACTGTGGGTTTTGGTCCTTCGAAAACGGATGCGGATCTGTGGCTTCGCTCGGACTCGGTGTCTGATTCGCTTTCGATCTCTGAATCGGACTCGAACTCGGACTCAGTGTCGATAATGTTCGCTAGTACTGGTAGAGCGAGAAGGCTCGGTTGCTCTTCAACGGATCCGGATTCATCTGATGACTCAGACCAGGTTGCTTTCAACATATGTTTCTCTGTCTTACTTGTATCTGCAACCATCGTAATACCTTCCTCGGCCGAAGTAGTATCATTCTGCTCATCCAATTCAAATAAATCATTTAAATCATGCTTACTTGTGTTTGACATACCTTCGTGAAGCTCTATCAGATTCTCCCACAGCTCCTTGGCGCTTGAGAATGGGCCGGCACGATTCAGCTCCTTATTCGTTAAGCCGCACTGAAGTGTATACGTTGCTTTTGCGTTTGCTTCTACCTTTTTGATAAGGTTCGCGCCCTAGTTCTCGTGCGGTAGTGGCTTGCCGACACCGTCAGTTGGCAGGTGAAGCCCGGTTTTGACGATCATCCAGACTTCAAAGTGAGTCTGGAGATACGCCTCCATCCGACCCTTCCATTCTCCGAAATCATCTCCGGAGAAGAGCGGTGGGCGAGCAGTGCTGTAGCCTTCTTGATGGGCCATTTTAGAAACACAATCTCGCAAAATAAACACAATAAAGCTTGTTCCAAGACTTAGTCTTGGATTAGTAGTGCGTGAGAGAAATAAAGATAGTAATCCAGGAATTTTGAAAAAAATAATAAAATATTATTAAAATAATATTAAAAAATATTACCACAAATTTTTGAAAACGCAATATTTTGCTAATTCCAACCAATGGTGAAAAGATGAAAATTAATTTTTCAAAAGCAGTTTTGGAGGGAAAAAATGAAAGGCGTAATGCTTGAATGGTGGTTGCACCAGTTCAAAGCAACCCTGCTGTAACGCCCGAAAATTCTCAAATTATTTTTAGAAATATTCTATGATTTTTCTGGAATTTTTAGATATTTTTCCGGAATTTTCCGAGTAGCGGAAGCAGCAAAAATAATTAGAACCGCAAAATAGCTTAGGTAGGAATCGAACCCGAGACCCATGGTTTAGGGATAATGTTAGTAACCGGTTGAACCCAGCAGGGCCGTGCTGAAAGGAAAGGGAATCAATTATATTTATAATTGGTTTGGCCGAATTAATCACTTAATATAAATAGGAAGATTAATAGGGTGAAGAGTTATTTTGGTTTTATTTTCCACCGTGACTTCTCCTCACCCTAGCTCTCACGCCGCCGCCTCTCCCTTCTTCTCCCCTTCCTCACGCACGACACACCAAGCCCCCAAGGGCCAAGGGAACATCTTTCGGCGACGACTCCAACACGAAAAAGGTTCTTCTCCGCGAGAGGAACGCGAAGACGTGAGCGGATCGTCGAGAAGGTCATCTCCACCGGAATTCTAGCGAATAGAATCGTAAGAAATTACGAACAGGAAGTAAGAAACCCCTCACCTGCAGTATAATAGCTTTCGATTGAGTTTTTATGCTTTAGTTAGGATGTATGCAGGTTTTTTTTATCGATATCTAGGGTGTATTTAACTCTCTTCGCAGATTAGGGATTTAGTTGAGCACCTCTAGATGGGCCGGGCATGTCTTCCCTCTTCAGATAGGAGGTTGATGTTGTCGGGTGCCTAGAGGCGGTCTCCCTAATAGAGAGGAGAGTTAGGGCACACTAGGTGTTCGATAAAATAGCTAGTTTAGTAAAAATGCACCATATGCATCTTTAATAGCTCAGTTAGATACATTAGAAGTATCTATTCAGTATTCTCAGTTTATTACAGCTTATATGGATCAGATATCCAATGGGTGGGCTCCCACAGTCGCCTCTAGGTTTAGATAACCTAGCTCTAGGTTCAGATAACCTAGAAACAATAGAATAAGCAAGTATTAGCTATTTCAGTATTTTATTTTCAGTGGCACTGTACTGGATTAGATATCCATTGGGTTGGACTCCCACAGTCGTCCCTAGGTTTAGATAACCTAGTTAACCCTACTAAATTCGGGACTTGCAAACCCGGGTCTAGTTAGGGATGCGCGCATAGCAAGTACAGTTGCCGGGCCCAAACAGCATGATTATGTATTTTCACTTATTATGAATTAGTTTTCAAAACTCAAAATTAGTTATGTTAGTTGAGTTTGAATTCAGTATCAGTTAGTTTCAGCTTCAGTTTCAGTATCATGCCCAGCTTAGTTTTTCCCTGTGAATATGCATGATAATTCTATGTTCAGTTATGATTGCCATGTTGTATGATGTATGTCATGCCATGCTTAGGATATTCAGTGTTCATATGTTTCAAATAGCATGTTTTCAAATCATGAGTTGCATCGTATGCATTGTTTTTATGAGTAGATGGTTTCTTACTAAGCTTTTAGCTTATAGATACTATTTTCCTTATACTGCAGACACAGGTAAAAAGAAAATGGACTAGCAGTGGAGGTTGGAGGTCAATGCAGATCAAGATGTGTGTGGCAGGAACTGGAATAAAAGATCCTCTAGGGATTTGCACCTACTATAGCATTTTACAGTTCATTAGTTTTAGTTTTCGTGTTTTATGCACTTTTAAACGCTAGAATGTTTAACTCATGGAAGATTGGTTTAAGTTGTTAGAATTTATGTTAGAATACTAGTTTTATGCCATTAGAATGTTCCTCATGTAGTGTATAACTCATATGTGAGATTTTGGCACGACCAAGTGCTGAAATCAGAGTTCAGGGCTGAAATCAGAACTCTGATCGGTCTCCAGACCGATCAGGGCCTGGGCAGTGTCACTGGATCGGTCAGCCGACCGATCCAGACAGATACAGTATGCTACTGTATCCTCCTAGATCGGTCAGCCGACCGATCCAGCACAATACAGTAGTGTTCCAGAGAGTTTCGGGTGCCTGGATCGGTTCCAGGAGATCAGATGCCTGGATCGGTCTGCCGACCGATCCAGCCACACCTGGATCGGTCTGCCGACCGATCCAGCCACACCTGGATCGGTCTGCCGACCGATCCAGTTGGGAACAGAACGACCGCAGCTCCGATCGACCTGTGGATCGATCGGCAGGTTCGGTAGGTAGTTGGGAAGTTTAGTTTCTAGTCCCTAGCTCAGTTGGGATGTCCAGTTTCCCTCCCCTAGCATGTGTACAACTCTTAGGTACACCTAGAACATTCAGATTAGTTTTTTTAAAGATAATAGTTAGCAAAATTTTAATTAGCCCAGCTTTCCGCACAGTATAGTTTAGCATAAACTGTAGCGACCGGCCTTACAGCCTAGTAGTAGAAGGTGGGTCGTTACAGAGTGGTATCAGAGCAGTATTCCATACTTCCTACACACACACATCAGCATTGTACCTGCAGCTTCCAAGTAAGAATACCTCTACTCTCCTTATTGTTCTTGCTTTCTAGTTACAGTTCATGTTTATATGCCTACTGTTTGTTAGCGTGTGATAGTTTTAAACATGATATCAGTAGTTATATAACTGTAATTACATTAGTTATGTTATGTTCTCTATGTCTTTAGAAATGGTACGAGGACGCCCAGCTAGAAGGGCATTAGCTACTGAGCCCCAGCAAGAGGCAGGCAGTTCAGTGCCTCCTCCAGACCTTACAGCATTAGTGGCTCAGTTACAGCAGCAGCTAGCTGAACAGCAACAGCAGAGTACCCCCACAGTCACCCCGGAATCGAATTTGACTACTCCGGTAGTCTTGGAGGTTCCACCAGCTCAGCCTACAGCACCAGCACCAGCAGCCCCAACAGCTGAGCCAAGAAAGGAAGCCTATCTGATCCAGTGGCAGCGGGTCAAGCCAGAGAACTTCTCAGGCACTAGTGAACCATGGGATGCACAAGCCTGGTTCAAAACACTGGAGAGCACGATGGAGCTTCTGGACTGGCCAGAACACGAGAAGGTGAAGTGTGCCTCCTTCTGCCTGACAGGAGACGCACGCATGTGGTGGGAAAGAATCAGAACGAAGCGCCCAGTGAACCAGATGACATGGGCTGACTTCGAGAAGGAGTTCTTCGAGGAGTTCTTCCACATACGGGTTACGAACCGCCACTACGACGAGTTCACTGAGTTTCGTCAGGGCAACCTTTCAGTTGAGGAAGCCGTGAAGAAATTCAACAGGTTGGCTCGTCTGTGCCCAGAGCTAGTCAGCACAGAGAAGGAACGAATCCGGTTGATGCTCAAGATGCTGAGGCCAGAGATAGCAGTGAACGTGGCTGGTGGCATACATAGGCCACAAACCACAGAGGAGCTAGTGAGCAGTGCCTTGACCACGGAGCATTACCAGAACAGCATAAAGCAGCAAAAGCAAGTCTCCTCAGAGTCCAAAGGCCAAGGAAACTCTCACACTCAAAAACAGCAAGGCCACGACTCTAACTGGAAAGGGAACTCCAACAGCAAGCGCAAATCAGGGAGTGACCCAAAAGGAGGACCATCTAGCAAGCGACCCAGTTATCCAAAATGTGCTACTTGTGGGAAATTCCACCCAGGGGTTTGTCGCAAGGGCACACGAGGATGTTTTGAATGTGGACAAGAAGGGCACATGGCTAAGCAGTGCCCGAACAAGACCGGTCTTCCTCAGCCACAGCAGATTCAGTATGCAGGCCAGCCAGCTCAGTTGTATCAGATGCAGGCCGCTCTAGAAGGTCCACTCATCAGCCAGGGCAGATTAGAACTCACTCACCAGAGAGGACGTAGCCAATGCCTCGACAGTTGTCACAGGTCAGATTAGCATTTTTCAGTATAATGCTACTGTTCTATTTGATACTGGGGCAACCCATTCATATATAGCCAGGATGTTCTCCGAAAAATTAGAAATACCCCCAGAGGTACTCAATGGTCAGTTTCTGACGGCACTACCTTCAGGAGAGGTCATGGCATCCACGCACTGGCTCAGAGCAGTGCCAGTCATTATAGCAGACAGGGAACTCTTTTGCGATCTGATCCTGCTAGAAATGACTGACTATGACGTCATCCTTGGAATGGATTTCCTGATCAGATACGGTGCTTCCATAGAGTGCCGTAAACAGAAAGTCGTGTTCCAATCTGAAGCAGAAGCACAGTTCGAGTACATCGGAGAACCAAAGAGAAAAGCCAGAAAATTTCTCTTAGCTATGAAGGCACAGAAGTTGATGGATTCAGGATGTACGGGGTACCTAGCACATGTAGTCAATACCAGCCAGGACAGGAACCAACAGCTAGCAGAGGTCCGAGTTGTATGTGACTACCCAGCAGTCTTCCCTGAAGAGTTACCAGGCTTAGCACCAGACAGGGAGATCGACTTTGAGATAGAGCTCATTCCCGGTACAAATCCTATCTCCAAAGTGCCTTATCGCATGGCTCCAGCAGAACTGAAGGAACTTCAGGAGCAATTACAGGAGCTGCTCGACAAGGGTTTCATACGCCCGAGTCACTCACCATGGGGAGCGCCCGTACTGTTCGTGAAGAAGAAGGATGGAAGCATGCGGCTATGCATAGACTACAGAGCACTGAATCAGGTCACGATCAAGAACAGGTATCCTCTTCCCATAATAGATGACCTGTTCGACCAGCTGAAGGGAGCAGCAGTGTTCTCTAAGATTGACCTCAGATCAGGATATCACCAAGTCAGAGTCAAGGAGGGTGATATACCGAAGACAGCATTCAGGACCAGATACGGACATTACGAGTTCGTAGTCATGCCTTTTGGCGTGACAAATGCTCCAGTTACATTCATGGACCTTATGAACAGAGTATTCAGAGAGTACTTAGATAAGTTTGTTATCGTGTTCATTGATGACATCCTTATCTACTCAGGAACTCAGGAAGAACATGCAGAGCACCTGAAGACAGTACTACAGACACTTCAGCAGAATCAGCTATATGCCAAGTTCACGAAATGTGAATTCTGGCTTGATCAGGTGTCCTTCCTGGGTCACATCATCTCAAAGGATGGTATTATGGTAGATCCCAGCAAGATAGAAGCCGTAAGTAACTGGAAGAGACCTAAGAACGCCAGCGAAATCAGGAGCTTTCTGGGATTAGCAGGATATTACAGGAAGTTTGTAGAGGACTTCTCCAGGGTAGCCTCTCCACTGACAGCTCTTACCAGAAAGAACAGAAAATTTCAGTGGAAAGAGCACTATGAGAAAAGCTTCAGCGAGCTAAAAAGGAGGTTGACCAGTACTCCCATTTTGGCTCTACCAGACGACACCAGCAGCTTTGACATCTATAGTGATGCCTCTAAGTTGGGACTAGGAGCAGTACTGATGCAAAATGGCAAGGTGATCGCCTATGCCTCCAGACAACTCAAGGATTATGAGAAGAATTACCCTACTCATGACCTTGAGCTGGCAGCAGTAGTGTTCGCTCTCAAAATTTGGAGACATTACTTATATGGAGCTCAGTGCAGAGTGTATACAGATCATCAGAGTCTGAAGTACTTCTTCACTCAGAAGGATCTGAATATGCGACAGCGCAGATGGCTAGAGCTGGTCAAAGACTATGATATTGATATCCTCTACCATCCGGGAAAAGCCAATAAGGTAGCAGACGCACTCAGCAGAAAGTCCAGTGCTACCTTATTATCTCTTACAGCCATGTCACCAACCCTACAGAAGGAGATCGCAGATTTCGGTCTTGAATTCATCGTTGGACAGCTCTCTACTATGACCTTAGAGTCTAACTTGCTTGGTGATATTCAGTCAGCTCAGGATCAGGACCCTGAAATTCAGAAAATCAAGCAAGGGCTAACAGAATCAGAAAGTAGAGAATTCAGAGTGTCCGATAGCGGGTGTTGTATTTTGGTGATGTGTTCCGGATCGGGAGGAGCTACGAGATGATTTTAGATGAGGCTCACAGACTCCCTACGATGCATCTAGGTTCCACCAAAATGTATCAAGACCAAAAGAAACGCTTTTGGTGGCCCGGATGAAGCGAGACATCGCCAGATATGTTAGCATCCGCCTCACCGCCGAGGGTCAAGGCGTAACATCACGACCGGAGGAGTTCTGCACCTATACAGATTCCGTAATGGAAGTGGGAGGATATCTCTATGGACTTCATAGTGGACCCCCGGAACCACGAATGGTTTTGACGCCATCCGGGTAATAGTCGACGTGTTGACTAAATTAGCCCACTTTTAGCCATCAAGATATCCTACTCCATGGAGAAGCTAACTCAGTTGTATCTCCGGAGATCGCCGACTTCATGGAGTCCCACGTACCATTATTTCGCATGAGACAAGAGATTTACATCACACTCGGGAGTGTGTACAACAAGATTGGGCACGGTTAAAGTTCAAGACAAAGATTCCATCCACGCATGATGGTTAGACAGAGCGAGTAAACGGTACTCAAGATATGCTCCGAGCGTGTGCCCTAGATTTCAAGGAAGTTGGTGCAAATATCTCAGCTTAGCGAATTTGCATACAACAATAGCTATCGGGCCACTATCGGCATGGCACCCACGAGGCTCTCTATGGGCGGAGGTGTAGATCTCCAATCTGCTGGTATGAGAGTGGTGAGCATAAAGAACTAGACAGATCTAGTCGCAGATACCACAACACATCAGATCCGCCAGAGGATAGAGACAGATCAGAGAGCTAAGTTGATACACGGCGCAGACCCTTAGAGTTTTCAGTTGGGGATTCAGTGTTCCTCAGAGTAGCTCCCATGAAGGAAGTAATGCGTTTTGGGAAGAAGGGCAAGCTAGCTCCCAGATACGTGGGACCATACCTTATCACGAAGAGAGTGGGCAAGGTAGCATATGAGCTAGAGCTACCTCAGGAGATGTCAGCTGTCCACAATGTATTTCATGTCTCTATGCTGAAGAAGCATACCCCAGATGCCATCCAGGTGATTGAGCCCCAGTCGGTACAGATCCGCGAAGACCTCAGCTATGATAGTCGGCCTATTCAGATAATAGACCGAGCAGTTAAGAAATTGCGGAACAAAGAAGTACCATTAGTCAAAGTCATTTGGCACAGTCACACAGCAGAAGAGGCAACTTGGGAGACAGAAGCCAGCATGAGACAGAAGTACCCAGAATTATTCTAAGTTCGAGGACGAACTTTTTATAAGGTATGGGGAGTTGTAACGCCCGAAAATTCTCAAATTATTTTTAGAAATATTCTATGATTTTTCTGGAATTTTTAGATATTTTTTCGAGTAGCGGAAGCAGCAAAAATAATTAGAACCGCAAAATAGCTTAGGCGGGAATCGAACCCGAGACCCATGGTTTAGGGATAATGTTAGTAACCGGTTGAACCCAGCAGGGCCGTGCTGAAAGGAAAGGGAATCAATTATATTTATAATTGGTTTGGCCGAATTAATCACTTAATATAAATAGGAAGATTAATAGGGTGAAGAGTTATTTTGGTTTTATTTTCCACCGTGACTTCTCCTCACCCTAGCTCTCACGCCGCCGCCTCTCCCTTCTTCTCCCCTTCCTCACGCACGGCACACCAAGCCCCCAAGGGCCAAGGGAACATCTTTCGGCGACGACTCCAACACGAAAAAGGTTCTTCTCCACGAGAGGAACGCGAAGACGTGAGCGGATCGTCGAGAAGGTCATCTCCACCGGAATTCTAGCGAATAGAATCGTAAGAAATTACGAACAGGAAGTAAGAAACCCCTCACCTGCAGTATAATAGCTTTCGATTGAGTTTTTATGCTTTAGTTAGGATGTATGCAGGTTTTTTTTATCGATATCTAGGGTGTATTTAACTCTCTTCGCAGATTAGGGATTTAGTTGAGCACCTCTAGATGGGCCGGGCATGTCTTCCCTCTTCAGATAGGAGGTTGATGTTGTCGGGTGCCTAGAGGCGGTCTCCCTAATAGAGAGGAGAGTTAGGGCACACTAGGTGTTCGATAAAATAGCTAGTTTAGTAAAAATGCACCATATGCATCTTTAATAGCTCAGTTAGATACATTAGAAGTATCTATTCAGTATTCTCAGTTTATTACAGCTTATATGGATCAGATATCCAATGGGTGGGCTCCCACAGTCGCCTCTAGGTTTAGATAACCTAGCTCTAGGTTCAGATAACCTAGAAACAATAGAATAAGCAAGTATTAGCTATTTCAGTATTTTATTTTCAGTGGCACTGTACTGGATTAGATATCCATTGGGTTGGACTCCCACAGTCGTCCCTAGGTTTAGATAACCTAGTTAACCCTACTAAATTCGGGACTTGCAAACCCGGGTCTAGTTAGGGATGCGCGCATAGCAAGTACAGTTGCCGGGCCCAAACAGCATGATTATGTATTTTCACTTATTATGAATTAGTTTTCAAAACTCAAAATTAGTTATGTTAGTTGAGTTTGAATTCAGTATCAGTTAGTTTCAGCTTCAGTTTCAGTATCATGCCCAGCTTAGTTTTTCCCTGTGAATATGCATGATAATTCTATGTTCAGTTATGATTGCCATGTTGTATGATGTATGTCATGCCATGCTTAGGATATTCAGTGTTCATATGTTTCAAATAGCATGTTTTCAAATCATGAGTTGCATCGTATGCATTGTTTTTATGAGTAGATGGTTTCTTACTAAGCTTTTAGCTTATAGATACTATTTTCCTTATACTGCAGACACAGGTAAAAAGAAAATGGACTAGCAGTGGAGGTTGGAGGTCAATGCAGATCAAGATGTGTGTGGCAGGAACTGGAATAAAAGATCCTCTAGGGATTTGCACCTACTATAGCATTTTACAGTTCATTAGTTTTAGTTTTCGTGTTTTATGCACTTTTAAACGCTAGAATGTTTAACTCATGGAAGATTGGTTTAAGTTGTTAGAATTTATGTTAGAATACTAGTTTTATGCCATTAGAATGTTCCTCATGTAGTGTATAACTCATATGTGAGATTTTGGCACGACCAAGTGCTGAAATCAGAGTTCAGGGCTGAAATCAGAACTCTGATCGGTCTCCAGACCGATCAGGGCCTGGGCAGTGTCACTGGATCGGTCAGCCGACCGATCCAGACAGATACAGTATGCTACTGTATCCTCCTGAATCGGTCAGCCGACTGATCCAGCACAATACAGTAGTGTTCCAGAGAGTTTCGGGTGCCTGGATCGGTCTGCCGACCGATCCAGTTGGGAACAGAACGACCGCAGCTCCGATCGACCTGTGGATCGATCGGCAGGTTCGGTAGGTAGTTGGGAAGTTTAGTTTCTAGTCCCTAGCTCAGTTGGGATGTCCAGTTTCCCTCCCCTAGCATGTGTACAACTCCTAGATACACCTAGAACATTCAGATTAGTTTTTTTTAAAGATAATAGTTAGCAAAATTTTAATTAGCCCAGCTTTCCGCACAGTATAGTTTAGCATAAACTGTAGCGACCGGCCTTATAGCCTAGTAGTAGAAGGTGGGTCGTTACACCTACTCTGATACCAATTGTTGGATCGAGACGCGCTAGAGGGGGGGGGGTGAATAGCGCTCGTGGCTATTTTGTACGATTATCGGAAATCTAACGAATTATCGGAGTAATAAGCAGCGGAATAAAACAGTCAATCACAGAGACACAGGGAATTACTTCGTTCGGAGCCTAAGGCGACTCCTACTCGAAGGCCCGCGATCCTTGATCGCTTCCGGTGGGCAACAACTATAATCTCGATAAGAATTACAAGCTTCTTACAAAGAAAGTATTATAATAAAAGTTATACTGACAACTTAAAGAAGAAGAAAGCGGAGCTCCGGGTTGTCGGAATGTTGTAGCAGCACTTCGGAATGATTTTGTTAGCAACACGTTGAAGAAGGAAAGCCTCAAACTTGATACCTTGAAGTGCTGGTCGAAACCCCCTTATAAAGGGTGTTCAAGGCGCCTTGAAGGCTGTTCAAGGCGCCTCTATGCTGCCTAGTCTTCCGCGTGGATCAGATCTGAACTGGTCGAACTTCATCCCTTGGAGGCGCCTTATACCCTGCTCAAGGCGCCTTCGATGAACTTTCGCAGCCAGCTCAGCTTTTGCACCCGAGGCGCCTCCAAGCTCCATGGAGGCGCCTCGGACACTGTTCATCCGAGGCTTTAGGTTGCTCCTTTGCACCTGCAAGATACGTTAGTCCCAAACAATATCCTACAACACAAAGTTAGCACAATAAACATGATAAATGAAGTATAGACAGTCTCCGGACTGTCCGAGTCTGACTTCGGGTTTCCGACCGGAAACCCTAGGTCGACCCGACGCCTACTGTTCCCTCTACGGGGAACGCGTCCTCACCTACTCCACTCAGGAGATTTACCTGTTGCCAGTCGATCCTCCAGATCGACTGGACTTTTGCTCAGCACTCGATGCTTCCGGACTTTCTGCTGGACATCCGCTTCCCGGCTAGTCCAGTCTTTCACCTGGTTCGCGACACCAGGACTTTCCACCTAGGGTTACCATCCCCTAGGACTTTTGCCTGAAGCCATCGACCTGCTAAGACTTTCTGCATAGGGTTACCACCCCCTATGACCTAGGGTTACCGCCCCCTAGGGTTTTCCCTTTGCCTAACCGCAGCTAGGACTTTTCTCCACCTAGGGTTACCACCCCCTAGGACCTAGGGTTACCACCCCCTAGGATTTTCACCTGCCTAACCGCAGTTAGGACTTTCCTGAAACACTCATTCAACATGTTAGATAACAGAGAATCTTAACTTTGAATCTCTTTGCCATTATCAAAACTTAGGTTCGATCGTCGGATGCTTCCTGCACCAACAATAACATGATCTTCTGTGTGTGACACCACACACCATGTTATCTACAATATAAATTAATCGAATAACTACACTTAACTTATAAATGTAGATATTTGACCAATATGATTCTTATTTCTAAATAAATGTTTATACAAAAGCTAGGCTTTTAGTATACATTCCAACAAGTCTACCACAACTAGAATAGAATCTGCGGTATGTTGGATGCGGGGTAAATCTAATACGAAATTTATGCTAACCTTGCACCAAGGGGCTTCAGGAATTGATAAGGGAGCATACAAACCAGTATTGTTGAGGGTTCCCTTAGATTGCTGATAGACAAAGAAACGGTCCATGAAATGAGATACGTCACTAGTTAACTTGGGCCAATAGAAGTAGAAAGAGATGAGGGCTAATATCTTATCTCGGCTAAAGTGTTCTTCGTTATGCAATTCACTGATTATGTGTTGCCTTAAGGAATAGTCTGGAATACATAATCATAGTCCACGAAATAGATAATCATTGTGTAAAATAAAGTCGTTGCAAAGCTTATTAGTTATCTCCTGAAATATCTTGCCAAAGGAGAGATTAGCAACATACATATCTGAGAAAGATCTAAAGCTAACAACCCTAATGCTCATAGTAGTAAGAAAGGAAGAACGATGGCTTAGAACATCTGCAACACGATTGAGACTCCATGATTGATGCTTCAGCGTGAAGGTGAACACCTGCAAGTAGTTTACCCACTTGGCATATCGACTACTTAGCTTGTGTTGGCCATTGATGTATTTTAAAGTCTCATGATCAGTGAACAAGATAAATTCCTTCTACACAAGATAATGACGCACGGCTTCAAGGATTGCATAATAGCGTAGAATTCTAGGTCATAAATAGAGTAATTTTTCTTGGCACTAGATAATTTATCGGTGAAGAAAGTAATAGGGTGTCCCGATTGAATTAGAATACCACCAATGCCAATACTAGATGTGTCACAGTTTACTTCGAATAATTTGTCAAAATCTGGAAGCGCTAGAATAGGTGTTTCTATCATCTTTTACTCCACTAGTTGAAAACCAGTTGTAGCCACTTTAGTCCACTTAAACTTGCATCCCTTGAGACACTCAGTGATAGGAGCAATTAAAACACTAAAATTCTAAATGAATCTGTGGTAGAAAGAGACCAATTTATGAAAACTTTGGACCTCATGAATGATTTTTGGTTGCAGCCACTCTAAGATTATATCTATCTTTGATGGATCTACATGAACACTATCGGTAGACACTATATATCTAAGAAACAAAACTGAGGTCATGAAGAAAGAACACTTCTTGTTGTTGATGAACAAGTGTTCCACCTTTAGTTTCTCAAAAATAGTGCAGAGGTGATCAAGGTGCAAAGCTCATGTCGGGCTATAAATGAGAATGTCATCAAAGTATACAACCACGAATCTTCCCATGAAAGGTCACAAGACCTAATGCATGATCTCATAAACGTGTTGGGTGCATTGGATAACCCGAAAGGCATGACCATCCACTCATACAACCCATGTTGTGTCTTGAAGACGATCTTCGAATCTGGTGGTATCCACTCCTAAGATCAATCTTGGAGAAAATCTTTGAACTAGAAAGTTGATCCAACATGTCATCTAAGTGAGGAATCAGAAATCTATATTTCACCATGATTTTGTTGATGGCTTTGCTATTAATGCACATGCGCCAAGAACCGCCTCTCTTTAGCATGAGTAGGGCAAGGACTGCACAAGAGCTTATGCTCTTATGAGTATAGTCTTATCTCAATAGCTCCACAACTTGTCATTGTAGTTCTTTGGCATCCTTAGGGCTAAGACAGTATGCTAGCCGATTAGGTAATCTTGTTCCCAGGACGAGGTAAATCTAGTGTTGAATGTTTCTCATAGGGGGAAGTCCTGGAGGAAGGTCTTCAGCCATTAAATCAGTAAAGTTGGATCGGAGTTGTTGTACCTCAGCTAGTAGATCCGGGTCTAGGTCTCTTTCATCACTTTTGTAAGGAAGCAAAACATAGACCATGTCTTCGTGATTCATCTCGTTCAAAAATCTAGACATAGAAAGTAATGCAGAGTTATTGTTTACCAAACTTGAAGGGGTTCCTTCTCGTCGAGGAGCCAATACGATGTTCCTCCCTTTGATGCTAAGGGTTTAGGTGTTCTTCAGTCCATCATGGATGATGCTATGATCATATTGTCCAGGTCGTCCCAACAATCATGGCATGCATCCATTGACACAACATCACACCATACTCGATCTTAAGCTTGCTACCAATAGAAAAAGTTAAAAGACACCTCCTATTTACGGTTACCTCGCTCCCTTCTCTTAGCCATGACAACTTGTAGGGTTTTAGATGATGATCCATCTTCAACTGTAGCTTTTGCATAGCTTCTTTAGATACAATATTTTCACGGCTTTCACTATCAATAATCATCTTGCAAACTTTGTCTACAACTATGCAAATTGTGTAAAAGATTCTAGTTTTCAGCCAATCCTCTTCCAATTCTTCCTTGGGGACCAGTAGGCTCTTGCATACGATGGAAGTCTCATGATCATCTCCATAAAGAATCTCATCATCGATATCATTGTTGTAAATTGACTTATCAATTTGTTCTGATTCATCCTCCATGTCTTCCTCAACTAGTAGAGTTTTATTTTTTTTATTTAGGGATCTTTTAAATATGAAGCTCGATACCCCTGTTCACTACATCAAAAACACTTGATAAAGGTCTTAGAGTTACCTTGTGGTGCCAGCTGGGAAGGGCGCAACTCCTGAGGGCAAACAACTTGATTGTTTTGATCACTCTTATTTGTTGGTCTATAGTTTAACTATTTTTCAATCGTCAAAGCTTGCTGATAAGCCCCTAAAACAGTCCAGAGTGAGTGGAGGATCAGGGAATGATGTAAATGTTGTCATAATTCCCCCTAAACATCGTGCTATCATTTGCTCCTTGGTCTCTAAGAGATCGTTCCTAGCAATAAGCTGATAGAATTCCTCCATATAGTCATTGACGGTTCTAGCCCCTTGCCTCAATGTATGTAGTCGTTGAAACAACATTTGCATGTAGCCAAAGGGAAGAAAGTGGGTTCTCATCAGTTTTTTTAATTTTTCCTATTCGGTGATTTTAGATTTACCTTGTCTCTCTCATAATCACCAAAGTTGCTCCCACCATGCTGAGGCTCGACCTTTGAACTTGATAATGATCAATTTTACTTTGATGTGATTAGATGCTTTCATGTACTCGAAAATCCTCTCTACTTCATTGAGCCAATCAATGAAGTCTTCCGCTTGTAATGTGTCAAAAAAATCAAGAAGATCAACTCGGAAACCAAAGTCCCTATATCATTCCTCTCGACCATGGTGTTCCCGGTATGTAGTACGATGGTGATATGGATTCTCAAAAGTGATGGACTCAGAGTTACGATCAAAGATCTCACGATCTTCAAAATTCCATGCTGCCAAACATTGGGTTAATTCCGTAACTTGCTTCTGCAAATCCTCAATCACATTACATCCTGAATATTACAATCATAGTGCTAGGCTTCCTCATTTATAACCTACTTGTTGCGACCCGACCACATCCACGATGACCCTCTATTGGATCTTAATGAGCTATAATACCAACTGATGCTGAGCAAAATATAAATTATTCTAGGGCATGATGTTTCAAAGGAATTAATGAGAAAATAAGAGTGAAATAATGAAATAAAAAGTAGCCCAAGCTAGGTTTAAAAATCTTCTCGAGAAAACAAGAGCGGGAATAGAAGAATAAAAGAGATGTAGCCGTAACGTGACTTAAGCGAAACCAATTGATTCAATATCAAAATAACTTATCCTAAACATCATCTAATAGGTTTATATAGATCTCAAAATCCTTAAAAAAAATCTAAACAAAAAAAAAAAACTGACTAGACTTATTCCTTAAGATTTAGAAAAAAATAACCAACTAGACTTATTCTGTAAGATTTAGGATAAATTAACTAACAAAACTTAGTCCCTAAAATTTTAGAAAAGATTAAATATAATTAATAAAAAATAAACTAAACTTAATTAATGGATAACTACTTTTAAAAAAACCAATTTGGATCCCCTCCTACATCAGAAACCCGTGAGATCGAAGGTGAACGGGAGCGGAGCTCATGATCTGAGCGGGAGCGGATCCCATGAACAAAGTGAGCGTAGAGCCCATGAAATCGAAGGCAAATGGGAGTGAAACCGTGAGCTGAGCGAGAGCAAATCTCGTTAACAATGAAGCCCGTGAAATCGAAAGCGAACGAGAGCGAAATCCGTGAGTTAAGCGGAAGTGGATCCCTTGAATTGAGTGAGTGCGGAGCCAGTAAGATCAAGGGTGAACGGGAATGAAGCCCTAGAACTGAGTGGGAGTGGAGCCCATGAAATCGAAGGCTGATGAGAGCAAAGCCTGTGAACTGAGCAAGAGTGGATCCCGTGAACTGAGCTGGAGTGGAGCCTGTGAGATCAAAGGTGAATGGGAACGAAGTGTAGGATAGGTGTGCATGTGAGAGGAGGGGGTGAATCAAGTGTATTTTAAAAACTTATCTTTTTCAATTCTATAAAGAAAAGTGTGCAACATAATTAAACAAAAACATAAATGAAAAATACAAGTACACCAACGGTTACTTGGTTTAGAGCCTTTGACGACTCTTATTCTAAGACACATTATCCCTCAAACCGTATCGATGGTAATCCACTATAAACCTTTTCTAGAACCGTCAGAAGAGGGAATCAAGTACCAAAAATCGAAGGAAGGGAAGTGTAACAGTCTTACACTCCCTTTTTACAAGTAATAATAAAACAATATTTAACTTTGTTACCAACTCGCAAAAAGAAGATTCGGAAGTGCTCAGGTGTTGGTGTCGGTCTGCTGGCAGCAGTTGGAAGTAACGGAGTAGTAACACAATAGCAGTTGGACGTGTTTGCAACAGCAGAATGGTCTTTGCAGCTCGTAGAGGAGATGTGTGTTGAATGCTACTCGAACATGGCTTATATATACTGTTGAAGGTGCCTCCGGTTTCATCTGAGGTGCCTCTAGAAGTAATTTTTATCCCCTCATCTTTGGAGTCAAAAAAACCCACAACCTGCGGAGTTTATCCTCTTGAGGGCGCCTTTCATGCTCTCCTAGGTGCCTACAAAGCTTTTTAGGGTGCCTCCAACCCATCTGAGACGTCTCCAATCCATCCGATGTGCCTTCAATATGCTGATTTGACACAACAATCTTTTGAAGGTCATATCTTTTGACTCCGAACATGGAATCAAGATATGTCAGTTGCCACACATGCAGAATTCGAAGATCTACATTTTCTTTTACAACACAGAGTTAGAAAAATATATGTATGAATAGTTTGTAGGATTGAAAAGTGCTAGAGGGGGGTAAATAGCACTCATAGCTAATTCGTTCATTTCGTAAGTATGCAGCCGAATAATAAAACTCAAATGCAAACACCAAGATTTTACTTGGTTCAGAGCCTGTGGCGACTCTTACTCCAAGCCCCGCACGTGAGAGTGCTTTCAATGGGCAATTACTAATCAATTGTAAA
This sequence comes from Zingiber officinale, assembly GCF_018446385.1. NCBI lineage: Eukaryota > Viridiplantae > Streptophyta > Magnoliopsida > Zingiberales > Zingiberaceae > Zingiber > Zingiber officinale. Next base: position 132,155,134 of record NC_055997.1, on the reverse strand, counting down.
ATATTTACAAATTACAACAGATATATAATTTAAGTGCAGAAAAAATATACCAACAACTAAGAATAAGAAATTCCAGGCTTCAGGTTATTGAAGCAGTGTTACAGCTTCTTCAGATCATTTTTGGAGCAGTGCACAGAAGAAGGATCACGATTTTGTGTTGTATCTTAGGCTCTGCTCGAGACTTCCTTATATAGCCTGTTAAAGGTGCCTTCAGCCTCCATTGAAGGCGCCTTCAGCCTCCATTGAAGGCGCCTTTAGCTAAGGCTTTATCCCTCGTCGATCGGAATCGATTAGCTCCACTGTGTTCGCTGCTTATCCATCCGAAGGCACCTTCAAGCTCCATGGAAGGCACCTTCCATCCAGTGTCCAAGATGTCTTCAAGCCCCTTCGAAGGCGCCTTCAGCCTTGCTTCCTGCGTAGCTACAGCCAAGGCGCCCGAGGTGCCTCCAACAGCCCGGAGGCGCCTCAGACGCTGTTCATCTGAGAATTCTCTTGTGTAACTTCATTCCTGCAAGACATATTAGTCCACAAACAAAGTATACCATATAAAACCAAGTTAGCATAATAATATAAGATAAATATTAGTACTTAACAGTCATCGGACTGCCCAATTCTGACTTTAAATTTCCTCCCAAAATCCTAGGTTGAACCGACACCTACTGTTCTCTCACTAGAGAACGCGTCCTCACCTACTCCTCTCCGGAGAGTTTACTTATTGTCAGATTGATTATCCAGACCAACTGGACCTTTGCTCAGCGTCCAAAGCTTTCGGTCTTCATGCTGGATGTCTGCTCCACGGCTCGTCCAGACTTCCACTCGATTCATGACACAAGGATTTCAACCTAGAGTACTCCCCGATGTTGGGACCTTGACGCCCACTAAAGGGGGGGTGAATAACATCTCATGCAAAATATCGCTTCCTACAATGGTTAGTACGCACAGCAGAATTCAAAAACAAATACTAACAATAGAAAGTAAACCTAACACATAGATTTAACGTAGTTCGGAGATAAAGCTCCTACTCCACAGCTGCTCGTAAGGTGGGCGATCCCTATCTGTCGGTGGATGACTCCCCGAAAAACCTCCGGTTAGCTCAAGCCCCTTATCGGTAGAGAAACCTCATCACAAACACTTGAATACAAGTACACCGATCATACGAAGGCTTGGGAGACTCTAATAGGCTTTAACCAAGTCTATTTTGTCAACCTTGGTCAAGCACCCCAAGCTCTATTAAATAGAGCTTGGGAGGAAAACACTCATTGTTTTCTCTGCCACCAGTCGACTGGTACAACCATCAGTTGATTGGTCCTAAGTGAAATTCGACTGTTACAAGTCAACGGTCAGCTACCAGTCGATTGATGAAAACACCAGTCGATTACTACAGTAACGCTATAGTATTGTTACAGTAACGCTACAACAAAACCCTAATCCTAGGATTTAACCTCTGAGTACATTCGCTCAGCACTTGTCCTCGCCCGACCAACCTAGACCTAGCCTTCTAGCTGTTAGGATGTATACTAAAAGCCTAGCTTTTGGTATAAACATTTATCTAGAAATAAGAATCACATTGGTCAAATGTCTACATTTATGATAAATGTAGTTGTTCAATTAATTTATATTATAGATAACATGGTGTGTGGTGTCACACACAGAAGATCATGTTATCAGTATCTTATAAATTATAAACAGTAGCTCACGACCAAGATGGAATAGAACAGACCATTAGAAGTTCGTAGTGTAATTAGGTATTAGTTTATCTTAACTATATAATTACACTAGTACACTTAGAGTGTATTGAGTAGGATCATTAGAGGTCGTTTCTTTTATACTGACTTTATAAAGGAACAAAGACCTTAGTTATTATGGAAGTGTGTGCTCTTAATCCTAATATAATAACAAGCACATATATTTAATATTTATTTCTTTAATTTATCAATGGGTGAGATTTAGTTCGATAAATCAATAAGCCCGATAAGTTGGGAAATGATATCACTTATAGTGTGTGTTGTTGATTATAGAAGGAAACTGTGTCCTAGTAATCTAAGTTGAGAATGTCCCCAAGAGGAGCTCATAAGAATTGTCATGTTAAACCCTGCAGGTGGACTTAGTCTGACATGACGATAAAGTTGAGTGGTACTACTCTTGGACTAAGATATTAATTAAATGAGTTGTTAGTAACTCACTTAATTAGTGGACATTCGACATCTTAAACACAGGGAGACTAACACACTCATAATAAGAAGGAGCTCAAAAATGTAATTTGGGATTGGTGCAGTAGTTCAATAATAGTTCTCTAGTGGCATGAATTATTATTGATAAAATTAAGTTCTGTGTTCGGGGCGAATACGGAATGCTTAATTTTATCGGGAGACCAAAACCAATTCCTCCTCTCGGTCCCTATCGTAGCCTCTTAATTATAGAGTACTATACCCACCTATACCTACCTTCTTACTCATCCCATAGGGGCCGGCTAAGCTAGCTTGGAGACCAAGCTAGGGCCAGTCATGGGTAGGTTCATGGGTGAATTCATGTGGCCGGCCCTAGCTTGAACTCAAGTTTAGGTGGCCGGCCCTATTAAAATAAAAAGGAATTTTAATTTAAAATTTTTTTCTTATGTGGATAACATGATTTAAAAGAGAGTTTAAAAATTTAAATCTTTCCTTTTATAAGATTCTACAAAAGATTAAGAGAAGAGCTAAATCTCTTTCCTTATTTGTAGATTAAAAGGTTGGTTTTAATTTTGGTAAAAACTTTCCTTTTAATCATGTTCATGATTTAAAAGAAAGTTTAAAAATTAAAAATTCTCTTTTATTAGTTTCGACAAAAGATTAAGAAAAGATTTAATATCTTTCCTTATTTGTAGATTGAAAGGAGATTTTAATTTTTAGAGATAACTTTCCTTTTTGAAAATTATCCACATGTTTAAAATAAAGATTTTAATTTCCTTTTTATTAACCAATCATGAAGGGATAAAAATTATTGGAGAAATTTTTATAAATTTCTGGAAATAAATTAGGAAGTTTTAATTAAAACTCTCCTTGTTTGGGGGAAAGAGGTGGCCAACCATTATAATTGATGAGAAGAAAATTGTTTTTAATTAAATAATTTTTTTTTTCAATGGCAAAAAGAATTAAGGAAGTTTTTATTAAATTTTCCTTATTTGCCAAGACCAAGGATTATAAAAGAGGGGGTAGAGGAGGTTTCATAGTGAACGACTCTATTCTATTTTCTCCCTCTTTTCTTCCTTGGTGTGGCCGACCCTTCTCCTTTTCTCTCTTCCTCTTGTGTGGCCGAAATCCTTTATCTCTTGGAGCCTTGAGGAGGTGGCCGGATCTAGCTTGAGGAAGAAGGAGAGAAAGCTTGCATCCCTTGGAGCTTGGTTGGTGAAAAAAATTCTTCATCCTTTAGAAGATATGCTTGGCCGAAACTTGAAGGAAGGAAGAAGAAGGTGCCTTGGTGGTTCTCGTCTCGGAAGATCGTTGCCCACCCAACGTCCGAGATTAGAAGAGGAATATGGTAGAAGACCTAGAGGTTTTTGTTTGCAAAAGAAAAGGTATTCTAGTATTTAATTTCCGCATCATACTAGTTTTATTTCTTTGTAAAAATACTAAATACGAGAGGCATGAGATTCTAGTATTTCGAATTTGTTTTCGATGTTGTGTTCTTTTGTTTTTCTTTTCCTTGTGATTTGATTGTTCTTTTCGGTTGACCTAAAGTTATTTAAGAAAATTAAATATTAGCTTTCCTTAAAAGGCTTTGTCTAGGCAGTGGTGGTTATTCTCATATCCAAGAAGGCCATGTGCCTCGCCATGCAGTCCTGGAAGCCAATTTTGGAAATTAATATTTAATGGAATTAATAACCTAGGTGATTTGGATCGAACGTGTTAAATTTCGCAGGAGATCCAAGTCTAAACTAAAAGAACAAATAGATTAAACTTTGGATCAAACGTGTTAAGTTCCGCAGACGATCCAAGTTTAATTTAAAAGAACACATGGTAGCTAGGAAAACGTTCAGACCTTTGTACAAAATTTTTGTACAGTGGAACCATTAGGTTTTCCGAGTAGCAACCAACAATTGGTATCAGAGTTAGGGTTTTACCTCTGTGTATTTGGTATTAGTTTAATTATGCACATGTCATACATAATTTAGGCAGGATAATAGTAGGATGTGCTAACTTTGTAGATGCAGGATCCAACTATTATTGCTTATAGATATTGTGAGTGTGATTGGACCCTTGGACATGTCAAGGGTATTTTATTGTATGTGCATGATTGTATTATAAAATACAGCAGGAGCTATATTTAGTTTTTTTATGATTTTATTTTTGATCTAGTTACATGTACATTCCTTTTATGGAATATAGGATCGATGGATGTAAATTTTATTTTATGTTCGATCTAGTTTACATGTACATTCCTTCGAGGAATATATGATCGAAAAATGTAAAATTCTATTTATGTCGCGGATCGAATCTTGCAAGGCGTGGAACCTTTTGAGGACCAGAGGCGCAGCGGAACAAGGAGCAAGATAGATGCGACAACTAGACCCGGTGGCGGTGGCCAAAGATGGCAGCAGCTAGGGTTGGCGACACACGGAGGACAGCAATAGATAAAAACCATAATAGTTGAAAATTAGTTTTTCTATTTATTGCTTTTTATGTTGTGTTGTGTGTGCTTGTTAGTATGCATGCTAAGTAGGCTAGCATAGTCAAAATTCCTCACTTTAAATAACTAAGTGGGAGAGGGATTTATTTTTAAATAAATTCCACGGTCTCCATTACTAGTTTATTAGTGATGCAACAAGCTTGCGCGTTGGCTCTGAGTGCCTTCCTCCATATCAGATGAGCTTGTTTGCGGATCACTAGCTTAAACTTCCATTTTGGATGACTATAGGAAGTTAATTAAGAGCGTGTGATCTTCCCTATCGGAAGGGGCACAATCTTATTAACGGACTTAGTGTCAAGTAATGGTATACACTTAGGCACGTCTAATAGTATCCTCCCCATCGGAGTCACTGCTATTATTTGTGTGACCGAAGAAAACCAACTATTAATTTGTCAAATAAATAGGTTGACAAGATAATAAAATTAAAAACTCCTCTTACAAATGTTTGATTTTGTATACGTCCACACTATCGTGGCATACAAAATTCACGGTGTTTAAGGTAATTTTATTTTTTCATAAAGATTTATTGACAAGATAATTAATGGGTAAAACTCTCCTCTTACAAATGTTTAAATTTTGTATACGTCCACACTATCGTGGCATGCAAAATTCACGATGTTTGAGGTGTTGGTGAATTTAAACAATATTGTTTGAGGAATCAATGTTATTTTAAATTCAAAAAGTTTTGACCAAATATTTGATCAAAGACAGATCAACTATTAATTTTATTCGTCATAAAGTAAAGTTGACGAGATAATAAAATTAATGGATAAAATCTCCTCTTTGATTTTGTGGCATACAAAATTCATTGGGATTTTAAAGAATTGATCTTGACCAAATATTTTTGTGATTCTTAGGATTTAAAATGTTTGTCAATTCCCTAGTTGTTATACTATAGAAAAGACTTAGTAGTCCCAATTGTAATGATTGGAAATAGGACTTGGACATTAAGGTAGACTGTCTTCTTAGAACTAAGAACAATATAAGTGTATTTAATTCATTAGTTGAAATATGTTTAGTGATGTTATTTACCAGAACCTAGAGTATAGATACAGATGTCATTAATCATGTCCACAATTCATTGCAGGGTTCCAGGAAACCCAACAACTAAATGAAAATAAAAATACCGTCCACATGGGCACTACTGTAAAAGTGGCAGCTGTTGTAGTGGGAGATGTTTATCCTTTGATAAGAATAAAATATGGATTTTAAGTAATTGTCTTTACGTACCAAGTTTAGAAAGAACTAGTTTTCAGTTTCTAAACTATTCAAAGAACTTGATATTCTGCCTCTTTTAATAACAAAGTTGTTATTAAGAAAAAGAGGGAAGTTATATGTTTTGGTACGATGGTTGGTAATTTATAAATCCAATAACTCCCACGATGCAACAAATGAAAATTAGTAACACATCTTCTAACTTTAAGAGAAAGCAACCTTCGGAAATGAACCAATTATATCTTTGGCATCTAAGACTAGGTTATATTAACTTGAGTAGGATTCATTGGTAGCTGATGAACTTTTGGGTTCATTAGTAGTGGAAATCTTTCCAACCTGCGAGTCTTACTTGGAAGGAAAAATAACCAAGAAGCTTTTAAGTCTAAGGGGTATGGAGCCAAAGATATATTGGAATTGGTTCATTCTAATTTGTGTGATCCTATGACTATCCAGACAAGAGGTAGTATCGAATATTTTGTCTATTTTATAGACAACTATTCAAGATACAAATACATTTACTTAATGTGCCGCAAGACTAAATGCTTTGATTAGTTCAAAGAGTACAAGGCTGATGCGGAGAAACGTTAAAGTAAAAGTATCAAGTCACTATGGTAAGATCGTAGTGGCAAGTACCTCTTGGGACAATTTAGGAGTTACTTATCAAAAGTAGGGATTCACTCCCAACTAACTGCACCTGGTACACCCCAACAGAATGGTGTAGTAGAAAGAAGGTATATGACTCTTATGGAAATAATTAGATTGATGATGAGTTATTCAGAAAATTACCAAGTTCGTTTTAAGGATATACTCTGAAAAAGAAAGTGAACATAGTACCTTCCAAAGTCAGAACTCTCTACTCATATAAAATTGCTGAATAGGCGTAAGCCTATTTTGAAGCATATTCGGATTCAGGTAGTCCAGCACATATGCTGAAGAGAGACAATGATAAGTTGGATAGGAATTCACTTGTTTATGGGTTATCTTAGAGAAACGAAAGTAGGTTTATAGTCTTAAAAATCAGTAGGTCATTGTTAGCATCAATGACTGATTTTTAGAAGAGGACTATATAATGAATCACAAACCCATAAGTAAATTTGTTCTTAATAAAGGACACGTCTAATCTAGTACCAACTGTATAAGATGAAATATCACAAGAAACTGCAACACGTATCACAATTGATACACAATTATAGACAATGCCTAATCGTAGTGGGAGGGTTGTCAAACAACCTAAAAGATTCATGTTTTGGGAGAGTCTTTTAGACTTGATCCCAAATGAACATGAGCCTGATCCCGGACATATGATGAAGCACTCCAAGATAAAGATGCAACATCTTGGCAAAGAGCAATTGATCCGGTGGTCAAGGCAGAGGACCCCATTGCGAGGGGTCAACGCCACGTGGAGATCAAAGGGCCGGGGGGTCCACCGGAGAAGGGTGAGCCGACCGGACTTGGGAGAAAAGGATAGACCGATCGGCCGACCGATGAGCATCTAACAGTAAAAGGTGCCCTGACAGGGGTCGAGGTTCCGACGCTCAGTTGAAACAATAGCTAAGAGCCGAGCGGAAGGCCTAAGAGAATGTGACATACTGCTAACAGTCCTTACGTAGCACCTGCCCGGAAGTCTCCCCAGCTTATCAATGCAAACGACAGACGCTACATGATGGGCGTGCCGCCCGGCCGGCGCAGGGGATGAGGGCCGTCCGGACGACGCTCTTCGTCCAGCCGGCCGGACGGACGTCCCGTCCGGTGGTGGGTAAAGAAGGACAGGAACATCTTCTGACAGCCGTCAAGTCCTATGGCTAAGCCATACTCCAAGTCTGACAACGAGGTGTTCTGTTGTCCCATCGAAGACGTGATTGGACTGTAGCAGTATGGCGTCAGGTAAGCTTTCTGACAGACACATACCGAGGTATGGGATGCGGATACGTACGCGCCTCGATGGACGTGTAGGAGCTCTTTCACCGCTCTATATAAAGAGCCGCATACTTCGCCGGAGGTACGCGTTGAACGCCTTTGGAGCCACTTTTTTCCACTGCTTGCTTGCCTGACTTGAGCGTCGGAGGGTCGCCGCCGGGAACCCCTTCCCGGCCCGACTTCTGTGCAGGTTCGTCGTGAGACTAGCCGGAGATCTACATCGGCGACCCGAGAGCGCCACGTGCCCGTCGCTGATTCAAAGATTCGGACAGATCAATTTGGCGCCGTGGAACGCTCCCATCCGAGCGAAACAATGGACGAGGGGACGACAACACACGTGACGCTTTCGACGGAGGAACTCGACGCCTGATCGAGATAAGGGCCGCCAAGCTGGAGCAAAACAAAAAGCCACAGCCGAGCGACCGGAACAACAAGCAACGTCGGCGTTCGGTGGTCGAGCGGAAGCACCGCCGGCCACCGCTGCATTTCATCGAGCCCTATTCGGCACCCCCGAAGCTAGAGGATCTTCTTCGACGAAATGCCTAGACGAGATGACAGAAAGGGAAAAGCCCCCCGGACGCATCGCCGAGAGGATTAATCACCAATTTTCGAGAGGCTATCCTATGAGATCCTTCGCCAGCACTACGTGCCTCCGATGATCGAGTATAATGGGACAACCACCCGATGATCATCCGGTAAGTTTGATAACACAGCTACGCTCCATCAATACACAGATGGAGTAAAATGCCGAGTTTTTCTTACCACTCTCTCGGGATCGGCTCAACGGTGGTTTCGGAGGCTGCCGGACGGATCCATCACAAGCTTTAAGGACTTCCGAACGGCCTTCCTCCACCACTTCGCAAGCAATCGGCGCTATCAGAAAACCAGTGTTAGTCTGTTTGCCATCAAACAGGAGCCGATTGAGCCGCTCAGAGCTTATATCCAGCGGTTTAATCAGGTGGCCATGGATATTCCAACCGCCACCTCAGAGACAATGATGAACGCATTTACACAAGGCCTCGTGGACGGGGACTTCTTCCGCTCGCTCGTTCGGAAGCCGCCTCGAGACTATGACCATATGCTACACCGAGCCAACGAGTACATCAACATGGAGGAGGCCCAAGCGGCTCGAAGAAAGGAAGCTCCGACTGATCGGGCTCCACCTGCCGAGCGGAAGCCTCCCACCGCTCATCAACCGCCAAGAGGACCGAGGGCCAAAGCAATACGCTCCCCTCACGTGAGGTCCCATGTGCAAGAAGGAGCAGCCGAACGGCCCAAGCCAAAGAAGAAATGGACTCCCATGTTCTGCTCAATCCACCGCACGGACACGCATAACACCAGAGATTGTCGAAGCCTTCCTTTAATTGCTCATCCTGTTCCTCGAGGTAGCGGGCGTAGATCACCGTCGTCTGATAGGTGACAAAGGCCTCATGTAGCAGAGCGGACAGTAGCTGACAGGCGACAACAACAGACGCCCGAGCGGCATCGCTCTCCGAGACGGAAGAATCCCCGAATGTCTAGGGAACGTCCCCGTTCGTCCGTTCGGGAAGAAGAAAATAGAAGCAATGCTTCCCGAGGCGAGATCAACATCATAGGTGGAGGGCCGACCGGAGGTGATTCCAACCGAGCAAGGAAGGCGAGCGTCCGGCAGCTCCAAATCCATGCAGTCGGCTGCAGTAGAGAGCGGGCGAGTGGACCGGAAATCAGTTTCAGGCCAGGGGACTTGGAAGGAGTTGAAGTACCCCACGACGATGCCCTACTCATCAAAGCGGTAATAGCCAATTACACTATTCACCGCGTATTTGTTGACACAGGGAGCTCAGTCAACATCATATTCAAGAAGGAGTTCGATCAGCTACAAATTGATCAAGCCGAGCTGCTACCCATGACAACTCCCCTATACGGGTTTACGGGTAATGAAGTTCAGCCGGTCGGACAGATCCGGCTGGCCATCTCGCTGGGAGAAGAGCCACTCAGGAGGACGAGGACAGCCAACTTTGTGGTGGTCGACTCTCCCTCGTCCTACAACGTCATTTTGGGACGACCGGCGCTCAGCGAGTTCCGAGCAGCCGTCTCCACCTTCTAGCAGAAGATCAAGTTCCCCGTGGAGGATAGAGTGGGTGAAGTACGGGGAGATCAGCTAGCAGCACGGCGATGCTATGTCGAAATGATTCGAGCAGAAGCCAATTTCGCTCGGAAGGCGCCTCGGATCGAGGTAAACGCCATAACTGAAAAGCCTCCCTCTTTAGTTTATGAAGAAAAAGAGGAAGTGCAGATACACCCGACCCGATCGGAGGCCACGACCTTCATCGCGTCCGATCTGGAGGCCAATCAGAAAGAGAAGGTAATCCAATGCCTCCGAAGAAACCATGATGTCTTCGTCTGGTCGACGCATGAGCTGCCCGGAATTTCACCAAGCGTAGCGCAGCATGAGCTACACGTCCGACCGGACGCTCGGCTTGTGAAGCAGAGAAAAAGAGATTTCAGCGCCGAGCAGAATGCCATCATCCGAGCGGAGGTGGAGAAGCTTTTGGAAGCCGGCCATATACGTGAGGTGCAGTTCCCGAGCTGGCTGGCTAACGTAGTATTAGTCTCCAAGCCGGGCAACAAGTGGAGAGTATGCATAGATTTTCGGGATCTCAACAAAGCTTGCCCGAAAGACTTTTATCCTCTGCCCTGGATAGATCAGTTGGTGGACTCTACGGCCGGCTGTGAATTAATATGTATGCTCGATGCTTACCAAGGCTATCATCAAGTGCCGCTCGCCCGTGGAGATCAGGAAAAAGTCAGCTTCGTGACGGCCGACGACACCTATTGCTATAATGTGATGTCGTTCGGATTGAAGAATGCGGGGGCCACGTATCAGCGCTTGATGAACAAAGTATTCAGAGAGCAGATCGGGCGAAATCTGGAAGTGCACGTGGACGACATTCTCATCAAGTCCGTCCGAGCGGCCGATCTCTTCAAGGACATGGAAGAAACTTTCCGAACACTACGCAAATATGGAATCAAGCTAAATCCTCAGAAGTGCCTGTTCGGAGCAAAAGGAGGGCGTTTCTTGGGGTATATTGTGACCGAACGGGGTATTGAAGCAAATCCCAGCAAAGTAAAAGCCCTACAAGACATGCCGCCCCCAAGAAATCTGAGAGAAGTGCAGCGTTTGACCGGTCGGATAACTGCTTTGTCCAGATTCATATCCAAAACCGCCGACCGGAGCCTTCCTTTCTTCAAAATCTTGCGCAAGGCCACTAAATTTCACTGGGATGAAGAATGCGATCGGGCGTTCGAAGATTTGAAGGCATATCTGAATTCCCTCCCGGTATTAGCCAAGCCGGCTGCGGGTGAGCCACTTTGTATCTATTTGTCTTCCACCGAGCAAGCAATTGGCTCGGCACTAGTAAGGGCGAGCGGAGAAGAGCCTGTGTATTTCCTTAGTCATATTTTAAAAGATGCTGAATCTCACTACACTGGGCTCGAAAAGCTGGCTTTTGCTCTGGTCCTCGCCGCTCGGCGCCTTCGCCCATACTTCCTGGCGCATACCATCTTTGTCAAAACCAACAGCCCGCTCGGGTGTATATTATTGAATCCAGAAGCTTCCGGGCGGCTCATCAAATGGACGACGGAGTTAAGTGAATTTGACATCCAATACCAGCTCCGCTCGGCGATAAAAGCGCAGTCCTTGGCGGATTTCGTTACCGAAGTACAAAGGGCGGAGCCCGAAGCCATGTGGAAGATATTTGTGGATGGATTATCCACTCAGCTCGGGAGCGGTATTGGTGTATTATTACTGTCTCCCTAAGAAGAGAAGATGCATCTATCTGTCCGGCTTGACTACAAAGCTACGAACAATGAAGCAGAGTATGAGGCCCTCATAGCCGGCTTACAGGCAGCTCGGTATGTTGGCGTCGGTCGGGTAACGCTTCATTCGGACTCGCAGTTGGCCACGTAGCAGCTCTCTGGCACTTTTGAAATTAACAACGCCCGGCTCAAGCTCTACGCTGAGGCGTTTGAGAAACTTAAAGCCAATTTTCGAGAAGTTATTGTCCAGAAGATACCCAGAGCAGAAAATCAAGCGGTCGATGAGTTAGCCAAGCTAGCAAGCTCAATAACGCCGGTCGCCATTCAGCAGCCAATAGAACAAGTATTGTTGGTGGCGTACGTCGACCAGATGGAAGGCCTCACGTTTCCAAGCGACTGGCGGACACCCATCATAGAGTTCCTCCGCTCGGGCGCCACACCATCCGATGAGAATGAAGCCCAGCTGCTACGGAGGAGAGCCGGTCGGTTCACACTCATCGGCGACCAGCTTTACAAGAAGGCTTTCTCACGCCCGCTGTTGAAATGCGTGAGCTCGGAGGACTCGGCTTACATCCTCCAAGAAGTACACCAAGGATCATGCGGAGGGCATTCGGGCGGACGATCGTTGGCCAAGAAGATCCTATTGGCCGGGTACTTCTGGCCAACCTTACAAGTAGACGCTGCTCGGACCGTGTCGACGTGCCTTTCGTGCCAGAAGTACCATAACTTCTACCACCGACCGACAGAGGAAATGAAGGCATCAACAGTTTCATGTCCGTTCGATCAATGGGGAATGGATATTGTTGGTCCATTTCCGATGGCGACCGGGCAGCGGAAATTTCTGCTAGTGGCGGTCGATTATTTTTCCAAGTGGGTGGAGGCCGAGCCGCTAGCCAGGATCACCGAACAGATGGTCAAAAAATTCATCTGGCAACACATCATCTGTCGATTCGGCATCCCTCGCCGACTGGTTTCCGACAATGGGCGGCAATTCACAGGAAAGATACTAGAGGATTGGTGCAAAAGCTACGGCATCGAGCAACACTTCACGTCCGTGGCTTATCCTCAAAGCAACGGTCAAGCCGAAGTAGCCAATCGGGAAATTCTTCGCATTCTGCGCGCTCGGCTCGATCATTTGAGAGGAAGTTGGGTGGATGAAGTGCCGGGCGTCCTATGGGCCATCCGAACGACTCCAAAAGAAGGAACGGGTGTCACGCCTTTTCATCTGGTATACGGCGGCGAAGCGGTTATTCCTGTTGAAGTTGGAGTCGAGTCCGCTCGGATTCAAAATTATGATGAGGACAACGCCGAGCGGAGGAACCTGGAGCTGGATTTGGTTGAAGAAGAAAGAGCCAAGGCGTCCGTTCGGCTGATGGCGTACCGGCAGCGAATGAAGCAAAACTATAACCGCCGCGTAATCCCGAGATCATTCCAGGTCGGCGACCTTGTGTGGAAAAAAGTCAAGCCAGTCGGCGATGTTGGCAAGATGGAGGCTCCTTGGGCGGGCCCCTTCAAGGTTATTGAAAAGCTCCGCTCGGGCGCTTATTATTTGGAGGATGAAGATGGGCGCCAGCTGGACCGGCCGTGGAGTGCGAATCATCTCCAGCCTTATCGGGCTAGGTGAAAGGTGCACTAATGTAACTTATTTTTGCATATATTTTGGTCGCATGTACCCTTGTAATGTAGGAAGCAAAATTAATTTAAAGGACGGCTAAGGTGTTGACCGAGCGGCTATGCTCAAGTTTGCCTTTAAGGCCGTCGAGCTCCGACGTTAAATATCGAGAGACGAGCCGGCGTCTATAAACGTCCGAGCGGAAGACCGTCGAGCTCCGACGTTAAATATCGAGAGACAAGCCGGCGTCTATAAACGTCCGAGCGGAAGACCATAGAGCTCCGACGTTAAATATCGAGAGACGAGCCGGCGTCTATAAACGTCCGCGGAAGACCGTCGAGAGCCGACGTTAAATATCGAGACGAGCCGGCGTTTATAAGCGTCCGAGCGGAAGACCGCCGAGCTCCGAAATATCGAGACGAGCTGGCGTCTATAAGCGTCCGAGGGAAGACCGTCGAGCTCCGGCATTAAATATCGAGAGCGAGCCGGCGTCTATAAACGCTCCGAGCGAGACCGTCGAGCTCCGCGTTAAATATCGAGACGAGCGGCATCTATAAAGCGTCCGAGCGGAAGGCCGTCGAGCTCAACGTTAAATATCGAGACGAGCCGGCGTCTATAAGCGTCCGGCGGAAGGCCGTCGAGCTCCGACGTTAAATATCGAGACGAGCCGGTGTCTATAAACGTCCGAGCGGAAGGTCATCGAGCTCGACGTTAAATATCGAGACGAGCCGGCGTCTATAAACGCGCCGAGCGGAAGGCCGTCGAGCCGGCGTTAAATATCGAGAGACGAGCCGCGTCTATAAGCGTCCGAAAGAAGACCGTCGAGCTCCGGCGTTAAATATCGAGAGCCGAGCCGGCTATAAACGTCCGAGCGGAAGACCGTCGAGCTCCGGCGTTAAATATCGAGAGACGAGTCGGTGTCTATAACGCGTCCGAGCGGAAGACCGCCGAGCTCCGGCGTTAAATATCGAGACGAGCCGCGTCTATAAACGTCCGAGCGGAAGGCCGTTGAGCTCCAACGTTAAATATCGAGAGACGGTGGCGTCTATAAGCGTCCGAAGCGGAAGGCCGCCGAGCTCGACGTTAAATATCGAGACGAGCGGCGTTATAAACGCGTCCGGCGGAAGGCCGTCGAGCTCCGACGTTAAATATCGAGAGACGAGCCGGCGTCTATAAACGTCCGAGCGGAAGGCCGTCGAGCTCCGACGTTAAATATCGAGAGACGAGCCGGCGTCTATAAACGTCCAAGCAGAAGACCGTCGAGCTCTGACGTCAAATATCGAAAGACGAGCCGACGTCTATAAACGTCCGAGCGGAAGACCGTCGAGAGACGACTCGGCGTTTATAAACCCACCGATCGGACAGTAGTCAAGTTTCGAAGGTAAAATTCGACGGGCGACCGGAGCCTATAGGGCCGCCGGATGGATGGTTTTCTACGTAGCCCTCAGTCGGATCCGACGTAATAGCGTAAGGCCGAGTGGCCCCTTTATAAAATGTACTTGGGGCATAAAAAGCTCAAGACCAAGGCGAAAAATAAAAATCGGACGCAGGAAGAATGGGCAAATAATAAGACACAGTTCATTCAAGCCGACCGGCGGATAGACAAAATTTCTAAAGTTTGCCCCGACCGGCACAGATACAGAAAAATTACAAATTAGCCTCACAGATAGATTCTTAGTCATCAAAATTAAAAAGATGGTCAGGGATGGAGCCCATCATGGTCGCCAGGTCTTCGGCAGGGACGGACAGATCGGCAGGAGCATGGCCTTTGTTCTTCATGTAGTCCACCGCCACTTTGATTGCCTCCTCAAAAGTCAAGGAGAGTTTGTCGGTAAATTTCTCGCCAAACTCGTCCGAGCGGACGAAGGCTTTGCGTACCTCTGCCGATCGACCGGGCTCTCCATTGTGGTAATCCTTGAGAGCGGTCTGGGAAGCATCCAGGGCAGCCTGAAGATCTTGCAAGGCTCCTTCTGCTCTGGTCCGATCAGCGGAGCGACCCTCCCGCTCGGCAGTTAGTGAGGCGTCTAGCTCCTTCACCCGTTGTTCTAGCCCCCGGTTCTCCACCTTTATCAAGTCCATATCATCAATGGCCTTGAGCTTCCGAGCGGTCGCGGTCTTTACTTCTTTATCCCGCTGCTTGACTAAGGCTTCGAGGCGGGCAACCTCTCTTGTCAAGCCGGAAGTCTTACCCCGCTCAGCTTCCAGCAACCTTTTGGCCTTCTCCAGAGCGGCCGTCGATTGTCTGCTGTCCCCCGCAGCCTTGAGCTTCTTCAGTTCGTCCTCCAGTTCGGCCAGGCGATTACTGATGGCAATCTGCTCCACCCAGTTCTGCGAACGAATATGAGCAGGTTAGAAGCTCGATCCGAAATAACTAACAAAGCAAGACAACATACCCCGGTCGCCTGTTGTAGATTGCTGTCACCGAGCTGACCAGGAGTCATCATGGTGATCCGAAGACGAGCATCCTCCCAAGCTTTGGCGAGGGGAGCCGTGAGTGTGATTTGCTGCTCGGGGATGATAGGCCGATCAGCGGCTGCCATGTATTCTTCAGACGGGAGGCGCAAGATGGTCTTTATCAATTTCGGACCGCTCGGATCACCTTTAGAAGCAGTAGCCTTGCCGGACGGCTCACCGGCGGAGGAGGAAGGACGGTCGCCCAATCGCTTAATACGTCGCAGCGTTCTTGGAGGACTGGAGGGTGGCACCTCAGAGGTTGCCCTTGGAGAGCCGAGCGGCGTCGGGGTACTCTCAATAGAAACCGTCCCGGACAACACTGGAGCTTCGTCGCCCCGCTCGGATTGCGGTTCATCGGATGGAATCAGTTGAGAGGTTGCCTCCGGCTGTTTGCGCTTCCGAGTTGCCAGAGGAACGTCGTCGGCCGAACGGCCCTCTATCTCGACTTGAGCGGAGGGTTCTATGTCGCCCACAGCTTCGTCTTGAGAGGCAGGAGCGGCTAAGGCTTCGGGGACATCCTGAGTCCCCTCACCTTATTCGCCGGTCGGATCCGCTGGAGCAAGGCCCCGCTCGGCGATCTCCTTGTTCTTGGCTGCCTCGACCTTGGCGGCTCGCAGTTTCAGTCGCTCGGTAGCCTTAGCGCGCCACATAACTTCAGCTGCAGAAGCAAAAAATAAATCAGTTAGAACAAAATAAACGAGAAGATAAGGGAACTTACTCATGCTGCAGGGCAGATCGGCTGGGGTAGAAGACAAGCCGAATATGTACATTACTCCCGGAAGGAGCAGCTTGTCAATGTGATATCGTTGGCCGACCAGCCGATTGGCTGCATGAAGATAGGCTGCATCGCCTCTAAATTTGCCGAGCTCTGGTTGCGCTGGCATCGCTGTCTGCCACTTGATACGGAAGGTCGGTGGCTCGGGAAAACATACGTAGAAAAAATGCTCCTTCCAATGTTTGTTGGAGCTCGGCATGTTATCAAAGAGGACGAAACCTATCCTAGACTGGAAAATGAAAGTACCCCACTCGGCTTGCTTGGGGTAATAAAAGTAATGAAAAATCTTAGGGTCGAGGGGGATGCCGTTCAATTTAAAGAGAATTATCACCCCGCTCAGTAGCCTAATGGAGTTAGGAACTATCTGGCCGAGCGGGATGCGGAAGTAATTGCAGACTTGCAAGATAAACTTATGGGGTGGGAAGCGTAGCCCGGCCAAAAATTGGTCTCGGAAGAAAAGAACAGTGTCGGGCGGCGGTTCATGAGGCCGATCGGCCGGTGTGGCTAATACTATGTGATGGTCAGGAGGAATATCGTAGGTCCGAGCAAGACGCAACGCGTCCTCCTCGTCGAAACGGATCTCCATGGTCGTGTACCACAAACCAAGAGCGCTGCCGGTCGACTGTGAGGTACTAGTCATGGTCTAGGACCGGGAATAAACGCGGAATGGATGGAAAAAGAAATAAAACTAGGGAAGATGGCGAGATGATGAAAAAGATACCTAATAGGGAAAAAAAAGAGGCAGCAAGGGAAAGGAAGGAAGGCTTACGGGCAAAGGAGATGATCGAAAGGAGCTGTGGAGTCGTCGGAGAGCTGAAACGCAAGGTCGCCGGCGAAAAGAGGAGCAGCGGGATGTTTGGAAACGAGGAGGTCGAAATGCGGCGAAGAACAGGGGTCGGGAGCTTTATAAGGGCGGCAGCGATAAATTTCCACCGTCCGATCCAGGTCGTCGATAACGAGGTCATCATCCAGCCGTTCCTTTCAAACGGCGGCTGTCCCATCGGATGTAACACCACCGCCATACCCTGACAAGAGAAAGGCAGCCACGTGTCAACAAGTTACGGGTTAACGCACGTGGTTAACAGAAGCTTCGGCATAAATTCCAAGGCACGGGCGAGATATCGCCGAACGGCTGAGCATCCATTAGCCAGTCCGAGCGGACTAAGGTATCGGTCGTCACTCGATCAGATCGGCAGTCCAGTCAGTCGGACTTCGCCTCCTTCGATTAGACTTGGGGGGAAGGCAAGTGATCCGGTGGTCAAGGCAGAGGACCCCATTGCAAGGGGTCAACGCCATGTGGAGATCAAAGGGCCGGGGGGTCCACCGGAGAAGGGTGAGCCGACCGGACTTGGGAGAAAAGGATAGACCGATCGGCCGACCGATGAGCATCCAACAGTAAAAGGTACCCTGACAGGGGTCGAGGTTCCGACGCTCAGTTGAAACAATAGCTAAGAGCCGAGCGGAAGGCCTAAGAGAAGGTGACATACTGCTAACAGTCCTTACGTAGCACCCGCCCGGAAGTCTCCCCAGCTTATCAATGCAAACGACAGACTCTACGTGATGGGTGTGCCGCCCGGCCGGCGCAGGGGATGAGGGCCATCCGGACGACGCTCTTCGTCCAGCCGGCCGGACGGACCTCCCGTCCGGTGGTGGGTAAAGAAGGACAGGAACATCTTCTGACAGCCGTCAAGTCCTATGGCTAAGCCATACTCCAAGTCTGACAACGAGGTGTTCTGTTGTCCCATCGAAGACGTGATTGGACTGTAGCAGTATGGCGTCAGGTAAGCTTTCTGACAGACACATACCGAGGTATGGGCTGCGGATACGTACACGCCTCGATGGACATGTAGGAGCTCTTTCACCGCTGTATATAAAGAGCCGCATACTTCGCCGGAGGTACGCGTTGAACGCCTTTGGAGCCACTTTTTTCCACTGCTTGCTTGCCTGACTTGAGCGTCGGAGGGTCGCCGCCGGGAACCCCTTCCCGGCCCGACTTCTGTGCAGGTTCGCCGGAGCTTCGTGAGACTAGCCGGAGATCTACATCGGCGACCCGGAGAGCGCCACGTGCCCAGCGTCCGTTGATTCAGCATTCGGACAGGATCAGCAATGAATACAGAATTAGAATATATGTATTCTAATAAAATCTGAAAGCTTGATGGTGTAAAAGCCATTCGGTGAAAATAAGTCTACAATAGGAAAAGATGGATAGACAGGAAGGTAGAAACTTTCAAAACAAGGCTTGATGAAAAAGGAAACTTTTTCACTGGTAGCCATGCTTAAGTCTATCCGGATTCTTTTATCTATTTGGCAAGTGGATGTCAAGACAGCATTCCTTAATGGAAGTCTTGAAGAAAGCATCCATATAAACTAACCAGAAGGGTTCATTGCAAAGGGCAAAGAGCATCTTGTGTGCAAGCTCAAATCAGTCTATGGACTGAAGCAAAGCTTCAAGGTCTTGGATATCTGGTCTAATGAAATAATCTAGACCTATGGATTTATTTAGTGACCTGATAAGTCTTGTGTAATACAAGAAGTGTGATGGAAACGTGGTGATATTTCTTGTACTATACGTAGATGACATTTTTGGTAGTTGGAAATGTAACGACCACCCTTCTTACTACTACTACACTCTAAGGATGACCGTTACTTAACTACTAACTCTACTTAACCTGTATGATTAAAAATCACATGGAAACTCTATCGAAAATTTCGGCAGAGTCTCTCTTGTACCGGTGACCATATTCAACAATACATGCAATATATACTCAGCCACAAGCGGCTGGAACACATACCAATCAACCACGCAGTATAATAAATCCAAAATAAAGAAAACAACACCAGAAATCATCACACAAGATTACAATTCTACTACTATGTTCTAATCATATCAAAATAACAAATACTATCTCAAATACTCCTAACATAGCAAAAGACAATAGAAACTAAACGCGGAAGCTTAATAATGAAATACAACTTCTTACTTCCTAATTTTCTTATCATCCTAAATAAAGAATTAATCTAGACAAATCCTTAACTAAGTCCCAAGGCTTCCATAGTCCTGGCATCACACATCCTTCGAACACCTCCTTGTCGCCTTCCTTTCTATATCTTTTCCTTTCCTGTATCTGCAGTAAGAGGAAGTGCAATCTATAAGCAAAATTTGCTTAGTAAGTGCTATCTAACTCACAAAATCACGAATGTGCATGTATACGAAAAGAACTAGAAACTATATGCTCTAAAAAGAAATAAAGCATAAACATAACTGCTCATGTCAAACTAATAGCAAAGAAAAGCTAAGGAATCTACTCATGTAATTCTAATATTTAATCATGCTACTCATCTAATAGGTAAACATGAAAACTACTCATCCACTAGATAAACATGGTAGAATAAAGAACTAAACTTACTGATTTTCAGAACTATATGAAACTTATTTCATTTGTTCTAACTTAATCTTTAATACGTTATGTTTATGTAAAACTCGTTTTGCTCATTCAAAAACTTATACTTATAATATTTCAAAATAATAATCAACTTCTTCTTGGGCCTGGCAACTGTGCTTTTACTTTTGTAACGACCCGACCCATTCGGCGGCCCATTTGGCGGCCCATTTGGCGACCCTCGGGTCGTCGACCGTTGACCGTCGGCCGAGCCGTTACTACTAGGTTATCTAAACCTAGGGACGACTATGGGAGCCTAACCCAAGGACAGAGAGTCCAGTACAGTGTCACTGATAAAAGTAAAATACTTGTTATCTTTTAATACTTCTAATATATAATGTCTCGGCATTTTCTTTAGCACCTTGTGTGCCAAAATCCCTAAAGTCTTGACTTTGGGATCTACTTAAGGCCTTGGCCTTTTTCTTTCTTTTCTTTATCTTTCTTATATTTTTCTTAAACTCTTAAAAAGAACATAGGCATGCTACCACAGAATTAAATCAAAGGAAAGAAAATCTGACTTCTATAAGCATGCTATATCAGAGACAAATCAAAAGAAAGCATATCTAACTTCTTCAAACATGCTACAACAGATTTAAAATAAAGGAAACAATTCTGAGATCTTTAAGCATGCTAAAATGAATGCAAAGGAAACCCAAAACTACAACGTGAACTGACATAGCTGTTCCTACTCATTGGAGCTACATAAACTTGAAATCTGCATGCATAAAACTAATAAGGAAGGATCTGTATCAAAACTAAGCAATGGAAATGCTAACAGCACAAAACCACTCTACTGCATGCTCATTAAGAGGCCTATTCCTACACATGGCAGCAAAGAAGAAAAATCAAATACTAGGATATTTCATGCTCTCATTTCCAAATCTAAACAACTAAATCTGGTTTTATGGCAGCAAGCTTCAAGATAAATCAAACCTAAGTCTGTTCATGTTATTCTAATAGCAAGGAGAAACATTATAATTCAATACTGCTCATGCTCTTCTAGTAATAAAGAAACTACACATGCTTAACTAATAACAAATAGGAAAGTCCAACAACATGCTAAATCATAAGACTAAAGAATCTAACTCACATATGCAAATCCAATTTGGCTATGGTAGTGAATAACACAGGTAATATATTTTATATATGGGTGACTAACTTCAAGCATTAGCTAGTAAAATCCAAGGATAATTTATGGTTCATTTCAGTTTGGAACTTCAACTACAGTGCCTATATATTTGAATTGCTATCATATGTTACCTTGCCTCCCTTAATTAGATTTGTTTGTCCACTGTCCTTAGCTTCCACACGGAATGCAAGGGTTTAGCATGGAATGTATTATACAACATGAAAGTAGTTAAGCATAACTATGAGAAACATGCCTCTGATCTTAGAGGGATTGCCCATAGACATATACTACTAAAACTTCAATAGAACAGAACCCTAACCAGAAAGGGAACAACATGGAAGTGAAATAAAACACCAATACTATAAAGCTTAACAGCAGTAATTCACAAAATCTACAACATAATTGAAACCTGCTGGAATTTTACCCCTATAAGGCTTATTTCATCTCCAATTCTTAGCACAACAAAACTATAACCTGTTGAGATTAAAGTTCCATGTAAACATGTTCATAACCGAACCCTTCATAAGGCAACAGAAAAACCTTAGGGCAAAACATGCTGCGGCAGAAATTCAAGCAAAAAGAATTTCCTTGAACTCTTCTTAAACCTCTAATCAAACACGAAACCGAAAGAAGGAATTCACGGCAGCAAACATGCATTCCCAATCTTCACAGAAAATTCAAAAACAAGAAGGAATACGAATCTGGAACTATCCTACTGTAGGTGAGTAGCAACTTACCTTCGTTTCCTTGACTCACAGCCGAAGGAGAAACCTTCTAGTGCTTCTAGGGTTCGGATAAAACTCAAGCTTCCCGGCGATTCCTTGCGTCCACAAGCTCTCCTCGACGAGGTGATCGGGAAGATGTGAAAATCTCGCGAAAACACCCCTTGGCCGGCGCCGAAGACGAAGCCCTAGTTTCGGTTGGGGTTTCGCCCGAGAGGAGGTCGACGCCGCGAGAGAGGAGAAGGAAAATAAAAAACTAGGTCACCGGATCAAGCCCTAAGTTAAGTTCTCCTCTTATAACTAAATATTCTGTTAACTTCTTTAAATAAATTCGCTATCCTTTTTAAACAAAACCGGTGGCTGGATCACTTGGTCAGCCGGGATTTGACCGAGCCAAAGGCCGCAGGTTCAAATCCCCAGCCGAACCTTTTATTCTCCTTTTATTCTGCTATTAACTATTTATTACTTAAATACAATTCGATCCTTATTTGATCATGTAATAACTGCTAGCCCAGTTGGTTAGCCGGGTTTTGCTCGGGTCAGGGGTTGCCGGTTCAAGCCTCAGCTTCGACATTTTTTTGTCGAAACTTCTTTCGTTTAGTAAAAATACCAAACGACCTCCAAAAATTACATAAAAATATTCTATAAATTTCTAAAAATCTCTAGAATTTTTCTAAAGCATTTCTAGATTTTAATAAGGTCTTTTAGAACTCCAAATCATGAAATTTGGGGTGTTACAGGAAATAATATCAAAGTGTTGTTAGAAGTAAGGGTATGGTTGTCCAAACAATTCGATATGAAGGACTTAGGAGAATGTATATATTCTTGGGATCAAAGTAATAAGGGATCGCAAGAAAAGAATATTTTACTTATCCCAAGCTTCATATATCGAAAAAATCCTTGCTCGTTTTAAGCATGCAAAACTCAAAGAAAGGTTTCTTACCTTTTTAGCATAGAGTGACTTTATCTAAAGAAATGTCTCTGTAGACATCAAAGGAGATAAAGGAAATGAAGGCAGTTCTTTATGCTTCGGCTGTCGGAAGCCTAATGTATGCTATGCACGAGATCAGAAATCTGTTTTGCCAAGGGCATAGTTAGCAGATATCAAAGTAACCCTGGACAAGGACATTGAACTGCAGTAAAGCATATATTGAAGTACCTTAAAGGTACTAGAGATTATATGCTAGCTTACAAGGCAGTTAATTTGGTCCCTATGGGTTGCACGGATTTTAACTTCCAATCGGATAGGGACAATAGTAAGTCAACCTCAGGGTTTTGTGTTTACTTTAGGAAGTAAAGTCATAACTATGGAAGAATGATAAGCATAGGTGTTTTTCTGGACTCCACCATAGAAGCTCAGTATATGGCAAGCCTCTGAGGTAGTCATAAAAGCTGAATGACTTAATAACCTCAAGATAGACTTAGATATGATTTCTGGTTTATCTAAAGATTATTACAATTTATTGTAATAATAGTGGTGCAGTAGCAAACTCGAAGAAATCATAAGTCTATAAGGCAAGTAAATGCAATAGAGCGCAAGTACCACCCAATACGAGAAATCGTATAAACGAGGAGAAGTTGTTGCTGCCTAGATTGCATCAAGTGATAACCTAGAAGATCTTTTCACTAAGGCCCTTAAGGCAAGAGCTTTTGATGGGCATGTTGAAGGGTTGGGAATCAGATGTATGACAGCAGATATGACAGCTTAGTCTTTTAGTATAAGTGAGAGATTGTTAGGATGTATACTAAAAGCCTAGCTTTTGGTATAAACATTTATCTAGAAATAAGAATTACATTGGTCAAATGTCTATATTTATGATAAATGTAGTTGTTCAATTAATTTATATTGTAGATAACATGGTGTGTGGTGTCACACACAGAAGATCATGTTATAAGTACCTTATAAATTATAAACAGTAGCTCACGACCAAGATGGAAAGGAACAGACCATTAGAAGGTCGTAGTGTAATTAGGTATTAGTTTATCTTAACTATATAATTACACTAGTACACTTAGAGTGTATTGAGTAGGACCATTAGAGGTCGTTTCTTTTATACTGACTTTATAAAGGAATAAATATCTCAGTTATTATGGAAGTGTGTGCTCTTAATCCTAATATAATAACAAGCACATATATTTGATATTTATTTCTTTAATTTATCAATGGGTGAGATTTAGTTCAATAAATCAATAAGCCCGATAAGTTGGGAAATGATATCACTTATAGTGTGTGTTGTTGATTATAGAAGGAAACTGTGTCCTAGTAATCTAGGTTGAGAATGTCCCCAAGAGGAGCTCATAAGGATTGTCATGTTAAACCCTGTAGGTGGACTTAGTTCGACATGACGATAAGGTTGAGTGGTACTACTCTTGGACTAAGATATTAATTAAATGAGTTGTCAGTAACTCACTTAATTAGTGGACATTCGACATCATAAACACAGGGAGACTAACACACTCATAATAAGAAGGAGCCCAAAAATGTAATTTGGGATTGGTGCGGTAGTTCAATAATAGTTCTCTAGTGGAATGAATTATTATTGATAAAATTAAGTTGTGTGTTCGGGGCGAACACGGGATGCTTAATTTTATCGGGAGACCAAAACCAATTCCTCCTCTCGGTCCCTATCGTAGCCTCTTAATTATAAAGTACTATATCCACCTATACCCACCTTCTTACCCATCCTATAGGGGCCGGCCAAGCTAGCTTGGAGACCAAGCTAGGGCTGGCCATGGGTAGGTTCATGGGTGAATTCATGTGGCCGGCCCTAGCTTGAACTCAAGCTTAGGTGGCCGGCCCTATTAAAATAAAAAGGAATTTTAATTTTAAAATTTTTTCTTATGTGGATAACATGATTTAAAAGAGAGTTTAAAAATTTAAATCTTTCCTTTTATAAGATTCTACAAAAGATTAAGAGAAGAGCTAAATCTCTTTCCTTATTTGTAGATTAAAAGGTTGGTTTTAATTTTGGTAAAAACTTTCCTTTTAATCATGTTCATGATTTAAAAGAAAGTTTAAAAATTAAAAATTCTCTTTTATTAGTTTCCACAAAAGATTAAGAAAAGATTTGATATCTTTCCTTATTTGTAGATTGAAAGGAGATTTAATTTTTAGAGATAACTTTCCTTTTTGAAAATTATCCACATGTTTAAAATAAAGATTTTAATTTTCTTTTTATTAACCAATCATGAAGGGATAAAAATTATTGGAGAAATTTTTATAAATTTCTGGAAACAAATTAGGAAGTTTTAATTAAAACTCTCCTTGTTTTGGGGAAAGAGGTGGCCAACCATTATAATTGATGAGAAGAAAATTGTTTTTAATTAAATAAATTTTTTTTTTCAATGGCAAAAAGAATTAAGGAAGTTTTTATTAAATTTTCCTTATTTGCCAAGACCAAGGATTATAAAAGAGGGGGTAGAGGAGGTTTCATAGTGAACGACTCTATTCTATTTTCTCCCTCTTTTCTTCCTTGGTGTGGCCGACCCTTCTCCTTTTCTCTCTTCCTCTTGTGTGGCCGAAATCCTTTATCTCTTGGAGCCTTGAGGAGGTGGCTGGATCTAGCTTGAGGAAGAAGGAGAGAAAGCTTGCATCCCTTGGAGCTTGTTGGTGAAAAAAATTCTTCATCCTTTAGAAGATATGCTTGGCCGAAACTTGAAGGAAGGAAGAAGAAGGTGCCTTGGTGGTTCTCGTCTTGGAAGATCGTTGCCCAACCAACGTCCGGGATTAGAAGAGGAATACGGTAGAAGACCTAGAGGTTTTTGTTTGTAAAAGAAAAGGTATACTAGTATTTAATTTCTGCATCATACTAGTTTTATTTCTTTGTAAAAATACCAAATACGAGAGGATGCGATTCTAGTATTTCGAATTTATTTTCGATGTTATGTTCTTTTGTTTTTCTTTTCCTTGTGATTTGATTATTCTTTTCGGTTGACCTAAAGTTATTTAAGGAAATTAAATATTAGCTTTCCTTAAAAGGCTTTGTCTAGGCGGTGGTGGTTGTTCCCATATCCAAGAAGGCCATGTGCCTCGCCATGCAGTCCTGGAAGCCAATTTTGAAAATTAATATTTAATTGAATTAATAACCTAGGTGATTTGGATCAAATGTGTTAAGTTCCGCAGGAGATCCAAGTCTAAACCTAAAAGAACAAATAGATTAAACTTTGGATCAAACGTGTTAAGTTCCGCAGGTGATCCAAGTTTAATTTAAAAGAACATATGGTAGCTAGGAAAACATTCAGACCTTTGTACAAAATTTTTGTACAGTGGAATCATTAAGTTTTTCGAGTAGCAACCAACAATAGCCTCCTCCATCAACCTTGCGTCCCTCGGATGACTCCCCATCCTTCACGTCTTGCCTTCTGGAGCTTCCATCAGCTTTGTCATTATTGTCAGGTCTTCCTTTGCCAAGAGGTTGTGCCTCCGGGACTTCATCCATTGTCAAGTCACACTTGGACTTATGTTGCCAAGACTACATGCTTGAACTTACGTTGCCAAGACTACATGCTTGGACTTACACCTCCAAAATTCATCCTTGGACTTTCCTCCTTTATCAAGATCACACTTGGACTTTTCTTGTTGTACCTGTATCCTGCACACTCACAATACATATCAAATACAATAATAACCTAACTTAAACCTTTTCCCAAACATCAAAACCTAGGGTCACTAGATTGCTCCAACACCCAACTCTAGGATTTTTTCCTGAAGCCTTCGACCCGCCAAGACTTTCCTCCTAGGGTTACCACCCCTAGGACCCGGGTTATCGCCCCATAGGATTTTCCATTTTCCTAACGATAGCTAGGACTTTTTCTCACCTAGGGTTACCACCCTCTAGGACCTAGGGTTACCGCCTCCTAGGGTTTTTCAATTGTCTAACCGTAGTTAGAACTTTTGCCTAAGAACACTTAGGACTTTCTTGCAATCTCATTCAAACTTATCAGACAACAAATAACCTTAACTTTGAACCCTTTGACATAATTAAAGCATAGGTTCGATCGTCTGAAGTTTCCCGCACCAACAATCTTCCCCTTTTTTATTATGGCAACATGGTTCAAAGTTAAGTAAAATATAACGATAATTAAAAGAATTTTAGCCTGAGAATAAATACAATAATTTATAAAAAAAACTTCCTTATGCTCTCCTTTTCATATGTTTTACTCTTAACTTTTAACTTCTCTCTCCCCCTTTGACATAAATAAAAAAAATAAAATAAGTAGAGAGAAAAGTTTTTACTCTGTTTAACCTAGGCTCCCCTTGAAGGGTAGCACTAAAAAAACTTTGCTAAACTTAGCTTTGAAAATAATTGATTTGGAAAACACTTAGCTAAACAAGAAATACTTTGAAAATACTTAGCTTTTTTTTTAAAAAAAAAAAGCTTTGTCAAGTACTTAGATTTTTGAAAAACTTTTGATAAAAACTTAGCTTTAAAAAGAATTTCTTGTAAAATTTTTTTTGATAAAAGCTTAATTTCAAAAAATTTGATCAAAATTTAGTTAAGTACTTAGCTTTAAAAAGATGTTGATAAAAACTCAGTTAAGTACTCAGATTAAAAAAGATTTTCATAAAAAGTTTAGTTAAGTACTTAGTTAAGAAAAATTATAAAAATCTTAGTTAAGTACTTATCTTAAAAATGATTTTGATAAGAAGCTAAGTTAAGTACCTTTTTTTTTTAAAAAAAACTTATTTTTCTAGATACAAAAATATTTAAGGATTATTTTAAAAAATAGTTAAATAAAAAAAAACTTTTTTTCAAAGAGCAAAAAGAAAAGTTTAACTTTGAAATTTTGAAAAATAATATTTTAACTTTTCAAAACAACAAAAATTAACTTAACTTGACTTTCTTTACTTCCCTTTGATTAATGCCTTAAAAATTTTGAGGATCCTAGAGTCCAAGCATGTATAAGATAAAAGAAATTATCTATTTTTCTAATATTCCAAAGTAGTTTTCTATTTTCCTGATTTTCCATCTCACCCTTTCTAAGTTATCAAACATGTAAAACTTATGAGTTTGTGTGAGACAGAGTTAAGTTTATTTTAATTTTATCAATATTTAAAAATATTCAAATTGAGATTTTAAAATATAAATTTGAATTTTCAATGAGTTTGAATTTCAAATTTTAGAATTTTTAGAATATAAGTTTGAATTTCTAATTTTAAAATGTAATTAAAATTTGAAGATTAATTGAACATTTGAAAATAATTAATATTTTTAAAATCATTTGAGTTTTGTAATTCATTAAGCTTTTGAAATTAATGTTTGGAAATTAACTGTCATGTGAAAATTAAAATTTGAAAGTTAATTAATATTTAAAAATGAGTAAGATTTGAAAGTTAATTATCATTTTAAAAATAATTAAGATTTTGAAAATCTAAAAATTAATAATTTGAAATTTAATTATGATTAATAATCAAATAATTAAGAGTTTTGAAATTCATGATCATTATGATTTTAAAATTAATTTGATTTTGATATTAATTATGATTTTAAAATTAATTATGAAATTAAGTAAGATTTTGAAATTAATTATGATTTTGTAAATAATTATGATTTTAAAATTAATGAAATTAATTAGATTAATTATGATTTTTAATTGAGTTAACTTTAATTTAATTGATTTAGGTTTGGTTAACTACTTTAAATCTAGGTCTATCTCACCCTTTTTTAGATTTTCAATCAGGGAATCTTAATAGTTTTGTGAGATGATGAATTTAATTTTCAATTTAGATTACAATCTAAGGATTGATTTGCAATTGAGTTATACTAAGTTTTTACAGTTAGTCAATTAAATATTTATTTCAATTATTTGCTTCCAGGCTATGGCGAGGCACTATGCCTTCTTGGGCATGAGGTCATCCACCACTTCTAAATAAAGCCTTTCAAAGAAATTAAATATTTAATTTCCTTACAGTAACTCCTCGATCTAACTAGTCAAGTGTGAATCAAGCCTAGGTCCTTATTTACCCTAGTCTAAGTATGTATAGTGAACACAGTAAAACAAGCATCAAATAATTCTATCTATCAATAAAAATGATCTTTCTATCAGCTCCCTCTGGATCATAGTCTCGATAAGGTCTATCAAGATAATGAATCTGATCCTTAGGGATCCAATATTGGACAAGTCCAACTTAATTAGTTAGGTTAGACTTGGGGACTCATGCTTGGACTAAGTTTCTATTTGAGTGTTTTACTAGAGACAAATAAGATATGAATTTATGTTTAGCCTTGAATCCAAGTCTGGATCAATTGTAAATGACTTTTTATTTTCCAAGAATCAGATCAAGATTCTTAGAATCCAAGGTGGATCATTCCAACGTGCTCTTAAGTTCTTTAACTTGAGTTTTCAAATTAGAATTTATTGGAGCAATCTAAGTACCCTAGGTTTTGATGTTTGGGCAAAGGTTTAAGTTAGGTTTATTGTTGTATTTGATATGCATTGTGAGTGTGCAGGATACATGTATAACAAGAAAAGTCCAAGTGTGATCTTGGCAAAGGAGGAAAGTCCAAGGATGAGTCTTGGCGGTGTAAGTCCAAGCATGTAGTCTTGGCAACGTAAGTCCAATTGCGACTTGGCAATGGATGAAGTCTCGGAGGTGAGGAGCCTCTTGGCAAAGGAAGATCCGACAATAAGGACAAGGTCGAAGGAAGCTCCAGAAGGCAAGACATGAAGGATGGGGAGACATCCGAGGGGCGCGAGGCTGATGAAGGAGGCTAGAAGGCTAGGTCTAGGTTGGTCGGGCGAGGACGAGTGCTGAGTGATTATTCTCGGAGCAAAACCCTATGTTTTTAGGAGTTAATGTAGCAGTACTGTAGTGACACTGTAGCAGTGGACTGGTACACTGTAGTAATCGACTAGTACACTATAGCAGTCGACTGGTAGCCGACCGTTGGATAATGGTCGGCTTCACTTAAAGGACCAGTCGACTGGTGGTGAGAAATCACTTGGTGTTTTCCTACCGAACTCTATTTAATAGAGCTCGGGGTACTTGGGCATGGTTGACGAAATAGAGATGGTTAACCCCTATCAGTAGTCTTCCAAAGGCTCCAAGCTCTTCTTCTGATCTAAGAGTGTTTAGATCAAGATTGTGGTGAGGTTTCTCCACCGAGAAGGAGGTTTGAGCTAGTCGGAGGTTTTCGAGGAGTCATCCACCGATGGATTGGGATCACCCACCTTACGGACACCCGTGGAGTAGGAGCCCTAATCTTTGAACCACGTAAATGCCTTACGTTACGGTTTGTTTTGGTTTATTCTCTTTCCTTATTATTTATAGGGTTTAGCTTTCTTCTTGTTAGTTTGTATTTTTGTTTTCTGCTGCATACTAACAAGTGTAGGAAGTGACGATTTGGGTCACGCTATTCACCCCTTCTAGCGGACGTCAAGGTCCCAACAAGTGGTATCAGAGCTAGGTGAGCTCTTGTTGGACTAATCGCCAAGAGAGCGGCTAGAGGAAGAACATGGAGTCGGAGGGACCTCTCGGATGGACATCCGAATCCCACCTCCATACGAGCCCGAGGACTTCGACTATTGGAGGAAACGCATGGAGATGTGGTTCCAAATGAATTGGAACCAATGGATTACGTTGGAGGAACCGTTTAAAGCTCCAACGGACAAGAAGGGAAAGCGTCTCCGACGTCGATTTTAGACCTAGGAGCAAAGGGAGCAATCGGAGATAGACAAGGAGGTAACTAAAATTTTAATTAATTTATTAACTCCTAATGCAATATTGAATGTAGGTGAATACGAGAATGCAAGTGACCTTTGGAAAAAGGTAATTGTACTTCATGAGAGTCCTATACAAATCCAAGAAGAGAAGGAGTCCAAGGAGAAGGGCTCATTGGTCCAAGAAGAGAAGAACCAATCGGATGTTGTCACGGGTTCAACATCCAAGGAGGAGAAGGAAGATGAGGAGGTATCATCCACATCTTCAAGGGAGGATGAAGTGGAACCATCCACATCTTCAAGGGAGGATGAAGTGGAACCATCCACATCTTCAAGTGAAGAAGAAGAAGAGCAATCCAAGGATGAGGAGGTCTTAGAAGCTCAACCTGTTGGTTGAACCTAGGAAAACGTATCGGTTCCACTGTACAAAAATTTTTGTACAAGTGTCGAACCTTTCCTTAAATAACCTATTGTGTTCTTTAGAAGTTAAATAAGGAATCGCAGATGGAACTTAACATCATTGATTCTGAATTTAACTTATCTGTTCTTAATGGTTTAGATTTGAATCGCAAGCAGAACTTAACACTGTTGATTCAAATCTACCTAGGTTATTAATTCCATAAATATTAATTTCCAAAATCGGCTTCCAGGACTGCATGGCGGGCACATGACATTCTTGGATATGGGAGCAACCACCACCGCCTAGGCAAAGCCTTTTAAGGAAAGCTAATATTTATTTCCTTAAATAACTCTAGGTTAACCAAAAGGAACAATCGAATCACAAGTTCGAAAAAGAAGAAAACACAAACTCGAAAAATTATTTTGAAAAACTAGATCTAATTGCCTCTTGTATTTAGAATTCTTACAAAGAGAAAAACTAGCATGATGCGGAAAACAATTACTAATTATACCTTCTCTTTGTATGCTAATGACCTCGAGATCTTCTGCCATATTCCTCGCCTCGCCTTGGACGTCGTGTGGGTGACGATCCTCCAACATGAACACCACCCAAAAGCTTCCTCCTTCTTCTTCTAAAATCCGGCCACCACCACCACCAAGGAGAAGAGAGCAAAGGGAGAGGAAGAAGGGAGAGGGCCGGCCACACCAAGAGATCACCCAAGCAAAAGAATAAGAGTTGTGTCTCATGAAGCCCCCTCTCCCCTTCTTTTATATTACTTGCCCAAGGTAAATAAGGAAAAACCTTTTACAAAAAATAAAATCATCCAAGAGTTTTTCCTTTTTCCTTTTTATTTTTCCTTTTCTTTCCTCTTGATTGAATCAATCATCAATCAATGGTTGAGATCAATCCTATTTGGTTTAGGATTAAACTTGGCCGGCCCCTTGCTTGGGCACCAAGCAAGGTGGCCGGCCACCATGTTTTAGGAAAGGAATAATAATTTTAAAAAAAAAATTTACAAGAGAAAAACTCTTATAAAATTTTACAAGCCCTCTTTCCTAAAGTAGGAGTTAAAAAAGGAAAGTTTCTAAAAAGTAAAACCATGTTTTAAATTTAAAAACTCTCTTATAAAATTTCCTTTTTTAATATAGTGATAGAAAATTTAAATTTTAAAACTTCTTTTCCCTTTTTTTCTTAAACCATGAGGATGGTTAAAAAAAGGAAAGTTTTAAAATCTTTTAAACTCTCTATTTAAACATGTGGCCTAATTCAAATAAGGAAAGTTTTAAAAATTAAAATCTCTCTTTTAAAACTTATAGTTTTCTACAAAGAGAAGATTTTAAAAATTTAAAACAACCCTCCATTTTTTAATTATTATGGCCGGCCCCTACAAGCTTGGTCACTAAGCTATAGGATCGGCCCCTACAAGAGGATGTGGCCGGCCATTGCTTGGTCACCAAGCAATAGTCTGACCCCCCTTCTTGGACACCAAGAAGAGCCTTACATTTGGATGGACTTGAGGCTATAATGAGGCTACGACAGGGACCTAGAGGAGAAATTGGTTTTGGCCTTCCGATGAGCTTGAGTATCCCGTGCTCGTCCCGAACACACAACTCAAGTTCATCGATAACAACTCATTCCACTAGAGATTTATTACCGCACTACCGCACCAATCCCAAATTACATTATGGGCTCCTTCTTATCATGAGTGTGTTAGTCTCCCTGTGTTTAAGATTACGAATGTCCACTAATTAAGTAAGTTACTGACAACTCACTTAATTAATATCTAGCTCCAAGAGTAGTACCACTCAACTTTATTGTCATGTCGGACTAGGTCCACCTGCAGGGTTTAACATGACAATCCTTATGAGCTCCTCTTGGGGACATTCTCAACCTAGATAACTAGGACACAGATTCCTTCTATAATCAACAACACACACTATAAGTAATATCATTTCCCAACTTATCGGACATATTGATTTATCGAGCTAAACCTCACCCTCTGATAAGTCAAAGAAATAAATATTAAATATATGTGCTTGTTATTATATTAGGATTAAGAGCACACACTTCCATAATAACTAAGGTCTAGTTCTTTTATTAAGTCAGTACAAAAAAAAAACTTACCTAAATGATCCTACTCAATACACTTAAAGTGTATCAGTGTAATTTATTAGTCAAGATAAACTAATACTTAATTACACTACGACTATTCTGATGATTTGTTCCTTTCCATTTTAGTCGTGAGCAACTTGTTTATAATTTATAGAGAACCGACAACATAATCTTCTGAGTGTGACACCACATTTCATGTTGTCTACTATATAAATTAATTGAACAATTACATTTAACAAATAAATGCAGATATTGACCAATGTGATTCTTTTATTTCAACAAATAAATGTTTACAAAAGCTAGGCTTTTAGTATACACTCTAACACAACCCTCTACCAAAACTACCAAAAAGAGTGAGAAGAGTCACATCAAATGTTTTGAGTGTGGTAAGATGGGACACTACAAGAGTAGGTGTCCTTCGCTCAAGAAGGTAAAGGACGTAATCCCAAAACCTAGTAAAGTTGCTTTAAGAACTAATGTGGGTTGTAGGGATGGAGTCAAGGAGAAGAAGCATATTCGATGCTTCACATGTGGTGAGTGGGGTCACTACCACACAAAGTACCCAAGAAGAGGAGAGTTCAAGAAATTGGTGCTCTTAAAGAAGTGGGAGAAGAAGAGAGCTTCAAAGGTAAGGGAGGTAAACCCTAACTTGAATTCAATTTCAAATTCAAATTCCTCCATGCATGTTAGAAATAATATGAATTATTTGCCCATACATATTTATGGTTTTAGATATAATGATAGGAATAGGGTTAATATAGGTAATAACCCTAGGAAATCATTTTCAAATGATAGACCTAAAAGGAAATAATTTATCTTGCCTAAGGAGAAGAAGGTGGTTGAAAACCTAGGCATTAATCCCAAGAAGGGGAGACACATGCCTAAGAAGGTGGGTAGGTCTAGTGATGTGCAAGATGGACATGTTGACTCTAGGGTTAGAACCCTAGAATTGGAAAAATCAAGCCTTGAAAGTAAGACTTGAAGAAATGGAGAAAGTCCTAGATAGGTATTATTAGATCTAAAGGACTTGACATGTGTTTGGGTGGTCAAAGACTCAAAAATATCAAATTAGGTCCCTTCAAGACCAAAAGGAGGTCAAATGCTAAGGTGACACATGACATTAGTAAGGGAGGAGTAACCAAGGACAAGGGAAAGTCATCCAAGGCCAATAAAAAGGAATATGCTAGGGTAACATATAATTATGGCAAGGATGAGGTGTCCAAAGTTAAGGACAAGAAGAAATTAACTAAATACAAGGTGTCTAAGGTTAAGAAGGTGAGTTTTATAGGCCAAGTGTCACCCGAGGTGCACCGAAGTGGCCTAGCCATAGTGGATGAGTCACCTAGAGAGGTGGCTAAAACGAAGAGCTGTAGAAGGAGCTCAAAGAGTCTTTGGGATATATGGTAAATGAATCTCAAGCAGACCATGCTTGGACTCAAAATGGGGCATCAAATGTGCCAAAGTAGTTTAGAGATAAACTTGAGTTTCAAATCCAAGAAATTGACACAATTGAGTTGAGTATCATGCATAAAAATATGAAAAAGGGTTTATATTGCATGAAAATTAGTTTTGGATGTATATATGCAATATAAACCAATGCTAGGAATGCATTGTGGTTTAGTATGGACAAATACATCAAGAGGAAGCCAAAACTAGGACTTTAGGTCAAGGTTCAATTGAACCATTTAGATCATTTTGAATTTTGTATCAATCTTGGGATCTGTAATAAACATATTTATATATATATTTTTTCCAAGTAGACATGGATAAAATAGACCTCTTCACAAAATTTGGGATTTTTTGGAGGTCTGTGAAATTTCTGGTGCATTTCTGAAGTTGGTTAGAAAATGTTGATTTTTGCAGAAATAGGGTACTAGTCGACTGGTGGAAATACCAGTCGGCTGATAATAATATTTTTGAGCATAGAATGTCTCTGTAAGCTTATTTTGATGAGATCAGTCGACTGGTTTCGATACCAGTCGACTGGTAACAGTGTATTTCGAACACAGAGGGCTCTGTGAGTGGAAATCGATGGGGGCAGTTGACTGGTACCTAGTGCAGTCGACTGATACCAGCCTAAAAGTGTTTTTCAACACTGTTCTTGACCGTGTCAACTCATTTAGATGTATGAGATCCATGGGGGATAAAATACATGAGTTTAGGGTCAATTTGGATGATAAGTTTTCAACAATTGGGATATTATTAGAGCTCTTTTTGATGTATGGCAAAGGGGGAGAAATTTAGGTTTAAGTGGGAAACCTATACAACTTTTCAAGAAATCCTAGCTAAGGGGAGCTTAGGTGAAGGGGGCGATTGTTTAAGTAAAGGGGGAGAACTTTACCTTTGCGGGAAATCCTAGCTCAATGGGGAGCTTAGGTGAAGGGGGAGCCTAGGGATTTAGGTTCCATTATTTATGCATGAGTTGATTTGCATATTTATTTACATATGTATTGCTATATTGTTTCCCTAACTTAAATGGGTTGTCAAACATCAAAAAGGGGGAGATTGTTGGAGCAATCTAAGTACCCTAGGTTTTGTTATTTGGGCAATGGTTTAAGTTAGGTTTATTGTTGTATTTGATATGCATTGTGAGTGTGTAGGATACATGTACAACAAGGAAAGTCCAAGTGTGATCTTGGCAAAGGAGGAAAGTCCAAGGATGAGTCTTGGCGGTGTAAGTCCAAGCATGTAGTCTTGTTAACGTAAGTCTAACTATGACTTGACAATGGATGAAGTCTCGGAGGTGAGGAGCCTCTTGGAAAAGGAAGATTCGACAATAAGGACAAGGCCGAAGGAAGCTCCAGAAGGTAAGATGTGAAGGATGGGGAGACATCCGAGGGACGCCAGGCTGATGAAGGAGGCTAGGTCTAGGTTGGTCGGGCAAGGACGAGTGTTGAGCGATTGTACTCGGAGTAAAATCCTATATTTTTAGGAGTACTGTAGTGACACTGTAGCAGTTCTGCAGAAACACTGTAGTAGGACTGTAGTGACACTGTAGCAGTCGATTGGTACACTGTAGCAGTCGACTGGTAGCCGACCGTTGGGTAATGGTCAGCTTCACTTAAAGGACCAGTCGACTGGTGCATACACCAGTCGACTGGTGGTGGGAAAACACTTGGTGTTTTCCTCCCAAACTCTATTTAATAGAGCTCGGGGTGCTTGGGCATAGTTGACGAAATAGAGGTGGTTAACCCCTATTAGTAGTCTTCCAAAGCCTCCAAGCTCTTCTTGTGATCTAAGAGTGTTTAGATCAAGATTGTGGTATGGTTTCTCCACCGAGAAGGAGGTTTGAGCTAGCCGGAGGTATCTGGGGAGTCATCCATCGATGGATTGGGATCATCCGTCTTATGGGCAGCCGTGGAGTAGGATCCCTAATCTCTGAACCATGTAAACGCCTTATATTACGGTTTGTTTTGGTTTATTATCTTTCTTTATTGTTTATAGGGTTTAGCTTTCTTCTTGTTAGTTTATATTTTTGTTTTTCACTGCGTACTAATAAGTGTAGGAAGTGACGATTTGGATGAGACACTATTCACCCCCCCTCTAGCAGACGTCAAGGTCCCAACAGAATTTTCTTCCTCAAGTTATTGGACTTGGGTTGAACTTCCATTTTGAATTGGCTCAGTCAAAGGACTTAGGTTAGTCTCCTCCTTAAGGATTGTTACTTCCTTTTAGAGTGACTTGACTCGGAGGTTGGATTTGACTAACTTTCTTAATAAATATGAAACTAAACTTTGTAAATCATCTATGTTAGTACCAGAAATTAGAGAGCTTATAATGTGATTAGACCCTTCAGAAATGGATACGGATCTGTGGCTTCTCTCGAACTTGGTTTCTGATTCACTCTTGATATCAGACTCAGACTCAGTTTCGGTAACGTACGCTTGTACCAATAGAGCAAAGAAGCTTGCTTGCTCGTGTTCTTCGTCAGAATCTTCAGAAGACTCGGACCACATTGCTTTCAAGGATTTCCTTCTTCGTTGCTTCTGGTTCAGACACTCCGGCTTGTAGTGTCCCTTCTGTTTGCAGTCATAGCAGGTAACTCCAAACTTGGCCTTCATGTTCAATTGAGTCATCTTTTTATTTTTGCACATTTTTTGTACCAATTTTTTGAGTTCAGTGATAATCTCGTCGTCTTCTGAGTCTGACTCATCTTTGGTCTTGGGTTTGGTTTTGCGCTTTGCTTTTGATTCTCGTATTCTGCTTGTTCCTGTAGTCAAAATAATACCTTTCTCGGTCGAGCGTGCATTAGTCTATTCGTGCAATTCAAATTCTGAAAATAACTCATATACTCTAATTAAAGAAAGGTCCTTGGATACTTTATAAGCATCTACCATGGATGCCCACAAAGTGTTCCTTGGAAACGCGTTTAGTGAATACCTAATGACGTCGTGATTTTCAACCTTCTGTCCGATCGCGCGGAGTCTGTTCAGTAGATCTTGTATGCGAGCATAAAGTTGACTCGCTGACTCTCCTTCCTGCATTTTTTATGTTATACAATTTATTTAAAATCAAATCACGCTTGCTTACCTTCGTGTCGGAAGTTCCCTCATGTAGCTCGATCAACTTTTCCCATAACTCTTTCGCGCTTGAGAACAGGCTGACTCGATTCAGCTCTTCTTTTGTCAAGCCGCATTGTAGAGTGCAGGTTGTTTTTGCATTGACTTCAATCTTCTTGCGGGTTGGTGCATCCCATTTGTCGCAGGGGGCGAGGACTCCATCTTCGGTGGGAAATGTGAATCTAGTCTGGATTATTATCTACATTTCCACCTGAGTCTTTAGATGGTACTCCATTCGGCCCTTCCAGTAACCGAAGTCTTCGCTGGAGAAGAGAGGCGGGCGAGCTGTGCTATAGCCTTCTTTGTAACGACCCAATTTTTCCTATTTCAAGTTCTAAAAGTCCATAAAAATATTTGGAAATACCTTTAAAATATTCTAGAGATTTTTAGAAATTTTTAAAGTATTTTTACGTAATTTTTGGAGTTCGTTTGGTATTTTTACCAAGAGAAAGAAGTTCTAAAAAAAAAAGAGAAGAAATATGTTGAAGCCAGGTTTTGAACCCACAACCTCGACCCGAGCCGAAACCAGCCCAACCAGCTGAGCTACAGGATTTTTGTTAACCTTATATGGAGCGAAATATATATATGTAGTAGCTGGAACGTTTGAAATAAATTGGAGAAAAAGGGGCGCGGCTGAGAATCGAAGCACTGACCTCTGGCTTCGAGCAAAGCCCAACGGACCAACTGGGCTAGCGATCGTTGCTAATTAAATAGGCAGCGGCAAATATATAAGCTATAGTTGGAACCAAAAATAACTCTAGTTATAAGGAGAGGATTTAGGTTTTCCAAAACCTAATTTCTTTCTCACCTCTTCTCACACGGCGTCGGCGATTCCTCTCGGGCAGAAACGAAGACGCGGCTAGGGCTTCGTCTCCGGCGGCCTGCGAGCACTTTTCTCCAAGAGCTCTTCACACCGTTGAGATCCTCTGAGGATGCAAGGAAGGCGCCGAGGATCATCAGCTCGAAACCCTAGAACCTCTCTTTCTCGGTTGTAAGTCCAAGAAAACGAAGGTGAGTTGCTACTCACCTGCAGTAGGATAGCTCCGAGGTTTATTTCTTGTTAATTTCTTTGTTTTCGAAGTTTTTCTTCCGGTTGAAGTTGCTGCCGAGAATCTCAAAGAAAGGAGATTGATTTGTTTGTTTAGCATGTGGTTTGGTTTCTTCAGGCTTTGTAGTTAGGAATTCGGATTCCTTTTTGATGTAGATCTTCCTGTTGGGATCATAATGGGCATGTTTAGTTCATGTGGAGTTTTACAGATTTCTTGAGATTTTTACTACTAGGAAAGGAACATGAGATAGTATAGATTTATCTTTTCTTTATCATCTAGTTTGGTTATGGTTTGTAGCCATGCTCTATAAAGGTTTTGGGAGTAGTTAACATAAGTAGGTAATAATGAATTAGTTTGTTTCATGCTCTGCTTGGGTTAATAATACCATGTGCTATAGATGTCATGCTTAAACTTTTCTTTAATTTAGTTTGGAACAGATTTAAAAGAAGTTTCACTTATAAATTCCAGAATTTACTTATGTCAAATTGGAGCATGAAGTTTAGATATGCAGATTCATGTTTTTTTCTTTGGTTAAGCTTTTCAAGTTTAGAGTTGTTTAAGCATATCAGATTTAGAATCTGTTTAACCATTTTCGTTTTGTAGAAGCATTCCTTTATTGGAAATATTAATAAGCATTGTAGTGCAGAATTTTGTAACATTCACAGCGCAGATTTGTATTAGTCTTATATGCAAATTTTCTAGTTTTCATTTGCTATTATTGAGCATGTGCAGTTTTTAATTGCTATGAGTTGAGCATGATCAGTTTTCTTTATTACTAGATACACATGAGCAGTTTCTTTAGTTTTTATTTGCTATTTTAATAAGCATGAACAACCATGTATTCTAGAGTGGGAAAATAAGAGTTTTATCAAATTCTTTTAGAAGCATTAACAAGTAAAAAGAAAGAAAAAGAAAAGGCCAAGGCCTTAAGTAAATCCCAAAGTCAAGATTTTAGGGATTTTAGCACATAAGGTGCTTATTAATATGCCAAGGCATTTAAAGAAGTAATTAAGATAATAAGTATTTTACTTTTAAGAAGAGGCTAGTACCCGACTTCCAAGGTTGTCGTTAAACAAATCCAGGTGTCCAATTCCAAGGTCTTGGCCCTGGTAGACCAAGGTCTTCTCTTTTAGGATTGGCGGCTCGCTACCCCAACCTATTAGGGAACGTGCATAAATGATACTAAGTCTGGGCCCAAGAGAAGTTGATTATTATTTTCAAGTATTAAAGTATAAATTTTAAACAAGTGAAATAAAAGAATAAGATTAGAGTAAATGAAGTAAGTTTCACTTTGTTTTAAAGATCAGCAAGTTTAGCTTTCTTTTATGCTAGCAACTTTTACATGTTTAGTTTCTTACATGTTATTTATTTGCTAGTTGATGAGCATGTTTTGCTTTATATGTTAGCATTCCAGTTAGTTTGCTTTCTTTATTAGCTTATGAGCAGGATTAGCTACACATGTTTAGTATATCAGTTAGTATGATGTCTTTGCTTTCTTTATTAGTTTATGAGCATGAGTAGTTATACATGTTATCTTTTCTGTTAGTTGATTTCTTTGCTATTTATGAGCATGAGTAGCTTTACATATTAGCATTCAGTTTTAGCATGTTTTTATTTGTATACATGCATATCGAGTTTTTGTGAGTTAGATAGCGCTCACTAAGCTTTATGCTTATAGACTGTACTTTCTCCTACTGCAGATAAAAAAAAAGGAAAGTTAATATGAAGGAAGGTGACAAGGAGATGCGAGAGGGGTGTGTGATGTCTGCACTATGGAAGTCCTAGGGATCCTTGCGAATAAAATAAATTATGATTTGTTCTTTGAGTTAATTAAGTCTTTATGTGTTAGGAAAATTTGATAACTGTTTATATGGGCACTTGATACTGTGTTTGCTATTCAGTTGTGGTTGTGGATTAGTTTTTCTTTATTGTTGCTGAGTTAGATTTATTATACTGCGTGGTTGATTGTTATGTGTTCCAGCCGCTTGTGGCTGAGTATATATACTGCATGTATTGTTGAATATGGTCACCGGTACAGGGGAGACTCTGTCGAAATTTTTCGGTAGGGTTTTCATGTGGTTTTTAATCACACCGGTTAAGTAGAGTTAGTAGTTAAGTAACGGTCATCCTTAGAGAATAGTAGTAGTAAGAAGGGTGGTTGTTACATTCTTGATGGGTTATTGAAATAGAATCTCGCACACAAGAGAAAATTACGAATGTTCCAAGACTTGGTCTTGGATTAGTAGTGCGGGAGAAAATAAAATGCTAATTTCATGAAAAGAAATAATAATAATAATAATAATAAAATATTAAAATTATTATTATTTCAAATTTTGGCAAATGCGACATTTCGCTAATACTGGACAATGGTAAAAAGATGAAAATAACTTTTTTAAAAATAATTTTGGAGGAAAAAAATGAAAGGCACAAGAATATAATTTTTGAAAAAACAGACGAAAAAGCAAAACTTACTCGAACGGTAATTGTAATGATTTAGAGCAACCTGACTCTGATACCAATTGTAGGATTGAAAAGCGCTAGAGGGGGGAGGTGAATAAACTCGTGGCTAATTCATTTGTTTCATAAGTATGCAGCGGAATAATAAAACTCACATGCAAACATCAAGATTTTACTTGGTTCGGAGCCTGTGGCGATTCCTATTCCAAGGCCCGCATGTGAGAGTACTTTCGATGGGCAATCACTAATCAATTGTAAAATCTTTACAAATTACAATAGATATATAATTTAAGTGCAGAAAAAGTATACCAACAACTAAAAATGAGAAATTCTGGCCTTCAGGTTATCGGAGTAGTGTTACGGCTTCTTTAGATTGTTTTTGGAGCAACGCACAGAAGAAGGATTGTGATTTTGTGTTGTATCTTAGGCTCTACTTGAGACTTCCTTATATAGCTTATTGAAGGCGCCTTCAACCTCCATGGAAGGTGCCTTCAGCTAAGGCTTTATCCCCCGTCGATCGGAATCGATTAGCTCCGCTGTGTTCGCTGCTTATCCATCTGAAGGCACCTTCAAGCTTCATGGAAGGCGCCTTCCATACAGCGTCCAAGGCACCTTCAAACCCCTTCGAAGGCGCCTTTAGCCTTGCTTCCTGCGTAGCCATATTCAAGACACCCGAAGCACCTCCAATAGCCCGGAGGCACCTCGGACACTGTTCATCCGAGAATTCTCTTGTGTAACTTCATTCCTGCAAGATATATTAGTCCACAAACAAATTATATCCTGCAAAACCAAGTTAGAACAATAATATAAGATAAATATTAGTGCTTGACAGTCATCGGACTATCTGATTCTGACTTTGGATTTCCTCCGAAAACTCTAGGTCGAACCGACGCCTGCTATTTCCTCATCGGGGAACACGTCCTCACCTACTCCTCTCAGGAGAGTTTACCTGTTGCCAGATTAATCCTCTCGACCAACTAGACTTTTACTCAGCGCCCGAACCTTCTGATCTTCATGCTGGATGTCCACTCCACGACCCGTCCAAACTTCCACCCGGTTCGCGACACCAGGATTTCAACCTAGAGTCCTCGACTTTAGGATTTTTGCCCGAACCGTTCGACCCGCCAAGACTTTCCGCCTAGGGTTACCACCCCCTAGGACCTAGGGTTACCACTCCCTAGGGTTTTCCATTTTCCTAACCGCAACTAGGACTTTTCCTCACCTAGGGTTACCACCCCCTAGGATTTTCCACTTGCCTAACCGTAGCTAAGACTTTTACCTAAGAACACTTAGAACTTTTTTGCAATCTCATTCAAACTTATCAGATAACAAATAACCTTAATTTTGAACCCTTTAACATAATCAAAACATATGTTCGATCGTCCGGTGCTTCCCGCACCAACATAGTTTATATATATTTATAAGTTAGATCTTGTCTTATCTAGACCAGGATCTAGTTTTGATTTCAACCTAAATTTTTAAGATGGATGTAAGTTGGACTGATACCTATAGTCCCTACTAGGACTCGTCCTCACTGGATCACTCTTCTCCAGTTCTTACTTTAATTACCATTTGTAGTTACTTGACTTACCTCTTGACCCACCAGGTTTTCTTACAATTGTTAGGTCCACAGACCTAACTGGACTTCAGCCAACTGTTAGGTCCCACAGATCTAGCTGGGCTTCCTACCAGATATCAAGTTACTTCTTGATTCATCTGAACTTCATGCCAATTATTAGGTCCTCAGACATAACTAGACATCAGCCTAGTGTCAGGTCAACCAGCTCATCAATTCCTACACACTTGGTAACAAGATTATATCACACAACATCTAACTTTAAA
The DNA here is from genome assembly GCF_018446385.1 of Zingiber officinale. Taxonomy (NCBI): domain Eukaryota; kingdom Viridiplantae; phylum Streptophyta; class Magnoliopsida; order Zingiberales; family Zingiberaceae; genus Zingiber; species Zingiber officinale. The sequence goes on along the minus strand of NC_055997.1, from coordinate 132,112,327 downwards.
CCATCTGTTATTCATCAAAACCTAAGTTTGACCATTAGTGCTAACTGTACTAATAATCTTCCCCTTTTGATACAATGACAACCCGAGTTCAAGTTAAAAAAAAATACAAAAAATAGTAAGGTTAACTTTTCTAGAATGGTTTGAGTAAGTTTTCCAACATTTCTAACTTAACACATTACTCTCCCCTTTAGAATTCATAAAAAAATTTAATGCATGAATAATAATCTATGCAACTATAAGCATCAATCAATCTGGGTAAAGAAATTTTCTAAAAAATAATTCTAGTCCACTCATAAGACTTGAAAGTCAAAAAATATGTTAAGTTTTTTTCCCTAGTATATATTGCAAACACATTTTTAAATACACATATTTTAGAATTAAAAATTTCCATTTTTTGAAAGATACTTTGAAAACAATCAATTTTTTCCAAAATACTTTTTGAAACTGAGTTTTTAACACATGTTTTTCAGCTAACTAATAAATTTTCAAGTATAAATTTCAAAATAATTTTCAACTATTAAAGTTTGCAAGTACTTTTCAAAATATTTGTAAAGTGTTTTTCAAAATTATTTATAAGTATAAATTTTTAACACATGTAAAACTGAATTTTAGCACATATTTGTTTTTAAGTATGAATAAATTTTTCAAGTAAAAAAAAATTAATAAATATTTTCATATAAACTTTTTGAAACAAATTTTTCAATACTTTTGAAAAACATGATTTTTGAAATAATATTTGAATAGAATAAAGTTTTGATTAGCTAGTTATTTTTTTTTAGAAAAATATTATTTTTAAACAATTTTTCACAAATAAGTATTTCGAAATTTTTATTTAACAAAACAAAAAAATTAGAAAAAAAAATTAACACAAGTTTGAAAGATAAATTAAGTAAATTTTAAGATGAAAATAGGCAGATAATTAAGATAATTTTGAAAAAGAATCTTCACTAAGATGTTTGTCAAATAATAATTTTTAAACATTAGATTTTTCAAATGAATGACTTTAAAAAAAATTGGAAGGATTTGCAAGTGTATTTGCATGGTATTTTTTTCAACTATAAAGATTTGTAAGTATTTGACCGAAATCCATTGATTGATCTAAAGTCTTTTGATTTCTGAAATCCTAGTATTAATAGGAAGGGGTGAGTATGTAGAATCTATTTATGCTCACCAAATCTAATTCTGAGACTCCAATATGAATTTATGGTCGCACGCCAAGTGGCACTGACCTTGGTGCTATTTTTCTAAAACCAACTACAACATGACGTTGGTCTAGGAAAAATAGCTCCGACATGGCGTTGTACTTGAAAAACTAGCACCACTATATTACCAAAACTTCAATCCATTTAGACCATCATTGAGAAAATATCTAAACAGTAATTGAAGGAATATTCTAACTACTGTGATCCATATAAACCCTTACAACTTGGAATGAGTCCGATTCGACCTCTTTATGTTCATCAATGGATTTTGATCGAAACCCATTGATTGACCTAGAGGCATTGGATTTCTGAAATCTTATTGGATGGAAGGGGTGAGTATGTAGAATCTATTTATGTCCTCCAAACCTGGTTCTGAGACTCTAACATGAATTTATGACTGCATACCAAATGACATAGACCTTGGCGTTATTTTTCCAAAACCAACTACAATGTGGCGTTGGTCTTGGAAAAACAGCTCTGACATGGTGCTATACTTAGAAAACTAACACCACTATGTTAACAAAGCTTCAACCCTTTTAGACCATCATTGGGAAGATATCTGAATGGTAATTGAGGGGATATTCTGACTACTATGATTTATATGAACCCTTACAACTTGGAATGGGTCCGATCCTTTTAGGTCCATCAATGAATTTTGAATAGAACCCATTGATTGACTTAGACCTTGGATTTCTGAAATTTTGATATTGATAGGAAGGGGTGAGTGTGTAGAATCTATTTATGCCCTCTAAACCTAGTTTTGAGACTCCAACATGAATTTATAGTCGCGTGCTAAGTGACACGAACCTTGACACTGTTTTTCAAAAACCAACTATAGTGTAGCGCTGGTCATAGAAAAATAGCTCACATGTGGCATTGTACTTGGAAAACTAGCACCACTATATTAACAAAGCTTCAAATCGTTTAGACCATCATTGGGAAGATATCTAAACAATAATTGAGAACATATTATGACTACTGTGCTTTATATGAACCCTTATAACTTAGAATGGGTCCAACCCAACCCCTCTAAGTCCATCAATGAGTTTTGATTAAAACCCATTGATTGGCCTAAAGGCCTTGGATTCTGAATCCTAATATTGATAGGAATGGGTGAGTGTGTAGAATCTATTTATGCCCTCCAAACCCAGTTCTGAGACTCCAACCTGAATTTATGGTTGCATGCCAAGTGGCACGGACCTTGGCACTGTTTTTCTAAAACCATCTATAGCGTGGTGCTAGTCTTGAAAAAATAGCTCCACGTGGCACAGGTCTTGGAAAACCAACACCGTTATATTAAAAAAATCAACTATATAACAACTATTTTATTATAAATTGGAATGAGGCAACATTTATTAATATTGTTACAAATATAATATGGAAATAACATAATACTGATGAAACCATGACACTTCTATATTTTACAAAAATAGATATACAAGTAATAAAAGTACACAATATTAGTTTTACAATCCCTTCCCAAGTAGCCTTGAAAGTTATAACACCCCATATAATTAGATTGAAAATATTGAGAACTTTTTCTTCATAATAAATACTAATACATCTATTCTAAATCTTTTCATGTCTATTTATTTGAATTCCATCTTCAGGTAATATAGCATACATCTAATGTATTGCATCACAAAAAAGTCGTAGTCATTACTGTAAATAACATAAGCAATTTAGTATTTTAAATATAAGATAAATTTATATATTCACATTGACTCTTATACTGACCTAACTTCTTATTGTGGGCAATCAACTTGGCACTAACCCATTTGGAAAATGGATGGTGATATTCTAAACCAGGATGAATAAAAGCAAGTTGCTCACGAGGAAAATCTTTTATTTGGGATACCTATAAGAATAAAAAGTAAAAACTAATATCAACTGTAATTTATACTGCAATAGTATCATAAACAGGATTATTATTTTCTCACCAATGCTTTAAAATTTGATGATGATTTACGAGTATGTGCAAGAGAGTTGTAATAATTGAAAGTCATAGCTTTTGTGTCCATAGACAGCAAATGAAAGTGTGCATCACCTGTGGTAATAGGTATAAAAAGATACTTAATCTCTCCCTCTACTATATCAGTTTTTTTGATGTGTTGTGGCAGTCTTCCATAAATATTTTGATGTTGATTACAATTGTATAAAGAGATATATATAAGCAACCAATTAATACAGCATATTCAACCATTATATGTTATCCGATAAATTAAATTCCTTATAGTGAAATTGGTTTAAAAAAATATATAGAGTTGTTGTATGACGTATTAGATGAGGAGGCCCCCCTAAATAGAATTGAACAATATGTATCAATTAACTCTCCTCTTGTAAACACATTAGCATTTATACCAGTGAATAAAGAAGTCATAGTTAAACAAAAGATGCTTCATCCCAAACATGTTCTATAGTAGACCTGAAAAGAAAATCATTTACTTTCAATTAGGTCAATAAATATTATAATCTATGAATTTTTATACTTGTTACAAAATTAAAATAACTGTATAATGAGGGGTTTAAACTAACATACTTTAGTTTTTCTAATGCATTTAACAAATAGGTCACATCTTCATCATGTTTTTTCTTGTTGGGAGTTTTAAATTGTTTTTCAAATACTACTACAAAAAAAAAATCTAATTAGTGATTGAAATCAGAGAACTAAAACTAATTGATGTATACATACAAACTCACTACAATGACTTACATTCTCATTTTGTTAAATATGTCAATTCTTTCAGCCTCCTTCTTGGCATCTTCTTCAGAATTTACTTCTGGATTTGATATAAACTCTCCCTCTTCTTCTCTATCATCCATATCAACTTTTCCTTTTCCTTGGTCAAAACCAGCTGTAGATATTGTGATGTTCTCCAAAGGTTTGTTGATTTCTATCTTGCTTCTCTTCTTCAAAGGTAACAACTTTAACCATGTAGGGCTATCAATAAGAATATATTTGTAATCATAGTGACTTCGATCATGACCTCTCCTAGTCCTTGTTCTATAAGCAACATGTTTATGATGAGGATCCACTACACGATCATTTGATTCAGCTAAGATGCTATGATTTTCTATTATTCTAAGTAATTCTTTTACTCTTTTATTTAGCTGATTGTTCTATATTGTTAGCTCCTTGATTCAGTTCTGATGAATAATACATTTGGGGCATTCACTATCAGTTGGGAACTTGCTTCTATATCATGTACTGGTGATGTCTCTAATGGATGTGGAGTAACATCAAGCTGAGGGAGATTTTCTACCAATATTTTTTTATAAGGGGTAGGGACTAGTTCACTAATAATCTATCAAATTAGAAATAATTATTTAACAATTGCAATATGAAATTAGATGATAGTCTTAGGTATTTATCTCTTCAGGTGATATTTTCTCCAACAAAGCTCTCACCTTACTAATATGAGAAGGAGTAAACCTCCACTTATTTATTTGTACGCCTTCAGTATTATATGATTTTTGTATTGAGCATGCTCTAAAAACCATGCTTATAACATTAGATGCAATCTTATATTTATATAAAAAAAATCACATTTATCATTTAAAAAAAACTTACAGCTAAAAGACCAATAAATTCCTTAAGGTATGGAACTAAAGTAGTCGTATGAGATGTTAAACTTGATGCAAAAAGATCCCCGATGATAGGTAATTAGGGAACAATAAATTGATGAATCGTTTCAACCCAATTGAATATACCTGGATTTTTAAAATCATCTACAATATCTACAAGATCTAATTGAACCTTATATGTACTAGATGAAAATAAAATACAAATAAATATATACAAAATGTATAATTTATAAAATACTAAAACATCAGCATCTACTTCAACTCTATGCAACCCCGGTCCTAACATTCAAGAGGCCCTGGGCAAAACGATAAAATAGGCCCTAATTTTTTCTAATATAGTAAAATTTATTTACAATGACTTCTTCTAACTTTTCTAGATACAAAATCATCTATAATATTATTAATTTTAAGATTTTCTAAAATCTCTTTTTCAATAGATAAAATTGCTAATCCATTCAATCTCTCTTGCGACATCGTTGATCTCATGTATGTTTTCAGTAATTTTAATTTTGAGAAACTTCTTTCAGCTGATCCTACAGTAACATGCATAGTCAACAATATTCTATAAGCAATTATAACATTTGGATAACAATCTATATTTTTTACAAAATTAAGAATATCAACTACCGACATTATCTCATTTCATAAAGTTAGTTGTAGTATTTTTAATTCTGTAAACAAATCATCTAACTCAATATCTAATGAATTATCATGCGTAAAAGTGGATGTCAGATTAACACAACATTTTCTCAACTCATCATTATCCAATGATTTTAATGTTTTCGAATCAAACAAAAAACCAAATATATTTTTAAATGTTTTCATTTCATCAAATCTACTTTTCAAAGCAGAAATTGTCATGTCTACAATAATCACAAAATAATCAATTCTAAAAGATTCTTTAGGTGATAGTGAAACTTCATCATCTTCTTTCTCATCAAATTATTTTTTCTAAAAATACGACGTTTCGTTGAAAATATTGGCTCTATATTCATATCAGATGCAAGACTTTTAGCAATAGTCAAACTTGTTGCAAAACCATCATTCTTATATTTTTCAAAATATGATATTATGACATCTAATTGTTTCATAGCAGAATCAATGCACATAGATTTTGATTGTAACTTCTTATTTATCATGTTTATAGCAAATAAAATATCATACCAAATAACCATACCAAGTAAAAATTCAAAACTTTCAATTGAGTTAACTATACTTTCAGCTTCACTCTTAGACTTTGCATCTTCACAAATGTCATATAACTCTAATAAAGCACTTCTCACTTCAAGAGCTTGAAACCTAATAGCTTGAACACTTTTAATATGACTTTCCCAACGTGTGTTTGAAAAAGATTTGATAGTTAATCCTTTCACATTATCAAGTAAAACCTTCCATCTTTTAGGAGAACTTGAAAACAATGTATATATGCGTTGAACTACTCCAAAAAAAGAAACGGCTTTAACACAAGAATGTGTCATATCACTAAGAGTCAAATTAAGACTATGACAAGCACATGACATGTATAACGCTCTTGGGTTTATTTCAAGCAACCTCTTTTGAACTCCTTGGTGTTTTCCTTACATATTAGAACCATTATCATAATCTTGACCTCTAATATTTTCAATACTAAGATCAAGTGATTTTAATACATTTTTTTATTCATTAAAAAGTCCAAAACCAGATGTATCATTAACTTTTAGAAACTCTAAAAAATACTCTTCTATTTTCACATTGCTAGATGACATATTAACACATCGTACTATGAAAGTCATTTGTTCTTGATGACTAATATCCGGAGTATAATCAAGAATTATTGAAAAATATTTTGCCTCCTTAATTTTCTTAATGATAATACTTCTAACATTATCGGCTAAAAGAGAAATCAACTCATTCTGAATTTTATGACCAAGATAATGATGATGAATTTCATTATTTTGAATACGTCTAATATGATCTTGCATCACAACGTCAAATTCAGCAATCATTTCAATCAATCCTAAAAAGTTTCATTACTTTCTTGATATAGTTTCTCATTAGATCCCCGAAAAGCCAAACAACGTTTAGAAAGACATTTTACAATTGTTAATATTCTTGTAAGAACTTGTCTCCAACGCTCGCTTTCTTTAGAGATTTCTCGTTGTAGATCTTTATCAATTGTTTCATTTTTATCTAATCTCATTTTTAATTCCTTCCAAGAGTTCATATTAGTTATATGTTCAATAGCATTTTCATGTTCTTTAAGTTGTTCACTGATATGTTTCCAATCTCTAAACCCATCATTCGCTAAAGAACTTCTATTGTTTTCATATTTAAATAACTTGCAACAAAAGCAATAAACTTTATCTACATGTTTATTATATACCAACCATTTTCGGTCTCTTTCCTCTCCATTACTTAACTTTTTAAAATAATAAGTACTTGAAAAATGTCTAGAGTAGTGATCAAAAGGAAATGTGAGATTTATTTCTCTTATAAGCCCCTTTTCAACTAAAATATCACGTGCATTGTTATCAAGATTATCCCAATTTCTTGGATCATATATATCAAGTGGAGGAATAAATTGTTTATTAATATTATTATTCTCATTATCTACTACATTAGTAGCATTTTCATGCTCTCTTAAATTATCTTTATCTTCATTAACATCATGAATTTCATTAGATTCATCATTAACATCATGACTTTCATTAAATTCATCATTAATATCATGAATTTCATTAAACTCCTCATTAACATCATGTATTTCTTTACACTCATCTATATTATCCCTATTTAAAATTTCTATATTTTCATTAAAACTTGTACTTTTAACAAAGAATTTATTAAGAGCACCTCTTTGTGATTCAGTTAATTGTTTTTCTCTTTTTCTTTTTTCACATCCAGAAATATATTTTTTAGGCAACATATTAAAATTCACAAAATCACAATTAAAAAGCTATAATTTAAATCAACTTAGTCTGAGTATAAAAGGAATAATAGCATCTGGATTGAAATTATTTGTAGGCTTAGCACTTAGCAACTTAAGCACCTCGCCTCGGACACGGTAGACTGTAATTAAACACCTGCTTATTAATTTAACAATTAAGTCAACATTAAATTCCAAATTTACAATTAATTAATTAACAAAAAATTCCTATTCTATGAACAATTAACTAATTAACAAAAAAATCCTAGTACAGCGCCGTGTAGAGTCTGTAGACTTGCAATCTTGCACTTGCAGACGAAGAGTTGAAGATGGATAGATTTGTAGATGGCGCAATTGTCGGCTTGCAAGTCGCAACAGAGCGGAGCAGGCGTGTAGAGCAGAGGCAAAGGACTGAAGTAGCACTGGTACAGCCGTGCACGGCGCAACGCCACAACCGCGGAGCGGCGGAGACAAGGAGTCACAACCTCACAGGCAGAGGTGAGACCGTGAGAGACGTAGACATAGAGGTGAGACCGTGAGAGAGGTGCAGTCGTGAGCACTGAGCCGGAGTGATTCGCTAGAGGAGAGGACTTAGAGGAGCAGACGAGCAGCTGAACAGGCCCTAGCGATGGTAGGGAAGCGGCATTTTCTTCTTCAGCTCCTCCGACGCCGCTCGGTGCGCAGAGTAGTACGCCTTGTGCGGGGACGGTGCGTTTTCGTCAGGGCCGCGGGGGAGAGTGGAGTACCGGCGGAGAGGGTCCCTGTTGCCCCTCCTCGTCGCGCGGCCCTTCGACGCGCTTGAAGCAGCAGTCGTCGCCCGGCGGAGGTGAAGGATAGTAGGAGACGCAGTCTCGCAGAGCGGCAGAGGTGAGAGAGGTGCAGAATGGCCGAACGGGGTGATTTCGCCAAAGGAGCAGCCGAGCAGCAGCCGACGATGAATTTCGTGGAGCAGCAGCTGGCGGATGCAAAAGCAAAAGCAAAAGCAAAAGCAAAGTAAGTTAAGTAACTTAACCTAATTCCTAAATAAATAAATATATATACATTACTTATTTATAAAACTTGGGCCCCCCAAAATATTGGGCCCTGGGCAGACGCCCAAGACCGGCCGACCTCTAGGTCGGGCCTGACTCTATGAGAATAGAGTTTAAATAACTCCTCAATTCTTGATCTAATATGTTTTTTTTTATGGGAGAAGTGAGCAAGAAAAAGGTCACCTAATGCATTAGTTGAGTTCATAGGGATAGCAACATCTCTATCTAAAATACCAAGCAACATAGATACATCTTTTCCAATGAAAGCTACTAGGACACCTGAAAATTTAAATTGATTGGTTTTCTATTATGCACTTCTAACTTTCAAAACTAGAAAATGTACCTAAAAATATAAAGGTTTGAGATGCTGAATCCCAACTTTGAAATATATTTACGAGTATACCATGAATTTGTTGAATATCTTGTATGTAAAAAAAAATAGCAAAAGGGGACTATTTAATGATCGTTTTATGTTGATCATGTAAACGAACAGAACCATGATCTTGTCCTTTCATTGTTGGATAGTCAAAAAAACTATTAAAGTGACCTAAAACATTGGTCCATTAGAGTTTATGAATAACATCAACTAATGATTGGAATCCCATAACAAAATATCAATTATTAACATAAATAAACAAATGTCTATATGCAAAAATAATGTTTATGTGATTAAGGAAAACTATCACATGTTGTGCTAGTTTTTACAAACTAGCACAATGTTGTAGTTGGTATTGAAAAACAATACCACATTGTAGCTAGGTTATAAAAATCAGCACCAATCTTGGTGCTGGTTTGTAAAAACTAGCTACAATGTGACCATTTGAATAAACTAGCATATAGAAACTCGATTTTTTATAAACAGCAGTACACTGGTACTGATTTTTGAAAAACAACACCTATGTACTTATTTTTGAAAACCAACACCATCATGTTCCTTCAAAATCAACCACTAAACTATATCTCATGGTGATTTTTAAACAACTGATTCTTAGAAACAACGATGGGTAAAAAACACTCAACATACCTTATAAACTCTCGAGGAATGCGCCATTAAACAAAATGAGTAGAAAAAGGAGACGAGGGAGATAAGCAGTGCAGGTTGGATAAAAACCCTAACTCACTCCACGCAAGTTGATCGCTGAAGAAGATGGCCTAGGTCTAGGGTATAAATTGGGAGAAGAGAGGAGCGGGATAAGAGGGGAAGAAGGTTTAGGGTTTTGAAAAAGCAGTGATGTGAATAAAGAGAAGGGAAGAGATCTAGAGAGAACTAAAATATGCCCTGCACGTTTTGAAGAGAAAGAGAAAATATTGAATTCTATCCGCATCAGCTCGTCACATTAGCAGGAGGGACGGGCCTCCCTCCCAGAGTTGCTCCGTTTTTAGTGAATTTTTTAATTATTTTTTTTGCAATATTTATTATTAAAATTTTTATAAATTTTATAAAATATGAAAATTGTTGAGATAAAATATGAAAAAAAAAAATATTTTTCAATGTTTAAATTCAATAAGATAAAGTATAAAAGAGAAATAAGAAATATATATATAATGAAAATATACAAGACTATGGTGAAATTATTGAAAGATTTAAAAAAAAAAAAATAGTGAAGAGATATATAAGGATTGGGGAGGACGAATCCTTTGGATCACACTTTGTGATCTAGAGGGTGGACAATCCATTCATTGATGGGATCCCTTGGACTCCACCTGTTATACAAGTAGGGTCTAAGTTACCCCACCAATAAAGTACTCCTGGTCCAGAAATGGACCAAGAGTACAGTTCCAGAGGATCTTGTCCGAGGATTGGAGGACTATGGATACTAAGAGATCAGATTTTTTTTGTCCATATTTTTATGGACCAGGGGATGGATCACATGAAGTTGTGATCCTTCCCTGAGTTATTGTCTTCCCAAATTATAGTTTGAGTCGGACGGATAATCGAAAGTTACCAGAAGATCACCTTACTCGATAACCAACAATCTGATTATTTACCTATATTTACCCATTATTTATTAATAATTGATCATCTGTCTCAATTTAAATTATAATTTAAAGGATGATGAACCTAAGGAATGCTCCCAATTAATTATGACCAAATAACAATCTGATTATTTACCCATCATTGACGGTCTCCCCTGGATGCCAAATATGGACGACGGATCTCCCCTGGATGCCAAATATCCACTGCGGTTCCTAACTCCGCTCGGTACTAACCACAGCGCCTTGTGTAGCCACCACCGGCGCCGCATTCACGATCCCTTTCCCCTCGCGCTCCTCCCCTCGCCGCGACGAGTCCAAACCTGTTGCTTCCAGTGCGGTCCTCTTCCTCATTCGCTTGCTCATGTGTTCCATTTCAAAGAAAAATCTTTCCTTTTCGTTGTTCCTCGCGCTTTTCCGTGGTTGAGTCCGTGATCGAATAGGTTTCTGATTTATGGATTTTTTTTTGCTGCATCAGTCAGTCGATTGGGAATTTCATGGAGCATCTTGCTGTTTTTCGTGATAATGGTGTTTATTTGATCCCTTTTCAGCAATTTCTCCCTTTTCAGTGATCCACGTGCCTTTGCTAGTAGGTTTCTCATTTCTGTACGTTTTGTGGTTTTCGCTTGGGAATTTTGTCGAGTTTTCTGTTGGTCTTGCTTTGATCTCGGTGTTTCTTGTTTTTGTGTTTGGTGGCCGTGTCGTTTGTTTGATCCCTCATCAATAGTTTCTCTCATTACGGTGATCTGCGTGCTTTTGCGTGATTGAACTTGCCACCCGAGCACCTTTCTCATTTCTCGACATTTTGTGGCCGCATTACTCGCCCGGAAATTTAGCCCAGCATCTGGTGCTCTTGGTTTGATCGCTGTTTTTGTTGATAATGCTGTCTGTTTCGTCCCTTCTCAGCAATTTATCTCCTTCCACTGATCCGCGTGCTTTTGTGTGTCTGAACGTGATATGCGAGTAGGATTTGATGTGTTTGTACTTGTATTCCTCATTAGGGAATTCCGTCGAGCACCTGGTGGCTCAGTTTGGTCGTTGTGTTTCTTGATTAATTTGTTTATTTGATCTCTAAACGCGTGTTTCTTTTTACTCATGGGAAACTCTCTATTCTTCTCACCATCTCAGTTCTCAATCTCACATTTGGAATGAGTTTATTTTTATTTTTTATTTTTATTTTGTTTTCTTTGTTCTAAGCGATATCTATATCTATATATTATATATTATATATTTTTTGGGTCCACAGTACTGTGTTTTCTTGATCACTCTTACAATGTTTTTTACAAACATTATAAATAGAATAACCCTTGTATACAAATATCTGGATGTTAATGAGAGTGTGTTATTCTACAATCCCTTATGATTATACTTCGTTCATAGGTAATGTCTAGTAATTAAGTCATTATGATATATTTTTTCTTCTGCTCTTGATGCTCTTTTTGCAATTACCTTGCATGAGACTTTTGGCAGAATGATACATCAATCAATTGAATTCAAGGACAGTAAAATCCAATTGTCACATAATTTCCCTAGGTTTGGGGCAAGTTTTTATGTGTTTGTTATTAATTAATTAGCAAATAACCTAGCTTGCCGTATAGAATCTCCATGATATGTACTCGAGGTATTTTCCTAAATTAGTTCAGAACATTTATACACAAAAACTTATTCCAAAAGAGTTGCATTCAGATATGCAATGCAGAAAATGTGCTATCTTGTAGCTTTTTACTGATTAACTTTGATTTTCATGACTCCAGATGTTGGTAATTTGTGTGTAATATTTTTTGCTGGGAAAATACTTGATGCAGGTTCCACTCTTTTAAGAATGTCACTATCTGTTTTCTTTGGAAATCTTCATCAATTGCTGAACAACCTGGGCAGCAATTCAACTATCAAGTTTCTCAAGCTCCAATATTGCACTTGTAAACAATTTCATGTTTGGAGATACAATCGACAAAATTCAGCACCAGTAAATGAAGCAAGATTTGGACTGCAGAGTTCTATTGCAACATGTAACAACCCTCTGTCAAATCTTCAGAATGAATTGGTGTCTGTCAGAGCTTGGTCAAGTAAAACTACCAGGTTGAAGTCGAGAAAGTTATCAACAAACAGAGCTACTCCACGTAAAATTGAGAAACTAATAGTGAGGGCATCAACAAAAAATAGCAAAAATCAGACAGAGCTTCTTCAACCTAAAACTGTTAATTGTAATGGTTTCCAACAAAGTACTGCTGTTAGGAAAGCTATAGATTGGCCTGCGACTATTCTTGTTTTTGACATTGAAACAACAGGGTTCAGTCGACAATATGAAAGGATCATTGAGATTGCAATTCGCGATCTTATTGGTGGCAAGGACAGTACTTTTGAAACACTTATTAATCCGAAGAAACCTGTATCAAATACATATGTCCATGGAATTCAATATGATATGGTTAACCGGCCTGATGTCCCAACGTATGCTTATTTAAATCTTGAAGGTCCTTTAAGTGCTTATCCTCTTGTTAGAATAACCACGGATCAAATAGTTGATCTGCCTATTAAAACAGATATAAGGACATCTGCAAATTAAAGTTAGAATAGCTCACTTTTGATGTTCTATTTTAGTCTTGTTGATGCTGGAAATCTTGATCTTTATTTTTTCACGTAGAGTCTAACATCCATTCACAATTTACAAGTAACTAGCATTCTGAAGCAACGCATGATTGTGTACAGTTCTGAATTAATATTATTATTCTTGTTTTCAACTTTATTAACCATACAATAACAATCAAGTCTTATCCCACTAGGTGGGGTCGACTTCAACTTTATTATCCATGTTGCTTGAATTGCTTATTACTTTTACAGACTGATTGTTGTTAATACTCTCATTTAGATACCTTTTTAAGTCTTTCTGTCAGATTTAAACATTTGCTCTTCAAATTGTTTTCTGTTGTAGTTCCTTATTGAGCTCCATAACAGTATTATGCATAGGTAGACCATGGCATTTCGAAATAGAAGTTTGTTGCAAATCTTTGTTATTATGTCATATTCAACGTTATAGAATGCAAATGAGTAAATCAAATGATGTTTTAATGTTACAGCTCTAGCTGTTAACATTTCTTGTGCTGAAATCATGGATATTTTTCTGTTTGATCTGTTCCAATTTCCAGTGTTGTATATTTCTTAAGGCACCAGCATCTTCTTTGTCTTTTCTCTAAAGTGATCAGTTCACGTGTCAATTTAACTTTGCTTCCTTATCTCATAGGTTTAGAGAGCTAGTTCCTATCCTCCTGCAATATGTTCGGAGTCGCCAAATGCCTGGAAAACCTGTTATATTGGTCGCCCACAATGCGCGTCAGTTTGATGTACCATTTATCACCAATGAATTCCAGCGCTGTTCGATGGATATTCCTGAAGACTGGGGATTTCTCGATACTCTTCCTCTTGCACGTCAATTGGTAATGCCAGACGGTATGTTGCTGTTTCCTTGGTTCTGTTTTCTTCTTTGGTAAATTTGTCTTGACTTTTTTATTTTATATATATATGACAATGAAAAATCTATGTCTGTAAAAGGCTATGCCGCCATTAGTAATATGTAATTTCAAGAAAACTTTTACTGGAAACTTGAAGTCACTTTTTGTTGTGTGCCATTAGCCTTCTAATAACTTGAGATTCTCAATTTAATAGCATGAAGCAAGTTGCACGTTTAAAACTGATAGAAAGGGCTCCAGTCAACTTTGGCATTTGATTCACATTTAATCTTTTCCTTAAACTGTTTGCTGACTTATTGAGATTTTGTATTTGTGTTAGTAACAATACTCAAGTAGTATATCTACTAGTGGATATATAAGCTTTTTTACAATCTATTAAACTATAGGTATACAATCGATGCAATGCCTTGATTTGGATCCTTGCCCGTTGAGGGAAGGGCGCTCTCTTTCTAGTGTACTTGTTCGGTAGCAAGGCAGACGAGGGGTTGCGACTGAGGACTGAGGATGGGATCTTTATGAATGGAGAGCTGAGCTACAAGGATTTCAGGCCCTTCAGCATCCAGGTCTTGAGCATTTGTGTTTTGAGCGTAGGAAGGATCATGAGTAGGAGGAAACCTCATGCCCACAAGGAAGAATTTTGTATTGGTGTTGTTTTTGTGTCTTGGAGTGAAAGAGGAACCGTTAATCTCAGCTGTGTCAGGGGCACTCGGCACGACACGACTTTAATCCTTGCCAGTGATAGGCAAGTTGACATGCTTAACCTGTCTAATCAAGGTTGCAGTAACCACAATTAATGGGAATCACATATTAAACATTCATTCTGATTTATTCTATTAATCATACCACTTTTAACAACTCTTACATGCAAGTCAAATTGTGTTGAAACCGAGTGATTGAAACTGTATCTGTTGGTATTAGTGCTTTACTTCATGCAGTGTGGTTAAATCTTGCTGAGTGCAAGTTTATATCATTGTTGATGCAACAAAAATGACAGAGATCAAATAACTGCCATGATCCAAAACATCTGTAATATCTTACAGTATGCTGATTCTTATTTTAGCATCATTTCATTCCTAGACGCATTTATTGTATTTCAGCATGCTTGACTACGATAGAGCCATAAAATGCCTGAAGATCCAAAATTACAAGCAACGTATACTTCAATAACACCCCTTCTATTTCTGTTTTATCTTTTACAGGATCCAAGCTTCCATCCGTAAAATTGCAATCACTTGGTGAGCATTATGGAATCCCTTTAGTCGGACCTGCTCACCGAGCAATGCCGGATGTCACACTGCTCTGCAATGTGCTCCAGCGAATTACTTTCGATTTGAAACTGACTGTCTCTCAGCTCTTGGATTTAGCTTTACGACCCAAAAGACACTCTGATGTTCCTCCATGAAAAAACACGGAGGTTTCGAGCTTCACATCAAATATAATACTTGTTTATTATCGCTCTTGTTTTAGTTAGTTTTTGAAACATTGTTGTAATCTGTCACCATTCTTCGTGGAAACTTAGAACATTAGATAGTTTTTGTCTTGATTAGATTATGGAAAATGAATTAACTAATAATCCTTTCATTTGGAGTTCGTCACACGAATCTCCTGTGTCTCACTGTGGTATTCTACAGAAATATATTAACTAAATGATTTATATGATTATTCGAAGTGACCAGTTTTTTTTTTCCCCCTATTATCGGCCTGTTCTTCAAGGTATTGTCTTGGATCATGTGTCAAACAGATGATTTACTCGTCCAGTCCCCATTAATCCGTCTCACGATCAGAACGAGGAAGGTAAAGTAGGATAATTGTGACAAGTTTGATCCCACATCCTTAAGTGGTAAACTATCAATCACTTACCCGTAGGGGCTATTATTCCTGATAACCCGTAGGGGCTATTGTTCCTGATCATGCTCAATGTTAAATTGATCCCTAGGGACTATTGTTCATGACCCCTATATTCATATTTGAAGAAAAATTTTCTATAAATATATCATAATTGGAGAGAGTGTCTAGGTGACAATCTAGATGTTTTATCGTGATATCATAGCTCTGACGATAGATATTGTTCCTGATCATGTGACAAAAGGTAATTCGTTTGCCCCAGTACTTCCGTCAATCCGTCCCATATCAATATGGAAGAGATAAATTATAGATGACACCCTATATTTAATAAAGAAATCTTAGTTCATCTTATATGATCCATTTAAAAAATTAAGTAAATAATTAAATGGGCCATTGATCTTGATTTTAAGGTGAGATAGATGAAAAATAGAAAGATTTATTTTAATACGATTTGAAAGCTATAGTAATCTTTATATATTTAAAGAAATTGTTGGAAAAAGGAAATAATATATTTTTATTCCACTATCCCCTTTTGGTAAACCGATGATATGGTGGGCCAAAAATATCATTCCGTTTAAGACCAAAGAGAAAATTGATTTTTATTAGGTTTCCGGTTCGATCTCTCTGCGCTTTTGACTTTGTCTCTTCCTCGGTGGATTTCTTCCGCCGTCGATCCTCTGCGAACTAAGATCACTCGGTCTTCGCTTTCTCCGTCTCCGACTCGACGTCTCGACCTGTTCCATATGCTTCTAAACCCTAATCCTTCCGGGTACTTCACCTCTTCGTTTTCACTATCCGTCTTTTTGCCCTTTTGGCCTATTCCTTTCGGTCTATGTTGGATGTAGTTGAGCTAATTGTTGGTTTGGAACTGGAGCAAATGCTAGACTGATGGTCTCATATGATCCTTTGCAGCGAGGATTTTTGTGTTTGTCCTTTTTTTTTAAAAAAAAATTGCTTATCGCCCAATGGGAAAAGTGATCTCTTAGACGTCGGTTTGATGCAGGATTTTTTTTTTTTTTTTTGTACGTTAATGTGTTCACTTGAAACTAATAAAGATGCTTTGAGGATTCTTATTCAAGATTCTTACTGGTCGGAACTTTAGGAAAAGTGGTTCAGAGGTTATGCGCTTGCAAACAAAACTAAAGCGAGATGTAGAGGACTCTGACTAAACAAAACTTAAGGGACATATTTTCTATTTGCTGAGGAGAAAACAGCTTATGTTGATGTTAAATAGGATTTTTATTCTTATTATTTTAAGTTTATATTTGTGAGGATTAATTCTGGTAAGATTTTGTCTATAAAGAATGAAGGTTAAAGGAAGTATTTTAAGATGATAATGGTTTCCTTTTAGGGTGTTAAATAAGTTTGGTATGCTTTAATTAAGAAATAGAGTAGTTTTGTTAGGAGTTTAATTTAAAATGTTTTATTTCCCAATTTGCAATATTTTTTTTTTGAATTTAGGTCTATGAAAGAGGTCTCCTATGTATGGTCATCTTTCAATTTAATAAAAGCTCCTTTTTTGTTTAATTAGTGTGAGACTTGCACCACCTCATATACACTTATTATTTGGCATTCTGAAAAATTAGTAGTTTTTTGTGACTCAATGTGTAACACATTGAAATACTTTGTTATGTCAACTGGTTTAGTCTGATGGATTACTAATGCTCAATATACTTTACTGTACTGAAGCGCACTAACAAATTAGTATTTAGTTTATTAACCATGCTGTACCTTGGTATACTGCCTAAAAAACCTTGCAACATGAAAACATGAACAGTAGGTGCCTTGCTTACTTCTTCTTCTTGTCTTCACTTGCCTCACTTGCTACTGGAGTCTAAAGAAATATTCCCTAACAGTTCAAGTGGTGAAGTTTTTGTCATGTGAACGTGTGGTCATGGGTTTGAGTTGTAGAAACACCCTCTTGCAATGTAAGGTAAAGCTGCATACAATAGACCTAATGTGAGGAATCCGTATTGGCGGGAGCTTCGGACATCGAGCCACCTTTTAGTTCAAGTGGTGATATTAGCATGGGATCAATGCCGTGATAAATTTTAGATGCTTGAACTACTTGCAAGTTGCAACTGCCATGTATTATAAGTTTCTGTTGGTTTACGTGGATTAAATTATAATGGCACAGAAACTAAATCATTGCAAATTTATGAACTACTTGCAAGTTGCAAATTTGCGATGTTGCCATGTAATTATAAGTTTTTGTTGCTTTACTTGGGTTAAATCATAGTGATGATTTGTTATTGTTTAGAAACTGAATTATTGCACATTTATCACTAGTTTTATTTGCTGTTGCTAGCGAAGATTAGCATCATTATGCCTTGTCCTAAATGTTGCTTATGTAGTTTCCTCTTTTTCTTTACAGTTTGTACCCATCAAATATGGGTTATTATAGGCAGAATATCAAGAAAGAAAAAGAAAATGGAGAACACCTACATGAAAATAGGGCCATTTGTTTGCATGCTTTCTCTGATTTGTCACATATTTGCCCAGCAACATTTGTATACTTGCTAAAGGAGTGTTATGTATGTGGTAAGTGTTATCTACTTGAATGCATTTGTTGTATTTATTCACTTGATCGAGCATCACTTGAGTTTTGACTGCATTCCTTTCTGTGTCTCTTGCTATTTACTTTGGTGGATCAGTATGCTAATACTGTGATACCTTAAAATGCAGTTTCACATTTCTAATCAAGTGACAATGATTTCCTTTTCTAACTTGATAATCAATGTTTGACTTCCTGATATACTTTGCCTTGTAGGATTTCCTTCTGTATTCACTATAATAATGTAGTTCATAGTTCTATGCTAATGAAACACAGGCAAGAAGAGGGTAGTATTCCCTGTTATTTTGAGTATATTTTCTGTTTTAAATCTTTGTGGTGTTGTCTTGATTTCATAATGTGATAATCAAGAGAGTTGTCCTAAATGGTCAAGATCAACATTTTGAAGTTAACTGATGTAATATCCCATAGGTCATATAATTGAATGAATGGAGATATTGAATTTTGCATAAAAATGACTTTTTTAAAATAAGATTGATGATTGAAGATAATAATGTCTTCTTTGTAGGTACACGTAAAGCAACCCCCAAGTTCCGAGTACTTCAGCAGCAAGTATCACGAGCATTGCATAATGCTCCTCAACCAGGCCCATTTACTTTTCTTATTCATTGTCTTTATGTGGTACCTTTATTGGGACATCAGTACACTGAGGGATTCAGTCATATGCTGCTATCTTCTCTTCGGCACTGTAAATCCCAGAATTTCAGTCCAGATGACTTTTACAGAGCAAAGCCCCTTGCCCTACAACTAATTCTTGATATTCTTGCCTGTGTTGTTGGTCATGAGGAACGTATTTTAATTAAGTTACTGGAAGCATTTGATGTCAATTTGGAAGATATCGGTGATGCTATAGGTTGTTTTGACATGACAAAAGGGCGTTTAGACAGAGTGAAGGCATACATTGAGCAATATGTTATTGATTTTATTGAATCACAATCTTATATGACTGCTGTAACACTGTTAGAGAGATTTTCTATCCAACTATCTGGGGAGTCCTTGCTTCTAAAGATGATTGAGAGCAACCAATATAAAGCAGCAGAAAAGTGGGCTACTTTTATGGGAAAGCCTCTTATATGTTTGCTTGTTCAGAAGTATCTGGATATGAAGATGCTGAAAAATGCTTATGATATAATAAAGAGAAACAATCTTATGGAGGAATTTCCAGATGTGTATCATATGTACAAAGAGAGGTACCAATGTTTCTTATTCGGATGTTGTGCACCTGAATATAGTTTACTACAAGGTGCTAAACAAATTTGAAAGCTTTCTTCTTTGTTTCTTCCATGTTTGATAAAGATATTCACATGCAAATGCAGCTTATTGAAAAAGCTGGCGGAGAAAGGATTGTGGGATCTCGCAGAACTGAAAACAAACAAGGATCAGCATCTTGTTGAGTACCTTGTGAGAATCTTTGTTTTGTCCTAGTTTAATTTATGTGATATTGCTCACAAATTTTCCTGACTGATAATTTTTTTCATTGATTACTATTTATTTTGTTTTTTTTTCTACAAGCAATGTCTCATGTCGGTTCTAAAGTACCTTGTATTTCTTACTCTAAATCCAAATTATATGCCGCTCTCTTTTTTCCTTTTGAAAGGTATACCTAGCTATGGAAGCTGGCTATAGTGAAAAGGTTGATGAACTTTGCGAGCGCTATTGCCTTGAAGGTTTTTCAAAGGTTTCAGGTGATAAATATAGCCATAAGACTTGTTATTTGAAGGTCATATGGAACTCGCTACGCTTTCTAATGTTCTTGATACTGATAAACTTCACTTCAGTAGCAGTACTAGGAAATTCCCTTTCACCTATTTTGGCATATCCTTTACTGTATTGCAAAGCAAACCAGTAGTCTTTAACTTCTGTAAATGAGTGTTTCACTCCTGGTGAAATTAATTTGATGGTGTGTATCAGATTTTGCATCCATTGAACCAAATTGGCTGTTTAGGAAAAAATTTAACTCTTGATCAAGTTATAACAATGCTGGATAGCTGTAAGATGAACAAAACACAAGGGATAATTTTTCTAAGCCTCACCGATCTTTTAAGTACTACTAATTGCTTATTTTTTTTCTAAGTGCCATGCGATAAAATAATAGATATTTGCATTCAGACATTAAATTAATGACTTTGTATGACATAGAAAGGGTGCCCCTTTTTATTGGAATCATCAAAGGGATGCCCCCCCCCCCACCCCCCTTTCCTTTTTGAATATCTTTTTTTTATCAAAAGGGCGTCCCGCCCTACCAACCCTCTCTCTAAAATGACACAACTACCATCAAGTACAAAGTTTGGTCAGTTTTCACTTTTTGGCACGCCAGGTTTGATTTTTTAACATGTAGGTTTCAAATTTAAACCCTTAACCATTTGAGCGGATGACCATTTCATCAACATTTACATTGCAGTAGCTTTGGTTTCATAGCTGCTATGACACATTCTTAACATCTTCAAAAACATTCACGACGTAACAGTTACGGTTTCGTAGCTGCTACAATATAGATTTGACGTGTTCACTTTCATAACTGCTACTTGTCTTGTTCAACAATATTCACGTTGTATTTATGTAAAGTTCATACGCTGACCCCGGACACCCCATACAATCGACCCCATAGCTATTTGTACAAGGTAAATCAGGAAATCAAGTAGGCCACCATATGGGAGAGTATTTCCGTCGGCTTTGCTGGGAATCGACTTTTGCCCATTTATGCAAATCTACCGTGTGGTGACCAACAATCACGTTGTAGCAGCTACAAACCGTAGCTGCTATAACTTGCACTTGTCCTGTTCAACAGCATTAACATTGTAGTTGCTAAGAAACTTTAGCAGCTATAACTATGCTAGCAGCTACAAAATTGTAGTTGCTACAACATTTGTAACAACTACAGTTTCGTAGCAGCTACAACGGAGACTTGTTTTGTTCATACAACTGGGTGGCGGAAGATAATAATGTCAAATAGCGCACTTGAGGGCAACCGTGTCATTTTGTGTTTGGTCGGGGAGGGGGGATGTTCTTTTGATAAAAAAATGAAAGAGAGGCGCTCATGTGATGATTCAAAAAAAAAATAGGAGCGCTCTTTTGATGTTTGCCCAAATGCATTTATGCTTGCAACTTCACGAGTACTATCAATCAAAACATTAAGTTGCATGATTCTGTGTATAATAAGGTTTGACTTAAGACCTCTAAAACAAGTACTTTTGGGTAAGGACTCCACTTCTTTACTTTTAAAAACATTATTTTGCCCCAATCAATCGTGGCAACATAACATCCAGAGTAATTGAAAGAAAAAATTGTTTCATTGCTTTTGTTTCAGTATATTTGTCCAATAAAATTTCTGTAATTCTTGAACATTATGCATCTGTTTTTCCTCCTTGAACTGCCTCACACTTAAATTGCACATGCTGTAATTCTTTCAAATTCATGGTGCTATACAATGAGTTCCCTGCTTATTCTCTTTTGTACGCCCGTTTCTTCAAACAGAAAAAAGAAATACTGATACACTTGCTTGAAAATTTTCCAGTCACTGATGAAACTTCTTCAAGACCTCGTTACTTGGATCTTAAGAACTTTATTTTGGATGATATCGTATGGGTTGATGAGGTTAATAGACTATTAACTGCTACTGAGTATATTGAAGGTTGTAAAATTGTTGGAATAGATTGTGAATGGAAGCCTAATTATGAAAAAGGGAGCAAACTAAACAAGGTAACATTTTTTTCTTTTTGAAAGTTATCAGTTAAAATTTGTCTTTTGTCTCACATGGATCTCATATCAGGCAACAATTTTTTATTTTATTTTATGAAATATGCTTATTACTTCAAAAATCAAATGGGACTGAAAGTTGCAGTGGTCTATAGGTTAAAATAATATGATGTATGTGGCATACTTTTTCAACTTTGTTATGCTTGAGTTGCATATGATATAATTTTACAAGTAGTGAGATGATATGTTAATGTGACATTGTAAACAATAGATGAATCATAACCTAAACTTATGTCAATTTGGATCAATATTTGCTCCCTCTAAAACAGTAATTTCTGCAAAAATAGTTCGAACCTGCTATTAACCATCAAATTTGACTGTAGTTTGATATGGGCCCTCAAATCAGGAATTATTGACTTATACAGCACAGGCTTATTTCTATTGGACATGTGACCTGCTTTAAGTGTCGGGAAACATGATGAAGCATGTGTTTCCGTGTAACACCCTTATCTAGCCCCACATGGTGAGCACTTGGTTGTGAGCTAATAAATGTGGTCGAACCATCATGCTTAAAGCTTTAAACACTAAGTTTAAATAACTACATATTTGGCTGATGTGAGGATAATTGGGTTGTGTATTGTGTTTTGTATTTAAAGGTTGTCATTGTTCTCAAGGAAGAAGGCAGAAATAGCAAATACTAGGGATAGATACCTCTGCATATTATTCTTTCTAGATACCAGTGGATGTGATTCTACAGTTAGCTTTTTGCTTCCATGTGTTCAGGTATCTATTATGCAGATCGCATCAGAGAACCATGCCTTCATCTTTGATTTGATAAAGTTATATGAGGATGAACCAAAAGCATTAGACTATTGCCTTAGACGCATTTTATGTTCCTCTAACACCCTAAAACTCGGTATGCTATTTCCTCATGTGATGACAATGAATGAAGAGTACAAACGTGCTGATGATAGTTTTCCCCCTCATCTTTTGCCCCTCGTGTAGGATATAACTTGCAATGTGACCTTCATCAATTGTCCCATTCCTATGGAGATCTGGAGTGTTTCAGATCCTACGAAATGCTTCTTGACATTCAGAAATTGTTCAAGGAGCGCAATGGAGGCCTCTCTGGGTTGGCTGAGGTACGATGAATTCACAAAATGTGAAATTACTAGCAGTCATTTCTTTTAAAATTGTTATTTGAAATATTCTCCCTTCAACTGTGTAACCTATGAATTTGTGATCATGCAATACTGACATGTGAATTTATCTGTATGTTCTTGGATTAGAAAATTTTAGGAGCAGGTCTGAACAAGACCCGACGAAATAGCAACTGGGAACAGAGACCTTTAAGTCAGAATCAGGTATCTGCCGCTTGCAACTGGACTAAGGGAATTAAATAACGATGATATATGTGTTGTTTAGCCTATCTGGACAACACATAATTTGCATATCATTCTAAGCAAAGTGCATGAAAAAAAATGCAGATCGAGTACGCTGCTCTGGATGCTGCTGTCCTTGTTCACATTTTCCATCATGTGCGCGATCAGCCTCAATCTGGTGACAAAGAGGAGCATTGCAAGGTCGAATGGAAATCTCACATAGTAAGTGACACTACTGTTACAAAGTTCCAAAATTTTTAGCACTTAGTCTCTTAGAAGTGCTTTACGATTCTATAGGTTTCACGAATGAACAACATGAGACGCATGAATGGATTATGAGACGAATTTTGGCTACGATCACAGCTTCACTGGCGGTACATTACAATCAGGGCTTCACTGGCAGTTCATTTCAGTATATCTTTCTTCCCTCGGGCTCCTTTTGGAGAAGCCTATTTATATAGAAGCGTCATCAAAGACCATGAATGAACTTGTGCAATTGTTAATGGTCACCCATGTAAATACTTTCTTCAAATGTATATGAGCAAGTTTTAGTTAATAATCCTTCTTGAATTGTTTTAGTTATATTCAGTTTAATTATATTCGATGTGTGTAACATGTGCTTTGAATGCCACAGACTTCGTTAGGCAAATTTTAGTAGAATATCCCTAGTCATTGTTATGATTAATTAGTTGGTAAGTGTTTATTAGGCTGAAGATTGTGTACTTGAATGGAAGGGAAAGGAAGGGTAGGGGATTGTTTCAAGTGCCTTTTATCCATACGCCCCTCTTTAAATGGTTATTAATCTCTTTTCAACTAGTTAATATTAAGAAAAAGAAATAAAATTATTTAAATTTATAGGTATTTAGTTTTCTAAAGTATAATTTAATTTTACTAATCTCAATTAGAGAAGGTATTAATTTTTATTTTTAATTCAATCCTGACTTTCCCATTCAAGCGTGACGTCAAAAGCTTACATTTATTATGACGTATTGAATTCTTATTTGTAACGCCCAAAATATCATTTTTATGTTCCCAAAATACCCCTACTATTTTTATCTATAAATAGCCCGTTTCAAGGCTCCATCGCTACTTCGTCCTTTCGCGCTTGGCTTCTCACCGTGCGATCCTTCGTCTTCTTTCCTCAGATACGTATTCTCATTTCACTCCGTTTCCCCCTTTTTTTTCCTTTTTTATTTTTGTTTCTTTCCTCGTTCATCCCAAAGATTGGTGCTTTTTCTTCGACGATTGGATGTTGTTCTGCTACTGAATTTTTTTTCCTTCGGAAATCCCGCCCCCAAATCTGATCTTTTGGTGTTAATTCCCTTTTCGAGGCGGTGTCTGGCTCGAAAAATCTGATCTTGCCAAGATTGGTGTTTTTCTTCGAAAAATCGGCGTTATCTGGTGTGTTCTAGGGTTGATTTTATTTCTGAGGTGGTCGTTGTCTCGCAAAATCTGATCTTACCTTTTCTCGCCCCCTGCTGTTCCTGTTTATCATCTTATTCAACCCTAGTCGGCTTAAACTTTTGATTCTCGTCTAGTTTTCTGTCCATGATCTCGATGTTTTGTCGCTGGATTGGGTGGAAAAAGATCGCCTAGCCCATATGAATCTCGCTGTTCTGCGGATCTGCTTCTTGCACTCTTTCTCAGTGGTGTTCCTCTTCTGGTTTTACGTCTTCTCATGAAGTAGATCTCATTGCCTGGTTACGACCACCTTGAGCGGCAAAATCCAATTTCTTTTTCCGTTCTCGTTGCTAATCTCCTAAGTTCTAGTGAAAATACCTCGAGAAAAATCATGCCTTGCTCGCCAGTCCATCAAGATTTCAGTTCTGGAGATTCCTCCATGCAACGTGCGATCGATGAGAGGAAGAGAAAGAAGATGCTCTCAAACAGGGAGTCCGCAAGAAGGTCTCGGATGAGGAAGCAACAGAAATTGGATGATATGCTGAAGGAAAGTGCCGATTTCAAAGGCCAAAACAGTAAGATTGAGATGCAGATCAATGTTGTGACACAACATTTTGAGACGGTGGATACGGAGAACACCATCCTCAGGGCTCAAATCAGTGAATTGACGGCAAGGCTGCAGTCGATGAACTCCATACTTCACATCTATAAGGAAGTTAGTGGGTTGTCCATGGAGATACCTGAGATGCCCGAAACAATGACGAAGCCTTGGCGGTTGCCTTTCCAGGCACAACCTCTCTCTACTGCAGTCAACATGTTTAAAGTCTGAACCAGTATTGTAGTGTTTCACCAATGTCTGTCTCCAGTCTTTCAGAGTTCTATTTCTGAGCTTGTTATGTGGTATATCAGTGTGTCCTATGGTTATGTACAAGAGTGCTTTCATGTTTTCTTGAGTCCATAGATGCTATAAACAATCCTAAAGCATGGTCTATTATCTTTCCAAGAACAATTCGGGTCTGAATCATTACTGTATACGTCTTCACCATTGGTCTTCACTTATTATACTTCCATTTTACAGTTTGCTGGTCTTCTACCTCTGGTTGTGTAGAAGTATGCCTTTCAGGTTTTCTTGTGTCCGTGGACATTTCTGAGCTACCAGAAACAATCCTAAAGCCTCGGCTGTCTTTCAAAGCGCAATTCAGGTCAGAATCAGTATCGAAGAATATCTCTGTGTTGTTTTAGGCTTTATATATCAGAACTTGCAGGGCAGTAGATTTCTATGCCATCTGTATGTGCAGTCAGTGTGTCCATGGACATATCTGAGATGCCAGAAACAATCCCAAAGTCCTTGTCCATTGTCTTTCAAAGTACACTTCATTCAGGTTGGATCGGTATTGCAACTTGTAATGATTTTGTTGAATGTGTTAATTAGTGTAGTTAAATGTTTGATGATATGGATTTCGTTCTTGTTAGGATTATTATTCTACTTGTCATTTACGTTGTTCTACTAATCATGATTACGGGTTAGTGACCATTTATCAACTGTGTCAACCTTCTCTATCTTGATATAAATGAGGGTAGGGTGATTGAATTATCTAAACTCGCTTAGAGGTTGGTTATATACATGATTGTTTTCTAATTTGCTCTTTTCAGAAGGTCAATTATAAGAAGTAGCTATTTCTTTTGTCCCTGCCTTGAGGGCATGTTCATCCAAAGTCATAAAGAAAATGAAATGTTAATTTATCATGGATAGATCAATGAATAATTGAATGAATATTATTTTTTAAATAAAGAATACTTTTTTCATTACATTTCTTATATGGCGAGTTACGAAACAAGGCACCTGGTTTTGTATGTTACCTAAAAAGAGTATCTATTTTAA
The DNA here is from genome assembly GCF_018446385.1 of Zingiber officinale. Taxonomy (NCBI): domain Eukaryota; kingdom Viridiplantae; phylum Streptophyta; class Magnoliopsida; order Zingiberales; family Zingiberaceae; genus Zingiber; species Zingiber officinale. The sequence continues at coordinate 132,085,385 of NC_055997.1, read as the reverse complement.
TTGATCAAAATCTTTTTTTAATTTTCTATTCCATAATACTCTTCTTTCTTTTTATTTTTATTTTCTTTTTAAAAAATAATCTCCCAGCCATTCTCTTTCATCTTTGTTTCCTCTATCGTCTGAGCATCAATGGTGGTTGTCTGTCGTTGTCCCTTTACCTCGGCTCAACAATTCAAGGAGACATAATAAGTCGGTGACAGTTTGAGATTAAGACTGAGCTTTTGATTGATTTATGATGATCAACTCCGTCGATTTTAAAAAAGGTATCAGGTAATGTTTATCCATCATTTCATCTCAACTCTATTCTCTCTCTCTTCATGATGCCTATGATATTGCGTTGTATTTTTATTATTTTTATTTTTCAACATTTATTTTTTTTAAGGTTTTTATTTTATTATTAAAGGTAAAATTTGATGAGTCAGAGAAGCTGATTACGAGAGGAGAAAAATGAGTACTATCGGAGGATGAGATTGACTTTATCGATTCTTCGTTGGAGGACGACTTTGATCGTAGGTGTCAGCACATTCTCAGTGGCGAAGTAAGTTTTTGAGTGGCGAATTAAGTTTTTGATTTTGGACTAAAGATATGAACTTTGTGTGTTTTAGGATGATTTTATTTTTTTGATCGGCAGTTATTTGATTAAATGTCAAAGCGGATGACGATAGAGGAAACTCGTTGAGACGGAGATGAAGGAGGATGGATTTAATCAAGCTTACTTAATAATATGTATACTAAATTTAGATTTGGGTCATGTTCTTCGTGAGTAATGAAATATCCATAATTTAATATGTAAAGTAATAAATTTCACCTTAACTAAAATTTATGCAATTTTCAAAAATATATCTATATGATATTCATAACAAGGAAAATAATATACAAATCAGCATTTTATTTTTTATTTTTTGAATTTTCCTTCTATTAATTATGAATTTTCCTAGTAAGCTATTTTAGTTTCTTTATGCTTTTATTATTTTTCTATATTTCTAGATTTGATATTTGGCTGGTGAATCTATAAGGGCATACCAAGACCAAGAATGACTACTTAAGATATCATATTATAGAAAATTATCTAGGATACTTGAAAAAAATGAAGAACTTTATTGTTCAAAAACTAAAAAATTTAATTTTTTATTAGATGATATGAAGAACTTTGCTCTTCCTAGTCAATATAATCGCAAATATATTGATTTGCAGTGAATCTTGAAGAGAAATATTCATAATATTTTAAATTTATTGTTGTCTATGTTGGATCGGAGGAGTACGATAGAGGGGGGGGGGGGGTGAATATCGCGCTTTTAAAACTTTTCTTTTACTTTAGAAAACAGAGTCGTGCAATGGAAAGTAAAATGAAAGACTAGTTCATTTACTTCGTTCGGAATCTAGGTCGACTCCTTCTCGAAGGCTCGCGATCCTTGATTATACCGATGGATAATCCACTATAACCCTTCTTTCCGAAATCCTCGGAAAGAAGCAGATTGTACAGATACAAAAATATAAGATAGTAATAATCCTACTATCTTATATGAATTTAAGTGCAATACAAATAAAGTATACCGACAATAGTAAGTGAAGGTTGAAGCTTGGTCGGTACTTCCGGACGGAGTAGCTTGAAGAGTCGTAGAAGATTTGTAGCACGGTCCGCTTGCAGAGATGAGCTTTGAGATGATCAGAAAACAGTATTGTACAGCCTCAGACCTCGAGCTTCAATTTATAAGATCGTCGATGTTCGGTCGACCGATCCCTATATTCGGTCGACCGAACCAGCTTCCTTCCTTCCTGGCTGAGATCCGATGCTGATTCGATCTTCGGCAATTAAATGATCATTAAGGGTTTGGTCGATCAATCCCCTTGTTCGGTCGATCGAACAGGCTCTTTCCCTGTTCGTCGAGATTTGCCGAGATTCGCATTTACTGTGCATTAATGGTTGATTGGTTCGGTCGACCGATCCGTGGGTTCGGTCGACCGATCATCTCTTTTTCCTTTTGCCTCTGATCGATGCCGATGAACTGACCTGTGCTGAGTCATCATGGTTCGGTCGACTGATCCGGCCGAACCTGCAAAATACTGTTAGGCAGTAATCCTGCAAAACAGATGTTAGCATAATAATATAATAATGCATGAGTAATATAAGACAGTAGAACTGTCTTGATCTCAACTTGGAAACCTTCCCGGTTTCTTCAGTTGGATCAGCGACCTTAGGTTGTTCCTTTCAGGAACACGACCTCACTGTCGCTCCTCCAGTTGTTTACCTCAACTTACCTGCCAAACATTGATCCTTCAGACTTGTTTGGACTTTCTCTGCTCAGTGTCTAATCACTTGATCCACTAAGGCCTTTCTTGCAATACTACATTAGCCAACAACAATAATAATAATACATAATACAATGGTAAACCTAAACCTAAATTTACCGAGATTCGTTGGTTTGGTCGACCGCGATCCAATCAACCTTGCTTGGAGTTCACTCCTTCGAAACTTCTCGTTATCTAAGGTTATCTCCCCTTAGGTTTTTCACCACTTGACTTCACTCACCAAGACTCAGTATTCGGCTACCCAGGAATCAGGTCCTCCAAACCTATCCACCTGGCTTCCACGATCTACCGAGATTTTCCTTGCCTCAGTATTCGGTTACTCAGGGATCAGGTCCTTCAAACCTATCCACCTGGCTTCCAAGATATACCGAGATTTCCCTTGCCTAGCCTACAACTAGGACTTTCCAAGACTCAGTTGACTTCTCACCCTTGCCTAGCCATAATTAGGACTTCCTATGATCAAGCTCCATTAAACATACTTAAACATATTTGTCTGACATTAAAACCTTGGAGGTCGATTACACCAACAGTCTACATAATTGTTATTGATATATATTGCTAATTGATACTTTGTCTAAATTATTATGATCTTCTTGTGTTGCTATTGTAATGTGTGTTGTTATCATAAAATTCAATAAAACTACTATTGTTATTATTATTGTAATTTTATGATATGATAGTTGTAAATTGATGTTTTTTATAGTATGACAATTATTTTTTATTGAATTTTTTTGGAGTTATTTGAACCTAAGACATTCTAAAAATAAAATTTAAATTTTGTCTAACATAGGGGGGTCCTATTTATTTGTGGTGTCGGATAGTTAGTGTTATCGTCATACCATTTATAGTGAGCTTCTAATTTCATTTCTAGTGAGCAACAATATGTTATTGATTTAAACTTTAAGAGACCATAGCTTTTAATTTAGTTTGTACCACGGGATGCACAATATTATCAAATCGAAGATCTCTGAACGAACTTCGATTTGATATATTACGCGTTCGATGGTTCAATCTCAGTCAAAAGCGATGGTCTCAAAGTTCAAATAAGCAATAATGTCGTTGCTGGTCTTTGTGTTACTGATATTAAGAAACTAGCAACCACGTGTTGCTAGTTTTTGTGTTACTGATCTTAATAAACCAGCAACGTGTTACTAATCTTCATAAAACTAGCAACAATGTGTTACTAACTTAAATTTTGAGAGATCATTACTTTTAACTTCGATTGAACTACAAAATATACAATATATCAAATCGAAGTTCTCTAAGAGATTTTTGATTTAATATATTAAGTGCCTATGGTTCAATCTCAGTCAAAAGTTATGATATTTCAAAGTTTAAGAAAGTAACAAAGTTGTTGTTGGTCTTCTTGTTGATGATCTTAAAACCAGTAACACTTGTTGGTGCAATTGACAGCAATTATTAAACCTGAGTTTTGATAAATGACAAATGGATTAAAGATAGATGTGTTGTGATCTAACCTTTCTACCAAGTGTGTAGGATTTGACTGGTCTGACACCAGGCTGAAATCCAGCTAGGTCTAGAGGACCTGATAGTTGGTGTAGAAGTTCAGATAGATCAAGAAGTGACCAGATATTTGGCGGAAAGTCCGACTAGGTCGGCGGGACCTAACAGCTAGCTGAAGTCTAATTGGGTCTGCGGACCTAACAACTAGCTGGAAGACCTGACGGACCGAGGTGGAGTCAAGCGATTCTGCAATGTAAGTAAGATAAGTTACTGGAGGAGATTGTTCCAATGAGGACGAGCTCCAATTTCAGAATTTAGGCACAGGTCTAATTTATGTTCATTTTGGAAACCTAAATTGAGACTATAACTAGTTCCTGGTCTTTGAAGGACATGAACTAATTCTTATTGCTATCTTATTATTGTGCTAATTTTATTTTACATGTTAGATATTTTGTGTTGGACTAACATATTTTGCAGGGTGAAAGGAGCACAAAATACCTCGGGTGAACAGTACTCGAGGCACCTTTCATGCGAAGGAAGGCACCTGGAGTTGGGCGATGGAAGGCGCCTTTAAGAGCTTGGAAGACATCTTTGGTCGGATAAGGCAGAAGGCTTCATTGACGATAAGAGCCAGATTTGTAGGGATAAAATCTTAGGGTTGAAGGTGCCTTCAATGCTCAATAAAAGAAGATCTCGCCCAAGGCTTCTACACAACTCTTCTACAAGCTTCTACGTGCTCATCTAACTTTTCGACTGCTCCGACTTCATCCTGCTGCTCTGATACGACGCTGCTGCACCTGACTACTATTGATGTCTAACACTGAGCTTGATCTGATCATCTTCGAAAATGTTAGATAATGAAAGTTTAATTTTGTACTTAATTTCTATATAAAGGAAAGTCAAGCGTGTTACATTTGTCTTGATTTTTTTATTGTACTCATTTCCCTCTTCCAAAGGTTCCGAGAGAGGATCATAGTGGATTGTCCATTGATACGGTATGCAGGATCATGGGTCTTGGAGTGGAAGTCACCGAAAGCTCCGAACCAAATAAAAATCACTTGTGTTCTAATTTTTCCTTTTTATCTCTTTTCGTCTTTTCCACTGCGTATTTATTTTTTACCAAACCGAAGAATAGTCAAGTTTTTAAAATCACGTGATTCACCCCCCCTCCCCTCTCGCGTGTGTTACGATCTAACAAGTGGTATCAGAGCCCTGTTAGCTCTGAATTGGTGCAACTACCAATCAAGTAGGGGGTTTATTTGTTAGTTTTTTTGCTCTAATTTTTTGGTTTTAAGGTTTTTCAAATCAATCTGAACCAGCACTGTTGCCTCTCCAGATTTTTTCTTTAATTTCCTTGAATTGCTTGAATTAGTGCAACACCACTCGAGTCTTTTTTCTTTCTTCTCCCACACTACTAATCCAATGTCAAGTCTTGGTACTTCTTTCTAGTTTTCTATTCCAGTAATCATCAAAATGAAGACTTCAGTACCACGCGTCCGCCACTCTTCACCAGAGACAACTTCTCATATTGGAAGAGGAGAATGGAAGTATACCTCAAGACGAACATTGACCAGTGATTCTCGATCTAACGCAAGTACTAGACACGGGCTAATAAAGCTACCAAAATACCTATGGATCTACAGAATTGGAATCTAGACATGAGGAGGAAAGCTTAGATCAACTCCAAATCACTAAACACCCTCCAGTGTGGATTGACCAAGGAGGAACTTAACCGGGTTGTGATGGATCGAAAGCGCTAGAGGGGGGGGGTGAATAGGGCTCGTGGCTATTTCATTTTTCGAAATCGTAAAAGCTTGTTCAGAAATAACGCAACGGAAAAGTAAATAAAGTGGACACGAAGGATTTACTTCGTTCGGAGCTTGTGACGACTCCTACTCGAAGGCCCGCGATCCTTGATCGCTTCCGGTGGGCAACAACTATAATTCGTAAAATCTATTACACGCTAAGTACAATTCAAGCAGAAAAGAATATTGTACCGACAATAAAAAGAATAAAGCTGAAGCTCCGAATTGTCGTTGCAGCACTTCTGAGTCGAGACGTTAGCAGCTTGTCGCACGGAGAATGCTTAGAAGATGGTTGTTTTTGAAGCTGCACCTCAACCTTCTTTTTATATGAGGTTCCGGGCGCCTGGAGTGTGACGTGGCCAGCCAACTAGGTTGCTCCACGTGGTGAAGTCGCGCAGGGGATAAAATTTGGTCCCGGGCGCCCGGATCCATTCCGGGCGCCCGGACCACCTTTTTCCAGGAGCCGCTTCTCCTGCAAAACAAGGTTAGACCGAGCAATTTCGTACCCTACAAGACAATGTTAGAATCTGATAATTCATAAGTGAAAAAGAGCTGACAGTCTTCGGACTGTCCGAGTCTGACTTCGGATTCCCAATCGGAAACCCTAGGTCGACTCGACGCCTACTGTTCCCTCTACGGGGAACGCGTCCTCACCTACTCCACTCAAGAGATTTACCTGATGTCAGTCCGGTCCTCCAGACCGACTGAACTTTTCGCCTAGGGTTACCACCCCCTATGACCTAAGGTTACCGCCCCTTAGGGTTTTTCTCCACCTAGGGTTACCGCCCCCTAGGACCTAAGGTTACCGCCCCTTAGGGTTTTTCTCCACCTAGGGTTACCGCCCCCTAGGACCTAAGGTTACCGTCCCTTAGGGTTTTCCTCCACCTAGGGTTACCGCCCCCTAGGACCTAAGGTTACCACCCCTTAGGGTTTTTCACCTTCCTAACCGCAGCTAGGACTTTCCTGAGACACTCATTCAAACATGTTAGATCACACACTAACTTAACTTTGAATCCTTTGCCATTATCAAAACTAAGGTTCGATCGTCGGATGCTTCCCGCACCAACAATCTTCCCCTTTTTGATAATGGCAACCAAAATTCAATGTTAAGTAAAAAATATGCAGTTATGTATAAGCACAAGAACCAAGATTTATGTATAAGCACAAGAACCAAGATAAGCGTGATAGCAAGATAAACATAACTCCCCCTTAATATAAGTTATTCTCTTTGAATTTTTTACTAATAGCCATAGCTCCCCCTTAATACAAGCTCCCTTTAAAATATTTCTTTGAATTTCTCTACTCTCCCCCTTTGCCATATATCAAAAATGAGATAGTTTTGAAAAATTTAACTTTTCAAGACAGAATTTAGCATAAAACATTTTAACTTAGGCAAGGAGCAAGTGAAAGGCAACACCTTAGAATTGATTTTGCTTGAAGAGATATAGCAAAAAGGAGCTCTTTTTAACTTAGTGTATTTTGAGGAGTTTCCAAAATTTTCACAGGAAAATTTTCAAAACACAATTTTCAACTTCAGAAATTTTCAAACAAAATTTTCAACTTCAGAAATTTTCAAACAAAATTTTCAACTTCAAAAATTTTCAAACAAAATATTCAACTTCAGAAATTTTTTGAAAAAAAATATTCAGGTTTTTTAAGAAAATTTCCAAGGAAAAAATTTTAAAAAAAATTCCAAAGTTTTAAATAATTTTCTAAAAAACTTTTTTTTTAACTTAACGCATTTTGGAAAAAAGTTTCAGCTTAAATAACTTTCTAACAAGATAAAAAAAATTTTCAAAGTAGAGGACACTTAAAAGTTTTAAATTTAGAGAAAGTTTTTGAGAAAGCTGCTTAAGGCATGTTTTTGAAATGAATTTCAAGAATTCTTAAGGCAAAGGAGAAGCGATAACCTTATTTTTTAATAGCTTGCCATTTGTTTTAGTAAGGTATCAGAGTCCTAAAGTCCAAGCATGAGTCAAGATTTGTTTTGATCAGGTATCAGATCCCTTAAGTACAGACATGCTTAAACTTATTATTTCCTTCACCAACTGTCTAACCGTTTAGCTACTTGCTGATTACCTAGAGGGCAACAGTGTTCACTTGGTTAGTCAAGTTAAGTCAATTGATCCAGTTAGATTTGACTAAGGTTGGAAGATTTGATTTGATTACTTTTAATCACGTATTTAACGCTCAGACTCGTATTGATGCACAGAAATAAGCATTCTCGAGTCCAGGCTGTACCCTATGCATCTCACACCGTTCTATGTTTTACAAACACAATCAAGGTAAACCTAGGTGTTTGTGAGATGCTCTGGCTGATTTCTGGGGGAGCATGATTTCTAGGGGGAAATCCTAGTCTAAATCCAACTTTTGAAAGTCTAGTAAAGTAGGGATTTGAAAAATCAGTTTTGCCTAGAAGTTATAAAGATGAAACAAAAGGACTGAATTGAAAGTATCTATTCTACCCAGCACATTCCTATTTGTCTTCTAAGTGTACTGAACTCATGTTCAGGTAAGGGTTTTGTAAAGATGTCAGCTAAGTTTGATTTTGACTCAACATAGTTGAGTACAATGTCACCCTTAGCTACATGATCCCTTACAAAGTGGTGTTTTACTTCTATATGTTTAGTCCTTGAGTGATGAATTGGGTTTTTTGTTAGATTTATTGTACTTATGTTATCGATTGAGATTTTTGTTTTTTGATATTCAAGTTGATAGCCTTTAAGGGTATGCATCATCCATAGTAATTGAGATGTGCATTCACCTAGTGCTATATATTCAGCTTCAGTGGTAGATAAGGCAACACAGTGTTGCTTTCTGCTTGACCAACTTACTAGGCAGTGCCCTAAAAATTGAGCAGTGCCCTAAAAATTGACAACTGCCACTTGTGCTTTTTCTATCTAGCTTGCACCCGGCATAGTCAGAGTCAGAGTAGCCGGTTAGATCAAGGGTACAGGATCTAGGGTACCAAAGTCCTACGTTTAGGGTTCCCTTAACATACCTAAGGATTCTTTTTACTAGTGTTAAGTGAGACTCTTTTGCACAGGATTGATATCTTGTACACATACCTACTGCGAAGATGATGTCTAGTCGACTTGCAGTTAGGTACAGTAGACTTCCTATCATACTTCGATAGTATTTCAAGTCTACTGGTTTGCCTTCTAAGTCTGAGTCAATTTTAACATTAGTAGCCATTGGTGTATTGATGATTTTTGAATTTTCCATTCCAAATTTACTAATTAATTCCTTAGTATATTTGGTTTGATGAATATAGATTCCATCTTTGGTTTGCTTAATTTGTAAGCCTAAAAAGAAGTTGAGTTCACCTACTAGACTCATTTCAAATTCATTTTCCATTAGTTTAGTAAATTCATCTAGAAACTTTGAGTTGGTTGATCCAAAAATAATATCGTCGACGTAAATTTGGGCTATAAAGATGTCGTTTTCAAAGGTTTTTACAAAGAGGGTTGGGTCTATTTGACCTTGGTTGAACTCTTTTGATATTAGATAGTTGGATAGTCGTTCATACCAAGCCCTAGGTGCTTGTTTTAGTCCGTACAGGACCTTTTTTAATCTGAAGACATAATTTGGATGTTCTATGTCCTCAAATCCTGGGGGTTGGCCTACGTATACTTCTTCTTTTATAAATCCGTTTAAGAATGCGGATTTTACATCCATTTGAAATAGCTTGAATCCTTTGTGTGCTGCATAGGCCAACAGCATCCTGATGGATTCAAGTCTTGCTACAGGAGCATAGGTCTCATCATAGTCTAGCCCTTCTACTTGATTGAACCCTTTGGCTACTAACCTAGCTTTATTTCTTACTATTTCACCTTGATCATTTAATTTATTTCTAAAGACCCATTTAGTGTCAATTATGGTTTTGTTAATGGGTTTAGGCACTAATTCCCATACTTGATTTCTTTCAAATTGGGCCAATTCTTCTTGCATTGCTATAGTCCAATCTGGGTCTGGTAGGGCTTCTTCTATGGTTTTGGGTTCAATTTTTGAAATTAAGGCTATTTGACTCTGGTTTCTATAGGATGACCTAGTTCTTACTCCTACAGTTGGATCACCCAAGATTTGGTCAGATGGGTGATTTGTGCTTGTTCTGGTTGGTCGTATGTCATTTGAATTAGTGATTTGTTCTTCAGATTCAATAGGTTCAGGTTGAGTTTCGTCATCTTCTCTGTTTATTGGATTAGCATTTTCTGTATCCTCAGTTTCATCTATAGTGTCTTCATCAAATTTTATATTTGTTGTTTCTTCTACTTTTAGGGTATTCTTGTTATATACTCTATATGCTCTACTAGTGGTTGAGTACCCTAAAAATATTCCTGGGGTTGTTTTTGATGTAAATTTTCCTAAGTAATCTTTAGTGTTTAAAATAAAGACTTTACACCCAAATACTTTTAAATAATTTAAGTTAGGAATTTTATTATAATAAATTTTATAAGGGGTTTTATTTTGAAATTTATTAATTAAGATCCTATTTTAAATGTAGCATGCTGTACTAACTGCTTCAGTCCAGAATTGATTAGACATATTATATTCGTTTAACATGGTTCTGGCAGCTTCTTGTAAGGTTCTGTTTTTACGTTCTACTAAACCATTTTGTTGGGGGGTTCTAGGGCAGGAGTATTCATGTTTGTACCCATTTATCTCACAAAATTCAGTGAAGTTGTGATTCTTAAATTCTCCTCCATGATCACTCCTTATCCTTTTAATTTTAGTATCTTTTTCATTTTCTGTTAATTTACAAAAATTACTAAATATTTCAAAGGTTTCATCTTTTGTTTTTAGAAATTTTACCCAGGTGAACCTGGAGTAGTCATCAATTATAACTAAGTAATATTGGTTCTTGCTTAGTGACTTGGCTCCATGTGAATCAAATAGATCTAGGTGAAGGAGCTCAAGTAGATGGGTAGTTCTAACCGTATTGGTTGACTTGTGGGTGGACTTGGTTTGTTTTCCTTGTTGACATGCATTACAGATTGAGTTTTCAATAACTTTTAATTTGGGCAACCCTCTAACTAGTCCATTTTGACTCATTTTTGAAATGAGTCTTGTGTGCGTGTGACCGAGTCTTCTGTGCCATAACTCAGTTTCCTCTTGTTGTGTTAGAAAACACTTTATTGAGGATGATGGTAGATAGACGGTGTAGACATTATCTTTTCTAGTGCCCTTAAGTATGATTTTTGGATTATCGACATGTTTGACTATACATTCAGACTTGGTAAAATTGACTGAATAACCAGTATCGCATAGTTGACTTATACTTAATAAATTGAAATTAAAATTTTCAACTAACAGTACTTTTCGAATAATAAAATCAGAATTAAGTTCGATATTACCTTTTCCGATTACTTTCAGTTTTCCATCGTTGCCGAATGCAACTGATCCTAGGTTCTTTTATTTTAACTTAGTGAACTTCAACCGATCTCCAGTCATATGTCTGGAGCACCCACTGTCCAACATCCATTGATCCAATTCCTACACATAAAGTAGTTGATGGATCAAAAGACAGTTTGATTGAAGTAAGTCCCTAATTTAGCATCTTACCTAATCTTTGTTAATTTTATGGGGGTTTGTTTAGTGATTTGATGTTTAATTGAGAATTATTTTAAATTAATTCAATTTTGAAATTGTTTAAGTTAATTTGATTTGAAAATGTTTTAGTTAAGTAATTTGGAGGAATATTTAAATTTTAATTTGCTTAGTCATCTCACCCGATGAATGTTTTCAATCAGGGGATCCTATTATTTTGTGAGATGAATTAGTTCAATTTATAGGGTTTTGTTTAACTTTATGTTAGATTCGGGTTTAGCTTTAGGTTCAACAAGTAAGCGTTCTTTGGATAAACTTCTGGGCTATGGTGAGTCACAAGGAGCTCATTAAAGTAACCATGCCTTCGAGGTTTCCCAAATAGTCCTACCCATTGAGCTTAATACTAAACCTTGGTCTAACTAGTTAGGATCCATTTAAGGGTAGCTTCGGTTAGTTCCACTTGGCCAAATGCACCAGGTCGAAGCCATATCTTCCTAGACATGCGATGCCCAAGTTTTCCCAACGTACTATCATCCAAAAACTTCACGAGTACTGTGCTTCAAGTTGAAATTTAACCCTTTTTAATCTATCCTTATTTACCCATCCGGGTAATCTACTCTTGTTTACCCATTTCGGGTAGATTCAGTTCGGTTACCCTGTCGGGTAAATAGATTTCGGAGTTGCCAGCTATTCTGGACCCTCCTTCTATTTGAGTTTTAAATTTATTTTGAATTTTGAGTTTTATTTTGAATTTTGAGTTTTATTTTGAATTTTGAATTTTAAGTTTTAGATTTATTTTGAATTTTGAGTTTTAGATTTATTTTGAATTTTGAGTTTTAAATTTTTAAATTTGAGTTTTAGATTAATTTCAAATTTTTTAAATTTGAGTTTTAGATTAATTTTGAATTTTTAAATTTGAGTTTTAGATTAATTTCGAATTTTTAAAGTTTGAGTTTTAGATTAATTTCGAATTTTTATTATTTTGGCTCCCCCTGGATCATAGCCTCGATAAGGTTTATTGAGGTAATGTATTTGATCCTTAGGAACCCAATAATGTCCAAGTCCAACTTGATTGATCAGGTTGGACTTGGCAACCCATGCTTGGACCATTTTTCTATTTGGTTTGTTTATTAAGGATAGGTAAGATTTATATTTCTTTTTATATCCTAGTCCAGTTCGATTGTAGATTGCCCTTTGTGTTCCAAGAATCAAGTCAAGATTCTTGGATCTCAAGGAGAATCGTTCTAGGGTAGTTTTCAAATCCTTTACCTGACTTTTCAGATTGGAATTCTCTTCCTCAAGTTTTTGAACTTGAGTTGAAGTTCCAGTCTGAACTTGATCAGTTAAGGATTCGTTGTTTGGCGTTTCTTTAAGGAGTGTTACCTTCTTTAGAAGCGTTTTGATTCGAATCTTGGACTTAGCTACTTTATGCATTAAATAATTAATTAAGCTATATAAACAATTTTTACTTACAGAGAGGTTCGGTCCTTCGGAAACGGATGCGGATCCGTGGCTTCTCTCGGACTCGGTTTCTAATTCGTCCTCACTTCCAGATCCGTTGGTGTAGTCCCGGGCTGTCAAGGCGAGAAAGTTCGTCTGTTCTAGTTCTTCGTTGTCGGATTCCTCGGAAGAAGACTCGTCCCATGTTGCCTTCAATGTCTTCTTTCTTTTGGGTTTCTTTGGATCCTTCTGGTTCGGGCAATTTGCCTTGATGTGACCCTTCTGATTGCATCCGTAGCAGGTCACTTCGAATTTAACCTTCGAGCTTGGTTGGGCTTCTTTAGACTGAATGGCCTTTCTGAGATCCTTTTTGTTGAAGCCCTTCTTTTTGCAGAGCTTCTTTACTAAGTTGACTATTTCGGTTGTAAGTTCATCGTCATCTTCTGAATCTGATTCTTCTTCTGACTCAGGTTCGGTTCTCCACTTGTTTTTTGACTCACGCGATCTCCCTGTTCCTGCAACCAAAGCCAACCCTTTCTCGGTCGGGCGTGCATTAGTCTGTTCATGAAGTTCGAGTTCTGCAAACAGTTCATCTAATTTAATGGTAGATAAGTCCTTGGAGACCTTGTAGGCATCTACCATGGATGGCCACAAGGTGTTCCTTGGAAATGCGTTTAGAGAATACCTTATGATGTCTCGATTGTCTACCTTTTGTCCAATTGCATGAAGCCCATTGAGCAGATCTTGAATCCGGGCATGGAGTTGGGCAGCTGTTTCACGTTCCTGCAATTTGATGTTAAATGATTTATTAAAAATTAGGTCTCTTTTACTTACTTTGGTGTCGGATGTCCCTTCGTGAAGTTCAATTAGTTTCTCCCACAACTCTTTGGCACTGTTGAAGGGGCCGACGCGGTTGAGTTCTTCTTTTGATAGGCCACACTGGAGGGTGCAGGTTGCTTTGGCATTAGCTTCCACTTTCTTGATCAAAGATGCATCCCAGTCCTCGTACGGTAGTGGTTTGCCGGCGCTGTCAAATGGTAGTTCGAATCCGGTTTTGACAATCATCCAGACTTCAAAGTGAGTCTGGAGATATGCTTCCATCCGACCTTTCCAATACCCGAAGTCGTCTCCGGTGAATAGCGGAGGGCGGGCAGTACTGTAGCCTTCTTGAAGGGTCATTTCAGTTTTACCTAAAGCGAAAAACAACCAAAAAGGAATGTCCCAGGACTTGGTCCTGGCTTAGTAGTGCGGTAGGAAAAAAAAGGATCGCGAACTCGGGTGGTGTTGCACCAATTCCGAGAAAAACCGATTCGAGGGAAAAAGAATTAGAATATAGCTATGAGGCTAAATTCTAATCGACTCCGAAAGTAAAAAAATACCACAAAAAAATATTTTGAATGGTGGTTGCACCGATTCAAAATGACCCCGCTCTGATACCAATTGATGGATCGAAAGCGCTAGAGGGGGGGTGAATAGCGCTCGTGGCTATTTCGTTTTTTGAAATCGTAAAAGCTTGTTCAGAAATAACGCAGCGGAAAAGTAAATAAAGTGTACACGAAGGATTTACTTTGTTCGGAGCCTGTGACGACTCCTACTCGAAGGCCCGCGATCCTTGATCGCTTCCGGTGGGCAACAACTATAATTCGTAAAATCTATTACACGCTAAGTACAATTCAAGCAGAAAAGAATATTGTACCGACAATAAAAAGAATAAAGCTGAAGCTCCGAATTGTCGTTGCAGCACTTCTGAGTCGAGACGTTAGCAGCTTGTCGCACGGAGAATGCTTAGAAGATGGTTGTTTTTGAAGCTGCACCTCAACCTTCATTTTATATGAGGTTCCGGGCGCCTGGGACCTTTCCGGGCGCCTGGAGTGTGACATGGCCAGCCAACTAGGTTGCTCCACGTGGTGAAGTCGCGTAGGGGATAAAATTTGGTCCCGAGCGCCCGGACCTCTGGGCTCCCGGACCACCTTTTTCCAGGAGCCGCTTCTCCTGCAAAACAAGGTTAGTCCGAGCAATTTCGTACCCTGCAAGACAATGTTAGAATCTGATAATTCATAAGTGAAAAAGAGCTGACAGTCTTCGGACTGTCCGAGTCTGACTTCGGATTCCCAACCGGAAACCCTAGGTCGACTCGACGCCTACTGTTCCCTCTACAGGGAATGCGTCCTCACCTACTCCACTCAGGAGATTTACCTGATGTCAGTCCGGTCCTCCAGACCGACTGGACTTTTCACCTAGGGTTACCACCCCCTAGGACCTAAGGTTACCGCCCCTTAGGGTTTTTCTCCACCTAGGGTTACCGCCCCCTAGGACCTAAGGTTACCGCCCCTTAGGGTTTTCCTCCACCTAGGGTTACCGCCCCCTAGGACCTAAGGTTACCACCCCTTAGGGTTTTTCACCTGCCTAACCGCAGCTAGGACTTTCCTGAGACACTCATTCAAACATGTTAGATCACACACTAACTTAACTTTGAATCCTTTGCCATTATCAAAACTAAGGTTCGATCGTCGGATGCTTCCCGCACCAACAGGTTGGACCATTTGAAAATGTAAATGTAACGACCCACCTTCTGGGTACTATACTAGGTTGTAAGGCCGATCGCTACAGTTATGCTGTGCTATACTGTGCGGAAAGCTGGGCTAATTAAAATTTTACTCTACTAAGGACGGATACAACTGATAAGAAAGGTCTAAAGACCTTCTTTGCTGGTGTACACATGCTAAGGAGGGGAAACTGAACATCCCAACTGAGCTAGGGACTAGAAACTAAACTTCCCAACTACCTACAGACCTGCCGATCGATCGGAGCTGCGGTCGTTCTGTTCCCAACTGGATCGGTCGGCAGACCGATCCAGGCACCTGAAACTCTCCTGGAACGCTACTGTATCGTGCTGGGTCGGTCGGCTAACCGATCCAGGAGGATACAGTAGCATACTGTATCTGTCTGGATCGGTCGGTTGACCGATCCAGTGGCACTGCTCAGGCCCTGTTCGGTCTGGAGACCGATCAGAGTTCTGATTTCGCCCGGGAACTCTGATTTCAGCACTTTGGCGTGCCAAAACCTCACACAACAACTCTAAACCAATGCAAATCACACTAATATAAAACTACTAACATTCTAAACCTGGCATACTACATAGTGCATGGTTTACTATTTTATAACACTTAACAATCAAAACTGAATAATGAAAACTAAAAACGCAAAGTGATAATACTGAAGTAAAACTGTTTAGATCCCAAAGATCTTTATTCCAACTCCTGCCCCCACACATCTTGATAGCATTGCCCTCCAGCCTCCGCTACTGATCCACTTTTCCTTTACCTTTATCTGCAGTATAAGAAAAGTAGTATCTATAAGCTAAAAAACTTAGTAAGAAACCATCTATCTCACGAAAACATGCATACGATGCAGATATGTTTTAAAAACATGCTGTTGGAAAGTAGGTGCTGATCATGGCATAGCATGGCATTTATTCATATAAACAGAAACTGAGCATGGCAATCATACTTGCAAAAATAGAGCTGAGCATGGAAACTGAAACTGAATACAAATCATGGAACTGAACTAAGCTGATCATGAACTGTACTAAACTAACTGAGCTGGTACTGAAACTAAGCTAAACTCACATAACTGATTGTGAATTTGAAAAGCTATACATATAATAAGTGAAAATACTAAACATGTTGCTGAGGGGCCCGGCAACTGTACGTGCTATGCGCGCATCTCTAACTAGACCCGGGGTTGCAAGTCCCGAATTTAGTAGAGCTACTAGGTTATCTAAACCTAGGGACCGACTATGGGAGCCCAGCCCAATGGATATCTAATCCAGTACAGTGCCAACTGAAAAGTAAAATACTGAGTATAGCTAAACTGTTCCAAATTGTTGTTTCTAGGTTATCTGAACCTAGAGCTAGGTTGTCTGAACCTAGAGGCGACTGTGGGAGCCCACCCATTGGACCGTAGTCCCATATAAGCTAGAATAAACTGATTTACTAATTTAGATACTTCTAATGCATTCAACCGTGCTAATAAAAATACCTAAGTTGCATTCTTTTCTAAGCTGGTTATTTAATCGAACACCTAGTGCGCTTTAACTCCCCTCTCTATTAGGGAGACTACCTTTAGGCACCCAACAGCATCTAAACCTCCAACTGAAGGAGAAAAGATGTGTCCGGCCCATCTAAAGGTACTCACTAAATCCCTAAACCTGCGAGGAGGGTTAAATACACCCTATGTGTCGAAAACATACGCATATAACTAAACTAATGCACAGAAAAATCACACGGTAGCTATTATACTGCAGGTGAGGGGTTTCTTACCTCCTATTCGTAATTTCTTACGATTCAAATCGCTGGTTTTCCAATGGAAACGATCCTCTCGACGATCCACTTGCGTCTTCGCGTTCCTCTCGCGGAGAAGAACCTTTTTCGTGTTGGAGTCGTCGCCGGAAGAAGTTCCCTTGGCCCTTGGGGGGCTTGGTGTGCCGTGCGTGAGGAAGAGGAGAAGGAGGAGTCGACGTGAGGGCTAGGGTGAGGAATAGGTCACGGTAAAAATCCAATAACTCTTCACCCTATTAATTTTCCTATTTATATTAAAGACTTAATTCGCCCAACTCCAATATAAATTTTATTGGTTCCCTTTCCTCTTAGTACGGCCCTGCTGGGTTCAACTGGTTCCCAACATTATCCCTAAGCCATAGGTCTCGAGTTCGATTCCCGCCTAAGTTATTTTGCGGTTCTAATTATTTTTGCTGCTTCCGCTACTCGGAAAATTCCGGAAAAATATCTAAAAATTCCAGAAAAATCATAGAATATTTCTAAAAATAATTTGAGAATTTTCGGGCGTTACAGTAAATGAGCTTTGGGACAAGATAATTGAACTATACGAGAGTACCAGTAACGTGAAGGTAACGAAAAGAGACCTCTTATTAAATTCATTATTTAATATCAAAATACTGGCTAGAGAAATTGCAACACAACTCCATGCGAGGATTAAAGACATCTTCAATGGTCTGCACCTTATCGACTACAAACTTAAAATCGAAACGTTATAAGATATGCTTTAAATTTGTTTCCTAGAAATGCACTATAGGCATCTATAGTAGATGTCTATAAAGTTTCAAAAACCTAAATAAACTTAAATTAGATGAACTATTATGTGAACTTGAACTGCATGAATAAACAAACACTCAAAAGACTAAGAAAGGTGCAGCTTTCCTTGTAGGTTCTACAAAGCAGACAAAGAACAAGTCCAAACTAGAGACAAAATCTGAGTTTGACCCAAACTCAGATGTAGAAGAGTAGTTGGTGAATATCGTAAGGAGAATGTTTACCAAAAAGAAGGACTTCAGCATAAAGGACCTTCAAAAGATGATTAAGCCCAACATCAACAAGTCAAGCATCACTTGCTTCGGATGCAGCAAAAAGGGTCACTACAAGCACGAGCATCCGAACATCAAGGAAGATAAACCCAAGAACCTCAAGAAAAATAAGGTACTCAAGGTGACTTGGGACGAGCCATCTTTAGAGGAATTAGATAACAACAAACTGAAGCATAACAACTATCTTGCACTGATAGCAATCGGACCAAAATCGGAAAGCGAATCGAAACAAGATGAAGAGTCAGA
Organism: Zingiber officinale; assembly: GCF_018446385.1. Lineage (NCBI taxonomy): Eukaryota > Viridiplantae > Streptophyta > Magnoliopsida > Zingiberales > Zingiberaceae > Zingiber > Zingiber officinale. The sequence continues at coordinate 132,067,190 of NC_055997.1, read as the reverse complement.
ATATGAGTCGAACCATGAGTCCACATTCGTTTCCGAATGTTCCACCAAGGTAAACTCTATTCTAAGCTGCAGACTTTTCAAAATTATTTCATGTTTACATAGGAAGTTATCTGTTGCTGAAAGTCAAATAGATACACTTAGTAAAGAAAATAATGAGCTAAAAGAATAACTTAAATCAAACCCTAAACTAAGTCATCTTGAAAATTCAATTTAGAATACCAAACTTGAAGAAGAAAATTTCACTCTAAAAACTGACACATTGAACCTTACAAGATTACTTGAAAAATTTATAATAAGATCCAAAATCCTAGACCTTATACTTGGATCACAAAGAGTTATCTATAACAAATCCGGACTCGGATACAAAACAGCTCAAATAAAATATTTATATCACTCGTAACTTAAAACAACAAACCAACCAAAGCTCAGATTCCAAAAGCTTGTCTAACCAAGCAAGTAGGATTCAATCAATATTATATACCCAAAAATGAAATCTACTACTTAACATCAAATCAAAATAAACCAAGTAATTCAAACTCAAACTTGAAAACAAAAGTCAAAACTACTAATTCAAATCCAAACCATAAAACTTAATCAAATAAATCAAACTCCAATAAAAAAAACTAAATTTAAATCAAATAACTACAAATCCAAGTTAAACTCAAACTATAATCATGTTTATTACAACTATAAAATAAATCACATAAATCTAAAACTTAAATCCAAGTTCAATAATTCAGGGGGAGGCACCAAATTATTGGCACCTCCAAAATAATAGTTTACCCAACTGGATAATTAGGACTAGATAAATTAGAGACTCATTTAACTTGGTAAACAGTACTAAAGAAGTTTGGGATGATAGTAGGTTAAAGAAACGTTGTCTATGCATGTCTAGGAAGAATCATATGTCTTCAACCTGGCATATTTGGCTTAGTGGAACTAACTGAAACTACCAATTATCAATCTTAACTAGTTAGACCAAAGTTTTGTACAAAGTTCTTTGGGCAGGACTATTTGAAAAATCTCGAAACACGTGATTATTCTAATGATGTTCGTGTGACTCACCATAGCCTAGACTAGAAATTTATTCAAAGAATGTCTGCTTGATTAATCTAAAACTAAACTTAAATCTAACCCAAATTAAACCAACCCCTAAAAATCTAACTTAACTCATCTCACAAAACGGTAGGATACTTTGTCTGAGAACTTAGACTGGATGAGATGATTAGATCAATAAAACTTAAATTTAAAATTAAACTTAAATTTAAAATTAAAGAATAAAAATAAAAATTTAAACTTAAATTTAAAATTAAAGAATAAAAATAAAATTTTAAACTTAAGTTAAAAATTAAGTTAAAATTCAAAGTAAAATTGAAGGGTTTTCTTTTAACTTAGATATTTCTTTTTAATGGTAAAACTAACCTAAACAAAACCCAAAGCTTACTTAATGCCTTCACAATTAGATAATCACTGCTTCTCTTTATAGGAATCTAAATGAATATTGGACAGTGGTTGCTCCCGACACATGACCAGGGATCAAATAATGTTCATAAAATTGACATTCAAAAGACTAGGAATCGTTACCTTTGGAAATAACGGTAAACTTAAGATAATTGAAATAGGTAACATAGAACTTGAATCAGATTTTATTATTCCCAAAGTATTACTTATTGATGATTTTAAATTTAACTTACTTAAAATTAGTCAATTATGTGATTCTAATTATAAGGTTAAGTTCTTATCCTCTGAATGCTTGATCAAGCATACAGACAACCCTAACATAAGACTTAAAGGGTTTAGAAGGGACAATATCTATGCAATCAACCTAACCAACTCCTCACCCTTACTTAAGTGTCACTTGACACAAAAGAAGGAAACATGGCTATGACATAGAAGATTGTCCCACACTCACTTTAGAAATCTCATCAAACTAAATGACATAGTTAGAGAACTACCAAAAATACCTAACTTAGACTCAACAATTTATAATACTTGTCAACAAGGAAAACAGACCAAATTAACTCACAAATCAGCTAATCAAACACAAACCAATTCACCACTTGAATTATTATACTTAGATTTATTTGACTCACATGAGATTAAATCTATTAATGGAAGCTTATTCTACTAGTAATAACTGATGATTACTCAAGATTCACTTGGGTACAATTCTTAAAAATAAAGATGAAACATTTGAAATATTTAGTGGTTGTTATAAACAAACAGAAAATGAAAAAGACTTACAAATCAAAAGAATTAGGAGTGATAACAGTGGAGAATTTAAAAACCATAGGTTTACAAAATTTTACTTAGAAAATGGCTATCACTAAGAATTCTTATGTCCTAATACACCTCAACAAAATGAAATAGTTAAAAGAAAAAATAGAACCCTCCAAGAAGGCACTAGGACATTGCTTAATGAATACCAACTACCAAAATATTTTTGGACAAAAGCTATTAGTACAACATGTTATGTACAAAATAGAACAACAATAAATAAGAAATATAATAAAATCTCATTTGAAATTTACTATAATAAAATACCTAATATCAAATATTTTAAAGTATTTGGGTGTTCAGTCTATATAGTAGATACAAGAGAATGTTTAGAAAAATTTACCTCAAAAGTTGAAAATGAAATTTTTATAGGATATTCAATAAATAGTAGAGGCTATAGAGTTTATAATAAAAATACCCTAAGAATTAAAGAAATAACACATGTAAAATTTGATTAATCTAACTCTAAAGAAACTAACTCACATCAAACTCAACCTCAACCAATTGACTTTGTTAGAGCTAGCACTGATATAGGGAGAGCAAGTGAAAACCTAAATCAAATAGACAAACATGAAGATGAATAAAATCAACTACAAGAAAATAAACAAATACAAATTGAATCTAGAAAAATAAAAATTAGCTCAGACCATCTAGTTGAACAAATAATAAGTGACCCAGACCTAAGAGTTCAAACAAGATCGTCAATTAGAAATCTAAGTCAAATATCCTTAATTTCTAAAAATCCTTAATTTCTAACATTTAACCCAAAATAATAGAAGAATCTCTACTTGACCTAGACTAGATTATAGTCATGCAGGATAAACTGACCAAATATAAAAGAAATGAAGTATGGGATTTATGACCATTACCTAATCATAAAAAGGTCATAAAAACAAAATAGGCGTTTAGAAATAACAAAGTGAAAATGAGAAAATTATTTGAAACAAAGTTAGACTAGTTGCTAAAGGGTTTAGTCAAGTAGAGAGACTTGACTATGATGAAACCTATGCCTTAGTAGTCAGACTTGAGTCTATTAAAATGATACTAAGCTATGCAGCCCATAAAGAATTTAAACTTTATCAAATGGATGTTAAATTTACCTTCTTAAATGGGCTAATAAAAGAAGAGGTCAATGTAGGTCAACCACCTAGGTTTGAGAGTCTAGATCATTCTGACCATGTGTTTAAACTAAAGAAAGTATTGTTTGATCTTAGACAAGCACCTAGGACCTGGTATAAAAGGTTAACCTCCTATCTAATTTCTAAAGGATTCAACCAAGGCCAAATCGATCTAACTCTATTTGTAAAATCACTTAAACAAGATATTTTTATAACCCAAGTATATGTAGACGATATAATCTGTTGTTCAACCAACTCAAAATTTTTGTAAGAATTTATAGCCTTGATGGAACAAGAATTTGAAATGAGATTAGTGTTGGATCGTAAAGTTCGCTAGAGCGGGGTGAATAGCGACAATTGAAATTTAATTGAGTAAGCAGTGGAAACAGAAAAATAAGAATAATGCTAACACGCCAAGTTTATACTTGGTTCGGAGTCTTCATCGACCCCTACTCCAAGGCCCGCACTCGTCGAGTGCTTTTGTTAGACAATCTACTAATAGTTCATAAAAAGAGTTACAAGATTAGTACAGGAACTATAAAACTAAATTACCAACAACAAGGAAATTAAAACTGAGTCGCAGGTTGTCGGAGGTGCTTCGCAGCGTCGCAAGAGCGTCTTTGGAGCAGTGCACAACAGAGCAATCATGGTAGAAAGTTCTGTTTCATGCTCTAGTGGAAGGCTTCTTATATAGGTAGCTCCGGGCGCCTGGACTGTGACGTCGGCCCAGCCAATCAGCATGCTCCACGTTTATGATGAGATAGACTTTTGCATTCCGGGCGCTCGGACTAGTTTCAGGCACCCAGACCATTTTTTCCAGCAAAGCTTTTTTCCTACAAGAAAAGATTAGTCCGAGGTAATAAACATTATACTACCCTGTAAAACAAAAGTTAACACAATTTATAAAAATAGAGTAGTAATTAGATTCTATCTCCTCGATACCAGAATCTAGTTAAGATCTCAACTTAGATTTCTGAATGGATCTATGTTGGATCGACGCCTACTATTCCCTTAAACGTGGAACGCGTCCTTCCAAGTCACTCCCCTCGAGTGACTTACTTTAACTTACCACTTTGTCAGATATCCGGTTAGCCTGTCGACCTATCTGAACTTCGTGCCAGTTATCTGATCGACCCGTTGACCTACCTGGACTTCCCTGCAATACTGAGTTAGCACAATAGATAAAACAGTAAAGTAAGACGGTGTTAAGAGATTTCAAGATTTGCTGGTCTAGTTGACCATAGTTAGTCACATATAATCTAGGGTTACGCCCCCTAGAGTTGCCCAGCTTCACTCACTAGGACTTCCATTGTATGGTTTCACTCACCAAGACTTCCATCACCTAGCTTCACTCACTAGGGCCCGACTTCACTCACCAGGACTTCCACTACCTAGCTTCACTCACTAGGAACCGACTTCACTCACCAGGACTTCCACTACCTAGCTTCACTCACTAGGAACTGGCTTCACTCACCAAAACTTCCACCACCTAGCTTCACTCACTAGGGACTGACTTCACTCACCAAGATTTCCACCACCTAGCTTCACTCACTAGGGTCTAGCTTCACTTAATTACCAGGACTTCCACCACCTAACTTCACTCATTAGGGTCTGACTTTACTCACCAAAACTTTCACCACCTAGCTTCACTCACTAGGATCTGGCTTCACTCACCAGACTTCCACTTTGCCAAAACTCTAGTTAAGATTAGTCACTCAGTAGACTTCTCATCTGCCTATCCTTTGGTTAGGACTTATCTTTATTAGTCATCTAGTCCTGACTAGACTTCTTTCTTCCAAACATCAAGTCTTATTTGGATCAACCATTGGTTAAACTGACCATACTTAGTTATATTATCAAACATCGAAACCCTAGAGGTCGATTACACCAATACTTAGTAGGTAAACTAATCTATTTCTTAGGTTTATAAATTAAACAAATAAATGAAGAAAATTATGTTTATCAACAAAAATATACAAAAGAATTACTTAAAAAAATTAGAATGAAAAATTATAAAGAAATAAAAATACCAATGGCAACTAACACAACTTTAGATAATGATCCAAATGGAAAATTAGTAGATCTAAAATATTATAAGAGTGTCATTGGTAGCCTTTTGTACTTACTAAAAGTCGACCTAATATTTTATTTACAATTAGTATGTGTGCTAGATACCAAATATGTGTTAAAGAATCTCACCTAACTAATGTACAAAGAATCTTTAGATGCTTGAAAGACACATCAAATATAGGAATTTGGCATCCTAGAACATCTAATTTTGAACTTCTAGGTTACTCTGACTTTGATCATGCTGACTGTAAACTAGATCAAAAAAGTACAAGTGGTGGATGTCAACTACTTGGATCATCACTTGTCAACTGGTTTAGTAGAAAATAATATTGTGTTGTTTTATCTACTACTGAAGCAAAGTACATAGCAATGGACGAGTGTGTGACACAATTGTTATGGATGATGCATATATTAAAAGACTTTAACTTAGAACATAAAAATATAAAAATCTTTATTAATAATATAAGTTCAATCAATTTAACTAAGAATCCAATGCATCACTCAAGAACCAAACATATTGAAATTAAACACCAATTCATTAGAGATCAGGTCGCCAAAGGAGATATTGAACTCAACTATATTGAGTCCAAGTCAAATCTGGCTGACATCTTCACTAAACCACTGTGAGAATCTGAATTTAGTAACTTGGGAATGTGCACGATAGATTAGGACTCTTATTATCAAATAAATTTTCAAATACTAGGCTACTCTTATTTGTATTTCTTTAAAAAAATTTCATTTATCTAGTGTTTCAAAATTTGTTTTAGCCTTAGTCTAGGAAAACCCCTAGAAAATATGATCCCATAGATATAAGCAACGAACATCTCTCAAACACAGTAGATCTATCTTAATTGTGTATTCAAAAACATAGAAACACAGAGATGCATAAGCCTTTTGCTTGGACATTAAATGCTTATATCAGTGCATTAATATAAGTCTGAGCGAAAAATATAACAGTGCATTGATCAAGTTAAATAGTCCTTTTTTGAGTAAAAATCTAACTAAACAATAGTACTTAACTTGACTAACCAAGTGAAAACTATTATCATCTGATAGTTAGTAACTAAAGGTTAAACATTTAAGGATAATTTGTAGATGAACATTATTTTCAAAATAATATTAGGTTAAGGGGGAGGATATTTCAAAATCATTATTTTTCTTTGGAATTTTTTTATATTTTAAAACATATGGCTTTTCAAAATATGTTATAAAATTTTATGTTTTCAAAAGTCGTGAAAAACTCTCTTTTGAAATATTTACCATAATAGCCTTGAAAATTAACTTTAAATTTGCAAAATGCTTTAAAACTTGCTTTGAAAATACTTTTATATTTTTAAAATATCTATTTTGAAAATATTTTGAAAAGTGTTTTGAAAATTACTTTGGTAATGCTTTAAAAAACATTTTAAAAAATATTTTAAAAATTACTTGAAATGTTTTGAAAAGTAATTTCTTTAAGAGTTGCTTTAAAATAATTTGAAGTCTATCTTGAAAGACATTTTCAAAAATACTTTAAAATTTATTTTTAAAATTACTTTAAAATTTATTTTTAAAATTACTTTAAAAATTAACTTTCAAAAATTAATTTGAAAAACTCTTTTTAAAAAGTTGTCTTGAACAATTAAACTTTAAAAATTACTTTGCAACACCTCTCTGAAAATTATTTTAAAAATTACTTTTAAAAAGTGTTTTAAAATTTATTTTGAAAAATAGTTTGTAAAATTCTTGCTAAATTTAGCTTTACAAAATGATTTATTTTTGCAAAATTTAATTTCAAAATTCTTTGGAAATTTTTCTTATCATTAACTCCATGAAATATACTTGCAACTTCTTATAAAAAACTTTGAAAATTTTATTGCTTGATATGCCTACTTGTTTGCTTACACTTACTTATTTACATGTTTTTTTTTATGGATGTCAAAGGGAGAGGGTAAGGGTTAAGTAAGAAAAACTAAAAGACAATTCAAAATTTTGAAAATCTCAACCCTAAAATGATCGAGAGAATAAAATAGAAATTAAAGTTACTTAATTTTTCTCTTGAATCATTTTCATTGCTATTTCTTTTTGCATATTTTTCTAACTTTAACCTAGGTTATTATTGAATCAAAAAGGAGAAGATTTTTGGTACAATTGGCACCAATGATTAAACCTGAGTTTTGATGAATGAGAAGTGGATTAAAGTTAGATTTGTTGTAATCTAACCTTTCTACCAAGTGTGCAGGACTTGACTAGTCTGACATTAGGCTGAAATTCAACTAGGTTTAGAGGACCGGATAACTAGTGTAGAAGTCAAGATAGGTTAAGGAGTAACTTGATATCTGACAAAAAATTCGAATGGGTCTGCAGGACCTGAGAGCTGGCCATAGTCTAGTTGAGTCTGTGGACTTGACAACTGGTGGGAAGACCTGGTGGACCGAGGTAGAGTCAAGAGATTCTGTAAGGTAAGTATGGTAAGTCACTGGAGAATAGTATTCTAGTGAGGACGAGTCTCAATTTGGGACTTTAGGCGCAGGTCCAATTTAGGTCTATTTTAGAAACCTAAATTGAGACCATGATTAGTTTCTGGTCTTGGAAGGACAAGAACTAATTATTATTGCTATCTTATTATTGTGCTAACTTTATTTTATAGGTTAGATATTTTGTGTTGGACTAGCACATTTTACAGGGTGAAAAGAGTATAAAATATCTCGGATGAATGGTATCCAAGGCACCTTTCATGCGAAGGAAGGCGCCTTGAGTTGGGTGATGGAAGGCACCTTTGAGAGCTTGGAAGGTGCCTATAGTCGAATAAGGCAGAAGGCTTCGTCGAGCCGGATTTGTGGGGATAAAATCTATGAGTTGAAGGCGTATTCCATTATCTTGAAGGTGCCTTCAACTCTCAAAAAAAGATGGTCTCATCCAACGCTTCTACACAACTCATACACAACTCTTTTGTAAGGTTCTACGTGCTCGTCCAACATTTTGATTGCTCTGACTTTGTCCTTCTACTCTGCTACGACGTTGCTACACCTGACTACTGCTGAGGAGTCATCCAACACCGAACCTGATCCGATTATCATCGAAAGTGTTGGGTAACGAAAGTTTAATTTTATACTTAATTTCTACAGAAAGGAAAGTGTAGCGTGTTATACTTGTCCTAATTTTTCTATTATATTCATTTCCCTCTTCCGGCGGTTCCGAGAAAGGATCATAGTAGATTGCCCATCGATACGACCCGTAGGTCGAAGGCTCCGAACCAAGTAAAAATCGCTTGTATTTTGGTTTTTCTTTTTATCTCTTTTCATCTTTTCTACTGCATACTTGTTTTTCAAAATCGAAGAATAGTCAAATTTTCAAAATCACGTGATTCACCACCCCTACCTTCTCACGTGCTCTATGATCCAACTGTTAGGGTTTATTGATGCTAGAGGGGGTGAATAGCTCGTCGTGCTTCGTTTGCTTACTTCGGTATTGTTGATATGCAGCGGAAACACTTGAAACAAGACTCACAACGCTAACACAAGAATTTACTTGATATCCACCTCAAGAAGAGGTGACTAATCCAAAGATCCGACCTTCACTCACTCATCCACTATGAAAACACTCTTCCTCAGTAACTACCGAAGGCGGAGAAGCCTTGTACAACCTCTCAATACAAGAAGAAATAAAAACAAGCTTATACAATAACAAATCTTACAAGATTTACAATAAGGAAACCCTAGCTTGCTTCTCTTTCTTGTATGGAACACCTCTTGACCTTGGAAGTGCAACAACACCTTGCTCCAAGAAGCTTCAAGAACTGGTATAAATCATGAGAGATAATCGCAAGAGGTGGAGAGGAAGAAGTGCTGAATCACTGCGAAGAAGATGACTTTAAACTCGACGCTTCCTTCGCAACGGTCACATCTCAATCGATTGGGAAGACTTGAATCGATCGATCAATCAATTCAGAGTGCCTCTGTGCGCTGCTGGAGAAGCCTTGAATCGATCAGCTGATTGATTCAGCCTTTATCACGATGCGCGTGATTTCCAGCCCCCCAATCGATCGACCGATCAATTGGTGGTGCCTAATCGATTAGCTGATCGATTGTGGAAGCTTCTGTGCTCGCGATTCAGGCTCTCAATCGATCGACTGATCGATTGAGCCAACCTTCACTAGTGGCACACCTTCAATCGATCAGTTGATCGATTGACTTCCCTTTGCAAGTCTAAGGTCCCCAAATCCAATATCCGATCAACCGTGACCTGTTGCAACTCCTCATGCCTAGCATCCGGTCAATCTTGATCTGCCGGGACTTCTTCGCCAAGTGTCCGGTTAACCATTTGACCCACTTTGACTTTTCTCGTCGTGCCAAGTGTCCGATCAACCTTGACCCACTTGGACTTACCATCTCGTGCCAAGTGTCTTGTCCTCCATGACCCACTTAGACTTCCTTCCACCAGATGTTCGGTCACCCTTAACCCATCTGGATTTTCTTGTGCCAAGTATCTGATCACTCCTTTGACCTACTTGGACTTCCCAACACCAGGTGTCCAGTCAACCTTGACCCACCTGGATTTCCATGTGTCTGGCTTCACTCACCAGGTCTTTCCATTTGCCTAGTTTCACTCACTAGGACTTTTCATCTGTCTGGCTTCACTCACCAGGTCTTTCCATCTGCCTGGCTTCACTCACCAGGACTTTTACCTAGCTTTACTCACTAGGATTTTTCATTATCCGGCTTCACTCACCGGAACTTTCACCTGCCTAGCTTCACTCACTAGGTCTTTCGCCCGGCTTCACTCATCAGGATTTTCTAACTGCTTAGCTTCACTTACTAGGTCTTTAACCTGACTTCACTCGCTAGGATTTTCCCTTGCCTAACCTTCAGTTAGAATTTTCCCAGTCAAGTATCCGGTCAACCTTGACCTACCTGACTTTTCTTCACATTAAACTAATCATCCCTTGACCAGAGGGGAATTGCGCCAACAATCTCCCCAATCAGACGATCGCTCCTGCAATCTCTATATATTGTCAAACATCGAAACCTAAACATCAAGACTCAAGCTTGAGCTAACTCAAGCTCAGTCAACTTGATCAACCTTGACCCAAGGGATATTGCACCAATAATCTTCCACTTTTTGATGTTTAACAATACCTTTAAGTTAAGCAAATCTCATAGCCTCAACTTTTTCTTCATACCAATGCATGAATGAGGGTTTCCTTCATTCTCTCCCTTTCCTAGAGGGCAAACTGCCCCTTTAGATAATGAATGTATAATTTAGACCCTATATTCTCCCCAAACTTTCCTAGAGGGACAATGAAGGCCTAACTTAAATCCTACATTCTCCCCCTATTGGTACACATCAAAAACTCTCCCTCTGAAGAGTTACTCAACGTTGTTCGCAACCTACCATATTAGTCACAACACCACAATGAAGATCTCATACCCTTCATTGTATCCAATGCTCACCCTTGAGCATTAAACCTCTTCACACTACTCATCCTAGAGCATTCATCATTTCAACAATTAAGGTCTCATACCCTTCATTGTAGTTAATGTTCACCCTTGAGCATTAATCCACTTCATAATGCTCATTCTTGAGCATTCACAACTTAACAATGAAGATATCCACTCTCTATTATTTTTCAATGCTCAACCTGAAGTATTTACTCTAAAGAACGTTAACCATCTTCCAGGGTATTTGAAAAAAAAATAATTTTCATGTTCTTAAAGAGTAACTACCCCTAAAGATATGCTCCAAACTTCTGTCATTGCACCAACAATGACTTAGAGCTCCTAAATCTTTAGAAAACCCAAAAACTTGAAGTTTTGATGTTTAAGTATCAATATTTGAATGCAAACCTCAACATAACTTCAATCTAGTGTTCCTTAACCAATTCTCCTTGTTTTCATCATGAAAACTACCCTTAAATGTATATAAATATATTCCAAGGGGTTAAAAGTGGTTAAAGGGACTAAAAATGACTTAAAGTAATGAAATCAGACTTTTCCAGCCAAAATCAGCCTTTTCAATCGATTGGGTTGGGACTCAATTGATTGTCGCTTGCTCAATCGATTCACTGATCGATTCAGTGAGGTACTGTTCACGGAAAAATTGCTTGAATTGATCAACTGATCAATCCAGCCGAGGTTGAATCGATCGGCTGATCGATTCAACGAGCTTCTGCTCGCAATAATACCTTTCTCAATCGATCGGTTGATCGATTAAGCTTACCCAATTGATCAGTTGATCGATTGAGTTTCTGAATTTCTGAATTTCTGAAATCTAATTTCAACCAAAATTTAGAAATGTCCTAAAAATTCTACAAAATTCTAAAAATCATGAAATTTCTTATAGACATTATTTAGGATATATACTATCATGAAAAAATAATTTTCTAAGAAAATACACCTTATTTTTAAAGATTGACATAAACTTGAAAACTTATAAAAACTTTAATGTTTCTTCCAAGTTTTGTGTCTAACTTTTCAATAATGATTGCTATAAAAAAATAGCCTTCACCAAGATTTTCCAAAGTATATTTAAAATATTTTTCAAAACTAATTTCCAACCATGTTCTCTGGACTCAATACACATGACTTGTACATTAGCTTTCCCAATGATTGGAGTACACATAACTATATGTTTTGATGAAATCAAAACTCAAATAGATGGACTAAATCAATATCTTGAGTCTTGTTCATCATCCTAACATCTCACTTGTATCTAATATGCACTAAAATACATAGAAGTCACCTTATAGTCTTTATAAGATGTAGATTTTAGTTTTGCCCTAAACTAGGGATTATGCATATCTATCTAGGTATTTTAAAAATTATGAACATTCACCTAGGATGTCACTAGTTAGTAAATGTCATTGTCCTTAATCACAAGGAAATTAAAATAATGCATGATGATTTATGGCATGCATCAAAATAAGTAAAATTTTCAAAAGAAAACATACTATAGCTACATGATGTATGTATGACATGACATGATTTTTTATTAATTTTTCATAATAAACATGAATGCAACATATGATGTCATGGCATATGATAGGCAAACAATCATGACAATTAGCATAAATAAAATATACCTATCTAAGTATCCTTAATCCATGCTAAATTAAAATCTAGTCCTAGATTACCCATATTTTCTCAACAAAATGTCAAAACCCAATTTGACATTTCTTTTGTCTTTCTCTATTTGTGTCAATTAAAATTAAGTCCAATTCCTCAAATTTTGGCATATTTTACTCTTCCAAAGAGTAACCAATTAATCCTTATCATTTTCAAAGGCTAACAAAAACCTTGAAAATGCATCCAAGTGTCAACTTTATCAAGGTTGGGTTAACCACCCTACCCATTTAGAGTTGACACTCTCTAAACCCATCTAGGGCATAGAGAATGCTCCTTGGAACCCAAAATCTATAGGTGCTCCTTGGATGCTCTAGGTACTCACTAGGGATAACTTCCCTAGATACCTTCATAATGACCTTTCTAGGCTTCTTAAAGACCTTGGTCACTTTTTCTAGGTCAACTCTAGGGATAGCTTCCCTTGTGACTTTCTTGGTGACTTTCTTTAACTTCTTAGAAGTCTTAGTCACATTAGTTTTTCCAAAAATACTTCTAGGGATAACTTCCCTTGTATTTTTTGTAGGATCGAAAAGAATTTAGATATCTCCACAATGGCATGATATTGTCCACTTTGGGCTTAAGCCCTCATGGTTTTGCTCTTGGATTCTACCCAAAAGGCCTCATACCAATGGAGATATCTTTTCTCTTATAAACCCATGATCTTTTTCATGTGTTTTCAATATGGGACTATGTTTGCAACCTTACAACCCCAACAATCCCCCTCTCAAACAAAGGACCATAGGCTTCCCACGTCCGATCCTCGAACCACTAGGTCTTCCTGCCCCTCGGTCCACCCGACCTACTAGGACTTCATTGCCTAGTCACAACTAGGACTTCCTGCCTAGTGTCTGGTCCTCTTGATCCGAACATAGGAGTCCTCACTTTTTTTGTTCGAGGTCAATATTGTACCCACATGGCTCAATCAGACCATAGCTCTTGTGCACAGTCGGTGGTTAAACCTTCTGGCAATTCAGGCTCTGATACCAATTGTAGGATCGAAAAGAATTTAGATATCTCCACAATGACATGATATTATCCACTTTGGGCTTAAGCCCTTATGGTTTTGCTCTTGGGTTCTACCCAAAAGGCCTCATACCAATTGAGATATCTTTTCTCTTATAAACCCATGATCTTTTCCATGTGTTTTCAATATGGGACTATGTTTGCAACCTTGCAACCCCAACATTTTTTACTTGACCACTAGACCTAGGGTTGGTTCCATAATTATATGGAATCCTATGGTATGAAGCTACATCTTTCTTAGCCTTAGGTTTGTATCCCAAACCTCTATGGCCAGAGAATGTCTTTTGTGTTCCTAAACCTAGGTTAATTATGCTCATTTTGACCCTTAAAAATATTTTTCATTTTCTTTAGGGTTTTTTCTAATTTTTCAAGTCTTGACCTCAAGGCTTGGTTTTCCAACCTTAAATCATTAGATTTTGATTTTTTTTTTCTTTATTTCTATGAGCATTTCTATTTTTAGGCCTATATCTAAAATCCTTAGAGTTATTGCCTAATTTGTTATCTATTTTTCTAGCCTTAGACTGAGTGGTTTTAGCATGATAAGACACATGTTTTTCTTTAATTCTATCATGTCTTCTATTTTCATGATAAATAACATTAAAATGATATAAATTATTTCTAGCATGCTTTTTATCATGGGTCAAAGGAATAGGTTCAATGAATGATACTTTGGAAGCTCCACCTTAACTTGTGCTTCCTCCTTTGACTTTGGTCGGCTTCTTCCCTTTAGGACATTGACTCCTATAATGTCCTCTTTGATTGCACGAGAAGCACACAATGTGTTCCTTGCCCTTGCGCTCCACGGGACCGACTCTCTTGGGCTTCTCCTTGCCCTTGGGTGCCACTTGGTCCTTCTTCTTGGCTAATTTGGATACTTGCTCTTATAGTTGTTGATACAGTCTGACCTGGATGTTGTTTTGCTGTTGACACTGATTTAAGTTTGTATCAGATATTTAACTCAGATTAATTACTAATCTAGGTTGACTAGGTTGACCTGATTGAGAAAGTCCTAACTGGGATGTTAGGCAGTTGGAAAGTCCTGGTGAGTGAAGCCAGGCAGATTGGAAATCCTGGTGAGTGAAGCCAGGTGAAAACCCTAGTGAGTGAAGCTAGGTGCAAGTCCTGGTGAGTGAAGCCAGGCAAGGGAAAATCCAGATGGATCAAGGGTGATCGGACATCTGGTGTTGAAAAGTCCAAGAAGGAAGCTTGGCATGCGAAGTCAGAGAGGGCTCGGTAGCTCGTTCTCTAGGACCAGATGAAGTCGGAGAGAGCTAGGGAGCTCGTTCCTCCGGACTAGGTCAGAGAGGGCTCGACCCGGACTGAGTCAAGAAGCTGGATCGGTCGGCAGACCGATCCAGTGAAGCCTTGGACACCTGGATCGGTCTGCCGACCGATCAGGAATTGATCAGTGGCTACTGAACGTTTACTGATCGGTCTGCAGACCGATCAGAAATCGATCAGTAGCCCACTGTGATTTTACTGATCGGTCTGCGGACCGATCAGAAATCAATCAGTAGCCTACTGAGATTTCATTGATCGGTCTGGGGACCGATCAGATTAGTGCTTGATCGGTCCGCAGACCGATCAGAAGCTGCGCACCTTCGGAAAAAGCGACGCCTGATCGGTCCGCAGACCGATCAGAGATGATCCAAAAAGCATGGATCGGTCTGCAGACCGATCCACAGTATTGTTTGTTTTGCATGTACTTTTTCTGATTGCCGTATTTGTCTTCACCATATGTTTTTAACCATCTGCTGTGAGTCTTTCTAGCTTGCAGGTTGCAGGTCACATTCGCATGTTTGGATTCAAATTAAGCTTCATTAATAGAAGGAGACAAGTACCCTTTTCACTGTAATTTGCTGCAACAGATACGTTTGGGGCATCAACGTTCACTGGCGAAATTCGATTACGATTGGGCTGCTCAGTTTGACTTCTACCCATTGGTTGGTACCCAGAGACGCCAGTGATTTCCATTGGCATGTGTTCAGAGAATCAGAAGAGGAGAAGAGGTGATTGGCTACGCCTTGCTGGCAGCAGCGATTCTGCAGACGGCGGTGATACGAGCAGAGAGACATAAGTAGGAAGAAGAGGAGTTCAGAAAGGGTAATTCTGAATTCTCTGTCTTTTGTGATCAAGTCTTCGAGAGAGCAAGTTGGTGAAGCTGTGAGCTCCTTGCTGAGAAGGTTGATTGTGCGCTCTCTGCTCTGTTCTCTTCTCCGCGTGGCTGTAAGCTCATCTTAATATCTTTCTCAGCCACTATAAGTCTTGTGCTTAAATCTATAATCATCTGAGACTTTGTTGAGAGGTTGCTCCACCGAGAAGGAGACATCTTTAGCCGGATCTTGTCCGGGGTGTGATCTACCGAAAGATCAAGGAGTCGTCCTCCTTACGGACACGCCGAGGAGTAGGGGCAAGTTATCCCCGAACCTCGTATATCCTTGTGTTTGCTGTGTGTTTGTTTTCTTTCTTTTTAGTTTTTCTACTTCCGCTGTGCTGTGCTAACAAAGTTCTTGAAGTAATTTCTGTTTAGTGTTTTTCAAAGAGGCTATTCACCCCCCTCTAGCCATCTAAGATCCCAACAATAGTGTCCTCTTTCCCTACACGTAAAACAAATAATGTGATTTTTATTATTTAAACTTGAAATTGCTATACCTTTGCTTGTAGGGCTGGCACATGATCTTTCATTTGATTTTTCTTGATTTATGGAGGTAGCGCCATCTTCTTCTTCTTCATTTAACCTAGAAGTGGAAGTCTCTTCTTGTTTCGATGTCAATACTGTTAGGATGTATACTAAAAGCCTAGCTTTTGGTATAAACATTTATCTAGAAATAAGAATCACATTGGTCAAATGTCTACATTTATGATAAATATAGTTGTTCAATTAATTTATATTGTAGATAACATGGTGTGTGGAGTCACACACAGAAGATCATGTTATCGGTTCCTTATAAATTATAAACAGTAGCTCACGACCAAGATGGAAAGGAACAAACCATTGGAAGGTCGTAATGTAATTAGGTATTAGTTTATCTTAACTATATAATTACACTAGTACACTTAGAGTGTATTGAGTAGGACCATTTGAGGTCGTTCCTTTTATACTGATTTTATGAAGGAACAAAGACCTCAGTTATTATAGAAGTGTGTACTCTTAATCCTAATATAATAACAAGCACATATATTTGATATTTATTTCTTTAATTTATCAATGGGTGAGATTTAGTTCGATGAATCAATAAGCCCGATAAGTTGAGAAATGATATCACTTATAGTGTGTGTTGTTGATTATAGAAGGAAACTGTGTCCTAGTGATCTAGGTTGAGAATGTCCCCAAGAGGAGCTCATAAGGATTGTCATGTTAAACCCTGCAGGTGGACTTAGTCCGACATGACGATGAAGTTGAGTGGTACTACTCTTAGAGCTAGATATTAATTAAGTGAGTTGTCAGTAACTTACTTAATTAGTGGACATTTGTTATCTTAAACATAGGGAGACTAACACACTCATAATAAGAAGGAGCCCAAAATGTAATTTAGGATTGGTGCGGTAGTTCAATAATAGTTCTTTAGTGGAATGAATTATTATTGATGAAATTAAGTTATGTGTTCGGGGCGAACACGGGATGCTTAATTTCATCGGGAGACCAAAACCAATTCCTCCTCTCGGTCCCTATCGTAGCCTCTTAATTATAGAGTACTATACTCACCTATACCCACCTTCTTACCCATCCTATAGGGGCCGGCCAAGCTAGCTTGGAGACCAAGCTAGGGCCGGCCATGGGTATGTTCATGGGTGAATTCATGTGGTCGGCCCTATTAAAATAAAAAGGAATTTTAATTTTAAAATTTTTCTTATGTGGATAATATAATTTAAAAGAGAGTTTAAAAATTTAAATCCTTCCTTTTATAAGATTCTACAAAAGATTAAGAGAAGAGTTAAAATCTCTTTCCTTATTTGTAGATTAAAAAGTTGATTTTAATTTTGGTAAAAACTTTCCTTTTAATTATATTCATGATTTAAAAGAAAGTTTAAAAATTAAAAATTCTCTTTTATTAGTTTCTACAAAAGATTAAGAAAAGATTTAATATCTTTCCTTATTTGTAGATTGAAAGGAGATTTTAATTTTTAGAGATAACTTTCCTTTTTGGAAATTATCCACATGTTTAAAAGAAAGATTTTAATTTATAAAATTTCTTTTTATTAACCAATCATGAAAGGATTAAAATTATTGGAGAAATTTTTATAAATTTCTAGAAACAAATTAGGAAGTTTTAATTTTTGTTTTAATTAAAACTCTCCTTGTTTTGGGGAGAAGAGTGGCCGGCCATTATAATTTGAAAAGAGAAAATTATTTTAAATTAAATAAATTTTCCTTTTCAATGGCAAAAGAATTAAGGAAGTTTTTATTAAATTTTCCTTATTTGCCAAGATCAAGGATTATAAAAGAGGGGGTAGAGGAGGCTTCAATGCTAACGACTCTATTCTATTTTTCCTCTCTTTTCTCCTTGGGTGTGGCTAGCCCTTTCTTTCCTCTCCTCTCCTTTGTGTGGCCGAAACCTTCTCATGGTGGAGATATCTTTGGTGGCCGGATCTAAGAAGGAGAAGAAGGAGAGAAAAGAAGCCTCTTTTCTAGCATCCCTTGGAGCATGGTGGTGGTGGCCGAACCTCTTCATCCTAGGAGAAGTTTTGATGGCCGAAACTTGTAAGGAAGAAGAAGGTGCTTGGTGGTTCTCATCTCGGAAGATCGTTGCTCACACAACGTCCGAGGTTAGAAGAGGAATACGGTAGAAGATCAAGAGGTCTTTCTAAAAGGTATAACTAGTAATTTTTGTTTCCGCATCATACTAGTTATTTTTGGAAATAATACTAAATACAAGAGGTATACGATTCTAGAGTTTCGAATTTGTTTTCGATATAATGTTCTTTTGTTTTTTTTCCCTTTGTGATTTGATTGTTCTTTTCGGTTAACCTAAAGTTATTTTAGGAAATTAAATATTAGCTTTCCATAAAAGGTTTTGTCTAGTCGGTGGTGGTTGCTCCCATATCCAAGAAGGTCATGTGCCTCGCCACGTCAGTACTGGGAACCAATTATGGAAATTAATATTTAATGGAATTAATAACTTAAGGTGATTTGGGTTGAACGTGTTAAGTTCCGCAGGAGACCCAAGTCAAAACCTAAAAGAACGAATAGATTAAGTTTTGGATCAAACGTGTTAAGTTCCGCAGGCGATCCAAAATTTAATTTAAAAGAACACATGGTAGCTAGGAAAAGGTTCAGACCTTTGTACAAAATTTTTGTACAATGGAACCTATAGGTTTTCCGAGTAGCAACCAACAATTGGTATCAGAGCTAGGGTTTTGCCTCTGTGTATTTGGTATTAGTTTAATTATGCACATGTCATACATAATTTAGGCAGGATAATAGTAGGATGTGCTAACTTTGTGGATGCAGGATCCAACTATTATGGCTTTTAGTTATTATGTGTGTGATTGGACCCTTGGACATGTCAAGGGCATTTATATGTGTGTGCATGATTGTATTATAAAATACAACAGGAGCTGTATTTAGTTTTATTAGGATTTTATTTTTGATCTAGATACATGTACATTCCTTTTATGGAATATAGGATCAAAAATGTAAAATTCTATTTATGTCGCGGATCGAATCTTGCAAAGCGTGGAACCTTCTAAGGACCAGAGGCGCAGCGGAACTAGGAGCAAGATGGATGCGACAGCTAGACCCGGTGGCAGTGGCCAAATATGGCAGCAACTTGGGATGACAACACACGGAGGACAACAAGAGATAAAAGCCATAATAGTTGAAAATTAGATTTTCTATTTATTGCTTTTATATTGTGCTGTGTGTGCATGTTAGTAGGCTAGCATAGTTAAAATTCCTCATTTATAAATAACTAAGTGGGAGAGGGATTTTTAAGTAAATCCCATGGTCTCCATTACTAGTTTGTAAGTGATGCAAACAAGCTTGCGCGTTGGCTCTGAGTGCCTTCCTCCATAACGGATGAGCTTGTTTGTGGATCACTAGAACAGACTTCCATTTTTGGATGACTATATGAAGTTAATTAAGAGCGTGTGATCTTCCCCAACGGAAGGGGCATAATCTTATTAATGGACTTAGTGTCAAGTAATGGTATACACTTAGACACATTTAATAGTATCCTCCCCAACGGAGTCACTACTATCACTTGTGTGACCAAAGGGAAACCAACTATTGATTTGTCATAAAACTAGATTGGCAATATAATAAAATTAATAAACCCCTCTTACAAATGTTTGAATTTGTATACGTCCACACTAACGTGGCATACAAGATTCATGATGTTTGAGGTAATTTTATTTGTCAAAAAGTTATATTGACAAGATAGTCAATGGGTAAAACCCTCCTCTTACAAATGATGAATTTGTATACGTCCACACTAACGTGGCATGCAAAATTCACGGTGTTTGAGGTGTTGGTGAATTTAAATAATATTGTTTGAGGAATCAATGTTATTTTAAATTCAAACAGTTTTGACTAAATATTTGATCAAAGACAGATCAACTATTAATTTTATTCGTCATAAAGTAAAGTTGACGAGATAATAAAATTAATGAATAAAATCTCCTCTTCGATTTTGTATACACAATTCATGGAGATTTTAAGGAGTTGATCTTGACCAAATATTTTTGTGATTCTTAGGATTGAAAATGTTTGTCAATCCCTAGTAGTCATACTATAGAAAAGACTTAGTAGTCCCAATTGTAATGATTGGAAATAGGACTTGGACATTAAGGTAGACTGTCTTCTTAGAACTAAGAACAATATAGGTGTATTTAATTCATTAGTTGAAACATATTTAGTGGTGTTATCTATTAGAACCTGGAGTGTAGATACAGATGTCATCAATCATGTCCGCAATTCATTGCAGGGTTCCAGGAAACCCGACAACTAAATGAAAGGTAAATCACCGTCTACATGGGCACTATTGTAAAAATGGTAGCTGTTGTAGTGGGAGATGTTTATTTCTTGATAAGAATAAAACATGGATTTTTGAGTAATTGTCTTTACGCACCAAGTTTAGAAAGAACTAGTTTTCAGTTTCTAAACTATTCAAAGAACTTGATATTCTGCCTCTTTTAAATAACAAAGTTGTTATTAAGAAAAAGAGGGAAGTTATCTGTTCTGGTACGTTGGTTGGCAATTTATAAATCCAATAACTCTCACGATGCAACAAATGGAAATTAGTAACACATCTTCTAACTTTAAGAGAAAGTAACCTTCGAAAATGAACCAATTATATCTTTGGCTTCTAAGGCTAGGTTATATTAACTTGAGTAGGATTCATTGGTAGCTGATGAACTTTTGGGTTCATTAGTAGTGGAAATCTTTCCAACCTGCGAGTCTTACTTGAAAGGAAAAATAACCAAGAAGCTTTTAAGTCTAAGGGGTATGGAGTCAAAGATATGTTGAAATTGGTTCATTCTGATTTGTGTGATCCTATGACTATCCAGACAAGAGGTAGTATTGAATATTTCGTCTATTTTATAGACAACTATTCAAGATACAAATAAATTTACTTAATGTACCACAAGACTAAGTACTTTGATTAGTTCAAAGAGTACTAGGCTGATGTGGAGAAACAACAAAGTAAAAAGACACTATGGTGAGATCATAGTGGCAAGTACCTCTTGGGAGAATTTAGGAGTCACTTATCAGAAGTAGGGATTCAATCCCAACTAACTGCATCTGGTACACCCCAACAGAATGGTGTAGTAGAAAGAAGGTAAAGGACTCTTATGGAATAATTAGATAGATGATGAGTTATTCAGAGAATTACCAAGTTTGTTTTAAGGATAAAACTCTGAAAACGAAAGTGAACATAGTACCTTCCAAAGTCAGAACTCTCTACTCATATAGAATTGATGAATAGGTGAAAACCTATTTTGAAGCATATTCGGATTTGGGTAATCCAACACATATGTTAAAGAGAGACAATGATAAGTTGGATAGGAGTTCACTTGTTTGTAAGTTATCCTAGATAAACAAAAGTAGGATTATAGTCTTAAAAATCAGAAGGTCATTGTTAGCATCAATGACCAATTTTTAGAAAAGGACTATATAATGAACCACGTGCTCATAAGTAAATTTATTCTTAAGGAAATAATAAAGGACATGTCTAACCCAGTACCAACTGTACAAGATAAGATACCACAAGAAAACTGCAACACGTATCACAAATGATACACAATTGCAGAAAGTGTCTTGTCGTAGTGGGAGGGTTGTTAGGCAACCTAAATAGGTTCATGTTTTGGGAGAGTTTTTGGACTCGATCCCTGGAGGACATGAACCTGATCTCTGGTCATATGATGAAGCAATCCAAGATAAAGATGCAACATCTTGGCAAAGAGTAATGAATAACAGAATTAGAATATATGTATTCTAATAAAATCTGGAAGCTTGTAGAATCACCAAATGGTGTAAAAGCCGTTGGGTGTAAAAAGGTCTATAATAGGAAAAGAGGGATAGATAGGAAGGTAGTAACTTTCAAAGTAAGGCTTGATGAAAAAGGAAACTTTTTCACTGGTAGTCATGTTTAAGTCTATCCAGATTCTTTTATCTATTTAGCAAGTGGATGTCAAGACAGCATTCCTTAATGGAAGTCTTGAAGAAAGCATCCATATAAAGCAACCAGAAGGGTTCATTGCAAAGGGCTAAGAGCATCTTGTGTTCAAGCTCAATCAGTCTATGGACTGAGGCAAAGCTTCAAGGTCTTGGAACATCCGGTTTATTAAAGTAATCCAGATGTATGGATTTAGTAACAGGATAAGTCTTGTGTATACAAAAGGTGTGATGGAAGCGTGGTGGTATTTCTTGTACTATACGTAGATAACATTTTTTGTAGTTGGAAACAATATCAAAATATTGTCAGAAGTAAGGGTATGGTTGTCCAAACAATTCGATATAAATGACTTGGGAGAATGTATATATTCTTGAGATCAAAGTAATAAGTGATCGCAAGAAAAGAATATTTTACTTATCCCAAGCTTCATATATCAGAAAAATCCTTGCTCGTTTTAAGCATGCAAAACTCCAAGAAAGGTTTCTTACCTTTTCAGGATGGAGTAACTTTATCTAAAGATATGTCTCTGTAGACATCAAAGGAGATAAAGGAAATAAAGGCAGTTCTTTATGCTTCGGCTGTTGGAAGCCTAATGTATGCTATGCACGAGATTAGAAATCTGTTTTGCCAAGGGCATAGTTAGCAGATATCAAAGTAACCCTGGATAAGGACAGTGGATTGTAGTAAAGCATATATTGAAGTACCTTAGAGGCACTAGAGATTATATGCTAGCTTAGAAGGCAGTTAATTTGGTCCTTGTGGGTTGCATGGATTTTGATTTCCTTCGGATAGGGACAATAATAAGTCAACCTTGGGGTTTTGTGTTTACTTTAGGAGGTAAAGTCATAACTATGGAAGAGTGATAAGCATAGGTGTTTTTCTGGACTCCACCATAGAAGCTTAGTATATGGCAAGCCTCTGAGGTAGCCATAAAAGCTGAAAGACTCAATAACCTCAAGATGGACTTAGATATGATTTCTGGTTTGTCCAAAGATTATTACAATTTATTGTAATAATGTTGGTGCAGTAGCAAACTCGAAGAAACCATAAGTCTATAAGGCAAGTAAACACAATAGAGCGCAAGTACCACCCAATACGAGAAATCGTATAAACGAGGAGAAGTTGTTGCCGCCTAGATTGCATCAGATGATGACCTATAGATCCTTTTACTGAGGTCCTTAAGGCAAAAGCTTTTGATGGGCATGTTGAAGGGTTAGGAATCAGATGTATGGCAGCAGATATAGCAGCTTAGTCTTTTAGTATAAGTGGGAGATTGTTAGGATGTATACTAAAAGCCTAGCTTTTGGTATAAACATTTATCTAGAAATAAGAATCACATTGGTCAAATGTCTACATTTATGATAAATGTAGTTGTTCAATTAATTTATATTGTAGATAACATGGTGTGTGGTGTCACACACAGAAGATCATGTTATCGGTTCCTTAAAAATTATAAACAGTAGCTCACGACCAAGATGGAAAGGAACAAACCATTGGAAGGTCGTAATGTAATTAAGTATTAGTTTATCTTAACTATATAATTACACTAGTACACTTAGAGTGTATTGAGTAGGACCATTTGAGGTCGTTCCTTTTATACTGACTTTATGAAGGAACAAAGACCTCAGTTATTATAGAAGTGTGTGCTCTTAATCCTAATATAATAACAAGCACATATATTTGATATTTATTTCTTTAATTTATCAATGGGTGAGATTTAGTTCGATGAATCAATAAGCCCGATAAGTTGGGAAATGATATCACTTATAGTGTGTGTTGTTGATTATAGAAGGAAACTGTGTCCTAGTGATCTAGGTTGAGAATGTCCCCAAGAGGAGCTCATAAGGATTGTCATGTTAAACCCTGCAGGTGGACTTAGTCCGACATGACGATGAAGTTGAGTGGTACTACTCTTGGAGCTAGATATTAATTAAGTGAGTTGTCAGTAACTTACTTAATTAGTGGACATTTGTTATCTTAAACACAAGGAGACTAACACACTCATAATAAGAAGGAGCCCAAAATGTAATTTGGGATTGGTGCGGTAGTTCAATAATAGTTCTTTAGTGGAATGAATTATTATTGATGAAATTAAGTTGTGTGTTCGGGGCGAACACGGGATGCTTAATTTCATCGGGAGACCAAAACCAATTCCTCCTCTCGGTCCCTATCGTAGCCTCTTAATTATAGAGTACTATACCCACCTATACCCACCTTCTTACCCATCCTATAGGGGCCGGCCAAGCTAGCTTGGAGACCAAGCTAGGGCCGGCCATGGGTATGTTCATGGGTGAATTCATGTGGCGGCCCTATTAAAATAAAAAGGAATTTTAATTTTAAAATTTTTCTTATGTGGATAATATAATTTAAAAGAGAGTTTAAAAATTTAAATCCTTCCTTTTATAAGATTCTACAAAAGATTAAGAGAAGAGTTAAAATCTCTTTCCTTATTTGTAGATTAAAAGGTTGATTTTAATTTTGGTAAAACTTTCCTTTTAATTATATTCATGATTTAAAAGAAAGTTTAAAAATTAAAATTCTCTTTTATTAGTTTCTACAAAAGATTAAGAAAAGATTTAATATCTTTCCTTATTTGTAGATTGAAAGGAGATTTTAATTTTAGAGATAACTTTCCTTTTGAAATTATCCACATGTTTAAAAGAAAGATTTTAATTTATAAAATTTCTTTTATTAACCAATCATGAAGGGATTAAAATTATTGGAGAAATTTTATAAATTTCTAGAAACAAATTAGGAAGTTTTAATTTTGTTTTAATTAAAACTCTCCTTGTTTTGGGGAGAAGAGTGGCCATTATAATTTGAAAAGAGAAAATTATTTTAAATTAAATAAATTTTCCTTTTCAATGGCAAAAGAATTAAGGAAGTTTTTATTAAATTTTTCTTATTTGCCAAGATCAAGGATTATAAAAGAGGGGGTAGAGGAGGCTTCAATGCTAACGACTCTATTCTATTTTTCCTCTCTTTTCTCCTTGGGTTTGGCCGGCCCTTTCTTTCCTCTCCTCTCCTTTGTGTGGCCGAAACCTTCTCATGGTGGAGATAGCTTTGGTGGCCGGATCTAAGAAGGAGAAGAAGGAGAGAAAAGAAGCCTCTTTTCTAGCATCCCTTGGAGCATAGTGGTGGTGGCTGAACCTCTTCATCCTAGGAGAAGTTTTGATGGTCGAAACTTGTAAGGAAGAAGAAGGTGCTTGGTGGTTCTCATCTCGGAAGATCGTTGCCCACACAACGTCCGAGGTTAGAAGAGGAATACGGTAGAAGATCAAGAGGTCTTTCTAAAAGGTATAACTAGTAATTTTTGTTTCCGCATCATACTAGTTATTTTTGGAAATAATACTAAATACAAGAGGTATACGATTCTAGAGTTTCGAATTTGTTTTCGATATAGTGTTCTTTTGTTTTTTTTCCTTTGTGATTTGATTGTTCTTTTCGGTTAACCTAAAGTTATTTTAGGAAATTAAATATTAGCTTTCCATAAAAGGTTTTGTCTAGTCGGTGGTGGTTGCTCCCATATCCAAGAAGGCCATGTGCCTCGCCACGTCAGTACTGGGAACCAATTATGGAAATTAATATTTAATGGAATTAATAACTTAAGGTGATTTGGGTTGAACGTGTTAAGTTCCGCAGGAGACCCAAGTCAAAACCTAAAAGAACGAATAGATTAAGTTTTGGATCAAACGTGTTAAGTTCCGCAGGCGATCCAAAATTTAATTTAAAAGAACACATGGTAGCTAGGAAAAGGTTCAGACCTTTGTACAAAATTTTTGTACAGTGGAACCTCTAGGTTTTTCGAGTAGCAACCAACAAATACATGATGCTCCCCCTCAATCTTAGAGGTGGAGGCTTCTTCATCTTCATCCTCTTGTTCATTGAACAAAGAGTATGCTCCCTCTTTACCCTTTTTGTTGCATTCCATTGATGATGAAGCTTCTTGTTCTTCTCCTTCGGAAGTTGAGCATCTCTCAACTTCGGAGTCCTCTTCCTTTTGGTCTTGCTCCAATGAGTCACCCTCTTTGGATTTTTCTTGGTTTGATACAGTGGAGGGGATCTCATGGAGTTTAACCAATTTGCTCCATAGTTCATTTGCATCCTTGTATTCTCCAATTTTGCAAATGATTGTGCTTGACAATAGACTAACCAATAATTTGATTACCTTATCATTCTCCTCGTACCTTTGAATTTTCTCCTTGCTCAATTTGCTTTTCTTGAGAATTTTGCCCTTTGAATCTTTTGGAGCTTCAAAGCCTTCCATTAGAGCAAACCATTGCTCTATCTTCATCATGAGGAAATTTTTTATTCTTGATTTCCAAGAATCGAAGGTTGTCATTGATGTGAATGGTGGAGGCACCCTTGTGTCGAATCCAAGTCCATCTCAGAATTCCATTTGAAGTTGAGCTCTTTTGAAGTCTTTGACTTTGATGAACTTGCTTCAACTTCTTCTCCCTCTAGCTCGTTGCCCTTTCCGACGATGATTCCGATGAAGAGTAGTCTCGCTCTGATACCACTTGCTATGGTCAATTGATGCTAGAGGAGGGAGGGTGAATAGTTCATCGCATTTCATTTGCTTTCTTCGGTGTTGTTGATATGCAGCGGAAAGACTCGAAACAAGACTCACAATGCTAATACGAGGATTTACTTAGTATCCACCTTAAGAAGAGGTGACTAATCCAAGGATCCAGCCCTCACTCACTTATCCATTATGAAAACACTCCTTCTCGATAACTACCGAATGCGAAAAAGCCTTGTACAACATCTTAATACAAGAAGAAAGAAAAATAAGCTTATACAATAACAAATCTTACAAGATTTACAATGAGGAAACCCTAGCTTGCTCCTCCTTCTTATGTGGAACACCTCTTGACCTTGGAAGTGTAGCAACACCTTGCTCCAAGAAGCTTCAAGAATTGTCATAAATCTGTGAGAGATAATCGTAAGAGGTGGAGAGGAAGAAGTGCCAAATCGCTACGAAGAAGATGACTTTAAACTCGACGCTTCCTTTACAACGGTCACATCCCAATCGATTGATCAATCAATTAGGGAGGCTTGAATAGATCGGTCGATCGATTCAGAGTGCCTTTGTGCTCTGCTGGAGAAGGCCTAAATCAATCAGCTGATCGATTCAGTCTTTATCGCAACGTGTGCGATTCAGGTTCTCAATCGATCGACTGATCAATTGAGCCAGCCTTCACTAGCGGCACACCTTCAATTGATCGTCTGATTGATTGAACCACAGTTTAATCGATCAGTTGATCGATTGACTTCCCTTTGCAAGTCTAAGATCCCTAAATCCAACATCTGGTCAATCATGACCTGTTGGAACTCCTCATGTCTAGCATCCTGTCAACGTTGACTTGCCGAGACTTCTTCACCAAGTGTCCGGTCAACCCTTTGACCCACTTTGACTTTTCTCCTCATGCCAAGTGTCCAATCAACCTTGACCCACTTGGACTTACCGTATTGTGCCAAGTGTCCGGTCCTCCAAGACCCACTTAGACTTCCTTCCACCAGATGTTCGGTCACCCTTGACCCATCTGGATTTCCTTGTGCCAAGTATCCGATCACTCCTTTGACCTACTTGGACTTCCTAACACTAGGTGTCCGATCAACCTTGACCCACCTGGATGTCCATGTGCCTAGCTTCACTCACCAGGTCTTTCCATCTGTCTGACTTCACTCACCAAGTCTTTCCATCTGCCTGGTTTCACTCACCAGGACTTTCACGTAGCTTCACTCATTAGGATTTTTCCATTGCCTAGCTTCATTCACCGGGACTTTCACCTGCCTAGCTTCACTCACTAGGTCATTCACCTGGCTTCACTCATCAGGATTTTCCAACTGCCTAGCTTCACTCACTAGGTCTTTCACCTGGCTTCACTCACCAGGATTTTCCCTTGCCTAACCTCCAGTTAGAACTTTCCCAATCAAGTATCCAGACAACCTTGACCTACTTAACTCTTCTTCACATCAAACTAGTCATCCCTTGACCAAGGGAGGATTCCTCCAACAATCTCCCAAATCAGACGATCGCTCCTGCAATCTCCATATATTGTCAAACATCGAAACCTAAACATCAAGACTCAAGTTTGAGTCAACTCAAGCTCAGTCAACCTAGTCAACCTTGACCTAAGGGATATCGCACTGACACCAACAACAACGTGTTGCTGATCTTAAGAAATCAGCAATAATGTGTTATTGACTTAAACTTTGAGAGACCATAATTTTTTACTCAGAATAAACCATGGAATGCACAATATATAAAATCAAAGAACTCTGAATGAGCTTCGACTTGATATATTGTGTGTTTTATGGTTCAATCCAAATCAAAAGTTATGACCTCTTAAAGTTTATGATTCAACACATTGTTACTAATTATTGTTGTTGATCTTTCGAAGATCAGCAATATGTTGTTGCTAATCCTCTGAAGATTAACAACTCGTTGTAGTAGGTACGAAAATGTGGCTACTACAACTACAAATTATATCTTTGAGAGACCATAACTTTTGATTTGTGTTGAGCTATGGAACACATATATATCAAATTGAAGATCTCTAAATAAGTTTTGATTGGTTATATTGTGCATCTCATGGTTAAATCCGAATTAAAAGTTATGACCTTTTAAAATTGAACTTGTAGCAGTCACGACTTGTAGCTACTACAACGTGTAAATTGGGTAAACTTTGAGAGGTCATAACTTTGACTCAGATTGAACTATGGGATGCACAATATATCAAATCAAAGATCTTTGAACGATCTTTGATTTGATATATTATGTGTTCTGTAGTTCAACTCTAATCAAAAGTTATGACCTCTTAAAGTTTTAACTTATAGTTGTAGTAACTATGATTTCATTAAAACAAAAAGTAAATCTATTACCTTAACAACCCTCCTAGTATCGACCCCATAGATATGGAGGAAGGTAAATGCATGTACACAAATGTTAGACTTATGGTAGTGTAAACTCAAGCTATCAGTTCCTAAGAATCGACCCCTGACCATTACGCCAGAGATGTCATACGCCCACCTCTTCATTATTCCCTGGAGGCAGTAACTACGATTTCATAGTTGCTACGACATGTTGTTGACCTTCAGAAGATCAACAACAATGTGTTGCTAATATTTTGAAGACCAACAACACAGTCTTTTGCAGACCAACAACCATAAGTCAGTTTCATCCCAAAAGTGGCCGATGGACGTAGAGATGCCTAATTCTTTCCAAACAATGTTATATATGCTAGACTCAGTCTCCTTATTACACCCATGCCGTCAAACCTCATTGTGATACACTATATTGAGAGTAGCAATTTTTTTTCAACTCAATTCAAGTATGATAAATGATGTCAAAAGCGCATATAAGGGTCACGATGATCATACTCACTACCAACATCACAAATGAGTTCTTTGGACTTCCATTTTTTCAAAGACATTAATTTTTTGATTTTTTTGAATAGCGAAGGTTGATCAGCTAGTTTCATCCAAAAGTGGCTAATAGACCTAAAAAACTCAGAATAATTTCAAACGAAGACCTATACACTCATCTAATGCTCCTGAATATATTCATGCCCTTAAATAATAATGTAATATACTATATTGAGCGCAGTAACTTTTTAACTCAATTCAAACATGAGAAATGATATCAAAACATCATTATTAGGGCCATGACTAATTTTCTTAACATATGCATAAACTGTTGGAACCCCAAGGTTGTTTTGGTGTGATCAACAAGTTAAGTTAGGTCCTGTGTTGTTTTTAACCTTGTGTCTGAGTGCGCAGGAGCTTAGGAGCACAAGTACTCGAGCGGAAGACGCAGCTAGCGAGAAGGACGACACGGGGAGAGAGCCGACGGGCTCGGTGCGTCCGAGGGATGAGGTGCCGCAGAAGAGTACCCCGGTGGATGAGAAGGAAGCGTGCGGTGGTTCTGAGGAACGAGAAGCCGGAGCGAAAGATTGCTCGGGGAGCAAGAGACACAGATAGCGAGAAGGTCGACACGGGAGAGAGCCGACGGGCTCGGTGCGATCGAGGGGCAAAGACTGCGGATGAGTACGCTGGCAGACGAGAAGGAATCATGCAATGATTCCGAGGGATGAGGAGCCAAAGCGGAAGCCTACTTGAGAAGACCGAAACTTGGGTTCAGGTAAGCCCTTTTCTGGATGGTAGAGATCACCCAAGCGAGCGAATTTGGAGTAGAAGACCCGGACCAAGACAAGCAGAGCCGGAGCAGAGGTCCCGGACTGAAAAACTCAACTAGAGTTGACTTCGAGGTCCGGGGCACCCGGAACATTCCGAGGTGCCCGGACCTGCCCGGGGCGCCCGGAACCCTTCCGGGCCCCCGAACATGAAAAGTTGACCAGATCGCGTCAAACACAATCTGGACGTTTGACGCGATCTGGACGTTGGGGGATAAAGTTTTATCCCCCCCCCAGGGCGCCCCGACCAAAGCTATAAATACAGCGTTGGTCCAGAAGCTTTTCAACAAACTCACGAATTGTAATTCCAACACTTGTGTGCTTTATTTTAGAGTTAAGCTTCTATTTCTGAGCTTTATTGTTGTACGAGGCTTCTCCACCTGAAGGAGTATTTAGTACTACATTTGCCTTGGATTAACAACCTCTCCGGTTGTAACTAAGTAAATATCGTGTGCCTCGTTTTTATGATTTACTTTCTGCTTACTTTATTTTATAAGTGTTAGTTTAAGAGTTCGAGAATGGTTGGTTTTGTTTTTGTGCTTGCAGGCTATCCAACCCCCCCTTCTAGCCGGCCCAACGGTCCTACAAGTCGTATCAGAGCCGAGACACCTCAGAAGGACTAACCGCCGTCTGAAGCAACAAAACGATGGCCGAAGCTAGCATCTACCCACCAGCATTCGAGGGGGAGTTTTCTTTATGGAAGAAACAAATGGAGGTATATTTAAACACTGATTTTGGTATTTCTTTAATAATGAAATCTGGTTATGAAGCACCAAAGGCAACGAATGGAGAAGAACTCGAGTATCATCACTGGTCCAATGAGCAACGTGACGGGTCTATGGCAAACGCTCAGGCAGAATTTCACCTTCTAAGTGTGATACCAGATGAAGATCTCGACAGAATTGGAGAATACAAAAGCGTAAAAGAACTTTGGAAAAAGTTCTTGAACATCTACGAAGAACCAGCCGAAGTCGAATCCAACTCCTCGATGGACACCAAGTCACCATCAGAACAGACCGAGAATGAGGAAACTGCCGAGATAGCCAAACTCCATCCCGAGGACTCAGAAAGCTCATCCCAGATGAGCATCAATGAAGGGGGAGAATCTTCGGAAAACAACATAACAGGGGGAGAATCAACGACCAAGAAGGTAAGTCAGGTATTGACCCCAACTTCTGATCAATTGAGTAATTCAATCAAAATATCATCGAAAGAGTTTTTCGAATTATAAATTCAAAATATAACAAAAAATAAGTTAAAAGAAACAGACTGTCGATTAAATGATCGAACAATAGAAAATGACATGTTAAAAGAACGAATACAATTTTCAGCATGTTTAATATTGTTTGTATTAAATCTGAAAAGTTATGATTTAAGAAATTATGATAGGCTAAAATGGAAATTTAGATATCATAATGATATTAGAGAAATGGCAATAACTTGAGAATGATTTTTTTTAATTAAAAAAAATTGCCTAAGTCAAAAGATTTTTTTAGAGTTAGAAATTTCTATTTAATTTTTTTTAAAATCTTCAAAAATAATCTTTACAAAAACTTAGAAATTTCTCAATTTTTAAAAAAAAATTTTCTAATATTTGTGACATAGAAAAGTATTCTAAAGTTTATTGAAATAAACTTATAAGTTATTAACCCTTAGATTTTTTTTCTTCTTGGTACCCCATGTTTTTTTTTTAATATGATCAAAGGGGGAGAAGAAAGTATAAGTCTAGGGGGAGGTAAACAAATTTTTGCACTAAATCGTAAAATTAATTATTTCTATCCTTTTGCACTTAAATTGTAAATTAAGTTAGTTTTATTTTATATCTATTTTGACCCTACCTTAACTTGGGTTGCTCATATCAAAAAGGGGGAGATTATTGGAACCCCAAGGTTATTTTGGTGTGATCAACAAGTTAAGTTAGGTCCTGTATTGTTTTTAACCTTGTGTCTAAGTGTGCAGGAGCTTAGGAGCATAGGTATTCGAGCGGAAGACGCAGCTAGCGAAAAGGACAGCACGGGGAGAGAGTCGACGGGCTTGGTGCATCCAAGGGGCGAGGTGCCGCGGAAAAGTATCCCGGTGGACGAGAAGGAAGCGTGCGGTGGTTCCGAGGGACGAGAAGTCGAAACGGAAGATTGCTTGGGGAGCAAGAGACGCAGCTAGCGAGAAGGTCGGCACGGGAGAGAGCCGACGGGCTCGTTGCGACTGAGGGATGAAGACTGCAGATGAGTACGCTGGCGGACGAGAAGAAATCATGTGACGATTCTGAGAGACGAGGAGCCGGAGCGGAAGTCTGCTCGAGAAGACCGGAACTTGGGTTCGGGTGAGCCCTTTTCCGGATGGCAGAGATCACCTAAGCGAGTGGATCCGGAGTAGAAGACCCGGACCAAGGTGAGCAGAGCCAGAGCAAAGGACCCGGACGAAAAAGTCAACCAGAGTTGACTTTGGGGTCTAGGGTGCCTGGAACAGTCCGGGGAGCCTAAACCTGCCCGGGGTGCCTTGAACCCTTACAGGCGCCCGGACATGAAAAGTTGACCAGATCGCGTCAAATGCGATCTGGACGTTGGGGGATAAAGTTTTATCCCCCCAGAACACCCGGAACCCTCAGGGCGCCCCGACCAAGGCTATAAATATATCCTTGGTTCAGAAGCTTTTCAACGAACTCACGAATTGTAATTCCAATACTTGTGTGCTTTAGTTTAGAGTTAAGCTTCTGTTTCTGCGCTTCATTGCTGTACGAGGCTTCTTCGCCTGAAGGAGTATTTAGTACTACATTTGCCTTGAATTAACAACCTTCCCGATTGTAACCAAGTAAATATCGTGTGCCTCGTTTTTATGATTTACTTTCTGCTTACTTTATTTTATAAGTGTTAGTTTAAGAGTTCGAGAATGGTTGATTTTGTTTTTGTGTTTGCAGGCTATCCAACCCTCCTTCTAGCCAGCCCAACGGTCCTACATAAACCTCATTAACAATATGTTGATTACTCAACTCTAGTTTTTTTTATCCTTATAGTTTATTGTCGTTATTCAAATGTTCTACCTTTTAAAAATAATGTGAAGAATGATATTATCGTGGAATAAATTATGTTATTAAACATCATAATTTTGTATCAGATTTGAACAATAATACTAAAAAAAATTATAATTATAATAATATTGATCATGCTTTATTCATTTTTCTTTTGAATTAATAGAAGCATCTTTAATGAAAGGATCTAAAGCAAGAGACATACCAAGGACTATTTGAATTATCTTACTACATAAAATCATCTAGGATACTTAAATGTACTAGAGAACTTGATTTTTTTTATTGTATGATATGGAGAACTTTGCTCTTCCTAGCCAATATAATCACAATCTTGACTGATTTGTTTTGGATGTTGAAGAGAAACAATCATAATATTTTATTATTGGTGTTGTTGTCTACCTAATTAGTGTATTAGGATTATAAAACTCAATAAAAATATTATTGTTGTTATTGTAATTTTATGATATGACACTTGTCTTTAATTAGATTATTATAGTTGTTGAAATATTATAGTTTGTATATTGTAAATTGATATTTGGTTTGTTATAAAATGATCTTGTACTTGTATTTTGAAATATTATTATCTTAATATATGTTAGTAATGAATTATTAATGAGATTATATCAGACAACTTATTAATACTATTATCTTAACAAGTGAGTATGACCGTCGTGGCCTCTAATAATGTGCTTTTGATATCATTTCTCATGTTTGAATCGAGTTGGAAAAAAATACTATTCTGAATATAGTATATCACATTATTTTTTGAGGGCATGGATATATTTAGGAGTATTAGACGAGTACATAGATTTTTGTTTAAAATCATTTTGAGTTTTCAGGATCCATCAACCACTTTTGGATGAAACTAGCTGATGGGCATTCACTATTCAAAAAATTAAAATTTTGATATCTTCAGAAAATAGAAGTCCAAGGAACTCATTTGTGATTGTGACCCTTATAATGTTTTTTGACATTATTTATCATACTTGAATCAATTTGAATAAAAATTGTTTCATTGCTCTCAATATAGTGTATTGCGATGTGTTTGACGACATGGGTGTAATAAGGAGACTGAGTCAAGCACACAAGATTTTATTTGAAATGAATTAGACATCTCTAGATCCATCAGCCACTTTTGAGACTAAACTGATTGATGGTTGTTGGACTATAGAAGACTATGTTGCTGGTCTTTAAAAGATCGATAACACATTGTTGCTGGTCTTCTGAAGATCAGCAACACGTTATAGCGGCTATGAAATCATAGCGACTATAACTACAAGTAATAATTTGAGAGGTCTTAATTTTTGATTCAGATTAAACTACGGAACAACCAATATATCAAATCGAAACTCATTCAAAGATATTTGATTTGATATATTGTGCATCTCATGATTCAATCTGAATCAAAAGTTATGACTTCTTAATATTTACCTAGCATACACATTGTGCCAGCTACGAAACCATAGTTGCTATAACTACAAGTTCAACTTTAAAATATCATAACTTTTGATTCAAATTAAACCATGGGAGGAACAAACAATATATCAAATAGAAATTTTTTGAACAACCTTCAATTTGATATATTGTGTGTTTCATAGTTTAACTTGTAGTTATAGTAACTATAAAATTGTAGTTGTTACAACGTATTGTTGATCTTCAGAAGACTAACAACAAAGTATTGTTGATCTTCTGAAGACCAACAACACAGTCTTTTGCAGACAAACAACCATCAATCGATTTCGTTCCAAAAGTGGTTAATGGACCTAAAGATGTCTTATTCACTCCAAACAAAACCTTATGTTCTAGGCTTAATATCCTTATTAGACCCATGTTGTCAAACACCATCGTGATACACTATATTGAGAATGATGATTTTTTCAACTCGATTCAAGCATGATAAATCTTTTCACACGAAGACCAACAATAACATTGTTGCTAATTTAAACTTTGAGTTATCATAACTTTTAATTGGAATTGAACCATGAAAAATACAGTATATCAAATCGAAGCTCATTTAGAGATCTTCAATTTGATTTATTGTGCGTCCTGAGGTTTATTTTGAGTCAAAAGTTATGGTCTTTCAAAGTTTAAGTCAACAATATATTGTTGTTGATTTTCTAAAATTCAACGACGCGTTTTTGCTGACTTAAACTTTTAGTGACCATAATTTTTTATCGGAATTGAACTACAGGATGCACAATATATTAAATCAAACCTTGTTTAGAGATTTTTTTTTTAATTTGATATATTGTGCATTGATTCAATCTAGGTCAAAAATTATGGTCTCTCAAAGTTAAGTCAGCAATACATTGTTGTTGGTTTTCTAAAGATTAGCAACATGTTGCTGGTTTCTAAGGATTAGCAACACATTGTTGATAGTTTCTTAAGATCAACAACACAAAGACTAACAATAACGATGTTGCTTTCTTAAACTTTAAGATATCATAAATTTTGACTGAGATTGAACCATGAGGCATATAATATATCAAATCGAAACTCATTCATAGATCTTCGATTTGATATTTTGTGTGTCCCATATTTTAATTTGAGTAAAAAGTTATGGTCTATCAAAATTTAAGTCAGCAACACATTATTGCTGATTTCTTAAAATTAGGAACACGTTGTTGCTAGTTTCTTTAGATCAGCAACACGAAGACAAACAACAATGTTGTTTCTCAATTAAATTTTAAGAGACTATAACTTTTAATTACGATTGAACCATGGGATACACAATATATCAAATCGAAAATTATTCAGAGATCTTTGATTTGATATATTTGTGTCATATGGTTCAATCCAAGTCAAAAGTTATGATCATTCAAGAAATGAAGTTGGAAGCTCATTATAAATGGTATGACGATGATATTCACTATCCTATATCATAAATAAATAGAATTTCCCAATGTAAGACAAAATTAAAATTTTATTTTTAGAATGTCTTAGATCCAAATGACTCTAAAAAAAAACTTAATAAAAAATAATTATCATATTATAAAAAGCATCAATTTATAATTATCATACCACAAAATTACAATAACAATTGTGACAACAGTTTTATTGAATTTTACAACAACACACATTACAACAACACTCAAGAAGAGTAGTAGTTTAGACAAAACAACAATTAGATTTATATATCAATAACAATTATATAGACAATAATAATAATAAAATATTATGAACATTTCTTTTCAAGATCTATAGCAAACCAGCATGCTTATGATTATCTTAGCTAGAAAGAAAAAAATTCTTCATATCATCAAATAAAAAACTTAAGTTCTCTAGTCTTTTCAAGTATCCTAGATGATTCTAGGTAATAAAATAGTTCAAGTGGTCCTCCTTGGTATGCCCTTACTAATTCAACAATTAAATATCAGAGCTAAAAATATAGAAAGAAAGATAATGAAAGCATAATAAAAAAGTTAGCAATGATTTATTGGAAAAATTCATAATCAATAAAGGAAAACTCAAAAAATAGAAAAAAAATGCTAATTCACATATGAAAAAATTAATTATTTTCTTTATTATGAATATCACAATAGATAATATTTTTAAAAATTACATAATTTTTAAGTAAGATAAATGGAATTTATTACCTTACATGTTAAATCACCGATACATCATTACTCATAAAAAACTAGTGACATGGACTCATAGTTTAAATTTAGTGTGCATACTATTAAGTAAGTTTGATCAAATATATACATAATCTTATTTTTTTCTTTAAAAAAATCTAATCTTCCCTCCATTCTCCTTAATTTCTGTCTCCACAAGTTTCCTCTATCATCATTTACCTTAGCATTTTATCAAACAACTACCGGTAAAAAAATAGAACCATCTTAAAATACACAAAGTTCAAATCTATAATCTGAAATAAAAAATTTACTTCGCCACGAGAGATGGATCTATTCAAGAGCTGCCCTAGGCTCTAGCCCAGCCCAATTTTTTGCGCCTGCCCCTACAGTAGAGGTCTTGTACCGGATAGAATGCTGTAAGCAGGGCAAGCATGATGCAAGGGTCGTTTTGTGCCAGTAATGCTCACGTTGGCTGCAACTTCTTGAGCCACTTCGCATCGGACTCCTCCTCCCCTGATATGGATGCTACGTTCGGTGGTGAGGACAAAGAAGCCTCAGTAGGGATCCTGATCACACCGTCGACTATGGCCTCGATGGGAGAGGGGGGTCTCGAACTTTGTAGCGGCGATGATGGTCTTGTTGCCCGATTTGTGCCTAGCTCACGTGTGAGCTTGAAGATCCAGGCGGTATAGGCATGCAACATCCAGATCCGTTGTCTCCACCCTTCCACGCTTTTAGATAAAATTAATTGGTAAAAGTGGGTATAAAAAGTGGGTGACGTTGAAAATGTACGCATTTCAAGCAAGCATTTGAAGAAGATTAGACGACACTATATTTTTTTATATCAATTTAATTTAACTCAGAATATAAATATGGATTCTATATTAAAATTTCATAACACAACTTTCTTCAATAATATAATATAATATAATATAATTTTTTTTTATTTATATATAATTTATAATAATATACAATTTATTATATTAAGTTTCAACCATCCCTAATTCTATTCGAACCACCGAGTAAGAGGAGAAAGGGGACAAGGAAGAGGACTTGTGGAGACGCCGGACTTGTGGAGACGCCTATGGTTAAAGTTGGGCGGAGGTCAAATGACCGTATCATCTCGCATATAGTGGAGAATTCCTATTTGCAACTCAATTATTACTGGGTTCGTAGCCACGTGCTCTAATCCTCTGAGCTACAGGCCTCACCCCGTCTCCACTGGATCTGTTCCTAGGAGTACCCTCAAAAAGGAACCTTTCCTCAGCCATTTCGGGTTAAGAAGATGTAAAAGCACGTTCTCTCTATCTATAAGAAATAGAACAGTGCGCTCCGAGGTGTGAAGTGATAGAGAAGAGATGTCATAATTGGGATTTAAAATAAGACGACCTTTGCACTTTGGATTTTTATCTATTTCATATTTCCAAATATGGAAAAAGTCAAATCAAATAAGGGGTGTTAAGCTTTTTATCATTCTGGCGTCGAGCTATTTTTCCGCAGGACCTCCCCTACAGTATCGTCACCGCAGTAACTAAGTGGCATCCATCATAAAAAGTGTAATGGTTCGTTACATCAAGTGGATAAAAATATTCTTTCTTCTTCCATCTCGTTTACTGATCCTCATGTCTTTTTTTGCTCATCGCCACAACCACCCCCCTATGGCTAGACCCTTGCCCCTTGAGATATAGTCGTCAACATCATCCCTCGATCGAGCTGTCACGATCGGATCAACATATCCTTCACACCGAAGTACCCTTACGTCGTCAACGTTAGAGACAAGCAACTGTGGATTGAGGTCCTACATGAGACACTTGAGCACAGCCTCAGCTTTGTTTTTGTGAACCAACTATCTCTACCTCATCATCAGCGGCACGCTCGCTAACGTCAACGCCAATTGCTAGGTCTTCCGTCATGACCTCCAAATTTTCAACATCTATAAATTAGATACCTTATCAGTAAATTAACTTAACAATTTCATAAATAATAAAAAATCATTGAATACAAATTTAAAAATCCATAAAATATAGAAAAAATATGAGTTGGTAACGAACTAGTATGAAGTGAACTCAAACCTCTTCTACGACAGACTCAACTAATTTAGGATCAGCCTAGTCTATCTTTAATTCTTGGATCTGTCCCTGTTCGCCATCGAAGACGCACTAACACTCTTGTGACTGGAATCACCCTCTGGCAAAGAATCGATGAAGTCAATCTCATCCTCTGAAAGCGCTCATTTTCCTCCTCTCGTGACGGACTTCTCCAACTCGTTGAACGTTACCTCTAACAATAACAAGAAACTCAAAAACAAAAAAAAAAAAAAACAAATGCTTAACAATAAAAATAATAAAAATGTAACGCAACAAGATGGGAATCATGAAAAGATAGCAAATGGAATTTGGATAGAATGTTGAGGAAAGATTAATGACAACAAACAAAAATAGTTATGGAAAATAATTTTAAATTAATTTTAATTAATTAAGATTTACCATATTTGACATAGTAATCGAAGATGGACAAATAATTATTTTTTATTTTCTTTATTTATATGAGCTTATCTTCACTGTGCGCCAATCTTCAACCGTTATTGTTTTTCTCTTCTTTCTAATTTTCTTCTCCCATATTCTCACGTTCCTTCCTCTTTTCTTCTAGCCAACCACCACGTAAGTCTTCCTCTTCTCCTTCCTCTATTCCAGCCAGCAGCCTTCTTCTCTTTTTCCAGCAATTTGATCAACTATCTGTTGGTGCAGGAAGCATCCGACGATCGAACCTTAGTTTTGATAATGACAAACAATTCAAAGTTAAGTTAGTGCGTGATCTAACATGTTTGAATGAGTGTTTCAGGAAAGTCCTAGCTGCGGTTAGGCAGGTGAAAAACCCTAAGGGGTGGTAACCTTAGGTCCTAGGGGGTGGTAACCCTAGGTGGAGGAAAACTCTAAGGGGCGATAACCTTAGGTCCTAGGGGGCGGTAACCCTAGGTGGAGGAAAACCCTAAGGGGCGGTAACCTTAGGTCCTAGGGGGCAGTAACCCTAGATGGAGAAAAACCCTAGGGGGCGGTAACCCTAGGTCCTAGGGGGTGATAACCCTAGGCGAAAAGTCCAGTCGGTCTGGAGGACCGGACTGGCATAAGGTAAATCTCCTGAGTGGAGTAGGTGAGGACGCGTTCCCCGTAGAGGGAACAGTAGGCGTCGGGTCGACCTAGGGTTTCCGGTTGGAAATCCGAAGTCAGACTCGGACAGTCCGAAGAGTGTCAGCTCTTTTTCACTTATGAATTATCAGATTCTAACATTGACTTGCAGGGTATGCAATTATTCGGACTAACCTTGTTTTGCAGGAGAAGCGGCTCCTAGAAAAAGGAGGTCCGGGCGCCTGGAATGGATCCGGGCGCCCGGAGGTCCGGGCGCCCGGAACAGGTCCGGGCGCCCGGGACCAACTTTTATACCCTGCGCGACTTCACCACGTGGAGCAACCTAGTTGGCTGGCCACGTCACACTCCAGGCGCCCGGAAAGGTCCCAGGCGCCCGGAAAGGTCCCAGGCGCCCGGAACCTCATATAAAAGGAGGGTTGAGGTGCAGCTTCAAAGACAACAATCTTCTAAGCATTCTCCGTGCGACAAGCTGCTAACGTCTCGACTCAGAAGTGCTGCAACGACAATTCGGAGCCTCAGCTTTATTCTTTTTATTGTCGGTACAATATTCTTTTCTGCTTAAATTGTACTTAGTGTGTAATAGCTGTTACGAATTATAGTTGTTGCCCATCGGAAGCGATCAAGGATCGCGGGCCTTCGAGTAGGAGTCGTCACAGGCTCCGAACAAAGTAAATCCTTCATGTCCATTTCATTTACTTTTCCGCTGCGTTATTTCTGAACAAGCTTTTACGATTTCGAAAAACGAAATAGCCACGAGCGCTATTCACCCCCCTCTAGCGCTTTCGATCTATCAATTGGTATCAGAGCGGGGTCATTTTGAATCGGTGCAACCACCATTCAAAATATTTTTTCGTGGTATTTTTTTTATTTTCGGAGTCGATTAGAATTTAGCCTCATAGCTATATTCTAATTCTTTTTCCCTCGAATCGGTTTTTCTCGGAATTGGTGCAACACCACCCAAGTTGGTGATCCATTTTTTTTCCTACCGCACTACTAATCCAGGACCAAGTCCTGGGACATTTTTTTTGGTGGTTTTTCGCTTTAGGTAAAACTGAAATGGCCCTTCAAGAAGGCTACAGTACTGCCCGCCCTCCGCTATTCACCGGAGACGACTTCGGGTACTGGAAAGGTCGAATGGAGGCATATCTCCATACTCACTTTGAAGTCTGGATGATTGTCAAAACCGGATTCGAACTACCATCTGACAGCGCCGGCAAACCACTACCGTACGAGGACTGGGATGCATCTTTGATCAAGAAAGTGGAAGCTAATGCCAAGGCAACCTGCACCCTCCAGTGTGTCCTATCAAAAGAAGAACCCAACCGCGTCGGCCCCTTCAACAGTGCCAAAGAATTGTGGGAGAAACTAATTGAACTTCACGAAGGGACATCCGACACCAAAATAAGTAAAAGAGACCTAATTTTTAATAAATTATTTAACATCAAATTGCAGGAAGGTGAAACAGCTGCCCAACTCCATGCCCGGATTCAAGATCTGCTCAATGGTCTTCATGTAATTGGACAGAAGGTAGACAACCGGGACATCATAAGGTATTCTCTAAACGCCTTTCCAAGGAACACCTTGTGGGCATCCATGGTAAATGCCTACAAGGTCTCCAAGGACTTATCTACCATTAAACTAGATGAACTTTTTGCAGAACTCGAACTTCATGAACAGACTAATGCACGCCCGACCGAGAAAGGGTTGGCTTTGGTTGCAGGAACAGGGAGATCGCGTGAGTCAAAAATCAAGCGAAGAACCGAACCTGAGTCAGAAGAAGAACTAGATTCAGAAGACGACGATGAACTTACCACCGAGATAGTCAACTTAGTAAAGAAGCTCTGCAAAAAGAAGGGCTTCAACATAAAGGATCTCAGAAAGGTCATCCAGTCTAAAGAAGCTCAACCAAGCTCGAAGGTTAAATTCGAAGTGACCTGCTACGGATGCAATCAGAAGGGTCACATCAAGGCAAATTGCCCGAACCAGAAGGATCCAAAGAAACCCAAAAGAAAGAAAGCATTGAAGGCAACATGGGACGAGTCTTCTTCCGAGGAATCCGACGATGAAGAACTAGAACAGACGAACTTTCTCGCCTTGACAGCACGGGACTACACCAACGGATCCGGAAGTGAGGACGAATCGGAAACCGAGTCCGAGAGAAGCCACGAATCCGCATCCGTTTCCGAAGGACCGAACCTCTCTGTAAGTAAAAATCGTTTATATAGCTTAATTAATTATTTAATGCATAAAGTAGCTAAGTCCAAGATTCGAATCAAAACGCTTTTAAAAGTGGTAACACTCCTTAAAGAA
Organism: Zingiber officinale; assembly: GCF_018446385.1. Classification (NCBI taxonomy): domain Eukaryota; kingdom Viridiplantae; phylum Streptophyta; class Magnoliopsida; order Zingiberales; family Zingiberaceae; genus Zingiber; species Zingiber officinale. The sequence continues at coordinate 132,024,730 of NC_055997.1, read as the reverse complement.
ACGTCAAACAACGAATCCTTAACTGATCAAGTTCAGACTGGAACCTCAACTCAAGTTCAAAAACTTGAGGAAGAGAATTCCAATCTGAAAAGTCAGGTAAAGGATTTGAAAACTACCCTAGAACGATTTTCCTTGGGATCCAAGAATCTTGACTTGATTCTTGGAACACAAAGGGCAATCTACAATCGAACTGGACTAGGATATAAAAAGAAATATAAATCTTACCTATCCTTAATAAACAAACCAAATAGAAAAATGGTCCAAGCATGGGTCCCCAAGTCCAAATTGATTAATCAAGTTGGACCTGATCAATATTGGATCCCGAAGGATCAAATATACTACCTCGATAGGCCATATCGAGGCTATGATCCAGGGGGAGTTAACAGAAAAACCATTAAAATTAAACGAAATTAAATTAAATTCAAAATTAAATTAAAAATTTGAAATTAAATTAAATTTAAAACTCTAAATTCGAAATTAATTATTAAAATTCAAAATTCTAAATTCGAAATTAATTATTAAAATTTAAAATTCTAAATTTAAAATTAATTATTCAAAATTCAAACTCAAAATTAATTATTAAAATTCAAAATTCAAACTTGAAATTAATTATCAAAATTCAAATCCGAAATCAATTATTAAAATTCAAAATTCAAAATTCGAAATTAATTCAAAAATTCAAGGAGGGTCCAGAATAGCTGGCAACTCCGAAATCTATTTACCCGATTGGGTAACCAAACTTAATCTACCCGAAATGAGTAAACAAGAGTAGATTACCCGACAGGGTAAGTAAGGATAGATTAAAAGGGTTAGATTTAACTTGAAACACAGTACTGGTGAAGTTTTTGGATGATAGTAAGTTAGGGAAGCTTGGGCATCGCATGTCTAGGAAGATATGGCTTCGACCTGGTGCATTTGACCAAGTGGAACTGACCGAAGCTACCCCTAAATGGATCCTAACTAGTTAAGACCAAGGTTTAGTATTAAGTTCAATGGGTAGGACTATATGGAAAACCTCGAAGGCATGGTTACTTTAATGAGTTCCTTGTGACTCACCATAGCCCAGAAGTTTATCCAAAGAATGCTTACTTGTTGAACCCAAAGCTAAACCTGAATCTAACACAAAGTTAAACCAGACCCTTAAATTCAACCATAATTCATCTCGCAACAATTATAGGATTCCCTGATTAAAAATTTAGATGGGTGAGATGACTAAAGAATTTTAAAAATTCAAACTGATAGTTATTCAAAATTCGTTTAAAAATTATTTGAAAAATCTTTTCAAAATCAGTTCAAAATCTTTTAAAACTTCATTTCAAAATTATTTGAAAAATCTTTTCAAAATCATTTCAAAATCTTTTAAAATTCTTTTAAAAATTATTTGAAAAATCAGTTCAAAATCTTTTAAAATTCTTTTAAAAATTATTTGAAAAATCTTTTCAAAATCAGTTCAAAATCTTTTAAAACTTCATTTCAAAATCATTTAAATTCTTTTAAAAATTATTTGAAAAATCAGTTCAAAATTGTTTTAAACTCAATTTCAAAATTATTTCAAAATTATTTCAAAAATCTTTTAAACTCAATTTCAAAATTATTTCAAAAATCTTTTAAACTCAATTTCAAAATTATTTCAAAATTATTTCAAAAATCTTTTAAACTTAACTTCAAAATTATTTGAAAAATCTTTTCAAAATCATTTGAGAAATCTTCAAAATCTTTATAAATTAATTTCAAAATTCTTTTCAGAAGTTATTAAAATTCTTTGAAATTCTAAACTCAATTAATTCTTAAATCTTCAAAATAATGGTCACCTATTTGGAATTCTAACTGATATTTTCAATGTTGTAAAGTTAAAGTAAACTCCATCTCACACTCACTCATATGCTAAACATGCTTGTTAATCTAGAATGAGTGAGATGGAAAATTAGAAAAATAATTTTTTAACCTCTCATTCTTGAACTCCTGAACTCAAAAATTTATTAAGGCATTAATTAAGGGGGAGTGATTTTGAGTCGGTTTTAAAATTAGTTTTTCTTTAAAAATTTTGACTTGACCTCAAAATTAAAAACTATTTTTGGCATATCTTCGAAAATTCAAGCTATTTTTTAGCTTTAAAAATTATTTATGACTTGACCTTCAAATTATAACTCCTCTATAAGCTAAATGTTTTCAAAGCTAAGTATTTAATTAAGTTTTCTCTAACTAAACTTAGTTAAATTATTTTCTAAACTTAGCTAATTGGCAAGATGTTCTCTAGAGGCAATATTAAAGTTTAAGCATGCTTGTACTTAAGGGCTCTGATACCTGATCAAAACCAAATCTTGACTCATGCTTGGACCTTAGGGCTCTGATACCTTACTAAAACAAAATTTGTAAACTATTAAACACTAAGGTTATCGCCTTAAGTATCTTTGAAATTCATTCCCCTTAAGCAGCTTTTCAAAATCTTTCTCCAAATTTAAAACTTTCAAGTGTCCCCTATTTTGAAAATTTTTTTTAAGCTAAAACTTTTTCGAAGATTCGTTAAGTTAAAAAATTTTTCTTAAGTTAGAAAAATCCTTAAAGTTTGAAAATTTTTTTTAAGCTGCAATTAACTTCTTTAAGTTGAAAATTTTCCTTGGAAATTTTCTTTAAAAACCTGAATATTTTTTTTTCTCGGAAAATTTCTGAAGTTGAAAATTGTGTTTTGAAAATTTTTCTGTGAAAATTTTGGAAACTCCTCAAAATACACTAAGTTAAAAAGAGCTCCTCAAGCAAAATCAATTTTGAAAAAAGTTGCTATTCTAAGGTGTTGCCTTTTACTTGCTCCTTGCCTAAGTTAAAATGTTTTCTGCTAAATTCTGCCTTGAAAAGTTAAGTTTTTCAAAACTAGCTCATTTTTGATATATGGCAAAGGGGGAGAGTAGAGAAATTCAAAGAAAATATTTTAAAGGGAGCTTGTATTAAGGGGGAGCTATGACTATTAGTAAAAAATTCAAAGAGAATAAACTTATATTAAGGGGGAGCTATGTTTACGCTTATCTTGCTTATCTTGTTTCTTGTGCTTATACATAACTGCATATTTTTTACTTAACATTGAATTTCGGTTGCCATTATCAAAAAGGGGGAGATTGTTGGTGCAGGAAGCATCCGACGATCGAACCTTAGTTTTGATAATGGCAAAGGATTCAAAATTAAGTTAGTGTGTGATCTAACATGTTTGAATGAGTGTTTCAGAAAAGTCCTAGCTGCGGTTAGGCAGGTGAAAAACCCTAAGGGGCGGTAACCTTAGGTCCTAGGGGGTGGTAACCCTAGGTGGAGGAAAACCCTAAGGGGCGGTAACCTTAGGTCCTAGGGGGCGGTAACCCTAGGTGGAGAAAAACCCTAGGGGGCGGTAACCCTAGGTCCTAGGGGGTGATAACCCTAGGCGACCAGGTCAAAACTCGAGGACCGAGGCATCAGGTAAATCTCCTGAATGGAGTAGGTGAGGACGCGTTCCCCGTAGAGGGAACAGTAGGCGTCGGGTCGACCTAGGGTTTCCGGTTGGAAATCCGAAATTAGACTCGGACAGTCCGAAGACTGTCAGCTCTTTTTCACTTATGCATTATCAGATTCTAACATTGTCTTGCAGGGTATGCAATTGCTCGGACTAACCTTGTTTTGCAGGAGAAGCGGCTCCTGGAAAAAGGAGGTCCAGGCGCCCGGAATGGATCCGGGCACCCGGAGGTCCGAGCGCCCGGGACCAACTTTTATCCCCTGCGCGACTTCACCACGTGGAGCAACCTAGTTGGCTGGCCACGTCACACTCCAGGCGCCCGGAAAGGTCCCAGGCGCCCGGAACCTCATTTAAAAGGAGGGTTGAGGTGCAGCTTCAAAGACAACAATCTTCTAAGCATTCTCCGTGCGACAAGCTGCTAACGTCTCGACTCAGAAGTGCTGCAACGACAATTCGGAGCCTCAGCTTTATTCTTTTTATTGTCGGTACAATATTCTTTTATGCTTAAATTGTACTTAGTGTGTAATAGCTGTTACGAATTATAGTTGTTGCCCACCGGAAGCGATCAAGGATCGCGGGTCTTCGAGTAGGAGTCGTCACAGTTTCCGAACGAAGTAAATCCTTCGTGTCCATTTCATTTACTTTTCCGCTGCGTTATTTCTGAACAAGCTTTTACGATTTCGAAAAACGAAATAGCCATGAGTGCTATTCCCCCTCTAGCGCTTTCGATCCATCACTATCCTCCTTTCCCGCAATTTGTCACCCTAGTGCCCCTTTTAAAATCTACTGAGTTGGCTACCACAAATTAATAAAAAGTTCAGCATTGTTCTCAAACTGTCATCAATTTGGCATGTCTCTTTGTGCTGTGAGGCAGACGTAAAGGGACGACGACGAACAACTGTCGTCGGTGCTTCAATGATAGAGGATACGGAGATGAAAGAGGAGGGATGAGAGATTAATTTTTTAAAAAAAAATAAAAATGAAGAGGAGTATTATGGGAAGGAATAAGTGATTTGGTCAATTTCAAAATAGTTACTCTTTTTGGATAATATACAAAACTAGGTACATGGTTTGGTAAATCGTCGTTATATATATAGTTTGATAACCGCCCATGTGCACCTAAATAACGCGAGTGAGTCTAGACGCTTAGAAATTATCTGGACACCCAAGTGAGTCGAAGTCGGAGCATCCCAATAACTTTCGGATGCCCTAACTCTCAATCGGTGGAGGTACTCACGGACCGCACATGACGTATCAAATATATATGTTTTCCTTTAGGATCAAACTTAAAATCCTTTTAACAGAAGCATTGTTAATTAATTGATTTTATTAAGCTGTCATGCTGAGGTGTGGTGGGCAAATTAATAATAATAATAATAAGTTTCTCTTCTTCTCTTATTATTTCTATTTATTTGAATGATGATTTGTTTTCTGATAAAGAACAAAAAAACTTAAATGGTGATCCAGTTGTAATGCAATGAAATGTATTGACCAATACTTTGCTACGTCGAACATGTGACGAATTAAATGCATTTGAATGCTCCTTTCCATCATATTTTCAGTTAAATGGTTAGGTTGGTCAAGTAAATCAAATATTTATAGTCAATATGCCAATCTTACATTGTGTATCCATCTTGAATACTGTGTCGGTTGAATATATAAAGATTCAAGTTTATCTTCATGAGTAGCAGGGCCGGTCCTGACTTTTGAGGGCCCTTGGGAGAAAAGAGAAAAATAACCTCTATAGGAAAATTGAATATAGTTTAATATAAAAACATAAAAATCAATATAGTTCATTTAAAATATGATAAACTTCATACAAAATTTATTTCTCAAGATTCTTTAAAAAATGCAACACCATACAAAATATGTTTCCTGAATTTCTCCAAAAAGTGTAATACTTACAAATAAAAAAAATAAGTATGAAATAATCATTGAAAAAATCTATATCTTCGCAAAATTATCAATAAGGTCTTCAAAATCAAAATTTTCTAACAACTCATTTTCAATACATAAAATTGTCAAGTTATTTACATTCAAATCATTATCATCATTTTCTCTCAATTCTTCCTGCTCATTCGTTGCATGATTATAATCATGCAATGAATGATTATAATAAAACAAGATATCTTAGCCAAATAAAATGTATTAAAGATGAATGTAATAGGGTATTAGTAAATGATGGAGAAATAAAAGAGCGGTGGAAGAGGTATTTTCATCGACTTTTTAATGAAGGTTTAGGTGACCAACTTAACTTAGGTAATTTAATTAGGTCAAATGAGCATAGAAATTTTAATTTTTATCGTAGAATTCAAACTTCAGAAGTAAAACAAACTTTAAATGAGATGTACAATGGAAAAGTCGTTGGACCAGATGATATTCCGATAGAGGTATGGAAGTGCTTAGGGAAACAAGGTATTGAATGACTTACAAAATTATTTAACATGATATTGAAAATGAAAAGAATGTCTGATCAATGGAGGATAAGTACTTTAGTTCCCTTATATAAGAACAAGGGAGACATACAAAAGTGTGCAAACTATAGGGGTATTAAACTAATGAGTCATACTATGAAACTTTAGGAAAAAGTAATAGAAAAAAGATTAAGGAAGGAGACCACAGTGACAGAAAATCAATTTGGGTTCATGCCTGGAAGGTCGACAATAGAAGCTATACATCTCCTTAGACAATTAATTGAAAAATATCGGGAGCAAAAACAAGATCTACACATGGTATTCATTGACTTAGAAAAAACTTATGATAGAGTCCCAAGAGAAATTATATGGAGAATTTTAGAAAAGAGAGGTGTTAGTGTAACATATATTGAACTAATTAAGGATATGTATGAGGATGTAACGACCAGAGTAAAGACTTCAGGCGGAGTAACTGAAGCATTTCCAATAAAGATAGGATTACATCAGGGATCAGCCCTAAATCCCTATCTTTTTACACTAATTATGGACGAACTCACTGCGCACATTCAAGACACAGTACCGTGGTGCATGTTGTTTGCAGATGATATTATTTTGATAGATGAGACACGTGAAGGAGTAAATGCTAAGCTAGAATCTTGGAGGGAAACACTAGAAGGGAAAGGTTTTAAGCTTAGTAGATTAAAGACAGAATATATGGAATTTAAATTTAATAATATTAGAAGTAATGAAACAATTGTTAAGATAGGAGAGGACGAGTTGCCTGGAACCGAGAGATTTAAATATTTAGGATCATTTTTACAAAATGATGGAGGGATTGAGAGAGACGTCTTACATAGAATACAAGCAGGATGGGTGAAATGGAGGGGAGCGTCAGGTGTTTTATGTGATCGTAAAGTACCTCTTAAATTTAAAGGTAAGTTCTATAAAACCGCAGTTAGACCTGCTATGTTATATGGAGCTGAATGTTGGGCTATGACTCGAGCACATGAGCAGAAGATGAGAGTTGCAGAGATGAGGATGTTAAGGTGGATGTGTGGACATACGAAGATGGACAAAATAAGGAATGAGCGCATTAGAGAGAAAGTCGGAGTTGCATCTATTGAGGACAAACTCCGAGAGACACGTTTAAGATGGTACGGACATGTACTTAGACGACCAATAAATGTTCCAATTAGGCGATGTGAAACTATGATAAACATGCATATCAAACGAGGAAGAGGAAGACCAAAAAAGACTTGGTTAGCAACAATAAAACAAGATAAAATTTATTTAAATATAGATGATGATATAATAGGAAATAGAGCTCAATGGCGTAAAAGGATTCATACAGTCGACCCCACCTAGTGGGAAAAGGCTTGGTTGTTGTTGTTGTTATTGTTGTATTTTCTCTCAATTCTTCCCGCTTGTTGATTGCATGATTATTTAATTCTTCTTGATTACTCGATTGCTGCTCATTTGTTACATGATCATTTAGTTCTTCTTAACTTTCTTTTTGCAATTCATCAACTGAATTTTCAATTGAAGAGCTAGCTTTAAAAAACTTACGAAGGACACCTTTGTAAGTTTTAATAATCTGTTCCACTCTTTTTCTTTTGTTTTTTTTCTGACTCCAAGATTGATATTTTTTTTAGAAATATGTTTGTATTATAAATTTCAAGTGTAAAAATCAAATACACAAAACTAGGAACAAAGCTAAAAATGAAATAAACATAAGCAGTGAAAATAATAGTCAAAGAACAATAAAACCTGGTTTGTGCTTAAAACAATCGATATAACTTATTCTATGATGATTAAAATTAGAATGATTTATTTAAACTCTTTCAAATCTGTAAGAAAAATCATAAAATATTGACTCCAATGTAATATTAAAAATCAATATTGAATATTGATAATAAGAAAAAATATAGATGAGTAGGTAACTTACGTTATAAGTTTATATATTGATGAATGATGATTTTGATGAAACTAAAATTAATAAACTTTTCTAATTTAATTAGAAGAGATTCAAAGGAGAAGAAAGGAGGAAATTAGCATTCAAGATTCATACTTTACTCTTTAGAGTCTTATGTCTTCTATAAACAAATTAATAAAGAAAGAATTGTACAAGAAATAAAATCTTGGAAAGAGAAAAAATGATCGTTTACTTTCCTTCTTTTTTTTCTTTCTTTTCTATTTTAGATTTTCTTTCTTAAATTTTAATAGAAAATATATTTTTTTTGGACCTTTATTAAAATAATCCAATCAAATATATTTTTTTAGGTTTTTATTAAAACAATCTAAGTATATATAATATATATTATATATGCATGTCAAATTTGGGGGCCCTTAAAAATAGGGGGCCCTTAGCCATCGCCTCCGGTGACATACCTCAGGGCCGGCCCTAATGAGTAGAAACTAATTTAAATTAATTCTCTTTCATTTGTGTTTTCACTTTATGTATGTATTCAAGACTAAGTTGCGCGTATCTAAAGGATATGAGATTTAGGCTTAATTATGATGTATTGTAGGGAATTTTTTTTCAATAAACAATAGATCTAAGAATATTAATTATTTGAATGAGTCTCTATTAATATTTTCTGATGGATCGATTATTTCTAAAAATAATCCATTCGAATAATTGGATATCTAAATTTAACAAAAACACACACAAAATATCTAAAGTTGACATAAAATAAAGCAATGATCAACCCAAGTTTGTTTTCTTTTTGCAAGTGAAGGAGAAGAAAAAGGTTTTATACAATTAGTAAATAAACTAAGTAATTGATATAATTTATTTGTTTTCATTTCACTCAAGTAGATATATAATAAAGATGGAATAGAAAAGACTACAAATATTTAAATCTATTTATTTTTATTCTCTTTTCCCCTAACATTTCATGTGAAAGATAAAGAATATAATAAAAAATATCTATAACAATTAATTCATGCATGTGGATAAAGTTATTTGTGTGCAAGTGCAAGTATAGGAGACTCGAGCTGGCTAGCAGATCAGACTAATTAGCTAATTGCATTAAATAGGTTGGTGGTTGTTGGGGGTGGTAATTATATATGTACATGAATACTTCATTTTTAATAACAGATAATTAAATCATTTAAAAACTTTTATATATATATATATATATATATATATATATATATATATATATATATATATATATATATTAACAAGCATTATATTGCTCCCTCTCGGACTCGATCCAGTATCCGATGAGTAGGTGGGACATTTGAAAATAATCCGAACACCTAGATATCTATGAGAGTCATAGACGGGAATGAGACATGGAAGTATGGAGCAGATCACAAATATATCGAAATATAATAAAAACCTTCTTATTATCTATCGTGTTGTCAATATCGCAGTCCTTTCGGATGAATCTAGTGATTAACACATGAAGAATTACCACCAATAAAGTCTGGGGTTCGAATCTCGGTATAGTCGAGATAAATATCTCCCTTATGTGCTAGTCACTATTCTAAAGGCTAGTAGTCATCCGTGATTTACCTCCTCCGTGTTGGGCCCTGGAACGGATTGATGGGGGCGCTGGGGCGAGCTTATTCGCCTTTTGCCACCAATGTTGCCAACATCGCAATGATACCCGGCTCAAGGCATAGGACTTAATGGCCTATGCCTAGAGCTCCAATATAATTGGGGCCCATTATTATTAAAAGAAATTTAAATATATTTAATGATTAAAATTTGTATCAAATAGAACAATATGCATCTGATTTTGCCACAAATGGACGCTCAAAATGTATATCATTTAAAGTCATTTATTGTAGCTCCACGTTTAGATTTTACTCCATGTTTTGATTAACCCAATTTTATTTCCGCTCCAGCACTCATCAATTAATTTCAAGTTTCAATGGCAACTATCAATTAATTACATATTAATTATAATTATTATATTCTCTAGTTCTAAAATTCAATCTAGAGCTAAATATAAGATCAAATTTTATTTTGTCCATCCCATTTTATATTAATTGATGATCTCATAACTTAATTGACTCATTTTCTCATTGATGTGTTTATATTTTTTCTTCTTGATTCTCTATTCTCTAAGAAGACATCCTTCCCCTCCCTCACGTGGTAATATTTTTTTAGTCTTTTATTCTTTCTTGAAATATTATTTATTATTCTATATAAATGATAAATTATGGATGGAATAGATTATGTATCTACACATAGTTGGAAAAATAAATTATTAACAATTAGATGTAATTTTTTCCCTATTTTTCTTTTTTTCTGTGCAAGCAAATTACTACCATCACAAATATGATTTATACATTTAAAAATTATAAGATATGATTCATATATTTTTTAAATACTTTTTAAATGCACTTATATGATTTAGTATATACTTTTTAAGTATTGGTTTATTATATACGGCTTAAATTAATCGATTGAAATCAAAATTAATATTTTTTATTTTCTTATTATATTTGTGTAAGTATTAGTCGAACTAAATTTAATAATAATTTTACATTTCAAAAGCTATAAAACTAAATTTTATATAAAAATCTATTTTTAAATTAATATTGTATTTTAAAAACAAATAAACATGTCGTTTTCAATCCCAAGTCCGAAAAAAAGTTGAGGAAAGAATTTAATTTTTTAATTTTTTTAAAAAAATTATTAAAGGTCTAAAAAAACTTTTGACCTAGGACAAATAAAAATCTTAACGCAATCTAACACTGTTCTTGCTTGACTTGACATATGATCAAGTTATAACTCATGGATCTTTGCTTGGAATGAAATGAGACTCATGAGGCTCTCTTTTGTTGTTTTTGGTATTTGTTTTTGTAAAGTTTGCTTATCAGGGAGAAAATCTTAATTTCTCTATTAACTAAAAATTATAAGGGTGGATTGGGTGACGTGGACATTTTTATTTATTTATATTTTTATTTATAATGCAGGCATCCGATTAATTCTGAAGAATATCTAGACCTCATATAAATTTTCCATTGATCGTTAAAGATCAACCATGTGTAGTAAACCATCTATAGTTGACCCGTGGTCTTTAGTGTCCCTGTAGGATTGTCCAACCCCGATACTTTGTACTCTTTCCAGGGGTATTAGAGAACTCTATTACATGCTCACGCTGCTCCTTGCCGACGCGTGGACATGTTTAGTTGAGATATACGTGTGGCATTCAATGTCCCTCGTGGCGTACCATCAGTCTTTGACTAGTTTTGGTGGCTTTGATTCTGATTTAGTGCATTCAAAATTAGGTCATATTACAAATAAATAAATAACATTGGAAATTAACTCGAATCATTTTGATCAGTCTATTGGATGCCACCGCATGCATGGTAGAATCTTTATCGTATCAAATCCAGTACTGGGTCATGATATCACGATAGACATTTAAATTATCTCCTAAATATTCATGATTCAAACTTTAGTTACGATATATTTGTAGGAATTTTTCCTCTAAATGGAGAGCATAATCAAAAGATGCTGGACTTCTGGGTTGCTCATCGCGTGCACTTCCCGATTTATCCTGATGATCGGTGAGAAAATTTTGTAGGACCGAGATGATTACCCTAGAAATAATCAATGAGGCTAATTGAGATTATCAAATTTTTTTTTTTTTTTTTTTTTTTACTTTATCAAATCCAATTCTGTGGTATATGAGAATAAAAGTGCAATTGAAATTGAACAATCCTATATGTATTTATCACATAAAAACGGGTTTACTTTCTTAATCTAATTAACCGAGACTTCTCCTTAAATATGGATGTATAAAAATATATATATATATATATATATATATATATATATATATATATATATATATATATATATATATATATATATATATATATATTTTGTAAAATATTTAGGTACAGTATAAGGGGCATTCTTAAAGTATTCCTATAAGTTATTTTATTCAAATATTTTACCTTAAATTTTAGATAAAATAATTTTTAAAAAAAATTGCATCTATTATTTTATTTATTCTTTAAATTTTAGATTTATAAATAATAATTCTTTAAATTTAAGAAATAGATTTTATTTAAAGGAGAAAGAATAAATAGAAAAACTGATATATAATATAATAAAAAATAAATATTCAACCTGATGATAAAATGTTAATTATAATTTATCTATTTATATTTTATTACAAATTGAACAATATCTTCAATTGATAAAATTGATGTGCCGGTTGTCTCTATATAATCCGACTAAGAATAAATATAATATAATATAATATAATATAATTCGTTAATGATTTTTCGTTGTTAACAAGCTGGTTAGTTAAAAATATAGGCGAGTGAGAGAGAGATGTACATAAGTCTTAGTTAGTTAAAAGGCAGAAAGAGGATTGGAAGAGGATCGGATCGGATCCGACAAAGAAAAGACGGAGATCCAATTTGGGTTGGATCTCAAAAATCAAATTTCCCCAACCACCTCATTTATTGATTGGTTTATCTTTTTATTAATTTATTTATTTATTTTATTTATATATCTTTGTAATCGACCCTTGTATTTATAGGCGTGTCCTTTGTCCTTCGGCAGCAGAGCTCAAGCAGTGCGTTTACTAGTGACTGGCTCATGGAGATGGGGAGGAGGAGTCTTCACGGCGTCGGTATCGCAATAATGGCGCTGGTGGCGGTGGTCGGCCTCTCCCAAGGTCGCCACCTCGACCACACTGAGCGCTTACTCCTCGGCGGAGGCTTTGGCGGCGGAGCTGGCGGTGGTCTCGGTGGTGGCGGTGGTGCCGGAGGTGGGCTTGGTGGAGGTGCTGGCGGAGGACTCGGTGGAGGAGCTGGAGGAGGTCTTGGCGGCGGCCTTGGCGGAGGTGCCGGCGGTGGACTTGGTGGGGGAGCAGGCGGAGGTCTTGGTGGAGGTGCTGGAGGTGGACTCGGTGGTGGAGCTGGAGGAGGTCTTGGCGGCGGATCTGGCGGTGGTCTTGGTGGTGGTCTTGGTGGCGGCGGAGGCGCCGGAGGTGGGTTTGGCGGAGGCGCCGGAGGTGGTGCTGGTGGTGGACTTGGTGGTGGAGCGGGTGGAGGTTTCGGCGGAGGCAAAGGTGGTGGGCTAGGCGGCGGAGCTGGAGGAGGGGCCGGAGGCGGGTTTGGAGGAGGCGCCGGCGGTGGTGCTGGAGGTGGACTTGGTGGCGGAGCTGGTGGAGGTTTTGGCGGAGGCAAAGGTGGTGGAGCTGGAGGAGGCGCCGGAGGCGGGTTTGGAGGAGGCGCCGGCGGTGGTGCTGGAGGTGGACTTGGTGGCGGAGCTGGTGGAGGTTTTGGCGGAGGTAAAGGTGGTGGGCTAGGCGGCGGAGCTGGAGGAGGCGCCGGAGGTGGTTTTGGAGGAGGCGCCGGCGGTGGTGCTGGAGGTGGACTTGGTGGCGGAGCAGGTGGTGGGCTAGGCGGCGGAGCTGGAGGAGGCGCCGGAGGTGGTTTTGGAGGAGGTGCTGGCGGCGGTGCCGGAGGTGGACTTGGTGGTGGTGGTGGCCTCGGTGGAGGAGGTGGCGGAGGATTCGGAGGCGGTGGAGGTGTGGGTGGTGGATTCGGCGGTGGCGCTGGAGGCGGAGGTGGATTTGGCGGCGGAGGATTCTAGTTAATCACATATTAAACACTTAATTTGGTGACTAGGAAAGCTTAATTGAGTGATCTGTGTGCTGGTTTGAATCGCGTGCATTAATTATGTGTTAATTAATCCCCAATAAAGTAAGCTCTATTGTATTAATGAAAGATGTAATATTTATAATGATAATTCCATTGTTTGTACGTCGAGTTGGCCGCCATATTATGATCATCCAACACTCCGTCAATTCGTCCAAAACTAATACAAAAGACATAAATTATGAATAATTATTATTTAAAATAATAATTGACATATGGAAAAAATATTTACCTTAACTATGTTAAAATTCAAATCGAGATTTTAAATTGATAGCACCTCGTACATTAGCAGAGGAGACTATTATTTATACAGAAGAGTTATTATGCAAAGAGGCTCGTGTATTGGGAAAAAAATTTCTCCCACCCAGATCGGTTACAAGCTGACTCGTGAAAGTAATTTTAATAATAAGAATGATAAAAACACAGACATTGCTGAGATTAGTAATTTTCAACCGACAGTGGCTTGCAATACCTTGAACAGTCAGATCCACATTTTCTTGCAAAAACAAGCCACTCACCAAAGGCAACAGGGAGAAGAAATAAAAAAAGAAAAGAAAAAAATGTGTTCAGGCATCCTATCGAAAGAGTACAAATAGCAGCAAGTGCTTAAGGAATTGCCGGGCGGGTCTTCTCTTGTTCTTCAAAGCTCTTGAAAGAAGAGATAATCCACAAGTGTTAACTATTTGTGAAGCTATCTGTTATGTGGAGCGCAAAGCAGCACAAAAAAAAAATACAACAAAAAATAGTTGGATCGATCACCACAATGCCATAAATTGCATCAACCAATGAAGAATAGTTGAGGGCTTCATTTAGTCTTGTAGCTTTATGAATGAAAATTGCAGCAAAGCAATTTCTGGATCCAACATCTTTATGATAGTATACCGTGAACACGGGAAATGGCATCTGATAAAGTAATATGTACAAACTTATCCATCTTCTGATCAGCTATAACTTGATTCTCCCAGTCCATGTCACTCCTTTTTTTTTGTATTCTTATAAATGAATCAATCTGCTGTGTTGTTTGTTCTAGGATTAACCGGGCTACAGTATATTCCACCAAAATGAGTGAGGCTAAGAGACAATCTGTGATTTGGCTGCAAGGCGAGAACACTTGATTCGAGCATTCTTGCTCAGACCACAAGCACAGGCTTCGAGAAGCTCGATGTCTTCATCACATGTTAATACTGCTGCAGCAGCTGGATTTTCCAATAGCATTTTTGAAGCAAGGAATCCAGCAATGCTCCACGTCTGATACAGCCGAGATTGTTTCCCGATAAACCTTCCAGTACGTGTATCATAATATTCGGGCCACCTGTCATTCGGCAATCTCTTCTCAGCCACTGCAACAGCTTTCTGTGCCAATTCTCGTCTGCCCATCTTAATGCAAGCCAAAGTGAACTGAATTTTAAAGCAAGAATGCCAATTAGATTCATAGTGGAAGAATCAGGATGCTGAACTGAATGCACATTTTCCAAAAAAAATTCCTCAGTACTGTGCAAATTGAAACAAAGAATTACCTGCCATAAAAGTGTTGGCCAAGACCCACCATTGTGATATGACCATGGACTGAGAAAAAAATGACATTTTGTTAGATCAAATAGCCAATAACAAATTCTCTGAAGAAAAACCATTGATTCTACATTTGTTGTCAGAAGGTCAATCATCTATCCTCAGAGATATTTGTATTGTCATCTGTAATGGAAACCTTAGACACATTAAGGTGACATGGAAAGTAAATCATGGAAGAAGAGTTATGTGTACCACGCCTAATGTATGGGCCATTGTAAAGAGACAAAAGCATTATGGCAACATAAAATATCACACACACAGGAAGTACAAATACTTACGTGTTTTTGGGATCGCTGCCTGTAATTATACGCCATTCCTCATATTCTAGAGCAGGATAACATATTTTAAGAGGCATATGTCCCACAAGATCATCCCATTTATCTTCGATAAGATTTAAAATACCCTCAGCTTGTCTCTGAGTAGCTAGAGAGGAGGTAATAGCCCAAAAGTTACCAAGAGAGAAGAACCGGAAGTCCATGTGAGCTGGCTGTAAATTGCCAATAAGATAACCTCCTTTCTCAGGAATCCAGTCAACTAACCAAGAGGGGATTTGTTCAGGATATATATTGAACTTGTTAATGGCATTATAGGAGTACTCCTCCGTCTTGTAGCGATAGATTTCATTTATCTTCTTCATATCAACCCAATAGTACTCTCTTATGTGGAATGACAAGGCACTCAGCCTGTTGTTGATAGCACGCACCAGATTCTTAGATCCATCATCAATAGTGATCATTTCACGTGAGCACCGCAAAGCAGAATAAAATAATGCCTGGGTCAATGAATCTATTAGCCAGCTAATATTTATTGAACATAACAATCGGATTTATAAAACATATTACTTTAGATGTAAATTCCATATCCACATGATAATTATTATTATGTAAATTCCTTTTGTAGTGTGGCTAACGCCAAAATATCAGCTCTAATTGAGCTCCCCCTATACACTGGCTAAGAAAAACCACAAACAGGATTGAGATATTTGTAAATTACTTTGTGGATACATCCTTATGGAAATTGATTTTACTTCATTTTTATCACATTTTTTCAGTTGTTCGACATTAGGTTTGGAACATTCCCAAAGGTCAAAAGGACAAGCCTAGATGCTTGCATGGTCATAATAACCAAACGATCGCTATCTACAAAATTTGTTATAGGACTTAATCATATTTGCTACATTATCAAATCTGAGGGTGCGTAGAAGAACATTTACCAATACCAAATTATAAATACCAATGATCAATTTAAATCAAGAAGTTAAAAACTAAGCCAACAATATGATATAAGCAAAACCGATGACAAATCAAGTCCATACTCCATTGTTCTATACGTTCCCTAGGAGATGAATAGCATATCAAGAAGCAAAAGCTGGATTCAATCCATACAACAAAACATTACCATATGGTTGATAAATGATGATAAATTATGCACGGGAAGACTCAAAATTAGCTTCTTAGATAGTTGTGAAACTAGCAGTGATCCTTCAGTTGTGACTTGTGCACACCAAGTGTCTTACTGGCATGTGAGATTTACTGACTTGATATAAGAGTTTCAAAGAGTAAATTTAACAAAATAATTCGGGCATTTCATACATAATAACAAATCTCAACTTACTTGGATCTCAAGTGGGTGCCCATGGATACCCATCCTTCGATCTATCATGCATGAGCCATCCGTGACTAAAAGAGAAGGAAACATGTCAAATCCATCTGACAAACACAAATTCATAATCAATCTAATTCCTGTTTGCACATCTACTCTCTCTTGCAATGCATAGTCCCCAGTAATCTTCCCATATGCTCTGAGCAATATAATCCACCATAATCCTGCAATTGCAGGACGAAAGAATTATGTTATCATTTCAAGAGATTTACTTTTTGACAATATTGTAAATGACTATTAATAGCTCCAGCAACAGCTCACCACTCACCAGAATCAACCGGAGCTACACGTCCAATTGCAGACTCTCCAAAATCAGGGTCCAAGACCTCTTCAAAAGCTTCATTACTTCCATCCAAGGGGAGAGTTCTAACTTTGAAACTAGCTGGCATCAACCCTTGTCCAGGGCTATAGCAATCAACAGTCTTCTCCCAACTCTGATTTGAATAAAAGAATATAAGTCAGACAATTATTTGAAGTTCACTTCCTATGAAACCCATGCCAGAGTCAACTGTGATTGTTCCAAAAAAAAGTAAAGGTGGTTAAGTTCATGAACATCTGCACAAATTATTATGGACTAGGGCACTTGATGGTAAAGCCATCCTTCAAGCAATAATTAGAAGATCAATCAACGATGACAACACTAGCAATACTCCTGAATTAGCTACTTCTATGTTACAAGATAGGATGATAAAATGTTAGCCTAGTCCCTATGGCAATTCAATCAGGAAGTCAAAACATTTTAGGAATGCAAGTTAAAAGATCATAGAATTATATGAATACATTAAATTAAGTATATAAGACTAAAAAGTTTAGCATCCTTAGTAAGGCACAGGAGTCTGGAGATTAGCATGTCGTTTAACTCATATAGCAGACTGTTTTGATTAAGGAATCAATACAACAACCAAGCCTTTTCCCACTAGGTGGGGTCGGCTGTATGAATCCTTTTACGCCATTGAGCTCTATCTCCTATTATATCATCATCTATATTTAAATAAATTTTATCTTGTTTTATTGTTGCTAACCAAGTCTTTTTTGGTCTTCCTCTTCCTCGTTTGATATGCATGTTTATCATAGTTTCACATCGCCTAATTGGAGCATTTATTGGTCGTCAAATAAATGTTCGTACCATCTTAAACGTGTCTCTCGGAGTTTATCCTCAATAGATGCAACTCCGACTTTCTCTCTAATGCTCTCATTCCTTATTTGTCCATCTTCGTATGTCCACATATCCACCTTAACATCCTCATCTCTGCAACTCTCATCTTATGCTCATATGCTCGAGTCATAGCCCAACATTCAACTCCATATAACATAGCAGGTCTAACAACGGTTTTATAGAACTTACCTTTAAGTTTAAGAGGTACTTTACGGTCACATAAAACACCCGACGCTCCCCTCCATTTCACCCATCCTGCTTGTATTCTATGTAAGACGTCTCTCTCAATCCCTCCATCATTTTGTAAAAATGATCCTAAATATTTAAATCTTTCGGTTCCGGGCAACTCGTCCTCTCCTATCTTAACAATTGTTTCATTACTTCTAATATTGCTAAATTTAAATTCCATATATTCTGTCTTTAATCTACTAAGCTTAAAACCTTTCCCTTCTAGTGTTTCCCTCCAAGATTCTAGCTTAGCATTTACTCCTTCACGTGTCTCATCTGCAAACAACATGCACCACGGTACTGTGTCTTGACTGTGCGCAGTGAGTTCGTCCATAATTAGTGTAAAAAGATAGGGACTTAGGGTTGATCCCTGATGTAACCCTATCTTTATTGGAAATGCTTCAGTTACTCCGCCTGAAGTCTTTACTCTGGTCGTTACATCCTCATACATATCCTTAATTAGTTCAATATATGTTACGCTAACACCTCTCTTTTCTAAAATTCTCCATATAGTTTCTCTTGGGACTCTATCATAAGCTTTTTCTAAGTCAATGAATACCATGTGTAGATCTTGTTTTTGCTCCCGATATTTTTCAATTAATTGTCTAAGAAGATGTATAGCTTCTATTGTCGACCTTCCAAGCATGAACCCAAATTAATTTTCTGTCACTGTGGTCTCCTTCCTTAATCTTTTTTCTATTACTTTTTCCCAAAGTTTCATAATATGACATATCAATAAGAGAAAGAAAGTTTTGATGCCATTATATGAAAATACAATTGGCATCTATAATTCTAAAAGAGCTTATAGACTTGCACCCAAAATCTACATAAAAAAGGAGTATGAAATGAAGCTTAATATATAGAATAAACAATATTAAGCATCGATCCATCTTAGTCAAATGTTAAACTCAAGCTATTTTTTCTTGCAAATAAAACAAATAAATTATAGTACACTGAAGATTGATTTAGGGATTAACACATACTTTTTCTTAGCTACCCAACACTGAACCATAAAATATGGTAGCTTGCCCTCATGAGTTGGCGCAGTTGGTACCTGCATGGGTGTTTACTCCAATAGGTCTTGGAGTCAATTCCCAACGGGTGCAAAATGCCTCGTTGGATTCCTAATCTCCCCCATGCAAAGGGCTGCTACGTTATAGTAAAATGCCCCTCGTGATTTATCAGCATGTATCTTGACGTGGGGCCGGCAATACTAGCCCACTTGGGGTGAACGATATCACTTTTTGCTCCAATAAAACACGGTAGCTCATATCTGAATTTAATTAATTTGTTTTTAGCCTAAGAACACAGCATCATGATCATATAAGGTTCCATAGGCTCTCCATTTCAACTACCCAGTCCTTATCCGATTAATGAACTCCCTACTTGTTAAATAGTTGATCCAAGATATTGAAACCCTTGCAGAAATTTTATGCCAATCCATGCTTCTTTTCTAATTATTGAAACTGCATTTTTATCCCGGTACCATAAGTTAATTAATTTATGATATGGGCATAAAATATGGTAGCTCATATCTCAATTTAATTAATTTGTTCTTTTAGCCTAAGAAAACACACAACCTCGATCATACAAGATTCCATAAGCTCTTCTTCGTTTTAACCAACCAGTCCTTATCCAATTAATGAATTTTCCTTCTTGTTAAATAGTTGATCCAAGATATTGAAAACCCTTGCCAAATTGTTATGCCCTTCTATCTCTTGCTGCTTTTCTACTTATTGAAACTATAATTCTAATATGAAATTTTAATGCTGCACTTGAACCTTTTATTTCCAAACTTTCTCCGAATAGTTTAAGATTCAAGTTTATCCATTTGCACTCTCATCAATATCACAATATGATTTGCAAATAACTTATATAAGCGGGTTTTATCTTGAAGATGAATGGCAATATTCACCAGGTATTGACGTGAAAGAAAATAGATACTTAAAAGTTTCCCTTTGATGAAATCTGATAAATTAACCTACAGCTATAGGAAAATTATATGCTGCACTCCCAACAACTCTTAACTAGTAACCTATGGCTAAGATTGATCATACCTGAAGCTGCAAGGTGTGAAGGAGAAAGTTCCGGACGATCTCACTCTCCCCTTTGAGCAGGAAAGCTATGGCAGACGGCACGAAATCCCTAATGAACACCTGATCGTAGTTCAGCGCTTGGTTTGCTGCAGTAGTCACATCGTTGGCTGCCACGGTACCAATTGGTCTCCCGCAGTAGCTCACGACCGCCTTGTTGAGAAGTCTCCACGCTTCCTTATCCACCTCGGACTCCTCTTTCACCTCCCCAACTTCCGGTTGCTCCGTTTGCTCCAATCCCGAAATTTTATCATCGGCAATCTCCTCTTTTCCCTCCTTCGACCCAACCGCCGCCGCTTCGCTTCCTTCTTCTACCGCGAGGCCGTCGATGACGACGGGCTTCACGGTCATGTTCTGGATGAAAATTCGCTCGAGGTTCTTGTCGCCGCCAGAGAATTGATCGACCGACGTGGAGAAGAGCCGGATCCCCCACGCCGGATTCGCGGGGCGGAAGATGCGGCTGAAATAACTTGGATCGGCAGCGGCGATGGGGGCATTGGAAGAGGAGGCGTAGGGGCAGCGGCGGGGGCATGTTGGGGAGAAATCAGTAGCTCCAGTTCTCCTCCGGAGGAGGAGAAGGAGGAGGCGTCTACGGTATGGTTTCGCAGCGACGAAGCTCATGGCAACGGGGAGGAGACGAGGAAGGGAAAGCGATTGAAACCGGAAGAGAGGAAGAAAAGCGGGTTTGGTTGGAGCGGAGGGTGTTTTCAGGAGAATAAGTTAATTAGAGGGTTAGAATTAAGAAAGAAGGGCTCATGGAAACTTGATCTAATTGGGAAGGAGATCGTGGCTGGCTGTGAATCAATAGCAATTTATTTGTCAGTTTGGATGCGGTGAGAAAGGATTTATTAATGTAAAGAAAAAGGAAGGAAAGAGAGGGAAAGAAATTGTTTGGGAGGGAGGAAGGGAGGCTCATTCGGAAGGAAAGAGATTAAAATAAAAGTTAAATATATAAAATTATAAAAATAGTTTCTTTCTTTAAATAAATCTACAAGTGAAAAAAAATTAGAATAATTTTTTCTTTCTCCTTCTTTATCCCAAATTGGGATTTAAAAAATTTCACTAATTTTCCTCCATAACTCACTCCCTCCTAAATAAGGATCAAAATTATCCATCCCCTATTTATCCTACACTTTCTTTCCGTCACCTCCTCCCAAACAGAGGACAACAATTGTACGAGAGTTTGTCATTGTCTTTTATATTGAATAGGCTCCACGTTCTCCGGCTCAACCAAAAGAAGGGAGGGGAGCATATATAATATAATAGTAGATCTACAACAGAAGACCGGTTCAACTGACCACAAAAATGCGGATCTAAGTGCGGTCCGATTCGATGAACCCGGTCCAATGATTAGCAACCTAGGTTTGGCATCTCCCGGAGGGCCTCCGGCTGGCCGTCCTGGAGACAGTCGATCGGCGGGATGGTGGCGGTCTGCATCGCGCCGTAGGCATTCCAGCAGAAGGGGTTGTCGACCAGTTCCCCTTCGTGCGGCAGCAGCTCCACCTCGACCATCGTGATGTTGGTGCAGGGAAGCGTGTCGCTGCAGGCGAAGTGCACCGGCGGGCTTCGGACGTCGTACGTCCCCTTGATGTTGGAGTAAGACACGCCGGAGACGTACACCGCCGAGCTCTGGTTCGAGCATACGCCTTTGTTGGAGCAGTAGTACTGGTCGATGATGATGCAGTTTCTCACGTTCTCCATGTACACCGTGTCGAAGCTGATCCCTGACACCGCCCCCATTCCCCCTTGCCACGTCTTGATTCGCACCCCGTTGTCCGAGTTCCGGATCACCGCGTTTCTCACCGTCACGTTCGATACGCACGCCTGCGAGTTGTGCATCCCCAAGCTCCCGATGCTGTTCCAGCAATTTTCCCCTAAATTAGCAGTGCCCGATAAAATGCTCGACGGAATTTCACGATGATAGTTCCAATACCTGATGCCGTGCCCAGGGCCGCAGGTGACGTTCTGGATGTCCACGTCGGCGCAGCCGGGGCCGATTGAGATGCAGTCGTCGCCGTTGCTGATCATGGAGTTGTATATGGCAACCGACCGGGTGTTCTCGATATGGACGCCATCGGTGTTGGGGCTGAACGCCGGGGAGTTGATGGACAGGCCTTCGATATGGACGCCCTCGCAGCCGTCGAACTTGATGTGAAATTGGGGGCTGTTCTCGATTCTCAGGTCGCGCACTGTCACATTGCAGCTCATGAAGAACCTGATCAACTGAAACAAGGTACGCAACTTTTAGTTCGATCGAATTGGTTCGTGTGGATCGATGTCTAATGCCTCTCGATTGGGGGAGTTTCCACTCACCGCTGGGCTGTCGCAAGTTCCGGGCAATGTCGATCCGTTGGGACCCTGAAATGGTGGGCGAAAGGCGAAAGCTATCGTTAGCAACATCGCGAGGAGTTCAAGATTTCATTTTGGAGGTGCTTTAGATGGATTTGGGGAAGAACACATACTCTGTGAGGCTTACAAGGGAGTTTCCACCACTCTTCTCCGTTTCCCTCCACGGTTCCTTCTCCTCCCAAAGTCATCCCTTCGAGCTCGTAGAACACCAGCCATTGCCGTTTGCTGTCCTTCTTCGGCCAGCAGTTGGGGCCGTCCGGCGGCATGATCACTCCATCCACCTGCATTGATTTCCATGGTCCATTCCAATTCAGTAAAGGTAGAGAGAACCATAAAAAAAGCCTTTTTTTTTTTTTGTTTGACGTTGTTGCTTTTACCTGGAAGACGAGTCCTGGCTGGCACGGGCCGGAGAAGATAGTGGAAGTGAGCATGAAGACTCCGTCCGCTGGCACGAGCAGCGTGGCCGACTCGACCTCGCAAGCAGCCTTCCATGCTGAACGGAACGCTTCTGTGTCGTCGGTGCTGCCGTCACCGACCGCGCCAAACGATCGGACGTCGAAAATGCAGGAGTCAGAGCCCTCATCGGAAGGTGGAGAGATTACGGTGGAAGTGTCTGCTGTAGGCGGAACCGAAGGGGAGCCGACTTGTGACTCCATTGTTCGACCACCACTTCTGCCTCTGTGACTTTGCTTCCCCTTGTGGAAATGGCTTCTTCCATAAACGCCGCGGGGACTCAACAACAAGAATGCGATTGCAATGCAGAAAGCAAGCACTGCACAGGGGATTCCCATGTCAAGATCAATTAAAGGTGGAAACTGACAGGGAATTGGTTGACGGTGTGGAAGTAAGAACAGAGGTGGAAGTTGAGGGAGGAGAGGAGCTCGCTGGGGTACTCATTTAAAGCTACAGCGGTGACATGGGAGAGGAGAACCACGAAGGAGGCGACATCTGTCAGCTGCTTGCGCTAAAGTGCATGTCATTGCCTTCTCTCTCTTTTTTTTTTCTGCATGCAAACAAGAGGCCGGGATTTCTGATCTCTTGGCTTTGTCTCGACGAACAGGTTAAAGGCCACAACATCAGCAATAGCATCAGATCATCTGTGACGGAGGAGATTCCTGGTTCACAAGTTTTCTAAATTGTGAAGCTTCTGGAGATTCACATGTTCGGTACTCCTCCTTTTGTGATCTTATTATTTATGTTTTCAAGCTTTTATACCTTTGGCACAAGCATTGCATATTAGATTGTAGTTTGCAGTATAGGATTTCTAACATACAAAAATAACACGAGGACAAATGGAAGAACAAGAGCACGTTACCAAAAGATACCCTTGATAAGGAAAATCAACCAAAAAAAACATTATATTATTTGATTATCTAAATATCATGTTTCAGGATGTAAGCTAGTCTGCAAATTGACTTGTGCTATTAAAATCATAAATTTATACCATTATAAGCTTTGGATATCATATGTAATTAAGGTTTCTATGTCTCTAGAAATAAGCCTCCTCGTCCTTTCTGAACTTACTTTCCTAGTTGAACTTATTTGATTCCCATCATCATAAAATAAGGACTGAAGAACAGACACTGCTCCTGACTCTGAGATTACTGTTGATCTTTAGTAATCCAACAAAAGTTTAAAAAGCTGTTTATTATGTGTCCCTTATTAGAATGCTACAAGTAAGGCTTTTTTGTTAATAGATAAATGACCATTGGGAAGGAATGAAAGAGAAGGGAGAGGAGGCAGGTGGAACAGGGATTCCCATTAGTTTAATGCAAGAGTTTGTGGTCATGAAGTGGAGGGCAAGGGGAGTCCCGTGAACTTCCCTTGTTGTATATGGAGCTGCTTTGTGGCCATGGATTGGAGAGGGGGTAAAGGAAGGAATGACTTCACAAGGAGACAACAACACTAGGAAGTGAGTCACGGGCGGCTGGCTCCCTTCGGTGCTTTGTGTGGATGCTGTTTCGGACTTCATTGTGATGGAAGAGGAGCCAGGGGTTTGCTGCTGTCACGGTCTCTGTTTATCTTGGGTAGCAATGAAATGACTGCACAAAGAAATCGGAGGGCGTCTGGACGTCAAAACGGCCGTGCTAGGATCGGGACTGGTATAGCCCAGCTTAATCCATGTCAGGTTTAGCCCAGTCCTGTTCAGTTCGGCTAATAGGTATGTTGTGGCTGCTATGGTCTCTGTTATATGGGAAGCTAAGAAGATCCATGAAATGGTTAAAAGAAATCAGAGGGTGTCCGTATATAGAGATATCAACAGACTCCAGGATTATAAAATTTAAAAATAAATTTTAGATATAAAAAATAGAGATGAAGTACCATTCTTTATAATATCTCTAAACATTAGGTGCATTTTTCACTATACATTATATCAATTATTTTAAAAATTTTATTATTTTTATTATTTATTATTTTCTTTTCTTTCTTTTATTTTTTATTATTTTTATCTCTTTCCTTATATAATATCTATTTTTCATTATCCAATCCATTTCTTTTATTTTTTTTCTTTCTCCTAAATTAAATGATATTTTAATATTTAGAAAATAAATTTAATTTCCTAAATTTAAAAAGTACTATTCATAGAATCAAAATTTATAAAATCGATAGGGTAAGAAGTTATGTAAAATATAAGATAAATTTTATGTTTAGGAAAATTGACGTGAATGTTCTCATAAGTGTTAAAATGAATATGGATATATGTTAATAAAATAAAGATGTTAATAAAATTGGTACGTGCATATTATTTAAAGATGTGTCTTAGTAATGTTCAAATCAATACGGAGGTCTTTAGAGGAACAACTAAAAAAAATCATAATTTGGATCTCAACACATGGACTAATATTGATGGTGTTATTATTTGCAAAATTGTGATCGTGGATCGTAGGATTGCACGATCCTACGATCTAGAACACCAAATTGATCATGGATCATGCAAGATCACTTTTTATAGTGGAATCGTAGCTGGATCGGTGAGATTGTAGTAGGATCGATAGGATCGGAGCAGGATCAGTAAAAACTTTGAAAGCTCGTTGATCCTGTCCGGAATCTGAGTTAGACGGATCGTCGGGTGAGGTGGCGAGAATGTTGAACAAGTCGTGATGTCTCGGAGGGGGGTATGCTGAGATGGCTTCTATGTTGACCAAGTCGTCAAAAGTCCTCTGGTCAATGCTACCTGCAGCCAGTGACCGGGTCCCCCCGGTCTCTGGTACCCCGAGGCTCGAGATAGATCTTGTTGGAACCCCAAGGTGCTTTGATGTGATCAAACAAGTTAAGTTAGGTCTTGTTTTGTCTAACCCTTGTGTCTAAGTGTGCAGGAGCTTAGGAACACAGGAAGTCGAGCAGAAGATGCGGCTAACGAGAAGGACGACACGGGGAGAGAGCCGATGGGCTCGGTGCGTCCGAGGGACGAGGTGACCGCGGAAGAGTACATCAGTGGAAGAGAAGAACGTGCGCGGCGTTCGAGGGACGAGAAACCGGGAAGGAAGGCTGCTCGAGGAGAAGGCTGGAACTTGGGTTCGGATGAGCCCTATTCCGGATGGCCGAGATCACCCAAGCTAGCGGAACCGGAGTTGAAGACCCGGACCGAGACGAGCCGAACCGAAGCAGAGCTACCGGATGAAAAAAGTCAACCAGAGTTGACTTTTGGGATTCGGGGCGCCCGGAGCTGACCGGGGCACCCGGAGCGAAGATTTTGACCAGATCGAGTTTTGACTTGATATAATCGTTGGGGGATAAAATTTTATCCCCCCCAGGGCACCCCGACCCGTGCTATAAATATAGCACTGATTAGCACAGATTACTCAACCCACTTGTAATAAGTTTCTTAGTGCTTAACTCTTCTGTCTATGCTCTCAACGCTATAAAGAGGCTACTCCGCCCAAAGGAGATCGTCAGATAGCGCACCGTATTCGTCTTGGATTAGCAATTTTCTGATTGCAAACCAAGTAAATCTCTTGTGTCTGATTTCTTTAATTAGTCTCTTCTTTTTATTATTAAAAGTGTTTATTAATTAGTTAAAAATCCGAGAAATGTTAGATTTTTGTTTCAGAGTAATTCACCTCTCCCCTCTTGCCGGCCTCCAAAGGGACCTACAAGTGGTATCAGAGCAAGGCGCTTCAGGAGGACTAATCGACGATCGAAACAACGAGATGGCCGGACCAAGCATCGTTCCACCAAAATTCGAGGGGGACTTCGCACACTGGAAGCGTCGTATGGAGGTTTTCCTAAGAACTGATTTCGAAATTCGGTTAATTATAAAGTAGGGTTTTGTAGCTTTGACGAATCAAAATGGAGAAGAAAAAGAAGAGAGTCAATGGACAAAGAAGAAGCAGAGTGATTCCGTAGCAAACAACCGCGCGGAATATCACCTGCTGAGCGTGTTGCCGCCTCAAGAAGTCAACCGCATTGAAAGCTACTCGTCGGTCAAAGAACTCTGGGAGAAGTTCCTGGAGCTCCACAAAGGAACATCCGAAGCTAAGCTAGCAAGAAGAGACATCCTTCGGAACAGACTGACGAACATCCGTCTGGAGAAAGGTGAGAAGGTAGCCGATCTACACGCGAAGGTAAAAGAATTGATTACCGGTCTCGAGAACCTCAGTGAAACAGTAATAAATCGGGACACCATACGCTACGCTCTCAACGCGTTTCCCAGAACTCCAGAATGGACGTCCATCATTGACGCCTATTACATTTCAAAGGACTTGGAGGTAAGTACCTTAGAATAATTGTTTTCTACTCTTGAATTACATGAAACCAGGTGTGCAGGGACAACTAAGGAATCAAGCCAGATAATGGCGCTGAACGCAACCAAAAGGGATGAACCCAAGTCAGACTCAGAAGAGGACCAGGAAGCATACATGGTAAGAAACTTTTAAAAAAAAAATAGATCTAATAAGTTTAAAGAAATGTAGAATAAAAAGAATCCAAGAAATAAAAGAAGGATGCGTAGTTACCTGTATCAAAAGGAAGGACACCTAAATGAGGATTGCCCAGAACTAAAGAAGGACAAAGGCAAGATTCCCAAGAAGCACAAGAACCTAAAAGCTACTTGGGACGACACTTCATCATCTGAGTCTGAGATTCAAGAATATGTCGGGCTGGCGCTGATGGCAAGCTACGAATGACAAAGTACATCAGAATCCAGCATTGATGAAGGAAGAATGACCTCAGATGAGAGCAGCGAAGCAGGGGGAGATTCAGGCTTCAAGTCTGATATGGTAAGTGAGGTATGTCTCTTACCTCCTGATCAACTTTACTTTGGAATTAAGTTTATGGAAAAATCCATGTTTAAGTTAAAAAGTAAAAATACTAAATTAAAAAATGAAAACTTAGAAATAAAAAGAACTTTAGCAAAATCTTGTCTAATAGAAGACTTTGATAAAATAAAATTTGAAAATGATAAATTAAAAGAAGAAATTGAAAAATTGAAAAACTCTACCTACTCAAATATTTCTACTTTTAGAAATTATAGAGGTTTAAATTGGTACTATAGGTTACATCAAAGTCAAATCAGAAAAATTTCAAAAGCCTATATACCTAGAAAATATTTAATTAATCCTATAGGTAGAAACCTCTATTGGGTTTCGAAAACATGTTTAACTTGAATTTAAAACTAAACTTAGTATTTTGAACGAGAAAGTTAAACAGATAATTTCTTTATGAGGCTTTGTCTAAAGAAGTGGTTGTTGCTCCAATAACTAAGAAGGCCTAGTGCCTCGCCACAACCTGGAAGCTAAAATACTGAAATCAAATGTTTAATTAACTTTCTGGAAAAAGTATTAAAGTTAGAATTAAATAATACTTAAAAGTTTTTAAACATTTGTTTTAAAAATTTTGTTTAACTTAGAAAATGTTTCTGTTGTAAATAATGCTTTAAAAGAGTTATTCAATTTGCTTTAGAAAATATATTCAAAAATATTTTCAAAAACTTAGAAATTTTTTTTAGGTAGAAAATTTTTACGTTGCAAATTAAAATATTGTCTTAAAGGTTTTTTTAAAAGATTTTTTTTTGTATCTATTCCGTCGCACAAAATTTTGTAGAAAATTATTGTTTTACTTAGAAATTTTTGCAAACACTTAAATTTTTGAAAAATTATCACATTTTTTTCTAACTTATTTTTTAAAACACTTAATTTTTTTTAAGTTATAATTTACCTTAGACTTGTTAAAAGGAACCCTATTTTTTTTATGTGATCAAAGGGGGAGAAAAATGTTAAGTCTAAGAGGAAGTATATATTTCTTAAATATTGAAAAATCTTTGGACTTATTTGTAAATTAAATATTTTTATTGCATATGTTTACCCTAACTTAACTTGGGTCGCTCACATCAAAAAGGGGAGATTGTTGGAACCCCAAGGTGTTTTGATGTGATCAAACAAGTTAAGTTAGGTCTTGTTTTGTCTAACCCTTGTGTCTAAGTGTGCAGGAGCTTAGGAACACAGGAAGTCGAGCGGAAGACGCGGCTAATGAGAAGGACGGCACAGGGAGAGAGCCGACGGGCTCGGTGCGTCCGAGGGACGAGGTGACCGCGGAAGAGTACATCGGTGGACGAGAAGAACGTGCGCGGCGTTCGAGGGACGAGAAACCGGGAAGGAAGGTTGCTCAAGGAGAAGGTCGGAACTTGGGTTCAGGTGAGTCCTATTCCGGATGGCCGAGATCACCCAAGCTAGCCGAACCGGAGTTGAAGACCCGGACCGAGACGAGCCGAACCGAAGCAGAGCTATCGGACGAAAAAAGTCAACCATAGTTGACTTTTGGGGTCCGGAGCGCCTGGAGCTGACCGGGGCGCTCGGAACGTACCGGGGCGCCCGGAGCGAAGATTTTGACCAGATCGAGTTTTGACTCGATCTGATCATTGGGGGATAAAATTTTATCTCCCCATGGCACCCCGGACTCTTCAAGGTGCCCCGACCAGTGCTATAAATATAGCACTGATTAGCACAGATTACTCAACTCACTTGTAATTAGTTTCTTAGTGCTTAACTACTCTGTCTGTGCTCTCAACGCTGTAAAGAGGCTACTCTGCCCAAATGAGATCGTCAAATAATGCACCGTATTCGTCTTGGATTAGCAATTTTATGATTGTAAACCAAGTAAATCTCTTGTATTTGATTTCTTTAAAGTCTCTTTTTTTTATTATTACAAGTGTTTGTTAATTAGTTAAAAATGCGAGAAAGGTTAGATTTTTATTTCAGGGCAATTCACCCTTCTCCTCTTGCCGGCCTCCAAAGGGACTTATAGATCCAACGAACATATAAGTAACAAATTAATACTGGAATAATAAAATAAATGGAGAGTGAGTATGGTAACATATCCTGACCCGGGGGGCACCCTCGG
Source organism: Zingiber officinale (assembly GCF_018446385.1). Lineage (NCBI taxonomy): Eukaryota > Viridiplantae > Streptophyta > Magnoliopsida > Zingiberales > Zingiberaceae > Zingiber > Zingiber officinale. Next base: position 131,994,802 of record NC_055997.1, on the reverse strand, counting down.
ATGGGATGTTGCTCAAGTTGTCGCGACCCGGAAGAGCAGGTGACTCGGAGCCGGATGAAGAGCTAGATCTGACAACGCGAAGCTGGACGCGGTGGCACGAAACTAGATGCGACCCCAGCACACAGTCCAGGCTAAGACATTGGCCCGCAGGCCGGGGGGTACTAGCGGCACGCAGGTCGGGAGGTACTAGCGGTACGCAGGCCGGGAGGTGCTAATGGCACGCAGACCGGGAGGTACTAGCGGCACACAGGCTGGAATACAATGACGGCACAAAGGTCGGAGCACGATGTTGGCGCCCAGGCCGAGGTATGACACACAACTAGACTGGCTCATCACATAAATTGGAACACAATACACAAGCTAGATTGACACGAAGACCGGAACACAACAATAGCTCGATGGTCAGAATAGCGCCGAAGATGCTCGTCAACGTGGGTCGGATATCGGATCGATTTCGGAAGTGTGCGACAATACATATCGGAGGTCGTCTACGACGGTGGAACCTGACTGCGGCTTGTGGCGCCCGCCGATGCGGAGGGTGTTGCCGCATGTGAACAAGGAGGAGAGAAGGAGGCAGCCGCGCGCACCCTTGACGACGGTAGTCGGAGGCGGGAGAGAGAGAGAGAGAGAGAGAACAGAGGAGGTGGGTTGTGGCGTGATGCCTGGTGGTGGCTGCGTTGACCAATGAGGCGATGTGCGATAAGGCTACAGCGTGCATGAGGGTCTGGCCGGAGGCGACGTGGGAGGCGACGCGATGGTGTCGGGGATGCCGGCGATGGTAGAGGCGTGGAGAAGAAGAAAAGGTCGGAGGCGACAGATGGCCAACGGAAACAGTGAGGCGTCGTTAGCTGTGTTGGCGGCATCTCTGACGGATGAGGCTGCTGCCGGCACCGTGAGGAGAAGGAAGAAGAAGGAGCAGTAGTTGGTCCGGCGGCGGCATCGCGAGGAGGGGAAGAGGAGCAATAGTCGGTCCGGCGGCGACGTCGCAAGGAGGAGAAGGATAACGGAACGACGGCCGGCTCCGGCTCGGAGTTGAGCACAAGGGAGAGAAGTTGACTCCCTCCTTCTTTTTTCAACGGAAGCAAGAAGAAACCAAGGAGAAAACCTCACCCCCCTTTTGCATGCTACAGTGCCTCATTTTTCCTCCTAAAGCCCTAACCAGCGAAAAGATTAAAATGCCCTCCTTCCTCCCCCTAATTTCTTCTCTACCCCTCAACCTATATCCACATCACAAGCCTCCCCTTAAGTCTAGTCGAAGGAGGCGCAAGTCCGATTGACTAGACCAAGCCAATGTAAAATAGAATTGCTATCTAACGCAAACTCATATCACTAGGCTTGTTTTATAACATTGAACGAGTAGCTGCCAACGGTGAGCGCCCGATAGAGCGACGAAAAGAATAAGTGTCGACCAAGCGACAAAAGCAATACCGAGCGAGTGTCGAAAGAGCGATCTGGCGAATGTCGAGCGATATCAAGCAGACGATCGAGAGATGCTGAGTAAAACGATCGAGTGACAATAAATCAATTCCGAGCGACCAAAAAGTTGTCGATCGAGAGATAGTAAATCGCGACCGAGTGATCGAGAATGCCGAGCGAGCCGAAAGACGATGGGAGAGCGGTGTCGAGCGTGCGATCGAGCGACAATAAATCATGACCGGGCGATCGAAAAATGTCGACCAGGCAAATAGAGAAAATGCGGGTCGGGTGGAATAGGAACGGGTGAGCAATGTCGAGCGCGCAACCGAGAAAATACCGACCAGGAAACAAAGATAATGTCGATCGAGCAGAATTAGAACGGGCGAGCGATGTCGAGCACGCGATCGAGAAAATACCGACCAGGAAACAAAGATAATGTCGATCGAGCAGAATGAGAATGGGTGAGCGATGTCGAGCGCGCGACCGAGTGACAATAAATCACGATCGGGCGATCGAAAAATGTCAACCGGACAAATAGAGAAAATGCGGGTCGGGTGGAATAAGAACGGGCGAGCAATGTCGAGTGCGCAACCGAGAAAATACCGACCAGGAAATAAAGATAATGTCGATCGAGCAGAATGAGAATGGGTGAGTGATGTCGAGCGCGCAACCAGGAAAATACCAACCAAGCGACAATAACCACGACCGGGCGACTAAAAAATGTCGATCAGGTAAAGTGACAATCGTCGAGCTGAACCAGGAGGTCGATGACGAATGGTCGCAAAACTCATGAGCAGAGCGAAAGCGAACCTCATGAACGACACGAGCATGGCGCCAATGAGATCGAAGGCAAACGGGAACAAAGCCCTTGAGCTGAGCAGGCACAGGGCTCGTAAATCGAGCAGCGAGTGAGACTCGAGTTTCCAACAATGCAACGAGTGAGATGAGTGCCGACCGAGCAACAGCGGTGTGCGAAAACGCGAACTGAGAGTGTCGACCAGAGCGACAAGTGAAACAAGTGTGATGAGTGCCGGGCAGAGCAGCGAGTGAGGAGTGAGTGCCGGCCGTGCAACAGCGGTGAGAGAAAACGTGAACTGAGAGTGTCGAACAGAGCGGCAAGTGAAGTAAGTGTGATGAGTGCCGGGCAGAGCGGCGAATGAGGAGTGAGTGTCGACCGAGCAACAGCAATAATCGAAAACGAGAACTGAGTGTGCCGGGCAGAGCGGTAAGTGAAGCAAGTGTGATGAGTGTCGGGCAGAGCAGCGAGTGAGGAGTGAGTGCCGACCGAGAGGTCGTTAGGCGTGAGAGCGTGCTCACTTATAACTCGCACTGAGGCGAGAGACTGTGATACCGACCAGGAGGTCGTTGGGCGTGAGAGCAGGCTCACTTATAACTCGCACTAGGGCGAGAGTCTGGGACCCGACTGGGAGGTCATTGGGCGTGAGAGCATGCTCACTTATAACTCGCACTGGGGCGAGAGTCTGGAGGCGTAAGAGCATGCTCACTTATAACTCGCACTACGGCGAGAGTTTGGAGATGTGAGAGCAAGCTCACTTATAACTCGCACTACGGCGAGAGTCTGGAGGCGTGAGAGCATGCTCACTTATAACTCGCACTGGGACAAGAGTCTAGGACCCGATCAAGAGGTCGTTGAGCGTGAGAGCAAGCTCACTTATAACTCGCACTGCGGCAAGAGTCTGGAGGCGTGAGAGCAAGCCCACTTATAACTCGCACTGGGGCGAGAGTTTGGAATCTCGACCGAGAGGTGTTCTGGAGGCCTGATCAGGGAATGATCTGGAAGCCTGACCAAGAAATGCTCTGGAGGCCTAACCGAGAAATACTCTGGAGGCCTGACCAGGAAATGTTCTGGAGGTCTAACTAGTACTTGATCTGGAGACCTGACCAGGAAATGATCTGGAAGCCTAACCGAGAAATACTCTGGAGGCCTGAGCAGGAAATTTTCTGGAGGTCTGACCAGTACTTGATCTGGAGACCTGACTAGGAAATGATCTGGAAGCTTGACCAAGAAATGCTCTGGAGGCCTAACCAAGAAATGCTCTGGAAGTCTGACCATGAAATGTTCTGGAGGCCTGACCAGCACTTGATATGGATACCTGACCAGGAATATGATCTGGAGATCTGACCAGAGATCTGATCGGGACTTGATCAGGAAACTCGACCGAGAATTGGTCTAGAAGCCCGACCGCGAATTGGTCTGGAAGCCCAATCGAGAATTGGTCTGGAAGCTCAACCGAAAATTGGTCTTGAAGCTCGACCGAGAATTGGTCTGGAAGCCCGACTGAGAATTGGTCTGGAAACTCAACCAAAAGATCGTTATCGATACTCCGATCCGAGACCTGTGGTTATACTCTGGTCCGAGACCAGTGACGATAACTCGACCCCAACCAGGGAGGATAAGTCTTAAAGCCCATAAAAGCGGAGCCCGTAGCAATATGAGGGGACAGAGCCTTTATCATACCTGATGGCGAAGTGATGTCAACCGGCAGGCTCGAATCCCCAATGTCCGTACAGTCAGTGAGAGAAATAATGTCGATCCCTTGACTCCCAAATGTCCACGGAGTCAGGGAGAGAATAATATGAACCTTGACCGTCCAAGGGAGTGAAGCCCATAGCCATATGAGGAAGCAGAGTTCGTAACCATAGAAGAAAGCAGAGCACCACGGATATAGGTAGCAGAGCCTGTAGACGTAAGAGGATGCAAAACAGGTGGAGGATGCAGAGCATATAATAATAATAGAGTAAAGCGTCTATAGCAGTAAGAGGATGTCGAGCCCCATGATGAAAGGTGTAGAGCTTGTAGTAGTAAGAGGATGCAAAGCCTCATTGTGAAGGGTGCAGAGCCTGTAGTAGTAAGAGGATGCAGAGCCTCGCGGCGAAGGGTACAGAGCCTATAACACATCTGATCGGGGAGCTGAGCCTTTGGTCCCTGATTGGAGAGTAAGACCCCTAGCCTGTAATCAAAGAGCGAGGCCCCTAGATCCTGATCGGGAAGTCGTACTGTGAGTCAATGATCGAGGAGCTATGTCCCTAGTGTATGAGTGGAGAGCTGGGCCCCTAGTGTCCGATCAAAAATTGAAGGCCCTAGTCTTTGATCAAGAAACTAGGATCTTACTCTTATCAGGGAGATATAACAGATCCTATAATCATAAAAACAGAGCAGAGCACATAGCGTACCTGATTGAGGAGCCGTGACAACCGGTTGAGGGTTGGTCTCGATCCCTTGACTCCCAAATACCCGTGGAGTCAGGGAAAACATGTAATCGAAAAACTAACATGTCGGCCAGCTGAAGCTCCAACTCAATTCCTCGACTCCCGAATACCCGTGGAGTGAGGGTAGAAGATAATACGTTCGTCAGGATCCTCCGAGACTTTGATAATGACATAAAACCTCCCAACGTCGTCCATCTTCACGTTCCAGAACAGGTGGAGAAGGTTCCCACAGACGGCGCCAAATTGATCCTGTCCGGAATCTGAGTCAGAAGGACCGTCGGGTGAGGTGGCGAGAATGTTGAACAAGTCCCGATGTCCCGAAGGGGGGGGGGGTATGCTGAGATGACTTCTATGTTGACCAAGTCGTCAAAAGTCCTCCGGTCAACGCTACCTGCAGCTTGCGACCGGATTCCCCCGGTCCCTGGTACCCTGAGGCTTGAGGCAGATTCAACGAACATATAAGTAACAAATTAATACTGGAATAATAAAATAAATGGAGAGTGAGTACGGTAACGTACCCTGGCCCAGGGGAGCGCCCTCGGATGGGACGCTGCTCAAGTTGTCGGGACCCGGAAGAGCAGGTGACTCGGAGCCGGATGAAAAGCTAGATCTGACGACGCGAAGTCGGACGCGGTGGCACGAAACTGGATGCGACCCCAGCACACAGGTCGGGCTAAGACATTGGCCCCCGCAGGCCGGGAGGTAATAGCGATACGCAGGTCGGGAGGTACTAACAGCACGTAGGCCAGGAGGTACTAGTGGCACGCAGGTCGGGAGGTACTAACGGCACGCAGGTCGGGAGGTACTAGCGGCACGCAGGCTGGAATACAATGATGGCACAAAGGTCGGAACACGATGTCGGTGCCTAGGCCGAGGTATGACACACAACCAGACTGGCTCATCACATAAGTTGGAACACAATACACAAGCTAGATCGGCACGAACACCGGAACACAACAATAGCTCGATGGTTGGAATAACGCCGAAGATGCTTGTCAACGTGCGTCGGATATCATATTGGTTTCGGAAGTGTGCGACAATATAGATCGGAGGTCGTCTACGACGGTGGAACCCGGCTGCGGCTTGTGGCGCTCGCCGGTGCGGAGGGTGTTGTCACATGTGAACAAGGAGGAGAGAAGGAGGCAGCCGCGCACACCCTTGACGACGGTGGTCGGAGGCAGGAGAGAGAGAACAGAGGAGGTGGGTTGTGGCGTGCTGCCTAGTGGCGGCGGCGTCGACCAGTGAGGCAATGTGCGATGAGGCTACAGCGTGCATGAGGGTCTGGCCAGAGGCGACGAGGGAGGCGACGCGATGGTGTCGGGGATGTCGGCGACGACAGAGGCGTGGAGAAGAAGAAAGGGTCGGAGGCGACAGATGGCCAACGGAAACAGTGAGGCGTCATTAGCTGTGTTGGCGGCATCTCCGACGGATGAGGCTGCTGCTGGTGCCGTGTGGAGAAGGAAGAAGAAGGTGCAGTAGCTAGTCTGGCGGCGGCGTCGCGAGGAGGGGAAGAGGAGCAGTAGCTGGTCCGACGACGACGTCGCAAGGAGGAGAAGGATAGCGGAACGACGATCGACTCCGACGAGGAGTTGAGCACGAGGGAGAGAAGTTGACTCCCTCCTTTTTTCGGCGGTACCCTTGCATGCTACATTGCCTCCTTTTTCCTCTTAAAATCTTAACCAGTGAAAAGACTAAAATGCCCTCCTTCCTCCTCCTAATTTCTTCTCTACCCCTCAACCTATATCTACATCATTCGTAATTTTTTATTCGGATTGAATTACGAGACATATAATATATCAAATTAAAGTTTGTTTAGAAATTTACGATTGATTATTTGTTGTTTACTGTCCAGTTTAAATTCAAAGTATCGTTTAAATTTTTTTCAAAAGTCTAAAATTTTTTTATTCTTATATCAATTATCTTTTGATTATTTTATAATTTATATGATTTTCAGCTTTCTTATAGTTAAGATTAGATTCTGAGACTATTTAAATATCTCTTTGTTATTTTTAGTTAGTTTTTCTATTCATAATATTTTATTTTTTTTTCTAAAATGGTGAGATTGTTGATGTTTTATTTTTTATATTCGTGTTTAAATTAAATATTTCAATAACTTTGACATCAGTTACTTTGTTTGTATTCAAACTTCGCCGTTTTGTGAATCCAGAGATATTCTTGAGGTTAGAATGTGATTATTATTGTATTAGTAAAAATTTTATGATTTTTATATTAAAAATATAAATATTATAAAGTATTATTATATCAGAGTGATAATTAAATTATTAGTTAATTTAAATTTATACAGAATGTCGAATTTTGGTTGTCATTGCTGTTCTCAGGCACGCAGCATCTTCTCAAGAGTCTCTTTCGCGCTAGATGTTACGATGCCATTTTTTTTCCTTAGTTAATGATTTAAAATAATTCAAGTGGATGGTCTCTCTTGAGCATATCCATCGAATGTATCGCCAATTCGCTGCTAGTTTTAGGTTAGATGATGTATGCATTTTGGATATATATATATTTTAAAGTTTAGAGTAGAAGAAAATATTTAAGAAATCATTCATACAAACAAAGATTTTATTATCTAATATTAATCTCAAGTTGTGCCTTTAGAACATCCATAATGGGAGTTTTTTTATTGTGACGTGGCAGCTGGGAGAAATCTTCGTGGGAGGGAGGTTTTTCATTTACACGAAGAAATGACTCTGTGGTTACAAAGCTGTTTCTTCGTGCTTTTTAATTTTTTTTTATATTTTTTTATAATTGTAAAAAATAAAAATAATGGCAAAATTTTAATTAGAGTTTTTGTGTGCTATGCCGTTGTTCAATGGTTAAGTTTATTTTTTAAATTTATTTTTTTTTTATAAATACATGATCGATTTCATTTTTTTCATTCATCTCATTGTTATCTTCATTTTCGATTTCTTTCCTCAACTCTCTATATTTTTCAACCATAAAAATATCTTGATTTATTTCAAATGACTCAAAATCCAGATCGATCTATACTCCATGAATTCTGGAGAAATGAATTGGCGGAAGATGCGGAGGATATAGATGAACGAAGAATGCTCCAACTATATGAGCAGCGACAAACAGTACGTCAAAGAGCTCAAAGTTCTTCCAGTAGAACACAGAGGATAAGGTATTTGAATCGGGATCGTGAAGTTGGACTTGCTTGTCTTTTCAATGATTACTTTTCTGATGATCCGGTATATCCTGATGACATATTTTGACGTCGATTTCGAATGCAAAAAGAGTTATTCCTTCGTATAGTTGACGTCGTGAAAAATCATTCCAAATATTTTCAATGGAAGGTCGATGCAACGGGGAAAAAAGGTTTGTCGCCACTTCAGAAATGCACAGCAGTTACTCGTCAATTGGCGTATGGAGTCCCAACTGATCATTATGATGAGTATCTACGAATTGCTGAAACAACTGCTATCCAATGTTTATTCAGCTTTTGTCGATGTGTAATTGAAGTGTTTGGGGCTCAATATTTAAGAAGACCTAATGCTGCTGATATCCAACACTTGCTTAAAATGCATGAGCAGAGATATGATTTCCCTGGCATGTTGGGCAGTCTTGATTGTATGCATTGGCAATGGAAAAATTGTCCCGTCGCTTGGAAAGGCCAGTTTACTCGAGGAGATCATGGCATCCCAACAATTGTGCTCGAAGCCGTTGCATCTTCGGACTTGTGGATATGCCATGTCTTTTTTGGAATTGCAGGGTCACGTAATGATATCAATATGCTTAACGAATCGCCGTTATTCAACGATGTCTTACAAGGGAATGCACCCCGAAGTTAATTTTACGATTAATAATACACAATATATAAAAGGATACTATCTGACCGATGGGATCTATCCAGAATGGGCTACTTTCGTCAAGAGTGTTCCATGTCCCCAGGATCTCAAGAGAAAAATATTTAAGGAACGACAGGAGGCCGCGAGAAAGGATGTCGAGAGGGCATTTGGGGTGCTCCAATCACAATGGGCAATGATAAGAGGTCCAAGACGATTTTGGTACAAGGATAATTTGAAGGACATCATGTATATCTATGTTATTTTACACAACATGATTATTGAGAATGAGGGAGATGCAGTAATCAATTGGTCGGACGATAAAGGAGATCTTCAATCACAAATATTTCAAGGCTCCACTCAAGAATTCCAAGCATACATCTGCAGAAATTACGAGATACATAATAATCAACTATATCATCAACTTCGAACCGACTTAGTTGAGTATATCTTAACACGCTATAATTATAATCAGTGGAAAAATAATTTATTAATTGTGATGTATGTATTCTAATATTTATGTAATTTTTTTAATTATGATAGTTATGTTATCTTAATAAGTTATGAATTTAAATTTTATTAAAATTTAATTATATAAAATATAAATATAAAGAAGAGATAATAAAATATATATAATGAAAAATGTAGGGTCCATACAAAAATTATTGAGAAATTTTTTTTTATAGTAAAGAAAAATATGAGATTTTTAATTTTTGATGTAATGTAGATATCAACGAAAGAGTTCTCAGTTGATTCTAATCACGATGGAGGCCCTTACACAGGAGACGAGCTGCTCTTTGATCCGCTCTAAAGACTGATTCCGCATCTTAAAAGAAAAGGGGCACACAGTTTTCGTCCACGCGGAGTGTCTCTCTGATCGAAGCGTCCAAGTTTATCAACGTCACTGTATCCTGCGTCAACCAACACAAGAAATCTTGCATTTTATATCCCTATCTCTTTGTCTCGCGTGTTCACACTCAGCGGGCCCCACCGTAGAGCCCACAGACGTTTCCAAACGTTTCCAACCTTAACCAGATAGACGGCCACGGACGATTAATTCGATCCTGCCTGTAAGTAGTGAGTTCCACTATTTTATTGTGAGATGTTGGGGGATTGTCTGTACAGGTGAAATTTACCGCCACGGACAGCAACAAGATTTCCCGTCATGATGTGATCCAATCTCCGTCTTCCGCGTGTCGAATTGGAATCTTTCAGTTTTCACGCCGGCAAAGTCTCCACCTCCAAAACGGCTCTGAATTGACTATAAATCAATACAACAACAACAAGTGGAAGACTGAATCGTCCCGTGAAGCGGATGGGATTGGTTTTGGGAGCTCTGTCGTTGGTGCTCATCTCGATCCTAGGGAGGATCCTTTTCCGGCAGATTTGGCGACCCTACGCGATCACAAATGACTTCAGGAAGCAAGGTGTGACCGGCCCGAGTTACAGATTTTGGTCGGGATCCATCGAGGAGATCAAAAGCTTGAAGAAAGCCGGAAGCGACTTGATTCTCGAAAACGACTGTCATGATATCACCAAAAGAGTTATCGTGCACTACCGCGAGTGGATCCCTAGATATGGTCAGTAATTGCCCGTCTGATTGTCGAGAATAATTTGTTCTTTTAAAAGTTTATTTGTGGCCATTCAATTCATTTGTTGGGCAGGGGAAACATTTTTGTTCTGGGTTAGATCGGAACCCAGGATTTGTGTGAGTGATGTGCAGATGGTCAAGCAGATTTTGTCAAACAAGTCTGGCTTCTTCCACAAGATGGAAGTGCCTCCCAGCGTTTTGTCCCTCTTCGGTAAGGGCTTGGTGTTGGTGGAAGGAGAAGAGTGGGAGAGACATCGCAGGGTTGTCAACCCCGCTTTCGCCATTGACAAACTCAAGGTCAGTCACTCTTTCATTACAATTCTGTCACCTTAAGCTCACAATATCATTGTCATGAGTTCATTGAAGTTGTAACTAGTTGAGATCGGTCGCATGACTTTCATTCTCACTTATGTTGCTAGCTCCTAACGAAAACAATGGCGGAATGCACTAAAACAATGATTGATGCATGGCTATACGAAACAAATACAGAACAAGATCGAAGAAAGGAAATCGATGTCGCAGAACGCTTCCAAGAATTGACAGCAGATGTGATCTCTCACACAGCATTTGGAAGCAGTTACAAAGAGGGAAAGGAAGTGTTCTTAGCCCAAAGAAAACTTCAATTTCTGGTCGCAGCTTCATTTCTGAAACTGACCTTCCCTGGATCGAAGTACTTATTGCATTTTCGCTTAAATTATGGACCGACTTTTTGCAACTCTTGCATATCCTTAATCATGAACTTGCGAATTGGCTTTGCAGGTACTACCCTACAAAGAACAATTTGCAGAAGTGGAAGTTAGAACGAATAATCAGAAACACACTGATAAGCATCATAGAGAGTAGATTGGACTCCAAGGATGGTTCTGGATTTGGAAATGATCTACTTGGATTGATGTTAGAAGCGAGTCGAGTGCAAGATAACAAACTACTGAGCATGGATGAGATTATAGATGAGTGCAAGACCTTCTTTTTTGCGGGGCAAGAGACAACTTCACATTTGCTAGCTTGGGCTATGTTCTTGTTGAGCTCAAACCAAGATTGGCAAGAGAGGGTCAGGGATGAGGTGATCGAATATTGTGGAAATGAGATTCCGAATCCTGAAATGCTCAGCAAGTTGAAGTTGGTAAATTCACCTCCCTAAAAAACTAGGGATAATTCACTCTCTTCTTATTCAACAAATTGATCATGCGATTTGAACATTTGTATTTGTAGGTCACCATGGTGCTCCTTGAAACATTGAGGCTCTATGGCCCGATTGTATTGTTAGGACGAAAGACTGCTAAAGACATTAGTTTCGGAAACATAAACATACCAAAGGACACTAATTTGATGATCCCGATAGCGATGATTCACAGGAATATGAAGCTTTGGGGAGCTGATGCTAATGAATTCAATCCTCTTAGGTTCGAGAATGGGGTTTCAAAGGCTGCTACACATCCAAATGCATTGCTTTCATTCTCAATCGGACCGCGTGCTTGCATTGGACAAAATTTCGCCATGTTGGAAGCTAAGATGGTGCTCGCGATGATCCTGCAACAGTTCCAATTTACCTTGTCGCCTAAGTACAAGCATGCTCCTGTCGATGTGATCACATTGCAACCTAAATTTGGGCTCCCTATTATCTTAAAGCCCTTGCTTGCCTGAATCATGATGTTGCTAAATTATGTATCTATACGCAAACATATACGGAATGTTTGACCCATTGTCTCGATACACCGCTGACATGGCTGTTCAAAATAAGCTTATAGATTTTGCCCTACGATATGTTTGCTCGTGTTGTAGCGTCCTTTTTATGAACATATATCTTTAATTTCACAACTTTAAGAAGCCATGCCTTCATGTTTGTTCAGTTGTTTATGCCATATATGGAGAATATTAACAACAAGAGCCTTCTATCGCTTGTTTTCTTCTATTTATAGCAACTCAAAGAACTTAAGGATTTTAGAGAAATGAAGAAAGTGCATCTTGCATCGTTAATTTCTTACTATTTGTATCTTAGTAGAATAGAAAGAAATGCTTCATTCATCGTCTCAAGATCGATCAATTTAACCGATTAAACTAAACAAGATAACAATCGGATTGAAGAGAAAATTCAAAAGCTATATGCATCATAGAAATCATCACAATTGAAGACCAATATGTTTGGTTTACTCAAATTGTTTTTTTTATTTGATAGTTATTTTTCTAATCTCTTTAATTTTAAGGATACCATAGTTCAAATCAGTTAATGAAATTTCATATATGTTTAGTTATATAAAACTTTACAAAATTTAAGCACACATAAAAATACATTATATGTCTGTTCCCTTCCTTTAATAGAAATTACATTATTAAAAATAATCTCTTCCCTTCCTTTAATATATTTATTAAAAGTTATTTCTTAGCTATTTTCTCATCAATAACTCTCAAATATATTGTCCTTTCCTTTGTGGTATTTATAATAATTTTTTTCCTCACTAATTTTAGGTCTTATATATTTATCTATAAGATATAATTTTAAATTGATAAAAGTAGGTATAATAGATTAGATTATATATTGAATGACACGATTCATTTATGACAAGATTTAACATAATACGACAATAGTTGGCCCCTATATAAAATGCCAACTATGACTATAAGTAGAAATAAAAGCTAGATTGGAATTCACTCCATGGATTTGGTTTTAGGAGCTTTGTTGGTGGTGTTTATCACGATCCTAGGGAGGATCCTTCAACAGATTTGGAGGCCCTATGCGATCGCAAAATTCTTCAAAAAGCAAGGAGTGAGCGGTCCGGGCTATAGATTTGGATCGGGATCGATCGAGGAGTTCAAGAAGTTGAATCAAGCCACGGATGATTTGGTTCTTGATAACCATTGCCATGACATCACCAAGACAATTCGTGTCTACTACAACAAATGGTTCTCTCAATTCGGTGAGTGTGATGATCCTTTGATGGTGAATTCTAACAAAATTCAATCCTTTTTCTTGTCCATTTCTCTTTTTTAACAATCACTTTTTGTTTTTGTTTTTCTTGTCGATAGGGAAAACGTTTTTGTATTGGAATGGAACCAAGCCCCAGCTTTGCATAAGCGACATGGAGATGGTTAAGGAGGTTTTGGAAGACAAAGTGGGTCTCTTCTCCAAGATGAAATTGCCTCCTACTGTTCTTGCCCTCTTGGGCAATGGTTTGGTGTCAGTCGAAGGCGACGATTGGGTCAGGCATCGTAAAGTTTTGAATCCCGCTTTCGCCATCGACAAGCTCAAAGTTAGTTAGTTTTTCGTTACTACTCCATAAGCTTAAGATAACAATGTGAAATCGTCATAACTATTTGGGGTCAGCTACAATATGTCTAACTTATGCCATGACAGTTCTTGACAAGGGCAATGGCGGATTGCACCAAGGCACTGATCGAAGAGTGGCACTACAGAATAAGTCAAGAACAAGATCGGCAAAAGGAAATCGAGGTCGAGGTCTCGGCTAACTTCCATGAATTGGCTACGAATGTGATTGCTCACACGACCTTTGGCAACGACCACAAAGAGGGAAAGGAAGTGTTTTTAGCTCAAAGAAAATTTCTGGCAGCAAGTTCATTTGGGAGTCTGAACATCCCTGGATCCAAGTACTCGACTCGAATGATCGATTGATCGATCGATCTCTCTCTTTTTTGACATCTCTTAAGTACCAACTCATCAGCTTGCTCACTTGATTTGTAGGTACTATCCTACTAAGGAGAATTTGCAAAAATGGAAGTTAGAAAAGGTCATTCGAAACACATTGACGAGCATCATAAAGAGTCGACTCGACTCGAAGAAGGGTTCAGGCTTAAGAACTGATCTACTCGGGTTGATGTTAGACACGAGTCAAGTGCAACATAACAAAATACTAAGCATCGACGAGATCATAGATGAATGCAAGACTTTCTTTTTCGCCGGGCAGGAGACGACTTCACTTTTGCTAACTTGGACTATGTTCTTGTTGAGCACGAACCGAGATTGGCAAGAGAAGCTCAGGGAAGAGGTGATCCAACATTGCGGGAACGAGATTCCGAATGCACAAATGCTTAGCAAGTTGAAATTGGTAAAATTCGCGCTCCTAACCAACTATAACAATGTTGTCTTCTCCATTTTCTTTTCGATAAAATGTCGGTATTCGCAGGTCAACATGGTTCTCCTCGAAGCATTGAGGCTCTATAGTCCAATTGTTTTGTTAGGGCGAGAAACCGCTAAAGATTCGACTTTGGGAAACATAAAGATACCAAAGGGAGTTGCCTTGATGATACCAATAGCTACAATTCACAGGGACAAAAAGCTTTGGGGGGCTGACTCGAACGAGTTCAACCCACTTAGGTTCGAAAACGGAGTTTCGAAGGCCGCAACGCACCCGAATGCGTTCCTTCCATTCTCAATCACTCCGCGATCTTGCATTGGGCAGAACTTCGCGATGTTGGAAGCTAAAATGGTGCTCGCGATGATCTTACAACAATTCTCCTTTGTTTTGTCACCTAAGTACAAGCATGCTCCTCATGAAATAGTCGTAGTATTGCACCCGAAGTTCGGGCTCCCGATAATCTTAAGGCCACTGCATGTTTGATACATGATGGATTGCTAAATGGAGCGTCTATGTCTTTCATGTTTTACAATAACTTGTTCTTCACTTGGCACACAAAATATTTGTAATTTCATTTCAAATCCAATATGGATGATATATGAGGTTTTAACTTTAAACTATGAAAATCACATATAAGATTAAATAGTTTAAATTATATATTTTTGATTGTTCATCATAGAATGCACCAACCAATCGAGATTAAACTTGAACAAGCATTAAATTTTTTTTATGATAGATCTGTTGAATGATATAAAATAATAAATAAAAAATATTGGAGTGCGATTTGTGTATAAATAAATGGACAAGTTAATGGAAATGAAATAAAGAAATGCAGTATATGAGGATGCGTATTGTGAAATTAAAATAAAAAATAATAAAATAACCAATTAAATAAAGAAAATGAAAAATGTGGCTATTAGGAGTCTCCACGGCCAAAATGTGAAATTCTAACCACTAAACTATAGCCATTTTATGTCAACGGGGCAACTGTAAATTTATCTTTTTAAATTATAATAATATTATTTTCAATAAAAAATCTTCGTTTTGTGATTTTAATTATTATTGTATTTTCCTTACCATCATCATTCAATTGTAAGGAGCTGTAGTAGTTTTTCAAATATTGATAGTTCGAATCTTAGCTAGGTATATTATAGGAATCTTAGCTACAATATATTATAGGATATTTTCTTTTGATGTGATAAAAATTTAAGATGTTAATTGATCAGAAAAGTAAGGGCCCATGTGGCAGATCGTTGACCTAGCCAACAGATAGACCGAGTGGCATTTTTCAGGTGTTGGTCAATGTAGGGATTATGACTTTTTAATGGGAGAAACTTTAGGATTTTCTATTGGTGCTAAAAGTATCATATTATCAAACTTGATTTTGATATTGACAAAGATTTCAAAGTTAAGATATGTTATGATCTATCAAGGTTGACTAAGTGTATAGATAGTTAAATCAGAAAATCATAATAGGTCAAGTTAATTGGATGTTAGGCAAAATAAAAAAAATCCTAATGGACACTAGATAAAGGAAAAACCCTAATGGCAATTAGGTAAAGAAGTTCTGGTCGAGTGGACTACACAGAAGACTTGGTAGATTGAGGATGTCGAGCAGAAGTCCTAGGGGTCGAGGACACTAGACGGGAAGACCTAGGGGTCGAGGACAACATGTAGAAGTCTAGAGGGATCGATGATTCGACGTCTAACGAGAAGTCCCGAAAATCAAGATCGAATATTGAGCAAAAGTTAAAATAGATCTAGAGGATCGGATGTTTGGCAAGTCAAGTAAACCCTTTTGAGAAGAGTAAGTGAGTATGCATTACCTTGAAGGGAATAGTAAGTGTCAATCCGACCTAGGGTTTCAGTGAAATCTAAATGTCAAGACCGAATAGTTCTGAGACTGTCAAATTGATTATATTATCTTTATTATACTTGTATATTAACTCTGTGATGAAGGCAAATAAAGCAAATGATCTAGAAAAATTTTCGAACGCCTGTATATATTCCCAGCGTATAGAGATCTAGGCGCTTGGATTGTTAGTTAGAGCCCTAGAGCCAATCATTTGATGATTGTATTATGGACTTATTGTATCATATTATTATATAAATAAAGGCATTTATTTTTGGTCATTATGCTTATTTGTATTGGTGCCAAATAAACTAAGTATAATAGCGTCCTTGAGTAGAAGGTTCTCACCTATATCAATCCGTTAGTTGAACCGATAGTGAGATGATATAAGAAACACTACTCTTAATCATTCCTAGTCGAGTGTTAACATTCAGGGACAATATTAATGCAATACGACTAGCATGTAGGTCAACTCGATGACTTGATCTCACAAGTCATGGATATAGAGATATTAAGTTGACACATGGGTATGCATTGGAGAATGTATACTGAATGACCCGCCATGAGAAAGTATCATGGATCGTTATATGAGTGTCATATACTTTCTCATGTAGCTATTAGTATAACTACTAGTCCTTAGACCTGAAGTTACCATGGTTCCCTACATAAGGAGTTATGTACTTTGGTTTCGTCAAACGTCACCCGTAACTGGATGGACTATAAAGGCGATTACTGGGTATGTAACGAATTATGCAGAGGGATGTGAGTGATGTAGATGGGATCTATCCCTCCTATATGACGGGAGAGACATCGATATTCTTGATAGAGTGAGACCACGAAGTGCATGGCTATGCCCAAATGAGCCAATATGAGATATTGAGCTCATTTGGTTTAGTGAGTCTACTTGGAGTTCAAGATTTAGATTGGTCAGAGGATAACACGGTCTATGCCTCACATTGATCAATCTAGATGTCTAGGATAGAAGGACACTTGTCATATATTGTGAGGAGTCACAATTAGTAGTCACAAGGTGATGTTGGATCTCAACATTCTTATAACTTGGGTAGTAATGATGTGTTGCTAGATACCGCTCATTACTTATGCTTCTAAAAGGGTTTAGGAGCATTGCCAACGTTATAAGAACCTATAGGGTCACACACAAAGGAAAATTAGATGGAGATTAGGTTCATTTGATGAACCTAAAGGATTAAGTTCATGTGATGAACCAAATTGGATTAAGAGTAATCCAAAGTAGGCTAATTGAGTTGGACTCAATTTGGTTCATGTATTAGATGAGTCTAATTTGGACTTAGACTCATTGAATTAATTTAATTCAATGAATAGAGATTCATTAAATTAAAATTAACTTGAACCAATGGTTAGATTAGATCAACCAAGAGAGAGAAGTGGTCAAGTTTGACTTGACTTGAGAGGAAGATGAAAGGTCAAGTTTGACTTGACTATTTGCCACCTCATTGGTGAGTTGACAGTGAGTGGGACAATGATGATGCTCCACATCATCATGGTTGCTTAAGTGGGATGTCACCTCATGGGAGTTACCAAGAGTTGTGACTCTTGGCCTTCCATGGAGGTTACAACTCCACCTAAAGTGGCCGGCCACTTTTATTCAAGGAGAGGTTTTTATTTTTCTTGAGTAACTCCATCTTCTTCTTCCTCTAGAGTTTTCTTCTTGCTCTCCCTCTCCTCCCTTACTGATCTCTAAGGTTGCTAGCACATTCTTAGAGGTTTTTCTCCATCTCTTGCTTGTGTGGATATACATAGAGAAGTGTCTGCTTTGACACTTTCGAGATCCGGCGAACCGAGGACAAGCGGAATTGCGAAGAGCTTCGCATCAAGAGTATATTCCTTATCCTTTGTAGATCTACTGTAGATCGAGGTTTAGAAACTCATACTCGTAAGTTTTTCGAAAGTTTTATCTTCGCACGGATCTGGTGGTGGGGGTTTCGGGGTTTTCGCGACGCGAAAAAATAGTTTTTGTGGCCCGAAAAACCCAACAGTGGTATCAGAGCCACGTGCGAAGACTTGTATGAGTTTAATTTGATTTTTTATGAAAAATATAGCTTCTGTGATTTTCTGTAAATTTAAGTTTTTTATGGTTTTTATGAGTAATTTTCTCGTAGAAGCGAAGCACAAGTGTTTATACACTTGTAGGCTTCGACTACCGAGAAGATTTTTCCGAAACGGCAAGGTTTCACCCCAAAACTTTTTGGGACAGCGGACTAAGGCGCTGTAGGATCGCTAAGGAACCCTCGCGATGGTTAGATCGCGGGTAGGGGCACTGCCCCTGGCCCCGCAAGGGGATTCATTCCGCGATTACGCCCGAAAACCGCTAAACGGGACCGCAGGGAATTTTTACTCGTAAAAATTGTAAAAAATGCTATTAAAATTACAGAAAATTATAGAAAATACATAATTTAGAATTATGTATAATTTGTGATAGTCATGACCCAAAAGACCCAATTGGATTGGAATAAATGTGTTGTAATTCATAATACGACCTGCGTGTCGTGATGTGATGTGCGTGTTATATTTTGATTCGCGACCTGCGCGTCGTACCTTTCTCTATTTTATATTCTTGTTGTAAATTAGTTTAGACTCTAATGTAACTCGAGTTTCAAAATTATAATGTACAAAATTGGAGCGGTGGAAAGTCCACTCGAGACAGAGTTATGAGGAGGGTGCGAGCAATACAAGGTGGTCAAAGGGAGGAGCTTGAGAAGCTGTTGAGGTTGACCATTCGATCTTCTCATTGGCTTGAGAAGATCGTAGTAGGGCCATGACTAATCATGAATTAATTTAATTAATTGCTTGTGTATATGTGATGCATGATTAAGTAATTAATTAGTGTCTAACGATTAGATTAGATCTAAGTCGTGCACATGATACACCCTTC
This sequence comes from Zingiber officinale, assembly GCF_018446385.1. Lineage (NCBI taxonomy): Eukaryota > Viridiplantae > Streptophyta > Magnoliopsida > Zingiberales > Zingiberaceae > Zingiber > Zingiber officinale. Next base: position 131,975,904 of record NC_055997.1, on the reverse strand, counting down.
GATTAGATTAGATCTATCGAGTATATGATACGCATCATCGTTTAGATTAGATCTAAATCACGTCAACTCTAATGCCTACCGTGCCATGATACCTATCACTACCTCAATCACATGTGTTGTTGAATCTGCCAAAGCAGAGCAACACATATTATCTTGGTAGGGTACGGAGGGACAATCTTGGTCCCGCTTATCAACGCATGGGCGAATACAAACTCAATTAGATTGAGTATTCCTAGTTAACTCGGTTGGATCGAGTATAACTATAGGCATTCTTCCAATGGTTGGAAAGATAGGACATAAATCACATTTATATTAATTCTTGGACGTATTAGCCAAAGCTAACTCAAGTTTTAATATAACTGCGGATAATGATCCTATAAAAAAGAGTTGCATAGAGATGTAATTGGTAAATTGCTACCTACAAATCATACTAAGTCTTAGGCGTATTAGCCAAAGCTAACTCAATGTGTAGTATGATGTGGATCTTGTCCCACATGAATTATAGAATTCAGTGGGAGCATCATTTAGTTAAAGGCCTAATTAAATGATTTAAAGGAATATGATATTTATTTTCTGCTTTTTCCTGTTGTAGATAACCATGACGTCAAATACGAACATTTTCTCCCTGCGATCTGTTCTTGAGAAGGACAAGCTCAACGAAGCAAATTTCCTGGACTGGTACAGGAACTTGAGAATAGTTCTCACCCAGGAACGTAAACTGTACGTTCTGGAGCAGCCTATTCCGGAGGCTCCTCTTGCCAATACCATGCGAGCAGATAAAGATGTTTACAAGAAGCATCAAGATGACGCATTAGATGTATCCTGTCTAATGCTCGCGACCATGAACTCTGAGCTTCAGAAGCAACACGAGTTAATGGGCGCTTACGATATGGTTGAACATCTTCCTCAACTGTATCAAGGACAAGAGAGGCATGAGAGATTTGAGATCTCAAGGGCACTGTTTCAGTGCAAGATGTCAGATGGGGCTCCCGTAGGCCCATATGTACTCAAAATGATTGGGTACATAGAAAACCTACAAAGGTTGGGATTCCCGCTTGGCCAAGAGTTGGCCATTGACCTCATCTTGCAATCCTTGCCGGATAGCTATAGTCAGTTCGTTCTAAACTACAATATGAACGAAATTGACAAGCCATGTTAAGAACTGCTGAGCTGAACCTTAAGAAGGCAAAGCCCCACTCTGTTCTGATGGTTCAGAAACACAAGGGCAAGGGCAAGCCCAAAGGCAAAGGAAAGTCCCAAGCCAAGGGTAAAGGCAAGACACTGAAGCCTAAAGGAGGGGTCGCCAAGGATGCTACCTGCTTCCACTGCGATCAGACCGGGCACTGGAAGAGGAACTGCAAGATGTACCTGGAAGATCTTAAGAAGAAGCAAAGTGAGACTTCCACTTCAGGTATATATGTTATAGAAGTCAATCTATCTATTTTTTCATCTTGAGTATTAGATACCAGATGTGCATCTCACATTTGTACTAATGTGCAGGCGCTGAGAAATAGCAGGGCATTGGCGAAGGGCGAGGTGGACCTACGCGTAGCCAATGGAGCACGGGTTGCTGTTGTTGCTGTAGGGACTTATTTTCTATCTCTGCCCTCTGAACTTGTATTAGAGTTGGATGATTATTGTTATGTGCCTGCATTAACTAAGAACATAATTTTAGTTTCTTATTTGGACAAGAAAGGTTTCTCTTTTATAATTAAAGAGAAATGTTGTTCTGTTTATTTAAAAGATATGTTCTATTGTAGTGCACCTCTGATGAACGGACTCTACATTCTAGATCTTGAAAGCCCTATCTATAACATAAATACTAAGAGATTCAAGTCAAATGACCTGAACCAAACCTATCTCTGGCACTGTCGCTTAGGTCATATAAATAACAAGCGCTTATTCCAGCTCCATAAGGATGGTTTGCTGGACTCATTTGATTTTGAATCTTATGAGACGTGCGAGTCATGCCTACTAGACAAGATGACCAAGATTCCCTTTAGTGGACACAGTGAGAGAGCGACTGACTTGTTAGGTCTTATACATAGTGATGTATGTGGCCCTTTCAATGTCGCTGCTAGAGGCGGTTATAGGTACTTCATCATATTTACTGATGACTTCAGTAGATATGGTTATGTGTACTTGATGACACATAAGTCAGAATCCTTTGAAAAGTTCAAAGAATTCAAAAATAAAGTACAGAACCAACTTGGCAAGAGTATTAAGATACTTCGATCATATCGAGGTGGAGAATACCTTAGCCATGAGTTTCGTGACTACCTAGTTGAGTGTGGGATTCTATCCCAACTCACTCCTCTTGGAACACCACAGTGGAATGGTGTATCCGAAAGAAGGAATCGTACCCTATTAGATATGGTACGATGTATGATGAGTCACACAGATCTTCCGACATACCTTTGGGGCTATGCTCTAGACATGGTAGCTTTTATACTCAACCGAGTTCCATCCAAGGCCGTGATAAAGACACCATATAGGATATGGACTGGGAGAGATGCTCAGGTGTCTTTCATGAGGATTTGGGGTTGTGAGGCTTACATTCGACGTCAAATCTCAGACAAGTTAGGACCCAAATCTGACAAGTGCTACTTTATTGGATATCCCAAGGAAACTAAGGGATATTACTTCTACATTCCCAATCAACACAAGGTAGTTGTGGCAAAGACTAGGGTCTTTCTAGAAAGGGACTTTGTTTCTAGAAAGACTAGTGGGTGCACATTCGATCTTGAAGAAGTTCAAGATGCGAACAATAGCACTGAAGTCTCGATGGAAGTTGAACTGGAACCACAAAGTGTTGTGGATGATGTTGTTCCACAAAGAGTTGAGGAACAATAACCAATTTAAGTAGACATACCTCTTCGCAGGTCTGATAGGGTACGTCGTCAGCCTGAGAGATACTCATTTCTCTTGTCTGACCATGATGACGTTGTGCTCATAGAGGATGAGCCTACCATCTATCAGGAAGCTGTGATGAGACCAGATTCCGAGAAATGGCTAGAGGTCATGAGATCCGAGATGGAATCCATCTACACCAACCAAGTATGGACTTTTGTTGATCCACCTGAAGGGGTAAAACCATTGGGTATAAGTGGGTCTTTAAGAGAAAGACTGACATGGATGGACTTATTTATAAGGGTCGCTTGGTAGCTAAAGGTTTCAAGTAGATTCATGGTATTGACTATGATGAAACCTTTTCTCCAGTAGCGATGTTTAAATCCATTCGGATCATGCTTGCTATTGCAGCTTACCATGACTATGAAATATGACAAATGGATGTCAAAACCGCGTTTCTGAATGGAAACCTACTCGAGGATGTGTACATGACACAACCTGAGGGTTTTGTAGATCCGCAACATACTAGCAGAGTATACAAGCTGCATAGGTCCATTTATGGACTAAAGCAAGCTTCTCGGAGCTGAAATCTTCGATTCGATGATGCAATCAAATAGTTTGGTTTTATCAAGAACGAAGATGAGTCTTGTGTCTACAAGAAGATTGTAGGGGATATAGTTGTCTTCCTCATATTGTATGTGGATGATATATTACTCATTGGGAAGGACATCCCTATGCTTCAGTCTGTCAAGACCTGGCTAGGGAGTTGCTTCTCAATGAAGGACTTAGGTGAGACATCCCGCATTCTAGGGATACAGATCTATAGAGATAGATTTAAGAGATTGCTTAGCCTAAGTCAGAGTACATATATTAACAAGGTACTCCTTCGGTTTGCCATGCAGAATTCCAAGAAGGGATTTCTGCCGATGTCACATGGCGTGAGTCTTTCAAAGACTCAAGGTCCCTCTTCTAGAGAGGAGAGAGACCGCATAGATCAGATCCCTTATGCCTCAGCCATAGGATCTATCATGTACGTCATGCTATGTACTCGACCTGATGTCTCGTATGCTTTGAGGATGACGAGCAGATACCAGTCAGATCCAGGTGAAAGTCACTGGATAGCGGTCAAGAATATTTTTAAGTACTTAAAAAGGACTAAAGAATATTTCTTGATATATGGAGGCAATGATGAGCTAGCTGTAAAGGGTTACAGTGATGCCAGTTTCCAGACCGATCAGGATAATTATCGATCGCAGTCAGGGTTCGTATTTTGCATTAATGGTGGTGTTGTGAGCTGGAAGAGTTCGAAGCAGGACACAGTAGTTGATTCTACGACAGAGGCCGAGTACATTGCTGCATCAGAGGCAGCAAAGGAGGCAGTTTGGATCCGCAAGTTCATCACTGAACTTCGGGTGGTTCCAGTATCACTGACCCTATTGAGCTCTATTATGACAACAATGGAGCTATAGCACAAGTGAAGGAACCTCGCTCACATCAGCGGACCAAACACATACTACGGCGCTTCCATCTCATTCGAGAGATTATTGAAAGAGGAGATGTGAAGCTTTGCAGAGTACCTACAGAGGCTAACATCACAGATCCCTTGACCAAGGCTTTGGCACAGAGGAAGCATGATGGTCACACTAGGTCATTGGGACTTAGAGCCTACACTGATTGGCACTAGTGCTAGTGGGAGATTGTTAGTTAGAGCCCTAGAGCCAATCATTTGATGATTGTATTATGGACTTATTGTATCATATTCTTATATAAATAAAGGCATTTATTTTTTGTTATTATACTTACTTGTATTGATGTCAAATAAACTAAGTATAATAGCGTATTTGAGTAGAAGGTTCTCACCTATATCAATCAGTTAGTTGAACCGATAGTGAGATGATATAGGGAACACTACTCTTAATCATTCCTAGTCAAGTGTTAACATTCAGGGACAATGTTAATACAATAAGACTAGCATGTAGGTCAACTCGATGACTTGATCTCACAAGTCATGGATATAGAGATATCAAGTTGACACATGGGTATGCATTGGAGAATGTATACTGAATAACCCGCCATGAGAAAGTATCATGAATCGTTATATGAGTGTCATATACTTTCTCATGTGACTATTAGTATGACTACTAGTCTTTAGACCTGAAGTTACCATGGTTCCCTACATAAGGAGTTATGTACTTTGGTTTCGTCAAACGTCACCCGTAACTGGGTGGACTATAAAGGCGATTACTGGGTATGTAACGAATTATGCAGAGGGATGTGAGTGATGTAGATGGGATCTATCCCTCCTATATGACGGGAGAGACATCGATATTCTTGATAGAGTGAGACCACGAAGTGCATGGCCATGCCCAAATGAGCCAATATGAGATATTGAGCTCATTTGATTTAGTGAGTCTACTTGGAGTTCAAGATTTAGATTGGTCAGAGGATAACACGGTCTATGCCTCACATTGATCAATCTAGATGTCTAGGATAGAAGGACACTTGTCATATATTGTGAGGAGCCACAATTAGTAGTCACAAGGTGATGTTGGATCTCAACATTCTTATAACTTGGGTAGTAATGATGTGTTGCTAGATACCGCTCATTACTTATGCTTCTAAAAGGGTTTAGGAGCATTGCCAACGTTATAAGAACCTATAGGGTCACACACAAAGGGAAATTAGATGGAGATTAGGTTCATTTGATGAACCTAAAGGATTAAGTTCATGTGATGAACCAAATTGGATTAAGAGTAATCCAAAGTAGGCTAATTGAGTTGGACTCAATTTGGTTCATGTATTAGATGAGTCTAATTTGGACTTAAACTCATTGAATTAATTTAATTCAATGAATAGAGATTCATTAAATTAAAATTAACTTGAACCAATGGTTAGATTAGATCAACCAAGAGAGAGAAGTGGTCAAGTTTGACTTGACTTGAGAGGAAAATGAAAGGTCAAGTTTGACTTGACTATTTGCCACCTCATTGGTGAATTGGCATTGAGTGGGTCAATGATGATGCTCCACATCATCATGGTTGCTTAAGTGGGATGCCACCTCATGGGAGTTACCAAGAGTTGTGACTCTTGGCCTTCCATGGAGGTTACAACTCCACCTAAAGTGACTGGCCACTTTTATTCAAGGAGAGGTTTTTACTTTTCTTGAGTAACTCCATCTTCTTCTTCCTCTAGAGTTTTCTTCTTGCTCTCCCTCTCCTCCCTTACTGATCTCTAAGGTTGTTAGCACATCCTTAGAGGTTTTTCTCCATCTCTTTCTTGTGTGGATACACATAGAGAAGTGTCTACTCTGACACTTTCGAGATCCGGCGAACCGAGGACAAGCGGGATTGCGAAGGGTTTCGCATCAAGGGTATATTCCTTCTCCTTTGTAGATCTACTGTAGATCGAGGTTTAGAAACTCGTACTCGTAAGTTTTTTGAAAGTTTTATCTTCGCATGGATCCGATGGCGGGGGTTTCGGGGTTTCCGCGACGCGAAAAAGCGATTTTCGTGGCCCGAAAAACCCAACATGGATGTAGTTCCTGAAACCCAATTTGTTTTAATTAAAGGATTTATTTGATTAATTTAGATTTAATTATAATTGATTAATTTAAATAGATAGATTTAATTAATTAAATTATCTTTTATATATATATATATATATATATAGAACTCATGTTTATTAATTTTTATTATGTATATAAATTTATATGACTTAGTATTAATAAAAATTTTATATGACTTATAGATATAAATCTTTATTATTGATATAAAAATTTATATAACTTAATATATATAAGATTTATATGACTTAGTATATATAAAAATTTATATAATTCATGGATATAAATTTTTATTATGTGTTGGACCGCTTGTGGCTGATTAAAGGGGGGTGAATAGTTTTGCAAAATTAAAACGAACCTTTCTCAATCTTTATAATTTATAAACTATCAACACTTGCATAAATAAAATAAATGACTAAAAAAATAAGAGGCACGAAAGAATTATTTGGTTACAATCAGGGAGGTTGTTAATTCAAGGAAGTTGGAGCTCAGTAAACAATCTCATTCAGGCGGAGAAGCCTCTTACAGTAGTTAGAGCACTCAATTACATAACAAAACAAAACTAGAATGAATCACAAGTGTTGTCTAAGTCTTGTCTTAGCTTCTGAGACCAGAGTTGTATTTATAGCTCCAGTCGGGGCGCCTAGAAGAGTTCCAGGTACTTGGAGGGGGATAAAACTTTATTACTGTCGATTTTATTATTCTCTTCTGTTGGGGTTCAATCAAAGTCCCACATTGGAAAGATTTGGTAAAGATCATGGGGTTAAAAGGATGCATGATATCTCCATTGGCGTGAGGCCTTTTGGGTAGAGCCCAAGAGCAAAGCCATGAGGGCCTAGGCCCAAAGTGGACAATATCATGTCATTGTGGAGATATGTGGATATCCTTTGGGCACAACAAATGGTATCAGAGTCATGGTCCGGACCAGATGCCAAGTGGGACGACCTTGAACGAAGTTGAGGGTGGGCCCGGAGTAGGTCAGGGTGACCGGATGTTCGTGGGAGGCCTGAAGCAGGTCAGGGTGATCAGATACTTGTGTGGAAGCAAGTAAGTCAGGGAGACCATATGCTCGCAGGGAGGCCCGAAGCAGGTCAGGGTGACCAGATACTCGCGGTGAGGCGAGTAGGTCAGGGTGGCCGGATGCTCGCAGGTAGGGCCGAAGTAGGTCAAGGTGACCGAGCGCGGATGCTGGCAGGGAAGCCCAGAGCAGGTCAAGGTGAACGAATACTTGTAGGGAGCAAGTAGGTCAGGGTGACCAGATGCTCGCAGGGAGGCCCGAAGCAGGTCAGGGTGACCGGGTACTTGCAGTGAGGCGAGTAGGTCAGGGTGGCCGGATGCTCGCAGGTAAGCCCGGAGTAGGTCAAGGTGACCGAGCGCGGATGCTGGCGGGGAGGGCAGGAGTAGGTCAAGGTGACCGAATACTTACAGGGGCAAGTAGGTCAGGGTGACCGGATGCTCACGGGGAGGCCCGAAGCAGGTCAACCGAGTACTTGCGGGGGGAGGGGGGGGGGGGCCTGGAGCAGGTCAGGGTGACCGGATACTTGCGGTGAGGTGAGTAGGTCAGGGTGGCCAAATGCTCGCAGGTAGGCCCGAAGTAGGTCAAGATGACTGGGCGCGTATGCTTGCGGGAGGCCCAGACCAGGTCAAGATGACCGGATGCTCGCGGGCAGGCCCGGACTATGAGAGTAATTGTGGTCCTTCGTTTGAGGGTAGGATTGTTGGGGTTCAATCAAAGTCCCACATTGGAAATATTTGGTAAAGATCATGGAGTTAAAAGGATGCATGATATCTCCATTGGCATGAGGCCTTTTGGGTAGAGCCCAAGAGCAAAACCATGAGGGCCTAAGCCCAAAGTGGACAATATTATGTCATTGTGGAGATATGTGGACATCCTTTTGGTCGCAACATCTTCCAACTCGGACATAATCACAAATCAAGTTATTTTCTCTCTAATTTTACCAGTACTAGAGAGTCATGAGATCGATTTTATTATTCTCTTCAAGACATAATCGTGGATTGAGTTTTTTTTCGAGAGGAAGATTAGAGTTTTCTTTATGTAAAAGTAACTAAATGGACAGGTACGAGGGGATTTTTAAATTATGTTTTTCTCTATTTTTCTACCTTATGTTGGCTACCATCAAAATCTCCATGATAATTTAGACATCAAAATAGTTTCACCGGAATTTTCTATACTGAATCCTTTGATATTTGCTACTTCTCGCAGGAAATCATAGCGATATTGAAAGAAATCTAAAAGAAAACCTTTGTGTCGTCATTTTTTAATTCGGGATGAATTTGTACCGTCGCGTTGATCAAATTTTTAAATTGGAACATTGACTCTTGGTCGAGGAACTCTTCCGGATTTGCTAGATTATTTTTTTAAAAAATAAAGCTTCGAGCATTACAGCTACATAAATATTAGACAACTTTTATACCTAAAATGGATAAAAAATTCTTTAAGATATTCTTTGTAACATTATTGCCAAACCACATGATGCTTGTTCTTTTCCTTTAGTCTCTCATTGAAGATGCATAGTATTCGTTCGAGACGGTCCCATATAGCCAGATAAAGATTATTATAGGAAAAGTGTGATCATGCTCGTCCAGTTAATTTTTTTTTTTACTGTTCGTCTCAGATTATAGCAAGAGGATCATTTTATAATCCACTGTTAAGTGGTTAAAAGATAAGAGAGGTCAAATTGTAATAAAACTGTCATTTTCTAACTAATTAGTTAACTGAACATCCGGTGGAGCCCTGATGATGAAGATTATTCTAGAATATATATAAGATTATCATCTTCTTTAACATAATTTAAAACGATGAATTTAAACATCTAAACTTATTTTTCAGATCCATCGCAAAGTTTTCATGAATGAAAAACATCTTCTCGATCGGATGGATACATAGATAGATGCATGCAAACATAGCTACAATTCGTTAATTAATTTATCGATCCCTTGGGATTTGCAGTAGATTTTTCTGGCCGGGCAACGTCATTACGTCAGGCGGTGCAGAGCTCGCGGGCGATGCCGATTCTGGCGCTGGGCACGTCGAAGAGCAGCCGGTGATTCTGCTGTTGCATGTTGGCGATCACGTTCACCACCGAGTTCACGTTATCCGGCGCCGCCGCCATCGCCAGGCACGTGATCGACCCCGAGCTGCTGCGTATTACCACGTTCTCCGACGGCAATGTCACGTTCATGCCTGAGAACATTAGGGTCACCGTCGGCACGGCGGAGGCGGAGGCGGCGGCGGGCCCGTCGTAGCACGTGTCGAACCCGCCGAGGGTGGTGAGGTTGCCTGCTCCCGCGACCTTTGCCATCCGTCGCCGGAACTCGTCCCGCACGGCGGCGTACGCGGATGCGACTAGACGAGTGAACATGGTCCCGGAGTCGACGATGGTGCCCGCGCCGGTGGCCGGGTCGAAGGTCAGCGCCGAAGAAGGTATGCTCACCGTGCGGCCACCGACGCGGATTCCGATGAGGTTGACGTAGTAGAGTGAGGGGCGGCGGGGGTTAGAGAGCAGGGGAGTGGTCTTGATCCGCTTGGGTTGGCCGACGGGGCCGAGGCGGAGGGAGCCGGAGAAATTGAGTGAGCGGAAGCTGGGGAGGCAGTAGGAGAAGGTGGAGGAGTAGAGGCTGTTGGTTTGAGACAGGAAGGACAGGGACCCGCGGCCGAGGCCGAGGAGCCCTTGCGGCGGCAGGGTGGCGCCGCCGCCAGTGACGCGTTGCAAGCACCCGAAGGTGTAGTCTGCCACGACGTCGGAGGCGAGCGCGAGGGAGTCCTGTGCAAGCCCCGCCTCGATGGCTGCGCTGCCGTAGGTGAGGTTGAAACCGCAGGCGGAGGCGGAGTCAGAGGCGGAGGAGCAGGGAGTGGGATTGGGGGCCTGCGAGCACTGCGGGGCGCCGCAGGGGAGCTGACGGAAGGTGGAGGAAAGAGAGGAGGAGAAGGCGGCGGAGGCAGGGCACCCGAGACATCCGGAGCAGGGGAACCAGGCGGCGTCGTTGCTGGTGTCGAGGGCCACCAGCATGGTCTGCGGCGGGGAACCGAGTTTGGCACGGACGACGTAGTTAGGAATCTGGAGGAGCTGGCGGCCGGGGGCGAGGGGGACGGAGGAGCGTCCGGCTGCGAGGGAGGAGAGGAATAAGAGGCGAGAGGCGTCGCTGGCTTGGAGCTCCTTGATCAGGGCGTCCTCCCAAGAGCTAGAGCCACCGGAGGCAGAGGTGGAGGAGCGGAAAGGGGAGCAGGGACCGAAGGCGTGGAGGACGCGGACGGTTGATCCGACGTCCAGCGGGGCGGCGCATTTGCCGGCGGCCGTGGCCGCTGCCGGCGCCGCCAAAACAAGTAGCGGCAGTATATTTAAGAACAGTAGTGAGGCCATCGCTTTCACTCAGCTCTTTGATTTGCTGCTCAACCTGAACCAAGCAGATGGATTTAAATAGAAATTACATAAAAAATTTACATTTTGCCTCCCTACACTTTTCCTTACTTTTTATTTTACCCCTATAGCTTATTATATTAATTCTATCATATATAAACAAAATGAGTTATGATATTTGCCGCGACAATTCGCCGTGACAACTTGTCACGATAACGCACTGATCGGTCTGTAGACCGATCAGGAGGCAACCTGATCGGTTTACAGACCGATCAGTAATTTTCGATGAGTTGTCACGGTAAGTTATCGCGACGAATTATCGCGGCAAATATCATAACTCCAGAAATAGTCTTCATCTGAGGGTAATTTTTAAAACAGTTTTTTTTTTCAAAAAAATTGCTCTAGCATTTTATGAATGTTTAATTGACTTTAGTGTTTTTGTTTTACCACAAAAAAATGTGGCAATCAATAACAATAAAATAGGCACTTTGGTTGCAATATTCTAAATCACAAGGGGCAAATAAAAGTGAGTCAAACTGTAGGGGAAGGTCAAAATGTAAATTTACGTAATAAGGAGGTTAAAATGATGAAACTATAATTGGATGCATTATTGGTTGCAATGTGAGGCACAGACTGGATTCCACGTAGTTCTGTCTCTTGCAATGCACACCAGCTCTTGTGCTTTGCTTCCCTTCATAATGCACCCCAACCAATGCCACCCCTTCCAACAGGACACTTGTCCAAGTGAAAAAACTGAGTTACTGATACACTGCTGACGTGGCAAATAGTATCCATCTGTCATATTAAGATCTCATTAGATGTATAAAAGTATCTAGAGTTATGTAATTGTATCTGTCTTACAAGATTGAGTTTATTGTTAAGTTCGATTTTGATGTTGTGATTGATGATTTGGTACGTAAAGTTAGAATTGAAAGCGGATGGGACATGCCATTGCCCTGGAGAGAGTGAAAGCATACGATTGTCTGCTAGGAAATTTTTATAGGGTCAAATCAATAGCCTTAGGATTAATTATGTCGTAAAAATTGAATAGTTAAGTTATAAAATAAAATAATTAAAACATATGACTGTGCTACCACTCTTTAGACGTGCGACTGTCACTTTCTTTATCATGCGTAGTTGTTTTATCCAAGCAAACAAAGTTTATGAAAATAGTGGCAAAAGGAAAGAAACACGTCAAAATAGGTCCATGTTGAATGGTATTGATACGGTGATGATGATGAGTCTCATCCTATTATCACGGTAGATGTTAAAGGAAGTCAAAGTCAAGGTAGAGAGGGCACCGACTTGTCGGCGAAGTATGTCCCAACCGGGGTGTAAGAAACTAGGGCGCTAAACACGCGAAAGCGTAGCGGAAAACATCTAGTTCCTTTCCAATAGATCTATGCGAAAGGAAATCATATACTAAGTATTTATTATCTACATGAGAAAGTTATACCTTTGTTGCGTGTCCTTCGTAATCCCGATTCCAACGTTTCTTTAGATGCGGATCTTAGCGCGATCAAGTGGCCGCACCTCTATGGTATCCACACGAACAAGTCTCGTTTGTCTGACAAACTCACAAGGTGGAGAATGAAACAACCAAAGGTTATGCTAGCAACCTTTCTTGGAGGTTTCAGACAAGTGGAAGAGAGGAGGAGAAAGAAGAGCTAGAGCACCAAAAACTCATGATGAAAATGAATCTAAAAATCCCCTTTTATAGATTCATGAAGTTGTCCCCTCGGGACGGTCTAATGGCTAGCTCATGAGGTGTTGCCACTATTGGGTTCGGAGCGCAGCGGAAGACATATAATAAATCATGGATCTTTCGTGGTACATATAGTTTTACACAAAATTATATAAAAACATACCTCGAGTCCTCGATATGTGTGAATAATATCACGGACAAATAAGATAGATAAGAGCCCCACGTGTGACTTCTCTAGCGGTATCCACGCGCACTAGATCACGAACTTGACACGATCCGTTAGGTGCTAGTCTCTTGGATCGACAAAGTCTTGGAAGCACTACGATCTCTTTCGAATGAAGAAGAAGTTGACGAGGGAAACTCGGAGAGAATCAATTATTTCTTGCATCTTTCCAAGGATGGCTACTTATAGCCTCCAAGGAATACGAAGAGTTAAGTTCTCAATAAATTCATCATTTATGATCTTCATTAATTAGGAAGATGAAGAGTTATAGACTCCATAAATTCTTCATTTATAACCTTCATTATGATAACTCTTCAAATTCTTCATTAATTATCATTATAATGACTCTTTGAATTCTCCATTAATCATCATGATTATGGCTATTCGTATTCTCTCTTCTTTGTATCAAATAAATTCATATTTGATCTTGATCTCGACTAGCTTCCGATACCATTGTTCATGTCTACGTGCTATGCGTGCAACCCTCTAGGTTTTATACACGAAGGCAGTGCAAATCCATACACAGACTAAGGTAACCGTCTAGCAACAGTTTTTAGCCACCCAACGCGATAAAATTAATATTAGTCATAAACTGTAAACCACTATGAACCGATTACTGTGTAATTCAATCTTTTCATCTAAAGCCTACATCCCAATTAATTTGATACATTATGCATCATTACTAAATTAATTGTTTTACTTGATTTCCAAGATATAATAGACTCCTCTTGAATGATAAATCATTCCTCCCATGGCCATGGATTTTGAGTCACTAATATCTCTATCAAGCGGCCATGATGTTAACTCCTAATCCAAGAGAGCGATGAATCCTCTATTGACTCAACACTATTCTCTCTATGTTTTGTCATACACCCAACTACCGTATTAATCATAATCTGATTAAAGACTGCTTTTAACGGCATCAAAACACATAACTCCATGCATAGAATAAATGAATGTCTCAAGTCAAAAGATCAGTTACACTCGTTCATAAGAGGAATAACCAATGATGCTTAATATGTGGTCTCCTCTTGAGCGGGTCGTGTCCAGTGTACCTCTAAACTCAAGGTACCCCCAAGTACAAGTTGGATATCCATCTCTCCGGTCTATCTCGACCTAGTCATACTCAACGTTGATCTAGATATCCATGCCCCCTCTAGATATCTATCCGATCAAGGACTGTTTTCATATTAATATACCGATTAATCTGTGAGACTTTATCATTAATCATATACGTACAGAAAAGTAAATAATTAATGATAAATTCTTGTCTTTATTAAATAATTATCCACAAAATACATAAGGAATGTCTTGGCACATAAGTGCACACACTAACAGCCACCATGAGGTCTGGGGTTCAAATCTCGGCAAAGCCGAGATAAAATGTCTCCCTTATGTGCTAGTCATTATTCCAAAGGCTAGTAGCCCGGCTAGTAGCCGCCCGTGATTTACCTCCTCCGTGTTGGCCCTGGGACGGGTTGGCGGGGGCGCTAGGGGCGAGCGTATTCGCCTTTTGCCACCATGAAGTTGCCTCATGCCTTAATGTCAATTGTCTTGATTGACATTAATATTTGTCTTCATCTAATGAATCCAATGCATGTGCAATTCAAATGGTTCACTCTTCATCCAATGAATTCAATGCATCCAATGCATGTAATGCATGAGCAATTCAAATTGTTCACTCTTCATCCAATGCATCCAATGCATGAGTAACTCAAGTTGTACACTCCTCTTTCTTCATGAATTCAAATTTCATGAAATCATATAATGAGTCCAACTCATTATTCATTAATTAATTCATGAAATCATATAATGAGTCCAACTCATTAATCATCAAATAATTCATGAAATCTTATAATGAGTCCAACTCATTAATCATTAATTCAATTGATTCAATGAGTCTAATTTGAATTGGACTCAATCCAATAGTTGGATTTAATTGAGTTTTACTCAATGAGTCCAACTTGAATTAGACTTAATCCAATGATTCATCATATGAATCCATCTCCATTGACTTGTTCTTTGTGTGTGACCTAATAGGTTCTCATAACGTTGGCAATGTATCCAAATCAACATTTAAATACATAAGCAATGAGTGACATCTAGCAAAGCATCATTGCTACCCAAGTGAAGAGAATGTCGAGATCCGACTTAACCTTTCCGTGGCTATTATCTTGTATGACTCAATCCTTATATCCTCGATATCTAGATTGATCAATGAGGCATAGACCGTGTCATCCTCTTATCAATCTTTATATTTCATGATCTCTAAGTAGACACACTCAATTAAATAAGCTCAATATCGCATATTGACTCATTTAAGCATGGTAATGCATTCTTGTGTCCTACTAATCAAGGGGCCCATAGATATCACTTTCGTCATATGGAAGGGATAGATCTCATCTACATCACTCACATCCCTCCACATAACTTATTGCATCCCAGTGATTGACTTTATGGTCCACCCTATTACGGGTGACGTTTGACGGTACCAAAGTATACAACTCCTTATGTAGGGAACCATAGTGACTTCAGGTCTAAGGACTATTCATACTAATAGTCACATGAGAATGTTTATGACACTCATATAACAATCCATAAAAACATTCTCATGGCGAGTCATTCAGTATATATTCTCTAATATATACTCATGTATCAACCTGATATCTCATATCCATGACTTGTGAGATTAAGTCATCCGTTGACTTACATGCTAGTCTCAACGCATTAATATTGTCCTTGCATATTAATGCTTGACTAGGAATAGTTAAGAGTAGTGTTCTATGTATATCTACAATATCTCACTATCAATTCAACCAATTGATATGTTGTAGATTAAAACCTCCTACTCTAGGACATTATTATACTTATTCATTCGACACTACATTAAAATAAATATAATAACCAACTTTGCCTTTATTAATAATGAAATATGATACAAAAGGAGCCCTTTACAATCATCTCATAATTGGTAATAGGGATAATACTAACAATCTCCCACTAGCACTAGTGCCAATCACTGAAATATCTAATACCCAGTGACCTAGTATGACCATCATGCTTCCTTTGTGCCAAAGCCTTGGTCAAGGAATCCGTAATGTTAGCATCGGTTGGTACTTTACATATATTCACATCTCATCGATACTATCGATGATCTCTCGAATGAGATGGAATCGTTGTAGTATATGTTTGGATCTTTGATAAGAGCGAGGTTCTTTAGCCTGTGCAATAGCCCCATTATTATCACAATAGAGGTCTATTGGGTTTGTTATACTAGGAACAACATCAAGCTCGGTAATGAACTTCCTGATCCAAACAACCTCCTTTGCTGCAGCTGAAGCAGCAATGTACTCGGCCTCTATTGTAGAATTAGCTACTGTGTCTTGCTTTGAACTCTTCCAGCTCATAGCACCACTATTTAAGCAAAATACATACCCTGATTGTGATATATAATCATCCTTGTCAGTTTGGAAGCTAGCATCGGTGTAACCCTTTACAACAAGCTCTTCATCGCCTTCAAAGATCAAGAAATAATCTTGAGTCCTTCTCAAGTACTTAAGAATATTTTTGACTGATGTCCAGTGACCTTCACCTGGATCTGACTGGTATCTGCTGATCATGCTTAATGCATACGAGACATCTGGGCGAGTACAAAGCATGACATACATGATAGACCCTATTGCAGATGCATAAGGAATCTGATCCATGCGGTCCCTTTCTTCTTTAGAAGAGGGGCATTGAGTTTTTGAAAGACTCACACCATGTGACATAGGTAGGAATCTCTTCTTGGAAATCTCCATAGAAAAACGTTTAAACACTTTGTCAATATATATACTCTGACTTAGACCAAACAATCTTTTAGATCTATCTCTATAGATATTAAGACCTAAAATGTAGGTTTGCTTCACCTAAGTCTTTCATTGAAAAGAAATTCCCAAGCCAAATCTTCATTGATTGAAGAGTGGGATATCATTTCCAATGAGAAGTATGTCATCTACATACAATATGAGAAAGATGACTATGCTCCCACTAACCTTCTTGTCGACACAAGGTTCATCTTCATTCTTAATGGAACCAAACATTTTGATTGCATCATCAAATCAAAGATTCCAGTTTCTAGAAGCTTGCTTTAATCCATAAATGGATCTTTTCAACTTACACACCTTTCCAGCATTCTTAGGATCTACAAAATCCTCAGGTTGTGTCATGTACACATCCTCGAGTAGATTTTCATTAAGAAATGTAGTTTTGACATCCATCTGCCAGATCTCGTAATCATAATAAGCTGCAATAGCAAGCATGATCCGAATGAACTTGAGCTTCACAACAGGTGAAAAGGTTTCATCATAGTCTATACTATGAATTTGTTTGAATCCTTTAGCCACCAATCTACCTTTATAGGTATGCATATGACCATCCATGTCTGTCTTCACTTTGAAGATCCACTTACACCCAATGGGTTTGATCCCTTCAGGAGGATCATGTTAATGCAGCGGGGCCGGCAAGAGGGGGGGGGGTGAATTGCCTGAAAATAAAAGTATACCCTCCTCTAGACTTTCAACTTAAAATAATAACAACTATAAAAATAATGAAATAACAAAAAAGAAAAGGGAGACCAGAAATTGACTTGGTTACAACCAAGACGGTTGTTAGTCCAAGGCGGTTGAACAACTCCACTAGCAGAGTCTCCTTCACTGTAGGCGGAGAAGCCTTTTTACACTTAGAACGCTCACTAATTGCTAGGAATTGATTACAAAGTTGATTGCTTGAATGAATGATTATTTCCTAGCTCCAGGGGCCTTTAAATAGCTCCTGAAAATCCTATGTTGAAGGTCCAAGGCGCCTCCAACAAGGTCCAAGGCGCCTCCAAGTAGTTTGACAGGATAAAACTTTATCCGATTCCAAACGACAAGTTTTTCTATGTCTGAGGCGCCTCAAATGGCCTTGGAGGCACCTCAGACTGGGTCTGAGGCACCTCCAAGCTATTTGAGGCGCCTCAGACAGTGGAGGCAGCTGAGGCACCTTCAGCATTGGTCTGAGGCGCCTCTGGCTAGCTTCTTCAGCTCCTTTTGGATTCCTTTCTCCTTCCAAAGCTCCGATTGATTGGGTGATTGAGGCCAACCGAAATAGGGCTCACCCGAACCCAATTTACGACCTTTTCCTCGAGCAGTCTTCCGTCCTGGCTTTATGTCCCTCGAACGTCGCGCACATTCTTCTCGCCCACTGGTGTACTCTTCCGTAGCTCTCTCGTCCTTCGGACGCACCGAGCCCGTTGGCTCCCTTCCCGTGCCGTTCTTCTCGCTAGCTGCGTCTTCCGCTCGACTTCCTGCGCTACTAAGTTCCTACACACTTAGACAGGGGGATCAAATACAAACAGGACCTAACTAACTTGGTTGATCACATCAAAACAACCACGGGGTCCAACAATCTCTCCCTTTTTAATGTGCATCAACCCAAGTTCAAGTTAGGGTAAAAACAAACAAATAGTAATTTTAAGAAAATTACTAAACTAACATTTAAAGGCTAAATTTGCAATTACACTAAATTGCAACAAGCATAAAATTTAGTTCTAATACTAAATGTTGAAAAGCATAAAAAAAATAACTAAAGTTAGTTTTAATTCCCCCTAAACTTGTACCTATTTCTTCCCCTTTGATCACAGCAAAAAATGGGGTATCAAATATTTCAAAATAAATTCTAAGATAATTAAGAAGAGATTTGAAAAAGATTTTCTAAAAAGTTCTAAGTCTGTTGAAAAATTTCTAAGTCTTTCAAAAAAATTTCTAAGATTTCCTTAAGTTTTTGCAAAAAAAAAATTTAAGTTAAACCAAAAAAAAATTTAACTTTAGAAGACTTTTTAACTTAGGCAAAAATAGTTCTAAAGATTTTCCAAGCAAGAATATTTTCCTAAGTATGAAAAAAAAATTTAAAGCATTATTTAATTTTAATTTTAATTTTAATTTTAATGCTTTAATAAGAAGTTAATTAAACATTTCATTTTAATATTTTGACTTCTAGATCGTGGCGAGGCACTAGGCCTTCTTGGTTATTGGAGCAACAACCACTTCCTTAGACAAAGCCTCAAAAGAAATTATCTGTTTAAATTTTCTTTTGAAAAGCCTTAATTTAAAGAAAAAATCAGTCTAAAATGAATTTTGGAACTCAATAAAGGTTCCTTCCTACTGGGTTATTTAAAAACTTAGGGGGTATATAGTTTCTAGGAATTTTCCTAAGTTGTCCCTGATATTTTCTAATGTACCAATTTAATTTTCCATAAATCCTTAGTTTCAATTTTGAAAATTTATTTAAGCATGCATTATTTTTTAATTTCTCAATTTCAATTTTTAATTTTTTATTTTCTAAATTTAAATTATCATACATTTCTTGTGGACATACTTTTGCTAAGTTCAAATTTAATTCAGCATTTTCTTTTTCTAATTTAGCTAGATCTTTCGTAAGCAATTTGATAAATTGAAATGACTGAGTAGGAATGAGATCACGTACCATACTTACCTTAAGCGGTGATGCTCCCCCTTTGTCGCAGCTTTCTTCTTCTTCTGATGTACCTCCCCCTTCATCTATGCTCATCTCTGAGCTTGAGTCATCTTCGAAGAGATGGTTGGCCATCAGTGCTAATCCTGAGAAGGCTTCGACTTCTGATTCGGAGGATGAAGAATCATCCCAAGTGGCCTCTTCAGACTCTTGCGTGTAGAGGACGTTGGTCTTTGATGTTGGATCGAGAAGCGCTAGAGGGGGGGGGTGAATAGCGCTCGCGGCTAATTCGTTCGATTCGTAAAACTATCGGAGTAAAAGACGCATCAGAAATGTAAATAAACACAAACATAGAGACACAGTCGTTTACTTCGTTCGGAGCCTAGATCGACTCTTACTCGAAGGCCCGCGATCCTTGATCGCTTTCCGTGGGCAACAACTAAAATATCGTGAATAAGTACAAGGAAATAAGTACAACTGGAATTGAAATAATACCGACAAGAAAATAATAACTGAAGCTTCGAGTCGCCGGCGACTGCAACAACACTTTAGAGTTGTTTCTTGAGTAGCACACAGCAGAAGGAAAGCTTGTCAATTATTGATCTTCACTGCTGCTCGAAGACCCCTTATAAAGGGCATCCAAGGTGCCTTGAAAGCCTCTGAAGGCGCCTCCATAGCTCCGAGCCCACCGTGCAGATGAGCGATGACCATTCTGCGTTTATCACCTTGAAGGCGCCTTCATAGGTTTTCAAGGCGCCTTCCAAGGCGCCTTCCAAGGCGCCTCCATAGCCAACCGAGGCGCCTTCAGTCCTGCTTCGCGGCCAGGTCAGTTTTTGCACCCGAGGTGCCTCCAAGCTCCATGGAGCCGCCTCGGACACTGTTCATCCGAGGGAAAACTTCGTTATTTTGTACCTGCAAGACATGTTAGTCCCAAACAATATCCTACAACACAAAGTTAGCATAAAACAACAGTATGAATATGATAAAGAATATTATGACAGTCTCCGGACTGTCCGGGTCTGACTTCGGATTTCCGACCGGAAACCCTAGGTCGACCCGACGCCTACTGTTCCCTCTACGGGGAACGCGTCCTCACCTTCCCAGTCGATCCTCCAGATCGACTGGACTTTTGCTCAGCACTCGACGCTTCCGGACTTTCTGCTGGACATCCGCTTCCCGGCTAGTCCAGTCTTTCACCTGGTTCGCGACACCAGGACTTTCCACCTAGGGTTACCACCCCCTAGGACTTTTGCCTGAAGCCATCGACCTGCCAAGACTTTCCGCATAGGGTTACAACCCCCTATGACCTAGGGTTACCACCCCCTAGGGTTTTCCCTTTGCCTAACCGCAGCTAGGACTTTTCTCCACCTAGGGTTACCACCCCCTAGGACCTAGGGTTACCACCCCTAGGGTTTTCACCTGCCTAACCGCAGTTAGGACTTTCCTGAAACACTCATTCAACATGTTAGATAACAACAAGACTTAACTTTGAACCCTTTGCCATTATCAAAACTTGGGTTCGATCGTCGGATGCTTCCCGCACCAATATTTGACGCTTCTCCTTGTGTCTTTTCTTCAACTTGAGGTAGTCATCCTTGATGTGCCCTTCCTCATTGCAGTTGTAGCATCGGTCCATCCTTCTGTTCCGTTGATGTTTCTTCGACTGTAATTTAAACTTATTTAATTTTCTTACCAGAAGAGCAGCTTCAGTTTCGTCGATCGACGCTTCAGAGTCGGGATCGTCCTTTTCGGCTTGTAGGGCAATGTTGAGGTTCGTCTTTTCTACTTGTTTAGGTTCTACAAGTCGAGTCTCGTGAAGTTCAAAGGTAGAAAATAAACTTTCTAAACTAGTTACCTCAAAGTCCTTAGAGATGTAGTAAGCATCTATTAAAGACACCCACTCTGGAGTCCTTGGGAAGGCGTTTAGTGTATACCAGATGAAATCTCGATTTGTTACCGTTTCGCCGAGATTTGTCTATTGCGTTATCAGCTCATTGATCCTCACTTAGAGTTGCTCAACCTTATCGCCGTTGTTCATCCGGAGATTTGTTAATTGTGTCCGGAAGACATCGCGCCTTGCTAGCTTCGCTTCTGAGGTGCCCTCGTTGAGCTCTAGGAATTTATCCCAGAGGTCTTTGGCGGAGTCGTAGCTTCCGATCCGACTTACCTCCTGGGGCGGCAAAACACTGAGCAGGTGAAATTCGGTCTTTCCGTTGGCCACGCAATCAGCCTGCTCCTTCTTCGTCCAGTTGCACTCTTCTTATCTTTTGGCGCTGTATATCCATACTTTATTATTAAAAGTATATCAAATTTAGTTTTAAAAAATACCTCTATTTTTCGCTTCCACGTAGAGAAGTCTCCGTCGAACTTCGGGGGATGAATGTTAGCTCCGGCCATCGTCTTGATCTTTGTGCTTCAGTTGGCGGTTAGTCCTTCTGATGCGGTCAGGCTTTGATACCACTTGTTGGTGCAGCGGGGCTGACAAGAGGGGGGGGGGGTGAATTGCCTGAAAATAAAAGTATACCCTCCTCTAGACTTTCAACTTAAAATAATAGCAACTATAAAAATAATGAAATAACAGAAAAGAAAAGGGAGACCAGAAATTGGCTTGGTTACAACCAAGACGGTTATTAGTCCAAGGCGGTTGAACAGCTCCACTAGCAGAGCCTCCTTCACTGTAGGCAGAGAAGCCTTTTTACACTTAGAACGCTCACTAGTTGCTAGAAATTGATTACAAAGTTGATTGCTTGAATGAATGATTATTTCCTAACTCCAGGGGCCTTTAAATAGCTCCTAGAAATCCTATCTCGAAGGTCCAAGGCGCCTCCAACAAGGTCCAAGGCGCCTCCAAGCAGTTTGACTGGATAAAACTTTATCCGATTCCAAACGGCAAGTCTCAAATAGCCTTGGAGGCGCCTCAGACTGGGTCTGAGGCGCCTCCAAGCTGTCTGAGGTGCCTCAGACAGTGGAGGCAGCTAAGGCGCCTTCAGCATTGGTCTGAGGCGCCTTTGGCTAGCTTCTTCAGCTCTTTTTGGCTTCCTTTCTCCTTCCGAAGCTCCGATTGATTGGGTGATTGCGACCAACTGAAATAGGGCTCACCCGAACCCAATTTCTGGCCTTTTCCTCGAGCAATCTTCCATCCTGACTTTACATCCTTCGAACAACGCGCACGTTCTTCTCACCCACCGGTGTACTCTTCTGTAGCTCTCTCGTCCTTCGAACGCACCGAACCCGTCGGCTCCCTTCCCGTGTCCTCCTTCTCGCTAGCTACGTCTTCCGCTCGACTTCCTGCGCTCCTAAGTTCCTGCACACTTAGACACAGGGATCAAATACAAACAGGACCTAACTAACTTGGTTGATCACATCAAAATAACCACGGGGTCCAACAGATCAACCAAAGTCCATACTTGGTTAGTTTACATGGATTCCATTTCGGATCTTATGACCTCTAGCCATTTCTTAGAATCTGGGCCCTGTACAGCTTCCTGATAAGATGTAGGCTTATTGAAACCAATAAGCTCTACATCACCATGGTCAGACAAGAGAAAAGAATATCTCTCAGGTTGACGACAGATCCTATCAGATCTGCGTAGAGCTTATGCTACTTGAACAGGTTGTTGTTCCACAACATCTTGTGGTGTAACAAAATCATGATCCACAACATCTTGTGGTTCCTGTTCAGTTTCCATCAAGGTATCAGTGCTAGTTTGTGTATCTTGAATTTCTTCAAGATTGACAATACTCTCACTAGTTCTTCTAGAAATAAATTTCCTTTCTAGAAAGACACCAGTTCTGGCAACAAACACTTTGCCTTATGTAGGATTATAGAAGTAATATCCCTTTGTTTCCTTGGGATATCCTATAAAATAACACTTGTCTGATTTGGGTCCTAGTTTATCGAAGACTTGTCGTCGAACGTAAGCCTCACATCCCTAAATCTTCATGAAAGACATCTTGGGACTCTTCCCAGTCCATATCGTATATGGTGTCTTTATGATAGCCTTAGATGGAACGCAGTTAAGTGTGAAAGCGACCGTCTCTAGAGCATGCCCCCAGAAGGAAGCAGGAAGTTCTGTTTGACTCATCATCATTCGTACCATATCTAATAAAGTATGATTTCTCCGTTCTGATACACCATTCCATTGTGGTGTTCCAGGTGGAGTGAGTTGAGATATGATCTCACACTCAACAAGATGGTCATGAAACTCTTGGCTAAGGTATTCTCCACATCGATCTGATCGAAGCATCTTAATACTCTTACCAAGTTTATTTTGAACTTTATTCTTGAATTCTTTGAACTTTTCAAAGGATTCTGACTTACGTCGCATTAGATACATATAGCCATATCTACTGAAATCATCAGTAAAAGTAATGAAGTAATGGTAGCCTCCTCTAGCTGCTATTCTGAAATGGCACATACATCTGTATGTATGAGTCCTAACAAGTCATTATCTCTTTCGCTATGTCCACTAAATGGAGTCTTTATCATCTTGCCTTGAAGACAAGATTCACATATCTCATATGATTCAAAATCAAATGAGTCCAAAAGTCCATCCTTATAGAGTTGGGATATATGACTCTCATTTATGTGACCTGAGCGATAATGCCAGAGATATGTTTGATTCAAATCATTAGACTTGAACCACTTAGTATTTATGTTATAGATTGGGTTGTCAAAGTCTAGAACATAGAGTCCATTCACAAGATGTGCACTACAATAGAATATTTTATTGAAATAAACGGAACAACATTTGTCCTTTATTACAAATGAGAATCCTTTCTGGTCCAAACAAGAAACAGAGATGATGTTCTTAGTTAAGGCAGACACATAACAACACTCTTCAAATTCTAATACAAGTTCAGTGGGCAAAGATAAGGAATATGTTCCTACAGCTGTAGCAGCAACTCTTGCATCATTGCCTACTCGTAGGTCCACTTCGCCCTTTGTCAATATTCTACTATTTCTCAAGCCCTGCATATTAGTACAAATGTGAGATGCACATCCGGTATCTAAAACCCATGAAGAAGAAATAGATAGATTGACTCCTATAACATGTATACCTGAGGTAGAAGTTTCACTTTTCTTCCTTTTCACTTCCTCTAGGTATGATTTGCAGTTCCTCTTCCAATGTCCGGTCTCACCACAGTGGATGCAGGTTCCTTCCTTAGTCACCTCACCTTTGGGTTTCAATGCATGAGCTTTGCCCTTGCCTTTGGCTTGGGTCTTACCCTTACCTTTGGGCTTCCATTTGCCTTTGCCCTTTAGCACCATTAAAATGGTGCTAGGCTTTGCTTTCTTAAGGTTGAGTTTAGCAGTTCTCAACATGCTCAACATCTCAGGCAATGGCTTGTCAATTTCATTCATGTTATAGTTCATGACAAATTGACTATAGCTTTCGGGCAATGATTGCAGAATTAGGTCAGTGGCCAATTCTTGGCCTAGTGGAAATCCCAATCTTTGTAGGTTCTCCACATACCCGATCATTTTGAGCACATAAGGCCCTACGGGACTTCCTTCTTGCATTTTGCATTGAAATAGAGCTTTAGATATCTTAAATCTCTCATGTCTTGCTTATACTTGATATAGTTGTCTAAAGTGTTCAACCATATCATAAGCGTCTATGTTCTCATGTTGCTTCTCAAGCTCAGAGTTCATGGTAGCGAGCATAAGGCATGATACATCTAATGCATCATCTTGATGCTTCTTATAAGCATCCTTATTAGCTCTAATGGTAGTGGTGGGGGGGTGCTTCAGGAATGGGCTGCTCTAGGACGTACAGTTTTCTTTCTTGCTTGAGAACTATCCTCAAGTTTCTGTACCGTCTAGGAAGTTAGCTCCATTGAGTTTGTCCTTATCAAGGACAGATCGCAGAGAGAGAGAGAGCATTTGACGTATTTGATGACATGGTAATCTACAACAATAAAATGTCGAAATAAGTATCATATTTTAATCATTTAACTAGGCCTTTAATTAAATAATTCTCCCACTAAATTGTAAAGCTTTGGTAGAAGCAAGTCATGGGCGTGGTTTTACCCACACTGCTAGCTCCAAATCCAATCGCGATAACATTTATGTGGGACAAGATCCATATTATACCGCATCTTGAGTTAGCTTTGGCTAATCGCCCAAGAGTTAGTATAATTTAGGTAGGCAACATTTACCAAATTACATTATATGTAACTCTTGTATCATTATGTGAACAAGACTATTTGTTCATTTGCCCATCTTATGAAATTTTATTATAACTCATCTTGAGTTAGCTTTGGCTAATCACCCAAGACTAGTATAATTTTGAATTTCATCGTATGGGATATGCCTCTAAGTTCTCAACTTAGTTAAGTCACACCCAAAGTTTTAGTAGTCGGGCATCACAATTGTCCTTCGCACTCTAGCAAGATAAATCGAGTCACTTTGCTTTGGCAAAACCTGACTACAATTGATCGAGCTAGATGTGAGTACCAAACTTTGGTTGACATATTTAAAAGACCTAATCATGATTAAACTACACATGCATCACATACAAACATAGCATATCATGGCATACATCACATATATGTGTTGGTTGCTATGCGGAATATCATACCGGTTCCCCTGTACGAAAATTTTGTACAAATCCTGAACCTTTACTAACAACCGATTGTGTTTTTTAGAAATTAAATTAGGAATCGCAAACGGAACTTAACATTATTGATTCCAAATTTAATTTATCTGTTCTTAATGGTTTAGACTTGCATCGTAAACGATACTTAACATTATTGATCCAAATCTACCCATGTTACAAATTCAATTAAATATTAATTTCAGAAATCGGCTTCCAGGTTAAACATGGCGAGGCACTAGTCCTTCTTGGGTATGGGAACATCCACCACTTCCTAGACAAAGTCTTTCAATGAAATCTAATATTTAATTTCCTTATATAACCCTAGGTTTAACCAAAAGGAACAATCGAATTACAAATTCTAAAACAAAAAAAATACAAATTCGAAAAAAAAAATACAAACTCAAATCACAAATTCGAAACCTAGAATCATATGCCTCTTGTGTTTGGTATTTCAAAACTATACAAAGAAAATTAGTATGATGCGGAAAACAATTACTAGTTATACCTTTCTTTGTATGTAACGACCTCTTGATCTTCTACCGTATCCCTCTTCTTATCTCGGACGTCATGTGAGCGATGATCTTCCAAGACGAGAACCACCCAAGCCCTTCTTCTTCCTTCTTCCAAGTTTCGGCCAAGCAACTTCTCCAAGAAATTGTAAGTCTCGGCCACCAACCAAGATCCAAAGAAAACTAGGAAACAAAACCTCCTTTCTCTTCTTCTTCTCCAAGCTAGATCCGACCACCAAAACAAGCTCCTAGAGGTTGATGATGTTCGGCCACCAAGGAGGAAGAAAAGGAGGAGATGAGGAGATGATATGGTTGGCCACACCAAGGAAGAGAGGAGAGGAATAGAAGAGAGTTATCACATGAAGGCACCCCTCCCTCTCTTTTATAATCCTTGGTCTTGGCAAATAAGGAAAGTTTTAATAAAAACTTCCTTATTTTCTTTGCCATGGAAAGGATTTTTTTTTTTAAAAAAACTATTTCCATTTCTTTTATTAAGTGGCCGACCACCTCATAGCTCCAAGCAAGGAAAGTTTTAATAACACAAAAATTAAAACTTCCTAATTTGTTTCCGAAAATTTTTAAAATAAAAATTTCTCTATTAATTTTCCCTTCATGGTTGGTTATAAAAGGAAATTTTATAAATTAAAATCTCTCTATTAAAACATGTGGATGATTTCCAAAAAGGAAAGTTATTTTTAAAATTAAAATCTTCCTCTCAATCTACAAATAAGGAAAGATATCAAATCTTTTCTTAATCTTTTGTAGAAACTATAAAAGGATAGATTTAATTTTAAAACTCTCTTTTAAATCATGAGAATGGTTAAAAAAGGAAAGTTTTATCAAAAATTAAAATCTTCCTTTCAACTACAAATAAGGAAAGATATCAAATCTTTCACTTAATCTTTTGTAGAAAGCTATAAAGAGGAAAGATTTAAATTTTAAACTCTCTTTTAAAACCATGGAATTCACATAAGATAAATTTTAAAAAATAAAATCCTTTTAATTTTATTGTGGCCGACCACCTAAGCTTGGGTTCAAGCTAGGGCCGACCACCTAATGAAACCAACTCACCTTGGTTTGGCCGACCCTAGCTTGGGCTCCAAGCTAGGCTTGGCCGGTCACCTTAAGGTGGGTAAGAAGGTGGGTATGGGTGGGTATAATACTTTATAAATAAGAGGTTACGATAGAGATCGAGAGGAGGAATTGGTTTTGGTCTCCTGATGAAATTAAGCTTACCGTGTTCGCCCCGAACACCCAACTTAATTTCATCAATAATAATTCATACCACTAAAGAATTATTATTGAACTGCTGCACCAATCCCAAATTATATTTTGGGCTCCTCCTTATTATGAGTGTGTTAGTCTCCCTGTATTTAAGATATAGAATGCCCACTAATTAAATGAGTTACTGACAACTCACTTAATTAATATCTAGCTCCAAGAGTAGTACCACTCAACTTCATTATCATGTCGGACTAAGTCCACCTGCAGGGTTTACATGACAATCCTTATGAGCTCCTCTTGGGGACATTATCAACCTAGATTACTAGGACACAGTTTCCTTCTATAATCAACAACACACACTATAAGTAATATCATTTCTCAACTTATCGGACCTCTTGATTTATCGAACTAAATCTCATCCATTGATAAGTCAAAGAAATAAGTACTAGATATATGTGTTTGTTATTATATCAGGATTAAGAGTACACACTTCCATAATAACAAAGGTCTTGTTCTTTTATTCAGTTAGTATAAAAAGAACTTACCTTAAATGGTTCATCTCAATACACTCAAAGTGTACTAGTGTAATTCTATAGTTAAGATAAACTAATATCAAATTACACTACGATTATTCCAATGGTTTGTTCTTTCCATCTTAGTCGTGAGCTACTGTTTATAATTTATAAGGAATTGATAACATAATCTTCTGTGTGTGACACCACACACCATGTTATCTACAATATAAATTAATTGAACAACTACACTTAACATATAAATGTAGACATTTGACCAATGTGATTGTTTATTTCAAAATAAAATATTTACAAAAAGTCTAGGCTTTTAGTATATACTCTAACAATATGCATAAAAGAAATCGTGACATGGTTATGACCCCATTATCTATGATCCTCTCAAGCCAATGAGAAGATCAAAAAGTCAACTTAAGCAAAAACATCTTCTCCAAGTCCTTCCTTGGTCGCCATGTGTTGTTGTCCTTCTCCATTTCTCATCGTCGTCAAGTAGACTTATTCTTCTCTAATTTGTACATTACAAAATCTAAAGAAAATTTGAGTTACATTCGAGTGTAGTCTAAATTTACAACTAGAATAAAAGAGGAGAGGCACGACACGCATACCGTATTATGAATTACAACACATACATCCAATCACATAGGGGTTTAAGGGTCATAACCATGCACCATGTCATATAACATTCTCAATCAATTATGACAAAATTTTACTATGATTTAAACAACTAATTATGAGCCACAATGCCATGATGGTTTCGTTAAAAACCTCTTGGCCGAAACTTGCTCATAATCATGCAAATCATAATAAATATGTCATGCAATTTCTATATCACATATAAAATTCTAACTACTTAGTATATGCCTTCGCAAGTGGCTCTGATACCACTGTAAGGAACTAGGGTGCTAAACACGCGAAAGCGCAGCGGAAAACATCTAGTTCCTTTCCAATAGATCCATACGAAAGGAAACCATAAACTAAGTATTAATTATCTACATGAGAAATTTATACCTTTGTTGCGTGCCCTTCGCAATCCCGATTCCAACGTTTCTTTAGATGTGGATCTTAGCGCGATCAAGTGGCCGTGCCTCTATGGTATCCACACGAACAAGTCTCGTTTGTCTCACAAACTCACAAGGTGGAGAATGAAACAACCAAAGGTTGTGCTAGCAACCTTTCTTGGAGGTTTCGGCCAAGTGGAAGAGAGGAGGAGGAAGAAGAACTAGAGCACCAAAAACTCATCATGAAAATGAATCTAAAAACCCCCTTTTATAGATTCATGAAGTTGCCTCATGCCTTAATGTCAATTGTCTTGATTGACATTAATATTTGTCTTCATCCAATGAATCCAATGCATGTGCAATTCAAATGGTTCACTCTTCATCCAATGAATTCAATGCATGCAACGCATGAGCAATTCAAATTGTTCACTCTTCATCCAATGCATGAGTAACTCAAGTTGTACACTCCTCTTTCTTCATGAATTCAAATTTCATGAAATCATATAATGAGTCCAACTCATTATTCATTAATTAATTCATGAAATCATATAATAAGTCCAACTCATTAATCATCAAATAATTCATGAAATCATATAATGAATCCAACTCATTAATCATTAATTCAATTGATTCAATGAGTCTAATTTGAATTGGACTCAATCCAATTGTTGGATTTAATTGAGTCTTACTCAATGAGTCCAATTTGAATTAGACTTAATCCAATGATTCATCATATGCATCCATCTCCATTGACTTGTTCTTTGTGTGTGACCCAATAGGTTCTCGTAACGTTGGCAATGTATCCAAATCAACATTTAAATACATAAACAATGAGTGACATCTAACAAAGCATCATTGCTACCCAAGTGACAAGAATGTCGAGATCCGACTTAACCTTTCCGTGGCTATTATCTTGTATGACTCAATCCTTCTATCCTCGATATCTAGATTGATCAATAAGGCATAGACCGTATCATCCTCTTATCAATCTTTATGTTTCATGATCTCTAAGTAGACACACTCAATTAAATAAGCTCAATATCGCATATTGACTCATTTAAGCATGGTCATGCATTCTTGTGTCCTACTAATCAAGGGGCCCATAGATATCACTTTCGTCATATGGAAGGATAGATCTCATCTACATCACTCACATCCCTCCGCATAACTTATTGCATACCCAGTGATCGACTTTATGGTTCACCCTGTTACGGGTGACGTTTGACGGTACCAAAGTATACAACTTCTTATGTAGGGAACCATAGTGACTTCAAGTCTAAGAACTATTCATACTAATAGTCACATGAGAATATTTATGATACTCATATAACGATCCATCATGGCGGGTCATTCAGTATATATTCTCTAATATATACCCATGTGTCAACCTGATATCTCATATTCATGACTTGTGAGATTAAGTCATCCCTTGACTTACATGCTAGTCTCAATGCATTAATATTGTCCTTGCATATTCATGCTTGACTAGGAATAGTTAAGAGTAGTGTTCTATGTATATCTACAATATCTCACTATCAATTCAACCAATTGATATGTTGTAGATTAGAACCTCCTACTCTAGGACATTATTATACTTATTCATTCGACACTAAATTGAAATAAATATAATAACCAACTTTGCCTTTATTAATAATGAAATATGATATAAAAGGAGTGCTTTACAATCATCTCATAATTGGTACTAGGGCTAATACTAACACAGGGAAGAAGGTTCTGACCTATCGTTGCCTTCGATACGGGAAGCAATCAAACAATCGATGCTCAAGGCAAGATGCAAAAGCTCGGTCGCTCCGCTCGGCCTGACAGTAGGTTTCGACCGAACGACTACCCTGCTCGGCCAGACAATAGAGATCGATGTGCAAAATTTAACTTCGACCAAGCGGCTATCCTGCTCGGCCTGACAACAGGCTTCGGTCGAGCAACTACCCCGCTCAGCTTGGCATCAGGCTTCGGCAATAGCAAAGTGTACCTTCGGTCGAGCAAACACACACTAAGGAACAACAAGGTTTCGGCCGACCAGACGGGGCACTAGGGCGGCGGAGTTCAGGCCGAGCGCCCATCCCGCTCAGCCTAGCAGTACACTCCTGACGATATCCAGTGATATCATTTTGGGAGTTGGTGTCATCGACACCGAGCATGGGCTGCCAGAAGATCTTACGGCGGAAGCTTCCACTGTCACTTTAGAGATATGCTCGACCCATTAAGGTACTATGTCAGGGACATTTTACTGACAGGTCTTTTCAGGGAAAGCTTTGAGAAGCGTGCACATACGCTGCCGGAGCTCTATATAAAAGGGGGTCCAAGCATCAGCAGAGGTATGTGATATGCACTGTTTGTGCTATAATTTTTGTTGTTCCGCTTCATTCCTCATCGTCGGTGACTGACTTGAGCGTCGGAGGGCTAACGCCGAGGACCCCTTCCCTAGCTCGACACTGACATAGTCTGTGTTGTAGGTCCGCGCGGAGCCCATAGGAGGTCAGCATGAGCATCACATCCCTAACTTTCTGTATCTTCGACTTTCAGATAGGATCATATTTGACGTCGTCTGTGGGAACACCACCTGAATCCGAGCCAAGAAAATGGAGGACACTGGACGGCTTACCACCGTGATGCTCACTCAGGAGGAGCTTGAGATGCTCATTCAAGCCCGAGCAGCAAAAATGATCGAGCAACAACAACAACAGGCGCTAGCTGATCGACAAGCACCGCAACCTGCAACATCGGCAGCCGGCAGACGAGCAGGGCCGGAAGACCGAGCGGACCAAATTTATGTGTGGGGACAAAATCGAAGGCTGACCGACACACAGGAAGAAGCGCCGCCCGTGCCGATCCCCTTCCATCGAGCTTTGTTCTAAACCCCCTCGGAAATAACCCAAGCGCATCAGGAGCGGGGCTCATCTTCAAATGATGCTCCCGTTTGGGATGCACGGAAAGGCAAGGCACCCTGAAGCAACGCGTCTCCCAAACTGATCAACCGGCAGTTCTCACAGGAGATCTTATAAGACCCTCTGCCTAGACACTACACCCCGCTGGTGATTAGGACGTACAACGGATCGACCGATCTAGATGATCATCTGGGTCGGTTCGACAATGAGGTCACACTGCACCAACACACAGACAGAGTAAAGTGCAGAGTCTTTCTCACTATGCTCTCCGAATCGGTGCAGTGCTGGTTCCAAAGATTGCCGGATGGCTCAATACGGAGCTTCAACAACTTCCGAGCTATGTTCCAGCATCATTTCTGTTGGTGCAACCTTAGGTCAAGGTTGACCTGGTTGACCCGACTCGAGTTGACCTGACTCGAGTTGTATTTTGATGTTTGACGAGAATAGAAAAGTTGTATCTTGATGTTTGACAAGAATACAAACTTGGGAGATTGTGGGTGCAACCTTCGGTCAAGGTTGACCTGGTTGACCCGACTTGAGTTGACTTGATACGGGAAAAGTCCAAGTATGAAGACTTGGCACGGAAAAGTCCAAGCAGGGAGCTTGGCACGGGAAAAGTCCAAGTATAGAGACTTGGCACGGAAAAGTCCAAGCAGGGGGAGCTTGGCACGGGAAAAATCCAAGTATGGAGACTTGGCACGGAAAAGTCCAAGCAGGGAGCTTGGCACGGGAAAAGTCCAAGTATGGAGACTTGGCACGGAAAAGTCCAAGCAGGGAGCTTGGCTAGGGAGAAGTCCAAGTATGGAAGCTTGGCATGGGGAGTCGGAGAGGGCTCGGCAGCTCGTTCTCCGGACTAGGTCAGAGAGGGCTCGGGAGCTTGTTCTCTGGACCGAATGAAGTCAGAGAGGGCTCGGTAGCTCGTTCTCCGGACTAGGTCAGAGAGGGCTCGGTAGCTCGTTCTCCAGACTAGGTCAGAAAGGGCTCGGTAGCTCGTTCTCTGGACCGGACGTGAAAGTCGGAGAGGGCTCGGTAGCTCGTTCTCCGGACTAGGTCAGAGAGGGCTCGGTATCTCGTTCTCTGGACCGGACATGGAAGTCGGAGAGGGCTCGGTAGCTCGTTTCTCTGGACTAGGTCAGAGAGGGCTCGGTAGCTCGTTCTCTAGACCGGGAAGGCTTTAGGATTTAGGGCTGGGAAGCTCTAAGGCATTGGATCGGTCTGGTGACCGATCCAGTGATACTCAGGTTTATCTGATCGGTCTGGTGACTGATCAGTAACCAAACAGTGGTTCGCTGTAGGTTATCTGATCGGTCCACAGACCGATCAAAAAACGATCAGGAAGCTACTGATCGTTGCCTGATCGGTCCACAGACCGATCAGGCCTTTAAAGCCAACCCTCACAGAGATGGCTGACCGGTCTGGGGACCGATCAGCCTAGGGCCTGATCGGTCCACAGACCGATCAGATGGCTCCCAGACCGATCAGAGTGGAGCCTGATCGGTCCAGGCCTAGTCGTTGCGACACAACGGCTAGATTTCTGTGTTGTTCTTTGTCTTCTTCACAGGTGCAGGATATATATCGAGGTCGAGGGCCTCTATAGTAACAGTTCTTGCTCTTCCTCCTTACTGCGATTTGAGCTTTACTGAGCTCCTCTTTGCTGAAGCTTCGTGTGAGCTTCCCTCGACTGGTTGATCAGCTGCTGTTGGCATCATCCGTGAAGTTGCTGCTTCATCAACGGACTCCAGTTGACGAGAAGAAGGCAAGCAAACTTGGTAGAGTGTATTTACATTCATATTATCCATTGTTTCTTGCTTTATTTCTTGTACTCCTTTATTGTTGTTGCAAAAGAGATTGTGACGAGGTTTCTCCACCCAGAAGGAGTTCATATTAGCCGATTATCCGGGGTCTCATCCACCGACGGATTGATAGGCTTCGTCCACCTTACGGACACGCCGAGGAGTAGGAGTATCATCTCCGAACCTCGTTACATCATCGTGTTTGAGGTTTGATCCTCTCCACTTTCGTTTCTACATTGTATTTCCGCTGCGCTAACCTAAATTGTAGGAAGAAACGATAATTTGAGGTCGGCTATTCACACCCCCCTCTCTAGCCGCATCCGAAGATCCTAACAAGTGGTATCAGAGTGAGGCGCTCTTCATCCGGATTAACACCCGGGGGAGCACAAGCTAGAGAATGGATCTACTTGGAGAAGACATCACGATTCCACCCTTCTACGATCGCGACGACTTCGCGTATTGGAAGGTAAGAATGAAGTATTTTCTTATGACTAACCTAGTGAATTGGAATTGTGTACGAGTAGGTTTTACTCCTCCGGTGGATAAAAAGGGAGAACCTCTCGAGAAGAAGAAGTGGACGAAAGAACAAATCCACCAATCCACAATCAACGACGAGGTAACGAAAATCCTTGAATTTTCATTACCTAATGATATCTTGTGTAAGATAGGTAGATACAACAATGCCAAGGAGTTGTGGAACAACTTGGCTAAGTTCCATGAGGAGAGCTCCAATTCAAGTCATGAAGAGGAGTCAAGTGAGCCAAGTAGCTCACATCATGGAGGTATGGAATTAGAAGTTGAGGGCTACTCAACATATAAGGAAGAAGAGGAGGAGAGTTCTTCATCAAGATTGGTGCAAGAAGAAGCCTCTACCTCCGGAAGGGATGAAGAAGAGAGCGTATATCCATCCTCAATCCTAGGTAACTCAAGCAACTTAATTTCAAATAAGTTACATATAATGTGCTTTGAGTGTAGGGAATATGGGCATTACAAGAGTAAATGTCCAAAGAGGATTAGGAAGACTCCACCGGTGCCAAAGGTCAAGGAAGCCGGAGTCCCGATACGCAAGGGCAAGGAGCACGTGGTGTGCTTCCAATGCAAGCAAAGGGGACATTATAGGAGCCAATGTCCGAGGGGGAGGCAACCTCACAAGGACAAGAGACCAAGCACATCTATAGGGGGAGCTAAGGCAAACCCTAAGGTACCCTTTAAGGCACATTATTGCAATTCTAATAAGAAACATGCTAGTAGCTTTATTGCAATTGCCAATGATGATAAGCATGATAACCATAGAAACCGATACATGTGCTTAGGTGCCAAACATGTTAGTCTAGGTAAGGATAATACTAGAAATGTCAACCCTAGAATTAACTCATCTAAGGTTAAGGAAAACCTAGATAGGAATCCCAAAACAACTAGACATATGCCTAGGAATACCTCAAAGAAAAATGACAAATTAAAACTTGAGGTATTAGAGATGGAAAATCAAGTCTTGAGGTCAAGACTTGACACCTTAGAAAAGACTCTTAAGAATTTGGAGAAGTCAACTCTAGGGTCTAAGGGTCGAAAATCAAAGCCCAAGGATTTGAGAGGTTTGGGTGACAAACCTAAGTCTCAAGTGGTCAAGCCCGCTTACCATAATGTTCCATTCGATTATGGAACAAGACCTAGGGCTAAGAAAACCATCACCAAGGTCACAAGGGGAGTCACCCCTAGAGTTGATCTTGATGAGTCCCAAATGACCAAGGCTTTAAAGTCTAGGAGGGTCATTAGGAGAGTTGCTAGGGAAGTCATCCCTAGTGAATATTTAGTGAACCCAATGAGCTCAAATAGGTTTTGGGTTCCTAGGAGCGTGATTCCATCACACTAGATGGGCTAGGGTGTGTCAACCTTATTTGGATAGGTAGTTAACCTAATCATGGCAAAAGGTGGCATTTTAGGAATTTTCAAGGTGTAATCAAGCCTTGAAAATGAAATTTAAAATTTTACTCATTCCTAAGGTGATTAGGATGTGCCAACCACACTTGAGGAATTTTCTAGGGTCAATCTAATTGGCACATAGTGATCTAAAAATCTTTAGTATATGATTTTAGATCTATTACACTTAGGAATATAGAATTTATGGCAAAATGATCAAAATTATCAAAAATGACAACTAAAGCTAGAATTAGGTATTTTCTATACCTTTATATGTTATTTGCTATATATTGTTTGCCATATGTCATGTCATGACATCATATCTAATTTACTATCATTTGAAATGTCATGATAATGCTTAGGTTAGTTATATGTCATGCCTTATTTAAGTTTCATACTTTATGTTATGATATCATGACATTGGCACATATTTCTACTTATGATATTATTTTATGTCATGTCATCATCTCTTGCATTTATGATCAATTAAATTGATTTAAGGATAAAAACTCAATTTGATATGGAAATCAAATTGTTGTCTAGAAAATGCATGAGAACTTAGCTTAAAATAACCTAAACCCATATCTCACATCAAAATTGACTTGGATGTGTTTGATACACCTTAGATGTGTGTGAGATATTAGGATTATGAGTTAGGATCAAGGTGCATAGCTCTTGTACCTAGATGAGCCTAATTCTAAATTGAGGATCATAGGGAAAGCTTGTGTACAAGTCATGTACATTTAGCCCTAAGATTGTGATCCTAAATTGAATGGTTTAAAATCATTTCAAAATTGATTTGAAAAATCTTGATGAAGCTTTTCTAGTGATAGCATTCATCATTGAGCAAGTTGATACAAAGATGGATTAACCTTGAACTATTTCAAAGTCTTTCGAACTTTGTATCAAGATTTAAAAATGGAAGTTATTTTCATAGAAAACTATTTTTTCATGATAATATATGTTATGAGGAATGTATCCTCAAAGTTTTACAATTTTTGGAATTTTTTGTGATTTTTTAAGGGTTTCTGAATTTCGGGAGAAAAATCAGAAATTCCTATCAGAGCTTTGTGGACCGATCAGAGGGGATGCTGATCGGTCCAGGGAGGTCTGGATCGGTCACTGGACCGATCCAGGGAAGTGTGGATCGGTCTGGTGACCGATCCAGTAAAGGGATGAGCATGCCAAAATGCTGATTTTCGACTGATTGTCTGAAATTTCAGCTGGAAGTTGGTATTTTAGATTTCTAAAGGATTGAAACTCTCTAAGACATTGTTGGTGCAATGGTCAAGGGGGAGTTGACCTTTAGGGGGAGTTTTACCTATTGGTCAAGCGGGAGTTGACTTTTAGGGGGAGTTTTTACTCGTTAAGATTAGTGATATGGGGATTATCACTATGTTGATTGTTGTATTTAGTATCAAGGGGGAAATTAAGGGTTTCAATGAAAGGTATGTGACTTTCATTAGGAAGAAACTCTTGACCTTGATTCACTCTTTTTGATGTGTGTCAAAAAGGGGGAGAATGTCTAGAGAATGTTCAAGGAAGAACATTGGAATTTGGGGAAAATGCTCAAGGAAGAGCATTGGAGAACTATTGGAAAACCTAAGTTAGGTTATTGGGTTAACCTAACTTGATTATGGTTTTTGTCAAACATCAAAAAGGGGGAAATTGTTGGTGCAATCTTAGGTCAAGGTTGACCTGGTTGACCCGACTCGAGTTGACCTGACTCGAGTTGTATTTTGATGTTTGACGAGAATAGAAAAGTTGTATCTTGATGTTTGACAAGAATACAAACTTGGGAGATTGTGAGTGCAACCTTCGGTCAAGGTTGACCTGGTTGACCCGACTTGAGTTGACTTGATACGGGAAAAGTCCAAGTATGGAGACTTAGCACGGAAAAGTTCAAGCAGGGAGCTTGGCACGGGAAAAGTCCAAGTATGGAGACTTGGCATGGAAAAGTCCAAGCAGAGAGCTTGGCACGGGAAAAGTCCAAGTATGGAGACTTGGCACGGAAAAGTCCAAGCAGGGAGCTTGGCATGGGAGAAGTCCAAGTATGGAAGCTTGACATGGGGAGTCAGAGAGGGCTCGGCAGCTCGTTCTCTGGACTAGGTCAGAGAGGGCTCGGGAGCTCGTTCTCTGGACCGGATGAAGTCGGAGAGGGCTCGGTAGCTTGTTCTCCGGACTAGGTCAGAGAGGGCTCGGTAGCTCGTTCTCTGGACCGGATGAAGTCGGAGAGGGCTCGGTAGCTCGCTCTCCGGACTAGGTCAGAGAGGGCTCGGTAGCTCGTTCTCTGGAGCAGATGAAGTCGGAGAGGGCTCGGTAGCTCGTTCTCCAGACTAGGTCAAAGATGGCTCGGTAGCTCGTTCTCTAGACCGGACGTGGAAGTCGGAGAGGGCTCGGTAGCTCGTTCTCTGGACTATGTCAGAGAGGGCTCGGTAGCTCGTTCTCTGGACCGGACATGGAAGTCGGAGAGGGCTCGGTAGCTCATTTCTCCGGACTAGGTCAGAGAGGGCTCGGTAGCTCGTTCTCTAGACCGGGAAGGCTTTAGGATTTAGGGCTGGGAAGCTCTAAGGCA
This sequence comes from Zingiber officinale, assembly GCF_018446385.1. Classification (NCBI taxonomy): domain Eukaryota; kingdom Viridiplantae; phylum Streptophyta; class Magnoliopsida; order Zingiberales; family Zingiberaceae; genus Zingiber; species Zingiber officinale. Next base: position 131,937,639 of record NC_055997.1, on the reverse strand, counting down.
TTGGATCGGTCTGGTGACCGATCCAGTGATACTCAGGTTTATCTGATCGGTCTGGTGACCGATCAGTAACCAAACAGTGGTTCGCTGTAGGTTATCTGATCGGTCCACAAACCGATCAGAAAATGATCAGGAAGCTACTGATCGTTGCCTGATCGGTCCACAGATCGATCAGGCATTTAAAGCCAACTCTCACAGAGATGGCTGACTGGTCTGGGGACCGATCAGATGGCTCCCAGACCGATCAGGGTGGAGCCTGATCGGTCCAGGCCTAGCCGTTGCGACACAACGGCTAGATTTCTGTGTTGTTCTTTGTCTTCTTCACAGGTGCAGCAGGTGCAAGATATATATCGAGGTCGAGGGCCTCTATAGTAACAGTTCTTGCTCTTCCTCCTTACTACGATTTGAGCTTTGCTGAGCTCCTCTTTGCTGAAGCTTCGTGTGAGCTTCCCTCGACTGGTTGATCAGCTGCTGTTGGCATCATCCGTGAAGTTGCTGCTTCATCAACGGACTCCAGCCGACGAGAAGAAGGCAAGCAAACTTGGTAGAGTGTATTTACATTCATATTATCCATTGTTTCTTGCTTTATTTCTTGTACTCCTTTATTGCTGTTGCAAAAGAGATTGTGGCGAGGTTTCTCCACCCAGAAGGAGTTCATATTAGCCGGTTATCCGGGGTCTCATCCACCGACGGATTGATAGGCTTTGTCCACCTTACGGACACGCCGAGGAGTAGGAGTATCATCTCCGAACCTCGTTACATCATCGTGTTTGAGGTTTGATCCTCTCCACTTTCGTTTCTACATTGTATTTCCGCTGCGCTAACCTAAATTGTAAGAAGAAACGATAATTAGAGGTCGGCTATTCACACCCCCCCTCTCTAGCCGCATCCGAAGATCTTAACAATTTCGCCAGCAGCTGGCGCTTCCAGAAGACGAGCATCAGCCTCTTTGTCCTAAAGCAAGGACCCAAGGAAGCGTTCCGAGCGTATATCCAGCAGTTCAACCAAGTCGCCATGGACATCCCCTTGGTCTCATCCGAGACCATGATGGACGCCTTCACCCAAGGGCTCGTCGAGGGAGATTTGTTCCGATCGTTCATCAGGAAGCCGCCCAGGGACTTCGACCATATGCTCAAGAAAGCCAACGAGTATATAAACGTGGAAGAAGCCCAAGCGGCCAGAAGGAAAGAGGCACCGACCAAATACTCGGCGCTGATTGAGCACCGACTATTGAGCAGCCATCAGCCGCCCAAGGGGCCAAGGGCCGAAGGAGCGCTGCCGCACCAGGAGATCAAGACACATGCTGTGTAGCATGTGGCTTCCGGTTGACCGAAGGCGTTAAAGGGTAAGGTATGGATGTCGATTTTTTATTCTTTCCACCAGTCGATGACGCATAATACGCGAGATTGCCGCGGCTTGACACCAATCATTAATCGACTGACTCCAAGAGGATATTGTTGCTGATCTCCTTCTCCCGATCGACGACAGAGACATCGATCGACCGAACGGCGAGAGGGAGAAAGAAGGGTGCCCGAGCAGCACCACCAACATCAGCGGAGGGATGCCACTAATCCCTCCCGAGTCCCCGCCGAGAGAAATAGGTCATCCGCTCAGGAAAAAGAAAATAGGAACAACACTTCCCGAGGAGAGATAAGCATGATCGCCGGAGGGCCGACCGTCGACAACCCCAATCGAGCTAGGAAGTTGTACGCTCGACGGTTGAAGATCAACGTCGTGGGATACAACAAAGAGAAGGTCGAAGGACCTTAGATCAGCTTCGGCCCCAGGGACTTGGAGGGAGTGGAGATCTCTCATGATAACGCGTTGATCATCCGAGCGGTAATCACTAACTACACAATTCACTGAACTTTTGTTGATACAAGGAGTTCGGTGAACATTATTTTCAAGAAGGCATTCGATCAGTTGCAAATTGATCAAAGTGAGCTGCCGCCCATGACGACCCCACTGTACGACTTTAAGTGGAACGAAGTACTACCACTCGGACAAGCTCACCTGACCATCTCGCTCGGAGAAGAGCCACTGAGGAGAACCAGGACCACCAACTTCATCATGGTGGACGCGCCGTCGGCCTACAATGTCATATTGGGCTAACCAGATCTCAACGAGTTCCGGGCGATAGTATCTACTTACTGCTAGAAAATCAAGTTCCCGGTGGACGACTGGACGGGAGAAGTCAAGGGTGATCAGCTGGCCACTCGGCAATACGTGGAGATGGTCAAGTCCGAGACTAGGAGCGCTCGGAAGACCCCGCAATTGGAGGTAAACATGATCACTAAAAAACCCCTACCTTAGTATACGAACAAATGGAGGTGGTCCAAATCCACCCCAACCGAGCGGAGGCAACAACCTTCATCACCGCCGACCTAGAGGAGGAGAAGAAGGCAGAATTGGTCTCCCGCCTTAAACAGAATCACGATGTGTTTGCTTGGTCAACACACGAGCTTCCCGACATCTCCCCGAGCGTGGCTCAGCACGAGCTTCATGTCCGACCGGACGCTCGATCGACCGGACGCTCGATCGACCGATGAAGCAGAGAAAAAGGGACTTCAGCGCGGAGCAGAATGTGATCATCTGGGCGGAGATAGAGAACCTACTGGAGGCCGACCATATCAGGGAAGTCCAATTCCCGAGCTGACTAGTCAATGTTGTGTTAGTCTCCAAGCCGGGCAACAAATGACAGGTCTGCATCGACTTTCACGATCTGAACAAGGCATGCCCAAAGAACTTCTATCTGCTGCCTAGGGTAGACCAAATGGTGGACTCGACGGTGGGTCGCGAGCTGATCTGCATGCTCGACGCGTACCAAGGATACCACCAAGTGCCGCTCACCCGAGAAGACCAGGAGAAGGCTAGCTTCATTACGGCCGACAGAACCTACTGCTACAATGTCATGCCATTCGGACTCAAGAATGCCAGAGCCACTTACTATAGGCTGATGAACAAGGTGTTTCGAAGGCAGATCGACCGTAATATGGAGGTATACGTCGACGACATATTAATTAAATCCCTCCGAGCTGCTGATCTATGCACAAATATCAATGAGACTTGCCAGACGCTGAGGACTTATGGGATAAAACTGAACTCCGACAAGTATCTGTTCAGCGCGAAGAGTGGCCGCTTCCTGGGCTACATAGTCACCGAGCAGGGCATTAAAGCCAATCCGAGCAAGGTCAAAGTTTTGCAAGACATGTCTCCGCCTCGAAACTTGAAGGAAGCGCAAAGGCTGATTGGTCGGATCATAGCGCTGTTTAGATTCATATCTAAGTCATCCGACTAGAGCCTGTCGTTCTTTAAGGTGCTACATCGAGCCATAAAATTTCAATGAGACGCCGAGTGTGATCGGGCGCTGGAAGAGCTAAAGGAATATCTGAACTCACTGCTTGTATTAGCCATCAATTATTGGTGAGCCACTTTGGATTTACCTATCATCCAATGAACATGCCGTTGGATTGACTCTGGTTAAGCAGAACGACCAAGAGTAGCAGCCTGTATATTTTTTGAGTCATATATTGAAGGATGTTGAGTCTCACTACACCTGTCTCGAAAAACTAGCGTATGTTTTGATTCTTGTCGTTCGGAGGCTTTGTCCGTACTTCCTAGCATACACAATCATCGTGCTAGCTAATAGTGCCCTGGGACAAGTCCTTCTCAACCTGGAAGCGTCAGTAAAGCTAATTAAATGGATGACTGAGCTAAGTGAATTTGACATTCAATATCAACCCCGAGCGACAATCAAGGCTCAAGTCTTGGCGGATTTCATTATAGAAGTCCAGAGTGACGAGCCAGCGGCAACATGGAAGATATATGTGGACGGCTCATCCACTCGGTAAGGCAACAGGATCGAAATATTGCTTATTTCACCTCGTGAGGACCGGATGAAGCTGTCCGTTCGGCTGGACTACCGAGCCACTAAAAACGAAGTTGAGTATGAAGCATTGATAGTCGGCCTGCAAGCGACTCAGCATGTAGGAGCAGTTAAAGTCATCATCCACTCGAACTCCCAACTTGCAACCCAGTAGCTATCTGGGACATTCGAGATATGCAATGCTCGACTAAGGCTCTATGCGGAGGCTTTCGAGAAGTTGAAGGCCAACTTCAAGGAGGTTATTATACAGAAGATCTCCCGATTGGAGAATCAGGTGGCGGATGAGTTAGCGAAACTAGCCAGTTCGTTGACGCCGATCGTCATAGGTTAGTTGATCGAACAAGTCTCGTTGGTGGCGCATATCGACCGAATGGAAGGAATAACCTTACCGAACGACTGGAGGACAACTCTGGCAGAGTTTCTTCGTTCGAGAGCTACACCTGCCGATCCGAAAGAAGCCCACTTGTTGAAGAAGATGGTCGGGCGGTTCACCTTGATCGGGGACTAGCATTACAAGAGAGCCTTCTCTAGGCCCCTCCTCAAGTGCGTCGGATCGAAAGACGTCGAGTACATTCTGAAGGAGGTGCACGAAGGCTCTTGCGGAGGTCATCCGGGCGGTCGTGCATTAACCCGAAAGATACTCCTGGTCGGATATTTTTGGCCGACCCTCTAGGAGGATGCTGCTCGGACAGTAACCACCTACTTGTCCTACCAGAAGTATCACAGCATGCCACACCGACCGACCGAGGAAATGAAAGTGTATACGGTATCATGCCTGTTCAACCAATAGGGCATAGATATCATTGGGCATTTCCCCATAACGACTGATCAACGAAAATTTTTGCTCGTTGTGGTCAACTACTTCTCTAAGTGGGTGGAAGTTGAGCCGCTGGCAAGAATCACTGAGCAGACGGTCATTAAATTCATTTGGCAGAATATCATTTGCCGGTTCGGCATCCCATATCTGACAATGGAAGACAGTTTGTCGATCAAAGGCTCAGAGAGTGGTGCAAGGGCTATGACATCCAACAAGCTTTCACCTCTGTAGCCTACCCACAGGGCAACGGGAAGCCAAAGTCTCCAATCGGGAGATCCTCAGAGTCTTACGCTCTCGGCTTGACCACGTTGGAGGCAGTTGGGTCGATAAGCTCCCTAGCATGTTATGGGTCCTCCGCACGACCCCGAAGGAGGCGACCAGCGTGACCCCCTTCCATTTAGTATACGGTGGCGAGGCAATCGTCCTCATGGAGGTCGAAGTAGAATCTGATCGGGTGTAGCACTATGATGAGGGAAACGCCGAACGGAGGCTTATAGAACTTGACTTGGTCGACAAAACACGGGCGAAAATAGCGGTTCGACTAACAACGTACCGGCAGCGGATGAAACATAACTACAACCGAAGGGTGATCCCGAGATCCTTCCATGTCGGTGATCTCATCTGGAAGAAAGTGAAGTCGGTCGGCAACGCCATCAAGCTCGAGGCCCCATGGGCAGGGTCTTTCAAGGTCGTGCAGAAGCTCTGTTCGGACGCTTACTATCTGGAGGATGAAGAGGGAAGGTAGCTCGAGAGACCGTGGAGCGCGAATCATCTTCAACCCTACAGGGCTGGATGAGAGGTGCGTGAGTGAATGCTGTATTTTTTGTATTTCTTGTATGTCTCCCGAACGCAGGGTAAAATATGAATAAAAAGCAAATGCCTCTTGAAGTGCATCTCCCTCAACGGTCGAGTGGCGACCTTAAATCTAAGTTTACTCAACGATCGAGTGGCGACCTTAAACGCTTGTCTTTATCAGCGGTCGAGTGACGACCTTAAACGCGTATCTCCACTAATAGTCGAGCGGCGACCTTAAATGCATGTCTCCATCGACGGTCGAGCGACGACCTTAAACCCTTGTCTCCATCGACGGTCGAGCTATGACTTTAAACCCTTGTCTCCATCGACGGTCGAGCGGCGACCTTAAACCCTTGTCTCCATCGACGGTCGAGCGACGACCTTAAACTCGAGTCTTCACATGTGCTTCATCAACTGTCGGGCGACGACCTAAAACCCGGGTCTTCATCAACAGTCGAGCGGCAACTATAAACTCTTGAGTTAGAGACTCTCGGCCTGATCAACCAGATTTTGAGTTATATCATAGCCATGAGCTCTAGAAGTCGAGCGAGCTTCACTGGTCTTGGGCCAACACATCGGATTTCAATCTCCCCCATTTAGGGTCGAATGAGCTTCATTGGTCTTGGACCAACATATCGGATTTCAAATCTCCCCCGTTCGGGGTCGAGCAGTCTTCAAAAGCTCAGTAAGCGGGCAAGCGTCGATGAATAGCTGACCATAAACCTGAGTTACTCAAAAGCTCAAAGTCTTCAGAATATAGTAACCGTTCGACACTATTCTTCAAAATACTCCGAGGGTCGAGCGGGGGATCGCGGAATCATGAACTCTGAATACGAGAGGGATCAGTCGACTAATAGAATAATCATGGGCGATGCCACACGCTCTTGCAATACTCAAAAGGAGTTGAAAAACATATGAAGAGGTAAAGCTTGTCCAAACGGACGAGCATGCATTTAAACTTCAAAAATTTTACACGAATTTTACAGGGACTCTCGACCTCACTCGAGATAGTGTTGGAGTGTATACTAAAAGTCTAGCTTTTGTAAACATTTATTTTTGAAATAAAAGAATCACATTGGTCAATATCTACATTTATTTGTTAAATGTAATTGTTCAATTAATTTATATAAGTAGATAACATGGTGTGTGGTGTCACACTCAGAAGATTATGTTGTCGGTTCTTTATAAATTATAAACAGTTGCTCATGACTAAGATGGAAAGGAACAAACCATCGAAATAGTCGTAGTGTAATTAAGTATTAGTTTATCTTGATTAATAAATTATACTGGTACACTCTAAGTGTATTGAGTAGGACCATTTAGGTAAGTTCTTTTTGTACTGACTTAATAAAAGAACTAGACCTTAGTTATTATGGAAGTGTGTGCTCTTAATCCTAATATAATAACTGTTAGAGTGTATACTGAAAACCTAAGCTTTTGTAGACATTTATTTTGGATAAAGAATCACATTTGGTCAAATTATCTACATTTGTTTGTAGTTGTTCAATTAATTTATATTGTAGATAACATAATATGTGGTGTCACATACAAACGATAATGTTATTAGTACCTTATAAATTATAAACAGTAGCTCACGACCAAGATGGAAAGGAACAAACCATTGGAAGGTCGTAGTGTAATTAGGAATTAGTTTATCTTAACTATATAATTACACTAGTACACTAAAAGTGTATTGAGTAGGATCATTAGAGGTTATTTTTTTTATACTGACTTTATAAAGGAACAAAGACCTCAGTTATTATGGAAGTGTGTGCTCTTAATCCTAATATAATAACAAGCACATATATTTGATATTTATTTCTTTAATTTATCAATGGGTGAGATTTAGTTCGATGAATCAATAAGCCCGATAAGTTGGGAAATGATATCACTTATAGTGTGTTTTGTTGATTATAGAAGGAAACTGTGTCCTAGTGATCTAGGTTGATAATGTCCCCAAGAGGAGCTCATAAGGATTGTCATGTTAAACCCTGCAGGTGGACTTAGTCCGACATGATGAAAAGGTTGAGTGGTACTACTCTTGGACTAAGATATTAATTAAATGAGTTGTCAATAACTCACTTAATTAGTGGACATTCGACATCTTAAACACAGGGAGACTAACACACTCATAATAAGAAGGAGCCCAAAAAATGTAATTTGGGATTAGTGTGGTAGTTCAATAATAGTTCTCTAGTGGAATGAATTATTATTGATAAAATTAAGTTGTGTGTTCGGGGCGAACACGGGATGCTTAATTTTATCGAGAGACCAAAACTAATTCCTCCTCTCGGTCCCTATCGTAGCCTCTTATTTATAGAGTACTATACTCACCTATACCCACCTTCATACCCATGTTATTGGGGTCGACCAAGCTAGCTTGGGGACCAAGCTAGAGCCGACCAAGCCTTGGTCCATGGGTGGCCGGCCTTAGCTTGAACCCAAGTCTAGGTGGCCGACCATTATAAATACAAAAGGAATTTTAATTTTAAATTTTTTCTTATGTGGAATACATGATTTAAAAGAGAGTTTAAAAATTAAAATATTTCCTTTTATAAGATTCTACAAAAGATTAAGAGAAGAGTTAAAACTCTTTCCTTATTTGTAGATTAAAAGGTTGATTTTAATTTTGGTAAAAACTTTACTTATTTATCATCCACATGTTGAAAAGTTAAATTTTAAAATTATAGAAATTTCCTTTTATAGCATCAATCATGAAGGGATTATTAAAGAGAAATTTTATTTTAAAATTTCTCCGGAAGCAAATTAGGAAGCTTTAATTTTTCTAGCGAAAAATTTCCTTGTTTGCTTATTTGTTGTGGTCGGTCATATAAACTAAGAAAAGGAATTTAATTTTAATTTATTAAATTTTCCTTTTCAATGGCAATAGAGTTAAGGAAGTTTTTATTAAATTTTCCTTATTTGCCAAAGCTAAAGGATTATAAAAGAGGGGGTTTGGGTGCCTTTGTAACAACAACCTCTATTATTTTTCTCCCTCTTTTCTTCCTTGGTGTGGCCAACCCCTTCAAGTTCTCTCCTCTCCTTGGTGTGGCCGAACCTCTCATCCTCCTTGGAGATCAAGTGGTGGCCGGATTTTAGCTTGGAGAAGAAGGAGAGAAAACTTGCATCCCTTGGAGCTTGGTTGGTGGAAAAAGATCTTCATCCTTTGGAAGCTTTGTGCTTGGCCGAATTGAAGGAAGGAGAAGAAGGTCCTAGGTGGTCCTCGTCTCGGAAGATCGTTGCCCACACAACGTCCGAGATTAGAAGAAGAATACGGTAGAAGATCAAGAGGTCATTATCTACTAAGAAAGGTATAACTAATATTGTTTTCCGCATCATGTTAGTTTTATCTCCATGTAAGAATACCAAATACAAGAGGCATGCGATTCTAGTTTTTTTTTTCAAATTAGTTTTTGAAATTGTGTTCTTTTGTTTTTTCTTTTCCTTGTGATTTGATTGTTCTTAGAGGTTAACCTAGGGTTACTATGGGAAGGTTAAATATTTAATTTCCTTAAAAGGCTTTGTCTAGTCGGTGGTGGTTGCTCCCATATCCAAGAAGGTCATGTACCTCGCCATGCAGTACTGGAAGCTGATTTTGGAAATAGATATTTAATTGTCTTCATGACCTAGGTGATTTGGATCGAACGTGTTAAGTTCCGCAGGAGATCCAAGTCTAAACCTAAAAGAATAAATAAATTAAACTTAGGATCAAACGTGTTAAGTTCCGCAGGCGATCGAAGTTTAATTTAAAAGAACAAATAGTAGCTAGGAAAAGGTTTAGACCTTTGTACAAAATTTTTGTACAGTGGAACCATTAGGTTTTCCGAGTAGCAACCAACAATAACAAGCACATATATTTAATATTTATTTCTTTGACTTATCAAAGGGTGAGGTTTAGCTCGATAAATCAATATGCACGATAAGTTGAGAAATGATATTACTTATAGTGTGTGTTGTTGATTATAGAAGGAATATGTGTCCTAGTTATCTAGGTTGAGAATGCCCCCAAGAGGAGCTCATAAGGATTGTCATGTTAAGCCCTGCAGGTGGACTTAGTCCGACATGACAATGAGGTTGAGTGGTACTACTCTTGGAGCTAGATATTAATTAAGTGAGTTGTCAATAACTTACTTAATTAGTGGACATTCGTTATCTTAAACACAGGAAGACTAACACACTCATGATATGAAGGAGCCCATAATGTAATTTGGGATTGGTGCGGTAGTGCAATAATAACTCTCTAGTGGAATGAGTTATTATCGATGAACTTGAGTTGTGTGTTCGGGGCGAACACGGGATACTCAAGCTCATCGGAAGGTCAAAACCAATTTCTCCTCTAGGTCCCTATCGTAGCCTCATTATAACCTCAAGTCCATCCAAATATAAGCCCATCTTGGTATCCAATAAGGGGGCCGGTCCAATGCTCGATGACCAAGCAAGAGCCGGCCACATCCTCTTCTATAGGGGCCGACCCTTTGCTTGGTACCCAAGGATGTAGGGGCTGACCACAATAATTCAAACAAGGAGGGGTGTTTTAAATTTTTAAAATCTTCTCTTTGTAGAAAACTATAAGTTTTGAAAGAGAGATTTTAAATTTTTAAAACTTTCCTTATTTGAATTAGACCATATGTTTTAAAAGAAAGTTTAAAAGGGTTTAAAACTTTCCATTTTTAACCATCCTCATGGTTTAATAAAAAAGGAAAAATAAGTTTTAAAATTTAAATTTTCTATCACCATGTTAAAAAAGAAAATTTTATAAAAGAAGTTTTAAATTTTAAAACATGGTTTTAATTTTTAGAACTTTCCTTTTTTAACTCCTACTTTAGGAAATTAGAAGAGAGCTTGTAAAATTTTATAAGAGGATTTCTTCTTGTAAAATTTTATAAAAAATTATATTTCTTTCCTCTTATGAGGGCCGGCCAACCTTGCTTGGTGCCCAAGCAAGGTGGCCGGCCAAAAAGAAAATAAAAATAAAATCATCATCCAAATTGATTTGGTGATTGATTCAATCAAAAGGAAAGAAAAGGAAAATAAAAAGGGAAAAGGAAAAACTAGAGGAAGATTTTAATTTTTGTAAAAATTCTTCCCTTATTTGCCTTGGGCAAGTATTATAAAAGAAGGGGTGAAGAGGCTTCATGTGACACAATTCTTATTCTCTTGCTTGGAGATCTTGGCGTGGCCAACCCCTTCTCCTTCTCCCTTTCCCTTTGCTCTCTTCTCCTTGGTGGTGGTGGTTACCGGATTTTAGAGGAAGAGGAAGAAAGCTTTTGGGTGGTGTAATCTTGGAGGATCGTCACCCACACGACTGTTGGTGCGGGAAGCATCCGACGATCGAACCCGAGTTTTGATAATGACAAAGGATTCAAAGTTAAGGTGCGTTGTGATCTGACAGCTTTTGCTGAGTGTTTCAGGAAAGTCCTAGATGCGGTTAGGCAAGGGAAAACCCTAGGAGGCGGTAATCCTAGGTCATAGGGGGTGGTAACCCTATGCGGAAAATCGTGGCAGGTCGATGGCTTCAGGCAAAAGTCTTAGGGGGTGATAACCCTAGGTGGAAAGTCCTGGTGTCGCGAACCAGGTGAAAGACTGGACTAGCCGGGAAGCGGATGTCCAGCAGGAAGTCCGGAAGCGTCGAGTGCTGAGCAAAAGTCCAGTCAATCTGGAGGATCGACTGGCAAAAGGTAAATCTCCTGAGTGGAGTAGGTGAGGACGCGTTCCCCGTAGAGGGAACAATAGGCGTCGGGTCGACCTAGGGTTTCCGGTTGGAAATCCGAAGTCAGACTCGGACAGTTCGAAGACTGTCAGTTAGAATATCAGTTTCTAACGTTGTCTTGCAGGGTATGCAATTGCTCGGACTAACCTTGTTTTGCAGGAGAAGGAACTGCTGGAAAAAGGTGGTCCGGGCGCCCGGAACAGGTCCGGGCGCCTGGGACCAAACTTTATCCCTGCCGCGACTTCGCCACGTGGAGCATCCTGGTTGGTTGGCCACGTCACACTCCAGGCGCCCGGAAGGGATCCAGGCGCCCAAAATATCATATATAAAGAGGGTCAAGGGAGCAGCTAAAATACAACGAATACAACAATCTTCTAAGCAATCTCCCTTCGACAAGCTGCTAACGACTCGATCCAGAAAGTGTTGCAACGACACCCCGACAACCCGGAGCCTTAGATTTAGTCTTTTGTTGTCGGTATAATCTGTTCACTACTTTGAATTGTACTTAGTCTGTAATATCTTTATCGTGCTTATAGTTGTTGCCCACGGAAAGCGATCAAGGATCGCGGGCCTTCGAGTAGGAGTCGCCTTAGGCTCCGAACGAAGTAAATCTCCTTGTCTCTCTGTGTTTATTATTTCTTTATTCCGCTGCGTTTTTACTCGTGTGTTTTACGAATCGAAAGAAATAGCCACGCACGCTATTCACCCCCCTCTAGCGTGATCTCGATCCAACAATTGGTATCAGAGCGGGGTTGTTTTGAATTGGTGCAACCACCTTTCAAAACAAATTTTTCTTTCGATTTTATATTTTTCGGAGTCAATTAGAATCTAGCTTTATTCTAATTATTTTATCGAATCGGCTTTTGCCCGAAGTTGGTGCAACACCACTCGAGCTCGTAATTATTACTATTCTTTATTCCCGCACTACTAATCCAAGACTTAGTCTTGGAACATATATTTTTGTTGTTTTTGTTGCATATTACAAATGACTCAACAAGAGGGGTTCAGTACTGTTCGTCCTCCACTATTCTCCGGAGATGATTTCGGCTACTGGAAGGGAAGAATGGAGACGTATCTGAAGATCCAGTTCGAAACATGGATGATCATTAAGACGGGACTTCAGCTACCTTCCGATGACGACGGCAAACCAACCCCCTGCGAGAAGTGGGACGCCTCTCTAATCAAAAAGGTGGAAGCCGACGCCAAAGCTACCTGCACCCTCCAGTGCGGCCTTACCAAAGAAGAACTCAACAGGGTCGGCCCGTTCTCTTCCGCAAAGGAGCTCTGGGAAAAGCTAGTCGAACTCCACGAAGGCACTAACGACACCAAGGTAAGTAAAAGAGATCTTTTACTTAATAAATTATATAATCTAAAGATGCAGGAAGGCAAGACGGTGAGTTCTCTACATGCGAGAATCCAAGACATCCTCAATTCTCTTCACGGAATCGGACAGAAGATAGAGAATCGGGACGTCATAAGGTATGTTTTAAACTCGTTTCCAAGGAACACATTGTGGGCATCAATGGTAGATGCCTACAAAGTTTCCAAGGACTTGTCTTCAATAAAATTAGACGAATTATTTTGTGAGTTTGAACTTCATGAGCAGACTAATGCACAGCCAACCGAGAAAGGTATTGCGTTGGTTGCAGGTACAAGTCGAACACGGAGAAGATCGCGAGGTGCAGGTCAAGTCGAACCGGAACCAGACTCAGACGATGAAGACATTGAAATTACAACCGAGCTGGTAAACCTCGTAAAGAAGCTCTACAAGATGAAGGGCTTCAACAAAAGAGATCTAAAAAAGGCAGTGAAAACGAAGGAAGGTTCATAGAACTCAAAAATGAAGTTTGAAGTGACATGCTACGGGTGCAACCAAAAAGGGCACATCAAATCCAACTGCCCTAACCTGAAGGAGGTTAAAAAGCAAAGAAGGAAAAAGGTCCTTAAGGCAACATGGGACGAATCTTCATCGGAGGACGACGACGACGAGCTCGAACAGATGAGTCTACTCGCATTAATGGCCCGGGACCAAATCGTCGAATCCGGAAGCGAGAGCGAGTCTGAGGCGGAGTCCGAGCAAAGCCACGGATCCGTATCCGTTTCCGAAGGACCAGACCCCGCTGTAAGTATCTCCCGGTTAAACATTTTAGTTAGTTACTTATTGCGCAAATTAGCTAAGTCAAACCTGAAAGTTAAGTCACTTCTAAAGGAAGTAACTGTCCTTAAAGAAGGGGCTGACACTAAACCCTTACCTGACCAGAGTCAGACTGAATTTCCAACTCAAGTTCAAAAACTTGAGGAAGAAAATTCAAGTCTAAAAAATCAGGTTAAAGATTTAAAAACTACCTTAGAACGGTTTTCTTTGGGCTCCAAGAACTTGGACTTAATTCTTGGGACACAAAGGGACATTTACAATAAAACTGGGCTGAGATATAAAAGTAAATATAAATCTTACTTATCCTTAATAAACAAACAAAGTAGTAACTCAGTCCAAGCATGGGTCCCCAAGTCCAAATTGATCAATCAAGTTGGACTTGGTCAATACTAGGTCCCGAAGGATCAAATACACTACCTCGATAGACCATATCGAGGCCGTGATCCAGGGGGAGCAAAAAGAAAAACGATATTAAAAATATAAATAAAAAATTCAAAATTAACCTATAAATTCAAAATTCGAAATTAAATTATAAAATTAAATTCAAAATTCGAAATTAAATTATAAATTCAAATTCAAAATTCGAAATTAAATTATAAATTCGAAAATTAAATTCAAAATTCGAAATTAAATTATAAATTCAAAAATTAAATTCAAAATTCGAAATTAAATTATAAAATTAAATTCAAAATTCGAAATTAAATTATAAATTCAAATTCAAAATTCGAAATTAAATTATAAATTCAAAAATTAAATTCAAAATTCGAAATTAAATTATAAATTCAAAAATTAAATTCAAAATTCGAAATTAAATTATAAATTCAAAATTCGAAATTAAATTATAAATTCAAAAATGAAATTCAAAATTTGAAATTAAAATATCGAAATTAAAGTTAAATTCGAATTTAATTAAATCAAATTAAAATCCAAAGGGAGACTCCAGATTATCTGGCACCTCCAAACTTAATCAACCCGATAAGGGTAACCAAGAGTAGACTACCCGGCAGGGTAATTAAGGTTAGATAAAATAGGGCTAGGTTTAACTTGACCCAAGGTACTGGTGAAGTTTTTTGGATGATAGTACGTTAGAGAAGCTTGGGCATCGCATGTCTAGGAAGATATGACTTCGACCTGGTGCATTTGGCCAAGTAGAACTGACCGAAGCTACCCTTAAATGGATCCTAACTAGTTAGACCAAGGTTTAGTATTAAGCTCAATGGGTAGGACTATTTGGAAAACCTCGAAGGCATGGTTACTTTAATGAGTTCCTTGTGACTCACCATAGCCCAGAAGTTTATCCAAAGAATGCTTACTTGTTAAACCCAAAGCTAAACCTGAATCTAACACAAAGTTAAACCAATTCCTTAAACTGAACCTCAATTCATCTCACAACAATTATAGGGTTCCCTGATTGAAAATTTAGATCGGGTGAGATGACTAAATTAAAATTGACTTAAATCAAGTTAATTCAACAAAATTATTTCAAAATTATTTTAAACCCAATTTCAAAATTATTTTAAACCCAATTTCAAAATTATTTTAAAACTCATCTTTCAAAAATCTTTTAAATTAAACTTTAAAACACTTTTCAAAACAATTATAACAATATTATTGTTAACTTAGCCTGGGTAAGATAAAATTCTAAGGAGTCTACTTCAGTCAAACTATCTTTCATCCATTAACAAGAAACCAATTCATTCACTTTATGTGTAGGAGTTGGATCAATGGATGTTGGATAGTGGATGTTCCAGACATATGACTGGAGATAAATTGAAGTTTTCAAAGCTCAAACTAAAAAATTTAGGATCAGTTGCATTCGGCAACAATGGTCAACTTAAGGTAATCGGAAGAGGTAATATCGAACTCAACTCCGATTTTATTATTAGAAAAGTTTTGTTAGTTGAAAATTTCAATTTCAACTTACTAAGTATAAGCCAATTGTGTGATAGCGGATACTTAGTCACTTTTGACAAAGCTAGGTGTTTAGTCAAAAATATTGAAAATCCTGAAATCACACTTAAGGGACTTAGGAAAAACAATATGTACTCAATTAATCTACCCACATCCTCAATAAAGTGTTTTATAACACAGGAAGAGGAAACTGACTTGTGAAGACTGGGTCACACTCACACTAGACTCATTTCAAAAATGAGTCATAATGGTCTAGTTAGAGGTTTGCCCAAACTAAAATTCATTGAAAACTCAATCTGTAATGCTTGTCAACAAGGAAAACAAACTAAGTCAACACACAAATCAACAAATCTAGAAAGAACCAACTCGTTACTTGAGCTCCTTCACCTTGACCTATTTGATTCACATGGAGCCAAGTCACTAAGCAAGAACCAGTATTGCTTAGTAATAATTGATGACTACTCTAGGTTTACATGGGTAAGATTCCTAAAAACAAAAGATGAAACCTATGAAATATTTAGTAATTTTTGCAAATTAATAGAAAATGAAAAAGATACTAAAATTAAAAGAATAAGAAGTGATCACGGGGGAGAATTTGAAAATCATAGATTTACTCAATTTTGTAAAATAAATGGATACCTACATGAATTTTCATGTCCTAGAACCCCTCAGCAAAATGGTCTAGTGGAACGTAAAACTAGAACACTACAAGAAGCCGCTAGAACTATGTTAAATGAATATAATTTAAATCACCAATTTTGGGCTGAAGCAATAAATACTACAAATCATATTCAAAACAGAATTTTAATCAACAAATTTCACAAGAAAA
The DNA here is from genome assembly GCF_018446385.1 of Zingiber officinale. Lineage (NCBI taxonomy): Eukaryota > Viridiplantae > Streptophyta > Magnoliopsida > Zingiberales > Zingiberaceae > Zingiber > Zingiber officinale. The sequence goes on along the minus strand of NC_055997.1, from coordinate 131,921,539 downwards.
CCCCTTATGAACTATATTATCATAAAATTCCTAACTTAAATTATTTAAAAATATTTGGGTGTAAAGTTCACATTTTAAACACTAAAGATTATTTAGGAAAATTCACACCCAAATCTAACCCAGGAATATTTTTAGGATACTCCCCAATTAGTAGAGCCTATAGAGTCTACAATCAAAACAGTCTAAAAGTTGAAGAAACAACTAATATAATATTTGATGAAGAAAATAATCTACCAAATATAAATGAGAATCTTGATCCAAGAAATATAGAAGATGATGAAATTCAACCAAATCTTAATAAACAAGAGGAACCAGCCCCTGACCCGATTATAAGACCAACTAGGGCCAGTACTTCTCACCCACTTGACCAAATTTTGGGTGATCCAAACCTAGGAGTCAGAACTAGATCTTCCTATAGAATTCATAGTCAGATTGCCCTAATTTCTAAAATCGAACCTAAAACAATAGAAGAAGCACTACCTGACCCGGACTGGATCATGCAGGAGGAATTAGCCCAATTTGAGAGAAACCAAGTCTGGGACCTTGTACCTAAACCCATAGATAAATCAATAATAGACACCAAATGGGTTTTTAGAAATAAGTTGGATGATCAGGGTGATATCATAAGAAACAAAGCCAGACTAGCAGCCAAAGGGTTTAGTCAAGTTGAAGGATTAGACTATGATGAAACCTATGCACCAGTAGCTAGACTCGAATCCATTCGAATGTTATTAGCTTATGCAGCAAATAAAGGGTTTAAATTATACCAAATGGATGTTAAGTCAGCCTTTTTAAATGGTTTCATCAAAGAAGAGGTCTATGTAAGCCAACCCCCAGGATTTGAAGACTTAAACAATCCTAATCATGTATTTAAGTTAAAAAAGGCCTTGTATGGACTTAAACAAGCCCCTAGGGCATGGTATGAACGGTTATCCAATCACTTAATATCCAAAGGCTTCAACCAAGGTCAAATAGATCCAACTCTATTTGTAAAAACTGTAGAAAAAGACATCTTCATAGCCCAAATCTATGTTGATGATATAATTTTTGGATCCACTAACTCTAAATTTCTAAAAGAATTTGTTAGATTAATGGAAAATGAATTTGAAATGAGTATGGTTGGTGAACTTAATTTTTTCTTAGGCTTACAAATAAAACAAACTAAAGATGGAATTTACATTTATCAAACTAAATATGCTAAGGAATTAATTAAAAAATTCTGCATGGAAAATTCAAAAATAATAAATACTCTAATGGCAACCAACATCAATATTGACTCTGACCCAGTAGGAAAACCAGTAGACCCAAAATATTATAGAAGTGTAATAGGTAGTTTACTGTACCTAACTGCAAGCCGACCTGATATATTGTTTGCTGTAGGTATGTGCGCAAGATACCAATCCTGTGCAAAAGAGTCACACTTAACCCATGTTAAAAGAATACTTAGGTACATTAAAGGTACTCTAAATATAGGACTCTGGTACCCTAGAACTTGTACCCTTGACCTTCTTGGCTATTCTGACTCAAATTACGCTCGATGCAAGTTAGATAGAAAAAGCACAAGTGGCAGTTGTCAATTTCTAGGGCAATGTCTTGTAAGTTGGTCAAGTAGAAAGCAACATTGTGTTGCTTTATCTACCACTGAAGCTGAATATATAGCCTTAGGTGAATGCGCATCTCAATTGCTATGGATGATGCACACTCTTAAAGACTATCAACTAGAATATAATAAAACAAAAATTTCAATTGATAATATAAGTTCAATAAATCTAACAAAAAACCCAATTCATCACTCAAGGACTAAACATATAGAGGTGAAGCATCATTTTGTAAGGGATCATGTAGCTAAGGGTGATATTATACTCAACTATGTTGAGTCAAAATCAAACCTAGCTGACATTTTCACAAAACCCTTACCTGAACTTGAGTTCAGCTCACTAAGAAGACAAATAGGTATGTGTTGGGTAGAATAGATACTATAACTTTATATTCTTACTTATTTTTTTATAACTTCAAGGAAAAACTGATTTTCCAAAATCCCCACTTTGCTAGACTTTCGAAAGATGGATGTAGCCTAGGATTTCCCCCTAGAAATCATGTTCCCCCATGACTCAGCCAGAGCATCTCACAAACACCTAGGTTTTACCTTGATTGTATTTGTAAAACATAGAACGGTGTGAGATGCATAGGGTACAGCCTGGACTCAAGAATGCTTATTTCTGTGCATCAATATGAGTCTGGGCGTTAAATACATGATTAACAGTAATCAAATCAAGTCTTCCAGCCTAAATACAATCTAACTGGATCAATTGACTTGACTTGACTAACCAAGTGAACACTGTTGCCCTCTAGGCAATCAGCAAGTAGCTAAACGGTTAGACAGTTGATGGAGGAAATAATAAGTTTAAGCATGTCTGTACTTAAGGGATCTGATACCTGATCAAAACAAATCTTTACTCATGCTTGGACTGTAGGGCTCTGATACATTATTTAAGCTGAAACCTCTTCGAAATTTGAAAATTTCGAAATTTGGAAATTTGAGCTTAAAAACCTGAATATCTTCTTTCAAGAATTTTTTTTTAAATTGAAAATTCTGCTTGAAAATCTTTAAAGTTGAAAATTTTATTAGAAAATTTTTGAAGTTAAAATTTTTAAAAAATTTCTGAAGTTGAAAATCTTGTTAGCAAACATTTGACGTTGAAAAGTTTTAAAATTTCTGAAGTTAAAAAAAATTTCTTTTTACAAATTTCTAAAAACTCTGTTAACAAATTTCTAAAGTTGAAAATTAGGTTTTTCAAAACTGGCTCATTTTTGATGTATGACAAAGGGGGAGAGTAGAGAAATTCAAAGAAAGAAATAAATTCAAAGAAAATATTTTAAAGGGAGCTATGTTTATGCCTATTTTTGCTATCATGCTTATCTTGTTTCTTGTGCTGCATAATTTTAACTTAACTTTGAATTACGTGTTGCCATAATCAAAAAGGGGGAGATTGTTGGTGCGGGAAGCATCCGACGATCGAACCCGAGTTTTGATAATGACAAAGGATTCAAAGTTAAGGTGCGTTGTGATCTGACAGCTTTTGCTGAGTGTTTCAGGAAAGTCCTAGCTGCGGTTAGGCAAGGGAAAACCCTAGGGGGCGGTAATCCTAGGTCATAGGGGGTGGTAACCCTATGCGGAAAGTCTTGGCAGGTCGATGGCTTCAGGCAAAAGTCCTAGGGGGTGATAACCCTAGGTGGAAAGTCCTGGTGTCGCGAACCAGGTGAAAGACTGGACTAGCCGGGAAGCGGATGTCCAGCAGGAAGTCCGGAAGCGTCGAGTGCTGAGCAAAAGTCCAGTCAATCTGGAGGATCGACTGGCAAAAGGTAAATCTCCTGAGTAGAGTAGGTGAGGACGCGTTCCCCGTAGAGGGAACAGTAGGCGTCGGGTCGGCCTAGGGTTTCCGGTTGGAAATCCGAAGTCAGACTCGGACAGTTCGAAGACTGTCAGCTTTTTTTAGTATGGAATATCAGTTTATAACGTTGTCTTGCAGGGTATGCAATTGCTCGGACTAACCTTGTTTTGCAGGAGAAGGAACTGCTGGAAAAAGGTGGTCCGGGCGCCCGAGATGGATCCGGGCGCCCGGAACAGGTCCGGGCCCCCGGAGGTCCGGGCGCCCGGGACCAAACTTTATCCCTGCCGCGACTTCGCCACGTGGAGCATCCTGGTTGGTTGGCCACGTCACACTCCAGGCGCCCGGAATATCATATATAAAGAGGGCCAAGGGAGCAGCTAAAATACAACGAATACAACAATCTTCTAAGCAATCTCCCTGCGACAAGCTGCTAACGACTCGATCCAGAAAGTGCTGCAACGACACCCCGACAACCCGGAGCCTTAGATTTAGTCTTTTGTTGTCGGTATAATCTGTTCACTACTTTGAATTGTACTTAGTCTGTAATATCTTTATCGTGCTTATAGTTGTTGCCCACGGAAAGCGATCAAGGATCGCGGGCCTTCGAGTAGGAGTCGCCTTAGCCTCTGAACGAAGTAAATCTCCTTGTCTCTCTGTGTTTATTATTTCTTTATTCCGCTGCGTTTTTACTCGTGTGTTTTACGAATCGAAAGAAATAGCCACGCACGCTATTCACCCCCCCCTCTAGCGTGATCTCGATCCAACAATGACGTCCAAGGCGAGGCGAGGAATACGGCAGAAGATCTCGAGGTCATTAGTTTACAAAGAGAATGTATAATTAGCAATTGTTTTCCGCATCATGCTAGTTATTTCTTTTTGTAAGAATTCCAAACACAAGAAGCATTAGATCTAGTATTTTGAATTAGTTTTTTGAATTTGTGTTTTCTTTGTTTTCGAATTTGTGATTTGATTGTTCTTTTTGGTTAACCTAAAGTTATTTAAGGAAATTAAATATTAGCTTTCCTTAAAAGGCTTTGTCTAGGCGATGGTGGTTGCTCCCATATCCAAGAAGGTCATGTGCCTCGTCATGCAGTCCTGGAAGCCAATTTTGAAAATTAATATTTAATGAAATTAATAACATAGGTGGATTTGAATCAATAGTGTTAAGTTCCGCTTGCGATTCAAATCTAAACCATTAAGAACAGATAAGTTAAATTTGGAATCAATGATGTTAAGTTCCATCTGCGGTTCCTAATTTAACTTCTAAAGAACACAATAGGTTATTTAAGGAAAGGTTCGACACTTGTACAAAATTTTTGTACAGTGGAATCGGTACATTTTCCTAGGACTAACCAATAGATAGTCCAAGACATCATCAGGCAGCGCGACAGTGAGCTTATCCTGTCTGATGACGTTGCTAGTCAGAGCAGCCGCCAGGTGGCCTCCCTCGCGAAGCTGGTCGATCACCCCATCGATGGCCAGATCGAAGAGGCGTAGAGCCCGATCGGCGACCTTCTCATTAAAAGCATCTGAGCGGAGGTAATTTTTCTTCATGGCCTCAAAACGGCTGTACTCAACATCTTGGTAGGTCTTCAAGGCCGCTCGGGAGGCCTCCAGCTCATCTTGGCAGTGGCCAACGCAGTGTCCTTGGAGGCGAGCTGGCCGCGCAAGGCCATTTCTTCGGTCGACCAGCTTATCCGCTCGGCGACTAGGAAATCCTCAGCTTCCTTGAGTTTTTGGGCGAAGGCCCGGGCTTATTTATTCTTCTCCTTAAGGTCTGTGATGGCTCGGTTCTTCTACACGTTGGCCGACTTGATCTTATTGTCAAAAGTGGCGACTTGCTTATTTAACCACTCCAGCATCATGGTCTGCCCGGTGCTCTTTGCCCATTCGACCTCGAGCAGTTTGTTGCTCTTATCCAGAGCGGCTCAAAGTTTGGTCACCTCGGTGTCTCTTTGTTCTTGAGCGGCAGAGGATTGGCCGCTCGACACCCTCAGTTGCTTTACTTCCTCCTCCAAAAAAGCGAGCCTTTAGCACATGGCCAGACTCTCCACCCAGTACTGCAAACAAAGCAGAGATGAGCACCGATCGGAAGTGAACTATGCAAATGAAGGTAAAACTTACCCCAGTGGACATCTGGGTGTGGCTATCTGCGAGTGCCCCAGGAGGTATCACTGCCGCACGGGCTCGAGCATCCTCCCATATCTTGGCGAGCGACTCTTGTATGATGATCTAGTGCTCCGGAGCTCGGGACTCGACGCTAGTTTCGCGCCACTCCTCGGTCGAGAGATGCAAAATCACCGTAATATGGCATTGACCGCTCGGGGGCTAACTATGCAGAAGTCGCCTGCCCGGACGACCGAGATGAAGAAGCCAGCCGGATGCCTGACTTCTTGGTCTTCGATTTGGGTGGCAGGAAGACCATCGGTGGTGCGCAGACCGTCCCCTGAGGTAGATCGGATAGGGAGGGCGTCCGATCTCACGATTCAAAGGCAATGGGCTCCTGGACAGAAGCGGGGGTCGACGTTTCCACCTGTTCGACGGAACATACCCCGTAAGTGGCGGAGCGCGATGAAGGTTTGACCCGACGCCTCTTGTGAGCTGACCGATTGTAGACCTCGGCTCCCCAGTTCTTCGATTGCGGCCGAGTTGATTGCGACGTCTGCGAGCTTCGCCTTGTTGGCCAGACGTACGCGCAACATGACTTTGGTTGCAAAAGAGGAAGAGAAATCAGTTAGAACTAAAAGAAAGGATTAAAAGAAGTGATATACTTTGGCTGGTTGGCAGCCGGGTGCGGATCAGACTCAGGCCGAAGATATACAGGACACCCTCCAGCAGCAGCTTGTAGATGTCGTATTTCTGACCGACCTACATTGTGGTTGCATTGAGGTAGTCCGATCGGCTCTTATACTTTTTCAGAGGAAACTGAGGTGCCACTTCGAGCTGTCAGTGAGTCGGGAAGTCTGGCCGCTCGGGAAGGCGTATAAAAAATAAATATTCTCTCCAATGCTTATTGAAGGATGACATTTTGTCAAAGAAAACCAAGGCCACTCGGGCTTGGAAAAGGAAAGTCTCCGGCTCGGACAACTTTGGATAGTAAAAATAGTGGAAGACCCAAAGAGTAAGGGGAATGCCGTGCAAGCGAAAGAGAACCACCACCCCGCACAACAACCAAAAGGAGTTTGACACTAGTTGGTGGAGGGAGATGCGGAAATATTTACAAACAACAGGGAAGAAGGGATGGAAAGGGAATCCTAGACCGACTGTAAAGTGATATCGAAAGAAGATGATATAGCCGGGCGACGGAGAATTCGATCGATCAAAAGGAGAAGGAAGGATGATTTCATATTCGGGAGGAAGCTCAAAAGCGGCTTTTACACTCTCTGTTTCGCCGGCGTCAAACCGGGACACAGTAGAGGTGTACCAAGGACCCGAGATGCCAGTAAGAGACTGCAAAGAACTTGCCATTACAAAACATAGGTGGATATTTGAAGAAAACCTACTGGCGGGGCTATCGTCGGAACACAAACGCTTAGAGAATGGGAAGGAACAAGGCTGGAAGACGAAAAAGCTCGGAGGTCAGTGCGATAGGGAAGAAGCTTACGAGCAAAGGTTGACGGAGAAAGACTGCTGGGGGGAGGTCGCCAGAGAAGCAGTATGGGGATGTCACCGGAGCACGAAGCAGGTAGCACCAAAGAGCACGGAGGCGAAATGAGCAAAGGCGGTGACATGCACAGGCTTATAAGCCTGGGGGCCTGCCAATTCGAGCCGTCCGATCTAGGTCACAAATGTTGGTGCAACATCCCTCAGGTCAAGGTTGACCTGGGTGACCAAGCTGAGTCTTGGTTTGAGTTTAGATGTTTGACAATAAGAAATTGATTGAAGCTAGGTGAAAGTCCTGGTGAGTGAAGCCAGGCAGAAGGAAAATCCTAGTGAGTGAAGCTAGGTGAAAGTCCTGGTGAGTGAAGCCAGGCAGAAGGAAAACCCTAGTGAGTGAAGCTAGGTGAAAGTCCTGGTGAGTGAAGCCAGGTGAAAGCCCTAGTGAGTGAAGCTAGGCAGATGGAAAACCCTAGTGAGTGAAGCTAGGTGAAAGTCCTGGTGAGTGAAGCCAGGCAAGGGAAAATCCAGATGGATCAAGGATGATCGGACATCTGGTGTTGGGAAGTCCAAGTAGGTCAAAGGATTGACTGGATACTTGGCACGAGGAAATCTGATGGAAGTCCAAGTAGGTCAAGAGAGTGACCAGATACTTGGCATGAATAGAAAAGTCTAAGTGGGTCAAAGGGATTGACCAGACACTTGGTGGGAAGTCCTAGCAGGTCAAAGGAGTGACCAGATGCTAGGCATGATGTACCAACAGGTCAAGGTTGACCGGATGTTGGTTTGAGAGGCTTGGAACTTGGTTTTGGGCAAAAACCAAGTGTTGGATCGATTAGTGGATCGATCCAGGAGCTGGATCGATCAGTAGATCGATCCAGGCTTCTCCTAAGCGAACAGAGAGCCTCTGGATCGATCCGTGGATCGATCCAGGCGCTTTTCCAGAGCACAGAGGCTCTCTGGATCGATCCGTGGATCGATCCAAAGCCTCCCGATCGATTGGGAACATTCGAATCGATCGGGATCCGACCGTTGGCGTCGATAAAGGCCGCATGCGTTCATTTCCTTCGGCAGACCTCTTCTCCGATTCACTCCAGATTTCTCGCCAGCTCCTCCACAGCACTCACAAAGCTCAGATCGCCAGTTCTTGAAGGATCTTGGAAGTTTTCCAAGTCAAGAGGCGGATCAAAGCCAAGAAGAGAAGCTAGGGTTAGGGTTTATACTCATTGTAAGCTTGTAAGCTTGTATTTCTTGTATCCTTTCCCTCTCTTCTTGTATTGAGTCTTGTAGGGCTTCTCCGCCCTTGGTAGTTACCATAAAGGAGAGTTTTATTTAGTGGAGGGTGTGTGTGTTGGTGTGGATCATTGGATTAGTCACCTCTTGTGAGGTGGATACCAAGTAAACCAACCGTGTTAGCGTTGTGTGATTGTTTCTGTATTTTCCGCTGCACATCTTTGAAGGAACAAGCAACGCCGAGCAACGAGCGAACGCGACGAGCAATTCACCCCCCCTCTAGCTACTTTTGGTCCTACAATTGGTATCAGAGCCCGGATTGCCAGAAGGTTTAACCGCCGACTGTGCACAAGAGCTATGGTCTGATTGAACTATGTGAGTACAATATTGACCTCGAACAAAGAAATTGGGGGCTCCTATGTTTGGATCAAGAGGACCAGACACCAGGCAGGAAGTCCTAGTAGGTCGGGTGGACCGAGGGGCAGGAAGTCCTAGTTGCGGCTAGGCAAGGAAGTCCTAGTAGGTCGGGTGGACCGAGGGGCAGGAAGTCCTAGTTGCGGCTTGGCAAGGAAGTCCTAGTAGGTCCGGTAGACCGAGGGGCAGGAAGTCCTAGTAGGTCGGGTAGACCGAGGGGCAGGAAGACCTGGTGGGTCAAGGATCGGACGTGGGAAGCCCATGGTCCTTTGTTTGAGGGGGGATTGTTGGGGTTGCAAGGTTGCAAACATAGTCCCATATTGAAAACACATGGAAAAGATCATGGGTTTATAAGAGAAAGATATCTCCATTGGCATGAGGCCTTTTGGGGAGAGCCCAAGAGCAAAGCCATGAGGGTCTAGGCCCAAAGTGGACAATATCATGCTATTGTGGAGATATCTAAATTCTTTTCGATCCTACAAGTGGTATCAGAGCGAGGCCGCTCTTCACCGGAATCATCGCCGGAAGGGTCAAACATAACAAGAAAAGCTAGAGGGGTGAAGAAGTTGGAGCAAATTCTTCAAGTTCAAGATTTAATCAAGCTCAACTTCAAGATGCAATTCCAAGATGGACTTGGATTTGACACAAGGGTGGCTCCACCATATTCATCTACAAGCTTCGATTCTTGGAAATTAAGAATCGAAAATTTTCTTATGATGGAGATAGAGCAATGGTTTGCTCTCATGGAAGGTTTTGAAGCTCCCACTAATTCCAAGGGCAAAGCACTCAAAAGGAGCAAGTGGAGCAAAGACCAAATCCAAAGATGTGAGGCCAATGACAAAGTGACCAAGCTTTTGGTCAATTTATTGCCAAGCAACATCTTGGAACAAATTGGAGAGTTTGAAGATGCCAAGGAGCTTTGGAGCAAATTGGCAAGAATTCATGAGATCCCCTCCACTGTACCAAATCAAGGAAAATCCAAAGAGGGCGACTCATTGGATCAAGACCAAGAGGAGGACTCCGAGGTTGAGAGATTCTCAACCTCCGAAGAAGAAGTTCAAGAAGAAGCTTCATCTTCAAGGGAATGCAACGAAGGGAACAAGGAGGGAGCATACTCCTTGTTTCATATTCAAGATGATGAAGCCTCCACCTCTAGGATTGAGGGGGAGCAATCCTTGGTGACACCGGATCAAGAAGAAGGAGAAGCTTCTACATCCGGGTCAAGAGATGAAGAGATTGAAGAAGCTTCTACCTCCACGAGTCAAGAAAAATCAAATGGAGGAGAATCAAGATCGGATCAAGAGGAAGCTTCTACCTCCGGATCCAAAGGGAAAGATGCCACCCCTACAAGCAAAGGTATAAATATTTCAATTAAAAATAAAAATCATATTATATGCTTTGAGTGTAGGGAACATGGGCACTACAAGAGCAAGTGCCCTAAATTGGCCAAGAAGAAGGGCCAAGTGGCACAAAAGGGCAAGGCGAAGCCCAAGGAGATCATCCCCAACACAAAGAAGAGCAAGGAGCATATTATATGCTTCTCTTGCAATCAAAAGGGGTATTACCGAAGTCAATGCCCCAAGGGGAAGAAGATGGTCAAGGCTCAAGGAGGCATTCGTCAAGGGGGAGCCTCCAAGGTAAAGAAGAAGGTAACATTTATTGAGCCTACCCCTTTACATTATGGTAAAAAGCATGATAGTTCTAACTTATATTATTTTAATGCAATTTACCATAAGAATAGAAAGCATGAGGGCTTTAAGGAAAAACATGTGGCCCTACATGCCAAAACTACCCAACCTAAGGTTAGGAAGGTAGATAGACACTTAGGCAATAACTCTAAAGATTTTAGATACAAGCCCAAAAACAAATATGCTCATGAATCAAATGAAAAATCTAAAACTAAGGACTTAGTGATAGAAAATCAAGTCTTGAGGTCAAGACTTGATAAAATGGAAAAGACCCTAAAAAGGATGGAAAATATCCTATTAGGGCAAAATGAGCATAACCTAGGTCTAGGAGCACAAAGGTCATCCAATGGCCATAGAGGTTTGGGATACAAACCAAAGGCTAAGAAGGATGTGCCCTCTTACCATAGAGTTCCATATAGTTATGGAACAAACCCTAGGTCTAGTGGTCAAGCCAAGAATACTAGGGAAGTCATCCCTAAGAGTATTTTTGCAATAAATGTGACTAAGACTTCTAAAAAGTCTAAGAAAGTCACAAAGAAGGTCACAAGGGAGGCTATCCCTAGAGTTGACCTAGAAAGTGTGACCAAGGCTTCTAAGAAGCCCAACAAGGTCACTAGGAAGGTATCTAGGGAAGTTATCCCTAGTGAGTACCTAGAGCATCCAAGGAGCACCAATAGGTGTTGGGTTCCTAGGAGCATCTTCTCTACCCCATAGATGGGTTAGAGAGTGTCAACTCCGATTAGAAGGGTAGTTAACCTGACTTTGAGGAAATTGACACTCAAGGAGCATTTTCAAGGTTTTTGTTAACCTTTGAAAATGAAGTGGATCTTTGATTACTCCTTAAAAGAGTAAAATGTGTCTAATGGTGAAAAATTGATTTTATCTTAAAATGGCACAAATTGGGAAAACCTTGAGAAATACCAAGTTGGGATTTTGGTATTCTCTTGGAAATTTAAGGCAATCCGGGCCTTGATTTATGTAATCACTCTTGAGGAAAAATGGAATATGCCAACATTTGAGGACATGTTTATTTTCAATTGGCATACATTAAATCAAGGAAATTAGAAATGCCAATTTAGGCTTTGGCATTCTCTTGTAGCACTTTAGGGCAATCTAGGTTTAAGGTGTAAGTTTAGCTAAGACTTTAAGGATACTTAGATAGTTAATCTAGGTATATTTTATTTATGCTAAATCTTGCCATGATTGTTTGCCCATCATATGCCATGACATCATGTCTAGTTTTGCATTCATGTTTTATTATGAAAAATCCAAAAATACCATGTCATGACATTCATACATCATGTAGTAATAGGATATTTTCTTTTGAAAATTATTTTCTTTTGATGTATGCCATAACATAATCATGCATTAAGTTTAATTCCTTGTAATTAAGGACAAATGGCATTTAACAACACTTATTGACAAGTGACATCCTAGGTGGATGTCTAATATTTCTAAAATGCCTAGATAGATATGCATGATCCCTAGATTAGGGCAAAAACCAAAATCTACATCTCACAAAGACTATAAGGTGACTTGTATGTGATTAGTGCACATTAGATACAAGTGAGATGTTAGGATGATGAACAAAGCTCAAGATGTTGATTTAGTGCATTCTTTTGAGTTTTAAGTTCATCAAAACACATAGTTATGTGTTTTCCCATCATTGGGAAAGCTAATGTACAAGTCATGTGCATTATGCCCAAGGAACATGATGGGATATTGGTTTTAAAAATGTTTTAAAATGTTTTTGGAAAACCTTGGTGAAGGCTATCTTTTGATAGTAATCACCATTGAATAGTTAGACACAAACTTGAAGAAAAACACTAAAGTTTTTGCAAGTTTTCAAGTTTGTGTCAATCTTTGAAAATATGATGTATTTTCATAGAAAGCTATTTTTCCATGATTAAGTATGCCCTAAATAATGTCTACACGAAATTTCATGATTTTTGGATTTTTGTAGAATTTTCTAGGGTTTCGTTGATCGAAATGGAATTTCAGCAACTATCGAGCTCGATCGATCCATGGATCGATTGAGGTGCCGAATCGATCCGTGGATCGATTCGGAGGTCTCCCGGAGAGAAGCTCTGGATCGATCAGCCGATCGATCCAGGTAGTCTGAATCGATCGGGATCGATTCGTAAAGGTTCAATCGATTGGAACCCAACTCCAATCGATCCAAGTTGATTTTGGTGGGAAGGCTTGATTTCAGCATCTCTGAACCTCTTTGAGTCTAGGTAACCATTCCAAACCCCTAAAATACATTTGTATACATACAAAGGGTGTTTTCATGTGAAAACAAGGATGGATTGGTTAAGGAAGGCTTCATTGAAGTTTAGGTTGAGGTTTGTTTCAAATTTTGAGTATTTGAACCTCAAAACTTCTAAATTTGGATTTCCTAAAGGTTTAGGGATTCCAAGTCATTGTTGGTGCAATGACAGAAGTCACCACCATGTCTTTAGGGGGAGGGACTCTTTAAAGACATGAAAAATTACTTTTCATGAACCTTGGAAGGTGGTTAACCTTCTGTAAAGAAAATGCTCATGTATGAGCTTTTGAACTTGAAATGGGGAGTGGATATTCTCATTATTTCAAGTGGGAACTTAAGTGGTTAGATAATGCTCAAGGTTGGGTATTTGTCTACATTGAGGGAGAAGTTAAGGATAAATGAAGGGTATGGGACCTTCATTATCGTGTTGATCACAACGAGTGATGTTGTGAACAATGATGAGTAACTCTTCAGGGGGAGAGTCGTCAACAAATGGATTTGTTGATGTGTACCCGAAATTGGGGCATGGGTTGATGTATGCCCAAAGATGGGTTGATGTGTGCCAATAGGGGGAGAATGAAAGAACCTATGAATGGGTGTAAGTTAGGCTTTCATTACCTAGAGGGAGTGTGCCCTCGTAGGGGGAGAATGAAGAGCTTAATTTATATGTTCATTACCTAGTGGCATGAAGATTGAGGCTATAGGATTAGCCTAACTTACATGTGGTATTGTAAGTGTTATTGTGGTATTGTCAAACATCAAAAAGGGGGAGATTGTTGGTGCAACATCCCTCAGGTCAAGGTTGACCTGGGTGACCAAGCTGAGTCTTGGTTTGAGTTTAGATGTTTGACAATAAGAAATTGATTGAAGCTAGGTGAAAGTCCTGGTGAGTGAAGTCAGACAGAAGGAAAACCCTAGTGAGTGAAGCTAGGTGAAAGTCCTGGTGAGTGAAGCCAGGTGAAAGCCCTAGTGAGTGAAGCTAGGCAGATGGAAAACCCTAGTGAGTGAAGCTAGGTGAAAGTCCTGGTGAGTGAAGCCAGGCAAGGGAAAATCCAGATGGATCAAGGATGATCGGACATCTGGTGTTGGGAAGTCCAAGTAGGTCAAAGGATTGACTGGATACTTGGCACGAGGAAATCTGATGGAAGTCCAAGTAGGTCAAGGGAGTGACCAGATACTTGGCATGAATAGAAAAGTCTAAGTGGGTCAAAGGAATTGACCAGACACTTGGTGGGAAGTCCTAGCAGGTCAAAGGAGTGACCAGATGCTAGGCATGATGTACCAACAGGTCAAGGTTGACCGGATGTTGGTTTGAGAGGCTTGGAACTTGGTTTTGGGCAAAAATCAAGTGTTGGATCGATCAGTGGATCGATCCAGGAGCTGGATCGATCAGTGGATCGATCCAGGCTTCTCCTAAGCGAACAGAGAGCCTCTGGATCGATCCGTGGATCGATCCAGATGTTCCAATCGATCAGTGGATCGATTGGGACGCGGCTGCTTCGCGCGATAAGCGCTGGATCGATCCGTGGATCGATCCAGAGCACAGAGGCGCTCTGGATCGATCCGTGGATCGATCCAAAGCCTCCCCGATCGATTGGGAACATTCGAATCGATCGGGATCCGACCGTTGGCGTCGATAAAGGCCGCAGGCGTTCATTTCCTTCGGCATCTCTTCTCCGATTCACTCCAGATCTTCGCCAGCTCCTCCACAGCACTCACAAAGCTCAGATCGCCAGTTCTTGAAGGATCTTGGAAGTTTTCCAAGTCAAGAGGCGGATCAAAGCCAAGAAGAGAAGCTAGGGTTAGGGTTTATACTCATTGTAAGCTTGCAAGCTTGTATTTCTTGTATCCTTTCCCTCTCTTCTTGTATTGAGTCTTGTAGGGCTTCTCCGCCCTTGGTAGTTACCATAAAGGAGAGTTTTATTTAGTGGAGGGTGTGTGTGTTGGTGTGGATCCTTGGATTAGTCACCTCTTGTGAGGTGGATACCAAGTAAACCAACCGTGTTAGCGTTGTGTGATTATTTCTGTATTTTCCGCTGCACATCTTTGAAGGAACAAGCAACGCCGAGCAACGAGCGAACGCGACGAGCTATTCACCCCCCCTCTACCTACTTTTGGTCCTAACAACAAAAACCCAGGCAAATATTGGACCGTTGAATTCAAATCTTCAAACATCACATCAACACCCTGTCACGTCAAGCGTGCGACGACAGTGAGTGTAACACGTGACGCATCGCCATGGGTCGACATTTAATGAGGGTATGAGAGCATGCTCAGCCTTAATGCGCGGAGATTTGCACGATTTCCCAGAAATCCAGGCAACGTCAGCCTGGCTCGTGCTCACCCAAAAAAACCCAAGGAAAGATTTCACAAGTGCAAACCTTCGTCGTGCCGATCGGATCGAGGGAGCATACCTACACTCGAACGATAAGCTTCAACAGGCCGATCGGCGAGGATCGGTCTTATCCCGATCAGAAATCACACAGTGTCGGAGGCTGATCGGGAGGAAACCTACTCAGAACATTGTCCAATCAGTTAGACTTACAACCTCCTTAATCTAGACTTGAGGGGTAGGCTTGTGATGCGGTGATGATGAAGGGCCCCACCCCCTGCCACGGTGGAGGTCAAAGTTAAGGCAGAGAGGACATCGGCTGGTCAGGCAAAGTATGCCCCGACCGGGGAAGAAGGCTCCGACCTGCCGTCGCCTTCAGCATGGGAAGCAATCAAACAACCAATGCTCAAGGCAAGATGTAGAAGCTCGGTCGAGCGGCTACCCCGCTCGGCCTGGTAGCAGGTTTCGACCGAGCGGCTACCCTGCTCGGTCAAACAACAGAGATTGATGTGCAGAATTCAACTTTGGCCGAGCGGCTATCCCACTCGGCTTGGCAACAAACTTCGGTTGAGCAGCTACGTCGCTCGGCCTGGCATCAGGCTTCGGCAGTAGCAAAGTGTACCTTCGGTCGAGCAAACACACACTAAGGAACAACAAGGTTTCGACCGACCAGACGGGGCACCAGGGCGACGGAGTTCAGGTCGAGCGCCCATCCTGCTCAGCCAAGTAGTACACTCCTGACGATATACAGTGATATCCTTTTGAGAGTTGGTGTCGCCGACACCGGGCATGGGCTGCTAGAAGATCGTACGACGGAAGCTTCCACTGTCACTTCAGAGATATGTTCGACCTGTTAAGGTACTGTGTCAGGGACACTTTACTGACAAATCTTTTCAGGGAAAGCTTTGAGAAGCGTGCTTACCTTAGGAAGCGTGCACATGTGTTGTCATAGCTCTATATAAGGGGGGAGGGTCCAAGTATCAGCGGAGGTATACGATATTCATTGTTTGTGCTACAGTTCTTGTTGCCCCGCTTCATTCCTCATCACCGGTGACTGATTTGAGCGTCGGAGGATCAATGCTGGGACCTCTACCCTGGCTCGGCACTAACGTAGTCTATGTTGCAAGTCCGTATGGAGTCCACAGGAGATCAACGTGAATATCATATTTTCAACTTTTTATTTTTTCGATTTTCGGAGAGGATCATGTATGTATAGTAAAATCTATTCTTTAGTGAAAATCTACCCGGATTTTTTCAATCAATCCAATATCAGTAATAAACAATTAATTTTTTAATTTATTTTCAATATACCAACAAATCTGTATGTTTATGGGTCATTAGAAAAAAAAAATGATAGAATTAAAAGATATGTTTTCCTTTCTAAAAATGAAAAAATATGCTAATGAAAAAAATATATATAAAATTAAAGTTATTTTTAAATTTAACATTAAAATATATAAAATGAATGGGAAAAAGCAAATAAGTCTACCATTAGACCATACTAAAAAAAAAATTATAAAATAAACTTCTTTTCTTCACAAACCATTATTCACTGTATATATATATTTCCTTATTCTATCCAATCCCTATTAATAACTTTCCAAAATTTTCCTAATATTTATTTATAAAACTTGACGAAATTAAAAGATCGTCATCTAAATAAAAATATGGTGTTTAAGTTTCCCATAATAAAAGGATTGCTAAATAAAAACATTTATTTATTATTTTAACTGCATTTATTTTATTAATTACAATTACAATACCACAAGAGTGTAAAAGGTAATATAGATATACAATCTAAAACAGACGCAGTCTATATCTACCCGAGAATTTACCAGTCATTAGAGTGCAGGGTCCCACTGGAACTCGCCTATACCGCGTCTCTTCTCCCTCTTCCCTTCCGCTAACGGCTGATTTCCTTCGCCCAGCGACTTCCATTAATCGCCCCTTCCGCTTCGATCCGTTCCTCGTCTTCGGCTACAAATTACTCATTAATCGCCGGTTGATTTGCTTCCAATAACCTCCATTTCGTTTCTCCCCTTCGTCGCCCTCTAAAACTGCCTCCAAAAAGGAATCTCTTTCAAGTATAATCTCTACTGCTTACCTCTTCCCAATCACTGGCCGGTCCTTTCATCCTTCGCAAGCTGATCACATCCTTTATTAATCCATTGTTTGCAGATCTTGGCACTGTTTTGGCACTCTTCTGTTAGCATCCAGTTTTGTATTTTAGTACTTCTGGAGTTCGTGGGCGGCTGCTGATCTTAGAAATCTGGTAGTTTTGGGGATTCGGCGTAGAGGAAAAATCGTTTTTTTTATCAGGATGATCGGGAAAAAGAGCGTGGGCAAGACGTCTCTATTGTTCTTGCTGCTGCTAGGGTTCGGGGTTTTCATCGCTACCTATAACCTCGTCACGATGGTGCTTCACAACCAGCGGCGGGAGTCGAGGCTCGGGGTTCCTGGTGCGGATCCGGTCACTGGGATGCCAACTGATAGGAGGAGATTGGGCCGGCAGACGCGGCCGTTTCACGTGGCGGTCACTGCGACCTCCGCAGCGTACAGTAGGTGGCAGTGTCGTGTGATGTACTACTGGTACAAGAAGATGAAGGACGTTGAGGGGTCAGAGATGGGAGGGTTCACGAGGGTGCTGCACTCCGGGGAGCCGGACAATCTAATGGATGAGATCCCGACCTTTGTTGTGGATCCCCTCCCTGCCGGTGCGGATCGGGTGAGAGTTCTTCTCTGAGGTCCTTTTTCACATGCATCAATCTAGAATGAGGATTATAATTTGGTTTGCCTCCATAACCTGAATACGTTGAAAATTTGTTGAAAGTGAATGAAGTTATAATTTGGTCTGTCTCCATAACCTGCTTTTCTTTTTCTTTGACGAATCTGCAATTTAGTGGTTTTTCCAGTGAAGCAAAAGTTACATCTGGTCTTATGCAAAATTTGTCACTCATTAAATTATCATATTCAAGGTATAAATGATCTACCGATTTTCTCACAAATTCACTTACTATTTATCTTAAAGAGATGCGTTTTAAGGAATGAAATTCTTAATAAATGCTGCAAACATGTGGTTGTTGCGAGTTATAAATAATTTGGATTTTCCTTATGGATTGTATACCCTAAATATAGGTTATTTTGGGATCACCTTAACTTATCCAGTTGGTGATCATGTACGTAGTTATTTTATTCACCATAAGAATGCTTCTGTTCTAATAATATCAGATGAATTCCTGCAACTTCTTCTCTGCATAACTCATTTATTGCTCTGTGGTTGTTATGATGACTGAGTGCTTGCTTGATGATGTAACAAATCCTTAATCAGTGACAAGAATATCATTTCTATTTAATAGATGAGGAAAATAATTTTTTTGAACTGCTTCCTTGATGTGGTTTCAGGGGTACATTGTCCTAAACAGACCTTGGGCCTTTGTTCAATGGCTGGAGAAAGCAACTATTCCAGAGGAGTAAGCTTAGTTCCATTTGACTTTACTTCAATTGCTATTTGCGAAAAAACAGTATTTGTTGAATGGGAAAAACTGCAGGTATATATTAATGGCCGAACCCGATCATGTTTTTATCAAACCATTGCCAAACTTGGCTAGTGACAATCATCCTGCAGGCTTCCATTTCTTCTATATTAAACCAACAGAACATGTACAGATAGTAAGGAAGTTTTTTCCAGAAAAGAAGGGTCCTTTGACTAATATTGATCCCACTGGCAATTCCCCTGTGATAATTAAAAAGGTACATATTTATTATTTGTTTAATAAAATTTTGCAACATGTGTTTACATTCAACAATGCCACATATGCTTTTTTTGAATGCAATACGCTCGGAAGATTTTCTAAACTTGTATCCTTGGCACACTCTTTCTACACAATGCTCTCGGTACTATATGGCCAATGCTCTATTTTCACTTGTCTCACTGAAGTCTGAGCTTGAGAAGATTGCTCCCACTTGGATGAATGTTTCTTTGAGTATGAAAGAGGATCCAGAGACTGACAAAGCTTTTGGATGGGTGTTGGAAATGTGAGATCTGATTTGTTCTACTTCACATTTTGAATTGATGAAGATACTAATGCTTTTTAAGTTGTGATATAGGTATGCTTACGCTATTGCAAGTGCCTTACATGGTGTGCAACATATTCTTCGTAAAGATTTCATGATACAAGTATTCTTTCAATTCTTTTTGTGTCTGTGGGTGTTTCACTACTGCACTATATCTTAATTACACTCTCTAAATTTTTTTATTACAGCCCCCTTGGGACTTGAAGTTAGGAAACGCTCACATTATTCATTTCACATATGGATGTGACTATTCCTTGAAGGTAACTTCCCTGGCCAATTTATATCTACATTTTGCACAGCAATAATTTTTAGCTAACCTTTTCTTATCACAGACACAAACACTAAGATCAGCCTTTGCCATTGTTTTTTTTGTCTACATACTCTGTGTTTACCTCTGAATATTGTTTCATCTCAGGGCGAACTAACTTATGGTAAAATTGGAGAATGGCGCTTTGACAAAAGAACCTATCTTCGTGGTCCACCACCAAGGAACCTAAGTTTACCCCCTCCAGGAGTACCTGAAAGTGTGGTATGTAACTACTCAATACCTTGAATGTTCTTAAACATAATCAAGCCATTTTTTTTTGTCTTATGTCCTATCTCTTCACTGTTTCCGTTTGGTAAATGCAAGTGTTGCTTGACTTGATGTTTCTTTACTTTAAAATTTTAAAACTTTATGTTCAGTATGTATAATTTAGAAGAAAGATTTTCAACTGTAAACTTTGCCAGGTTTATAGTTTAAATGTCACATTCCTTATCTGAGGTTTTCATTATATCATCAAACGAAGCTACTATTACTTCAAGTTATGATTGTAGTTGGGACACTTAAGATACTAACTCAATCATCTCGTTTGCTTACTATTAATGTATTGAAGCTTTAATGAGTTGTGAAATGTATTTGGGGTAAAAAACAGGCAATCATTCTGCAGACCTCACAAGCATCCTGTCACTGCTGTTTTGAATGAAAGTGAATCTTTTAGTTTGCAAATTATTATCAAAGTTTCTAGTGGTCATATGATCCGAAGAAGGTAGGAGGATATACTTTGGGGGAATTCTTGTTGAAGATTGAAGGTACTAGTTAGCTAATAAAAGCCTTGGATATTGTTATCCAAGATATTGGGACTGAACATTTTCATTAGTTGGCTTTGTGGGAAAAAAATAAAAATTTAAAAAGCAATTCATGTAACATGTTGCAATGCGAGAGATAGAAGGTTAATGCATCAGATATGTTTTCTTGGCAATTTGAGATATTAGTGGATGATATTTGGATCTTAGGAGGAACTGAATGCTGCAACCATATCCATTCTTAGCAGTATAAGTTTCTCAATCATATCAATCCATGGATTAGTATTTCTATGTTACTTGGGTTTATCCTGGTGAACACAGTTTTCTTCACGGTTTGAAATGTCGTTTCGTGCCGCCCGGCACGGATGGTTTTTACCGTTCCGCCGGGCGGTCGAAACCAGCACGGGAGGCGTCCCCGTCTCGACGGTGCCGGAGGAGACGCGGGACGCCTCCGTCGGCACCGGAGGAGACGCGGGACGCCTCCGGCGGCATCCCGCGACGCCTTCGGCACAGAAGGCGTCGTGTGCGACGCCTTCTGCAACGCCTAAGGCGTCGAGCGTGACGCCTTCTGCGGCGCCGAAAGCGTCCGACAGGGTTGCCGGACGCTTCCGGTGACCCTTCCGACGCCGCTGGAGGCGTCCGGCGACGCTTCCAGCGCCGCCAGACGCCCCCCGTGGGATCGCCCGCGATCGTCGCAGGCGCGATCTCGCTTACGCGTACGCGATTTTTTTTTCGGTTTTTAATAATTATTTATTTTATTTAATTAATTTAAACAATTCCCAAGGATATGTGAAAGATGTGTGTATTTCGAAGAGGTTTTTATAAACCCTAATTAAATTATCCTAATAAAATATATAAAAAATATATTTAAAATTAAAATAAATTAAATAAATTTTATTAATTAATATTCTGAAAAAATAATATTTTAAATTTCATTTAAAAATTTTAAAAAATATATAATAATTCTTATTTATATTCTAATATATTTTTTATTATTTTAAATTTCATTTAATTTTTTTAAAAATTTTAAAAATATTTTAAAAAAATTATAATAAATTATATTTATATTCTGATAATTTTTTTACTTTTAAAAATTTTTTTACTTGATATTTTTTACTATTTAAAATATATATCATTTAATTAATAATTAATTAAATAAATAAATAGTTAATTTATATAATTATTATTAATATAAAGTAATATCTTGTATTAATTTATATACTTATTATTATTATTATTATAGATACTTCCATTTTAATTTGAATTATTGATATATCAATTCTATTTAAATAAAATTATTTTTAATTATTTTTTCTAACAATATTAAATTATTCAATAATTGAGTACTTATAATAAATCAATATATAACTTATTTTTATATACACAATAAATATATTGATCTTATAATTACTATAGATAAATAAAAAATACCGAAACTGTATCGGCACTGCACGATACGATACCGAAACCGTATTGTTCCGATCTGAGACCGAAAGCTCGGCACGGGTCGAAATTTTAAACCTTGGTTTTCTTTGTTTCTTTTGGAGTTATATACATATATATAACTGGAAATATTGGAGTTGAAACCTTGGATTTTAGTAGGAAATGCCTTGTGCTCAAAAGTGCCCAGATCAATATTCAGTTTTTTTTTGGATTATATTGCTCTGTAAAAATACCCATTGGTCTCAGGAAAATTTAGCTGAGGCAGTTGGACAGCTGATAAGAATAGGTTTCCATATGCTTTACTGCATAGAAATGAAGAGCTATGGTTTCCCTAGTGTTACTCTCCTGGAACCTGTTGGATATGAGTGTGAACTGCAGACAATAGAGCGGATAATGGTATCGCAATAAGAACTTTGAAATTTAGCTAGATAGTCTGATGCAGCTAATAACAATTGGAGAGACATTTGTGAGTCTACTGGGATCATGGATATGCTCAGGGAAAGGCGCTTCTGACATGGAGCTTTTGTTTTCTTTATTTTTTGAACCTTTGAGTGTTAACAAGTGTGCATTTGTGAATATGCGCACGATAATATGATACCCCTCAATAGTTTTGAGCTACTCAAAGGAGAATTTAGAAGATCATAATGACATGCGCTATGCAACTAAAAACAATATGGTAGAAGGTGAAATCTTGTCTCACCTAGGAACAGGACACATATCTTCTCATCTTTGATAGCGGTTAGGTGTACTATCACGATCCTCTTAGATGAGATAATTGACTTATCAACCACTTAGTCAAAATGCTCAAGGCCAAGCTAATAGTAGCTCACTTAGTTAAGCTTGTAGAACTTCTTTATTAGCCAACAACTAAATTGGGGTACCGCATTTTTTCCTGCTCAAGATTGAGTTGTACAACAGGTAAATAAGCTCAATAGCGTAAGTTGGGGGATAGTATTCCTTTCATTAAGAGAGTAGGCATCATGCATATAAGATGTACTATGCTAAAGGTACTAAGATGATGGTTGATATTCTGATTTAGAGTGAAAAAATAAGATGAGACTCTACTTTCTTTCAGATGTATACTACAAGAAGCAAATAATCTCTTTGCCTCGTTAGATTTTTTTATTTTATTTTATTGCTCTGTTGTTCATATTTGTGCCACCTTAAGCAACAACAGGAATAAAGATTAACAATATCCAAGGGATTGGTTGGATTGGTAAACATATTTACCTGTATGACCCAATATTTCTTGAGCTAAAAGAGGATATTTGAGAAACAAAATCCTCATTCGGGTTGTCTAAGTTTAAAATATTCACTCTCCAGAAAAATTGTCTGGAAAACATGCCAAATTTCAAGCAGTCTGCTGCTTTACCTGGACTCTTGCATGTGAATTTAGAATGCTAAAACTCTTCGTATATTAATCAAACAATGATCTGTCTCATCAACTTTCCAGCTACATAATACTATTGGGTTCTTGATGATGCAGGTAACACTAGTAAAGATGGTCAACGAAGCCTCAGCTAACATCCCTGGGTGGGATGATGGAAGGTAGCTGAATTTTGAAAGCCTCACAGCTGAAGGAAATTAGTTCTAGTTTTGACGAGTACAGAAAGGAAAGCATAAACACGTAGGACTCACAAGAGATGAAACTTTGAAGGCAGAAGCATGATAGATCAATACCTCGAGGGTTCCAAACAATGTATTCTTACAATGATGTTGATCCCGCAGCTGATTGTTGGTGCATTCTTTTTCTTCCTCGAAGACACTTGATTATTTCCCAAAAACTATAAATGTAATGACTGGAATATCTCCTGCGCTAGATAAGTCATAAACCATTTTGATACATTGTACCTGTTTGAATTACACCCAATTTGAGGAGATACATAAAAGAGAACTTTTGATGACTTTGTTGATGCATTCTATGCAAGAGATGGCATTGAGAGATGTCGAATGAAGTGGAAATATGCAAGAGGTTGATAATTGTTTGAGAAGGTGTCCTTGTTTGCTGTTTTCATTGTTGGATTACTTGGGTTGCAGAAGTGGAAGCTCAAGTTGTGGCTCACATGTTTGCAGTGGAAGGTTAAACTTCACAGCTGATGCAGATTGTCTGCTCCACACCAAACCATTCCATTTGTCCAAAACTCATAACCATCCACCAACCTCTTCATCTCTTTTTAGCCTATAAATTGCCTCGAGGCTCCCTTCCTTGATCTCCATCACAGCACATTGAATCACTCGCCAATGGCTAACTCCATAGCTCTCTTGTTTCTCTCCCTCGCTCTTTGCTTTCTCCTCCCTAGCCCCTCTCTCGCCCAATTCAGCTTTGGCCAGCAGGGCTTCGGCCAGCCGTTGTTGAGCCAACGTCGTCTTGGCTACCGGAGCCAATGCCAGCTCGAGCGCCTCGCCGCCCTCGAACCCACGCGTCGCGTGCCGTCGGAGGCTGGCTTCACCGAGTACTTTGACCAATTGAATGAGCAGTTGCAGTGTGCCGGCGTAGTCGCCTACCGCCGCACCATTCAGCCGAGAGGCCTCGTCTTGCCTTACTACTCCAATGCCCCTAAACTCGTCTACATAGTCCAAGGTATTCTAGCTTCTTAATTATTTACATTCAGTATTATTATGACATTCAATTGTCGTCCAAAATGTGCAGGTAGGGGTATCTCTGGAACCGTGATTCCTGGTTGCCCAGAGTCATTCCAATCTCTACGACAAGGTTTTGAGCAACAATGGGAAGAGGAATCGGAAAGCCAGAGCCAGCGTTTCAGGGACGAGCACCAAAAGGTTCAATTCTTCCGCGAGGGCGATGTTCTCGCATATCCTGCCGGCGTCGCTAATTGGGTCTACAATAACGGTGAAGTTCCTATTATAGCAATCGCTGTCGCCGACACAAGCAGCAATGCCAACCAACTCGATCGCCAACACAGAGTCGGTTCAAACTAGCAATTCAGTAATTTATCATAAAACATTAACACTCATATGATTCTAATTAATTTATATATATGTGCGTTCAGCAATTTCTATTGGCGGGCAGAGAGAGGCAATCCCAAGAGCAAATCGCACAGGTAGAAGAGAGATTCCAGCAACAGAAGGGGAATAACCTCCTGAGCGGCTTCGAACTCGAACTACTGGCTGAGGCTCTGGGAGTCGACAAGGAAGTCGTGAGGAAGATTCAAAATCTAAACGATAACAGAGGTGACATTGTTCGCGTGGAGAAGGGGCTACAGATGTTGGAGCCACAGAGACGTGCTGAGCAGGAAGCTCAAGAGCAAGAGAGAGAGGAAAGAGAAGAGACACAGGAGAGGAGGGGATCGTCATGCGAACGTAATGGATTGGAGGAAACCTACTGCACCCTCAAGAACAGACAGAACATAGCCAATCCCACTCTTGCCGACTACTACAATCCACGCGCTGGAAGACTGACTAGCCTCAACGTCCAAAAGCTTCCCATCCTTCGGTTCATCCAACTCAGTGCCGAAAGAGGAGTCCTTCGACGGGTATATATATAGCTAGTTCATTCAGTACATCCATCGTTTACTCAAAGTATATATAAACATTTAAATATTGACATTTTGTCTTCTCTTTTCTCGTGCGCATGCAGAATGCAATTCAACCACCTCACTGGAATATCAATGCTCACAGTATCATGTATGTGGTAAGGGGAAGTGGTCGCTTGCAGGTGGTTGGCCACCGAGGTCGAACCGTGTTCGACGGTGAGCTCCGTCAAGGACAACTGTTGGTGATCCCACAACAGCACATAGTGATCAAGAAGGCACAGAGCGAGCAATTCGAGTGGATCTCATTTAAGACCCATGAGAATGCGTTTGCGGGCCATATTGTGGGTAAAACATCTGTTCTTCGAGGGATTCCAGTGGAGGTGCTGATGAACTCCTACCGCGTCTCGAGGGAGGAGGCTCGGAGACTCAAGTTCAACAGAGGAAACGAGATCGCAATCTTTAGCCCCCGACAGGAGAAGGAAGATCGAGCTACTGCGTAACATATTGGAGAGTGTCGTCACAGAATAAATAATCAAGGCTCTAATGGAATAATAATAATAAGGCTGTATATCTAGGATCAAATAAAGCCTTGATTGTAGTTTTGACTCCCAATATCAAATAAAAATAAATATAATCATATAGCTCTGACTTTGCCTATCTTATGCAACTCAACATCCACACATATCTCATCCATCATTGATAGAATTTAGTCAATTTCCGCAACATAGTTTACAGCCTAACATTGACTTCAACCCAAGATGCTCAAATACAAATGCAAACAATAGACTTAATTATGTGAATCTTATAAATTCTTAACTAGGCCGCAATGACAGTACCATGAATTTTTTATTTTTGTATTACTTGAATTTCTTATGAAACTTAAGCTAGTTAGTTCATTGTTATGCCCAACTCTTATATTATTTATTGTAACTAGCATTGTTAATGAGTCAATTCTAATTTAATTGGCTCGAACATGTCCTCTTCAATGTGCCAGAATATGGGCCATAATGTGCCAATAAATTGTAATAAAACGTCACAAATATACTCGCACATCAGATCATGAGATGCTTCAATGTCTAAATCTCGTTTCAAGATGAAAATCTTCTCTACTACTCGTTAGTTTAGTCATCCCCAATGCATGAATTACAAGGCACGATTAACAATTAGCATAATAAACCAAATGAAAACTTTGCTTATCTTGAAATTGGGATGCAATGTGGTCTTTAAAGTGAATGATCATATCGACATAATATAGATTATGGTGTTCTTGTAGGATAAAATTGACATATTCAAACCAAACAAAAAAACAAAGCTCTAATTTTTGAATTTTTATTGACTTTTGGGGTTACTTTAAATTGATTTTTTATATGAAGTTTGAAAAAACTAACTCAAAGAGATGGATATTTATTTATTACATAATACATATAAATACATTATTATTACTAGCGTAGTGGGACAATACTCTAATATTTTTATAATTTTATATAACTCTATAATTTTATATAACTCTAGGGGCAACTATTCTACCAAAGCTATACGTGGTCCCTTATAAAAAAATAATTTAATATCATTGATCCTGTCTGGAAGCTGAGAAAACGAACCTACCGGTGTGACGTGTCTGGAAGGTTGACCGCATCCTCTTGACCCGGTCGATGAGCTGTCCTCTACGTTGACCAGATCGTCAGAAGTCCTCCTCCGGTCAACTGTACCTGTATCCAGCGACCGGGTCGCCCCGGCCTCTGGTACCTCGGTGCTCGAGGCGAATCCCACAGATATATGAGCAATCGAATACTAACGACAAAATAATTAACTAAATGCAGAAAAGGTACGAGAACGTACCCTGGCCCAGGGGGGGCGCCCTCGGATGGATGGATGAGCTGGTCGAACTACTGATCAAGTCGTCGTGGCCCTGGATCCGGAAAGCGGCATGTAGGCCGAGACATAATGGCTCGTAGGCCGATACGCGGCACGCAGGCCGGATAACACAGATAGCTCGTAATCATAAGAGAGATGCACAAAGTAAAACCCAACGACTCGATGGCCGGAACAACCTCGGCTCGATGGCCGAACCCAATCTCGGCGCGATGGCTGGAATAAACAAACCTGAGTCCGCCGAATGACGGTTGTCCAGTGGGTGACGATGCTACCCGGAGATGTCTCCGGCAGTAGCTGCCGGAGGTGACGGCGCTAGACGCCGGAGGCGTCGGTTGCCAGAGGCGGCTGTGGTCGGAGGCAGATCCCACTGTAGGGTGATGTCGGGGGCTGCCGGACGAAGCCCGCGCCGGAGGAGATTTCCGGCAAGAAGAGGAGCAATGCTCCTGTTCCGGTAGGTGACTACTGACAAAGGAGGACATGAGGTGTCTTCCTCGCGATGGCCTCTCGTGCCAAGGTCGTGACTGCCGACAAGAGGAGAGGGAGAGGAGAAGACCGACGGCGGCAGCAACAACAACGAACCTAGCGAGCCCCCCCTATTCCCTCCTCATGGCGGCGGCGCTGGAATGAGAAGGCCGGAGTAATGGAGGGTAGAGGAGAGGAAGAAGGGAGCGCTGGCGGCTTCGTCGGCGCTAACGGAGAGCTTGAGAAGGAGAGAGCCTCTCCCTGGTGGCTGGCGGCGGAAAGGATCACAAAACCACCCCCCCCCCCTTGCTGTGAACGGCGCTTCCCAAAAAAACCCCTCAGCCCTAGCAATCCTCAATCCCGAAAATGCCCCTGACCACTTCTCTATTTACTTCTCATGCCCTCATTTACCTCCGGATCACAAGCCTCCCCTTCAAGTCTAGTCGAAGGAGGCATGAGTCCGACTGACTGGATAGTCTATTGCAAAGAATTGAACCGCTCTCGATGTCAAAGCTAAATCGCTGAACCAATAATATAATGTCGCTCGAGCGGTCGCTATAATAGTGGCGTCGTAGGAGATGGTAACGGTACCGAGCGGACCAAGTCTGTAATCGGACCAATGCCGAGTGCGCAGCCGTGAAGATACCGACCGGACGATCGAAGTGCTGTCGATCGGATGGATAGATGCTAGAGGGAAGCTGTCGTGCGTGCAACCGGAATGATGGCGATCGATCGGATAAATGCCGGGCGGACGATACCGCGCGTGCGACCGGAATGATGTCGATCGGACGGATAGATGCGTGGCGGGCAATGCCGCGCGTGCGACCGGAATGATGTCGATCGGTCGGATAAATGTCGGGCGGACGATACCGCGCGTGCGACCGGAATGACGTTGATCGGTCGGATAACTGCCGGGCGGACGATACCGCGCGTGCGACCGGAATGATGTCGATCGGTCGGATAAATGCCGGGCGAACGATACCGCGCGTGTGACCGAAATGACGTCGATGGGTCGGATAACTGCCGGGCAGACGATACCGCGCGTGCGACCGGAAAGGATCACAAACCCCCCCCCCCCTTGCTGTGAACGGCGCTTCCCAAAAAAACCCCTCAGCCCTAGCAATCCTCAATCCCGAAAATGCCCCTGACCACTTCTCTATTTACTTCTCATGCCCTCATTTACCTCCGGATCACAAGCCTCCCCTTCAAGTCTAGTCGAAGGAGGCATGAGTCCGACTTACTGGATAGTCTATTGCAAAGAATTGAACCGCTCTCGATGTCAAAGCTAAATCGCTGAACCAATAATATAATGTCGCTCGAGCGGTCGCTATAATAGTGGCGTCGTAGGAGATGGTAACGGTACCGAGTGGACCAAGTCTATAATCGGACCAATGCCGAGTGCGCAGCCGCGAAGATACCGACCGGACGATCGAAGTGCTGTCGATCGGATGGATAGATGCTAGAGGGAAGCTGTCATGCGTGCAACCGGAATGATGGCGATCGATCGGATAAATGCCGGGCGGACGATACCGCGCGTGCGACCGGAATGATGTCGATCGGACGGATAGATGCGTGGCGGGCAATGCCGCGCGTGCGACCGGAATGATGTCGATCGGTCGGATAAATGTCGGGCGGACGATACCGCGCGTGCGACCGGAATGACGTTGATCGGTCGGATAACTGCCGGGCGGACGATACCGCGCGTGCGACCGGAATGATGTCGATCGGTCGGATAAATGCCGGGCGGACGATACCGCGCGTGTGACCGAAATGACGTCGATGGGTCGGATAACTGCCGGGCGGACGATACCGCGCGTGCGACCGGAATGATGTCGATCGGTCGGATAAATGCCGGGCGGACGATACCACGCGTGCGACCGGAATGATGTCGATCGGTCAGATAAATGTCGGGCGGACGATACCGCGCGTGCGACCGGAATGACGTCGATCGATCGGATAAATGCCGGGCGGACGATGCCACGCGTGCGATCGGAATGATGTCGATCGGTCAGATAAATGTCGGGCGGACGATACCGCGCATGCGACCGGAATGACGTCGATCGGTAGGATAACTGCCGGGCGGACGATACCGCGCGTGCGACCGGAATGACGTCGATCGGTCGGATAAATGCTGGGCGGACGATGCCACGCGTGTGACCGGAATGATGTCGATCGGTCAGATAAATGTCGAGCGGACGATACCGCGCGTGCGACCGGAATGACGTCGATCGGTCGGATAACTGCCGGGCGGACGATACCGCGCGTGCGACCGGAATGATGTCGATCGGTCAGATAAATGCCGGGCGGACGATACCGCGCGTGTGACCGGAATGACGTCGATCGGAAGAATAGATACCTGGCCGCGACGACTGCTCGACCCCGAACGGGGGAGATAGATGATCATGAATCTGGTCCGTGACCAGTGAAGGCTGCTCAACCCCGAACGGGGGATATAGACATATGATGTGATGGTCCGCTGAACTGGTCCAAAACCGATGATGATCGCTTGAATATAATCCTCCCGGCCGATCGGCTCGGGGGTCTTCGCCATCGAGCCCCTGGCCCGTATATAATCCTCTCGGCCGAACGGCTCGGGGGTCTTCGCCATCGAGCCCCTGGCTCGTATATAATCCTCCCGGCTGCTCGGCTCGGGGGTCTTCGCCATCGAGCCCCTGGCTCGTATATAATCCTCCCGGCCGATCGGCTCGGGGGTCTTCGCCATCGAGCCCCTGGCTCGTATATAATCCTCCCGGCTGCTCGGCTCGGGGGTCTTCGCCATCGAGCCCCTGGCTCGTATATAATCCTCCCGGCCGAACGGCTCGGGGGTCTTCACCATCGAGCCCCTGGCTCGGATATAAACCTCCCGGCCGATCGGCACGGGGGCCCCCTGGCTCGTATATAATCCTCCCGGCTGCTCGGCTCGGGGGTCTTCGCCATCGAGCCCCTGGCTCGTATATAAACCTCCCGGCCGCTCGGCTCGGGGGTCTTCGCCATCGAGCCCCTGGCTCGTATATAATCCTCCCGGCTGCTCGGCTCGGGGGTCTTCGCCATCGAGCCTCTGGCTCGTACATCAACCTCCCGGCCAAACGGCTCGGGGGCCTTCGTCTTCGAGCCTGTGGCTCGGATATAAACCTCCCGGCCGAACGGCTCGGGGGCCTTCGTCTTCGAGCCTCTGGCTCGTATATCAACCTCCCGGTCGAACGGCTCGGGGGCCTTCGTCTTCGAGCCTGTGGCTCAGATATAAACCTCCCGGCCGAACGGCTCGGGGGCCTTCGTCTTCGAGCCTCTGGCTCGTATATCAACCTCCCGGCCGAACGGCTCGGGGGCCTTCGTCTTCGAGCCTGTGGCTCGGATATAAACCTCCCGGCCGAACGGCTCGGGGGCCTTCGTCTTCGAGCCTCTGGCTCGTATATCAACCTCCCGGCCGAACGGCTCGGGGGCCTTCGTCTTCGAGCCTGTGGCTCGGATATAAACCTCCCGGCCGAACGGCTCGGGGGCCTTCGTCTTCGAGCCTGACTCGGATATAAACCTCCCGGCCGAACGGCTCGGGGGCCATCGTCTTCGAGCCTCTGGCTGGCTCGTATATCAACCTCCCGGCCGAACGGCTCGGGGGCCTTCGTCTTCGAGCCTGTGGCTCGGATATAAACCTCCCGGCCGAACGGCTCGGGGGCCTTCGTCTTCGAGCCTGTGGCTCGGATATAAACCTCCCGGCCGAACGGCTCGGGGGCCTTCGTCTTCGAGCCTGTGGCTCGGATATAAACCTCCCGGCCGAACGGCTCGGGGGCCTTCGTCTTCGAGCCTCTGGCTCGTATATCAACCTCCCGGCCGAACGGCTCGGGGGCCTTCGTCTTCGAGCCTGTGGCTCGGATATAAACCTCCCGGCCGAACGGCTCGGGGGCCTTCGTCTTCGAGCCTGTGACTCGGATATAAACCTGCCGGCCGAACGGCTCGGGGGCCTTGGCTCGAAGAACTACTACAAATCACATAACTAACCGAGAACAGATAACGGAAAGACTGACCTAGGTCATGAGGATAGCAGAACTCTCCGACGTCGTCCATCTTCACGTTCCAGATCAGGCGCGTTCCCACAGACGGCGCCAAATTGATCCTGTCTGGAAGCTGAGAAAACGAACCTACCGGTGTGACGTGTCTGGAAGGTTGACCGCATCCTCTTGACCCGGTCGATGAGCTATCCTCTATGTTGACCAGATCGTCAGAAGTCCTCCTCCGGTCAACTGTACCTGTATCCAGCGACCGGGTCGCCCCGGCCTCTGGTACCTCGGTGCTCGAGGCGAATCCCACAGATATATGAGCAATCTAATACTAACGACAAAATAATTAACTAAATGCAGAAAAGGTACGAGAACGTACCCTGGCCCAGGGGGCGCCCTCGGATGGATGGATGAGCTGGTCGAACTACTGATCAAGTCGTCATGGCCCTGGATCCGGAAAGCGGCATGTAGGCCGAGACATAATGGCTCGTAGGCCGATACGCGGCACGCAGGCCGGATAACACAGATAGCTCGTAATCATAAGAGAGATGCACAAAGTAAAACCCAACGACTCGATGGCCGGAACAACCTCGGCTCGATGGCCGAACCCAATCTCGGCGCGATGGCCGGAATAAACAAACCTGAGTCCGCCGAATGACGGTTGTCCAGTGGGTGACGATGCTACCCGGAGATGTCTCCGGCAGTAGCTGCCGGAGGTGACGGCGCTAGACGCCGGAGGCGTCGGTTGCCAGAGGCGGCTGTGGTCGGAGGCAGATCCCACTGTAGGGTGATGTCGGGGGCTGCCGGACGAAGCCCGCGCCGGAGGAGATTTCCGGCAAGAAGAGGAGCAATGCTCCTGTTCCGGTAGGTGACTACTGACAAAGGAGGACATGAGGTGTCTTCCTCGTGATGGCCTCTCGTGCCAAGGTCGTGACTGCCGACAAGAGGAGAGGGAGAGGAGAAGACCGACGGCGGCAGCAACAACAACGAACCTAGCGAGCCCCCCCTATTCCCTCCTCATGGCGGCGGCGCTGGAATGAGAAGGCCGGAGTAATGGAGGGTAGAGGAGAGGAAGAAGGGAGCGCTGGCGGCTTCATCGGCGCTAACGGAGAGCTTGAGAAGGAGAGAGCCTCTCCCTGGTGGCTGGCGGCGGAAAGGATCACAAAACCCCCCCCCCCCAAAACGCGAGCAAGCCCCCCCCCCCCCCTTGCTGTGAACGGCACTTCCCAAAAAAACCCCTCAGCCCTAGCAATCCTCAATCCCGAAAATGCCCCTGACCACTTCTCTATTTACTTCTCATGCCCTCATTTACCTCTGGATCAATCATATTTGATTTTAGCCAAAAAGTATACTTTCTAAAATCATTGGCCCAAGATATTCATAGAAACTTTCCTGTTCGCAGTGTTTACAATTTTAAAATGTGAGATTAAAGAAAACTCTAGATTTCTAATTGATAAATGAGAAAAATTCTTAATAATATACCACAGTTGAATCTCGAACTTTAGATCCCTGATTAATTAATGAGAAAAATTCTTAATAATACGTTACAGCTGAGTCTCGAACTCTAGATCATTGATTGATGTATTTGTGAAAATTACTAATAAATCTTAGAATTATTTTCGGTGTGAATAAAAAAAAATGATATTAACGTAATTTCATTTTGAGCTTACCAAAATTAATTAGTAAAGGGGACAAATTTTTATGCTAAATAGTTATTGCTTAGAAAATGTGAAAGAAATCAAAAGAACATATGGCACCTTACTTTTTCTTGATAGTGTAGGATTTGTCTTAAAAAAAAATTTTATGCAAAAAGATTACGTTCTTGGGTTAGAACCATAGCTTAGAGTTAGTTATTTAGCAGTCACTATCGTAGAAATCTTAATTCTGCTAGTGGTTGTACTTGCTCTATGATTTGTTTGTGCATACAGCAATGACCACATGGTGGCTCACAAACTTGCTATGCGTCACCAATGTTAGCAAATCTATCTCATTGATGTCCTACTTCGCGGTCAATTGTCCAAAATTTCAAATCGATGCCCCTAACGTTATGGGGTCAATTCTTAACATTAGACCTGGCTAAGGCATAAGCCTTTTAGGGCCCAAGGCCAATTATTTTTATAAAATTTCTGAAATTGATGAGCCATCATTATGTTTTTACAAAATCTCTAATTAGTGAGCCTTATTAATTGCATTCCCCAATTTTATATGAAATTTTATTATACCCCATTTTCGAAGACCCAATTTTATTTTATTCTTTCCATCACATTTTTTGCAATTAGACAACTCTCACCGTCAAGATTCTAGATGAGTAGCTTATCTAGTGAATTATACTTGTGGAGCTAGTCAACTAGACCCTGGTCTTCACTAAGATTTACTATTCTCCCATGCATTTCCTTATATATATTATTAATGAATAATTAATATTTATTTGGGCCGACTTTAAACAATTAATTTCTCATTCACCTTTAATTGGTTTTGAACAAATTAATAGTCTAAATTTATCTACTCGAAATCGAAATGTAGATTTCAATTTTGAAGTCAATTACGACTTTTATCTATTGATGGCATTCCAATTTTTCCACAAAACCGTATTGGTCCATTAAGGCCCCAATATCCAACAATCCCCCACATGAATGGAAATTAATGCAATGCGTGTATGCATGCTGACACTTTACAAGAGTCTAATCGATAAGTTACTGCATCGGGAGAGGTAGCTTGTGGCTTTGAACCTTCCGTAGTGGAATACTATCAAGTATACTAGGCTGCGCAGTGAACGTGATGTTTTGAACTGCTCAGCTGTTGGTGTATACTAAGACAATAACACCCACACAAAAACCTATCTCACCTACTTTAGGTTCTCATGGTTGGTTCCATTTCGGCCATGGATATCATCTTGGATTCATGAGTGTTTCATTGAAGCGGCCTGTCTTCACACTCATATAGGTGACACTTCTATCAAGAGTATCCTACCATACTCCACCTTATAAAGTATAGAAGTCACTAAAAGCATAAGCTTTACCTCACTACATGAGGTAGGACAGCACAAATTCATCCTAGGATTGGGATAGAGATAAAATATCTCATGTGTTGTAACACAACTTCTGTAACTTCGTTGCCCCATTGAACCAAGATCTTGGGATCTCCAGTCAACAAGGTTGGGTTACCGCTATAGTCATTTTTTTTAGTTGAAGATTTTTAATCCCATTCCTCTTGATGAGCAGTATACTTGATCTCGACTCAACCCTTTCGTAAGAAGATCTGCCAAATTATCTTTGGACTTAACATAGTCGATTGCAATCACTTCATTCAAGATCAACTGCCTAATAGTATTATGTCTATGACATATGTGTCGTGACTTTCCATTGTACATATTACTTTGTGTTATTCCAATTGTCGATTGACTATCACAGTGGATAAGTACGGCAGACACAGGTTTCGTCCAACTCGGAATATCTTCCAAGAAATTCTGCAGTCATTCAGCTTCCTCAGCTACTTTGTCTAGTGCTATAAACTCGGATTCCATAGTTAATCGAACAATGCACGTCTGCTTAGTGGATTTTCAAGATACTACTCCTCCACCGATCGTGAAAACATATCCACTAGTGGATTTGGAGTCTTTTGTATCTGATATCCAATTAGCATCACAATATCCCTCCAGCACAGCGGGATATTTTCCATAATGTAATCCATAGTTCATAGTATATTTCAAATATCTAAGAGCTCACATCAATGCTATCCAATGGGTGTCGTTTGGATCACTCGTAAAACGACTCAGCTTGTTGACCGCATAGGCAATATCCGGACGTGTGCAGTTTGTGAGATACATCAAACTGCCTATTATCCGAGAATATTCCAACTGCGATAAGGTCTCACCATGATTTTTCACTAAGTGTTGACTTAGATCCATAGATGTTTTTACTGTAGAGAGATCGTACGCATTGAATCTTTTCAATACTGACTCTACATAATGGGATTGTGTCAGAACTATCCCTTCTGATGTTCTGAGATTTTTAATTCCCAATATAACATCTGCTTGACCCATATCTTTCATATCGAAATTTTTGGTCAACATTTTATTTGTAGTCATGATTATATCATGATTACTGCCCATTATTAGCATGTCGTCTACGTATAGACAGATGATTACATAACCTTTATGTGTGTCTTTGACATAAATGCATTTGTCACATTCATTTATTTTGAATTTGTTTGATAGCATTACTTTGTCAAATTTTTCGTGTCATTATTTAGGCGCTTGCTTAAGTCCGTATAATGACTTAACAAGTCGACACACCTTTTTCTCATTTCCTGGAGCCACGAACCCCTCGGGTTGCTCCATATAAATATCTTCTTCCAACTCACCATTTAAGAACGCAGTCTTAATATCCATTTGATGTATTTCAAGGTCATACAGTGCTGCAATAGCTATTAGCACTCATATGGACGTAATCCTTGTCACCGGTGAGTAGGTATCGAAGTAATCAAGGCATTTCTCTTGCTTGTACCCCTTGGCTACAAGTCTGACCTTATACTTGTCAATTGATCCATCAGCTTTATACTTGCGTTTTAGTATTCACTTACAACCTAATGGTTTATTACCAGAAGGAAGGTCTACTAATTCCCAAGTATGATTATTCATGATGGATTCGATTTCACTGTTGACAGCTTCTTTCCACATTAGAGCATCGGGACTAGAGAGAGCTTCACTTAATGTTCTTGGGTCCATTTCCGATATGAAAATCATGAAATCTAGCCAGAATGATTTCTCAGCTCTAGCCCGTTTGCTACGACGTGACCCTTCGCTTTGATCGTCAATAGTCCTTTTATAACAGCTAAGTTCGGTAACGTTATTTTCGTTTGAACTTCTGTTGTTATCATTTTCAATGTTTTCCTTCTTATTTGGGAATTCGTTTTCAAAGAATATCGCATTCCGAGATTCTATGGTTGTTCCCACATGGATATCAGGAATGTCTGATTTGTGAACTAGGAAACGATATGCACTACTATTATGGGCATATCCGACAAATACATCATCACATGTTTTAGGTCCGATCTGTACTTGCTTTGGTTTAGGTACTTCGACCTTTGCCAAGCACCCCCACACTTTCAGGTATTTGTACGATGGCTTGCGGCCTTTCCATAGTTTGAATGGAGTTTTATCACTTTTCTTATGAGGAATTTTGTTGAGAATGTGATTTGCCGATAATATTGCTTCCCCCACAAGTTTTGAGGTAAGCCTGAATTTATCAACAAGACATTCATCATCTCTTTTAGTGTCCGATTTTTACGTTCAGCAATACCATTCGATTGAGGTGAGTAAGACGTCGTTGTTTGATGAATAATGCCAGAATCTGAACAAAATTCATCAAACGGTATATCATATTCTCCACCTCTATTGCTACGAATTATCTTAATTCGTTTGTCAAGTTGATTTTCAACTTCTGTTTTATAGGTTCTGAATGTCTCTAAGGCTTCGTCTTTACTTCTTAAAAGAAAGACATAACAGAACCTCGTGCAGTCATTGATAAAAGTAATGAAATACTTTTTACCTCCTCTAGTTTGCACAAATTTCAAGTCACATAGATCACTATGTATTAACTCTAGAGGAGTCGTTGACCTTTCCACCGAATGAAAAGGTAGTTTCGTCATTTTATCTTCTACACACACTTCACATTTGTGTGTTTCGTCAACATTGACGTTCGGTAATAAATTTAGTTTGACGAGACGTTTCAGAGTATTATTATGCACATGTCTGAGTCGATCATGCCACAAATTGAAACACTCAACCACATAGCTGGAAGCAATTATTTTATTACCATCAAATTTTCGGAGTACAGTCATTACAACCATTTTGAATAGACTTTGTTCTAAGTACCCCTTTCCTACGAAGACACCATTCTTCGTAAGGACAAAGTTGTTGGGCTGGAACACTAGTCTGAACCCGACCTTAACAGGTGTCGATCCAGAAATTAGGTTCTTTCTGATGTTGGGAACATGGAACACATCAATCAGAGTTAGCTCCTTTCTAGACGTCATCTTCAGAACAACTTTTTCGAGTCCGACGATCGGAGATGTCGTGGAATTGCCCATATAGAGCTTCCTTCCATTTATCGGAGTATACTTGAAGAACATCACCTTATCTGAACAGATATGACGAGTTGCTCCAGTATCGATCCACCACTGCTTCGGGTTATCCTCCACTGTATTGGATTCAAACATGACCGCAGTGAGATCCAAGTCCTCAAGAGAGGTTGCGACATGATTTGCAGCATCTTTTGGCCCCTTGGTTGGCTTCTTCGGGTGTCTGCAGTCCTTTGACATGTGTCCTGACTTTCCACAGTTGTAGCAAGAGCCCTTGAACTTCTTTACTTGAGCCTTCTTCTTGAACTGCTTCGACTTTTTGGAGTTTGGCTCGACCAGGTTTGACATTTCGTCAATGTTGGTGCAATATCCCTCAGGTCA
Source organism: Zingiber officinale (assembly GCF_018446385.1). Lineage (NCBI taxonomy): Eukaryota > Viridiplantae > Streptophyta > Magnoliopsida > Zingiberales > Zingiberaceae > Zingiber > Zingiber officinale. The sequence continues at coordinate 131,883,747 of NC_055997.1, read as the reverse complement.
AGGTTGACCTGGGTAACCAAGCTGAGTCTTGGTTTGGGTTTAGATGTTTGACAATAAGATATTGATTGAAGAAGAGTCAAGTAGGTCAAGGTTGACTGGATACTTGACTGGGAAGTCCTAACTGGGATGTTAGGCAAAATGAAAGTCCTGGTGAGTGAAGCTAGGCAGATGGAAAAGTCCTGGTGAGCGAAGCCAGGCAGAAGAAAAGTCCTGGTGAGTGAAGCCAGGCAGAAGGAAGTCCTAGTGAGTGAAGCTAGGCAGATGGAAATCCTGGTGAGTGAAGCCAGGTGAAAGTCCTAGTGAGTGAAGCTAGGCAGATGGAAAACCCTAGTGAGTGAAGCTAGGTGAAAGCCCTGGTGAGTGAAGCCAGGCAAGGGAAAATCCAGATGGATCAAGGATGATCGGACATCTGGTGCTGGGAAGTCCAAGTAGGTCAAAGGATTGACTGGATACTTGGCATGAAAGAAAAGTCCAAGTAGGTCAAAGGGATTGACCGGATACTTGGCACAGAGAAAAGTCCAAGTGGGTCAAAGGGATTGACCGGACACTTGGTAAGGAAGTCCTAGCAGGTCGAGGGAGTGACTAGATGCTAGGCATGACATACCAACAGGTCAAGGTTGACCGGATGTTGGTTTGGGAGGTTTAGGACTTGGTTTTGGACAAAAACCAAGTGCTGGATCGATCAGTGGATCGATCCAGGCTCTGGATCGATCAGTGGATCGATCCAGATCTGTCCCAGCGAACAGAGAGCTTCTGGATCGATCCGTGGATCGATCCAGAGGTCCCAATCGATCAGTGGATCGATTGGGACGCGGCTGCTTCGCGCGATAAGCGCTGGATCGATCCGTGGATCGATCCAGGCGCGTTTCCAGAGCACAAAGGCGCTCTGGATCGATCCGTGGATCGATCCAAAGCCTCCCCGATCGATTGGGAACATTCGAATCGATCGGGATCCGACCGTTGGCGTCGTTTATAGCTGCAGGCGTTCGATGGCTGCGGTATTGCTTCACGTATTCACCCCAGAGCTCTTGCCAACTCCTCCACAGCGCTCACAAAGCTCAGATCGCCAGTTCTTGAAGGATCTTGGAAGCCCTCCAAGTCAAGAGGCGGATCAAAGCCAAGAAGAGAAGCTAGGGTTAGGGTTTTGTACTCATTGTAAGCTTGTAAGCTTGTATTTCTTGTATCCTTTCCCTCTCTTCTTGTATTGAGTCTTGTAGGGCTTCTCCGCCCTTGGTAGTTACCATAAAGGAGAGTTTTATTTAGTGGAGGGTGTGTGTGTTGGTGTGGATCCTTGGATTAGTCACCTCTTGTGAGGTGGATACCAAGTAAAACCAACCGTGTTAGCGTTGTGTGTTTGTTTCTGTATTTTCCGCTGCACATCTTTGAAGGAACAAGCAACGCCGAGCACCGAGCGAAGCGCGACGAGCTATTCACCCCCCCTCTAGCTACTTTTGGTCCTAACAAGTGGTATCAGAGCAAGGTTGCTCTTCACCGGAATCATCGCCGGAAGGGTCAAGTATAACAAGAAAAGCTAGAGGGTGAAGAAGTTGGAGCAAATTCTTCAAGTTCAAGATTCTATCAAGCTCAACTTCAAGATGCAATTCCAAGATGGACTTGGATTTGACACAAGGGTGGCTCCACCATACACATCGGCAAGCTTCGATTCTTGGAGATCAAGAATCGAAAACTTTCTTATGATGGAGATAGAGCAATGGTTTGCTCTAATGGAAGGCTTCAAAGCTCCAACGAACTCCAAGGGCAAGCTTCTAAAGAAAAGCAGATGGAGCTCAGAGCAAATTCAAAGGGGCGAGGCAAATGACAAAGTGACCAAGCTTCTGGTCAACTTATTGCCTAGCCACATCTTGGCTCGAGTTGGAGAATTCGAAGATGCCAAGGAGCTTTGGAGCAAATTGGCCAAGCTTCATGAAGAGATCCCCTCCACTGTACAAGATCATGAAGAATCCAAAGAGGGTGACTCTTTGGAGCAAGACCAAAAGGAGGATTCCGAGGTTGAGAGATGCTCAACCTCCGAAGAGGAAATACAAGATGCTTCATCCTCAAGGGAATGCAACGAAGGGAACAAGGAGGGAGCATACTCCTTGTTTCATATTCAAGATGATGAAGCCTCCACCTCTAGGATTGAGGGGGAGCAATCCTTGGTGACACCGGATCAAGAAGAAGGAGAAGCTTCTACATCCGGGTCAAGTGAAGAAGAAGAAGATGGTGCCACCTCCGAAATTCAAGAAATATCAAATGGAGGAGCAAGTGCCATCCCTATACAAGAAGGTATAAATATTTCAATTAATAATAAAAATCATATAATATGTTTTGAGTGTAGGGAACATGGGCACTATAAGAGCAAGTGTCCCAACTTGGCCAAGAAGAAGGGCCAAGTGGCACAAAAGGACAAGGAGGAGACCACCCCGGGACAAAGAAGAGCAAGGAGCACATTGTGTGCTTCTTGTGTCAACAAAAGGGCATTACGAAGTCAATGCCCCAAGGGAAGAAGATGGTCAAGGCTCAAGGAGGCACTAGTCAAGGGGGAGCCTCCAAGGTAAAGAAGAAGGTAACTTTCGTTGAGCCTACCTCTGTAAATTATGGTAAAAAGCATGCTAGGTCAAACTTTTATCATTTTAATGCGATTTACCATAAGAATAGGAAGCATGAGGGCTTTAAGGAAAAGCATGTGGCCCTACATGCCAAAACTACTATCCCTAAGGCTAGGAATGTAGGTAAAAACCTAGGCAAAAACTCTAAGGATTTTAGATACAAGCCTAGAAACAAAAATGCTCATGGGTCAAATACTAAGGACTTAGTGAGAGAAAATCAAGTCTTGAGGTCAAGACTTGATAAAATGGAAAAGACCCTAAAAAGGATGGAAAATATCCTATTAGGGCAAAATGAGCATAACCTAGGTCTAGGAGCACAAAGGTCATCTAATGGCCATAGAGGTTTGGGATACAAACCAAAGGCTAAGAAGGATGTGCCCTCTTACCATAGAGTTCCATATAGTTATGGAACAAACCCTAGGTCTAGTGGTCAAGCCAAAAATACTAGGGAAGTCATCCCTAAGAGTATTTTTGCAATAAATGTGACTAAGACTTCTAAGAAGTCTAAGAAAGTCACAAACAAGGTCACAAGGGAGGTTATCCCTAGAGTTGACCTAGAAAATGTGACCAAGGCTTCTAAGAAGCCCAACAAGGTCACTAGGAAGGTATCTAGGGAAGTTATCCCTAGTGAGTACCTAGAGCATCCAAGGAGCACCAATAGGTGTTGGGTTCCTAGGAGCATCTTTTCTACCCCATAGATGGGTTAGAGAGTGTCAACTCCGATTAGAAGGGTAGTTAACCCAACTTTGAGGAAATTGACACTCAAGGAGCATTTTCAAGGTGTTAGTTAACCTTTGAAAATGAAATGGACCTATTGATTACTCCTTGAAAGAGTAAAATGTGCCTAATGGTGGAAGAATTGATTTTAATCTTAAATGGCACAAATTTGAGAAAACACAAGAACTACCAAGTTGGGATTTTGGTATGTTCTTAGGAAATTAAAGGCAAACTAAGCCTTAATTTAAAAGTGCTACTCTTGAGGAAAAATGGAATATGCCAACATTTGAGGACATGTTTACTTTCAATTGGCATACATTAAATCAAGGAAATTAGAAATGTCAATTTAGGTTTTGGCACTCTCTTGAAGCACTTTAGGGCAATCTAGGTTTAAGTTGTAAGTTTAGCTAAGACTTTAAGGATACTTAGATAGTTAATCTAGGTATATTTTATTTATGCTAAACCTTGCCATGATTGTTTGCCCATCATATGCCATGACATCATGTCTATTTTGCATTCATGTTTTATTATGAAAAATCCAAAAATACCATGTCATGACATTCATACATCATGTAGTAATAGGATATTTTCTTTTGAAAATTATTTTCTTTTGATGTATGCCATAACATAATCATGCATTAAGTTTAATTCATTGTAATTAAGGACGAATGACATTTAACGACACTTATTAACAAGTGACATCCTGGGTGGATGTCTAATATCTCTAAAATGCCTAGATAGATATGCATGATCCCTAGAATAGGGCAAAACCAAATTTTACATCTCACAAAGACCTCTAAGGTGACTTGTATGTGTTTTAGTGCATATTATATACAAGTGAGATGTTAGGATGATGAACAAAGCTCAAGATGTTGATTTAGTGCATTCCTTTGAGTTTTAAATTCATCAAAACACATAGTTATGTGTTTTCCCATCATTGGGAAAGCTAATGTACAAGTCATGTGCATTATGCCCAAGGAACATGATGGGATATTGGTTTTGAAAATGTTTTTAAAATGTTTTTGGAAAACCTTGGTGAAGGCTATCTTTTGATAGTAATCACCATTGAATAGTTAGACACAAACTTGAAGAAAAACACTAAAGTTTTTGCAGGTTTTCAAGTTTGTGTCAATCTTTGAAAATATGATGTATTTTCATAGAAAGCTATTTTTCCATGATTAAGTATGCCCTAAATAATGTCTACACGAAATTTCATAATTTTTGGATTTTTGTAGAATTTTCTAGGGGTTTCTGAAGTTGACTGAAATGGAATTTCAGCAACTATCAGAGCTCCGATCGATCCATGGATCGATTGGAGTTCCATGAATCGATCCATGGATCGATTCAAACGGCAATTCCCGCGAGCAGAAGCTCGCTGGATCGATCAGCCGATCGATCCAGGGAGTCTGAATCGATCCGTGGATCGATTCAGAAAGGTTCAATCGATTGGAACCCAACTCCAATCGATCCAAGTTGCTGATTTTGGCTGGGAAGGCCTGATTTCAGCATCTTTGAACCTCTTTGAGTCTAGGTAACCATTCCAAACCCCTTAAATACATTTGTATACATACAAAGGGTGTTTTCATGTTGAAAACAAGGATGGATTGGTTAACGAAGACTAAGTAGAAGTTTAGGTTGAGGTTGTTTCAAATTTTGAATATTTGAACCTCAAAATTTCTAAATTTGGGTTTCCTAATGGTTTAGGGATTCCAAGTCATTGTTGGTGCAATGACAGAAGTTACCACCATGTCTTTAGGGGGAGGGACTCTTTAAAGACATGAAAATTATTTTTCATAAACCTTGGAAGGTGGTTAACCTTCTGTTGTGAACTTGCTCAAGGTTGAGCATTTAAACTTGAAATGGGGAGAAATGGGGAGTGGATATCCTCATTATTTCAAGTGGACACTCAAGTGGTAGATAATGCTCAAGGTTGGGTAGTTGTCTACATTGAGGGAGAAGTTAAGGATAAATGAAGGGTATGAGACCTTCATTATCGTGTTGATCACAACGAGTGATGTTGTGAACAACGATGAGCAACTCTTCAGGGGGAGAGTCTTCAACAAATGGATTTGTTGAAGTGTGCCCAGAATTGGAGCATAGGTTGATGTGTGTCCAACGATGGGTTGATGTGTGCCAATAGAGGGAGAATGTATGGTTAAGCTTAGTCCTTCATTACCTATGGGAAGGTCATAGGGGGAGAATGAAAGGACTCATGAAAGGGAGTAAGTTAGGCTTTCATTACCTAGAGGGAGTTTGCCCTCTTAGGGGGAGAATGAAGAGCTTAATTTATGCTTTCATTACCTAGTGGCATGAAGAAGGAGGCTATGGGATTAGCCTAACTTACATATGGGATTGTAAGTGTTATTGTGGTATTGTCAAACATCAAAAAGGGGGAGATTGTTGGTGCAATATCCCTCAGGTCAAGGTTGACCTGGGTAACCAAGCGAGTCTTGGTTTGGGTTTAGATGTTTGACAATAAGATATTGATTGAAGAAGAGTCAAGTAGGTCAAGGTTGTTGGATACTTGATCGGGAAGTCCTAACTGGATGTTAGGCAAAATGAAAGTCTGGTGAGTGAAGCTAGGCGGATGGAAAAGTCTGAGTGAAGCAGGCAGAAGAAAAGTCCCGTGAGTGAAGCCGAAGGAAGTCCTAGTGAGTGAAGCTAGGCGGATGGAAATCGGTGAGTGAAGCCGGGTGAAAGTCCTAGTGGTGAAGCTAGGCGGATGGAAAACCCTAGTGAGTGAAGCTAGGTGAAAGCCACGGTGAGTGAAGCCGAGCAGGAAAATCCAGATGGATCAAGGATGATCGGACATCTCGGTGGGAAGTCCAAGTAGGTCAAAGGATTGTTGGATACTTGCATGAAAGAAAAGTCCAAGTAGGTCAAAGGATTGACCGGATACTTGGCAGAGAAAAGTCCAAGTGGGTCAAAGGGATTGACCGGACACTTGGTAAGGGAGTCCTAGCAGGTCAAGGGAGTGACTAGATGCTAGGCATGACATACCAACAGGTCAAGGTTGACCGGATGTTGGTTTGGGAGGTTTAGGACTTGGTTTTGGACAAAATCCAAGTGCTGGATCGATCGATGGATCGATCCAGGCTCTGGATCGATCGGTGGATCGATCCGCGACAAGCTTGATCGATTCGTGGATCGATTCGAGGTCCCAATCGATCAGTGGATCGATTGGGACGCGGCTGCTTCGCGCGATAAGCGCTGGATCGATCCGTGGATCGATCCAGGCGCGTTTCCAGAGCACAGAGGCGCTCTGGATCGATCCGTGGATCGATCCAAAGCCTCCCCGATCGATTGGGAACATTCGAATCGATCGGGATCCGACCGTTGGCGTCGTTTATAGCTGCAGGCGTTCGATGGCTGCAGCATTGCTTCACGTATTCACCCCAGAGCTCTCGCCAACTCCTCCACAGCGCTCACAAAGCTCAGATCGCCAGTTCTTGAAGGATCTTGGAAGCCCTCCAAGTCAAGAGGCGGATCAAAGCCAAGAAGAGAAGCTAGGGTTAGGGTTTTGTACTCATTGTAAGCTTGTAAGCTTGTATTTCTTGTATCCTTTCCCTCTCTTCTTGTATTGAGTCTTGTAGGGCTTCTCCGCCCTTGGTAGTTACCATAAAGGAGAGTTTTATTTAGTGGAGGGTGTGTGTGTTGGTGTGGATCCTTGGATTAGTCACCTCTTGTGAGGTGGATACCAAGTAAAACCAACCGTGTTAGCGTTGTGTGTTTGTTTCTGTATTTTCCGCTGCACATCTTTGAAGGAACAAGCAACGCCGAGCACCGAGCGAAGCGCGACGAGCTATTCACCCCCCCCCCCCCCCTCTAGCTACTTTTGGTCCTAACAGTCAATAGTCCGCTTGGTTCCTCTAGAGTCGGATAATTTTCGATTATCCTCCTCTATTCGTAGCCTCAGGATCAGGTCTTCTAGTCTCATCTCCTTTTGCTTGTGCTTGAGGTAGTTCTTGAAGTCCTTCCATGACTGAGGGAGCTTCTCAATTACCGCAGCTATTGCGAATGACTCGTTCAGCTTCATGCCTTCGGCGTCCAGATCATGCAGTATTAATTGCATATCTTGGACTTGAGCTGAGACGCTCTAAGAGTCCACCATCTTGAAATCTAGAAACCGGCCGACTATGAATTTCTTCAATCCGACATTTTCGGTCTTGTATTTCTTCTCAAGTGATTCCCACATAGATTTCGCTGTCTCCAATGAACAATACACGTTATGCAGCGTATTGTCCAAGGCGTTGAGAATATAGTTGCGGCACAGGAAATCTCTGTGTGACCACTCATCGCAAGCAGCCTTACTACCTTCCGTAGCGGCTGACGGGTTTTCCTGCAAAAACCGTACAAGGTTTAGTGTCGTTAGATAAAACAACACTTTCTGCTACCATCTTTTGAAGTCGGCTCCGCTGAATTTCTCCGGCTTTTCTCCGTGCGGAATGGCGGTCGGAACGTCGTTAGAAGTAGCCATATCAGTTTGTAGAATATCGTTTACGACTGTTGTTCCCGGTATCTCCCGGAGTGCGCAAACTGATACTGATCATCGAGGCTAGTGTTCAACACTATCTCCGTAAACGATATTGCTCCGCTACGGTGCTAACGGATAGCAGCAATTCGTTCCCAAGATACAACGACGAACATCTCGGTATTGTAGCACTCCGAATTTCGAGACCAACGAACCTTCTCGTAGGCTTTTTGGACTCTTAAATGCACAAGATGAGATGAATGCTAAAGAGAGAGTAGAATAGATGAATTCGATGATTCGATTGATATTTCCAGCATCTGGAAGGTTCTATTTATACCAAATGAAGAGGTTGAATGTCTTTTAGGGGTGAGAGGATGTGTTCTTTGGGCTGGATCCAGTCATCTCTTCTTGCCCACGTGGATGCCACATAGGCATTGCCATGTCAGATACGAGCCTGATACGTCACCCGAGTGCCACGTGGCGGGTGGCGGGAGCTCGCCTCTGAAAAGAGAGCACCTGGTTTTTTTCTGAGTTAACTCCATTAACACAGCATTATTAATAAGCAAAGAATGCACATCGAAAATTTCCGATGTGAGACTATTCTTCCATGCATTTACTTATATATATCATTAATGAATAATTAATGTTTATTTGGGCCGACTTTAAACAATTAATTTCTCATTCACCTTTAATCGGTTTTGAGCAAATTAATAGTCTAAATTTATCTACTCGAAACGTAGATTTCAATTTTGAAGTCAATTACGACTTTTATCTATTGATGACATTCCGATTTTTCCATAAAATTGTATTGGTCCATTAAGACCCCAATATCCAACACATTTTACATGAGAGATAGCATGAGAGAGAAGATGTTGAATGAAGTGAAAATATGCAAGAGGGTTGATAATTGGTTGAGAATGTGTTCTTGTTTGTTGTTTCACTATTGGATTACCTGGGTTTGTTGCCGGGGTTGAAGCTTTAGTTGTGCTCACATGTTGTTTGCAGGGGAGGCTGAGCTTCTCAACTGAAGCACATTGTCTCCTTCTCACCAAACCATTCCATTTGTCCAGAACTTATAACCATCCACCAACCTCATTGCTACGCTCGCGTCGTCTAATTAAACGAATTTCATCATCTTTTCTTTTTTAGCCTATAAATATCTCCAAGACTGCCTTCCTTGATCTCCATCACAGCACATTGAATCACTCGCCAATGGCTAACTCCATAGCTCTCTTGTTTCTCTCCCTCGCTCTTTGCTTTCTCCTCCCTAGCCCCTCTCTCGCCCAATTCAGCTTTGGCCAGCAGGGCTTCGGCCAGCCGTTGTTGAGCCAACGTCGTCTTGGCTACCGGAGCCAATGCCAGCTCGAGCGCCTCGCCGCCCTCGAACCCACGCGTCGCGTGCCGTCGGAGGCTGGCTTCACCGAGTACTTTGACCAATTGAATGAGCAGTTGCAGTGTGCCGGCGTAGTCGCCTACCGCCGCACCATTCAGCCGAGAGGCCTCGTCTTGCCTTACTACTCCAATGCCCCTAAACTCGTCTACATAGTCCAAGGTATTCTAGCTTCTTAATTATTTACATTCAGTATTATTATGACATTCAATTGTCGTCCAAAATGTGCAGGTAGGGGTATCTCTGGAACCGTGATTCCTGGTTGCCCAGAGTCATTCCAATCTCTACGACAAGGTTTTGAGCAACAATGGGAAGAGGAATCGGAAAGCCAGAGCCAGCGTTTCAGGGACGAGCACCAAAAGGTTCAATTCTTCCGCGAGGGCGATGTTCTCGCATATCCTGCCGGCGTCGCTAATTGGGTCTACAATAACGGTGAAGTTCCTATTATAGCAATCGCTGTCGCCGACACAAGCAGCAATGCCAACCAACTCGATCGCCAACACAGAGTCGGTTCAAACTAGCAATTCAGTAATTTATCATAAAACATTAACACTCATATGATTCTAATTAATTTATATATATGTGCGTTCAGCAATTTCTATTGGCGGGCAGAGAGAGGCAATCCCAAGAGCAAATCGCACAGGTAGAAGAGAGATTCCAGCAACAGAAGGGGAATAACCTCCTGAGCGGCTTCGAACTCGAACTACTGGCTGAGGCTCTGGGAGTCGACAAGGAAGTCGTGAGGAAGATTCAAAATCTAAACGATAACAGAGGTGACATTGTTCGCGTGGAGAAGGGGCTACAGATGTTGGAGCCACAGAGACGTGCTGAGCAGGAAGCTCAAGAGCAAGAGAGAGAGGAAAGAGAAGAGACACAGGAGAGGAGGGGATCGTCATGCGAACGTAATGGATTGGAGGAAACCTACTGCACCCTCAAGAACAGACAGAACATAGCCAATCCCACTCTTGCCGACTACTACAATCCACGCGCTGGAAGACTGACTAGCCTCAACGTCCAAAAGCTTCCCATCCTTCGGTTCATCCAACTCAGTGCCGAAAGAGGAGTCCTTCGACGGGTATATATATAGCTAGTTCATTCAGTACATCCATCGTTTACTCAAAGTATATATAAACATTTAAATATTGACATTTTGTCTTCTCTTTTCTCGTGCGCATGCAGAATGCAATTCAACCACCTCACTGGAATATCAATGCTCACAGTATCATGTATGTGGTAAGGGGAAGTGGTCGCTTGCAGGTGGTTGGCCACCGAGGTCGAACCGTGTTCGACGGTGAGCTCCGTCAAGGACAACTGTTGGTGATCCCACAACAGCACATAGTGATCAAGAAGGCACAGAGCGAGCAATTCGAGTGGATCTCATTTAAGACCCATGAGAATGCGTTTGCGGGCCATATTGTGGGTAAAACATCTGTTCTTCGAGGGATTCCAGTGGAGGTGCTGATGAACTCCTACCGCGTCTCGAGGGAGGAGGCTCGGAGACTCAAGTTCAACAGAGGAAACGAGATCGCAATCTTTAGCCCCCGACAGGAGAAGGAAGATCGAGCTACTGCGTAACATATTGGAGAGTGTCGTCACAGAATAAATAATCAAGGCTCTAATGGAATAATAATAATAAGGCTGTATATCTAGGATCAAATAAAGCCTTGATTGTAGTTTTGACTCCCAAAATCAAATAAATAAAGCTATGGCTGACTTTACCAACGTCTTATGCATCATTTTGTTTTTTCCCTTTTTTCCTTTTTGCTCGAATGCTCAACTAATTCTTTAGACATTACTCTTTTCTGTTCTGTCGTCTAGCTTTAACTGCAGGCTTTGCTACTCTGTTCTACTCACTTAGATATGTCTGTCAGATCTCTCAGGCTCATCTGTTTCCACAAGTCCCATTTTGGAATATCAATCATTAAAGAGATCAATCTAACTTCTTCTCTTGCAACATTTTCTGCAAATTTTATAGCTGTACACATCAACTTGGCTCTTCTTAATCTTCAGCTTCTTCAGTCTGTAGAACAGTTTACATTTCTGCAGCCCCACTCCATCCCTTTAAATATTAGTCCTTCTCACCAGACTCCCATGAACTCTTTGAACCTTTTGAAAAAGCTTTTCTAACACTACTTTGCATGATCTCTTTCAAGTGATCATATAAAAAAAGTTGCACCTCTTCACATTATCTCCTTTTGTTGTAAAATAGTAAAGCAATATAAGCAGTATTATATTCGCACGCCGACCGTCCTTAGAGAATAATCAAAATTTATATTCGCACGCTGACAGATAAATAAAAGAGCAGAGTTTAGAATATAGTTATCCGGTTGAAGCGTCGACACGCCGACTGTCCTTAGAGAATTTATTGTCGCCTCACAGTGCGAAGGCTCTCCGGCAAAATTCCCCCTCGTCCGTAGGTGCACTCCAAAACGGACGCTACACTCGGACCCAACCTCAGATCGCCTTAGGACAAGAAAGACGAGAAGAAAGGAAAGCAGAAAGAATCGCACAGGGAGAAAGCTCGAGTCTGGAGTGAAGAATAGAGGTGCTGCAAGTCCCCTTTTATTCACTCTGAGAAGGTACGAAGCCTCAGTGTCGCGTCCGCGTTCTTCCTCACGCGCGAACCAAACTGGTTTGGTTCAGACTGAACCAAACCAGCAAAAACAAACTGACCCACCCGTGAGCGCAAGGCCCACGGGCTGGGGATTTGCACCCCCCTGCGCGCGTTAATCGCGCACGTGACACCCGGTTTATGAATTTCCGGCTCGAACCCTCCAAATCCACTCGATTTGGACTTGGCCCGCGTATGTGTGTAGGTCCTCTTATAATTGCTAAGCAAGGATGGAAGAGCTTCCTATATAAGCCCTTCTAAGCTTCTCCACTTAGCAATGTGGGACTAAAAACACTATAAAAAATGTTTTGAATTTAAAACAAAATTCAACACATTTCTCATCTTTTGCCAACTCACAACATCCACTTCCATTCACAACAAGCAGTTAAAGCTCAAGTGTTCACCAGACTGGCTGGTTTAGTCGAAGAACAGAACCGGTTTAGCAAGACGATATACTGTAAGGTTGATGTTTGTGAATAAATTTCATGTTCGAGTTGGTAAGAGTTTATTTATGTTCACTCAATATATACTAGATCAATTAAATAAATAAATTTGAACAACTCGTCATACTAAAAAAATAAGTTTGAACATATATGTTCAGCTCGTTAATGTCCATGAATAATATTTGTGAATAATATTCATGAATAATATCTACAAATCATATTTATTAATAAACTCTTATTTACATGTAAAAAAATTAAAAAAAAATTAAAATGAAAAAAATAAATTATCAAGTTTCAAACAATTAAAGAAACTCGAATTGAGAACTCGATAATATCTAAACGAATCAAGTTTAAGCTAAATTTAAAATAAACTCAAGCTCATAAAAAAAAATCAAATCAAACTTAAAAATTATTTCAATGATTTAATTTGGCTCGACTTGAATACTTTGTCAAATAAATTTAAATATCTCAAAACTTGACCGAGCTGAACATATTTACCGCCCTAACAGCAAGAAAAGTCTTTCTCTCGGTGTAGTCCAGATCTCAGCTTGGGGAGACAGATGCCATGTTACTTTCCTCTCCTCTTTGTTCTTCACATGATGCATCTTGAAGGAGTAATTAAATTATTAGGGAAATCAATTATATTATATTTGTTTGCAGTCATGGCAGATGGAGACTGAGAATAATAATCGAAGATTAATGAGAGGAGTGAATTGATTAGTATTATAGTAAGAATAGAGATGCTTAGTTCGCATGAAATTTGTGGAGCATTTTGAAAAATAACATTTATATTAATACGGGAGCATTTTGAAAAATACCCTTAATTTTAGTCAAATTAAACCTTTTTTTATTTTTTATTTTTTATTTTTTATTTGGTGCAGCAAGAACGCCAACGAAGTATTTAGCCAACGAGAAGAGAAGAGCCAAAATTCTGTTGCCTCCCTGCTGGTTCCTTCAAAAATCTCCATCTTCGCCTGTTGCTCGATCGAACACCGGCGATCTTTTTCCTTTTTTACCTTCTTCGCTAGATTTTCCGCTCCAAAAAAGCCATCTTTAGCTCTTTTCTTTTTCTGCCTTAATCTTGATTTAGGCCCCGGTTCCGAGGAAAGCGCGCCAAGAGCCAAGGGGTCGCGTCTAGACTCCTAGGAGCCGTGATCCACCCCGCGCCCGTCTCCCCCGCTGCAATTTTGCTCAATTGTTTCCTTGCTTTTGAGCCTCTTTCTCGGTTTCTGGTTTCGGCGACAGGTTGGAGGAGGACCAGCTTCCATGGCGCTGGGCTTGGTAACGCAACACCTCGCCCGCCTCGGCACACTGTCAGCGACGTCGGACCATGCTTCCGTCGTGTCCATCAACATCTTCGTCGCGCTGCTTTGCGGATGCATCGTCATCGGGCACCTTCTGGAGGAGAGCCGATGGATAAACGAGTCGATCACCGCCCTTGTGATCGTGAGTTCCCTTCCCCATTTGTAGTCTCTCTGTCAAATAAAGTTTTCATCTTTTTCGATCCGGCTTCTGAAGAATAGGGTTCCTTAGTCCCCTCTTCGTTGTTTCTTCTGCTGGTCCAGGGAGTTTGCACGGGAGCCGTCATTCTGCTGACGACCAAAGGGAAGAGCTCGCACATCTTCGTGTTTAGCGAAGATCTCTTCTTCATCTACCTTCTCCCTCCCATTATATTCAATGCCGGGTATTTTTCACTCTCATTCATTTATTCTAAATAGGAAGAAGAGGACATATTCCTTTAATGTTCTTTGAACGGTTACCATTTTGGTTATGCGTTAGATTGCAAAACCGAGGATTTTAGCTACTGTATATAACATAACTTGTTGTTTGGATCTTCCTTTTAATCCTGTTCTTGACATATTGATAAGGCCCAATTGAGTTATTTTTCATCTTGCGCATGATTCATAGGGCATGGTATTGAGTAAGATTTGCTGATTGGTTCTTGAGTGATTACTTGATGTTTGCTACATATATACGACGAGGAACACATTGTTACTAAGTGGATTGATCTTCCACTTACTATGGCTAAATATTGAATAGAGATTATGGAATAAAATATGTTTTACAAAGTGAGCCAATGTAAAATAATAGTTTTTTGTGGTGTTTTTATGCTGCTTCTGCTAACATCTTAAGTGTTTTTCACAGTTGAGCTGATATGTAACATTCTTAACATGTTTCCATTCTAAAACCACCAACAGTGTATCATTTATCGTTTGACATCTGATACTGTGTTCTCCTTGTGGCCAGAAAATATCTTCTGTAACTGATAGATTGAGACTGACTTGTTGAATTTTTCTTGATTTCCAGGTTCCAAGTAAAAAAGAAACAATTCTTCCGCAACTTCATGACAATCATGTTGTTCGGTGCAATTGGGACATTAATATCATTTTTCACAATTTCCCTTGGTAAGTTCTTAGAGTCATGTCACAAGATGCCTACTATGTGAATCCTAAGTTTCCAGAACATCATTTGCCAGTGTATTCTTTTGTTTCAGAGTTGGAATGTGCAAAGCTCTTCTTTTAACAAAAGTGTATTGCCTTGTGAAAAAGAGATCTTGGAGATTTCTTTCCAAGTGCATGACACTGGGTAGCAATGTTAATCATGCCTAATATATTTTTTCTTCCTTTGGTGGTAAACACAGGAGCAGTTGCATTGTTCCGGAAAATGGATATTGGCTCATTGGATATTGGAGACTTTCTTGGTATTTTTCTTTTTCTTTATAACGCATATCTTTGCCTTCCCTATATCCTAGTGATCTACCATAATTTCTCATTCTGATTTATTCCTTTTCTTTTGTTCATGCAGCCATAGGTGCCATATTTTCTGCCACGGATTCTGTCTGCACCTTGCAGGTAATGAAGGCTTATGTATTCATTAGTTCTAGCTGAACAAGGAAAATACTTAACACACAAAATGATTTCTCTGAAACAGATTCTTAATCAAGATGAAACACCTCTATTATATAGCTTGGTATTTGGTGAAGGAGTTGTTAATGATGCTACATCCGTTGTGCTCTTCAATGCAATTCAGAACTTTGATCTTGTTCACATCGATGCCATAATCATATTGAAATTTTTGGCAAACTTTGGATACCTGTTTCTCACCAGCACCCTCCTTGGAGCTTTTGTATGATATTACTTCATGCATTTTACTACTAGTTCTATATTTTTAAAGATATATATCATCTTGTATGATCTAAAAATATTTAATCTATTAATTTCAGGGCGGACTGCTAAGTGCTTACATAATCAAGAAATTGTACATCGGAAGGTTAGTTGATGAAATTACCCCTGTACGCATACTTTTGTTAATAGTTCCGCTCTAAACTGAAATTTTAAGAATTGAAATAATCTTTATTCATTTTCCTTCCCAGACATTCTACTGATAGAGAAGTTGCTCTTATGATGCTCATGGCGTACTTGACATATATGTTGGCAGAAGTGAGATGCATCTTTAATCGCATGAAACAAGTTCTTAACATCTCAAGTAGATAGTTTGTAGAGTTGTTTATGTTCTTAGGCTTTGTATTATGTTGCAGTTGTTGGATCTAAGCGGCATCCTCACAGTATTCTTCTGTGGGATAGTCATGTCACACTATACCTGGCATAATGTCACAGAGGGCTCCAGAATTACTACCAAGTGTGTTACAAATGATCTCAATGCCTTTATTTTGTCTTTGTTAATTAACTCAGTTTCGAAGCATCCCACTGATCAAATAGAGTCCACTAATTATTCTCCATTTCTCTTTGCTTTCCTTTCTTGCAACTCTAGGCACGCATTTGCCACATTATCCTTCATTGCAGAAACCTTTTTATTTCTTTATGTTGGAATGGATGCGTTGGACATCGAAAAATGGAGGTTTGTTAGTAGCAGGTATGGTTTGGAAAAAGGAAGTATTGCATTGTATGTGTCTTGATATGAAACACTTGCATGAAGTTTGTAGGACTCATGATAAAACCATGAACACCTACAAGTACTAATAATACTGGGCACCTAATACCTAATTACATTTCTGATTCTCCTTCCTCTAACTATTATTGATTCTAAAGAAACATTCATGTGTTTTTTTTTGCAGCCCTGGGAAATCAGTTCAGATCAGCTTGATCTTGTTAGGGCTAGTTTTGGTTGGTCGAGCTGCTTTTGTATTTCCACTCTCATTTTTATCCAACCTAACAAAGAAATCTCCAGACGATAGGATCGTTCTCAAACAGCAAGTAAGTGCATACAAAATCATTCTCACTAAGTTCATTAGATTGATTCAGTAATAAATTCACACAAATTTAGACAGGTTACAATATGGTGGGCAGGTCTCATGAGAGGTGCAGTGTCCATAGCACTTGCTTATAATCAGGTATAAAATTTGCAGGTTTTTTTTTTTGTTTTTGTGTTTTTTCACGATAGATTTATTAATATCAAATAAGGAGGCATAGATGCTTCCCCTGATTTATTATCTGTCCAGTTTAGTCAAAATACTAATGTTTCTTGATAATACATTTCTCGGCATTCAACTAATGTTTAGCATGATTTTTTTTTTTGTTATCCTGTAGTTCTTTTGATAATCTAATTCAGATAGATGATTTGAAGGACGAATGTATTTCCAATTTTCATTCAATTTAACAAATTCTAATAGTATATATCTATTGAACTTACAGTTTGCAAGATCTGGACACACGCAACTGCGAGGAAATGCAATTATGATCACTAGCACTATCTCTGTTGTGCTCTTCAGCACTGTGGTAAGTTTTTGTGTTGGGGGAAGTACAAAATAGATTCATGTTATGTTTACCACCTTTTGAATTCGAATTTTTTGCAATATTCAATCTAACTAAATAATCAACCTAGTGATTATCAAATGCATAAGTAGTTCTTTTTTTTTATTTTTTGGAATGAAATTTTTAATTGTTTTACTACCTTATGATGCCTCCTAGGTTTTTGGATTGATGACGAAGCCGCTCTTGAGTTTCTTATTGCCACATAACGCAAAGCACTTTAGCAGCATGTCCTCTGATCCATCAACCCCCAAATCTCTCCTATTGCCGCTCATGGAGAATGGACAGGCCTCGGAAGATGAAATAGGGGAACATGTAGCTCGGCCATCCAATCTTAGACTGCTCCTGACAAAACCAACTCATACGGTTCATCACCATTGGCGGAAGTTTGATAATGCATTCATGCGTCCGGTTTTTGGTGGGAGAGGTTTTGTTCCATTTGTTCCTGGCTCCTCTAGTGCGCAGAGCCTCCATGGCTGGAATTAAATTAAAAAAGGATCCTCGGGTGAGACTTAAGACGACGGTAAATAGGAGAATATAGAATAAAGACAACCTGGGAATTCTTTGCTCAACCTAACATGTCTTTGTTTTATTGTACAATCTCAACTGTTGGTGCCTGATGATACGAAAAATCAGCTGATCTTGTGTAATTATCAGATAATCACATAATCAAAATTATAAATAATAACTTAAATCCAACGTACCTTAGTTGAGATATTAGATGCCTACAAATGAACTTACTCTTTTGTAAAAACAGAGGCAATAAATCACAATTTGAAGAACAATAAGCAGCAGCAGGTCATTTTTTGCAAGATTGAACAATAAACAGAAATAACAGGAGTCATGCGGGTATAAGTGCATGCATGAGAGTAGATAAACAATTCCCATTTTCTTAGAGAGTTCATGTTTCTAATGAATTCCCTAGGAGGATGAACAAACAAGAGTTTCACTGATATTCTTCTTATTAATGGTGTATATTTTTGTGAAAAACAAGAGCACTAGGCGATATATGCCAAATTAATGAGTGGATATTTTGAGTTTTGGGTTTTGATATAAAAAAAAGTAAAGTCCAACGGTTGACTTTTTATTTATTAGACTAAGTGCCAGAACTACAAGGATGGCTTTATTATTGAACCATATAGCTTTATTAGGCCATAAAAACTCCGGTGATCAACTCCTTAACACTGTCGAGTACGCTACCCTGCTGTTCTCTTTCTTGCCGGGGGCTAAAGATTGCGATCTCGTTTCCTCTGTTGAACTTGAGTCTCCGAGCCTCCTCCCTCGAGACGCGGTAGGAGTTCATCAGCACCTCTACTGGAATCCCTCGAAGAACAGATGTTTTACCCACAATATGGCTCACAAACGCATTCTCATTGGTCTTAAATGAGATCCACTCGAATTGCTCGCTCTGTGCCTTCTTGATCACTATGTGCTGTTGTGGGATCACCAACAGTTGTCCTTGACGGAGCTCACCGTCGAACACGGTTCGACCTCGGTGGCCAACCACCTGCAAGCGACCACTTCCCCTTACCACATACATGATACTGTGAGCATTGATATTCCAGTGAGGTGGTTGAATTGCATTCTGCATGCGCACGAGAAATGAGAAGACAAAATGTCAATATTTAAATGTTTATATATACTTTGAGTAAACGATGGATGTACTGAATGAACTAGCTATATATATACCCGTCGAAGGACTCCTCTTTCGGCACTGAGTTGGATGAACCGAAGGATGGGAAGCTTTTGGACGTTGAGGCTAGTCAGTCTTCCAGCGCGTGGATTGTAGTAGTCGGCAAGAGTGGGATTGGCTATGTTCTGTCTGTTCTTGAGGGTGCAGTAGGTTTCCTCCAATCCATTACCTTCGCATGATGATCCCCTCCTCTCCTGTGTCTCTTCTCTTTCCTCTCTCTCTTGCTCTTGAGCTTCCTGCTCAGCACGTCTCTGTGGCTCCAACATCTGTAGCCCCTTCTCCACGCGAACAATGTCACCTCTGTTATCGTTTAGATTTTGAATCTTCCTCACGACTTCCTTGTCGACTCCCAGAGCCTCAGCCAGTAGTTCGAGTTCGAAGCCGCTCAGGAGGTTATTCCCCTTCTGTTGCTGGAATCTCTCTTCTACCTGTGCGATTTGCTCTTGGGATTGCCTCTCTCTGCCCGCCAATAGAAATTGCTGAACGCACATATATATAAATTAATTAGAATCATATGAGTGTTAATGTTTTATGATAAATTACTGAATTGCTAGTTTGAACCGACTCTGTGTTGGCGATCGAGTTGGTTGGCATTGCTGCTTGTGTCGGCGACAGCGATTGCTATAATAGGAACTTCACCGTTATTGTAGACCCAATTAGCGACGCCGGCAGGATATGCGAGAACATCGCCCTCGCGGAAGAATTGAACCTTTTGGTGCTCGTCCCTGAAACGCTGGCTCTGGCTTTCCGATTCCTCTTCCCATTGTTGCTCAAAACCTTGTCGTAGAGATTGGAATGACTCTGGGCAACCAGGAATCACGGTTCCAGAGATACCCCTACCTGCACATTTTGGACGACAATTGAATGTCATAATAATACTGAATGTAAATAATTAAGAAGCTAGATAATGAATGCCGCATACCTTGGACTATGTAGACGAGTTTAGGGGCATTGGAGTAGTAAGGCAAGACGAGTCCTCTCGGCTGAATGGTGCGGCGGTAGGCGACTACGCCGGCACACTGCAACTGCTCATTCAATTGGTCAAAGTACTCGGTGAAGCCAGCCTCCGACGGCACGCGACGCGTGGGTTCGAGGGCGGCGAGGCGCTCGAGCTGGCATTGGCTCCGGTAGCCAAGACGACGTTGGCTCAACAACGGCTGGCCGAAGCCCTGCTGGCCAAAGCTGAATTGGGCGAGAGAGGGGCTAGGGAGGAGAAAGCAAAGAGCGAGGGAGAGAAACAAGAGAGTTATGGAGTTAGCCATTGGCGAGTGATTCAATGTGCTGTGATGGAGATCAAGGAAGGCAGTCTTGGAGATATTTATAGGCTAAAAAAGAAAAGATGATGAAATTCGTTTAATTAGACGACGCGAGCGTAGCAATGAGGTTGGTGGATGGTTATAAGTTCTGGACAAATGGAATGGTTTGGTGAGAAGGAGGCAATGTGCATCAGTTGAGAAGCTCAGCCTCCCCTGCAAACAACATGTGAGCACAACTAAAGCTTCGACCCCGGCAACAAATTCCAGGTAATCCAATAGTGAAACGACTTTGGCCATGTTTGGAATACGCAGCTCCAATGAGGCAAGATCGATCTTGATCAGCCTGGTGCTTGTTCATGACTTTGGTCAACATTTATCCTGCGGAAGACGTCTTTCATAATCATGAAAGGTTTCTTCTATGAACAGTACGAAGGTGCCTTCACTGTTCGAAGGCGCCTTCGGACACTGTTCATCCGAAGATAATTTTCTTCCTTTTGTCCTGCAAAATAATATTAGTCCAAAATACCCTACAAAATAAGTATTAGGATAATTTAATAAAAATAAAGAGTAGTATATATTAATTAGTTTCTGTCCTTCCAGAACCAGAAATTAGTCAAGGTCTCAGCTTAGGGATCCCAAATGGACCTAAACTGTACCAATGTCTACTGTCCCTTCAACCAGGACGCGTTCTCACTTGGTCACTTTCCTCTAGTGACTTACCTTAATTTACCAGTTTGCCAGATATCGAGTCAGCCCGTTGAGCTGTTTGGACTTCGTGCTAACTATTGGGTTGACCCGTCGACCTAGTTGGTCTTCGTATCAGCTATCCGGTCGGCTCGCCGACCTAACTGGATTTCATACCAGCTATCCAGTTAGCCCGTCGACCTAGCTGGATTTCATACCAGCTATTCGGTCGACCCATCGACCTAGCTGGATTTCGTACTAGCTATCCGGTCGGCTCATCGACCTAACTGGATTTCCTGCATACTCAATCAAGTGGTTAGATCATGACGAAACCTAACTTAACTTACTTGTCATTCATCAAAACTCGAGTTAGACCGTTAGTGCGAATTACACCAACGGTAACAAAAACTCCATATGAGTTGTGGACAAGTAGAGCGCCTAGTCTAAGGCATTTACATGTCTGGGATTTTCAAACTGAAATTAGGCCCTATAAGCCTAACGAAAGGAAATTGGACTCAAGAATCGTTAGTTGTCATTTTGTAGGATATTCTGAAAACTCAAGAGGTTACCCCTTGAGTAGATTCTTTTTCGAGATGGGTAATGCCAAATTCATTGATAATGTTGGGAGTGACAAAGTTAGGAAAATATCATTTGAGGAGAACATTAGTAATCTTAATATGGTAACTACTAATGCAGCTGATAGTGAAATGATTACCGTTCCACATACAGTTGAAGCTGCACAATTATAAGGGGTAGTCGGCCATGATATTTCCATGTCACCTCCAATTCATATGAAAGGTACATCATCTCAAATAGAGGTATTCACTCCTATGGTTAAGAATGACTCTCAACCACCTCAAGATCAAGTGTCACTAAGAAGATCCATTAGAGATAAGAGATCTATGATGTCTCATGATTATGTATATCTCCAAGAGCATGAATTTGACATTGGATTAGAAGATGATCCCACATCATTCCAAGAAGTCAAACAATGTCCTCATTCAAAAAATGGATCAATGTCATGAAGGAAGAGATGAAGTCCATGGCAGAAATAGCATTAGGGAACTTATAGAATTGCCTGAAAGTATGAAACTCATTGGTTGCCAATGGATATTTAAAATCAAATGGGATTCATGATAACTAGCATTTTTGTGCATTATTTTGGCTCTTGTACTTAGTATATTTACCTTCTCACATGCTTAGTTTTATGGTTATATTACATTTTGTGAGGAGAATCTATTTTGGACTTAATTGTAATTTTTCTACCAATTGTGAAATTTAATTTCATATTTTTTATGTGATTTTGTAGGAAATTCAAAGAGCCATGGATTAGGATTGAGCCGGATCAAATTTGGCTTTATTTGGTAATCAAACGGAGAATATCAAGCTGAATCAGTGTGAACCGTTGATCCAGATTAGGAGAAATCTTGTCCCTTTAGTCAAATCAAGTGATCCAGCCTTCCATCCTGATTTAAGGAGATCTAGATCGTCCATAGAGATCATCCTCATCCAAGTCCAATTCATCTCCAATTTGGATCAAGAGAAGAGCCCAATTTGAGCCAACAATTCAACTCTTAAAGCCCACTCTTCAAGTCCAATTCCAAAAATCCAATTTCAATTTCTTATTGGATTTGGATCTAAGCTCTAATGGATACTCTTTCCTTAACCCAACCCTGATCCACTAAGAAACCTAACCCTCCCCTTCATCACTCACGCGACGACACAGTACAAGGCCAGTTCATCTCCATCTCTGTTCGCGATTTCTCCTCGTGTCGACAGCTAGGGCACGTGACTTTCCCACCGGCGCTCTTCTTCCTTCCTTCTCTCCAGCCGGCGGCCTCTCTTCTTCTCTTTATTGCCGCCGACCGGCCATCCACAGCCACCCTTCTCCTTGCGATTTCCAGCGGCGACAGCAGCTAGCATAAGTGGCAGGAGCGGCGAGCTTGGCAACGATTTCTGATCATCCACCTCACCGGAGGGGTTCTCCGATGAGATCCTTCACCTTCTGGCACTTTTCCAAGGCTTCACCGTTTGGGGTTCAAGCGGTAGCGGCAGCGGCAGAGAAGTGTGCGGCAGTCCAGATTTTCCAGCAACTTCCAGCGAAGGGGTTCTTCGTTGGAAGATTCGTTCACCATCATTGTGTCGAAGCAAGCAACGCCCGTCAGTAGTGTTGGGACCTTGACATTCGCTAGAGGAGGGAGGTAAATAGCGTCTCACCCAAATCGTCACTTCCTGCACTTGTTAGTATGCAACGGAAAATAAAATACAAACTAACAAGAAGAAAGCTAAACCCTATAAGCAATAAGGAAAGATAATAAACCAAAAAAATCGTAAGACAAGGCGTTTACGTGGTTCGGAGATTATGGCTCCTACTCCACGGTTGTCCGTAAGGTGGACGATCCCAATCCGTCGGTGGATGACTCCCCGGAAACCTCCGATTAGCTAAAACCTCCTTCTCAGTGGAGAAACCTCACCACAACCTTGATCCAAACACTCTTAGATCACAAGAAGAGCTTAAAGGCTTTAGAAGACTACTAATAGAGGCTAATTTGCTTATGAAAATCAACTTAACTAACTAACAAAAGAAAATGATAAATTTAATGAACAATTAAAATTAAACTCAACAACTAAATCAATTCAAACTGAAATCCCAACTCAAGTTGAAAACTTGAGGAGGATAATTTCATATTGAAAGATGAAATAGTTAAACTAAAGGAATTACTTGAAAAATTCACAACTAGATCCAAATATCATGACATGATACTTGAATCACAAAGAGCTGTGTACAACAAGTCCGGACTATGAAATAAGCTCAGCTCAACCAACAAATCCTTTATATCTTTAGTTAACCAAAATAAAAATAAAAGTAAAGCTTGGGTTCCGAAAGCGTGTCTAACCACGCAAGTAGGACTCAATCAATATTACATACCT
This sequence comes from Zingiber officinale, assembly GCF_018446385.1. Lineage (NCBI taxonomy): Eukaryota > Viridiplantae > Streptophyta > Magnoliopsida > Zingiberales > Zingiberaceae > Zingiber > Zingiber officinale. The sequence continues at coordinate 131,860,173 of NC_055997.1, read as the reverse complement.
AAAGATAAAATTTATTATATAAATCATAATAAACCATCTCCCTTAAACTCTAAAGTCAAATCTTCAAAAATAAATACAAAACAAAAGAAAAACCCTAAGTTATTTAAATCTAACTTAAATATAAACAAAGATTATAGTCAAGTATACTATAATTATACTATTTCGGAGTATTATAGCTAATCTTAAAAGAAGTGAACTATATAGGCAGAGATATTAAGATAAGATTCACAAGGATACTTTTAGACATGTCTAACTTTAATGTCTTAAGCCTTGTAACTAAGTTGGACATCTCCATGATGTACTCTCTAATATTACCCTTCCCTATGTACCACATGGACACTAACTTCGTGAGAAGTGTAGTAGTCTCGACCTTTTCGTTTGAGGTGAATCAGTTCACTAATTCCTTAAAGAAGGTTTTATCATCCTCCTCAATTATCGAGCCCCTAAGTGATTCTGAAATTTACATTCTCATGATTATTAGACTCATATAATTAGATCGTTTTCACTTGTCAAAGTTTACCTTTTGATCTGCAGTGAAATCATTAGTTAAAGGTGCAAGACAATCATACCTAAATGCAAAGTTTAAATTCATGCATCCCAATAAAACTGTAATATACTCTTCCCATTATCCAAATTTTATGCCAATAAGTATGGGGATGTTGTTCAAATTAACAGACATTGAGAGTACTACATAAATAAAAGCAAAGAACATATCTCAATTTAACAAATGAGACATGTATCTTTATAGTTGTGCAATAACAAAATATACAACTATATGAGCATTAACAGAAATATCTAGTGCAATATTACATTAAGTGTTTGGACTAAATTATAACTTGCTATCAGTGCTCTCTAAATAACTTATGATTATCTTCATCTGCCACATAATTCGCCTTCCTTTGGGTCGACGCATTATGTGCAAGATACTTTATTTATGAGTTTCCTTAGTTAGCTTATGTTTTCTAGCATCACTCACAATGCTTCTATCGGCCATATTATGCCCCTTCCTTTGAGTCAACACACCATGTGCATGATAAGGAAGTTTAACTTAATTTGTGAGCTTCCTTAAACATATATCCTGCATAATAATGATTTTTCTTTAGGCCAATCACCCTGATCATGGATAGACATCCCTCTACACTAATACTCCTTGCCTCTCTAATATTTCTCGCTTTTGGCGATAGTATAGGTTTTGACTAAGTAGCAAGAGTGAAGAAGAATCCAGGAAGAAACTACTGAAAATTGAGCTAAATTCAGTTATTAATCGATTGGTATTAGATATCGATCGATTGACACCATTATATATCGATCAAGTATGGATGTGGATTGTCCCCCATGCCTGTAGTAGTCACCCGTGAATTACCTCCTCTATGTTAGCCTAGGGACGGGTTGACGAGGGTCATGGGGGTGAGCGAATCGCCTTTTGCCATAAGAATAGATGTGAATTGATTCACACGCATGCCAATCGATTGTTCTATTGATTAAACACACATAAATTGATCCATTGATTAATCCAGAAGGCCTCTATTCACATGTTCATCCATCCCAATCGATCAGTTGATCGATTGGCGAATGCTAATTGATTCGTCAATCGATTCAGAAACTCTCTCTGGACTTCCTTACGAATGCCAATCGATTAGCTGATCGATTGGTGAACCCTAATTGATTCAGAAACTCTCTATTGACTTCCTTACAAACTTCAATTGATTGACTAATCGATTGGTTAACACCAATTGCTCAGCCGATTGATTCAAAAGCCCTCTATCAGTTTCAATAATTCCAAAAATCGATTGGCTACTCATGGTGATCAATTGACGAACTCGAATCGATCACCCAATCGATTTGGGACTTTCATCGCGATCGGACAATCTCAATCGATTGACTCCTCATGCTGATCGATTTACTCCTCATGTTGATTAATTGGTAAACACCAATCGATCAACTGATCAATTCTGAACCCCTCTATTCGTGAACCAGGGCATCCTAATTGATTCAACCTTACGCTAATAGATTGGTAAACACTAATTGATCAACTGATCGATTTGAGAACCCTCTGTTTGCAAATTCATGATTTCCAATCATTTGGGATTGAGATTAGAAGAATCTAATTTCTAAACATGATTTTCAGACCTAAACTTGTGTTGTCAATCGCGTTATTCATGGATAATGTGAAAAACTTGATTCATAGGTTAAATTCTAATCTATCCATGCTACATTCAATGAATATACATCAATTTTGCTCATTCATATGGATTCAAATGCAAAAATTGATATATATGTGCCAAATGTTGAAAAATAATCTTTACACCTTAAAAACTAATAATAAGTTAATCCTATGCTCTGATACCAATTGTAAGAGTTGCAATATATCATGAATGAACTAAATGATGCATCTACAACAGGATCTAGCTATTATCAATCTCTCAAGCACAATAGAAAACTGAAATAATAGTTAGCACAAGCTAACCTGAATCCATCACAAAGCTATCACTTCTTACTTGTCATCGGAAATCCCACTAACGTATCAGATGTCTTCCACAGGACTGAGTCGGTGAGCACCATATTCCTTCTCAATTGAATCAATCTCTTACTTTATATACTTGGCCCAACCTATGGAGACTATCCACTATTAAAGCTCATCCCTCATTGACAGCCCATCAATATTAATGAACTGGGTTGTTGGTGTTAGGATGTATACTAAAAGCCTAGCTTTTGGTATAAACATTTATCTAGAAATAAGAATCACATTGGTCAAATGTCTACATTTATGATAAATGTAGTTGTTCAATTAATTTATATTGTAGATAACATGGTGTGTGGTGTCACACACAGAAGATCATGTTATCAGTACCTTATAAATTATAAACAGTAGCTCACGACCAAAATGGAAAGGAACAAACCATTAGAAGGTCGTAGTGTAATTAGGTATTAGTTTATCTTAACTATATAATTACACTAGTACACTTAGAGTGTATTGAGTAGGACCATTAGAGGTCGTTTCTTTTATACTGACTTTATAAAGGAACAAAGACCTCAGTTATTATAGAAGTGTGTGCTCTTAATCATAATATAATAACAAGCACATATATTTGATATTTATTTCTTTAATTTATCAATGGGTGAGATATAGTTCGATAAATCAATAAGCCCGATAAGTTGGGAAATGATATCACTTATAGTGTGCGTTGCTGATTATAGAAGGAAACTGTGTCCTAGTAATCTAGGTTGAGAATATCCCCAAGAGGAGCTCATAAGGATTGTCATGTTAAACCCTGTAGGTGGACTTAGTCCGATATGACGATAAGGTTGAGTGGTACTACTTTTGGAGCTAGATATTAATTAAGTGAGTTGTTAGTAACTTACTTAATTAGTGGACATTTGTTATCTTAAACACAGGGAGACTAACACACTCATAATAAGAAGGAGCCCAAAATGTAATTTGGGATTAGTGCGGTAGTTCAATAATAGTTCTTTAGTGGAATGAATTATTATTGATGAAATTAAGTTGTGTGTTCGGGGCGAACACGGGATGCTTAATTTCATCGGGAGACCAAAACCAATTCCTCCTCTCGGTCCCTATCGTAGCCTCTTGTATATAGAGATTTATACCCACCTTCTTACCCATCCAATGGGGCCGGCCAAGCTAGCTTGGAACCCAAGCTAGGGCCGGCCAAGACCAAGTGGATGAGCCAAGTTGGTGGCTGGCCAAAGCTTGGGTCCCAAGCTTAGGTGGCCGACCACTAAAATATTAAAAAGGATTTTTATTAAAATTATTTCTTATGTGGATACCATGGTTTTAAAAGAAAGTTTAAAAATTAAAAATTTCCTTTTATAGCTTTCTACAGAAGATTAAGAGAAGAGATTAATCTCTTTCTTTATTTGTAGATTAAAAGGATGATTTTAATTTTTGGTAAAAACTTTCCTTATTTGTAAATCATCTACATGTTTAAAAGAGAGTTTAAAATTTGAAATCTTTCCTTATTTGTTGATTAAAAGGTGGATTTTAAATTTTAAGAAAACTTTCCTTTTTAACCATGTTCATGTTTTAAAAGAGAGTTTAAAAATTAAATATTCTCTTTTATAAGTTTCTACAAGAGATTAAGAAAAGATTTGATATCTTTCCTTATTTGTAGATTAAAAGAGATTTTAATTTTTAGAGATAACTTTCTTTTTATCCACATGTTTAAAAGAACGATTTTAATTTATAAAATTTCCTTTTTATTAACCAATCATGAAGGGATTAAAATTATTGGAGAAATTTTTATAAATTTCTGGAGACAAATTAGGAAGTTTTAATTAATTAAAACTCTCCTTGTTTATAGCTTGTGATGGCCGGCCATATGAATTGAGAAAATAAAATTGTTTTTTAATTAATTAAATTTTCCTTTTCATGGCAAAAGAATTAAGGAAGTTTTTATTAAAATTTCCTTATTTGCCAAGACCAAGGATTATAAAAGAGGGGGTAGAGGTGCCTTCATGAAAGAACGACTCTATTCTATTTTCTCCCTCTTTTCTTCCTTGGTGTGGCCGGCCCTTCTCCTTTTCTCTCTTCCTCTTGTGTGGACGAAATCCTTTATCTCTTGGAGCTTGGAGGAGGTGGCCGGATCTAGCTTGAGGAAGAAGGAGAGGAAGCTTGCATCCCTTGGAACTTGGTTGGTGAAAAAAGTTCTTCATCCTTTAGAAGATATGCTTGGCCAAAACTTGAAGGAAGGAAGAAGAAGGTGCCTTGGTGGTTCTCGTCTCGGAAGATCGTTGCCCACACAATGTCCGGGATTAGAAGAGGAATACGGTAGAAGATCAAGAAGTCATTATCTACTAAGTAAGGTATAACTAATATAGTTTTCCGCGTCATATTAGTTTTATCTCCATGTAAAAATACCAAATACAAGAGGCATGCGATTCTAGTATTTCGAATTAGTTTTCGATGTTGTGTTCTTTTATTTTTCTTTTCCTTGTGATTTGATTATTCCTTTTGGTTAACCTAAAGTTATTTAAGGAAATTAAATATTAGCTTTCCTTAAAAGGCTTTGTCTAGGCGGTGGTGGTTGTTCCCATATCCAAGAAGGCCATGTGTCTCGCCATGCAGTACTGGAAGCCAATTTTAGAAATTAATATTTAATGGAATTAATAACCTAGATGATTTGGATCGAACGTGTTAAGTTCCGCAAGAGATCCAAGTCTAAACCTAAAAGAACAAATAAATTAAACTTAGGATCAAACGTGTTAAGTTCCGCAGGCGATCCGAGTTTAATTTAAAAGAACACATGGTAGCTAGGAAAAGGTTCAGACCTTTGTACAAAATTTTTGTACAGTGGAACAATTAGGTTTTCCGAATAGTAACCAATAGTTGGATCTACATATTAAATCCACGTCTATTTAATCCAAACCCTCTTTATATATATTGAAGCATTAGATCACTTAATTAGGTTTAGTTACTTTAATGATAATTAGGTGTGTGTGTGTGTGTTAATCAAGTGTAAACTTACTTTATGGAGATTAAGTCCACCTATGTGGACTCAATTCGATTTAGTCCACCCATGTGGACTTAATCCTACAGATACTCCATATAAAATTTAGTGGAGGTACACTCCTTCAACCACAAGTTGCCAGTAATCAATTTATTTCCATCTTCCAGTTGAACATATGAGTATACGAGAAGTCTGATGTCTAATTAACTAGACAGTGACAGATTTATTATAATGGGATAAGGAATTAATTTTTGGTAGGCTCATGTCCTCGGAAAAAATCCTCTCAACCCCTAGCCAACTTGGTAGTCGGCTATAAGCTGACCCCATGATTTACATTCCTTCATATAACATGGAACAAGCTGTAAAGGGCGCTTGAGATAAATGTAATCACCCTTAATGTGAGTATACGAGAAGAACCATCATCTGTTGAGGGGGGACCGATAAAATCTTCAAATAGTTGGATGAACCCGATCGGTCGATCCTCAATAGATGATGGTTCTTCTCGTATACTCACATTGGGGATGATTACATTCATCTCAGGCGCTCTTTACAGCTTGTTCACATTGGAAGTGACTATCGAATCCATTGATTCATGCATAAATACCAAAAGTGACCTTCTAATCTTTGTTGATTTGTGCAAGAATACCAAGAAAAAGAAAAACACCACGTTTCAAGAAGGAGACAACGACTGAAAATAATATTAATCAAAACTGTCTCAAAATATGAAACATGATTCCTATATAGACTCCAACTCTAAATATGCAAAGGAAAAAAAAATATTGACAGAAATAAAAAAAAATTAAACATACTAAAAATATAAAATATTCTAAATACCAAACTCGATAAAATTAAAATAATAAAGATATTAAAATTACTCTCTCGATTTGATGTTCTATCTGTATCATTTAGGAACCCATTGGTTGATGTTGGTTTGTGAATATTATTGTCCTAGGTCTTATAATGAACTTATGATAAATTTTATCAAGACTTTCTGTTGGGAATATAATAAAAGTCCCATATTGAAAAAAAAAATGGAAAAGATCATCGATTTAAAAGAGATGAATATCTCCATTAATATGAGGTCTTTTGGGTAGAGCCCAAAAATAAAACTATGAAGGCTTAAGTCTAAAGTTGATAATATCATAGCATTGAGGAGATATGTGAATTTTTTTGGTCCCAACAAATGGTATTAGAGACATAGTCCAAACCGAATGTCACGTGAAGTAACCTTGAATGCAGTTGAGAGGAGGCTTGGCCTGTAGCAGGTCAAAAGTGACCTGATGCTTATAGGGAGACCTATAACAGGTCAAGGGTGATCAGATATTTACAGGGAGATCCGAAGTATGTCAAAAGTGATCAGATGCTTACGGAGAGGCTCAAACTATAAGAGTAATTGTGATCCTTCGTTTAAGGGAAAGATGTTGGGAATACAATCAAAGTTCCACATTGAAAAGCATGGAAAAGATCATGGATTTAAAAGGGATGAAGATATCTCCATTGCTATGAGGCTTTTTGGGTAGAGCCAAAAAAAAAGCATAAGGGTTTAAGCCTAAAGTGAATAATATCATGTCATTATGTAGATATATGGATTCTTTTGGTTCCAATAAATGTTATCAGAGTTATGGTCCAGATTGGAATATGTTATATGGGGTAGCCTTGAACGAAGTTGAGAGGAATACCCGGAGTAGGTCAAGAGTGACCGGATACTTACGGGGAGGCTAGAAGCATGTTAAGAGTGATCAGATGTTTAAGGAGAGGTCCGGAACATGTCAAGAGTGACCAAATGTTTATGGAAAAGTCTGGAGTAAGTTAAAAGTGACCAAATATTTGTGGGGAGACCCAGAGTAGGTTAAGAGTGACTGGATGCTTGTGGAGAGGCCCAGAGCAAGTCAAGAGTGACCAGATACTTGCAGAGAAACCTAGAGTAAGTCAAGAGTGACCGAATATTTGCAGAGAGACCCGGACCATGAGGGTACTGGTGGTCTTTTGTTTGAGGGGAAGATTGTTGCGAATACAATCAAAATCTCATATTGAACAAAAATGGAAAAGATCATGGATTTAAAAGGGATAAAAATATGTCCATTGATATGAGATCTTTTGGGTAGAGGTCAAAAATAAAACTATGATGACTTAGTCCCAAAGTGAGCAATATCATACCATTATGGAGATATGTAATTCTTTTAGTCCTAACACTTTTCATTGCTCTCAATTTACACTATTGAATTCAAATATTAAGGCATAAAATACTATAAGGAGGTTTTCGAGAATATTTTGATTTTAGTTTAAAATAATTTAAAGATAGATCTAATAAGAAAGAGGGGTATTTCAATAATATGATACATGATTTGGGTAATATCGAACTTTACTTATGTTGTTAAGTGTCTTAGCTTCTTTAATAACTATTTAGTATATAATAATAATGTATCTATATGTATTATGTAATAATTAAATATCCAACTCTTTGAGTTAGTTTTTTCAAATTTCATATAAAAACTAAAAAAAAATCAATCCAAAGTAACCCAAAAGTCAATAAAAATTCAAAATTTAGAGCTGATTTTTAATTTGCGTTGAAATTTTATCCTACAAGAACACCATAATATATGTACTATATCGATATGAGCATTCACTTTAAAGGCCACATCTCAGTTTTAAGAGTGGATGTGCAGAGTTTTCATTTGGTTTATTATGCTAATGGTTAATAGTGCCTCATAATTCATGCATTGGAGACGACTAATCTAACAAGTAGTAGAGAAGATTTTTATGTTTCCATATATTGACATAGTTGGTATTTACAAAAGGTCACGAGGTCGATCTCACTCAACCCTCCGTGATTTACCTCCCTTTGAGATTATGTGCGACCTTCTCGAAGGGGCTCGAGAAGATTTTCTTCTTGAAAAGAGATTTAGACATTGGAGCTTCTAGGTGATGTATAGAGTATCTTTGCAACCATTTTCTTACCATTTATTGGCACATTATGGCCTATATTATGGCACATTGAAGAGGACATATTCGAGCCAATTACAATAGGATTGACTCATATGACAATGTTAATCACAATAAATAACATAAGAGTTGAGCATAACAATGAACTAGCTTAAGTTTTAGTTAACAATTCAAGTAATAGAAAAATAAAAAATTCATGGTACTGTCATTGTGTTTTAGTTAACAATTTATGAGATTCACATAAGTCTTTAATTTGTTTGCATTTGTATTTGAGCATCTCGGGTTGAAGTTAATGAGATATTAAATATATTCGCATTAGTTAGGCTGTAAATTAAAATATGCTGTGGAAATTGACTTATTTCTATCAATGATGGATATGTGTGGATGTTGAGTTGCATCAGAAAAAAAGGGATAAAAAAGATGCATAAGATTTTGGTAAAGTCAGACATAGCTTTATTTATTTGATTTGGGAGCCAACACTACAATCAAGGCTTTATTTGATCCTAGATATACAGCCTTATTATTATTATTCCATTAGAGCCTTGATTATTTATTTTGTGACGACACTCTCCAATATGTTACGCAGTAGCTCGATCTTCCTTCTCCTGTCGGGGGCTAAAGATTGCAATCTCGTTTCCTCTGTTGAACTTGAGTCTCCGAGCCTCCTCCCTCGAGACGCGGTAGGAGTTCATCAGCACCTCCACTGGAATTCCTCGAAGAACAGATGTTTTACCCACAATATGGCTCACGAACGCATTCTCATTGGTCTTAAATGAGATCCACTCGAATTGCTCGCTCTGTGCCTTCTTGATCACTATGTGCTGTTGTGGGATCACCAACAGTTGTCCTTGACGGAGCTCACCGTCGAACACGGTACGACCTCGGTGGCCAACCACCTGCAAGCGACCACTTCCCCTTACCACATACATGATACTGTGAGCATTGATATTCCAGTGAGGTGGTTGAATTGCATTCTGCATGCGCACGATAAAAGAGAAGACAAAATATCAATATTTAAATGTTTATACTTTGAGTAAACGATGGATGTACTGAATGAACTAGCTATATATATACCCGTCGAAGGACTCCTCTTTCGGCACTGAGTTGGATGAACCGAAGGATGGGAAGCTTTTGGACGTTGAGGCTAGTCAGTCTTCCAGCGCGTGGATTGTAGTAGTCGGCAAGAGTGGGATTGGCTACGTTCTGTCTGTTCTTGAGGGTGCAGTAGGTTTCCTCCAATCCATTACGTTCGCATGATGATCCCCTCCTCTCCTGTGTCTCTTCTCTTTCCTCTCTCTCTTGCTCTTGAGCTTCCTGCTCAGCACGTCTCTGTGGCTCCAACATCTGTAGCCCCTTCTCCACGCGAACAATGTCACCTCTGTTATCGTTTACATTTTGAATCTTCCTCACGACTGCCTTGTCGACTCCCAGAGCCTCAGCCAGTAGTTCGAGTTCGAAGCCGCTGAGGAGGTTATTCCCCTTCTGTTGCTGGAATCTCTCTTCCACCTGTGCGATTTGCTCTTGGGATTGCCTCTCTCTGCCCGCCAATAGAAATTGCTGAACGCACATATATATAATTAATTAGAATCATATAAGTGTTAATGTCTTATGATAAATTACTGAATTGCTAGTTTGAACCGACTCTGTGTTGGCGATCGAGTTGGTTGGCATTGCTGCTTGTGTCAGCGACAGCGATTGCTATAATAGGAACTTCACCGTTATTGTAGACCCAATTAGCGACGCCGGCAGGATATGCGAGAACATCGCCCTCGCGGAAGAATTGAACCTTTTGGTGCTCGTCCCTGAAACGCTGGCTCTGGCTTTCCGATTCCTCTTCCCATTGTTGCTCAAAACCTTGTCGTAGAGATTGGAATGACTCTGGGCAACCAGGAATCACGGTTCCAGAGATACCCCTACCTGCACATTTTGGACGACAATTGAATGTCATAATAATACGTGTAAATAATTAAGAAGCTAGATAATGAATGCCGCATACCTTGGACTATGTAGACGAGTTTAGGGGCATTGGAGTAGTAAGGCAAGACGAGGCCTCTCGGCTGAATGGTGCGACGGTAGGCGACTACGCCAGCACACTGCAACTGCTCATTCAATTGGTCAAAGTACTCGGTGAAGCCAGCCTCCGACGGCACGCGACGCGTGGGTTCGAGGGCGGCGAGGCGCTCGAGCTGGCATTGGCTCCGGTAGCCAAGACGACGTTGGCTCAACAACGGCTGGCCGAAGCCCTGCTGGCCAAAGCTGAATTGGGCGAGAGAGGTGCTAGGGAGGAGAAAGCAAAGAGCGAGGGAGAGAAACAAGAGAGTTATGGAGTTAGCCATTGGCGAGTGATTCAATGTGCTGTGATGGAGATCAAGGAAGGCAGTCTTGGAGATATTTATAGGCTAAAAAAGAAAAGATGATGAAATTCGTTTAATTAGACGACGCGAGCGTAGCAATGAGGTTGGTGGATGGTTATAAGTTCTGGACAAATGGAATGGTTTGGTGAGAAGGAGACAATGTGCATCAGTTGAGAAGCTCAGCCTCCCCTGCAAACAACATGTGAGCACAACTAAAGCTTCAACTTCTGCAACAAACCCAAGTAATCCGATAATGAAAACAACATCATTTCACTGAACCTCAATATTATCCATTTCACCAGCCCAATTTTCATAATTTCAAAAACACCTATCACATTCTCATTATATCCCTCTCTTTTTTAACTATTATCAAAAGTTTCTATCTTTTCTAAATTTTTACTTATTTAAAAATTCATCGCTCTCAATTTACATCGTCGACTTCAAATATGAGGGCATAGATAAATTAAAAAGGTTTTCAAATGTATATTAATTTTAATTTGAAGTGATTTAGAAATTTTTTAGATTCATCCCGTTTTAAATTTTAAAAGACTTCATAAAATTTATCACAAATTTATTATAAGGCTTCAAGTAATGATATTCACTAATCAACACTATTAGGGAGTCTTTGGTTTGGGGTTAGTTTGGATAACATTGATTATCCATTCAAGATTATCAACAAAAATTCTATTTGATTTAGATAATTAATGATTCCCGAGTAATGTTCTATCAGCAGGGCCGTCTCAAGGTTCTATGAGGCCCTAGGCCAAAAAAAAATATTTAGTCCTTTAATATTTTTTTTTAAAAAAATTTTCCCTCACCCTTTTTCATTCGGACTTGGGACCGACAATGGTGGGTTTAAATTTTTTTTTTAAAAAATAAACTATTAATTTAAAATAAACTATTAATTTAAAATAATTTTTTATGTAAAATTTAGTTTTCTAACTTTTTGAGATGCAAAATTAGTAATTAAATCTTTATATTCGAGTTTTGATAATATTTTTTTTTCAATTGATAAAATTGCTAGATTATTTAATTTTTCTTGAGACATTGTTGAACGTAAATAAGACTTTATTAATTTTAATTTTGAAAAACTTCTTTCTGCCGAAGCTACACTAACAGGTATAGTTAATAATATTCTATAAGCTATCCATGCATTTGGAAAAGAATTTAATTTTTTTATAAAGTTCAATACCTCAAGTGCGGTTTTTAATTCTGGATTTATTATTTCTCTTAAAACTTTTAATTCTAAAAATAAATCTAAACCAAATATCAGATAACATGTCATGTTTTAAAAAGTTTTCAAGATTTAAACACTTTATTTTTAAAAATTCATCATCAAGTAATTTTAACTTTTCTACATCATATAAAAAATTAAAATTATCTTCATATATTTTAAATTGTTCAAATCTACTTTGAAGTGAAGAAATGGCATGGTCAATAATATAATGAAAGTAATTAATTTTAAAAGATTCTTCGGGTGAAAGCTTCACTTCATTAATTTTATTCTCATCAAATCGTTTATTTCTTCTAATTACACGTTTTTCACGAAATTTTGGTTCTATATTCATTTCATTTGCAATCTCTTTAGCAGAAATCATAGCAGATATAAATCCATTTTCTCTATAATCATTAAAAAAAGAAACAAGACCTTTTAACTGATCTAATACAATAGCAATGTTCATATCTTTATATTGTAAAAATTTACTAACAGTGTTAACTGCAAATAATATATCATACCAAATAGCCATACCTAATAGAAATTCAAAATTTTCAAACTCATATGTTGCTAAAGAATTTGCTTCACTTTTTGTTTTAGGATCATCACTAGTTTCTGCAAGTTTATATAAAGCTTCTTTTATCTGTGAAGCTTGATATTTTATTGCTTTAACGCTTTCAAGATGACTTTCCCAACGTGTTTGTGATAATGGTTTAAGAGTTAAATTAGATACATGGTCTTGTAAAATTTTTCATCTTTTTGTAGAAGAAGAAAATAATGAGTAAATACGTTGTATCACACCAAAAAATGTTATAGCACTAGGACAAGAATTAGCCATATCACATAGTACTAAATTAAGACTATGACAACCACATGGTGTATAAAAAGCCCTAGAATTTATATCTAACAATCTCTTTTGTACACCTTGTTGTTTACCTTTCATATTAGCTCCATTATCATATCCTTGTCCTCTTATGTCATTCACATCCAGTTCAATTTTCTTTATTATATTAATAAGCGTATCAAAAAGACCTTTTCCTGATGTATCATCTACTTTTAAAAATTCTATAAAATATTCTTCTATTTTGATTGGACTTGTTGAAATATCTACACATCTTAATATAAGAGACATTTGTTCTTGATGACTTACATCAGGAGTACAATCAAGTATAACTGAAAAGTATTTTACTTCTTTTATTTTTTTAATTATAATATTATTTACTTCTTTTCCTAATATATTTATTAACTCATTTTGTATATTATGACCAAGATAATGATTATGAATTTTACCATTTTGAATACGTTTAAGGTGTTCTTGTATTATAGGATCAAATTCTGCTATCATTTCAATTAAACCTAAAAAATTTCCATTGTTATCTTGATAAATTTTCTCATTTGTGCCACGGAATGCCAAATTATTTTTTGCAAGATTTTTAACTATAGCAATAATTCTTATTAATACATTTTTCCAATGTTCTTTTTCCTTATTTATTTTTTCTTGTAAATTTTGATCAATGGTTTTATTTTTAAGCAATCTCATTTCAATATCAAACCAAATATTCATATTTATAATATGTTCACTGCTTGTTTCATGACTTTTAAGCTTGGCACTAAGATTTTTCCAATCACAACACCCTTCGTTTGCTAATTGAATTGTAATTGATTTTTGACTAAATAATTTACAACAAAAACAAAATACTTTATCTAATTCTTTTGAATATATTAACCATTTTCTATCATGTTTTTCTCCATTGGGTAATTTTCGAATGTAATGAATCATAGAAAAATGTCTAGAATTTTCATCATTTGGAAAAGAAATATTACTTTCTCTAATTGGACCCTTTTCAACTAATAAATCTATTAAATTTGTATTTATATTTTTCCATTGTGCTGGATCATATATATTTTGAATAATAGTTTCATCAATATTATTAAAAAAAATTATTTTCATGATTTATTAAGTCGTCTTTTTCTTCTTCTAAATTATAATTATTTTCTTCATTAATATTAATATTTGATGAATTTGTTGTATGATCATTAGAAAGTTCTTGATAGATTTCTTTTTGTCCTAAAGTATTATCTTCCGGTAAAAATTCAATTAGTTTTTCATTTAAATTTTCAATTATATTATTTTCTGAGTTTTGATTTTGATTATTAATAATAAATCTATCGAGTGCGCTTGAATAAATTCTTCTATTTTTCTTTTTTTTCATACGTTTCATATATCCAGAATCATATTTTTTCATAGACATATTGATATTAAAATAATATTAGAAAAGAAAATATAAATCTCTATTATTTTATCAAAATAAAATTACTTAGAATTAAATGAACAATAAAATCTGATTTACGCCGTGTAGTTTTAATACCTGCACAAATATAATAAAAAATAAAAAATATTAAATTTGATTTGAATCGGTTAATTTAAGCAGTTTATATTTTATAATAAATTATACTTAACAAATATATAATAAATGAGATAAGTGCATAAATAGTAATTTGTTTGCGAGAGAAGAAAAATTTTCATACAACTACTAATAATCTATTTTTCCAACCATATTTCATATTTGGATCTATTTCATCAAGACATCAATAATTTATTATTCATACAGAACAATAAAAAATATTTCAAGAATGAAGAACAAATTAAAAAAATATTACCTGACGATTACAGAATGCGAAGGGTGTTTTGTTGTATTCAGGAATCAGTATCGAATCACCGTCGAGATGATAAGAGACAGAAAATACAGATTAGAGAGGATAAAATTTAAAGGATGAAAATATGAACAAGATGAGACTTGAGAGTACGAGTTTTAAAAGCGTTCTGTAGTGGACAAGTGGTTTTATATAGATTATAGAATTATATGAGAAGGCCGAAGTTAGGTGGCTGCATGCTGAAAAGTTTAGATAATTAATTAGGTGGCTGCAGGCTGAAAAGTTTAGATAATTAATTGAAGTTTGAAATTTGAATAGGTGGCTGCAGGTTGTACAGTGGATATTGCATGGAAATCGAAGCGGCTTTGCAATGTGCACAGCAAAAAAATAGATGCGGCGGCAGTACATTAAAGATTACTGTGCACGCCTGCACAGAAATCGAAGCGCCGAAGCAGTTTGAAATGAAACGCTCACTTTTAATTAAAATTAAATTGTAATTATTAAATATATTTTTAAAAAATCTAATATTAATGGACCCCAATTATATTGAGGCCCTAGGCATAGGCCTTATTGGCCTATGCCTTCAGCCGGGCCTAGTTCTATGCCCGACACGTCAGCAAAAGGGCATGCAACTAGAAATCGGAAAACTAAGATTTTTCTTGATTCCGGGATTAACGAATTTTTTTTACCCAAAATACCCTCGGATAAGATAAAAATATGACAAAAAAAGAAAAGCATAAAGAAAAAACAGAAAAAATATAAAAATTAAAATTAAAAAATTTAAAAGAACATTAAAAAAATAAAAAATCATAAAAAATAATTAAAAAATAATAAATTGTAAAAAAAACTTAAAAAATAGAAAAACATTAAAAAATAGGAAAAACATTAAAAAAATAGAAAAAAAATATTAAAAAAGTAAAAACATAAAAAATTTAAAAAGTAAAAAATAATAAAAAATTGTTAAAATTAAAAAAATTTAAAAACCATAAAAAAAATAAAAAATTAAAAAAAACTTAAAAAATAAAAAAATTTAAAAAACATAAAAAAATTTTAAAAACAAAAAAGGTAAAAAAATAAAAAAACTTAAAAAAATAAAAAAAGAAAAAAAACTTAAAAAAATAATAAATGAAAAAGATAAAAAAAAATCAAAAAATCAAACAAAATAAAAAAAAATAATATATATATATATATATAAATAAAGAAAAATATACAAATGAAAAAGTAAAAAACGTAGAGTTAAGTATAGTTGGTTTTGTAACTGAGGGTAATATAATAAAATATTAAATTAGGTTATTCATTAAAACCTTCAAACAAATAAGTTTTTGTTGCATTACCTAAATTGAACCAAACAATATTTGGTTATGTTTTATTCCCCATAACCTCACATAACCAAGGTTATACATGATAACTTGAATCAAACGCACCCTTAATATATTCTTATTACTTCTTTGTTCGAAAAATATCAAACTTTTAAATTTTAAAATGATGCAAGTCTTATCAACTCGTTTCAGACGAAATTGACTGATTAGCCTAAAAATTTTTGAATCACTTCAAACAAAAATCGATGTACTGCTAAAAACCTTCTTAATATATTTATATTCTCATACCTGAATTCAGTAACATAAATTGAGAACAATGAATTTTTAAACTTAGGCTTAACAAAATTTATCACAAACTCATTATAAGGTCTAAGACAACGATACTTACTAACTAACACCATCAATGACTTTCTAGGACTCCCTTGGTTCGAAGAATATTAAACTTTTGAATTGTTTGAATTACTTTAAATCAAAATTAATGTATTCTTGTAAATTTTTTTAATATATCCATGCTCTCAAATCTAAATTCAACAGCGTAAATTGAGAGTAGTAAATTTTTAAACCGATTAAAAAAAAATTTAAACGTTGAACGAAAAAATTTGAAGAAGAAAAGAAGGGACTCCATGTCTAGCCTTCACATTCATTAGATCATAAATATCCGAATAAATTAACTGCAATGTTGATTCAGATCGAATAGCCTTACCAAATGGTTTCCTAGTTGTTTTTCCAGCGAGACAATGCTCACATATAAACAATTGAATCTTAGCCTGAGTGCCCAATAGACCCTCTCTAGCCAACCGATTCATACGTTCTTGTCCTATATGTCCTAATCTAGCATGTCAACCCTCATCAGTTATATCTGCATCACTAGTTAAAGCAATGTTTGAAAAACAACCATCAATAGAATAATTGACATCTAGTTCTATATCAAGAATCATAAAACCATTTGTTAAAAAACCATGTCCGATTGACACTGAGTCAATCTTAAGTTCAACACACCGACTGTAAAAATTAATACAATACCCTAAATCAATAAGACACGTAATGGAAACAAGATTCCGTCTAATTTCAGGAGCATACAAAGTATCATGTAGAAACAAAATTTACCACCACGGAGGTTGAGTTTGCAAGTGCTAATTCCTTTGACTTCAACTCTTGCATTGTTTCCCACATAGATCCACTTGTTGCCAGTTGATATCCGACGGTACTCTACAAATATAACTTGCTCTCGAGCTACATGGTTGGTTACTCCCGAATCTATAATCCACAAAGAATAAAAATCAGCTAACAACACTAGGCAAGCAACAAAATGCTTAGAAAAAGAAAACATACTTGGATTTACCTTTTTCGGCTCAGTACACTCCCGAGCGAAGTGACCCTTCTTGCCGTAGTTAAAACAAGTCAACTTGTTTTTAGGTTTCTTTCCAGTCTTCTTTAGTATCTTCTTGATTGGGCCCTGTCCCACAGCAACAGCTTCCCTCTTCTTTCCCTTCCCTTTCTTGAACCATTTATTTTTCATGGATCCAGATGATCCAGCAGAACCTACAACCACATAGGCCTGTCCAAAAATCCTTGCGGATTCAACTCTCTCCGCCTTCAATTCTACATGGCGTGAGACGTCAGTGAAAGTCTTGATACTCTCACTGTGAGTTAGGGTCTGCTTCATAGTCTCCCAAGAATCTAGAAGTGAACGAATAACTGCTTGAACCTGTTGTTCATCGGTCAACTCATGACCAGCAGTTTTAAGCTCCCTTATCATGTTCGACATCTCCTTGAGCTGTTGAACTATTGATATATTCAGACGCTTCTTATAGCTGTCAAACTTGATTGTCAGCTGTTGAAGCTTGCTCAGACTTACTCCACTGTATTTTTCTTTAAGAGCTACCCAGACTGCATGAGCCGAAAGATACGACTCGTACTCAAAAGCTAAGTCGTCTACCATTGAACTAATCAATATGCCCTTCATAGTGGAGTCCTTTTTCTTCCATGCCTTATAAGCATCAAGATCTCGTCTATGTTGTGCAGTGGGACCATCTACAAGTTCTATCATAACCTGATTTACAGCCTCCAGAACTTCTTGTTCCTCAAGTACATATTGTATCCTAAGGTGTCAGATCTTATAGTTATCCCCATTAAGTTTTTCACCTTTGTTGAGTTCAGCTATAATATTTTTTATTGTCATAATCTATCATAAATAAACACATTATTTAGTATTCAGTATAATTCATATGCATGCAATTTATGATTGACTCAATATTAATTTGAGTTGGTTTACAAAATCAAGTGACAACAATATTTTCACTTATCATTCGTATGACCAATCAAATCAATATTGATCAATTTCATTACATACATCTCAACTAATGAACTAATCATTTATAAAATCATAATTTCTTTAATTAAATGAACTGATCATTTAATAAATCATGATTTCTTTAATTAAATGAACTAATCCTTTAATATATCATGAACTAATCATGCATCATGTAAAGTAAACAACATAAATAAATGATCATATCATTAATATAAAATTATGCTACATATTGTTAACATATAACTAACTGATATGAACGAAATTGACTAAAATTGCTCACACATAATGAAAATAACAATAACAGAACTCTAGTAAACTAGATAGGCTACTACCACTCCCACTAGGACAGACACTAGTACAGTGGCTAACATTATCCCTTTCAACCTAAACTCATTAGGGGTAATCTCAGGCAGGACAGCTTCAGGATTCTCTATAGGATCCTCAATTGGATCCTCTTCTAGATCCTCCTCAATCATTTCCGGGTCCTTTTCGAACTCTTCCGGATCCTCTTCAGTTATATGGTGAAACAGTTCGTCACATAATACTGAATATGTGACGCGTCCTTGATGACACCCCCAAATATAGTCTGCTATCATCCTATGATTTTCTGGCAATGAACACATCAAAGCTCAAATCCTATAACTATCCAGGATTGGAAACTCTTCTCGTTCAAGTTTCCAAAATAGATCATCAAGTCGTCCAATGTGTCCGTCGACTCCATAAATAGAGTTATACGCTATCTCCTGAATTTTCTCCCTGAGCTGATTTCGTCGCATTTCGCGATAGGTCAATGTGGTAATCTTCTGTGTCATCTGTAAAATTGAAATTAAATAAGTCAGTACAAAACCGACTAACCAGTACAAAACTGGCTTAATTCAATTTATACAGGCATAGTACCAACAACATAATTAATCAAGAAAAATAAATCTTCTTGATTTGCAGGAGTCTAAGTCGACTGAGGCCCCATTGGATCAGTTGATTAGGAATCCAGATCCTAAGCTTGGTCCATTATCCCTAATTAGAACTGATCTAATTGGACAGGGATTTATGTATCTATGCTCTGTTACTGTTTGATCTAATTCCATTTCTTTCAATTTCAGACTTATTGATCAAACTCAGATACGTTTGATCAAACCAATGACCATTGGTTTAAGTCTGACCAATTAGAATAAATCTAATTAATTGATCAAATCTAACCCAATAGAACAAATCTGGGCATTTGATTATATTTGATCCATGCCTAATTAATTAACCCAAAATGATTCGGGTTTGGATAAATTAGTTTGATTAAACCATTAATGATTTAGACCTGAACCAGATCTAAGTGGACGAAAACTGATCTAGTCCATTTATCATAAATAATAAATTAATTGAACTTATTTCTAATTAATTACCGCATGAACACAAACTAAAAGTAATGCTACAGAAGGCTTATATTAGCATGGTATAGTAGGCATGCATTAGCATATTTCGACGATGCACAATTTTTTTTATTATTATTATGCTTTAACAAGTCAGAGTTTAATGCAAAGAAAAAAACTTTTTAAAAAATTTCTACCGAAACCTTCTAGCCAAAACCTAGCTTTCTCCACGTTTTATGTCGCTGCCCCAAATTTGTCGTTTTTCTTCGCACGATCCTCATGTCGCACGCCATCTCAACCACAACGGCCAGTCACCGGTGGCCATGAGCATGCAGCCGGCCAACAAATGGAGACAAACTCCGTGGGTGTTCACTCGAGGCCTTATTACAGCCTCTGATTGCGGCTTCTGTCAGCGTCTGCAATTGTGGCAGATCACGACATGGACATGATATTGCTTGGCTACGGCAAAACAAAATCGGAGACAAACTCCGTTGGGGTAACAATTTTGCCCAGCAAACAAAACGAACAGAGCCAAGCCAAAACATGGATTTTACGGAGAGGTAAGTTATGTTCTACTAATAATAACATCTCATGGTTCATCATGCTTTAGAATACATGAGGTCTGATACCATTGAAGCAATTCTATAGCATGATATATATTGTTAGAAGCTTTTAAAAACTTACAGCGATCTTCCGCAGATCTACAATTGATGACGGCAAGACTCGCTGTTGGAAGAACGATCACAGGATCGAAAAGCTCTCCGCAATTCCACGAACCAAATCTCACCGCCTCAGATATTCTCTTTCTCTCTTTCTTATCCTTTTTCTTACGCTGCCGAATAATCCT
Organism: Zingiber officinale; assembly: GCF_018446385.1. Taxonomy (NCBI): domain Eukaryota; kingdom Viridiplantae; phylum Streptophyta; class Magnoliopsida; order Zingiberales; family Zingiberaceae; genus Zingiber; species Zingiber officinale. The sequence goes on along the minus strand of NC_055997.1, from coordinate 131,839,696 downwards.
TGGACACACCCTTTATAAAGGGAAATAACTCAGGGGTATAATGGACTTTTCCTTTAAGAGTAGTGCGGAACGTGGGAATGTTCCCACGTTCCCACTTTCCCCATTTCCTACAAAACTACTCATGAATCGATTGAGTTGCATTTAGTTAAAGACAAGAATAAAAATTGTAGCAATAACATGATAATCCTCATCCCGGAGAACCTCTAAGACTGTGTGATGCATTTCACACATGTTGGACAGGGATGTCTTAAGGTTCCTTGAGGGACTAGGGAAAAATAAAATTAGGCCTTTAATATTTTTTATTTTTTAAAAAATCTTTCCTTGTCCATTTTCATTTGAATTGGGACCAATAATAATGGATTTTATTTTTTTAAAAATAAAATATTAATTTTAAAAATAGATTTTTATATAAAATTGAGTTTTCTAACTTTTTGAGATGTAAAAATATTAATTAAAATTTTATATTCAAGTTTTAATAATACTTTTTTCAATTGATAAAATTGTCAAATTATTTAATCTTTCTTGAGAAATAAGATTTTATTAATTTTAATTTTAAAAAACTTCTTTGTTTTGAAGTTATAAGTATAATCAATAGTATTCTATAAGCTATCCATGTATTAAAAAATAATTTAATTTTTTTTATAAAGTTTAATATCTCAAGTGCGGCTTTTAATTCTAAAAATAAATCTAAACTATCAATATGAGATAATATGTCATGTGTTAATTTTTGTTAAGATTTAAATATTTTATTTTTAAAAAGTCATCATAAATCAATTTTTTATTTTCTATGTCATATAAAAATTAAAATTATCTTTGTATATTTTAAATTGTTCAAACCTACTTTGAAGTGAAAAAATAATATGATTGATCCTGCTTAAGATCCTCAAAGTTGATTCATCAGTTTGCTTGTAAGAAAGTTGATCATTGTTGAAAAGATTACCGTCAGAGACAAGTTCAAAATTAATTTAGGAAGAAGGACCATGTACCCCTTTTCTTTCCTTAGCGCTATCCTTTTATACCTCTTTGGTGGACTTTTCTTTTTCCCCTATTTAATGATGTTGCATTAATAATAGAGGATCTTTATTTTTTTCTTCCTCTATGTATCATAACTAATGAGTGAGGCTACTATTTTGCTCCTTCTAACTATTCTCCATTTCCATGCACTAAGCGACTAATAATAGGTATTTAATGTAAACGACATTAATTCATCGAGACATAAATAGTATCAGAACAACTTTTTCCCCCCATTAAAGAGGGTATAAGTTCCCCAATCGATGACTCAGTTGCAAGAGATGTTAAAACAGGATAGGATATCGATCATACCATCACCTGAAGGATATACCTTGTCCACTTGGGAACATGGAGTGCCATGTCCATGCCTAATCGGAAGGCACAACTACCAATCGGCTATAACAAGGTTTGTATCGACTGTGACCCTAACTACCACATTATTCTTTATGTTGACTTCTTGATGCCACATGGCAACCTCCTTGAACTGCCACATCACAAGCCTCTCCCTCTAGTCCAATCGAAGGAGACGTAAATCCAACTGACTAGAGACATTGACTTAACAAGAATAATTGATTCTATTTCAAGTAGAGAAGGAAAGAGAGAGAGGAAATCTTCCATATTTTTTTGAAGCACATACCGAGGGATTGCACATTTATGAGTCACATGGAGCTTATTAATGAAGTGTGCCACTCTCGTAATTGATTTGTGACGTCAGAACCTCGTTGGGCCAATAACCTTACAAGGAATGTGTACTTTATTGAGATCACACCAAGTGATATAACAGTCTGAGGTTTATTTGTAGATAAGAATAATGATTTAGGGAAGGTTCTCCGACAACCATGCCTGATCAGAAGGATCCAAATCGATTCTACGCACCTTTGACCACTAATCCTATGGTTACCATCAAAGAACCAAAAGTATACTAGATTTTTATGGCATTCTCTCCTCCCCTACTGCTTCTTCCTATGCTAGTCTTCAGAGGTGACTTTAGCGATCTTTTCCTTTCTGTCTTCCTCATTCTTGTCTTTAACCCTCCATGTAAGTTCTCCCTTTCCTCTTCTTGATTCAATAGCTTTAATCACTTAGACTTCGTTTAACACTTGTAACCTTCCAAATTCCCAATGTCCTTTGTTCCGTGGTATGAATCCACCCGTTCGTCTATAACTCCATGCCTCCGCCAAGATTCACCACCTTCCTCCACAACAGAATTGAAAGTGGACTTCGATTTCCAGTTCTTGAATTTTTTTTTTTTTCAGGATGTTTCTACATATTTTGGCATCTTCTTGCACCAGGTAGCCCCAAATGTCATTAGGATTTTGTAAAGTGTTGCTGTAGCTTTCCGATTGTATGATATTTTTTTAACTCTTACTTTTTCCCATTACTTTTTTCACCCAAAAAGGGTAGAATTAGGAGCCTTTCACTTTATGTCTAGTGCATGATGCAAGTTCTTAGACAAAAACCCGTCCTCACATAAAGGTTGGAAAAATATATTCTTTTATCTAAAATCTCTAACCCCCTTCACTTTCTTGATCGGCTGGTGAAGAGAGCTCCCTGATTCGCCACTGCTCGGGAAATATAAAAAAGACCCATAATATTTAAGGACTATGGAGACATTGATTGGTTTGTGCTTCAATTGGACTACCATCATCCAAAATGAAGGTCTACTCTATTGAACTCGCTTAAGCCCCAATGCAGCCGACCTGGAGAAGTCGCTCGGTAAGTCTTCCCTCTCACTCATTTTTTGTGAGAACTAACTCAAGTTTCTTGTTTGCTTGTAGAGGAGACCATGTTGAGTGCCTCAATGAACAAACTATTAAAGACGGAGCGAGCATCATTTCGGGCATTAGCGACACCAAAGGTTACTGCTAGCGAAGTGATGTAGAAATATAGTCTGAAATTCTTAAAATGAGTGAATGAAGTTTGTTGGGAGTTGCGAAAACTACCTTTGTGCTGGTGCTGAGAGCATAGTAAGAAATACCCTACACTTTACCCCATCTGAATATTGATGCAGCAGTGACATATTCTCAAACTTACAGAGATGGTCTGCGAGATCTGTAGAACTACTGTAGTCTCCTGTAGTTGGTGGTCGATAATGGCGCGGCAATGGATCTTCTAGAATATTAGGGCTGAAAGGAGAAATGACCAAATTCACCGATTGGCCTTTTGTTGATGTTTGTGCTCGAGCGAAATCGTGCGGGGGAGTATTTCCAGCGAATGACTCCACTGATTGAGCACCCTAGGATGCCTGATCAAATACAATTCCACGCTGCCAATTTTCCTTGATGTCGGTTGGGACAAGTGGGGTAGTTCTGTCTGCGCTAGAGGCACTAGTCTGGGCGAAGGGAGGTTTACTCACTCCTACGGCCCTGCTGCCTGCTGCTGTTGCACTTGGTTCACTTGCTACTGTAGTAGTGCATCTTTTACAATGTCATCTATAATCTGAGTCAACTCTGCCTGAGTTAGAGTAATATTCCCGGTGTCATCCATGAGTATCTGGTTCAGGGGTAAAGTTTCCACAAACAACACTAATTTGATCTTGCTCCAAGATTCACAAAGTTGACTCGCCGGTCTACTTGTATGAATTTTGACTGCTGTTGAAAAGATTATCATCAAAGATAAGTCCAAAATTGATTTAGGAAGAAGGATGATGCCCCCTTTTTCTTTCCCTAGCACTATCCTTTTATACCTCTTTGGTAGACTCTTCTTCCTCCCCTATTTAATGATGTTGCATTAATTATAGAGGATCTTGTTTTTTCTTCCTATATATATTTAATGTAATTAATGAGGGAGACTACTGTTTTGCTCCTTCTATCTGTTTCCCTTTCCCATGCACTGAGGGACTAATAATAGGTATTTATTATAAGCGGCATTAATTCACCGAGACATAAATAGTGCCATAACAACATTTTCTCCCATTAAAGAGGGTTTAAGTTCCTCGATCAATGACTCAGTTGTAAGAGATGTTAAAATGGGATAGGAGATTTGTAACGACCCGGCCCCTTGGCCCCTCGACCCCTTGGGCGGCCACACTAGCGGCCCAACTGGCGGCCCAACCTTGGTCCCATGGGCTGCCACAATGGCGGCCCAATTGGCGACCCCTTATGTCGTCGTCACTCACTTGGATACCAGGATTCATCAACTCTAGAATTTAACCTGGAGATCTAGAGTTCGAATCCTGGGGAAGGCAAAAATCCACTAGCCAGGGGTGGGAAGTCCTTGTGAGTAACGACACGGCCGAGGGTCGTCAGATGACGATATAAGGGGTCGCCAGTTGGGCCGCCATTGTGGCCGCCCAAGGGACCATCAGGGGCCGCCAGTTGGGCCGCTAGTGTGCCCGCCCAAGGGGCCGAGAGGCGGGGTCGTTACAAGATTGGTCATACCAGTACCTCAAGGATATACCTTGTCCACTTGGGCACATGCGAGTGTTATGTCCATGCCCGATCAACTTGATTAATGCCCGATCTGGAGGCACAATTATCGATCAGCTAGAACAAGGTTTGTATCGATCGCGACCTTAATCGCCACATCATTCCTTATGTTGACTTGTTGATGCCACGTGGTGCACTCTTTGAACCGCCACATCAATGATCAATAATATAATTAAAGTAATTAATTTTAAAAGATTCTTCATATGAAAGTTTCACCTCATTAATTTTATTTTTATCAAATCATTTATTTCTTCTAATTATACATTTTCATGAAATTTAATTCTATATTCATTTCATTTGTAATTTCTTTAGCAGAATTTGTTGGAGCAATTTAGGTGCCCTAGGTTTTGATGTTTGAGAAAAGGTTTAAGTTAAGTTTATTATTGTATTTGATATGCATTGTGAGTATGCATGATACAGGTACAATAAGAAAAGCTCAAGTGTGATATTGGCAAAGGAGAAAAGTTTAAGAGGAGTCTTGGCGGTGTATGCCCAAGTATGTAGTCTTGGCAATGTAAGTCCAAGTGTGATTTGGCAATGGTTGAAGTCCTGGAGGTGAGGAGTCTCTTGACAAAGGAAGACCCGACAACTAGGACAATGCTAAAGGAAACTCCAGAAGGCAAAGCATGAAGGATGGGGAGATATCCGAGGGACGCGAAGATGATGGAGGAGGCTAGAAAGTTAGATCTAAGTTAGTAGGGCAATGATGAGTGTTGAGTGGGTACTAGATGCATGCGAACAATAATTGTGAATATTCTGAAACACGTGGTACTAGATGAATAGTGATGCTAGGTAAGATAGTGAATATACTACAGACTAACGAGAAGGAAGATTTGAGAAACAGACAAGCTAAAAATAACAAAGAGAAATTCATCATTCTCTAGGTTTTATCAAAAAAAAAAAAACTTTATTAAGAATAGAGGATGACTCCTCAAATAGTTAAAAAGGTATTTATATACACTTTACACCTTAAAATCAAATAAAAGATAGAAATCTTGATGTATAATTCTTAGCATGTAAAGTAAGGAAAAAAATTTTAAAGGAAAAAAATATTAACAAACTAACAACTCAAAATATAAAAATATATAAAAAAAGATAGAAATTACTAAAAATACCTAAAATACCTTCGATATAAAAAAAGTAAACTATATGAAAAATAATCATAAAAATCTACGGATCCTCTTGCATTAGCCACACCGGATTAAAAGAATTCGTCTTAGAATTTAGAGTAGTGATAGACTAGGAGGAGAAAGACCATCTGATATGAAATCGATAAAATCTACTTAGTAGCTTTTAGACTTTGAGAACCTCTGCAATCTAGATGCAATTTTATTTCCAAACTTGAGACGCTAAAAATCAATTTCACACACACATCAATTCCATTAGCATACTGTATTTCAACCAAATTGTTTGCTTCATCAGCTTCAATCTTCTAATCGTTCGTGTCAACAACCTATGTGACATCATCCATATGGGACTCCTCCAAACATGCCATGTGATTACCATTTCTCCAGTTCCAAAAGTATATCTGAGTATTGCTTCCACCAGTAAATAGGTTGCTGCTTGATCCTCCAAAGCAAAAGCTAAATAATTCTTGAGAGTTTTCCGATGATATAATTCTTCTTTGAGCATCTGCCATGAATGGATGAGTTGCATGATCGTCGAGCTTTTGACTACAGATTTCTACCATATTAGCGTCAAAATGCTTGTCCAATATCCCCTTATCGTGGAGCTTTAGGACCTTGTACTCCGAATTCTCCCTGTCCTTGTCCACATATGATTTTCTTGCATGAGCAGGCTGTAGATTCAACTCTTTGGACCTAGATTCAGTCATCATGACTTTCTCAGGTGTCGATGGGCATACCTCGAACCAATTGTCATCTTATCCTTAGACATGACGTTTTTTGCCTTACAACTGAGCATCTCCCTGTGTATGCCAAAAGAGCCATAAGCACCAAAATATTTCTCATTTATATTTCAGATCTCCTTGGCAGCGATATTAGCAAAAGACTCCCTTAATTGCTCATCTTTATGGTTCTGATCACATGGTTTAAGAATAATGTCAATATGTCATCGGTAGCTTTCTTTCTAAATTATTATCCATGATATGTACACATTCTGCTTTATCTTCAGTTTCTGTGAAGACGTAGGAGACTGAAGCATCACCATTCAAAACATTGTAACCACCATTACAAAGTTTGGATAATTTTTCAACTCTCTCATTATTTCCTCTTTATTTATTGTCATAGGATCATCTTCCTTCGAGTCATCTCATAATCATCACAATAATATGTACCCCATCAACTTCATCATTGTCATAAATTGGTTTGCAAATCTCTTCGCTCTTACTTTCTAAGTATTCCTCAGATGATCTAAAAAAGTTGCTTGATATAATTGGATAAAAGATTTAGAATTAGAATATGAATCCGGAACAAAAAAACAAAAAAAAGATCATCATCAAACACTTCATCTGCTCCATATTCTTTTTGGAAATGTCCGATGTGGTGCATGCTAAAACATATTTTGTAAACATGCGTAGTGAAAATAAAAACAATAATAATTCCTAATTATTACATCACAGACATCACGCGCATACAAGGATACAACACGACTAGACATGATTGCATAATTAAAATTTTACGAAAAGTAAATTTATGCAAGATGTACCTGAAGGTTTGTGATCGAACCTTGTAGATAGCGTTTGCTAATCTCGCAAGGCAAACCTCCTTCGGAATCAACGAGCAAGTGATCGTTGGAATCAACCAAGTGACACTCGAAAGTCTCACCTCTATTTGTATCCATGTCGAGTTGTCGTTGAGACGACTTCACGAAGCCACGAGTCTTCGTCTCCGATCAGTACTAGCTAAAAGTGAAGGCGAAGCAATCTAAGAGAACTCCCACGGCACAATTTGGAGAGAGGCGCGACACCGAAATCATTGGCATTAAGTTCGTTGCCACCAAATTCGTCGACACCGAATTCATCAACATCGAATTTGTCAGCACTGAATTTGTCAGCACCAAATTCGTTGGCTGGAGATGGCCGGTAATAACTCTTGGACGACAAGAGCTTGGGCGACGGCTAGATAGAGGGAGAAGAGGATGAGAAGAAACCCTAATCAAATTAGAGTTTTTTCTTAAAAATAAAATCAATACTCTCTTCTTCTCATAAAGGGTATTTATATACTTCTACATAACTTAGGGAGCAAGTCATCTCCTAAATCCAATAAGCAAAGTCAACCTGATCCATTACCATTAAGATTAAATTTGATTCAAAATCAAACCATCTTGATTCATAATTAAACCAAACTCTTTTGATTTATTATTAAACCAAGTTGTTTCATAACTAAACCAAACCTTTTTTGGTTTATTATCAAACCATAATGAATCTATAACTTCTACAATAGTCATGATCTATCCGCGCTTCCTTTTCGATAAATATCTTTCCATATTTGTCCTTTTGATTTGGTCCAACCAAATTGTATCTCTCTCTTGATTTGAGAATTCAATTCTCAAACTCGTTTTATGTCTCTAAGATAAATTTGTAGTGTGTGTGACATTATAGGTTCCCGATTATATTGGTTGTCCATGATTAATTATTAATTATGGAACGATCATGAGTAACACCTAGTAGTATATCATGGTCCCCAATTAACTAGAAAATTACAGTTGATTCCAGAACCACTTCTGAACCCTTCATCAGCTACAATAAGTCGTGCATCGTTCCTTTCATTGGTCTTATACCCACTTGATTTAGGACATGGTTTATGTGTCAACCCCCACTAGGTTGACTATGTCACACCTAGCCCAAGTAATACTCCTTATCTTGCATATTCAAATTACTCGTACATGTATCTAAGAGTTTTGTACTCTTAACATGTGATATTTTGGCTAAAGACTTTGAGTAACAATCCTGACAAATGGTCATAGGGTATACATCTCTTTGTAAGGAGTGGTGAATCCTTTATTGGCTATACAAACACCTTCAGACATTTCAACTTATACTCAATCATCTCAGGTCCACACATCTACGGAGATGTTTGATTAAGATGTTAAAGTATAAGTCTTCATGATCAAGGTGATTTGAATACCTCAAGTTGAAGGAAACTTACACTCAAGCTGCAATGAGATCTTCATTAACATATCTATATATATATAAGAACCATATAAAGTCTCATAGCAGGTCACTCCAATGAACTAGTTATCTTAACTAGCATCCATGTCTAAATCTCAATATCCTAATGTCTCGAGCCAGTGAGGAACAGTTGCTTGGTTAGATCAAGGAGTATAACCCGTGCTAGTCTCACAAAATTGATGGTATTCGAACTCATCAATTCATCGACTATGGATTATTTCAATACATTCATAATTACACATATAGAGATGCTCATAAGTTGTGATCCAATCATAAGTTCTCTCATGCTATAAATCGTATTGCGGACATTCAGTAAATGAGTTTAAGATCCAATTATATATATAAGGAATGTGCACTCAAATAGTGAATTTTATTTATCAAAATAAATGATATAATATCTAAGGTGATTGTCTTATGATACCTCTCAAATATAATATATTTGTCATATACCAGCTCGCTAATCACCACGATCTCATCTCCAATTTTAGATCGAGATTCTTCTTCAATTTCTTCTGGGTCAAATTCCTCCTCTAAATCATCTTCAAATCCGTGTAGGTTATCTCAGGTATCGAAGCTATCGTCTTCCATGGCGAAACCTAATCATTCCTAGAATGAAGTTTGAGTATAATCAAATGGAAGAAAGTGACATTTCATCTTCTCTCAATCTTTGAGCTTGGTTTTGACCTGTCTGTCTCGTGAGCACTGCAAGTGCTCCCACCATGCTGATGCTCAACCCTTGAGTATGATGGCAATCAACTTCACCTTCATAGGATCTGAAACTTGTTTATAGTCGAAGAATCACTCCACTTTGTTGATCCAATCAACAAAATTCTTTGTATGTGACGTACTAGAAAATTCAAGTAGATTAGCTTGAAATCCGAGGTCTCCATGTCAATCCTCTCAACAACGTACCTCACAATCTTCATGATTTCGCGTCGCTAGACACTGGGTTAAATCTATGACTTTGTAGTGTGCTCATGGACTCCCGACAGCTCGGATCACAGCACGATCTCACGTGCGCGCCTCTACGGTATCCACACTAACAAGCGTTCGTTTGTCTCACAAACTCACAAAAAGGAGAAATGTTGTGCTAGCAACCTTGAAAGTGGATTTCGGCCAAGAGGAGAGGAGCAAGAAGAATGAAGAGAGTTCATCCCAAAAATAAAGAGCAAAAAGCTTAAGTATTTTCATCGAATGAAAATACTTAATTAGCATTAATAGCCTTAATGAGCATTTACACTCCATTAAGGACCAAACTTGTAACTCCTCATTTCAAATGAGTGTAACTCTTCATTTCAAATTCAATTTCTAAAATTGAATGAAATGAATAATTGAATTTCGAAATTCAATAATTATGTTCATTAAATCTCATTTGATTCTAACTCAAGTCTCCTTACTTAAGTCTAACTCAAGTCTAATTCACTTGAGTCTAATTCACTTGAGCCTAACTCAAGTCTAATTCAATCGAGTCTTACTCAATTAATCCTCATGAAATTCAAATTCAATGAATCACTATTTCATTAATTCAAATTGACTCCTCGAGTCTAATTTGTATTGGACTTAATCCAACAATTAGATCCAATTGAGTCCAACTCAATAAGTCCAATTCGGATTAGACTTAATCCAATGATTCATCATATGAACCCATCTCCAAATCTACTTATTTTTTGTGTGTGACCCAATAAGTTCTCATAACATTGGCAATGTACTCAAATCAACATTTAGATACATAAGCAATGAGTGACATCTAGCAAGGCATTATTGCTACCCAAGTGACGAGAAGGTCAAGATCCGACCTAATTTGTCCGTGACTATTATCTTGTATGACTTTGTCCCTCTATCCTTGATATATAGGTTGATCAATGAGGCATAGACTGTGTCATCCTCTTATCTGTAGGATCGAAAAGAATTTAGATATCTCCATAATGGCATGATATTGTCCACTTTGGGCCTAAGCCCTCATGGTTTTGCTCTTGGGCTCTCCCCAAAAGGCCTCATGCCAATGCAGATATCTTTTCTCTTATAAACCCATGATCTTTCTCATGTGTTTCCAACATGGGACTATATTTGCAACCTTGTAACCCCAACAATCCCCCCCCCCTCAAACAAAGGACCATAGGCTTTCCACGTTCGATCCTCGACCCACCAGGTCTTCCTGTCCCTCGGTCCACCCGACCTATTAGGACTTCCTTGCCTAATCGCAACTAGGACTTCCTGCCTGGTATCTGGTCCTCTTGATCCGAACATAGGAGCCCCCACTTTCTTTGTTCGAGGTCAATGTTGTACCCACATGGCTCAATCAGACCATAGCTCTTGTGCACAGTCGGCGGTTAAACCTTCTGGCAGTTCGGGCTCTGATACCAATTGTAGGATCGAAAAGAATTTAGATATCTCCACAATGGCATGATATTGTCCACTTTGGGCCTAAGCCCTCATGGTTTTGCTCTTGGGCTCTCCCCAAAAGGCCTCATGCCAATAGAGATATCTTTTCTCTTATAAACTCATGATCTTTCCCATGTGTTTCCAATATGGGACTATGTTTGCAACCTTGCAACCCCAACTTTATCAACCTTTGTGTTTCTTGATCTCTAAGTAGACACACTCAATCAAATAAGCTCAATATCTCATATTGACTCATTTGTGCATGGTCATGCTTTCTTGTGTCCTATAAATCAAGGGACCCACAGATATTGCTTCCATCATATGGAAGGGATAGATCTCATCCACATCACTCACATCTCTCCTCATAATTCATTGCATACCCAGTGATCGACTTTATTGTCCATCTTGTTACAAGCGACGCTTGCTGATACCAAAGTACACAACTCCTTATATAGGGAACCGTAACGACTTCAGGTCTAAGGACTATTCATACCAATAGTCACATGAGAATGTTTATGACACTCATATAATGATCCATGAAACATTCTCATGGCGGGTCATTCACTATATATTCTCTAATATATACTCATGTGTCAACTTGATATCTCATATCCATGACTTGTGAGATCAAGTCATTCGTTAACCTACATGCTAGTCTCAACGCATTAATATTGTCCTTGTATATTAATGCTCGACTAGGAACAGTTAAGAGTAGTGTTCTCTACAATATCTCACTATCAATTCAACCAATTGATATATTGTAGATAAGAACCTACTATCCAAGGATATTATTATACTTATTCAATTGGCACTGAACTGAAATAAATATAATAGTCAACTTTGCCTTTTATTAATAATGATATAAGATACAAAATAAGCCCTTTACCATCATCTCATAATTGATACTAGGGCTAATACTAACAGGTCGGGCAATCATGCCCGACCGGGGGGAGAAGGTCACGGTATAATCCCGCCTTCGACACGGAGAGGTGTCAAATGACCAACGCTCAATGAAGTATTGGACGTCGAATAGAGGAGGAGACGATGTGTAGAAGCCAGGCCGAGTAGCTACCCCACTCGGCTAAGAAGCAGGACTCGACATTGGCCGAGCGGAACTTCGGCCGAGCGGACGTGACACAAACACAGGGGAGTTCCGGCCAAGCTGATGAGACACAAGAAGAGTGGAACTTCGACTGAGCAGACATGACACATGCATAGGGGAGTTCCGACAGAGCGAACGAGACACAAGAATAGCAGAGTTACGGTCGAGCGGACAGGACACAGGATTAGCAAAGTTCCAGCCGAGCGGATGGGACACGGGAGTAGTGAAGTTCCGGTCAAGCGGCTAACTCGCTCGGCCTAGCAGCATACTCCCGCTGTTATCCATCGACATCCTTTTGGGAGTTAGTGCCGCTGACACCGGGCATGGGCAACCAAAAGATCGTACGATGGAAGCTTCCACTGTCACTTCAGAGATATGCTCAGCCTGTTAAGGTACTGTGTCAGGGACACTTTATTGACAATTATTTTCAGGGAAAATTTTGGGAAGTGTGCTAGCCTTGGGGAGTGTGCACACGCGTTACAGGAGCTCTATATAAAGGGAGGTCCAAGTATCAACGGAGATATGCAATAGACACTATTCATGCTACTATTCATTCTTGTTGTTGCTCCACCTTCTACTTCATCGTCGGTGACTGACTTGAGTGTCGGAGGGCCAACGTTAGGGGCCCCTTCCTTGGCTCGGCACTGACGTAATCTGTGTTACAGGTCAAAGCAGAGTCTACAAGTAGTCAGCGGGTGGGCCACATCTCCAGCTTTCCATCTCATCGACTTTTGGACAGGATCATATTTGGTGTCGTCTGTGGGAATTTAACCTGCATCTGAGTTGAGAAGATGGAGGACGCTGGACGACTCACTACCGTGATGCTCACCAAAGAGGAGCTCGACATGCTCGTACAAGCCCGAGCGGCAAAGATGTTCGAGCAGCAGTAATAACTGGCACTAGCCGATCGGCTAGTACAACAGCTGGCGACATCGGCAGCAAGAGGGCGAGCGGGATTGGAAGACCGATCGGAACCAGTTTCCATATGGGGGCAGAATAGAGGTCCGCCGGCATGCAGGAAGTGCCGCACGCGCCCATCCCATTTCATCGTGCCTTGTTTTAAACCCCCTTAGAAATAGCTCAAGCAAACCAGGAAAGGGGGTCATCTTCAGACGACGCTCCCGTTCGGGATGCGCGAAAAGGAAAGGAACCTAGAAGTCACGCTTTGCCCAAGCGGATCAATCTGTAGTTCTCTCAGGTGATCTTGTGTGACCCTCTACCTAGGCACTATACCCCACTGGCGATCGAGGAATACAATGGAATGACCAATCCAGATGATCATCTGGATAAGTTTGATAACGCAACCACGTTGCACCAGTACACAGATGGGGTGAAGTGCCGATTCTTTCTCACTACTCTCTCAGGCTCAGCGCAGCGCTGGTTCCGAAGACTGTCGGACGGATCCATACGCAGCTTCAAGGACTTCTGAGCTGTATTCCAGCACCATTTTGCCTGCAGCCAATGCTATCAGAAGACAAGCGTCAGCCTCTTTGCCCTAAAGCAGGGGCCCAAGGAAGCGCTCCGAGCGTACATCAGGCGCTTTAACCAAGTAGTCATAGATATCCCCTCGGTCTAATCTAAGATTAGAATGAACACCTTCACTCAAGAGCTCGTCGAAGGAGAATTCTTCAGGTCGCTCATCAGGAAGCCGCCCAAGGACTTCGACCACCTGCTCAGGAAGTCCAATGAATGCATAAATGTGGAAGAATCCCAGGCAACAAGGAAGAAGGAAATGTCGGTCGAGCCCGAGCCGGCGACCGTCGAGCAGCCACCAACCGCCTAAAGGGCACAAAGTGGAGGGAGCACGGCCGCACCAGGAGGCTAGGACACATGCCGTGCAGCATGTGGCCTCCAATAGGCAGAAGACGACAAGAGGCAAGATATGGACGCCAATGTTCTGCTCCTTTCACCAGTCGGTGACGCATAACACGCACGATTGCTACGATCTGACTCCGATCGACAACTGATCGACGCTGAGAGGATACTGTCACCGATCTCCAACGCCCGATCGGCGACATAGACAATGATCTACCGAGCGATGAGAGGACGAAAGAAGGGCGCTCGAGCGGTACCTTCAGCACCAACGGAGGGATAACGTTGATCCCTCCCGAGTCTCGGCTGAGCAAAATAGACCCTCCGCTTGGGAAGAAGAAAATAGAAGTAACACCACCAGAGGAGAAATAGGCATAATCTCGATGGGGCGACCGACGACGACTCCAACAAAGTCAAGAAGTCATACGCTCGGCGACTGGAGATCCACGTGGTGAGATGCAGCAGGGAGAAGGTCGAAGGGCCTGAGATCAGCTTCGGCCCCATCGATTTGGAGGGAGTGGAGATCCCTCACGATGACGTGTTGATTATCCGGGTGATAATTGCTAATTATACTATTCACCGAACTTTGTTAATACAGGGAGTTCGATGAACATCATCTTCAAGAAAACGTTCGATCAATTACAAATTGATCGAAATGAGTTGCTGCCCATGACGACCCCTCTTTACGGTTTCACGAGCAATGAAGTACTGTTGCTCGAATAGGCCCGACTGGTCATCTCACTCGAGGACGAGCCACTGAGGAGAACCAGGACCACAAATTTCGTTGTGGTGGACACACCGTCGGCCTACAACGTCATTTTGGGCCGACCGGCCCTCAACGAATTTTGAGCGGTGGTATCTACATACTGCCAAAAGATCAAGTTCCTGGTGGACGACCGGATGGGCGAAGTCAAAGGCGATCAGCTGGCTGCTCGACAATACTACGTCAAGATGGTCAAGTCCAAAGCGAGAGGCGCTCAGAAGAACCCGTGCTTGGGGTGAATGCAATCACTGAAAACCTCCTACATTGTTGTACGAAGAAAAGGAGGAGGTACAGATCCACCCCAGCCGAACGAAAGCAACCACCTTTATCGCCGCCGACCTGGAGGTGGAGAAGAAGGTAGAGTTGGTCGCCTGCCTTAGATAAAATCATGATGTGTTCGCATGGTCGACACACGAGCTTCCCTATATCTCCCCGAGTGTAGCTCAACATGAGCTTCATGTCTGATCAGACGCTCAACCAGTAAAGTAAAGAAAGAGGGACTTCAACGCGGAGTAAAATTTGATCATCTGGATGAAGATAGAGAAGTTGCTAGAGGCCAGCCATATTAGGGAAGTTCAATTCCCGAGCTGGCTAGTCAATGTCGCGTTAGTCTCTAATTCGGGCAATAAATGGCGAGTCTGCATCGACTTCCGTGATTTGAACAAGGCGTGCCCAAAAGACTTCTATCTGCTACCCAGGATAGACCAGATGGTGGACTTAACGGTGAGTTGCAAGTTGATCTGCATGCTCGACGCATACCAAGGGTATCACCAAGTGTTGCTCGCCCGAGAAGACCAGGAGAATGTCAACTTCATTATGATCGACGGAACGTACTGCTACAACGTCATGCGTTTGGACTCAAGAATGTCGGAGCCACTTACCAGAGGCTGATGAACAAGGTGTTCTGATAGCAGATCGGTCGTAATATGGAGGTATACGTCGATGATATTTAATAAAATCCCTCCGAGTTGCTGACTTGTGCATAGATGTCGAGAAGACTTGTCGAATGCTGAGGGCAAGTGTTTGTTCGGCGTGAAGAGTGGCCATTTCCTGGGTTACATCGTCACTGAGCGAGGCATTGAAGCCAATCCAAGCAAAGTCAAAGCATTGCAAGACATGTCGCCACCTCGAAACTTAAAGGAAGCTCAACGACTGACCAGTCGGATCACGGCGCTATCCAGATTCATATCCAAGTCATCTGACCGAAGCCTATCATTCTTCAAAGTGCTTCGCTGAGCTACAAAATTCCAATGGGACGTCGAGTGCGATCGGGCATTGGAAGAGCTTAAGGAATATCTTAACTCCTTGCTTATATTAGCCAAGTCAATTATTGGTGAGCCGCTCTGGATCTATTTATCATCCAATGAGTATGCAGTTGGGTCGGCTCTAGTTAGGCAGAACGACCAAGAGCAATAGCATGTATACTTTTTAAGCCATATATTGAAGGATGCAGAGTCTCGCTACACCGATCTGAAAAAATTAGCTTATGTCTTGATTCTCGCTGCTCGGAGGCTTCGTCCATATTTCCTCTGACACTCAATCATCATGCTGACTAACAACTCCTTGGGATAGGTTCCTCTCAACCCCGAGGCATTAGGAAGACTAATCAAATGGATGACCGAGATAAGCGAATTCGACATACAATATCAACCCCGAGCGGCAATCAAGGTTCAGGCCTTGGCGGATTTCGTCATAGAGGTCCAGAATGTCGATCTGGAGAAAACGTGGAAGATATAAGTTGATGGCTCATCCACTCGGAAAGGTAGCGGAATTGGCATATTGCTCATCTCACCACGGGAAAACCAGATGCAGCTTTCCATTCGGCTGGACTATCACACCACTAATAATGAAGCAGAGTATGAGGCATTGATAGCTTGCCTATAGGCAGCCCGACATATGGGAGTCGTTAAAGTCCTTATCCACTCGAACTCTTAGTTGTCCGCTCGGTAGCTATCCGGGACATTCTAGATAAGCAATGTCTGACTCAGGCTCTATATAGAGGCCTTCGAGAAGTTAAAGACTAACTTTCAGGAGGTCATTATATAAAAAATCTCCCGATTAGAGAACCAGACGGCAAATGAGTTGGCAACATTAGCCAGTTCATTATCACCGATCGTCATAGGGCAGCCGATCGAACAGGTCTCGCTCGTGGCACATATTGACTGAATGGAAGGAATGACCTTCCCAAATGACTGGAGGACGACTCTAACAGAGATTCTGCGGTCGGAAGTCCTCTGCCGATCAGGAAGAAACTCGCTTGCTAAAGAAGAGGGTCAGACGGTCCACTTTGGTCGGGGATCAACTTTATAAGAGAGCCTTCTCCCGACACCTACTCAAATGTGTCGAATCGGAAGATATCGAATACATTCTGCGGGAGGTGCACCAAGGTTCCTGCAGAGGCCATCCGGGCGGTCCTGCGTTAGCTCGTAAGATACTCCTAATCAGATATTTTTGGCCGACCCTCCAAGAAGACGCCACTCAGACGGTAGCTACCTGCTTGTCCTACCAAAAGTTGTTGGTTGCTACTCGGAAAACCTATAGGTTCCACTGTACAAAAATTTTGTACAAAGGTCTGAACCTTTTCCTAGCTACCATGTGTTCTTTTAAATTAAATTTTGGATCGCCTGCGGAACTTAACACGTTTGATCCAAAACTTAATCTATTTGTTCTTTTAGGTTTTGACTTGGATCTCCTGCAGAACTTAACACGTTCGACCCAAGTCTCCTTAAGTTATTAATTCCATTAAATATTAATTTCCATAAAAGGTTCCCAGTACTGACGTGGCGAGGCACATGGCCTTCTTGGATATGGGAGCAACCACCACCGACTAGACAAAACCTTTAATAGAAAGCTAATATTTAATTTCCTAAAATAACTTTAGGTTAACCAAAGAGAACAATCAAATCACAAGGAAAAGAAAGAAACAAAAGAACACAACTTCGAAAAAACATATTCGAAATACTAGAACGTAAGCCTCTTGTATTTGGTATTATTTCCATAAATAACTAGCATGATGCGGAAATAGAAATTACTAGTTATACCTTGTAGAAAAAACCTCTTGATCTTCTACCGTATTCCTCTTCTAACCTCGGACGTTGTGTGAGCAACGATCTTCCAAGATGAGAAACCACCAACCACCTTCTTCTCCTCCAAGCAAGGTTTGGCCACAAAAGAAAAGCTTTACCAAGGAGAAAAACCAAAATACTAACCAAGCTCCAAGAGATGCTAGCTTTCTCCTTCTTCTTCTTCTTCTCCGAGTAGTATCCGGCCACCACAAGAACTCCAAGGGAGAGGGAGAGGTTCGGCCACCACAAGAGGAAGAGAAGGAGATGATGGCCGGCCACACCAAGGAACAAAAGAGGGAGAGGAATAATAGATGTTGTGTCTTGTGAAGGCACCCTCACCCCTTCTTTTATATTCCTTGGCCTAGGTAAATTAGGAAATTTAATTACAATAAATTTTCCTTAATTTCCTTGACATGATTTAATTGAGAAAAATAAAATAATATTTCCCCAATTAAACAATGATGGCCGGCCAAATCAAGAGGAAGCAAATTGGACAAGTTTCAATCAACAATTAAAACTTTCCTTATTTGTTTCCGGAAATTTTAAAAAAATAAAATTTCTCTTTAAAATCTCTTCATGGTTAATAAAAGGAAATATCTATAATTTTAATTTTATTAACATGTGAATAATTTTAAAGAGAAAATAAAACATCTCTCCAATCTATAAATAAGGAAAGAGATCTAATCTCTTTCTTTTGTAAATCTTTTACAAGAGAGATATTTTAATTTTAATTCTCTTTTAAATTAAATCTTCCACATAATAATAAACATTAAAATTAAATTTTCTTTTTAATTAATTATGGCCGGCCCTACTAGCTTGGGTTCAAGCTAGGGCCGACCACCTTAAACCCAAGCTTAGGCCGGCCCTAGCTTGGTTCCCAAGCTAGCTTGGCCGGCCCCCTTTAGGTGGGTATAGAAGGTGGGTATATGTGGGTATAGTACTCTATAAATAAGAGGCTACGATAGGGACCGAGAGGAGGAATTGGTTTTGGTCTCCTGATAAAATTAAGCATCCCATGTTCGCCCCGAACACACAACTTAATTTTATCAATGATAATTCATTCCACTAGAGAACTATCATTGAACTACCGCACCAATCCCAAATTACATTTTTGGGCTCCTTCTTATTATGAGTGTGTTAGTCTCCCTGTGTTTAAGATATCGAATGTCCACTAATTAAGTGAGTTACTGACAACTCATTTAATTAATATCTAAGTCCAAGAGTAGTACCACTCAACCTTATTATCATGTCGGACTAAGTCCACCTGCAGGGTTTAACATGACAATCTTTATGAGCTCCTCTTGAGGACATTATCAACCTAGTATCACTAGGACACAGTTTCCTTCTATAATCAACAACACACTATGAGTGATACCATTTCCCAATTTATCGGGTTTATTGATTCATCGAACTAAATCTCACCCATTGATAAATTAAAGAAATAAATATCAAACATATGTGCTTGTTATTATATTAGGATTAAGAGCACACACTTCCATAATAACTGAGGTCTTTGTTCCTTTATAAAGTCAGTATAAAAGGAACGACCTCAAATGGTCCTACTCAATACACTCTGAGTGTACTAGTGTAATTATATAGTCAAGATAAACTAATACCTAATTACACTACGACCTTCTAATGGTTTGTTCCTTTCCATTCTGGTCGTGAGCTACTGTTTATAATTTATAAGGTACTGATAACATCATCTTCTGTATGTGACACCACATACTATGTTATCTACAATATAAATTAAATGAACAACTACAAACAAATGTAGATAATTAGACCAAATGTGATTCTTTATTCATAATGAATGTTTACAAAGCTTAGGCTTTCAATATACACTCCAACAATCTCCCACTTATACTAATGACTAAGCTGCCATATCTTCTACCATACATCCGATTCTCATTCCTCCACATGCCGATCGAAAGCTTTGAAGGGCCTTAGTGAAAGGATCGCCAGGTTATCCACTGATGCAATCTTGGCGATGACAACTTCTCCTCGCTTACGATATCTCGTATCAGGTGGTACTTGCGCTCTATATGTTTACTCGCCTTATGAGCTCGTGGTTCCTTCGAGTTTGCAACTGCACCGCTATTATCACAATAAATTGTGATGATCTTGGGCAAACCAGAATCACATCTAAGTCCATTAGAAAGTTCCCGAGCCATACTGCTTCTTTAGCGCCTCAGAGGTGCTACATACTCAGCTTCCATGGTTGAATCAAACGCATTTCTGCTTAACATTCCTCCATACAATGGCTCCACCTCCTAAAGTAAACACATAGCCTGATGTAGACTTACTATTGTCCCTATCTGATTGGAAGTTGAAATCTGTGTAATCCACAGGGAGCAAATCATCTGCTTGGTAAACTAGCATATAATCTCTAGTCCTTCTCAGGTACTTTAATATATGCTTTACAGCAGTCCAATGTCCTTGTCCAGGGTTACTTTGATATCTGCTAACCATGCCCACGGTAAAACAGATATTCGGTCTCGTGTACAACATAGCATACATTAGGCTTCCGACAGCCGAAGCATAAGGAACTGCCTTTATGTTCTCTATCTCTTTTGATGTCTTCGGAGACATCTCTTTAGATAAAGCTACTCCATGTCTAAAAGGTAAGAAACCTTTCTTGGAGTCTTGCATGCTAAAATGAGCAAGGATTGTATCTATATATGAAGCTTGGGATAGACACAACATTCTTTTCTTGCGATCCCTTATAACTTTGATCCCAAGAATGTGTGCACATTCTCCTAAGTCCTTCATATCAAATTGTTTGGACAACCATACCCTTACGTCTGATAATACCTTGATATTGTTGCCAATTAACAAAATATCATCTACGTATAGTACAAGAAATACCACCACGCTTACACTTCTTATATACACAAGACTCATCCGGACTTTGAATAAATCCATATGATGGATTACTTCATTAAACCGGATGTTCCAAGACCTTGAAGCTTGCTTCACCATAAATGGACCGATTGAGCTTGCATACTAGATGCTCTTTGCCTTTTCAATAAATCCTTCCGTTGCTTCATATGGATGTTCTCTTCAAGACTTCCATTAAGGAAAGTCGTCTTGACATCCATTTGCCAAATCTCATAATCCATATGAGCAAAGAATGGATAAGAGTATCCGGATAGACTTAAGCATGGCTACCGGTGAAAAGGTTTCCTCATAATCGATTCCCTCTTTCTGAGTGTACCCTTTCGCAACAAGCCTAGCTTTGAAGGTTTCTACCTTCCCGTCTGTCCCTCTTTTCCTTTTGTAGATCCACTTGCATCCAACGGCTTTTACACCATCAGGTGGTTCTACAAGCTCCCAGACCTTATTAGAGTACATAGACTCTATTTCAGAATTCATTGCCTTTTGCCAAGATGCTGCATCTATATCTTGGAGTGCTTCGTTATATGACTGGGGATCAGGTTCATGTTTTCCCGGGATCAAGTCCGAAGACTCTACCAAAAACATGAATCTTTCAGGCTGCCTTACAACCCTCCCACTACGACGAGGCACTGTCTGTGGTTGTGTATCATGTGTGACACGTGTTGCAGTCTCTTGTGGTACTTCATCTTGTACTGTTGGTACTGAAGTAGACATGTCCTCTCTAAGTTCTTCCAAAATAATTTTGCTACTGGGCTTGTGATCCATTATATAGTCTTCTTCTAAAAACTGGGCATTGGTGCTAACAATGACCTTCTGGTCTTTAGGACTATAAAATAAACCACCTTTCGTTCCTTTGGGATATCCTACAAACACGCGAACTTCTGTACGAGATTCTAACTTATCAGCATCTGGTTTCAGCACATGTGCTGGACTACCCCAAATCCGAATATGTCTTAGACTGGGTTTTCGCCCATTCCACAATTCTATGGGAGTAGAAGAAACTGATTTAGAAGGTACTAAGTTCAGAACGTATACTGCTGTTTCCAGAGCATATCCCCAAAACGAATTTGGTAATTCTGAATAACTCATCATCGATCTAACCATTTCCATAAGAGTTCTATTCCTTCGTTCTGCTACACCATTCTGTTGGGGTGTTCCAGGTGCTGACAATTGGGATTGAATCCCAGCCTCTGATAAGTAATTCCTAAACTCTCCTAAGAGGTATTCGCCACCACGATCAGATCGTAGTGTCTTGATACTTTTACCTAATCGTTTCTCCACATCAGCCTTGTATTCTTTGAACTTGTCAAAGCACTCGGACTTGCGCATTAGGTAAATGTATCCATATCTTGAATAATCGTCATGAAAGAGACGAAATATTCAAAACCTCCTCTTGCCTGGACAGACATAGGACCACACAAATCAGAGTGAACCAACTCTAACACTTCTTTGGCTCTATACCCCTTGGCCTTGAACGGCCTCTTGGTCATTTTACCTTCCAAGCAAGATTCACAAGTTGGAAAATTTTCCAACTCAAATGAACTCAAAAGTCCATCGGCTATAAGCCTCTGAATCCTACTTAAGTTAATATGTCCAAGCCTTAGATGCCAAAGATATGCTTGGTTCATTTGCGAAGGTTCTTTTCTCTTATTAGAATTAGAAGATGAGTTATAAATTTCCATGTTTTGCTTTGTGGAAGAAATTGGATTTAAAGTATACAAATTGCCAACTAATGTACCAGAACAGATAATCACTTTATTTCTTTTAATAACTACATCGTTACTGAAAGAAACTGAATATCCATCTAAAAACAGTTTAGAAACTGAAATTAAATTCTTTCTAAACTTGGGTACATAAAGACAATTTCTTAAAACCAAATTTTTATTTCTACTAAAAGATAAGTAGACGTCTCCCACTGCAACAGCTGCCACCTTAGTAGCATTGCCCATGTAGACGGTAATTTCTCCTTCAGATAGTCGTCGGGTTTCCTGGAACCCCTGCAAGGAATTGCAGACATGATCAGTGGCTCCCGTATCTACACACCAGGTGCTGGTAGATAACACCGCTAAACATGTTTCAACAACTAGAGTATGAGATATACCTTTGTTTTGATTCCTACGAGGACAGTCCGCCTTCCAATGTCCTGCTGCTTGCAGATGAAGCACTTGCCTTTCGGCTTTAATTCCCATACTCCGAGATTTATTCACTTTCTTTCTTGAACCACTTGTTTCTTCTTCTTCTTCTTTCCTTTCGGTTTAGAAGTAGAACCATTTTCAACATAGTGAATTTGAGCATTGTGACGAAATAATCCTTCTGCTGCTTGAAGTTCTGTCAGTAGTTCCGCTAATGAATAAACCCTCTTATTCATATTATAGTTCAGAAACCGCTCAAAACTTCTAGGTAGCGTTTGGAGGATCATATCGATCTGGGTTTCCCCATCAATTTCTCCTCCAAGGATCTGTATCTCGTTCGGATAAGCCATCATCTTTAGGATATGATCCTCACAGAGTACCCTCTTGCATGGTGGTCATTATCTTTCTCATGGCTTCTTGCCTAGAAGCCCTATCCGATGACCAAAGAGTTCCTTGAGATTGTTCATAATATCATAGGTCGTTGGTAAATCTTGATCTGATGTTGCAATACATTTGACATTGAAGCCAAAATGTAACACCGCGCCATCTCATCCGCTTTTACCCATTTCCTATGATATTCAATCTCCTCTTGGGTAGATTCACCAAGAGGGTGCATCGTGGCACCGCTCGATCGACATATTTATAGCTTTCGAAGAAGAACAATGTCCGTGTTTCTTTTCCAATCTATGTAGTTTGGTCCAATAAGTCTATTCTGTTGAAGTATGATGGACGAGGGTTGAAAGACATCCTAAGAATCACAAATAACTTTTGGTCGAACTCTAAATTTAGAATAATATTGATTCCTCAAACAATACTATTTTAAATTAACCAACACCTCATCACACCGTGAATTTTGTATGCCACGTTAGTGTGGACGTATACAAATTCAACATTTGTAAAAGGAGGGTTTTAACCCATTAATTTTATTATCTTGTCAACCTAACTTTTTGACAAATAAAATTAATAGTTGGTATTATTTGGTCACACAAATAATAATAGTGACTCCGTTGGGGAGGATACTATTAGATGTGTCTAAGTGTATACCATTACTTGACACTAAGTCCATTAATAAGATTATGCCCCTTCCGTTGGGGAAGATCACACGCTCTTAATTAATTTCCTATAGTCATCCAAAAATGGAAGTCTGTTCTAGTGATCCACAAACAAGCTCATCCGTTATGGAGGAAGGCACTCAGAGCCAACGCGCAAGCTTGTTTGTATCACTTACAAACCAGTAATGGAGACCATGGGATTTATTTAAAATCCCTCTCCCACTTAGTTATTTATAAATGAGGAATTTTAACTATGCTAGCCTACTAAACTTGTAAACTAACATGCACACACAGCATAATATAAAAGCAATAAATAGAAAATCTAATTTTCAACTATTATGGCTTTTATCTTTAATTGTCCTTCGTGTGTTGTCATCCGAAGCTGCTGCCATATTTGGCCACCGCCACCGGGTCTAACTGTCGCATCCATCTTGCTCCGAGTTCCGCTGCGCCTCTGGTCCTTAGAAGGTTCCACGCTTTGCAAGATTCGATCCACGACATAAATAGAATTTTACATTTTGATCCTATATTCCATAAAAGGAATGTACATGTATCTAGATCAAAATAAAATCCTAATAAAACTAAATACAGCTCCTGCTGTATTTTAATACAATCATGCACACACATATAAATTGCCCTTGACATGTCCAAGGGTCCAATCACACACATAATTAACTAAAAGCCATAATAGTTGGATCCTGCATCCACAAAGTTAGCACATCCTACTATTATCCTGCCTAAATTATGTATGACATGTGCATAATTAAACTAAATACCAAATACACAGAGGCAAAACCCTAGCTCTGATACCAATTGTTGGTTGCTACTCGGAAAACCTATAGGTTCCACTGTACAAAAATTTTGTACAAAGGTCTGAACCTTTTCCTAGCTACCATGTGTTCTTTTAAATTAAATTTTGGATCGCCTTGAACTTAACACGCTTGATCCAAAACTTAATCTATTTGTTCTTTAGGTTTTGACTTGGATCTCCTGCGGAACTTAACACGTTCGACCCAAGTCTCCTTAGTTATTAATTCCATTAAATATTAATTTCCATAAAGGTTCCCAGTTTCGACGTGGCGAGGCACATGGCCTTCTTGGATATGGGAGCAACCACCACCGACTAGACAAAACCTTTAATAGAAAGCTAATATTTAATTTCCTAAAATAACTTTAGGTTAACCAAAGAGAACAATCAAATCACAAGGAAAAGAAAGAAACAAAAGAACACAACTTCGAAAAAACATATTCGAAATACTAGAACGTAAGCCTCTTGTATTTGGTATTATTTCCATAAATAACTAGCATGATGCGGAAATAGAAATTACTAGTTATACCTTGTAGAAAAACCTCTTGATCTTCTACCGTATTCCTCTTCTAACCTCGGACGTTGTGTGGGCAATGATCTTCCAAGATGAGAAACCACCAACCACCTTCTTCTCCTCCAAGCAAGGTTTGGCCACAAAAGAAAAGCTTTACCAAGGAGAAAAACCAAAATACTAACCAAGCTCCAAGAGATGCTAGCTTTCTCCTTCTTCTTCTTCTTCTCCGAGTAGTATCCGGCCACCACAAGAACTCCAAGGAGAGGGAGGTTCGGCCACCACAAGAGGAAGAGAAGGAGATGATGGCCGCCACACCAAGGAACAAAAGAGGAGAGGAATAATAGATGTTGTGTCTTGTGAAGGCACCTCACCCCTTCTTTTATATTCCTTGGCCTAGGTAAATTAGGAAATTTAATTACAATAAATTTTCCTTAATTTCCTTGACATGATTTAATTGAGAAAATAAAATAATATTTCCCCAATTAAACAATGATGGCCGGCCAAATCAATAGGAAGCAAATTGGACAAGTTTCAATCAACAATTAAAACTTTCCTTATTTGTTTCCGGAAATTTTAAAAATAAAATTTCTCTTTAAAATCTCTTCATGGTTAATAAAAGGAATATCTATAATTTTAATTTTATTAACATGTGAATAATTTTAAAGAGAAAATAAAACATCTCTCCAATCTACAAATAAGGAAAGAGATCTAATCTCTTTCTTTAATCTTTGTAAATCTTTTACAAGAGAGATATTTTAATTTTAATTCTCTTTTAAATTAAATCTTCCACATAATAATAAACATTAAAATTAAATTTTCTTTTAATTAATTATGGCCGGCCCTACTAGCTTGGGTTCAAGCTAGGGCCGGCCACCTTAAACCATGCTTAGGCCGGCCCTAGCTTGGTTCCCAAGCTAGCTTGGCCGGCCCCTTTAGGTGGGTATAGAAGGTGGGTATATGTGGTATAGTACTCTATAAATAAGAGGCTACGATAGGGACCGAGAGGAGGAATTGGTTTTGGTCTCCGATAAAATTAAGCATCTCGTCCCCAACACACAACTTAATTTTATCAATGATAATTCATTCCACTAGAGAACTATCATTGAACTACCGCACCAATCCCAAATTACATTTTGGGCTCCTTCTTATTATGAGTGTGTTAGTCTCCCCGTGTTTAAGATATCGAATGTCCACTAATTAAGTGAGTTCTGACAACTCATTTAATTAATATCTAAGTCCAAGAGTAGTACCACTCAACCTTATTATCATGTCGGACTAAGTCCACCTGCAGGGTTTAACATGACAATCTTTATGAGCTCCTCTTGAGGACATTATCAACCTAGTATCACTAGGACACAGTTTCCTTCTATAATCAACAACACACACTATTAGTGATACCATTTCCCAATTTATCGGGTTTATTGATTCATCGAACTAAATCTCACCCATTGATAAATTAAAGAAATAAATATCAAACATATGTGCTTGTTATTATATTAGGATTAAGAGCACACACTTCCATAATAACTGAGGTCTTTGTTCCTTTATAAAGTCAGTATAAAAGGAACGACCTCAAATGGTCCTACTCAATACACTCTGAGTGTACTAGTGTAATTATATAGTCAAGATAAACTAATACCTAATTACACTACGACCTTCTAATGGTTTGTTCCTTTCCATTCTGGTCGTGAGCTACTGTTTATAATTTATAAGGTACTGATAACATCATCTTCTGTATGTGACACCACATACTATGTTATCTACAATATAAATTAAATGAACAACTACAAACAAATGTAGATAATTAGACCAAATGTGATTCTTTATTCATAATGAATGTTTAGAAAGCTTAGGCTTTCAGTATACACTCCAACAAAAGTATCATGACCTTCCGCACCGACCGACAGATAAAATGAAGGCGCCCACAATATCTTACCCGTTCGACCAATGGGACATGGATATCGTTGGGTCGTTCCCTATAGTGACAGTTCAGAAGAGATTTCTGCTCATCACGGTGGGCTACTTCTCGAAGTGGGTGGAAGTCGATCCGCTTGCAAGAATAACCAAGCATATGATCATTAAGTTCATTTGGCAGAACATCATATGTCGATTTGGCATACCATGCAAGCTCGTATCAGACAATTGGAGAAAAGTTCACCGGTCAAGGGCTCAGAGAGTGGTACGAGGGCTATGGTATCCAATAGGCCTTCACCTCTGTGGCCTGCCCCTAGGGCAATGGATAAGTTGAAGTCTTCAATCAGGAAATCCTCAGAGTTCTACGTGCTCGGCTCGACCATGCAGGAGGCAACTGGGCCGACGAGCTCCCTAGTGTGTTGTGGGCCCTTCTCATGACCCCGAAGGAGGGGACCGACGAAACCCCATTCCACTTGGTATACGACAGTGAAGCAGTCGCCCCCGTAGAGGTCAGGGTAAAATCCGATCAGGTGCAGTACTACGATGAAGGAAACGCCGAATGGAGTCTCATGGAGCCCAACTTGGTGGATGAAGCACGGGCGAAAGCAGCTGTTTAGCTAACGGCGTAGAGGCAACGGATGAAGCAGAACTACAATCGGAGGATGATCCTGAGGTCCTTCCAGGTCGGTGATCTCATATAGAAGAAAGTGAAGTCGGTCAGCGATGTCACCAAACTTGAAGTCCCATGGGCGGGACCTTTCAAGGTCATGCAAAAACTCTGTTCAGGTGCCTACAACTTGGAGGATGAGGGGGGAAGGCAACTCGAGAGACTGTGGACTGCGAATCATCTCCAACCCTACAAGGTCGGATGAGAGGTGTGTGAGTGAATACATGTATTTTTGTATGTTTCCTGAACGCAGGACAAATATGAATAAAAGCGAAGAATGCCACTCTTGAGATGCGTCTTCTCCAATGGTCGAACGGTGACTTTAAACCCTGATCTACATCAACGGTCGAGCGGCGACCTTAACCCCTGGTCTATATCAACGATCGAGTGGCGACCTTAAATCTTGGTCTACATCAACGATCGAGCGGCGACCTTCAACCTTGGTCTACATCAACGGTCGAGCGACAACCTTAAACCCTGGTCTACATCAACGGTTGAGCGGCGACCTTAAACCCTAGTCTACATCAATGGTCGATCAATGACCTTAGACCCTGGTTTACATCAACGGTCGAGTGGCGACCTTAAACCTTAGTCTACATCGACAGTCGAGCGGCGACCTTAAACCCTGGTCTACATTGATTGCCGATCAGCGACCTTAAACCCTGGTCTACATCAAAGGTCGAGCAGCGACCTTAAACCCTGGTCTACATCAATGGTCGAGCGACAACCTTAAACTCTGGTCTACATCAATAGTCAAGCGGCGACCTTAAACCCTGGTCTACATCAACAGTCGAGCGGCAACCTTAAATCCTGGTCTACATCAACGGTCGATCAGTGACCTTAAACCTTGGTCTACATCAACTGTCGAGTGGCGACCTTAAACCCTGGTCAACATCAACAGTTGAGCGGTGACTTCAAATCCTAGGCTTACCCAATGGTCGAGCAATGGCCTTAAAACCTAGTCTTCGCCATGGTCGAGCGACGACCTTAAACCCTTGGCTCGATGAGTGGTCAAGCAATGATCTTATAACTCAAGAATGATGAACGACCGACCATGAACACAAACCACTCAAAAGTTCCAAGTCTACAAAATACAGTGACCGTGTGGGACTATTCTTCAAAATACTTCCATCACCAATCAGAAGGTCGTAAAATCATAATGAGCAACTCTAAAAAACAAAACGGATCGATCGACTGGATAGACTAGCCGTTGTCGATCGAAGGAGTCACGAGGTCACGAGTTTATGCAATGTTTGAAAGATGAGTTGAAAAAACAAATACCAGAAGAAGATAAAGCTTAGTCGAACGGGCGAGCATTCATTGAAACTTCAAAATTTTACAAAGGTGGAACTCTCAACCTCACTCAAGGTAATCTAAGGCATCATTGGGCAGCGATTCAGTCAGCTTGTCCCGACTAATGACCTTACTCGATAAAGCAGCAGAGATGTAGTCGCTTGCCTGGAGTTGGTCTAATGGCCCTTCGATTGTCAGGTCGAACAAGCTAAGTGTCCAATCAGCGACCTTGTCGTTGAAAGTATTTGAGAGGATGTAGTTCCTCTTCATAGCCTTAAACCGACTAGGCTCGGCATCTTGATAAGTTTTCAAGATCGCTCGAGTGGCCTCCAGTTTGTCCTTCACAGTGGCCAGCTCAGCATTTTTTGCAGAGAGTTGGCCTCAAAGGGTAGTTTCTTCAACTGATCGGCTTTTCTGTTCGGCAACCAAAAAATCTTCGACTTCTTTGAGTTTCTTAGCTAGGTCCTAGGCCTCTTTATTCTTCAAGTCCAGGTCTTTGATAGCCCGGAGTTTCCTCGCATTGGCTGATTCAATCTTGGCGTCAAAGGTGGTGACTTGCTTACTAAGCCGAGCCAGCAAAGAGGCCTACTCTACGCTCTTTCCCCGCTCGGCCTCGAGCAGCACGGTACTCTTCGCCAGATTGGCCCTCTACTTAGCCACCTCAGCATTCGTCTGCTCCTGAGAGGCGGATGGTTGGCCGCTCGATGCCTTCAACTTCTTGACTTCCTCCTCCAAAAATATGAACCTTTGGCACATGGCCAAGCTCTCTACCCAATACTGTGAATAACCAGGAAAGTATAAGTGTTGATCGGGGATAAATTGAGAAAATATAATAAAACATAACACTTACCTAAGCGGACATCTGAGTGTGGTTGTCCGCAAGAGCCCCCAGAGGCATCATCGCTGCACGGGCTCGAGCGTCAGCCCATATCTGTGTGAGTGGTCCCTGGATAATTATTTGGTACTCGAGGGCTCGAGATTTAGCGCTAGCCGACTTACACCATTCTTCGATTGGCAGATGGAGAACCGTCGTTATATGGCGCTGACCGCTTGGGGCTGACTGGGTCGAGGTCACTTGTCCAGATGGCCGAGACGTGGACGCCGGACGGATGCCAAATTTTTTGACCTTTGATGGTGGTGGCATGAAGGCAGCTGGCAGTGCGCAGAGAGTCCCTTGCAGCAGACCAGATAACAAGGGCATTCGGTTAGACGATGTGGGGGTCGTAGTTTCTTGAATTGGAGCGGGGGTCGAAGTTTCAACTCTCTCGGCAGATCGCACCACCGATGAATCAGAGCGTGATGAAGGCTCCGCCCAGCGCCTTTTATGCCTGATCAACGGCTCTCCTGAGGAGGCTGAGCCCGACGCCCCCTCAACTTGAACGACCGGATACCGTTCGGAGGGAGGTTGTGATTGACCAGCTGCTCCACCACTAGGCGTCCGGCTGGCTACCCCATTGATCGAGGCTCTCCAACTCCTCCACAGCCGTCGCATTGATCGAGGCATCCGCAAGTTTAGCCTTGTCGGCCAGACGTGCACGTAGCATGACTTTAGTTGCAAAAGATAAAGAAAAATCAATTACAATCAAAGGAATGAGTAAAGAAATTGCATACCTAGGTTGGACGGAAGTCGGGTGCGAATCAGACTTAAGCTGAAAATGTAGAGGACACCCTCCAACAGCAACTTGTGAATGTCATATTTCTGACATGCTAACATTGAAGCTGCATTGAGGTAGTCTGATCGTCTCTTGTACTATTTCAAAGGAGGCTAACTCGCCACTTCGAGCTACTAGTGGGTCGGAAAGTCTAACCGCTTGAGAAGGCGTATAAAAAAGAAGTATTCCCTCTAATGCTTGTTGGAGGTCGGTATTTTGTCAAAGAAAACTAAGCTCATTTGGGCTTAGAAAAGAAAAGTCCCCGGCTCGGATAATTTTGGATAATAAAAATAGTGAAAAATCCGAGGAGTGAGAGGAATGTCGTGTAGGCGGAACAGAACAACTACCCCGCACAGCAGCCGAAAGGAGTTCGACACTAATTAATGAAGCGAGATGCGAAAGTATTTACAAATGGTAGGAAAGAAGGGGTGAATACGAAACCACAGACCGGCGGTAAACTGATCCCTAAAGAAGCAAAGGCAGCTAGGCAGCGGAGAGTTTGGCTGATCGGAAGGAGAAGGAAGAACAACTTTATAGCCAGAATGAAACTCAAAGGCGGCTGTCAGACTCTCATCGTCGTCGGCATCAAACCTAGACTCAGTAGAGATGTACCAAGGTCCAGGGATGCTAGCGAGAGGCTGTGAAGAACTCACCATCGCAAAAATAAAGGAGAGTAAAAAGATGCGAGGGGAAGGAAGTCTACTGGAAGAATATCGCCAAAACATAGACAAAAAAACACTGAAAACCTCGAAGACGGGTGTGATTGGAAGGAAGCTTATTATTTTATAACCATGATTTGGCTATATTATTTTGATTCATAATGCATATTTTTGATGGTTTATTCATAGCCTAATCTCACATTTACATTACATTTCATAAATTGCATATGATCTTGGACTTAATTGCAAATTAGCTTATTTTCATGGTATTTGATGCTAATATTTTATTTTTATTTTGTAGGCATCAAAAGGGTCATGGACCCAATCAGATTAGGTCACACTTGGGCTCGAATCTAGGGTTAAACGATGCGATCAAGTTTTGGATCGATTTGGACCGTTCGTTGAAGATCGGAGAGATCTGAGCCATCCGTTGAGAATCTGGTCCATCTGACCTAATGAGAAGCAGATCACATCCGTAGATGAAGATCCAGGAAGTTTGATCCAGATCAGAGATGATCCAACCGTTGATCAAGCCCAAATCAATCTGGACCGTCCGATCAATTTTGAGGAGGTTTAAAAACCCCGAGAAGCTACAGTACCCAATGGACTCGGCGTTCGTGATTTCTCTACAGTAGCTCCTTCTTCCTCGCGGTGCCGCAGTTCCCATTCCAATTTCCCGATCCGGTGGCTTCTTCTTCTTCAACGACTGCGATCCCGAGCTGCCGGCGTTCATCTTCCGAGGGCAGAGAACGATCGAGGAGGTTTCCAGATTGCATTTTGGGGTCTGTTCCATCGCCGTGTACCCTATTGAAGGGAGGTCTCCCGATCGGCGTTTTTCGCGTCCACCAGAGCTTCAGGGAGGTTTCTCGGGAGCTATTGATTTCTTTCCGACTGTCATTCCGCAGCAAGGTTAAGTAGATCTGATCAATTTACTTAGCTTTGCAAATCACAGAACCTTTGCTCTGTTTCTTCAGATTGTGAGGTTACCAGCTGGATGTGAGTTGAAAGGAGGTTTCCTGGAGCTGTGAACATTCTTTGGTAATAGCTGGAAGCTTGGGAATTGTTTGTTGGGTGCTTGAAAGGAGCTTTCCAAGAGCACTTCTGTTTTGGAGGTTTCCTGGCAGATTGAAGAAGATTGCTACGGGATTTGGATGTGGAATGCTTTAGGGTTTAGATTTCTTTGTTTTAGTATTTGAATTGTGTTTGAATTGCTCAGATCATCAGATCTGATAGTTTCCTTACCATTTCTTCTTTGTTTCAGTTTACTGCAATTCCATTTCTATTTTTCTTGCTGCAATCCTAGTCCTATTTTAACCTCTAACTGAGTTTGCAATCTGACTTTTGATTTGAATTTGGTATTTCTGTGTTTAGTTTTTAGTCTTCAATTCAGAAAATCTTTGTTCTATGTTTGGATTTGTTGTGATAGTGATTGAGTTAAAATGATGAAAGAACCACTTAGTCTTAACATTGTTACCTCTATTAACGTTCTTGATTGAGGTTGTGAATTGAAGTTTTGCTAATTAATGGATTAGTTTCAATGATGCAAATTTGAGGAGTGAATGAATTATTGATCTATGAGTGTGATTCACAATTGAATGTTAGCTCGATTCATGCAAGAATTGCTTGGTTTCAAGCTTTAAATGTTGATTTCTTATTTCAGTTATTGTATCTTAAGTTCTGTGATTGTTAATTGGATATATAGTGATTGATTCATTTGACTAAATGATGCGTAAATCTGAATTTAATTGTGGCCTATTTGATGAGGAGGAAATGGATCATGTTTAGATGAGAATGAATTTTCTTTGATGCTATTCTTGACCTAGTTGGAATTAGATTTTGATTAGAACCAATTCTAGAATTCATACACACTTACTAGTGCTCTTTGGAAAAATACGACTTGGGACTCCTTACTACGACGCGAATCAATTAGGTTGACCTATTCCGGCTTTGACCTCCATCTAGTGAGAGTATTGACTTTTCCAACTTATGTGGTGGCTTCCAATATTCCCCGTATCAGCCGTTTTATAAAATTTTCCGTTAAGTTTTAGAGGTACTTTACAATCGTAGAGAACACCTAACGCTCTCTTCTATTTCAATCATTCCGCTTATATTCTGACGACAGACAAGATATCGATTATCCTGCAGGTTGTATTGATTATGTTGTGATCCGGTAGTAAGAATAAGGGACCCCGCCCTGTGGAGTCAACGCCACGTGGAAGTCAGAGTGGCAGTTGTCCATCTGGAGAGGGCCAGGTCGAACGTCCGGAGAGGGATGGGTCCGATCGGCTGGCCGACCGGACCATGTTCGGCTGATGGTTAAAGGCGCCCTGTCGAAATCAGGGTTCCGGCGCTCAGTGGAAAATGTCGCAGGGCCGAGCGGACTGCACGCTCGGCCAAAGTCATAAGATAACATACTGCTATTAGTCTCCACAAAGTACGTGATGGAGAATCTCCCCAGGTAAACCACCGCATATGTCCGGCCGGATGTTGAGGGATCTATCCGCTCAGACGCCAGATATGGAGCAAAGGGGAAAAGGAAAAGGGACGTCTTTTTCTGACAGCAGGTATGTTTCACGTGTAGGCCATGCTCCAAATCTTGTGACAGGGGATCTCGCTGTCCCATCGAGGACATGCTGAGACTGTAGCAGTATGGGTTAGGGAAGCTCACTGACAAGCCCTTACTGGGGTATGGGCCATGGACACGTGTACATCTCGGTAGCTGTACACTCACTTCTTCGTTGCCCTATATAAAGGCCCTCATTCTTCGCCGGAGGTACGCTTTCTACGAGTTTTGGAGCCACTTTTTCTCTCTTGAGCTTCGCCTGACTTGAGCGTCGGAGGGTCGCCGCCGGGAACCCCTTCCCGGCCCGACTTCTGTGCAGGTTCGCCGGAGCTTCGTGCTACCAGTCGAAGATCCACGTCAGCAGTCGAAAATCGCCCCGTGCCCAGCGTCCGTTGATTCAGCATACGGACAGGATCAATTTGGCGCCGTCTGTGGGAACGCTCCTGCATCCGAGCGGAAACAATGGACGAGGCTGGACGACAACACGCGGTGACGCTTTCGACGGAGGAACTCGACGCTCTGATCGAGATAAGGGCCGCCAAGCTTGTGGAGCACAAACAGAAATCAGCGGCCGAGCGGCCGGAACAGCAAGCAACGTCTGCTTCTGGTGGCCGAGTGGAAGCACCTCAAGCCACCGTTGCATTTCATCGAGCCATATTCCGCACTCCCGAAGCCGTAGCAGCTCCTAGAGATCGGGGATCTTCTTCAGACGAAATGCCTAGACGAGATGACAGAAAAGGGAAAGCCCCCCGAGCGGACGCATCACCCGAGAGGATTAATCGTCAATTTTCAGAGGCTATTCTACGAGATCCTCTGCCGAAGCACTACGTGCCTCCGACGATCGGCGAGTATAATGGGACAACCGACCCAGATGATCATCTGGGTAAGTTTGATAACACGGCAACCCTGCATCAATACACAGATGGGGTGAAGTGTCGGGTTTTCCTCACCACCCTCTCTGGGTCGGCTCAACGGTGGTTTCGGAGGCTGTCGGACAGATCCATCACGAGCTTCAAAGAGTTCCGAACGGCCTTCCTCCACCATTTTGCGAGCAGTCGACGCTACCAGAAAACAAGCGTGAGCCTGTTCGCCATCAAGCAAGAAGCCCGAGAATCGCTCCGAGCTTACATCCAGCGGTTCAACAAAGTGGCGATGGACATTCCAACGGCCACCTCAGAAACCATGATGAATGCCTTCACACAAGGCCTAGTGGATGGGGATTTCTTCCGATCGCTCATCCGAAAGCCGCCCCGAGACTATGATCACATGCTACACCGGGCGAACGAATACATCAACGTGGAAGAAGCGCAAGCGGCTAGGAAAAAAGAAACTCCAACCGAGCGGGCTCCTCCGGCCGAGCGGAAACAACACGCCACTCATCAGCCGCCCCGAGGACCAAGGGCCGAAGCAATCCGATCCCCCCATGTCAGGTCCCACGTGCAAGAGGTAGCCGCCGCCCGACCCAAGCCAAAGAAGAAATGGACCCCGATGTTCTGCTCCTTCCACCGGACGGATACGCACAACACAAGGGATTGCCGCAGTCTTCCCTTCGTGGCTCATCCTGTGCCCCGGAGTGGCGGCCGACGGTCTCCCTCAGTCGACAGGCGGCAGAGAACACATGAAGCCGATCGGACGCGAACCGATAGGCGACAGCAACAGACTCTCGATCGGCATCGCTCTCCAAGGCAGGAGAATCGCTGAGCGTCCAGAGAACGGTCTCGACCGTCCGCTCGGGAAGAGGAAAATAGAAGCAATACTTCCCGAGGCGAGATCAACGTTATTGCTAGCGGGCCAACCGGAGGAGACTCCAACCATGCAAGAAAGGCGAGCGTCCGACAGCTCCAAATCCATACAGTCGGCTGCAGCCAAGAGCAGGCGAACGGACCGGAAATCAGTTTCGGGCCAGGGGACTTGGAAGGAGTTGAAGTACCTCACGACGATGCCCTACTCATCAAAGCGGTAATAGCCAATTATACTATTCACCGCGTATTTGTTGACACAGAGAGCTCAGTCAACATCATATTCAAGAAGGCGTTCGATCAGTTGCAAATTGATCGAGCCGAGCTGTTACCCATGATAACTCCGCTCTACGGGTTTACGGGTAACGAAGTTCAGCCGGTCGGACAGATCCGGATGGCTATCTCGCTGGGAGAAGAGCCGCTCAGGAGGACAAGGACAGCAAACTGTTGGTCGACCTCCCTCGTCCTACAACGTCATTTTGGGACGACCGGCCAAATGAATTCCGAGCGGTCGTCTCAACCTTCCATCAAGATCAAGTTCCTGTGGAGGACAGAGGGAGAAATACGGGAGATCAGCAGCCACGATGCTACATCGAGATGGTCCGAGCAGAAGCCAATTCCGCGCGGAAGGCGCCCCGGATCGAGGTAAACGCCATCACTGAAAAGCCACCCTCTTTAATTTATGAAGAAAAAGAGGAAGTGCAGATACACCTGACCCGATCGGAGGCCACGACCTTCATCGCATCTGATCTGGAGGTGAAGCAGAAAGTGGAGCTGATCCAATGCCTCAGAAGAAACCATGATGTCTTCGTCTGGTCGACACATGAGCTGCCTGGAATTTCACCAAGTATAGCGCAGCATGAGTTACACGTCCGACCGGACGCACGGCCAGTCAAGCAAAGAAAAAGGGACTTCAGCGTCGAGCAGAATTCCATCATCCGAGCGGAGGTGGAAAAACTCTTGGAGGCCAGCCACATTCGCGAGGTGCAGTTCCCGAGTTGGCTGGCTAACGTGGTATTAGTCTCCAAGCCGGGTAACAAGTGGAGAGTATGCATAGATTTTCGGGACCTCAACAAAGCTTGCCCGAAAGACTTTTATCCTCTGCCCCGGATAGATC
Organism: Zingiber officinale; assembly: GCF_018446385.1. Lineage (NCBI taxonomy): Eukaryota > Viridiplantae > Streptophyta > Magnoliopsida > Zingiberales > Zingiberaceae > Zingiber > Zingiber officinale. The sequence goes on along the minus strand of NC_055997.1, from coordinate 131,802,993 downwards.
AGTTGGTGGACTCTACGGCCGGCTGCGAATTAATATGTATGCTCGATGCTTACCAAGGCTATCATCAAGTGCCGCTCGCCCGTGAAGATCAAGAAAAAGTCAGCTTCATGACGGCCGACGACACATATTGCTATAATGTGATGCCGTTCGGATTGAAGAACGCGGGAGCCACCTATCAGCGCTTGATGAATAAAGTATTCAGAGAACAGATCGGGCGAAATCTGGAAGTGTATGTGGACGACATTCTCATCAAAACCGTCCGAGCGGCCGATCTCTTCAAAGACATGGAGGAAACCTTCCGAACGCTGCGCAGATACGGAGTCAAGCTAAATCCCCAGAAGTGCCTGTTCGGAGCAAAAGGAGGGCGTTTTCTGGGATATATAGTGACCGAGCGGGGAATCGAAGCAAATCCCAGTAAGGTGAAAGCTCTACAAGACATGCCGCCTCCAAAAAATACAAGGGAGGTGCAACGTCTGACCGGTCGGATAACCGCTCTGTCCAGATTCATCTCCAAAACCGCCGACCGGAGCCTTCCTTTTTTCAAGATCTTACGCAAGGCTACAAAATTTCACTGGGACGAAGAATGCGACCGGGCGTTCGAAGATTTAAAGGCATATCTGAATTTGCTCTCGGTATTAGCCAAGCCGACTATTGGTGAGCCACTTTATATTTATCTATCCTCGACCGAGCAGGCAATCGGCTCGGCACTGGTGAGGGCGAGCGGAGAGGAGCCTGTGTATTTCCTTAGTCACATTTTAAAAGATGTTGAATCTCGATACACTGGGCTCGAAAAGCTAGCTTGCCTCGTCTCGCTGCCGCGCCGTCATATTTCTGGCGATACCATCATTATCAAAACCAATAGCCCGCTCGGGCGAATCCAGAAGCGTCCGGCGGCTCATCAAGTGGACGACGGAGTTAAGTGAATTTGACATCCAATACCAGCCGCCGCAATCAAAGCGCAGCCTTGGCGATTTTGTGACAAGTTCGAATCTGAGCCTAGCTATGTGGAGAATATTTGTGGACGGATCATCCACTCAGATTGGAATACTGTTGTTCTCCCCTCAAGAAGAAAAGATGCACCTATCCGTCCGGCTGGATTATAAAGCTACAAACAACGAAGCAGAATATGAGGCCCTCATAGCCGGCTTACAGGCCGCCCGGCATGTAGGTGCCGGACGGGTAACACTCTATTCAGACTCCCAATTGGCCGCTCAGCAGCTGACAGGCACCTTTGAAATCAACAACACTCGGCTCAAGCTTTACACTCAGGCCTTCGAGAAGCTCAAAATTGACTTCAGAGAAGTTATCATCCAAAAGATACCCCGAGCGGAGAACCAAGCGGCTGATGAGTTAGCCAAACTTGCAAGTTCAATGACGTCGATCGCCATCCAGCAGCCAATTGAACAAGTATCTTTGGTGGCGCATGTCGATCGGATGGAGGGCCTCACATTTCCGAGAGACTGGAGGACACCCATCATGGAGTTTCTGCGCTCGGGCGCCACACCGTCCGATCAGAATGAAGCTCAGCTGCTAAGAAGGAGAGTCGGTCGGTTCACACTCATCGGCGATCAGCTTTACAAGAAATCTTTCTCGCGACCGCTGTTAAAGTGCGTGAGCTCAGAGGACTCGGCTTACATCCTCCAGGAAGTACATCAAGGGTCCTGCGGAGGACATCCGGGCGGGCGATCGCTGGCTAGGAAGATCCTGTTGGCCGGGTACTTCTGGCCGACCTTACAAGCAGACGCAGCTCGGACCGTGTCGACATGCCTTTCGTGCCAAAAATACCACAACTTCTATCACCGACCGGCAGAGGAAATGAAGGCATCAACCGTTTCATGTCCGTTCGATCAATGGGGAATGGATATTGTTGGTCCATTTCCGATGGCGACCGGGCAGAGGAAATTTTTGCTAGTGGCGGTCGATTATTTTTCTAAGTGGGTGGAGGCTGAGCCGCTAGCAAAGATCACCGAACAGATGGTCAAAAAATTCATCTGGCAACACATCATCTGTCGGTTCGGCATCCCCCGTCGACTTATCTCCGATAATGGGCGGCAATTCTCGGGAAAGTTGCTCGAAGATTGGTGCAAAAGCTATGGCATCGAGAAACACTTCACGTCCGTAGCATACCCCCAAAGCAATGGTCAAGCTGAAATAGCTAATAGGGAAATTCTTCGTATTCTGCGCGCTCGGCTCGACCACTTGGGAGGAAGTTGGCCGGATGAAGTGCCGAGCGTCTTATGGGCCATCCGAACGACTCCGAAGGAAGGGACGGGCGTCACGCCGTTCCATTTGGTGTATGGCGGCGAGGCGGTCATTCCGGTTGAAGTCGGCGTTGAGTCCGTCCGGATCCAGAGCTATGATGATGGCAACGCCGAACGGAGGAACATGGAGCTGGATTTGGTCGACGAGGAGCGAGGCAAGGCGTCCATTCGGCTGATGGCATACCGGCAGCGGATGAAGCAAAACTACAACCGCCGCGTAATCCCCAGATCATTCCAGGTCGGCGATCTTGTCTGGAAGAAAGTCAAGCCGGTCGGCGACGTTGGCAAGCTAGAGGCACCGTGGGCGGGACCCTTCAAGGTTATTGAAAAGCTCCGCTCGGGCGCTTACTATCTGGAAGATGAGGACGGACGGCAGCTGGATCGGCCATGGAGTGCGAATCATCTCCAGCCTTATCGTGCCGGATGAAAGGTGCACTGGTGTAACTCATATTTGTGTATATTCTAGTCGCCCATGTCCTTGTAATGCAGGAAGCAAAAATAAATTAAAAGGATGGCTAGCATTCTTGTCGAGCGGTTGTGTTAAAGATTAGCCATTAAGGCCGTCGAGCTCCGACGTTAAATATCGAGAGACGAGCCGGCGTCTATAAACCCTCCGAGCGGAAGACCGTCGAGCTCCGACGTTAAATATCGAGAGACGAGCCGGCGTCTATAAACCCTCCGAGCGGAATACCGTCGAGCTCCGACGTTAAATATCGAGAGACGAGCCAGCGTCTATAAACCCTCCGAGCGGAAGACGAACTCCGACGTTAAATATCGAGAGACGAGCCGGCGTCTATAAACCCTCCGAGCGGAAGACCGTCGAGCTCCGACGTTAAATATCGAGAGACGAGCCGGCGTCTATAAACCCTCCGAGCGGAATACCGTCGAGCTCCGACGTTAAATATCGAGAGACGAGCCGGCGTCTATAAACCCTCCGAGCGGAAGACCGTCGAGCTCCGACGTTAAATATCGAGAGACAAGCCGACGTCTATAAACCCTCCGAGCGGAAGACCGTCGAGCTCCGACGTCAAATATCGAGGGACGAGCTGGCGTCTATAAACCCACCGAGTGGATTAAAGCAGCTAATGTCCCGAGGCACGCGATTTCGATGTCGTTCAATCGTCTCTACGATCCGAGTGGCCTAGTATCCAAAACTAGGCATTTGGTAAATGAGCTCTGCCAGCAAAGAACACGGTATATTTCGCCGAGCGGGGATATCACGACGATTACTTTATTAAAATCCCTTTTGTGGGAGCACGAGAAGTAATAATAGGCGAGCGGATAAACACACATGTTGGTTATGAAAGGAGACAACAAATTCAAGGAAAACATTGCATTAAAGGTAAAGCTTTGAGCCGAGCGGCCCAACTACAAAAAAAGATAATATCCTGGCGAATAGCCGAATTACAGAAAACTACTCAATATAATCATAGAGGTCCCTGGGAATGTCATTCAAAAGCGCCATCTGATCTGCGGTCGGGATAACCGCGGACTCGGGAAGATGCCCCTTCGACTTCAGATACTTGGTGGTGGCGGTCATAGCCAGGTCGAAGGTCGTGTACATCCGCTCGCAGACTTTCTCCGAGAATTCAGGCGAGCGGATGTAGCTCTGTCTTAAGGCAGCGATCCGGCTCGGCTCGGCATCTTGGTATTCTTTGAAAGCCGCCTGGGAACCAGTAAGGGCCTCGTTCAGATGCTGAATCTTGTCCGCGTCTGCCGAGCGGCCCGCCTTCTCCTTGTCGAGCTGCTCTGTCAACTCTTTTATCTTCAGCTCCATACCCCGAGCCTCCACGTTCTTCTTCTCCAGATCGGAGATAGCTGTATTTTTTCGAGTGGTGGCCAGGGTTATTTTTGTGTCGAGCGACTTGACTTGTCGCTCGGACTCAGCTAGGGCGTGGGCCTGGTCGGCTGTCTTCTTCTGCTCGGCCGACGGCAGAGTTTGAGCCTGCTTCAGCTCCTTTTGCAGCTCGGAATAGGAAGGGCCCTGAAGGCCGGACGGACCAACTGCGACCTTCAGTTGTCGTAGCTCTTCATCCACCAGGGCTAAGCGGTTGGAAACCGCAATTTCCTCCACCCATCTCTGGCAAGGGAAAATTATAGTTGTTAGCGGCCGATCGGAAAGAATGCATATAAAACTTCGTAGAGCAAACTTACCCCCGTGGCCTCCCGCATGTGGCTATTAGCCAAGTTTCCTAGGGGGATCAGCGCTGTGCGTGCCCGAGCATCGGCCCACATCTCAGCTAGGGGCCCTTTCAAGGTGATGGTGTGCTCGGGCGTGGTTGGGCGGTCGGCCTCTGGCAGCAGCTCTTCAGTCGGGAGATGAAGAGTGACCCGAATGGTACGACCATGGCCGGTGGTCGTCCGACCGGCTGTCGGGAGGGGATCAGAAGCCAGTGCGGAAAACTGTGAATGAATGGTCGAGCGTTGAACTGGTTGGCGAACGGGCGGAAGGGTGCTAACCGAAACAGCTTCGATTGGCGCGGCCGGCTCGTCCCATTCAGAAGGCGTCCGGTCGGACGAAATGGCTTCGACCTCTGGCGCCTTGCCTCGAGCGGTGGCAGTGGCCCGCTCGGATGGTTGGACCGCTGAGGTAGCCGAGCGCAGGGGAGTCTCCACGCGGCGCCTCTTTTGCAGAGGCTGCTCCTCCTCCCGAGCGGAACCTTCCTCGGGGGCAGTCCGTTCTCTTGAGGGGGTGGCGCCGCTAGCCACATTTTGTTGGGAAGCTTGAGCGGCCGACTCAGCCTGAGTCCCGCTCTCTCCTTCATGGGATCCGACCGGCTGGATACCCAGTGCTTCCATTTCTCTGGCGGCCGCGGCTTCTAACGCTGCCACCCTTCTCTTCAAAACGCCGGCCATCACCGAATCCATGACGATGTCCGCTGCAAAAGAAAGAAAGGAAATCAGTTAGCGATCAAAGCAAATGTCCAAGTAAAGTTCTTACCGAAGCTGGCCGGAAGAGGAGTCCGTATAGGACTCAGACCGAAGATGTACATCACTCCTTCATGAAGGAGCTTATTGATGTCGAGTCGCAGACCGGCTAGTATGTTTGCAGCATGGAGGTAGTCCGGTCGGGTCTTGAATTTCTTCAGCTCGGGAGTGGGGAGCAAGTTGACTTGACATTTTGTCGGGAAGGTGGCCTGATCAGGCATACGGATGTAGAAAAAATAATCCTTCCAATGTTTATTGGAAGAAGGAAGTTTGTTGAAAAAGACCAAGCCGGGTCGAGCTTGGAACATGAAAGTGCCCGGCTCGGCTTGCTTGGGGTAATAGAAATAAAAGAAGACCTCCGGTCGGAGGGGGATGTTGTGAATCTTAAACAAAACGACAACACCGTAGAGGAGACGGAAGGTATTGGGTACTAAACTGTCGAGCGGCATACCGAAAAAATTGCAGACATCTATGATGAAAGGATGTACAGGAAAGCTAAGACCGGCGGTAAACTGGTCTCAGAAGACACAGAAAGCTCCGTGCGGCGGCCTGTGAGGCCGAGCGGAAGGACCAGCTAAACGAATTTCAAAATCCTCAGGGATTTCGAAATTGTCTGTCAAAATATCAAAGTCCCGCTGTTCGAATCGGGACTGCATGGTGGTGTACCATGGGCCGAGCGACTGATCTTCGGGATTGGAAGAGCTAGCCATGGGCCGATCGGAAGGAATCAAAAGGCAAAAAGGCAGGAGAAAAACAACAGCAAACGAAAGGAGGTTTCAAGGATCGAAACTGAGAAAGAAATGCGGAGGAAACACCAGAAAGGAGGAAGGAAAGATATAAAACCTTACTGCGGGGAAAGGGATCAAGGAAAAGGCGCCGGAGAGCGCCGGAGAGCATCGGAGAGCCGAAACAGGATCGCCGGAGCTCCAAAGCGCAGGGGGCAATAGTCGAAATCGCGGAGGCAAGTGAGGGAGAGAAGGAAACGAAGAATTTATAGGGTGAAGGCCGGGCGGCCTCCACCGTCGGATCCAGGTCACTGGAATCAAAGCATGCATCGAGCCGTCCATTTCGAATTGCTTCGATCACATCAACACACCATGCCACCGCCGTCGTACGCTGATGGCAGTGCTCCACGTGGCATTCAATCATTCGGAGCATTTAATGAAAGCGTGCTCAACCTTAATATCGGAGATTGGCGCAGAACGCGAGGAGATCCGGTGAATGCTATCGTTGATTCGCTGAAGGCTATCTCTATGGTTGGCCGAGCGGAGGGTACTAGCACGGAGGAGCCGTTCGGCTAGATTCGTAGTCCAGTCAGTCGGACTATTCGCCTCCTTCGACTAGACTTGAAGGGAAGGCAAGTGATCCGGTAGTAAGAATAGGGGACCCCGCCCTGTGGAGTCAATGCTACGTGGAAGTCAGAGTGGCAGTTGTCCATCTGGAGAGGGCCAGGTCAAATGTCCGGAGAGGGATGGGTCCGATCGGCTGGCCGACCGGACCATGTTCGGCTGATGGTTAAAGGCGCCCTGTCGAAATCAGGGTTCCGGCGCTCAGTGGAAAATGTCGCAGGGCCGAGCGGACTGCACGCTCGGCCAAAGTCATAAGATAACATACTGCTATTAGTCTCCACAAAGTACGTGATGGAGAATCTCCCCAGGTAAACCACCGCATATGTCCGGCCGGATGTTGAGGGATCTGTCCGCCCGGACGCCAGATATGGAGCAAAGGGGAAAAGGAAAAGGGACGTCTTTTTCTGACAGCAGGTATGTTTCACGTGTAGGTCATGCTCCAAATCTTGTGACAGGGGATCCCGCTGTCCCATCGAGGACATGCTGAGACTGTAGCAGTATGGGTTAGGGAAGCTCACTGACAAGCCCTTACTGGGGTATGGGCCATGGACACGTGTACACCTCGGTAGGTGTACACTCACTTCTTCGCTGCCCTATATAAAGGCCCTCATTCTTCGCCGGAGGTACGCTTTCTCCGAGTTTTGGAGCCACTTTTTCTCTCTTGAGCTTCGCCTGACTTGAGCGTCGGAGGGTCGCCGCTAGGAACCCCTTCCCGGCCCGACTTCTGTGCAGGTTCGCCGGAGCTTCGTGCTACCAGTCGAAGATCCACGTCAGCAGTCGAAAATGTTAGAGTGTATACTAAAAGCCTAGCTTTTGGTATAAACATTTATCTAGAAATAAGAATCACATTGGTCAAATGTCTACATTTATGATAAATATAGTTGCTCAATTAATTTATATTGTAGATAACATGGTGTGTGGTGTCACACACAGAAGATCATGTTATCGGTTCCTTATAAATTATAAACAGTAGCTCACGACTAAGATGGAAAGGAACAAACCATTGGAAGGTCGTAGTGTAATTAGGTGTTAGTTTATCTTAACTATATAATTACACTAGTACACTTAGAGTGTATTGAGTAGGACCATTTGAGGTCGTTCTTTTTATACTGACTTTATAAAGGAACAAAGACCTCAGTTATTATGGAAGTGTGTGCTCTTAATCCTAATATAATAACAAGCACATATATTTGATATTTATTTCTTTAATTTATCAATGGGTGAGATTTAGTTCGATGAATCAATAAGCCCGATAAGTTGGGAAATGATATCACTTATAGTGTGTTGTTGATTATAGAAGGAAACTGTGTCCTAGTGATACTAGGTTGATAATGTCCTCAAGAGGAGCTCATAAGGATTGTCATGTTAAACCCTGCAGGTGGACATAGTCCGACATGATAATAAGGTTGAGTGGTACTACTCTTGGACTAAGAAATTAATTAAATGAGTTGTCAGTAACTCACTTAATTAGTGGACATTCGATATCTCAAACACAGGGAGACTAACACACTCATAATAAGAAGGAGCCCAAAAATGTAATTTGAGATTGGTGCGGTAGTTCAATGATAGTTCTCTAGTGGAATGAATTATCATTGATAAAATTAAGTTGTGTGTTCGGGGCGAACATGGGATGCTTAATTTTATCGGGAGACCAAAATCAATTCCTCCTCTCGGTCCCTATCGTAGCCTCTTATTTATAGAGTACTATACCCACATATACCCACCTTCTATACCCACCTAAAGGGGGCCGGCCAAGCTAGCTTGGGAACCAAGCTAGGGCCGGCCTAAGCTTGGCCGGCCCTAGCTTGAACCCAAGCTAGTAGGGCCGCCATAATTAATTAAAAAGAAAATTTAATTTTAATGTTTATTATTATGTGGAAGATTTAATTTAAAGAGAATTAAAATTAAAATATCTCTTGTAAAAGATTTACAAAGATTAAAGAAAGAGATTAGATCTCTTTCCTTATTTGTAGATTGGAGAGATGTTTTATTTTCTCTTTAAAATTATTCACATGTTAATAAAATTAAAATTATAGATATTTCCTTTTATTAACCATGAAGAGATTTTAAAGAGAAATTTTATTTTTTAAAATTTCCGGAAACAAATAAGGAAAGTTTTAATTGTTGATTGAAACTTGTCCAAATTTGCTTCCTATTGTTTTGGCCGGCCATCATTGTTTAATTGGGGAAATATTATTTTATTTTTCTCAATTAAATCATGTCAAGGAAATTAAGGAAAATTTATTGTAATTAAATTTCCTAATTTACCTAGTCCAAGGAATATAAAAGAAGGGGTGAGGGTGCCTTCACAAGATACAACATCTATTATTCCTCTCCCTCTTTTGTTCCTTGGTGTGGCCGGCCATCATCTCCTTCTCTTCCTCTTGTGGTGGCCGAACCTCTCCCTCTCCCTTGGAGTTCTTGTGGTGGCCGGATACTACTCGGAGAAGAAGAAGAAGAAGGAGAGAAAGCTAGCATCTCTTGGAGCTTGGTTAGTATTTTGGTTTTTCTCCTTGGTAAAGCTTTTCTTTTGTGGCCGAACCTTGCTTGGAGGAGAAGAAGGTGGTTGGTGGTTTCTCATCTTGGAAGATCGTTGCCCACACAACGTCCGAGGTTAGAAGAGGAATACGGTAGAAGATCAAGAGGTTTTTTTTTCTACAAGGTATAACTAGTAATTTCTATTTCCGCATCATGCTAGTTATTTATGGAAATAATACCAAATACAAGAGGCTTACGTTCTAGTATTTCGAATATGTTTTTTTCGAAGTTGTGTTCTTTTGTTTCTTTCTTTTCCTTGTGATTTGATTGTTCTCTTTGGTTAACCTAAAGTTATTTTAGGAAATTAAATATTAGCTTTCTATTAAAGGTTTTGTCTAGTCGGTGGTGGTTGCTCCCATATCCAAGAAGGCCATGTGCCTCGCCACGTCAGTACTGGGAACCTTTTATGGAAATTAATATTTAATGGAATTAATAACTTAAGGAGACTTGGGTCGAACGTGTTAAGTTCCGCAGGAGATCCAAGTCAAAACCTAAAAGAACAAATAGATTAAGTTTTGGATCAAACGTGTTAAGTTCCGCAGGCGATCCAAAATTTAATTTAAAAGAACACATGGTAGCTAGGAAAAGGTTCAGACCTTTGTACAAAATTTTTGTACAGTGGAACCTATAGGTTTTCCGAGTAGCAACCAACAGAAAAGCGCCCCGTGCCCAACGTCCGTTGATTCAGCATTCGGACAGGATCATGTTGATTCTATTGTGAATGTCGAAAATAATCTTCTAAAACCTATTGATTCAAAAGAATACAAAGAAATAGAAAAATAAATAACACTGTCAAAAAAAATATTATTAATCCAAAAACTTCTTCTGACATCAACTAAACAAAGGTTTTAAATATACCCAAACCTCTAAGACACAAAAATAAAGGAAAAAAATTCTCACAAAAAGGATAAAATCTTAATAGACTCAAAATACTAAAAATCCTAAACGAACTTAAAATCCTAAAATGTAAAAGAGGAAAATAACTGTAAAAAAAAATCTTCAGATCCTTTTACATTAGTGAAATTTTAACAAAAATGGAACAAATTGTCCTCGAATTTAGAATAGTATTAGGTGGTAGCCCAAGAGGAAAATCATTTGACACCAAATCAGCAAAACTGCTATTGTACTTCTGCTGGTAAATCAGGATCTATATCTATCACACTACGTCTGCATACTTCATCTCATCTAAAAACCTAGACATTGAAAGTAGCTTAGTATTATTGACTACCGAAGTAGATGTGGTTCATTCCTGAAAATGCTCTAGCACCTCATCAATTTTAACATCAGAAATGCACAGATTGTTGTTATCTTCAATCTTACAATTCCTTTTAAAAGATGTGTTTTCATCCTTCAATGGTCTTGTGAAATTAGGCCTAATATATGTACAAATGCCTAAAATTTACACATCAGTGGTTTGTTAGTGGTGGAGGTTTGAGTCCGCATGTGATTGACACTAGTGACATAAGAAAATTATTAGTATTAACCCTAAGAATTAATCAAGAGTTGATTGACTTAGAATATATTGTATCATATTTTATTAATAAAAGATAATGGTTATTATATTTACTTCAAATCTGTGCTAGATGTGTTGGTTGCTACTCGGAAAACCTAATGGTTCCACTGTACAAAAATTTTGTACAAAGGTCTGAACCTTTTCCTAGCTACCATGTGTTCTTTTAAATTAAACTTGGATCGCCTGCGGAACTTAACACGTTTGAGCCAAAGTTTAATCTATTTGTTCTTTTAGGTTTAGACTTGGATCTCCTGCGGAACTTAACACTTTCGATCCAAATCACCTAGGTTATTAATTCTATTAAATATTAATTTCCAAAATTGGCTTCCAGTACTGACATGGCGAGGCACATGACCTTCTTGGATATGGGAGCAACCACCACCGACTAGACAAAGTCTTTTAAGGAAAGCTAATATTTAATTTCCTTAAATAACTTTAGGTCAACCGAAAAGAACAATCAAATCACAAGGAAAAAGAAAATATAAAAGAACACAACATCGAAAATAAATTCGAAATACTAGAATCGCATGCCTCTTGTATTTGGTATTATTTCCAAAAATAACTAGTATGATGCGGAAAAGGAAAAATACTAGTTATACCTTTTAGAAAGACCTCTTGATCTTCTACCGTATTCCTCTTCTAACCTCGGACGTTGTGTGGGCAACGACCTTCTGAGATGAGAACCACCAAGCACCTTCTTCTTCCTTGCAAGTTTCGGCCATCAAAACTTCTCCTAGGATGAAGAGGTTCGGCCACCACCACCATGCTCCAAGGGATGCTAGAAACAAAGCTTTCTTTCTCTCCTTCTTCTTCTTCTTCTCTAAACTTGATCCAGCCACCATATGAATCTCCACAAGAAGGATGAGGTTCGGCCATCAAAGAGAAGAGAGGAGGAGAGGATGGCCGGCCACACCAAGGAAGAAAAAGAGGGAGAAAATAGAATAGAGTTGTTCACAATGAAGCATCCTCTACCCCCTCTTTTATAATCCTTGGTCTTGGTAAATAAGGAAAATTTAATAAAAACTTCCTTAATTCTTTTGCCATTGAAAAAGAAAATTTATTTAATTAAAAACAATTTTATCTTCTCCAATTTATTTGGCCGGCCATATTAAAGCTACAAACAAGGAGAGTTTTAATTAATTAAAACTTCCTAATTTGTCTCCGGAAATTTATAAAAAATTTCTCCAATAATTTTCATCCCTTCATGATTGGTTAATAAAAAGGAAATTTTATAAATTAAAATCTTTCTTTAAAACATGTGGATAAAAAGAAAGTTATCTTGTAAAAATTAAAATCTCTTTTAATCTACAAATAAGGAAAGATATCAAATCTTTTCTTAATCTCTTGTAGAAACTTATAAAAGAGAATATTTAATTTTTAAACTCTCTTTTAAATCATGAACATAGTTAAAAAAGAAAGTTTTCTTAAAATTTAAAATCCACCTTTTAATCAACAAATAAGGAAAGATTTCAAATTTTAAACTCTCTTTTAAACATGTAGATGATTTACAAATAAAGAAAGTTTTTATCAAAAATTAAAACCATCCTTTTAATCTACAAATAAGGAAAGAGATTAATCTCTTCTCTTAATCTTTTGTAGAAAACTATAAAAGGAAATTTTTAATTTTTAAATTCTCTTTTAAAACCATGATATCCACATAAGAAATAATTTTAATAAAAATCCTTTTAAATATTCTAGTGGTCGGCCACCTAAGCTTGGAACCCAAGCTTTGGCCGGCCACCAACTTGGCTTATCCACTTGGTCTTGGCCGGCCCTAGCTTGGGTTCCAAGCTAGCTTGGCCGGCCCCATTGGATGGGTAAGAAGGTGGGTATGTGGTAGGTATAAATCTCTATATACAAGAGGCTACGATAGGGACCGAGAGGAGGAATTGGTTTTGGTCTCCCGATAAAATTTCGCCCCGAACACACAACTTAATTTTATCAATAATAATTCATTCCACTAGAGAACTATTATTGAACTACCGCACCAATCCCAAATTACATTTTGGGCTCCTTCTTATTATGAGTGTGTTAGTCTCCCTGTGTTTAAGATAACAAATGTCCACTAATTAAGTAAGTTACTGACAACTCAATTAATATCTAGCTCCAAGAGTAGTACCACTCAACTTCATCGTCATGTCGGACTAAGTCCACCTGCAGGGTTTAACATGACAATCCTTATGAGCTCCTCTTGGGGACATTCTCAACCTAGATTACTAGGACACAATTTCCTTCTATAATCAACAACACACACTATAAGTGATATCATTTCCCAACTTATCGGGCTTATTGATTTATCGAACTAAATCTCACCCATTGATAAATTAAAGAAATAAATATCAAATATATGTGCTTGTTATTATATTAGGATTAAGAGCACACACTTCCATAATAGCTGAGGTCTTTGTTCCTTTATAAAGTCAGTATAAAAAGAAACGACCTCAAATGGTCCTACTCAGTACACTCTAAGTGTACTAGTGTAATTATATAGTTAAGATAAACTAATACCTAATTACACTACGACCTTCCAATGGTTTGTTCTTTTCCATCTTGGTCGTGAGCTACTGTTTATAATTTATAAGGTATTGATAACATGATCCTCTGTGTGTGACACCACACACCATGTTATCTACAATATAAATTAATTGAACAACTATATTTATCATAAATGTAGACATTTGACCAATGTGATTCTTATTTCTAGATAAATGTTTATACCAAAATCTAGACTTTTAGTATACATCCTAACAAGATGAATAAGTATAATAATATCCTATGATAGTAAGTTCTAGTCTACAGTATATCAATTGGTTAAATTGATAATGGGAACTTGTAGATATATATAAATACTACTCTTAACTATTTTTAGTCAAGTATTAATATACAATGATGATATTAATGCATTGAGACTATCATGTAGGTCAATTGATGACTTAATCTCACAAGTCATGGATATAAGATATCAAGTTAACACATGGGCATATATTAGAGAATATGTACTTAATTGACCCACCATGAGATGTTTCATAGATCGTTATATTAGTGTCATAAACATTCTCATGTGATTATTGGTATGAATAGTCCTTGAACTTGAAGTCACTACGGTTCCCTATATAATAAGTTGTATACTTTGGTATTGTCAAACATCACCTATAATAAGGTGGACTATAAAGTCGATCACTGGGTATGCAATAAGTTATGCGGAGGGATGTGAGTGATGTAGATGAGATCTATCCCTTTCATATGATGGAAGTGATATATATGAGCCCCTTGATTAAGTAGGACATAAGAATGCATGGTCATGCTCAAATTAGTAAATATGAGATATTGTGTTTATTTGAATGAGTGTGTCTATTTAAGGATCAAGAAATACTTAGATTGATAAAAAGATGACACAGTCTATGCCTCATTGATTAATCTAGATATCAAGGATAGAAGGACTGAGTTATACAAGATAATAGACATGGACAAGTTAGGTCGGATCTCGACATTCTTGTCACTTGGGTAACAATGATGCATTGTTAAATGTCACTCATTGTTTATGTATCTAAAGTAGTTTTAGATACATTGTCAAGGTTACAAGAGTCTATTGGGTCACACACAAAGAACATATTGATTAGAGATGAGCTTATTTTAGTTTGACTAAAATACTAAAGACCTTAAGAATAATGGGTTACTCTAAAGTATTGGTGTCATCTTTGTAGAGATTGACACTAGTACTAGTGATAGATTGTTAGTATTAGCCCTAAGAGCCAATTATGAGATGAATAAGCTTATTGGATTAATGGTAAATCTAATATACTAAATCTAACTCATTAAGAGGATAATGTAGATTAATGGAGATTAATTGGTATCATTATTGGAAAGACGCCAAAAGGTAAAGACTCTTGGTATTCCTTGAGACTCTTGGTATTCCTTGAAATATATAAAAGGTCTTTTGAGTTTATTTTTCATGAGAACTTCTTGATCTTCTAGTCTTCTTCCTCCTTCTTCCGCTTTGGTCGAATCTTCTAAGTGGCTAGCACCACAAAGTTTGTTCTTCTCCAAATCGTGAGTTCATGAGATGGGCAAAACGTGTTCGTGTGGATATCGTAGAGGTACAAACGCTTGATCATGCTAAGATCCATTAAGGACAAAGTTATTGTCAGGAGTTTGTGTTTAAGCAACAAAGGTATAACTCTTATCACAACTAGTATATGGTTTCCTTCACATGGATCTTCTGGAAAAGATCTTAAAATTATATTCTGCTACGCTTGGCTTGTTTTGCGTTTGAGATCCTTACAGTACTCCCTTAATGCTACACTTCCCGTTGTACCGCATGAACACTAACTTTGTGAGAAGTGTAGTAGTCTCGACCTTTTCGTTTGAGACAAATCGGTCTGCTAACTCCATAATGAAGGTCTTAGCATCCTCATTCTTAGTAATTGAACCTCTAAGTGATTCCATAATGACCATCTTCATGATCATAAGACTCATGCGAATTAATCGCTTCCACTTGTCAAATATCACCTATTGATCAACAATGGAATTACTAGTCAAAGGTACAAGGCAATCATGCCTAAATACAAAGTCTAGATTCATGAAGCCTAATAGTACTAGTATATGTTCTTTCCATTATCCAAAGTTTGTGCACAGAAATGTTGTTCAAATTAGCAGACATTGAAAGTACTATATAAATAAAAGCAAAAATATAACTCAATTTAATAAACAAGGCATGTATCTTTATAGTTGTGCAGTAACAAAATGCAACGAATAAAACATACAACTTCTTGGGGGTATTAATTGATATACCTAGTATAGCATTATATTAAGTCTTTATACTAATTATAACTTGCTATTGGTACTCTCCAAACAACTCATAATTATCTTCATCTACCACATAACTTTTTTCCCTTTGGGTCGACACATTATACGCATGATATTTATTCATGAACTTTCTTAGTTAGCTTATATTTTTAACATCACTCACACCACTTTTAATCAGCCACATAATGTCCATTCCTTTAGGCCGACACACTACGTGCATGACTTAGATGCTAAACTAGATTTGTGAGATTTCTTAAACATGCATCCAGCATATGAATGATTTTTCTTTGGGCCAATCACCCATAACATGGATATACATCCATTTATGCTAATACTTTTAGCCTCCCAAATAGTTCTTATTTTGGAGATAGTATAGGTTCGACTAAGCACCAAAAGCGAGAAAGAATACATGAAAAAGAATTGTTAAAAATTGAGCTAAACAGATATCAGACATTATTCGACTGAGACTGTAAATAGTCAACTAATTTGTATCTGTAGTCGACCGCACCATAGCAGTCAAGTCTTTCAGTCGAATCAAAAAGCTTCTATGCCCAAGTTATTGAGCATCAGTTGGTTAGATCCTTATAGCAGTTGACTGATGATAATCAATTGAGTGCTCCAGTCAAATCAAAAACCTTTTGTTCATGATTTTGGGCACATCAATCAACTGAGAATTGATAACAATTGAATCAATCGAATATGTCAAATGCTTCAATTGAATCAAAAACCTTATGTGCTCGAATTTATGAGCATCTATTGATTGGGATAAAATAGTTGATTGATTTGATAACAGGTGAATCAATCGAATGCATCAGTCAAACTAATAGCATTATGTGTGTGACCTAATGAGCATTAGCCAAGTAGGACCTTATAGTTGTTGGTTGCTACTCGGAAAACCTAATGGTTCCACTGTACAAAAATTTTGTACAAAGGTCTGAACCTTTTTCCTAGCTAGCATGTGTTCTTTTAAATTAAACTTGGATCGCCTGCGGAACTTAACACGTTTGATCCAAAATTTAATCTATTTGTTCTTTTAGGTTTTGACTTGGATCTCCTGCGGAATTTAATACGTTCGATCCAAATCACCTAGGTTATTAATTCCATTAAATATTAATTTCCAAAATTGGTTTCCAGTACTGACGTGGCGAGGCACATAACCTTCTTGGATATGGGAGCAACCACCACCGACTAGACAAAACCTTTTAAGGAAAACTAATATTTAATTTCCTAAAATAACTTTAGGTCAACCGAAAAGAACAATCAAATCACAAGGAAAAGAAAAACAAAAGAACACTACATCGAAAACAAATTCAAAACACTAAAATCGTATGCCTCTTGTATTTGGTATTATTTCCAAAAATAACTAGTATGATGCGGAAAGGAAAAATACTAGTTATACCTTCTAGAAAGACCTCTTGATCTTCTACCGTATTCCTCTTCTAACCTCGGACATTGTGTGGGCAACGATCTTCCAAGATGAGGACCACCAAAGCACCTTCTTCTCCTCCTTGCTAGGTTCGGCCAAAACAAAAGCTTCACCAAGGATGAAGAAAACACCAACCAAACTCCAAGGGATGAAAGCTTTCTCTCCTTCTTCTTCTTCTTCTCCAAGTAGTATCCGGCCACCACAAGAGCTCCAAGCAAGAGAGGGTTTCGGCCACCACAAAGAGGAAGAGATTGAGAGAGGATGGTCGGCCATAACACCAAGGTAAAGAGGGAGAGAATAATAGAGGTTGTATCTCATGAAGGCACCCCAACCCCCTCTTTTATATTCCTTAGTTTTGGTAAATAAGGAAATTTAATTACAATAAAATTTCCTTAACTTTACTTGACAACAATTAATTAAGAAAATTAAATAAAATTTCCTAATTAATTGTATGTGGCCGGCCACCTCATGGAGAGCAAATAAGATAATTTTTAATCAACAATTAAAAATTCCTTATTTGTCTTCAGAAATTTTTTAAAAAATAAAATTTCCCTTTAAAATCCCTTCATGGTTGATAAAAATAAATTTCTATAATTTTAATTTTTCAACATGTGAATAATTTACAAAGAGAAAAAATAAAATATCTTTCCAATCTACAAATAAGGAAAGAGATATAATCTCTTTCTTTAATCTTTTGTAGATCCTTTTAAGAGAGATATTGTAATTTTAATTCTCTCCAATAAATTATATCTTCCACATAAGAAAAATTAAAAATTAAAATTATTTTTAATTTAATGGGGGTCGGCCACCTAAGCTTGGGTTCAAGCTAGGGTCGGCCACCCATGAACCAAGGCTTGGCCGGCCCTAGCTTGAACCACAAGCTAGCTTGGCCGGCCCCCTTATCATGGGTATGAAGGTGGGTATAGGTGGGTATAGTACTCTATAAATAAGAGGCTACGATAGGGACCGAGAGGAGGAATTGGTTTTGGTCTCCCGATAAAATTAAGCATCCCGTGTTCGCTCCGAACACACAACTTAATTTTATCAATAATAATTCATTCCACTAGAGAACTATTATTGAACTACCGCACCAATCCCAAATTACATTTTTAGGCTCCTTCTTATTATGAGTGTGTTAGTCTCCCTGTGTTTAAGATGTGAAATGTCCACTAATTAAGTGAGTTACTGACAACTCATTTAATTAATATCTTCATCCAAGAATAGTACCACTCAACCTTATCGTCATGTCGGACTAAGTCCACCTGCAGGGTTTAACATGACAATCTTTATGAGCTCATCTTAGGGACATTATCAACCTAGATTACTAGGACACAGTTTCCTTCTATAATCAACAACACACACTATAAGTGATATCATTTCCCAACTTATCGGGCTTATTGATTCATCGAACTAAATCTCACCCATTGATAAATTAAAGAAATAAATATCAAATATATGTGCTTGTTATTATATTAGGATTAAGAGCACACACTTCCATAATAACTGAGGTATTTGTTTCTTTATAAAGTCAGTATAAAAGAAACGAGCTCTAATGGTCATACTCAATACACTCTAAGTGTACTAATGTAATTATATAGTCAAGATAAACTAATTCCTAATTACACTACGACCTTCCAATGGTTTGTTCCTTTCCATTTTGGTCGTGAGCTACTGTTTATAATTTATAAGGAACCGATAACATGATCTTCTGTGTGTGACACCACACACCATGTTATCTACAATATAAATTAATTGAGCAACTACATTTATCGTAAATGTAGACATTTGACCAATGTGATTCTTATTTCTAGATAAATGTTTATACCAAAAACTAGGCTTTTAGTATACATCCTAACAATAGTAGTCGACTGATTTGATAACAGTCAGATTAGTCGAATGCTCCAGTCAAATCAAAAACATTTTGTTCATGATTTTGGGCACATCGGTCGACTGAGACTTGATATCAGTCTACTGATTTAATAATAGTTTAATCAGTCGTTTAGTTGAATCCAAAAACTTTTTGTGCTCTATTTCTTGCTATCAGTCGATTGGTAGTCCTTATAGTCGAACTGATAGCCATGAGTTTCAGTTTCTATTGCTTGTACGCTTGAGAATGGCAATACAAAAACCTAATTCCACTATCGTTCTTTGAAATAAGAAAAAACTCAAAATGTAGGTAAAAACCTAGCCTATCCATTACTAGAATCGATGGATATACATGGATTCGCTCATCCAAAATACGTCGAATGCAAAATCAATGTATATTTCCAATTCATCAAAAATAATCTTTATGCATTAAAAAATGACAATAAGTTAATCCTAAGCTTTGATACCAATTGAAAGTAATATAGATACATCGAAACAAAACCATATGATGCATCTAAGGATCTAGTTATCATCATTTATAAGGCTATATTGGATAGAAACTGGAAGCAATGGCAAACAAATGGTCTAACTTGAATTCATCGCATTAGTCATTGATCATACTTGTCGTTTGAGTTCTTGCAAGTGCGGAATGATCTTCTACAGGAACGGACGACAATCTGTAGTCCTTCTCAAATGGAGAAGAGAGGAGGAGGAAGATGTAGGTAAAGGAGTGGTTGGCTAGAGGGGGTGAATAGCCTTGAAAAGAAGTTAGAAAATTCTCTTACTATTTGAACTTAGCAAGAATACAATATTAGTAAAAATAGATAACTAACAAAAAAATAACAACTTAACAAAAAGTAATAAGGCAAAAAGGTTTACTTGGTTACAATCGGAATAGTTATTAATCCAAGATAATGAAAAAACTCCACTAGTCAAAACTACTCCTTCGATGAAAGTAGAGTAGTCTCTTACACACTTTGATAAGCTCAGAAATAACTAGGAAAATGAATATAGTTGTTGATATCTAATTCCTAGTTTTAGGGGAATTTTTATAATCATTATGCTGACGTGGTCTGGAGGCACCGCAAATCAGCTGGAGGCGACTTTAGTGTGGATAAAGCTTTATCCGAACTCCGACGTTCAGCCAATGGCTTTGGTCGATGAGAGGCACCTCAGTTGATCCAGGGCACCTCCATGATCCAGTAGGGTGCCTTCTTCTTGAGGCGCGAGGGCGCCTCCATGCTCCATTAGGTCACCTTCATCAAGAGGCACGAGGGCGTCTCTAATTCACTTAGAGGTATCTTGAGTACTGTTCATCCGAGAATGAACAACTCCAAGCGCTTGGATGATGCTTTAGTCATCCGGAGTTGAGTTCACCTAAATCCAACTCCGATCTTCTCCATAAATAGACTTCGTCCAAGGCTTCTTATCCCTCGAACATTCTGTGCACGTCCTTCTCGTTCACCGATGTATGCTTCCACCGTTTTTTATCTCTCAGATGCACCAAGCTTGTCGACTCACTTTCTGTGTCATCCTTATCACTTGCCACATCTTTCGCTCAACTTCTTATGTCCCTAAGTCTCTGCATACTTAGACACAAGACATCAAAACCACAGAATCTAACTTAACTCAATTGATCATATCAAAATCAACCCGGGGTACTTACAGAAGAAGCTCTCTTGAATGCCAAGGTTCAAGAAGATGCCTTAATCAATGTGTTTCTTTCCTTATATATCAAACTCATCCTATAGGGATCATCCACATAAAATCATATATCATTAACAACTCATAAATGTTAATGAACAGGGTTAACAGATTTATACATTGAATCAACATCCAATACATAAATCCCCTTTCATACTACAAGTATTAAATCACTTAATTAGGATTTAGTTCTTTAATGACAATTTGTTGTTGTGTGTATTAATCAAATATAAGCTCATCTTATAGAGATTAAGCTCATCCAATCCTTCTGATCCATGTTGTAGAACTCGTTCATGTACTGTACGAAGTGGAGGGAGTGACAACATCATTGTGCCATGATTTTGTATACTACTAGAGAGCATTTTATCTCTCTACACAACAGCGTAGCATGAAATTAGTAGGTGTATACTATAGAACTGGTTCATGTACTGTATGAAGGGGAGTGTGCCACGACGTCAATGTGCCATGGTTTTGTATACTACTAGAGAGTATTTTATCTCTCTGCCCAAGATCGCATAGCATGAAATTAGTAGCTAGGTTTATGCTGCATAACTAGTTCATGGATTGGATAAAGGTCGTGGGTGGCAAGGTCGTTGTGTAATGGTTTTGTATACTAATTGAGAGTGTTTTAACTCTTTGCACAAGAGCATAGCATGAAATTAATAGATGCATGTTGTATAATTGGTTCATGTATTGTACGAATGGGAGTAGGTGATGGTGTCGTTGTTCCGTGGTTTTGTATACTACTATAGAGTGTTTTATATTTCTATAAAGGAGCATAACATGAAATTAGTAGATGTATGCTATAAATTGGTTCATGTATTCTACGAATGGGAGTGGGTGATGACGTCGTTATTCCATGGTTTTGTATACTGCTAGAGAGTGTTTTATCACTCCAACAAAAACACTTATAAACAATGGATTTTATTCATTATTTTTGCCATTTAAAAGTTGTTGTAATTGACACAGTTAATAAAAGTGTGCTAAATAACAATGGTTTAAAATTGTTATTTTTAAATGAAAAGACAACAGTTCTACAATAATTTTAAACTATTGTCTTTGTGCATGATTGATAATAATTCTGTAATAATTTTAAACTATTATCTTTGAATATCAAAGGCAACGATTTTACAATGTTTAAAAACTATTATCTTTAGATGCTATGTAAAAGAAATCAAAAATATGTCAACTAAGATTTATAAAATTAATTGTACACATCAATAAAAAGAAGAAATTAATCCTAATAAGCTCCTTAAACAATCTTAAGTTTTAAAAATTAATTGTACACATCACTGACTAAGAAAGTAGTTCTGATTGCTATCTCAAATTGTAATAGGCATACCAATTATAATATAGAAAACAGATTGCAAACTTGTTCGAAGATTCATACCTATGAAGCTTATTTTTCCTTTGTAGCTTGTTCAAATGTCTCTCCAGGCACAAGCTCCGGGACATCATTATCATTATTTTCTCCACCTTTAGCAATAGAAGCATCATGAGGTGCTTGTTTCTAGAATTACTTAGGGAACCTCCATAGGTTCTCTAAATTATCATAGTGAAGCAGAAAATACTAATTGTTTTCATAAAGCATATTGAAATATTACAAGAGAGGGCTAAAGAAGATTATAACTAGTGCCATAGGATCATATTATTTTGTTATACGCTACATGAAATCATTAACTTACTTAATCAATTTCTATCTGGGTTTACCTTAGGATTTAGAAACTGGATGACAATATCATCTTTAAAAATGTTGATTTCTTCTATAAGAGGGATAATATTTACCCCAATAAACTCCTTCATACATCAATAAGAGTTGACATATGAGTGTTTTATTGATTAAATTAAATGCTTAATAAAAATAGAATATGATAACTTTATGATTGAATATTATTGCTTAGGGTTTTTGATATTTAAATTGAGGTTTGGATTTGAGTGCACTAAGAAATAAAATAATATTGCATGTAATGAAAGATAATCTTAATAAATGAAAGACAATGCAAATAATAGAAATCTAATCTACCCTAAATTACAATTGTAAGAAAATTTACAAAAACAAAAAGTAAGCATGACATGAACTTAACATGGAACGAAATCTAATCTAATATAACATAATTGCTCCAAAATTAAAAACAAGAATAAACATCTTAATTAAATTCAACAAGAAAAGCATTACAAAAAATTAAATTAAACTAGTTGCAACAATTATCTAAGTAAAAAGACATTTTGTCAAACACATTTGGTTATGAATCAAATTAACCAAAGTGTATACAAATTAATCATAAGAGATCAGTTTAATACAAGCAATAACACACAAATGAATAATTAACACTCAAGAAACAACCCAACAAGAAGCATAAGCCACACACGAAGAGATCGACTGAAGATCACAAGTGGACGACAGTTCAAGGCGCTTGCAGAAGGGCTAATGTCGGAATAACCGGAAGAAGGTTGCTCTCCTCTTCTAACTCGAAGAGGGGAATAGTTGTTGTCTGGAAGTAAAGGAAATGAACGGAACTCTCCTCTTCTAATCCAAAGAAGAGAGGGGGCTACCGGCGATAATGAAGGATTGCTGGATGATAAAATGGTCGAATCTTCTCTTCTAACCCAAAGAGGATGTGGAGATGAAATGATCGGATCTCTCTCTTCTAACCCGAAAAGAAGAGATGACTGGAAATGGAGAAGAAGGATGGATGGAAGGTGGCGTCGGGAGCTTGGTGTCGGGTGTCTTGAGGAAGAGATGTGGTGTAAGCTTGAGGAGAGAGATAGAGAGGAGATGAACAGCTAGCGACTGTGAGGAAGGTGGTTGAACCACCGACCTTGGTAGAGGAAAAGAGGAAGAGGGGTCATTGGCATCCAAGGTTACGTGGAAGAGATGAAATTTGCCTAAGATTAGGGGTGTAAATGAACCAAGCCGCTCGCGAGCTATTCAAAGTTCGATTCGATAAAAGTTTGTTTGAGCTCGTTTAATGAGGCTCGTTAAGATAAACAAACCAAACTCAAGCTTCGCAATATTCGGCTCATTAGCTCGTAAACATGTTCATTAAGCTCATTAAGCAACTTTTAAATAAAAATAATAATAGTTTTGATATTAAATTTATAAATTTTATACTCTAGTACTTATGAAAAATATAGACAAATATATTAAATTTATTTATTAGAATAAAATTATAAATTTTAATAATATTATTATAATTTTCTCTAAATATATAATTTAGTTTTTAATGAATATTTAAATTTATGATTTATATTTATTAAGCTCGTTTAAACTCGATAAAACCTCGAATAAGCTCGTGAGCCATGAATATATTTGTTAAATAAAACTCGAGCTTGGCTCGATTATAAACGAGCCAAACTCAAATATTCAAGAGTTCGGCTCGGCTCGGCTCGATTACATCCCTATCTAAGATACTTGGTATAAGAAGAGAATAGAGGGAATAGGTTTTTACAAAAGGAGAACGATTTTCAAAAATTACTGTCATAACTTCAAAAAAATGTTCATAGACAACGATTTTCAAAATCATTATCGTAGTCAGAAAAAATGTTCATAAATAATAATTTCCAAAAAAATTTATCATTGCCCCCAAAAAAATACTGATGGATAATGAATTTTTTATAAATCGTTGTCTTTAATAAAAAAATACTTAAAAATAATAATTTTTATTAAAACTGTTATCAAAAAGTAAAAACAATGAATTTGGCATAAAATAATGTACAACATAGTAGCATAAAGTGTATATTTCTACATAGTAGCATAACATGAAATTAGTAAATGTACAATATAAACTTTGTATGAAAGAGAGTATATTACTGTTGTTGGGTTCGGAGCGCAGCGGAAGACATATAATAAATCATGGATCTTTCGTGGTACATATAGTTTTGCACAAAATTATATAAAACATACCTCGAGTCCTCGATAGGTGTGAATAATATCACGGACAAATAAGACAGATAAGAGCCCCACGTGTGACTCCTCTGGCGGTATCCACGCGCACTAGATCACGAACTCGACACGATCCGTTAGGTGCTAGCCACTTGGATCGACAAAGTCTTGGAAGCACTACCGATCTCTTCCGGTGGAAGACGAAGTTGACGAAGGAGAAACAGAGAGAATGAAATCCTTTACTTGAATCTTTCCGAGGATGACTATTTATAGCTTCCAAGGAATACGAAGAGTTAAGTCTTCAATTAATTCATCATTTATGATCTTCATTAATAAGGAAGATGAAGAGTTATAGACTCCATAAATTCTTCATTTATGACCTTCATTATGATAACTCTTCAAATTCTTCATTAATTATCATTATGATGACTTTTCGAATTCTCCATTAATCATCATGATTATGGCTATTCGAATTCTCTCTTCTTTGTATCAAATAAATCCATATTTGATCTTGATCTCGACTCGCTTCCGATACTCTTGTTCATGTCTACGTGCTATGCGTGCGACCCTCTAGGTTTTATACACGAAGGCAGTGTAAATCCATACACAGACTAAGGTAACCGTCCAGCAATAGTTTTTAGCCACCCAACGCGATAAAATTAATATCAGTCATAAACTGTAAACCACTATGAACCGATTACTGTGTAATTCAATCTCTTCATCTAAAGCCTACATCCCAATTAATTCGATATATTATGCATCATTATCAAATTAATTGTTTTACTTGATTTCCAAGATATAATAGACTTCTCTTGAATGATAAATCATTCCTCCCATGGCCATGGATTTTGAGTCACTAATATCTCTATCAAGCGGCCAGGATGTTAACTCCTAATCCAAGAGAGCGATAAATCCTCTATTGACTCAACACTATTCTCTCTACGCTTTGTCATACACCCAACTACCGTATTAATCACAATCCGATTAAAGACTGCTTTTAACGGCATCAAAGCACATAACTCCACGCATAGAATAAATGAAGGTCTCAAGTCAAAAGATCAGTTACACTCGTTCATAAGAGGAATAACCAATGATGCTTAATATGTGGTCTCCTCTTGAGCGGATCGTGTCCAGTGTACCTCTAAACTCAAGGCACCCCCAAGTACAACTTGGATATCCATCCCTCCGGTCTATCTCGACCTAGTCATACTCAGCGTTGATCTAGATATCCATGTCCCCTCTAGATATCTATCCGATCAAGGACTGCTTTCAGATTAATATACCCATTAATCTGTGGGACTTTATCATTAATCATATACGTACAGAAAAGTAAATAATTAATGATAAATTCTTGCCTTTATTAAATAATTATTATTTATCCACAAAATACACAAGTAGTGTCTTGGCACATAAGTGCATACACTAACAATCTCCCACTTGCACTATTGCCAAACACTACGGACTCTCAGTCCTAGGCTCCTCACATGGGTCTCATGTTTCTGTAGAGGTAAGGCCTTTGTAAGTGGGTCTGCGATATTCTCGCTGGTATCTACTCTGCTAACCAACACATCACCTCTCTGAACAATCTCTCTAAGGAGGTGATACTTCCTTAGTACATGCTTGGATCGTTGGTGAGACCTTGGCTCCTTTGCCTGTGCTATGGCCGCATTATTGTCACAGTATAGCACAACTGGATCAACAATGCTAGGAACCACTTCAAGCTCCGCTATGAAGTTCTTAATCCACACAGCTTCCTTTGCTGCCTCTGAAGCTGCTATGTACTCGGACTCAGCTGTTGAATCTGCAATTGTCTCTTGCTTGGAACTCCTCCAGCAAACAGCTGCACCATTCAGACAAAACACATATCCTTGTTGCGACTTCAGATCATCCCGATCTGTCTGAAAACTTGCATCAGTATATCCTCTGACGACTAATTCCTCGTCTCCTCCAAAAACTAAGAACATGTTCTTTGTTCTTCTAAGATACTTGAGGATAGTCTTTACCGCAGTCCAATGACCCTCTCCAGGATCTGACTGATATCTACTCGTCATGCTTAATGCATACGAGACATCTGGTCGAGTGCATATCATAGCATACATTATGGACCCTATAGCCGAAGCATAAGGTATCTTGTCCATTCTACTTCTTTCCTCTTGTGTTCCTGGACACATAGCTTTGGAAAGATGCACACCATGTGACACTGGTAAATATCCTCTTTTGGAGTCCTGCATACCGAATCTATTCAACATTTTATCAATGTATACACCTTGACTCAACCCTAGTAACCTGCTTTGTCTATCTCGGTATATTCTAATACCTAAGACATAGGTTGCATCTCCAAGATCTTTCATTGAGAAACACTCTCCCAACCAAGTCTTGGTAGATTCTAGGCTAGGGATGTCATTGCCTATAAGAAGTATATCATCAACATACAACACTAGGAACGTAATCTTGCTCCCACTAACCTTCTTGTAAACGCAAGGTTCTTCTGGATTCTTGACGAAAGAAAAATCTTTAATGGCTTCGTCAAATCGCAGATTCCAACTCCGAGATGCTTGCTTTAGTCCATAAATGGACTTCTTGAGCTTACATACTTTATTGGCGTTCTCGGATTTTATAAAACCAGGAGGTTGTACCATATATACTTCCTCCTGTAACCTTCCATTTAGGAAAGCAGTTTTAACATCCATTTGCCAAATCTCGTAGTCCTTGTAAGCTGCTATAGCTAGCAAAATTCTAATAGACTTAAGCATTGCAACGGGCGAAAATGTTTCATCATAGTCAATTCCATGACGTTGATTGAAACCCTTTGCCACAAGCCTAGCTTTATAGGTACTTATGTTCCCATCCATGTCAATCTTTTTCTTGAAGATCCATTTGCACCCTATGGGTTTTACCCCAACTGGCACATCAACCAACTCCCAAACTTGGTTCGTGTACATGGAGTCCATTTCAGATTTCATGGCTTCCAGCCATTTCTCAGAATCATTTGAAGCAACTGCTTCCTCGTAAGTCGACGGTTCATCATCTTCGATGAGTAGCACTTCCTCATCTTGGGTTACCAGCCAACCATATCTGTTTGGCTCTCGATGTATTCTTGTAGACTTACGTTGATCTCGCGTTTCTTGAGCAGTCCCGGATGAAGGAGACACTTGTGCTTGTGGCACTGTCTCATTGTCCAACTGTTCATCTTCCAACCTGTTTGTAGAGTCTATAATTTCTTCAAGACTTACTTTACTCCCACTATTTTCTTTAGAAATAAATTCTTTTTCCAAGAAAGTAGCATACCGAGCAACAATAACTTTATGCTCACTTGGGAGATAAAAATAATATCCCATTGTAGCTTTGGGATAACCTACAAACATACATTTTATGGATCTTGCTGCAAGCTTATTAGAATTTTCATTCTTCACATAAGCATCACAATCCCATATCTTTAGATAAGACAAATTTGATTTCTTTCCAAACCATGACTCATAAGGAGTCTTATCTACTGTTTTAGTTGGAACTCGGTTAAGTGTGTATGCTGCTGTTTCTAAGGCATAGCCCCAAAATGACATTGGAAGACTTGCATGACTCATCATTGATCTAACCATATCCATGAGTGTGCGATTCCTCCTTTCCGAAACACCATTCCACTCTGGCGTCCTAGGAGGTGTAAGTTGAGAAATTATCCCACACTCTTTTAGGTAATCAATGAACTCTTGACTTAGATACTCGCCACCTCGATCACTCCGAAGGGCCTTAATCTTCTTGCCACGTTGATTTTCTACTTCATTCTTGAACTCCTTAAACTTATCTAGAGTTTCAGACTTATGTCTCATTAAGTAGACATATCCATATCTACTTAAATCGTCAGTAAAAGTCACGAAGTAGGTATACGCTCCTCTAGCCTGAACTTGCAATGGTCCACAAACATCACTATGTATGAGTTCTAGTGGTTCCTTTGCCCGTTCACCTATCTTGGTGAATGGCTTCTTGGTCATTTTTCCTTGTAAACACGCTTCGCATGTATCTATGGGCTCTAATTCAAAAGAGTCCAAATACCCATTATTGAGTAGTCTAGCGATGCGTTTCTGGGTTATATGACCAAGTCTACAGTGCCAGAGGTATATTAAGTTTGAGTCATGTAATTTCTGTTTCTTACTTTCAATACAATAGATCGGTTCATCTAAGTTAAGAACATAAAGACCATTATTCAATGAACCATTCTCATAGAATATATTATTCAAATAAAAGGAACATAACTTGTCCTTGAATTGAAATACAAATCCCTTGGTGTCTAAACTTGACACCGAAATGATATTCTTTGAGAAACTAGGAACAAAATAACAATTTTCTAAGTTCAAAACAAGTCCGCTAGGCAAATTTATTGAATATGTTCCTACAGCTAACGCAGCAACTCTCGCTCCATTAGCTACTCGTAGGTGCATTTCGCCCTTGGACAACCGTCTGCAGTCACTTAGACCCTGCATGTTCGCACAAATGTGAGAACTACTTCCAGAATCTATGACCCATGATGAAGAAACAGAAAGATTGCACTCTATCATAAAGATACCTGAAGCATCCGCTCCACTGGCATTCTTCTTCATGAAAATATAGCAGTTTTTCTTCCAGTGACCTTTCTTGCCACAATGGAAGCATATTGCCTCCTTCTCATCAGATTGGGGTACCTGCATCCCTTTCTTAAGCTTCTTCTGAGCTTGATATTTAGGATTCTTCACTGTATTAGCCTTGGGATTGAACTTCCCGGTGCTTGGACGCTTGTTGGTCTTTCTGACCATCATTGCATGCAGTGAAGGATTTACCTTCATATCCTTCTCAGCAGTTTTCAACATTATCATCAAATCAGTCAAACTCTTGTCCATGCTGTTCATGTTGAAGTTCAACACAAACTGAGAAAATGATGGAGGTAGTGACGATAAGACTAGGTCAACAGCCAAGTCCTGGTCTAACTTAGAACCTAAGCTCTCGAGCCTCTCTATGTACCCGATCATCTTGAGTACATAAGGCCCAACTTGGTTTCCTTCCTCCAGCATGGTACGAAACAGTGCTCGAGAGGTTTCATACCTCTCTACTCTCGCACTCTCTTGAAAGAGCTCACGCAAGTGCTGATCAATCTCCTTAGCACTCATGTTCTCATGCTGTCTCTGTAACTCGGGAGACATAGAAGACAGCATGATGCATTGCACATCCAGTGCATCTTCCATATACTGAGAATAATATGATTGATCTTCCTCTGAAGCATCGGGTGTAGGCTCTTTCAGTGGTTCGTCTTCAAGCACATAAATTTTTCTCTCATGTCTTAAGACGATTTTAAGTTTCCTATACCAATCTAGGTAGTTGGAACCGAGGAGGATATTCTCTTTCTCGAGAATGCTTCGCAGAGATAAGGTACTTGTGTTTGCCATCTAAAATTTAAAGCAAAGTTTTAGTATTTACGAAATTATTTAATAAAGGTCTTTTATAACTCCTATTATTTTATTCAAGTCCAACAGCCCTCACTGTCAGAATCGGGAATTAGTTGGTAACAATTCCTAATAGGACCAAAACCCTGAATCATATAGAATGCACACAGCTGAGCTGTACCTACATGCTATATTCATCAAGTAGGTCTTAACTTGCCAATCACAAATCTATGTGATTTTCGGTATATTCTTGTCGAGCCTTATATTCTCAACACTTGCCCCCTCAAATCAGTTAACCTTAGTTGAGCTAAACAAGTCAACGAATTTGAGTTAAGTCGACCCACTAATAATTATAATAAATTATAGATGTTTTGACATAAGCCCACAGCTGAGCTGTACCGACTTTATGTAAAAACTCTAACTATCATCATAGTTATTAGTGGAGGGCATTTAACAAATCTTAACTTTAATATATTTAAGGGATTTTATAATTATTAAAATGTCTCACCATGATTAACTTCTTGTGCGTTTGCACAATCTTATTACGAGATTTATCTCCATTAATCCTTATAGTCTTTTAAGACAATAGGTCTCGGAGATTTTAACACATTAATCTACTTATGCCACAAGGAATTTTATATCTAAATTACAACATGCATTACTTCACAAGTTTTTAGACAAAATTCATTTATATCATGAAATATTACGGCATATAACTTAAAATAAAGAAATTAAGATTTCTTCGAAATCTCTCGAAACACTGATTCCTTCAAATAAATTTTGAAGAATCGGTTTCGTACTATATGATCCGACCACGAACCTCGCTCTGATACCACTGTTGGGTTCGGAGCGCAGCGGAAGACATATAATAAATCATGGATCTTTCGTGGTACATATAGTTTTGCACAAAATTATATAAAACATACCTCGAGTCCTCGATAGGTGTGAATAATATCACGGACAAATAAGACAGATAAGAGCCCCACGTGTGACTCCTCTAGCGGTATCCACGCGCACTAGATCACGAACTCGACACGATCCGTTAGGTGCTAGCCACTTGGATCGACAAAGTCTTGGAAGCACTACCGATCTCTTCCGGTGGAAGACGAAGTTGACGAAGGAGAAACAGAGAGAATGAAATCCTTTTCTTGAATCTTTCCGAGGATGACTATTTATAGCTTCCAAGGAATACGAAGAGTTAAGTCTTCAATTAATTCATCATTTATGATCTTCATTAATAAGGAAGATGAAGAGTTATAGGCTCCATAAATTCTTCATTTATGACCTTCATTATGATAAATCTTCAAATTCTTCATTAATTATCATTATGATGACTCTTCGAATTCTCGATTAATCATCATGATTATGGCTATTCAAATTCTCTCTTCTTTGTATCAAATAAATCCATATTTGATCTTGATCTCGACTCGCTTCCGATACTCTTGTTCATGTCTACATGCTATGCGTGCGACCCTCTAGGTTTTATACACGAAGGCAGTGTAAATCCATACACAAGCTAGCAACAGTTTTTAGCCACCCAACGTGATAAAATTAATATCAGTCATAAACTGTAAACCACTATGAACCGATTACTGTGTAATTCAATCTCTTCATCTAAAGCCTACATCCCAATTAATTCGATACATTATGCATCATTATCAAATTAATTGTTTTACTTGATTTCCAAGATATAATAGACTCCTCTTGAATGATAAATCATTCCTCCCATGTCCATGGATTTTGAGTCACTAATATCTCTATCAAGCGGCCAGGATGTTAACTCCTAATCCAAGAGAGCGATGAATCCTCTATTGACTCAACACTATTCTCTCTACGTTTTGTCATACACCCAACTACCGTATTAATCACAATCCGATTAAAGACTGCTTTTAACGGCGTCAAAGCACATAACTACACACATAGAATAAATGAAGGTCTCAAGTCAAAAGATCAGTTACACTCGTTCATAAGAGGAATAACCAATGATGCTTAATATGTGGTCTCCTCTTGAGCGGATCGTGTCCAGTGTACCTCTAAACTCAAGGCACCCCCAAGTACAACTTGGATATCCATCCCTCCGGTCTATCTCGACCTAGTCATACTCAGCGTTGATCTAGATATCCATGTCCCCTCTAGATATCTATCCGATCAAGGACTGCTTTCAGATTAATATACCCATTAATCTGTAGGACTTTATCATTAATCATATACGTACAGAAAAGTAAATAATTAATGATAAATTCTTGCCTTTATTAAATAATTATTATTTATCCACAAAATACACAAGTAGTATCTTAGCACATAAGTGCATACACTAACAACTGTGTCATTGTGCCATGATTTTATATATTACTAGAGAGAATTTTCTTTCTCTATATAGAGCATAGCATGAAATTAATAGCTAGATTTATGCTACATTACGAAAGGGAGCGGGCAACCACGTCGTTGTGTAATGATTTTATATACTACTTGAGACTATTTTATTTCTCTGCATAGAAGTGAAATTAATAGTTGATGCTGCAGAACTAATTCATGTAGTAGTAGGCGACGACGTCTGATTCGGGGACTGATGTGCCGACTTGATAGCTGTCGAAGTTGGATGTGAAGAAGTTGATAATTCTTTTTAATTTTCTACTTACTAATTCTCTTTCCCAGGAATAGATTCTTTGTTTTTGTACTTACTAATTCTCTTTTCCAGTAATAGTTAAATTCAACGTTGTGAATGTATGTCCTCCATATTTTGCCAACTTATTTTCGCATTTTCCTTTCTCAATATCAAAAATAATAATAATAATAATAAAAGATACAATTTATTATCTCAGCAGTTCTACATGATCAATCTCATGACCATATTTTAAGAGATAAATTAAATTATAATTGATTAATATTTCCTTCCTCCGTTTTATCATCTATGCTAACAACTCTATCCAATACTAATTAACTCAATCATGTCCCGAAAACCTCTCAATGTCTAAACAAGCTCTAATTATTGATTCAAAATTGAATTGGTCGAATTAATTTATTTAAAATTAAATAAATTAAAATATTTTTGAATTAAAATATTTTCAATAAAAATCCATCAAATAAACTAATAGTTAATTCAATTTCTATCGAATTAACTGAATTTTCATGAGAAATAAATGAAATCCAATTAGGATTCAATTAGGATCTAAGCACAGGTTGACCGTGTCATTTAGCAGTCATATCCAATGAGGATTCAATTGAAAAAATTAATTTATTTAGTTTAACCGAATAATTTTAAAATAAAATCCAACCAAATTAATTATCCAAAATAATTGATATTTTTTTTAAAATAATAATTATAATAAATTTCTGAAATGATCAAATCTAACTTCTCAATTCAATCGATTAATATAAACTATTTTGCAGCTTATTCATCTTGAGCGTTTCATCCTCCAGAAAGACAAATTCTTCGGCATGTTCTCCCTCTTCTTACATACTTATTAGCCGATGGTTAGTGATATTGAACCTAAATAACTAATCTTAAAATATTTACTTTATATTTAGAATTAATTTATCTATTCTTGTTTATAAATGTAGAAAAGTGCTGGACCAGTTATTATTTAGTACACTAACTATTATTTTGAATGGTATCTATTATATCTTTTTAATGGTAATTTTATTAATTATTAATTTTATTAAAATTTCGACGGATAATAAAATGGGGGATTTTTCAAATAAATTATAGCTTGTTAATAAATAAAAGGACCATACGTGCGAATAAAAAATTTGAGATACCATAATAATACACATGGACTAGGAGTAAATTTAAAAGTTTAATTTGACTATTTTAAAATTTTAGTTTAAAAAATATCAATTATTTTAAATAATTCATTTTAATTTTAAAATTTCTAAATAGTTAAATTGAATAAATCAAAATTTTCAATCGAACCCGACCTTAAATCCCTAAACCATGATACAGCTTGACTGTGTCAGATGCTAAAACACAGAATCATGCCAAATAGCATGGCAAGTCTGTGTTCCCTACTCAACTCAAATTTCTCTTGAAAAATTCAATAATTTGGTCAAAAGCCTATTAATTGATGAATTAACTGATGTTTATCAATTTGGTCATTTTAATTTTGTTTATTTGATTTTTATTAGAAAATTTAGTCAGTTTAATTAGTTAAAAATATATCGACAACTTTTTACTAATTCAATTTTAAACAAATTGCTCAGCCCTATATGTAATAATCCAACCAATTAGAAAGCAAAAGTGTTAAAGAAACTTAAATTCAGTACTAAAAACACTATCAGCATGTTTAGCAGATCAAACATTAATTTAATTAATTAAATGGGCTTATTTTAACTCTTTAAACAATGACAAAAAAAATTTATTTATCATTGTACCTGAATTTATTTCCTAAGAGGTCATGTTTCTTACTTAATAACAATTATTTTTTCACTGATAATTGTATATGCCAAATACTTAATAACAAAAAGTGAAATTATCATAATTTCTACTGAAAATATATTGCTTACTTAAAAGTTTTACTTCACAAAGATTTATATCATAATATGTCATATTTTCCTTACTTAATATTGGAATGATTTATTAATTTAACTTCTTAGTGAAGAAAATGTTTGACTTAAGGTATTATTTACTTAATATTTTAAAGAATCATATTTATAATGTTAAAACTTTATACTTTCTTTCTATATAAATTTAGTAAAGCATATTTTTTCTAATATATATATTTTTTATTTTAGTTTGTGAAGCTTTTGATAAAATTGGGTAGTAGTCATGGTGAATTTTTTTTTGCAGGCTAAGTGGGTAAGTTGACATCTTTGTTGTTAATTTTTTTTTAACACTTGCTTTCAAATTGTAGATTAGTTTAACAAAAGAACTATTTATTTTTTTTAAATATTTTCTGTCAAATTGAAGATGAGTTTAACAAAAGAACTAGCTAATGACGTATACAAAAAAATTAATAAATGTTATCGGTAATTCGATGAATGTGGTAAATAGTTTGTTGGAATCTAAGAAATTTTTAAGAATATGGTAACATAAACAGTTGTTATGAAAATAGATATAGCAAACTCCATATGCAAAGTAAAGGTCGTTGAAGTTATGTAACATCCTGTGAGTAATAAAATTCTGACTACCTATCTCCGTGATTGGTAATAAAATTCTGAGTACCTGTCCTTTTAATTTTCTGTGTTGTTTGATAGTATTATAGTATTTTTCTTCATTTTACATTAGACAAACTTTTGTCATTAAATTTTTTTTTTTTGTTATTAAACATGAAGGGTCAAATGGAAACAAAGTTAATAGGCAAAAGATGCCCACCCTAATGCTTGAATCAATGCAGTTACCAAATCCAAATGATATACAAGAGCTACTGAAATCCCCCAATTAAATGCAATTAATTTTATTTTATTATAATTAATATTTTTGTATTTCTAATAATTAGAAAGTAGTTAATCTAATCATAATACTTGTGATATTCATTAAAAGTTTGGCTATGTTTACTCTATCGGTAGTGTTTTGGAATGAATAGTTTGGTGTTGCTGGTAATGTCATTTAGGTTATTTTAACTCTAATGAGTTTTTTTCTTGTAAAATTAAGATCACAAGAGCACTTCATTTAGGATTAAGTACTTAGTCAACTTTTTATTGTCATTTTATTTACTTGTTATTTGTATAAAACTTTATTTTGTCTTTATATTACGGATGGTGATCAATATGTTATGGTGATCAATATGTTAATATCATATTTATGTTTTGGTAATAAAGTGATTATGTTTGTGTTATGTGTGGTAAGATTATTTTATTTATAAAATATGCCTGTTTTAATTTTTTTTAATTACGAATTGTAGATTAATTTAACAAAAGATCTATTTATTTTTTAAAAATATTTGTTGTCAAATTGCAGATGAGTTTAACAAAAGAACTAGCTAATGACGTATACCAAAATTTTAATGAATGTTATCGGCCATCCGTGGAATGTGATCAATTGTTTGTTGAAATCTGAGAAGGTTTTAAGAATATGAAATAGTTGTTATGAGAACATATATAGCAAAGTTGATAAGTAAAGTGAAGGCCTGAATGAGGTAAGTACTCTTTTATTATAATTAATATTTTTAAAATATATATTTTTAAGAATTTTTTTTATATACAATGGTGTTGAGAAAGTAGTTAATCGGAAATAAATATTTTGATGTTGCTGGCAATGTCATATAGATTATTTTAACTCTAATAGTTTTTTTTCCTTTTAAAATTAAGATCACAAGATCAATTTTTTATGATGAAACACTTAGATTTTTTTATTGTTGTTTTATTACCCGTTATCTGTACGAAACCTTATTTTGTCTTTGTATTTTACTGGTGATCAATGTGTTAGTATCATATTTATGTTTTGTTAAAATAGTGATTGTGTTTGTGTTATGTGTGGCATGATTATTTTATTTATGGAAATATACATGTTTTAATTTTTTAATTACAAATTTTATATTTATATTACAGAGTTACGTAGATTACATAAT
Source organism: Zingiber officinale (assembly GCF_018446385.1). NCBI lineage: Eukaryota > Viridiplantae > Streptophyta > Magnoliopsida > Zingiberales > Zingiberaceae > Zingiber > Zingiber officinale. The sequence goes on along the minus strand of NC_055997.1, from coordinate 131,766,805 downwards.
CATGCATGACAACAAAAAAAAAATATTATATAACGGAAAATGATATTAAAGCATAAAAAAAATATTAGAATAAAAAATTATGTAATTGAAAATTTATGCATAAAAAATTGATATTAAAGCATTATTAGAATATCAACAAAAAAATTATATTATATAACGGAAACACAAAAATAAGTGAGAAAATTATTATAATATATAGGGGATAAATATTAATATTTCATGTGCAGTAGATCCATTAATTTTTTTTAATGCGTGAAAGTAGTAAGGTTTTTTTTAAAAAAAAAAAATCATTACTAAATTTCTCAATTACATATTCTAGGCATAATTAATTTATGAAAAATAATATACAAGATAAAAATCTTAGAAAAAATTTAAGAGATAGACACATAAAATGATGAGATACATAAAAATGAAAATGATAAAATAAGAGATCCATAAAAATGAAAATAATAAAATGGTGAGGTCCATAAAAATAAAAATGATGGATCATTAATTTATATGTCTATCCCTATTTTTTTTTTTTTGAAATTTTTTCTTTCTATATATCATTACTCTTAATTTATTGCACGTTTTTACATTTACTTAATATAATAACTTATATAGATATCTATAATATATATATATAATGGGTAATCAAATAAATTAGTTAGATATTAAATCTCCTCCATATGATGGGGGCGTGCTCCTTTTAAAAAAAAAATAAGAAACGGTCTATGTCTAACAAATAATACGAGTAAAAGTTTAATTAAATCTAATAAACTGATTGAATCGGTCAAATTTTAAAGTTCAGTTTGATTATTTTAAATACCTCCTTTTTCTCAGTCAACACAGCAATTGCCTCCAATATCAGACCAGTCAGTGCCACCATCATCCCAAGCAATTCCAATGCCATATTTTCAAGCAAGTACATCTATCTCATCTGGACCACTGCCACCTCAACAAAATGCTCAAGTACCAAACAATGTGCCTAATCTTCCAGGTGAGGGAATACCCAACAAACACACAAGAAATGAATCAGACTCGAGTTTGTGACTATAATATGAATGAAGCCATGGATAACATAAACAATACGGAGCTTTATATAGTTTGGTGGGGAGTAGAAGAGAGACAAGGAGAGAAAAGCGAGAGTGTAGGCGTGGGCATGCAATTAATGAGAAACACAACTATGATAATTCTAGTATGTAATCGGAAGTGCCATGAGTGAGGAAAGGAGGACCGATTTGACAGTAGAGACACTGAAAAATTTAAAATGATTTTCTACTTAGTATATTAAACCGGAGAAGAACATCATAGACATAGAATTCCTTCTTTAAGGGATAAAACCATATATAACCTGTGAAATGATCAACAAATATCACATAATACTTGAAATGATCAACAGAGTAAACAAGGAGGTCTGACATCAGAAAATATAACTTGTAAAGAATGAGATGAAACATTTGTAGTTAACATGTGAGCAACAACAAATAAAACTTTCACCCAAGAAGCTAAGTTTCCTTGCCAAGCGTGAAATCACATATTTAGATCACAAATTTGCTTTCTTTTGTTTTAAATCAGTTTTCCCAAAATTTTAAGTGTTACTCTCAACAACATGCTCGCCAAATGCTATTTTTATTGAAATACTGATACTAAAATAACATCATTAGGATTGTCAACCAGTGACATCAAATTTTTTTTTTTTTGAGCAATCTCAAACTTCAATGATTCTAAAACAGGGATTGGAATATCATCATTGCAAGTTCCTGCATCTCAGCCATTTACATCAATCTATGGCTCTATAACACGGATTGGAATATCATCTCCGAGAGTTCCTGCATCAAAAGAAATACAAAATAATGTCAAGTTTACAAACTCATGAAGTCATGGAAAAATAAGAATACAAATCTTATGGAGGATTTCTCCATAAGATTTCCCCATAGGATTTATGTTCCAAAATTAGGTAATCATCACCTGTTTCCCAGAGGCAACAGATGGTTCACCCCATTCAATTGCCTTCTTTTCAAGTGTTTCAAAATCTGCCTTACCAGACTGCATTCAAAGATTATGAAAAAAAGATTTGTTATTTGATCAAGTAGTTTATAATGGGATCCATAAGTGAATGCACCTCGATCAAAGCCCCGAGTTCGGTGTCAAAGCTTTGGTAGCGTTTGCGAACAAGCTCAGCGAGAGAACCATCCTATAATTAGGAAAGCACACTCAATGCATCTCTGAGTCATCTCTCATGAATTTGAATAATCATTTTACCTCGATTAGTTTGGCTACATTTCGAAGCCCTCGAGCAAGCGTGTCCATTCCAGAAATATGAGCTATGAATAAGTCCTCGACATCAGTGCTCTCTCTCCTCCTGAAACATGTCATAACATACATCATTTCAAAACAATCTCGAAAAGACAATAATCCATATCGCTAAGCCTCAAATAGAGTTAACGGAATGAAGTAAAGGAACTGACAATTTTGCATCGAAGTTAAATCCACCAGGTGCAAGTCCTCCCTGCCAAGTCATAGAATTATAACTCAATGTGCTAATGTGAAATGGTAGAAGTAATTAGTCATAAGCAAATGCTTGACTAATCGATTATATTAAGTTCATAGTTAAACACATCTACAATAGTTTTGATGAATATGGGTTGCCACCTTATTTTCTCATATAATTAAGTTGATCAATGATTTCCTTCTTGACGAAGTTTAATATGTATGAGATTTCCCACCTTTTTAGCAAATCAAACCAACTTACATTTCTCACAACACTGAGCATAACAAGGGTCGCCTCTCCAATATCCGTGAGAAACTGATCAGTGTCCCAACCTATGCCAAGAATAGAGTGTGCAACACATTATTATATATATTCTCTGCAGCTCGAAAAGCAGTTAAGTTTGTTTTAACTTTCATTTTGCTTTAGGGACAAGCATGTACCAATCTGCGGATCACCAGTATTTGCATCAATATTTCCGAGCAATCCATTTATTCTTGCGGTTTCAAGCTCATGGTGACAGCTGCATGAATAATGCTATCAAATTTTGCAAAAGAGATCAAGTTGAACTAATATTTTAAAGAACTCACCTATGACCAGATAAAGTGGCATGGTTACATTCAATATTCAACTTGAACTCCCCTACACCATAGTTAAGTTACTGCCATGATCTAAAGAGTTGTATAGAAACTATACAAGAGTCTGATCTAAAGAGTTGTATTGAAACTATCTCGATAGTTAAATAAATACCTGAAAGGCCATATTTTTGAAGGAAAGCAAAGGCAGTTGCAGCATCCCAATCATACCTGTGACAACAAAAATCATGTTAGAACAGATGACAAGTAATGAAGATCATCGTGGTATAACTACTAGTTGCAGTACGCACTGATGCTTGGTAGGTTCTTGAGGTTTTGGTTCTATCAGCAATGTTCCTGGAATGCAGGTGAAAAATATTTAAAATAAAAGTATCATAAGATCATACACAAAGGGGCATAGCAATGTGGAAATCTTTCTAGGTTTAACGAATTTTTAGCAGAAGAATGAGTTGAAAATTAGTTACCATTAAATCCTATCTTCTTTTTATAATTGACAGCAGCTTGAAGAAAACTTGCCTGTATATTTGCAACCATTAGTTTTAGATATAGCACTAACACTTTATCATATGCAGAAAATATATGGATATGAAATGCATCAAAAGATGAGTTTTGACATGCAACTCAACATAAATATGAAAATCTAAAACAAATTGCATTAATTGGCTTAAATATACTAATTAGTAGTACCAAGTGATCAAGCTCTCTCCCCATATCAGTGTTGAGAAGAGTCTGATAACCTTCACGTCCACCCCAAAATACGTAGTTCTCTCCTCCTAAGTAGTGTGTTACCTGTAAGAATACAGGACTTTAACAGACTGGAGATAATAATAAAAGAGAGAAAGAGAGAGATCTGCTGCACGAAAAACTCACCTCCATTGCCTTCTTGACTTGAGCAGCTGCATAAGCATAAACTCCAACTTCTGAGCTGCATATCGATGTACATAACTCAGATTTCAGGATCATATAGTATGATAGTATTACGATGAAACAAAAAATGAAGTGAAAAAACCTTGTAGCAGCTCCATGCATATAGCGAGGATGCAAGAAGAGTTGTGCTGTGCCCCACAATGGTGTGATTTTTGTCCTCTCCTATAGCATAATTCATTTGAAGGAAATTATAACAACACGGAATTTGTTAATTATTGTCATATTAATTAGTTAAACCGAAAAGCAACATTAAACTATGAGCTATCTCTGAATTTATTAATTCATAAAAATTAAAGTACATTTTGGTAGTGTAGTGCAAGTCTTGTGATAATTTACAAAATGGCAATAGAATGCAAATTCACCTGGAGTTCTTTTGCAAGAGCTACCACTGCATCCAAGTTTGCATTTGTTTCCTGTGAAACAAAATTTCTCATAGATTAGGTGAAGGTAAGTATCAAAATTGTCTCTAAACCATCAATCTAAATTAAAAGGAAAAAAAAATGGAAAAGAAAGAAATTACAAAGTGTTAACATCTCTTGAAGGATAAATATTTAAAAATATTAGAAATAATTAATGCTAACTGGCAACAAATATTGATGTTAATATAGCTAGATTCATTTATAAGTTAATTGTGATTATGAAAAATTAATGATCATATATGAACTCCACTTCATATATACCTCTGCTAATACTAATCATAATAAAGAAATTAAACAATTAAAAAAGAACAACATTAACTTACTGTCAACGTTTTACCATCTGGAGCAATATCTTTATCATGGAAACACCATTTGTCAACACCAAGCTTCTCTGAGAACTCAAAGTGTGCTCTCACTGTATTTAGATGCATATATGTCATAGGTTTATTGAACTAAGACGAATTTTCTATTTTGAAATATTATGGTAGCATTCAGTTGTACCAAATTTAGTTTAAAATATCCCTCAAGGATAATGAATTCGTACTAGAACATGAATTACCATAATTTTCAAATAAAACCGAAAAGGATTACTCCAATATGAATCAAGAAATGCTAGCTTACTTCTCCTTTTGGCCATCTCTAATGAGTTTGTACCATCCTCCCATGGCCATGATTTTGTTGGGGCGCCAAAAGGATCAGCACCAGTCCCTCGAAATGTATGCCAAAAGGCTACACTAAACCGAAACCAATCCTACAACAACAATTTTTGTTTAAAAGAAAAACTAAACCAATCTCAAAAAGGAACAAACTATCAACAAACCTTCATTTTCTTCCCAAGAATCTCCTCCTCAGCATTGTACCACTTGAATGAAAGTGGATTCTTGCTAGATGGACCCTGTCGAAACAAAACAATCATAAGAAAATCAAACAAAATAATCAACGTAAGGACCAAAACGTTAGCACACTGCTTTTCAATGAGAGTGAAGCATTTGATTGTGAAATATCACCTCATACTTAATTTTTGAGATGCCAGGGAAGAATTCCCCTTCCCAGCCATCGCCATCACACTTGACCTCGCGATTGGCTGGGCATGTTTTGGGGACTTCAGCAATCTGCAAACCAACAAACATTACACGAGCATCCACTGCAAAAAATGGAAAGAGAAGAAGAAGCAAGAGATTACTTACAGCGACAGAAAGAACAAGAGTCAATGGCAACAGCAGCAGACTCCCCTTGAATATCATGTTGCACAAAATGCCTAAGAAGGAACAAATTTTGGAAGAGACTTACAATATTTAGCTTCGAGCGATCAAAGAAACAAACAAATATACTAAAAAATGATTAAAGATTATTACCAACTCAAAGACGATCACCAATCCGTCTTCGTCGCTTCTTCTTCAGCCGCAAAGCGATTGATGATATTTGTGGAAAACTGAGGCATTGCTAGGGTTATTTATAGTAGGAAATGGGCATAATTCCATTGAGAGATTTAATTCTTATCTCTTCCAATAAAAAAAGGAAACTATTGTCAAAGTTTATCGTCAAATTTAAAAACTTCTATAATTGGTCAAAACAAAATAAAAAATTCAAAAACTCTTCTCTTAGCATAAATTAAATTGAGATTACGGTCAAATGGTCAAAAAAAAAAAAAAGATGGTATATGATCGTTCTAAAGCTCTTTATTATACATGGACAATACAAAGCTCTTTGTATTGTACCAATTTCTTTTAGCTATTATAACAATATTAAAATAAATATATTTTTGATAAACAAATAATACGAGCCACCCTTTTAAATTTTTTACAAAAAACGGAGAGTTCTTTTAACGATTTCGTTAAATTGGAATGTCATCGTAATTTATTTATTTTTTACTTTTTTTGATAATGTAAATAATTACTGATTTTCCTATAAAATAATTTACTGCAACTTTGATGTTCTTTGATTATCGTTTGAAATTTCTATCTTCCCTAGTAAACAAAGCTCAAGGGTAATTCGGATGAAGGTGAGAGTATTTGCACGGGTCGAAGCGAACAGGGGACAAAGAATAAATACGACTCTTTTCCGCCTTACTTCGGCGCGTATATAATCCATTAACCGCCGCGCAGAGAAGAAGAGGGATGAGACAGATAACTCCAGGGAGAAGAAGGGCGAAGGCAGAATCGCCGACGATAAGTGGGAGTTTAAGCAAGAACAATCCCTGGATACTGCGATAGATTTGATACTCTCCGACAACCGCCGATCCTCTTCGATTGCGGCGACCTAAACAGTTCGGGAACCTTCCAGAACCCTCCAACCTCCTTCTCCCCCAGGCCAGTCGCTACACCCAGGCCCTGCTAGATGATTGATTAAATAATTAAGCAAAAATATTTAAAAAATTAAATTAAATCATTAATATTAATTAATAATAATATATATGTTAATAAATATCATATTAATCTATTAAAGACATCTTATTAATTAATTCGTTATTTCTATTTACACATTACACTATCCTTATTCTCTCATAATTACAATGAGTAAGATTTTATTTTATTTTTTCATAATTACACTTAGTCAAAATTTTATTCTATTTAATTATATATCTTATAAAATTAATAAACTCTTTCCTTCTCAATATCTCTAAAAAAAATCCTAATTATTATTTCGCTTCCTGCCTATTTCTTTTCTTCTCGTTAATTTTGTACGTTTATATTTTCTCACCAGTATTTTTTTTTCTAATCAATAATTTTGTACGTAGATGAACGGGGCTACCGAAGCTGTGGGATGTAAAAATGCATCGGTAGGGGAGCGTTCCGCCTTAGAGCGAAGCACCCGCGCAAGCAGGTGTGGACGAAGCGGAAGCGAGAATGTCGGCTTGAGTAACGCAAACATTGGTGAGAATCCAATGCCCCGAAAACCTAAGGGTTCCTCCGCAAGGTTCGTCCACGGAGGGTGAGTCAGGGCCTAAGATCAAGCCAAAAGGCGTAGTCGATGGACAACAGGTGAATATTCCTGTACTACCCCTTGTTGGTCCCGAGGGACGGAGGAGGTTAGGTTAGCCGAAGGATGGTTATCGGTTCAAGGACGCAAGGTGACCTTGCTTTTTCAGGATAAGAAGGGGTAGAGGAAATGCCTCGAGCCAATGTCCGAGTACGAGGCGCTACGACGCGGAAGTAACCCTTTCTCGCCAATAATAGAGAACTTCATTCTCCTTCATCGCTGATAATATTTCTTTCTCATTCTTTTTTTTTTTCTTCCTGGATGATAACATGAATCAGAGGTTTTTTTTAATCCATACAACGTAAAATAAAATGTTTCATTAAAAAAATTAAAATTATTAAATTTTTATTTATATTCAATATTTCAAAAAGTTAACCGTGTTAAAAAATATATCTAAATATTAAAGAGAAAATTAAATATTATATAAAAATAATATTTTATTTTTTTTAAAAAAAATAATTTTTTAAAATTGATAATTCTCAATCCTAAATTCAAATGAAAAAAATTTAAAATATATTAAAAAAAATTTTAATTTATTTTTACTTAGGACCTCGAGAAATCTTGAGAGGCTACATCCGTCCGCCAATCTATCCTAATGGAGCTCTACGGAAGTGGTTCTAATGTCGAAACCGGTCTCAAAGGTACCTCATTTGTATTTTATCTTTGGTGCCTTGGTTGCTGGCTAGTTGCCATACCCGTCCATCGATCCATCCTAATGGAGCTCTACGAAAACGGTTCTAATCCCGAAATCGGTCTCGAAGCAGGCGGATCTCTACACTGCGAACCGCGACCCTTGGTCCGCTCTTGGACCAGGGGTCGGGGTTCCAGGCGAATACGCCCGCCTTAGTGCCCCGCCTGCCAGCCCGTCAGAGGAGGTAAATGAAGTGATCCACCTTGGATGGGGTCCATGGAACCCTAACTGGTCCATCCTCTAAAAAGTACGGTCTAGAGATCCGCGCTCATCTCAAGGTACCTCCTTTGTATATTCTCTTTGGTGGCTTGGTTGCTAGCTCTGTAGCTGGTGATTGGGATAATGTGAAATTTTTTTCCCTTTATTCAATTTTTTTATGTGCGATGAAGTGTTCATGTGGCGTTTGGGATTCGGCGGTGGAGGTGAGACGCATTACCCGGAGAGACCTGGAGAGCCGGACTGTGCCCACAACATGACTACATGAGGACTGGAACGTGTAGCAATGGGGAGATGTGCCGCTACAATCACCCCTGTGATTGTGCATTAGTAAGGGTTTTTGTTAAGAAAATTTAACTTTGGACCGCTTTCAGTATGGTCGAGTAGCCCTTTTGACAATCTTGCTGTTTAGTGTTTTCTTGCTCCAATTAAATTGTTTAACTGCTTTGCCAATAAATGAATTGCCATAAAGTTTGTAGTTGGGTTACAAAATTCACCAAATCGCTTCTTGGATTTACATATCCTGCAATTTTTTTACAGTTGCTTACTAACATTGGTTGCTTCTGTTTCCATTTTAGTTAACTGGAGCAGACAGAACTGCAGCTGTGGAGGATACTGAGCGAGTTGATCAGCCTGTATGCGAGGTACATACGTTTACTATACGTTGGTCAACCATGACACCCCGGGGCATGGTGTCATGGTTAGGCCTTCTAGAGTTTGAAATTTAGTTATAATTTTTCTCCTTAATACCTGCCGGTTAGATTTTCTTGTTGCAGATGCACTGGATAAAGCTTACTAATTCATCAGTATACAATCTGGAATTTTTGCTGAGGAGGATCTTTTGAGGTTGATGCAGGGTGAGAAAGAGTGTGCCTTCTACATCAAGACCGGACAATGCAAGTTTGGTGCTACATGTAAATTCCATCACCCACAACCTGCTGGGCCATCTGTCACCTCAGCTGCACCTGCATTTTATCCAACTGTGGAGCAATTATTTGTTCCTTCTCCTCGTCAATATCCAACCTATGTTGGTTGGCAGTTGGTAGTTCTTCAGTACCACATGGATCATATATGCCAGTGGCTTATCCTCGTATGCTATATTCTGGAGTTGTTCCAGTTCAAGGATGGAACCCTGATGTGGTTTGTAGAAGTTTTGGTGTTTGAAGTCATAATTATCTGGGCACAAATATCTTATTCCATGGCATTTATGCAACCCAGGCACCAGTGGATCCTGTATCATCATCATCTTCTGGCCAATAATCAGTTCGAGCAGGACAGATATATGGATCACCAAGCCAATTATCTTCTACACAACCATCTTTGCTTGGATCTCAAATATCTACTTTATCAGTTGCTGTATCTTCAAGCACTGGCCTGAGGGGAAACAGGTTTCCTGTGAGACTTGGACAACCTGAGTGTCAATTCTACATGAGGGATTTGTGTTTCAAAGTCTAAAACATGATGCATTTCATAGCATGTTTATCCAACCTTTATTTTTTTTATAGGTTATGTCAGCTGAGTGAATATTAATAACCTTTAAGGTCAGAACTTTGAAAATGTACATCACCTGAATTGCAATTTAATGGATTTCAGGATCCTGATTATGTCAAAAATCTAGGATACCAGCAGAATCTTGAGTACTTGAATTGTTCATCTTTTGTTTGTGAAGGACAAAAAAAAACATAGGACGCTGGTTTGGAAGAGGGGGATCGGATTGATGTCCTTTTAAAGACTCAAAAGAGCATTTGATATAGTCTTCATTTGTCGGTTCATAAAATTCATCATTATCAATATCAAAAGTAGTTGGAGAAGTATATACAATGAACTAATATGACTGGGCATGATCTTATTGTTAATTGTTACTCGGAATATCGTATCGGTTCCTCTGTATAAAAATTTTATACAAGTCCTAAACCTTTCCTAACAACCTATTGTGTTCTTTAGAAATTAAATTTGGAAATCGCAAACAGAACTTAATATTATTGATTCCAAATTCAATTTATCTGTTCTTAGTGGTTTAGTCTTGGATCGCAAACGATGTTTAACATTATTGATCCAAAATTACCCATGTTACAAATTAAATTAAATATTAATTTCAGAGATCGGCTTCCAGGTTAAACATGGCGAGATACTAGGCCTTCTTGGGTATGAGAGCATCCACCACTTCCTAAACAAAGCCTTTTAACGAAATTTAATATTTAATTTTCTTATAGTAACCCTAGGTTTAACCAAAAAGAACAATCGAATCACAAGTTCGAAAAACAAAAGAAACACAAAATCGAAAACATAAATCCGATTACCTAGATTCATTAGTCTTTTGTGTTTGGTATTTCAAGATCTAAATAAAAGGATGAACTAGTTATAATGCGAAAAATAATAACTATTTATACCTTTTGTAGTTTATAGACCACACGATCTTCTATCGTATTCCTCTTCTTATCTCAGACATCGTGTGGGCGACGATCTACCGAGACGAGAATCCACCCAAGCTTCCTTCTTCTCCAAGCAAGTTTCAGCCACCGCCAATCTTCAAGAGATGAAGAACTTTTGGCCATCAACCAAGCTCCAAGGGATGCTAAGAAACAAACCCTCTTATCTCTCCTTCTTCCTCTAACAAGATCCGGTCACCACCAAGCTCCTAGAGATGAAGACGTCGTCGGCCACACAAGGAAGAAGAATAGGAGAGGAAGAGGAAGAGAGGGTCGGTCACCACCAAGGAAGAGAGGAATACTAGAGGATATGTTGTTATTAGGTGAGGCACCTCTACCCTCTCTTTTATATTCCTTGGTTTTGGCAAATAAGTAAAATTTTAATAAAAACTTCTTTATTCTCCTTGCCATTGAAAGGAAAATTTTAAAAAAAATTCTTTTCTCTTATTAATGTGGTCGGCCACCTCAAATCCTCGAAATAAGGAAAGTTTTAAACACAAAATTAAAACTTCCTAATTTGTTTCCGGAAATTTTTAAAATAAAAATTTCTCTTTAAAAATTCCCTTCATGTTTGGTTATAAAAGGAAACTTTTATAAATTAAAATCTCTCTATTAAAACATGTGAATGATTACAATAAGGAAAGTTTTCTCCAAAATTAAAATCTTCCATTTAATTACAAATAAGGAAAGATATCAAATCTTTCTCTTAATCTTTTGTAGAAAGATATAAAAGGAAAGATTTAAATTTTAAAACTCTCTTTTAAAATCATGAGGATGGTTACAAAAAAGGAAAGTTTTATCAAAAATTAAAATCTTCCTTTTAACTACAAATAAGGAAAGATATCAAACCTTTCTCTTAATCTTTTGTAGAAAGCTATAAAAGGAAATATTTAAATTTTAAAACTATCTTTTAAGACCATGAGGATGGTTACAAAAAAGGAAAGTTTTATAAAAAATTAAAATCTTTCTTTTAACTACAAATAAGGAAAAATATCAAACCTTTCTCTTAATCTTTTGTATAAAGTAATAAAAGGAAATATTTAAATTTTAAACTTTCTTTTAAAATCATGGCTTCCACATAAGGAAAGATTTTAAAATAAAACTCCTTTTATTTTTTATGTGGTCGGTCACCTAAGCTTGGGCTCCAAGCTAGGGTCGGCCAGCACTTGGTCCATCCAAGGCTTACCTTGGCCGACCCTTGCTTGGGCTGTCACGCCCCGGAGGAGTCCCTGTCCGAAGAAATTTCGGCAGCACCTCCCCTGTACGGCGGACAATCTGAAACTTTCTATAATCACTATATACCTCAGCCACATGCTGCTGGAATAATAACAAAAATAAAACAATCACCACGCAGATAATATCAATTTCAGCCTCTAGCTGACACAACCACGCAATTTAACAGTAAACAAATAGAAAAGTAATACGATGACTCGAAAAACAACCCTACTCAACTACACTCGTAAAGCTCAAATCCGACAAACTCACCTCTTCTGCCGTCCAGGCAGGCATGTAGTAAAACATATCCAAATCATACCAAAATCCATCAACGATAAGAATCCATACAATATCCAAGTATCAAACAAACCAAGTCTAAACATAGTCAAAAGAGAAACTAAAACAACAACTCGTGATCAGCAGAGGACTAGCACTACGTGAAATGGGGACTAGCGACTGAAACTGCTCCGGACAACCTCAACCTGAAAATATAACAACAATGGAGGCGGGGTGAGTCCAACACTCAGCGGGTACAACTGAATGCAAAATAAAGTAAATAACAGACAACACTAATCATGCGTACAGTCTCCTGAATACGAGAAGGATAAATGCAACTGAAACAAAAACAGGAGAAAACTGTACTAACCAGGATCAAGGTAAAAAGGTAACAGAGTCGTCAGACCGAAGGTGTCATAATCCTGTATGCATGTCAATCAAATGCATTCATATAAATGTAGCAAGTAAATGCAGCAAACACAAACAATAAATGCATCATGCATATGATGCCAATGACATGGTCACCCCTGACGTCAGTCAGCCATCTCACACAAAATGGTGAGTCTGAGTGGGTAGAGCTGTGACAACCGTGCACTCTGACATCACTGCCCCTGATGAGTGACCGAGTGGACGGGATGCTGTCGGAGTACACACATACTCCTACCCCGGAATAATAAATGGGGGAGCGCAATGCTCTCATCTCCCGGTACACGATGACGGGGAGGACTCTCTGCCGGCTATCACGCCGACTCACACTACCCATGAGCGGACCAACGGAGCCAAACAAAGTCCAACTGCCTGCCGGCTACAACGCTGCTACACTAAACCAACGGAGCCAAACAGAGCGAAACTGTCTACCGGCTACCACGCTGAGTCACCAGACCAACGGAGCCAAACAGCAGAACTGCCACACACCTGTCTGATATACCACTAACCCATGAGTGGTGGTGTGTACAGATACATGTAACTGGCGATGCGCTCTCTATAATGGAGCAGACAATCGCACAGCATGCAATCATGCAAGATGATGCATGACACTAAACATGGCAATATCATGAATAGCATAGCAAGATCCATACATAAATAAAAGGTGTACCACAAGTCAATGTATCAGATGAAAGGTACACAAACAGATAAGGTATCAAATAAACCCTAGGTCCTGAACATAATGTATCATATGGTTGGGTCACTACCTACAACATGTATGATCAGGTAAATAATAACATGCAGTGCATAATAAGTAAACAAACAAACATGTAACAGATCATGTAGTGACCAACCGAAATAAATGGATCACACAATTATTGCTATATGTTAAACACATTATTATGCATATCAAAAGACATAAGTCAAAGTACCCACCTCCAATCGAAATGGTCCAGTCCGACAAATCGAGATACTTGTCTCGAATTAAAGTCCTGTAATAAACCGTATAGTTTAGCTAAATTTAATTATAAGCAAAATAGCTAAACCAAAGCATTTTCCTTCAAGAACCCTAATTAAATTGAACTCAAAATCAATTAGGATTAGCTCCATTAACCCTAACGATCAAGGTGAACAACATTTAACCATGTAAATCCAAATTCACCACAAAACGTATCACAAGCCTGCAATTTACCAAATTCCAAAACTCACCCAAATCCGTATACTTTGTCGTTAATTTGTCCAGGGTGCACCCGTTGCCAAAACTGTGGCTGGTACTAGATTTAACCTCTGACCTATACATCAAACACCCAAAATTCGTAGTCAATACATCCACCTCTGTAAATCAAACCTTAACATTAAATTCGCAGTCTTTAAACCAACAACTTACCCTAAACCATACCTCAATTCACAGCCGAAAAAGGGTTGTCTCGCTGCTAGAACTAAAACAAGCCCACTGCAAGTCTGTCTTCTGCTCACGACCGGAATCACTGCTGGAATCAAAACTGATCAAACAGAAGCTCAAGCAATGAAGATCACGGATCATACAACCCCAACTCCAATCAAAGCTAGGGTACAGAGCCTACAATCTGTGATGGATCGAACCTGTGGTCGGCGACAGTGCTAGGGTGCAGCGTCGGCGAAGCAAACTCGACAGCGGTGCTAGGTCCAGAGACGTTGGTGTCGTTGTGGTGGCTTCGTGCGGGAAGGAAGCTCGGCTTGGGCACGAGGTGGTCGGCAATGGCGTCGGGCTGGCTAGGGCACAGAGGAAACTCGGCCAAGGAATCTCGGTAGCGGCAGCGCTAGGGCACAGGCGACGCTACTCCGGTCCAGAGAGGGCAGCGGCGTCGGCAGGGCTGTGGAGGAGCGGCGATGTCGGCTCTGTGAGTTGCGGCCGGCGGTGGATCTAGGGCACGGCTGGCGCAAGCGTCGCCGGCGCTTGGGAGAAGAGAAGAAGATGTGGCGGCGGGGAAAACTGTCGTGGCCGGCGGTTAGGGCAAAGAGGAGAAGGCTTCGGGCGCAAGGAGAAGAAACTGCGGCTCGGGTGCGTGAGGGAGAGAAGAAACGGCGAGGAAGAGAGAAAATAAAGAAAAATATAAAGAAAAAGAAAAGGAAAAGGAAAAGAAAATAAAACTTTTGCTTATTAAAACTGGGTAGCCTAAACAGGCTTTTCCGGGCCCCATTTTTGTCCCCGTTAACTCGTCCATACGAGCTCCGAAAAATTTCTGAAAAAATTCTAAAAATTTCGAAAAATTCCCTTATTAATATTCACCTATTTTTGGTATTTTACATTCTCCCCCACTAATAAAAATTTGGTCCCCAAATTTCGTTATCTACCATCAGCAAGTACTAACAACAGGTAAAGAGTATAAATGCTGAACGGTAAACTAAATCACATACCTCAAGTGAAAAGATGGGGATAACGAGCTCGGATCGTATCCTCGAGCTCCCAAGTAGCCTCCTCGTCTGAATAATATTGTCATCCGACTTTAACCAGCCGGATAGTCTTGTTCCGCAACTAACGCTCTTTCCGGTCGAGAATCCGTACCGGAACCTCCTCATATGTAATGTCAGGCTGAACTGGAACTGGAATATCTGTCAGCACATGCGTCGGGTCGGGCACGTATCTCCGCAGCATAGATACGTGGAATACATCGTGGACGCCTGCCAGGGACGGTGGTAGTGCCAGCCGGTAAGCTACCGCTCCGATCCTCTCCAATATCTTGAAAGGACCAATGTACCGCGGAACTAGCTTACCTCTGAGGCCAAATCTCTTCACCCCTTTCGTGCGTGAAACTCGCAGAAATACATGGTCGCCAACAGAGAACTCTAGTGATCTGCGTCTCCGATCAGCATAACTCTTCTGGCGGTCCTGCGCCTCTGACATCCTCCGTCTGATAGTACGGACCAAATCTGCATCCTGCTGAACTCTATGAGGTCCCAACAACTGGGCCTCTCCAACCTCATCCCAGAGGAGGGGTGTCCGACAAGGTCTACCATACAACGCCTCAAACGGTGCCATCTGGATAGCCGAATGAAAGCTATTGTTGTAAGCAAACTCTACTAACGACAGATGGTCCTCCCAACTGCCTCCGAAATCCATAACACATGACCTCAGGTCCTCTAAAGTCTAAATGGTCCGCTCTGACTGTCCATCTGCCTGTGGATGGAAGGCTGTACTGAAACAGAGCTGTGTGCCCAAGGCCTGCTGCATACTCTGCCAGAAACGAGATGTGAACCGTGGATCTCTATCCGAAATGATACTCAGCGGAACACCATGTAGTCTGATGATCTCCCGACAATACAGATCTGCTAATCGATCCAGGAAATCAGTCCTCCGGATCGCTAAGAAGTGCGTGGATTTGGTTAATCGATCAACAATTACCCAAATCGCGTCATGACCTCGTCGTGTCCTCAGTAAACCCACCACAAAGTCCATGGTAATGTGATCCCACTTCCACCCAGGAATAGGAATCCGTTGAAGTAATCCTGCAGGTCTCTGGTGCTCAGCCTTCACCTGCTGACAAACAAGACATCTAGCTATGAAATCCGCGATGTCTTTCTTCATGCCGTTTCACCAGTAGGAACGCCTCAAATCCCTATACATACGGGTCCCGCCTGGATGGATCGCAAATCGAGAGCGATGAGCCTCCTGAAGTAGCTCCTGTAAGACCGGATGAGACTGAGGTAAGCATAATCTGCCTCGGAAATATATAATACCCTTCTTGTCTCGTATAAACTCGGTCTGCTGTCCGAAAGCTATCTGACTGCTAATGAACTGCAAATGCTGATCACCAGCCTGGGCCTCTCGGATCCTCGTCCTGATCGACGACTGAGCAACCATGGTAACAAGTATACCCTGCTCTGTATGTCCCTGCTCCTCAAGGTCTAACTCGGAGAAACCCTGAATCAAGTCCGTGATTGAAGTCCGGTGGCAAGCCAAAGTCCCTCTGGACTTCCTGCTGAGTGCATCGGCAACCACATTAGCTTTCCCCGGGTGGTAGCTAATGGTATAATCGTAGTCCTTCAGGAACTCCATCCATCTCCTCTGTCGGAGATTAAGCTCCTTCTGGGTAAAAATGTATTTGAGACTCTTATGATCAGTGAGAATCTCAAATGTAATGCCGTACAGATGATGACGCCAAATCTTCAAAGCATATATGATGGCGGCTAACTCCAGGTCATGAACTGGGTAGTTCTTCTCATGCTCCTTCAGCTGACGAGAAGCATAAGAGACTACTCTGCCGTGCTGCATCAGAACAGCACCCAAACCCTGTAGAGAAGCGTCGGTGTAGAGTACAAATCCATCCTCTCCAGAAGGTAAAACCAAAACTGGAGCCGACACTAATCTCCGCTTCAGCTCCTGAAAGCTGGTCTCGCAATCCTCGGACCACGTGAACTTCACGCCTTTCCTGGTAAGGCGTGTCAGCGGCATAGCAATACGCGAGAAACCCTCGACAAAACGTCGGTAATATCCGGCCAATCCCAGAAAACTGCGGATCTCCTGAACTGACTTTGGCTGCTCCCAACTGGTGACAACCTCGATCTTCTGAGGGTCTACTGAAATACCTCTGCTAGAGACCACGTGTCCTAGAAAACCGACTGAGGATAGCCAGAACGCACACTTGCTGAACTTCGCGTACAGCTGATGTCGTCGAAGAATCTCCAAAACTGTGCGAAGATGCTGTGCGTGCTCCTCCTTGGAACGAGAGTAGACCAATATGTCATCAATGAAGACGATAACAAACTGATCCAAATACTCCAGAAAGATGCGGTTCATCAAGTCCATAAACACCGCTGGAGCATTGGTAAGTCCAAATGGCATTACCAAAAACTCATAATGACTGTATCTGGTACGGAAAGCTGTCTTCTGAATATCTGAGTCTCTGACTCTCAGCTGATGATATCCGGATCGCAGATCAATCTTAGAATACACTGAAGTACCTCTGAGCTGATCAAACAAATCCTCGATCCGTGGTAGAGGATATTTATTTCTGACGGTCACTGCATTCAGCTATCTGTAGTCAATACATAACCTCATGGTGCCGTCCTTTTTCTTGACAAATAATACCGGAGTTGAAGCAAACTCGACGGCGGTGCTAGGTCTAGAGACGTCGGCGTCGCTGTGGTGGCTTCGTGCGGGAAGAAAGCTCGGCTTGGGCACGAGGTGGTCGGCAATGGCGTCGGGTTGGCTAGGGCACAAAGGAAACTCGGCCAAGGAGTCTCGGTAGCGGCAGCGCTAGGGCACAGGCGACGCTACTCCGGTCCAGAGAGGGCAGCGGCGTCGGCAGGGCTGTGGAGGAGCGACGATGTCGGCTCTGTGAGTTGCGGCCGGCGGTGGATCTAGGGCACGGCTGGCGCAAGCGTCGCCGACGCTTGGGAGAAGAGAAGAAGATGTGGCGGCGGGGAAAACTGCCGTGGCCGGCGGTTAGGGCAAAGAGGAGAAGGCTTCGGGCGCAAGGAGAAGAAACTGCGGCTCGGATGCGTGAGGGAGAGAAGAAACGGCGAGGAAGAGAGAAAAAAAAAATATAAAGAACAAGAAAAAGAAAAGGAAAAGGAAAAGAAAATAAAACTTTTCCTTATTAAAACTGGGTAGCCTAAACAGGCTTTTCCGGGCCCCATTTTTGTCCCCGTTAACTCGTCCATACGAGCTCCGAAAAATTCCCGAAAATTTCAAAAAATTTCAAAAAATTCCCTTATTAATATTCGCCTATTTTCGGTATTTTACATGGGCTTCAAGCTTGGCTTGGTCGGCCACCTAAGGATGGATATAGGTGGGTATAAGACTTTATAAATAAGAGGTTACGACAGGGGCCGAGAGGAGGAATTGATTTTTGTCTCTTGATGAACTTGAGCTTCTCGTGTTCGCTCCGAACACCCAACTCGAGTTCATCAATAATATCGCATTCCACTAAAGAGTTATTATTGAACTACCGCACTAATCCCATATTACTATATAGGTTCTTTCTTATTATGAGTCTGTTAATCTCCGTGTTTATTGAATACCCACTAATTAAATGAGTTACTGACAACTCACTTTAATTAATATCTAGCTCCAACAGTAGTACCACTCAACCTTATTGTCATGTCGGACTAAGTCCACCTGCAGGGTTTACATGACAATCCTTATGAGCTCCTCTTGGGGATATTATCAACTTAGATTACTAGGACACAGTTTCATTCTATAATCAACAACACACCATATAAATAATATCATTTCCCAACTTATCAGACCTATTGATTTATCGAACTAAATCACATCCTTTGATAAATTAAAGAAATGAATATTGAGTATATGTGCTTGTTATTATATCATGATTAAGAGCACACACTTCCATAATAACAAAGATCTTGTTTTTTTATGCAGTCAGTATAAAAAGAACTTACCTTAAATAGTCCTTCTCAATACACTCAGAGTGTACTAGTGTAATTTTATAGTTAAGATAAACTAATATCAAATTACACTACGACTATTCTAATGGTTTGTTCCTATCCATTTTAGTCGTGAGCTACTGTTTATAATTTATAAGGAACTGATAACATCATCTTCTGTGTGTGACACTACACACCATGTTATCTACAATATAAATTAATTGAACAACTACACTTAGCATATAAATGTAGACATTTGACCAGTGTGATTCTTTATTTCAAAATAAATGTTTGCAAAAAGGTAGACTTTTAATATACACTCTAACAATCTCCCACTTATACTAAAAGACTATGTTGCGATATACCATGCCATACATCCGATTACCAATCCCTCAACATGCTCATCAAAAGCTCTTGCCTTAAGGGCCTTAGTGAAAGGATCTTCTAGTTATCATCTGATGCAATCTAGGCGGCAACAACTTTTTCTTGTTATACGATGTCTCGTATTGGATGATACTTGCGCTCTATGTGTTTACTTGCCTTATGGGCTCGTGGTTCCTTCAAGTTTGCTACTGCACCAATAATTTTGGACAAACCAGGAATCACATCTAAGTCCATCATGAAGTTACTCAGTCATTCAGCTTCTATGACTGCCTCAAAGACTGCCACATACTCAGCTTCTATGGTGGAGTCCGAAAAAACATCTATGCTTAACACTCCTCCATTGTTATGGCTTTACCTCCTAAAGTAAACACAAAACCCCGAGGTTGACTTACTATTTGTCCCTATCTGATTGGAGGTCAGAATCCGTGTAACCCACAGGGAGCAGATCATCTGCTTGGTATATCAGCATATAATCTCTAGTCCTTCTCAGGTACTTTAATATATGCTTTACGGCAGTCCAATGTCCTTGTCCAGAGTCACTTTGATATCTGCTAACCATGCCCACGGCAAAACAGATATCCGGTCTCGTACATAACATAGCATACATTAGGCTTCCTATAACTGAAGCATAAGGAACTGTCTTCATCTCTTCTATCTCTTTTGATGTCTTCGAAGACATCTCTTTAGATAAAGATACTCCATGCCTAAAGGGTAGAAAATTTTTCTTGGAGTTTTGCATGCTAAAACGAGTTAGGATCGTATCGATATATGAAGCTTGGGGCAAACACAACATCCTTTTCTTGCGATCCCTTATTACTTTGATCCCAAGAATATGTGTGCATTCTCCTAAGTCCTTCATATCAAATTGCTTGGGCAACCATACCCTTACTTC
The DNA here is from genome assembly GCF_018446385.1 of Zingiber officinale. Taxonomy (NCBI): domain Eukaryota; kingdom Viridiplantae; phylum Streptophyta; class Magnoliopsida; order Zingiberales; family Zingiberaceae; genus Zingiber; species Zingiber officinale. The sequence continues at coordinate 131,746,516 of NC_055997.1, read as the reverse complement.
CAACAATACTTTGATATTGTTTCCAACTAACTAAATGTTATCTATGTATAGTACAAGAAATACCACCATGTTTCCATCACACTTCTTGTATACACAAGACTCATCCGGACACTGAATAAATCCATTAGACTGGATTACAACCAGATGTTCCAAAACCTTGAAGCTTGCTTTAGTCCAATAATAAACCGATTTAGCTTATAAACTATATGTTCTTTGCCCTTTGCTATGAACCCCTCTGGCTGCTTCATATGGATGTTCTTTTCAAGACTTCCGTTAAGGAAAGCTGTCTTGACATCCATTTGTCAAACCTCATAATCCATATATGCGGCAATAGATAAGAGTATCAGGATAGACTTAAGCATGGCCACCGGCAAAAAGGTTTTCTCATAATCGATTCTCTCTTTCTGAGTGTACCCCTTCGCAACAAGCCTTGCTTTGAAGGTTTCCACCTTCTCATCTATCCCTCTTTTCCTTTTGTAGATCCACTTACATCCAATGACTTTTATACCATTTGGTAGTTCTACAAGCTCTCAGACCTTATTAGAATACATAGATTCTATTTCTGAATTCATTGATCTTTGCCAAGATTCTGCATCTATATCTTGAAGTGCTTTGTCATATGTTCGGGGATCAGGTTCATGTTCACCTGGGACCAAGTCCGATGACTCTCCCAAAAACATGAATCTTTCAGGTTGCCTAACAACCCTCCCACTACGATGAGACACTGTCTGTTGTTGTGTATCATTTGTGATACGTGTTGCAGTTTCTTATGATATTTCCTCTTGTACTGTTGGTACTAAAGTAGGTGTGTCCTCTCGCATTTCTTCTAGAATAATTTCACTCATAGGCTTATGGTTCATTACATAATCTTCCTCTAAAAATCGAGCATTGGTGCTAACAATGATCTTCTGATTTTTAGGATTATAAAACAAACCACCTTTCGTTCTCTTAGGATATCCTACAAACAGACAAATTTCTATACGTGATTTCAACTTGTCAGTATCTCTCTTCAGCACATGTGTTGAACTACCCCATATCCGAATATAACTCAGACTAGGCTTACGCCCATTCCACAATTCTATGGGAGTAAAGGGTACTGATTTAGAATGTACCATATTCAGAATGTATACTGCTGTTTCCAGAGCATATCCCCAAAACGAATTTGATAATTCCAAATAACTCATCATCGATCTAACCATTTTTTCCTTCGTTCTGCCACACCATTCTGTTGAGGCGTACCAGGTGCAGACAATTGGGATTGAATCCCAGCCTTTGATAAGTAATTCTTAAACTCTCCAAAGAGGTATTCGCCACCATGATCAGACCGTAGTGTCTTGATACTTTTACCATGACGTTTCTCCACATCAGCCTTGTACTCTTTGAACTTATCAAAGCATTCAGAATTGCGACGCATCAAGTAAATGTACTCATATCTCGAATAGTCATTTATAAAAGAGATAAAATATTCGAAACCACCTCTTGCCTGGATAGACATAGGACTACACAAATCAGAATAAACCAGTTCCAACACATCTTTGGCTCTATACCCCTTGGCCTTAAAAGGTTTCTTGGTCATTTTACCTTCCAAGCAAGATTCGCAAGTTGGAAAATTTTCCAACACTAATGGACCCAAGAGTTCATCGGCTATTTGTCTTTTAATTCTACTCAAGTTAATATAACCAAGCCTTAGATGCTAAAGATATGTTTGATTCATTTCCGAAGGTTCCTTTCTCTTATTAGAATTAGAAGATGTGTTACTAATTTTCATTTGTTACATCATGGGAGTTATTGGATTTACAAATTGCCAACGAACGTACCAGAACAGATAACTTCCCTATTTTTCTTGATAACACCTTTGCTATCATAAATAGACAGAATATCCATCCTTGTATTGTTTAGAAATTGAAATCAAGTTCTTTCTAAAACTTGGTACGTAAAGATAATTTCTTAAAACTAATATTTTATTCCTATAAACATCTCCCACTGCAACAGCTGCTACTTCTGTAGCATTACCCATGTAAACAGTGATTTCTCCTTCGTGTAGTTGTCGGGTTTTCTGGAACTCCTGCAATGATTTACAGACATGATCAGTGGTTATCATATCTACACGCCAGGTACCAATAGATAACACTACTAAACATATTCCAACTACTAGGGAATAAGATATACTTATATTGTTCTCTTCCTACGAGGACAGTTCACCTACAAATGTCCAGACTGCTTGCAAATGAAGCACTTGCCTTTATGCTTCTTCATTCCTGCTTTTAGTCCAGTACCTAGAGATCATACAGTCTTGCTTGCCAACCCGATTTTAGTGTCCGAAGAGTTCCTTGAGATTGTACATCATGTCATGGCCAGTAGGCATGGTCTGATGCTGATGTTGCAGCACATTTGATATAAAAGTCAAATGTAACTCCGCGCCATCTCATCTGCCTTGACCATTTTCTATGATACTCAATCTCCTCTTCACTAGAATCGCTATTAGGTACATTAGGGCAGACCTCCATTAGTACAAACTTATAGCCTTCAGCAGTTAGGATAATATCCAAATTTCTATTCCAATCTATGTGGTTGGGAGCAGTAAGTTTGTTTTCTTTCAGAATAATAGCCAGTGGGTTGAAAGTCATACTAAGAATCACAAAATAAACTTTTGGTCAAAACTCTAAATTTTGAATAATATTGATTCCTCAAACAATATTATTTAAATTTACCAACACCTCAAAACACCATGAATTTTGTATGTCACGTTAGTGTGGACGTATACAAATTCAACATTTGTAAGAGGAGGTTTTACCCATTAATTTTATTATCTCGTCATCCTAACTTTATGACAAATAAAATTAATAGTTGGTATTCCTTTGGTCGCACAAATAATAGCAGTGACTCCGTTAAATGTGCCTAAGTGTATATCATTACTTGATACTTAGTATATTAAATAGGATTGTGCCCCTTCAGTTAGAGAAGATTACACGCTCCTAAATAATTTCCTATAACCATCCATAAAGGAAGTTTGATCTAGTGATCTGCAAACAAACTCATCCATTGTGGAGGGAGACACTCAGAGCCAACACGGAAGTTTATTGCATCACTTACAAATCAGTAATGAAGACCGTGGAATTTATTTACTAATCCCTCTCCCACTTAGTTATTTAAGGTGAGGAATTTTAGCATGCACACATACATCACAGCAAATAAAGCAATAAATATGGAAAAATAATTTTCTAACTATTATGGTTGTTTCCATCTCTGTCCTCTGTGTGCTGCCAATCCTAACAACTGCCATCTTTAGCCACCGCAATCGGGTCTAGTCGCTGCATCTATCTTGCTTCCTTTTCCACTACGTCTTTGGTCCACAAATAGTACCACACCTCGCAAAAATACGATTCGCGACAAAAATAGAATTTTACATATATCGATTCTATATTCCACAAAGGAATGTACATGTAATCTAGATCGAAACAAAAATATAAAATCCTAAAACTAATACAACTCCTGCTATATTTAATACATACAATCATGCACACAAATAAAATGCCCTTGATATGTCCAAGGGTCCAATCACACACAATTTCTATAAGCCATAATAGTTGGAGCCTGCAACCACAGAGTTAGCATATCCTACTATTATCCTGCATAAATTATGTATGACATGTGCATAATTAAACTGAAAACCAAACACACAGAGGCAAACCCTAGCTCTGATACCAATTGTTGGTTGCTACTTGGAATATCGTACCGGTTCCCCTGTACAAAAATTTTGTGCAAGTCCTGAACCTTTCCTAACAACCTATTGTGTTATTTAGAAATTAAATTTGGAATCGCAAACAGAACTTAACATTATTGATTCCAAATTCAATTTATCTGTTCTTAGTGGTTTAGTTTTGGATCGCAAACGATGCTTAATATTATTGATCCAAATCTACCCATGTTACAAATTCAATTAAATATTAATTTCAGAGATCGACTTCCAGGTTAAACATAGCGAGACACTAGACCTTCTTGGGTATGAGAGCATCCATCACTTTCTAGACAAAGTCTTTCAACGAAATTTAATATTTAATTTCCTTATAGTAACCCTATGTTTAACCAAAAAGAACAATCGAATCACAAGTTCGAAAAACAAAAGAAACACAAAATCGAAAACATAAATTCGATTATCTAGAATTGTCTCTTGTGTTTGGTATTTCAAAATCTAAATAAAAGGATGAACTAGTTATGATGCGAAAAATAATAACTAGTTATACCTTTTGTAGCTTATAGACCTCACGATCTTCTATCGTATTCCTCTTCTTATCTCGAACGTCGTGTGAGCAACGATCTACCGAGACGAGAATCCATCCAAGCTTCCTTCTTCTCCAAGCAAGTTTCGGCCACCACCAATCTTCAAGAGATGAAGAACTTTCAGCCACCAACCAAGCTCCAAGGGATGCTAAGAAACAAAGCCTCCTATCTCTCCTTCTTCCTCTAACATGATCCGGCCACCACCAAGCTCCTTGAGATGAAGATGCCGCCGACCACACAAGGAAGAAGAATAGGAGAGGAAGAGGAAGAGAGGGCCGACCACCACCAAGGAAGAGAGGAATACTAGAGGATATGCTGTTATTAGGTGAGGCACAGCTACCCTCTCTTTTATATTCCTTGGTCTTGACAAATAAGGAAAGTTTTAATAAAAACTTCCTTATTCTCCTTGTCATTGAAAGGAATTTTTTTTTAAAAAAAATCCTTTTCTCTTATTAATGCGGTCGACCATCTCAAATCCTCCAAAAAAGGAAAATTTTAAACACAAAATTAAAATTTCCTAATTTGTTTTCGAAAATTTTTAAAATAAAAATTTCTCTTTAAAATTTCCCTTCATGTTTGGTTATAAAAGGAAACTTTTATAAATTAAAATCTCTCTATTAAAACATGTGAATGATTACAATAAGGGAAATTTTCTCCAAAATTAAAATCTTCCTTTTAACTACAAATAAGGAAAGATATCAAATCTTTCTCTTAATCTTTTGTAGAAAGCTATAAAAGGAAAGATTTAAATTTTAAAACTTTATTTTAAAATCATGAGGATGGTTACAAAAAAAGAAAGTTTTATTAAAAATTAAAATATTTCTTTTAACTACAAATAAAGAAAGATATCAAACCTTTCTCTTAATCTTTTGTAGAAAGCTATAAAAGGAAAATTTTAAATTTTAAAACTCTCTTTTAAAACCATGAGGATAGTTACAAAAAGGGTAAGTTTTATCAAAAATTAAAATTTTTCTTTTAACTACAAATAAAAAATGATAACAAACCTTTCTCTTAATCTTTTGTAGAAAGCTATAAATGAAAGATTTAAATTTTAAACTCTCTTTTAAAACCATGGCTTCCACATAAGAAAAGATTTTAAAATAAACTCCTTTTATTTTTTATGTGGTCGGCCACCTAAGCTTAGGCTCCAAGCTAGGGTCGGCCACCACTTGGTCCATCCAAGGTTTACCTTGGTTGGCCCTTGCTTGGGCTCCAAGCTTGGCTTGGCCGGCCACCTAACGATGGGTAAGAAGGTGGGTATAGGTGGATATAAGTTTATAAATAAGATGTTACGACAGGGGTCGAGAGGAGGAATTGGTTTTGGTCTCTTGATGAACTTGAGCTTCTCGTGTTCGCTCCGAACATCTAACTCAAGTTCATCAATAATATCTCATCCACTAAAGAGTTATTATTGAACTACCACACCAATCTCATATTACTATATAGGTTCTTTCTTATCATGAGTCTGTTAATCTCTCTGTGTTTAAGATATTGAATGCCCACTAATTAAATGAGTTACTGACAACTCACTTTAATTAATATCTAGCTCCAACAGTAGTACCACTCAACCTTATTATCATGTCGGACTAAGTTCACCTGCGGGGTTTACATGACAATCCTTATGAGCTCCTCGTGGGGACATTATCAACCTAGATTATTAGGACACAGTTTCATTCTATAATCAACAACACACCATATAAATAATATCATTTCCCAACTTATCGGACCTATTGATTTATCGAACTAAATCACATCCTTTGATAAATTAAAGAAATGAATATTGAGTATATGTGCTTGTTATTATATCATGATTAAGAGCACACACTTCTATAATAACAAAGGGCTTATTCTTTTATGCAGTCAGTATAAAAAAAACTTACCTTAAATGGTAATGTTCAATACACTCAGAGTATACTAGTGTAATTTTATAGTCAAGATAAACTAATACCAAATTACACTACGACTATTTCAATGGTTTGTTTCTATCCATCTTAGTCGTGAGCTTTTATAATTTATAAAGAACTGATAACATGATCTTCTGTGTGCGACATTACACACTATGTTATCTACAATATAAATTAATTGAATCACTACACTTAGCATATAAATGTAGATATTTGATTAATGTGATTCTTTATTTCAAAATAAATATTTATAAAAAGTTAAATTTTTAGTATACACTCTAACACTTATCAACATTTTCACTAAGTTTTTTGTGATTGTTATGTGCTACTCTTCCATGTCAGCTAACCATTTTGTGTCGATGCGTTCCATAATACAACGCCCTTGTGCATCCTTGACAATCACACTTAGGAGTAATGCTTTTGATTTGAGTTGAAAACCTTGTCGTATATACCATGTTTATAGAACAATTGTTCTGAGTATATTTAATCCCAAGCAATTTTTTTTTGCCTTCATTCCCTTCCAAGATGATTTGGACTCTTAACAACAAAATAGATCTTGTTCTCTCCTTCATGGATGAATATTAGATATGCTTGTGGTATCCTATTTGTATGGTTTGGATTTGATTGAATTACTTAGTTTATGAGTTCCATAGATGTAGTATCTAAATTTTGTATCAAATTCCCTGATATCATGCAAGAGGTAATGGAGCTTATGTAAAATTTAGAATCATATGTTAGGCATAAGCAGGATTGCAGGATTGCATGTCACAGAAAGTCGTTAGAAAGTAGTAACTGAGCCATTTTTGAGGATTAACTTCATTTCTCATTTCAAATTTTGGCAGGGAGCTCAAGCTGTGCTCACTAATGCAGTGTCGCTCGTGTAAATTTGGACTGACATGCAAATTCAATCACCCGATTCCAACGATGAGCTACAATTCATCCATGCCTCTTCTCTCTGATATGCCTCTTGTCCCTTCGGATACTCCGCTGCAGCGTACACCCCTTCAGCTAGAGAGTTGCAGCCTAAATTTGTTGCTAAGTGATACGGTTGGTAACGGAGGGGCCCAAGAGGAAAGGGTGAGAAGGGTCAAGGCTATATGGCAGTCAATAGTCAAGCTGACTAGGCAGTCAAAGGCAAGCACAGGGGGTAGGCAGGGGTCAGGCAGGCTTATCGGTCAAGGGGACAAAGTAGTTGAAAGACAAAGGGAGACGACAGGCGGAGCACTAGGCATAAGTCGGAAGCAGCAGAGCCGTTCGGAGTCAGCTCGGTCTGCAGGTCTGCGATTCAGAGGCCCGGAAGTACAAGTCACAACTCATAGGTCGGAAGTGTCAGAGCTATGTAGAGATGGCTTGGTCTGCAGATCTGCGACTCGAGGAGCCGGAAGTGCAAGTCACAACTCATAGGTCGGAAGTGTCAGAGCTATGTAGAGATGGCTTGGTCTGCAGGTCTGCGACTCGAGGAGCCGGAAGTGCAAGTCACAACTCATAGGTCGGAAGTGTCAGAGCTGTGTAGAGATGGCTTGGTCTGCAGGTCTGCGACTCGAGGGGCCAGAAGTGCAAGTCACAACTCATAGGTCGGAAGTGTCAGAGCTGTGTAGAGATGGCTTGGTCTGCAGCTCTGCGACTTGAGAAGCCGGAAGTGCAAGTCACAACTCATAGGTCGGAAGTGTCAGGGCTGTGTAAAGACAGCCCAACCTACGGGCTTACAGTCGAAGGCCAGCAAATACAGGGTGCAAAATACAGACCGTGATCGGCAGGGCTGTTCAGGGGTAGCCCGATTAATGAGTAACGCTTAGAGGCGAGATCTGGTCGAGGGGTGTAAGGTAGATGCGGACAGCGATAAATAGGATGAGCCGAGTTGGGCAGGAGTTGAAGCATCACAATTGTCCGTTAAGGGTAATCATTACATACCAGCGAGGTGTGAAGGCGGAAGTTTCTAAAGGAGAAGATGCTCTCATGACCAATAGCGGCCTGACAGGTGTCCTTCACTACAAGACAAAACTCATGTGTAAAGACGGAGGTTCCTAAATAAGAAAATGTTTTCACAACCAATAGCAGCACGACAGGTGTCCAGGACTACACGACAACGACAAAGCCTAGCGTCTAACGTTTTCTGACAGGATGGCAGGTTCTGGAAGCAAGGCGAGGGGGGGAGGCATAAAAAGGGGGAGATTCCTCGTACGCAGGTACGCGCGCACTCTCGTCACTTTTTCCTTTCACAACTTTTCATTTTTGAGTCTCTCTGTTTTCTTCTAGGGAAAAAGGACCTGACTAGAGCGTCGGAGGGCCTGATCCGGGGACTTTTTCCCTAGGTTCTGGTCTCTAACATGAGAGGGGGAGGTTGTCTGAGTGTGCGCAGGGTCCTGCAGCAGCGTCAGCCACCTGTGGGAGCCAGATCACCTACGATTTTTTTTCCGTCAACAATCAGACCACCACGACCAGCCTCTATCTGACTCAGCCGTCGAACGGGATCACTAAGCAAGAGAAATTCTCTTCAAGAATGGCATCTGAGAACTAAACCAGCTGCACTCTCATTTTTGCATTATCATTGTTCTCACAAACATCACCAAACTTATTTTGCAATAAGCTAGGACCGATGCTGATGTCATGTTTGTCGGAGTCTTCTCAGCCTCCCTAATAAATGCAAGAGTCCTTCAGCAAGTTAGAAGGCCAAGCATTTTTGGAATCCAGGCTATTTCCTCTTCATACAGGTGCAGTGGCTAGCATTTTTCCCGGTATGCATCTGTAAAACCGGCTAGAATTTGCATCGAACATTGAGTATTTCTGTGATGATTATTTATTCTTCTAAGATTCAGTATGTAAACATAGGATACTCATGTTAGAACTTATATCTGACAGACAATGAAAGTTTATTTCTGCGTTGGCATATGATATGAGATCTTTTTATGAACTAAATTTTCCTGTCCAAGTCAAGTTGTGTTCATCTGAAATCATCAGTTGTAGGTAGGAAATAACAGGAAGGCTTGCCTAAGGGTGCAAAGACAATTGTGTTCTCCATTAATATTTTTCGGTAGGTAGAGAATTCCTAAGGGTAAAGACAATTCTACGCAAGGAACACAGCAAAGTAGCTTCATAAATTTAGGAGAAAGGATGCTTCCTCACAAAGGGAGATCCCTTCATATAATAAGTGGAGTTCAGAGGATCCTATCAATAAATGGAATGGTCCATCTTTTGGACTGTATTTTACGATCTAGAGGATCTATGTTTAAAGTGTTCGGACAAAAAATTATAAGTTTTTATCAATAAATAGAATGATCCATCCTCTGAACTGTACTTTACGGTCAAAAGTAGAATCGACCTGAGAGTTGTCAAGGTAGAGCCGACGCACAAAGCCCCACCTCCCGGCCTTTTTTTTAATACTTCTTTCATATATATATATATATATATATATATATATATATATATATATATATATATATATATATATATATATATATTTTACAGATTAATAAAATCATTTCTGTATTTATTAGAAATTTTTTTTAAAAAAATCTAATTATAAATTCTAACATATTATGATTTTTATTAGAATATCTCCCATAAAAAAAGAAAAATAAGCAAGCACCTAGATATTTTGTTCCTCCTTCATAAATCTTTTCCTATATCTATTTTTTTTAAAATCTTAGTATTTCGAAATTGTATGAATCTTTTCCTATATCTATTTTTTTTTAAATCTTATATTTCGAAATTTACTTTTGCTTAACCTCAAATTCTTCGTCTATCGATATTCCTATATCTATTTTTTTTTAAATCTTAATATTTCGAAATTTACTTTTGCTTAACCTCAAATTCTTCGTCCATATCGATAGACATTGTCCAGTGTTGCAGTCATCACATAATTACGTCGTCACCATCACCCATCCATATTATACAATAGTACATATATTTAAACACTTCAATTTAGATGAAATTTTATTATTTAAATTAAAAAATTTTAAACACTTCAATTTAGATGAAATTTTATTATTTAAATTAAAAAATTTTAAACACTTCAATTTAGATGAAATTTTATTACTTAAATTAATTTTTTTTTTTTTGCATGGACCTTTTAAAGTGGACCGGCTTGGTCTAAAGCATCCATGCTTGGGGTGATTGGACCCGATGTCTATATAACAAAACTTATAGGTCTAAGTCGTAAGACCAACAGACCATGTATTCGGGCTGATGCATGCCATGGAAGGTCAAGGAAGTGGGTGAAGACGAGCTTTCGTGAATTAGAGAATCAACAAAAAAGTGTTGATTGGCTTTGACTTCCTTCTTCTCTAAGGGCCTTGTACCTCTACCTCTTAGCCATGAATATTCAATATTTGAATAGGATGAATCTGACTTTGTGGATATCTTGAGAATCAAACAATCAGAAGCAAGCTGGATCAATCTGAATATTGTATTATCCATATGATATTTGGTTCCAACTAAGATAAATAAATAATAATAATAAAAAACTTGAGTTATGAAACGCATTGCATTTCGCAAAATCCTAGAATCTCATTCGACCTGTGACAGAACTATCGGATACAGGGAGTCTTCCTGGCTTATCTCCTGCCTTCCCATATTCCATAGCCTTCAGAAGGATGGTTAGCATTTAGCATGGGACGTTCCCCTCATCGCCTTCCTTATCATCCTCGTCGGAGTCATCGTCGTCGGAGTCATTAGCGTCGTAGTGGTCGCTGTCGGAGGAGGACAAATGAGCCAACCGGCAATAGCCATGGAGGTGTCCGTTGACGCATACGAAGTACTCCAAGCTGCCTTGGTGCGCGCCGAGCCTCCGCGCAGCGCTCCTCGGCACCAGCCCAGCCGCCGTCATGCTCCACACCCGGGCGCCGCAGTAGGGGCACCGCACCCGCGCCTCCAGCTCCGCCCTCTTCCTGAGTAGACACGCCCTCGTTCTCGACCTCATGAACCCCCTGAACACGCCCCTGTACGCCCCCAAGTCCTCTCCTCCGCAGCCGCCGGGCGCCTCCGGGTGCTCGCACGGGTCACTGACGAAGAGCAGGTCGCCCCAGCACCGCCGGGGGAGGAAGCTCCGCCCCGACGTCTTCGAGAACCGCGACACCCCCACGAAGTGCCCCTTCGCCGGCGTCTCCACCGGCGAGAAGAACCGCGTCGCCGCCGCGCAGCCGCAGCAGAAGAACAGCAGCTTCGCCAGCGCATACCACCCGCCTCCCAGCCGCCCCAACGGCTTCGCCCCGCTCGCTGTCAGCGCCGCCACCATCAGCGGCGCCCGCGCCGCACACAGCTCCCGGAAGAGCACCCGCCGGGCCACCGCCCGCAGCCGCCGGCTCAAGCACGCGACCAGGCAGATCACCTGCGGATCCCAGTTGATGCTCCGGAACACCAGAAACAGCACCTTCTCGTCCATGATCCCCGTGTTCCCGTCGCTGGCAGTTCTCGCCGGCGACGAATTAGGCAAAGATTTACAGCTCCGACGCCTACTACTACTCTCCATCGTCGCTGGTTGCAATCCGTAAATTCGATTCATTGATTTATGGAATCCAATTTTATTCGATTACGAATCGACTACAAAAGATTGAGACGAGGAGGAAAGTGTTGGATTTGGCTAATATAGACTCTGTACGCGTGGCGTCTCTACACTCCACCGGTCCAACCGGGGTCTCGTCGGACTTGCGATCCGCTGTTTCGCCGACACGCGTCCTTCCAAGCCATCGAGGACGTCTGTCGCGATCTGGCAGCTTCTTGACTGACACGAATGCTTTAAAATAGGAAAGGCGAAGGACACGTGGGCATTTCCAGCTGTTCAAGATATCGATCTGCGATGAGACCAGGAAAATATCTGCGAGACACAGGTCTTGGCACAGTCCTAATCAGGTAAGATCGATCCCAGTGTTTGCATAAGTTCCGCCGTGCGTTGGCCATCTATTGTTCAACTCTCTTGAACCTTCTTGATATGACGTGGGACTGAGGCCACTGACACGTCTCCAAGTTCTGTGGGGACACGTGCCGCGCCAGAAGCGATCCTGCAAAATTTATGGCTACGTGGGATGATCTTCGCCGTCCACGTATGTCTTGAAAACGTGTTTTTTTATAATACCTGTCGGCTTATTTTTTAAATATGTACGGCTTGTTGCTGTAAAAGGCCAGAAATAAATAATAAAAATATTGGAAGCGAGTGTCCCTGAATTTTGTTGCTCTGGGTTGGTTGATCGAATGCTTATGAACCAACCATTCCACAATTCAATTGATTGATTGATGTTGTTGCTCATCGATGTTTCATAATATCTTTCTTCTTAACATCCTTCGTCTTTAATTTCCACATAATGATCCAGTGCAACCTCCTCTTGATTTCCTGGGAAACAAAAGGAAAGCGATTTAACTATGTGCCAGGATTTATCCCTGTTTTCCGCCAAGGACAAGGTCGTCGGTGGCGTTGAACACGGTGAAGAGCACGGTCACAGTCGTTGGCACCGTCGACACTGAAAATTCTCGGGAAGGCAGGCGAAGAAGTCAACCCTCCTTGTCAAGCATAGATTGGAAAAGTATGATGAACCACGATAGCAGAGAGTGCAATTCCCAATCTGATCTCTTGGCATATTTTGATTATAAAAATATTATTATTTATTAAAATAAAAATGAATTTTATTTATATATTCAATATTATTATAACTAAACCACATTATAAAAAAATCAATATTGCTCTTTTATGGATTTTTTTTTTCTCAACAACTTTAAGTTCATAAGTCAATTTCAGATGACTTATACTAATATACTATTTAAAAATTTAAAAATTTGATATATTGTAAATAAGGAGAGATCTAAGAATCCATTGATTGTATTGATTAGTGAGTATCATTATCTTAGAATTTATAATAAATTTATGATAATTTCTTTTTCAAGTTTTTATAAGTTTAAAGATCTACTACTCTCAATTTACATTAGAAAATATAAATACATTAAACAAGTTTATAGAGGTATATTGATTTTTGTTTAAAATGATTCAAAATTCTCTAATTTCATTGGTTAGTTTTAAATCATTCAAAAATTTAAAATTTTAATATTTTTCGAACCAAGAGTTACTTAGAGAATATTAGTATATATGTCTTTAAAATAAACTTATGATAAATTTTATCAAGTATTTATAAATTTAAAAATTTATTGATCTCAATATATATTTTTAAATTAAGATACAAGGACATAAATATATTAAATAGACTTAAAAAATACAGGGATAAAATTAGTTGATTGACTTACAAAACTTCAAATAATGTCAAATAAAAAATGAATGTGTTAATGCAATCCTCCTTAATTTATGTCTTTGGAATTTAATAACGTGAATTGGGAGTAATAAATTTGTTGAAGGGGTTGAACAAAATTTAAACGGTAAAAAAGAGGATATAATGGGTATGTCATGCATACATTATGAAAGTTGGGTATTTAAATGAATAATACTGAAACTTTTACTAAAATGCCGTAATAAAAATAAGGGGCACTACTTTTTTTTGGGGTTACAAAACGAAAAGTGTATAGCTTGGCCACTAGTCCCAGGGCATTGCGAGGTAAATACGGAGAAAATTTGTATTTGGAGGTTGAAAATGAAAATTTGATGAAAAAAAGGAAGTATCCATGTTGCAAGGGCAGATATGCAAATTTCCCGGTCGAAATAGAAGCCCCAGGCTTGCGTAGGGTTTCGCCGGTGCTCTCGCGAATTCGATCGGCTCCCATCCCTTCGACCCACCGCCTCTTTCCACAAGCTTCGCCGCCCTCGATATCCGTAAGTTTTCATCGATTTTTTATTGGTAGATGAACGCCTCTCATCGATTCTGTTTAGATCTAACAAAGAGTAATCTGCAGAAGCCTAGAGTAAGTTCTTTTCATCGCTCAGATTCCCTTAGGCGTTTTTGTTATGTTTTTTTTTTCCTTTCTTCCGTTCATCATGTTATTTATCTTTGTTTAGTTATTAAAAGCTGATGTTCTGTATTTCGAATTGTTAAGATTTTTGTTGAAAGCTGAGAATAGTTCTTCTGTGTGAACCAATTTTAATCCATGCATTTTAAAGGAAACGCTTTTTGTTGGGGTGCTATATATTTACGAGACGGTTTTGTTTAGATCTTATAGATTTGGAACTTTTGTTTTTTCGATTTGTCATTGGCATGACAAATTTGCTGGTGGCAACAAGTTGCAATTGAGTTCATACTTCTGATTTGATTTTTTTTTTAAAAAAGATATTTCGAAATGAATTCAGTGATTTTACTGAAGCACAAAAAAAAAATCATACATGTTTTGTGTAGATGCTTGACTTCATCTGATTGTAGATCCAGATGGCTGGTAGAGGTCGTGGACGTCGCCAAGCTTTTGAAGAGGTTCGGCGTGGTTATCCCGCCCCTCCAGGACCACTTGTTCGTGGACCTTTCCCCCAGCCTCCTCACCCAGCAGCACTTGAAGAGGAACTTGAATTGCAAATGATGGACATAAGGAGGCTTTTGGCAGATAACTGTGGGCTAGCGGAGGATCGTGCAACTTTTCACCGGGAGTTGGCTGCTGCTAGGGAGGAACTTCACAGGATGAACTTGGTGATTTCAGATATCCAAGCTGAGAAAGAAGCTCACACAAGGGACCTGATTGAAAAAGGATTAAAGCTAGAAGCTGATCTGAGAGCTACTGAACCTCTGAGAGAGGAGGTCACAGAACTACGGACAGAAATTAAGAAGCTTACTACTATTCGACAAGAGCTCAACAATCAGGTTCGTTCTCTTACGCACGATCTGACAAGGGCTCAATCTGATAATCAACAGATCCCAGCTCTGAAGGCTGAAATTGATGGGCTTCATCAAGAACTTATGCATCTTCGGTTAGACTTTGACTAACTGCACAGCTCTTCTCCTGCCATGCCTCTTTGCTTAAACTCACACTTCTCTTTGTGTAGGATGTCTGTTGAATATGAAAAGAAATCAAACTTTGAACTGATGGAACAAAGACAATCAATGGAGAAGAACATGGTTTCCATGGTGCGTGAGATTGAAAAATTACGTGCTGAATTGGCTAGTGCTGAGGGGAGGACACAGGCTGCAAGTAATGTTGCTGAGCTCTAATACTCCTATGTTTTTCTTATTAGCTTCAATCACCATTAGCTATCCTTGTCAGCAATTCAAGATCAGGGTATTTTTACACAATAGTCTAAAGCTGAATATTTATACAAACCAAGTAAAAATTTTCAGTGATGCTGCTAGCAGATTGTGCTTATCGTATACAAGTTTGTTGGGATGATTTCTCATTCAATCTTTTTTTCAGTGCCGCATGTTTTCTTTGCATTGGCTTAGGTTTTTCTTTTAAAAAAATTAAAGTCAATTCTGGAGTCTGAACTTTCCCCATTTGATTTTATTTAACTTTGCTGTATGACGGTTTACTGAAGGCGGAAGTTATGGGACTAAACTTGGCAGCTCTGAAGGAGCCTATCCTTCAACATATGGATATGAATATGGCATTAAGCCTGTAAGTTTACTTTGGAGATTCAGTTCAGTACCAAGTTGGCGATTCATAGCTATTAATGTGCTTTTCCACTGTATCTTTCACAGCCTGTTGCTGATAAGACTAATCTGTACGGTGCTGGCTCTGGATCATGGGGAGCAATCAGCAAGTCTCACCTCGCTCGTCGTTGAGAATCTAGTTCAATTACCCTCTAAATAGGATCTATGCTATTTCTATTGCTGATGCTTGCACACTAGACATTTAGATGGTTTTCTAGCTTCACAATTGGTGCATGCTCCACCAGTTCACTCAGAAGACTGCTTTTCAGAAGCTAGATAACATCACTTATTATCTTCATTTTTAGTCAGTTTGAGGCATGCTCTATATGATTTTAATTTGGAATTATGGGATGTCAAATATATTTTATGTGGTTCTCAATCTACTTTTATACTGTATTTTTAGATTGTTTTGTGGATTAATTATGCGTCAATCATGTTGGTTAACATTTTGTTTTCTACAAGCCATTGCATGATGTTGTATTCACATTGTTGCCTTCAATTAACACTGAAGGAATGAATATGCTATCAAGGATGCAATGTACATTTCTAGGCCATTTTACTAGCATGGTACTAACTCAAATTAGCAATTGGTTAACCAACTTTACATGGTATTAGAGCAATAGCCCATATATTCAATTGCATTTGATATTTAATTCATGTTTTAGGTTAACTTTGTCAAGTGAATTATATACATTCACAAATGGAGTATATGTGTGAGGAATTTTACAGGTATAAATGTATAGATTGGCTTGTAACTCGAGCTTTTGAATAAGTGGTTACTTAATCAACTTTACGTATACAATTATACATATAGTATTTGGAAGATCATTGAGGAAGAATGTGGAATCACCTCACTTTCTTTTGCATGAGTCTAGATTTACGTGGAAGTGATTTCAGGACCAACATGGAATGAGATCTTTAGACACAACTGGTTTTATCTTATATCCTTCCTATGTCACCAACACCGGTGCTCCATTCTTGTTGAACTTTAATGGGAACATTCTATTGGATGCTTGCATTTATAACTGAGCAGTATCAGTGGATTACTATTATTGGACAGTAATGGTTCACCATTCTTAGTCTGTGTGAACTCTAATGTGATTGGTTAGGCATTTGAAGGTGCGAGGGCAACAAAAAAAATTAGCTGTTTGAATTTAGATGTACTATGAGTCCTGCATGACATGATAATTAATTATTTTTTGTCGCATCTATTGTGTTATTTTTTGGCTAATGTTTATGGAAATGGTGGTGGTCTGTGAAATGTAGCAGAGATACAGTTCTTTAATGCTTATCAGTGTTTGAGGAAAATGTTCTTGGACTTGAAATCTTAAGCTTGCCAAAGAATTAATAGTTTTTGTTAACATTTTCATTTGCTTTACATAGTGCGCTATCCAGATGTTACGATTATCTGTTTCTCATGTTGTGGAAATGGGTATCTTGTGAATTCTTTTGGTTGATTTTCCAAATTACTTAATTTGTTAGGTATATTTAGAAGTGAATTTATTATTAGACTTGATGCTAATCATTAAGATAGTCTGGCAGGGAAAAACCATTTTCATAGTAAACAATTTTATATTCATGGACAATGGGAATGCAACCTTGATGAAGATGAATTCAGTCAAGCTAACCAAGGGTTAAAGCGTATACATAATTTTTCATGAGATAGGTTATGAAGGATGAAGTGATGAAAGTTTCAGCAGGTTGGGAAGTGCATCTTAGTGTCTTCATGTTAATTAATATATGCTTTAGCTACATATATATATATATATATATATATACATATATTCTTTTTGGTTGCTTATGTTACAGAAGTATTGGGGCTCTGGTAGATATTGGTTGAGATGAAGAGGAGATTTAGTTCTTCAAAACTGATTAGACTGCGAAAAAAAACTCAGATTTTACTTGAATAAGTTAATAGTCATAGTGTTAAGCAAAAGGTGGCTCGGAAGTGGAGGTTATTGTCAGGAAAATGTATATGATTTAATATTCAGGAGACACTTTTTGCATTGGAAGATTTAGTCCATCTCCTCAGCTGATTGATGGGAATTCTAATTTTAACACAACATTGTATGGCAATATAGCCAATATCTTTGCCTTATGTAGTGCAGGATGATCATGTGTTCCTCCGTGTGTAAGGAGCATTAGGCTACAGTTCACCATTTATCCTTTAACCTGTTCAACGTCTCCTATCAAATGCTATGCATTCATTTTGAAGAGTTCCAAACATTCTTATGAGTTGGATTAGAGACTTGATTTATTACCATCAGGTGTTAGCTTTCTTCTTTCTTTGGCACACTTCTTAGCTGTTTTCAAGTGTTTTGTCTGTCATTCGATATGAAGATTGATGCATACGCAAACAAACCACAGTTGGCCAATTCCACTAAGAGTTGATAAGATGGTTCTGTTATGATGTTGCAAAATACGCAGAATGGAGATTGTTTTCTTCGTAAATGGTTCATTGAAGTTTATCTAATTGGATGATGTGAAATAAGCCTTCATGATGGCTGACAATGTTCTCTTGTTCATTTTCACTCGCTTGGATTGCTTTCAAGTCTGTACCAGATTCCTTTCATCATTTTAATTTTCTGTTAGCTTGCCTGAAGTTCTCCCGTGATACCATGAGAATAATCTGTATGAAGTCTCCTCTGAATCTTTCAATTGATGTGGGTATGGGGATCTGAAATTGTGGACCAAAGATTGGGGACTGTAATATAGCTCCACCCAATCGAAGGATTTTCCAAATAGTCTGTAATTATATGAAATAATACCTTCACACTAAAAGAGAATCAAGATCAAGCCCCAAATCTTCGAGTGGAGGATCTAGGATAGGCCGCCAACATTGTGGAGAGGTGATATGCTTGGAGTCGTTCTGCTGTGTATGACCAGAATCTTAGAAGGGCTGTCTATGATCAAAATCATAGAGGCAAGTATTTTCTACTGTCCTCAGAATTTGATTGAATAGTTTCTGAAGTGCTTGTTTGACTTCTCATATTGTTCTAGACATTGATGTTTTTTGGAATTATTGTATTTGACAGTACATTTTATCCGCTTGATGCAAGTGCCTCTATATGTATTTTAGGTGCAAGAATACTTGGTATTTTGGGGATATTCCTTTTGAACATAAATCTAGTATACTTTTTGGCAAAGGTGGTGCTAAGACCAAATGACAGACCTGTAGTCACTATCTAGAGTTTGTTGGTTTGCAAGCCTAAACAAGAAGAAATGGTCCTAGAAAGGTGCCAGTGGCAAGGCTTTTCATTTATTTGATGAAACTTTCAGGTTACAATCTATGTGCCATTACTTGGTTTCCAATCATTTATTTTGGTAATTTAGATTGGTTGCCTAAGTAGATTTAGTGAGGATCAAGAATTCTGGATTTAGAGTAATAGAAAGAGAAGCAACTTCAGATGGAAATTTTGTTGTTTAGATAGAGTTTTATCTCAAGATCTACTTGATTATCTTTAGGTTTACTATGTTGCTTTCATTGATTGGTATAGCTTTACTGAAGACTTTACTAGAATGTGAGTGCATGGTGCTTGTTAAGCTGTCATGGTTAGAAGTTTCACTCATTAGCATAGCCACCTAGGGACACTCGGATGAGGACATTGTGATCTATTGAAACTGTAGCATTGACTTCAAGTGTAGTTCATTTGAATTTCACTGTCATTGAGCTCAAGTTCATCCAGAGGTAAAAAGTGAAAACTTGAATTATGATTAAAGTTGGATTTCAGTCAAAACCTGTGTTTGAATAAAACTCTTACTTGATTTGACAACTAAAAATTTAGTTGCTTATCAAAATATGATACTTGCATAAAGTCTTATCAAGTTTATAAATGAGTTTATGGTATGGGAGTAAATGTAAGATCTGGTGAAGACTGCTGGCATTGATCAGCTGGAGGTGACACTTGATTGGATTTGGAGGCTACTGAGCAACCACAGCCTTTATGTTGCACTAACGTGGAAGGGGAAAAGTGACTTGGTTGAGAAAAGTGATAATGCAATCTTCATAGAGATAAAGAGACAAGTTGAGTAAACCAGTGGTGTGTGTGTGTGTGTACACACACACACACAACACACTCTCTTACCATACACCACACACTAAATTTTCTTCCACTAACACTAAGTTTTCTTCCACTAACATACCTGACTTCTACAATGCTGCACCTTAACTCCCACAAAGTTTCGCATAACTACCCCTCCCTGTAATAATCAATCATTTTTATTGTGTTTACCTGAGATCTATTGGTGCAACGTGTAGCTAGTTCAGTTTTAAGAAGGTCCAATACTGGCTTTCATGCTTTCACTTATCCATTTTATTATTTTAAGGAACCTGTGTTAAATGATTCTCTTTTTGTTTGCAGAGGGAGGTAATTTCTCCTTATCCATGAATGTTGCTATGTTGTGTTCAACTTAGATCCTGTCCATTGGTGAATTTGGTATTGCTTTTGTTCTGGGAGTTGATTGCTAATGTCATTCAGGAGAAACGACATTACCCAGGTAACTCTCATATATACTTGATTGCTTTTCTGTCAATAGAAGGTGATTTCTATTAATGTTAATTGCTATGTGACAGTTTAGGAATTTTAGTTGTGGATTTTTTATAACTATAGTTTGCTATTTTGAAAGCCTTTTCAATCTCAGTCCAAACATGATACTTACAAGAGAAATAGTATACAGGGTGCATATGTAATTTGAAAATACAAATCAATTTGTGTACCTATTTGATTTCTGTTTTTTTTTTTTTGGTGGGAAAGCTTTCTTCCTCTGTTCTGTTCTCATAATTTTTCATTCAGAGCCCATGGCCTGAGGAAGCAGTTTGCAAAATCTTCTTGGTCTCGTATCAATTTATGTTAACAAACCGTCTTGTTTTTTTTCCTTTACTTAATAACCTCATAAGAAAGCTCTTGATACCTCTCTCTAAGGTCTGAAATCTAAACTTCAGTCTCATATTTGATAAAAAAACAAAATAATCACTGGTAATAAGATCTGATCAGAAATTTTGAAAAAATATCAGGAATGTTCTGACGTATTGTTTTGTGCCCCTTTGTAAAAGTCTCGTCACATTCTGGGACACGCTATACATTCTGTTTCTTTATCAGGGGTTTTTTCATAGTGACAGAACTAAAAGAATTTGAACTCAGCTGTGTATTTCTTGTCAGGTTCATCTAGGTTTTGAAGTCATCACTGGGAAATAATGCTACTGAAATTGATGCAATCTGCCATGGTTGTTTTGCATCTTCCAGGACGATCACGACTTTGCAATCCTGTTCTCTTCTCCCATCACGAGTGTTAGGTAACATTTACATATGCTCCAGCTTTGACAGTACGGGTGAACATAATCGTTCATAATTTGGGTCTTCATGTAACCATGTAGGTTAGACGCAATACAAGACGGGAGGTTACACTTGCTCGGGTCAGATTGGATCCTACCAATGTGCCAGATCCAAATGTCCCTGTTCCTAACCTATCTTGGCTTAAAGCTCTTGAGGATGTATCAAACTGGTCAGATCTTGTATGATTTCTACGTTTGTAAGTGTAGTCTTATCCTGAACCTTGGTGCATACGACCGTAGTAAAGTTTTCAATCTCTTCGTGAATTGTGACCTCAACCTGCTCTTGGCCATTCTTTCCCAAGCGATTGCCAAAAAAAAAATAATCTAATTTAATAATTTAACTTTTCTTCTTGTTTATTTTGCAGCCAATCTGTGCGGTTGCTGGCGCAGTGGAGTGGTGCATTACTGTGTGTAGTTCCCGAAGCCATGCTAATGGAGTATGGCATCCCCTCGTTTCTTTGCCCTGGTTCTTGCCTGTTGATGTTGGATTGTGAAACTATCATATTGAGAAGAGGGGTCTCAACAGCCAATATGTGGTCTTGTTTTGGGGTTCGTTTCTGTTCCTCAACCCCTTTCATTCTCAGACAATTTCCGGATTTCCGTTTCCTCTCTCATCCTGTCATTACCGTTCTTCAAAAATGTGTTTTGTATCAAAATTGTTTAATGAAGTCTTTTCTGAAAAAAGGAAGAAAATAGTTTAATGAAGGGACAAATTGAGATTTCATATTATTTATGTTCGCAAAAAGAAAATGAAATTCCAAAATGTTTTTAGTTATAAAATGAACATTAAATTTATAAATTGAATAAACCGTATTTTATTTAAAGGTTACATTCTGCTATATTATCAGGATTGAGCCCTCTTTAGAAGTTTTTTATGGGTAACTTGGAAAGTGCTCTCCAAGTTTTTAGGTCCATTTTTTTACTAGAGAAAAAATCTTCTACAATCTTAGGTCTTTTGATTATTTATTGGAAGGCAAATCATTGCATTATTACTACGGAAAATCTTCCGTTAAAAATTCAAATTTTAAATCTAATTATCTGAGGCTACGAGGTATCATTATTGCAAACGTTGTGACTTGCAAGATTCTCAACAGGGATCCAATTTACTATGTATTTAACACAAGACCGACATTGATAATTTATTTTAAATATAATAAAATATGAAGCTATTGGTAAATCTTGTTAAAACGAAGCTTGTAGATGGTTTTTTTTTCTTGTAAAATCTTCTCAGAATTTATTCATTTATTCATACACTTGCTATAATTTTATTTCCCTTGCATCACTCCTTTCACTAATTTTTACAAAAAACTCGAACTCAGAGTCAAACTAAAATCTTTCTATACTCGAACCCAATTAGTTATCAAAAGAGTTTATTCCAAAATTTGAAGTCAATGACACTTTGATCCATCACTTATGATTGAAAAATGACAGCAAGAGTAGGATTTCAAACGTTCAAAGCTTCTAATACAACCTCAAGGAAGGACACTACAAACCAGACTGAAAACTTAATGTTATAGGAAATCAGTCATGAAGGGTACCAAGAATGTCGTCTTCTCTGAAGATGTGATACCTAGGGACAGAAGATAAGCATTAGTTAACAAATTAGATAAAATACAAAAAAAGAGTATGAAACTAGGGCATTAATAATGGTTTCATTTACTTAATTAAGCTATGTTTAGCCGTATCCTTCTTTTAGTATGTCTCCTTGAGAGGGAGGAAGACATAAGGGTGGCGGGGAAAAATAATTAATTAAAAATCAGAAACATTTTAAACCTTTTGGAAGTGAGGAGTGGAGGGAAGAAATCAATTCATTTAACTGATAATGACCAAAAAATATAAACAACTAATCATGAAAAACGCACTCAAGTAGACGAAGAAATCTTCCCCCTCTAACTTTCAAACATGCTAAATCTTCAGATCCTACTCTTTTTTACCATATTTGCAATGTGATTGTAAGAGAAGAGGATCATATAGGTAAGTTAAACATACTCTTTATCACCAAGCTTGACCTCAGTTCCACCATATTCTGGCAGCAAAACTATATCTCCTTCCTTCACAGTGACTGGGATGATATTTCCATTTCTATCGCGTGCTCCAGGGCCTACCGCTATAACTTTTCCAGAGTTCAACTGCATGGAAAATTACAGCGATGTCTAGTAATCATGCAAAATACATTATAGCACATGCTAATATTTGTTTCAACGAGGAATTAACAGGCAAATTGGTATAATGAATTGAAGTCAAAAACTTTACCACCAGTATTGTCCAAATATAGTAATTTAAACAATTTAATTGGAACTAAAGATGCTCATCTTATTACAACGGACAAGAAGAAATGATAAAGTAAAATACAGTTGCAAAGTTCAATACAAAAAGTGATATATTAATATAAGAACTAGATGTAAACCCCAAACCTAAATATGAGTTTAAAAATAAATATAGGTCACTAAGCAAAAAGTTAATATACATATCCGCCTAGGAAGGTAGATTTAAAGAAAGTCAATCCAACAAAATTGTTAAAAATGATTTACTAGGATCTTATTTGTATCAACTGTGCACAAGCTCTAGACCTACTGCTTATTTTTTATGTGTACCTGAAACTTGAAAGCTAGTCCTTGGCTATTATTATTATTTTTAGACTTATTATTTGATTAAAGCACTCAATATAAATGCATGTTAGGATGATTATCCATATTCTCTTCCTAGGCAAATAATCTCCTGTAAAAATTATTGGAAACCCAATTTTCATCTCATCTTGATTACGTAAAAGTAAAATTGGTTTTAACCGCACCTATTGATGGTTATTTAATTCACTGACAAAACATAGAACTTGCCCATGTTCAATTCCGGTTGTGTATGAATTGTTACACACAGACAAACAATAGTGGCAATGATATAATCTGGATACCAAGACCATTTCCTTGTTGCCAAAATGAGAGGCATAACATTTTAGAGGAACCAAGAGCAAAGAAATGTATGCAGCTTCAACCAAAGCTATTTTTAAAAAGAATTTATGTGCTTCCAACTTACCCTTTATCCTAATTTTGTACTGTCAAAAGATCAATAATTTAAATTACTCTCTGATTCAGTCTCAAAACGCATTATGGTGTTATTTCACATCCAGCTACTTAAACTACAGGATACAATTAACTAAACAAAAGCATAACGGCTCCAACGATTTTGACTGGAAGGAGAATCGCCAAATATGCAAATTGCTAATGACAAACCGATCACCCAATGGCAACCCCTTGCTGGTATAAATAAAAAAGTTGTCGACATTCAAGTTTATACTCATCAAAAACGACAACTACAGCTTTGTAGTGTCATTTCGAGACCACAAACGGAGTCTTTTAGGTTCGTTGGTCCATCTCTGCATGTGTGATTAAAAATAAAAAAATCGATAAAGCAGTGCTCAAATGCAACTCCAAAACCCAAAACTTAACTCAGTGTCAAACCCTACGTAGAAGATTGCACTGGCTCAAAGTGAATCAGAAACAATATGCATAAACAACCATGTATTACTGACAAATACCAAGCGAGAGTAAATAATCCAAATCAAGGATAAATAATGATTATGATCACCTTGGTTGTCTTCTCCGGGAGAAGGATCCCGGCACTGGTCTTGGAAGGAGGGACGATCTTATCTACGAGCACACGGTTAAGCAGAGGAAGCAGACGCTTCGCCATTGATGGCCACAAGAAGCTAAAGTGGCGGCGACTGCAGAAGACGTAGAAAGACCACCTTTTGGGCCGCTGCTCGAGCTGGAAATCCCGAATGGTACAAGGGGAGGGCTTAAGAAAGGGAAATCGAACCGAGCAAGTTACCAAAATGCCCTCATCATGTTCTGCTATTGGATTTCTGAGGCAGGAACGAAGGGGTAAAATTAGAAATTTAGCAGTATATAGGGTTATAGCATAGAGATTCTAGAACGCGGAGAATGTATCGGGCTTTAGTGGGCTTGGCCCACTCCATATAATTTATAATTAAAAATTTCTATTATTTATAATTTTTAGTTACCTTTACTATTTACTTCAGTTTTGAGTTTGGCCAAGCCCACAAAATAAGCCCAATATACTCTTACCGCACCTGTAAACCTAGAGAAGAGGGCAAGACGCAGCCGTTGAAATTCCAGTTTTGTCCCTTCTTGAATGTGATACTAAACCCAACGAGGGTATTTCAGTAATCTACCTTCTTCGATAACCCTTTCTTAAGCCCTTCAGCCTCGACCTTTCAGCGTCGCCTGGAGTCTCTGCAGCCACTACTTCCGCTTTTCTTGGCCGTCAATGGCGAAGCGTCAGATTACTTTGCTTAACCGTGTTCTTGTGGAGAAGATCGCCCCGCCCTACAAAACTAGCGCCGGGATCCTCAACTCGGAGAAGATAACTAAGGTGATCGAAGTTTAGCCTTGATCTTACTCGCCTTTGATTTCGATGATGAGCCCTTGCTTGCTACTCGGTAACGATACGCGCTTGTTTATGCCTATTGTTCCTTATTCACCGAGAGTCAGTAATATCTGCTCCATGGCTTTTGATCGCCTACATTCATTCTACTCCGACTTGGCTGCCTCTGTCGAAGAATGATCTTAACTCTGCCACTTATTGGGATTCATTGGTTTTCAGTTGTAAATCTTAGCTGCATATCCATATAGTCGTATGTTTTGGTCAATATTATGTTGAACATCCAAGTGCGGATTGAGTTTTCTGCAATGGAACATTTGATGATGCATCCACGGAAGAATTGTTTTAAGTTTGGTGTTTCTAATGTTTGGCCATTTGATATTAAATCAAATGTTTACGTTTTTATTTTTTCTCGTAATTTTGATATTCATATCAGAGATTGTAGTTTGTATGCTCGACGCAATATTTTGATGTTGGGTTTGGATATTTTCTGGCTGTTATCCTACTGCCCATGTTATGATCCTCGACACTACTAAGGAATCTGAAAGGAACAGATATCACTATTAAATCAGGCTTTACTTGTCACAGTTTTGTCCACAAACATTTTTTTTTTGTCCTGTAACATGATATACAGATCAGTGATGCTTCGATAGTATGCCCCTCTAGTTGTTGTTGTCTGCCCGATTAATATTCATCAAGCTGTTTATTGCTTTTGAACTTTGTTTCTCTCTAAGGAGTCTGCACAAATTAACTTCGAGCAGACTTTGCTTGAAGAGGTATCTTTGACAGCCATTCAACATTGAAGAGACATTGGCTAATTCAATTTAAAGCACGCTTACTCCTTGGGTCAGAGAAAAGAAACTCCATTTGGTTTGTGTTGTTTGCTACTGATGTTTTTTCTTTTTAAATTTTACATCAAACTATATGGCTATGATTGGTTGGTGCGTGGACAATTTTTTCCCAAACAATTAATAGATATTGAGATCATCTAAGCTATATTTGTTAAGCCTACCAGGGAGTTTTGTGTATTTACATTGTTATACTCCTAATATTGCAATATCACACCTGCATACTTGTAGCTTATTTTTAATATCTTTTTTCAGTAATTTATCTGTGCTTCTTCTGCTTAAGATCTATTTTTTTTTTGTTGAGCTTATGTGCAATTTGGGCATCCAAATTGCTCCTTTTGTTGCTATTCATTTGACTAGTTGTCAATTAAGTGAATAATATTTATTCTCCAAATGCCAGTTGAACTCATTCATTTCCTTGAGATCTTTTTCTTTCGTTAATTTACTTGTTGTGCTTTCATCTACAGTTGAATAATGGAGAAGTACTAGTAGGTTCTGTGGCATGTGATAAAAATGGAAATTCAAACTCTATGAAGAATGGAGATTCTCTTGTGTTGTCAAAGAGTCATGCAACTGAGCTGAGGCATGGAGATAAAAAGTATGTATCTTTGTGACTGAGTTTCTAGAATAAAGAGGAACAAATCATTGTAAAAGTTTCTAAATGTTTGTCCTGTAGTGTTTTACTTGTTAGTGGAGTTTAGATCTTTGTAATGTTACCCTACCACTTGACACACGATCAAATTTGCATCTCAACTTGTTTAATCTTACATGGGGGTTTACAAGGGTCTTGATAGTTGCCTTTGAACAGTCCAATGCCTTGATCCAGTTAAATGCTGAGTTAAGAAAACAGGAACTGTAAAATTCCTACAAGAATAGGTGCATTGCATTTTTTCACTTACCAGGCAGATTTCCTTTGGACTATAGATTTCAAGAATAAAACAAAACCTAATGATAGAAGTATGACAATAACATTATAGCTAATTTAATCCAAGATAATTTGTTTTCTTTTCCCCTAGGAAAAGAAATATCCTGAATGGAAATGTTAAAGTATGCTAGTTACAGTATAAGGTAAATAATTAATATTAGTTGCCTATCTATTAAGTCAATATAAAATTAGCATTATGGAGGCTACCTTGTTGTCAATGGGGGCAATTCTTAATTTATGTGTTAATTTTTTGATGGTTGATTTTATAGTTCATTAATCTCGTTTGATAAGGTTGACTTATATTTCTTTTTTATGTATGAATCTATAGTTCATTAATGTCGCTACAATCCCCAAGTTGAAGTTCTAGCCAACTTACTATGATTGACAAACTTCGATGATCTCTTGTAAAAACACTATGACATCCATGAATGGAGAGCCTGTAATTTTCAATTTGTGTGAACTTAAATGAAGTGCTTCGTTGCTAATGTGAGCTATTATCCTAGTTTTTTTTAATGCGTCTTTTTGTTGTCTTTGTTTTCTGGAGATTCAGAGTAGTCTCAATTCATGAGAATGCATAAACCTATATTTGTGATTTTTGTGTTGAAGGTTAGAATAGTATACTAATTTTTCCCATTCAATTTGCAGGAGCAACTGCATTTACTTGGAATGTTCTAATATAACTAGCAGCTTAGTGCAACTGAAGTCATATTCTCGTGGACCTATTTCTCGGAAGCCTTTCCTCTGGACTCGATATCTATCTTCTCAGGCCGGAGCAAACTCAAGTGATAGGGAAAATGATCTAGAAGATGGGTTTTCTAGCATGGAGGTACCACCTGGATCTACTGATTCTGTGGATGGTTCAGGAAACGAAGATGATGTCTTAGGGGGGGAGTACGAAGAATATGATGAAGCTGCAGAAAGTCCACTTGATTTGGGAGATGATGAAGCAAATAAAGGTGGGGTAAAAAGAGGGCCAAGACTCTCTCATTATCAACTTTTCAAGACAATAACAGGAACTCCAAGAAAATCTTTAATTAATGCACTTGATAAATATGTTGAGGAAGGGAAACCTTTAGGGCGAGGTGAGATATCTTTTGCTTTGCGTATCCTGAAGAGGCGACGACTCTACCCAATGGCACTGCAGGTGACTGTAGTTTAACCTACTAGTTTCTATGAAATTTGATGTTTCTATAAAATA
Source organism: Zingiber officinale (assembly GCF_018446385.1). Taxonomy (NCBI): domain Eukaryota; kingdom Viridiplantae; phylum Streptophyta; class Magnoliopsida; order Zingiberales; family Zingiberaceae; genus Zingiber; species Zingiber officinale. The sequence goes on along the minus strand of NC_055997.1, from coordinate 131,718,130 downwards.
TTTTGAACTTTGGTATACTAATGGAAGATAAAACTTGGCCTTTTGTGTACAGTTATCATAACAAAGTGGACTAGTGTTTTCCCTATCTGTTTGTATAACCAAATCATAGGAACTATTGTATCTTTGATTGTGGTTGGGGCCTATAATCCTCAGTTTTGTTAAATTGGTTCACTTCTCAAAGTTTATTCATCTTGATACTGCATCACTATGTAGCATCCCACATCCACTATAAAATTCTCTTCCTCTATTTTTTTTGTGCTACTTCATATCATCCAATGCGGTAATCGTTGATCATACTATTGTATAATATAAATGGTAATCTGTATTCTGTTAGATAAATTGCATGTAGTGATTTCCCTACTTTATATCATCCAAGACGTCCTATAATCCTCAGTTTTTTTTTAAAAAAAAACTTCATTCAGAATTAGGCTACTACCAAATGTGATACATGATGGTACTCATTGTCATTGAGAATTGGCTGTGAGAAAAGCTAAACAGAAGGGAGCAAAGAAATACAAGTGGGTAGGAAAAAACATGATAAATATTGATTCCTTGTATCCAACATTTGGTCGTACAAGTAGGTATATGCATCAAGGAAAGTTGACATCATGCTTATGTGCTCACTATTGCCTTATCTAAAGTTAAAAGAAAGCTTTGAGAGAATGCTGCAAAATCTTTGAATCTAATGCTATCTCATTGCCTCTTTCTGTCTTTCATGCTATTGTGAACTAAGGCAGGAACTAGTAGAGTTGAGTTGCTTAGTTTTACCAATGAGAATGTTTTGGGAACAGAAAAAACCCACTGCTTTATATCAGACGGTGATTATATTGCAGTTTGTTGTATATATGTCAAACATGTTTAGAAATCTTTGACTTTGACTCCCTTCTTTATATGACTTATATCTGAGGGATATAATCCATTACAACCAATTCCAAATAATTGTGATTAACACAGATGGAAATGATTATGAGGATAATGCTGGTGAATGTCTTTAGATGCTTTTGGAGTATGTTGGGTTTGCTTAAATATATAAAATGATTTATTGAACTAGTTAATCTGATTCGTCTGCTATGATAGTGGACATATTATGAACGAGCTTAATCCAGCATGAAACAATTATTTTGCTTATTCTTGCCCTAGCTCAAAAGCATGCATTGGATGAGGTATAGTGGGTCCTGACCAACCTATGCAAACCAGACAACCTATTGTATTTCCAATTAGCAATTTCTGTATGTTTTATTTTATTTCATTTATGCATGTTTAATAGGTTAATTTCTAAATCTATGACATACTTTCTGAATTTTAACATGTCTATCACATAGTTACAAACTATAAAATCTCATATATTATTGAAACTAGCAATGAATCTATCATTCTGTGATTTTTTTTTCATCTATCCACACTGTTTAACAGTTAGCCATCTAATAAAATAATATTTTGTTTTTCTCCACCTGAGCCTCTTGAGATTCACTTGCACGGACTCATTGGCACACTCTTGTGGAACCCCTTGTTGTCTTGCACTTACTCTTATTTGAAACTGAAATTCTTAATCACTGTGATTGTTTACATATTTAATTTCTCTCTCCTCTTTGGCTGAAAGTGTGATCTTATCTGGTAAACTATTTTTTTTTTTTTTTGCATCCCATTATATCTTTTCGTTTTCACAGTTGGAGTTGCATTAGGTTTGTAGCTGGTCTTCACTTTCAGAACCATTACATCTTGCACAATCAATTGCCTTTTAAATTTATGTGCTGAATCAAATTATCATTTATTTTCTATAATTTGTTGAAAACTGGAATTTTCATATGCAGCTGGAATGACATAACTGTATGATTTTTAAATGGTAGTTTGACATTTATAAATCTTTTGGGTTGGGAATGTTGGTTCTTTAGAATATTGGTTTTGAACATTACATGATACAAAAGAATGTTTTATGAGGTATATGTGAATATCAACTTCATAACATTTGTATGCCAGCATTTTGTTTATTTAGGCGACTTTGCTTTAGTTCTCTTGATGATCCTATGTGATTTAACATTCATTTATCACGATCCTTTCTCATGAAGTGGAGTCTTGGCGCAACGGTAAAGTTGTTGCTTTGTGACCAAAAGATCACGGGTTCGAATCCTGGAAACAACCTCTTGCAAAAAGCAAGGTAAGGTTGCGTACAATGGATCCTTCCCCTGAACCCTGCATAACAAGAGCTTCGTGCACCGGACTATTTTTTTTTTTATCATGATCCTTTTTCAGTGATTTTATGTTCTAAAACATTAATTCTGTTTTGGACTTCTTCAGTTTGTTGAGTGGCTGGAAACTTGTAAGCAAATCGAACTTGGGGAGTGGTACTATGCTTCTCATTTGGATTTGATTGCTAAGGTTTCTGGCCTTTGGAATGCAGAAAAATACATTGAGAAAATTCCAGAATCTTTCAGGAGCGAGTTGATCTACAGTACTTTGTTGGCTAATTGTGTTTCTGCTGTGAATTTGAAGAAAGCAGAGGAAGTGTTCAATAAAATCAGAGATCTTGGTTTTCCGATCACACCTTTTACTTGTAACCATTTGTTGCTGCTCTACAAAAGGACAAGCCCGAAAGCGATGGCTGATATACTCCAGATGATGGAAAAGGAAAATGTACAACCAACGCTCTTTACATATAAGATTCTAATTGACGTCAAAGGCGAAGTCAATGATATACCAGGTATTGAGCAAATTGTGGAGATGATGAAAGAACGCCTCAAACCTGATCCATGGATCAAATCCGTGATCGCAAAGGCTTACATATCTGCTGGTTTGAAAGATAAAGCTGAAGCAACATTGAAAGAGATTGAAAGTGAGGATGTGCAGGAGAATCGTGCTGTTTGCAGGTTTCTTCTCCCCGTGTATGCTGCTTTGGGAAAGGCAGACGACGTTGAAAGAATATGGAATGTTTGTGATGCAAAACCCCATCTAGCTGAACGCATAGCTGCAATAGAGGCCTGGGGTAACCTTGGGAAAATTGAAAAAGCAGAGGAAATCTTTGAGAAGACACCCAAGAAAATGAAATCAACAACCTACTACAACACTATGTTAAAGGTTTATGCAGAAAATAAGCTGTTGGCCAAAGGAAAGGAACTGGTGAATCAGATGTCTGCGAGTGGTTGCCGAATTGGTCCTTTGACTTGGGATGCAATCGTGAAACTGTACATTGACTCCGGTGAGGTGGAGAAAGCTGACTCCATATTGCATAAGGTACTCCTTCAAAAGAAGATCAGGCCTTTCTACAGTTCGTTTATGGCTGTGATGGATCAATATGCTAAAAGGGGCGATATCCACAACGCTGAAAAGATTTTTCGAAGGCTGAAGGAGATCGGCTATGTCGGTAGAATGAAGCAATATGAAGCTTTGCTCCAGGCCTATGTGACTGCCAAGACTCCAGTTTATGGCTTCAGGGATAGGATGAAAGCTGACAACATGTGTCCTAACAGGACTATGGCTGCACAACTGATGGCTATGCAAGCATCTCAGAATAATCCAATCTCAGAGTTGCTCATTTGAATGGAGAGAGCATTGATCTAGGGTAAAATGTTGCTGCTATTTATGTTGTATTTTGTGTGCGCTAGCATTTGCATTGCCTATCCAGTTGATGTCAGTCGCACTTAGCTTAGGGTTCAAAGACCATTGTTACTCTTCCAAGTTTTATGTTTCCTCAAGCAGCTCCATCTGAAATGCAGTAGTATTCATAAATTTTATGGAGGGACCTTCTCGGAGAACTCTCACCATAATGGTATTTGTTGAAACATGGATTTTATGTAGTTTTGATAGCCTGCTCAAGTTATCCTATCTTTGCACAAATTTAATTAAAAATATTACTTTTAATAATCAAACTATATGTTATTATTCACATATCAACACTTAACCAAGGAAAGGTTCTTATCGTGTTCGATTCGCGAGTGGCAAAAGGCGGGCCTCTGCTCTACTGAAATTTTGAAATATTTTTATGAATTTAATATTTTCGTTTTACCCATTATCTTTATAAATATGGTTAATTTACCCTTATTTATATAGCGGAAAGGGTGAAGTTGACGACGAAGCATTGCGATAATTGTAACCCTCTCTAAATTCTCTTCGTCCCCGCATCCATCGCTGTTCTCGTCTGGTCAATTTTGCAGCCGGCGATCGAATCGTACGGCGAGCGACTGGGGAGGAGATGGGGAACGCGAGCGGTCGGGACGGGATGGAGGAATCTGACAGCGATGACCCTTTTTCCAGATCGAGATCCTACGCCGGTTCGAACTCCAACGACACTCGCTACGTCCGATCCGCAGACTCGTTTTGGCCGCCGGAGAGGCCCAGCAGGTCCCGATCACCTCTCATGTTCGCTCCCCAGGTGGCTGTCTGGATCTCCTTGGCTTATCTTTGATTCTGCTTGACCTTGTATGTTTTGATTTTTTTTGTTGGAAAATTAACTCGTACGTTTTCGTTGATTCGTCGTGGGATTGGGGTATCTGGATTTCGGGTACACTTTTATAGGACAAAAGAATGAAAGGAATGAGTAAGATGATCACCTCGGAAAGTATGAATGTAAAATGGAAAAAAGCAAAGGAATAAGAACCAAAAAAACAGAACACAATTCTGTGAAATTGTTGCGCCTCAGTTATGCCCTAACTAGCTGCAACATTGCCCCAAGTGTTAGGATTAGAGAAACACTTATTGCATGATTGCTACAATTCCAGAATAATCTTATTCTTGACAATGCAAATTGATGCATTTTAAGTTATGTACTGAAATCCTGGAGATAGTGCTGTGACTTCTGACTGAAGTTCTGGGTTTGAGAATTTGGATTACTTGATTCCTTTAATTATTAACTGATTTTACTAAGTGGTTCCAAGTAGTTGTTTTTGTTTTTTTTTGTTTCAGCCATCTAGTTATTTTGGTTATATTTCCTACAAAGGATACATTGATAGATCTGAGGTGGTGTACTGAAAAACCTGGACAGAGTGCTGATCTCTCACTTCTGGGTTAGAGAACTAGGATTATTATATTACTTCAATTAGATACTTAATATACTAAGTGGTTTGTAGTTTGTTCTGTCTTAACCATCTGTGAATTTCTATTACAGTGAGGCTGTGGAATTGAGTTTCTACTTCAAAGAAAGAGGCATCCATTAGTTATTTAGAAAGTTTCCCTTTTCTGGTATTGAAAAACATGAAGAAAGAGGCATCCATTAGTTGTCAACTCTGATTTAATTTGATAGTGCACATCTTGATTCTTCAATTGTATAACCCAAAAGTACTATCCATTATCCGCTAGTTGCCTCCCAAAATGAGTTTAGTGTCCGTGAAGACTATAGTTGATGTTTTGGTTGTTTCTTGCTATCGGCTTATTTGCATTATTAGAGTGGCTAAAAATGGACGATTGTTGAAAAAGTGTGTAGAATAGAAGTTGGCTACTTCTTGTTTAGATTTCCTTGGTGGGAACGTCTTTAGTAACTTTGTTTGGAAAATATGTGGAAAGTTGGTTGCATCTGAAATACGTATGGTTGTCTCTAAATGAATTAGCAAAGAGTATACTAGGACCTATCGATCTGATTATGAAATATCTATAATGTAGATAACTGCTGAATCTTCTACAATATTATCTGAAAAGACTAGTTGATGTTTGTAGAATAGGTAATGTTTTAGAAACAAAAGGTTTAAAGCCAATTGGACTAAAATTGAATATAGGAAATGTGGTTTTCATATAAGAAAAAATTGAGAGTATAGTTAAGATGAATGGACAAGAAATCCCTAAAAAGTAGTCTTAAGTATTGTAAATCTATTATTTAACAAAAAAAAAAAAAAGATAATGAAACTGTTCGAGATAATATAATTGGATGAGAAATGGGTGATCCGACTATAGAGGAACTTTTGGACTCTTGGATAATCAATGTGTGCCTTGTTAGGCTAAACAAATTTATAAGACTGGTACAAGTCTACCTTGCCATACTTTCTAGATCAACGTTGGGTCTATTAGTAACACATATGAATAGTTTATAGTTAATGTAATAGATATGAGAATGCTGATGGACGAATAAGGTTACCAAAAAAATAAAAGGAAAATTTCCAGTTATTCAAGAATAATAATTTAGATATCTTTGATCTACTATTCAAAAAGTTGACAATGATGAAGTAGCACTAATAGGGTTCAATAATTTGTTTGTGCGTGTTCTACTTCATTATGAATGATTTTTGTCAGTTTTTTCTTTTTACAAGGAATAACATATGATTGGACTTACAAATACTACGACCAGTTGTTCAATAATGAAATTCTCTAATTCAACACTTTGTTGTATTATGTCTCTAATCCCTATTGCATTAGTTGCTGGTTGTTAAATGGTGATCGCCAGTGATAGGAGCTAGATACCAGTTACCAATGAGTGTGCACGCACACAAACAAAAAAAAGGCTAAGCTTTTCTTAGACTTCTACAAGATGACACTGAGAATTTTGTCTTAGGTTCCTGTGCCTCCTCTGCCGGGAGCTTCTGATCCCCCTCCTATATTTGATCAACGATGGACGAATGAACCTGACCAACAGTTTGATGGACCCCTTGAAAAGGGAATTCCAACATTAATAACTTGGAACCGAGGAGGAAATACTGTTCTAGTAGAAGGATCATGGGACGACTGGACTTCAAGGTATACGTGCTCAGGAAACATGCTTATGATCCTATCTGTGTTTTTTTCTGTCCCCCTTAAGTCGGTACTATGCCATCTAGAATGCAAGCTGAAAATGTCTTCTACCTTGCTCTACCATTTTTTTCAGAAAGCCTTTACAGAGATCTGGCAAGGACCATGCCATTTTGTTGGTTCTTCCTTCGGGCGTCTACCATTACAAGTTCATCATTGATGGACAACCTAGACACATGCCTGATCTGCCTTTCGTAACTGATGAGATGGGAAACATCATTAATCTCCTTGATGTCCATGTAAGTGCATTTTTGCATTGCCGGTAAAATTGTTTAATCTGATTCCTCAAAACAATAGCTGATGATGCATCGTCAAATAAGGTGGAGAATTCGCTATTTGTTCAGAAAAACAAATTCTAGTTTTAAGCTGGCAATTCTTACTTCTGTTTCTGCCAAGATGAGAGAACTCCTTGCTAACACATTTTCTTTCACACAGGATCATGTTCCTGAAAATGTTGAAAGCATTTCTGAATTTGACTCTCCGCCATCACCCGTCTCCAGCTACACTTGGTCACCGCCTGCAGACGAAGACTTTGCAAAGGAACCACCCGCCGTGCCGCCCCACCTGCGTTTAACAGTTCTCGAGACGCAGAACACAGATGAAGCTTCATTAACACCTGAGCACGTTGGGCTGAATCACCTTTGCATCGAGAAAGGATCATCATCGTCGTCGCAGTCGGTCGTGGGGCTTGGTCTGACCCATCGATTCCGATCCAAGTATGTCACCGTGGTGCTCTACAGACCTGTTCAAAGGTGACAAATCGCTCACCGCATCTTATATTGGGCTGTTAGTTGCATTGCAGAAGAGAAGCATTTTTTTCAAGTTCTGCTAGCTCAATGGTTTGTTTGTTGTGTTCCTGCACGAGACTTGCTCTGACGAGCCAATGCCACACCCAATAATCTTCAAATTATCAGTACTTTATCACCTTGGTATTGTTTGTTGCATTCTGAACCCCCTTAGAATTAAATCTGGAACTACAAACTAGTGTTATGACGAATTAACTAGTTAACATCAATTCAATCTTCGTAATTTTGTTAACTTCTCCCAAAATATCAAAATAGAAATTATATTCTAAGCAAAATAGTAAACCGTTTTAGCGAATGATTTTTCGATGACATTTAAAAAATTTTAAATTTACGAAGAGCACATTTTTAAAAAAATAAAATTAAAAAATAATAATAATAAATAAAAACTGGGGTTGTAAATCAATCCAACAGTGTGCTAACTGCGTCAGAATTCGATATTTTCCTGGGCCCCAGATTGGCCCGGTCCCGCAGATTGGTCCGGTCTCGTTGGCATAAAACGCTCTCGTCCTCTCTCTTCTCTTTATTTTTATCGCTTTTTTTTCTCTCGCAGGTATTCTATTCGATCGATCTCGCACGCAGGCGCGGCATGGCGGAGAAGCTCACCGACGATCAAATTGCCGAGTTCAAGGAGGCATTCAGCTTGTTCGACAAGGATGGCGATGGTTAAACCCTAACAATCTCATTCTATTCTTCTTCTTTATTTAGCTACTGGATCCGTACTCTCTCTCTCTCTCGCTCATTTTAATTGTGTTTTTCAAATGATTCCGACTCGGGATTGCATTTTTTTTGAATTTGTATCGCCGGAGCCATTCGGTTAGGTCATCTTGGTTGCAGAAAGGGCGAGATTAATATATACATACTTTTTCCCGATTCGAATCTCTTTCCTATTTTTTGCATAATTTCTGGCTGTTTACTACTGAACTTCAATGTAAAGAAAATATATCGCTGGAATGCCTGAAAGGAAAAAAAAAAATCTGATTTTATCCTCATGAATGCCTCTTTTGCTTGAATCTTCTCTCCTTATTTGATGCTACAGGTTGCATCACGACCAAGGAGCTTGGAACCGTGATGCGATCTTTGGGGCAGAATCCCACAGAGGCCGAACTCCAAGACATGATAAACGAGGTGGATGCCGATGGAAACGGCACGATCGACTTCCCAGAGTTTCTCAACTTGATGGCTCGCAAGCTGAAGGACACAGACTCAGAGGAGGAACTAAAGGAGGCCTTCAGAGTGTTCGACAAGGACCAAAACGGTTTCATCTCCGCCGCTGAACTTCGCCATGTCATGACCAATCTCGGTGAGAAGCTCACTGATGAGGAAGTCGACGAAATGATTCGTGAAGCTGACGTCGATGGCGACGGCCAAATCAACTACGAGGAGTTCGTCAAAATCATGATGGCCAAGTGAGTTGGCCTCTTATGGAAAATAAAGTGCGACGGATGGAATTCCGATATATAGTTATCGATGACTTCTAGGTTTGTCATTTTAGTTACAAAATTTTTTATATAAAGGAAAAGAAAAAAAAAACAAAAGTAGAGAAATCTTTTCACTAATTTAATTTTTTTTTTCTCATTTTCATATGTAATAGAATTCAAATCTGTATTTTTAAAACTATTTTATGAATTATCTTTTTCTGCCTTTCTCATATGTAACAATAGAATTCAACATTGATTTCCATCTATATAATTAATTATATTTAAGTGAAACATATTGCACAGAAATTGGATGAGCTAAATCTTTAGATTAACCCTCAGAATTCAAAGAAATGAGCATTTTAACCAAAGAAAAAACATTTTATTTGTACCTTTCTATGGTTTCCTTTTCAACAGTGACCGTTTCAGAAGTCAGTCGTCTCTGTACACGACCAAGAAAGCATATGAAGTACAAAGAGCAAAGAAAAAGAGTAACATAATACAATGATACACACTAATTTATTATCACTGTTGTAATTGTTGTTTAGAAGATAACAGGCCGAGATATCACCGAGTAGGTAATCGAAACTAGGGCATTCGATCAGCTTGTCAAGAATAACAGAAGTTGACCTTAGAACGCACAATCTGCAGAGAGAGAGATTGGATCAGTTTAAATAGAAGAAGTATCTATCAGAAGTAAGATGATATGTAGGTGAAGAATCATTAAAGGTTTGGAAATCTTATATTGCTGCAAATTCAATCCCATAAGAATGGAGAGTGATAGAATAGACAATAACTAGAATGAAGAATTAGCTACTCGTACGAATACTCCGGCTGCTTCCTCATATCTTTATGAGGGTCTTAGCAAAAAAAAAAAAAAAAAATGAAAAGAAAAAAGGATTGGGTTATTTTAGACAATGCATTCCCCCGTTTTGTTGCCAATTAATTAGATCCTAGAAGATTTCACAAAACCTTCATCTCTTAGATTTCTACTTTTCGGAAACATTAGTTGATGGATTAGTACCTGTTCTGTTTTTGTTATTTTAGTACTTATTGTACCTATCATGCCTTCTGGGTTATCTTAAATGTGGTATTTAAGCTTTTAGTTTTGCAACTTATATAGCATTTTTATGTAGGTGAAGTCGTCCAAATATATATTCTTATGCATGACCCATGACTAAAAGAGGTTGGAGGTGTTCATCAAGCTAGTTTTTGGATTTCCAAAGTTGGTTGTTTATTCTTGAACAACTTGCTGGACTGGCAAGAGATTCTTCACACAAAAGTTTCTACTTCTTCATCCACAGCTGGATTTATGTATAAATCTTGTATCACCTTAACACGAAACGAGATTTCAAATCATGCATGATTCATGGATAAATATAGGCATTACTACTGTAAGAAACAGATAAATTGTAAGTAGCAAGCTTATCCCAATTCATGCATGATTTCATGATAATCCAATTGGTTGGGAGAAGATAATAGTGTACGATTCCATTATCTAAAGCCGTAGGAGAAAAGACAGACAAAATTGCATCTTAAAAAAAAAGACAACAAGAACATACCTACAAATAGAGCAGAAATATTCTTGGATAAAGATCATTCGAGGATGAATTCTTTCATTCCTTTTGTAGTGTAGAGGGTGTCAAATGGTTTTTCCAGGCTGTCTTTTAGAATGCAAATTTGTCCCTCTTTAAGAAGTATGTCTTCCTCAAGGCTCTCAATCTTCTTCCTGAGACTGACAATCTCATTCTCCAAAACCATGTTGGTCTTTCTCAACCTCTTCACTTCCTCCCACAATTCGTTATTTTCAGTGGACACAGTTTGGAGCATGCTTTGAACAGCATTTAGGTCTGTCATGGAAGTCTGAATCTCCTGATGCAGCTGTGCGATTGTCTCATCTTTCTTTAGTATCTGCGATCAATATGGATATGATAATTGTTATTGTTGAATCATAAACAAATAAGTTCAGACAAGGCTTCATGAAGCAGAATTAAGGAGCATCAACTGAACAAATTGGTATTGGTGAAAGGAAACTAGACTCTTTTTACTACTAGTTTATATAAAAGCATTTTACCAAAGCATGCTCCTTGTGTGTGATTTCTTTGAACACCTTAGTTTTCTTAGAATATCCCTTGATTTTCAACTTTCCTCCCCAATCTTAAACTTTTGTAGACCAGCTTGTGCATGATATATAAAAGTTGGATTTTTAAGCACTTTCCAACCTAAGATGGTCAAATTAGCATCTCTCACACTTTCAGTGGATTTAAAATCATATCATATATTGAGTTTAAATGTCACATTGCCGCCTTAATGTCACTAATGCACGGAACTAGGAACATGCAATTGTAGCCCCCGGGGCATGGTTGAGTTAGCTATTGCAAGGTAAATATTGTTATAATGGGCAAGAGGTCGAATCATGGCAAAGCCGAGAAAAATACCCTCCCCGCAGTGGCCAATTGCAGCTTCCCGATTTCCTCCTCATAAATGGCCATGGGATCGATCGTGTGGGCCTATTGGGATGACGGATTCCACCTTTTATTACAATAGGAACATGCAATTGTAGGTTTAGTTAATAAAGACAGACTAGAGTTTCATCTCCAATTATAGACAGGAATAAATTGACAGAATCAAGTTCAGTACAATTTCCTATCAGAATACCATCCGAACTGTATCACAGATTCATTGTCTAGTGATAAAACATATTCCTAGACTATATAGAACATAAATGCATATGTATACAATATGGTTGAGTGTCCAATGACACAATATACAACAAGAAACCATAGCACTGGATAATAAACGGATATATTTTGTTATGAAATGATAAAACACAGATAATTATGTTAGTGCGCTATCCCTGCATTTCCATTTATTTTTAATTATCAGGCGAGTAGTAGTTTTATTAACAGTATAACTTTTTTGGCATGTATATGATCACCTGAAGCTCCAAATCCTTCATCTTGTGGGAAAGACAAGAAACCTCATCCTGAAGTCTCTGATTAGCATTTTGCAGGACATCACGAGCTCTTATAGACCTTGCAAAATCAGCTTGTAGTTGTTCATATTCCAATTCTCGAGAAAACAGATTCTCTTTCAGTAGTCTTGATAGTATGGCTTCTGCCCTTATGTTTAACAACATTTCATCCTATACAAGTAAAGCACACTTCAAAATAACATTCTGAACAATATTACGAAGGTCGGTGATTATCGTCTCTGAAAGAACTCTAAAGGAGAACTAAACATTCAAGGAGAACTTTAAAAATAAACATTCGAGGAATATGAAAAAGTAAATAGTTATTTTTCTTTTGAGGTTAATGCTTATTTCTTATACGGGATCAGGTTATGTTTATCACAGAAAGTGAGATTTACCTCTGTCACGTGACTCTTCAAGCGTTTCATTTTACTTTGTTCCTTAGTCTGCCTTTGTAATTCTTCGAGATTGGACTTGTCATCTAATACCACCATTGTTGCTTGTAAGTTTCTTCTCAAGTTCTCAATACCTCTCTTTAAAGTATGATACTTCAGAATGTAATCATCAACTGGAATTCTCTCAAAATTCATGCTAGCTACTTGATCATACCTCTTGCATTATAAACCAATAATTATATAAAATTCACATTTTCTTCGTTAGATTTTATTTTAATTAGTTTTTAAATTTAAGAATATTCAAACTAAAATATTCTAGTTGACTTAAAATTTCCTAACAGAACCATAGAATCATGCTCATCCCTAAGACTAGGATTTCCAAACTGTAGGGGTGTAATATGATATTTTAAAATTCTGGATGGTGCAATGAAATTACAAAATAATTGTAAGGGCTAAGTGAATTTTCTTCCGTTATTTCTAGAAGTGTAGTTCAGCCACCTCATCCGATGATGATTCATGCACTGTTCGATGAACGCCACCTTCGCTTGCGTTTCGATAAGAGAGAGAATGGGGCGGCGAATGCGCTCGCTCCTGCGTCGTTCTTTCGATCCCCTTCTCGGCCTTGCTATTGACGATCCGCCTACGGTAGTCTTGCCGGAGACGGTTGCGAGAGCAGTTTGTCGTTGGGGGAAGCACCATCTTAGGTAATCCTCATCCGTTTCATTCTTCTTCTTCTTCGATAATAATTATTTTGGGTCTTCTCTTTTCAAGTGTTCTTTCCTACTTAAAATCTCGTGATTTGGGGGATATAATCACGATACTTTATCCTTTTTGGAAGATCGGTAAGGTATTTATTTATTTTTTCTTCCAATCTGAGATTTTTGGAATTCTCTGGATCTAACTTCTAATTGGAACAAGACGGTCGTCTTTGTATTAAAGTGAGAGATTAGAGGAATGAATGAATTATATGATTTGGTTGTGGATAAAGCTGGATTGGCTTTCCGAACATATTGGACCAAATGACGCTACGAGTTCTTTATGAGACCAAAGGTGGGGTTTTTGATAAAGGATAATTGATGGAGGGAAGCCTGGCCGATTTCATTCGACGAAAAGAGATGTTCTACTAGCCAGTAAGAGCTTTGATTAGTTTTTTTTTTTCACGGAATCGTGCATGTGTAATTTTTGTTCGTAAATTTTTTATTTCTAATTTCTTCAGTCTTCTAATTGAACTTAGACATGAAAAGGGATTTGAAAATTGTGCAATTATCATATTGATGGAAACGAATTTCACAAGTTGCAATAGCTTGTTTACATTGTGCAATTACAGATAGTAGGCAAGAATTTTGTTAACATTGTAAGGTTCCATGTTAGAAGTTACAGGATAAACCTCGGATTGGCAGAAAAAATAAATATGGTTTTATCTCTTGCCCTTCTGAATATGATGAAATGAACAGGATAATATCACAACATGGGCTTATCACTTACAAGATAATCTCCTTTTCTTGCCACTGACAGCTTTCTGCCTCTATTTGCGATTATTCAGAACTAATTCTTTTCTCATGTTTGCTTCAGTTGTACTATGGTATCAAGACTCCAACCTTTTTAACAGTCTCTTTCACCACCATTTACTGAGGTGGAGGATATTTCTTATTTTTGCATAAACAAAAATGAAAAAGAAATTGGTCAAATGTTTTATTTGTATTACCATGCATGATTTTGAATTTCAAACTAAGCATTTTGGTTTTAGTTGTGTTGTTCTGCCAATTTTTGATTTCAGGTTACCGGATAATTTTAAATCTTCCATGTTTATCTTTCTTGGTCACTGGCAAATATTGACTGTCTTACGTAGGCATTTTCACAGGGTCCCTTGTATTTGTATTTTAGTTTTCCTATTGTGTTCAGTAACTGGCTTTTCTCATTTCCTTCTGTCAATGGTCGCATATGGTATATAAACCTATTCGACATATCTACTTTTGAGAGAATCTAACATTAGAGTTATCTTCTTGGTCTACCTCTTCACTAAAGATATCTGACAATCAGTTGAATTCATTAAAGATATCATACATTTCCCTTTGGATCACTTGGATCATAAACCACTTTACATTTTGTTTTATCTTCTTGAAGTGATGCACAGGTAGATAGGTTGAACCAGTATGTAGACCAATCATCCATCAGCCAATACCTTTAAGTTGTTTGAAAGAACATTTACAATACCTTAGATTTTTTTTCTGCTTTTTTATGTTCTGATACACAAATAAATTGTAGTCTCTTAGTCTGCTTATACTCAATGACAGGATTGCTGAAACAATTTGAATACATGCAATGACCAGTTGTTAAAAGATGAAGCGAATGCTATCCAAGAAATCTCACTCATTGTGGTGGGACAGACATATTAGCCGGAAAAACTCCAAATGGCTTGAAGAAAATCTTGAAAGTGAGAATACTGAACCTAACTGCAATTTGCTTTTCAAAGTTTTCCGCTAAGTAGCTTGTTTTTCAATTCCTTCATCTTCTATTATGAAAATTCTAGTAGAAGTTGTAAAATCTAAGCCGCAGGATCAAGCCTATAGGAAATCGATTCAAGCCTAACTTCATTGGTTTAAGATTAAAGAGGTCTTACTATATATACCTGTAACAAGCTCAAACAGTAATCACAATACCTATATTATTAATGATCGAGATGTGGATGTGTAGTGTGAAAATTACATGAAATATGATCAGTACATATCAATTTCCAACTAGTCCTAAATGACTCAAAAAATTCTAATCATATTTGCTATAACTTTATGCTAAATTGTACTATCAAATCATGATCTAAGCCTTATTATTCCAAATGGAATCTATATGATATTTACAACACTAAATGCTAAATCATGATATCTTATTTTAGAGAGTCTAACAAATAAAATTCTCATTAATGTTTTGAATTTTAAGTACGTACGATAATCGATACAAAATATTTTGTCTTTATTGACATAGATCAATAAATAAATACAAACTCTTACTAAATAATTCTTGTTTCATAAAAAGAATTCTCATATCCATAACATATGCATAAAACCCCTTAGGCACCAAGCCCGTGGTCAGTGAATCTGTCAATATAAAATCTGTGCTAATGTGCTCTATCATCACCTGACGACTCTGAACTCTTTGTTTAATTGCTAGAAATTTGATGTCGATGTGCTTAGACTTCGATGAAGAAAGACATTAGTTCATAAACAAAGTTTAAAATATCAATTGACTCGAGTTTAGTCTTCTTTCCATTCCTCGTATAGATATATCTTTCACTATTAAGCAGAAGTCGACTCACAACCTTGCATAGTGACACTTATGTGAGTAGTAACGACCCCATGGATGGCTTAGCTAGCAATTGTATGGGATAATGACTACAATGGTCGGGGGGTCGAAACTTGGCAGAGGATTTCATCACCTCTGTGGGCCTCACCCATGCACTTATCAATTTGGGTTCCTGTTAAACTCCCTCTCAATAGCTTGGGACAGTCGTAAGCCAGCCACTAATGTAGCGGTTCCACACTTATGTGAGTAGTAGCATTAATATTTATCCATCAGTGTTAGTAGGTACAATATCCAAATTGACTTATGGACTAACAAAAGTAAGAAATTTTTCCTTATTTACATGCCAGTTGACGTACTTGGTGTAATCTTTCTTCATATAGCCTTTTTTCTTACAAAAGAAACAAATAGACTCCTTATCATGCTTCTTCTACTTCTTATGGCCAAAAGTCTTAGAATCTCCAATTTACTTTCCTTTTCTTTTATTGATCTGTTTGCCTGAACCTTAGGAACCAAATGCTAGGTGAACACTTTCAGGTGTCTCATGTCTCAATCTCTCCTCTTGCACGTATTGAGTTATAAACTCTTTCAATATCCACTTTTTTTATTGAGAATTATATGAAATCTTAAAAGTAGTGAACCGTGCAGGCAGAGACGTCAAGATGAAATACACTAACATAGACTCAAACATATCAAGTTTAAGTGCTTTCAAACTTGTGACGATATTGGACATCTCTATAAATCTATAATGTAGTATCTGTAAGTACTCAGGGTAGTTTTGATGTGGTCAACCAAGTTCAGTTAGATCTTGTTGTATTTGATCCTTGTGTCTAAGTGTGCAAGAGCTTAGGAACACAAGAAGTCGAGCGGAATACGCAGCTAGCGAGAAGGATGGTACGGGATAAGGGTGTAAATGAACTAAGCTGCTCATGAGCTATTCGAAGCTTGATTCGATAAAAGCTCGTTTGAGCTCGTTTAATGAGGCTCGTTAAGATAAACAAATCAAGCTCAAGCTTCACAATATTTAACTCGTTAGCTCGTGAACATGTTCGTTAAGTTTATGAATCAACTTTTAAATAATAAAATAATAGTTTCAATATTGAATTTATAGATTTTACACTCTACTTATGAAACATATAGACAAATATATTAAATTTATTTATCAGAATAAAATTATAAATTTTAATAAGAATATTATAATTTTTACTAAATATATAATTTAGTTTTTAATGAATATTTAAATTTATAATTTATGTTTATTAAGCTCGTTTAGGTTCGATAAAAGCTCGAATAAGCTCATGAGCCATGAATATATTCGTTAAATAAAGTTCGAGCTTGACTCGATTATAAACGAGCCAAACTTAAACATTCAAAAGCTTTATTTTAAACCGGAGCTCGAGCTTTATAACTCAAATATTCAAGAGCCATGAATATATAATTTTCTCTTAATATATATAATGTTAATTCTAATATAAGTCAGATATTGATAGTCCCTCTATACATTCCTCTATTTAGGTCGAATATCGGATCTTCCATCGAGATTGAAGGAAATTATCATCTCTATGCTCTATGGTGTTAACATTAGTCAGGGGTGCGGGGCGATCATACCTCAATACATAGTCCAAGTCCATGCAACCTAAGATTATAATCGCGTATTCTTTCCACTCAATAAAATTCGAAAGTGTAGTGATAATATTAATACCGACAGTAACATATTGCACTGAAATTAAAAGAGTGTAGATTATATTAGTTTACAATTTAATTATAGCAAAAAATATGAATAAAATTATGTAAATAAAATAAATTTTTAAATGCACATAAATGAGCCTTTTATGAGATATCAAATATAACATTATATTTACTATGCGGGCTAAATACAATTTGATAGTGATACTCTCTAATATAACTCAAAATTTAATTGGAAACATAATGAGCCATTATGTACATAATTTGACACTTTATATGAGTTATAAATTAATTCATAACTTACAACAACTTTAATCTATCATGCAATATGCTTTCTTTTAGGTAGATATATTTTGTGCATGATTTGAACAAAATAAATTTTGTTCTATAATTATAGGCTACATTGAACATATATCTAGCATAAAAGTAATTTCCCTTAGAGTCAATTATTTTTAGTATATATATATGTTTACCGACACAAGATGTACTAAACCTATCTAATGTGCATTCATTTGGGTGACACAATAGTTCAATTTCATAGCATGTGTGTAAATAGACAAAACTCTAAAAACTTTAACCAAATAAATAATCACTTAATCAACTTTGATAATTTAAAATTATATTTATTAATCAATTGATTTCAGATGATAATCAATTGGTTCTACCTAATTAATTATCATAATCAATTTGAAGACGGTTAATCGATTGGAAAAATCCCCGATTTCAATCGATTTTATTATGATTTTCTTCTATTAATCAATTGGATAAAATCTAATCGATTGATGATATCAATTGATTAGGTTAATTGATTCCAATCAATTTATCACAATTTTTAAGATTGACAAAAATTGTCAATTAATTGGTAGCATCGAATCGATTGACCTGATCGATTAAAATCGATCCCGTATTCGATCTAGTCGTGCTAATTGATTGAAAAAAAATCACCAATCGATTGGTGTCAATTGAATCAATTGCGTAATCAATTTGGCTCGGTTATGTTTACAATTTTAAGCTTGGTAATTGATTGATCGACCAAGCCAATCAATTTAGTCATCGTGATTTGACCTAAAATTATGTTAAACATGGCAATTCTTCGTGAAGTACATGAACGACATGGAAGAGATCAAGTCTTTCCTAGATTTTTTATGCAAAAGATTTCGACGATCAAACATGGTTCATATAAAGAAAACTTTATCTAGCATAAGAACAATGCCCATACTATATTGCCATGAAAGCATAAAGAAACAGAGAGTTTGATTCTGATACCAATTGATAGAAGTTATAAAACCTAAGCCACATAATCTCTAGAAAGCAAATAAGAACTTGACATAGGAAATATAACAGTAAGCATGAATCTTTGTTTCAACATAGAACATGACATAACAAATATGAAGCATAAACCAAAAGCGATAAGAAACCTGATTGAATAGTTATGCCCTTGTCTTGAAGCGTCATCTAGGAATCCTTGAGTAAGAAGAAGTGAAAGTAAAGCGAAGAAATCTTTCAAGGGGTTTAGGGTTGACGGCAACCAACAAATTCATGCTTACTATTATGTAATCAGGTCAAGATCCTCTTATTTGGTAAAATTGGTATACATGTTTAACTTCTCATGACAAAACTTTAACCAGTTCAAGCATCTTTCTCTGCAGAGATGGACCGAAGTGTCACAGAGATGCTAAAGTTGACAGAAGGGGGTGGAGATTCATTTGCAAAGAAAGCTGAGATGTATTATGAGAAGCGCCCCGAGTTGATTTCCCATGTTGAGGAGTTCCACCGCATGTATCGTGCTCTGGCTGAGCGTTATGACCAAGTAACCAGTGAGCTCCGCAAGAGCATTGAATCAGAATTGAAATCTCAAGGCTCATGGAACAGATTTAATTTCCTTTCAAATCCACCTTCTCCTTTATCTGAACCAATTGAAGAGCTCCGTCCTGAGTTAAACATTTCTCCCGAGTCAAAACTGCAACAGCCCGACCTCATTCCCAGGGCTGCCGGGTTCGATTTCTTCCTTCCATCTAGCAGTAGTCCTGATCTTTCTAGGAAGGACATTTATGATTCATTTTCATACTCAGAATCTGAGCCCGAGCTCGAAGAGATCAATGAGGAAAGTGAAGATGACACCCCCTTGGAGATGAGGGAGAAACTTCAAATTCATGAATACAAAAGCCATCGTGAGGACGACTGCAGCCTTAAAATTGCAGCTTTGGAGTTGGATCTATCTGCTGCAGATGAAAAACTTCACTCCGCGGAAACCAATATCTGGGATCTCAAGGATAAACTCAAGAGCACCAATGCTTCTTTATGCACTAAGATCATAGAGTTCAATTTGGAAAAGGAGAAGGTTTCCTGCTTAGAGGAAAATCTTATAGAGCTGCAAGAAGAAATATTCAGCCTTACCCATGAAACTGTAATTCTAAAGGGTGCAGCAATATCTACTTGTAGGCAGTTCCACAGCGAGTTACTGAATCATGAATCCATTGTCGAAGATTACAAAAACAAACTAAGTCTTGCTGAAGAAAAGTTTATCCGTGAGAAGTCCAGCCTTGAAGCTTCGATTGCAGACTTGGAAGGTGCTAACAAGGGACTAAAAGCTGAGGTAGAAAAGGCGTCGCAGGAAAAATCGCTACTCAAAGCCCGTATTTCCGAACTGGAGCATAGAATCCACGATCTGGAAATCTCAAACAGCCACTCTGTTGACAAAATGCTGCAGGAGAAGTCAGAACTCGAAGCTGAAATTTTTACTCTCTCCCAGTCCAATTCATTCCTTGAAGCTAAGGTCACCTCGCTGGATAACGAAATGAGGGAGCTTGTAGCTGACAAAATTTCCCAACACAGTGAGAAACAAAAGCTCGTCGCTGCACTAAACGGGAGTCTTGACGCTCTAAAACTTAAAGTGGATATGCTGACAACCGAGAAAGAAGAACTTTCTTCCAAGGTGGACTCCCTTGTCGACGACATCAGTTCCCACAACGACAAGCTACTGCAAATGAAGCAGCAAATGCATCACTTGCACTTGGAACGTGCAAAGCTGTTCATGGAGATCGAAGAAAGCAATCAAGCTAGTTCAGATTTGAAGTCAAGAGTACAAGAACTTGAGGAGGAGGTAGAGAGGCAGAAGGTGGCAATTTCGGATGGGGAGGAAGCAAAAAAGGAGGCAATAAGGCAGCTTTGCGTCTCACTAGAGCATTACCGCGATGGCTATCATCAACTCAGGCATTTGCTGCAGGAGAATCGGCGATCCGCCATGGCGGCAAGGTGATGAACTTGGTCAAGATTCTTCTTCTTCTTCTTGTAAAACCTTGGTACTTCCAAATTTTTGGATGAGGTGGTATTGTATAGAAGCCGTCACGCAATAAATAGATGCAAAAAGGGTTTTGATAAATAAAAACTTACCAAAAGCTAGTTGCAAATAAGTTAACAATAATATTTTAATAATGCGAACTGATTTAAAATTCAACTTGCAATGTAAAAATATCATTTGTAATAAATTTTGAGGATCACGTGATTAGCACGTGTAGGCGTCGAGGGAGAGAGAGGAGTGGCCGCTCGCCACGCAACTGGTCTATGGCTTGAAGGCTTAACACCACAAAAAAACTAAGAGGCATTTCATCGAGCACGTCTCGCTGGTGCTGCTGGTGCCGTCGCTCCTTCGATGGATGTCGCCGCCCTCTCCCTCCCCTCGCCGCCTTTTCCGGCTTGCCGTTGGAGGCCCCGACTCCCCCGCGCTGCTATCGTCCAGGCCCCTCCCGTCCCCGCCGGCGGCAACGGCACCGCAAGAGGCGGGCAGTACCCCGTCCTCCTCCCCGCCGCTGTTTCCTCCGCCTCTCTCTCCGTCGTCCGCAGAGACCGTGCCGAGGACATGCAAGCGGAGGCGCGCGCTATGGGCCGCGCCGCTAATGCCACCATCTACAGCCCGGAGCTCCTCGCCGCCAAATACTCTTCCAGGCCCTTCAAGGTAAGTACTTCAGTACTTCTCTGCTAGCTTCTCTTGCCCTTCTTTCCTTCTTAGAATCGCTAACGCCAGCAGTCTTGTTTGGTGGAAGCTGGTCTCACGGACAGTGGAGATCTTCGCGGCGTTGGGCGCATTCGCGTTTAAGTTACTCTTGGATCAACGGCAGGGTCAGTTCGACCAGCGGAAGCGGCAGCGAGCGGCGGAGCTGACGAAAACCCTAACGCAATTAGGGCCGACGTTTGTGAAGATTGGGCAGGGCTTATCTACTCGTCCCGACATTTGCCCGCCGGAATACCTCGACGAGCTCTCCGAGTTGCAGGTCTCTTCCTATCCAGCCCAAAGATCGCACCTTGTTCATGTTCTAAAATTTGCTTATCGATCAGTTCTCAGCTAGTTTGATATTGCCGGTTGGAGCAGGACGCACTCCCAACGTTTCCCGACGAGACGGCATTCGCCTGTATTGAGAGTGAACTGGGAGTGTCTCTGGATTCCATTTACTCAGCCATCTCGCCGGAGCCCATTGCAGCTGCCAGTCTTGGCCAGGTCTACAAAGCTCAGCTTAAGCAAACAGGCCAGTTTGTTGCAGTCAAGGTACAAAGGCCAGGAATTGAAGAAGCCATTGGGTTGGATTTTTACCTTCTCAGAGGTCTGGGTTTTCTTGTGAACAAGTATGTTGATTTTATTTCCAGTGATGTTGTTGCTCTCATTGATGAATTTGCAAAAAGGGTTTACCAGGAACTTAATTATGTTCAGGTGCAAACTCAATCATCAATCTTATCTTGTTGTGCTATCTGGTACTTAGTTAGTAGATAACTCGGCTCCTCACTGTTTGGTTGTGCTAGTTGTATTCAGGAGGGTAAAAATGCTCGGAGATTTAGGAAGTTATACGCTGACAAAGAAGAAGTGTATGTACCAGATATATATTGGGATTACACTAGTGCAAAAGTACTCACCATGGATTGGGTGGACGGGGTAAAGCTTAACGAGCAAGAAGCCATTGAGAAGAGAGGTTTGAAGATGTTAAATCTGGTTGATATAGGTATTCAGTGTAGCTTGAGGCAATTGCTCGAATATGGCTATTTTCATGCTGATCCTCATCCTGGGAATCTTCTAGCGACGCCAGAGGGCAAATTGGCTTTCATTGATTTCGGTATGATGAGTGAAACACCAGAAGAAGCAAGATCTGCTATAATCGGTCATGTGGTTCATATGGTTAACAGGGATTATAATGCTATGGCTCGTGATTACTATGCATTAAATTTTCTCACACCGGATGTAGATGTGTCTCCAATTGTGCCTGCTCTTAAGGATTTCTTTGATGGTGCACTTAACTCGACTGTAAGCGAGCTCAACTTTAAGACTATTGTGGATGGTCTGGGAAATGTTCTTTATCAGTATCCTTTTAATGGTGAGTTTTTGTTATCCCTAGTACATTCTAATATTTCTCTTAAAAAATTTTAGAAATCAATCAGTATTCATGCGGCTGTTCAGATTGCAGTCTGCTCTTATGAGCATTTAGAAATTGAGAAGCAACATACTTTTGGCATTAGTGAGTTTGTTAACTTTATTCCTACTTGCTTGCAGTACCGGCATATTATGCACTAATATTGAGGTCGCTTACTGTGCTAGAAGGTCTAGCTCTTTATGCTGACCCAAACTTTAAGGTGCTTGCTGCTTCATATCCATATTTTGCTAAAAGACTCCTGACTGATCCAAATCCTTATCTTAGAGATGCTCTAATTGAATTGTTGTTCCAAGATGGCAGATTCAGGCAAGCATCTGCATTTATTCATCATCTTTAATCTTGACCTATTTGTTGTCGGTACCTTGTTGGACTAATATGCATGACATCTCTACCTAGCAAACAGGTGGAATAGGCTTGAGAACCTTCTTGTGCAAGGACAGAAAGATCGAGATTACACTACCAAAGATGCTTTGCAACCTGTTTTGAAGCTCCTTCTGGGTCCTGATGGCGAGGAACTACGAGTACTTGTTGTGCAAGAGGCAGTTCGGGTCACTGAAGCTATTGTCTTAGGTTCAATGATAGATACGTATGATTCCATGCCTGACTTTATGAAGGTTGTGGTCAACAATGGTAATACAAATGGACCTTTTAAGCTAAGCGACGGTGAACAAGCAAGGATGCTAGAACTTCGAGATAGAGTGCTCAGAGTGTGGAGTCTTTTGAGATCTTCAGATAGTTTTGATCCAAGCCTTTTGCAGCCACTGGTACAGGTACCACTTGATGTAACTGCATTCTGGTGCTCTATTACTGCGTAATATGGAATTATTAAAATTACTATTGGTCGTTTAAAATTACAATTAATTGTATGAATACATTCAAGAAAGTCCAAATAATTTTAGATATTAAATAAGCAGAGATGATTTATGACGAGTTGCTGTATTTGGTGCTTCACAATAGTGGTGAATGTCGAGTAGTGTTTTTATATTGGACTTTGAACTTGCTTTACATCTTATTCGGTTGAAAGTTCAACTCCAAGTTCTCAGGTGCAGTTGCTGAACATATCGTTTTACAGGTACTGGAAGAACGGGAAGCCCGGAACCTTGGCGGGCGTATTTTTGGGGGAGTTACTCAACGCCTATCAGCCCGACTGCTGCAACAGGTTCTCAGATCTCCAGCCACTGTGTCTGCTGCTGCTCTTCAATGACCATAACAACTGGGTAATGATAGAGCATGCTCTTCATTTACAAGCTCTTCATTGTGTACTTAGTAGAAAAAACAATACCACAGTTGTAGTTTATTTCCCACTGATCCATCATTTCTGTACTAATCTTGAATGAGTAAACTGTAAATTGCAATCCTTTATTGTGATTTAATGGTTTTCCCCTAAAAAATTAATGTTAGAATGATGTCTATATTTCAATAGATTTCTGTTGCTGTTGGCCACTCTTAACTACTTAAATCAGTTAAATGAACATGATAGTGTTAGTTTTGTTGAAGAAATTTCTTCTTACGTTATTGCATTTTGATTGGTATTGTAAGAATTACATCCTAGATATTTTATTTCTATTATTAAAATATTGTCTAATTATCTGACCATAAAAATTTGTTTAAATATTTAGATGCATTTTTATATGAAATAATGTTATCTCACTGTTTGAATTATACATGCCAATCATGTTTTTGACTGTTTTGACTTCTCATCTTTTTCATTCTGTTGGTGCATCGCTATCTATTTTTTGTCCCTTTACAATCAATAAAATTTTCAGCTGAGCAAACAATTAAACAATAAAGAGAATAATCTCAAAACAATTTGGTATTATACATTACATCACAGAGTATCTCTAGCTCGTCATTAAAGTTAGAAGGTCTAATAATATTCCCATGTCGAAGGTTAGTTTTGCTGTTTCAAGGGAAAACCCCTTTCTAATTACTTTTGTTAATGTCAACCGTTAGAGCGTACAATTTAAATATAAAATAAGGGTAATTTTGTATGCAGTCTCTATTGATAAATAAATTTTTGTATGTAGTCCTCATCCATAAAAGTTTTTGTTTTCACTCCCCAGTCAAACATCTTTACCTAATTGTCCATGATATTTTTAGGTACAAAAAGTCTAAAAATTAGTATAAATCTTTTTAAATTGAGTATATTAACTTAAAATCTAGTATATTTTCTATCAAATTGAGTACGATTCTTTTTTCACCTCAAAATATACTCGATTTTAGTTTAATGTGCTGAATTTAATAGGAATTATATTCATTTTTAGACTATTTGTATCGAAAAATATGAGAGTTAATTTCGATAGAAAATATACTCGATCATAGTATAGAGTACTAGATTATAATGTAAAGTGCTGAATTTAACATGAATTATATTTATTTTTAGACTTTTTATACCTAAAAAATAAGAGAGATAATTTTAATAGAAAATATACTCAATTTTTAATATAAAGTACTGACTTTAAGAAGAATTATATTTATTTTTGGACTTTTTGTACTCAATTTTGAAATTTTTGTACCTAAAAAATCTGAGAGGCAATTTAAGTATCAATATTTGCATGATGGAGTTGAAACAAATAATATTTTACATGCAGGGAGCGGAAACAAAGTTTTTTGGACATAGGGATTGCATGCAAAGTTAACATTGTGATTAAGAATTTTTCTTTAATTTACCGATAAAATAACATATTTTGATAGATTAAAAATAAAAGTCATTCTTCGGTAATAATTAATATACAAGCATTGGATTGAAAATAAAGAATAATATTATTTTTCACCTTTCTTTCTTTTCAAATTACATCACGTCGTGTTATTAAGCTGTCATCTCACTAATTACATGATTAATTGTAAGTCATCATCTAATTATGATTTCATTGTCGTATGATATTACTGTTGGTTGTGATTTACATTATATAATCTTTTCCACCCTCTAGTCATATTTGACGATCTATTAGAAATTGATTCCATGACATAATCTAGGTACCAATTGTCATCTTTTGTTATAGTTGGTTATGATTTACATCAATATGATTTAGAAATGTAAAAAATATAGTGTATAATTTAACTATGGAGAAAACTTTTCTTATACGATTTAGCAAATTATAATATTATATATTAAATAATCTCCCAAACACCCTTTATTTGAAAATAAAAGAGTTTGTGAGTATTTGTTAGTAAAATCTATAAACACACATTAAACAATCTTCTCTTTCAATATACTCCGCATGCATCGTGTGAGGCCGACAAAGATTTGGAATGGATGAGGCTAGAATTGTTGGAGCGTATTTTGCAAACATTAGAGGCATTTTAAAAATAATATTAAACTTGGGGGCTCCTTGACAATTTCCCTTTTTATAACAATTTCTAATTTAATCCATCTTCGTCGTCTTCATTCTTCGTTTCTTTCGCCTGTGAATTTATATCCAAGCAGTAGAAAGCAGAGGCGGAGGAAGTGCAAAGGAGCATCATCGTCACTTCGTCGTCCCTCGGCCTCCTCGCGACCTCGAGGAATCCAGGAAAGAAGTCCTCCTTGGCTAACCCTCCTTCAGATCTGATGTCGCCTCCCCGAGATCCGTCATCCAGTGAGGGATTCATCCTTCTATTTTGCTCCTTTGGCGACAGATTCGTCTCGGTTCCAGGGAATTAAGTGAGCGATCCTTTCCGTTGATTCCGGTATCCGGAAGTTGATTGACGGTCGAACGCTTGGCTCGTGGATCGAGGAGTGGAGATGGGAGAACTGGGGGGGTTCCAGTTAGGGACCGTAGGCGCGCTGTGCCTGTCGGTGGTGTCGTCGGTGTCGATTGTGATATGTAACAAGGCGCTGATGAGCTCGCTGGGCTTTATATTCGGTATGAGATCTGTTATTTCTTCCGCTCCTTTCTTCGTTGCCTCCTAATTATGATTGAGAGCGATTTGATATAGTGGTCTGTAGCTTATGTAACTTGTTAGGTGATGATTACATTTGTAGTCAAGAGGTACGTGCAGAAGCCTGTTCTATTCAGGCAAAAGTAGATCTTCTGGTGGTTGATTCTGTTAATTTCGCGCCTCATTATGTATAATGTTATGTTCTTATTCCGATATTAATATTCAGAGGCAAAAAACTTACCAACTTGAGCATTGTATTTTAGAAGATTTTGTAGTGCTACAGACAAATACAACAGTTAGCCTTTTGCTAATAGAAATTCAACTATGAAATGGAATAGGCTGAATCCATTTTCTATTCTTTAGGAATTATACGTTGTTCAAAAACATTCCAGTCTTAATATATCTCCATTTTAAGGAACATGACCTTGCATAGGGTTCAATGAAAGGATAACTTCCATGTAGCCTCACCCTTAATAATATTGGGAATAGCTTGGCTAGATGATGATGATTTATCTACTCGTCTTCACAGTAAATGTCAGAAAAAAATTCTAGTCCTAAAATGAAGACAAGATGTCATGGTTTCAAATGTAATACATGTTGATATTCTTCTACAATATGGTTGGAAGTCAAGAATTCGTCAAAATCCTCTGTTCCTAGAAACTCGCATGGATGATCTAATATCAATGAAACATTTATCCCAAGCATAAGTATGTGAAATCAGAGATTTATTTGGATCTCAATGTTATTGCACTTCACATTGTCTGAACTGCCCGAAGATAACCACCAATAGAATTGGTCAAATTTCATGAAATAGATGCACAGTGTTTCAGTAAATTTTTGCTAATAGACAATCTAATGAGCATATATCCTCTGTTTATTCAGCCACTACCTTGACGAGCTGGCATCTCTTGGTTACCTTCTGTTCTCTTCATGTGGCATTGCTGCTAAAACTATTTGAGCACAAACCTTTTGATCAGAAGGCTGTCATGGGTTTCGGAATTCTAAATGGAATTTCCATAGGTCTATTAAATTTAAGCCTAGGCTTCAATTCTGTCGGTTTCTATCAGGTACACACATTTCTGCTAGTAATTAATCTTATGTAATCTTATGATTGTAAGCATCTTGACTTTTTTTTAAAAAAAATTTAAAATCTATTTAGATATATGCTTGAATCAGAATGAAAGCATATTCCTATAGAAAGTTGAAGATATAGCACTGCTTTTGCATATGTTTTGTCATCCATCCAGCTTAGCTTGTAAAAAGAAACAATATATCGATCTTAATATTTTATTCTTCAATTTTTTTCCTTATTAAATTTCTGTAGAAATTCAAAACCTTCTCTGTTTATTGTAGTTTTGACTCTCATGATTGATTTACCGTGCAGATGACAAAACTGGCAATCATTCCTTGTACTGTCTTCTTGGAGACTGTCTTTCTGTCAAAGAAGTTTAGGTGTGATTCGTTATTTTATTTTATTCTTCTCTTTGAAACAATTTTTTTTTTAATCTTTTGGCGGTTTTGACATATTTCTTTATCCATCTCTTATTCTGAGTTTAGACTAGTGACGGAATCACTTGAGATGTACACTACAACTCTTACATCGACCATTTCCGTATATCTGTTTCTTTGGTTATAGAGTCCCTTTAGAGTTCAGAATCATATCCCATAATTGGAACAACTTTACATTTGTAATATTTTGGTTATAAACTTGCAAATAATTCCTGTATTGCTCTTTTCCTTCACAAATTGCCTAATATTTAGGCTTGTGTGATTTTGATTGTATCAGAAACCATTTCCTGAATATGTACATTAGTTTTTGGAAACTTTACACTATTACTAAAAGCAGATTCTGAAAATTCTTTTTACCCCTGCACAACCTTGTACCTCAGACTTATGCCATTTTCTATTTGTTTGCCCTTGACCTAATTGAGATTGGGAACTGAATGCCTTTTGTCTGGAAGAGCTCTCAAGTATTTTAATGTATAGTTTGTATTAATTACTGTAATTGTATTTGTCAGGGACTCAAAAAAAGAAGCACTGCATTCATAGTTCTTTAGGAAATGTTTTCCCTCGTACTAATTTGTGTTTGCAGTTTCCTTTGTGAAATCTAATGATTACTTATGATGTTACAGAGTAAGTTTGTTAAACTGCAATCACAGACTTCATAGTTATTTTCTTTTTGAAAAACAAAAAGGATTTTGAGCGAAGCCAGTTCACTCAAATTATTATTATTTTTTCATTAAAGGAACATTCAGACTTCATAGTTGTTACTCATTAGAGACTGCGATCTTGCTCATTCTTGACTGAATCATCATTACCAGCTATTGTTCTGCTATATTCACATTCAAATATAATATCTCAGTTAGAGTGCCATGAATATAGAATAATATTTTGTCCAGTTGTGATATTATTATGAATAGGAATCCATTCATTGTTTGCTCAAACTTCCACAAATTAAATTCTTGCCTTTCTTTTATCTAGATGACTGTCAAATTGATATGCTTATATTTCATCTTCATTTTGTACTTTGTACTGCAGTCGGAGTATCCAACTCTCACTCTCTGTCCTCCTATTTGGTGTTGGAATTGCAACTGTGACTGATCTGCAGCTTAATTTGCTTGGATCTGTACTATCTGTTCTAGCAATTGTTACAACTTGCATTGCACAAATCGTATCCTTTAAGCTTTTCTTTATTACCTGTGAAAATCTTTTGAATTATAATACTCAAATTACTGATTTTTGCGATGGTGTCCAATGATTTAGTTTTTACATATTCACCTTTTGGGGTAATCAAAATATTATACCAAAATGGTTAGTCTTGGAATTTCACAAATTGAATTATCAGATTGCTTAATTCGAGAACATGAAAACAATCTTACCGTCTAATTTTCCACCAGCAGATTTTCTAATGGCATTATTTTGTATTTCATAAAGAAAGATTGGAATGACTTATTTGTGTTACATCTGTATGTTTCCAGTGTTTTCTGTAAACCATTAGTCAAGGTCACACTGTTCATAACATTCCTGATTTGATTAGGTTTTTATATTGTTGTTTTAGACCTTAATCAGATGTTCTCAGATGACAAACACAATACAAAAGAAGTTCAAGGTCTCTTCTACGCAACTTTTGTACCAATCTGTTCCTTATCAAGCTTTAACACTCTTCATATCTGGTCCATTTCTTGATGGGCTCCTGACAAACCAGAATGTTTTTGCATTCAACTACACTCCTATAGTTATGGTAAGTCACCTCTTTAAAGTTTCTATGTGAACATACACAGTTCTGATCTCATACTTCCATTTTGTATTGTAGTTGTTCATTGTGCTTTCATGCATAATATCAGTATCAGTCAACTTCAGCACATTTCTTGTGATTGGAAAGACATCACCTGTGACATATCAAGTTCTAGGTCATCTCAAAACATGCTTGGTTTTGGCATTTGGTTATGTCTTACTTCACGATCCATTCAGTTGGAGAAATATATTCGGGATCTCAGTTGCAATTGTTGGTATGGTTTTGTATTCTTATATATGCACAATTGAGGGCCAGCAAAAAGCTCGTGAAGCGTCATCCCAAATGCTACAGGTATGTCTTCTATGTTTTTGATAATCTTTTTTTTTCTGATTCTACCAAAATTGAGTAAAAATATCCTAGCGCTGCATGATTTGTTCTCCGTCTCCTCCATCCTTCATCCCAACCATTAATTTCTTTTGCATTCTACAATATTTTCTCTGCTCAGAATAGTTTATTATCAATCTCCTTGACCAATAAGTATTTTCCATGTATCATCTTCTCTGACCTTGGGGTGCTTGCCTAAGCAACGGCTTTTACAAATCTTTACAGCATAGGGTATATTGGGATCCAGTGGCTTGTTAACTGTTCTTAGTGTCCATTAAATTTCAGAGGTAAAAGCAATACTGAACTTAACCAAAAATTTTGGTTTATCTTGCTAAGAGCGTCCGGTATAGTTTAATTTGGAAAGTGTATTTTCACTTCGGCATGGTTGATTTTCTTATTTCAATTCCTTTACATAGATGTTCTACTTTTAAATATTTATGTAGTAGAAAAGAGAATAATAACCATACAGATTAAATCGAACAAAGCCACAGAAAAATTACAATTTTGTCTTATCTGGTTGGGGTTCTACAGGCCAATAAATTAGTTCTTAAGCTGTTAGATAAAGTGCCTAAATTAGTTGTTGATCTCAGCTTCAAAGATAAATCGACTGAATTTGTAGATAATTATTGATCTCAGTTAGCAAGGATCAATCATCCAGGCATTGCTGATTACATGGAGTGCCCCTTTTTTTTGTCATTGAATCACGTTCAAATTTATCTCTGGTTGGTTCCATGGTATATGATTGAAAAACCATAGTATATGGTTTTAAACAATTGTAGTGCATGAAAAATTGAAAGTTCATAGTAGATGATGTTAGGAATTGTGACATAGAAAATGGTAGGATATATAAAAAAATTCATTTCTATATGAGATGAACAGAATTTCTGTTCTATTTTGTTACAAGTGATTAATCTACTCACTATTCAATTTTCCAAAATTGCCACAGGTGAAAGACGATGAGACTGAACCTTTGATCAGGGTGGAGGCTGGATCTGCGATAAACAGCAACGGTCCTTTGCCGACATCAGTATGGAGCTCCGACAAAGATCTGCAAGCCTAATTTCTCCTGCCGATCTCAATTCTTGCTAGTGTCATGATATCTAGTGGTTGGAAAGAAGACACCAACATTCTTCCACGAGTTAGGCAGCGGCTCTGCATTCAATCTGGAAGGAGCTGATTTACACAAATTCAGGTATTCTTATCGAGATTTATATCAGATATTAGTATAGAATGCCAATTGTTTTTCCGCACTTGTAGCTGAAAATATTTACTGCTACGCTCCAAAAAATGAATCGAGAACGATCTGGTTATTGTTCAATTTGCTATTTGTTTGCTTCTTGAAAAAAAGGTTGTGTGATGATTCAAGTTTGTTATTTTTTGTTCCAGTAAAAGAAGGATGTATAAAATCTTTTCTTTCATTGTTATCGTTTAAGCATTTGCTATTCAGGGTCCATTTACTTTGAGGAGGTAAAATTTGAATCCGCAGAGGACGAAGAGGCACGTGGGGGGCATGAACTGAAATTTCAGTTGTTTACTTCGACATGAGGGGGAAAGAGCAGAATCAGTGAGGCATTTGCAAAATAGATTTAGGTTTGTTGTATCTCATGGGGCAAAAAAGACGATTCGTTTGTCTCCAGCGCCCCTGCCAACTCATCCCTAGGTCAATACGGAGGAGATAAATCACGGGTGGCTACTAGCGATTAGTGCAAATGGTTAAGACATGGAGGAGGTTATGCTCGATCACGCCGAGTTTCGACCCCAAGACCTCATATGGTAACATCCCATGTCTTAACCATCGCACCGTCCCGAGGGGACAGGTTTGTTGTATCTCGATCACAATCAGCGTCTTCTTCATCCAATTGCAAGTACTCGATGACCAATAAGCGCTCAATATCCTCTTCACAAGTTATTTAAGCGCTCAATATCCTCTTCACAAGTTATTTATTTATTTATTTTTGGTGTTCGCCTAAAAGAATACAAGGTAGCTAGCTCCATAGTGAGGATTCAAACAAGAAGAATAAGGCAAAGGAGAGTGTATATAAATATCGAGATGCATAACTTGATCGACCCTAGCTCCTTTCTTCCCACTTAAACCTATTCGAAAGTACAAACCATAGCAAATCATTCGTACCATCAACCCTAGACTAATTGACACAATTACAATGGCAGCGCATGATAAGGTAGCCATCAAGAATATTTGGTTCGTCTCATCTTGATTGTTTGATGGTGATGGACTTAATTATTTACCACATATATCTTATTGATATTGAAACGGCGAAACAACAATCTTATTCCTTGAACAAAGGACATAACTTAAGTCCTCAATTCCATTGGGACCCTTCAAGTTTGAAGAATGTTAATTTTTTTTTAGCCACTTACAGTTATTGGGCACCGTCCAAAATTAATTTACTGTTTTAAATAGTGTTAAATGAACTAGCCTTAATTTGCCATGCCATTTTTCTTTATCAGTATTAACTTTTTTTTCTTTCATCTATTAAACAATATTTGTTACAAAGAAAATATTTGATCTTTGCCAAAAAAAAAAAAAGTACTGTCAAAATATTAGAAAATTAAAATAAATATATATTTAAAAAATAAAAATATTGTCCTTTGATAATACGAAAAGAATGGGGTGTAATTGGAAAATTCCCTTCGAGGGTGGTTTTGTTACGAAATATTGTCCTTTGATATTACCCAAAACTAATAACGAAATAAACAAGGGTGGTTTTGTAATTTCGACACTAGTTTTTAATATAAAGCATCTGACGAGAATTCCGAGAAAGCGAGAGGGGACAGGACTTGAGGTCGGAGGAGGTCCTCCGAGGTTTCCTTCCACGTAATTTATCGCTTCCGCTCTTCCTCGATCTGTCTTCCCTTCAGATCTTTTGGAGCTCGTTCTCGATTTCTCTTCTTTTCTCTCCTCCCGAGGAGCTTTTGTTCGTAAGGTATGTTTTTTGGCGCCGCAACGTCGTCGATGATGTCTATTTCTTTGATTGGTTGTTCACACCCTCGTATTATTGTTCTCTAGGAACATTTTATGCGTTTTAAAACGGAAGACAATGTGATAACAATCCGTTTAACACAGTTTGTGTGTGGGTGTAAAAAGGGGTTTCGTCTGTTCCTATTCTGCTTCTTGTGCCTATTATTCAAAGCACGGTGGGTGTTTTTATAGCCCATTTGTAGTAAATCGTCCAAAGGAAAGTTTTTTACTTCAGATTTGTTCAATATTTTCTTCGTTTTACCGCTTAAGACAATTCTTTTGATTATATATTAATAATCTATTTTTGCCATATATTTTTAGTAAAATAGATTTTGTTTTTGTTTTTGTGATTCTTCTTTTCCCCCTATTTTTCTCAACATCGTTCGTGTTTTGTCAATAGGAAAAAAAATTCTATAAATTTATTCAATAGTTTCTGGTCTTTTTTTGGTCAAGGTATTCCTCATTGTTCCTCTAATTTGTTCTCTTGCAAGAACAGTTTTTTTTTTTTTTTTTGCCTATTCAGATGGATGCAATATATGTAGCTCATCACTAAACACATGATTTAGTTTCTTTCAAACAAATATTCCTTTGAATGTTTTATCTGGTGCTAAGCAGGTCTGTATGCATTATTTTAACATCCTGTTTTCCCCTGATGATTGACATTTTTTTTTTAAAAAAAATTGAATCAGATCCAATCTCTTTTCTTTTCTACTATAAAGATAAAAGAAAATAGTTTGTCATATTTCTGCTCAAATGTGACCTTCCTCATTCTGAATTATACTTTGCAAGTTGAAGGCTATGTTTTTGCTATTGAGCAAATGCCCTAATAATAAGGCCTCCCATTGTTTAAGGCTTCCTCTCTTAAATGTCCGTGTTGAGGTCCCATGGGAATTACTGATCTAGTTTTACCCTCAGAATCATGTTCGGTCAAACTTTAGTTCCGGTGTAATGTTTTATTGGAACATAATTCGAGGGGTAGAGTTGGATCCATAGGACCTAAACAGAAGTCTTTTGAAACAAAAGGTGGCCTTATCATGTCCAAACTATCATTCATGTGGCATTTGACCTTGATAGAAGCATTTACAAAAAAAGGGGATGTTATCTTGTCATTCTTTGAAAATTATTGGCCTTTCTAAGGCAGTTTGTTGTTAGTAGACATTCCTCATATTTATTTGTCTTCCTGTCTCTTGTTTTCCCTTTTTAATCTAAAGTGGATTTGTTAAACAAATTTCCTTTTCCTTGATACTCAGATATTAATTTGTTTTAATTTTATGTTGTCCTGTTGGAAATTGGAAGATAACTTTCAGGGAATGCTGAAAGATGTGCTTGAACGTAGGGCAATCTTTGTTGAACAAAAATGTTGCTATCGCTGCATCTGAACTTTGTGTGTTCATCCTTGATGATATTGGACAGCAAAACAATCCCCACTATGTGCTTCGAGTACAATTTTATGATGGAGCGAGAAATATTCAAGAAGCTGTCGTGTTAGACCACGACCTTGGGGAAGACGGTTGAGACTAACAGCCGTGAATATCCCCCTGTTCTATAAAGTATCCTTGTTCTAGGGGGAGTGCATCTTAGTGTTTTAGTTTATTTGTGTTATCATAGGATGGAATCGGAAAACAAAGGAAATGTGTTGATGCTCAAGTACGAGGTTGGAAGAATGTTAGGCAAAGGTACTTTTGCCAAGGTTTACTATGCGAGAAACTTAAAAACTTCCCAGAGCGTTGCCATAAAAGTGATTGAAAAAGACAAGGTCATGATGGGTGGGCTGAATGATCAGATTAAACGAGAGATATCGGTGATGAGATTGGTGAGGCACCCCAACATTGTAGAGCTTTACGAGGTCATGGCCACCAAATCTAAGATATACTTTGTTCTTGAATATGCCAAAGGTGGTGAGCTGTTTGACAAAGTTGCCAAGGGCAAACTTAAAGAAGATGTTGCCCGTAAGTATTTTAAGCAGCTGATCACTTCCGTGGATTTCTGCCATAGCAGAGGTGTCTACCATCGTGATCTGAAACCTGAAAACATTCTGCTTGATGAGAATGAGAATCTGAAGATTTCAGATTTCGGTTTGAGTGCTCTTGCAGAGTCGAGGAGACAGGACGGTTTGCTTCACACAACTTGCGGTACACCTGCTTATGTTGCTCCTGAGGTGATTAGTAGAAAAGGATATGATGGAGCGAAAGCTGACATATGGTCCTGTGGGGTGATTTTGTTTGTTCTCATGGCTGGGTATCTCCCATTCCATGATCCAAATCTCATCGAAGTGTATCGGAAAATTAGAAAGGCAGAATTCAAGTGTCCCAATTGGTTTCCATTGGAAGTTAGGAGGCTGCTGGTGCGCATTCTCGACCCCAATCCTAACACTCGGATAACAATCACAAAGATTATGGAGATTCCTTGGTTTAGAAAAGGAATTGATGGAGGAATGAATGGAAATGGCAAAGAAGCACAAGCAGAAACTGATAGACGCGAGACCAATGCAGTTTCTGATTCCCAGATTATCAACATGATCGAGAAGGGGCAGGAGATCAGAAAGTTGATGAACCTAAATGCTTTCGGCCTTATCTCTCTTTCAGATGGATTTGATCTTTCTGGCATGTTTGAGGAAACTGACCACAAGAGAGAAACAAGATTCATATCCAGCCAGCCAGCCTTTACCATTATCGCGAAATTGGAGGAGATAGCTAGCTTCATAAAGCTGAAAGTAAAGAAGAAGGATTGCGGGAGGCTGGAAATGGAAGGAACCAAGCTAGGGAAAAGGGGGGTTTTAGCCATTGATGCAGAGATCTTTGAGCTCACTCCTTTATTTAATCTCGTAGAGATGAGGAAGGCAAGCGGAGATACCTTGGAGTACCACGAACTGTGGAAGCAGGACATCAGACCAGCGCTCAATGACATCATCTGGGCATGGCAGGGCGAGCAGCAGCAGCATTAGTCTTCACCGTTTCGATAAATTTGCAACCTATTTTGCTCATGGATGTTAGTATGTCACTCCTATGTTTGTTTACATTGCCATTTTTCTGTTCTATGAACTTCACCATTTTTTGTTCTGATGATGCATGCTTTATCAAAAGATAGCTAGATATCAAAAGATGAAATACAGTTCGATTCATGAATGATGCTTGTGAGAATAAATCATGTGTTCTGGTTGTTCATGCGATCAATTTCATACGCTGAGTTTAATGTAATTTAATGTAAGAATTGAATATATGAATAATTTGTAAATATACATTTTTATTTAAATTAATTTTTAATTTTTAATTTTTAATTTTATATTCAAACATATTGAAATATGATACGTATTTTATGTTATTTTAAATTATATATTATCTCCTACTGAACTCAATAAAATCGCAAAGTCCAAAAAAAAATTAATTAACAAATTAAAAAGCTCAATAAAATAAACAAATGTAATAAATCGTAAAAGGATGTTATACTTTTCAATATTTTAAAATAGTCTGCAAATTTTAACAACTTCTTTACAATATATTTTATTAATATTTTGATTTCTTTTCAATATTTTAAAATAGTCTTCAAATTTTAACAACTTCTTTACAATATATTTTATTAATATTTTGATTTCTTTTTCAAAATACAGTCCGTTGTCTTCAACGAGTGAGTGATTTAAGTGATCATACCGAAGAAATAGATAAAGTGTTTAGATCACATTTTAGAGGTATTCTAAGAGATGCATTTGCATTGGAACGGTGTTAAATTGTCACCTGTATATTTATAATTCGATCCTTAATTATCACACATATGTAGAATTTATTTTTCAAATGAAGTGTGTAATCATGGAATCTTGGACTTCTGGATAACTCATTATGAACTTTTCCCGATTTATCTTACCTGTAAATAGAAAACTTGTATAGAACTAAATTAGTCATCTTGTTTAGTTCATTATTTTTTTAGATGTATTAATTGATAGAGAATTACAAAGACATCCTTCTCTTAAAATTTATCAAAATATAGCCCTAATTATAATTTAATTTTTAAAATATCTCGGCTCTTTATTTTTTTGCATTGATAATTTCCCACTACATTTCTATATTCTTTCCTCATGTTCTACGCAAACCAACGGCGGAAGAAGAGAGCAGAGGGACCAAAGTGGGTCGATGGAGGCGGTGGCGGCGAATCCAGCAATCACGGTGGTGGCGCTCTGCGGCTCCCTTCGCAAGGGTTCCTTCAACCGCGGACTCATCCGCTCCGGCAAGTCCTTCTATCCATTATGCCCTTGTTGTTTTTACAGCTATTTTATCCCTTTTCGCCCCTCCTCTTTATCCGCAGCCATTCAGATCTGCAATGCATCCATACCTGGGATGAAGATCGAGTACGTTGATATCGCGCCGCTCCCCTTCGTCAACACCGACCTCGAGGTCAACGGCAGTTTCCCGGAACCGGTGGAAGCTTTCCGCCGCAAAATCCTTGGGGCGGATGCCTTCCTCTTTGCCTCGCCTGAGTACAACTATTCCATGACCGGTAGATCCGTAATCTCACCTTGTCTATGGTCTACTCTACTCTGTCAAATAGATTTTTTTTAATTTTTTTATGGCTGGTTAGTTCTACTATTGGTGACAAGGAATTGTGTGCTTGTGTTTTCTTTATTGCTTAGGTCTTGTTCTTAATGGATCTTTTTGATGCCACTTTATCTGTAAAATTATCTGTTCTTTGT
Source organism: Zingiber officinale (assembly GCF_018446385.1). Classification (NCBI taxonomy): domain Eukaryota; kingdom Viridiplantae; phylum Streptophyta; class Magnoliopsida; order Zingiberales; family Zingiberaceae; genus Zingiber; species Zingiber officinale. The sequence continues at coordinate 131,680,300 of NC_055997.1, read as the reverse complement.
GGATTTTTTCCTTCCACCAAAATTAAACTTCACAGTGACAAACCTTATAAAAGTAATAAATTAGGAATGAATTTGATCATAAGCTGCAACTACTAACAATACTTGAATGATTCAATACCCTTGTCAAGATAAAACTCATTTGTGTGCCTCATTTGAATGGACAAAAACCTTTGCTAATAGTAGCTGATACTATGAATCTATTTTTTTCAACTAGAAGGAAATATAAAGTTGATGGAAATAGATTGGACAATTAAAATAACACGAAATGTTTCTTCTTGTGTCATCACTGTGTGTCCATTAGGCAAAAACTATAGCTTTATGAGACTGGCAAAAACTATAACTTTATGAGACTGTTGTGCTATTGATCATACTTTCGGTCAATGTTTAGCATTTAGGAAATATTACAAAAAAAATTAATATATCAAAAATATGAAAAGTCTAAGATGAATTTGAAAGGTTAAGAAGAAGGAATTAAACATAGTTTTTTTTTAAAAAAATTTGAGATCAGTTATGTGTAGTTACAAGGATGATAACATAAGAGAAAATATATGAAAATAATTTGGATACCTATCAAGTTAGATAAGTTTGTATTAACTAAGGCATGAGGTATGGAGGGAGTTCAAAGATACATCTATCTACCATAACCGAAAAGAAAAAGAAAATTTGATATTATTATTGTTGTATCGTAAGAATTCAATGACAGAATAAATTGATGCAGTCAACCTCAAATACTTCAAGCTCATAACTAGTTGTATTTAGTCCTTTCATGATTGTCTCTCTGCTTAGTTTTGTTATAGTGCCCAGCCTATGTTGATGTTGCTGAACTTTACCTTACCTTCTCATTCTGTTCATTATTGAGTACCTCAATTTGAACTTTTCTATATACTTTGAAGTGAATGCATAAGATTGTGTTTTACAAAAACTGATAGAAACAATAGTTGGCTTCATCCTTTTACAGATTTTGGCACCTCATTCTCAGTGCTGTGGAAGAGTGAATTCTGATTAGAATTTTTTGCAATTTATAGTTTTACAAAACTCTTCTCAAACAATTGCTTAGTAATTTATAACCTTTGCTCAAACATTCGCATTAGCTTTCTGCTATAAAACCTTTCTACAAAAACAGGATACTACCTTGAACCTCATTAACAAAATACAATCAAGTTCAAAGTTCAATAAGTTTTTTTTTTCATTCTCTTTTTAATGGTACCAATTCAGGAGGGACTATATATTTAGTTCTTATCATGAATGCAAGTAACTGCCTTTGTTCTGCCATTGGTTGAGATATTGAACACAATGTATTATGTTTTGTACATTTACTCCCTTCTTTCTATCTGGTTTCTTCTTCAATTCTTGAGTATTAAACTATAACATTCACTTTTATGAAGAGTTGTAATCATTTGTACTCTTTAAAATGATACCATATGAAATAGCATTGCATATCTTAAAAAATTAGCATCCCATTTTTCACTCCTTTTATATTTAGGTCCATTGAAGAATGCTATCGACTGGGCCTCAAGACCTCCAAATGCTTGGGCAAACAAACCCGCCGCTATCGTAAGCACGGGCGGTAGTTTCGGCGGTGGAAGATCTCAATACCATTTGAGGCAAGTTGGAGTTTATCTAGATCTTCACTTCATCAACAAACCAGAACTATTTGTGCGTGCATTCGAGCCACCTCAAAAGTTCGATATCAATGGAAACCTAATTGACTTTGAGACCAAAGAAAAGTTAAAGCAAGTGCTTTTATCACTTCAGATTTTTACCCTCAGACTTCAGGGTAAATGATTACTTTATTAGAGATGAATAGACATGGAATAAGAACATTCATTAATGCTGATGTTGTTATGATTATTGTTGGCTCGTTATAAGATGACAAATTTTGCCTTGACCCATTTTTCATAATCTCGTAAGAGAAATTCGAGTTATTATTTTTTAGTGAAAATTTCATTTTCTTTTTTTTCTTTTTCAATTAACTTCTTTTTCCTAAAAAAGCATGCTCGGCCCATTATCGTCCTACTGGACTACTAGTAAATTATCAACGAGGCATGAAATTTTGACTTACCCTTTCTAATTTTGAAAATTCGAACCTAAATTAAAATTGCTCATAGAAAATGGATTTGAAATTTAATAATTTTAGGGTGCATTTGGTTTGTGTGTTTTTCATTTTCATTTTCTGAAAAATATGCGTTTTTAAAAAATGGTATTTAATTTACATTTTTCGTGTCTGTTTTCTAAAAACAATAGCTAGCATTTTCTAGAAAAATAAAGAATGACAAAAAGTCATTTTTTATTTTATAGAAAATGTGTGTTTTTCCAGAAAATGAAAATGGAAAACGTGTAAATCAAATGCATCCTTAGTATTACACTTATTCAATTCCAGCCAGGAATTAGTGGACTTGATCAAAGGTGATATTTCGGTTACAAAAATAATTTAGGAAATAATTTGAAGTCTCTGTTAAGGTCATTTATGGCATTGATTCTGCCTGAAAGTTAAAAAGATAAACGTGCTAGTTAGGTGGCTTCACTGTTGATCGTGAGGAAATGAGGACTTGGGTGACGTGAGCACACCTGCACACACCACATAGAGAGCCCAGAAGAACATTAAAGCAAGAATTAGGGAAGGGTTCCTGGAACAAACATTTCGATTTTCAAATCAAAATACTATTCTTAGTGAAAAAGGTGAAAGACGATGAATAATAGAACAATAGCATGGATGTGTCTCAGCGTGCGCGTGTGAGCACGCGAATGTAAAAACACACATGACCAACAGAGAGGACCCTTTTTATACCGTCTCTCATAATCTCCGCTATAATGAGGCAACTAAGAATATCTGATGTTAGAGTATATTGGATGATGGAGGATGTACAGTAACCCTCCTCCATGCAGAAGAAGGTTCCATTATGCTTATATGTTAGGATAAGAGAATATTTTCTGACAGGTTGTTGCAATTTCTTGATAATGATATCTCCTAGAAGAGATCCGACCAGCTTTAGGGCTAGGTCATTACATGCTAAGAGCCTTGTTTGTAAGAAGTGGGAAGCTGAGTTCTAGATATCCGACTGGCTTTAGGGCCGAGTGGGTATATGCTGGGAGTCACGCCCAAGAGAAGTGAGGAACTGAGATTTGGAGGTCCGATCGACTCTAGGGTTGGTCTGCTATATGCTAAAAGTCATGCTTGTAAGAAGTGGGAGCTAAGTCCCGAACATCCGAACGACTTTGGGGTCGGGCAGGTATATGCCGGGAGCTATGGACTGGGAGTCACGCTCAGAAGAAGTGAGAAACTGAGATCTGGAGGTTCGACCTGCTCTAGGGTCGAGCGGCTATATGCCGAGAGCTGTAGGTTGGGAGATGGGTCCTTAAAGTGTGAGGAGCTAAACCCCATAGATCCAGTCAGCTCTGTGTCCGTTTGAGTTTATGCTGGGGTCTTGCCCATATAAAATAAGGAACTGTGCCTCTTAGCCCTAGTTGACTATTGGTCTGCCTCGGCTTATGCTAGTAGCTTTGTCTCTGAAGAGTATTGAGTGGGGCACTGAGTCCCTTCGATCTAATCGGCTCTGTTGCCGATTACATTTATGTTGGGAGCCCCCCCATAAGAAGTGGCTCACGGGAGGTGGTTCGTTTGGATACGTACACCTTGACTTTGCCTTGAAGCTTGGAGGCACGATGTATAACCCGGATGTTATATTTGAGAGATGACTTTATGATTTGTACTTATTTATTGGATAAATAAAGTTTCACTAATTGAGTGTACGTTCTCTATGTGTATGATTGGATCTTAACCTCCCCTATGCCTTGGACATTTGCACTAATAGCTAGTAGTCATCTGTGATTTACCTCCTTCATGTTGGCCTAGAGACGGTTCGTGGGGGCGCTGGGGGCGAATGAATCACCTTTTGCCACATGATTTGATCTTAAACTCATTTACGGAATGCTCGTAATATGATTCATAACATGAGAGAACTTATGATTGGGTCATAACTTGTGAGCATCTCTACATATGTAATTATGAATGTATTGAAATAATCCCTAGTAAATGAATTGATGAGTTCGGACATCATCGATTCTGTGAGAGTAGCACGGGTTATACTCCTTGGTCTAACTAAAAAAATGATAATCCCAGTTAACCTCATTGACTATCCCTGGAGTGACCGGCCTAGTCCCACAGAAGTTTCCCATCGACCATTAGGGTAAATAGGGAAGCACACGTGGCGGCCAGCCCAGAAGCTCAGCATCCTTTGGTTGCACCCCTCATTTGGAGAAAAAATTCCTGCAAATACGCCATAGCTGAGGATTGAACCGTGAGTGCTTGGGTGACAACCTGGATGTCCTATCGTGGCACTATAGCCCCGAGGACCTCCTTGGTCTAACTAAGCAGTTGTTCATCACTGCTGGAAATATTGGGATGTTGAGAGTTAAACGTGGATGCTAGTTATGGTAACTAGTTCATTGGAGTGACCTGCTATGAGACTTTATATGGTTATCTACATATATATAGATATGTCAATGAAAATCTCATTGCAGCTTGAGTGCAAGTTTCCTTCGACTTAAGGTATTCAAGTCACCTTGGTCATAGAGACTTATGCTTTGACATCTTAAGCAAACATCTCCGTAGAGATGTGGGCTCGGGATGATTGAATATAAGTCGAAGTGCCCAAAGGTGTTTGTATAGCCCACAGGGGATTCACCGCTCCTTGCGAGGAGATGTATACCTTATGACCACTTGTCAGAATTATTACTCAAAGTCTTTGGCCAATGCATCACATGTTAAGAGTATTGTGTTGGGACCGATTATGTAGCTAGAGGGGGGGGGGGGGTGAATAGCTCGGTGCGCTCGTCTTGCTCTTCGTTGCTTGTTTCTTCAAGATATGCAGCGGAAAATACCAAGAAACAAAGTACACAACGCTAACAAGAGGATTTACTTGGTATCCACCTCACAAGAGGTGACTAATCCAAGGATCCACACACTCATGCACCCCCCACTATGAAAAACACTCCTTTATGGTAACTACCAAAGGCGGAGAAGCCCTACAAGTTCACACTACAAGAAGAAAGGGAAAGGGAACAAAATACAAGCAAAAGCTTACAAGTTTGCACAAGAAAACCCTAACCCTAGATTTCTTCTTCTCGTTGTAGATCCGCCTCTTGACTTGGACAACCCTCCAAGAACCCTCAAGATATGGCGGTGAGAACTTTGTGGAGAAGCTTTGGAAGCCCTGTGAAGATTTGAGATGAAACAGTGTAAGTGCTGTCGAGAGAACAGCTCGCCAGCAGCTAAATACGACGCCAACGGTCGGATCCCAATCGATCGGATTGCTCCCAATCGATTGGGGAGGCTTTGGATCGATCGGACGATCGATCTAGAGAGCCTCTGTGCTCTCGGAAATTGCCTGGATCGATCGGATGATCGATCCAGGGCTTATCGCGCGAAATTGCAGCTCCCAATCGATCCACTGATCGATTAGGGAATCTGGATCGATCGACCGATCAATCCAGCACCGTTCTGTGCGATCGCACACTTGTCCCAATCGATCCACTGATCGATTGGGAGGAGGCTTGTCGCGAAGACTCGCCCAATCGATCGGTCGATCGATTGGGCATGAGCCAATCGATCGGCTGATCGATCCAGCTCATGATTTCTCCCTAAAATCAAGTCTAAAGCCTCCTAAACCAACATCTGGTCAACCATGATCCGTTGGTTCATCGTGCCTAGCATCCGGGTCACCCTTGACCTGCTAGGACACCCTCACCAAGTGTTCGGTCAATCCCTTTGACCCACTTGGACTTTTCTCCTCGTGCCAAGTATCCGGTCAATCCCTTTGACCTACTTGGACTTTCCTCCTCGTGCCAAGTATCTGATCAATCCCTTTGACCTACTTGATCTTTCCAACACCAGATGTCCGATCAGCCTTGATCCATCTGGATTTTCTCGTACCTGGCTTCACTCACCAGGACTTCCTTCTGCATCGCTTCACTCACTAGGTCTTTAACCTAGCTTCACTCACCAGGATTTCCTTCTGCCTAGCTTCACTCACTAGGTCTTTCACCTGGCTTCACTCACCAGGATTTCGTCTTTCACCTGACTTCACTCACCAGGATTTCCTTCTGCCTAGCTTTACTCACTAGGTCTTTCACCTGGCTTCACTCACCAGGATTTCCCTTCTGCTTAGCTTGACTCACTAGGTCTTTCACCTGTCTTCACTCACCAGGATTTCCAGTCAAGTATCTAGTCAATCTTGACCTACTTGACTCTCCTTCACACATGAACAATTTGCACTTGAAATCTTCATGTATTGTCAAACATCGAAATCACAACTTCAAAACTCGAGCTTGACTCAATTCAAGCTCAATCAACTCGGTCAACCTTGACCTGGGGAATATTGCACCAACATATTGTACTCTTGAACACATGTACGAGTAATTTGAATTCATAGGATGAGGGAGTATTTCTTAGGATAGGTGTAAGTAGTCAGACTAATGGGGACTACCACATAGACTATGTCTTGAACCAAGTGGATATAAGACGAGTGAAAAGAACGAGACATGACTCACTATAGTTGCTGAAAGGTTCAGAAGTGATTTTGAAATCAACCGTTTGATTTTTCAATCAATTGGGGATCATGATGTACTGTTAGGTATCATCATGATCGATCCATAATTAATGGTTAGTTATGGACGACCAATATAACCGGAAATCTATTGGGTCATACGCACTATAAGTTTATCTGAAGAACATAAAATGAATTTGAGAATTAGATTCTTAAATCGAGAGATTGTCTGGTTGGATAAGATGAAAGATAAATATGAAAGATATTTTATTAGAACGGAAGCACAGATTTATCACATCTTTTGAAGATGAATTGAATATACTTTGGTTTAATTATAAAACAAATTGATTCGATTTTAATTAAATTTTTTTTTTGGTTATTGAATCAAGTGGTTTTATTTTAAACTAAATTTAAGGCTACTGTGGATTCTGGATTGTGGATCAGTGGATTGATTTGAGTTTTCATTTGATCCAAATCCGATAAAAGATGTATATAAATATGGATGGAAAAGAAATAAATTTATATATGAAATTAAATTTAATTTTAGAATTAATTTTTTTTCTTATTCTCTTTCATTATTCACTGTTTTTTTGGATCGTTTTCTTTAAAAAGCCACTAACACAGAGAAAAAAAAAACGCAAACATAAGATTTTTTTCCTTTCCTCTGCCGCCCACGCCGACGCCCACCTTTTACGGTCTCTGTCGCCCACCATCACATCAGTTCGGATCCTCTGGATCAAATTTCTCTGGACCATCCTTGAACCATAAAATCTATATAGAAGGTTATCACGTGCAGGGCGCGTGCACACAAGAAACACAACTCACGCAGAAACGTGTGCTCAAACACAGAGGAGGCAGCGAACCCTAACCTCTAGCGATCCGCGATAGCCTCCATCGTCCCCGCGTCCCCAATAGTAAAAAATTTCCCAGCTCAAATGCAGAGGAGGTTGGAGCCTTAATCTCACGCCGGCGACGGAAAACCCTCTCGCCCACAAATTTTTCGGCGACGAAAAACCCTCTCACCCACAAATTTCCCAGCCCTAACCCCTTGCGTCCGTGACAGCCTCCAGCATCCCCAATGGCCTCCAGCGTCCCCGATGGCCTCTAGTGTTCGCGACTTACACAAAAACCGACCTCTGGCGACCTATTACAGCGTTTGCTTGGAATTCCAACGATTGGTGTGAACAAGTTTGAACTTTCCTTTAATTCCTTCCTATTTAAAAGTTTGAGTTCTAGATTTGATGTTGAATTTTGTTGATTTTAATTCCCTAGCATGCAAGCGCATTGTTGATTCATCTGTTGATGTGAGCAACTTTGAACTTTCTTTTTCATCTAATGATTTTCCTGTGATAATTTTGTGTTGGATCGAAAGCGCTAGAGGGGGGGGGGGGGTGAATAGCGCTCGTGGTTTTCGCAATTCATTTTTCGGAAATCGTTCGAGTAAATGCAGCGGAAAAGAAAAGAAATAACACAAACAGAGAAGAGCCAAGATTTACTTGGTTTGGAGCCTAGGGCGACTTCTACTCCAAGACCCGCGATCGTTGATCGCTTCCGGTGGGCAACAACTATAATATCGAAAAATCTTTACACAAGATGCATTACAGTTCAATAGCAATAATGAAATTATACCGACACTATGAGAAATAACGACGTCGTCGCTGGCTGTCGGAGTAGCAGAGCGTTGTTGGAGCGTTCGGAGCAGTGTTGGAGAGCACAGGTTCTTCTGTTCGAGATTGATGTTCAAGCTGCACCCCGAGACCATCTTTTATAGCTCTGCAAAGTCTGATCCAAATCCCCAAGGTTCGGGATCAAGTTTGACCCGAGGTGGATCGGTTGACCGATCCCCTGTTCGGTCGACCAATCAGGCGATCTCCTCCTATCTGATCCGCCCGATCCTCTCGCTCCGCTTCGATCTGGTCAAACTCCATTCGAGGTTCGGTTGATCGATAAATAGGTTCGGTCGACCGATAAACTGTCCAGTCAGCCTGATCCAGTCGACGCCCAACCCTGGTTCGGTCGATCGATCCCAAGGTTCGGTCGACCGATCCCCTGGTCGAGCCTGGTCCAACCTCTGAAGATCTGATCTGCTGGCTTGGGGGTTCGGTCGACTAATCCCAAGGTTCGGTCGACCGATCCCGGTCACTTCTAACTCTGCACAAAAATATTAGTCTCCTGCAAAACAGAGTTAGAACATAATAGATAATATATAAGCAAATAGACTAACAGCCTTCGGGTTGTCCGGGTCTGACTTCGGGTTTTCGACCGGAAATCCTAGGTCGACCCGACGCCTACTGTTCCCTCTATGGGGAACGCGTCATCACCTACTCCACTCAGGAGATGTACCTGTTGTCAGTGCGATCCTCCAGGTCGACTGGTCTTTTGCTCAGCGTTCGAAGCTTCCGGACTTTCTGCTGGACTTCCACTTCCCGGCCCGTCCAGTCTTTCACCTGGTTCGCGACACCAGGACTTTCCACCTAGGGTTACCCCCTAGGACTTTTGCCTGAAGCACTCGACCCATCAAGACTTTCCGCATAGGGTTACCACCCCCTATGACCTAGGGTTAACCTGTTGGAGCAATCCCAATGGTCCGTGGGACCATGTGTTTTGGTGTTTGGGCAAAGAGTTTAAGTTAGGTTTACCCTCGTTATTTGATATGTGTACTTGAGTTGTGCAGGACTGCAGGTGACACATGTGACTTAGGTTGACGGCTTCGGGTCCGGTGAAGGATGGAGCATCCGAGGGACCGTGGACAAGGCAGCAAGGACAAGGGCCGAGGGAAGCGACTTCGAGGCATACGCGAAGGATGGCATTGGGGACGAGCCGCGCGCTTGGATGCATCCGAGGGACGAGAGCCAAAGGAAGTAGGCTTGAAGGCAAGAGGTCAAGGCTGCAAAGAAGAGTCAAATAAGTCGTGAGGGTACGAGTGCATGAGAGATTGTACTCGGAGCAAAATCCTAGTTTTAGGGTTTTATTGTAGCGTACTGTAGCAGTTACTGTAGCGTACTGTAGCAGTTACTGCAGCGTACTGCAGCAGTTACTGTAGCGTACTGTAGCAGTCGACTGGTGTATGGACCAGTCGACTGATGCACTGTAGCAGAGAGCCGTTGAGATAGCCGTTGGGCTGGCACCAGTCGACTGGTGCATGGACCAGTCGACTAGTAACGGGCAAATCAGGTTCTGATTTGTTCCAAGCTCTATAAGAAGGAGCTTGGTATGACCGGCCAAGGTGACGAAATTAGACTTGGTTAAAGCCTAATTAGTAGTCACAAGAGTTCTCAAGTGCTTGTGTAATCCAAGAGGTTTTGGTGTGTTTGTGGTGAGGTTTCTCCACCCACAAGGAGCGACTTGAGATAGCCGGAGGTTGCCGGGGGCTAATCCACCGACGGATAGGGATCGTCCACCTTACGGACAGCCGTGGAGTAGGAGCATCATCTCCGAACCACGTTACATCGACGTATATTGGTTTGCTTGTTCTTTTCTTTGTCTTTAGCTTTCGTATTCGTAATTAGTATTTGTATTTCCGCTTGCGCACTAACGAATACGTAGGAAGCGAGTTATTGGGGGCGCCGTCCATTCAACCCCCCTTCTAGCCGGCCACCGATCCTCCAACATAACCCCCTAGGGTTTTCCACCTGCCTAACCGCAGCCAGGACTTTCCTGAAACACTCAATTAAGTATGTTAGATCACAAAACAACTTAACTTTGAATTCCTTTGCCATTATCAAAACAACGGTCGATCGTCGGATGCTTCCCGCACCAACATTTTGGTCTATAAACTCCTACATGATACAACAAGAAAAAATTACACTAATAAACTCTTTATGTATTTCCTCTGAACTATTAAGAAAAAATTGCACTAATACACTAGAATCTGCCTCGGAGTTTCCAGTGCTACGCACTTTTCAATTCGCAGGTGCTGTTCGGAATTCCAACTATTGGTGTGAACAAATTTGAGTCCCAGATTAAGGCTCACTTCCAAATATTTTTTAAATACAAGTTTGAGCTCACTTGGGAACAATTGTACTTAACTACTGCAACAACAAATTAAGACTCACTTTATGAATTGATTTTGCATTTACCAGGGAATTTTGGTTCTTAGTTAATTACTATTCTTGGTAGGATCTGGAGTATTTGATAACTAAAGAGAAGTTGGACATGCAATAATTTGACATAAAATTGTTATTTTTATATGCTTCTTTTGTGACTGTTTTTTTTTCCCTAAATAGATTTTTTTACAGGATCAGAGTAATTATCATGGAGGGTGAATCTACAAGTTGTCATCATTTGAATTTTGAAGGAAATGAAGATAGTTGGGAAGGTGACTTTGATGTTATTGATGAAGGTAATAAGAATGATATTGGGAATGTATTGAGCTTCAGTATATCAAATTTCCCTTTTTTAGCCATCTTGCTTTGTTTGTTTGATTGTATATGCTTGAACATTGAAACAAATTTGGATATACCACAAATGAGATTGGAATTTGAGACAGAAGAAGATGCATATCAATTTTATTTGACATATACTAAAAAGGTTAGATTTGATGTAAGGAGAGGTAGAATCCATAAGGATGAATCGGGTAAATTACTTGATAGAGTTTTTTTATTGTTGTGCCCAAGGTAAAAGAGGAAAAGACAAACGAGATCTTTATGTCAAAGCAAGTCGTGATGAAACAAGGTTTGATTGTGAGGCTAAAATGAAGATTTGTAATCGGAAAAAAGCAAATTTACTGTGGTGCAGTTTGTTAAAGAGCATAATCATTATATCTCAAGTCCAAACAAAACACACCTTTATAGAAGTCATAGGAATATATCTTCTTCTGCAGCGATACATATTGAGATGACAAGTGATATGGGAATCCCCCCAAAACATCTCATGATCTTATGGTGAGGCAAGTAGGTAGGAGGGAAAATTTAGGATTTATTCCCGAGGATTATAAAAACTACTTGCGATCCAAAAGAACAATAAATATGAGAGTTGGGGAAACAGCGGGTGTATTGGAATATCTGCAGAAAATGCAGTTCGATGATCCTAATTTTTTTATGCTATCCAAGTTGATAAAGATGATTTGATTACTAATATTTTTTAGTCTGATGCCAAGATGAGAGCTGATTATGCTAATTTTGGAGATGTTGTTTGATTTGACACAACTTACAGAAAGAACAATGAAGGTCGGCCAATTGCATTATTTGTAGGTGTTAATCATCATAAACAATCCATACTTTTTGGTGTCGCTTTATTATATGATGAAACCAGTTTGACTTTTGAGTGGTTATTTGATACATTAACTAGAGCTATGGGTGAGAAAAAGTCAACTACTATTCTTACAGATCAAGATGCAGCAATGGCAAAGGCGTTAGCTTCCAGATGGCCTGAGACACATCATCGTTTGTGCATTTGGAATATTTATCAAAATGCTTCCATACATTTGAGTGGAGTTTTTTTCTAAGTTTAGAGACTTTGCTAAAGATTTTGCCTCATGTATATATGATTTTGATGAAGAGGAAGATTTTATTTTAGCATGGAACATGACGTTAGCTAAGTATGCACTTGAAGACAATGATTGGTTGAGGCACATGTACAACATCAAGGAAAAATGAGCTTTAGTATATGGACAACAAATGTTTTGTGCAGATATGACTACAACCCAAAGAAGTGAGAGCATGAATAGTTTTGTGAAAAAATATGTCACTTATAAACATAAGTTTTTAGACTTCTTCATTCACTTCCAAAGACTCCTTGATGATCGTCGATATGAGGAATTAAAGGCTGATTTCAAATCAAATACAATGGTTCCCTATTTAATGTTTCCAATTGAGATTTTAAAGCATGCTAGTGAAATTTATACTTCTGAGGTATACAAGTATTTTCAATAGGAGTGGTACTTATCTCATGATTCTAATATAGAAATTTGTGAGGATGTTGATACATTTACAAAATATAAAGTTACTCCTCACAAAAAAGAAACCATCATATAGTTAAAGTGTGAAAAAATTGAGTGTAGCTGTAGAAAATATGAATTTGCTGGAATTTTGTGTTCTCATATTCTGAAAATATTTACATGGAAAAATATCATGAAGATCCCAAGTGATTATGTATTGAAAAGGTGAACAAAAGAAGCAAAAATTGGATATTTTGGAGTTAATAATTCAATAGCCAACAATGCTAGTTTGGATCCAAAAGTACTTCAAAACATGTGTTACAAAGAGTTGTGTAGGTTGAATGTTCAATTGGTTACTGATCCGGTCAGTAAAATCTGTAGGATCGAGAAGAATTTAGATATCTCCACAATGACATGATATTGTCCACTTTGGGCCTAAGCCCTCATGATTTTGCTCTTGGGCTCTACCCAAAAGGTCTCATGCCAATGGAGATATCTTTTCTCTTATAAACCTATGATCTTTTCCATGTGTTTCCAATATGGGACTATATTTGCAACCTTGCAACCCCAACAATCCCCCCTCAAATAAAGGACCATAGGCTTCCCACGTCCGATCATCGACCCACCAGGTCTTCCTGCCCCTCGGTCCACCCGACCTACTAGGACTTTCTTGCCTAGCCACAACTAGGACTTCCTGCCTGGTGTCTGGTCCTCTTGATCTGAACATAGGAACCCCCACTTTCTTTGTTCTAGGTCAATATTGTATCCATATGGCTCAATCAGACCATAGCTCTTGTGCACAGTCGGCGGTTAAACCTTCTGGCAGTCCGGGCTCTGATACCAATTGTAGGATCGAGAAGAATTTAGATATCTCCACAATGACATGATATTGTCCACTTTGGGCCTAAGCCCTCATGGTTTTGCTCTTGGGCTCTACCCAAAAGGCCTCATGTCAATGGAGATATCTTTTCTCTTATAAACCTATGATCTTTTCCATGTGTTTCCAATATGGGACTATGTTTTCAACCTTGCAACTCCAACAACCTTCCGAGCCTTAGTCAAATCTAACTGGACTAAATGACTTAACTTGACTAACCAAACGAAAGTTGCTGCCTTCTAGGCAATCAGCAAGTAGCTAAAGGTTAGACAGTTGGTGAAGGAAATGATAATATTAAGCATGCTTGTACTTTAGGGCTCTGATACCCGATCAAAACCAATTGATTGCTATTTAACTGGACTCATACTTGGACTTAGGGACCAACAAATATATATATATAACCTAAATTACCCTGTTTTAGCTACTCTCTGCATCCTAAAATTTAAACAACTTCTTACTCCTAAGTTTTCAGAAATAAGTATTATTTTATTCAAAATTAAGCTAGGCTGTATTTTCAAAAAGTTAATGTTTGCAAAAGGCTTAGCTAAGTGATTCATACAACAACTTTCAAATTTTTTTTTCAAACTTAGCCAACCTTGAAACCTGACTTTATAAATTCTTGCTAAGATATTTTCCTAAGTTAACCTTCAGATTCATTCTTCACTTCGCTAAAAGTATTAAAAATTATAGTTTTGCAAAATTTTTATAACTTGCTTTCTAAAAACTTATAACTTGCTTTCAAATGACTTATTTTTTGATAAATGGCAAAGAGGGAGAGTAGGAAATTCACAAGTAAAAAGTAAAAATTTCAAAGTGAAAATTCAAAAAGGAAGCCCTGTATTAAGGGGGAGCTTAAGTGTTAGCTTAAGTTATGCTTGTATTTGATTTTATATACTTAAGCTTGCTCACTTACACTTTTTTAAGTATCTTATGTACTTGTTTTACTTAACTTTGAATTTCGGTTGCCATGATCAAAAAGGGGGGAGATTGTTGGTGCGGGAAGCATCCGACGATCGAACCTGAGTTTTGATAATGATAAAGGATTCAAAGTTAAGATGTGTGGTGATCTAACAAGGTTCATGGAGCTTGCAAGAAAGTCCTAAGTAATACTTAGGCAAAAGTCCTAGCTGCGGCTAGGCAGGTGAAAAACCTAGGGGGTGGTAACCCTAGGTCCTAGGGGGAGGTTGTTAGAAATGTGAATGGAATAAAGAGATGGAGACGAAGAGACTCTATTGTGCATGAGTTTAGTCCCACATTAGAAGTCTCTTGGCTTTATTATTGGTTTAAATTATGACACATGCATTGACGTTGTAAACATATGCATGGGGAGAGACTCTCTCACGCGTGAGTGCGCAGGGGTGGGTGCAAATCCAGGGCCCGGATTGTACCAAACCAAGGTTGACTCGTGCGTGAGCACGACTTGTGCATGTCGAATGCCGGACCGGTTGAGGTAAAATTTACCCAAAAGAATGAACCAACATATAGCCACTTGAATCTTGCTCAAGGATGTAATGGAAGCATTAATGTGAAATTAATGCTGATTCCGTAACGTCTCGACATTAATGGCGGCATTAAACTCATTAATGGTGATTTCGTAACGTCTCAGTATTAATGACGACATTAATCTCATTAATAATGATTCTGTAACGTCTCGATATTAATGAAGACATTAAAGCCATTAATGACGAAATTAAACTCAGCATTAAATGATCATAATTTGATCATTTATTGCAGGCAAGATGAGAGCTCCTATATAAGGAGGCTGGATCTTGAGCAAAGCGAAGAAGAAAAAAGCGAAAGCAAGAGAATTCCTCCACCTTCGTTCCCTGATTCTTTTCTCTCAGTCGTGCATCCGCTCGGCTAAACTATTTGTGATAGCACTCAGGTGCATTCTCAGTTTGCCACGAACAACCAGTGCTTGGTTGCGTTCGTGGTCTTGCCGTTGTATCCTGGGAAACAGACGATCCGAGAAAACCTCGAAGCACAGCCGGAGGTGGGACAAATCTGTTTCAAGGAAACTGCGTCGAACGTAGTGTTAGGATCTCTTCGTACGGCTAGAGAGGGGGGTGTGAATAGCCGACCCCAATTGCTCGCGTTTCTTTCTACAAACTAGGGTTAGCGCAGCGGAAACTAAATGCAGAAAGAAAACAGGAGAAGAAATCAAACCTCTACGCAAGGATGTAACGAGGTTCGGAGATGAAACTCCTACTCCTCGGCGTGTCCGTAAGGTGGACGAACCCAATCAATCCGTCGGTGGATGAGTCCCCGGAAAACCGGCTAATAAAAACACTCCTTCTGGGTGGAGAAACCTCGCCACAGAAACTTCTTGCAACAGCAAGAAAAGAGTACAAGGAAAACAAGAAATAAAGTACAATACAAATGTAAACTTTCTTGCCTTCTCTTCGACTGGAAGAAGCAGCCGCTTCCAAGTGCCTACAACAGCAGGTGAGTGCTAAGTTGATATAACAAAAATTAAGCTCAGCTCCGCATGGAAGAACAAGGAAGGAAGAAGCATCCTAGAGGCTCCGCTCACCCTCGTTTATGAAGAAATGAAGAAATCTAGATTCGGCCTAGTCGACCGGAGGCTATCACTCAAGTAGCGCCCAATTACTTCGTCCACGTATTGGATCCATTCATTCGCTGTTTCACCCCCGATCGGTCCATGGACCGATCAGAACCTCCGATCGGTCCGGACCGATCAGCGGCCGATCGGCCCCGCACCGATCAGCCTCTTGCGCCCGCCTCGCTCGGCTCGATCGACTCGATCGGTCACCGATCGATCGGTTAACACACGATGCTATCGATGTGTTACCGATCGGTCACCGATCGATCGTAATATTTCAGATCACCGGATCGATCACCGATCGATCCACCATGGTTTTCGCCCAAACCAAGTCCAAACCAACATCCGTCAATCTTGACTGTTGGTACATTGCGCTAGCATCCGTCACTCCCTTGACCTGCTAGGACTCCCCTAATGTCCGGTCAATCCTTTGACCCACTTAGACTTTTCTCTCCGCACCAAGTATCCAGTCACTCCTATGACCTACTTGGACTTCCCATCACCGATGTCCGATCACCCTTGATCCATCCGGATTTTCCCTTGCCCGGCTTCACTCACTGTGACTTTCACCTAGCTTCACTCACTAGGGTTTTCACCGCTTCACTCACCAGGATTTCCACAACCGCCTGCTTCACTCACTGTGACTTTCCAACCGCCTAACATCCCGCTTAGGACTTTCTCATTCACCTAGCTTCACTCACTAGGATTTTCACCGGCTTTACTCACCGAATTTTCCCAATGCCCGCTTCACTCACCGTGACTTTCACCTTCACCTAGCTTCACTCACTAGGATTTTCACCGGATTCACTCACCAGGATTTCATCGCCTGGCTTCACTCACCAGACTTTCCAACCGCCTAACATCCCGCTAGGACTTCCCAGCCTGGCTTCACTCACCGGACTTTCCAACCGCCTAACATCCCGCTTAGGACTTTCCTCGTGCCAAGCTCCCTGCTTGACTTTCCCGTGCCAGCTCCCTGCTTGGACTTCTCCAGTGCCAAGTCTCCATACTTGGACTTTTCGCGTGCCAAGCTCCCTGCTTGGACTTTTCCAGTGCCAAGTCTCCATACTTGGACTTTTCAGGTCAACCAGGTCAACCTTGACCTAGGGTTGCACCAATAATCTCCCAACCATCTATTCTTGTCCCACATCAAGAATAGAACTCTCTCACGAGTGTCAAACATCAACATGCAACTCAACTAGGTCAACCTTGACCTAAGGTTGCATCGACAATCTTCCCAAGTCAAACATCAAAATACAACTCGAGTCAAGTCACCTCGAGTCGGGTCAACCAGGTCAACCTTGACCTAAGGTTGCACCAACATGTAGGCCTCGGTCCGGTGCTCTGTTTGTCCGCTCGGTTGGACTCTTCATTTGCTGGGTCGGCCACTCGCCCTTCTGATCTGCCCGACTGGTCTCCCGCTCTGCCTGTCTATCCTTCAGTCTGCTTGGACGATCTGATTGCTCAGACTCTGAGGTCAGAAAAACCAGCCCCTGCCGGCAGCCTGAGATTATCTGCTCAGGTCATCTTAACTGTGAGTTGAATTTAATTCGAGTATTTAGATTCAGCTAATTTCCTGTAAATCTCCGGCTACAGATTGTTTGGTTTCCAACAATCTTGAAACAGACTCGATTCTGTTGAGATGGCCATGGAACAAAATGTTGAGGTGCAACAGACTCAACATGTTCAGGCCCCCTCCACCCCGATTGGAACTGTGCCAATCAGTCATGGGGAAAGGCCAGAGAAGTTCAGTGGACTAAACTTCAAGAGGTGGCAGCAGAAGATGCTCTTCTACCTGACCACACTCAATCTGGCTCGGTTCTTGACCGAGGACCCTCCCAAACGCACTGAGGATGCTGATGCACAAACCATCAGTACAGTGGAGGCATGGACTCATTCCGAGTTCCTTTACCGAAACTACATCCTCAGCTTTCTTGCCGACTCGCTGTATGCTGTGTATAGCATGAAGAGTACGACTAAGGAACTGTGGGAGTCCCTAGACAAGAAATACAAGACGGAGGACACAGGGGCAAAGAAGTTCATCGTGGGCAGATTCCTGGACTACAAGATGATTGACTCCAAGACGGTGATCAGTCAAGTCCAGGAGCTTCAGGTGATCTTGCACGAGATCCACTCAGAAGGGATGGTTCTGAGTGAAACCTTCTAAGTGGCTGCTATCATCGAGAAGCTGCCTCCCGGCTGGAAGGATTTCAAGAACTACCTGAAGCACAAGCGGAAGGAGATGAATGTGGAGAAACTCATCGTTCGACTTCGCATCGAAGAAGACAACAAGAGTTCAGAGAGAAAGTTGTTCTCTCCGGCTACTGTCAAAGCCAACGTGGTCGAGCACGGACAAAGCTCGAAACGGAAGAACCCCAAGTCTTCCAAGATAGGACCCAAAGGAGGCATCAACAAGAAGAAAGTCTCTGGGAAGTGCTTCAACTGTGACAAAGTGGGTCACAAATCTTCGGAGTGCAGAAAGCCGAAGAAGAAGCAGGAGGCCAACCTGAACGAGGGACCAGAAATAGACGACCTCTGCGCTGTGGTCTCTGAGCTGATCCTGATCGGTTCAAACCCGCGACAATGGTGGATCAATACTGGAGCCACTCGACATGTTTGCTGCAACAAGGAGCTGCTCCACAACTTCGAAGAAGTCACTGGAGACAAACTGTTCATGGGGAACTCAGCAACCTCGGACATCACGGGCCAATGAAAGGTGGTGCTGAAGATGACCTCGGGCAAGGACCTCACTCTGAACAATGTACTGTATGTTCCGGAGATTTGGAAGAATTTAGTGTCCGGATCACTTCTGAGCAAGCATGGCTTTCGCATTGTTTTTGAGTCGGACAGAGTTGTATTGTCCAAAAAAGGAATGTTTGTAGGAAGAGGCTATGTATCTGATGGGCTGTTTAAGCTCAATGTAATGGCCATTAGGCCCAAGATAAATAAAACTGAAAGCTCTTCCACTTATATGCTTGAGTTTTCGTGTTTGTGGCATGGTAGACTAGGACATGTTAACTACGATGTATTGCGTAGATTAATAAACATGCAAAGCATACCTACATTCCACGTTGACCCAAAACACAAGTGTGAGATTTGTGTTGAAGTGAAAATGACAAGGTCATCCTTTCAACATATTGAAAGAAGTAACGAACCACTTGACCTAATTCACACTATTGTGTGCAACCTAAAAGGTATGTCAACACGTGGTGGTAATAAATACTTCATCACTTTTGTAAATGATAACACAAAATACTATTATGTGTATCTTCTCAAAAGTAAGGATGAAGCTATAGAGAAATTTGCTCTATATAAGACTGAGGTTGAAAACCAGCTTAATAGAAAGATTAAGGTGGTTCGAAGTGACCGAGACGATGAATATGTATCACCGTTTGTTGAGTTGTGTGCTGAACATGGGATCAGACACGAAACAATAGCTCCTTATACTCAGCAAAATGGAGTTGCTGAGCAAAAGAATCGAACTCTAAAGGAGATGATGAATGCTCTTCTATTGAGCTCTGGATTGCCAGAGTTTATGTGGGGGGAAGTTATGTTAACAGTTAATTACCTTTTAAATAAGGTACTCTGGAAGAAAATAGATAAGAACCCTTATGAGTTGTGGAATGGAAGACAACCGTCCTACAAATATTTATGAATGTAGGGGTGTCTTGCCAAAGTTTTGATGTCTGATCCGAAAAGGATTAAGATAGGACCAAAGACTGTTGATTGCATATTTATTGGATATGCACATAACAGCAGTGCTTATCGATTTTGTGTGTATGAGTCACACATACCGGAGATACATAAGAACTCGCTAATCAAATCGAGAAATGCCTCTTTCTTCGAGCATGTGTTTCCATATAAGACCCGTGAGGATGCTAGCTCCACAAAACGGGCGAATGAAACACAAGGTGAAGAAGAAAATGATGACAATGAGGAACCAGTGGAGGTTGAGCCTAGACGGAGCAAAAGAGCTAGGGTAGAAAAATCCTATGGATCGGATTTTATCACTTTCATGTTGGAGAGTGAGCCCCGTAGTTACTCAGAGGCTGTAGGCTTTTCTGATGGACCTCACTGGAAAGAGGCAATTGCATCTGAGATAGAATCTATCTTGCAAAATCACACTTGGGAACTTGTGGATCTTCCTCCGGGAAGTAAACCACTAGGTTGCAAGTGGATTTTCAAGAAGAAAATGAAGTCAGATGGCACGATCGATAAATACAAGGCCAGATTGGTAATCAAAGGATACCGACAACGAGAAGGCCTTGATTACTTCGATACATACTCTCCGGTATCGAGAATAACTTCCATTAGAGTATTGTTGGCTATTGCCGCTCTATGGAATCTCAAAATACATCAAATGGATGTAAAGACAGCTTTTCTAAATGGGAATTTAGAAGAGGAAATCTACATGGACCAACCTGAGGGGTTTTCTGTGCCAGGACAGAAAAACAAGGTATGTAGATTGGTGAAGTCATTATATGGCTTGAAACAAGCGCCAAAGCAGTGACATGAGAAATTCGATAATGCCATGAAGGAATGTGGATTCAAGATCAATGAATGTGATAAATGTGTCTACATGAGAGTCACAGAGAGTGACTATGTCATCTTGTGCCTCTATGTAGATGACATACTTATCATTGGGAGTAATGATAAGATAATCAAATCCACAAAAGATATGTTGAACTCAAGATTTGACATGAAAGACATGGGCCTAGCTGATGTGATTCTGGGAATCAAAATTCTTAGAACGACAGAAGGACTTGTTCTTAGTCAATCCCATTACGTGGACAAAATTCTTGAAAAATTCACCAAGGGTGATACTGCTTTGGCACGAACGCCGATAGATACGAGTCAACATCTATCGAAAAATCGAGGTGAAAGTATCTCGCAGATAGAGTACTCTCGAGTGATTGGAAGTCTGATGTACTTGATGAGTTGTACTCGACCAGACTTGGCCTACGCAGTAAGCAAACTGAGTAGATACACGAGTAATCCCGGTGTTGAGCACTGGAAAGGGATAACAAGAGTACTGAGGTATTTGAGGTATACTCGTGAATATGGACTGCACTATACGAGATATCCTGCTGTAATTGAAGGATACATCGATGCAAGTTGGATATCCGATATAAAAGACTCTATGTCTACGAGTGGGTATGTCTTCACTCTAGCAGGTGCAGCCATTTCCTGGAAATCTTCTAAGCAAACCGTAATAACCAGATCCACGATGGAATCTGAGTTTGTAGCTCTTGACAAGTGCGGTGAAGAGGCTGAGTGGCTACGACAATTCATAGAAGATATTCCATGATGGGCGAAACCGGTGCCGGCGATATGCATACATTGCGATAGTCAATCAGCAATCAGTCGGGCACAGAGCCATCTGTATAATGGTAAGTCTAGACATATACGTCGTAGACACAATACCATTAGACAACTACTCTCAACTGGAGTTATCACTGTTGACTATGTGAAGTCAAAGGATAACCTAGCGGATCCGCTAACCAAAGGGTTAAATCGAGAGTTAGTTGCAAGCTCATCATAGGGAATGAGCTTGATGCCGTTGTCAGCGATCAGTGCAGAGGACACCCAACCTATGCTGACGGGAGATCCCAAAAACTAGGTTCAAAGGGACAACTAATCTGCGCTGACAAGACACACTGTGGGGGTAGCCCAATGAAACAGTGACTAGACGAGGGTAAGCCGATGGGTTTTTAATGATAAAAAAAAGTAGTTGGAACTCTTGAGGATCGGAGAAGAAAAGCAGCTTGAAAAATTAATCAGTTTTTAGAGCTAGGAAGAATTAAAAAAATAAACAAATCAAATAATAGTTCAAGAAACTTCTGTATTTTACCTTGCTCGTTTGTTTTTCAAAATAAATCCAAAATTCACTTGATTTTAGTGTATAAACTATTAAGAATAACTCAAATGTAAAATAAGGAGATCAAATATAAATAATGATTAAAATATATTGGGAATGTGAATGGAATAAAGAGAGGAGACGAAGAGACTCTATTGTGCATGAGTTTAGTCCCACATTAGAAGTCTCTTGGCTTTATTGTTGGTTTAAATTATGACACATGCATTGACGTTGTAAACATATGCATGGGAGAGACTCTCACGCGTGAGTGCGCAGGGGTGGGTGCAAATCCAGGGCCCGGATTGTACCGAACCAAGGTTGACTCGTGCGCGAGCACGACTTGTGCATGTCGAATGCCGGACCGGTTGAGGTAAAATTTACCCAAAAGAATGAACCAACATATAGCCACTTGAATCTTGCTCAAGGATGTAATGGAAGCATTAATGTGAAATTAATGTTGATTTCGTAACGTCTCGACATTAATGGCGGCATTAAACTCATTAATGGTGATTTCGTAACGTCTCAGTATTAATGACGACATTAATCTCATTAATAATGATTCTGTAACGTCTCGACATTAATGAAGACATTAAAGCCATTAATGATGAAATTAAACTCAGCATTAAATGATCATAATTTGATCATTTATTGCAGGCAAGATGAGAGCTCCTATATAAGGAGGCTGGATCTTGAGCAAAGCGAAGAAGAAAAAAGCGAAAGCAAAGCGAAAGCAAGAGAATTCCTCCACCTTCGTTCCCTGATTCTTTTCTCTCAGTCGTGCATCCGCTCGGCTAAACTATTTGTGATAGCACTCAGGTGCATTCTCAGTTCGCCACGAACAACCAGTGCTTGGTTGCGTTCGTGGTCTTGCCGTTGTATCCTGGGAAACAGACGATCCGAGAAAACCTCGAAGCACAGCCGGAGGTGGGACGAATCTGTTTCAAGGAAACTGCGTCGATCGCAGGCCTCGGTCCTGTGCTCTGTTTGTCCGCTCGGTTGGACTCTTCATTTGATGGGTCGGCCACCGCCTTCCGACCGCCTGACCGGGTCTCCCCGCCTCGCCTCATCCTTCACCGCTGACGATCCGATTGCTCGCACTGAGGTCGAAAACCACCGGCACTCGAGATTATCTCGCCAGTCATCTTAACCGTGAGTTGAATTTAATTCGAGTATTTAGATTCAACTAATTTTGAAACAGACTCGATTGTTTGTGTTTACCAGAGGAACCCTAGGTGGAGGAAAGGCTAGGTCCTGGGGTGGTAACCCTAGGTGGAGAAAACCTCTGGGGTAACCCAGGTCCTAGGGGTGGTAATCCCAGGCGAAAGTCTAGTCGATCCGAGGACGGACGGCATCGTAATCTCGAGTGAGAGCGCCCCGCAGAGGCCCACCCAGGCTCGGTCCGAACCGAAATCGACGGTCCGATGATCGCAATTTCATATTATCTTTTGTGTTCTAACTCTGTTTTGCAGGAAACTAATCTTTTTGTGCAGGGTTAGAATCGACCAGGGATCGGTCGACCGAACCTTATATTCGGTCGACCGAACCTCCAAGATAACATATCAGATCTCCAGAAGTTGGACCGGGCTCGACCAGGGATCGGTCGACCGGACCTCGGGATCGGTCGACCGAACCTGGGATAGGTGTCGACTGGATCAAACCGAGGTGTGTGGGTCAGAGGAGACTGATCGGTCGACCGGATCCTGGGATCGGTCGACCGGATCCTGGGATCAGTCGACCGAACCTCAGATAGAGTTTGACCAGCGGAGCGAGAGGATCAGGCGGATCGGATGGGAGAAGATCGCCTGATCGGTCGACTGAACATTGGGATCGGTTGACCGATCTGCGTCGAGTCAAACTTGATCCCGAAACTTGGGGATCTGGATCAGACTTTTGGAGAGCTATAAAAGGAGGCCTCGAGGTGCAGCTCAGATATCGATTCCCAAACAGAAGTTCTATGCTCTTGTGTGCTCCGTACGCTTCAACAACGCCCTGCTGCTATAATGAACTGAAACTCCAAAGCTCTTCTATTTTCTTGTTCGTTGGTATAACTTTCTTATTTATACTTAACTGTAAGTGCTTCTAGCTTGTAATAATTCCAGATTTATAGTTGTTGCCCACGTAAAGCGATCAAGGATCACGGGCCTTCGAGTAGGAGTCGAGTTAGGCTCCAAATGAAGTAAATTGACTGTATCTTCTGTTTGTGCTATTACTTTTCGCTGCATTTAATTGAACGATTTACGAATCCGAATTGTGAAAGCCACGAGAGCTATTCACCCCCCCATCTAGCGCTTTCGATCCAACACATATTGGAAACATATGAGGCCTTTTGGGTAGAGCCCAAAAGTGAGCTGCACCTTGAGGCCTCCTTTTATAGCTCTGCAAAAGTTTGATCCAGATCCCCAAGCTTCGGGATCAAGTTTGACTCAACACGGATCGGTTGACCGATCCCAATGTTCGGTCGACCGATCAGGCGATCTTCTCCCATCCGATCGGCTCGATCCTCTCGCTCCGCTAGTCAAACTCTATCTGAGGTTCGGTCGACCTATCCCAGGATCCGGTCGACCGATCAGTCTCCTCTGACCCACACACCTCGGCTTGATCCAGTCGACACCTATCCCAGGTTCGGTCGACCGATCCCGAGGTCCGGTCGACCGATCCCTGGTCGAGCCCGGTCCAACTTCTGGAGATCTGATATGTTATCTTGGAGGTTCGGTCGACCGAATATAAGGTTCGGTCGACCGATCCCTGGTCGGTTCTAACCCTGCACAAAAAGATTAGTTTCCTGCAAAACAGAGTTAGAACACAAAAGATAATATATAGAAATTAATTTGAGAGTCATCGGACTGTCCGGGCCTGACTTCGGGTTTCCGACCGGAAACCCTAGGTCGACCCGACGCCTACTGTTCCCTCTACGGGGAACGCGTCCTCACCTACTCCACTCAGGAGATTTACCTGATGCCAGTCTGGTCCTCCAGACCGACTGGACTTTCCGCCTAGGATTACCACCCCCTAGGACCTAGGGTTACCGCCCCCTAGGGTTTTTCTCCACCTAGGGTTACCACCCCCTAGGACCTAAGGTTGCCGCCCCTTAGGGTTTTCCTCTACCTAGGGTTACCTCCCCCTAGGACCTAGGGTTACCACCCCCTAGGTTTTTCACCTGCCTAGCTGCAGCTAGGACTTTTGCCTAAGTATTACTTAGGACTTTCTTGCAAGCTCCATGAACCTTGTTAGATTACCACACATCTTAACTTTGAATCCTTTGCCATTATCAAAACTCAGGTTCGATCGTCGGATGCTTCCCGCACCAACAACATCTTCCTAGCTAATGAGCATGTTGGGTGCTGTCGGAATTCCGTTCTGTTCCCCTGTACAAAAATTTGTACAAGCACAGAACTTTTCCTAACAACTCATGTGCTTTTTAGAAGTTAAACTTGGATTACAAATGAAACTTAACATTATTAATCCAAGTTCAACTCATGTGTTCATCAGAAGTTACACCATATTACAGAAGTTGATTAAATATCTATTTTAAGGGTTGACTTCCAGGTCGTTGGCGAGGCACTTGACCTTCTTGGTATGGGATCATCCACCACTTTCTAGACAAAGTCTTTCAAAGAAATTAAATATTTAAACTCCTTACAGTTAACCCTAAGTTTAACTACAGAGACCTTAATCGAAGCACAAGATCGCTAGCCTCTTGTGTTGGTATTTCAGGATTTATACAAAGGAGAACTAAACTAGTACACAACAAAAACAATTAACTAGTTATACCTTTCTTTGTATCTTAAAGACCTCTTGATCTTCTACTGTATTCCTCTCCTCCTCTTGGACATCGTGTGGACGACGATCTACAAAGACAACACCACCCGAACCACTTCTTTGCCTCCAAGACTTTTGGCCACCAAGGGATGCTAGAATAGGGAGCCTCCTTCTCTTCTTCTTCTCCTCCAAGTAACCGGCCACAAGAAGATGGAGCCTCTTCTTGATGCCGCCGGCCCTTGGTGAAGGAAACAAGGGGAGAAGAGAAAAAGAAGAGGGTCGACCACAAGAAAATAGAAGAGAGTCTTAGGTTGTGTTTTTTTTCATAAGACACCATCTACCTCTCTTTTATAATCCTTGGTGAATGCAAAAAAGGAAAGATTTAAAATTAAAACCTTCCTATTATGTGTGACCAACCCTTATCAATTAAGAAAAAATTTTAAATTAAAATCTCTCTTTTAAACCATTGTGGATGGTTACAAAAAAGGAAAGATTTTAAAATTAAAATATCTCTTTTAAATCCCTTTATGGATGACTATAAAAGGAAAGTTTTAAAAAATTAAAATATCTCTTTTAAATCCCTTGGAGGATGACTATAAAAGGAAATATTTTAAAATTAAAATCTCTCTTTTAAATCCCTTGGAAGATGACTACAAAAGGAAAGATGTGGCCGACCCTTGCTTGGGCACCAAGCAAGGATGTGGCCGGCCCATTACTTGGGTAAGAAGTGAACTTGGTTGGATACGAGGCTTTATACATAGAGACTACAACAGGGACCTAGAGGAGGAATTAACTTTGGCCTCCTGATGAGCTTGAGCTTCCTATGTTCGACCCGAATACCCAACTCAAGTTCATCAATAATAACTCATACGACTAAAAAGTTATTATTGAACTACCACACCAATCCCATATTACATTATGAGCTCCTTCTTATCATGAGTGTGTTAATCTCCCTGTGTTTAAGATATCGAATGTCCGTTAATTAAATGAGTTACTGGTAACTCACTTACTTAACATCTAGCTCCAAGAGTAGTACCACTCAACTTCATTGTCATGTCGGAACTAAGTCCACCTGCAGGGTTTACATGACAATCCTTATGAGCTCCTCAAGGGGACATCATCATCCTAATAAATAGGACATAATTTTCTTCTATAATCAATAACACAACATATAAATAATATTATTTCCCAACTTATCGGGCCTATTGATTTAACGAATAAATCTCACCCTTTGATAAATTAAAGAAATAAATATTAAGTACATGCGCTTGTTATTGTATCGGGATTAAGAGTACGCACATCCATAATAACAGAGGTTCTGTTCTTTTATGCAGTTAGTATAAAAGGAATAACCTCAAATGGTCTTTCTCAATACACACATAGTGTACTAGTGTAATTTTATAGTCAAGATAAACTAATACCAAATTACATTACAACCATTCCAATGGTTTGCCTCAATCTAACTTGGTTGTGAGCTTCTATTTATAATTTATAAGGAACTGATAACATGATCTTCTATATGCCACCACACACCATGTTATCTACAATATAAATTAAATTGACAACTGTATTTAACTAAATGCAGACATTTGACCAATGTGATTCTCATTTCAAAATAAATGTTTATACAAAAGCTAGGCTTTTAGTATACATTCTAACAAAGCGGCCGCCCGGGTGTCCTCCACAGGACCCTTGGTGTACCTCCCGTAGTATGTAGTCGGCATTCTACGACCCTACGGATTTAAGTAGGGGCCTTGAGAAAGCCTTCTTGTAGAGCTAATCTCCTATCAGGGTAAACCGACCAACCCTCTTTCTTAATAAGCGAGCCTCCTCCCGATCGGACGGTGTAGTTCCCGATCGCAGAAACTCCGTCAGCGCCATCCTCCAGTCGTCTGGGAAGGTAAGTCCCTCCATCCGATCGATGTGGGCCACTAAAGCCACCTGCTCGATCGGCTGTTATATGACGATCGGTGATAGCGAGCTAGCCAGTTTGGCCAATTTGTCTGCAGCTTGGTTCTTTGCTCGGGGGGCCTTCTGTATTATGACCTCCCGAAAGTTGACCTGGAGCTTTTCAAAAGTCTCCGCGTAGAGCCTGAGCTGCGTGTTGCTTATCTCGAACGTCTCGGCTAGCTGCTGAGCAGCCAACTGTGAGTCCGAGTAGATGAGGACCTTGATGGCTCCGATGTGCCGGGCAACCTGTAGGGCAGCTATAAGTGCTTCATATTCGACTACATTGTTGGTTGCCCGTTAGTCTAGCCGAACGGACAACCGCATCTGCTCCTCTTGGGGGGGGGGGGGAGATGAGCAGTATTCCGATCCCGCTCCCTTGCCGAGTGGTCGATCCATCTGTTGGTGCAATTTCCAGTAGGTCAAGGTTGACCTAGTTGACCAAGCGTAAACCTTGGTCATGGTTTCGATGTTTGACAATACAGAAAGACATGTAGACATGGACAATGCAGGTGCAGTTGTCCATGCGGAGAGATACTGATCAGGGTCTGATCAGGTTGGATGAAGAAGAGTCAAGTAGGTCAAGGTTGACCGGATACTTGATTGGGAAGTCCTAACTGGGATGTTAGGCAGTTTGGAAAGTCCTGGTGAGTGAAACCAGGCAGTTCAGAAAGTCCTGGTGAGTGAAGCCAGGCAGTTCGGAAAGTCCTGGTGAGTGAAACCAGGCAGTTCGGAAAGTCCTGGTGAGTGAAGCCAGGCAGTTCGGAAAGTCCTGGTGAGTGAAGCCAGGCAGTCGGGAAATCTTGGTGAGTAAAGCCAGGTGAAAATCCTAGTGAGTGAAGCTAGGTGAAAGTGAAAGTCCCGGTGAGTGAAGCCAGGCAGGGGAAAGACCTAGTGAGTGAAGCTAGGCAGTTTGGAAGTTCTGGTGAGTGAAGCCAGGCAGTTGGAAAGTCCTGGTGAGTGAAGCCAGGCAGTTGGAAAGTCCTGGTGAGTGAAGCCAGGCAAGGGAAATCCAGATAGGTCAAGGTTGACTAGACATCTGGTGAAAAGTCCAAGCAGGGAGCTTGGCACGAGAAAAGTCCAAGTATGGAGACTTGGCACGGAAAAGTCCAAGCAGGGAGCTTGGTACGGGAGAAGTCTAAGTATGGAAGCTTGGCATGGGAAGTCAGAGAGGGCTCGATAGCTCGGTAGCTCGGTAGCTCGTAGCTCGGCAGCTCGCTCTCGGCAGCTCGGAGGGCTCGGTAGCTCGTTCTCCGGACCGGATGGAGTCGGAGAGGGCTCGGTAGCTCAGTCTCGGAAGTCGGAGAGATCTCGGTAGCTCGGTAGCTCGGTAGCTCAGTGGCTCGGCAGCTCGTTCTCTCAGGCCGGAAGGGCTCGGTAGCTCATTCTCCGGACCGGATGGAGTCGGAGAGGGCTCGGTAACTCGTAGCTTGGTAGCTCATTCTCCGACCGGACGAAGCCGGAGAGGGCTCGGCACTGCCTCCTGACTAGGTCGAGAGGGCTCGAGTAGTTTCTACCGATCGGCCCGTGACCGATCAAGAATAAATGTACAGGATTATCCGATCGGTCCGAGACCGATCGAGCAAACAAGAAGAAGAAGGAGAAAGGTGATCGGTCCAGGACCGATCAGGGACCGATCAGATCCCTGATGGTCAGCCTAGCCCGATCGGTCCCAAGACCGATCGAACACTCGGACCGATCAGAGTGCTCGATCGAGCCCTAGCTATGCACACAACGCTAGTTTATGTGTCTTCTTCGCAGGATATATATCGAGGTCTAGGGCCTCTACAAAACCAGTTCTTGCTCTTCCTCCCATCGATCTTGTCGTCGAGCTTCTTGAAGCTTCGCGTGATCTTCGTGCTGGTTTTCTAGCTGCTGGAGCCGTGAAGCTGCTGCTTCATCAACGGACTCCGACGAGAAGGCAAGCAAGTGTGTTTACAATTTCTATTGTTCGTGTTTGCTTCCTCTATTGTTGTACTCCTCTGTTTTGCTGTTGCAAAGACTTTGTGGTGAGGTTTCTCCACCCAGAAGGAGTTCATATTAGCCAGTTATCCGGGGTTTCATCCACCGACGGATTGATAGGCTTCGTCCACCTTACGGACACGCCGAGGAGTAGGAGTATCATCTCCGAACCTCGTTTCATCGCTGTGCTTGAGGTTTGATTTCTCCATTTACGTTTCTATTGTTTATTTCCGCTGTGCTAACCCTAATCGTAGGAAGAAACGCGATGATTTGGGGCGGCTATTCACACCCCCCCTCTCTAGCCGCGACCATCGATCCTAACAAGTGGTATCAGAGCGAGGTCGCTCTTCGTTGGATCAACACCCGGGGGAGCACGAGCTAGAGAATGGAGTTATTTGGAGAAGACGTCATAATTCCACCTTTCTACGATCGCGACGACTTCGCGTTTTGGAAGGTAAGAATGAAGTACTTTCTTATGACTAACCTAGAAAATTGGAGGTGTGTGCAATTAGGTTTTACTCCTCCATTGGATAAAGAAGGAGAACTTTTGGAGAAGAAGAAGTGGACGAAGGAGCAAATCCACCAATCAACCATCAATGATGAGGTAACGAAAATCATTGAATTTTCTTTACCTAATGATGTTTTGTGTAGGATAGGTGGATATAACGATGCCAAGGAGTTGTGGAATAACTTGGCAAAGTTCCATGAGGAGAACTCCACTTCAAGTCATGAAGAGGAGTCAAGTGAGCCAAGTAGCTCACATCATGGAGACATGGATTTAGAGGTTGAGGGCTACTCAACATCTAAGGAAGAAGAGGAGGAGAGTTCCTCTTCAAGATCGGAGCAAGAGGAAGAAGCTTCTACCTCCGGAAGGGATGAAGAAGAAAGTCTTCATCCATCCTCAACCCTAGGTAACTCAAGCATTTCAATTTCAAATAAATTACACATAATGTGCTTTGAGTGTAGGGAGTATGGACATTACAAGAGTAAGTGTCCAAGGAGGATTAGGAAGACTCCACCGGCACCAAAAGTCAAGGAAGCCGGAGTCCCGATATGCAAGGGCAAGGAGCACGTGGTGTGCTTCCAATGCAAGCGAAAGAGACACTATAGGAGCCAATGTCCGAGGGGGAGACAACCTCACAAGGACAAGAGATCGAGCACATGTATAGGGGGAGCTAGGGCAAACCCTAAGGTAATCTCTAAGGCACATTCTTGCAATTCTAGTAGGATGCATGCTAGTAGCCTTATTGCTATTGTCAAGAATGATAAGCATGTTAATTATAGGAATCAATATATGTGCTTAGGTGCTAAACATGTTAGCTTGAATAAGGACAACTCTAGAAATGTCAACCCTAGGATTAACTCATCTAAGGTTAAGGAGAACTTAGATAGGAATCCCAAAACTACTAGACATATGCCTAGGAGTACCTCAAAGAAAAAGGATAAATTAAAGCTTGAGGTATTAGAGAAAGAAAATCTAGTCTTGAGGTTAAAACTTGACTCTCTAGAAAAGGCTCTTAAGGATTTGACTCTAGGGTCTAGGGGTCAAAAACCCAAGTCCAAGGACAAGAAAGGTTTAGGTCACAAACCTAAGTCCCAAGTGGTCAAGCCCACTTATCACAATGTTCCATTAGATTATGGAACAAAATCTAGGGCAAGGAAGACCATCACCAAGGTCACAAGGGGAGCCACCCCTAGAGTTGATCGTGATGAGTCCCAAATGACCAAGGCTTCAAAGCCTAGGAGGGTCATTAGAAGGGTTGCTAGAGAAGTCATCCCTAGTGAATACTTAGTGAACCCAATGAGCTCCAATAGGTATTGGGTTCCTAGGAGCGTGATTCCATCACACTAGATGGTTTAGGGTGTGCCAACCTTACTTCAATAGGTAGTTAACCTAATCATGGAAAAAGGTGGCACTTTAGGATTTTTCAAGGTATAATCAAGCCTTGAAAATGAAATTAAGAATTATTCCTAAGGTGATTAGAATGTGCCAATCAAATTTGAGGAGTTTTCTAGAGTCAATCTAATTGGCACATAGTGATCTAAAAATCTTTGGTATAAGATGCTAGGTCTATTACACTTAGGAATATAGAACCTATGGCAAAATGATCAAAAATGGCAACTAAGGTTAGAGTTAGGTATTTTCTATACATTTACATGTTATTTGCCATATATTGTTTGCCATATGCCATGTCATGACATCATATTTAATTTAGTATCATTTGAAATGTCATGATAATGCTTAGGTTATTTAGATGTCATGCCTTATTTAAGTTTCATACTTTATGTTATGACATCATGACATTGGCACATGTTTTTACTTATGATATTATATCATGCCATGTCATCATCTTTTGCATTTAAAATCAATTAATTTGATTTAAGGACAAAAACATAATTTGATATGGAGATCAAATTGTTGTTTAGAAAATGCATGAGAACTTAGCCTAAGATGACCTAAACCCATATCTCACATCAAAATTGACTTGGATGTGTTTGATACACCTTAGATGTGTGTGAGATATTAGGATCATGAGTTAGGATCAAGGTGCATAGTTCTTATACCTAGATGAGCCTAATTCGAAATGGGGGATCATAGGGAAAACTTGTGTATAAGTCATGTACATTTAGCCCTAAGATTATGATCCTAAATTGAAGGGTTTAAAATCATTTCAAAATTGATTTGAAAAACCTTGATGAAGCTTTTCTAGTGATAGCATTCATCATTGAACAAGGTGATACAAAGATGAGTTAACTTTGAGCTATTTCAAAGACTTGTGAACTTTGTATCAAGATTGAAAAATGGAAGCTATTTTCATAGAAAACTATTTTTCCTTGATAGTACATGTTATGAGGAATGTATCCTCAAAGTTTTATAATTTCTGGAATTTTCTGGAATTTTGTTGGGTTTCTAAATTTCGGAAGGAAATTCAGAAACTGATATCAGAGGTTGTGGACCGATCAGAAGGGAGTCTGATCGGTCCAGGCAGTTGTGGATCGGTCACTGTGACCGATCCAGGGAAGACCTGATCGGTCTGGTGTCAGTTTCGACTGTGCTGTCTGAAATTTCTGAAATTTCAGCAATGAAGTTGGAGTTTTGGATTTCTAAAGGGTTGAAACTCTCCAAGACATTGTTGGTGCAATGGTCAAGGGGAAGTTGACCTTTAGGGGGAGTTTTACCTATTGGTCAAGGGGAGTTGACCTTTAGGGGGAGTTGTCATGAGTGATATGGGATTATCACTAAATTGACTATTGACATTAGTATCAAGGGGGAAATTAAGGGTTTCAATGAAAGGTATGAGACTTTCATTAGGAAGAAACTCTTGACCTTGATTCACTCTTTTTGATGTGTGTCAAAAAGGGGGAGAATGGAGAATGTCTAGAGAATGTCCAAAGAAGAACATTGGAGTTAGTGGGAGAGTTTGTTGATCACAACGAGTGAA
Organism: Zingiber officinale; assembly: GCF_018446385.1. NCBI lineage: Eukaryota > Viridiplantae > Streptophyta > Magnoliopsida > Zingiberales > Zingiberaceae > Zingiber > Zingiber officinale. The sequence goes on along the minus strand of NC_055997.1, from coordinate 131,647,469 downwards.
GTTGTGAACAACGGTAACTTACTCTTCAGGAGGAGAGTTTGTTGATGTGTGCCAATAGGGGGAGAATGAAGGGTTTAAGTTAGGCCTTCATTATCTAAGAAGGAGGTTGTCTTCTTAGAAGGAGAATGTAAGGTTGTAACTTATGTTTCATTACCTAGTGACATGAAGAAAGTTGAGGCTATTGGATTAGCCTAACTTAAAGGTATTGTCAAATATAAAAAAGGGGGAGATTGTTGGTGCAATTTCCAGTAGGTCAAGGTTGACCTAGTTGACCAAGCGTAAACCTTGGTCATGGTTTCGATGTTTGACAATACAGAAAGACATGTAGACATGGACAATGCAGGTGCAGTTGTCCATTCGGAGAGATACTGATCAGGGTCTGATCAGGTTGGATGAAGAAGAGTCAAGTAGGTCAAGGTTGACCGGATACTTGACTGGGAAGTCCTAATCGGTTAGGCAGTTGGAAAGTCTGGTGAGTGAAACCAGAGCCTGGAAAGTCCCGGTGAGTGAAGCCGACGGTTCGGAAAGTCACAGTGAGTGAAACCGAGGCGATTGAAAGTCACAGTGAGTGAAGCCGGGCATTCAGAACTGGGAGTGAGGCAGTCGGGAAATCCTGGTGAGTAAAGCCAGGTGAAAATCCTAGTGAGTGAAGCTAGGTGAAAGTGAAAGTCCCGGTGAGTGAAGCCAGGCAGGGGAAAGACCTAGTGAGTGAAGCTAGGCAGTTTGGAAGTTCAGGTGAGTGAAGCCAGGCAGATGGAAAGTCCTGGTGAGTGAAGCCAGGCAGTTGGAAAGTCCTGGTGAGTGAAGCCAGACAAGGGAAATCCAGATAGGTCAAGGTTGACCAGACATCTGGTGAAAAGTCCAAGCAGGGAGCTTGGCACGAGAAAAGTCCAAGTATGGAGACTTGGCACGGAAAAGTCCAAGCAGGGAGCTTGGCACGGGAGAAGTCCAAGTATGGAAGCTTGGCATGGGAAGTCAGAGAGGGCTCGGTAGCTCGTTAGCTCGGTAGCTCGTAGCTCGGCAGCTCGCTCTCCGGACTAGGTCAGAGAGGGCTCGGTAGCTCGTTCTCTGGACCGGATGGAGTCGGAGAGGGCTCGGTAGCTCGGTAGCCCGGTAGCTCGGTAGCTCGGTAGCTCGGTAGCTCGGTAGCTCGGTAGCTCGGTAGCCCGGTAGCTCGGTAGCTCGGTAGCTCGGTGGCTCGGTAGCTCGTAGCTCGGTAGCTCGGTAGCTCATTCTCTGGACCGGACGAAGTCGGAGAGGGCTCGGCAGCTCGTTCTCCGGACTAGGTCAGAGAGGGCTCGGTAGCTCGGCTGATCGGTCTGGTGACCGATCAGTAACCAAACAGAATGCTTCTGTGGATTATCTGATCGGTCTGGAGACCGATCAGAAAGCAAACAGAAGAAGAAGAAGGAGAAAGGCTGATCGGTCCAGGGACCGATCAGACTCCTCCTGGACCGATCAGGACATAGCCTGATCGGTCCAGGCTTAGCCTGATCGGTCCCCAAGACCGATCAGAACACTCCTGGACCGATCAGGAGTGTGCCTGATCGGTCCAGGCCATAGTCGTTGTGACACAACGGCTAGTTTATGTGTCTTCTTCTTCGCAGGATATATATCGAGGTCTAGGGCCTCTACAAAAACAGTTCTTGCTCTTCCTCCTTACTGCGATTTGAGCTTTGCTGAGCTCTCGGTTTGCTGAAGCTTCGCGTGATCTTCGTGCTGGTTTTCTAGCTGCTGGAGCCGTGAAGCTGCTGCTTCATCAACGGACTCCGACGAGAAGGCAAGCAAGTGTGTTTACAATTTCTATTGTTCGTGTTTGCTTCCTCTATTGTTGTACTCCTCTGTTTTGCTGTTGCAAATACTTTGTGGTGAGGTTTCTCCACCCAGAAGGAGTTCATATTAGCCGGTTATCCGGGGTTTCATCCACCGACGGATTGATAGGCTTCGTCCACCTTACGGACACGCCGAGGAGTAGGAGTATCATCTCCGAACCTCGTTACATCGCTGTGCTTGAGGTTTGATTTCTCCATTTACGTTTCTATTGTTTATTTCCGCTGTGCTAACCCTAATCGTAGGAAGAAACGCGAAGATTTGGGGCGGCTATTCACACCCCCCCTCTCTAGCCGCGACCATCGATCCTAACACCATCTACATATATTCTCCAAACGGGTTCTGATTCGGGATTCTGTACCTCCTGTTGGTTGCTACTCGGAAAACCTAATGGTTCCACTGTACAAAAATTTTGTACAAAGGTCTGAACCTTTTCCTAGCTACCATGTGTTCTTTTAAATTAAACTTGGATCGCCTGCGGAACTTAACACGTTTGATCCAAAGTTTAATCTATTTGTTCTTTTAGGTTTAGACTCGGATCTCCTGCGAAACTTAACACGTTCGATCCAAATCACCTAGGTTATTAATTTCATTAAATATTAGTTTCCAAAAATGGCTCCCAGTACTGACGTGGCGAGGCACATGACCTTCTTGGATATGGGAACAACCACCACCGACTAGACAAAGCCTTTTAAGGAAAGTTAATATTTAATTTCCTTAAATAACTTTAGGTCAACCAAAAAGAACAATCAAATCACAAGGAAAAGAAAAAAACAAAAGAATACAACATCGAAAACAAATTCGAAATACTAGAATCGTATGCCTCTTGTATTGGTATTATTTCCAAAAATAACTAGTATGATGCGGAAAGGAAAAATACTAGTTATACCTTTTAGAAAGACCTTTTGATCTTCTACCGTATTCCTCTTCTAACCTCGGACGTTGTGTGGGCAACGATCTTCCAAGATGAGGACCACCTAGCACCTTCTTCTTCTTCCTTCAAGTTTCGGCCAAGCACCAAAATCCAAGGATGAAGAACTTTTTCCACCAACTAAGCTCCAAGGGATGCAAGCTTTCTCTCCTTCTTCTTCTTCTTCTCCAAGTAGTATCCGGCCACCACAAAAGCTCCAAGCAAGGTAGAGTTTCGGCCACCACAAAGAGGAAGAGAGGGAGAGAGGATGGCCGGCCACAATACCAAGGAAAAGAGGGAGAGAATAATAGAGGTTGTGTCTCTTGAAGGCACCCCAACCCCCTCTTTTATATTCCTTAGCTTTGGTAAATAAGGAAATTTAATTACAATAAAATTTCCTTAACTTTATTTTACATGAATTAATTATGAAAAATTAAACAAAATTTCTTAAAACTCCATGTCTTGGCCGGCCACATCAACAAGGGCAAGCAAAGCAATTTCAATCAACAATTAAAATTCCTTATTTGTCTTTGGAAATTTTAAAAAATAAAATTTCCCTTTAAAATCCCTTCATGGTTGATAAAAAGAAATTTCTATAATTTTAATTTTTCAACATGTGAATAATTTACAAAGAGAAAAAATAAAATATCTTTCCTATCTACAAATAAGGAAAGAGATCTAATCTCTTTTCTTAATCTTTTGTAGAAGAGATATTTTAATTTTAATTCTCTTCAATAAATTATATCTTCCACATAAGAAAAATTTAAAATTAAAATTCTTTTAAAATTAATGGGGGCCGGCCACCTAAGCTTGGGTTCAAGCTAGGGCCGGCCACCCATGAATCAAGGCTTGGCCGGCCCTAGCTTGAACCACAAGCTAGCTTGGCCGGCCCTTACATCATGGGTACGAAGGTGGGTATAGGTGGGTATAGTACTCTATAAATAAGAGGCTACGATAGGGACCGAGAGGAGGAATTGGTTTTGGTCTCCCGATAAAATTAAGCATCCCGTGTTCGCCCCGAACACACAACTTAATTTTATCAATAATAATTCATTCCACTAGAGAACTATTATTGAACTACCGCACCAATCCCAAATTACATTTTTGGGCTCCTTCTTATTATGAGTGTGTTAGTCTCCCTGTGTTTAAGATGTCGAATGTCCACTAATTAAGTGAGTTACTGACAACTCATTTAATTAATATCTTAATCCAAGAATAGTACCACTCAACCTTATCGTCATGTCGGACTAAGTCCACCTGCAGGGTTTAACATGCCAATCTTTATGAGCCCATCTTGGGGACATTATCAACCTAGATTACTAGGACACAGTTTCCTTCTATAATCAACAACACACACTATAAGTGATATCATTTCCCAACTTATCGGGCTTATTGATTCATCGAACTAAATCTCACCTATTGATAAATTAAAGAAATAAATATCAAATATATGTGCTTGTTATTATATTAGGATTAAGAGCATACACTTCCATAATAACTGAGATATTTGTTCCTTTATAAAGTCATTATAAAAGAAACAACCTCAAATGGTCCTACTCAATACACTCTAAGTGTACTAGTGTAATTATATAGTCAAGATAAACTAATTCCTAATTACACTACGACCTTCCAATGGTTTGTTCCTTTCTATTTTGGTCGTGAGCTACTATTTATAATTTATAAGGTATTGATAACATCATCTTCTGTATGTGGCACCACATACTATGCTATCTACAATATAAATTAATTGAACAACTACAACTAAATGTAGACAATTTGACCAAATGTGATTCTTTATTCAAAATAAATGTTTACAAAAGCTTAGGCTTTCAGTATGCACTCTAACACCTCCATGATAAAATCCGCAAAGGATTGCACTTTGATGGTCGTTCGGGGCTGGTATTGGATATCAAACTTGCTGAGCTCCGACGTCCATTTGATTAGACATCCGAATGCTTTTGGATTTAGAAGGATCCACCACAAAGGACTGTTGGTCATTACGATGATGGAATGCGTGAGGAAGTAGGGGCAAAACCTCCTAGCGGCGAGCACCAATGCAAAAGCCAGTTTCTTAAGACCGGTGTAGTGGGATTCGATATCTTTCAATATATGACTCAGAAAGTACACTGGCTGTTCCTCGTCGGTCGGCCTAACTAGTGTCGAGCCGACCGCATGCTCGGTTGAGGATAAATAAATTCTGAGTGGCTTGCCGACAGTTGGCTTGGCCAATACATGCAATGAATTGAGGTACTCCTTCAATTCTTCAAACGTCCGGTCGCATTCTTCGTACCATTGAAATTTGATAGTCTGGCGTAATATCTTGAAGAACGGCAAGCTCCGATAGGCTGACTTGGAGATGAACCGAGACAGTGCAGTTATCCGATCAGTGAGACGTTAGGCTTCCTTGAGATTCCTTGGTGGGGGCATATCTTGCAGTGCTTTCACTTTGCTGGGATTCGCCTCGATGCCTCGCTCGGTGACGATGTAACCCAGGAATCACCCGCTCTTTGCGCCGAACAGACACTTGCTTGGATTCGGCTTGATTTCGTACGTCCTGAGTGTCTGATAGGTCTCTTTGATATCTGCACATAGGTCAGCTACTCGGAGGGATTTAATTAGTATGTCGTTGACATATACCTCCATGTTGCGGCTGATCTGCCGCTGGAACACCCTATTCATCAGCCTTTGATAAGTAGCGCCAACATTCTTTAGCCCGAACGACATGACATTGTAGCAGTAGGTTCCATCGACCGTGATGAAATTGACCTTCTCTTGATCTTCTCGGGCGAGCGGCAGTTGGTGGTACCCTTGATACGCATCTAGCATGCATATCAACTCGTACTCGGCAGTGGAGTCTACCATCTAATCGATCCAGGGCAGCGGGTAGAAGTCCTTCGGGCATGCCTTGTTGAGGTCCCTGAAGTCGATGCAGACTCGCCACTTGTTTCCTGACTTTGAGACCAGCACCACATTCGCAATCCAGCTTGGGAATTGAACCTCGTGTATGTGGCCAGCTTCCAAGACCTTCTTTATTTCCGCTTGGATGATCAGATTTTGTTCGGTACTGAAGTCTCTCTTTCTCTAGTTTACTGGCCGAGCATCTGGCCTGACATGGAGCTCGTGCTGCGCGATGCTCGGGGAGATCCCAGGGAGCTCATGCGTCGACCACGCGAATACATCGTGGTTTTGTTGGAGGCAAGCGACCAACTCCGCCTTCTACTCAACTCCCAGGTCGAACGCGATGAAAGTCATTGACTCTGCTCGACAAGGATGGATATGTACTTCTTCCTTTTCTTCATAGACTAGAGTAGGGGGCTTTTCAGTGATGGCGCTTACCCTCCAAACGGACTTGGCTTCGGTTTTGACCATCTCGACATAACAACGCCGAGTGGCCAACTAGTCACCTTTGACCTCTCCTACTCGGTCTTCTATCGAAAACTTGATCTTCTGGCAGTATGTTGAGACTACCGCTCGGAATTCGTTGAGGGTCGGTCGACCCAGAATGACATTGTAGGCTGAGGGGGCATCCACCACAATGAAGTTTGTGGTTTTGGTCCTTCTAAACGGCTCCTCTCCGAGCGATATGGCCAACTTGGCTTGGCCGATCGGCAGAACTCCATTGCCGGTGAACCCATATAGTGGGATTGTCATCGGCAGTAGCTCGTCTTGGTCGATCTGGAGCTTATCGAAAGCCTTCTTAAAAATTATATTCATCGAGTTTCCTGTGTCAACAAAAATCTGGTGAATTGTATAATTGGCTATTACCGCTGGGATGATGAGGGTGTCATCGTGAGGGACCTCCACCCATTCGAGATCTTGGGGTCCAAAGATGATTTCGGGCCCGCTCGCCCTCTCCTGACTACAACCCATGGCATGAATTTTCAAGCGCTGAGCGTATGATTTTCTAGCTCGATTGGAGTCTCCGCTGGTCGATCCGCTAGCGATGATGTTTATCTCTCCCCGAGCGGCATTGCTTCTGTTTTCCTCCTCCCGAGCGCTAGGCCTGTGTCTCTCATGTGAGGCTCGGGGATGATCATTGCTCCTCTATTGATGGTGGTGCTGCCGCTCGGGTGACCACCTGGCCTCTTTTCGTCGCCCGGCGGTTTGATGCCCATGTTGCCGGTCGGGTGAAGGCGGTCGGTGACGATAACCCCTTGGCACCGGTCCGGCGATCGGTGTAAACCTGCGACAATCACGGGTGTTGTGTGACGTTGACTGGTGGAAGGAACAAAACATAGGCGTCTATACCTTGCCCTTCGTTGTTTTTGGCCAATCGGAAGCCACATGTTGTACGACCTGTGCCCTTGTTTCTTGGTGCGGTAGGCCTTTAGCTCTCAGCCCCCTTGGCGGTTGGTGGTTGCTCGGCGGTCGCCGTTCGATTGGCACCACAGGTTCGGATGACGCCTCCTTCCTTCTGGCTGCTTGGGTCTCCTCCACGTTTATGTATTCATTAGCCTTCTTGAGCATATGGTCGTAGTCGCGAGGCGGATTCCTGATGAGCGATCGGAAGAAGTCTCCCTCCACGAGTCCCTGAGTGAAGGTGTTCATCATGGTCTCAGACGAGACCGAGGGATATCCATAGCTACTTAGTTGAAGCGCTGGATGTATGCTCGAAGGGTTTCTCTAGACCCTTGCTTCAAAGAGAGCAGACTGACGCTTGTCTTTTGGTAGTGTCTGCTGCTTGCAAAATGGTGGAGGAAGGTCGTTCGAAAATCATTGAAGCTTTGTATTGATCCGTCCGGCAGCCTCCTGAACCATCGTTGGGCCAAGATGGACAGCATTGTGAGGAAGACTCGGCACTTCACCCCATCTGTGTATTAGTGAAGTGTAGCAGCGTTGTCAAACTTTCCCAAATAATTATCCGGATCGGTCGATCCATTGTATTCTCTAATTGATAATGGAGCGTAGTGCCTCGACAATGGGGCTTGTAGTATTACTTCGGAGAACTGGCGGTTGATCCGCTCAGGAGATGAGTCGGCTCGGGGCGCCTTGCCTTTCCTTGTGTCTCGAACGGGCGCTTCATCTGTAGAAGATCCCTTCTCCTGATTTGCTTGCGTAATCTCTGAGGGCGATTGGAAAAGAGCTCGATGAAATGGAATAGGCGCGGGTGGAGCTTCTCCATGTGTGTCGGTCGGCAGCTTATTTTGCCCCCAAATAGAATACTGCTCTGGTCTATCGTCGCGAGCCGCTCGGCCTCCAGAGGCCGACATTGCTTGTTGCGCTAGTCGGTCGGCTAGTGCCTTTTGCTACTGTTGCTCGACGATCTTTGCCGCTCACACTTGTATTAGCACGTTGAGCTCTTCTTGAGTGAGCGTCACGGTGTGAAGTCGTCCAACTTCTTCCATTTTCCCGGCTCGGATGCAAGTGTGTTCCCACAGACGCCGCCAAATTTGATCCCGTCCGAGAGTCGAGGCAATGGATGCAGGGGACGTGACGCTCCTGATTACCGATGGTGGACTCCTCATCAATGAAGCATGCAACCACAGCAATGTCAGTGCGGAGTCGGGGAGGGGTTCCCGGCGATGACCCTCCGACGCTCAAGTTAAACACCGACGATGTAGAAGAAACGAGGAAGTGAAATGACAGAGCAACTATGGCTATAGTAGAGATTATGCATACCTCTGTCGAAGCTTGGGGGTCTTTATATAGGACTCCCTGTGAGCGCGTGCATGGTCCCCGATACGTGCACACTCCACGATGCGTGCACACTCTTTAAAGCATACCCTGAAGAGACGTGCCAGAAAAGTGTCCCTGACACCATACCTTGACGACCCGAGCATATCTCTGACAAGACAGCGGAAGCTTCCATAATACAATCTTTTGCCTGACCATGCCGCCAAGCATGCGTCTGTTAGTGGCACAAGTTCCCATAAGGATATCCTTTGATCCTCCTTTTGTCTGTTACAGGCCGAGCGAAAGAGCCACTCGGCCGGCTATCGACCGTCCAGGAGATCTTGTCCTCGGGTCAAGCGGAATGGTTGCTCGGCCAGCATCCGTTGTCCAAGCTCCGCTGCTATGTAGAACAGAGTTGTGTCTAAATGGAGTCTGCTCAGTCATTACTATTTTTCCGGTGTGAGTCCGAGCGGGCTGGCCGATCGGCGCATACCTTGTCTGTTTGAGCGTTGGAAGCTCGGTACCTAGCTGAGCTATGCAAACGTCTGCTTCATGTAGGCTCGACGGTTCTTCCTCCTGGTCAGAAAAGGGGGTTACCCGATCGGGCGAAAATACCGGGGCGTTGACCAATTTGGCTTTGACCTCCATTATGTCATTGACCACCTTGCTGACCGGGGACCCTCCTTATCTGGGGACGTGGCGCTCCTGATGATCAGTGGTGGACTCCTCGTCAATGAAGCTTGCAACCACAGCAACGTCAGTGTTGAGCCGGGGAGGGGTTCTCCGGCAATGGCCCTCCGACGCTCAAGTCAAACACCGGCGATGTAGAAGAAATGAGGAAGCGAAATGGCAGAGTAACTGTGGCTACAGTAAAGATTATGCATACCTCTGTCGATGCTTGGGGGTCTTTATATAGGACTCCTTGGGAATCCATGCATGCTCCCCGATGCTTGCACGCTCCTCAAAGCATATCCTAAAGAGACGTGTCAGAAAAGTGTCTCCGACACCATATCTTAACGACCCGAGCATATCTCTGACAAGACAACAGAAGCTTCCATTGTACGATCTTCTGCCTGACCATGCCGCCAAGCATGCCATCTGTCGGCGGCACAGGTTCCCAGAAGGATATCCTCTGATCCTCCTTTTTTCTGTTACAAGCCGAGCGGAAGTCTTGTCCTGTAACAGACAAAAGGAGGATCAGAGGATATCCTTCTACGAACTTGTGCCGCTGACAGATGCATGTTTGGCGGCATGGTCAAGTAGAAGATTGTACTTTGGAAGCTTCCGCTGTCTTGTCAGAGATATGCTCGGGTCGTTAAGGTATAGTGTCAAGGACACTTTTCTGACATGTCTCTTCAGGGTATGCTTTGAGGACCGTGCACGCATCGTGGAGTGTGCATGCATCGGGGAGCGTGCACGTGCTCCCAAGGAGTCCTATATAAAGACCCCCAAGCTTCGACGGAGGTATGTATAATCTCTACTGTAGCCATAGTTACTCTGCCATTTCACTTCCTCGTTTCTTCTACATCGCCAGTGTTTGACTTGAGCGTCGGAGGGTCATTCCCAGGGAGTCCTCCTTTTGTCTGTTACAGGCTGAGCGGCGATCTTGTCCTCGGGCCGAGCGAAATGGCCGCTCAACCATCATCTGCTGTCCAGGCTCCGCTGCTATGTAGAACGGAGCTATGTCTGAATGGAGTCTGCTCGGTCATCACTGTTTTGCCAGTGTGAGTCCGAGCGGGCTGGCCGCTCGAGGCATACGTTGTCTGTCTGAGCGCTGGAAGCTCGGTACATGGCCGAGCTATGCTAACGTCTACTTCATGTAGGCTCAACGGTTCTTCCTCCCGGTCGAAAAAGGGGGTTGCCTGATCTGACGAAAATACCGGGGCGCTGACCAGCTTGACTTTGACCTCCACCATGTCATTGACCACCCTGCTGACCGGTGCCCCTCCTTATCACTGGATCACATGCCTCCCCCTCAAGTCTAGTCAAAGGAGGTTACAAGTCCGACTGACTGGACGCACCTAGGTTGGAGATTGGTCGGCCGATCGGCCGTGATACTGGTTGGAACCCTGACCGGTCTGCCCGAGGTTGTCGGACGGCCCTGCAATTGCTCCTTGATGCCGATCGGTACTTCGCCACTCGCACTTGGAGAAGTTTGTGTTGGTGCAACGGAGGCCGGCAAGAGGGGGGTGAATTGCTGAAAACAAAAAGTAACTATACCCTCCTCGTACTTTCAACTCAGTTAGTGCAATAGTTAACAAAATAATAAAACAGTAAAAGAAAGACACAGAAGAATTAACCTGGTTACAACCAAGGAGGTTGTTAATCCAGGGCAGTAGAAGCGCACTAAAAGAAACTCTCCTTTGCTGAAGGCGGAGAAGCCTTTTACACTTTCAAAAGCTCAGAACTATTGCTAGGAAACACTACAGATTGAATGCTTGAGTTGATATTGAATCCCTACCTCCAGGGGCCTTTATATAGGTCCTGGAAATTCTATCCCGAGGCTCCAAGGTGCCTCCAACGAGGGTCCAAGGCGCCTCCATGGGAGTCAGCGGATAAAACTTTATCCGCGCGCAGAACGGTCACTTTGACTGGTTGAAGGCGCCTCCAATCAGGCTGAAGGCACCTCCAGCCTGGCTGAAGGCGCCTTCAACCTGGTTGAAGGCGCCTTCAAGCTGGAGATGCCTTCAACCTGGTTGAAGGCGCCTTCAAGCTGGAGGCGCCTCCAGTCAGGTTGGAGGCGCCTCCAAGCTGGCAGCTCAGCTCCTTTGACTTCGTTTCCAGCTTGTTGTGACTTCCGATGCTCCGATCTTTTGGGTGATTGTGGCCAACCGAAATAGGGCTCACCCGAACCCAATTTTCGGCCTTCCTCGAGCAGCCTTCCGTCCCGGCTTAACGTCCCTCGAACGCCGCGCATGCTCTTCACGCCCACCGGAGTACTCTTCCGCAGCTCTCTCGTCCTTCGGACGCACCGAGCCCGTCGGCTCCCTTCCCGTGCCGTCCTTCTCGCTAGCTACGTCTTCTGCTCGACTTCCTGTGTTCCTAAGCTCCTGCACACTCAAACATAGGGATCAAATACAACGCAGGACCTAACCAACTTGGTTGATCACATCAAAACTACCACGGGGTCCAACAATCTCCCCCTTTTTGATGTGCATCAATCCAAGTTCAAGTTAGGGACAACATAGACATAAATAGTAATTTTAAAGATAAATTACTAGACTAACAGGTTAAGTACAATTTTGCAATAAATAAAATTGCAACACCTTTTTTTTAAAAAAAATTGCAATAAGAATTTTATCTCCCCCTTGTTTAACTTCCCCTTGAACTTGTACCATTCTCTCCCCCTTTGATCACAGCAAAAATAGGGTTAAGAAAATATGGAACAAATAACTTAAGTTAAGTGAAATGTATAGAATTTTTTTAAAAAAATTCTAAGTTAAAAATGAATTCCAAAAAAAATTTCTAAGTCATTAAAAAAAATAATCTTCTAAGTCAAAATTAAGTCAAAACGAATTTTTCCAAACAAAATTTCTAAGTCAAATTTGTGAATTTTCAGAAAAAAAAATTTCTAAGTCAAATTTTTGAATTTTCAGAAAAAAATTTCCTACCTCAATATGAATTATTTAAAAAAAAATTCTAAGTCAAAATGAATTTTTTCCAAAAAAAAATTCTAAGTCAAATTTTTTGAATTTTCAGAAAAAATTTTCTAAGTCAATAAAAAATTTCTAAGTCAATATAAAATTTTTTTTAAAATTTTCACAATATGATTTTTTAGAATTTTAAAAAGATATAAAAACTTTTAAAGCATTATTTGATTCTAGTTTAATGTTTTTTCAAAAAGTTAATTAAACATTTTCTTCCAATATTTTAGCTTCCAGGTCGTGGCGAGGCACTAGGCCTTCTTGGTTATTGGAGCAACAACCACTTCCTTAGACAAAGCTTCCATAAAGAATTTCAATGTTTAATTTTCTCACTTTAAGCTTTTAATTTTTTGAAAAATTAATTAAATACAGATTTTGGAACCCAATAGAGGTCCCTTCCTACAGGATTATTCAAAAATCTAGGGGGTACATAGTTTCTTGGTATTTTCCTAAGTTGTCCTTGATGCTTCCTTATATACCAATTTAATTTACCATAAATTCTAATTTTTGACTTTGGAAATTTCTTTAAGCATGCATCATTTTTCAAATTTTCAATTTCTAATTTTAAATTTTCATTTTCTGATTTCATACTATCGTACATTTCAAGTGAATATGCTTTTGCTAATTTTATTTTTAATTCTTTATTTTCTTTTTCTAATTCGAATAAATCTTTAGAAAGCGATTTAATAAATCGAAATGACTGAGATGGGGTTAGATTGCGTACCTTACTTACCTGATCAGGTGACGCTCCCCCTTCACTGCTGCTTTCTTCTGACGTTCCTCCCCCTTCGTCGATGCTCATCTCTGAGTTGGACGTTTCTTCTTGCTGATGGTTGGCCATCAGTGCTAGTCCCGAGAATTCTTCGACTTCCGATTCGGAGGATGACGAATCATCCCACGATGCCTTTAGGTTCTTGTGTTTGGAGGGTTCTGGCTTCTTGTATTTTGGCTTTTCCCTTTTTTTCTCCTTTCTCTTTAGCTTTGGGCAGTCATCTTTGATGTGCCCCTCTTCGTTGCAGTTGTAACAGCGAACAGTCCTCTTCTTTCGATGATGCCTCTGTGATTTAAATTTGTTAGTACTAAAAAATTTATTGAAGCGTCTTACCAGTAGTGCCGCTTCGGATTTGTCGACTGAGGCTTCGGAGTCAGAATTGTTCATCTTTGCCTTTAAGGCAATGTTCTAACTTGTCTTCTCTGCTCCGATGGGTTCTGAAACTCGAGATTCGTGAAGTTCAAAAGTGGAAAATAATTGTTCTAAAGTACTTACCTCAAGGTCCTTAGAGATGTAATACGCATCTACTAAGGAAGCCCACTCTGGAGTTCTAGGGAAGGCGTTGAGCGCGTACCGGATAGAGTCCCGGTTGGTTACCTCTTCTCCAAGGTTCGTTAGTTGCGTTATCAACTCCTTGATTCTCGCTTGGAGTTGCGCTACCTTCTCGCCTTGGTTCATCCGGAGGTTTGTTAACTGGTTCCGGAGGATGTCGCGCTTCGCTTCGGAAGTACCTTCGTGAAGCTCCAGGAATTTCTCCCAGAGATCTTTCGCTGAGTCGTAGCTTCCGATCCGATTTACCTCCTGCGGCGGCAGCACACTGAGCAGGTGGAACTCTGTCTTTCCGTTGGTGACGAAATCGGCTTGCTCCTTCTTACTCCATGTGTTTTCTTCTTTGTCTTTCGGCGCTGCAAAACCATATTTCATTGTAATAAGAATATCAAAATCCGTTTTAAAAAATACCTCCATTTTGTGCTTCCATGTGGCGAAGTCTCCGTCGAACTTCGGGGGATGGATGTTCGCTCCGGCCATCGTCTTGATCGTAGTGCTTCAGTTGGCGGTTAGTCCTTCTGAGGCGATCAGGCTCTGATACCACTTGTTGGTGCAGCGGAGGCCGGCATGAGGGGGGTGAATTGCTGAAAACAAAAAGTAACTATACCCTCCTCGTACTTTCAACTCAGTTAGTGCAATAGTTAACAAAATAATAAAACAGTAAAAGAAAGACACAGAAGAATTAACCTGGTTACAACCAAGGAGGTTGTTAATCCAGGGCAGTAGAAGCGCACTAAAAGAAACTCTCCTTTGCTGAAGGCGGAGAAGCCTTTTACACTTTCAAAAGCTCAGAACTATTGCTAGGAAACACTACAGATTAAATGCTTGAGTTGATATTGAATTCCTACCTCCAGGGGCCTTTATATAGGTCCTGGAAATTCTATCCCGAGGCTCCAAGGCGCCTCCAACGAGGGTCCAAGGCGCCTCTATGGGAGTCAGCGGATAAAACTTTATCTGCGCGCAGAACGGTCACTTTGACTGGTTGAAGGCGCCTCCAATCAGGCTGAAGGGGTCTCCAGCCTGGCTGAAGGCGCCTTCAACCTGGTTGAAGGCGCCTCCAGTCAGGTTGGAGGCGCCTCCAAGCTGGTAGCTCAGCTCCTTTGACTTCGTTTCCAGCTTGTTGCGACTTCCGATGCTCCGATCTTTTGGGTGATTGTGGCCAACCGAAATAGGGCTCACCCGAACCCAATTTTCGGCCTTCCTCGAGCAGCCTTCCGTCCCGGCTTAACATCCCTCGAACGCCGCGCACGCTCTTCACGCCCACCGGAGTACTCTTCCGCAACTCTCTCGTCCTTCGGACGCACCGAGCCCGTCGGCTCCCTTCCCGTGCCGTCCTTCTCGCTAGCTACGTCTTCCGCTCGACTTCCTGTGTTCCTAAGCTCCTGCACACTCAGACACAGGGATCAAATACAACGCAGGACCTAACCAACTTAGTTGATCACATCAAAACTACCACGGGGTCCAACAGTTTGTAGTTTCTATCCTTGGTCGAGAGCGGTCAACGTTGACATCATCCGAATCCCTTCGAAATTCGTGCAAATCATCTCCATTAAAGCCGAGCACGCGCCCACGCCTGTTAATGGAGTTCATTAAATGCTGTCCTGTAGGCATGTGCCATGTGTCACTGCCACCGTCATCGCACGCCCGAAGCGACAGATGTTGATGTGACGTTTGACGGTTTAAATTTAACGGCTGGATCTGTGCTCCGATTTTTGTGACCTGTATCAGATGACCCCGATCGACCGAGCTCAAGCTTTATAAAGTCGCGATGTCGGCTTCTTTCTCCTGCGTTTTTTGCGAAGGCTATCGGCGTTCCTCTTGTTAGAGTGTATATTAAAAGCCTAGCTTTTGTAAACATTTGTTTTGAAATAAAGAATCACATTGATCAAAAATGTCTACATTTATGCTAAGTGTAGTTGTTCAATTAATTTATATTGTAGATAACATGGTGTGTGGTGTCACACACAGAAGATCATGTTATCGATTATTTATAAATTATAAACAGTAGCTCGCAACTAAGATAGAAAGGAACAAACCATTAGAATAGTCATAGTATAATTAGGTATTAGTTTATCTTGACTAATAAATTACACTAGTACACTCTAAGTGTATTGAGCATGACCATTTTATTGGTGCAGTAAGCATCCGACGATCGAACCTCAGTTTTGATAATGGCAAAGAGATTTAAAGTTAAGGTTCCTTGTTATCTAACGTGGTTAAATAAGGTTTCAGGAAAGTCCTAACTGCGGTTAGGCAAGGGAAAATCCTAAGGGGGGTAACCTTAGGTCCTAGGGGGTGGTAACCCTAGGTGAAGGAAAATCCTAAGGGGGGGTAACCTTAGGTCCTAGGGGGTGGTAACCCTAGGTGAAGGAAAATCCTAAGGGGGGGCAACCTTAGGTCCTAGGGGGCGGTAACCCTAGGTGGAGGAAAATCCTAAGGGGCGGCAACCTTAGGTCCTAGGGGGCGGTAACCCTAGGTGGAGGAAAACCCTAAGGGGCAGCAACCTTAGGTCCTAGGGGTGGTAACCCTAGGTGGAGAAAAACCCTAGGGGGCGGTAATCCTAGGTCCTAGGGGGTGGTAACCCTAGGTAGAAAGTCCAGTCGGTCTGGAGGACCGGACTGGCATCAGGTAATCTCTCCTGAGGGGAGTAGGTGAGGACGCGTTCCTCATAGAGGGAACAGTAGGCGTCGGGTCGACCTAGGGTTTCCGGTTGGAAATCCGAAGTCAGACCCGGACAGTCCGGAGATTGTCATAAACATTCTTTTATTATTCATACTATTATTTTGTGCTAATTTTATGTTGCAGGATATTGTTTGGGACTAACAAGTCTTGCAGGTACAAAATAAGGTAGTTTTCCCTCGGATGAACAGTGTCCGAGGCGCCTCCATGGAGCTTGGAGGCGCCTCGGGTGCAAAAGCTGAGCTGGCTGCGAAGCACCATTGGAGGCGCCTTGAAGAAGGCAGAAGGCGCCTTGAGTGAGGTTTAAGGCGCCTTGAATGGATGAAATTCGACCAGGTCAGATTTGATCCACGCGGAAGACCAGGCAGCATGGAGGCACCTTGAACAGCCTTCAAGGCGCCTTGAACACCCTTTATAAGGGGGTTTCGACCAGCACTTCTATACAACGAATATCAAGTGATCTCTCATCAACGTGCTGCTCCAAAAGACACTCCGAAGTGCTGCTACAAGTGCCCGAAGACCCGAAGCTTCAGATTTAGCATTTCTTGTTGTCGGTATAATACTAATAGCTTTTAATTGTACTCATAATTGTAATCTTTTAACGAGCTTATAGTCGTTGCCCACCGGAAGCGATCAAGGATCGCGGGCCTTCGAGTAGGAGTCGTCACAGGCTCCGAACGAAGTAAATCTCTGTGTCCTTCTGTTTGTGTTTGTTTGTTTTTAATTCCGCTGCTTTAATTACTCTAACGCTGTTTTCAATTCCGATACATACAAAATAGCCACGAGCGCTATTCACCCCCCTCTAGCGCCTTTCGTTTTTTTCCCTCCAAAACTATTTTTGAAAAATTAATTTTCATTTTTTCACCATTGGTTGGAATTAGCGAAACATTGCGTTTTCAAAAATTTGTGGTAATATTATTTTATTATTTTTTTCTCGAAATTCCTGAATTACTATCTTTATTTCTCTCCCGCACTACTAATCCAAGACTAAGTCTTGGAACAAGCTTTATTGTGTTTATTTTGCAAGATTGTGTTTCTAAAATGGCCCATCAAGAAGGCTATAACACTGCTCGCCCACCGCTCTTCTCCGGAGATGATTTCGGAGACTGGAAGGGTCGGATGGAGGCGTATCTCCAGACTCACTTTGAAGTCTGGATGATCGTCAAAACCAGACTTCACCTGCCAACTAACGGTGTCGGCAAGCCACTACCGTACAAGAACTGGGATGCAAACCTTATCAAAAAGGTAGAAGCAAACGCAAAAGCAACGTATACACTTCAGTGCGGCTTAACGAATAAGGAGCTGAATCGTGCCGGCCCATTCTCAAGCGCCAAGGAGCTGTGGGAGAATCTGATTGAGCTTCACGAAGGTATGTCAAACACAAGTAAGCATGATTTAAATGATTTATTTGAATTGGATGAGCAGAATGATACTACTTCGGCCGAGGAAGGTATTACGATGGTTGTAGGTACAAGTAAGACACAGAAACATATGTTGAAAGCAACCTGGTCTGAGTCATCAGATGAATCCGAATCGGATGAAGAAGAGCAAGAGAGCCTTCTCGCTCTACCAGTACTAGCACATGTTGTTGAAACCGAGTCCGAGTTCGAGCCCGATTCAGAAACCGAGAGCGAATCAGACACCGAGTCCGAACGAAGCCACGGATCCGTATCCGTTTCTGAAGGACCCAAAACCACTGTAAGTGCTCTAATTTCAAGTATTAGCTTAGATGATTCAGAAAATTTAATTCCTTACTTATTAAAGAAGTTGGCTAAATCCAACGTCCGGGTTAAGACGCTTCAAAAGGAGGTAACAGCCCTTAAGGAAGCGACTGACTTGAGTGCTTTAACTGAGCCAGTTCAAATTGGAAATTCGACTCAAGTCCAACAACTTGAGGAAGAAAATTCTAATTTGAAAACTCAAATTAAAGAACTCAAAGACACGTTGGAACGGTTCACCTTGGGTTCCAAGAATTTGGATCTAATTCTTGGAAAACAACGAGCCATTTACAACAAATCCGGACTTGGATTTAAGACCAAAACAAAATATAAATCATATCTGTCTCTAGTTAATAGAAATAATAGAAACATAATTCAAGCATGGGTCCCCAAGTCCAAATTGATTAATCAAGTTGGACTTGGTCAATATTGGATCCCGAAGGATCAAATATACTACCTCGATAGGCCATATCGAGGCTATGATCCAGGGGGAGTTAACAGAAAAACCATTAAAATTAAACGAAATTAAATTAAATTCAAAATTAAATTAAAAATTTGAAATTAAATTAAATTTAAATCTCAAAATTTGAAAGTAAATTAAAATTCAAAATTAAAAATTAAAAATTCAAAATTAAATTAAAATTTTGAAATTAAATTAAATTTAAATCTCAAAATTTGAAAGTAAATTAAAATTCAAAATTCAAAATTAAATTAAAAATTAAATTAAAAATTCGAACTTAAATCAAAATTCAAAAATTCAATTTAAATCAAATAAAAATTTAGAAGGAGGATCCAGAATAGCTGGCACCCCTAACTAAACTACCCGACTGGGTAACTGAACTTAATCTACCCGAAATGGGTAAACAAGAGTAGACTACCCGGCAGGGTAATTAAGGTTAGAAAAAATGGGCTAGGTTTAACTTGACCCACGGTATTGGTGAAGTTTTTGGATGATAGTACGTTAGGGAAGCTTGGGCATCGCATGTCTAGGAAGATATGGCTTCGACCTGGTGCATTTGGCCAAGTGGAACTGACCGAAGCTACCCTTAAATGGATCCTAACTAGTTAGACCAAGGTTTAGTATTAAGTTCAATGGGTAGGACTACTTGGAAAACCTCGAAGGCATGGTTACTTTAATGAGTTCCTTGTGACTCACCATAACCCAGAAGTTTATCCAAAGAATGCTTACTTGTTGAACCCAAAGCTAAACCTGAATCTAACAGAAAGTTAAACCAAACCCTTAAATTGAACCTCAATTCATCTCACAAAAATTATAGGATTCCTTGATTGAAAATTCAGATCGGGTGAGATGACTAAGTAATTAAAAACAAACTGATAATTAATTCAAATTCAAATTAATTTCAAAATTACTTCAAAACTTAATTTTAAAATTCATTTAAAAATCTTTTAAAAATTATTTTAAAAATCATTTAAAAATTCTTTTAAAAGTCCTTTAAAAATATTTTTAAAATCATTTAAAAATTATTTTTAAAATCATTTAAAAAATTCCATTAAAAATCTTTTCAAAATTATTTTAAAATCTTTTAAAATTTAATTTCAAAATCATTTTAAAAATCTTTTAAAACTTTAATTTAAAAATTTATTTGAAAAATCTTTTCAAAATCATTTCAAAATTTTAAAACTTTAATTTAAAATTTTATTTGAAAAATCTTTTAAAAATCATTTTAAATTTTAAAAATTCTTTTAAAAATTATTTTAAAATCTTTTCAAAATCAATTTCAAAATTATTTGAAAAATCTTTTCAAAATCATTTCAAAATCCTTTAAAATTCTTTTAAAATTTATTTGAAAAATCTTTTCAAAATCATTTTAAATTTTAAAAATTCTTTTAAAAATTATTTTAAAAATCTTTTCAAAATCATTTCAAAATTTTAAAACTTTAATTTAAAAATTATTTGAAAAATCTTTTCAAAATCATTTCAAAATCCTTTAAAATTCTTTTAAAATTTATTTGAAAAATCTTTTCTAAATCATTTCAAAATCTTTAAACTTAATTTCAAAACTTAATCATTTCAAAATTATTTTAAAACTTAATTTGAAAAATGATCATTTCAAAATCTTTTGAAAAATCCCTTGAAAAATTAATTTCAAAATTATTTCAAAACTACTTAAAAATTATTTGAAATATCCTCTTAAAAATTAATTTCAAAACCCCTTTCAGAAGTTATTAAATTCTTTGAAATTCTAAACTCAATTAATTTTTAAATCTTCAAAATAATGGTCACTTATTTGGAATTCTAACTGATATTTTCAATGTTGTAAATTAAAGTAAATTTCATCTCAGTGAGATGGAAAATTAGGAAAATAATTTTTTAACCTCTCATGCTTGAACTCCTGAACTCAAAAATTTATTAAGGCGTTAATTAAGGGGGAGTGATTTTGAGTCGGTTTTAAAATTAGTTTTTCTTTAAAAAATTTTGACTTGACCTTAAAATTAAAAACTATTTTTGGCATATCTTCGAAAATTCAAGCTATTTTTAACTTAACTTTAAAATTAAAATTATTTATGACCTGACTTTTAAATTATAACTCCTCTATAAGCTAAATGTTTTCAAAGCTAAGTACTTAATTAAGTTTTCTCTAACTAAACTTAGTTAAATTATTTTCTAAACTTAGCTACTTGGCAAGATATTTTCTCAACGCAATCATTTTTAAGCTGAAAACATAGCTAAATATGTTCAAATTTAGCTAAATATATTTTTTTTACTAAGTTACTGTTCAAACGCAATCACAAAAATATATTTCTCAACGCAATCACAAAAATTTGCTAAGTTACTGTTTAAAGACAAAATACTTTATCTCAGCTAAAAGTATCTCTCAAACTAAAGGAAGAATTTTGCTTTCAAAATTATGATTTCACCTAGCTAAAAGTCTTACAAGAAAAACTAAGTATTTATCAAAAGTATGTTTAACCCTCTATTTTTCTCTTTGAAAGATAAGATTGAAAATTATCTTTGAAAGTTAAGCTAAGGCCTAGATTTTCTTCACTCTCTTGGGTATTTTTGATATATGGCAAAGGGGGAGAGTAGGAAGAAATTCAAAGAAAATTAAAATGAAAGAAAATTTTATTGTGAATGTGCCTATGCTTTATTTATGCCTGTGCTTATTTAT
The DNA here is from genome assembly GCF_018446385.1 of Zingiber officinale. Classification (NCBI taxonomy): domain Eukaryota; kingdom Viridiplantae; phylum Streptophyta; class Magnoliopsida; order Zingiberales; family Zingiberaceae; genus Zingiber; species Zingiber officinale. Next base: position 131,626,623 of record NC_055997.1, on the reverse strand, counting down.
GCGTATCTTTATTGCATTTTTACTTAACTTTGAATTTCGGTTGCCATAATCAAAAAGGGGGAGATTGTTGGTGCAGTAAGCATCTGACGATCGAACCTCAGTTTTGATAATGGCAAAGGGATTCAAAGTTAAGGTTCCTTGTTATCTAACGTGATTAAATAAGATTTCAGGAAAGTCCTAACTGCGGATAGGCAAGGGAAAATCCTAAGGGGGGGTAACCTTAGGTCCTAGGGGGTGGTAACCCTAGGTGAAGGAAAATCCTAAGGGGGGATAACCTTAGGTCCTAGGGGGTGGTAACCCTAGGTGAAGGAAAATCCTAAGTGGGGGTAACCTTAGGTCCTAGGGGGCGGTAACCCTAGGTGAAGGAAAATCCTAAGGGGGGGCAACCTTAGGTCCTAGAGGTCGGTAACCCTAGGTGGAGGAAAACCCTAAGGGGCGGCAACCTTAGGTCCTAGGGGGCGGTAACCCTAGGTGGAGGAAAACCCTAAGGGGCGGCAACCTTAGGTCCTAGGGGGTGGTAACCCTAGGTGGAGAAAAATCCTAGGGGGCGGTAACCCTAAGCAGAAAGTCCAGTCGGTCTGGAGGACCGGACTGGCATCAGGTAATCTCTCCTGAGGGGAGTAGGTGAGGACGCGTTCCCCATAGAGGGAACAGTAGGCGTCGGGTCGACCTAGGGTTTCCGGTTGGAAATCCGAAGTCAGACCCGGACATTCTTTTATTATTCATACTGTTATTTTGTGCTAATTTTGTGTTGCAGGATATTGTTTGGGACTAACAAGTCTTGCAGGTACAAAATAAGATAGTTTTCCCTCGGATGAACAGTGTCCGAGGCGCCTCCATGGAGCTTGGAGGCGCCTCGGGTGCAAAGGATGAGCTGGCTGCGAAGCACCATTGGAGGCACCTTGAAGAAGGCAGAAGGCGCCTTGGAAGGCACCTTGAGTGAGGTTTAAGGCGCCTTGAATGGATGAAATTCGACCAGGTCAGATTTGATCCACGCGGAAGACCAGGTAGCATGGAGGCGCCTTGAACAACCTTCAAGGCGCCTTGAACACCTTTTATAAGGGGGTTTCGACCAGCACTTCTATACAACGAATATCAAGTGATCTCTCATCAACGTGCTGCTCTAAAAGACACTCCGAAGTGCTGCTACAAGTGCACGACGACCCGAAGCTTCAGATTTAGCATTTCTTGTTGTCGGTATAATACTTATAGCTTTTAATTGTACTCATAATTGTAATCTTTTAACAAGCTTATAGTTGTTGCCCACCGGAAGCGATCAAGGATCGCGGGCCTTCGAGTAGGAGTCATCACAGGCTCCGAACGAAGTAAATCTCTGTGTCCTTCTGTTTGTGTTTGTTTGTTTTTAATTCCGCTGCTTTAATTACTCTAACGCTGTTTTCGATTCCGATACGTACAAAATAGCCACGAGCGCTATTCACCCCCCCCTCTAGCGCGTCTCGATCCAACACATTTAAGATAAGTTCTTTTTATACCGACTTAATAAAAGAACAAAATCTTAGTTATTATGGAAGTATGTGCTCTTAATCCTAATATAATAACAAACACATATATTTAGTATTTATTTCTTTAACTTATAAAAGGGTGAGATTTAGCTCGATAAATCAAAAGGCCCAATAAGTTGGAAAATGATATTACTTATAGTCTGTGTTGTTGATTATAGAAGGAAACTCTGTCCTAGTAATCTAGGTTGATAATATCCCCAAGAGGAGCTCATAAGGATTGTCATGTTAAACCCTGCAGGTGGACTTAGTCCGACATGACAATAAGGTTGAGTGGTACTACTCTTGGACTGAGATATTAATTGAAGTGAGTTGTCAGTAACTCATTTAATTAGTGGACATTCGACATCTTAAACACAGGGAGATTAACATACTCATAATAAGAAGGAGCCCAAAATGTTATTTGGGATTGATGCGGTAGTTCAATAATAATTCTTTAGTGGTATGAATTATTATTGATGAAATTAAGTTGAGTGTTCGGGGCGAACACGGGAAGCTTAATTTCATTGAGAGACCAAAACCAATTCCTCCTCTCGGTCCCTATCGTAGCCTCTTATTTATAAAATATTATACCCACCTTTATACCTATCCTAAGGTGGCCGGCCAAGCAAGCTTGGAACCCAAGCTAGGGTCGGCCAAGCAAATAGGATGAGCTGAGGGCACTTCGTCTCTTGTGGCTGTCCCAACAGCAGAAGTCACCTCGTCCAATCAGACACCCTCTCTGGTTGGACCGTCGTCAGAGGCCATCACCGCTCCTCCGGTCTCATTTTTGCCACCATCCCAAACCCTACGCCGACCCCTGGTGTCCAAGATTGACCCGGCGCTGGCCAGCGCTCCGGGTCCGACAGTTTCCTCCTCATTAGACCCGAACGGTCGGCGATCAGTGACTATCAACCTTCCAACGAAGGACTATCTTGAGCAATGCGCCCGTCCGACCATCCTCGAACATAAGATCCTGATCCGCGGGCCGCTCGCCAGTGTTTGGGAGGAGGCGAGGGCCCAAGTGGCCACGATGTCTCCCGGGTAGCTCGGTAACAACCATGTGCGAATGTCTACGGGGGTACGTTTTTCAGTTTATCAATTCATGCCTTACCTCCGATCAGCGCTTGACCTTTGTCTTTTTATCTGCAGTACTGGGTGGAGAGCGTGGTCATGTGCTAATGACTCACTTTTGTGGAGGAGGAGCTGAAGAAGTTCAAAGTTTCTAGTGACGCCTCTTCTTCCCAAGGGCCATCGGTCACCCAGCTGCAGGCCGATCTGGAAAATGCCCAACAACTCCTCGCGGCAGAGAATCCGAAGTTGGTCGATTAGGCTAGTAGGTTGCGCCAGATCGAGACTCAGTTGAAGACCTACGACAGAAAGCTCGAGCTGGCAATGAGCCATCGCCAACCTAAAACTGAAGAACCAGGAGGCTCGACGGCTCGCCCAAAAGCTCAAAGAAGCCGAGGACTATCTGATCTCCAAGCGGGTCTACCAAGCGGCTGGAGAGGAGTCTCTGAAAAAGAAGCTCAAGGAGGTCGAAGATGCCCTGGAGGCCTCCAGAGGACTATCTGATCGTCGAGCGGGCTTGCCAAGCGGCTGGAGAGGAGTCTCTGAATAAGAAGTTCAAGGAGGCCGAAGATGCCCTGGAGGCCTCTCGTTCTGCCCTGACGATCTACCAAAAGGAAGAGCCGAGCCGATTTGCAGTGATGAAACAGGAGTATCTCCGCTTGGACCAGTTTACTGAAAAAGTTGTCTAGCGGATTGTCAAAGCGTTCGAGTTAGCCGTTGATGGGACCCTCCAGCAGCTCAAGGCGGGCGGTCGCCTCCCTGAGGCCCTAGCAGACGACGTTATCAGCCACAGCCAGCTGAACGACTCCATGCCTGATGATGTATTTGACCATATAGAGTGAGCTGGAGTCCTATAAATTTTTTTGAGTCTTAAATTTAATCTTGCCGCTCGGCAGTATCTTTTTGCGAAATGAACGTTTGCCCGCTCTGTGAGGCTTTTCTTCACGATTTATTTGTTTCCATGCTTGGTACCAAGTGTTTCCGCTCGGCTATAATCATAGCTATCCCGACGATTTACGGGTCATCGATCGACCATTTGACGAATTGAAACAAGGTTCATTCATTATCTTGGGTTTAAGGTCGCCGCTCGACCGTTGTTGGAGACCGGGATTTAACGTCGCCGCTTGACGATTTGGCGAAGACGTGGGTTTAAGGTCGCCGCTCGACCGTCGATGAAGACAAGGGTTTAACGTCGCCGCTCGACGGTTTGGTGAAGACAAGGGTTTAACGTCGCTACTCGATGGTCTTCACAGGGGTTTAACGTCGTCGCTCGACGGTCTTCACAGGGGTTTAACGTCGCTGCTCGATGGTCTTTACAAGGGTTTAACGTCGCCGCTCGATGGTTCGGTGAAGATCGGGGTTTAAGGTCGCCGCTCGATCGTTGATGAAGACTGGGATTTAACGTCACCGCTCGATGGTTTGGTGAAGATCGGGGTTTAAGGTCGCCGCTCGACCGTCGATGAAGAACAGGGTTTAAGGTCGTCGTTCAACCGTCGATGAAGATCAGGGTTTAACGTCGTCACTCAACGGTTCGGTGAAGAGCGGGGTTTAACGTCGCCGCTTGACGGTCGATGAAGATTGGGGTTTAATGTCACCACTCGACGGTCGATGAAGACCGAGGTTTAAGGTTGCCGCTCAACCGTCGATGAAGACCGAGGTTTAACGTCGTCGCTTGACGGTTCAGTGAGGACCGGGATTTAACATCGTCGCTCGACGGTTCGGTGAAGATCGGGGTTTAAGGTCGCCGCTCGACCATTGATGAAGACCAGGGTTTAAGGTCGTCGCTCGACCGTCGATGAAGACCAGGGTTTAAGGTTGCCGCTCGACGGTTCGGTGAAGATCGGGGTTTAACGTCGCCGCTCGACAGTCGATGAAGATCGGGGTTTAACGTCGCCGCTCAACAGTTCGGTGAAGATTGGGGTTTAACGTCGCCGCTCGACAATCGATGAAGACCGGGATTTAACGTCGTCGTTCGATAGTTCGGTGAAGATCGGGGTTTAACGTCGCTACTCGACGGGTATGCTTTGAGGAGCATGCACGCATCGAGGAGCATGCATGCGCTCCCAAGGAGTCCTATGTAGAGACCCCAAGCTTCGACGGAGGTATGCATAATCTCTACTGTAGCCACAGTTACTTTGCCATTTCGCTTCCTCGTTTCTTCTATATCACTGGTGTTTGACTTGAGTGTCGGAGGGCCATCGCCGATGAACCCCTCCCCGACTCAGCACTGATGTTGCTGTGGTTGTAGGCTTCATTGACGTGGAGTCCACCACTGGTCATCAGGAGCGCCACACCCCCAGCATCCATTGCCTCGACTCTCGAATATGATCGTTACCAAGACAACAGAAAGGGATGACACTTACATGTTTGTTAAAGATGCTATGTTGATAAGTTACAAGTAATGAATCAAATGCCCAACATTCAAATGTGAGCCAAGCATCTTGGGAATTTGATTATGTTGAAGGGAACTCTACTGGAGTGAAAGGGATTAAAATGAAGAAAAAAACGGTGTCAGGTAAGAGGTTGAAAGGTGGGTTAGAGAAGATTTCAAGGAAAAGAAAAGCAGCGAGGAAAACAAACCAAGCTTCAACAATTGTAATGGGTTCTATTCCATAACTTCACAAATTTTGTTTATTTGGTATTATTTGTTGTTAAATTCGAATAACTTAAATTATTCTATTTTTTTTATAACACAGGGTATAGATCAAACTATTTCCAGCGTAGCTAGCGTATAATGTGATCGAATCAATTATCAAGTTGGTATTTGTTTTACTTATGTTAATCTAAGATAATTTATGTTATAACCATCTAAGATTGTATTTTTTTTTGTTTTAGTCTATAAATTCTGTGCCAACAATTGGTAGTTCTGTTGGTAGTTTCAATATGATTGAGACTCAATTTCCAGCATTATTGGCATCACAATTTTCTCAGGTATATATACATCTTAGTTATCACAAGTTTCTTTAATTCTGATTGAAATTTAGAATAGATATCGCTTTCTGTTACTGCTTATTGATTGTTGGATTTTAGTTATATAACTTTGTAATTGACAACAAAATGAAGAAGCATTGTCTCTTTTGAATAAAAGGCTATGATTTGTTTTGATCAGAAGTTGATGAGGTTTTATTGGTGATGTTGGTAAGCTTGTTTTGATAGCTTTGATATTTAATGAATCCAACATATGTTTAGTGTAGTTTCATTATTACCATGGAGTTTTGATTCTCAATTTCTACTAGGTGGTAATTGATTGATGAGTGTATGTTTAAACTTGCAAAAAAGATGATGATTGTTAATGTTATTGTTTGTTTTTGGAATTGGGGGGGGGGGGGCTGCTGTTATTCTAATTGATTTGGAAAAATTATGGAGCTGCAATTTGTTCAACGTGTTTTTCTCCTTGTGATGTTGTAAGGAGCTGCAATTCTATTGGCGGTCATCTCTATAATAAGCTTGTTTGGTGCTTCGATGTATATTCTATTGATTTGAGATGGTATCACAATTCTGAAGTGTGTTTGGATGGTTTTGGTTTCAAGAAGTTGATGTAAGGCTTTTCGGTACCTCATTTTTATCGGTATTCCCATTGGTACAATTGTTTCGGCTTCCTTTATTGATGATTTGGTGATGTCATAATCACTTGTAATTCTTGCTGATGTGTGCAAGAATTGAAATGGAGTAAGTCTGTCTGGAGATCATGGTATGGACTTATTTTTGTGAGCTTGGAGGCATATACTCGAGTGTTCATTTTTTGAGTCCTTGTAAAGTTTTTGAAGTACCTGTTAAGTTTTTCTGATTAAAATATTGTGTAATTCTCATTTAGTCTTTTAGCTTATTTGTTTAATAGTTTACAGTTGTTTACTGTTATATGTGCAATTTTCATTTGTGCAGTTTGCTGGACCACCTCCTGCGGCCTCCTCCCCTTAGACATCAACGATCTCGTATGTGTCTATGTCTATTTATATGTGCACCTGAAATACTAGTTAACTATTGATATGATTTCCTTTCTTGACAGGTTCTAAATGCTTTAGGAGTCATTTTGGCTTTTGCTCAACCGGTCCTCATGCTTGTTGCTATAGATCCACATCGAAAAAAGAAGACAACGCTGAGATTGAACTATCTGTTTAACATTTTAAGCTTCCTCTTTTGGCAATGGAGATATTTTTACTATTTGTTTGGAAAATGTTGTTAGTTTATGAAGATTGAAAATTCTTACAAATTCTTACATTTTAAGCAATAAATGATGTAAGTATCATCAATGAATGTAATAGTGATACAGATCATGTTCTAGAACAATGGAATCTGACATCTCACGTACCCCTTTGAATTGGAATTTGGCAGTTCCACGGCATGCTCAACATCGACTTCCAACTTATGATCACAATCGATATCGTTGCCACACTCACTTATGCTTACATTCCTCCATCACATGTGCACACAAAGTGAAAGCACTCACCAATCATACACAACATCATACGAACACAAGTCCTTGTGTTGGAATTGCATTCACACCAACACCATTACATTGATTTACAATCAACGGACAGCAAGCAACCAAAGCAACACAAGCTTAACTCAAACAAAACCGTGGGCACCAAGCATCACAAGGAAAATCAAAAGCAACCATTGCAACACAAGCTTAACTCAAACAAAACCGTGGGCACCAAGCATCACACGGACATCAAAAGCAACCATTGCAACACAAGTGAACCAATCAACCCTTGATGAACATTACCTCATAGACAGTAAATATTCTTGCTTGGATTTAATAAAGCACGTAATACTACCATATAATTTCACATTCCTTTCAATATAATTTCACATTCTTGCTTGACTGAAGAAGTATCAGAGATGAGAACTAAGTTCCGAAAGAAGAACAACACAGAATAAATCATTACAATATTTTCAAACCATTATATAACATGTTCCACAACATCCATCTTAACAAAAAAATTAATTATCCTATGACATTACAACACCAACATTAGTCAACACTAATTAACCACCTGAACTAATAAACCACATTACAACCTTCAACTGGTTCTTACAAACAGTTAATCTGTCATATTACAACAACAACATTACTTAACACTAATTAACAAGATCGAACTAACAAAGTAATAAGGTAAACGACCAAAAGAGTCAGATTCACTATAACTAATATCCAGACCACTGATGGTACATTTGAATTTCCTAGATTATATCCATGAGAAGCAATGAGTTCACTTCCTAACCTTGACTTTATTTCTCCTAACCTTCCACGACATATTTCACTGTTGTCTTCATCAAACAAAGTATCGACTATCACCCACTTTTGCCAGCCATGTTGCCCACATCGATAATACCTCCTTCCGGGATTTTTGGTTGATCTAGAAACACATACCAATGTTCTTCGTTCGCATTCCCTGCATGGTACATACTCAAATTTTGTATTGTCGATGGAGTTATAACTTGTTGATGCCATGAAATACCAACCTATTAAGCAAACGAGAATTACTTAGATTCAAATATTTTTTAATGTTCATAGATTGTATGTTAAATAAATTCAAAAAAAGGAAATAAACTATTTTGTGTTACTGTATAAATCAGCAATAAGTACCACATAACTTATCTCATTTTGATAATAAGCAATAAGTAAAACATAAACTTATTGCTTTAAGCTATCTCATGACTAAATTACTTTTATTTAAATCATCCTCTACTAAGAAAAATAACTGGTTGAGTTTGAAATGAAATCATCTTCAAGAGTGAAAGTATTTGTTTGATTGTCAATAAAGAAATCATCTTCATAGATTGTTCGACTGAGATTTCTATCTATGATTCAATCTTTATAATCAAGGAAAAGACTTCTGATCTTATCACCATGGCAAAGAATGCCATATTAAGTCAATGAATTTCTAAAGTAATTTCTAGGTACTTGATGTAAATGTTTGGTGATGTTTATGTTGCATTGACCAAAAGGTTAGATTGCAGTTTGACGATGTTTCAAACAATGAGTGTTACATTTTGTTTTTTTTAAGAGTACATTTTCATATCTTCAATTTTCATATCAAATAAATCATTCCTAATAGTTTAGAGGAAATACATAAAGAGTTTATTAGTGCAATTTTTTCTTGTCGTATCATGTAGGAGTTTAATCAACAAAATTCAACATCAAATTTGGAACTCAAACTTTTAAATAGGAAGGAATTAAAGGAAAGCTCAAACTTGTTCACACCAACAGCTAACATTCTGAGCAGACGTTGTAATAGGTTGTCGGAGGTCGGTTTTTGCATGAGTCACAGCTGCTGGAGGCTATCGGGGATGCTAGAGGCCGTTGGGAACGATGGAGGTCGTCGTAGACACGAGGGGTTAGGGTTGGGAAATTTGTGGGCGAGAGGGTTTTCCGTCATCGCCGTGAGGTTAGGGCTCCAACCTCCTCTAGTTTGGGATGGGAAACTTTTTTCTATCGCGAACGTAGGGACGATGGAGGTTGTCGAGGATTGTGAGAGGTTAGGGCTCGTTGCCTCCTTTGCGTTTGGGCACAAGTTTTTGCGTTAGTTGTGTTTCTTGCATGCATGCGCCCTGCACGTGATAACCTTTTATATGGATTTTGTGGTCTAGGGATGGTCCAGGGAAGTTTGGTCTAGAGGATCTGAACTGTCATCACATGGCCTTGTCGTCGCCACTGCTGATGCCAGCTGCTAGCAGCCTTCGCGAGCAACGACAGACAGCAAGTAGAACTGATCTCCGACCGTCGAACATGAATTGAGCCATGATCTCTCTCGAATCATTCCGTCTCCCTATTTTAACTAGTACCAAAGCAGAGACTCGACTCGAGCTTTAGAAGTCATCTTGATGAAAGTTCAACGTAGATACGAATAAAGGCAAGCAGGGATGGAGCCAGGAATTTCCACTACAAAAAAATACAGCTTTACCGATAGAATTTATTATCTGTCGGAAATATTCAAAATTACCAACGGAATATATAATTCCGTCGGTAGACCCAAAATTTTTTATTTTTTCTACAACGTTTACCGACGGAAGTTTTATTCCGTCGGTACTGGCCAAATCACCGACGGAATTATAATTCTGTCGGTAAAGCCGGCTAAAAAACCCTAGCCCCATCCCTTTCTTTCCACGCGCGCGGTGGCGACTCCGATTTCCTTGATTCGCCGGTAAGAGACGACTCTCCCTACCTTTTCTCTTTTATTTTCCGACGCTGCGGTTCTTCCCTCTGTGGCCTCCAGCGGCATGCTGGCGGGTGTGTCGGCCACCAACGGCCTACTGGCGGGTGTGCCGGCCACCAGCAGCCTGCTGGCGGCTGTGTCAGCCGGCAGCTGCCTGCTGGCCGCTGCTTCAGACGCTAGTGAGCCGGCTGTGCCAAAGACGCTACTGTGCCAGACGTTGCTGTGCCGAACGCTAGCCCTAGTTTTGTCGGCTACCGCCAACAACTTGCTGACGACTGTGCCGGATGCTGCTGTGCTGGCCTGTGTCGGTCAGCAGCAGCAGTTCCTGCTTTCTATTTGTTAGTTTTTTGATAAATTTGTGCTAAATTATTTTTATTTTGTAAACAGATAGCATTTGCTGCTCTTCTTCGGTTGACCTACACATCTTCAGGTATAATTTAATAAATTATATTTTATAATTTTTAGCATGGTTTAATCTAGATATATGTTATATTCGTATATTAATTTGTAATATAATATAGTTCTTTTGTTTGTACGTTAATGTAAGTTAATTTTTAATTCTCAATTTATTAGTTTTAGGTGAAAATGTCTATGAACAAAACTTGGATGTACAATCGATTAGAAAATGGATTTATTAGAGATGATTTTATTGCTGAAGTTGAAGAATTTGTGAACTTTGCTAAGAGTCATCCAGAATGTATGAATGGTGTTAAGTTACAATGTTCGTGTAATCTTAAGAATGTAGGAATAGAGCCTTCCATGATGAGGATACTGTGAAAGTACACATATGTAGAAATAATTTTATACCAAATTACTATAATTAGTATTGTCATGGAGAGCCTTATTTGTATGAATCAATTGGGCCTTCTGGTGGGTCGCCATCTGCCATAACTTTTACTGTTCCTAAATTATCAACTAATGATATTGCAATGCAATCAATGGTTCATGATGCGATGAATGCTGCAGTTGATTATTCCAATATAGATGAAACACCAACACCTGAATATCATTAACTATATGAAATGTTAAAGGCTAGTGAAAGAGAAGTGTGGGAAGACATTCTCTCTGGTCATTCTCAGTTATCAGCTACTTCAAGGTTATTGAATATGAAAGCAGAACATCATTTTTCAGAAAGATGTTACGATATCATATGTCAATTGATGTCAAAATTGCTTCCTGCTGATAATATAATGACTAATAGTTTTTATAATATAAAGAAATTGGTCAGAGATTTAGGTTTGCCTGTAGAGAAGATTGATTGTTGTATAAACAACTACATGATATTTTGGAATAAAGATAATGATTCGCGTAAATGCAAAATTTGTACACATCATCGTTATAAGCATGGTACTCGCATACCAGGGCAGAAGAAGAAAAAAATTGCTTGGAAAGTGATGTGTTATTTTTCGTTAACCACTAGACTTCAACGTTTGTATGCATCTGCTGCTACAGCTTACCACATGATGTGACATCATGAGCATTAGTACGATGGAGGTATAATGTGTCATCCTTGTGATTCTTCTGCATGAAAACATTTTGATGCTTTATTTCCCTCTTTTACAATGGAATCACATAATGTGAGATTGAGACTTTCTGTAGATAGATTTCAACCATTTGGTCAGTCAGGGCAACAATATTCATCTTGGCCAGTTATATTAACACCGTACAATTTGCCTCCATAGATGCATATAAAAGATGAATTTATGTTCCTTACAGTACTTATTCCTGGTCCAACAAATCCCAAAGAGAAGATAGATATTTTCCTGCAATCTCTGATTGCCGAGTTGAATGAATTATAGAATGTAGGTTCAGTGACTTATGATGTTACAAGTAAAACTAATTTTAGATTGCATGCTGCATTATTATGGGCAATCAGTGATTTTCCAACATTCTCAATGTTGTCGGGATGTAGCATGGCTGGTAAATTAGCATGCCCACACTACATGACAGAGTCTGATGCATTTTCATTACCTTATAGTGGGAAAGTATCTTGGTTTGATAATCACTGTAAATTTTGACCACTTGATTCACTCTTTTAGGCAAAGTAAGAAAACTTTTTTAAAAAAATGTTGTAGTCAGAAAACCTTCTCCGGTCTATGTTTCAAGTGAAGAAATCATTGAGCAAATAGATAGTTATGGATTTCTACTAGTATCTCAACCTGGTTCTGATGAGTTAAATAAATACATTATTAGGATGTGCAAGTGTGGTTGGAAGAAATGAGTATTTTTTGGGAGTTACCATATTGGAAGTGTCTACTTATTCGACATAATTTAGATGTCATGCATATTGAGAAAAATTTCTTCGATAATATTTTTAACACTGTGATGGACGTGCTTGGAAGAACTAAAGACACAGCAAAATCACGTGAAGAATTAAATGAGCTAGTTAATAGACCAGAGTCGCATCAGGATGAAACAACCAATAGATTTCTAAACACTTGTTATACATTAGACAAAGATGGTAAGTAAACTTTATGTAATTGGTTGAAAGAAATCAAATTTCCAGATGGGTATGCCTCAAATATGGCTCATTGCGTGGATATGAATAGATTAAAGATGTTTGGAATGAAAAGTCATGACTGTCATGTATTCATGCAAAGACTTATTTCAGTAGTTTTTCATGACTTCCTCAAAATGTTTGGCAGCACTCACTGAATTGAGTCTATTTTTTAGAGATTTGACAACGAGATGTATTATGATGGATGATATGCATCAGTTAGAAACAGACATTCCTCTTATATTATGTAAGCTAGAGCGTATATTTTCACATAGTTTTTTTGATTCAATGAAACATCTACTAGTATATTTATCATACGAGACACAAATAGCAGGTCCTGTGTAGTACAGATGGATGTATCCATTCGAAAGGTTTTTGAGGAAATTAAAAAATAATATTCGTAACAAAACAAGAGTTGAGGGGTCAATATATAATGTTTATCTGGTTGAAGAAGCATCTTCTTTCTTCTCCTATTATTTTGCTGATATTGTGTAAAAAAGACATCGCAAATGTCCTAGAAATTCTGATGATGCTCGTCAGCCGATAGACCCATTGATGCTTCCTATTTTCAAATTTCCTGGTAAGTCAATGGATGCATCATTTTATAGATGGTTAACCGAAGATGAATAACATGCTACAAAAATATACATACTCTTAAACTGTGAAGAGGTCAAACCATACATAAAGTAAGTTAACTTCTTTAATTAAATATTATTCATTTTTAAGTATCTTTCTTGATATCCCAATATTTATATAATTACCCTCTTTCCCAGCTTGTACGAACAACAATTATATCTACAAAATCTATCAATTGGTGCAAGTGAGATAGCTGCAAAGTTAGAGACCGAATTTGCATTATGGTTTCAAATATATGTAAGAGAATTTGTGAAATTTTTTAGTTCATGCATATTAAGAAGTGTCCTAATTTATATGTTAACTATTTTTATAGGTGAAAGACTGTAGAATATCAAATGTGCAAGATGATAAGATAATGAATGTTGCATCATGACCCCTCCGTAAAATAAAGGTGTACTCTGGTTACTATATTAATGGCCTTAAATTTCACATGGCACAATGAGATTCACAGATATTAACTTATAATTCTGGTGTTTGCGTCAAAGGCTCTATGGACAACAATAACATTGAGTTTGATTACTATGGTAGACTTGAAGAAATCATAGAGATTTAATATCCTGCATTACTAATAAAGAGGCGTGTGTTGTTCAAATGTTCATGGTATGATCCGACCCTGTTGGTTGCTACTCGGAATGTCGTACCGGTTCTCCTGTACAAAAAATTTATACAAGTCCTGAATCTTTCCTAACAACCTATTGTGTTCTTTAGAAATTACACTTGGAATCGTAAATGGAACTTAACATTATTGATTCCCAATTTAACTTATCTGTTTTTAGAGGTTTAGACTTGGATCGCAAACGATGCTTAACATTATTGATCCAAATTCACTCATGTTACAAATTCAATTAAATATTAATTTCAGAGATCATCTTCCAGGTTAAACATGGCGAGGCACTAGACCTTCTTGGGTATAGGAGCATCCACCACTTCCTAGACAAAGTCTTTCAATGAAATTTAATATTTAATTTCCTTATAGTAACCCTAGGTTTAACCAAACAAAACAATCGAATCACAAGTTCGAAAAACAAAAGAAACACAAAATCGAAAACATAAATTCAATTACCTAGATTTATTAGCCTCTTGTGTTTGGTATTTCAAGATCTAAATAAAAAGATGAACTAGTTATGATGTGGAAACTAATAACTAGTTATACCCTTTGTACCTTATATACCTCATGAACTTCTGTCGTATTCCTCTTCTTATCTCGGACGTCGTGTGGGTGACGATCTACTAAGACGAGAATCCACCCAAGCTACCTTCTTCTCCAAGCAAGTTTCGGCCACCATAAAAACTCCAAGAGAGGATGAGGTTCGGCCACCACCACCAAGCTCCAAGGGATGCTAGAAACAAAGTCTCCTTTCTCTCCTTCTCCAAGCAAAATCCGGCCACCACAAGAACTCCAAGAGATGTTGAGGTTCGGCCACAAGAAGAAGAGAGGAGAAGAGGATTAGGGTCGACCACACCAAGGAAGAAAAGAGAGAGGAATAATAGAAGATATGTTATGAGGTGAGGCACCTCTACCCTCTCTTTTATATTCCTTGGTCTTGGCTAAGGAAAGTTTTATAAATAAAACTTCCTTATATTCCTTGCCATTATTTAAGAAGGAAATTTTTATCAAAAATTTCCTTTTAAACTCTTAATGGTCGGCCACCTTAATCCCTCCAAACAAGGAAAGTTTTAAACACAAAATTAAAACTTTCTAATTTGTTTTCGAAAATTTCTAAAATAAAATTTTCTCTTTAAAAATTTCCTTCATGGTTGGTTATAAAAGGAAATTTTTATAAATTAAAATCTCTCTATTAAAACATGTGGATGATTTATAAAAAGGAAAGTTTTCTCTAAAATTAAAATCTTCCTTTCAATCTACAAATAAGGAAAGATATCAGATCTTTTCTTAATCTTTTGTAGAAACTATAAAAGAAAAATTTTAATTTTAAAACTCTCTTTTAAATCATGAAGATGATTACAAAAAAAGAAAGTTTTATCAAAAATTAAAATCTTCCTTTTAACTACAAATAAGGAAAGATATCAAACCTTTCTCTTAATCTTTTGTAGAAAGCTATAAAAGGAAAGATTTAAATTTTAAACTCTCTTTTAAAATCATGACTTCCACATAAGAAAGATTTTAAAAAATAAAATCCCTTTTATTTTATTGTGGCCGGCCACCTAAGCTTGGGTGGGTATATCACTTTATAAATAAGAGGCTACAACAGGGACCGAGAGGAGGAATTAGTTTTGGTCTCCCGATGAACTTGAGCTTCCCGTGTTCGCCTCGAATACCCAACTCGAATTCATCAATAATAACTCATACCACTAAAGAGTTATTATTGAACTACCACACCAATCCCATATTACTATATGGGCTCCTTCTTATCATGAGTGTGTTAGTCTCCCTGTGTTTAAGATATAGAATGTCCACTAATTAAATGAGTTACTGACAACTCACTTAATTAATATCTAGCTCCAAGAGTAGTACCACTCAACCTTATTGTCATGTCGGACTAAATCCACCTGCAAGGTTTACATTACAATCCTTATGAGCTCCTCTTGGGGACATCATCAACCTAGATTACTAAGACACAGTTTCCTTCTATAATCAACAACACACACTATAAATAATATCATTTCTCAACTTATCGGGCCTCTTGATTTATCGAACTAAATCACACCATTTGATAAATTAAAGAAATAAATATTAAGTATATGTGCTTGTTATTATATTAGGATTAAATGCACACACTTCCATAATATCAGAGGTCTTGTTCTTTTATTTAGTCAGTATAAAAATAAACTACCTCAAATAGTCCTGCTCAATACACTCAAAGTGTACTAGAGTAATTTTATAGTTAAGATAAACTAATACCAAATTACACTACGACTATTCCAATGGTTTGTTCCTTTCGATCTTAGTCGTGAGCTACTG
This sequence comes from Zingiber officinale, assembly GCF_018446385.1. NCBI lineage: Eukaryota > Viridiplantae > Streptophyta > Magnoliopsida > Zingiberales > Zingiberaceae > Zingiber > Zingiber officinale. Next base: position 131,610,837 of record NC_055997.1, on the reverse strand, counting down.
TTTATAATTTATAAGGAATTGATAACACGATCTTTTGTATATGACACCACACACTATGTTATCTACAATATAAATTAATTGAACAATTACACTTAGCATATAAATATAGGCATTTGACCAAATGTGATTCTTTATTTCAAAATAAATGTTTATAAAAAGCTAGGCTTTTAGTATACACTCTAACAGACCCAAGAATAGGTACTAGAATACATCCAAATTATAATTTAGTTGAGTTTAATGCAAACAAAAGATTCAACAAGTTTGAGCCTTTTATTTTCGGGATACAAGCGGGTCAAGTTTTCTATCTTGAATACCCTATGAAGAGAAGAAGATCTAGTGAATGGTTTTCTATTTATCGAATCAAGTCTCGCTCGACCATAGAGATGTCAAACACAGTAACTCCTCAAAACCATGATGCATTTCAGAATAATGAAGTGGAGAGACATTTAGTTGATTTACAACTCTAATCTACTTCTCAATTACTTGTACATGTTAATGTCACTTATAAAGAGATAGATGATGGAGAGATGTCCAACGGTGAGGATGAAGTTGAACTAAGCTCATCTAGCGATGAGGATATAGAAACTGTTAATGTTGATTAGTCAGATGTTAATGATGATTAAGTATTAACATTATTATTCATCAAGTAAGTTATGATTCCATATTATTTTATATTTATATTATCATATTTTTAAACCTTATTATGATGTGTTGCAATGTTATTTTGCAGATATCATTATGGCAGGGCAGCAGCCTGTAGCACCCCGTGACTACAAGGTGCTTAGAGTTGTTGGGGACTCATAAGTATTTTTTCTTATTAATAATTCAAGTTCATATATAATATATTTCTCATAACTTACTATTATTTCGTGCATGTTCACTCCTGATGGCCACCAAGTTGCCACATATATCACTGAAAAATTCAAGGAACGTGTTTGCACGTCTGATACTACATGGAGGCATGTAGACCAGGAGATGAAGCTATTTTATTATAATGAATTTGTGGTAAGAAAATTTAATATATTTGATATTCTATAATATAGTTTTCATTTAAACTAAATGTTTAACTTATAATTGCAGAAAAGATATACATGGGAGGACGGGCAAGAAGAGCAATTTAAAGCTACATGGAATACTTACTGTGTCAAACTGTATAGAGATCATATGTATTATATGAGAAAGAAGGGCACTAGGCCTTCGTATGTTTCTGAGGCGATATGGAGTGCATGGACGACCACTTGGGCTGTAGAAAGGTGGCAAGTAAATGTTGAAAAGGAAAAAGTAAATAGAAATACAAAGCCAAGCGGCCCGAGCATCGGAACCGCTCGGCATACGTCAGGATCCAGATATATTGTTGAGCATACCATGGATTTTGTGAGTATAATTTATCCAAACCTTTTATTTATTACCAAACTTGTATAATTTTTTCCAAAATTATTTTAAATGTAGGAACGTGAGCTTGCTCGACATCTCACATGTATGGAGTTCTTTCTCAAGACCCACCAGAAGAAGGATGGAGCATTTGTTGATTCTCAATCTCAGACTCTACATGTAAGATTATTAACTTTATTACATTTGTTCATTTCTATCTTGGTTAGTATTTAGTAATACTGATTAAATTTGATATTATATTTTTTGTATACAATAACAAATGACAGAAAGGGTGGCTCAGGCATCTCAGCCATCAGCAAAGGGGGGAGAGTCACAGTCTCTATCCACCAACGCTTTAAATGAGATTTATTATGATGTTGTCGGTGGAAGGACACTCTACCCTCTACGGCCTTGGCTCTCAAGCTAAAGTTGCATTTGATTATCTAAGGAATCCGGCGGATCGTGCTAGTTCCTTTTCTTCTAGTGAGATGCAATCTTTAAGACGTGAAAATCAAGAACTACGCACTAAATTGAAATCAATGGATTAGAGGATGGCCGATATGGATTAGTGGAGAGCTGATAAGGAGAAGAAGAGAGCTAAACGTGACAAAAGTAATGAAGCTCTCATGGCCCAGATGCGAGCGATCGTAGCTAACTTCACCCAGGCATCACATGGTTTTGAGTCACAAGAGACTCAAGATCCATCAGACGGTGATGATTAACTTTTTTTGAGGTATGTTCAACTACACTTTAGTTTTTTATTTATCATATATAGATCGTGATAATATATTTATTCTGTTTTGATATTATAATAAGGTCATTTCTAAATATTTTATTACTATATGTTTCAGGAGTCACGTTCGGTTCTATTTACATATTGACTCTTCATATCATCATATGCTCATTTTTTGTTCAGGTATTATTTTATTTTAAATAAAATTTGGTATACATATATGCAAAAATATTTATGTATATATCAACATGATAATTTGATATTTGTCTTTCGACAGGATTTTCTCTAATATCTTGCGTTCTTATATTATTTGAAGTACTTTCTATTACGGTATGTATTCTGTAAACTTGTATTTATATATGGATATTTGTATTTGTATTCTGCAAAATTATTTAGTTTAGATGATTTTGATTGTTTCTAATAATATAAATGTTAGTTTATTTGTCCTTATATGTTTGTATAAAGAAGAAGAATGAATTGTTAGGATGTATGGATTTTATTTTTATGTATAGATTTTGTAAGTGTGATTGTTATATGATGTATGTGTGGACTATATTTTTTTATGTGTGGATTGTATGTAATGGATTATAATGTCATCGTCTGTGATGGTTTTGGATATTTGGAAATTGTAAATAGGGAAAGCATGAAAGCATATTGTACTTGTGTATTTTTTTGTTTACCGACAGAATAGAATTTTCGTCGGTAACTATCGAAAATAATTCGTCGATATCTCGATACATTACCGATGGAAATGAGCATTTCCGACGGTATTTACCGACGGAATAGAGGTTTCCATCGATAATCTATTTAACTGTCGGACCCGGTTGGCTTACACTGTTCCAGCGTTATTACTGATGGAAAACTAATTTGTCGGTAGAATATTACCGACAGAATAACATATTCCGTCGGTAATCCTGTTTTCAACAAATCAGCTACCGACACCTATAATTCCGTCGGTAATCTATTGGTAAGGTCATATTCCGACGGAATTCCGTCGGAAATTTTCGTCGGTAATCTTGATTATTTTTGTAGTTTTCATATCGAAAGGGCGAAAGGTATATGCTTATATTGAGAGGAGACGGTTGTGTCATTGTCTCCCATTTATTTTTCCTATTCTTATACTCTATACACCTCTTATGCTAAAAAATTGAGGGGGCGAATTTAGAACTGACGATTTGATGGTTCGGAGTCGCTGGTTCAATAGTTTTGGGAGGTCGACCTTTAACTTTAACTTTAACTATCTAAGATGGTTATAATTCACGGTTCAAAATTGTTAGTTCACAATTCTTGTATAATTCACCGTAGTTCAAGATTATTATATTATTTTTTAAAAAAATATATAAATTTATAAAATTATTTGATACCGTGGGACATATTAAAAATAATTATATAGTAGAAAATATTAATTAGTTATTAAATAATTAATTAAAATATAATAAATGATTATAAATTAATAAATAAATATAAATCTATTTTTTAATTATTAAAAAAATAATATAACAAAAGAAAAATTATTAAATAATTAATTAACATACTAAAACATTAGTGTTGTAATATAGTTGGTTAAGATATTTATTTTTAATCTGGATGACCTTGGTTTGAATCTATGCACTAATAAATTAATTTTTAAAATATAATGAAATTAAAAAAATAAAAACATAAATTGTAAATTTATTTTATGTAAACTTTTATGCTGTGATCATGTCTGCATGAGATGTATAATATATGCATGTGATGCATGTGCTATAATAATTAGGAATTATTATTTTGTCTTCCAATGTGTAAGTATATGAAACATGTTTTAGAACACAACTACATCAGCATTAACTTACAGTGGTATTAGAGTCTGATCGTGATTCGACATGAATATAAAATTATTTTATGAGTCACAGTCGGTCATAAAATAATTTCGAGATTTTTTCCTATTTTATTATGAATTTTTTTAAAAAAAGTTTCTTAATTTATCAAGGAATTTTAATTTTAAAAAGTTCAAGAATAATTTAGGAAATTTTTGTTAGATCGAGTCGCACGTGATAGTAGGGATGAATCTTGTTTTTTCGATTTTCAAATCAAAGTACAAACACAGCGGAATAAGATAATAGACAAATAAAAGACAATACGAACACAAGCGGTTTACTTGGTTCGGAACTTTCGGTGACTCCTACTCCAAGACCCAGGTCTTGCAGACTTATCGATAGGTAATCCACTAAAATACCTCTTCTGGTACCTCTAGAAGAGGGGATCGAGTACAAAGAAGATAGGCGAAGTGTAACACGTTACACTTCCCTTTTTTTAGTAATTAAGTACAAGGAAATAACTTCGTTACTGACACGTAGGGATCGAAGTGAAAAATGCTCGTGTGTTAGTGTCGGTCTGCCGGCCGTGATCTCCTCAGAGCAGTAGTCAGGCGCAGCAGCTTCGTAGTAGAGTCACAGTAGGAAGTTGGAGTAGTTGGAACCTCAAATGGATGCGCAATAGCTCGTATATAAGTTGTTGGTTGATGCTTGGTTGAGACTGTTATAAAGGGCATGGAAGGCGCCTTCCATAGCCATTGAAGGTACTTCAACGTGGTAAATCTAATCCTGACTTCACTGCACCTTATCTATGACGAGGTCTAAAATTTATCCCTTGGAAGGCTCCTTCCATGAATTGTGCGAATGCACCTTCCAATATTTAAAGGTGCCTTCGGGTACTGTTCATCCGAAGGCTTTTTGCTCATTTTGCCCTGCAAATTGTGTTAGTCCAAATCTAAAACATCTAACTTACAAAACAAAGTTAGCACAGTGATAATAAGTAGTAATTAGTTTCTGTCCTACTAGGACTAGGAACTAGTCAAGGTCTCAGATTAGAGATCCAAAATGAACCTAACGGGGGCTGACGCCTACTATCCCTTAACCAGAACGGGCCCTCACTTAGTCACTCTCCTCCAGTGACTTACCTTTACTTACTAATTTGTTGTTGGTTGACTAGTCTCTTGACCCACCAGGTCTTCATGTCAGCTGTCCGATCCGCAGACCCAACTGGACTTCTGCCGATTATCCGGTCTCACGGACCCAACTGATCTTCCAGCAAAATATTTAGTCGGCCTGTTAACCTATCTGGACTTCACACCAACTATCTGGTCCCGCGGACCTAACTAGATTTCTACCTAGTGTCCGGTCCTTCAGACGATCAATTCCTGTATACTTGGTAAAGTAATTAGATCACAAAAATACCCAGCTTAACTCACTTGTCATTTATCAAAATTTGAATTAGACCATCAATGTAAACTGCACCGACAATTTTATTTCAGAAATATTTTGGAAATTAGTTTCTAGATTTTTTTTACTTTATTACCAATGTCTAATTTGGAAAGTTTCATAAAAAGTTGTGAAATAATTTGAAAATTTCTAATTTGGAAAGTTTCTAAAATTTAGTTGTGAAATAATTTGAAATTTTTCAATTTCTGAAATATTTTAAAAATAATTTAGAAAAATTATTTTAGAAAGTTTTTAAATTTATTAAGAAAATTGTAATTTTGGAAAGTTTCTTAATTTGTTAGAAAATTAAAGTTTCTAAAATAATTTAAAATAATTCTAAATATAAAAATTTCTGAATTAATTAAGAAATTCTAATAATAAAATTTTCTAATGTGTTAGATAATTAAAATCAAGAAATTATTTCCTAATTAATTAGATTTTCTTGAATAATTTCCTATCTAAGATATGTTATCAAAATTTTAAAAATTGATTCCAATTTGATTAAAGAAATCTTAATTTTTAAAAAAAATCAGATTCCTAATCATATTTTATATAAATACAAAATTATGGCAATTATGATAATTGATGCAGTGATGATGAAGGGTCTCACCCCGCTGTCACGGTAGAGGTCAGAGGAGGTCAAAGTCAAGACGATCAACGCGTAGATGATATCGGTCGGTCAGGAGAAACATGCCCCGATCAGGGAGAAGGATTCGATCCGCCATCGCCTTTGACACAGGGAGCAATCAAACAACCGACGTTCAAGGGAGACAATGTGCAGAAGCCAAGCCGAGCGGCCACCCCGCTTGGCCAGATAGCAGAGCTTGGTGTGTGTAAAGTTCAACTTCGGTCGAGCGGCTACCCCGTTCGGCCTGGCAACAGGTTTCGACCGAGCGACTACCCCGCTCGGCCTAGCAACAAGCTTCGGTCGGGCAGACACACACTGAGGAATAGCGAGGTTTTGGCTTACCAGACAGGGCACCAGGGTGTCGAAATTCAGGTAGAGCGGTCAATCCGCTCGACCTAGCAGTACACTCCTGATGATATCCAGTGATATCCTTTTGGGAGTTGATGTCGCCGACACTGGGCATGAGCTGCCAGAAGATCGTACGACTGAAGTTTCCACTGTCACTTCAGAGATATGCTTGACCTGTTAAGGTATTGTGTCAGAGACACTTTACTAACAAATCTTTTTAGGGAAAGATTTGAGAAGCGTGCTCACTTTGGGAAGCGTGCACGCGCGCTACCAGAGCTCTATATAAAGGGGGGTCCAAGCATCAACGGAGGTATGCGATATTCACTGTTTATGCTATAGTCTTCTCGTTGATCCGTTTTTCACTTCATCGCCGGTGACTAACTTGAGCGTCGGAGGGCCAACACAGGGGACCCCTTCCCTGGCTCGGCATTGATGTAATCTATGTTGCAGGTCGGCGCAGAGTCCACAGGAGGTCAGCGTGAGCACCACATCCTCAGCTTTCCGTCTTTTCGACTTTCAGACTGTCATTCTATATATATATATATATATATATATATTAGATGTATTGGTGTAATCGACCTCTAAGGTTTTAATATCCGATAAATATGTTTAATGGAGCTTGATCAAGGGAAGTCCTGGTCACGACTAGGCAAAGATGAGAAGTCAACATAGTTACTAGTCTTAATTACGGTTAGATAAGGGAAATCCTAGTTGTGGCTAGGCAAGGAAAATTTCGGCAAATCGTGGAAGCCAGGTAGAAAGATTCTATAGGTCTGGAGGACCCGATATCGAATCCCTAGTGGGTCAATCCAATGTTGAGTCCTGGTGAGTGAAGACAAGTGAAGAAAACTCTAGAGGGAGGTAACTCTAGATTCTGATAAGTGGATGTAGGTGGAGAAAATCATAGGGGGAGGTAACCTTAGGTAACGGAAAGTCTTGGATGAGTGAACTCCAAGCAAAGTTGATCGGATGGTTTCGGGTCAACTAGACCAGCATATTTGGGTAAACCTAAGTTTAATTTTACCATCGTATTTTGCATTACTATTATTGTTGTTAACTAATTTAGTATTGTAGAAAAAGTCTTAGTGGATCAGGCGATCAGACACTGAGTAGAGAAAGTCTAAACAGATCTAGAAGACCAAATATTTGGTAGTAGGTTGAGGTAAACAACTGGAGAGGAGCGACAGTGAGGTCGTGCTCTAAAAAGGAACAACCTTAGGTCGTTGATCTAATTGAAGAAACCGGAATGTTTTCAAGTTGAGATCAAGACAGTTTTACTGTCAATTACTACTCATGCATAATATATTACTGTGCTAAATTTATTTTGTAGGAGTATTTGTTTAACTTTGTTTTGTATGAACTGATCTGATCGGTCGATCGAACCTGGATGATGTGGCAGAGATGAGATCGCGTAGAAGCAAACATGGAAGCCTAGCTGATCAGTCGACCGAACAACTAAAGCTTTAATAGAAAATTAATGGTGAATCTCGATGAACAGGGAAACTGCTCTATTCGGTCGACTGAACAAGGTGATCGATCGATCGAATAATAATAATGCTATTAATGAAGCCATGATCGGATCTGGACGAAGAAGGAAAGCTAATGGATCAGTCGACCGATAGGGAGATCGATCAACCGAAAGATGCAGGAGGGTTCATTTGCCGTGTAATATGTACTAAAGATGAATGACTACATTGAGCGGTTTGGATCACTCGGGGTTACGATGAATAAAGAATTAAGTATTGACTTAATTCTGCATAGTTTGCCCAATAATTATTCACAGTTTATGATGAACTATTGGATGAACAATTTTGAATCCATCATTTCTGAAATGATCAACATGCTCAAGATTATAGAGCCTTTTATTAATAAAGAGCAGAAGAATGTAATGATAGTTGACTTCCCTAAGAAATGTTCTATGAAAAAGTCAAATCATCAAGTCAAAGAAAAAGACTAAGAAGAAAGAACCGGTACAAAAGGTCTCATACCACCATTATGACAATATGAGTCACTGAGGAAGACACAATAGTCGCTGATGAATAAACTGATATCTAATGCCCTATGTGATTCATGTATATGTAATAACATACAGAGATTAAAAAAATAATAAAAATCTCACAAGCAAAAAATAAATCTACGAGTTAGTAGCAAAGTCTCATCGAAATTTTGACTTTGGACGGAGTCATTAATTAATTGATCATTAAGAAAAATTTATTGAGAGTCAATCGGATTCCAGCTAGATTTATGAATGCTGCTTATCAGAATAAATCATGTGTTTTATGTGACCAATCTCAGTTGAACGTGCCCTTCATATAAGAATTAAATATATGAAGAATTTATAAATATAGTGCTTTTATTTAAAATGATCTTAATTTTTAATTTTTATATTCAAGTAAATTGAAATATGATACATATTTTAATATTTTATGTTATTTTAAATTATATATGATCTCTCAATAGAATCATCAAGTCAAACTCCAAAAAATTTTAAATTAACAAATTAAAAAGCTTAATAAAATAAATTAATAAATTTAAATTTTCTCATTATCACTGTCTATTTTTGCCTCATAAAAAATAATATATTCTTTTAGGGATACTCTAAAAGATGCATTAATTGATAGAAAATTACAAAGGCGTCCTTTAAAACTTTATCAAAAACAGAACCCTAATTATAATTTAATATTTAAAACATCTGTGTCCACTTTGTAAACAGTTAATTTATTTATTTATTTTAATAGATAAAATTAACTGTGAGAAGGTCAATATTTTAATATTTAATATATATATCTCTCTCTCTCCATTTTCTACGTAAAACGTTCAGAGCTGAGAGGTATCAGGGTGGGTCGATGGAGGCGGCGGCGAATCCAGCGATAAAGGTGGTGGCGCTCTGCGGCTCCCTCCGCAAGGGTTCTTTCCACAGCGGGCTCATCCGCTCCGGCAAGCCCTTCTTCTCTATATTATGCCATTCTTGTCGTTTTTTACAGCTATTTCAGCCCTTTTCGTCCCTATTCTTGATCCGCAGCCATTCAGATCTGCGATGCATTCATACCCGAGATGAAGATCGAGTACGTCGATATCGAGGCGCTCCCCTTCGTCAACACTGACCTCGAGGTCAACGGCAGCTTCCCAGAACCGGTGGAGGCTTTCCGCCGCAAAATCCTTGGGGCGGATGCCTTTCTCTTCGCCTCGCCCGAGTACAACTACTCCATGTCCGGTAGATCCGTCTACTCTCTACTGTTAAATAGATTATTGTTTTTTTTTTTGTCTGGTTAATTCTACCATTGGCGACAAGGAAGTCTGGAAGTGTGTGCTTGTGTTTTCTTTATTGTTTAGGTCTTGTTCTTAATGGATCTTTTTTATGCCACTTTTTTGGTAAAATTATCTGTTCTTCGTGGATTTTTCCTTCTACCATAATTAAACTTCATCGGTGAGAAACCTTATAAAAGTAATAAAATAGGAATGAATTTGACAATAAGCTGAAGCTACTAACAATACTTGAATGATTCAATACCCTTTCAAGATAAGACTCATTTGTTTATCTCGATGAACAAAAACCGTGGCTAATAGTAGCTGATACTATGAATCTATTTTTTCAGCAAGAAGGAAATATAAGGCTGATGGAAATAGAGGGGACAAACTAAATAGTGTGAAATGTTTCGTCTTGTGTCATCACTGTATGCCCATTAGGCAAAAACAATAATTTTATAAGATTGGTCGATGTTTAACATTTAGGAAATATCACAAAAAATTTAATATAGCAAAATTATGAAAAATCTAAGATGAATTTGAAAGGTTACGAAGAAAAAATCAAACATAATTTTTTTATTTGAGATCAGTTATGTTGTGTAGTTAAAGGGATGATAACATAAGAGAGAATATATGAAAATAATTTGCATTTTCATATAAGTTTGGATTAATTAAGGCATGAGGTATGGAGGGAGTTCAAAGATACATCTATCTACCATAACTGAAAAGAAAAAGAAAGTTTAGAAAATTTGATATTATTATTGTTGTATCGTAAGAGTTCAATGACAGAATAAATTGATGTAGTCAAAATCAAATACTTTAGGCATGCAACTAGTTGTTTTTAGTCCTTTCATGATTGTCTCTCTTCTTATTTTTGTTATAGTGTCCAACCTCTGTTGCTGAACTTTACCTTACCTTCTTATTCGGTTCATTATTGAGTACCTTGATTTGAATTTCCAATATACTTTGAATTGAATGCCTGAAATCGTGTTTTACGAAAACTGATAGAAACAATAGTTGGCTTCATCCTTTTACACATTTTGGCACCTCATTCTTAGTGTTGTGAAAGAGTAAATTCTGATTTGAATTTTTGCAATTTATAGTTTTCACATTTTGGCATCTCATTCTCAGTGATGTGAAAGACTGAATTCTGATTTGAATTTTTGCAATTTATAGTTTTACAAAACTCTTCTCAAACAATTGCTTAGTAATTTATAACCTTTGCTCAAACATTCACATTAGCTTTCTGCTATAATACCTTTCTACAAAAACAAGATACTATCTTGAACCTCCTTAACAAAATACAATCAAGTTCAAAATTCAACTAGTTTTTTTTGTCATTCTCTTTGTAATGGTACCAATTCAGGGAGGGTATTATATATTTAGTTCTTATCATGAATGAAAGTAACTGCCTTTGTTCCGCCATTGGTTGAGATATTGAACACAATGTATTATGTTTTGTACATTTACTCCTTTCTATCTGGTTTTTTATTAAATTCTTGAGTGTTAAACTATAACATTCACTTTTATGAAGAGTTGTAATCATTTGTAGTCTTTAAGATGATACCACATGAAATAGCATTGCATATCTTCAAAAATTAGCATCCCATTTTTTACTCCTTTTATATTTAGGTCCTTTGAAGAATGCTATCGACTGGGCCTCAAGACCTCCAAATGCCTGGGCAAACAAACCCGCCGCTATCGTAAGCGCAGGTGGTAATTTCGGCGGCGGAAGATCTCAATACCATTTGAGGCAAGTTGGAGTTTATCTAGATCTTCACTTTATCAACAAACCAGAATTATCTGTGTGTGCATTCGAGCCACCTCAAAAGTTCGATGCCAATGGAAACCTAATCGACCTTGCGACCAAAGAAAAGTTAAAGGAAGTGCTTTTATCACTTCAGGCTTTCACCCTCAGACTTCAGAGTAAATGATTATTTTGTTAGAGACGAATAAACATGGAGTAAGAAAATTCAATAATGCCGATGTTGTTATCATCATTGTTGGCTTGTTATAAGATGACAAATTTTGTCTTGAACCCATTTTTCATAATCTCGTAAGAGAAATTCAAATTATGAGTTATTATTTTGTAGCGAGAATTTCTTTTCTTTTTTTTTCTTTTTCAATTAACTTTTGTTTTTACTACAAATGTGTACTAGGCCAGGCCATTATCAGCCGGCTACTAATAAATTATCAAGGAGACTTGAAATTTAATAATTTTATTATTACATTTATTCAATTTCAGCCAGGAATTATTGGACTGGATCAAAGGTGAAATTACGTATGATTAAATGTATATCAAAATTCACTATAGATTCTGTTCGAATGGTAGATTGCTTGTATAAAATCGTAGCTGCAAGCTGGTTTCTTATTCAACTCAAAACCTCAAGATTCTTCCCTTACGATAAAGAACACCGGCGTGAAGAGAAGCTACGGGGAGACGGAGGTGGAGAAGGAAAAGAAAAGAAGGTGAAGCTGATTACCTGGAAGTTGGGCGGCAAAGTCGCAGCCACCTCTACTCTGTTTTCTGACGCTCGTTCTACTTCGAGTTCCGGAAGGGGGCCGCTGGCGTCGGAGCGGTGCGACGGGTTGAGGGAGAAGCTGGCGCAGATGGGCGTGCGCCACCCTCTTTCGGTGATGAAGAAGACGATCAAGACCAGCGACGTCAACCTCGGGCAGCATCGCCTGCAGCTGCCCAACAGACTCCTGGACAGGCGGCTGCTGTGGGCCGTGATGAGCGAGGCGGAGGAGGCACGGACGAGGGAGGATGCGGGGCTGGAGGTGAGGGTCCTGGACCGGCTGGGGCTGGAGTACGAGCTGAGGCTGCGGCTGGTGCTTTCCCTGGAGGCGTACCGCGTGATGGGGTGCGACTACCCTAGGCTGTTGGAGACCAACGCGCTCCGGAAGGGGAAACTGCTGGAGTTCTTGACCTTCCGCCTCGACGGCCACCTTGGGCTAGCGGTGGTGGATCACGAAGAGATCAGCAGCAACAGGAGGAGATGGAGGAGGCCGCCGGTGGTGACGACGAGCAGCAGTCGGTAGTGATGGGGTGGCGCCGGGGTAACGAGATTGTGGAGGCGGCGCTGATGCTGATTAGTATGAGAAGGCCACTTCCTTATCCTTGATGTCCTGGCCATCTAACGGAATTAATTCAGATTTAAATTCATTTCTTAATGAGTTTAGATAAAGTAGATAGATGTTGGAAGAGGTTGCAATAAGATTTGATTGTTGTTGTGATGATTAATGTTGCTGTGTGTTTGGATTCATTTGCGCCCCCAGCTTTTGGGGGCTAATTGTTCATTTGTTATGTACAATTGGAAGGATGATGACATCAATCAAAATTGTTATTGCATCAGCTTTCAAATAAGTGGTAATATGGCAAGGTAGTCCATATAAATCAGTTGGATTTTCTGATTCGTAAGTTTTAGTTTCCTTAGTATCCATTCCGTAATTTACAAGTTATGCGATGTCTCCTGGATTCTTGTAATTTGAGTCAAAACAGGCGGAGCAAGAGGGGTGCCCGCGTACCATCGGTAGCTTCCGATCATTTGTCTCAATCTAAATTAAAATCTTAGTGAAAAAATAAATTTAAGGAAGATTATAGTTAATTTTAACCGTATTTTGACCATAATTCGATGTTTAAATTATAGAAGGGATCAAGAGAGAACAAAAAAATTATGGACCAATTTGAATTCTATAAATCTAATTAAAGTGAAAACTCATACCTATAAATATTTAACAACATTGAATAATAGAGTTTACTCTTTACAAAATGATTAATCTTCCCAAATAATCAATAAACAATGGAAACGATCTTTTTTTTTCCCGGAGTTCATTTTCTTTGACTTGATTTGAAGATTCCTCTCCATTCCGAAGAAGATTATGCTGCTTTGATCTTATCAAACTCACAAATCAAGAGGAAAAAAACAAATAATGAAAAGATTCCGGTCAGGGACAAATTGTTCCATAACCTCAAATTCCAACCATCACAACCCTGCGAGAGATATAAAAGGAGAATAAAACATCAAAATTAATTAATTAAAAACTCTCTTTTCTTTTTTTGTTTTTGCAAAAATACAAACTTGATCTCTAGAAGATTAGGTTAACATGAGATCTTACCTAGCTGGTTGGGGCACCTCATGTCAGGGGATGCAGTAAGATCGGGTGTCTCTGCTTAGACTGGTAGGAGCACACCTGATACAAGAAGGTCAAGATTGAACTATTTATATTCGGCTAAATGAATATATATTATGGTGGTGGCAAAGGTGATTCGTTTGTCCTAATGCCTCTACTAGCCTGTCCTAAGATCAATATAAAAGAGATAAATCACAGATACTACTATTCTTGAACAATTAAATAGTACATGGAAAAAGACAAATACCTAAATACCTCATAATGACAACACTACTGTATTAACCAACTGTCCATCCAAATGAATAGCAAGAGTTGATATCAGAAACACAACAGCATTTCAACTAGTACGACATGAGAAATCAGTACAAGAAATAAAAATGTCCAAATTTGTGAATGTTGTCAAAAGCTAATATAAGTTACAGATGAGGAGGATGTAACTTGGGGAACATTGTGACGTTCAGTATTTGGATAAGACTAACTATAATGGACAAGGATCGATGTTTTGAAGACTTGTTTGAGGTCTATCATTGTTCGAATTGTCACTGCCTAGCTTTCTTTGAGCTGCAACGGGGGCATTTATACTGTTTTATGCTCTCGGCTTTGGCAGGAGTTATCTTAACGCACTTCCCATGGAACCACCTTTCACATACATCACACGCAATCCAAAACTCATCTGCACTGTAACTTCCGCCGCAAGCACCACAAAGGGTTTCGCTGTGTTCGTCTTCATCTTCATCATACCCTTCATCAGCCATCCTCGAGTTGCTTTTTATTTGTCCATCACTTGATCTCTGTAGGGAAATGAATAATTAGTCAGCAATCGAAGAACCGAAAGAGAAACAGTTTAAGATTCAATGGTTCGATGTCCGTACCTTTGAGAGTTTGGATTTATTTCCACTGTCAATACCAGACTTTTCTCTTGATTGCCTCCTGTCAGACACCACTTCGAAGACAGTTGGATGTTCATTGATCATGCTGAACAAGCGTTTCCTGTTGGTATAAGAAGATCATCTTATGTGCCAAATTAGTCAAGCACCCCAGAAGTTTAGCGCTAGTAGTTTGCTACTAACAATTTGTAGAAAAAACAATATCAAACAAGGTTTCATCCAAAAAGAAACTAAGACATGTGAATATATTATTTTGTTAGAATTATCTAGCATGCTGAATATGTAAATACGTGAATTTCCTAGTAATCATCTAAGTCTATTTATTGGCAGGTTCTTTAAGAAAATCTAGTCAATAGCAATTAAATCAAAAACAATCGTACAACACTTGGTGACAGTAATCTCTAGTTTGAAGTTGATTTCTTCTAATTGAATTTCATCCTTGGTTACTCCACCTGCAACCTCGTTTCATTAAGTTCAGTATAGCAATTTCTGCAAGCTTCATGCAAGATTCCCAGACGATGCACTTGTCTGGCCTAGTTAATTAACACTTTTTGGATTTGTTATATAATATTAGAACCTTTTACTACAAGTGACAATATAGATTTCAACCATTTAGATGCTATTAAGAAGAATAGAATTAACATAATGGCAACTAATGAAGTAAGACTCGAGAATCAACGACAAGAGTTAAAGCCCTGGCAGAAGTTCGGTGTGTTGAATATTTTGCAATCAAACTGGGAGTTGTGGTTCAGGCAGCCCAATTATTGCATGATCTTATTGTACCATGTAGCTGATTTCAAATACCTGGATGATATAACCGAGTTGTTAACTTATATAAAGGAGGACTAACTAAGATGATTAAATGAACCCCACTACACCAACCAAAGCCTTGGATGCGCACATCTCCAAATAGCATGGCAAGGAGCTACCAACAGATAATGACACAGTTACAAATCCAGTCTAATTCAATACTAGAAAGCTATATATTGACAGCCATAGTAGTGCTAATACAAATATGCAAAACAAACAAATACAGAATCATACCACTGCCTAATTGAAGTGAATCAAGATATTCTATTTTAACTACGATGTGGCACAAGGTAGACCATTCATATACCACATGGAAACTATCACCTTAAGAAGTGGGAAACCAACATGCTTTTTTTAACATACAAGAATGTACTCTCAAAAAATAGCTTAATTTGGAGTCAATAAAAACTAAACTAGTCACAACATCCAATCTACTTGAGCGCAAAATGAATCGAGAATAGATGTCCTGCAACATACTTATCCTAAAAAATTGCATTTAGGAAAAGATTCAAAACCAATATAAAGGAGAATGTGACAAATCCAGTAAGTAGACACAGAGGCTTGTATATTACTTGCATATTTCTACTTCAATAAAATCCTAAACATCATTAATAATTACAAACAAAGCTGATAAGGATGTCAAGAACATTATTAATAAATGAATAAGCACAGTTCACAAAAAATTGTGAGCAATAAATCTGTTGCTTAGGAACTTCTTTGAAGAAGTTTGTGATGAATTTGGAATCAAAACATACAAGCGTAGCGATCTAAACATTGGATCAGTAAGTTCATTTAGTTTTCCCGAGTATAATTATATTGTTTCATGATGAATTATACACTAAATTGTTACAACTGCCTTTTGCATCCAATTCATATTCCATTAAACAGTAGACTCAATCAGCTGCCAGCAAACTCCCAATCCTTTTTTTGTAAAACGTCACTGCAATTGAATCACTTCTAATGGTTTAAAGCTTGTCTGTCTGAGTATAATCTCATTATGTGTGAAGATGAGTGTTCAATGGACAATAACATATAAAGAACAGTATAGAGAAAGTATGCATGAACATGATATAGATCCATGGGAAACAATATAAGTAGAAAGCTAAATGATGTGATAAAGGAGACACTGACATGACAGTGTCTACGCATCTACACATCACTTTGTGTGGGCTAAGGAAATGTGCAACATTTTGAAGGCTTGAACACTGATAAATTAACATTCTTCCTAGATCAAATCTAGCCATAAATAAATGGATTAGATAAAAATTGAATTATCATCTCCAACTTCATCAATCTTAAAATTTCTCAACTATTTTGATTTGTTCCACTGAAAGAAAATGACTTTAAGATATCACTTTTAGTGACTCATTTCAGCATTTATCTCAGCAGTTAGTATGAGCAGAATAAGAAAGTGGTGGGGGGTGGTGGAGAATAAGTTATAGATTCATGGATTTATGGCATCATGACATCCAACAGCCAGCCTAGTAATTGCTGCTAGAGAAGCCACTTACATGAATTGTTGTATTAAGTATTAACTGCTATTACATCCTCAAAATAATAATAACTTACAAAATGTAGTAAAAATCATTTTTAAACATGGAGTATTTAGTACAAAAAATCAAAAAGATAAGAATTATATATGTTTCTTAAGATTTGCAGACTCACATAGGGCCTAAGCTAAGATCATGATTAGAGGGGGCACATGAAACCATAAAAGACTATCAAACAACATTGAACATAAATAAATTCAAAGATGACATTTTTTTGGGTAAGAACATAACAACAAGTAGAACACTTGAAAACTTTCAGAAAGACAAGACACAAAATTCAGCCCTCACATTTGTTTCAACTAGATTTGCTATTGCATTCTCAGCGCAGATGAACAAAAGAGTACATATAAAGGAATTTCATATCTCTCTTGTAGTTATCACCTACATGGTTATCATCATGTCCAAAGCCATGAAATTGTAATGTCATGGATGCTTATGGTCTAGTATTTCTACTTATGTGTCTAGGTTAGTGATCAGATCCTAGAACCGTATGTGTCTATCTCCTACTAAATAAGCATTAGTAAGATAGCAACAAGAGGCGGGAGCGAGATGTAATACCTATCGTTCCTGTTGAGGCGCGCCCCAAGATAGAAAGCAACAGACAAGAGCCAGGAATCGCTGTGCACAGCGATAAGCGAGAGCCAGTCCCTCCGGTCCATTCCGTCCCTTGCGAAGTTGATTCCAAGAGCCGGCTCCGGAAGCTCCGGCGGCACCTCCTCCGCCGGGAGGTTGACCTCCCACGTGTCGTTGGAATGCCCGTACAGACACAGATTCTCCTTATCTGCACCAACAAAAACGAATCGGGTTAGAAGAAGGAAGCAGAAACACCAAACCCGCCGGATCTGAGTAGGAAAGGTCGAAAAAGACCTACCGGGATCGCATTGAGAGTAGAACTCGTCGACATCTGCGCACAGCAGAAGGAAATCATAATCGGTCAACGTCGACAAAAAAAAAGAGGTCAGAGAAGGAGGGGGAGAGGGGGAGCAAGAGGGAGGAGTTACCAAGGGTGAGGGCGCGGACGATGCCGGCTCGGCGGCCGCTATAGTCCTTGAAGATGTCCTCGACGGTGCGGGGAGCGGAGCCGGGATCCATGACGGCAGCGACGGAGGAAGTGAGGAATATCGAGATCTCAGCTCCGGCTCTACGAATCTGAGGCGGAGCGGCGAGAAATGGAAGGCATGAAGCGAGGCTGTTACCGTTTTCAGCGATCGATTCCAAAGAGGCGACGGGTTAAATCGATTTAGAGGAAGCCGACGATGTAAAGGGAAGGAATGCTCTTCTCTTTGGCATCTTCCCAAAAAACACCTCCCACTTTCGGTTTTTCCCAAATAGCACAATTTCTTTTGCGAATGGCCTAGGGATTTAATTTTTAAACCTTCTGTGCTGTGAAAATTAAATTAAAAAATGTCCCTCTCTTAAAAGGTTTCAACTTTTTAAATCGCATGGGTTTGACGACCTTTTTTTTGAAAAAAAAATATATATAATTTTTAAATTTATCTTAAAAGCAACAGAAATTATTTTTCTATAAAACAATTTTAGTTGATAATTTTCCCTTTATTATATAAACACACATAAAGTGTCATTCCAGTATTATAGATTTTATTTAATAGATTAAATAATGTTTTTTTGTTCGAGTTTGTTTTTTTTCTATGGTCTGTGTTTGGGTCTAAAAAGTAGAGGCCGTAAATTTTTAGCCAAAAGTCTATTTTATCAAGGAGGAATAGGCCAAGCAAATCATGAATTTTTGACATAAAAGATATTGAGGAAACCTTTTTTTTTTTTTGGAAATACTAAAAAAAATAATATATTTGACGTTAAAATGAATTTATTTTTAAAAAAATACACGCGTCGTTGGTTTTGGTTCGGTTCGAAAGGCTCGGTTAGTCCGGTTTGGAGTTCCTCAACCGAAGCTTATCGAAAGCACGTGCGATGTGCGTGACCGGAGTTCTTCTTCCTCTTTTTATTGTTGTTCTCCTGCCTATCTCGTCAAATCCAGCGAGTCCTTCCTCCTTGTTCGTCCCTGATCCGGGGAAGCCTCGATTCGGATCGGTGACCGGAAGAAAGGAAAAGGTTGGGATCTCGATTCGTTTCAATCGATGTGACGTTGTTTTTTTATCTTTAGAGCGATCGATTTCTCCTGATGATTTCGCTGATTCTGGATGATCGATGTTTGCAGAGTGGGATCTGATCGGGGGAAGAAAATTTTGTCCTTTTGCCATGGATGAAGTGTTTTCGGATGCCGCAGTAAGGCTTCATTAACGTATTTGAATTATTTTATCCCATTCTCTTCGAATATCACCGAATCTTAATTTGATATTGAGTGGCCTCTATAGATCTGGTTTCTTGGGTTGCATGCAGCGAAATTTTTTTATGCTGTTGTTTTTATATCTGTCGGATCCTTCACTGCTCGCTTGTTCATTTCCATATGCACTGAAACCGTTCGCAATTAACATAAAGGTTATCGTAGGTAGATTGATTAACCTATTTCGAATTAGAGAAGTAACTATCGAGAATATTGAATTGCTGATGGCCAACTAGAAATGAGCCATTGAAAATTCAGTTCCTGTTGATTTTGTGTTTTCTTTGTAGCTAGAAAAAAAGTAAGACGCTTGTTTTTCCCCAGTGTTGGGTCTCATTGTATTTATCCTTATGTAAGCTATCTTAGACTTGTATCCTTTTACTCGACATTGCTATTAACTAACTAAGATGAACAGTGTTCGAGTTTATTTGTCCACACCGTATTTGAGTTTGAGGTGGGATCGAGTTCAATTAACTTTAAAGATTTAAGGAAGCCCATTTAGAGTCAAGAGTGTGTCAATAGATTATTCTTAATTTGTTTAAGTCTTGGCATAAATAATTACCGACAAATGCATATCAATTTTTGGGAAAATAATTTGCTCATATGCGTTTTAGTAGTGTGTTCACTATTTTAATAAAATATTTGCTAGTTTCGTAAACTTAATTGCAAATGATATATATAGATACACATTCAATAATGAATTTCACCAACAAAATTTTTAGTTTATATTTTTATATGCTAGTTAAATATTTAATCATTTTTTTGTGTGTGTATTTGTAAAAGGGGCAGTTAATTTACATACATATAGCAAGAAATATAATATCACATTGAAATATGTTTCAAATGATCAGAGTCTCAATCCAAATTACCTAATTGGGTTAGGGTTTGTATCGGCTAGTGTATCTGATTTCCATGATTATAATCTATCAAAAGGAGGGAATATGGTAAAAACATATTTGGAAAAAAAAATTATATGAAAGCATGGTAAAAAGGAGGAAAAGAAAAGTGACACATTTTTACCTTAGAACATCTTCTACTTTCAAACTTTTCACAATATCTAACATTTTGGAGAGAATGTTAATCTTCTAACTCTGAAATTGTGAAGTATAACTACATAACTCCTGGAATAAGTAGTATTGCTGCATGACCATAATGTTTAATCTATTGTTAATGTATAAAATTTTTGTGCATTTGACAATCCACATTTTTTAAAAAATTATGTTTATGTTTTGTAACTTTTTCACAAAGTTATTATAGCTAATTACTGTCACCGTTTAAACATCATGACTTGCAATTAGAGTAAACTATATGCAAACCCTTGTAGTTTATAGTTATGCCATGTACCCATAGTATTTTCCTTTTTGTTTTTTTTTTAAATCTCGACTTTAAGTGTGTGTGGGCGCGCGCGCGCACACACAACATATATATACTACAAACGAACGCTGCGCAATTATGCATTTAAGGTTTTTTTTTGTTTATTTTTTTTAGCTTGTAGGTATACCATTTAGGGTTTTGCCTCTAAGGTTCAAGGGTTGGGTTATAGTATTAATTACAAAAAAAAAATATTTCAAGGTCCGTGGCATCTATATATATATATCATGCGCTTTGTATTCAATCACTCACACAGTTATTTCATAAGATGTAGTTATGAGTTAAGAAGTTATTTCATAAGATGTAGTTATGAGTTAAGATGTAGTTACATAAGATATATATATTCGTACATCCACATAATAAGCTGCTTGGAATTATACTTATTGGTTTAAGTGGCATTTAGCAATCCTAATGGGAGCAGGGCAAAGATGCTAAGTGCTGATGAGTTGCAATTTATGGGGTCATCATGTGAGATTTGTAAAACTTTAGGGGGACTTGTTCCTTAATGTGGACTTCCGACACTGCTCTCTGATTATTCCTTTGCAAGTGTTATCCCATGACTTGCAACCTCCCATGATCTTGTGTAAGTTCTTTGTTATATGGCGCTATAATAATACCCTCTCCTCACTGGCATACGATAAAGAATTGGACTTATTAACAAACCTTTTGATTACACTATTCTCTAATCTCGTGAAAGTTAGTTCTCGATTCTTCTTCAAGATCATGATCATCAATGATAGCTGTTTTTGATTTATTTGTTTGTTTGTTGCTTCATGTCCATCTCATTTTTCTCTGTTTTTTTTTTTAAATGCTTGCTTGAAATACTTCAATCTCTTTCATCCATTGAAGTTTAATACTTGGTTAGTCACCCCCATTTGAACTATATTTCATTTTAACAACAGGGAAATATAATCACAGAGAAGGCATCCAATGGATTAAACCCTGGATTGGTGGTCTTGCTTGTGATAGGGGGCCTCGTGCTGTTGTTCCTTGTTGGCAATTTTGCACTTTATACTTATGCACAAAATACTCTTCCGCCGAAGAAGAAGAAGCCAGTGTCAAAAAAGAAGATCAAAAGGGAAAGACTCAAGCAGGGAGTCAGCGCGCCTGGTGAATAAACCAGTCACAACAAATGAAGTGGGAAAGAAAACCCCAAGGGCCGTTCACTACTATTAAGTTATGTCTGTAGAACTTTTAATTTCATTCTCGTTCGGTATCAAACCAAGTAGAAGTGGTGGATTAAGAACAATCAGTGTTTTGAACGAATCTTGCTTTGTCATGATGTGTTTATTTGGACGGGAGGAAACAGTAGAGCATTAGATTCAGAATATAGACGTATTTGATAGCGGATATATATATATATATATATATATATATATATATATATATATATATATATATATATATATATATATATATATATATATATATATGATCCGGCGGTAAGAATGGAGGGCTCATCCTCTGAAGGGCCCCAGCCTAAGGACGGATGGAAGGCTGGTCAAGCGGGTAATGGTCCGAGCGGAGCTAGAAATAACCCATCCATGGACTTGGGTTTCCGACGCCAAGGCAGGAGGATCGAAGGGCCGAGCGGGAGACCGATCGGCTGGGATCGAAGGGCCGAGCGGGTGGTCCGTTCGGCCAAGATAAGGGCGAGGGTACAGAGGTGGCCGAGCGGCCTATGCGCTTGTCTCGGGATATGGGATGTCAGAGAAGGCATGTCTGATGATTAGGCCGTACACAAGATTGCACGATGGAAGATCTCGCCGTCACATCAGGGAGAGGTGGATACAGTAGCAGTATGGCCTCATGTATGCTCTTCTGACAGGCCCATACTTGGGTATGGTCTAAAGCAGATGACTGCTTCGATTGACGTGCCTGGGCTCTTTCGATAGTTCTATATAAGGCCTCCATTTCTTCACCGGAGGTACGCGCGTCTGGATCTTTGAAGCCACTTCTTTGCTATTTCCTCGCCTGACTTGAGCGTCGGAGGGTCGTCGCCGGGACACCCCTCCCGGCTCGGTTTTGTTGCAGGTTCGCCGGAGCATCTGAGGATCTAGTAGGGAGCGCCACGTCCCCAGCGTTCGTTGACCCCTGGTTCGGACAGGATCAATTTGGCGCCGTCTGTGGGAACGCACCTGCATCCGAACAGAGACAATGGACGAGGCTGGAAGGATACACAATGTGACACTCTCACAAGAAGAGTTGGACGCTCTGGTCGAGATGAGGGCCGCCAAACTTGTGGAGCAGAAACAGAAAGAGGCAGCCGAGCGGCAGGAGCAACAAGCAACATCTGCGTCGGGTGGCCGAGCGGAAGCACCTCAAACCACCGTGGCGTTCCATCGGGCCTTATTCCGCACCCCTGAAACCGTACCAGCTCGGAAAGATAGAGGATCTTCTTCCAACGAAATGCCCAGGCGAGACGCCAGAAAGGGGAAAGCTCCCCGAGCAGATTCATCTCCCGAGCGGATCAATCGCCAATTCTCGGAGGCTATTTTACGAGACCCTTTACCCAAGCACTACGTGCCTCCGACGATCGGAGAGTACAATGGAACAATGGACCCGGATGATCATCTGGGTAAGTTTGATAACACAGCTACACTCCATCAGTATACAGATGGAGTAAAGTGCCGCGTCTTCCTTACAACTCTCTCGGGATCGGCTCAACGGTGGTTTCGGAGGCTGCCGGACGGATCCATCACTAGCTTCAAGGACTTCCGAACGGCCTTCCTCCACCACTTCGCTAGCAGTCGGCGCTATTAGAAGACAAGTGTCAGCTTGTTTGCCATCAAGCAAGAGTCGAGAGAATCACTTTGAGCCTACATCCAGCGATTCAACCAAGTGGCGATGGATATCCCAACGGCCACATCGGAGACGATGATGAATGCCTTCACGCAAGGCCTTGTGGATGGGGACTTCTTCCGGTCGCTCATCCGAAAGCCGCCCCGAGATTATGATCATATGCTACATCGGGCCAATGAATACATAAACGTGGAAGAAGCACAAGCCGCCCGGAAAAAGGAAACTCCTACCGAGCGGGCACCTATTCATGCCGAGCGGAAACAGCACGCCGCTCAGCAGCCACCTAGAGGACCGAGAGCCGAAGCAATACGATCTCCCCACGCCAGGTCGCACGTACAAGAAGTGACTACCGCTCGGCCCAAGCCAAAGAAGAGGTGGACCCCTATGTTCTGCTCCTTCCACCAGACGGATACGCACAACACGAAGGATTGTCGAAGTCTTCCCTTCGTGGCCAATCCCGTTCCTAGAAGGGCCGAACGACGGTCACCTCCCACTGACAGGAGACAAAGGACTCATGAAGCTGACCGGACCCGCCCCGAGAGGCGACATCAATAGACACCCGAGCGGCACCGATCTCCGAGACAGGATAATCGCCAGGCGTCCAGAGAACGGTCACGACCGTCCGCTCGGGAAGAGGAGAATAGGAGCAATATTGCCAGAGGCGAGATCAACGTTATTGCTGGTGGGCCGACCGGAGGAGATTCCAACCGAGCCAGAAAGGCAGGCGTCCAGCAGCTCCAGATCCACGCAGTCGGTTGCAGCCAAGAGCGGGCAAGTGGGCCGGAAATCACTTTCAGACCCGGGGACTTAGAAGGAGTCGAAGTGCCCCACGACGACGCCCTGCTTATTAAAGCGGTAATAGCAAATTACACTATTCACCGCATATTTGTTGACACAGGGAGTTCGGTCAATATCATATTCAAGAAGGCGTTTGACCAGCTGCAAATTGATCGAGCCGAGCTGTTTCCCATGACAACCCCGCTCTACGGGTTTACGGGTAACGAAGTTCAGCCGGTCGGACAGATCCGGCTGGCTACCTCGCTGGGAGAGGAGCCGCTCAGAAGGACCAGGACAATAAATTTTGTGGTGGTTGATTCTCCCTCGTCCTATAATGTCATTTTGGGCCGACCGGCGCTCGGAGAATTCCGAGCAGTCGTCTCAACCTTCCACCAGAAGATGAAGTTCCCCGTCGAAGACAAGGTGGGAGAGGTACGGGGAGATCAGTTAGCAGCTCGGCGGTGTTACATAGAGATGGTCCGAGCAGAATCCAACTCCGCTCGGAAGGCGCCTCGAATCGAGGTAAATACTATCACTGAAAAGCCACCCGCCTTAATTTATGAGGAAAAAGAGGAGGTGCAGATTCATCCGACCAGATCGGAGGCCACGACTTTTGTTGCCTCTGATCTGGAGGAGAAGCAGAAGGAGGAGCTGATCCAATGCCTCCGACGAAATCATGATGTATTCGTCTGGTCGACACATGAATTGCCTGGAATTTCGCCGAGCATAGCACAGCATGAGTTGCATGTCCGACCGAACGCTCGGCCGATAAAGCAGAGAAAAAGGGATTTCAGTGCTGAGCAGAATGCCATCATCCGGGCGGAGGTAGAGAAACTTCTGGAGGCCGGCCACATACGAGAAGTGCAGTTCCCGAGCTGGCTGGCTAACGTAGTATTAGTCTCCAAGCCGGGCGGCAAGTGGAGGGTCTGCATCGACTTTCGGGACTTAAACAAAGCATGCCCCAAGGACTTCTATCCTCTGCCCCGGATAGATCAGCTGGTGGACTCTACGGCCGGCTGCGACTTAATTTGCATGCTTGACGCCTATCAAGGATATCATCAAGTGCCGCTCGCCCGGGAAGATCAAGAAAAAGTAAGCTTCGTAACGGCCGACGTCACATATTGCTATAATGTGATGTCGTTCGGATTGAATAATGTCGGGGCCACCTATCAACGCTTGATGAACAAGGTGTTCAAGGAGCAGATCAGGCGTAATCTGGAAGTCTATGTGGACGACATTCTTATCAAATCCGTCCGAGCGGCCGATCTCTACAAGGACATGGAAGAAACCTTCTGAACGCTACGCAAATATGGAGTCAAGTTAAATCCCCAGAAGTGCTTGTTCGGAGCAAAAGGGAGGCGTTTCTTGGGATATATAGTGACCGAGCGGGGAATTGAAGCCAATCCCAGCAAGGTGAAAGCTCTGCAAGACATGCCGCCTCCAAGGAATACAAGGGAAGTGCAACGGTTGACCGGTCGGATAACTGCTTTGTCCAGATTCATCTCCAAAACCGCCGACCGGAGCTTACCATTCTTCAAGATCCTGCGCAAGGCTACTAAGTTCCAGTGGGATGAAGAATGTGACCGAGCATTTGAAGAATTGAAAACATATCTAAATTCTCTGCCTATATTCGCCAAGCCGATCGGGGGTGAGTCACTTTATATGTATCTGTCGTCAACTGAGCATGCTGTAGGCTCGGCACTTGTGAGGGCGAGCGGCGAAGAGCAGCCGGTGTATTTTCTAAGCTACATTTTAAAAGATGCTGAATCTCGTTACACCGGGCTCGAGAAGTTGGCCTTTGCTTTGGTTCTAGCCGCTCGGCGCCTTCGACCATATTTCTTGGCTCACACCATCATCGTTCGGACGAACAGCCCATTAGGAAGAGTGCTGTTGAATCCAGAAGCGTCCGGACGGCTCATCAAGTGGACGACAGAACTAAGTGAATTTGACATCCAATATCAACCCCGCTCGGCGATCAAAGCGCAATCCTTGGCTGATTTTGTGACCGAAGTGCAGAGGCTATGTGGAGAATATATGTGTTTTCCACTCGGCTCGGAAGTGGGATTGGAATATTGCTGCTCTCACCTCAAGAAGAAAAGATGCACATATCCGTCCGACTGGATTACAAAGCCACCAACAATGAAGCAGAGTATGAGGCTCTCATAGTCGGATTGCAGGCAGCACGGCATGTGGGAGCCGGTCGGGTGACACTCTATTCGGATTCCCAGTTGGCCGCTCAGCAACTTTCTGGTACCTTTGAAATCAACAGCGTTCGGCTTAAGCTCTACGCTGAAGCCTTTGAAAGACTCAAAGCCACTTTCCGAGAGGTCCTTATTCAAAAGATTCCCCGAACGGAGAACCAGGCAGCCGATGAGTTGGCCAAACTAGCAAGTTCTATAACGCCGGTCGCCATTCAACAACCAATTGAAAAAGTACTGCTGGTGGCGCACGTCGACCGGATGGAAGGCCTCACATTTCCAAGCGACTGGAGGACGCCCATCATAGAGTTCCTCCGCTCGGGGGCCACACCGGCCGATCGGGGTGAAGCCCAGCTGCTCAGGAGGAGGGCCGGTCGGTTCACACTTATCGGCGATCAGCTCTACAAGAAGGCTTTCTCTCGCCCGTTGTTGAAGTGTGTGAGCTCGGAAGATTCGGCTTACATCCTCCAGGAGGTACATCAAGGATCGTGCGGAGGACATCCGGGCGGACGATCACTAGCCAAGAAGATTTTGCTAGCTGGATACTTTTGGTCGACCTTACAAATAGATGCCGCTCGGACAGTATCTACATGCCTTGCGTGCCAGAAGTATCACAACTTCTCCCACTGACCGGCAGAGGAGATGAAGGCATCAACCGTCTCATGTCCGTTCGATCAATGGGGAATGGATATCGTGGGTCCATTTCCGATGGCGACCGGGCAGAGGAAATTTTTGCTTGTGGCAGTCGATTATTTCTCCAAGTGGGTGGAGGCCGAGCCACTAGCCAGGATCACCGAGCAGATGGTCAAGAAATTCATCTGGCAACACATCATATGTAGGTTCGGTATACCTCGCCGATTGATTTCCGATAACGGGCGGCAATTCACAGGGAAAGTGCTGGAAGATTGGTGCAAAAGCTACGGCATCGAGCAACGCTTCACGTCCGTGGCTTACCCCCAAAGCAACGGTCAAGCCGAAGTAGCCAACCGGGAAATTCTCCGTATTCTGCACGCTCGGCTCGACCACGTGGGAGGAAGCTGGCAGGATGAAGTGCCGGGCGTTTTATGGGCCATCCGAACAACTCCTAAGGAAGGAACGGGCGTTACACCTTTTCATCTGGTATACGGCGGTGAAGCGGTCATTCCGGTTAAAGTCGGCGTCGAGTCCGTCCGGGTCCAGTGTTATGATGAAGGCAACGCCGAGCGGAGGAATATGGAGCTGGATTTGGTTGACGAAGAGCGTGCCAAGGCATCCGTTCGGCTGATGGCATACTGTCAACGGATGAAGCAAAACTACAACCGGCGCGTCATTCCCCGATCATTCCAGGTCGGCGACCTTGTCTGGAAGAAAGTCAAATCGGTCGGCGACGTCGGCAAGCTTGAGGCTCCGTGGGCAGGTCCCTTCAAAATCATCGAAAAGCTCCGCTCGGGCGCGTATTATTTGGAGGACGAGGACGGTCGGCAGCTAGATAGGCCGTGGAGCGCAAACCACCTCCAGCCTTACCGGGCGGGATGAAAGGTGTACCACTGTAAATCATCCTGTGTATTTTTTTTCGATTGAATACTTGAAATGCAGAAATGAAAAAGCAAAAGAACAAATATAAGGCATCGTCATCGATGAACGAAGGCCCCGCGCCGCTCGGCCGGTGGTAAATGGGTCGAGCCAAGCGCTCGATGAACGAAGGCCCCGCGCCGCTCGGCCGGTGGTAAATGGGTCGAGCCAAGCGCTCGATGAACGAAGGCCCCGTACCGTCCGGTCGGAGGTAAATTATCCGAGCCAAAATGCCCGACGAAGCAGACCCTGAGCCGTTCGGCCCGAAGAAGTAGGAAGATGGAAGCACATTGAGTATTTTCTGCTGAAAGGAAGGCCAAGGTCGCTCGACCTGGTAAGGAGTTAGCCTTAAAGACCGTCTAGCCCAGACGTTAAACCGTAGAGCCGCGCCGACCGGCTATAAATAACCGCGCCGTCGAGCACCGACGTTAAAAATCGAGAGACGAGCCGGCGTCTATAAATCCCCGAGCGGAAGATCGACGAGCACCGTCGTTAAAGATCGAGAGCCGCGCCGATCGGCTATAAATAATCGCGCCGACGAGCACCGTCGTTAAAGATCGAGAGCCGCGCCGACCGGCTATAAATAACCGCGCCGTCGAGCACCGACGTTAAAAATCGAGAGACGAGTCGGCGTCTATAAATCCCCGAGCGGAAGATCGACGAGCACCGTCGTTAAACATCGAGAGCCGCGCCGACCGGCTATAAACATCCGCGTCGACGAGCACCGTCGTTAAAGATCGAGAGCCGCGCCGATCGGCTATAAACAATCACGCCGACGAGCACCGTCGTTAAAGATCGAGAGCCGCGCCGACCGGCTATAAATAACCGCGCCGTCGAGCACCGACGTTAAAAATCGAGAGACGAGCCGGCGTCTATAAATCCCCGAGCGGAAGACCGACGAGCACCGTCGTTAAAGATCGAGAGCCGCGCCGACCGGCTATAAATAACCGCGCCGTCGAGCACCGACGTTAAAAATCGAGAGACGAGCCAGCGTCTATAAATCCCCGAGCGGAAGATCGACGAGCACCGTCGTTAAAGATCGAGAGCCGCGCCGACCAGCTATAAACATCCGCGTCGACGAGCATCGTCGTTAAAGATCGAGAGCCGCGCCGATCGGCTATAAATAATCGCGCCGACGAGCACCGTCGTTAAAGATCGAGAGCCGCGCCGATCGGCTATAAATAATCGCGCCGACGAGCACCGTCGTTAAAGATCGAGAGCCGCGCCGATCGGCTATAAATAATCGCGCCGACGAGCACCGTCGTTAAAGATCGAGAGCCGCGCCGACGAGCACCGTCGTTAAAGATCGAGAGCCGCGCCGATCGGCTATAAATAATCGCGCCGACGAGCACCGTCGTTAAAGATCGAGAGCCGCGCCGATCGACTATAAATAATCGCGCCGACGAGCACTGTCGTTAAAGATCGAGAGCCGCGCCGATCATGATCGTTCGCAAGTACTAGACTGATTAAGGACGATCGGCCGTCGGTTTGCCAACACTTCGCATTCACTGAAGGCAATTAGTATAGACAAGCGCTAAACGATTCTGAGGAAACAAGTCAATTGGTTAACCCGATCGGCCGTTTAGTAGGAAGCTAGGGGAGTCCAACTGATTCTACGAATAAGCAGCAACACACTAAAACGAGACAATGAAGGGCAAACAAAAAATGCAAGCAAAGGAACATAAGGAGGCCGAACGGCACGTACAAAAATTTTTGCATCCGCTGAGCGGATGAAATACAGAAAGCACTTGAAACAACTCGCCTCACTCTGGGTCTTCAAAATTAAAGAAGGCGTCCGGGATATCATCAATCATGGCCGCCAGGTCGGAGGCTGGAATGTGCATTTCCTCGGGAAGGTGGCCACCCTTCTTCAAGTATGCCATGGTGACCTTGACCGCCTCGAGGAAAGTTGAGGAGACGTTGCCACCGAATTTTGCGCCAAACCGCTCCGAGCGGAGGTATTCTTGGCGAGCTGCTGTTAGGCGACTCGACTCTCCCTCCTTATATTGTCTGAGCGCCGCTCGGGAGGCAATCAGCGAATCTTGAAGAACTTTCAGGTCCACCTCCGCTTTGGTGCGTTCAGCCGAGCGCCCTTCCCGTTCGGCAGCTAGTTGGGCTTCCAGATTCTTAGATTGCTGATCTAGGGCTCGGACTTCAACTTTCATTTTGTCCAGATCAGCAATCGCCCGCTTCTTCCGGCTGCTGGCGCGCTTCACGTCTGCATCGCGTGCCTTGACCAGGCCTTCAAGTCGAGCCACCTTTGTCGCCAAGTCGGCGGACTTCTTCTGTTCGGCCTCGAGGGTTTGTTTCTCCCGCTCGGCCGATGGACCCCCTGACACTTGGAGTTTCTCCAGGAGATCCTCTAGCTCGGCTAGCCGATGGCTAGTGGCGATTTGCTCAGCCCAACGCTGTAAGGGAAATAATAAGATCAGCGACCCGACGGAAACATGGCACAAGAAGAGAAATGAATTTACCTGAGTCGCCTGCTGCATATTGTTATCGCCGAGCTGCTTAGGCGTCATGAGGGCCACTTGAATCTGGGCGTCCTCGAAGAGCTTGGCGAGCGGGCCCGTCAGGGTTATTTCATGGACGGGGCTTGATGGCCGATCAGCAGACAGTAAATATTCCTCCGATGGGAATCGGAGGGTAGTCTTGATGGTCGGATGGCAGGACGGTGCTTCTTCAGTCGCGACCGCCTGATGCGAGGACTCTCCCATGGTGGAAGTTTCGCCCAACCGACGTAAGCGGCGACGAGTTTGGGGAGGAGAGCCAGAGGGCTGTGCGGTAGGCGAAGCCACGGGGGTCCCGATCTGCGTCGGTGTGCGGTCCGGCGAATCTACCCCGATCGGCGCTTGTGGTTCGCCTTGAGTCGGAAGGCTGGGGTCTCTTCGACGTTTCCGCCGAACTTCCAGTGGGGGATCCCCGACCTGGGGGACTCCCAGCTCTGCTGGAGCAGAGGAAACAGGATCCGCCTCAACCTCCGTTGAAGCGGCTGAGGTGACTTCTGTTTCAGGGGCAGACTACGTCCCCCCCTCTCCTGTAGCTGCCGGGCGGCTGGGGATAAGACCCCGCTCTGCGAGTTCTCTTTTAGTCGCCGCTTCGATTTCCACGGACTTCAACTTCAGATGATCGGTGGCCTTGGAACACCACATGACTTCAGCTGTAAGGGAAGAAATTAAAATCAATTAGACAAAAAAGACTAAGAGTAAAGAATCCTTACTCATGCGGAAGGGGAGATTTGCCCGAACGGGAGACAATCCGAAAATATACAACACCCCCTTGAGAAGCAACTGGTCGATCTTGTATCGCTGACCGGATAACCAGTTCGCCGCATGAAGATCATAGGCTGGGTTGCTTCTGAACTTGCCGAGCTCCGGCTGAGTCGGCACAGCGGTCTGCCATTTGGTTCGGAAGGCTGGCCGCTCGGGAAGTCGGATGTAGAAGAAAAACTCTTTCCAGTGTTTGTTGGAGGTCGACATATTATCAAAAAATTTAAAGCCTATTCTACTTTGGAAAATGAAAGTGCCCGGCTCGGATTGTTTGGGATAGAAGAAGAAGTGGAATATTTTGGGGTCAAGTGGGATACTGTGCAACTTAAAGAGGACAACCACCCCGCTCAGCAACCTAAAGGAGTTCGGCACAAGTTGGCCTAGCGGGATGC
The DNA here is from genome assembly GCF_018446385.1 of Zingiber officinale. Lineage (NCBI taxonomy): Eukaryota > Viridiplantae > Streptophyta > Magnoliopsida > Zingiberales > Zingiberaceae > Zingiber > Zingiber officinale. The sequence continues at coordinate 131,579,232 of NC_055997.1, read as the reverse complement.
GAAAATAGTTACAAACCTCTAAAATAAAGGGATGGGTAGGAAATCTAAGGCCGCCCTGGAATTGGTCTAGAAAAAAACAAATGGTGCCGATCGGGGGGTCATGGGGCCGGTCAGTCGGGTCGGCTACAACTATTTCATAGTTATCGGGAATCCCATACGTCCGAGCAAGGCGCCGAGCACCCTCCTCATCAAACCGACTCTCCATGGTCAGATACCAAGGGCCATGAACACCAACACCGGGTTCGGAGGAGCTTGCCATCTCGAAGAAGCAAAAAGATAGCGAGGATTCGAAGGAATGGGAGCAAAAGAGGCAAAACAAGTTGGGAAGACCTTGTAAACGAAGGGAGAGGACTCACTGAGAAGGAAACGGACGGAAGAGATCACCGGGGAGAAGGTAGCAGCCGGAAGGTGGAACTGGATCGCCGGAGGCTGCAGCGCCAGAGGAGGCAGAAGGAGAAAGCACGAGCGAGCGTGCGGCAAAGGAGGAGAACTGAGGCTTTATACAGCCGGGATCAGTCGGTCTCCACCGTCCGATCTAGGTCACGACAGACAAGGACGCCATCGGGCCGTCCATTTTAAACGGGGGCGTCCCATCGTAAGTGACGCCGCCGCCACACAATGGTCGACACGTGACGCTCTGTCACCAAGCGCAATTAATGCGCCCATACCGCGCACGCTTCGCCTTAATGAAGAGGATTTGCGTGATTTTCGAGAAGATTTGGACAAGCAAACATCCACGTTGAGCGACAAGACAACCATAACTAAGAGCCGAGCGGCTGAACTTGGCAGAAGGGCCGAACGGCCCCAGGAATATTATAAGCGACTGAAAGGCGACGACCGCCCGCTCGGACACATAGTCCAGTCAGTCGGACTCACTGCCTCCTTCGACTAGACTTGAAGGGAAGGCAAGTGATCCGGCGGTAAGAATGGGGGGCCCACCCTCTGAAGGGCCCCAGCCTAAGGACGGATGGAAGGCTGGTCAAGCGGGTAATGGTCCGAGCGGAGCTAGAAATAACCCATCCATGGGCTTGGGTTTCTGACGCCAAGGCAGGAGGATCGAAGGGCCGAGCGGGAGACCGATCGGCTGGGATCGAAGGGCCGAGCGGGTGGTCCGTTCGGCCAAGATAAGGGCGAGGGTACAGAGGTGGCCGAGCGGCCTATGCGCTTGTCTCGGGATATGGGATGTCAGAGAAGGCATGTCTGATGATTAGGCCGTACACAAGATTGCACGATGGAAGATCTCGCCGTCACATCAGGGAGAGGTGGATACAGTAGCAGTATGGCCTCATGTATGCTCTTCTGACAGGCCCATACTTGGGTATGGTCTAAAGCAGATGACTGCTTCGATTGACGTGCCTGGGCTCTTTCGATAGTTCTATATAAGGCCTCCATTTCTTCACCGGAGGTACGCGCGTCTGGATCTTTGAAGCCACTTCTTTGCTATTTCCTCGCCTGACTTGAGCGTCGGAGGGCCGTCGCCGGGACACCCCTCCCGGCTCGGTTTTGTTGCAGGTTCGCCGGAGCATCTGAGGATCTAGTAGGGAGCGCCACGTCCCAGCGTTCGTTGACCCCTGGTTCGGACAGGATCAATATATTTTAATAAATTATCTTATCAAAGTTTAGCTCCCTTTTGAAGGGTCTCGTGCAGTTCTAAATCGTTGGATCGTATTGTTATTTGTCCTTCATCTTGTCAAATGGATGGAAGGAAATTTTAAACCTAATTAGTATATTAATAACTTTTTTTCCCCCATTTTTTTTTTACTTGAACAAATGTTTTTTCAACGATGGGAAACAAATGTTTGGAGCATTTGTATCTATGAACATTTTAAAAATTCGAGTTTAAGGAAGCTAAAGGATAAACTTGTAAGAAAACTTAAGAATTTTATTTAGATAACATTCAAATTTCTTTTAAAGTTGTTGAATTATAAATAAAGTTGGATAAATAGTTAAGCGTGCGACTGGCTCAAGATTTTATCGAATTATCTACTAATGCACCTCAATAGTCAAATAAAATTCATTCAATAAATAATTCGACATCCCAAATATTGACCTTGTTTAAGGAATATAAAAAAAATAAGATGGTAAAAACATTCATGGATAAATAATTTAATAGAATAATGTTTAAAATACTCCAAGCATTTAATAGTTTTTAAAAAAAATACTCAATAAAGTTTTACTAATATCAAAATAACCCTTAAAATTTCTATGTTACTATTAAAACACTCATTATCTGCGATTATTAGAGGACTTTAACAATAAAATAAAAACCTTATGAGGGATTTTGACAATATTAAAATATTAAGCTGCATTTTGAAAAAAAAAATCGGAAAATTAACCTAATAAATATACACAACAGCAAACTAAAAATGCTGAGCCCAGACAGATTTCAGAAACAAGCACCACCATGAACTACTTTTTTCTGTAGCAAACACAACCCTTTTCTTTTTCTTGTTACCCTTTCAACTGCAAGGTGGTTCGTGTACATTCCTGTGATTGAGAAGAAGCTGCAAAGGAGAAAATTTTAGTTTCCACTCACACGATTCATGTGGCTGATTATAAATAGCTTGATATAGACACGACTTGATGTTGATGATAATGATGACGCACAATCTAGCTGTTGCCTCTCACATAGTTACTCGTATCTTCGGCTACGGTAGCCCAGACATTAGCCAACTTTTCAGAATACGCGACCTGTTCAAGATGTGCAAGAATGTGGATGGAAGAATCAATTACCTGACACAAATCGACAAAGATGCTGTTTTTCATAATTTAACACGGATCCATAGAGATTCTAAATCAGAATTCCAGTTTTAGGAAAAAAAAATATATGCAATAAGCTAGATTGTGAATACTAAAAATGAAAAGCGGAGATGTGAAATTCTCTCCTAATAAGCAGTGTTTTCAAATGCAGACCCTATCCGGGAGGTTGACTGGTCAGTGTTCCTGATTGCAGTTTTTCCAGCTGAACCTGAGGACATCCAGTTCAACCAGAATGATTTATCATTTCAAGTGGACCAAATTTTTCTAGATTCCTGGTTTAATCAGTAATCAGTCAATCCAAGCCAGTTTTGAAATCGCAACTAAAAAGGAATATCTATGCTACAAAACCTAGTGCTTCATAGCCTTTGCCGTTTCTACATCAGCGTTGAATATTGGCATTTAGACATTGAAACAAATGTGTGCAACTGATATTACTGTCTATTAGTAATGACCACATAAAAAATTGTAGAAACCACTGTTTTAGACACTTGGATCTACACTTGTGTTGAATACTATGGCCGAGTCCAAGTAATGTAGCCTCATAGTACGATCAAGAAGCAACATTAAAGAATATCAAGGATGAGTGGATTTTTGAATTCTAAGTTCAAGTGAGATGAGTGCTGATAATAACTATTGACTTGATCTGCAACTAGATGAACTGATACTAGTTTTCTTTTATATATATAGATAGATAGATAGATAGATAGATAGATAGATGAAACTGCACCTCTAAGTTTTCAGCTAGTAGTTTATCACAGTGACAGATACGGAAGAAAATAGAATTATATGGCATAATTTCTTTGTCAACAAAGATAAAAACAAAATTAATGACATACAGTAAACAAAGAAGCGTTTTTTAGCATAATACAACATGTTCACAAAAAAGAAGAAAATTCTTTTATAAACTTTATCCTAGAATCCATGTTCACCCAGGTGAAAGCAATACATTTAAGGGAGAAAAAACTGCAACACACTCAGTTTTGCAGGAATTGTACGTATTGGATAATAAGAGGAGAATCCAACTAGCATTGTCAAAGCAGTAACTAGAACATGCTGAACAAAATTTCCACCTATATATTTTGATTCTTACATTGTAAGAACCTGAGAAATACCTGGTTAATTACAAACCCTTTCAGCATGCTGAGAAAATCATCCTTCCTTTCTTGGTCTAGCCTATTGAGCTCATTCCGATTGTTTTCCTGGATAAATGTAAACAAATAGAATAGATATTTGTATTGAGTGCATCACAGTGACATTGGTTTCTTGTATTTTTTTTTTGGTGTGTGTAAGATGGTACTTAGACGATCAATAAATGTTCAATTAGGCGATGCAAAACTATGACAAATGCACACATCATACGTGAAAGAGGAAGACAAAAAAAGACTTGGTTAAAACAATAAAATAAAATAAAATTTATTTAAGTATAGATAATGATATAGTAGAAGATAAAGCCCAATGGCGTAAATAGATCCAAATAGCCGGCCCCACCTAGTGGGATAAGATTTTGTTGTTGTGTGTGTGTGTTAGAAGTTGTTTTTGAATTTTGAAGTAGAAATTGGGTTTGGAGTTAATATTTTGTTTTTCAGTGTTTTTAACTGTAAACGGTGATTGATGTGAACAATAATTGTGATTGGTGTTTTTGAATTTTAGGGCGAATCTAAGCACTTTGGAAGGATGTTTTCCTCATATTTGCTTCTCATCAGTGAACCTCACCTATTAAAAAACAACAAGAACCATAATGTCTTGTTCAAGCTTTACCTCGACTTTTTCAGGTCTTATAACAAGCTTTCAAAAGCTCTTATTGCCCAACTTAATTGGCACAAATTTTACAAGCTTAAACCACAAAATAGTTCCATCATCTTTCTTAGATAGTTACCTTTCTACAAACTGTATACTCAGATAAGATCTAAGATTTTTTTAAGACAAAGGAGGCGAAAAAAGCCTAGAAAATTTTATTAAGTTGTCATAGACATTTTACGAGAAAACATACAAACTAGGAAATTACAAGCATACAAACTAATTTGGCCAGCAGCTAATTACAAGCTTACATAAGAAAAATTAAAATAGTTAGGACATTATACGAGCATACTTACATGAAACTGAAAACACATTTGTGCTAAAGCACACTTGCACACACTAGCACACTTACTCATTCTCTCTTGCTTCGTATGCTCGCTGAGATGCTAGGATGGTCTTTAATAGGGCGTGTTGGCTATGAGGATTGCTTAGAAGAGAAGGAAAGAGGGCAATGAGCTGTCTTTGTAATGGAGAAGAAAGAAGAGGACAGAGAGTGGTGGGAAGGAGTTGTTTTCGTAAGTGGGGAATAAAGAAGGGAGGCAGCAAGTAGTGCAAGATGAGTTGTAGGGTAGTGGAGAATCCACTGAGTAAAAGTTTCTGTAGATAGAGAAATAATGTTAGCTGACGCTATGACTTACGAATTGATGCAAGCTGACGTCATGGCTTACGTCTATTGCTATGGCTCTATTATGTTGTCAAGATTATGTTCACCCATTCCATCTAAAGACGGGGCTGTGGCACTCTTGAGTTGGGGTGTTAGCTCTATTTAGAGCACTCTTGTAGGATATTGTTGATCTAGCTGAGTTGGCCAGTTTCTTTGTTGCCCACCTTTCAGCTTTCTTCTAATAATGTTGGTAGAGGGTTGTATGTTTGGTAGAAAAAATAAATGGAATAAATCTGGTGCCCATGTCTCTTAGCCAGTAGATCTTTTCAGTGTATGTTTCTCCAATTAGCATGTAATTGTCTCAATCTTCATGCTAATCCCATGACCAATTATTTCCTTGGATCAAACACACCAATGCTTAAGTTGATGTGCTGGTGCTGGAAGTGCTGCCCACTCCAGATCAGGATTAGAGGGATATTCTTCAATTTATAATTGAAAACCATTTATCTCATGGATATCTATCTTGATTGAATGTCTGACTGGTTCTATCTTAAAATTTATCCACTTTGGCGGGGAGTTTCAAATGTGCAGATACCAAATGTTTCTTCTTTATCAAGGGTGTGAGCTATAATGCTGCCCAATTTCTTTGAGAAATCTTTAACGGAAACCATATCGTTTACCCAAAGTTTGTGTAGAAGTCCATAATCCATTTAAATAAATGGAGTAATAAGCCTTCCTCTGAAATTTCTTGGGACATTTTTCAAAGTCAATATTGGTTTTTCTAAAGGAGTAAAGTAGTTGGCATTGGCAATCATATTTGTCTGAGTCTACATATGTGTTTGTATGAAATGTCTCAAGTATTTCACATAAGTCAAGGAACGTTTGGAAAGTTGATCTTTCAACCATACTTCTTCGAACCTATGTGGATATGTCTTCTAGGATAGTAGTCTGGAAATCTGAAAGCATTAATTCTGAAGCTCGTTGTTCTAAAGTTTTAGCAGCTTTTGCTTTAAGCTGGGCCAAAGTTGAGTAATTGGGCCTATGAATAAAGCCTGAAGGTTGTGTGCTTGTTTCTTCAGGCTCAGTGGTAGTTGCTTGAGCATATGTTTTGTTTGACTAAACTTTTCCACCTCCCTTTAATAAAGTGCTTATGAAGAAGTTAGTGCCTATGCATTCCCTAGCAGAAGTAAATTCTTCATCTAGGGAGTAAAAACCTTTATAGGATGGTTTTTCACATCCTTGGATAGCTATTTGGACTTCTTCCCAGTCATAATAGACTCCTGTTTGTGTTCCAGAAAAAACTACATAACAAGAGTACTTCTTGCCTCCTAGTTTTTATATTATTGTCGAGAATAATTGGATAAAGCATTGATTATGGTAATCTTAATAATTGGAACTTCCAAAAGTTCATAACTTTCTCTGTCTATCCATGAAGACCATGAGGTTTGGTAATCAAGAACTTCAACAATTCACAAAATACGAGGATGAATTCCATTTCTCCTCAAGAGAAAATTTTGAGGATATACAAAACTATCTACTTGACAACAACAATACCAGGAAGTTTGAATTACAAGCTCCTCACCAGAGTGGATAAATCTAAAGATAGGCCAAGCTAGACACTTAATCAAAATAGACATCCATGAGATAAATGATCTTCAATTAGAAATTGAAGAATATCCCTCCGATCCTAATCTGGAGTGGGCAGCACCACCAGCAGATCAACTTAAGTATTTACGTGCTTTGATCTAAAGAAACAATTGGTTATGGGATCAACACGAAAACCCAGACAATTACATATTAGTCAGAGAAACATACTGGCTAAGAGACATTGAGCACCAGATTTATTCCGTTTAATATTTCTACCCAACATATGACCCACTATCAACATTATCAGAAGAAAGTTGAAAGGTGGGCAACAAAGAAACTGGCCAGCTCAACAAGATTTGCAATATGCTACAAGCATGCTCTAAACAGAGCCAACACCCCAACTCAAGCTACCCGTCCCAGAGCCCCGTCTTTAGACTTAATGGGTGAACATTATCTTGACAACATGATAGAGCCATAGCAATAGACATAAGCCATGACGTCAGCTCGTGTCAATTCGTAAGTCATGGCATCGGCTAATTTTATTTCTCTACCTACAGAAACTTTTACTCGGTGGATTCTCCACTACCTGCTACAACTCATCCTCCATTGTGCCTCCCTTCTTTATTCCCCACTCACGAAACAGATCCTTCCCACCACTCTTTGTCCCATTCTTTCTTCTCCATTACGAAGACAGCTCATTGTCCTATTTCCTTCTGTTCTAAGCAATCCTCATAGCCAACATGCCCTATTAAAGACTATCCCGACATCTCACCTAGAGCAGACAAAGCAAGAGAGAATGAGCAAGTGTGCTAGTGTGTGTTGTAAGAGTGTGCTAGCATGTGCAAGTGTGCTTTAGCACAAGTGTGATTTCAATTTCATGTAAGTATGCTCGTGTAATGTCCTTACTATTTTAATTTTCTTATGTAAGCTTGTAATTAGCTATTGTCCAAATTAGTTTGTATACTTATAATTTCCTAGTTTGTCTTTAAGAATTCTGAGTATACAGTCTGTAGAAAGGTAACTATCTAAGAAAGAGGATGAAACTGCCTTGTGGTTTAAGCTTGTAAAACCTGTGCTGACTAAGTTGGGCAGCAAAAGCTACTGAAAGCTAGTTATAAGACCTGAAAAAGTCAGGGTAAAGCTTGAACAACAAGACATATGGTTCTTGTTGCTTCTTAATAGGTGAGGCTCACTAATGTGAAGCAAATATGAGGAAAACACCCTTCCAAAGTGCCTAGATTCGTCCTAAAACCCAAAAACACCAATCAAAATTACTGCTCAAATACTACATAAACACATATTTTGTGATTCTTCATGGAAGAGAAAATTGATAATATTCCATTGTGGAGGACAACCTTACAATAAGCATTTTTTTTACATTAATAGTAACTTATCAGTCATATAGATTTTATGTTAATTGATGCCAATCAATTATATTATGTTAATTGATGGTAGAATATGCATAAAAATAATTAAATTATGAAGAGCAACTTTAAAAACTAACTACTAGAATAAAGAAAATGTAATTAAAAAGGAGAGGATGTAATGGTCATATGAGCTCAATGTTTCCTTAAGTTCATAATTATCTATTTGTCTTTCTGATGGCAATGGAATTCTAATGGAATGTTAGTAAATAAAATATTATAATAGGCACAGGCGATAAAAGCAAATATGATATTCAGTTGTAAGGACGAGTAAAGTCAAACTTGTGAAATGATTAACGGTGGTAATTTTTCCAACATATGATAACATTTACACATTGCAATTTATTCATATTAAGCATTATTAGAAATTCGGCAATACCTTTATCCTCTCGTATTCTCTTATTGCACAACCTTTAGCATCCTCAGTAACTCTAATTGTTTCTCTTAGCTCCTCTATCTTATGTAATCTTGATCTGTCGCCACCAAAAATCTTAGAGGATGCAGCTTCAAGTTTATCGACCCTTGTATTTAGTGTTGCCAAATCTGACATTAAGGTCTGCACAGTCAACAGAGCACTGGTTCTCTCTGAGAAGGCACTGTTAACAGCAAGCATTAATCCTAGATGTTCATGAAGTGTATCCTGTCATTGGATATTACCAAATAAGTATTCAAAACATCAAAAGAACACAGAGGATTCATTCTACTTTAATATGTAAGGATTCACATCAACTGGTTAATATTTAATGAGTACCAGATGTTTGACAGTTTGAGCATTTAGTTCACGATATAATCTGCTGGCTTTTACAGCAGCAGTTGCAACGTTTTTGGTATCAGCAGCTCGTATTCTCTGAGAGCTGTATACTGCTTCCTCGGTCTCAAACTTTGTAAGTTTGATGAATGCCAAACCTATTTCTCCCATTGTTTCACCAATACTTTGTTGTGCATTAACCAGAACTTCAGCCTGCCAAAGAAAAAAAAGTGCAATTAGTCATGTATTAGAATGCCAGAAGAGAAAAATCCAGAGATGAAACAATTGAAATTCTAATAAAAAGTCAACTCATGGTGAGGAAATCAACATTATGATGAAAGACCCTAAACTGTTTTGGTAAATTGCAAATCAACAGTAGAACAATAAAAAAAATGCAAGTCTGTAACCTTTGTTAGACCACAATTCATTGTCATATTGAAAATATAAAGTGGACAAATTATAAAATCATTGCTACTGTTTTAGAAGAAAGCACATGTAAACCTCACATTCCAAACACATATCGTGTTCTTGCAATAACTACTTTTAAAAAACGAACTCACAGATCCATGTCACCTTGCAGCCATTACCCTGATGCACCTTAAAAGAAACCGTGTGTTCATTCTCACAGAAGGAGAAATTCCTACCTTCTCAATTTTTCTTGCAGGAGCACGGATCCAATCACAATAGTTAGGATAAGTATATGCCAGCATATAGTTGCTCTTCCTAAGCTCTATAATTAATCACAGCATGTCTATCTTCCCATCTTATGCATTCCAGGACATAAATAGAAATTACATGAAAGCAACAACTATGTAACAATATTTACACAAAACATGTTAATGTGTTAAAGATCTCCAGTTAAAAAAGATTTTTGTGCAAAAATTTACACAAGTAAATAACAAGGAATAGCTCAGTCCTATAATGCAATTTGTATAAGAAAATTTTATTATTTATCTGAGATGAATTCCCAACGTCTTTAAGAGAAAGAGTGGTATCACTTTGCCAATCCAGACATGCTCGTCAAACATTTGCTAAGGTGCTAGCATGCTTCACTGCTTACAAAATTTTTCTTGGTTCTAGATTTGGCAATATGTACTTGAACTCAATCAAATTTGTAGTTTCATTCAGAAATTATTCAATATAAGCATACAACGTTCTCTACCAGGGCACTAGAATCTCTAGATGATAGAGGACAATGTGGTCTTTTGCTTTTCCATATCCAAAAGATATAAAAAGTAGGATTTTAATTAATAAGATTCACATTCTATCCTTAAGACTTCAGTGAACCGATCAAATAATCTAGTCTAAAAGATTTCATCTCCAATCTCAATATAAAAAATCACCTTTTGGATACTTGACCGCTATAAGAATCAACAGGTAACTAATGCAAAAAAAGAATTTTTTTTGACAGAATTCTTTACTCACCTGCTGTGACGCACTGCTGAGTTGCTGCTCAAGATCCTGCATCTTCTCCTTTTTCTCCAAAAATTCCTTGTCCTCCTCCACCAACAATGGTTTCACTCCTCCCCATTCATTAGTCACTGCCTGCTTCAATTCCTTAAATATCCTCAGCAAGTCTCTGCCTCCCTTTGCCGGCTGCACTACCTCCTGCGGCACAACTTGTGCAGCTGCTCCCTCCCCAAATAGCTGCTTTGGAAGCCTCACCGCCCCATCCAGCATCCTTGAAGCAACATCAGTGGTCGTCGGCAATGGAAGCTTTCCCTTCGCCTGAAGGAACACCCTAAACTCATCGCTCTTCCCGATCACCGGATGCTCCGCTAATCGCCACAAATACTTCTCAAGAGCCGACCGACGCTGCTCCACGAACTCGTTCTTCTGCAACACCTGGCTCTCAACCACGCTCTTATCCGGACGTGGAGGAATAAAAAACCCCCGGTAAGCCTCCGCGAGCCTATCAGAGAGCGTGACCACGTCTCGGAACCGCCGCCGCACGCCAAACTCAACAGGCTCCGACTCTCCGTCCCCATTCGCCGCAAAGCCGGCGCGCATTCGGGTGGTGATCAAGTAGGTGAAGTAGGTCCCACCGCCGGGGACGAGCGAGTTCGCTGTCTCCTGCTCTTTGTGCGGGTTGGAGACGGAGATCTTAATGTAGTCTGACTTAGCGGCACGGGCGGATCTGGGGGAGGAATCGCTGCGGAGTAAGGATCCATTATCAGCGCCACTGCCGCAGCCGCCGTGGCCGTTATGCGAGTCGAATGGACTGAAGACCACGTCCGCGTAGGAGGGCGGATCTAGGAAAGAGGAAGCCGTGGAAGTGGCGGGATTCCCGCCGTGGCCGGAGGCGGAGGAGGAGATGGGGAAGTGGAGGGTGGGAGGGGGAGCGAGGAGTGGATCCCCATCGGAGGATGCAGAAATGGAGGCGGGGATGGAGGACATGGCGGAGCGGTAGGCGCTGGCGGAGGCGTCGGAGAGGGCGAGGCTCTCCATCTCTTCTCTCTCCGGAGGCGAGTCGAAGCCAGAGGCAATCTCCGGTCCCATCATCGCCTCTCTATTTCCGCAATCTTCCCCAAAAAAGAATCAATCAAACAAAATCGGAGGAGAATCGCCGGAGGAGGAAGCGATCGGAGAGAAGGCGGAAGAAGGAAGAACCGCGCACGGACGGTGAGGATAAGGGACGCCGACGCGAGTACGCAACGGGTCTCACGTTGGTCACGTGACTGCGTTTGGATCAATCTCATTCAAATGTTATGTTGCATCTCGAGGCGGTTGATTCGGTCCTGCTCGATTTGTTATGACCAGGTCTAACATGGCCCAAGCTATGTCTTATCGGATCCGTCTTACTCGACGGGTCCTGGAAGAGCAATTGAGTTGTAGCCCGCGGACCCGGATCCGTAATCGCACTTGTAACTCACCACGGTCCCCAGATCGAATTTGGTCTATTTTTTTTTAGTCATAAAATAAAAAATGTTTTCAAATGCTATTTTTTTAAAAAAATATTCTGATTAGTTTTTATATTTTTATGAAGAAATTTTAAAATCAAAATTGTTGTTAATCAAATTTTATTTAACTTTTTTTTATTGTTATTTTGAGATAATAATCCCTATATAAATCTGCGAAGGTTCAGGATAAACTATGATTTATCAAAATATTAGGAGTCAAATGAAAAACTCAGGTCGCACTACAGAATAATGAATACTGGGGACGGAAGCAAAGAACCGAACAGACGAGGCCGAGTTTAGGGTTTCGAAAGATATCGCGCTGCCACTGATCTGGTCCTGAGCTCGATAGGATGGCGCTTCAATACCTCGAATCGCAGCGCAACGCGCAGCCGGAGCTCGCCGACTGGTACAGCGCCTTGGCAGATTTGTACCAGCGTAAGCTGTGGCACCAACTCACCGCCAAGCTCGAGCAGTTCGTTGCCTTGGCGGTAGTTCAGGTATTCTCTTACCCTTGGTTTTTCTTTGCTTCTACTTTTGTTGTTTAAGTCGCCTGGTGGGATTTAGTTGGCTATTGTCTTCGCCGTAGAGTAAGTTGCCAGTCTCCATTTTTATTTCTGTGATTCATCTGCTTGTGTAGTTGGATCTATGACGTTATTGGCAATTTGATGCCTATAATTAAGAAAAGGAATATTTTGAAGGAGGCTTAAACAAATTAAAAGCAATTTTTGTATGTAAGGTGATGTATATTTGCATGAGATTCTGCAGTAAAGATTTATAACCCAATATCAATTTTTTGTGTTGAAGATTTGATTATAGTTCTAGAATAAATACAGTCGTAAAATCTTGTTATTGCAATTGATAGACTTTTTATTTGTTTTGTAAATTTAAAAAACTCATTAGGACTTTTAGGAGTCTACTGTGCATAGTCATTGCCTAGCTTGATTGTATGAGATTTTGATTTTGATGAGTGTAGTGTGATTTGCAGTTAACATGTGCCGGGATGGATGTGATAACCTAAAGAATTTGATTATTGGAGTATTTCCATTTCAAAAACTTGTTCTGTGAGCATGGTTAGCTTCTGTTTATTTGTCTAGTGGCCCACACTTTTTTTCTAATCTAAATTTAAGTAGAAACATATGTATTTCCATTACATGTCTATTGTCTAATTGAATGTTTAAATCTGTAGTAGGAGCCCAGGAGATAATTTACAAGCCTTGGCTGTGGTTGATTATTCCAAGAGGCTCCTTTTAACTGTTTTAGGTGTTAAACAAACTAGTTGAGTGGTGTAGCTATGTTATGGACCGTGGGCAAGTCCATGCAACAAAAAAGAATCTGGAGCCCATCAAATACAAGAGATACACACATGACAGATTTAGAAAGAAGAGTGCGTATCAAGAGAATTGATTCAGCTATAGCAATTAATTTTTATTTAAGTCGAGTATTTTTTTATTTTTAGTAAGAATAAAACCTTTCTTATTCCGTGTTTGTTTTCTTCCTTTGTTGGGAAGGAACGTTAGTAGTTGTATTTAAATGACTTGAATAAGACAATAAAGATTGTGACTGAGTTTACAAAAAGAAATCAAACCCCTAGATCTAGAGGTTCTCTAATCCCAACGAGCCTCAAATTATCCCTATCACCATAGGCCGTCAAGGTCGTAAAAACAAGAAGAAGAAAAATTGATTCCATCGATCAATAGGTAAACCATCCCATTACGCGATCCATATCCCAGGGTCATAACAAATCGATATCAGAGCTTGTTGTAATGGGTGACTGACAAGCACTTCAACAACACTTTGATGCTTTTCTCAAAATTTACAAGGAGGACAAAGTTGCGAATGAAAAACGACAACAACTCATCCATGCTCAATTAGAGGAATTGTCCAAAGGTTTCTCTAAGCTACACTAGCACAACAGTCATCCATGTGAAGAGAGTAGCAACCGTCCTGATCCACAAGGGCACTGCTCGAAAGGGTACCATGGCCATGAGGAGGGATCCTCATTTATATCACGGTATTCAAAATTGGATTTCTCGTGTTATGATGGTCAGTCTAATCTTTTGGGTTGGCTCAATCGATGTGATCATTTTTTTTTCATCATCAACGCACTCCAGAAGAAGAAAAGGTTGGCCTAGCCTCATTCCATCTTGAGGGAGATGGCTAATTATGGTTCATCAAACTAGAACGTGATCGACCTCATATTCATTGGGAGGAATTTAAAGATCCATGTAATATGAGGTTTGGGCCACCTATTCGCAACAACAAATTGGACGAGCCTGCCAAACTTCAACAATCAAGATATGTGGTAACTACCCGCGAGAGTTTGAACAATTGGCGACACCAGCGAGTTCCATAACATCAGAACAAGAAGTTCAAATATTCATTAGTGGCCTCCAAGATTACATCGCTATGGAAGTCGAGCTTCACCGCCCAAAAGATCTCACATCGACTATGAGTTTTGCCTGTCTTTATGAACTCCACTCTAAACAATCTGTACCTACCGTCACATCGTGATGCTCTCCCATCCAGTCATTGAAGCAACCATTTATCAAACAATTAAATTGGTAGGAAATGAAAGAACGATGTGTGGGTCTTTGTTTTAATTGCAATGAACTTTACACTCCCAGTCATCGTTGCAAGCGTCTTTTCTTGTTTGAGGGATTAGAAAATTTTGATGAACAAGGCCATGTTGAATCACAAGCACCCCCACTCCTCAAACCATGCGGATTCATGGGAAGACACAGTAGCTATCATGGAATGTTACCCATCATTCGTGTTTGCAGACAACCTCATTTTTTGAGAGAGCAATGTTATGGACCGTGGGCAAGCTCATGCAACAAAAGAGAATCTGGAGCCCATCAAATACAAGAGATACACACATGACAAATTTAGAAAGAAGGGTGCATATCAAGAGAATTGATTCAGCTATAATAATTGATTTTTATTTAAGTCGGATATCTTTTATTTTCAAGAAGATTGAGTCGAGTATCTTTTATTTTTAGTAAGAATAAAACCTTTTTTATTTAGTGTTTGTTTTCTTCATTTGTCTGGAAGGAACGCCAATAGTTATATTTAAATGGCTGGAATAATGTATTAAAGATTACGAATGAGTTTACAAAAAGACATCAAACCCCCTAGATTGAGAGGTTTTCTAATCCCAACGAGCCTCAAATTATCCCTACCACCATAGGCCATCAAAGTCGTAAAACAAGAAGACAAAGATTGATTCCGTCGATCGGTAAATCGTCCCATTATGTGATCTATATTCAAGGGTCATAACAAGCTAGCAGAAAGGGATTCATTCCAATTTTGATATTTGGAATTTCATTGTTTTTTCAAAGAAGGGATTTGTTTTTCTGAGGAATGTGTATGTTACAGTTCTCAATTGATAATGCACTTATCATCTTTTTAAATTTTCTTAAAGTATGGCCAATCAAATCTCAAGTGTTGATCTTAACAATCCAACTTACTTTGCAATTCATTAAATATTGTACAATAATTCTTTGTCGGCATCCTTCCCTAGCAGTTTTTGATCCTAGCTTACATGCAATTTAATTATCTTGGTTTAAAGTGTCTTCCTTACCATATTTTATGTTGTCATCATATGCGCTTTGAAACATTTAAATAGAAACAGTATAACAATTCTTACAGCAGTAATATTTAAATCAATTTTATTTATTTCTTGTTACATTGACTTCCTTTCTAATAGATTTTGACTCTCAGAATTTATTGATATGCGTTTGAACATGTACATTCCATCTCTTTCTTTTATTGGCTATTGAGCTACACTCAATTGCTCTTTGATATTAATATTTTTCTTTTATCCTTTCTAGTAATGTGACAAATCCATCTTTAGCATTCTCATCTTTGGTACATCAACTTTTTGAATGTGTTGCTTCCTAACATTTCAGTGCTCCAATCCATAAAGTATGTAGATCGTACCAAGGTTCTATAATTTTTTCCTTTTAGCCTAAGTGAAACATGACAATTATACAAGACTTTGGAAGCTCCAATCCATTTGTACCACCCTTTCTTGATCCTGTTAATAATATCATATGTACTTCAAATAGTCTAATTTAGAAGCAACAAAAGAATTTTGGTTCAATTGGCATTCAAATTGGCAGTGATATTTCTCAGATGGATTTACTTTTTAGATTTTTTTTTTTCTTTTCAAAATTTGTATGTTTCAGCTCTGGTTGTCTCCATTGACTTGAAACTTAAAAAGAAAAAAAGAAAAACTATGTTCAATACCATGAATGTTTTTTAGTCTATATTTATGTACATCCATTAGGTATGAGAAACTACTTTTTTGGCTGTCATGATGATTTGATTGCCTTTGTTTGCATGGCTACCTGTCATCAAACCTAACTGGATAATGTGTTATCTGTTTTCTGTTATTCTATTAGTTATCCTTTATTCTTTACTAATTTTGCTTATAATGTCACAATAACATTTTTTTTGTTTCACTCTGTAGGCTGGTGATGCTCTTATACAGCTGTATCATAACTTCATTACAGACTTTGAGACCAAAATCAATCTATTGAAGCTCGCTCATTTTGCTGTGGTGGTTTCGCGTCAATATTCAGAGAAGGATGCTGCAATTATCTACCTTGAGGGAATAATTGAAAAATTGCATGCTACTCGAGAGTTGAGGATTGAGGAGCCAATCCTATATGTTAAAATGCAAATTGCTGCATTAAATCTGGAAAAAGGGGATCAAAAGGAGTGCAAAAAACTCATAGATGAGGGAAAGAGCACATTGGACAGCATGACTGATGTTGATCCTTCTGTTCATGCTAGCTACTATTGGGTATCTTCACAGTATCATAAATCGCGAAAAGAATTTGCAGAATTCTACAAGAGCGCTCTTCTTTATTTAGCATACACTTCAGTAGAGTCTCTTTCAGCATCATTCAAGCTGGTAAATATGATATGTCTTTTTGGAAAGTGACTTTGTTGATTAATTGAACTAGCTGATATATCTGTATGTGTAACTCTCGAAAGGTAATCAAACTAATCAAATTATCAATTAAAAAACAAGGGAAGGCATAATAGCTAGCCAGCATGCTAGAAACATCTCTAGGGCTTACCAGTTGCATCTTATACTATACAATCAGCATATTTTGTTTTGGTTATTCATCTAGGAGTAAAAGAGGAAAAATGCTAGAAATCATTAATTGGATTTTCATAGGTAAGTAGGCCTTGAATGTAATATGTTCCACTCCAAACAGGATGCATTTCATTTCAGTGGGTGTGAAAATTTAAGGATTTCAAACCACAAAAGAAAAAATAAGATTACATATGAGGATGTCATCCTTGAATTTTGACATCATAGAGATGGATAACTATTGTGTCATAGATTCTTGTAAACAAATGGTAGACCTTCCCATATTCTTATCATAATTTTTTTCTGAATATTAGAAATTGCTGGTGTTTTCTCGACAGGGAAATACAAATTTGTATATATTCTTGAATGAGTATTATCTACATTACTTTCCTTATGGAGGGCAGAAAAACTACATTGACAATTTGGAGAAGATTGTTGTTCAACTTTCAGTTGTCAGAAGGATAGAAATAGCAAAGAAAAGAAAAATCATAGATTTCATAGTTTCATCAGTTAATGAGTCTTAAATTTTTCAAGTAGAGTGTAGAAAGTCTTACAGTACTGTATAAAATAAAATGTTTTTAAGCATGTTCATACATTGAGACCTGCTGGTTCAGTACAACACATTTTAAGAGTAAGATATATTTTTCCTGATAAGTTTTGGTCTTGTAGTAGCATGATATGACCTGTATGCAAACTGTTTATTTGTAGCCAGTATATCATCGATCTATTGCCTTGAAAGCTACTTTTCAATCAATTTATTGCAAGAATTAATTTGCAGGCTAATCCTTTCATCATTTTTCTTAGTTCTTTGACTTACGAGAATCTCCAAACTGTACCTTTGCACATATTAACAACAATAGTTTAAATATTAATGCCTTTGATCCATTTGCTAAAACTGACTTTGTACTTATTTTCAGGACTTGGCGTCTGATCTTTCTCTTTCAGCTTTGCTGGGGGATAACATATACAACTTTGGTGAATTGCTTGCTCATCCTATTGTAAGTCAGAGTTCTACCTACCTATTTCTATGAATGTGCTTGGCAATATTAGGTGGAAGAAGTATACTCTTTCATTTCCTAAAAATGAAAATTTCAACTTATAATTTTGAATGATAACTACAAAGTTTTCTTTGTTTATTATATGTTATGAATTTAAATGCATTCATATGTTCCATTAGTTCACTCGGTATATCTTTATCCTGATATCCTTGTGCATAGATCTTTTCCCAGATTCTGCATATGTATATAGTCAATATAATTTTTTTTTCATTGTAACTTGCCATGTCTACTCATGTCTTTGAGCTCCTGATTTGCCTACAGATCAATAGCCTCATTGGGACAAAAGTGGAGTGGCTCTATCATATTCTTCAAGCTTTTAACTCAGGAAATCTGATTAGATATCAAGAACTATGTCAGATCCATAACACTGCATTGAGTGCTCAACCTGCATTGGTAGAGAACGAGAGGAAGCTACTTGAAAAAATCAACATTCTGTGTTTGATGGAAATTATATTTAGGTAAGATCATTTGTAGGGAGAGATCAACTTCTTCCGGATATGTGCATCTTGTGCTCTTCTTTCTATATTCTAGTTGTATCATACATCATTCAAGATAATTTTTTTTTCGCAGTCGTCCATCTGAGGAACGGACTATTCCTTTAAGTATCATCGCTGAGAAAACTAAACTTTCCATTGAAGATGTGGAGTATCTCCTCATGAAAGCCCTTTCCGTAAGCATAACATTTTTTGCCCTTGATTTAAGTTCATTCGTATGTTGCCTGAATTGGTAGCTTGTTAGTTGGAAAGACTTTTTCGAACTCTTTTTTTTTGCTTCTGTTATTTTTTTCCTTGCAGATTGCTGTTTTGCGTGTTAGTTGCAAATTTTTTGGTGACTGATTACATGTCTATTTATCCTTCATTTTTATGGTTATATTGTGTTTCTGCTTGAAAGTAACTGTCATCTCTGTCTCGGTTTCTCTTTAGTTTATCATAAGTTGATGTTGTGGATTTTTTAGAAAGGATCCCTTCACTTCCACTTACACTCAACATCCTATTATTGTTCACATGTTTTTTAGAGATAACCAGCTTAGGTTAGTGTTTACTTGGAAGAAGAGTAATTGCAGAGAAGAGGGAGAGGGGAAGGGGAGACCAAGTATTAAAAACCTGTTTATTTGGGGAAAACATAGAGAGGGGAGAGACCCTTCCGGCTTTCACTTTCACAGAAAGGAATCCATTGCAATTATACAAACCCTTAGATTCACAACTATGTCAGATACTCGGTTGGACTAACATAAATTCTTACCAGGAAATTTTGTAATATTTTTTTCTGGATTTGATGATCATATATTTATTATTTAAATTAATTCTTAGTTTTCATTATTTTTCATTTATAACTATAGTTTGATTGTTTTCATTTATATCAATCCTTAATTTTGATCAATAATTATTGCACTGATTGGACAACTTCTTTGTTTTCATATCTTCAAGGCCATACCATAAAAATTACTAGAATATTCTAATAAAATTGAAGCTTGGGTGAGCTTTAAACACGTCTGAAAAAGGTTATAAGATTTGACTTTTGGATCTGTGATGATTAGAAGTAGGGTCCATATAACTAAGTCCTAAATTTGGACCCTTTTTCACCTCGTCCAATATCATGTATTTATTGTCTCACATATAAGTAATTCATTCAGCACTACACGTTACCAATCATTAATTATTTTATGTATTTTTTTTTTCTGGACGGCGATCTATTATTTTGGCATTGTGATATTCTCTCCTGAATATGTATGCAGTTATTAGCATCAAAAGGCAAATATCTATTATTTTGGCATTCATTTCCCAGTTTTGCTGGCGTACCAGTTACATTTCTAGCATCCACAACTCAAGAGGAGTGTTTCTTTTTTGTTCCCTCAGGTTCATCTCATTGAAGGCATAGTAGATCAAGTCGATGGAACAGTTTACATTTCATGGGTGCAACCTAGAGTCCTAGGGATTCCGCAGATCAAATCATTGCACAGTCGTTTGAATTCGTGGGCAGGGAAGGTGCGAATGGCCTTATCGACTGTTGAAGCCGAGACACCTGATCTGATCGGCCATGACACAGCCTAATACATTGGCGATTCTTGCTGCATCCCCCTGCCATGAGGTGCTTCAGCCAGGAGGTAAGATCTCAGTTTAAAACCTAACTTCCTAAAGATCGAGTTTGTATTTTGCAAAAACAAAAACGAAAAGAGAGTTTTAAATTAATTAATTTTGATGTTTTGTTCTCCTTTTATCTCTCTCGCAGGGTTGTGATTGTTAGAATTGAGGTTATGGAACAATTTGTCCCTGACTATAATCTTTTAAATATTTGTTTTTTCCCATTTGATTTGTGAGTTTGATAAGATCAAAGACAGCATAATCTTCTTTAGGAATGGAGACGAATCTTCAAATTAAGTCAAAGAAAATGAAAAGTGTGAGAAACATTATATAAGATCATCTCCATTTTTTATTGTTTATTTGCTGAGATTAAACATTTTGTAAAGAGTAAAATTTTTTGCTCAATGTTAAATATTTATAGATAAAAACATAGAATG
Source organism: Zingiber officinale (assembly GCF_018446385.1). Lineage (NCBI taxonomy): Eukaryota > Viridiplantae > Streptophyta > Magnoliopsida > Zingiberales > Zingiberaceae > Zingiber > Zingiber officinale. Next base: position 131,558,732 of record NC_055997.1, on the reverse strand, counting down.
ATCGATGGGCATTTCCATTATTATTAAATCTTGAAATAGTGGTTTGCGTTTATTGGTCAGATTTTTTTAAAAAAAGTTAGCTATAATCTGAGGCGGTTCATCAATTCAACTTTTTTAATTAATCGTGCATTAAAAAAAATTTGGAACTTCATCTTTAGATACTTGGACAATTAAGAAAATGTTTTTGACGCTACACCGTTGCCTTGCGAGTTTATTTTATTTATCCAAATTATATTATTTATCTATTTTTTTAAAAAAATTCATAAAATAGAGAGCGATGAAGGAAGGCATGTTACTAAATCTATGAAGTTTTCAAAGTTTTGGAGTTTCCTTGGTGACATGTAATGTTGCCTTGTAGTGTGAAAATTTAAAATGTATTTACATTTTTTTAAAAAATTAAAATATAACTCTAGTCTAATTAATCGGTACATTAAAATAACACTTATTAAAGTAGGCTATCCAATGTATTATGAGATTGCATATAAATGAACAATTAGTAAATAAACAATTATAATTTCCTAATCTAGTGTCACTTTGCCTTAATCAAGTCCCTCTCACCAGCCGTACCATTAATATTATTGATTTGAAAATTTATTATTTGAATTATCTTGCAATTCGAAAGATTAATAAAATGATGTCATCATCCTTGTAACGGTACATAGCTAATCTCAGATAAAAGAAAAAAAGTTTAATTTTCCTTTTTTACATGAACAATTAGCCCCCAAAGCTGGGACCTAAATTGGCACAAACACAAACAAACAAACAAAAACACAATTGATAACAATTTAACACCTTAGCAATTTGTTTACATCCATTAGAGATGGAGCATCCTCTTCCCAAATCTCTCTATCAATCTACTTTATCTAAACTCATTAATAAATGAATTTGAATCTGAATTAATTCCGTTAGATTGTTGACTGTTGCATCGGCTCGCCAAGACATCAAGGACAAGGAAGTGGCCTTCTCATGCTGATCAGCGTCAGCGCCGCCTCCACAATCTCGTTCCCCTGGCGCCACCCCATCACCGCCGACTGCTGCTCACCGCCGCCACCGGCGGCCTCCTCCATCTCCTCCTGATTCTCTTCGTGATTCACCACCGCTAGCCCAAGGTGGTCGTCGAGGCGGAAGGCCAAGAGCTCCAGCAGTTTCCCCTTCCTGAGCGCGTTGGTCTCCAACAGCCTCGTGTAGTCGCACCCCATCAGGCGGTACGAATCCAGGGAGCGCACCAGCCGCAGCCTCAGCTCGTACTCCCGCCCTAGCCGGTCCAGGACCCTCACCTCCAGCCCCGCATCCTCCCTCGTCCGCGCCTCCTCCGCCTCGCTCATCACGGCCCACAGCAGCCTCCTGTCCAGGAGTCTGTTGGGAAGCTGCAGGCGATGCTGCCCGAGGTTGACGTCGCTGGTCGTGATCGTCTTCTTGATCACTGAAACAGGGTGGCGCACGCCCATCTGCGCCAGCTTCTCCCTCAACCCGTCGCACCGCTCCGACGCCAGCGGCCCCATGCCGGAACTCGAAATAGAACGAGCGCCAGAACCGGAGGAGGAAGGGGCGGCGACGCCCGGCACGACCATTAAATGGCCGGAAGAAAACAGAGGAGAGGTGCCTACGACTTTACCGCCTAACTTCCAGGTAATCAGCTTCGCCTCCTTCTTCTTTTCCTTCTCCATCTTCGTCTCCGTCTCCCTGTATCTTCTCTTGACGCCGGCGTTCTCCATCGTAAGGGAAGAATCTTGAGGGTTTGAGTTGAATCGCGAAATCGAAAGGGCCGGCCAGCTGCGATTTTATACAAGCAATCCACAACAGAATTTAAATTTCATACCATAATTGGAGACTCCAAATTTCCTAAATTATATTTATCATACGAATTATTTTTTAAAATTTTAAATTAATTTTTATATATTTTAATAGGATAATTTAATTAAGATTTTAAAAAATAACTTTGATTATTTATTTAAATGAGAAATAATTAGATCATTAAAAAAATAATAACATAACTAAATAAAATTTTATTATAGATTTTTAAAATAAAAATAAATAAAATATTTAATTAATTAAATAATTTTATTGGAATTGAATTAAGACTCGAATTATCTTACAACCGCTTAGGTGGCATTGGATGACCTGGGCAGTATGAAAATTTTAATTTTTTTTCATTTAAAGTCTTAAATCGCTCCCACCCTAAATATCATACTAACTCAGGGCTGGATTTTAATAAATGTAATACTAAAATTATTAAATTTCAAATGTAGTTTTCTTGAGAAATTTTAATTTGTGTCAAATTTCCAAAATTAAAAAGGTTAAGTCAAAATTTAATGTATCCTTGAAAATTTACTAGTCCTAGCATGCTCGTAACGGGCCAGCCTAGCGCGCATTCGCGGGAGAAAGAAGTTAATTGAAAAAGAAAAAAAAACATAAAATTTTCGCTATAAAATAATCACTCAAAATTTGAATTTCTCTTACCAAATTATAAAAAATGAGTCTAAGATAAATTTTATCATCAAGGTAGTTGAAAAAAAAATATGACCATAATATTTTTTAAAATAAATATTATTTTTTTGAAAAAATAAATTTTCAAATAAAATAATATTAAAGCATTTAATTTTATTAGTATAAATTAAAATAACAGTTTTATACATTGCAAAAAATTATTTTCACAATTAAAAACAACACCAAGTGAGATAGCAATAACTCTTTAAATCAAGTCAAAGTTCATTTCTTTATTAATAAAATTTAAACTAACAAAAAAATCTTATATGTTAAATTTTCAAACATAATTTCTTAAAATGTAATGTATTTATCTAATAAATATTTTTATTAAATAAATAAAGTTAAATTTCACCAATAAATTGTTAAAAGTAATTAGCAACGAGTAATAAATTATTGTAATATTATTAATATATATTTTAATAATTATTTAAAAAAATATCAATTAATTTTAATTTGATGAAGAGAAGTCAATAGTAAAATAGTTGTTGTGTGATCTAGGAATAATAGGTTTGAGTAGTAGATATATTCACTATATACAATAAACCTTTCTCCAAGATCCCAAATAGGTGGGAGATTCGTGCACCAAAAAAACTTTTTATCAATTTAACTTTAAAAAATTATAAATCAATTTTATTTAAGTCAAAAATACTGCAATATAAATGGACTTTAAAAAGTATTTTTATGAAAAATAAATTATTGGTAAGTATAACTAATAAATATTTTTTAATTATTAACCCGATTTAATTTTGTCAATAAATTAAATTTTATCAATAAATTTTTTTAAAAAAAATTAGAGATCAAATTTTAAGAAAAAAATTAAAAAAAATTACCAACTAAATATAACTTTATTAATAAAAAAACATTAGAACTATCAATCAAATTTAATTTTGATAAATACAAATTATAAATGATCAAATTTAACTTTAATTTGATCCGAATCTAAAAATTAAAATTATTAATCAAATATAATTTGACTAATAAAAAATAAAAAATATCAATGAAAATAAATCTGATCTAAAATTTATTTTAACCATAATTTTAAATATATATATATATATATATATATATATCATAATTTGATGGACCTTAATATAAAAAGGGCCCTAAGCATAAGCCTGGTTAGCCTATGCTTTGAGCCGGTCATGTTGTCATCTTATAATGAGCCAACAATGATCATAACAACATCTGACATTAATGAATATTCTTACTCCATGTCTATTTGTCTCTAACATAATAATCATTTATCCTGATATCTAAGGTTGAAAGTCTGAAATGATAAAAGAATTTGCTTCAACTTTCTTGGGTTTTAAGGTCGATTAAGTTTCCATCCATATCCAACTTTTGAGGTAGTTCAAATACACGCACAAATAGTTCTGATTTGGTGATAAAGTGGAGATCTAGATAAAACTCAAACTTGCCTCAAATGGTATTGAGATATTTCGCCGCTGAAACTACCACCTGCGCTTACGATAGCAGCAGGCTTATTTGCCGAAGCATTTGGAGGTCTTGAGGCCCAGTCAATAATATTCTTCAATGGACCTAAATATAGAAGGTGTAAACATTGGATGTTAATTTTTGAAGATACAACAACAACAACTAAGTCTTTTCCCATTAGGTGAGGTCGGCTGTATGAATCCTTTTACGCCATTGAGCTCTATCTCCTATTATATCATCATCTATATTTAAATAAATTTTATCTTGTTTTATTGTTGCTAATCAAGTCTTTTTTGGTCTTCCTCTTCCTCGTTTGATATGCATGTTTATCATAGTTTCACATCGCCTAACTGGAGCATTTATTGGTCGTCTAAGTACATGTATGTACCATCTTAAACGTGTCTCTCGGAGTTTTTCCTCAATAGATGCAACTCCGACTTTCTCTCTAATGCTCTCATTTCTTATTTTGTCCATCTTTGTATGCCCACACATCCACCTTAACATCCTCATCTCTGCAACTCTCATCTTCTGCTCGTGTGCTAGCTCCATATAACATAGCAGGTCTAACTGCGGTTTTATAGAACTTACCTTTAAGTTTAAGAGGTACTTTACGGTCACATAAAACACTCGACGCTCCCCTCCATTTCACCCATCCTACTTGTATTCTATGTAAGACATCTCTCTCAATCCCTCCATCATTTTGTAAAAATGATCCTAAAATTTAAATCGCTCGGTTCCAGGCAACTCGTCCTCTCCTATCTTAACAATTGTTTCATTACTTCTAATATTGCTAAACTTAAATTCCATATATTTTGTCTTTAATCTATTAACCTTAAAACCTTTCCCTTCTCGTGTTTCCCTCCAAGATTCTAACTTAGCATTTACTCCTTCACGTGTCTCATCTACCAAAATAATATCATCTGCAAACAACATGCACCACGGTATTGTGTCTTGAATGTGCGTAGTGAGTTCGTCCATAATTAGTGTTAAAAGATAGGGTTCTAACACCTCTCTTTTCTAAAATTCGCCATATAATTTCTCTTGTGACTCTATCATACGCTTTTTCTAAGTCAATGAATACCATGTGTAGATCTTGTTTTTGCTCCCGATATTTTTCAATTAATTGTCTAAGAAGATGTATAGCTTCTATTGTCGACCTTCCAGGCATGAACCCAAATTGATTTTCTGTCACTGTTGTCTCCTTCCTTAATCTTTTTTCTATTACTTTTTCCCAAAGTTTCACAGTATAACTCATTAGTTTAATACCCCTATAGTTTGCACAATTTTGTACGTCTCCCTTATTCTTATATAAGGGAACTAGAGTACTTATCCTCCATTGATCAGGCATTTTTTTTTGTTTTCAATATCATGTTAAATAATTTTGTAAGTCATTCAATACCTTGTTTCCCTAAGCACTTCCATACCTCTATTGGAATATCATCTGGTCCAACGGCTTTTCCATTGTGCATCTCATTTAAAGTTTATTTTACTTCTGAAGTTTGAATTTTATGATAAAAATTAAAATTTCGATGCTCATTTGACCTAATTAAATTACCCAAGTTAAGTTGGTCTCCTAAACCTTCATTAAAAAGTTGATGAAAATACCTCTCACCGCTTTTTTTTATTTCTCCATCACTAATACCCTATTACATTCATCTTTAATACATTTTATTTGGCTAAGATCTCTTGTTTTTTCTTTCTCACTTAGTTATTCTATAAATGTCTCTTCTTCTTTTGTATCCAATTTTTGATATAACCGCTCAAAAGTTTCATTTTTTGCTTCACTCACCACTTTCTTAACTTCTTTCTTGGCTATTGTATATTTTTTTAAGTTTTCCTCATTCTTACAAATATATAATTCCTTATAAGCTATTCGTTTTTCCTTCACTTTCTCTTGTACTTTCTCATTCCACCACCAAGATTCTTTACTTAGCGGTGCATGCCCCTTTGACTCACCGAGGACACTCTTAGCTACTATTTTCAACTTTGATACCATATTATCTCATGTTGTATTAGAGTCATCGTATATTTCACCTAATGTTTGTACTTCTACCTTCTCCTTAAATATATGTTGTTTCCCATCCTTTAACTTCCACCACTTAATTCTAGGAATTGTATATATTTTCTTTCTATTGATACTATGTTTAAGACGTATATTCAACACTACTACCCTATGTTGGGTAGTTAAGCTTTCTCCAGGGATGACTTTGCAATCTTTACAAATCTTTCTATCTTTCTTCCTAACCATAAGAAAGTCATGTCAATTTGCGATTTATTATTCCCACTTTTGAATGTGACTAAGTGTTCTTCTCTTTTCTTAGAAAACGTATTAGCTAATATAAGGTCATATGCTATCGCAAAATCTAATATAATTTTTCCTTCCTCATTCCTCGTTCCAAACCCATAACTCCCATGTACTCTCTCATATTCCTCACTTTTCACTCTGACATGCCCATTTAGATCACCTCCTATTAAAATCCTTTCATTTGGTGAAATATTTTGTAATATTTCATCTAAGTCCTCTCAAAACCTTGATTTGGTAGCTTCATCTAATCCTACTTGTGGTGCATATACGCTAATTATGTTCATAGTTTCTTTCGCCACTATTATCTTAAGGGCTATAATTTTATCCCCTTTTCTAACTACTCCTACAACTTCATCCTTTAACAAACTATCTACAATAATACCCACTCTATTTCTTGTTTTACTCTTTCCAGTGTACATAACTTAAAACCCGTGTTCTCTATCATATTTGCCTTCTCACCTGTCCATTTTGTCTCTTGTACACACAAAATATTAATTTTTCTCCTAATCATCATATCTACTACCTCCATTGATTTACCAGTGAGAGTTCCTATGTTCCAAGTTTCAAATCTTAGATTATTAGTTTTCCTATCATATTTGTTCTTATCTAACGTATGGTGTGAGAACTCTTGTCTATTTAACTCTACACCCAAGTTCTCATGGAGATGTAGCGGTCCTTACTGAGACGTTACAGTCGGACCCTGTAACGCGAACTCTTGCATATTTATCACTACATCCGAGTTCTGGAGATGTAGCGGTCCTTGCCGAAACGTTACAGTCGGACCCTGCAACGCGTTCCTTCCGGGGAACAACCCAGCATTAGCACAATAGTTTAATGGATTCATTCATGAAATATTTGCCATAGTTTGACGTTGGCTGGCAACCTAACGCAACCCTCCTCCTTTATCCGGGCTTGGGACCGACCATGACCAGTCATCATGACCGGTTAATTTTTGAAGATATGCAATGTTATTTCATCTGGTATATATCATCTACGCTCATGATAAGAACTAAATATATAATACCCTCCTGAACTGTACCAATACAAATAGAATGACAAAAAACATGTTCATCTTTGAATTTGATTATATTTTATTAATGAGGTTCAAGGTAGTATCCTGTTTTCGTAGAAAGGTTTTACAGCAGAAAACTAATGCGAATGTTTGAGGTTCCAAAATGTGTAAAAGATTTTTTGCAAAAAATTCTAATCAGAATTCACTCTTTCGCAGCACTGAGGTTCCAAAATGTGTAAAAGATTGAAGTCATCTATTGTTTCTATCAGTTTTCATAAAACACGATCTCAGGCATTCACTTTAAAGTATATAGAAAAGTTCAAATCAAGGTATACTCAATAATGAACAGAATACGAAGATAATAGGCGTTCGTAATGGGAATATGGATTATTCATGATGTCCATATTGTCTATATTTCTATGGGACAATTTATTGATATATCTCTTGATATTTTCATTATATAATGTGTCCAAGTCTTTCATTGGAGAGGTATAGAATAGTTAGAAAAGGGAGAAGAAGAAGATCCATTAGGCAATGAAATTTAGTTTGTCAAATCGTCGAGAAGCGTTCGTCACTGTAACCTTCTCGTAGATGGTAAGAGACGAATTCTTTCATCCAACGGTTTTTCTCCTCCTTCAAATTTTACCGCAAAGAGGTATGATTAATTGTTTTGTACTATAAATTTCAATTATGATTCCTTTTTGGTATTAGAGCATTAGCATTGTGCCTAGTTGTGATTTCTCGTCGCCGTTAATTTGCACGACTAATATATAGTAGCAGACGAGCACCGGCGACTGTATCACGACAGTAGGATGCCGACAGTAGGGTCATAGGGAGACCGGCGACAAGGTCGCATTAGCACCATTACTCGGCAGCGCACTGCATCAGGTTGGAAAATCGCGATAGTGTCGCAATTTCCACCGGAGCTGGGCTCGGGCCATGGGGAGATGCTGGCAACTACATTCCGGAGCCGGAGAAGGCTTCCCGTTTGGCCGGTGATGCGCTAGTAGCTGGGACGCGTAGAACAGCGATCGACGACATCATCGGGCAGAGGTCAACCGGTGTCCAGCGCCGGAAAGGACTAGCGACCGCTCGAGTAGGCCGGAGATTAGCCTTAATGGCCAGTGACCGTGTCTGTCGTGGTTGTGTGGAGGTAGTGGCTTGTAGCGTGGGTGACGTGCGGCGGAAAGAGCGTCGGGAAAAAGAAACACGAAGTACAGTACTGTTTCGTTTTTTTCCTTCATCTGCACGATAAGTTTTGTAGATAAAAGAATTCAAAATAAATTTTAAAAAAAAAACGTGAGCAGTGGGCTTCACGTAATGACGAGTTTAGTTTAAGCCAAATGGATTCCTTTGAATGAGATGGTCTAATTAGACCATTAGGATTAGACCATTAGGTCTAAGTTAAGTTCAAATTATTACTTGATTTAATGGATCAGTTTGACTCAAATCAGAATTAATTTGAGTTGATTTAATTAACCTTGGATCAAATATTATCAAATGATCATATTTATTCTATTAGGTTAAATTTGTTCTAATGAATTAAATTTGTTCTAATGTGTCAAACTAAATCTAATAGGTACTAGTTTAATCAAATTGGATGTTAATTTCATCTTTTAAGTCTGAAATTAACTGAAATGAACTTAGATTAAATGATAACAAAATATAGGTATAAAAAATCTTTATCCAATTAGATTAGTTCTAACGAGGGCAATGGACCATACTTAGAATCTGGATTCCTGATTGACCGGTTCAATAGATCAATCAACTGTGACTCCTGAAAATCAAGATGTTTTGTTTTTCTTGATTTATTTTGTTGGTTCTATGCATGTATAAATTGAATTAAGCTAGTTTTGTACTGATTTATTTAATTTCAATTTTTCAAATGACACAGACAATTACCACATTGACTCGTCGTGAAGTGCGACAGAACCAGCTCAGGGAGGAAAGTCAGGAGATAGAGTATAACTACGTTTACAGAGTCGATGAACACGTTGGACGGCTTGATAAACTATTTTGGAAACTTGAGCGAGAAAAGTTTCCAGTCTTGGACAGTTATAAGATCTGGATTTTGATGTGGCATCATCACAGACGTGTTATATATTTAGAATTATGTAAGGAACTAGTTCACCATATGACTGAAGAGAATCCTATAAAGTTCGAAGAGAACCCGTAAATGATCGAGGAATGTTTGACCATAACAATATTGGCATTAATGAATATTTTTATGCCATGTCTATTCGTCTCTAACAAAGTAATAATTTAGCCTGTCTGAGGGTAAAAGTCTGATGTGATAAAAGCACTTGTTTTAATTTTTCTTTGGTCTTAAGGTCAATTAAGTTTCTATCCATATCCAACTTTTGAGGTGGTTCGAATATGAACACAAATAATTTTGGTTTATTGATGAAGCGAAGATCTAGATAAACTCCAACTTACCCCAAATGGTATTGAGATCTTCCACTGCCAAAACTACCACCGGCACTTACGATAGTGGCGGGCAAGTTTGCCCAGGCATTTGGAGGTCTTGAGACCAAGTCGATAGATAGTGTTCTAGATAGTGTTCTTCAATGGACCTAAATATAAAAGGAGTAAACATTAGATGCTAATTTTAGAAGAAGGCGCTATTTCATCTAGTATTATCTTCATTCATTATAAGAATTAAATATATAATATGAACTTGATTATATTTTGTTAATGAGGCTCAAGGTAGCATCTTGTTTTTATATAAAGGTTTTATAGCAGAAAGTTAATGCATGGGAATGTTTGAGCAAAGTTATAAATTACTAAGCAATTGTTTGAGAAGAGTTTTTAAAACTATAAATTGCAAAAAAAATCTAATCAGAATTCATTAGTCTTATAGTTTTTAAAAGTATAGTATTTGCCTAATGGGCACACAATTTTAATTGCCCAATCTATTTCCATTAGTCTTATATTTTCTTCTATTGAAAAAATAGATTCATAGTATCAACTACTATTAGTAAAAATCTAAAGTCTTTGCTCATTCCTATATAATTTATTATATTTCTTTTTTAAAAAAATATTATTTTTATGACCCATTTGGTAAAAATAGACAGTGACAGAGGCTATATTTAAATTTATTTATTTATTTTATTGAGTTATGGTAATTCAAAATGTTATATAGTTTGAGTTGACTTTATGATTTTATTGTGTCTTATAGGAAATAATATATACTTTAAAATAACATAAAATATTAAAATATGTATCATATTTCAATCGGGAATTGCCCACATCTATCGTTTGCAATTACCCAAAAACATTTTGAAAATGTCACATACCATTTTTTCCCCTCATTTTATCCATGCCAAATTTAAGAGCAATGATATGTTCAAGAAAAAAAATTCAAGGAAAAATTCAAGGATAGACACATAAAATCATGTTCCACCATTTTACTTTTTATGGGCCCCATCATTTTATATGAGCATATCATTTTTCCAAATTTAATTGCCCGCTTTACGTTTTCTTTTTCTTCTCCTTATGCATCTGAGATTTCTTCTTTGGCCTCATGTATAAAATAACAGAATCAATCGCAAAATTTAATTAGGATTTGAGATAAAAAAAAGATAAGTATTTAATTAAAACGGATCTAAATCAGTTCCGTCTAAAAATTCAATTAAGTCTATTTGATTTAATCGAATAAAGAATTTTAAAATTGAATCCAAATCAAATTAACTAAATTAATTAATTTTTTAAAAAATAAAATTTTAAATAAATTGAATTAAATTTTAAAATTCAATTAGTTGGATCGTATTGTTTGATTTAGTTAAACTTTTACTCGCAGAGATGAACATTACGAAATTAAAAAATCATAAGGGCAACTGAGAGATTTTATACCAGACGACGCTGCCGCTAATCAATGCACTTAATTTGTTCGAAACATAATGAATCATAAAATTTAAAACCCACTTAACTTAATTTCACACAGTAAATTACCTTAACAAAACCATAATAACTCCAAATTATTTCCTAAATTGACTCGAGTTAATAAAAACTAAATAGATTGACCATAGGAGAAAAAAAAATTTAGGAGAACTATTAGAACTGCCGGAGATCCGTGGCCGGATCTAATATGAAGCTAATGTCAAGAACAATCACACCTAGTTAGCACAACATCCCATATTAAAATCGAATCCAAATCTCTACAAACATAGAATTCAAAATCGAAATGCCTTATCCAATCTTAGGAATAATTTTAAATATTTAAATTATTGTTAATATTTTTAATAATAATCTTATTTTTAAAATTATTAATATATATAAAATTTTAACTTTTTAATAAATAAAAGAAAGACAAGCATGGTTTAAATGTTAATATTCATTAACCCATACTCACATTTATTTTAATATTAATTAATTATTTATTTGTCACACCATCATTTATTTATTTTTCTTTTTTATATCCAAAATTTGTTATACTATTTGAAGAGATGGGATGACTATTAGGAAGGGCAAAGTCAAATCTCATGTCTTGTTGATATTAGTATGGCTAATTAGGCCAGTAACGGGCCTAGCGGCCCGCAAACAATACTGGCCGTCAAAACCGAACCAATTCATATATAACATACTTGAAATTAGACTCGTCTTTCAGTTTAGTCAACCGAATAGGGTTCAATAAATATAACCAACTCATATTAATGCAAAAATATAAAACCCATAGATGTTCTCGAAATAAATAAGTTGCAATGTTGTTCCAGATATTGTAGCAAAAATATAAACGGAGTCAAAAACATCAAAATGCCATGCAGAATCGGAATAACATAAATATAGAAACCTACGAACATAACTGGTACAATGGAGCGGCTCATTTCTTCTTGGCAGCAGCCTTAGTAACCTTGGCCCCAGTTGGATCCTTCTTCTCGACGCTCTTGATGACACCAACAGCAACGGTTTGTCTCATGTCCCTCACGGCGAAACGTCCAAGTGGTGGGTACTCAGAGAAGGTCTCCACCACCATTTGTTTGGTGGGAATCATCTTAACGAATCCAGCATCACCGTTCTTAAGGAACTTGGTAAGAATTTCAGCAAACTTGACGGCAATGTGGGAGGTGTGGCAGTCGAGCACTGGGGCATATCCGTTGCCAATCTGGCCAGGGTGGTTCATGATGATAACCTGAGATGTAAAATTAGCTGCCTCCTTTGCAGGGTCATCCTTGGAGTTGGAAGCAACAAAGCCACGCTTGAGATCCTTGACTGCAACATTCTTAACATTGAACCCAACATTGTCACCAGGAAGAGCCTCTTGCAACGCCTCGTGGTGCATCTCCACTGACTTGACTTCAGTGGTCAGACCAGTAGGGCCAAAAGTGACAACCATACCAGGTTTAAGCACACCAGTCTCAACTCGCCCAACAGGGACAGTTCCAATACCTCCAATCTTGTAGACATCCTGGAGAGGCAAGCGAAGGGGCTTGTCGGTGGGTCTCTTTGGCTCATTAACCAAGTCAAGGGCCTCAAGAAGGGTCGGACCCTTGTACCAGTCCAGGTTGGTAGACCTCTCAATCATGTTATCACCTTCAAAACCAGAAATGGGAACAAAAGGAATCTTGTCAGGGTTGTAACCAACTTTCTTGAGGTAAGAGGAGACCTCCTTGACGATTTCATCATATCGTGCCTTTGAGTATTTTGGGGTAGTAGCATCCATCTAAAACCAAGAAAAAAAATCAAAAAAATTAGACGAAAGCATCCAGCTAATGGCTAACATGCAATGAGATTGAACTATAACTATATATCATCGAAGGATAAAACAGAATTACATGGTTGTAATCATGTCTAAAAGATTAATTTACTGAAAGTTTTGAATTTGTAAATCACCTTGTTGCAGCAGCAAATCATCTGTTTCACACCCAGAGTGAAAGCAAGAAGGGCATGTTCTCGTGTCTGTCCATCCTTTGAAATACCTGCCTCAAAACCACCAGTGGTAGAATCAATAATGAGAACAGCACAGTCAGCCTGAGAGGTTCCAGTGATCATGTTCTTAATGAAGTCACGGTGTCCAGGTGCATCAATAACAGTGCAGTAGTACTTTGTGGTCTCAAATTTCCAAAGAGCAATATCAATGGTGATGCCACGCTCCCGCTCAGCCTTAAGCTTGTCGAGAACCCAAGCATATTTGAAAGACCTTTTATTCATCTCAGCTGCTTCTTTCTCAAACCTTTCAATCACACGCTTGTCAATACCCCCAAGCTTGTAAATAAGATGGCCAGTTGTGGTGGATTTGCCAGAGTCGACATGGCCAATGACCACAATGCTTATGTGAACCTTTTCCTTGCCCATAATTTCTAAGAGGAAATATCATAAGAAGTTAACAAAAAGTATATAAAAACCAAAGATGTAGCATTTATTACAAGTATTTTTGGTCATCATAAATCATAATATCACTCTAGAACATTTAACATATTGTTCTGTTCCAAATTTGAAATACTCTTGTAAACATGTAAGGGGGAATGATCTCCTCAGCAAACCAGAAATGAACTCAAAAAGAGAAAACCCCCTATTATCCTCAATATATGCCACCAGGACAAAGCTAGAGAAACACTAAATTTAGAACCTGGCAGCTAACAGCAGAGGCAAAGCTAACAGAAATCAACCTAGCAAATGAACTATAAAAAAGACATGTTTCTGGTGTGCCACAAGTTGGAATCACGGAATTAATGACTATACATTTTTTTTTTGAAAATTGAGTAAATAGCTACAAAGTTCAATTTATAACAAGATATACAATCTCCAACACTAACATGGTCCAAAAGAATAGCACATCATGGTTGTGCTCCAATATTGGACATATTCCTGGAACCATGTAAGAGGAAATGATATCCTGAGACAATAAGAAATGAACTCAAAACATGAAAATCCCCTATACAGTCAATATATGCCTCCAGAATAAAGCCAGAGAGACACTAATTGTGGATACCTCACAGCCGAATGAAGAGGCAAAGTTAGAAGAGATCACACTGTAAAAATGACCTAAAGAGAAAAACACATTTTTCCTGGTCCATTCAATAAAACCACATCTAATAATTGTACATCAATATTTGAAAAATTGTATAGTCTAGTGATGTTTCGATACAATTTTAATGTTACAAAGTTTGGTATGCTGCTGTAAACATAATAGCAGTTCTTTAAAACCCATCCGAGCCAGCTGGTTTAACTGATTATACAGGATGCCAGTGAACAATTTAGACCAGTTTGACTGAAGAATTGGGTGTTAAGCAAACTAGTAAAAACAAACTCAACCAGTATAAAACTGAAACCAAGAAATGATTAGGACAAACAGAATTCTTATCTCAGTTGTATGTGATTTCTTATTAATAGGTGACGGTAGTTAAAACCCCAGCTGCAGTTACAATTTCTTTTCTAATTTCAAACTTTTTTATAAAAACAATTGACTGATCTAACTATTTAACTGTTAAAATAATGATTTATGATATATCATATTAATATATTAGTTAATCATATATTATATTAATGTTATATGTGTTAAAAACTTTAATTAATGATGATATATACCGAAAAAAATACAAATACATATTAAGAGTGAAGTATAAGCCATATGTTGGTGTCATTTTCTTGAGTCAATAATTTTATCAATCAATTTAAAACTATTTTAATATGTTTATTAAAGTAATACCAAATGTTTATACTTATAAAAAAAAGGATTAGAATATCTATATTATTATTTTTAAATCTTCCAGTTTGACCAGAAAACCAATAAACCAACAGTTTCACCTGTTCAATGTCCAGTCTAGTTTTAAAAACACAGCATGTAAGGGGGGATGATATCCTGAGCTAAGAAGAAACGAACTCAAAACATGGAAATCCCCTACATTAATATATGCCTCCAGGACAAAGCCACAAAGAAACACTAAACTGAAAACCTTGAAGCTGAAAGGGAGGCAAGACTAAGATACATTAAATTAACACAATAACTCTATAAAAAATATTCTCTTGTTCAACAACCAACTAGATCTCCATAGTGAACAAATCTGAACTACAGACTTCAACAAAATTCCATCTTTACAAAAAAAAAAACAAGATATGCACATCGAGAACTGTGACACTGGTAAAGGATGAGTTAAAAAATCATGCATGTGGTTTAAAACAAAAAAAAAAAACAATAACTTTCGTCGATTTATAAAATTCCATGAGCAAAGACATCATCTTTGACAATAATAACGAGACAACATCCTCCGAACTATACCAATCATAAGTAGTAGTTGGTTGATCTAGCAGAATAAAGATTCTGTAACACGGATGCTAAACGATTCTACAACAGCGTTATCAAAGTAACCGGTAAATAATCCAATATCTAAAACTTATAATCCAAAAAGCAGAAACAACATAACTAGATCATTACACGATATCCCAAACGTGATGCAACAATTCCTATCTTCTTAAACGCATGATAACGAGCTAAAAATAGTAGTAACAGACGAAGCAATGGTGTACATAAGAGCGATATCTCACCAAATGAAGAACTCGAGATGAAGAGACACTGGCCGCAACACGCGAGCGCCGAGCAAAGGAAATGAGAGGGTCTGCGGGTGTCGCCGTCTCGTCGCCTTTATAGACGGAGGGGACTGGCCACCCGCTTAGGTTTTCTATTTCAACCGTCAGATTGTAATCTTATGGTCATTATGGTCGTGATCGGATGGGAAATCTACAGCCACGCAATGTTTAAACAAATAAGTAATATGGCTTTTTGAAAGCCCAATAACCTTTTGTTATCGCAATAGCCCAAAACAATTAGCCCAAATAAAAGAGTAATATATTTATGTGTGCATTGTAATAAAATAATAGAGTAATACGGTATATATAAAATAATAAAATCTCATATATATATATTCTTTTTTTTTCTCTTTTTATATGCAAACTTTTTTAATTGGCCTATAGGCATTATCATTACTTTTAGCATATGCCTTTATTTAGGATTGTGAATGAACAAAATTCTCGTGAACAAGTACAATGCACTTGCAAATGTTTACTCAAGATTAGTGGATCTCAATTGTCAAGCATAAAGGGATAAAAGGAATCTCACCTTAGTTCCATCGAAAAGGAAACTCTTTATACGATATTGATAACATTGGTGGATCATTGGGCAGCACCATCGCCTTGTGATTCCTTGACCTTAGGAGCCAACAAAGGCCATCTAAGCGGCCAATTTATAATGAACTTGAAATAGTATATTTTAATGTCACATCAATTTTTTGTCATCGTGAATATTGGTATTCGGATGATAGATTATCATATAAAAATAGAGGTTCAATCTTTGGAGAATAAAATTTCTTCGATTATCTTGATTTATCTCTCTTCTAAATATTATGGGATAGACATGGAAAGATGAATGAGATGAGGGCATTACCTTTTATTATATGAGTGTCCATATTCATATATGAAATAAAAATTAGTATTAAAAAATATTTATTGATTTAGATTTCTCTTATCAATTGTCATGCTTAATTTGTTGGAGCAAAAGATAATATTATTTATCTTAAGTAGTTTAAAATTATTAATTTTATAGTAAAATATAGATAGATAAATTATAGAAGATATTTTATCTTTATATAACAGTCTTTTACAAGAAAGACTAAGAACGTGCTCAATTTATATCAATTTATATTTAATAGATGATGATGGTCTACCTTTTCATCAATTCTCTCTCAATATAGATGCATTTTTTTTAGTCTTATTGATTGAGAAGATTTTATTTTTTTATGGCATTACGTGTTGAATTGTTATTGGGTGACTGAATAGGTCCATGAAAAGCAAAAGATGTGATTGGATTATTATTATTATTATTATTAAAATCATTTTTTTTATAATTTTCATATTTAGGGTTAAAAAAAAATTGCAAATGTATACTTTTAGATTGCAAGCTCTTTATGCAACTTGTAATTTGAAAAATGTAACTTTGGGATAATTTTCAAAGGTAAAATTCTAATCAACTTACACTTTAAAAAATGGCACATTCACTCAATATTCAACTTTGAAAAGTTTAAAGTGCAATAGGTCAAAGAATCCATTTGCCATGTGGTCCTAAAAAGATTGGATATTTAAACTATATTATGTTTTTAAAATGCGAGGAGAATGAAATAAGGCACTTTTGGTAATAATTGATTACGAAGGCGTCTTTTGTAAATCCTATATAATAGGCACCTTTTTCTAAAATTCGCTATATCATTATTATTGTTACAGATATAATAATGGATTGTTTGCTACATCCATTCCACGTGACGTCTCCTGGTTGGTCGGGCCCCAAGTGGCCCACCGACCCACCGACCCACCGACCCCGCGCTACCATAAATAGGAAGGCAATAAGATTTAATATATAATTTTGCTTTCCTTTCGTTAATTTTTTTAAGGTTCGGCAAAGCCGCAAAGGTTACCGTAAGCGGAAACGTCGTTCAATCTTGAGCGGGACCCACCTACGTGGAGACTTGAGCAAGTGGGTACCAAGTGGGTTCTATTATATTTACTATACTTATTCTAAAATAATAATAATAATAATAATATTATTATTATTATTTATTAATACTATGAAATGTCAGTATCACCCCTCAAACACAATGAATTGCATTTGAAGTGCCCTTTCTCAGACTCTTCCAAATATTGACGAACCAAACATCAAACGTTACCTTAATCTTATCGCTTTTCGCTAATTCCCCATAACTTGCCGCACCCATCTTGGCCCACCCGAAAGCATCTCGTCAGACCACCTCTGTCCTCCCTGAACAGCGCCAACCAAAAGACAGGTATTTATATAAGTGTATCGATTCGGGTGTCAACTATTTGAAACGTGTCTTGGTCCTGTCCTTTCGTAGCTACGAGGCGACGACTAATTTAATAATCTGGAGCCATGTGGAATGATACTGTACGTTCGATCTAATCGGACGGTTGCATTTTGGATGCCACCGATATTGGGTCTCGTAGCGATTGGAGAAAAGCGAAGTCGGGATACCGGTTTCTTCTGGTCACGGCTCCGCACGCCGTTTTATTATTAGGGTCCCACCGCCTTCTCTATATATCGGTTATCATTGGCGTCTCCTTGAACTCACTCCTCTCCGCCGCAACCGCCGTCAGTCGCCGGCCATCTCTCGCCGGCGCACGCTTCTTCTTCCTTGTCGATACATCGTTGCTCCATTGGGCGTGAGTTTGTATTCTTTCGATCTCTTTGGATATTTCGAGCTATCCCCGCTGACTTTTTTTTTAATGATTTACTTCCATTTCCATCGATTTCGTTTTAGAGAGGAGATATCGAGCTTCGGGATCCATTGTTCAGATCGAATCATTGACGATTGAAGTCCAGATGTTCCGTAAGAACGATTCCGCCTTATCCTGCTTCTACCTCTACTTGCTCTGGCTCTTCTTCCGAAAATAATTAAGAAGTAGATTCCGAGCCGAGGACGAGTTGCCTGCCATCGTTGGGTTGATTTAGATTAACGAAGGTTGATTTTTTTCTTAAAAAAAATCTGTATCTGTGGGTGAAGAAAGAAATGTTGGATCTCAACGTGGTGTTTTCGGAGGAGTCGGTGGTTGCTGTTGATTGCGGCGGCGGAGTACACATGGTTACCTCGGAAACCTCTGAGTCGTCCATCCTTAACACTGATGCCTCCAATGGTGCACCGGTTGACGAGGGATCGTGCTCCACCCGGTTGGTTGCTGCCGCCGCCTTCAAAGCAGGAGAAGGTGAGAATGATGTGAAGATCGACGAGGAGAGAGAATATTTTTCACACGAGTCCCGGCTAGTAACTAAACAGCTCTTTCCTCTAGAGGCGGCGGTTCCTGACGGTTCAAATCCAATAGCTGTTTCATCTTCCTTGCCGTCTTCATCTAGATCACAGTTGATGGATCTTAGCCTTTATCAGACTAATGATTCCTCAGAGGCAAAAGTTTTGCATCCAAAGCAGTGGCAGCAGCTACAGCCACAGCTTCAGCAACAACAAATGAAGAAAAGTAGAAGGGGGCCTCGATCCAGGAGCTCTCAATACAGAGGAGTCACTTTTTACCGGAGAACAGGAAGATGGGAATCCCACATCTGGTAGGCATTTTGTTTTTTCTTCCTCTCTAAAAATATTTGTGCAGGCTTGCTATCAATTAACTAAAATTTCGTAAACAACAGGGATTGCGGAAAGCAGGTTTATTTGGGTAAGAACTTCCTTAGCTATATTATTCTCATGAATTTTAGCACTTGTGCTATGAGATTATCTAATAGATATATATATTCTTATTGGGTGGAATTCCAATAGGTGGTTTTGATACTGCTCATTCTGCTGCAAGGTTGGAATGATCTTCTATGATTATTTGAACTATCGCATTTTTTTTCTTCCATTTTTTTGTTCATTTACCAGCAACTCTAAATGCTCTTTGATTCTGTTTATAGAGCATATGATCGAGCTGCAATTAAGTTCAGGGGACTTGATGCTGATATTAATTTCATTTTAAGTGACTACGAGGAGGATATGAAAAAAGTAATTTTTCATACTGGCATATACACTGTCTAATGATTCTGATAGATGGTAGATGAATATGTCAGATTGAAACTTCCTTCTACAATGTTAGATGATAAATTTGACAAAAGAAGAATTTATACACACGCTAAGGAGACAAAGCAATGGCTTTTCAAGGGGAAGTTCCAAATACAGAGGGGTTACTCTTCACAAGTGTGGTCGCTGGGAAGCTCGTATCGGGCAGTTGCTTGGAAAGAAGTAAAAACCAAAGCCATTTATTCTTATGTTTTATTTTTCATGTTCTTTTTCTTAACAAAAATAAGGTAGCATCAATTCTTTCTTTTGATCAAACCAGAAAAAGTTCTAATGATAAATATACATATTCTACCAAACTAAATAAAGAAGATTGTGAAACCTAGAGTTAACCTATGCGAAAACAATGGTTGGATGTGCAGGTACATATATCTTGGCCTATTCAACAGCGAAATAGAAGCTGCAAGGTTCAACTGAGCATGGAATTTCCTCACTCCTCGCTATAATCTCTTGAAATCTTAATTGTAACTCTTCAAGGTCTCATTTATATGCCAACATTGCTTTCTTTATTTTTGTTGTTCTTCAACACTAGGGCTTACGACAAGGCAGCTATAAAATGTAATGGGAGGGAGGCTGTGACAAATTTTGATTTGAGTATCTACGAGGGAGATGTTTTGGTCAAGGCTGATGCTGACGGTATAATCTGCATTTTTAGGTTTTTCCTTACCTATCACTCATAGATAATCTGTTTGCTGTAATTCATGTGTTCTTTCGATTGTTTTGTCATTCCTCCAGGCCATAAAATTGATTTGAACTTGAGGATTTCTCAACCTGATGTTCATATTCAAAAAGGGGATGTAAGTAAACCAGACAATACCTCATTTGAGGCTTCATCTACTAAGAAGGTAATAGTGTAATTTGTTACTCTTGCAATTTCCTTTGCTTTTGAGTCATTAGTTCTCATAATCAGTAGAGCGTTTCCTCTTCCTAAAGTGGTAGACTCAAAACTATGGCTCTTTGTAGAGCTTGGACAGTTTGAACTATCGCAATCAGCTTTAGAAAGAAGATTCCATGCCTATTTTGTTTCTTGTTTAAACATTGCTTGACATCAACCTCGCTCATCTGTCGGATATTCTGTCTGGTTTCCCACAGAAGCATTATTTGATCACTAATTGCGGCTACTTTGTCTATCCTTCTTTATCTACAGAATAGCCACCCTTCCCCGGAAAGAATTTACACAGATACGTCCCTTTGGAATTCTCATTCATGGGCTGCTCAAGTTCCTGCTTTTAATTCCAACATCGAGGTAATTTCCCCCTTCGAGTTGTGGCTGTCTCTATCTTGATACTGCAAACAGAATAAGGATACTGCCAATAACATTAGAACACTACTGTTCAGAGCACTTGCCTTTAGATGTATCAGGTTCTCTCTTGTTTCTTTCTCGGATTCTGTCTTTTTCTATGTAGTAATGCAGAAGGAAAATAAAATCTAAATTTTGCAATGTGTTTCTTAAACCACTTAATCAAGGTTTAAAATTTCGACCCGTGCCGAGGTTTCGGTCCCAGACCGGAACGATACGATTTCGGTATCGTATCGTGTCGTGCCGATACAGTTTCGACATTTTTTTATTTATATATATAGTAATTATTAGTTAAATATATTTATTGTGTATAATTTAAAAATAAGTTATATATTGATTTTATATAAGTTCTTCATTATTAAACAACTTAATATTGTTATAAAAAATAATTAAATATAATTTTTTTAAAAAAAACAATTGATGCATAAATAATTCTAATTAAAATTGGTACATCATAATCTAATACGTTAAATGGAAGCAATGATTCTTGTAATATTTTACTTAGATAATCTTTATAATTCTCCAATGTCCGGATTAAATAATCATAATTATATAAATTAATATAAAATTTTATTTTATATATAATAATCATATAAATTAACTATTTGTTTATTTAATTAATTAATAGTTTAAATAATATATATTTAAAATAGTAAAAAAATTAGAATATCAATTAAATATCAAAACAGTAAAAAATATAAAATAATTAAAATATATATAAGAATAAAAATTTGATTTATTAGAATTTTTATAAAATTTTAAAATTTATTTTAGAATTTTAAAGATTTTTTTAGAATTTTAAAATAGTAAAAATAATTTTAGAATATTATTTAATGAAATTTATTATTTTTTAAAAATTTTAAATATATTTTTTAATATTTTATTAGGATATTTTAATTAGGATTTGTGAAAGCCTCTTTAACATATCATAATTAAATGGGAATGAGAATTGTTTTATTTATTTAAGTTGCAAAATTAAATTTTGCACAGTAACCCGTGGCTTCGTCGAAGCCACGACTCACCCACGACGTTGCGACTCAACCGCGACGCCGCGACCCATCTGACGCCCTGCGGACGCCTCCGACGGCGCCGGAGGCGTCCAACGGCACCGGAGGCGTCCGGCGGCGCCGTAAGCGTCCCGTGACACTATGCGCCTCCGTAGCCCCCGACCTCTTTGGCGCCCCGCGACACTTCCGGAGGCACGGGAAGATTCTGACGACGCTGTCCATGCTGCCGCGCGACGACGAGCGACGCACGATGCCGACGAAATCTTCCCTAGGTTGGTGCCGGTTTCGGTGCGCGGGCGGAACGGTAAGTTTCGCCCATTCCGCCCGGCACGGAATGAAATTTTGAAGCTTGCACTTAATGATGCTTATCTTGAACTAAAACGTTCACTAAACCACTGTTTAAATGACGCACTTAATCTATTTCTTTGATTCTGGTTTTCTCTTAGATTCTGGATAGCTTTGAATGAAACATGTTTATCCCAAAGCAATTTGATTTCATATACTGAATTGTAGTTTACAATAATTATATACTGTGACATGTAACAAACCAAATTACTTGCATACAAGTTCTATTGGTTTTGTGCAATCAGTATTTGACTTACATGATCTCCTCTCCATTTTCATCTTGCTTGAGGACATGGCAGATGGATCACTAGATTGCACGGCCACTGTTCTCTTCTGCAGCATCATCAGGATTCTCACCTGCCACCTTAACCTCTGCCATTCGGTTCGTCAAGCAGCCAGCTTCGACATCATCTCCGTTCACGTGCACCAGTTACAAGTTAAACAGACCCCTGTAACACAAACCTGACATAATTTTTTTAATGTAATTGCAAAGAGTTTCACGTGTGAAAACATTATATGGATGATTTAAGTGAGATCCAATTTTGTGGCCCGAAAATTTATATTTTTTTAGTTAACACTTTTTATTGCAGTGCGATAGTTCTAGTCTCAAAATTAATCTCTTCATAAATTCTGATTCTTTCTCGATACTTGCAATGGTAGAAATTTGGTGCACTGGATTATCTCTTTATACCACTATTTTAAAAATAAATTAAGTGAAATTTTTTTTTTTTTTTGCCTGTCCACGAGTGGTGCTTAGGAAATGACAACAGGTGTTGTAATTCATATACCCGACACACTGCACAATCGAACTCGCAAGCTTAACAAATCCAACAATGTCGTAAATTACTTCCAATTATAGGCTAAAAAGTAGTGATAATTTGTATTCTCCAAGGCTGATCAGAAGTAACTAGCAATACAAATGCTACAATTATGATATCAAGATTCCTGAAGAACATTAACCCCCAAATCCAAACCCATTCCCAAAGGGAACATAAGTACACAGCAACTGTGTCATCAAAATCATGTTTTAGAACATGGAGATACTTTAAAACTTCATACGCTGAACTTGGGTGTCACAATTCAACAGAGGAAACCTGCTAAACGAGATGTCTACAGACGATACAAGAATCTGTTAGCTACTGATAACGATCGTAAGAGGAATAGTTTATCCAAGTACCTGATCATGGAGACGTTGATGATCTGCTGCAAAACCCAATCAAGTGGGTTGCTCAGTTTTCGCCTTCTGGCTTCAGAAAAAGAATAAGCACTATGAATTTAGAGAGAAAGCAATTGCCTTTCTTCTTGAATGTTTCCTAGCTAGGTGATAGTTACCAGATCACAGTTGGCTTCGCCACTCACTTCAGATGAATCCTGTGAGAACCTGTAAAGGAAGTTATACTCAGAATAAAAGAATCAGATGATTGTATTATGGAGAAAGTATGCTCAGTTAAAGGTGTCATAGATGATGGCCAAGCTGATTCAAGCCTATTTGAAAATGAACAAGCAAGACCAGGAGCAACACAGGTTGATCCCGTCTCCTGCTCGCTAAAGATTTTGTGGGTTAGACTTGCCAACCTCAATGTGTCATTGCTTGACGTTTTTACGAATCTAAACAATTTGCCAGTCTAGGTTTGGCTATAAAACATCTTGGGAAAAAATCATATCCAATATGTTGTTTCTCATTTTTTTTTAATGTTTTGCAAGTTCTTCCAAGTTAATTGTGAATGGATAGATTGTTAGAGAGCATTTAAATAAATTGATTTTTATTATAGCCTGTTTTCTAAAAACAAATTAAATAATCAGATAATTAATGGCAAAATTTGAGAAACAAGCCACATTTAATCTGATTCTTAATTAACTTAATGATTATAATAAGATGGGTAGATTATAATCACTGTCAACGATTTTCAACAAATAACTTGTCCCAAGCTTCATAAAAGCACAACTAAATTCCATTGTGGGTGGAGACATGGAAAAAAGGATGGAGTGTTTGTCCACAAATTGTAGAAGATGGCCAAGGAGTTCTCAGGTGAGATCTTCCTTTTTTCTAGTGCTTTATATATCATATAACAGTATAAAGATATAACCTCCCTAACAGTCATGTCCAGAGATGGATTCCAATTGAATTCCTTGAGAGTGTGTTGTTGTCAAATCAACATATATGAGAAAGAAAACCATATAAAGTCAAATGTTATTCTCTTAAGTGTGCCATTGTTAGTAAACTATATTGTTATTAATCATGTGCAAATCCCGTGAATATGGAGTAAAAAAGGGTACTGTTATCATTTGTACATAATATTAAATGCATTTTATCCATGATCTATGTGATATTATAATATCTGATGTAGGATAAATGATCATATATACACTCACACTTGCATTTTTCGTATTTTCTAAAGAAAAAATATGTTTCAAAATTGAGCATCAATGAAGATGCACTTATTTTCCAAGATGTCCAGTCTGGTAAAATCAAGGAAAGAAACAGCAAACCATGTGTTCAAAATATGACAAACTGAGACAAAGATCAATGAAACAACCAATCACCTTATTGCTCTTGCCTTCTTTTTTTCCTCCTCTGAAGTGTTGAGCTTTGGGTTCGGTGCGAATCGTTCCAATCGAGCCTTCTTCTTTGCTGCCTCATCAATTGGATTATCCACCTTAAGTCCGAACCTACGATATGGAAAAGAAAGAGACTTTTAAGGATTTGCAATTTGAGGGGAAAAGGTAATCTTATGATGGAGCAAAATAACACCTCTCTGCCCGGGCTTTTCTTTTCTCCTCTTCTGCTTGTCCCGGGATCTTGCTTCCAGTTATGTTTGAACCAATTCCAAACCTGTAAATAAGATTTAACAAAATTAATATATAAGTGAGAAACACTTCTCACACTTTAAAAAGCAAACCTCAGTTAATTGACAAATGAACAACAAAACAATTGGGGGAAGCAAATATTCATGACCTGCTAAAGAAGTTCAATCTTATTAAGGCCTGAAAAATGGATAGTGATCCTAAGAAACAGCAAGAATTGGATAAACCAGTTAAATGCTAACTGGATAATTATAGGATCCTAAGAAATGCTAACAATCAAATATAGAGCAAAATATGGAAAAACCAGTTAAATGCTCTTTATGACTACATAATTATCATCCTCAGCTGAGGACAAGAAACAGCAAGAATTGGATGCATTTCTTACCACTAGGAAAATAAAAATAACTAAGATGCGAAAATGGGTATGCACGTTAGAAACCATAACTAATTGCTTGCTAGAAAGGAACATAATATTCAAGCAACAGCTTGGGGATCATAAAGTAATGAAAGGGATATGCATTCTCAATGAAACAACTTTGCAAAGCACATTATGAATAGGCTAGTCCTTATATCGTGTGAAACAATGCAGACACATAACCTGGGCAATAAATAAACTATAACCTATTTAACTAAAATCATAGATGCTCAGACCACATCTAACATAAAAAATTGAGAATTGACTAGCATTTAAGAGTAGAAAGTAACAATTATCAAGCCAAAACAAGATATGAAAATGAGAAAAACAAAAAGAGATCTGGGTCATAACCGTGACATTGACAGAATATATAGACTAGGTATGGGCATTATTATCATTATTATTTTCTATCAATTTGAACCCCATTTGTTCCACAGTGAAAGCGTTTATACTCATTCAAGCAGGAAAAGTGAAGAACCAAGACATTGATAAAATACATAGATGAGGTATGGCATTATTATTATTATTGTTTTTATCAAAACAATTTTGAACCCTATTTGTTCCACAGTGAAAGGGTTTATGCTCATTCAAGCAGGAAAAGGTGAACAAATTTCGTCCTAAAAAATCTTCCTGACTTTAAGGGAAAGAAACTGATAATTTTGAGAAAACAACACAAAGTATCAAGCACAAGGACTACCACCATTTGATAACCAAAACAGGAAAAGAAAGCACTTATGGAGGTTCATTACTGAGATCTTTTTATTACGGTCAAGTTTCATGTTGTATGATACCATCACCTAAATAAAGAGAAATCAAGCATTTGTCTGTTGTTAATCTTACTCATCTTCCTATACCTCTCCATCTTCATTAGCCAATAATGCAAGTGTTAAATGCACATGATTACACTTTTCTTTTTCTATAAATAACTACAGTAAAATAAATCTGACATGATCCAACCTAATTAGTTTCATGATCTAAAGTCAAAATCAACCTAAAGTAGTACAACAGACATTACATAACAATCTAAACCTGAGTTATTAAATTCAATTCATATATACCAGACCATATTTCCATTTACAAAATCACAATACAATAAACAATACTACATGTGGCAGATAAAGTTCATAAAGAAACTGAATATGAAACCAAGTAGATACCGAAACAAAAGCCTAGTTTCAATGAACTATTCAAAGAAAGAACTAAACATTCAATCATATCTATCTACCACTGCGCAAAGGTTCTAATCTGTCCAAAATACTATCGTTCACCTCCACCCAAGGTATTCCAAATTATCTAGAGTCTTCTCCAATTCAGCGTGGTTCCATTTTTTTAACATGCTTAAGTTGCAAAATTACAAAACATATCTTCTTTTATTATGAGGAAAAATCAAAATAGAAAACATGCATTATTAGCATATGTAACAAAGGGAGCAACTTAGACAGTTCGAATTCAAGGAACTAGATCAAAGTTCAAAATTTTCACCTCTCAGCTCGAGAATTTCGCTTCTCCTTCTCGGAAAGCACCACCTGCACCCCAAATCTCTCGGCTCGCCGGAGCTTTCTCTCAAGATCGGTGACAGCGCTGGCCTCGGAATTACTCGAAATCCCTGAGTTGACGCCCACAAGCTTAGCCACCTTCCGCTCTTCCGTCCGCCCAGGCTTTCCAAGCTCCTTGGCGTTCCCATCGGACTGCTGTGGGGTCGAGGTGAGATCTGCGATGGCAGCTGCGGGAGGAGCAAGCTTGGTGGCAAAAGCCGCCGCCCCAGCGGGAGGATTCTCTACCGCCGCTTTCAGTAGAGGCGAATCCATGGCTTTGCGAGCGGGTTCGACGGAGCCCTTGGGGTTTTGGCCCTTTTGGGGGAACGCTGACGATATATGTCTCGACAAATCGGCGGTGGATATGTAACGGTTGAGCGTAACGGGTTCTGAAGCGACTTATAATCTCTCGAGATATAATTTTGACAATAACTATTCGTTGAAATAGAGACATTTTTAAAATAAAAAATAATTTATTTTAATGACACCTTTTTCACAATTGGAACCAATCACCGCCTTGATTAGATCCCTTAATCACGATTTCTTACCTTAAACCCTGTCATTATATCTATCCTTATATCCCTTAATCACTATTTCTTACCTTAAACCTTGTCATTATATCCCTTAATCACGATTTCTTACTCGCCTCCTCCGGAACCGAGTGTTTGGAACCTTCGTCGTTGGTCTTCGCGATGGCGGCAGTGGCAGCGTCTTTCGGGTCGATATCCCTCTCTCTTAGTCTTTTTAATCCTTTCTTTCGATCTCGTCTCTAGGTTTCGCTGATGCTGGAATTGCACTTGTGCAGATATGTGAAGGAGGTGCTTCCTCCGCCCCTCAACTCGTTTTCGGAACCACCAGCTCTCTTCGATGGCACCACCAGGTAATCCCTTTTCCGAATCATTAGTTTTGGATTACATCCGGTTTTCAGTTTTTTTATTTGCTTCCTTGCGATCGGCTTTTAGGTTGTATATTTCATACATCTGCCCATATGCGCAACGCCCCTGGATAGTTAGGAATTTTAAGGTATTTTTTCCTTTATCAATTTAACAGATGCAATAAGTTTAAGATGTTAAATATTGTTTAGAAAGATTACGGCTTTGGACGGTTGATTTGCTTCGTGAGCAGGGTTTGCAGGAAAAGATCATATTGGTTCCAATCGATCTGCAAAATAGGCCAGACTGGTACAAGGAGAAGGTTTATCCTGGGAATAAGGTTCGATTCCCCTCGGTTTGTTTTTTTGTTCAATAGCTTGCGCTGGTTATGCGAGCTTGGTCATTATATCAATATATTCTCAATAGGTGCCGGCTTTGGAGCATAACAACGAGGTGAAAGGAGAGAGTCTTGATCTGATTAAATTTATTGATGAAACTTTTGAGGGTCCTAAGTTACTGCCTAATGTAAGTGATTTCTCAAAGCTCTCCTGCTTGTGAATGTTTAGTTTTTTTGGTGTATAATATTGGGAGTTATAGGATCCCGCAAAGAGGCAGTTTGCAGAGGAGCTCTTTTCATACAGTGATATTTTTAACATGGTCATGTTCAAGTCATTGCCTGCTCCGGGAGATATTGGTGAAGCAGTTGGTGAATTAGAATTCTTATCAATTAATTTTTGTTATTTTATCGCATGAAATTGATCTATTAGGCACTAATCTACTTCACATTTTTTCATTAGTTGCTGCCTTTGACAAGTTAGAAGATGCCCTTTCAAAGTTTGATGATGGACCATTTTTACTTGGACAATTTAGTTTGGTGAGTAACTATGCAGTTTGTATAAATAATATATAATGTCAACTCAATCACATATTACTCCTGCCTTTCACGTTGGTAAGTTATTTCCTTGTGTACAGATCTTTTGCTAATATGCTTTCATAATTATGATATTTTATGCTTCATGTATCTGTCTTTTATATTGTCATGAAAACTTCATATATCTGTGTCTTACAACTCAATGCAAATCTTTAGACCCTTAATAAATCAGGACAAACTAGAAGTCCTATGTCAGTTGTTGGTTTTTTATCGAATATTTAGCCCAAGGCAGAATCAGGACAAACTTGAAGTTTGAAACAACAGATTTGCTCACAATCAATTAATAAAGTATTACTATCTCTTCTCCTGCCAACTTCTATAAATCAAACAAAATAGGCCTGCCCTTCACATTGTTTTGTCTCATCAATATTTATTCCTACTATTTTACATATCTGTACGTGCGGTGTTGGTTTGGATTCCCACTTAAGGATTAAACATCTTCAAGAATTTTAAGCATTTATCAATAGACATGAACACCATCCTTTTCTTTTTCTGAAATGTCATTATCCAATGAAGTTATTCAGTGTGCATTAGGAGTTGTATATTGGAAGTGGTGCTTCAACTTTGAAAGTTGATCTCTGATAAAGTTTTTTGGTCAATGAATCATTAGTTTCATAACTTCTATTCTATTTCAGATACGATGTTTAGGCATTTAGAGAAAAATGCCATATGACTTGTGTTTTTAATTTTTCAGTATTTGCGTGTCTAAACTTGTTTTTTTTTCTAGGTTGATATTGCCTATGCTCCTTTCATTGAAAGATTCCAGTACGGCTTAACTGAGTTGAAGAATTATGACATTACTAAAGGCCGGCCTAAATTGGCATTGTGGATTGAGGTAGTTCCATGCACCTAGAGAATTGGATCCTCTTCAATCACATCTTTCTTCTATATGATATGTGAAATATATGATTGTATAGTAGCTAAAAAAGATCTTTCTATATGATCCTTTATATTATATGTCTTCTCAACTTAGATGCAACAATTATTTTCAAATCTAATATTTATAAGCTAACAATGCAAGTTTCCTACTTATGTTAATTCTAACAAGAATTATGTTGTTTAGGAATTGTACAAGATTGATGCGTACGCAGAAACTGTACAAGATCCTAAAGAGCTACTGGCTGTGGCTAAGAAGCGTTTAGGGGTATGATACATGGTTTTTGGTTTCAATTTAAAATTCAAGTTTCACTCGAGTGTTCAAAATCCACAAGATTCCTTATGCTGTTTTATTTTCTTTGTTTTTCTTCAGATTGCCTGAAGAACTCCGCAGAGAATTTTTCATGTTATGGTTACCCCTCTGATGTGATTTTAAATAAAGATACTGTGAACTTTCCGCATTAAATATCTTTGCTTGATTTGAAATACTCGATTTACAGTATCGTATGCTGAGTATTGATGTTTCTACTTGCAATTGTGTAGGAGTGTCCAATGTAATTGGCATCCTTAAATTAATTAATTAATTATCATGGCTACATTCGAAGAACAGTTGAAGATAAAGATTAGTACAAGTAGTGCAATAGTATATCTGGTAATATGACATCATAATAGAAGAAAAAAACATAGCGTAGTCGACTAAGAGCTAAAACAGTTTGTTACTGAAAGTAGAAACTCGAAAAAAATGATCATGTTTCATAGAACAGTATTCATTATTCATCGAAATTATAAATGCATTTTTCTTTTTCTCTCTTCTTGTAGCTCCAAGCACATAACATCACTTCCATTTCTTGAACTTGCCCCCAAACATGCCATGCATGCTTCCAAAAGATGCCCGATCACTTCTATATATTCTATATTTGAACTCCATGCCATGCTTCCCAATCCCATCACTTCTATATATTCTGTATTTGATTAATTAAACATTTGATTAATATATTTTGCCTTCCACTGTTTTACAATTTCACAAAATTAATCAATTTGTGTTCAAATTGCCCCATCCCACTCATGCCCACCTTTAGTAAAAAGAAGCAATCGACAGACGACAAGAGCTTAAAAATTTAGATGCTTTTGAACTACAGAGCATTTCCAAAACCAGGTAAATTTTAGGTGTAAAATGAAAAAATTTTCCAATCCTGGTATTACAACCACGTGTCATAAACCAATTAGTGGTTGGCAACGGTCTGTGGACCCATTCCTACATGTCAACTAGGGATGGTAATTTTTGACCCGACATGAAAACACGACCCGAACCGAACACGAAAAAATCAGGTTAGGGTTGGGTAGTTTCGGGTTCGGGTCGAAATCGGATCGATCCATTTGACCCAATTAATAAACAGGTCAGGTTTGGGTCCACCTGAAATGATCCAATTACAACCCACGAACCCGTTTATAAATAATTATAAATTTAAACTAAAATTATAAATTTTAAAAAGTTAAAAACTCTAAACATAGAGATATGTTATGCTATTGATTGCAATGTTACTATGACTTATCATTTATGATATGAATTTTCAATTTATGTAGATAAATGTTATTTTTAATTTTTAATTAAATATACAAATTTTATTTAATGAATTGAGGTCATATTCGGGTCAAACAGGTTAAACGGGTCAAACGGGTCGAACGAGTTAAACGGGTTAAACGGGTGAAACGGATTAAACGGGTTAAACGGGTCGGGATCGAGTCAAGTGTAAATAAACAGATCAAGTTTAGGTTGAATATTTTGACCCGAATTAATAATCAGGTCGGGTTCAGGTTGTCATTTGCCAACCCGTTAACCTGTCAATCCGAACCTGCAACCTGAACCCGAACCGAATTGCCACCCCTAATGTCAACGTTGCGGGAATGCAAATGGAAAAAGTGGACATAATTGAATCCATTAATTTTTTAATTATTTAAAATGGCGTTAAAAATTGAAGAAATCTTAAAATAACTACAAATAATCTTTATAATTTTGAAAATATCAATTTTCATTGTGAATAAAAGAAATTAAAAATAAAATGGATTCTGCAAAGTCAAAATCCGTTTCGTAGAAAACAAGAATGACATGAAGTATATGAACGGAGTGGGCCATTAAGAATTCGTGAAATCGTCCTACTGATAGCCCTCGTACGGCTGTATCACATGGTTAAAAGGAAGTAAATTGGGCATTGAATAATTTGTCGTGGGAGGAAATTTATACGGTGGGAGGATATTTCTATGATAAAAAAGTAAAATTCACTATTGTCCCACTCTGTTATAAAGGAGTAGATCAAATACGGAATAGGAGGTCTCCATGTTAAAAGATATTTTCACGATTTTACAAGCATTCTAACTCTTATTCAATTTTATAAATCTATCACATGATTATCAATTTAGTTTGCTGGGCCATTAAGAATTCATCTATTGTATGATTATCAACTTAGTTAGCTGGGCCGTTAAGAATTCTGGTGGCTCCTCTTCTCATGATTTTCTATATTATTGAGAGAAAGTAAATTATAAAATAAAAATTAGTCATCATATTAAAATATAATTTTTCAAACTTTATCGAGATTCGACTCTGATTGAATTCTATAAATCTGTCATCAAAGTTGAAGGGGGAGGAGGGTGAAATCTTCGATTGGGTGATTCAGTATTATAATATTAGGATATTTTTTTTTTTCGAGATGTCACATCATTATCCTATCAAAAATAAAAAAAAACACCCCTCTTTTCTCGACTATAAAAAACCTATTTATAATTTTTTTAATGATCCCACACTAAACAATTCACATATTTTTTTAATAAAAATTTAATTATTTGTTAATATGATACTGTTATCACCTAATTCGTTAAAAATTAATATTGAAAATTTATAAATTTTAAAATAAGAAATACAACATTAAATAATAAATTATTATAAATAATTTATAAAAAATAATCTTTTACTGATCGCACTCATAGTATGTCCAAATGTGCTCAACTAAGTCGGCTCGAAGCTGATGATGTACTAATTATCACATAGTTCACAGTTTCTTCGAAAATATTTTTCAAACTCTTGGGTAGATCTCTGAAATATCTGTACTGGAGGATCTTCATCATCATTCAATCAATTGCTTACTGCACCCCCTCTCTCATCCTCAATAATCATGTTATGCAAAATACTACACATATAGATGATATTCTTCAAGTTATTCTTATACCAAATCATTCTGAACCTCTGATCATTACCCAACGAGATTGGAGCACTCCAAATGCTCGCTTGACGTCCTTTCTTGCAACTTCTTGTCTTTGTTTGAATATTTTTCTCTTGGAATCTTGGGCACAGAAAGCTCTTAATGAAAGTAGCCCATTCTGGATAAATCTCATCAGTTAAATAGCATCCTTGTGTATATTGTATATCATTTATTGTAAAATTAATCTCTAGCGCATTTTTTTATAGAACTTCATTGAATAAAGATGATTCGTTAAGCATATTGATATCATTACGTGACCCCACGAATCCAAAAAAGCATGTCATATCCATAAGCCTGCAGATATAACTAGGGGTGAGTATTCGGTTAATTTGATATTCATTTTATATAAATTCTTTTTATTATTTTTTAAAACAAATTCAGTTAATTCGATGTTAATCAAAATAACTGATTCAGTTTATTCAGTTTTAGTAAAACTTTGATTCGATTCAATCAGCCAACATTAAATTAAATTTCAATTAATTTGGTTAATTTATTGACCAAATTAATTGAATGCTCACCCCTAGATGCAACCGCTTCAAGCACAATTGTTTGGACCTTATGATCGTATCAAGTAAATTGATCTTTCCAAGCAACGGGATAATTTCTTCATTCCCAATGCATACAATCAAGGCTACCCAACATATTATAGAAGTTGAATATCTATTCATGCATTTCAAGCAAATGTTGGATGTCAAAAACATTAGACCTTCTTAAGTATTGTGGCACAAATACTTCAATCACACACTGACAGAAATTGACCAAGCAATCTAGAGCAATAGTTTCACCCATATGTAGGTATTCATCACAAATGTCGACAGGGGATCCATATGTCAATTGACGGATAACAGCTGTTCATTTTTGAATGGGTGATAAACTATGTGTTCATGCTGCATCAACCCTCCATTTAAAATATTTTGAATGATATCGCAAGGCATTGACTATGCTAAGAAATAACTCTCTTTGCATCTGAAATCGTCGTTGAAATACTTCATCAAGATATACCGGCTGAACAGAGAAGTAATCGTTTGAGAAATGATCATGTCTGATTTCACAATCTCAATTTAAATACCTTTTATGAGTTCTGTCGGAAGAATTTTGAGCTGCTTGAACTTTCATTTCTTCATGCTCTAGTAGCATCAGCGTCATTTAATCCAAGTTATCATCTAAATCAGCCAAAAAATTTCTCCACTGATCGCGGAGAATAGAATGTTGGACCCTTGCGATCGGCAAGAGGGGAGTGAATTGTCTTGCACAAATAAACGACAAATACCTTTCTCAACTCGATTGAGCTTTAAAATAATTACACACTAAAAATATAGCATAATTAAAAAGAGTACGAGATAATAATTTTACTTGATTGGCAATCAAAGGTAGGGGTGAGCAAAAATTCGGAAAAACCGAATTAACCGAACCGAACCAACCGAATTTAGAAATTTGGTTCGGTTTTAGATTAATTCGGTTCGGTTTCGATTTTGAATTTTGTAATTCGGTTAAACCGAATAAACCAAATAAACCGAATAAGAATATTATTTTAATTAAATTTTATTTTAAAATATAATTAATTAAATAAAATCTTTATTTTTAAAAGTAAAACAGAATAGAGTTTTAAAATTCGGTTAATTCAGTCTATTCGGTCGAAAATCGAATTAACCGATATTTTATCGGTTCGGTCGGTTCGGTTTCATAGGGAAATTCGGTCGATTCGGTTGGTTGAAAAGAAATTCGGTTTTCGGTTTATTCGGTTCGGTCGGTTCGATTTTGACCGAATGCTCACCCCTAATCAAAGGATTGCTACTCTAAGGAAGATAAATCACTATCAAACTCTCCTTCTCGAACAAAACGCCCGAGGCAAAGAAACCTCGTACACGAAAATGTAGCTGGGAAGTGAAGAAGTGAATAGAATTCAAAGTACAAGGTGTGTTGTTATGAAAGGAGAAGACCATAACTCTAATTATAGCTCACTGGTCGAAAATAACCATTTGCTGACGTGACACGGTTCGAGCGCCCCAGCATGGTAAATCTTATCTCCTTGCAAATGGCTACACAACGGGCAAAAGATAATATTTTATCTGTTCCAGGCAACTCCAAGTCCAGACAACCTTTGAACAGGGGTGAAGGATCAAAAAGAATTTAGATATCAATCAAGCATCAGGTCACTGACCTGCTTAAGGACTTCCCTACTCCGTTTAAGGTTTTACCCACACGGCTCGATCTTAGATCATGACTTTGACTTGTGCTTCTTACGGCGGTTAATCCGGTGAAGAGCGACCTAAAAGAATTTAGATATCTCTATAATGGTATGATATTGTCCACTTTGGACCTAGACTCTCATGACTTTGCTCTTGGGCTCTCCCTAAAAGGCCTCATGTCAATGGATATATCTTTTTTTATAAACCCATGATATTTTCCATGTGTTTTCAATGTGGGATTATATTTACAACCTTGCAATACTAACAAGGGGCTCCTAGCTAGACCAAATTGATTCAGACTCCTAGAATAGCAAGAAACCTCGTACACGAAAATGTAGTTGGGAAGTGAAGAAGTGAATAGAATTCAAAGTACAAGGTGTGTTGTTATGAAAGGAGAAGACCATAACTCTAATTATAGCTCACTGGTCGAAAATAACCATTTGCTGACGTGACACGGTTCGAGCGCCCCAGCATGGTAAATCTTATCTCCTCGCAAATGGCTACACAACGAGCAAAAGATAATATTTTATCTGTTCCAGGCAACTCCAAGTCCAGACAACCTTTGAACAGGGGTGAAGGATCAAAAAAAATTTAGATATCAATCAAGCATCAGGTCACTGACCTGCTTAAGGACTCCCCTACTCCGTTTAAGGTTTTACCCACACGGCTCGATCTTAGATCATGACTTTGACTTGTGCTTCTTACGGCGGTTAATCCGGTGAAGAGCGACCTAAAAGAATTTAGATATCTCTATAATGGTATGATATTGCCCACTTTGGGCTTAGACTCTCATGACTTTGCTCTTGGGCTCTCCCCAAAATGCCTCATGTCAATGGATATATCTTTTTTTATAAACCCATGATATTTTCCATGTGATTTCAATGTGGGACTATATTTGCAACCTTGCAACACTAACAAGGGGCTCCTAGCGAGACCAAATTGATTCGGACTCCCAGAATAGCTTCGGGCGCTCGAATCAGAGTCAACTTCATATTAACTTTCTATTCAGGTCTTCCGCTCCGACTCAATTCGCTTAGGTAATTTTGGCCATCCGGAATAGGGCTCACCCGAACTCATTTTTCAGTCTTCTCGAGCAACCTTCCGCTCTGATTTCTTGTCCCTCGAAAACACCATGCACTTCATTCTGTCTGCCAGCATACTCTTTCGTAGTGTTTCGTTTCTCGGACGCACTGCGCCCGTCATCTCTCTCCTATGTCGTCCTTCTCACTAACTGCGTCTTTTGCTCGTTTTTCTGTGCTCCTAAGTGTTGGTGCAACATCCCTCAGGTCAAGGTTGACCTGGTTGACCAAGCTTGAGTCTTGGTTTGGGTTTCGATGTTTGACAATGCCAACACTATCACTTACAATACCACATGATGTTTGACAATGCAAGGTTGATTGAAGAAGAGTCAAGTAGGTCAAGGATGACCGGATACTTGACTGGGAAGTCCTAGTGAGTGAAGCTAGGCAGGAGGAAAATCCTGGTGAGTGAAGCCAGGTGAAAGACCTAGTGAGTGAAGTTAGGCAATTGGGAAGTCCTAGTGAGTGAAGCTAGGCAAGAGGAAAATCCTGGTGAGTGAAGCCAGGTGAAAGACCTAGTGAGTGAAGCTAGACAATTGGAAAAGTCCTGGTGAGTGAAGCCAGGCAAGAGAAATCCAGATGGGTCAAGGTTGACCAGACTTCTGGTGAGAGTCCAAGTAGGTCAAAGGGATTGACCGGATACTTGGCACGAGAAAGAAAAGTCCAAGTAGGTCAGAGGGACTGACCGGATACTTGGCAAGAAGAGAAAAGACCAAGTGGGTCAAAGGGATTGACCAGACACTTGGTGAGAGAGTCCTAGCTGGTCAAGGGTGACCTGATGCTAGGTCTTATGTACCAACAAGTCATGGTTGACTAGATGTTGGTTTAGGGGGCTTCGGACTTGGTTTTGGGCAAAAACCAAGATCTGGATTGATCCAGTAGGTTTGGATTGATCCGTGGATTGATCCAGCAGATTTGGATTGATCCGTGGATTAATCCAACAGGTTTGGATTGATCCGTGGATTGATCCAGCAGGTTTGGATTGATCCGTGGATTGATCCAGCAGGTTTGGATTGATTCGTGGATCGATCCAGCAGATCTGGATCGATCAGTGGATCGATCCAGAAGATCTGGATCGATCAGTGGATCGATCCACGGATCGATCCGGTGAGTCCCCGCGAACAGAACCCCTCTGGATCGATCGGTGGATTGATCCAGAGGTCCCAATCGATAAGTGGATCGATTGGGACGCTGCTGCTTCGCGCGATAAGCGCTGGATCGATCCGTGGATCGATCTAGGCGTTTTTCTAGAGCACAGAGGCGCTCTGGATCGATCCGTGGATCGATCCAAAGCCTCCCCGATCGATTGGGAGCATTCCAATCGATCGGGATTCGACCGTTAGCGTCGATTTAAGCCGCAGGCGTTCATTTCCTTCGGCATCACTTCACAGATTCATTTCAAATCTTCATCAGCTCCTCCACAACTCTTCTCAAGCTCGAGATCGCCAGTTCTTGAAGGTTCTTGGAGGCTCTTCCAAGTCAAGAGGCGAGTTGCAACGAGAAGAAGAAGAAGCTAGGGTTTTTACTGCATTTCCTATAAGCTTGTAAGCTTGTATTTCTCTACTACCCTTTCTTCTTCTTGTATTGAGTCTTGTAGGGCTTCTCCGCCCTTGGTAGTTACCATAAAGGAGAGTTTCATTAGTGGAGGGTGCGTGCGTTGTGTGGATCCTTGGATTAGTCACCTCCCTTGGAGGTGGATACCAAGTAAAATCCAAGTGTTAGCGTGTTTGTATTTGTTTCTTTGTATTTCCGCTGCGCATCCTTGAAGAAACAAGCAAAATTGTTTTGAATGAGGCCCCCCCTCTCTAGCTACTTTTCGGTCCTAACAAGTGGTATCAGAGCGAGGCCGCTCCTCAACGGAATCATCGCCGGAAGGGTCAAGCATAACAAGAAGAGCTAGAGGGTGAAGAAGTTGAAGCAAAATTGTCAAAGTCAAAGAAATTCAAAAGCTCAACTTCTACAATGGAATTCCGAGATGGGCTCGGATTCGACACGAGGGTGGCTCCACCATACACTTCCACGAGCTTCGATTCTTGGAAATCAAGAATCAAAAATTTTCTTATGATGGAGATAGAGCAATGGTTTGCTCTTATGGAAGGCTTCAATCCAACAAACTCAAAGGGCAAAGTTCTCAAGAGGAGCAAGTGGAGTCAAGAGCAAGTCCAAAGGTGCGAGGCCAATGACAAAGTGACCAAGCTTTTGGTCAATTTATTGTCAAGCACCATCCTTTGCAAAATTGGAGAATTTGAAGATGCAAAGGAATTGTGGAGTAAATTGGCCAAGCTTCATGAAGAGATCCCCTCCACTGTACAAGAGCAAGAAGAATCCAGAGAGGGTGACTCTTTGGAGCAAGACCAAGAGGAGGACTCTAAGGTTGAGAGATGCTCAACCTCCGAAGAAGAAGTCCAAGAAGAAGCTTCATCTTCAAGGGAGTGCAATGAAGAGAACAAGGAGGGAGCATACTCCTTGTTCCATGTACAAGATGATGAAGCCTCCACCTCTAGGATTGAGGGGGAGTGTAGATCAATGAACCCGGAGCAAGAAGAGGCCTCCACATCCGGGTCAAGTGAAGAAGAAGAAGATGGTGCCACCTCCAAAATTCAAGAAATATCAAATGGAGGAGCAAGTGTCATCCCTACACAAGAAGTTATAAATGCCTCAATTAAAAATAAAAATCATATAATATGTTTTGAGTGTAGGGAAAGTGGGCACTACAAGAGCAAGTGCCCCAACTTAGCCAAGAAGAAGGGTCAAGTGACACAAAAGGGCAAGGAGAAGCCCAAGGAGACCACCCCCGGGACAAAGAAGAGAAAGGAGCACATTGTGTGCTTCTTGTGTCAACAAAAAGGGCATTACCGAAGTCAATGCCCCAAGGGGAAGAAGATGGTCAAGGCTCAAGGAGGCACTAGTCAAGGGGGAGCCTCCAAGGTAAAGAAGAAGGTAACATTTATTGTACCTACCCCTTTACGTTATGGTAAAAAGCATGATAGTTCAAATTTTTATCATTTTAATGCAATTTACCATAAGAATAGAAAACATGAGGGCATTAAGGAAAAGCATGTGGCCCTACATGCCAAGACTACCCAACCTAAGGTTAGGAAGGTAAATAGACATTTGGGCAAGAACACTAAGGAAAATAGATACAAGCCCAAGAATAAAAATGCTCATGGATCAAATGAAAAATCAAATACTAAGAACTTAGTGAGGGAAAACCAAGTCTTGAGGTCAAGACTTGATAAATTAGAAAAGACCCTAAAAAGATTGGAAAATGTCCTATTAGGGAAAAATGAGCATAACCTAGGTTTAGGGGTACAAAAGCCATCCAATGGCCATAGAGGTTGGGGGTACAAACCCAAAGCTAAAAAGGATGTGCCTAGTTATCATAAGATTCCATATAGTTATGGAACAAACCCTAGGTCTAGAGGTCAAGTCAAGGATATAAGGGAAGATATCCCTAGAAGTATCTTTGCAACCAAAGTGACTAAGACTTCTAAGAAGTCTAAGAAACGCTAACAAGGTCACAAGGGAGGCTATCCCTAGAGTTGACCTAGAAAATGTGACCAAGGCTTCTAAGAAGCCCAACAAGGTCACTAGGAAGGTATCTAGGGAAGTTATCCCTAGTGAGTACCTAGAGCATCCAAGGAGCACCAATAGGTGTTGGGTTCCTAGGAGCATCTTCTCTACCACATAGATGGGTTAGAGAGTGTCAACTCCGATTAGAAGGGTAGTTAACTCAACTTTGAGGAAATTGACACTCAAGGAGCATTTTCAAGGTTTTTGTTAACCTTTGAAAATGAAATGGAATTATTATTTACTCCTTGAAAGAGTAAAATGTGCCTAATGGTGGAAAAATTGATTTTATCTTAAAATGGCATAAATTGGGAAAACCTAGAGAAATACCAAGTTGGGATTTTGGTATTCTCTTAGAAATTTAAGGCAATCCGGGACTTGATTTATGTGATTACTCTTGAGGAAAAAATGGAATATGCCAACATTTGAGGATATGCTTAATTTTTAAGTGGCATAAACAAATCAAGAGAAATAGAAATGTCAATTTAAGTTTTGGCATTTCTTTGAAGCATTTAGGGCAATCTAGGTTTAACGTTTTAAATTAAAACAAGTGGTATATTTTGGGTTAGCTAAGTGGGTAAGGATACTTAGAAAGGTAATTTATGTATATTTTATTTATGCTAAACCTTGCCATGATTGTTTGCCCATTATATGCCATGGCATCATGGTTTATTATTTTTTTTCATTCATGTTTTATTATGAAAAATCTAAAAATACCATGTCATGACATTCATACATCATGTAGTTATAGGATATTTTCTTTTGAAAATTATTTCCTTTTGATGTATGCCATAACATAATCATGCACTAAGTTTAATTCCTTGTAATTAAGGACAAATGACATTTAACAACACTTATTAACAAGTGACATCCTAGGTGGATGTCTAATATCTCTAAAATGCCTAGATAGATATACATGATTCCTAGAATAGGGCAAAACCAAAATCTCACATCTCACAAGGACTATAAGGTGACTTGTATGTGTTTTAGTGCACATTAGATATAAGTGAGATGTTAGGAAGATGAATAAAACTCATGATGTTGATTTAGTGCATTCTTTTGAGTTTTAGGTTCATCAAAACACATAGTTATGTGTTTTCCCATCATTGGGAAAGCTAATGTACAAGTCATGTGCATTAAGCCCAAGGAACATGGTGGGATATTGATTTTGAAAATGTTGTTTAAAATGATTTTGGAAAACCTTGGTGAAGGATATCTTTTGATAGTAATCACCATTGAATAGTTAGACACAAACTTGAAGAGAACGCTAAAGTTTTAGCAAGTTTTCAAGCTTGTGTCAATCTTTGAAAATATGATGTATTTTCATAGAAAACTATTTTTCCATGATAAAGTATGCCCTAAATAATGTCTACACGAAATGTCTACACGAAATTTCATGAATTTTGGATTTTTGTAGAATTTTTTTGGGGTTTCTGAAGTTGGCTGAATTTAAAATTCAGCAACTATCAGAGCTCCGATCGATCCATGGATCGATTGGAGTGTCTGAATCGATCAGTGGATCAATTCAGAAGGCAATTCTAGCGAGTAGAAGCTCGCTGGATCGATCAGCCGATCGATCCAAGAAGACTGAATCGATCGGTGGATCGATTCAGCAGGGTTCAATCGATTGGAACCCAACTCCAATTGATTGAAGATGCTGATTTTGACTGGGAAAGCTTATTTTCAGCATATTGAACCTATTTTAGTCTAGGTAACCATTCCTAACCCCTCAAAATACATTTGTATACATAAAAAGGGTATTTTCGTGTGAAAAACAAGAATGGATTGGTTAAGGAAGGCTAAGTTGAAGTTTAGGTTGAGGTTTGTTTCAAATTTTGAATATTTGAACCTCAAAACTTCTAAAATTGGGTTTCCTAAAGTTTTAGGGATTCCAAGTCATTGTTGGTGCAATGACAGAAGTTACCACCATGTCTTTAGGGGGAGGGACTCTTTAAAGACATCAAAATTATTTTTCATAAACCTTGGAAGGTGGTTAACCTTCCGTTAAAAACATGCTCAAGGTTGAGCGTTTGAATTTTAATGGGGAGTGGATATCCTCATTGTTCAAGTGGTTTCAAGAGGATAATACTCAAGGATGGGCATTTGCCTACATTGGGGGAAAATGTAGGGTTAAGGTTAATGAAGGGTATGAGACTTTCATTATCGTGCTGATCACAACGAGTGAAGTTGTGAACAACGATAAGCAACTCTTCAGGGGGAGAGTTTTCAACAAGTGAATTTGTTGATGTGTGCCCAAAAATGGGGCATGGTTTGATGTGTGCCAATAGGGGGAGAATGAAAGGGAGTAAGTTAGGCTTTTATCACCTAGAGAGAGTTTGCCCTCTTAGGGGGAGAATGAAAGGCTTAACTTATGTATTCATTACCTAGTGGCATGAAGAAGGTTTAGGCTATGGGATTAGCCTAACTTACATGTGGTATTGTAAGTGATAGTGTTGGTATTGTCAAACATCAAAAAGGGGGAGATTGTTGGTGCAACATCCCTCAGGTCAAGGTTGACC
The DNA here is from genome assembly GCF_018446385.1 of Zingiber officinale. NCBI lineage: Eukaryota > Viridiplantae > Streptophyta > Magnoliopsida > Zingiberales > Zingiberaceae > Zingiber > Zingiber officinale. The sequence goes on along the minus strand of NC_055997.1, from coordinate 131,516,243 downwards.
TGGTTGACCAAGCTTGAGTCTTGGTTTGAGTTTCGATGTTTGACAATGCCAACACTATCACTTACAATACCACATGATGTTTGACAATGCAAGGTTGATTGAAGAAGAGTCAAGTAGGTCAAGGATGACCGGATACTTGACTGGGAAGTCCTAGTGAGTGAAGCTAGGCAGGAGGAAAATCCTGGTGAGTGAAGCCAGGTGAAAGACCTAGTGAGTGAAGCTAGGCAATTGGGAAGTCCTAGTGAGTGAAGCTAGGCAAGAGGAAAATCCTGGTGAGTGAAGCCAGGTGAAAGACCTAGTGAGTAAAGCTAGGCAATTGGGAAAGTCCTGATGAGTGAAGCCAGGCAAGAGAAATCCAGATGGGTCAACGTTGACCAGACTTCTGGTGAGAGTCCAAGTAGGTCATAGGGATTGACCGGATACTTGGCACGAGAAAGAAAAGTCCAAGTAGGTCAGAGGGACTGACCGGATACTTGGCAAGAAGAGAAAAGACCAAGTGGATCAAAGGGATTGACCAGACACTTGGTGAGAGAGTCCTAGCTGGTCAAGGGTGACCGGATGCTAGGTCTTATGTACCAACAAGTCATGGTTGACTCGATGTTGGTTTAGGGGGCTTCGGATTTGGTTTTGGGCAAAAACCAAGATCTGGATTGATCAGCCGATTGGTCCAACATGTTTGGATTGATCCGTGGATTGATCCAGCAGGTTTGGATTGATCCGTGGATTGATCCAGCAGGTTTGGATTGATTCGTGGATCGATCCAGCAGATCTGGATCGATCAGTGGATCGATCCAGAAGATCTGGATCGATCCACGGATCGATCCGGTGAGTCCCCGCGAACAGAACCCCTCTGGATCGATCGGTGGATCGATCCAGAGGTCCCAATCGATCAGTGGATCGATTGGGACGCTGCTGCTTCGCGCGATAAGCGCTGGATCGATCCGTGGATCGATCCAGGCGTTTTTCCAGAGCACAGAGGCGCTCTGGATCGATCCGTGGATCGATCCAAAGCCTCCCCGATCGATTGGGAGCATTCCAATCGATCGGGATTCGACCGTTAGCGTCGATTTAAGCCGCAGGCGTTCATTTCCTTCGGCATCACTTCACAGATTCATTTCAGATCTTCACCAGCTCCTCCACAACTCTTCTCAAGCTCGAGATCGCCAGTTCTTGAAGGTTTTTGGAGGCTCTTCCAAGTCAAGAGGCGAGTTGCAACGAGAAGAAGAAGAAGCTAGGGTTTTTACTGCATTTCCTGTAAGCTTGTATTTCTCTACTACCCTTTCTTCTTCTTGTATTGAGTCTTGTAGGGCTTCTCCGCCCTTGGTAGTTACCATAAAGGAGAGTTTCATTAGTGGAGGGTGCGTGCGTTGTATGGATCCTTGGATTAGTCACCTCCCTTGGAGGTGGATACCAAGTAAAATCCAAGTGTTAGCGTGTTTGTATTTGTTTTTTTGTATTTCCGCTGCGCATCCTTGAAGAAACAAGCAACGCCGAGCAACGAGCACGCGAAAAGCTATTCACCCCCCCTCTAGCTACTTTTCGGTCCTAACACTAAGTTCCCGTACACTTAGACACAAGGCATTAAAAGATAACAAGACCTAATTTGACTTGATTGATCACATTACAATTACCATAGAAAGAGGTGACAATATGAATTAGCTTATCATACACTGACAATATTTGGGAGAATATATATAAAACCGAGGTTGAGGGGCATTACTCGGAGGAACCAATAAGTTTTGAGAACTTTAAAAATTTGAAAGAAATTACGGAATGTATGAAACATTTGAAAAATTTTAAGGATAGTATATGAAAATGGAAATTTGAGAATATTGAACATAAAGATGATAGTATGAACTTTACGAAGTTATACTTTTAGAATTGAAATTTTTTTTAAAACCTCTGCTATAAGTTGGATCCATTCCAAAAAAAAAAATAAAGGATGAAATGAATTATAAAAAATAAGTATGGAATGACTTTTGGGTATAGGATGAATTAAAAAAAATAAAAGAGAGGATAGTTATATATAATCTAAAATTGGTGACCATTAGAAAAACAAAACATTAAAAAAATTGATAGAAAAAATAACATTCTAAACAAAAATTTGCAATGGCAGCAAGCATGTTGAAAAAAATGACAAAAAAATAACATTCGAAACAAAACAACGTTTGAGTAAAAAAACCTTCGAAACAAACGTTTAGAAAAAAAAACTGAAAAACTAATTATATCATATTAAAAAATTAAATCATTATGCCCACCAATTCTTAAAAACCTGGTTCGATTTATCCAACGCAACCAAAAATTTACAAAATAAGAAACCTGGCCACCAGGCCCACCACACGGCACGGGGTTAAAAAAAAATCCAAAAAAACCACGAGACCAATTTTTTGTGTTTATTTAAAAGATTTTTAATTTTTAACAATTACGAACATTTTAATTTTTTGTGTTTATTTAAAAGATTTTTAATTTTTAACAATTACGAACATTTTAATTTTTTGTGTTTATTTAAAAGATGACGTGGCAGATAAATAACTAAAACCGATCAATTCGAACGGGACCATCGGCGAGTGCTGGAGAAGAAGCCGAAGGATGATGCTGTCCGGCGGAAACCCTAATGCTACCTCGCCAAGAACCCTAATTTCTTCCAATAACGGTAGATTATATCTGGTTTTCTTCGTCCTCAGTATGGACGAGGGCAGCGTCGACGTCGATATTGGGTTGGATCGCCTCGGAAGAGCAATCTGCTACGAAGTTTTTTTTAGTAAGAAAAGAGCAATTCCACCACCCTTTTTCTTCCTTTTATTTCTCTTAGTAAATGATACTGAAAGAGGACACTTCAGAAGGTTCAATCTGACTCAAATTCGTCTTATGACGGCGTGTGCGGCGAGTAGATCGTTGAATGCACTGAGACTATCAGGTTCGTTTTCGCTCTTCCTTTTCTAATTGTTCCGTTGCTTCATGCATTGGATCTGGCATTTCTGTTCTCTGTAGTTAGCAAACCTATTAGTAAGTGGCATTTTTTCGCTGTTACAGCTCATGATTCATTACCAATCCCGATATAGTGAACTTGCTTTACCATCACATGATGGTTATTTTTGCAAACTATTTATTGATATCTGAGGTCAGAGCATTGTTTGATTCCCAACTTGCCTCCTAACTTAGGTTATGAATGAACTTTCTGGAATAGAAGAACTTGAAGAAGAAGAAGAAGAAATCGAAAGGAAAACTAATCAAAAAGATCAACTAATCCACGAGATCAGAGAAACAATCAATCAAAGTTGGAATCTGCCAAGTAAAAAAAAAAAATCCTATAATGCATCTCTAAATGTATAACAATTGTATCAATTACATTCACACTCAACAATAAAAATTGGAAAAGTCAGTCGATCCTTGATGAATTCTGCTCATCCCCAATCAACTTTCAAACTGAGATGTAGTGGGTTATAGATGGGATACAACTTGTGGCAAATTGCCATCTTTGATCTGTCGTCTATAATTTCTATGTAACTATCTTATGTATGGAAATGCACATACTCTGATCCAATATATCAGCACCAACAGATTATGGTGTTTCCAAAAGTTTGAGTTCGGGTCTTAATTTTGATCTAATGGCAGAAGAAGGCATATCAGTGGTAACAAAATTATTGAAAGCCTTTGGTTGAGGAAGCATTGATTGGTAATGAAGAATTGCTCTAGGATAGCAAATATTTGTAGTGTGCCTGAGGTTGAGATAAATTTGTTAGCATGGTTTTGAGACCTGAGTGGTCTTAAAACTGTATAGTTTGAGGCTTGCCGATAAGACCAGCTCGAGAGGAATAGAGTGTAGGGATTTTGACTAAGAAGATTGGAAAAGTTAATGGTGTAGAAAATTGATACTGTCTCGACTGATGGTGATTTTTGGCCATGGATAAATGAGCTATATTGGTTTGTAGGGAGTCTGCAGTTTCTTGCATTTATAATCTGTATTCATAGCTTAGCAATAAGCTATTCACTTCTTCAATGGAGGGCCGGTCACCACAATTTTGTGTAGAAGTCACAAAAGAGTTGTAATCTTTGAGTTTTAGAATGTATTCCATTGCCGAGAGACCGTCTTGCTTTTTGTAAAAAAAAATCTGCAACATACTCCTTAGTTCTGACACGTGAGCAAATGACAAGGTAGAGTAAATTTGATCGAGAGCCAAACAAATGTCGTGTGCCGTTGAATACCCAACAATTTAAGTTGTGAGTTCTTGGGTCAAGGTGGATAAACCCAGCTTATTATCAGATGATTATAGCATTGTCAAGAGGTATAAACAGGATTAACAACCAAATTGTTGAGATCAAGGAATTTGGGTCATCTATATTTAGCAGCTGATTTTTCCAAATCAAATAGTTATTTCCGTCTAGCTTGAAAGGGGTTGATTCATATAAGGAAGTATTGAAGGGGATTGAAATTAGACTGAGGAATCGCACAGGAGTAGAAGTTGAAGTTTGATGATTCATACATGGATTTGGGCTGAGTGGTCGATGATGTCGGAGAAAAATCACTGTTGTCGGTGGCGGAATTGATTCTGATACCACGAAGAGTTTTCTGAGTGAAAGGAGGCGAAGGAATGTACTGGAAATCAGTACTGTATTCTTGGGTAAAAGGTTTATCCGTATACAACAGATTATGACCTAACACAAATGGCAATTAAGAATATAAAAATAAGAAAATACTAACTATAAAGTAACCATTAATTCTTTGTCTAATGGATCTATTCAGCTTTGAACTTTGATCGGCGATGAATATTAATACCTAGTCCTGCAAAATCTAGACTGTCGTTAGCATCGATTATTAATGAAATAAGCTGTTGTTTCATTCCTTATTCTTGTTATATATACCTTGAAGTTGCAAATGAATTTTCTTCAATAAATATGTGCTAATTTTCGTGAGGTATCTTTGCTTTTTGGCTGATCCTCCTCCAACACCAACAGGCGAAGTCAGTTAGTTTGCCGCTCAGAATCCATCATCGATCTACAGATTTCCGGTTGTGGCTTCTAATCCAAGTTCCGGATCATGCGTTGTTTCGTCCGAGCGTCCCGATCTGTAACCCAGCGGTCTCTCCCGTTCCAACTGTGCCATCATCGACACAGACTCCTCGGCATCATACATAACACTGGTCCTGCACAACGGGCAGGTCGAGTTCATTCGGAGCCATGTATCGCTGCACGAGACGTGGAAGACATGGCCGCAGTTGGGCAACCGTCGGAGATACTCCCCTTTGCGGTACTCAAACTGGCATATCGCGCACTCGGCGATCTCTCTCCCGCACCCATCTGTGATCGCCTCCTTGTACTGGAACGACGGCATGCAACGGATGACGGCAGAGGCCAAACCTCCACGGCTAGTTTGGCTCGTCGACTCCGGTCCGGCCCGGTGCTCGTCCGGATTCGGAAACCTTCGTCGCTGTCTCCTCGACGCGGCCACACGAGTCGAGGGAAAGCACTTCTTCTTGATGAGGATGATGAGGATGATGCAGGCGAGGCAGAGGAAGCTGACGGCAGCTGCGGCGAAGTCTTGACGGGTGGCTGCCCGGAGTATCATACTGGTCGATTACTTGGTGGTGGTGGTGGTGGTGGATGAGCCGGAGAGGACTTTGAGCTGGACTGGGTTTGGTTTTAATGAGAGGGAGGAAGTGCATCGAATAGATCAAGAGAATCTTCGTGTTGTACGTCGTGCCTTGTCTTGGACGTTGGAGACGGGCGATAGCGCGATTTCCCAAGGTTGGCTCGGGGACTCAGAGAAGCTTCGGTCGTGTTGCTTGTGGATGCATGGCCGAAGGCAGCATTTCTGCCATTGGCCCTTTGAGGTTGAGCTCAGTTTTTTTTTTGTTTTTGTTTTTTTTCAATCAACGATCCAGATAAATTGAAACGCGCCAATTTCATAAGTTTTTTAAACGGTCTAAAAGTGCATTTGCTTAAGAGATATCATTAATAATCTTGATTATTGACTCAAGATTATTAATCCTATTTAGCTTAAGTAATAAATTGTTTAACCATGTTTGATTTAAGTAATGAACAATTCCTAAGTAACTAATGATGCTCGTCATATTAACAAATATCAGTAAAATTTAGAATGTGATTATGGACGAAATGTGAGATTTTTGACTATTCCGGAATTAAGAGAAATATTTCTAAAATTATTCTCGTGGTTCGTTCTGTGCGTGGAGGCAGGCGTCTAGGATAAGAAAGGAGCGGAGGCGGGGGCAAGGGTGAACAAAGGGGAACAAGGGGTCGTGTGGACGATGATCTTTCAAAATGAACATCATCCAAAAGCTCCTCCTCCTTCTCTAATATTCGGCCACCACCACCATCAAGGAACAAAAGAGAGCAAGGGAAAAGGAAAGAGAGAGGGCCGACCACAAGAGAGAGCTCCAACAAAATAATAAGAATTGATGTCACATGAGGCCTCTCCTCCCCTTCCTTTATAATAATTGCCCAAGGCAAATAAGGAAAGATTTTTATAAAAATTAAAATTTTCCTCTTGTTTTTTCTTTTCCCCTTTTATTTTTCCTTTTCTCCTTTAATTGATTGATTGACCGACCCCTTGCTTGGGCACCAAGCAAGGGTGGTCGGCCCTTAAAAGAAAAAAAATAATCTTTGTAAAAATTTTATAAGCAAAAAAGGAAAGTTCTTATAAAATTTTACATGCTCTCTTTTAATTTCCTAATGTGGATGTTAAAAAAAAAAATTTTAAATTACAACAAAGTTTTAAAATTTAAAACTTCTCTTCTAAAATTTCCTTTTTTAACATGGTTAGAAAAATAGAAAATTTTAAATTTAAAACTCTCTTCCTTTTTTCAAAACCATGAGGATGGTTTAAAAAAGAAAGCTTTAAAACTTTTAAACTTTCTTTTAAACCATGTGGCCTAATTCAAATAAGGAAAGTTTTGTAAATTTAAAATCCTTCTTTTAAAACTTGTAGTTATCTACAAAGAGAAAATTTTAAAAATTCAAAACACCCATCCTTATTTGAATTATGGTGGTCGGGCCCTCCTTGCTTGGGCATCAAGCAAAGGTTCGGCCCTCTTTGAGAAGATAGTGGCCGACCTCTATGGCTTGGTCACCAAGCCATGGGTCGGCCTCCTCTTGGACACCAAGATGGGCTTTTCATGAGTGGATTTGAGGCATTAATGAAGCTACGACAGGGACCTAGAGAAGAAATTGGTTTTGACCTTCCGATGAACTCGAGTATCCCGTGTTCACCCCGAACACACAACTCAAGTTCATCAATAATAACTCATTCCACTAGAGAGTTATTATTGCACTACCGCATCAATCCCAAATTACATTATGGGCTCATTCTTATCATGAGTGTGTTAGTCTCCCTGTGTTTAAGATATCGAATGTTCATTAATTTAATTGAGTTACTAACAACTCGCTTTAATTAATATCTTAGTCCAAGAGTAGTACCACTCAACTTCATCGTCATGTCGGACTAAGTCCACCTGCAGGGTTTAACATGACAATCCTTATGAGCTCCTCTTGGGGCATTCTCAACCTAAATGACTAGGACACAGTTTCCTTCTATAATCAACAACACACACTATAAGTAATATTATTTCCCAACTTATCGGGTCTATTGATTTATCGAGCTAAATCTCACCCTTTGATAAGTCAAAGAAATAAATATTAAATATATGTGCTTGTTATTATATTAGGATTAAGAGCACACACTTCCATAATAACTCAGGTCTTGTTCTTTAATTAAGTCAGTATAAAAAGAACTTACTTTAAATGATCCTACTCAATACACTAAGAGTGTACTAGTGTAATTTATTAGTCAAGATAAACTAATACCTAATTACTGTTGGTTGCTACTTGGAAAACCTAGAGGTTCCACTGTACAAAATTTTTGTACAAAGGTCTGAACCTTTTCCTAGCTACCATGTGTTCTTTTAAATTAAATTTTGGATCGCCTTCGGAACTTAACACGTTTGATCCAAAACTTAATCTATTCGTTCTTTTAGGTTTTGACTTGAGTCTCCTGCGGAACTTAACACGTTCGACCCAAATCACCTTAAGTTATTAATTCCATTAAATATTAATTTCCATAATTGGTTCCCAATACTGACGTGGCGAGGCACATGACCTTCTTGGATATGGGAGCAACCACCACCGACTAGACAAAACCTTTTATAGAAAGCTAATATTTAATTTCCTAAAATAACTTTAGGTTAACCGAAAAGAACAATCAAATCACAAGGATAAATAAAACAAAAGAACACAACATCGAAAAAACATATTCGAAATACTAGAACGTAAGCCTCTTGTATTTGGTATTATTTCCATAAATAACTAGTATGATGCGGAAAAGGAAAAACTACTAGTTATACCTTCTAGAAAGACCTCTTGATCTTCTATCGTATTCCTCTTCAACCTCGGACGTTGTATGGGCAACGATCTTCCGAGATAAGAAACCACCAACCACCTTCTTCTCCTCCTAGCTAGGTTCGACCACAAAGAAAGAAGCTTCACCAAGGAAGAAAATCAAAACACTAACCAAGCTCCAAGAGACGCTAGCTTCCTCTCCTTCTTCTTCTTCTTCTCCAAGTAGTATCCGGCCACCACAAAAGCTCCAAGGGAAGAGAGAGGTTCGGCCACCACAAGAGGAAGAGAGGGAAAGGATGGCCGGCCACACCAAGGAACAAAAGAGGGAGAGAAAATAATAGAGGTTGTTCAATGAAGGTACCCTCACCCCTTCTTTTATATTCCTTGGCCTAGGCAAATTAGGAAATTTAATTACAATAAAATTTCCTCAATTTCCTTGACATGATTTAATTGAGAAAAATAAAATAAAATTTCCCCAATTGAAATCTTATGGCCGGCCACATTAATGAAATCAAATTGGACAAGTTTCAATCAATAATTAAAACTTCCTAATTTGTTTCCGGAAATTTTAAAAAATAAAATTTCTCTTCAAAATCTCTTCATGGTTGATAAAAAGGAAATTTCTATAATTTTAATTTTACAACATGTGAATAATTTTTAAAGAGAAAATAAAATATCTCACCAATCTACAAATAAGGAAAGAGATCTAATCTCTTTCTTTAATCTATTGTAGATCTTTTACAAGAGAGATATTTTAATTTTAATTCTCTTTAATAAATTATATCTTCCACATAATAAAAATTAAAATTAAATTTCTTTTTTAATTTAATTTGGCCGGCCCCCACTAGCTTGGGTTCAAGCTAGGGCCGGCCACCCAATCTTATACCTTGGCCGGCCCTAGCTTGGTTCCCAAGCTAGCTTGGCCGACCCCTTATTGGTGGGTATAGAAGGTGGGTATAGGTGGATATAGTACTCTATAAATAAGAGGCTACGATAGGGACCGAGAGGAGGAATTGGTTTTGGTCTCCCGATAAAATTAAGCATCCCGTGTTCGCCCCGAACACACAACTTAATTTTATCAATAATAATTCATTCCACTAGAGAACTATTATTGAACTACCGCACCAATCCCAAATTATATTTTTTTGGGGCTCCTTCTTATTATGAGTGTGTTAGTCTCCCTGTGTTTAAGATATCGAATGTCCACTAATTAAGTGAGTTACTGACAACTCATTTAATTAATATCTTAGTACAAGAGTAGTACCACTCAACCTTATCATCATGTCGGACTAAGTCCACCTGCAGGGTTTTAACATGATAATCCTTATGAGCTCCTCTTGAGGACATTATCAACCTAGTATCTCTAGGACACAGTTTCCTTCTATAATCAACAACACACACTATAAGTGATACTATTTCCCAACTTATCAGGCTTATTGATTCATCGAACTAAATCTCACCCATTGATAAATTAAAGAAATAAATATCAAATATATGTGCTTGTTATTATATTAGGATTAAGAGCACACACTTCCATAATAACCGAGGTATTTGTTTCTTTATAAAGTCAGTATAAAAGAAACGACCTCAAATGGTCCTACTCAATACACTCTAAGTGTACTAGTGTAATTATATAGTCAAGATAAACTAATTCCTAATTACACTACGACCTTCCAATGGTTTGTTCCTTTCCATTTTGGTCGTGAGCTACTGTTTATAATTTATAAGGTACTGATAACATCATCTTCTATATGTGACACCACATACTATGTTATCTACAATATAAATTAATTGAACAACTACAAACAAATGTAGATAAATTGACCAAATGTGATTCTTTATTTAACATAAATGTTTACAAAAGCTTAGGCTTTCAGTATACACTCCAACAATTACATTACAACTATTCTAACGGTTTGTTCCTTTCAATCTTAGTCGTGAGCATCTGTTTATAATTTATAAAAAACTGATAACATGATCTTCTATTTGTGACACCACACACCATGTTATCTACAATATAAATTAATTGAACAACTACACTTAGCAAATAAATGTAGACATTTGACCAATGTGATTCTTTTATTTCAAAAATAAATGTTTACAAAAGCTAGGCTTTTAGTATACACTCTAACACTCACCTGAACCCAACTCTGACATTCTCCTCGAGTAGACTTCCTTCCTATCTTCTCATCCCTCAAACGTTGCACACGTCCTTCTCGTCTGCCGATGTACTTTTCCACAGCACATCCCTCGGATGTACCGAGCCCGTCGACTCCTTTCCCGTATCATCATTCTCGCTAGCTGCGTTTTCCACTCGACTTCTTGTGTTCCTAAACTCTGGCATACTTAGACATAAGGCTCAAATATAATAGAACCTAACTTGACTTGATTGATCACACCAAAACTACTACAGGGTATTTACAATTTGAAGATGGGGCAAGCGACCTATTTTTGTTCGAGTTATAGTTCAGCTACTCATTCGTATTTGGGATTGGAAGAGCAATCTGACACCCCTGCAAGGAAGGACGCCTAATGATTGATCTGCCTGATAAATTTTTTGGACAATGAAAGAATTATAGGAGAGAGACCAGTAGCTACTTTTTCTGGGTTTGATTAATCGGGCTACCTTTGTGTCGTGTGCTTGTTGATGACATATTGACCATCGTGTCGGCTTTATTATCCTTAATTATTGTTCTGTTTACTCATTTCTTCTCTTATAACTCTCGTGTTTGAGTGTTGATCAAATTGTGAGGTTGGGGTTGTGGTGTTGAAGGTTTACAATATGCATGTATTGTCAAGCAGTGCCACAATCATGCTAATTGTTGGGCAGAGCGACTGTTGAGAGAAAAACCAGACAGAATGACTGTAGGGATAAGAGTTGGGTGATAGAGTGTATACTAAAAGCCTAGCTTTTTGTAAACATTTATTTTTTAAATAAAAAATCACATTGGTCAAATATCTACATTTATATGCTAAGTGTAGTTGTTCAATTAATTTATATTGTAGATAACATGGTGTGTGGTGTCACATACAGAAGATCATGTCATCAATTCCTTATAAATTATAAACAGAAGCTCACGACTAATATGGAAAGGAACAAACCACTGGAATAGTTGTAGTGTAATTTGGTATTAGTTTATCTTAACTATAAAATTACACTAGTACACTCTGAGTGTATTGAGCAGGACCATTTAAGGTAAGTTCTTTTTATACTGACTGCATAAAAGAACAAGACCTTTGTTATTATAGAAGTGTGTGCTCTTAATCATGATATAATAACAAACACATATACTTAATATTCAGTTCTTTAATTTATCAAAGGGTGCGATTTAGTTCAATAAATCAATAGGCCCGATAAGTTGAGAAATTGTATTATTTATATGGTGTGTTGTTGATTATAAAATGAAACTGTGTCATAGTAATCTAGGTTGATGATGTCCCCACGAGGAGCTCATAAGGATTGTCATATAAATCCTGCAGGTGGACTTAGTCCGACATGACGATGAGGTTGAGTGGTACTACTCTTGGAGCTAGATATTAATTGAGTGAGTTGTCAGTAACTCATTTAATTAGTAGACATTCTATATCTTAACACAGGGAGATTAACACACTCATGATAAGGAACCCATATAGTAATATGGGATTGGTGCGGTACTTTAATAATAACTCTTTAGTGGAATGAGATATTATTGATGAACTCGAGTTGGGTGTTCGGGGCGATCACGGGAAGCTCAAGTTCATCGGGAGACCAAAATCAATTCCTCCTCTCGGTCCCTGTCATAGCCTCTTATTTATAAAGTGTTATACTCACTCATACCCATCTTCTTACCCACCTTAAGGTGGTCGGCCAAGCTAGCTTGGAGCCCAAGCTAGGGTCGGCCAAACCAAGGTTAGATTGGTCAAGTAGGTGGTCGGTCCTAGCTTGAACCCAAGCTTAGGTGGCCGACGACGATAAATTAAAAGAATTTTATTTTTTAAAATATTTCCTTATGTGGAAGCCATGGTTTTAAAAGAGAGTTTAAAATTTAAATCTTTCCTTTTATAACTTTCTACAAAAGATTAAGAGAAAGGTTTGATATCTTTCCTTATTTGTAGTTAAAAGGAGGATTTTAATTTTTGATAAAACTTTCCTTTTTTGTAACTATCCTCATGGTTTTAAAAGAGAGTTTTAAAATTTAAAATATTTCGTTTTATAGCTTTCTGCAAAAGATTAAGAGAAATGTTTGATATATTTTCTTATTTTTAATTAAAAGAAAGATTTTAATTTTTGATAAAACTTTCCTTTTTATAACCATCCTCATGATTTTAAAAGAGAGTTTTAAAATTATAAATCTTTTCTTTTATAGTTTTCTACAAAAGATTAAGAGAAAGATTTGATATCTTTCCTTATTTGTAGTTAAAAAAGAAGATTTTAATTTTGAAGAAAATTTTCTTTTTTGTAATCATCCACATATTTTAATAGAGAGATTTTAATTTATAAAAGTTTCCTTTTATAACCAACCATGAAGGAATTTTTTTTTAAAGAGAAATTTTATTTTAAAAATTTCTGGAAACAAATTAAGAAGTTTTAATTTTGTGTTTAAAACTTTCCTTGTATAGAGGACATGTAGGGGCCAACCACATTAATAGAAGAAAAGGAATTCTTTTTATCAATTAAATTTTTCTTTCTATGGCAAAGAAAATAAGGAAGTTTTTTTATTAAAACTTTCCTTATTTGCCAAGACCAAGGAATATAAAAGAGAGGGTAGAGGTGCCTCACCTCATAACATATCTTCTATTATTCCTCTCTTCCTTGGTGGTGGCCGACCCTCTCTTCTTCCTCTTCCCCTATTCTTCTTCTTAAGTGGCCGATGGCATCATCTTCTTGGAGAGATCTTGGTGGCCGAATTTTGCTTGGAGAAGAAGAAGAGATAGGAGATATTGTTTCCTAGCATCCCTTGGAGCTTAGTTGGTGGGCGAAATTCTTCATCTCTAGGAGATTGTTGGTGGCCGAAACTTGCTTGGAGAAGAAGGAGGCTTGGGTGGATTCTCTTCTCGGTAGATCGTCGCCCACACGATGTCCGAGATAAGAAGAGGAATACGACAGAAGATCGTGAGGTCTATAAGCTATAAAAGGTTTAACTAGTTATTAGTTTCCGCATATAACCTATTCATCCTTTTATTTAGATCTTGAAATACCAAACACAAGAGGCTAATGAATCTAAGTTATCGAATTTATATTTTCAATTTTGTGTTTCTTTTGTTTTTCGAACTTGTGATTCGATTGTTCCTTTTGGTTAAACCTAGGATTAATATAAGGAAATTAAATATTAAATTTCGTTGAAAGGCTTTGTCTAGGAAGTGGTGGATGCTCCCATACCCAAGAAGGCCTAGTGCCTCGCCATGTTTAACCTGGAAGCCGATCTCTGAAATTAATATTTAATTGAATTTGTAACATGGGTGGATTTGGATCAATAATGTTAAGCATCGTTTGTGATCCAAGTCTAAACCACTAAGAATAGATAAGTTGAATTTGAAATCAATAATATTAAGTTCTGTTTGCGATTCCAAATTTAATTTCTAAAGAATACAATAGGTTGTTAGGAATGGTTCAGGACTTGTACAAAATTTTTATACAGGGGAACCAGTACGATATTTCGAGTAGCAACTAACACTGACATAATGGCTGTAGGGATAAGAGTCCGGCAAAACGGCTATAGGGATAAGAGTCGGGCAGAGTAGCTAAAGAGATGAGAGACAGGTAGTGCGGCTATAGAAATAAGAGAGGGAAGAGCAACTGAAGAGATGAGAGTCATATAGAGCGGCTATAGAGATAAGAACCAAGCAAAACAATTGTTTAGACGAGAGACAGGCAGAGCGACTGAAGAGATGAGAGCCTGCCAAAGCGACTGAAGAGATGAGAGCCGACCAGAGCGGTTATTTAGATGAGAGCTAAGCAGAGCGGCTGTAAAGATAAGAGTTGGACAGAGCAGCTAAAGAGATGAGAGCTGGGCAAAACGACTGTAGAGATAAGAGTCGGAAAGAACGGTTGAATAGATGAGAGCCGAGCAGAATGATTGTAGAGATAGGAACTAGATAGAGCAACATATTTTGATCCTGACAAGGAAATTATAGGCACGAGAGCCCTGCTCACTTGTAACTTGCAATGGGGCGAGAGTTTGGGAACCGACCAAGAGGTCATTGGGATGTGAGAGCTTTGCTCACTTATAACTCGCGTAGGGGCGTGAGTCTGGAATATGTTCATTAGATAAAAGTTAATACAGATAGAGAATGCTCCTTAGCTATGGTAAGGCTGGAGGTAATTCACCCTCCCTGTGCGATCCAGCTTCTAACCTTTGACATTTTTGACCCAAGCCTCTTGAGGATTTTCTATGGCTCATTCTCATGGAGTATTAGCTTAGTTACATCTTCGACCGACACTATAAGGATTTCTAACCAAGTAGAGGGCACGTCTACAGAATGACCTGAATGGCTACATTTCCTCGGTTTTCCTCCTCTAGGGGTTCTCTCATTTCTTTTCCTCTACCACTTGACAAGCCACCCGGATCTTCTTTTCCTTTAGGCGAATTAGCCGGTCAGGCCAAGATGTTAGGGTTGCTGGCCTACTGTCTTAGAAGTTGAGGCATAATTTCGGGCAGAGACAGACCTAGTTCTGCTACTCGGTAAGAATCCCGAGCGAACTGGAGACAATTCCCTATGTCATGAGTGTGAGACTAGTGGTAAGTACAATACTGAGCCTCCCATGGGGCAGACTAGTTCACAGGAGCTAGGACGACCTCGACCCGCTGCACTACCGCTACTTCTTGAGCTGTCAGAAAATTTAACCGAGGATCCTTAGGATGGACAAAAGGTGGTGATTGCCTCCTCTTCGACCGACCAGTTGGAGCGAGGGTCTTTATCTCTTTCTTCTGGGTGACTTAAGCTTCGTCCATATTAATGTATTTGGTCGGTTTCCCCAACAAATTATCAAAGTCCGTTTCAGGTTTCTGAATGAGGTCTTGAAAGAAGTCTCCCTCTAACATGCCTTGAGAGAATGTGCTTATTAATATGACTTTCCGCAGCGTGCAATTATGTTATCCGCAGCATGCATCGCATACTGCACAACTCCATGCTGTTAAAAGTCAGAACACATTCGCAGTGTGCAGCTGCGCGCTGCGGTAAAGTGCATTCATAGCGCACAGCTACACGCTGCGATAAATTGCATTTGTAGCGTGCAGTTGTGCGCTGCGAAAAGTGCATTCACAGCGTGCAGCTGTGCCTGCGAAAAGTGCATTCACAGCGTGCAGCTGCGCGTTGCGATAAATTGCATTTGCAGCATGCAGCTACACGCTGTGGTTAATATCATTCGCAGCATGCAACCGTCCGTTGCGGTTAAATGCATATAAAATAAAAAATATATATATATATCACACATAATTATCAATATCGTACAATTATAACTAAAGGAATAACTGTGTTACAGGCATACGAAAATAAAGGAAATAAATATCATATTATTTTTATTTCCAATAGAAATAACTGTGTTACAGGTTGATAAGGTAAAAAAATAGTTGATTGCTGCCACTTTAACAAATGGGATCGATATCATGTGCTTCATTCCCTTATCTGAGCAGCTTTGGTGAGGGTGAGAGCAACACCAGGTGCACCATGGCACCAATGCACAAGACAATCTGCATTGAATCCTTCGGTCGATGGGTAGTTCCCGCCGATGGATCCGTTGTTAATCCTGTAGTTAAGGGTGCCCTGAACATATTGCAGGTCATCTTCATTGAGATTAACACCCATCAAAGCATGCATGATCTCAGCAAGGCCATGGGCAACCCCCAGCACCTCTCACCATTCCACTCGTACATCAATGGGCAGCTGCTCTTGTTGGCTAGTCTTTTTCCATCCCTAATCATGTCCTTAGCTACTGATCTCTACAAAATTATGCATCCAAGAAAACACTATTTAAAAGAGCAAAATATGAAAATGAGATAATAAATTTCATCATTTAGTCTCACATCTTCAAACGATAGTTCTCATGATATGCTTGTACTAGCATAACATCCACCTACGTGATTTAGTACTTCAGGTTGGATTAGAGTCTCTTAGACTTAAATATGGTATTAGAATCAATCCCTCATCTCTAACGAGGTTGAGATTGAGGAGAGGAGGTTGAGATTGAGGGTGGAATATTAAAGAAAGTTGGGAGTGAGAAAGATAAAACTTTCAGTCCTATTCTCACATCTTCAAATGAGAACTCTCATAACATGCTTAAACACTATAGGTCATCCTTGTAAGTGTATTGATATTTTGAATTGGATTGGACTCAATCTTGGACAGTACAATTATAATGAGTGAATGATTTAGAAAATAATGAGAGGGAATAAGAAGGAAAGTTACCATATGAGTTGAGGGAATTGTTCCCTTGCCGATGTGTTTATTTAAGAAAGAACATGCCCACAAGTAGCCAACTCTTCCATATAAAAGCTCATTTGGGACGTCGTGAGGAAATTTAATTTGTTTAGAAGAAAATGATAAATTAAATTTTATGCAATTAGCAATAAGTTTCCTGTGGCACATGATATTGATCCCAACTGATGCACTTTCATATCTCATGTATCATACCAATGACATTTAAACAATACAATAACATCTGTGAGACTTGTAAAGAGAAACCAAGAGAAATCAATGATCTTGAAGCAACGAAGATGAAAATTAAACAATTCCAAGCCATAAAAAAAATCTCTACAAATAAGAAGCTCCGTTTCACTAGGCTTGGCTTCTCTCAAAATCCATGCAAAAGAAGAAATTGTAGTGATCAGAACTATATAAAAATGCTTCAAGTTTCCTCACACCATAATTCACCAAAAAATGGAAAATGATGCTACAAGAAAAATCTTAACTTGGTTATTAACAGAAGGGACCTAATATTGTTCCACTAGGATGAATTTATACAAAAAAAAAAATCTCTACAGAAACTACTAGTACACTAATAAAAAATAATAATGTAAATGTATTAATTCAACCTATTTGCAACCATACACTATTTTTATTGGTTATATAATATCCTTGTGCATTTCCTTTTCTGTTAATATCTAAGCTTCTATTGGTATGAAACTAGAGTTCAAAAAAACATAAAATAACATCTTATCAAAAAGTCAACTAGCTCAGTATAGTTTAAAGAAGATGAGAGAACAGTTCAAAGTCTAATTACTTGACCTACCTAACTCATATAGATTGTATTTAATCAATAAATAAAATTTAAGAAATGGTACTAACTGAGAAATCTTAAAGATCATTTCCCAACTGGCACAAACCTGTGTGAAGAAACTTTTAGAAACACAAGGCCACAAGGAAAACAACGGATGCTAGTGACTAATTGACATCAACATCAACAGTGACGCAAGAGATTCCATTTAATGTTAGATTCACTTGGGAAACCTTATCAAACCAAAAGAATCACACAAAATTGATGGAAGCATGATGCTGTTGAGTTAATGAGATGTTGCATCTGATGATGTCGGTTTGCTAGAAAATAACAAAGCTTGGAGAAAAGGATAGATTTAAAAGATATCCTAATAAAGCTATACAATTCAGTTAGCTAGATTAACAGATGTAAATGAATGTATATCAGCCTACATAAAAAAGTACATCTTTTAGCCGCTACAAGAAGTAAGAGAAACTCAAAGAAATTTAAACAAATTGGTTCAGCTCCTACCAATCCATGGCCGTTATAAGAACTCCAACCCAGAGTGGCAGCATGCCACGACTTAATATCTTGGTCGCAATAGCACTCCCTATCACCTCTTGGATGTCGACCCCAATCATGGCCACCTCTGCCATGAACCAAAGCACCAAATGTACCTAGCGTGGGTACTCTTCCAGGCACAGCTCTGCCAGATGCCACCCAGTAGCCATGCTGAGCATTACCGATAGCATCTGATCAGCAGCCTCGTCGCCGTCACCCATAGCAACATCCATAGCAAAGAATAGCCCGCAATAGCTCCGGCCTGCAAATCCTCTTCTAGATTCCCTGAATCTAGGAACCCTATGCTCATCAAGAACCCCGACCTAGTGAAGAGCTACAACTTCTTCCAAGAGAAAGGCGGTGCAAATGATCCGTCATCATCGTTGGCGTCATCCTCAGCGATTTGGACTTTCTCATTGGCTTCGTACGAGCACTTGGATCCCTCATCATGGTCGTTCATTATCGAAACATCGTCGGATAGGAACGGGTGAAGGGGGTTCGCCTCTTTCTCCTCAGTTCCCTCGCTCCTTGAAGGCGAGGCAGAGAGAGGAGGAGAAGGGGGAAGTAAGCAACGCCTGATCTATCACCGGCACCGGAGGAGGAGGTAGTCATAATCCTCGGCGATGCCTGCTATCTTTGCGGCCTTCTGTTCGCCCTTGCCCTCAGAAACCCTCACGATGCCAGATACAGTAGGAACAAGCTTGGTAGCAAAAGGTGCCACCCGAGAGGGAGTATCCGTAAGCAGATCGTGGAAAGAACGTCGGAGAAGAAGATCGTGTGCACTTAAGAAGGAACCTTGTGTGCCTGGGAGCCGTGCATGATTTGGGGCCGGAAAGAAAGGGGGCAGGGAGATCGGCAAAGGGATGGGGATTTTTTCGGCAAAGGCGAAGAGAGGAAAGGGGGCAGGGATTTTTTTGATGAAGGAGAAGAGACGCACATGGGGCTACTAAAAAAATAGGGTTTTACAATAGTGTATCCGCAGTGAGCTGTAATAATGCATCATTAAAAGTAATTTTAACCAGTCGTTCTGTACACTATATGTATAATAATTATTAAGGGTGCGTGGAGCAACGTGTATTTTTGCACGTTGTCATTTATTTATGTATAATAATTATTAACAGCGTGTTTCGCACGCTGTTAATATTAAATTTTAACAATGTACTTTGCATGTTGTAGAAAAATTTATTAACAGCGTACTTTTTCTGTACGCCGTCATTTGTATAAATATTATACTATTCGCAGCGCACATAATTATGTGTGCCGTAAAAACTATTATTAACAACACACTTTAACTACACGTCGTTGATGATGCGCTGCGGAAAGTCACTTTTGTTGTAGTATATATCAGAGGTGGCGGACGAGACATTGAGAGCCACTGTTGAAACGCTTGATGTACACTCTTAAGGACTCCATAGCCCCTTGTTTGAGCGCAAATAGACTATGATTAGTCTTCTGATATCTCCTGCTGCTGGCAAAATAGTGCAGGAAAGCATTCCTAAATTCCTTGAAACAAGTAATGGATCCAACTAGTAGCCTGTCGAACTAGCTTTGCGCTGAGCCGGAGAGAGTGTTCGGAAACACTCAACATTTTATTGTGTCGATGTAGTGATGCAATAGAGTAGTGTTCTAGAATTTTCTGAGGTGATTCTCCATATCATTATTATAGGATCGTTACGCACATGAGAGAGAAGAGGTGAATTACATGATTTTAAAATATATATTTTTTTGTTTTAAAAATGAGTACGCAACGGAAAAATTAAGTAAAATAGAAATTGAAAAAACATAGTATACAAGGAGTTAATTGGTTTAGAGTCTTCAGCGACTCTACTCCAAGACCCAGGTCCCACAAACATATCTACGGGTAATCTACTAATAACCTCTTCCAGAACCGCTGGAAGAGGGGATCAAGTACAATAAAAAGATTAGGATAAGTGTAACAAGCTACACTTTCTTTAATGCAGTAATTAAGTATACAAAGAAACTTTGTTACCCAATAGTTGTAGGTTTAACAGATCAAACTCGGTGTTGGACGGCATCTTAGCAACAGTTGAATGTAGTAGCATTGTAGCATAGCAGCAGTACGAAGTTAGAGCAGTCGGAATGTCGCACGATTGCATAGAAGCTCATAAGAGAAGTGTGTATGAAGCTT
Organism: Zingiber officinale; assembly: GCF_018446385.1. NCBI lineage: Eukaryota > Viridiplantae > Streptophyta > Magnoliopsida > Zingiberales > Zingiberaceae > Zingiber > Zingiber officinale. Next base: position 131,496,009 of record NC_055997.1, on the reverse strand, counting down.
TGGTCAAGTAGCCCTTTTAAAGGGGATGGAAGGCGCCTTCAACACCAATTTTTATCTCCCAAAAACAAACTCTTTTCGTCGACGAAGCATTCTGCCTTATCCGACTAAAGGTGCCTTCAAGCCTCTCCAAGGCGCCTTCCATCGCCTAACTCAAGGCGCCTTCCTTTGCATGGAAGGCGCCTTTGGTACTATTCACCATAGGTATTTTGTGCTCCTTTCGCCCTACAAAATGTATTAGTCCAACAAAATAAAATATACCCTACAAGATGAAATTTGCACAATGAAAATAAGTAATATTAATTAAATAATGTCTATCCAAGAGCAAGATCTAGTTAAGGTCTCAATTTAGGTTTTCAAAATGGACCTAAATTGGACTTACTCCTAAAGTCCCCAAATAGAACTTGTCCTCATTGGAACACTCTCCTCTAGTGACTTGCCTTACCACGCAGAATCGCTTGACTCCCTCATAGTACACCAGGTCTTTCCGCCAGTTGTCTGGTCCGCAGACCTAACTGGACTTCAGCCAACTATCATGTCCCGCGGACCCAGTCAGACTTCCCACCAGATATCGGGTCACTCCTTGACATATCTGGACTTCTAGACCAGCTATCAGGTCCTCCAGACCTAGCCAGATTTCTGCCTGGTGTTAGACCAGTCAAGTCCTGCAAACTTGACAAAAAATATTAGATCACAACTCATTTGACTTTAACTTACTTGTCATTCATCAAAACTCAGGTTTTATCATTTGTACCAACTGGAACAATAATTATTACCTCCGTACTCTCCAATAGATGAGAGTTTATAACCCTAAGAAAGTTTCTCATCTAGCACTTCCTAGGAGAAAGGAACGTTGAGTTGTTCAAGCGTCTCTTGAATGGCTGAGGCTTTTCTCCTCTTTAGGTCCCTTGAGGGCAAGTTTTCGGCTGAGGATGTCTGAGATTGCTCTATTATCTTGCCACCTTCTCCAAGGGTTCGATACAATGCTTAGGAGAATTCGCATGACCACATCATCTTGGACCTTCAGTTTGAGCCGGAGAGCCCGTCCTTCGAGGTCACAAGTGCGCGGCGTGGATGAGAATCCACACTCTACTTTTCTGAAGTCACTCGCATCTTGGCATCCTTGAATAATTCAAATTCGCAGGGTGTTATAGTGATGATGATTTTACCTGTGTCCTCCATTTTCATGGTTCGAAGCAGGTGAATGTGTTCCCACAGAAGGCGTCAAATTTAATCCTGTCCGAAAGCTGAGTCAGATGAGGGTATCGGTAATGATGGCAGGAACGTTGACGAAGAGAGAAATCTGGGACATGGTGGGAGAGGATCGCCGATGGTACCTGTTGGGACTGATTATGTAGCTAGAGGGGGGGTGAATAGCTCGTCGCGTGCTCGTGTGCTTCGTTGCTTGTTTCTTCAAGGATGTGCAGCGGAAATACAAAGAAACAAAAACATACAACGCTAACAAATGAATTTTACTTGGTATCCACCTCACAAGAGGTGACTAGTCCAAGGATCCACGCACACACACACCCTCCACTATGAATAACACTCCTTCATGGTAACTACCAAAGGCGGAGAAGTCCTACAATACTCTCAATACAAGAAGAAGGAAAGGGAAACAAATACAAGCAAAAACTTACAAGTTATGCAGTAAAAACCCTAACCCTAACTTCTTGTTGTTGCCCGCCTCTTGATCTTGGATCACTAGCAACCTTGCTCCAAGAGCCCTTCAAGAACTGGCGGTGGAGTGGAGAAGAAGTGTGGAGAGCTGCTATATAGGATCTAGTGTGAACAGTGCGAGCTCTGCCGAAGAAGACGCACGCCAACGACCTTTATCTGTGCCAACGGTTGGATCTCGATCGATTGGATTGCTCCCAATCGATCGGGAAGGCTTTGAATCGATCAACCGATCGATCCCGAGCGCCTCTGTGCTCTTTGGAATAGCCTGGATCGATCGGCTGATCGATCCAGGGTTTGTCGCACGAAATCGCAGCTCCCAATCGATCCACTGATCAATTGGGGGATCTGGATCGATCGACCGATCGATCCAGCGCTATTCTGTGCGATCGCGCACTTGTCCCAATCGATCCATTGATTGATTGGGAGGAAGCTTGTTGCGAAGACTCGCCCAATCGATCAGTCGATCGATTGGGTATGAGCCAATCGATCGGCTGATCGATCCAGCTCATGATTTCTCCCTAAAATCAAGTCTAAAGTCTCCTAAACCAACATCCAGTCAACCATGACTTGTTGGTACATAAAACCTAGCATCCGGTCACCCTTGACCAGCTAGGACTCTCTCACCAAGTGTCCGGTCAATCCGTTTGACCCACTCGGACTTTTCTCCTAGTGCCAAGTATCCGGTCAATCCCTTTGACCTACTTGGACTTCCACCAGATGTCTGGTCAACCTTGACCCATCTGGATTTCCCTTGCCTGGCTTCACTTACCAGGTCTTTCCTTCTGCCTAGCTTCACTCACCAGGACTTCTCTTCTGCCTGACTTCACTCACTAGGTCTTTCACCTAGTTTCACTCACTAGGATTTTCACCTGGCTTCACTCACCAGGACTTTCCTTCTGCCTGACTTCCCAGTTAGGACTTTCTATTTGCCTCGCTTCACTCACCAGGACGTTCACCTAGTTTCACTCACTAGGATTTTCACATGGCTTCACTCATCAAGACTTTCCTTTTGCCTGACTTCCCAATTAGGACTTTCCATTTGCCTCGCTTCACTCACCAGGACTTTCACCTAGCTTCACTCACTAGGATTTCCAGTCAAGTATCCAGTCAACCTTGACCTACTTGACTCTCCTTCACAATCTCCCCACATGAACAATTGCACCTGCAATCTTCATGTGTTGTCTACATGTATTGTCAAACATTGAAACCCAAACATCATGACTCAAGCTTGACTCATACTCAAGCTTAGTCAACCCGGTCAACTTTGACCTAGGGAATATTGCACTAACAATCTCTCCCTTTTTTATGTTTGACAATACCTCCTTTAAGTTAGGCTAATCCCATAGCCTCAACTTCCTTCATGCCAATATGTGAATGATGGTTCCCTTCATTCTCCTCCTTTTCTAGAGGGCAAACTCCCCCTTTAGGTAATGAAGACCTAACTTAACCACATTCATTCTCCCCCTATTGGCACACATCACAAACATTTCCCATCTTTGGGCACTCATCAAAAACAAACTCTCCTCCTGAAGAGTTACCCTTCGTTGTTCACAACTTCACTTGTTGCTCACAACACACTAATGAAGGTCTCATACCCTTCATTATTATCACCTTCTCATCCATGAGCATGCACCACTTGAACAATGAAGATATCCACTCTCCATTGTAGTCCAATGCTCAACCTTGAGCATCTTTCACTAAGGAAGATTAACCACCTTCCACGGTGTATGAAAATTTAGTTTTTATGTCCTTAAAGAGTAACTCCCCCTAAAGACATGGTCGTGACTTCTGTCATTGCACCAACAATGACTTGGAATCCCTAAATCTTTAGGAAACCCAAAATTAGAAGTTTTGAGGTTCATAAATTCAATAATGAACCCAAACCTCAACCTAAACCTCTACTTAGCCTCCCTTAACCAATCCATCCTTGTTTTCATCATTAAAACTCCCCCTTAAATGTATACAAATGTGTTTTGAGGGGTTAGGAATGGTTACCTAGACTAAAATAGGTTTAAAATGCTGAACATAAGCTTTCCCAGCCAAAATCAGTATCTTCGATCGATTGGAGTTGGGTTCTAATCGATTGAACCAGCTTGAATCGATCCACTAATCGATTCGGAAGGGATGGATCGATCGGTGGATCGATCCAGACGGCTTCTATTCGCGAGAAGCCTGCCCTCAATCAATCGCCCGATCGATTGAGACCCTTCAATCGATCGGGTGATCGATTAAAGGCCTGATAGTTCCGAAATTCACTTTCAATGAATTTCAGAAACCCCTAGAAAAATCTACAAAATTCCAAAAATCGTGAAAATTTGTGTAGACATTATTTAGGGTATACTTTATCATGGAAAAATAGTTTTTTAGGAAAATACATCATATTTTCAAAGATTGACACAAACTTGAAAACTTGTAAAAACTTTAGTATTTTCTTCAAGTTTGTGTTCAACTATTCAATGATGATTACTATCAAAAAATAACATTCACCAAGGTTTTCCAAAAGTATTTTAAAACAATTTTCAAAAACCAATATCCCACCATGTTCCTTGGGCTTAATGCACATGACTTGTACATTAGCTTTCCCAATGATGGGAAAACACATAACTATGTATTTTGATGAACTTAAAACTCAAAAGAATGTACTAAATCAACATCTTAAGTTTTGTTTATCATCCTAACATCTCACTTGTATCTAATGTGCACTAAAACACATACAAGTCACCTTATGGGTCTTTGTGAGATGTAAAGTTTGGTTTTGCCCTAATCTAGAGATCATACATATCTATCTAGGTATTTTTGAATTATAGACATCCACCAAGGATGTTACTTGTTAATTAATGTCATTAGTCCTTAATAAACAAGGAATTAAAATGATGCATGATGATGTTATGGCATACATCAAAAAGAAATAATTTTCAAAAGAAAATTTCCTATAACTATATGATGTATGGATGACATGACATGGTATTTTTGTGTTTTTCATAATAAGGCATGAGTGCAAGCGCAAATAAATAAATATGATGTCATGACATTTGATGGGCAAGCAAAGCATGGCAAGTTAGCATAGATAAAATACCTAGATTACCTACCTACGTATCCTTAACCCTTAGCTAACTTAAAATTTAAACCCTAGATTGCCCACTATTTCCCAAGAAAATGTCAAAGACCAAATTTGACATTTCTTTCGCTTTTCCTAATTTGTGCCAATTTAAATTAAGCATATTCCTCAAATCTTGGCACAATTTACTCTTTTTAAAGAGTAATCAATTGAGTTAAGGCTTAAATTTGCCTTTAACTTCCTAAGAACATACCAAAATCCCAACTTGATAGTTCTTATTATTTTCTCAAATTGTGTCATTTAAAATTTCATCCAATTTCTCAAAATATGACACATTTTACTCTTTTCAAGAGTAAACCCTTTATCCTTTTCATTTTCAAAGATTAATAATAACCTTAAAAATGCTCCTTGAGTGTCAACTTCATCATGATTGGGTTAACTACCCTTCCACTTAGAGTTGACACTCTCTAACCCATCTATGAGGTAGAGAAGATGCTCCTAGGAACCCAAAACCTATTGGTGCTCCTTGGATGCTCTAGATACTCACTAGGGATAACTTCCCTAGATACCTTCCTAGTGACCTTGTTTGGCTTCTTAGAAGCCTTGGTCACATTTTCTAGGTCAACCCTAGGGATTACTTCCCTTATGACCTTCTTTGTGACTTTCTTGGACTTTTTAGAAGTCTTAATCACATTTGTTACAAAAATACTCTTAAGAATAACCTCCCTAGTACTTTTGACTTGACTCTTAGACATAGACTCAGTTCCATAGCTATATGGAACCCTATGGTAAGAAATTACATCCTTCTTAGCCTTAAATTTTTATCCCAAACCTTTATGGCCATTGGATGGTTTTTGTTGTCCTAGACCTAGACTATGCTCATTTTGCCCTTTTAGGATATTTTCCATCCTTTTTAGGGTCTTTTCTAATTTATCAAGTCTTGACCTCAAGACTTGATTTTCAACCATTAAGTCCTTAGTTTTTGGTTTTTCATTAAATCCATGAGCATTTTTATTTTTAGGCTTGTAGTTATTGACCTTAGTGTTCTTGCCTAGATTTTTATCTACATTTCTAGCCCTAGGTGTAGTAGTCTTAGCATGGAGAGCCAGATGTTTTTCTTTAATACTACCATGCTCCCTATTTTTATGGTAAATAGCATTAAAATGATATAAGTTAGAACTAGCATGCTTTTTGCCATAATTTAAAGGGGTAGGCTCAATAAAAGTTACCTTTCTTTTTACCTTGGAGGCTCCCCCTTGAATTGAGTTTCTTCCTTGAGCCTTGACCACCTTCTTTCCCTTGGGACATTGGCTCCGATAATGCCCCTTTTGATTGCAAGAGAAGCACACAATGTTCTCCTTGCTCTTCTTTGTATTGGGGATGGTCTCCTTGGGCTTCTCCTTGCCCTTTTGTGCCACTTAGCCCTTCTTCTTGGCCAATTTGGGATACTTGCTCTTGTAGTGCCCATGTTCCCTACACTCAAAACATATAATATGATTTTTATTATTAATTAAAATATTTATACCTTCTTGTGTAGGGGTGACACTTGCTCCTCCATTTGACTTGGAAGTAGAGGCTTCCTCTTGATCCGAAGATGATACTCCTCCATTTGATTTTGCTTGACTTATGGAGGTGGAAGCTTCTTCCTCCACTTCTTCTCTTAACCCGGATGTAGAAGCTTCTCCTTCTTCTTGATCCGGTGTCACCAAAGATTGCTCCCCCTCAATCCTAGAGGTGGATGCTTCTTCATCTTCATCTTGTATATGGAACAAGGAGTATGTTCCCTCCTTGCCCTCTTCATTGCATTCCTCTAAAGATGAAGCTTCTTGGACTTCCTCTTCTTCGAAAGTTGAGCATCTCTAAACTTCGGAGTCCTCTTCCTCTTGATCTTGATCCAATGAGTCACCTTCTTTGGATTCTTCTTGGTTTGGTACAGTGGAGGATATCTCATGAATCTTTGCCAATTTACTCCATAGCTCCTTGGCATCTTCAAACTATCCAATTTGCTCCACGATGTTGCTCGGCAATAAATTGACCAAAAGCTTGGTCACTTTGTCATTGGCCTCACATCTTTGGATTTGTTCTTGGCTCCACTTGCTCCTCTTGAGAACTTTGCCCTTTGAATTTCTTGGAGCATTGAAGACTTCTATAAGAGCAAACCATTGCTCTATCTCCACCATTAAGAAGTTTTCGATCCTTGATTTCCAAATATCGAAGCTAGTAGATGTGTACGGTGGAGCCACCCTTGTGTCAAATCCAAGTCCATCTTGGAATTGCATCTTGAAGTTGAGCTTCTTGAATTCTTTGACTTTGATGAATTTGCTCCAACTTCTTCACCCTCTAGCTTTACTTGTTTTGTTTGCCCCTTCCGGCGATGATTCCGGTGAAGAGCGACCTCGCTCTGATACCACTTGTTGGGACCGATTATGTAGCTAGAGGGGGGGTGAATAGCTCGTCGCGTGCTTGTGTGCTTCGTTGCTTATTTCTTCAAGGATGTGCAGCGGAAATACAAAGAAACAAAAACATACAACGCTAACAAATGGATTTTACTTGGTATCCACCTCACAAGAGGTGACTAGTCCAAGGATCCACGCACACACACACCCTCCACTATGAATAACACTCCTTTATGGTAACTACCAAAGGCGGAGAAGCCCTACAACACTCTCAATACAAGAAGAAGGAAAGGGAAACAAAATACAAGCAAAAGCTTACAAGTTATGCAGTAAAAACTCTAACCCTAACTTCTTGTTGTTGCCCGCCTCTTGATCTTGGATCACTAGCAACCTTGCTCTAAGAGCCCTTCAAGAACTGGCGGTGGAGTGGAGAAGAAGTGTGGAGAGCTGCTATAGAGGATCTAGTGTGAATAGTGTGAGCTCTGCCGAAGAAGACGCACTCCAACGACCTTTATCTGCGCCAACGGTCGGATCCCGATCGATTGGATTGCTCCCAATCGATCGGGGAGGCTTTGGATCGATCAACCGATCGATCCCGAGCGCCTCTGTGCTCTCTGGAATAGCCTGGATCGATCGGCTGATCGATCCAGGGCTTGTCGCGTGAAATCGCAGTTCCCAATCGATCCACTGATCGATTGGGGGATCTGGACCGATCGATCCAGCGACGTTCTGTGCGATCGCGCACTTGTCCCAATCGATCCACTGATTGATTGGGAGGAAGCTTGTCGCGAAGACTCGCCCAATCGATCGACCGATCGATTGGGCATGAGCCAATCGATCGGCTGATTGATCCAGCTCATTATTTCTCCCTAAAATCAAGTCTAAAGCCTCCTAAACCAACATCCAATTAACCATGACTTGTTGGTACATAAAACCTAGCATCCGGTCACCCTTGACCAACTAGGACTCTCTCACCAAGTGTCCGGTCAATCCGTTTGACCCACTCGGACTTTTCTCCTCGTGCCAAGTATCCGGTCAATCCCTTTGACCTACTTGGACTTCCACCAGATGTCTGGTCAACCTTGACCCATCTGGATTTCCCTTGCCTGGCTTCACTTACCAGGTCTTTCCTTCTGCCTAGCTTCACTCACCAGGACTTCTCTTCTGCCTGACTTCACTCACTAGGTCTTTCACCTAGTTTCACTCACTAGGATTTTCACCTGGCTTCACTCACCAGGACTTTCCTTCTGCCTGACTTCCCAGTTAGGACTTTCTATTTGCCTCGCTTCACTCACCAGGACGTTCACCTAGTTTCACTCACTAGGATTTTCACATGGCTTCACTCACCAGGACTTTCCTTTTGCCTGACTTCCCAATTAGGACTTTCCATTTGCCTCGCTTCACTCACCAGGACTTTCACCTAGCTTCACTCACTAGGATTTCCAGTCAAGTATCCAGTCAACCTTGACTTACTTGACTCTCCTTCACAATCTCCCCACATGAACAATTGCACCTGCAATCTTCATGTGTTGTCTACATGTATTGTCAAACATTGAAACCCAAACATCATGACTCAAGCTTGACTCATACTCAAGCTCGACTCATACTCAAGCTCAGTCAACTCGGTCAACCTTGACCTAGGGAATATTGCACCAATAGTACCCACAGACCAAGCGCCCGGAAGCATTAGAACGAGAACCAGGGAAGTGATCACTGTCGCACCCCCTCCAACGCTCAAGTCAGAAGGAGGGCCGAGTGGAAAAAGATGAATAATAAATGTGTGCGCGTAAGTAAGACCGTTTTCTAGCGCGTAATTGGCCAACGGAGAGGACCTCCCTTCTTATAACTGTCTTTTGTAACATCTGTAATCATAAAATATTAGAGAATGTTGCATGTCAGAGGATGTTGGGTGAAAGAAGATATACGACAAATTTCCAATAGGTAAAGAAAAATTTCACGATTTGTATGTAGCAGAATATTCCCTGACGAATATTTATTACTCTTTGACAAGTTGTGATTCTTTGACAGTGTTGTTCCCTTGGGGGTTCGATCGGCTAAGAACCCGACCGAAAGTAAAATTAGGATGGTGCCTAGGAAAAGTGAGAGGACTGAATCCTGGGGTCTAGCCGGAGTAAAGACAACCAAGATTAGATTGGGAGTCTTACTCATGAGAAATGAGAGGATTAAATACTAAGGTCCGACCGGTGTAAAATTGATTGGGATTAGATTTAGAACCCTACCCATGAAAAGTGAAGGGATTAAGCTAATAGGTCTGACCAAAGTAAAGCAGGCCAAAATTAAATTGAGAATTTTACTCATGAAAAATGAGGAAACTGAATCTGATAAAATCAGCCAAAATTAAAGGACTGGACTGGTGCTAACAGTGGGTCATCTACTATTTTCCGTATCAATAAGCTTAATGGACTGGCCGCTCTGGTTTGATGGATCTGGTGTAGGAGGAACCGAAGCTGCGTCCTCGCCTCGTCCCTTTCGATGGTTGTTCGATGCAGGAGTTGGAGAAAGCGGTTGACTTGTTGATTCGATTTGCGCAGCTCTTCGTCGGCGTTGACTTGTAGTTCCTCCAATTGGCTGCAGGCACGCATCGGCTTCTCGTTTAAGCCCTCGATTGTTGGCTGCAAACAGAAACAAACAAAAAGAAGAAGAAGAAAAATACAGAATTGTCAGTGATTCGTTTGTATTTATTTTATTTACATCAAACATTGTTGACTCGAGTTATGAAAGTAAATCTTCATGTTCGATATTGAGGTTTATCCAAATATGACTCACCTCATGGAAATTCCAAAGAGAGACCCTGCCTCCATCCATGCTGTTCATATCTGCAACTCATCAAGGATTCACATCCTTCCGTGTCTCAAACACACATATTTATAACTTTTCGTGGACATTTTTTGGTGATTAAAATGTCAACATAAAGCATGGGGAGAATTAAGGACAATGGGGAAAAAATTAATGATTTTTTTTTTTTTTGTTCCTCGGTTGGAAAAATATATTCTTCTTTGGATTTTGTTTAATGTAATTAAAATATCTTCTTTTTATTCCAAAAAAAAATTATAAAAATGTTTCTCTGATTGAAACTCTATGGATTTAGTATCGATTTCCTAACTTATAGCTATTTGCTTCCTTAATTGTATTAGAAATCAAAACCTTCGAGTTATCTTTTCAATAGTTGATTTATCCGTTTTGAAAAACAAAAATTAAGTAAGAAATGACAAAAATTATCAATCATTCACTTCTATAAATTTGAAAAAATTAATTGTAAATTGTAATGATGAGAATTCCTAGATTATAAGAGATTTTAAAATGTTATTTTATATATTTTAAAGAGGTAAAAATAATAATTGTAATAGAATAAACCATTATTAGAAGTGTCCATATATATATATATCCGTCCCTCACATGTCTGGACATCTGGCTAGGCGCCCCCACTCAAAAAGTGAATCGGGACACTCAGCCGGACATCCGGAAATGTGAAGGACACTCAGAAATGTTCAAGGTAAAGATGTGCATGATATTAAATCTCTATCTCTATATATAAATTAGTAGTGTCACCCCTCACATCTTCAGAAATCCGTCCGAGCGCCCCGGCGTACGGACATATGAAGGATATTTAGAAGTTTACAAGACAATGATGTACATGATATCAAATCTCTCTCTATATATAGATCAGTAGTGTTGCCCCTCATATCTCTGAAAATTCCCAGGCGCCCTGATTCAAAAAAATGAATCGAGATACTCAGGATACTTAGGCGAGTATCTGAACATCCGAAGGACACTCTGAAATATACAAAATAAAAATATACATGATATCAAATCTTTATCTCTATATATATAGAGCTTTTATCATGCACACCCCTTAGGTTCGACAGGTACAGTTGACCCAGTGTTTTTTTTTTGTTTTTTTTTAATTTTTTTAAACTTATACCAATAAAATTGCCCATAAGATTTTACTCAAGCTTATAATATTAAGTATAATTATATATAATTTTATGAACAATAACTTATGTGGCCAATTAACAGTAGTTACTCACAACCATGGCGTAGAGTTCCATTTGGGAGAAGAAAAGGATAAAAAGTTGCTAAAAACAGATTTTGTTTATTCCTTGAATTTTATTTTTCTTCCAGATGTTATCTGATTCATAAGTTAGTCACATGTATATATGATCGTTCATAGTTTACAAAAAAAAATGTACGAAATCTAGATAGTAGCTAAGGAGAGGTCTCTCAGCTGATGGGGATCGACTGGAGATGGCGATTTAGTAAGAGCACATTGTGCAGTAGTGGTCTTCGGAAATGCAATGACATCCCGTATCGAAGTTGAACCAGCTAGAAGCATTACTAGGCGATCCAAACCGTAAGCAATTCCACCTGCAAAATGTTTTATTGTGAATCTCTTTAGTAATTCGATAGTCAACTGATCACGAGTAAATATTTTTTAGAAACAACTAAACTACACACTTGGATTCACATGTCAAATACCAGTAACCGAGCCCAGGTAATATAATTATCTAGTAATTAGCAAAGAGTTATTAAGAATAGTTGGAGATGGTAATTACTAGTAGAGAAGTAGCAAAAACAGAATATGCAAGGATCAAATCAAGAAAATGAATTTCATAATTATGTTTAGGATAATCGCTATCTGGTAGACAGAGGATTTGCATACCGTGTGGAGGAGCACCCATATCTAAACACTCCAAAAGATATCCAAATTTTTCCTCTGCCTGCACAAATGAATGCAGAATCACCAAGATAACATCAGTATAAGAATTAAGCAGTTAGGTTGTCTATATCACTGGAATAATTTAACCACCAGGTGCCAATTTTATCTAAACTAATCTCACGCCTTTCACCTCTTTCTTCTACTATCATCAAAACATTTTATAATGAATTACAGACCAACTGCAGTTGCAAGCACACCAAATGAGTATAGCAGCAATAGCTTTTACATACAAAAAGCAACCAATCTATGATATCAGCATGTAGTGAACAATACTGATTTCTATTGAGTTATTCTTTGTAGAATTGGAGTCGTAATGAGAGTGATTACTTGGGGATTTGGTGATAGGAGACGTACCTATTTTATCAAACTATTAACTAATACATCAAGTATTAAGCCTTCATTAATAAACGCACATGATTTTGGCCCGTCGGATGATGGGAACAGAATGTGCAGAATTGGTTTGGAACTTGGAGTTGAATATTTGGTCAATTCATATCATATTGTCTAATGTATGCTACTCAGGTCAGTATGCAACTAGAAAGATGATTACGAGGCCCTTGTTATGTCTGCCATCTTGATGAAACAGATTGACAAACTAACAGGAAAATCCTTGAGAATATATAGTTAAACTTCACCTGTTTGCGAGAAATGCCAACAATTTCCAAGATTTTTTCTTGTACTTCACGTTTGTAAATTCTCAAGCTCCCACCACCAATCTGTGAAAAAAGATTACAATTTTCAACATTTATATAGCAAAATTTGGCAAGGATTCTATCAAAAGAAAATCCCATCTGAAGTTATAGGCAAATACACATTCAGATTGTACAGACTAGAACTATCAGACTTGGAGTCCATAAACAATGTACTGATATATACTTGGCCTGAACTTTAGTGGCCAGCAGTTGGTAGTTGGTCATGATGTGGGAAATATAAACGCTAAACCTGCCCATCAAAAGAGGCTTGCCATAACTGCATAAGTCTGGTAGGAGTTGATATGGCTACAATATAGATCAATGAAAGTATGTCGCATGCTAGGTAATTATTTTATTACCTGGACATTTTTCCCTTCAAAAGAATCTAGGTCTTTTACGTTTCATTACAATTTTGTTCTTGAGATACTACAAGAATGAGAATGGTCACTTATTTGGCAACTATCAAAGATCACTTATTTGGAAAAGATGACATAAGCTGCAAACATGTAAAAAGTGCCATATAGATGAAGGCGCATTTTGTCTACTTATTTACCATGTATATGGCCAAAAATTTTAATTTTAGCGATAGCATTATCTTGATGCAATACAAAAGGAGAGGTAAAGAAACTCTAAATTGCCATGATGTTAGCAAAAAAAGAGGTAAACATGATGCCCACATAACAAGAGAAAGGCTCAGCAAGAAAAATGAGCATAAGATGTGGTCAATGCACAGTTACATGCCACTTTCTCATTAAAAAAGATGTCAAACAGAACTTTAGATTATAAGATGACAAATATACACAAAAAAGTACCTCAATGCCATTGTAGACCATATCATAAGCCAAAGCACGAGCCAATGGGAGGTCATTCATGTCAGTAGGATTTGGAGCAGTGAAAGGATGATGGAGAGCCTAGAGAACAAAAACATCATCAAAATATAATCCTTGGACCAACCAAAAAAAACGATCAAATTCATAGGCTCAGCTCATTCCAACCATGACAAGGCAAAAGTCAGAAAACAGACCAAGAAGCTCTTGAACAAGAAAAGATCAATTAATATTTTTGAACGAGTCTAACGAGGGAAGAAAGCCTGCTCAACCAGGCTATCTCAGATATCTGTAATTACTAAGACAATGGCATATGATAAAAAGGGTCGAGAACCTTAAGTGAATTCTGGGATTAGGACATGATATGGGCATCACATCTTTTGACATTTTACACTTACATCTATTTTTATTTTTACATTTCTAGGTAATGCTTCTGAATAGAAGTGGATTCCAAAGTAACAAAGGAAGACAATAACTCATAGACAGGTTCCATTCTAGTATTTTTGTTGTGTTTATCACTTCCACTTCACTTTCTTTCTCGGATGAACATTGGGATCAGGAAATAATGCATGGCATTTTTTTTTCCAACTGTCCCCCAACACCTCTGGTGCCACCAAATCATAAATATTTTCGCTAAATAAAATTTTAAAATTGAACAAATGAAGATATACAAACTGCTTCCGGTCAATAATTATTTTCATTTTTGAGTGATTTATATTCAGCAAAATTTGCAACATTTAGCAATGTTTCTTAAGCAAATATACAAATTTCTATGAGGATCAATCTATGACATCATCACCTACAAATGTACAGCTTTTCTGATAATCTTAAATGTCATTAATCAATTAGAATTATATATCCAAAGGAGGACCAAGATACCTCATATCTTTGTTCTGAATCGTTCCACTCAAACATTGGAAAGTCTGTCACCCAAAGGATTGAATGTGATGCCTAGTAACCAAGACAGCAAATTATCACTTATTTTCGAGGAAAAAAAACAGGTTTGTCAACTCAATATAAAGATAAACAAACATGCAAGTTGTTTTCACTCATGTAAAAGAGCACTTCCTTTCATAAAAGGTTGACAGCAAATGAAAATAGTATTGTGTATACTTACTTGGTTAATTAACCCCATTTCATGGGCCACATATAACCTGAGCCTGTCGAGTATCCTGTTGACAATTGTATGGTGACCCAAAGCAAACAAAATAAGGTCGCCTGTATTTGCGGAGCACAGTCTCAACAACTTTAGTCTATTTTCACGTTCAAGACTGGATGTTAAAGCAGAAATTCCTTCAAGTTCACCTATAAATTCAGAAGTGTCGATATACAATCCTATGCAGCTTCAAGATAAAAACTAAACCACTAGACTAATAAACTGGCATGCATGAACTACCATTATCCAAAACTTTGAGAAAAGGTAAACCCTTTGCACCAGCTTTGACTGCTTCACTATAGATATTGCCCTTCTTCAGTACTGTATTTGAAAACCTCTGTGCACCAGAAGGTACACATAATGCTTTAATCGTGCCACCGTTTTCTAAAGCATCTGTAAATACCTTGAAATTGCATCCTAAAAATACTGAGCTAACCTGCCATTTCAACATATCATCATGACCAAAGTTATGAGAATCTAGAAAGCTGGTTTTATGTAACAATCAAAATGAGACTAAACAACACTGAGCCTCGTTAGGAGTACACTGCATCTATCACAAAATAAAAAGAACAAGCATGCTCAATTTACAATAGATGTGATACCAATGATATTAAGTTTATCTCAGCAGATAGCTTCAGTGTAACTCACCTCCAAAATGGTTACATTCTATCAACAAATAAATATCATAAGAGAAATTCTACTTGCTTTACATTCCAGGAGAGCTTCCTTTTAAAAGATATAACTGATTAATGTCAATAAGCATGTAGAGCATGTACCTATTAATTAGCAGAGCTATCAAAACGAATCATTTGCTCAAACGCTCAATTTCTTGAAAATGAGATGGATTTCATCCATAGAAACATCTTCTAGTTAATCCCTAGTTCCCTACAGCTTGTAAAGCTATCCATGTATTAGCAACTGAAGAACCTTTTGAATAATAGAGTACATTGACCTAGAACTATGTGACCAGAAGAAATAAGGCTCTAGGCTCCATGATATTGCACTATCAATAAATAGAAACCTGTTCAGATATATGCTTAAGCTAGCTCTAATTGAAAGATGGACTGGAGAATAGACTGATTCTTTGCTTCTCCAGACTACAAAAAAGATCAATAAAATTGTTGTGAATCCTAAATTGTCTTATTTTCAGTCTTAGTGACTAAATAAATTGAACTCTATCCAAGTGGACACCAATTATTACCAGTATCTCACCCGCTTTCGCACAACACATTGCATGTTTGAACTACTTGAAAGCCAGCATGGCATATGCATAAATAGAATACCTTTCATCTTACATATAAGGAATTGCATATCCAAGAAATTATCGAATTATGACAAAGAACATATTTTGTTCACGCCCAATTTTTGTAGTTAATCCAGATGAACAAGAGGCCAATACAAGGAATCATGTGTAATCAACTTATATCTCAGCAATATGCACTTACATCTGTTAGTTCCAAACTAAAACGAAGATCAGGCCTGTCTGATCCATAACGTTTCATTGCTTCAGCATAGGTAAGTCTAGGGAAAGGATTTGGAAGCTGAATTCCTGCTATCTTTTCAAATACCTGACATGATAAGAAATGTATGCATCAGATCTGCAGAAATGGCAAATTGCAGGTCAAATAAATACATAAACAACATTACATGTAAAAGAAATTAAAATCATAAGTAAAAGCGATCAAAAGAAGTAAAAGAAAACACAGACAAGCCTAATTAACTTCTCATTGAGTCTCAGCATGTCCTCCAAAGTTGTAAAGGCCAATTCCATATCAAGCTGCGTGAACTCAGGTTGCCTATCTGCTCTCAGATCTTCATCTCGAAAACACCTTCAAAAACAAGTGTTGGCTAAAAATAAAAAAGATAAGGAACTTTGAAAATCAAATTTTTAGTGGTTCAAGTGACTATTATTATAGATTATACTAGTAACTTCTTTTGCTGATAGATAATTTGTACTCGGGAGAAACAATAAGCTACTTTAGTTACAGGGCTGTACTCTGCTACAATATTAATAACAGAAAGCAAGCTTTGCTTGAAAAGTATAACTAAAAAGAGTTTAAATTTATTCTAAGTACACCAGTAGGGTGAAAAGTGGCAAAGGTCACAAAATAGCTGAAGCTAGACAACCATTAAAATCAGGAGAATATAAGATGTATGCAACTCTGTAGAACAGATACAAGAAATTATAGTCATTCTTTGGAAGTTACCTTGCAATCTGATAATATTTCTCGAAACCAGATACCATTAGCATTTGCTTGAACAACTGTGGGCTTTGAGGTAAGGCATAAAATGTTCCTGGCTTCATAAATTAAAACAAAAGCAAATAAAAAAAATCCATATATGTGGAATGTAGCATGTATTCAAATGTTAATGAAAGGGTAAAAGATATCATCGACTCAAACCATAACAAATGATATTATGACATACAGCTAGGTGTTAGTTACTAGAATGAGTGAGCATTCTAAAGTCAACAGACACTATCAAACATCTAAGATTTAGTTATACTTGACTTTGATTTAAAAAGTCACAATACTCAGAAATGAGTCCTAAATTCTACATACTACAATAAATAACACCTTGTACATTGGCATGTATGTCAAGGTTTAATTTTAGTCAACTTTGTTAAAGAAGTTGCATATTTGCATGAGATTCCTAAACCTGTGCAACACAAAATAGCTACCACATAAATAAGAGCCATGTGTGGATCATAGATATCAAAAATGTAATTGAACTCATTTCCTCATCCAGTGAGATAACTATATATACAACAAGAGTAACAAAAGAAATGAAAATAAGCCAGTTTCTAAATTGTCCCATATGAATAGCAAAAATCAGTCATAAGCCTGGCTGCTTGAACATGGTTCAGTTTTCCAAGACGGTAATAAATGACAAAGTTTTCCTTGGGGTCCCAACTCCAATACAACCCCCATGCTTCATTAGCCCATATTGCCCCACAAATAACTGCCAAAGACAACATATGTACTGTTCATTTTGATTCAACCATCTATATACATGTTTTTAAGCAGAATGCATCACTTTATAACAACACACCATGTACAATCATCATCTTTTATCTTCAAAATTATTGATGTTCAAGGGCATCAGTAATTTCCATTCCTCATCATTTTTTCACAATTTTTGTTCGACCACAAAAAACATGCCTTGTCAAGCAAAGTATTAAGTTTTGACATTACAATCTATAAAAAGAAAACAAATGCTAGAGTTCAATGAAAGCAACAGAATATATAAACAATAGATTACTAGCATACAGAAGAAAACAAAAAGACCACGTAAACAGTTAAGTTTTACCTGAATACGTGATGGCACAAGATAATCACGTGCACCTTCAGGTGTCGACCGAGATAATATTGGAGTCTCAATCTACCTTATGACCCAAAATAAGACAATTAACCAGAGGTGACGAGTTTTTTTTAAAAAAAAAAAAAATCAGTTACATGTCAGTTATGCAATAATGAAGAACAGATTTGCTAATAGTAACATAAAGAAGGATTCAAGTCTTGTCAAGTCTACTACAACTCTAGCTAAAAGTATCCTAGCATTAGTTTGCTTAAATTAGGGTTTTGAAGTAAAACAGTAACATAATGATTGTTAATTTAATCCAAAAAGCAACAAGTAGGCCAATGACAAAATTTTATGCAATTGAAACTGCACTTCTTCACTTCAGGTTAATTTGCTCCAAAACTTAGGCATACAGTCCATTTCAAACAATGCATTTGATTATATGAAAAGTCCATCAGGAGCATTGGTTAGGACCTCCATGTAAATGTGTTTTCCACCACATGATAATAGTGATTATCAACTTAAATATCACAGTTTTGGTCTGCTCAAGTATGATGTGTTGTCTGACAAGTCTATCTGAAAAATATATGCAAGACAAAGTAACGAGGTTTACTTTCCACTGCAGGATAGATATAAGCTGAAAGGAAAAGCTACTACCTCCACAAAATCATGTTCATCCTCCAGAAACCTCCTGATGAGCTTCACAACTTTATGCCTCAATCTCAAATTGAATTGCATTTGTGCACGGCGTAAATCAAGGAACCGATATCTGAAACAAATTTTAAAAACTTTATATCAGGGTATTTGAGTTAGATATCTAATAACAACTTTGACATAAGAATAAAAAACAGCTCTACTTAAACATAGCGACTGCAATGGGCAAGAAATTTTAAATGACTTCATGTTGAAATGTTGAAACATAGCAAGCCAAAAAAGAAGACGATACATAAAGGAATAGCAACATCTAAAGGGTATGATCTCTAAAGGAGAGTTACATAAGAAGCCTTATGAAGGAATGTCATAAGTGTCCCTTTTCATATTTATTTAAGCAAATTAGCATGTAATCTGAACAAGATAAATACATGCAAGAAACATAGAGCATCCACATCAGCTACCCTATTCAAAGATTTTATTCTAAGGGGGCGTTTGGTTAAATGATGGGAATGACTATGGGTATGAGTTTGATAATAGGGTGGAATGAGAATAGGAATGGAAATGAAACCCATCAAGTTATATGGGTTTGGTTGATTCCCATAAATCTAGTAATCATTCCCAAAATGTCATTCCCAAACCCACAATCCAAACACTATCTTTTACTATCATTCCATTCCCTCATTCCCAAACCCATCAACCCAAACACCCCCTAAATTTTGGATAGGGTAGCTAAAAAACCTTTGCATCAGCTACCCTTTCTATTCCCTAAATTTAGATTTGATGAATACTGATTCTTTAAATTTTGGGAATGAAACCTCTACCATAAAAGTAAAATAATATTTCTTCTCAATCTCTCTCCTTCAACTCATTCTTTTCAATCTCTCTCCTTCCACTATTCCATAAATATAATAATAATAAATAGAAGAAAGAGAAGAAAATAACAAAAATTGAAGATAATAGAAATTTTAGGGTAGCTGATGTAATGTGTAGTTAAAAGTGATTGTCTAAATTTATTAAAGTGAGTTAATTACCCTAAATTTTAGATATAGTGATAGGGAACCCTCCCTCATCAGTCATGACTAGTTTGAACATATTTCATAACTTTAACCTGAAACATCACTTGAAAGTCTACTGTCGTAACCAAATACTATGAAATTTTCTAAACAAAGATAGGAATCATGGCAGAATCATCTTTCTACCAAGTGAGTGATCCATTTGTCACTTATGTAATCAATACAATAACAGAAACAGATAAACACGAGTTAAATCGGAGAAGTTTTAATGTTGGTATAAAAGAAATAAACTTTAACTAACTACCTTAATCGGATTTCTTCTGTTATGATATCCTTTACATTGCCTGCAATGGTAACTGGAAAAGGTAATGCACGATTTACAGGATTTAATACAATGACATGCTCTGCAGCAACCTGTTATATCATAGGGAACACGTTTTATAATTGTCAGACAAAATATAAGTAAGAGCACAGTCCTCTGCAGTAAAACATTTTGATCATCCTATGTATGAAAGTTTTCTTCTAGTTGATTTCACAACGAACATATATAAGATGGAAGATCAATCAAACAGTTCCCTTGCAACAAATATCTCAAGAATGCAATTATAATGATAACATCTGGATAGCGGTTAACTGTGTAGAATGATAAGAGAACTTAAAAAGAAAAAAAAATGTTTTAAATCATGAGCAAATATAACAAGGATGCAACAAACTCCCATTGTCATTTAAATAATCATTAACTATCTAGTATCAAAAGATTTTTTTTAAAAAAAAAACATTTTCTTTTAGCCCGTCAACTAATAAAGCCAATATGCAACAGACTCCCGGCACCTCTAATTCCCCACTCATCAGAATAATCATTAACAGTCTAGAATCATGAGATAGTCTTTTTTTTTCAGGAAAAAAAAACATTTTTAAGTTCATCAACTAATATAACGAGAATGCATTAAACTCCCGACACCTCTATATTCCCAGTCTTCATCTTCTCGTTCACAGACTCCTGCGGCCTAGACAGCACTGTCCCCTCTACAGCAACCACGTACTCTAGTCTCAGCTTGTTCGCAGTCGCATAAGCTTCTGTATACTCGTTAGGAAGCGTTGTAACCTATAGAAGAGACCAAACGACCGCACTAATAGATTGAATAATTTTTTCTCCACCACGAGAGATGAATTGAAAAGGCACCGTGCAAAATGGAATCTACCTGAACGATTCCGGAGCTGTCTCTGAGATTGAAAAAAGTGAGGCCACCGTGAATCCGGTGGAGAGCGACCCAGCCACAGAGCCTGACTCGTTTACCGACATCCTCCGGCCCTAACTCGCCGCAATAGCTCGTTCTGGGGACCCATAGGAGCGGGGAAGCGGAGGTCGGGCCAGAGGGGAGATTAGGGGCTACGGTTTCGGCGGCGGTAGGAGGGGAAAGTGGTGATGAGGAGGCCGAGGGCGACGGGAGAGAGGAGAGAGGGGAAGCGGAGACTGGTCGGACGTGAGTGCGGAGACGGGGATTGAAGAAGCGAGAACGAGAGAAGCGGACAAGGCGAGGGGGGAGGAGGAAGGGCGACACCGCTCGCAGCACGGCGGCCGCCATGGACGGATGATGTCTCGAGGATTTGAGATGCCTTTCGGCGTGGTGGCAAAATGGCAATTAGTAGTAAAAAAAACTGCGAAACTAGCCTCTAGTCGATCCGACTAAAGTTTGATTCGTTTATAATAGTAGGAGTTTTATTTAATGAATATTTATGGTTGATAAATTTATTCGTATTTTTATTGGTTGGGTTTAATAAATATAAATTATAAATTTAAATATTTATTAAAAATTAAATTATATATTTAACAAAATTATAATATTTTTATTAAAATTTATGTACTATTTTAATAAATAAATTTAGTATATTTATCTATATATTTTGTAGAAATAAAATTTATAAATTCAATATCAAAATTATTATTTTTTTATTTAAAAATTAAGAATAAACATGTTCACGAACTAACGAGTCGAATATTATGAAGCTGGACTTGATTTATTTATCTTAACGAATCTCATTAAATGAGCTCAAATAAATTTTTATCGAATCTCATTTCGAATAGCACATGAGCAGCTGGATATATTTACACCTCTACAATCGACTAAGAAAATAACATTAAAATTATCATTTATATTTTATGTGCGTATAATATCGTGTTTAAAATATAAATTATCTTTTTATAAAAAAGATAGATCCGTTACCTTAGCGGTCCCTTTAGTGTCGGCCCCACGGATATTGAGGGAGGTTCTACTCTATATAATTTTTTGTTTTGAATCATGGAGAAACAGTGGGAGAGAGTCACTCAATCAAATATTCTCGTTAATAGAACTTCATTAAAAATGAACATAGTGGTACAATACAAGGTATGCGTCAGCACCAACACAACAACCGTTGTTGCAAAAGTATCAACTAAAACATAACACATTGCGATCCAAAAATACATAATGGCAGGAACTGATAAGTTTATATTAAACCTATAATAAAAGGCACAACAAGACTCACAAGTTTACTTGCCCCTGAGTTCGCTTAAATAGCGTCTCACTGCAGTACTCCCAAAGCTTTCTCGCTAATGATTCATTTCGACCATTGGCAGTTGTCTGTTCGATGTTGCAGTCGGCGAAGTATTTCCCACTGATCCCCTTCATGCTCGGATGCAATGCAACGTAGCATGTAGTTGCTGCACCCTGTGAATATGCAAGGTACACAAAATAATGTGATGCACAAGCTTTGAGTGAATCAATACAAATTGACGAATGTTAAAGAACGGGTGTGAACAAGAGAGAATAAAACTCTTATCCTTTATTATTATTATTATTTTCCTTTTAAATAATTTATTCTTAGATTTTTAAAGTAATTAAAAATACTCGTTATGTTTATATTATACTCATTTTAGATATAAAGTATTCACTGGCATTAGTAAATCCTATTAATTTTGCCTCATTTAAGTCCAAATTATTTGAGACTCGGGACGAAAAAGATATATATTTGAGAGATTATTAAAAAAATATTAATATTATGAAAGATAAAATAATAGAGTTTAAA
The DNA here is from genome assembly GCF_018446385.1 of Zingiber officinale. Taxonomy (NCBI): domain Eukaryota; kingdom Viridiplantae; phylum Streptophyta; class Magnoliopsida; order Zingiberales; family Zingiberaceae; genus Zingiber; species Zingiber officinale. Next base: position 131,473,432 of record NC_055997.1, on the reverse strand, counting down.
TAAAAGTATAAAAACCTGTTAAATCTAAAGCATAAAAACCTGATGGTAATCCATTATATATCAATCAAAGAAGCACCAATTAATTAAGAAGTTGCTTATGTTGTAGAATAATTAACTTGCAAGACACGCATACCTGAGGTATACTCTTCCACAAGACACAAGTTGTAGCCCTTAGCACGGCTGCATTCAAAAGAAGTTTTCGAATCTGAGTTTAACACCTTTATAAATTTTCACTGAAAGTTCTAAACTCAAGAATTTGTGGGTTTCGGGAGCACACCGACAAAGATGGTTGAGTGTCTTCCCAAGTTTGTCTTAATAAGACCAGGATGAACAGAATTTGCCGTGACATTCGCACCCTCTTCCTGTTAATGAAACACGAAAATGTTGTAAACTTGTGAATAACTAATTAAGAAGGCAAGTAATTCCAGATATGTATAAGTATAACAGTGATAAAAAGAAAGGAAGTATTTGGATATGACTTATTATCTATCTTTTTTGTGGTTTTTGCTTTGTCATCATTTTTACAGGCTGCGTGGGGGGTATATTATTTTGATAGACAAAGAAACAAACTGGAGGACATAGTGATACCTTCAAGCGCCTAGCAAGCTCATTAGCGTGCAATATGTTTGCCAATTTGGACTGCCCGTACGCCAACTTATCATTGTATCTGTAAAGCAGAATAAAAACAACAAATTGGGACTAATAAGACAAATAGAAGAATCACCAGTTTATGTGATCAAGAGTTCAAGACTACTTTCGATGAAGAAGAGAATGATTCTCCTCCGCTACATCCATTTGCCAAATTGACAATGTCAACTTACGCAGCCTTGTCGCTGATCTTGTTGAATCTTATTCCTCCTCTGTATGTCGTGAGGTGAGCTGCAGAAGATAAGTTCACTACACGACCTTCGATCCCAGTTTTATCCGCTGTGCTTTTAATTTTCGGAAGCAGGAGATTTGTCAACAAAAAGTGACCTGAAACCAAGATAGCAGTCGGTCATACTACATGGTAAAACAAAAACTTGGAAAGCTCACCTTAAGTGTGAATACTAACGGTCCAGTAAAATTCCAACTTCGATCAGTAAATGGCATATATTTGAAAAGCTGAAGAAACATACCCACATGATTCGTGGCAAACTGCATCTCTATACCATCCTCTGAAAGCTTGAAAGGACAGTACATAACACCGGCATTGTTTCTGAAAACAAATTGAAGTTGTGAGATTTGGCCCCCAACAATATGAGAAGATAAGATATATTTACGGATGAGAATCATGTCCTTACATCAAGACATTGAGAGGTGCATTCATCGAAAGAAATTTGTCAGCAAAGTCTCGCACAGACTTCTGTGAGCTTAGTTCAAGCTGTATGATGTCAATTCTGGCAGATGGAGTGCTCTGTAGAATACTCTGCTTCACACTATTGGCAGCCTCCGTGTTACTAGCACCAATGATAACATGAGCACCTCTAAGAGCCATCACTCTTGCAGTCTCCGCTCCGATTCCACTGCTTCCCCCTGCATTGCACGAATGCCCTAATTTTAGATCCATTGCTAAAGTAGATCCAGATGTTCAAATTTGAATCGAATCACTTGTAAAAAAAATGAGGTATAGATTCTCCAGATGTAGGGCGGAGTAAATCGTGCGGACGAGTGAAAAACACAAGTAGGAAGGAGAAACTACCGGTGATGATGACGGTGAGGCCGGATGCGTCGATGCCTTCGGTGACCTGCTCGGCAGTGGAGGCGGATCCGAAGCCGCTTGGCCCGCGGATGCCGGTAGCTTCCCTGAAGTATCCCATTTCGCCTGCGAAGAGAAAGAACGAGAGCAAGAAAGGGGATCAAGGTCGAGCGTTGAGATGAGACGAAGGTGGAGGAAGGGAGTCTAGCTTCTATGGGTCCATGTTGTGTGAAAGGATTACGACGAGTCAAACTCAGCATGGCCGTAACTTCTATGGGTCTATGGAAGCTTCTATGGGTCCATATATAGAAGCTTCCAGAAAGTATAAACGAATGGCGTTCCCTCGTGGCCAACTGGCTGCCGCTTCCCGTGCCGATTCGGGTAATAATGTTGCGCAGTATTCTATTTAGATTTAAATACTGAACCGCACCAACCGTTTTTTAAATTAGATAGAGCCGGCTTACTTTAATCGAACCGATTCAGAAATCGTTTTTTTTCCCAATAATACGGTCACCGCGGTAGCATAAATGTAAAACACATCTTCTCAACGGTTTCATACGATCAGCTCTTCACGTGACAAAAAGTTATTCATTTGCTCCTAGTATTCTCATCAATTTATCTTTAGGTCAACACAGAGGAGGTAAATCACGGATGACTATTAGTTATTAGTACAAATGGCCAAGACATGGGGGATGTTATGCTCGGTCACGCCGAATTTCGATCCCAAGACCTCATGTGACAACACCCCATGTCTTAACCATCGCACCGCCCCAAGACATCGCTCGCCCCCAGCTCTTTATGATCATCTATTAAGAAGTAAATCAAAAAATTATAATTGATCAATATGATCATCTTACTCCGAAGCAAGGGCTGAGTCAAGTTATGCCTTACTCGGGTTGTAGTCCGGAGGTCGACGACGATGAATCTCAAATTTACAGTGAAAAACAAATGAAAAACATGAGAGAAAGAGAAATTAGCTCGGGGCGATGATGTCGAAATCGACGATCATTGCTCATAACTTGGAATCAGCCCGGGTAGATCACCCGGACTGACTCCGTCATTGCTCCAAAGGCAATAATACGGTCACCATGATCCATGAGAAAAGTATTAATTTTCTCTAAGGAGAGCTAATATGCAACGTGCCGTGTGATTACGTACAATTTTTATTATAGCATAATGATGGACATTAAATTTATATTATATCAATTATGATTTTATAATTCCTCTAATATAATCATGATTTATTTAATCACATTATAGCAGCTAAGAGTCTATAAATATTACAATATTAAATCTGTATGGTAATAATTATGGACTCATGATTATTATAATTTTATTGAATCACATATATATATTAATATATCTACTACAATATTAAATCTATATTGTAATAACTACGGACACATAATTAATAACACTTATAGTTTCATAGCTAGCTAATACAAATTTAACGTCAGTAACTACTATAGAAAAATTTAACGAAAGAAAATGATTTATTTCTATTTGTTGAATTTATAGATTATTTATTAGATTTATTAACACCATAATATTTTAAATACTTTTACGTTTTTAATACCAAATCACGACAACCAGAATTACACAGCATATCAAATCCATTTCTTTAGGGATCTTCTTATTAAAAAAAAGGTTAAAGTATTTAAAATATTATGGTGTTAATAAATCAAATAAATAATCTATAAATTCAACAAATAGAAATAAATCATTTTTTTTTGTCGCATCTCATTTTAAACACTCTTATTATATAGTTAAGATTTAAAGGTTAGCACAATCCAAATCAAACCGTCTAACAATTAGTCATTTTAATTGATAAATTAATGATTTGAGATTCAACAATCTAGGCTCTTATCTTGGTTTTGAAGTTTTTGTTTCAAATAAAAAGTAAATATTTATCACTAATTTTCATAACAAAACTTAATTTTAATTTAGTCTGATTTCATTTTTTAAAAATTGACAAATTAATGGTGAATCTAATCATCCCAAAATCTTAATATCTTGATGTAATTGTGTCCATTTGAAATAAATTTGGTATAATCTGAAAATTCTCTTTTCTGATCTGTCAGAATCAAAGAAACTAGGATAAAAGAAAGAACAAAGACGTAAATGGTTATACATAACAATATTATGATTATCTCATTACAAATATGTTTAAAACACAGCACTACAAACTTAACTCTAAACAAAGGGGGAAAAAAGGCCTCAAAGGCTCAATCCATACAACATACCATCACCAACAAATAAAAATAATAATAATGATAATAATAATAAGACCGAATATAAAACACTTAGAAATCGTACAAGCATCTGCCTTACTTCGAATTCTTAACTAGTTCTTCACTGAAATCCCAGAGCTTCTTTGCTAATGCTTCATCTCTGGCCTTGGCACTTGGCTTCTCCAAGTTACTGTCTGCAAAATACTTCCCACTCACTCCCTTCAAACTTGGATTCAGTGCCACATAGCACGTCGTTGCTGCACCTTGAGGGATGTCCTTCCACAAGAAGAAAGTGAAAGCCCTCAAAACAGCTGCGAGCAAAAGTATGTTACAAGTCTGAGATAAAAAACTATCACTTTGAAAGAAGGTTAGCCATTAATTTGAAGGGTTTAAGTAGCATACTAATGAAGCAGGCTGCGTGTCTCCCTAAGTTTGTTCTGATCAAACCAGGGTGAACAGAATTTGCAGTAACATTCACGCCTTCTTCCTGTTAACAATCAATATTTTTCATGAGGTATGCTCCTTTTTTTTCCTTTTTTTTTGTTGCATCTGGAGTAGACAATGTCGACGTACCTTCAAGCGTCGTGCAAGCTCGTTGGAGTGCAAGATGTTAGCCAACTTGGATTGCCCATAAGCCATCATATCGTTATATCTGAAGAACAGCACCATCAATTATTGTTATCAAGAACATCTTCTTCTTTCTTTTTTTTGTTGCTAACTTGATGATATAATAACTTACGCTTTCTTGTCATTGAGTTTGTCGAACTTGATTCCTTCACTGTAAGGCCCAACGTGAGCGACTGAGGATAGATTCACGATGCGGCCCTCAATTCCTGTCTTTTCCGCAGTGGTTTTCAGTTTGTCAAGTAGAAGATTTGTCAGCAGGAAGTGACCTGAGATTAGAAAGAACATGTTAAACTCAGTCCTGATGAAGATCTGAATGAGAATGCTAAGAAAATAAAAATAAAAATACCGAGATGATTCGTCGCAAACTGCATCTCTACTCCATCCTCTGAGAGCTTGAATGGGCAGTACATCACACCAGCGTTGTTTCTGAAAACGAATCGAAGATATAAACTTCAAGCTGAACCATGAGAGCACTCGACCATGAGAAGCTATGATGTTATTTTACTTACATCAAGATGTTGAGAGGGAGATTCATGGCGAGGAATTTCTCGGCGAAGGCTCGGACAGATTTGAGCGAGCTGAGCTCAATCTGGATGATGTCAATTCTAGCAGATGGAATACTGTTCAGGATGTTCTGCTTCACGGCATTAGCAGCTTCCAAGTTCCTTGCACCGATGATGACATGGGCTCCTCTCAGGGCCAACACCCTTGCCGTCTCTGCTCCGATTCCACTGCTTCCACCTGGTCAGCAAGAACAGATCAAACGATGGTTAGATTTGCGAACAAAGATTATTTTTGTATGGCATCAGTACTGAAGAATCAAAATTATCTTTGCAGCAAGCATACACATCTCACTCTGAAGTATCAAGTTAATCTAGAAACGATTTAGGGAAGAGGTATTTGTGGATAAAGATCCGATTTTTAGGGCCAATCAACTTTCTTTTTATCATTTCGAAGAATAAACAAATTTTACAATTAGGATGAGGACAATAGGGGGAAATAAGTCAGAGAAGAAAAGAAACAGCTCTTTGAAGCGAATAACACACATCTCAGACTATTAACTACCAATTTTGACCTAGACATGGCGGACTACTACGGATTTAGAGCAGACTTGACTGTGAAAGTAGACAAAGTGGGAGGAAAGGAAGAGAAAGGTACCGGTGACGATGGCGGTGAGGCGAGAGGCGTCGATGCCCTGAGTGACCTGCTCGGCGGTGTTGCCGGATCCGAATCCGCTAGGTCCTTTGATGCCGGTGGCTTCCCTCCAGTACCCCATAGCTTCTCTTTCAGCAAAGCAGCACAAGAGAGAAATGAGAGAGAGGATAAGCGAAATCCGATGAAGGAGGAGGAGGAACGAGGCGATGCTATTTGTAGTGGCCTTTGCCTGGCTTGCTCGGTAATGGAGTTCGTGAAGGGTCGATATCGGGTCCGTGCGATGCTTCCGTGCCAAGCATTCACGATAGTGCCAAAGTTGACGTGACTGGGTAAAGGAAGAACAACGCCTGGGTCAACACGACGACAGAAGCGGAGCCGGCGGCGAATGGTGGTGGGAAGGGGAAGGTCAACAGCGGCAGACCGATTTTTCTTTTAACAGGAAGAGACGAAGAAGGTGACGCCCTAACGGCGCCCGATTTGAATGGACCTTCTAGAAGGATAAATGCTTGTTATGTTGGATCTTTCTAGAAGTTTACTCATGCAAACAGACTTGTACTAAGAAAGAGTATTCTTCTTAGGGTAAATTTGCATGCACTTTCCATTGGTAAACACAATTTTATATGCAGTTTCCATTCATGAAAAACTTTCTTTTCACTCTCAAGTCAAACATATTTACCTAATTGTCCATGATATTTTTAGGTACAAAAAGTCCAAAAATCAATATAAATCCTCTTAAATTCAGTATATTAAATTAGAATCTAGTATATTTTCTATTAAATTGAATACGATTCTTTTTTCACCTCAAAATATACCCGATTTTAGTTTAATGTGCTGAATTTAATAGAAAATATACTCGATTTTTAATATAAAATACTTATTTTAAGAAGAATTATACTCATTTTCGGACTTTTTGTACTCAATTTTTTACTTTTTGTACCTAAAAAATATGGGTTAATTTCAATAGAAAATATACTCGATCCTAGTATAGAGTACTGTATTATAGTGTAAAGTGCTGAATTTAACAGGAATTATACTTATTTTTAGACTTTTTATACCTAAAAAATAAGAGGGATAATTTTGATACAAAATATACTCGATTTTTAATATAAAGTATTGACTTTAAGAAGAATTATACTCGTTTTCAAACTTTTTGTACTCAATTTTGGACTTTTTGTACCTAAAAAATCTGAGGGACAATTTAGGTATCAATATTTGCATGAGGGAGTTGAAACAAGTAATACTTTGCATATAGGGAGTGGAAACAAAGTTTTTTAGGCATGAGAATTGCATGCAAAGTTATGATTACCATTGGAGATTTTTCTCTAATTTACCGTTCTTATTACGGCTCCGTTATTTTAAATAAAGAATATTTCATAAAAAATGATATATAAAAAAATATTAAAAAAAATTTAAGAATAGACAATGATGGATTCATATAATTTATGTACCTATCTTTTAATTTTTTTTAAAGATTTTTCTCCTCACATATCATTACTCATTAGACCATCTCTTTTTATTTGTTTAATAAATGCAAATTTATTTTTTTAATTTAAATCATTTTTTATTTTATATATTTTTATTTATTATATATCACTCACTTAAATTGATTTAGTTAATTTTTAAATATGCATCTTTTTACCATCTCTAACTTTTAATCCTCCTTTCCTTTAAACAAATAAATAGGTGCTTAATAAGTTTGTAAAATATTTTTAATATCATATTGAAAATTTGGTAGCCTATCTCTATCCGAAAGTGTTTCCAAAATTTAGTATTCTCGTTAATAATTAAAACAAGATCATGAACAGATATAATCAACTTTTATTACTTGTTTTATATTTATTTAATTCAAAAGAAAAAAAAAGGAATAATTAATGATGCGCAAGTTGCGGGAGTATGACCACAAATCCACAATCATGGGGCACATTGACGCATGTTGTCAGCAATTACAATTACTAAGTGGAGTCATTTAAATTATTTAATCTTTTAAAAAGTTCCTTATAAAAATATTAAATTTTCACATCATACAATGACATAATTTTCATGATTAAAAGGTTCTTTAATCAATTGTTTATGCAAAACACTTCCTAAACAAACTATTTTACCCCAAACAAACGGATCTTAGTCTATGATTAAGCCCATATGAGTGAACTAAAATCAACTAAGTCCATGTAAGTGGACTTAATCTCCATAAAGACCCCCTTACTTAATTAACATATAATTAATTATTATTAAAGAAACTAAACCTCAATTAAGTAATATAATGCTTAATTGTATATAAAGGGGTTTTCGATTAAATAGATGTGGATTCAATGTATAAATTCAATAACCCAGTTCATTAGCATTAATAAGCATTTAATGATAAATGTACTTTAAGGTGGATGATTCCTATAAGATAAGCTTAGTATATAAGAGAACATGCTCATGAATTAGGGCATGAACTTGAGTTTGTTCATTGACCTCCTCTCTTCCCCATTGAGAAAGAATATAGATTGTCGTCGCCCACTCCTGTAGAAGATTATTCCGCGCTTGTAGAAACTCCAACAACAAGTAAGAAGTAATAGTCGTTTGCAATACATTCAGAATATCAACCCTTCGCTAGCTATTGTTTTAGTTTTGAATATTACTTTAAAAGATTGATGATAAATAGATCCTATTGTAGATATATTCTTTAGTTTATTATTGATTTATCACAGTTCTAATAATTGATACCAAAGCTAAGGATTAGCTCATTGTCAGCTTTTTAAGCCGTAAGAAAATTTTTTTAACGTTTTGACACGTATACATCAATTTTTGTATTTGATTCTATATGGATGAGCGAAATTGATGTGTACTTGTTGAATGTAGCATGGATAGATTAGGATTTAACCTATGAATAGAGTTTTTTGCATTGTATGTGAAGAACACGATTGACAGCGCAATTTTAGGGTTCTTGAGCTTAAAAATCAGGTTTTCTAACATCAATTGATTAGTAATTGCTGGCTCGTGAACAAAGGGCTACCAAATCGATCAACTGATCGATTGATGTGTACTAATCAATTAGCATAACGGTCAATCGATTGAGATGTCTAGAATTGTGAACAGAGGGCTCCTGGATCGATTAGCTGATTGATTGATTTTTACCAATCGATTAACATAAGGGACAATCAATTAAGATGCCTAGAATTGTGAACAAAAGGTTCAGAACTGATTGAGTGATTAATTGGTGTTCATCAATCGATTAACCAATCGATTACTAAATTTGAGTTGTCCACAAAGGGTTTTTGAATTGATTGGCATTCGCCAATCAATTACACCAATCAATTAGAGTAGATGAACTCATGAACAGTGGCCTTTGGAATCAATCAGGGAATCAATTGCTATGTACTAATCGATTGTCGATGGTGGGCAATTGATTAATGTGTGTATCAATCGATTCCCACCTATTGTTAATCAATTAGGAAGGGTATTAATCAATTGGTATCTGATACCAATAGATTGATAATGAATTTAGCTCAATTTTCAATCAATTTTTCCTGTATTCTTCTTTGCTCTTGCTGCTTAGTCAAACCTATACCATCATCAAAGTTAGAACTATTGGAGAGACTAGGAATATTAGTATAAATGGATGTATGTCCATGCTAAGGATGATTGACCCAAATGAAAGGAAAGTCATTCTTATGTCGGATATATTGTTAAGGAAGATTACAAATTAAGTTAAACTTCTAAGTCATATGCATAGTGTGTCGACCCAAAGGAAGGACCACTATATGACTGATTATAAGTATTGGGAGTGATAGTTGAAAACATAAGCTAACTAAGGAAAATCATAAATAAAGTATCATGCGTATAATGTGTCAGCCCAAAGACAAGCAAGTTATGTGGCAGATGAAGGTAATTATGAGTTGTATGGAGAGTACTAATAGTAAATTATAATTTAGTCCATGTTAGTACCCTAAGGTAGTTTTGATGTGATCAACCAAGTCAGATTATGTCTTATTGGTTTCTAACTCTTGTACCCAAGTGTACAGGAACTTAGGAGTACAAGAACTCGAGTGAAAGACGCAGCTAGCAAAAATGACGACACGGGAGAGAGTCGACGGGCTCGGTGCGTCTGAGGGACGAGATGCTGCGGAAGAGTACACGAGCAGATGAGAAGGAGGCGCGCGACGTTTTCGAGGGACGAGAAGCGGAGTGGAAGATTGCTCGAAGGCCAGAAGTTGAGTTCGGGTGAGCCCTATTCAGGATGACCGAAATCATCCAAGTGAGTGGAGCCGGAACGGAAGACCCGGACCAAGCGAGCGAAACCGGAGCCAAATATCGGGACATAAAGTTAATAAGATGTTGACTTTCTTGGGTCGGGCGTCCGGACCTAGTCTGGGCGCTCAGACTCGCTGGACTCCGGGAGCCCAGAACCCTTCCGGGCATTCTGTTAAGTATTTGAAAAAAAAAAAAATCAAATCCACCCATGCCATCCACGTGCACTGCCCTCCCCCACACCCCCTTTTTCCTTTTCCCTTTTCTCTTCCCCACCAAAGCCCCCTTTTCTTCTTCTTCGTTTCTCTTCTCCAGCGGCGACGAACAAAAAGGATTTCCTCATTCTTCTTCTCCAAACTTGCAACTCCCTTCTCTTCTGCTTTTCTCTTCTCCAACGGCCACAAGCAACAAGTTTCTTCTTCCTTGCTGCTGTCCTGCTTCTCGACAACATTGTCGGAGCTCCTCGGAGTGTGTCGGAGCTCGTCGGACCACTAGGAAAGGGGGGAAAAACAAAGCCCTAGTTGCTCTCTCCTTTTCCCCTCCAACAGCAGCACCTTGCTGCCTTTTGTCTTCTCCAACAGCAGCCCTAGCTGCTGTCCTTTTCTTGGCAGCACCGCCGGAGTTCGCCGGACCTCGCCGATGTTGGTTGCTACTCGGAAAACCTAGAGGTTTCACTGTACAAAAATTTTGTACAAAGGTCTGAACCTTTTCCTAGCTACCATGTGTTCTTTTAAATTAAATTTTGGATCGCCTGCGGAACTTAACACGTTTGATCCCAAACTTAATCTATTCGTTCTTTTAGGTTTTGACTTGGGTCTTCTGCGGAACTTAACACGTTCGACCCAAATCACCTTAAGTTATTAATTCCATTAAATATTAATTCTCATAATTGGTTCCCAGTACTGACGTGGCGAGGCACATGGCCTTCTTGGATATGGGAGCAACCACCACCGACTAGACAAAACCTTTTATAGAAAGCTAATATTTAATTTCCTAAAATAACTTTAGGTTAACCGAAAAGAACAATCAAATCACAAGGATAAATAAAACAAAAGAACACAACATCAAAAAACATATTCGAAATACTAGAACGTAAGCCTCTTGTATTTGGTATTATTTCCATAAATAACTAGCATGATGCGGAAAGGGAAAATAACTAGTTATACATTCTAGAAAGACCTCTTGATCTTCTATCGTATTCCTCTTCTAACCTCGGACGTTGTGTGGGCAACGATCTTCCGAGATGAGAAACCACCAACCACCTTCTTCTCCTCCTAGCTAGGTTCGGCCACAAAGAGAGAAGCTTCACCAAGGAAGAAAATCAAAACACTAACCAAGCTCCAAGAGATGCTCGCTTCCTCTCCTTCTTCTTCTTCTTCTCCAAGTAGTATCCGGCCACCACAAGAGCTCCAAGGAAAGAGAGGGGTTCGGCCACCACAAGAGGAAGAGAGGGAAAGGATGGCCGACCACACCAAGGAACAAAAGAGGGAGAGAAATAATAGAGGTTGTATCTCTTGAAGGCACCCTCACCCCTTCTTTTATATTCCTTGGCCTAGGAAAATTAGGAAATTTAATTACAATAAAATTTCCTCAATTTCCTTGACATGATTTAATTGAGAAAAATAAAATAAAATTTCCCTAATTGAAATCTTATGGCCGGCCACATCAATGAAATCAAATTGGACAAGTTTCAATCAACAATTAAAACTTCCTAATTTGTTTTCGGAAAATAAAATTTCTCTTCAAAATCTCTTCATGGTTGATAAAAGGAAATTTCTATAATTTTAATTTTACAACATGTGAATAATTTTTAAAGAGAAAATAAAATACCTCACCAATCTACAAATAAGGAAAGAGATCTAATCTCTTTCTTTAATCTTTTGTAGATCTTTTACAAGAGAGATATTTTAATTTTAATTCTCTTTAATAAATTATATCTCTCACATAATAAAAATTAAAATTAAAATCCCTTTTTAAATTAATTTGGCCGGCCCCCACTAGCTTGGGTTTAATCTAGGGCCGACCACCCAATTTTATACCTAGGCCGGCCCTAGCTTGGTTCCCAAGCTAGCTTGGCCGACCCCTTATTGGTGGGTATAGAAGGTGGGTATAGGTGGGTATAGTACTCTATAAATAAGAGGCTACGATAGGGACCGAGAGGAGGAATTGGTTTTGGTCTCCCGATAAAATTAAGCATCCCGTGTTCGCCCCGAACACACAACTTAATTTTATCAATAATAATTCATTCCACTAGAGAACTATTATTGAACTACCGCACCAATCCCAAATTACATTTTTGGGCTCCTTCTTATTATGAGTGTGTTAGTCTCCCTGTGTTTAAGATATCGAATGTCCACTAATTAAGTGAGTTACTGACAACTCATTTAATTAATATCTTAGTCCAAGAGTAGTACCACTCAACCTTATTATCATGTCGGACTAAGTCCACCTGCAGGGTTTAACATGACAATCCTTATGAGCTCCTCTTGAGGACATTATCAACCTAGTATCTCTAGGACACAGTTTCCTTCTATAATCAACAACACACACTATAAGTGATACCATTTCCCAACTTATCAGGCTTATTGATTTATCGAACTAAATCTCACTCATTGATAAATTAAAGAAATAAATATCAAATATATGTGCTTGTTATTATATTAGGATTAAGAGCACACACTTCCATAATAACTGAGGTCTTTGTTTCTTTATAAGTCAGTATAAAAGAAACGACCTCAAATGGTCCTACTCAATACACTCTGAGTGTACTAGTGTAATTATACAGTCAAGATAAACTGATACCTAATTACACTACGACCTTCTAATGGTTTGTTCCTTTCCATTTTGGTCGTGAGCTACTGTTTATAATTTATAAGGTACTGATAATATCATCTTCTGTATGTGACACCACATACTATATTATCTACAATATAAATTAAGTGAACAACTACAACTAAAAGTAGACAATTTGACCAAATGTGATTCTATATTCATAATGAAAGTTTACAAAGCTTATGCTTTCAGTATACACTCCAACAGCCGGAGCTAGCTGAGGCGGCCAACGACGAAGGGAAAATAACCCTAGTTGCTGTCCTTATTTCCGGCAGCCACACAAACTCCTTAGAAGGTATATTTCGAGTTGTTTTGTGTTAAATTGATGTGTAGTTAGGAGGGCTATCTAGGTTGGAGAAGAGTTTTCATTTAGGAATGTGAAGTGGTACGAGATAGTAAGATAAAAAATAATGATCTAGTGGCTTCGAGTCGTAAATCATGTTTAGATTTTTGTATCATGAGTTTATTATCATTTTAATTATTCGAGTTATTATATTTTGTAGATACGAGCTCGAGTGGAGCGCGGTGACCTGCCGACACCCGCGGATTTTGCTGTACATAAGGTGGATACATCTACTCTTGTATATTTCCTTGTGCATGAATAAATATATAAATTGTATTAGGTATATGTGGTATCATTGTTTTCAAAAATGGGAATTAAAATGATACTTAAATAGTAAAATGGGTATTAAATAATTAAATCATTGGAGGGTAAATAATTGATATTATTTCTTGTTCATATGTGGGTTCATACTGGGATTTTTATGGGAAGGGTTATTTTTAAAATTAAAGAAATATTCTGAATTACTCTTCTGTTGATACCTTGTCTCTTTTGACTTGCTTGACCTTTCATACTTCATACTTTTGATACTCTATCTGTTGATACTTGTAGCTTTTTATCTGTGGACCCTATAATGATAACTTAATAGATTTGATACGAAAATATTACCTTGATTGACCATTCAATATGAAAAGAGAATAATCATAATAAATGGATGAATATAATCATAACGGTGAATTAATAAAGATAGTAAATAAAGTATTAAAAAGTGAAGACTATGAGCCTAGCTTTATACCAGAGCTCTATATTAGAGTACTGGACCACCCACATGTTATTGTGGTAGCACGGCGGCCGCGGTCCAGAGTACCTGACCGTACACCCGAGGCGTGTGCTTGATAGCCCGTACGTCAGATGACGTATGCGACAGTTTTATACTCTTAGGAGGCTTTTAGCCTATCCATATGATATTTTACTCTGATGATATTGGCTCCAGTGATTGACTTTTTAGTTGATTTATCAGATTCAGACTATTGATATACATGTTGATCTTACCATGATAACTTACAATTGAGTGATTAAATAATAAGATTGAAGAATTGATTTTATTAATGATGACAAGTGAAGATCCCAAACTCTATCTAAAAATTTTACCTGATTATAGATAATGAGAAGATGATTATACATATATATGTATAAATGTAGAACTTTAAGAATAATCCTAAAGTTGTAACAAAAGATGATGATTTATTCTACTTCATTGACTTCTTCAATAAGATTAAATTCATGCACATCTTTCTTGAGTATCCACTTAGCCATTTGGCTAACTTGCTACATTCCTTGGTCTCCAGTTTTGCAGACACAGGGATCCTTTTGATATTATAGTTGATTTTGGAATTTCATAGAGTTGCTCAGAGATCTCGACGTGCTGATTTTCTGGCTTGTTTTACTTTTGTTTCGCTGTATTTACATTTTGCAATTTTGTTACAGATGTCGTTTATCTGTATAGTAATTGTAGTTTATGAAAACTATGACATATACATATAGTTGATACATTTTGTGGTTATGTTGTTTCTATTTTATGTATGTTCCAGCCGTGTGAGCTGATGAATATGTTGTTTATGTTTATATAGTGTGATGTATGTATGTATGCTTCATATTGTCACCGGTACATGGGAGATGCTGCCGGATTTTTGTCTGGCAGGGACTCCTCTGGGGGCGTGACAATTTTATTGGTATCAGAGCCAAGTTTTTTGTTTTCTATTCGTGGGTTTTGGCTTTATTTTGAGATTTTTGTTTTCAGTTTATGTACTTCTCGAGTAAAGGAATTTTTATATAAGTCGAGTTGTATCTCTGAGCTATAGGATTTACGGGTCATTCTTTGTTTTAATTATCTTGATTATAAATGATTATTAAAAAAATTTCATTTGATTTTATAGGCAATGCCACGAGCCCGTGGTCGCGGTTGGGGCAGTAGTCGTGCCCGTAGTCGCAGTCGTGGTTGCGACAGTGGTAGTGGTAGTGGTCGCGGTCGTGGTCGTGCATGTCAGCGTTCCACTACTACTGATCTTGGTTTGGATGAGGCTCCTATCTCCCCATATGAGTTGATACCGGGAGTTCAGGTTGGTCCCAGTATAGGAGTTGGTGGTCAGACTGAGGGACAACCTCATCTTGTTGCAGCTCAGGTAGCCGTACCAGCCATTCCTACAACATCGCTTATTATGGAAAAGGCCCGTATTCCTTTGCTTGCTAGTTCAGCAAAGGATCGTTTTACGCTGTTCCATGGAGGCACCGATCCTTGGGTGGCGCGTACATGGTTGGAGGATATTGAGGGCGCTTTTGGGTATATGTCCTGTTCAGACACAGAGAAGGTAGAGCTAGCCGCTTATCATTTTCGAGGGCAAGCATCCACATGGTGGAAGATGCAAAAGACAGTCTTTGGGGATCAGATTATCTCTTGGCAATCTTTTCGAGAGGCGTTCGAGAGACAGTATTTTCCTGCAGCATTTTGTGTTGCTCGACGCCAGGAATTCATGAGTCTCAAGCAGGGTGACCGAAGCGTGCTAGACTATAGTGCAGAATTTAGCAGACTTGCTGAGTTTTGCCCACATATGGTTGCTCAGGACTCAGACCGTATGTTTCACTTTACACAGGGACTGGCAGCATATATTCGGATTAGGATGTCTGGATTTCCTGTTACAACTTATCGAGAGGCACTTGATCGAGCCATATTTATTGAGATGACTCAGCAGCAAGTCTCTCAGGAAAGAGAAGCCAGCCGACAGACCTCACAGAGCTCACACTCTAGACAGCAGAGTCGAGGTCGTCGATCTCGTGGTCAGGATACGACTAGAGAGTCTTCACGGTCACGAAAGGTGGCCAAAGTATCACAGGGATCTAGTCGCCCAGTTCCATCACAGCGGGGCCAGATATCGGTGAAGTGTTTTCAATGTGGTGCACCAAATCACCTGGCATCAGAATGTCCACTGGATAAGAGTATATGTTTTTATTGTAAACTGCCAGGACATATGCAGAAAGATTGCACTTTGAAGGCACAACATCAAGCAGGAGGATTGTTGGTGCAACCTTAGGTCAAGGTTGACCTGGGTGACCCTGTTGGTTGCTACTCGGAAAACCTATAGGTTCCACTGTACAAAAATTTTGTACAAAGGTCTGAACCTTTTCCTAGCTACCATGTGTTCTTTTAAATTAAATTTTGGATCGCCTGCGGAACTTAACACGTTTGATCCAAAACTTAATCTATTTGTTCTTTTAGGTTTTGACTTGGATCTCCTGCGGAACTTAACACGTTCGACCCAAGTCTCCTTAAGTTATTAATTCCATTAAATATTAATTTCCATAATTGGTTCCCAGTACTGACGTGGCGAGGCACATGGCCTTCTTGGATATGGGAGTAACCACCACCGACTAGACAAAACCTTTTATAGAAAGCTAATATTTAATTTCCTAAAATAACTTTAGGTTAACCAAAGAGAACAATCAAATCACAAGAAAAAAAACAAAAGAACACAATATCGAAAAACATATTTGAAATTCTAGAACGTAAGCCTCTTGTATTTAGTATTATTTCCATAAATAACTAGCATGATGCGGAAATAAAAATTACTAGTTATACCTTGTAGAAAAACCTCTTGATCTTCTACCGTATTCCTCTTCTAACCTCGGACGTTGTGTGGGCAATGATCTACCGAGATGAAAAACCACCAACCACCTTCTTCTCCTCCAAGCAAGGTTCGGCCACAAAGGAAAACTTCACCAAGGAGGAAAACCAAAATACTAACCAAACTCCAAGAGATGCTAGCTTTCTCTCCTTCTTCTTCTTCTTCTCCAAGTAGTATCCGGCCACCACAAGAGCTCCAAGGGGGAGAGAGAGGTTCGGCCACCACAAGAGGAAGAGAGGGAGAGGATGGCCGGCCACACCAAGGAACAAAAGAGGGAGAGAAAATAATAGATGTTGTTCACCATGAAGGCACCCCTACCCCTTCTTTTATATTCCTTGGCTTTGGCAAATAAGGAAATTTATTTATAATAAAATTTCCTTAACTTTCCTTGACAACAATTAATTAAGAAAAAATTAAATAAATTTTCCTAATTAATTGTATGTGGCCGGCCACCTCATGTAGAGCAAATAGGATAATTTTAATCAACAATTAAAACTTCCTTTTTTGTCTTTGGAAATTTTAAAAAATAAAATTTCCTTTTAAAATCCCTTCATGGTTGATAAAAAGAAATTTCTATAATTTTAATTTTCAACATGTGAATAATTTTTCAGAGAGAAAAAATAAAATATCTTTCCAATCTACAAATAAGGAAAGAGATCTAATCTCTTTCTTTTAATCTTTTTGTAGATCTTTTAAAGAGATATTTTAATTTTAATTCTCTGTAATAAATTATATCTTCCACATAATAAAAATTAAAATTAAAATTCTTTTTAATTTAATGGGGGCCGGCCACCTAAGCTTGGGTTCAAGCTAGGGCCGGCCACCCATGAACCAAGGCTTGGCCGACCCTAGCTTGAACCACAAGCTAGCTTGGCCGGCCCCTTTCTCATGGGTATGAAGGTGGGTATAGGTGGGTATAGTACTCTATAAATAAGAGGCTACGATAGGGACCGAGAGGAGGAATTGGTTTTGGTCTCCCGATAAAATTAAGCATCCCGTGTTCGCCCCGAACACACAACTTAATTTTATCAATAATAATTCATTCCACTAGAGAACTATTATTGAACTACCGCACCAATCCCAAATTACATTTTAGACTCCTTCTTATTATGAGTGTGTTAGTCTCCCTGTGTTTAAGATGTCGAATGTCCACTAATTATGTGAGTTACTGACAACTCATTTAATTAATATCTTAGTTTAAGAGTAGTACCATTCAACCTTATTATCATGTCAGACTAAGTCCACCTGCAGGGTTTAACATGACAATCCTTATGAGCTCCTCTTGAGGACATTATCAACCTAGTATCTCTAGGACACAGTTTCCTTCTATAATCAACAACACACACTATAAGTGATATCATTTCCCAACTTATCGGGCTTATTGATTCATCGAACTAAATCTCACCCATTGACAAATTAAAGAAATAAATATCAAATATATGTGCTTGTTATTATATTAGGATTAAGAGCACACACTTCCATAATAACTGAGGTCTTTGTTTCTTTATAAAGTCAGTATAAAAGAAACGACCTCTAATGGTCCTACTCAATACACTCTAAGTGTACTAGTGTAATTATATAGTTAAGATAAACTAATACCTAATTACACTACGACCTTCAAATGGTTTGTTCTTTTCCATCTTGGTCGTGAGCTACTGTTTATAATTTATAAGGTACTGATAACATGATCCTCTGTGTGTGACACCACACACCATGTTATCTACAATATAAATTAATTGAACAACTACATTTATCACAAATGTAGACATTTGACCAATGTGATTCTTATTTCTAGATAAATGTTTATACCAAAAGCTAGGCTTTTAGTATACACTCTAACAGACCCGACTCGAGTTGACCTGACTCGAGGTATATTTTAATGGTTGACAAGAATGGAGAAGTTATATTTTGATGTTTGACAAGAATAGGAACTTGGGGGATTGTGGGTGCAACCTTTGGTCAAGGTTGACCTGGTTGACCCGACTTGAGTTGACCTGATTCGGGAAAAGTCCAAGTATGGAGACTTGGCACGAAAAAGTCCAAGCAGGGAGCTTGTCACGGAAAAGTCCAAGCAGGGAGATGGGCACGGGGAAAAGTCCAAGTATGGAAGCTTGGCATGGGAGGTCGGAGAGGGCTCGGTAGCTCGTTCTCTGGACTGGATGGAGTCGGAGAGGGCTCGGTAGCTCGTTCTCCGGACTAGGTCAGAGAGGGCTCGGTAGCTCGTTCTCTGGACCGGACGTGGAAGTCGGAGAGGGCTCGGTAGCTCGTTCTCCGGACTAGGTCAGAGAGGGCTCGGTAGCTCGTTCTCTGGACTAGACGTGGAAGTCGGAGAGGGCTCGGTAGCTTGTTCTCCGGACTAGGTCAGAGAGGGCTCGGTAGTTCGTTCTCTAGACCGGACGTGGAAGTCGGAGAGGGCTCGGTAGCTCGTTCTCCGGACTAGGTCAGAGAGGGCTCGGTAGCTCGTTCTCTAGATCAGGAAGGCTTTATGATTTAAGGCTGGGAAATTGGATCGGTCTGCTGACCGATCCAGTGATACACTGATTCTCACTGTGGGTCATCTGATCGGTCTGGTGACCGATCAGTAACCAAACAGATTGGGAGAAGGAATAGGAGAGATCGGTTTGTGGACCGATCCACCTATGGCCTGATCGATCCACAGACCGATCAGGGCTCGACAACCAACTCTCTGTGAGAGTTGGGATCGGTCTGGGGATCGATCAGCCTAGGGCCTGATCGGTCCCCTGACCGATCAGATCCATCCTGGATCGATCAGGGTGGAGCCTGATCGGTCCAGGCCTAGCCGTTGAGTCACAACGGCTAGATTTCTATTTCTTCTTTGTCTTCTTCGCAGGTTCAGGTTATAAATCGAGGTTGAAGGCCTTTACAAAAGAGTGACGAAAAGGGTGACTTCTTCTTGCTCCTGCGATCTGAGCTTTGTTGAGCTCTCCAATGCTGAAGCTTAGTGTGAGCTTCCCTCGGCTGGACTCCAACTGATCAGTTGCTGCTGTTGTTGGCATCCGTGAAGTGGTTGCTTCATCACCAGTCAACGAGAAGGCAAGCAAACTAATGTTTTTACATTCATATTGTTCTTGGCTTCTTGCTTTATCTTTGTACTCCGATCTTGCTATTGCAAGAGAGATTGTGGCGAGGTTTCTCCACCCAGAAGGAGTTTTTATTAGCCGATTTTCGGGGTCTCATCCACCGACGGATTGATAGGATTCGTCCACCTTACGGACACGCCGAGGAGTAGGAGTATCATCTCCGAACCTCGTTATATCGTCGCGTTTGAGGTTTGATATTCTCCTGTTTCGTTTCTATCTTTTATTTTCGCTGCGCTAACTAAAATTGTAGGAAGAAACGTGAATTTGGGGTCGACTATTCACACCCCCCCTCTCTAGCCGCGTCCGAAAGTCCTAACAAGTGGTATCAGAGTGAGGTCGCTCTTCGTCGGATTAACATCCGAGGGAGCACGAGCTAGAGAATGGATCAACTTGGAGAAGACGTCACGATTCCATCCTTCTACGATCGCGACGACTTCGCGTATTGGAAGGTAAGAATGAAGTATTTTCTTATGACTAACCTAGTAAATTAGAATTGTGTACAAGTAGGTTTTATTCCTCCGGTGGATAAAGAAGGAGAACCTCTCGAGAAGAAGAAGTGGACGAAGGAACAAATCCACCAATCCATAATCAACGACGAGGTAACGAAAATCTTTGAATTTTCATTACCTAATGATATCTTATGTAAGATATGTGGATACAACAATGCCAAGGAATTGTGGAATAACTTGGCTAAGTTCCATGAGGAGAGCTCCAATTCAAGTTATGAAGAGGAGTCAAGTGAGCCAAGTAGCTCACATCATGGATATATGGAATTAGAAGTTGAGGGCTACTCAACATCTAAGGAAGAAGAGGAGGAGAGTTCTTCTTCTAGACTGGAGCAAGAAGAAGAAGTCTCTACCTCCGGAAGGGATGAAGGAGAGAACTTATATCCATCCTCAACCCTAGGTAACTCAAGCAACTTAATTTCAAGTAAATTACATATAATGTGCTTTGAGTGTAGGGAATATGGGCATTACAAAAGTAAATGTCCAAAGAGGATTAGGAAGACTCCACCGACACCAAAAGTCAAGGAAGTCGGAGTCCCGATACGCAAGGGCAAGGAGCACGTGGTGTGCTTCTAATGCAAGCAAAGGGAACATTATAGGAGTCAATGTCCAAGGGGGAGGCAACCTCACAAGGACAAGAGACCAAACACATCTATGGGGGGAGCTAAGGCAAACCCTAAGGTATCTTTTAAGGCACATTCTTGCAATTCTAATAAGACACATGCTAGTAGTTTTATTGCAATTGTCAATAATGATAAGCATAATAACCATAGAAACCGATACAAGTGCTTAGGTGCCAAACATGTTAGCTTAGATAAGGACAATGCTAGAAATGCCAACCCTAGAGTTAACTCATCTAAGGTTAAGGAAAACCTAGATAGGAATCCCAAAACAACTAGACATATGCCTAGGAATACCTCAAAGAAAAATGGAAAATTAAATCTTGAGGTATTAAAGAAGGAAAATCAAGTCTTGAGGTCAAGACTTGACACTTTAGAAAAGGCTCTTAAGAATTTGGAGAAGTCAACTCTAGGGTCTAAGGGTCAAAAATCAAAGCCCAAAGACATGAGAGGTTTGGGTCACAAACCTAAGTCTCAAGTGGTCAAGCCCGCTTATCATAATGTTCCATTCGATTATGGAACAAGACCTAGGGCTAAGAAGACCATCACCAAGGTCACAAGGGGAGTCACCCCTAGAGTTGATCTTAATGAGTCCCAAATGACCAAGGCTTTAAAGCCTAGGAGGGTCATTAGGAAGGTTGCTAGGGAAGTCATCCCTAGTGAATATTTAGTGAACCCAATGAGCTCAAATAGGTATTGGGTTCCTAGGAGCGTGATTCCTTCACGCTAGATGGTTTAGGGTGTGCCAACCTTAATTGGATAGGTAGTTAACCTACTCATGGAAAAATGTGGCATTTTAGGAATTTTCAAGGTATAATCAAGCCTTGAAAATGAAATTAATAATTATTCCTAAGGTGATTAGAATGTGCCAACCACATTTGAGGAGTTTTTTAGGATCAATCTAATTGGCACATAGTGATCTAAAAATCTTTAGTATATGATTTTAGGTCTATTACACTTAGGAATATAGAATTTTATGGCAAAATGATTAAAATTATCAAAAATGGCAACTAAGGCTAGAATTAGGTATTTTCTATACCTTTATATGTTATTTGTCATACATTGTTTGTCATATGCCATGTCATGACATCATATTTATTTTATTATCATTTGAAATGTCATGATAATGCTTAGGTTAGTAATATGTCATGCCTTATTTAAGTTTCATACTTGATGACATGACATCATGACATTGACACATGTTTCCACTTATGATATTATTTTATACCATGTCATCATCTCTTGCATTTATGATCAATTAATTTGATTTAAGGATAGAAACACAATTTGATATGGAGATCAAATTATTATTTAGAAAATGCATGAGAACTTAGCTTAAGATGACCTAAACCCATATCTCACATCAAAATTGACTTGGATGTGTTTGATACACATTAGATGTGTGTGAGATATTAGGATTATGAGTTAGGATCAAGGTGCATAGTTCTTGTACCTAGATGAGCCTAATTCGAATTTGAGGATCATAGGGAAAACTTGTGTACAAGCCATGTACATTTAGCCCTAAGATTGTGGTCCTAAATTGAATGGTTTAAGATCATTTCAAAATTAATTTAAAAAATCTTGATGAAGCTTTTCTAGTGATAGCATTCATCATTGAACAAGTTGATACAAAGATAGATTAACCTTGAGCTATTTCAAAGTCTTTCGAACTTTGTATCAAGATTTAAAAATGGGAGTTATTTTCATAGAAAATTATTTTTTCATGCTAATATATGTTATGAGGAATGTATCCTCAAAAATTTTACAATTTTTGGAATTTTCTGTAATGTTTTAGGGGTTTCTGAATTTCGGGAGAGAAATCAAAAATTCTTATCAGAGAATTGTGAACCGATCAGAGAAGATTCTGATCAGTCCAGGGAAGTATGGATCGGTCACTGGACCGATCCAGGGAATTGTGGATCGGTCTGGTGACTGATCCAGTGGAGTCCTGATCGGTCTGGTGACCAATCAGAGCGTGCCAAAATGCTGATTTTCGACTGTTGTCTGAATTTTCAGCTATGGAAGTTGGTGCTTTAGATTTCTAAAGGGTTGAAACTCTCCAAGACATTGTTGGTGCAATGGTCAAGGAGGAGTTGACCTTTAGGGGGAGTTTTACCTATTGGTCAAGGGGGAGTTGACTTTTAGGGGGAGTTTTTACTCGTTAAGATTTCTGAGGATGAGTGATATGGGATTATCACTAAGTTGATTGTTGACTTTAGTATCAAGGGGGAAATTAAGGGTTTCAATGAAAGGTATGGGACTTCCATTAGGAAGAAACTCTTGACCTTGATTCACTCCTTTTGATGTGTGTCAAAAAGGGGGAGAATGTCCAGAGAATGTTCAAAGAAGAACATTGGAGTTTGGGGAGAATGTTCAGAGAATGTTCAAGGAAGAACATTGGAGAATTATTGGAAAACCTAAGTTAGGTTATCGGGTTAACCTAACTTGATTATGATTTTTGTCAAATATCAAAAAGGGGGAGATTGTTGGTGCAACCTTAGGTCAAGGTTAACCTGGGTGACCCGACTCGAGTTGACCTGGCTCGAGGTATATTTTGATGGTTGACAAGAATGGAGAAGTTATATTTTGATGTTTGACAAGAATAGGAACTTGGGGGATTGTGGGTGCAACCTTTGGTCAAGGTTGACCTGGTTGACCCGACTTGAGTTGACCTGATTCGGGAAAAGTCCAAGTATGGAGACTTGGCACGGAAAAGTCCAAGCAGGGAGATGGGCACGGGGAAAAGTCCAAGTATGGAAGCTTGGCATGGGAGGTCGGAGAGGGCTCGGTAGCTCGTTCTCTGGACTGGATGGAGTCAGAGAGTGCTCGGTAGCTCGTTCTCTGGACCGGACATGGAAGTCGGAGAGGGCTCGATAGCTCGTTCTCTGGACTAGGTCAGAGAGGGCTCGGTAGCTCGTTCTCTGGACCGTACGTGGAAGTCGGAGAGGGCTCGGTAACTCGTTCTCCGGACTAGGTCAGAGAGGGCTCGGTAGCTCGTTCTCTGGACCGGTCGTGGAAGTCGGAGAAGGCTCGGTAGCTCGTTCTCCGGACTAGGTCAGAGAGGGCTCGGTAGCTCGTTCTCTGGACCGGACGTGGAAGTCGGAGAGTGCTCGGTAGCTCGTTCTCCGGACTAGGTCAGAGAGGGCTCGGTAGCTCGTTCTCTGGACCGGACGTGGAAGTCGGAGAGGGCTCGGTAGCTCGTTCTCCGGACTAGGTCAGAGAGGGCTCGGTAGCTCGTTCTCTGGACCGGACGTGGAAGTTGGAGAGGGCTCGGTAGCTCGTTCTCTAGATCAGGAAGGCTTTAGGATTTAAGGCTGGGAAATTGGATCGGTCTGTTGACCGATCCAGTGATACTATGGGTATCTGGATAGGTCTGCTGACCGATCCAGTGATACACTGATTCTCACTGTGGGTCATCTGATCGGTCTGGTGACCGATCAGTAACCAAACAGATTAGGAGAAGGAATAGGAGGGATCGGTCGGTGGACCGATCCACCTATGGCCTGATCGGTCCACAGACCGATCAGGGCTCAGCAACCAACTCTCTTTGAGAGTTGGGATCGGTCCCCTGACCGATCAGATCCATCCTGGATCGATCAGGATGGAGCCTGATCGGTCCAGGCCTAGCCGTTGAGTCACAACGGCTAGATTTCTGTATCTTCTTTGTCTTCTTCGCAGGTTCAGTTTATAAATCGAGGTTGAAGGCCTCTACAAAAGAGTGACGAAAAGGGTGACTTTTTCTTGCTCCTGCGATCTGAGCTTTGTTGAGCTCTCCACTGCTGAAGCTTCGTGTGAGCTTCCCTCGGCTGGACTCCAACTGATCAGTTGCTGTTGTTGTTGGCATCCGTGAAGTGGTTGCTTCATCACCAGTCCACGAGAAGGCAAGCAAACTAGTGTTTTTACATTCATATTGTTCTTGGCTTCTTGCTTTATCTTTGTACTCCGATCTTGCTGTTGCAAGAGAGATTGTGGCGACGTTTCTCCACCCAGAAGGAGTTTTTATTAGCCGATTTTCGGGGTCTCATCCACTGACGGATTGATAGGATTCGTCCACCTTACGGACACGCCGAGGAGTAGGAGTATCATCTCCGAACCTCGTTATATCGTCGCGTTTGAGGTTTGATATTCTCCTGTTTCGTTTCTATCTTTTATTTCCGCTGCGCTAACTAAAATTGTAGGAAGAAACGTGAATTTGGGATCGGCTATTCACACCCCCCCTCTCTAGCCGAGTCCGGAGGTCCTAACATGGATCACAGTCTCAGCAGGCTCGACCTACCTCACGACCTCCACAGTCTCGGCAGCAGAAAGGCCCGCAGAGATCTCAGCAGTCTCAGCCACAAAATCCCCCACCTACACAGTCTGCTCACCAGCCACAACTCTATCATTTGCAGTCCCAGGTGGAGAGTGAGTATCAGTACCTCCACTTCAGCAGTATCTGCCAGCTCCATCTCAGCAGTACTTGCCAGCTCCATCCCAGCAGTACTTGCCAGCTCCATCCCAGCAATACTTGCCATCTCCATCTCAGCAGTATTTGGTAGCTCCACCCCAGCAGTACTTGCTACCTCCACCGCAGCAGTACTTGCTACCTCCACCCCAGCAGTATCAGCCACCATTATCTTATCAGCCTTCGCAGGATCAGAGTCAACCCTCTTCTTCTATCCAGAGGGGTCAGCCATCAGGTCTTGAGCCAGGACATGTTTATGCTTTGACTCGCGAGGAGGCACAGCGAGTTGGAGCATCTATTATCCGATGTATCACTACAACAAAAATGTTAAAAGACAACACCCCTACGACAACGGTTTTAGAAGAAAGTGTTGTTAATTTGGTTAAAGACAACAGTTTTTGGCAAAACCGTTGTCTTTGAGCTTTCAAAAAAAACAAAAGACAACAGTTTTTGGCAAAACCGTTGTCTTTGAGCTTTCAAAAAAAACAAAAGACAACAGTTTTTGGCAAAACCGTTGTCTTTGAGCTTTCAAAAAAAACAAAAGACAACAGTTTTGTAAAAACTGTTGTCGTTGAGCGACTTTTTGTAAAATCAACAACACATTTTACAACGGTTTTCTAAAACTGTTGTCTTTAAGCGCTTTCTTAGGGGGTCAAAGACAACGGTTTATTAAAACCGTTGTCTTTGACTTTTTTCTTTCGCCGTTTTTTCCCTTCACAGTTTTTGTTGTGGCAGTGTTTTGCATTCCCTCCGAAAATTTTTTGGCACCCTATTTTCCCCCTTAGCCTTCCCGAACCCTAAATCCCTCTCCTCATACGATCTCTATCCCCCTCCGACCTTCCTACCGAAACCTTCAGAAGGGGTGAGAGGAGGGATTTTAGGGGCTCCCACCTCCTCTTTCCCCCTCTGCTCATCACCATCGCCAGATTCCCGTTCGCGCTGCCGTTTCGGTGCCCCCGACTTCACCCTCAGCCCCGGCACAATGTACGACGTGCTCGGCGTCGTCGCTGCCACATGGGGGCTCGAGATCATGGTGGCTTATTGGAGGCTCGCCGGCGCATGCCACCCGGACGCTGTGGTCGCGGCGGACTTACTGACGAGTTCATGTGGATCCACGCGGCCTACAAGACGCTCTCCGACCCGGACAAGCGCACCGAGTATGATCGAGGGGTCCTCGTCTCCGATCGGAGATGGAGGTCGTTCCATTCTTCCTGATCGTCGTATTCCTTCTACGCCGGCCGACGCCAGCCGCGGACGTGGGAGATGGACCAGTGCTGGTAACTAACAAGATGCATCAAAGGTGTTTGATTATATGCCGATCTCAAATTTTCTACCCCAAATTGCTTTATTGCTGTTCTTTGTACATGTTCACAGATCGAATAATCTTTGATCTCGCCAAACAACCTCTTCCTATTTCAATTTTGTTTTCCCTTTTCCTTAGGCAATCGTATTAATCTAAGATTGCAATCAAAACTAAAGAAAACCTTTGACTTCATGTTCTGTTTGCTTTAAAAACAAGAAGTTCTGAGATTTCTTGGATCTCTATTTGATCTGTGAATTGATTAGCAACTCTTTGGTTTTTTCAAGAAAGGTTTTTACTCAAGTTGCTACAATTAATTCATAGATGCAAACGGAGGAAGCATTTGATTGTGATGGTTTCGCTTCACCTTCCTTTAGAGGAACAGCTGAACAACTTTGTAACAAATGAATAAGCCTTCTTGTCTCATCTAACCTTAAAAAGTGTACCAGCTTCCTACTTCCTTGAGTTAG
Source organism: Zingiber officinale (assembly GCF_018446385.1). Lineage (NCBI taxonomy): Eukaryota > Viridiplantae > Streptophyta > Magnoliopsida > Zingiberales > Zingiberaceae > Zingiber > Zingiber officinale. Next base: position 131,446,275 of record NC_055997.1, on the reverse strand, counting down.
GACATGGAGGCAGTGAGGATGGCAGCAATTATGAGTAAGAACATGGAGGCAGTGAGGATGAGCAAAAGGTATGTCTCACCTAGGTTTTGTTTGGAAAAGTGATTTTTTTTAAAAAAATAATTTTATTAAACATATTTAAAATCATTGGGGTAAGTGACAAGGCTTGCAAAGATGAAATGTGAGTTTTTCCAGGTTGTGTTGTTTCATTATTTGTCAGCATTTTGCAATCAATTGGTTTATAAGAATCTTTGAATTTTTGAAGCATATGTAATGAAACATTATTTTAAGAACTAGGAGAAGCTGCTTTTATATAAATGTGAGTTTGTACAACTTCTGTGTTTCTTCCTTTGGCGATAAGAATTTATTGCTTGGAACTGCAGAATTCTCCTTTTTCTCTGCTTATGTTTGGAACTAATCTTGCTTTCTGAAAACCATTAGTGTTTGTATAATGGTGTTGTATCTGCCTCAAGGTTGGAATTGGTCTTGCTTCCTTCCTTTGAAAAATGGAAATGAAAATTCATATACAATTGAAGTAATTGTTTATGATTATTTTCTGTGACAACAGAGAATTCAATTGTGTTACTCTGCTGATTTTCCTTACTTAAATGTTGGAAAACCAAAAGGACCATCATATGTGCCCCTTGAGGTTTTTGAGCTCATTCTACTTCACTTTTTTTTTAAAGAACCTTTATTTTTATCCTAACAAATTTGGCAAACTATTCAGTTCTGCTCCTTAGTTTCACTGCAAAGATATACCAAATCACTGTCAACATTTCAACAAGCTTCCCCGGTGGAAAAGTCAAGGCTGACGCCTTATGAATGAATAAGTGTCCTCAATGAGGTATGTGTCGATCTTTAAGATTGGTTTTGTTGGTATGACATGTATGTTGTTTTTTCATGCTTATCCTTGGATGATAGATAGGCTTTGAGATTCAATAATTATGATGCTCACCCACTCCTACATGCATGTAGCGTTAGCATTGCCACCGCTTTTACTCAAATAGAAGCCATAGTATTGCAACCTCCCCGGGTATGATTTTATGTTTTGTATTTATATTTTTACGTATTATTTGAGGTTATTTATGACAAAAGCAAATGCTGCAGCTCAGAGTTGGCAATGGAGAGGACTTTATTCCATCAAGGGGGAGATGGAATTTTAACCAAAAGGTGTTTTTTTTTTTGCTTTCAATGAGTTTATTATTGTAGTTAAAATATATACCTCTTTCAGAAATTGATGGAGCCGTCTCAAATCACCCGTTGGGTTGTTGTTAATTTTTTAGCTCGACGTGATGTTTCAAGCCTCATACATGACATGCGCAAATGCACAAATATGAAACGCATTGTATGTTTTGACATTACTTTTTCCCATGGAGTTTTAAATGCAGGGACAATTATTTTTAACCAAATTTGTCATCCAAGGAATTATGACTTCTACATGTGCTCTAATGCTGGCATGATTGTAAGCTCTGTGTTTCAAAAGTTGTACTCTATTTAAAGCCTTTACATTTATAAATTTTTAGCATTCTTGGTCGGTGTGGATTTTATTTGGGTGCTTTCTTTTTTACAAGTACCTGCTTTGTGAATTACTAGGTATATTTTCAAAATTAAATTATCAATGTTCTTGACAGGAACTTGCTTTGTGGATTAAATTATGCCATTTGTCTAAATAAATTCAATATTTCAAGAGCTATAAGTAATTCAAGTTTTTCTTATATTGGTGTTTGTAATTTCATAGGGTACAACCTGACCCACTCATTACCATGTGCTAATGGATGAGAATGGATTTATTACTGATTTCCTGCAGGAGCTTGTTCATTCCCTTTCTCATGTGTAAGTACTTGTTTATATATACGTAACTAATATTTTAGTTCTCCAATGATTAATATTGTAATTGAGATATCCTATTCTATGTCCAAATGTACAAATATAAGAGGAGTATAACTGCAATATCTATGGGTAAGTTGGGCAGTGCTCTTAAGTTTTTTCGTGATTTGTGCCATACCTTATAAATTGTTAGGACCCCTGTATTGAAAAATCTGGATTGTGGTTTCATTTGAAGGTTTGACTATTCTTTCCAAGTTAAACTTGTGAAAATTTTAGGTTAACTAGAGTCCATCCAATCCTACCAGACAAGATTAGTGACTGGTTCCAGTTTTAACCTGCTGAAGGGAATTGTCCAAGATTTTGAAACTTGTCTCCTTTGATCATAAATAACTTGCATGTTTTTACAAGAGCTAATAAACATTTCTTTTATTTATATGATTGTTTTTACAAGATCTAATGATTTTTTTTCTATAATTGTAGATCGTGCCTTGTCCATTGTTAGTACTTGCAATTTACTTGGAAGTTGTTTCGGTGTTTCCCTACATAAGGTCAACGACTGATGCAAAACATAAAGGTAAAACCTAAATTATCATATCTTTGCATATTCATAAATAAAATATGTTGTCTTTTAACATTTTAGCTTCTGTTGTGTTTTTTGTTTTTTTTTTAACTCATGTAGCTCAATGAAATAATGGGTCAAGCTTCCGAATCCAGGTTCGGTTTGGAGAAGGACCATAGTGAGTACTTAACCAAATACCAAAGGTTTCATTGATTCAAATGAAACTTGAGGGACTAAATTTAAGTATTCAAACCTCTATCATGATCATGGATATTGGCTAAGTCTCAACTTATTAGGAGGTAAGAAATGACCCCTCTTTCTTCTTTAGAAATCTAGCACATCATATTAATATTTTTTTTCTTCTTTTCATCTTGAAGGAAAGTAATCTCCAGGACGTTTATTTTTAGAAAAGGGATAAAGCTGGGTTTGCAAGCTAAGTCTATGAAGTTTTGTATGCAGAAAAAGGACCAGTACGTGAAGATTGTTGCACATCCTGATCACTTGATCTATTCAGAAACGGATAAGTTAATTTGCATGGTTATGGTTTGATAAACTTATTTGTGGTTGTCATGAACTTATGGTCACGTTTGGATAGCTTAGCTTGTAGTAATTGTAGAAGTTTATAAACTTAACTTAAGTGAATGCACATATATGTTGTTCCAGTTTTTGGTTGAGACAAGATGTATAAAACGCAACTGAATGTATATATGTTGACAATGGTTTTGTGAATGTATATATGTTGTACATGTTTGTGTGAAAAAAAATTATTTTATCTATTCGTGATGCATTTTCTAATCAACATAGACAACTATTTTTTAACCGTTGTGAAAAGTATGCAAAGACAATGGTTTAAAACTAAATTTGGAAGAAAGACAACAGTGTATTTGTTGTCAAAAGCATATCTGTGATCAAAATTATTGCAAAACTGGCAATTACAACGGTTTTATATGTTGCAGAACTGTTGTCATTGGTATTAAAAGACAACGCTTTAAATCCGTTGCATGACTGTTGTCTAATGTGATCAAAGACAACGGTTTTAAACCGTTGTCTTTTACCGCACATTTAACAACACTGCCAATTACAACGGTTTTAAAGAGCCTACGACAACGGTTTTTAACCGTTGTCTTTTAATATTTTTGTTGTAGTGTATTATTTCTGTTTATAGTATTCCTGCGGATATATTGATAGATACGGGTAGCTCGCATTCCTTTATTTCTCCTGAGTTTGTATGCAAGATTAGGAGGGTCCCAACTCTTCGACCTTATGGATTATCAGTATTGACACCATCAGGTGGAGTATTGATGTCAGATCAGGAGGTCAAGAGTTGTCCTTTAAATTTCGATAGCCATATCCTTACAGTGAATCTCCAGGTGCTAGAGATGACTGAATTCGATATTATTTTGGGTATGGATTGGCTGTCAGAGCATCATGCCACTGTCGATTATCGAGCCAAAGTGGTGACTTTTCAACCCTTAGATCAATCATCATGGGAATTTATTGGGATCAATGATCGAGGGGTATCTATTATCTCAGCTCTCCAGGCTCAGCAGTTGTTGGCTCGGGGATGCAAGGGGTATCTCTTGTCTTTAGTGAGTTCCAATGTGGATAGTTCTGTCCAGCTTTCTGATGTCCACATAATACGTGAATATCCCGACGTATTTCCTGAAGAACTTCCTGGCTTGCCACCTTGGCGACAGGTAGAGTTTGCCATTGAGTTTCTTCCTGGCACAGCTTCAATATCGAAAGCTCCATATCGGATGGCACCAAGAGAACTGGAGGAACTAAAGATTCAACTTCAGGAGTTGCTAGACAAGGGTTTTATCCGTCCTAGTGTTTCTCCTTGGGGTGCTCCAGTGCTCTTTGTTAAGAAAAAAGATGGATCCTTGAGGCTCTGTATTGATTATAGGCAGTTAAACTCTGTAACTATCAAGAACAAGTATCCTCTACCTAGAATAGATGATTTGTTTGATCAGCTTAAAGGTACCTGTGTGTACTCAAGAATTGATTTAAGATCAGGCTATTACCAGTTACGAGTTAGAGATACAGATATTCAGAAGACTGCCTTCCGTACTCGGTATGGACATTATGAGTTTTTGGTAATGCCGTTTGGGCTTACCAATGCTCCTGCAACATTTATGGATCTAATGAACCGGGTATTCTTAGAATATTTAGACCGGTTTGTTATTGTATTTATTGATGACATTCTGGTATATTCGCGATCAGAAGAGGAGCATGAACAACATCTCAGAATAGTTCTAGAAAATTTACGGAAGGAACGCTTATATGCTAAGTTTAGTAAATGTGCTTTTTGGCTGAGTTCTGTGGGATTTCTAGGGCATGTAATCTCTAGCAAAGGGATTTCAGTAGACCCCCAGAAGATTGAAGCAGTTGACCGATGGGAACAACCAAAGTCAATGCAGGAAATTCGTAGCTTTCTCGGATTAGCTGGGTACTATCGGAGATTTGTGGAAGGATTTTCTAGTATTGCTGCACCTTTGACTCGATTAACTAGAAAAGGAGTCAAGTTTACTTGGTCTGAGGCTTGTGAAGCAAGCTTCCAAGAGCTCAAGCAGAGATTGGTGAGTGCTCCAGTATTAGTTATTCCCTCTAGAGATGATGGATTCATTCTTTACACGGATGCATCTATTCAAGGATTAGGGGCAGTTTTGATGCAGTATGATAGAGTAGCTTATGCTTCTCGTCAGCTAAAAGATAATGAGAAGAATTATCCCGTGCATGATTTAGAATTAGCAACCATCATTTTTGCTCTTAAAATTTGGAGACATTATCTCTACGGTATTACCTTTGAGATATTCACATTCACCGATCACAAGAGTCTGAAATATCTTTTCACTCAGAAAGAGTTAAACCTTCGACAGAGAAGGTGGATGGAGTTTCTGAAAGACTATGACTGCACTATCAACTACCATCCTGGAAAAGCTAATATAGTCGCAGATGCATTGAGCAAGAAGTCTAGAGGAGTATTGGCAACTCACAGGGTGGCAGTTACAGATCTAGTCAGACAGTTTTCAGAGTTAGATTTAACTGAAGTAGGGCAAACACAGCGTGGTATACTGGTCTCCTTGATCGTACAGTCCCCATTGGTGGAGCGGATTAAGGAAAGTCAAATGGAAGACCAGTATCTCAGATCTATAGCTAGTGAGTTGGAGTTAGGCCCCAAGACAGAATTCACACGTGATATGGATGGATCTCTTCGGTTCCGAAACATATTATGTGTCCCAGAGGTACATCCTGTTAAGGAGGATCTTCTTCGAGAAGCCCATCGATCGAGATTTGCAGTTCATCCTGGTGGTACACGGATGTATCGAGACTTGAAGCGATCATATTGGTGGAAAGGTATGAAAAGAGATATTGCAGACTTTGTAACTCGGTGTCTAGTTTGCCAGCAAATTAAGGCAGAACACCAGAGACCGGCCGGGTTACTTCAGAAGATTGCAGTGCCAGAATGGAAGTGGGAGCATGTCACTATGGATTTTGTCACGGGGTTACCAAGGACCCAGAGGAGACATGATTCAATCTGGGTGATTGTCGATCGGTTAACTAAATCCGCACATTTCTTACCGATTCGTAAGATAGAATCTCTAGATCGTCTAGCAGAGTTATATTGCAGAGAAATTATTAAACTCCATGGTATTCCCCTCAGTATTATTTCTGATAGAGATCCATGTTTTACTTCGAGATTCTGGCAAAGTTTCCAAAAGGCGTTGGGAACCGAGCTGCGCTTTAGCACCGCTTTTCATCCTCAGACTGATGGACAGTCGGAGCGCACTATCCAGACTCTAGAGGATCTGTTGCGTGCTTGTGTGCTAGATTTTGGGGGTAGTTGGGAGGACCATCTACATTTTCTAGAATTTGCTTATAATAACAGTTACCACTCTGCTATTCAAATGGCACCGTTTGAGGCACTCTACGGCAGAGCATGTAGATCTCCTATCTTATGGGACGAGGTCGGTGAACGTCAACTCTTGGGCCCTCAGAGTGTTCAGCAGGATGCTGAGATAGTACGAACTATTAGACAAAGATTGTTGACTGCTCAGAGTCGGCAAAAGAGTTACGCAGATAGAAGACGAAGAATGTTAGAATTTGCGGTAGGTGATCACGTATTTCTTCGTGTTTCACCCATAAAAGGAGTTAAGAGATTTGGGTTAAAAGGGAAGTTAGCACCCAGATTTATCGGACCTTTCCAGATTCTTGAGCGGATTGGTGCTGTTGCATATCGACTTGCGTTACCCCTAGCTTTAGCAGGAGTACATAATGTCTTTCATGTTTCTATGCTGCGGAAGTATGTTCCAGATCCGACACATGTCTTGAAGGATCTTGTAGTTCCCCTATAGTCTGATACGACATACGAAGAATTCCCTGTTCGTATTCTAGATCGCAAGGAACATCGGTTGAGGAACAAATGCCTCCGTCTCGTAAAGGTTGGGTGACAACACTCTGATCAGGAAGCAACTTGGGAGTATGAGGAGGATATGCGTATCGGATATCCTCATTTATTTCCCCCAGGTATCAGTGCTTCACAATTATTTAAATTTGGGGACCAAATTTCTTTTAGTGGGGGAGAATGTTAAGTATTTGGAAAAAAAAAATCAAATCCACCCATGCCATCCACGTGCACTGCAACTCCCTTCTCTTCTGCTTTTCTCTTCTCCAACGGCCACAAGCAACAAGTTTCTTCTTCCTTGCTGCTGTCCTACTTCTCGGCAACATCGTCGGAGCTCCTTGGAGTGTGTCGGAGCTCGCCGAACCACTAGGAAAGGGGGGAAAAACAAAGCCCTAATTGCTCTCTCCTTTTCCCCTCCAACAGCAGCACCTTGCTGCCTTTTGTCTTCTCCAACAGCAGCCCTAGCTGCTATCCTTTTCTTGGCAGCACCGCGGGAGTTCGCCGGAGCTCGCCGGAGCTAGCTGAGGCGGCCAACGACGACGGGAAAATAACCCTAGTTGTTGTCCTCATTTCCAGCAGCCACACAAACTCCTTAGAAGGTATATTTCGAGTTGTTTTGTGTTAAATTGATGTGTAGTTAGGAGGGCTATCTAGGTTGGAGAAGAGTTTTCATTTAGGAATGTGAAGTGGTACGAGATAGTAAAATCAAAAATAATGATCTAGTGGCTTCGAGTCGTAAATCATGTTTAGATTTTTGTATCATGAGTTTATTATCATTTTAATTATTCGAGTTATTATATTTTGTAGATACGAGCTCGAGTGGAGCACGGTGACCTGCCGACACCCGCGGATTTTGCTGTACATAAGGTGGATACATCTACTCTTGTATATTTCCTTGTGCATAAATAAATATATAAATTGTATTAGGTATATGTGGTATCATTGTTTCCAAATATGGGAATTAAAATGATACTTAAATAGTGAAATGGGTATTAAATAATTAAATCATTGAAGGGTAAATAATTGATATTATTTCTTGTTCATATGTGGGTTCATACTGGAATTTTTAAGGGAAGGGATGTTTTTAAAATTAAAGAAATATTCTGAATTACTCTTCTGTTGATACCTTGTCTCTTTTGACTTGCTTGACCTTTCATACTTCATACTTTTGATACTCTATCTGTTGATACTTGTAGCTTTTTATCTGTGAACCCTATAATGATAACTTAATAGATTTGATACGAAAATATTACCTTGATTGACCATTCAATATGAAAAGAGAATAATCATAATAAATGGATGAATATAATCATAACGGTGAATTAATAAAGATAGTAAATAAAGAATTAAAAAGTGAAGACTATGAGCCTAGCTTTATACCAGAACTCTATATTAGAGTACTGGACCACCCACATGTTATTGTGGTAGCGCGGCGGCCGCGGTCCAGAGTACCTGACCGTACACCCGAGGCGTGTTGGCGTGATGTAGCCCTCGGTCAGTGTTTATTATGTCTTCCACCGGTGAGGGCTGATAGCCCGTACGTCAGATGACGTATGCGACAGTTTTATACTCTTAGGAGGCTTTTAGCCTATCCATATAATATTTCACTCTGATGATATTTGCTCCAGTGATTGACTTTTTAGTTGATTTATCAGATTCAGACTATTGATATACATGTTGATCTTACCATGATAACTTACAATTGAGTGATTAAATAATAAGATTGAAGAATTGATTTTATTAATGATGACAAGTGAAGATCCCAAACTCTATCTAAAAATTTTACCTGATTATAGATAATGAGAAGATGATTATACATATATATGTATAAATGTAGAACTTTAAGAATAATCCTAAAGTTGTAACAAAAGATGATGATTTATTCTACTTCCTTGACTTCTTCAATAAGATTAAATTCATGCACATCTTTCTTGAGTATCCACTTAGCCATTTGGCTAACTTGCTACATTCCTTGGTCTCTAGTTTTGCAGACACAGGGATCCTTTTGATATTATAGTTGATTTTGGACTTTCATATAGTTGCTCAGAGATCTCGACGTGCTGATTTTCTGGTTTGTTTTACTTTTGTTTCGCTGTATTTACATTTTGTAATTTTGTTACAAATGTCGTTTATATGTATAGTAATTGTAGTTTATGAAAACTATGACATATACATATAGTTGATACATTTCGTGGTTATGTTATTTCTATTTTATGTATGTTCCAGCCGTGTGAGCTGATGAATATGTTGTTTATGTTTATATAGTGTGCTGTATGTATGTATGCTTCATATTGTCACCGGTACAGGGGAGATGCTGCCGGATTTTTGTCTGGCAGGGACTCCTCTGGGGGCGTGACACATTCAGACCAGAATTTTTATCCGGAACACGTCATAACGCGATTCGTTACGACGAGGATAAAGTTTTATCCCCTTCTAGGCGCTTGGAAGCCTTCTAGGCGCCCCGACCAGGCCTATAAATACAGTCCTTGTCCCATAAACTAAACACAACACTTGTAATCGATTTCGTTTGAGTTTAACTTTCTAGTTGTGAGATTTAATTGTTGTAAGAGGATTCTTCGCCCGGAGGAGATTTTTACTGAGTTTTTCATCTTCCTTGGATTAATAATTTCCCCGGTTGTAACTAAGTAATTCTTTATGAGCCTCTTTTTTTTTTGTCTTTTAATACTTTTTACACAAGTGCTTATTTTGATAAAGCTATAAGTCGAGGAAGGTCTTTTCATTTTATTGTGCAAGCTATTCATCCTCCCTCTTGCCGTGTCGCTAAGGGACCAACAAGTAGTATTAGAGTCCAACAACTTCAGGAGGACTAACCGCCGAACGAAGTACTCGAGATGGCCGGACCGAGCATCTTCCCACCAAAATTCGAGGGGGAATTCATGAGCTGGAACACTACAACAAAAATATTAAAAGACAACACCATAAAGACAACGGTTTTAAGAGAAACCGTTGTGAATTTAGCCAAAGACAACGGTTTTTAACAAAACTGTTGTCTTTGAACTCCCATTAAATATAAAAAGATAACGGTTTTGTGAAAACTGTTGTCATTGAGTGACTTTTTTTAAAAATCAACAACACTTTTTACAACGATTTTCTAAACCGTTGTCTTTAAGCACTTTTTTTAGGGGCTACGACAACCGTTTTAATAAAACCGTTATTTTTTACTTTATTCGTTTCGTCATTTCCCCCTCGCAGTTTTGCTTTCCCTCTCTGCGAAAATCTTTTCGCGCCGTGTTTTCCCCTTCGCGTTCCCGAACCCTAAGCCATTTTTCTTTCCCTCTCAATCTCTTCACATCATGACACCAAATGGAGCACTTGCGCGAGATCTACAAGTGCCTCAAAACCGTAGTTGACTTCCTCCTCTAGCCTTCGAAAGCACAACCCCAAGCCATGGGATCCTCCCTTTGACCTATCGCAACCCTCTCCCCTGATCTCCTATCCTATCACCAGCCTCGAAGCCCTCACCTCCCACTCCTACCTCCATTCCTTTCATTTCCCCTTCAACCGTGCCTCCATCCCTGTCCCGTCCTCCCCCGATCCCGTCCTCCTCCTTTCTGATATCAAGACCTATGGCCTCCTTGACGAGCAAGTCCATGATCCCTCTGATGAGAAGTTGGTCGAGGAGTGGCGCAATGCCATGGATGCCTGGACAGAACACGTCATCTCATTGGCATCCAGTAAAATGGTATCTCATTGCACTCGTGCTCCCGGCTTAATATGTAGTCGAGAGTTTTGTGTGTTTGAAAGTTTTGCACTTTAAAAATTTTACTGTAGTCACTATCTATCCTCACTGGAATATTGTTTACATTGTGTATGAACTAGTTTCTCATACTACTTTTTATACAGTCTGTCAGTTTTCAACTATCAATCTTTGCATGCGACTTATGGTTTTTGTGATGTTTTCACATCTGAAACAAGAATTATTCTAAAAGAAAAAACAATTTTTAATTTTATCTTTTTATTTTTTGTGGTTGCTTAGATATTAGAAAGCAAGCCGAGCACCTTGTTACATTGGTCGTGGATGTACGTTGTGTATGATCAAATCTTTCATAATTGAAACATATTTATTAATGTATCTGGATATTATTAGCAACTCATTTTCTTTGTTTTTTTTTTTGAATTTTTTTTAGTTAGACAAATGAAGTGTGGGTCTATCTTTGCTGGGGGTGAGTTGTGGAGAGTACAACTCTGATTGTTTCACAACATCTTATTCTGTTTGGTTCCAGAAGATACTATCAATTATTCAGGTATGGACCATTGTTCACTGCGATTATGCACGTTGTTGAAATTAGTTTTCATTGATCTTTAAAATTATATTTTCAGTTTGTAAAGTCTATTTTTTTAGGATGCTTAATTTTGAAAATGCATCCATGTATTTCAACCATGTTAACCCTTTGTTAAAACAAAGGGCAGACACAAACTCATGTGCACTAAATAGGCTAGCTATGCTGCTCATCCAGTCTGCTCTAAGTGAAAAAGTATGGTAATAAACATTTTTCTTTCAACAAGCAGTTCTACTTTTAAATGTTCCAGTGTCTGATGGTGTATCTTTGCATATGTTTTACAGGTTGGAAACTATATTCATAACATGACAATATTCTTTGGTGGTCTTATCATTGGTTTGATCAATTGTTGGCAGATAACACTTTTAACACTAGCAACTAGTCCTTTCATTGTTGCAGCAGGAGGAATATCTAATATTTTTCTCCATCGGTTAGTTGAAAATATTCAAGATGCATATGCTGAAGCTGCATGCATTACAGAGCTGGTTTTATAGTTGTTTGTTATTTTCTTCTTCTTGTTAGCCATTTATCCTATGAGTTGGGATTTTGTTTTCTTCATGTCACATATTATAGTATCAATAGGTTATCAAAGATTTGAATTTTATGCGTGAATTAATAATTAGCAGTTGTATTATAAGCAGACCTGATTGAGGTTAAAATGGATGATGAGATTGGATTTATCAGAGTTATGAAAATCGGTTTGACTAGTCTTGACAGTGTTGATTCTATCCAAATAAGTGGGAATATAAATACAAGTAAATGAAAATTGAGTAGTCAAGAAATATTAAATTCCATGTTTGAATAAAAACTAAGTGGATATATATTGGGCTGTAGGAATATGTTTTCCATTGTTTGGTTGGATTGGATATCATAAATGATTTACACTCGACTGACCTGCCTAGGTTTTTGGACTGTCTAAAGGTATCACATATATCATAAGCAATGTCGTCCCTTATCTAAAATCCACAGTATATGGCCATCTTGACTTATCTTTATAAAATTGATGCTCATTTGTTAAAATTGATGCTCATTTGTTAAAATTGATGCTCATTTCAACAAATGAGATGAATTTGTCCTATTTATAGCAATATAATTTCAATGGCAAACAATGATCTCTATTTTGTAGTTCAGCCATACAATTTGGTTTTTTTTGTAGGTGCAGCGAGGATCGGCAAGAGGGGGGTGAATTGCCTGCGATTAAAAACTAAACCCTCCTCAAGGCTTTCAACTTAAATAATAAAGCAACAGTTATGAAATTTAACAGAACTAAAATAAACAGAAATAGAAGACTCAGCTATTTACTTGGTTACAACCAAGAAGGTTGTTAATCCAAGACAGTAAGAGAGTGCACTAAAAGAAGTCTCCTTCTCTGAAAGCGGAGTAGCCTTTTACACTTGAAAAGCACTGAACTGTTGCTTAGGAAATGAGAGTACAGGAGTTGTATTTCAAAAGCGTTCGTATTCGTTGTTCTGTAAAGCTGCTCGAGACCCTCTTTATATAGGGTTACTAGAGCTTATCGGATGACCTGATCTTCGGGATCAGGTTTTGACTCGAGAGGGATCGGTCGACCGATCCCCAGGTTCGGTCGACCGAACCTGCTGTACCTGCCCAATCTTCTGTCGAGGTGCAGTCTCTGTGGATCGAGCTTAGGTTCGGTTGACCGATCCTTTTGTTCGGTCGACCGATCGGCCAACGGTCTCTAGCTGAGTTGGCCCGATCAAACTGCTCGACTTGGTCTCTGGATGAACGTTGGTTCGGTCGACCGATCAAGGGGTTCGGTCGACCGATAACTCCCCCAACGGCTGGCTTGCTGACTTGGCTTCTGACGTGTCACCAGCGGTTGGTCTTCTGAGGATTGGGGTTCGGTCGACCGAACCGTTGACAAGTCAACTCCAGTTGACTTGATCCGGTTCGGCTCCTTGGGTGATTACGGCCATCCGGAATAGGGCTCACCCGAACCCAGTTCCCGGCCTTCTCCTCGAGCATGCTTCCATCCGGCTTCTCATCCCTCGAACGCCGCGCACGTTCTTCTCGCTCCACCGGAGTACTCTTCCGCAGCTCTCTCGTCCTTCGGACGCACCGAGCCCGTCGGCTCCCTTCCCGTGCCGTCCTTCTCGCTAGCTGCATCTTCCGCTCGACTTCCTGTGCTCCTAAGTTCCTACACACTCAGACACAGGTGTCAGACAAAACGCAGGACCTAACCAACTTAGTTGATCACATCAAAACTACCACGGGGTCCAACAATCTCCCCCTTTTTGATGTGCATCAACCCAAGTTCAAGTTAGGGTTAAAAAATAGATCTACGTAATTTTAAGAAAATTACTAAACTAACAGTTATAGCATAGATTTGCAATTAATAAAATTGCAACACAGTTTAGAGAAGTAACAGATTAAAATTTAAAAAAAATTCTTAACTCCCCCTAAAACTTGTACTTATATTTATTCTCCCCTTTTGATCACAGCAAAAAAACGGGGGCAAACAAGTTACAGAAGTTTAAAAAAATTTCTAAGTGTTAAAAAAATTTTCTAAGTTAAAATTTCAAGAAAACAATTTAAAAAAAAAAATTTAAAGAGTTCCTAAGGATATGTTAAAAAAAACTCTTCAAAGCATTGTTTAATTCTAATATTAATGCTTTTATCAGAAGGTTAATTAAACATTTTTATTTCGATATTTCGATTTCCAGGTCGTGGCGAGACACTAGGCCTTCTTGGTTATTGGAGCAACAACCACTTCCTTAGACAAAGCTTCCATAAAGAAACTCAAAGTTTAATTATCTCACTGCAAGCTCTTAATTTTTTGAAAAAAATTAATCAAGTACAGATTTTGGAACCCAGTAAAGGTTCCTTCCTACAGGATTCTTTAAAAACATAGGGGGTATATAACTTTTGGGAATTTTCCTATGTTGACCCTGATGTTGTTTAATGTACCAATTCAATTTTCCATAAATTCTAACTTTTGATTTTGGAAATTTATTTAAGCATACATCAGTTTTTAATTTTTCAACTTCTAATTTTAGTTTATCATTTTCTGATTTTAGATGATCATACATTTCTAACTGGCATGCTCTTGCTAGGTTCAACTTTAGTTCAGCATTCTCTTTTTCTAATTGATCTACCTCTCTAGAAAGAGACTTGATAAATTTAAAAGATTGAGTTGGGGTTAGATTGCGTACCTTACTTACCTGTTCTGGTGACGCTCCCCCTTCACTCCTGCTTTCTTCTTCTGATGTTCCTCCCCCTTCATCAATGCTCATTTATGAGCTATATGTTTCTTCTAGCTGATGGTTGACCTTCAGTGCTAGTCCCGAGAATTCTTCGACTTCTCACTCGGAGGATGAAGAATCGTCCCATGTCGCCTTCAGATTTTTGTGCTTGGAGGAATTTGGTTTCTTGTACTTGGTCTTTGTCTCCTCCTTTTGCTTGCACTTTAATTTGGGGCAGTCATCCTTGATGTGCCCTTCTTCGTTGCAGTTGTAGCAACGAATCATCCTTTTCTTTCGTTGATGCCTCTGCGATCTAAACTTGTTAGTATTAAAAAATTTATTGAAGCGTCTTACCAGAAGTGTCGCTTCTGATTCGTCGACCGAGGCTTCGGAGTCAGAACTGTTCATTTTTGCCTTTAAGGCAATGTTCTGACTGGACTTCTCTACTCCATTGGACTCTGAAACTCGAGATTCGTGAAGTTCAAAAGTGGAAAATAATTGTTCTAAAGAACTTACCTCGAGATCCTTAGAGATGTAGTATGCATCTACTAAGGAGGCCCACTCTGGAGTTCTGGGGAAGGTATTGAGCGCATACCGGATTGAGTCCCGGTTCGTTACTTCTTCTCCAAGATTGGTTAGTTGCGTGATCAGCTCTTTGATCCTTGCTTGGAGTTGCGCTACCTTCTCGCCTTGGTTCATCCGGAGGTTCGTCAACTGGTTCCGGAGGATGTCGCGCCTAGCTAGCTTCGCTTCGGATGTACCTTCATGAAGCTCCAGGAATTTCTCCCAGAGATCTTTCGCGGAGTCGTAACTTCCGATTCGGTTTACCTCCTGAGGTGGCAGAACGCTGAGGAGGTGGAATTCCGCTTTTCCGTTGGCGACGAAGTCGGCTTTCTCCTTCTTGCTCCACGTGTTTTCATCTTTATCTTTAGGAGTTGCAAAACCATATTTCATAGTAATTAAAATATCAAAATATGTTTTGAAGAATACCTCAATTTTTCGCTTCCATGTAACGAAATCTCCGTCGAACTTCGGGGGATGGATGTTCGCGCCGGCCATTGTTCTGATCTTTGTGCTTCAGATGGCGATTAGTCCCTCTGAGGCTGTTGGGCTTTGATACCACTTGTAGGTGCAGCGAGGACCGGCAAGAGGGGGGTGAATTGCCTGCGATTAAAAACTAAACCCTCCTCAAGGCTTTCAACTTAAATAATAAAGCAACAGTTATGAAATTTAACAAAACTAAAATAAACAGAAATAGAAGACTCAGCTATTTACTTGGTTATAACCAAGAAGGTTGTTAATCCAAGGCAGTAAGAGAGTGCACTAAAAGAAGTCTCCTTCTCTGAAGGCGGAGTAGCCTTTTACACTTGAAAAGCACAGAATTGTTGCTTAGGAAATGAGAGTACAGGAGTTGTATTTCAAAATCATTCGTATTCATTGTTCTGTAAAGCTGCTCGAGACCCTCTTTATATAGGGGTACTAGAGCTTATCGGATGACCTGATCTTCGGGATCAGGTTTTGACTCGAGAGGGATCGGTCGACCGAACCTGCTGTACCTGCCCAGTCTTCTGTCGAGGTGCAGTCTCTGTGGATCGAGCTTAGGTTCGGTTGACCGATCCTTTTGTTCGGTCGACCGATCGGCCAACGGTCTCTAGCTGAGTTGGCCCGATCAAACTGCTCGACTTGGTCTCTGGATGAATGTTGGTTCGGTCGACCGATCAAGGGGTTCGGTCGACCGATAACTCCCCCAACGACTGACTTGCTGACTTGGCTTCTGACGTGTCACCAGCGGTTGGTCTTCTGAGGATTGGGGTTCGGTCGACCGATCATGGGGTTCGGTCGACCGAACCGTTGACAAGTCAACTCCAGTTGACTTGCTCCGGTTTGGCTCCTTGGGTGATTACGACCATCCGGAATAGGGTTCACCCGAACCCAGTTCCCGACCTTCTCCTCGAACAGGCTTCCATCCGGCTTCTCGTCCCTCGAACGCCGCGCACGTTCTTCTCGCTCCACCGGAGTACTCTTTCGCAGCTCTCTCGTCCTTCGGACGCACCGAGCCCGTCGGCTCCCTTCCCGTGTCGTTCTTCTCACTAGCTGCGTCTTCCGCTCGACTTCCTGTGCTCCTAAGTTCCTGCACACTCAGACACAGGGGTCAGACAAAACGCAGGACCTAACCAACTTGGTTGATCACATCAAAACTATCACGGGGTCCAACACTTTTTACACACTTTTTGATTTTGTAGGCGATTTCATACATTAGAACATTGTATGCCTTTACAAATGATACTCTTGCTAAGTATTCTTATGCAACCTCACTTCAAGCTACACTATGGAAGATCTGCTACATCTGATCAGATTGAAGAAGCTGTTAAAATAGCTCATGCACATGATTTCATAACTTCTCTTGAAATGGGATACAAAACTCAGGTTGATTTTGCACATGTTTAATTTTGAGCTTGTCTTTTGACCATGTTTAATTTTGGGTTGAGCCTCATTTAATATTGTATTTTGTATTGTACTTATTGAACCTGATGCAATATAGGTTGGTAGGACTGGTTTAGCATTGATTGGAGAATAGAAAATAAAAATCTCAATAGCTTGTGTTGTGCTTTCAAATCCTTCTATTCTCCTATTGGATGAGGTCACAAGTAGACTTGATTTTGAGGCCGAAAAGACTGTTCAAGAGGCTCTGGATATTCTCATGTTGGGGAGATTCATTATTATAATAGTTAGGCGCCTTAGTCTTATTCTGCTCTATATTTAACTCTGGAAGTTCTTTCAAATTTTTATTTGCAGATACATGACAGTTCTTTCCTTTAAATACACTTGTAAATTTGCTGGATTTTATTACATTTACATGTCTTTTCTTCAACCATTTAGTTTACACTTGATAGTGTTAAAAGTCTACAGGTTCTAAGCATGTTTTGCATCTGTGTGACAGAGATTCCTGTTGATTTGTTCCAAGAAGTGAATTGGCTGTTTGTTCAAGTGTGCCTTCTCACATCTGCATGAGGTAAAAATTTGACCCTATGTTTCTTCTTTAGTGTGTAATTTTCTTTCTAATGAATCTTTTAGTATTCAATACCTCTCAAACACATACATATCTGTATGATTCTTTGCTATTTTTCTAAAAGTAAGTTTATAGATGAAAAATTTACAGAATTTACTGTTTCCAATGCTGGGAATTTACTTCAGGGATCTATTATTTTACCAACTATAATCTTAGAGCAGTTGTCAAAAAGTCATTATCGTGGTTATAGATAAAAATTGATGTAGTATCTGTCTGAAATTTCAATATTAGCAATATGATTGTCTAGAAATATTTTCTCACTTATACATGACATATAACATAGATGGTAGGAAAATTGAGCACTATATGGAAGTTTCATTTTAGAAATACTAAGATTATTCTTTATGATGCACTGAATCCCTAGTGTTTTGACTCATGATATACTAGAAGAGTTAACATTGATTTTTTCTCTTTGTGAGATGCACTTCCTTGCATCATTTCACGAATATGCAGGTTTCAAGTTGTTCTTGTATAGTATCAAATGGACTGCAAGACGTTCTTGCAATTCATTAAAGAGAAGAAGAAGAGAATTCTAGATCAGAAAGAGGCCCTCTTGAAATGGAAGCAGAAGCTTAAAGCTGCTGCTAAGGCGAAGGCTGATGTAGAAGCAAGGGAGACAAAATTAAAGGCTTCAACAAAGCATAAAAGAAGATCCTACTCTGAATCAGACAGTGACAATGAAGATAACATGTACAACATAGTTTGAATCAGACCGTGACAGTGACAGTGATCAACATATTTTGGATTTTGATTACATGTACAACTATTATTTTCTTATTTTGATGTGTGTAGTTAATTTTCAAAATTTGAAGATAACATTTTCATGGATTGAATGTAGTAAAAATTTAATTTTGTATTGGTGGTTTGTTTATATTAAATAAAGATTGGTTGTTTGTTATTATCATATTACAACATGAACATTAAAGACAACAGTTAGAAACATTGAAAAAAGTACGTAACCACAACGGATTTTTTTTTTTTTGTGAAAAGTGATAAAATACAATGGTTTTATCCGTTGTAAAACATATTAAAATTATCTACCACAACAGTTTTAAAACGTTGTCATATAGGGTAAAATTTTTTTGAGCATATAAACAACAATGGATAAAAACCGTTGTCGAATGTCTACAAAGACAACGAATTCAAAACCGTTGTCGTAAGGCAATGTCTTTTACAACACTGTCAGTTATAACGATTTTTTGACCCTACGACAACGGATAATATCCATTGTCGTAGGCTATTTTTGTTGTAGTGGAAGAAAAGAATGGAGATATTCTTTAAGACAAATTTTGATTTATTCTTAATAATGGAATTTGATTTTGTAGCACCCGAAGGCAAAGAAATATACCAATGGACTAAGGAGTAAGCCGACTTCATGGTAAACGGCAAAGGAGAGTTCCATTTGCTAAGCATCTTACTAACACAAGAAGTCACCCAATCTGAGTCTATAAGTCTGCCAAAGAACTCTGGGAGAAATTCCTGGAACTACATGAAGGAACTGCGGAGTAAATACCAAGCATATCTATGTGCAAGTTACTGGACAATAATCAAGAATATTCTTAAGTACTTAAGAAGAATTCAAGATTATTTCTTGATATATAGAGGTGATGAGGAGCTTATTGTAAAGGGTTATAATGATGCAAGCTTCCAAACTAACAAGAATACTTCAAGATCACAGTCAAGATATGTGTTTTGCTTAAATGATAGTGTTGTGAGCTGGAAGAGATCAAATTAAGATACAATTATTGATTCTACTATATAGGCTGAGTATATTATTGCTTCTAATGCAGCAAAAGAGGTTGTTTGGATCAAAAAGCTCATTACAATACTTGGTATAGTTCCTAGCATAACTAACCTAATAGACCTCTATTGTGATAATAATGGGGCTATTGTATATGCTAAGGAATCCAAGTCTCATTAGTAATCCAAACACATACTTCGATGGTTACATCTCATTCGAAAAATTATCGATAGAGAAGATGTGAAAATATGTAGACTATCGATAAATGATAACATTGCAGACCCAATGACCAAAACTTTGGCATAAAAGAAGTATGATGATCACACTAAGTCATTAAGTATTAGATATTCAGTGATTGACTCTAGTGTTAGTGGGAGATTGTTAGCGTCAACACTAAGAATTAATCATGAGATGATTGATATGAGATTATTGTATCATATTTTAAATAAAAGATAATATTTTATATTTATTATATTTGTTTTAAATATGTGTAAATTTAAATAAATATAATAATACCCTAGAGTGATACTTTCTATTCTATATATAGTATATCAATTAATTGAATTGATTATGAAATACTATAGATATATAAAACACTATTCTCAATTATTCCTAGTCAAATATTAATATATAAGGACAATATTAATGTATTGAGACTAGTATGTAACTTAGCTAATAACTTAATCTCACAAGTTATAGATATAAGATATTAAGTTAACACATGAGTATATATTAGAAAATATATATTGAATTGATCAGCCATGCGAATGCTTTATAAATTGTTATATGAGTGTCATAAACATTCTCATAGTGACTATTAATATAAGTAGTTTTTTGACCTGACGTCACTACGATTCCCTACATAATGAGTTGTGTACTTTAATATCGACAAACGTCACCTGTAAAAAGATCGATAAGTTATGCAGAGGGATATAAGTGATGTAGATAGAATTTATCCCTTCCATATAATAAAAGTGATGTTTGTGGGCCCTTTGATTAAGTAGGACTACTAAAATGCACTACTATTCCAAATAAGTCAATATGAGATATTTAGCTTATTTGGTTAAGTAATTCTATTTAAAGATCAAGAAATACATAGATTGATGAAAGAATGATACAATCTATGCTTCGTAAATTAATTTAGATATCATGGATAAATGACTAAATTAAACAATAAAATAGTCATAGACATGTTAGGTCGAATTTATGACATTCTCGTCACTAGAATAATCATGATACATTGTTAGATGTTGCTCATTGTTTGTGCCTTTAAAATGTAATTTTATAGTCACTGCCAATGCTACGAGAACCTATTATTTGGAATTTGTTTTATTTATGTATGACTAAAATAAAATGAGCCTAAGTTTTAAGTTTGAAATTTGTGTAAATATTAAACTTATTAGATTAATGGTGGTCTTTGTTTGACGGGAGAATTATTGAAAATATAATTAAAATTTCATATTAAAAATTTAATTGAATCTTAAATTTATTGGATTAATAGTTAATTCAATATTCGTTTGAGTTTATTTCAAATATGTCCAAATTAAATGAATCCCATATTTTATTAGTGGGTTGTAATTTGAAAATCATCTTATTAGATAAAACTTCAAATTGAGTAGGTCACAACATGTCTTATCTGATAATATATATATATATATATATATATATAAAAGCACTCGTATGAGTTAGACATTTCAGAGACTCCAATTGAAATAGACGGTGACTGTACTGGTATGAATACCATAGAGCATAAACGTATCAACGTACTGATTATACTTGATCGGCTCGACTCTCCAGATTCATAAAGGTTCTGTGCATGAGGTAACATTTTAAACCAACAATGTAACCCAAAATCGCATGAATTTCTAATGAATTCTTTTTTCATTGCATATATATTTTTTTATGTTTAATTGTGCTACAAAACCCAAGAGGGTTATCAATAACATGCATACTTCAAATCCTAAACATGCTTTTAATTAAGAATGCAGAAGTAGTTTTCTGAATTAATATAATTGTAGATTTCGACTCAAGTTCAGGTTTCTGGATTCCAAGGATGAAATGGACTGATAATTTCACTGGAAATCCAAAGTAAAATTATTCTCAGATGATACAAATTATGAAAAAGAGAGAAATAGAATACAGTAGCAGTTGAATCCAAAGCAGCTGAATTTGGCACAAATGTCAAAGCTGCCGTTCCAGTTCTTCACCAACACATGGGCCAACGAACACAAAGGTAGCACAACTTGCATTAAAATACTCTTAATCAGATGATGCCAACGTATCAAATTGTGGCAAAATAATGATTGTTTGCATGATACGTAACCTGTCCAGTTGTAACCTGGATGTTCACAACCACCATTTCTAAAGCAAATGCATTGGGACAAAGCATGCCCCCAGAGAGAACCTTCTGAAACTTGTAGAAATTCAGAAACCCATGAGTATTTTCATAACCCTGTCCACAATCTGGCTTCTACTCCAGCGATTTGTCAGTGGGATTTCAAGGTTGTCGTTCAGAAGGAATTTGTACACCTCCCATTGCCTCTCAGAAGTTCTGTGTCTGCCTATTTCAGCCTGTTTATGGCAACATGGAAATCATTAGTTATCTTTCTAGGAAGATTGAGATGATTAACTATAATATCAGAGCAAAACGTTTGAAACTTTTAGGCCAAACTGAGACAAAGGCTAGTTTTAATTACTTTTTGGAAGTGTAAAAGGACGCAACAACTGCAATTAACTTACTGAGAAAATGCAGATTCCAAGCAGTTTTAGAGCGAGTGTAACATTGTAAAAAACTCGAGGCCTTCCTATGCCTGACACTTCCACTGGGTTGGCGACAAGGAGTTCTGTGTCTGGACCACGGTCGACAAGCATCAGTCTAAGGGGATAGAGCATCTCCAATTTCAACCTAGAAGAGATGGCATCCTGCTTCTCAGGGTCCATGATCTTCTTGCCATCTGTTTCCTGAACAAAAAGGTCCACCTCTCGAAAGGCTTTCATGTCCGAGAGGAATCGGCAATAAACTATCTATTCAGGAGACAGAAATGTATGGGAAAGTTAGGACCCAGTGAGTCTGGGGAAAGAATATCAGATGAATATACCTAATGCTCATCATTTTTTTCAAAATTTTTTTCGCTATGGCACTGTTAGCTGAATGAAGCCAAAGGCAATATGATAAGAGTACAAATTTAACACACAAGTAAACTCGATCCAAGGACATTCTATGGAACTTACCCCTAACTGCATATCACATGGTACCCAATTATCCAAATCCATACTTGCAATAGTCTAAACCGATACCAGCCTAGGATAATGTCTATAGGGCATAATCACAAACTGAGCCACAGCTTCTAGCAAAAATTCTCTTTCTTTTATCTCTGAAACCACCATGGAAAAAATGATTCAAGTAAACAACTAATTATATAATAACATTTTTATCTCTTAGAGCTACTCACAGAACAATTATACAGTCTTGCATAACACTACTTTCCTAGAATAGTTTTACAGAAAGAAATATATCAGAAAAATAGGTCAATTACCTGAATATCACACTCCTTTAAGGTCCTCATGATGTCATAAAGGAGGCCCTTCTGATCTACACACTGAATTTTTACTAAGGTGTGGGAAGGGCTCAAGGAATTATCGATCGTAACATTGGCCTTCTTGAGTTTTTTCATATCTGGAATGAGCGTTTCTGATGAAACTTCACCATCGCAAAGATTCAAGCTAAACAGTTTTTCAGCAACTTCGGGTGGCAGTGAAGAGAAACCTTGCTGAAAATCTTCAGCCAACTGAATCTCACATTTATTGACTGACTCTCCCAGAACTGAAGTTAGTCTTTCGATTGTCTCATCTCGTCTTTGTTGAGTATGTAGGAGTTCCCTGTAGAAACATATCAATAAGTATAAATATTCAAATCCAAGGTTAGGAGGAACACATGATAAACCTAACAACCATGGTAAGAAAATCAGCAATTTGCTATTGGAAATATTTCTTGGTCCTAGAGTTGATGGAATGTGCAAACAGCTATAGAATAACCAAAAACAGGACTAATTTACCTATAATCATAGCAGGTAATTGATTGATTATAGCAATTCCTCAAATGAAACTATTATTTACTAAGAGCTAATGGGAATAACTCAATAATCAGCTAACACAGTGTCACATGCTGCATGCAATCAAAGGTATCAAAAAAGGGAGAAAAGACCTGGTCAAACTACACGTTGGAAGATCAGCATTGTTTGAGTGCACTAGACAAAAAGCAATCAAACGAAAATAGTTACAGAAACAAGAGCAACATCGTCCGCATTAGTTTAGGCATGTATTATAGAGACAAAAAAAAAAGACTTTTGGTGTAACAACACTTTAATTGAAAAAACTGAAACCGATGTGAGAACTAACTAAATTTTAAATAGATTAACAGCTAAGAACTGCATGTACTGACAATAAGAATACAAACCCAATGGATGAATACTCACATGCCATCCGTAATAAAGAAGAAGTCGATGACTCTGCCATCTGGAGTGGTGGAAACCTTGACTCTGTGAATCAAAAGCTCAAGCTCACCAAGAACTTGAGTAACGTCTACAGAAGATCGAAGATCAATTAAAATGGCATCATCCAACCTGAACAATCTTAAGATGAAGTCAAAAATAGTACCAAGTACCATGCAATAATCCCTTCCGGTCAACAGAGAACAGCTTCAAAAGGTACATTTGAGCAGATGCTGATGTGTTTATTGAATCAAAGTAGAACGGGATAGGACATGATGGGCAGAGACCCATCAAACGAGTCTTCAAATTTTCCCACCGAATGTTGATGGAGGGCGAAACCGGCACCACCCAGAACACCACATAGCACCATTGTCCATCCGTCGAGACATCTTCAATCAATAACGCAAAAGCACATCAATGGATAAGCTAAAATATCAAAAAGGCAAACACCACCAAACAAAAAAGGAAGCTTTACAGATGAATATCCTATATCCTACTCGTTGGTTTCCAACTTGGATTTGAAGCGACAACGCGTAATTGTGGCATATAGAACATCAGAACCATAACAAATTAAAGATGCGAATTCGAAAATACACACACACACACAAAAGGGAAGTAGAACACAGAGTTAAACGATTGAGAAAGTTAGAAGTAGAACAAACAGCAATAATGAGTTGACCTACGAAGGAAACCCGTAACCCTAAGAAGCAGATACTGTGGGAAATGGGAACCGCACGAGTCCTGTTAAAGCACACACTATTTAACAAAGAAGAGGAAGAAGATCGATCGAGCAGAATAAAACTGAAACAAAAAGAAATCGAAATGAAATCGAGGGGAGCCAAACAGCCTTTCTTCACCTCCTCGGGTGATGCAGAGACCGAACTCGAGGATAACTCGGCAGAGATCGCATCCGAGGCCGGTCTGGTCGGGGCAATTGACTGTGACTATGCTAGGCTCGCCGGTGCTATTCCCTACTTGAATCACCACCACGTCCTCGCTCGCCATCCCCATCACCGCCCCCGCTGCCTCCGCCGCCGCTGCGCCGCCGGCTCCCGGTCCTCCTTTCCAGTCTCAAGTACTCTCCCGCCGTGCCCTATATATCCGAGCCTGGACTACGTCATCACTGCTGGCTACTCGCCGCGTCACCACGCATATCCTCCACGTGGCAACCAGGGAGTCGTAGGAACATAGCACCGGGGTCTTCTGTCCGCGGCGGCAGGGGGTTCGTGGTCGATCTACGCCGTCGATTCAAGGCGCCCAACAGAAAGTATGAACACCGTCCGATCGGAAGCCGGAACCATCAGATTGGACGGTCGATGTGAAGTGATGTGATGGCGATGGTCTGTCGATTAATGATACCCTATGCCGCCCCCGCTTTTGCTAGCAGAGCTCTATTGTCGTACGTGGGTTTCTTGTTGTGTAGCAATTTGTAGGGACGGATGTCTCTTCAGCTATTATAAAGATATGTCGGATCCTGCTTGGACACGTTATTGAATCCAATAAAATAATGGATCCAAAAATCCAAAGAACATGTGGATCCAAATTGATCGCTGGATTATAAAGGGGATTGTTTCGATCATAAAGAAAAATAAATGCGACATAATTTTGGAAAATAATTAAGATAAAAAGATGAAATTTGGTAAATTCGAAAAACGAAAGGCGCTTTACGGTTAAGTTCCCGTTTAATAAGTGACTGTATAATTGGGCTCGGATCCGGATCCAATAAATTATTGGACTTATAAGGAACTTCGAGTCCATTACGGCCTATTAGCGACGACAGATCGAGCGGGAATCCTTATTTATCGGAATCGAGGAAGCAGAGTCGCGAGGTCTGGCTTTGGAGAGCGAAACCCTAGAGAAGAGAAGAGGCGACAGAGGCGAGAGAAGCGATGAGGAAGTTTGATCCGTGGCCGGTGTTCTTCAGGAGGGAGTTCAACCGCAACTGGCCCTTTCTCGTTGGATTTGTCGTCACCGGAGCCATCGTCATCAAGTTCACCGCTGGCCTCACTGGTTCGTCCTCCCCTTCCTTCACGATTTCTTAGATTTTTTTGTGTTTGTTTGATCGTTAAATGGCTCCGTTAGTTCTGAATTCCATGCCTAATTCTCAGAGGAGGACGCCAAGAACTCTCCATTCGTGCAGGAGCACAACCGGAAGTGAGTAGATCTTCTTCATCCCCGACTTATAAATAATTTCCGATTCGTGCTGTGTTCTCATGATTATCTCTGTTCTCTCATTTTTCTTCTTAACAATTAATTTTAATTGTTTGGTAGTCTTATGGCGTGCCTTATATCCCGATCTTTCCCTTTTGAATGAACGATCGTTTATTATATGCGTTTATCAGCTTATTTGGTAGCAACATTTTAATTCTGAAATTATATGTTAACCATATTATTATTGATCAATAATTTGTATTGTTGGAAGGATCAAGTAGAGATTCATTTTCCTTGATGTTGTACGCATTATTAGCACTTATTTGTCCTCAACTGTTACCTTGAACTCCTAAAAAAGTTAAAGTAACAAAATACAAGTCATTCCTAACATGAAGTTATGATTCTAGGTCATTTATCTGTATAAAAAAATTTAGACTAGTAAGGAAGGTTGGTCAATTTTGCCCTAAATGAATAAAGGCCACCTAAACTAGGAATTAGATAAAAGTTGGTAGCAACCCAATTACGTAAGACGCACAAATATATAGCTCAGATCTAAAGAATTCCCAAGAAAGATAGGAAATAGGTAAAACTCACCTATAACTGTGAAGAAAGTCTCACAATGGCAGTGTTTGCTCCTCTGCAATGGCCTTTACAAGAAGGACCAGGAGAAAGTGGTCTTGGGGAGAAGGGGATGTTGCCCTGGATGGAGAGGGAGGATGGATTGAGGGAGAAAGGGGCTCATTTACTTTTGGTTGGTGAAGATTAGGGCACTTAACTGAACCTCCTCCAATGAACTGAATCAATTTATTTTGGTTCAATTTTTATTTTTTTTACTTAAGTTCAATCGATCAATTGGAGTTGAATTGGACCTAATTTTGTCAAATGAAATCTCTTTCAACACTCCATCTATAGAGACCAAATTTCGTAAATTTAATTTTTGTTCAATTTTAAGTAACCGCCAAGTCAAACAAAATTAATGATAGTTTAGGTCAAGTATTAGGTATGCTTCATAATGCACTGTTGATATTTTTGTTCTTATTTTGCTAATTTAGGTCTTGATTGTTGGATTGATCATCTAAAGAACATTTTTTTTCTTATATTCATTATACTTGTTATTGTTCTATCTCCTCGTTTAGCTTCTAACTTTATTGTGTTTTTCTTGTTGTATCTGTCGCTCTTGTTATCACTGTAGTTGATTTTCGGAAGATCTGTCAACTAAATTATATTCTATGAGTATTCCTGATGATAGAGGACTGTGCAAAATAGTTCCTTGAAGTCACTGTTTCATGCATTTTTCTTATAATTGTTAGAATTGATATGGTGTTGATATCATTGCTGAGGATATCTCTTGCGATACTGTTTTTTGTTTAAATTGCTTTTCGTTTCGTAATGACAACACAATTTGTTAGTTGTGGCTATGTAATCTTATAGAAAAGAAATGCAAGTTTCTCTACCACATTTGATGTCTATTTCAGCTAAGAAGTTTTGGTCATAAAACCTCACGGTAAAAGTTTACCAGGAGCTCTTTTTTAGCTGAAATAGATTGATACCTCATATCATCCAGCCTTATCTTAGTCGATGGGATCTCACTGTATCTGCTGTCAAATATTAACTCCTTCCACTGTTTGGTCTTCATGCTTTTTTGATTAATTTCCTTTTTAGGGAAATTTGTTTCCTTGATTTGTATACTTGTGTGAAAGTTTGCTTAATTTCAAAAGTACACATTCATTGGCAATCTTTAACCTCGACAACTTCTAAAGCAGGTATCATCTAGATTAGCCTACATCTTTGAATTGGATTTTTATATTGTAATACTTGTTCATGGACTGATGACTGAAACCTAGCTCTGTCACTTGATTTCAGTGCATTTCTAAATACGGTTTAGTTAGTGATTCTCGAACATTATGCTATATGAAGACCACAAACTTGAGTATCTGATTTGATTTTCCACTACCCACAGGTTTACTTTATCTCAATGTGGGCTGCTAAGAATTTGCCATCCATTTTGTGTTTTCAGGTGAAAACTATCACAGTCGGTACATGGGGCTTGGTTGCTGCGTCCAGCGATGCAATCAGTTGGTCTTCTTGTCTTTGATGTTCATTTCTTGAAGCTTGTTTAGGTCCTTTTTGATGAGCCCTACTTTCCAATGTCAGATGAACATTCTCTGAACGAAAAATAAGGCTTGCCTTGCTGTTGAGCCAGTTGTATCTGCTTTATTAAGCACAAGAATATATACTTTTTCCCTCACCCATTTCTTTGTTTATGGAACAATTGACAAACGATGGAGTTGCTGAAATATTCCATTACCAAGCTTATCCATTCTTATTTATTGTATTTTCATCGCTCCTCTGCAGCGTCGTTGTTATTGGTCACTGATGCAACTGAGGCAATCTCAGGCGGCGTCGTCTTTAATGTTAATCATGTGTTTTGATTGTTTATGAGCGAATGGTTGGATGTGCTGCAGGTGGACGCGCGTACGAGGGAGCGGTGGAGGAGTGGGGCTAGAAGGTGGGTAACGAATTCGTCGTCAGGAAATTAAATGTCAATTAGAAGGGGGATTAGTTGCTTTGTTTGTTTAATTATATTGCATGGTAATATTGGAGCCCTTTCTCTCTCTCTCTCTCCACTTTCTTTGGATATGCCTCCTTTAATATTGGAGTACTTTCATCTTCCGTGTTAATTTTAAGATGAATTGATGGAAATGTTGAGAACGAGCATATTTATTTTGTCATCATGTCTTACTTGATTGAATTTCATCGTCTCCATCAAATTATATTTTAACTCTTTTAGTTATTTATTTATTTATTTTTATTTTAACTCTTTAGGGTTGGCTTCATGAATGTTTTGTTTGCAGAAAGGATTGAGTAAAGCCTAAAACCCACCCCATCAAGAACTATCAATTATCATCATTTGCAGCAGCTTGCGATCGAGGAGATGATCGTTTTGCCTTTTGTAGATGTATTATTTTTCAAGAACATAAATCCACACAATATATTCTGGTCAGTTCATTTAGCAATCCAATCAATTCTCTTAACTCATCTTGCCAACCTTTCAATCGGCTCGTCTAATTCGTGCGTAGCTTAATTATCTTCCTTATCACTAGAATCGAGTTTATCAGCAACATTAGTAGCATGCTGAATCCAATACATCATTCGGCCGATTTGATTGATATATACATGCAGTTCATTTATTTTACTTGTTTTTATTTTGCTGCATAACTCTTGATGGTTAACTATCAATATTTTTTATATTGTGTTTTAGGATTATTCTACTTCGTTTGATTTTTTTTAGTAATTTATTTAAATTATCATAATCGAGGAAACTAAAAAAAATGCTATTAAGTAAAATAAAGATTTAAAACATGAAAAACAATATGTTTGTTAATCATGTTTTTTTTTAAAAAAAATTAGGTCTATTTAGTTTTTATTAAATGGAAACCAAGATTTTGTTTTTCTAAAAAATATACAATGTATTTTGTTTATGACACTATATCATTTTACCTTTCAATTTGATATAGTTTGCAAACTATGTCTTGATTCCTTTGGGTGTTAAAAAAAATTAGAAATAATCTCATATCTCCAATTATTTTGTTTAAAATATACTTAAAGTATTGATAAATCTAAATCAATTTTTTTTTTCTATTTGTCGTGCATAAAAATTAAAATGGTTTACTATAATTAACCAATTTTTTTACTTAAATTTTTTTTTTTTGACTAAGTGTTATTATACTTAAATTAAGAATATTTTAATTATAATACTTTTAAGATTCTTGTATAATAAAATGGACGTAGTGCATACACATCACCTCACCTTTCCCATGCAAGGCTACCCCACTCACGCACTAACCAAACCCTTGGGCGACAAGCTTAATGGCGAAGTCTTCCTTTTCTCTCCCCTTCATCCTCATCACATAATTCAATAACTTTGGCCCCCCACGAACGGATATAAAGGATTGAATATATCCCTTACGTGGTTCTAAAAGATTGAATATGTAACCCCATTGATCTTATACGGTGGATCTCATGATATATTTTTTATATAAAAAACAATTAATCATGTCAAGTAACATCGAATCTAATCTAAGATGACTAACCACTAGATCATTCCGAAAGAACACGATATATCTCTTACAGATTGCATACAAGAGATGTCATCACAATGCAATAACTTTGAAAAAAAAAAAAAAAGAAATCCCCATGCATACCACCACGTTTCTTTCTCGTTCCACTTTCTATAATTATTCCTTCTCATCCATGCACCACATGCTCTCTCTTCTCCCCCCTCTCCAAACCCTAATGGCATCTGATTCTCCACTATGAAAGTATGAATCTCGTCAATCTCTTTCCAAAAGAGAAGCCATTAAGCTCTGAATCAAAAGCACGCACAAAGCTAGCTCAAAAGCACCATGAGTTTTCCATCTCTTCCTCTTTTTCTGCACCCATCAACAAATTGGACGAACAAGGTGATCTCTTTTCCTTCCCCTTCTCTTTTTTCTTTTCCTTTTTTTTTTCCTCTCTCTCTTTCTTTTCTTCCTTATTAGCTTGTAGTTCACAACCAGAATGAAATTAGAGATCCACTAGCTAGTATCATAATTCTTAGTATTCTTTCTTTTCCAAAGAATAATTAGATAACTTTTATCATAGAACATATACTGTTGATCACTAACCCTAATCTCTCTCTTTCTAACTTTTCTTGAGTTAATATAACTCACCTTTCATCTGTCTTCGACATAGCAACGAGCTCATCCTCAGCTGAGCAACAGCTTTGTCGCCGTTGATGATGGCCAATATGAAGCTGGAGCTCCGGTCAGGCCTTCAGAATCTTCGGCGGTGGCAAAGATGGCTTCCAGGCCGTCGCCTGATCAGCATGCAGTGATCGAGTGCCCCCGGTGCAACTCCACCAACACCAAGTTCTGCTACTACAACAACTACTCCCGTTCGCAGCCGCGCCACTTCTGTAAGACGTGCCGCCGCTACTGGACGCATGGCGGTGCCCTGCGGAACGTCCCAGTCGGCGGTGGCAGCCGCCGGAGTAACAAACAAACAGCCAAGCACTCCAAGCCCCAAACTGCGACTGCCAACTACACAAGCCCGTCTCTCAGCGTTGCATCTATGAGGCCACCACCACTACTAATTAACAACAACAACAACAATAACGACAACCATAACCACCCCGTGATACATAATTTTGGGGTAGGGCAGCAGCTCCCTCCAGTAGGGATGGCGGCGGCGCCTCAACCGTGCCCAAACCCATACACATCATTTGGAGAAGAGAATAATGTTGGAGTTACAGTGAAGATGGAGAATATTGGATATGATCATCCTAGGGTTCAGTTTTCATATGATCCATCGAATATTAATAACTACAACGATATGTTTACTTGTGGAGACAGTGGAAGCATGAGCAGTTGCATTGCATGGCCATCAGCTACTACTGGTTTCAGCTATGGATCATCCTCACCTCATCACCTTACTTTCATGAATTCAGATCTGCCCTAAATATATCTTGTTATTGAGGAACCAGGTAGGTGTTCCTAATCATCATATATATATATATATATAATATTTTCATTACGAAGTTGGGTAATTAATTATATATATTAATTATGGTTTCAATGTTATGCATTAATAATTTGGAATTTGTATGTGACTAGCTATGGCCTTCTCATGTATGATCCGCAACTATCATCTTATTAACAATGCTAATTAAGGTTAGTGTTTGCTTAATTGCGATGTTTGACATATATGGTAATAATGTTTTTTTTTAAATTTTAATTATGCAAAAATTTATGCATCTTTTGTAGATTGTTTGCTAGCAAATGGCTCCCAGAGCATAGTTGAGTTGGTCATCATGTGGTATATTTGTAGAATTTAGCAAGTGTTGATTTCCGATGAAATCGAAGTAAATACCCTCCCAGGTGATGACCTTCTCGGTTTTCTGGTTTACCTTTCTCTAAGAACTGTGGGACCAGTGGTGTAGGGTGTCCAAAGTCAGCGTATAACCTTTTGCAGAATTATTTACTAGCAAATGAATATATATTGCATGCACTCTTTCATCGTTTGTGATATGCCCGAACGCCCAAGCTAACTAGTTATGTAGATCTTGATGTTGCCCTATGGTGCAATTATGGTTGTAGTTGTAGAGCCAAACATGATTTTATGATCATCATCTTGTACAATTTTTTTAATCAAATATACAAGTGATATGGAATAATGGATTGACTTATTAACAAATTAAATTAACTAATTTTGTGCTGTATACTTTAAATTTTTTAAAAAGGTTGATTAATTTTAGATCATGTTAAATTATTTTAGGAATATATAATAAATGTTACATTATTTTATATATTATACATAGACATTGATGATATGATGACTCATATTATTAATATGACAAAACTCAAATAGTCACCCTAATTTGTAGTTAGTATTTATGCTGCCGCTATGGTTGTGAAAATTGCCTATCAGGAAGAGGTTGAGCTGATGATATGGCATATACTCCCATAAGAGAAAACATTTAGTACCTGTGAAAGCCATTTGGTCGTATGAACTGACTCAGTCTTTCCATTTTATTGGATATAAGAACTTGCAGTAAACATACAATTGCCAAATTTGTAGAAGCAAGCTAATTAAGCTTCCATTTGATTCAGCTCTCTAATCTTTCTGAGTTTGAATGCAACAAGAAGCTGAAAGCATTTCGACCTATAGCTTATTGTGGTAACCTAGCTACTCGAGATGATCTTGATCAAGTGAGGTAATTGATAAACTCGGCGGCGGTAGCTACTGCACCGGCCGTGATAGCATCTTTGAAAACCTTTTCTTTGTTGTTGTTGCTGGTCACAGAAATGAGCAATCCAGTTATGGCTCCGCCCAGCATTGCATTCTTCTGCAAAATATTGAATAAGCATCAACTTCCTTTTCACTTCACTTTTGACAAGGAGATTATACCTCTTAAGTAGAGGTGTTCGTGACGCCTCAATTTGGTCTCGAATGGTAGGCCCATTGCAGGTTAAATAAAAACTTTGTAAGCTTAAATTCACGAATTATAATTAGTCTAGTGATTGAACTAGACAAGTTAATTAATGGGTTAGTTATGTCATCTAAACGAATCCCTAACAATAGTGTAAACTGCCTCTAGGTATGAACTGATTTATACTCATGTGGCAAAAAAGGTGATTCGCTCGCCCCTAATGCCCCCACCAATCCGTTCCTAGGCCAACACGGAGGAGGTAAATCACAAGTGGCTAGTAGCCATTAATGCAAGTGGTCAAGGCATGGAGGAAGACATGCTCGGACGCTTCGAGTTTCGACCGCAAAACCTCATGTGGCAATACCTCATGTTTCAATTACCGCACCGCCCCGAGGGGAGGAACTGATTTGCACTCATGATCATTGAATCATGTGCAACTGGCAGGATTAAAATTCAAAATTTTTAAGATATCACGGCAAAAAGACTTCCAACAATCTTGAAGGCTTGGATTGCTGTGCTTTGCTAATTAATATATAGGTAATATAGAAGCATTTTAGATTTTGGTTCACAATAAGTTGAATGCTCAATTAATAGATTAGCAAACAAAACATTATCCTGAAACGACTTGTCCAGGGCCCATAATAATAAAGGTAGCAAATTTAAAGGATAGCCCATTCTAACAAATGATTACCTGCTCAGATGGTTTGAGTTAGAGACAGATTGGCGTACAGTCATATGTAACTTGGACAGCATAAGAGAGTGCAAATAACTATTATCAAATCATTATGAAAATCCATATAAACAAAACAATCAACTAAAGAAATGCTAAAACCCAGCATCAAGGAGTCAGAAAGATTACCCAATCCTTTGTGCCTCGGACCCTTTCCATGCCATATTCAACTCCGACATATACTCCAGAAACAGTTCCTAAAACAACGTGTTGCCCAAACATGTAACAAAGTTAACCACCTTTCAAAAACCATAGTTGTAGTAGAATTGGCATATTAGAAAAACAGCATGGGTATTCAACGAATGAATATCTA
This sequence comes from Zingiber officinale, assembly GCF_018446385.1. Lineage (NCBI taxonomy): Eukaryota > Viridiplantae > Streptophyta > Magnoliopsida > Zingiberales > Zingiberaceae > Zingiber > Zingiber officinale. The sequence continues at coordinate 131,412,518 of NC_055997.1, read as the reverse complement.
TGATGAAATGCAGATTACCCCAGTATGCTCCTTCTTTACACATCCTCTTTAGCTGCAATGGAATCACAAGGTCAGTAAAACGATAAAATAGCTTCTAGTACTCTGCTATTGGGTAAAGGAGACACCCATTTGCATATCAGGAAAAAGATTATAGGAAAAGAAGGCAAGTATAGAGAGAACTTGCATGTTTGATATGTGAAAACCTATTAATCAAAGTTCTCTTATAGGTATCGTAAACAATGTATCATAATGAGCATTAAACTTCAGTTGCCGCTAACTATGTCAAGGTTTTTTTCTCAAACCAAGGCGATCATTAGCAAAATAAACAAAGAAAACATGTATGCAATAATTAAATTCTAAATGCAGCACATGCTTTTCTAAACCAAGTCAAAGATTTAATTGGAGATTTAGTGTTAATGACACAAATATAGAAAAAAAGGAAAGCCAAATCTAATTGGGCAGGTTAACAATAACTATTATTTAGTAGGAAAAAGAACCTACTGGAAATAGCAGAGCACCAAACTACTATCTTTAATTACAATAATGCAGTAGCTTTACCTGGAAAAAAATGTACTCATGTATTCTCCAAAATCTTATTTTAGAAAGAAAAGAAAAGGTGTCTCAGAAACTAATTTCAGCCGAACATTATTTCTATTTTGATGATAACTTCTGAGAGCATGCAATGGAAAAGAAAAGATTAGTCGGCAAATAAAGCATGCATCAAATGCTGATGAATTTTAGTATAAACAGAATATCATTTAGTACTTACAGCATCCTCAAAGTTGCCTTTGTTAATGCTCCCTGCAAAAGTTGTAATTGCATGTCACATTTATTTAAATGATTAAATTGCACGCTCAAATGTAAGATATCTCTTAGTTACATTCAAGGGAGGGCACAAGGTCTAAACGGAGTATTAATAAAGCACTGTAGAATCTCTGTAAGAGAAAAACAAAATGTGTAGGTAGTAAAAGGGGGCTTTCAAGTTAAAATATCTAATTCTCAATGACCACATGACATGAATATCCAAAGGTTGAAAAGTTAACTAATAACAAGTTAATGACAATAGTACAAATCCACAAATTAGTATGGAATTTTTCCATTACATAATGTTGCAATTTTCACAATGCCTCTGCCAAAGACCCAACTTTCAATAAAGCATAGAAACAAATCAAAGAATAACACAAAAACGGAGAACACAATGTTGATTCAGCACCTTAAGAGAATGCCTATCCTTGTAGAAGATGCAGAACATCTTCACTATCGCTCTAAATAATTATTGCATAGACAGTAGTCCACACAAAAAAGCAAAGCCACGCCTTAAAAAACAACTGCTTAGTTCACTAATCTTTTTGTGTATCAGTGAGGAGTTCGAATGAGATATTTTTGACATCTCATGAGTCTTCTCCAACTTCCTAGCCATATAGGGCTAAAGCCATCTAATTGAGCTAATTCATGAAGGCAAGGGTTGGAACGGCTCCAATTTGAGTGGCACTCAACATATACTACCACCCTCTTCTGTCAAATGTTTAGCACTTTAACACCTATGGTTTCATGTTCTCTAGAAAATTGCATTGTATAGCATGACAACAAGAGGATTATCAAACTTGCGTCACTAAATAATCCAAGGTATAAACTATGATGTTCAAGTTCAAATAAAGGAGGAAACAATCAAAGACAACACAAATGCTAAACACAATGGGTTCGTCAGCTCTATTATTTTTGGCAAGATTAGTGAATTTCAAGCTTGAAGGTAGGAGCAGTGGAGAATCATGGGCATTGTACGAGACTAATTTTCTTCAGATTTAGAACTAAATTCTCCAAGGCTTCCAATAATTGACTCTACCTCTCACATACTAATCTATGCAATTTGCATGATGAGTGTCTAATAAACAACAAAGGGAATCCTATCCCAGATGAACAGGTAAACAACATTTTTCAATGGGATCACAATCAAGGCATCACCGATACCAGAGTTCATTAAGATAACCGGTATCTCACACTATTAAGTATCCTCCCATTTCGTAATTAACACGACAGATCACAGAAAATGGAAGTAGAATAGTGGAATTTTCATTCTGGTATCAGATTGCTGAAGTGGATTACACCCTGCAACTCCATGCAAACTAAAGCAATCACATATGTTCAAAATGCAACAACAATTCTCATGCGACACATCAATTATAACCCAACTCGAGGGTTAAGAGAAGAGCAGCGAAACGACCTTTCTGCAAAAAGTGGAAGGTTTCCTCCGCGGCAACCCTGGAGGCGGCAACCTAGGCATAACTAACAGATCAGAAACGGATCCCGAAGAAGGAAACCAAAAATGGAGAGGAAGGACAGCAAGTATCCGATACTCACCGCTCCGATCTTGAGGAAACCGTCGACGGTGCGGTTGAGGAAGGGGTTCCCCATGTCGACGGCGACATCAATCCTTGGGCAGTTACTTGAGCTGGAGAACGCAGTCCTCGGCATTGTCTTTTTCAGATCTGATCGGCGGTCGGCGATGGAATATGTAGGGTGGAGTGTTCACGAGGAAGGTGACACGGGAAAGCAAATGAAAGGGAGAAGAGAACAGCTTTAACGCCTGAAGAAGTGGAAGAGATGGCGGAATGACTAAAACGTCCTCCGTGCAAGATTTAGTGCTTTGCGTTCTAATGCCATTTAAGCTCACAAATAATTTTGATAATTATTTTTAGATAAAATTATTATTATTATTATTATTATTATTTTAAATTACAATTATTTTAAGCTCATTGTGAACAAATAATTTAGAAATTCCTCAAAATTACGTTAAACTTGGTTGTCTTATATCCTGTATATTTGTGTTTATATATGTATATATACACACATGCTAGGCGACTTATCTTGCATAATCATGGGGGATATCCCACATGGATCATCTGACACGGCTAAAGTTGAATTTTTTATTTCTTTCTCTATCTGCATGCAATCTTTTTTCTCTCCGTCATGCATGCATGTCTCTCTCTTGTATTCAAGTTGGTGTTGATCTTAAAGACCCGCACCAAGGTGGAATTGCTCTTTAAAGACCAACTCCAATGTGATAATATTTAAGATCAGCACCAACATCAGCACATTGGTGTTGGTCCTTAAAGACTAGCACCAACATGTTAGCTAGTTTGCGTAAACCAACATCAACGTGCTGGTGCGCAAATCAACACCACTGTTGGCAGGGGCGGATCCAGTAGGGGGAGGATCCAGTAGGGGGGTGGCATCGGTGGTCGCCCCTCCTTGCCGGCGGTGGAACTCCTATTATTATGGGATTCCACATCGGTGGAGATGGAGGATACCGTCTCTTATTTATCATAATCGCTCCTTCATACTTGAATTCCTGGATCCGCAATTGACTGTTGGTGTTGATTTGCACAAATCAACACCAACGTGTTGGTGCGTAAATCATCATTACGTTAGTGTTGGTTTGCGAAAATCAACACACACACACACATATATATATATATATATACCCTACACAACCGTGAGCAACATCTAATGTGGATGCTCCGACGTGGCCTTTATTCATTTTTTTATTTCCCTCTCTCATCTTCACATAATTTTTTGATTTTTTCTCTCTCATGCATGGAAGAATCTCTCTTATATGTACAAACTAGCACTATCGCTGATTTGAAGCCAGTACCAACCAACACTATGTTGGTGCTGGTCTTTAAAGACCAGCACCAATACTAGTTTGAAACCAACACTAGCCAGTACATTGGTGCTGATCTTTAAAGATCAGCATCAACTGGTTTGAAATTAGCATCAGGGGTCTTTCATGTAGGAGATAGAAGAAAATTGCATACAAATAAGCAAGGAAAATAAAGAAAAAATGAGTAAAGGTAGCATCAGAGCATCCACGTTCGATGTCATCCAAGATTATGCAGGGCCAGTTGTGTAAAGTGTGTGTATATATATAATGATATATATACTAGTTGCAATTCTCTTCTCTCTCTTGCATATAAAATGTCATTGGTATGTAGAAATCAGTACTAAGGTGATACTAGTTTGTACAAATCAGCACTAGCTGATATTTGTTTGAAATCAGCGTTGATGCTGGTCTTTGAAAGACTGGCTGATGCTAGTCTTTGAAAGACCCCCGGTGCTGATTTCAAATCAGCTGGTGCTGATTTCAAACTAGCATTAGTGCTAGTCTTTAAAGATCAACACCAACGTGATATTGATCTTCAAACCAGCCGGTGCTGGTTTCAAACTAGCATTGATGCTGATCTTTAAAGATCAGCACCAACATGATACTGATTTTTAAAAATCAGCACCAACATAGTACTGGTTTCAAATCAGTACTTTTGTACAGGAGGTGATGATGGTTTTTACAAACCAATATCATCTTGTATGTAGGAGAGATGCTTATATGTAAAAAAGTGAGAAAAAATTACATACAAATGAGAGGGAAATAAAAAAAAAGAGTAAATGTCATATCAGAGACATTCACGTTGGAGTCACCCACGATTCAAGTAAAAATTATGCGGAGTATATATATATATATATATATATATATATATATATATATATATATATAGACATCAAATGCCTATATATGAGAAGTGGTATGTTGCAAGTCTCTGTTTGCACCAGTGTCCGCGACTAAGTGCAGGTCGAGGCGCACTCAGTCATGGACGCTACCAGGAACAAAGGGCGCGCTCAGCATAAAAATCCCCTATATGAACCAAGGACATTTTGTAGATGAGCTTCCGAGGACGTGTTTGAGGGAATAGACAAATAAGGAGGCTGTTAAAACGTTGATCTGTATGTTAAACAGCTTGATGGTCATGAAATGGATCATAATGGTTACTAATATAGCTTAATACTATTGCACTCGGAGGAACCCTTAGATTGCTGCTCGTATAAATGTAAAAAATGTATTACAAAACAAGAGACCAATAATGTGGAAGGAATTTCTTCATGGTAAACAAGTTCATACTACATTATGGTAGAGATAAAAAGATCTACCACACTCATCAAACAAAAATAAGAATGCACGCAATGAATTCCTCAGAAGGAACAAGGACCTCGCAGCTTTTGCTGGCTTGTTGTTCCACACAAACAGATGAAACAATTAACCATTGTAATTTGAACTCGAGTTACTTGTAGCTCCGTTTGCATCAAAACTCTGATAAAGCTGGCTCCAGTTTATCGTATTGCTATTTTATTAGCAAGAAAAAAATTTGTATTTTGAACGTTCTCTTTATCTATTTTTCACATCCGCCGACGGAAGACTCATTGTTGCAATATGCTGTACACTCTCACGAACAGAGGAGGGAGAGCCTTCCTCTTTCCGACTTCATCCGTTTCTTTTCATTAGCAATAGGCTTCAGCAACCGTTCAGACTCGATTGCAAACTTGAGGGAGGTTTTCAGGCTCTCTAGGTGCCCGACACACTGTCTATGATCAGTACTACTGATAGATTGATTAGTTACATCAATATTCAGTTTTCTCTCGTAATTGGAGCACCACTTAGCTTGCAAATAAGTCAATGATCTCCATGGAGGCAGTGGCATCGAGTTCTGTTTGAGAGAAAATTTTGCAGCATCTACCATGACTTGCAAGAACTGTGCAAGTCTGGGCAAGGTGCCGACATAAACCACTGGGAGAGATCTCAGAAGAGCATCATAAGATGCTACTGCTCTTGCAATTTCAAAGTGACTGCGGAAGTCTATGTCGATGATCAAACGCTCAGAACCTTGAGAATCACTGAGAACTACATCGACATATTCATGTTCCCCTGTAGATTGATTAAAAACACATAAAGATTAACTTTAACAGCTCAAATAATCTCAGGGATGAGCATCCAAAATAATAAAATACAAATAGATGTACCTCCTGGTACTTTGTCAATAGACTCAGTACCCTGCCATTTCGATGAGCATACAGCTGCATCATAGCCGGAGAGCTTCAAAAGCTTAGCCAATGATTCCCTTATACAACTGGCATTGCATTGTTCTTCCTTTATGAGATAAAGGTCAACCTCACTGACAGAGAAAAGAAGGGAATGGACGAGAGATTGTAAATCACTCTCTATTGGCGTCATACCTCGTTTATGTAACTACAAAACAAATCCCATACATCAATATTTTTGTATACAAACAAAAAGATACATCCACGCTGGATTTTACTTGGGTTACTCAGAGAGAGACTATATTTCATGTTATACTCGAACAGTTTACTAAAAACATTTTAAAAAAAAGGCATTGAATGTTACAAAAGAGTAATCTATGAATTTTGGATAGGGGAAATGAATAATCAATTGAATCAGATAACCATAGAACATGACAGAACCGATGCAAATATCTCATTCTTTGGGGAAACAGTCTAACAAAAATGAATTTTTAGAAAATTTTCTACCTCAACTTATATAACTTAATTGTGATTCAAACTACAGGTTGATTTGTTGCTGCCTTCCAGCTAAGCACATCCATCTTAAAACCAAATCTGCATTTCATATACAACTCATATTGAAAGAATTGTCATGCCACCACCTTCACAAAATATCTTTAGAAATAACATATTTCAATTACAAAATAGAAATTCCAAAGAAATAAAACAATGGATTTGGAAAAATGGCATTTTTATTCAAATCCTAAATGATGGCTCAAATAAATAAAAAAAAAAAATCAGGTAGTTGAAAGAGCAAGGTTCAGACTAGTGTCTCTAAATGTTAATTAAACAAACTGATAATAGAAGCAGCTCTCATAATCCAAACTCAGCCAAAGACTTCTAGATGGCTAACAAAGCATAGTCCACGAGTGAAGATAAACAAGCCTTCTCGGGACGATGCTGTGGTTAAGACATAGGATGTTGCCACATGAGGTCTTGGGATCGAAACTCGGTGCATCCGAGGATACCTTTCCCCATGCTTTGACCACTTGCACTAATGGCTAGTAGTCACACACCCGTGATTTACCTCCTCCGTGTTGACCTAGAGACAGGTTAGCGGGGGTGCTGGGAGCGAGCAAATAGCCTTTTGCCACACCAGTGAAGATAAACAAACAAACAAAAAAAGACTAGGAAGAGAAACAAATAGCAGAATGCTATTCCAAGATTCAGAAGCATCTGAGGAATCATCCAGAAAAGCAACTACAAAACAACCTTACTGTAGGAAATACTTCATACAGAAATGTTTACTAAAATATTTATGATCAGCATACATATAACTCATATAATAGCAGATACTTATTCAGTTGGATCAATTGATGCCTTTTAATTCGAGCAATGGGTAATCTATATCTACATCTATATATATACAAAGGTTAAACCAATATAATAACTATACCTACTTTAGTAGCTATAGCTGAATTTAAATGTACTAAAACTGCACCCATTTTTCACCTAGAAATTTTAACAGCAAGATGAATGTACTACATACTTACAAAGCCTAATATGTATGAGCTCTTGGTTCATGTTATTTTACATTTAATCTGACTGTACTCTGAAGAGACAAAGCAGAAGCTAATTGCTTTGTTATCTGAAAAGAGATTAGGTTTGTAAAAGCATTTCTAGATAAGTTTTGCCACATCTGTGAAGTGAATATCAAAGAATTTTTCATCATGCAACAATGGGAGGGGTTGTTTGTCTCAATGAAGGCCCTACATATGCACATGTGGACATATTTATGGTGATACATCCCCGTTAACTCACGCAGAGAAGCAGCAATTCACCTGCGATCAATGGTTGATGCGGCAACCACAAGGGCTAGCGGACTTGAAATGAAAAAAGCAACAATTTGTAACATTTAACATTATTTGACACATTGTTTTAGTTATTTAAGTGCTTTTGCTATCATTCATTAGTTATTTTTTTTACTACTTGTTTTTGTAAACCGGATATGTTCTTTTATGCATCACAACCATGTTGTCTGGCGTCAACGTGGGTACAAGAGAGATAACCACCAAATCTGAGTAACAAAGGATAAAAAATTGCATTTTTTCTTGTATAAATATTATTTGCTATAGTAATGTACGATGTAGTGATCTAATAAGAAACTTAATTGGTCTACAAAATAAATTACAATCTCGGATTTAGAAAATTCATGGTTAGCACATGAAAAAAGGGGATGAGTTGATCTACACAAAAAAGAAATTAGGAATTAGCATTATATAATACAGTTATTAATTAATTCACTACAAAATTAAGCTTGATATTTCTCTAAAGAAGAATGCAAATTTTCAGATGAAAATAAAACCTAAATTTGTAAATAGCATATTAAAAACAAAAATTCAATTTGAGAAACTTAGAATATAAGATATTTATTAGATATAAATAAATGACAACTAGTGTGATTTGATAGTGTTTTCAAAATCAAAATGAGCAAGGAAATTCAATCAATTAACAAGGATCTGAAGCCAAATTGGTCTGATTCAGTAAGTACAACAATTTTTGATTAGTAATATTGTATTCTGAAATAAGTAAAAATAGACAACCATCAATTCTCCATTTGATCAAAAAAAAAAAAAAATCTCACGCCCCATTTAAAATGCAATGTTTTTGAATGTTTATGTCATATAATTAGCAGTCAGATCATTGAATCAAGTATGAAAGTTTTAAGCCCCCATGGGTTAACGCAGTTGGAAGTTGCATGAATGATTGCTCCAATAGATATTGGAGTTAATTTCCAACGAGTGCAAAATGCCTTGTCTTGACCTCCCCATGCAAAGAGCCACTACTCTAGGGCAAATGTCCTCCATGATTTACCCTTTCTAGAGAGTGTGGGCCTGCCTTGGAAGGGCGTTAAGGTGACGGCTTCATCTTTTGCTCCCGTAAGTATGGATATTCTAAGAATAACTAAGAACTTTTTTTATGGGCTAAATATTTCTTTATGATCTAATCATCTAAACCAGGTTTGTCAGTTTTCACTTTTATGTGTAAAATACTTCTTTATTTGTTTCCTATGATTGATATTAGCAATCAACATCAAATTTATTTATCGCCTTTTTGCTAAATTATTCTTTTCAGCAACTCATGGTTCTAAAAAATCCTTGCTTGGGTTGCATAGTTGACAACCTAGAAGGATTTTGAAGGAGATTGTAAAACGACATTATATGATTACATATGACATATGCGGTCTTCATATGCAGTTAAGAAACTGTATTTGGTTCAATCAAAGTGAACCAATTGATATGAACCCCTAAGCTTACCTTATCTGGTAGCTTGTACCTTGTAAGTGTTAACTCATACATTTATTTTTCAAGTGATAAATATTCTAGATATGAAGATGAACTATTTTTAATATTTTAATCCTGACCGAATATGCCAAATGATATAATTTCCAGCGCACTTGGGATGTGCTAATAAAGTAATGAATCTAGATTGGCAACTAAGCAGTTAATATTGAGAAGTCCAAATGATATGCAGGACTCACTTCGTTCAAAAGGATTGATGCATAAATAGGCATTCAATTGCATCCGCAACTAATTTTTCTATGATTAAAAGCTGATTTAACCCCCAAAGATTAGAGTATTCTTATGCTAGTTATAGACATAAACCGTTCTAAATATTTGAAAAAACTATAATAGTAAGTAAAATATAATCAACAACAAACAAATAACAAAAGTTAGATGAAATAGAAACCATAAGGATTTCAAAAACGCACCAGAACTTTTTCAGCAAGGTGAGCAAGATCAGAGAAGCCAGAATCACTGTCGCTGCTATACCGTGAATCGGCACTTCCGCTTCCGCTCTCCCAGAATTCACCCACCATCAGAGCCAAATCAAGCTCGTTCTCGTGGCTGTACCCACCGATCTGAACTATGAGATCCCTGGAGGAAGTGCGCATCCGGAAGTCACCGTCTCCGCCGGCATACCGGGTCCCTGGGGACGCAGCAGGGAACCGTGGATCCAGCAACCAAGACCCCACCTTGGTCGGACGACGCCGACGCGCTACCTCCGGGTGTGATCCCGCCTCCCCTAGGCGAACCCCAAATTCCCGAGACAACAACATCGTCAATTACTCCTTAACCCTCCCACAAACCCTAGCTTCCTCGATCCAATTTCTGAAATCGACCGATAAAAATCCCAGATCACAATCAAAACCTGGAGATCGGATCTTTAATTCACCTCCTGCAAGATAAAAATAGCGACGAAGACGATTCCGCCGAGACGTTGTGCGATCGAAATGGAAATGAGTTAGGCAAAGCCAAGAAAAACACGGAACAAAACGGAGGCAAAGGTGAGTTGAAGCATAGTTCTTAAATAGACTCCCAGCGGAATCTGAAAAGACTAAAACGCCCCTTATCCATCTTTAATTAGAGATGGTTAACACCGCAGATAGCGAGTAAACACCCGTACCTCTCGTAGGACAGCGTGCACAAGCTAAATCAAATCGAGACCGGTTGTCCTCCATCCAACCGTCAAAATCAGTTACCAGCATCTCCAGATCCACATGGAGACAGCAGGGACCCAAGCTGACCAGTTGTCGCGGGCGGTGGCGTCGGAGCCACCAATGTCGACGATGATCTAAAAATAAAGAAAATGACAAATTTGAAGTATTTAGTTAAAAAATAAATAATTTTATTAAGCAAAATTGCCCAAGAACGTGGGTGTTTAGGTAAAAATGAATTATGCTGATGCAAGCATTTCTTGCCGACCAAGTCAGGAGCGGTCCAAATCAGTGAACCCGCGCCTCCTCGACGTCCTCGTGAGTAAATAATGCGTGGCCCGCACGGAATGCGACCGGGTCGAGTCAGAGGGATGGAGCTGGACCAGCAGCAGCCTGGAAACCGCGGGCGGCGATAGCATATTATTTGACAGGAGAATATGCCCCATCTCATATTCTGCAGAAATTAATGTCAAAAACTTAAAATAAAATATTTATCTACGAATTTTGTTAGCACATGTTATAAATTTATGTTATATTTAGTAAAATTTAAATTTAAATTTTAATTGTGTTCAGTTTAATCCTAAGGCAGCGGAACGATATTGAATAAAAAATTTATCTCAAATAATATAAATAGTTCAAAGGACATCTTTTTTTTTTTTTTTAAATAAACAAATTAAAAAAAAATCCCACAAAATATTCTATATCTAAAATATTTTTTATTTTAATATTATTGTAGTACAATGTGAAATTTTAATTATTTGATTTTAATCAAAATTATAATATTAAAATATTCTTTATTAACTTATCTAAATTATTAAAATTTTATTAAAATTATTTTAGATTGATTAAAATCATTTTAAAAATAATTGTAAAAGTTATTAAAGTAACTATCTAAATTTTAAATTATAAACACTATTAGCTACTGCACAACTATAGATAAATTATAAAACTTAAATTCTAAACCTAAATCTTGAAATTTTAAAATCTTAAACTTTAAATTTTAAATCTAAATGTTATTATATCAAAAAGCTATTTATTAATTTTATTTAAATTATTTAAATTTTATTAAAATCACTTGGTTAAATAACTTTAAAATATATATAGAAAATAATTGCTAGAATTCTAAATATTAAACTCTATCATATCAAAATATTTTTTTTTTCAATTAGTCCAAATTATTTAAAATTTATTATTTTTTAAAATTGTTTAAAATTATTTTAAAATAGTTATATAAGTTAATTATTTAGCTAATATAATTGTCGAATTTGTTTGACATAACAGAAGCATATAATAGATTATAAATTCGAAATGAATTGAGTTCTTGATATAACTCAATCGATGTTGCTGTAAACTCCATAAACTACGAATATCTTGTAATCGGGATAATTGTCACAAGTATCAAACTATTACCACTATTTAACAATATCTCAACCCTCGACCCAGTGATCTGCGACTGTGAACGATCAACTCGTTCCACAAGCAATCTACGGCAACATCTAGCAATCTCCCTTCCCCACTTTTCCACCTAAAATCCTTTATATACTAATGCATATTATGGAGATAATGGGGATGAGGAGGTTACAGATAATGGGTCATGATTTCATGATCCACTTTTGCATGTTGATATGCCTTAATGTGGGTAAATACCAAAATCTCCTACTTACATACGAGGGCTTGTCACTGTCGTTATTAATCACAATTCATGTGATTCATCCTAGCACCCCACTAGGCTTTCACATAGGGTTGGATGTCGTGCAACTAGCGAGCCCACCTACAAACAAAAACTTCTCTAGACACCTATTAGGATGCTTGAGTAGTCACTGTTAATACTAAAATACAAAAGCTCATTATACCCCATATCCAAGACTAATTATATCCATCAAGCTACTTTCCTCAATGAAAATAATCTCTATATTTCGCTCAACCTTGTATCAGTGTTATGTTCATCCCTACATAGATGATCATAAAAAATTAGTCGGTGATTACAAGATAATGATGCAATGTCAATTGGTCTTCCTTTACCAAACTCGAATCTATCAATCTCAACCCAACTGCTTTCTTAGATCTATCCCTCAAACTTCAATTTATCTTCTCGGCCATCGGAAAACAAACTAAAGTAGCAAATACTGAATTGGGACCTCAAGAAACAACCGAAAATAATAAGGGCACATGAAATCCCACCTCAAAGATGTCGGATCTCACACAGTAGGAATTAAGGATATCATGTTTTTATCTTAAGTAATATATATAGATCTCACTATCCCTAGTCATTTTATCACACATTGTATGAAACACGTACTACAGTATTATTCCCTCATCTCTTAAAGGGTATATGTCAAATTTCTCAAACACTATGTAGGTATGAGACTCAGTCTACACATAAGATTCTATTCAGAGATTTCAGAGAGAGTACCTCAAAGACTATATCACAAATGGCAGGTGATATATAAGATCTCATAAACTGGCTTCTTACATGTAACATGGATGTAGGTATATTCATGTTGGTCATGTCACATATGACCTCATCCTAAACACGTATCAAGGCGACTTAAGTTCTAGCAAGACTACTCTTATAACCTCTTATAGCTAAAAAAACGTTTCATCTCCACTCTCAGAGGTGGTCACTCATGTGAGAGAGTCGACTCTACCTGCCGACATATATATTTCACAAAACATACACATGATAATCAAAGCAAGTTTATAAGATGTATGATCCGGTAGTAAGAACAGGAGACCCCGCCCTGTGGAGTCAATGCCACATGGAAGTCACAGTGGCAGTTGTCCATCCGGAGAGGGCCGGGTCCGACCAGACGGCCGGCCGGCCGTCCGGTGGAATCGAACGTCCGGAGAGGGATGGGTCCGATCGGCTGGCCGACCGGACGATATTCGGCTGATGGTTAAAGGCGCCCTGTCAAAATCAGGGTTCCGGCGCTCAATGGAAAAGGTCGCGGGGTCGAGCGGACTTCACGCTCGGCCAAAGCCATAAGGTAACACTGCTAATAGTCTCCACAAAGCACGTGATGGAAGATCTCCCCAAGTAAACCACCGTATATGTCCGGCCGGATGTTGAGGGAGCTGTCCGCCCGGAAGCCAGATCTGGAGCAAAGGGGAAAAGGACAAGGAACGTCTTTTTCTGACAGCAGGTATGTTTCACATGCGGGCCATGCTCCAAATCTTGTGACAGGGGATTCCGCTGTCCCATCGAGGACATGCTGAGACTGTAGCAGTATGGGTTAGGGAAGCTCACTGACAAGTCCTTACTGGAGTATGGGCCATGGACACGTGTACACCTCGGTAGGTGTACACTCACTTCTTCGCTGCCCTATATAAAGGCCCTCATTCTTCGCCGGAGGTACGCATTCTACGAGTTTTGAAGCCACTGTTTCTTTCTTGAGCTTCGCCTGACTTGAGCGTCGGAGGGTCGCCGCCGGGAACCCCTTCCCGGCCCGACTTCTGTGCAGGTTCGCCGGAGCTTCGTGCCACCAGTCGAAGATCCACGACAGCAGTCGAAGAGCGCCCCGTGCCTAGCGTCCATTGATTCAGCATTCGGACAGGATCAATTTGGCGCCGTCTGTGGGAACGCTCCTGCATCCGAACGGAAACAATGGACGAGGCTGGACGACAACACACGGTGACGCTTTCGACGGAGGAACTCGACGCTCTGATCGAGATAAGGGCCGCCAAGCTTGTGGAGCAAAAACAAAAAGCCACAGCCGAGCGGCCGGAGCAGCAAGCAACGTCAGCGTCTGGTGGCCGAGCGGAGGCACCACAGCCCACCGTTGCATTTCATCGGGCCCTATTCTGCACCCCCGAAGCCGCAGCAACTAATAGAGATCGGGGATCTTCTTCTGATGAAAGGCCTAGACGGGATGACAGAAAAGGAAAAGCCCCCGAGCGGATGCATCGCCCGAGCGAATTAACCGCCAATTTTCGGAGGCCATTCTAAGAGACCCCTTGCCCAAGCACTATGTGCCTCCGACGATCGGCGAGTATAATGGGACAACCGACCCAGATGATCATTTGGGTAAGTTTGATAATACAGCTACGCTCCATCAATACACATATGGAGTGAAATGCCGAGTTTTTCTTACCACTCTCGCGGGATCGACTCAACGGTGGTTTCGGAGGCTGCCGGACGGATCCATCACAAGCTTCAAGGATTTCCGGACGGCCTTCCTCCACCACTTCGCAAGCAGTCGGCGCTATCAGAAAACCAGTGTTAGTCTGTTTGCCATCAAACAGGAGCCGAGAGAGCCGCTCAGAGCTTATATCCAACGGTTTAATCAGGTAGCCATGGATATTCCAACGGCCACCTCAGAGACAATGATGAACGCATTTACACAAGGCCTCGTGGACGGGGACTTCTTCCGCTCGCTCGTTCGGAAGCCGCCTCAAGACTATGACCATATGCTACACCGGGCCAACGAATACATCAACGTGGAGGAAGCGCAAGCGGCCAGGAAAAAAAAAACTCCAACCGAGCGGGCTCCTCCTGCCGAGCGAAAACAGCACGCCGCTCATCAGCCGCCCAGAGGACCGAGGGTCGAAGCAATCCGCTCCCCCCATACCAGGTCTCACATGCAAGAAGTAGCTGCCGCCCGGCCCAAGTCAAAGAAGAAATGGACCCCGATGTTCTGCTCTTTCCACCGGACGGACACGCACAACACAAGGGATTGTCGCAGTCTTCCCTTTGTGGCTCATCCTGTTCCCCGGAATGGCGGCCGACGGTCTCCCTCGATCGGCCGACGAGAACTCATGAAGTCGACCGGGCGCGAGCTGGTAAGCAACAGACTCGATCGGCATCGCTCTCCAAGGCGGGAGAATCGCCGAGGCAAGAGAAAGGTCTCATACCGCCGGAGGAAGAAAATAGAAGCAATACTTCCCGAGGCGAGATCAATATCATTGCTGGTGGGCCGACCGGAGGAGACTCCAACCGAGCAAGGAAGGCAAGCGTCCGACAGCTCCAGATTCATGCGGTCGGCTGCAGTCAGGAAAGGGAGAGCGGACCCGAGATAAGCTTCGGGCCCAGAGACTTGGAAGGGGTCGAAGTGTCACATGACGACGCTCTCCTCATCAAAGCGGTAATAGTCAACTACACTATTCACCGTGTTTTTGTTGACACAGGAAGCTCGGTCAACATAATATTCAAAAAGGCGTTCGATCAACTACAAATTGACCGTGCCGAGCTGCTGCCCATGACAACCCCCCTTTACGGGTTCACGGGCAACGAAGTCCTGCCGGTCGGGCAAATCCGGCTAGCCATCTCACTGGGAGAAGAGCCGCTCAGGAGAACGAGGACAGTGAACTTCATGGTGGTGGACTCTCCCTCGTCCTACAACGTCATTTTGGGACGACCGGCGCTCAGCGAGTTCCGGGCAGCCGTCTCAACCTTCCACCAGAAGATCAAGTTTCTCGTCGAAGACAAAGTAGGAGAGGTACGGGGAGACCAACTGGCCGCTCGGCGATGCTACATCGAGATGGTCCGAGCAGAAGCCAATTCCGTTCGGAAAACGCCCCGGATTGAGGTAAACGCCATCACAGAAAAGCCTCCCTCTTTAGTTTATGAAGAAAAAGAGGAAGTGCGGATACACCCGACCCGATCGGAAGCTACGACCTTCATCGCGTCCGATCTGGAGGTGAATCAAAAAGAGGAGGTGATCCAATGTTTCCGAAGGAATCACGATGACTTCGTCTGGTCGACGCATGAGCTGCCTGGAATTTCGCCGAGCATAGCGCAGCATGAGCTACATGTCCGACCGGACGCACGACCAGTAAAGCAAAGAAAAAGAGACTTCAGCGCCGAGCAGAATTCCATCATCCGAGCGGAGGTGGAAAAACTTCTAGAGGCCGGCCATATACGCGAGGTGCAGTTCCCGAGCTGGTTGGCTAACGTAGTATTAGTCTCCAAGCCAGACAACAAGTGGAGAGTGTGCATAGATTTTCGGGATCTCAACAAAGCTTGCCCGAAAGATTTTTATCCTCTGCCCCGGATAGATCAGCTGGTGGACTCTACGGTCGGCTGTGAATTAATCTGTATGCTCGACGCCTACCAGGGCTATCACCAAGTGCCGCTCGCCCGTGAAGATCAAGAAAAAGTCAGCTTCGTGACGGCCGACGGCACTTATTGCTATAATGTGATGCCGTTCGGATTAAAGAATGCGGGGGCCACATATCATCGCTTGATGAATAAAGTATTCAGAGAGCAGATCGGGCGGAATCTAGAAGTTTATGTGGACGACATTCTCATTAAGTCCGTCCGAGCGGCCGATCTCTTCAAGGACATGGAAGAAACCTTCCGAACGCTATGCAAATATGGAGTCAAGCTAAATCCCCAGAAGTGTCTGTTCGGAGCAAAAGGAGGGCGTTTCTTGGGGTACATAGTGACCGAGCGGGGCATCGAAGCAAATCCCAGCAAGGTGAAAGCTCTACAAGATATGCCGCCTCCAAGAAATACAAGGGAAGTGCAGCGTTTGACCGGTCGGATAACCGCTCTGTCCAGATTCATCTCCAAAACCGCCGAGCCTTCCTTTTTTCAAGATCTTACGCAAGGCTACAAAATTTCACTGGGACGAAGAATGCGACCGGGCGTTCGAAGATTTAAAGGCATATCTGAATTCGCTCCCGGTATTAGCCAAGCCGACTATTGGTGAGCCACTTTGTATTTATCTATCCTCGACCGAACAGGCAATCGGCTCAGCACTGGTGAGGGCGAGCGGAGAGGAGCCTGTGTATTTCCTTAGTCACATTTTAAAAGATGCTGAATCTCGCTACACTGGGCTCGAAAAGCTAGCTTTTGCTCTGGTCCTCGCCGCTCGGCGCCTTCGTCCATATTTCCTGGCGCATACCATCATTGTCAAAACCAATAGCCCGCTCGGGCGTGTATTGCTGAATCCAGAAGCGTCCGGGTGGCTCATTAAATGGACGACGGAGTTAAATGAATTTGACATCCAATACCAGCCCCGCTCGGCAATCAAAGCGTAGTCCTTGGCGGATTTTGTGACTGAAGTTCAGAATTCAGAGCCGGAAGCTATGTGGAGAATATTTGTGGACGGATCATCTACTTGGCTCGGAAGCGGGATTGGGATACTGTTGCTCTCCCCTCAAGAAGAAAAGATGCACTTATCCGTCCGGCTGGATTATAAAGCTACAAACAACGAAGCAGAATATGAGGCCCTCATAGCCGGCTTACAGGCCGCCCGGCATGTAGGCGCCGGACGGGTAATACTCCATTCAGACTCCCAATTGGCCGCTCAGCAGCTGACAGGCACCTATGAAATCAACAACGCTCGGCTCAAGCTTTACGCTCAAGCCTTCGAGAAGCTCAAGACTGACTTCCGAGAAGTTATCATCCAAAAGATACCCCGAGCGGAGAACTAAGCGGCTGATGAGTTAGCCAAGCTTGCAAGTTCAATGACGTCGATCGCCATCCAGCAGCCAATTGAACAAGTATCTTTGGTGGCGCATGTCGATCGGATGGAGGGCCTCGCATTTCCGAGCGACTGGAGGACACCCATCACGGAGTTTCTGCGCTCGGGCGCCACATCGTCCGATCAGAATGAAGCTCAGCTGCTAATTAGGAGAGCCGGTCGGTTCACACTCATTGGCGATCAGCTCTACAAGAAGGCTTTCTCCCGCCCGTTACTGAAATGCGTGAGCCCGGAAGACGTGGCGTATATCCTCCAAGAAGTGCATCAAGGATCCTGCGGTGGGCATCCGGGCGGACGATCGTTGGCTAAGAAGATCCTGTTGGCCGGGTACTTCTGGCCGACCTTACAAGCAGATGCCGCGAGGACCGTGTCGACGTGCCTTTCGTGCTAGAAATACCACAACTTCTATCACCGACCGGCAGAGGAAATGAAGGCATCGACGGTCTCATGTCCGTTCGACCAGTGGGGAATGGATATCGTTGGTCCATTTCCTATGGCGACCGGACAGCGGAAATTTTTACTAGTGGCGGTCGATTATTTTTCCAAGTGGGTGGAAGCCGAGCCGCTAGCCAGGATCACCGAACAAATGGTCAAAAAGTTCATATGGCAACACATCATCTGTCGGTTCGGCATCCCTCGCTGACTGATTTCCGACAACGGAAGGCAGTTCACAGGAAAGTTGCTTGAAGACTGGTGCAAAAGCTACGACATCGAGCAACACTTCACATCTGTAGCCTATCCCCAAAGCAACGGTCAAGCTGAAGTAGCCAATCGGGAGATTCTTCGTATTCTGCGCGCTCGGCTCGATCACTTGGGAGGAAGTTGGGTAGATGAAGTGTCGGGCGTCTTATGGGCCATCCGAACGTCTCCAAAGGAAGGGACGGGCGTCACGCCTTTCCACTTAGTGTATGGCGACGAAGCGGTCATTCCTGTTGAGGTCGGCGTCGAGTCCGCTCGGATCCAAAATTACGATGAGGACAACGCCGAGCGGAGGAACATGAAGTTGGATTTGGTCGAAGAAGAAAGAGCCAAGGCGTCCGTTCGGCTGATGGCATACCGGCAGCGGATGAAGCAAAACTACAACCGCCGCGTAATCCCCAGATCATTCCAGGTTGGCGATCTTGTCTGGAAGAAAGTCAAGCCGGTCGGCGACGTCGGCAAGCTTGAAGCTCCGTGGGCGGGCCCCTTCAAGATTATCGAAAAGCTCCATTCGGGCGCTTACTATCTGGAAGATGAGGACGGACGACAGCTGGATCGGCCATGGAGTGCGAATCATCTCCAGCCTTATCGTGTCGGATGAAAGGTGCACTGGTGTAACACATATTTATGTATATTCTAGTTGCCCATGTCCTTGTAATGCAGGAAGCAGAAATGAATTAAAAGGATGGCTATCATTCCTGCCGAGCGACTGTGTTAAAGATTAGTCATGAAGACCGTCGAGCTCCGACGTTAAATATCGAGAGACAAGCCGGTGTCTATAAACGTCCGAGCGGAAGACCGTCGAGCTCCGACGTTAAATATCGAGAGACGAGCCGGCGTCTATAAACGTCCGAGCGGAAGACCGTCGAGCTCCGACGTTAAAAATCGAGAGACGAGCCGGCGTCTATAAACGTCAGAGCAGGAGTTAAAAATCGAGAAAATTAGACGAGTAAAGGCCCATAAGCCGAAGCGGAAGACCGCCGAGCTCCGACGTTAAATATCGAGACGAGCCGCTATAAACGCTCGAGCGGAAGACCGCCGAGCTCGACGTTAAATATCGAGAGACCAGCCGGCGTCTATAAGAGCGGAAGACCGCCGAGCTCCGGCGTTAAATATCGAGACAAGCGGGCGTCTATAAATGTCCGAGCGAAGACCGCCGAGCTCCGTTAAATATCGAGACGAGCCGACGCCTATAAACGCCCGAGCGGAAGACCGCCGAGCTCCGGCGTTAAATATCGAGACGAGCCGGCGTCTATAAACGCGTCCGAGCGGAAGACCGCCGAGCTCCGACGCGTTAAATATCGAGACGAGCCGGCGTCTATAAACGTCCGAGCGGAAGACCGCCGAGCCCAACGTTAAAGACGAGCCGGCGTCTATAAACGTCCGAGCGGAAGACCGTCGAGCTCCGACGTTAAATATCGAGAGACGAGCCGGCGTCTATAAACGTCCGAGCAGAAGACCGTCGAGCTCCCTTTCGAATACCAGAGGGGTAATAATGGCAGAGCGGATGAACACATATTTTGGCTATGAAAGGAGACAACAAATTCAAGGAAAACGTTGCATTAAAGGTAAAGCTTTAGGCCGAGCGGCCCAATTACAAAAAAGGATGATATCCGGGTGAGTGGCCGAATTACAGAAAACTACTCAATATAATCATAGAGGTCCCTGGGAATGTTATTCAGAAGCGCCACTTGATCGCCGGCCGGAATAGCAGTAGACTCCGGAAGAAGACCCTTAGACTTCAGATAAGTGGTGGTGGCGGTCATAGCCAAGTCGAAGGCTGTGTACATCCGCTCGCATATTTTCTCTGAGAATTCGGGCGAGCGGATGTAGCTCTGTCTTAAGGTAGCAACTCGACTCGGCTCGGCATCTTGATATTCTTTGAAAGCCGCCTGGGAGCCAGTAAGGGCCTCATTCAGATTCTGAATCTTAGCCGCGTCGGCCGAGCGGCCCGCCTTCTCCCTGTCGAGCTGCTCTGTCAACTCCTTTATCTTCAGCTCCAGGCCCCGAGCCTCAACGTTCTTCTTCTCCAGATCGGAGATAGTTGTATTCTTCCGAGTGGTGGTCAGGGTTATTTTTGTGTCAAGCGACTTGACTTGTCGCTCGGACTCGGCCAAGGCGTGGGTCTGGTCGGCTGTCTTCTTCTGCTCGGCCGCTAGCAGAGTTTGAGCTTTCTTCAGCTCCTTTTGCAGCTCGGAATAGGAAGGGCCCTGAAGGCCGGACGGCCCAACTGCGGCCTTCAGTTGTCGTAGCTCTTCATCCACCAAGGCCAAGCGGTTGGAAACCGCAATTTCCTCGACCCATCTCTGGCAAAAGAAAATTATAGTTATTAGCGGCCGATCGGAAATAATGCATACAAAGCTTAGTAGAGTAAACTTACCCCCGTGGCCTCCCGCATGTGGCTATTGGCCAAGTTTCCGAGGGGTATCAGCACAGTGCGTGCCCGAGCATCGACCCACATCTCAGCTAGGAGCCCTTTCAAGGTGATGGTGTGCTCAGGCGCAGATGGACGGTCGGCCTCTGGAAGCAGCTCTTCAGTCGGGAGATGAAGAGTGACCCGAATCGTGCGGCCATGACCGGGGGTCGTCCGACCGGGGGTCGTCCGACCGGCGGTCGGAAGGGTCCCAATCCGAAGGCGTCCGGTCGGACGAGATGGTTTCGGTCTCTGGCGCCTTGCCCCGAGCAGTTGCAGTGACCCGCTCGGATGGTTGGACCGCTGAGGTTGCCGACCGCAGGGGAGTCTCCACTCGGCGCCTCTTTTGTAGAGGCTGCTCCTCCTCCCGAGCGGAACCTTCCTCGGGGGCAGTTCGTTCTCTTGAGGGGGTGGCGCCGCTAGCCACATTTTTTTGGGAAGCTTGAGCGGCTGACTCAGCTTGAGTTCCGCTCTCTCCTTCATGGGATCCGACCGGCTGGATACCCAGCGCTTCCATCTTCTTGGTCGCCGCGGCCTCTAGCACCGCCGCCTTTCTCTTCAAAACACCGGCCATAACCGAATCCATGACGATGTCCGCTGCAAAGAAAGGAAAAGAAATCAGTTAGCAATCAAAGCAAATGCCCAACCAAAGTTCTTACCGAAGCCGGCCGGAAGAGGAGTCCGTATAGGACTCAGCCCGAAGATGTACATCACTCCCTCGTGGAGAAGTTTGTTGATGTCAAGTCGCAGACCGACCAGTATATTTGCAGCGTGGAGATAGTCCGGTCGGGTCCTGAACTTCTTCAACTCGGGAGTGGGGGGTAGGCTGACCTGCCATTGGGTCGGGAAGTTGGCCCGATCGGGCATACGGATGTAGAAAAAATAATCCTTCCAATGTTTATTGGAAGTAGGAAGTTTGTTGAAAAAGACCAAGCCGGGCCGAGCTTGGAACATGAAGGTGCCCGGCTCGGCTTGCTTGGGGTAATAGAAATAAAAGAAGACCTCCGGTCGGAGGGGGATGTTGTGAATCTTAAACAAAACGACAACATCACAGAGGAGACGGAAGGTATTGGGTACTAAACTGCCGAGCGGCACACCGAAAAAATTATAGACATCTATGATGAAAGGGTGTACAGGAAAACGAAGACCGGCGGTAAACTGGTCTCGGAAGACACAGAAAGCTCCTCGCGGCGGCCTGTGAGGCCGAGCGGAAGGACCAGCTAAGCGAATTTTGAAATCCTCTGGGATTTCGAAATTGTCTGTCAAAATATCGAAGTCCCGCTGTTCGAATCGGGACTGCATGGTGGTGTACCATGGGCCGAACGACTGATCTTCGGGATTGGAAGAGCTAGCCATGGGCCGATCGGGAGGAGTCAAAAGGCAAAAAGGCAGGAGAAAAACAACAGCAAACGAAAGGAGGTTTCAAGGATCGAAACTGAGAAAGAAATGCGGAGGAAACACCGGAAAGGAGGAAGGAAAGATATAAAACCTTGCTGCGGGGAAAGGGATCAAGGAAAAGGCGCCGGAGAGCGTCGGAGAGCAGAAACAGGATCGCCGGAGCTCCAAAGCGCAGGAGGCAATGGTCGAAATCGCGGAGGCAAGTGAGGGAGAGAAGGAAACGAAGAATTTATAGGGTGAAGGTCGGGCGGCCTCCACCGTTGGATCCAGGTCACGGGAATCAAAGCATGCATCGAGCCGTCCATTTAGAATCGCTTCGATCACATCAAAACACCGTGCCACCGCCGCCGTACGCCGATGGCAGAGCTCCACGTGGCATTCAATCATTCGGAGCATTTAATGAAAGCATGCTCAACCTTAATGCCGAAGATTGGCGCAGAACACGAGGGGATCCGGTGAATGCCATTGTTGATTCGCTTAAGGCTACCTCTATGGTTGGCCGAGCGGAGGATACCAGCACGGAGGAGCCGCTCGGCCAGATTCTTAGTCCAGTCAGTCGGACTATTCGCCTCCTTCGACTAGACTTGAAGGGGAGGCAAGTGATCCGGTAGTAAGAACAGGGGACCCCGCCCTGTGGAGTCAACGCCACGTGGAAGTCACAGTGGAATCAAACGTCCGGAGAGGGATGGGTCCGATCGACTGGCCGACCGGACGATATTCGGCTGATGGTTAAAGGCGCCCTGCCGAAATCAGGGTTCCGGCGCTCAGTGGAAAAGGTCGCAGGGCCGAGCGGACTTCACGCTCGGCCAAAGCCATAAGGTAACACTGCTAATAGTCTCCACAAAGCACGTGATGGAAGATCTCCCCAAGTAAACCACCGTATATGTCCGGCCGGATGTTGAGCGAGCTGTCCGCCCGGAAGCCAGATCTGGACCAAAGGGGAAAAGGACAAGGAACGTCTTTTTCTGACAGCAGGTATGTTTCACGTGCGGGCCATGCTCCAAATCTTGTGACAGGGGATTCCGCTGTCCCATCGAGGACATGCTAAGACTGTAGCAGTATGGGTTAGGGAAGCTCACTGACAAATCCTTACTGGAGTATGGGCCATGGACACGTGTACACCTCGGTAGGTGTACACTCACTTCTTCGCTGCCCTATATAAAGGCCCTCATTCTTCGCCGGAGGTACGCATTCTACGAGTGTTGAAGCCACTGTTTCTTTCTTGAGTTTCGCCTGACTTGAGCGTCGGAGGGTCGCCGCCGGGAACCCCTTCCCGGCCCGACTTCTGTGCAGGTTCGCCGGAGCTTCGTGCCACCAGTCGAAGATCCATGACAGCAGTCGAAGAGCGCTCCGTGCCTAGCGTCCATTGATTCAGCATTCAGACATGATCAATATAAATGCGACTAATAATGCACAAGTATCATATATATAGTTAATTAATTGTTAGTTAGAGCCCTAGAGCCAATCATTTGATGATTGTATGGACTCATGTATATCATATTTTTGTATATTAATAAAGGCATTGGTTTTTAGTTATTATGCTTATTTGTATTAGTGTCAGATAAAATAAGTATAGTAACGTCCTTGAGTAGAACGTTCATACCTATATCAATCGATTAGTTGAATCGATAGTGAGATGATATAGGGAACACTACTCTAAATCATTCCTAGTCGAGTATTAACATTCAGGGACAATGTTAATACAATAAGACTAGCATGTAGGTCAGCTCGATGACTTGATCTCACAAGTCATGGATATAGAGATATCAAGCTGACACATGGGTATGCATTAGAGAATGTATACTGAATGACCCGCCATGAGAAAGTATCATGGATCGTTATATGAGTGTCATATACTTTCTCATGTGGCTATTAGTATGACTATTAGTCCTTAGACCTGAAGTCATCATGGATACCTACATACGGAGTTATGTACTTTAGTTTCGTCAAACGTCACCCGTAACTGGGTGGACTATAAAGGCGATTACTGGGTATATAACAAATTATGCAGAGGGATGTGAGTGATGTAGATGGGATCTATCCCTCCTATATGACGGGAGAGACATCGATATTCTTGATAGAGTGAGACCACGAAGTGTATGGCCATACCCAAATGAGTCAATATGAGATATTGAGCTCATTTGATTGAGTGAGTCTACTCGGAGTTCAAGATTTAGATTGGTCAGAGGATGACACGGTCTATGCCTCACATTGATCAATCTAGATGTCTAGGATAGAAGGGCACTTGTCACATATTGTGAGGAGTCACAATTAGTAGTCACAAGGTGATGTTGGATCTCAACATTTCTTGTAACTTGGGTAGCAATGATGTATTGCTAGATGCCGCTCATTGCTTATGTTTCTAAAGGAGTTTATAAACATTGCCAACGTTACAAGAACCTATTGGGTCACACACAAAGAACATGTGCATGGAGATTAGGTTCATATGATGAACCAATAGGATTAGATTCATATGATGAATCAAAGATTGGATTCAAATTAGACTTATTGAGTTAGACTCAATTAGATTCAATTGTTGAATTAGTCTAATTTAAATTTGATTCATGAGTCAATTTATATTAATGAATTGAGATTCATTAAATTAAAATTGACTTGAATCAAAGGTTGGATTTAACTCAACAAGGAAGAAAATTGGTCATGTTTGACTTGACCAAATGGAAGTTGAAACATCAAGTTTGACTTGATGTCTTGCCACATCATCATGAAGGTTGACTCATCCTACTTGGTATGACCAATCTAGCCACATCATTAGCCACATCATCTCCTCATTTAATGGTGTGCCGCCTCATGGAGGTTACACACCAAATGCATTAATGTGGCCGGCCACATTAATGTGGGAGTTACACTAGTGTGGCCGGCCACACTAAGTGAGGAGAATGTTTCATTTGGTGGCAATTGAATGGTGTTCAATGCTTCTTCTTCCTTGGGTGCTTCTCCCTCTCTCAAGCTTGCTTTTGGTCGTGGCTTCATGGTGGAGAAGAAGTGAGAGTTGATTCCAAGCAACTAGGTGGTGTGAAGGTCACAAAAGGAGAGTACCTAGAGGAGTGTATGAGTTCCTTTTTCCCTTCTCTCCTTTCTCACCTTTTAGATCCAATCTGAGAGCCCTAGAAAGTGCTAGCACACTTGTGGGTTCTCCTCTCCATCTTTGAGTGGTAGAAGACCACTCCTTGTTCGTGTGGATACCGCTAGAGGACCGTTCGCTTGACGGTCTCAAGATCCGGCTACCTTTGGACGTTGCGGGATTGCGAAGGGCACGCATCAAGGGTAAATGTTTTTTCCTCGTAGATCTAAGAGTCGATCGTGTTTTAAACTCGTACTCGTATTTTTCGAAAGTTTTACCATGCACGAGATCCGTGGCTTGGGCGATTCGGGTTTCGCGACGCGAGCGGTTTTCCCGGCCCGAACAAGGGTATCGAGCCACGTGCAAGGCTTGTATGAGTTTGTTTTATTTTATGAAAAATAAAACCTTCTGTGATTTTCTGTAAAATTAGTTTTTATGATTTTATGGGTAATTTTTCCGTGGAAGTACAAGTGTCTCGGCACTTGTAGGCTTCGGCTACCGGAAAGATCTTTCAAAACCGGCTTCGTTTCGCCCCAAATCCGTTTGGGACAGCGAGCTTGGGTGCCATTAGATCGCAAAGGAGCAACTCACGATGGTTAGATCGTGGGTAGGGGTACTGCCCCTAACCCCGCAAGGGGATTTGCTCCGCGATCGCACCCGAAATCGCTTAAAATGAACCCGCCGGGAAGATTTTTCCGAAACGGCAATGTCTCGCCCCAAATCGTTTTGGGACAGCGGGTTTAGGCGCTGTTGGATCGCAAACGAACCCTCGCGATGGTTAGATCGTGGGTAGGGGCGCTGCCCCTGGGCCCCGCAAGGGGATCCGTTCCGCGATTGCGCACGAAATCGCTAAATGGGACCGCCGGGAAATTTTACTCGTAAAAATTGTAAAAATTATTTTTAAAATTATAGAAAATTATGAAAATATATAATTTTGAATTATATATTAATTTTGTGATAGTCATGGCCCAAAAACCCAATATAATTGGTTGTGTTGTAATTCATAATACGGCCTGCGTGCCGTTATGTGTTTGCGAGTGTTGTATTGTATTCGCGACTTGCGCGTCGTGCCTTCTCTTATATTCTTGTTGTAAATTAGATTTAGACTCGAATGTAACTCGAGTTTCAAATTGTAATGTACAAATTGGAGCGGTGGAGGGTCCACACGAGACGGAGTTCCGAGGCGGGCACGAGCAACACAGGAGGAGCTTGGAGAAGCTGTTGACCCTAGGTTGACCATTCGATCTTCTCATTGGCTTGAGAAGATCGTAGTAGAGCCATGACTAAATCACAAATAATTTAATTAATTGCTTGTGTATGTGATGCATGTTTAATAAGTAATTAATTAATTAGTGCCTTACGATTAGATTAGATCTAAGTCGTGCACATGATGCACCCTTGCGATTAGATTAGATCTAAGTCGTGCACAAGATGCATCCTTTTCGATTAGATTAGATCTCGATCGAACCAACTCTAAATGCCTAACCGTGCCGTGATACCTATCACTACCTCGATCACATGTATTGTTGAATCTGCCAAAGCAGAGCAATACATATTATCTTGGTAGGGTACGGAGGGACAATCTTGGTCCCGCCTATCAACGCATGGGTGAATACAAACTCAATTAGATTGAGTATTCCTAGTTACTCGGTTGGATCGAGTCAACTATAGGCATTATTCCAACGGTTGGAAAAGATAGATCAAAATCACATCTATATTAACTCTCGGGCGTATTAGCCAAAGCTAACTCGAGTTTTAATATAAATGCAGATATTGATTTTATAAACAAGAGTTGCATAGAGATGTAATTGGTAATCGTTACCTACCGATCATACTAAGCCTTGGGCGTATTAGCCAAAGCTAACTCAAGGGTTAGTATGATGTGGATCTTGTCCCACAAGAATTATAGAATTCAGTGGGAGCATCATTTAATTAAAGGCCTAATTAAATGATTTTAAAGAATATGATATTTATTTCTGTAAATTTTCTGTTGTAGATAACCATGACGTCAAATACGAACATTTTCTCTCTACGATCTGTCCTTAAGAAGGACAAGCTCAATTGAGCAAATTTCCTGGACTGGTACAGGACCCTGAGAATAGTTCTCACCCAAGAACGTAAACTGTACGTTCTGGAGCAGCCCATTCCGGAGGCTCCTCCTGCCACTGCCACGCGAGCAGACCGAGATGCTTACAAGAAGCATCAAGATGACGCATTAGATGTGTCTTGTCTTATGCTCGCAACCATGAACTCTGAGCTTCAGAAGCAACATGAGTTGATGAGCGCTTACGATATGGTTGAACATCTTTGTCACCTATATCAAGGACAAGCAAGGCACTGGAAGAGGAACTCCAAAGAATACCTGGAAGATCTTAAGAAGAAGAGAAATAAGATTTCTGCTTCAGGTATAAATGTTATAGAAGTCAACCTCTCTATTTCTTCATCGTGGGTATTAAATACCGGATGTGCTTCGCACATTTGTACTAATGTACAAGCGCTGAGGAATAGCAGGGCATTGACAAAGGGTGAGATAGACCTACGAGTAGGCAATGGAGCACGAGTTGCTATTCTTGTAGGAACTTATCATCTATCTCTTCCTCCGGGCTTGTACTAGAATTAGATGATTGTTGTTATGTGCCCTTGACTAAGAACATAATTTCCGTTTCTTGTTTGACAAGAAAGGATTTTCGTTTATAATAAAGAACAAATGTTGTTCACCTATTTAAACGATATGTTCTATCGTAGTGCACCTCTGATGAGCGGACTCTATATTCTAGATCAAGAGAGCCCTATCTATAACGTAAATACCAAGAGGTTCAAGTCAAATGACATGAACCAAACATACCTCTGGCACTGTCGTATAAATGACAAGCGCTTATCCCACTCCATAAGGATGGTTTCTGGACTCATTTGATTTTGAATCATATGAGATATGCGAGTCATGCCTATGAGGCAAGATGACCAAGACTCCCTTTAGTGGGCACAGCGAGAGAGCAACTGATTTGTTAGGACTCATACATAGTGATGTATGTGGCCCTTTCAATGTTGCTGCTAGAGGCGGTTATAGATACTTCATCACATTTACTGATGACTTCAGTAGATATGGTTATGTGTACTTGATGACACATAAGTCTGAATCCTTTGAAAAGTTCAAAGAATTCAAGAATGAAGTACAGAACCAGCTTGGCAAGAGTATTAAGATACTTCGATCAGATCGAGGTGGTGAATACTTAAGCCATGAGTTTCGTGACTATTTAGCTGAGTGTGGGATTCTATCCCAACTCACTCCTCCTGGAACACCACAGTGGAATGGTGTATCCGAAAGGAGGAATCGCACCTTATTAGATATGGTACGGTCTATGATGAGTCACACAGATCTTCCGACATATCTATGGGGATATGCTCTAGACACGGCAGCTTTCATTCTCAACCGAGTTCCATCCAAGGCCGTGATAAAGACACCATATAGGATATGGACTGGGAGAGATGCCCAGGTGTCTTTCATGAGGATTTGGGGTTGTGAGGTTTACGTACGACGTCAAGTCTCAGACAAATTAGGACCCAAATCCGACAAGTGCTATTTCATCGGATATCCCAAGGAAACTAAGGGATATTAGTTCTACATTCTCAGTCAGCACAAGGTAGTTGTGGCAAAGACTTTGTTTCTAGAAAGACTAGTGGGAGCGCGTTCGATCTTGAAGAAGTTCAAGATGCGAACAATAGCACTAATGCCTCGATGGAAATTGAACTGGAACCACAAAGTGTTGTGGATGATGTTCCACAAGGAGTTGAGGAACAACAACCAGTTCAAGTAGACATTCCTCTTCGCAGGTCTAATAGGGTGCGTCGTCAGCCTAAGAGATACTCATTTCTCTTGTCTGACCATGATGACGTTATGCTCATAAAGGATGAGCCTACCACCTATCAGGAAGCTGTGATGAGACCAGACTCCGAGAAATGGCTAGAGGCCATGAGATCCGAAATGGAATCCATGTACACCAACCAAGTATGGACTTTGGTTGATCCACCTGAAGGGGTAAAACCCATTGGGTGTAAGTGGGTCTTTAAGAGAAAGACTGACATGGATGGACTTATCTATAAGGGTCGCTTAGTAGCTAAAGGTTTCAAGCAGATTCATGGTATTGACTATGATGAAACTTTTTCTCCAGTAGCGATGTTTAAATCCATTCGGATCATGCTTGCTATTGCAGCTTACCATGACTATGAGATATGGCAGATGGATGTCAAAACTGCGTTTCGAATGAAACCTACTCGAGGATGTGTACATGACACAACCTCGAGGGTTTTGTAGATCCACAAGATACTAGTATGTAAGGTGCATAGGTCCATTTATGGATTAAAGCAAGCTTCTCGGAGCTGGAATCTTCGATTCGATGATGCGATCAAACAGTTTGGTTTCATCAAGAACGAAGATGAGCCTTGTGTCTACAAGAAGGTTGTAGGGGACATAGTTGTCTTCCTCATATTGTATGTGGATGACATACTACTCATTGGGAAGGACATCCCTATGCTTCAGTCTGTCAAGACCTGGCTAGAGAGTTGCTTCTCAATGAAGGACTTAGGTGAGGCATCCCGCATTCTAGGGATTCAGATCTATAGAGATAGATCTAAGAGATTGCTTGGCCTAAGTCAGAGTACATACATTAATAAGGTACTCCTTCGGTTTGTCATGCAGAACTCCAAGAAGGGATTTCTGCCGATGTCACATGGCGTGAGTCTTTCGAAGACTCAAAGTCCCTCTTCTAGAGAGGAGAGAGACCGCATGGATCAGATCCCTTATGCCTCAGCCATAGGATCGATCATGTACGCCATGCTATGTACTCGACCTCGTATGCTTTGAGCATGACGAGCAGATACTAGTCAGATCCAGGTGAAAGTCACTGGATAGCGGTCAAGAATATTCTTAAGTACTTAAGAAGGACTAAAGAATATTTCTTGATATATGGAGGCAATGATGAGCTAGCTGTAAAGGGTTACAGTGATGCTAGCTTCCAGACCGACCAGGATGACTATAGATCACAGTCGGGGTTCGTATTTTGCATTAATGGTGGTGCTGTCAGCTGGAAGAGTTCGAAGCAGGATACAGTAGCTGATTCTACAACAGAAGCAAAGGAGGCAGTTTGGATCCGCAAGTTCATCACTGAACTTGGGGTGGTTCCTAGCATCGCTGACCCAGTTGAGCTCTATTGTGACAACAATGGAGCTATAGCACAGGCGAAGGAACCTCGCTCACACCAGCGGACCAAGCACATACTACGGCGCTTCCATCTCATTCGAGAGATTATCGATAGAGGAGATGTGAAGATTTGCAGAGTACCTACAGAGGCTAACATCGCAGATCCCTTGACCAAGGCTTTGGCACAGAGAAAGCATGATGGTCACACTAGGTCATTAGGCCTTAGAGCCTATACTGATTGGCACTAGTGCTAGTGGGAGATTGTTAGTTAGAGCCCTAGAGCCATTCATTTGATGATTGTATGGACTCATGTATATCATATTTTTGTATATTAATAAAGGCATTGGTTTTTGGTTATTATGCTTATTTGTATTAGTGTCAGATAAAATAAGTATAGTAACGTCCTTGAGTAGAACGTTCATACCTATATCAATCGATTAGTTGAATCGATAGTGAGATGATATAGGGAACACTACTCTAAATCATTCCTAGTCGAGTATTAACATTCAGGGACAATGTTAATACAATAAGACTAGCATGTAGGTCAGCTCGATGACTTGATCTCACAAGTCATGGATATAGAGATATCGTGACACATGAGTATGCATTGGAGAATGTATACTGAATGACCCGCCATGAGAAAGTATCATGGATCGTTATATGAGTGTCATATACTTTCTCATGTGGCTATTAGTATGACTATTAGTCCTTAGACCTGAAGTCACCATGGATCCCTACATAAGGAGTTATGTATTTTAGTTTCGTCAAACGTCACCCGTAACTGGGTGGACTATAAAGGCGATTACTGGGTATATAACAAATTATGCAGAGGGATGTGAGTGATGTAGATGGGATCTATCCCTCCTATATGACGGGAGAGACATCGATATTCTTGATAGAGTGAGACCACGAAGTGTATGGCCATACCCAAATGAGTCAATATGAGATATTGAGCTCATTTGATTGAGTGAGTCTACTCGGAGTTCAAGATTTAGATTGGTCAGAGGATGACACGGTCTATGCCTCACATTGATCAATCTAGATGTCTAGGATAGAAGGGCACTTGTCACATATTGTGAGGAGTCACAATTAGTAGTCACAAGGTGATGTTGGATCTCAACATTTCTTGTAACTTGGGTAGCAATGATGTATTGCTAGATGTCGCTCATTGCTTATGTTTCTAAAGGAGTTTAGAAACATTGCCAACGTTACAAGAACCTATTGGGTCACACACAAAGAACATGTGCATGGAGATTAGGTTCATATGATGAACCAATAGGATTAGATTCATATGATGAATCAAAGATTGGATTCAAATTAGACTTATTGAGTTAGACTCAATTAGATTCAATTGTTGAATTAGTCTAATTTAAATTTGATTCATGAGTCAATTTATATTAATGAATTGAGATTCATTAAATTAAAATTGACTTGAATCAAAGGTTGGATTTAACTCAACAAGGAAGAAAATTGGTCATGTTTGACTTGACCAAATGGAAGTTGAAACATCAAGTTTGACTTGATGTCTTGCCACATCATCATGAAGGTTGACTCATCCTACTTGGTATGACCAATCTAGCCACATCATTAGCCACATCATCTCCTCATTTAATGGTGTGCCACCTCATGGAGGTTACACACCAAATGCATTAATGTGGCCGGCAACATTAATGTGGGAGTTACACTAGTGTGGCCGGCCACACTAAGTGAGGAGAATGTTTCATTTGGTGGCAATTGAATGGTGTTCAATGCTTCTTCTTCCTTGGGTGCTTCTCCCTCTCTCAAGCTTGCTTTTGGTCGTGGCTTCATGGTGGAGAAGAAGTGAGAGTTGATTCCAAGCAACTAGGTGGTGTGAAGGTCACAAAAGGAGAGTACCTAGAGGAGTGTATGAGTTCCTTTTTCCCTTCTCTCCTTTCTCACCTTTTAGATCCAATCCGAGAGCCCTAGAAAGTGCTAGCACACTTGTGGGTTCTCCTCTCCATCTTTGAGTGGTAGAAGACCACTCCTTGTTCGTGTGGATACCGCTAGAGGACCGTTCGCTTGACGGTCTCGAGATCCGGCTACCTTTGGACGTTGCGGGATTACGAAGGGCACGCATCAAGGGTAAATGTTTTTCCCTCGTAGATCTAAGAGTCGATCGTGTTTTAAACTCGTACTCGTATTTTTCGAAAGTTTTACCTTGCACGAGATCCGTGGCTTGGGCGATTCGGGGTTTCCGCGACGCGAAAAGTGGTTTTCGCGGCCCGAAAAACCCAACATTAATAAGCTTCAATGTCATCAATAAAGTACAAATTGAGAAATTTCATAAGATATTCAAACTCAATGACTCTCTTTGTCCTATAAAGGGGTCTCGAGATATGTGTTTGGTAAAGGGGTCAGTTACCATGTTGAGTGTCGAAATCTACTTGACTGTCATTTCACTCTTCTTGATGATGTCTCTCATAAAATGATATCTGGTGTCTATTCATGTATTTGGTTCTACTATGAAACTTAGGGTCTTGAGTATATGCGATAACGACCTGATTATTATAATAAATTATTACTGGCCTCCCACTATCCACTACAACTCCTAAGTTATCTAATAATCTTTGGAGCCAAACACTTTCTTGAACTGCTATGGAGCAAGTCACGAACTCAACCTCCATTATAGATAGAGCAACACAAGTTTGTTTCTTACTTCTCTATGAGATGGCCCCGCCATTAAGCAAGAAGCTAAAATCCTTTGTTGATTTTCTCTTGTCCAGATTGCCTCCCCAATCAACGTCTGAGTAACCCACACGGTGTAAATTGTCTTCTCCGTAACACAAGGATAAGTTTACAATTCCTTTAAGATATCAAAAAATCCTTTTCACTACTTTCCAGTGACCCCTTCCAGGATTAGCTTGATATCTGCCTACCAGACTTACTGCATAATATATGTCCGATCAAGTACACATCATTACAAACATAAGACTTCCAATTGTACTGAAGTAAGGTACTCATTGACCTTACTTCTTCCTGAGTTTTAAACATATTTCCATACATAGGCCTTCTCCTTTAGTGATTGGAGTGTATATGAGATTACTTTCACTCATCCCAAAATGCTCAAGAATTTTCTTAATGTAGGCCTCTTGTGAAAGAACCAACATTTTTCTCGAGTGATCTCTTTGGATCTGTACTCTAAGGATAAACTCAGCTTCACCTATATCTTTTATATCAAAGCTAGCTGACAACCATATTTTAATAGTTATTAAATACTTAATGTTGTTTCCAACCAATAGCATGTTATTCACATACAACGATAGAATTACAAAAGAGTTATATACTCATATAAGTTAGACACAATGATCCTCCTCGACCATCGTAAAATCGTAAGATAGCACCTCCTCGTAAAATCTTAGGTGTCACTGTCTGGATGACTATTTTAAGCCATATATTAACTTTCGAAGTCAACAGACCTTATCTTCCTAACCTACTAGAACAAACTCAGGGGTTGTTCCATGTAGATCTCCTCATCTAGATTTTCGTTAAAGAAAGTAATTTTAACGTTCATTTAATGTAACTCCAGATCCAATGTGCGAGATTAAATAAACATAACTAAAATGCATGTAGTCATCTATAAACGTATAAAATGTAGGTCCGGTTGAGCTAGAGAGGGAGGGGGGGTGAATGACTCACTTTGATTTCTTGATTAACTTGATTTTGCATAGCGAAAACTTGAAGGCAATGCTAACTCCTTGTATTTACTTGGTATCTATCTCTTTGAGATGACTAATCCAAGGTTTCACACCACGGTCACACTTTTCACTATGAAACTTCTCTTTCTCGGATCAACACAAAAGGTGGAGAAACCTTACATAATCATCTACAAATCTCCCTCTCAACATAATACCTCATAAGGAAGAAGAAGTCAAGAGATTAGGATTTTGAGTACATATTCTTCTTCTTTGAGTTGCTCGAAATTGTAGTACTAGTGAGAGTTTAAGCACTTGAAGTTGAACTTGAGCTTGAGCTTGAGTACTGGAGAGCAATGGAGAGCACTTGATCATAATAGAACAATTTTACTTGAAATAAGCTCTTTGGATATTCTTAAACTATAGAGAAAGAGCCATTTTTTATCGTTTTGTGAGTCTTAATCGATTAAGAAGTGATCTTAGTCGATTACCAGACGTTAATTGATTAAAGTAGTCGATTTGGTGCGTGTTTCATTTATGCGACTCTTCTAAATCGCCTACCCTAATCGATTAAGATTAGGGTAATCGACTAGCTTAAGAGATTAGGAATTATTCTGTTTTTGAACAGAATGTCTCTTAATTGAATGAGCCAATCGCTTAAGTTTGGAATAGAAGCATTCTGTTCGAAGCAAAATGACACTGTAAGCTATTGATTCAATCACTTATGGTTTCCTAATCGATTACTGTAATCGATTAGGAAACCTTCTGTTTCAAACAGAAGGTTTGTTAAGCGATTGACTCAATCGTTTAACACCCTCTTAATCGATTAAACGTTTTTCTTAATCAATTAATACACTTTGCTTTAGCTGATTATCAATTGCCTCACCAAGAATCTTGTTCTCGATATCTCTGGACTTCTTTTGCCTTACATCCGGTCTTCCGACCTGCAAGGGCTTCTCCTATGCCAAAGATTTGGTCCCCTGACCTCCTTGGACTTCTCTTGCCTTGCATCCGGTCTTTTTGGTCCTACAAACTCAAACTCATATTAGATCTAATGTATTAGTCTAAACTTAAATAATTGTTAATCATCGAAATTTCTTCCTTAGGGCATGATTGTACCAATATAAAATACATGACTCTGTTTTTGGCTCTCACATTCATGGGTTTGCAAATGTCAGAATGAACCAATTGTAATGGAGTTCCAACTCTCATTACTTTTCCAAAAGACTTTCTTGTGGCTTTTCCTACTAGGCAGAACTTGCACATGGGCAACTCGACATTGGTTAGCAGGCCCAATAGGCCACTAGTTGCTAACCTACCCATCATCTTTTGCCCTATGTAGCCAAGTCTATTATGTTATACAATCACATCATCCACTATACTATTAGATGCATAGACAATAGAAGAATAAGGATAACAAATGAAATCAAATTTAGTACATAGAGTCCCTCATAAACTAAACCGAAACATACTAAAGAGTTGTCATAAGAAATAGAAACTTCAAAGTTTTCTAACATCACACAGTATCCTAACTGATCTAGACATCGAACATATACAAGATTTCACCAAATCTCTAAAGCATATAAGATGTCATGAAGATATAGGACTTGGTTGCTTTGTAGAAACAACTTGCACATCATAATTCCTCTCACTGTCACATATGCTCAGTTCCCCATATATAACCTCTTTGTCTGGGGACTCAAACGGTGGAACTCCACAAATGCACTCTTGTCACGAGCTACATGGTTTGTGGCTCCTAAGTCTACAATCCACAAAGGAGAAGAGTTAGTGAACATCACACTAGATGACACATAACTCATACCATGTAAAGAAGAAGTATGTATCTTTCATCCGCTACAATCGAGTGCGAAATTGCAAGCTTAGTAAATACATAGTATCAGACATTACTCTTGTTGAGTTCCTTCTTCTTGCGTTTCTATCTTTTCTCATTGGTCTTCACAAATGGCTTCCTCTTGCCATGGACTTTGGCTTTCTTCTCATGCTTGCGCCACTTGCGCTTTGTAGCTCAGGAGCACACACTCGACTTCACAATGTAAGCATGACCGGAAGCAGACTTGGTCACTTCCTGGCGCTCCACCTCGAGCTCACAATACCTACTCACATCCATGAAAGTACTGATACTCTCAGTGTGTGTGAGATAGATTTTGATAATATCCCAAGAGTCAGGAAATGATTGGATCATACCCAGAATCTAAAATTTATTAGACATAGGCTCCTCCATATTTTCAGAGAAGCAATCATACTTGACATATGCATTAAATGTTGTTTCATAATATGATCATGCTTCTTCTTGTATGTAATGAACTTATAGGTTAGCATTCTTATTTTAGGGGCTGACGAGATGTCATAATACTCTTTGAGAGCATGTCTATTGGCACAGGTAGGCCGACAAGAGAGGCGGGGGTGAATTGCATGTAAAAAAAATAAAACTAAACCTTTCACGATCTTTCAACTTAAATTAGCAGCATAATTATAAAAAAGTAATTGAACAACTATAAATAAAAGAGGAAGAAGAATTATTTGATTACAACCTAGCTGATTGATAATCCAAGGTAAAAGAAATCACTAAAATGTCTCCTTCGTTGAAGGCGGAGAAACCTCTTATACTCGTTGAACACTCAGAAATATGCTAAGAAATGAATACAAGAGTTGTTAAATATTTCCTAGTGTTGGTTGCTACTCGGAAAACCTAATGGTTTTACTGTACAAAAATTTTGTACAAAAGTCTGAACCTTTTCCTAGCTACCATGTGTTCTTTTAAATTAAACTTGGATCGCCTGCGGAACTTAACACGTTTGATCCAAAGTTTAATTTATTTGTTTTTTTAGGTTTAGACTTGGATCTCCTGCGGAACTTAACACGTTCGATCCAAATCACCTAGGTTATTAATTCCATTAAATATTAATTTCCAAAATTGGCTTCCAAGACTACATGGCGAGGCACATGACCTTCTTGGATATGGGAACAACCACCACCGCTTAGACAAAGCCTTTTAAGGACTTTCAACTCAAAATAAATAGCAATAATAATAAAGTAATAAGACAAAAAGAATCAGAGAAGACCAGAAGTTGACTTGGTTACAACCAAGATGGTTGTTAATCCAAGACGATGAAAAGCGCACTAACGATCTCCTTCTCTGAAGGCAGAAAAGCCTTTTACACACTAAAAGCTCAGAACTATTGCTAGAAATGAATGCAGAGTTGATTTCTTGAAAATTAATTAAAAGATCTGAACCAAGGCTTTATTTATAGCCTTGGTCGGGGCGCCTTGAAGAGTTTCGGGCGCCTTGGGGGGATAAAATTTTATCCCCCAACGTTCAGATCGAGTTTTGACTCGATCTGGTCAAAATCCAACTCCGGGCGCCCCAGGCTGTTCTGGGCGCCCGGATATGAAAGTCAACTCAGGTTTGACTTTTGGTCCTAGCCTTCTGCTCCGTTTTCAGCTCGCCTCGGTCCGGATCTTTTTCGCTCCGACTCCGTTTGCTTGGGTGATCTCCACTATCCGGAATATGGCTCACCCGAACCCATCTTCCGGTCTTTTCCTCGAGCAGGCTTCCATCTCGGCTTCTCGTCCCTCGAACGCTGCACACATTCTTCTTGTCCACCAGAGTACTCTTCCGTAGCTCTCTCGTCCTTCGGACGCACCGAGCCCGTCGACTCCCTTCCCGTGTCTTTCTTCTCGCTAGTTGCGTCTTCCGCTCGACTTCCTGTACTCCTAAGTTCCTGCACACTTAGACACATAGATCAAATAACAAGTAGGACCTAACCTAACTTGGTTGATCACATCAAAATAACCACGGGGTTCAACAATCTCCCCTTTTTTGATGTGCATCAACCCAAGTTCAAGTTAGGGTATAAAAACAAATAGTAATTTGAAAAAAATAACTAACTAATAGTTTAAGTATAAAAATTGCAAAAAAAATTTGCAATACAAAAAAAATATATAATTTGTCAATTTTCCTAACTCTCTCTTAACTTGTATACCTATCTCTCCCCCTTTGATTATAGCAAAAAGAATGGGATAAAAAAGTATGAGGTAAGGGTTTTTTTTTTTGAAAAATTTAAATAAAGTGCAAAATTTAAAAAAGTCAGTTATTTGAAATTTTTTCAGAGATGATTTTGAAAATATAGATATGTTTGAGAAAATTTCAAAATTTCTGAGTACAAAATTAGCTATTTTCAAAAAGATTTCTAGGAATTTCCTTAAGATTTCACAAAAATTCTAAGTTAAACCAAGATTAAAAAAAAATCTAACTTTTAGAGGACTTTTTAACTTAGGCAAAAATAGTTTTAAAGATTTTTCAAAAAAATTTAAAAAAAAATTCGCAGGAGAATTTTTTTAAGTATAGTTTTTTTAAAATATTTTTGAAGAAAAAAAATGTTTGAAGAACTTTTACAAGCATTATTTAATTCTAATTTTAATGCTTTTTAAGAAAGTTAATTAAACATTTTATTTCTATATTTGATTTCCAGGCAGTGGCGAGACACTAGGTCTTCTTGGTTATTGGAGCAATAATCACTTTCTAGTCAAAGCCTCATAAGGAAATTCACTGTTTAATTTTCTTATTAAAAGCCTTTAACTTTTTAAATTTAATCTAGCAATGGTTTTGGAACCCAGTAAAGGTTCCTTCCTACTGGATTAATCAGAAACTAAGGGGTATATAGTTTCTTGGAACTTTCCTAAGTTGTCTCTGATGTTTTCTAATATACCAATTTAATTTTCCAAAAGTTCTTAGTTTTGATTTTGGAAATTTATTTAAGCATGCATAATTATTTTTCAACTTCTCAATTCCAATTTTTAATCTTTCATTTTCTAATTTTAAATTATCATACATTTCTAGCGGGCATGCTTTTGTTAAGTTCAATTTCAATTCAACATTTTGTTTTTCTAATTTTGCTAGATCTTTCGTAAGCACTTTGATAAATTTAAAGGACTGAGTAGGGGTGAGATTATGTACCTTACTTACCTCTCTTCGTGATGCTCCCCCTTCGTCGCAGCTCTCTTCTTCTTCTGAGGATCCTCCCCCTTCATCTATGCTCATCTCTGAGTTAGAGTCATCTTCAAAGAGATGGTTGGCCATCAGTGCTACTCCTAAGAAGACTTCGACTTCTGATTCAGATGATGAAGAATCATCCCAAGTGGCCTTCAGACTTTTGTGTTTAGTGGATATCGATCTCTGAGACTTGTCCTTTTTCTTTAATTTAGGGCAGTCATCATTGATGTGTCCTTCCTCGTTGCAATTGTAGCATCGAACTGTCTTTTTATAGCGTTGATGCTTTTTCAACTGCGATCTAAATTTGTTAGTTTTAATAAAATTATTTAATTTTATTACCAGAAGAGTCGCTTCAGTTTCGTCGATCGATGCTTCAAAATCGAGATCGTCCTTTCGGCTTATAGGGCAATATTGAGGTTCGTCTTCTCCGGTTGTTTAGGCTCTGCGATTCGAGACTCGTGAAGTTCAAATATGGAGAATAAATCTTCTAAACTACTTACCTCAAGGTCCTTAGAGATGTAGTAAGCATCTACAAAGGACGCCCACTCTGGAGTTCTTGGGAAGACGTTGAGTGCATACCGGATAGAGTCTCGGTTTGTTACCGGTTCTCCGAGGTTGGCCAGTTGAGTTATCAACTCCTTAATTCTTGCCTGGAGTTGTGCTACCTTCTCGCCGTTGTTCATCCGGAGGTTCGTTAACTGGGTCCGAAGGATGTCGCGCCTCGCTAGCTTTGCTTCTAAGGTGCCTTCGTGGAGCTCCAGGAATTTCTCCCAGAGGTCTTTGGCGGAATCGTAGCTTCCAATCTGACTTACCTCCTAGGGCGGTAGAATGCTGAGCAGGTGAAATTCCGCTTTTCCGTTGGCCACGAAATCGGCTTGCTCCTTCTTCGTCCAGTTGTATTCTTCTTTGTCTTTTGGCGCTGAATATCCATATTTCATTATTAAAAGGATATCAAATTCGGTTTTAAAAAACACCTCCATTTTTCGCTTCCAAGTAGTAAAGTCTCCGTCGAACTTCGGGGGATGAATGTTCGCGTCGGTCATCGTCCTGATCTTTGTGCTTCAGTCGGCGATTTGTCCTTCTGAGGCTGTCGGGCTCTGATACCACTTGTTGGCGCAACGGGGGCCGGCAAGAGGGGGGTGAATTGTCTGCAAAATTAAAGATACCTTCCCCAAGACTTTCAACTCAAAAAAATAGCAATAATAATAAAGTAATAGGACAAAAAGAATAAGAGAAGACCAGAAGTTGATTTGGTTACAATCAAGATGGTTGTTAATCCAAGACGATGAAAAGCGCACTAACGATCTCCTTCTCTGAAGACGGAGAAGCCTTTTACACACTAAAAGCTCAGAACTATTGCTAGAAATGAATGCAGAGTTGATTGCTTGAAAATTAATTAAAAGATCTGAACCAAGGCTTTATTTATAGCCTTGGTCGGGGTGCCCTGAAGGGTTTCGGGTGCCCTGGGGGGTTAAAATTTTATCCCCCAATGTTCAGATTGAGTTTTGACTCGATCTGGTCAAAATCCAACTCCGGGCGCCCCAGGCTGTTCCGGGCGCTCGGACATGAAAGTCAACTCAGGTTTGACTTTTGGTCCGGGCCTTCTGCTCCGTTTTTATCTCACCTCGGTTCGAGTCTTTTCCACTCCGGCTCCGTTTGCTTGGGTGATCTCTACTATCGGGAATAGGGCTCACCTGAACCCATCTTCTGGTCTTTTCCTCGAGCAGGCTTTCATCCTGGCTTCTCGTCCCTCGAACGTCGCGCACGTTCTTCTCGTCCATCGGAGTACTCTTTCACAGTTCTCTCGTCCTTCGGAAGCACCGAGCCTGTCGGCTCCCTTCCTGTGTCGTCCTTCTCGCTAGCTGCGTCTTCCACTCGACTTCATGCGCTCTTAAGTTCCTGCACACTTAGACACAGGGATCAAATAATAAGCAGAACCTAACCTAACTTGGTTGATCACATTAAAACAACCACGGGGGTTCAACACATTGGTGGTCGGCGGCTTGAAGAAGAGGAATAAGATTAGAAGGTGTCCCATCCTAGAGTTCCTTTTGCGGCCGACGGTTTGGAAAAAGAGAAGAAGGATGGTTTTGTCTTTGTAGATCGTCGCTCACACGACGTCCAAGAAGAGGAAAGGAATACGGCAGAAGATCAAGAGGTCTTTAGCTACAAAGAAAATGTACAACTAGTTTTTTAATTCCGCTGCGTAATTGGTTTAGTTTTCTTTGTATCGATTTTGAATACCAACACAAGAGGTAAGCGATCTTGTGCTTCGATCAAGGTGTGCTTTGATCCGTCAAGCACTTGCTTGATTAATCAAACACATGTTTGATAGAACATGCGGGTTGCTAGGAAAAGTTTTGTTCTTGTACAATTTTTTTTTGTACAAGGAAATTTAAACAGAACAGAATTCCAGCGCCTTCAATAAAGGGATACAGAAGTGCAGCTTAGGATCTTATTATCTGCAAGATGAGAATGGAAGGAATCTAGACTGACCTTAGAGTGCAAACCATCTACATCTCTATTGGGATGGGTAGTAAGTGTTAGGACCAAAAGTAGCTAGAGGGGGGGGGGGGGGGGAATAGCTCGTCGCGTTCGCTCGTTGCTCGGCGTTGCTTGTTCCTTCAAAGATGTGCAGCGGAAAATACAGAAACAAATACAACAACGCTAACACGGTTGGTTTACTTGGTATCCACCTCACAAGAGGTGACTAGTCCAAGGATCCACACCACGCACGCACCCTCCACTATGAAAACACTCCTTTTCGGTAACTACCGAGGGCGGAGAAGCCCTACAAGACTCTCAGTACAAGAAGAAAGGAAAGGGAAACAAAATACAAGCGCAAAGCTTACAATGAGTACAGAAAACCCTAACCCTAGCTTCTCTTCTTGCCTTTGATCCGCCTCTTGACTTGGAAAGCTTCCAAGATCCTTCAAGAACTGGCGATCTGATCTTTGAGAGCGCTGTGGAGGAGCTGGAGAGAAATCTGGAGTGAATCGGAGAAGCGATACCGCAGCCATCACACGCCTGCAGCTATAAACGACGCCAACGGTCGGATCCCGATCGATTCGAATATTCCCAATCGATCGGGGAGGCTTTGGATCGATCCACGGATCGATCCAGAGCGCCTCTGTGCTCTGGAAACGCGCCTGGATCGATCCACGGATCGATCCAGCGCTTATCGCGCGAAGCAGCCGCGTCCCAATCGATCCACTGATCGATTGGGACCTCTGGATCGATCCACGGATCGATCCAGAGGCTCTCTGTTCGCTGGGACAGGTCTGGATCGATCCACTGATCGATCCAGAGCCTGGATCGATCCACTGATCGATCCAGAGCCTGGATCGATCCACTGATCGATCCAGAGCCTGGATCGATCCACTGATCGATCCAGAGCCTGGATCGATCCACTGATCGATCCAGCACTTGATTTTTGTCCAAAACCAAGTCCCAAACCTCCCAAACCAACATCCGGTCAACCTTGACCTGTTGGTATGTCATGCCTAGCATCTAGTCACTCCCTTGACCTGCTAGGACTCCCTTACCAAGTGTTCGGTCAATCCCTTTGACCCACTTGGACTTTTCTCTGTGCCAAGTGTCTGGTCAATCCCTTTGACCTACTTGGACTTTCCAGCACCAGATGTCCGATCATCCTTGATCCATCTGGATTTTCCCTTGCCTGGCTTCACTCACCAGGACTTTCACCTAGCTTCACTCACTAGGGTTTTCCATCTGCCTAGCTTCACTCACTAGGACTTTCACCTGGCTTCACTCACCAGGATTTCCATCTGCCTAGCTTCACTCACTAGGACTTTCACCTGGCTTCACTCACCAGGATTTCCATCTGCCTAGCTTCACTCACTAGGACTTTCACAGTCACAGTTTCCATCACCTGGCTTCACTCACCAGGACTTTTCTTCTGCCTGGCTTCACTTACCAGGACTTTCCTTCTGCCTAGCTTCACTTACCAGGACTTTCCTTCTGCCTGGCTTCACTCACCAGGACTTTCATACTGCCTAGCTTCACTCACTAGGTCTTTCATTTTGCCTAACATCCCAGTTAGGACTTCCCAGTCAAGTATCCGGTCAACCTTGACCTACTTGACTCTTCTTCGATCAATATCTTATTGTCAAACATCTAAACCCAAACCAAGACTCAGCTTGGTTACCCAGGTCAACCTTGACCTGAGGGATATTGCACCAACAGTAAGTTTGCAATTAAATTTATGTAAATTGTAAAAATATTTGCTTTATGAATGTAGGAAGATTTCAATAAAAAATTACCAAGTGTTCCAGACTCTTGCGTCATTTGGCCTAGTTATAAGCAAGCGAAGCACTTGTGTTAAGTATCCCAGACTCCTGAGTAGCCAA
Organism: Zingiber officinale; assembly: GCF_018446385.1. NCBI lineage: Eukaryota > Viridiplantae > Streptophyta > Magnoliopsida > Zingiberales > Zingiberaceae > Zingiber > Zingiber officinale. The sequence continues at coordinate 131,368,923 of NC_055997.1, read as the reverse complement.
CCGGGTTATAAGCGAGCATGCTATCACGCTTTCAGACTCTCATGCTATTGGAACGAGTTATAAGTGAGTAAAGCCCTCGCGCTAAGTATCCTAGACTCCCGAGCAGCCAACCAGGTTATAAGTGAGCATGCTCTCGTACTTCCAGACACTCGTATGGTTCAATCGAGTTATAAGCAAGCAAAATCCTCATGCTAAAGTGTCCCAGACTCTCGTGCCATTCGACTAAGTTATAAGTGAGCAGAGCCTTTGCGCCTAAGTGTCCCAGACTTTCTTGCCATTTAACCGAGTTATAATTTAGCATACTCTCACGCTTCCAGACTCTCGTTCCATTTGGCTGAGTTATAAGCCAATAGAGCCCTCGCGCCTAAGTGTCCCAGACTCTCGAACAGCCAACCGGGTTATAAACGAGCATGCTCTCGCGCCTCTAGACTCCCGGGTCATTTAACCGAGTTATAAGCGAGCAGAGTCTTCGCACCTAAGTGTACCAGACTCCCGAGCAGCCAACCAGGTTATAAGCGAGCATGCTCTTGTGCCTCCAGACTCTTGCGCTGTTCGACCTAATTATAAGTGAGCAAAGCCCTCGCGCTAAGTGCCCCAAACTGATGGATCGAAAGCGCTAGAGGGGGGGTGAATAGCGCTCGTGGCTATTTTTAGCGATTTAAAACACAGATTATAGGCGCAGCGGAAAGTAAATGAAAACACACAAGACACGAGTGTTTTACTTCGTTCGGAGCCTATCTCGACTCCTACTCGAAGGCCCGCGGTCCTTGACCGATTTCGGTGGGCAACAACTATAAATTCGAACTATTACAAGCTAGAAGCAATTACAGTTAAGAGCAAATAAGAAAGTTTTACCAACGAACAAGAAAGTAGAAGAGCGTTGGAGGTTCAGTTCGTTGTTGCAGCAGAGCGTTGTTGAAGCGTACGGAGCACACGAGAGCACAAGACTTCTGTTCGGAATTCGATGTATTGAGCTGCACCTCGAGGCCTCTTTTTATAGCTCTACAAGGTCTGATCCAGATCCCCAAGTCTCGGGATCAGATTTGACCCGAAGCGGATCGATCGACCGATCCTCACATTCGGTCGACCGATCAGATGATCTCCACCGCATCTGATCCGTCCATCCGTCGCTCCGCCTCGATCTGGTCAAACTTTATCCCTGGGATCGGTCGACCGATGCCAAGGTTCGGTCGACCGATCAGTCTCCTCTGACCCGCACACCTCGGCCTGATCCAGTCGACACCTATCCCAAGTTCGGTCGACCGATCACGAGGTCCGGTCGACCGATCACGAGGTCCGGTCGACCGATCCCTGGTCGAACCTGGTCCAACTTCTGGAGATCTGATCTGGTAGCTTGGAGGTTCGGTCGACCGATCCCGGTCAGTACTAACTCTGCACAAAAGTATTAGTTTCCTACAAAACAGAGTTAGAACACAAACAATAATATATAAACAAATGTATTGACAGTCTTCAGACTGTCCGGGTCTGACTTCGGGTTTCCGAACGGAAACCCTAGGTCGACCCGACGCCTACTGTTCCCTCTACGGAGAACGCGTCCTCACATACTCCACTCAGGAGATTTTATCTTTTGCCAGTTCGATCCTCCAGATCGACTGGACTTTTGCTCAGCGTCCGATGCTTCCGGTCTTCATGCTGGATGTTCGGTCCTCGACCCATCTAGACTTCTACCCGGTTCGTGACACTAGGATTTTAACCTAGGGTTACCACCCCCTAGGATTTTTGCCTGAAACGCCGACCCGCCAAGACTTCCCGCATAGGGTTACCACCCCCTATGACCTAGGGTTACCGCCCCCTAGGGTTTTCCTTTTGCCTAACCGCAGCTAGGACTTTTCTCCACCTAGGGTTACCACCCCCTAGGACCTAGGGTTACCACCCCCTATGGTTTTCACCTTACCTAACCGCGGCTAGGACTTTCCTGAAACACTCAGTCATACACATTAGATAACAATTAAACTTAACTTTGAATCCCTTTGCCATTATCAAAACTGAGGTTCGATCGTCGGATGCTTCCCGCACCAACAATCTCCCCCTTTTTGATTATGGCAACCGAAATTCAAAGTTAAGTGAAAAACACAAAAAAAAATGCAATAAAGGTAAATAAAATCTAAGCACATTAAAGCTCCCCCTTAATGGAAGCTCCCCCTTAAGCTGATTTCTTTTAGTTTTGAATATTTTGATACCTTTTGATTTCCTTTGAATTTCCTTATCTTTGAATTTCCTTATCCTCTCCCCCTTTGCCATATATCAAAATAGAGAGGAAAAAATATGAGTCTGAAGTGAACACTTAGCTTTCCATTAAAATTTAAGTGTTTCTTTTAAAATTTAAAACAAAATTTCTTCTAGATTCTAAGTATAAGAAATGAATAATTTTTCAAAGATTTTGAAATTGATTTTCAAAGGATTTTAAAATAATTTTGAATAATTTTTCAAAGATTTTGAAATTGATTTTCAAAAGGATTTTCAAATAATTTTGAATAATTTTTCAAAGATTGATTTTCAAAGGATTTTAAAATATTTTTGAATAATTTTTCAAAGATTTTGAAATTGATTTTCAAAAGGATTTTCAAATAATTTTGAATAATTTTTCAAAGATTTTGAAATAGATTTTTAAAAGGATTTTCAAATTTTGAATAACTTTTCAAAGATTTTGAAATTGATTTTTAAAAGGATTTTCAAATAATTTTGAATAATTTTTCAAAGGTTTTAAAATGATTTTCAAATAATTTTTAAAGTAATTTTGAAATAATTTTTCAAAGGATTTAAAATGATTTTCAAAATAATTTTTAAAGTAATTTTGAAATAATTTTTCAAAGGATTTAAATAATTTTTAAAATAATTTTTAAAGTAATTTTGAAATAAATTTTCAAAGAATTTTTAGTAATTTTAAAATTCATTTATTAATTTGATTTAATTAAGTCGTTTTATTTGATTAAATTGAATTTATTTAAGACTAAGTTTAACCTAGATCCATCTCATCCGATTCTAAATTATCAAACAGGTAATCTTACGTATTTTTGTGAGATGGTTATCTTGATTTAAATAGTTTCTAAGGATTAATTTACATTTGAGTTAAAAATAGGTTTTCCAATTAGTCAATTAAATAAGTATTTCAAAGATTGATTCCCAGGTCGGGCGAGGCTCTAGGCCTTCTTGGGTATGAGATCATCCACCCTTTCCTAGACAGAATCGCTCAAAATATATATTTAATTTCCTTTTTGAAACTCCTAGATTTAACTGGCAAGTGTAAATTATGTCTGGATCCTTAAGCTATCCTAGTCTAAGCATGTATATTGCAAAGAAAATAAATAAACAAGCATTTTATCTATTTATTGAGATAGTTTTTCTATTTGCTCCCCCTGGATCATAGTCTCGATATGGTCTATCAAGGAAATGGATCTGATCCTTGGGGACCCAATAGTGACCAGGTCCAACTTGATTAACCAAGTTTGACTTGGGGACCCATGCTTGAATTATATTTTTATTATTTCTATTTACTAACGACAAGTATGATTTAAACTTTGTTTTGGTCTTAAATCCAAGTCCGGATTTGTTGTAAACGGCTCGCTATTTTCCAAGAATCAAATCCAAATTCTTGGAACCCAAGGTGAATCGTTCCAACGTGTCCTTGAGTTCTTTAATTTGAGTTTTTAAATTGGAATTTTCTTTCTCAAGTTGTTAGACTTGAGTTGAACTTCCAATTTGAATTGACTCAGTTAAAGAACTCGAGTCAGTTGCTCCCTTAAGGGCTGCTACCTCCTTTTGGAGCGACTTAACCCGGATGTTGGATTTAGCCAACTTTTTAAGCAAGTACGGAATTAAATTTTCTGAGTCATCTAAGTCAATACTAGACATTAAAGCACTTACAGTGGGGTTCGGTCCTTTAGAAACGGATGCGGATCCGTGGCTTCGCTCGGACTCAGTTTCCGACTCGCTCTCGATTTCGGACTCGAATTCGGACTCGGTTTCGTCAATATCTACTTGTACTGGCAACGCGAGGAAGCTTGTCGGTTCTTCTTCATCGGACTCGAATTCATCTGAGGACTCTGACCAGGTTGCTTTTAATGCTTTCTTTTTGCGTTGCTTTTTGTTTGGACAATCCGGCTTGTAGTGCCCCTTCTGGTTACATCCGTAGCAGGTGACTCCAGATCTGTCCTTCTGGTCCGTTTGAGTTGTCCTTTTTGACTTGCATATTTTCCGCACGAGCTTTACCAGTTTGGAAATAACTTCGTCTTCGTCCTCTATGTCTGATTCGTCTTTGGACTTGGGCTTAGTTTTGCGCCTCGACATTGATTCACGTGTTCTGCTGGTACCTGCAACCAAAGCAACACCTTTCTCGACCGGACGTGCATTAGTCTGTTCATGCAATTCTAATTCTGAAAAAAGTTCATCTAATTTGATAGTAGATAAATCCTTAGAAACCTTGTAAGTATCCACCATGGATGCCCACAAGGCGTTCCTCGGAAAAGCGCTTAGTGCGTACCTTATTACGTCACGATTTTCCATCCTTTGGTCAATTGCATGAAGCCCGTTGAGTAGGTCCCGGATGCGTGCGTGAAGTTGGTTTGCCGTCTCACCTTCCTGCATTTTAATATTATACAATTTATTTAAAATTAAATCACGCTTACTTACTTTAGCGTCTGTCGTGCCCTCGTGCAGCTCGATTAGTTTGTTCCATAACTCCTTCGCACTTGAAAATGGTCTGACTCTATTCAGTTCTTCTTTTGTCAACCCGCATTGTAGCATGCAAGTGGCTTTGGCATCTGCTTCTACCTTCTTCCTGATGCTAGCATCCCAGTTGGTGCAAGAAACCAGTTCTCCGGTGCCATCACGTGGTAGCTCGAGACTGGTCTGGATGATGATCCACATCTCAACTTGCGTCTTGAGATGGTAGATCATCCGGTTCTTCCAATAGGCAAAGTCTTCGCCGGAGAAGAGCGGGGGGCGGGTAGTGCTAGAGCCTTCTTGAAGGGCCATTACAAACTTGCACACAAAGAAGAAGAGAGAAAAAACAAATGTACCAGGACTTGATCCTGGATTAGCAGTGCGGTATGAATTTAAAAAAAAACTAACTCGAGTTGTGTTGCACCAACCTCGAGCGAAATCGATACGAGCGAAAAGAATTAGAATATAGCAACGAAGCTAAATTTTAATTAACTCCAAAAAAATTTTAAAAATACCACGAAAAATTTGTTTTGAATGGTGGTTGCACCGATTCAAAACGACCCCGCTCTGATACCAATTGATGGATCGAAAGCGCTAGAGGGGGGGTGAATAGCGCTCGTGGCTATTTTTAGCGATTTAAAACACAGATTATAGGCGCAGCGGAAAGTAAATGAAAACACACAAGACACGAGTGTTTTACTTCGTTCGGAGCCTATCTCGACTCCTACTCGAAGGCCCGCGGTCCTTGACCGCTTTCGGTGGACAACAACTATAAATTTGAACTATTACAAGCTAGAAGCAATTACAGTTAAGAGCAAATAAGAAAGTTTTACCAACGAACAAGAAAGTAGAAGAGCGTTGGAGGTTCAGTTCGTTGTTGCAGCAGAGCGTTGTTGAAGCATACGGAGCACACGAGAGCACAAGACTTCTGTTCGGAATTCGATGTATTGAGCTGCACCTTGAGGCCTCTTTTTATAGCTCTACAAGGTCTGATCCAGATCCCCAAGTCTCGGGATCAGATTTGACCCGAAGCGGATCGGTCGACCGATCCTCACGTTCGGTCGACCGATTAGATGATCTCCACCGCATCTGATCCGTCCATCCGTCGCTCCGCTTCGATCTGGTCAAACTTTATCCCTGGGATCGGTCGAACGATCCCAAGGTTCGGTCGACCGATCAGTCTCCTCTGACCCGCACACCTTGGCCTGATCCAGTCGACACCTATCCCAGGTTCGGTCGACCGATCCCTGGTCGAACCTGGTCCAACTTCTGGAGATCTGATCTGGTAGCTTGGAGGTTCGGTCGACCGATCCCAAGGTTCGGTCGACCGATCCCAGTTAGTACTAACCCTGCACAAAAGTATTAGTTTCATGTAAAACAGAGTTAGAACACAAACAATAATATATAAACAAATGTATTGACAATCTTCGGACTGTCCGGGTCTGACTTCGGGTTTCCAACCGGAAACCCTAGGTAGACCCGACACCTACTATTCCCTCTACGGAGAACGCGTCCTCACATACTCCACTCAAGAGATTTTACCTTTTGCCAGTTCGATCCTCCAGATCGACTGAACTTTTGCTCAGCGTCCGATGCTTCCGGTCTTCATGCTGGATGTTCGGTCCTCGACCCATCCAGACTTCTACCCGGTTCGCGACACTAGGATTTTAACTTAGGGTTACCACCCCCTAGGATTTTTGCCCGAAACGCCGACCCGCCAAGACTTCCCGCATAGGGTTACAACCCCCTATGACCTAGGGTTATCGCCCCCTAGGGTTTTCCTTTTGCCTAACCGCAGCTAGGACTTTTCTCCACCTAGGATTACCACCCCTTAGGACCTAGGGTTTTCACCTTGCCTAACCGCGACTAGGTCGCTAGGACTTTCCTGAAACACTCAGTTATACACATTAGATAACAATTAAACTTAACTTTGAATCCCTTTGCCATTATCAAAACTGAGGTTCGATCGTCGGATGCTTCCCGCACCAACACAAACTCCCGAGTAGCCAACTAGGTTATAAATGAAAATGCTCTCATGCCTCCAGACTCTGTGCCATTCAGCCATGTTTTGAACAAGCTTAGCTCTCACGCTTCGTATTGCTCTAGTGTACCATAAAAGATAAGTTGCTAAGAAGAAAAGAAATAAGCTATAAATTAGTGCATCCACTGGGTGAGAAGTCTAACACGTAGAACGGGCGTGCATTAAACCAAACTTTTGAAAATTTACACAAAAGTTACTTAGTCGTTACAAGAACTCGTCAACAAACTTAAAGGAGAATTTAAGCCAGATTGGTAACCATGTCGTCGGGGAGCGTATCCGCGATCTTCTCCCTTTTGATAAACGTCATCAAGGACCTCCACTGTAAGAGAGTTGCCCTCCTTTAGCTGTTGAAGGGTCTCGTTAATGCTATAGCTGAATAGTCGGAGGGTTCAATCGATTAACATCTGGTTGAAATCCTTGGAACGAAGGTACTCCACCCTAAAGGTTTCCAACCGGTTGGGCTCCTCCTCCTTGTACTTGGCAAGTACAGCCTTTAGTGAACGTAGCTCAACATCTTCTTCATCGATTATTCATTTGTGCTAGTTAAGTTAGAGTTTGTGGCTCGTCTGCTCGGTAATACAACCGACTTGCTCTACAACCAAGGTCGTCTCCGCCTCTTCCAATTTCTTCGCCAGAGCCCGAGCCTTCTTAGTCTTGATGTCGAGGTCCTAGATGGCCCTGAGGTTCCGACCGTTGGCCTCAGGGCCAAGCTGATCTGTGTCTCAAAATTATGGGCTTGCTTCTTAAGCTTTTCTAGCTCGGCAGCCTGATCATGGTTCTTGTCTTTTTCCACAGCCAGAGCTCGCTCAAATTTTTGGCTGAAGCTGTCAATAAGCTCCTCGGGTGGAATTGTCACCGCCCTGGCCCTAATATCCACCCAGGTCTGGGCCAGAGGCCCTTGTATTCTGATATGATATTCGGAAGAGCGCGGTTTGGTGTCGTTTGGATGGTGTCACTCATTAGTTGGTAATCTGATAATGGTCGTGATATGACTACGGCCGCTCGGATCTAAGGCTTTGAAGTGGCCTTGCCCTTGGACTTGGACTATGGGGTGGAACAAATTATAGACATAGTAGCCGTCAAATCAATCGGCTGAAGTGATATGAAAGAGATGGGTCAGGCCAGGATGGTGCTGATCGGCAACTCAGATGGTGAAGGAATCCGATCACATGATGGAGGAGTTGGTAGACTGGCCGCCCTCTCAGGGATGGCAGATGGAGAACTTTCACCCCGCTCTGATGGAGGTCGTGAAGCCGACATGGCCACAAAAGTTTGCGGAATAGAGGCCTCTGGGCAGGACAAGACCTCCAACCGGAGCCTTTTCGGCATTGGCATTGGCATTCGATCAGCACTTCACCAGATGTGGCTATTCCGAAGGAACAACTATGGGCACCATGGAAGGATGCTTGGGAGGTAGCTTGCCAGTGTTAGTTGTGGCGTCGCTGGCTACCCCCTGTCTCACCTCTGATTTGCCGATCAACTCTTCAGAAGGGCCGATAGGCAAGAGCCCATGGCTCTCCAGCTCGGTCGCCCCTTGGCGTTGATTTCTACATCAGTTTGTTTGCTAGAGCCGCTCATCAATGCCCTCAACATAACTTGGGTTACAAAAAAGAAAAAGAAATCAGTTAGATTAGAAAATGACAAAGGAAAAATAGCTTACCAAAAGAGTCGGGCAGCCGAGCTCGGATGGGACTCAGTCTGAACATATACAGGACACCCTCAAATAGTAGCTTGTAGATATGGTATTTCAGATCGGCCAGTTGCATGACTGCTTGAAGGTAGGTTGGCTCCCATCTATATCTTCCCAGCTCGGGGGAGTTCGGTAGCTCCATTTGTCAGCCGATCGAAACAGCGGGTCGGTCGAGAAGTTGTATATAGAAGTAGTGAGACATCCAGCACTTATTGGACATGGACATTTTTTTCAAAATAGATGGTGCCTCACTCGGGCTTGAAAGAGAAAGACGCTCAGCTTGGACAATTTGGGATAATAAAATAGTAACAAATTCGAGGCAGAAGAGGAATTTCATATACATGGAATAGTACCACAATACTGCACAGTAACCTAAAGAAATTAGGCACTAACTACGATAACAGGATGTGAAAATATCTACACATTTTAGAAAAGAAAGGGTGAATAGGAAATTATAGACCGACGTATAATTGGTCCTTAAATGAAGAAAGAAAACTATCATGGGATGTATGAGGATGATCGTAGGCTGAAGGAAAGCCGACTTGGTGATTTCGTCAGGGATGTGATAAGCCATTTTCACCTAGTCCACCTCATCACTGTTAAAGTCCAATGAGGTGGAGGTATACCACTAACCTAGGATTGTGGGGGGAGGAGAAAGAGAACACACCATCAAACATTGAAGGGAGAAAAGAAAAAAAAAACTTGTTGAAAGAAAATTGCCAATGAGGAACAAAGAGCAAGAAGCAAAGGAGGTGAAGATGAAGACGAACGTGTGTTACAGTGAAGAAAGAAATAAAGGATTTAAAAATCTTATCGATGGTCGCCCCAAGCCATCCAATCAAGGGCTTGGGAAAATGAAGTTTAATCTAGGTTGTCGAATTCGAAAAGACAGCCATCACATCAGATTCAAACAGTTACCTATTACATCACACATTCGACGGAAGGAAAAAGCTACATGTGACATCCAATCACCGATGGTATTAATGAGGAATGGAGATTATCAGCAGATGTATGATTAAAAAGCATGTGTGATATACTTTACATTAATGGCTAGAGATTTGAACGATTTTGAATAAATCATGGCATGCTAGCATAAATTAAAAGACACCGAGTATGGGTGACCACTCGAGAAAGAAATCAGAAAAGGCTAGCAAGCGGCTAAGTGTCATCCACATCGAGTCTGAGCAGCATCATTCTTGGAGTCTCACGAGCGGGAGGAGATCATCTTCTCGAAGAGTCGTAAGAGTAGTGATTGTGATCACCAAGCTACGACTCTAAAACCTAGAACGCCCGATTGGGAAGAAGAGTTAAATACTAATTGCCTAGTCAGTCAGACTTGCAGTATTCTTCGACTAGACATGAAGGAGAGGCTTGTGATACGATAATGAAAATGGACCCTCTAAAATTGGGTCAAAGTAATGAAGATCGGCTAACATGGAGGTCAAAGTCAAAATGGTCAAAGGCCCAGGAGTACAAATCAGGCGAGGTTGGCCGAACGAGCCTTCAATGCTAGTCGGACGTGACTGTTCGAATGGCTATCTCCACAACTCATGGTCGAGGTTAAGAGGCAAATAGTAAGTTTCCCGGTCCACTGTCCTCGTCGATCGGATCTTATGTCCGATCAGATAAAAGACGACCCTCCGACAACAGGAAAGTCGAGTGAAGGACAACAACTTTACTTTATATCGCCGAGCTGGTGACGTCTCGGCCGAACGATTCCCGGTCAACCTATAGCAAGATCCGCATACATATCTTACTATACTCTTTTGGAAGTTTGTACCGCCGACAACAGAGAATATCGAGCAAGCAAACAGTATTTTAGAAGCTTTTAGTTTGCCATATCAGAGATTTGCGTGTTCACTTAAGGAAAGATGTCAAAGACACTTTTTGACTTATCTTTTCCTAGGATGCTTTGGAAAATATGTACGTACTTTAGGGATGCGTGCACAGACGCTACAGTGACATTATAAAAGGGGGTCTTCATTCAACGACAGAGGTATATGATACTTCATTATTCTATACACTCTAAGCTATTGTTCATTTCTATTATTCTTCTCTATTGAATCGAAGACTGACTTGAGTGTCGAAAGATCAATATTGAGAACTTCTTCCCTGATTCGATACTAATACTCTCAATTTTACAAGATAATATGAAATCTTCTTTTAGTTAAAATCAGAACTACGTATCTAACTAACCATCTTCTTAACTTTTTTGATAGGATTAATGTATATTATAGAGATAACAAAGATGTAAAAATTATAGATCCACCTCTAGTATCATGATAGGATCATGATAGGATCATGATCTTATAATTCCCTGTTCCACCTCTAGTATATGTCCCAACGTGGGCAAATACCAACCATAATAAAATTATATTAACTATTTCACACGTTTATAATAATTAGTCATATCTATTATAACCACGTTGAAAATAAAATATTTTAAAAAAATGAAATGTTTTGTTTTTGTTTTTAGTCGGCGGAGAGGCGAGAAACGAAAGAGCTTCCACACTTGTCGAGGCCGGTACGCCGCACCCACCGATCACCGCCGACTCAGCACTCACGCGGCCCCCACCCAGACATGCACTCGGTGGGTATAATTGATTAAATTAGTCCGATGAACACTACCACGATCTGATGGGCGAACTAAATGCACATCGAGCTGTTGAATTTCCATCGGACGGAGACGATTCCATCACGTTGCGAAGGGAAGAAAAAGCGCCGATAAATGAGATTGTTATAATCCTACGCCGAGAAGGGGAAAAAGGGCCTCGCTCCTCTCCTTCGCGAGCTCGACAGGACTTCGCCTCTTCCGGGCTTCGCCTTCTTCAAGAGGTTTGCTTTCCCTCCTGCTTCTCATCCTCCTGCTCGCCAGTCTTTGATTCGATCTTATCTGTAGCTTTATGGAAAGTAAACTTACCATCTTTGCTTCTTTTGTGGATTTTCGAAATGATTCCATGAATACATAGGAGGATTCCTTGAAGTTTTGCTTGATCTTAGTGGGCGGATACTAATATTTTGACTCTTGTTCTTCCCATTAAGTTAGCTTTCATTCGTTTTTGGTATGGAGATTTGATGCGTGCAGCTACTGACTTTGAAGGTTCTTTTCAGAATTTGAATTGTTGATTTGACTCCGCTTTTTGGATGTTTTGTTCGTGTCGAAGTTGTAGGTTTCTTTTTGGGCCTTCTGGTTCTTGTCTTTGTTTTGACAATTGGTAGTTCGTGACGTCTTAGGCTTGACGACTACATGATCTATAAAAGTTAGGTTTTGCAGGGGCTATTTCGGCTCAATGATTATGGATTCCGGTCTTCAGGAATTTTCCGGCATGATGAGCGGATGGAGCTATGATGATTCGTTCTCTGATCAAAACATTTTTCGGGCTATTGGATTGCGAGAACCGCAGCCTTATCTAGGTTTTAGTAACAGTGGGGAATTGCCCCAAATGTCCTCTGACACCAACACAAGGGCCAATCCCACATCCAGCACCAGCACGATCACTGAGGGAGATAGCCCGGAAGATGGTGATATCTTCTGTTCAGACATGTCCCTTAGCTATATTAGCAAAATTCTCATGGAGGAAGATATTGATGGAAAGGTCAGCACTTATAAGGAAGAGTCAGCCCTTAGAGATGCAGAGAAACCCTTCTATGACATCCTTAGCCAGAAGTACCCACCATCTCCAGAGCGATCACCGCTTGAAGTTCAGCAAAGCTTGGCGAATCTCGATTTTACCGACAATCATGAAAATGGTAACTTATGTGCTAGCAGTGGTACAAGTAAAGCTAATGGCTTTGTTGGCAATAACTTTATCTCTGACTCCAACAATGGCCACGATTTGAGTTCACGGTCTAGTTCCTTTAGTAATTTGTTTCCATCTCCATCAAACTCTTCAAACAGTATCAGCAGCGAAAAGAAACCTGTTGTTGATGTTTCCATGTCTCCCAGTCTGTTCTTCAAAAGCATGCCAGCGTGGCATTTCAAGAAAGGAATTGAAGAAGCGAGCAAGTTCCTTCCTAGTAATGATAAATTGGCAATCAATTTAGATGTTTCATCATCACAGCTACTGAGAGTAGATAGGCCATTCATTACAAAGGCAAAGCTGGAGGATAGAGAATCTCTCTTATATGGATTTAGAGGTCGTAAAAATCCAAGCCGAGATGACCTGGATTTGGTAGAGGGAAGGAGCAATAAGCAGTCAGCTGTTTTCTATGAGGGAGAGGTGAGGTCAGAAATGTTTGACATGATTTTGCTTTGCCAGAGAGGCAAATGCCAAAAGAACATATCCGCCCTAAGGGAAGAAAAGCAGAATGAAGCTATCAAAATCGCACAGAATTGTTCCTCAAAAGGATCAAATGGTGGCAAGACACAAGGAAAGAAACAAACTAAGAAAGAAGTGGTGGATCTTAGAACTCTTCTTATACATTGTGCTCAAGCAGTGGCAGCAGATGACCGCCAAACTGCTGATGAACTATTGAAGCAGATTAGACAACATTCTTCCCCGGATGGAGATGCAACTCAGAGGCTGGCATATTGCTTTGCAGATGGTCTTGAGGCCCGATTGGCTGGTACTGGAAGTCAGATTTATCATGCCCTTGTGGCTAAAAGGGCAACTGCCACAGATATATTGAAGGCCTATCATCTATATCTTGCTGCATGTCCTTTCAAGAGAATTTCATACTTTTTTGCTAATCAGACAATCCTTAATGTGGCAGATAAGGCATCCAAAGTGCACATCATAGACTTTGGTATTTATTTTGGATTTCAATGGCCATGCCTTATCCAGCGTCTCTCAACTAGGGATGGAGGCCCTCCAAGTCTGCGGATAACTGGTATTGATGTACCGCAACCAGGTTTCCGTCCCACAGAGAGAATAGAAGAGACAGGGTGTAGGTTAGCAGATTATGCCAAGAGTTTTAATATCCCTTTTGAGTATCAGGCTATCGCTTCTAAATGGGAAAATATTCAGGTCGAGGATCTTCACATTAATAAAGATGAGGTTGTGGTTGTCAATTGCCTATACCGCTTCAGAAATCTGGTCGATGAGACTGTGGTTGTAGACAGCCCTAGGAATAGGGTCCTGAACATGATAAGGAGGATGAACCCTGATGTTTTTATACATGGAGTAGTGAATGGGTCCTACAGTGCTCCTTTCTTCGTCACACGCTTCCGAGAAGCTCTGTTCCACTATTCTGCTTTATTCGACATGCTCGAAACAAATGTAGCACGCCACAATGAACAGAGGCTGTTGATTGAGAGGGATCTCTTTGGCAGAGATGCTCTTAATGTTATAGCATGTGAAGGATCAGAAAGGGTCGAAAGACCCGAGACTTATAAGCAGTGGCAGGCTAGAAATCTCAGGGCTGGGTTTGAACAGCTCCCACTCAACCCTGACATTGTGAAGAAAGCGAAGCATAAGGTGAAAACCAACTACCACAGGGATTTTGTTATCGGTGAAGATAATCGGTGGTTGATTCAGGGGTGGAAGGGAAGAATCATTTATGCAATATCGACATGGAAGCCCAATGATGCCTAGTATCAGAATCTTAAGATATTCATGAAGCTGTACATGCATTAATCAGGAGATTAAGTTAGTTTTGCACATACAAGCAATTCAACATGATTCATCTCAACGAACATATGACCAGGTAAACATCATTCACTGCTTTTCTATCGTGTACTTCAGCTGGAAATTTTTGCACTCTGATTGGTGAACAGATTGTCTGACTTACAAAACCTAATGAGCAACTTGGAGCTGCTGATAACTGAGAGGGAGGACACAGTTGGATTGTTTCTAGATAACAGACAAAGGATATGCTAATTATGACCACCAGCGATTTGCAAGCTGTTGTTTACAGATGGTGGATCTCTCATTGTTTAAATTAAGCATTCATGCCCATGGTTGTAACAGAGGACACGCACTAATAACTAATCCCTGTATTTAATTATTGATCCTAGTGCACTTTGCTGGCTTTGCTTGTCGTTGAATAATGTAATGCATATATTATTTGTTCAGAGGTGGCAATAGACGTGCTATTTGGGGAATGACCATTAACTTAATCAAATATAATTAAACTAGAAACCTTCTAGTTATGATCATAACATTTTATTTAATAGTTCTAGTGTAAGTTTTCTGGTGGACCAAGCTAACGTTGCATGGTAATGTAGGTTTTTCTTCTTCCATGTGGGTTGACTTTTTGATATGTATTGAATTGCAGGTTCGATCGGTTTGTATTCGTATTCTGTGACTTGGATGCGCCAGAAGTCAATGGGTGGTGTGGTCGGACTCGGCGTTTACTTTGAGTGGTTTGTCGAACGTTTTTGAGTAATCTTCTTTTGACATGTGATTTATTGATATACCCGACTTATTGACTTGATATATGAACGAACTCGACATTCTCAAATTTTTTTTCATTGAAAATCAAAGAAAGACTTCTTCAATAGAAAAAATCTAAAAATTGAGTTTTATCCAATTATTAGAGACAAAAATTAATATAATAATAGTTCATTTTATTGGAGCAAAAGACCAAGCCGTCACTTTAGGGGCGATTTTACATAAGGATATAAATCATGGAGGTATTTGTTCTAGCGCAACGATTCTTTGTATGGAGGAATTTAGGCACCAAAAATTTTATACTTATTGAAAATTGATTTTAAGATCTATTAGAGTAACTATTCATGTAAGTATTAATTGTGCCAATCTGTGAGGACAATAATAGTCTATGTTATGAATGATATAGAAGAAAATTTGTGAATTGAAAATATGATAAATACATCATATGACACCAAGCAGGATACTAACTATTAGAGATGTAAATGAATCAAATGATTTGCGAGTTATTCGGAGTTCGGTTCAATAAAAAATTCGTTCGAATTCATTCGTTTATCTTATCGAGCCGAACTCGAGCTCGATTTTGAGTTCGACAGTTTTATTGAGCCGAGCTCGAGTTTAAGGATATTCGACTTGTGAGCTCACGAACATGTTCGTTTGTAGGTTCACGAGCCAAAAAATAAGCCTTAAAACGAATCTTAAATCGAGCAAAAAAAAAAATAGCTCTAAAATGAATCAAAAAATGAGTTCTAAAATGAATCTTAAAACGAGCTCTAAAATGAGCCCGAAAACGAGCATGAACTTACTTAACAAATTAGACTCGTTAACTATGATAATCGAGCTAATAATCTCAAAATGAGCCGAACTTGATAATCTCAAAACGAGACGAGCTTGAGTCTTGTAATAAAAGCTCAATTCGAGCCAAGCTCGAGCCCGAATATAGTTTAAACGAGCTGAGATCGAGCTTAATACTGTTCGTCTTGGTTCAGCTCGTTTACATCCTTACCAACTATCTTATCGTATACAGATATCGAAAGTAAATTTCTATAACTTGTTGATTTAAAGAGAAATACTAAGAATTAGAAAAATAAACGTGTTGTCGAAAATATTATTAATTCAAAAAAAAGTTTTTGTTTTATATCAACCCAAATAATTACTGATTCCAAAATTTAAATCACAAAGAAAGAAAAAAAATTTTAATATGTAGAGCTCAATTCTTAAGATGCAAATAAAAGAAAAAGATCCCCATATAAAGAAAAAATTCTTAATAGATTTACGATTTAAAATACGTAAATGGATTCAAAATTTAAAATTTAAAAATTATTAAAAATATATAAAATACCCAAAAAAAATTAAAATGATAAAAAGGAATAATTTATAAAATTAATTAACAAAAAAACATCCAACAAATTCTCCCTGTATTAATCGTCCCGAATTGAAAAGAACTTATTCTCGAATTTAGATAAAAATAATAATTAACCAAGTTGAATAATGTCGAGCCTGGGATGATCGATCCGATCCCACATAAGTTTCCTATTAGTTATCAAGATCAATCGAGAAGCACTTACAATTGACGGCCCAGAAGCTCAGTATCATTTAGTTGCAAGTCCCATTTGGAGGATGCTGAGCTCCTAGGCTGCTTATCATACGTGCTTTCCGATTTAAATTTTCCAATAAACTATAAAATGGGACATCTTGAAAAATCTACCAATCACAACTAGCATAAAATATGAGGTTCGTTGGATGTGGAATAGTCCCAATATGAAATCTATACTGACGTTGGGAGCTTCGATCGGAAACAGATGACAGTGTACAAAGTTGCATCGGTGAAACTTCCCTTAAACCACTGGCATTCATAATATTGGTCCACAAATCTGATGACGCACCAGTTTCCAATAAAACAACATGCGACTTCTGAGAAAATTCTGAATTCTTGACTGCAGTGACAATATACTTGGAAACATCATCAACTTTCATTGTTGAGAAGAGGAACTAACTTCTGCAAGTTTAGATGTCTCCAATTCAGGTCTGATCAGAAAAGAACAGAAACTTTCAGGTTCCATATCCTTCCCTGCAATTTGATTGTTCATAATCAAATCATCCATCATGTCCATTAGTCAAATTTGATCTTTCTTCCCACTGTAATGTCGAACATCCTGATGATGATAAGCTAGTATCTAAACCTCCTTTAAGGCTATCATATGTTTGATGAGGGGTAATCAGCCCTGTAATATAATATATAATTAAGATTATATTATTGACGAGTGACTCATATTTGGATGAAGGGATATCATGGAAGAAAAATCTGTTAAGATTTTTCGTAATAAAATTCTGTTAAGATTTTATATAACAGAATTTTATTATGTTTTTCATAACAAATTCTGTTACGATTTTACCGGGTCTGGGGGTTTAGCAGTATTTATAGGGATCATTGTAAACCCATTGTAGATCAGACAACACAAGAATCATTAGATGTGATTCTCTTGTGTAGAAGAGAATTCTAATAAAGCTTCGGCCATTTTGTGGAGTAGGCAAGTCGCCGAACCACGGTAACTCTTTTTCTTTCTCTTCTTCTTCTCCTTCCTGGTGTTTGCTCTCTTGTGTGCGTCTTTGTCTTGTTGTTCCGCGCAATCTCGTTTCTCTCTTCCTCTTCTTCCGCGGTTCAGAAAGGTTGAGAGGTATTGCCCTCTCTTTGCACAACAATTGGTATCAGAGCTCCAGGTTTTTGGCAGATTTCTTCAACATGTCGGGGACGACTTCTGCGAAGTTTGATATGGTGAAGTTTGACGGAACCGGAAACTTTGGATTATGGCAGAGAAGGGTCAAGGACTTGTTGGTGCAACAAGGCATGGTGAAGGCGCTAGGAGAAAGAAAATCGGAAAGCATGGAGAAATCAGATTGGGAAGAACTTCAGGCGAAGGCAGTAGCAACAATCAGGCTTTGTCTTACGGATGACGTGATGTACCATGTCATGGACGAGGAGTCACCGGTGACAGTTTGGCAAAAGCTGGAAAGCCGGTACATGTCAAAATCATTGACAAACAAGCTGTATCTCAAGCGAAAATTATTCGGGTGAAGATGACGGAAGGAACCGATCTGAGCCAGCACATCAACGTATTCAACCAGATTGTAAGTGATCCGAAGCGGATTGATGTGAAGATCGAAGACGAAGACAAGGCGCCGATGTTGTTGAATTCTCTACCTTCATCTCCTACGAGAATTTGGTTACTACTTTGATGTGGGGTAAGGAAACTCTCAAATTGGAGGAGATCACAAGTGCGTTGCTAGGTTTTCACCAAAGGAAGAAAACAAGCGATGAAATTTCTCAAGGAGAAGGACTTGTGGTAAATAGCAACCAAGAGCGTGGTAGGAGCAAATCTCGACATGGATATGACAACAACAACAAGACTCATTCTAAGTCGAGAAGGAAGAAGGTGATCACGTGCTACAAATGTGGAGGTAAAGGTCATATCAAGAGAAATTGTCCAGAGATAAAGAAATATGTTGCAGAGAACAAAAGTAGTTCGGCAAAGTCTGCAAAGAAGAAAATTCAGAGAGGTGATGGAGATATGCTATCAGTTATGTCAAGTTCGGAGCAGCTGACGGATGCATGGATTTTAGACTCTGCATGTTCATATCACATGACTCCAAACAAGGATTGGTTTGACACCTATAGGGCAGTGGATTCTGGTTCAGTGTTGATGGGAAACGATGCATCATGCAAGGTTATCGGCATAGGGAATGTCAGAATCAAGATGTTTGATGGTGTGATCAGAACTTTATGTGATGTCAGATATATACCAGAGCTAAGGAAGAACTTGATCTCACTAGGCACACTGGATGGTATTGGTTGTAATTACAAATCAGTGAGCGGGGTGATGAAAGTCAGCAAGGGAGCTCTGACGGTAATGAAAGGACAAAAGGTAGCAGGAAACATCTACAAGTTGATAGGGACTACAGTTGTAGGTGGAGTCGCCTCGGTGGAGTCTGAATCAGATAGTACTGTCTTGTGGCATATGCGGCTAGGGCATATGGGTGAACGTGGGATGCTAGAACTTCACAAGAGAGATTTGTTGAAGGGTGTCAAAACGTGCAAGCTTGAATTCTGCAAATTCTGTGTTCTTGGGAAACAGAGCAAAGTGCAATTTAAGACGGCAACAAACAAGACGGAGGGAATTCTGGACTACGTATATACGGATCTCTGGGGACCGGCCAGTGTAGCATCACGTGGAGGGCACTTGTATTTTGTGAGTTTTACTGATGATTTCTCACGAAAGGTATGGGTATACTTTATGCGTCACAAGTCAGAAACTTTTGCAAAGTTTAAATTGTGGAAAACTGAAGTAGAGAACCAGACCGGAAGGAAGATCAAATGCCTTAGGTCAGATAATGGGACTGAGTACACAGATTCAAAGTTTCAGGAATTCTGTGAGCAGCATGGGATAATGAGGCACTTCTCGGTTCGCAGGACACCTCAGCAGAATGGGGTAGCGGAAAGGTTGAACAGGACAATCATTGAGAAGGCAAGATGTCTCAGGATGAATGCAGGGCTTGCAAAGAATTTCTGGGCGGAAGCAGTTAACATGGCATGTTATCTCATTAATAGATCACCAAGGGCAGCACTAGAAGGCAAAGTATCAGAGGAAGTATGGACAGGGAATCAAGTAGAATACTCTCATCTTCGAGTTTTTGGATGTCCAGCCTATATGCACATATCTAGTGAGGAAAGATCAAAGCTGGATGCAAAGTCAAAGCAATGCATTTTTCTGGGCTATCAGAAAGGAGTTAAAGGCTTCAAGCTTTGGGATCCTAAGGCAAACAAGGTGGTGATCAGCAGAGATGTGGTGTTTGACGAGAAAGCTATGTTACAACGTACTCAGGAAGAAGGAAAGGAAACACCACAGAGAAACATGGAGAAAGATATTGTGCAGGTGGAGCTAGAGACTCATGACTTCGATGATTCTAGCTCAGAGCACATGGAGCATCGCACTATACCTAGTGGTAGAACGAGACGAGTCGTAAAACCACCCACTAGATACGGATTCGAAGACTTGGTATCTTATGCACTTACCACTAGTAGCGGAGACCCTACATCTTTTCAGGAGGCAATACATAGCTCTGAAAAGGACAGGTGGATGGGTGCTATGGCAGAGGAGATGGAGTCGTTGCATAAGAACCAAACGTGGGATCTAGTGGAACTTCCTGAAGGAGAGAAAGCTATAGGGTGCAAGTGGATATTCAAGAAGAAAGAAGCAATTTCAGAGGGAGAAGAAGTGAAGTTTAAGGCTCGGTTGGTAGCAAAGGGGTATTCACAAAGAAAGGGGATTGACTATGAAAAAATTTTCTCTCCAGTGGTAAGACATACGTCAATTAGAGCGGTATTGGCTTTGGTGGCACATCACGATTTGTATTTGGAGCAAATGAATGTGAAGACGGCATTTCTTCATGGAAATTTGGAGGAGCAGATTTTTATGTCACAACCTGAGGGATTTAGTCAGTCCGGACAAGAACAGTTGGTTTGTAAGTTGAAGAAATCGCTCTATGGACTAAAACAATCTCCTAGGCAATGGTACAAACGTTTTGATTCATACATGATTCAAAACGGATATAGGAGATGCGAGTATGACTGCCGCATATATGTGAAGGGCCTTGAAGATGAATCACTGATTTTCTTACTACTATACGTAGATGACATGCTCATTGTTGCGAAGAAGATGAGAGAGGTTGACAAATTGAAGAGGCTACTGAGCAAGGAATTTGACATGAAAGATTTGGGAGAGGCCAAGAAGATTCTTGGGATGGAGATTCACAGGAATAGAGTTGCAGGGAGATTATGGTTGTCTCAACGTAGCTATGTGGAGAAGGTGTTGGATAGGTTCAACATGAAGAATGCAAAGTCGGTGAGCACACCCCTGGCGGATCACTTCAAGTTATCCAGTACACAGTGTCCAAAGACGGATGACGAGATCCAAGAGATGTCAAAGGTTCCTTATGCCAGTGCAGTTGGTTGTCTGATGTATGCCATGGTTTGCACGAGACCAGATTTGGTGCAAGCAGTTAGTATGGTAAGCAAGTTTCTCTCAAATCCTGGTCGACCACATTGGGATGCAGTGAAATGGATTTTCAGATACTTGAGAAATACAACTAATTATGGTATCATGTTCAGTAGACAATCGGAAGATCCTTTAGTTGCTGGGTACGTAGATGCAGACTATGCAGGAGATTTAGATAACAGGAGGTCTACTACATGATACGTATTCACTGTGGCAGGAGGACCTATTTGTTGGAAATCTATGATACAATCTATTGTTGCATTGTCTACTACGGAATCCGAGTACATGGCAGCAGCTGAAGCAGCGAAGGAAGCTTTATGGCTTACAGGGTTGGGTGTTCAACAAGGTGGAGTCAAGTTGTTATGCGATAGTCAGAGTGCTATCTATTTGGCGAAGAATCAGGTGTATCATGCGAGAACCAAACACATTGATGTGAGGTTTCACAAGATCAGAGAGTTGATTGCTTCCGGGGAAATTCAACTTGAGAAGGTTCACACTGCAGACAATGCTACAGATATGCTGACAAAGCCAATGACCACAGAGAAGTTTAAGCATTGCTTGAACTTGATCCATATCTCTAGATGCTAGAGGAAGGAAGCCCAGACCTAGAGATCCAGATGGAGTTTTGTCCAGATATTCGTATTCTTCGAAGGGGTAAATATTCGCCAAGGTGGAGATTGTTGACGAGTGGCTCATATTTGGATGAAGGGATATCATGGAAGAAAAATCTGTTAAGATTTTTCGTAATAAAATTCTGTTAAGATTTTATATAACAGAATTTTGTTATGTTTTTCATAACAAATTCTGTTACGATTTTACCGGGTCTGGGGGTTTAGCAGTATTTATAGGGATCATTGTAAACCCATTGTAGATCAGACAACACAAGAATCATTAGATGTGATTCTCTTGTGTAGAAGAGAATTCTAATAAAGCTTCGGCCGTTTTGTGGAGTAGGCAAGTCGCCGAACCACGGTAACTCTTTTTCTTTCTCTTCTTCTTCTCCTTCCTGGTGTTTGCTCTCTTGTGTGCGTCTTTGTCTTATTGTTCCGCGCGATCTCGTTTCTCTCTTCCTCTTCTTCCGCGATTCAGAAAGGTTGAGAGGTATTGCCCTCTCTTTGCACAACATATATTATAAAATTAGTTATTTTATTTGAGATTATTTTAAAATTATAATGTAATATAATGTAATCTAAATTACAAAGATAATAAAATTTTATAATATGGATTACAAGACTAACAATATATAATTCAATTATATTACAAACTCAGTATTTAACTAAAATTTAAATATCAAATCTCTAATTTTAATCAATCACTTAGATGAAGAATGAATCCACGACGGATCCGCTTCACCGTCGCCTCACTTCCGAGTGATTTCTCAATTAACGTTTGTCTCTTGGATGACTACTTCCGCCGTCGGCACTGTGCTTTAATCAATCAAAGCAATCGATTTTGAACTTTGGAACAGCGGAGCCGATTCAAGGAAAGTAGATTTCATGGAAGACGGAGTAGGAGGCGGCAACGACGACGCAAAGGAGTCGCTGTAGTCACGGAGGTATGGGGCGAGCGCAGGGAACCCGCGGGCGGCAAAGCCAAGAATTTGGTCCGGCCATGAGTACCAGTGCTTCAGGAAGACGTGGAGCAGCAGCACTAGCAGGCCCTCCCTCTTCTCTGCCAGGTGAATTTGGATTTTGTTGGCCTTCACCTGCATGCGGATGATGCCTTTACCTATTATATTGGCTCATCTGTTAGTTTAAGTTAGAGTTAGTTACAGCGGCGTTGATGGTGGCATAGGAAGAGGATTGTGAATAGGAGTAGGGAAGGAGCGAGATGAGTACTGGGGCTTGGGGGAGAAGGGGTCGAGGAGGAAGGGTGAAACCGCGGTGGCAATAGCGGAGGAAGAGTGGAGGAGTTGGTTGATGCGTGAGCGGAGGAAGGGGGAGGAAGCAGCGACGGGTAATGGACACCAAACATCACCAAACAAGATAATGTAATCACTATTATAATGAGAGATTACATACAACTCTTTAACAAACGTAGTAATATATTACAATATAAATTATAAATTTTATTACATTACACTTACCCTTAACTAAACATAGCCTAAATGTATTATTTTTTCTCTCAAAATGAGAATTGACCGAGCATAAAGTTAAATGGTCTTTGGACCTAGTAAAAAGCTAGAATTTTCCCTATGATTGCTGGGAATCTCGGTGGGAATCAATGTGTCTGGAGCTCCTATAAAATCAGCAATGTATTCAATTCCATAATCAATTTTAATGAAGTTCGCAGCTCGTGTACCAGTATAGCAACTATCCTTTACAAGTTTACATGGGTGTCATAGTTAGATTCTCCAATGATAGATTAAGAATCTAGGATTTGAGATTCAGTTACAGCGTATTATTAAAAAAATTTCTCCTTAATAGATAGTAGACCTGAAAATACTGATTGCCAAAATGGACCTTCATATGCACTTTTCCGATTTATCTTGTCAGCCGATGAAAATTTTTTATAGGATCAAATTAATCATCTTAGGTTCAATGTTACCTAACTTGATTAATTAATTTTTTACATGGCAAGTTTGTCCGATCAATTAGAACCTTACAAGAGCGAGGCTCTCTTGACGAGCCAAGAGGAAGAACAATAGTGTTGAAAGAATTCCACAATTCACAACTCTTGAGTGTCCACCTTCTTTGTATATCATTAGCATCATCACCACCTAAATTGCAAACAACAAGATTTACAATCTTTTGAACCAATCATGCTATGCTGGGTTGCTTTCCATAAGAATAGAAACCGTTTGCTTCTTAAGTTGTTGAAGTGTATAGTTAAATGTCTGGTTCACAAGAATGATTTCATAATCAATTTTATCTGAAATGAGAGGGTATCTTTTCAACTGCTAAAGTTGATCCATTATGTTCTTCAATTGGCACTTGGCTCTTTTCTAAAACTCCAGATTCACCTTTTCTTTCATCATCTAATAACCTTTCCACTTGATTTCTTAGAAATAGCAAATTCAGATTCAATGGCATCATTAGTTTCAATTATACAACTACCATTGTCAACTTAATCATCGTCATACATCGACTCACTAATCATCTCAGTTTTATCTTCGATATCTTTCTCAATCAACTGGTAAAACTCCTTCATGTAATCATCAACCATTCTTGCACCCCATCTCAATGCTTAATGTCATTTAAACAAAGTCTGAGTGTAGCTCAAAAGAAGAAAGTGACTTTTCATCTTCTCTTAATCAATGATCTTGGTTTTGCCCTATTTGTTTCATGATCGCTGCAATTGCTCCCACCACCTAGGCTCCTGAGTTTGATAACAACCAATTTCACTTTCATATGATCAGATACTTCATCATAATAAAAAAATTCTCTTTACTTCGTTAATTCAATAACCAAAATTATTTTTTCTACGGCGTACTAGAAAACTTGGGAAGGTCAATTAGAAATCCGATAACTCCATATCATCCCCTCGACCATGACTTTTCTGAAACTGAGCACGACTGTGGTATGTATTTTTGAAAGCGGCATCAGAATTAGGATAAGAGAATTTATGCTCTTTAAGATCTCGAGTACTACAATCACAGTGTGAGACTTTCTCAATCGGAATCTATCTGTCACGATCTCAACCACGTACCTCACGATCTTTAAGTTCTTTCATCCTCTATGCGCTTATGGTCTGTGTACCTGCATGAACCTCCCTTCATATCCGTGGGTCGGCACTAGGGGAGCCGTTAAGGTAGCAGATCTACCTTTTTTTTTTTTAATTCTTTCATCCTGGGCCCCCAGGGTGTACGCAGACGGTGGGCGCATGGTCTCTCTGGCGTAATGGTCAGGGGTCGATTCTCAGGAACTAACGATCTGGGATTTACCCGGTCATGCGCTTATGGCCGGTGTACCTGCATGAACCTCCCTCCATATCCGTGGGGCCGGCACTAGGGCGATCGCTAAGGTAGCAGATCTACCTTTTTTTTAAGTTCTTTCATCCCCAGGGCATAGCGCAGACGGTGGGCACATGACACTCCTGTTGTAATGCTTAGGGGTCGATTTTCAGGAACCGACGACATGGGGTTTATCCCACCATGCACCTATAGCTTGTGTACCTGTATTGACCTCCCTTCATATTCGTGGGGCCGACACTGGGGGCGCCGCTAAGGTAAGGGATCTACCTTATTTTTAAGATCTTTCATCCCCTGACCATGACTTTTCCGGCATTGTGCCAGTGATATGGATTGTTGAAATCGGAACTAAAATTAGGATAAAAGAATTTATGATCTTTAAGATCTCGAGTACTACGATTACAGTATGAGATTTCCTCGGTCAGAACCTACCTGCTACGACCTCAACCACGTACTTCACGATCTTTAAGATCTTGCGCTGCTAGATGCTGGGATAATTTTGAGACTTGTCTCTGTAGACCTTGAATCTCTTCTTGGGTGTTACGACCATGGTGTGAGATTTCCTCAATCAAAACCTATCTATTACGACCACGATGAGAGTGTGCGTATGACATCTCTGGTATAATGGTTAAGGGTCGATTCTCAAGAACTGATGATCCGGGGTTTACCCCACCATGCGCCTAGTACTTATGTGCCTGCATTTACATTCCTTCATATCCGTGGGATTGATACTAGATGGACTATTAAAGTATACCTTTAAAGAGCTCTGATATCAATTGACGTCGAACGGGAAAACAATTATCCCCCGAGCTATTGATTCGCACACGAATACCAGTAGTAATGTTCTACAATACGTTGATTCGAAGAGGAATATCAAAAAATAAGAAAATAAACGACATTATCAAAAAATATTATTAATCTCAAAAAAACTTCTTATTATATCTATCCAAATAATTATTTATATAGATTCTAAACTCTAAATAATAGAGGAAAAAAATCTTAGAGAAAAATTCAAGGATAGACACATAAATTAATGACCCACTAATTTCACTTTTTTGAGCCTCAACACTTTATGTGTATATCCTTGAAAATTTTCCTTCTATATATCATTTTTCAAAAAAAAAACCTAAAAACCTCCAAAAATAAGAATAATTTATTAAAATGAATAAAAATCACAATTCTAAAATTACACAAAAAAAAAAAACCCAAAAAAACCTCCAAAAAAAAATAAGAATAATTTATTAAAATTAATAAAAAAATATATATCAAGATGTTTGTGATATCTCATTCAAACACCAGTTCACATTGTCCAGCACATGTATTTAGTAGTATAAACTGACACATCACCAAACATCACAACTACACATCATGCCAAATTGCCAACTATTATGCAACTATAGCTAGAAGCAGCAACAAGAAACAAAATTTTCAGAGGATAAGAAACGATGAGTCCCCTCAATGATTTATGTGAAAAACAACCCTACAATTTAAGAAGGAACTGTAACAAGGCCAACTGCCATCTTTCAGTATCATCTTAAAATAGTTTCTACTACTAGAACAGAATAGAACAGAACTTCACATCTAATTTTAGCTGAACAAATTCAAGCTTGGATGCAAAGACAATGAATCAAATTCACTCCTTGGATGAATAGAATAGATCCAGAGTCTTCTAACAAATTGATCTAGTTGATTTGGATTCGAGCTAATTCGGCCAAAGCTAAATTGTTCTACATCTTCATATATTTACAGTGATGAAGCTACCACTGCAAATTTCTATACTCAAACCGAGCAGCCAGAGCTGCATTGCTATCTAAACATGGTTCATGCTGGACTACTATATTCTGAGCTCAACCGCGGAGAAGAAACCCTCTGTGGTCGCCTGAAGAAGGAGAAAAAACTGCGAATTGCCCGACCAATTCCTCCCCTCTCCCTTGACCTTCTCCCTCCTGAGGTCCATGAGACCCTCCTTGGTGCACCATTGTTGTTGAATCCACCATCCATCTCGGTGTAAACTGCAGGGAACTCCCGTTCCTCAGTGGTTCTCCGGCTACCCGCGAACCTTCCCACTGCAAATCCTCCACCAGGAAGCCTCCAAATTGTTAGGCCCACTGTCTCCTCCTCGTTCCCGGATGCAGCCGGGGAAGCGGCGGCATCAGTATGTTCATTGTCTAGGGCCGCCGGCCCCGTAGTAGCTTGTCCTGGGACTTCCGCCGGCATCTCGCTACGGCATACAGGGCATGAGTTGCGGAGCGAAAGCCATGGCAAGATGCAATCTTGGTGGTAGATGTGTTTGCAGGGCATCTCCCGAGCCTCGGTCCCGAGCTCAAAGGCATCCATGCAGATCGCGCAGTGGCAGTCTATATCGATATGGCCTTTGACAATTTCGACAGTCGGCATCGACTCAATGGCGGCCTTCGATGCCGGCGGATGCTCGTTTCCTCGGATGCGACCGACGCCGTTGATCTCCAGATGCGCGAGCTGTTCGAGAAGGCGGTCGAATCCGGATCCCATCAGAAAATCCGAGATGCTTTCCGGCAAGGGGCGGAGGCCGGATCCAGTGCCCTCGTCGTAGTAAAGCTCGAAGCCGCCAGCGGCGGCCCCATCCACGTCACGTTCACCTCCTCCCGATGAGCCACGAAGCACGATGACCGGATTGAACGGCGAGCGGTCTCCGGAAGCGCCGCGGCGGTTGCGGCGAAACCTGAGGTCGGCGGAAGGACGAGATCTGGGAGCTGCTGCGGCAGACGGCCCGTCGCTGCCTGGGGGGAAACGGCGGCGGGGAGGAGGGGAGGCGCCCACCTCCTCGAGGAAACCCCCGTCGCAGTCGGGGCAGACGATGGCGCCCTCAGGCCACACCCTCACTAAGCGGCTACACCGGTAGCACCAGTACGACAACGCCGTCGCCATGGAAGAAGGCATCACGAACAAAGATCCAAACTTTCTCCCAGAGAAGAACTAAGAATCAATCAACCAAACAACTCGATTCCGATCTCCAATCAACGAAATCGAAGCTCGACTCCCAAAATTGGCCAACTCCACCGATCGATCGGCGACGTCAACCTATCGGGGCTGAGAAGAAGAGATCGGATAAGGGATTTGGCGACGCAGAGAAGAGAAGAGTAAAGGGGGGATTTTTATCGAGCGCTCATGGTCGACGAAGCATTGCATCCACGGCGTGACCACACGTTTGGAAACTTCCTCGTAACGGCGTCAACGGCGAACAGCCGTGTCCATTGGGTGTTGGCGGTGGGGAGGAGTTCACAACGGCAGGTAACTAACGCCGTGAGAACATGTGACGTTGACTAAATGCCATGAGTCAGAATCATGAGTCGGCGACTCCGCAAGCGCGTCGGCGGATGTTGTTGGTATTTATAAATTTTCATTATTTATTTTATTTTATTTTATTTTATGTTATTTTATTTTATTTTATTTTATAGTTTTTGTTGTCTACCTACTGTGAGACCGACAGCGAGCCCACGGTCAGCTCATGAGCCTGGTGAAGCTTGCCCAGACGCGAGCTTCTGCGCATCATTTTTTTTTTCCTTTTTAATAAATAATCTTCCAAAAAAAAATTATGCTATTTTAGGATGAAAATTCTATTCCACCCTATGTTCCAAGTGCACATCTGTCTTTTGATGTATTTCCGTGGGGTTCATTCTCTGTAATACAAAAAATATTCCATCCATTTAGAAGGTGATTGTGTATCCTAATTTATCTATATACATATTTTATCATAAACATCTCATTTTTGCAGGTCAAATCTTCTGGATCTTAAACCTTGATCGTCTTGATCTCCTCTAAAGCAAGATATTTCGGATATAATTTTATTTATGCTCATAGCATCAAAAATGATAAATCAGTACTATTTTAAATGGTCTTTTATAAAACGACATATTTTGGATATCGTTTAAAATGATAAATCAATACTATTTTAAATGGTCTCTTATAAAACGACATATTTTGGAAATCGTTTTATTTATGCTCATAGCACCAAAAATAATAAATCGGTACCAAAAATAATAAATCGGTACTATTCTAATAAATCTGCCCCAATAATAAATCAGTATGATGTTGTTTGATAAAATATAAATATTTTATAAATATTGAGGGTGTTTTTAATGTCAAAATTTATAAGCTTTGATTGAATTTATATTTGTTTTTTATAAATTGGTGTTGTTTTAATTTAAGTATGTTTAGTGTGAGTATAAATAAAATAGTAACTAAAATATGTCGTTTTAGAAGGGATCTGGAGAGAAGCTTTAAGATGCAGGAGATCCGAAGTGCACCTTTTGCCACTTTGATGCTTTCTTTTACCTTAGCTTCTCTCCGGAAAGACACAAGTTAACGCCGTCGAGATTCCTGAACGCTCTGGTAAATTACACGATGGAGTGTGTTCTTTTCGTTTTATTTTCCTGATTCTTTTTTCTTTTCACTTTTTTTTTCTTTTCACTTTTTTTTTTCATCTTTTTGAGGTGCTATTTTTTACTCCTTTTTATATTTGAGACAAAAGTTAGTAGAGAGCACATGGACTCGACGTGCCGGCAGATGGTAGCAATATCTTTAGGCCCTCTTTTCTTTAGAGCAGAAAAGTAAATTAAACAAATGTTTTTATCTAATATTATTCGGACAAAATTAAAAGAATAATAAATAAATTTATCAGATTTCAAAATGGAATAAGAATTGTGTTTACTTGAAATTCAAAAGGAAGAAGTGCAAGAGAAGCAAAGAAGAGTGGGGAAAAAAATCAAAAATATTATCTTTCACTTTACTCAATTGATCTTGTTTGGTCATACATAATTGGGGAAATTATATTGTTTGTGTTTGCAAGACGTGTAAACTTTCATGCCATTGGATTCGCCAAATAATTGAGGATGTGAATAGAATTAAATTATTTCCCTTTCTTTGTTTCCATCTTTTCTCCTACTTAATCCTTGTAAACATATTTTTTCTTATTTTTTCGTATATATAAAGGAAAGTGAGATATGACCAACCCCTCAATCAGTTATTTCTCCAACTCAACAGTTACCTTCATCTCACAAGTTGGTTACTCGCATGACCATCATGATACTCCCTTTCTTCCTGTACAACATCTGGTCAAGACAAAGCCATGGCAAACAAGTTCAAGAGTGAATGATTATCTTGCTATCACAAACAAATTTGTGGGGCAGTCATCTCGGATTAATCAGTTTAAAAGTTAGATACTGGATTAAAAAAAAAAACCAATCATTTCCCATCGAATTAATTTCTTCGCATGGCCAGGCGGAGGGACGATGGTAGTTAAATTGAGGGTAACCACGTCATATTGTTCATCAATCATCAAGAGAAATACAAGGACTCCACTGCCCAGTTGCAAACTCGAGAAGATGAACAGAAGAAATGGTCATGATTGACGAAACATACTGCAGTTATACGAAATAAAAAAATAGCAACAAATTTAAAGGTTCAGAATATACCATCTTTACAAGAGAGCGTTTTTGATAATCCATTCACATGAGTGCAAACAGCTTACAGAATATATAACGCCACAGTTAATGCTTCCAGTTGACAGGCTCATGGCTGCAAGGGCAAGAAAATTAGAACTCGAACTCACCGTTTGCCTGCGACAAGAAAAAGGAGGTGTCGATGTGAGTTGAAAGGTTCTCAGTAGAATTCAAGAACAGACCATCGTGAACATCCAGACCAACGACATGTAATCTTATCTAATGGTATGAGAACAATCATATAATCTGCAGGTTTTGATAGATTATAGCTAAACAACGCAGCTAATCCCAAAATAAAACTACCAATACTAATTACCTTGTTAAAAAGAATATCCCTGTTATTAAGATGCATTATGCCATCCTTGAGGGTACACTTCCATCTGCTTTTTGTCCGCGTCACCTATAGAGACCCACCAATCAATGTTAAAAAAAAACAAATTTCTTTGATGATATAATCTGATAATCAACAAGCAAATACCTTATCAAAGAGAGCCAGAACCAAGTGCTGAGTATTTGGCTCATCATCATCTTGGTCATCATCCAACTCATCATCATCGTCATCGTCTTCATTTAGGGATGGCTCATCATCTTCAGCTTCATCTTTATTTGGTTTTGGTGTAGCAACAGCAGGGGTTGGAGTTCGTAGTTCAACTAAAGAAGTATAGCAAAAGGGAAAAGGATAATGTCCATTTGTTGAGAAATTTCACATTAGAGATTGCATTACCATGGTCTCCAGGTGTATTGTAGTCTTCAGTGGCCACACCTTGGAATGGAAACAACTTTGGCAAGAACAAAGAAGAAAAGAAAACAAATTTGTAAATATACAGATAAGCAAAAATACATAATTTTTGGAGGAACTAATAGTATATTGAATACATCATCATAATCATCTTGTACTCCATCACTCTGAGGAAGTAAAGCTGGTCGTCCTCTGTCTGGAATGACCTTTGAAGTTCCAGATCCTTGTCCATGTTTAGGTGATCCCTTATGAAGTTGGTTTACCACATTCTGCGATCACATGAAGCCAAAGAGAAAGATTAAGTCTTAGTTTCTAGTAGCAAAAAAAAATGTAGAAATTTTGTATTTATAATAAATCCACATAAATAAACAAAATAAAAAAAAATCTTATCATGAATACCAGCTGAAAAGAACATACAACTTTGTCAAAATGTGAAGCAGCAACTCTAATTGCAATTTCCAAGTGGCCAAAAATTTTACCCTAGTAAAGAGCATTTATAACAATAACTCATTGAGCAATTTTGCTTTTCTTGGTCTACAATTCGAAAACATGGTCAGAGAAACTTAAACATGCAGCTGACAAAATTTATCAAGAAAAATTAGAACAGGTTGCTTTTTTGCTTCATTTTTCCTCGTTGACGTCTAAAATTTCCACACGTGCTTAGAGAACTTTAACATGCAGCTGACTCTAACTTGTCAATTCTGCAAAAGGTAGGACACTGACTCCGGACGCTCCACATGGCTGGCCTCACAGCCATCTTTAGAGAGCTATCAGGAAACCGAGTAAGTTGTCAAGAAACTAGAGCAAGTTGTTTTTGTTTCTATTTATATTTGCCAGGATTACTCAGCATGGGCACAACCAAGATGATACCGTAAAAGTAGGGGCATCTTCAGTGTTTGCATTATTTCAGTAGTTTTAGAATGAGTAGTGTCAATGCCTTTCATGTTGCAGCGAAACAACTGATACAGATGAATGAAAATTCACTAAAGGTGCTTCAGGGTTGGAGCCCATAGCAGGAATATTCAAAAGCTAATACTAGCTAAACAAAGGTCAGGAAAAAAAGTTACCCCTCAATAAAAAGCAGTGTTTCAAGGTTGGGTGCTTCAGGAAACGGATTGTTACCCTAAGAAGCATAAAGCACATTCTACAAAGATTTTACCATCGATAGAGAAAGCCTAAAATCACAAAGCACTATGCACATTCTACAAAGGACAACAGCACCCAATCTAACCATCGATAGAGAAAGGTTTTGCTACCAAGGATTGACTGAGAATATATGAAGGAACTATATCCTAAGAAAAAGAGTCAGCTATGCTTAAATGAATAAAATTTACCAGCCGCCAAGGCATACATAGTTGAATCAAAGAAATGCTCTATCATTATCAGTAGCATGCCAATTTAGGGACCAAACATTTTGAATTTTGAAATAATGCAAAAGGCATCCATTCCAACATTACAGCAAATTCCAACAGCTAAATGAGCACCTTAGACATTTTTGAAGATAAACCTCATCAAGTGATTCACAACAAATTGCTCCAGTAAAAATGTCTAGGGTGGGATCACAACAACCTTGTCATTGGTACCTTGCTGACCAATTCTTGTGATAGGATCATAAACTTCATTCAAATAAAAGTGCATTCAGGTTAGTGTTTCCCAGTGATTAATTTGTATAACACCAATCTGGGACGAAGTAATCTCCCACTGGCATGCCAGTAAACTATTCCATAGCAAACCAACCAAATTATCAATTAAGATGTCCTTGTTTATGATAATAATTCAGCTTACAGTGAAATTAACACAATAGAGAGCCAAATCTAATGTAGCAAGATTTAAAGAAAATTGCAGTTTGACACCAAAAGTTTGATCAGACTCACACTTCATCAGGAAGAATTCCTTTTTTCCATTTTAGTCCCTTTGATTAGGGTTTAAAATCTCGATCTAGCTTACACCCGAAACCACAAGTTTTTCAATGAGAATATCCACTCACTTGAAATGTAATCAAACTTTGAGAATACTTATACAGTTGAAAACTTTACCGTTAAAAAATTTGTAGTGTTAATAGTTTTAAGAGAAGAGACAAATTAAGTCAAGAAAGTTAAATCAAGAGGCCAAAATGAGATATTCGAGCATAGGCTAACTTGAGAATCAAATCAAGCGTAGTCAACAACTACAATAAAATTTCCTCATGATTAATGAGATTCAGTCATATTTTAGCTAACATCAAGTAGATATGCAACTCAAAAAAGGGTATCTACCTGTGGCAATTCTATTGTAATATCTCCACTTCCATCTTGTTGCGGTAAATAACCTCCAGGGTTTAAGCGGGAAGGATAGTCATCCCTTTTACGTTTCCCGGAGGAATTCATAAAAAAGTCCTTCATCCAATATAATAAATTGTAAATAACAAGTATCAAACGTATACAAAAACCCACTTGCAATTATAATAAAAAGAAAAGGGGCAAAATCGCACATTAGAACCTACCCGTAGGACAAATATCCTCAATTATCAGGAATGCAATTACTAGGACTCCTGTCCCTAATACAACTAAAGAAGGTAAGGAATACTGCATACCTGAGTCATGGCTTGCTGAGATGAACCTCTATCAGTCTCTTGGCGGCCATCAACATAAGCTGTATTACACACGCATCAGCAAACACAGCCACTTACTACAACATCACACTCAATGAAGAAGTATAGCATAATGTAATCAGACAAGGACATTGATATCTCCTTTTAGCTTACCAACATTAACATCTACCCCAAGAGGCCTCTGGTTCATCCACGGCGAAGGTGGTTGCTGACCAAGAAGACAATGCAACTTAATCAGATCCCATGTTATCACAATTCAAAACAGAGCACAACTCATGGCATCACGTAAAACATGAAGCAAATGTATCACCGGAGAATCATACCAAAACAAAAAAAAACATTATAAATCACATTACTATACCATGTAAGGACTGGGCCTTCCAGTTTTCAAGTCCAGGCTATTTCTGATATCTGCAATTGGAGATGGAGCATAATCGGAGGGACCAGTGGGTATGTTATACATCCCCGAATCAGTTCCAGGCAGTGGTGTCTGTATGGGAGTCTGCAAGAATGCCCAAATATACACTAATTTAGCATTGGACCAAAATTGAATGATTAAGTTAAACTAATGGAAAACAAAAAAAGGAAATGAACTCTGCTGACCGGTGGAAAAAGCATATCTGCAGTTGGGGTCTCGTACTCCTCGATCGGCCCCTCGTAAGGCACGTTGAGATCATGCACCGGCGTCGGGGCGACATTTTTCTGAGGGGCCGGCCTCTCGATGTTGCCGCTTATAGCGCCGGCCTGCATCATCTTCATCTCCCACATCTGTGCCCATCACAAAAGGAATAAAATTAAGCCGAAACACTAACTTCTCGAAAAGGGAGGAAGCCCCAGACAGGAGGCGAACACAGGAAAGATCGGAAGTCGAAGGCAAAATCTCAGCCCAGACACCGAGGGATGAAGGGATTACCGCCTGGAGCTCCGCGAGGGCGCTCTCCCCGGCGCCGAAGTTGATGAACTCGTCGCGGATCTTACTGATGACATCGTCCACCACCTGGATGTAGACGGCGGAGACGTTGGTCGCCATTTCCAGCGACGGATCGCCCCTGCCACCGATTGAAGAATCCCGGAAAGGAGGAGCCGAAATTCTTGCGCTAGGGATTGTTCTCGAGCGGTGGGGGAGAAGCGAAAGGGGGGAAGCAGGAGGAGAAGAGACGGAGGACGGCCGATCGCGGACGGGAGCACTCGGAATTCAGGTGGAGAATATAAATAGGTTAGCATCCGGAAAGAAGGCGTGTGTACACGTGTCGTTATCTGGGGAGACTTTAGCTGGCGTGGGTTGGACTCGGGCTAGGATGGCATGTGGCAATGGCATCCAATATATACTAGATCGGACATTTTCGGTTTACCCCCTAATATTTATTTTATTTTCAAAATCTCCTCTATACTTTCAAAACTATGAAGTTGGAGTAGCCAAAGACGCGCACAGCCATGCTCAGGGAAGGAGCCCGGTTGCGGGCGGAATCCGTGGCATCTCACTGGATGGCCTCCTCTCCAAAGCCAAGGGGCTCACCGGCAGCGAGTACTAGTGGGACAAGTTGGGCTCACAGCTGGCGGCGGCTGTGGCTCAGACCACGAACGGCATAGTGGAGAAGAAGATCAAGTCGGCGCAGATCACCACACTGAGGGGACAAGCCGAAGTAGGCGGTGGTGAGGTGACCTCCGCTCGCAGGGAAGCCGAAGCCGAAGCAGACAGAGACATCGTCGGAGGTAAAGAAGATCTTCAACGGCCAAACGATTTATGTAGATTTTATGATTCCGAGTGCTCTGTTTTTTTTTTTTTTGTTTTTTTTTTTAAATTTTTACATTGAAACTTTTATATATATATATATATATATATATATATATATATATATATATATATATATATATATAAATATATATAACATTGAAAAAAAATTTATTGATCAATATTATATTCGTGAACATGTTAATGGATTCAAAGTCCAGACTTGTTTATTTAATTCTCATGTTTAAAAATTTTTATTTTCATTCCTTAATTATCCCTTATATTTTTAGATACACAAGTCTAAAAATAAATTTAACACATTAAATTAAAATTTAATATATTTTCTATCAAATTGAGCACAATTCTTTTATTTAATGGTACTCAATTAAATAAAAAATATATTAATTTTTTTTAAATGATGTTAAATTTATGAAACATTATATTAAGCACAAAAAAATCATACTCAATTTGATAGAAAATATACTCAATTTTAATTTAAAGTGTTGAGTTTAGCAAAAATTATATTTATTTTTAGATTTTTTTTATCTAAAAAAAAATATGAAAGATAATTTTAATAGAAAATATACTCATTCTAATTTAAAATATTTAATTTAACAAAAATAGACTTTTTTACCTAAAAAAAAATGAGAAATGATATATGTCTCGAATCCTCATCTCGAATTCCTATCTCGATCCATGTGGCCTCCAGCCTGGACATTTCCACATCAGCACATTTCTCATCAAATTTTCTCTCCGCCAACATTTCTGTCCGCCTCTTCTCATCTTGAACTCCCATTTCTCTCCGCCTCCCTAAACCCTAAGAGCTCTCTCCGCTCTCCGCCCCATCGTGTCTCTACGCTCTCCGCCCCCATCCAACGCCCTCTCGTCGCTCTTCGCGCTTCGCCCCATCCAACGCGATCTCGTCGCTCTTCGCGCTTCGATCTCCGCTCTCCCCATCTCGAACGCTCGGCCCCAAGGCAACCTAGATTCTTCCCCTTGCCCCCGCCCTGCCCTAAATCTGTCCTGAGTCCAGGTATGAGGTATTACTTAGCCGATTTTACGATTTTTGTGATTTCTTTTTGTCCAAATCAACTTTCTTCGATTTTGATCTTCATTTTCCTCGATGTTCTTCTGTTTAGTTGCTCGGCTCACCCCAGGATAACTGCTAGGTTCGACTCTCCTTGCAAACAAGACTAGACTGTGGCACAATACGTTGCACCTTCCAAAGCAGGTAACTCTAATTGACTTGTGCTTGTGCTATCCACCTGTTTGTTTTCAGTTTCCACATCTTTACGTGGGATATGGTCGCTGTCAGTGGTTTGATTCTATCGCGGTCAGTGGTTCTTTTTTAGAATCGGTTTAATCTGTGAGCAAATTTTTTAGATTTTTTTTTGAGTATTGTGAGATTAGTTACTTCAATCTGCTCATCTGCTCATTTGCTCACGGATGAGATTTAGTGATTCATGTTCAATTAATTACATCAGGGGGCTGCTGTATCGCATGTGCCTAACACGATAAAGGGGAAGACTTTCATTTTACAGTCATTGTCACTTTACAGATAAACTAGAAGATCTAGGATTGAGTTGTCGGGGTTCTCCTATGAATAAGACTCTTTTCCTTATTTGATTTCAATTCCCTCCTTTATTTTATGGAAGAAAATTCCTTGCTAATTTCACTGGATACTTCACTTTTTCAATCTGTTTTCTATTTTTTTTTATAAAAAATGTAGGTGAATACTTACCTGCCTTATATTTTGAATAAATGTAGGTGAAAAATAGTCATGGAACAAGGAAAAAGTGATTCAAATGAGGTAAATGATAACAACGAGAATGTGCATCAAGACCTATCTCCGTCTAGTTTAAATGAAGTCATGATTCCTAAGATTGGAATGACTTTTTTATCTGAAGATGAAGTTCGTAATTTTTATAAATCCTATGCTCAGAATGTTGGTTTCGGTATTTCCAAATTAGGTGGAAAGAAGGGAGATGATGGAAAGCAAAAATATTTTTGTTTTGGATGTGCCAAAAGTGGTAAAACATTATCTCAAGCAAAAAATGCTTTGTACCCTAGACCTTCTACTAAGACGAATTGCAAAGCTAAGATTAATGTTGTTATTCGGAATGATGATAACTTTGTGATAAGTAGTGTATCTCTTGAACATAATCATGTCTTGAGCCCGGGAAAGTCACGACATTTTAGATGTAATAAATTATTGGATTCAACTACAAAGAGGAAACTTGAATTAAATGATCAAGCAGGAATAACTTTAAGTAAAAGTTTTCATTCATTGGTAGTTGAGGCTGGAGGCTATGAGAATTTGTCATTTGATGAGAGAAAGTGTAGGAATTTTATTTCAGAAGCTAGAAGGTTGAGGTTAGGGGATGGAGATGCTGAAGCCTTAAGTAATTATTTTTGCCGCATGCAAAGTCGGAACTCAAACTTCTTTTATGTGCTTGATTTAGATGAAGAATCTCGAATAAAAAATGTTTTTTGGGCAGATGCAAGATGTAGGGCTGCATATGATTACTTTTCTGATGTCGTGACTTTTGATACAACTTATTTAACTAATAGTTATGACATGTCATTTGCTCCTTTTGTTGGGGTGAATCATCATGGTCAATCCATTTTGCTTGGATGTGGATTATTATCAAGCGAAGATTCAGAAACATTCATATGGTTGTTCAAATCTTGGCTGACATGTATGCTTGGACGTGCTTCAAAGGCCATAATCACAGACCAATGTCGCGCCATGGCAATTGCTATTGAAGAGATATTTTCGAATTCTCATCATCGTTTGTGTCTTTGGCATATAATGAAAAAACTACCAGCAAAGTTAGGTGGTCATGCTCAATATAAAATGATAAAGAAACAATTGAAGAATATTGTTTACAACTCGCTTACTGTTGATGAATGTGATGAGAGATGGATGACAATGATTGACCATTTTAATTTGGAGAACAATGACTGGTTGAAATCTTTGTATGAACAACGGAA
The DNA here is from genome assembly GCF_018446385.1 of Zingiber officinale. Taxonomy (NCBI): domain Eukaryota; kingdom Viridiplantae; phylum Streptophyta; class Magnoliopsida; order Zingiberales; family Zingiberaceae; genus Zingiber; species Zingiber officinale. The sequence continues at coordinate 131,330,682 of NC_055997.1, read as the reverse complement.
TAAATGGATACCTGTGTACGTCAAAGATAAGTTTTGGGCAGGTATGTCCACATCTCAAAGGAGTGAAAGTATGAATGCTTTTTTTGATGAATATGTTCATTCCAAAACTTCTTTGAAGCAATTTGTTGAACAGTATGATAATGCTCTGAAAAAGAAGATTGAAAAAGAAAAATATTTGGATTTTGGTTCATTTAATTCAATGATACCAGTAATTACTGGTTATCCTATTGAAAGACAATTTCAAAGTTTCTACACTAACAACTTATTTAAGTTGTTCCAAGATGAGATAAGAGAGTTGATGTTTTGCAATACCTCACTAGTGAGGCAAGAAGGGGTTGCTTTTATATTTGAAGTGGTAGAAACTTTGTTGGGAAAAAATGGAGACTCTATAAGAGATGCTTCATTCAGGGTACACTATACTGAGTTAGATTGTCAAGTTAAGTGTCTATGCCATCTTTTTGAGTTTCGTGGAATTTTATGTAAACATGTGATCTCTGTATTGATACGAATGAAGGTGATTGAAGTTCCTATGAATTATATTATGGATCGATGGCGCAAAGATATTAAGTGTGGTTATCAAAGTATCACTAATATTTATGATGAATATGTTTGTGATGAAGAAAGACATCGGTATAATATTCTCACTCCATTGATACAAGAGGTTCAACAACTTGGAGCAAATAATGATGACAGTTGTTCTATTTTGGTTAAAATCTTAAAAGATGCGAAGGAAAAATTGATTGCTATTCAGACAGATCATTCAAGGGTGGACCAACTGAAAGAAACATCTACATCGAGTTCAAAAACAATACACTCTCCATTAAAAGTACGATCTCGAGGTCGTCCACCCACAAAGAGGAAACAATCTAAGATTGAACAAATTGTGAAGAAATATGTTGCAAAGGCCAGAAAAAAAGTATGTTTTATTATGTTTTAAGCGATAGAGGATTATTGTTCGGTACCTATGAGATAACTTTTGCTTGATATACTTTGTTGTAGTCAAATATCTCTATTTACTATTTATAGGGTTCTTTGTTGGATACAATTTCAGGTGATTAATTCTGTGACAACCAGCCAATGAACATCATAATATGCTTTTCTTAAAATATGATGTCAAAGCAAAGGTTAGTCCCTATAATTTGTCCAAATTGTTAATAACGTTTGTACAATATTAAATAGTGTGATTCACTTCATCTGTCCTCAGTAAATTAGGTTATTTTCTTGAGATGTTGCCAGTACACTGCTATGTTGTCACAGATATTATTGAAAGTTAATAGGAGGATTCTCTGGATCATTTTTTCCTTTTTGTCATTTTGGTTTACATGAATGGCATTTCATCCCCAGTGAGTTTCTGATGGAATCTATTTTCAATGTTTGGCACCAAAAATAAACTCAAAATATCACATGGATGGATATTAATATCATGGATCTTCTTCATATCAATTACTTCTGTTATCATGAATCTTATTCACTAAGACGAAATTTCACTAGAATGCAGACAAAGGTTGTTTCCCATGTTGGCACACAGACTTTTCCAGCCATCTTCTTTTGCATGTTGGCACACAGAATTTTCAGCTACGAAGAATGGTTGTTTCTCTTTTAGCTTGGGCATTTCTCTCAATTGGATATCTTCTAACTAGTAACAAAATTCTCCGGATAACAAATTAACTGGATCAATTGAAACTGATGAAGAAATGATAAAGTCTTTGGTCACGCTTGGACATTGCAAAGATAAAACTACAACTAAAACAGTCAAAACTATCAAGTTGGTGGTTCCCACCTTTTCTTAGTTAATTTCTCTATAATTATTTGATGATCCATCATGCTAAGCTGATTTGGTTTTCACTGATTTGCTTGCAGGTCATCCAGGGCCCAACGATGAGTGTAGAAGAGCTCAACAACATGGAAAATGGCAAGCATGATTCCCTTGTACATTCTGATGGTGAAAAAAAATTTGAAGACTCATCTGGAGACTAAGCAGAAGCTCTGAGAGACTATACTTTCTGCTTACATTCTCTCTTAGTTTGTTTCTGATGGGCCCACCTTTTTTTGCTAGTTACTGGAGACGAAGTTTTTTTGAGAAATATGATTTGAACTTTTGTTTTGATTGAGCAGATTTGTTGTGATAATTGATGCTTATTCTCTAAAGTTTATAAGGTCATGTAATGCGAGTTCAATACTTTGTATTCTTCCTATTTCCATATAGTGCTCAAAGCATAGCAAGGATTGAAGAACTACTCCTAGAGGACCAAAATGTGAAGCGTCGACGAGAGAAATTCCAAAAGCAGCAAGCTCTGCTTTCAAAGATTACACGCCAGCTAAGCGCTCATGATAACCGACCATCAGCAGCTAGCTGGTCTAATGGTGACACTGAAATATGTATACTATTTGTTGGTGATCATACTCTAGTTCTGTCAATTTAATGTGTGAAATTCCCCTCACTTATACTTCCGGCCTTACCTCCACAACCACCACACTAAGATTTTCTACTAGGCCACTAAGTTGCGACACGAAAACACAACCTTCTCTTGTCTCTCTTGCATTTGCATTATTTGGTTCAAGTAAGAGTAGCAAAACTGATGGATCTTTCTACCCAATCTTAAATAAATAAATCACGAAAACTTCATGACCTTTGATATGAGGGGTCAAATGATCTGCAATGCATTTCGTACACAAATCAATCTCATGACCTATTAAAACGATACACATACAAATACCAACAGTCAACCCTGGGGCCTTTCAGCCAACATAATGATTATACCTTTGATTAATAATTCATTGATGCAATGCCAATTTATAAATAATTGAACGCTTACGTGACATCCAATATATGAGGAATTCTTCGTTCTCGCTGATCGTTATGACAAAATTAATACCCTCAACCTACACTACTCCCTTTCTCATCACCTTGGCCCCTTCTCATCACCTTTGCCTAATCCACAAATAATCTCAAGGAACCGATTTAATCCTTCCAAGGATCATCCTCTGTCCTCACTTCTGATGGTCCGACCACCTCTGCCTCTGCTGTTTCAAAGCTGCCCTCAAAGCTTGTTGCCTCGGCATCGCTTCTTCTGTTGCTCCCAGTGAGTCTGTTCTTCCCCACCTTCCACCAAATGCAATGGCCATCATCTCATAGATTTTGTTTCCCACTTCAGCAGGATTGTCAGGCTGAGGAATAAACAAAACTTGGTTATTGACGAAATTGGAGATTTTCTTTCTTAAACAAAAATTATTATATTTGATTAGTCTGGATAGAGAATATCGGTATATCCACAGAAAAAAAATATAGGTGATATGACTTGATGAACAGATGTGAATGAAAGAGATCGAGCTGTGACTCACAGTATAACCACTGGATATTAGTGTTGTGTCATATAGTAAATACATGCCCCTCTTTGCTTCTGCACTGCTTGGATCATTCTTGTAGCCATGTTCTAGAACAAGCAATTTCTATCTGCCATATAGAAATAACTATTTTTGCTTCTTGCAGGCATGTTTTGGAGGGAGATATAACTATTTTTGCTTGGATTTAACATAACACGTAATACTGCCATATAATTTCACATTCTTGCTTTGCTAAACAAGTATCAGAGATGAGAACTAAGTCCCGAAAGAAAAACAACGCTAAATAAATCATTACAAAATGTTCAAACCATTATATAACATGTTCCACATCATCCATCTTAACTAAAAAATAATTATCCTATCACATTAGAACACCAACATTAGTCAACACTAATTAACCACCTAAAATAATAAACCAATTAGCCTTCAGCTGGTTCTTACAAACATTTAATCTGTCATATTACAACAACAACATTACTCAAAACTAATTAACAAGACCGAACTAACAGAGTAATAAGGTATACGGCCAAAAGAGTCAAATTCACTATAACTAATATCCAGACCACTGATGGTACATTCCAATTTCCTAGAATATATCCACGAGATGCAATGCGTTCACTTCCTAACCTTGACTCTATTCTTCCTAACCTTCCACGACATCTTTCACTACTATCTTCATCAGACAAAGTATTGGCTACCACCCATTTTTGCCAACCATGTTGGCCACATCCATAATACCTCCTTCCGGGATTTTTGATCGATCTAGAAACACATACCAATGTTCTTCGTCCGCAGACTCTGCATGGTACATGTTCAAACTTCGTATTGTCGATGGAGCTGTAACTTGATGATGACATGAAATACCACTCTATTAAGCAAATGAGAATTACTTAGATTCAAATGTTTTTTAATTGTCATAGATTGTATGCTAAATCAATTCAAAAACAGAAAATAAGCGATTTTTGCATTACTGTATGAATCAGAGAAAGAACATCTCTTGAAATATTTTTGCATCTCTTGAAATACAAGAATGAGGGTTCACTTCATGGAAAGAAAAAAACTGATAGAGAAAGAACATAGAAAAAATATATCAAAAAGACATAGACTTAGAAAAGAAGTTCATTAATAGTGATGAGTAGACCATAATTTAATTAAGGGAAGCAAAAGGGAATGGAGTTGCTAAGAGATGCCTATTAGTGCAGTACTGTCCTCTATCAAAATGACTTTTGTTTCGGTTGACTTGCTCCAAATAAATTATATTGATCTGATTCATAAACTTTTTAGATTACGTCTCAGTTTATTAAGCTTAAACATAATCAAACTTTGCTCTTAACTCAGTTTAATTAAGTCATTTTTGAGGTTGAATGTCCTGTGGATTGTAAAATGAAAGTCTTCCCCTTTATCGTGTTAGACACATGCGATACAGCAACCCCCTGATGTAATTAATTGAACATGAATCACTAAATCTCATCCGTGAGCAAATGAGCAGATGAGCAGATTGAAGTAACTAATCTCACAATACTCAAAAAAAAAATCTAAAAAATTTGCTCACGGATTAAACCGATTCTAAAAAAGAACCACTGATCGCGATAGAATCAACCACTGACTGCGACCATATCCCACGTAAAGATGTGGAAACTGAAAACAAACAGGTGGATAGCACAGGCACAAGTCAATTAGAGTTACCTGCTTTGGAAGGTGCAGCGTATTGTGCCACAGTCTAGTCTTGTTTGCAAGGAAAGTCGAACCCAACAGTTATCCTGGGGTGAGCCGAGCAACTAAACAGAAGAACATCGAGGAAAATGAAGATCAAAATCGAAGAAAGTTGATTTGGACAAAAAGAAATCACAAAAATCGTAAAATCGGCTAAGTAATACCTCATACCTGGACTCGGGACAAATTTAGGGCAGGGCGGGGGCGAGGGGAAGAATCTAGGTTGCCTTGGGGCCGAGCGTTCGAGATGGGGAGAGCGGAGATCGAAGCGCGAAGAGCGACGAGATCGCGTTGGATGGGGCGAAGCGCGAAGAGCGACGAGAGGGCGTTGGATGGGGGCGGAGAGCGTAGAGACACGATGGGGCGGAGAGCGGAGAGAGCTCTTAGGGTTTAGGGAGGCGGAGAGAAATGGGAGTTCGAGATGGAGAAGAGGCGGACAGAAATATTGGCGGAGAGAAAATTTGATGAGAAATGTGCTGATGTGGAAATGTCCAGGCTGGAGGCCACATGGATCGAGATAGGAATTCGAGATGAGGATTCGAGACATATATCATTTCTCAAAAAAAAATATGAAAGGTAATTTGATAACGATGTTTGCATGAGAAAATTGAAGTAAATAAAACTTTAAATGCAAAAAGTAGAAATAAAATTTTTTGAACATAGAGATTACATACAGTTGAAGTTGTGATTAAAAATTTTTCTTCAATTAACCGTTAAATTGACATCAAATCAAACACCAATCATGTTCTTGAATGTTTGATTCATTTGCAGCAAAGAACTCTAGCAAACTGAATGATGATTCACAATTCACAACTGCTGTGAATATACAATAAGGTTCTTAACGTAAAAAAAAATCTGGAATATGAAACTTGAGACATAAATGGAGATATGGAGGAAGTCGATTACAACAAATGACCATTTGGCCATGGCATATTATTACAGCACCTCTGCACCTCAAAGTTCCCTGTTGTTGATCTGCTGCCTTATTATCTTTAACCAGTGCTGCCAAATTAACTGGAGAACTAAATATTTGTCTAGTGCGATGAACACGAACAGAGAATGATGCAGTGACAACCAGGAACGACATGCAAACCCTAAAAAAGGCGTGCAAAAGATTGGGGCGATTAATGTGCTTGCATAGTGCAATTATGCCATGATTAGATAAAATATACAACTATTGAATCAGTGAGTACGTCTACTCTTTAGCTTCAAAATTGCCATTTATGTGAACCAACAGATTTGCATGATCTTATCATAATGAACACGAACAGAGAATGACATAGCAACCAGGCACAAAGCACAAGCAGCTAAAAACAAAGACAAAAACTAGGGTGATTATCATCTATCAGATTTTTCTTTCCATCTGATCTGGAAAAGATTACATGCTGCAGTTCCACAGTATTCAACTATTAAATCACTACATGCAGCTAGTTTTAGGATAAAAAATGCCATGTATATGAACCGACAGGTTGGTAGGATATTAGAGCAAGGCTTAGCTCCAACTTAAGTTTCATAATTTTCGATTGGCATTTGATGTATATATGTTCAGTGTAACCTAAATTCAAGTTTTACCTTTGGATAAATCATCTTATATTCTTAGCGATTTTCATTTCCCAGTATGAGCAGTATCTGCACTCTACACTTGCACATTCAACTTGAAATCCCAATTTTCAATTTGGGATTTTTTTTTTTGGTTTCATGCTGATCAGACTCTGAATCAATGGCAGTGAGTTTACAGATATCAAATGGCATTCCAGCAACACTCAAAGTTTTTTTTTTTCAATGAAGCAATCTGACAAAGCATTACAACAACTAACATCTACAATGGAAATACAAGATTAGATATAATTTTCTATGTATGGCAAAAATATGCTTATATAATTTAGAGGAATATTATAATACCCAGAAGAAAAAGTTTCGAACATCAGCACCAAGCAAATGAAGATAACTCAGGCCAATGTTACACTAACCTTGATGGTAATTCCATGTTTGATTACTAAATTCTCATAGGGAACATGGTATTCGGTTTCTTTTCAGCAGGTTTGAGAATTTGGAAGGAGCACATCAATGTTTCATCAACACTCATCATGGCTCCAGCATTATCAAATTCACCACAGTAATTTGGGGCTGAGAATATTGTTACAAGTTGTTTATCAGCAAAAAATTCATAGCCATCCTCCACAACCTGAAAAACATGGACAAAAGTTAGTATACGAATATGGAAGAGAGATTACAAAAGTATGACATTAAGATACTACCTGATGCGCCCTACAGACTAGATCTAGATCATGTCTGGCTAAGAAATCAATAACTGTATCTGCACCAAAAGTCCAAGAGACCCCCCTGTCATTTTCTCCCCAACCTTGAACATCTCTACCAGGATCAGCCCAAAGCAAGTCACATATTAACCCACTATCAGGGACATCACATGGTCGACTTATATTTTTTATTTGCTCCAACCTTGATAAATCAGGGGACAATCCACCATGCATGCATAATATCTTGTCATCAATTAAAGCAGCTAATGGAAGGCAGCTAAAGCAATCACTAAATACCTTCCACAGTCTCACACTGAACCGTCGCTTACATTCATCATAAAACCCATATATTCTATTAATTGAAGCACATTCATGGTTTCCACGCAGAAGGAAGAAGTTTTCTGGGTACTTAATTTTGTATGCAAGTAGTAGGCAGATTGTTTCCAAACTTTGCTTTCCTCTATCCACGTAGTCACCTAAGAATAGATAATTAGCAGATGGAGGAAAGCCTCCGTATTCAAAAAGCCTTAAGAGATCACTATACTGGCCATGGATATCACCTAAATTCAGAAAATAAAGGCATAATCAATTTAGGAAGGACTTCAAACACAAAAATCATGAAGGATAATCAGCAAAAGATGGTATCTGACAAACAATTTTATCCACTAAAATGGAGACTATCCTGTAGCAGCAGCAAAATTACTGAGCTTAGGCATGTAGCTGTCATCTGGGGCCTAACAAACAATGACCATAAAAATGTGACTAACAAAAAAACATTTCTCAATATATGTTTAAAACAATGTACTTTTAAAAGCTTTGATTTTTTTCCCCTCACACTAATCAGGAACCCTGAAGTACTTAGTCCAATTTTTTCATTGAGTTAATAAATCATTTGATACATGCAACTAACTGTTTACACGAATTCACCAAGATAATAGAAAATAAGTAAAATTACAACTTCCCAGCAACATATATAACGATTGAATACTCCAAGAAAAGGAATCAGTTAATTTTGAACTGGTTTATAACAAAGCTGAAAATTTCCCAAACCTATCTCCATCATCAACATGCATGATCCTAATAGGATTTCAATGAGGCTTAACCTCCAGGTTGCATTTTCATCAGCATCGTTAGCGAGATGCATTAAACAAAGTATTTTTTGTCCAGCATTAACATATTCTAATCGTATAGAAATATAGTAATTTATATTTCACACAATCTCTCTAATTAAAAAGAGTGAATTGATCAAAGAAAGAGTGAAGTTTGAGGAAATTGCAAAAAATCAACCAATAATAATATACATTCAGTATATTCCTCAACAACTGTGAACCAAGTTTCCCGAGTATGTAAGAAAAGAATACAACCTTCAGGGGAAACAAAAAATCCATACTGAACTCATAACTTCAGTTGATAAAGAAAATCTTTTGTAATACTTTCTTAAGAGAACCAGATGCGTATAGATTAACCAGAAAAGAAAGGAATTGCTAGATAAATTTTATAGATCCATAAATAAACCACGATGGTGATCAAACAATAAACCAAGGAAAAGTAAAGGGAAGTAAGCTGACCGCAGATCTTGATGGGGGCTTCAAGTTCGAGGAGGTTGGGCTGGGCGAGGAAGATCTCGCGAGAGGCGACGCAAAGCTGGTGGATCTCCGCCTCCGTTAGGCGGATTAACGTCCCAGGCCTTGCCGTCTGCACCTCCAGCAGCCGGCTGATGATGCTGTCGAGCACTTCGCCATCCATCGGACCCGGTCAATTAAAAAAATGAACAAAGAAAACAAGAGAAAGCAGTTCCTCCCTCCTTTATCGCCCTGTCGGCACAACCCCTGTCCTCTTGTTGTCGTCGTCGTCGCAAGGAGGAATAGTAACAAAGAAGGAAACTTTGATTGGGAGCGACAGAGACCAGATAGCTAAGGTGACGGGCGGCGATCGCAACACTGACGCCGCGGCGGAGGCGGCGCAGATGAGAATCTTCGTTAGGTGGGTTTGGGGTGGGTGGCGGATGCACCGTAGCCGCCCGAGTCCGTGTGTTCACTTGTGAAAATTTCACTTTTTTAATCCCCAAAGCTTAACATCATTTCATTTAACACCTCCTACTTTCATAAATACTATCTATTTGCTAAAAATTTCAGTGGATTTAAGGAGGACAGATCCTCTTATCCGCAAAATGTGGATCAGGAGATGGTCTAATTTTTTAAGCCCTTGATTTGGATGGACCCTACCTATTTATAGGTGGAGTTCATCTAAATCAAGGACTCTCATGTAATGGACCATCCTCTGGTCCGTAATTTGATGACTAGAAGATCCCAATTGGGATTTAAGTGCCACTGCTCGAAAGCCACCTCAATTGGCTTCAATTCTCCGCTACCGCGACTGCTTCTGCAGCCGCCGTCGGCCAAGACAACGCCTTCCGTTACCACTCCAAGCCGTTGGATACCTCGTGCTGGAGACATTCACTATGAACCTCACCGGAGGCAGCGAGTTTTCACAGCATGGATCGCATCGTCTTCAGATGTAACCACTAGAATCGCTGGCTGTCCGGCGTGACCGAGCCACGGCCACTCTAGTTTGCCATTCTCTGAAATTGGGAGGAATAGATGAGAATTCGATGTCTGGATTATGTGAACCCTCTTGCTCATAAATGAACCGGTCAGGACACGATGTGTCCGTATAAATCAACCAGAAATTACCACTTGTCTCTTTCGGATACTCACCGTCTTGGTCACTACGAATTACCTTAATCTTCCGATTAAGTTGGTTTTCAACCCCATTTTTATAGAGAACAAATTTCTTTATAGGTTCATCCTTACTTTTAATCAGATACATATAACAATATTTTACGTTATCATCTACAAAAGTGATGAAGTACTTATTCCCACCACATGTCGACATCCCTTTTGGGTTGCATATGTCGGTGTGAATTAGACCAAGTATTTAGTTCTTCTTTCAACGTGTTAAAAGGATGACCTTATCATTTTTGCTTCAACACAAAGTCTCACACTTATATTTCAGGTCAAGGTGGAATATAGGCATGTTTTGCATATTAATTTGTCTACGTAATACATCGTAATTAACATGTCCCAATATATCATGTCATATAATGGAAAACGCAAGCATCTATACAGAAAAACTTTCGACTTTATTTATCTTAGGCCGAATTTCTTACAAATATTCTATTTTAGACAACACAACTCTATGCGACTCAAAAATAATATGAAAATCATGCTTGCTCAGAAGCAATCCGGATACTAGACTCTTTCAAATCTTCAGAATATACAAAGCATTGTTCAGCGTGAGCTCCTTACCCGAGGTCATCTTCAGCACCACTTTACCTTGACCTTTTATATCCGAGGTTGCTGAATTTCCCATAAATAGTTTGTCTCTATCATTGGCTTCCTCAAAGTAGTGGAATAACTCCATATTACAACTTACATGTCTAATGGCACATATATCGATCCACCATTGCCACGGATTGGAATTTATTAGGTTCGCTTCAGAGACCACGCTCAAAGGTCCATATCCTGTTCTTCCGCCAAGTTAGCCTCAGGGTTTTTTTTTCTTTAGCTTTTTATAATCTGAAGTCTTGTGACACAAGATCACAATTGTAGTATTTCCCTAAGAACTTCTTTTTCATACAATGTCCTTTGGGTTGCATTTTGAAAGATTTGGGGTTCTTCGGTTTCGAGATTTGATTACGCTCGACCATGTTGGCTTTTATAGAAGCTTGGGAGAACAGTTTTCTCTGAATTCTTATTGTCTTCTTCGATACGAAGTCTGACGATAAGTTCCTCCAAAGTCATCTTCTTCCGCTTATGTTTCAGGTAATTCTTGAAGTCCTTCCAACTAAAAGGTTGTCACCACTCAATGTCGTGGCTTTTGAGTGGCTTTCCTGTAATATTACCTGAAGTTCCTGAACTTGGCTGATAACTGACTTAGAGTCAATCATCTTGTAATCTAGAAAATGACCAACAATATATTTTTTAGCCCTAGCATTCTTCGATTTATATTTCTTGTTCAAGGCCTCCCACAACACATATTTATCGAATATGCACAAAATAGTAGAGCATATCGATTTTGTGTGTACAAATCACAAATACTAAATATATACCCGAACTCGATTATTGAATCAAGAAATATCTCATTCTTTGAACATGTGTTTCCGTATAAGACCCGTGAGAAAGTAAGTTCCTCAGAACGGGCATATAAAGCATAAGAAGAAGATACAAAATAGTTGAGGTAGAGTTTAGACGAAGCAAAAGAACTCGAATAGAAAAATCCTTTGGAAATGATTTAATCACTTTCATGTTAGAAAATGATCTCCATAATTACTCAGCAACTATAAGTTGTTCGGAGGGACTTCAATGGAAAGAGACGATTGTATCTGAAATTGACTCTATCTTGCAAAACCACACTTATGAATTGGTAGATCTTCCTCCAAAAAGTAAACCACTTGATTACAAGTAGATTTTTAAGAAGAAAATGAGATTAGAGTTACCGACAACGCGAAGGCTTTGATTACTTCGATATGTATTCTTTAGTGTCGAGAATAACTTCCATTTGAGTCTTGTTGATTATCGTCGTTCTATAAAATTTGAAAATACATCAAATGGATGTATAAGACAACCTTTAAATGGGAATTTAGAAGAGAAAATTTACATAAAGTAACTTGAAGGGTTTTCTACTCTGGGGTAAAAAAATAAGATGTGTAGATTAGTCAAGTCATTATACAACTTGAAGCAAGCTTCAAAGCAGTGGTATGAAAAGTTTGATAATTCCGTGAAGGTGTTGGATTATGGAAGTCGCTAGAGGGAGGTGAATAGCAATCTAAAAATTCGTAGTCGAGTGCACAGCGGAAAAGAAAAGTAATAATGCTAACACAAACCAATTTACTTGGTTCGGAGCCTTCATTGACTCTTATTCCAAGGTCCACACTCTTCAAGTGCTTTCGTTGGGCAATCACTAATAGTTCGCAAAATCATCTTACAAATGCAAGTACAAGAACTTTTTAGAAAGAAAATACCGACAACAAAAATAAGAACAACTTGAGCAGCAGGTTGTCGGAGAGGCGTTGCAGCATCGCATGAGCAATGCGCAAGAAAGCAGTCGTAGGAAGAAGTTGTTGTTCTTGCTCCAGGGTGAGGCCTCCTTATATAGGAAGCTCCTGGCGCACGAATCCCTTCTGGGCACCTGGACTGTGACATCCAGCCAACCAGTGATTTCCACGTTGCGATGGCTGCTGAGATAAAATTTGCCTTCCGAGCGCTCGGAGGTCCGAGCGCCCGAATCCTTCAGGGCACCTGGACCTCCGAGCGCCCGGATCCCTTCCAAACGCCTGGACCTCCGAGCGCCCGGATCCCTTCCAAACGCCTGGACCTCCGAGCGCCCGGATCCCTTCCGGGTGCCCGAACCCCCATGTTCCAGCAATCAACTTTCTGTAAGAAAACGTTAGTCCGAGGCAAATGTGTTGGTGCAACCTTAGGTCAAGGTTGACCTGGTTGACCCGACTCGAGTTGACGTGACTCGAGTTGTATTTTGATGTTTGACTTGGGAAGATTGTCGGGGCAACCTTAGGTCAAGGTTGACCTAGTTGTGTTGCATGTTGATGTTTGACACTCGTGAGAGAGTTCTATTCTTGATGTGGGACAAGAATAGATGTTTGGGAGATTATTGGTGCAACCGTAGGTCAAGGTTGACCTGGTTGACCTGATTCGGGAAAAGTCCAAGTATGAAGACTTGGCACGGAAAAGTCCAAGCAGGGAGCTTGGCACTGGAAATGTCCAAGTATGGAGACTTGGCACTGGAAAAGTCCAAGCAGGGAGCTTGGCACGTGAAAAGTCCAAGTATGGAGACTTGGCACGGGAAAGTCCAAACAGGAGTTTGGCACGGGGAAAAGTCCCGGTGAGTGAAGCCGGCCAGTGAATCCTGGTGAGTGAATCCGGTGAAAATCCTAGTGAGTGAAGCTAGGTGAAGGTGAAAGTCACGGTGAGTGAAGCCGGGCATTCGAGAAAATCCTGTGAAGCTAGGCGGTGAAAATCCTAGTGAGTGAAGCTAGGTGAATGGGAAAGTCCTAAGCGGGATGTTAGGCGGTGTGGAAAGTCCTGGTGAGTGAAGTCAGGCGGTGGGAAAGTCCCGGTGAGTGAAGCAGGCGGTGAGAAAGTCCTAACGGGATGTTAGGCGGTGGGAAATCTGGTGAGTGAAGCGGTGAAAGTCCCGTGAGTGAAGCCGGGCAGGGAAATCCAGATGGATCGGGGATGATCGGACTTACGGTGTTGGAAAGTCCAAGTAGGTCAAAGGATTGACCGGACACTTGGCGAGGAGTTCTAGCAGGTCAAGGGTGACCGGATGCTAGGGATGAAGTACCAATAGGTCAAGGTTGATCGGATATTGGTTTGAAGTCTTGGGAATTGGTTTGGGCAAAACCAAGCTCGGATCGGTCACCGATCGATCCGGTGATACTGTTTTCTCGATCGGCGGAGACCGATCGATATCGAACAAGCTCTGTTCGATTCTTGTCGATCGGTGACCGATCGGCAACAGAGGCGGTGATCGGTCCACGCCGATCAGGCCCTGATCGGCCTGGGGACCGATCAGGAGACGATGTCGCGGAAGCACGGCGGAGTTGGGATCGATGCGTGGACCGATCCGGCTTGATCGATCCAGCCGATCGAAGGTTACGTACGCGGTCTGGGGACCGATCAGCACAGGGCCTGATCGGTCCGTAGACCGATCAGGGTTCTAGCCGTTGCGACGCAACGGCTAGTTTCTTCGCTGTCTTCTTCGCAGGTATAAAAGAGGGCTACAGGATTTCGGTAAAAACTCTCTCAGCTATTTCTTCTTCTTCTTCCTTGGATTGAAGTTTCTGCTTCTGTGCTCTGAGGTTCTGAGCTTTGTTGAGCTCGCTTCCGAAGCTTCGCGTGAGCTTCCAGTCGTCGATCAGCTGCTGCGTTTGGGTTGTGAAGTTGCTGCTTCATCGCCTCCGATCGACAGAGAAGGCAAGCTAGTGTTTGTTTTTACATTCATATTGCTCTTGCTTCTTGCTGTATTTCTTGTACACTTATCTTGCTGTTGCAAGAGACTCTGTGGTGAGGTTTCTCCACCCACAAGGAGTATATTATTAGCCGGTTCTCCGGGGACTCATCCACCGACGGATTGAGAGGCTTCGTCCACCTTACGGACACGCCGAGGAGTAGGAGTATCATCTCCGAACCTCGTTACATCGACGCGTTGAGGTTTGATCTTCTTGTTTTCGTTTCCTTGTTTGTTTTTCCGCTGCGCTAACGAATTGTAGGAAGAAACGCGATCGATTTGGGGTCGGCTATTCACACCCCCCCTCTCTAGCCGTACGAAGGATCCTAACAAGTGGTATTAGAGCAAGGTCGCTCTTCATCGGATTAACACCCGGGGAGCACGAGCTAGAGGATGGATCTACTCGGAGAAGATGTCACCATTCCACCCTTCTACGAATGCGGTGACTTCGCGTATTGGAAGGTAAGGATGAAGTACTTTCTTATGACTAACATAATGAATTGGTTTTGTGTACAAGAAGGTTTTACTCCTCCGGTGGATAAGGAAGGAAAACCTCTTGAGAAGAAGGAGTGGACCAAAGAACAAATTCACAAATCCGAAATCAACGAAAAGGTAACGAGAATAATTGAATTTTCATTGCCTACTAACATCTTGTGTAAGATAGGTTACAACAATGCCAAGGAATTATGGGATAACTTGGCCAAGTACCATGAGGAGAGCTCCACTTCAAATCATGAAGAGGAGACAAGTGAGTCATCAAGTAGCTCACATCATGGAGGAGAGGAATTAGAAGTTGAGGGTTACTCAACATCTAAGGACGAAGAGGAGGAGAGTTCTTCTTCAAGTTCGGAGCACGAAGAAGAAGCTTCTACCTCCGGGAGGGATGAAGAAGAGAGCATCCATCTATCCTCAGCCCTAGGTAACTTAAACACCTTAAGTTCAAGTAAATTTCATATAATGTGTTTTGAGTGTAGGGAATTTGGACATTACAAGAGTAAATGTCCAAAGAAGACTAAGAAGACTCCACCGGCGCCAAAGATCAAGGAAGTCGGAGTCCCAAAACGCAAGGGCAAGGAGCACGTGGTGTGCTTCCAATGCAAGCAACGGGGACATTATAGGAGTCAATGTCCAAGGGGGAGGCAATCTCACAAGGACAAAAGACCAAGCATGTGTAAAGGGGGAGCGAAGGCAAACCCTAAGGTATTCTCTAAGGTTCATTCTTGCACTTCTAATAAGATACATGCTAGTAGTCTTATTACAATTGTCAAGAATGATAAGCATGATAATCATAGAAATCGATATATGTGCTTAGGTGCCAAGCATGTTAGTCTAGGTAAGGACAATGCTAGAAATGATAACACTAGGATTAACTCATCTAAGGTTAAGGAGAACCTAGGTAGAAATCCCAAATCATCTAGACATATGCCTAGAAATACCTCAAGGAATAATGATAAATTAAAGCTTGAGGTATTAGAGAAGGAAAATCAAGTCTTGAGGTCAAGACTTGATAATTTAGAAAAGGCTCTTAAAAACATGGAGAAGTCATCTCTAGGGTTTAAGAGTCAAAAACCCAAGTCCAAGGACAAGAAAGGTTTGGGTCACAAACCTAAGTCCCAAATGGTCAAGCCCACTTATCATAATGTTCCATTCGATTATGGAACAAAACCTAGGGCTAGGAAGACCACCACCAAGGTCACAAGGGGAGTCACCCCTAGAGTTGATCTTGATGAATCCCAAATGACCAAGGCTTCAAAGCCTAAGAGGGTCATTAGGAGGGTTGCTAGGGAAGTTATCCCTAGTGAATATTTAGTGAACCCAATGAGCTCAAATAGGTATTGGGTTCCTAGGAGCATCTTCTCTACCCCATAGATGGGTTAGAGAGTGTCAACTCCAATCAGAAGGGTAGTTAACCCAACTTTGAGGAAATTGACACTCAAGGAGCATTTTCGAGGTTTTGATAACCTTTGAAAATGAAAAAGAATTATTATTTACTCCTTGAAGAGTAAATTGTGCCATATTTAAAAAATATCGATTTTAATCTTATTTGGCACAATTTAAGAAAACCTAGAGAAATACCATAATTGGGATTTTGGTTTTCTCTTAGGGATATATGGGCAATGTAGGGTTAGATTTTAAGTTAGCTAAGGCTAACGATACTTAGATAGGGAATCTAGGTATTTTATTTGTGCTAACTTGCCATGATTGGTTGCCATATGCCATGCCATGACATCATATTTATCTTATTATCATTTGAAATGTCATGATAATGCTTAGGCTAGTTTATATGTCATGCTTTATTTAAGTTTTCAAACTTTATACCATGACATCATGACATTGGCACATGTTTTTACTTATGATATCATTATATGCCATGTCATCATCTCTTGCATTATAATCAATGAAATTGATTTGAGGACAAACATATAATTTGATATTGAGATCAAATTGGTGTTTAGAAAATGCATGAGAACTTAACCTAAGTTGACCTTAACCCATATCTCACATCAAATTGACTTGAATGTGGTTTGATACACCTTAGATGTGTGTGAGATATTAGGATCATGAGTTAGGATCAAGGTGCATTGTCCTTGTACCTAGATGACCCTAATTCAAGAAATTAAGGATCATAGGGAAAGCTTGTGTACAAGTCATGTACATCTAGCCCTAAGATTATGGTCCTAAATTCAAATGGTTTTAAAAGCATTTTAAAATTGATTTGAAAAACCTTGATGAAGCTTTCCTAGTGATAGCATTCATCATTGAACATTGTGATACAAAGTTGAGTTAAACTTGAACTATTTCAAGGTTTTTGAATTTTGTATCAAGATTTGAAAATGGAAGTTATTTTCATAGAAAACTATTTTTCCATGATAGTATATGTTATGAGAAATGTATCCTCAAAATTTCACATTTTTTTTCGAATTTTCTGGAATTTTCTAGGAGTTTCTGAATTTCGGGAAGGAAATTTCAGAAATCTGCCTATCAGAGTCTGGATCGGTCTGGGGACCGATCCAGGTAAGTCCTGATCGGTCTGTGGACCGATCCAGTGAAGCATGGATCGGTCTGCAGACCGATCTAGTAAGAACCAGAGAGCTTAGTGCGATCTGGTGAAGGCCTGATCGGTCAGGGGACCGATCCATGGGGTTTCTGATCGGTCTGGGGACCGATCAGAGAGTGCCAGTTTCTGATTTCAGCTGTTGGTCTGAAATTTCAGCTGGAAGTTGGGTTTTGTGGATTTCTAAAGGTTTGGAACTCTCAAAGACATTGTTGGTGCAATGGTCAAGGGGGAGTTGACCTTTAGGGGGAGTTTTACCTAATTGACAAGAGGAGTTGACTTTTAGAGGGAGTTTATACTCCTTAAGACTTTTGAGGATTAGTGATATGGGATTATCACTAAATTGATTGTTGAGTTTAGTATCAAGGGGGAAATTAAGAGTTTCAATGAAAGGTATGGGACTTTCATTAGGAAGAAATTCTTGACCTTGATACTCTCCTTTTTCTTTTTGATGTGTGTCAAAAAGGGGGAGAATTATTGGAGAACCCAAGTTAGGTTATCGGGTTAACCTAAGGGGAGAATGTCCAGAGAATGTTCAAGGAAAGAACATTGGACATTGGAAGATGATTGAAAACCTAAGTTAGGTTATCGGGTTAACCTAACTTGATTATGGTTTTGTCAAACATCAAAAAGGGGGAGATTGTTGGTGCAACCTTAGGTCAAGGTTGACCTGGTTGACCCGACTCGAGTTGACGTGACTCGAGTTGTATTTTGATGTTTGACTTGGGAAGATTGTCGGGGCAACCTTAGGTCAAGGTTGACCTAGTTGTGTTGCATGTTGATGTTTGACACTCGTGAGAGAGTTCTATTCTTGATGTGGGACAAGAATAGATGTTTGGGAGATTATTGGTGCAACCGTAGGTCAAGGTTGACTGGTTGACTGATTCGGGAAAAGTCCAAGTATGAAGACTTGGCGGAAAAGTCCAAGCAAGGAGCTTGCGGAAATGTCCAAGTATGGAGACTTGGGAAAAGTCCAAGCGAGGAGCTTGGCGTGAAAAGTCCAAGTATGGAGACTTGGCACGGGAAAGTCCAAGCAGGAGTTTGGCACGGGAAAAGTCCGGTGAGTGAAGCCGGGAAATCCTGGTGAGTGAATCCAGGTGAAAATCCTAGTGAGTGAAGCTAGGTGAAGGTGAAAGTCCCGGTGAGTGAAGCGGAGTAGAGAAAATCTCGTGAGTGAAGCGGTGAAAATCCTAGTGAGTGAAGCTAGGTGAATGGGAAAGTCCTAATGGGATGTTAGGCGGTGTGAAAGTCCCGGTGAGTGAAGCAGTGGGAAAGTGAGTGAAGCCAGGCGGTGAGAAAGTCCTAACGGGATGTTAGGCGGTGTGAAATCTGGTGAGTGAAGCGGTGAAAGTCTGTGAGTGAAGCAAGGAAAATCCGGATGGATCGGGGATGATCGGACTTACGGTGTTGGAAAGTCCAAGTAGGTCAAAGGGATTGACCGGACACTTGCGAGGAGTTCTAGCAAGTCAAGGGAGTGACCGATGCTAGGGATGAAGTACCAATAGGTCAAGGTTGACCGGATATTGGTTTGGAAGTCTTGGGAATTGGTTTGGGCAAAACCAAGCTCGGATCGGTCACCGGACCGATCCGGTCAGTTTTCCCGATCGGTCCGGTGACCGATCGATATCTGTTTTCTTGATCGATCGGTGACCGATCGCAGCCAGAGGCGAAAGAAGGCGGTGATCGGTCCACGGCCGATCGGGCGTATCTGATCGATGCGGGACCGATCGAGACGATGTCGCGGAAGCACGGCCAGAGTTGGGATCGATCAGAGCTCCGATCGATCCATGGACCGATCAGTAGCGTGCTAGGCTGACCGATCGGTCCGTAGACCGATCAGAGTTCTGCGACGCAACGGCTAGTTTCTTCACTGTCTTCTTCGCAGGGCAGGATTTCGTGAAAACTCTCTCTGCTATTTCTTCTTCTTCTTCCTTGGATTGAAGTTTCTGCTTCTGTGCTCTGAGGTTCTGAGCTTTGTTGAGCTCGCTTCCGAAGCTTCGCGTGAGCTTCCAGTCGTCGATCAGCTGCTGCGTTTGGGTTGTGAAGTTGCTGCTTCATCGCCTCCGATCGACAGAGAAGGCAAGCTAGTGTTTGTTTTTACATTCATATTGCTCTTGCTTCTTGCTGTATTTCTTGTACACTTATCTTGCTGTTGCAAGAGACTCTGTGGTGAGGTTTCTCCACCCACAAGGAGTATATTATTAGCCGGTTCTCCGGGGACTCATCCACCGACGGATTGAGAGGCTTCGTCCACCTTACGGACACGCCGAGGAGTAGGAGTATCATCTCCGAACCTCGTTACATCGACGCGTTGAGGTTTGATCTTCTTGTTTTCGTTTCCTTGTTTGTTTTTCCGCTGCGCTAACGAATTGTAGGAAGAAACGCGATCGATTTGGGGTCGGCTATTCACACCCCCCTCTCTAGCCGTACGAAGGATCCTAACAAAATGTAAATTATACTACCCTACAAAATAAAGTGTTAGCACAGTTATAGTAAAAGAGTAGTAATTAGATTCCATCTCACCAAGATCGGAATCAAGTCACGATCTCAACTTAGATTCCCGAAATAGTTCTAAGTTGGATCGGTGCCTAAGTTTTCTAACCGGGAACGCATCCTCACCAAGTTACTCCCCTCCAGTGACTTACCTTAACTTACCTGCCAAACCTCTGGTCAGCCCGTCGACCCGTCTGGACTCCGTGCCAGCTACCCGGTCGGCCCGTTGACCTAGCTGGACTGCCCTGCAACACTGAGTTAGCACATTAGATAAAACAGTATAGTAAACCTAGGGTTACCTCCCTAGGGTTGCCTAGTTTCACTTACTAGGACTTTCATTGCCTTGTTTTACTCACCGGGACTTCCTCCACCTAGCTTCACTCACTAGGGCCAGATTTCACTTACCGGGACTTCCACCACCTAGCTTCACTCACTAGGGTCTGCCTTCACTCACCGGGACTTCCTCCACCTAGCTTCACTCACTAGGGTTAGACTTCACTCACTGGGACTTCCACCACCTACCTTCACTCACTAGGGTCTGGCTTCACTCACCGGGACTTCCACTACCTAGCTTCACTCACTAGGGTCTGGCTTCACTCACCGGGACTTCCACCATCTAGCTTCACTTACTAGGGTCCGGCTTCACTCCCCTGGACTTTCACCATCTAGCTTCACTCACTAGGGTCCGACTTCACTCGCCGGGACTTCCACCACCTAGCTTCACTCACCGGGACTTTCACCACCTAGCTTCACTCACTAAAGTCCGGCTTCACTTACTAGGACTTCCACCACCTAGATTAACTCACTAGGGTCTGGCTTCACTCACTAGGGCCTAGCTTCACTCACCAGGACTTCCACTTTGTCTAACCTTTGGTTAGGACTTACTTTTGCTAGTCATCTTGTCCTGACTAGACTTCTCTCCCCCAAACATCAAGTCCTTTTTGGGGCAACCCTTGGTCATATTGTCAAACATCGAAACCATGGAGGTCGATTGCACCAACAAAAGGAATGTGAATTCACAATTAATGAATATAATAAATGTATTTACATGAAAGATACAGGACATGATTATGTCATGTTATGTTTGTATGTAGATGATATACTTATCATTGACAGTAATGATAAAATACTCAAATTCACGAAAGCAATGTTAAACTCAAGATTTGACATGAAAGACATAAACCTTGCTGATGTGATTCTAGGACTACAAATTCTTAGAACTTTAGAAGGACTTATTCTAAGTCAGTCACTTTACATGGATATGATTCTTAAGAGATTCAATATGGATGATTTCGCATTGGCATGAACCTCGATAGATATAAGTCTACATCCATCAAAAAATCACAAGGAAAATATCTTTCAAATAGAGTATTCATGAGTGATTGAAAGTCTGATGTACCTGATGAATTGTACGTGACCAGACTTAGTTTACACAATTATAGTAATCCCAGTATTGAATATTGGAAAGGGATAACACGAGTACTAAGGTACTTACGGTATACTCGTGACTATGGACTGCACTATACTAGATATCATACTGTGCTCGAAAGTTATAACGATGCAAATTGGATATCTGATATGTAAGACTCTAAGTATACAAATGGATATGTCTTCACTTTGGGAGGTGTAGCCATTTCGTTGAACTCATTTAAGCAAATCGTAATAACTAGATCCATGATGGAATCTAAGTTTATAACTCTTGACAAATGTGGTGAAATGAAGAGGCTGAATGGTTATGACAATTTTTAGAAGATATGCTAAGATGGTCGAAACCTATGCTGACAATATGCATTGCAATAGTCAGTTAGTAATTGGTCAGGCATATAGTCATCTATATAATGGTATGTCTAGACATATGTTGTAGACATAATACCATTAGACAACTGCTATCAATGGGATTATCACTGTTAATTATATATGATCAAAGGATAATTTAGTAGATCCGCTAACCGAAGGGTTAAATTGAGAGTTAGTTGCAAGCTCCTCAAAAGGAATGTGCTTGAGATAAATGACAATGCTAGCGTTCAATGCAAAGAAAACTCAACTTATGCTAACTAGAGGTCCCAAGAACTAGGTTCAAAGGGACAACATAACTGCAACTGACTAGGCAATCACTATGGGTACTCACCCAATGAAATAGTGACCGGATGAAGTGTAAGCAGTTTGCTTTTAATGATCATAGTAGAGTAAGAAAAATACTTTTGAGGGATCACCTATGTGAGAAAAAAGTGGGATCATTTCAAAAGGAATTGGAGACAAAATTCTTAGTGCTTCTCACAGAATCAAACATGTTCATGGCCTAGGAACACACTCATGAGACCTGAGCTATATCATGAAGAGTCTTGGATAAGATCTATCAATACTTACACCAACAGTCAAAAGGTATTACCTACCTATCCTATATTTGACTCAACTGTCGAAGGCTATCATAATTCCTTGTTTCTATTCATGGATTTGGTGGGGGGTGTTGGAAAATTTGAATGGAAATACGACTTGTGAGCTTTAGTCCCACGGTGAAAGAGAGGTATTACGACTGAAATTCGAAGCAAAAGGAGGTGAGAATTCTCGGATTGCACTAATCCAAGTGTTCTTAAGTAAACTCTCTTACTCATAAATGAACCGGTCGGGACATGATGTGTCCTTATAGATCAATCAAGAATTGTCACTTGTCTCTTTCGTACACTCAAGCACATGTGGCATTGCCACTTGGATTGCTTCACTAGCCAGCATTGGCAATGCTTGGCATTGCCACGTGGGTTACTTCATCTGTGGTTTATTGTGCAGACCAAACGCTACTTGTTGATCAAGCAAAGCTTGGTTTGATAGAACATGACATGTCCAACAAACTTTGGAAAGCTTACTAGCTCTCTAATTCTACTCTTCTATATATGGAGAAGTAGATTGAGCAAATAGAGTAGAGATTGAGAAATTGAGAAGTGCAATCTGTTATGAAGTAATCCATCCATCTTGTTCTTATTGTCGTATATTTGTTGGGTCAGTAAGTTTTCTCTCTTGTTGCCTTTCAGTTTTTCGATTGGCAGAACGTGATTGCTGTTAGGTATCAGCTCAGATTGTCACGACAACTAGTGCTTGGTTGAGCTCCTGATTTTGACATTTTATCTAGGGAGACAAACGTCCATCTAAACCTTATAGCACATCTGAAAGGAACAAATATATTTTAAGAAGACTGCATCCTGTAAGACTTGATATCCACTCGATGTTCGTATTGCAACTCTTGGCATCCAGTCGCCGACTCTCGGAAGTGTTGCAACACCAACTTTATTTCCATTCAGGTCTAGGAAGCCCCTTGGCTCCTCGCCGACTCTCAACGAAGAGAGGGAATTCGCTCGACAACTCTCAATAACGGTTTAAAAACTCACGGTGTCTGCTCGGGAAAGTGATTCACCGACTCGACAAGTGGCTCGGTTTGCTACAGCCAACAACTTATCTGCTTAAGCCCCCGTAACTATAGGTCACCTTGTGCATCTGACACAAACTCGGAAGCATGAAACAGAGATTTTTAGACGATCACAAAGATAGTAATGGATTTACACCTAATATTCTTTGCTCACATTATCTGTGCACCAACAACAAGCTTATCGTGTAGGACAAAGCTTATCGTGCCGGATGAAGAGACTTCATGTCGGTCAGGTACTCCCCTTTTAAACGACTCCACCTTGGTCTCCAATGAGTCTAACCACATCGCAGGCATGCACCTGCCACTATATCCAGAAGTTGTGGGACCATAGTCGACACTCGACACCCTCCATCCTCAACATCGTCGGCCGATAAGGACTGGTAAAATTTTCATAAATATAAGGATAAAAAGTCTCCTTCCTTTTCCGACAAAGATAGTGGGAGCAGATCTCCTGATCCTTTTTTTTGTGGACCAGGGGATGGACCATTCATAATTGTGATCAGATCGTGGTCGCGATCCGGTCGCAATTAGTTGCGATCTCTTCTTGGGTTCACCGCCCCCTCTACGTTATAGTTTGGTTCAGAGCGGGCGGTCAGAGATCGTCCGGAAGCCACTGGTGGTGGATAAGTGGTCAGGTTGCTGGGTGCCGAGCGAGGGTGACCTCCGAGCGACCTCCGGCCGTCCGCTCCGAACAAAATTATAACTTAAAGGAGACGGTGAACTCAAGAAGAGATCGTAACCAATTACGATTGGATCGTGATCATAATTTGACCATAATTATAAATGATTCATCCCTTAATCTATAAAAAAAATTGAGAAGATCGGCTCTTCAAGAGAATGGCCGGCCACCTGTCATTGTCATTCCCACCCATGCGGCACTACCCGCGGCCGATGGTTGTCTTAACTCTTAACCGCTTTCGCATTACATCAAGCACGTGCAAGTCATTAGCTTTTCTCGAATGAAATAAAATACAAATGTATTTTTTGTTGGTTTACTGAAACATTTTACAGTGATTAAATTGTACTCGTTATTCAATAATTTATTGTGAGAAACAAGGAATGTTAATCTGGACCAAACATAAAATAAATTTTTACTGCAAGAAATTATATTATATAAAATTAAAAAATAAACTCAAAATGAAGTTTCATACGTGATATGCAAAGTTACGGGCCTGATATGGTACCGACTGGGCCTGGAATCACTTAAGATGTTTCCGTGTGATTTCAGACGCCTCCAATTTAGTCGTGAAAATAAATATATTTAAAAATTAATAGACTGAAATGGATAATGTAATCAGAAAATTGCAGAACTTTCTAGATATGCACAGGAACGACGTGCAGATTGGACCGACCTCTGCGTACTTCTTCCACCACCATTCAGGCATTCATCGTGTTCTCTGGCCAGCAAACGCCGCTTCCCGCAACTTGATCTGCAACTGACCTCTCATTTTCTCGTGGATTATGTCTCATGCCGAGCAGAAAATTTGATAGCACCACCGTTCCGCCACTCCGGAACCCAGATCGATGAAGCATCACCGTTAGGTGCAAGATCAGCGGTGGACAATGTATGGTGTCTTTCGTGGGTTTCATCTTCAAGTGCGATTAGTAAATTTGAAGACCGTACACGTACTCGGCATGAACAGGGAAGTTATGGCAGTTTTTATCCGCATGCCGACGTGGCGTTACGGCGCACGACGGCTGCTTCGGTGCCCGCTTTGGCAGATATGGTGGGGTCCGCCTTTGTCGCTTATCGGCATTGCCGATGAATATGATCAACGAAACGTGAATAATTTTACTTTGCCCCCAGTA
Source organism: Zingiber officinale (assembly GCF_018446385.1). Classification (NCBI taxonomy): domain Eukaryota; kingdom Viridiplantae; phylum Streptophyta; class Magnoliopsida; order Zingiberales; family Zingiberaceae; genus Zingiber; species Zingiber officinale. The sequence goes on along the minus strand of NC_055997.1, from coordinate 131,305,562 downwards.
ATTTATCAAACAGCGCACTTTACCGCCTATGAATTAAATTATTGATTGGTAAAATAATTATGAATTTTGAGAATTAATAAAATGTCTTTCATTAAAAATGAAATAAAAAGTTATTTCTATTTTAAAAAAATGCCAGAAAATTAAGGTCAAAATTATTTCTTCTTTTTAAACAGTGAAGCGGAAATGAAATTAAAAGTTCTTTAGGGGGTAAAGTGGAAGATTCTTTAATTAAACTGCAATAAATTAGGGAAGAGGGAGAGATCGAGGGATTTGGGATTCGATGAAAGAGGGAAGAACGCAGGAAAAAACGTGGAAGGGATTGCGATCACGAGAAGGAACTCCAAATTCTAACGAGATTCTGGACAATTTTAATCTGCCGGGGCTCCATCAACATCCCAAGGCTTGACTTCGGGAAGCTAGTTGGAATCCGGCAAGTAAGAGAGACGTTTAAAAGGCGACACATGTGATGGAGGAGGAACAGAAGCGGAGGGGGCGACACAGCATCAGCATAGGGACCGAATACTAGTCGCCGCCTTGTAAGCCCTCTTCTCCTTTCACGTGTCTCACCCCCGCCCATTCTGTTCGCGTATTTAATCCCCTTGTCTTTTCGCACAGAGCCCATATCAGCTGTTGTGGTTGGTTGGATCGAGGTTCGGTGAGAGGAACCGAAGAGAATTGAGGAGATGGAGGGAAAGAACGGCTCGTCTCCTCCTATTCCGGCGATCTCGGATGAGACCTTTGGGCGGAAGGACCCGAATCCCACGTCGGCTTCGCCTGGCTATTTCAGCACCGTCATCCCTCCTGCTTCCCAGGTAGCTTGTTTTTTTTTTTTTTTTTTTTCTCGATCCTATTCTTTTCCCCCAAATCAATTTGATTGTTGTTATCAAGTATCGTCCGTCAAAAGGGGATGTTTTTTTTTGGAAGGTTACAGTGCGTTTCTGGTCACAGTTACTTCATTATCGATAGAAAAAAGATGAATCTTTATTGGTTTGCAGTATTTTTAACCTCTGTGAGGACGGATTCGAGCTGTTTCTAATCAAAATCTATTTTGATATTGTCAGGTGATCGCAAAGAATTTATCGCATTCAGATTTGTGCTGGACTTTGAACAAACAGAGAAATGATGGTCGCATTTCAAGTGCTCAGACCGCAAGCACAGGTTCTGACTATACTACAACTAATATACTCTCTCTAAATCCCTACTTGTTCCTCACATACAGCGTATTGGTAAAGAAATCAGAACATGAAAAGCCCCCTGTTTCTGAATTGTTCTTGCCATCTAATCTAAGAGCATAAACCCTAGAAATGTAAACCTGGACCTTTTGAGGACATAGTGATGTGATTAAGGGCACATATAGATTGAGTCTTTGATAAGCCAATCCTTGCTTATTAATTTATATAATGTTACTTCTTGTTGGCTAACTAACTCTACATACACACAATGGAACTTTCCTTCATTGCCATTGAACTCTAATTTTTTTTTTCTTTACCAAATGTGAACTTTCAGATTGTAAATCTCAAGGCAGTTCAACTAAAGTGAAACCAGGCTATGCCAATGAACATATAGAGTCGCCCTATTTCGGATCATCGGTAAATTATGGAGCTAGAGATTTCTACATAAGCTCGTCTTCCCCTCTGACATCAAAGACTCCAGATAAAGTATGTTTACACTTTATGACATTTTAATATCTAAATAGGAACATCTTGTGCAGTTTGATCTTTTCTTATACTACGGAATCCTAGATTCAACATTCTTAGGATCTAACACTTGCCTGATTCAATAATATTCTACCAGTATAGAGTGGATGAAGGAGATGACTTGAGTAATATACACCTAGCAGACAGAGGCGAATGGTGGCAAGGTATCCTACTGTTCTTGAATAAGCTTGATCAAACATTCTTGCTTCAAGTTAGGGTAACTGTTTTGCTTTTCCTGACTTAAATTCTTTCAGGTTCTCTTTACTATTAAGAATCAGGATCAGTATGCTATCCTTTTGTACATAAAAGTTTATTGATTCTGTGAGCTTGGAGTTGGTTAACTCATTACAGTCAAATGTGTGTGTGTGCGTAACAAGAACAATTTATAGACTAGATTGTAGTTGATTTTTGACTGTGATAGACAAAAGACCACTCCTTTGGTAGTTTGGACTTGGGGGTGGTTCATCTATTCAGACCTTCACCTCCAACTTATTGCAGCGAGGTTGCAAGTTTGCCTTTGTAATACTCTTTTATCATAATGTGAATGAACATTCCTTCATTAAAGTGTTTCTTTGTTATTTTATTGGTGGGTTATTATTATTTTTCGGCTAAGTTGAAGAGAGGCCCATGGAGTGAAGGGCCTAAATATTGGATAAATAAAACTATTTATTTACATGCAAATTTCAAGCTTCTTCAACACAAAATTGTGAATAAATCAGATTTATTTTTTAATTAGTTCGATTTGGGAACATTAGTCCAAAACTTAGTCTCAACTGGTCAACTACTTCAATTATAATTATAATTTAGATAATTTTAAGTAAAAATAAGGATATTTAAGATTGAAATACGACTACTTTTTAGATAAACAAATAGGAAAAGTATTGTGATATTATATTTTAGAAGAAAAAAGATTTTTTTATAATAAATCCCTTTTTAAAAATTAGTTGGCATTAAGTAAGAAAAATATTTTCCAATAATTTCATTTTTCGAATTGTGGAGCCCCATAAAATTCAGCAAAATCCAAGCTGTCCCGCCTAATTCATAGTGCGTATGCAATTGATTAATGAAACAACTAATTCATCTAGTTTACTCCACATTGTTATAAAATAATTAATACCGGAAGCACAAATGCGACCTCCGGCTCCTCATTAAGTCGCCGTAATCTATAATTAATCACAATTAGTGTGACAATTTTTTTTCCAGCATTAATCGCAACTAAGTCCTATAAAAAACCCACATCACCATCTCTTTCTCTACGCTCCTCTCTGTCCCGCCTCCGCCATTGATTGCTTCCTCGCATGCTTTTTCGATTTGGGCCCAAAAGTGAAAAGAAGCAGTGGGAGCGGCGGGCGCGGGCGCGCAGAAGAGCTGCTTGCCTTGCCCGCTGCGCTGCGCCTGCCATTATTGTTCCGTGACATTCGAGCAAACACCTGCTCGCTCCGCTACTTGTACCGCCTGCTCTTCCATCTTCAGCTCGGAGCCATGGCAGAGGACCTTCAGCTTCCTTCCGAGCTTCTGGACGATGGATTCTTCCACGGCTTTTTCGTCGGGCAAGAGGAGAAACGGGTTGATGAGAGGGAGGAGACGAGCGATCACTCTTCCCTCGACGACGAAGACGACAAGGTGAGAAATTTGGTGGTGTGTCTTATCCCTCCATAGATTTGAGCTTTATTCCGTGAATCAAGTTTTAATCTTGGCATCTCGCGGTAGCGCAGGTGCTTGATCTACGCAACGAGGCTACGGTAAAGGAGGCGGAGCTCCGGCGATTGAACCAGTACCAGCATCGGCTTCCAAATCAAGCGAGGAACTCTAGCCCCTTGCTCGTCCATCGTCAACTGCAGGCCGTTCGAGTGCGTCTTGATTGATTCCGCACAAATTTATCCCTAAAAATGCTATTTTTTTCTCCACTGGTTCTTCAATTAACGAGCCCTATTTGCCTCAGATCCTCCATCTGAAGCAGCAACAGCTCCGGCAGCAGCAATTATGGGCTGAAAGACAAAGCAAAGCAAAAGGAGCCTGCCACTCCCCTGGCGTTTCTTCTTCCGGGCGTGCTCCGTTTCTAATCCAGCATCAACCCCTTCCTGGATCCGGCATGACAGCCTTCTTCCTTTGCAACTCCGGCGGCGCCAGAAAAGAATCCACTGGCACCGGTGTCTTCCTGCCCCGCACGGCCGGGAGCAAGCCCCAGCCACAAAAGAAATCAGGTAATCCTCATGCACAACACCAACCAACTAGCCTTCCAGGTGTTGGACCTTTGCTCTCTATGAGTTCCTAGCATGAAAAGTCTTACCACCTTACGAGTTACAATTTCTTTGCATCAGCTTGTTCGACAGTGCTTATTCCAGCAAAGGTAGTTCAAGCTCTGAACCTAGCAAATCATCATGGTAACTAAACCATCATCTCTGTGTTTTCTTCCTCTGATAAAACTTAAAAATGCTAATTTTACTCAAGCTGACCACTGTTTCTCACTACTAGATTCGTTTATAGGAAGAGGAACAAACCCTATGAGAAGTCAGAGCCATCCCCAGCCTGGTGATTTCATTAAAACCTCCATGAGCTGCCTTCCCCACGAGTGGACCTATTGACCAACCTCACCGACTCTCTTACAGTCGCTAATTGTGTTCACGTTCAATTTTCAAATAAGCCCGGAACACATATTTAATCATGGAGGAAAACTACCAGTTGTTAGTGGAAGAGGTGTCTGTCCTAAGCAATTCATTATCAATGATTTTCTCATGGAAGGTTGGTGAAGATGTGCTGTTAGGGTAGGATTTATTGTCAATAAGGTCCTCAATTACCTACTTTGGGCCCACGGATTAGCAAAGTCTCTTGGTCGTTGACTTATCGCCTACCATGTATGTATGTAGGTATGAATGATAAGTAGAAAAGAAAAAAAAATGTAATGCAAGTGGTACTGCTTTGTGTTGTGTGATTTGAAGTGATAATAAGAAACATTCAATATCTCCTTCTGTATTGAATAAAAATTCTGTTCTTCATCAGAACATAGCAATGAGTGTTTGCCGGCGCACTGTGTGATTTAGGTGGCCCATGTTGACTTTGATGAGTATCTCTGGTTGAACAAATCCAGTTTGAGGATTTGCAGTTGAACAAACCCACCGGCCAGCTGTGAGGAATATATTCAATCTTTTTAGCTCAACTGCTTTGTCAGTTTCATGGTCTGACGAATTTGTATCTATGATCAAGTCGTGCTCTGCATGTAACAAACAACCCAGGTAGCGGTGTCCATTCGGATGCGGATGGACACCGCTACCTGAATTCGATTTGAATCCCAACTCAATTTAAAAATCTTAAATCTGAATTTGATAATCTAACCAACTCAAATAACTCGATTAGAAATAAAAATCCTTTTTACTATTTTCCTTATATTTCTTTACTTTTAATGTTATTGATATTGATAATCCATTTTAATTTTTAAAATAAAATTTTATTTAATTAAAAAAACACTAAATTTTAAATTTAACTCAAATCCGACCCGATTTTAATACAATCCGAAAATACCTTCAATCCAAATTCAACCCGAATTAGAAAACTCTCAATCCAAACTTAGGGGGCGTTTGATTTAGGGTAATAGGAGTGGGGAATGGGAATAAGAATCATTGATTCTCATTTTTAATATTTGGATTATAGGAATAGGAATACAAATAAGGGAATGAATCCTTGAAATTGGGTAATAACTCATTCCCATGTACCCCCCTTCAATGAGCCATTACCCTATTTTCATCAATCAAAATATTCCCTTATTCCAAAAATACCCTTGACTTAAAACTAAAATTTTCTCCATTAATATCAAATATCAAAATATATTTATTTATTTTTTCTTTCATATCACTTATCTCTCCTTATTCTCTCTCATTATATTTTCTCTCTCATCATACTTTCTCTCTCCTCAATCTCTTCCATCGCACTCTCTTCCTTCTTTTTTTCCTCATCACACTTTCTCTCTCATCACACTTTCTCTTTCCTCAATCTCTCCCATCACACTCTCTTTTTTCCTCAACACACTTTCTCTCTCATCATACTTTCTCTCTCATCAATCTCTCTTATCACACTTACTCATTTTTTCCTCAACACACTTTCTCTCTCATCATACTTTCTCTCTCCTCAATCTCTTCCATCATATTCATCGTTCTCTTTTTCTCTCACCATACTTTCTCTCTCCTCAATCTCTCTCTCCTCATTTTTTCTCACTATATTTTCTCTCTCTTCATCCTCTCCTATCATATTTTCTCTCACATCATATTTTCTCTCATCATGCTCTCTCCAATCACACTCTCTTTTTTCATTTTCTCTCATTACACTTTCTTTCTCTTCATTCTTTCTTATCACACTTTCTCTCTCATAATACTTTCTCTCTCATCATTCTCTTTCATCATATTTTTCTCTCACATTCATCTTTCTCTCACATCTAATTTTTTCTCTTATTTTCCTTTAAGGGTAAAAAAGGAAACTTTGATTTATTCCGATAGAAGATATATAACTAACCAAACATTGCTTTTAAGAGTGATATTCATGCTCATACCCATTCTCATTCCACAATACAATGATTCTCATTCCTATTCCTAGGAAAGAACCAAACGCCCTCTTAATATTTTTCTAATCAAGTTGGGCTGGGTTCATTTTTGACACATGAACATAGGCACCCCTGAGGGCCATTTGATAATAATAAAAAATTTGAGGGCCATCATAAAAAATACTTGAAAATTGCTTAGGGTGCTGCAATGAAAATTTTTCTCTAAATTTATTCGCAAGTTTGTCCCTCTCCATGTGGGCTTCTTGACCAGCCATGCAGGCCCAACTCTCATGGCCTGCCAATTTGAGGAAAATTATGATTTGTTTATTTATGAAAATAAAATTGGACTTTGATATTTTAGTAGTAAAAGATTACGTTCATTTCAAACACGTTTGCACTTTATAAATTACGATATTGCCAGCTTAGATTTGATATTTGAAATAACATGTGATAACGAAAGTAAGCATTGAAGTATTTTTTTTAAAAAAAAATAAACTGCCAAAATAATCATATGAGTTCAGTTCAATTGTTGTTAAATGGCTATTGAATGTAAATTTATGTGGATGTCGGTTGTGTGTAAATCAATTTGGACTATAATTAGAATACTTAAATGCTTAAGTAAATATAATAAAGTCTACAATGCCCTTGTCTTTGTATTGGAGAATAAATGGAAACATTTGAGTAGTTGGCTCAGGGCCCCACTCCTACTCTAATAAAACCACAACAAACATCATTAAGGCCGGGTTTTTCTGTTGACATGTAAGTTGGAGAATGCTAAGAGTACTAATTTAATAAAGGCGGCTATCGATTAGAATGGTCTATAATTATTGATTTAATAGTGTAATTTTCACAATATTAAACATTTTATTACTAACAGCTACTTAGTTTAACGGTAAAAAGTTGTTTCTAAAAGGTTTAAATTAAAAATTAAAAGTTGAACTAATTTTGGACATCAACATTGATTCGTTTACGAACACTGAAATCACCGAAGGAGATGCATCACCAAATATTTAAGAACCATAAAAATATAATAAAAGCATCATTAATGGTTGGAAAACAAAAAAAGTTGCCGCTCTTTATGTTTTTCATTGATCGAATTTGGTTTCTATTAAATAAAAAAAGAAATAGATTTAGAAATTATGTTTAGGGCTGTAAATGAACCGAGTCGAATCGAACTTTGGGATGTTCAAACTTGTTTGATAAGATAATCGAGCCGAACCAAGCCAAACTTAAAATGAAATAAGCTTTTAAAACGAGTGTTCAAGCTTGGCTTGGTTTATTTTCTATGAGCTTGAGCTTGTTTAAAACTTGGTTTGAGCTTGGTTCGTTTAAATGTTATCAAGCTCTCAATTCGAGCTTGACTTGAGCTTGACTTGAGCTTGGTTCGTTTAGATGCTATCAATTTCTCAATTCAAGCTTATTTCATTATTTGAAAATTTTAATTGTTTGATTGATTATTAAAATTGATAATTTAAATTTATTTATTTATTTTATTTTATTTTAATTTTTATTTAACATATTGAAAATAATTTTATTAATAAATATATTTCGTGTACATAAACAAGTTCTTACCGCTCGCTTGGTTAAAGGTCATTAATTACTTAACTTTATGTATAATTTATTTGTCACGAAAATTACTCTGTTGCCATCCTCCAATCATTATATTCGACTGATCTCCTTCTTCGATGCTCGACCTTTGTATTCTCATCGCTGGCCATGTCGAAATGACGACGGCAACTTCCTGCTTCAACCCTTTCCTTTACTTCTTTGCCCTCCTCTTAGTCCATCTCGCCTGCTTCTTCTTCCCCCCCTCCGGAGGAGAACAACAGGAACCATCGCAGTTCAACCGGAGGAGGGCGAGGAGGGCTGCCCCCTCTTCTCTCTTGAAAGCCTCAACCTCAGCTCCGGCGAAGACCCCGGTGAAGTATTCTATATCTCTCCGGTCCTGCCTTGCACAAGGCCTCTGCTTTCTTACGCCAAAGAACAAGGAACCGGAGCAGAGGAAAACAGAGGCCGCCGCCGCCGTCGTTTTAGACCATGAGTACCGTTACACCTCTAGGTTCAACATGTACTCGTGTCCAGATTGCGACGAGGACTTCCGTATTCCCCAGCTCCTAGACCTCCACCGCTCCACCAAGCACTCCTTCTCCGACCTCAGTTGCAGCGACCCCGGCTACAATGTCGTCCGCATCATCTTCTTCGCAGGGTGGAAAGGCCGCGGTCCGGTCGCGGTCCACCGCCTCCTCAAGATCCACCACTCGGGTCGGACCCTCGCCCGGTTCGAGGAGTACCGTGCTGCAGTCCGGAGCAGGGCCGAGACTATTGTTGTTGGCGGCGGAGGGGGCGAAGAACGGTGCGTCGCGGACGGGAACGAGCGGCTTGGATTCTACAGCACGACGTGCCTGTGCGGCCTAGGGGGAGGCGCGTGCGGGGTCGGGCGGTGCGAAGCCTGCCCGGTGGTGCGGCGAGGCAGCTTCGCGGGGAAGAGTGGCCGGGAGCTGGGGGTGATGGCGACGCACGCCACCGGGTGGGGCGCGCACGTGGCACCGGCGGCGAGGGAGATGCGGCAGGCGGGGGAGCGCAAGGTGATTGTGATGTGCCGCGTGGTGGCCGGGAGGGTTGCCCACGGGGCAGCTGCGGCGGAGAAGAAGGCCGCGGTGGCGGAGGGGTTCGATTCGGTAATCCCGGGGTGCAGAAGCGTCGCCGGCGGCGAGGAGGATGAGTTGTTGTTGGTGTTTAGTCCTAAAGCACTGTTGCCGTGCTTCGTCATCATTTACACCGCATGAGCGATACGCTCCGTTTGCTTTACTTCGCTCTTCCGTTTACTTGGATAGACATATAACCAAATAAAAAAAAGATTACGTTTACATGGGTAACCGGGTATAGAATTCTGATATCCTGCGCGTCGCACAGTGCGCGACTGTGCGCGCGCAGGATATCAGCGTGTTTCTATTTTTTTTTATTTTTTTAAAATTTTTAAAAAGTATTATTTCTTTAAATATAAATCTTAAATATATTATTATATTCTATAAACATATTATTATACCGGAAAATGTCTAATTTTTTATTTTAATTTTTTTTATTAAAAGTCAAAGGAGGTTAAAGGGGTGGAAGTTAAGATAGTCAATACGTAAATCAATCGACGTTCAAGAGAGGCAATGTGTAAAAATCGACCCGAGCGACTACCCGCTCGGCCAGACAACAGAGTTGAATGAGTGTAGAGTTCAACTTCGATCGAGCGACTATCCTATTAACCTAACAATAGTCTACGGTCCCACTCAGCCTGACAACAATCTTCGGCCCAGCTCAACCTGACAACAGTATCTGAATATTTTTAAAAATTTTACATCTAGGTTCAGATTTTTCAATCTTATTATAGTGTTCAGTAAAAATAAAAATTAAAAATTAAAAATTAAAAAATTAAAAAAATAAAAAAATTAGACATTTACCGATATAATAATATGTTTATAGAATATAATAATATATTTAAGATTTATATTTAAAGAAATAATACTTTTTAAAAATAAAAAAAATTTAAAAAAAAGGAAGACGCTGATATCCTCTGTGCGCGTAGTCGTGCACTGTGCGACGCGTAGGATATCTAAATTGTATATATATATATATAGAGAGAGAGAGAGAGAGATGCTTCGCTACGAACCAAAGCTTGTGGACTGCTATGGACCGCCTTTGTGGCAAGTCCACGATATGCGTTTTTTATTTACCTCTCGCCACGAACGACTGACTCTCCTTCTTCATCCTTGTGCCCTAGCTCAAGATTCTCCTTGCCATAGTCACACACTCGTGATTCTCCTCGTCGCACACTCCCTTACTCCCGGTCCTCCCGGTGAGCCTAGACTTGCGGTGACAAACTAACTGAGGCGTCGCCCAGACGTGCAATGATAAGCTAACAAAGGTGCCGCCTAGACTCGTGATCCTCCTCGCCTCACTCACGATCCTCCCTCCTGCAGCCGCCCTCACTCGCTCGACTCCTCGCCGCAGAGACCCCCTCGTCAAGACAAGCTCTCATAGGCACGGTGAAGAGTGGAACCCCCTGCAGAAGCTCTTCGATCTGAAGCCCTATCCCTCGCCTCACTCGCGATTCTCCTTGTCGCAACCGCCCTCACTCGCGAGACTCCTCATCCCCTCGTGAATCGCCGAGACAAGCTCCCACAGGCGCTGCAAGGAGTGGAACCCCTGCAGAATCTTTTCGATCTGAAGCCTTAACTTGCGGCCCTCCTCTCTGCCGTCATCCTCACTAGCTCGTGTGACTCCTCGCAGTGACAGATTCTCACAGGCATTACAAAGCTAGGTTCCACAATCGTCCTCATCCCTTCGTTGCCAGTAAAAGCTTATTTTCTATATATCAGTTTTGCATTTGTGTTATACTAGCATAATAAAGTCTGAATTCTTATTTCTAATTGATCAAGAAATGTATTTTTCCGCATTCTGTTTGGACATGTGTAGTGATGAACAGGATAGATCGCAATATAAAATTCTTTTGTTGTTGATTGATAGATTTCTTTAGATATAAGAGTATGCTAAAATTCCCTCTCTCATTTCTTGATAAATTGCAAGATTTTGTTGAATCTCGTTAGTTGTTCCTATGATTTGAATTCAAATCGCTTTTTTTCACATTATCTACAATAATCCCAATTGTTTGCTAAAAAGCCAACTAAACTGACTTATTGCTGAAGCTAATTTCGTGTAATTATTACTTAGTTTTGAAAATTAACTTATAATCGGATTTGTTTATGTTTTTATTACAAATTTCATCATATTGTTTACAATAATGTTTACGATCAAATTTATTTATGTTTCGGTTGCAAATTTCATCATATTGTTACAATAGTTTTATTATTACAATAGTATTTCTGTTTTACATTATCTACAATAAGTTGTACTCTTTATTTATTTATCTAATTACCTATTGTCAATTATAATATGAGGATGCCCAGAAATAGAAGAAAAATAGAGTTGATGATCAGAAATACATTCTCTAAGTTGTAGATGATCGAAAGCCAAAAATTGGAATGAAATTCTCATCACTAGAAGAGGCATATTTATTCTATAACCAATATGCACGAGAAGTTGGGTTTTATTCAAGGATGCACACGAGCAAGAAAAATAAGATGATAAATGAAGTAACATGGAAACAAATTGTATGCTTTAAAGAAGGGCATACAGATCTAATGTGATGGAATAAATATACAAAAGATGATCAACTCACAAAAGAAAGAGCACGTGGCATAGTTAGAACGGATTGTAAATCAAATATTACATTTGTCAAGAAACAAACTAGACCTAATTGGGCTATTAGTAACTTTATAGAAATCCATAATCATCCACTCTTGACTCCGTCAAAGGTGCATTTGCTATGCTCACATCATAATATTTCGGCAGTAAAGGAAATATTAACAAAACAGTTTTCAGATGTCAATGTACAAACTTGTCAACAAATGCAAATATTGGAGATAGAGTAAGGAGGGCCTGAGAGGGTAGGTTGCACAGAAAAAGATATTAGAAACTTTGAGAGAAATCTAAGAGATAAACAAAAGGGTATTAATGTTGAAACACCGATCGAGTTTTTTACATCTGAGCAAGAGAATAATTATGCTTTTTTCTTTGATTATGAGACTGATTCAGATAACAGATTTATTAGGTGTTTTTGGGCTGATCATATATCTAGGCGGGTATATAGTGTATTTGGTAATGTAGTTATATTTGATACAATATACAGCACCAACAAATACGGCTTGATTTTAGTACCTTTTATAGAAGTTAATCATCATCATCAGACAATTATTTTTGGTTGTGAGTTTCTAAATGATGAGAAAATTGAATCTTTTTGTTTGGTTGTTTAAGAAATTCAGAGAAGTCATGCCTAAAGGTCAACCAAATGTTATCATCATTGATCAGGATCCTGCTATGACAAAAGTAATTGCACCAGTTTTTCCTCAAATTGTGCATCTATTGGTGCAATATTCCCTAGGTCAAGGTTGACCTGGTTGACTAAGCTTGAGATGACTCAAGCTTGAGTCTTGATGTTTGAGTTTTGATGTTTGATAATACATGGAGATTGCAGGTGCAATCGTTCATTTGGGGAGATTGTTGGTACAATTCTCCTTTGGTCAAGGTTGGCCAGTTAGATATGAAGAAGAGTCAAGTAGGTCAAGACTGATTGGATACTTGACTGAGAAGTCCTGGTGAGTGAAGCCAGACAGTTGAAAAATCCTGGTGAGTGAAGCCAGGTGAAAGATCTAGTGAGTGAAACTAAGCAGAAGAGAAGTCCTGATGAGTGAAGCTAGGCAGTTGGAAAATCCTGGTGAGTGAAGTCAGGTGAAAGACCTAATGAGTGAAGCTAGACAATATGAAAATCCTAGTGAGTGAAGTTAGGTGAAAGTCCTGGTGAGTAAAGCCAGGTAGATGGGAAACCCTAGTGAGTGAAGTTAGGTGAAAGCCCTGGTGAGTGAAGCCAGGCAGATGGGAAGTCCTAGTGAGTGAAGCTAGGCGGAAGGGAAGTCCTGGTGAGTGAAGCCAGACACGTGGAAATTCAGGTGGGTCAAGGTTGACCGGACACCTGGTATTGAGAAGTCCAAGTAAAAAGGTTTGACCGAATACTTGGCACGAGGAGAAAAGTCTAAGTGGGACAAAGGGATTAACCGGATACTTATCTTGGTGAGGAAGTCCTAGCATGTTGAGGGTGATCGGATGCTAGGCATGATGTTCCAACAGATCATGGTTGACCGGATGTTGGTTCTAGAGACTTTAGACTTGATTTGGCAAGTCACTAATGGGCCAAATCGATCAATCGATCGATTGACTCATGCCCAATCGATCGGTTGATCGATTGGGTGAGGTGTCGTGACAAAAGCTTCTCCCAATCGATCCACTCATCGATTGGAGGAGCATCGCGATCGCACAAAAGCTACTCACAATTGATCACACGATCCAATCGATCGGGCGATCGATTGGAGTGTTGAAAAATTGTGGGACATGTTGAATCGATTAGACAATCTATTTAAATGATTTCCAAGAGCACAGAGGCACTCTGGATCGATCGATCGATCGATTCAAAGCCTCCCCAATCGATTGGGAGCAATTCAATTGATTGGGATCTAACCGTTGGCGCTAGATAAAGTCGTTTCAAGCGTTTTCTTCAGTAGACTTTCGCCCGATTCTTTTCTGATCCACACAGCGATTTCTCCACAGCTCACAACCAGTTCTTGGAGGCTCTTGGAAACAAGTGTTGGTGCACTTCCAAGGTTCAAGAGGCAACAACACGCAAGAAGAAAGGCAAGCTAGGGTTTCTACCGTGTAAATCTTGTAAGGTTTACTATTGTATCAGCTTATATTTTGTTCTTCTTATATATCTTTGTGTGTGAGTTCTGTACAGGCTTCTCCGCCTTCGGTAGTTACCATAAAAAAGTGTTTTCATAGTGGAGAGTGTGTGTCGTGTGTGGATCCTTGGATTAGTCACCTCTTCTTGAGATGGATACCAAGTAAATCCTTCGTGTTAGCATTGTATTTTTGTTTCTTGTATTTTTCGTTGCTTATCATCACTAAGAAGCAAGACGACGAGCGCACGAAGAGGTTTTCACCCCCGCCCCCCTAGCACATTTCGACCCTAACAACATCGATATTGTTTGTGGCACATATTGAACAAATTATTATGGTTGATTTGTAGCTAGAGAGAAGTGAATAGCTCGTCGCGCTTCGTTGGCTTGCTTCGTGATGATGATATTCAGCAGATAGAACTCGAAACAACACTCACAACGCTAACACAAAGGATTACTTGATATCCACCTCAAGAAGAGATGACTAATCCAAGAATTCACACACAACACGCTCTCCACTATGAAAAAATACTCCTTCTCGGTAACTACCGGAGGTGAAGAAACCTTGTACAATACTCACACAACAAGATACAACGCACACAAGAAGAAAATACATGAATGCAAAGTAAAAGCCTCTTCTTGCTTGACCTTATTGATGTAGATCACCTCTTGAACCTTGGAAGTGCAACAACACTTGTCCCCAAGAGCGTCCAAGAACTGGTGGAGAGTGTCAAAGAAGATCGCGTGCTTGAAGAAGGCTCGAGCGAAAGAACTGGTGGAGAGTGTCGGAGCAGAGCTTGCACGTGTAACAGAATGAAGCACAACAACAAATGACTTGAATATCATAATTATAATCAGCTCGAATCCCAAGTCCTTTTATAACTCTCGTTCAGTCAACGAAAAAACTTTTTCATCGACTGATCCTTTCTGTCAACTGAATGATCTATCCATCGACTAATCTATGATATTTCCTTGTGTGGTGTGATCCAATCTGTGTAATCCCAGAAATCAAGTAGTTCCGTTAACTAATCCACCTGATCGGTCGAATGGACCTCAGCCCTTCCTTGTTTGCTTTGATTCGTTCCAGATCCTTAAATCAAGTTGTTATGTCGACTGAACCACTTGATCCATCGACTAAACAGAGTTATCCGTTGTGTGCTCTAATCTGATCCATTGTATGAGCCTTATCCGTTGACTGAACACTCTATTTGGTCAACTACACAATCTGTGGATCCATCGACTGAACCTTAATTTCAATCGACGAAACGCCTGTAAAACAGAGTTAGAACATTTTATCCTGGAAGACAAGGTTTGAACAAATATTGCATTTACCCTGCACAACAAGAGACCAGATCTCCTGGTCCACATTTTTGTGGACTAGGGGATGGACCACATGAAATTGCAGCAGGATCGTAGCGGCGATCCTACCGTAATTGATTGCAATCCCTCCATGGGTTCACCGTCCCCCAAATTATAATTTGGGTCGGGACGAGTGGTCGGAGACCGCACGAAGGTCACCGGTGTGGGCAAGTGACAAGGTTGCTGGTCGCCGAGCGGAGGGTGGCCTTGGATGGCCGAAGGCCACCCGCCCCAACCCAAACTATAACTTGGGAGACGATGAAGCCAAGGAAGAATCACAATCAATTGTGGTCGAATCGTCATCACGATCCGACCGCAATTCCATGTTGTCCATCCCCTGGTCCACAAAAATGTGGACCAGGAGATCTCCCCCACAAAACAAGGTTAGAATAAATATATGCATGATAATGATAGTTAAGAATGTCTAGATCTCAACTTAGAAATCTTCTAAGTTTTTCAGTTGGATCAACGCCTAAGGTTTGTCCCTACTAGGACACAACCTCACTACACTCACTCCAGGAGCTTACCTCAACTCACTTGCCAAGCATTTGATCCTCTAGGCCTATTTGGATTTTCTCTATTCAGTGTTTGATCGCCTATTTCACTAAGACTTTTCCTATAATATTAAATTAGCACAACAAGAATATTCACTCCTCCAAGACATTCTCCTAACTTCACTCACTAGGACCTAGTTTTACTCACTAGAGTCTCGTTTCACTCACTAGGACCACTGACTGACTTCACTCACCAGGATTTTCACTACCTAGTTTTACTCATTAGAGCCTAGTTTCACTCACTAGGGTTGTCACCACCTAGCTTCATTCACTAGAGTTTAGTTTCACTCACTAAAACTTTTTCCACCTAGCTTCACTCACTCGGGCCTAGTTTCACTCACTAGTACTTTTCGCTACCTAACTTTACTCACTAGGGCTTTTCCAATTTGCTTAGAGTTCGCTCCTTCAAGACTTCTCATTACCCTTGCAGTCATTCGGTAGACTACACACCTGACAAGGTCAATCTTGACCAAGTTCCATGAAACATATTATTAAATGAACATCAAACTCTAAAGGTCGATGACACCAACAATCTCTCCCTTTTTAATCATTGACAATATGTTTAAGTTAAGCTAAGTATATAACCCAACTTATCAAGTCTAATGCAATTAGGGTTTCTAACTTAAATCATTCTTCTCCCCCTTTAACCTACATTAAAAATATACTAACTATTTAAATTCTAAGGGATTCCTTTATTTTGCACTAATAATACTTGTAAAATGACATCTTCCTTACCGTTTGAAAGACAAATTAGAGTTTTTAATTTTTCAATTTCATTTTAAAAGAAACATAAAAACAAATTTCAAAGTGATTTTAAATAATTTTCTAGGTACTTTTCAAAATTTTCCTTTTGTTGAAAACATATATTTTCAAAATGTTCTAAAAATAGATTTTCAAAGAATTTTACCTAGTAATTTTAAAAATGCGATTTAAACTGAAATATTTCCAAAGATATTTTAAAAATACTTAATTTTTCATATGAATTTACATAATTTTTCAAAATGATTTCTAAAGCATGATTTTGAAAAAAAATCAAAAGAAATTTGATAAAAAATTTCAAACTCCTTTTAACGATATATTTTTTAAAAAACATATTTTAAACATATTTTATTTTTAAATTTTTTTAATGTGTTTTTCAATAGGATCTTCCCCAATAAATCTATGTTCTTTAAACTCATAATAAATTTAAAAGTTTTCAAAAACATGTTCTAAAACATTTTCCTTTTAATTTTTCTAGCATCTCATTCATTCAAAAACCTTTTCTAAAATATTTTCCATTTAATTTCTCTAGCGTCTCACCCATTCTAAGTGATCAAATAAGGAGAACCTTATGATTGTGTGAGATGGTTTATTTAATTGAAATTTTTAGATTAAATTTAATTGAGTAAGTAAATTTTAATTAAGTTAAATCTTATTAATTAATTATGGAGTAATTTAAATTAATTGAGAATTCATTATTCATTATTCAATTAATTTAAGTTAAACATGATTAATTAGGTTAAAATTAAGCTTAAGTTCAAATTAATTAAGTTAATGTAATTTTGGATTAAATTTATTAATTGAGTTTAAGTTAATTTTGACCCAGTTCCATTAAATATATTGTATCAAAAGTCTAAAGGTTGATTGCACTAATTCTCTATGAAGTCAAGAGAAATATTTTCTCATGTGGCTGTATATTCAATTTTTTAATTACCTTTCTACAAATAGCTATGGGACCGATCGTGTAGAACTCCTGAGTCAACATATGACCTTTTTGTTGTAGCCCCAGACTACAGTGTAATGACAAAATGTTTTCATAGTTAATCAAATATTTATGGGTCAATTCTTAGTTGTGGTACATTGCAGATTAATTTTCTCCATGGGAAGATAACTCTAGGATGCTAAGTGCGGAGCGATGTATTATTTGTATCTTCAGATTTATTTTAATAGATAGTGAAAAATTTATATGAACTGAATCAATTTCAAGAGATGCAAACGTGGGTTAAAAATATATATATATAAATTGTAACCCTCCGGGAGCAATGCGATGGTAACAAGAATTCGAAACTCACAATTATATATAAAAAAATACAAATGGTAACAGCTGGCAAATACAATTATAGCCACTATACTAATATTAAAAAATATTTTAAATTAAATTTAAGTGATTTTAATTATATTCAAATTATTTTGATTATATTCATAAGCTAATAATGTTTACCGTCCTACAGGGGATTCTCTCAAAAGCGCGCGGATAAATAAAAATATTAGTCATTTGAATACATCTTCATGTAATACTTTTTAAATTTATTTAATTAGTGATCGATGGAAAATTTTATAAGATTAGATCAATCATCTTCAGAATTAATTGATTTGAAACACTAAATTACTAAAGTAAAAAAATTTATTTATATACGTTTCATTCCACTCCACTCCATCGCATATTTTATTTCTCAAAATTATACTCATGGTAGACTCTATAAACCCATAATTACTATAATATAAACATTTTAATTCTAATCAATACTAGATCATATTATAGAACTATAGCTACTATAATATAGATATTTTGGTCAATTTTAATCAATATTATATTATATTAATTTTACGACTCTAAACAATATTAATAATATTGTTTTGTAGTAATTATAGTTTATAACTCTTCTAATATGAACATCTCATTTATAGCTAATGCATATCATAACTACTACTCATTAATACTAATTAATATTATGTTATACTAACTATGAAATCATAGCACTAACAAATAGCTTCAAAAAATTAAGATCAATTTTGAAAAATAAAATATAAAAAGATGAAATGGGATGAGGCTGCGCGTCCTTTCAATAAAAAAAATTTAAAAAATGTCACTTTGACATTTAAAAAATTAGATTTTTATCCGATAAAAATATATTTGATCATATATTTTCTAATTTTTCTAACATAAAAATACTTTGACCACCCAATTAATTTATATCTTTTAATAGAATTTTTTTATCAAATCTTCTGATCTTATGTAATGAGGTAGACTGTCTGATTCTATATGTCATCCCTCGACTAAATCCAATCGGCCCGCAGCCGGCCCGGCCCGGCCCATCAAATTTTTGAGAGTAGAATTTCTCTACTTTGGGGGCGAGTGGTGCTCAATATTAATTTAATTAAAGACATTAAAAGTGGTGATTGATTGGAAGGATGACAAGCAGATGGAAGAAGGTTGTGGAAACCTTTGACTACCTAACTTGTCACATTATTTTTAGGCTACTTTTAATTAGGTGTAATGTAATGTAATGTAATGTAAAATAATTAAATTTGTAATGTAAAATAATATTGATTATATTATTATATTTGGTAATATAATGTATGTAATTTTTTATTACATACATTCTTTTGTTTAGTATCAATTATTTTTTATAAGAAATGTAATTCATATTATTATAAACTGATAAAAATATCCTGCGACTTCTACCGACGGCCGCTGCACCTCTGTTGGAGCTTGCTGCCGTCGGCGGCCGACGATCGACGACGGTCGACGGTGGCCGACGACGGCGACGACGATGGCTGACGACCGGTGGCGGTGGTCGGCGGCGGCCGACGATCGACATTCAAATTTTGATTAAACAGTGACCTTGTTATGTAATCGGATTACATAGTATTTGCTTTGTAATCCAGATTACAAAAACTTCACTACCTTTTGTAATCGAGATTACATTTCATTACAGGTTTAAAGTTAAAACAAACAAAATAAACCGGTCGGAGTGGATAAAGTATCGTACGGTGGAAGCTTCCACCGTCACATCCGGGATATGTTCGGACGATTACGGAATAACGCCAGGCATGCTTTTTTAACACGACCTATTGAGGTATGTTTGGGGAAGCGTGCACGCATCGAGAAGCGTGCTGGCGTCTCCCCGAGGTCCTATATAAAGACCCCCAGACTTCGACGGAGGTATGCATTTTCTCATCACTGTAGCCACAGTAACACTGCTTGTTCTTCTTCTTCTTCGCTGCCTGACTTGAGCGTCGGAGGGTCGTCGTCAGGAAACCCCTCTTGGCTCGGCTTCTTTGTAGGTCCGTCGGAGATCCACATCACCAGTCGAAGACAGCGGAGAGCACCAGGTCTCCAGCGTCAATCGACTCAGCGCTCGGACAGGATCAGAGTCTTTTATAATCTAACGATTTTGGTTTAAATTATTCCTTCTAAATTTCTAGAGATCACAGAACTTATGAACTCTCGAAACTTGTCTAAAGAGATTCATCACTTCCAACCTGAAACTCTATTGGTTATGGGGTTTGGGGTTTTGTCGACATTGCAGCAATTGTTCTTTGAAGTTGTTTTATTAAGTGAATACTTGCGAATTCTCTGTAGGGCTCTAAACGAGTCAAGCTGAGCTAAATTTTATGGTATTTAATTTTATTTGATAAAGTAATAGAATAAGTCAAATTGAGTTTAAAATGAACCAAGATACTTGATGTTCAAACTTGATTCTTTTTTAAAGTTTAAGGGGGTATTTAGTTGGATGGTATGAAAATGGGGAATGGAAAAGGAATGAAATATTGGTACTTGGTTTGGGTAATTAGTGGTGAGCCCCACGGATTCATTCCCCCAAGTATAGGAATGGGCCATTACTTAGTAAAAGAGGGAGTATAGAAACCTTTCCATTCTCATTCTCCACCTCTATCATTCTCATTCTCATTCTCATTCTCATTTTCATTCTCATTCTCATTCCCTTTTGGAAACCAAGCGCACCTTAAATTTTATTTAAGTTTGGTTTCAATTTGATTCGTTTACATGTTATTGAGTTCTCAATACCAGATTGTTTGATTATTTAAAACTTTTATATTTTTAAACTTTTTTATTAGTTGTTGAGTTTGATAATATAAGCTTGTGTATTCATTTTAATATGTTTTTTTATTTTCTATGTTAATAAAAATTTTATTAATGAATATGATTTATAAATTTTATTGATAAGCATTATTCATTCATTTATAAATATTAATAAGTTGAATACAAATATATTCTAAGTTTGTTCATTTAAACTAAGAGTTGTTCAAGTTTATTCATTTAAGTGATCTTATGTATATTGAACGAATATAAATAAATTTTTATCTAATCCAACATAAAACTTATTTATGATTATTTAATTCATTTATAGTCCTAATTTTGTCACTTCCTCTTTCTTATTTGGCTTGCTTTGGGAATGTTCATAAGCAGAGGATGCACCGAAAGAACAAGGCTCAGGGGGTTCAATTGAAAGAGGTAAGAACTTTGTGCTGTTCATCCTACAGCACAATACTTGCTACTGAAAAGATATATGAACAAATTCAGTATTGTTTCTTCTTTTCAGATGCAGTTCTCTCGAGGCTTGCTACTGAAAAGAAGTTGTCTTTGATCAAGGCTTGGGAGGATAATGAGAAGACGAAAACAGAGAATAAGTGAGTATTGTCAATTATAAAGAATTAGGATTCATCGGTGTTGTCATTGAAATGGAAGAGATGAATCTAGTAATGCTTCTTTAAGTTTTTGGACCATGTCAAAGTTTGGCTTGCATGGATTCACCAAAGCATACTGAGGTAACCTTGTGACATCAAATGGAGAAGGGCAAAAATAAAAAGGTAAACAGTCAAAAGAGTCCACTTTTTTTAAATCAAAAATATCCTTTATTTTAGTGTTGTTGTAGCAACTAGTAAAAAATTAATTATTTCAATTTAATCAAAATTATTATACATAAAATATTATTATATTAAAATATTCTTTACTTAGTCAAAATTGCTTAAGTTTTATTAAAATTGCTTTAAAATAGTTGTAACAAATAGCTGCTATATAGTTGTAATTGAATTCTAAATTTTAAAATCTTGAACCCTAAATCTTGAATAATTTTGTATCAAAATACTCTTTATCAATTTTGTTAAAATTATTTAAAATTCATCAAAATCATTTTAAAATAGTTATAACATCTTTAAGTACTTGTTACAATATTATAATAGTATTATATTAATTGTTACATATTATAGCAATGAGTTGTTTCTTGCCACAAAAGCACTAGAAATAATATAGCAGCTACTACAAGAATGCTAAAGATATTCTTAGGATAAAATATACGGTGGAGCACTCATTTGACGATTTTTACAAAATAGACGTCTATTTGATGATTCGTTAAATGTTGAATGCCCTTTTGATTTTTCCCCAATGGAGAATTGGTGGTTAACTTCCTTGCACAATGCATGTTTGTTGTAAGAAAAACCTAATGTCCGGTTGATTCGAGAAGGTTTACGGATGGTCCTCGCATTGTTGATCAGGGCAGTGAAGAAGCTATCGACCATTGCTGGATGGGAGAACTCTAGGGAGGCTGCTGTGGAGGCTGAGTTCAAAAGGAAAGAGGTGTGCTACTCCTTCCCTGTAGTAGCTAGCTATCAAATGATGTTGAACCTGAGCAAGTTACATGTGCAGGACGAATTGGAAAAGCAAAGGCAGAATTCACATAGAAGGTGAAGAACAAAATCGCATTGCTTCACAAGACAGCAGAAGAGAAGAGGGCAATCGTAGCAGCTAGGCATGGAGAAGAGATTTTTAGGGCAGAGGAGCTCGCGACCAAGCACCGTGCCACAGGGCTAGTGCCAAAGAAGCTTCTTGGTTGCTTTGGCACTTAAAGTTTACTACCGAGAGCAAAAGTGAAGGTGAGTAAACACAAGTTTGATCCTGCTTGTATGGTGTGCTCTTAGACGTCATGTGTGAAGCGTATTGTTGATTTGGGTTGTTGCATGGTGAAACTCTTGTACATATCATAATTTGTTACAGATGCTTATTTGCAAGTTCAAATTAATCATACAGAAACCTTTTGTTTGTAGCCGCCATCAAGTAGCAAGGGGAGAACATTTTGTGCAGCATATTTTTAGGCAACAATGAACTTCGCCATCACATTTCATGCTGAACATCCAAAGCCTATAATATAGAAGGGTCATCTGTAAAAAGACTGCAACACTAGTTTTTATGAAGGATGTTTCGGAAAAACAGCTTCACGACCACAGATCATCTTCCCTAGTAATTGTTTGCAACACTAGGTGCAGCTATGTTATCGTCAGTTTCATATTCATCGTCGTCGTCTTTCATGTTTCTCCCGAAAGCAAAGGGTTTCCTTCCCATGGAGGTGAATGGCAACAATCCAAAAGCTCTTGCAGTTTTAATTTCCCTAGCGACTTTCCTTTGAGCTTTGGCACTGATTCGCGTCTGAAAAGAAAAAAGTCATTGGCCGAACAATTAGTTCTATCGCGTATGTATATGTTGGGCAGTATCTGTAAAACAAGCTACATGGTTCGAAATTTAGTCCTTACGTGACTTCTTTTGATTATAATTCCTGCTTCAGTCAAGAAGTTGGCGAGGAACCTCACGTTCTGCATTCAGCATGCCCAAATTGTAGAGCATGAAAAAGGGACATTTCTTAAGCATGAATAATCAATGCATCGTAAGGAAAAATGATAATTAGAAGGCTTCACAATCAGATGAAGGTATTTTTCTACTTCAAACTCTTAACACATGTAATGCAGGCTAAAAGGAATCTAGTAACATTTAGCATTTCTATTGAACGAATGCTTGATGTTTCTATTGATCACGTGTAAAATTTTTTAAAAAAATAACTGTGTCAAGCACTTAGATTCATCCACGTATCAGATACTCGTACTCAAGTCCAAGTAACAAAGTCCACTAGCAGAAGTAAGCAAAGAGCCTGAATTACACACCAATAGTTCCAAACACAAAACCCCAAGTATCAACACAGATATGATGTTGGTTAAAAATTAACTGAAATAGTACGAGAATCTCAATACAGTGTAGCTTTTGTTTGAGGTACCAGAATGCAAGGAACACAAACTTATATCTTAAATTAGTAGTCAAATTTACTGGGTATCTGTAAAATAATAAAAATTTAAAAATTAAAGCAGGTCAACTATATGCTAGACATCTCGTTGTTTGGCATTTTTAGAGTGAAGTGCGAATTCAAAATTTTAACTATATAACAAAAGTAAAAGAGATATGTAGCTTACCCTGAAATCAGCTTTCCTCAGTACCTCTTTTGTGGTAGTCGTGAACTCTGTTCTTTTGGGAGGCTTATGAATCCCAGGCTTTGTGAGATCAAGATCCTTGTGGGAAGTAACAGAAAATTTGTGAGAAGGAAACCACAATGAGGGAATAACAGTCTTAGTAATACTTATATCTGCAGCATTAAAATTATAAACCACATTATATGGATGCTAGTGGCCCTGTCCAGTGGTGGTGAGTCTTGAACATAGTGACGTCCTTGATGTGTCAAGTATATCAAAACAACCTTATATGGATTATTAATGTATGTTAGCTGGCATCCAGGAGATGGCCAGTTGTGGAGCTTTCCAACTGCTGACAACGACAGATGTTTTTACCAAAAAGGTCAAGCACAGGGAACTAATTAGTTTCCCATAAATCACCAGGGACCAAAGTAATTCAGACAAATTGGCTCAAATCTTCAAACAAGAGGAATTTGTAACGTTCAGCCTAGCACAGACAGATATCCATATATCGAGTCAAAAATGCAAGGTAGTGATTAAAAAATGAAATATGGAACGAGAGGGTTCAGTGCTAGTCAACTGATCTTCGCAATGTTAAAGATGGTGCAAGTAATATTTTTATAGGCCATGAGTGCAATTATGCATTAAAAATCGAAGGACCTAGGTACAAGCAATCCTCTTTTTGACAATTCAATAGAAATTGGTATTCTAAGCTCATTTTTACAACCAAACATAGGAATACGTGGCTATTCTATGGGAGTTCATATGGAATAGAATAGCTAATCCTATGAGCCAAAGGTAGTATTAAAAGAAATCAGAATATATCCTCAACTAAGCTCACAGAAAAAAGGGAAACTACAAAGAGAGAAAAGTGACATCTAAGCATTCACTCTTTGGATAGCATATGCAACAACAATAGTTAGTCATATCTAGAATTTAGACGGAAATAAGCAGTTAGAAAAAGCATACAGAGATGAGTGAAAATGAGGGAACATAAAGGAATCAGAAAAGCTTAATGTCATACATATGGATCCAGATTCCGCATTAAATCATCAGATCAATAGAATAATATTAAGACTCTTTTCCATCTAAAGACATCCATAGAGATAAAAGATAAAATGTCACATTAAAAATAAAAAATATAAACTTAAAACAAACAACAAGATTAACCATTAGCTCTTACCCTTGGACTGTAGGTGTTCCCAGGATAAAATGTCACATCCGGTCTGAACCTATAATCTTCTTCCTGTATCTCATTGCTATATGTAAATGTACGGGCTGCTTTGTCCAACTTTTCATCCATACCATCTGATAGTGAATCAAAACTATTACTTATACCATCTATTATACTGGAACCGTTACCAACATTTGATCTGGAGACAGTATATCTTTCATGAGCCTTCTCCAGCTTATCAAGCTTGCGATAAAAAGGAGCATTCATTTTGTCATCGCCTTTATCACCAAATAAACGCCGTTCAAAATCATCAGCACTCTCAAATGAAGGACTATTCTTTTGCCCAGAATCTCCACCATCTGTTCAATCCAGCCAACTTAAGTGTCAATATGAGAGAACAAATTTATCTAACTGTTAGCAAAGATTGTCAATTGCAATTACTTCAGCATCTTGCACAGCATGAAATAAAAAAATGTCAAATATTTCTGATGGCACACAATTAACATAATAACCAGTCAGCCGAATCAGTATGGGTATTGAGATTAGTTGATTCAAAAAACTTAGGATCAACCAAATCAGTAAGATTGGGAAGAACAGAAACAAGAAAATAACAAAATTAATAGATTTTTTAAAAAAAATGAAGCGAAATTGTGAATAGATTTGTGTAAAATCATCTGAACATTTATAATTTATCATACTATACTAGTACTTAGTTAGTATATACTTAATGCTGTTAGTTTCAATTTTATATGAAATAACAAATCCTTTGCTAACATATTCATATTTATTATAATTAGTAAATAATATAATTACATTTTTATTTAAAATGGCAATATTAACAAATAATATCATAGTTCATATCATAAAAAATAATTAATAATATCATAGAGTCAATATACTAATAGAGGATATTTTATTATTGTTAATAATAATATAGTTAATAATAATATAGTTAATAAACAACATTAAATTACAATTCATTCATTAGTAATAATATTAGATTTTCAGAAACTATCAATAATTACTCATAACATCTTTCTAACACTGCCCATATAACATATTTAATATAAATAATTAGTAGTTAATATCAGATTTTGTTAATATACAATTTCCAATAAGGATGTCAGTATTCAGATACTATCTAGAAGAAGAGAAAGGGACAATATAAGTGTAGGAGCTTAAGACCTACAATTTTTGACATTTTAAAAATTATATTTGAAATTTAGAATTCCTTATATGTATAAATTTACAAAATATACTATTAGAATGAACATTTGAAAATTGGTACCACTTTAATATGATGAATATTATTCATGAATAAAAAATCAATGGTGCAATATGACAGTAAAGGGTTTGAAGTTATTAATCTCTCACATTATTTTCTAATTTATCTATAATGTTCATTATGGTATCATAAAATCCTTTTATCTAACTCTTTAGAATACACGAAAACAGAAAAGGGATTTTTTTACTTGAAACTTAAGAAAAACTTCTCATATAATTCACTTTTAAGATGATATAGCGTGAAAAAGATGTCTATTTTTTTTGTTGAATATCAAATTTAAAATGCCTATGCAAATGCAAATTTATTTTAGTAAGCCATGATTGTGTTGATCAAGATACTAAATAAGAAGAGTGAGGAAATATAGAATTGGATTGCAGGTTTGAGAGATTGTGGCCTCACTATGAACTCATGGTGAGGTTGCTAGGTGGTAACTTGGCTGCACTGCAGCGAGCTCGCTTTGTCGGTCTTGACAGTTGGAGGATTCTTTTCTCTCATTCCCTTTCGCATTTCCTTTCTATCTCTTTCTTTCTCCTCCTTTCTCTTCCCATTCCCTGAGGATATTTTTTCACTATTAATTCCTTCCCTCCTTCATCCGTGTTTCAGAGTAAAAAATGCTAAAACATAGCACTAGTTAGATACACTATTAGAAATATATTGGAAAACAAACAGAGGCATAGATCTTAAGAGGTGAGCATCAAGAGCACTACGATGTCACTAGCACTAAATTGACATCAAGGCATAAGTAAGACTCTTCTTATTGATGCTTTTTCTTCTTCCTCTTCCTCTCCTGCCTCTTCTTCCACTGGTACACTAAATTGATACATGCCACCTTGCACGTGAGCCAACACAAGTTAGTATGATACCCTTCTAATTAGGAGTCATGTCTCACTTAAAAAAAACAGGTGACCCACTTGGATGGTCATGCAAGCCTTTGGCTAGCTTAAAGCCTAGCTATTGTCCATACAATGTATTTCTTATTTTTGGATGCATTATACTGATTTGACAATTGTGGAGCTTGAATTACCAAGACAATCTATCACCAGAAATCATTCTTCTATTTCCTTCTACTTGCTTAATACATCACAGTATGACTCAGTTGAAAGTTGAGCTTCTGGGTAACAATATAACATTTTATTAGGAGACGTTTGGTTCTTTCTTAGGAATAGGAATCAAAATAGGAATCATAGTATTGTGGAATGAGAATGGGTATGAGCATGGATATCACTCTTAATGTTTGGTTAGTTGAATATTTTCTATCAGAATAAGTCAAAAAAAATTTTTTTACTCTTAAAGGAAAATAAGAGAAAAAATTAGATGTGAGAGAAAGTTGAATGTGAGAGAAAAATATGATGAGAGAGAATGATGAAAGAGAAAGTATGATGAGAGAAAGAGTGTGATGGAAAAGAATGAAGAGGGAGAAAGTGCGATGAGAGAAAATGAGGAAAGAAAGTGTGTTGGCCCTGGTAAGGGTTGGCGGGGGCGAAAAAAAAATGAGAGAAAAAATGAGGAGAGAGAATGTGATGAGAGAGATTGAGGAAAGAAAAAGTATGATGAGAGAGAAAGTGTGATGAGAAAAAATAGGAAAGCGAATGTGATGAGAGAGATTGAGAGAGCGAGGATAATGAGAGAGAACGCATGATGAGAGAGAAAGTATATTGAGAAAAAAGGAGAGTGTGATGGGAGAGATTGAGAAAAGAGAAAGTATGATGAAAAAAAATAAGAAAACGAATGTGATGGAAGAGATTGAGGAGAGAGAAAGTATGATGAAAGAGAATCATGATGAGAGAGAAAATGTGATGAGAAAAAGGGAAATAGTGTGCTGAGAGAGATTGAGGAAAGAGAAACTATGATTAGATAGAAAGCATGATGAGAGAGAAAGTGTGATGAGAAAAAAAAAAGAGTGTGATGGGAGAGATTGAGGAGAGAGAAAGTATGATGAAAGAGGAAGTATGATGAAAGAGAAAGTGTGATGAGAACAAAAAAGAGGGAAGAGAGTGATAGAAGAGATTAAGGAAAGAGAAAGTGTAATGAGAAAAAAAAAAGGAAAGAAAGTGTGATGAGAGAAATTAAGGAGAGAGAAAGTGGGTGATAAAATGAGGAGAGAGAGTGATATGAAAGAAAAATTAAATAAATATATTTTGATATTTGATATTAAGAGAGAAAATATTAGTTTTGGATCAAGGATATTTTTGGAATAAGGAAATATTTTGATTGTTGAAAATAGAGTAATGACTCATCGAAGGGAGGAGACATGGGAATGAGTCATTACTAGGGCTGTAAATGAACCAAACGTTTGTGAACAAGCTTGGTGTTCTGCTTGATAAAAGCTTGTTTATGTTCGTTCAATATACATAAGATTAATTAAACAAACAAACTTGAACAGCTCGTTAAGCTAAATAAACAAGCTTGAACACATGTGTTCAGCTCGTTAACGTACGTTCATGAACAATGTTCACGAACCATATTCATTAATAAAACTCTTTTCAATATGATAAATAAATAATAAAATAAAATAAAATAAATAGATAGATTTAAATTATCAAGCTCAATAACCAATCAAATAACTAAAAGTTTGAAACAATCAAACAAACTTGAATTGAGAGCTTGATAACATCTAAATGAATCAAACTCAAACCAAGCTTCAAACAAGCTCAAGTTCATAAAAAATAAACCAAGCCAAGCTTGAACACTCATTTCAAAAGCTTGGTTCATTTTAAGTTCGACTCGGCTCGGCTTGGTTATCTTATCAAATAAGCTTGAACACCCCCAAGGCTTAGCTCGACTCAGCTTGTTTATAGCCCTAGTCATTATCCAATTATAAGAATTCATTCTCTTATTTGTATTTTCAATCCTATAATCCAAACATCAATAATGACAATCAATGATTGCTATTATTCCCCTAAACCAAACGCCCCCTTAATAATAGACTCATCTCACAGTAGTCTTTATCAAATTAATCATGAGAAAGCATTTGTAGATAGAAACTAACAAACGCAATAAATGAAAGAAGAATAATTAAATTATGTAAAAGCACAAAAAAAAAACTAAGTGCAACAGTATCAACCAAACATTAATATTAAATCTGTTCCATAAATTATTGAATTGAATCTCCATTTATTTTCCTCTTTAAAATAACTCTTTTTAGTCATTCGTTGTCGGAGGTCAGTTTTAAAAAGAGGAAACCTACGTGAGTTTTTAAATCAATTCCGACTGACCGACTTGGCTCTTCCATCAACGTCTTTTTTTCATTTTTCCTATTCCATCAACCAAAACTCAAAAGTCCAACGAAAGGAAAAAGAAAAGTAAATGAACGCATGAATGGTAGATAATCATATCACAATGATCAATCAAAAAGTTCCACTTTTTAGAAGAATTTCAAATACTAAAAGATCGAAAAGACTAACTAGCAATCTTGGCAAGTGCAACGGAAGGAACCCTGCAAGAGCTCACCTTCAGGAGAAGCCACTGTGTTGTAAAGCAGAGGGAAAGACTGCATCCACCCCAGTTCTCCCAGATTCCTACGACACTTTGCAAATCAAAAGAAATGGAGAGAAGGCAGAGAAATAGCAGGAGCCGTAGATTTATGGGGATTACTGAAGAGTGGCGAAACAACGCTTATTGTGTTGGAATCCAGGGACTCCGGAAGGCAGAGCACAGAGTCTTGGGGCCGACGCTGGCGGCGACCGGGTGGAGGACAACCGCGCAGTGGTTAGCAACAATCTCGAGAAGGATCTCCGTCACTCCATTAGAAGTGTGCGAGAGTGGCAGCCTATGGAGAGAAGACGACTGTTACAGGGATTAGGGTTTTAGAAGTAAGCTTTAAAGCCACAATACTTTAACATTAGCTTCCATTATCCGAAAACTATGATCCTTGTCGTCCATATGAAATATATACCTAAAGCCATGAAATTATATTTTATTTAAGAAATTAAAAAAAACACACATTTAATTATATATCTAGTCAATCAAAATAAGCATTTCGCTCGCCCTCGTGAACATAGCTGAGGTGGCAAGTGGATGAAAATTTACCACTTAGGGCATGTTTGGTTAGAGATTATCGTTGATAGCCTTGGTAGGTTATAACCAAAACCTTGTTTGGTTTAGGTAATGAGTGATTCCCGGTAACAAGCAATTCCCGCCACGTCAGCAAAGTCGGTATGCAACCCAAAATTGCATTACCTCCGAAATCTCTAACAAATCCCCTTTGTTATATTTTTTGATTTCTTGACACTATTGGTTTTCACTACGAGTATTTGCCATGGGTCGGCGATAACAAATCCATGAACGACGCTGCGTTGATATCCTATGAGGGCTGCAATCTCGATTTGGGCCCCACTCTGCATCTACGACAGCTACGTTCTGAGGAAGGACGAGGCCAAGCCGAATCGTGGGAGGCTGCTAGGTTAGATCGAGAGCATCACCAAACCAGTGGTGGTCAGTGGTCTGGGGCGGGGCAACGAGAAGTGTATCAATGAGGGAGACCCATGACATCCTCAAGATATTCCTCGAGAACGTCATCCATAATACCATGATCTGGCATCCCTGGTGATGTGTAAAAAGAAGAGGAAAAGGTGTAGCCACTCGTCTTCCCCAATAGTCCAACCAAACTTAGGTCTAGATTCAGGGTTTGAATCTTTTGCCCCTTTTTTTTCGGAAGGATCAGATCTTGGTTCTCTCCTTACTAAAACAAATCATTTTCCCGATGGTATGCAAATTGTAATTGCTTCTTTTAATCGCGTTGTTTGATGTGCTCGTCAGGTAAAAATCCTTCATGCCGAGGAGCAACAAGAAAAGAGGCAGGTACAAGGCAAGGAGCGTGCACTCACTGGAGGTAGTGCCGCCGGAAGGTCATCTAACTTCGCTTCTAATCCTCCTTCCTCTCTGCTTGTTCCAAGCATTACCTTTACTGGCGCTAAAGGTTTGTGTCGACCATGATGTCGCTCTCGCCTCACAGAAGGCTTATGGATGTGAATAGGGGAAAGAGAGTTTAGAGTGCCGATAGGACTCGAATTGTTCGACATTCGACATTCGACATTCGACATTCGACATTCGAGGATAAGGGTCTCAAACTACTAATCTGAATGGAGCTCATTGTCTGTTTTTGAGGACTTCATTTTTTTACTCCTTCAGAGTTATGGTATAGCAAAGTGTCATGTCAGATAATATTCATGCCAAAGGAGTATTAACATATTATACAGAAGATCTAAGACTTAGAATGTTTAAATTATAAGAGAGGATTCTTATAGCTTTATCTAAAGGAATTCATCATTCATCACTTCTGTCTTTGTAGGATCGAAATTGATCCTAGAGGAAGATGAATAGCATTAAAATTTTTAAAAATGAACATATAATAATTAAAGCAATTCAATTAATCAGAATAAGCACAACGGAAATAGATTAAACTTAGACTAATTCAATCAAGTAAGACAAAAACAATAAAAATATACAAATGAATTTAGCTAACAATTTAAGCATGCAAGTTGATCAATCTAACCATAACTATAAACACGCAGTAGTTATAAAATATGATTTTTATTTCAAATTTCTCCTAAGTAAAAAAATCTTACAAAAAAATCATCTAAAAAGTTTAAGGGTAATAAAACAAATAAAGCAATACTACAACAAATGTAAATGCTACTAAGTATTGCCGAACAAAAATGAAGTGCGAGTCGTAGCATGCCACAACACAGAAGGCAAAAGAATTATGAGCACAAGAGCCTAAGAGATGAGTGAATGAGTGATCTTCAAGCTCTGCCTCAAAACTCCTTATATAAAACTCCTCCGATCACCTGGATCCTTCCCAGTCGCTTGTAGAGGTGTTGGCATGGCTGCAACTTCTATCGGTAAGTTAACGTTAACGAACCTCTCTAGTCGCTCGTTCACCACACCCTACAGTCGCCTGGGTAGGAGTCAAATTTCATCTTAACGGCCTTGTTTGGATTGCAGATAACGTCATCTCATGGTTACCTTGAAGCTGCTCTAGTCATCCATACACTCGGTACGCATAGACTACGATCACCTGGAACCTCTAAAACCCCTTCGTTTAACACTAGCCAATCATCCCAAAAACCCATCATGTTGCCTGGAACGTCAAATATGTTTTCCTATAGTAGTTACACAAAATGAGTACGATATAAAGTGTAAAGTTACTCATACCTATTTGACTAGATTTGACCCGTCTAGTTTGATTTTGCCGAGCAATCTGCTTCTAACTAATTCCACATACTTAGACTTATGTCAAATAATCAATTTCTAGTTGATTCCATACACTTGGACTTGATTTATCTAGCCTCCAATTAGGAATTTGTCTGCCAAACTTTAATCACTTGAACTTGATTCACCTAGCCTTCGGTTAAAAATTTATCTACCAACACTTAATCACTTGGACTTGACTCACCAAGCACCCTAGTAGGAATTTGTTGTTTGGTTTCGAACCAAGACTTAGCCCATGTCTGATTCATAACTAGAACTTTAGATGCCTAGATCCACTAGAACTTAATCACTGCCTAGTTCACAACCAGGACTTTAACACTTGTCAAGTATCTTGTAAATTTGACACAATTGGTTAGATCACAATTATACTAATTTTAACCTTTATCATATATCAAAACCCTAGGTTATATGTTGTGCACTAGCACCAACAATCTTCTCCTATTTGATAATACAAAAACTAAGTCAAAGTTAGTAATCAATAATAAAACAATAAGTTGGATTATTCAATGTATGAAAGAAGATAGAGTTAGTGCAATTATACATGAATAAAATAATTGAATAAAAAACTCCCCCTTAATTATTGCTCCCCTTAATTAGATTCACTTGATATTTATAGGAATTTATCTTTTATTTCTCTTCCCCTTTTTCATATATCAAAAATGAGTTAAAATACAAATAAGGAATAACATATGATGACATATTAGGTCAGATCATAAAAAATGATTTTAAAGTAAAAAATGCAACTTTGGATGGATTCAAGTCAGATAAATCAACTATAGAAAGAGTTCAAGTCAAACCATATTCAATCTAATAATAGCTCAATCATATAAAGATTAGACTTCAAGTAATAAATGCAAGCCAAAATAGCAATAAAAATAAGTCAAGTCAACTCAAGTTAGATAAGAGTTTCCAGCTTAATCTTATCAAAACTAAGCTATTAACATGTGGAATATTTCTAACTTATCAAAACTAAGTCCATTTATGCATGTTAAGAAATAAAACAAGATTTTCATGGATAAAATATACTAATTTTGAAAATAATAAATTTTGAAATCATATTTTGAAAATAATAAACATGAAAATATGGTTATAAACAATCCTAGTCTAACAATTTTTTAAAAAAAATTGCTCCCCCTAAGTTGAAGGTCTAACATATTTCAATTTAGCAATTGGGTGAGCATAGAAAATATTAGCATTTATCATATGAATATGTTGTTTGGGTACCCAATAGCAATTATTTTCAACTTGATTAACTAAGCATGATTTTGGAACCCACTTATTTTGAGCATTTCTTTTGACTAAGGTAAGATAAGAAATATGATTTTGATTTGAGTTAAACCCAAGTCCAATCTTGTTGTAAGCAACATGTCTGGTTCCAATCATCATATTCAAATATTTTGACCCAAGCGTGAACTTGCTTAAGGTAGTTTTTAACTCACTAACTTGGTTTTTCAAATCAGAATTCTCTTCCTCAAGTTTGGCTAAAATTCAGTTGGAAACTGGTAGGAAAATTAGATAGATTGATATATAGCAGGAAGTCCAGTTGAGTCTGTTGCACCTGACAACTGCTCCAAATGAGACATAACATGAAGTCCTAGTGGGTCAAGGGTCAAGTAAGTTTATAATGGTAAGTAAGGTAAACACTAGATAAGAGTGATCCAGTGAGGGCGTGGGATTGTAGATACTGATATAACTTAGATCCATGTTGAAAGTCTAAGCTGAGACTATGACTAGGAATGGCAATGGGTCGGGTTCAAACCCGGCCCCGTGTTAAACCCGTCCCGTTTGGGCCGAGTCTAAACCCGGTCAAATGGGTTATGGGGCGGGTTAGGACCCGGTCAACGGGTCTAGGGACGGGTCCGGGGCGAGTCCTGGGATTGATCAAACCCGCCCCGAACCCGCCCCGTATATTAATACTTATTATTTATAATATAAATTTTTTACATGGAGAAATTACACATGCAAATATTGATGATGAGTGGTGACGATACGAGCCAAAAAAATTTAATCATTACATTTAAAAAGAATGAACTATTTATAAATACTTTCCTATTTCCCATCCTTCTACAACACATATAACGGGGATCAGTTTCCTTTTTATATTATGTAAAATATATAATAACTATAATACCTTAAATGCCCTAATTTTTTTATTTGTTCCAACCTTTCCCATTCAGCCATTCCCACATGCCACAGCCGCCCCACCTCTTTGTCTTGGAGTCTCTTGGTCGTTCCCTACTCCTCTCACACACAAATATATATCTTTGAGTCTTTGACAAGGAAATGAGGGAATCGACATGCTAAAGTCGAGTGTTTGCAATTGGTAGAGGAAGATCTTGCGATGAAACTGGAGTTGGAACTTTGAGGGGCAATTTTAGGGATTTGTTTTGGAAACTATTGGGGCAAACCGCAGAAGTAAGTGTTTCACTTTCTTGTTTATGGTGTTTTAATATATTATTTTTCAAGAACAAGGGACAAATTTAATTAAAGGGTTGAGTTTTTTAAACGCTTCTCGTGTACTTACTTTTTTTCATTCTTTAATCATCTGTTTAGGGAGTTTTTTATAATTCTTTGTTTATTTGTTTTTTTCATTCTTTAATCATCTATTTAGGAAGTTTTTTTTATAATTCTTTGTTTATTTATTTGTAGATGGAATCTGAAGAAGCATCTATAAATCTTCAAGAAAATAATAATGTATTGGAAATCACTTCTGAGAATGATGGTGGTGGTAATGATTGGAGAGTTGATGGTATTTCTAAATGTAATGGCAAGAGGAATTACACTTCAGAGGCTTGGAACCACTTTGAGAGAGTGATGGTCGAAAATATTCAATTCACAGAGTGTAACTATTGCAAAGCCCGTCTCAAAGCTCCAGCAAGCCATGGAACTATACATTTGTTAAAACATTATGAGAAGACTTGTAAAAAACGTCACAGACAAATGGATATTCGACAAAGTCTCATGGCAAGCAAGAAAACTTGTGGTATTTTCAGCCAAGAGGATTCAAGGTATAAGCTTGCTGTGATGGTCATTTTGCATGATTATGCACTTGGTATTGTTGATCATGAGGGGTTCCGAGATTTTATTACTAGCCTCCAACCTTGCTTTAAGATAATCTCAAGAAATACCTTGAAAAGTGATATTTTAAAGATTTACAATGAAGAGAAGTCTAAGTGCAACAAATTGTTGGGCAAGATTAAGTGTCGAATTGCAATCACAACTGACATGTGGACATCAAACAATACTAAAAAAGGTTTCATGGCAGTTACTGGGCACTTTGTTGATGATTCATGGACACTACAAAGTGTTATCTTGAGGTATGTTCAATTTTATTTCTAGGTAATTATATTTAAGAATTTATATATGAAACAAGAAAATAATTTATGGTATTTAATTTTTCTACAGGTTTATATATATTCCGGCGCCACATACAGCTAAGATTCTAGCTGATAAGCTTGTTGAGTGTTTTTTGGATTGGAATATTGATCGCAAAGTGTCAACAATCACAGTTGATAATTGCACGACCAATGATGCCATGCTTCGTCTTCTCTTAGAGAAGCTCCCAAGGAAAGATTTGACACTAAATGGAAAGGTACTTCATATGCGTTGTTGTGCTCATATCTTGAACTTGATTGTCAAAGATGGATTGGAAATTACAAGTGATGGAATTGAGAAAATACGGGATAGTATCATATTTTGGACTGCTTCACCTTCAAGAGTAGAAAAGTTTGAAGATACTATGCGTCAATTGCAAATTGATTGTACTAAAAAATTATCTCTCGATTGCAAAACTCGATGGAATTCTACTTTTTTGATGTTAGAAACTGCAATAATTTATCGAGATGTGTTTCCACGACTTAAATGTCGAGAGAAACAGTATAAGAATGTTCCAACCGATGAAGATTGGGAGTATGCAATTGAAATTTGTGAAAAGTTGAAAATATTTTATGAGGTGACTGAGATGTTCTCTGGTACACTTTACCCCACGTCTAATTTTTATTTTCCAAATATATGTGATATCAAATTACAATTAGATGAGTGGATGAATAGTCCAAAGATCATGATCCAATGTATGACAGAAAAGATGTTAGGAAAGTATGAAAAATATTGGGATTCTTGCCATATTATGATGAGGGTTGCTGTTGTTCTAGATCTTAGGTACAAAATGAAACTGGTTGAATTTTACTTTTCACAGATCTATGGTGAAAGATCACAATTTAAGGTAGATGAGATTCGTCAAAATTGTTATGATTTATTATTGGATTACCAATCAAGGACTAAAACTAGGGAAAATAGCTTGAGTGCAAGAAGTTCAGTGGCTGTGGGAAATATATCATCATCTTGTGCTTCTGGTCGTGTGAGTGCTACTTTACATAAGTATGACCAATTTGTGACTAGTTCAGATCCTATTACTTTGATTTCCAAAACTTCGGAGTTGGATACATATTTAGGAGAAAGTGTTTTGCCAAGAGCTGAAAATTTTGACATCCTAAGTTGGTGGAAGACAAATGGAATTAAATATCCTAACTTACTAAAAATGGCAAGAGATATTTTAGTCATCCCTGTTTCAACAGTTGCATCTGAGTCTGCTTTTAGTGATAGTGGAAGATTGGTCAGTCCTCATCGTAGTAGGCTTCATCCAGATACTTTGGAGGCATTGATGTGTGCTCGTCGTTGGTTGTGGAATGATATGAAAAGTACTATTTTTTATTATATTTTATAATATTATGTATAACAAAATTTATACAGTTTTTTTATTTATTCTTGTAGGTACTTCAACTGCCAGTGATTTATCAAATTGTCCAACCATGCTTGACGAGGAAGAAGAAGATGACCATGAGGAGCATATTGCTGACCACTCAGACATTGCCCAATAGATTTTTTTTTTATTTTTGGTTGCAAACTTGAGTATTGTAATGAATATTTTTGTTTGTTTGTTTTGGTTTCTAATTGTTCTTCCTTTAAATATGTATTATTATTTTTTTATGTGGTGTATGGTGGGTTGGCGGGTCCAACGGGTTAGACCCGTCGGGTTTTGGGGGTGGGTCGGGCGGGGCGGGTCTAAAAAATAGGCGGGGCGGGTCCGGGTCCGGGTCTAAATTTTGGTTGGCAGGGCGGGTCTTGGGATTGGTCAAACCCGCCCCAGACCCGCCCCATTGCCATCCCTAACTATGACTAGATCCTGATCATAGTAAGACATGATCTAATTAATAATTTTATCTTGTTGTACTAACTCTGATTTACAAGTTATTTGTTGTTATTTGGACTAACGTGTCTTGCAGAAGTTAGTTGGCAAAAGTTCATCTCAAATGAACAGTGTTCGAGGCGCCTTGGAATTGCAGGGAGGCACCTCAGAGCTCAGTGGAGGCACCCTGGACATGGCGGAGGCACCCTCGCGCAGATAAACTTCGAGGATAGAAGTTTGATGAGGGAAGGCGTCTCGGAGGCCATTGGAGGCACCTCGGAGCGCATTAGAGGCGGCTCGAAGCTGATGGAGGTGCCCTCATAAGGATAAAAGTTGAAGATTTCGGATCGGACAAGCACTATTGGAGGTGCCTCCAATTGTGATTAAAAAGAGGTCTTTGGCTAACTTCAAATAACAACTTCTCTATGCTTCTTCTCGACCATCTAACTACTCTGACTTTGTGCTACCACTTCGTTGTAATGCGCCTACACCTGATTGCTACAGCAGACCAACACCAACACCAACACTTAAGTTTCCACACTTCAACATTATTGTGTTGGGTAACGTTTATTTTAAAAGTCATTTATTTTATCGTCAACATACTCTGTTATATTGAAATAATCAAAGTACTATTCAAATTACGTGCAATTTAGCTTTCATGAGCGAATAAAACATATTGAAATTGATTGTCACATTACTTGTCATCATCTTCAGCTTGGCACCATCACGTTGTTATTCGTTCCTTCTAATCTACAGATTGTTGATATGTTTACCAAAGCACATTCCGCTTCATGCTTTCGTTTCTTGTCTGATAAACTTTCAATATTTCTAGTTATAGCATTATGAGTTTGAAAAGGAAAATTAGATTATACTATTATTATTATCATTATTAGGTTTTTCTATTTATTAGCTATTAAGGATAGATTAATCTTTTTCTTATTCTTGGTATTTAACCTAACTATATAAACATCTTATTGTGTAACTTTTCATTATTGATGTACATAAAAAAGCAAGCCCTAGATTTCAATTTCTATAGAGCGAAGATCATGGGGGAGTAGGGAGATCATGGAGAAGTGAGGGTCATGCACCATGTCTTCTTGTGTCCGATTGAATCGACTCTGCAGCGCGTCGGCTCGGCAAGTCGGATCTGCTCGAAAGGTCAGATATTGCCACATAACCCCTGCGTTGACTAAGTCCTGGAGAATGACACCCAGACTCCCTGTTGATCGGATCAAGCGCCCACCACGTGGGCCTTTCCTCCGCATCACAAGAATCCCTTCACAAAGTACGTTGCACGTAACGTGACTGGACAAGTATTCTTTTTAATGGCCATCAGGGCACATGGGGCTAAGTACCTTAAGGTAGAACTGAAAGAGAAGACCACAATATATATAAATGGAATACAGATGATCAAACCTAGTGTGAAGACAATGAATCAAATCCTATCAAGGATTAGGAGAGAAATCAGTCCATGACTGAGTTCTAGTCAGGGAATAAGTGGTGACTCCATCTCCGATAGAGGAAATCCATGACTTCGACTATGTCAGAATCAGAAGAGGATAATAAGCTCGATCACATGACTCTCGAGTACCCGTGGAATCGAAAGAGAATAGCTTAGTCCATGACTATGTCCGAGTTGGGAGAGGATGGTGAGCTCAATCTCACAACTCCCTAGAATCTTTGGAGTTTCAGTTGATTCAAAATCCTTAGTATCATACAAATTGGGAAGAACAGAAACAAGAAAATAACAAAATTAAATAGAGTTTTATTTTTATTTTTAAAAAAAAAAAAGAGAAATTGGGAATAAATTTGATTAAAATCATCTGAACATTTATAATGTATCAAACTATAGTAGTACTTAATAACTATATACTTAATGCTATTAATTTCAGTTTTATATGAAATAACAAATCCTTTGCTAACATATTCATTATTATAATTAGTAAATAATATAATTACATTTTTATTTAAAATGTCAATATTAACAAACTGTTATTTTGTATTAATAATCCTATACTTCAAACATTTAGCAATCAATAAATTTTACTTATTTTCATCATAATTAATATCATAAAAATAATTAATAATATCATAGAGTCAATATACTAATAGAGAATATTTTATTACAATTAGATTTTCAGAAACTATCAATAGTTACTCATAACATCTTTCTAACACTACTCATATAACATATTTAATATAAATAATTAGTAGTTAATATCAGAGTTTGTTAATATACAATTTCCAGTAAGGATGTCAGTATTCGGATACTATCTAGAAGCGGAGAAAGGTACATTATAAGTGTAGGATCGTAAGACCTACAATTTTTGACATTTATTGAAATTATATTTGAAATTTAGAATTCCTCGTATGTATAAATTTACAATATATACTATTAGAACAAACATTTGAAAATTTGTACCATTTTAATATGATGAATATTATTCATGTATAAAAAATCAATGGTTCAATATGACAGAAGAGGGTTGAAAGTTAGAAATCTCTCATTATTTTCTAATTTATCTATAATGTCATGGTATCATAAAATCCTTTTTTCTAACTCTTTAGAATACATGGAAACAGAAAAGGATTTTTTTAAAACTTGAAACTTAAGACAAACTTCTCATATAATTCACTTTTTAAAGATGATATAGTGTGAATCAATTTTGGTTGAATATCAAATTTAAAATGCCTATAAAAGGGCAGCCCGGTGCACGAAGCTCCCGCTATGCGGGATCCCGAGAAAGGATCCATTATACGCAGCCTTATCCTGCTTTTTGCAAGAGGTTGTTTCCAGCCTATGCAAATGCAAATTTATTTTAGTACGCCATGATTGTGTTAATCAAGATCCTACATAATAAGAGTGAGGAAATATAGAATTGGATTGCAGGCTTGAGAGATTATGGCCTCACTAAACTCACGGTGAGATTGCTAGGTGATAACTTGGCTGCACAGTGGCGAGCTCACTTGATCTGTCTCGACAGTTGGAGGATTCTTTTCTCTCATTCCCTTTTGTGTTTCCTTTCTATCTCTTTCTTTCTCCTCCTTTCTCTTCCCTTTCCTTGAGGATATTTTTTCACTATTAATTCCTTCCCTCCTCCATCCGTATTTCAGAGTAAACAATACTAAAACATAGCACTAGATAGATACACTATCAGAAACATATTGGAAAACAAAAAGAGGTGTAGATCTTATGAGGTGAGCATCAAGAGCACTACGACGTCACTAGCACTAAATTGACATCAAGGCATAAGTAAGACTCTTCTTCTTGATGCTTTTTCTTCTTCCTCCTCTTCCTCTTCCTCATCTGCCTCTTCGTCCACTCTCTCCACTGGTACACTAAATGTCTAAATTGATACATGCCACCTTTTACGTGAGCCAGCACAAGTTAGTATGATACCCCTTCTAATTAGGAACCATGTCTCTCTTAAAAAAAACAAGTGACACACTTGGACGGTCATGCAAGCCTTTGACTAGCTTAAAGACACTAATTGTCCAAATAAGTATTTCTTATAATTGGATGCATTATACTGTTAAGTATTAAAAAAAACCGCAAAAGGTCTCACTGCCACCACCCTACCCATCCACGCGCACCCATTCCTTTTCTTTTCCCCCTTTCTTCTTCTTCCCATTCTTCTTTTTCTCTTCTCCAGCAGCGACGAATGGCAGATCCATCCCTGTTCTTCTTCTCCAAGCTTGCAACTCCCTTCTCTTCTACTTTTCTCTTCTCCAACGGCAACAGGCAACAAGCAACAAGCTTCCCCTTCCTTGCTGTCCTGCTTCTCGGCAGCAATGTCGGAGCTCCTCGGAGTGTGCCGGAGCTCACCAGACCACCAGAAAAGAGGGGAAAACAAAGCCCTAGTAGCTGCCCTCTTTTCTAGCCAAGCACAGCAGCCACCGGAGCTAGCTGTGGCCTTCGCCGGAGCTCGCCGAGACAACCGGTGAAAAAGGGAAAAGGTTTTTCCTTGCCCCTTCACTATCCGCCTTCTTTGTTTTCAACCTTCCCTAACTGCCATAGTTACCTTTCATTTTCTCCAACAGCAGCCCTAGCTGCTGTCCTTGTCTTGGCAGCACTGCCGGAGTTCGCCGGAGCTAGCTGAGATGGCCAGCGACAAAGGGAAAACAACCCTAGTTGCTGCCATCTTTATTTTCAGCAATCCCAGTAACCCGTAGAAGGTATATTTTGATGCTTTGTGTTAATTGATGTGTAGTTAGGAGGGCTATCTAGATTGGAACAAAGGTTTCATTTAGGAATGCGAAGTGGTACGAGATAGCGAGATTAAAAATAATGATCTAATGGCTTCAAGTCATAGATCATGTTCAGATTTTATGTCATGATTTTTTTATCATTTTGATTATTTGAGTTATTATATTTTGTAGATACGAGCTCGAGTGGAGCACAGTGACCTACCGATACTCAAAAATTTTTGCTGTATATAATGTAGGTACATCTCTCTTGACTCATATATTTATCCTTGTGCATGAATAAAGAAATAATGAATATATATATATATATATATATAATTATTTTCAATAGGAAATTAAAATGATATTACAAATAGCGAAATGGGTTAAAATAATAAAATCGTGGAGGGTAAATAATTGATATTATTTCTTGTCCACATGTGGGTTTATACTGGGATTAATGCGAGAAGGGTTGTTTTAAAAATTAAATAAATATTCTGAATTACTCTTCTGTTGATACTTGTCTTTTTTTTACTTGCTTGACCTTTCATACTCTATACTTTTGATGTTCTTGTAGTTTTTATCTGTGAACCATAGGATGATAAATTAACAAACTTGATATGAAGATGTTAACTTGATTGATCATTTGATATGAAAAGTGAATAATTATGATAAATGTATAAAATGAAATCCTTAAAGTGAAATAATAAAGATGGTAAATGAAGAATTAAAAAGTGAAGACTATGGGCCTAGCTTTATACCAGAGCTTTATATTCGAGTACTGGACATCCCACATATTATTGTGGTAGTGCGGCGACCGCGGTCCAGAGTACCTGACCATACACCCGAGACGTGGTGGCGTGATGTAGCCCTCGGTCAGTGTTCATTATGTCTTCCATCGGTGAGGGCTGATAGCCTGTACATCAGATGACGTATACAACGGTCTTATACTCTAAGGAAGCTTTTAGCCTATCCATGTGATATTACACTCTGATGATATTGGCTCCAGTGATTCACTTTTTAGTTGATTTATCAGATTTAGACCATTGATATACATGTTGATATTACCATGATAACTTGTATACTAATTGATTAAATAATAAGATTGGAGAATTGATTTTAATTGATGATGATAAGGTGAAGATCTTAAACTCTAATATAAAAATATTACCTGATTATAGATAACGATAACCGAAGATGATTATACATATATATGTATAAATGGAGAACTTTAAGAATAACCTAAAGTTGTAAAGAAAGATTATGATTTACTCTACTTCTTTGACTTCTTAAACAAGATTAAATTCATGCACATTTTTCTTGAGTATCTACTTAGCCATTTGTCTAACTTTCTACATTCTTTGGCCTCCAGTTTTGTAGACACAGGGATCCTTTTGATATTATATTGGTCTCGGCTTTACATAGAGTTGCTCAGAGATCTCGACGTATTGATTCCTGGTTTGTTTTACTTTTGTTTCGTTGTATTCACATTTTATAACTTTATTTCAGATGTCGTCTATCAATATAGTTTTGGGGTGTACGAAAACTATGATATATATAAATTGATAAATTTCCTGATGATTCTGTTTAGATGGTTTTTAAGGTTTCTTATATTATATTGTCACCGAAATACCGAGAATTATACCCCCGGGCATGACAATTTTGGAGCATTATACTGACTTGACAATTGTGGAGTTTGCACTACCAAGACAATCTATCACTAGAAATCATTCTTCCATTTCCTT
Organism: Zingiber officinale; assembly: GCF_018446385.1. Taxonomy (NCBI): domain Eukaryota; kingdom Viridiplantae; phylum Streptophyta; class Magnoliopsida; order Zingiberales; family Zingiberaceae; genus Zingiber; species Zingiber officinale. The sequence continues at coordinate 131,262,287 of NC_055997.1, read as the reverse complement.
CTACTTGCTTAATACATCACAGAATCACTCAGTTGAAAATTGAGCTTCTGGGTAAAAAATATAGCATTTTATTAGTAATAGACTCATCTCACAGTAGTCTTTATCAAATCAATTATGAGAAAGCATTTGTAGTGTTCCAGATAAAAACTAACAAAAGCAATAAATGAAAGAAGAATAATTAAATTATGTAAAAGCATAAAATATCTAAGTGCAACATTATGAATCACAGCATTAATATTAAAATGAAGCAAAACTTTGACAATCTGTTTCGTATTATTGAATTGAATCTTCATTTATTTTCCTCTTCAAAATAACTCTTTTAATCATTCATTGTCTAAGGTCAGTTTTAAAAAGTTTTAAAAAGAGGAAACCTACGTGGGCTTTCAAATCGATTCCCACTGAACGATGCTTGAGTCTTCCATCAACCATCTTTTTTTCATTTTTCATATTCCATCAACCAAAAGTCAAAAGTCCAACGAAGGAGAAAAGAAACAATGAAAGCATGCATGGTAGATAATCATATCACAATGATCAATCAAAAAGTTCCATATTTTATAAGAACTTCAAATACTAAAAGATCGAGTAGACTAACTAGCGATCTTGACAAGTGCGACGGAAGGAACCCTGAGAGAGCTCACCTCCAGGAGAGGCCACTGTACTGTAAAGAGGAGGGAAGGACTGCATACACCCTAGTTCCTCCAGATGCCTACGACGCTTTGCAAATCAAAAGAACTGGAGAGAAGGCAGAGAAATAGCAGGGGTCATAGGTTTATGGGGATTACCGAGGAGAGGAGAAACAAAGCTGCTGGAGGCCAGGGACTCCGGAAGGCGGAGCACAGAAACTTGGGGCCGACGCTGGCGGCGATCGGCCGGACGACGACCGCGCAGCGGTTAGCAACGATCTCGAGAAGGCTTTCCGCCACGCCATTCGAAATTTCGAAGTGTGCAAGACGCAGCCTGAGGAGAGGAGAGGATTTTATAGGGATTAGGGTTTTAGAAGCAAAGTTCGAGGACACGGTGCTTTAAGATTCGTAAATAATGAGATCCTATATAGAAAATGTGATCCTCGCCGTCCATATCAAGAAGAAAAAAAAGTGATTAACGTTAATTATCCTGGATGACAACGAGATATCCTTTTACTTTTGAAAAAAAAATGATAATATAATTAGTTGATTGACTATCATCATTTTTAAAAAAAAATAAGTAAATACGTATAATTGAGAATATCCTTTGGTTTACCTGTTGGAAATGTGAATGAAATAAAGAGGTGGAGATAAAAAACTCTATTGTATATGGATTTAGTCTCACATTATAAGTCTCTTGCTTTATTGTTGTAAAAATTATGACACATGCATTGTAAACATATGCATGGGGAGAGACTCTCACGCGTGAGTGCGCAGGGGTGAGTGCAAATCCAGGGCCCAGATTGTACTGAACCAAGGTTGACTCGTGCACGAGCACGACTTGCGCATATCGAATGCCGGACCGGTCGAGGTAAAATTTATCCAAAAGAATGAACCAATCTTGCTCAAGGATGTAATGGAAGCATTAATGTGAAATTAATGCTGATTCTGTAACGTCTCGATATTAATGGCGGCATTAAACTCATTAATGATGATTTCGTAACGTCTCGGTATTAATGGCGACATTAATCTCATTAATAATGATTCTATAACATCTCGACATTAATGAAGACATTAAACCCATTAATGACGAAATTAAACTCAGCATTAAATGATCAATCATTTATTGCAGGCAATATGAGAGCTCCTATATAAGGAGGTTGGATCTTGAGCAAAGCGAAGAGAAAGCGAAAGCAAGAGAATATATTCCTCCACCTTCGTTCCTCGATTCTTTTATCTCAGTCGTGCATCCGCTCAGCTAAACTACTTGTGATAGCACTCAGGTGCATTCTCAGTTCGCCACGAGCAACCAGTGCTTGGTTGCGTTCGTGGTTTTGCCATTGTATCCTGGGAAACAGACGATCCGAGAAAACCTCGAAGCACAGTCGGAGGTGGGACAAATCTGTTTCAAGGAAACTGCGTCAATCGCAGGCCTCGGCCCGCTACTCTGTTTGTTCGCTCGGTTGGACTCTTCATCTGCTGGGTCGGTCACTCGTCCTTCTGATCTGCCCGACCGGTCTCCCGCTCTGCCTGTCTATCCTTCAGTCTGCTCGGACGCTTTGATTGCTCAAACTCTGAGGTAAAAAAACCAGCCCCTGCTGGCAGCCTGAGATTATCTGCTCAGGTCATCTTAACTGTGAGTTGAATTTAATTCGAGTATTTAGATTCAGCTAATTTCCTGTAAATCTCCGGCTACAGATTGTTTGGTTTGCAACAATCTTGAAACATATTCGATTCTGTTGAGATGGCCACGGAACGAAATGTTGAGGTGCAACAGACTCAACACATGCAGGCCCCCTCCGCTCCGATTGGAACTGTGTCAATCAGTCATGGGGAAAAGCCAGAGAAGTTCAGTGGACTGAACTTCAAGAGGTGGCAGCAGAAGATGCTCTTCTACCTGACCACGCTCAATCTGGCTCGGTTCTTGACCGAGGACCCTCCCAAGCGTACTGAGGATGCTGATGCGCAAACCATCAGTACAATGGAGGCATAGACTCATTCAATGTTCCTTTGCCGAAACTATATACTCAACTGCCTTACCGACTCGTTGTACGCTGTGTATAGCATGAAGAGAACGCCTAAGGAGCTGTGGGAGTCCTTGGACAAGAAATACAAGACGGAGGATGCAAGGGCAAAGAAGTTCATCGTGGGCGGACTACAAGATGGTTGACTCCAAGACGGTGATCAGCCAAGTCCAGGAGCTTCAGGTGATCTTACACGAGATCCACTCAGAAGGGACGGTTCTGAGTGAAACCTTCCAGGTGACTGCTATCATTGAGAAACTGTCTCCCCGCTGGAAGGACTTCAAGAACTACCTGAAGCACAAGCGGAAGGAGATGAATGTGGAGGAACTCATTGTTCGACTTCGCATCGAAGAAGACAACAAGAGTTCAGAGAGGAAACTGTTCTCTCAGGCTACTGTGAAAGCCAACGTGGTCGAGCTCAGTCAAAGTTCGAAGCGGAAGAACCCTAAGTCTTCCAAGATGGGACCCAGAGGAGGCATCAGCAAGAAGAAGTTCTCTGGGAAGTGCTTCAACTGTGACAAAGTGAGTCACAAATCTTCGGAGTGCGGAAAGCCGAAGAAAAAGCAAGAGACCAACCTGAACGAGGGACCAGAAATGGACAACCTCTGCGCTGTGGTCTCTGAGTTGAACCTGATCGGTTCAAACCTGCAACAATGGTGGATCGATGCTAGAGCCACCAGACATGTGTGCTGCAACAAGGAGCTGTTCCATAACTTCGAGGAAGTCACTGGAGACAAACTGTTCACGGGAAACTCAGCAACCTCGGACATCATGAGCCAAGGAAAGGTGATGCTGAAGATGACCTCGGGCAAGGACCTCACTCTGAACAATGTATTGTATGTTCCGGAGATTCGGAAGAATCTAGTGTCCGGATCACTGTTAAACAAGCATGACTTTCGCATTGTTTTTGAGTCGGACAGAGTTGTATTGTCCAAAAATGGAATGTTTGTAGGAAGAGGCTATGTATCTGATGGGTTGTTTAAGCTCAATGTAAAGGTCATTAGGCCCAAGATAAATAAAAATGAAAGTTCTTTCCACTTATGGTAGACTAGGACATGTTAACTACGATGTGTTGCATAGATTAATAAACATGCAAAGTATACCTACATTCCACCTTGACCCAAAACACAAGTGTGAGATTTGTGTTGAAGCGAAAATGACAAGGTCATCCTTTCAACATATTAAAAGAAATAATGAACCACTTGACCTAATCCACACTGATATGTGCGACCTAAAAGGTACACCAACACGTGGTGGTAATAAATACTTCATCACTTTTGTAGATGATAACACAAAATATTGTTATGTGTATCTTCTCAAAAGTAAGGATGAAGCTATAGAGAAATTTGTTCTTTATAAGAATGAGGTTGAAAACCAACTTAATAAGAAAATTAAGGTGGTTCGAAGTGACCGAATTGGTGAATATGTGTCACCATTCACTGAGTTGTGTGTTGAATATGAGATCAGACACGTAACAATAACTCCATATACTCCTCAGCAAAACGGAGTTGCTGAGCGAAAGAATCGAACTCTTAAGGAGATGATGAATACTCTTCTATTAAGCTCTGGATTGTCAGAGTCCATGTGGGGGGAAGTTATGTTAACAGTTAATTACCTTTTAAATAAGGTGCCCCGGAAGAAAATAGATAAGAGCCCTTATGACTTATGAGTTGTGGAATGGAAGACAACCGTCCTACAAATATTTACGAATGTGGGGGTGTCTTGCCAAAGTATTGGTACTTGATTTGAAAATGATTAAGATAGGACCAAAGATTGTTGATTGCATATTTATTGGATATGCACATAACAGCAGCGCTTATCGATTTTGTGTGTATGAGTCACACGTACCGGAGATACACAAAAACTCGATAATCGAATCGAGAAATGCCTCTTTCTTCGAGCATGTGTTTCCGTATAAGACCCGTGAGGATGCTAGCTCCTCAAAATCGGCAACCGAAACACAAGGCGAGGAACCCGTGGAGGTTGAGCTTAGACGGAGCAAAAGAGCTTGGGTAGAAAAATCCTATGGATCGGATTTTATCACTTTCATGTTGGAGAGTGAGCCCCGAAGTTACTCAGAAGTTGTAGGCTCTTCTGATGGACCTCACTAGAAAGAGGTAATTGCATCTGAGATAGAATCTATCTTGCAAAATCACACTTGGGAACTTGTGGATCTTCCTCCGGGAAGTAAACCACTAGGTTGCAAGTGGATCTTCAAGAAGAAAATGAAATCAGAAGGCGCAATCGATAAATACAAGGCCAGATTGATAATTAAAGGATTCCGACAATGAGAAGGCATTGACTACTTCGATACATACTCTCTGGTATCGAGAATAACTTCCATTAAAGTATTGTTGGCTATTTCCGCTCTATGGAATCTCGAAGTACATCAAATGGATGTAAAGACAGCCTTTCTAAACGGGGATTTAGAAGAGGAAATCTATATGGACTAACCTGGGGGGTTTTCTGTGCCAGGACAGAAAAACAAGGTCTGTAGATTGGTGAAGTCATTATTTGACTTGAAACAAGCACCAAAGCAGTGGCATGAGAAATTCGATAATGCCATGAAGGAATGTGGATTCAAGATCAATGAATGTGATAAATGTGTTTACATGAGAGCCACAGAGAGTGACTATGTCATCTTATGCCTCTATGTAGATGACATACTTATCATTAGGAGCAATGATAAGATAATCAAATCCACTAAAGATATGTTGAACTCAAGATTTGACATGAAAGACATGAGCCTGGCTGATGTGATTCTAGAAATTAAAATTCTTAGAACGACAGAAGGGCTTGTTCTTAGTTAGTCCCATTACGTGGACGAGATTCTTGAGAAATTCACCAAGGGTGATACTGCGTTGGCACGAACGCCGATAGATACGAGTCAACATTTATCGAAAAATCGAGGTAAAAGTATCTCGCAAATAGAGTACTCTCGAGTGATTGGAAGTCTGATGTACTTGATGAGTTGTACTCGACCAGACTTGGCCTACGCAGTAAGCAAACTAAGTAAATACACGAGTAATCCCGGTGTTGAGCATTGGAAATAGATAACAAGAGTACTGAGATACTTGAGGTATACTCGTGAATATGAACTGCACTACACGAGATATCCTGCTGTAATCGAAGGATACAACGATATAAGTTGGATATCTGACATAAAAGACTTTAAGTCTACGAGTGGATATGTCTTCACTCTAGTATGTGCAACCATTTCCTGGAAATCTTCTAAGCAAACCGTAATAACCAGATCCACGATGGAATCTGAGTTTGTAGCTCTTGACAAGTGTGGCGAAGAGGCTAAATGACTACGACAATTCTTAGAAGATATTCCTCTATGGCCGAAACCTGTGCCAACGATTTGCATACATTGCGATAGTCAATCAGCAATCGGTCGGGCACAGAGCCATCTGTATAATAGTAAGTCTAGACATATACGTCGTAGACATAATATCATTAGATAACTACTCTCAACTGGAATTATCACTGTTGACTATGTGAAGTCAAAGGATAACCTAGCGGATCCGCTAACCAAAGAGTTAAATCGAGAGTTAGTTGTTGTTAGGACCTTCGGACGCGGCTAGAGAGGGGGGTGTGAATAGCAGACCCCAAATTCTCGTTTCTTCCTACAATTTGAGTTAGCGCAGCGGAAATAAAAGATAGAAACGAAACGGGAGAATATCAAACCTCAAACGCGACGATATAACGAGGTTCGGAGATGATACTCCTACTCCTCGGCATTTCCGTAAGGTGGACGAATCCTATCAATCCGTCGGTGGATGAGACCCCGGAAAACTGGCTAATAAAAACTCCTTCTGGGTGGAGAAACCTTGCCACAATCTCTCTTGCAACAGCAAGATCAGAGTACAAGAAATACAGCAAGAAGCCAAGAACAATATGAATGTAAAAACACTAGTTTGCTTGCCTTCTCATCGACTGTTGATGAAGCAGCAACTTCACGGATGCCAACCACAGCAGCAACTGATCAGTTGGAGACCCAGCAGAGGGAAGCTCACACGAAGCTTCAGTAATGGAGAGCTCAGCAAAGCTCAGATCGCAGGAGCAAAAAGAAGTCCACTTTTCGTCACCCTTTTTGTAGAGGCCTTCAACCTCGATTTATAACCTGAACCTGCGAAAAAGACAAAGAAGACACAGAAATCTAGCCGTTGTGACTCAACGGCTAGGCCTGGACCGATCAGGCTCCACCCTGATCGATCCAGGATGGATCTGATCGGTCAGGGGACCGATCAAGCCCTAGGCTGATCGGTCCCTAGACCGATCCCAACTCTCATAGAGAGTTGGTTGCCGAGCCCTGATCGGTCTGTGGACCGGTCAGGCCATAGGTGGATCGGTCCACCGACCGATCCCTCCTATTCCTTCTCCCAATCTGTTTGGTTACTGATCGGTCACCAGACCGTGTTGGTTGCTACTCGGAAAACCTAGAGGTTCCACTGTACAAAAATTTTGTACAAAGGTTTGAACCTTTTCCTAGCTACCATGTGTTCTTTTAAATTAAATTTTGGATCGCCTGCGGAACTTAACACGTTTGATCCAAAACTTAATCTATTTGTTCTTTTAGGTTTTGACTTGAATCTCCTGCGGAACTTAACACGTTCGACCCAAATCACCTTAAGTTATTAATTCCATTAAATATTAATTTCCATAATTGGTTCCCAGTACTGACGTGGCGAGGCACATGACCTTCTTGGATATGGGAGCAACCACCACCGACTAGACAAAACCTTTTATAGAAATCTAATATTTAATTTCCTAAAATAACTTTAGGTTAACCGAAAAGAACAATCAAATCACAAGGAAAAATAAAACAAAAGAACACAACTTCGAAAAACATATTCGAAACACTAAAATCGTAAGCCTCTTGTATTTGGTATTATTTCCATAAATAACTAGCATGATGCGGAAAGAAAAATTACTAGTTATACCTTTTAGAAAGACCTCTTGATCTTCTACCGTATTCCTCTTCTAACCTCGGACGTTGTGTGGGCAACGATCTTCCGAGATGAGAACCACCAAGCACCTTCTTCTTCCTTGCAAATTTCGGCCATCAAAACTTCTTCTAGGATGAAGAGGTTCGGCCACCACCACCATGCTCCAAGGGATGCTAGAAAAGAGGCTTCTTTTCTCTCCTTCTTCTCCTTCTTAGATCCGGCCACCAAAGCTATCTCCACCATGAGAAAGTTTCGGCCACACAAAGGAGAGGAGAGAAAACAAAGGGTCGGCCACACCCAAGGAAGAAAAGAGGGAGAAAAATAGAATAGAGTCGTTAGCCTTGAAGCCTCCTCTACCCCCTCTTTTATAATCCTTGGTCTTGGCAAATAAGGAAAATTTAATAAAAATTTCCTTAATTCTTTTGTCAATGGAAAGGAAAATTTATTTAATTAAAACAATTTTTCCTTTTCAAATTTCAATGGTCGGCCACAACAATAAACTTCCAAGCAAATAAAATTTTAAACACCAATTAAAACTTCCTTATTTGCTTCCGGAAATTTATAAAATTTCTCTAATAATTTTATCCCTTCATGATTGGTTTATAAAAAGGAAATTTAATAAATTAAAATCTTTCTTTTAACATGTGGATAAAAAGAAAGTTATCTCTAAAAATTAAAATCACTTTTAATCTACAAATAAGGAAAGATATCAAATCTTTTCTTAATCTTTTGTAGAAACTTATAAAAGAAAATATTTAATTTTAAACTCTCTTTTAAATCATGAACATGGTTAAAAAGGAAAGTTTTCTTAAAATTTAAAATCCTCCTTTAAACAACAAATAAGGAAAGATTTCAAATTTTAAACTCTCTTTTAAACATGTAGATAATTTACAAATAAGGAAAGTTTTTACCAAAAATTAAAACCATCCTTTTAGACTACAAATAAGGAAAGAGATTAATCTCTTCTCTTAATCTTTTGTAGAAAGTTATAAAAGGAAATTTTTAATTTTTAAACTCTCTTTTAAAATCATAATATCCACATAAGAAATAATTTTAATAAAAATCCTTTTTAATATTCTAGTGGCCGGCCACCTAAGCTTGGGACCCAAGCTTTGGCCGGCCACCTACATGGCTCATCCACTTGGTCTTGGCCGGCCCTAGCTTGGGTTCCAAGCTAGCTTGGCCGGCCCCATTGGATGGGTAAGAAGGTGGGTATGCGGTGGGTATAAATCTCTATATACTAGAGGCTACGATAGGGACCGAGAGGAGGAATTGGTTTTGGTCTCCCGATGAAAATAAGCATCCCGTGTTCGCTTCGAACACACAACTTAATTTCATCAATAATAATTCATTCCACTAAAGAACTATTATTGAACTACCGCACCAATCCCAAATTACATTTTGGGCTCCTTCTTATTATGAGTGTGTTAGTCTCCCTGTGTTTAAGATAACAAATGTCCACTAATTAAGTAAGTTACTGACAACTCACTTAATTAATATCTAGCTCCAAGAGTAGTACCACTCAACTTCATCGTCATGTCGGACTAAGTCCACCTGCAGGGTTTAACATGACAATCCTTATGAGCTCCTCTTGAGGACATTCTCAACCTAGATCACTAGGACACAGTTTCCTTCTATAATCAACAATACACACTATAAGTGATATCATTTCCCAACTTATCGGGCTTATTGATTCATCGAACTAAATCTCACCCATTGATAAATTAAAGAAATAAATATCAAATATATGTGCTTGTTATTATATTAGGATTAAGAGCACACACTTCCATAATAACTAAGGTCTTTGTTTCTTTATAAAGTCAGTATAAAAGAAACGACCTCTAATGGTCCTACTCAATACACTCTAAGTGTACTAGTGTAATTATATAATTAAGATAAACTAATACCTAATTACATTACGACCTTCCAATGGTTTGTTCCTTTCCATTATGGTCGTGAGCTACTATTTATAATTTATAAGGTACTGATAACATGATCCTCTGTGTGTGACACCACACACCATGTTATCTACAATATAAATTAATTGAACAACTACATTTATCATAAATGTAGTCATTTGACCAATGTGATTCTTATTTCTAGATAAATGTTTATACCAAAAGCTAGGCTTTTAGTATACACTCTAACAGACCGATCAGATGACCCACAATGAGAATCAGTGTATCACTGGATCGGTCAGCAGACCGATCCAATTTCCCAGCCTTAAACACTAAAGCCTTCCAGATCTAGAGAACGAGCTACCGAGTCCTCTCTGACCTAGTCCGGAGAACGAGCTACCGAGCCCTCTCCGACTTCCACGTCCGGTTCAGAGAACGAGCTACCAAGCCCTCTCTGACCTAGTCCGGAGAACGAGCTACCGAGCCCTCTCCCACTTCCACGTCCGGTCCAGAGAACGAGCTACAGAGCCCTCTCTGACCTAGTCCGGAGAACGAGCTACCGAGTCCTCTCCGACTTCCACGTTCGGTCCAGAGAACGAGCTATCGAGCCCTCTCTAACCTAGTCCGGAGAATGAGCTACCGAGCCCTCTCCGACTTCCACGTCCGGTCCAGAGAACGAGCTACCGAGCCCTCTCTGACTCCATCCAGTCCAGAGAACGAGCTACCGAGCCCTCTCCGACTTCGTCTGGTCCAGAGAACGAGCTACCGAGCCCTCTCTGACTCCATCCAGTCCAGAGAACGAGCTACCGAGCCCTCTCTGACCTACCATGCCAAGCTTCTATACTTGGACTTTTCCCCGTGCCCAACTCCCTGCTTGGACTTTTCCGTGCCAAGTCTCCCTGCTTGGACTTTTCCGTGCCAAGTCTCCATACTTGGACTTTTCCCGTGCCAAGCTCCCTGCTTGGACCTTTCCGTGGCAAGTCTCTATACTTGGACTTTTCCCGTGCCAAGCTCCCTGCTTGGACCTTTCCGTGCCAAGTCTCCATACTTGGACTTTTCCCGAATCAGGTCAACTCAAGTCGGGTCAACCAGGTCAACCTTGACCAAAGGTTGCACCCACGATCCCCCAAGTTCCTATTCTTGTCAAACATCAAAATATAACTTCTCCATTCTTGTCAAACATCAAAATATACCTTGAGTCAGGTCAACTCGAGTCGGGTCACCCAGGTCAACCTTGACCTAAGGTTGCACCAACAATCTCCCCCTTTTTGATGTTTGACAAAAATCATAATCAAGTTAGGTTAACCCGATAACCTAACTTAGGTTTTCCAATAGTTCTCCAATGTTCTTCCTTGAACATTCTCTGAACATTCTCCCCAAACTCCAATGTTCTTCCTTGAACATTCTCTGGACATTCTCCCCCTTTTTGACACACATCAAAAGGAGTGAATCAAGGTCAAGAGTTTCTTCCTAATGAAAGTCCCATACCTTTCATTCAAACCCTTAATTTTCCCCTTGATACTAAAATCAACAATTAACTTAGTGATAATCTCATATCACTCATCCTCAGAAATCTTGACGAGTAAAAACTCCCCCTAAAAATCAACTCCCCCTTGACCAATAGATAAAACTCCCCCTAAAGGTCAACTCCTCCTTGACCACTGCACCAACAATGTCTTGGAGAGTTTCAACCCTTTAGAAATCTAAAACACCAACTTCCACAGCTGAAATTTCAGACAACAGTCGAAAATCAGCATTTTGGCACGCTCTGATCGGTCACCAGACCGATCAGGACTCCACTGGATCGGTCCAGTGACCGATCCAGACTTCCCTGGACCGATCAGAATTTTCCCTGATCGGTCCACAATTCTCTGATAAGAATTTCTGATTTTTCTCCCGAAATTCAGAAACCCCTAAAAAATTACAAAAAATTCCAAAAATTATAAAATTTTGAGGATACATTCCTCATAACATATATTATCATGGAAAAATAGTTTTCTATGAAAATAACTCCTATTTTTTAATCTTGATACAAAGTTCGAAATACTTTGAAATAGCTCAAGGTTAATCCATCTTTGTATCAACTTGCTTAATGATGAATGCTATCACTAGAGAAGCTTCATCAAGGTTTTTCAAATCAATTTTGAAATGATCTTAAACCATTCAATTTAGGACCACAATCTTAGGGCTAAATGTACATGCCTTGTACACAAGTTTTCCCTATGATCCTCAAATTCGAATTAGGCTCATCTAGGTACAAGAACTATGCACCTTGATCCTAACTCATAATCCTAATATCTCACACACATCTAAGGTGTATCAAACACATCCAAGTCAATTTTGATGTGAGATATGGGTTTAGGTCATCTTAAGCTAAGTTCTTATGCATTTTCTTAAACAACAATTTGATCTCCATATCAGATTGTGTTTTTATCCTTAAATCAATTTAATTGATCATAAATGCAAGAGATGATGACATGACATAAAATAATATCATAAGTGGAAATATGTGTCAATGTCATGATGTCATGGCATAAAGTATGAAACTTAAATAAGGCATGACATATAACTAACCTAAGTATTATCATGACATTTCAAATGATAATAAAATAAATATGATGTCATGACATGACATATGACAAACAATATATGGCAAATAACATATAAAGTTATAGAAAATACCTAATTCTAGCCTTAGTTGCCATTTTTGATAATTTTGATCATTTTACCATAAATTCTATATTCCTAAGTGTAATAGACCTAAAATCATATACTAAAGATTTTTAGATCACTATGTGCCAATTAGATTGACCCTAGAAAACTCCTCAAATGTGGTTGGCACATCCTAATCACTTTAGGAATAATTTTTAATTTCATTTTCAAGGCTTGATTACACCTTGAAAATTCCTAAAATGCCACCTTTTGCCATGAGTAGGTTAACTACCTATCTAATTAAGGTTGACACACCCTAAACCATCTAGCGTGAAGGAATCACACTCCTAGGAACCCAATACCTATTTGAGCTCATTGGGTTCACTAAATATTCACTAGGGATGACTTCCCTAGCAACCCTCCTAATGACCCTCCTAGGCTTTAAAGCCTTGGTCATTTGGAACTCATCAAGATCAACTCTAGGGGTGACTCCCCTTGTGACCTTGGTGATGGTCTTCTTACCCCTAGGTGTTGTTCCATAATCGAATGGAACATTATGATAAGCGGGCTTGACCACTTGACACTTAGGTTTGTGACCCAAACCTCTCATATCCTTGGGCTTTGATTTTTGACCCTTAGACCCTAGAGTTGACTTCTCCAAATTCTTAAGAGCATTTTCTAAAGTGTCAAGTCTTGACCTCAAGACTTGATTTTCCTTCTTTAATACCTCAAGCTTTAATTTTCCATTTTTCTTTGAGGTATTCCTAGGCATATGTCTAGTTGTTTTGGGATTCCTATCTAGGTTTTCCTTAACCTTAGATGAGTTAACTCTAGGGTTGACATTTCTAGCATTGTCCTTATCTAGGCTAACATGTTTGGCACCTAAGCACATGTATCGGTTTCTATGGTTATCATGCTTATCACTATTGACAATTGCAATAAAACTACTAGCATGTGTCTTATTAGAATTGCAAGAATGTGCCTTAAAGGATACCTTAGGGTTTGCCTTAGCTCCCCCTATAGATGTGCTTGGTCTCTTGTCCTTGTGAGGTTGTCTCCCCCTTGGACATTGACTCCTATAATGTCCCCTTTGCTTGCATTAGAAGCACACCACGTGCTCCTTGCCCTTGCGTATCGGGACTCCGGCTTCCTTGACTTTTGGTGCCGGTGGAGTCTTCCTAATCCTCTTTGGACATTTACTTTTGTAATGCCCATATTCCCTACACTCAAAGCACATTATATGTAATTTACTTGAAATTAAGTTGCTTAAGTTACCTAGGGTTGAGGATGGATATAAGCTCTCTCCTTCATCCCTTCCGGAGGTAGAGGCTTCTTCTTCTTGCTCCAGTCTTGAAGAGAACTCTCCTCCTCTTCTTCCTTAGATGTTGAGTAACCCTCAACTTCTAATTCTATACCTCCATGATGTGAGCTACTTGGCTTACTTGACTCCTCTTCATGACTTGAATTGGAGCTCTCCTCATGGAACTTAGCCAAGTTGTTCCACAACTCCTTGGCATTGTTGTATCTACCTATCTTACACAAGATATCATTAGGTAATGAAAATTCAAAGATTTTCGTTACCTCGTCGTTGATTATGGATTGGTGGATTTGTTCCTTCGTCCACTTCTTCTTCTAGAGAGGTTCTCCTTCTTTATCCACCGGAGAAATAAAACCTACTTGTACACAATTCCAATTTACTAGGTTAGTCATAAGAAAATACTTCATTCTTACCTTCCAATACGCGAAGTCGTCGCGATAATAGAAGGGTGGAATCGTGACGTCTTCTCCAAGTTGATCCATTCTCTAGCTCGTGCTCCCCCGGGTGTTAATCCGACGAAGAGCGACCTGGCTCTGATACCACTTGTTAGGACCTTCGGACGCAGCTAGAGAGGGGGGTGTGAATAGCCGACCCCAAATTCTCGTTTCTTCCTACAATTTGAGTTAGCGCAGCGGAAATAAAAGATAGAAACGAAACGGGAGAATATCAAACCTCAAACGCGACGATATAACGAGGTTCGGAGATGATACTCCTACTCCTCGGCATTTCCGTAAGGTGGACGAATCCTATCAATCCGTCGGTGGATGAGACCCCGGAAAACTGGCTAATAAAAACTCCTTCTGGGTGGAGAAACCTTGCCACAATCTCTCTTGCAACAGCAAGATCAGAGTACAAGAAATACAGCAAGAAGCCAAGAACAATATGAATGTAAAAACACTAGTTTGCTTGCCTTCTCATCGACTGTTGATGAAGCAGCAACTTCACGGATGCCAACCACAGCAACAACTGATCAGTTGGAGACCCAGCCGAGGAAAGCTCACACGAAGCTTCAGTAATGGAGAGCTCAGCAAAGCTCAGATCGCAGGAGCAAAAAGAAGTCCACTTTTCGTCACCCTTTTTGTAGAGGCCTTCAACCTCGATTTATAACCTGAACCTGCGAAAAAGACAAAGAAGACACAGAAATCTAGCCGTTGTGACTCAACGGCTAGGCCTGGACCGATCAAGCTCCACCCTGATCGATCCAGGATGGATCTGATCGGTCAGGGGACCGATCAGGCCCTAGGCTGATCGGTCCCCAGACCGATCCCAACTCTCACAGAGAGTTGGTTGCCGAGCCCTGATCGGTCTGTGGACCGGTCAGGCCATAGGTGGATCGGTCCACCGACCGATCCCTCCTATTCCTTCTCCCAATCTGTTTGGTTACTGATCGGTCACCAGACCGATCAGATGACCCACAGTGAGAATCAGTGTATCACTGGATCGGTCAGCAGACCGATCCAGATACCCATAGTATCACTGGATCGGTCAGCAGACCGATCCAATTTCCCAGCCTTAAACCCTAAAGCCTTCCTGATCTAGAGAACGAGCTACCGAGCTCTCTCTGACCTAGTCTGGAGAATGAGCTACCGAGCCCTCTCCGACTTCCACGTCCGGTCCAGAGAACGAGCTACCGAGCCCTCTCTGACCTAGTCCGGAGAACGAGCTACCGAGCTCTCTCCGACTTCCACGTCCGATCCAGAGAACGAGCTACCGAGCCCTCTCTGACCTAGTCCGGAGAATGAGCTACCGAGCCCTCTCCGACTTCCACGTCCCATCCAGAGAACGAGCTACCGAGCCCTCTCTGACCTAGTCCGGAGAACGAGCTACCGAGCCCTCTTCGACTTCCACGTCCGGTCCAGAGAACGAGCTACCGAGCCCTCTCTGACTCCATCCAGTCCAGAAAACGAGCTACCGAGCCCTCTCTGACCTACCATGTCAAGCTTCCATACTTGGACTTTTCCCCGTGCCCAGCTCCCTGCTTGGACTCTTCCGTGCCAAGTCTCCCTGTTTGGACTTTTCCGTGCCAAGTCTCCATACTTGGACTTTTCCCGTGCCAAGCTCCCTGCTTGGACCTTTCCGTGTCAAGTCTCCATACTTAGACTTTTCCCGTGCCAAGCTCCCTGCTTGGACCTTTCCGTGCCAAGTCTCCATACTTGTACTTTTCCCGTGCCAAGCTCCCTGCTTGGACCTTTCCGTGCCAAGTCTCCATACTTGAACTTTTCCCGAATCAGGTCAACTCAAGTCGGGTCAACCAGGTCAACCTTGACCAAGGGTTGCACCCACGATCCCCCCAAGTTCCTATTCTTGTCAAACATCAAAATATAACTTCTCCATTCTTGTCAAACATCAAAATATACCTCGAGTCAAGTCAACTCGAGTCGGGTCACGCAGGTCAACCTTGACCTAAGGTTGCACCAACAGTTGTAAGCTCATCAAGAGGAATTGGTTTGATGCCATTGTCAACGATCAGTGCAGAGGACACTCAACCTATGCTGAATGGAGATCCCAAGAACTAAGTTCAAAGGGACAACTAATCTGCACTGACTAGACACAAGGGGAGCTCAATGAAACAGTGACTAGACCAGGATAAGTCGATGGGCTTTTAATGATCAAAATGAGTAGATGATAACTCTTGAGGGAACACCTATGTGAGAAAGAAGTAGGGCCGCTTCGAAGAGAATTAGAGACACAATTCTTAGAGCTTCTCACAGAACCAGGCATGTTTATGGCCAAGAACGAACACACTCATAAGAACAGAGTTATATCAGGGAGAGTCTTGGGTGAGATTTATCACTGCTTACACAAACGACAGTATAGTTCAAGGACATCGTGTCTACTATCAGCCAGTAAACAACCAGATCTTCATACGGGAAGGTTCAAAGGGTAAAACCTATCTATCCTATACTTGACTCAACTGTTGAATGTTATCACATACCCTGTTTTCCATTCACGTGGGAGGTTGTTGGAAATGTGAATGGAATAAAGAGGTGGAGACGAAAAGACTCTATTGTGCATGAGTTTAGTCCCACATTAGAAGTCTCTTGGCTTTATTGTTGGTTTAAATTATGACACATGCATTGTAAACATATGCATGGGGAGAGACTCTCTCACACGTGAGTGCGCAGGGGTGAGTGCAAATCCAGGGCTCGGATTGTACTGAACCAAGGTTAACTCGTGCGCGAGCACGACTTGCGCATGTCGAATGCAGGACTGGTGAGGTAAAATTTACCCAAAAGAATGAACCAACATATTGTCACTTGAATCTTGCTCAAGGGTGTAATGGAAGCATTAATGTGAATTAATGCTGATTCCATAACGTCTCGACATTAATGACGGCATTAAACTCATTAATGGTGATTTCGTAACGTCTCAGTATTAATGGCGACATTAATCTCATTAATAATGATTCTGTAATGTCTCGACATTAATGAAGACATTAAACTCATTAATGACGAAATTAAACTCAACATTAATGATCATAATTTGATCATTTATTGCAGGCAAGATGAGAGCTCCTATATAAGGAGGTTGGATCTTGAGCAAAGCGGAGAGAAAGCGAAAGCAAAGCGAAAGCGAAGCAAAAGTAAGAGAATTCCTCCACCTTCGTTCCCCGATTCTTTTATCTCAGTCGTGCATCCGCTCAACTAAACTACTTGTGATAGCACTCAGGTGCATTCTCAGTTCGCCACGAGCAACAGTGCTTGGTTGCGTTCGTGGTTTTGCCATTGTATCCTGGGAAACAGACGATCCGAGAAAACCTCGAAGCACAGTCGGAGGTGGGACAAATCTGTTTCAAGGAAACTGCGTCAATCGCAGGCCTCGGTCCGCTACTCTGTTTGTCCGCTCGGTTGGACTCTTCATCTGCTGGGTCGGTCACTCGTCCTTCTGATCTGCCCGACCGGTCTCCCGCTCTGTCTGTCTATCCTTCAGTCTGCTCGGACGCTTTGATTGCTCAAACTCTGAGGTCAGAAAACCAACCCCTGCTGACAGCCTGAGATTATCTGCTCAGGTCATCTTAACTGTGAGTTGAATTTAATTCGAGTATTTAGATTCAACTAATTTCCTATAAATCTCCGGCTACAATTGTTTGGTTTACAACATTACCTCCATTTTAAAAATTCATATAAATACATCATGATTAAATATCAAACCACGAATACCTAAATTACAATCCGAGTATCTTTTTACTGTACCATAACCTCGAGGTGAAATTATTTTTAAAATATAATTATTATTTATGTTTTTAATTGAGACTGCTTAAGAAATGGTATTTTAAAATATAATAATTATTATTTAACGTTTTTAAATAAAATATATTAAGAATTTCTGAAATTAAATATATCAAGTGACCAAAAGCTCGATATAATTTCATGTTATTTTAACATATGTGTCTCCAGCTAAACTCCCTAGCTCGATCATGGGTTTTCAAGAAGATACTAAGCCCTTTCGATACCTCCAGTAGCGGAGCAATTACGAATTTTGGACTATAGCCCACCTCTTGATTATTTAATCCAGGGGATCAATTGTTGGTCAAAACGTACTTTTGCTTAGGTGGGGAAGGCATAACTTATCACTTGGTGTTTTAGGGAGTGGAATGTTTTTTACTAACTATTTTATTTTTGTATATATTGATCCTGTCCGAAAGTTGAATCAATGGGTGCTGGGCATGTGGCGCTCTCCAAGCTGCTGACGTAGATCTTCGGTTGATTGCAAGGTGCTCCGACGAACCTGCACAGAAGTCGGGCCGGGATGGGGTTCCCGGCGACGACCCTCCGACGCTCAAGTCAGGCAGACGAAAAACAAGAGGGTGACTTCCAAGATTAGAGAATTCATACCTCCGGTGAAGTCCAAGGACTCTTATATAGAGCTATGGGAGCTTGGTGCACACAAACCGAGGTGTGCATGTGTCATACACCATACCGCAGCATGGGCTTGTCAGAAGAGCATGTCTGACGCCATACTGCTACAGTCTGAGCATCTCCTTGATGGGACTGCAGAACCTTTTGCCGTACGATACTGAGTATGATCTGGTCTTCGAACATGCCTGTTGTCAGCAACAGGGGTTACTAAGATGGCGTACCCGCTGTCCCATACTCTGTGACTTCTTCCCGGATCGGCCATCAAGTCGTTCGGCCAGACTATTCGCCTTTGGTCTGGCGTCGGTGGTCGTCCGTCCGGGATGGTTCAGAATCGCCGCCCGCTCGGCTCTTGTAGCCGGACACCCTGGCCGAGCGGGAAACCGCTCGGCCTTTACTCTTAATTTGCAATGCGGCCGAGCGGACTTTCCGCTCAGCCATATGATCTTTTTCCCTTATTGGAAATTTGGGCTCGCGGCCAGATGGTTGTTTTCTCGAATGAAGGTCCTTGCCTAGTGATCAGCATGCCCCGCTTGCTCGTCGAGACCCCTTTGACTGTTGACCTCCACGCGTCATTGACCTTACCCTCATGAGGGTCCCCCGGCCTTGTTACCGGATCATATATATATATATATATATATATATATATATATATATATATATATATATATAATCTTGAATACTATAACTCAATAGAGAAGTTTGAACTCTAAAGCGAAGCTTTTATTTACTTAAATTTATTATAACACAACTCTTAAATTCTAAAATATTAAATTTTAAATCCATATAATATATCCAATGAATATTTAAGATTATTATTCTTGAACATATAAACCAAAAGAAAAATCTAAATCCTAAAATAAAAAATTTATTAATTCAAATTCATTGTAACATAATTTCTAAATTTTATAATTTTAAATCCTAAATATATTATATTTAAACCCTAAATATATTATATAAGACGTTTGGATATTCAGGTGCCTCATCGATATTAAAAAAAAATCCCGCAGTATTATGCGGCGTACACAATCCGCAGCACAGCGACGTCTGTATATATAGAGAGAGAGATATAAATTCTAATCATTTCTATATAAAAATCGTTTCAGAATTATTTTAATTATTTTTAGATCATATACCATATATTTTTAATCGGGTAAATTTAGGTGTGATCCAATTAGGAGTGTAATCAAGCCGAGTTGAGCCGAACTTTTGGATGTTTGAGTTTGACTCATTTATAATCGAGCTGAGCTCGAGCTTTATTTAACGAATATATTCATACCTCACGAGCTTATTCGAGCTTTTATCAAGTCCAAACGAGCTTAATAAATATAAATTATAAATTTAAATATTCATTAAAAACTAAATTATATATTTTTAAAAAATTATAATATTCTGGTTAAAATTTATAATTTTATTCTAATAAATAGATTCAATATATTTGTCTATATTTTTCATAAGTAGAGTATAAAATCTATAAATTCAATATCAAAATTATTATTATTTTATTTAAAAGTTGATTTATGAGTTTAACGAACATGTTCACGAGCTAACGAGCCGAATATTGCGAAGCTCGAGCTTGGTTTGTTTATCTTAACGAACCTCATTAAACGAGCTCAAACGAACTTTTATCGAATCGAACTTCGAATAGCTCACGAGCGGCTTGACTCATTTACACTCCTAGATCCAATATTTTTTTATTGAAAAAACTAGCTTTTCTTAAAAAAAAAAAAAAAAAGGAAAAGAAAAGAAAGAAAAGTATTACGGCAATTTACCAAAGGACGCACGTGGAAATCTAAATTTACCAAAAGACATACACTACTTTGGTATTTACCAAAGAGCGTATTGTTTTAAATGCATTTCCTATTTTACCCTCCTCATAATTTGACTTTTTCTACTGTTTTTTTTATTCACTATATTTCTCTCTCTTCTCTGTCGGCAGAAGATAGGAATAATATTAGTCAATTTTTAATCACATTTTAATACATTTGAAAAAGTTAAAATAAATAATGGACACCATATTTGGACTCCTTGTAATTTTAGAAATCCACAGGAACTGAAATGGGTGCAATCGGAGCTTTCTAAGTCGATCAGTGAGTTTCGGTCAAAACCCACTGATGGACCTGGAGAGCTCCGATTGCACTCATTTCAGTTTCTATGGATTTCTAAAATTGCAAGGAGTGCAAATATGGTGTACATTATTTTATTTTGACTTTTTATAGATGTTAACAAGCAAAATCAAAGAATCGGCATAAAAGCTCACGTTGAGCCTGATATCATTCCATATCAGGGCCACGTTGGGCCTGATTTGAGTCCATATCAGGCCCAATGTGGGTTTTTTTGCCGATTCTTTAATTTTGCTTGTTAATATATATAAAAAGCCAAAATAAATTATGTACACCATATTTGTACTCCTTGTAATTTTAGAAATCCATAGAAATTGAAATGATTGCAATCGGAGCTCTCTAGGTCCATCAGTGGGTTTTGACCGAAACCCACTTATCGACCTAGAAGGCTCCGATTGCACCCATTTCAGTTCATGTGGATTTCTAAAATTGCAAGAAGTCCAAATATGGTGTCCATTATTATTTTTGGCATTCCTAGTTGTGGAACAAAGGTTTTGAAAAACCCTAAATCTCTCTTCTTTTTTTTTTTGTTTAGGCCTGATATAAAGAGATATCATGCCCACGTTGGGCCTGATATCTCTTCATATCAGGCCCAATGTGGGCCTGATATGGGAGATATCAGGCCCAATGTGGGTCTGATATGAGAGATATCAGGCCTAGTAAAAATAAAAAATAAAAAAAAGAAATAAAGAGAGATTTAGGG
Organism: Zingiber officinale; assembly: GCF_018446385.1. Classification (NCBI taxonomy): domain Eukaryota; kingdom Viridiplantae; phylum Streptophyta; class Magnoliopsida; order Zingiberales; family Zingiberaceae; genus Zingiber; species Zingiber officinale. Next base: position 131,241,138 of record NC_055997.1, on the reverse strand, counting down.
TTTTCAAAACCTCTGGTCCACCACTAGGAGTGCCAAAAATAATAATGGACACCATATTTTAACTCCTTGCAATTTTAGAAATTCATAGAAACTGAAATAGGTGCAATCGGAGCTTTCTAGGTCGATCAGTGGGTTTCGGTCAAAACCCACTGATGAACCTAGAGAGCTCCGATTGCACCCATTTCAGTTTCTATGGATTTCTAAAATTGCAAGAAGTTCAAATATGGTGTCCATTATTTATTTTGGCTTTTTATAGATGTTAACAAGCAAAATTAAAGAATCGACAAAAAAGTCCACATTGAGCCTGATATGGACTTAAATCAGGCCCAACGTGGGCCTGATATGGAATGATATCAGGCCCAAGTTGGGCCTGATATGATTCCATATCAGGCCCAACGTGGGCTTTTATGCCGATTCTTTGATTTTGCTTGTTAACATCTATAAAAAGCCAAAATAAATAATATACACCATATTTGAACTCCTTGCAATTTTAGAAATCCATAGAAACTGAAATGAGTGCAATCGGAGCTCTCTAGGTCCATCAGTGGATTTTGACCGAAACTCACTGATCGACTTAGAAAGCTCCGATTGCACTCATTTCAGTTTCTGTGAATTTCTAAAATTGCAAGGAGTCCAAATATGGTGTCCATTATTATTTTTGGCATTCCTAGTGGTGGACAAGAGGTTTTGAAAACCCCTAAATCTCTCTTTCTTTTTTTTTTCCTTTTTTTTTTGTTTAGGCCTGATGTGAAGAGATATCATGCCCACGTTAGGCCTGATATCTCTTCATATCAGGCCCAATGTGGGCCTGATATGGGAGATATCAGGCCTAGTAACAACAAAAAATAAAAAAATAAAGAAAATAAAGAGAGATTTAGGGTTTTCAAAATCTCTGATCCACCACTAGGAGTGCCAAAAATAATAATGGATACCATATTTTAACTCCTTGAAATTTTAGAAATTCATAGAAATTGAAATGGGTGCAATCAGAGCTTTATAGGTCGATCAGTGGGTTTCGGTCAAAACCCACTTATGGACCTAGAGAGCTCCGATTGCACCCATTTCAGTTTCTATGGATTTTTAAAATTACAAGGAGTTCAAATATGATGTCCATTATTTATTTTGGCTTTTTATAGATGTTAACAAATAAAATTAAAGAATCGGCAAAAAAGTCTACATTGGGCCTGATTTGAGTCCATATCAGGCCCAATGTGGACTTTTTTGTCGATTCTTTAATTTTATTTGTTAACATCTATAAAAAATCAAAATAAATAATGTACACCATATTTGAACTCCTTGCAATTTTAGAAATCCATAGAAACTGAAATGAGTGCAATCGGAGCTCTCTAGGTCCATCAGTGGGTTTTGACCGAAACCCACTGATCGACCTAGAAAACTTTGATTGCACTCATTTCAGTTCCCGTGGATTTCTAAAATTGCAAGGAGTCTAAATATGGTGTCCATTATTTATTTTGAGTTCTTCAAATGTATTAAAATGTGATTAAAAATTGACTAATATTATTCCTATCTTCTGCCGATAGAGAAGAGAGAAGAGAGAAGAGAGAGAAATATAGTGAAGAAAAGAAAAACAGTAGAAAAAATTAAATTATCATGAGGGTAAAATAGGAAATGCATTTAAAAAAGTGCATTCTTTGGTAAATACCAAAGTAGTGTACGGCCTTTTGGTAAATTTAGATTTCCACTTGTGTGTCCTTTGGTAAATTGTTCCACGGTGGAAAAGTTTCCGTCGTTTACTTCATTAAAATTTTCCGAAGGAAAAGTAACGCAATCCATCAGCGGATAATTTTGGAGCCAAAATTGATCACCTCAAAATCGGACGGAAAGCAGCGGATGGAAAAAAAATGATGCATGTACCCCTTTTGCATTCACAAAATTACATTATATACAAAAAAAAATGACGCATGTAGCCTTTTTAACTCACAAAATTACATTATGTACCAAAAAAATGACGCATGCACCCTTTTTTATTTACAAAATTACATCACAAGTATTCACTTTCCTCTATCAAGGTAAACAAGTGTGCAAAGGAAAAGATTTCTTCACCCTTTCTTTTCTCTTCCTCTAAAGATAACTTTCTATCGTTGATTTCTTTCTTTTCCTCTTCCCCACTCCAGAGTAAACATAGCCTAAAAGTATTTGTTTCGTGTTCCACTTGTGCTCTTCGTCGTTGCCTATTCCATTTCTAACACAGAGAACAACCAAATCGAGCTCCATCAATTCTATTTCTCCGAGATCGCTCTTGCCAGCCGTTCCTCGCCGTCCTCTTCGAATCGAACCTCTCGACGCGGATCTCCGTCTGCTCAGTAACCGAGGCCGATCGGAGCAGAACTGCCGTACGCTTTGAACGTGCTGAGTCCCGCCGGAATGGATCTGACCGTTTTAAGGAGCGGCGTCGGCGGTCCGGCGCCGGACAATCTCGTGCTCATCCTCGTTTTCGCATTCGGATCATTCCTCGCTCGCCTATTGCTCGACCGACTCGTCTACAAGGTTCGGATCTTTGGCTCTCTTCTACTTTTGCCTGCGCATTTGGTCGGTGATCTGTCGTGCGTTGTGTGTCACGTGGCTGTCGAATTTTAGATCAGCTGAGAAAAACGTGCCTCTGGATTGTGTAGAATTAATTAATAAAGAAAGTAAAACAAAGCAAAATTGAACAACTAATCATATTGATGGTATTCAATCACTAAATAAATTTGGCGAAACTGTTCCAAGTATCAGAATTTGCTCGCTTGGATCAATCTTCACATATATCGAGGATTACTTATATATAACCCTTTGAAGGAATTTTCTAAGATGGCATTGTAGTCAATCTCTAAGTTCTTGTTTACTACGAAATGATCTCATCTGAAGCGAATCTGTTAAGTGACTTCTTCTTTTGTTGAAAACATCTTCTTTTCATGGTTACCTAAGTCTTACAAAAACAATCCTTTTTATATCACTTTTTTTATTCTATTTATGATACAAATGTTTCCAAAAATATATCTAGTAATCAGCATGTCATAAAAATGTTCTTGGAGTGGTTCCGCTAATCGTGTGAGACTTGACCTGATGATGAGCCCTTTTTAATTTGATACTAGTTTAGAGTTTCTTCAAGTGTTGCAGATTTGCTGGCCTACATCTTTTTGGAACTATAGACTTTTTAAACTTCTCAAAGGAACATTTTATTGGCTATTCTATAAAAAAAATTGTTTATAACATCTTATTTGCGCTTTATACTAGGTTTTTACTTGATTTTGTACAACAATTGAAATTTATTTATTTATCAAGTTACAGTTAAATTATGTTCATAGGTTTGTAAACTTACAGATGCAATTGTTTATTTTCAGCCTTGTTCTATGAAATTATTAAGATATAAAGTTGTTCCTATGGTGAACGATGAGGCTCATTGGACAAAAATTGCAAAGTCTTGCGAGTCAATGTGGAAGCTGACATATTATGCTATTGTTCAAATATGGGTAATTTCAATTATCAAGCAGGAGCCTTGGTCATTAAATTCAAAGGAATACTTCAAGGGGTGGCCAAATCAAGAATTGAAGTGAGTGCATAATGGCGAGCATGATCGTTCAAGTATGCTTGTTTCACATATTATTTATGATTCTTATCTAGATATTAGTTAGACTACAACTTGTACATTTTAGCATAGCTATCGGGCTTCATTGAGTTAACTCTTTAATTTGGCTTAAGCATTTTTTGACCAATGGCCGGACCTATTTAGTAGATTAGTTCTCTTAGCATCAAGTACTGGGATAACTATATAAATTGTATAATTTAATTTTTACAATTTATTTATTAGTATGCTACAATTTCTCAAAAAGCATTAGTGGCTTAGGCAGAATTTGACTACAATAAGCATCATATTCTGCAGCATGAAGTTGTACCATGAAAGTTAATAGTCTATGGAACTGTTCTAACTCCTTTTATTGTCAACTATTACAAGTAATTTTGAGTCTGAAATGAAGTAGGATAGCTTCTCATTTGCAACTGCCTTTACATAGTTCGTAATTTTATAATTTTTACATTTTCAATATATTCAATTTTACTATCTCAAATATAATGCACTGATGTGTGGGACATAGATGTATTAAGCTTCTTGTCTCAACCTTTCATGAGTTAATATAATTGATCATTTAGGTCCCACATTATTTGTATTTACTACTAAACTTTGTTCTTTCTTAACCTTATTATGTCAGGTCTTCCTTGATGCTTTTCTTCATGTGCCAATGTGGATTTTACACTTACAGTATTGTTGCTCTCTATGCTTGGGATATCCGCAGAAAAGATTTTTCAATTACGATGTCTCATCACATAATAACCTCGATTTTGATTGGGTTTTCCTACATTACCAGGTATGTAAAAGGAAGTTTATGACCTTGATGTTATGCATCACTACTAATGATTATATGTTTGTACTAATCATGTTTGCTATACATAAAAAAATCTAGTACTTCGGATGGCGAAGGTGTGTAACCTATATGCTAAGACGTTCATTTTGTTTAATAAAGAAATCAAAGTATCCTTGTTGAATGTATCTAATCTCTTGACATCGGAACATATCCAATGGTTTATAGAGGAACTTTCTGGTATGCTGATTGGGCAAGACTGTTCTTATTTTCATGTTTCAGGAAGTTTTGTCTTTTACTGCACCCTTAATGTATGCATGTACTAGTTCAATGATTGTTAACATTTATACATAATGATCGCTAGCCATGTAATCTATTTGTTTTTCTGACCCTTGACTGGAGCAAACTTAAATGAATATTAAAAGATTTATCATTCATTGTTCTTTGAAACATTTGTATGCCACTACCTCTGCCACTATGTTGGTGGTGCATTTCAGGCATAATTTCTATTGGTTTGTATCAGTTATCTGATTCCAGTATATATATATATATATATATTATTTTTAACTAAAATTTGAGTTGGGTAAGGTTTTATATAAACACCAAAAACCCGGACTAGGAAAATAGACATTTTTGGGACAAAAGTTGGGTTTTATTTCAAACTCTGAAATTTGGATTATTTGAGATACTATAGCCCATATACTTTGTTTCCTTGAAAATTGAGATAGCTGAGAATTCTTCCTTTTTATGACTTGAGTGACTCGCATACATTTTCTCAGTCTTTGTACTTTAATTACAGTAATATAGAGACAGAATCTACCTTTGCAGGTTTTTCCGAATCGGAACTCTAATTCTTGCTCTTCATGATACAAGTGACGTGTTTATGGAGTCAGCTAAGTTGTTCAAATATTCAGGAATGGAAATGGCAGCTAGCTTGTTCTTTGGACTTTTTGCTATATCATGGCTTCTTCTGAGACTAATATACTTTCCATTCTGGATAATCAAGTCCTCAAGGTTGTCTGCTGCACCAAGTGTGCTTTTCAGTTTTTCTTTTCTTTTCATTTCGCAATCTCCCTCTTTGATTGTTCTGATTATTGTTCTGTTTCCATTTTCAGCTATGAGTCTTTTGAATCATTGTCATGGATGAATCAATTCCCTACCATGTTGTATTATATGTTCAACACAATGCTGATTACCCTACTCATCTTCCACGCATACTGGGGGAAACTAATATTTGCAATGATTATGAAACAGATGAGCAATAGAGGTCAAGTGGGGGAGGACATTCGGTCAGGTGATTACATTACTTTTGTGTTTATTTGGTAGAACTTTAAAACTTAATGATTGCTCGCTGAACCAACATAGAAAATCACATTTGTTACCATAAGAGTTACTATATGAAACTGATCAGGGAAACATTTTCTTTTATATTTAACCCAACTACATAACTTACACTTTATCAACCTCGTATCAGCTTAGGCTTGCTAAGCAATGTTCCATCTTTAGAATCCAAAGACGCGCATGTGCTGTAAAATCTCTGTAAATTTACAACAATACAATGTAGGAATGTTCCAGAGAAGAAACTTTTTTGAAAATTTTCCCCTTCCTTTCTAACTAGATATACTTGTATGTAGGTGTGGACTAGTTGAGCCGAACTTGACTATGTTCAAGCTTGTTGGATTATCTTATCAATCTTGAAAACATGTTCAAGCTTGTTTGTCAAAAAGCTTGATGAGCACAAGCAAAACTTTGACTTTTCACCTAGCTCAACAATTGACATTGATCCAATGAATGAAACTGATAATATTTTCTCATTTTCAACAAATAATTTAAAACTATAAATTTGCAAAATATTGAATAACTATTAGATGTAAATAGTATTATAAACATGTCTATTATATTCTATATATTACTAAAAGAATTAACATGATCGTAACTGAGCCTTATATAAATTTGTAAACAAATTTTGTTCTTCAATTATTCATGAGTGTTTTACATGGAAGTTAACCGACCCAACTCACTAGCATTTAAATGTAATAAGCTCTAGTCAAGTTGTTTGTCAAGCATTCACAAATATTTTGTTTCATTAGTAGCCCTACTTGTTCACAAAGTCTCAATACTAATGCCTATTCAATCTAACTTCAGATTCCGAAGACGAAGGATGAACTCTGTCTAACTTTGCAACGAAGGGGGAAAAAAGTGAAGTTACTCAGCTAACTACACTGCAGAATGTTAGACATTCATCTTTGAGTCACGATCAAGTGAAGATAAGTTCCATAGCTTCTACTTCACTATGGATATATGTGATGAAGAAATAGCCTCAATTTGGAATGATGCAATCAGAAGTAGGATTTGGTATATACGTAAGATATTGTAGATTTTTCTTAGTTGCTTTGTAATATCTTGGTTTGCACAGTCGCAATCCATTTTGTTGCATTGGGCCAGACATATAAAGGTTTCCTTTCATACAAAGTTCCTTTGTTTTGAGACAAGTTGTAGGCGTCTCTGCCTTAATTCTCTAAACAGATTAATCAATTAGAGAAATTGATTTGAGAAGCTCATATCTTTACATAATATTGGCTATTGTTTTGCAATGCATTCTTGGCTGTGATGTCCATAATATTGGCTATTGTTTTGCAATGCATTCTTGGCTATGTGATGTCCATGTAAAGGTAAACTAAATTCCTTACGTGTGCTTTAAGATGTTCATGTACGGTCTGTGAGCCGACCCACAAGTTACAATTCACCATGAATTCTCTTCTTTCTGTTTTTTTTTTACAAAACTTTGTTGATTTCAATACAAATCTTCAAAAACTGTTTTATGAATCCTTATTTTATATTTTTCAGATTTTACATTCTGGAATTATGATTTATGTTGTAGATCAGTGAAAACATTATTTTGTTTTATGTTCAAATCGACACTGATAATTTTATGGGAAAATTATAAGCTTATAATTTTTTTAATATCAAAAAAATGATCATCAATAATTAATGAAGAAAAAGTGACTTCGCCCTTCATCTGCGGCGAGATGAAAAGGTAAATCAGGATGGTCTTGTAGATGGGAAGGCATTTAATCTTTAGTTCAGCTACGACCTAGTAAGAGGACATTTAAATTCTCAGTTTAAATTGTTTTGGTTCGATTTAATTTGTCGATTTTGGATTATGAATATCCAACGGCTCCAGCGGATGTAAAGAGAAGATACCGGTCTAATTCATTTTGGTTCGGCTTCGGGTTCATTTCAATTGGATCGGCTTCCTTTTCCATTACTACTACAACTGCTTTCATTTGAGGCAGAGCAGATTCCGGCGGGCGAGGTCGAGACATGAGGGCGGTGGTGCAGCGAGTCCTCTCGGCCAGAGTCGAGGTTAGTTTTCCCCGTCGATCTATGGAAGATTTCTCTTCCCAACGGTCTACTTTGTGTGCAGGTGGAGGACCGCGTGGTGTCGGAGATCGGTCCCGGCCTACTCGTCCTCGTTGGCGTCCACGAATCCGACACCGATGCAGATGCCGAATACATGTACGCTTGCCTACTTCTTTGATCTTTCGTTTGTTTACTTCCTCTCTCTTCTAGTTGTTGGATTCTGTTTTCTTGACTTGTGCCATGCACCATTCATTTGTCATATTTACTGGGATTTCCATGTAGATCCAAACTTTTTCATGTTCAATTGAGACGGTTACACATTAACGATTTTTGATTGAGTTTATGACTTGTAGAAGAGCAATTTCCGTATGAAATGGAGCATGTGAAAATTGATTTGAAGTCGTTGACATTTCATAATGGAAGACATTTATGTAGGATTAGTGATGGTGCGTGTTACAAGTGGTTTTATTCTTTACAGTTTATTGCTTGAGAATTAATAGAATAAGGATGATACTGGTAATGTGTCATCCCAAAGAAGTCAAAATAAGAACCAAGGAAACTAATCTATAGGGTTGGGCTAAAGTAAAACGTGCCTTATCTGATAGTGCAACTAGAGGAAACAGTGTGTAAGGCTAGATTCACTATGGAGTTGTTAATGTAGACGAACGATTTCCTTCTCTAGGAGAACTATGTATCCATGCTTGTTGGATGTCATGTCATTCCCATGGGACTGAGGATGTGTAAGATGCAAGGTTACAAGAGTTGTCAACGCCCCTATCAACAATAAGAAAATGAGGAGGTTCTTAAAAGATCCATCATATGTTACATGTGAATTATTGAAAGCCCAACCACACAAATCTGCGAAAATCTAAATGCAGCATTCCATGTGAATTATTGAAAGCCCAACTACACAAATCTGCGAAAATCTAAATGCAGCATTCCATGTGAATTATTGAAAGCCCAACTACACAAATCTGCGAAAATGTAAATGCAGCATTCCAATCCAACGGATCTCACTATCAAAGGAAGGTGGGTGAAGAATCCTGGGCGACTTGACAAATCACACCAAGTTAGAACGGGCAACCATACTAGTGGCATGACATCACAAGGCATGTGATGTGTACTTAAGTCAGCATGGGATAGTGTAAGACAAATTCCCTTACACCTTGCACAAGAGGGTATGATGTAGTGGGAAGTGTGTTAAAAGTGCTTAATGCTTATGGTATCCAAACTTCATTGGCAACCCAATATTTTCGCCCTCCCCCCAAATTTTCATACTAGACTTAGGGTCGATTTAGAGAGCTTGATATTCCTATGAATCTCATTCCTAGAAAAAATGGAAATATTCCTAGGATTATTTCTCCAAGGAAAGGTTAACACAACCATGTCTTGACACAGAGAGAAATGGTAAAATATCTAATTGTTTTGCGTATGTTTGACAAATACTAAAACATCCTCTCCATAACATGCAAAGCTAAATATGTAATAGCATCTAGTTACATAAAGAAAGCCACCTAAATGGTAATATCTTTCTAATAGGAAACTACACAAACCAACCTTCATTTGGCTTGTATGCTTAAATTGATTTGAAATAGTATTTTACCCTTTTTTATTGCTTAAATGTAGCCATCCAGTTAAACCTACCTGCATCATTCCAATCAGGATTCTAGAATTCTTAGTGCAACTGTTTAACTACATGATCATCTACATCCAGCCTTGATGGTTTATGGCACCACCACATCATGCTTTGAACTATTCTGCCCTGTTTGCCATAACTTAGCCAAGGGTACTTGATGTTCCTTCTCCTCCTCACCCACATACGACTCTGAGGAAGACCTGACATCAAGATAGCTTTCAGACAAAGGTGCCAGCTTTACAAAAAAAAAAAAAAAAAAAAACTCAGTTTGTGCTACTTTATTAGCATATCACTCCTTTCGTCTCTAGCTGGACCTGGACGGGCTGGAGTAGATGGTCCAAGCCTAAATAACTGATTTAACCGTTTCTTTTCTTAGTTAGTGACACTGCCAGTGCCACGAATAAATTTGCTGCTTTTAGAACATGGTAAAGCTGATTAGTTGACAACTTATCCTAAAACCTCGTCCAATGAAATATAATTATGCAATTTATAGTCAGATTTAAGTAGCTCTTGTGCTGTATACTACTAGTTTTTTACATTCTTTCCTATCTTACCTTCAGATTCATTTGCAACAAATGAAATAATTATTTTTTTCTGTTTTCTAAACCAGATCTGGTATTGATGGGTTCTTACAAACAACTTCATCTTCTTTATGGGTTAGATATAAACAAATGCATGCAAGGGAAGATATAATGTTCACTATTAAAGTAATATGTAACATTTAAGCATCCTTTTTTGCAATTCCAGCTGCAGGAAGGTCTTAAATATGAGGCTGTTTCCGAATTTAGACACTGGGAAAGGGTGGGATCTGAGTGTAAGCATTTCCGGCAAAAATAAACTGCAATCATCCTGCCTTGAAAAAAAAAAGCCAGAACTATAGATTAAAATTTGTTCTAAATGTTATCTTTCTTTTAAATCTATGGCAGGTTAAACAGTGTAATTTTGGAGTACTGTTGGGTATATCTTGCAAATCCATGTTTCCTCGATTGAGAGTCAAATTTCATATGCTGTATAGTTCTTGATGAGCTATCTCTATTGTTGCTTCTTTCAGTGAGTCAGTTCACCCTATATGGAATTTTAAAGGGTAATAAACCAGATTTTCATGTTGCTATGCCACCACACAAAGCAAAGCCTTTTTATGAGTCACTTGTTGAAAAATTTCGCAAGGCATACACTTCAGATGCAGTTAAAGGTATGAATCATATCTGATTTGATAAGACACTCATTATGGTCTCTCTACCATGATACATCCGCTGTGAGATGTACAGATAAGGTGCTAGAGCAGCATATTTCTTCTCCAATAATTGTATAGTCATTGATGAAATGCATCTATGAATCACAACTGCTATACCTTTCGTTTTTTGCCAATTTTTTTCTCTGAAACACACAAGTACTTGCAAATTTTTGTTTAGTTATGTGTAATGTTATCATTCCATGGTTCCTGATGTATTAATAAGTTCCAGCATCCTATGGCATCACTTTCAGACATTTGGATAAATAGAACAAATAATTTGTTTCTGCATGTTTCCATCTTCTCAGGTTCAAAATTTATACTTAATAGTTGAATGGATGAAGATCAAGATTTGGCATTATAAAGAAATCAGCCTCCTTAGTTGAAAAATGTCTTCGTTTTCTTTATTCTTTGCTCAAGAAGTTGAGGTGGTAGAAAGTTGGATTCCTATTCATTCTTCTTGAAGTGAAAACCATACAAATAATAAACTGAGTGATCACTTTTGTTTGGATTATCAAATGGAGCTGTGACGTGATACAACTTAATTAGGTAGATATAACATCTTAACTCTAGTTTCAAATGCCTTCTGGTGTTACCATCACATATCTCCTCTTTCATCTAGTAATTGAAAATTTGGTAGTATTTAACCTAATATATGTTTTTGATGCTAGCAATTGTTACCCTTCAATTTTTTAGCACATCAAATCCTCATCATTATACATATCCATTGCCACCATGAGATGCCCAATTTGTCTGATGGAAACACAATGAATTACATATCATATTCTTGCCGATTTCTAGTAAGATCTAGTTCTCTAGATCTGATTATCCCCTTCATTGGTTCTGTGAATTGTAAGATTAACTTAAACATGCTTTTGTATGTGTTCATACGTAGATAACTAAATTTATATATTTTCAGAAATACTACTTGGCTTTTATTTATTTATTTTCCCCCAGCTTAATTAAATCATATCAATTTAAAAGTAATGTTTTCTGCCATAATGGGTTTCTGAGAATAATAACTATATCTGATCTCCATAAAGGTCCTGATCATTTTGAATTTTCTATTTTTGGATCAAAACTTAATTCCATGATATTTCTATAACATCCATTTTTGTTCTTCTTAAGAGGCTCCTAAGATAGTTTGGTTGATCATGATTTATTTCTCATCTTTCCTTAGTTATCATGATAATTATGCTCACTATATCCTTATCATGCTATCTCAATTTGTGCAGATGGTGTTTTTGGAGCAATGATGAAGGTCAGTTCAGGCAAAGGAATTGTGATACTTCATGTGCTAGTCTCCCATTACTGTTGCCTCTTTCTTGAACTCATGCAGGTTAATTTGGTAAATGATGGTCCAGTCACAATGCAACTTGATTCATCACAATCACGGTAAGTACATTCCAGTGAAAAAAAAATCAACAAAATTTACGACATCTATTTTTTTTTTTCTTTTTTGACATCCTTGATTTAACTTTATTCTGCTCTTGGAATGGAACATTTTGATCGATCTCAGCGTTGGCGCTTCACTGGAAGATGTCGAACAAGATCTACCATTGTGAAAAATGAGCAGGCCTGTCTTCAAACATGCCAATTCAGACTCCCATTCATTCTATCCAAAAATTCCTTTTCTCCATCAAGCTGTTTCACTAAACAGCTTGATAAACTGTATTTTGTATCAAAATTATGTCAAATATCATCTAAGTTAATTTTTGATGTAATTCCGATCAAGATTTTCAATTTCATATTCTTGCAGACTTGTTTTAATATCTGAATGCCTTAGTATTATCTAGGACAATTTCAATAAAAGTTTGATATGAAATATGACTTTTCAAGCTGTTTAGTTTTTTGAAATAGTTTGATAGCTTGATGAATTTTCAATTTCATATACTTGACCATTCGTCTTAATATTTCAATGCACAAGTATTTAAAAGGACATTTCCAGTAAATTTTTGATATGGAATATGATTCATCTAGCTGTTTAATGAAATCATTTTGACAAAGAAAGTGTTCCGGTACCGTGGGTTAGAAGGAACATAATTAGGATATTTTCAAATATGATGACTGAACTTAAAATTCTTTGTTGCAATGTGGCCTGCTGTTCTAAGTGTTCGTATTTGATAACAAGTGTCAAGCCAAATCCAAGCAAGTAACAAAACTAAGTGCAATTCATATGCATAAAATTATCAATAGTTTGATAATAATTTATTTTTTTCATAACAAATGTGTTAATGTTTGATCAACCTATGAAGCAAAAATTGTGATTTCGCTCCCCTTAGCGGTCCTCATTGTTGGTCTCGTAGTAAGATAAAGAGAGATAAATTACATATCGAGTGACCTCTTATACGGGAGGACATTTATTCTCAAGGAAATGAGTCTCGTGAGAATTTATCTCTTTACCAAATGAAGCAACTCTATCATCTAAGTATTGACTTGACTATACCATGGAGACAATGTCTGATCAACCTATTAGAGTAGAAAGGTGAAGCCATATCTTAACGACCCTTTAAGGATGGATCCACGTTCTCTAAAACGGGGCAATCATGAATTACATTTGTCCTAGCACAGTGCCTATTTATATGAAAAAATTAGACATCCAATGAAATATTTTATCCTCACTGAGAATTGATCCTAAAATATGTAATCAACCTAGAAAGTTCAAGGTGGAGTGGAAGGTGAAAAGAGGAGTATTTATGTATCTATCTTTAAACATTTCTGCATTATTGCTCTTTACCTCAAAAGATGGAAAGGGAAAGGAAATGAATTAATGGGGGAAGAAAATTAGTAGGGAAGGGTAATGCTATATTTACTTGGAAGAGCGTAAAGTAAAACTAAGGAAAAGTTTTTGTAGTGAAAAAGTTTTTGTTGTTTACTTCATTAAAATTTTAAGAGGGAAGAGAAATATAATCCATCAGCGGATGATTTTAGAACAAAAATCGATCACCTCAAAATTGGGCTGAAAACAATTGATGGAAAAAAAATGACACATGTACATTTTTTTATTCACAAAATTACATCATATATAAAAAAATTGACGCATGTACCCTTTTAACTCACAAAATTATACTATATACCCCAAAAATGACACATATATCATTTTTCATTTACAAAAATTACAAGGGAGACGGGAAAGAATAAAAGGACTCCACGGAAAGAAGGGAAAGAAGCTAAAGAAGAAAAAAATAAAAAAGAATCGCGAGGCCAAAGCATCACTCCTTGTAAAAATCATTGCACGTCTTCTGTTTGATTTATCGGATGGTATTTCTACTAGGGGTGAGCAGTCAATCTGCCAAACCGACCAACCCGCTTATACCGACCCGAACCGAACAAAAAAAAAATGATCCGCCGGATATAGGGTCGGATGTAGGGTCCTAATATTGCATTATCTGATCTAGTAGGGCCGGATAGTGTTTTATCCCAATAACCGAACCAACCCGATCCGATCACCCCTACTTGTAACAACTAATGTTGATAAGCTGTTACACGTTGTAGTAACTACTGCCGATAAACTGCTACACATTGTAATAGTTATTTTCGATTAGCTGTTATAACGTGTAATGAGTAATGTCTATTATCATTTTAAAAATTTTTATTTTATTTGTTATATTCATATTTATATTTTATATTTCATTGGATATAGGGTCGGACATCCAAATAACTGATAACCCGTCGGATATCTGAAACATAGGAACCGCCGGATATAGGGCCGGATGTAGGTCCCGATTTTGCATTATCTGATTTAGTAGGGCCGGATAGATTTTTACCCCAATAACCGAACCAACCCGATCCGTGATCACCCCTAATTTCTACCGCTCGGTGGTGGTACGATTGTTAAGCTGAGCTCATGATCTTGGCACCGGTGATCGTGAATGTTAGGACTCGGGATTGGAGATCCAGTGGCAGGTTCTGAGATGTGGCAGGTGACTGCGATCACATGAAGGCAACGAAATGTACCCGATGAGGTGGGCTAAGGCAGAGGAGGAGCGAGAAGCACCAACGGGATGTCGGGTCTCCAGAAATCCATCAACAACACTAACTTTCTTCTTCTCTCATTCACTAATATCAAACATCAAGTGTAGTAAGTTTGTTTTTCCTCTCCTCATAGCAGCAACAACGATTTCCAGCCGTTGCTTGCCGTCTCCCTCTCTTTCTCCTCTTCTCAAGAGCAGCACCTTATTGTTTTTGTTATCTTTTCCAATTGATCCATTAATAATGAGGGGCCCACCAAGGATAGGTAAAAATAAGGAATATCGACTGATGTGGAAGACAGAGTGAAACGAGGTATCCAAGTCGGCCTAGCAGACTGTGCATGGTCGAGCGGGCTGGGTACAACCAAGTGGGTTGGTTACTATCGAGCGGATGGTACCAACTTAAGAGATAAGTAAGTCTGGCTCTCCCCGGAAAGGTAAAATGACCCTCCGGACAAAGAGAGCTAAGTAGTAACTGTTGGAACCCCAAGGTTGTTTTGGTGTGATCAACAAGTTAAGTTAGGTCCTGCGTTGTTTCTAACCTTGTGTCTAAGTGTGCAGGAGCTTAGGAGCACAGGTACTCGAGCGGAAGACGCAGCTAGCGAGAAGGACGGCACGCTGTGCGTCCGAGGGACGAGGTGCTGCGGAAGAGTACACCGGCGGACGAGAAGGAAGTGCGCGCGGTGGTTCCGAGGTATGAAAGCCGGAGTGGAAGATTGCTCGGGGAGCAAGAGACGCAGCTAGCGCGAAGGTCGGCACGGGGTGTGACCGAGGGACGAAGTCTGCGGATGAGTACGCTGGTGGATGAGAAGGGACACGCGGCAATTCCGAGGGACGAGAAGCCGGAGGGAAGCACGCTCGAGAAGACCGGAAGACGGGTTCGGGTGAGCCCTATTCCGGATGTCAGAGATCACCCAAGCAAGCGGAGCCGGAGCAGAAAGACCCGGACCAGAGGCGAGCTGAACCGGAGAAGAGAGCACGGACCAAAAGTCAACTGGGTTGACTTTTGGCTCCGGGGCGCCCGGAACTGTCCGGGGCGCCCGGAGCAGCCCGGGGCGCCCGGAACAGCCCGGGGCGCCCGGAACCTGAAGTTTGACCAGAACGCTTCTTTTGCGTTCTGGACGTTGGGGGATAAAGTTTTATCCCCCCAGGGCGCCCGGAACCCTTCCAGGCGCCCCGACCAAGGCTATAAATATAGCCTTGGTCCAGAAGCTTTTCAAGAATCACGATCATTCTATTCCAAACACTTGTATGCTTTAGTTGTAGTTAAGATTCTATTTTCTGTGCCTAAACGCTGTAAGAGGCTTCTCCGCCTGAAGGAGTCTTTGAGCTTAATCTTCCTTGGATTAACAACCACATCGGTTGTAACCAAGTAAACATCTGGTGCCTCATCTTTTCTTTTATGCTTTTATTTATCTGCTTAATTCATTTTACAAGTGTTAGCTTAATCGTTCGAGGAAGGGTTGTTTGTTTTTAATTGACAGGTTATTTACCAACTCTTCTAACCGGCCCAACGGTCCGACAAGTGGTATCAGAGCCGAGTACGCCTCAGAAGGACTTACCGCCGTCTGACGCAACAAAAACGATGGCCGGAGCTAGCGACTACCCACCTGCATTCGAGGGGGAGTTTTCCATCTGGAAACAAAACATGGAGGTATACCTTAACTCAGATTCTGGTATTTCTTTAATAATGAAATTTGGTTATGAAGAACCAAAGAACACGAACGGAGAAAGACTCGATCTACGCCTCTGGAACGAAAAGCAACGTGAGGAGTCTATGGCAAATGGGCGGGCAAAATATTATCTTCTGAATGTAATACCAAAGGAAGATTTCAAAAAAGTCGCAGATTATGAAAGCGCAAAAGAACTTTGGGAAAAGTTCTTGCAGCTCTACGAAGAACCTTCAGAAGCTGACACCAGGTAACTACTACAACAGCCGAAGTACATCCCGAGATCGATGAAGGGGGAGAATCTTCGGAAGAAAGCAACTCGATAGGGGGAGAATCAATTACTGACAAGGTAAGTCAGGTATGGACTCGAACCTCTGATCAATTGAATGATTCAATTGAATGATTCAATCGAAGAATTGCCTGAAATTTTTGCGAATCATCGAAAGAGTTTTTTATATTAGAAAATCAATTGTCAAACTTATCCTGCAAATTTGAAATATTATCGAAAGAGTTCTTCGAATTTCAAAATATCTTAACAATAGAATTTTGCAAGTTGGAAACTTTGCTAAAAAACTTTTGTGAATCACAAAGAAGTTTTTCGAAAGAATTATGCAACTTAGAAATATTATCGAAAACTTTTTCTGATCCTAAAAATTTGGAATTACAAATTACTTTATTGAAAAAGTTTTATGAATTAGAAATTGATTCATCGAAAAATATTTTCGGATTAAGAAATCTATTATTAATAGATTCCTGCAAATTCTTATTGTTAAAAAATTCTGGCAAATTACAAAATATTCTTTCAAACGAATTTTGCACATTGCCGAAAGATTTTTTTATATTATTGAGGAATTTTATCAAGTTAGAATTTATGTTATTTGAATATTTTTGTGAAGTTGAAATTAAAAAAATAACAGAAATTAACATGATACAAATTGTTGCATGTTTAATATTTGTGGCCTTAAATTTGAAACAGTGTGATTTAAGAAGTTTTGATAAATTAAAATGGAAATTTAAATCCTGTTGATAAAGAGCATTAGAACAACAATTAAATAAATGCAAAGAAATTTTTTTTTACGTTATCAATTCTGATAAATTTTCTTGCATATATATTTGGGCTTAGAATGATTTTTTTTTAAAATTATTACAAAATTTTCAAAGATTCTCGAAATTGCTCTTAATGACTTAGAAATTTTTTTTGATTGATTTAGAAATTTTTTTTGGAGATATTTTTTTCTAAGTCTTTAACCCTTAGATTGTTTTTTTTAAAACCCCATTTTTATTGTGATCAAAGGGGGAGAAGAGAAAGTATAAGTCTAGGGGGAGGTAGAAATATTGAAAATTAAATTTTTTTTGAAATCTAATTTTTTCTACCCTTTTGCACTTAAATTGCAAATTAAGTTAATTGACTTAATTTTGTTTTATATCTGTGTTGACCCTAGCTTAACTTGGGTTGATCCCACCAAAAAGGGGGAGATTGTTGGAACCCCAAGGTTGTTTTGGTGTGATCAACAAGTTAAGTTAGGTCCTGCGTTGTTTCTAACCTTGTGTCTAAGTGTGCAGGAGCTTAGGAGCACAGGTACTCGAGCGGAAGACGCAGCTAGTGAGAAGGACGGCACGCGGTGCGTCCGAGGGACGAGGTGCTACGGTAGAGTACCCCGGTGGACGAAAAGGAAGCGTGCGGTGGTTCCGAGGGACGAAAGCCGGAGCGGAAGATTGCTCGGGGAGATAGCGCGAAGGTCGGCACGGGGTGCGACCGAGGGACGAAGTCTGCGGATGAGTACGCTGGTGGACGAGAAGGGACACGCGGCAATTCCGAGGGACGAGAAGCCGGAGGGAAGCACGCTCGAGAAGACCGGAAGACGGGTTAGGGTGAGCCCTATTCCGGATGTCAGAGATCACCCAAGCAAGCGGAGCCGGAGCAGAAAGACCCGGACCAGAGGCGAGCTGAACCGGAGAAGAGAGCACGGACCAAAAGTCAACTGGGTTGACTTTTGGCTCCGGGGCGCCCGGAGCAGCCCGGGGCACCCGGAACAGCCCGGGGCGTCCGAAACCTGAAGTTTGACCAGAACGCTTCTTTTGCATTCTGGACGTTGGGGGATAAAGTTTTATCCCCCCAGGGCGCCCGGAACCCTTCCAGGTGCCCCGACCAAGGCTATAAATATAGCCTTGGTCCAGAAGCTTTTCAAGAATCACGATTATTCTATTCCAAACACTTGTATGCTTTAGTTGTAGTTAAGATTCTATTTTCTGTGCCTAAACGCTGTAAGAGGCTTCTCCGCCTGAAGGAGTCTTTGAGCTTAATCTTCCTTGGATTAACAACCACATCGGTTGTAACCAAGTAAACATCTGGTGCCTCATCTTTTCTTTTATGCTTTTATTTATATGCTTAATTCATTTTACAAGTGTTAGCTTAATCGTTCGAGGAAGGGTTGTTTGTTTTTAATTGACAGGTTATTTACCAACTCTTCTAACCGGCCCAACGGTCCGACAGTAACTGGTCGTGCCAACCGAGCTCCACGTCCGGTCAAAGTGAGAGGGCTGACGATAGTCAGGAAGCAAGGTAAGAGATGAGCCGGCAGGTCCTAAGGAAACTGCTAAGCAGAGGCAACCCAGCTAAGCAAACTCCGGTCGATTGTACATGACCTCACTAAAATATCTTTTCACATCCTTTTGGGAGTTTGTGCCGCTAATAACAAAGCATGTCCAACAAACAATCATACTTTAGAAGCTTTCCCACTATCACATCAGAGGATTGTATGATTGTTTAAGGAATGGTGTCAGGGACACTTTTTAACTTACCTTTTTCTAGGATATCTAGGGAAATATGCCTATGCTTTGGGATGCATGCATGAACACTATAGTGACACTATAAAAGGGGGTTTCCATTTACAGGGAAAAGTATGTGCAATTTCGTTTTCTACATCTCTTATCTATAGTTCTCCATTTCTTGAGATCGCTGGAGACTGACTTGAGCATCGGAGGGCCAATGCCAGGAACCCCTTCCTGGCCTAGTACTTACACTTTTGTATTGCAGGACTACATGGAGTCTTTACCGTGTCAACTTTAAAGCCACGTCCCTAGCTTGTCATCTTCGCTGTTTAAGGATAGAATTATATTTGGCGTTGTTTGTAGAAATCTTACCTGAATCTGAAACGTAGAGATGGAGGAGCTGGAGGACTCACCACCGTGACATTGATGCAAGATGAGTTGGACATGTTGATACAAGCACGGGCGACTAAGATGTTGGAGCAGCAGTAGGCGATATTCGATCGTCAGGCAAATGAACAAGCAGCATTGGCAATAGGTCAACAAGCTGATCATAAAGGCCGAGGAGAAAACATTGTTGCTGGTCGTCCGGGCAACAAGCCGATCGACACATTTGGAGAGACACCGAATGTGCCAATCCCCTACCACCGAGGGTTGTTCCGCACCCCTTCGGAGGAACAAGGCCGAACGGATAAAGCACAAGGATCCTCATCGGAGTAAGCGCCCGCTTGGGACAAACATAAGGGTAAAGCACTAAGGCTCGACGATTCTCCCGAACGGATAAATAGGCAATTCTCTCAAGAGATCCTGGACCATCGGCTGCCGCAATATTACTCGCCGCTAACAATCAGAGAGTACACGAGGGCAACCAACCCTGAGGATCATTTCATCAAATTCGACAACATGGCCATGCTTCATCAATACATCAACAGAGTCAAATGCAGGTCTTTCTCACCACGTTAACCGGATTAGTGCAGAGGTGGTTCAGGCGGCTGCCGATGGGGTCGATCTACAGTTTCAAGGACTTCCGCTCAGCATTCCTGCAACACTTCGCGAGCAGTTATCATCTCCAGAAGACGAATGTCAACCTGTTCGCGGTTAAGCAGGGGTCTAAGGAAGCCTTGTGGGCCTACATTAAAAGATTTAACCAAGTGGCTATGGAAGTCCCTTCAGCCACTTTGGAGATACTTGTGAGTTCATTCTCACAAGGGCTTTTAGAGGGCAAGTTATTTTGGTTGCTCATCCGGAAGCTCCCATGAGACTTCGATCACCTACTCGGGCGGGCTACTGAGTACATCAATATTAAAGAGGCCCAGGCGGCTCGGAGGAAAGAATCAGTCCTTGAGCTAGCAGCCGTCCCTAAACGTCGAATGATCCATTTAAACCCACCACCAAAGGGGGCTAGAGTAGGAGCAACACAACAACAACAAGAGCTCCGTACACACGTGGTCCAGCATGTGGAAGGCGAGTGGAGAAGATCCACCGAAAGATGACAATGGATGCCGCTCTTTTACACCTTGCATTGGGTGGCGACACACAACACTAGAGACTGTTAATAATAATAATAATAATAATAAAATAAATTTTACCTATGTGGGGACATGTCACATGCGGACATTGATTAAAAAATAAAAAAATACATTGAACGCATTCAATGAGTAGTCCAGTATAAAATACGATAACAAATAATAATTAAATAATAAGATTTAATAGACCAATAGCTTTAACAGAATTTTTTAGAAATTTTTAGAATTTTTTTTTTAAAATTAATCGGAGCTCGAATTACTATTTAGATGAGATATACTTATGAGAGAAAAGTCTATTTGAAATAACTGGAGATGAGAATTGATTGAGGAATGGATCTAGAGTTTAATTTTAGAAACCCTAAGTTATAAGATTTTCTCCCGTGCACTATTCTCCTTCCCACGCCGAAAAACCTTCTCCTCCTCCTGACCTCGCGACGCCGCCTCCTCTCCTTCGCCAACCCCAAGCCGTTGCCGGTCTTCTTCTCTCTCGAGCCGGAGTCGTTGGTCTTCTTCTCTCTCGAGCCTCAACCGCCGGCCTCCTCTTTCCCGAGCCCTCACGTGACTTCCCTTCCTCGCGATCTCGCCACGCCGATCGCCTTCTCGCGCTCTGCCTTCTCTCAGCATCGTCTCTGCCTGACATCGCCGGCGCCCGACGTCGCGCCACTCGTCGTCCATCTCCGATTCAGCCCTAGCAGCGGTACTCATCCTGATCCCCTCCCTCTCCCTCTCGCGGCGTTGTGCCCTAAGGTAAGTGGTTAGATTTGGTTATGGGGTTGGGCATTCGCGTTTGATCTTATTTTTGTTTAGTTTTTTTTTTCGGATTGAGTTCTGGCCAAGTTCTTGATGGATTCAACTAGTTCTGATGAAGTATTGCTCCTTCCTACAGCTTCTGAAAGTTCGGATTTAATGTCGGTGTTTAAAGTCTTGATCGAGGATACTTCTATTTCCTATTTCTTATGAAAATGTTGGACTATTTTAGGATTTCGATTCGTAGTGGTTGGTCTTATCGAAATGCAGTGGACTGTGTGGTCTCTAGTCGATCTTGTTCTGTTTTTCAGTTAGCAATGGAATTTTGGGAATTTATTCAATCCAAAGGTAGGGAGCTAAACGTGATCTAAAACTTGGTTGGTTGTTTTGCAAGGATACGGTGTTGATGGAATTGCTGGTTTCCACGAATTGGTTGTGAAGCAGTGGACGAAATTTGGTGGTGGTATATGGTTTTGATTTTTGTTCATGTTGCTGTGATAGTTCGATTTTGTTTTGGACAGATTTATTTTGGGTGTGAGATGTTGGCTTGATCTTGTATTCTGGTCTTGTGAAGGTTCCGAGTCTTAAGGTGGAAGTGATATTGTTTTGTGATAATTTCTGGTTCTTTGTGATGGTGCTGAATTCACGGGTCAAGGGAGCTGGAGAATCTTTGTCCTACTTCATGTTTTATCTCTTGTGAAGGTTGATTTCAGTTTATGGTATAGAGGATTTGAGTCAATGACGTTCTTTGTTCTTTAAGTCACTATGTTTTTTTTTTGGGTGAACCGATTTAGTAGGATGGAATGTGATTGCAATGGGGTTTCTGTTTCTTTTGGAGGGCTGTGGATTTGTTTGGACAGATCTAAGGGTTGTGAATCGATCTTGATGTAGTTTTTGTTCGACAAGACAACTTTGGATTTCTGGGCAGATTTGAATATTTTGAATCAACCTTAATATTGTTTTAGTTTCGACAGATAGCCTTGAATTCTGGATAGATTTGGAAGATTGTGAGATGAATATGTTATATGTTGTTTGTGTGTATGTATATTGTTTCATATTATCACTGGTACGGGGGAGATGTTGCTGGATTTTTGTCTGGCAGAGACTCCTCTGGGGGCGTGACAATTTTTGGTATCAGAGGAGGTTTGCGATGCCATTTTTTGTCTTGTGGATTTTCGAGTTAATCTGATACTAATTTTTGGTATCAGAGCAGTTTTATGATGTCTGTTGTTTTTCGTGTTCTGGATTTTCGAGTTAATCGATATTAATTTAGTGGTATCAGAGCGAGTTTTACGTTGCCTATTTTTGGGGTTTTGGTTTTTTTGTTTATTTTCCCTTTGCAAATTGATTCCTCTATATGACCTTCGAGTTTTGGGACCAGGCAGCGACAGGAATCTCCAAGCTATAGGAGGTATGTGATGTACTATTATCATACATTTCTGTTATTACTTGACTAGTTTATATCATGTATGATATGTGTTGGGTCAGTCACTGTTTAGATTCATCATACTCTTGTAGAACCACAGTTTAGGTCCATTAAACCATACTAAGGAAGAGTTGTTAGATTTTGCTGGATTTGCATTCCTGTGACGAACTTTCTAGTAGATTGTGCTTTGCTCTTTTCATGTAGATGCCTTTACATGGTTCTTTAAATTAGCCTATGCTTTGGGACAAATACGATAGATGGATAATCGGAGTACGCTATACGGATGATGGAGGATATGCTGATAGCGTGTTATGGATTTTGGAGATGGTTGATTTACCCACGATTGGCTAGATAATAGTGGAGGAGTAGCGAAAGCAGGGTGGACTCATAACCCAAAGAATAATCCTTTTCGGTTAAGGATTTGATCATGATATTATGATGGACTAGTATATGTGTGTATTATTTGGTTGTTACCCTTAGATGAGGATTCCCAGGTTGAGCAGGAAATTTGGGGATAAAATTTTTATTAGTGGGGGAGAATGTAAAATACGACAACAAATAATAATTAAATAATAAGGTTTAATAGGCAAATAGCCTTATCAGAAATTTTTAGAATTTTTTTTTTAGAATTAATCGGAGCTCGAACGGTGTATTTAGAGGAGATGCACTTATGGGCTCGAGAAAAGTCTGTTTGGAATATCCGGAGATGGGAGTTGATTGAGGAATGGATCTAGGGTTTAATTTTAAAAACCCTAAGGGTGTGTTTGGTTCAAGTCATCATGTATAACCTTGGTTATGTGATTACCAGGTAATCACATAACCAAGGTTATGGGAAATAAAACATAACCAATGTTGTTTGGTTCAACCTAGATAATGCAACAAAAACTTATTTGTTTGAAGGTTTTAATAAATACCCTAGTTTAATATTTTACCGTATTACCCTCAGTTACAAAACCAACTATACATAATAATAATAATAATATTATTATTATTATTATTATTTATTTTTTAATTTTTTTTACTTTTCTTTTCCTATATATTTTTTTACTTTTTTATGTGTTTTTTATGTTTTTATGTTTTTATATTTTTATATTATTTATATTTATATTTTTTTTATTTTTTTATTTTTTTTCCATTTTTAAATTTTAATTTTAATTAATTTATTTTATTTTTAATTTTTTTTATTTTTAAAATTTTTATTTTTTTTAAAAAAATTAATTTTTAAAATTTTTATTTTTTATTTTTAAAATTTTTTAAAATTATTTATTTTAAAAAAATTAAATTTTTAAATTTTTTTTTACATTTTTTTTCTCTTTTTTTTTCATATTTTTTCTTATCGGAGGGTATTTTTGGTAAAAAAAATTCGTTAACCCTGGAATCAAGAAAAACCTTAGTTTTCTGAGGTTTTGCTGACGTGTCGGGCATGGAACATTACTCGGGAATTATCGAATACCTAAACCAAACAAGATTTTTGTTGATAACCTTCGATGGATAACCAAGGTTATCAAGAATAACCCCGAACCAAACGCACCCTAAGTTATAAGATTTTCTCCTGTGCACTATTCTCCTTCCCACGCCGAAAAACCTTCTCCCCCTCCTGACCTCGCGACGCCGCCTCCTCTCCTTCGCCGACCCCAAGCCGTTGCCGGTCTTCTCTTTCGAGCCTCAACCGTCGACCTCCTCTTTCCTGAGCCCTCACATGACTTCCCTTCCTCGCGATCTCGCCACGCCGATCGCCTTCTCGTGCTCTGCCTTCTCTCAGCATTGTCTCTGCCTGACATCGCCGGCGCCCGACGTCGCGCCACTCGTCGCCCATCTCCGATGCAACCCTAGCAGCGGTACTCATCCTGATCCCCTCCCTCTCCCTCTCGTGGTGTTGTGCCCTAGCAGTAATTTTGGAGGTAAGTGGTTAGATTTGGTTATGGGTTTGGGCATTCGTGTTTGATCTTATTTTTGTTTAGTTTTTTTTTTCGGATTGAGTTCTGGCCAAGTTCTTGATGGATTCAACTAGTTCTGATGAAGTATTGCTCCTTCCTACAGCTTCTGAAAGTTCAGATTTAATGTCGGTGTTTTAAGTCTTGATCGAGGATACTTCTATTTCCTATTTCTTATGAAAATGTTGGACTATTTTAGGATTTCGATTCGTAGTGGTTGGTCTTATCGAAATGCAGTGGATTGTGTGGTCTCTAGTCGATCTTGTTCTGTTTTTTAGTTAGCAATGGAATTTTGGGAATTTATTCAATCCAAAGGTAGGGAGCTAAACGTGATCTAAAACTTGGTTGGTTGTTTTGCAAGGATACGGTGTTGATGGAATTGCTGGTTTCCACGAATTGGTTGTGAAGCAGTGGACGAAATTTGGTGGTGGTATATGGTTTTGATTTTTGTTCATGTTGCTGTGATAGTTCGATTTTGTTTTGGACAGATTTATTTTGGGTGTGAGATGTTGGCTTGATCTTGTATTCTGGTCTTGTGAAGGTTCCGAGTCTTAAGGTGGAAGTGATATTGTTTTGTGATAATTTCTGGTTCCTTGTGATGGTGCTGAATTCACGGGTCAAGGGAGCTGGAGAATCTTTGTCCTACTTCATGTTTTATCTCTTGTGAAGGTTGATTTCAATTTATGGTATAGAGGATTTGAGTCAATGATGTTCTTTGTTCTTTAAGTCATTATGATTTTTTTTTGGGTGGACCGATTTAGTAGGATGGAATGTGATTGCAATGGGGGTTCTGTTTCTTTTGGAGGGTTGTGGATTTGATTGGACAAATCTAAGGGTTGTGAATCGATCTTGATGTAGTTTTTGTTCGACAAGACAACTTTGGATTTCTGGACAAATTTGAATATTTTGAATCAACCTTAATATTGTTTTGGTTTCGACAGATAGCCTTGAATTCTGGATAGATTTGGAAGATTGTGAGATGAATATGTTATATGTTGTTTGTGTGTATGTATATTGTTTCATATTATCATCGGTACGGGGGAGATGTTGCCGGATTTTTGTCTGACAGAGATTTCTCTGGGGGCGTGATAGTCAGATCCTCTGATCCAGAATTTTCTGGATCAGAAGAGGTCCTATTCATTCATTGGTTGGGTGGGTTGGACCCCGCCTGTTAAATAGGTGGGATTCCGCTCATCCAACCAATGAATGAATAAGGGATCAAGACTGATCCAAGGATCTTGGACCAGAGGATCCCTGCCCTTCAATGAGTTGAACATTTTTAATGTTTTGGTGGATCTCATGCATGTTATAACCATCCTTGCATTGGTTTTAACGTCCTAGAAATATTATAACGTCCTAATAATTTACCAATGCAGTTGCACTAAGGGATTGAATTGTGTTCCGCCTGATTTGAGGTGGAAGTAATTTATCTATCCATTAAGTAAAGAGAAAGAGGAAAATATTTTTTTTTTTATTTTTTGAAATAAATAAGAGAAAGGAATATAATAGGGATGTTAATTGATCGGATTCTATATCATTCGTCCCCATACTATAGGGTATAGGATAACCGAGTATACACATACGATCAAATATCTTCTATATTTTGTAATTTTTTTTCTTTCTATCCAATTATTATCATTCAAAAAAATATATTAAAATTAACATCCTATTATATATATATATATATATATATATATATATTATTTAATCGACTATTTAGTCAGATATTAGGTATAGATAGTCTATATTCTCTGGATTGAATATTAATTTCTCTTTATTTGGATATTATGATGAAATTATCATCCCTAAAATATAATCATCTTTTTTTAACGTAATAAACAGAGAAAAAATTTCCAATTTTTCCATAATTTTTATTTCCTTTGTCCCAAGTAAACAAAGCCTCATTGTTTCTTTAGAATTTTTTTTCGACTTTCCTCGCCTTTAAAGGAGGCCATTGCGGGCCTCTTCGAAGTCCAAGCTCGATTCGAACCCCTTCTTCCTCTTTGCTAATCCCGTCCCTCTCCGGCCATCTGCCATTCCTAACCGCCGTGAGAATTGACGAGGGTGCTCTGCTCGACCCGCAGGTTTTATCTCTTCTCATTTTAGAATCGGCGAGGATCGAATACGCTGCAGGTGCGTCGCCTCCCTAAATCTCAAATTTTGATCTTGAACATGTTGGTTGTAGGTAGATCGGGTTTTGTCAGATCTAGGGTTTTTTTTTTAAATTATTTTCAGTTTTATGCGTCTTGTTAGATTTTGTTTCTTTCTCCATATTAATCAGTCGCAATCTTCTTGTTGCAAATCTAAGTTTGTTCATCTTTCACGTTTGTTTGTTTAGGTTGTTTTCCTTGCCATAGAATATTTTGTATGAAGGTTGAAGGTACACCAAGTGAAACAAGGTCCATGCTCGGGTGTAGCCGAGAGCGGCTGGTGAGACCTCGTGGTTCGCGAGGCCTACTCCACACGCTGCCGTTTCCGCTTCTTCCTCAACGTGGACAGCACGTATTTTCCGCCTCCGTCTCTCTGTCGAATCCAAGTTTCGGAGTCGCCTAAGTAATTCTGCTTCTTGGAGAAGCCTTCCACCTCGATCTTCATCGACCCTACCTCCTTGTTTTCTCTTTCTACGCCTCGACGCCCTTAACCTATGTGCTTTTTTTGCTGATTTCTCCAATATTTGTCTATTTTTGGCAGTTTCTGATTTCTCCTTGATCTTCTTCCTATTCTTGGTGGCAAAAGGTGGTTTTTTTGTCACCCTTTTTAACAGTAACGGGAGGACGGGAACGATCTTCTTCATATTCTCGGTCTTATGAAATTTTGCTCAAAATTTAGGCAAAAAAACAGGGAGATTTTGGGCAAGATCATTTTGGATGCTAGGGATCCGATCCAAATTGGATACTAGGATAGGGACTAGCAAGTTTCTTAAGCCACCAGTTCACCCCTGATTGGCCGCTATGTTGAATTGACTCATATGGTTTATTGTAATTACTTTTTTATGAAAAAAAGTAAGCCTAGTAGAAAATGTGTTTTTTGAGGGCTCTTTGTCGTCTTCTACCATTCAAACTATGTCTCTATGGAATTTTTGATGTTACATTTAAGTCAATATGTTACATTTAAGTGAATTACTTATTAATGTATTTCACCAGAGACGGATTGGGTTACACTGGGCTGTAGCCCAGCCCCGTTTCCTAGCCATTTTTTATTTTTTATTATTATTATTTTTAAAGGTTTAGGTTTCTTTCTTTCTTTCTCTCGTGCGACGAGAGAACGATCCACTGCGACGATCGATCTTCGAATCTAAGGTACTTCTTCAGTTCTTCCCATCCTGCTGAGATAGCCTCTCTTCCTGCGTTCGCCTGCGCGATCGAATCGCGCGCTTCCTGCTGCTCGCGAGACCAACTCGTATAGCGATGCTTTGGCCACGACTTCTGTCGCCCGCCCGGCCACGGGAGAATCTCGCTTTTCCGCGATCACGGCGCGTTGACTGCCGCGGGCCAAAGCATCGCATGCAGGAGCTGCTCGTGCGCAACCAAAGCATCGCACAACGTCGGCAGGAGCTGCTTCTACTAGCTTGAATTATTTCCTTATTATTTGATTCTTAAAACACATTGATGCCATTTCTATCAATTTCCTATCATTTTGCTGTTCTCAAAATTTGTATTTTCATTTTCTTCAGATGTTGCTGTTCTCAAATTTGGATTTCATTAATTATTCTGATTGACTTTTGGTGACCACGGAAAAAAAGTAATTTAAATCTAATTTAACCTAGGAATATAAAGATAAGGTTTCAATTGGATGTGCTAGGAATATCAAGATGTGGCCTCAATTGGATGTGCATTTCATCTCTCCAGGCTATCCTCTCTCCTCATAAGTGTTGTGTTGCCAGCCCCTCTATAGTGGTAGAACTGGCAGAGCCAGATCTTAGGGTCCATGTGGATAATTAATAGCTAGCTTAATCTTTTTTTTTCTTTATTTTTTTTTTCACTTTTACCAATATGTGAAACATAGTAGTTTTAGCAATGACTTTCTTGAAGATTGTTTGATACTCTATATTGAACGAGATTTAACTAATAATATAGATGTAGATTCTATTATAGATGAAGTTTATGTTACAAAATCTCATAGGGCACAACTTTGTTGAATAGTATAATGTAAATGACTTTTTTTTTGTTATGTATTTATATATTATTATATTAAGTCAAGCCCCCCTCTAATTCCTAGATCTGTCCCTGTATTTCATTGTTGAAGGAAGATCCATGATAACTTAAAGGTGTGATTAGTAAGTTTGTTTGTAGAATATTATTATGATATAATATTCTAGATAGTTTCTCTTCTATGTTGTCTATTGTTTGTAAAATTATATTTAGATTTTCCTACTGTATTTGATCTCAATGTGTTGATGTATTTGGTATATTCTGATTTGTTAAGAGAATGAGTTCCAAGTGGATTTTTTTATTCTATTTTCTATTCAAATAATTTCTTAATGAGTGGAACTGCAAGCAGGAAACAAAATTTTGTGAAGAATGCAGATTGAACCATCAAATATAAAGAAATGGAATATAATCTATCCAGTATACATTAACTCAAAGAAGACAGTTGCTGAGGGACGAAGAATCAGTACAGCAAATGCATGTGAAAACCCCACATGTGTTGAGATTAGTGATTGCTGCAACTATCTCAAGATTCCATGTGTAATTGAGGTGTCAAGCTCCACTGTGACATTTTTTCTTGGTTATATTGAGGCTGTCATTTATATTTTGTTCTTATTTTGTTTATCCCTGTAAATGCTTCCAATAATTGCAGATAGACAAGGCATATCCTCGGGACTTCATGCAAAGAGGGAGGATTAGATTCCAGCTGAAAAAGGAAGATGGATCTCTCTGGAATGCCGAGATTGGTTCAAGTAAGGATTCATTATCCATAGTTGTACGTTGCTTATAATCCCACATGCAATTAATAGATAAACTAAACATTAATTATATTATTTAAGAGCCAGATAACCAATTGCACTATATAGTTATGGTGTATTTGAAAATATTAATATGATCTATGGTGGGGCATTTGGTGGTATATTAGTATTTTGTTTTTGTATACTTTTCATTGTAGAGTATACAACATTTGAACTAATGTGTGTGGGAACTTATGACAAATTCAATAATCAAAACGCTAACTCAAAAAAAAAAAATTGGTCAAGTTGTTTTTATTTAGTTTTTAAAACATTTGCATTATAGTTTGAACTGCATATTTCGAGAAATTGCTTTGTAATCTGGTTGGAGGCTGGTGATATAGTTTTTGGACGCTTGCTAATAGTCTAAATTGTACCTGTATGATTTTCTTTCCTTTCCTTTTTAGTTGCTCAACTATAGCAACTAGTAACTACATCTGAAGCACATGATCTATATGATGCATAAATTTGATCTGAAAGCCATCTTTCTATACGAGAAGAATTCTGTTTTATTTCTTTGTTTGGGTCATAGTTCTATTTAGTTTGAGAAGAACCAAACTACTTATTTTGTTTGGTTAAGTTGTGGAAATGCTCTTTTGATTTTGATCATTCATAATGGTACTCTTCGTGTGAAATAGAACATGTAAATTCTCGTTTCATAAGCATTCATATGCATTTTTCTGAACGAGATGATTTGATATCCAGACTTGTTATTGTAGAGAACTTGACAGTTTTCTGTGTCGTTGCTATTTTTTCTTGGATCTTTGAAACCTTCAACTTCTGTGGTTTGTTGTCGTTTGTTGACGCATAGCATTTTTTTTTGCTGATGAAATGATTTGGTATCTGGTCTTTTGTTGCTATAGAGAACTTGATAAGTTCTGACTTGATAAGTTCTGACTTGTTGCTATTTATTCTAGAGTTTCAGAACATTCATTTGATTTCTGTCATTGCTTTCTCATCAATGTCCTCACTGATCTTTCGATGATACGATGCAGAAAAGCAACTTATGCTGAGGGTTGCAGAGTTAATTCCAAAGCATCATGGAAGAACAAAGAAGCAGGAGCCTGCAAACGCCTCGACGGCCGCCGGATCTTCAAAATCTGGAAAGGGTGGAAAGAAAAAGAAATGATCATCCAATTTGAAAAATCATCCCCAAAACATTGAAAAAGAGTGATGGTCGAAGAATTTGCTACTTCATCCCAAGATTACTTTAGCTGTTGTCAGTTGAATTTGTATTCACAAAAAGTAAATCACACAGGCTTCTCTACATCTATCCATCCGACTATTTATTTTCCTTTGCCTCATTGTTCTTTTATGATCTAACTGCTTGCATCAAAATGTCATTCCCAATTTTTCCTTTCCATATGAATACTTATTCAAGGGAGTGTTTATCTATGACTGCTGTACCGACTGCTGTGGATTTGGACAGTCACACAATTCCACTGGACAGCCACTCCACATTTGACTCAGTCGGTAAGTATATGGAATAATGATTGTAGTGGTCAGGAGGTTGAAATTAGACAAGAGATTTCATCACATTTGTACTTGTCAATTTGGTTCCTATTAAACTCTCTCTCAATGACCTGTATATAGCAAAAGTAAAGTTGGTTGTTAAATGATGGGAGAATCCAAAAGTCACCACCCTAATATAGTAGTAGATCATAAAGCATAAAATGGTTTCCACATGTTAGAGTATATCTTAATAGATTTTGGAGTTAATTTTCATGGGTGTTGACTTCTCTTATAAAAAGGGCAAATGTGTCTCATGATCTATCTCTTTTTAGACTGTGAGAGATTGTTTTAGAAGGGCTATTAAGATGGCGGTTTTATTTATTTATTTTTAAATGGATTAAATTCGGGCAGCATACTTGTTGCCTTGCCTACATCTGTTAAACTACTGAGATAGAAGAACAATTTTAAAAAATGATTGCTTGAATTAAACTTGATGGAATTGCTTCATAACCCAAACACAACAAGGAGCAAGTAAGGGCTATTTTTTTTCTTCCTCTCTTCTCCCTTCCAAATAAGCAGAACAATTCATAAGCTTATTTTGCTTCTTTTATTTCCATCCCAATAAGCACACCAAAAAAAAAAATGGATTTGAAAGAGAGTTAAATAATCGTTTTTTAAAACTTATCAAGCATATGAAAACTGAAAATATAATATTTAGGATTTTAGAAGAGTGATCGTCATATAACAAAGGAAAGGAAGAATTTAACTCAGGTTCAAAAGTAATTTAGTTTCTTCTCGCCTTATATTAATCACACAATTACATTTACTAGAGAACTTAATTGGCCATTAATTGCATTTTCTAGGTAACAAAACTCAAAACAACTTACTAACCATTACATTTAATATTTTAATTCCTAGATAACTTGAACTTAAGAGTACTTATGAAAGCTTTTGCACAAAGCAATTTGATTTAGACTTCCAACAATCCAATTTAATTTAGAGTTCCAACAGCACAATTAAGATGATCAATTTTTTTATAATTTTTTTTATTTATTTATATTTACATTATCCTTATTTACTACAAATACATTTATTTCACTGCAGCTTAAGCGCTAATTCGCACCACCTGTCACCTGATCCTGCATTTAAGTGCTCCCGCTTGCTTTGCGTTGTCGATGTCATCTACGTTTCTTCTTCTATTTATATTCCCTTTTTCTCTTCAACAATTTACCATATTTCTTTGTTTGTTTTCCCCAACACTTGGAATATCCATGGCTAAGAATAACGAAGAAGCTGAAGATGGCAGCGGCAGCGTTGAAATCGCGAGCAACGACAGAGGCGACGTCGGACCCCCACAGGCGAGGCCCATCAGCTTAATGAGGCTCTTCTTCGCCTGCATGGTTGCCGGCGGGGTGCAATACGGCTGGGCATTGCAACTTTCCCTACTCACTCCTTACGTCCAAGTATATATATATATATATATATCAAATTCATCATGAACATTCTCAAAGTTTTTCATTCCAAATCTTTCTCACCTTTAATTGGAAGTAACTAGTGAACTTTCATAATCATACTTGCATATACACAACAACAAATCAGTTTTAATTCATTGGCAGACATTAGGGTTATCACATGCTCTCTCCTCTATCATATGGCTCTGTGGTCCAATAGCCGGCTTTGTGGTAACTTCCTCTTGTAGTTTTTTTATAATTTCTTTCTTCTATGTTAGTTAATAAAGAATAATGTTGCATGCATTCAGGTTCAACCTATTGTTGGACTTTGGAGCGATCGTTGTCGATCGAGATTTGGAAAAAGAAGACCCTTCATATCTGCTGGATGTTTATTGATATGTACAGCTGTGAGTAGCATTGATATATCATCCATCAATAAATACTTGTCGCATAGATTTTCTTTATCATACTCCTCGATCTTTAGGTAATTGTGGTAGGATTTTCTTCAGATATTGGGTATGCACTCGGCGATACAAAAGAGCATTGTAGGTGAGTGCGAATGCTATTTATCTTCCTCCATGTATTCGATGTATTCGATAAATGATGACTCGTATCTTCTTCGTAAATGAAGCATCTATCGCGGCCCTCGATGGCATGCAGCCATGGTGTACTGCCTTGGATTTTGGCTGCTAGATTTCTCCAATAACACAGTTCAAGTAGGGTTCTTATATTCCCTCCCCTACTTTGAAAAATCAAAATCCAACTCCTAAATTTTGTTTAAATCTTCGAAGGGGCCGACTCGAGCACTCATGGCGGATATCGCTGGTAAATCTTCTTTTATCAAGGTTGATTGCAAATTAAAGGCCCTCGTTTGTGAGTGTTGATGCAATGGAATTGAGTGTTTTGTGTGGCAGGTCAGCATGGACCCAATGCAGCAAATGCTATATTCTGTTCATGGATGGCTGCAGGAAATCTATTGGGATACGCCTGTGGCTCCAATGGGAATTGGCACAAGTATGCTCAGCTAATTATGATCATGAATGATCATATATTTAAACATTTAATTTAATTTAATTACTTGTGTTTTTTCTTCCTTATAATTAGGTGGTTTCCTTTCTTAATGACAAATGCTTGTTGCGAAGCGTGTGCAAATCTAAAGGCTGCCTTTCTGATTGCTGTGGTAGATCCTCTGACTAATTTGTCGATCGAACTTAGATTTTGTTATCCAAAACTTTAATATTTTTATTTTGGATTGAAAACAAAAACAGGTATTTCTACTCATGTGCCTCACGGTCACTCTAATGCTTGCAAATGAAGTCCCTCTGCTTGATTCTCATCTGACAAAAGAGCAACAATCAACAGGATTGTTTAATATATTTAGATCTTTCAAGAACTTGCCCCCTGGAATGCCTTCAGTTCTTATTGTCACTTCCATAACTTGGGCACGAATTCATCACTTAAAAACAATAATAAGTATTATTATTGTAATTGTATTTTTGATTTTGTGTGTGTGTGTTGTTTATAGTTGTCGTGGTTTCCATTTTTGCTCTACGACACTGATTGGATGGGTCGCGAAGTGTACCATGGTAATCCAAGAGGAACTGATGCACAAATAGATGCTTATAATCAAGGTGTCAGAGAAGGTGCAGTTGGATTGCTTCTGAACTCGGTGAGAAAATTTGAATGAAGTTATTTGTCATCAAAGTTTTCGATGTTCCTACAATTCGTCTGTCTTGCGCCTTGTCGATAGGTCGTGTTGGGGCTTTCTTCTTTCATCATTGAGCCGATGTGCAGGAAAGTGACTCCAAGGGTGGTTTGGGTGTTTAGCAACTTCTTTGTGTTCCTAGGCATGACAGCAATTTGCCTCACGAGCGTTTGGTCCTTGAAGAAATTCTCTCAGGGCTCAATTCAACTAGCAATCAGTGCAGATACTGATGTTAAAGTTGTTTCTCTAGTAATCTTCGCAGCTTTAGGTTTACCTCTAGCAGTAAGTTCAAATTTGTTTACACTCTCATAAACATTGTTCTTGTAAATTGTTCTCGAGCACTATTTTTTTTTCACTTGCAGGTTCTGTTTAGTGTTCCTTTTGCTGTTGCATCTCAATTGGCAGCTAAAGTGGATGGTGGCCAAGGTTAGTGATCATATTCACCATTTACATAGTTCAATTTGTCTTACTATGCTGTATCTGTTTACAGGTCTTTGCATTGGAGTCTTGAACATCTCGATAGTAATTCCTCAGGTCTACTTTCTAATGATATGTTAAGTGATCGACAACAAATTGTTCAACTTCATCCTTTATACTTAATACCAAGAGATGGTTGGTGATGTAGGTGATTATTGCTCTTGGAGCTGGCCCATGGGATGCAATCTTCGACCAAGGGAACCTCCCTGCTTTCGCTTTGGCGTCGGCTTTCGCCTTACTCTCTGGCGTTGCCGGAATCTTTTTGCTTCCCAAGCTCTCAGGCAATAGCTTCAAGAGTTCAGGGCTCGCTGGAATGCATTGATCTATCTTTAGTTAAATGAAAGAACTCAAATTTTCAAACAGTTGCTGTGTTAAAAACTATATTTATCTATGCTCTTGTATCAACTAGATCCAAGAACCCTTTCTCTCTCTCCTTTTTTTTTTTTTTTTTGTAAAATATAATGATGGGTTGGTTTATAATGAAGGAACATTGTAAAATTCAATGATCTTTAGATGCATTTGGTAAATGTAATTGCTCAAGTTCCGATATCATCCCCAGGAATCAAAGTAGTAAGTCAAAGACTGATCCTAGTGCTAAAGAGACAGGAAACAAAGTGAGCCATGATAGAAAAATACACTAAAAAAAAATTGAGAGAAATATTGGAAACACACGAGTAGATAGAACTTGGATCACGTTTAGTCATTCACACACCAAAGGATTCAGCTGTTGATCACTTCACCTCTCTTCTATAGCCCTACCTTAGTCAACGTTTGCAATGAATAATTGCAATGTGAATCAGTGGCACATTATGCAAGCACATGCTACGGGAAATGAAACTGCTTTTCAGCTGAATACACTGAAAGAAAAATTCAAGAATTATATTTCTTGATTATGGCCACAACCTGATGGTTTTTAGGTAGATTAATCTTCAACCAGTTGCCATGCAGATTGTAGAATCATCAAGTCAGCGAATTCACTAATCCTGGAAAAATTCTGGAGGTATGGAAGCAGGGCAATTCTTCTTGGCAACAAACTTGTACTGCCAAAATATGAATAAAGCGTCAACAAAGAGTATGGATTTAATTATTTAAACAAGCACAAAGTGCGATTGTTACCTTGTGCTGACTGTACTTCTCTCTGATCGCAGGTAGGTTGCTGCCGGCGCTTGCACAGAGAAGGCTGTGCAATGCCTTCACACAGCTTGAGAGATCAGATGGTTTGTATAGCGTGTAGTGGCCTAGTGTCGCATTCTGCAGCATAACTCAAAAAATGACAAGAATTAAGCCCAAAAGATAGCAACAAGGTGGAATTGGTGATTCCTCATTTCTTTTTGATGAAGAAATGATCATAGAAAGAGGAGAGCATGCACGTACCCAAGGCCTCTTCGTTGGTTGCAGAATGAAATTTGCCAAAAAGATAGCTGAAGCTGCTACTAATGACGGGGCATAGCAAAGGAAGTTGTACTCAAGAAGCGATAGCTCTGCGACATAATTGGCTAGAAACTCGATTTGCATTGCAGGAACCTAAAATAAAGGTAATAGATGATTCACGGCTGTGTACAATTTCGTTATATTTTCTCCTATCCCATCTACTTCTCCAACAAAGTCTTGATGAAAGAAAGAACTTAACGAGGGTAAAAGAAATTACCTCATCAGACACTTGAGCGGCACGGATGAATCTCCTGTTGATTTTGAAATCACATATAAGAACAAGACAGGTAGGATGATCAATTTTACACGGCAAAATAGGCAACAGTCTACCTCAAGAAACACTTGGCAGTTGGTGCTGTCATTTCAAACTTCAGATACTTCAAAACTTCAGTTTCCATTTGCAAAACCTGTTCAAGTACACAATAATGAAATACACAAAGGCAGAGTACACTACTTAATCTGATGAGAAGATAACCCACCTCGTCCTTGAAATATGTGTTATCTGTTATGTAGCAAAATTCTTCAACTTGTGGGGCACAGATCTCCTCATATTTTCTGAAGGATTTAGCAAGAGATACGTTTATTTTCAACTGAAAAAAGAGACTAAGATATTATCAAAGGGAGTCTAATTCAATATCATAGATAGGTTCTTACGAAGCAATAAGCATACAAGCAACACCAAGAAGTTGTAGCCGTTGGCGGTTGATCTCATTTCCCGAAAGATACCGATCAATGTAATTGACAGTCAAATACAATGTATCAGGGACAAGTCGATATTCTTCTGCAACCTGCATTTAAGAGAAGGTAAGTGAATCTGTACTTAGCATTTTCATGAAGTTTGCTTAAAATGTACCTCCACTAGCCAATCTACTAGAATTGAACGCATGCTAGCATTAATATCCTTCTGGATCATTTCCATGAAATCCGTGGAAGGCCTTTTCTTAGTCTGACAAAAAGATAGACAAATTGAAGTAAGATAACAAAAAGCTAAGACTGCTATTTAACCTCATATAACAAATTGAAGGCAGAGCTTTCATTTTTACCTTATCATAGTATCTTATAAAATTTTAAGGAACTAAGCGGAAACAATGTAACTACAGACTGTACTAATGTTATGATTATCAATATATATTAAAATAACTTTGCTAGTGGCTATGATAAATGTAACCACAATAACAATGGAAATAATAAAAAAATAGGAGTGGGACCAAGGATTGTCACCTCAGCTATGCGTAAATGTTTGTAAATATCACAAGCAAGTGTGGTGCAAAACTGTGGATTATTATGATTTGCGTCAACATCAATGAAATCGTCAACTTCCATGGGTGTGGAAACATCAGTCTTCCATTTGAATCCTGATAAGTGGAGTAAAAAGGTTAGTGACATCGAAAACTGAACCGTCACAGCTTATTGATTATGGATTAAGAAAACAAAAATCCCACAAAAGAATTGTGTAGAATTAAATTCTCAGATTGTTCGGAAGTACCAGTTTCCTCTGCCCGCTCAGAAATGAGCAGATTTTCTTTGGCTCTCCTCTCCAATGTGGCAATAGCTTGAGAGTCTCCATTGTCTACATACTCAAAATCAGGACTTTTCATGGAGTCACAGCTTGACATTGTTTCATCCAAGGAAACAGAATCTCTTGAGGAACTAGGTGATTTAAGTATACTGTTGGGAGCAAGGCAAGTAGCAAGTTTTGCCTCATTGTTTACTAGGACTGAATTTTTAATGTTAGCCACAATGGCATCTGTTCTGACAACTGGCGTAAATGAAGAAATTGCACTTGATCTTGTATCACGATTACTAGTTGTAGGTCTCTTCTTTATATTTGAAGCTGAACTTGCTGCATTAGGTTTCTGGATGATAAAAAAACCAAAAACATATTTTAATCGTATATAAAACAAATGCATAAAAAAAAAGAAGTGCAATAGGCTTAATAAAGGAAATCTTTTTGTACAAGCTTGAAGTTGCATGACTGGAAATTAGAGAAGCAAATGAAAATAAGGAGTGTTGTATATTTCAAAGATGCAAAAAGCAAGCTCCGCAAGCAGTCGAATAGAAGAATCTTTAATACCAAAAAAGATTAGTATATCAAATCAGACAGACTTCTTACTAAAAGCCATTATCAATCACATATCAGTAAATCAGAGATAATAGCATGACAAACACGCACTTCAATAGACACAAAAATCAGGAATAAAAATGTTCATAAAGGGCATGGAAGTTAACTATTATTCACTCACTATTTTATTTTCTTAATAATATAACCCAATCAAATCCGACATTCATATCAATTTTCGGATATCAGTCAAAAAAAGGCCTTGCATACTGTGAATTATAGAGTATAAAATAGAACACGATACTTCGTTAAACAGGTGGCTTTTATCTAAAGACTTCTATGGTCGATTCTGTCACAAAAACATAACCCATTTATATGATAGACCATTCAAAATCAACAAAAAAATAATCCAAGTGGAGACGAACTTCAAAAATGCAGAAACCATATCAAACAAGAGGAACTTTGGAGCACGAAAGATAATGGTATAGGAGTTCCTGCAATCTTCAAACATCAATCAAATAACAATCTAAAACGACATATAACTTCAAACATCGATGCCATGATTCCACCCAAAAAGCACACCTTCCATCAAAAAAAAATACGAGAGAAACCAATGGCAAAGAGGCAACGATGCAACGAATACCCACATTTCCCCCTTTAGCTCCAATCGTCCGGTTAGGGTTCTTTCCGACATTGTTCTTGTTGGTGATATTCCCAAGCGCAACCCTCTTTTTGGCTTGCTCTGCAACAGCTGCCGGCAACTTGGCAGGGTTATCCGACGCCGCTGGCCTCTTCACCGAGGCCGACGATGACAACGACAACCGCCGATTCATCCCCGAATACCAGAAGCCCGTCAACCCAGTCCCCTAAAATTCGCCCGCCCTTGCTGCGAGACGAAGCAGAAGGTAGAAGCAGGGATCGATCTGCGTCAAAAACCCTAATCGATGAAGAAATCGATCGAAATCTTGTAGCAATAGCCTCCGTCGTCGCCTCTTCTCTCCAACAAGCGCAGAGAATCCGAAATGGTAAGCGTCGAGGGATGGCCGGTTTATTAAGAACTTCCATTTTTTTTAATAAATCAAACAATTTGTTGGAGGGAATCTATTCGTTTGAAAATACAAGATCTGGACCGTCCATCGCACGATCATGATAGAGTCGCCGCTTCGGGATCGCCCGCTAAGAATGGGGTCCGAGGTTCCATCAATCACAAGAGAGGTGAGAATTTAGGTGAGCTGGAAACGGTTGTGTCGCGTGTTTGTGTGACCGCGGTAGTCGTAAGGAAGTGCACACCGCGAAGGGAATTGAGATAACGGTCGACGTACGGAGGGGAGAGGTGGTGAGCGTTTCTCGTCGCTTTTAAATTCGAATTTTGGGTGTAAAAGTGGGCTCGAAAAGAAACGTGCTTTTGGTTTTCGATAAAGGAGCCTCCAAATTAGTCGAAGATTGAGTGGGGCCGTCGCACTGTAGCCGAAGGAAGGGGGACCGGATTTGAGATTTAAATTTTAAACTTTTGCTTTAAAAGTACTTTTTGTTCGTTTGAAGTTCAAACTTTGAATGGCGTCGCTTTTGGAAAATTCTGAATGAGAAGGAGGTGGTTTTTCAAAATAGAATTTAAAATTTTAGGTGAAAGCCCATATATATAGACTTTTTAATATTTATTTTTATTTTTAAAGAATCTTACTTAACAACTTACGGATAGAAATAAGATCGTAAATGAATTAAACGTTCGTGAACAAGTTTAGTATTCAATTTAGTAAGAGTTTATTTATATTTGTTCAATATATACAAGATTAATTAAATAAACAAGGTTGAACAATTCATTAAACTAAACAAACAAGTTTGAACACATATGCGTTCAGCTTGTTAACATTCGGGAACAATATTCACGAATCATATTCATTAATAAAACTCTTTTCAATATACTAAATAAATAATAAAATAAAATAAAACAAATAAATAAATTTAAATTATCAGGCTCAACAACCAATCAAACAACTAAAGTTTTCAAACAATCAAACAAGTTTGAATTGAGAACTTGATAACATCTAAACAAACCAAGCTTGAATCAAGCTCAAGCCAAACTTGAACGAGAGTTCGATAATATCTAAACAAACCAAGCTCATGATTCAAACAAGCTTAAACTCATAAAGAATAAATCAAGTTAAGATTGAACAATCGTTTCAAAAGCTTGATTCATTTTAAGCTTGGCTCAATTATCTTATTAAACAAATTTGAACACCCTAAAATTCGATTGAACTCGACTTATTTACAGTCCTAAAAAGAATCAAAGGAGATGAAGAGAACTTGGGTTGACTCGTAAGCATGTTGTAAATGTTTGATTTAGACAAAGTACTAAGAAAAAAATTTCTCATACCCCAAATCACTTTTGACGATAAACTACTAAGAACGTCTGAAATAAACGTTTTCTACAATTGATTTAGGCAAAGTAACCTATGGCCTTCACTTCCCACCAAATGATCATCAAAAACAAAGGGGCTTGTGAGCTTGTGCATGTGAAAAGAGGAAGACATGTATCATCCACGATAATAATCTTCTCATATTGCAATTTGCTTTGATAGAAATGAACAATTTGTACATTTTCTTTTGAGGAGAGAATCAAAAAGATACAATGGCATATAGGCAATAGTAGATGTCATTAAAACAAGAAAAACTAGTCATTCTGCTAATGGCTCAGATTCCACATGAGTGATATTAAAATGAGCTTCACCAATTGGAGTTTGACATCAAATCCCGGAAAATATAAAGAAATTGCAAAAAAAAAAACAGTAGCAACACGAGCAACTCTTAGAGGAGCAAAGAGTGCAACACATCCGAATTGATGGAACCATCACCAAAGCATAGCCATTCACTAACAGTTTTACAGACTCACAAACTTCTCTTTTCAACATACAAATATGTAAATGCACAAATTTAGGACAGGATTCCAATGCCTTGTACTCATTCGGCGGCAGCGATAATGCATTGATGAGCAATTTAGCTGTGAAGTTGACTATTTAGCTATGAGCTATGAATTGAAGCGCTGAAGGGGGACCGGCAGTTTAATTTCAAAACCATCAGTAATGTTGACAGAACTTAACGACTACAAACCAACAACCTTCACCCAATGTGTTCCGGGCGAATAAGAATGGTGGTCTCCCCCCCTCGCTCCTATGCAGGCACATTCTCAGGCATAGTTTCCGCAGGAAAATTTTCATATCCAGTTATGCCGGTGATTCTTATCCGTGTTCTTGGCTGTGTGCCAACATTGAACATTTTCATCAACCTTAACGTAGTACATAGATCCAAACAATGTTCATTGCTGATTATATTATATGAATTAAATTACCTGACGATGACCAATGTTCCGGCGGTAGTTCTTCTTTCTCTTGTATTTAAAAACAATTACTTTGTGATCTAATCCCTGCATGAGTAATAGAAGATGAGTTACAACCTAAAGCAGTTCATATGAAGGATTGTTAGTGCTGATGATAAAAATCTACCTGTTCCTCAACAACAGCATGCACAGCAGCATTAGTTACAATTGGTTGTCCAATGTATGCCTTTGTTCGAGTTCCAACCAACAAAACTTTGTTTAGAATAATCTGCAGAGAAGTCCATGATAGAGGTTTGAGTTAATGTCATAACCAGTGCTTTTGATGCAGGAGTGGGAGTTAAATAACCAATCAAAATATCTAGTTCAAGTGGAATGTTTTTATCATCTCAACCTGACTGGATTGACCTCCAATTCCTCATTTAAATGGTCAAAAACCAGCAAGTCCTATTCTCTCAGCTGGTCAAAAATATGTTCAACTAAGATGTTTCTATCATCAAAACCAGACTGGATTCACTGGATGGGCCTCCTCTTCCTGGTTTAACCAGTCAAATTGGCTGGTTCAGTCCAGTTATAAGACAATGATGACAACTTGGAAAAAGGATAATGGTAAGTGCCATGAAAATAATTATATTTTCGGTTTTACAGCCTCCAATGATCTTTTATTTCTATCATCCCAACAGATCAAATATATGGTTCAATCGGATGTTTCTATCATCCGAACCTGACAAAATTGATCTGTTGTTCATGATTTAACCAGTCAAACCAACTAGTCCAGTCAGTTAACAGAAATATTGATGATAACTTGAGGAAGGGTCATGGGAAGTGCCATGAACATAATTATATTTTTCGGTCTTACAGCCTCTAATGATATTATTTCTATCATCCCAACAGATCAAAAATATGGTTCAATCGGATGTTTCTATCATCTGAACCTGACTAGATTGATCTGTTGTTCATGATTTAACCAGTCAAACCAACTAGTCCAGTCAGTTAAAAGAAATATTGATGATAACTTGGGGAAGGGTCATGGTAAGTGCCATGAACATAATTATATTTTTCGGTCTTACAGCCTCCAATGATATTATTCCTATCATCCCAACAGATCAAAAATATGGTTCAATCAGATGTTTCTATCATCTGAACCTGACTAGATTGATCTGTTGTTCATGATTTAACCAGTCAAACCAACTAGTCCAGTCAGTTAAAAGAAAAAATGATGATAACTCGAGGAAGGGTCATGGTAAGTGTCATGAAAATGATTATATTTTTGGTCTTACATCTCTGATGGATTGTTTGTAAAGGTTGCATTTGTGGCCACTTCACAAATACATTTTTGCTCTAATATTACAAAGAAGCAATAAGTTTCCTTCAACATGTAAACTCGGCAGACATGGCCATCCACAAACATATACATCAATGAGTTATTTTAAAAAATAAATGCCTTGATACTCAGACCCAATATTTGAGAGCACAGGTGGGTTTTGGAGGCCCCTGGATCATAAATGCAGCCTAATTCTGTAAATTACCTTGATGGATATACATAGGTCAGATCTAAACCTAGAGAGTGTAGACAAGTTCTTGGAGGCCTCTGGATCGTAACTATTGTTACTTTACCAATTGAACTTGTAGAAGGCCATCACTTTGATGGGCGACCTAGGGGCACAAATAGGTTTCTTGGTGACTAGGGCTGTAATGAACCAAGCGTTCGTAAACAAACTTAGTGTTCAGCTTGGTAATTGTTTGTTTATGATCGTTCAATATACATAAGATTAATTAAATAAACAAGATTGAACAGCTTATTAAGCTAAATAAACAAGCTTGAATAAATATGTGTTCAGCTCGTTAACATTCGTGAATAACATTCGTGAACAACGTTCATGAACAATGTTCACAAACCATATTCTGATATTCATTAATAAAACTCTTTTCAATATGCTAAATAAACAATAAAATAAAATAAATAAATAAATTTAAATTATCAAACTCAATAACCAATCAAACAACTAAAAGTTTTAAACAATCAAACAAGCTTGAATTGAGAGCGTGATAACATCTAAACGAACCAAGCTCGAACCAAGCTCAAGCCAACCTCGAACCAAGCTCAAGCCAAGCTCGAACGAAGCTCAAGGCAAGCTTGAATTGAGAGCTTGATAACATCTAAACGAACCAAGCTCAAGCTCATAAAAAATAAACCAAGTCAAGCTTAAACACTCATTTCAAAAGCTTAGTTCATTTTAAGCTCAGCTCGTCTCGGCTTGGTTACCTTATCAAACAAGCTTGAACACCCCAAAGCTCAGCTCGGCTTGTTTACAGCCCTACTTCAAATCATGTCCGCATATGTACTCTCCATAACCGACCTATGGAAGACCACCATGGTTTTTTTTGTAACCTGAAGGCGCAGGTATCCTAGAGCCTCTGGATCATAACTATGATCCAACTCTACCCATACTTTGTTTCCCCATGTTACTTAATGATATCTGATATTGGCCTCAAATAAGACATTTCGGAATTAGAAATCTAGTGTGACTTTGCTTAGTAGGAAAAATGAACATGATCATTAAATATTTTGAAGGTCTACATTCTTAAACAAGGACAAATCAGTTTAGGACGTAATTGCATAGACGAGTCTTGAAGAGGAATTGCTAGAAAAACAGAGAGGCAAACTTATAACCTTGTCATTGACGTTAGCATCTTTCAATCTCTGCGTGTAGAGGAATCGTCCAGGGATAACAATGTACTGCCGTGAGCCGACCTGAAAATTTTACCCAGAGTTCAAATTTTAAAGAACAAATCTACAAGAATGAATTCACCGAGAAGAGCTTAAGAAACAAATTGTGATGAAGACACAAACAAATTTTCGACTCACCATTACTACCGCAAAGACGTCTTCCTCTTTGGCGGCGGTGGAAGCGGCCAACTGCTCCTCCACCGGCGCTGGAACCGCCGGATCAACATCCTCAGTGTGGATGGACTCCTCTTCGGCAGCCGCGCGCAAGTTCGACTTGCGGGCGATTGAAGATGAAAGGGGGAGGAAAGGCCTTTGAGATGAGGAAAGGCGGGTCGGGATAGAGGGGAATCGAACTTTGGAGGAAACGGAGAAGGTTGGGAGACTGCGGGAGAGGGAGAAGAGGCCGACGGGAGGCGAAAGGACAGCGGCGGCACCGAGGGCGGAAGCCATGGCCTGCCTTTTGATGCGGTGGATTGCAGAAGGATAAGGCGAGGATGGATTAATGAGCGAGAGCGAGAGAGAGAGAGAGAAAAGAGTATGAAAATAATTTTTTGCCCTAAATTTAATACTTTATCCATCCATTTCTTTTTCATTTATTTTTTCGACTGTGAAATTTTCACAGAACTAGTAAAGAAACAAACTTATACAATGAAAATTGAAAACACACCAATTAATAAAATTTTAAAAATATAAAAAGCAATTATTATTTTATTTTTTGTTTT
This sequence comes from Zingiber officinale, assembly GCF_018446385.1. Taxonomy (NCBI): domain Eukaryota; kingdom Viridiplantae; phylum Streptophyta; class Magnoliopsida; order Zingiberales; family Zingiberaceae; genus Zingiber; species Zingiber officinale. Next base: position 131,196,206 of record NC_055997.1, on the reverse strand, counting down.
TTATAATATAGTTGTTTCAATTTTACTTATTAATTTCAATCGTCCGTTTAGGGATTTTTCATTTAGCTTATCTAACTTTCAAAATAATTAAATCACGAAATATATTTTCAAAATGTCCCTCCTATGACTTTTTTTATTTATTTTTCATCTTAGAAGAGCTTTGCCAATCTTTACTATGTTTAGACCTAATAAGTTTTTTTTTTTTATATCGACTATAAATTAATTTCATAATTTATCATCCTTTATATAATTTAGGGTCGGACTGTGATGGACGTCTAAAATGAGCATAATCATCCTTTTGCTATATTGAGTGATTTTTTTTTATATTTTTAATCTACCCCTATAAAAATTTGTTTAAATTTAGTTTTGAGGGGGTGAAAATATTAAGAAGACTTGATAAGCTTAAAGAATTCAGAATTACTTCAGACTAAAATTAATGTATTCATATAAGCTTTCTTAATGTATTTCTGCCCTAGATCTAAATCCAATAGCATAAACTTAAAGCAATGAATTTTTAAACTTACAAAGTATTGATAAAATTTAGCACAAATTCATTATAAGATCTTCGACAATGATACTCACTAATCAACACTGCTAATAGATTCTCAAGACTCTCTTAATTTGAAAAATATCAGACTTTTAAAATTTTAAATAGTGTAAGTCCATCAGTCAATTTCATTCCAAACTGGCTGATAGACCTAGAGAATTTTGAGTCCAATTTCTAATGATAGCAGTTGATGGAATTAGAGAACTTTGAATTATTAGAGAATATTTTTTAGAATATTTCCTTAGTGAATATTATTGGGATATTGATCACCAGCTAGAGGCGGTGAATAGATTGTCACTCACTTCGTTTGTGTTTTCTAACTTGTTAGCGCAACGGAAATACAACCAACAAATATGAAAGCCAATTCTAGAGACAAGAAGAAAGAAAATAAATCCTAACACGTTTGTTTAGGTGATTCGGAGATAACGCTCCTACTCCACGGTTATCCATAAGGTGCATGATCCCTGATCAATTCATGGGTGTATTAGTCCCTGAAACTCCAACTAACTCAACCCTCCTTGTCGATAGAGAAACCTCACCACAAACTTGATCAAGAACTCTTGGATTGCTTTGAGCTTTGCAAACTCTATTAGGGGTTAATAACCTTTAATTTCATCACCAAAGCTAAGCAATCCTAGTCCCATTATATAGAACTTCGGAGGAAACACACAAGTTGTGTTTCCACTACCAGTCGACTGTCATACTTATCAGTCGACTAGCCTCTATGGAATTCGATTGTTATAACCTAAAGGCTCGATTCTAGTCAACTGCTTACTATGGATCAGTCGACTGGTCTTCATGGGCTGAGCGAACAAAAGCATTCTGTTCACTCCTAGTTGACTGATAACTTTACCAGTTGACTGATACCCTAGAACCATAAACCCTAGAATTCTATTCCCAGTTTGCTGGTTCTCAACCACTAGTTGACTGAGACATATACTAGTCAACTAGTAAAATCTTAACTTATGATTTTACCCCGAGTACAATATGTGAGGTACAATAATCAAATATTATGTGTTAAGAAATAATCTTATAGAATTTTCTAGAAATTTTTTAAAATTTAAATAGAGTTCGTATAATATGTTTAAGGGGATAAACTTGTTTCGCTATAGAAAGCCTGTTTAGAATACTCAATTAAAATGGAAATTGATTAAGTATAAAAACCTAAGTTTTATTTTCTCTTCCCCTCTTCATCGTGCTCCTAGCCTCTACCTCGCATCTCCGCCCGATGTTGTCGCCGCCAGATGTCGCGCCACCCTCAGCCCGAAGTTGTCATCCTCACCGTGCCACCAATCGTTAGTCGTCGGCTGTCACCTTTGCCCACTCGAGTCGCTAGCACCCCTACCCCTACTCATCGCTTGCAGTAGATGCCTTGGGTCCGTCCCTGATGCCATCTCGTCTCACTGATTGATCCATAGTCGATTGATCCATTACCGCCCTTTCTACTCGATCTGATCTCACCATGGGTATGAGTCGACCGCTACTAATCACCACCTGATCTCTCCTTTCTCCACTCGACTAAGACCACTAGTTGGGTGCCCTTGCCTCCGTCGGCCTCTCATCGACTCTGAGCCCTCGTCAGCCGCCTTCTGTTTGGCCTCCGACAGAGAGGAAGATGCCAGCACTGAATTAGGCTCCACCTAGAGCCAGCCACAATTCCCAATAGCAAGGTCTTAGATAGTAGGGTAAGTTGTGCATGGTGATTATATTTCATTTCTGTAATGAATTGGTTAATTGTTGATATTGGTGTTAGGTTGAGATGGATTTGTATCAGAGTTTGGAGGTTGTAATCTATTGTAGCTTGGTTAATTAGTCATTGGTTATAATTGATATATGGTTTGGAAGGTTGGTCGATGGTTAGGCTAATTGAGAAGTTAATAAATGATGGGGATGGATGGATTAGGATTTCCTAATTGGATTTGAGATTTATTTTAGCTAGTTGATATATGATAGGATTTCGCTAAATTGTACATCTTATTGCATGACTCTGATTAGAGATGAGCGTCTCGACATGAGAGTTATTGGATAAGAGTTATAGATAAAGGGGGGTATTTCTTGCCTTGTTATTTTAGTACTTTTACCTTAGTGCATGATTTATGTTTAAATAGTTGCTATATTTACCTTGACTCTATTCGTTCTTACTTCTTGAGCTTGATCTTTTATTTCTTGATCTTGCATATTGATTTATTTTGATATTCATGCAGCCTTATTATTATCCATGCTATTTATGACCATTTATATTCATACTATTATGTTAGTGATATTATACTGTAGCATAGCTGTAGAACATTGAACTAAGTTACCGGCTTGATATATATTCATGCTTGTGTATTTGCTAGATCATACCATAGTGTAGGATATCGAGTATCCTACGTGATCTTGTCTATTATTTAGGCTCATGCATAAATACCGGTGAGGCTAGACCCTTCTACGTATCGTACTCTGTTGACCATTGTCTTCCATTCATGGTTGAAAGAGTCGTCAGCAATCATTGTTATATCCTATCGACTATTGTCTCCCACTCTTAGTTGAGAGCCGTTAGAAATCATGATATTTATACGATTGCCCATGAAACCATTCATAGTAGTGAGTTCATGTGCAGTCTGTAGCTAGACAGCTACGTATATACCCTGTCTGCCCACGAGACCATTCATGATAATGACTGTTTACTTACTCTGTTTACCCATGAGACCATTCGTAGTAGTGAGTTCACCTGTAGACAGTGATTATTTATTTACTCTGACTGCCCATAGGATCATCCGTGGTAGAACGTTCTCCTGCAGTCAGTGCTTATTATATGCTTGATATATGTCAGTGATGTATTTATTCATACAGATTGGGATATACCATATGAACTCCTGATTTATTGGTTACACCTGGTTGAGCAGATTAGTGGAGGATTATTATTATTGGCTATGCTTCAGTTAGCAAATGATTCTAATGGCACACTTACTTTTATAGTAAGTATTTTCTTGAGACTGTATACATTTGTTCTCCTTATGTTATTATCATGCACTATCTTTTATTATCCATGGAGTTATTTGGACTCGTTACCCGTTGTATTTTTCTTCCTTCAGGTAGCAGGTAGATGATGTATGTATAGAGTTGCTTGGAGGATCTTGCCTGCCAGTCCTACGTCGCATCGAGAGTTTTGTTTCTATTGTCGCCTTTACTCATATTTTGGTTTTCTGAACATGTTCATTTAATAATTAACTTGAATGCAGATTTTTATCTTGTGTTGGTCTTTTTTTCAGTTTGATGGTTGTTGTGCCAAGTTAGGCCAGCTTGTAGTGCGTTGTTTTGTTCATGTTATTTATCTTATAGCTTCTGTTGTGTTTTTTCTCCTAGTTGTTTGGGCTATTATTTATCTTGCGTGGTTATGGTTGTTTATAGCCGTGTGGACTGATGTTATTATTCTTGTTCAGCTGTGTAACCATGTATCCAGGTCTCAATTGTCATTGTTATAGGAGAGGTGTTGTCTGATTTTTATCGGACAACCTTGCCCTCAAGGTGTGACAATAATCACTCATGCACAAGTTCTCGCCTGCTCAACCTTAACCTTGCCTTCTAGCCTCCTCCATCAACCTTGCGTCCTTTGAATGCTTCCGCATCCTTCACTCCTTACCTTCAAGAGCTTCCTTCGGCCTTATCCTTGTTGTCGGGTCTTCCTTTACTAGCATAACCTTGATCTTGCTTTCTAGCCTCCTCCATTAGTCTTGTGTCCCTCAGATGCTTCCCCATCTTTCTCACCTTGCCTTATTCGGTCTCATCCTTGTTGTTAGGTCTTCCTTTGTCAAGTCACACTTGAACTTACACGGCCAAGTCTCAAGCTTGGACTTACACTGATAAGACTCTCATGCTTGGACTTTCCTTTGCACTTGTCACTTTCACACTCAATAGCACATATCAAATATAGATGCATATCCTAACTTAAACCTTTTGGCCAAACATCAAAATCTAACGGTACACCGATTGCTCCAACAAGTATTTTCTTAGTTTGTTTATTTATTTGTTTCCTTGTATTTTAGGTGTTTTTCTTATTTTACATTTGTAATGGTATTTATATACTGTACACATCATTTATAAAGTTTTGTCCATTCAACTCTTAGCATGGTATTAGAACGCTAAGTTTAACAGCAATTCTTTTTTTTTTCGCAAACCTTAGTCACGTGTTGTTGTAGTCACCGCCTACAATAACCATCGACGATGCCATCATCCATCGGCCACCTCCCACGAATGCTCCTGATTCATATTCCAGTCTTGTGGTTCTCAACGTCAATGCTCAGGCATCGTTGAAACTCACCACCTCTAATTATTCTGTCCGGTGCTTACAGTTCACGTCTCTTCTATTCAGGTATAACTTATTGGGATTTGTTGACGGCTCACATCCTTGCCCCTGCGCAGATAACGCCTACAAATGTCATGCTCTGTCAGGTTGATCCTGATCATATTCTCTAGCTCCGCCAGGATCAACATCTCCTCAATACTATTATTGGATCAATGTCTCCTACTCTTGTGTAGTTTATTTCTGCATCTAGTTCATCTAGAGATGTGTGGCATACGCTAGAGAAAACCTATGTTGCTCCCTTAGGTGGCAGGATTATGACTCATCGTCAAAACTTTGCTAGGTAATAGATTTATCACTGATTATATGCAAGACATTAAAAGAAACATTGACACTCTTGTATTTGTGAATATCAAAGTTGACTTTGATGAACTCTCTATTCACATCCTGAATGGTCTTATACAAGACTACTACACCTGAATTGTCTTATACAAGATTACTGTAATATCTCACATGCCCTGCAAGTTCGTTATGCCTCTGTTATAGTTGATGAGCTCTTCGAACAACTCCTTAGCTATGAGGCCTAGTTACAAATCTCAACACTATCTCCATCTTTGGTGCCAACGACTGCTCTTGTGGCTTCGACAGGGAATTCAAGTATCCATTATTCAAACTCTCGTGGTAGTCGTCAACGGACTTCTAATTCAAACTTTGCACAGTCGTAGGCATGGCAGATTCTAACGATGTCCTATCAACCATGCCCACTTACCTCGGTGTCGCCTGCTCAGTCGACCATGTCCGGTCCCAATCGATATCTTGGGCGTTGTTAAATTTATGATGTCACCGGTCACTTTGCTCGCCAGTGCAATTATATGACTGCCTCGATGCTAGCCTTGCTTCCACCCACTCCTCCATGTGCTGCGTATCCCGCATATAATGCACCATTTGCTCACATTACTGTTCACTTAGCCCCTCCATCTGATCCTCGAGAATGGGTGGCTAACTATGACGCCTCTCATCACGTCACTACTGATCTTGCTACTCTGTCATTGTATGAGCCTTACTCTGGGAATAATAGCATTATTATTGATGATGGTTTTGGACTACCTATTACCCACACTGATTCTTTCTCTTTCTTTGCTCCATATTTTTCTTTAGTTTTCTCTAATATTTTATAGGTGTCCGCCATGTCAAAAAACTTGATTTCTATCGCTACACTTTATGCTACTAATTCCATTACATTTCTTTTCTTTGCTTCCTATTTTTAGGCGTTGGATTATCGTACGAGACGACCAGTTCAGTGGGGCCCATAGAGATGATGTCTATTACTGGTCAAAATCTACGTCTAAGCTATTGTTTGCTTCTACCCTTTCTACGTCTATCTCGTTATCTATGTCCTTATGGCATAGTTGTTTAGGTCATCCGTCGTTAGGTATTTTGAGACGATTTTTGTTTTCCTTGGGGTTTTCATTTTCTGCGGATACTTTGTCTATATATATTTTTGCACTTGGTGTAATATCAATAAAAGTCATAAATTGTCTTTTCATAAATATAGTAGTTCATCTCGTACTCCTTTGGATATTATCTTTTCTAATGTATGAATGTCTCCTATTTTGTCATTTGATGGACTAAGATATTATGTTATCTTCATTGAATATTTTATGAAGTATATATGGCTTTATCTTTTACGTAAAAAATCGGATATATACTCTATTTTTTTTATGTTTAAAAGTTTGGTTGAAAATCAGTTCTCAATGACTATAAAAATACTCTTCAATGACAATGAAGGTGAATTCTTAGCTCTACACCCCTTTCTTCATAGTATCAGTCCCCTTACTATCCCTCCGCACACTCCTAAATATAATCGATACTCTGAACATCGTCATCGTTATACACTACAAAAAAAAACACCCATATACCGCTCTAAAACTCTTTAAGTGTTAGAATAGTTTTAAACCGCTCTTACAACCATGGATATAGGAGCGATTTCAAAATGTCTAAATGTCATGATTATAGGAGCACTAATCCTACAAGTAGGCTCGTCGACCTCGGGCTCTTAACCGGGTCCCTATTTTTATTTTTATTTTCTTTTAAAGTTGGAAAAGAAATTAGTTATTACTGGGATTCAAACCTAGGTCTCCTAAATTATAACCTAATATCCTAACCAACTAGACTACAACTATTAATGTTTTTATGTGTTAGTTAATTATTTAATAACTAGTCAATAATTTCTTTTGTTATATTGTTATTCTTAGTAATTAGGAGAAGATTAAGAGACATATTTATTCATTTATTTATTAATTTATAATCGCTTACGGATAGATAATTTTATATGTTAGTTAATTATTAAAAAATCAATTAATAATTTTCTTTTACTATATGTTTATTCTTAATAAGTCCAATGATCCTGTCCGAACGCTGAACCAACGGACGCTGGACACATGGCGCTCTCCGGGTCGCCGATGTAGATCTCCGGCTAGTCTCACGAAGCTCCGACGAACCTGCACAGAAGTCGGGCCGGGAAGGGGTTCCCCGCGACGACCCTCCGACGCTCAAGTCAGGCAAGCAAGCAACAAAGCAGCGGCTCCAAAAATCGTAGAATGCGTACCTCCGGCGAAGTTTGCGGCTCTTTATATAGAGCGGTGAAAGAGCCTCTACACGCCCACCGAGGCGCGTACGTGTCCGCAGCCCATACCTCGGTATGTGTTTGTCAGAAAGCTTACCTGACGCCATACCGCTACAGTCCAACCATGTCTTCGATGGGACAACATAACACCTCGTTGTCAGACTTGGAGTATGGCCTAGCCATAGGACTTGACGGCTGTCAGAAGATGTTCCTGTCCTTCTTTACCCACCACCGGCCGGGACGTCCGTCCGGCCGGCTGGACGAAAAGCGTCGTCCGGACGGCCCTCATCCCCTGCGCCGGCCGGGCGGCACGCCCATCACGTCCCGCCTGTCATTTGCATTGATATGCTGGGGAGACTTCCGGGCGGGTGCTACGTAAGGACTGTTAGCAGTATGTCACCTTCTCTTAGGCCTTCCGCTCGGCTCTTAGCTATTGTTTCATTGAGCGTTGGAACCCCGATCCCTGTCAGGGCGCCTTTTACTATCAGATGTTTACTGGTAGACCGATCGGCTTGCCCTTTTCTCATGAGTCCGGTCGGCTCACCCTTCTTCGACGGACCACCTGGCCTTTTGACCTCCACGTGGCGTTGACCCCTCGTTAGGGGGTCCCGGGCTCTTACCACCGGATCATTTGCCTTCCCCTCGAGTCTAGTCGAAGGAGGCGAAGTCCGACTGACTGGACTGCCGATCTGACTGAGCAATGATCACTGCATTAGCCCGCTTGGCCAGGCATAGGGATACTCATCCGTTCGGCGGTATCTTGTCCGTGCCTTGTGTTCTCTTGGAATCCATGTCCGATGCTCTCCCCTACTACCCATCACGTGCGCTGCGCACGGTAAGGGGAGCTCATTAAATGCGGCCAGTATCCTGCTGACACGTGGCGATCGTGCGTTTGTCAACGTATGGCGGTGGCGTCACTTCCGATGGGACAGCCGCCATTTGAAATGAACGGCTGGATGATGACCTCGTTATCGACGACCTGGATCGGACGGTGTAAATTGATCGCGGCCGCCCTTATAAAGCTCCCGAGCTCTTCGTCGCATTTCGACCTTATCGTCTCCAGCCATCCCTCTGTTCCTTATTTCCGGCGACCTTGCGTTTCAGCTCTCGGACGACTCTACAGCCCCCTTCGATCATCTTCTTTGCCCGTAAGGATTCCTTTTCCTTGCTGCCTCTCCTTTTTTCTCTCTATTAGCTATTTCTTTCATCATCCCGCATTCTTTCCCTGTTTTTATTTCTCCCTCCTTCCATCGCGCGTCCATCCCTAGCCTTATACCATGACTAACACCTCACAGCCGACCGCGCGGTGCCCCGGGTCTTTGGTATTCGACCATGGAAAGCCGGTTCGACGAGGAGGACGCCTTGCGCCTCACTCGAACCTATGATCTGCCGACCGACCACCAAATAGTGTTAGCCACATCGGCCGATCGGCCTCATGAACCGCTGCCCGGCACCGTTCTATTCTTCCGAGACTAATTTTTGGCCGGGCTACGTTTTCCACCCCACAAGTTCTTCTTACAAATTTGCAATTATTTTCGCATTCCGCTCGGCCAGGTAGTCCCTAACTCCATTAGGCTGTTGAGCGGAGTGATAGTCCTTTTTAAACTGAACAACACCCCCCTCGACCCTAAGATTTTTCACTACTTTTTTTATCCCAAGCAAGCCGAGTGGGGTACCTTTATTTTCCAATCTAGGATAGGTTTCGTCCTTTTTGATAATATGCCGAGCTCCAACAAACATTGGAAGGAGCACTTTTTCTATGTGCGTTTTTCCGAGCCGCCAACTTTCGTACCAAGTGGCAGACGGCGATGCCAGCGCAACCGAGCTCGGCAAATTTAGAGGCGATGCGGCCTACCTTCATGCAGCCGATCGGTTGGTCGGTCAGCGCTATCACATTGACAAGCTGCTCCTCCCGGGAGTAATGTATATATTCGGCTTGTCTTCCACCCCAGCCGATCCGCCTTGCAGCATGAGTAGCGATTCTCATCCCTCCTTTTCTTTTGTTCTAATTGATTTAATCTTTGTTTCTGCAGCTGAAGTTATGTGGCGTGCTAAGGCGATCGAGAAGCTCAAATTGAAAATTGAGGCGGTGAAGAACAAGGAGGTCGCCGAGCGGGGCCTTGATCCAGCCGATCCGACCGGCGAATTAGGCGAGGGGACCCAGGATGCCCCTGAAGCCTTAGCAGCTACTACCTCTCACGACGAGGCAGCGGGCGGCACAGAACCTTCTACCCAAGCCGAGGTGGAGGGCCGTTCGGCCGATGATGTTCCGCTACTCACTCGGAAGCGCCGACGACCGGAATCTGCATCTGCCTCAATTCCACTTGATGAGCCACAGCCCGAGCGGGGCGCGGATGCTCCGGTGTTGTCCGGGACGGTTTCCCTAGAGAGTACCCCGACCCCACATGGCTCTCCGAGGGCAAGCTCTGAGGTGCCGCCGTCCAGCCCTTCAAGAACTCTGCGCCGTATCAGGCGTTTGGGCGAGCTTCCTTCCTCGTCCACCGGTGGTCCATCCGGTAAGGCCGATGCTTCTCAGGGCGAGCCGAGCGGCCAGAACTTAATTAAAACCGTCCTGCGCCTCCCCTCAGAGGCCAGTGGTCCCCGAGCAGCAGATCACCTTGACGGGTCCTCTTGCAAAAGCTTGGGAGGACGCTCGGCGCCGAATAAAAGCGATGACTCCTGGGCAGCTCGGCGATAGCAACCTTCAACAGGCCACCGGGGTATGCTCTTTTTCTTTGTTCGTGTATTTGAATTAAGTTTTTAACCTGTTCACTTTTGCCCGTAGAACTGGGTGGAGCAAATTGCCGTTAGCAATCGGTTGACCGAGCTGGAGGATGAATTGAAAAAACTCAAGGCCGCTGGGGACAGCCAACAGTCGACGGCCGCTCTTGAGAAGGCCAAAAAATTACTGGAAGCCGAACGGAAACGGGCTTCCGATCTAGCGAGCAAGGTCGTTCGGCTTGAAGCGATGGTCAAACAACGAGATAAGGAGATCAAGACGGCGATCACTCGGAAGCGACAGGCCATCGATGACATGGACCGAATGAAGGTGGAGATCAGAGGGTTGGAGCAACGCATCAAGGATCTGGATGCTCTTCTGGCCACCGAGAAGGAGAGCCGTTCGGCCGATCTTCAAAGATTTGATGTAGATTTGAAGGATCTCCAAGCTGCCAGCGACGCTGCCCACGCCGAGCTCAAAGAGTATCAAGAGGGGGAGTCGGCTCGCTCCGACGAGGTGAGGAAGGCATTCGTCCGCTCGGATGCCTTTGGGGAGAAATTTACTAACAATATCTCCCTCACCTTTGAAGAGGCGATCAAAGCGGCTGTGGATCACTTAAAGGCCAAAGGCCACCTGCCCGCCGAGCTGACCATCCCTCCCGAGGATCTCGCGACCGTGATGGGCGCCATCCCTGATGCTCTTTTTGATTTCGACGCATGAGGAGTGTTTCTTATGAACTTTTTTGTATCCCCACCGTTCGGCCAAACTTATTTTTGCTGTAACTTTTTTGGTTAGCCCTGTGCTTAATATATAATCTTTTCCTTTCCTTCAACTTTTGTTTTGGCAAGAAATTTTTCTCTCGTCATAACTAAAGTGTTCTTTAAAACTCCTCCGCTCGGCACCACGCTCTGTCAGACTAAAGTCGATTGTCTTTAATAACGTCTTTCATCATGCGACTAAGCAGCCGCTCGGCATGAGAACGCCCTTTGTTGGTATGGTAATTATCTTTAGTTCTCATTGACCAATTTTTGCTTTGTGCCTTACCCCCAAAGGGGTTTTCCGTATATTTTCGATAAGCGAGCCGCTCAGCCGTATGTTGGTCTGAACGACCAGGCTATCGTTGATTGTATCATGTGGATGGCTATCCGCTCGGACGTTTATAGATGCCGGCTCGTCTCTCGATATTTAACGTCGGAGCTCGACGGTCTTCCGCTCGGACGTTTATAGACGCCGGCTCGTCTCTCGATATTTAACGTCGGAGCTCGACGGTCTTCCGCTCGGACGTTTATAGACGCCGGCTCGTCTCTCGATATTTAACGTCGGAGCTCGACGGTCTTCCGCTCGGACGTTTATAGACGTCGCCTCGTATATTTAACGCCGGAGCTCGACGGTCTTCCGCCGGACGCTTAGACGCCGGCTCGTCTCGATATTTAACGCCGGAGCTCGGCGGTCTTCCGCTAGGGCGTTTATAGACGCCGCTCGTCTCGATATTTAACGCCGGAGCTCGACGGTCTTCCGCCGGAGGTTTATAGACTCGTCTCTCGATTTTTAACGCCGGAGCTCGACGGTCTTCCGCTCGATCGCTTTATAGATGCCGGCTCGTCTCGATATTTAACGTCGAGCTCGACGGTCTTCCGCTCGGACGTTTATAGACGCCGGCTCGTCTCTCGATATTTAACGCCGGAGCTCGACGGTCTTCCGCTTCGGCGTTATAAGCGCCACTCCTCTTTTATACGCCGGAGCTCGACGGTCTTCCGCCGGACGTTTATAGACGCCGGCTCGTCTCGATATTTAACATCGGAGCTCGACGGTCTTCCGCCCGGCCGTTTATAAACGCCGTCTCTCGATATTTAACGCCGGAGCTCGGCGGTCTTCCGCCGGACGCTTATAGACGCCGGCTCGTCTCTCGATATTTAACGCCGAGCTCGGCGGTCTTCCGCAGAGGTTTATAGACGCCGCTCATCTCGATTTTTAACGCGAGCTCGGCGGTCTTCCGCCGATCGTTTATAGGCCGGCTTGTCTCTCGATATTTAACGCCGGAGCTCGACGGTCTCCGCCGATCGTTAGACGCCGGCTCGTCTCTCGATATTTAACGTCGGAGCTCGACGGTCTTCCGCTCGGACGTTTATAGACGCCGGCTCGTCTCTCGATATTTAACGTCGGAGCTCGACGGTCTTCCGCTCGGAGGTTTATAGACGTCGGCTTATCTCTCGATTTTTAACGTCGGAGCTCGACGGTCTTCCGCTCGGTTGTTTATAGACGCCGGCTCGTCTCTCGATTTTTAACGTCGGAGCTAGACGGTCTTCCGCTCGGTCGCTTATAGACGCCGGCTCGTCTCTCGATATTTAACGTCGGAGCTCGACGGCCTTTACGGCTAACTTCGACACTGCCGATCGGCAGAACCCTCGGCCATCCTTTGAATTAATTTCGCTTCCTGCATTACAAGGACACGGGCGACTAGCATATACACAATAATGAATTACATTCGTGCACCTTTCATCCAGCTCGATAAGGCTGGAGATGATTTGCACTCCACGGTCGATCCAGCTGCCGCCCGTCTTCATCCTCCAAGTAGTAAGCGCTCGAGCGGAGTTTTTCAATAACCTTGAAGGGACCCGCCCAAGGAGTTTCAAGCTTGCCGACGTCGCCGACCGGCTTGACTTTCTTCCAGACGAGATCGCCGACCTGGAATGATCTGGGGATTACGCGGCGGTTGTAGTTTTGCTTCATTCGCTGCCGGTATGCCATCAGCCGAACGGACGCCTTGGCTCGCTCCTCGTCGACCAAATCCAGCTCCATGTTTCTCCGTTCGGCGTTGCCATCATCATAGCTCTGGATCCGGACGGACTCAACGCCGACTTCGATCGGAATGACCGCCTCGCCGCCATACACCAAATGGAACGGCGTGACGCCCATCCCTTCCTTCGGCGTCGTTCGGATGGCCCATAAGACGCCCGGCACTTCATCCGGCCAACTTCCTCCCAAATGGTCGAGCCGAGCGCGCAGAATACGAAGAATTTCCCGATTAGCTACTTCAGCTTGACCATTGCTTTGGGGGTATGCTACGGACGTGAAGTGTTGCTCGATGCCATAGCTTTGGCACCAATCTTCGAGCAACTTTCCCGTGAATTGCCGCCCATTGTCGGAAACCAATCGGCGAGGGATGCCGAACCGACAGATGATGTGTTGCCAGATAATTTTTTTGACCATCTGTTCGGTGATCTTGGCTAGCGGCTCGGCCTCCACCCACTTGGAAAAATAATCAACCGCCACTAGCAAAAATTTCCGCTGCCCGGTCGCCATCGGAAATGGACCGACAATATCCATTTCCCATTGATCGAACGGACATGAAACTGTTGATGCCTTCATTTTCTCTGCCGGTCGGTGGTTAAAGTTATGGTACTTCTGGCATGAGAGGCACGTCGACACGGTCCGAGCGGCGTCTGCTTGTAAAGTCGGCCAAAAGTATCCAGCTAGCAGGATCTTCTTAGCTAGTGCTCGTCCGCCCGGATGTCCTCCGTGTTAGAGTGTATACTGAAAGCCTAAGCTTTGTAAACATTCATTATGAATAAAGAATCACATTTGGTCTAATTATCTACATTTGTTTGTAGTTGTTCATTTAATTTATATTGTAGATAACATAGTATGTGGTGTCACATACAGAAGATGATGTTATCAGTACCTTATAAATTATAAACAGTAGCTCACGACCAGAATGGAAAGGAACAAACCATTAGAAGGTCGTAGTGTAATTAGGTATTAGTTTATCTTGACTATATAATTACACTAGTACACTCAGAGTGTATTGAGTAGGACCATTTGAGGTCGTTCCTTTTATACTGACTTTATAAAGGAACAAAGACCTCAGTTATTATGGAAGTGTGTGCTCTTAATCCTAATATAATAACAAGCACATATGTTTGATATTTATTTCTTTAATTTATCAATGGGTGAGATTTAGTTCGATGAATCAATAAACCCGATAAATTGGGAAATGGTATCACTCATAGTGTGTGTTGTTGATTATAGAAGGAAACTGTGTCCTAATGATACTAGGTTGATAATGTCCTCAAGAGGAGCTCATAAAGATTGTCATGTTAAACCCTGCAGGTGGACTTAGTCCGACATGATAATAAGGTTGAGTGGTACTACTCTTGGACTTAGATATTAATTAAATGAGTTGTCAGTAACTCACTTAATTAGTGGACATTCGATATCTTAAACACAGGGAGACTAACACACTCATAATAAGAAGGAGCCCAAAAATGTAATTTGGGATTGGTGCGGTAGTTCAATGATAGTTCTCTAGTGGAATGAATTATCATTGATAAAATTAAGTTGTGTGTTCGGGGCGAACATGGGATGCTTAATTTTATCGGGAGACCAAAACCAATTCCTCCTCTCGGTCCCTATCGTAGCCTCTTATTTATAGAGTACTATACCCACATATACCCACCTAAAGGGGGCCGGCCAAGCTAGCTTGGGAACCAAGCTAGGGCCGGCCTAAGCTTGGGTTTAAGGTGGTCGACCTTAGCTTGAACCCAAGCTAGTAGGGCCGGCCATAATTAATTAAAAAGAAAATTTAATTTTAATGTTTATTATTATGTGGAAGATTTAATTTAAAAGAGAATTAAAATTAAAATATCTCTCTTGTAAAAGATTTACAAAAGATTAAAGAAAGAGATTAGATCTCTTTCCTTATTTGTAGATGTGAGAGATGTTTTATTTTCTCTTTAAAATTATTCACATGTTAATAAAATTAAAATTATAGATATTTCCTTTTATTAACCATGAAGAGATTTTAAAGAAAAATTTTATTTTTTAAAATTTCCGGAAACAAATAAGGAAAGTTTTAATTGTTGATTGAAACTTGTCCAATTTACTTCCTATTGATTTGGCCGGCCATCATTGTTTAATTGGGGAAATATTATTTTATTTTTCTCAATTAAATCATGTCAAGGAAATTAAGGAAAATTTATTGTAATTAAATTTCCTAATTTACCTAGGCCAAGGAATATAAAAGAAGGGGTGAGGTGCCTTCACAAGACATAACATCTATTATTCCTCTCCCTCTTTTGTTCCTTGGTGTGGCCGGCCATCATCTCCTTCTCTTCCTCTTGTGGTGGCCGAACCTCTCCCTCTCCCTTGGAGTTCTTGTGGTGGCCGGATACTACTCGGAGAAGAAGAAGAAGAAGGAGAGAAAGCTAGCATCTCTTGAAGCTTGGTTAGTATTTTGGTTTTCTCCTTTGGTAAAGCTTTTCTTTTGTGGCCGAACCTTGCTTGGAGGAGAAGAAGGTGGTTGGTGGTTTCTCATCTTGGAAGATCGTTGCCCACACAACGTCCGAGGTCAGAAGAGGAATACGGTAGAAGATCAAGAGGTTTTTCTACAAGGTATAACTAGTAATTTCTATTTCCGCATCATGCTAGTTATTTATGGAAATAATACCAAATACAAGAGGCTTACGTTCTAGTATTTCGAATATGTTTTTTCGAAGTTGTGTTCTTTTGTTTCTTTCTTTTCCTTGTGATTTGATTGTTCTCTTTGGTTAACCTAAAGTTATTTTAGGAAATTAAATATTAGCTTTCTATTAAAGGTTTTGTCTAGTCGGTGGTGGTTGCTCCCATATCCAAGAAGGCCATGTGCCTCGCCACGTCAGTACTGGGAACCTTTTATGGAAATTAATATTTAATAGAATTAATAACTTAAGGAGACTTGGGTCGAACGTGTTAAGTTCCGCAGGAGATCCAAGTCAAAACCTAAAAGAACAAATAGATTAAGTTTTGGATCAAACGTGTTAAGTTCCGCAGGCGATCCAAAATTTAATTTAAAAGAACACATGGTAGCTAGGAAAAGGTTCAGACCTTTGTACAAAATTTTTGTACAGTGGAACCTATAGGTTTTCCGAGTAGCAACCAACAATTGGTATCAAAGCTAGGGTTTTGCCTCTGTGTATTTGGTATTTAGTTTAATTATGCACATGTCATACATAATTTAGGCAGGATAATAGTAGGATGTGCTAACTTTGTGGATGCAGGATCCAACTATTATGGCTTTTAGTTAATTATGTGTGTGATTGGACCCTTGGACATGTCAAGGGCAATTTATATGTGTGTGCATGATTGTATTAAAATACAGGAGTCGTATTTAGTTTTATTAGGATTTTATTTTTGATCTAGATACATGTACATTCCTTTTATGGAATATAGGATCAAATGTAAATTCTATTTATGTCATGGATCGAATCTTGCAAAGCGTGGAACCTTCTAAGGACCAGAGGCGCAGCGGAACTCGGAGCAAGATGGATGCGGCAGGTGGCGGTGGCCAAATATGGCAGCAGCTTCGGATGACAACACACGAAGGACAATTAAAGATAAAAGCCATAATAGTTGAAAATTAGATTTTCTATTTATTGCTTTTATATTATGCTGTGTGTGCATGTTAGTTTACAAGTTTAGTAGGCTAGCATAGTTAAAATTCCTCATTTATAAATAACTAAGTGGGAGAGGGATTTTAAATAAATCCCATGGTCTCCATTACTGGTTTGTAAGTGATGCAAACAAGCTTGCGCGTTGGCTCTGAGTGCCTTCCTCCATAACGGATGAGCTTGTTTGTGGATCACTAGAACAGACTTCCATTTTTGGATGACTATAGGAAATTAATTAAGAGCGTGTGATCTTCCCCAACGGAAAGGGCATAATCTTATTAATGGACTTAGTGTCAAGTAATGGTATACACTTAGACACATCTAATAGTATCCTCCCCAACGGAGTCACTATTATTATTTGTGTGACCAAATAATACCAACTATTAATTTTATTTGTCAAAAAGTTAGGTTGACAAGATAATAAAATTAATGGGTTAAAACCCTCCTTTTACAAATGTTGAATTTGTATACGTCCACACTAACGTGGCATACAAAATTCACGGTGTAATGAGGTGTTGGTTAATTTAAAATAGTATTGTTTGAGGAATCAATATTATTCTAAATTTAGAGTTCTGGCCAAAAGTTATTTGTGATTCTTAGGATGTCTTTCAACCCACTGTCCATCATACTTCAACAGAATAGACTTACTGGACCAAACTACATAGATTGGAAAAGAAACCTGGACATTGTTCTTACTGCTGAAAGCTATAAATATGTACTGACTGAGCAGTGCCCTGATGCACCCACTGGTGAATCTACCCAAGAGGAGATTGAATATCATAGGAAATGGGTAAAAGCAGATGAGATGGCGCGGTGTTACATTTTGGCTTCAATGTCAAATGTATTGCAACATCAAGATCAAGATTTACCAACGACCTATGATATTATGAACAATCTCAAGGAACTCTTTGGTCATCGGGATAGAGCTTCGGGCAAGAAGCCATGAGAAAGATAATGACGACCACCATGCAAGAGGGTACTCTGTAAGGGATCATATTCTAAAGATGATGGCTTATCCGAACGAGATACGGATCCTTGGAGGAGAAATTGATGGGAAACCCGGATCGATATGATCCTCCAACGCTACCTAGAAGTTTTGAGCGGTTTACTGAACTATAATATGAATAAGAGGTTTATTCATTAGCGGAACTCTTGGCAGAACTTCAAGCCAGAAGGATTATTTCGTCACAATGCTCAAATTCACTATGTCGAAAACGGTTCTACTTCTAAACCGAAAGAAGAAGAAGAAGAAACAAGTCGGTTCGAAAGAAAGTGAATAAATCTCAGTGTACGGGATTTAAAGTTGAATGAAGAAGTCAAGGGCAAGTGCTTCATCTGTAAGCAGGCAGGACATTGAAGGCGTGTCCCGAGGAACCAGAACAAAGGTATATCTCATACTCTAGTTGTTGAAACATGTTTAGCGGTGTTATCTACCAGCACCTGGTGTGTAGATACAGGAGCCACTGATCATGTCTGCAATTCCTTGCAGGGGTTCCAGGAAACCCGACGACTATCTGAAGGAGAAATTACCGTCTACATGGGCAATGCTACTAAGGTGGCAGCTGTTGCAGTGGGAGACGTCTACTTATCTTTTAGTAGAAATAGGAATTTGGTTTTAAGAAATTGTCTTTATGTACCCAGTTTTAAAAAGAATTTAATTTCAGTTTCTAAACTGTTTTTAGATGGATATTCAGTTTCTTTCAGTAACGATGTAGTTATTAAAAGAAATAAAGTGATTATCTGTTCTGGTACATTAGTTGGCAATTTGTATACTTTAAATCCAATTTCTTCCACAAAGCAAAACATGGAAATTTATAACTCATCTTCTAATTCTAATAAGAGAAAAGAACCTTCGCAAATGAACCAAGTATATCTTTGGCATCTAAGGCTTGGACATATTAACTTAAGTAGGATTCAGAGGCTTATAGTCGATGGACTTTTGAGTTCATTTGAGTTGGAAAATTTTCCAACTTGTGAATCTTGCTTGGAAGGTAAAATGACCAAGAGGCCGTTCAAGGCCAAGGGGTATAGAGCCAAAGAAGTGTTAGAGTTGGTTCACTCTGATTTGTGTGGTCCTATGTCTGTCCAGGCAAGAGGAGGTTTTGAATATTTTGTCTCTTTCATAGACGATTATTCAAGATATGGATACATTTACCTAATGCGCCGCAAGTCCGAGTGCTTTGATAAGTTCAAAGAATACAAGGCTGATGTGGAGAAACGACTAAGTAAAAGTATCAAGACACTACGGTCTGATCGTGGTGGCGAATACCTCTTAGGAGAGTTTAGGAATTACTTATCAGAGGCCGGGATTCAATCCCAATTGTCTGCACCTGGAACACCCCAACAGAATGGTGTAGCAGAACGAAGGAACAAGACTCTTATGGAAATGGTTAGATCGATGATGAGTTATTCAGAATTACCAAATTTGTTTTGGGGATATGCTCTGGAAACAGCAATATACGTTCTAAACTTAGTACCTTCTAAATCAGTTTCTTCTACTCCCATAGAATTGTGGAATGGGCGAAAACTCAGTCTAAGACATATTCGGATTTGGGGTAGTCCAGCACATGTGCTGAAACCAGATGCTGATAAGTTAGAATCCCGTACAGAAGTTCGCGTGTTTGTAGGATATCCCAAAGGAACGAAAAGAGGTTTATTTTATAGTCCTAAAGACCAGAAGGTCATTGTTAGCACCAATGCCCAGTTTTTAGAAGAAGACTATATAATGGATCACAAGCCCAGTAGTAAAGTTGTTTTAGAAGAACTTAGAGAGGACATGTCTACTTCAGTACCAACAGTACAAGATGAAGTACCACAAGAGACTGCAACACGTGTCACACATAATACACAACCACACGGTGCCTCGTCGTAGTGGGAGGTTGTGAGGCGACTAAAAGATTCATGTTTTGGGAGAGTCTTGGACTTGATCCCGGTAAACATGAACCCGATCCCGAATATATGACTAAGCACTCCAAGATATAGATCGACATCTTGGCAAAAGGCAATGAATTCGAAATAGAGTCCATGTACTCTAATAAGGTTTGGGAGCTTGTAGAACCACCGATGGTGTAAAAGCCGTTGGATGCAAGTGGATCTACAAAGGAAAAGAGGGATGACGGGAAGGTAGAAACCTTCAAAGCTAGGCTTGTTGCAAAAGGGTACACTCAAAAGAGGGAATCGATTATGAGGAGACCTTTTCACCGGTAGCCATGCTTAAGTCTATCCGGATACTCTTATCCATTGCTGCTCATATGGATTATGAGATTTGGCAAATGGATGTCAAGACAGCTTTCCTTAATGGAAGTCTTGAAGAGAACATCCATATGAAGCAACCAGAAGGGTTCATTGAAAAAGGCAAAGAGCATCTAGTGTGCAAGCTCAATCGGTCCATTTATGGACTGAAGCAAGCTTCAAGGTCTTGGAACATTCGGTTTAATGAAGTAATCCAGTCATATGGATTTATTCAAAGTCCGGATGAGTCTTGTGTATACAAGAAGTGTAACGGAAACGTGGTGGTATTTCTTGTACTATACGTAGATGATATTTTGTTAATTGGCAACAATGTCAAGGTATTATCAGACGTAAGGGTATGATTGTCCAAACAATTTGATATGAAGGACTTAGGAGAATGTGCACACATTCTTGGGATCAAAGTTATAAGGGATCGCAAGAAAAGAATGTTGTGTCTATCCCAAGCTTCATATATAGATACAATCCTTGCTCGTTTTAGCATGCAAGACTCCAAGAAAGGTTTCTTACCTTTTAGACATGGAGTAGCTCTATCTAAAGAGATGTCTCCAAAGACATCAAAAGAGATAGAGGACATGAAAGCAGTTCCTTATGCTTCGGCTGTAGGAAGCCTAATGTATGCAATGCTATGTACGAGACCTGATATCTGTTTTGCCGTAGGCATGGTCAGCAGATATCAGAGTAACCCTGGACAAGGACATTGGACTGCGGTAAAGCATATATTAAAGTACCTGAGAAGGACTAGGGATTATATGCTAGTTTACCAAGCAGATGATTTGCTCCCTGTGGGTTACACGGATTCAGATTTTCAATCAGATAGGGACAATAGTAAGTCTACATCAGGCTATGTGTTTACTTTAGGAGGTGGAGCCATTTCATGGAGGAGTGTTAAGCAGAAATGCGTTTCGGACTCAACCATGGAAGCTGAGTATGTAGCAGCCTCCGAGGCAGCTAAAGAAGCAGTATGGCTCAGGAACTTTCTAATGGACTTAGATGTGATTCCTGGTTTGCCCAAGATCATCACAATTTATTGTGATAATAGCGGTGCAGTTGCAAACTCGAAGGAACCACGAGCTCATAAGGCGAGTAAACATATAGAGCGCAAGTACCACCTGATACGAGATATCGTGAAGCGAGGAGAAGTTGTCATCGCCAAGATTGCATCAGCGGATAACCTGGCAGATCCTTTCACTAAGGCCCTTCCGGCGAAAGCTTTCGATCGGCATGTGGAGGGAATGAGAATCAGATGTATGGTAGAAGATATGGCAGCTTAGTCATTAGTATAAGTGGGAGATTGTTGGAGTGTATACTGAAAGCCTAAGCTTTGTAAACATTCATTATGAATAAAGAATCACATTTGGTCTAATTATCTACATTTGTTTGTAGTTGTTCATTTAATTTATATTGTAGATAACATAGT
Source organism: Zingiber officinale (assembly GCF_018446385.1). Lineage (NCBI taxonomy): Eukaryota > Viridiplantae > Streptophyta > Magnoliopsida > Zingiberales > Zingiberaceae > Zingiber > Zingiber officinale. The sequence continues at coordinate 131,174,935 of NC_055997.1, read as the reverse complement.
ATATGGTGTCACATACAGAAGATGATGTTATCAGTACCTTATAAATTATAAACAGTAGCTCACGACTAAGATGGAAAAAAACAAACCATTTGAATAGTCGTAGTGTAATTAGGTATTAGTTTATCTTGACTATATAATTACACTAGTACACTCAGAGTGTATTGAGTAGGACCATTTGAGGTCGTTTCTTTTATACTGACTTTATAAAGGAACAAAGACCTCAGTTATTATGGAAGTGTGTGCTCTTAATCCTAATATAATAACAAGCACATATGTTTGATATTTATTTCTTTAATTTATCAATGGGTGAGATTTAGTTCGATGAATCAATAAACCCGATAAATTGGGAAATGGTATCACTCATAGTGTGTGTTGTTGATTATAGAAGGAAACTGTGTCCTAGTGATACTAGGTTGATAATGTCCTCAAGAGGAGCTCATAAAGATTGTCATGTTAAACCCTGCAGGTGGACTTAGTCCGACATGATAATAAGGTTGAGTGGTACTACTCTTGGACTTAGATATTAATTAAATGAGTTGTCAGTAACTCACTTAATTAGTGGACATTCGATATCTTAAACACAGGGAGACTAACACACTCATAATAAGAAGGAGCCCAAAAGGTAATTTGGGATTGGTGCGATAGTTCAATGATAGTTCTCTAGTGGAATGAATTATCATTGATAAAATTAAGTTGTGTGTTCGGGCGAACATGGGATGTAATTTTATCGGAGACCAAAACCAATTCCTCCTCTCGGTCCCTATCGTAGCCTCTTATTTATAGAGTACTATACCCACATATACCCACCTTCTATACCCACCTAAAGGGGGCCGGCCAAGCTAGCTTGGGAACCAAGCTAGGGCCGGCCTAAGCTTGGGTTTAAGGTGGCCGGCCCTAGCTTGAACCCAAGCTAGTAGGGCCGGCCATAATTAATTAAAAAGAAAATTTAATTTTAATGTTTATTATTATGTGGAAGATTTAATTTAAAAGAGAATTAAAATTAAAATATCTCTCTTGTAAAAGATTTACAAAGATTAAAGAAAGAGATTAGATCTCTTTCCTTATTTGTAGATGTGAGAGATGTTTTATTTTCTTTTAAAATTATTCACATGTTAATAAAATTAAAATTATAGATATTCCTTTTATTAACCATGAAGAGATTTTAAAGAGAAATTTTATTTTTAAAATTTTCGAAACAAATAAGGAAAGTTTTAATTGTTGATTGAAACTTGTCCAATTTACTTCCTATTGATTTGGCCGGCCATCATTGTTTAATTAGGGAAATATTATTTTATTTTTCTCAATTAAATCATGTCAAGGAAATTAAGGAAAATTTATTGTAATTAAATTTCCTAATTTACCTAGGCCAAGGAATATAAAAGAAGGGGTGAGGGTGCCTTCACAAGACACAACATCTATTATTCCTCTCCCTCTTTTGTTCCTTGGTGTGGCCGGCCATCATCTCCTTCTCTTCCTCTTGTGGTGGCCGAACCTCTCCCTCTCCCTTGGAGTTCTTGTGGTGGCCGGATACTACTCGGAGAAGAAGAAGAAGAAGGAGAGAAAGCTAGCATCTCTTGAAGCTTGGTTAGTATTTTGGTTTTTCTCCTTGGTAAAGCTTTTCTTTTGTGGCCGAACCTTGCTTGGAGGAGACGAAGGTGGTTGGTGGTTTCTCATCTTGGAAGATCGTTGCCCACACAACGTCCGAGGTTAGAAGAGGAATACGGTAGAAGATCAAGAGGTTTTTCTACAAGGTATAACTAGTAATTTCTATTTCCGCATCATGCTAGTTATTTATGGAAATAATACCAAATATAAGAGGCTTACGTTCTAGTATTTCAAATATGTTTTTCAAGTTGTGTTCTTTGTTTCTTTCTTTTCCTTGTGATTTGATTGTTCTCTTTGGTTAACCTAAAGTTATTTTAGGAAATTAAATATTAGCTTTCTATTAAAGGTTTTGTCTAGTCGGTGGTGGTTGCTCCCATATCCAAGAAGGCCATGTGCCTCGCCACGTCAGTACTGGGAACCTTTTATGGAAATTAATATTTAATGGAATTAATAACTTAAGGAGACTTGGGTCGAACGTGTTAAGTTCCGCAGGAGATCCAAGTCAAAACCTAAAAGAACAAATAGATTAAGTTTTGGATCAAACGTGTTAAGTTCCGCAGGCGATCAAAAATTTAATTTAAAAGAACACATGGTAGCTAGGAAAAGGTTCAGACCTTTGTACAAAATTTTGTACAGTGGAACCTATAGGTTTTCCGAGTAGCAACCAACACTCCGCACGATCCTTGATGTACTTCTTGGAGGATGTAAGCCGAGTCCTCCGAGCTCACACATTTCTACAACGGGCGTGAGAAAGCCTTTTTGTAAAGTTGATCGCCGATGAGTGTGAACCGACCGACTCTCCTCCTTAGCAGCTGGGCTTCATACTCATTGGATGGTGTGGCGCCCGAGCGGAGGAACTCTATGATGGGTGTCCGCTAGTCGCTTGGAAATGTGAGGCCTTCCATCCGGTCGACGTGCGCCACCAACAGTACTTTTTCAATTGGCTGCTGAATGGCGACCGGCGTTATTGAGCTCGCGAGTTTGGCTAACTCATCAGCTGCTTGATTTTCTGCTCTGGGTATCTTCTGGACAACAACTTCTCTAAAATCGGCTTTGAGCTTCTCGAAGGCTTCAGCGTAGAGCTTGAGCCGAGTATTATTGATTTCGAAGGTACCAGAGAGCTGCTGAGCGGCCAACTGTGAATCCGAGTGAAGCGTTACCCGACCGACGCCGAGCCAGCTACGAGGGCCTCATACTCTGCTTCATTGTTGGTAGCTTTATAATCCAGCCGGACGGATAAGTGCATCTTTTCTTCTTGAGGGGAGAGCAACAATATTCCAATCCCGCTTCCGAGCCGAGTGGACGACCCATCCACATATATTCTCCACATAGCCTCCGGCTCCGGCCTTTGCACCTCAGTCACAAAATCGGCCAAGGATTGCGCTTTGATCGCCGAGCGGGGATGGTATTGGATGTCGAATTCACTTAACTCTGTCGTCCACTTGATGAGCCGTCCGGAGGCCTCTGGATTTAGTAGAACACGTCCGAGCGGACTATTGGTTTTGACAATGATCGTATGCGCCAGGAAGTATGGACGAAGGCGCCGAGCGGCAAGGACCAGAGCGAAAGCCAGCTTCTCGAGCCCAGTGTAGCGAGATTCAGCATCTTTTAAAATGTGACTAAGGAAATACACAGGCTCTTCTCCGCTCGACCTCACTAAAGCCGAGCCGATTGCATGCTCGGTTGAAGACAAGTACATATAAAGTGGCTCACCCGTAGTCGGCTTGGCCAATACCGGGAGAGAGTTTAGATATGCCTTCAAGTCTTCGAACGCCCGATCGCATTCTTCATCCCAGTGAAACTTAGTGGCCTTGCGCAAGATTTTGAAGAAAGGGAGGCTCCGGTCGGCAGTTTTGGAGATGAATCTGGACAAAGCAGTTATCCGACCGGTCAAACGCTGCACTTCCCTTGTATTTCTTGGAGGCGGCATATCTTGCAGAGCTTTCACTTTGCTGGGATTCGCTTCGATGCCCCGCTCGGTCACTATGTACCCCAAGAATCACTCTCCTTTTGCTCCGAACAGGCACTTCTAGGGATTTAGCCTGACTCCATATTTGCGTAGCGTTCGGAAGGTTTCTTCCATGTCCTTGAAGAGATCGGCCGCTCGGACGGACTTAATGAGAATGTCGTCCACATAAACTTCTAGATTCCGCCCGATCTGCTCTCTGAATACTTTATTCATCAAGCGCTGATATGTGGCCCCCGCATTCTTCAATCCGAACGGCATCACATTATAGCAATAAGTACCGTCGGCCATCACGAAGCTGACTTTTTCTTGATCTTCACGGGCGAGCGGCACTTGGTGATAGCCCTGGTAGGCGTCGAGCATGCAGAGAGTCCACCAGCTGATCTATCCGGGGCAGAGGATAAAAATCTTTCGGGCAAGCTTTGTTGAGATCCCGAAAATCTATGCACACTCTCCACTTGTTGCCTGGCTTGGAGACTAATACTACGTTCGCCAGCTAGCTCGGGAATTGCACTTCGCGTATATGGCCGGCTTCCAGAAGCTTCTCCGCCTCCGCCCGGATGATGGCATTCTGCTCGGCGCTGAAATCTCTTTTTCTTTGCTTTACCGGCCGAGCGTCCGGTCGGACATGCAACTCGTGCTACGCTATGCTCGGCGAAATTCCGGGCAGCTCATGTGTCGACCAGACGAAGACATCATGATTTCTTCGGAGGCATTGGATCAGCTCCCCTTTCTGCTTCTCCTCCAGATCGGACGCAATAAAAGTCGTGGTCTCCGATCGGGTTGGATGAATCTGCACTTCCTCTTTTTCTTCATAAATTAAAGAGGGTGGCTTTTCGGTGATGGCGTTTACCTCGATCCGGGGCACCTTCCGAGCGGAATTGGCTTCTGCTCGGACCATCTCGATGTAGCATCGCCGAGCTGCTAGCTGATCTCCCCGTACTTCTCCCCACGGGGAACTTGATCTTCTGATGGAAGGTTGAGACGACCGCTCGGAATTCGCTAAGCGCCAGTCGTCCCAAAATGACGTTGTAGGACGAGGGAGAGTCGACCACCACGAAGTTTGTTGTCCTTGTCCTCCTGAGCGGCTCTTCTCCCAGCGAGGTAGCCAGCCGGATCTGTCCGACCGGCTGAACTTCGTTACCCGTGAAGCAGTTCGGCTCGATCAATTTGCAGCTGATCGAACGCCTTCTTGAATATGATGTTGACTGAGCTCCCTGTGTCAACAAATACACGGTGAATAGTGTAATTGGCTATTACCGTTTTGATGAGCATAGCATCGTTGTGGGGTACTTCAACTCCTTCCAAGTCCCCGGGCCTGAAACTAATTTCGGGTCCTTCCGCTCGTTCTCGGCTACAGCCGACCGCATGAATCTGGAGCTGCCGGACGCTTGCCTTTCTAGCTCGGTTGGAGTCTCCTCCGGTCGGCCCGCCAGCAATAACGTTGATCTCGCCTCGGGAAGTATTGCTTCTATTTTCCTCTTCCCGAGTGGACGGTCGAGACCGTTCTCTGGACGCTCGGCGATTCTCCTGCCTTGGAGAACGATGCCGATCGGGAGTCTTTTGCTGTGGCCTATCAGCTCGCGTCCGATCGGCTTCATGAGTTCTCCGGCATTCCGGGGCACAGGATGAGCCACGAAGGGAAGACTTCGACAATCCCTTGTGTTGTGCGATTCGTCCGGTGGAAGGAGCAAAACATCGGGTCCATCTCTTCTTTGGCTTGGCCCGAGCGGCAGCCATGGCGTGGGGGGATCGGATTGCTTCGCCCTTGGTCCTCTAGGCGGTGATGAGCGCTTGCTTCCGCTCGGAGGAGCCCGATCGGTGGAGTTTCCTTTCCCGGCGCTTGCGCTTCCACGCTGATGTATTCGCGGTGTAGCATGTGATCGTAATCTCGGGCGGCTTTCGGATGAGTGATCGGAAAAATCCCCATCCACTAGGCCTTGTGTGAAGGCATTCATCATGGTTTCGAATGGCCGTTGGAATATCCATCGCCACTTTGTTGAATCGCCGGATGTAAGCTCGGAGCGATTCACGGGCTTCTTGCTTGATGGCGAACAGGCTCACGCTCGTTTTTCGGTAGCGCGCTTGCAAAATGGTGGAGGAAGGCCGTTCGAAATCTTGAAGCTTGTGATGGATCCGTCCGCAACCTCCGAAACCACCGCTGAGCCGATCCAGAGAGTGGTAAGAAAAATCAGCACTTTACTCCATCCGTGTATTGATGGAGAGTAGTCTGTTCGAACTTACCTAGATGATCATCCGGGTCGGTTGTCCCATTATACTCGCCGATCGCGGAGGCACATAGTGCTTCGCAGAGGATCTCGAATAGCCTCTCAAAATTGGCGATTAATCCTCTCGGGTGATGCGTCCGCTCGGGGGCTTTCCCTTTTCTCATCTTGTCTAAGCATCTCATCCGAAGAAGATCCATGAGCTGTTACGGCTTCGGGGGTGCGAATAGGGCTCGATGAAATGCAACGGTGGCCGGTGGTGCTTCCGCCGACCACCAGACGATGTTGCTCCGGCCTCTCGGCTGTGGCTTTCTGTTTTTGCTCCACGAGCTTGGCGGCCCTTATCTCGATCAGAGCGTCGAGTTCCTCGTTCGAAAGCGTCACCATGTGTTGTCGTCCAGCCTCGTCCATTGCTTCCGATCGGATGCAGGAGCGTTCCCACAGACGGCGCCAAATTGATCCTGTCCAAATGCTGAACCAACGGACGCTGGGCACGTGGCGCTCTCCGGGTCGCCGATGTAGATCTCCGGCTAGTCGCACGAAGCTCCGGCGAACCTGCACAGAAGTCGGGCCGGGAAGGGGTTCCCGGCGACGACCCTCCGACGCTCAAGTCAGGCAAGCAAGCAACAAAGCAGCGGCTCCAAAAATCGTAGAATGCGTACCTCTGGCGAAGTCTGCGGCTCTTTATATAGAGCGGTGAAAGAGCCTCTACACGCCCATCGAGGCGCGTACGTGTCCGCAGCCCATACCTCGGTATGTGTTTGTCAGAAAGCTTACCTGACGCCATACCGCTACAGTCCAACCATGTCTTCGATGGGACAACAGAACACCTCGTTGTCAGACTTGGAGTATGGCCTAGCCATAGGACTTGACGGCTGTCAGAAGATGTTCCTGTCCTTCTTTACCCACCACCGGCCGGGACGTCCATCCGGCCGGCTGGACGAAAAGCGTCGTCCGGACGGCCCTCATCCCCTGCGCCGGCCGGGCGGCACGCCCATCACGTCCCGCCTGTCATTTGCATTGATATGCTGGGGAGACTTCCGGGTGGGTGCTACGTAAGGACTGTTAGCAGTATGTCACCTTCTCTTAGGCCTTCCGCTCGGCTCTTAGCTATTGTTTCATTGAGCGTTGGAACCCCGATCCCTGTCAAGGCGCCTTTTACTATCAGATGTTTACTGGCAGACCGATCGGCTTGCCCTTTTCTCATGAGTCTGGTCGGCTCACCCTTCTTCGACGGGCCACCTGGCCTTTTGACCTCCACGTGGCGTTGACCTCTCGTTAGGGGGTCCCGGGCTCTTACCACCGGATCATCCAACAATGTCAGGTTTAGTAAATGATTTTGATTACCTATGGGAATATGAGACTAAGATGATCTATGAAAAGGACTTTGGTTTTAGTTGATGCTGAAAAGTGGAAAGGAAAAAATTTAGGTTAGCTTTACTTGCTATTAGAGGCTAATAAAAGCACAAATTTAAGAGAAAAAAAATAATAAGGTTAATATGTTTTAAAAATAATGGTTCTATATAAATAATAATATTTAATAATATTATGATCATAAATAATAATCTAATATTATTTTTTAAATTTTAAATAAATACTTTTTAATAAATGTCATTATAAAATATTTATAAAAAAATATCAAAGTTATATTCTAGTAGTGCGAATTGGAGGATGGATAAAATCGAATAAAGAAAGAGAAAAGTTTTTCAGAGTGAGATTTAGGATTTTGGAGTTGAATAGAGGAAGAAGAAAAGTTTTTGACGTGAGATCTAGGTTCGGAATTGAATAGAAAAAGAGGAAAGATTTTTGACATGAGATTTAGAATTTCGGAGATAGATAGAGGAAGATGAAGGTGTGCAGGTTGCTTGCGATGCCAGGAATGAAAGTTATGTGTTTAGGGAAGAAATAGTAAGGACAAAAATTTAAGGAAAATACATATAAGAAAAGAAAGAAAATTGGTATATATAAAATTAAGAATTTTCTTTTAACAAAAATAAAAATAAGAAAAGAATGACAACCGATATAAATAAAATTAAGATTTTATAAGTTATTTAAAGAATAATTTGTTTGACTAATAAATATTTATATTAAATAAATAAATTTAAATTTGAGATGTACAAAATAAAATTATATTAAGTAAATTGTACACTTTAATTGTTATTTTTTTAAAAAAATATTGATCAATTTTAACTTCAATAAGAGTGGTTTACAGAATGGCTACTAAAAGTGTACTATTTGATAACTGTTATTAGAAATTAGAGCAATAGAAACAGTTAGTAGCAGCGTTTAACATAGAACCACTGCTAAATGTACCCAATATCAGTAGCAGCTTGAAGAGTGTCTATTTCACTCAACATATGTCTTTGTTGTGACAATCTATTTGATTAATCACATGCCTAAGCCCAATCTTTCACACATGTCCTCCTTTGAAAAATTGTTCACTATCATCCCTAATCTTAAAAAGCTTCGTGTCTTTGGGTGTTTGTGCTTTACATGGTTGCGTCCCTACTTCCGCCACAAGCTTGATCCCAAGTAACCTCCCGTGTCTTTCTTGACTATTCTTTTACTTAGAGTAGATTCTTGTGTTATGATCTAGCTCTAAAAAAAGTCTGTATATCTCATCATATTAAGTTTGTGGAGCATGTTTTTCTATTTATCATCATCTCCTTCCTAGGTTTCACAGTAATAGACATTGGCTCTAAACTCTCTATTGCACCTGTCCTCTCATGGGACCCTCTGGTATCGGTGCCACAACCTAGCACTAGCACTAGCCATAGCTGCCCACAGCTGACTCCTTCGCCCCGTCATCAATGTCGCTTCCTAATCAAGCTGCAAGACCATCACATTCGCCTTCACCAGTACAAGCAAGACCATCACATTCGCCTTCGCTAGTACCTTCACCGGACCAATCAGTAGATCCAGTTCCTACTAGATACTCATTTTTTGAGGTCCAAGATATTCGAGAATTTATAGTTCCATATGGAGATTTGTAAGTATAAAAATATTATTTTAATTTTTTACCCTATATTTTATAAGTCTTATTGTCAAGTATGATTAAAACTTGGTTTCATTTGGGTCACTTCAATCGTCAACTTTTATCAAGTTTATTTTATTTTAATAATTGAGTTTTGATATGCATCAATTAGGCATTTCATTCTATTCCATGCTTTACTAGTATACTTGTCCTCTAATTATTTTAACAACATTGTCCACTTAATGCTTTGGTAATGTTTATATTTCATGATGTTTTAATGAGTTACTTTATTTTCAACTAAATCTTGAGATTACTTTATTTCATCTTTATTCATCTTCTCATTTTATGATAAGCTCTGAAAATATTTTAATGTACTACTTTATTTTCAATTAGGCATCTTTATTGTCAATAATGAAAAACTCTAAGACTGATTTGATGTGCTACCTTTGTTTCAACTAGACCTGCAGATTAGTGTATGATCATTATTCATTCTCTCATTATAAAAAAACTCTGAACATTCTTTAATTAACATCCAATGATACTCTTCATGTGTTTAATATATTAAATAATTGGACTATTCAACCATTGGATTTAATTGAATTGTGCTAGTTATAAGACATGGTCGATTATAATTGCTACCTTAGAGATCTTAAAAATATGGTTACCCTTATATTCTATTTTCAAACTTTTCTTGTTACTATTGTATTTAATACTCACCATTCACTATAGGTTCAAAAATTTGGTATGTATTATTCACGAAATTAATAGAATCATGAATAATAATTGGATGGGAATTCTTTAATGTTTTATTTAAGTACTCCATCATTAACAAAAGAGTTATGGTGGAATGAGTTTAAAGTATTTGATTTTATATTCAACTGACATATAATTGAGATCTTATCTTTGAATTAGAAATTAAAAATATTTTCAAGAAAAAAATGTGACGATCACATGCACCATACTTTGAATCATGTTAAACAAAGGGGGGAAAAGTCACTTTGTATCATAGAGGATAATTGGGCTAAGATAAATAATTTTTAGGTAACCAACGAAAGTAAATAACAGAGTCAACAGAATAGATTAAATCAATCTTATAATTCCGAAGACTCATCTGCGATATATGCGGGAGGTTCAATTAATATCGATGAGCATATACGTAGAATGGTAAATTTTTAACTCTCCTAATAATTTTTTTTAACTCTTCTAATAATTTTTTAATCTACAACTATTTTATTATTTTTAATCCTGTTTTTTTAGACTAAAAATATGGGGAAGGAACCTTTATTCATAGAAACTTTCACCAATACTTCTACAAAAAAAGACAAGTCTTTGAGCAGGTTTAGAGCTAAAGCAATGAAGGGTTGGAGTAATTAAAAATATATGTGTTTTTAAATTATCGTTATAATAAATTTATTTTAATTTTGCCATTATAATATAGGAAAAATATGATGAGGTTGAGATAGCACAGCTGAGTTTATGTGCTAGTGAGGAAACTGACTATTTCATTATTTCTAAACCTGTTTTTTAGACTAAAGATATGGGGAAGGAACCTCTATTCATAGAAACTTTCACCAATACTTTTACAAAAAAAAGGCAAGTCTTTGAGCGGGACTAGAGCTAAAGCAATGAAGGTTTGGAGTAATTAAAAATATATGTATTTCTAAATTATTGTTATAATAACTTTATTTTAATTTTGTCATTATAATACAGGAAAAATATGATGAGGTTGAGATAGTACAGTCGAGTTCATGTGCTAGAGAGGAAACTGAGTCATCTGCCAGTAATAATTTAGATTTATGGCAGAAGGCTAGTGGAGGGACATAAAGAGGAAAGGATATTGGGAATGATTTCTTTAAGAAAAAATCATAGAGTTTTCCATAAATTCTTTTCCACCCCATCAGTACTCACGACTCAGATCAATACCTTGACTAAAGAGGTTTCACATTTGAAGGGCATAATATTATAAAGAGATGAAGAAAGTATAACTAGAGATGAATAAATGAGAGCTAAATATGAAGGAATTAGAGCTATGCGTCAATAACATGATTGAATTATGAGACATCTTCAGTTAAATTCCACTCAAAATCATATTCCTTCCAAGTTTGGTGATAATGGCGATGACGACAATGGTGGTAGCGACGATGATGGTAGTGATGGATCTTCTTGTATGAATATTATTTATCTCATAATTAGTATTTTTGAACATTAATTATTTGATTGTGAATGTTTCTTTTTTGTTTTATTTATTAATACTGTTAATTTGTTTTAAACATGATTGGTGAGATAAATGAAAATCAATATTGGAGTAAGTAAGTATTAATTTTTGTGTTCATATATAGTAATTTTTTCTTGTAATCAATGATACTTTTTGTTTTATTTTTATTTTGATGTAGGAAAAAAATATTGGAAGATGGGGAAGAAAATACTTATTTTGGAAAAGTATTATGATTTGGTGATGTATGGGTATTAGATATTTGTTAATGTATGGATCGTTTAAAACATCTTGTGATGTTTGGATTGTATGGATATTAGATATTTGTTATGTTTAGATTTTATGTATGAATTGTGATTTGGTTTAATATATAATTTTATTTTGTTAGATATAATGTATTGGATAGGATGTGTTTAGATATTTGTTTAGTGTTTTGTTGGATAGGATTTGTTGTATGGATTTAGTGTTAGATAGATATTTTTGTATTAATCAAATTTAACATAGAAAATAGTTATTTTTGGATATATTTTTGTATTTTGAGATAAATTTAGCGACAAAAAATTTTCATAGCAAATCTATCATAATGTATCGAAAAAAACTGAGACAAATTTCTAATTTCATCCCAAAAATCTACAAAGAATTTGGAAATTCATCGCAAAAATTTACAATTAATTTTAAAATTCAATGAAAATTCTGTAAAAAAAAAATTGTTACAGATATGCATTTCTAAATTTCCAATGTATTTTTTTTTTTGCAAATGTCTAACTAATTTTGTGATGAAAATAAAATTCATCACAAAATTTGCGATGAAAATAAAATTCATCACAAAATTTATGGCGAATATCTTATTTTCGTCGTAGATGATTTTTCTACAATGAAAATTTTTTGTCTCAAATTGTTTTTGCAATGATTTTTTTTAAAAATTCATCACAAAACCCTATTTTTTTTGTAGTGTATTAAACTGATAAAAATAGATATTATTCTTGATTTTAACCAAAAGGCCAAGAAAGATATGCTTTCTAATATGATTGACCCAAGATATTTATAGAAGATTCTCCACTTGAAGTGTTATCATCTTAATATGGGAATAAAGAGAACTATCACAGTACATATTATATAAAAATAACCAGAGAAAATTACTAATAAGTTTAAAATTTATTTTCAATATTAAAAGAAAAAATGACATTAATATAATTTAATTTTAACTTTTACCAAAATTAGTTATTAAACGTCATATTATTAATTAAATAGTATATATATATACAAAAAGTCAACCTCCAGATTTAATATTTAGTATTTTATCATTATATCTGATCCTGTCCCAAAATCATAGAGATGACAAACTGGGTATATGACTACTGTGTTGACTGAATGTAGACTCCACTCCGCTCTGTAGCACAAGAAATATCATTGCCGAGCTAGGGAAGAGGTCCCCGGTGTTGGCCCTCCTACGCTCAAGTTAGTCACCAGAAAGAGGAAAAAAAATAGAGTGACAGTTGACACAAGTGTGAATAATGAATAATGTGTACCTTCACCGGTATATGGACTCCCTTTATATAGTACCCTAGTGGGCGACGTGCACGCTTCTTGAGGCGTGGGCACATTCTCCAACTAGTCGTGGGCACGTTCTCCAATTTATCCTATGAAAGGACTTGTCAAGAAAGTGCCTCTGACACAATACCTTAACAAGACATGCATATCCCTGACAAAATTGTAAAAGCTTCCATCATACGATCCGCCTGTTGACCATGCCTCGTGTCAGTAGCACTATCTCCCAAAAAGATATCTTGAGATACGTCAGTGATCTCATTCATCGATCGAGCAGGGAAGCTACTCAGCTAGGGACACCTCCGCTCGGTCAGACTCGGATGTTCTTCCCCGCGATGATATGACTCAATAGCTTATTTCCGCCCGACTGGACTAATGCTCCGATCGTCCCACCGCTCCTTTGCTCCATGATGAGTGCCTGATGATCTTAGCTGCACTAGTGTTCTGCTTGGATCACCCCTTTGCTAATCGGGCGATTTATGCCCACTCGGCCCCCTTCAGTGAGCCCGTTGGTTATCTACCATTGACCTCCTTGACTTCGACCTCCACATCAGCTGCTCTCTCCATCCTTTGACCCATACTTAGTGGGTCCCCTTTATCACAGCATCACAAGTCTTCCCCTCAAGTCTAGTCGAAGGAGGTTGTTAGGACCGGTGGCGGCCGACTAAAGGGGATGAATAACCCTGCAATGAAAAATAAAAAAAACCTTTCTCAACTTATAACTTAATTAACATCAACACTTGCATATAAAGGAATAAATAAAACTGATTAAGAAGGAAGAGGTCGATGTTTACTTGGTTACAACCGAAGAGGTTGTTAATCCAAGGAAGTTGAAAGCGCACTAATGTCTCCTTCGGACGAAGAAGCCTCTTATAGCAGTTGAAGTACTCAAAATACAAAGCTAGATAAAATAAATCGTTTACAAGTGTTGTCAAGCATAATAGACATTCGAATGATGTGTCGCCCACATCACCTTTAGATTATGCTTGTATTTCGTTGATCTTTTGCCCTTTTCCTTCTTATTTTTCTTTAGTTTTGGGCGTCATCTTTGATGTACCCTTCTTCTTGACAGTGGTAACACTGGACCTTCCTTTGCTCCGAGCTTGTTTCTTTGCCTATGACTTATTAAATTTATTAGATTTAATAAATTTATTGAATTTTCTTACTATTAGGGTTGCTTCATCTTCATTTATTGATGCTTCGGAGTTAGGATCTTCCTTCTTGGCTTTCAAGGTAAGATTGTTGTTCAACTTTTTTATTTCTTTAGGATCTACACATCGAGTTTTGTGAAGTTTAAAAGTAGAAAAGAAGTTCTCTAGTGTACTTACCCCGAAGTCCTTAGAGATGTAATATGCATCTACTAAGGATGACTATTCTGGCGTTCTCAGGAAGGCGTTAAGCATATACCGAATTGAATCTCGGTTCATTACTGATTCTCTGAGATTGTTGAGATGAGTGATGAGTTCTTTGATCCATGCTTGTAGTTGCGCTACCTTTTCTCTATTGTTCATCCATAGATTTGTTAGTTGAGTTCAGAGGATGTCTCGCTCTGCTAACTTTGCTTTCGAAGTACCTTCATGGAGTTCCAGGAACTTCTCCTAGAGCTCTTTGGCGGAGTCATAGCTGTCGATTCGATTGATCTCCTGGGGCAGAAGGATGCTCGACAGATGGAACTCTGCTTTACCATTCACTTTTCTAGCTCCATGTTGTTCCTTGAGGGCTACAAAATCATATTTTATGATTAACAGAATCTCAAAATCTGTTTAAAAAATACATCCATCTGGCGTTTCCATTGCACGAAGTCTTCCTTGAATTTTGGTGGATGAATGCTTGCACCGGCCATCGTCTCGTTGCTTCAGTCGGTGGTTAGTCCTTCTGAGACATCCTGCCTCTGATACCACTTGTTAGGGCCGATGGCGGTCGGTTAAAGGGGGTGAATAACCCTGCAATGAAAAATGAAAAAAACCTTTCTTGACTTATAACTTAATTAACATCAACGCTTGCATATAAAGGAATAAAGAAAACTTATTAAGAAGGAAGAGGCCGAGGTTTACTTAGTTACAACCGGGAAGGTTGTTAATCCAAGGAAGTTGAAAGTGCACTAATGTCTCCTTCAGACGAAGATGCCTCTTATAGCAGTTGAAGTACTCAAAATACAAAGCTAGACAAAATAAATCATTTACAAGTATTGTCAAGTGTTGTTGTGGACCTCTGGGACCAGGACTGTATTTATAGCTATGGTCAGGGCGCCTAGAAGGGTTCCAGGCACTTGGTAGGGGATAAAGTTTTATCCCCGTCGCAACAGAATGTGCCACGTTGCGTTCCGGATAATTTTCTACTCCAGGCACCCGGACCAGGTCCAGGCACCCCAGACCAGCTCGAGGCGCCCCGAACCGAAAAAAAAGCAGCTTTTGTTGATTTTTTTAGTCTCGGTCCTCCACTCCATTTCCGCTCACCTGGGTCCAGGTCTTCATTCACTTGGGTTCGGGTCTTTCGCTCCGGTTCTGCTCGCTTGGGTAATCTCAGCCATCCGGAATAAGACTCACCCGAACCCAACTTCCGGCATTCTCGAGCAAACTTCCACTCTGACCTCTTGTCCCTCGGAAATGTCGCGCGCCTCCTTCTAGTTCGCCCATGTACTCTTCCGTAGCACCTCGTCTCTCAGACACACCGAGTCCGTCGGCTCTCTCCTGTGTCGTCCTTCTCACTAGATGCGTCTTTTGCTCGACTTCCTGTGCTCCTAAGTTCCTATACACTTAGACACAAGATTAAAAGCCTACAGGACCTAACCTGACTTGGTTAATCATATCAAAACTACTTTGGTATACTAACGGAGGCTACAAGTCTGACTGACTGGACAAGTAGTGTCTCGGGTGATCTTTGCCGATCGGACACTCTATGTGCTTTAGATGTTGGTCGGCTCATATCTCTTGCCGTTCGGACATAATGAATGTCGAAGTTTATTGTTGACTTGGAGGTATAATTTGTCGACAAGCCATTCCTTTCTCTATTCTTGAGTTCCTGATCTGATCACCTAATCTTCGCCGCTCTGCTTCATTTACTGACCTGGATGTGTAGCTGCCACTCCGATCATTCTCATAAGCTTGATGGTGGATCGGCCGCTTGGCTATATGATAAAGACATCTGTGCTGATCAGGATAGTTGACGACAACACTTAGCGAATTTTCCATTTCTCTACGCTTTCCTAGATGAGCGCCCTTTCATAGCAGCTGACGTCATCCAAATTTCTGAAAAACTATGCAAATCTTTGAGCATTATAGCCAAGCACGTGACCATGCTTTTTAATTAAGTCTCATTAATGCTCTCATGTAGCTGACTACCACGTGCCCTATCTTCTACCGCCACGCATTTGACTTGACAGATGGATATCTGCTTGTGATGTGACAGACATCTTTTCAAATTCCACGGTCAAGTTTCATCATAGTTTTACGCAACCCTTGATCGGAAGGCTCTGGGTGATCGGCCGTGAGGTTTATAAACCTTCATTTGTCCGTTGTTGTATTTGCCTTGCGCTTTCGTCTTTAAGCACCCTCTGCGACGCTTCTCCTCCTTATCTTCGCCGACGATCTTTCTCAGTAAAGTCCTCTTTCTTTTCTTCATTGAATTCGTGCTTCGCTTCTCCTCGATTTCTTTGCTTTTGATGGCTAGTTTTTCACAACCTCCTGTGTCCGTCTCCGGGCTCTGCTATACTTCCATTGAGTCTAGATTTAATGGGGATGAGATAGACTAGCTGAAATCCACATACTATTTTCCATTTGATTATCAAATTGTCATTCCCTCTACTTATAACCGGCCACACGAACCACCAGTCGGCTTCTTGTCCTTCTTTAAGGACCAGTTTTGTGCGGACCTTCGGTTTCCCGTTCATCACTTCTTTTCCTCCGATCGCCATCATACCACCACAATCCTCATCGGCCGCACAAGTATCCATCATCCAGTCGTCCCCGATGCCTAAGTCTACTAGCAAAGCAACTTCGGAGCCCTCTAGTCTGAGCGGCCAGAGGCATATAACAGTCATCATCCATTTACCCACTGCTGAATGGTGTCAATCGGGCGACGTCGAGACCCTTTCTCCCGAGCACCAAATTCGGATCCAAGGGCCACTAGCATAGGTGTGGGTTAATGCTAGGGATCATGCGGCGGTCATCTCTCCGGGGGAGCTAGTAAACAGCCACACCCGGATGACCACCGGGGTATGTATATTGCGCCTAGTTATACTTGCTTATATCCCGCTCAACACTTATAATCTTATTGTCACTACAGTACTAGGTCAAGAGCCTGACCATGTGCCAAAGGATAACATTTTTGGAGCACGAAGTCTAGTAGCTTCGTGCCCTGAGCGACCAATCAAAGGTTGCGCGAGCATGTTCAGAGCAGCTGACTGTCGAGGCATGCCAACTTAATATTGATCTGTAGAAAAGCTCCGAGCTGCTGCAAGCGGAGAAGGCCAAGAATGCCGAGTAGGCTTTGCAACTGATGAGGCTCAACAAGCAGGCCAACTCCTTTGAATCGAAGATCAACTCTGCCAACGCCTGGAAACTCCGAGGAATTAAGAACCTGGATATCAAGAATAAGGAGGCTTGGGTCTTGGCTCAGAATATTAAGAAAGCTGAGGCCGCGTTGAGTGCCGAGCGGGAGAGTCGATTGATAGAGCAAGTTGCGGCGAAGGTCCAACTCGCCGCTAAAGATACTGACTTAGAATTGTTGATGGTTGAGTTAGAGGCATCCCGATCGGCCCTCCAAATTTATCAAGATGCAAAGCCTGGTCGGTTTGAATTCCTCAAGCGGGATTATCTCCGCTCGAATGCCTTCAATGATTAGTTCACGAACCAAGCACTCCGCCTCTTCAACTTTAGAATTGATAGGACTCTTGACCAGTTGAAGGACGACCACTATCTTCGGTCCGCACTAACCAACAAGGTGATCAACCGGTAGAAACTGACTGAGTCACTACCGGATGATGTACTGGATTACCTCGAGTGATCCCCCGTCTCTGCTCCACAAGCCTCTTTTTGTAATGTCTTCTGATGTTTTGTAAAAATCTTCTAAGTGTCAATGCATGATCGCTCGTTCGACACATCTTTCTTCTGTTAATTTTTACAAGCATTCCTTTATGCATCACCATTCGATATTTCTTCACATTGTTAGATTTTACCATTGTTAAGCGATGCATCGCCATTCGACCATGGAGAGGCATTATACCACTTAGCATTTCATGAAATTTTTCTAAGTATAACTCCTTACTTTCTCGATTGTCATTGTAGCCACTCTCAGAGACTTCTACGTGCTCATTCCAACATAAGACGAACGACTATATCATAGTGATGCGTCCCTGCTTTGGTCGCTACTCGACCTATTAACTTTATGGCTTTAGGAAGCCACTCGGCCTGATTCATCGCCGACTTGGTTTTAGAGCCGTCACTCGATTGTATTCGTCGTAGACTCAAGTTTATAGCCACCGCTCGGCTGTTGATGCGTAGACTTGGGTTTATAGCCGTCACTCGGCTATTGAAGGCGTAGACGAGGATTTATAGTCACCGCTCGATTGTTGAAGAAGATAAGGGATTTATAGTCGCTGCTTGACTGTTGATGAAGACAAGAGTTTATAGTCATTGTTCGACTGTTGATGAAGACAAGGGTTTATAGTTGTCGCTCGACTGTTGATGAAGATCAGGGTTTATAGTCACTGCTCGACTGTTGACGAAGACCAGGGTTTATAGTCGCCGATCACCTATTGACGAAGACAAGGGTTTATAGTCATCGCTCGACTGTTGATGAAGATAAGGGTTTATAGTTGCTGCTCAGCTATTGACATAGATTAGGATTTATAGTCGCCGCTCGACTGTTGACGAAGACTATGATTTATAGTCGTCGCTCGACTATTGACAAAGACAAGGGTTTATAGTTGCCGCTCGACTGTTGATGAAGACAAGGGTTTATAGTCGTCGCTCGATTGTTGACGTAGACTTCGGTTTATAGTCACCGCTCAACTGTTGACGTAGGCTAGGGTTTATAGTCGCTGCTCAACTGTTGACGAAGACTAGAGTTTATAGTCACCGCTCGACTATTGACGAAGACTAAGGTTTATAGTCGTCGCTCAACTGCTGATGAAAATAAGGACTTATAATCGCCGCTCGAATTTTAACTTGGTCGATCGGCGCAAGAGTGAGACACTTGGGATTTTTATTTATTGTCTTCCTACATTCACAAGACACATTTATACAAGTATATATGAATTTAACCACGCACCTCTCACCCGACCCTATAGGGCCGGAGATGGTTCGCGCTCCAGGGCCACTCGAGCCTTCTGCCGTCTTCGTCCTGTAGGCAGTAGACTCCTAAGTGGAGCTTTTGAACAATTTTGAAAGGTCCTCCCCAGGGAGCCTCCAGCTTGGTGACATCACCGACCGACTTTATTCTTTTCCACACCAGGTTGCTGACCTGAAATGATCTTGGGATCATCCTCTGATTGTAGTTTTGCTTCATTCAATACCTATACGCCATCAGCTGGACGACAACCTTATCCCGTGCTTCGCCCACCAAGTCGAGCTCCATGAGTCTCCGCTCGTCATTCCCCTCGTCGTAGAACTACACCCGATCGGACTCTACTTCGACCTCCATTGGAACCACCTCTTCTCCTCCGTACACCAGATGAAACGGTGTGACACTGGTCGCCTCTCTTGGTGTGGTGCAATGGGCCCACAAGATGTTAGGGAGTTTATCGACCCAACTGCTCCCAACGTGATTGAGCCGAGCCCGTAACCCTCTAAAGATCTTCGGGTTGATGACTTCTGCTTAGCTATTGCTTTAGGGATAGGCCACCAAGGTGAAAGTCTACACAATGACATAGCTTTCACACCACTCTTTGAGCCTCTGTCCTACAAACTGTCGTCCATTGTCCAAGATGAGCCGGGGAGAGAAGCTGAACCGGCACAAGATACTCTGCCATATAAACTTGATGACCATGTGTTTGGTTATCTTGGCTAGTAGCTTGGCCTCCACCCACTTTAACAAATAATCTACGACGACCAGTAGAAATCTGCGCTGACCGGTCGCTATTGGAAATAGTCCAATGATATCCATGTCCCATTGGTCGAACGGACAAGACACCATGGATGTCTTCATCTCCTCGGTTGGTTGGTGTCGGATGTTATGATATTTTTGACACAATAAACAGGTGGCCATTGTCTGATCAGCATCATCTTACAGCGTGGGCTAAAAGTATCTCGCCAACGGGATCTTTCGAGCCAGCGATTGGTCGCCCAAATGACTTTCGTAGGAGCCCTGATGCACTTCTTGAAGGATGTATTCTATGTCCTCTGATCTGATACACTTAAGCAGTAACCTTGAAAAAACTCTTTTATATAGTTGGTCCCTAATCAGAGTGAACCGTCGGATTCTCTTTTTCAATAGGCGAGCTTCTTCCTGATCGGCTAGAGTGCTACCTGATTGAAGGAACTCTATCAGTGGGGTCCTCCAGTCGCTCGAAAAGGTTATTTTGTCCATCATGTTGATGTGTGCCACCAGTGAGACCTGCTCAATCGGCTGCTCTATCACGTTTGGTGACAATGAACTAACTAAGTTAGCCAACTCATTTGTGGCCTGGTCGTCTGATCGAGGAACCTTATGGATAACCACTTCTTGAAAACTGGCTTTCAACTTTTCGAAAGCTTTCACATACAACCTGAGTCAAGAGTTGCTTATTTCGAACGTTCCCAATAGCTGTTGAGCCGCCAGCTGGGAATCCGAGTAGATGAGTACTCTGGTGGCTTCTACATGCTGAGCTACCTGTAATCCGACTATCAAGGCTTCATACTCAGCTTCATTATTGGTAGCCCGATAATCAAGCTATACGGACAATTACATCCTATCCTCCCATGGTGAAATCAAGAGAATACCGATCCTGCTACCTTGCCGAGTGGGCGATCTATCTACATATATTTTCCAAGTCACATCCGGCTTGGCGTTCTGGACATCAGTGACAAAATCAGCTAAGGTCTGAGCTTTGATCATCATCTGAGGCTGATATTGTATGTCGAACTCGCTCAGCTTGGTTACCCATTTGTTCAGCCGTCTAGATGCCTCTAGGTTAAGGAGGACTCTTCCTAAGGCGTTGTTGGTCATCACAACGATTGGATGTGATAGGAAGTACGGTTAGAGTCTTCGAGCAGCGAGTACTAGCGAATAAGCTAATTTTTCAAGACTGGTGTACCGGGACTCCGCATATTTTAATATATGACTTAGAAAATATATAAGCTATGCTCAGAGCCGTTCTGGCGCACTAACACCGAGTCAACCGCATACTCGGTGGATGACAAGTAAATCCATAGCGGCTCGCTAGGGATGGGTTTGGCCAATACAGGTAAGGAGGTAAGGTACTTCTTGAGCTCTTCTAGCTCCTTATTGCATTCGATGTCCTACTAAAACTTAGTCGTTTGGCACAGTATCTTGAAGAACGGATGACTTTGGTAGGACGATTTGGCGATGAATCTTGATAGTGCAATAATCTATCGGGTCAGTTGTTGGGCCTCCTTCAAGTTGTGGAGCGGGGACATGTTTTGTAGTGTCTTCACCTTGTTTGGATTCACCTCGATTCCCCATTCGGTGATGAAGTATTGGAGGAAGTGGCCGCTCTTTGCTCCGAACAGGCACGTGTTCAGGTTCAGCTTTATTTCATATGTCCTCAAAGTTCAGCAAGTTTCTTCGATGTCTGCATAAAGGTCAGCAGCTCGGAGGGATTTTATTAGTATGTCATCGACATATACCTCCATGTTATGGCCGACTTGCCTTCAGAATACCTTGTTCATCAGTCTCTGGTAGGTGGTGCCGACATTCTTCAATCTGAACGGCATGATGTTATAATAGTACGTCCCGTCGGTCGTGATGAAGCTGACTTTCTCTTGATCCTCTCGGGCGAGCGACACTTGATGGTAATCTTGGTATGCATCAAGCATGCAGATCAGCTCACAACCTACCATGGAGTCCACCATCTGGTCTATCATGGGCAGGGGATAGAAGTCCTTCGAGCAAGCCTTGTTCAGATCGCGGAAGTCGATGCAGACTCGTCATTTGTTTTTCGACTTGGAGACTAGCACAACATTGGCGAGCCAGCTCAGAAACTGAACCTTGTGGATATGCCCAGCTTCCAGCAGTTTTTCTATCTTCACCCGGATGATCTGGTTCTACTCTGCACTGAAGTCCCTCTTTTGTTGCTTCATCGGCCGAGAGTCCGGTTGGATGTGAAGCTCGTGCTGAACTACACTTGATGAAATGCCCGAGAGCTCATGGGTCGACTATATGAACACATCGTGATTTTGCCTGAGGTAGATGACCAGCATTGCCTTCTTCTCCTCTATCAGGTCGGCGGCGATGAATGTGGTGGCTTCCGACCTGCTAGGATGGATATGGATTTCCTCATTTTCCTCATAGACCAATGTGGGAGGTTCTTCCCTGATAGCGTTTACTTCCGTGCGCGGGATCTTCCTCGCGGCTTTTGCTTCGGACTTGACTATCTCGACATAGCATAGCCTAGCGGCCAGCTGATCGCCTTTAATTTCACCCACCTTGTTGTCCACCGAAAACTTGATCTTTTGGTAGAAAGTGGACACCACCGCTCATAACTCATTAAGGACCGGTTGACCCAATATAACATTGTAGGCTGACGGCACGTCCACCACAATGAAGTTTGTGGTCCTTGTCCTCTTGAGCGACTCCTCTCAGAGCGATATGGCCAGCCGAGCCCAGCCGATCGACAATACTTCATTGCTTGTCAACCTGTAGAGTGGGGTCGGCATTGGCTGCAATTCGCTTCAGTCCATTTGCAGCTGGTCGAATGTCTTCTTGAATATAATATTCACCGAGCTTCTTGTATCAACAAAAGTTCAATGAATAGTATAATTAGCTATTACCGGTCGGATGATCAAAGCATTATCATGAGGGATCTCCACTTCC
Organism: Zingiber officinale; assembly: GCF_018446385.1. Lineage (NCBI taxonomy): Eukaryota > Viridiplantae > Streptophyta > Magnoliopsida > Zingiberales > Zingiberaceae > Zingiber > Zingiber officinale. The sequence goes on along the minus strand of NC_055997.1, from coordinate 131,152,433 downwards.
TCCAAGTCTCGGGGGCTGAAACTGATCTTAGGCCCCCCGGTCTTCTCCTTGCTACACCTAATAACATGTATTTCTAGACACCGAGCGTATCTCCCCAACAGTGTTGTTTTAGTTCTCCTCCTCCTGAGCCGAGGTCCTAGTCCTCTCACCAAAAGCTCAGGTGGGACTTGTATTATTTCTCCTTTGAGGCTGATGCTGATGCCATTTAAACGCCACTCTCTCGTCACCTCACCACCCCGCTGATCGGCGCCTCTGATGCCGATTGAGTGATGGTGATCGACGTCGATCGGGTGATGATGACCGACGTCAATATCCTCGAGGAGCCGATCAACTTGTGATTGACATCGGATCATAGCAATCACGCGTGTTGTACGTTGCCGACTGATGAAACGAGCAAAACATTGGCGTCCATAACTTTCCCTTCATTGCCTTTGGGTGACCAGCTGACACATGTTGAACGACCTATGTTCGGGGCTCCTGGTGTTGTTGTGCTCCTCCTGATCGAGATCCCTTGGGTGGTTGATGGTTGTTCGGTGGTCGCCGCTCAAGAGCTGAAGTGGGCTCGACGGGCGCCTCCTTCCTTCTCACCGCTTAGGCCTCTTCCACGTTTATGTATTCTGTAGCTCTCTTGAGTAGGTGGTCGAAGTCCTTCGACGACCTCTGAATGAGGGAGCAGAAGAACTCCCCTTCGGTGAGCCCCTAGGTGAAGGCGTTCACCAGTATGTCCGAGGAGACCGATGGAATGTCTTTGGCCATCTGGTTGAAGCGCTTGATGTAGGCTCTCAATGCCCCTTGGGTCCTTGCTTCAAGGAAAATAGATTAACACTTGTCTTCTGGTAGCGGCGGTTGCTAGCGAAGTGGTGCAAGAATGCCGCTCGAAAGTCTTTGAAGATATAAATTGATCCATTCGATAATCTCCTAGACCAGCGTTGCGCCGATCTAGAGAGGGTAGTGAGGAAGATCCGACACTTCACCCTGTTTGTATACTGATTAAGTGTGACTGTGTTATCAAACTGGGCTAAGTGGTCGTCCTAATCAGTTGTTCCATTGTACTCCTTGATAGTTAGTGGGGTGTAGTGTTTTGGCAGAGGATCATCCAAGATCTCCTGAGAGAACTGTTGATTGATCTGCTCCGACGAATCATCATTCCTTGATGCTTTCCCTTTACGCGCGTCCCAAATGAGTGTGTCATCCGAGGAGGATCCTCATTCCTTATCTGCTCGTCCTAACTTCCCTGATGGAGTGTGGAACAGTACTCGATGGAAGGGGATCGACACATTGGGTGCACCTCCGTATGTGTCGGTCGGCTTCTTACTCTATCCCCAAATGGATACATGCTTCGCTCGGCCTCCATATCCGGCTTGATGACCTGCTGTTGAGACCACGATCTCCTATACCAGACGCTCGGCCAGTGTCTGTTGCTGTTGTTGCTCCACCATCTTTGCCGCTAAGGCTTGTATCATCATATCTAGCTCCTCCTTTGTCAAAGTCATCATAGTGAGTCGTCCAACGTCCTCCATCCTTGTGTTTCGGATACAGGCTCAGTTCCCATAGACGACGCCAATATGATCCTGTCTGAAATCGTGGAGATGGCAAACTGGGGATGTGGCTGCTGCGTTGACTGGATGTAGATTCTACTCCGCTCTGCAACACAAGAAATATCAGTGCTGAGCCAGGGAAGGGGTTCTCGGCGTTGACCCTCTGACGCTCAAGTCAGTCATCGGAAAGAGGAAAAAAATGGAACAACAGTAGACACAGGTGTGAATAGTGAATAGCGTGTACCTTCGCTGGTGTATGGACCCCCTTTATATAGTGCCCTAGTGGGCGACGTGCACATTACTCGAGGCATGGACACGCTCTCCAATTTGTTCTATGAAAGGATCAGTCAAGAAAGTGCCCCTGACACTGTACCTTAACAGGGCATGCATATTCCAAACAAAATAATAGAAGCTTCCATTGTACGATCCGCTTGTTGATCATGCCTCGTGTCAGCAACACTATCTCCCAAAAAGATATCCTTAGATACGTCAGTGATCTCGTTGATCGGCCGAGCTGGGAAGCCGCTTGGCTAGGGACACCTCAGCTCGGTCAGACTCCGGATAAATTACTGTAATGGACTCTCTCTTATATATAAAAAATTAATTTAATATCACACTTGTTCTTAGCCAAAAAGTTGAAAAAAAAGTATACTCTTTAATGTCGCCGACCCAAGGTATTTATAGAAGCTTCTCCGCTCGCGGTATTGCCAATCCTAAGATGTCGAACTAAAGAGAACCATGACAATGCATATTTCCTAATTGATTAATGAGAAAAATTCTCAATAATATGTCGTCGCTGAATCTCGAACTCTAGATTCTTAATTGATTAATGAGAAAAATTTCTAATAATACACTACATCTGAGTCTCGAACTTTAGATTCCTGATTGATTAATGACAAAAATTCTCAATAATACACCACAGCTGAGTCTTGAACTCTAGATCACTGATTGACGCGTCTATTGAAATTACTAATAAATCTTAAAACTATTTTTAGTGTAAAAAAAAGGACATTAACGTAATTTAATTTTAGATTTCACCAAATTAATTAAGATGACGTTTGGTTTAGGGATCTGAGAATAAGGGAATGAATTCATTCCCAAATCTTGTGTTTGGTTGATGGAATGAAATTAAAATTTTGGAATGAAACCCAAAAACTTGGGTATTGATTAAACCAATCTCCTCCCTTGGTTTTGATGAAAATGAGAATGTGAATTAAGTTTTGGAAGAAAATATCCTTAATATATTTATTCAAATTTCTTTCATGTCACTTTCTCTCTCTTTGTTCTCTCTCGTCTTACTTTCTTTTTCCGCATTCTATCATTATACTTTGTCTTTCATCACACTTACTCTCTTCTCAGTCTCTCCCACCATGCACTCTCTCTCCTTATTTTCTATAGTCATACTTTCTCTCTCTTCATTCTCTTCCATCATACATTCTCTCTCATTAAATTTTCTCTCTCTTCATACTTTCTCTTCCATTATACTCTCTTTCTTTATTTTTCTCATCACACTTTCTCTCTCTCATTATGCTTTCTTTCTTCTCAATCTCTACTATCACACTCTCTCCTCATTTTCTCTCATCACATTTTCTCTTTATTCATTCTCTTCCATCACACTCTCTCCTTATTTTCTCTCATCATATTTTTTCTTTATTCATTCTCTTCCATTAGACTTCATTGTTCATCACATTTTCTCTTTATGTTCTCTTTCCTCATTATATCTCATCACACTTTCTCTCTCTTCATTCTTTCCCATCACATTTTCTCTTTAATCATATTTTTTTACACATTCAACTTTCTCTTATTTTTCTCTAAGGATTAAAAAAATAAATTTTAATTTTAATTTAACTAATTAAATATTATTTTAAAAAATAATATCCATATTTGTATTCATTCTCATTTTAATTCTGGAGTAGTATAATTATAACTCCTATTATGTTTTCTAATAAAGAATCAGACGCCACCTATTGTTAATAAGATAGTAAGATAACAAATAAATAAACTGATTTAATTACCTTATAAATTTTTTAATAAAGGCTTTTAATGAATAATTTTGAAAAAGAAGATTTAGAACCATTATGAAAAAAAAAAGTTGTAGAGCAATTGCCATTTTAAAAAGGTAAACTTTAACTGGCGAAATAAAAGTTTTACATAATTAAATGCTAGTGCTATAAATACAACCTTAACGAACGGAAAGGTCTCTTTTCTCTCCTCTTTCCTCTTTTGCTTCTCATTCGAGGATTCGACGAATCGCGTGAGAGAAAGAGGAAGAGGAGGTTACCATCAATCGGTTACAACCCATCGTTGCTTTTGTTTTCATAATCGGTACTGCAATTTTTGGTTATTCGTCGCGCTCTCTTACCGATCCCTTTCGGTTCAGGCGTATTTGCGGCGAATTAGGTCTTCCTCGATGTCTTCCAGACGTATCTTGAAGGAGCTCAAGGATCTCCAGAAGGATCCTCCAACCTCTTGCAGCGCGGGTATTTTTTTTCCCTTTCTCTTTTTAACGAACTGCTTAGACATGGATCTGAACTTGTATGATGGGATGGGAAGTTGTCTGTGGCCGGATGAGTTAGGTTTTATGTTGTTGATGATAAATGTTGTTTTTTTTCTTTCCTCCTACTGTTTGCAGTTAGAAAAACCTTGGTTCTAAAAGGCTATATATATGCTGATATGGGGTGTTTAGTAGGTCATACTTTGTTTAATTGTTTAATCATTTGCTTTGAGTTCGATGCTCGTAGAGTGGACTCATATTTGCATAAATAGATAGATTAATAGAGACGAGAAATGGTGTGAAAGCGTTGGTTGTTCAATATAAACAATATGCGCTACTGCCTGATTCTTTGAAATATCGAGCAAAGCCAGTGAATAAGGATACTAACTTACATGACACAAATTAAACTAAATGATATGTTGTTGCTTGTTTCTTTGAAACGTTGAACAACAATAAGATATTGAATAAGGATACTGACTTACATGACACAAGTTAAACTAAATGATTCGCTGCTGTTTGATTCTTTGAAATATTTTAACATATAATTGAGATATACACTTAGCCATACGATTACGAAATTACTGCATTAACTCATTGTGGCGCTTATGCACCTAGACACCCTCCTGGACCTGCAATTTAGTGCTTGTTTGAATTATGAACTTTATTTGGTGTGTGGTTCGTGTGTAATCTCAATTTTTTTATTTGTTTCAGGTGTATAGTATGAAATGATTAGAAATAAAAATTGATCATTTCTACAACTCTAGTAACATGTGCTTAAGAACTTTATACTGGTCTTTTGTTTGTCATAGTCAATTCATTAAAAAAAAAAATCCATGGTACAAAAGAATATGTATAAGTTGATCTATGGGTGCAAAAGAATATATATAAGTTGCCATGATGAGTTAGGTTTTATGTTGATGATAAATGTTTTTTTTTTCTTTTCTCCTACTGTTTGCAGTTAGAAAAACCTTGGTTCTAAAAGGCTATATATATGCTGATATGGGGTGTTTAGTAGGTCATACTTTGTTTAATTGTTTAATCATTTGCTTTGAGTTCGATGCTCGTAGAGTGGACTCATATTTGCATAAATAGATAGATTAATAGAGACGAGAAATGGTGTGAAAGCGTTGGTTGTTCAATATAAACAATATGCGCTACTGCCTGATTCTTTGAAATATCGAGCAAAGCCAGTGAATAAGGATACTAACTTACATGACACAAATTAAACTAAATGATATGTTGTTGCTTGTTTCTTTGAAACGTTGAACAACAATAAGATATTGAATAAGGATACTGACTTACATGACACAAGTTAAACTAAATGATTCGCTGCTGTTTGATTCTTTGAAATATTTTAACATATAATTGAGATATACACTTAGCCATACGATTATGAAATTACTGCATTAACTCAGTGTGGCACTTATGCACCTAGACACCCTCCTGGACCTGCAATTTAGTGCTTGTTTTAATTATGAACTTTATTTGGTGTGTGGTTCATGTGTAATCTCAATTTTTTTATTTGTTTCAGGTGTATAGTATGAAATGATTAGAAATAAAAATTGATCATTTCTACAACTCTAGTAACATGTGCTTAAGAACTTTATACTGATCTTTTGTTTATGTCATAGTCAATTCATTAAAAAAAAATCCATGGGTACAAAAGAATATGTATAAGTTGATCTATGGGTGCGAATATATATAAGTTGCCATGGCTTGTTTTTGGTTAATTTATTTGAACACTCACAAGAATTTCGGAGTGAAGAATTGAAAAGATCACTAAATACTTATGCCCTATTTATCTATAGGTGCGGATAAGAGAGGATGGATTGAATATCCTTTCCTCTGTTTACTCATAATAAAATAATATGCAGAATAAAAAATTCATCCGCAGATTTTTTGTGGGCATTTTTTCGTCCACATGAACCTTCCCTTTCTCGTGCCATGTTTGAATCTCTCACAGCGGTGTCTCAAGGTCGCTCACGGCCACGAGAGAGGCAGCTCACGGTTGCAAGTGACCTTGCTCATGGGCATCCTCGCTTATGGCTGTGGGCAGCCTCGCTCACAGGTGCAAGCGGTCTTCCACAAGGTGGTCACAAACTTGCTGAGACCGTAGTTCTCTTTTTTCCTTTCCTTCTTCTTTCCCATTTTCCATTCCTTTTCCTTGAGGATTTTTTTTCCACCATGGATTCCTTTCCTTCTTCAATCCATGCAGCATAAAACTCAATTTTGGCCTTGATAATTTATCATCCCAAACTTTCATGGTGAGTAGTACTATAGCTTGTGTACTGGTAAATTTCTTAGTATGATTTGTCTGTATGTTACTATGTTGTCCTTTATTTGTTTTGCTATCTTTAATTTATTGAAATTTGACAGGTCCTGTATCAGAAGACATGTTTCACTGGCAAGCAACAATAATGGGTCCTCCAGATAGTCCTTTCGCTGGAGGTGTTTTCCTTGTGACTATCCACTTTCCTCCTGACTATCCTTTCAAACCCCCTAAGGTACATCAGGACTTTTAATTGTTTGAATTCGTTGTTATTTTTCTGTCTTAATATGTTACTCAGAGGACACCATTTATAGTTATATTTGTTTGAGGGGCTTTGGACTAATTCCTTTTTCATCATTTTAAATTTGCCTTGGTAGTCACCTGAAGCTTCTCTGTGATACTATTGCTCATTTATTGTCTTCTGCTTAGATTCATCGTGTGACTTCTGATTTTATCAGACCTAGGCAGGAGTCCAGATCCGACCATTTCCCTGCTTCCTCTCCTGCCAATGATACCTTCTCTGCAGCTAGACCTTAGCGACACCTCTAGTTTCAGCAAATGTGTTGTATCAACACCTCTTTGTTGGCCCTAGATTCCTGGGAACACTTCACTTCACGTGTTCTTTGACAGTGGGCGGTTGATTCCAGTCACTCTCTCATGATGATTTTTAATGACATAGATGCAAGCTCATCTCTTTCATTTTGCTCCTATTTTTCTCTCTGGCATCTGCAGATGCCACCTCCCATGCCTCTCTGTTGGATCTTGGAGATCATTTCTTTTTGGGTAGGTTCTGCTTGCATTTCTAAAGCAGTGTGATTCCTCATTTATTAGTTATCTAGATCTTCACTTGCAGATGTTCTTCCTGCTTCTTCTCTGTTCCTTTTATTCTCTTTCTATATTGATGTGCTGAAATGAGGTTGAAGTAATTGCCTTTAGTGTGTTCTATCAGCAATTTCCAAAGCTTTTTGATTAGCATAAATATACTAATTTGTTCTTTTTTCACATTTTAATTTAGCAAATATAGCAATATTTTAAATTTTAAAGTTGTTATATATGGTTTCTTTTAGACTCATGCCTGTTTTACTGGTTTATGAAGGTAGCATTCAGGACAAAGGTCTTCCACCCAAACATTAACAGCAATGGCAGCATTTGCCTTGACATTTTGAAGGAGCAGTGGAGTCCTGCGTTGACCATTTCCAAAGTAAATAATTTTCACCTCCTTTTTTGTCATATGTTGTCGTATACTAAAGTTCAATAGGTACATACCTTTTTGATACGGTGCTAGAACTTTTCAGGAATCAAGTAATTATAGGCTAAATAGGCGTTCATAGCACATTAAAGTACATTATAAATGCCCAGTAAGAGAATGCTTATTGAGAGGCAGCAATAAGGTTTAGATACAGAAGTCTATGACCCATATGCATGCACCCAATGTTCTCACTTATATAATTAACAATAGGAATGTTTTTTACCAAAGCGTGGCTTTACCTAAGTAGCTAGGCAGCCTTTAATGTTAGTCCCTATTAAAAAGTGGCCCAGACAGATTATTTAGATGTCCCAAGTGATCCACCAAGGCAGTTCAGTTGGATCTAAGAAAAAAATGAATTTTTAAAGTAAATAATTGTTTTATTTGACATTATTTTTCTAAATTTTGTTATTGTAATATGATGTTAATTATAAAGTAGCTATGTGTGGTCTTTTGCAATTTGGATTTACGGCTATAAATTATTAAATTTTATATCTTGTTGTGATTTTTATTTTTTTGGTTGTAATGTGAAATCTGAAATATTTCATCGTTGTTATATGGTTAGTGGTTACTCTTTGGCTCTCAGCCTGGCTCATTTCAAACTTTAGCTGTTCATGACTACAAACTTAATTCTTCCATATGCCGGCAGTATTTTTACATTATAATGTTCTCATGTTTTCCCCCCTTTAGGTATTGCTTTCCATCTGTTCTCTGCTGACCGACCCGAACCCAGATGATCCTTTGGTCCCGGAGATTGCACACATGTACAAGACTGATCACAGCAAATACGAGACCACTGCTAGGAGCTGGACCGAAAAATATGCTATGGGCTAGTGACTCTATTTGAGGTTTGGTCGCTGTTATTTATTAGAATTAAGTGATTATGTGTGCTATCTCTGTTTAGTTTCCTCAACGACTCGAGGAGCCCAAATTTAGAACATATAAACAACAGTTTCTAATTTTAAGAAAAATACCTTTTGTTACCAACTTCCGATTTTTCTTCTAGAAAAGTATTCTTTGTTTTCTTGCTACTTAAGCTTTTTGCTGCATCAAGGAACTTGTTTCCTTTGAGATTTGATCAACCCTAATTAAGCAATAATAGAATGTTCAAATCCTGACTTAAGTAGGTCTGGTCCATGTGGATATTCACTTGCACATACTCCTCGTCATTCCTAAGCATGAGCATCTTTGCTTCAATTTTAAAATATTTTTCCACAGCCTTAAATCAAATTTTAATGTTCCAGTTGCAGTATTTAAAAGAAAGTTTGTGGCGAATGATTTCTCTCTTTAAATTGTTCTGGAATAGATAGATGTTAATGATATGTATTTAGATTATTATTATTATTATTTGTTTGGTCTTATTGGGGTTAGTTGGATGGTAAGAAATGGATTATCAAGAAAAAGATGTTGCACCTCTAAAGTCAAACAATGAAAAGCTTCTATGTTTTACTTATTAACCAAATGCTAATAATGAGATTATGATTCATAGCATCTTAATTACTTCATTATGTGATGAGGCTGTTACCTTCTTAATCACTCTGTTCCAACAGCATTGCAAGATACTAAAATAAAATTGACCAAAAAATACCACAAAAGAGAAGAAATTAGAGATAACAATCAAATCAATACAAAAACATAAACTTCGGCCAATTGATGTCCACTGCCTTAAACTTGAACATAGAATTTTTAATCACCACGGCCGCACAGTTCAAAACAAGATATGTGCATTTTTGGCTTATTAAAATTTGAAATAATTCTTTTTACTAAATAACAAAAGTCGAACACTTAAATTTAAGCTCTCAGGAAATAATGGTATTAAAGTATTTTAAATATGCTAAAAAAAAATTCACACTATTTGAGCATCTAAAATTTCTCTCTCTCTTTTTTTAATTCAATTATTGGACGTGCATTTATTTAGCTGGTGCACGCATAAGTCTCTGCAACTTATCCTACTGTTTGGGAATTTGTGACGGACGCCCCCATAAATTCGTCAAAGGTCATCAGACCAGTTGATATAACTTCTTCTCCACTCCTCTTCCACCATATTTTGTCATTAATTTTGGGTTATATTTTTTAAAAAATTTTACCTTTTAATTAAATTTGTCATAACTTTGAAAACTTTTTATTTAAATCATTTTTTATTAAAATTTCTGTTTAAATTAACTTCCAACATACTCTTAAAATCACTTTATTTGTGCTAAATATCTTCAAACATAAAATGAATTCATGCATAAAATTGTTGTCCGGATGAATATATGTACAGAGAGCTTTAATTTTATTTTGTGACAATTCGAATGAAACATAAACCCTAGAATCAAGGGGTTCAGCATTTAAAATCAAAGGCCCCATCACGTGTTGTTCTTGTGTTGAAGAACAAGCACAAGTAGAGAGACCAACCCACTTGCCAAAAACTAAAGCCACCAGTACTGTTAATCTCAGTGGGGAGATGATTTGGCCATTCTCTTCTTTCACATGAAAGGATATTCATATTTTATTTTATTTTTATTTTTTAGAAAATTATTATTGTTATTATTATTAATGTTGTGAGAAGTGTGAAGATGGAGAGTTAGTGTGGTGCACGTTTGCTCGATAAAACTCGTGCTCCTCCCTGCAGACATTTATGAGCCAGTTTAGTTGTGATTGGAGAGTGAAGCAATTAACTAATTAAAAAAGATTTTTTTTTTTTTGCTTATTTAATTTATTAGGACCAGTGGCAAACACAAGGGAAGGGACTAGGTATTTGCAAAAAAGTCCCTCATGTTTTTCATAATAATTGACGACGAGTGAGAATGAAAGTGGGGTTTAAAATGACAAATTTTATTAATAATTGTAATCCATAATATTTGCATGGGTTGAACTTAATTAAACCTTTAAATAATAAATTAATATCCATTTTTCAAATGTTTCTGCACTCAAGTTGGTAAAATGACTGTAGTGTCCTAACACTTTTGTCAATTTATCTCCAGATTAATATGAAAAGGATAAATTATAAATGACTATTAATTTTTTTAGATACTGATAATATATAAGAGAAGTATTTATTTGAATATATTAAAATTTAAATCTCAAATATCAAGTTAATAATATCTTATACGCTAGCTAGCCGTTAGATTATCTCAAAAAAATTTTGACACCAAGCACTCAAGTGGTAAAAGATGATTCATTCGCTCCCAGTATCCTCGTCAACACATCCCTAGGTCAATATGGAGGAGGTAATTTACGGGTGGCTACTAGCCATTAGTACAAATGGTCAAGACATAAGGGATGTTATGTTCGATCACGTCGAGTTTTGATCCGAAAATTTCATATAATAACACTCATGTCTTAATCATCGCATCGCCCCGAAAAGACGACACCAAACACTCAAGCACCATGCTTCGATGCGCACGTGGGGCGCCCACTTAACCTTCTCTATATTTATATATACCCGACAACTGTTTTTAGAAATTGATTTAAATAGAATTTATTCAAGGTTTCTACTTGGAAAACAATAAATTGTAATATTTTTTTTATTATATTTATATTCCTCTTTTTTATTAAGGTGCATCAATATATTTTAATATATTTTAGTCGAGATAAAACCTCTAGAGAAATCTTAATTTAAACATCTCTTTATTCAAGATAATAAATATAAATAAATTAAAAAAAAATGATAATCTCATTGACTATATTTGAAGTGATCAATTTGTCGGGAGGTACACGCGACGGTCAACTTAGAATTCTAGTATCTTTTGATTACGCCCCCCATTTGGAGAAAAAATTTCTATAAATATGACATAGTTAGGGTTCATGAGTACCTGAATGATAATTTGAATATCCTACCATGACACCTGAGACAAAATAATAAACATACAAGTACATAAGAAAATCATTATTGGCAAGCCTAATAACTGTCAATCAAATCTAATAACGCAATGCTAAGAGAGGAAATAAGAGAAAAATATTTTTTTTAAAAAAAATTAATGGTTTTTATTTTCTTATCTTCTTATTTACGTTGATAGAATAAAAGGAAAGAAATAATATTTATTACTTAATTCGTATTTATTAAATGGGTAAATTTTTATGTCTCTCAATTTGGTCTAATTTGAACCGAAATTAAAGAATTGAATGGCATGAAATTAAGTTCTTTTTCCTTAGACATTTCCTTCCAAATGCTTAATAATTTTGTTTTTAAAATACTAAAGTTTATTAATTTTAAAATACATTTAACATTCATATATATTATCAAAATGACCCTCTTGACACTAAAAGTATTTATTTATTATTCTAAATTATCATCCAAACCACTCAAGAAATAACAAGTTTTTTTTATTAAAAACTTAAATAACATTAGAAAATATTTTAAAAACTATCATAAACTTAATTGCGTAAATGGTTTGTTAATGTGAAAATAAAAAAAATCATGACCTAGCGGGGAATTAATTGATTACACAGGGGCCAAACCGCAATTAATCCAGTAAACCGCGCTGAAGCTCCATAAGCGAATCAAGCGTTTCAATTGGGCGATAGACGCGGGGGCCACCGCCAGCTTCTCATCCCCTGGATGCGGCGGCGAGCGCCTGACCATGGCTTCCCAAAAAAATCTCAGCCTGGTCATGGCTTCCAAAAAAAAAAAAACTCTCATCTTTTTAACTACTCGTCTACTCGATCGATTTTAACTCCAAAATAAAGGAAAAATAAATTTTTTTAAAAAATTAATGTGCTTTTCTGTGGATCGATCCTATAAAAAGGGAGAGCTTTCCCTCTCTCACGAAGTCCTACACTTCATTCCTTTGAAGCTTAAACATCTCCATATCTCTCTCTCTCTCTCTCCCTCTTCGTCCTCTGTTCTGCTCTGCTTCTTCAACTCCTTGTATTGTGAGCTTTGTTGCAGGAGATTCGATTTTTTTAAGGTAGATTCTGATCCTTTTTGTAAGAATCCAAGAAGATTTGGTAATGTTTTGGTAGTCTGAAATGGACGGTTCGTGGTACCGAAACGCTAACGAATCCGCAGAGTATGATAGCTCAGTGGTTGGAGATTGGATTCTGGGGATTTGGTAGCGTTTTTGTTTTGTGAAAATCGTAGATTTTTCTTCTTCTTCCGTAAAATTTGCAGGTTTTAAATGTGTTTTTGTGTTGGGTTTGTTTTTTTAGCTTTTGGTAAGGTAAAGATTTGATTTTTATGGTGGATTGTTGTTTTAATGGTGGGCGCAGGGGAGGAGGATAGATTAGAGCAAGGTCTGTCGAAGCTACGGCGATGAAGAAGGCGGAGCAAGTCGTCGGGACGGCGAAGAGCGTGTTGTCGCGGCCGAGGCGCCGCCCGGAGGCGGAGGTTTCGCAGCAGCGAGTGGTCCGCATCTTCTTCTTCGATGATGACGCCACAGATTCCTCCAGCGACGAGGGCGGGTGCCGCCGCGTGAAGCGGTTCGTGCAGGAGGCCCGGTTGGAGATCGCTGCTGGAGGCTCGGCTGAGGCAGGCAAGCGTAAGGCCGTGAAGGGAGGCTCCGAAGCCAGGAAGAAGCGAGCAGAATGGCAGGCGCCGGCCGGCGCCAGCAAGGAGGGCGGCGAGCGCAGGTTCCGCGGAGTCCGGCGCCGGCCGTGGGGGAAGTACGCGGCGGAGATCAGAGATCCGTGGCGGCGTGTCCGCCTGTGGCTCGGCACATACAACACCGCCGAGGAGGCCGCGAAGAGCTACGACTGTGCCGCCATCAGGCTACGTGGCCCCGACGCCGCCACCAACTTCCCCACCGCGGCGGCCACGTCAGGCTGCCCTGCTCCGCCATCGCGACGTCCGAAGCACTTGGAAACCAACTTCGCTTCCACCTCCGGCGGATACCACTCCGGATGCGAGGAGTCGCCGCTCAACGTCACATCCCCGACCTCCGTCCTCCGATGCTTCGCCCCATCCTCCTCCGCCGCCTCCCAATCAGAACAAAAGCCCAGACCTCCTGCGTCAGCCTTCCCGGCGATCCCGCCGCCGTTGGATCTGGGCGAGTTCCTGCCTTTCGCAGAGGTGGAGCCCATCTTCGACGGCCTTCTCGGCTTCGGAACCGAGGAGCCGCTCGGTTTCATCCCCGACCATGCGGCGCCGGTCGAACTCCTGGATGAAGACGTGGACGACGCCCTTCTCGTCTCGGGGTTCGACGACTTCGCCGACGACGATCTCTATGGTGACATCGGCGACTATTTCGCTTCCGAGCCGCTCCCCTCCGTCTGACCCTTCGCTGCGCGTCGCCGGAGGCCGATCACTGCCGCACTACCAAAATAATCCATTTTGCCTTTTGTCGTTTCCTTTTTTTTTTAATTTTTATTTTTTTTGTGGTCAGTTTCCCATTTTTTTCTCGAGACAAATTAATGTAAAAAAATCATTAAATCCACCTTTTTGTTTTGGGAAAAATCAGTGTGCGCCAGAGCATGTTGTTTAAATGACACGTGGAGGTGAGTCATTGCGGTGTCTGGTGTGACACATGGCATCGCAGTGATATTTGGGCCTTTTTACTGAAATTATTTATTATAAAATATTATGGATCTTCACCCTCACTGTCCCTAATATTACAAAAGATGGACCTTCTTGAATAGATATAGAGATATAGGACATATTACATACGAAACAAATTATAATGTCTAAATTTATATCAAGAGATGATTACACAAAAAATTGAATATCCTTAAGAGAGGAGAATGTTTGTTTGTTTCTCATCTCTAAATCACTCTCTTTAATTAGTTTTCCATCTAATAATATAAATAATGGATGATCAAATCTGTTTAAATGGAAGTAGACAAGACAAATCTAGTTGAAATCAAGTCAATAATCCACTTTTTGTTTAAGTAGGCAGGGATGGAATTTATTTGTTGTCATTACATAAAAATCCTATAAAATTAGTATATTTAGATCTATTAATAACTACAAATGTATTCACGTTTGCATGTCAAAACAAGATTTGAGGCATCGAAGCACTCCTCATCAATATCAACTTTTTATAACTCAATGTGTGGTCCTATAATATATCGATCTTGTCATATATGATAACTAAAACTAATTTATATTTGAAGGAAAAGCTACTTGTGAGGCTTTTCGAACAACAACGTAGCTAATCATCCACAAGCCTAACTTGATTCTCCCATTTAGTCACCAGATGCTTGGATTGTTTGATTATCTTCTCGATACAAGGCAAACTAGATTGCAACCTTGAGAATCTCTTGAAGGTTTTTGTTAGAGTGAAACAAGTACTAATGTAAGCTTCTATTAGTGCGAAGACAAAGGAGGATTAGGGTTTAAGGAGAATGAGGATATACCAATCAAGGAAGAGTGCTAATTCTTCATCGTTTAAGGTTTGGACTTTTGTTGGCCATGTGGTTGAAGGAATCTAAAGGAAGTTTTGGCTTTATTTTGGAAGTTGTGGCTTTCTTATTAACCTTGGCAAATAAACAAATAAGGAAAAGGTTTTACTCAATTTACTCCATATCAATCACCAGTTCATCCTTGCCTGAAGCTTGGTGGACCTGCATGTATCAGTTTTGTCCTGGACATGGAGAAGCATTCCAAGAAAAATGGGCATGTATTTGTTTGCCTACGAGAGCAGATGGT
The DNA here is from genome assembly GCF_018446385.1 of Zingiber officinale. Classification (NCBI taxonomy): domain Eukaryota; kingdom Viridiplantae; phylum Streptophyta; class Magnoliopsida; order Zingiberales; family Zingiberaceae; genus Zingiber; species Zingiber officinale. Next base: position 131,137,319 of record NC_055997.1, on the reverse strand, counting down.
TACAATACAAATGAGTTGGCCATGGCTGTCCTGCTATCTGCTGTCCTATCTCTGTCTCAGTGAGCATTTATATCATGAACTTGACCAAATTCCACTTGGTGCAGTGTCTAATTGTTAAGGTTGCAGGAACATGAAGAAGAAGGAATGAAGGAATAACTTTGTTGGGCTAATGAGCAGTTCAACCAAATTCTACTGGTAAACTCTATCGTGCTGTCCTACAACACTTGCAAGGTCATAAGTATTGGAATGAGCTGTTTGTCAACATCTTCTTAGTGGGACTCAGCAAGGACCATGAAAGCAATGGAGTAGGGTTTGGAAGATCAAGCAGCAGCAGGCTTCTTCTTCACTGTTACACTTTGCGAGATTTGGTTCTAATTCCAATGGCCAAATGGAAAAGGAAAAGAGAAGAAGAATATTAAATGTTCACCTCTTTCCCCTAACAACCGAGATGAGAGACCCACTGCGTAACAATCAAATGAAGAACAAGGAATCCTAGGGCAACTCACAAATTGACAAGTAGGTTCTCTGATAAATATTGTGAAACCTAAAGCTGACTGTTCCAAGAACGAGACTCACACTGCTGAATCTTCAACCGAGTTGGAGATGGGCAATCATTAAAAGGCACACTAAGGATTGGGTTCTTTCAGGAAATTGAAAGAACTTACTTCTTTTACAAGGGGAAAAAAATAATAATAGAAATCTGATCGAGAAAGTTAGAAACGATCATTTAATTTGTTTCCAATCACAGTGAACTAAGCTGGAACTGAAAGAGAGGCAAAATGAAATATCCAAATTTAAGAGTTCAGTTGCACTCTTTCTCTGTGTCTCTCTAATGGCTGAAGCCGGAAGCAGAAACCCCATCACAACTTGAAGAAATAACAAGCAGCAAGCACAACACTGATACGAACAATAACTACTGCTACTACTGCTACTACTACTAAGACAGGAATCGAAAGTTCAACGTGACACGCAGTAAAGCAACATGACAGATAGAAGTGAGGCAGCAACATGATGGAACCAAAAGAGATGGCTTTTTCACATTCCATCACCATCCTCCTTCCTCCATTGAATCCAGACGCTGTAAACAGACGTGTTGAAACTTGAAATGGTGGACTGGAATAAGGAATTACCAGAGGAGGCGATTGGTGATGATCACTCTTCTTCTTCTTCTTCTCCTCCTCCTCCTCCTCCTTCTTCTTCTTGGAATCTGTCAGTTGCGAGAAGCAGAGGCAGCAGAGGGCGGCTTGTCGTTGACGCCGTCGTGCTCCTCCTCGCCCTGGAACCGCGCAGGGATCCGGAACCCTGAGAAGCCGACGCCGGAGGCGAATCCGATCGAGGAAGTCGACGGATAGAACGGAGATTGCATCCCGTTATCAGCGATGGTGATGTCGGCAGGGCTGGCCCAGGCGCGGGCAACCGGGGCGTTACTGGACTGAAGGGGTCCCCTCTGAGAAAAAGCATGGCTTTGGCCGAGCATAGAGTGCAGCGGCACCGCCTGCGGTGGTGGGAAGCTGAGAACATAGCCTCCGCCGCCGCCACCTGCAGCAGGATCGACCACATTCCATGGAACGATCCGCTGGCTCTGTTCGGCGACCCAGCCGACGGAAGCGTCGTAGGCCAGTTGGGCGGTGGCAGGGAAGTGAATGGGCGGAGCTGGGCTCTGGCGGAATTGGCCATGGTGTTGGTGGACGGGCTCTGGGTTGTGAAAAATTGGATCTTGGAAGGACTGGAGGGAGAGGCGGAGGTCTTTGACTTGGTTGTCGGCTCGCGAAGGGAGGTCCGGCGAGTAGGACTGGAATCTGATGGAAGGGGTGGAAGAGGGCGAGGTGGCGGCGGGTGTAGCTGCTAACGGGAAGAAGGATTTGATAGTATCGGCAATGGAGTCGGTGTCCATGGACGGCGGAAGAAAGCTGGTGCTGGCATTGACGCGGCCGCAGGCACCTCCGCTGTCGAAGTTAAAAGCAGTAGCAGCGCCGACAGTGTCGACTGCCACAATCTGCTTCTTGCTGGACCCGTCGACGGAGTGGTCGCTGGCTGGGAGTCGATCAGAAGGCGGAGGAGGGAGGCGAGAGGGACGGGCGGCGGCGGCGGCGGCGGCGGCGACCGTGGCAGTGGGACTCCATGGCGGCAGCTCGGCGAGTTCGTCGATGGCGGCCTTCGCGTTCTGGATGAGCCAGTCGACGGCTTTGCTGGGGCGGTCGTACCCGAGCCGATCCTGCACGTCGTAGAACTGGATGGCGGTGTGGGCGGAGAGGCGGACGCGCCGGTCGCGGGGGCCCTTGGCGGTGCACACCTTGCTGTGCCGGTCCTTCCGGCCCGTGGCCCGCACAATGTGGCCGCCCTGCACCTCCACGATCTCCCCCACCGCCGCCGACCCCTTCCCCCGCCCTCCGTACCTAGACCTCGTCTGCGCTGCTGCCTGCTGCTGCTGCTGCGGCGGCGGCGGCGGCTGCTGGTGGTGGACGAAGGAGAGCAGCTGTCCGTAGCCACCGAGGCCGTGACCCTCCCCTGTCCTTTCCGGAAGCTGCCGAGCATACTTGGACGAGGAAGCCGTCGCAGAAGCTGAGAAAAAGGAAGAGCTTGGGTTGCTGGTTTGCAACTGGTGAAGCTGGAAGCTCTGCTCCTCCTCTTCTCGGCCCTCCCTAGACTCTCCTCCTCCTCCTCCTCTTTCGCTTTCTTTTTCTTCCGCCGGAATCGGAAGATAAAGAGCTCTCCTCGGATCCAGATCCCTCTCCTTCTTCCTCCCTTCCTGTTCCAGCTTTCCACGATCCCGCCACGAATCTAGCACCACTTCCCCTGCGACCGCAAAACTGATAGCACCTGGCGTCGAAGATGCCCGCTCTCCTCTTCCTCCTGCTTCTTCCACAAGCTTTGGCCATCCAAGACCCACAATTCCATCACCAAACACCAGCCTCCTCCTCTTCAACAAAACGCAGCATAAAAATTGGATCTTGGTTGAGATCTCATCTCGGTCTTCACATTGCAGCACCCAACAGCGCAAGGTACAAGGAAGACAGGGATGGCGTTTAGCAGAGATGATGATGAAATGGAATGCTTCAAGACGTGGGCTTCAGTCTATAATTTGAAACAAGACCCCAAGCTATGGATATCCATGACAGTCTTGGGCAGAGAGAGATGCGAGATGAAAGATGGAGGAGGAAAAGGTTCGGAGATTAACCTCACATCCTCACTCAACCCATCTCCCAAGGCAACAACCATGGCAGCTCATCCTTACACTTCTCAGTGCTTGCCCAGCTCCTCCATCATCCATCCATCGATCTTTCTTTCTCTCTCCTACTGGCTTCAATTTGGAGCCTTTTGGTTGGATTTGCAGTCACTTTGCCAAAAGAGAAGCCACCTTCCTTCTGCAAAGGATTTACTGGATTCGATTTACCAAATTGGACGCAGATCTGAGATCTCATTCTCTCGCTGTAACACCGAAGGCAAGTAAAGGGAAAAACAAAGAGAGGTTATAGTTGCGGCGACAATGACAGCACAGCGTTCGACAAGGTGGTGAAGGCGATGGCTGCTCTTCATATTGCCAACGCCTCCTCCTTTCTTCCCTCCTCCTGTATTTATTTATTAATTATTATTATTTTGACAGCAAAATTGTTCTTAGGAGATGGAGGTATTTGAAGTCGAAGATCCTGTTTACATGAGAGGAGATGTTGAGAATCTGTAAAAAAATGGAAAGGAGTTGAGCGCATCACCCGTCCCTCTCCCCTCTCATCCTCGTCGACTTTTCCACCGCATCCCGAGCTGCTGTCGTCAACTGACCGTCTGCCACCCCAAACTCTTGTCACTAACCGTCTCTCTTACCATCAATCCAACTGGGATGCATGATTGTCAGAGTCAATCTCTGTCCCTCCAGGTAAACAGGGTCGAAACGTGATCGATACATGGAGATGGACTTTGACTAATCATTGAAGGGTCGGATTCTCGTTCGACGGCTTTTAATCGATCTATTAATTATTGGTGCACACGTAAGATTGAAGATAGAATGGAATGGCGATGGTGGCGGGAATGGGTGGGTATCCGAGTCAGCAGCAGCAGCAGCAGCAGGAACAAGAAAAGAGGAAGAAGAGGATCATGAATAAAGTAAAAGGCACGGTGTTTCCTTTGTGCCGTCCTTTTCCATTCCCTCCTTTCCCTTCCTTTCCTTTCAGCTGCTGCTGCCTTCCATCAATTTTCCATCCACTACTATTTCTGCCACACACACGAATTAATAGCGGCAGCCGAAGTAATCAATCAATTCTTACAAGAATACAATTCATTAATCATTAATGAAGCAAACTCTCATTTCCTATCCTACTCATTAATATCTTACTTAGGAAACAAATATATATACATAAAATTAATTGAAAATTTTTATTGTGTTTAATACTATAACATGACCTAAAAAAAGAAAAAAAAAATCAGTGGTGCCCAACCCCCATTAGCGATTCCAATCAACAATCTCACTGGAAGGTTACAATTGTTTTAGGTACTCATTTATGGGAAGGTTACAATGTTTCAAAGTTTATGGATTTTTTTTTAAATTTACAACAATGGCAATAATTCATGGAAATTTGTAATATTATTTCACGTACTACAACACTGCACCATCAATTTAAGAAATATTTAAAATGTGTATTATAATTTGAATATTTATTAATGGGTAACTTTATGTTGTCCGACTCCTCATATGGACTCTGTCCGCAATTCACTCAGATTTTTTGACGTTCAGAATTACTTTCGGGAGTTCTGTAGACTCACGGGAGTCCGGTATCATAACAAATATGTTTATTAAAAAATACACTTGGTGTTATGAGCATGTTTATTAGAGTTCTTTATGCCGTTAATAAATTTCGTCCAAAAAAAACTGATTGATGTAAAACTTAAATTTTTATTTTATTTTTTCTATAGAAAATAAAAAATGTATATCCTATTTTGATTATTTCAAACTCATAATGTAATTCCTAAGAAATATAAAATATACCTAAATTATTTAGTTAAATGTTGGACAAAATGACTAGTACTTTTTCAAAAATATTACTACTCAATTAAACTTAAATTTAATACGAATTTAATAAATATATTTAAATAATAAAAAAACAAATTCAAACATAATTATACAGGTATTTAACCAAAAGACAAATTCATTTTTTAAATGGTATACCTTATTTTAGTTTTTACTAAAAGACACACCTAATTTCCAAAATATATTTTTCATCAATTTCAACTTTAAATTAACATAAAAAAAATAAAATTTCTTATTTAAATTAAATAAACTAAACCAAATTAATCAGATAAAAAACTTAATTATTTTATCAATAAAAAATTAAATAATAAAATTTATGATGATCTCCTAATTTTATTTCACTTTTACTTATTTTTTATTGGATATTATATAATAAAAACAAAAAAAAATAGAGTTTTTAAATTTTTTATTAATATTCTTCTGTATTTTTATTTATTTATAATAAAACTCTAAAATAAAAAAATAGGGATAGATTTAAGAGGTTGCATATTTTTTTAATATATAAGATGAGCATTTTAATATCATATGAAACTTTAATGAAATAATTAATATTTTATTTCATTGGATGCAGTTTCATTATGTTTAAATAAAATAATTTAATTTTTTTTTTTAATTTAAGATTGAACTAGATAAAAAAACATATTTTAGAAATTAAAGACGCTGTTGAATAAAATTCAAAAAATTCAACAGATTGAAACGTGAGCCACCCAAACGTGAGCCACCCAAAGAAGGGTAAGAGTATCCATAGGGGTGAGCATTCGGTTAAAATCGAATCGATCGAATCGAATAGATCGAAAATTGAATAAATCGAATTTCTTTTCAACCAACTGAACCGATCGAATTTTCCTATAAAACCGAACCAACCGAACCGATAAAATATCGATTAATTCGGTTTTTGACCGAATTAACAGAATTAACCAAATTTTAAAATTCTATTAGGTTTTATCTTTAAAAAAAAATTTTATTTAATGAATTATATTTTAAAATAAAAATTAATTAAAATAATATTCTTATTCGGTTTAATCGAATTACAAAATTCAAAATCAAAACAGAACCGAATTAATAAAAAACCGAACCGATTTTTTTTAAAAAATAGAAAATCGAATTAACCGAACTGAATTTCTAAATTCGGTTAGTTCGGTTCGGTTAATTCGATTTTTCAGAATTTTTGCTCACCTCTAAGCATCAACATCAATTACCCTATTTAAACATTTTATCCTAAATTTTGGATATGATAACTAAAAACTCTCTGCATTAGTTATTTTATTCATTCTATAAATTTAGATTTGATAAATAGTGATTTTTTAAATTTAGAGAATGAAACTTCTATCATGAAAATAAAATAATATTTCTTTTTAATCTCTTTCCTTCCATTCAATCTCTCTCATTCCACTTATTCCATAAATATAATAATAAAAAATAGAAGAGAAAAAAAATTAAGCATAATAAAAATTTTAAAATATTTAATGTAATACGTACTAAAAAATAATTATCTAAATTTAATAAAATGGATAATCTGGTACCTAGAGTAAAAGAAAAATTGACGTATGCTCTTCATCCCTCCACTTCTAATTCTAAGCTTATAAGCCCTAAACTAACCCTCTCTCTCCGAATCGATCCGATCCCGCAATCACTCATTGCTCATGGCTTCTTCAGCTGCCGCCACTTTGTTCTCCCTCTCTCTTGGCCTAATCCCGCTTCTGGCGCCTCGCCGCCGTTGATGCCCACTCGTCGTCTTCCTTCCACAGTTCTACTGCTTCTCAGAGTCGTACTCTCTTCTATGGTCCGAGCGGTCCCAAACCCTCGCCGCCGCCTACAGAAGAAGAGACGATCTCAAGGGTGTGTTCAAGAGTTTAAGTACATCTCGATTTTAGCCTCCCATAGATTTGCCGCTTAATGTTTGTATCATTTCTTTTTTCCTTTTTGCTTGTCCTAACCAACGGCGGAGCTAAAGGGTTAAGTTTCTTGTTGGCTCCAAATATCCTGGGCTGAAATTGGAGGATTCTGGTGTTTGAGGGTTGAGTAATTTGCAAATTTTTATGCTGAAATTTTCTTGTTTTGGAATACTAATTCGAATGGACACATCTTGGGTTTTTAACGAGGGCAATGAAATTAATCGCATTTTTAATTTCACATTTTTAGCTTTTTTTTTTCCTTAATGTTGCGAAGAGGAGCTTTACGCCCAGAAGAACCAATGAGCCCATCGTGTGAACGAGAATGGACAGTTGCAGCGCTGTTGATAAATATAGGGAGAGTTTTTGATCCATGTCCTAGTAGGTTGACTTTTATGGCAATCTTAGTAATGAATGAAGCTTTGGTACATTGTAGAACATCCAGGGAAAGTTCTAATCCATGGCTTGGTAGGTTGACTATTAAGGCAGTGTTTTTATGATCTAGCTTTAGTACATTAGACATCTACAGAGAGTTTAGACAAATCTCTCACAGTATGATTTGTTGTTGATTTTTATTCCTAATTTCATTTGGGTTGGTATCATCATCTAATGCACAGATTAATGTCATGCCAATTCTGTGCTGAAATCACTATGCTATGTCCATCACTTGCAATTTTTAAAAAAGCGCGAAGCGCGACGAAGTGCCGAGTCCAAGCTTCAAGTTTTATAAGCTTAAGCGAGCTTAGGACAATTTTAAGCGTAAAAAAGTATTTTTTTTATTTTTAAATAAAATTTAATTATTTTAAACAAATAAATAGATCAAATAATACTTAAACATGATAAATTTAAGGTTCATGCATAAATTTCTCACATGTTTAGAACGACAAAAATCACAAAGTTTATAATATTCATTAGTTTTCAGTTTTCACAATAAAAAACATAAAAAACTAGATATTATCTAATTCCTTGTCTGATTCTAATTCTATCTCCTCAATTTTTCTCGATGGCAAACAGATAGGGGGTTTATGGCAGATTATGACTAATACGGTTGGCAAGGGAGGGGCCCAAGAGGAAAGGGTTAGAAAGCTCAAGGCCATATAGCGGTCAAAAGTCAAGAGGACGTGGCGGTCAATAGTCAGGGTGATTCAGCAGTCAATGGTCAGGCTGACTAGGCAGTCAGAGGCAAGCATGTGGGGTAGTCAGAGGCCAGACAGACTTGTTGATCAAGGAGGCAAAGTAGTTGAAAGACAAGGGGAAACGATAGGTGGAACACCGGGTATAGGTCGGGAGCGGCAGAGCTGGGTAGAGGCAGCCCGATTTACAGGCCTGCGATTTGAAGGCCCGGAAGCGCAAGTCACAAATCATAGATCGGAAGCGTCAGAGCTGTGCAAAGACAGCCTGATCTACGGGCTTACGGTCGAGGGCCAGCAAGTACTCATGGGTCAGCAGCGGCAGAGCTGGGTAGAGGCAGCCTGATTTACAGGCCTGCGATTTGAAGGCCCGGAAGTGCAAGTCACGACTCACAGGTCGGAAGCAGCAGAGCTGGTCGGAGTCAGCCCGACTGGCAGATAACGCTTAGAGGCGGGATCTGGTTGAGGGTGTGAGGTAGATGCAGACTGCGATAAATAGGACGAGCTAAGCTGTGCAGGAGTCGGAGGATCACAACTGTCCGTCAAAGGTAATCATTGCATACCAGGGAGATGTGCGGAGGCGGAGGTTCCTAAGCGAGAGGATGCTCTCATAACCAATGGCAGCCTGACAGATGTCCCTCACTACGAGACAAAATCCCTGTGTAAAGGCGAAGGTTCCTAAACAAGAAGATGCCTTCACGACTAATAGCAGCACGACAGGTGTCGGGGATATACGACAAAGCCCAGCGTCTAACGTTTTCTGACAGGATGGTAGGTTCTGGAAGCAAGGCGGGTGCATAAAAAGGAGGAGATTCCTCGTACGCGGGTACGCGCTCTCTGGTGATTTTCCCACAACTTTTCGTTTTTAGTCTTTCTGCTTTTTCTGGAGAAAAAGGACTTGACTTGAGCATCGGAGGGCCTGATCCGGGGACTTTTTCCCTGGGTTCTGGTCTCTAACGTGAGGGAGGGAGATCGTCTGAGTGTGTGCAGGGTCCTGCAGCAGCGTCAGCCGCCCGTGGGAGCCGAATCGCCCACGACTTTCCGACAACAACCAGGCCACCGCGACCAGCCTCCGTCCGACTCAGCCTTCAGATAGGATCAAATTTGGCACCGTCTGTGGGAAATACAACAGCCTGATCCGAAGCGTGAAGATGGATGACTCCGGTCGAAGTTCCAGCAGGAGGATTAATGTCACTATGACCGCGGGGGAGTACGAGCTCTTCAAGGAGGTCAGGAAGCAAGCCACCTCTGAAAAACAAGGAACAGTCTCACGACCTCGCCTGGCGCCCGAAGCGTCTAAAGAACCAGCTCCTGCCTCCGACAGGGGCTCGAAGAGGAAGCAACAAGAAGAACCCCCCTGTACCTCTTTCCGAGAGCCTCGCCGCAACTATCATCGAGTCGGACCTCGTGAGCATAGTCCGAAGAAAGAGGAGCCGCCAGCGTTGGTGGCGGAAAGCTCTCTACATCCACCTCGGGATTCAGGAAAGGGAAAAGCTATAATCCCTACCAGAGATATGCCTGAAGACCCGGATGACAAGGTACCCTTCTCGGCTCAGATCCTGAGGGAAAGCCTGCCCAAGGGGTATCGAGCCCCGAACATTGGAGAATACGATGGGAGCAAGGACCCGGAAGAGCACCTGAGGAAGTTCAAGAACGCGGCTATCTTGTATCAATACAGCGATGCTGTCAAATGCCGAGTGTTTCTACACACCCTGTCCGGGTCGGCGCAGAAGTGGTTCGATGGATTGCCCCCAGAGTCCATCAATCGCTTCATGGATTTCAAAACGGCCTTCCTACGCCGTTTCGCCAGTAGTCGTAAGTATCAAAAAACCGACCACTGTCATTTTGCTCTCAAGCAGGATCCGACCGAGCCCTTGCGAAGCTACATCAACCGGTTCAGTCAGGTGGCCAATGACGTCCCCTCCGCCACCTCAGAAATATTGATGAGCGCCTTCTCCCACGGATTGCGAGAAGGGGAATTCTTCAGGGACCTCATCAAAAACCCCGCTCGAAGCTTTGACGATATCGTGGAGAAAGCTTCTTGCTACATCAAGGTGGAAGAAGCGCAGGCCGCTAGGCGGAAGGCCGAAAGGATGGTGGCTCCAGGAAACCGACCTGAAAGGAGAGACCACAACCAGCTCAGCCCTTCCAGCGCGGTCAACCCAGGCCTGCCCCTCAGCCCGTTCAGGGAGTCAGACCAGCTCCGCGAGTTGCTGCTATACACGCACCCAGACCTGGACCAAGGGGAGCACCATATTGCACATATCATCGGTCCAGGACGCACGATCTTAGTAACTGCTTCCAATTCGCTCGTGATTCCAGGAGAGCTGCCGAGCAGGGTCTGCCCCCCCCGGAGTTAGCGCCCCAAATACAGAGGATGGAGGAGGAACGGGGCGCAGCAGGACGTGCTCGTCAGACCCGGCCCGACCTAGCCGACCCATCTAACCAAGCTGGCCTCGGGGAAGACCGAAGAGATCCCGGAGAACTGGAGAACTGGGGCAACGCTGCTGTGCGAGAGATCGGTATGATTTCAGGAGGGCCCACTGACGGGGACTCAGGCCGAGCCCGTAAGTCACACGTTCGGCGGTTGTATGTGAGAGCCGTGGGATGCAGCCACGAGCAGGCCTCCGGCCCTGTTATTAGCTTTGGGCCTCAAGACCTGGAAGGTCTGGAGTTGCCCCACGACGACACCCTCATAATCAAGGCCGTTATCGCTAACAGCCGAGTGGCTCGGGTCTTTGTGGATACCGGGAGCTCGGTCAACATTTTATTCAGAGCTGCGTTCGAGGAGATGCAGATTGACGCCGCTGAGCTCCAACCCGTAACCACTTCTTTGTACGGGTTCACAGGCAATGAAGTCAAGCCCATGGGTCAGATCAAGCCCTTTATAGTGGTGGATTCGCCTTCCTCCTACAACGTCATCCTGGGAAGGTCAGCTCTGCATGAGTTCCGGGCTGCCGTCTCCACTTTTCACCAAAAGATCAAGTTTCCGGTCGGCGAGCAGGCCGGGGAAGTCAAGGGAGAGCAGAAGGTGTCCCGCAGCTGCTACATTGATATGATCCGGGTGGAGGCGCGCAAGAGCCGGAGGACGCAAGATGGGGGAGTGCACGCTATCCAAGAGGAGCCTCTGCCTATTGCCGAGGAGCCTATCCCTTGGGAAGAAATTCGGCTGCATGCTGACAGAGCAGAGAGCATCACTCGCATTGCCAGTGACTTGCCATAGGAGCTTAAGTCGGAGCTGATATGGTGCCTGATCCGCAATAGGGACGTTTTTGCTTGGTCACCGGAAGAGTTGCCCCGGGTCAAACCAGAGGTGGCTGAGCACAAGCTGCATATTATACCCGAGGCCAAGCCAGTCAAGCAGAAGAAGAGAAACTTCTCTGCCGACCAGAATAAGATTATCCGAGCTGAAGTGGATCAGCTCAGGAAGGCAGGACATGTTCGAGAGGTACAGTTCCCGTCCTGGCTCTCCAACGTTGTATTGGTAAAAAAGCCTAATAACAAGTGAAGGGTGTGCATAGACTTTCGCGACCTCAACAAAGCCACCCCCAAAGACTGTTATCCTCTCCCGCGGATCGATCAGGTGGTGGATTCAACTGCTGGCTGTGAAAGGATATGCATGATGGATGCTTATCAAGGATATCATCAAATACCCTTGGCTAGGGAGGATCAGGAGAAAGTCAGCTTCATAACGGCCGACGGTACTTTTTGCTATACGGTCATGCCATTTGGACTCAGAAATGCTGGGGCTACCTACCAAAGGATGATGGACAAAGTCTTTCGGAGTCAGATCGGGCGGAACGTAGAGGTCTTTGTTGATGACATCCTGATTAAGTCCCCCCTGGCGTCCAGTCTAATAAAAGATGTAGAAGAAACCTGTGGGACTCTGAGGCAATATGGGGTAAGGCTGAATCCCCTGAAATGCTTGTTTGGGGCCAAAGGAGGGAAGTTTTTGGGGTATCTGGTGACTAAACGAGGGATAGAAGCCAACCCTGAGAAGGTTCAAGCACTTCAGAACATGCAGATCCCTTAGAATCTGAGGGAAACGCAGAAGCTGGTCGGTAGGATAACAACACTGTCCCGATTCATCTCCAGATCTGCAGATCGAGCGGCGCCCTTCTTCAAAGTGCTCAGGAAGGCGGCCAAGTTTCAGTGGACGGAAGAATGCACACAGGCCTTTGAGGAGTTAAAGCAATACCTGGAGTCCTTTCCATCGCTGTTCAAGCCTGTTGTGGGAGAGCCCCTTTGGGTCTACTTGTCAGCCACCCCCGAGGCCGTGGGGGTCGTGCTGGTTAAAGAGCAGGACAATGTACAACGGCCAGTGTATTTTTTCAGCCATCTATTGAAGGGGGCTGAGTCTCGGTATTCGGCCTTGGAAAAATTGGTTTACGGACTTGTTCTCATGGCTCGGTGCCTCCGACCGTATTTTTTGGCGCATCCCATCACCGTCATGACAAATAGTACAATGGGTCGAGCTCTCACCAAGGTGCATGGAGGTAGCAGGTCGGCTTATCAAATGGGCAACCGAGCTGGGGGAATATGATATACAGTATCAGCCCCGAACCGCGATTAAAGCACAGGCTCTGGAGGATTTCTTGACAGAAGTTTATCAAATAGACTCGGAGGAGGTCTGGAAAATTTATGTAGATGGATCAGCTACCCATCGGGGAAGTGGTGTAGGTGCACTTCTAATATCTCCGCAGGGAGACATCATGCAGCTGGCTGTATGACTAAATTTCAGAGCTACCAACAATGAGGCAGAGTATGAAGCCTTATTAGCAGGTTTGCAAGCAGCTCGGCATGTGGGGGCAAGCCGAGTCGTAATATACTCAGATTCGCAGCTAGTAACTCAGCAGGTGACTGGATATTTTGAAGCGAACAACGAAAAGATGCAAGTTTACAAGGAAGCCTATGAGAAGATGAGGAAAGATTTTAAAGAGGTCACAGTCACTAAGATTCCCAGGGCTGAAAATGAAAGAGCGGATGAACTAGCTAAAATGGCCAGCTCCCTGACTACTTGGGTACTTGACAGATCTATAGCGCAGACCTTCCTTATAGCCCAGATAGACCTACAAAATAACCTGGAAGGAGTAATTGATTGGAGGGCGCCCATAGTAAGTTTCCTCCAGCAAGGAATTGTACCTACCAACTTAGAAGAGGCACGCATGCTCAGGAGACAGGCCCATTCTTATGTTATGATTGGAGATCAACTGTACAAAAGGTCTTTCTCCAGACCTTTGCTCAAGTGCCTGAATATGGAAAAAGCAGACCAGGCCTTGCGGGAGATACACTTGGGGTGTTGTGGCAATCACGCAGGTGGAAGAACGTTGGCTCGGAAAGTACTACTGGCCGGGTATTTCTGGCCTACCCTGCAGAAGGACGCACAGAAGCTGGTGAATACTTGTTTGCCGTGCCAGAGGTATCAGAACCTGACACACCGACCCACAGAGTTGCTGAGGACTTCTATAGTATCTTGCCCATTTGACCAATGGGGTATGGATATCGTAGGACCTTTCCCGATGGCTACAGGGCAAAGACGTTTCTTGCTAGTAGCAGTGGATTACTTCTCCAAGTGGGTGGAAGCGGAAGCCCTGGCCAAAATCACTGAAGATGCGGTGATCCAGTTCTTGTGGAAGAATATCTTTTGCAGATTTGGCCTACCTCACAAATTGGTGTCGGACAATGACAGACAATTTCAAGGACGCAAAATACAAAATTGGTGCAAGGGGTTCGGCATAACGCAGGCCTTTACTTCGATGGCGCATCCTCAGAGCAATGGTCAGACAGAGGTGGTCAATCGGGAAATAGTGCGAAGGATCAAGGTCAAGCTGGATCATACGGGGGACAGTTGGGTGGATGAACTGCCGAGCATTTTGTGGGCTTATCGTACGACATCCCGAGAGAGCACAGGTCTGACACCTTTTCACTTGGTATATGGCAATGAAGCAGTGGTGCCTCTGGAGGTCGGGATACCATCCATTAGGAGAATGATGTACGACGAGGGGAACACGGAACGACGGCTGGCCGAACTAGATTTCATCAGCGAAATTCGCGAGCAAACAGCTGCCAGGCTAGAAGCCTATAGACAGAGGATGAGACAGAACTATAATAGAAGGGTGATCCCTCGTTTCTTCGGAGAAGGTGACCTGGTCTGGAAGCAGGTGAAACCCTTGGGGGAAGTGACAAAGTTGGCGCCTCAATGAGATGGACCGTACAAAGTTGTCAAGAAGTTGGCGTCGGGGGCCTATTATTTGCAAGACGCTCAAGGAAGGAAGCTAGACCGACCTTGGAGTGCTACCTACCTACAGCCCTATCGGGTGTGAGGGATGCCAACCCTGTTGCTGTAAGCCAGGTTGGCCGAGGGGGCTGGAGATAGCATGGCAGTCCAGCCAAAACTCAAAGATACGTATGTACATGTAAAAATTTCATCAGTTTTAAGCAGTTGAAACAAATCATTTGAAAGGAGCAAAGATCTCATCCGGAAAGCCTTGAATGATCTGGCCTTGATCCAAGAAGTTTGCGGGAGGGATGGAGCTCAAGAAGTCCTGTGCATGCAGTTGTCTGATAACTCCAGCCGCCGTGTATGGTACGGTCGCAGCAAAGCGTGCCCCGGCCTGGGATAAAAATTCAGGAGAGCTCAGATAGGACCTTCGACTTTGCAGGCAACGATCATCCTCTCCTTCTTAATAGACCGCCAGGGCAGTGGATACTCCTGTCAAAGCCGCCCGAGACTGGGATAGTTCCGCCCTCAAGGCCTCCAGCTCAGCCCCTTGAGTCTCCAACTGTGCCGCCTGAACCTCCAGTTTATTGTTCTTCTCCTGCAGAAGAGTATCTGTGGATTACATTTCTTGAGCTTGGTGGGCTAGTTGTTGCTGATACCCCGCCTCGGAGGCAGCTCTTTCCTCCCTCATAGCTCGGAGCTCATCTTTCGCCTGTATCAGGGACCGTTTCTGCCGGTCGGTCTGATTGGTTAAGGCTTGAATCTCTGCTCGCAAAGCATAACTGGCTTGGAGTTCTTTGCTTTCATGATAGAGGGTGCGGAAGGATTGGTTCAGCACCAAAGATTCTGCATGAGTCTAGATGGAAGAAACAACCTTCAGCTGAGGTAAATTAATGGCAAGTGCGAGGTGAGAAGTAATTACTTTAGCCCAGGACTTTGAGAACCTATCCATCTGGGCTAATGGTGACAAACCACCCATTTGACTCATGCTCTCTGCCCACAAGCTGCCAAGAGAACCTTTCATCATCAGAAGGCTCGTGGGGGCGTCATGTCGCCGAGCAAGAGCAGCTTCGGAGGGGATAGTGGTCCTGTAATGATGGCGGGTGGAGGAGGAAGGTTGAGAAGGGCCGACGTCAGCACCAGGAGGAGCGGGAGGTGGCTCGGGAACTGGTTCAGTTGGCACGAGGTCGTGACGATCGCCTGAGCTATCTTCCTCAGCAAGAGTGGGGGCAGAGCGGAATGCAGCTGGTCTTCCCCTGTAAGGGTTGGGGGAGATTGCCAGATAGACAAAGCAAGAATGACAAGGGGAATGGTGTTGGAGCTAGCCACGATGGCAGCGGGGGACAATTGGGTAGTAGAAGAAATAGAATCAAGCGTTTGTGAAGTCAGACCTGGTCTTCGGCGACGCCTGTGAAGCAAAGGCTGGTTATCGGAGTCAGAATCCTCAGAGCGAGGCTGACCCTGTGAAGAGGTTGCAGCACCCCTGTCTATGGCGCCCCGACCGGATGAGCTTCGACCTGCGCGATGAAGGGCTGCGCGACCACGTCTGGAGGCCCGGGGGGCTCCTCGGAAGACGCGTCTGGCCAGACGGCCGGCTGGAGCACGACCCCGATCTCGGCTCGGGGCAGCAGGTGAAGGAGAAGCGTTGTGTGAGGCGGGGTTGGAAGTAGACTGAGGCGCTGCCCCAGATGAGGTCGATCCAAAATGAGGGAGTAGCCTCCTCTCCAAGATCACCCGACCGCGCCGCATTATTTCCAGATCACTGAGGGGCAAAGGCAGAACCTCTGATGCGCAGCGCAAAACCTCAGCTGTAGGCGCCAACGCGAAGAATCAGTCTAGTAAAAAATGAGCGAAAGGGGGAGCTCAGCACAAACTTACCTAAGAAGTGCGGTGTTTCAGGAGAAGGAGGGCTCAGCCTGAAATAAGAAAGTAGGTCCCCAGATAGCAGTCTTGGCAGATTCAGGCACCAATCCTCCATCTGGGTTGCAGCCATATTAAAGTGGAGATCCATATCGAACTCTTCCAATGCCGGGGGTAGAGGCAGAGCAGGTTGCCAGTGCATGGGCCAGTCTGTTTCCTCTGGAAACCGGAGAAAAAAGAACTTTTTCCTCCAGTTAGCACTGGGAGGAGGGAGAGGAGAGAAGAAAGCAGTGTGGTTGCGAGCTTGGAAATAAAAAAGACCGTCGGCGTGCCGAGCAAGAGCAAAGAAGCAGTGAAAAAGGGGAGCTGACCAGGAAACCTCACAAACTTCGCAGAGTATTACAAAGCCACATAAAATCTTTATGGAATTGGGAGTTAGCTGACCTAGGGGGATCTTGAAGTAGCGGCACACTCCAGACAAAAAAGGATGTGGGGGTAAACGGAGGCCAGATACAAATTGTTCAGTAAAGAAAGTACAATAACCAGGCGGAGGATCAAAGTACAGGTGCACACCAGTAGGGATGATGGGGTGGAAGCTAGTAGGGATTTCATAAGTGTACCGTAGGTCATCCCAATCCAATTCAGTGAAAGTCGAAGCGTCTGGGAAGTGCTCCGCCAACAAGGAGATCCAAGAAGGAGAAGTCATTGCGAAAGAGATTATCTCAGGTGATAGAAAGAACAAACGAAAAGAAGAGGCTTGGAGGAGAAGAAGGATCACGGCAAAGTCTCGGAGGAAGTCAGTCGGCAACAGCGACGCTTGGGTGCTCCGTGGTGGCAGTGAATCACAAGGGAAGGCAAGAAGCAAGAAGATACTTATAGGTATGGCGGATGAAGGACATTTTCGTAAAGTTGACAACGGACGGTTGATGCAGCATCTGAGATAAATAGGGAACGCCCTATGATGATCCTCGGGAATATAACCAGGGGCATTATAGGAAAGGCAGGGGCCCGAGATACGAAGCGCCTCCTAAGGAGATTGCCCCAAGCAGGTCAAGAATGTACGGAGGGGTCGTTAGAAAGGTGTGCAGATTAGATCAGCGGACTTCATGGGCACGCATCAGGAATAGAGAGCAGGAGTCTAGCCCTCGCCGGGCTCGGTATAAAAGCAATTATTGAAGGAAGAGCGATGTAGCAGGGCAAAACGAGCAAGGGCGGGCAGACTGGCAGAGCTCAACCAAAGTCACGGATGGCCTACTAAGAAAAGAAACAAGCTAAGGATACGCGAAGGGGAAGCGATGCGATTATCCGGATGTAAGAGAAGATAAGTACAGTCATCCAGAGTTCAATACGACCATACGAATAAGTACAATTAGGGAAGGTTCAACATCAACACATAAAAGGTAAACATTACAACATGGTCCCGACTACACAACATCCGAAGAAGAGGGGGCAGGGTCACGGGAAGCCAACGGAAGGAGCCTGGGGTCGGCTGACACTATGTCGGAAGACGCAGGATCAGCTGACACTTCAGAAGCAGCAACAGGAGGGGCCTGGGCAGAAATATCCCCAGGAGCTGGATCGGCCGCAGGATGAGGAGCCTCCAGGAGGAAAAGTCCGTCATCAACTTCGAAGGAAGGGAAAGTTTCCTGCGGCAATTCCCTGGATAGGCGAGCTGTGTCCAGAAAGGTGGCAGGAGGTGCCGAGCGTAGGAAACCTTGCTCGAAGGCCTGCCTAACCCCACCAGCGGCCCCATGACAGAGCAACAAGACCATCCAGCGTCCCAGCTTTTGGAGGAAGAAGGAAGAGCGGACGTAGGCCAGTCTGTACGCCTTTAGCCGCTCTGATTTGCCAACTCGGTACGCTTCTAAACTGTTCTTATTCTCGGCAACCTCGGTGCGGGTCACGGATAAATCGCTCTGGCCCTGAGACACTGCTTCCTGGGCCTTCGATAACTCCGCTCGCAAGGATTGGAGAGTGGCTTGGCAAGCTTCCCACTGAGTCCGCATGGTTGCTTCCCGGCTAGCGGCAGCACTAGCCAGGGCCTGGGCATCGGCTAACCCCGTTTGCAGGAGCTCCTGACTTTGCTGTAGCGAACTCAAATCCGCCGATCGGGAGAGCAGCTCTGCCTCTTTGGCTTTCAGCTCAGAAACTGTCGCTTGATGACGATCTGCTTCAGAAGCCAAGGAAGACTCACTTGTCTTCAAAGCCGCCTCCAACTGTTGAAGTTTATCGAAGGTGGCATGGGAAATGGCCCGAGCAGAGGCCGCAGATTCCCCGGCGGCACGCAGATAAGCATCCGAGCTTCCAAGAGAAGGCTCGGGAGGAGCTGAGGAAGCCGCAGGGGGCTCTAGTTCCCGAAGACGTGCCTTGAGCACCGCGTTCTCTCGTTGAAGCTCGGCCGCTCGTTGCACGGCGCTCAGACTCGCGGAGCAGGTCTGCAAGTGGCCGGAAGAAGAGAAAGGGGGTTACAGAAATACACGGATACCAGGAAGAAGAAGAGAAAGAGCTTACCGCTTCCAGGGAGCGAGCAATTTGATCAAACTCCTCCAAAGGGGAACTGCTCTCCCAGAACTGCCGATTGGCTGATTGCCAGGAGATGGCCAAGTCCCCATAGAAGTCGACCCTACCAAAGATAGGCGATAGGTCGGCAGCGGGCACGTAGGCCGGGTCGGTCTCTGAAGGGAGCTTCTAGGAAGCTTCAAAGGCCAGGTCTGCAGAAGGCAGGTTCAGAGTCGGCAGGGCCGAGCTCGGAGGCCCAAGAAGAGGAGAGGCGGAGGGAGCCAGCGAGTCCGGGGGCTGATCGCCAGAGGACGAAGGCGGGGCAGGTAATACACTCTGGATTGGCACCGGAGCGGTCAGGTCCAATGGCAGGTCTGCCACCTCCAGATCAGAGGCCTTCTCCCGGGCCAAGCTTGTCTCCTGGGTCGAGCTCATGTCCGAGGACCTGGTGGGGGAAGAGATGCTCACTACGCGTTGACGGCGAGGAGGTGGAGGAGAAGTTGCGGTGACTGGGGCCGTTCTCTTGCCCTTACGCGTAAGGCGCAGCTTCATAGTAGGAGGGAGCGAAGGCACTTGCCCTACTGGCGACGGCTCGGGTGCGGGTTGATCAGAGAGGCGGGGTATGACTGAGTCTGCAGGGCTGGGGGCTGGTGGCTCAATAAGCGCCGAGGCAGCTACCGTCTCGGAGGTTTGGTGTCCCGAGGGCTGTGGACCGGCGGAAACAGCGGGGTCAGAGGATAGGCCTTGTGTTAGCTCCTCATTTAGAGCTTGCAGAACGGCCACCGAGGGTGTCTCCTGACTGGCAAAAGAGCGGAGGATGGCAGCCACTACAAGAATAAGAGGAAAACGCACCTCAGTTAGTGAAGAGCGGCATATAAAAAAGCAACAACTTACCAAAAGGAGCTCCGATTTCTGTGGGGACAGGACTAAGACCAAAAGCGTACAGAATGCCTTCCAGCATCAATACAGACAAGCGAACAACAACACCGCTCAGCTTGGCCACAGCCGCAGAGCAGACAGGCTCATGAACGTGCACAGGGAAGTCTGAAGCAAGGATGAGATGTCATTGGGAAGGCCCGGCTAAGGGGACGGGGGGCTTGAGGAAGAAAAAGCGAGATCTCCAGCCTTTATTGGAAGAAGGTAGGTCATCAAAAAACTTATGGCCCGGCTTGGCCTGAACATTGAATATCCCCGCCTCGGCTCGCCGGAAGGAATAGAAGTGATGGAATAGTCTAGCAGTCAAGGGAATTTGATAAATGCGGCACAAGATGATGGTTCCGCAGACCGCTCGGAATACATTGGGGGTAAACTGAGAGATACCAATACCGCAATACTGACTCAACTCGGAGAAAAAAGGATGCAAAGGAAAGCGAAGACCGCCTAAGATTTGATCCCTAAAAACAGTGATAAACCCTTCGGGAGGAGAAGAAGGATGTTCATCTGGCGAGGGAAGACGAAACTCATATGCGGCGCCTAGCCCCAAGTTGGATTGCAGTGAAGATAGTGTTGGTTGCTACTCGGAAAACCTAGAGGTTCCACTGTACAAAAATTTTGTACAAAGGTCTGAACCTTTTCCTAGCTACCATGTGTTCTTTTAAATTAAATTTTGGATCACCTGCGGAACTTAACACGTTTGATCCAAAACTTAATCTATTCGTTCTTTTAGGTTTTGACTTGGGTCTCCTGCGGAACTTAACACGTTCGACCCAAATCACCTTAAGTTATTAATTCCATTAAATATTAATTTCCATAATTGGTTCCCAGTACTGACGTGGCGAGGCACATGACCTTCTTGGATATGGGAGCAACCACCACCGACTAGATAAAACCTTTTATAGAAAGCTAATATTTAATTTCCTAAAATAACTTTAGGTTAACCGAAAAGAACAATCAAATCACAAGGATAAATAAAACAAAAGAACACAACATCGAAAAATATATTCGAAATACTAGAACGTAAGCCTCTTGTATTTGGTATTATTTCCATAAATAACTAGTATGATGCGGAAAAGGAAAAACTACTAGTTATACCTTCTAGAAAGACCTCTTGATCTTCTATCGTATTCCTCTTCTAACCTCGGACGTTGTGTGGGCAACGATCTTCCGAGATGAGAAACCACCAACCACCTTCTTCTCCTCCTAGCAAGGTTCGGCCACAAAGAAAGAAGCTTCACCAAGGAAGAAAATCAAAACACTAACCAAGCTCCAAGAGACGCTAGCTTCCTCTCCTTCTTCTTCTTCTTCTCCAAGTAGTATCCGGCCACCACAAAAGCTCCAAGGAAAGAGAAAGGTTCGGCCACCACAAGAGGAAGAGAGGGAAAGGATGGCCGGCCACACCAAGGAACAAAAGAGGGAGAGAAATAATAGAGGTTGTTCCATGAAGGCACCCTCACGCCTTCTTTTATATTCCTTGGCCTAGGCAAATTAGGAAATTTAATTACAATAAAATTTCCTCAATTTCCTTGACATGATTTAATTGAGAAAAATAAAATAAAATTTCCCCAATTGAAATCTTATGGTCGGCCACATCAATGAAATCAAATTGGACAAGTTTCAATCAACAATTAAAACTTCCTAATTTGTTTCCGGAAATTTTAAAAAATAAAATTTCTCTTCAAAATCTCTTCATAGTTGATAAAAGGAAATTTCTATAATTTTAATTTTACAACATGTGAATAATTTTTAAAGAGAAAATAAAATATCTCACCAATCTACAAATAAGGAAAGAGATCTAATCTCTTTCTTTAATCTTTTGTAGATCTTTTACAAGAGAGATATTTTAATTTTAATTCTCTTTAATAAATTATATCTCTCACATAATAAAAATTAAAATTAAAATCTCTTTTTAAATTAATTTGGCCGGCCCCCACTAGCTTGGGTTCAAGCTAGGGCCGGCCACCCAATTTTATACCTAGGCCGACCCTAGCTTGGTTCCCAAGCTAGCTTGGCCGGCCCCCTATTGGTGGGTATAGTACTCTATAAATAAGAGGCTACGATAGGGACCGAGAGGAGGAATTGGTTTTGGCCTCCTGATAAAATTAAGCATCCCGTGTTCGCCCCGAACACACAACTTAATTTTATCAATAATAATTCATTCCACTAGAGAACTATTATTGAACTACCGCACCAATCCCAAATTACATTTTTGGGCTCCTTCTTATTATGAGTGTATTAGTCTCCCTGTGTTTAAGATATAGAATGTCCACTAATTAAGTGAGTTACTGACAACTCATTTAATTAATATCTTAGTCAAGAGTAGTACCACTCAACCTTATCGTCATGTCGGACTAAGTCCACCTACAGGGTTTAACATGACAATCCTTATGAGCTCCTCTTGGGGACATTATCAACCTAGTATCTCTAGGACACAGTTTCCTTCTATAATCAACAACACACACTATAAGTGATATCATTTCCCAACTTATCGGGCTTATTGATTCATCGAACTAAATCTCACCCATTGATAAATTAAAGAAATAAATATCAAATATATGTGCTTGTTATTATATCAGGACTAAGAGCACACACTTCCATAATAACCGAGGTCTTTGTTTCTTTATAAAATCAGTATAAAAGAAACGACCTCAAATGGTCCTACTCAATACACTCTAAGTGTATTAGTGTAATTATAGTCAAGATAAACTGATACCTAATTACACTACGACCTTCTAATGGTTTGTTCCTTTCCATTTTGGTCGTGAGCTACTGTTTATAATTTATAAGGAACCAATAACATGATCTTCTGTGTGTGACACCACACACCATGTTATTTACAATATAAATTAATTGAGCAACTACATTTATCATAAATGTAGACATTTGACCAATGTGATTCTTATTTCTAGATAAATGTTTATACCAAAAGCTAGACTTTTAGTATACACTATAACAGACAGGTCGTGATGGTCTAAATCAGAGATGTAACGTGAATACCAGAAGAGTTCCTTACCATCCATGATTATGAGGAGCAAGCAGGCAAGGGGGATGAAGACAAGAGGGGTCACAGGTCGGGCGCAAGCAGGAGAACGAGGAGTTGCACTGCCAGAAACGACCGCGAACGAAGGGAGGAGGATAGCGAAGCGTCGAAGTAAGGAAAGCGGACTGCCTTTAGGGTTTATAAATCCCATTCATTCCTAGGAAACATCGAGGGTCGAGCCGAGTATCTTTTGGGGTAACGCGCCCCAGCGCCGTCTGATGGGAAATAAGCGCCGAAGGGTGCAAAAAAGGGTCAGAGGCTGGCGTTAGGAGGCGTGCGCAGTAAAGGCGTCGGACAGGTGTCATCGCGAGCAGAAACGCATTAAAGATCGACAAGGCAAGGTAATCATGAAAGGGCGTGGCCTCAAAAAAGAAGCATTCTTCGTGAAAGGCTCAAGGCTAGGCGGGAAGTTTCATAAAGCTACAGACGCCAGGCAATTCAAAAGGGTCATGAATGAGACAAAGCAGGTCAGTAGAAGTGAATGTCAGATCAGAAGAGTATCAAGCGGGCCTGTGGGGTGTTGCTTGCTCGGACCATCCGGGCAAGTAGCTCTGCCTAGATAGCCCCTGATTTGAGCAGCTAACCAGGCGCATCGCGAGAACTGTGGGGTCATCATAAGCTGCAAGGGCACTGTGGCCCAAGGGTTGAGTAAGGTTTTTACACTCCCTCCTCTATCCTTAATTCTATATCGCGCATAATGCAATTGCAGGGAGAAACACGACGCAAATGAGTAAGCCTAAAGCTAGCGATAACGACCAGATCAACCACAGCAATGAGGTCGGTATAGGCGAGACGGATGAAGGCGGAGAAGAGCAATGCGTCTATGCCTTCGCAGTTTGGAGTATCATTATTGGTCTCGGACCAGCGCCATCGCCACCGGTCTCGGACCGGAGTATCATTACTGGTCTCGGACCAGCACCATCGCCACCGGTCTCGGACCGGAGTATTATTACTGGTCTCGGACCAATGCCATCGCCACTGGTCTCGGACCGGAGTATTATTACTGGTCTCGGACCAGCGCCATCGCCACCGGTCTCGGACCGGAGTATCCCAGACTCTCGTCCCAGTGCGAGTTATAAGTGAGCTCTGTTCTCACGCCCAACGACCTTTCAGGTCGGCTCCCATGCGAGAATTAAAAGTGAGCCTTGTGCTCACGCCCAACGACCTTTTAGGTCGGTAGTCCCAGACTCTCGCCCCAGCGCGAGTTATAAGTGAGCTCTGTTCTCACGCCCAACGACCTTTCAGGTCGGCTCCCATGCGAGAATTAAAAGTGAGCCTTGTGCTCACGCCCAACGACCTTTTAGGTCGGTATCTCCAGACTCTCGCCCCAGTGCGAGTTATAAGTGAGCTCTGTTCTCACGCCCAACGACCTTTCAGGTCGGCTCCCATGCGAGAATTAAAAGTGAGCCTTGTGCTCACGCCCAACGACCTTTTAGGTCGGTATCTCCAGACTCTCGCCCCAGTGCGAGTTATAAGTGAGCTCTGTTCTCACGCCCAACGACCTTTCAGGTCGGCTCCCATGCGAGAATTAAAAGTGAGCCTTGTGCTCACGCCCAACGACCTTTTAGGTCAGTATATCCAGACTCTCGCCCCAGTGCGAGTTATAAGTGAGCCTTGTGCTCACGCCCAACGACCTTTTAGGTCGGTATCTCCAGACTCTCGCCCCAGTGCGAGTTATAAGTGAGCTCTGTTCTCACGCCCAACGACCTTTCAGGTCGGCTCCCATGCGAGAATTAAAAGTGAGCCTTGCGCTCACGCCCAACGACCTTTTAGGTCGGTATCTCCAGACTCTCGCCCCAGTGCGAGTTATAAGTGAGCTCTGTTCTCACGCCCAACGACCTTTCAGGTCGGCTCCCATGCGAGAATTAAAAGTGAGTCTTGTGCTCACGCCCAACGACCTTTTAGGTCGGTATCTCCAGACTCTCGCCCCAGTGCGAGTTATAAGTGAGCCCTGTTCTCACGCCCAACGACCTTTCAGGTCGGCTCCCATGCGAGAATTAAAAGTGAGCCTTGTGCTCACGCCCAAAGACCTCTTAGGTCGGTTCCTAGTGCGAGTTAAAAGTGAGCTCTGTCCTCACGCCCAACGACCTTTCAGGTCGACCCTCATGCGGGAATCAAAAATCAACTCCCCTGCGAAAAGCATAAGTGAACTCGACGCCCACGCCTAACTACCTTTCAGAGGGATATGCCTTACATTGAGCGGAGCGTTTCCAAATAATCAGGTCAGCTACATCTGGCTTCATTTTAGCTCCTTTATGCAAATTGTAAATATGCAGCAAACAAGCAAGGTACGGAGTATGGGAGGCCACCCACCCTACCCCTAAAACATCGATGTTAACTGCGGAATCAGGTTTTGCATGTTTATTGCAGTTTTAATTTTCAAGCACCATGTTGGTTTTATTATCAAAAATTCATACATAAAGAGGAGTCATGATGCAACTCTTAGCTCTTACATACGAGCCAGTTTCTAAAAATGCTTACTAGATGAAAATTGAGCAGGAAAGACTAGGCCAAAAAAGGATAGATATACAAGTACAACAGCACAGTTCAATTAGCAGGCGATACAGCTAAGGCCACAGGAGGGAACGCTTTGCGGCAAAGGAGCCACTGAGACAACTATGGCCTGAACTAATTTTAACTCGGGGAAAGGATTGGTCATGGAGAATGAACACTGCCGTGTGAAGAAATGTCTGGGGACTCAGAAGCCCCTGGGGCGTTCAAGGCTCTAGCCAGCTGCGCATGTAGGGAGCTGATGATTGTTTGTTGCCGGGCGATCGTGTCTTGCTTGTCGTCTAGATACGCACGGAGGAGAGATAGCTCCGTTTCATGCTCTTGTTTCAAGCGTTCCTGAAGGCTGAGTTGGCGCTGCAGGCTAGCCTGACATTCCTCTTTCCTTGCCTTCTCAGCATGAACGCAAGATTTCGCGACACGATATTGGGCTTCCATGGAGCGCAGGGCAGCTAGCTGACGAGCTCGATCCTTGGATACGCGCTCCAGTTCACGTTCTTTCTCGGCAAGTTGTAAGGTGAGCTGATCTATTCGCGTTTGGGAAGGTGGTTGATCAACCTCCTCAGAAAAAGGAGAATGCATCGCGGGGAAGAAGGTGGTGTAACGCGGGTTAGCAAAAGAAAGTGGGAAGGCGTGGCAGGAGAAGATAGAATAAAGAAACGACCGTAAGGCTCTTTATAAAGAGGATGGGTGGCCAAGTCAAAGCAACTGTGTGGGCACAGTACCCCAAGTGATTGGCAAAGCAATTAAGGAGGCATGGTATCCCAGACGACGCGACACAAAGGTTGATGCGTAAGGCAAGAAGCAGAGCGCACAGAGATATGCTGAGGTAGAGACACAGAGATAGGCTGAGGTCACAGAGATATGCTGAGATCTCAGAGATGTGCTGAGGTCTAGTCAGTCAGACTTTCGTCCTCCTTCGACTAGACTTGTGAGGGAGGCTTGTGATACGGTTGGCAAGGGAGGGGCCCAAGAGGAAAGGGTTAGAAAGCTCAAGGTCATATAGCGGTCAAAAGTCAAGAGGACGTGGCGGTCAATAGTCAGGGTGATTCAGCAGTCAATGGTCAGGCTGACTAGGCAGTCAGAGGCAAGCATGTGGGGTAGTCAGAGGCCAGGCAGACTTGTTGATCAAGGAGGCAAAGTAGTTGAAAGACAAGGGGAAACGACAGGCGGAACACCGAGTATAGGTCGGGAGCGGCAGAGCTGGGTAGAGGCAGCCCGATTTACAGGCCTGCGATTTGAAGGCCCGGAAGCGCAAGTCACAAATCATAGATCGGAAGCGTCAAAGCTGTGCAAAGACAGCCCGATCTATGGGCTTACGGTCGAGGGCTAGCAAGTACTCATGGGTCAGCAGCGGCAGAGCTGGGTAGAGGCAGCCCGATTTACAGGCCTGCGATTTGAAGGCCCGGAAGTGCAAGTCACGACTCGCAGGTCGGAAGCAGCAGAGCTGGTCGGAGTCAGCCCGACTGGCAGATAACGCTTAGAGGCGGGATCTGGTCGAGGGTGTGAGGTAGATGCAGACCGCGATAAATAGGACGAGCTAAGCTGTGCAGGAGTCAGAGGATCACAACTGTCCGTCAAGGGTAATCATTGCATACCAGGGAGATATGCGGAGGCGGAGGTTCCTAAGCGAGAGGATGCTCTCATAACCAATGGAAGCCTGACAGATGCCCCTTACTACGAGACAAAACCCCTGTGTAAAGGCGAAGGTTCTTAAACAAGAAGATGCCTTCACGACCAATAGCAGCACGATAGGTGTCGGGGATATACGACAAAGCCCAACGTCTAACGTTTTCTGACAGGATGGCAGGTTCTGGATGCAAGGCGGGTGCATAAAAAGGAGGAGATTCCTCGTACGCGGGTACGCGCTCTCTGGTGATTTTTCCACAACTTTTCGTTTTTAGTCTTTCTGCTTTTTCTGGGAAAAAAAGACCTGACTTGAGCGTCGGAGGGTCTGATCCGGGGACTTTTTCCCTGGGTTTTGATCTTTAACGTGAGGGAGGGAGATCGTCTGAGTGTGTGCAGGGTCCTGCAGCAGTGTCAGCTGCCCGTGGGAGCCGAATCGCCCACGACTTTCCGTCAACAACCAGGCCACCGCGACCAGCCTCCGTCCGACTCAGCCTTCGGACAGGATCAATGACAGATTAGGGCTTTTCTCTCAAGAGTTGAGAGACGTTGTGTCTCTTCATTTTCTCTAAATTTTTTTCCTTATATTCTTTAAAAATTTACAAATCAATTAAAATTATAAATAAAAAATTACATTTAAGCGTGCTTAATCGTGCTTAATTTGGTCAAACATACTTTGACCGTTTTTTTCTCCACTTTCATCTAAAGCGAAACTTTTCTTCCCGCTTCATGCTTAAGCAGTACTTAATGACACTTTTTAGAACACGGATCACTTGAGTTTTCCAGTGTAGTCTAGCACATTTCTGGGGAAAATAAGATTTACCTTTGCCATATTGATCTAACATGGGCAAATCCATTTTAGTACTGGCTGTATTGACAATATGGATAATGCACACGACCAAAAATATATTGATAGACACATTGAAGGCAGAATGCTGCATTGACAGACATTCATATGAAATATAAAAGCACAATTTCAGATGAAGTACATCGGAGGGAATAACTTTTGATTTCTTGAGGACAAATACAGAATATTAACCTCTATAGATGAGGTCAAATACAAAAATAAATGCTTGTACTTTTTTATTATTAATCATTAACCTTTATACATGAGGTATTTAATCTGGTATGACATTGCATTTGCTTTGTCAAACAACAATGTTTTAGATTGCTCATTTTCATTCATTGCCCATTGTGATATGGATATGGCATAGGGCAGAAGAGTAATTGAAGGAAAGAAGAGGGGCAATTTGGTAAAAGAATGGTGTAGGGTTTTAAGGGGAGAATACTGTAGCAAAAAGGGGGGCTTAGTTCGGGTGGGGTTGTCGCCACCAGAAGGATTGGGTTCTTCCTCTCACGCTCCTCGCAGGCGCCGACCTCCAACTCTTCTCCTCTCCCTCTCCTCCTCGAGTGTCGCCGCTGCCGGACTGGCCATCGGCCGCCTCCGACCCCTTCTTCTTCTCCACGCTTCTGCCGTCACCGGCATCCCCGACACCATCGCGTCGCCTTCCTCGCTCGTCGCCTCCGGCAGCACACCACCGCCCATCTCCCCTGCTCTCTCTCTCCCGCCTCCGATGACCGTCACCAAGCACGTGGTGCTACCTCCCGATGTCGGCTGCCACCTCCATCGCCTCACTTCACGCCAGAGCTGCCTCTGTTGCCCCCTCTTCATCATCGGAGACACACCACAGCCCAAGCACTGTATGTGCAGCCTTGCCGGTCAATTGCACCACTGCCTCCTCCCCTCCAACCGACAGCCTCATCGGCTGCCCCCATGGTCGGCCCACACGCTCGCTGCCAGCTTCGTCGAGACCCTCCTCTCCGGCTGTGCCCTAGCACGAATCCGGTTATTACGACTGTTGTCGCCGATCGAACCATATCTCGCTTCCATTGTGTTCTGGTCTCTGAGTCATCGCTGTGTTCTGGCCTTCGAGTAGAGTCTATGCCTCGACCCCCGCACTGATCTGGGTTGTGTGTCGTGTTTTGATCTTTGTGCAGCTATTACTATCCGACCTGTGTGTCGTTATTGTATTTCGGCCTGTATGCCATTGTCACAGCCTGGCCTGTGTGCCACTATCATATTCCGGCCTGCGTGCCGATATCATAACTCGGCCTGCGTGTCGAGGTCATATTCGGTTTCGTGCCACCACATCCGGCTTCGCGTCGTCAGATCCAACTCTTCATCCGGCTTGGCATCATCTGCTCTTCCGGATCCCTACAACTCGAGTAGCGTACCATCTGAGGGCGCCCCCTGGGCCAGGGTACGTTTTCCGTACTCGTCCTTCATTTGTTTCGTTATTATATTATTATCCTGTTACTCATATATTCGTTGGATCCGCCACGAACCTCGGGGTACCAGAGACCGGGGTAGCTCGGTCGCTGACTGCAGGTATCATTGACCAAAGGACTTTTGACGACTTGGTTAAAACAGAAGCCATCTCAGCGTACCCCCCTCCGGGACATCGCGACTCCGTCAACATTCCTTCCACCTCACCCGACGGTCCATCTGACTCAGATTCCGGACAGGATCAATTTGGAGCCGTCTGTGGGAATCTCCTTTACCTGTTCTGGAACGTGAAGATGGACGACGTCGGGAGGTTCTCTGCCATTATCACAGTCCCGGAGGATCCCGACAAACATATTATCTTCTACCCACACTCCACGGGTATTCGGGAGTTGAGGGATCGAGTGGAGCTTTAGCTGGTCGACATGTTAGTTTTTCCATTATGTTTTTTCCTGACTCCACGAGTATTCGGGAGTTAAGGGACCCAGACAAATCCTTAGCCGGTTGGCATGACTCCCTGATCAGGTACGTTACAAGCTCTACTCCCTTTTTACGGTTATAGGAGCTGCTATAACTTCTTGATAAAAGAGTAAGATCCTAGTTCCTTGATCAAAGACTAGGGTCTTCGATTTTTTATCGGACAATAGGGGCCTAGCTCCCCGCTCATATACTAGGGACATAACTCCCCGATCATTGATTCGCAGAACGACTTCCCGATCAGGATCTAAGGGTCTCGCTCTTTGATTACAGGCTAGGGACCTTACTCTCCAATTAGGGACTAGGGGCCCAACTCCCCGATCAGGTGTGTTACATGCTTTGCACCCTTTACCATGGGGCTCTGCATCCTCTTACTGTTATAGACGCTTCACTCTATTGCTACCATATGTTTTACATTCTCCACCTGTTTTGCGTCCTCTTACATCTACAGGTTCTGCTCCCTTTACCCACGGTGCTCTGCTTCCTTCTATGACTATGGATTCTGCTCCTGTATATTGGCTTCACTCCCTTTGACGGTCAGGGCTCAGATTATTATCTTCTCCCCTCACTCCACGGGTATTGGGGAGTTGAGGAGCTGAGACAAATCCTCAGTCGGTCGATATCACTCCGCGATCAGGTATGATAAAGGCTTTGCTCCCTCATGTTGCTACGAGTTCTGCTTCTACAGACTTCAAGGCTTATCTCCCTCGTTCGGGGTTGAGCAGTTTTCATTGGTCTTGGACCAGTTTATTGGCTTTCTTACCTCCCCCGTTCGGGGTCGAGATAATCGCCACCGATCTCGGACCGGAGTATATCATTTCTTACCTCCCCCGTTCGGGGTTGAGATAATCGCCACCGGTCTCGGACCGGAGTATATCATCTCTTACCTCCCCCGTTCAGGGTCGAGATAATCCCACCGGTCTAGAACCGGAATACATCATCTCTTACCTCCCCCGTTCGGGGTTGAGATAATCGCCACTAGTCTCGGACCAGCGTATCGCCACCGGTCTCAGACCGGAGTATATCATCTCTTACCTCCCCCGTTCGGGGTCGAGATAATCACCACTGGTCTCGGACTAGCGTATCGCCACCGATCTCGGACCGGAGTATCGCCACCGGTCTCAGACCGGAGTATCGCCACCGGTCTCGGACCGGAGTATCGTCATCGGTCTCAGACCGGAGTATCGCCATCGGTCTCGGACCAGAGTATCGCCATTGATCTCGGACCGGAGTATCGCCACTGGTCTCGAACCAGAGTATCACCATCGGTCTCGGACCGGAGTATTGCCACCGGTCTTGGATTGGAGTATCGCCACTGGTCTCGGACCAGAGTATTGCCACCGGTCTCGGACCGGAGTATTGCCAATGACCTCTCGGTCGGGGTTCCAGACTCTCGCCCCAGTTCGAGTTATAAGTGGGCATGCTCTCACGCCCAACGACCTCCCGGTCGGCACTCACTGCTCACTTGCCGCTCTGCTCAGCACTCATCATACTCGCTCCACTCGCCGCACTACCCGACACTCATCATGCACGTTTCGCTCACCGCTGTTGCTCGGTCGGCACTCACTGCTCTCTTGTCGCTTTGCTCGGCACTCATCACATTCGCTCCACTTGCCGCTCTGCCCGGCACTCATCATTCGCGACTTACTACTCTGCTCGACACCCATCGTTCGCGTCTCAATCACCGCTATGCCCGACACCCACCGTTCGTGTCTCAATCTCCGCTATGCCCGGCACTCACCACTCCTGCCTCACTTGCCGCTTTGCCCAGAACTCGTCTCTCGTATCTCCCTCATTGCTTTGCCACGCATCTGGCGCTCGATCGACATTTTCTCGGTCGCGCTCACGGCTCTGCTCACCCATCATTCTCTTTATTACGTGGTAGTGATTTATTGATGCTCGGTCAGTAGTTTTCTCGGTCGCACTCACGGCTCTGCTCGCCCATCATTCTCTTTATTACGTGGTTGCGATTTATTGACGCTCGGTCAGTATTTTTCTCGGTCACACTCACAGGTTTGCTAGTCCATCAATCTCTCTATGGCTAGGTCATGATTTACTATCACTCGGTCGGTATTTTTCTCGATCGCGATTACTCTTGCTAGGTAGACATTTTCTCGGTCGCGCGTTTGATACCACTCGCCCATCGTCTCTCGACCCGCTCGGTGGTCACCCTATCGCTCGATCGACATTAGTGTTTTACTTCTCGCTTGGCATGTACATAATCGCCCGATCGGTCTGCTTAGCATCGCTCGACCGTCTGCTTGATATTGTTCAATTTTTCGCTCGTCCTCCGATCGATCGCTTGCTCGGTATTGCTCGATCTCTCATTTAGCATTCGACCGATTGCCCGCCCGACACGATGATCAGACTCTGCATTCAGGAGGGATTTTGTTCTTAGTTTGGTTGGGTCTAGTCAGTCGGACTCGCGCGTCCTTCGACTAGACTTAAAGGGGAGGCTTGTGATATGGATATGGCATAGGGCAGAAGAGTAACTGAAGGAAAGAAGAGGGGCGATTTGGTAAAATGATGGTGTAGGGTTTTAAGGGGAGAACACTGTAGCAAAAAGGGGGGGCTTCGTTTGGGTGGGGTTGTCGCCGCCAGAAGGATTGGGTTCTTCCTCTCACGCTCCTCGCCGGCCTCCACCTCTTCTCCTCTCCCTCTCCTCCTCGCGTGTCGCCGCTACCAGACTGACCATCTGCCGCCTCCGACCCCTTCTTCTTCTCCACGCTTCTGCCATCACTGGCATCCTCGACACCATCGCATCGCCTCCCTCGTCGCCTCCGGCAGCACACCACCACCCATCTCCCCTGCTCTCTCTCTCCCGCCTCCGATGACCGTCACCAAGCACGCGGTGCTACCTCCCGATGTCGGCTTCCACCTCCATCGCCTCACTTCACGCCAGAGCTGCCTCTGTTGCCCCCTCTTCATCATTGGAGGCACACCACAACCCAAGCATTGTATGTGCAGCCTCGCCGGTCAATGGCAGCACTGCCTCCTCCCCTCCAATTGATAGCCTCATCGGCTGCCCCCATGGTCGGCCCACACGCTCGCTGCCAGCTTCGTCGAGACCCTCCTCGCCGGCTGTGCCCTAGGACAAATCCGTGTTGGTGCAATCGACCTAGGTTTTGATGTGTGTGTCAAAGAGTTTAAGTTAGACTTTCATATGTATTTGATATGTGTTTGAGTCTTGCAGGACTTGGTGGAACACATGAGAACTTGGTGCGTCCAAGTATGGGAAACTCATCCAAGGGCTCGGATCCTTGAGTCGGTGAAGGATGGTGTGGAAGACATCCGAGGGACCGCCGGACGAGGAGCAATGGAGTGGAGCCGAGGGAAGTGGACTTCAAGGCAGTGTGAAGGATGGCACGGAGAGGAGCCGCGGGCTCAGGTGCATCTGAGGGACAAAGGCCGAGGAAGAGGACTTCAAAGGCGACTCCGGAAAGGATGAGAGGAGTGAATGTACTGGGACCAGTCGACTGGTAATGGGACCAGTCGATCCATTCGACTAGTCCCGAGACCAGTCGACTGGTACATGACCGTTGGCAGAAATCGGGCTCTAAAGAGAGCCGGTGGTGTTGCCTAACGGCTAGCACCAGTCGACTGGTGCTTGGACCAGTCGACTGGTGTCGGGGTTTGAGTTGATTTGTGATCAACTCTCTCCTCTTATTTAAGGGGAGCTTTGGGGCATTGAGGAGGTTACTGATACTCATTGTAAACCTTCTGAATCTTGCCCAAAGCTTCTAAGCCAACTCTCTTCCTTCTAGCCCAAAGTTTCATCTTGTAAAGAGGAAGAGAACTTTGTGAGAGGTTTGCTCCACCGAGAAGGAGAAGCTTTAGCCGGAGATTGCCGGGGACTGATCCACCAAAGGATCAAGGGCTCGTCCACCTCAAGGACACGTCGTGAAGTAGGAGCAAGCAATCTCCGAACCACGTTACATCGAGCATGTTAGCGTTTGTATTCTCGTTTGTGTTTCATTGTTTTAGTTTCTATATTTCCGCTTGCGCAAACTAACGTATTGTAGAGAAGAAATCGATTTGGGGGTGGCCTAGCTATCCAACCCCCCCTTCAAGCGGCCACCGATCCTCCAACAATTGGTATCAGAGCAAGGAAATTCTTCAACGGACTAATCGCCAAGAAGAACAACATCATCAAATGGCCGGCTCAAACATTCATCCACCCAAATTCGAAGGAGACTTCTCTTGGTGGAAGAGGAGAATGGAGGTATTCTTTGAAACCGATTTTGACATAATGCTAATCATGGAAAATGGTTTCGAAGTGCCTAGGGATCAAGACAATAAGATACTTGAGAAAACAAGGTGGACCAAGAAGCAAAGGGAAGAACATTTAGCAAATGCTAAAGCCATACATCATCTACAAAGTGTCCTTCCTCAACAAGAAATAACAAGGGTTGGAACCTACTCAAGCGCTAAGGAGTTATGGGAAAAGCTAGTGGAGCTTCATGAAGGA
The DNA here is from genome assembly GCF_018446385.1 of Zingiber officinale. Lineage (NCBI taxonomy): Eukaryota > Viridiplantae > Streptophyta > Magnoliopsida > Zingiberales > Zingiberaceae > Zingiber > Zingiber officinale. The sequence continues at coordinate 131,103,359 of NC_055997.1, read as the reverse complement.
ACATCGGAAGCGAAATTAGCAAGAAGAGACCTCCTTCGAACTCAACTCAATAATATCAAGCTTGAGAAAGGAGAAAAGGTATCAATTTTACATTGTAAAATCAAGGAGATTATTAATGGACTAACAAGTGTAGGTGAGACACTTTCAAATCGAGACGTGATTACGAAAGCCCTAAATGCTTTTCCAAGATCCACAACTTGGAGTTCCATTGTAGATACATACTACATATCAAAGGACCTAGAGAAATCCTCTCTAGATGAACTCTTCTCAACAATGGAGCTTCATGAAACAAGAGTTGAGGGATTGGATGGAGAAGCTCATAGATCAAGAGGAGTAGCCCTTGTGGCAAACAAGGGAAAGGGGAAGAAGAAAACTCCATCTCCATCATCTTCCGATTCCGAGGAGTCAAGTGCCTCAATGGATAGTGACCAAGAGGCGTATATGGTAAGGAAAATGAGAAGAGCTTTTAGAAATTTTTCATCTAACAAATCTCATGTTAGGAAAAGCTCAAGAAGCAAAAGTAGGACAAGGAAGATAATTTGCTACAATTGCCAAGGAGAAGGACACATAAGAGATGATTGTCCTCTCTTGAAAAAGAAGGAAGGGAAGAAGAAGAAGGAGAAGACAAAAGAAAAGGGGAAGAAGGCTCAAAACCTAAAAGCAACATGGGATGATCCTTCATCTTCATCGGAGGAAGAAGAGCATCACATAGTCAATTTTGCTCTCATGGGGATTGATGATGTAGCCTCCACCTCATCCGAGCAAGAAGAAGGAAGGAGCTCAAGTGAAGATGAAGAGGGGAGCTCAAGTGAAGGGGGAGGTCAAACTTCGGATTCGGACTTCTCGGTAAGTGAGGTACATAATCTTCCTCCCCATATTTTAATTAAAATTATTTCAAGCACAAATGATGATTTGTTTAAGGCAAAAAGAAAGAACAAATCTTTGAAAAATGACATTTGCATGCTTAAAGAAAAATTAGAATCCTTGCCTATTAGGGATGATGATTTGCATGCTTCCTCTACAAGTTCAAATGATTCATGTTTAGAAGAGGAAAATAGGAAATTAAGGGAAAAAGTAGAATACCTCACCATAGCCCTTAGAAAATTTGATATTGGCTCAAAAACCCTAAATATGATCATTGGGAGCCAAAGGGCAAGTTTTAAGAAAAATGGCATAGGATACAATGAACAAAATAATGAAAAGACCTATCATTGTCTACTTGCTAGGGGCAATCCAAGACAAAGACCATAGATAGGAAATGGATCCCCAAAGAGTACTTGGTCAACCCAATTAGAAAGAATTTCTATTGGGTGCCAAAATCAATCCTCAAGGGTTAAGAGGATTTTATGGCAAGTCAACCATGGAAGTCAATAATTCAAAATTTTCCTATATGGTTGACTTGAGACCTTAAGGGGGAGGACTTAGCCTTGATAGAAATTTATGATCAAGAGGGCTAAGTAGAGGTTACCTTTATCTCACAATGAGTTGTATTATTTTCTAACCATGAATGTGAGATATTAGGATGATACAAGTAATTCACTTATGCTTATGGCATTTTGATGAGTTATGAAGTGTATCAATGTTTAGTGATCATAGGCCAACTATGGGGAAAGCAAATGTTTAATTAATGAACATCTTGCCCATAGATCATAGTTGGACATTTCAAATGTTTTGAAAACAATTCTATGTTTTATTTACTGTGGTCTAGCTATTTTAAAAATATATGATTGCAAAACTGAGCTTGAAATTGATACAAACTTGCATGTTTTCGATATTTTTGAAACTTGGTCAAAATTTTGAAAATAGGTTGACTTTTCATGAAACCATATTTTCCTTAGTTAAAGAACATTATAAGAAATATGTGTTCAAAATTTCATGATTTTTTGAATTTTCTAGAATTTTTTATGGATTTCTGAAGTTGGCTGCCGTAAGCTGAAATTGATGTTCAGTTTGTGCCAGTCGACTGGTGCAGATATCAGTCGACTGGTGCTAGCCTTTCAGCATTCTGTTGGTTTTTAAAATCAAATTTTTGGTTCAAATTTGGTTGGAACTGATACCATAGTATGTGTACGTATCTGGTACAATATTTTTGATGGTGTCAAAGGGGGAGAAATGGGTAGGTTTAAGTTAGAAATCTACTTGGGTGCAAATCTTTGAAAATTAAGATTAAGAGCATGTGTTAAGGGGGAGCTTGGGTTTTATGCTTCATATTTACATATTGCTTGTACTTTTCAAAGTTGTTATTGGTGCCTAACTTAAACATATTGCCACACATCAAAAAGGGGGAGATTGTTGGTGCAATCGACCTAGGTTTTGATGTGTGTGTCAAAGAGTTTAAGTTAGGCTTTCATATGTATTTGATATGTGTTTGAGTCTTGCAGGACTTGGTGGAACACATGAGAACTTGGTGCGGCCAAGTATGGGAAACTCATCCAAGGGCTCGGATCCTTGAGTCGGTGAAGGATGGTGTGGAAGACATCCGAGGGACCGCCGGACGAGGAGCAATGGAGTGGAGCCGAGGGAAGTGGACTTCAAGGCAGCGTGAAGGATGGCACGGAGAGGAGCCGCGGGCTCAGGTGCATCTGAGGGACGAAGGCCGAGGAAGAGGACTTCAAAGGCGACTCCGGAAAGGATGAGAGGAGTGAATGTACTGGGACCAGTCGACTGGTAATGGGACCAGTCGACTGATCCCAATTCACAGAATACACAGAATGGTTCTGTGCTTGTCGGCTACGAGCATCAGTCGACTGGTCCTGAGACCAGTCGACTGGTCCTGAGACCAGTCGACTGGTACATAGCCGTTGGCAGAATTTGGGGTTCTGCAAAGAGCCGTTGGCTGAGTCCAACGGCACACCAGTCGACTGGTGCTTGGACCAGTCGACTGGTGTCGGGGTTTGAGTTGATTTGTGATCAACTCTCTCCTCTTATTTAAGGGGAGCTTTGGGGCATTGAGGAGGTTACTGATACTCATTGTAAACCTTCTGAATCTTGCCCAAAGCTTCTAAGCCAACTCTCTTCCTTCTAGCCCAAAGTTTCATCTTGTAAAGAGGAAGAGAACTTTGTGAGAGGTTTGCTCCACCGAGAAGGAGAAGCTTTAGCCGGAGATTGCCGGGGACTGATCCACCAAAGGATCAAGGGCTCGTCCACCTCAAGGACACGTCGTGGAGTAGGAGCAAGCAATCTCTGAACCACGTTACATCGAGCGTGTTAGCGTTTGTATTCTCATTTGTGTTTCATTGTTTTAGTTTCTATATTTCCGCTTGCGCAAACTAACGTATTGTAGAGAAGAAATCGATTTGGGGGTGGCCTAGCTATCCAACCCCCCCTTCAAGCGGCCACCGATCCTCCAACAGAATCCGATTATTATGATCGTTGTCGCCAATCGGACCATATCTCGCTTCCGTCGTGTTCTGGTCTCTGAGTCATCGCTGTGTTCTGGACTTCGAGCAGAGTCTATGTCTCGACCCCCGCACTGATCTGGGTTGTGTGTCGTGTTTTGATTTTGTGCAACTATTACTATCCGACCTGTGTGTCGTTATTGTATTTCGGCTTGCATGCCATTTATTGGTTAGTTCTAGGAAGATCGTACCGGTTCCACTGTACAAAAATTTTATACAAGTGTCAAACCTTTCCTAAATAACCTATTGTGTTTTTTAGAAGTTAAATTAGGAATCGTAGACAGAACTTAACATCATTGATTCCAAATTTTACTTATCTGTTTTTAATGGTTTAGATTTGAATCGCAAGTGGATCTTAACACCATTGATTCAAATCCACTTACGTTATAAATTCCATTAAATATTATTTTCTAAAATTGGCTTCCAGGTTAAATATGGCGAGGCACAAGGCCTTCTTGGATATGGGAGCAACCACCACTTCCTAGACAAAACCTTTTAAGGAAAGTTAATATTTAATTTCCTTATATAACTCTAGGTTTAACCAAAAAGAACAATCAAATCACAAAATCGAAAAAACAAAGAAAAACACAAACACGAATTACTAATTCGAAAAACTAGATCTAATGTCTCTTGTGTTTGGAATTCTAACAAAGAAAAATAACTAGCATGATGCAGAAGAAAATTACTAGTTATACCTTTTCTTTGCAAGCTAATGACCTCAAGATCTTCTGCCGTATTCCTCGCCTCGCCTTGGACGTCGTGTGGGCGACGATCCTCCAAGATGAACACCACCCAAAGACTTCTTCTCCTTCTCAAACTTTCGGCCACCACCACCACCACAAAAGAAAAGAGAGCAAAGGGAGAAGAGAGGGAGAGAGGGTCGACCACCAAGAGAGTCTCCACCAAGAGAATAAGAGTTGTTGTCTTATGAGGCCTCCTCACCCCTTCTTTTATATTACTTGCCCAAGGCAAATAAGGAAAGAATTTTTACAAAAATTAAAATTTTCCCTTGTTTTTCCTTTTTCCTTTTTATTTTTTCTTTTCTTTTCTCTTGCTTGAATCAATCACCAAATCATGGATTGATTGGATGATGATTTGGCCGGCCCCTTGCTTGGGCACCAAGCAAGGGTGGTCGACCACTTACAGGAAGGAATAATAATTTTTTTATAAAATTTTACAAGAAGAAATCCTCTTATAAAATTTTACAAGCTCTCTTTCCGAAAGTGGATGTTAAAAAGGAAAGTTTTAAAAATTAAAACCATGTTTTAAAATTTAAAACTTCTCTTCAAAAATTTTCTTTTTTAACATGAATAGTAAATTTTAATTTTAAAACTTCTCTTTTTTTTTCTAAAACCATGAGGATGGTTAAAAAAGGAAAGTTTTAAAACTTTTAAAACTCTCTATTAAATCATGTGACCTAATTCAAATAAGGAAAGTTTTTTAAAATTAAAATCTCTCTTTTAAAACTTATAGTTTTCTATAAAGAGAAGATTTAAAAATTCAAAACACTCCTCCTATTTGAATTTATTATGGTCGACCCCTACTTGCTTGGTCACCAAGCAAGAGGGCCGACCCTCTTAAGTAGATGGTGGCCGACCATTGCTTGGTCACCAAGCAATGGGTCGGCTTCCTTTCTTGGACACCAAGAAGGATTTTTATTTGGATGAACTTGAGACTTTAATGAGGCTACAACAGGGACCTAGAGGAGAAATTGGTTTTGGCCTTCTGATGAACTTGAGTATCCCGTGTTCGCCCCGAACACACAACTCAAATTCATCAACAATAACTCATTCCACTAGAGAGTTATTGTTGCACTACCGCACCAATCCCAAATTACATTATGGGCTCCTTCTTATCATGAGTGTGTTAGTCTCCCTGTGTTTAAGATAACGAATGCCCACTAATTAAGTAAGTTACTGACAACTCACTTAATTAATATCTAAGTCCAAGAGTAGTACCACTCAACCTCATTGTCATGTCGGACTAAGTCCACCTGCAGAGTTTAACATGACAATCCTTATGAGTTCCTCTTGGGGACATTCTCAACCTAGATTGCTAGGACACAGTTTCCTTCCATAATGAACAACACATACTATAATTAATATCATTTCCCAACCTATCGGGTGATCCTGTCCGAGCGCTGAGTCGACGGACGCTGGGGACGTGGCACTCTCCGCTGTCTCCGACTGGTGGTGTAGATCTCCGGTGAACCTGCAAAGAAGCCGAGCCGGGAGGGGTTTCCCGGCGACGGCCCTCCGACGCTCAAGTCAGGCAACGAGAAATGAGAGAGGCAGCGTAACTGTGGCTACAGTGAGGATTCTCTATACCTTCGTCGACGTCTGGGGGTCCTTATATAGGACCCCGGGAGGCGCGAACACACTTCTCGATGCGTGCACGCTTCCCCAAACATACCTTAACGAGCCCATGTCAGAAAAGTACCCCTGACTCCATTCCGCAATCGTCCGAGCATATCCCGGATGTGACGGTGGAAGCTTCCACCGTATGATCCTGTGTACGGCTCGGCTGCCAACCCTGTTGCCTGTCGGCGGCACATGTCTCGAGGATGATGTTATCCCCTTTCTCCTTTGTCCTCTTGCGCCTCCTGTCTGTTCCAGGGCCGAGCGGTTCGGCCGCTCGACAGGCATATCACTTCTGCCCCGGTTGTAGGTATCGGTCCGACTGGGAGGACTCCCGGTTGTATGCTCGGATGAGATTGCTCCTGCCTGTCTTTGTTGCCTTGTACCCCGGCCGAACGGACAACCCGCTCGGCTATGAAACCTTTTTACCTTGAGAATCGGAAACCCGACCCCTTGTCGGGTTGTCTTTCATTCGGCTCAGGGGATTCCCGGCCGGTCGGGTCTCAGGGTTGAATCTCTTGACCTTTGACCTCCACGTGTCGTTGACCTTCCGCTAATGAGGGTCCCCCGTCCTTACCACCGGATCACATGCCTCCCCCTCAAGTCTAGTCGAAGGAGGCGCTAAGTCCGACTGACTGGACTGCCGATCGGCTGGAGTGACACCGCTCTGCCGCTTTCTGGAATGTTCCTCCTCATGGCCGCTCGACCTCTTACTGCCGCTGGCTTTGCTACCGTGTTGACGGTCAACGCTGACGCCCTTCGGATCTCCTCAGAATTCGTACAAATCCTCTCTATTAAGACCGAACATGCGCGCTGCACGCCATAATGACGCTCATTAAATACGCCCCTGTGGCATGGCGCCACGTGTCGCTTCCGCTGGCGTCATTGTACGACTCGGCGATGTGTCCGATGGGACATTGACGGTTTGAAATGAACGACCCGATGTGGGCCTCGATTCCTGTGACCTGCATCTGACGACCGAGGCCGATCGGGTCCGACCTTATAAAGCCTTCGCCTTCTTCCTCCACCGCACCTTTGCGTTCGCGTGTCTCGCAGCCTTCTTTGATGCTTCAGCGTTCCAGCGACTCCGATTTTCCATTTTTCGACGATTCCCCACTTCCTTCCTTCGATCCTCAGCTTCTTTGTAAGGTTCTCCCGCCTTTCTTCTCTGTTTCCCTTGTGTTCTTTGTCAAGTTCTTGTCATCTGGTCACTATCCCCTTCATCGTCTTCTTCCTTCTGCCGTGTGCCTTTTTCTCGTTTTTTTGTTTTCTTGCCCGGTCGGACAATGACCAGTTCTTCCCGACCCGCAGACCTCACTTTAGGCCCCTGGTATACTACCATGGAGTCTCGCTTCGATCGGCGCGACGCCGAGACCTTGCTTGATGGTTATGATATTCTGTCCGACTTTGAACTCGTTCTACCCTCACCTTCTGCTCGGCCGCACTAACCGCCGTACGGAGCTATCTATTTTTTCCGCTACCAATTCACAGACGGTTTGCGGTTTCCTCTCCACCCCTTCTTCGTCGACGTTTTCAATTTCTTTGGTCTCCCGCTCGCCCAATTAGTTCCCAACACTTTTCGCCTTTTGTGTGAAGTGGTGGTATTGTTCAAGAGGCTGAGCGGCCATGAGGAGGAACATTCAGAAAGCGGCAGAGCGGTGTCACTCCGGCCGACCGGCAGTCCAGTCAGTCGGACTTAGTGCCTCCTTCGACTAGACTTGAGGGGGATGCATGTGATCCGGTGGTAAGGACGGGGGACCCTTGTTGGCGGAAGGTCAACGACACGTGGAGGTCAAAGGTCAAGAGATTCAACCCTGAGACCCGACCGACCGGACTGAGAAGGCCGACCGGCCGGGAATCCCCTGAGCCGAATGAAAGACAACCCGACTAGGGGTCGGGTTTCCGATGCTCAAGGTAAAAAGGTTTCATGGTCGAGCGGGCTGTCCGTTCGGCCGGGGCACAAGGCAACAAAGACAGGCAGGAGCAATCTCATTCGAGCATACGACCGAAAGTCCTCCCAGTCAGACCGATACCTACAACCGGGGCAGAAGTGATATGCTTGCCGAGCGGCCGAACCGCTCGGCCCTGGAACAGACAGGAGGCGCAAGAGGACAAAGGAGAAAGGGGATAACATCATCCTCGAGACATCTGCCGCCGAGAGGCAGCAGGGTTGGCGGCCGAGCCGTACACAGGATCATACGGTGTAAGCTTCCACCGTCACATCCGGGATATGCTCGGACGATTGCGGAATGACGTTAGAGTACTTTTTTGACATGGGCTCGTTAAGGTATGTTTGGGGAAGCGTGCACGCATCGAGAAGAGTGCCCGTACCTCCCCGGGGTCCTATATAAGGACCCCCAGACGTCGACGAAGGTATAGGGAATCATCACTGTAGCCACAGTTACACTGTCTCTCTCATTTCTCGTTGCCTGACTTGAGCGTCGGAGGGCCGTCGCCGGGAACCCCTCCCGGCTCGGCTTCTTTGCAGGTTCGCCGGAAATCTACACCACCAGTCGGAGACAGCGGAGAGTGCCACGTCCTCAGCGTCCGTCGACTCAGCGCTCGGACAAGATCATTGGGCCTATTTGTTAGGATCGGTTGAGCTAGAGGGGGGGGGGGGTGAATGGCTCACTTCTTTTGCTGACCAACTTTGTTTTGCACAGCGAAAATCTGAAGGCAATGCTAACACCGGTATTTACTTGGTATCCACCTCCTCAAGGAGGTGACTAGTCCAAGGATCCACACCACTCACACTCTTTCACTATCAAAAACCCTCCTTCTCGGAATCACACCGAAGGTGGAGAAACCTTAACAGAAATACACCTCTCCCTTTTCTTCAAAATAAATATCACAAACGCTACAAAGAAGAAGTAGAGAAGGATTACAAGCTTTTACCAGCTTCTTCTTTGCAGATGAGATTTTAATACGCAGTGGAGAGGAGCTTGAACCCTTTGCTTTGAATCTTGATCACTTAAGAGCTTTCAAAAGGCTTGGAGAGCAATGGAACAGTATGTTTTTGCGTTGTTGTTGTTTTCCAGTTTCTTCCCGTGTTTTATACGTTGAGAAAACTAGCCGTTTCTCACGCCGCCGTCGCCGTGGATCGATTGAGGTCATATTCCAATCGATTCACAACTATCCGTTGGAAGCCATCGCGTCAAGATCGACGGTGCAGATTCTTTTATTTGACTTGGATCGATTGGGGTAGCGTTTGAATCGATTCAAGCGCTTGCTCATGAAATTCGCAGCTGCGTGAATCGATCGGCCGATCGATTCAATACCTTGAATCGATCGGCTGATCGATTCAGAGTGATTCTGTGCTTCGCACAGAATGTTCACGGATCGATCGGCCGATCGATCCAGTACCTTGAATCGATCGGCTGATCGATCCAGACGCATTCTGTGCTGCGCAGAACTTTACCAATCGATCAGCCAATTGATTGCCTTACCTTCAATCGATCGGCTGATCGATTCAGAGGCAATTTGCCGCACAGCCATGTCTGAATCGATTTTCCAGTCGATCTCTGATAGTGAGCCTATCACACACATAATCTTGTGACTTGCAGGAGCTTCTTGTTAGGACCAAAAGTAGCTAGAGGGGGGGGGGTGAATAGCTCGTCGCGTTCGCTCGGTGCTCTTCGTTGCTTGTTTCTTCTTGGATGTGCAGCGGAAAATACAGAAACAAATACACACACGCTAACACTAGGATTTTACTTGGTATCCACCTCACAAGAGGTGACTAATCCAAGGATCCACACCAACGCACACACCCTCCACTATGAATAACACTCCTTTATGGTAACTACCAAAGGCGGAGAAACCCTACAACACTCTCAATACAAGAAGAAGAAAGGGAAATACAAGTTAAGCAAAAGCTTACAAGATGTGCCGTAAGAACCCTAACCCTAACTTCTTCCTCTTGCAATAGATCCGCCTCTTGACTTGGAAAGCCTCCAAGAACCTTCAAAGCTGGCGATCACGTGCTTGTAGAGAGCCGTGGAGGCTGGAATGAATCTGAGAAGAGCTCGTAAAGAGATGCGAAGACCACGCTGCGCTGCGACTTTAAACCCGGCGCGCGGTCGGATCCGTCGATCGAATGTTCGAATCGATCGGGAGGCTGGATCGATCCACGGATCGATCCGAGCGTCTGATGCTCGAGAAGCGCTGGATCGATCCACGGATCGATCCGGCGCTTATCGCGCGAAGCGTCGATCGATCGGCCGATCGATCGGGACCTCTGGATCGATCCACGGATCGATCCAGAAGCTTTCTGTTCGCTGGGAAGAATCTAGATCGATCCACTGATCGATCCACAGCCTGGATCGATCCACGGATCGATCCAGCACTTGGTTTTTGCCCAAAACCAAGTTCCAAACCTCCCTAACCAACATCCGGTCAACCTTGACCTGTTGGTACATCATGCCTCGCATCTGGTCACTCCCTTGACCTGCCAGGACTCCCCACCAAGTGTCCGGTCAATCCCTTTGACCCACTTGGACTTTTACTCGTCGTGCCAAGTATCCGGTCACTCCATTGACCTACTTGGACTTCCACCAGATGTCTGGTCAACCTTGACCCATCTGGACTTCCTTCCTTGCCAAGTATCCAGTCAATCCTTTGACCTACTTGGACTTCCCAGCACCAGATGTCCGATCATCCTTGATCCATCTGGATTTTCCCTTGCCTGGCTTCACTCACCAGGGCTTTCACCTAGCTTCACTCACTAGGGTTTTCCATCTGCCTAGCTTCACTCACTAGGACTTTCATCTGCCTAGCTTCACTCACTAGGACTTTCACCTGGCTTCACTCACCAGGATTTCTATTTGCCTAGCTTCACTCACCAGGACTTTCATCCGCCTAGCTTCACTCACTAGGACTTTCCCTCACTAGGGTTTTCCATCTGCCTAGCTTCACTCACTAGGACTTTCTTCTGCCTGGCTTCACTCACCAGGACTTTTCTTCTGCCTGGCTTCACTCACCAGGACTTTCATTTTGCCTAACATCCCAGTTAGGACTTCCCAGTCAAGTATCCAGTCAACCTTGACCTACTTGACTCTTCTTCAATCAATATCTTATTGTCAAACATCTAAACCCAAACCAAGACTCAGCTTGGTTACCCAGGTCAACCTTGACCTGAGGGATATTGCACCAACAATCTCCCCCTTTTTGATGTTTGACAATACCACAATAACACTTACAATCCCATATGTAAGTTAGGCTAATCCCATAGCCTCCTTCTTCATGCCACTAGGTAATGAAAGCATAAATTAAGCTCTTCATTCTCCCCCTAAGAGGGCAAACTCCCTCTAGGTAATGAAAGCCTAACTTACTCCCTTTCATGAGTCCTTTCATTCTCCCCCTATGACCTTCCCATAGGTAATGAAGGACTAAGCTTAACCATACATTCTCCCCCTATTGGCACACATCAACCCATCGTTGGACACACATCAACCCATGCTCCAATTCTGGGCACACTTCAACAAATCCATTTGTTGAAGACTCTCCCCCTGAAGAGTTGCTCATCGTTGTTCACAACATCACTCGTTGTGATCAACACGATAATGAAGGTCCCATACCCTTCATTTATCCTTAACTTCTCCCTCAATGTTGACAAATACCCAACCTTGAGCATTTTCAACCACTTGAGTGTCCACTTGAAATAATGAGGATATCCACTCCCCATTTTTCCCATTTCAAGTTTAAATGCTCAACCTTGAGCAAGTTCACAACAGAAGGTTAACCACCTTCCAAGGTTCATGAAAAATAATTTTCATGTCTTTAAAGAGTCCCTCCCCCTAAAGACATGGTGGTAACTTCTGTCATTGCACCAACAATGACTTGGAATCCCTAAACCATTAGGAAACCCAAATGTGGAAGTTTTGAGGTTCAAATATTCAAAATTTGAAACAATCTCAACCTAAACTTCTACTTAGTCTTCGTTAACCAATCCATCCTTGTTTTCAACATGAAAACACCCTTTGTATGTATACAAATGTATTTAAGGGTTTGGAATGGTTACCTAGACTCAAAGAGGTTCAAAGATGTTGAAATCGGCCTTCCCAGCCAAAATCGGCAACTTGGATCGATTGGAGTTGGGTTCAATCGATTGAACCTTTCTGAATCGATCCACGGATCGATTCAGACTCCTGAATCGATCGGCTGATCGATCCAGCGAGCTTTGCTCGGGAATTGCCGTTTGAATCGATCCATGGATCGATTCATGGAACTCAATCGATCCATGGATCGATCAGACTCGATAATTGCTGAAATTCCATTTTAGTCAACTTGAAACCCTAGAAAATTCTACAAAATCCAAAATTATGAAATTTCGTGTCGACATTATTTAGGGCATACTTAATCATGGAAAATAGCTTTCTATGAAAATACATCATATTTTCAAAGATTGACACAAACTTGAAAACTTGCAAAACTTTAGTGTTTTCTTCAAGTTTGTGTCTAACTATTCAATGGTGATTACTATCAAAAGATAGCCTTCACCAAGGTTTTCCAAAAACATTTTAAAACATTTTCAAAACCAATATCCCATCATGTTCCTTGGGCATAATGCACATGACTTGTACATTAGCTTTCCCAATGATGGGAAAACACATAACTATGTGTTTTGATGAATTTAAAACTCAAAGGAATGCACTAAATCAACATCTTGAGCTTTGTTCATCATCCTAACATCTCACTTGTATATAATATGCACTAAAACACATACAAGTCACCTTAGAGGTCTTTGTGAGATGTAAAATTTGGTTTTGCCCTATTCTAGGGATCATGCATATCTATCTAGGCATTTTAGAAATGTTAGACATCCACCTAGGATGTCACTTGTCAATAAGTGTCGTTAAATGCCATTCGTCCTTAATTACAAGGAATTAAACTTAATGCATGATTATGTTACGGCATACATCAAAATAAAATAGCTTTCAAAAGAAAGATTTCTATAACTACATGATGTATGTATGGCATGACATGGTATTTTTGTATTTTTCATGATAAGTCATGAATGCAAAATCCAAATAAGATAAAATATGATGTCATGGCATATTATGAGCAAACAATCATGGCATGGTTTAGTATAAATAAAATATACCTAGATTACCTATCTAAGTATCATTAACCTTAGCTAATCCTAAAACTTAAACCCTAGATTGCCCAAAGTGCTTCAAGAGAGTGCCAAAACCTAAGTTTGCATTTCTTATTCCCTTGATTAATTTATGCCAATTAAAATAAACATGTCCTCAAATGTTGGCATATTCCATTTTTTTTTTCTCAAGAGTAGCACTTTTAAATTTAAGGCCCGGATTGCCTTAAATTACCTAAGAACATACCAAAAACCCAACTTGATAGTTCTTATGAATTTTCCAATATGTGCCATTTAAGATTAAAATCAATTCTTCCACCATTAGGCACATTTTACTCTTTCAAGGAGTAATCAATATTTCCATTTCATTTTCAAAGGTTAACAAAAACCCTGAAAATGCTCCTTGAGTGTCAATTTCCTCAAAGTTGGGTTAACTACCCTTCTAATCGGAGTTGACACTCTCTAACCCATCTATGGGGTAGAGAAGATGCTCCTAGGAACCCAACACCTATTGGTGCTCCTTGGATGCTCTAGGTACTCACTAGGGATAACTTCCCTAGATACCTTCCTAGTGACCTTGTTGGGCCTCTTAGAAGCCTTGGTCACATTTTCTAGGTCAACTCTAGGGATAACCTCCCTTGTGACCTTGTTTGTGACTTTCTTAGACTTCTTAGAAGTCTTAGTCACATTTATTGCAAAAATACTCTTAGGGATGACTTCCCTAGTATTCTTGGCTTGACCCCTAGACCTAGGGTTTGTTCCATAGCTATATGGAACTCTATGGTAAGAGGGCACATCCTTCTTAGCCTTTGGTTTGTATCCCAAACCTCTATGGCCATTAGATGACCTTTGTGCTCCTAGACCTAGGTTATGCTCATTTTGCCCTAATAGGATATTTTCCATCCTTTTTAGGGTCTTTTCCATTTTATCAAGTCTTGACCTCAAGACTTGATTTTCTCTCACTAAGTCCTTAGTATTTGACCCATGAGCATTTTTGTTTCTAGGCTTGTATCTAAAATCCTTAGAGTTTACGCCTAGTTTTTTACCTACAATCCTAGCCTTAGGTGTAGTAGTTTTAGCATGAAGAGCTATATGTTTTTCTTTAACACTATCATGCTTTCTATTTTCATGGTAAATAGCATTAAAATGATATAAATTTGAACTATCATGCTTTTTACCATAATGTAGAGGAGTAGGCTCAATAAATGTTACCTTCTTCTTTACCTTAGAGGCTCCCCCTTGACTAGAGCTTCCTCCATGAGCCTTGACCATCTTCTTCCCTTGGGGCATTGACTTGGTAATGCCCTTTTTGTTGACACAAGAAGCACACAATGTGCTCCTTGCTCTTCTTTGTCCGGGGTGGTCTCCTTGGGCTTCTCCTTGCCCTTTTCTGTCACTTGACCCTTCTTCTTGGCCAAGTTGGGACACTTGCTCTTGTAGTGCCCACTTTCCCTACACTCAAAACATATTATATGATTTTTATTTTTAATTGAAACATTTATACCTTCTTGTGTAGGGATGGCACTTGCTCCTCCATTTGCTATTTCTTGAATTTCGGAGGTGGCACCATCTTCTTCTTCTTCACTTGACCCGGATGTAGAAGCTTCTCCTTCTTCTTGATCCGGCGTCACCAAGGATTGCTCCCCCTCAATCCTAGAGGTGGAGGCTTCATCATCTTGAATGTGAAACAAGGAGTATGCTTCCTCCTTGTTCCCTTCGGTGCATTCCCTTGAGGATGAAGCTTCTTGGATTTCCTCTTCTTCGGAGGTTGAGTATCTCTCAACCTCGGGGTCCTCCTCTTGGTCTTGCTCCAAAGAGTCACCCTCTTTGGATTCTTCATGATCTTGTACAGTGGAGGGGATCTCTTTATGAAGTTTGGCCAATTTGCTCCAAAGCTCCTTGGCATCTTCGAATTCTCCAACTCGAGCCAAAATGTGGCTAGGCAATAAGTTGACCAGAAGCTTGGTTACTTTGTCATTTGCCTCGCCCCTTTGAATTTGCTCTGAGCTCCATCTGCTTTTCTTTAGAAGCTTGCCCTTGGAGTTTGTTGGAGCTTTGAAGCCTTCCATTAGAGCAAACCATTGCTCTATCTCCATCATAAGAAAATTTTCGATTCTTGATTTCCAAGAATCGAAACTCGTAGAAGTGTATGGTGGAGCCACCCTTGTATCAAATCCAAGTCCATCTTGGAATTGCATCTTGAAGTTGAGCTTCTTGAATTCTTTGACTTTGATGAATTTGCTCCAACTTCTTCACCCTCTAGCTTTTGTTGTTATGCTTGACCCTTCCGGCGATGATTCCGGTGAAGAGCGGCCTTGCTCTGATACCACTTGTTAGGACCAAAAGTAGCTAGAGGGGGGGGGGTGAATAGCTCGTCGCGTTCGCTCGGTGCTCTTCGTTGCTTGTTTCTTCTTGGATGTGCAGCGGAAAATACAGAAACAAATACACACACGCTAACACTAGGATTTTACTTGGTATCCACCTCACAAGAGGTGACTAATCCAAGGATCCACACCAACGCACACACCCTCCACTATGAATAACACTCCTTTATGGTAACTACCAAAGGCGGAGAAGCCCTACAACACTCTCAATACAAGAAGAAGAAAGGGAAATACAAGTTAAGCAAAAGCTTACAAGATGTGCCGTAAGAACCCTAACCCTAACTTCTTCCTCTTGCAATAGATCCGCCTCTTGACTTGGAAAGCCTCCAAGAACCTTCAAGAACTGGCGATCACGTGCTTGTAGAGAGCTGTGGAGAAGCTGGAATGAATCTGAGAAGTTGTCGTGAAAAGATGCCGAAGACCACGCTCGCCTGCGACTTTAAACCCGACGCAACGGTCGGATCCCGATCGATTCGAATGTTCCGAATCGATCGGGGAGGCTTTGGATCGATCCACGGATCGATCCAGAGCGCCTCTGTGCTCAGGAAATGCGCCTGGATCGATCCACGGATCGATCCAGCGCTTATCGCGCGAAGCAGCATCGTCCCGATCGATCGGCTGATCGATCGGGACCTCTGGATCGATCCACGGATCGATCCAGAAGCTTTCTGTTCGCTGGGAAGAATCTGGATCGATCCACTGATCGATCCAGAGCCTGGATCGATCCACGGATCGATCCAGCACTTGGTTTTTGCCCAAAACCAAGTTCCAAACCTCCCTAACCAACATCCGGTCAACCTTGACCTGTTGGTACATCATGCCTCGCATCTGGTCACTCCCTTAACCTGCCAGGACTCCCCACCAAGTGTCCGGTCAATCCCTTTGACCCACTTGGACTTTTACTCGTCGTGCCAAGTATCCGGTCACTCCATTGACCTACTTGGACTTCCACCAGATGTCTGGTCAACCTTGACCCATCTGGACTTCCTTCCTTGCCAAGTATCCAGTCAATCCTTTGACCTACTTGGACTTCCCAGCACCAGATGTCCGATCATCCTTGATCCATCTGGATTTTCCCTTGCCTGGCTTCACTCACCAGGGCTTTCACCTAGCTTCACTCACTAGGGTTTTCCATCTGCCTAGCTTCACTCACTAGGACTTTCATCTGCCTAGCTTCACTCACTAGGACTTTCACCTGGCTTCACTCACCAGGGTTTTCCATCTGCCTAGCTTCACTCACTAGGACTTTCATCTGCCTAGCTTCACTCACTAGGACTTTCACCTGGCTTCACTCACCAGGATTTCCATTTGCCTAGCTTCACTCACTAGGACTTCCTTCTGCCTGGCTTCACTCACCAGGACTTTTCTTCTGCCTGGCTTCACTCACCAGGACTTTCATTTTGCCTGACATCCCAGTTAGGACTTCCCAGTCAAGTATCCAGTCAACCTTGACCTACTTGACTCTTCTTCAATCAATATCTTATTGTCAAACATCTAAACCCAAACCAAGACTCAGCTTGGTTACCCAGGTCAACCTTGACCTGAGGGATATTGCACCAACACTTCTCTTGCCAAGAATCCGGTCCCCGACCTTCTTGGACTTCTCTTGCCTTGCATCTGGTCTTCTGACCTGCAAGAACTCTTTTTTGCCAAGAATCCAGTCCTCGACCTTCTTGGTCTTCTCTTGCATCTGGTCTTCTGACCTGCAAGAAACTCCTCCTGCAAACTCACAATGCATGTTAGTTCCACCATATTAACCTAAACTTAAATAATTGTCAACACATTGAAATTTCCAGGGCATGATTGCACCAACAATCTCCCCCTTTTTGATGTTTGACAATCTATTTAAGTTTAGGCTAATTTCCAATACAATGATAAATAATGATTGTAGCTTGCTGAAATAATAATTGCATAATTGCAGTAAGCTTGATTTTAATTTACTAAGATAGGCATAAGCAATAAGCATGAACTTCAACATAGATCTCCCCCTTTGTCAAAAATCAAAAGCAAATAACTCCCCCTCAATAAGTGCACAAGGCAAATATGATAAATCCGAGGAATGCTCCCCCTAAAACACATATATCAACAGAACATAACAACACTGAAATGTAGAATCAAAAGGAGAGTGTAGCAAAAAAAAAATATATCATACATTCAAAATAAAAGAGAGTTCACAAAAAGGACCCCAGAACAACCATCCATATAACAAGATAAAAATACATCATATAGGAACATAAAACTCGATAAGCTCGTCTCCAGGAGGAGTGGGATCAGGATCAGCAGCTGGAGCGGACGTAGTAGCCGGAGCAGGAACCGCCGCAGAGTCAGGATCAGGGGCATCCTCAGCAGGGGGAACAGGGGCGGGGGATGGACCAGACTGAGACGGGTGAACCGTCACCCACGAGCCCACTAAGTCCACTAGTGTGTCCAGAGTCCGCTGCATCGAAGTCATAGTCGCCTAAATCGAAGTCTGCTGCTGGACCACGGTATCCAACGTGGTACGCAGGCTGGCTACCTCCAGGGTCAGCTCCTCAAGGCGAGTGGAAACCGTCTCCTCAAGAGTCGGAGAAGCTGGCCCATGGAACTCCTCCTCAACCTCATCCTCCGCAGGAGCCAAGGCCTGTGCCTCCCCCCTGTGGCGAGCTCGGGGTCCCTCCCCAAAAGCACGGTCGTCGATCCATCTAACTCCAGCTGGACCACCAATAAGACCCGACTTCTTGAAGGAGCGTGAAAAAATCCGAGAATAAGCCACGACCATGTGCTCCAAACGTCCCCGCGAGACATCAACCTTCTGAGACCCCAGCCAATCTGTGATCAGATGCCCGAAAGGCATATGTATCGTCTGCTGCACGGGCTGGGTGAAATGGATGATGCAATGAAAGATATTCAGAGGAATGTTGATGTCGAGGGAATGACGAATGGCATAGAGAGCAAACATATGAGGCGGTCGTAGAACGGCTAGAGCACGAGAGGCAATGGGGAAAAGACAGTTGATGATCACTTTAAACAAAGCGGCATTTTCAGCCGATAACTCAAGAGAAGAAAACTTAGTGATTTGAGCATCTGGCCCATCCGGACGAGGACGACCAAAGAAGAACTGATGCATGGAGGCAATGCTAATATGCTCAAAAGGTGGAGGCAGCTCATCGGGAAGATTCGGATAAAAGACAAAACCATTGTTTGAGGGTAGACATTCGAGATAAGATTGAAGAATCTCATAAGAGAAGTCCAGGCTCCGTTTTGCAACACGAGTGCGATAATTTACACCATCTGAAGTGTGTAAATTATTATAGAATTCGGAGACAAGACCTATATTGACGTCCCTCTCACAGGTCAACAAGGAGTCAAGTTTATAATGCTTGAACCTATTATAGGTATCAAAACAGGATGTCCTATAGTATGGTAAATCAACTGATCTAGGGGGTATAAGTTTGAAAGCATTTTTGGTGAAAGCTTGTTGCATTGCAGCATTTGGAAACCTAGGGTCAGTGGGAGGTTGAGGACGTGAGGAAGGAACAGACGACCCTTCGCCCGATTCACGGACATTTTGTTTCTTTCTGTGGGATAGAAAACAAATGCACGAGATGCCCAGGGTTGACAGTGAACGGGAAGGAATACAAAGTGCGTGAGGAAGGGACAGTGAATGGTTTGACAGTAATGCAAAGATTCAAAGGTAATGCAAATAATGCAATGCATGAGGGATAATGCAATGCACAAAGACACATAAAAAATACAGATTAGGTCAAGAATAGGAGCAAAAAGGAACACCAAGGAGTAGAGCAACGAGTTTTACCTAGGTTTAGGGTTTGGAGTCCGCATTTTGTGTGAGGACGCGGAGAAGAGGAAGGGAGCTGCCCAGTGCGTCGAGAGAGAACTGGAAGAGAAATGGAATAGCTTCTCTTCGCCGGAGAAGCACGCCGGAGTGACGATCGAGATAGGCAGAACCGTCGCCTGGGAAGTCGCCTAGGGCAAAAACTGCGTCGGGAGAGAGAAAGGAAAAAAAAACATTAAGGGATCGATTCGGATCCACGGGTTTAAGACGGGTTTTAGGGCTTCGATCGATCGACCGATCGATTGAGAGTAATTGAATCGATCGGTCGATCGATTCACAATGCTTCTGTGAAAGTCGAACAAAAGGCTGAATCGATCCATGGATCGATTCAGACGCCTTCTGTGGAAAAACGAAAGGGTGTCTCAATCGATCCACTGATCGATCGAGGTGCGCTGAATCGATCCATTGATCGATTCAGATGCCCTATGTGAACCAGCGCGAGCCTCCCAATCGATTGACCAATCGATTGGGAAGCCTGATTTTTCAGCACAGCTGAAAAACTTTCAGACCTAGGATTTGGAAAAACACAACTAAATGTACACTACCCCAAAAATCATGAAAATTTGCATAGACACTATATGTATGTCCCAAATTATAAGAAAAATAAATTTTAATAAAAATGAACTCGCCTTAGTGAAAACTTACACAAAACCAAAAATTATTGAAAACTTCAAAGATATGAGGAAGTTTGTATCTACCTGTTTCATAATAATCCTCATCTAATAACACACTTCAACCAATGTTTCAGAAGTGATTTGTTATATGGTTAATTGAAAATTTCCAATCATAATCGTAGGGCAACGAGCACATGAGTTGTACACTTGCTTTCCCTATGATTGGACAAATGAATGTTTCATGTTAAAATCATTTTTCTTGACCAATTTAATGCATCATAACAAGCATTATGATCAAGATAAATGCTCCTAACCTCTCACCCCCATCTAAATCACACAAAGAAGATACCCCTAAGTGTTTGTGAGAGGCAAAAATTTAGGTGAAGAACCTAAAGGCTCTACCTATAAAGTGACCATGGAGGATTTGATTTAATCAATACAACACATTCCCAATTCTCTTCTAAGAAAGCTAAATTCAACTTCGGGAAGAGGTTTGGTGAAGATATCGGCTAAGTTAGATTTTGATCCAACATAATTTAAAATGATATCACCTCGAGTTACATGATCACGGATAAAATGATGTTTAACCTCTATGTGTTTCGTTCTGGAATGATGAACGGGATTTTTTGTTAAATTGATTGTACTCACATTATCACAAAGTACTTGAACATTGTTATAGGTAAGTTTATAGTCTTCTAGAGTATGAGTCATCCACAATAATTGCGATACACACTCTCCCATGGCAATATATTCCGCTTCGGTTGTGGAGAGAGCTACACAATGTTATTTTTGACTTGACCAACTTACTAAAGAGGACCCTAGAAATTGACAACTACCACTAGTGCTTTTGCGATCCAACTTGCATCCGGCATAATCGGAATCGGTATAGCCCACTAGGTCAAAAGTTTCGGTTCTAGGATACCAAAGACCAACATTTTGAGTCCCCTTGAGATAACGAAGAATTCGCTTAACGGCACTCAAATGTGACTCCTTGGCACAAGATTGATACCTAGCACATATACCTACGGCGAAAAGTATATCCAGTCTACTAGCCGTGAGATAGAGAAGACTTCCTATAGCACTATGATACACTTTGGAGTCAACTTCTTTCCCCTCAATGTCTTTATCCAACTTAGTATTTGTGGCCATGGGGGTAGATATTTCCTTTGCATTTTCCATTCCAAATTTCTTAAATAGCTCTTTGACATATTTGGATTGATGAATGTAAATGCCCTCTTTTGTTTGCTTAATTTGTAATCCTAGGAAAAATGTCAACTCACCAACCAAACTCATTTCGAATTCACTCTCCATGTGATTAATGAATTCATTTAAAAAATCTTTATTTGTGGAACCACAAATAATGTCATCTACATATACTTGGGCCACAAACAAATCATTACCATTATTTTTCAAGAATAAAGTATGATCAATTTTTCCTCTATGAAATCCTTTTGATACTAGAAATGTTGACAATCGTTCATACCAAGCTCGAGGAGCTTGTTTTAGTCCATATAAGGCCTTTTTAAGTTTATATACATGGGTTGGACACTCCAAATTTTTAAATCCCGGTGGTTGCTCAACATATACTTCTTCTTTTATTACACCATTTAAAAATACTGATTTTACACCCATTTGGTACAATTTGAAGCCCTTGTGGGCGGCAAAGGCCAACATCATTCTAATTGACTCCAATCTTGCTACGGGTGCATAAGTTTCATCATAGTCCAACCCTTCTACTTGATTGAAACCCCTAGCGACCAATCTAGCTTTGTTTCTCACCACTATCCCTTTATCATCAAGTTTGTTCCTAAAAACCCATTTTGTATCAATAATTGATTTGTTGTTAGGCCTAGGAACTAAATCCCAAACTTGACTTCTCTCAAATTGAGATAATTCATCTTGCATTGCTAAAATCCAATCCGGATCAAACAAGGCATCATCAATGGTTTTTGGTTCTATTTGAGATATTAGGGCAACTTGACTTCCTTCATTTCTAAAGTAAGATCGAGTTCTCACTCCTTGAGTAATGTCTCCTACTACTTGATCTAAGGGATGATTTACATGAGTCCTAGTAGGTCTTGAGTCTTGATTTGTTATAATTTCGGGTTCAAGTGGCAAAGGTTCATTTTTCTCACCATCACTTTCTTGATATTCTTCTCCTTGATGATTTACCTCATTTAGTGTTAGTTTTTCTAACTCAAATTGTAATTCTTCATCGTTTGTTCTTATAGAGTTTAAAGAGGGATTTTCTTCAAATACAACATTTAGTGATTCTTCAACTAGTTTTGATCTTTTGTTGTAAATTCGGTATGCCTTGCTATGACTTGAGTATCCTACAAGAATCCCCTCATCCGCCTTAGCGGAAAACTTTCCCAAGTGATCCTTGGTGTTTAGAATATAGACCTTACACCCAAATACTCTAAGATGCTTAATTGTAGGTTGTTTACCAAACCACAATTCATGAGGTGTTTTTCCTAGAAACCTATGTATTAAAGTTCGATTTTGGACATAACAAGCCGTATTGATTGCTTCGGCCCATAGGAAACTATGTAGTGAATATTCATTTAACATGCTCCTAGCGGCCTCTTGTAACACCCTATTTTTCCTCTCAACAACTCCATTTTGTTGAGGTGTTCTAGGGGTTGAAAACTCATGTTTGTAGCCTTTTTCCATACAAAAACTTGTGAATCTATCATTTTCAAACTCACCTCCATGATCACTTCTTATTTTGTTTATCTTATGAGCCTTTTCATTTTCTACTCTATTACAAAAAGCAATCAAGGTATCTAGAGTTTGATCCTTATGTTTCAAGAAAAACACCCATGTATATCTAGTGTAATCTGTTGGTTGCTACTCGGAAAACCTAGAGGTTCCACTGTACAAAAATTTTGTACAAAGGTCTGAACCTTTTCCTAGCTACCATGTGTTCTTTTAAATTAAATTTTGGATCGCCTGCGGAACTTAACACGTTTGATCCAAAACTTAATCTATTTGTTCTTTTAGGTTTTGACTTGGATCTCCTGCGGAACTTAATACGTTTGATCCAAATCACCTAAGTTATTAATTCCATTAAATATTAATTTCCAAAATTGGTTCCCAGTACTGACGTGGCGAGGCACATGGCCTTCTTGGATATGGGAGCAACCATCACCGACTAGACAAAACCTTTTAAGGAAAGCTAATATTTAATTTCCTAAAATAACTTTAGGTTAACCGAAAAGAACAATCAAATCACAAGGAAAAGAAAAACAAAAGAACACTATATCGAAAACAAATTCGAAACACTAGAATCGTATGCCTCTTGTATTTAGTATTATTTCCAAAAATAACTAGTATGATGCGGAAAGAAAAATTACTAGTTATACCTTTTAGAAAGACCTCTTGATCTTCTACCGTATTCCTCTTCTAACCTCGGACGTTGTGTGGGCAACGATCTTCCGATATGAGAACCACCTAGCACCTTCTTCTTCCTTACAAGTTTCGGCCATCAAAACATCTTCTAGGATGAAGAGGTTCGGCCACCACCACCATGCTCCAAGGGATGCTAGAAAAAGGCTTCTTTTCTCTCCTTCTTCTCCTTCTTAGTTCCGGCCACCAAAGCTATCTCCACCATGAGAAGGTTTCAGCCACACAAAGGAGAGGAGAGGAAAGAAAGGGCCGGCCACACCCAAGGAAGAAAAGAGGGAGAAAAATAATAGAGTTGTTCATCATGAAGCCTCCTCTACCCCCTCTTTTATAATCCTTGGTCTTGGCAAATAAGGAAATTTAAATAAAAATTTCCTTAATTCCTTTGCCATGAAAAAGAAAAATTATTTTAATTAAAACAATTTTCTTTTTTTAATTGCAATGGCCGGCCACCACTTTCCCCAAAACAAGGAGAGTTTTAATTAAAACAAAAATTAAAACTTCCTAATTTGTTTCTAGAAATTTATAAAAATTTCTCCAATAATTTTCATCCCTTCATGATTGGTTAATAAAAAGGAAATTTTATAAATTAAAATCTTTCTTTTAAACATGTGAATAAAAAGAAAGTTATCTCTAAAAATTAAAATCTCTTTTAATCTACAAATAAGGAAAGATATCAAATCTTTTCTTAATCTCTTGTAGAAACTTATAAAAGAGAATATTTAATTTTTAAACTCTCTTTTAAAACATGAACATGGTTAAAAAGGAAAGTTTTCTTAAAATTTAAAATCCACCTTTTAATCAACAAATAAGGAAAGATTTCAAATTTTAAACTCTCTTTTAAATATGTAGATGATTTACAAATAAAGAAAGTTTTTACCAAAAATTAAAACCATCCTTTTAATCTACAAATAAGGAAAGAGATTAATCTCTTCTCTTAATTTTTTGTAGAAAGCAATAAAAGGAAATTTTTAATTTTTAAACTCTCTTTTAAAACCATGATATCCACATAAGAAATAATTTTAATAAAAAATCCTTTTTAATATTCTAGTGGCCGGCCACCTAAGCTTGGGACCCAAGCTTTGGCCGGCCACCTACATGGCTCATCCACTTGGTCTTGGCCGACCCTAGCTTGGGTTCCAAGCTAGCTTGGCCGACCCTATTGGATGGGTAAGAAGGTGGGTATGCGGTGGGTATAAATCTCTATATACTAGAGGCTACGATAGGGACCGAGAGGAGGAATTGGTTTTGGTCTCCCGATGAAATTAAGCATCCCGTGTTCGCCCCGAACACACAACTTAATTTCATCAATAATAATTCATTCCACTAAAGAATTATTATTGAACTACCGCACCAATCCCAAATTACATTTTGGGCTCCTTCTTATTATGAGTGTGTTAGTCTCCCTGTGTTTAAGATAACAAATGTCCACTAATTAAGTAAGTTACTGACAACTCGCTTAATTAATATTTAGCTCCAAGAGTAGTACCACTCAACTTCATCGTCATGTCGGACTAAGTCCACCTGCAGGGTTTAACATGACAATCCTTATGAGCTCCTCTTGGGGACATTCTCAACCTAGATCACTAGGACACAGTTTCCTTTTATAATCAACAACACACACTATAAGTGATATCATTTCCCAACTTATCGGGCTTATTGATTTATCGAACTAAATCTCACCCATTGATAAATTAAAGAAATAAATATCAAATATATGTGCTTGTTATTATATTAGGATTAAGAGCACACACTTCCATAATAACTGAGATCTTTGTTCCTTTATAAAATCAGTATAAAAAGAACGACCTCAAATGGTCCTACTCAATACACTCTAAGTGTACTAGTGTAATTATATAGTTAAGATAAAATAATACCTAATTACACTACGACCTTCCAATGGTTTGTTCCTTTCCATCTTGGTCATGAGCTACTGTTTATAATTTATAAGGTACTGATAACATGATCTTCTGTGTGTGACACCACACACCATGTTATCTACAATATAAATTAATTGAACAACTACATTTATCACAAATGTAGACATTTGACCAATGTGATTCTTATTTCTAGATAAATATTTATACAAAAAGCTAGGCTTTTAGTATACACTCTAACATAATCATCCACAATTACAAAGCAATATCTACTACCATTTAAAGAAGTATATTTGCTACTATCAAATAAATCCATGTGAATGAGCTAGAAAACATTTGAAGTACTTACAACATTTTTACCTTTATGAGTAGCTTTGGTTTGCTTACCCATTTGACATGCATCACATATTTTGTCCTTTTGAAACTTCAACTTTGGCAATCCGTGCACCAACTCCTTCCTTGAGAGATTTTTGATATTCTTCATGTTGGTGTGAGCGAGTCTCCGGTGCCAAAGCCACGTCTCCTCTTCTTTGGACATGAGACACTTAGCAAACACATTAGTAGCACCAAATAGTTCAACTTGATAAATATTTTCTTTTCTATGGCCTATGAGAACATTGGTGTTTAGTTCACTATGTTTGACTAGGTATTGAGATGAGTTGAACTCAACTCTATACCCCGAGTCACATAGTTGACTAACACTCAAGAAATTAAAAGCCATGCCTTTTACTAGTAACACATTCTTTATTACAAATTTCTCGAAAATTCTAATATCTCCAATTCCTATAACTTTTAGCTCACCGCTATTACCAAAAGAAACGATACCTTTACTTTTGTGTCTAAATGATGAAAATTTTGATGAGTCTCCCGTCATATGCTTAGAGCATCCACTATCTACGAACCATGTTGTTGGATGCTCCCCCTTTGCGCATGCCTGTTTAAACACGATGAACCAAATGTTTTGGTACCCACACTTTGGGTCCGGTAGCATCAATAACAAATTGCTTGGGTACCCAAGCTTGAACACCCTTAACCCTTGAAGTATGGTTTCTACTAATTAGGGACATGAATTTAACTTCCTTATCTTGAGATTTGAAACCTAGTCCCGCTTTATTGTACACGCCTCTTTGAGTTCCTCGAATCATGTCTAAGTATTTTGAGCTTGAAGTAAATTTTACTAGAGCACATCTAAGATCATCAACTTGTGATTTCAATGATACATTTTCTTTTTCAAGATCATCAACATCATTTTTGTCATTTTCATGAAGCATGCAACTTTCACATGGCACAATTTCATTTTTGAGTGATTTCAATTCATTTTGCAATCTTTTGACCTTCCCTTTTGATTTAGCTAGTGCATTGGTTAAGCATGCAATGGTGGCATACATCTTATCAAGCTTGGGAGAAATTACCTCATCATCACTAGAAGATGACTCACTTGAAGACTCCACCTCTTCTTCATGACTATCTTCATCTTCACTATCTTCTACATGACTTAAGGCCATGAGAGCCATGTGCTTTGAGCTCTTCCTTTCATCTTCTTCCGATGAGCTTGATGATGAGTCATCCCATGTGGCTTTCAACGCCTTCTTCTTTTTCTTGATCTTTTCCTCTTGCTTCTTCAACTTTGGACACTCCGTTTTGTAGTGCCCCCTTTTTCTTACATTCATAGCAAATTACATCAGTTTTATTCTTAGAATCCACAAGAGATTTACCTTTTCTTTTCTCATCATTGAAGATTTTCTTAACATCCTTTTTGTCAAACTTCCATGAATGTCTCATCATTCTTCGAACGAAGTTTACCATTTCACTTGATGATAGCTCTTCATCACTATCACTATCACTATCTTGTTCGGATTCTGAAGATGACTCCTTCTTCTCCTTTTTCTTTTCCTTGTGCTTCTTTTTGCTCTTTTCACCTGCAACCAATGCTATACTTTTCTCCTTATGGCTTGTGTTAGCTTGCTCATGCAATTCAAGTTCACAAAATAATTCATCCAATTTCACTATTGACAAATCCCTTGAAACCTTATAAGCATCCACCATGGATGACCATAAAGAGTTTCTTGGGAAAGATTTTAAAGCATACCTTATGAGATCTCGGTTCTCCACACTCTCTCCAACTGAATGCAGACCATTTAGGAGTTCCTTGAATCTCCCATGTAGTGAGCTTACCGTTTCTCCATCCTTCATGGTGAAGTTTTGAAGTTGATTTATCAACAAATCCCTCTTTGCAATTCTTGAATCTTTGGTGCATTCATTTAGTTCAATAAGCTTATCCCACAAATCCTTGGCACTCTTAAAGGGTCCAACTTTGTTGAGTTATTCCGAGCTTAATCCACATTGAAGAGTCACAATCGCCTTTGCATTTTCTTGAGCCTTCATTTTTTGTTCAACAGTCCACTTGGATGACTCAAGCATTTTTCCATTTTCAGTTGGCGCCATGAATCCCTCCGTGATTGAGAACCACATATCAATTTCGGTCATGAGATAATGTTCAATGCGGCTCTTCCAATAAGTAAAATTGCTGCCTTCATAGAATGGTGGTCGTGAAGTACTAAGTCCCTCCTTCATTGACATCTTGTAGCTCTTTAACTTGTGCTTTCTTGACGATGAATCCTCAAAAGCAAACCAATGCTCTGATACCACTTGTTAGGATTGGTTGAGCTAGAGGGGTGAATGGCTCACTTCGGTTTTGCACAGCGGAAATCTGAAGGCAATGCTAACACCGATATTTACTTGGTATCCACCTCCTCAAGGAGGTGACTAGTCCAAGGATCCACACCACTCACACTCTTTCACTATCAAAAACCCTCCTTCTCGGAATCACACCGAATGTGGAGAAACCTTAACAGAAATACACCTCTCCCTTTTCTTCAAAATAAATATCACAAACGCTACAAAGAAGAAGTAGAGAAGGATTACAAGCTTTTACCAGCTTCTTCTTTGCAGATGAGATTTTAATATGCAGTGGAGAGGAGCTTGAACCCTTTGCTTTGAATCTTGATCACTTGAGAGCTTTCAAAAGGCTTGGAGAGCAATGGAACAGTATGTTTTTGCGTTGTTGTTGTTTTCCAGTTTCTTCCCGTGTTTTATACGTTGAGAAAACTAGCCGTTTCTCACGCCGCCGTCGTCGTGGATCGATTGAGGTCATATTCCAATCGATTCACAACTATCCGTTGGAAGCCATCGCGTCAAGATCGACGGTGCAGATTCTTTTATTTGACTTGGATCGATTGGGGTAGCGTTTGAATCGATTCAGCTTGCTCATGAAATTGCAGTGCGTGAATCGATCGGCCGATCGATTCAATTAATCGATCGGTGATCGATTGAACTAGAGCCCAGATCCTTTCCGATCGATCGGCCGATCGATTCAATACCTTGAATCGATCGGTGATCGATTCAGACGCGATTCGAATGTTCCGGATCGATCGGCGATCGATCCAGAGTGAATCGATCAGCTGATCGATCCAGACGCATTCTATGCTTCGCGCAGAACTTTACCAATCGATCACCCAATCGATTGCCTCAATCGATCGGCTGATCGATTCAGAGGCAATTTACCGCACAGCCATGTCTGAATCGATTTTCCAGTCGATCTCTAACAGTGAGCCTATCACACACATAATCTTGTGACTTGCAGGAGCTTCTCTTGCCAAGAATCCGGTCCCCGACCTTCTTGGACTTCTCTTGCCTTGCATCTGGTCTTCTGACCTGCAAGAACTCTTTTTTGCCAAGAATCCAGTCCTCGACCTTCTTGGTCTTCTCTTGCATCTGGTCTTCTGACCTGCAAGAAACTCCTCCTGCAAACTCACAATGCATGTTAGTTCCACCATATTAACCTAAACTTAAATAATTGTCAACACATTGAAACTTCCAGGGCATGATTGCACCAACACTATTGATTTATCAAACTAAATCTCACCCTTTAATAAGTTAAAGAAATATATACTAAATATATATGCTTGTTATTATATTAGGATTAAGAGTACACACTTTCATAATAACTAAGGTCTAGTTCTTTTATTAAGTCAGTATAAAAAGAACTTACCTAAAATGGTCTTACTCAATACACTTAGAGTGTAATAGTGTAATTTATTAGTCAAAATAAACTAATACTTAATTACACTAGGACTTTACAAATGGTTTGTTCATTTCCATCTTAGTCGTGAGCAACTGTTTATAATTTATAAATAGCTGATAACATGATCTTCTGTGTGTGACACCACACACCATGTTATCTATTTTATAAATTAATTGAACAACTATATTTAACAAATAAATATAGACATTTGACCAATATGATTCTTTTATTTCAAAAATAAATGTTTACAAAAGCTAGGCTTTTAGTATACACTCTAACACCATTGTCACAGCTTAGCCTATGTGCCACTATCATATCCCGGCCTGCGTGCCGATGTTATAACTCGGCCTGTGTGCCGAGGTCGTATTCGATTTTGGGCCACCACGTCCGACTTCACGTCGTCAGATCCAGCTCTTCATCCGGCTCGACATCATCTGCTCTTCCGGATCCCTACAACTTGAGCAGCGTCCCATCCGAGGGCGCC
This sequence comes from Zingiber officinale, assembly GCF_018446385.1. NCBI lineage: Eukaryota > Viridiplantae > Streptophyta > Magnoliopsida > Zingiberales > Zingiberaceae > Zingiber > Zingiber officinale. Next base: position 131,073,834 of record NC_055997.1, on the reverse strand, counting down.
CCTGGGCCTGGATACATTTTTCGTACTCGTCCTTCATTTGTTTCGTTATTATATTATTAGCCTGTTACTCATATATTCGTTGGATCCGCCTCGAACCTCGGGGTACCAGAGACCGGGGCAACCCGGTCGCTGGCTGCAGGTATCGTTGACCAAAGGACTTTTGACGACTTGGTCAATACATAAGCCATCTCATCATACGCCCCTCCGGGACATCGTGACTCCGTCAACATTCCATCCACCTCACCCAGCGGTCCATCTGACTCAGATTCCGGACAGGATCAATTTGGCGCTGTCTGTGGGAATCTCCTTCACCTGTTCTGGAACGTGAAGATGGACGACGTCGGGAGGTTCTCTGCCATTATCATAGTCCCGGAGGATCCCGACAGACATATTATCTTTTACCCACACTCCACGGGTATTCTGGAGTTGAGGGATCGAGTGGAGCTTCAGCTGGCCGACAGGTTAGTTTTTCTATTATATTTTTTCCTGACTCCACGAGTATTCGAGAGTTAAGGGACCGAGACAAATCCATAGCCGATTGGCACGACTCCCTGATCAGGTACGTTACAAGCTCTGCTCCCTTTTTACGGTTATAGGAGCTGCTATAGCTCCCTATAAGAGAGTAAGATCTTAGTTCCTTGATCAAAGACTAGGGTCTTCGATTTTTGATCGGACAATAGGGGCCTAGCTCCCCGCTCATATACTAGGGACATAGCTCCCCGATCATTGACTTGCAGCACGACTTCCCGATCAGAATCTAGGGGTCTCACTCTTTGATTACAGGCTAGGGACCTTACTCTCCAATCAGGGACTAGGGGCCCAACTCCCCGATCAGGTGTGCTACATGCTCTTCACCCTTTACCATGGGGCTCTGCATCCTCTTACTGTTATAGGCGCTTCACTCTATTGCTATCATATGTTCTACATTCTCCACCTGTTTTGCGTCCTCTTACATCTACAGGTTCTACTCCCTTTACCCACGGTGCTCTGCTTCCTTCTATGACTATGGATTCTGCTCCTGTATATTGGCTTCACTCCCTTTGACGGTCAGGGCTCAGATTATTATCTTCTCTCCTCTCTCCACGGGTATTCGGGAGTTGAGGAGCCAAGACAGATCCTCAGTCAGTCGACATCACTTCGTGATCAGGTATGATAAAGGCTTTGCTCCCTCATGTTGCTACGGGCTCCGCTTCTACGGACTTCAGGGCTGATCTCCCCCTTTCGGGGTTGAGCAGTCTTCATTGGTCTCGAACGATCTTATTGGCTTTCTTACCTCCCCCGTTCGGAGTCGAGATAATCGCCACCGGTCTCAGACCGGAGTATATCATTTCTTACCTCCCCCGTTCGGGGTCGAGATAATCGCCACCGGTCTCGGACCAGAGTATATCATCTCTCACCTCCCCCGTTCGGGGTTGAGATAATCGCCATCGATCTCGGACCGGAGTACATCATCTCTTACCTCCCCCGTTCGGGGTCGAGATAATCTCCACTAGTCTCGAACCAGCGTATCGCCACTTGTCTCGGACCGGAGTATATCATCTCTTACCTCCCTCGTTCAGGGTCGAGATAATCACCACTAGTCTCGGACCAGCGTATCGTCACCGGTCTCCAACCGGAGTATCGCCACCGGTCTCGGACCGGAGTATCGCCACCGGTCTCGGACCGGAGTATCGCCACCGGTCTCGGACTGGAGTATCGCCACCGGTCTCGGACCGGAGTATCGCCACCGGTCTCAGACCAGAGTATCGCCACTGGTCTCGGATCGGAGTATCGCCATCGGTCTCGGACCGGAGTATTGCCACTGGTCTCAGACCCGAGTATCGCTATTGGTCTCGGACCAGAGTATCGCCACTGATCTCAGACCAGAGTATCGCCACCGATCTCAGACCGGAGTATCGCCACTGGTCTCGGACTAGAGTATCACCACCGGTTTCTAACCGGAGTATTGCCAATGACCTCTCGGTCGGGGTCCCAGACTCTCGCCCCAGTGCGAGTTATAAGTGAGCATGCTCTCATGCCCAAGGACCTCCCGGTCGGCACTCACCGCTCACTTGCCGCTCTGCTCAGCACTCATCATACTCGCTCCACTCGTCGCTCTGCCCGGCACTCATCATGCACGTCTTGCTCATCGCTATTGCTCGGTCGGCACTCACCGCTCACTTGACGCTTTGCTCAGCACTCATCGCATTCACTCCATTTTCCGCTCTGCCCGGCACTCATCATTCGCGACTTACTACTCTGCTCGGCACCCATCGCTCATGTCTCAATCACCGCTATGTAGGAGGATCTTGCGGCCTGCTAGAAGGGGCGTTGGATAGACGGCGCCCCCAAATCGCTCGTTTTCTATGTATTTGTTAGTTGCGCAGCGGAATACAAATAATACAAACACAAATACGAAAGCTAAATACAAATACAAAGAACAAGAAAGAGCAAGCAAACCAACACGCGCCGATTTACGTGGTTCGGAGATAAAACTCCAACTCCACGGCGTGTCCGTAAGGTGGACGATCTCTATCCATTGGTGGATTACTCCTTGGAAGACCTCCGGCTAGCTCAAACCTCCTTGTGGGTAGAGAAACCTCACCACAAACTCACCAAGACCTCTTGGACACAAGGGAAACTCTTGAGCACTTGTAGACTACTAATTAGACCTTAACCAAGTCTAATTTCGTCAGCTTCTGCTGGCCATCCCAAGATCCTTCTTATAGAGCTTGAGGAAATCAGCCTTGCTGATTTGCCCGTTACCAGTCGACTGGTCCTTGCACCAGTCGACTGGTGCCAGTCCAACGACACTCCAACGGCTATCTATCAGTCGATTGGTCCCTAGACCAGTCGACTGGTTCCAGCCGTTTTGGACACAGAAGCTCTCTGTGCTCACCATCAGTCGACTGGTCCTAATACCAGTCGACTGGTACAACCCTAAACCTAGGGTTCCCATCCCGAGTACATTTCTCTCAGCACTCAGACCCTCACGACTCACTTGACTCTTCATTGCAGCTTCGACCACTTGCCTTCAAGCCTACTTCCTTTGGCTCTCGTCCCTTGGATGCATCCAAGCCCGCGATTCGTCTCCAATGCCATCCTTCGCATATGCCTCGAAGTCGCTTCCATCGGTCCTTGTCCTTGCTGCCTTGTCCACGGTCCCTCGGATGCTCCATCCTTCACCGGACCCGAAGCCGTCAACCTGAGTCACATGTGTCACCTGCAGTCCTGCACAACTCAAGTACACATATCAAATAACGAGGGTAAACCTAACTTAAACCCTTTGCCCAAACACCAAAACACATGGTCCCGCGGACCATTGGGATTGCTCCAACAATCTCCCCCTTTTTGGTGTTTGACAATACGTTTAAGTTAGGGAAAATATATAGTAAATAAACATGATAATAACAATGGACTTACGATGCCAAGGCTATACACTTGGACTTACACCGTCGAATGGACTTACGTTGCCAAGGCTACACACTTGGACTTACACCGCCGAATGGACTTACTTACCAAGGCTACACACTTGGCCACCGCCGAATCAATGCATCATGCATTTGAACCTATCCCAAGGCTCCCCTACACCTAAGCTCCCTAATGAGCTAGGATTTTCCCACAGGGATTTTTAAGAACCTATCACAAGGCTCACCCTATGCAAAGACATTTAAGGTTTTCCCAACTAAACCTTACTTCTCCCCCTTTGCCTAACATCCAAAAAGTTCTTCAACAATATCCCAATTATTGAAAACTTATCATCCAAACTGACTCTAAACTCATGTATTAATCCCCATTGGATCCGATACATCTAAGCGAGTTGGCATGGTCACAAAGTAATGCTGAAAATAATTTCAGACTGGTATCAGTCAACTGCCCTAAGTGTCAGTCGACTGCCCCCTTCGACACAACCTTACAGAAACATTTTGTGGTTGAAAACACTGTTACCAGTCGACTGGTATCTCCACCAGTCGACTGGCACCTTAATTCTACAAAAATCAACCTTTTCAGGTCAACTTCAGAAATGCACCAAAAATTCCCTAGACCTCCAAAAATTCTCAAATTTTGTGGAGAGATCTATTGTACCCTTTTCTACTTGGGAAAAATACATTACAAAATGTATCTATCACCAATCTCAAAATTGACACAAAATCCAAAACTACCTACATGGTTCAATTGAACCTTGACCTAAAGTCCTAGTTTTGGCTTCCTCTTAATGTATTTGCCCATACCAACCCATAATGCATCCCTAGCATTGGTTTATATGACATCTATACATCCAAAATCAATTATCATGCTATATGACCCCAAATGCCATATTTCTTGCATGAAACACAATCCATGTGTGCCAAATCCCTAGGTTTGAGACTCAAGTCCATCTCTAAACCATTTGGCACACTCCATGGCTCCTCTAGACCCCCCAAGTAGAACCCACCTGAGATCCATTGGCCATGTGTCCCAAATTGACTTTTGAAGCTCTCCCTAGAGCTCTTTACCTCAGCCACCTCCCTAGGTGACTCATCTATTGTGACTACACCACAATGATGTCCCTTAGAAGATCTCCTTATCTTCTTGACCTTGGACACATCATCCTTGCCATAGTCATATGCAACCCTAGCATATTTCTTCTTATTGGCCTTGGATGACTCTCCCTTGCCCTTATCATGTGCCACCCTAGCACATGATCTCTCTTTGGCCTTTGAGGTGCTAGATCGGGATCCCAAACCCGATCTATCATTGTTGGATCTTTGACTACCCAACACCATATTTAATCCCTTAGATCCAATAGTGAATCTCTTAAGGAATTTTTCTAAATTATCAAGCTTTCCCCTTAAGGCTTGATTCTCCTTCTCTAGGTTCCTAACCTTAGAGTTAATTTGTCCAAATTGGGCATTCCTAGACCTACCCTTTCTAGGCATATGTCTCCCCTTCTTGGGATTAATGCCTTGGGTCTCCTTAGGTCTACTATTTCTAGATTTTTCATGAATGGGTCTCCTAGGGTTATGATCTACAATTACCCTATTCCTATCATGATATTTAAATCCAAAGTTATGCATGGGTAAATAATAGCAATTATTCCTAGCATGCATGGAGGAATTTAAATTTGACTTCAAATTTAAATTAGGATTTACCTTACCCTTTACCTTTGGAGCTCCTCCTTGACATGAGCCTCCATTCTTCCTCCACTTCTTCTCCTCCTTCTTCAAATGCGCCAACTTCTTGATTTCTTTCTTTTTTGGGCATTTGATGTGGTAATGACCCCGCTCACCACACGTGAAGCACACTATGTGTTTTTTCTCCTTCTTCTTCCTACAACTCAAATTAGATTCAAAATGAATTGAATTTAGGAGATACCTGTTTCTTACCCATAAGACATCTACTCTTGTAGTGTCCCTTTTCATTGCACTCGAAGCACACAATGTGATCTTTTGACTTTGCTTCAGTGGAGGTACTCACTAGGTTGATTTCCAAGACTTCTTCTTCTTCACTTGTCTTGGAATCTTCTTCAATTCTTGAGGATGTAGATGATGCTTCATCTTCCTTCTCCTTCTCGGATGTTGAGCGTGACTCAACTTCCGTTTGCTCCACCTCCTCTTCTTGAGCTACTAAGCCCATCTCCTTGGGCTCTATCTCATCATGTGTAGGCAAAAGTTCTTCTCCTAGAACTTTCTTTACATTGCTCCACAACTCGTGGGCGTTCTTGTATTCATCTACACGACTTATCACGTTAGAAGGCAAAATTTCAATCAATATTGATATTACCTTTGAATTTGCTTCCGATCGTGTGGTTTGCTCCTCTGTCCAATGTCGTGGTCGGAGCTTCTTCCCTTTCTTGTCTTTAGGGACTTCAAATGGCTCTTCCACCACCATCATTGTGTCCCAATCCATCTCGAAGAAGTTCTTCATCTTCACCATCCAATATGCGATGTCCCATAAGCCTCCGCCTTCAAACTTTGGCAGTTCTATTAAGCCGGTCATCTTGTGCTTCCTTGGCGGTTAGTCCAACGGAGAGCGTCCTCGCTATGATACCACTTGTAGGAGGATCTTACGGCCGGCTAGAAGGGGGGTTGGATAGACGGCGCCCCCAAATCGCTCGCTTTCTACGTATTTGTTAGTTGCGCAGCGGAATAGAAATAATACAAACACAAATACGAAAGCTAAATACAAATACAAAGAACAAGAAAGAGCAAGCAAACCAACATGCGCCGATTTACGTGGTTCGGAGATAAAGCTCCTAGTCCACGGCGTGTCCGTAAGGTGGACGATCCCTATCCGTCGGTGGATTACTCCCAGGAAGACCTCCGGCTAGCTCAAACCTCCTTGTGGGTGGAGAAACCTCACCACAAACTCACCAAGACCTCTTGGACACAAGGGAAACTCTTGAGCACTTGTAGACTACTAATTAGACCTTAGCCAAGTCTACTTTTGTCAGCTTCTGCTGGCCATCCCAAGCTCCTTCTTATAGAGTTTTAGGAAATCAGCCTTGCTGATTTGCCCGTTACCAGTCGATTGGTCCTTGCACCAGTCGACTGGTGCTAGTCCAACGACACTCCAACGACTATCTATCAGTCGACTGGTCCCAGCCATTTTGGGCACAGAAGCTCTCTGTGCTCACCATCAGTCGACTGGTCCTAATACCAGTCGACTGGTACAACCCTAAACCTAGGGTTCCCATCCCGAGTACATTTCTCTCAGCACTCGGACCCTCACGACTCACTTGACTCTTCATTGCAGCTTTGACCACTTGCCTTCAAGCCTACTTCCTTTGGCTCTCGTCCCTCGGATGCATCCAAGCCCGCGATTCGTCTCCAATGCCATCTTTCGCATATGCCTCGAAGTCGCTTCCATCGGTCCTTGTCCTTGCTGCTTTGTTCACGGTCCCTCGGATGCTCCATCCTTCACCGGACCCGAAGCCATCAACCTGAGTCACATGTGTCACCCGCAGTCCTGCACAACTCAAGTACACATATCAAATAACGAGGGTAAACCTAACTTAAACCCTTTGCCCAAACACCAAAACACATGGTCCCGCGGACCATTGGGATTCCTCCAACATGCCCGACACCCACCATTCGCGTCTCAATCTCCGCTATGCCTGACACTCACCACTCCGGCCTCACTTGCCGCTTTGCCCAGAACTCGTCCCTCACATCTCCCTCATCGCTTTGCCCCGCATCTGGCGCTCGGTGGATGTTTTCTCGGTCGCGCTCACGGCTCTGCTCACCCATCATTCTCTTTATTACGTGGCCGCGATTTATTGACGCTCGGTCAGTAGTTTTCTCGGTCGCACTCACGGCTCTGCTCGCCCATCATTCTCTTTATTACGTGGTTGAGATTTATTGACGCTCGGTCAGTATTTTTCTCGGTCGCGCTTACATGTTTGTTAGTCCATCAGTCTCTCTATGGCTAGGTCACGATTTACTGTCGCTCGATCGGCATTTCTCTCGATCGCGGTTACTCTTGCTCGGTAGACATTTTCTCAGTCACGCGTTTGATACCCCTCGCTTATCGTCTCTCGACCCGCTCGGTGGTCGCCCTATCACTCGATCGACATTAGTGTTTTACTTCTCGCTTGGCATGTACATAATCTCCCGATCGGTCGGCTTAGCATCGCTCGACCGTCTGCTTGATATCGTTCGATTTTTCGCTCGGCCTCCGATCAATCGCTTACTCGATATTGCTCGGTCTCTCATTTAGCATTCGAACGATTGCCCGCCCGACACGATGATCAGACTCTGCATTTAGGAGGGATTTTGTTCTTAGTTTAGTTGGGTATAGTCAGTCGGACTCGCGCCTCCTTCGACTAGACTTGAAGGGGAGGCTTGTGATATGGATATGACATATGGCAGAAGAGTAACTGAAGGAAAGAAGAGGGGTGATTTGGTAAAAGGATGGTGTAGGGTTTTAAGGGGAGAACACTATAGCAAAGGGGGGCTTCGTTCGGGTGGGGTTGCCGTCGCCAGAAGGATTGTGTTCTTCCTCTCACGCTCCTCGCCGGCACCGACGTCGACCGCCGACCTCCACCTCTTCTCCTCTCCCTCTCCTCCTCGCGTGTCACCGCTGTCTGATTGGCCATCTGCCGCCTTCGACCCCTTCTTATTCTCCACGCTTCTGCCGTCACCGGCATCCCCGACACCATCGCATTGCCTCCCTCGTCGCCTCCGGCAGCACACCACTGCCCATCTCCCCTGCTCTCTCTCTCCCTCCTCCGATGACCGTCACCAAGCACGCGGTGCTACCTCCCGATGCCGGTTGCCACCTCCATCGCCTCGCTTCACGCCAGAGCTTCCTCTGTTGCCCCCTCTTCATCACTGGAGACACACCACAACCCAAGCACTGTATGTGCAGCCTCGTCGGTCAATGGCAGCACTGCCTCCTCCCCTCCAACCGACAGCCTCATCGGATGCCCCCATGGTCGGCCCACACGCTCGCTGCCAGCTTCATCGAGACCCTCCTCTCCGGCTGTGCCCTAGCACGAATCAGGTTATTACGACCGTTGTCGCCGATCGGGCCATATCTCGCTTTCGTCGTGTTCTGATCTCTGAGTCATCGTTGTGTTCTGGCCTTCGAGCAAAGTCTATGTCTCGACCCCTGCACTGATCTGGGTTATGTGTCGTGTTTTGATCTTTGTGCAGCTATTACTATCCGACCTGTGTGTCGTTATTGTATTTCAGCTTGCATGCCATTGTCACAGCTTGGCCTATGTGCCACTATCATATCCCAGCCTGCGTGCCGAAGTCGTATTCGGTTTTGTGCGACCACGTCCGACTTCGCGTTGTCAGATCCATGTCTTCATCCGGCTCGGGGTCATCTGCTCTTCCGGATCCCTACAACTCAAGCAGCGTCCCATCCGAAGGCGCCCCCTGGGCCTGGGTACGTTTTCCGTACTCGTCCTTCATTTGTTTCGTTATTATATTATTAGCCTGTTACTCATATATTCGTTGGATCCGCCTCGAGCCTCGGGGTACCAGAGACCGGGGCGACCCGATCGCTGGCTATAGGTATCGTTGACCAAAGGACTTTTGACGACTTGGTCAACACAGAAGCCATCTCAACATATCCTCCTTCGGGACATCGCAACTCCATCAATATTTCATCCATCTCACTCGATAATTCATTTAACTCAGATTCTGAACAAGATCATCCATTATTCAAAAACTGGTGCCAGAATACAAATATCTGATGAGCTATATGACTTGGCATACCAGTAAGTAGAATGGTTTATACATGCCAATGTATATTTTTCAGACTTCAGACGAGTGCGAAATATTTTATACCATCTATTTTGTGGATCAGTCGGTAACATTAAGATTACCCTAAAAGAAAATCACCTTTTTTTAATTGAAATATTTTAGCAACTCAATTTAATGACGTTTTTTTTTTTTTTTTTTTTGCTTTCCTTGCCCTAGACTAGACGGCCACGTTGCTGCTCCTGCTCTCCTCTCCCGCACACCCTTCTCCTTCTCCCGCTCTAGTGTCCGGCCAATAGCTACAGATAACGTGGTTGCGTCCTCACCGCCCAACGGAGTCGTTGCTGATGGTTCTCTGGTCAACACTGCAGTGCTGCCGTCGTCACATGACAAAGTACGTATTTTATTATTTCGTAATCTCTTCCAGTTAAAAAAAAGTTATTAAAGATATGTGGATCGTTTGTAGCAGAATTATGTCCACCAGTGATTGTGCATTCTGTTTCTAGTTAACTGCGGAACCAAGACCAACTCTGTTGATGGCAAAGGAATTGAACAAAAAAAATGCTTTTTTTTATCATTGTCTGTAAAAAAACTGTGACTCACTAAATTGTGACATACGAGCTTGGAGATGCATATGCTTGCTGATCTAGGTTATCTGTTTTTTTTTTCTTTGAATTCAACTTGTTTCTTGGTTTAAAACATAGACCCATTATTCAGGTAAAGCCAGGAACAGTTAGTTGGGGTACAGCAACAATTGTTGGAGTATTTGCAGGGTTGCTATATGGCGGAAGCAAAGAGGCTTCTGCATCTGTAGTAAGCTTTCTATTCCTAAAATACTGTTGTGATTATTTGTTCCTTTTTACTAAATTTAAATTGTATTGTATGCATGTTAAACTTTCTGTTTTTGACTTTTTAAGTTGGAGCATAGAGCAATCCACGAATCATATGTGCTAATCTGAAACTTTGTTTCTTTATCTCTTTTTGTTGGAGCTCAGATCAATGCATTAAACCTCATTCTTTTATTTTCTTTGGGACTTTGTTGGAATCCTAATTCTTGATTTCTTGCCAACTTAGACATGATACAACTTCTAAGTCACTGACACTTTTGTCCTTTTTGTAAATGTGTTCTGGTTTATTCTTCTGAATTATTATTAGGTGTTGAGTTCATATTACCTATTGTCCATCATGCGTCTCCACTAGGCATTAAAATCAAAAGCTCTCAGTTGTTACTATTTGTCAAGCAAGGCCAAATTAAAACAAAAAGGCAAACAACAAAGTTAGAACTTGCAGAAAATGCTTGTTGTTAAGGGTGTGTATACGTCGTGCTCCACCTATCTATTGAAGGATAATGGCATTCTAATATCTACAGAGAAAGGATGCAGAGGTTGTTGAATTGTAATTTAAACTATTCCTTTCCCTTTAGTTTTTAGTCTCACATTGCCAAGCTAAGAATTTTGGAAGACCTTATATATGGAACCTTTCCATCCTTGCTTAGCAATGATAAGGGGGGCCTACACGTATGCGCGGGCCAAGCCCAAATCGAATGGATTTTGGGGGGGGGTTCGAGCCGGAAATCCATAAACCGGGCGTCACGTACGCGATTATCTCGCGCGCAGGGGGGTGCAAATCCCCAGCTCGTGGGCCTCGCGCTTACGGGCGGCCCGGTCTGTTTTTGCCAGTCCGGTTTGGTTCACTCCATTCGGTTTTGTTGCCTGATTTATCTATTCCGGTTTGGTCCTTTTCCGCGCCGCGTGAGGAATCAAAACAGCGCGATGCACTGTTTCTGTCCGCGTGAACGAAGAGACGCGGTTCTGTTCGCGTGAAGGAGCAAAGCGACGTACACTTTGGTGCGTGCGCTGTCCTCCGTTCCTTCTGAAAAACACACCGAAGCAAAGCATTTCTTCTGCCTTCAGCTTCTTCTTCTCTCCCCTTGTTCTGCCTTGTTCTGAGTTCTGAGGCTTGGTTTGCGATTTGAGGTTGAGTCTGAGTGCGGCGCTCGTTTTGGAGTGCACCTACGAGCGACGCGAGCGGTTGTCGGATCTTGGGAGGATTTTGCCGGAGAGCCTCTGCACCGTGGGCGGCAATCAATTCTCTAAAGACAGTCGGCACGTCCGACGCTTCGACCAGAGATACACAATTTCTTAACCCTTACTGTTATTAAAGTTTATTGCATGCTCGTTCATTTATTGGTACAATTATAGATTACTGTATTAGCGTAATTAGTTCTATTACAATTATTACAATTTTAGAGAATTGATTGTAGCATCAATAAACATGATGAACGATAGGGTAACGGGGTCTGATGAGACTAGCGCCCAACCCGAAAGATTTTTCGGGCATAACTTCAGACGTTGGCAACAACGAATGAAATTTTAGCTTACTACGCTAGGGCTATTCTCCGTTATAGAAACAGACCCTCCTTCACCCAATGAAGAGGAACCTGCCCGTAGTGCTACCTTAGAGAGGTTTAAGCAAAGGGATTATCTCTGCCATGGGAGAATCCTATCTGCCCTCTCAGACGCACTATTTGATGTGTACTGTTCTACCGCTTCAGCTAAAGAGTTGTGGAAATCTTTGGATAAAAAATACAATTCTGAAGATTCTGGTTTAGAAAAGTACACTGTGGCAAAATTCCTAAACTTCAAAATGGTTGAAGGCAAATCTGTGATAGAGCAGACACATGAATTCCAAGTCCAAATTCATGGTCTTGCTGAAGGAGATATGCCATTACCTAAAAAATTTCAGGTCTTGTCAATCATCGAAAAATTGCCTCCGAGTTGGGAAGATTTTGACATGACTCTTAAACATCGGAGAGGTAAAATCTGTTGGGATCTTAGATGGCTAGAGGGGGGGTGAATAGCCTCTTTAAAAACTTAAGCAGAGAGTTCTACACAGAAACTAGTTAGCGCAGCGGAATAAGCAAACTAAAACAAAACGAAAACCAGCACACAAACACTGATACACAGATTTACGAGGTTCGGGGATAACTTGCCCCTACTCCTCGGCGTGTCCGTAAGGTGGACGACTCCTTGATCTTCGGTAGATCGCACCCTGGAAGAATTCCGGCTAAAGATCCTCCTTCTAGGTGGAGTAACCTTTCCACAAAGTCTCAAGAAATATCTAAGTTAAAGCACAAGACTTACAGAAGCTCGGTGGCAGAGAAGAATGAAAAATGCTTACAACCACGCGAGGATCAGTGAAGGAAACAGAGATCGCAGTTCACCCGAGAGCTCAAGAAGTTTTTTCACACCCAACAGACTTTTCTTTCAGCTTTCTTGTTGTTGTGTTCTTCTTTCCTCTCGCTGTTTTTACTGCTTCTGAAGCCCTGTTCCCGATCATGGTCGGACTGCACGAATCAGTACTGCACCTCTTCTCCTTACCTGGTTCTCTGAACTCACACCAATGAAATCACTGGCGTCTCTGGATATGAACCAATAAGTAGAGGTCAAACTGAGCGCAGCCCAATCGCAATCAGATTCGCCAGTGAACGTTGATGCCTCAAATGCATCTGTTGCAGCAAATCACAGTGAAAAGAGCACTTGTCTTCTTCTCTTAATGAAGCTTAATTTGAATTCAACCATGAGAGTGTGACCTGCGACCTGCAAGCTAAAAAGACTCACAGCAGATGGTTAAAAATAGACGGGTGAAAACAAATACGGCAAGAAGAAAAAGTGCATGCAGAACAATCAATACCATGGATCGGTCAGCAGACCGATCCACGCTTTCTAGATCATCACTGATCGGTCTCCAGACCGATCAGATGTCGCTGCGCACAACTTCTGATCGGTCTGCGGACCGATCAGGCACTAATCTGATCGGTCCGGAGACCGATCAGATGTCGCTCTTCCCAAGCGCTGTAAGCCCTCCTGATCGGTCTCCAGACCGATCAGTAAAATCACGAGGCTATCGATCGATGATCGTCCGCAGATCGACAAGAATCGATCGCGAGCCATCGATCGATTCCCGATCGGCGTCGCCGACCGATCGTGTCCAGCCACCTTTGATCGATCCGCCGACCGATCCAGCTTCTGACTCAGTCCGGCCGAGCCCTCTCCGACCTAGTCCGAGAAAGAGCCCTAGCCCTCTCCGACTTCATCCGGTCCAGAGAACGAGCCACCGAGCCCTCTCCGACTTCGCATGCCAAGTTTCCTTCTTGGACTTTTCAACACCGATGTTCGATCACCCTTGATCCATCCGGATTTTTTGCCCGGCTTCACTCACTGTGACTTGCACCTAGCTTCACTCACTAGGGTTTTCACCGGCTTCACTCACGATTTTTCAACCGCCTGGCTTCACTCACCAGGATTTCCAATCTGCCTGGCTTCACTCACCAGGACTTTCCAACTGCCTAACATCCCAGTTAGGACTTTCTCAATCAGGTCAACCTAGTCAACCTAGATTAGTAATTAATCTGAGTTAAATATCTGATACAAACTTAAATCAGTGTCATCAGCAAAACAACATCCAGGTCAGACTGTATCAACAATCTCCCCCTTTTTGTTGTTTGACAACACGATTTAAGTTTAGATCAGAAATGCTCATATACCCATAATTTTAGGGAAATCAGGATCCTCCCCCTAAGACGGATATACCTTAGTTATCTTCTCTCCCTTTTTCATATCGACTCGATGAAGTCAATTCATCACTTAACTTAGTCGAATAGGTGCGAATTAGGTAAGAGGATTCGAAAAGACTCAAAGTCATAGAGGATTCGAAAAGACTCAAAGTCATCCTCTCCCCTTAAATCAACCTTTCATTCATTACTAAACTTAGTTATCTTCTCCCCCTTTGTCAAACACCGAAAAGGAGTGAACAAGGTGAGATAACTTAAAGAGCTCCCCCTTAATCCATACTGTCCTCTGCTTAATCCCCCTAGAGTTCCTTCTAAGTGTATTTTAGGACAGTAAATGAATAAAGAAATAAAAGACATATGAAGAGTATAGTAACAACCAAGAAAAAAACAGCAAATATATAAAGAAGAATGAGTAGCATAACAGGAAGTAGCATACAACCAGGTCAGACATAAGTATCTAGCAACCATCATCCAAAACATACAATCAATACGATATCATAGAACAGTGTGTCTCAGTCAGCCTCCTCATCATGAGGAGCATTAGCAATATCAGCGGGAGGAAAGGATCCCTGAGGTGGCAAGCCGCTGCTCGAAGATGGATAGCCCGGGAAATCCTGCGGAGGTGGATATCTGGCCATCCAGTTCATAATCGTCTGATGGGTCGCCAGCTGCTGACTGCGCAAATCATTGTAGCGCTGGTCAATCCGGACGCGTAGCCCATCGAACTCAGCAGCCATCATCTCCTCGTGGCGATCAAATCGGCTCTCCAACTCAGCGATCTGCCAGCGCAGATCTGGATCCGCCTCGCCATATGCAGCAGCAGCAGCAACCTGTCGTCGAGGTAACTCACCTAGTGCCCTCCCATCCTTCCACCTAACCGCCCCAGCCTGTCCTAAGATTCCAGACTTGGAAAACACACGTTTCCCAAGTCGACAATCCTGCCTAACCATCTTTACTATCCTCCCTTTAGAGACGTCAATACCCAGGGTCTCAAGCCAGTCAGTAATTACATGCCCATAAGGCATATAGATGGTGTAACCGCTTGGCTCGCTATGGGATATGATAGAAGTATAGACACTCGACATGATATCAAAGTCAAGACGCCTACGCAACCCATAAAGCAAGACGCCTACGCAACCCATAAAGCATCAGACAATGATACGGTCGAATCTCTGCCAATGGTTTAGAGGTAATAGGTAGAAGACAGTTTGTGACAATTTTGAAAAGAATGTAATCAGGAGCAGAAAGGCCAAGAGCTGCAAATGTAGGAAAATCGACATCTAACTCATCTAATCCATCCGGTCTCGGATGTCCAAAGAAGTACTCATAAATCGAGTCAGATGAGACATCAAGAGGATGAGGCACGGGTTCAGGCAAAGCAGGATAGAATGAGAACACCGTCCCCGAACACATACGACAGCCTAAATAATCAAAGAAGGCAATTAAGCTGAAATCAACGTTTTGCTTAGCCACTCTTGATCTATAACTACCATCAATAGTCTGATGAAGGTTGTTATAGAATTCAGAAACTAGGTCAAAGTTGATATCCCTCTCTAAATATACCAAGGAATCAAGTTTATAGTAGGCTATGGTCTCCGTAATCGCTGGACAAAACTCATTCATGTAGTTTTTATCGACTGATCTACATGGGAGCAACTTGAAGGTCCTTTCCTTAAAGGATTTTTCAAACTGTTGGTTGAGGAATCTCCCCGAACTGGACGGTTGAGGTCGGGAGGTTTCTTTGGACTTGGATTTATCTTTGGACTTGGAAGTACCCTCACCTACTGGTTTCTTCCTAAGGGGTTAGCAATGTGGTAAAATGGGGCAATGAGTGAGCACCGGAGCCACCAACAATCAAGAACCGAGACAACAGAACAACAGAAGATTCAGCGAGAAATGAAAACACAATGCCAAGTTCTAGAGAGGTAAGAAGTTACCTTGGTGCCATTTGAACTTTAGGCTAGGGCTTCCGAAGGCTAGAGCTTCGGCTAGGGCTTGGCGTGCAAAGAGAAGAGAAAGGGTGAGCTGGTGGGAAGAGTCGGCTAGGGTTTCGCGTGAACGAGGAAAAGAAGGGATCGGGAGGTTTTAAGGGTTTAGATGGGTGTACAGTGAAGAAATGATCGGACGGTTGTCCGATCAGAAGGTATCAGAAGCCTCCTGATCGGTCCCTGGACCGATCCAGGAACATCCTGATCGGTCCACGGACCGATCAGGAGACGATCAGTACTCACTGATCGGTCCCTTGACCGATCAGCGAGATTCCTGATCGGTCGGTAGACCGATCAGAGATCGATGGCTTTATGCCGAAGTTGATCTGATCGGTCTTGGACCGATCGAACTCTCGATCGAGACCGACCGTAGGGATCGATGGCGGCTCGAGCGTTCCCAGTCGACCGATCGGTCCGTGAGACCGATCGGTCTCGATACTAGTATCTCCCGTAATTTCAGTAACTGAAAATAGTAATTTCAGTAACTCGTGTTCGATAATTCGTGGAAGTTTCTCTAGGAAAACTTCCAAGTTCAGAGCCTAGAACCTGGAGGATCTACAAGCATAACTCTTACCTAAAAGTTATGGTCTGAACTTGTTTATAGCCTTAAGGTTGCAGACATTAGAAAACAAACAACTTAAGGCCTGAAAATTGAAAATTTTCACCTTTGTTATGTACAGTTTCAAGTTTGTCAAAATATATTCAAAATGCTAGAATTACTTCAATAGCCTGTCTTATTTTTCATTCAAAATCATGAATAGCCATATCAAACAACCCATTAATCAAAATCAGATCAAATCTAGGCAAAGGCCCAACCAAGTTTCCTTGGTTGGAATATATGAGTAAGATCTAGGAACCAATTACACATGAATTATGTAATGGTGTTCCCCATACTCAATTAATGTCTCTTCAACCTAATTATTCAAGAGATGCATGATACATTTTGAATAATTTGGTTGTTCCTAGCATCTCACCCCATTTCTAGCAAACAAAAATATTTTGTTAAACCTTATAGATTGTGTGAGATGTTCCCAAGTTGCCCAAATTATTGTCCCAATTACTCTTGTCATTTTAATAGTCCTTATTGATCATGGTGAAGTTCTAATGACCTAAGGAGCCAAACACATTCCCAACTCCCTCCTTAAATGACTAAATTCATTCTCCGGAAGGGGTTTGGTGAAAATATCAGCTAGGTTTGACTTTGACTCAACATATGTGAGTGCAATGTCTCCCCTAGCTACGTGATCTCTTATGAAGTGATGACGCACTTCAATGTGTTTGGTCCTCGAATGATGGACTGGATTTTTAGTTAGGTTGATCGTGCTAACGTTGTCACATAGCACTTGTACACCCTTATAAGAAAGTCCATAATCCTCTAGGGTGTGTATCATCCACAACAACTGTGATACACTCTCTCCCATGGCAATATATTCGGCCTCGGTCGTGGAGAGAGCAACACAATGTTGCTTCCGACTTGACCAACTAACTAAAGATGAACCTAAAAATTGGCAGCCCCCACTAGTACTTTTCCGATCCAATTTGCACCCAGCATAATCGGAGTCGGTATAGCCTATCAAGTCAAAAGACTCTGTACGAGGGTACCATAGACCTACTCGAATTGTGCCCTTAAGGTATCTCAATATTCTCTTAACTGCAATTAAATGAGATTCCTTGGCACAGACTTGATATCTAGCGCACATGCCCACAGCAAAAAGTATGTCTGGTCGACTAGCTGTGAGATATAGAAGACTACCAATCATGCTTCTATATTGCGTTAGATCAATTGGTTTTCCACTCTCATCATTGTCAAGGCGAGTGTTTGTCGCCATTGGAGTGGACACTTCCTTAGAGTCACTCATATTGAATTTTCTAAGCATCTCTTGAGTGTATTTTGTCTGATGGACATAAATTCCATCTCGAGTTTGTTTGATTTCAAGTCCAAGGAAGAATGTCAACTCTCCTACTATACTCATCTCAAACTCACTTTCCATATGAGAAATGAATTCATTCAAATAGCCCTTGTTATTTGAGCCACAAATTATGTCATCGACATATACTTGGGCTACAAAAATGTTTTCACCATCTCTACGTAGAAATAGTGTTGGGTCTATTTGACCTCTTACAAATCCCTTCTCTAGTAAATAAGTTGACAACCTTTCGTACCAAGCTCGAGGTACTTGTTTAAGCCCATAAAGAGCTTTCTTGAGCTTGTACACATGGTTTGGAACTTCGGTATTCACAAACCCCGGTGGTTGTTGAACATAGACCTCTTCTTTGATGAATCCGTTTAAGAAGGCTGATTTAACGTCCATTTGATAGAGCTTGAAACCTCTATGTGCAGCAAAAGCTAGCATCAAACGAATGGACTCTAATCGAGCCACGGGAGCATAAGTCTCATCATAATCGAGACCTTCGACTTGACTATAGCCCTTGGCTACAAGTCTTGCCTTGTTTCTTACAACTTCTCCCTTTTGATTTAACTTATTTTTGAAGACCCATTTGGTTCCAATAATGGTGGTCTTCCTAGGTCTAGGAACTAAATCTCATACTTGGCTCCTTTCAAATTGACCTAATTCGTCTTGCATAGCTATGATCCAATCAGGATCGTGCAATGCTTCATCAACTAGTCTTGGTTCAATTTCTGAGATTAAGGCAACCTCATTGGACTCATTTCTAAAGAATGATCTAGTCCTAACCCCTTGTTGGATGTCTCCCACAATTTGGTCTTGGGGATGACTAGAGGTTAACCTAGACTGCCTTGGTGTTGGCGGTGCCTCATGAGTGGTCTCACTCGGCACAGGTGAGGACTCAGTATCAGGCAACGGGTCCGCCTGAGTTCTTTGTTGCCCTTGCTCATCATCATCAGAGTCAATTTCGACTCTTTCCATGTTTGGATCATTCAAACCTAGCCTTCTAAGTTCGAATTGAACTTCTGCTACATTCCTTGATTGATTATTAGGGATTTCTTCGAAAGCTACATCCGAGGACTCTTCAATCAATTTAGTCCTATTGTTGTAGACTCGATAGACTTTGCTGGTAAGAGAGTACCCGACCAGTATCCCTTGATCAGCCTTAGCCGTGAACTTCCCAAGATGATCCTTGGTGTTCAAGATAAACACCTTACAACCAAACACCCTAAGATGTTTAATTGTAGGCGGTTTCCCAAACCAAAGTTCATGGGGAGTCTTTCCTAAAAACCTATGTATTAAAACTCGATTTTGCACATAGCAAGCTGTATTCACAGCTTCAGCCCATAAGTAGCTCGGTAGTGAGTACTCATTGAGCATGCTTCGTGCAGCCTCTTGTAGGACTCGGTTCTTTCTCTCCACAACCCCATTTTGCTGTGGGGTCCTTGGAGTAGAGAACTCATGCCTATATCCCTTTTCTTGACAAAACTCTAAAAACCTATGATTTTGAAATTCCCCACCATGATCACTTCTAATGGTTTTAATTGTTGTCGATTTTTCATTTTCAGTTCTTCTACAAAAGGAAATAAAAATATCTATAGTTTGGTCCTTATGTTTCAAAAAGAAAGTCCATGTGTATCTAGTAAAATCATCAACGATTACCAAGCAATATCTACTTCCATTCAATGATATTACACTACTGCAATCAAATAGGTCCATGTGCAATAAATCTAAAGCAGTAGATGTACTTACAGTGCTTTTACCTTTATGAACAACTTTTGTTTGCTTACCCTTTTGACATGCATCACATAGTTTGGTCTTGTGGTACTTGATGCTGGGTAAGTCTCGCATTAATCCTTGGTTGGCCAACTTCCGGATGTTCTTCATGTTTACATGTGCCAACCTTCTATGCCATAGCCAACACTCTTCTTCTTTCGACATGAAACACTTAATCAAAGCATTAGTAGCACTTTTAAACGATACTTGATAAATATTATCAACCCTTGTGCCTACTAGTACTGTGTCAAGTGTGTCAATGTGTTTAACCAAACATTGACTTGAATGAAATTCAATTGTGTAACCCGTATCACACAATTGACTGACACTTAGGAGATTAAAAGTCATCCCCTTGACTAGAAGGACATTCTTGATATGGAAACATTAGGATATATGAATGTCTCCAACTCCTACAACCTTAAGGCTACCATTATTACCAAAAGACACATTACCTCTACTTTTGTTTTGAATGGTTGTAAACAGTGATTTGTCCCCGGTCATGTGCTTGGAGCATCCACTATCAACAAACCAAGTTGATAGATGCTCCCCCTCGACCAATGCCTACAAAACACGGAAGATAGAGGTTTTAGGTACCCAAATCTTGGGACCTAATGCTTCTACAACGAAAGACCTAGGAATCCATGCCTTGGTCATACCTTTCCTAGTTCCATGAGCCCTAGAAACATGTGATCTACTATTTTGAGTTCTAGACATTAGAGAAATGAAACTCGACTCCTTGGGTTGATACCCTAGCCCGACCTTGTTGTAGACTGCCCTTTGGGCATTTAGAATCATGTCTAGAGTCTTAGAGCTAGTTGAGAACTTCTCAAGCATTTTCTTGAGTTTCTCAACCTCACCCTTTAATGCCTTGTTCTCATCCTCAAGGACTTCTAGATGTAGGTCATCGACCTCATCTTCCCTAAGGGTCCTTAAGGTTTTTACTTCTTCTTTTAACAATTTAGTTTCTGTTTTTGACTTTTTAAGCAATGTAGATAAGTGAGTGATAGTCTTATAACACTTTTCTATATGAGAAGAGGTTACCTCTTCATCATCCGACGATGATGAAGCCGCGGTCGAAGCGTCGCTCGAATCTCCCTCACTTCCGGAGTCCGAAACCTCCTTTGCCATGAGTGCTAATTGTCGTGTGCTCTTTTCCATCTTCTCTTCTTCCTCCGATGAGCTTGATGAGGACTCATCCCAAGTGGCCTTGAGAGCCTTCTTCTTCTTGGCTCTTTCCTCCTTCTTTTTGGCTCGTTCCTCCTTCCTCTTTAATTTCGGACACTCGCTCCGAATGTGTCCTTTCTTGCTACACTCATAACATATAACATTAGATTTATCAAAATTTTGATCATTTGTTTTACCTTTTCCTTTGTATCTTCGGCTTCTTCTCATAATCCTTCTTACGAAGTTCGCCATCTCACTTGATGATGATCCACTTTCATCATCGGATTCGGAGGAAGAGGTGGATGAGGAAATCTCCTTTTCCTTCTTCTTTTCCTTCTTCCTTCTTCCATCCTTGCTCTTTGGTCCTGCAAATAAAGCAATACCCTTCTCTTTTTGACCTTTGTTAGCAAGCTCATGAAGTTCCATCTCACAGAAAAATTCATCTAGTTTAACAATGGAAAGATCCTTGGATACCTTGTAGGCATCTACCATAGATGACCACAAGGCATTCCTAGGAAAAGATTTAAGAGCGTACCTTACTAGATCGCGATTCTCCACTCGTTCGTCCACAGAGTGTAGACCGTTGATGATCTCCTTGAATCTCCCATGAAGTTCACTTACCGTTTTATTGTCCTTCATGGTTAGATTTTGGAGTTGATTCAAGAATAGGTCCCTCTTGGCAATCCAAGAATCTCGAGTTCCCTCTTGGAGCTCGATGAGTTTGTTCCATAGGTCTCTTGCACTCGAGAACGGACCTACCTTGACGAGTTGGTCCTTGGCGATTCCACATTGCAAGGTGACCATAGCCTTGGCATCGGCTTGTGCTTTGCGGAGTTGTTCGGTAGACCACCTTGACGAATCGAGTTCCTTACCTTCTTCATCCTTTGGTGGTGTGAAACCTTCCTTGACTGAGAACCACATGGCAATGTCGGTCTTGAGGTAATACTCCATGCGGCCCTTCCAATATTGAAAATCTGCTCCTTCAAAGTAGGGTGGTCGATTTGTGCTAAAGCCTTCCGTCATAGCCATCCTTGTTTGCTCTTTTGGGTGTTAATCCGAATCAAAGAGCCCCTTGCTCTGATACCACTTGTTGGGATCTTAGATGGCTAGAGGGGGGGTGAATAGCCTCTTTAAAAATTTAAGCAGAGAGTTCTACACAGAAACTAGTTAGCGCAGCGGAATAAGCAAACTAAAACAAAACGAAAACCAGCACACAAACACTGATACACAGATTTACGAGGTTCGGGGATAACTTGCCCCTACTCCTCGGCGTGTCCGTAAGGTGGATGACTCCTTGATCTTCGGTAGATCGCACCCCGGAAGAATTCCGGCTAAAGATCCTCCTTCTAGGTGGAGTAACCTTCCCACAAAGTCTCAAGAAATATCTAAGTTAAAGCACAAGACTTACAGAAGCTCGGTGGCAGAGAAGAATGAAAAATGCTTACAACCACGCAAGGATCAGTGAAGGAAACAGAGATCGCAGTTCACCCGAGAGCTCAAGAAGTTTTTTCACACCCAACAGACTTTTCTTTCAGCTTTCTTGTTGTTGTGTTCTTCTTTCCTCTCGCTGTTTTTACTGCTTCTGAAGCCCTGTTCCCGATCATGGTCAGACTGCACGAATCAGTGCTGCAGCCAATCCCTCTTTCTCCTTACCTGGTTCTCTGAACTCACACCAATGAAATCACTGGCGTCTCTGGATACGAACCAATAAGTAGAGGTCAAACTGAGCGCAGCCCAATCGCAATCAGATTCGCCAGTGAACGTTGATGCCTCAAATGCATCTGTTGCAGCAAATCACAGTGAAAAGAGCACTTGTCTTCTTCTCTTAATGAAGCTTAATTTGAATTCAACCATGAGAGTGTGACCTGCGACCTGCAAGCTAAAAAGACTCACAGCAGATGGTTAAAAGACGGGTGAAAACAAATACGGCAAGAAGAAAAAGTGCATGCGTAATCATCACCGTGGATCGGCCGAGACCGATCCACGCTCGATTATCACCGATCGGTCCGGAGACCGATCAGAATTAATCTGATCGGTCCCGAGATCGATCAGATGTCGCTTCGGTCTGCGGACCGATCAGCACTAATCTGATCGGTCCGAGACCGATCGATGTCGCCTTCCCAAGCGCAGAAGCCCTCCGATCGGTCTCGCACCGATCGCAAGAAATCACAGAGGCTATCGACAGATCGGTCCGCAGACCATCATCGATCGACATCGATCGGTCGCCGACCGGCCAGGTGTCCAGATTTCCTGATCGGTCTGCCGACCGATCCAGCTTCTTGACTCAGTCCGGGTCGAGCCCTCTCTGACCTAATCCGGAGAAACGAGCTCCCTAGCCCTCTCCGACTTCATCTGGTCCTAGAGAACGAGCTACCGAGCCCTCTCTGACTTCGCATGCCAAGTTTCCTTCTTGGACTTTTCAACACCAGATGTCCGATCACCCTTGATCCATCTGGATTTTCCCTTGCATGACTTCACTCACCAGGACTTGCACCTAGCTTCACTCACTAGGGTTTTCACCTGGCTTCACTCACCAGGATTTCCAATCTGCCTGGCTTCACTCACCAGGACTTTCCAACTGCCTAACATCCCAGTTAGGACTTTCTCAATCAGGTCAACCTAGTCAACCTAGATTAGTAATTAATCTGAGTTAAATATATGATACAAACTTAAATCAGTGTCATCAGCAAAACAACATCCAGGTCAGACTGTATCAACAAAATCTCTCTCGAAGATTTGATGATTGCCTTAAATATCGAAGAAGAACATCGGAAGCAACATAAAAATGATGATACAAGAATGCCTATGGATTTTATTCCAAAGGCGAATGTAGTAGTCTCATCTGACAAGAAGAAATTCAAAAATCAGAAAATGAAAAACAAGATGAAACCCAACCCAAAGGTTCAAAAGAAAACTGGAACCAAACCTAAGCCTTGCTGGGCATGTGGACAGGTTGGACATTATGCCAAATTCTTCCCTAAGCGAAAGGACAAGGAGAAAAACCAAAGCAATACGTCCAAGGCACAAGTAAATGTCGTGACTGCTAGTGACGACACCAGCGATAGGTTTGTTACCTTCAAACCTGAACTAAATTTGATCTATCAACCCAATGAATGGTTAGTTGATACATGTGCTAATGTACACTGTTGTGCTGATCGCTCAGCCTTCCTTACTTATCAGGTAATTGAAGGCACTTCCGTGACCATGGGGAACCATTCTGCAGCCAGGGTGTTTGAGATAGGACAAGTTGACCTGAGGTTCACCTCTGGAAAAGTCCTGTCACTGCATGAGGTGCATCACGTTCCAGCGGTCCGTCAGAATTTGATTAGCGGATCAAAGTTAGTCCGTGCTGGTTATGAGTTGAACTTTAAATGTAATAAAGTTGTAATATTACATTTAAGAACCTTTATTGGAAAAGGTTACCTTAATGAAGGTTTATTTAAACTCAATGTAGAAAATACTACTTTAAATAAATCTTCTGATATTGGTTGTTCATATAACATTGAGTCTTATGATCTGTGGCATGATAGATTAGGACATGTCAATTTTAATACCGTAAAAAGGATGATGAATCTTGACATGATCCCTAAGCATGCTATAAATGATAAGAAAAAATGTGAAATTTGTGTGCAATATAAACAACCCCGTAAACCCTTCAAATCAGTTGATAGAAATTCTGATATTTTAGAATTGATTCATACTGACTGTTGTGAGTTTAACGGTGTAATAACAAGAGACCATAAAAGGTATTTCATTACCTTCATTGATGACCACTCTCGTTATTGTTATGTTTATTTGCTAAAAACCAAGGATGAAACTTTAGATAAATTTATGATTTTTAAATATGAAGCTGAGAATCAAACCGATAAAACTATTAAGAGGTTAAGGTCTGATAGGGGTGGAGAATTTACCTCGAACCTGTTTCAAAAATTTTGTCAAGATACAGGTATAATCCATGAGGTAACTGCTCCATATAGTCCTCAATCCAACGGTATAGCAGAACGGAAAAATCGAACCCTTGAAGATATGATTAATTCCATGTTAGGCAGTTCTGGGTTACCCAACTTTATGTGGGGGGAAGCTCTATACATTGCATGCCATGTGCTAAATAGAGTCCCAATGAAGTCAAGGGATAAAACCCCATATGAGCTTTGGAAAGGCCGAAGGACAAGTTTGAAATACCTTAAAGTGTGGGGGTGCCTGGCAAAGGTACTAGTACCTGAACACAGAAGGAAAAAACTTGGTCCAAAGACCGTAGATGGTATCTTTTTGGGTTATGCTCAAAATAGTATTGCATATAGGTTCCTGATTATTAAATCAGAAATTCCTGGAATAGATGCAAATACTATTGTAGAACTTCGCGATGCTACATTTTTTGAGGATATATTTCCTATGAAGACGAGAACACCTCAATCTAGTATTTCTACTAGAAATGAACCTTCTTCCGTAGAGGTCCTATTATCCGTAGTTGGTACACCTTCCTCAAGTCACTCTAGACTAGATGAATCTAGTGAGTATACAAAACCGAGAAGGAGCAAGAGGCAACGTGTGTCTACGGATTTAGGCCAGGACTTTATCACCTATAATATAGAAGGTGACCCTGTGACATATAGAGATGCTATGGCTTCTCCTGAAGCTGAGCACTGGAAAGAGGCCATTAAAAGTGAAATGGACTCTATTATCTCTAATGTCACTTGGGAGTTGGTAGATTTACCTCCTGGGTGTAACACTATAGGATGTAAATGAGTGTTTAAAAGAAAACTAAAACTTGATGGGTCAGTAGATAAATTCAAAGCCCGCCTAGTTGCTAAGGGATTCAAACAGAAAGAAGGGATTGACTACTTTGACACATATTCTCCTGTTACCAGAATTACTACAATCCGAGTGTTAATAGCATTGGCGTCCATATATCATCTTGAGGTCCATCAAATGGATGTCAAAACGGCATTCCTTAATGGAGATCTTGAAGAAGAGATATATATGGATCAACCAGAGGGATATGTAGTTTCTGGAAATGAGAACAAAGTCTGTAGGTTAGTCAAATCTTTATGGTTTGAAGCAAGCCCCAAAGCAGTGACACGAAAAATTTGATAGAGCTATGTTATCATTTGACTTTGAAACGAATGACTCTGATAAATGTGTGTATGCTAAAATGAAAGGTGATAATTGTATTATCTTATGTTTGTATGTAGATGATATTCTACTGTTTGGTTCTAACATTTCTATTATTAATGAGACTAAGACCCTCTTAAGTGGTAAGTTTGATATGAAGGATATGGGTTGTGCTGATATGATTTTAGGGCTGAAGTTGACTCGTTCAACTGATGGAATAGCAATTTCTCAATCACTCTATATTGAGAGAGTATTAGAGAAATATGACTATAGCCAAGTTAAATCTGTAGTCACACCCTATGATCCTTCAAAAACTCTCCACAAGAATAAGAGTGGTGTGGCAGTGTCTCAATTAAGATACTCACAAATAATAGGTAGTCTAATGTATTTAGCAAATTGTTCTAGACCTGATATTTCTTTTGCTATATCGAAATTGAGCAAGTTTACCAGCTGTCCGGACAGAACGCATTGAGATGCATTAGATAGAGTACTCAGATATCTGAAAGGCACTATATCCTTGGGCTTGTGGTATGGGAGATTCCCTGCAGTCCTGGAGGGATATAGTGATGCAGTTGGATAGCTGACACTGCTGAGTGTAAAGGCGTTACTGGTTATGTCTTTACACTTGGAGGCGGTGCAGTTACTTGGAGGTCTGTTAAACAGACGATTATAACCCGATCTACATCTGAGGCAGAATTGTGTGCTTTGGATACCACAGTAACTGAAGCTGATCGGCTTAAGGGTCTTCTTTATGAAATTCCCTTGATGATGAAGCCAATACCTTCAATTTCAGTACACTGTGATAATCAAACAACAATAGCTCAGATTAGAAGCTCCAAGTATAACCAGAAACAGAAGAGACATGTACGAATAAGATTAAAGTCTATTCGTGAGCTAGTGTCTCTTGGAGTGGTGTCATTGGACTTTGTAAGTTCAAAAGATAATATTGCTGACCCACTCACTAAAGGACTTGATTCTGAGAAAATCAAGAGATCCAGTAAGGGAATGAGACTGAGGCCTGTCCTGGTTTCATCTATAGCGGCAACCCAACCTATCTGATTGGAGATCCCAAAAAGTAGGTTCAATGTGGTACAAACAAGCTATAAGGGTGAAACGTAAGCATCAAATTGATTGAGATGTAATCTTATAGTCTCTTCCCTGGATAGATGCTTGACTGCTAGTAAGGATGAGCTTAGGAGCTCTTAATGAGTTCAAGGTCTTAATGACAGGATGCTTGCAGTACATCCTTGGAGAACTCACCTATGCAAGTGTAACTGTGAGGCCGCAGTGTGGGGGGTCTAGGCAACTCTCCTTAGCACTTATGAAACAAGATTCGGTGGCATGGCCGTAATGCACCAACCCAGAAGGATTCAACCGTCGCCAGTGATGAGTTGTTACCAATTGATCTTCACATATATAAAAGGTTTAAGATCAAGACTCAGTTCTCTTCAAACCTATGTGAATAAAATTGGTGTACTTAGGTGAAAATTCAAACCGGAAGGTATTTTCACTGAAAGCTCATTGCAACCAAGCCTCAGAACATATCTTTCTTTTCTTCTAAAATAATTTGAATTAGTGGGGGATTGTTGAATTGTAATTCAAACTATTCCCTTCCCTTTAGTTTTTAGTCCCACATTGCCAAGCTAAGAACTTTGGAAGGCCTTATATATGGAACCCTTCCATCCTTGCTTAGCAATGATAAGGGGGGCCTACACGCATGCGCGGGCCAAGCCCAAATCGAATGGATTTGGGGGGTTCGAGCAAGAAATCCATAAACCGGGCGTCACGTACACGATTATCGCGCGCAGGGGGGGGTGCAAATCCCCAGCTCGTGGGCCTCGCGCTTACGGGCGGCCCGGTCTGTTTTTGCCAGTCCGGTTTGGTTCACTCCATTCGGTTTTGTTGCCTGATCTATTCCGGTTCGGTCCTTTTCCGCGCCGCGTGAGGAATCAAAACAGCGCGACGCACTGTTTCTGTCCGCGTGAACGAAGAGACGCGGTTCTGTTCGCTTGAAGGAGCAAAGCGACGTACACTTTGGTGCGTGCGCTGTTTCGAAGTGTATAAATACACTTCCTCCGTTCCTTCTGAAAAACACACCGAAGCAAAGCATTTCTTCTGCCTTCAGCTTCTTCTTCTCTCCCCTTGTTCTGAGTTCTGAGGCTTGGTTTGCGATTTGAGGTTGAGTCCGAGTGCGGCGCTCGTTTTGGAGTGCACCTACGAGCGACGCGAGGTGTTGTCGGATCTTGGGAGGATTTTGCCGGAGAGCCTCTGCACCGTGGGCGGCAATCAATTCTCTAAAGACAGTCGGCACGTCCGACGCTTCGACCGGAGATACACAATTTCTTAACCCTTACTGTTATTAAAGTTTATTGTATGCTCATTCATTTATTGATGTAATTATAGATTACTGTATTAGCGTAATTAGCTCTATTACAATTATTACAGAGGTTACATTAAAGCTAGGGAGTACACGCGACAAGCATGAACAGTATAGAATAATGAGAGATGCAATGGAGAAAAGGTTTATTCGTGTTGCTCGTTGTTCAATTGCAAAACTGACTGACTGAAAAACGAGGTGTTCATGATGTGTATAATGTGGTCAGTGCTGGTTCTGCTACTGCTGCTACGTTCGGTCTTATATGTGTGAAAGATTACTCTTTTCTTCTGAACTTTATCTTTGTTCTGCACCAACATAATGATTTTCCTTACAAAGTAGCATGTCTATAAGAGAGTAATTTCGCTACAGCTTTGGGTTACGATTAATAATGAAAATACTGCAATAATTACATATGGTACAGTACATTGAATTGAATCATGTTTTGTATTGATCTTTATGTTTTTGCTCTGTCATGGATTAATCTGTAATTGAACTAACATTAAAATGAGTCAAGTGATGAGCAGCTAGCAAAGAAAGTACCTTATTTTGTTGTTTGTTTCAGTGCCAGGGTCCCCAATGTGGCGAGCAAGGAATGTATTGCTTGGTTCAGTTTTGGGAGCTGGAATTTGTTTCCCTCTGGGTAATGAAATTGTAGTTTAATTCTTTTAGATTGTCATATCAATGTAATTCCTTAAAAACTTAATCTCATCAGGTTTACATATACCAATGATCATTACTCTTATCATGCTGCACTTCGCATCCTCCATTTTCTCATACATGTTCTCGTTGTTTGATAGTTTCAATTTATCGGATGCTATGCCAGGATGGGTTCATCTGAAGCTGGTGGAAATGGCAAACAAAGAGCTATCAAATTCTAAGTCTGCTGATACAGAAGGGCAGAACGATACAAATAAAACTGGTGTTGGTGCTGCCATAGAGAGGCTTGAAGAGCGCCTACGTCGAGAGCTGATACTTTGTACGATCTTGGTCGTTGGATGGACAAAATGTGTAGGTTTTGTGATGTTCCTAGCGGTATAAGAGTGCATGGTGGATCCAATGCGTCCTTTGAGAGGAATAACTGTATGATGTTTCTGCAAAGAGTTTCATAAAATATAATGACATAGTTCTGTAACTTCTCTCTGCCAATATCTGGAAAGTGATAAGAACTAATAGTTTCAAGTACTCATTAGTTGGAAGGTTATAATTTTCAAAGTTTATGGATTTTGTTTTTATTTAATACAATGGCAATAATGCATTGAAATTTGTAATAGTTATTGGTGTTCTATCATTAGTATTATTTCATGTCCAATACTGCACCATCAATTTAAGAATATTCGATAATTTACTAGATTGCACACTCAATTTTAAGAAATATTTAATATGTGCATTATAATTTGGGTATGTATTAAAAGGTGCACTTGTTTTTCAATATATCTTCATTTGTCTAGTTAATGAGTGTATTAAAAATCATATAAATAAAAGGCATTTATGGTGTCTCAGACACCTCGCACATCCAGTCAAGGACGAGAGTCAGGCAGAGGTTAGGTACCATATCAAATCTATCTATCTTATCTTATAATATTCATCTTGTCACGTGTGTATTCTTTAAGAAAAATTTACATATAGTGTAAATATAATTTTACGTACACTTTTCATTAAAAAAAATCTTTATTTTCACTCTCTAATTTAATATATTTATCTAATTATCCTTGATATTTTAAATATAAAAAATCTAAAAATAAATATAAATTATCTTAAATTAAGTACATTAAACTAGAATCTAGTATATTTTCTATCAAATTGAATACGATTCTTTTTCTACCTCAATTGGATGAAAAATATACTAAATTTTCTTTAAATGGTACTCAATTAGATGGAAAATATAATAGATTTTCTTTAAATGATACTCAATTGGATAAAAAATATACTAAAATTTTTTCAAATGGTACTGAATTTAGGAGGAATTATATTAAATAGGAAAAAAGTCGTACTTAATTTAATAGAAAATATACTCGATTATAGTTTAAAATGCTAAATTTAATAGGAATTATACTCATTTTTAGACTATTTATACCTAACAAATATGAAGGGCAATTTTAATAGAAAATATTCTCGAATATACTAGATTTTCTTTAAATGATACTCAATTGGATAGAAAATATACTAGATTTTCTTTAAATGATACTTAATTGGATAGAAAATATACTAAATTTTCTTTTTACATGGTGCTGAATTTAGGAGAATTATATTAAAATAGGAAAAAATATACTCAATTTAATAGAAAATATACTCGATTCTAATGTAAAGTACTAAATTTAAGAGGAATTATACTCATTTTTGGACCTTTTGTACCTAAAAAATCTGAGGGGCAATTATGTCACAATATTTGCATGAGGGAGTTGAAGGAAATAAAACTTTGCATGCAGGGAGTGAAAATAAAGTTTTTTATGAGTGGGGATTGCATGCAAAATTCAAGTTATGATTGAGGATTTTTCTCTACTTTACCGTATTTTTTTTTTCTGTTTTTGATTTTTTTTAATAATTTATATAGTTTTAATATTATAATTCAGATTATAAATCTAAACATTAAATTCTAAATTATATATATAATTATTTGATACAATTCAATTTTGGCTAGTCAGATTCTGACCAGATAGATTTATCATTATTTGATTATAAGAAATTCTAGACTGATTAACGATACTTGTACATTAATTATTATTTATTTTGAGCACATTTTTTTTTATTAAATATATAATTATATATTTTATTTTTTGAATTACTAAATTAGGGGCCGACTATACGGCTATGATTTCAGCCGCATTCGTTCCTTCGTCCTTCCACCACCTCTCCTTTAAAAGCCTCGTAAGTAACTTTTCCTTCAAATATATATTAGTTTTAGTTATCATATATGTTGTACAATTTGTTGCTGGAGATATTTGAAAAAATTATTAAATTGAAATTATACAAAATCAATTCTAACTTATCTGTCGAGATGACCAAAGCGGATAATCTCAAACTGCCAGCGGGATTGGTTCTGCCAAACTTCCTGTTGTCAGAGTCACGGAGTCGATGCGGTGCATAGTAGAATCGGGAGTTGATCATCGAGTCGGGAAGGGAATTCATCAAGTAAGATGTCGAGGCCCGCGTTCAACGCAGTTTCCTTGAAACAGACTCGCTCCACCTCCGGTTGTGCTTCGAGGTTCTCTCGAGTCGTCTGTTTCCCAGATATAATGGCAAAATGCACGCACACACGCAACCAAGCATTGGTTGTTCATGGCAAACTAAGAATGCACCTGAGTGCTATCACGAGTAAGTCAACTGAATGGATGCACGATTGAGAAAGTTTTTGTAGGAGAACACGGGTGGATAAAGGTTCGCTTCCTGCTCTTTCTCTCGCTCTCTTTTTCGCTTATCTTCCGCTATACTCTCCTTTATTCAAGATCCAGCCTCCTTATATAAAAGTTTTTACCTTACCTGCAATAAATGACCAAATTATGGGCATTTAATGCTGAGTTTATTATCGCCATTAATGGGTTTAATGTATTCATTAATATTGAGACGTTACAGAATAATTATTAATGAGTTTAATGTCATTATTAATGTTGAAATGTTACGAAGTCACCATTAATGAGTTTAATGTGGTCATTAATGTCGAGATATTACAAAATCGCCATTAATTTCGTATTAATGATTCCGTTACACTTTTGAGTAGATAGCATAAAGAGATTCAGGTGATAAAATATTAGTTTATTTGCTTGGGCAAATCTTGCCTCAACCGGTCCTGCATTCGACGTACACAAGTCGTGCTCACACACTAGTTAATCTTGCTTCAATATAATTCGAGCCCTGGATTTGCACCTACCCCGGCCCTGCGAACCCATGCGTGAGAGAGTCTCTCCCCAGGCATATGTTTACAACATCAATGCATGTCCTATAATTTAAACGAACAATAAAACCAAGAGACTTTTAATGTAGAACTAAAAACTCATGCACAATAGAGTCTCTTCATCTCCACCTTTTTATTTCATTCACATTTCCAGCAATTCCCCACACGAATGCAAAATAGGATATGTGATAGCTTTTAGTAGTTGAGTCTAGTATAAGATAGGTCGATTTTATCCTTTGAACCTTCTCTTGTGAATATTTATTTGCATACTGACTGATAGTAGACATGATATCCTTGAACTATTCTGCCATTTGTGTAAGCATTGACATATCTCACTCATGACTCTCCTGATACAACTTAGTTCTTATGAGTGTGTTCGTTCTTGATCATAAACATGTCTAGTTCTGTGATAAGCTCTAAGAATTGTGCCTCTAATTCTCTTCGAAACGACCCCACTTCTTTCTCACATAGGTGATCCCTCGAGAGTAGCCATCTATTCTTCTTGATCATTAAAAGCTCATTGGTTTAGCCTGGTTCAACCATTATTTTATTGGGCTATCCTCCACGGTGTGTCTAGTTAGTGCAAATTGGTTGTCCATTTGAACCTAGTTGTTAGGATCTCCAGTTGGCATAGGTTGGGTGACCTCTGCACTGATCGCTGACAACGACATCAAACTCATTCCTCGTGATGAGCTTGCAACTAACTCTTGATTTAACCCTTTAATTATCGGATCTGCTAGGTTATCATTTACATATTCAATAGTGATAACTCCCATAGAGCGCAGTTGTCTAATGGCATTACGTCTACAACATATATATCTAGACTTACTATTATATAGATGATTCTGTCCTGGCCAATTGCTGATAGACTACCGCAATATATACAAATTATCGACACCGATTTCAACCATTTTAGAATACCTTCTAAGAATTGTCGTAGTCATTCAACCTAGTCATTACATTTATCAAGAGCTACAAATTTAGATTTCATCATGAATCTGGTTATTACCGTTTGCTTAGAAAATTTTCAGAAAATAGTTACATCTCCTAGAGTGAATACATATCCACTCGGAGATATAGAGTTGTTGGAACTCCAAGGTTGTTTTGATATGATCAACAAGTAAAGTTAGGTCATGTAGTGTTTTAACCTTGTGTCTAAATGTGCAGGAGTTTAGGAGCATAGGGAGTCGAGCAAAAGATGCAGCTAGCGAGAAGCACGGCACGAGAGAGAGCCGACGGGCTCGGTGCGTCTGAGGTACGAGGTGCTGCGGAAGAGTACGCGGGCGGACGAGAAAGAGGCTCGAGAAGGCCGAAATTGGGTTCGGGTGAGCCTTATTTCTGTTGGCTGAAATCACCCAAGCGACCGGAGCAGGAGCGGAAGACCCGGACCGAGACGAGTAGCACCGGAGCAGAGGGCCCGGACCAAAAGTCAACCTGGTTGATTTTAGTGGTCCGAGCGCTCGGAACTGGATTTTGACCGGATCGTGGTCAAACGCGATCCGTTGCGAAGGGGATAAAATTTTATCCC
This sequence comes from Zingiber officinale, assembly GCF_018446385.1. Lineage (NCBI taxonomy): Eukaryota > Viridiplantae > Streptophyta > Magnoliopsida > Zingiberales > Zingiberaceae > Zingiber > Zingiber officinale. The sequence continues at coordinate 131,040,350 of NC_055997.1, read as the reverse complement.
CTCCCAGGCGCCTGGAACCCTTCCAGGCGCCCCGACCAAGGCTATAAATACTGTCTTGGTCCAGAAGCTTTTCATTCATTCAAGCAATTAGCAAACCAACACTTGTGCACTTCCATTTTTAGTTTAGCTTCTGTTTTCTGTACATCATTGTTATAAGAGGCTTCTCCGCCTGAAGGAGATACTAGTGCGGTTCATTCCTTGGATTAACAACCTCCTCGGTTGTAACCAAGTAAAAATCCTTTGCCTCTTCTTTTATAATTTATTGCTCTTATTTATTTATGCAAGTGTTAGTTTAAGAAGTCTGAGAAGGGTTTGCTTTTATTTGTGCAAGTTATTCAACCCCTCTTCTAGCCGGTCAGCGCGGTCCCAACAAGAGTCTTTTATGTTAGATATCCAACTCCCATTGATGTATCCTTCGATCACATCAGGATATCTCGTAAGTGCAGTCCATATTCACGGGTATACTTCAAGTACCTCAGTACTCTTGTTATCCCTTTCCAGTGCTCAACACCGGAATTACTCATGTATTTACTCAGTTTACTTACTTTGTAGGCCAAGTATGGTCGTGTACAACTCACAGATACATTAGACTTCCAATCACTTGAGAGTATTCTATCTGAGAGATACTTTCACCTTAATTTTTTTGATAGATATTGACTCATATCTATCGGTGTTCATGCCAATATAGTATCACCTTTGATGAATTTCTTATGAATTTTATCCACGTAATGAGACTGACTAAGAACAAGTCTTGTTGTTCTATAAATTTTGATTCCAAGAATCAAATCAATTAGACACATGTCTTTCATATTAAATCTTGAGTTCAACATATCTTTAATGGATTTGATTATCTTATCATTACTTTCAATGATAAATATGCCATCTACATATAAGCATAAGATGACACAGTCATTCTCTGTGACTTTCATATAGATACATTTATCACATTTATTAATTTTGAATCCACATTTCTTTATGATATTATCAAATTTTCATGCCCCTACTTTGGTACTTGTTTTAAACCATATAATGACTTCACCAATCTACAAACCTTATTTTCCTGTCCTGGTACAGAAAATCTCTTAGGTTATTCCATGTAGTTTTCTTCTTCTAAATCATCGTTTAAAAAGGCTGTTTTTACATCCATCTAATATATTTTGAGATTCTATAGAACGATTATAAATAATGATACTTTAATAGAAGTTATTCTCGACACTGGAGAATATGCATCAAAGTAATCAAGATTTTCTCATTGTAGTATCCTTTGATTACCAATTTGACCTTATACATATCAATTGTATCATCTGACTTCATTTTTCTTCTTGAAGATCCACTTACACCCTAGAGATTTATGTAGGTCCCTTTGGAGGCCGGCAAGAGGAGAGGGGTGAATTGCCCTGAAAAATAAATTACACATTTCTCGGATTTTCAACTTAATAATAAAACTTGTAATAAAAAAACAAAGACTAATTAAAAAAAAGCAGACACAAAAGGGTTACTTTGTTTGCAATCAGGGGATTGCTAATCCAAGGAAATTATAGCTCAATATCTGACGATCTTCTCTGGGTGGAGTAGCCTCTTTACAGCGTTGACAGCACAAAAGAATAGAAGAGCACAGAGAAAATGAATAACAAGTTGATTCTTTAGACTGTGCAGATCAGTGCTATATTTATAGCACTGTTCAGGGCGCCCTGAAGGGTCCGGGCGCTCTAAGGGGATAAAACTTTATCCCCCAACGTTCAGATCGAGTCAAACCTCGATCTGGTCAAAATCCACTTCCGGGCGCCCGGACCACTTAAGTCAACCCAGTTGACTTTTTGTGGTCCGGTTCCACTGCTCCGGTTCAGCTTGTCTTGGTCCGGGTCTTCTTTTCCGGCTCCGCTAGCTTGGGTGATCTCGGCCATCCGGAATAGGGCTCACCCGAACCCAAGTTCCGGCCTTCTCCTCGAGCAACCTTCCTTCCCGGTTTCTCGTCCCTAAAACGTCGCGTACGTTCTTCTCGTCCATCGGTGTACTCTTCCGTGGTCACCTTGTCCCTCGGGCGCACCGAGCCTGTCGGTTCTCTCCCCATGTCGTCCTTCTCGCTAGCCGCGTCTTCCGCTCGACTTCCTGTGTTTCTAAGCTCCTACACACTTAGACACAAGGGTTAGACAAAACAAGACCTAGCTTAACTTATTTGATCACATCAAAACACCCTGAGATTCCAACAATCTCCCCCTTTTTGATGTGAGCAACCCAAGTTAAGTTAGGGTAAACAAATGCAATAAAAACAAATAATTTTAAAAATGAGTTCAAAGATTTGTTAATTCAAAAATTACCTCCCCTAGACTTAACATACTTCTCCCCCTTTGATCACATAAAAAATTGGGGTTCCTTTTAACAAGTCTAAGGTAAATTCTAACTTAGAAAAAATTTTAAGTGTTAAAAATCTAAGTTAGAAAATTACTAAGAAATAATTTTCAAAGTCCTTGAAAACATAATTTTTTTAAAAAAAAATTCTAAGCAAATTTTTTTTCTAATTTCCAATAATAATAATTTTTTTTTCAAATATGAATATTTTTAAAAATATTTTCTAAAACAAATTGAATAACCCTTTAAAGTATTTTTTTAATACTTTTTCAGTTAGTCAATTAAACTCTTATTTTGATACTTGGCTCTTAACTTGTTTGATCACATCAAAACACCCTGGGATTCCAACAATCTCCCCCTTTTTGATGTGAGCAACCCAAGTTAAGTTAGGGTAAATAAATGCAATAAAAATAAATAATTTTAAAAATGAGTTCAAAGATTTGTTAATTCAAAAATTACCTCCCCTAGACTTAACATACTTCTCCCCTTTGATCACATAAAAAATTGGGGCTCCTTTTAACAAGTCCAAGGTAAATTCTAACTTAGAAAAAAATTTAAGTGTTAAAAATCTAAGTTAGAAAATTACTAAGAAATAATTTTCAAAGTCCTTGAAAACATAATTTTTTTAAAAAAAATTCTAAGCAAATTTTTTTTCTAATTTCCAAAAATAATAATTTTTTTTTTCAAATATGAATATTTTAAAAATTATTTTCTAAAACAAATTGAATAACCCTTTAAAGTATTTTTTTAATGCTTTTTCAGTTAGTCAATTAAACTCTTATTTCGATACTTGGCTTTCAGTTAGTGGCGAGACACTAGGCCTTCTTGGTTATTGGAGCAACAACCACTTTCTTAGTCAAACCCGCATATAGAAATTAAATGTTTAAATTTCTGCTGAAAATGCCAAGTCTAATTTTAATTTTTAAGTTAAACAAGTTTTTGAAACCCAATAGAGGTTCTTTCCTATAGGGTTAATCAAGTATTTTCTAGGTACATAGGCTTTTGATATTTTTCTGATTTGATTTTGGTGAAACCTATAGTACTAGTTTAATCCTCTATAATTTTTAAAAGCAGAAATATTTGAACCGTTAGACTTTCTCAATCTTTCTATTTTTCTTTTAATTTTTCATTTTCAAGTTTCAATTTATCAAAATCCTCTATTAGATATGATTTTTCCAAAATTCTTTTGGTTTCTAAAATTTCATTTTTTAATTTGGTATTTTTATTTTCTAATTTATACATGTATTTTGCGATAGCCTTAATACCGAAATAAAGTTGATCAGGGGGTAAGAGACATACCTCACTTACCATATCAAACTTGAAGCCTGAATCTCCCCCTGCTTCGCTGCTTTCATCTGAAGTCACTCCCCCTTCATCGATGTTGGGTTCTGATGTACTTTGCCCTTCATAGCTTGCCATCGGTGCTATCCTGGCATATTCTTGAATCTCGGATTCAGATGATGAACTATTGTCCCAAGTTGCTTTTAGATTCTTGTGCTTCTTGGGTATATTGACTTTGTCCTTCTTTAGTTCTGGGCAATCTTCTTTTAAATGTCCTTCTTTTTGACACTAGTAGCAACACATCCTTCTTCTATTTCTTGGATTCTTTTTATTCTGCATTTCTTTAAATTTATTAGATCTAATTTTTTTTTTAAAATTTCTTACCATATATGCTTCCTGATCCTCTTCTGAATCTGACTCGGGTTCATCCTTCTTGGTTGTGTTTAGTGTGATCATCTAGCTTGATTCCTTTATTGTCCCTACACACCTGGTTTCATGTAATTCAAGAGTAGAGAACAATTCTTCTAAAGTACTTACCTCCAGGTCTTTTGAAATATAGTAAGCATCGACGATTGATGTCCATTCTGTAGTTCTGGGAAACACATTGAGTGCGTAGCGTATGATGTCCCGGTTTGTTACCGTTTCACCGAGGTTCTCGAGACCAGTAATCAATTCCTTTACCTTCGCATGTAGATCGGCTACCTTCTCACCTTTTTCTAAACGGATGTTCGTCAGTTTGTTCTGAAGGATGTCTCTTCTTGCTAGCTTGGCTTCGGATATTCCTTCGTGGAGATCTAGGAACTTCTCCCAGAGTTCTTTGGCCGACGAGTAGCTTCCGATGCGGTTGACTTCTTGAGGCGGCAACACGCTCAGCAGGTGGTATTCCGCACGGTTGTTCGCTACGGAATCATTCTGCTCCTTTGTCCACTGGCTCTCTTCTTTTTCTTCTCCATTTTGATCCATCGGAGCTACAAACCCATACTTTATAATTAACCGAACTTCGAAATTAGTTTTTAGGAATACCTCCATACGACGCTTCCAGTGTGCGAAGTCCCCCTCGAATTTTGGTGGAACGATGCTTGGTCCGGTCATCTCGTTGCTTCGATCGACGCCGGGCTCTGATACCACTTGTAGGTCCCTTTGGAGGGCGGCAAGAGGGGAGGGGTGAATTGTCCTGAAAAATAAATTACACCTTTCTCGGATTTTCAACTTAATAATAAAACTTATAATAAAAAAATAGAAACTAATTAAAAAAAAGTAGACACAAAAGGGTTACTTGGTTTGCAATCAGTGGATTACTAATCCAAGAAAATTATAGCTTAATTTCTGACGATCTTTTCTGGGCAGAGTAGCCTCTTTACAGCGTTGACAGCACAAAAGAATAGAAGAGCACAGAGAAAATAAATTACAAGTTGATTCTTTAGACTGTGCAGATCAGTGCTATATTTATAGCACTGTTCAGGGCACCCTGAAGGGTCCGGACGCCCTGGGGGGATAAAACTTTATCCCCCAACGTTAAGATCGAGTCAAACCTTGATCTGGTCAAAATCCACTTCCGAGCGCCCGGAATGGTTCCAGGCGCTCGGAATGGATCCGGGCGCCCGGACCACTTAAGTCAACCTAATTGACTTTTTGTGGTCTGGTTCCACTGCTCCGGTTCAGTTCGTCTCGGTCCGGGTCTTCTTTTCTGACTCCGCTAGCTTGGGTGATCTTGGCCATCCGGAATAGGGCTCACCCGAACCCAAGTTCCGGCCTTCTCCTCGAGCAGCCTTCCTTCCCGGTTTCTCGTCCCTCGAACATCGCGTATGTTCTTCACGTCCACCAGTGTACTCTTCCGCGGTCACCTCGTCCCGCGGACGCACCGAGCCCGTCGACTCTCTCCCCGTGCCGTCCTTCTCGCTAGCCGCGTCTTCCGCTCGATTTCCTGTGTTCCTAAGCTCCTGCACACTTAGACACAAGTGTTAGACAAAACAGAACCTAGCTTAACTTGTTTGATCACATCAAAACACCCTGGGTTCCAACAGTTTACTTCTTGAAGGAAGATTCACAAGTTCCCAAGTATGATTTTGCAAGATAGATTCTATCTCAGATGCAATTGTCTCTCTCCAATAAGGTCAATAAGAAAAACTTACTGCTTCTGAGTAACTATGGGGTTCACTTTTCAACATAAAAGTGATAAAATCCATTTCATAGGATTTTTTCCACCCAAACTCTTTTACTTTGTCTAAGCTCAACCTTGACTGGTTTCTCATCATTATATTCACCTTGTGTTTCATATGCCCATTTGAGGAGCTAGCTTCCTCTCGAGTTTTATACGGAAACGCATGCTCAAATAAGGAGATATTTCTCGATTCTATTATCGAGTTCTTATGTATATCCGGTGATGTGGTGATAAAGGGGGTCCACTAAGTGCTAGTCAAAGCATAGAGATAGCAGCCGACGTAGAGATCAAAGTCAAGGTGGTCAACACCAGGATGTCAAAGGGCTCACCTATGGTGGCCGAGCAGAGGTCGACTACAATGGCTGATCGATGCGGGTAGTGTCCGATCAGCAAGAGGCTTGTTCAAGCCGACCCTCGTCCAGCTAGGAACAATAGGACAAAATCGCTATACACTCACTACAGATTGGCAGAATGTTAAGGTCACTGAAGTGCTTGTCCGAGTGGAAGGAGATAAGCTACTATATTCAATCACCACAAGGAAGAATAGCCGAGGTCGACCGAGCCGAGGAGTCCCAATCGAGCGGCTACCACGCTCGGCCGAACAGCGAAATCGTTGTCATATCTCTCAATATTCTTCTGGGAAATAGTACGACGGAAGCTTCTATTGTCTTGCCAAGGATATGCATGCCCTATTAAGGTATAGTGTTAGAGGCACTTTCCCGATATATCCTTTCATAGGATAAATTAGAGAGTGTACCCATGACCAGTTAGAGAACGTGCCCACGTCTAGAGAGAAGTGCGCACGTCACACACCAAGGCACTATATAAAGGGGGTCTATACACTGACAGAGGTACGTGTTATTCACTATTCACACCCGTGTCTACTATTGCTCCATATTTTTCCTTTTTTCGATGACTAACTTGAGCGTTACAGGGCTAACGTCGGGGACCCCTTCCCTGACTCGGCATTGAGGTTTCTTGTGTTGCAGAGCAAAGCAGAGTCTACATCCAGTCAATACGGCAATCACATCCCCAGCTTGCCATCTCCATGATTTTCGGACAGGATCATATTGGTGCTGTCTATGGGAACATCGTCTGCATCCGAAACGAGAAGATGGAAGACGCTGGACAACTCACCACAGTGACTTTAACAAAGGAGGAGCTAGATATGCCGATACAAGTCTGAGCTGTAAAAATAGTGGAACAATAATTGCAATAGGTGCTGGTCGATCGCCAGGTACCGGAGCCCGCAACCTTAGCAACGAGTCATCAAGCCGGATATAGAGACCCAACGGATCATGTACCCGTTTGGGGACAGAGTAAGAAGTCGACTAGTACATATGGAGACATGCCCAATGCACCGATCCCCTTCCATCGAGTACTATTCCACACTCTATCAGAGGAGCTAGGTCGAGTGGATCAAGATGAAGCTTGCCTGTTGAGAAGGAGGGTCGGACTATTCACTATGATTGGAGACCAGCTATATAAAAGCGCTTTCTCAAGACCGTTGCTTAAGTGTGTCGGATCAGAGGATGTCGAGTATATCCTTTAAGAAGTGCATCAGGGCTCATGTGGAAGTCATCCGGACAGTAGATCACTGGCCCGAAATATCCTGTTGGCAGGATATTTTTGGCCCACTCTACAAGATATGCCGCTCGGATAGTGGCCACCTGCTTGTCGTGTCAAAAATATCATAACATCCAGCACCGATCTACCAAGGAGATGAAGATATCCATGGTGTCTTGTCCGTTTGATCAATGAGACATGGATATCGTTGGACCATTTCCAATGGTGACCGACTAGCGAATATTTTTGCTCGTTGTAGTAGACTACTTTTCAAAGTGGGTGGAAGCCGAGCCGCTAGCCAAGATAACCAAACATATGGTTATCAAATTCATATGGCAGAATATCCTATGTCGGATCGGCATCCCTCGTCGGCTCGTCTTGGATAACGGGAGGCAATTCGCAGGATGTAGACTCAAGGAGTGGTGCGAGGGCCATAGCATACAGGCTTTTACCTCAGTGGCAAACCCTCAAAGCAATAGGTAGGCGGAAGTCACCAACCGGGAGATCCTTAGAGGGTTATGAGCTTGGCTCGACCACGCTAAAGGTAGCTGGGTCGATGAACTCCCCAGCGTCTTGTGGGCCAATCACACCACACCAAAAGAGGTGACCAACATCACATTGTTTCATCTAGTGTATAGAGGAGAAGCGATAGTTCTAGTGGAGGTCAGAGTAGAGTCTGATCTTGTGCAGATTTATGACGAGGGAAACATCGAGCGGAGATTCATGGAGCTCAACTTGGTGGACGAAGTGCAGGATAAGGCAGCCATACAGCTGATGGCATACTGGCAGCGAATGAGGTAAAACTACAACTAGAGAGTGATCCCAAAGTCTGTTGGTCCCCGTGGGTATTTTGATGTGATTAACCAAATTGGTTAGGTCCTGCTTTGTATTTGATCCCTGTGTCTGAGTGTGCAGAAGCTTAGGAGCGCAGGAAGTCGAGCGGAAGACGCAGCTAGCGAGAAGGACGACACGGGAAGGGAGCCGACGGGCTCGGTGCGTCCGAAGGACGAGACAGCTACGGAAGAGTACTCCGATGGACGAGAAGAACGTGCGCAGCGTTCGAGGGACGAGAAGCCGGATGGAAGTCTGCTCGAGGAGAAGGCCGAAAATTGGGTTCGGGTGAGCCCTATTTCGGTTGGCCGAAATTAACCAAAAGAATAACACTTCGGAAGACGAAGCAACCAAGCTGGAAAAGCTGCCAGCCAACTTGGAGGTGCCTCCATCAGGCTTGGAGGCGCCTCCAGCTTGAGGGTGCCTTCAACCCCTGTTGAAGGCGTCTCAGACTCGGCAGAATTGAACGTTGAGCTTCTGGATAAAGTTTTATCCATCCACTCGATGGAGGCGCCTTGGACCCCTGTTGGAGGCACCCTGGACCCTCGAGATCAGATTTCTAGAGGCTATTTAAAGGCCCCTGGAGCAAGGAATTCAATATCGATTATTCATTCAACTCTGTAACAACTTCCTAGCAATAGTTCTGAGCCGTTAGTGTGTAAAAGGCTTCTTCGCCTTCAGCAAAGGAGATTTTTCTACTGTGCTCTTCTTACTGCCCTTGATTAACAACCCTCTTGGTTGTAAGAAGGTTAAATTCCTGTCTTCTTATTTATTTATTGCTTTATCATTTTATTTACTATTGCACTAGTTGAGTTGAAAGCACGAGAAGGGTATAATTTTTATTTGCAGACAATTCACCCCCCTCTTGCCAGCCTCCGCTGCACCTACAATTGGTATCAGAGCAAGACCGCCTCATAAGAACTAACCGCCGACTGAAGCACAACGATTAAGACGATGACCGGAGCAAATATTCATCCTTCAAAGTTCGACGAAGATTTCGCCACATGGAAGCGAAAAATGAAGGTATTTTTTAAAACTGAATTCGATATACTTTTAATAATGAAATATGGATATGCAGTGCCAAAAGATAAAGAAGAAAACACGTGGAGCAAAAGGGAGCAAGCCGATTTTGTCGCCAACGGAAAGGCTGAGTTCCACCTGCTCAGTGTTCTGCCACCTCAGGAGGTAAATCGGATCGGAAGCTACGACTCCGCGAAAGATCTTTGGGAAAAATTCCTGGAGCTTCACGAAGGTCCCTCCAAAGCGAAACTAACAAGGCGCGACATCCTCCGGACCCAGTTGACGAACCTTCGGATGAACCAAGGCGAGAAGGTAGCGCAACTCCAAGCGAGGATTAAAGAGCTGATCACGTAATTAAGCAACCTTGGAGAAGAAAAAGAACCGAGACTCGATCCGGTACGCGCTCAACGCCTTCCCTAAAACTCCAGAGTGTGCCTCCTTAGTAGATGCGTACTACATCTCTAAGGACTTCAAGGTAAGTACTCTAGAACAACTGTTTTCTACTTTTGAACTTCACGAATCTTGAGTTGCAGAGCCCAATAGAGTAGAAAAGAATAGTCAGAACATTGCCTTAAAGGCAAGAATAAACGGTTATGACTCCGAAGCCTCGGTCGACGAATTCGAAGCAGCACTACTGGTAAGACGCTTCAATAAATTTTTTAAATCTAATAAATTTAGATCGCAGACAAAGAGGCATCAACAAAGAAAAAGGATGGTCCGTTACTACAACTACAACGAAGAAGGGCACATCAAAGATGATTGCCCAGACTTGAAGAAAAAGGGCAAAGAGAAGGAAAAGTCAAAGTATAAGAAACCAGAATCCTCCAAGCACAAGAATTTGAAGGTCACCTGGTCAGATTCGTCTTCTTCCGAATCAGACATCGAAGTCTTCTCCGGATTAGCGCTGACAGCCAACCATCTTCCTGAAGATGACTCAAGTTCAGAGATGAGCATAGATGAAGGGGGAGGATCATCAGAAGAAGAAAGCGATGATGAAGGGGGAGAATCACCGAGTCAGGTAAGTAAGGTACGCAACCTAACCCCGACTCAGTCCTTTCAATTTATTAAATGTCTTTCTAGAGATTTATTCAAATTAGAAAAAGAAAATACTGAATTGAAATTAAACCTAGCAAAAGCATGTCCACTAGAAATGTATGATAATCTAAAATTAGAAAATGAAAAATTAAAAGTTGAAATTAAAAATTGAAAGATAATGATGCATGCCTAAATAGATTTCCAAAATCAAAAGTTAGAATTTATGAAAAATTGAATTGGTACATTAGAAAACATCAGGGCCAACTTAGAAGAGTGCCCAAGAACTATGTACCCCCTAAATTTTTGAATAACCTTGTAGGAAGGAACCTCTATTGGATTCCGAAATCTGTGCTAAATTAATTTATTTAATTAAAAGCTTACAGTGAGAATTAAACTTTGAGTTTCTTTATGGAAGTTTTGTCTAAGGAAGTGGTTTTTGCTCCAATAACCAAGAAGGTTTAGTGCCTCACCACGACCTGGAAGCCGAAATATCAAAATAAAAATGTTTAATTAACTTCCTGATAAAAGCATTCAAATTAGAATTAAAAAATGCTTTGAAAAGTTTTTAAACATTATCTTGAAAGTTTTACTTAGGATTTTTTTAAAAAAATCAATTTTTTGACTTAGAAATTATTTTGAAACAAACAAATCATTTTAGTTAGAATTCTTTTATCACTTATAAATTTTACTTAGATTTTTTTTTTCAAAAATTTCATTTTAAAATTAGAAACTTAGACTTTTTTTCATCTTAAATTAGAAACTTATCTAACTTAAAAATTTTTGCTAAAATTTTTTCTCTGTTACCCCGTTTTTGCTGTGATCAAATGGGGAGAGAGAAGTACAAGTTTAGGGGGAGAAAATTTTTTTTTATTAAAAATATTTTTAAAAAATTCTGGTTAACTCTTAATTTAGTAGTTGCAATTTTATTTATTGCAAACTGATGCTTAACATGTTAGTTTAATGATTTTCTTTTAAAATTACTTTTCTGTCTATTTTTATCTTAACTTGAACTTGTGTTGATGCACATCAAAAAGGGGGAGATTGTTGGTGCTCGTGGGTGTTTTGATGTGAACAACCAAGTTGGTTAGGTCCTGCTTTGTGTTTGATCCCTGTGTCTGAGTGTGCAGGAGCTTAGGAGCGCAGGAAGTCGAGCGGAAGACGCAACTAGCGAGAAGAACGGCACGGGAAGGGAGCCGACGAGCTCAGTGCATCCGAAGGACGAGACACCTGCAGAAGAGTACTCCAGTGGACGAGAAGAACGTGTGCAGCGTTTGAGGGATGAGAAGCCTGACGGAAGCCTGCTCGAGGAGAAGGCCGGAAATTTAGTTCGGGTGATCCCTATTTCAATTGGCCGGAATCACCCAAAAGAATGAGACTTCGGAAGACGAAGCAAAGAAGCAACCAAGCTGGAAAAGCTGCCAGCCAGCTTGGAGGCGCCTCCATCAGGCTTGGAGGTGCCTCCAGCTTGAGGGTGCCTTCAACCCCTGTTGAAGGCGCCTCGGACCCGGCAAAATTGAACGTTGAGCTTTTGGATAAAGTTTTATTCACCCACTCGATGGAGGCGCCCTGGACCCTCGAGATCAGATTTCCAGAGGCTATTTAAAGTCCCCTGGAGTTAGAAATTCAATATCGATTATTCATTCAACTCTGTAAAAACTTCCTAGCAATAGTTCTGAGCCGTTAGTGTGTAAAAGGCTTCTCCACCTTCAGCAAAGGAGATTTTTCTACTGCGCTCTTCTTACTGCCCTGGATTAACAACCCTCTTGGTTGTAAGCAGGTTAAATTCCTGTCTTCTTATTTCTTTATTGCTTTATCATTTTATTTACTATTGCGATGACTATAAACCCTAGTTTACGTCAATAGTCGATCGGTGACTATAAACCCTTACCTTCATCAGCAATCGAGCGACGACTATAAATCTTAGTCTACATCAACAGTCGAGCCGCGACTATAAACCCTTGTCTTCATCAGTAGTCGAGCGATGACTATAAACCCTTGTTTTCGTTAACAGTCAAGAGACAACTATAAACCCTCGTCTATGTCTTCAACAGTTGAGCGGTGACTATAAACTCAAGTCTATGCATCAACAGCCAAGCAATGACTATAAACTCGAGTCAATGTCGAATAAAAGCCGAGCGACGTCTCTAAAAGCAAGGGTTACGAAAAATAAGGACAAAATCTGGCCATGGAATTTGAAAAGGTGCCTACCATATTAGCAGCGGATATCCGCTTATCACATCAAACGTGCGACGGTAGAAGATATGACACGTGGCAGTCATCACAGGAGTGCATTAATGAGACTTAATTAAAAGGCATGGTCGCATGCTCAACCTTAATAATCGAAGATTTATACATTTTTCAAGAAATTTGGATGATATCAGCCACTATGAAAGGACGCTCATCCGAGAAAGCGTAGAGAAAGGGAAAAATTCACCAAGTGTCGTCGTCAACCATTCTGATCTGCATAGATATTTGTCTATGATGCAGTCGAGCGACAGATCCACTGCAGGCTTTGAAGATTATGTGATCTAATCAGGAGTTTAAGTTCAAAGAAAGAAATGGCTGATCGACAAATTAGACCTTCGAGTTAGCGATAAACTTCGACGTTCATTACGTCTGAACGACGGTTAGGAGATATGAGCCGACCAACATCCAAGCATAAAGAGTGTCCGATCGACGGAGGTCACCCGAGGCACTACTCGTCTAGTCAGTCGGACTTGCAACCTCCTTCGCCTAGACTTGAGGAGAAGGCTTGTAATGCGGTGATAAAGGGGGCCCACTAAATGCGGATCAAAGGATGGAGATAGCAACCGATGTGGAGGTCAAAGTCATGGTGGTCAATGCCAGGATGTTAAAGGACTCACCTATGGTGCCCGAGCGGAGGTTGACTACAATGACCGATCGGTGCGGGTAGTGTTTGATTGGCATGAGGCTTATCCGAGCCGACTCCCGTCCAACTCGGAACAATAAGGCAAGATCATCGGACGCTCGCTATAGATCGACAGAATGTTAACGTCACCGAAGCGCTTGTTCGAGCGGAAGGAGATAAGCTACTATACCTAGTCACCACAAGGAAGAACAGCCGAGGCCGACCAAGCGGAGGAGTCCCAACCGAGCGGCTACCTCGCTCGGTCGAATAGCGGAATCGTTGTCATATCTCTCTGGAAGATAGTACGACGAAAGCTTCTACTACCTTGTCAAGGATATGCACGCCCTGATAAGGTATGATGTTAGAGGCACTTTCTCGACATGCCCTTTCATAGAACAAATTGGAGAGCGTGCCCATGACCAGTTGGAGAACATACCCACGTCTCGAGAGAAGTGTGCATTTTATACACCATGGCACTATATAAAGGGGGCACATACACTGGCGGAGGTACGTATTATTTACTATTCATGCCTGTGTCTATTGTTGCTCCATCTTTTTCCTCTTTCCGGTGACTGACTTGAGTGTCAGAAGGTCAATGCCAAAGACCCCTTCCCTGGCTCGACTTGAGTAGAACGGAGTCTACATCCAGTCAATGCGGTAGCCACATCTCTAGCTTGTCATCTCCACAATCTTTAGACAAGATCATCCAGTATTTGTGACTCATATATAAAAAATTGATACGCACTGTTATTATATGCATATCCAATAAATATGCATCAATAGTATTTGGTCCTAATTTATTCATTTTCGAGTCAGACATCAAAACTTTGGCACGACACCCCCACATTAGTAAATATTTGTAGGATGGTTGTCTTCTAAATCATAAGGGCTCTTATCTATTTTATTTTAGAACACCTTATTTAAAAGGTAATTAGCTGTTAACACAGCTTCTCCCCCACATGAACTCTGACAATCTAGAGCTTAATAGAAAAGCGTTCAACATCTCATTCCGCTTGTGTTTCAAGTAATTCTTGAAGTCCTTCTAGCCGGGAGGCATCTTCTCAATGATAGTAGCCACCTCGAAGGTTTCACTCAGAAATATTTCTTCTGAGTGGATCACGTACAAGATCATCTGAAGCTTCTAGACTTGGCTGATCACTATATTGGAGTCAACCATCTTATAATTCAGAAATAGTCCCATTATGAACTTCTTAACCTTGCATCCTCTATTTTCTATTTCTTGTTTAGGGACTCCCACAACTCCTTAGTCGTTCTCTTCATGTTATACATAGCGTACAACAAATCGACAAGACAGTTGAGGATGTAATTTTGGCAAAATAATTCAGAGTGAGTCCATGCTTCCACTGTACTGATGGTTTGCGCATCAGTATCCTCAGCACACTTGGGAGGGTCCTCGGTCAAGAACCGAGCCAGATTGAGCATGGTCAAATAGAAGAACATCTTCTCCTGCCACCTCTTGAAGTTCAATCCAGTGGACTTCTCTGGCCTTTCACTGTGGTTGATTGACACAGTTCCAATCGGGGCAGAGGGGAGTTTTCATGTGTTGAGTCTGTTGTACCGCAATACTTTGTTTTGTGACCATTACAACAGAACGAAGTCTGTTTCAAGATTGTTGGATAATCTATTGCCAAAGATATTGGGAAAATTATTGAATTAAAATTATACAAAATCAATTCTAACTTATCTGTAGAGATGACCTGAGTGGATACTCTCTACCTACCAGCGGGGCTAATTCTGCTAAGCTTACGGAGTCGATGCGGTGCATAACAGAATTGGGAGTTGCTCACCGAGTCGGGCGGGGAATTCACTGAGTAAGATGTTGAGGCCTATGCTCAACGTAGTTTCTTTGAAACAGATTCTCCCCACCTCCGGTTGTAATTCGAGATTCTTTCAGGTTGTATGTTTCTTATGATACAATGGCAAAACCACGCACGCAACAAAGCATTGGTTATTCATGGCGAATTGAGAATGCACCTGAGTGCTATTACGAGTAGTTCAGCCGAATGGATGCACGACTGAGAGAGTTTTTGTAGAACACGGGTGGACAGAGGTTCGCTTCTTGCTCTTCCTCTAATTCTCTCTTTCTTTTATCTTCTGCTACTATCTCATTTGCTTAAGACCCAACCTCCTTATATAAGAGCTCTTACCTTACTTGTAATGAATAACCAAATTATGATAATTTTATGCTAGGTTTATTATCATCATTAATGAGTTTAATGTCTTTATTAATATCAAGACATTACGAAATCATTATTAATGAATTTAATATCGTCATTAATGTCGAGATATTACGAAGTCGCCATTAATGAGTTTAATTTTGAGATATTACGAAATCGCCATTAATGAGTTTAATGTCGCCATTAATATTGAGACGTTACATAATTATCATTAATTTCGTATTAATGCTTCCGTTACACTCTTGAGCAGGCAGGAAAAAGAGATTCAGGTGACAAAATATTGATTTATTCACTTGGGCAAATCTTGCCTTGATCGGTCTAGCATTCAACGTACGCAGGTCGTGCTCATATACGAGTTAACCTTGGTTCAATACAATTCAGACCCTGAGTTTGCACCCACCTTTGCATATCTAAGCGTGAAAGAGTCTCCCCCCATATATATATTTACAATATCAATTCATGTACTATAATTTAAATCAACAATAAAGCCAAAAGACTTCTAATGTGGAACTAAAAACCTATGCACAATAGAGTCACTTTGTCTCAACCTCTTTATTTCATTCACATTTCCAACACCACGACCCTCCTTGCCGGTACAATCTGGTAGCTTAGTTCTCTCCTCCTTTATCAATCTCAGCAGGCTCCGATCTCTGCTATTGGGTTGATATCTATTTGAGAAATGTTGTTCATCTGCTTGGTGTCCAGTCCAAATGCAAAGAATTGTGACCTCGTTGGGCTGTGCAAAGCAAGAGACACAAGAGCTAAGGCAAATCTAGTACAATACATCGGCTAAATCAATGGATTGTGCAAGCTGAGTGACACGAGAAATATCAGAAGCCTCTGTGTAGATCTGAAGGATCAATCATCTTGATGAGATGGGGTTAGGGTCCAATTGGGCCAATCCGATCGAGTTATCTAATTGGAGCATTTTAGATTAAAGACGGTCAAACAATCAATTTATCCCGACTCTAGGGCCTTAGCTCCCCGAACACATGGCTCCGCTCATCCAATCTAGATACATTTAGCCGATCGAATTCTCCCAACTCCAGAGGACTCAACTCCCCAGATTCCATTCCACTCTGTTGAGTCAGTGTTGATCGATCCGCTCCATTCCAAGGACTCTGCCCACAGGTAAATTTGCTATAAAAACGAAAAAGAACCTGCAGTTAATGCATCTCTGTGGAGGATACAGAGACACAAACAGTGTATGAATCAGAAACAAGAACATGGTTTCCAGCCAAATGCTCCCATTTCACATCACAAGAACTCAAGCACCACCAAACAAGACTGACACGCCCAGCTCTGTAATAAATGATGGCCAACCTTTACATGATTCCAAACTCATCAAAACCTCATTTACTTCAACTACCCAAAAGTAGTTCAGTTTGGTTCCACACCTTCTTCACAAGTTTCTGACAACCTACTGAAAAACTTAATTTACTCACCTTTGTCGCCATGTGCCAATACCAAAATTACTAGAAATCTAAATGAGTTTGCATATTCTCACTAAGTGATTAATAAGAGATCCATGCAACTACCATTATATTTGAGTTCTAGAAGCATAGTTCACACGCATTTGTATTATGACTCAATCCTAACAATACATATCACAACTGAAGCTTAACGGACAAAATCCAGTAGGGAGAAGAGAGCATTCGCAGCATAATTGTAGCACGACATCACCATAGTTGGTCAGCACATGGTACCACATTGACAGCACTTTGACTATGTTCCTGAGATGAGTGTTGTCGTTGCTATCAACTGATTAGGTCGTCGCTGAAGAAGCAATTGCTTTGGGAACAGACATGCCAAATCCATGTTTTACTTTCTCGACTCTGTTGGAACAATCACGTTACATAATCTTATAGAAGAAACAATTCGTTCATTAGGTGAATAAACTTACTGCGATAGAATGTCAATATCATAGGTGTATAGATGCGCAAAGCTAACAATGCATGCTACTGTTATTAATTTATCCAATAATTGTATCGTGCACATTAAGACAAGTAAAGAAAATATAATCCTCTTGCTAGAAAGGTGATTGCTATCAATTTTTAACATGCTTAAGCAATTTGATATTCTAAGTATATTTGCAAATAACTCTATTTGAGAAAGTTAAAAGGTAAAATCCTCTTTCCAAGCTACTACATGAAATGTGCTCAATTCTTCTTGAAACTTAGTGAAAAAGAATAAGAGTGACGACTCTTATCGGTGCCTATCCTAGTTTCCTTATAGTTGAAGAAGGTTAACTAATACTAGTATAAATACATTTTAAGCCAGAAAAGATCTGTATAGAATGAACCACCAACTAATTTTTTCTATGTTTACAGTATGACCATAAAAGAACATCTAAAGTAAGAGAACCAGAACTTTGAAAATCAGAAAAAGTTATGGAAGCTTACGTTGGTGCGAGTTTACCAAGACAGTCTAGCTCTTCACCAGATAGCTCATCCCAAACTTTACCCGAGATATCAATTATATAAGAACAACCTCTGCCTGATGGAAGCCCTCGACCAACAAGTAACTCCATATCCTTCTGGTGAAGCTCTCTACCATTCACAATGACACCAGTATCTCCCCCGGCACAATTCTTGGGCATTGGATAATTGAATTCTTCAATAAATGGCTGCCATAAGAATGGATTGTGTTTAACTTTATGTGAATTGGAGCACCTGTATATATGGGTATCATAAATTTACACTTACTGGAATTATCCCAACGCCTGGATGTCCCATTGCACCCCAAAATCCAGCGCGGTAGTCATACCTGAATGATGAAGCTATTTGTAAGAACAACATTCTAAAATTATCAACAATTATCCAACAACAGAGAGCTTTCTGTCAGGAAACAAGTTTAGGTTTCAAGGATAAAGCACATCCAATCAATATGGAAAAATTAACTAGAAACAAGGGATTGATAGCCAACATTAAAAGAACAATTTTGTAACATAGCACCTATACTGTCCAAGGCTATATATGTTCCCTAACTTGGGAGAAATTGAGTAGCAGAATAAGAAAGGAACATAATACCCTAGACTAGACAGGATATGGCACATCATATAAAGGATCAAGAATATGAAGAGTTGTCAATCAAAGGATTAACAAACAGAGTTAAATGAACTCATGTTCTTGTTACAAATTTATGGAGTTCAAGATTATTTATTGCCTTCCACAGTTTAATAAGGAAAATTTTCTTTGGTCGTGGCAAACAAAATATCCAAGGTATTTTAGAAATGCAACTCAGCTTGGAGGAAAAAGAAAACTCACCAATAATTACCAGGAGAGATTGGACCTGCTAGTTTTTCAGCCTTCTTTATTAAATTATCAGCGATAGGATGGCCATTGACTGAAACTTTACATCCACTATGCCCAAGTGATTGATTAAATGGTCGGAAGCTCTTCTTTATCAGACCAGCAAAAAAAGAATCACTACTCTTAATGACCCTAAGTTGAACTTCATCTTTGCCTATCTTGTCCCATGAATCTTGAGACAGATTTGCTGGCACATTCTCATCATCTGACAAATCCATCTCAGCAGCCACTTGCACGTCTTTCGCAGAATTCTGCCTCAAGTTTCCACTTGAGCACATATTTCTCCCTTGTGCTGAGCGTACACTCCTGCTCCCACCATTTCCAGATCCATCAGTTGATTGATCAGAATGTGAGTATCCAAAATGTTCACGAAGTGGTAAGCTCGGAACTCGTGAAATCATCTGCTTTTCAAAGGGGGCACCAGATGAGGTGGGAACATCCTTTGGTGAAATCACACTCTCTGGGCTCTCGACAAAGCCAGATGTAGTGGAAGATAAAGACAAAACATGTGTTTTATCTGACTCACTCGAGCGTAGACCATGTCCCTTTTCTATCAACTCTGAATCATTAATTGAGAAAGCGTAAGGCAGAACTAGCTTCTCATCACTAGACTGAACATAATTGACTGGGCTATTATTGGAAGAATTTTGGTTCTCTGAACATGAGGATGCCGTTGCTGAAGAGATTACAAATCTACTTCCTTCATACTTGATAGAAATTAACTTAAAGCAAGAACCACAACGCAAGCTGAACTTATTTTTCTTCAGCAGAAATGATTTTTCTGGTAGTTGCAGAAGTTCAAAACAATTGGAACATATAGTAAATGGAGCAGCACCATCAATGGATTGACAAGAACGTGCAGCATTCTTGCTAAACATGGTTCTATGATATGGTCTAGGCTCTAACCTGGGTAAAGGAGCATTTCCTGGCTTCAAATTGTAACTTCTGCTACCAAAACTCGATGGACCATCAAATGTATAAAAATCATGATTAGTCGCAGGATAGGGATACCTCTGATGGTCATATATAGCAGTTGGCGCCCTAGTAGGAACTGAGAATGGCCTCTGATAGCAATGCAAACACGAGCAAGCCGGCTGATGATAGAAACCATCATGATGATAAGGCATGACATGATCAGGATCAAGCTGCCCGTATCCAAAAGTGTCAAGCTGTCGTTGTGCATAATCACCGAGGTGAAGAGGGACTCTCCTATGAGCAAAAGGATCCCCATAACCAGATAAATGACTTTGAGCAGGCATATTAGAACAAAAATTCAAACCACCAGCATTATGGTCATGTGTGGCAGACAAACATTGAGATGGATTCAGGTTCAACGAGGATGAGTTTCCAGGAAACCAATTTGCATGGTCATCATAGGCATAGGAACTTGGCCAACTGGTCTTTTTATCCAAGGTAACACTTGTCTTCTGCCTGTCTGATGCCTCACAAGTTCGCTGTACTTGATCTCTAAGTTCATCAAGCATTCTCAAAAGCTTTACTCGATCTTGCTCAAGGTAGTCAACTCTTCTAGCATCATCCATATTCTGCTGGTTTTCTGCCTTATTTTCACCATAAAGATGCCTAGCATTGGAATGATAAGTAGAAGGACCTACGTCACCGCGATGCAGAGACTGAGCACTTGCCATGGGAACCCTGGGTGTTCGATCCAACTCATCCAACTTTTCAACTCTTATTTGCACAGATTCAGCTGACCCATCTATTCCCTTTTCTTCGTCTGTTTGACTCATTTCAGCTACATTTAGATTCTTATCATTTGTGGTGACTGTGATATTTGTTCCCCCTTTTTTTTCAAGACCATCCAACTCTGAGCTCATCGTATCCCTTTCTATAACGTCATCCTCGTTTGCAGATACAGATTTTATATGGGAACAGGAAGCTATCTGTGGAGATGACTCCGTTAACTTGCTCTCTGTTAGATTCCCCTCGTGATCAGTCTCCAAGTTTGTCTCTGAACCAAACTCCTTTTTCATTGTAACATGGTCCAAGACCTCAAGATATTTGGCTCTCTCGCCCTTGGTGTTCTCAGAAGAACCACCAGAGCCTGCACTAGGCGTCTTGGCTGCGTCATTCATAACCATAAAATGAATGTCAGCCTACCTAAATGTCAATACCACATTGTAACAAGAAGAAACCAGAACAAGGTATTGTCAACAGAAACGCTAAGTTTGATCCCGCAAATCAAGCCAAAAATGTTGGACTCTGCTAGTATTCGCCTATTCGGGTACAGAACGAAGGAACGAAGAAATAAGAAGAAAAGGTTGGGGGTTCACCTTGTAGAGTGGTTCCACAGCTACCACAGCGGTAGAACGAGAAATTAGCGAGCTCCGGGAGAAGCTTCTCACATCTAGGGCACCGCACAACTCGAACCTTCGCACCAAAACCCTCTTCCGCCATCTGTTCACAAAGAAAACCGAACAAAAACAGTATGGGAAACGCCAAGGCCAGACCTTTTTTCCACCCTCGCAAAATCACCCAACCAAGATACTCTTTTATACCACCCAACGAAACGATGAGGAGAAAGGAATCACAATGTATTCATCAAGAACAAATGCAACTCAAGAAGAGAAGGATTGCATTTTTTTTCTAGTACAGAATCTGAGATCAAAGTAGCTCTTTTCTCGGTAAACGAGAAAGCATTCCGGCCGTTCTTCGCCCTTGCTTTATTCTATCGCACTTTAGCCATGTGCGGGAGAGAAAAAGAGGAGAGTTCTCAGCAGTTATGGAGAAGAAAAAGAGGGGAGTGGAGACACATCGCTAGCTTTGGGTGGGGAAGAAAGAGAAATGGAGAAGAGAAGAAGAAATACGAGTTAAAGTACGGATAGCAGCGAGGTGGAACAGTGCTGGGGAAGGACCTTCACAGGCCTTCAAAGTGATAATAATAAAAAAAAGCCACTAAACGCCCAAAACCTTCAAAAAAAGCCAGACGAGAAACGCCAAGCTCCGGCCTTTCACCCTACGTCCTCAAATTCCCCCGGCCAAGGCGCCAACATCCCTCTTTTGTACCCGTAAACGCATCAAAGGACACGAAGAGGCGAAAAAGGAATAACCTTGGCGACGTTCGGTCATCCACCACAACTGCAGCTCAAAAACAAAAGGGGGCGCGGTCCCATTTCCTCGAACTCCACCGAGAATCTGCGATCAAAGCGCGCGGCTCCTTTCTCGGTAAATGCAAAAGCATTCGGCCCCCTCTCCCTCCCTCCCTCCCCTTTTTTCTATCGTGCCTTTGAGGAGGCGGAAGGGGCGGTTTTGGGAGGCAGATCGGAAGAAGCGCGAACCATTTCTCCAGCTAGTCATTTATAGAACGGAACCCCATGGGACTCGATCGCCGGCGAGGCGCCAGCTCCAACCGATCCGGCAATCGTCTCGATTCGATCTCCATATTCGCATTCGCCAGTCGCATAAGTCAAATCCTTGTCCTCTCCGCCTACCATCAACAGTACTATTATTCGACGTTATTTTCTCAAAAAACACCTTTCACATTTCAATTTCCCACAACGCGTCCTTACCTTGCCTTCCAACACTCAAATGCAGGATAATATATATTTTCAAATTTAATTAAGTTTATGCATATCAATACTAAATTTTAGAAAAATAAAATAAAAGACTTAGTTTAAGAAATAACTACAGTCTTAAATTCAAGGTAAAACAAAAATAAAACAGCATGAAGTACTAATCGAGCTGTAGAGCATTATTGTTTTTTTTTTGTTTGTTTGTTTGTTGGTTGTATTATTTTATTTATTTCCTTGACTTTAAGAGAGTGAGGCAGTGTTTTTGAGCTTTGACAATTTTTCATGCATCTGCTCTGTTCTGTTCTTCACTGCCTCTCTGTACCTAAATAATGAATATTGATTTTTTTAATTGATGTCCTTTTAGAATAAATAAATAAAATAAAATAAAATGAGACGAAGAAGAAGGCTGACAAGTGACAGAAGAGAGGGGAGCAGGAATCAGGGGCATTCACAAAGCTTATTCCTTGTCATGGATATCTACCATCTAAATCCATCCATCCATCCATCACTCACTCAAACCTTGACCCAAAAAAAAACTTTGGGACTTACTTAAAAAAGATTGATTTTAGAATTTCTAACATATTTTCCCCTTAAACTAACTATATAGTTGATCCGGCGGTAAGAATGAGGGACCCATAGATGGGGTCTCGTCCGAGCGGAACCAGAGATTACCCAGCCAAAGGTTTGGGTTTCCGACGCCAAAGCAGAAGAACCGGAGCCGAGTCACCGAGCGGAGGTGTCCGCTCGGCCGAGGACAAAATGGCCGAGCGGAGGTGTCCGCTTCACCGGAATCGTGGCGAGGGAACAGTGGTTAGCCGAGCGGCCTATTCGCTCGGCTCGGGATATGATATGTCAGCGAAGGCATGATGATTAGACTGTACGCAAGATGTCACTATTAAAGGCCCCACCATCACGTCACGGAAAGGTTGATACAGTAACAGTATGGTCTTATGGATGCCCTTCTGACAGGCTCACACCTAGGCATGGTCGAAAGCATGTGATCGCTTCGATAGGTGTGCCCAGGCTCCTTCGAGAGGTCTATATAAGACCTCCATTTCTTCAACCGGAGGTACACAAGTCTACATTCTCTAAGCCACTTTCTTATTCCTTCGCCTAACTTGAGCGTCGGAGGGCCGTCGCCGGGACACCCCCCCGGCTCGGTTTTGTTGCAGGTTCGCCGAAGCACTCGAGGATCCAGTAGGGAGCGCCACATCCCCAGCGTCCGTTGACTCCTGATTCGGACAGGATCAAATTAGCGCCGTGTGTGGGAACGTACCTGCATCCGAGCAGAGGCAATGGACGAGGCTGGAAGACTACATACCGTGGCACTCTCACAAGAAGAGTTTGACGCTATAGTCGAGGCGAGGGCAGCCAAGACAGTGGCGCAGCAAAAGGAGAAAGCACAGGCTGAGCGAGCGCAACAGCAAACAACCTCGGCTTCAGCAGGCCGGGTCGCGCATGCAGACCGCCCGGAATATGTTTCAACAGGGGGGTTCCCTCAGGCACTCTTCCGTACTCCCCCAGAAATCGCGCCCGCTCACGGGGAGCAAGGATCTTCATCCGATGAGCCTCCCGTTCGGGATCATAGGAAGGGAAAAGCTCCCCAAGCGAACGCACCACCCGAGTAGGTTCACCGACAGTTCTCTGAAGCCATACATCGGGATCCGTTACCAAAATACTATACACCACCGCCGATCGAAGCTTACAATGGGACGACCGACCCCGACGATCATTTGGGGAAGTTCGACAGCATCGCCACCTTGCATCAGTACTCCGATGGCGTAAAGTGCCGGGTATTTCTCACCACTCTATCGGAATCTGCACATAGGTGGTTTCGGAGGCTGCCGGACGGCTCTATCACTAGTTTCCAGGAGTTCCGGAAAGCATTTCTTCATCACTTTGCGAGCAGCCGACGTTATCAAAGGACAAGCGTCAGCCTGTTCACCATCAAACAAGAACCAAGAGAGTCTCTCCGGGCGTATATACAGCGATTTAATCAGGTAGCGATGGACATCCCTACAGCCACCTCGGAGACAATGGTAAACGCTTTCACGTAAGGCCTCGCGGAAGGGGACTTCTTCCGCGCGCTCATTCGCAAACCACCCAGAGACTACGACCACATGCTACACCGGGCGAATGAGTATATAAATTTGGAAGAGGCGGAGGCTGCCCGACGGAAGGAAACTCATGCCGAACGTCCGGCCCATGCCGAACGGAAGCAACCCGCTGCCCATCAGCCACCAAGAGGACCAAGAGTTGAGGCATCTCGGGCACATCATGCGAAGTCCCCGGTGGTCCAAGAGGTAGCGGCCGAGCGGCCAAATATGAAGAAAAAGAGGGTATGGACCCCAATATTTTGCTCTTTCCATAATACTGACTCCCACAACACCCGCGACTGTCGGGGCCTGCCTTCAATCACCCATCCCGTACGACGAGGTGGCCCTCGTAGATCGCGTTCAACCGACCGCCGGCAGCGGCATCAAGAGTCCGGCCGGCGAACATATAGAAGATCTCCCGAACATTATTTTCCTCCAAGGCATGAAGATCGCTCTCGAAGGTCCAATGAGCGACCTAGGCAGTCCGCTCGGGAAGAGGAGAACAGAAACAACACCTCCCGGGGAAAAATCAATATTATTGCGGGTGGGCCGACCGGAGGAGATTCACACAGGGCGAGAAAGGCAAGCGCCCGGCAACTCAGAATCCATGAGGTGGGTTGCAGCCAAGAAAAGGCGAGCAGGCCCGAGATCAGTTTCGGGCCCAAGGATCTTGAGGGAGTTGAAGTGTCGCATGAGGATGCCCTTATCATCAAAGCGGTGATAGCCAACTACACCATCCACCGTATCTTCATTGACACTGACAGCTCGGTCAACATCATCTTCAGAAAGGCCTTTGATCAACTACAAATCGATCAAGCTGAGCTGCTGCCCATGACAACCCCCCTCTACGGGTTTACGGGCAATGAGGTTCTTCCAGTCGGACAGGTAAGACTGGCTATCTCCTTAGGGGAAGAACCGCTCCGGAGAACGAGGACAACAAACTTTGTGGTGGTCGACTCCCCTTCATCCTACAACGTGATACTGGGGCGACCGGCGTTAAGCGAATTTCGAGCTGCTGTGTCAACGTTCTATCAGAAGATCAAATTCCCGGTCGAGCACAAAATCGGTGAAGTACGAGGAGATCAGTTAGCCGCTTGGAAGTGCTATGTGGAAATGGTCCGAGCCGAATCCAGCGCCGCGCGAAAGGCTCCACGGATCGAGGTACACGCCATAACCGAGAAACCTCCTGCTTTAATTTATGATGAAAAGGAGGAAGTTCAGATCCATCCGAGCCGATCGGAAGCTACAACCTTTATTGCCGCCGACCTGGAAGACGAACAGAAAGAAGAAGTGGTCAAATGCCTCCAGATGAATCATGACGTCTTCGCTTGGTCGAAGCATGAGCTGCCCGGTGTCTCCCCTAGCATAGCCCAACATAAGCTTCACGTCCGGCCGGGCGCTCGGCCAGTAAAACAAAGGAGAAGAGATTTCAGCGCCGAACAGAATATTATCATTCGAGCGGAGGTAGAAAGGCTCTTAGAGGCCGGCCACATACGGGAGGTTCAATTCCCAAGCTGGTTAGCAAATGTGGTGCTCGTCTCCAAGCCGGGCAACAAATGGAGGGTGTGCATCGACTTCAGAGATCTGAACAAAGCTTGCCCGAAGGATTTCTACCCTCTGCCCCGAATGACCAGCTCGTAGATTCTACAGTCGGATGCAAGCTTATATGTATGCTGGACGCCTACCAAGGCTATCATCAAGTGCCGCTCGTCCCGGAGGATCAGGAAAAAGTTAGCTTCGTTACACCAGACGGGACGTATTGCTATACGGTGATGCCGTTCGGACTGAAGAATGTCGGAGCAACATATCAAAGATTGATGAATAGGGTCTTCCGTGAGCAAATCGGACACAACCTGGAGGTCTATGTAGATGATATCCTCATCAAATCCTTCCGAGCGGCCACTTTATGTAAAGATATGGAAGAAACCTTCCGTACACTCAGAAAATATGGGGTCAAGCTAAATCCTCATAAGTGTTTGTTCGGCGCCAAAGGAGGACGTTTCTTGGGCTATATTGTGACCGAACGGGGTATTGAAGCTAATCCTAGCAAGGTGAAGGCTCTTCAGGACATGCTACCGCCCAGAAACATGAGGGAAGTACAGAGGCTAACCGGTCGAATTACAGCGCTATCACGCTTCATCTCCAAGACTGCCGACCGGAGCCTTCCGTTCTTCAAAATCCTCCGCAAAGCTACAAAGTTCCAGTGGAATGAAGACTGCGATCGGGCCTTTGAAGAACTGAAGACGTACTTAAATTCCCTGCCTGTGCTGGCCAAGCCAGCTGTCGACGAACCGTTGTACATTTATTTATCCTCAACCGAGCAGGCAGTGGGATCAGCGTTAGTCCGGTCGGGAGGTGAGGAGCAACCTGTATATTTCCTTAGTCATATCTTGAAAGATGTTGAAACCCGCTACACCGGACTCGAGAAGTTGGCCTTTGCTCTGATCCTGGCCGCTCGGAGACTTCATCCTTATTTCCTGGCGCACACGATTATCGTCAAGACCAATAGCCCGTTGGGACGAGTGCTTTTAAATCCAGAAGCTTCCGGACGGCTCATCAAATGGACAACCGAGCTAAGCGAATTTGATATCCAATATCAACCCCGCTCGGCTATCAATGCACAAGCCTTGGCCGATTTTGTGACGGAGGTGCAGGACCCGGAACCCGAAGCTGTGTGGAAAGTGTTCGTGGATGGATCGTCCACTAGACACGGGAGCGGAATTGGCATAGTTTTGCTGTCCCCACAAGGAGAGCAGATGCAACTCTCCGTCCGGCTAGATTACCGAGCGACCAACAACGAAGCAGAATATGAAGCCCTTATTGCTGGATTGCAGGCCGCTCGGCACGTTGGAGCCGTCCGGGTCATCCTCTATTCAGATTCTCAGTTGGCTGCTCAGCAAATCTCAGGGATTTTCGAGATAAATAGTACAAGGCTCAAGCTCTACGTGGAGGCTATTGAAAAACTTAAGCTCAACTTTAGGGAGGTGATTATTCAGAAGATCCCCAAGTGGCGGATGAATTGGCCAAGCTGGCAAGCGCGTTATCCGGTCGGCTCTCGAGCCGATCGAGCAAGTATCTTTAGTAGCACATGTCGATCGGATGGAGGGCATCACATACCCGAGCGACCGACAACCATTGTATTTTTACGCTGAGGTACCTACCGACCGGGAAGAAGCTCATTTACTGAAGAGAAGGGCTAGTCGGTTCACCCTTGTAGGAGATCAACTCTACAAGAAGGCCTTCTCCCGTCCGCTCCTAAAATGCGTCAGCTGGGAAGATGCCGAGTACATCCTTCGAGAAGTGCACCAAGGTTCGTACGGTGGACATCCAGGCGGACGGTCGTTAACCAGGAAGATTTTGCTAGCCGGGTATTTTTGGCCAACACTTCAAAAGGATGCTGCCCGGACCGTTGTAAATTGTCTATCCTGTCAGAAGTATCACAGCATGTCCCACCGACCGGCAGATGAGATGAAAGCATCAACTATGGCCTGCCCGTTCGACCAATGGGGGATGGACATCGTGGGACCCTTCCCCATGGCTACAGGGCAGCGGAAGTTCTTATTGGTGGCGGTCGACTACTTCTCAAAATGGGTAGAAGCTGAGCCACTTGCAAAAATATCCGAGCAGATGGTTAAAAAAGTTCATATGGCAAAATATCATCTGCCGCTTTGGCATCCCAAGACGACTCGTCTCCGACAACGGACGTCAATTCATTGGGAAGCTGCTCGGGAAGTGGTGCGAAAGTTATAGCATCGAGCAGCACTTCACATCGATGGCATACCCCCAAAGTAACGGTCAAGCCGAGGTAACCAACCGAGAGATTCTCAGAATTTTACGGGCTCGGCTCGACCATGAAGGAGGCAGCTGGGTAGACGAGCTGCCGGGCGTCCTATGGGCTCTCCGCACGACACCAAAGGAGGGAACGGGCGTCACTCCATTTCACTTGGTATATGGAGGCGAAGCAGTCATCCCGATTGAAGTTGGGGTGGAGTCAGTTCGGGTACAAAATTATGATGAAGATAATGCCGAAAGGAGGAGCATGGAGCTAGACTTGGTCGAAGAGGAAAGAGCTAAAGCGTCCGTCCGGCTGATGGTGTACCGGCAACGTATGAAACAGAACTACAACCGGCGCGTGATCCCCAGAGCCTTTCAAGTAGGCGACCTAGTTTGGAAGAAAGTCAAGCCGGTCGGAGATGTCGGCAAGTTGGAAGCTCCCTGGGCAGGACCCTTTGAAGTGGTCGAGAAGCTCCGTTCGGGCGCTTATTACCTCAAGGATGCGGAAGGTCGGATGCTGGATCGGCCATGGAGTGCAAATCACCTTCAGCCATATAGAGCTGGGTGATAGGTGCGCTTTTGCTCTATTTTGTGTAAATTCAAAATAGCTGTACTCCTTTTATCGCAGGAAACAAATTATTCTCAAGGCATTCTGTGTTCATAGCCGAACGGTTGGTTATCCGAAGGCCCCGTGCCGCTCAGCCGGAGATAAATTATCGGAGCCAAGCGCTCGACGACGAAGGTCCCGAGTTGCTCAGCCGGAAGTATATTGTACGAGCCAAAGACTCAATTCCGAAGACCCTGTGCCGTTCGGCCAGTAAACGTTGTCCAAATTAGGCTTAAAAGCGCCGACGAGCTCCGTCGTTAAAGATCGAGAGCCGCGCCGACCGGCTATAAATATCCGCGCCGACGAGCTCCGTCGTTAAAGATCGGCGCGGCTATAAATATCCGCGCCGACGAGCTCCGTCGTTAAAGATCGAGAGCCGCGCCGACCGGCTATAAATATCCGCGCCGACGAGCTCCGTCATTAAAGATCGAGAGCCGCGCCGACCGGCTATAAATATCCGCGCCGACGAGCTCCGTCGTTAAAGATCGAGAGCCGCGCCGACCGGCTATAAATATCCGCGCCGACGAGCTCCGTCGTTAAAAATCAAGAGACGGTCCGGCGTCTATAAACCCTCCGGCCGGGAAACCGGGAGACGAGCCGGCGTCTATAAACGTCCGAGCGGAAGACCGACGAGCTCCGTCGTTAAAAATCAAGAGACGGTCCGGCGTCTATAAACCCTCCGGCCGGGAAACCGGGAGACGAGCCGGCGTCTATAAACGTCCGAGCGGAAGACCGATGAGCTCCGTCGTTAAAGATCGAGAGTCGCGCCGACCGGCTATAAATATCCGCGCCGACGAGCTCCGTCGTTAAAAATCAAGAGACGGTCCGGCGTCTATAAACCCTCCGGCCGGGAAACCGGGAGACGAGCCGGCGTCTATAAACGTCCGAGCGGAAGACCGACGAGCTCCGTCGTTAAAGATCGAGAGCCGCGCCGACCGGCTATAAATATCCGCGCCGACGAGCACCATCGTTAAAAACCGAGAGTCGGTCCGCGACTATAAATACCCCGGGCGGACGAACGAATATCATAGAATAAGAAACCGCGGAAATCACAAGTATTAAAACATTTAGGCCACCTCGGGCGTTGGTCCTTCGATACTTGGCGTTCGTTGACTTCACACAGGCTAGATACGTGCAGAGCGAGTAGGCCCTCCCGCTCGGACTTTGTTTAATGGGTTGAGCTGATCGGCCGCGTGGCGGAGAACACTTAGAACATGACTGACTCTAAGCATAAACGTTAAGCAAACAGAAGAATATTATGGATAATAATCAGGAAGACGCAAGCAAAGACATAATTGCACTAAAGGGAAAGCATGCCGGACGGCAAGTACAAAAAAAAAAGTTGCGCTGGGCGTAAGAAACGCAAAAACAAGATAGAGACGAGGAACACTCTTCACTCGGGGTCTTCGAAGTTGAAGAAACTGTCCGGAATGTCGTCTGTCATGGCCGCCAGATCGGAGGCGGGAATGTGCATTCCCGCAGGAAGGTGACCACCCTTCTTCAAGTAGGCCATAGTGACCTTAACGGCCTCGGCAAAGGTTGAAGAGACGCTGCCGCCAAATTTCGTGCCGAACCTCTCCGAGCGGAGGTAATCTTGACGTGCAGCAGCCAGACGACTCGGCTCCCCTTCCTTGTACTTTCTGAGCGCCGCCCGGGAGGCAATTAGTGAATCTTGAAGAACTTTCTGGTCCACCTCCGCTTTAGTGCGTTCAGCTGAGAGTCCATCCTGTTCGGTAGTTAGTTGGGCTTCCAGCTCCTTAGATCGCTGATCTAAGGCTCGGACTTCAACTTTCATCTTGTCCAGATCAGCGATCGCCCGCTTCTTCCGGCTACTGGCGCGCTTCACGTCTTCGTCGCGCTTCTTCACCAAGCCTTCAAGTCGAGCCACCTCTGTAGCCAGGTCGGCGGCCTTCTTCTGTTCGGCCTCGCGGGCTTGTTTCTCCTGCTCGGCCGATAGACCTCCCGAGACTTGGAGCTTTTCCATAAGATCCTCCAGCTCGGCCAGCCGATGGCTAGTGGCGATTTGCTCGGCCCAATGCTGTAAGGGAAATAATAAAATCAGGAATCAAACAGTAGCATGGCACAGGAAGAAAAATGAACCTACTTGAGTGGTCTGCTGCATGTGGTTATCGCCTAGCTGCTTGGGCGTCATGAGGGCCACCCGAATCTGGGCATCCTCGAAAAGTTTGGCGAGCAGACCTGTCAAGGTTATTTCATGAACGGGGCTTGATGGCCGATCGGCAGACAATAAATATTCCTCCGACGGGAATCGAAGGGTAGTCTTGATGGTCGGGTGGCCGGCCGACACTTCCTCAGCCGCAGTCGCCTGGCCCGAGGACTCCCCTATGGTTGAAGTTTCGCCCAACCGTCGTAAGCGACGACGGGTCCGTGAAGGAGAGCCAGAGGGCTGGGCGGTGGGCGAGGCCACGGGGGTCCTGCTCTGCGAAGGCGTTCGATCTGGAGAAGCGATCTCGATCGGCACATGCGGTTCGCCCTCTGGGGTCGACGGAAGGCTGGACTCTCTTCGACGTTTCCGCCGAACTTCCCGTGGTGAATCCCCGGCCTGGGGGACTGCCAGCTCGGCTGGAGCAGAGGAAACAGGATCCGCCTCAACCTCCGTTGGGGCGGACTGCGTCCCCCCCTCTCCTGCATCTGCCGGGCGGCTGGGGATAAGACCCCGCTCGGCGAGTTCTTTTTTGGTAGCCGCCTCAATTTCCACGGCCTTCAATTTCAGATGATCGGTAGCCTTGGAGCGCCACATGACTTCAGCTGCAGTGGAAGAAATTAAAATCAGTTAGACAAAAAAGGCGAAGGGAGTAAAGAGTCCTTACCCATGCGGTAGGGGAGATTGGCCCGAACGGGAGATAATCCAAAAATGTACAACACCCCCTTGAGAAGCAACTGGTCGATTTTGTACCGCTGACCGGACAACCAGTTTGCCGCATGAAGGTAGGCTGGATTGCTTCTGAATTTGCCGAGCTCCGGCTGGGTCGGCACAGCGGTCTGCCATTTGGTTCTGAATGTTGGCCGCTCGGGAAGTCGTATATAGAAGAAGAACTCCCTCCAGTGCTTGTTGGAGGTCGGCATGTTCTCAAAAAATTTGAAGCCTATTCTACTTTGGAAAATAAAAGTACCCAACTCGGATTGTTTGGGGTAGAAGAAGTAGTGGAATATTCTGGGGTCAAGTGGGATACTGTGTAGCCTAAAGAGGACGACAATCCCGCTCAGTAGCCTAAAGGAATTCGGCACAAGTTGGCCGAGCGGGATGCGGAAATAATTATAAACTTCCAAAATAAATGGATGAGTAGGAAATCTAAGGCCGCCCTGGAATTGGTCCAGAAAAAAACAAATAGTACCGATCGGCGAGTTATGGGGCCGGTCGGTCGGGCCGGCTACAACTATTTCATGGTCTTGCGGGATCCCGTAGGTCCTAGCAACGCGCCGGGCATGCTCTTCATCTAATCTACTCTCCATACTCATATACCACGGACCGTAAACCTCGGTAGCAGGTGCGGAAGTGCTCGCCATGACTAAAGAAGGGAAGGAAGCCTAGCAATACTCGGAAACAAGGGGACGAGAGAAGAGAAGAAGCTTACTGAGGGAAGGTCAAAGGAAAGAAGCCCAGGAACTCGGAAACCACCGGAAAGCAAGCACTGGGAGTCGCCGGAGTAAGCTAGCGGCAAGCAGCTTCGACGGAGGACGTGCGATGAAACAGAGAATGCGGCGTGAAGGGCAAAACAAGGGTTTTATACAAACGAGATCGCTCAGCCTCGTCCGTCGGATGAAGGGCACAAGAGACGAGGTCATCATCTAGCCGTTCATTTCAAAACAAAGGGCGTCCCATCGTACGGAGCGTCACCGCCACTAGAGACGAGCCACGTGGCGCCCTGTCACCAAGCGCAATTACTGCGCCCATACCGCGCATGCTTCGGCTTAATGAAAAAGACTTGCGCGATTTTCAAGAGGATTTAGACAAGCAAACATCCACGTTGGGCACCAAGGCATACAAAGTGAAGAGCAAAGCGGCTAAATTTGGCATGAGGGCTGAACGACTCAAGGGATATCAGAAGCAGCGATAAGGCGACGACCGCTCGCTCGGCCACACAGTCCAGTCAGTCGGACTCACTGCCTCCTTCGACCAGACTTGAAGGGGAGGCAAGTGATCTGGCGGTAAGAATGAGGGACCCACAGATGGGGTCCCGTCTGAGCGGAACCAGAGATTACCCAGCCAAAGGTTTGGGTTTCCGACGCCAAAGCAGAAGAACCGGAGCCGAGTGGCCGAGCGGAGGTGTCCGCTCGGCCGAGGACAGAATGGCCGAGCGGAGGTGTCCGCTCGGCCGGAATCGTGGCGAGGGAACAGTGGTTAGCCGAGCGGCCTATTCGCTCGGCTCGGGATATGATATGTCAGCGAAGGCATGATGATTAGACTGTACGCAAGATGTCACTATTAAAGGCCCCACCATCACGTCACGGAAAGGTTGATACAGTAGCAGTATGGTCTTATGGATGCCCTTCTGACAGGCCCACACCTAGGCATGGTCGAAAGCATGTGATCGCTTCGATAGGTGTGCCCAGGCTCCTTCGAGAGGTCTATATAAGGCCTCCATTTCTTCAACCAGAGGTACACAAGTCTACATTCTCTAAGCCACTTTCTTATTCCTTCGCCTAACTTGAGCGTCGGAGGGCCGTCGCCGGGACACCCCCCCGGCTCGGTTTTGTTGCAGGTTCGCCGGAGCACTCGAGGATCCAGCAGGGAGTGCCACATCCCCAGCGTCCGTTGACTCCTGATTCGGACAGGATCAATAGCAAATTTAGATTTAAAACTATTTTTTATATGTTTATATTTGAAATTCAAGTTAAAATGACTATTTAATCATTCTTGAACTTTAAATTTATATGAAATTTTAATTAGAAAATAATCATATAATAAATTTCAACTAAAATTACTATATAAATTGTTCCTGTGATATTTGGCCATTTTAAAATCTTTTTGATCAAATTAAGCATGTTAGAATATAAAAGTAAAAAATAAATTTATGAATAATGGCCTGATAATTGTTTCTAAAAGTTTCCTGTATGTTTGAGTATGTTAAATTCAAAGGGCCACTACCACCACACAAATGACATTAAAATGCCTCCCTTAAATACGAATAAAGCTCGCCTCCTCATCTAGATTAATTGACTTGAATTCCCTTGTCACTCCATTCACTAGTCATGATCTCTCATATTCAAGAGTGTGTTACAATAAACAAATATAAATGTATCTAGCAATTCTCTTCTTGTGCAGACATGCATCACGAAAACTAAAATGAATTACCAAATTGTAGAAAATGTATATCGTCGTCAGAGATAATTATGATAAGATCGTAAGAACATCTTTATCCTCAATTACTTGGTCACTATCTTGAGTCTTTGTCTTCTTTGCTTAGACAGTTTCTTGCTTATGTAATCATTCATTTGCCTTGTAGCGTTGCACTGCGATAACTTTGCAATGGAAAGCAACTAGATTCGAGCCAAACAATGTGGAGAATCGACTGGCCAATAATCATGATCAGTAACGAGACAGATATTCTTGAATTGGCGTATAAAGTGAAACAAATCGATGGATTCATTTCGATTTTCGACCATCACCAAATCAAATCCTTCTTCTTCTTGATCGTCATCTTCGTGGACTCGTTCCTGGTGAGTAACAGCGGCGCTTTCATCTTCCCCTTCTGCATGCTCCTCTGCCTTCTCTACGCTTTACTTTTCTTGTGCGGCCGGAACCGGCGCCGCGGGGAAGCCGCAGAGGACGACGACGTGTGCCGCGACGATGGGAACAAAGAAAGCGTCGCTGGTGCCGGTCACGCATGCGCAGTCTGCCTCGGCCCCGTGGCAGAGGGGAGATTTCGAGGCAGCTGCCTGAGTGCCGGCGCGCGTGCCACGCCGAGTGCATCGATAAGTGGCTGTGGTCGCACTCCCTCTGCCCGGTCTTCTGGCGGACGCCAAGCCGCCGTCACTCCCGCCGACCGCCGCCACGGCATCTCTTGATGTTCTGAAAGACTTAAGACTGAAAGGCATGGATTACGTTCACCAGCTGAAAGCTTTTCCCATTAATGACTTTCTAATTCGAATGAATGATTGAATTGATCGATCGTTCATTTCTAATCCTTTTAATTTCTGAAAGCTTTTTGTCAACTGTAATCAATGGATCAATGAATTGCTAACTCGATACGAAAGAAACATGAGAAATTCGCTTTAATGTGTTTCCTTCCTTTTCCTCTGTTTTAAAGTTTGATCGTTTCTGGTAGAAATTTACTTTATATCTGATCCGGTAATGATAGGTTCTAAAACAAAAAAAAATAAAAATTTAAGTAAAAAAAAAAGACTAACTGACGTAAAAGATAAAGTCAAACAGAGTGGTCAAGTCAGTTGAGAGGACAGGGTATAAGTGAGCGGATCAAGTTTTGCCGAATAGATGGTACTAGCTCAGGAGATGAGAACACTGTCCTCGCCTCTGTTGGATAAAATTGTCCTCCGGTAACAAAGAGAGCTAAGCAGCAAAAGACCTCGCCGACCAGGTTGCGCGTTCGGTAAGAGAGGGATAATCGACAAGGGTCAGAAAGCAAGGAAAGAGACGAGCCGACTAACCCTAAAGATACTGCCGAGTGGAGATAGCCCTGCCGAGTGGACTCCAGGCGACTATGCATAACTCCATCAAATATCTTATTGATGTAGATATAGGTTGAGGGGTAGAGAAGAAATTAAGAGGAAGAAGAGGGGCAAGGGGGTAAAAGGACTATTAGGGTTTTAAGGGGATGAGGGCACTATAGCAAAGGGAGGAGGTTCGTGGTTTTGCTTCGTCGCCGCCAACAGGAACCAAAAAGAAAGGGCCTTCTTCCTCCCTCCCATCTCCTCGCTAGTGCCGACGCCGGCTGCCGACCGCCACCTCTTCTCCTCTCCCTCTCCTCCTCACGACGCCATCACTGGACCGACTCACCGCCGCTCCTCTTTCTCCTTCTCCTCTGGACGCCACCGCCTCCCACCTGGGTTGTCGGCTTTCTCTATGTCGCCACCAACACTATGCCGCTGGTTCCTTAGAGGAAGGGTCCTCTTCCTTCTTCTCTCCGCCGCCATGACAAACCGGAGGGGAGGGGCGTTTCTTCCTTCTTCGGGTGTTTCTCTGTCGCCGCCAGGAGACTGGCCCGACCCCTCTCCCTCATGCTCCGCTCCTCGTCGAAGCTGGCGCCGGCACCGGCCGCCTCTCTCTTCCCTCTACTCCTCGCGATGCCGCCACCGAACAAACTCGGTGTCGCTCCTCTCCTTCTCCTCCTCTCGCCGCAGCCGCCATTAGCACGAGGAGAGGAGAGCTTTCTTCTTCCTTGCGACGTCGCCAACGGACGGACTCGGCACCGCCCTCCTCACGCGAGCATGACGGCAGCCCCTCCTCTTCCTCCTCCTCGCGACGCCGGCCACAACCTGCCTCCCCCCTTCGTTGGCAGCCTCCACGCACTGCACCCCCTTCGCCGACAGCCTCCACTTGCCGGAGCTTCCCTGGCCGGCGTTCATCATGTGTCGGCAGTCCACGTGTCGGCAATTCATGTGCCGACTCCACCTTGGTTTCAATTCTGTGTCGTTGTTGTATGCCGACCCCCGTACCGATCCAATTATGTGTCGTATCCCGAGTTACAACCATAGTGCACATCACTATTATATTTTGGCCTTCGAGTTGTGGTTAAATCCCGATCTATGTGTCGTCAAAGAGTGCTATAGCTCCCCGATAAGAGAGTAAGATCTTAGTTTCTTGATCAAAGACTAGGGCTTATGATTTTTGATCGGACACTAGGGGCCCAACTCCCCGATCATATACTAGGGACACAGCTCCCCACTCATACACTAGGAACACAGCTCCCTGCTCATACACTAGGGACACAAGTCCCCGATCATTGACTCGCAGTACGACTTCCTAATCAGGATCTAGGGGCCTCGCTCTTTGATTACAGGCTAGGGGTCTTACTCTCCAATTAGGGACCAGGGGCCCAGCTCCCTGATCAGGTGTGTTCTAGGCTTTGCACCTTTCACCATAAGGCTTTGGATCCTCTTACTTCTACAGGCTCTGCACCCTTCACCATGGAGCTACGAATGACCTTCTGGTGAAGGGTGAAGGGTGCGAGTTATAAGTGAGCTTGCTCTCACGACCAATGACCTTCTGGTCGGGATTCCAGACTCTCGCCCCAGTGCGAGTTATAAGTGAGCATGCTCTCACGCCCAACGACCTCTCGGTTGGAGCTCACTTGCCATTCTGCCCGACACTCATCATACTAGCTCCCCTTGTCGCTCTGCCCAACATTCGTTATACTTGCTTCACCCGTCGCTCTACTCGGTACTCATCATTCATGTTTCGCTCACCGCTATTGCTCGGTCGGCATTCACCGCTCCCTTGTCGTTCTTCTCGGCACTCATCATACTTACCGCTCACTCATCGCTCTGCCTGGTACCCACCATTCGCTTCTCAAGCATCGCTTTGCCCGACACTCACCACATTCGCTCCACTTTCCACTCTACCTGACACTCATCATTCGCGACTTACTTGCTGCTTTGCCCGGCACCCACCATTCGCGTCTCATCACCGCTTTACCCAGAACTCGTCCCTCGCATCTCACTCATCGCTTTGCCCCGTATCTGGCGCTCGGTCGACATTTGCTCGGTCGTGTGTTTGATACCGCTCACCCATCGTCTTTCGACTCACTCAACATTTTTCGATTGCCAGGTCAGTATTTTTTGGATTATTGGGTCAACATTTTTCGATTGTCAGGTCGATATTTTTTGATCACCTTATCGCAATTACTATCGCTTGGTCAGTATTTTTCTCGATTGCGCTCACGGCTCTGCTCGCCCATCATTCTCTCTATTGCTCGGTCGCGATTTATTAACGCTCGGTCAGTATTTTTCTCGGTCGCGCTCACGGCTCTTCTCGCCCATCGTTCTCTCTCTATTGCTCAATCGCGATTCATTGACGCTCGATCAATATTTTTCTCGATTATGCTCACGGCTCTGCTCGGCCATCATTCTCTCTATTACTCAGTCGTAATTTATTGACGCTCGGTCAGTATTTTTCTCGATCGCGCTCACAGCTCTGCTCGGCCATCATTTTCTCTCTATTGCTCAATCGCAATTTATTGACACTCGGTCAGTAATTTTCACGATCGCGCTCATGGCTCTGCTCGCCCATCATTCTCTCTATTACTCGGTCGCGATTTATTAACGCTCAGTCAGTATTTTTCTTGGCCGCAATCACAGCTTTGCTAGTTCATCATTCTCTCGATTGCCCGGTCGCGAATTACTATCGCTCGGTAGACACCTTTTCTCGATCGCGCTCACGGCTTTGCTAGTTTATCATTCTCTCGATTGTCGGGTCACGAATTACTATCGCTCGGTAGACACTTTTTCTCGGCTGCGCTCATGGCTTTGCTAGTTCATCATTCTCTCGATTGCCCGATCACGAATTACTATCGCTCGGTAGACACTTTTTCTCGGCTGCGCTCACGACTTTGTTAATTCATCATTCTCTCGATTGCCCGGTCGCGAATTACTATCTCTCGCTAGACACTTTTTCTCGGCTGCGCTCACAACTTTGCTAGTTCATCATTCTCTCGATTGCCCGGTCACGAATTATTATCGCTCGGTAGACACTTTTTCTCGGCCGCGCTCACGACTTTGCTAGTTCATCATTCTCTCTATTGCCCGGTCGCGAATTACTGTCGCTCGGTCAGTATTTTTTCGGTCGCGCTCATGGCTTTACTCGACCATCAGTCTCTCTGTTGCATGGTCATGATTTACTGTCACTCGGACGACATTTTCTTGGTCGCATGCTTAACATTGCTCGCCAATCGTCTTTTGACATGTTCGGCCGTCGCCCTATCGCCCGGGTACCATTCAGATGTTCGATCAAATTCTGGGTTGGTTGTCGTTCTATTCGGCACTCATAGCCTGGTCAACATTAATTCATAGCTCGTGATTCACTCGTCGTTTCACCTTGCACTCGTCGTCTGCGTCTCGTTTGTCGCTATGTCATGCCCCCGCTGCTTGTATCTCACTCATCACTTTGCCCCACATTCATCGCCCGGTCGACACTTGTTTTTTACTTGTCATTTGCATAATCGCCCGATCACTTTGTTCAATATCGCTCAAGCATCTTCCCGATATCACTCGGTCCCCCTCAGCATCTGATCGATCGCTGGCTTGGCATGTGCTTCGCATTATTTCTCGTTGCTCGATACTATTTGAGTCGATCTGAATGTTAGGGGATAAAATTTTATCCCCCTAGGGCACCCGGAACCCTTCAGGGCGCTCGGAACCCTTCGGGGCGCCCCGAACAGTGCTATAAATAGAGCACTGATTTCCACAGTTTAGAACAACAACTTGTAATCCAGTTATTTCATTTCTGCTTTTTCTTTTGTGCTGTCAACGCTGTAAGAGGCTACTCCACCCAAAGGAGATCATCAGATAGTGCGCCACATTTTCCTTGGATTAGCAATGCTCTGATTGCAAACCAAGTAAATCCTCTCTATCTGATTTTATTTATTTAGTCTCTTTCTGTTTCGATTACAAGTTTTATTATTAGTTGAAAATCCGAGAAAGGTTGATCTATTTTTTGAAGGGCAATTCGTCCCTCCCCTCTTGCCGGCCTCCAAAGGGACCGACAAGTGGTATCAGAGTG
The DNA here is from genome assembly GCF_018446385.1 of Zingiber officinale. NCBI lineage: Eukaryota > Viridiplantae > Streptophyta > Magnoliopsida > Zingiberales > Zingiberaceae > Zingiber > Zingiber officinale. Next base: position 131,001,023 of record NC_055997.1, on the reverse strand, counting down.
AGGACGCTTTAAGAGGACTAACCGTCGATCGAAGCAATGAGATGGTCGGACCAAGCATCGTTCCACCAAAATTCAAAGGGGACTTCGCACACTGGAAGCATCGTATGGAGGTATTTCTAAAAACTGATTTCGAAATTCGTTTAATTATAAAGTATGATTTTGTAGCTCTGACAAATCAAAATGGAGAAGAAAAAGAAGAGTGCCTTTGGACGAAGAAGGAATAGAATGATTCCGTAGCAAACAACCGGGCGGAATATCACTTGCTGAGTGTGCTGCCGCCTCAAGAAGTTAACCACATCGGAAGCTACTCGTCGACCAAAGAACTCTGGGAGAAGTTTATGGAACTCCACAAAGGGACATCCGAAGCCAAGCTAGCAAGAAGAGACATCCTTCGGAACAAACTGACGAACATCCGTCTGGAAAAAGGTGAGAAGGTAGCCGATCTACACGCGAAGGTAAAGGAATTGATTACCGGTCTCGAGAACCTCGGTGAAATGGTAACAAACCGGGACACCATACGCTACGCACTCAACGTCTTTCCCAAAACTCCAGAATGGACGTCAATCATCGATGTCTACTACATTTCAAAAGACCTGGAGGTAAGTGCCCTAAAGGAGTTGTTTTCTACTCTTGAATTACATGAAACCAAATGTGCATGGACAACAAAGGAATCAAGCCAGATTATGGCGCTAAACGCAACCAAGAAGGATGAACCCGAGTTAGACTCAGAAGAAGATCAAGGAGCGTATATGGTAAGATTTTTTTTTAAAAAAAATAGATCTAATAAATTTAAAGAAATGCAGAATAAGAAGAATCCAAGAAACAGAAGAAGGGTTCGTTACTACTAGTCTAAAAAGGAAGGACACTTAAAAGAAGATTGCCCAGAATTAAAGAAGGACAAAGGCAAGATACCCAAGAAGCACAAGATACTAAAAGCCACTTGGAACGACACTTCATCATCTGATTCCGAAGTACAAGAATATGCCAGTCTAGCACTGATGGTGAGCTATGAAGGGCAAAGTACATCGGAACCCAGCATCAATGAAGGGGGAGTGACTTCAGACGAATGCAACGAAACAGGGGGAGAGTCAAACTTCAAGTCTGATATGGTAAGTGAGGTATGCCTCTTACCTCCTGATCATCTTTATTTTGGTATTAAGGCTATGGCAAAATCCATGTACAAATTAGAAAATAAAAATAACAGATTAAAAAATAAAATTTTAGAAATAAAAAGAATTTTAGCAAAATCTTGTCTAAAAGAAAACTTTGATAAAATAAAATTTGAAAATGATAAATTAAAAGAAGAAATAGAAAATTTGAAAAAGCCAACCTGTTCAAATATTTCTGCTTTTAAAAATTATAGAGGATTAAACTGATACTATAGGTTTCACCAAAATCAAATCAGAAAAATATCAAAAGCCTATGTGCCTAGAAAATACTTGATTAACCCTATAGGAAGGAACCTCTATTGGAGTCCAAAAACTTGTTTAATTTTAAAAATTAAATTAGACTCAGCATTTTCAGCAAGAAAATTAAATATTTAAATTTCTTATGCGGCTTTGTCTAAGAAAGTGGTTGTTGCTCCAATAACCAAGAAGGTCTAGTGCCTCGCCACTGCTTGAAAGCCAAATATCGAAATAAGAGTTTAATTGACTAACTGAAAAAGCATTAAATTATTTTTTTAAAATGCTTTAAAGGGTTACTCAATTTGTTTTAAAAAATATTTTTAAAAAAATTTGGAAACTCTTCCAAATGCTTAAACATTTTCATTTTTAAAATTCAATAGTTTCTATTAAAAAGTTTTTGCCTTAGACACTTTTTTTACTCAGAAATTTTTTCAACACTTATGAAAATTTCTTCTATTGAAAAAATATTTCTAACTTAGAATTTTTTTTCGACCTTGAATATTAAATTTCCTTTTAACTTAGAATTCCTTTTTAAATTTTTTTAAAGTTAACCTTAGACTTGTTAAGGAACCCCAAATTTTTTATGTGATCAAAGGGGAAGAAGAAAGTTAAGTCTAGGGGGAGGTATAATTTTTCATTGAAAAATCATATTTGCACTGAATTGCAAACTTAATTGTTTTTACTTTATGTTTTTGTTACCCTAGCTTAACTTGGATTGCTCACATCAAAAAGGGGGGGATTGTTGGAACTCCAAGGTATTATGATGTGATCAAACAAGTTAAGTTAGGTCTCGTTTGTTTTAACCCTTGTGTCTAAGTGTGCAGGTGCTTAGGAACACAGGAAGTCGAGCGGAAGACGCGGCTAGCGAGAAGGACGACACGGGGAGAGAGTTGACGGGCTCGGTGCCTCTGAGGGACGAGGTGACCGGGGAAGAGTACACCGGTGGAAGAGAAGAAAGTACGCGACGTTCGAGGGATGAGAAACCGGGGAGGAAGGCTGCTCGAGGAGAAGGCCGAAACTTGGGTTCGGGTGAGCCCTATTCCGGATGGCCGAGATTACCCAAGCTAGCGGAGCTGGAGCGAAAGACCCAGACCGAGACGAGCTGAATCGGAGCAGAGGTCCCGGACCGAGAAAAGTCAACTTTGTTGACTTTCCTAGTCCGAGCACCCATAACCAGTCCGGGACGCCTAGGACGCTTCTGGGCGCCCGAACCCGACTTTTGACCAGATCGAGTTTTGACTCGATCTAAATGTTAGGGGATAAAAGTTTATCACCCCAGGGCACCCGGAACCCTTCGGGACACCCCGAACAGTACTATAAATAGAGCATTGATTTCCACAGTTTAGAACAACAACTTGTAATCCAGTTATTTCATTTTTGCTTTTTCTTTTGTGCTGTTAACGCTGTAAGAGGCTACTCCGCCCAAAGGAGATCATTAGATAGTGTGCCACATTTTCCTTGGATTAACAATGCTCTGATTGCAAACCAAGTAAATCCTCTGTGTCTGATTTTATTTATTTAGTCTCTTTCTGTTTTGATTACAAGTTTTATTATTAATTAAAAATCTGAGAAAGGTTGGTTTATTTTTTGAAGGGTAATTCACCCCTCCCCTCTTGTCGGCCTCCAAAGAGACCGACATTATTCTGCACTCTTTCAGAGGAACAAGACCGAGCAAATAAGACCCAAGGATCCTCATTAGAGGATGCACCCTCTCAGGACGAGCGAAAGGGTAAAGCATCAAGGCTCGATGATTCTCCTGAACAGATAAACAAGCAGTTCTCTCAGGAGATCCTGGACGATCGGCTACCGTGACACTACGCTCCACTAACAATTGGACAATATACAGGGGCGATCGACCCCGAAGATCATCTCATCAAATTTGATAATATGGCCACGCTCTACTAGTACACTCACAAAGTCAAATGCCGAGTCTTCCTCACCACGTTATCCAAATCAGCGCAAAGGTAGTTCAGGCGGCTGTCGATCGAGTCGATCAACAATTTCAAGAACCTCCGCTCGGCGTTCCTACAACATTTCATGAGCAATCACCGTCTCCAGAAGACAAATGTGAACCTGTTCGCTATCAAGCATGGGCTCAAGATAGCATTACGAGCCTACATTAAATGGTTTAACCAAATGGCCATGGAGGTCTCATCAGTCGTACCTGAGATTCTGATAAGATATTTCTCCAAAGGATTTGTAGAATGTGAGTTCTTTCGATCGCTCATCAAGCAACCCCCAAGAGACTTTGATCACCTACTCGGGTGGGCTACCGAGTACATCAACATTGAAGAGGCCCAGGCGACTCGGAGGAAAAGAATCGATTCCTAAGCCAACATCCGTCGTAGATCGTCAAACGACCAATTCAAACCCACCACCAAAGGGGCCCCGAGAGGGAGCAACCCCAGCAACACCAAGAGCCCTATACACATGCAGTCCATCATGCGGAAGCCGAGCAGGAAAGATTCATCGAAAGATGACAATGGGTGTCACTCTTCTTCTCTTTTCATCGAGTGGCGACACATAACACCAAAGACTGCTATAGTCGCAAGCCGAAGCCCAGCCGTGCGGCCTCACCAAGATCACGCCACTAGTCCCTATCTCCTGATCGACACCCTCATAGCCGATCGGGAGGGTGGGTGAAGATAGAGGGCCATCGGATGAAGAACATCAATAGACAATGTTGGTCCCTTTGGAGGCCGGCAAGATGGGAGGGGTGAATTGCCCTACAAAAACAAATCAACCCTTTCTCGACTTGTAGCTTGAATAAGAACACTTGTAACTAAAAATAAAGAGACTAATGAAAAGGAAATAGACACAAGAAGAATTACTTAGTTTGCAATTAGAAGATTGCTAATCCAAAGAGAATGAAGTGCACTTTTCTGAAGATCTCCTTCGAGCGGAGTAGCCTCTTACAACGTTCACAGCTCACAAACAAAAGTAAAACAGAAGAAATGGAATTACAAGTTATTATTTAAATTGTTGAAATCAGCGTTATATTTATAGCACTGTTCCGAGCGCCTAGAAGGGTTTCGGGCACTTGGAGGGGGATAGAATTCTATCCTCGACGCGTCAGTTAGCATCCACATCACATGTGATAACACTTGGGTTCTGGGCACCCGGAAGGGTTCCGAGCACCCGGAAGAGTTCCGAGCGCCCGAACTCTATAGGCTCTGGGCGCCCAGACCACAAAAGGTCAATAGGATTGACTTTTTGCGGTCTAGTTCCTCTACTTCGGTTCTGCTTGTCTCGGTCTGAGTCTTCTGCTCTGGCTTTGCTAGCTTGGGTGATCTCGGCCATCTGGAATAGGGCTCACCCGAACACAAGTTCTGGCCTTCTCCTCGAGTAGCCTTCCTCCTCGATTTCTCGTCCCTTGAACGCCGCGTACGTTCTTCTCATCCACCGGTGTACTCTTCCGCGGCACCTCGCTCTCGGATGCATCGAGCCCGTCAGTTCTCTCCCCGTGCCATCCTTCTCGCTAGCCGCGTCTTCCGCTCGACTTCTTGTTCTCCTAAGCTCCTGCACACTTAGACACAAGGGTTATAAACCAAACAGGACCTAATTTAACTTGTTTGATCACATCAAAACAACCTTAGGGTTCCAACAATCTCCTCCTTTTTGATGTGAGCAACCCAAATTAAGCTTGGGTAAACAAATGCAAAAAAATGCAATGTAAAGATAATTAATTTTGCAAATATGTCACGCCCCAGGTAGTCCCTGCCAGAATAATTTTCGACAGCATCTCCCCTGTACAGGTGACAATCTGAAGCATTACTACATACAAAATATACCTCAGCCGCACTCGGCTGGAATATATATACAAAATAGAAATAATATAACCACGCAGTTAATATACACAGCCTACTCGGCTGGACATAAATGAATAAAACATATAACATAATACAACAGCCCACACGGTTGGATATAAGCACAACCACGCAGTTAACAACAGCCCACTCGGCTGGAACAAAATAAACACACAGCAGCGGAAGACATAAAACGATACGAACGTAAAACCAACAACGACACTAACAAAAATACCTGTCATCACAGACTTGACCCAAAATTCACATCGACTTATTGAAAAACAAAATACACAAAAACAATATACCACCCCAAACGATAACAAAACCAAAACAAAAACTATCCTCGGGTGTGACGTGGGACTGGCAGCCGGGACTCTCCAAGCATCCATGACTCATCTACCTGTTACCTGGCGAAAGAAAACCAAATTGAGAGGTGGTGAGTATTGGAACTCAGCGGGTAAAGGAAAGATAGTGCATGAACATAATGTACAAATAGAAATTGGGCCAAGAGTATACAGTCTCATTAGAAGAATAGGAGATACTATAATAGAACCAAAATAAATGCTCATACCTGAAATCATATCCTAGGCTAGGTATAGTCGGTCAGAACTGGTACTAATCTGCTACAGTACTGCTCATACTACAGAGGTAATAAGCAAGGTATATACAAATTTCCGATGACTAAACATCTACAATGAGAATATATCTCAACACAAATAAGCATATCAGCATATGTGAACAACAGTAGTAAGTAAGCAATAACAGCATATATAAACAACAACAGCCCAAGCAGATATAATAACAGCGTATGCACGGATGGTCACTCCCGCCCACCTCTCTGCACCATGACCCCTGTATGGTCGAGAGACCGGGTCAGTGACAGACTGTACACCACTCCAGCTACCACTCACACGAGTGGCCGATGAGACAGTTGCATAGTAGTTAACTAGCTACATCTGCGACGGGGTCCCTGCTGCTCGTAACTCCAACTACCACTCTCCATGAGTGGTCGAGTGCGGCACGACAGGACAAGTGACATCAACTCCAGCTACCACTCTCTCGAGTGGCCGAGGATGCAACTCCTTTTTAACGACTCTCTCGACCGCAAGGGAGAATTGGTCGTTGACATGTATGCCATGACAGGATGCGAACAATGCAACAATCATCATATATATATAAGCAGAAACAGGTATGCTACATCAAGCCAACATGCTCAATATCGTACATAAATAAGCAACAGTCAAAGCATACAAACATGGTATCTAGTATCTGCTACTGATCATGGACAACAACAAGAGACTATATAGATATGGAACGAATTTCTCAAAGATTGTGTGGAAGTATCAAGAGCAGGAAAGTAAGAGTGGAGTCAATGTAAACAGTCCTTATCCAAAATAATTCATGCACTAAGGTCAAAGTACTAAAAGAAAATAAAGCACGAAGTACCCGCCTCAAAAGAAGATCGTATCAAACCAATCCAACGTCGAGACTCCTGTCTCGAATCAATGCCCTGCGATCACATAATGCATTTAGCTAATTACATATACAGCAAATAACTAAATAAAATCCCTAACCTAATTAGGAAAATCCTAATTGAAACAATTAACCTAATTCTCTAACCCAATTAGGTTTAACTCAATCCACGATTCCTTCACTTCAATCCTACTCATGAGATAATCAATTTAATTATGGTTATCTTCTAAGATCAATACATACTAAATTCATCCACAACAAATCAATGATCTTAACATCCATCACGTATCCAACAAAATCTGAGAAAAGAAAAATTCATATCCACCAACCCATCTCAATTTGATGATTCTAATAATGACCATGAAATCAGCCTAAATGCCACAGGAAACTAAAATCTAATCTCCATCTCCCTGACAAATTTAATCTCTTCCATCACCAGATTAAATCCAACAACCTTAATCATCCCACAACTAAGTCAAAGGTAGTTTGTACAGAAAATACCTCCAAAACTTACCCAAGTCTAAGGTGCTCACCAGTAGATCACAGCCGGAATAGTTTCACTGGTAGAAGAGTATGACCGGAGCCACTTATCCTCTTAAACACATCCTGGAAGAAGCGACCCCAATGGACAGTGTTCTTGTTAGTGGCAACATCCCAGGCGGCAGGGAGACCCGAGAACTGGTAGCTATTGGTGAGAATTAGGTGTCAACGAAGCCATTGACAAGGAGCAGGAGATCGTCGAGAGCCATCGGGAAGAGACCAACCCATCGCACCATCCAACCTCGGCTCGGTGAGGAAGAAAACTCACGAGAGGGAGAGGGTGGTCGTCGGCATCTGGCAATGGCGACTGGTCGTGGGGCGGTGGTGGTCAACAGCGGCGTAAAAAGGAGAGGGCAGCGCCAATGGTCGGCCAGCGGCAGTGGATCCAATCTAGGGCACGGCTTCAACAAGGGCGGCGACACACTGAGATCAAATCTAGGGTTTAGCCGACCGATCGTGGACCTCGGCGTTGTGGTCGGTGGCGCTCTGGCAGAGACGGAAGAGGAGAGGTTCGGTGTTGGCGGCGTTGACTCAGAAGGGAAGAGGTCCGACGATGGGGCCGGAACCGAGAGAGAAGGGGAAAGTCGGCGGTGTCACGAGGTAGGGGCTTAGGAAGGGGAGTTCGACGAGGGAAATTAGGGAGGAGAAAGGAGAAGTTAGGTTTTATATAATTAAACCTAGGGTTTAATAAACTAACTTTAGGTTAATTTAATTAATCAACTCCCAATTTAATTGGGATTCCAAACAGATCTCCTCCGAGCCCAATATCTCTATCCCCTGTAATTATATCATACGAGCTCCAATTAAATCCCAGAAAACTTCTAAAAATTTCTAAAAAATCCAATAAAAATATTTGTCAAATAACCCTATTTTTAATTATTATTTGGGTGCCGTATTTTACAAAATAAGTGCAAAAAGATTTTTCAGCTTAAAAATTAGATTATACCTCCCCTAGACTTAATATCGTTCTCCCCCTTTGATCATATAAAAAATGAGGTTCCTTAATAAGTCTAAGGTTAAAAAAATTACAATAAATTAGACATTTTTAAGTGTTAAAAAAAAATTCTAAGTGAGAAAATTTTCAAGTAGAAAAATTTCTAAGTTAAAAATAAAATTTTTATGCAACGGATTAAAAAAAAATAATAGAAATAATTTAAATGAAGTCTGCTATAAAAAAATTGCTGAGTAAAGTTTGAAAAAGTTTTCTAAGTGAAGTAAATTTTTTTTTATTTTAGAAGAAATTTTAACAAATGTTAAATCATTGACAAAGATTGAAGGCAATTAATTTTTATGCTTATCAGTTTGTCAATTAAATATTTAATTCAGAAATTGGCTTTCAAGCTATAGCGAGACACTAGGTCTTCTTAGTTATTAGATCATCAACTATTTCTAGACAAAGCTTTTTAATGAATTCAAATATTCAATTTTCTACCTGAAAGCCCTAAGTCTAATTGCATTTTCAATTTAAACAAGTTTTTGGAACCCAATATGGGTTCCTTCCTACGGGGGTTAATCAAGTATTTTTTAGGTATATAAGCTTTTGATATTTTTCTGATCTGACTTTTGTGAAACCTATAGTACCAATTTAATCCTTTATAGTTTCTAAAAGTAAAAATATTTGAACAAGCAGAATTTTTCAAGTTTTCTATTTCTTCTTTTAATTTATCATTTTCAAGTCTTACTTTATCAAAATCTTCTATTAGAAATGATTTTGCTAAAATTCTTTTTATTTCTAAGTTTTTATTTTTAATTTATTATTTTTACTTTTTAATTTGTACATAGATTTTTCCATAGACTTAATACCATAATAAAGTTGATTAGGAGGTAAGAGGTATACCTCACTTACCATATCAGACTTAAAGTTTGACTCTCCCCCTGCTTCGCTGCGTTCATCTGAAGTCACTCCCCCTTCATCGATGCTGGGTTCTAATATGCTTTTCCCTTCATAGCTCGCCATCAGTGCTAGTCTGACATACTCTTTTATTTCTAACTCTGATGATGAGCTGTCGTCCCAAGTAGCAGTTAGAGTTTTGTGTTTCTTGGGTATCTTGCTTTTTTCCTTCTTGAGTTCTAGGAAGTCCTCTTTTAAGTGCCCTTCCTTTTGACACTAGTAGCATCGAACCCTTCTTCTATTTCTTGGATTTTTCTTATTCTGCATTTCTTTAAATTTATTAGATCTAAAGAATTTTCTGAAATTCCTTACCATATATGCTTCTTGATCTTCTTCTAAGTCTGACTCGAGTTCGTCCTTCTTGGTTGCATTTAACGTTATAATCTGGCTTGATTCTTTTGTTGTCCCTTCACATCTGGTTTCATATAATTCTAAAGTGGAAAAGAGTTCCTCCAGGGTACTTACCTCCAGGTCCTTTGAGATGTAGTAGGCGTCAATTATTGAGGTCCATTCTGGAGTCCTGGGAAAGGCATTAAGTGCGTAGCGTATCGTGTCCCGGTTGGTTACCGTTTCACCGAGGTTTTCGAGTATGGTGATTAGTTCTTTTACCTTCATGTGTAGATTAGCTACCTTCTCACCACTTTCCAGACGAATATTCGTCAATTTGTTTCGAAGTATATCTCTTCTTGCGAGCTTGCCTTTGGATGTGCCTTCATGGAGTTCCAGGAATCTTTCCTAGAGTTCTTTGGTCGACGAGTAGCTCCCGATGCAGTTGACTTCTTGTGGCGGTAGTATGCTCAGCAAGTGATACTCCGCTCGGTTATTCACTACGGAATCATTTTTCTCTTTCTTCGTCTAAAGACTTTCTTATTTTTCTTCTCCATTTTGATTCGTAGGAGATATAAAATCATATTTTATTATTAAACGAATCTCAAAATCTGTTTTCAGGAATACCTCCATACGACATTTTTGGTGTGCGAAGTCTCCCTTGAATTTTGGCGGAACGATGCTTAGTTCAACCATTGGTTGCTTTGCTTCAGTCGGCGGTTAGTCCTTCTGAAGCGTCCTCGCTCTGATACCACTTATTGGTTCCTTTAGAGGCCGGCAAGAGGGGAGGGGTGAATTATCCTACAAAAATAAATCAACTCTTTCTCGACTTATGGCTTGAATAAGAACACTTGTAACTAAAAATAAAGAGATTAATAAAAAGGAAATAGACACAAGAAGAATTACTTGATTTGCAATCAGAAGATTACTAATCCAAGGAGAATAAAGCACACTTTTCTGAAGATCTCCTTCGGGCGGAGTAGCCTCTTACAACGTTCACAGCTCACAAACAAAAGTAAAACAGAAGAAATTGAATTACAAGTTATTGTTTAAATTGTTGAAATTAGCGCTATATTTATAGTACTGTTCCGGGCGCTTGGAAGGGTTCTGGGCGCCTGGAGGGGGATAAAATTCTATCCCCAACACGTCGGTTAGCGTCCACATCACTTGTGATAACAGTTGGGTTCCGAGCGTCCGAACTCTATAGGGTCCGGGCGCCCAGACTCTATAGGCTTCGGGCGCTCGGAATGGCTCCAAGCGTCCGGACCACAAAAAGTCAACAGCATTGACTTTTTACAGTCCAGTTCCTCTACTTCGGTTCTGCTCGTCTCGGTCTGGGTTTTCCGCTCCGGCTCTGGTAGTCTAGGTGATCGCAATCATCCGAAATAGGGCTCACCCGAACCCAAGTTCCGGCTTTCTCCTCGAGCAGCCTTCCTCCCCGATTTCTCATCCCTCGAACGTCGCGCATGTTTTTCTCATCCACCGGTGTACTCTTCTATGGCACCTCGTCCCTCGGACGCACTGAGCCCGTCGGCTCTCTCCCCGTGTCATACTTCTCACTAGCCACATCTTCTGCTCGAATTCTTGAACTCCTAAACTCCTGCATACTTAGATAGAAGGGTTAAACTAAACAGGACCTAACTTAACTCATTTGATCACATCAAAACAACATTGGAGTTCCAACGGACAACTCAGAACCGAAGAGCATCGAAATTAGCTGAGTCGGCATGCATATCGGCTAGGGAAAAAGAGAACCATGACAACGATGCCTGGGGCAATATAGGAATGATTGCGGGAGGCTCGACGGACGACAGCTCCAATCGGGCTTGGAAATCATACGCCCAGCGCATAGAAATCCATGTCGTTGGGTGCAGTAGAGCAGTAGTACAAGGATCAGAGATTAGTTTCAGTCCTTGAGACTTAGAGGGAGTGGAGATCCCTCACGATGATGCCCTAATCATAAGAGCAGTAATCGCTAACTATAATATTCACCGTACTTTCGTAGATACAAGTAGCTCGGTGAATATTATTTTCAAAAAGATATTTGATCAATTGCAAATCGACCGGAGCGAGTTGCACCTCATGACGACCCTCTTATACAAGTTCACAGGCAACAAAGTATTGCCAATCGACCAAGCTCAGTTAGCCATATCCCTCAGCAATGAGCTGCTTAGGAGGATAAGGACGATGAATTTCATTGTAGTGGATGCCCCGTCCGCTTACAACGTCATACTCGGTCGACCGACGCTGAATGCATTTCAGGCGAACATCTCCACCTTTTGCCAGAAGATCAACCTCCCCATTGTGGACTTGGTCGGTGAAGTGAAGGGCGATCAATTGGTCACTCTGTGATGCTACGTTGAGATGGTCAAGAATGAGTCAAAAGCAGCTCGAAAATCCCAGCGGTTGGAGGTGAATGCGATTTTGGAAGAGCCCCCCGTGCTGGTGTATGACGAGAAAGAAAAAGTTTAAGTTCATCTTAGCCAATCGAAGGCTACTACTTTCATAGTTGCCGACCTGATTGAAGACAAGAAAAAGGAGATGGTTGCTTATCTTAGGCAAAATCACAATGTGTTCGCATGGGCGATGCACGAGCTCCCAAGCATTTCACCATTCATAGTGCAACACGAGCTACACGTCAGACTGGACGTCAGATTAGTTAAATAGAAGAAAGAGACTTTAGTTCAGAGCAAAACCATATCATCCGAGCAGAAGTAGAAAAACTGTTGGAGGTTGGTCACATACGCGAAGTGCAATTCTGAGTTGGGTAGCTAATGTAGTGTTAGTCTCCAAACTGAGCAATAAATGATGGGTCTGCATCGACTTCCAGGATTTGAACAAGGTTTGTCTGAAGGATTACTACCTGCTGCCACGCATTGATCAGAAGGTGGACTCGATGGAGGATTGCGAGTTGATTTGCATGTTGGATGCATACCAGGGCTACCACCAGGTGCCGCTCGCTAGAGAATATCAAGAAAAGGTTAGCTTAATAACTGTTGACAGTACCTTTTGCTACAATATGATGTCGTTTGGACTAAAAAACGTTGGAGCCATCTACTAGAGGCCGATAAACAAGGTGTTTTGAAGGCAGATCAATCGGAATATGGAGGTATATGTCGATGACATTCTAATAAAATCTGTTTAAGCCATTGATCTCTATGAAGATATCGAGGAGACTTGTCAAACGTTGAGAAGTTATGAAATCAAGCTCAATCCAAGTAAGTGACTATATGGAGTAAGGAGCGGACGCTTCCTTGTTTACATAGTGTTGGTGCAATCGACCTCTAGGGTTTTGATGTTTAACAATATACCTAGGTTTGGTCAATTTGACCAAGGGTTGATCCAAACAAGACTTGATATTTAGAAAAGAGAAGTCTAGTCAGCACTAGATGACTAGCAAAGGTAAGTCATAACCAAAGGATAGGTAGGTGAGAAGTCTATTGACTGACTGGTCCTAACTGGAGGTTAGGCAAAGTGGAAGTTCTGATGAGTGAAGTCGAGTCCTAGTGAGTGAAGCTATGTAGTAGAAGTCCTGGTGAGTGAAGTCGGACCATACTGAGTGAAGCTAGGTGGTGGAAGTTTTGGTGAGTGAAGTCGGGCCCTAGTGAGTGAAGCTAGGTGGTGGAAGTCCTGGTGAGTAAAGTCGGACCCTAGTGAGCGAAGCTAGGTAATGGAAGTCCTGGTGAGTGAAGTCGGGTTCTAGCGAGTGAAGCTAGGTGATGGAAGTCCTGGTAAGTGAAGCCAGGCAATGGAAGTCCTAGTGAATGAAGTTGGGCGGCCTTAAGGGAGGTAACCTTAGGTTATATGTGACCGACTGGTTTTCGGTCGACCGCGCGCGAAATGCAAAAGTCTATCTCGTCGCAAACGTAGAGCACGTTGATTGGCTGGGCCTACATCACAGTCCAGGTGCCTGGAAGGAATCCGGGTGCCCAGAGCTACTTATATAAGAAGTCTTCCGCCAGAGCATGATATACAACTTTTTCTGCAATTGCCTTCTTGCGCGCTACTCCAAAGAAGTTCATGCGACTCCACGACGCGACTCCGTCGATTGGGTGACGCTGCTCCAACGATTGAGCTGTTGGTGCAAGCTGCACCAGAATCAAACCTGAGTTTTGATGTTGTCAAAGGTTCAAGCTAAGTCTTGTTATGATCTAACAAGTTGACTGAGTGTGCAGGATGTTTACTCAACCGGGAAAGTCCTAGCTGGAGGCTAGGCGGAGAAATCTTAGCAGATCGTGGAACCCAGATGCAAGTCCAAGTGGGTCGAGGGGACCCGAAGCTTGGCAAAGTGATCAAGAGGTCTGGAGGACTGAAGATCGAAGGAAAAGTCCTGGGGAGCCGATCAAGGCTGAGTGAAAAGTCTAAACTAGATCTGGAGGATCAAAGTTTGGCAGGTAGGTTGAGGTAAATAAACTGGAGGAGCGACAGTGAGGTCGAGTTCCCGAAGGGAACAACCTTAGGTCATTGATCCAACTGAAGAAACCGGGAAGGTTTCCAAGTTGAGATCAAGAACAGTTCTACTGTTCTTTTATTTCTCATTATTATACTATTGTGTTAATATCTGTGTTGCATGTCTAACATCTGTGTTGCAGGTCTAACACTGTCTTACAGGTTAAGTTGGATTGGTCGACCGAACCAGAGAATCGGTCGACCAAACCAAGTAAGATTAGCACATAAGTCCGTCCAGATCAAAACTGAGCCAGAATTGGATTAAAGCCTGATCGGTCGACCAAACCGTAAGATCGGTCGACCAAACCATGATGACTCAGCCTAGCCAGTTCATCAACACCGATCAACAGCAAAGGAAAGATGGGCTGATCGGTCGACCGAACCCAGGGATCGGTCGACCAATCCAATCGCATTAAATCAAGATCACGACAGACTCTGACGAATAAGGAAAAAGCTTGTTCGGTCGACCGAAAAAGGGGTTCAGTCGACCGAACCATTAAAGATCAGTAAATGCAAAAGATCGAGCCAACTTCGAACTTCAGCCAAGAAGGAAGGGAGCGGGTTCGGTCGACCGAACAGTGGGATCGATCGACCGAACATCCAGTGTATCTATAAAATTAGGCTCGAAGACAGAGGCCGTGAAACAACTTTCTGATAAAAAATTCCTGCTCCGCAAGCAACTCGTCCTCATATGTGCAGCAAGCTACACCATCCGGAAGTTTCGACCTAAGCTATATCTTCATTTTAAGTTGTCGGTAAAATTTATTTTAAGCTTGCATTTATAATTCATTTAAGCAAGATAGTAGGGTGTTACTATCTTGCTCCATTGTACGATCTACTTCTTTCCGAAGAATTTCAGAAAGAAGAGTTATAGTGGTTTGCTCATCGGTGCGGTCAAGGACCGCGAGTCTTCGAGTAGGAGTCGAGTTAGGCTCCGAACGAAGTAAACAATCTGTCTCTATTTACTTTCCGCTGTGCATGACTTTGATTTGAAAGAAAAGAATAGTTTTAAAAAGCGCGATATTCACCCCCCCCCTCTATCGCTCCAAACGATCTATCAATTGGTATCAGAGCGAGTTAGCTCTGAAATTTCTTAACCGATTTTCAAAGCATTTTTAAAACTCTTTCTTTTCCTTTTAGAATATTTTTTCCTTCAAGCACTACTAATCCCAAGACGAGAGTCTTGGAAATATTTTTCTTAATTTTTTCTTGCAAGGATGTTGAACTCATATCAAGAAGGCTATAGTACGGTCCGACCTCCACTATTCAAAAGAGAGAATTTTAGTTACTGGAAGAATAGGATGGAGTGCTACTTAAAGTCCGACATTGAGCTCTGGTTCACAGTTCTGAAAGGCTATACTCCCTCAATGAAGGACGGAACAACTCTAGAACCAGAAGAATGGACTCCTCAGATGATCAAGAAGGCACAACTGAACTATAAAACAATCACTACAACAACAATGTTAAAAGACAACACTCCTACGACAACGGTTTTAAGAGAAAGTGTTGCGTATTTGCTCAAAGACAACGATTTTTGCCAAAACCGTTGTCTTTGAACTCCCCATTAAATATAAAAGAGAACGGTTTTGTGAAAACTGTTGTCATTGAGAGACTTCTTTTTAAAACGACAACACTTTTTACAATGGTTTTATAAACCGTTGTCTTTATCGGCGTTTTTAAGGGCAATTTTGATAAAACCGTTGTATTTGACTTTGGTCTTTTTTCCCCTTCGCGCGCAGTTTTTGCTTTCCCTCTCTCTGAATATCTTTTCGGCGCCGTGTCTTCCCCTTCGTGTTCAACCCTAGCCATTTTTCTTTCCCTCTCCTCATACAATCTCTTCACGCCATCCTGTCGACCGACCGTCCGCCTCTACTGGATTTTCCTCCACGACGGTGTCAACAAGAATCCCCCTCCCCTAATGCAAAACCCTATTGCAAACTCCCCCGCAAAACCCACGACGGTATATTTATTCTACTTATTGCTAATTGAATTACTCTATTTATTCACATCCTTATTTTTCAGGTTCTTGAAGAGCTAAGACTCACTATGGATCAGTTTATTGATTTGTGCATTCTCTCTAGATGTGATTATTGTGATAGCATTAAAGGTAAACTTTTTTATGAGATATTGTACATTCAACAAATTTATATACAAGGCTAGTACTCTACTGCTTACTGTTTATGAAATTTGATAACTAATGTTCATTCAAATCTCTAGTATGATAATGCTTGTGTGGTTGAATATGGTGGCAGTGCTACAACTGTTCCATATCTATGTTACTTGGACTTGATATAGTGTTCAACATGAGTATGATCGCAATCTCTGACATGACTATTTTTACAAATTGTACATGTGTTCAATAGGATTAGTGATTGTTCAATCTTAGTGTCACTGTTTGAGTGTCATTATCCAAGTATCTATATCCAACGCAGATTTGGGCAGTTATGTCATGTTTTGAAAATTTCTATTTTTTTAAAATGTTTGGTTGAAGGAAAAAAAAACTTTGTTTTTACATTTGATGTTCCATGAAATAAATTATACACATACCTTTGCCCAATACCTCATTCTAACATTTGATGTTACATGACACTTATGTAGTTGTTTCTGCATTATGCAATTACTGACGGTTAAATTATATTTTGTGAATACCAGAGTTCTTTTCCTTTCAAACACAGCCTTGATATTCCTCTTCCAATGTGTTACTCATGAATGCAGCTGGTTGAGAGAGGATTTTTTTATTATTATTAGAACCATATTTCGATAAGGCTCCTTGAGTCACATGGAGTACATTAGTTGGACGAGTTTCTCCATTTCTTCTACCAGTGGCTAACAGTTCTGCAACATGTACAAATAGATACTCAAAGATTATGTTCAAGGGTAGTCATAAGTTTGAGTCAATGTAAAACTTGATAAAGTTGCAAAAAATCCTATTTAAACCAGTCATTAGTTGAAAACGTAAGAGAAGGAGGAAAATTTGCAATTGTCTATTTTTTCCCTAACGGGATGAAAGTAGTTTTTTAGTTGCTCTTATTCATTGGTAGTCATATTTATAGTAATTTTGACTATAACCACCTCAAACATGCAACTTCGAGTATAAAATGGCCTGTTTCCTTGTATTGCTTGTTTTCCAGGAATTCATGTTGTCATGTAGACTATAATCTAGAATTCTAGAATTTTATAAGTTTTGTTGAATTTTTCTTTTGCAGGTCGGGCAATTCGTGAGGCTTGAGTTTTTTTTATGCAAGAAGTGAGCTTTGTTAGGATGTAGCTTGCCTTGCTAATTTGTAAATTAAAAGTCATATGGAAAACAACAAATGGAAAACATGTGATTTAATGTCTATGGAGAACAGTAATGGAAAACATGTGTATTTTGACGAGTAACAACTCATTTTATATATTTTTGTATATGTGTGGCTACTTATATATGGATGTTTTATTTTGGATTTAATGTAGTAAATATTTAGTTTCGTATTGGTGGTTTGCTTATAGTAAAATAAGATTGGTTGTTTGGTATTAATGAACATTAAAGACAACAGTTAAAAATGTTGTAAAAACTATGTAAACCGCAACGAATTTTTTTTAAAAAAAAAGTGATAAAAGACAACGGTTTTATCCGTTGTAAAATATATTAAAACTGTTGTAAAAAAAAGCAAAACGAGTAAATATTATCTACCACAACAGTTTATATCTGTTGTAAAAAGAGTCTACTACAACGGTTTATTTCTGTTGTTGAAATTAGCTACCACAACGGTTTTAAAACATTGTCGTATCCTTCATAGCCAAATTTTGAGCATATATACAACAACAGATAAAAACTGTTGTTAAATGTCTACAAAGACAACGGATTCAAAACTGTTGTCGTAGGGCAATACATTCTATAACACCCTTAGTTACAACGGTTTTTTGACCCTACGACAACGGATAATATCCGTTGTCGTTTGCAATTTTTGTTGTAGTGAATCAATACCATTCAGTGTGGGCTCACGATGGAGGAGTTGAATAGAGTTGGTCCCTACGACAACGCCAAAGAATTGTGGGACTCGATAGTCAAACTACATGAAGGAATGGACGACTCGAAGGTAAACAAACAAGATCTACTTTTAAACAATTTGTTAAATATAAAAATGTTTCCTGGAGAGACGGCCTCGCAACTACACGCTCGACTGAAGGATATCCTCAACGGTCTTCACCTGATCGAACACAATCTCGAAAATCGCGACACAATAAGGTACGCTCTGAACGCCTTTCCGAGCAGTGCTTTGTGGGCATCAATTGTAGATGCTTACAAAGTTTCTAAGGATCTTTTAATTCTTAAGTTAGACGAGTTATTCTGTGAATTAGAACTACACGAGCAATCTAACATGAGCCATGGCGAGAAAGGTGTTGCTTTGTATGTAGGTCCGAGCAAGGAGACAAAATCAAAAATGAAGATCGAGTTAGAAAGCGAGTCAGACTCTGACTCAACTAACGAAGAAGAATTAGTCAACATGGTCCGAAGACTGTTGACTAAGAAGAAGTTTAGAAGAAGCACTAAAAACACTCCAGCGAACCAGATCCAAAACAAATCAGAAATGATTTGTTATGGATGCAACAAGAAGGGGCATTTCAAAAATGAATGCCCAAACCGAAAAGAAGAAAGACCCAAATCGACAAGACGGAAGAAGGCTCTTCAAGCGACATGGGACGAAACCTCTTCCGATGAATCCGATACGGAACAAACGAAGCACTCAAGCCATCTTGCATTTATGGCAAGAAACGAAGATTCCGACTCCGAGTTCAAAGAAGAATACGAGTCCGAGATCGACCTCGATTCTGAGAGAAGCCCCGGATCGGAAGATCCAAATATGGTAACAATTTATTCCAAGTCTAATTTGCTTAAAGTAGTTAAATATTTGTTTAAAAAATTAGCAAAATTGGAAAAACAAAATGACTTGTTACTTAAGGAAATAGACCATCTTAAGCAACAAGTTAACTTGAGTGACTCGACTAACCAAGTTCAAGTCAGAACTTCGACTCAAGTTGAAAAACTTGAGGAAGAAAATTCCAATTTGAAAGGTCAAGTCGAGCGACTCAAGAAAACTTTTGAAAGGTTCAAAATGGGATCCAAGTGTCTAAATATGGTACTTGGATCGCAACGAGCCGTGTACAACAAATCGGGGCTTGGCTATAAACCGAACAAAACAAACAAATCATACATGTCTCTAATCAGTCAAAATGTTAGAAGTCAAGTCCAAGCATCGGTTCAAACAAAACAGTTAACCAAACCAATTAAAACAAACCACTACTTGGTCCCTAAGAGTTAAATCCATTACTTAGATAGACCTTATCTAAGCTATGACTCAGGGGGAGCAATTAGAAAAACAATCCAAATAACTTGATTAAACCAAACTCAATACTTAGGCTTAGGATTATTTTTCTGCTTAGAACGGCTAGATGAAAAAGGTTTACCAAACCCTACAACATAGCACCGGAATGGATTGGGATGATAATACGTCAAGGAAACTTTGTCGAAGGCATGTCTAGGCTGAATATGGAATTCTACCTGGTGCACTAAACTTAGTAGATCTGACCGAAGCTACCCCAGTCAAACATGGGCTAGTTAGATCAAAATTTAGTATTAAGTTTTTTGAGTGGGAACAATTTGGAAAGTCTTCAGCAAGTGGTCTAATGATATTCAAGTAGGTCGTACGCCTCGCCACTGAACTGAAAGCTTATCCTTAGGATGCCTACTTGATTAACCCAAAGCTAAGTTTGAATCTAACATGGGTTCAATAATCTCTTTCAATAAATTCAAAATTAATTAAAATCTAATTTAAACTTAAAATAATTTTTTAAAAACTTAATTAAAATTATTTTTAAAAAAACTTAATTAAAATTATTATAAAAAACTTAATTAAAATTATTTTAAAAACTTAACTAAAATTATTTTTAAAAACTTAAAATTATTTTTAAAACTTAATTAAAATTATTTTTAAAAAAACTTAATTTAAAAACTTAATTAAAATTATTTTAAAAAACTTAAAATTATTTAAAAAACTTAATTAAAATTATTTTTTTAAAAATTTAATTAACATTATTTTTTAAAAACTTAATTAAAATTATCTTTAAAACTTAATTTAAAAACTTAATTAAAATTATTTTTTTAAAAAAACTTAATTAAAATTATTTTAAAAACTTAATTTAAATTATTTTAAAAACTTAATTAAAATTATTTTAAAAACTTAATTAAAATTATCTTTAAAACTTAATTTAAAAACTTAATTTAAAAACTTAATTAAAATTATTTTAAAAAACTTAATTAAAATTATTTTAAAAACTTAATTAAAACTTAATTTAAAAACTTAATTAAAATTATTAAAAATTTATTTTAAAACTTAATTAAAATTATTTGAAAACTTATTTAAAATATTTTTGAAACTTAAAACTGAATTAAAACTTAGAATTGTAAACTTAAAGGAAAACTAAATTAACTCTAAATTCAAAACTAAATGATTAATCAATTAATTAATTAGTTAATTTTCTATGCAATTAATCTTGAAATTTCTAAAAAAAACATAAATTAATAAATAAACAAAATAAATTTATATTAATAATAACCTTAAAATTAATTAAAACTTATTAATCTAGTTAAAATTATAACTCAACAACTTGATCTATTTTTTTAACCAAACTTTGGTTTAATCTTACATTATGTAGGAATCCAAAGCTCTAGATAAATGGATCTTGGACAGCGGCTGCTCCAGACACATGACTGGGGATCAACACAAATTTACCAACATTGAATTCAAAAATTTAGGGTTCGTTGCCTTTGGAAACAATGGCAAGTTAAAGGTAATTGGTACAGGTGAAATTCAATTACAATCAAACATTTTAATTAAAAAAGTTTTACTTGTTGAACATTTTAATTATAATTTACTTAGTATAAGTCAACTCTGTGATTCAGGATTTAAGGTTCAATTTTTGTCTTCTGAATGTTTAATAAGTTACAATGACTCAACTGATATTTTACTGAAAGGCTTTAGAGATAAAAATATATACTTCATTTATCTACCTAAGACTATATCTAAATGTCTTCTAGCAAATAATGATGAAACTTAGTTATGGCATAGGAGATTAGCTCATACTCACCTTAGAAATTTATTAAAATTAAGCAAAAATGGTTTGGTTAAAGGTTTGCCAAAATTAGAAAATCCTTTAAATAAATTTTGTAATTCTTGTCAACAGGGTAAACAAATTAAATCAACTTATAAACTTACAAATCAAAATAGAACGAATAAATTACTTGAACTTATACATTTGGATTTAGTTGATTCTCATGGAATAAAATCTTTTAATGGAAATCTATATTGCCTAGTAATCATTGATGACTACTCTAGATATACTTGGGTAAAATTTTTATCTAATAAAAATGAAACCTTTGAAATATTTAGGCATTTCTATAAACAAGTAGAAAATGATAGAGATATTAAAATAAAAAAAAATAAGAAGTGATAATGGAGGCGAATTCAAAAATCAAAATTTTAATAATTTTTGTTTGGAAAATGGTTATCACCATGAGTTTTCATGCCCTAAAACTCCACAACAAAATGGCTTAGTAGAACGTAAGAATAGAACCTTACAAGAGGCTGCTCGAACCATGTTAAACGAATACAATACACCAAAATACTTTTAGGCTGAAGCTGTTAACACAGCTTGTTACGTTCAAAATCGAATCATAATTAATAAAGATCAAAATAAAACATCTTATGAAATTTATTTCAACAAAATTCCTAACATAAAATATTTTAAAGTTTTTGGTTGTAATGTTCATATCTTAAATCTTAAAGATCACTTAGGCAAGTTCACTTCAAAAACTAACCTAGGAATTTTTCTAGGATATTCATCTACAAGTAGGGCCTATAGAGTTTATAATAAATCCACTTTGAAAATTGAGGAAACGACAAATGTAACATTTAATGAAATTGATAAAGTTTCTATTACTCAACATCATTCAAATGCTAATCAAGAAGAAGATGAAGAATTAACCAATCTTAAAGAATCTGAAAATTCAAAAATATTAAAATCTAACCCTCAACATCTAGTCAACCAAATCATAGGAAATCCTGAATTAAGGGTTCAAACAAGATCTGCTTTTAGAAATCTAAGTCAAATAGCATTAATATCTAAAATTGAACCTAAAAATATAAATGATGCATTAATAGAACCTGACTAGGTAATTGCAATGCAAGAAGAGTTAAACCAATTTGAACGAAATCAAGTTTGGGGCTTAGTACCTCCACCAATAAATAAGACGGTCATTGATACTAAATGGGTGTTTAGAAACAAATTAGATGATCAAGGTAATATTTTAAGAAATAAAGCTTGTTTAGTAACGAAAGGGTTTAGTCAAGTCGAAGGACTAGATTACGACGAGACTTATGCCCCGGTAGCTAGACTTGAATCAATTAGAATGTTGCTAGCCTATGTTGCATTTAAAGGGTTCAAGTTGTACCAAATGGATGTTAAATCCACTTTTCTAAATGGCCTTATTAAGGAGGAAGTCTACGTTAGTCAACCACCCGGTTTTGAAGATCTAGAAAATACAACCTATGTCTTTAAACTAAAAAAAGCTTTATATGGATTAAAACAATCACTAGAGCTTGGTATGAATGTCTGTCTAGTTTTCTAAAATCAAAGGGTTTTAAAGAATGCCAAATTGATCCTACACTTTTTATTAAAACCTTTAATTCAGACACTTTTATAGCCCAAGTTTATGTAGACGATATTGTATTTGGTTCAACCAATTCGAAGTTTTTAAAAGAATTTGTGACCTTAATGGAAAATGAATTTGAAATGAGTTTGGTTGGTGAATTAAATTATTTCTTAGGTCTCCAAATTAAACAAACTAAGGATGGTAATTATGTACATCAAACTAAGTATACAAAAGAACTTAAAAAATTTGGTATGGAAAACTGTAAAGGGCTTAAAACACCAATGGCAAGTAACCTAACCCTTGATAGTGATGTAAATGGTATACCTGTTGACTTAAAGTATTACAGAAGCATGATAGGGAGTTTACTTTATCTAACTGCAAGCCGACCTGACATTTTATTTGCAGTTAGTATGTGTGCTCGATATCAGACTTGTACAAAAGAGACCCATCTTTCACTAGTTAAAAGAATTATTAAATATTTAAAAGGCACTATTAATGTAGAAATTTGGTATCCAAGAACCTCACATTTTGACTTAGTCGGATACTCGGATTCGGATTATGCTGGGTGTAAGTTAGATAGGAAGAGTACAATTGGAGGTTGTCAACTATTAGGTTCATCTTTAGTTAGTTGGTTTAGTCATAAGCAACAATGTGTTGCCTTATCTACCACTGAAGTTGAATACATAGCAATGGGTGAATGTGTAGCCCAATTGTTATGGATGTCTCATACATTAAAAGATTTTAATCTAGATTATAAAAATGTAAAAACCTACATTAATAATATAAGTTCAATAAATCTTACTAAAAATCCAGTACATCACTCTAAAACTAAACATATAGAGGTTAAACATCACTTCATTAGAGATCATGTGTCTAAAGGGAATATCGAACTTAATTATATTGAATCCAAATCTAACTTGGCAGACATTTTTACTAAACCTTTACCTGAAACAGAATTTAGTAATCTAAGAAGACAATTAGGGTTATGTTTTGTAAAATAGGTTCTTTGATTTTGAAAATTACTACTTAGTTTATTTTTCAAATTTATTTTTGTAAAAATCCTCATTTCAAATTTTTGTTTCAAATTTCTTTGAAATTATTTTTCATTTTCTGGAATAGCCTAGGTCTTACCGTAGAATTGCATGATTCTATAGTTCTAGGAGTCAGCATCTCACAAGCACTGTAGGATCCCTTGTTTGTAAACTTAGAATGAGTGAGATGCTTAGGTCTTAGCCCTAGATTTCATATGCTTATGTCTGTGCATCGTTATAAATCTGGGCTTAATTTAAAACAACATACATGAATCAATTTGGGGTAACTAACCGGTAAAAACCCAGTTAGTACTAAATACTCAAATTGGCCAACCTAAGTCATTTGCTACTATCTTGTGGTAGTTAGCCTTGAACAAAGGTTGGACATTTCATCATAAGGACAATTTTTCCTTAGTTTTTCTATACCTATGCTTGGACTTATAGGAATTTGTCAATTTTAGGAGGAGCTTCAAAACAAGATTTTTTAAGCTTATATTATTTTTACTTAGTGATCAAATTATTTTCTAAATATTTTAGAATTCATTCTTTTCAAAATATTTTAGAATTCATTCTTTTCAAAATATCTTTTAAAAAAAAATCATTCTTTTCAAAATATCTTTTTAAAAAAATCATTCTTTTCAAAATATTTTTTAGATATTCATTTTTTAAAACATTCATTCTATTCAAAATAGTATTTTTCAAAAATTTATTTTTTTAAAATATTTTTTTTAAAATGTTTTCAATATTCATAAGTTTTTTTTAAATGTTTTTCGAAATTCATTCTTTTTCGAAATATTTTTTCAAAATGTTTTTCAATATTCAAAATATAATTTTTTAAAATGTTGTTAAAAATTTATTCTGTTCAAAATATAAAATTTCAAATGTTTTAATTTTCAAAATATCTTTCAAATATTATCCTTTTCATCATATAATTTTTAGATATTTTCAAGATATTTCTTGACTTAGTAAATTTTTTAGTAATATTTTTCAAAATATTAATCAAACTTAGTATTATGTTTGAAATTTACTTGTTTTTTGTTCTGCCCCTATTTTTTATGTATGTCAAAGGGGGAGAGATAGTGAATTTAGGGGGAGTTATTCAACTCAGGGGGAGAAAAATTGCTTGTTTATTTACTTGTTTTAACTTAACTTTGAACCTTGGTTGCCAAACAACAAAAAAGGGGAAATTGTTGGTGCAAGCTGCACCAGAATCAAACCTAAGTTTTGATGTTGTCAAAGGTTCAAGTTAAGTCTTGTTATGATCTAACAAGTTGACTGAGTGTGCAGGATGTTTACTCGACCGGGAAAGTCCTAGCTGGAGGCTAGGCGGAGAAATCTTAGCAGATCGTGGAACCCAGGTGCAAGTCCAAGTGGGTCGAGGGGACCCGAAGCTTGGCAGAGTGATCGAGAGGTCTGGAGGACCGAAAATCGAAGGAAAAGTCCTGGGGAGCCGATCAAGGCTGAGTGAAAAGTCCAAACTAGATCTGGAGGATCAAAGTTTGGCAGGTAGGTTGAGGTAAACAAACTGGAGGAGCGACAGTGAGGTCGGGTTCCCGAAGGGAACAACCTTAGGTCGCTGATCCAACTGAAGAAACCGAGAAGGTTTCCAAGTTGAGATCAAGAACAGTTCTACTGTTCTTTTATTTCTCATTATTATACTATTGTGCTAATATCTGTGTTGCAGGTCTAACATTTGTGTTGCAGGTCTAACACTGTCTTGCAGGTTAAGTTGGATTGGTCGATCGAACCAGAGAATCGGTCGACCGAAACAAGTAAGATCAGCACATAAGTCAGTCCAGATCAAAACTGAGCCAGAATCGGATCAAAGCCTGATCGGTCGACCGAACCATGATGACTCAGCCTAGCCAGTTCATCAGCACCGATCAACAGCAAAGGAAAGATGGGCTGATCGGTCGACCGAACCCAAGGATCGGTCGGCCGATCTAATCTCATTAAATCAAGATCACGACAGATTCTGACGAATAAGGAAAAAGCTTGTTCGGTCGACCAAAAAAGGGGTTTGGTCGACCGAACCATTAAAGATCAGTAAATGCAAAAGATCGAGCCAGCTTCGAACTTCAGCCAGGAAGGAAGGGAGCAGGTTCGGTCGACCGAACATCCAGTGTATTTATAAAATCAGGCTCGAAGACAGAGGCCGTGAAACAACTTTCTGATAAAAAATTCCTGCTCTACAAGCAACTCGTCCTCATCCGTGCAGCAAGCTACACCATCCGGAAGTGCCAACCTAAGCTATATCTTCATTTTAAGTTGTCGGTAAAATTTATTTTAAGCTTACATTTATAATTCATTTAAGCAATATAGTAGGGTGTTACTATCTTGCTTCATTGTACGATCTGCTTCTTTCTGAAAAAATTTGGAAAGAAGAGTTATAGTGGTTTGCTCACCGGTGCAGTCAATGACCGCGAGCCTTCGAGTAGGAGTCGAGCTAGGCTCCGAACGAAATAAACAATCTGTCTCTATTTACTTTCCGCTGTGCATGACTTTGATTTGAAAGAAAAGAATAGTTTTAAAAAGCGCGATATTCCCCCCCCCCCCCCCCCTCTATCACTCCAAACGATCTATCATGAGCAACACAACTCCGATGACAGAGTGATACGACTCTAACAATTGAAAATACAACCTTTCAGATCTCTAAGAAGTTGTTGGTATATTTGTTTATTTTTGCACTTAAATTATATATTCATTGTATTTCTCTTGTAAAGATTTGTGAATTGTTAGTGGATTGTCCAACGAAAGCACTCGATAAGTGCGGACCTTGGAGTAGAAGTCGACAAAGGCTCCGAACCAAGTAAAAATTAGTTTGTTAGCGTTGTTCTTATTTTTCTCTTCCGCTGCGTACTCGATTTAATTCTCAATTTTCGACGATCGTTATTCATCCCCCCTCTAGTGTTCTTCACGATCCAACACATAGTAATCGAGCGGAAGATCGAGACAATTCTGAGCAAAGTGATAGCGCTCCAGGACATGCCTGTTGGAGCAATTTGGGTACCCTACGTTTTGATATTTGGGAAAAGGATTAAGTTAGGTTTATTGTTATATTTGATATTCATTGTGAGTGTGCAGGATATAGGTACAACAAGAAAAGTCCAGCTGTGATCTTGGCAAAGGAGGAAAGTCTAAGGGTGAGTCTTGACAATGTAAGTCCAAGCATGTAGTCTTGGCAACATAAGTCCAAGTGTGAGTTAACAATGAATGAAGTATCAAAGGCACGACCTCTTTGTAAAGGAAGATCCGACAACAATATAAGACTGATGGAAGCTCTCGAAGGCAATGCGTGACGGATGGGGAGGCATCCGAGGGACGCGAGGCTAATGAAGGAGACTAGAAGGCTAGGTCTAGGTTGTGCAAGCAAGT
Organism: Zingiber officinale; assembly: GCF_018446385.1. NCBI lineage: Eukaryota > Viridiplantae > Streptophyta > Magnoliopsida > Zingiberales > Zingiberaceae > Zingiber > Zingiber officinale. Next base: position 130,974,033 of record NC_055997.1, on the reverse strand, counting down.
CTGAGTGTTGAGAGATTGTATTCAGGGATGGAAACCCTAAGTTTTAGGGTTTACCAATCAACTGATGGTTTTGCTAGTTGACTGATGTAGTCGACTGAGAACAAACAAAATGCTTATATTCGTTCGACCAGTGTGGAGCAATTGACTAATACTTTTACCAGTCGACTGGTATCAATCCGTTGGGTTGTAACAATCAAGTTTCCACAGAGGGCAGTCGACTGGTACTTTTACCAATCGACTGGTAGGCGGGGTTTTCAACCTGTGGCCTATATAACCAAGGCCTGGAAACTTGGTTAAGGTTGACGAAATTAGTGGTGGTTAACCCTAATTAGAGTCTCCAAGTGCTCAAGTGTTCTAGTGTGGTCTTGTGCGAGTTGTGATGAGATTTCTCCACCCACAAGGCGTTACGCGAGCTAGCCAAAAGTTCTGCATTGAATCATCCACCGATGAATCAGGATCATCCACCTTACGAACAACCGTGGAGTAAGAGCTTTATATACGAACCACGTTAAATCAACGTGTTAGGTTTGTTTTTTCTTGTTAGTAATTACTTTTGTATTCCGTTGTGCGTACTAACAAGTATAGAAAGTGATGTTTTGGGTGAGATGCTATTCATCCCTCTAGCGGCTGTCAAGATCCCAACAATGTCACCTCCATGCAATCTGAAGGAAGCTCAACGGTTGACCGGATGAATTACTGCTTTATCAAGATTCATATCCCAATCGTCTAATCGGAGTCATCCTTTCTTCAAAGTTCTGCACCGAGCGACAAAATTTCAATGGGAAGTCAAGTGCGATAAGGCGTTAGAGGAGCTCAAGAATTATCTAACTTCTTTACCTGTATTGGCGAAGCCCATCGCTGGTGAGCCACTCTGGATGTACTTGTCATCCATAGAATGGGTGGTTAGCTCAACATTAGTGTGGCAGAACGACACTGAACAATAGTCGGTGTATTTTTTAAGCCATATATTGAAAGACACTGAGTGTCACTACACCTGTCTCGAGAAGCTGGCATACGAGCTAGTTATCACCGCTCGGAAGTTAATCACATACTTTTTGTCTCATCCAATAAGTGTTGACTAATAGCACTCTAAGGCGAGTCCTCGTCAACTCAGAAGCATTCGGTTGATTGATCAAATGAACCATAGAGTTAAATGAATTTAACGTCCAATACCAGCCCCAATCGGTGATAAAGGTGCAAGCCTTAGCCAATTTTGTAATGGAGGTATAAAATGTTGAGCCGAAGGCAACTTGGAAGATTTATGTGGATGGGTTATCCACTCGGCAAGGGAGCGACATGGGCATACTTCTGATATCACCGCGCAAGGATCGGATGTAGCTGTCCATTTAGCTAGATTACAAAGACATAAACAACAAGGCATAGTACGAGGCGCTAATACCTAGTCTGCAAGCTGCAATGCATGTGGGAGTTACACGAGTCCTTATCCACTCAGACTCTCAATTAGCGACACAACATCTCTCAGGGACTTTTAAAATAAACAATGCAAGACTCAGGTTATATGCGGAGGCATTCGAAAAGTTAAAAGTTGAATTTCAAGAAGTTATTATTCAAAAGATCCTCCGAGCGAAAAATTAGTATGCGGACGAACTAGCAAAACTAGCAAGTTTCTTAACTCTGGTGGTGGTAGATAGGTCAATCGAGCAGGTGATGTTAGCAGCTCACATTGACAGGTCGGCCGGAGGAGCATCTAGTGATTGGAGAACGCCTCTTATCGAGGTTCTCCGATCGGGTAATATGCCGATCGACCGGGAGCAGGCTCGGCTACTAAAAAAGAGAGTTGGATGGTTCACACTGATCAGGGACCACCTATACAAGAGAGTCTACTCAAGACCTCTGCTCAAGTGTGTCGGATCGGAGGACATTCAATACATCTTACAAGAAGTTCACCAAGGCTCCTATGGCAGTCATCCGGGGGGTCGATCGTTGGCTAGAAAATCCTATTGGCAGGGTATTTCTAGCCTACCATGCAAGCCGGCGCTACATGGATGGTAGCAACTTGCCTATCATGTCAAAAATATCATAACATACCGCACAGACCCACGGAAGAGATGAAGGCATATGTGGTATCTTGCCCTTTTGATCAATAAGGAATAGACATTGTAGGGTCATTTCCAATGGCAATCGGACAAAGAAAATTCCTCCTTGCGGTAGACTACTTCTCCAAGTTGGTGGAAGCCAAGCTGCTCACGAAAATAATCGAGCAGATGATTATAAAGTTTCTGTGGCAGAATATCATTTGCCGATTCGGAGTCCCTCATCGACTCGTCTTCGATAATGGAATGTAGTTTCAAGGAAGGAGACTCAGAGAATGGTGCGCCAGCTATGGTATTACGCAAGCCTTTGCTTCAGTGTCTTATCTCCAAAGCAATGGCTAGATGGAGGCCACCAATAGAGAAATCCTCTGAAGACTCAAGACTCGGCTCGACCATGTTAGAGACAGCTAAGCGGATGAATTGCCAAGTGTGCTATGATCTTATCGCACCACTCCTCGGGAGGCGACTGACATTACAACATTCCTCTTGGTGTATGGGGGAGAAGCAATGGTGTCGATTGATATTGGCATAGAATTTGATCAGTGATAGCTATACGATGAAGATAATCCCGAGTGGTGGAGTTATAAGCAAGCATGTTCACTACAACAAAAATAGCTTTTCGCAGCGCGCAAATTCGCTTTCCACAGCGCGCATTGCATGCTGCACAATTAAAAGCTGTTAAAAGTCCTAAATTATTGACAGTGTACTTTGCGTTTTGCGGATAATACTTTCCGCGGCATGCTTTGCGCGCCGCGGATAATATTTTCCGCGGCATGCTTTGCACGCCGTGGATAATACTTTCCGCGGCATGCGTTGTGCGCCGCGGATAATAGTTTCCGCGGCGTGCTTTGCGCGTTGCGAAAAGTATTATCCGTAGCGCACAAAGCACGCTACAAATAGTAGTTTCCGCGGTGTGCTTTGCGCGCTACAGATAATATTATCCGTAGCGCGCAAAGCACGCCGTGGAAAGCATTTTTATGCACTAAGGATAATAATCTGCAGCTTATAAATGTACGCTGTTGATAGCCTTAACTATATTAAAAAAAATATTAAATTGATGAAAATAATAAACCAAAATTTTACAATAAATTTAGTGCAAATAAATCCATAAAATTAACAAAAGTCATAGTTTTTCATTATACCAAAAAAATTTAAAGATCTTAAACAAGATACAAAATCTCTATCAAACTAGTTATTACATAATAACAATTAAACTTACAATCCACAAAAAATTAGTATATTATGTATCAATCACACAATACTATAAATTTCGATAACCATGCAACCGTGCTTCCTATTGCATCATCAAGAAACTGCATTTCATCATTTGGTCGAATTAGGTCCACCTTTTCCAGCAAAACTTTATCAACCCAAACTTTCCAACATGATCCACCAAGAATAACGTGATGCACTTTTGTATTTGGATCTGTGGATGCAATTCGACCTTCTGCAACAACTAATTCATCAGCAGACCAATGAAGCAGCTTACATTTAGTATTAGCACATATATCTCCACGACTCGCATTTCTCGAATTTGACTGTAAATAAACAATACAAAGTTATTAATTCAATCATATATATTTTTGTAACAATTTTGTGATTCAGAAATATATAATTTTATGATAATCACCTGAAAAACATGACCAAAATTATCACTTTTTTTGGCACCAATATTAATATCGCTATTGCTATCAAATTCATTCCCAATACCGCTACAAATACCACCACTAGCAATCTAATTTTATAACCAAATCATGTCAAACAATGTCATCATGATAATTCAAAAGCATTTAAGTGTACATATCAAACTTATTATATATATATATATATATATATATATATATATTGTTTACTTACTAACCTGTTCTGGATGATTTTGTTGTCTCATACTTTGTAAAAACATAGACCTCATTTCTTGCATTTCTAGTTGATTTTGTTGCCTCATTTCTTGCATTTGTTGTTGAACATTTTGTACTATAGTTTGAAGTTGTTGAATCATTCCATTTTGTTGCACAGAAGTTCCAACTTTCAATGGTGTTACTCCAAAGCCCATTCCACGCACTCTACCATGAGCTTCATTGCCAAACACAATGCTAATTGCATCATCAGCAATATTAGTTGTGTTTTGAGATTCAGGTGGGCATTCTAATATTTTTTTCTGCAACAAAAAATAACTTCAACATTCTTTTCGCAAACAATGTGCCTATGATATTCTCGCAAACATTCTTTTCAACATGCATCACATCTAAGTTATGACGTAGCAAGAGGCCCTAAAGGTAAACATCAACATGATTTATAGTTAGTTCAGAATATTAGAACATATTTAGGAACAAAAAATAACAAATTGTAAAAGCTAATGAATACAGTGAAAAATAACTTACACTCCAATATGGCAAATTGAAAAAAATTGACTTTTTTTTCCACCTTTGAACTGGTTTTTGTACCTCTTTTGAACTCTCCTGTTTCTTCCTCTTTTTCCTCAAAGTGTTGACAGTCTCACCCTTTTTCTTTTTACCCCAGTCATTTTCAATATCTTTCAATGCATTGATAATTTCTAACCCATTCAAAAGTCTAGGTTTCTCTTTACTCTCCTTTTCCCCATTAAACCACTTTTTTTTTCTGATGAAATGGATGATTAGGAGAAAGAAATCTCCTATGGCCTAAGTATGCAAACTTTCTACTATATTTAAGCCACATAGAACATGTGTCTTCACCACATATTGGGCAACCAAATTTTCCTTTTGTGGCACATCCAGCTAGATTTCCGTAAGCTGGAAAATCATTGATTGTCCACATCAAAAATAACCTTCAGGTTGAATATTGACTTGCTAAATGCATCATATGCCTCCACACCTGTGTCCCACAACTCCTTTAAATCCTCCACAAGGGGTTCCAAGTATACATCTATATCATTTCCCGGTTGCTTTGGACCTGGAATCAGTAATGTCAGCATAAGATTTTCCTTTGTCATGCACATCAATGGAGGAAGGTTATAATTGACCAAAATAACTGGCCAACAACTATATCTGGAACTAAGGTCACCAAAAGGATTGAATCCATCTGTCGCAAGACCAAGGCGGAGATTTCTAGGATCTGATGCAAAATCTGGCCACTTATGATCTATTGTATGCCAAGCCACTGAATCAACTGGATGACGCATCATATGATCTTGACTTTTGTGGTTCGAGTGCCAAATCAACTCTTCAGCCTTTTCTTTTGATTTAAACATCCTTTTCAATCTTGGTATCACTGGAAAATATCGTAGGACCTTCTTAGGAACTCCTTTACAAACTTTGGTGGTGACTTTGTCTATCTTCCATCTTGAGGAACCACACTTCGGACATGAGTCCAAATCTTTAAACTCTTTTCTAAATAGACAACAATCATTTGGGCAAGCATGAATTTTCTCGTATCCTAAATCAAATGGTTTTAATAATTTTCTCATTGTGTAAACAGTTTCTGGAAGTGTGTTGTTTTCTGGAAGCATGTCACCTAAGATCTTAAGGAGCTCATTGAAACTATTGTCTGTGTGACCATTAGTAGACTTGTAATTATATAGTGTGACGACTGTCGATAATTTTGTATAAGCTGTACAACCAGGAAAGAGAGGTGTTTCTGCATGTTTTAATAAATCATCAAACTCATAATCTTTTGCCCCAGACATAGTGTGTCCAACCATTTCTTCTGGCACCAAAACATCCTTATATAAGTGATATGCCTCTCTACATTCATCCTCTTTTTGAACTCCTTTTGAACTACCTTCATCTTGAGATTGTGAGTTATAAGTTTCCCCATGGAAGACCCAAGTAGTGTAAATAGGATCAAACCCCTTAATAATTAAGTGGTCGTACACTTGGTCAAATTTCATATACTTTTTATTTTTACAACGCTTGCAAGGACATAAGATTACTTCACATGTTTTTGCATAGTTTCTAGCTTGTGCAATAAAATTTTTTACCCCTTCTTCATACTCGGGTACAAGCCTTGAAGGCAGATGCATCCATTCCTTATCCATCTTGTGAATAAACCTTTTTCATTTATATGAAATAATTATGAGATTTTATCAAAATATATGTATAAGAAAACACCACATAATAAATAAAAAACTTAAATATAAAAAATTGATTCCTACATCATAATATTTTAAACAAATAAATATCATGTGTCATAGTAGTATTTACTAGCCATGTCAAAGTATTATTCACACACTTTAAAGATTGATAATTTGTTTTTTTTCTTTTTTAGTTTAATATATTTAATCATTATTTTTGTGTCCATTCGCTCTTGTTACACGAATCAATCATTGTCTCTAATGATATACTAGTGTCAAAAGATCAAACAAAATATATCAATGGTGAGAACTAAATAATGTGGATTTCATGTAGAGCAAGGGTGGCATAACTAATAGAATTGTATTAATATTGCATATAACACACAAGATCAGTTAATTCTAATCTAATTAGCGTGTTCCAAATCAAGATAAGAAAATGGAAGGTGTTAAATTATACCATCAAGATAAGAAAATGGGAGGTGTTGAATTATACCATCGATAGCGTGCTTGTAAATTGAAACTAGTAAAATACTTGATCATTTTATAAAGAAGAAAGGCATGACTCTTGGAGCGCAAATATTGTAAGACAAATCGAAGCATTAAGCAATTGAAACTAAAAAATCTTTTATATAAATCGCTCACAAAAAGAGGATGCGAAATTGTAATTATTAATCCAACTCCTCCACTACACTCTATAGAATTGATCATCCCTAACCAATTCTGTTAAATCAGAATTAATCTATGCTGTGGGAAGAATTTAAAAGAAAATTAATAATAACAATTTGAGGCACTATACTCCAAAATAATTTCTAAGAAAAATAAGAGGAAAGAAAGGAGGAAGTAGCTAACCTTCTCGGCTACCAAAGAAATACATCTCTCGATATAAGTCCAAAAAAAAAAAAACTTATACCACTGGTCCGACAGATCACATAATGCAATTTGTCGACTAATAAAAGACAGAAGATCACATATAAATCTAAAAAGGACAGACAATGATATTCCAGAAGATCACAAGTCAAAAATTTGTCGACTAATAGAAGTGCAATAAATTGCATAGAGATCAGCTCTAGGAAGTATGAAAAGGAATAGTCTAAAATATGAAACCCAAAAGTTTAGCAGGTACATTAGACAACAGACAAACATAATCACATAATGCAATTTGCTTGGAGGTGAAACTAAATCCTGGAAGCGCATCTGATACATACTAAAACTAGATGTGCATTAAATGTAACTACTAAGTTCTAGCATACATGACCAGAGTGGCATGAAAACTCATGAACTGGGACTGGTCCACAATATAAATACGTCAAACAACTGGAATGGGGATCAAAGAAAAAAATTGATAGAACAATGTTGTGCTGGCAATATGAACATGCAAGATTAAAATCTTCAATGTAAGTAGAATGAACACAAAATCATAAAATATATAAATACACTCGAGCTCCAATTTATGAATAAAACTACTTGCTGTAGAGTGCCGCCTAAATAAGTTTAGGGACATAGAGATTAGGGTTACCTTTGCTTTGAGCTTTTGGCTTGATGTAGAGTGGGGAGTGGCTATCAAAGGGCTTGCTTACTCTTGCTGTGGTCCTATGATATGGAGAGATGGAAGGAAGTCTTACAGCGACGGCGAGTGCGGAGAGGCAGAGTGGAATCGTGCGACCGACGATGGTCAGTGCAGAGAGGCAGAGAGGATTCCTACGGCTGGTGGCGGTGAGTGCCGAGAGGTAGAGAGGAGTCCGGCGACGGTGACAGCGACAACGACGGTAGTGAAGAGAGGCAGAACTATTGCGGAGAGGTTGAGGCGAAGGCTTCGGCGGCGAAGGCTTCGGGCGATGGATATGCCCTATGCGTTTTTTTTTATTTAGCAGCATCTTACGCTTTATTTAACCAAGTTAATTACAATGAACGCATATAACTAATCGCAAGGAGTTGTTGACTTTTTTAACCAAGTTACAAGTTGTTGATTTTTTAAACCAATTAAGTTACGTTTTCATTTCATATATTTTTTTTAATTTAATTTTGTTTAATATAACTTTATTTTTTTATTACTTTTTCTTTATTATTTCCAAACTAATCATTAAATTTTAATCATGTTTTTTTATTTACTACTTTTGCACGCTGTTATTATTATTAACTATTCGCAGCATACATTAACATGCATGCTGTTAATAATATATTATTGACGGCGTGCTTTTAATGCGCGCTGTTAATAACTTTTTTTATTTCAAAGTTCATATTATTAACAGCGCACATCAACATGCACGCCGTTAATAATACTATTAACGACATGCTTTTAATGTACGCTGTTAATAGCGCACTGCGAAAAGTGATTTTTGTTGTAGTGGTTTTTGTGCCTGAAGTTAAATAGCCACGGGGTCTAAACCAAGCGTGTTAAAGACTCTCGACCCGATCGGGAGAGTTATAAGTGAGCATGCTCTCGTGCAACAAGAATATTTGCCACGGGATGCAGACCAGACACGTCAAAGACTGATGGGTCGTTCGACCATGTTATAAGCGAGTGTAGATCTCGCGCTAAGTTTCAAAGACTTACACGACGATCGGCCATGTTAAAGTGTTGTAGACTCACGTGCCGAGAGACCATGTTATAAGTGAACTTTGTTGGTGCAGTTTGCACTAGCAGTCTTATTAAGGTTTTGATAAATGACAAAATAAGTTAAGTTAGATATTATTGTGATATAACCACTTTACCAAGTGTGCAGGAGTTAACCAAATAGGTCGACGGGTCGACTGGATATCTGGTGAGAAGTCCAGATAGGTCGACGGGCTGATCGAATATCTGGCAGGAAGTCTAGTTAGGTCAACGGGCTGACTAAATAGCTGGTGTGAAGTCCAGATAGGTCAACAGGCCAACTGAATAGCTGGTGCAAAGTTCAGATAGGTCGATGGGCCGACCAGATATCTGGCAAGAAGTCCAGTTGGATATAGAGATCGGACAACTGGCAAACTGATAAGCAAAGGCAAGTCACTAGAGGAGAGTGACTCAGTGAGGACATGCCCCATTTAAGGCGGCAGTAGGCGGCGGTCCAATGTAGGTCTATTTTAGAAATCTAAATTGAGACCCTAACTAGATTATGGTCTCGGAAAAATAAGATATAACCCATAAATCTTTATAAAATATTTATCAATATATTTTTCTAACTCTATGTTGGAGAGAAAAATGTAGTCCGTTGAATTCTACACGCGTAACAATTGACAGAGTTTAATTCCGAGTTCAAAATCAAAAGTTATGACCTTCGGAAGATTGCTGTGTTAGACCAGCAGTTGGAGGTGCCTTCAAGCCGTGGAAGGTGCCTTGAGCTTGCTTTGAAGGTACCTTGAAGTGCTTTGAAGGTGCCATACAAAGGATAAAACTTGTAGTTTATAGATTTTATCATCATCGAAGATAGGGGGATAAGATTTGCTTGTGGAGGTGCCTTGGAGGAGGTTGAAGGTGTCTTCCACAGCCTATATAAGCCATGTTTGTGCATGATTCAAGACACAACACATATACAAGCTTCTATGCGTTCGATTGAGGTTCTGACTGCTCTGGCCTACTGCTGTGACTCTGCTACGGCACTGATGCGTCCGACTACTGCTGAGGAACCAACCGACACCAAGCCTAAGTTGACAATCTTCGAATGTGTTGTGTAACGAACTATAATTTGTGTACTTAATTAGTTGCAAGAGGACAAGTGCAGGGTGTTGCACTTGTTCCTTCTTTCTGTGTACTAGATTCCTTTTTCTGGAGGTACCAACAAAGGTGTTTTAGTGGATTACCCATCGATAGGTCTGCAGGACTTGGGTCTTGGAGTAGGAGTCGCCAAAGGTTTCAAACCAAGTAAAATTGAATGCATGTTCTTTTACTTGCTTTTCTATTTCTGTCTTTTCTCATAATTTTTCGTTGCGTACTAAGTTCTTAAAAATGAAAAAGACCAGTTTTTCAAAACCACGTAATTCACCCCCTCACGTGTGACTCGATCCAACAAGCTTAGCCCTCACGCCAAGTGTCAAAGATTCTTAACCCATTCAAGCGAGTTATAAGCGAGCACGCTCTTGCACTGCAAGAATATTTACAACGAGATGTAGATCGGGCATGTCAAAGACTCACATGTCGAGCGGCCATGTTAGAAGTGAGCTTCACTCTCACGCCAAGTGTCAAAGTGAGTTTACTAGATAAGCCGAGCGACTGTGTTTTAAGTGAGCTTAGCCTTGGTGCTAAGGGCCAGAGATCCTAGACCCGATCGAGCGAGTTATGAGCAAGCGAAGCTCTCGCATGAAGTGCGATAAACCAACAGGTCGTTTAATAGTGCTAAGCGGGAATGCCAAGATTCACACTTGGAAACTATGCCAGATTCTTAGACCAATAGCTCTATGGCGATGTACGGAATCACATTAATTCATACTTACGAAAGTTTTACAAGTAGTGCTGGGCAGTACAAAAAAAGGGTAGAAAAACTTAAGAAAAAACTACGCAAAGTAGTAAAGAACTTTGTTGAGAAGGGAGTTAGCGATCCCCCCCCCTTTATTACAATTTTGGTTAAGGTCTCAGGGGGGGCGGGGAGGTGGTCGTCATCTTTTAGTTGTTGGAGAGTGACATCAATTCCATAGTTAAAAAGGTGAAGGATCTATTCGGTGTTGGTGCAGTCGACCTCTAGGGTTTTGATATTTGATAATATACATAAGTCTGGTCAATTTGACCAACGGTTAATCAAAACAAGACTTAATATTTGGAAGAGAGAAGTCTAGTCAGAACTAGATGACTAGCAAAAGTAAGTCCTATCCAAAGGATAGGCAGGTGAGAAGTCCTGGTGAGTGAAGTCGGGCCCTAGTGAGTGAAGCTAGGTAGTGGAAGTCCTGGTGAATGAAACTGGACCCTAGTGAGTGAAGCTAGGTGGTGGAAATCTTGGTGAGTAAAGTCATACCCTAGTGAGTGAAGCTAGATGGTGAAAGTTCTGGTGAGTGAAGTCAGACCCTAGTGAGTGAAGCTAGGTGTTGAAAGTCCTGGTGAGTGAAGTTGGGCCCTAGAGAGTGAAGCTAGGTGGAGGAAATCCTGGTGAGTGAAGCCAAGCAATAGAAATCCTAGTGAGTGAAGCTAGGCAACTCTAGGAGGAGAAAACCCTAGGTTATACTTGAATTCTATTTTACCTTACCATTTTGTGCTAACTCAGTGTTGCAGGGAAGTCTAGACAAGTCGACGAGTTGACCGGATGTCTAGCAAGTAAGTTAAGGTAAGTCACCGAAGGGGAGTGACTTGATGAGGACACGTTCCCCGGTCAAGGAAATAGTAGGCGTCGATCCAACTTAGAACCATTTCAGGAATCTAAGTTGAGATCGTGACTAGATTCTAGTCTCGGTGAGACAGAATCTAATTACTACCCTTTCTAATATAATTGTACTAACACTTTATTTTGCTGGGTAGTATAAATTATATTTTTACCTCGGACTAATATTTTCTTGCAGGAAAATGATTTTATGGGAAATGGTGGTCCGAGCGTCCGGAAGGTAAATCTTATCTCGACAGCTTGGAGCGCGCTGATTGGTTGGCCGACGTCACGGTCCAGGCGCCCGAAGCACTCCTATAAAAGAAGGCCTCCACCAGAGCTTCAATAACAACTTCTGCTACGATTGCTCTCGTGTGCACTGCTTCCAAGACGCCCTTGCTACGCTGCAAAGCCTCTCCAACAACTAAGTGATTAAGTCTTTATTTTATTGTTGTCAATATTTTCATAAATTCTTGTACTTATTATGATTTATTAGTGATTGTCCAACAAAAACACTCTCAAGTGCGGGCCTTGGAGTAGAAGTCATCGAAGGCTCCGAACCAAGTAAAATTGGTTTGTGTTAGCGTTGTGTTTAATTTTTTGTTTCCGCTGCTTACTCGATTTTCGAATTCTTAAATGATCGCTATTCACCCCCCCCCCCCCTCCCCTTCTAGCGCTTTTGGCAAATGCTTCATTGAACTCCTTATTTCAGCTGTTAGAGCGTGCTGATTGGCTGGGCCGACGTCACGGTCTAGGCGCCCGAAAGGGATCCGGGCGCCCGGAGCCACCTATATAAGGAGCCCTCCACCTGGAGCAAGAATAACAACTCTTCTTCCACGATTGCTCTGTTGTGCATTGCTCCAAAGACGCTCCTTCGACAACCTGCGACTACGTTTTAATTTTCTTGTTGTCAGTAATTTATAGTTTTATAGTTCTTGTACTAATCTTGTAACTCTTTTTACAAATAATTAATGGATTGCCTAACGAAAGCACTCGACGAGTGTGAGTCTTGGAGTAGGAGTCGATAAAGACTCCGAACCAAGTGAAAAACATGGTGTGTTAACATTGTTCTTATTTTTCTATTTCCGCTACTTACTCTATTCAATTTATGATTTTTCGACAATCGCTATTCACCCCTCCCCCCTCTAACGAACTTTATGATCCAACAATATCTATAGGCATCAGAAAAAAAAAAAAGGTGGATCGAATGATGCAAGCTGACCAAAAATTAATCTTTAAAAAAGGGAAGGAAGCCATCCGACGGAGTGTGGGAGCGAGCATAAGCAAAAGGAATGACGATTTGGTAGTCGCCAAGGATGTGGTAAGTCATTTGCATTTGGAGAATCTCATCTACGTTGAAATCAGATTCTGTGGGAGTTACTATAAGCCAGCAACGACTTGAGGAGGAGAAGTAGGATAAGCCATGGGATCACGAATAGAAATCAAGGATTAAGAGTGAAAAGGGAGGAGGAACTTATGGGAGCAATGGAGACCGTCGGCGGCGAACCAAGAAGGAAGAAGGTGAGATGAGGAAGACGATGGAGCCAAAAGAAAAGGTATGGGCTTAAAAATCTAGACAGTGGTTGCTTTGAGTCGTTCAATCAAGAACTTGGGAAAATAGGAGTTCAACGCGGCCGTTGAATTCAAAAAGGCAATAGTCACATCAATTCCAAATTGTCACCTACCACATCACGCATGTGGCGACATGCAGAGGCGCCACATGGCATTCTATTACATGGGACATTAATGATGAGGCAAAAAGGATGATTACCAGGCATGGCTGAGCGTGCTCTATATTAATGGGTGAAGATTTGAACAATTCTCAAAAAATTATGGTGACATCAGTGACAATTAGTAAGCATTGTAGTCAAAAGCAGAGCATAGCAAAGAGGCAGAAAATTGGCTAAGTATCACACACAACAGAGCTGAATAGTGGCTATAAAATTGAATGTCTTCATCGTCAGCAGCCGAACGACGGCTATAAAACTGAGTGTCTTCACCATCAGTAGCTGAACGACAGCTATAAAACTGAGTGTCTTCACTATCAATAGCTGAACGATGGTTATAAAACTGAATGTCATTGCCATTAGCAGACAAACGACGGCTATAAAACCGAATGTCATTGCCATTAGCAGCTGAACAACGGCTATAAAACTAAATGTCTTCACCATCAGCAGTCGAACGACATCTATAAGACCGTGTGAGGACGTCAGCAAAGTCTATGGGAGGCCTTGAGTGGCCGAACGCTTGATCGGGGAGAGAGACGCAGGAAAATTCTAATGATCGATCTAGTCAGTCGGACTTGTAATCTCCTTCGACTAGACTTGATGAGGAGGCTTGTGATCCGGTAATGATGGGATCCGACCAAAGATAGGTCAAAGTAAGGAAGACCGGCTGACGTGGAAAACAAAGTCGAGCGGACTGGCTGAGTTGGGCGAGGGGACCGAGTAGGGCCGAGCGGATCGAGTTTTGTCGAACGGATGGTACTAGCTCAGGAGACGATTACACCGGCCTCTCCTTGGCCGAATAAAATTGTCCTTTGGTAACAAAGAGAGCTAAGTAGCAGACGGCCCCGTCGACCGAGCTGTGCGTCCAGTCAGAAGGGGATAATCGACAAGGGTCAGGAAGCAAGAAAAGAGATGGGCTTGCAGACCCTAAGGATACTGTCGAGCAGAAATAGCCCAGTCGAGTGGACTCCAGCCGATTGCGCATAACTCCACCAAATATCTTATCATATCCTTTTGGGAGCTTGTGCCACTGACAACAAGGCATGTCCAGTAGGCAATCATACTTTAAAAGCTTCTAGTCTATCACATCGTAGAATTGCATAGTTGCTTAAGGAATAGTATCGGAGGCACTTTTTGACCTCTCTTTTCCTAGGACACCTAGGAAAACATGTCTACGTTTTGGGATGAGTGCATGAATAGTACAATGACGCTATAAAAGGGGATTCTTATCTATAGGGAGAGATATGCACAACTTTATTTTCTACATCTCTTAGCTACAATTCTCCATTTCTTGAGATTGCCGAAGATTAACTTGAGCGTCGTAATGCAATACCGAGAACCGCTTCCTGATCCGGTACTGACACTTTTATGTTGCAGGGCTACGTGGACTCTTCGTCGCATTAACTCATAAGTCATATCCCTTACTTATCATCTGTACTATTTTAGATCGGATCAATATCCATAAGGTTGATTCTAGAGGATTACTCAAATAACGGATCCACCTTGATTTGGTTGCCATGTCACACTCAGACCTAAATTAAAATGATCTATATGCATGATTGATCCTAATCATTCGTCTAAAATTAATATCTAGCTAATAGATTTTTTTCCAATTAACTATAATATAATCATTGCTCTTTAAAAAAAAAATCAATTAGTAATAGTACTAGATAAAAAAAAATAGAATGATGATATATTATTTTAAATAATAGATAATGTTTATTTAATTTTTGTATGTCTTTTTCAAATTTAATGCATCTTTAAATTATATCTAGTTTATTTAATGGGTTGCTCAATTTTAATTTTTTTGGCTTAGCGTATTGACTTATCCACCAACTTGACCACCTAAGCATCTACTTGGATTGATCATTTTCGCATACCTAACTTTTCACATGTTTAAATATATTATTTACACGTTTCCTTTAATTAACTTTTTATTTTCCATGTGACACAGTCTCAAAGCCAACGTCATCGCACACGTGTGCATCGTCTATATATATATATATATATCTGACTAAGGAATTCAAAGCGTTGACTGTTACCATAGTCTTTGCAAGCAATAAAAAACCACGCGTACATATCATTCGTAAGGAATAAAAGGCCAAGCGTACAAATCAAACTTTTGTCAACGCTTTGAATTTTGAAAAGGATTGACTTCCTTGATGGGGGGTTTAGGCAACGTTTTGTGCTTCTCCTTCGCCTGATGGCATTTGGAAGGACAGCCGGCTGACCCTGCACATACTACTTTTCTATATTCTCCTCCTTTTTTTTAAATTCTTATCAGCAAGGACGGATTGACTGATTTGTCCTAGTTCATTGGTTTATTTATTTCACTAAATTATCTAACACATTGGATTAGTGGACTCAATTAAGACAATCGAGTAGCTCTATTAGTTTGACATATCTACTTGACTGACTCATTTATTGATTTGGGTTGGACTCATCAATTGATTAGATCACATCGATTGGTTTATCAATTTCGACTAAGCCAACTAGCATATTAACCTAGTTAACCTATTAAAATTAGTAAATTGATGCATCAAGTTAACATCATAAGTTTTTTGGTCTATTCAGTTCAAACTACTACCCATTCAACTATATTGAATAGAAAACAAAATGGCTTTGAAATTAATGGAAGCTTTTTATTAAAAAAAAGAAGAAGAAATTATGTAGAAGGTGTTGTTTATTTACTTTTCAAAAAAAAAATCTAAAGATTAAAATATAGAACTTGTGCACCATACAAACCAAGAAAAACATCATCTAGAATGTAGAATTATATTAACAAATAATAATTCCTTCTTTCGAGGTTTAGGAAAGAAACAAATTTTTCTTATAGTTTTCATTTCACGAAGAAAAAAAAACTACTTTCCCAAAAATAATTAGAAAATACTGTTTGTATTGATGTTAGGTAGATGGAATGCGAAGGTGTGATGACATGACAATATTGGCATGACATTTAATATATATATATATATATATATATATATATATATATATATATATATATATTTCATACTTAAATAAAAAGAAATAAATAAAATTTAACGGCACCTCGAAGAAATATTTCTAAATGAAAGCAATAAATCACAATTAAAAACTAATAAAATGGCCCATACAAGAAAACGATGCAGCACGCAGACTGAACAGAACGAATGACACTTGTCGTTAACATGAAGTAAACACCCAATCAATTAACAATTATCCACCCAAGAATTACAGACGCGGGGATTGGCTAAGACGGCGGGACCCGGCGCGGGCCCAAGAAGATGGTGCAGTCGTCACGGGGCACGATAGTCGGAACGTAGGCGATGTCGTCGCAGCCGTCGGTGCGGTGGCGCTTGAAGTCGGCGAGGGAGACGAAAAGGGCGATGAAGAGGAGGAGGTGGTTGATGGCGTAGCGCTGCCCCACGCACTGGTGCGCGCCCGCCCCGAAGGCCAGGAAGTTGCGCTTGTAGACGCGGTCCTCCGCCCGCTCCTCCGAGAAGAACCGCTCCGGATCGAATCGCTCAGGCTCCGTGAAGCCCTGGAACGACGACTCGAATACTGATGGAAACACGATCGCGCCCTTTGGAACCGTGTACCACTCCGTCAGCTGGAACGGCTCGCTGGCGATGTGCGGGACCATCGTCGCCGGCGGTCGGTACCGCACTACCTCCCGCGCCACCGCCTCCGTGTACCGCATCTTCCGGATTTGCTCCGCCGTGATCGGGAGCCCTGACTCGGGCGACCATAGCGCCGAGACCTCCGCTCGTACCCTTGCGAGGACCTCCGGGTGAGCATCCAGCGCCGCCACCGCCCATAGGAGAGACGACGTCGACGCGTCCTGCGCCGCGAATAGGAAGTCGAACAGGTGGCCGCCGATCTCGATGTCGCTCGACTCCTGTGGAGGCGGCTTGCCGGCGGCCTCAGCCTCCGCGTTCTCGCGCAGGGAGTCCTGCATCCAGAAATCGATGAGGCAGGTGGGCTCGGCGCCGGATCGCATGCTAGATTTGCTTAGGGCGACAGTGCCGGAGAGGGTTTGGGCGAGGCGGGAGACGGCGAGGCGCGCGTTGCGGAAGGCGGAGCCGGGGAGGTCGAAGGGGATGGCCATGAGGCCGACGTTGAAGAGGTTGTAGTCGCGGTTGAACTGCTCGCGCGCGGCCGGGGTGAGGTAGGGCCCTGCGAAGACGGTCTGCGAGGTCTCGAGGTTGAGATCGCGGCAGAGGATGCGGAGCGGGACAGGTTTGGGGGAGGAGTCGGAGAGGGCGAGCCACTTGCGGATGTGAGCGACGATGACTCTCTGCTGAATGTCGATGTAGGTGGAAAGGGCGCGAGGGGTGAAATTGGGAGCGATGCGGCGGCGGAGGTCCTTGTGCTTCTGGTCGAACATGTAGATAAGGTTGTGCTCGCCGAAGAGCTTCTTGCCGAAGGGGTGGCCGACGAGGTGGAAGGCGTCGGGGCGGACGTTGGCGAACACCTTGTGGGATAGCTCGGTGGAGCGCACGAAGACGATGAAGCGCCCCACAAGGAAGTTGGCGGAGACGCCGAGGTCGCGGGCGACGGTGGCCTGCTGCGACCAGAATCCCGTAGGGTTCAGAATCATCGGCAGTGCGCTGCCGAGGAAGGGGACAACGAAGAGCGGCCCCGGCAGCGGCCCTTTCTTGCGGAGATACGACAGCTGCTCCCACAGAAACCAGAAGGCCAACGCGCAGAGGAGATAAGGCCCGGATAGTGACGCCGCCCTGCGGACGGCGTCTCCGGCGTCGTACAAGCCAGGCCAAGCGTACTCCATCTACAGTGCAATCTCCTACTATGTGTGCTGTTTTTACCCTTCTTCTCTGCTGCAGGAATGGTATCACACAAACCTCACTGCTTTCCTCAAAATGACCTGCCATGCAAACCGCAAAAGGGGCTTTTTATTCACAGATATATTTGTGGGTTTTTTTTTCCTTCACATTTTTCAATAGAAAAGTACAACTTGAACATGGATTGAAAAACGAATGGAATTCGAGAAGGAGAGGACGTATTCAGATTATACAAGGAACGCAAGGGCAGTCGCGATCTGGACTGCGTGGTAGACCTTCTGGAATTGAGGAAGAAAGAAAGACAGACAGAAGCAGCAGCCTGCTTGCGTTTCAAGTCTCAATTCTGCATGAATTGCAAGAACGGCAAAAGCCTGTTGCCCGGGCAGGAACGGTCAGCTTCCGTGGCCGAGGCCTAAAACAGAGATGGAAGAGGCTGAAATGGCATGCATGAGTCAAACAGCAGGGGGATGGCAGACACGGGAAGCAGGGAGATGCCCACAGGGAAACGGAGAGAGATGGACAGTCAGAGTTGTGGGAAGTGCAGCTCACAGTTGTGAAGGAGGCATCACAGGAGCTTGTCAATTGTCAATTGCCAACTTGCCGTCAATTATAATAAAGCATATCTAAGTTATTCTTATAGTCTTATTTTATACACCAAGTATAGACTCATTTCATTGTCCAATTAGAAACATCAATTTACAAGAGGTGGAACCAAGTGATGTGTGAATAGCAATTTGACTTTAAATCAATGCATTCCTCCTATGCTAAGATTTTGAAAATCAATACGTTCCAAAAGCTTCGAGATCTGTAATAATAGCGCCTTTTTAGAATAAATTTCGAAAGATACAACCCCTATGCAAGATCACAAGCGGAAAGAATGATCCATGAGATTTATATCCTTGCCTCGCTAGGAACGCTTAAAAACAAGAACCGCATTACAATGTTACTATCTTATTACAAATATGAAAGTAGAATTCGAGGGTTCCCACAGAGAAAAATCTAAAGGTGATGAGATTTCCACAACAGTGTGGATTAAGAACGGAAGCTAGGATTTGATAACAAACCGCAACCAGCCTACATGCGCTATTATGAATGTCTGGAGAACTTATCCTTGTTGTTTCGATGGAGCTGGTCGAATTCACTGCAAGGTTCATTCAGCAGTTCTTAGATTTTTCTTTTCAAGGATAGTTCGACTAGGAAACTTGTGTTCAAATGTTTGAAGTTACACTATGAGCATAAAATATTACCTGTGCATTTTCACCAGTTCCACTCTTTGAAGGATCCTCTGCAGTGACCAATCAAAAAAGCAATCAGGGAGCCATCGGCAAAAAGGAAAAGTCATTATGTTTCAGTTAAATAAATGCTTATACTGAGATTGAAATCCATGAAACGATTTGTTTGGTCGTTTATTTATTCAGACTAAGAAATGCCAAAGGTAGACAGACAAGAACCGGGGAGGGATCCTCTGGTCCAGGATCCTGGACCACCCCTGGTCCCCTATTCATTCATTGGTTGGATGAACTGGATCCCACTTGTTTAAAAGGTGGGGTCCAGTTCATCCAACCAATGAATGGACAGGGCCAGTTTCTGGTCCAGAATTTTCTGGACCAAAGGATCTGGCCTCACAAGAACCAAGACAATGTAGAAAGTAACTGAAAACTTGTAGGTTCCTAATTTGTATGATTAAGGAGCACATGTCATAATACGCTATTGTTATATTGTTTCATCATAAACGTTCACATGAGCCAAAGGGTTGCCAAAAAAGCCAAAGAAAAATCAGTATCCTTAAACTATATGACAGGATACTATAAGTAGTTAAAAGCTCATCTAAGACGATATAACGACAATGGCGTGTGTAATAGGCACAATGATATATTAGTTTTACCTCCATCCTCAGGGATGTCAGAAGTCCACAATGTGAGATTATCCCTCAACAGTTGCAGAATCAATGTGCTATCTTTGTATGATTCCTCGCTCAATGTATCCAACTCAGAAATTGCTTCATCAAAAGCTTGCTTAGCAAGATGGCAAGCCCTGAAAACAGATTTAAAAATAACATGAAATATGTACCAAAAACCAAAAAAGTTTTATACGAAAACTGCAGCCGTTCATAATCATACCTTTCAGGTGAGTTCATGATCTCATAATAGAACACAGAGAAGTTTAGAGCCAAACCCAGTCGAATTGGATGTGTAGGAGATAAATCAGCCTCAGCTGCACTTGTAGCTGCCTGTTAGCAAGTTCATGACACTGATTAAATCACAAATGATAGGGAAAATGTAGATAATTAGAATGTAAAGCAAAACCAATCTAGCACATCACCAACAAATTTCCAGGATGAAAACATACAAAAAGAACCCGAATAATGACAAAAAAGAATTTCTTGTTTCATGCTATCTAAGTATACAGAAATCAAATCAGACGTTCTTAGGTGAGTCTGAAGCTTAAAACTGTAAAAATAAATAAATAAAGAGTTGTGATTGCCTAGTGATAAAAAATTTTGAGATTTCCTTAAAAAAATTGAGTTTTAATTTCTGGAATTCTGTTTAATCTTTAAGAATTGTTTTAGATTTTTAAGAAAAGTTTTTGTTAGAGATTTTTTGGGACAAGATAGGCCATCTTTTACAAGAGTTGGTAATATTGTCAGTTTAGAAAATTTGAGAAAGACATTCTTCTGTGGTTGCAATATCGATGCAAATCTGATAACAAGCAACGCCAGAAGATCATACGAGGAGCGGGAAAAAAACTCGTATATCAAATCAGGTCAAGTTGGTAAAGTATAAGAGAAGAAAGCAAAGCAAGTATTGCACATCATTAGTTCTTCTTTACCTACAAGTGTTGCTTTAAAAGAAGCAAAACTAGGTCAAAAACAGTAGCAAAATTTGAAAAAATAGAGTAAGCATTGCACACGAAAGCGCTACCTCATACGCTTTCAGGGACTGATCAGCAACCTCCTTCTTCTCGTTTCCAGTCATGAACTCTGCCAGGTAGCGATAATAATCCCCCTTCCTACAATTCAAACAAGATTTCAAGATTAACCTCTAGAAACCTACACGAATTGACTCAAAATCTCAGATCTAGCCGACATCTTGTAGTAAAAGACCGAAGACTCCCCGTCCGTGGAGAAAGGAATGAGATGGCCGTCGATCAAAGTCATGATGTCGTTGCATATGTCAGATAACTCCGTCTCCACCTTCTTCCGGTACTCCCTAATCGTCTTCACATGCTGCTCGTTCCCCCTTGCTTCCTCCTTCTGCTCGATCGAGGATAATACCCTCCACGCGGCCCGGCGGGCCCCGATCACGTTCTTGAATCCTACGGATAGCAGGTTCCGCTCCTCCACAGTGAGATCCACGTCGAGTCTCGCTACGTTCTTCATCGAATCCACCATCTCTTCGGGAGAGAAAACTCCAAGGGATTAGGTTTGCGGGAACAGGAAGAGGGAAAGGGAGAGGGGTGCGTGTACCTTCGTATCGCTCAGCCTGCTCAGCGAGCTTGGCGGTGTAGACGAAGCTCTCGCGATCCTTCTGCGACGCCATGGGAGATGAGGGTGAGGTCGGATCGAAGCGATCTCGCTTCTGCTGCTGCTGTTGCTTTTCACTCTTTTTCCGCCGCACGCGGAGCGCAGGTTTCTGACGATAAAAGCAAACACAAGCGGACGAGCAAGTCAGAAAGAGAGAACGTGAACAGGAACGGATGGGTCTCGGCCGTCGGTGCCCGCTTCAGGATTCGTGAGAGAGATGATTGTAGTATATGTACGTCATCCGTTGGATACGAGAGAAATGATATCATAAGAAATTAGATCAAAATTTTCAATTTGTTTTTATTTGTTCTATCAGAAGAAATTTTACATTTAAACATTAACTTTTTAAATAATATTTGATAGATTTAATTTTATGGTGGATAAAATTTCATATTAAAAATATTTTTTTAAAAAAATAAATCTCCAACTATTTCAAGGGAAGAAAAAAAAACTAGTTTTTCCAAAAAAATAAAAAAAGGCATTTCACTGAAACCACATCATCTTCCTAGATTAATTAGAAGCTTCATGGCAAAATATTTAGAATTGGTAAACTCAATAACTTCACAAATGATTTTCCAGGAAAAAACTTATTTTATTAAATAAAATTATCTCCTTTTGCTATGTCTTCTAGAATTCAATAGTGTACATGCTTATTTATGTACCATCATCACTAAGATTGAGTACCTCCTCCAACAATTTGTAAACGGAGGACTTGAAGTTATAAGGGACAGATAACTGCCTCGGCACTGCATCAAATGCCCACAATGCAAGGATTCTCATAGTATCTGATAGAATCACCTTCTCCTCTTTGCTTACTCTAAGATTCGCAAACTTGCAGTGGTCTCTTATCTTGCAGCCTCGACATACCTGAAAAGGGAAGAAATTTCAATGTGGTTTAGAAATAAGTTTGTGGTCGTCTTGCCGGTTGGCTGATCAGGTGATGTTTCATTTTTCGTGCATAGATTCTGAAAGCGTAAAAATCTTGAAGCGGAGCTATTTGGGTTCACTGCTCCAAGATGTCATCGATCAATTCCACAAAGTGCCATAAAACACATATCCAAAGTATGACCACTGAATAATTATCGAGTCCCACCAATCCCCTAGATGGCACCAAAGAATTACTGAAGGTGCTACTAATCAGTGAACAAAGATGCAAACAGTTGTCCATGTGCCACCAATCTGTTCAAAAAAATTTAAACTCCCTTGTGTTCACATTCCTAAGTGCTACTTAACAGTTAAGTTTTTCGAGGGTCGCCTATCAGTTCAAGGATAATTGTCTAGCGGTACCTTGTATAACTATTTGGTCAAACTAATTGGTGATACCTTGGAAAACTGATTATTGGTACCTTGAAGCTATGAATTCAAAGAGTTTGATTTTAAGATTCGTGTGCACATAAGAACCACCTCCTTCACATGTTCAACTGTAGAAGGAGCCAGTGTAATAGAATTGTTCGACAAAAGCCCACTTACAACGTCTTCTTGAATGCTGAAAAATGAACGTAGTCTTTTAGATGCGAATACTGTTTTCCTCTCGACAGATGGACAACCATAAAGAGCAACCTTCTTCAAGTGACTTCCTGACAGCCACCTATATTGGAAAGATTAAAACCTTATATAAAAGTCCACAAGACAAAGTTAAACGCGTGAGAATTACTAGAACAATACATTCAGTTGCAGAAGAAGCAAATCAGAATTGTAGAAAAGCCAATAGCAATTATATATATACCAGTAAATGTCGAGTGCCAAACAAGGAACACAAAATTAAGATGAAATGTGCAGGGCAAGAATCGTACAGAGTGAGTGCCAAACAAAGTTAATTTAATATAGAACAAGTTATCATAATTGTTAGACAGGGTGGGCACCAAATTAAAGGTGTCTAGTAAGAGAAGTCTGGGAAGCCATATGAGAAACTTGTTCTTTTGAGTGAATGGCAAGCACAGGGCAAGCCATGAGCTACTGTTGGGTTCGTGGCTTCATGTAGTTGAATGATGTTTTAATACCAAGGCTTCTGCATATATGCACCAGTCACGATGAGTGCCAATTAATTTCTACAAAAGTTTACTTTTATTTTGACACTTGATCTTCTTTCCGGAGCAACTATGGAGTTCCTTGTTTGTGTAATGCACTTCTATTCTTGTATAATTGTAGTCCTGATGATAGTCACAACAAGAAGTCGTATTTATTTAGGGGATGAATCTTAGTAACACAGACATCATCTAGATCCCTTTTAATTATGTTATATTTATCCACACTACCTTCTAATTTGCCTACTTGCTTTTGAATATATCCATACAATTTGATACTATATAGCTTAAAACCAAACCGTGCATGTGTAATACATTTGTTTTCACTTTATCAGTCCTAATAATCCCACAATTCATTCAACATTCATAACTTTGAATATACAACTAATTAAAAAAAAGTAATTTAACCCAAGGGGCATTAACATCTTAAGCATTCTTGCATTAATCTTGCATTAACTTCTTGCTTACAAAAAATATCTTATCCAATCATCAAAGTTTAGTTTATTTTTTAATTGTTGGAAAAATTGAATTTCATATATCCATAGTTCTTTTCAACCTAAATCCTTTACTTTATTCACCATGCATGTTTATTCACAGTAAAAATAGAAAGTTCTTCCATTTCCATGCACCTTTTATTCACAGCATTTTGGGAACCATTTGAGATAATCAAGCTTACGAAAGAAACCAAAAGTTCTACTCTGCAAAGCTTTCTAACAACTGGGTGGAGATTGGCATGAATAGTACATTTTCCAAACTGCTGCCTCGGCAGCATTCATAAACAGATTTTCAAGCTTCAGTAATCAGTAGAGGACTTAAATTTTAAGGGAAAAGAAATCCATGTTATGAGATAGCTTCTGATGCACTTTGTTCACCAAATACAGGATGAAAAATAATCTCCAAGGACAACAAGAAATAATTAGGAAATCATTAATATAGTGTATTAGGTGCACCCCACAGGACTGTCAAAGAAGGGCGCGAATACACAAGGAGGGCAGAAGGAATTGCCAACAGTTTAACCAATTACAAGGGCAGGCAACCAGATTGGTTACCAAAAATTAACCATGCTTTTGTTCAAAACTACATTGGCAATCCTTCTTCTTGTTCCTCATTTTCTTATCATAACCAGTTTATTACAGCTGCACATTTGTTATCCACTTGTTTTATTTCTGCTATACATACTATAGTGAATATTTAATCCTTCCATAGAGTAAAGGTTTGAAGATTTGATTCTTTTCAGGGTGCTAAAAATTCTACTACAAACCTTCCCTTCTTGTTCCAATATTTTTTCAATGTAACAAAAATCGGCAAAGAAAATTAGCCAATGATCAAACATACAGTTGAATAAACTAAAAAAAAAAAAACTTGCTTACTTTGCAATCTCTTGCTGGTCTTGCCCATATTTCTCCGCAGCTGATTTCACGTACTGTCTGGAGTACATATTAGCCGGCGGGACCGGCACCTCCTTGGTACTCAATGAAGTCATCCGAGAGAAGGTTTCCAACTTAAGATAACCCTTCTCACGCAACCGTTCTACAAGCGCCACAACTTCCTTAGGTAGCTCTTTGGGCCACTCTTTCTGCTCAAAGACCCGATGCTGCACCGAGCTCGTCAAAGTCGTCGGTTTTTTTTCCTTCTTGCTACCGGCGTCATGCTTGGAAGGCACAGCGACTACCGAAACCGGCCTGGGCTTCGGTTTTGCGAACAACGAGGAAAGGCTTCCAGACTTAGACACCTCAGTCACGGAATCGACGGAGGCGGCATCAGAGATGAAGGAAACCGACCTCGGCGAGGGCAAGAAAGGGAAAGAAGGATCAGAAACACTAAAAGTGACGGTTCGAGTGGCATTTGAGCTAAAGACGGAACAGAGTGGAAACTCGCGCAGAGAACCACGGAGGAAGCGATTGGAGGCGACGGCTTTGTAAGGCACCATTTCACGCGGCAGAGTGGAGGCGGCGATGTATTAGCGACGGCTACCGGGACCGGAAAGAGAAGAGAACGTCGAGGCGGCGCACTCGAACAACGGCGACCTGCGTCACAGTTCGCATTAAAGGCCGCTCAGTGTCGGGCCAACAAAACCGTGCAGATCGGACCGGGCCTCGAATGGTCCGGCCCATTTGGGATCAGTGATCAGTGTGCGATCTAGACCGGTTCGCTTTTATATTTCCCCACCGTGCGCGACCTGAAACTTGACTCTGCGTCACCAAGTCAACCACCTCAAGATCTCGTTGAATCACCAAGTCAACCACGTCCAAAACTCACATGGCAGGAACATTAAAAAAGTCACTCTAACAAAGAGAAGACAAGTTACAGTTCAGTGCATATATTTACTAGCCACAACACAGTTTTGACTTGGAGCTAGATTAATTAAGACAAGTCTCAAATACATAATTGCCACACACACACACACTTAACTTGCTCTAACTAGAACTCTCTCTTCATAATTAGTCTTCAGTACTGTGCCATCTTGTTCCATGCATGATCACCAGTTATCTACACATTTAGTTGAATGATAGTAATCGATTATCTAATAGAAAAGATGCAGATTAATTAATTAATGAAGTGCATAGAAACAAATATGTGCATATATATATACCCCAGATGAGGAGTGTACTCTTGACTGTGTCGTGCAGTGTTCACTTGTAAAAAGTTCCTCCTTGAATCATATGCCGGCATGGCCTCAAATTCACTAGTCGATGCCACTTTATGTTGCTGATCATTTTCATTTATCTGTCCACATATATCGTTAATCAGTCACCTCTTTTAAACTTATGGTTACAATTCAGATCCATGCATATTGTATAGATAGAGAGAAAGAGAGACCATGTTCTTCAGATACATGTTGTCCTTTTGCAGCTCCATTTCCTGGATAATGAATCACGTAGAGATCATTTACGCCAACGAAGTTATATCGGTCGATAATTAGATCATATAATTACCTTTTTCTGTGTGTACTCAGTGTCAGCAAACAGTAGCTCATTCTGAAATGATCAAGATCATCACGACTGTGAGCACTTTTGAAATGTAACAAAGTCGATGTAATATAATTCATATGTTGACAGTTGAGAATTAATTAATGAAGAAGTTAATAATCTACCTTTTTGGATCTTATTTTGTTTAATCCTTTCTCTAATTTAGTCTCCAGTTGCTTTAGGTCCCTTAGGTTCATGGATCCGAGAGTCTCACCCATCAAACTCCTAATAAATTAACAGTGAAATGTAGGAAAGAATTTACAACTTTAATTAATCACAAGCAATAATTTAATAATAATCTGACCTGTTTGCTGTGAGTAAATTGTTGATCTGCTGATGCAGTTTCCATGCTTCTTGCTGGTAGTACTACAAGATATATATATAGAAGCAAATAAGATTTTAAATGAGACTACTAGAGTTATATATCGATACAACCTTGTCGAGATGGTTTGGGATTAAAGAAGTAGTGGATATTAAACTATATATATACATAAAGATTTGATATACTATGTTTGTCTTGACATCAAAAAAGAGTTCTTAAGCACACATAACAACATATCAATACATGTTTTTCAAAATTGTATATATATGTTTTAGAGGATCCAGTTTTTTTTTATTGTTATATTAAATAAGAAAAACATAGTTCAGTAGTACACACATAAAATGAAATTAATGAAGTGGATAGTTTAATTTGTCTACTATTTAATTTATTACCTGAGCATTTGCCTCTGAAACAAATCCAATGCTGCTGGTTTCATTGCATGCCTTCCTATACCTATCAATAGTTGCTTTCGCACTGCACAATTAAAAGGGCAATTCTGGTGTTAATGGTTTTGGATCACTACTTATTAATTTGAATTAACAGAAAGAATTAGAATGGAAGTCTTTGTTTTCAATGAAAAATAAATTTGAACAAGATTCAAACCTTTAGTCTTTTCTTGCCCATTTACTTATTGCAACTTCACAATTGCAACATAAGAGTCTACTAGTTCAAATGGTACTTTGAACCATGTTGGATGGAAACTTATAATTCCATAAATTAAAGAAGCTTCAAAAATGAAAACACAAGTTACTAAAGCATAGACATCAACACCCACCATGCAACAATCAAAACCCTAAGGAATGTCTGGTTATAGGTTATCCTTGATAACCTTAGTTATCCATTTAAGATTATCAATTAAAACTGTGTTTGATTTAGATAATCGATAATTCCTGAATAATGATCCATACACGGCACGTCAGCAAAAGGGGCATACGATCCAAAATTGAAAAATCTTGGAAAAATGAGGTTTTTCTTGATTCCGGGATTAACAAAAAATTTTAATAAAAAATACCCCTAACTTTTTTTATAACTAAAATTTTATTTTAAATTATAAAAATTAAATAAAAATATATGACATTTTATTTAAAAAATAAAGTTGTATTTTTGGGGAAAAAAAAAGAAAACGTAAAAAAAGGTAAAGTTAAAAAAAAACATAAAATTCAACCAAGAAAAAACGTTTAAAAAATGTAACAAAAACGTAAAAAAAAAAAAACCTAAGAAGACATAAATTCAAAAAACAAATGTAAAGTTCAGAAAAAAGAAAAATGTAAAAAATATGTAAAATTTAAAAGAAAAAATAAAAAATATGATTGATTTGTAACTGGGATGATACACAATAAAATATTAAAATAGATTATATATTAAAACTTTTAAACAAATTTTCGTTATATTAAACCAAAAAACATTAAATTATTTTTTATTTTCTATAATCTTAATTATATAATTATTTAATAATCACATAATTAAAATTATATAGGATAACATACCTTAAATATTTTACCCTTATACATATTCTCAATTAAATCAAACCAAAACTCATTCCAGACGGGATCACCCAAAGTTGGGTAGGAGATGTAACATCACCCCAACCCCTAATAATTAGTATGCTGATCAATGCATTAGTTAACTCCTAGTTCCGAGGCCCTACGTCCCATTCACCTCCCATTGGCTGCCGCCTGGCGTGCTGGCACGAGATACCACACATGATTGGTGGAACTGTGATTTAACCATTTGTCCACTGTGTAACTTGTGCATATATCCTTTTACACGTTGAACTACTTATTTTTGTAATCCCCATGCAGTCCTTTTACGTGCTGCCACTTTGGCTTCATGTTTATTTTATAGTCCGGGAGAAAGAAGGAAAAGTATTTGGAACCCTAATTCAGTGCTGGAGAGAAACCCTAAATAAGTGATTAAGATTGTACATTGTTTGAAATCGGAAGAATTCTTATTGAAATATAGAGAGAGAAACCCTGAAAAAATAATAAAATTATCTCAGCAACTTCTAATTACTACTTGTGAGAAACCCTAAATAGGTGGGTGGAGAGTGTTGCTTGTACATTTTGGCATGGAGATCGAATGTCATCAGCATACAGTGAGTAACCTCATAGAAGTGAAGGGAAGGGAAAAGAGAGGAACGATAACAAAGAAAAATGTAGAAAGCAGATCAGATCTACTACTAGTAAGAACGGATCTCGTATTTTAGATCACCTAAAACAAAACTGGTCAAAGATTTCCACTAATGTGTAGTTCGATCACAAAATGAAAGTATATAGTAAAGAAGGAGGTAGTCGAGGGTAGATGATGATCATAACCTATTTGTGGCATACTCGTAGAGGCGGCCGCGGCCGGAGAAGATAATGAGTGCGACCTCGGCGTCGCAGAGGACGGACAGCTCGTAGGCCTTCTTGAGGAGGCCGTTGCGGCGTTTGCAGAAGGTCACCTGCCGGCTCGTCGTGTTCTCAATCCGCTTGATCTGGATCTTCCCACGCCCCATCTTGGAGTCGGATGTCCCTGCTGGAGGCTCCATGCTTTGCCAGTCTTTCCTGCGAAATCAGAAACAACAACACAACAAGAATCGAAAGGCAAATAGAACAAGTTAAAAAATATATGCATATCCTCTGCTGTGTGCTCCATCACTGACCAGTATACTCCACACGAATGGGAAAGTGGAGGAGGAAGCAAGTGAATAAGAGAAAGCTCGATCGAAGAGATGATGATCAAACTGGAAGAGGAACAAGTCAATTAAATAGCTGGCATTGTATAGCCTTCCTTCCTTAAACCCTTCACTACTCAATGCAGGACTGTTGGTCCTAATCATACGAGCTCATATATGGTGCAAGGACTGGGTTATTGAATGAGCTGGCATGGTGAACCATTGCCATCATTAGCTCAATTCCAACTGTGGGGGAGATCTAGAGACTGTACTATGAGCTAGAAAGAGAGAGAGAGAGAGATATAGATCTCATACGAGTTATAACTCCTTCATTAAGCTTGTGATCAGTTCATTATACGAGAGATGGACCACTATGAATCCCTCTCTCCCTCAGTGTGATCATATTAATCAGCGTGATCATGAAGCACAGTTATTACTCGATCGCTTGCATGGAAATGGCACTTCCGAACAGTCCTCTAGATGCGTGCAGTCCTGATCATCTGAAACTTAAAGGTCGGGGAGCAGTGACGCAGAGGATGTAACAGGATTTAGACTACTGGATTTGGAGTGCTGGGTACAAGCACCTGCAGAAAATGTCGAGGAGAATTAATTAAATCCAGAAGCGGCAGACATGCAGTGCACAGACCCATGACCATTGCCCTATCCAAACCTCTGCTCTCACTCGTCCTTATGACCTTATTTACTCAAAACATGGGCCTTGAGATAAAGGTTAAAGCTTCGCCATAATTATCATATCAGTAAATTTTGCTGGCATGCAAGAATAGAAAATGGATTGCAATAGATGCAATCTTAACTTGTAATTAATTATTAAAGCTTCGCCATAATGGATGCTCCTAATTCATTGAAGAAGGGCATGGTAAAGTAAACCCGCAGTGGAACATGGTAATGAAATCAATAAAAGCATCGGCTTTTGCTTGCACCGGAATGCTCAAATGTACAAACGAGGCCACGAGAGAGGACACTGCAGTATAGCTAGTGGTTTCTTCAAGTTGCATATACACAAGTTCAGAATTTCAGATATGTGGCAAATGTAGGGTTCGAAAGCAACATGAAGTTAGTGTGGTTGGCTTGGCGTATACTGTTCCATGAACTTCTCATTGGCAATCTCTTAGACGGGACGTATTTAGCATCAAATGCAGAAACTGGTTGTCATGAACAAGGAGCTTGTTTTAATTCAACAAAATGTATTCAAAATAATAATGGATGTGGTGATGATGAAGGATCTCATCTCGCTATCACAGTAGAGGTCAAAGGAGGTTAAAGTC
The DNA here is from genome assembly GCF_018446385.1 of Zingiber officinale. NCBI lineage: Eukaryota > Viridiplantae > Streptophyta > Magnoliopsida > Zingiberales > Zingiberaceae > Zingiber > Zingiber officinale. Next base: position 130,943,373 of record NC_055997.1, on the reverse strand, counting down.
AAAGTAGTCAACGAGGAGATGATATCAGCTGATCGAGCGAAGTATGCCCCGATCGGGGAGAGAGTTCCGACCCACCGTCATCTTCGGCACGGGGAGCAATCAAATAACCGACGCTCAAAGGAGACAATGTGCAGAAACCGAGCTAAGTGACTACCCCGCTCGGCCAGACAACAAAGCATAACATCGACAGAGTTCAATTTCAACCGAGCGGCTACTCTGCTCGGCCTGACAACAGGTCTCGACAGTGGCATAATGGAACTTCGATCGAGCACAGTATTGAGGTTCTGGTCGACTGGGTTGGGCACTAAAGCAGTGAAACGTCGACCGAGCGGTCAATTCGTTCGGCCTAACGGTACAGTACATTGATATCCTTCAACATCTTTTTGAGAGCTGGTGCCGCAGACACCAGACATGGACTGTCAGAAGATCGTACGGCGGAAACTTCCACCATTTCAGAGATATATTTTGTCCGTTAAAGTAATGTGTCAGAAATATTTTACTGACAAATCTTTTTAGGGAATGATTTGAGAAACATGTCTGTCTCGGAAAGCATGCACGCGCGTTACCGGAGCTCTATATAAAGGGGGTCCAAGCATTGGCGAAGATATGCGATATTCATTGTTTGCGCTATAGTTTCTTGTTGTCCGTTTTATTCCTCATCGTCGGTGACTGACTTGAACGTCGGATGGCCAACGCGGGAACCCCTTCCCTAACTCAACACTATCATAATTTATGTTGTAAATCTAAGCAGAATCTATAGGAGATTAATAGAAACACCATATCTCTAACTTTCTTACTTTTCGATTTTCGGACCGGAGTAATATTTAGACTCTTAAAGAAACTAGTGAAGTCATCTATGCAGAATTCACCTATATTTAACTGATAGATTAAGAGATGATAAGGATAGGTCATAGTGGTCACCTGGCTAGCTAATATCAAATAGTTGTCTAATTCCTTAACTTACTCATATGAGATGGTAACAAATAAAGTTTTTTTAATTAAATATTGTTGACAAAATAATTGTTCCCATATTGAGGAGAGAAAATTTTGTTAAGTTATTAGGTAACTAATTAATAGATTACCTAACTTAATCATCATTCTTCTTAAAACTCCTTTATTTTTCATTTGACTGATATAAGCATTCATTCGACAATAATATCTTCTATTTGTGTCCTATATACTTGCAATACTTCCCATTTCACTACATTACAAATTTATTAATTAAAAACCTTTGTTTTCTTTGTAATCAAACTTCGCTTTTACTGGTCAAAAGGTTCTTACGCATCTTTTAGGTGAGTTTCTAATTTTTGTTGTAATTTCACTGTTTTTTTAGGTCATTATCATGCGTTCCCTTAGCTTGCAGGTGAAGCAGCCGGGGAAGAAGATGGCGAGACCAGGAAACGGCATTGTGTTCCCAGTTCTTGCCTTTGCTCTCCTCATCCTGGTCATGTACTTAACCTTCGGCGCCATCGAATTCTGGCCTGGTCACGCGCAGCACAAGGCGAGGTTTGTGGAGAGGAATGGCAGCCAGTTCACGGAGGAAGGCAGGGCGTTCTACGTCAACGGGTGGAACTCCTACTGGCTGATGGATCAAGCAGTGGAGGAGTCGGGCAGAGAAAGAGTAACAGAGGTTTTCCGCGCTGCTGCGACAATGGGGCTCACCGTGTGCAGGACCTGGGCCTTCAACGATGGCGCCTACCATGCTCTCCAGACCTCCCTCGGCGTCTTCGATGAGAAGGTCTTCCGGGCACTGGATTGGGTGATTGTGGAAGCGCAGAGGCATGGCGTCAGGTTGCTGCTCAGCCTGGTGAACAATCTTGAAAACTATGGCGGGAAGACACAGTATGTGAAATGGGCTTGGGAGGAAGGATTGGGGTCGAGTTCTTACGATGATTCTTTCTTCTCTGATCCCTCCGTTCGCAGTTACTTCAAGACCTACCTCAAGGTCTCAAAATTCCTGCTTTTCTTTAATTACGATCTGATCCTTGCAATTCTCGTGTTTTTTTTTTCTTGATTATCTTCTTGGTAGACAATATTGACGAGGAAGAATCACTTGACTGGAATCGAGTACAGAGATGATCCGACAATTTTCGCGTGGGAGCTGATGAACGAGCCACAGTGTCGCTCTGATGTATCCGGCGACGTTCTTCAGGCATGGATTGAGGAGATGGCGGAGCATGTGAAGGCGATCGACGAGAAGCACTTGTTGACGGTCGGGTTGGAGGGGTTCTATGGGTCTGCGAACTCGCCGGAGAAGGAAGATATCAACCCCGGGAAATGGTACGGCAAGCTTGGCTCTGATTTCCTGCGCAATTCCAGGACTCCCTCCATTGATTTCGCCTCAGTCCATATCTACCCTGATCATTGGTACGCTAGCCGTTGAAGTTAGAATGATCTTTGAATGTTTAGCTGTATAAATCTACTTACTTTTTTAATTCTTTTCGCAGGTTGTCGCAAGCGAATTTGAGCGAGAAAATGAGCTATACCTCCAAATGGGTGGCTTCGCACATCGAAGATGGCAAAAGGGAGCTGAACAAACCCATCTTGTTCGCTGAATTCGGCCTCTCCAACAAGGTCGAGGGCTTTGAAGACTCCCACCGGATCATGTTCTACAGGTCCATATTCGACGCCGTCTACGACTCTGCAACCAAGAACGGGGCCGGCGCCGGTGCGCTGGTCTGGCAGTTCTTGGTCGGCGGAATGGGGAAGTACAACGATGAGTTCGGGATCGTCCCTGGGGAATTCCCGGCGATCGACGAGCTGATGAAGGAGCAGTCGTGCCGGCTGTTGGCGCTGCGACAGGGCAAGGACTCGGCACAAAGAACATTTGCAGATTGCTGAACAAGTTAATTAATCAATACAACATATTTTTTACTGAAATGTAATTGTTATCGACTTGAGAAACACTTCTCTTGGTCAAATCAATACAAGGATTTGTCCGTTCCATTCTGTACCTTGGTCAACTTCTTCAGTAGATCAAGCCCAAGATCAATCTCAAGCCCATGGCCGATTAGTTATAATTTCATAGGGGGCATTTGACTGTAGACCCATAAAAAAGCTGCAAGTTTTCTGAGAACGTCCGGCTGATGGACACTGAGAGGGACGTCAAAGCTCTGTAGGGGACACTGCAGTTCCTTGTGCACAAAAGTCATGAGAGGGAGGCCCATTGAGGTGCATAGGCTTTGTCCTTGCCCTGGAAATCTCGGTGCAAAGGAGATTCATGGACCATCTTCGTACGTGAAACAATCCCAATGAAAATAATTGGTGGAAATTGGGACAGTATTGTTGTGCAGGGTTTTTAATAGATTTAATGGAAATGCCTCTGCAAGTTTCTCCCTCCGTCCAATAAATCCCCCCTCCATTCCATGTCCCTTTGTCAGTGCCTCCATTTAATTCTTGTTGCCACTCTCTCTTTCTCTCTGTCGAGCAAGATTCGATTTTGATAGTCTAATTAGCTTCGAGGAAGGAGATTGAGACAGAGGATTACGTCAAAAAGCTGCCTTTTTGGCTTCGATCGATTAGGAGTGGCACGATTTTGGGAGGGAGCACAAAAAGGTGGCATTTTGGCGTTAATGGCGGATCTTCCCGGCTCTTTTGAATTGAAAAGCAGTGCGAATTTTTTGTCGTCGTCCTCATCCTCTTCGCCGCCTTCTGATGTGGGCGGTCGGGGGAAGGACGGCGGTGGGAAGCGGCCGCGCGACCTGAGCGGGCATCCCCTGTTTCGCGGCGTGCGGATGAGGAACTGGGGCAAGTGGGTGTCGGAGATCCGAGAGCCGCGAAAGAAGTCGCGAATATGGCTGGGGACGTTCCCGACGCCGGAGATGGCGGCCCGCGCCCACGACGTCGCCGCGCTGAGCATCAAGGGCCCATCCGCCGTGCTCAATTTCCCGGAGCTCGCCGGGAGGCTCCCTCGGCCTGCCACTCTCTGCCCTCGCGACGTCCAGGCCGCCGCCGCCAAGGGCGCCGCAATGGAGCTCAGCGAGCGGGCGGCGGAGCCCCCGGCCGCGGCCGAGGCCGACGACGAGCTCGGGGAGATCATGGAGTTGCCGCCGCTCGATGCCTGCCGCTTCCTCGACTCAGCCGATTCCAGTTTCGAGTTCCTGTACGACGACTGGGTCAACTCCTGGTTGGACCCGCCGCATCTGCTGCCCTCGCCGGAGTGCGGGGATCCGCTCTGGGCGGCGCCGGAGGAATTGTTCCCCGCAAGCTTCGATGCACTCCTATGGGATTAATTCCGTACTTAAAATTCAAAAACCACCTCTAATGTTCATCAATCTCCCTATGCCCTTTAGTTTTTTCCATTAGGGCCCTTGCATTTTCAAATATTCCCTGTGTGAATTTTCCATGTTTTAATAACTAAACACTCTCTCATACATAAATTATCGTAACTATGGATATATATCAATTTGATTTTATTTTCAAAAAAATTATGCAAGGTCCTTTCATGTGACAATTGAATTGGTAAAGGAAAAAAAAAAAAGTACTTGTCTTAGGATAAAACAATAGTGACCTCTATCAAGAACATAGGTGAGACATTTGCATTTGGGCATCACAAGTGTGACAATTCATTGTCCCCCCTTGAAAAGGGAAAGTTGTTATCGTCTAAAGTATTTATTTTCCTTCTTTCTTTCTAAAAGCACATCGAGAGAGGGAAAATTGAAGAGGGTCCTACAAAGTTGTGTTTGGAAGGATAGATGGAGAGGAAAGTAAGAGAGGGGATAGCTTTGTTTACTCATGTTAAAGGTTGTAGATTCATCTTTCCTTTCAAACTCCCATTTTTTGATATAAACCCAAAGTACTAGCGACAAAGGCGATAACTGGTAAGTTCAACTCATACTCTCTTTCTCTTATATTAAGGTATAATTAATATTGTTTTCTAAGACCATTTCTTTTTATTAAGGTTATTTATAAGATACCACGATTCAATTTTTTTGTTTTTCATCGATCAAATTTTGATCTAATCTTAACTCTATTTAGTGCTAAAAAACTCTTCATAATAATAGATTATATATCCCAAAGACTTTCTAATTACCCTTTTTGCAAGCCAAGTTTATAAAATCAATGACTACTACCTTCTAAGCAAGCATCATCCTAATTAAACTACTCATATCCGACTTTTAGGGTTTAAAATAGTTATGGGAGTTAGAGAGTTAACTCGTGAAGTTTAATTGTTTTTCCCTTTCATTATATCAATAATAATGTGATTGATGAATTCACCACGTTCACATATTATACTACAATTAATTGGCTTATAAGTTTTGATATTATATGTAATGTCACTGATCAAATGATAATGATAAGTTTAAGTATTCCATATTGGTCACAAGGTCCAAAACCCTACATTGTGATTGATTAGTTTATGAGATTTGACGATCTGTAATGTGGCCAATTAGTTAGATCGATTCATACTACTTATATAAATATAGAAGTAATATAATACTACTACTAATAATTAATTCTATTAGTATTTCTATGATACCAATAAAAAATATGAGAATTAAACGACAATAATAAATAATAAATTAGCACTGCAACTTAACGTACATTTGTATTTAAAAAGTATATGCTTGAGGAATTAATTTAAACAAAAAAAAGTAAAATTATTTTTAAAATTTGAATGCATTTTTATTTTATTTTTACAGTGACACAGGCGGATCTATTGTTTCTGCACGTCATCGACTGGTGGTATGGCGCCGGCATGGAATATCTAATTTAGATTCGAAAGCGACTGTCGGCAGCCTCAACGACTCACACGTGTCCCTTTGGTGGGTCCGAGACAAGGAGATTTCACAAATCGTGTCCCGGGTCACACAGGAGGTCCTTTATGAGATTTGCGGCCGTGGAAAAAACGATTATGTCGGATTATTAATAAGACTGCACTTGGTCTTTAACTTCACACTAATTTTTCTTTCGTATTTTTTTGTTGACTATCCACCAAGGGTACATTTAAAATTGTGAAAATTTCAAAAGGCGCATCTAATTTTAACAATTCCCAAAAGACACAATATTTTCTATTCTTCTTCTTTTGCCAATCACTATATATGGGATTGCATTTAAAAAATAACACTATTGTGGTTCTGTATTTCAAATAATAATATCACTATGATATTATATTTCAAATATTAATAGCACTTTGATACTGTATAAATCCTAAAACTATCATACCTAAAACTATCATACGTTAGGGAATCGTAACAATATTAGCATTAAGAGACAACAATGTTAAAGAATTGTAACCTTCTGTTAAAAAATAGCTATCATACATTAGAGAATATTTCAATGTTTTACTATCACCTGCGAATGAAACCTTCCTTCCACCAATAGGAGGCCACCGTACATCCTCTTTCATCCGACAGACCCTGACACCCGACATTCTCTGACAACATGCAGGCTCTGAAGGTACGTAACGTCATATAAAAAGAAAGGTCCTTTTTCTTAGTCAGGTATGCGCACATTCGCACTCGTCTTCTACAGTTTTTTTCCTTCGTAAACTGTTCTTTAGGGGAAAAATACCTGATTTGAGCGTCGGAGGACCTGCGCCAGGAACTTTTTCCCTGATTTCTGGTTTCTAATGCTCTGTGTACTTGTCTAAGTGTGCGCATAGCCTACGTACCGCCGATTTCTTCACCACTATCTGGTTTCTTCATCACTATGCTAGGTGTGTCAAAGTCGTCTCTTCGTCAACACCAGTGTCATCTCCGTCGGCCTTCGTGTGACTCAGATTTCGGACATGATCATATGCGTTCAAGCTTGTTTATTTAATTAATTTTGTGTGCATTGAACAAACATAAATAAATTCTTACCAAGTCAAATATCAAATTTATTCATAAATATTCGGTTCATTTATAGCCCTAAAGTAAATAATGAAATAGATGAGTAATCCATCCTTCCTTATGAAATTAATAATATAAAACTTTTTCACTAAAAATATTCCTTAATTTTTTCAATCCATCCTCTTAAGTAAACAGTGCACAAGTGCTTTTTAAATAAATTACTATATTTTTTTCCTAATTTAAAGTAGTACAATATAAATATAATAGTTATATAATTATTTAACATTATAAATTATAATTTTATTTGGGGCAAATATATGGTTCGTATTTATCTCATCATTATGTTTAGTAAATTGTGAAACCTGCATTCTTTCTCAGGTGACATCTCACACCTAATTTTCGAACAAAAATCTTTAATGTCCTATTCCAAGCGATTCGCACTACCTTTAATTATTGATACAATCTCCAGGCTACTTGCTAATCTATTGATCTTAAAGAGTTCAAAATGAAGGAAATTAATATAAGTACACTGTGTGTATGTATATATATTATTCGATAACATGCTGTTTATTAATTATTCATATTAGCATCCAAATGATTCTTGGTCCTTGTCACATGAAGTTTGCAACAGGAAAAGATGCTCCGTGGCACTTGCTACGATTGGCCAAAAGACAAATATATATACAATTAATGCCATCGTTATCATGCCATTTTCCACCTTCAAGGACTATTTTTTTGCTCGAATCCAAATTCATATATATGATCTTGCTTTCTCTATGTACCATGCATGCAAACTACGTAGGTGGAATCAATCATGGTGATATATGTAGATGTAGGTCATTTAATATTATACATACACTTGGAATTAACTAATAATTAGATGGCTTGTAATTAGTGTGATGCTCTTGTTGATTGTTTTGTTTAGGGATTTATCCATTTTTTATTTATAAAAACATTTTTTCAGAATGGATGTTAAGTTAGGGTGCTGTTTTCCACCATGCACGATTTCACTGGACTAAGACAGGTTAACAACAATAGAAATAAAAAAGAAAGAAAGATCTTCAATTCATTGAGAGAAAAAGAGTGATTTGTCACTTTCTTAATTTTCTCATTGAGTTTTTTTTTTTCTTTCATATTTGTTGGTAAGAATAGTAATAATTTTGTTCTAATATATTGTTATAGAAGTTATTATTGGCATAGTTGAATATCGACTTAAGTTTATAAAATTAAATGTGGATGATATAATGTTAAGTAGAAGAAGGTAAGTTTATGATCACAGTGACAAACAATGCATGTGATTGAGCAGCAGCCTATTGGAAATCACTTACCGACGTTACATGACTTTCTGCAGCCACTTTTAGATGTTTTTTTTATAAGTAATTAAGTGGAAGCCTTGAAGGTTGCAGCAAGTGCCATTTCTCTTTGGGACAAAGGTTCTGAATTTGTAGGATACTCTTTCCAACTGCAATGATCCTTCATAGAATTGGTGAAGCAGATGCAACATTATTTGCTCTTTTATAATGTCCCAGTCATGGAATAGGAATTCACTGATAATGCCATGAAATTCTCATTACAATTAAAACAAAGATACATAAATCCCTTGAGAGAACTTTACATTTATATTCATGGATCTTAATGGTTTGCTTCCTTCTTTTGTTATGAGAATTGCATTCACAAGTTCAGTTTTGTTTTACTAAACTTAAACCTTTATTTAATGTGTAAGTTGTATTCACAGTTTTAATTATATTTATTCAAATTACTCTCATTTCTAGACTTCCATTCAGTAATTTTCTACCATCATTTACTTGTACAATTTTCTAGCCTCCATTGTCAAACTGGTCTTTTGCATATTCTAGCTACCAATTGCTAATTCTGATCATCTCGCCACAAGAAAAAGAATGACATTAGATAGATAAAACAGAAACATTTCATTTGAAAGTACAAAAAAGATTAGCGGTGTGCATCAATCCAAGGTAACATTAGCTTAAGGTCAGCAATCAACATGCATAACAGAAAATATACTTCTGTATAGATTTTATTGATTTTACAAAGAGTAGTTTACATTGCATCAAAATATGACATACTAGTTGTCATTACATATGCAGCGAAAGTGCCAGGTTCAGGCAAAGAGCTCAGCTAATTCTATTTAGTAGTGTTCTTCGATCTACTTATATATGATGAAAATCATGTATTATGATATGCATGTTTCTTGACTCTGTAGGTAACTAAGAAAAATATTATTCTGTATCTTTACCACCTTGGCTTGATGATTCTGGATTGACATTCCTACCAGTAGAAGCATTGTCATTACCAAACTCAGAGATAGTTTCTTCTTTGGGTTTTGGTTCAGTTGTGTCTTCGAAGATGGTATCGCCAGTGTTTTTCTCTGTGGAAAAATTGCCTCCCTCAACTGCAGAATTTTCCAAGTTATCATTGTTATTGGAAGAGTTTCCATTTTCATTGCCAGCATTTTGATCCTCAGATGTAATGTCTCCGCTAGATTTTGAATTTACCTTTTCTTCTTCAGCATTATTTTTCATAGAAGGATTTTCCAAGTTCTCATTGTTATCAGATGATTTTCCACTTTCAGTGCCAGCACTATCTAATTTTGATTCGAGTGCATCCTCATTAGACTTTGAATCTTCCTTTTCTTCAGCATCATTTTTGACACCATCAGAGGCATGTTCGTCAAGGAATTGTACTGCATCAATAGATTCTTTGTCTGTTGACACTTCACTTTCTTCTTTAGGAAGGGATATGCTGCCATCATGTGTGTTTGCAATGTCTGTAGTATCATCCAAACTATTCTCACTGTTACCTACAGTACCTAATTCAACCTCTCCCTGGGAACTAATTGTCTCCTTTTCAACTTCAGAACCATTTCCCCTACTACTATCTGTCTCTAATTTGGTCTCTCCGAGAGTCTCAATTGTCTCATTTGCAACTTCAGGATTATTTTCACTGCTACCTTCTGTCTCTAATTTGGTCTCTCCAAGAGTCTCAATTGTCTCATTTCCAACTTCAGAATTATTTTCACTACTACCTTCTGTCTCTAATTTGGTCTCTCCATGAGTATCAATTGTTTCCTTCTTGACTTCAGAATTACTATCACTATTACCTTCTGTCTCTAATTTGTTCTCTGCATCAGCATCAATTAACTCCTTTTCAACTTCAGAATTATTTTCACCATTACCTTCTGTCTCTAATTTGGTCTCTCCATGAATATCAACTGTCTCACTTTCAACTTCAGAATTGTTTTCACTATTAATTTCTGCCTCCAATTTAACATCTTCGTGAGGATCAACTGATTCCTTGTCCACTTCAGAACTAGCATAACTGCTACCTTCTGTCTCTAAGTTAACCTCTTCATTCAAATTGATGGTCTCCTTTTCAACTTTCTCAGTGATCACTCTGCCATCTGATTGATCCTTGGAGCTCAGAAGTCTTTCTTCTTGAGAAGTTTTTTCTTCAATGGTGTCTTCTTTTGCTCTATCAAGTGTGACCAACTCACTTCCATGATCAGAATTATCTTCTGCATGTTTCCCTTCATTTTGATCCATTGAGCTTACACTATCTGTTTGACCAGGCAGCTCTAACACATCGTCTTTGTCATTAGTAGTTCCTCTAATCACATCTTTGTTGTTGCTCAAATAATCACTCTCATCTTTACTGTTGAGTTGTTCATTGATTTCTGTATGACTAGTATTTAAAATATCTTCTTGAGATTCCTCTTTTTCTTTACTAAAAGACTCATTTTCATTCTTCTCTTCATTATACTGGCCAAAAGCCTCGACTTGATCTCCACCAGTCTCATCAAAGTCACTTTTCTGACCATCAATGATGATCACATTCTCTGATCCTGCTTTCACCTTGCGACCAAAATCAATATCTTCTTCTGGATCAAAGTTGATATGGACAGTTTCAGTATACTCATTCTTGCTAAACTGATTGAGCAACCATATAGCAACAACTAAAAGCAAAGTTATCTGTATTCCTCTCTTGACTTTGGACTCTTTATTATGCGAGTTGCGACTACTTGACTGCTGAAACATATTGCTTCTAATATCTGAAAACAAACTGGAAGTTAGGGAATTGAAAAATCTAGAGTAATCAGCTTTAGGTCATTAAAAATTTACAAAAACAAGGGGGATTCATCTAATAAAATAGCAACTGTCTCTCCTTTTTTTGTCTTCAAAAGTTGGCTGAGTATGTGAAACTGAACATACACTAACACTTATGAAATTAAATATATACAAACACTTCGACATAAGACATAATTCCATTCTGTTCACAAACTAATTTAAAGAAAAAACAAACAAACAAAAAAAGGTAAATTCAAGAGAGATTAGTGTGCTTTTGAAAATTATTCCTTTCAAAAGTTAGGCCACAGATAAAATTTCAAAATGAAGAAAAATATGAAATGTAATATCATAACCTATGAGTTTCATACTTTAAAATTACTAAATCTACGTCAATAAACACACTATTTCACATTTTTGCGAATTTTGCAAGCACATCAACTACTTGTTGAACTCTCGATTCAGAGCACATGAAATAGAAAAAAAAAAAAATAAGCTGAAATGACAAGTTCTTCATCTATATGATAATTTTCCAGAGGCATCATTCTATGTCCCAATAATTCCCCTTATTACGACTAAATATATCTCCCTGAGATCCTGAAAAGGACGATGCATGTTTCAGATTGAATCGAAAGAAAAGCCAAACTCAGACAACCCAGGAAAGCACCTAATTTGACTGACAGATTATTCATAAGGAAGAATATATAAATCAAATAAGTAGAGAACAAAATGAACAAAACAAAGATCTGATGTTTAAAGAGTCACTGCATCACTCCATTCGAGTTAAGAACTGGCAATTTCAAGCAAGATCTGACAAGAACAGAGACAAAACCACCAAAAGCAATTTCTTTTAGAAAACACTTTCAACCAAATTACCAAAATAAAAAAGTACGAGGTCGCAAAAAGGGAAAAAGAAATTCTTCTAAAGAACAACAACACCCACTTTATTCGAATCGTGATGTTGAAAAAAAAACACTGTATCACTCCCTTTGCTTTAAGATCCAGCACTTCCAAACAAGATCTGACAAGAACAAGCAATCCGGCAAGCCAAAGATTCAAAAATAATAATAATAACAACCGGTAAGGAAAGGGCGCAAACACAATTCGATGATTGGAATTGAAGAATGCAGAAGAAATTGAAACTTGGAAGAGCAGCAGAGAGCAAACCTCGAAGAAGAAACGATGAGAATGAGATCTACGAGCCTCGAAGCCACGAGAAGGCAGGCCAACCCACCAAATTAAGGGAGCAAAGCACCGCAAAGGAGACGTTATCGAGATTGGTTCCGGGCGCATGATCTCCGACTATTTATTTTTTATTTTTTATTTCTATTTTTTATAGAAATAAATACGGGCGATTTTATTGCATGAGATTCATCGCCAGCTTGTTTATCCGCGATTTCTTTAACAGTTGCAAGATGCCAACCAAAGTCGATTCCAAAATCAGAAATAAGAAGCTACGTATATCGTTGGATCTTCGATCAGACGGCTCATAGGCTCAGGACAAGAGAGATGCTCTGGCTTTAAAAATAATAATAATAGTAGATGAAAATTATAAATATCCTAAAAGGCTTATAATAGATGGTTTAGTGAATTTGGTATGCGAGCAAGTGGTTTAAAGTGGTAAGGACCACCTGCTTCTTCTAACCATAGTTAATTTTTTCTAACCATAGTTATTCTTTTCTAACCATAGTTTAAACTAGGTAATAAAATAGGAAAGAATTTAAATCTTAAATGAAAACAGGATATATAAATAATATTAATTGTCTAAACTGGAATTTTTATCACTTAATACTTCACACAATTAAACTATTGAATTGTAACATAAAATTAAAAATAGATTGATAGCTACTACAAAATATTAAATTATTTGTAACAAAGTTTGGATAATTTTAATTAAATTTGAGTTTTTTTTTATAAAATTGCTATAAGTTTTAATACGAGTGTTTTTATAAATAATAAATATATTAAAGTGTTTTTATATATATATTTTTAAAAGGGCAACCTTTTGATAATAAGGGGCGAACTTGCAATTCGTATAATCTCAAGTTCTATTGAGTTGGGTCATTAAGATCTTATAATTTAAATAGAAAAATATAATAAAATTATTATGGTATGATGCGATGATAAAAGAGGACATAGTAAGTGAAGGTAAAAGGATAGAGATAGAGGTCAAAGTAAAGGAGGTCAACACGACGAGCATGCCCTGAAGGGGCCCGAGTCGGTCTCTATTGCAATGGCCGATCGGGAATAAGGCTCTCGATTGTCAATGATCTAGCCAAAGCAGGTCTCTACTGCAATGGTCGATCGGGAATGAGACGCCTGACCGGCCATGATATCCGAACAAAAGGCTCGTGCAGTCAACATCATTGGATGCTCATCATGGAGCAGAGGAGCGTTAGGGTGACCAGAACATTAGCGCGGTCGGGCAAACACAAGCTATCATGTTACCCATGGAAAAACGGCTCAGTCAAGCCGAGCGGTGGAGTACTCGGCCCAACAGCTATCTTAATCGGTGATGTGTGAGCACGCACCCCCAGATGTATGGAGCCGTAGGAACATGGGAGCACACTTCCCAAGGCACTTGCAGGTTTTCATACTTGTCATATGAAAGGACGTGTCAATAAAGCATCTCTGACACCTTACTCTAATGGGGCATACATACTTTTGATGAGATAGTGGAAGCTTCTACCGTATGATCTGCTTGTTGAGCATGCTTGGTGTCAGCGACACTATCTTCTAAAAGGATATTGAGAGATATGTGAGTGATCCCTGTACTCGGCTGAGAGTGAGATAGTCGCGAGTACTCCACCGCTCGACTTGCCTGGGCCACTTTCCTATGGGGTAACATGATAGCTTGTGTTCATCTGACTAGGTTAACATCTTGGTCGCCCTAACGCTCCTCTGCTCCATGATGAGCGCCCAATGATCTTCGTTGCATGGGCCTTTTGCCCAAACCATATCATGGTTTGTCGGACGCCTCATTCCCGATCGGCCATTGCAATAGAGACCCGCTTTGGCCAAATCATTGCCGGTCGGGAGCCTTATTCCTGATTGGCCATTGCAGTAGAGATCAACTTAGACCCCTTCAGGACGTGCTCGCCGGTTCTTTAGCGTTGACTTATTTGACTTTGACCTCAACGCTGGCCTCTATCTCTGTCCTTTGACTTATACTTAGTAGACCTTTTTTATCACTGCATGAGGGTAGAAATTAAATATGTTCACAAATCTATACATGTTTAAATTTATAGAAGTTTCGAATTACGCTAATCTTCTCATGGTTAAGCTTCATCGAAAAAATGGAAATAACCAATTGATTGATTAAAACCAATTGATTTGCACACTTATTTTAAGTTCAAAATTACACCAAAGCTCATTTATCCTATACATATGCTCTAAGATCGGCTCTCTCTCTTTTTTTTTTTTTTTCATACACCTGCCACCGTAATTTAATTATTTCATCCTTCATTAACCACTAATTAACAATTAGGGACACTAATTAAATTTATTCCGAATACATATGTCGCCGAATCCTTCCGCCTCAGGCCGGCGCCTTGCCGCGGCACTCCGGCGTAGCCGGCAGGCTCCGCTGGAGGCGCAGCTGCTCACGGAACCACATGATGAACGCCTCCGCCTCCCAGTCCACCGGCCCGCCGCCCGCCTCTTCTTCATCCGTCGCCGGAAACGGCGAGTCCGCTATCCTCAGCCTCTCCCCCGCCGAGCTCTGCCCGAACAGAGACGCCTCTGCCGACGGCGACGGCGCCGCTCTCATCAGCTCCTCAAACTCCTTGGCCAGCACCGCAGCGGCACAGTCCCCCCGTCGCTGTCCCGGACGACGCTTGGAGAGGAAAAAAGCAGCCGCGGCAGGCGAAGGAGTGCTGCAGCAGCTGAACTCCACGTCCTCCCGGCGGTAGAACGAAAGCCGCGCGGGGTCCACCGGAAATCCAGCCGCATCGGCTTCGGCCGGGTGGTGCTGGTGGTGGAGTAACAACTTGCCGATGGCTTTCCCGGCGAGCTTGCCGCGCCTGAGCAGGAGGTGGAGCTCCACGATCAGCCTGCAGTGCTTGGAGAAGCCCTTGCGGATCATGCAGAAGGCGGCTCGGATCACGTCCGAAACCCGTTTCGCCAGCGACGGATCCATCTCTCTTAATTCTCCTTCGAGCTTAATTTCAAAGGCGAAGATTCAAATCGCATGCAAATAGAGTGAGTCTCTTGCCGAATGAGAGAGGGGAGGAGCAGAGAAGGTATTTAAAGGCACACTGTACCATTACTGGAACCCAAAAAAGCAGTGAAATAATCTTATTAAAATAGTAAATTAAATAAAATTAATCTTCGCTGTGAAGAAATTAAAGTACCCATGGAGTGTGGTAGTGGGAGCAGCATGCAATAAGTGAAGGGAACGTTGCGTGAGATTGTGAAGAGGAGGGCAGACGTAGAGCTGTTGATCACCGTCTAAACTATAACTTAATGGCTAAGGGATGGACTTTAGTTCGCATGCCATGGCGTCTTTTGATCGACCACTACACTGCTCTCTCCCGCATCGGCATGCGACCTTTTTCTTTTCTTTCCTTTTTCTTTTCTTTCGGTTTACTAAATAAAGCTAAGTGTGAGTGTTATGAAAACCGGAAGCTAAAGGCGGAACACCAGCTTCTGAGAACGATAATGGCGGAAAAAGAGGAGGAGGAGGAGGGGAGATGTCAGAAAGGAAATTAGGGCGAAGGTCTCTTTCTCGCAAAATATATTATTTAGATTTTTTATTAATTTATAACAGATGTCTTTTATTATGGAATACATTTCTTAAGTTTAGTGGAAGGCAACATGATTCATGTGCAAATACTAAAAAGGGGTTTTTAGCTAATCTATCAATTTGTTTTTTAAAAAAATAAAAGTTATTTACTTGACAATCAAACCAAATCAAACCGTCATAAAAAAAAAATCAAACAAAATAAAAATAAATCGAGTCTAAAATTAATTGAGTTACTGTAACAAATATTTGAGTTACTTAAAAAAAAGTTAGATATATTTAGCTTATAAATTTAGTCGTTTAAATCTTTTTATTTAATTATATAAATATAATAAACATAAATAAATTAATACTAATTTGCTTATAAACTTAATAAACCATTTAATCCAACAAAAAATGATAAAACATGGACACACATAATTATTAAATAAATACTATTAATACCATTTAATCCAACAAAAAAAATGACAAAACATAGACATATATAATTATTAAATATATATTAATAATGTTTTCACACATCAAACAATTATTTATCTATTTATTATAATGTATAAAGAACAAAATAAAATATATACTATATTTTATATTTTAAATAAATGAAAACAATTAGTATATATTTATAATTCAAATTTCATTTAAGTTTTTCAAATGTATAATCCATTTAATTAAGTTATAAATGAATCAAATAATTGGAAAATAAATTAATAAAATAAAATATCGAGAAAATAAAAATAATTTAAAAAGAATAAGTAGAGAATAATTTTTTTTCTGTATTTAACTTATCATTAGATTACAAAGATATCTATTTATAGGTCCTTTGAGAAGTAATGAAAAGACATTTTCGTTTAATATGATAATCTAAACTTTAATGATCACAAATATACCCAAAAGTAAAAAGTTGTCATGCCGTGAAAGAGTAACCTAAGCCCTCACGATCGAGCATAGCGTAGCGGCTAAGGCTTAATGGAACTAAAGGGAGTGTCATAATTCAATCCTTTAATGGGGCATGTGTTGATGTTGAATTTGTCTCCTCGGGGCGGTACGATGGTTAAGACATGGGGAGTTGCCACATGAAATCTTGGAATCGAAACTCGGCGTGACCAAGCATAACCTCCCCCATGTCTTGGCCATTTGCACTAATGGCTAGTAGTCATCCGTGATTTACCTCCTCCGTGTTGGCCTAGGGACGGGTTGGCGGAGGCGTTGGGGGCGAACGAATCGCCTTTTGCCACATGTGTTGACGTTGAATTTAGTGAAAAAACTTGGGTTGGACGATTGTGGGCCAAAGAACCCATGGATAGAAAACCCCACGAGTTTACTTTCATGAGCAAAGTACTGATTCGACGTCGTCGGACGGTCTTATAAGGACGACGAAGACTACGGGAATCCACTATCAATGACTTGCTGCAGCGCTTTCGTGATTTACTTTGAGAACTGATGGAAAACTTCTGTGGACGAGATCAGTGACCTCTAGAATTAATTGGGTCATAAGAACTAGACAACTGTATTATTAAAAAAGAGTAACCTAAAAGTCAATTGTCATTTTTAAATGTGATTATTCATTAAAAAGACATCCACAATAAATGCATATCATTTAGGACATCCATATTACTTTGAACATTAATATATGTCACCTCTTCAAAAAGCATATCATATATTCATTATATTAACACCTCCCTTTTATTAATATACACTCACATTTTTAACATTAATAGGATTATTTACAAATCCCACTATCCATTTATTTATTTTTATTCTTTATATCTAAAATTTATTTTCTTAATTTTTGAATTTTTTATACAAAATTTGTTCATTAACCATGTTCAAAGAATTGAACGCTGTTAATGTGTGGGTCACTACAAGAAAATAGAGCTTCAAAGACAAAATTTTGTTCCTGAAAGTCATTTTTCCGTCTCTAAAGATTATTTGAGACGGAATAATTCGTTTTAAAAATCCGTTAGTGAAAGCCCTGTAGCTAATTTTGAGACGAAAATATTCTGTCTCAAAAACGGATTGAAAAATTGTTTATAAATCTGTTTGTATTTGCCCAAATGAAAATAATTTCAAATATAAAGTCTGTTTCTAATTTTGTTTTGAATCTGTCATTAGTCTGTCTCAAATTACATAACAAATATAATTTTAATTTGTTTATAAATTTATTTACAATTCTGTTTATAAATTTGTATATAAATTCTATCTTAAATTTTATTTTGAATCTGTCATTAATCTGTATTTTGAATCTGTCATTAATCTGTCTCAAATAACATATTAAATATGATTTTACTCTGTTTATAAATTCATTAATAAATTTATTTATAAATATATATATATAATTTTATTTTTAAATTAATCACTAAATTTATAATATATTATATTTTTACATTCCTCACCCACATAATACTTTAAACACACACACATTTCAAACAAATTAAAATTATTTAAAACAAGTAATTTCTAATGCAAAAGTATCATACAATTAATATTAAAATAAATAAATATTCACATCATCTAAATACATTTAACCATTAATCAAAGATAAAATAATTTAATATTTGTTTCACCTATCATGACACTCACGGGGACCAAATCCTTCTTGATATAAATGATATGTATATCCCATCTCTTGAATCATTTTACGAACCATCTCCTTTAGACTTTCTTCTCGTTGCTTACCTTCCTTGATAAGTTGTTCTTCTCTCTGTCTATTTTCTTTGATAACGAGTTCCATTTTATTTTTGCTTTCAATAATTTCTTCCTCTATTCTCTTACCAGTAGCACGTATTTCTTCAATTTCTTGAGATAATTCTTTGTTATTCTCATTGGAACACTTTTCCTTGGAACTTCCATTGTATGATCTTTTAAAGTGTTGATTGTGTCCAAATCTATACACTCTCCCCTTACATGGGTCGCCTACCACATCACATCATGATTTCAGATTGAATGAAGGATGAAAAAATTGATCATCAATATTTTGTCTCTCTTTATATTATTCTGTACATATTATAATAGCTTATATTAGTTTAACAAATAATAAAAACAAACAAGTAAGAATTAATACAAGAAAATAAAAAAAATTAATGAACCATTAGATAGATTCCTAAATACAAACTTTAATTGATGAATGTTTGGTCGATCTTATAGTGAATCCGCCTTCTAGAAAATTTGGGAATTGTGAAAGATATCAACAAGTAAAGTTTAAGTAATGATATTTCAGATTGATATAATCACCTAGTTTGAAATAGGATGGAAAAGGAGTACTTGTTAGGTATTACCTTTTAGAAATGATATCATATGTCGCATTTGCTCTAGTTGAGTTAGACCTTGTACAAACGTCATTGGCATAAAACATGAAGACAATGCTAGCCAAAAGAGTTGCTATTCTTCGAATCCAAAGCTATTGATATGGTATCCATAAGTTTTGCCAATAAACATCATTTGGTTCAGGAGCAAGGTTCATTACCCATAACATGAGATTTGAAGTCTGCAGGACCTTTGAAGCAACAATTGATGCATAATGAATCATGAAAAAGACAAACGCAGATGAGCATTTCTGATAAAAAACCAATTGTTAACCCAACTTCAGTATAGATAGCAAGGCTATTCTTCTTATATGTATTGGGATCACAATCAACCAAAATGATATAGATTGTCCTATTCAAGTTGATTTGTCAGAGACTAAAGCCTAGTATCTCAAGAAGTGAAGTTAAATTTACATGAACATTGAGAGAACATTTTTATTGGAGAATTGCCTTTTGGTGGCTACTTATATTTATGCAGTGCAAGTCAGTCCTCCTTTCATAAAAATTATCAGGGTAAAAGCGAAAAGAATTGGACACTCCTCCATAAAGACTACATCTACAGAGGTCAGATATGCAAGTATTATCCAGAGCAGTGCAGAAAAATTTTTAGTAAACCATCTTCGCATTGTACTGCAACCTAGATTTCATGGAATAAAAAAGTTTGCTTTAAACTCGTTAGACCCATCTTATCACGGTTGCAACTAGAAAAAAGTTTAGTCTAGCATTAAGAAATACTGAATAAGGGAGACAACCGTCTATAACATGTTGCATTACGAAATACTGATAGAAAATCCTAAAAAGAAGCCATTCATCATTCTGATTATATTATCTTCGAGTTCATGTTAGCGACAAACAAGTAAGCTTATACACAAAGTTGTCTGTCACACTCTTTTCTCAATATAAGGATTATAAAGATGAACAAACATACATGAGCTTGAGCTTGCTCGGTAGATCGTGGAAAGAACGCCGGAGAAGAAGATCGTATTCGCCTTAAGCAAGAGCCTTGCGAGCCTTGGAGTCGTGCACGATTTGGGACCCGAAAGACGATTGCATGCGCCTTAAGTTTGCGACTGCCTTGGAGCCGTGCGCGGTTTGGGATCGGAGAAGAAGATTGCGTGTGCCTTAAGTTTGAGTCATGCCTGCCTTGGAGCCGTGCGCAATTTGGGACCAGAGAAGAAGACCTCGTGCGCGATTTGGGAACGAAGAAGAAGATTGCGTGTGTGCAACACAGACGCGATGTGCGGAAGTTAGGAGAAAACGAAAGATAAAGGTTTAGGGCTTTTAATGAATTAAAATAAAGTATTTTAAAAATTACTTAATGTTTTTTTAATGATGTAAATTATAAACAGATTTTTTTCTGTTAAAAATATTTTTAAACAGATTTATAAACAAATAATATTTTGTATCAAATTTCGTTGTTATTCTGTATTTATTTTTTTTTTATAAAAATTTATTTATAAATTCTATTTTTAATTTATTTTAAATTCTGTTTTAATTTTTTTATATATTATTTGTTGAAAAATGGAACGAATTAATAATTCTGTAGCAAATCCGTTTATAATCTACTAAAATTTAAAACAAATTTTATTTCTATTTTAAAAATTTGTTTCTGAAGTCCTGTTTTCTTGTAGTGGGTGTTATAACAATCATCTACATTGGTTTGTAATACTATTTAGATATTATAACACAACATATTAATACCAATATGGATGCTCTTATAACACTCCTCTTTGAATGTCTATTGTATAAAGAATATGTCTCCTTATAACCTTACTAGGAAAAATAACCCTAGTGAAGAAAAAATAATACATCCTTTCTTATATATGTATTTTGATATTATACTTTCCCTGTTTAAGTCATCACTTAATATCTTTAGAATACCACATCTTATGAATCAATTTCTTAAATACTGTAGTTGGTAATGCTTTTGTGAATAAATATGCAAGATTCTCATTTGATTGAAATTTTTATATGTCATATCTCCAATTTATAATAGATCATGTGTGAAAAATAATTTTGGGGAGATATGTTTCGTCTTATAGCCTTTGATGTATCCACTTTTTAATTGGGCTATGCAAGCTGAATTATCTTTATAAAGTATTGTTGGAGTTTTCTTGTTTATTAATAAACCGCATGATTCTTAAAAGTACCAAAATCTTTCGTCGGTCTAAAAATTGCATAACTAGTTTGAAATTGGATTGATTTCGAAATAACAAAGCCCTTTTACTTCAGCAATTCTGTAAAAATACCATAGTAGTTAATCATACATGACTTCACATATTACATTTGTGAACAGTGCAAATATAATGTAAAAGATGATGCAAAGAGAAAGAGAAAGAGATGAGAGAAAAAAGAGAACCAAGACTAGATGATTATATTAAAAAACTCAGGGTTTACAAAGAAAAAGGAAATATAAATAACAAAAGATTAATCTATCCTTATATAATAATAATTTAACATATAATAACTTCCCCCTAAACTCATGATGCACTAACAGAAAGTTTTAAGAATTTGTTAATCAGAAATTGAAAAAGTGCAATGGAATGCGCTTTGGTGAATAAATATGTAATTTGCATAGAAGATGAGACAAATGATAAAGTGATAGTGCTATTTTGATAGTGATGATGAGTGAGATGGCAATCAATCTTGATATACTTGGTGCACTCATGAAAGACAGAATTGTGAGTAATTTGAATAACATTGGAGTTGCCACAATGTATAGGGGTAGAGTTCAAGAGAAAATCTTTTATATCAGCAAATAGTCAACGAACTAAACAAATTCAATAATAGTAGAGGTTATAACACGATATTCTATTTTGGTATAAAGACATGAGATAATATTTTACTTTTTACTTTTCCAAGAGATAAAAGAATCTCCCGACAAAATACATAATCTTATGGTAGACTTACGGTCTGTAGAATCACCAGCCCCAATTTGTATCTAAATAGGTGTGCAACTCTAAGGTAGAAGTGGAAGGATAAAATGAAATTGGGTACCTCGAAGATATCAAAGAATGTGAAACATAGATCCCCAATGTACTCAAGTGGGAGAAGTAACAAATTGACTAACAATGTGTATAACACAAGCAATATCATGTCTACCAATAGTGAAATAGACTAGACTAACAATCTGTATAGGAAACACCATTAGTAGAAGAATATCGAGCATTAACCTCAAGTACAGTATTAACAGTGTGAGTGTTGGATAGATGAACTTGCTCCAGAATGTCACCAATATATTTAGATTATAAAATAAAATAGCCACAAGGAGAATAAGCTACTTCAAGTCTCAAAAATAACGTAGAGGCAAATGCAATTTCAACTCATGAGCCAAATGCAATTTCAACTCTTCTATTCTACTTATACCATCCTTTGTAATAATCATGTCATCAACATAAAGAGAGAGTAACATGCGACCTAACGAAGTACAACGAATAAAAAGAACGGAATCATGCTAGCTAAGAAGAAAGTCAAGAGATCCAATCATAATGTTGAAGTTGTAAAATCAAACTCGAGGAGCTTGTTTAAGGTTGTAAAAAGTCTTTTTGGGTTTGCAAACATCAACAGGGTTGTGAGTGACACTTGGTGAAGGCATTATGTAAACTTCTTAACAATTTCCATTTAAAAAAGAAATTTTAACATCCATACGGAAAATAGATAACTGTCGAACTGATGCAACTGCAATGAAAGTATGGATAGTAACAAGCTTAGAAACTGGAGCAAAGGTTTCCTTATAGCTCATATCATAATATTGGAAAAATCTTTTAGAAACCAAACGAGTTTTATACTACTCAACTAACCCATTAGATTTAGTTTTGATCTTATACACTCATCGAGAACTAATCACACGCTTCCCCAAAGGAAGAGGAATAAGATCTCAAGTATTTGTTTGATACAAAGTAGAAAATTCTTTCGCCATAACCTGCTGTCAAAGAGAAAGAGTAGCCTCTCTATAAGAGGAGTGCTCAAAAAATTAGTAAATAAAAGCTAAAAAGAAGAAAAAAAATCAAAATAAATAGAATACACAAGATCAGATAATTGAGTGGACTTACAAAATTATTGAGGTAACAAAAAGGAGGATTTGCTATTACAAGAGCATCATGGGAAGCAGTAGGAGTAGCAGGATAATCGAGAAGTTGATGACCAAAATCTGTATAAGTGTCAATTCTACAAGTAGCATCATTAGAAGAAGAGGTGCTAGGGTGGGGAAAACATGAGATGACATATCATTAGAGTCAGTGCAAAATTGATCAATACGATTGAGATCATATTTTTAAAGATTAGACGTGCCAGAGAGAATGAAACATAATGAGATGAGTGTTGGGATGTATACTATAAGTCTAGCTTTTGTATGAACATCTGTTTTGAAATATTTTAAAATGAGAACCACTTTAGTTAAATGTTTGCATTTTATATTTATATATATGTCAATGTAGTTGTACATTTAATTTATATTATAGATAACTTGGTGTGTGGTGACACACAGAAGATCATGTTATCGGTTCCTTATAAATTATAAATAGTAGCTCACAACCAAGATGGATTGGGACAAATCATTGGAACGGTTGTAGTGTAATTTGGTATTAGTCTGTCTTGACTATAAAATTGTACTAGTACACTATGTGTGTATTGAGCATAACCGTCTGATATTGTTCGATTTGTACTGACTACATAAAAGAACATAACCTCTGTTATTATGGATGTGCGTCCTCTTAATCCCTATATAATAACAAGTACGTATACTTAATATTTATTTCTTTAACTTATCAAGAGGTGAGATTTATTCGTTAAATCAATAGGCCCAATGAGATGGGAGATAATATTATTTATATGGTGTGTTATTGATTATAGAAGGAATTTGTGTCCTAATTATTTAGGCTGATGATGTCCCCTTGAGGAGCTCATAAGGATTATCATGTAAACCCTGCAGGTGGACTTAGTCCGACATAATAATAAAGTTGAGAGGTACAACTCTTGGAATCAGATGCTAATTAATTGGGTTGTCAGTAACTCAACATAGAGTCTCCGACTTTAGGATTTTTACCCGAAGCTTTCAACCTGCCAAGACTTTTCGTCTAGGGTTCCACCCCATAGGACCTAGGGTTACCACCCCCTAGGGTTTTCCACCTACCTAACCTTAGCTAGGACTTTTTCTCACCTAGGGTTACCACCTCCTAAGACATAGGGTTATCACCCCCTAGAATTTTCCACATGCCTAACCGCAGCTAGGACTTTTGCCTAAGTACATTTAGGACTTTCCTGCTATCTAATTTAAACTTATTATATCACAACTTAACTTTGGACCCTTTGACATAATCAAAACTCAGGTTCGATTATCGGATGCTTGTCGCACCAAAATAAGTGTTGTTTGTAGAACTTTTCTTTTTAGTTTTAAAGGTATTTTACGGTCACATAAAACACCCGACACTTTTCTCCATTTCAATAATTCTACTTATATTCTATGTAAGACATATCTCTCAATCCCTCCATCGTTTTGTAAAAATAATTTTTAATATTTAAAGCTCTCAGTTTCGGACAACTCATCATCTCCTATCTTAACAATTATCTCATTATGTCTAATATTACTAAAATTAAATTTTATATATTTTGTCTTTATTCTACTAAACCTAAAATATTTTTCTTCTAGTGTTTCCCGCCATGATTCTAATTTAGCATTTACTACTTCACGTGTTTCATCTACCAAAATAATATTATATACAAATAATATGTACCACAGCACTGTGTCTTGAATGTCGATAGTGAGTTAGTTCATAATTAGTGTATCTGTATTGAAAATGCTTCAGTTACTCCGTCTGAAGTCTTTACTTTGGTCGTTACATGCTCGTAAATATTCTTAATTAGTTCAATATATGTCATGCTAACCTTTTTTTTTCTAGAATTCTCCATATAATTTCTCTTGAGACTCTATCATAATTTTTTTCTAAGTCAATGAATATCATGTGTAGATCTTATTGTTTCTCTCAATATTTTTAATTAGTTGTCTAAGAAGATGTATAGCTTATATTATTGACCTTTCAAGTATGAACCTAAATTAATTTTTGGTCACCATAATTTTTTTCTATTATTTTTTCTCAAAGTTTCATGGTATGATCTATTAGTTTGATACTCATATAATTTGTATAATTTTATACGTCTTACTTATTCTTATATAAGAAACTAGAGTACTTAAAATTATTAGATAATAAGTATGCTAAAAAATTCTTAAATAAATTTACACACAAGATGTCCAAAAAAAATTCGTAAGGAGCAGCAGTACAATATGATTAATACATTTCCACTATACCTAATAAATTTTAAGAATGTCATTAGTGAGACAAATTAAGGAATAGATTCTTATTGTTAAAAAAAATATAAGAGAAAGATGATCGGATGACCAATAAAATTGTCATGACCTCAAAGAATTATTGGTGCTCCAATTATATATGTTATCAAAATATGATCAAAATTAATACCCATAGCAAGATTAACTTTTTTTAGATAAAAATAAAAATATCAATGGGCAAAGCAACGATTTACCTACAAGTTGTTATTATCGAAGGTGATCTTGATGTTAAAGCTCGTATAAAATTCGAGCAAAACTTGTGCTAATAACGTAAATAAAATATCAAGAAAATAAAAAGAATTTTTTTTTTAAAAAAAGAAGAAGAATTTTATTTCTCTTAATCTATTACAAAGATGTCTATTTATCGGCTCATTTTGAGAAGTAAAAAGGACATTTTTATTTAATATGATAATCCAAATTTTAATGATAATCCATGTACTCAAAAATCAAAAGTTGTTATATCATGAAAGAGTAATCCAAGCTCCCACAGGCATGACATAGTAGTTAAGGTAGAGTGGAGCTAAAGGGAGTGCCATGGATTGATCTTCTTGAGATATATGTTGGCATTGAATTTAGTAGAAAAATTTGGATTAAGCAACTATTGGTAAATTTATCTGAGTAGAAAAAGCTCATGAGTATGCTCTCATGAGCGAAGTATCGATTTGATATTGGATGGTTTATAGGGACGACTAAGGCTATGTTTACTCAAGAGTGTGGATGAGGAAAAGAAAGGAATCAACGATAGAAAATTATCTTCGGAGGAAGAGAAAAGAAAGGGTGAAGAAATCTTTTCCTTTGGATACTTGTTTACCTTGATAGAGGAAGGTGAATGCTTGTGATGTAATTTTGTAAATAAAAAAGGGTGCATGCGTCATTTTTTTTTTGTACATAGTGTAATTTTATGAGTTAAAAAGGCTACATGCGTCATTTTTTTTTTGTATATGGTGTAATTTTGTGAATGCAAAAGGGGTACATGCGTCATTTTTTTTTCCATCCGCTGCTTTCCGTCCAATTTTGAGGTGATCGATTTTGGCTCCAAAATTATCCGCTGATGGATTGCGTTACTTTTCCTTCGGAAAATTTTAATGAAGTAAACGACGGAAACTTTTCCACCGTGAAAATTTTTCCTTAATTTTACTTTCCACCCTCCCAAGTAAACAGAGGGTCACTTTTTATTATGATTATTCATTAAATAAATATGACCTCCAATATTATTTATAATAATTAGATATTTTAATTTATTTATTGAGTTGGAATGAAATAGGTTGCGGACTAATCCAAAAATCCACTTCTACCAATTACCATTGAATTGATAATTTTATCAGTTTGGTCAAAAATAAAATTTTTTCTTCCTTAAAAAGGCTTTATATTCTTATTATTAAATTCCTTTACGTTACTGTTTGAAACAGTCTTTCACCGATTTAGTGTAGCCCACTAGAGCCCATTTAATTATCGGAATCGAGGACCCATTGGAGCCAACAAATATTAGAGCCCATTAATCTCACAACCTAGGGTTTCTATATAAATAAATCGTGAAAGCTTCTTCTCTCTTCTCGACCTGCGTCGCAGCCCGCAGTCTTGTCGCCCTAAGCAGCTAAGCTCTTGCTCTTCCACAGCGAAGAAGGATCCAAGATGGCGGATTCTAAGGCCGTAACAATCAGGACGAGGAAGTTCATGACTAATCGCCTCCTCTCCAGGAAGCAATTCGTCAGTTTGTTTCCCTTGAGATTTTAATTTCTTTTCGTATATGTAAATGAGCGATTATTCATGGTGTGATATGACTTTTGGTTTCAAGGTCATCGATGTGCTCCACCCTGGAAGAGCCAATGTTTCAAAGGTTATTTTTCCCTAACGTTGAGGCTTCTTGATTTATTTGGAGTATTCTCGATCTTTTTTTATCTTTCTGAAAATTGAATTGGATGCGGTGTAGGCTGAATTGAAAGAGAAGCTGGCACACCTGTATGAAGTAAAGGATCAGAACACAATTTTCGTGTTCAAGTTCAGGACGCACTTCGGAGGAGGGAAGTCGACTGGTTTTGGCTTGATCTACGACACATTGGAAAATGCCAAGAAGTACGAGCCCAAGTACCGGCTCATCCGGGTATGTTTTCTTGACTTCTGTTCGTTCTTTGTGCTGATTTTATTCAGTTCATGAATTACAAACTACTTGCTGTTGAGTTTCTGTTGTGATTGTTTGCCTTTTGTTTTCACCTTTTTTGAGGATGTAGATGCATTTGTATTTTGATTGGCCTTCTCAAACTAGAATTGGTAGCACTAGATGCAAACAACGAACTTTCTAGGATGGGGGTGCGCCTTTAATGGTTCTTGATCTGACATAGGTTTAGTATTTATGCACTGAATTCTTTTTAGGTCCTATGTTGTATAGTGGTCGCAATCAATTATATGGAATTTAAATCTTTATTAAAATACTGTTTTTAGTTTGCATTCTTAATTAAGGTATTTCTGATTATAAATGCTTATACAGTCATCAATATTTGTATTTATTTAGTTAGTATTACAAATAAAGTCTCTATCTTTTGCGTTCTAAACAGCAAAGTTTTACCATGCTAAGAATGATGATATTCGAATGGGTGTGGTGGATCAACTGACTGATAAAAGTTCCTTTGGGTTCAGTAGTGTTTTGTAAAATTCTTGTCCAACATTATAATTTTTTTCATTGTTTTGAATTAACTTTTTTGCGAAAATCCAATAACATTCCTTTGCCTTGTTATGGCTCCAATTCATTTGTCTGGAATATACGTATGGATATAATTGGTATTATTATAGCATCCTAATTCTGGGAATTTCTTTAATGGCCAAACCATTTTTTTGGGTTTTCATATCCTGATTTTTTTTGTAATGTTGGTATTCTAATTTCTACATCTCGCCCTTTGCTTTCCAACTATAGGAATAATATAGGAATCATATAGATAAATTAACTATAATTTAAATTTCACAAAGACTTATAATTTAGAATAAACTCTTCTTATCCAAACTAATATCACATTATCATTGTTGTAAATGGCAGTAGGTGGTGGTGGGGGCGGTTGAATTTTTTAATTATTTTTTATTCATAATATTATAAATAGTCATTATTCTTATATTTACTTTTAATAAAATAGAAAAGGGCAGCCCGGCGCACGAAGTTCCCGTCATGCGGGGTTCCGGGGAAGGATCCATTGTACGCAGCTTTTTGCAAGAGTTTGTTTCCAGGATTTGAACCCGTGACCTTTTGGTCACATGACAACAACTTTATCGTTGCGCCAAGGCTCCCCTTCACTTTTAATAAAATATTTTAATTTAAAATAAAATTTTAATCTAAATATTTAAAAATAAAGAATAAAATAAAATTATATATGTAATGAGATAATTTTATTAGACTTTAATTAAGTCTATTTAAACTATCTCAATCATAACTAGGAGTTGGTTAAAATTATTAAGTAAAGTTTAATTAAATCGTGTACTTTGTTTTTGTCGGGCGATGAGTTTGACCCATCGCTAGCTTGGGCGATGTGTTTGGGTCAGTTGTCAGACTTGGGCGAGGCTTTTGGGCTTGTCGCAAGGCTTCGATGACATGTTCGGGCTGTGGGATGCGTCATCGGGCTTGTGCGATGCATTGATCAGACGATTTATCTGGGCTCCCGCGATGCATCTAGACTCATTGTTGGGCCCAAGCGACAGTCCGGACACGTCTCGGTGGCGAAATGGCTGCAACTGTGGTGGTTCCAGGCACGATGGTGGTGGAAGGAGGTAAGTTATTGCCTAAAGCACCACCTTAGGTAAAGGCGGTATGGTTGATGTTTGCCTCCCGCCTAAGCGGCCACCATTTAGAACATTGCACATTATATTAGAACTGTATAATATTTGACACAATTGTTTTCATTCCGTTTCTTTCCATCCCATGTTACATGGCGAAAATTATAGCATTGGTTAATTCACTTAGATTGCAGTAACACATTTTTATATTCTTGTAGAATGTGTTTTTTTTCCTGGGAAGTAAAATCACTAAATCAGTTTGTATTTTATACCTGATGGCTGTTACAATTAATTAAATTTGTGATAGGTTAATCTTTAATATGCTTATTGAATTTTATTGGATAGACTTGAGAAAAAATGTAATCAAAATTGAATGTATTTTGATTCTATCTTAATATTCTTGATTTGGCGTCCTTGTACTTGATCCTTTTCTAATCACATTACTCTTGTCTTGATTTCCATAATTTCATTGGTTTTCTCCATTTTTGTATTATCCTAAAAAATTTAATGTCATTCTTACCTTTCCTCCTAGTTGCCTGTTCTGCATAGTGTCATTCTTATGCTTGTGAAAATTTGCTGCATGATCGCCTTTCCAATTGTTACCATTCTTTTTATTATTATTATTTTGCAAATATCATTTTTCTCACCAATCATTATTTTTTAGAACACAGTATTATTTATTCTTATTCATCCAAATTTGCCTTAGGGTTACTGAGTGGAAATTAACAATGAATCCATATTCTTGAAATAAATATATTTAAGTGGAAAAACATGCATTGTTTAACTAGTCCTGTGCATTGATGCCACATGAAAATAAGTTTATGCAAAACTGATACACATAAGAAAAATTAATCTTACTGTTGCATCTTAGAACTTGTGTATGTTTTCAAGTTTTTACATATGCATTAACAGTATAGAGGACCCTTGTGTGTCCATTCTAGTTTTTATTTATGTTGTACTTTTGTTCTGTATCCACTCACTAGGCATCGCATAGTTTTGCATATTCTCTTATCTAGTGGCATTAATACGAAAGAATTCCTTGGTGTTTGCTGACATGTTTTATCTTTTGGTAGAATGGGCTTGCCACAAAGGTGGAGAAATCAAGGAAGCAGATGAAAGAAAGGAAGAACAGGACAAAGAAAATACGTGGTGTCAAGAAGGTGAGTTAAAATTTCATCTCCATTTAAGATTCTGACAGGTCTTAAAGTTGCTTATGATCATGTTTTGTCACCTTCAGACAAAGGCTGGAGATGCTGCCAAGGCTGGAAAGAAGAAGTGAGCTAAATTGAAATTACTACTATTTATTGTCCACTTGAATTTTTCTCAAATAGAGATTGCTGTTGCACTCTAGGCTTAAAATTGTGAACATCTTATGTGCTTAGTTTGGAGTTGAGGTTTTCTTACTTTGGACTTAATCTCAGAAATGTGATGGTTTTGGCCTGTCACTGTTTTCGCGCATTTTTTGTTTAACACTAATTTTTGCAGTTATGTTGGCTCTAGGGTTTATTTTCGAATAAGATTGTAACTTACATTTTAAGTTATTCCTACACAATTCCTTGTACTCTGTGCCAACCTTCAATCCACTACTTTCACCATGAACGAGTAAGTTCAAACAAGCTTTTTTCTAAATCAACAAGTAGCTTCTTCTATGTTATGCTTTTAGTGCAAATTGATTTGCAATATGACAATGATTTAGGGGTTTTCAAAACTATTTTTGATGAACAAATGATTTATAAACTAACTTGTAATTTAAAATTCAGAAGATCATTTCAGACTTTTAGATGCACTTAGTAAATGGGTGATTTATAATAGAATACTTAAAAAAAAATCTATACAAAATTAAATTAGATTGCTTGTGCGGTCAAAATATATATATATATATATATATATACACAAATAGCTTATTTATCAAACACTAACTTCGCCATTATATAATTATTTAAATAAAACCATTTGATAACGGCCCTGATAGGAACAACTTCAAAAAGCATATTCTAAGCTTCTTCTATAATATGAGCGGCTCACCTCATAGCATAAAAGGCCTACCTTTTACTCTCCCACTTAATTTTTATATAAATTTATCAATAATTTTATATTCCACCTTTGAAAACTTTTCCCTAAATCCAGGGTTTAGACGTTCATATATAAATAACGGACCTTTAAATCTGGGAGAAACAACATGCGAAGTATCTCCATAGATCTTACCTTGACTGAAAAATGATTAATAGAAAAAATATAAAAATAATACAGCATGATATAAGTATGATAAATAGATTGATTTGACTCCCTTAATAAATGTTTTTTTAGTAATGCTTTTCATTTTGAATATTCAGTTTTGAGAAAGTTTATTATAATATAATTAACTTAATATTAATAAGAATTGCTATACAAGCACTATGGAGACTTTTGCACTCTATTGTGTTTTATTAGAATAATGGAGCATCTTACAAAGTGTGCTCCTTAATAGCCTAGTCAATAAGGTACATACTTCTAAGGCTGCTTAGACATAAAGAGAGTTAGAGATTACTGAACAAATTTCACATAGTTTAAATGCCTGACTTGAGAGTGATGTATCATCTAAGTGGCAAACTCGTCTCATCGTTTTCTCATTTGAATTTAGGAGTTTGAAAATTTTACAAACTATTTTGAACGATTTCAAAACTCGTGATGATAAATGAATAGGGGGTAAACTTTCGGGGTAAATATGAAATTTTACCAAAATATATTGTACCTAAGTAATGTTTGGGTTTGTTATCTCAACTTAAATTATTGGAGTAGAACATGGAGAAATTAACTCGAAAGATTCTCTTTTCAAATTCACGGATCCACGTATGTAAACCGCCTCAAATCCTTGTTGGAATGTTTACATCTTCCTCTCCCTTGATTCTCCAAACGCCAGCGGAGGAGGAGGAGGCCGCTGCAGCGGCGGCAGCGTCGCAGCAAGAAAACAGTAAGCTTTTTACTCACGTCACGCTTTCTTTCCTCCTGCCATGGGAATCACTCAAAGCCGCCATGGCAGAGAAGAGCAGAGCCGAGATTGACCTCGCCTTACTTTTACCCGAGAACACGAGTGCAGTAGACGAATGCGCAGCGTAATAAATGCATCGAGGGCATTCACGAGACTGTCAAAGTCTTATCTTTCTCAGAAACAGACAGATTTCTAGTTACGAAATTGGGAGAAAGACGCGAGCTTGTTGAGCTCTCGAGGTAGGTCTACTGCTTCATTCCTTGTTCCTTGTGCCTTTCTTGTCTTCCTGCTGGTGAAGTTGCAGATATCCATGCTTTCCCCGTGTTTAAGGTCGTTGGTTGCTTCTCTATGTTTCTTGGATCTCACCTCTGTCCTTTCTCTCGGAGATTTTGGATCATTCTTGTGTGGGGAATGCTTCGGTGGAGTTCCTTGTCGTCTAACGCAGTTCTTAAAATGTTGCACAAGCTTTTCTTTTTGATTTCTAGTCCTTTAATCTTCTCTTTCTTGAGTTTTTACCACCAGAAAGAGAAGTTTTTGGAGTAATTTTTTTTTTTGTTAATTTTCTTTCTCTATATATTTTTCTATTGTGCTTGATGCAGTGAAGTCGTTTGATTTCTCGTCGGAGTGAATTTAATTTCCCCCGGACGGGAAATGGGCCGGGCAGCGCAGTGGTGTCGCCGCCTCTGGAGCGGGAGTAAGGAGAACAGGAATCCCAGCCTGGACTCCTCGAGCTACGGAGGCGCCCGCGAAGAGAGGACGGAGAAGAAAAGGTGGAGCTTCCGGAGGGCACGAGACTCCGGCTGCACGTCGTCGTCGGGAAGCCAGAATGTCTCCACAGCCGCCGCGATCGAGGTGGAGTGGTTTAAGTCCTTCTACGCCGTCAGCGAGAAGGAACAGAGCAAGCACGCGATCGCAGTGGCTGCGGCTGCAGCTGCAGCCAACGCTGCTGTCACGGCCGCCGGGGCCGCTGTAGCCGTCGTGCGGCTCGCCGGAAACGGAGTCATCGAGCTGGCGGCTATACGGATTCAAACAGCGTTCAGGGCCTACTTGGTATCGCACTCTGCATTAAACGTTTTAGAAAGAAAGAAAGAAATCTATCAAAATTTTGTTCTTTGGATCCTCTGATCTTGTCGCCTTCCATTTGTTCTTGTAATTCCTCTGCATTCAATTGAATCATTCAATTGAATCAATTGTGATTTGTTTGAAGGCAAGGAAAACACTCAGAGCTCTGAAAGCATTGGTCAAGCTCCAAGCTTTAGTGAGAGGATATCTAGTGCGAAAGCAAGCTGCCGCCACTCTCCACTGCATGCAAGCTCTGGTCCGAGCTCAGGCCGCCGTCAGAGCTCAAAGATCTCGAAGTTTTCTCTCCCGTGACCGAGAATTTCCACCACCGGTGGTGATCCGCCATCGGAGTTCCTTAGTACGCCGTTAATATCCCAACTCTAGCTCTAATTTCGCTGGAGCAATAAGCAATTACTTGTCTCCGTCGCAGGAAAGGCTCGATGTCCACGCCGGAGCTCAAACCCGGTGGCTCTCGACGAGCATCGACGGTGCAGCCTTCGCCGGAGGCCCAAAGATCGTCGAGGTCGACACGTGTCGTCGAAACCTGAGGCTTTGCCCCCGGCGGAGCAGTCCCTCTCCGGCAGCGGACTTCGTGGCGTTCTCCTCTCCGCTTCCAAGCAGTCACGTTCCGGCAAGGATCTCAATTCCCGGCCGCCGCAGCCAATCGCAAGAGAACCATTGTCCGAACTGTGCCGCCGCAGATCAGGGGCACCGTTTCCCAGCGACGGCGCAGAGCACGCCCAGATACGGCGCCGCGGCGGCGGTTACTCCAGCGAAGGGGGGTCTCCGGCAGTTCTTGAGCGCGTTGAATTGCCCCCACTACATGGCGAACACGCAGTCGTCGACGGCGAAGGTGAGGAAACCGCGGCAGCCGTTGAGGGAGGCGAGTATGGTAGCTAACAGTGGGATGCTGAAGAAGCCATGCTTTGAGCTAGTGGAAGGGGCATTTAGCTTCAAGAAGACGGTGGCCGGGAAGCTGGATCGGTGCTCTGAGCTGGCGAAGGAAGAAGAAGAAAGAGAAATTTACCTACAGAGAATGTGGTGAAGCAAGCTTTCATGATTTCTCCAAGTATGTAACTATGTAACGTTAATCAATATGACAGAACTGCTTAATTAATCGATCGTCGTCGCGGATGTAGACCTAAAAAAGGTATCCCAATTAGATTCTCACCAAATCTTTGTCAGATCCGCTTTAGATTTTTCTCTTTTTCTTCTTTTCTTCATTTTTTTATGGATGCTTTCGATTTTTCGTTGGAATTTCTGAAGATTTTGAACTTGAAAATTTGGCTCTAAGAAATACGCCGACAAAAGGACGAACCATTTCAATTGCAGTATCCACGGTAGGATCCATTCCATGTACAGCCTAAGGCCATGCTGATGTCATCATGGATAGCTACATACCCGTGGGCTATAATATTTTTTGGATGGGTCCCACTTGCTCAACCAATCAAATAGAACTTGTAGAATGTAGATCCAATGATGAAGCAAAAGGTATGCATGTATAATCTAGTTATTATACAAATTACAACAACAATAATAACATAAATGGTACTATAATTGGAGAGACATGGATCCCTCAGTGGTACTTGCATTCAATGTTAGGCTTTCACTGAATTGCCATTCATATTGAAATTTGAATGAATATCGGAATGCTTCATTGGCTTGCTTTTGACGATACACAGAGCCTGAATGAGGTGCATGCATGGTGCTGAAATTTCATATTGGAGAGTTTGCAGTGCATGTGGGTGCTGCTGTATCCTCCAAATTTGGATGTTCTTCATCGATCATTTAGGGTTTGATTTGAACGAAGAGATGGGAGTTTGGGAGACGGTGACAACCGTGATAATTATATATTGTTGGAATATTCCCCTTGCAATTTCACTCCTCAATTATTTATTGTCCTCGCTAGCTCTTCTCAGAAGAAAGCATCAGCACTGTGTGTTTGGAGCATTCGAGCCTGCTACACTAGTTGCATTCCTTGCGAAATTAATGCCACATAAAACTGTGCGTTTATACGCCCTTTGGAATTATGTATTTACAAAAACACCACTGAATTAACTTTCCCTCCAGCAAATCAAAAGAAGCTGTATTTCAAGGGCCTGAAGCAGAACTCCAGTTGTCTCTATATTAATTGCATGGAAAAGTTGCAGTGGGCCAGGAGAAGTAAATGCATGCATGAAAATGTTTGTTAAATTTAAGTTCAAACCTCTAAACCAATCCGTGTGAGTTCTTTAGCATGAATGCATATATCAGATGCTGTGTATATCAGACTTTGGTCCTCGAGCTCCCATGAGAAACACTGTGATCCAACCTTTTAGCATATTTTAATCTGCAGGATTCTTAATTAGGGGATCAGATCTGGGACAAAATTTTATTCAAGAAACAGAAGATGATAAGGAACAGAAATTTTATTATCATGTCATTGCACTGAAGTGAAGAAGCAGATGAGAATGAATGAAACAGAGTAGTAGGGTGGTGTGGGTTGCATGGTCCATGCATTTAGAGATGAGTGGAGATAATGCACATATTTAATTTCCATCTGACAACTGCCAATGTAAATCTTGTGACTTATTGTTGTAGGATAGCAATTCAATGAAGATTCTCAAGTAAATGACTTTAGTGCCCTCTGGTGGTGTTAGGGTTGAGATATAGTGTATTATAATATGGGATAATGTTAAATGATTAGAATTTGATAGGTCAGTGTGAGGGTTGAGATATAGTGTATTATAATATGGGATAATGTTAAATGGTTAGAATTTGATCGATCAGAATATATTTTGTAAGTCATTATTAAAGATTTTTTAGTAATATTATCTCTATATATTAATTACATGTCTGTATTATAATTTAATTCTGGCCAGTCAGATTCTGACCAAATAGATTTACCGTATCATAAGAGGTCTTGGGTCGAAATTCGACGTGTCTGAGCATGTCTTTCCCTATACCTTGGTTACTTACACTAATGACTAGTAGCCCCTTGTGATTTACCTTCTCTGTATTGATATTAGCCTAAGGATAAGTTAATGAGGTGCTGGAAACGAAGAATCACCTTTTGCCACGTCAAATAAATGATTTTAAGTTAATTTCTCATAAATGGTAATAAATGGGGATCAAACTCACCTCTCTCAATTCATGGGTTCGTTCGATCCTATCTCTATCGGTAATGCTTGAACCCATTAATTAGTTGACATGTGTATCATTTTTTTTTCTTTTTGAAAACCCTTAATTGAAATCAAAACCCAACCATGGTTAGGTTTTTTCAAGCAGTAATTACTAGGGAAGTTGGACCTTCAAAATCTACAGTAATTCTCATATCCTCATTCTCTCGTCACAAAGCTTTCACTCGTCGTCGACGAACACAACTCTCCGAAAAATGACGTAGCCCCATTGTCGCCGTTCGAGATTTTCTGTAGCCATTTTTTGACTGGGTCATTTGAAAGAAAAACACCTCATATTTTTTGGTCGATCATTTTCTTTTTTGGACATTCCCGACAGTCAATTTTCATAGCTATTGTAGATCTAAACCATAAGATTCACCTTTTGCTTGTGTAAATGCATGTTTGATAAAAATGTTATTTATATTATGTCATCATTATCATCATTATGTTAATCTCTTTGGTATTCTTGCATGATTTTTTTATCAACAATGATCCTATTTGGCTTTGTGTTTATGCTTTTTATTTTTTGATCATGTGTTTATGCGTCTTGTATATTGATTTTTTTTTATAGAAATCTTAGTTGCAGCCAACCCATAGAACATTATTTGTTTTAGAAACAAATCCATAAGTGGCTAGGAAAGCAATAAGAGTTTTATATCAAAAGTTCGCAACTTGGGCAGAAGCGATAGAGCTTTTTAGGAGAATGTGAAGAAGCGACATCCAACTACTTCATTCAAGACTAGTCCAAGGAAAATTCATGTGCAACTTCCAGTTGAATCTCACAAAGAAACTAGTAAAATCGAAATGGATGAGATAAAATGAAAGTTACAAGAGATGAGATTTGTATGACAATGATCAATGTTAGTTAGAAAATGTAATGCTAGATCGATTAGTGCCATTTAGTTTGTTTGAAATCTATAGGTGCATGATTGCAAATATTGGATTGTAAGAGGTTATATATATTTATTTTACTTAAATATATCATTTAAAGTGCATAACCTCCCTTGATGGAAAGTATAGAGAAGATGATGGTTCCAGCGAGAATATCAAACACGATAACGCCCAAACGTTGTTCTTGCTCCAACAAATATTCTCAATTCTTTAACCCATGGGCCTCCACCATTTTCCTCCATTAAAACCAGCTAATTGATGCATCAAAATAATAATTTTCTAAGTAAGATTTCAAAATTAATACAATGTATAATTTTTCAAATATTAAAAATATGAATGTCTGACAACGGCGATAACATATGCATCTTCATCAACAATTCATACTTCTTCAGATAACATGATCATATGATCATGTCCATGTCCCTTAACAATGTAAAAATTTATTGAATTTGTAAATAAATTTAATTTTCTTCGATAAAATTTTTTACTTGTGAAGAATGAGGACCCCAAATTGATACGAGGACCTCCAAAATTGTGATGAATGAGGACCTCCAAACTGTATTTTTTAATAAAAAAATAAATATAAGATATAAATATTGATTGTGTCTAAATTCATCTTCCGTATTGAAAATTAAAAAAGAATTAGTTACCATTTGTTTGAATACTGGAAAAAATGATGATTATGTTGGGGTTGCAAGGTTGCAAACATAGTCCCATATTGAAAACACATGGAAAAGATCATGGGTTTATAAGAGAAAGATATCTCCATTGGCATGAGGCCTTTTGGGTAGAGCCCAAGAGCAAAACCATGAGGGCTTAAGGCCCAAAGTGGACAATATCATGTCATTGTGGAGATATCTAAATTCTTTTCGATCTTACAATTGGTATCAGAGCCCGGACTGCCAGAAGGTTTAACTGCCGACTGTGCACAAGAGCTATGGTCTGATTGAACCATGTGAGTACAATATTGAACTCGAACAAAGAAAGTGGGGGCTCCTATGTTCGGATCAAGAGGACCAGACACCAGGCAGGAAGTCCTAGTAGGTCGGGTGGACCGAGGGGCAGGAAGTCCTAGTTGCGGCTAGGCAAGGAAGTCCTAGTAGGTCGGGTGGACCGAGGGGCAGGAAGTCCTAGTAGGTCGGGTAGACCGAGGGGCAGGAAGACCTGGTGGGTCAAGGATCGGACGTGGGAAGCCCATGGTCCTTTGTTTGAGGGGGGGATTGTTGGGGTTGCAAG
Source organism: Zingiber officinale (assembly GCF_018446385.1). Taxonomy (NCBI): domain Eukaryota; kingdom Viridiplantae; phylum Streptophyta; class Magnoliopsida; order Zingiberales; family Zingiberaceae; genus Zingiber; species Zingiber officinale. The sequence continues at coordinate 130,905,064 of NC_055997.1, read as the reverse complement.
GTTGCAAACATAGTCCCATATTGAAAATACATGGAAAAGATCATGGGTTTATAAGAGAAAGATATCTCCATTGGCATGAGGCCTTTTGGGTAGAGCCCAAGAGCAAAACCATGAGGGCTTAGGCCCAAAGTGGACAATATCATGTCATTGTGAAGATATAGAGTGGAATTTGAGTGTTGTTGTGATGGTATATAATTCATTTCCTTTGTCTTGGTGGCATCTTGTGAACTTTGCCCCTTCCTTTTGGTTCCTTTCGCATCTAGCAAGCCCAAGAAAATTACAAACTTAGTGGTTGATTAACTAGATAACGATTATATGAATAAAATTTTGAATAAATGAAAACTTACTTGAAATTTGAGCTTTTCCCTTTCCTTTTTCTGCTTGTACGATCCCAGTGTCGTGTAATATTTGCATTTGTAACTCCCTTTGCTTTAGCAATAAATGGGTTATGTGTAGGATCGAAAAGAATTTAGAGTCGTGTAATATTTGCATTTGTAACTCCCTTTGCTTTAGCAATAAATGGGTTATGTGTAGGATCGAAAAGAATTTAGATATCTCCACAATAGCATGATATTGTTCACGCCTAGACCCTCATGGCTTTGCTCTTGGGCTCTCCCCAAAAGGCCTCATGCCAATAGAGATATCTTTTCTCTTATAAACCCATGATCTTTCCCATGTGTTTCCAATATGGGACTATGTTTGCAACCTTGCAACCCCAACAATCCCCCTCTCAAACAAAGGACCATAGGCTTCCCACGTCCGATCCTCGATCCACCAAGTCTTCCTGCCCCTCGGTCCACCCGACCTACTAGGACTTCATTGCCTAGTCGCAACTAGGACTTCCTGCCTGGTGTCTGGTGTTGGAATGTATACTGAAAGCCTAAGCTTTGTAAACATTTATTATGAATAAAGAATCACATTTGGTCTAATTGTCTACATTTGTTTGTAGTTGTTCATTTAATTTATATTGTAGATAACATAGTATGTGGTGTCACATACAGAAGATGATGTTATCAGTACCTTATAAATTATAAACAGTAGCTCACGACCAAAACGGAAAAGGAACAAACCATTAGAAGGTCGTAGTGTAATTAGGTATTAGTTTATCTTGACTATATAATTACACTAGTACACTTAGAGTGTATTGAGTAGGACCATTTGAGGTCGTTTCTTTTATACTGACTTTATAAAGGAGCAAAGACCTCAGTTATTATGGAAGTGTGCGCTCTTAATCCTAATATAATAACAAGCACATATATTTGATATTTATTTCTTTAATTTATCAATGGGTGAGATTTAGTTCGTTGAATCAATAAACCCGATAAGTTGGGAAATAGTATTACTTATAGTGTGTGTTGTTGATTATAGAAGGAAACTGTGTCCTAGAGATACTAGGTTGATAATGTCCTCAAGAGGAGCTCATAAAGATTGTCATGTTAAACCCTGCAGGTGGACTTAGTCCGACATGACAATAAGGTTGAGTGGTACTACTCTTGGACTTAGATATTAATTAAATGAGTTGTCAGTAACTCACTTAATTAGTGGACATTCGATATCTTAAACACGGAGACTAACACACTCATAATAAGAAGGAGCCCAAAATGTAATTTGGGATTGGTGCGGTAGTTCAATGATAGTTCTCTAGTGGAATGAATTATCATTGATAAAATTAAGTTGTGTGTTCGGGGCGAACACAGGATGCTTAATTTTATCGGGAGACCAAAACCAATTCCTCCTCTCGGTCCCTATCGTAGCCTCTTATTTATAGAGTTCTATACCCACCTATACCCACCTTCTATACCCACCCAATAGGGGCCGGCCAAGCTAGCTTGGGAACCAAGCTAGGGCCGGCCTAGGTATATTATTGGGTGACCGGCCCTAGCTTGAACCCAAGCTAGTGGGGGCCGGCCAAATTAAATTAAAAAGGGATTTTAATTTTAATTTTTATTATAATGTGGAAGATATAATTTAAAGAGAATTAGAATTAAAATATCTCTCTTGTAAAAGATTTACAAAAGATTAAAGAAAGAGATTAGATCTCTTTCCTTATTTGTAGATTGGAGAGATGTTTTATTTTCTCTTTAAAATTATTCACATGATTAATAAAATTAAAATTATAGATATTTCCTTTTATTAACCATGAAGAGATTTTAAAGAGAAATTTTATTTTTAAAATTTTCGGAAACAAATTAGGAAGTTTTAATTGTTGATTAAAACTTGTCCTCTTTGTTTTCCAATGACGACCACTTGAAATTGATTTGGGAAATTTTATTTTATTTCTCTCAATTAAATCAAGTCAAGGAAATTAAGGAAAATTTATTGTAATTAAATTTCCTAATTTGCCTAGGCCAAGGAATATAAAAGAAGGGTGAGGGTGCATTCATGGGACACAACCTCTATTGTTTCTCTCCCTTTTTCTTGATGTGGCCGGCCATTACCCTCTCCCTCTCTTCCTCTTGTGGTGGCCGAATACTTCATCTCTCTTGGAGTTCTTGTGGTGGCCGGATACTACTTGGAGAAGAAGAAGAAGAAGAGAAAGTTAGCATCTCTTGGAGCTTGGTTAGTATTTTGATTTTCTTCTTTGGTAAAGTTCTTCCTTTGTGGCGAACCTTGCTTGGAGGAGAAGAAGGTGGTTGGTGGTTTCTCATCTTGGTAGATCGTGCCCACACAACGTCCGAGGTTAGAAGAGGAATACGGTAGAAGATCAAGAGGTTTTTCTACAAGGTATAATTAGTAATTTTTATTTCCGCATCATGCTAGTTATTTATGGAAATAATACCAAATACAAGAGGCTTATAATCTAGTATTTCGAATATGTTTTTCGATGTTGTGTTCTTTTGTTTTCTTTCTTTTCCTTGTGATTTGATTGTTCTTTTTGGTTAACCTAAAGTTATTTTAGGAAATTAAATATTAGCTTTCTATTAAAGGTTTTGTCTAGTCGGTGGTGGTTGCTCCCATATCCAAGAAGGCCATGTGCCTCGCCACGTCAGTACTGGGAACCTTTTATGGAAATTAGTATTTAATGGAATTAATAACTTAAGGAGACTTGGGTCGAACGTGTTAAGTTCCGCAGGAGATCCAAGTTAAAACCTAAAAGAACAAATAGATTAAGTTTTGGATCAAACGTGTTAAGTTCCGCAGGCGATCCAAAATTTAATTTAAAAGAACACATGGTAGCTAGGAAAAAGGTTCAGACCTTTGTACAAAATTTTTATACAGTGGAACCTCTAGGTTTTCCGAGTAGCAACCAACAATTGGTATCAGAGCTAGGGTTTTGCCTCTGTGTATTTGGTATTTAGTTTAATTATGCACATGTCATACATAATTTAGGCAGGATAATAGTAGGATGTGCTAACTTTGTGGATGCAGGATCCAACTATTATGGCTTTTAGTTAATTATGTGTGTGATTGGACCCTTGGACATGTCAAGGGCAATTTATATGTGTGTGCATGATTGTATTAAAATACAGAAGGCTGTATTTAGTTTTATTAGGATTTTATTTTGATCTAGATACATGTACATTCCTTTTATGGAATATAGGATCAAAATGTAAATTCTATTTATGTCGTGGATCGAATCTTGCAAAGCGTGGAACCTTCTAAGGACCAGAGGCGCATGGATACGACAGCTAGATCCGGTGGCGGTGGCCAAATTTGGCAGCAGCTTGGGATGACAACACACGGAGGACAATTAGAGATAAAAGCCATAATAGTTGAAAATTAAATTTTCTATTTATTGCTTTTATATTGTCTTGTGTGTGCATGTTAGTTTACAAGTTTAAGTAGGCTAGCATAGTTAAAATTCCTCATTTATAAATAACTAAGTGGGAGAGGGATTTTAAATAAATCCCATGGTCTCCATTCTTGGTTTGTAAGTGATGCAAACAAGCTTGCGTTGGCTCGAGTGCCTTCCTCCATAACGGATGAGCTTGTTTGCGGATCACTAGAAGACTTCCATTTTGGATGACTATAGGAAGTTAATTAAGAGCGTGTGATCTTCTCCAACGGAAGGGCATAATCTTATTAATGGACTTAGTGTCAAGTAATGGTATACACTTAGACACATCTAATAGTATCCTCCCTAACGGAGTCACCGCTATTATTTGTGTGACCAATGATACCAACTATTAATTTTATTTGTCAAAAGTCAGGTTGACAAGATAATAAAATTAATGGGTTAAAACCCTCCTTTACAAATGTTGAATTTGTATCGTCCACACTAACGTGGCATACAAAATTCACGGTGTTATGAGGTGTTGGTTAATTTAAAATAGTATTGTTTGAGGAATCAATATTATTCTAAATTTAGAGTTCGACCAAAAGTTATTTGTGATTCTTAGGATGTCTTTCAACCCACTATCCATCATACTTCAACAGAATAGACTTACTGGACCAAACTACATAGATTGGAAAAGAAAAAAGCTATAAATATTTACTGACTGAGCAATGTCCTGATGCACCCACTGGTGAATCTACCCAAGAGGAGATTGAATATCATAGGAAATGGGTAAAAGCAGATGAGATGGCGCGGTGTTACATTTTGGCTTCAATGTCAAATGTATTGCAACATCAGCATCAAGATTTACCAACAGCTTATGATATTATGAACAATCTCAAGGAACTCTTTGGTCATCAGGATAGGGCTTCTAGGCAAGAAGCCATGAGAAAGATAATGACAGCCACCATGCAAGAGGGTACTCCTGTAAGAGATCCTAAAGATGATGGCTTATCTGAACGAGATACAGATCCTTGGAGGAGAAATTGATGGGGAAACCCAGATCGATATGATCCTCCAAACGCTACCTAGAAGTTTTGAGCAGTTCCGCCTGAACTATAATATGAATAAGAGGATTTATTCATTAGCAGAACTACTGACAGAACTTCAAGCAGCAGAAGGATTATTTCGTCACAATGCTCAAATTCACTATGCTGAAAATGGTTCTACTTCTAAACCGAGAGGAAGAAGAAGAAACAAGCTGGTTCAGCAAAGAAAGTGAATAAATCTCAGAGTACGGGATTTAAAGCTGGAGTGAAGAAGCCGAAGGGCAAGTGCTTCATCTGCAAGCAGGCAGGACATTGGAAGGCGGACTGTCCTCGTAGGAACCAAAACAAAGGTATATCTCATGCTCTAGTTGTTGAAACATGTTTAGCGGTGTTATCTACCAGCACCTGGTGTGTAGATACGGGAGCCACTGATCATGTCTGTAATTCCTTGCAGGGGTTCCAGGAAACCCGACGACTATCTGAAGGAGAAATTACCGTCTACATGGGCAATGCTACTAAGGTGGCAGCTGTTGCAGTGGGAGACGTCTACTTATCTTTTAGTAGAAATAGGAATTTGGTTTTAAGAAATTGTCTTTATGTACCCAGTTTTAGAAAGAATTTAATTTCAGTTTCTAAACTATTTTTAGATGGATATTCAGTTTCTTTTAGTAACGATGTAGTTATTAAAAGAAATAAAGTGATTATCTGTTCTGGTGCATTAGTTGGCAATTTATATACTTTAAATCCAATTTCTTCCACAAAGCAAAACATGGAAATTTATAACTCATCTTCTAATTCTAATAAGAGAAAAGAACCTTCGAAAATGAACCAAGCATATCTTTGGCATCTAAGGCTTGGTCATATTAACTTAAGTAGGATTCAGAGGCTTATAGCCGATGGACTTTTGGGTTCATTAGAGTTGGAAAATTTTCCAACTTGTGAATCCTGCTTGGAAGGTAAAATGACCAAGAGGCCGTTCAAGGCCAAGGGGTATAGAGCCAAAGAAGTGTTAGAGTTGGTTCACTCTGATTTGTGTGGTCCTATGTCTGTCCAGGCAAGAGGAGGTTTTGAATATTTTGTCTCTTTCATAGACGATTATTCAAGATATGGATACATTTACCTAATGCGCCGCAAGTCTGAGTGCTTTGATAAGTTCAAAGAATACAAGGCTGATGTGGAGAAACGACTAGATAAAAGTATCAAGACACTACGGTCAGATCGTAGTGGCGAATACCTCTTAGGAGAGTTTAGGAATTACTTATCAGAGGCTGGGATTCAATCCCAATTGTCTGCACCTGGAACACCTCAACAGAATGGTGTAGCAGAACGAAGGAATAGGACTCTTATGGAAATGGTTAGATCGATGATGAGTTATTCAGAATTACCAAATTCGTTTTGGGGATATGCTCTGGAAACAGCAGTATACGTTCTGAACTTAGTACCTTCTAAATCAGTTTCTTCTACTCCCATAGAATTGTGGAATGGGCGAAAATCCAGTCTAAAACATATTCGGATTTGGGGTAGTCCAGCACATGTACTGAAACCAGATGCTGATAAGTTAGAAGCTCGTACAGAAGTTCGCGTGTTTGTAGGATATCCCAAAGGAACGAAAGGTGATTTATTTTATAGTCCTAAAGACCAGAAGGTCATTGTTAGCACCAATGCCCAGTTTTTAGAAGAAGACTATATAATGGATCACAAGCCCAGTAGTAAAGTTGTTTTAGAAGAACTTAGAGAGGACATGTCTACTTCAGTACCAACAGTACAAGATGAAGTACCACAAGAGACTGCAACACGTGTCACACATGATACACAACCACAGATAGTGCCTCGTCGTAGTGGGAGGGTTGTGAGGCAGCCTGAAAGATTCATGTTTTTGGGAGAGTCTTGGACTTGATCCCTGTAAACATGAACCCGCCCGATCATATGATGAAGCACTCCAAGATATAGATGCAGATCTTGGCAAAAGGTAATGATTGAAATAGAGTCCATGTACTCTAATAAGGTTTGGGAGCTTGTAGAACCACCTGATGGTGTAAAAGCCGTTGGATGCAAGTGGATCTACAAAAGGAAAAGAGGGACATACGGGAAGGTAGAAACCTTCAAAGCTAGGCTTATTGCAAAAGGGTACACTCAAAAAGAGGGAATCGATTATGAGGAGACCTTTTCACCGGTAGCCATGCTTAAGTCTATCCGGATACTCTTATCCATTGCTGCTCATATGGATTATGAGATTTGGCAAATGGATGTCAAGACAGCTTTCCTTAATGGAAGTCTTGAAGAGAACATCCATATGAAGCAACCAGAAGGGTTCATTGAAAAAGGCAAAGAGCATCTAGTGTGCAAGCTCAATCGGTCCATTTATGGACTGAAGCAAGCTTCAAGGTCTTGAAACATCCGGTTTAATGAAGTAATCCAGTCATATGGATTTATTCAAAGTCCGGATGAGTCTTGTGTATATAAGAAGTGTAACGGAAACGTGGTGGTATTTCTTGTACTATACGTATATGATATTTTGTTAATTGGCAACAATGTCAAGGTATTATCAGACGTAAGGGTATGGTTGTCCAAACAATTTGATATGAAGGACTTAGGAGAATGTGCACACATTCTTGGGATCAAAGTTATAAGGGATCGTAAGAAAAGAATGTTGTGTCTATCCCAAGCTTCATATATAGATACAATCCTTGATCGTTTTAGCATGCAGGATTCCAAGAAAGGTTTCTTACCTTTTAGACATGGAGTAGCTCTATCTAAAGAGATGTCTCCAAAGACATCAAAAGAGATAGAGGACATGAAAGCAGTTCCTTATGCTTCGGCTGTAGGAAGCCTAATGTATGCAATGCTATGTACGAGACCTGATATCTGTTTTGCCGTGGGCATGGTCAGCAGATATCAGAGTAACCCTGGACAAGGACATTGGACTGCGGTAAAGCATATATTGAAGTACCTGAGAAGGACTAGAGATTATATGCTAGTTTACCAAGCAAACGATCTGCTCCCTGTGGGTTACACGGATTCAGATTTCCAATCAGATAGGGATAACAGTAAGTCTACATCAGGCTATGTGTTTACTTTAGGAGGTGGAGCCATTTCATGGAGGAGTGTTAAGCAGAAATGCGTTTCGGACTCAACCATGGAAGCTGAATATGTAGCAGCCTCTGAGACAGCTAAAGAAGCAGTATGACTCAGGAGCTTTCTAATGGCCTTAGATGTGATTCCTGGTTTGCCCAAAATCATCGCAATTTATTGTGATAATAGTGGTGCAGTTGCAAACTCGAAGGAACCACGAGCTCATAAGGCAAGTAAACATATAGAGCGCAAGTACCACCTGATACGAGATATTGTGAAGCGAGGAGAAGTTGTCATCACCAAGATTGCATCAGCGGATAACCTGACAGATCCTTTCACTAAGGCCCTTCCGGCGAAAGCTTTCGATCGGCATGTGGAGGGAATGAGAATCAGATGTATGGTAGAAGATATGACAGCTTAGTCATTAGTATAAGTGGGAGATTGTTGGAATGTATACTGAAAGCCTAAGCTTTGTAAACATTTATTATGAATAAAGAATCACATTTGGTCTAATTGTCTACATTTGTTTGTAGTTGTTCATTTAATTTATATTGTAGATAACATAGTATGTGGTGTCACATACAGAAGATGATGTTATCAGTACCTTATAAATTATAAACAGTAGCTCACGACCAAAATGGAAAAGGAACAAACCATTAGAAGGTCGTAGTGTAATTAGGTATTAGTTTATCTTGACTATATAATTACACTAGTACACTCAGAGTGTATTGAGTAGGACCATTTGAGGTCGTTTCTTTTATACTGACTTTATAAAGGAACAAAGACCTCAGTTATTATGGAAGTGTGTGCTCTTAATCCTAATATAATAACAAGCACATATATTTGATATTTATTTCTTTAATTTATCAATGGGTGAGATTTAGTTCGTTGAATCAATAAACCCGATAAGTTGGGAAATAGTATTACTTATAGTGTATATTGTTGATTATAGAAGGAAACTGTGTCCTAGAGATACTAGGTTGATAATGTCCTCAAGAGGAGCTCATAAAGATTGTCATGTTAAACCCTGCAGGTGGACTTAGTCCGACATGACAATAAGGTTGAGTGGTACTACTCTTGGACTTAGATATTAATTAAATGAGTTGTCAGTAACTCACTTAATTAGTGGACATTCGATATCTTAAACACAGGGAGACTAACACACTCATAATAAGAAGGAGCCCAAAAATGTAATTTGGGATTGGTGCGGTAGTTCAATGATAGTTCTCTAGTGGAATGAATTATCATTGATAAAATTAAGTTGTGTGTTCGGGGCGAACACGGGATGCTTAATTTTATCGGGAGACCAAAATCAATTCCTCCTCTCGGTCCCTATCGTAGCATCTTATTTATAGAGTTCTATACCCACCTTCTATACCCACCCAATAGGGGCCGGCCAAGCTAGCTTGGGAACCAAGCTAGGGCCGGCCTAGGTATATTATTGGGGGCCTAGCTTGAACCCAAGCTAGTGGGGGCCGGCCAAATTAAATTAAAAAGGGATTTTAATTTTAATTTTTATTATAATGTGGAAGATATAATTTAAAGAGAATTAGAATTAAAATATCTCTCTTGTAAAAGATTTACAAAAGATTAAAGAAAGAGATTAGATCTCTTTCCTTATTTGTAGATTGGAGAGATGTTTTATTTTCTCTTTAAAATTATTCACATGATTAATAAAATTAAAATTATAGATATTTCCTTTTATTAACCATGAAGAGATTTTAAAGAGAAATTTTATTTTTTAAAATTTCCGGAAACAAATTAGGAAGTTTTAATTGTTGATTAAAACTTGTCCTCTTTTGTTTTCCAATGATGTGGCCGGCCACTTGAAATTGATTTGGAAAATTTTATTTTATTTCTCTCAATTAAATCAAGTCAAGGAAATTAAGGAAAATTTATTGTAATTAAATTTCCTAATTTGCCTAGGCCAAGGAATATAGAAGAAGGGGTGAGGGTGCCTTCATGGGACACAACCTCTATTGTTTTCTCTCCCTTTTTCCTTGGTGTTGTGGCCGGCCATTACCCTCTCCCTCTCTTCCTCTTGTGGTGGCCGAATACTTCATCTCTCTTGGAGTTCTTGTGGTGGTCGGATACTACTTGGAGAAGAAGAAGAAGAAGGAGAGAAAGTTAGCATCTCTTGGAGCTTGGTTAGTATTTTGATTTTCTTCTTTGGTAAAGTTCTTCCTTTGTGGCCGAACCTTGCTTGGAGGAGAAGAAGGTGGTTGGTGGTTTCTCATCTTGGTAGATCGTTGCCCACACAACGTCCGAGGTTAGAAGAGGAATACGGTAGAAGATCAAGAGGTTTTTCTACAAGGTATAATTAGTAATTTTTATTTCCGCATCATGCTAGTTATTTATGGAAATAATACCAAATACAAGAGGCTTATGATCTAGTATTTCGAATATGTTTTTCGATGTTGTGTTCTTTTGTTTTCTTTCTTTTCCTTGTGATTTGATTGTTCTCTTTGGTTAACCTAAAGTTATTTTAGGAAATTAAATATTAGCTTTCTATTAAAGGTTTTGTCTAGTCGGTGGTGGTTGCTCCCATATCCAAGAAGGTCATGTGCCTCGCCACGTCAGTACTGGGAACCTTTTATGGAAATTAGTATTTAATGGAATTAATAACTTAAGGAGACTTGGGTCGAACGTGTTAAGTTCCGCAGGAGATCCAAGTTAAAACCTAAAAGAACAAATAGATTAAGTTTTGAATCAAACGTGTTAAGTTCCGCAGGCGATCCAAAATTTAATTTAAAAGAACACATGGTAGCTAGGAAAAAGGTTCAGACCTTTGTACAAAATTTTTGTACAGTGGAACCTCTAGGTTTTTCGATCCACCAGGTCTTCCTGCCTCTCGGTCCACCCGACCTACTAGGACTTCATTGCCTAGTCGCAACTAGGACTTCCTGCCTGGTGTCTGGTCCTCTTGATCTGAACATAGGATCCCTCACTTGTTGGAATGTATACTGAAAGCCTAAGCTTTGTAAACATTTATTATGAATAAAGAATCACATTTGGTCTAATTGTCTACATTTGTTTGTAGTTGTTCATTTAATTTATATTGTAGATAACATAGTATGTGGTGTTACATACAGAAGATGATGTTATCAGTACCTTATAAATTATAAACAGTAGCTCACGACCAAAATGGAAAAGGAATAAACCATTAGAAGGTCGTAGTGTAATTAGGTATTAGTTTATCTTGACTATATAATTACACTAGTACACTCAGAGTGTATTGAGTAGGACCATTTGAGGTCGTTTCTTTTATACTGACTTTATAAAGGAACAAAGACCTCAGTTATTATGGAAGTGTGTGCTCTTAATCCTAATATAATAACAAGCACATATATTTGATATTTATTTCTTTAATTTATCAATGGGTGAGATTTAGTTCGTTGAATCAATAAACCCGATAAGTTGGGAAATGGTATTACTTATAGTGTGTGTTGTTGATTATAGAAGGAAACGTGTCCTAGAGATACTAGGTTGATAATGTCCTCAAGAGGAGCTCATAAAGATTGTCATGTTAAACCCTGCAGTGGACTTAGTCCGACATGACAATAAGGTTGAGTGGTACTACTCTTGGACTTAGATATTAATTAAATGAGTTGTCAATAACTCACTTAATTAGTGGATATTCGATATCTTAAACACGGGAGACTAACACACTCATAATAAGAAGGAGCCCAAAATGTAATTTGGGATTGGTGCGGTAGTTCAATGATAGTTCTCTAGTGGAATGAATTATCATTGATAAAATTAAGTTGTGTGTTGGGCGAACACGGGATGCTTAATTTTATCGGAGACCAAAACCAATTCCTCCTCTCGGTCCCTATCGTAGCCTCTTATTTATAGAGTTCTATACCCACCTATACCCACCTTCTATACCCACTAATAGGGGCCGGCCAAGCTAGCTTGGGAACCAAGCTAGGGCCGGCCTAGGTATAATATTGGGTGGCCCTTGAACCCAAGCTAGTAGGGCCGACCAAAATAAATTAAAAAGAAATTTAATTTTAATTTTTATTATAATGTGGAAGATATAATTTAAAGAGAATTAGAATTAAAATATCTCTCTTGTAAAAGATTTACAAAGATTAAAGAAAGAGATTAGATCTCTTTCCTTATTTGTAGAGAGATGTTTTATTTTCTCTTTAAAATTATTCACATATTAATAAAATTAGAATTATAGATATTTCCTTTTATTAACCATGAAGAGATTTTAAAGAGAAATTTTATTTTTTAAAATTTCCGGAAACAAATTAGGAAGTTTTAATTGTTGATTAAAACTTGTCCTCTTTTGTTTTCCAATGATGTGGCCGGCCACTTGAAATTGATTTGGGAAATTTTATTTTATTTCTCTCAATTAAATCAAGTCAAGGAAATTAAGGAAAATTTATTGTAATTAAATTTCCTAATTTGCCTAGGCCAAGGAATATAAAAGAAGGGGTGAGGGTGCCTTCGTGAGACACAACCTCTATTATTTTCTCTCCCTCTTTTGTTCCTTGGTGTGGCCGGCCATCCTCTCCCTCTCTTCCTCTTGTGGTGGCCGAACCTCTCTCCCTTCCTTGGAGCTCTTGTGGTGGCCGGATACTACTCGGAGAAGAAGAAGAAGAAGGAGAGAAAGCTAGCATCTCTTGGAGCTTGGTTAGTATTTTGATTTTCTTCTTTGGTGAAGTTCTTCCTTTGTGGCCGAACCTTGCTTGGAGGAGAAGAAGGTGGTTGGTGGTTTCTCATCTTGGTAGATCGTTCCCCACACAACGTCTGAGGTTAGAAGAGGAATACGGTAGAAGATCAAGAGGTTTTTCTACAAGGTATAACTAGTAATTTCTATTTCCGCATCATGCTAGTTATTTATGGAAATAATACCAAATACAAGAGGCTTATGATCTAGTATTTCGAATATGTTTTTCGATGTTGTGTTCTTTTGTTTTCTTTCTTTTCCTTGTGATTTGATTGTTCTCTTTGGTTAACCTAAAGTTATTTTAGGAAATTAAATATTAGCTTTCTATTAAAGGTTTTGTCTAGTCGGTGGTGGTTGCTCCCATATCCAAGAAGGTCATGTGCCTCGCCACGTCAGTACTGGGAACCTTTTATGGAAATTAGTATTTAATGAAATTAATAACTTAAGGAGACTTGGGTCGAACGTGTTAAGTTCCGCAGGAGATCCAAGTTAAAACCTAAAAGAACAAATAGATTAAGTTTTGGATCAAACGTGTTAAGTTCCGCAGGCGATCCAAAATTTAATTTAAAAGAACACATGGTAGCTAGGAAAAAGGTTCAGACCTTTGTACAAAATTTTTGTACAGTGGAACCTTTAGGTTTTCCGAGTAGCAACCAACACCACTTTCTTTGTTCGAGGTCAATATTGTACCCACATGGCTCAATCAGATCATAGCTCTTGTGCACAATCGGTGGTTAAACCTTCTGGCAGTCCGGGCTCTGATACCAATTGTAGGATCGAAAAGAATTTAGATATCTCCATAATGACATTATATTATCCACTTTAGGCCTAGACCCTCATGGCTTTGCTCTTGGGCTCTCCCCAAAAGGCCTCATGCCAATAGAGATATCTTTTCTCTTATAAACCCATGATCTTTCCCATGTGTTTCCAATATGGGACTATGTTTGCAACCTTGCAACCCCAACATTATGTATGCAAACTTCATCACTTCGAATATCATCACATAGTGTCTCATCATCTATACTCAACTTCAAGATAAGTTCGGAGATTTCAGCTTTTGTATTATCAACCAACCTACATAATAGTTTTCTCACATCCTCATGTGATTTACTCAATTGAGTTAAATCATATATCGATCTCATTACTTGGTTGACAAACACCATCTCAGATAGATAACCTCCAATACCGCCGTTGCTACTTTCTTGAATATTAGAGTTAACTCTATTTCTTTCATTTTTCATCCATCTCTTCATAATATAATAGTTGGGTAAAATAGTGACATCCATACACTTAAATACCATCAAAGCATGGTTACACAAAATCCCCATCACCTTAAACTTATGAGAACTACACTTTATTTCATGATTATGCTTGTTGAATACCACGTGCCTAATCCTTGATTTTTCATCATGAGATTTTACTTTGATCATGATCCAATTCTGATCATTACCAAAACAAGATGGTGGTTCAACATATTTGCAATTCAATTTCAAATAACTGGTATATGGTAATTGTATAAACATCAGCAGCATGAATCAACAATGGATGATTTTTCAAAATTTGTGCAGCCTTAACATGAAGACAATGAGTATCCTCGACCTTCTTCTTTACCCGCTAATTATCTTGAATCTTTGCATAATTCATAACAAACTCATACAAAGAACTCATCTTATTACTTGCGTTTTTCAAAATCATATTTGTTACCTCACTCCTCGAAGTCGCCAAAAGTCCCGCACTAAACTTTTCATTTAAAAGCAGTATCCCATTTTTATTTAAATCTGTACATCCCATTCAACCATTTATGACCATCCAAATTATATTTATCAATCATATATCTCCATGTGACTTCAAATTCATCTTCAGATTCACAATAAGTCATGCATTTATGCCATAATTTTTTAAAAGCTGAATCACCATTTAAACTCCCAAAGCGTGAGGGGGCATTTTGATTTATATGCTATTGACATAAACGATAATATGCATGTGGAAAAATCATTACAATAGCATTCATCATGGCTTGACATTGGTCTGAAAAGATAGTTTGAGGTTGCTTTTCATTCATAGAATCAAGAAATATTTAAATAACCACTCAAAAGAACTTTCAGTTTCATTTGACATAAAGGCCAAGCCAAACAACACATTTTTTATATGGTGATTTATACCAACAAATTGAGCACATATCAAATTATACTTATTTGTTCTATATGTTGTATCAACTGACAGAACATCATCAAAATATTCATAATCAACCACACATTTATAGTACCTAAAGAAAAAGTTCATCAGCCTATTGTTATCATCCAATTATATATTCCAGTAAAAGTAATTTCTCTTATTGACCTTATTTATAAAATATTGAATAAGTGCATTGACATCCCCATTCTCAACTTTGGTATGTTTTTTCAGCTGACTCAAATGGTCATATGTATCTTTTCTAATAAAACCTAAATTTTCGGGTCCACATACTTCATTTTCCATAAAAAAAACAACACTACAGATAGATATTCCGACATTTACCATAGCTTCTAAAGTAGATTGTTTTGCATGTGATATATTGCGTGTTGATCTTAACAAGTGAGTTTGATCAAGTGCAAACATCTCATGGTTATGCTCAATAAAAAATCTACTCACTTGCCATTCACCCTCTTTCGCTCTTGTAATCTTCAGTTTGACTTTACAATTAATTTTAGTGATCGACTTTTGATAATCTGGAATCCTTTTACTAGAACTTTTTTTTCGTCTTTCAAACCTTGACATGAATAATTAAATTCCTTTGATTGGAATTCATTAGTATGAGAAAAATATCGTTGATCACCCTTTCTCACACTAAATCCCTTGGCATGTGCATCTTGACAATATAACAAATAAACATCTTCAAGACTGTTCATAATCGTATCCACTTGTAGCTTACTTTCCAAAACATCTATAATAGAGTTTTCAATTTATACCTTGACATTTTTTGGCATAGATAAATCAGGGACTCCATATTGTAATTATGAAATTTGATTATTTTAATTTCATCTTCTTAACCGTAGTCCCCGTCCAGCTCTTCAAGTGGCAATGAATTATTATCTTTCATTTTTCACCGTGAATGTTATCTTCACTATGAAAAATATTCGAAATCTCAAAACCACTAGAATTTGGCAGTAGTGGCGATTCAAAATAGTGGGGAAAATTTTTACCCCCTTTTCTACCGTAGGCGAGGGGCGTTCGTCGGCAATGGGTGGAAGCTCTGTGACGAGAGAGCGGTCGGATATGAAATGTCAAAAAAAAATGACCGGTTAAAAAAATAAGGTGTTTCTCTTTCAAATGAGAACTCCTTTCTTACTGTAAACAAAATGGAGAATCTCGAACGGCGATGGCGGGGCTATGTTGTTTTTCATAGAGTTGCGTTGGTCGGCGATGAGTGAAAGCTCTGTGACGAGAGAACGAGGATATGAAAATTGTGGTCCAACTTCCCTAGTAATTACCGCTTCAAAAAACCTAACCATGGTTGGGTTTTGATTTCAATTAAGGGTTTTAAAAAAGAAAAAAAAAAGATACACGTGTTAACTAATTAATGGGTTCAGGCATTACCTGTAGAGGTAGGATCGAACAAACTCAATTCATGATGACAAAAGACGAATACATTCGCCCCTTGTGCCTCCGTCAATCCATCCCAGGATCAATACGGAGGAGGTAAATCACAGGCGGCTACTAATATTTGGAATAATAATTAACACATAAGGGAGATATTTATCTCAATTTTATCGAGATTTGAACTCCAAACCTCATGATGATAACACCTCATATGTTAACCACTAGATCATCTTGAGGGGACATGAACGAACTCAATTCATGGTAGTTCCTAGGTTATCTAAAAGAAGATTTAATTTCTCATAAATGAGCCTAATCTAGTTGGCCAAATTAATCAAGTTTTAAAATCTCATTAATTGATTGATGATTTCATAAACTAATTTATTTTTACCCATATGGAAAATATAACGTAAGGAATTTAGGTTCATCCAGATCCACCGTCTGTTTATGAAGTTTGTCCAGATCCACCGTCGATTCTTCATTCGGCCTTTCCCTATACGACAGAGTCGCAACTCATCGAGAAGGAAAACACCAGCTTGGCTTCTCTTCGTTCGAGCAATATTATTGCCGACTCCGTCTACGAGTTCCATGTTATACCCTGCAGTTATTGGGCATGATTACGGGTCCCACGGTAGGCTAATAACCAAAACTGTTGCTGGGTTGATGCACACGTAGGTTTCGCTTAAATATATGCTATGCGGAGATAAAATTGTTGAGAAAATCGTAAGGGGGCTTCTGCATCGGCGAGGGAAAAAGATTGATCGAGAGCTATGAATCCTGTGATCGCTTCACCGAATGAGGAGAAGATATCGAATTCTAAGAGTACCGTTCGAGGTATGAGTTATGGCTTCTGATTTCTGTTCATGCGCGATCCTAACTTTTTTTCATGTGAAATCGTCTCTCACCTGTTAATATCATATCTGTTTTATGTTGAAATTAAAATGATTGATATCTCTGAAAAAGCTAATGATTTCTCACTTACATGTGTATGCTGATTGGAGATCTTAGTACCTAGCAAATTTTTGTCTGAGAGTCTCTCAATACAAGCACATATTTTTTACCAAGTCGACATGACGACATACGCAGATATGGGATAACCAATGGTAAGAAGCAGTAGAGAAGGCGAGAAAGAGTAGGAATGAGGATAGGATCTCTCAAGAGTTAAAACGATGGCTTAGAAACTTCGAGATGAGCCAGTTTCAAACTAATAGTTGTTTCCAGACTTTTTTTTTTCCCGGAATTAGGGTTGGTACTGATGGCAAGCAGTTGATTCAATAGCAATTTTAAACTGATAGCTTCTTTAAAGTTAAGGTAAACGAGAATCTTAATTTATTAAAAAATATTAACCTTTTGTGATCCAATGAAAAAGTAAAATCTAATATAAAGTAGAAGATTAGAATGATTCTTATAAGGTTAGAAGTATTAAATTAGAATATGTAGTCATTTTAAATATAAAACGGTAGAATATTGGGAACAAAAGGCAATATTTTTTAATCAATCTAAAAGTAGTTAGTTCTAGTGTTTGTTCTCAAATTAATTTTTACTGTAAGGCATCAGTAGGTTATGGATGCTCTGTTGAATTACATGCTGCATTTTATGGGAGTGCATTAAGTTGCGTATTACGCTAACATAATGTAGGGAAGTTAAGTGATTTCTAACAGCACTATGTGGATTTGCACAATAATACTTTTTAGATTAGTTGCTTGTTGTGCTGACCAAAAGTAAAGGGGCGATTTTGGTTAATTCTGATGTTTTTATCAATTCATGTTTTAAAAAATACTTTTGTTTTTAATTTAAATAATTAATTAATCTGGATATTCTGGATGGTGATTATTGATGCTGCTATTTCAATTAGTCTGTAATTGTTTATATTATGCAAAAATTTGCTTTTTTCAGGTTATCTGTGTGTAACAATCTGTGCCTGGTCGTTTAAGATGTGCTATCTACCTAATTTCTATATTTCTTGTCTTTATTTTTTGTGTTTCCCATGAAAAAAAATTCCTGTTTTTGGTTCTTAAATAATTTTCTTATTCGCATTGAGGATCATTTAAAGTTTGATGCAAGATATATTGCCGTTACTATATAAATAAACAAGATATTCTGCATTGATGATAGGAGTTTTATAATCATGATTTCTTCTTTATTGGACTGGTACTTATTACTTATGGCTGGCTATATTGGTTCAAAACCTGCCTTGAGTTCTTATGAAATGTTCTTTGCCCTTTAATTGAGACTTTTCTATTTATAATAGATAATACTCGTTGTTAATGTAATAGAGTGCCATTGCTTTTTGGCCTTCTGGTATCATATGATGGCCTTTATTTGCCATTTCCTCCTTTTTGAATCTGAATGAATTGATTTTTTTATTATTAGCCACATAGCATAATTTTTTTTGTTAATATATGTTTTTAGTTGGCCTTGTTTATGAATCACTGACTCACTTTCTTACTTCTGTGCTTTTGTTCCACAGAAGCAGTTTATGCTGGACTTAAGACAGCTGCACTAACTGGTTCAATTGCTGCCGTGCCTACGGTGTGTTTTCTTTCTAATACTACTCTATTTTCATCCTAAATTTTCCATACCTTCATTGTGTATTGAATATGCTCGTGCCACATCAGTTGAGAATTAACCAAACTATTGAAATCTGTTACTCAATTTTCAATGTTAAAATGGATCAACTGAGTACAACTCGATATTCACACTCGTTATTTCTATATTTCTCTCAATTTGGATTTTCCTAACTTGACATTTTTGTTTCAGTTGGTTGGATGTCGTGTTATTCCTTGGGCCAAACGTAACCTCAAATACAATGCTCAAGCACTGATTATAACGGCAGGTTTGTTCTCTAAAGAATATTAGCGAATGCTGGTGGATTTCTCACTTTTGTTTTTTTTTTTTGAGAGTTAGATTACTCTATTTTAAATGTTGTATCTTGAAAAATAAACAGCCTGAGTCTGTTGGTAAAATGTTTGTGTATGATGTAGGAAAGAGGAAGTACTAGTGCATATAAGGTATGCATAGCTATTTAAGGTGTGAGGCGCTCAAAAGTGCATAGGTGCTGTAGAGCCTAAGGTGCTAGGTGCAAGGTGAGGCGCATGCCTTACCAAAATAAGGTACTTTGGGTATAAATTTTTCCAATTCAAACATATATAAAGAATTTTTGCCAAAATATTTCACTAATAAAATTTAAATATTTAACAAACTATTAAACAATAATGTAAATATAAAATTCACTAACATTCAAATATTAAAATAGTTTATCTTCATAATCAAAATTAAACTTTAAATACCTAAATCATCAAAATCTTCATCATTTTCCTCAATCATATCATTACCATCATTGTTGGTTGTTTCAGATTTGTATCTAAATCTTAATCGGTTTTCTGTTTTACCTAGTGGTGCATTCAAAGGACAACATGTTGTATTTCAAAGAACAATACCACTGTGGTGCTGTATTTCAAAGAACACCATCACTGTGGTATTGATTTTCAAAATACAACATCAAAGTGGTGCGGATTTTTGAAAAGTAGCACCACATAGAAAATCAGTGAAATACGTTGGCAGTGAGGGATGGTTGATACTGATTTTTTGTGGGAGAGGAAGAGTCACATTGAGAGAAAATCAATAAAATAAGTTTGCAAGGGACTAAGGCTGACGAAATCCTCTGGACCCGTACCCCTAGTCCGTTTCTGAACCAGGGGTATCTCATTGGTGGGATAACTTGGACCCTACATGTATAACCGATGGGGTCCATAAGATCCCACCAATGAATGGAGTGGTCCATCCTCTGGACCGCAAAGTACGGTCCAAAGGATCCGTGCTCAACTAAGGGAGTTGATGTTCATTTTCTAGGGGAGAGGAAGAACTACGCAATAAAAATGTGTCGCATGCATGCAAGTTAATGCAATATAATTAATTTAAAGGGTAATTAAAGGTATTGATTGAACTTTAAAATAAAACTTCAATGAGGTGAGGAAAATCGCTCCTCAAGTGCACCTTAACCTCTCAAAAGATGTGCGATTAAGTGCGCTTCATTCAAGTACTGTGCCTGGCGTAAATGGTGCGCTTGGATGAACCTTGCACCTAGGTGTAGCCAGGTACACGCATTTCACAACTATGAAGGTATGACCATTATCCATATACATCAATGAGACATGAGTTAAGAAACTTTTTAACCTTGCAGGCATGAACATAATTAATGTATGAAAACACAAACTTCCATGATTCTGTAACAACAAATAAAAAGTCAGTAAATGATTTTTTTCTTCTTATCTGAGAACTTGCGCCCTCATGGGCCATTGACAATCTACATTTTTAGGATTTAGTAACTAGATGCTTCACACGTCTGTTGATGATCTCACACATTGGGGTTTATCCCTCTCATGATGATAAGAGTACTTGGGGAAGTGGGTACACATGAGAGATGAGATGGAGACATGGAGTGTAGGTGTCAATATGATAAAGGGGGTGGGTAGCAGCGTGATGGAGTTGGGCTGGGGGGAGATCAGATGACTCCTATAATCCTTAATTTTACTTGGTTTTGCAAAATCATCCAAATACAATTTAAAATTAGAAAAATTATATTGGAGGTTTTAGATGAGGTTAGTTATAAATTTATTTTATAAATTTTTAAAAGTTATAGATTTTTGTTTTTAAGGAGTCAAGAGAAAGTAGGAAAATTTATACTTTATTTAGTAGGAAAAGTTGTTCATGAATTGGTTATTTGTTTACCAAATTTGTAGGTTTGGGAGATTGAGTTATGGTTGGGCTTTCAAAAAGGACCCAACCCACTCTTGTTGATTATCTTCTTATTAATGAAATTTTGAATTTTGAGTTCTGAGAATTCTGTGTGAGAATGGTAGTGCTTGATGTTGAATATGGTAGCAAGAATCTAGTTTGACTAGAATGACACTTGTATAGCTCCATGCCCATGATACACTAACATACTACACAAAATAAGGACTGTAACATAAATATAATAATTGATGTAAAATGTGGCCTAATTGTCTGTCATCATGCCAAATCAGTGCATGTGCCTCCCTAATTGTTTGATGAATGCAATTCTATGTTTGATCTTACCTATCTATCCATGATAATTAATGGATAATCTATTGCCCATAACTCAAGGGAATTCATTGAGGACAAATGCAAGTCAAGATATTATTCAACAAATATAATGAATTGGCTCGAATTAGTTTCTTAGATCAAAATGACTTTATGTTACTCTAGGTGGTGATGAAATATAATGAATTGACTCGAATCAGTTTCTTAGCTCAAAATGACTTAATGTTACTCTAGGTTGCGATGAAATACAACTGTAACGAGTAATATAACACACACATGGCTTTGTATAATTGTGACGATGTTGGTTTGACATGGTCATCATGCACAATCATTGTCACCTTTGTAGATTTATGCATCCACATTGAGCTTGATGCTTGATTCACTCACCCAATTTATGTAAGATATTGGATTTTATACAATGACTGATTTAATAGTTCTGGATGTAAAGGTTGTTTATATTGATTGCTGAGACCTATTAATTTGAAATTTCATATATGGTAAATATAAGCTCATTTTTTACACTAGATTTATGCATTGTCAGTATAACTAATATTAAATTTTAACATGGATTGTGTATGTATGGTGGCAAAAGTAGGGATATCAATGGGTCGAGTTCGGGTCAAATTCTATATCCACTGTCCCTATACCCATCAGGTATAGCCGTATAGGATATCCTATGGGTATACTCGTACTGATTAAATGATCGAATATCTTCTATTAATTATATATATATATAATTAAAAAATAGATTAAACATCTAAATACCCTCCTAATATCAGCAAAAATAGTTAGTGGATTTTGGAAAAGGATTTTTTTTAATATATATATATATATATATATATATATATATATATATAATTTAATCAGGTATTTGGGTTAAATATTGGGTATTGATAGTCCTTCCATATCTTCCTCCATTTAGGTCGGATATCGAATCCGCATGGGGGAGGATAGGCATCCGACTACTAGCCGGGATTTGATCCCTAAATCTCATGGTGGTAACACGATCATACGCTAGCCAACTGCCCATCTTGAAAGGACATGGATTGTGAATGCATGATATCAGACCATATATGTGTGCGATTGCATAACATCTGCATACACATTATCCAACCTTCTTGTTCATTGAAGTTCAGCTATTAATCTCAATTAGCATATATGATATTATTTTCTTTGGGAGATCATTTGAAACTGGGTGGTATATATCCACTCGGTGTAGTCAGTTCAACAAACACTTGGTGTGCAAGCAAAGGATAAGGTGAGTTAATTGTCAAAAGCATTAAACAATTTTTTTTTTGATTTGAAACAAAATTAATTTTACTTTTTCTAGGTTGGAGTTGGGTACCATTTGCCCATTAACAGTGCCTTTTCCACCTAAATCGGATGGAAACGGATCTGAGTGCCTTTTTTTTGCTTTAAATCAGACAGAAATGACTTTGCGATGAACTGCGAATTTTTGTTTTCTTCCTGTCCTTCCTTCCATTTTAGCCAAAGGAAATGCAGAGAGCAAGTCAGTCGAGAAAACTCTTCGCCGCCTTGTTTCTTCTTCTCTTTGCCACATAGGAAATACAACCTAGAGTAAGTTTACTTGTCCAACGTCCCTAGAATTCTCCAAATCCTACTTTTCTTTTAGGTGTGACATGTGAACCTGAATGCCAAAATTTCATTCTATTCCACATTGTAGATGAGCAAAAGTATCTCAAACCTTTGCAGTGTCTTGTTTCTTATGTTTGCTGACTTTTGGGGCATTTGAAGTGACTAACTTTATTTGCTTGTAATTGTTTCTTAATTTCCACCTTCATATAATTATGAATCAAATCACACAATAATCCATGCTATTGTTACATAGGAGTGCTCGCTTAATTCAAAAGTACTACGCATTCTAGCTTTACACATTCCTTAACAAGCTGATGTAGAAACAATATAACCGATCATTTATTTTCATCGTTTTGCAGCATCTATTTCCGGTTTCATCATTACCGCTGACAAAATCATTCTACACAGTGCGAGAGGTAATACTATTGGCAAGTATGATAAGTCAGAATGATCCCTTCTCTTGGTCTGAGCCACTATCTATGTTCAAGTTTGATTTATGGAATATTGCTGGTGCTTTGTTTCAACGAAAATATAATGCATGCTAATTATATTTCTTCACTATTTTTGTTGGCTAGTAGATACATTTTTTTTTTCTCTTTTCTATTGATGTCATGATAAATAAATAAATAAATCTTTTTTTTTTCTCTGAAGAGGATAAACATGACAATTTTGTTCAAGTGGATAACAGGAAGCACAAATATCTTAATTTATTATATACAGATTGTTCGACCAATGAATACAGATTTGTCCTAATTTGAACAATATGTCTAAGGAATCACTGCAATATCTCTATAGATCATTTAATGTAATACATGGGATTAGGGAGCTTAAAGGAGCGATCAGCCATCGGCGTACCCAACAGATCGCTCCATTGATCCCCCGAGTTCCCATAAATCCTGAATCCCTCTGCTTCCAGCGTTGCTCGCCTTTCCGACTTATACGACACCGCGGGCTTACCGAAGTCAGAGGTTTGCCTGTATTGTGAAGCTAGATGGTTGTAGGTTATATGTAAGACATGATGGGAATCCTATTTGAAGGTTTGAGAACACACCTTAAAATAATCCTTTCCCACGAATGGTAACCAGCGAGCAGCAGGTTTTTCTCAGTGGCGTTTCTTTGAATCTCACTTCGACCTGTGAGAAGAACGATCTGAAATCCAAGACCGAGTAGTTGATCGTACAACCTTAGACTTGCAGGTAAAGGCGGAGCCCTCGCCAGGCCCACCCATTCGTCGAATGAAGTTTCATTGAAAGCTTCCGATCTGATCAAAGGTGAAAGAAAAACGTAGTTATCCAAATCGATCTAATTGTTGCAAGGGCATTTATTACCCGAATCCGTGGACGGCATAGTAGGGAACATTGGAAAGCAGCGTCTCGTCGATGTCGAAGACCCACGCATCCTTCTTGTCGCCCACGATCCGGACAGTCTCGGCGAAGGACAAGCAGTCAACGGCGATGATATCGGAGTCGGACAAGTAGCGGTCCCCGTTCACGTAGGTCGCTACGATCTCGAGGCACTTGGGCGGGATGGTCCGCCAGTAGCCGGCGTTGTTGGTTTCCACGGAGAGCCTCCAGCTGTCGCAGAAGAGGCCGTCGGCGGCTCCTCCGCCGCCGGCGGGAGCGATGCGCATGCGGAGGAGGGAGTGCGAAGAGTCGGCGGAGGCAATGGCGATGGCGATGGCGATGGCGGAGACGTAGAGGAGAAGGAAAGGAAGGGATCGGAAGGGCTCCATTGCAGCGGAACCCTACCTCGGAAAGGATTCGACAGGGGCCGTTATTGATCTTCGTCTTCCCCCGCTTTGGCTTCTAAATAAAGAAAAGAGAAGATGCCGTTCGGCCGCACAATTTCGAAGCAAATATTGAACAAAAAAGAGGTTAATGATTAACCAAAAAAATCGATCATAATTCTTTAAATACAAATGAATGGGGAAACACAAACTCTTGTAAGTTTATAGTTTTCGAATGCCCTATTCGAATTCTATCAACAAATACAATTCTATTTTGTTATATTTAAAGGAATTTGATGTTTGGAGTTATCAAAGGAAAGAAAAAACTTCACACTTGACTAAAAACAAAGTTTCCTCGAGTAAACAACACTTCACCTCTACAATCAAAAAGTGCAGTTCAACTATTGCGTACACGTCATTATTTTTATAATTTACATAAAAATATTAATTAATATATAAAATTTGTAATAGTAGGTTGAGCCAGGTGTGGTTATTTTCATGATCCGCCTGATGTAATGTGGTTCAGGCTCTGGTTTGCATGAACCGGTGTGATGTATCCAGGTTTGGATACTGGTTTGGTTCTTTTTTGAATGAATCGGGCCGGCCCACTCGGTTGAACCGAGACAGTTTTGCGGTTCCGCGGATCCTAATCGCCCCCATACGAAGTCGAATCATATTGGACAGACGGCGAGATCGGACCTGGCTCCGCACCGGGTCCTTCTCTCCCAATAATGCATGTCACTATAAAAGAACACGATCTTTGCACCTGCGTTCTGGTTGGGCTCGTTCGTATCAACCTCTCCGATCTGGGGTTCGCTTGTTTCCGATCATGTACGGAGCTGTCAGATCTCACTTCAAGTCTCTCAAGGTTGGTCGAGCCTTTAGATTGCACTTCATCTTCCTCCTCAAATTCGGATTTGCGTGATGCCCTTAGTTTTGCGGCAGGTCCCGTTTTGCATTTCCCCTTTCTTTTTTAATAAGATGACGACTGGTGTCTTTTTTGTTTTGATTTTTGTCGTTGCTTTAGGAGCTGTTGGGTTGATAAGCCTTGGTCATGTGCTGTATCAAATAATGTTTGTTATTATTATGCCTTTATTATGTATATAATTATATAAACTCCATCTTGACAATTCATTAAAGTACATATTGGGATCAAATGGTGCCTTGTTTGCGTTTTTGGAATTTCCCCTTCCTTTAGCCTAAAAAGGAATATTTTTTATCAATTCGGTAGCCATCAGCCGTCTATCGTCCTATTTAAACTTCGTAATATACAGATGTAAGAAAGAAAAGGAGAAAAGTATGGGCTTCTGATTTTGGAATTCGATCACCCCTGAAATAAATTTTGTTAGATTAGAGCTCGATTAGTTACATTACAAGAAAGAAAAACTCTTGCAATCTTAACAGGAAAGCATGTCAGTTTCTGGACTCTTCTTCGAGGATCATTAGAAGTAGTGTAATGGTAGCCACATTTCATGTTACATGAACTCATTTTCCCCTTTTAATACTTGTGCGAAAACAGCAAAGGAAAAAATGGAAAAAAAAAAAATTGATTGCAAAATTGTTGGTTAGACAGTATAAATGATTTTGATTACTTGGCGGTGAAAATGGAAACAAACTCATTTTTTGGTATTAGCTGATTTTTATAGATCTGCAGCTGAAATATTTTGTTATTTGTTCTAAGAATGTTCTGACTATCTGATAGTGAAAACAAGGCTAAAATGGCTAGACTAAAGCTCTGTTGCCAACTTACCACACATCAGCTTGCATTATATAAGTTGTATAGCATGGATTACTTAAGAACAAGATGGATGTTAGTTTTCTTTCCTCTAATGAAAATCATAGATAGGAAGCTGTGAGTTGAATTAAATGTTAGTTTCAAAACTCATTAGATAGCTACAAAATCACTGACATTAGGAAGAATGGTGGTTAGATTGTAAGGAAGCTTTAACAAAAAGTACTGTGTTTGCTTGCTCTCATTAGAGAACTATTCTGGGTCACAACCATGCTCCTGGATGTTACATTGGCTCCTGGTGGTTATGTTGTATAGCTATGTCATGGCATTGCAACACCATAGATAGTGTTCAAGGACGCTATCAAAATTGAAAATCCCTAAATCACTTGGCCTGTTGGATTCCTCTTGCTCAGTTGTGTTTCATAATTTCTTAAAAATTTCCTACTGTCTGGTGAAACTATTGTCTGATATTTTGTTATTCTCTACAGCATCAAACAGATGGTGCCAGGATTGTTGTCACTGCTAGATATGCAAGCACTATTGCGCAAAGGTCTTCTGGAGGTATCTTAAGTTGGCTAACTGGGGGAAAATCTAGTCAGCTTCCTCCTCTAGATTTTCCACTTCCTGGCATTACACTTCCTCCACCACTACCTGATTTTGTGGAGCCTGGCAAGACAAAGATCACAACTCTTCCAAATGGTGCAAAAATTGCCTCGGAAACATCACTTGTATGCTTTAAATTAACTCTACATTTACTAGTTACTTTATGCTTTATGTTTAGTGTCCAAATGTAATCCTAATTGGATATATTTGCTCAGAGCCCAGTTGCTTCCATAGGATTGTATGTCGACTGTGGTTCAGTATATGAGACAGTGTCTTCATTTGGGGCCACACATTTGCTAGAACGAATGGCATTCAAAACCACAAGAAATAGGAGCCAATTGAGATTGGTCCGTGAAGTAGAAGCCATAGGTGGAAGTATTGCAGCATCAGGCACATGTGAACAGATGGGTTACACTTATGATGCTCTGAAAGCGTATGTGCCAGAAATGGTTGAGGTGCTTATTGACAGTGTCAGGAATGCTGTTTTTCTTGATTGGGAAATTAGTGAACAGGTATGCTCAAGTATTATTCTTTAATCTTACAATTTTGGTTGTAAATCAGCTTTATGAAAATTGTAGCTTAATAAACTGAAGACAGAGCTAGGAGAACTCTCTAGCAATCCTCAGGGTTTTCTTTTGGAGGCTGTTCATTCAGCAGGATATTCAGGTGCCTTGGCAAATCCTTTAATTGCTCCAGAATCTGCAATAAATCGATTAAATCGAACCATGTTGGAGGAGTTTGTTGCTGTTAGATAGATTGCCCCTTATTGTTGCTCCTGTTTTTTCCCTTCCAAAATGGATATGATTGACTTGAGGGTCAATGCATTAATTCCAGGAGAACTATACTGCTTCTAGAATCGTACTTGCAGCCTCAGGTGTGGAACATGAGGAGTTTGTTTCAGTTGTTGAACCACTTTTATCTGATCTTCCTAAAGTGTCTCGCCTGGAAGAGCCAAAATCTGTTTATATTGAAGGAGAGTATAGATGCCAATCAAATTCACCAGTGAGTACTACAGTTGACCACTTTCTTTGTTGAATCTTATCTTACATTCAATGATCAATTCCTTTTTGCTCCTTTCTCGACCTTTTTACTGGAAACAGAAAACACATATTGCACTTGCATTTGAGGTTCCTGGGGGTTGGCATAAAGAAAAGGAAGCAATGGCTGTAACAGTACTTCAAGTTAAAGATTAAAATTCAACCCACACACTTTTTGTAATTGATATGCTACATTGATGTCTTTTTTGTTGTTTTGCTTACTTTTCAATTCACAATGATGTTGAATGTTCCAGAAACTTATGGGAGGTGGTGGTTCATTCTCTGCCGGTGGGCCTGGAAAAGGGATGCAATCTCGGTTATGTATGTGACCAAAACTCTATTTTCTTTCATGTTTATATGGGCCTTTCTCTTCTGGGTTTAAGGTTTAATGATTTTGCAACACGACTTTCTTGGTAGCATTACCATTTATGAAGCCATTAACTTTTTTACCCACTCACCTGTTTCTATCTGTTGTGTTTTTTATTTGAAAATTTATCATTTTTTATGGGCAGATATCAATGTCTTAAGTCAGTTCCCACAGTTGGAGTCATTCTCTGCTTTCAACAGTAGATACAATCATACGGGCCTCTTTGGAATTCAGGCGACCTGTGTATGCTCTTTTATCTTTATTATTGATCTACTTTTATTTTAAAGCTCTACTGAAAAATGAAGTTGACAATGGACTAATTTCTGTTCTTCCTAATACATGATTTCCCAAGTTTTCTGATGCAGTTATCACCATGCATAGTCTGCATTAATTCTGTTAAGGACTCCAGGTTTCCTCGTCTGCTAGCAGTGTTTGTCAGGATGTGGTTTTCTATCCATATATAGTTAATGCAAAACTTGAGGTTGGGCTAGCTGGTAATTGCAATGCTCCTAGTGTAGTAGTACATAATGCTGGTAATTGTATGGAGAAATGAGGACAACTAAATTTGAACCCTAGGTCGAGGTATTTGAAAATTTATATAGATTTGTATTGCTCAATTAGACGGAGTTAAATAAAATGCCCTCCAATATATTGGAAGCAAATTACATCTTTCTATGATGTATGCTTCAAAGATGGATGTGAAACACAAGTTTTCAACTATTCCTGGTAGCCCAGCTTCTTGAAACATTAATAGAAATCTTCACTCAATCTGGGATGTCATGACAAAGATTTCCCCTTGGTATTTAGTCTCAGTTCTTACCAGGTTCATTATGTATCTTGTGTGTTAATCTTTGGTCAATTGTTAACTCTTTTCTGCAGATACATATGTGAGTATATATATTTCTTACTGAATTTTCATTTTTTATATATTTCTAATTGATTTTTCATTATTTTAAAATCTGCAATCTGCATCACAAAAAATTGCCAATAAAATTTAAATCTTCCATTTATTTGACTATATATGTGACCAACTATTTTGTCGCTCATCTTTTGATCAGGGGCCAGACTTTACTTCTAAAGCTGTTGATTTGGCTGCACGAGAGCTGCTTGCAGTTGCAATTCCTGGTCAAGGTTTGCTATTATGTTAAACTCTCTAAATGCTTGTTCTACAATGGTTATGTATTAAAATGTTTGGTTTTCACCGACAGTTGACTAGGTACAGCTTGACCGTGCTAAGGGGTCAACCAAGTCAGCAATTCTGATGAATCTGGAATCTAAAGTACTAATCCTCTCTGAGTTCATTTATTAATATTTCTCTTTTCATTAGTGGTAATGCCTTTTTATGCATGTTACAGAAAGTGTCATCAGAAGATATTGGAAGACAGATTCTCACATATGGTGAAAGGTAGTTTCTTATACTTAAGTCTTCTAATATCTGAAATTAAATGCCAAAGAATAGAGGAAATACATAAATGTCAGGAGAAAGAATTGGAAATCACTTGATGACTACAAGCTGTGTGTACCAAATATTTGTCTGAATGCAGAATAAAATTGATAACAACTTAACATTTATTTATCCAACTTTACTAGTAGTAGTTTCTGATACATTATGCATTCTCTTAGTTCAATTCAACAAAAATTTTTGTTGAAGTAAGTTCATGTCCAAAAATACCCACAACTTTATCTCAAAATTGATGTAGTCTATTCTAAGTATTTGGGACAAACACAACTATGACGACAATGATGTTAACTCTGTTGCATGATGTAGAACTACTGCTTGAGCACAATATGTATATTTTGTCCGCCAATTTTGACACAACTTAGTTACGTTACGTTATTTCTGTTGCTCAATTTATTGATTCCACTCCATGCCAATGATCAGCTTGGCCTTTGTGATGTTGCAGGAAACCAGTTGAGCATTTCCTAAAAGCCATCGACCAACTTACTCTAAAAGATATAGTTTACCTTGCTGAAACGCTCATTTCATCGCCACTTACACTGGCATCATGGGGAGATGGTAAATCACAAACTATATTTATGATTAAAAAAATCTGTTTCATTTCTTCTTTTGATCTTAAAATATTTTTACAATTCTATTTGCAGTCATCCGTGTCCCTAGCTACGAGTCCGTGAGCAGAAAATTCCACTCAAAATGAAGCTTTTGGGATTCACTTTGTATATTTTTTTTATCATCAATTTTTACAATTATTTGATGTTGCTCGATAATTTTCAGAGGCGCTGAAAGTAAATAAATATGGTTGCTAGCCACAATTAATTTTAACAAATAACTTGAGCAATTGTAGATGGAATGCTTTCGTCTACATCCAATTTGGTTGGAAAAAAATAGTACAGAATTTCGTAGTCCAGTGTTGGATCCAATTGGTTCAATAATACCAAATAAATTTTAACTTATAATTGTACATTGTGTTTTTGAGTTATCTTTCAAATTATCACTTGAAAACGATTTACTATTATAGAAGTGTAGCGTCCAAAAATACTTATTAGGTGTATTAGACTATTTCTATGAAGTTCTCTATAATAGGATCCCAAAATCTTCTTTAGAATCATGTCAATTTTAATTTAAATATAAATGTATTGCATTATGATACATACTATAGTATGTTTTTATATAACTATAGTTTTCAAAATCTTCCATTGAGTCTAACTTTTAGAAATCATATTTTGAGTTTTTAAGTAGCTATATGATATGGACACTATATATATAGTGATGTGGTGGGAACCTATTGTCTCCACATGTCCCATGTGGTTAAGAATTATGCTGAGCTATCCGTCTAAGTCAAGATAAGCAGACGTGATCTGGAAGGTTTAGTCGAATCGGCTCGGTACACTTATTCCAAGGAGTCAAGTTTGCTCAGGGATTAGTCAATTATTATGACTCGGTTTCAGTTGCCGGTACCATTCTTGACTCGACATGAGACGTCGACCTCATCTATGACTCAGCCAAGATATCTTGGCCTCGACAACACAATCATGACATCTTGGCCTCGGCAACTCGGTGGTATACTTCAAACATCAAGTCAAGAGAACATTGAAATTTATATATAGATGATGATATTCTAGTTAAAACAACCTAAGCAGAAAATCTAATTTCAGATGTTAAAGAGACATGTAGCATCTTAAGACAATATGGTCTCAAGTTAAATCCCACCAAGTGCTTATTCGAAGTTAGAAGTGGAAAGTTCCTCGGTTATATGGTACTGAACGAGGAATTGAAGCTAACCTGAAGAAGATTTGAGCGCTTCAAAACATGTCTCCTCCTCGTAATCTCAGAGAAATTCAAAGACTAGTCGGCCGCATCGCTGCTCTTTCTCGATTCATCTCTCATTCGACCGACTAGAACTTGTCGTTCTTCAAAGTATTTCCAAAAAACTTGCAAGTTTGAATAGGACAAGAGCTACGACAAAGCATTCCCCAAACTCAAGGAATATATTATCCCGCCTGCTACTTCTTTTCAAACCAGTTGCAAGAGAAAGACTCTGGTTGTACTTGTCAGCAACCAAGGGAGCAATCAGCTCGACCTTATTCATGAAGAGGGTAACATACAATAGCCGATTTATTTTTCAAGCTATTATTGAAGGATATAGAAAGCAAGTATACTATCATGGAGAAGCTAGCCTTGGGGCTGGTCTTGACGGCCCATCGACTAAGGTCTTATTTTCTATCTCCTCTAATCACTATTCAAACCAATAGCCCTTTGGGATGCGTGTTGACTAATCTGGAAGCTTCAAGAAGATTGGTTAAATGGATGACAGAACTGAGTGAGTATGACATCCAATATCAATCCTAAATGGTTATCAAAACTCAAGCCTTAGCGAATTTCATGATTAAACATCAGGCCACGACCCAGAAGAGACTTGAAAGATCTTTGTGAATGGATTAGCTTCTCGACAAGGCAATTGAGTCAAGGTACTATTAATCTCACCCTGGGAAGACGTGCTTCAGTTTTCTATTCGGCTGAACTTTTGACCCTACAAAGCCTTGCTTGTGGGTCTCCAAGCGGCCAAAAGGGTTGGCGCCTCTCGGGTCATCTCCACTCAAATTCTTAACTGACCGCTAGGCAATTGCAAGGAAAATTTGAGATCAAGAATGATTGACTACGGTGATATGCTGAAACTTTCAAAAATATAAAGGTTGATTTCCAGGAAGTTACCTCCAGAAGATCTCCCGAACTGAGAATCAAAAGGCTGATGAATTGGTTAAAATGGTAAGTGAATTGGCTACCTGGACTTTAGAGGACTTAGTGAGTCAGAATCTATTGGTGGCTCAGGTCAATCAGGAACTAAGCCCAAGTGAACAAACCAATTGGAGGACTCCACTCATCTCCTTTCTTCAGCATGATACTTTGTCTGCTGACTTCGAGTAAGCTCGACTACTTAAAAGAAGAGCTGCCTGATTCTCCTTGATGGGGACAACTTATACCGGTGAGCTTTCTCACGCTCTCTTCTTAAATGTCTTGGTCTTGATAACACAAATTGTGTTATAGAGGAAATTCATGAAGGAATATGTGGGAATCATATTGGGGGTCGGACATTCGCTTGGAATACTTGTTGGTTATTTTAGCCTACTCTACAAGCCGGCATTACTTGGTTCGTCTGCCTATGTTCACTGTTAGAAGCACCAACAGTTCTCCCATTACCCGACCGAGCTTCTGAAGACTTCCACCGTCTCATGCCTTTTTGATCAATGAGGAATGGATATTATGAGCCCCTTTCTGATTGGGTCCAATTAAAATAAATTCCTCTTGGTAGCTATGAATTACTTGTCCAAATGGTTGGAAGCGAAGGCCTTAGCTCAGATAATAGAAGATGTTGTCATAAAATTTTTATGAAAAAAATCATCTGGAGATATGGTTTATCTCATGAGATGGTCTCTGATAGTGACCAACGGTTTAAAGGTCGCCGAATTCGAGAGTGGTGCGAAGGCTTAGACATTCAGTATGCCTTCATTTCAGTTGTTTATCCTCAAAGCAAAGGTCAGGTTGAAGTTGTCAATTGGGAGATTATCCAAGGTCTCAATATTTAGCTTAATCATGTGACAGATAGTTGTGTTGAAGAATTGCCAAGAGTTCTATGGTTTTACTGAACCACGCCTCGGAAAAGCAAAGGTATGACCCCCTTTCATCTTGTTTACGGTAGAGAAGCGGTTGTTCTTGTTGAAGTCGGTGAATAATTCATCACTTGGTGAAGTACCTACAATCAAGACAAATCCGATCGACGACTCCTTGATTTGAACTTGATAATTGAAACCTAAGAATGAGTAGCCTCCTGATTCGTGGCCTGGGAGAAGGTTATCCCCTACGCTTTCTAAGTCGGAGACTTGGTCCGGAGGAAGGTCAAGCCAATTGAAGACAACAGCAAGTTGAAACCCCAAAGAGGAAGGCCCTATCGGGTCATTCACAAGCCGATCATGAGATCTTATTACTTACAATACCCTAAAGTGAAGGAACTCGACCGACCATAGAGCGTCAATCATTTGAAGCCCTACTGTAGCTAAGGAGTTTGAGTATCCTTCATGCTTCATGCATTTTGCCAAATTCTATACATCTTTTTTTATCAATGAAAAGACTCCTGGCAAACTATCATGTTATCCTTGAGTCCCTTCAAACTCCCCAAACTCAGACATAGTTGAGGTCAAGATCAAAGATATCCTAGTTACGTCGGTAAATATCCATTTTTGGTCTCAACTCCCCTGACTTTGGCATAGTTAGCGTTTAGATCAAAGATATCCTAGTCATGGATAATCAATTTTCATCGACAAATATCTGTTTCCGGACCCAAACTCTCCTGACTCGGACATAGTCGGGGTTGAGATCAAAGATATTCTGGTCACAGACCATGGATTTCCATCGGTAAATATCTATTTTCGGGCTCAAACTCTCCTGACTCAAATATAGTCATGATTAAGATCAAAGATATCATGGTCACGGACCATGGATCTCCAACGGTAAATGTCTATTTCCGGACTCAAACTCTTCCAACTCAAATATAGTCGGAGTTGAGATCAAAGATATCCTAGTCACGAACTACAAATCTCCATTGGCAAATGTCTATTTTCAGGTCCAAACTCCTCTTGACTCGTTCGATCCCATTCTCTAAATTTAAATTTCATGAATAATATTTCTTTAAATTTAGGGAGTGAAATTCATTCTTTAGATATTAAAATATTATTTAATTTGAGAGAAAGAAAAAATAAAGGGAATGAATTGGGTAATGAAAGTGGATATTAGGTAAAGAGAGAAAAAAAAATTAAAAAAAGGTGAAAGAGAGAAGAAAATAATAAAAATAAAGATAATAGAAATTTTATCCTAGGTGATATAATACCTAGTCAATTGTCTAAATTTAATAAAGTAGATGATTTATTTTAAATTTTAAAAATATTATAAAGAAATAATTATGAATATTCTAAAACAAAACTAGCGAAACTTTCAAATCGTCAGACGCTTGATGTCTTATATATACTTTCTTTTACTTCAAGCAGATATCTTCGTCTTATCGTATAGTCTTTACAGTTATATTTATTTAATTTATAATTTTCATTAGTTTATTCCACTGATTGCCTGCCTTCATTTAATGTATATGTTTTATATATGTTTGATTAAAGTATTTTATGTTGGTATATTTTTTTTCTGTGTAAAACGAATTAAGAGGAGAAAGAAAATATTTAAGTTAGAAATTTTATTCTCCTTTAGTGATTTTTTTTAAAAATAATTAATTCTAGAGAATTTTAGGTGTAAGGGAGTTTAATTTTAGGTATTAATATGTATGGTGTGTTAAGTTGGGTAGAAATTGGCATGACAAATATAGAGCTCGTGGAGCTTGTGATTAATTTGAGAAAATTGAGTGTCGATAATGACTTGACATGATAAAGGTAAGATGCTCAATTGTTCGAAAATATAATCCGATGTAGTTCAGAGAAAGATGCAAGATACATTCGAGGAACTGCAATATAAAAAATATTGAGGTGGTGCTAATTCAGCTTGATCGTAAAACATGACTTTGCTATTTTCTAAATGGGCGGCATGATGGCTCTAGATCAGTTGGAGAACGGAGAACGGAGAACGGAGAACGATGGTATGCAACATTTGAGGAATTGTAGGACAAGAAAAATTATGGTTTGACACGGGCATTAGAATTTGATGGAAAAATTAAACTGGAACCTATTGTATAAGTTATGAGAATTGAAAGACATGTATCATGTATCATTGAGAGAGAGTAAATTTCAACTAAGGTGAAGACTTGATTATTAGGTGATTTTAGTCATGACCGTAATTATTTGGGTGTGAATCTAATTGATTGGTTTAGTGGATCGTGTACAAAATATTTTTATTTGAAGCCTAGTCGATTGGATAGTTGACTGGTCTAGCATGAGTCAACTAATGGTAAATTCTAGTTGACAAATTCTACAATAAGAAAGTCAGAAGTGGTCATTAGGGATATAAATGAACCAAACAGTTCGCGAGCTATTCGGAGCTTGATTCAGTAAAAAACTCGTTCGTTTATCTTATTGAGCCGAGCTCGAGCTCGATTTCGAGCTCGACAGTTTTATCGAGCCGAGCTCGAGCTTAAGGATATTCGGCTCGTGAGCTCATGAACATGTTCGTTTATAGGCCCGCGAGCTAAAAAAATGAGTCTTAAAATGAGCCTTAAACCGAGCCAAAAAACGAGCTCTAAAATGAGCTTTAAAATGAGTCAAAAAACGGGCTCTAAAACAAGCCAAAAACGAGCTCTAAAATGAGCCAAAAACGAGCTCTAAACGAGCCCGAGCTCGCTTAACGAGTTAGGCTCGTTAACTTTGATAATCGAGCTAATAACGAGCTGAGCTCGAACTGTTCACGAGCTTGATAATTCTAAAACGAGCCGAGCTCGAGCCTTGTGATAAAAGCTCGATTTGAGCTCGAGCCGAGCTCGAGCCCGAATATAACTTAAACGAGCCGAGCTCGAGCCTAATACTGTTCGGCTCGGTTCGACTCGTTTACATCCCTAGTGGTCATTAAACTACAACGATTGGTGGCGTTTGGTTCTCTCCTAGGAATCAGAATGAGAATGAGTATCATAGTATTGTTGAATGAGAATGAGAATGAGTATGAGCTTGAGTATCATTCCTAAAAATAATGTTTGGTTAGTTGAATATTTTCAATCGGAATGAACTTAAATTTTATTTTTTACCCTTAGAGGAAAATAAGAGAAAAAATTAGATGGAAGATAAAGTTGAATGTGAGAGAAACATATGATGAGAGAGAATGATGAGAGAGAAAGTGTGATGAGAGAGAAAGTGTGTTGGAAAAAAAATGAAGAGAGGGAAAGTGTGATGAGAGAAAATGAGGAGAGAAAGCATGATAGGAGAGATTGAGAAGAGAAAAAGTATGATGAGAGAAAAAGTGTGTTGAGAGAGAAAGAGTGATGGGAAAACATGAAGAGAGAGAAAGTGTGATGAGAGAAAATGAGAGATTGAGAAGAGAAAATATGATGAGAGAGAAAGTGTGATGGGAAAAAATGAAGAGAGGGAAAGTGTGATGAGAGAAAATGAGGAGAGAGAGTGTGATGGAAGAGAGTGAAGAGAGAGAAAGTGTGATGAGGGAAAATATGGAGTGAGAGTATAGTAAGAGAGATTGAGGAGAGAGAAAGTATGATGAAAAAATTAGGAGAGAATGAAGAGAGAACAAGAGAGAGAGTGTGTGTGATGAGAGAGAATAAAAAGAGAAAATGGTAGAGAATGTGTGATGAGAGAGAATGAGGAAAGCGAGTGTGATGGAAAAGAATGAAGAGAAAAAAAGTATGATGAGATAAAATATGGAGAGAAAGTATGGTAAGAGAGATTGAAGAGAGAGAAAGTATGATGAAAAAATGAGGAGAGAATGAAGAGAGAGAAAATATGAGAGAGTGCGTGTGATGAGAGAGAATACAGAGAGAAAATGGTAGGGAATGTGTGATGAGAGAGAATAAGGAGAGAGAAAGTATGTTAAGAGAAAAAATGTGATGATAGAATGAGGAGAGAGAAAGTATGATGAGAGAGAACAAGGAGAGAGAATGAAATGAAAGAAAAATTGAACAAATATACTAAGGATATTTTTGTCTAAAATTTAATTTTTATTCTCATTCTATCAAAACCCAAGGGAGGAGATGAGTTTCATCCATACCCAAATTTTTAAATTTCATTCAAAAATCTTGATTTCATTTCCATCAACTAAACACAAGGTTTGGAAATGAATCCATTCCCTCATTCCCAAATCTCTAAATCAAACGCCACCTTAGTCGACTTAGAGGCTACACTAAATCAATCAACTAATGATGAACTAATGATGGACTCCAGTTGATAAAGATAGTACTCATTGATAAACTATAGACAAAAGTGATAAAAAAAACTATCGATTCATGGTTGGCCTGGTTGACTAATTGATGATATAACAATAGATTAGTTAGTGAAGCGAAAGAAGATTAAAAGTTATATAAAGACAATCAAGAGGAAGGAGAGTTTAAAGGTTGATGAAATATTGATTGTTTAAATCATTTGAATCTTTCTCTTATTTTCTTTATGCCATTTCTCTAAATTCTTATTGTAAGATTTCATAAGAGATTTGTCTGCCTTCAAAAGTTATACACCAAAGAGAAAGATACTGCACTTTTAGTAATGGCTCATTGATGAATCACATACTCCGTACAATGAAGATTCTGCACCACGTTTCATGCTTCATTAACAATTGATGTGAATCAAATTCTTAAGGTTTTATTTCCATGGTACATAACTTTGTTAAAAAAAGGGCATCTAGTTGAGATAAATCAGGGCACTTGTAATCTAATATGAAGTTTATATATGGAAAAAAGTATAGTTGCTACTTATACTAATTAATGAAAACATATGCTCAAACTAAATAAAAGCACCTAATTAACTAAAAATTATTAGAGTAACATGAACATCAAGCTGCTCACTAATCTCTCGAGTGAAGAAAGATCATCATCCTAACTCTACTAATCGTGTCTCTGAGAGTTAAATCATCTATACCTGTCTGAGCATTAGCTACATTTGCTGCAAAGAAGACAACAGAGGCATAAAGGCCAGTTATCTCATCATCTCCTTGCAACTCCCTCAATTAGCGCCCTCTCAAATCCTGAAGATGAGATGATAGGATTAGGGGGATGGTGAAAGCAATTAGCTTACAGATCATGCAATTTGCAGAAGGTGATAGAGCAGAGTGAGGCTGATGACAGAGTAAAGGAA
Organism: Zingiber officinale; assembly: GCF_018446385.1. Classification (NCBI taxonomy): domain Eukaryota; kingdom Viridiplantae; phylum Streptophyta; class Magnoliopsida; order Zingiberales; family Zingiberaceae; genus Zingiber; species Zingiber officinale. The sequence continues at coordinate 130,866,610 of NC_055997.1, read as the reverse complement.
GGAGTGACCATTATCATCTTCAGATAACGACTGATTGATCCTGCAATGAAACTAATTAATGCAGAATTAAATGGCTTCAGAGGCAATTCATATGCGTCCCGGTGGAGATATGGAAAATGATCTCATCAGGGCCTGAAATCTACTAGTTGTATCTAATGAAAGGATTACTGAAATATTAATTTGGTTATCATTAAATTAGATGGCGGTGTTAAAACATGAACAGTTATAATACATAAGTTGGATTGGGCGGCCGCCCATTCTTTTCATTTCCTTTGATTCCTCTTTCATGAAAGCTGCCATACATATATGGACGGAGCCAAGGAAAGTTAAAATTATATTGGGGAATAAAAGTTTGTTAAACGGTCGCCGCCACCCCCACGCACATTTTTATGTTTCAATTAAGGTACTCGTTTGCCTTGACTTTCATGAAAGCTGCCAGATACATATATGGTGGTGGACAAAATTTGTTTCCTCTTTCATATGGTGGTGGTGGTGGTGGTGGTTAGGCAGTCGCTGCCATCCCATGCTTTTGTTTTCAATTAAGGCACTCATTTCCTTTGATTCCTCTTTCATGAAAGCTGCCAGATACATAAAGGGAAAACTTTTTTGTTAGGCGGTCGCTGCCACCCCTATTCTTTTTGTGGTCAATTATGGCACTCATTTCCTTAGATTCCTGTCAAAATTCGTTAGTATTTCAAAAGTTGCCCCTCTCCTGACTAGTGTCTTTCTCATCAACACCACTATAGATCTTGGAGAATCCAATCTCAATCTCACTCAAGAATGATGGTAAAAGGTATATACGTTCACTCTTAGTGCCCTCACCAACTCGTCTCAGAGTCAACACAGAAGAGATAAATAACGAGCGGCTACTAATCTTTGGAATAACGACTAGTACATAAGGGAGGTATTTACCTCGACTTTGCCGAGATTTGAACCTCAGATCTCATGATGATAACACCTCATGTGTTAACTACTAGATCGTCCTATCACACTGAAGAGTGATGACATTGCGAGTGAAAAAGTGGGGAGTACTAATATTTGATAATATTTTTGGTTAGATTCAGATTGATCAACAATAGTAAATTTGAATAAATGAGTTAAAGAGATATATAAAGCAAGTAAAGTTTTCATCTTGTACATGACTTTCTCATATATCTATATTCGTTACCAGAAGAAACTCATAATTATAAAATTTTGGATCCTAAAATTAAACATTTAGACTCTTTTTGGAGACTCCAAATTAACATCTATTTAACTATTTTTTATTTTTTTTATATTTATGCTATTTTTAATAGTTTTATGTATTATAAGTCAGAATTTGTCTATATATATAAGTATTTATGTAACTATTTAAGGGATTATTCTCATTTATAGAATATTTTTTTAAAAAAAATTAGAGGACATTGATTTTCTCTTTATTTATTTTTTATTTCTCTTATTCTCTCCATAAATCCTCCTTCTTTTCAACCAGTTAAGATAATTGCTATTCTGTTAGGTCATTATCTTGTATGAATAATTGAAACAAACATAAATTCACAAAGAATGCAAGTTGTGGATCCATATTTTTAAAAGTATGGTAGTTGGCAAAAAGAATTGGCGTTATGTGTGCCTTGTCAAGTTCTTAGGTGATTCTTATAAAGGCAAGTCAATGGGTAATGGTTTATTAATTCATAATAAATAAGTAGACAAAGACGAGAGTCAAAATTTTAATTTCCAAGTCACTAATATATTAATTAAATATTAGTTCAAGTCAATGGATAATGGTTTATTAATTCATAATAAATAAGTAGACAAAGACGAGAGTCACAATTTTAATTTCCAAGTCACTAAAATATTAATTAAATATTAGTTCAGATGGCAATTCCGTTATTACTAATGGATTAGCGAAGAGCAAAGTGATGAAAGAGCATCTAAATAGGATATCATTTTTAATTTAGTTTTTCAACTTTTTATTTTGATCTTTCTCAACCAACTCCGACAAAGCTTGAGCCAACTTGATGGATTTGTGGGCTCGTGGCTCATACTAAAATTGTCCACGTCGGGTAACCCAAATAATCTTCAGTTGTCCTTATCCAAACTTAATATTTTTACTCATCTAGATAAATTTTAAATTGAGATCCAACCTTGTTGGAATAAACACATCATAAGATGATCAAATTATTAAGATGCATTATGAAAAGAATCCTTGAACTTATCAAAACTGGAGAGTAGGTAAGGCAATTTCGTCTTTTACGTTGTCTATCAAACTCATTTCTATCTTGTTTGCAATCTTTTATTATAAATAGAGCCAAACAATGAGTTTTCTCCTAACGCTAAATCGAGATGGATTCACAGCATCTTCTAGTTTCCTTTCTTCTGCTTCTCTTCACTTTCAACTCCTTTCAGATGATAGCAAATGGAAGTCAACCATCGGCGAAAGTTAGAGTCCTACAGCTTTTTTTTTTTTTTTTTTACTATATATATGTCTATATACATACACATATAATTAAAGAAAATAGAATCATATTTACTCCAAGAAGACGAGAATTGAAATCAGAAATATATGTTTGTGCTTCCTTTTTCAGTTATACATAGTATACCTTGGAGAGAGGAGGCACGAAGATCCAAATCTTGTGACTGCATCACACCATGACTTGTTGTCTTCTATACTTGGAAGGTAAATACTTAATTCAAAACTTGTGCTCTTCGATCGTCTTCTGTTTTCCCCCTTTATATGATTATAAAGTTACAATAAGGATAATAAATTCAATTAATGGGTGATATATATTTTTCAGTAAGGAAGAAGCTCTAAGCTCAATTGTTTACAGTTATAGACATGGCTTCTCAGGCTTTGCAGCCATGCTTACAGATTCCCAAGCTCTACAAATTAGAGGTACTATTTTTTTATATATCACATTTTATATACGAGAGGTTCTATATTCCAGTATGCATCTTATAATAGTTTCCGTTAAATCAGAATCATGAGTTAAATTGAAAACCTTTTTCTTGTAGAATTACCGGAAGTGATTAGTATAAAGGTAAGTGGCAGTGTTGAACTGCATACAACACGAAGTTGGGACTATCTTGGACTAAGCTATGGCCAACACCAACCCTCGGGACTGCTTCAAAGAGGCAAGCTTGGCGAAGATATCATTATTGGAGTTGTCGACTCAGGCAAGCATGCATGAATTCTCAATCCTATAAATTCAAAATGGCAAACTCATAGATTGTTAGCCCAACAATAATATAATGACATTACATAAGTATTTGTAGGCATTTGGCCAGAATCAAAGAGTTTTAATGACTATGGTTATGGACCGATACCTTCTCGTTGGAAAGGCACATGTCAAACAGGTCAAAACTTCACCATGAACAATTGCAATCGAAAGATCATCGGTGCAAGATGGTACACCGGAGGCATCGACGCTTCCAATCTCAACGTCGACTACAAATCTCCCCGAGACTTTAATGGCCATGGCACACACACAGCTTCCACCGCAGCAGGTTCATTCGTGTCCAACACGAGCTTTCATGGCCTTGGTGTTGGCACAGCAAGAGGCGGCGCTCCTCATGCTCGGCTAGCTATATACAAGGCGTTATGGGGTCGCCTTGGTAAAGGTTCAGATGCTTCCGTGCTCAAGGCTATCGATGATGCCGTGCATGATGGTGTCGACATCTTGTCACTTTCACTCGGTGGTAGATTTTTACCATCTTTTGTCACAATACATGCTGTAGCAAAGGGGATAACAGTGGTCTTCTCAGCGGGCAATGATGGTCCGCTTCCTCAAACCATTAGCAATGAGCTTCCATGGGTGATTACGGTCGGAGCCAGCACAATGGACCGCTCTTTTCCTACGATTATCACACTCGGAAACAATCAAAAGCTGGTGGTAAGAGCTAGTGAGCACATAGTTTTTTATTATTTTTACTTCTAATTAATTTCTTACTAATTAATTTGGTTTTAATACTATTGCAGGGCCAGTCATTGTATTATACATCCAATGATGGATCTAATTCTACAGAATTAATTCTAATTGAAAGGTACTTTAGTACTCATTTCGTTTCCTATATTATTTTCATTAATTAAATGTTGGGGAAGGCATATTAATTAAAATTGTAATTGCTTGTATGCATGCTATCTGCTGCTGCAGTTGTTCGACTGTTGAGTTGAATACAACAGATATAGCAGGAAAGATTGCAGTGTGCGCTGATTCTTTATATGCTCCTGGAGACATTCCTTCTGGTGCTGCTGTTGCCGTTGGCAGTTTCTCCAAAATAGTAATTAGCTTGATAGAAGCTCAGGCAGAAGGTGTTATCTTTTCTCGATCCCCAGTCAGCCTGCTCCAAGTTGTTGAGAAATTTATCTATGTCCTTGTAGACAATGACGTAATGCTACAAATAGTGGACTATATAGGATTAAGGTGTGTTTTCTACACTGAATCAGTTTACTTGATCAAACGCCCTGTAGTCAATTATTCTATTCAAATTAAGCTAATATATATATATATCGTTTGAGATTAACAGTGACACATCTTCTCCGACGGCCTTGATAAACCCAGCTTACAATATCGTAGGGAGTAGAGTGATGTCTCCCAGGGTTGCAGCTTTCTCCTCCAGGGGACCAAGTTTAGGCTATCCGGATCTTATAAAGGTACGTACTACTTTTGCTGATCTACTATATATATTGGTGAATAATTCCTTTTTGTGTCCGTTAACTAGGTCATAAATTCCAAAACTTATAATTTTTAATTAAAAAAGATCAAAACTAGTTCTATTTTAGCTTCCTGAAACTAATTAAGAGTGAGGATAATATAAATCAATACAATTAACCATGCATAATTAAATTTGCCATATGACAGCCGGATATCACAGCTCCCGGAGTAAGTATTTTAGCTGCAAAGGCTGATGCATATTATTTTGAATCTGGAACTTCGATGTCATGCCCTCATGTTTCCGGAGTAGCAGCTCTTCTCAAAGCAGCACATCCAGAATGGTCTCCCGCTGCTATTAAATCCGCACTCGTAACTACCGGTAAGTCAATTAATTAGTCATCAGACTTATTATAATTCTTCCATCAAACTCTGAACTCTTTGAGTAAATTTTGTTGATCATATGAATATTGCCATTTTATGAAGCTTACATGACCAACGCATATGGATTCCCTTTCGAAGCTGATGGAGTTCCTAGAAAGCTCGCTGATCCTTTCGACTTCGGTGGTGGTCACATCAATCCTAACAGAGCTTTGGATCCGGGACTAATTTACGACGTGGATCCAAATGATTACTTCAAGTTCTTTAACTGCACTAGTGATGCATCAAACTGTGACTTGGTGGATGCTCATTTGTATCACTTGAATCTGCCCTCCATATCCATTTCTGATCTCAAAACATCTGTGACAGTAAAGAGAACCGTCACGAACGTAGGCGACACAGATACAATATACAGAGCAATAGTAGAATCACCTCCGGGTGTTAAGATTACTGCGGAGCCTTCGGTCCTCAAGTTCAATGCTTTCAACGAGGTACAAACTTTTGCTCTAACATTCACCTCACTGCATGCGGTGCAAGGAGACTTGACTTCGGAAGCTTGACATGGAGTGATGGGGGAAAGCACTTGGTGCGAATTCCTTTAGCTGTTCGAGTAACTATACAAGATTACTTCTCGGACACCTCCTAATTAAGTAGTGAATTGTGTTTGATAGTTAATAAATCACAATGACATATTAGGTCATTAAACACTACTATAAGTTTGACTAAATAAATTAAAGACATATATAAAGTTGTCAGATTTGAAGGCTATCTTATTGTGAACTAATTTTGGATCGATATATGATGTATGAATAAAATAAGCCTCCAGGGTTGGTTTAGTTTACTTAAAAGAGTTGTTGCTTTCAAACTTATAAAATGACTAACTATTAAAGATTGAGTTGTTTACGAGATCATCTGTTCACTGTTGGGAATAAACCCGTTACAATCTTTGTGTGATCGTTTCAGAAGCTTTGTTTCACACTTCTGAGTCCATACCAAATGCACAAGTACTTACAATCAAGAAGGTTTGAGCAGATAATCTCAAACTGTCGACTCTAGTGAGTCGATCCAAGCGCCGAGTAGGTGAGTTGCGGACACCGTGAGTTGTCGAGCAACGCCAAGTTGCTGCCGAGAGTTGTTGACAGGATGTCCGAAGCTGCAACACGAACTCAAAGTGGATGCCGAGTCCAGCAGAGCGCTGTCTCCTTAAAACAGATTTGGCCCCTCCACAGTGCTCAGAGGATTAGGTGGCATCTGTCTCCCAGGATAAAACGGCAGGATCACGAACACAACCGAGCACTGGTTGTCATGACGATCTGAACTAGATCCGAAAACTATCACGATTTCTGTTGAGCAAAAGAAAGGCCCAACAAAAAGGAAGAGAATATGGGGATTCAAAGAGGAAGGAAAGAGCACACAAAACTCACTTGAACTTTTCTCATACAAATTCTCTCTTGAATTTTGCTCTGCTCTCTTCATTCCTCTCCAGGTCTTTATATAGACTTGTGCTTGCCTTGGCTTGCAAGCACTTGGCTTGCAAGCACAACAAGCACAACAAGCCACGTTGTGGCTTGCATGTTTGCCAGCAAGCCACAACGTGGCTTGCTGTTGGCTGCACCTTGCCAGCAAGCCACGCTTGGCTTTGCATGTTTGCCAGCAAGCCACAACGTGGCTTGCTGTTAGCTGCAAGCAAGCCACGTTGTGGCTTGCATGCTTGCCAAGTGGTTAGCTACCACTTGGCCTGTCATGTGGAGTGCAACGTGTCCTGATCGAGCAATGAGTTGATATCCTCCGGGCCATGGAGTTTCACCCCCTTTGTTCCGAATCAGCCGGAAAGCGTTGCTTTCAATCGTTGTGGGACTACAACCCACACGTCGCGTTTTCATTCAATTTTTCCAACAATCCCCCACATGAATGAAAACAAGGATTGGTGATAGTTTTCGACAGTTGAGTCGAGTATATGATAGGTAGGTGTTACCCTTTGAACCTTCCCTTGTAAACTTTGTTTGCTCACTGGCTGATTAGTAGACACGATGTCTTTGAACTGTTCGGCTGGTGGTGTAAGCATGGACAGATCTTACCCAAGACTCTCCCTGATATAGCTCAGGTCTCATGAGTGTGTTCGTTCTTGGCCATGAACACGCCTGGTTCTGTGAGAAACTCTCAGAATTGTGCCTCCAATTCTCTTCGAAGCGGCCCCACTTCTTTCTCACATAGGTGATCCCTCAAGAGTTACCATCTACTCTTTTTTTTATCATTAAAAGTCCATCGGCTTATCCTGGTCTCGTCACTGTTTCATGGAACTTCCCCTACAGTGTGTCTAGTCAGTGCAGATTAGTTGTCCCTTTGAACCTAGAACCTAGTTCTTGGGATCTCCAGTCAGCATAGGTTGGGTGTCCTCTGCACTGATCGCTGACAACGACATCAAGCACATTCCTTGTGATGAGCTTGCAACTAACTCTCGAGTTAACCCCTTGGTTAGCGGATCTGCTAGGTTATCTTTTGACTTCACATAGTCAACAGTGATAACTCCAGTTGAGAGTAGTTGTCTAATGGTATTATGTCTACGACGTATATGTCTAGACTTACCATTATACAGATGGCTCTGTGCCCGACCAATTGTTGATTGACTATCGCAATGTATGCAAATCGCCGGCACAGGTTTTAGCCAACGTGGAATATCGTCTAAGAATTGTCGTAGCCATTCAACCTCTTCACCACATTTGTCAAGAGCTACAAACTCAGATTCCATCGTGGATCTGGTATTACGGTTTGCTTAGAAGATTTCCAGGAAATGGTTGCACTAGCTAGAGTGAAGACATATCCACTCGTAGACTTAGAGTCTTGTATATCAGATATCCAACTTGCATCGCTGTATCCTTCAATCACAACAGGATATCTTGTATAGTGCAGTCCATATTCACGAGTGTACCTTAAGTACCACAGTACTCTTGTTATCCCTTTCCAGTGCTCAATACTGGGATTACTCGTGTATCTGCTCAGTCTGCTTATTGCTTAGGCTAAGTCTGGTCGTGTACAACTCATCAAGTACATCAGACTTCCAATCACTCGAGAGTATTCTATTTGCGAGATACTTTCACCTCGATTTTTCGATAGATGTTGACTCGTATCTATCGTCATTCGTGCCAACGCAGTATCACCCTTGGTGAATTTCTCAAGAATCTTGTCCACGTAATGAGACTGACTAAGAACAAGTCCTTCTGTCGTTCTAAGAATTTTGATTCCTAGAATCACATCAGCTAGGCCCATGTCTTTCATGTCAAATCTTGAGTTCAACATATCTTTAGTGGATTTGATTATCTTATCATTACTCCCAATGATAAGTATGTCATCTACATAGAGACACAAGATGACATAGTCACTCTCTGTGTCTCTCATGTAGACACATTTATCACATTCATTGATCTTGAATCCACATTCCTTCATAGCATTATCGAATTTCTCATGCCACTGCTTTGGTGCTTGTTTCAAGCCATATAATGACTTCACCAATCTACAGACCTTGTTTTTTTGTCCTAGTACAGAAAACCCCTCAGGTTGGTCCATGTAGATTTCCTCTTCTAAATTCCCGTTTAGAAACGCTGTCTTGACATTCATTTGATGTATTTCGAGATTCCATAGAGCAGCAATAGCCAACAATACTCTAATGGAAGTGATTCTCGATACCGGAGAGTATGTATCGAAGTAATCAAGGTCTTCTTGTTGTCGATATCCTTTGATTACCAATCTGGCCTTGTATTTATCGATTGTGCCATCTGATTTCATTTTTTTCTTGAAGATCCACTTGCAACCTAATGGTTTACTTCTCGGAGGAAGATCCACGAGTTTCCAAGTGTGATTTTGCAAGATAGATTCTATCTCAGATGCAATTGCCTCTTTCCAGTGAGAGCTATCAGACGAGCTTACTGCTTCTGAGTAACTCCGGGGCTCACTTTCCAGCATGAAAGTGATAAAATCTGATCCATAGGATTTTTCTACTCGAGCTTGTTTACTCCGTCTAAGTTCAACCTCCACTGGTTCAGCATCTTTTTCTTTGTCTTGTGTTTCATATGCCCGTTTTGAGGAGCTAGCATCCTCTCGGGTCTTAAAAGGAAATACATGCTCAAAAAATGAGGCATTTCTCGATTCGATTATCGAGTTCTTGTATATCTTCGGTACGTGTGACTCAACCACACAAAATCTATACGCAGCGCTGTTTTGTGCATATCCAATAAATATGCAATCAACAGTCTTTGGTCCTATCTTAATCCTTTTCGGATCAGGCACCAACACTTTGGCAAGACACCCCCACATTCGTAAATATTTGTAAGACGGTTGTCTTCCATTCCACAACTCATAAGGGCTCTTATCTATTTTCTTCTGGGGCACCTTATTTAAAAGGTAATTAGCTGTTAACACAGCTTCCCCCCCACATGGACTCTGGCAATCCAGAGCTTAATAGAAGAGCATTCATCATCTCCTTAAGTGTTCGGTTCTTTCGCTCAGCAACTCCATTTTGCTGAGGAGTATAACGAGCTGTTGTTTCGTGTCTGATCCCATGTTCAGCACACAACTCAGCGAACGGTGACACATATTCACCACCTCGGTCACTTCGAACCACCTTAATCTTCCTATTAAGCTGGTTTTCAACCTCATTCTTATAGAGAGCAAATTTCTCTATAGCTTCATCCTTACTTTTGAGAAGATACACATAACAGTATTTTGTGTTATCATCTACAAAAGTGATGAAATATTTATTACCACCACGTGTTGGCATACCTTTTAGGTCGCACACATCAGTGTGGATTAGGTCAAGTGGTTCATTACTTCTTTCAATATGTTGAAAGGATGACCTTGTCATTTTTGCTTCAACACAAATCTCACACTTGTGTTTTGGGTCAAGGTGGAATGTAGGTATGCTTTGCATGTTTATTAATATACACAACACATCGTAGTTAACATGTCCTAGTCTACCATGCCACAAACACGAAGACTCAAGCATATAAGTGGAAGAGCTTTCATTTTTATTTATCTTGGGCCTAATGGCCATTACATTGAGCTTAAACAGCCCATCAGATACATAGCCTCTTCCTATAAACACTCCATTTTTGGACAATACAACTCTGTCCAACTCAAAAACAATGCGAAAGCCATGCTTGCTCAGAAGTGATCCGGACACTAGATTCTTCCGAATCTCCGGAACGTACAGCACATTGTTCAGAGTGAGGTCCTTGCTCGAGGTCATCTTCAGCACCACCTTTCCTTGGCCTATGACGTCCGAGGTTGCTGAGTTCCCCATAAACAGTTTATCTCCAGTAACTTCTTCGAAGTTGTGGAGCAGCTCTTTGTTGCAGCACACATGTCTGGTGGCTCCAGTATCAATCCACCATTGCCGAGGATTAAAACCTATTAGGTTCACTTCAGAAATCACGGCGCAGAGATCTATATCCTGTTCTCCCGCCAGGTTGGCCTCAGGTTTTTTCTTCTTTGGCCTTTTACAATCTGAAGCCTTGTGACCCATACGATCACAATTGTAGCCTTTCCCTAAGAACTTCTTTTTCATGTTTTGTCCTTTGGGTTGCGTAGTGGAAGATTTTGGATGCTTCCGTTTTGAGCTTTGTCCGTGCTCAACAACATTGGCTTTTACAGTAGCCTGAGAGAACAGTTTTCTCTCCGAATTCTTGTTGTCTTCTTCTATACGAAGGCGAACAACAAGTTCCTCCAGGTTCATTTCCTTCCGCTTGTGCTTCAGATAATTCTTAAAGTCCTTCCAGCCAGTTGGTAGCTTTTCAATGATAGCTGCCACTTGGAAGGTTTCACTCAGAGTCATACCTTCTGAGTGAATTTCTTGTAAGAGTACTTGAAGCTCCTGGACTTGACTGATTACAGACTTCGAGTCACTCATCTTATAGTCCAGGAAACGACCAATAATAAACTTTTTGGCCCCAGCATCCTCCGATTTATATTTCTTGTCCAGAGAGTCCCACAGTTCCTTTGCCGTTTTTATCTCACAATACACAAGATAGAGTGAGTCGGCAAGATTGTTAAGGATGTAGTTTCGACAGAGGAACTCAGATTCGTTCCATTTGTCAAGCAGAAGGAGGGTGTTCACCTCATCTACACCCTTAACAACCTTGGGAATTTCTTCGGTCAAGATACGTGCCAGACCTAGCGTGGTTAAGTAGAAGAACATCTTCTGCTGCCACCGCTTGAAATTCACTCCCGTGAATTTTTATGGCTTTTCCCCGTGATTGATTGGCACATTCCCAATCGGGGCGGAGGAGGCCGACACATGTTGAGCCTGTTGCATCTCAACATTTTCTGCCGCCATCGTAACAGAACGAATCTGTTTTAAGTTTTGTTGGGAATAAACCCGTTACAATCTTTGTGTGATCGTTTCAGAAGCTCTGTTTCACGCTTTTGAGTCCATACCAAATGCACAAGTACTTACAATCAAGAAGGTTTGAGCAGATAATCTCAAACTGTCGACTCTAGTGAGTCGATCCAAGCGCCGAGTAGGTGAGTTGCGGACACCGTGAGTTGTCGAGCAACGCCAAGTTGCTGCCGAGAGTTGTTGACAGGATGTCCGGAGCTGCAACACGAACTCAAAGTGGATGTCGAGTCCAGCAGAGCGCTGTCTCCTTAAAACAGATTCGGCCCCTCCACAGTGCTCAGAGGATTATGTGGACGTCTGTCTCCCAGGATAAAACGGCAGGATCACGAACACAACCGAGCACTGATTGTCGTGACGATCTGAACTAGATCCGAAAACTATCACGATTTCTGTTGAGCAAAAGAAAGACCCAACAAAAAGGAAGAGAATATGGGGATTCAAAGAGGAAGGAAAGAGCACACAAAGCTCACTTGAACGTTTCTCATACAAATTCTCTCTTGAATTTTGCTCTGCTCTCTTCATTCCTCTCCAGGTCTTTATATAGACTTGTGCTTGCCTTGGCTTGCAAGCACTTGGCTTGCAAGCACAACAAGCACAGCAAGCCACGCCAGCAAGCCACAACGTGGCTTGTTGTTGGCTGCACCTTGCCAGCAAGCCACGCTTGGCTTTGCATGTTTGCCAGCAAGCCACGCTTGGCTTTGCATGTTTGCCAGCAAGCCACAACGTGGCTTGCTGTTAGCTGCAAGCAAGCCACGTTGTGGCTTGCATGCTTGCTAAGTGGTTAGCTACCACTTGGCCTGTCATGTGGCGTGCAACGTGTCCTGATCGAGCAATGGGTTGATATCCTCCGGGCCCTGGAGTTTCACCTCCTTTGTTCCGAATCAGCCGGAAAGCCTTGCTTTCAATCGTTGTGGGACTACAACCCACACGTCGCGTTTTCATTCAATTTTTCCAACATTCACCTCATACTTCCAAGACATGTATATATTCCTAAATTTGGATTTGAATTTAGGTAGCTTCTGCTGCTATATTCTTGGTAAAACAATCTAAAATTGTCATAAATTATCTTTCGATAATCAAAACAATCTAGCACTACAATAGTTCTATTTTATAAAATGAAAACATTAAAATATTCTATTTTAGACTTTTGGAAAATCTATAATTTATATTTTAGACCAAAATGACTTCTTCTGGACCAAAAAGTTATTTTTGTGAAAAAAAAAATCTTAATGAGTAGTTTCCGGGAGAGTTAGACCTCAATTGTGCCTTTTATAAAATAAAATTATCAAAGGAGTTCAACTAGATTCACCATACGCCGAATCAGTGGAGAACTAGATTCACTAATTTTGGGTATAGCGATTGATGTTTTGTACATTGTCTACTATGTATGTATACCATAACTAATACGGGAATCAAGAGTAATTTTATTTTTTTAAATTATTTTGTAGAGTTAGGATTTTGAGGATATTTTACTCTTTACAATGTTAAAGCTTTAGTCTATTTAAATAATTGTTTAATTAGTTTTAGATTTTTAATTTCTCATCAATAAGAATTTGCGACCACGTCGTTCTCTTCTCAAACATCAATTTGATTACCTATCTTTTGGTATTCACGGAATCAATAGGATTTAGAAGATCATTTTCGATATTCATATGTGAATCAATGGAATTAATAGTTATCCATTACATCAGAGCCAAGTTAATCTTATGGAATCATGCCACTGAGAATACAACGTGTCAATAACGCTTTTGATCATGATATTGAGTAATGATTTTGAGAGATAGTTGAGAGACGGTTTGACCTACTTCTGGGGAGGATGACAACGATGTTGAAAACCTTGAATAGAGGAAGTATTGTCCCATGCAATAACAATCACTCGACAAACACGGAGGAGGAAGAAGATGTTTTTGATAAGGAGGCTCCTATAGGTGTAGAGCATCTGACAAATTTGTTCGTGACTTTGATGTTCGTTTGCAAGATAAGTCTATTCTTCCGTCTCTAACACAAACAATAGAGGACAAAGAGATAGTGAAGAGACCTTAGAGAAATAGATGGATATCAAAAAAGAATTATTTTTATATTAAAAAATAATCATTTACTTCTTTTCTGCATTCTATCTGATCAACTTCATGTGATGTTTACGAGAACACTGAAGATGATGAGGATGATGAATCTAATGATGAAAATCGAGAAGGGCCGATTAGGGCTTATGTGGGGCTCAATCCAACACTCAAAGATGACATGGAGGAGCATATCAATGTGCCCGGCAAGAATGATCTCAAGCTTTTCGAGACGCTTGTCAGGTCAAGAAGAATGACCCTGAAATCATCCACAACTATGCGAAGATCTATTCATCCAATGAGGAGGAGGATAAAGTCGAATGAGAGAGCAAAGTGGAGGGTTGTCAAAACAACCTACGTACAGTCCCACGAATTGGCTATGGATGAGGACTTCGACATGTTGATGCCCTCCGACTATGATATAATGTTGGTACCCCATGGTAGTTTTGGTATGATTAACCAAGTCAAGTTATGCCCTATTGATATTTAATCTCCGTGTCTAATTGTGCAGGAGCTTAGAAGTACAGGAAGTCGAGCGAGAGACACAGTTGACGAGAAGGACGGAGCGGGAGAGAGTCAATGGGCTTGGTGCGTCCGAGGGACGAGGTGCTGTGAAAGAGTACACCGGTGGAACAGAAGGACGCGCGTGGCGGTCCGAGGGACAAGAAGCCGGGAGGAAGATTGCTCGAGGAGGTCAGAAAATGGATTTAGGTGAGCCTTATTTCGATTGGTCGAAATCACCCAAGCGATAAGAGCAACAAGAGAGTCAAAAGTGAGCTGCGGAGCTACTGGAGGAGCCCTCAATAGAGTTAAAGGCGCCTCCGTTCCTTTCAGTGGGAAGGCGCCTTCAACAGGTTTAAAGGCACCTTCAACCCACCATGGAAGGCACCTTCAACCCAGTTGAAGGCGCCTTAGACTGGGCAAAAGTGAACGTTGGCGAGAATAAAACTTTATTCTCGCTTGCCTCGTTGGAGGCACCTTCCAACCATGGATAAGGTTTCTCAGGGGCTATAAAAAGGTCCCTGGACCTAGGAAATAGATCAACAACTCCTGTATTCATTTCCTAGCTACTTTCTGAGCTTCCAATGAGTGTAAGAGGTTTCTTCTCCTTCAAAGGAGACTTTTAGTGTGTTTACTTGTTTTGAATTAACAACCACCTAAGTTGTAACTAAGTAACTCTTTTGACATCTTCTTTTTAAGTTGTTCGTTTATTCTTTTTTTTTTTAACTACATTACTAATCTGAGTTAAAAGATCGGGAAAGGTTTTGTTTTATTTCTTAACAGACAATTCACTCCCTTATTGTCGGCTTACCTGGGCCAACACATGATGGATCTCCCTGACAACAACCCTATCCTCTGTTGAAAATTAAACATAATTTTATTGATAGAGATAAAATATTATGAATGGAGATAGAATGATGAGGTGATAATTCTTGATGAGAGTTCGTGATAGGATAGAGATAGAATTTCATGAGGTGACAATCTTGATAAGAATAAAAGTTCGTAGAGATAGAATAAAAAAAGTCTAGATTTAATGTATTTGAGATAAGTACTTATCCAATAAGCCTATAAATATGTTCCTTCTCCAATGAATGAAGCAAGTTGAGTTTCTTTTGTTTTATTCTCCTCTTCCACGTAGAGTAGTTTTTTCTTCCATAATTCTTTTATTTCTTCTCCAATAATTTTTTTTTTCCAACATCCTCAAGGTCGAGGAGGAGAAGGAGACAAGAAAGAGGGGCTCAAGAAAATGCTAGTCAAGGAGGGGGAAGGCTAGGACATGCTCGAGGTCGGAGATGATCAGGTTGAAGTGGACTACATTAGGATGATGCTCAACGGGACTATGTTTGATTCCAACTGCGATTGGGATACATCCTTCAAATTCAAGCTTGATCAAGGTCAAGTAATAAAGGGATGGGATCAAGAAAATAAGACCATGAAGAAGAGTGAAAATGCCATCTTCACCATCCCTCCTGATTTGGCCTCTAGTGAATCTAGTTCTCCATTGATTTGATGAGGATAAAAATTTGTGAAGATAGAATAAAAAAAGTCTTGATTCATTGTATTTGAGATTAGTACTTATCCAATAAACCTATAAATATGTACCTTCTCTGATGAATGAAGCAAGTTGAGTTTATTTGTTTATTTTCCTTCTCTTCCACTGAGAGTGAATTCTTCTCTCATATCTCTTTTATTTCTTCTCCCATAATTTTTTTTTCCAACAAAGTGGTATTAGAGCTATGTCTAATGGAGGTATGATTCCCTTCCAAGTTCCAGTACTCAAGGCGAGTAATTAGGATAATTAGAGTATCAAGATGAATGTGCTTCTTGAAGCTCATAATATTTGGGAGGTTATAGAAAAAGGATACATTGAGCTGCTTGATGACTCGATGCTATCTTTAACTGAAAAGGATAGTTTGAGAGATTTAAGAAAGAGAGACAAGAAGGCTCTCTTCCTCCTTTATCAAGCTATAAATGAGGATGGTTTTGAGAAAATCTCAAGTGCTACTTATGCTAAGCAAGCATGAGAAAAGCTCCAAGTCTCATATCAAGGAGAAGAAAAGATAAAAAAGGTACGACTTTAGACATTAAGAAATTTGATGCTCTTCGTATGAAAGAAGGTGAGTTGGTATCATATTAGTTTTCTAGAGTTTTTACCATTTTAATCAACTAAAGAGAAATGGTGAGAACTAGAAGAAGTAATTATCATTGAGAAATTCTTTGATCATTGGATTCAAAATTTGATAGCATCACAACTATCATCGAAGAGACCAAGGATCTATAAGCCATGACGATAGAGCAACTCCTAGGTTCATTACAAGCCCATGGAGAAAAGAAGAAGATAAATGAAGAAATTACTCAACAACTCCAGAAGATGACTCTTCAACCGACAAGGAAAGATGAAAGCTTTAGTAATAATAGAAGCCAACGTGAAAGAGGTCGTGGATATGGACGAGGTTGTGCTAATGAGCAAGGTTGGATTTCCAACAACAACAATGAAAGAAGAGAAAATTCAACAAAAAGACGTGGAAGAGGGCACACAAACTCGAGGTATGATAAATCTCAAGTTAAGTGTTACAATTATAACAAGTTTTGGCATTATGCTAAAGAATGTAGATCACCCAAGAATAAAGTATATGAAAGAGAAAACTATATAGAAGAAAGGAAAGAAGAAGATGACACCCTACTGCTAGCATATAAAGATAATGAAAGAGGTGAAGATACGATCTGGTATCTTGGCACTGGTGCAAGCAATCATATGTGTGGGAAAATAAACATATTTCTAGAGCTTGATGAATCAATTGGTGGTAATGTATCCTTCAGAGATGAATCAAAGATCGAGGTGAAAGGCAAATGTAACATTCTCATCTGTTTGAAGAATGAAAAACATGAATATATTTTTGTATTTTTTTTCTTTATGCCAAATATAAAGAGCAACATTTTGAGCTTAGGATAACTCTTGGAAAAGGATATAATATTCATCTAAAAGATAATATGCCTATCCTGAAAGATGATATTGGTTGTTTAATTGCTAAGGTGTCTATGTCAAGAAATAGAATGTTCTTGCTTAATATTCAAATTGATGTTGTCAATTATCTTAGAGCTTGTTATAAAGATATCACTTGGCTATAACATCTTCGATTTGGGCATCTCAATTTCAGAGGACTAGAATTGCTTTTAAAGAATGAGATGGTGAGAGGACTACCTTGCATCAAAAATCCTGATCAATTATGTGAAGCATGTCTAGAAAACAATTTAGAAGAGGTTTCCAAATGAGTAAGTTCAAGAGCTCAAAAGCTGCTTGAACTTATACACAAAGATGTTTGTGGTGCGATAAAGCCAAGTTTACTAAGTAAGAGTAATTATTTTATTCTTTTCATAAATGACTTTTTTCAAAAAACCTGGGTATATTTCTTGAAGCAAAAATCGAAGGTCTTCGACATATTCAAAAAATTTAAAGCAACCATAGAAAAAGAGAGCGATCACGATATCAAAGTTATGCGTTCTGATCAAGGAGGAGAATTTACCTCAAAGGAGTTTTAAGAATTTTTGAAGCCAACAGAATACGATGACCTTTGATAGTTCCAAGATCCCCTCAACAAAATAGAGTGGCAGAAAGAAAGAATCAAACCATCCTTGACATAGCAAGGAGTATTCTCAAAAGCAAGAGGCTATCAAAGGAACTTTGGACAGAAGCGGTTGCATGTGCAGTATACTTATCCATCCGATCACTAACAATGAGTATGTGGGGAAAGACACCACAAGAAGTATGGAGCAGAAGGAAACCTGGTATTTCTCATCTATGAGTTTTTGGGAGCATAGTCCACGTTTATGTGCCTGATGAAGTAAGAAGTAAATTGGATGATAAAAGTAAAAAGTTTATTTTTATTGGCTATGATACTATCTCAAAAGGATATAAGCTATATAATCTAGATATTGGGAAGACATCATCAGCCAGGATGTCATATTTAATGAGAAGAATAGAATTGGGAATCTCAAAATGAAGATTACAACTTCTCATACTTTGAAGAAGAAGATGTGGAGCAACTAAGGGTGGAGCAAATAAGAGAGGAGCCTACTAGTCCACTAGTAACACCAACATCAAATACTCAAGAAAATTCATCTGCATCAATTTTAAGTGAAAATTCAAATGAAAAAGTACCACACTTTAGAAGTTTACAGGACATTTATGAGGTAACTGAAAATCAAGATAATATTACTCTGTTTTGTCTCTTTGCCGATTGTGAATCTATAGATTTCCAAGAAGTTATAAAGAGCAAAAAGTAGAAAGATATGATGAATAAAGAAATCAATGTGATCGAAAAGAAAAGTGCATGGGAGTTAACTCCACTTCCTGAAGGCCATAAGACAATCAAGATTCAAGTTGATAACAAGTCTGTAATAACACTAGTAAAAAATCTAATCTTCCATGATAGAAACAAGCACATTGATACGCGCTATCACTATATCAGAGAGTGCATTATAAGAAAAGAGGTGCAAGTGAAATACATAAAGTCTCAAAATCAAGTTGTTTATATTTTTACCAAGCTACTCAAATTTGAAGACTTCATCAAGATGCGATAATTGCTTGGAGTCACCAAATCAAGTGTAGGAGGGGTGTTAGAAATTAAACTTAATTTTATTGATAGAGATAAAATATTATGGATAAAGATAGAATGATGAGGTGGTAATTCTTGATGAGAGTTCGTGATAGAATAGAAATAGAATTTAATGAGGTGGTAATCTTGATAAAGATAAAAGTTCATGAAGATAGAATAAAAAAAATTTAGATTCATTATATTTGAGATTAGTATTTATCAATAAATCTATAAATATATATCTTCTCTAATGAATGATGCAAGTTAAATTTATTTGTTTTATTCTCTGTCTCTTCTAAAGAGTGAATTCTTCCCATATCTCTTTTATATTTCTTTTATCCCATAATTTTTTTTCCAACACGATTATCCCAGGCCACCTAATCCTACACTGCACTAAATTATAAAATAAAATAATTTAGTAAATTATTAAATTTTGGGAAAGTTAGAAATCTATTGTGCCATTATAAAATAAAATTATCAAAGGACGGTATCAAAAAATATTATTAATTTTTGGTAACTTCTTTGTGGGGAAAGAGCTCACTGAAGTTCTAGATTATGTTTCTTGTTAATGGAGGTCAGAACCTCGATTTTATCGTATAAAAAAGTCCATAAAATCTTTACATGTTGTAAGATTGATTTTATTCCGAGCGTGAATTCTCTGGCTCATAATCTTTTGGATCAAAAGAGATTCTACATCATTATTGATGGGATGAATTAGATCCCACCTATTTAACAGATGGATCGTACCTCATTGATGAGATGAATTGGACTCCACCTATTTAATAGGTGGAGTACAATCTATCTTATATGCAAGGATTCAGAATTGATCCAAAGATCCTAATCCCTGGACTAGAGGATCCCTATCCTTTTATTCCAACTACATCAACTGAAACCTGCTCCATATCGGTCGGCGCTACCTAAGCTTTCTTAATGATATGATGAAACCTTTATTGAGCCTCTCGAACATGCATCTTCTCCCTCGCTCAGACCCAACCCTTCCACTGGCCAATCTTCGTCCAACAACCCAGCATCACTGCCCGTCGTTAGGTCGCAGTTGGAGTCGACGGCAGGCTGAAGAGGCCAGAATTATACCAGAAAACACCTCTTAACGGAGACGAAAACCTAGCTCTTTCTACCCGCAACAACCAAGATCTGGGCAGCATGGAATTTGCCCTGCGCGTTCTTCCATATTCTTATTCTGGATATTAAAAATAACGATTATGGAGATGAACTAATTAAGCTGAACTTCTTTATTGTTTCTCAATTTGACGTTAAAATTTTGTGTTGCACTACTATGTTTATCTCTTTATATTTTTTAAGTTAATTTTTTTCACTCATTGTTGCTAAAATTTAAATGATTATTCTTTGAAAACACCTTTAACATTCAGAATGAAATTGATTATAAAATAAAATTATTATTCTTGGATAATTTAATAGAGTAGATATGAAAAAAGAATTTATAGTTAGGGCATCCACAGTGGTTAGAGCCCATTGAGAGCTCCTTCGTTGCCACCTCTACACCACCTCAAAAATTAAAAACCTGATATCTCTTTCCACTATCAAAAAACCTCTCAACAACTCTTTTATGGGTTCCACACTTTTCACTATATATAATTCTCATTTCTCCTCCATGTTTTACATTTGATTCGGCGGTAAGGACAGGGGACCCCCTTTGAGGGGAGTCAACGCCATGTGGAGGTCAAAAGTCAAACGGTCGATCGGAGAAGAGTAGGGTCAACCGGCCGAACGAGTCCAAGCGGAATCAAAGACAACCCGACGAGGAGTCGGGTTTTCGACGCTCAGGGTGAACAAGGTCGCCGAGCCGAGCGGGTAGCTCGCTCGGCAGAGGCATAAAACAACATTGCTGTGAAGGAACAGTCTCAACCGAGCACGCGACCGGGAATCCTCCCAGTCGGACCAATACCTGTGCTCGGTCAGACAATTGGAGACTGCCGAGCGGCTGGACACTCGGCGTGGGGAAAAAGAAGACAAGGGCAAGGGGGCATTAGGGAACATCTTCTGACAACAGGCATGTTCAACGATCAAGCCATACGTAGAATCTTACGACAGAAGGTTCTACCGTCCCATCAGAGAGGTGCTCGGACTGTAATAGTATGGTGTCAGGCATGCTCCTCTGGCAAGCCCATACTAAGGTATGGTAAAGGACACGTGTACGCCTCGGTAGGCGTGCATACGCCTCCTCACAGCTCTATATAAGAACCCTCAGACTTCGACGGAGGTACGCGATCTCGCATCTTCGGAGCCACTTCATTGTTTTCCTCTTTCCTAACTTGAGCGTCGGAGGGTCGTCGTCGGGAACCCCTTCCCGGCCCGACTTCCTTGCAGGTTCGCCGGAGATCTATACGGTCGGTCAGAGATCCATGTCATCAGTTCGGAGAGCGCCACGTGCCCAGCTTCCATCGACTCAGCGTTCGGACAGGATCAAATTGGCGCCGTCTGTGGGAACGCACCTGTATCCGAGCGGAAGAGATGGACGAAGCTGGACGACCGCACACGGTGATGCTCTCCCAGGAGGAGCTCGACGCTTTAATCGAGGCAAGAGCAGCTAAGCTCGTGGAGCAACAGAAACAGAAGGCGCAAGCCGAGCGGCTGGAGCAACAAGCGACGTCAGCATCAGGAGGTCGAGCGGAAGCACCGCCTGCCACGGTTCCATTTCATTGGGCCCTATTCCATACGCCTCCTGAAGTCGCAACAGTTAACCGTGATCGAGGATTTTCATCCGACGAGGCGCCCATGCGAGACAACAGAAAAGGCAAGGCTCCCCGAACGGACGCCTCCCCCGAGCGGATCAACCTGCAGTTTTCAGAGGGCATCCTGTGGGACCCTCTGTCAAAGCATTATGTGCCCCCGGCGATCGGGGAGTACAACGGAACCACCGACCCGGACGACCATCTAGATAAGTTCGACAACACAGCTACACTACATCAATACACAGATGGAGTGAAATGCCGGGTGTTCCTTACCACCCTCTCGGGATCGGCGCAACGATGGTTCCGGAGGCTGCCGGATGGATCCATCACCAACTTTATAGAATTCCGCATCGCTTTTCTCCATCATTTTGCGAGCAGTCGGCATTACCAGAAGACCAGTGTCGGTCTATTTGCCATCAAGCAAGAGCCCAGAGAGCCACTCAGAGCTTACATCCAACGATTCAACCGAGTGGCCATGGATATTTCAACGACCACCTCAGAAACAATGATGAATGCGTTCACACAAGGCCTCGTGGACGATGACTTCTTCCGTTCACTTATTCGAAAGGCGCCCCGAGACTATGATCATATGTTACACCGGGCCAATGAGTACATTAATGTGGAGGAAGCCCAGGCGACCCGAAGAAAAGAAGCTCCAACGGAGCACCTAGCTCCTGCCGAGCGGAAGCCGCTCACTGGCCACCAGCCGCCCAGAGGACTGCGAGCCGAAGCAGTCCGCCCTCAACAAGCAAGGTCCCACGCCATCCAAGAGGTAGCCACCGAGCGGCCCAAACCAAAAAAGAAGGTATGGACCCTCATGTTCTGCTCGTTCCACCGGACCGACACGCATAACACACGAGATTGCCGAAGCCTTCCCCTGATCGCCCACCCCGCTCCCTGGAGTGGCCGTCGTCGATCGCCATCGGCTGACAGACGACAGCGACACCATGAAGCCGGTCGGCGGATATCTAGAAAGTCTCCCGAGCAGTATCATCCTCAGAGGCATGAGGACAATCCCCGTATGTCTAGGGAGCAGCCTAGGCTGTCCACACGGGAGGAAGAAAATAGAAGCAACACGTCCCGAGACGAAATCAACATCATCTCTGGCGGGCCGACCGGAGGTGACTCCAACAGAGCGAGGAAGGCGAGTGTCAGGCAGCTCAAGATCCATGCGGTCGGCTGCAGTCAAGAACGGGCGAGCGGACCTTAAATCAGCTTCGGGCCCAAGGATCTGGAGGGAGTCGAAGTGCCACACGACGACGCCCTCATCATCAAAGCAGTAATAGCTAATTATACTATTCACCGCATTTTCATCGATACATGCAGCTCGGTCAACATCATATTCAAAAAGGCTTTCGACCAACTGCAAATTGATCGAGCTGAGTTGCTGCCCATGACAACCCCCCTCTACGGGTTTACGGACAATGAAGTTCTACCGGTCGGACAGGTCCACTGGCTATTTCGCTGGGAGAAGAGCCACTCAGAAGGACGCGGACTGCCAACTTCGTCGTGGTCGACTCTCCCTCAGCATACAATGTTATCCTGGAACGACCAGTGCTCAGTGAGTTCCGAGCGGCCGTTTCCACCTTCTACCAGAAAATTAAATTCCTGGTTGAAGATAAAGTTGGAGAAGTGCGAGGAGATTAGCTGGCAGCTCGGCGATGCTACGTCGAAATGGTCCGAGCTGAAGCTAATTCCGCGCGGAAGACGCCACGGATCGAGGTGAACGCCATAACCGAAAAACCACCCTCTCTAGTTTATGAAGAAAAAGAGGAGGTGCAGATCCACCCGACCCGATCGGAGGCCACCACATTCATTGCGGCTGATCTGGAGGTAAGC
This sequence comes from Zingiber officinale, assembly GCF_018446385.1. Taxonomy (NCBI): domain Eukaryota; kingdom Viridiplantae; phylum Streptophyta; class Magnoliopsida; order Zingiberales; family Zingiberaceae; genus Zingiber; species Zingiber officinale. The sequence continues at coordinate 130,843,504 of NC_055997.1, read as the reverse complement.
CAGAAAAAGGAGGTGATCAAATGTCTCCAGAGAAACTGCGACGTCTTCGTTTGGTCGATGCATGAGCTGCCGGGAATTTCGCCAAGTATAGCACAACATGAGTTTCGCGTCCGACCGGACGCTCGGCCGGTGAAGCAAAGGAAGAGAGACTTTAGCACCGAACAAAACGCCATCATCCGAGCGGAGGTCGAGAAGCTCCTGGAGGTCGACCATATAAGGGAAGTCCAGTTCCCGAGCTAGCTCGCAAATGTAGTGCTAGTCTCTAAGCCGGGCAACAAGTGGAGGGTTTGCATCGATTTCCGGGATCTCAACAAAGCATACCCAAAGGATTTCTACCCTCTGCCCCGGATTGATCAACTGGTGGACTTCACAGCCGGGTGCGAGCTGATATGCATGCTAGACGCATATCAGGGCTACCATCAGGTGTCATTCGCCCAAGCAGATCAAGAAAAGGTTAGCTTCGTCACAGCCGACGGCACTTACTGTTACAATGTAATGCCGTTCGGACTGAAGAACGCGGGAGCAACCTACCAACGTTTGATGAACAAGGTATTCAAGGAGCAGATCGGACACAATTTAGAAGTGTACATGGATGATATTCTCATCAAGTCCGTCCGAGCGGATGATCTTTTTACAGATATAGAGGAGACCTTCCGAACGCTGAGGAGTCAAGCTGAACCCTCAGAAATGTTTGTTCGGAGCAAAAGGCGGGCGTTTCTTGGGCTATATAGTGACCGAGCGGGGCATAGAGGCAAATACCAGCAAGGTAAAAGCGTTGCAAGGTATGCCGCCACCAAGAAATCTGAGGGAAGTACAACGCCTGACCGGGCGGATAACTGCATTATCCAGATTCATCTCTAAGACCGCCGACCGGAGTCTCCCTTTTTTCAAGATCCTACGTAAAGCTACTAAGTTCCATTGGGACGAGGAACGCGATCGGGCGTTTGAAGAGCTGAAGACATACCTGAACTCTTTGCCCGTGCTGGCCAAGCCAGCTGTAGGTGAGCCACTCTGTATTTATTTATCTTCAACCGAGCAGGCAGTAGGCTCAACATTAGTGAGGACGAGCGGAGAAAAACAACCCGTGTACTTCTTGAGTCATATTCTAAAAGATACTGAATCTCGCTACACTGGGCTCGAGAAGCTGGCTTTTGCTTTGGTCCTCGCCGCTCAGAGACTTCGTCCTTATTTCCTGGCATATACAATCATCGTCCGGACAAATAGCCCATTGGGAAGAGTGCTGCTGAACCCAGAAGTGTCCGGACGGCTCATCAAATGGACAACGAAGTTGAGTGAATTTGACATTCAGTATCAACCCCGCTCGGCGATAAAGGCGCAATCTTTAGCAGATTTTGTTACCGAAGTGCAAAATCCCGAGCCCGAAGCTATGTGGAAAATATTTGTGGATGGATCGTCCACTCGGCTCGGGAGCGGGATTGGTGTGCTATTACTCTATCCCCAAGAAGAACGGATGCACCTATCCGTCCGGTTGGATTATAAAGCCACAAATAATGAAGCGGAGTATGAGGCCCTCATAGCCGGCTTGTAGGCCGCCCGGCATGTAGGAGCCGGTCGGGAGACACTCCATTCAGACTCTCAGCTGGTCGCCTAGCAGCTCTCGGGCACTTTTGAGATTAACAACGCTCGGCTCAAGCTCTATGCTGAGACCTTCGAAAAGCTCAAGACCCACTTCAGAGAAGTCATTATCCAGAAGATACCCCGAGCGGAGAACCAGGCGGCAGATGAATTAGCCAAGCTAGCAAGCTCAATATCACCGGTCGTCATCCAGCAGCCAATTGAGCAAGCATCCTTGGTGGCGCACATTGACCGGATGGAGGGCCTCGCATTCCCGAGCGATTGGAGGACAGCCATCACGGAGTTTTTGCGATCGGGCGCGACACCGTCCGATCGGGAGGAAGACCAGCTATTGAGGAGGAGAGTCGGTCGGTTCACACTCGTTGGAGACCAACTCTACAAAAAGGCTTTCTCCCGCCCACTTTTGAAGTGTGTGAGCTCGGAGGACACGGAGTACATCCTCCAGGAAGTGCACCAAGGATCGTGCGGAGGACATCCGGGCGGACGATCACTGGCTAGGAAGATCCTGCTGGTCGGGTACTTCTGGCCAACCCTGCAAGCAGACGCCGCTCGGACCGTCGCGACGTGCCTCTCCTGCCAGAAGTACCACAACGTCTCCCACCAACCAGCGGAGGAGATGAAAGCATTTATAGTGTCCTGTCCGTTCGATCAGTGGGGAATGGATATCGTAGGTCCATTCCCTATGGCGACCGGTCAGCGGAAGTTTCTACTAGTGGCGGTCGACTACTTTTCCAAATGGGTGGAGGCCTAGCCACTGGCCAAGATCACCGAGCAGATGGTCAAAAGGTTTATATGGCAGCATATAATATGTCGGTTCGGCATTCCTCGCCGGCTTATATCTGATAACGGGCGACAGTTCGTCGGGAAGCAGTTCGAAGAATGGTGCAAAAGTTATGGCATCGAACAACACTTTACTTCCGTGGCGTATCCCCAGAGCAACGGCCAAGCGGAAGTAACCAACAGAGAAATCCTCAGAATTCTTCAGACTCGACTTGACCACATAGGAGGAAGTTGGGTGGACGAGCTGTCGGGCGTCCTATGGGCTATCCGCACGACCCCAAAGGAGGGAACAAACGTCATGCCATTCCATTTAGTGTACGGAGGCGAAGCAGTTATCCCAATTGAAGTCGGCGTCGAGTCCGTCCGGATCCAGAACTATGATGATGACAATGCCGAGCGGAGGAAGATGGAGTTGGACTTGATCGACGAGGAGCGAGCCAAGGCGTCCGTCCGGCTGATGGCATACCGGTAGAGAATGAAGCAGAACTACAACCGGCGCGTGATCCCTAGAGCATTCCAGGTCGGCGACCTGGTGTGGAAGAAAGTACAGCCGGTCGGGGACGTTGGCAAGCTGGAGGCTCCTTGGGCGGGCCCCTTCAAAGTCATAGAAAAGCTCCGCTCGAGTGCCTATTATTTGGAGGATGAAGACGGACAGCAGCTGGATCGACCATGGAGCGCAAACCATCTCCAGCCGTACCGAGCTGGGTGAGAGGTGTGTTGATGTAATTCATTTTATGTATGTCTTGGTCGCCTGTGTCTTTTTAATGCAGGAAGCAAAGTGATAAAACACATTCGGCATTATTCGCCGAACGACCGGCTACACGAAATCATCCGTGTTGAAATTAGCTTGGAAGACCGTCGAGCTCCGACGTTAAATATCGAGAGTCGAACCGGCGACTATAAACCCTCCGGTCGGAAGAACCGTCGAGCTCCGACGTTAAATATCGAGAGTCGAACCGGCGACTATAAACCCTCCGGCCGGAAGATCGTCGAGCTCCGACGTTAAATATCGAGAGTCGCACCGGCGACTATAAATCCTCCGGCAGGAAGACCGTCGAGTTCCAACGTTAAATATCGAGAGTCGCACCGGCGACTATAAACCCTCCGGTCGGAAGAACCGTCGAGATTCGACGTTAAATATCGAGAGTCGAACCGGCGACTATAAACCCTCTGGCCAGAAGACTGTCGAGCTCCGACGTTAAATATCGAGAGTCGAACCGGCGACTATAAACCCTCCGGTCGGAAGAACCGTCGAGCTCCGACGTTAAATATCGAGAGTCGCACCGGCGACTATAAACCCTCTGGTCGGAAGAACCGTCGAGCTCCGATGTTAAATATCGAGATTCACACCGGCGACTATAAACCCTCCGGCCAGAAGACCGTCGAGCTCCGACGTTAAATATCGAGAGTCGAACCGGCAACTATAAACCCTCCGGCCAGAAGACCGTCGAGCTCCGACGTTAAATATCGAGAGTCGCACCGGCGCCTATAAACCCTCCGGTCAGAAGATCGTCGAGTTCCCGACATTAAATATCAAGAGTCGAACCGGTGACTATAAACCCTCCGGTCGGAAGAACCGTCGAGCTCCGACGTTAAATATCGAGAGTCGCACCGGCGACTATAAACCCTCTGGTCGGAAGAACCGTCGAGCTCCGACGTTAAATATCGAGAGTCACACCGGCGACTATAAACCCTCCGACCGGAAGATCGTCGAGCTCCGACGTTAAATATCGAGAGTCGAACCGGCGACTATAAATCCTCCGGCCGGAAGACCGTCGAGCTCCGACGTTAAATATCGAGAGTCGCACCGACACCTATAAACCCTCCGGTCGGAAGACCGTCGAGTTCCCGACGTTAAATATCGAGAGTCGCACCGGCGACTATAAACCCTCCGGCCGGAACGAAAGACGTTTGAAGATAAGCGGCAAGGGAAAGTAGTGACAAGTCGAATGCCACCTACGCCCACTCGGGAGGCCTAGTTGGCCGAGTTGTGTGTCATAGGCCCCGACCAGCCACCCACAAGCATGCAAAGTAAAAACGAAGTTGCACAAAGATAAATTTTTCATGGAAATTAGAGAAATCAAGGCCGAGCGGCCGAATTACAAAAAAGGGAAGTTTTTTGGCCGAACGGCCGAATTACATAAAGACTTCTACTCCAAAAAAAATCATAAAGGTCCGTAGGGATATTGCTGAGGAGCGCCGCATAGTCTTGGGCCGGGATGCTGGCGGAGTCAGGGAGCTGACCCTTGGACTTCAGATAGTCTGTCGTGGCGGTGACGGCCAGCTCAAAAGCAGTATACATCCGCTCGCATACTTTTTCGGAGAATTCGACTGAACGGATGTAATTTAGCCTCAAGGCGGCGACCCGGCCTGGCTCAGCCTCCTGGTATTCTTTGAGGGCCGCTCGGGAGGCGTCGGCGGCGACCTGGTGTTCTTGCAAGGCAGCCTCAAGCTTCGTCACCTCGTCCGATCGGGCCGCCTTCTCGTCGGCCAACTGATCCATCAGCTCCTTAACCCGTTGCTCCAGGCCCCGAGCCTCGACATTCTTCTTCTCCAGATCGGTGATAGCCTTTTTCTTCCGATCGGTCGCCAGGCTTATTTTTCGATCCAGTGATTTGACTTGTCGATCGAGTTCGACCAGAGTGTGGGTCTGGTCGGCCGTCTTCTTTTGCTCAGCCGCCAACAGAGCTTGGGTCTTCTTGAGCTCTTTCTGCAGCTCGGCGTATGAAGGACCCTGAGAGGGCGCGCCGCCCGAACTCCTTAACCTCTTTAGCTCCTCGTCCACCATGGCCAGACGATTGGAGACAGCGATCTCCTCCACCCATCTCTGACATAAGCAAGATTGTTAATAGCCGATCGGAAAGAATGCGTAAAGGACTTGAGAAAACACACTTACCCCAGTAGCCTGCTGCATGTGGCTGTTGGCCAGATTGCCGAGTGGAATCATCGCGACCCGTGCCCGAGCGTCGGCCCACATCTCGGCTAGGGGCCCCTTCATGGTGATCATGTGCTCGAGCGCGGTTGGCCGATTGGACTCGGGCATCAACTCTTCGGTGGGGAGATGCAGGGAAACCCTGATGGTACGGTGCCGACCGGGAGTCGTCTGGGAGAAGCTGGGGAAGGATCGGAGGCCGGCGCAGAAAACTGAGACAAAATGGCCGAGCGTTGGACTCGGCAGGGAGAGGGCGGAAGAGCGCTGATAGGTATAGCCTCGAGAGGATCCGCGGACGCGCCCAGTTGGGATGGGGTCCGATCGGAAGAGATCGCCTCAACCGCTGGGGCTTTGTCGCGAGAATCGGCGGTGGTCCGCTCGGACGGCTGGACCGCGGAAGTAGCCGATCGAAGTGGTGTCTCCGCTCGGCGCCTCTTTTGTCGAAGAGAGCGCTCTTCCTCCTGAGCGGAGCCTCCCTCCCGGACGGAAGGCCCTCGGCTAGAAGTTATGCCAACCGTCGGCTCCGGGAGAGAAGCCTGAGCGGCCGACTCCCCCGCATTCGTGTCGCTCTCTCCTTCATTAGAGCCGACCGGGGTGATGCCCAGTTGCTCTATCTCCTTGGCGGCTGCGGCCTCAAGTGCCGCCGCTTTCCTCTTCAAAATTCCGGCCATCACGGACTCCATGACAATGTCCGCTGCAAAGGAAAAAGGAGAAAATCAGTTAGGAATCAAGACAAATGCACAAGTAAAAGTCTTACCGAAGCCACTCGGGAGGGGAGTCCGGATCGGACTTAAGCCAAATATGTACATCACCCCTTCGGGTAAGAATTTGTTGATGTCGAACTTCAGACCGGCTAGCATGTTGGCAGTATGAAGATAGTCCGGTCGGGTCTTGAACCTCTTTAGCTCAGGGGAGATTGGCGGTCCGACCTGCCACTGGGTCCGGAAAGAGGCCCGCTCGGGGAGACGAAGATAGAAGTAGTACTCTTTCCAATGCTTATTGGAAGAGGGCAGTTTATTAAAGAAGACTAAACCGGGCCGAGCCTGGAACATGTAAGTACCCAGCTCAGACTGTTTAAGATTATAAAAATAATAGAAGACCTCCGGTCGTAGGGGAATGTTGTGGATTTTGAACAAGACGACAACGCCGCATAGAAGGCGGAAAGTGTTAGGGACTAAGCTTCCGAGCGGAATGCTGAAAAAATTACAAATTTCTACGATAAAGGGATGGATTGGAAAGTGTGGACCGGCTATGAACTGGTCGTGGAAAACACAGAAAGCTCCGCGCGGCGGTTTGTGTGGCCGAGCGGAGGGGGAGGGTAAGATAAGTTCAAAATCAGAGAGGATGTCAAAATTGTCCATCAGAATATCGGTGTTGCGCCGATCGAACCGCGACTCCATGGTGGTATATCATGGGCCGAGGGCTTGGTCTTGAGGCTGAGAGGAACTAGCCATTGTCCGAACGGGCAAAACCACAAAAGGCGAGAAGAGGCAAACGATAATAGAGAAGGGGTAAGGACAAACAATACGGCAACCAGAGAGTGAGGACTCGGCAAAAAAACATGAGGATAACAGGGAAGGGGTGAGGACCTTACAAAGAAGCAGACGAAGATCGAAGGAAGAGTGTGAGTAGGGCTGTAAATGAACCAAGCGTTCGTGAACAAGCTTGGTATTCGGCTTGGTAAGAGCTTGTTTATGTTCGTTCAATATACATAGGATTAATTAAACAAACAAGCTTGAACAGCTCGTTAAGCTAAACAAACAAGCTTGAACACATATGTGTTCAGCTCGTTAATGTTCATGAACAACGTTCGTGAACAATGTTCGTGAACAATGTTCACGAACCATATTTATTAATAAAACTCTTTTCAATATCCTAAATAATTAATTAAATAAAATAAAATAAATAAATAAATTTAAATTATCAATCTTAATAACCAATCAAACAATTAAAAGTTTCAAACAATCAAACAAGCTTGAATTGAGAGCTTGATAACATCTAAACGAACCAAGCTTAAGCCAAGTTCAAACCAAGCTCAAGCCAAGCTTGAACCAAGCTCAAGCCAAGCTCGAACCAAGCTCAAGCCAAGCTTGATAGCATCTAAACGAACCAAGCTCAAGCCAAGCTTCAAACAAGCTCAAGCTCATAAAAAATAAACCAAGCCAAGCTTGAACACTCATTTCAAAAGCTTGGTTCATTTTAAGCTCGGCTCGGCTCGGCTCGGTTATCTTATCAAACAAGCTTGAACACCCCAAAGCTCGGCTCGGCTTGGCTTGGCTTATTTATCGCCTAAGTGTGAGAGGTCGCCGGAAGAAGCAGCAACAAGATCACCGGAGCAGGAATGACAAGGAAAGCTTCTGGGCACGCGAAAGCACAAATGCGGCGAGAAGGGGGAGAAGGCGAAGGCTTTATAGGGTTGAGCCCGAGCGGCCTCCACCGTCGGATGTAGGTCACAGGAACCGAAGCACGCATCGGGCCGTCCATTTCAAACTGCCTCGGTCTCGTCGCCCGCGACGCTGCCGCCGTACGATGACGGCAGCAGCGCCACATGACATTCGACCACTGGAGAGCATTTAATGAGCACCTTCACGAGGCGCAGAGCGCATGCTCGGCCTTAATGTCGAAGATTGGCGCAAATTTCGAAAAGATCCGAGGAATGTCGGCGTTGACTGAGGTGATAGCTACCCCCGTGGGGGTCGAGCGGAGGATAGTTTCACAGAGACGCCGCTCGGCGTAACTGGCAGTCCAGTCAGTCGGACTAATCGCCTCCTTCGACTAAACTTGAAGGGGAGGTAAGTGATCCGGCGATAAGGACAGGGGACCCCCTTTGAGGGGAGTCAACGCCACGTGGAGGTCAAAAGTCAAACGATCGATCGGAGAAGAGTAGGGTCAACTGGCTGAACGAGTCCAAGCGGAATCAAAGACAACCCGACGAGGAGTCGGGTTTCCGACGCTCAGGGTGAACAAGGTCGCCGAGCCGAGCGGGTAGCCTGCTCGGCAGAGGCATAAAACAACATTGCTGTGAAGGAACAGTCTCAGCCGAGCACGCGACCTGGAATCCTCCCAGTCGGACCAATACCTGTGCCCGGTCGGACGATTGGAGACTGCCGAGCGGTTGGACACTCGGCGTGGGGAAAAAGAAGACAAGGGCAAGGGGACATTGGGGAACATCTTCTGACAACATGCATGTTCAACGATCAAGCCATACGCAGAATCTTACGACAGAAGGTTCTGCCGTCCCATCAGAGAAGTGCTCGGACTGTAGCAGTATGGTGTCAGGCATGCTCCTCTGGCAAGCCCATACTAAGGTATGGTAAAGGACACGTGTACGCCTCGGTAGGCGTGCATACGCCTCCTCACAGCTCTATATAAGAACCCTCAGACTTCGACGGAGGTACGCGATCTCGCATCTTCGAAGCCACTTCATTATTTTCCTCTTGCCTGACTTGAGTGTCGGAGGGTCGTCGCCAGGAACCCCTTCCCGGCCCGACTTCCTTGCAGGTTCGTCGGAGATCCATACGGCCGGTCAGAGATCCACGTCATCAGTTCGGAGAGCGCCACGTGCCCAACGTCCATCGACTCAGCGTTCGGACAAGATCAACATTATACACCATTAAATTTTTATAAAATTTAAATTTATAAATTGCTAACATGAAATAACATTACTAATTAAAAAAAATACATAAATATTACAGTGCATCAAATAAAAAGACATAAATTATAATAATATATAAAAATAAACGTAAACTTATCTACACCAAGCCATGTCTCTATTTAATTTTTTCCACCATTTTCTCATGTAAATAAAGTTATCCTGGTGTCATCTCACTGGTATCCTTCATAAGAATTTCATAATCCTTATGAAAGATCTCAGCTTCCCTCAAAGCTATTTTTTGTATTTGATATTCTTTAATATCTTGCCATTCTTTGTCGATGTTATGTTCCATTGTGTCGCCCTCTCTGGCTTTAGATTTGTCCTTTCTCTTCGCTGCCTTTTGCCCTATAGGACGAATGCAGACTTCAGAGTCATCTAAATTAACAGTTGTATCTGGATTTGATGTTGAAGTGTATCCCCCTTATTCGGATGTCCTTGCCTTCTTGTTAGAGTAATGAGCAACTGATTGTGAAGTATATTTCTCATATTCTTTGAGAACCCTCCATACATGCATATACTTAAAATCCTTGCATTTGTTGTTGACTTTCCACATATTCAATGCATTCTCCAACACATTCTCGTCACTCTAACCGCTTTGTCGATGAGTATAAAAATTATTATAAGTTGCAGAAAATTCATTTACCATTGGTGCAAACCTATAATAATGTGATTTCAGTCGCTGATAACTTCTCGTCATAGATCCAGTGGGGGCGATGTTTGTTATAGTAATCAGCTATACGTTTCCAAAAAGCTTGATCCTTCTGGTCATTACCAATGATTGTATCAGTGCTTATAGTTGCCCATAACTTCGCAAGGACCACATTTTCATCGAGAGACCAAAATCTTCGTTTCGATTCATTTTCCTCCAGCTCAACTTCACGCTCTTCTTGTGATGAGTGTGGTGGCAACTGAGTTGCAGTAATAGATGATGGTGTTAGAGATTCTTTGTTGCTGATAGATGGATCAATAGTTGCCCTTCTTGATTCATTCGAATGTATGACAGGATGTTAAGTAGGAGAACATACGTAAGGAGAAGGCATCCCAAGTTGGCTACCCATTGTTGACCAATCTTGGGATGGATACATACCAAATGGAGCTGGGGCGGCGTTACTTGGATTCCATGTTTGCAAAAAATTTTGAGAACTTTGGGAATTTGGGAAATTTGGAGAATATTGTGGAACATATGAAATATTTTGAACATTTGGAGGATATTGTGTGTGAGAGAAAATATGAGGATATTGGATATTTGGAGGAGTGCGAGTATTTTGAGAAGATGTATTTTCTTCTGCATTTGAAGAATTCAAAAGATTCGTAAAGAAAGTATTGAGATTTTCATCCATCTTGAATACAAATAGGGAATGAAAGGAAGAACGAGTTGAGAGCAAAGATAGCAATGGAATGAATGGAATAGATCTCATATTTATATTTTTTTATATTAAAAAATTAAATTAAAACGTTGAACAACGATTAAAAATTAGCTGTTGTTCTACAGAAGCGGCTCTGTAAAAATTAGTCGTTGTTCAAATTAAATTATAGATTTTCATTTGTTTTTTAATTATTAAAAAAATAATATATAAAAAAAGTAAAAAGCACGAAGCGGCTCTGTAACCACAGAGCAACTTCTTCGTCTAAATGAAAAACCTCCCTCCCACTATGGGAGGGAGGTTTCTCCCAGCTGCCATGTCACAGTGGGAGTTCTGGATGCTCTATAGTTTTGAATTTGATGATTTGTTCTTATTTCTACATTTGAATTATAAAAATTTATATATAAATAAAAAAATCTAATATTCTTAAAACTAAAAAGTTTTTTTTTTATCTCATTTCTAAAAATAAAAGTTTATAGATTAAAATAATTATTATAGAAGGATAAAATTAGGATATAATTAATAGTTTTATCCATGACTTTTAAACAATCAGGACTGGCTTTTATTTATGATTTATAATATTATTTGATATCCCTGAGGATTAAAAATAAAATAGTGCCTCAAAATTCATATATAAAAATCCACTTCATGATTCATTCACACTCTTACTCTTCCATAACATAAATACATAATAAGTTTTCGTACTAATTCTAAAACATTAATGAAACAACAAGATTCAACAACTTCATGAAGCAATGACAAAAGATGGTTCAACATAGCTCTCAGCCTACCAATCCAACCACAAATACATGAAACCATACGATACCAAATCAGAAGCCATATGTTTCATCAACAAAGACACAAAGCTTTGCAAAGAGTGATTGCATTATCTGGCGGTTGGTTCAACACTGCCCAACATTCCTTCCCTGTTCTTAAACGCCAACATTTCAATTGAATCCCCCTCATGCCTCTTATCGACGGCTTCACCGAAAGAATCCTTGGGATTTTTACTCATAGCCTGGAATTCCAAGCTCTCCTTCAGCTGCACCACCACTTCAGACATGGTTGGCCTCTGATGCGAGACTGGAGCAGTGCACTGGATTGCAAGATCTACGACCTTCCAAACCACATTATTCTCATATTGCCTCTGAAGCCTCGGATCAACAAGTTGAGCCACATTCCCTTCGGCACGCTTTTGACGTACCCATTGAGCTAAATGATTTCTTTCAGGATACTTCAGAAAAACAGCAAGTCCAGTGATCAACTCTAGTAGAATAACTCCGAAGCTGTATACATCACTCTTCTCAGTGAGTTGATAAGTCATGTGGTACCTAAAACAATGGAATTATCAGTCCCAAGTAGAGAACACCATATAACTAACCAATTCTCTCAGATCTACATTTCTATTTAGTAAGTGTCATGGTTTTACTTCACTACTTTTCAGAAGATTCACACTTACTCAGGATCTACATATCCATGAGTGCCAACGATTACATCGGTCGACACGTGTGTATCGGCATCATGTAAGAAAGTTTTGGCCAAGCCAAAGTCTGCTATTTTTGCTTCCAAATTGTGAGTTAACAATATGTTACTGGTTTTGACATCTCTGTGGACAATAGGGGGCGAACAGTGCTTGTGCAAATATTCCAACCCTGTTCACTTAAAATTGTAATCACATGGAGTTGAAGAAGAGATGATGGCAAATTATAATTAGATAATAAAGAGACATCCTGAAAATGGAACCTTGTGCAGCTTCAAGTGCAATCTGTAGACGCTGCCTCCAACTTAGTGTTTTGGCAGTTGTAGTATTCTCTAAAGCAAATTAAACCAATGCATCAATTTATAAAATGTCAAGTGAAGAGATTATGCCGTGTTAGTTGATTTGTACCTGAGAGATGGTCTCTTAGACTTCCTCGAGCAATGTACTCATAAACAAGTCCAAGGTGGTTGCCATCTTTGCAATAGCCAATCAGTGTCACTACATTTCTGTGGTGAACCTTTGACAACACATGAGCCTGCAACATGAACAAAAATTGTACTAAATACAGAGAAAACAGATCATAAGTTCAATGTTCCATAGATAACATAGATCTAAATGGAAAGAGGACCTCAGCCAGGAACTCCTTGATCTGGGTGTTGGAATCAGACTCGTTGGACCGACTCAACCCTGTAGATAGTGAAAGCTCATGCAGCTTTACTGCAACCTCAATGCCATCCCTCAAGCAACCGTAGTAAACAGTCCCAAACCCTCCCGTACCAATCACTCTTTTGAAGTTGTTTGTGATAGTCTTTATATCTTCGTATGTGAACCGACAATCTCTTTGGACAATGCTCTGTTGTCTGAAATTATGATCTTCTGAACCAACTTCATTGCGTCTTCCTATTTCTGGCTTTGGACTCTCAATAGGTGCTTCAAGATCAAACATACAAATACATGAATGATAACTAGCTTTGCCAAAGGATATAAAACATGGAGGGCCAAGAACTTACATTGTTGCTGCTGTCTTTGGTTTTTTCTTCTTGCAAACAAGATCACCAGTAACAAAACTACTAATAGTACGACTGCAGCAATCACACAAATAATAATGATAATGGTAGGACTTCTCTTCTTCCCCTCATGAGTGCAAGCATCACAACGACCTGTGTCGTTGCCCGTTCTGACAACAAAGAAATTGTTTGTAAGAATAGTAAGATTTTCTTTTTGACAATTTCTAATGAAACTAAGCAAGAGTGTATATATACATCAGCACTAGTAAGCCTTTCTCCTTTTGATCATATAAGCCTTGTGGAATTGAGCCATCAAGGTTGTTGTTTGACAAGTTTCTGCAAAAAAGTCGGGGCAAATAACCTAAGTGTAGTTCAGAAGCAAATATGGTTAATAAGGTTGGAGGCTCAAAAGAAATTGTACACTTACAACACTTGAAGGGAGGACAAATTTGCAAGAAATGATGGAATAGAGCCATTGAAGTGATTGTAAGATAAGTCCCTATATCAGAACAAAATATGAGAAAAAATATGACCATCTAATGGGTGTCTCTATCCACAGAAGTTGCCGAATTATATTTTAAATTAGATACTAAACACAAAATCTATGAAGTCCTATTTATATGGTGTAATAGTGGTCTAAACGTAATATTTTATCCTTTATCTAGTTTGTAAACAAAAAACCATTAGTATTCTTCAAGGAAAAAGGACAAGAGAAACAAAGTTCTTGTGCTCCATACTTGGAAATTGCACAATTATCTTCGGAGTTGGACAAAGAATACTCACAAGTATCTGATTTCTGTGAGATCTGCAAGGGCACTTGGTATATTTCCATTCAATTCTCTGTGTGACAAATTTCTGCATGCAGTTTCTTGATTAGCTAATTTTCATACACCTTCTCAGTTCATAACGTAACTAAGAACTTACAGGAATGTAACTCTGGGTGGTTTGGAATCTGAAAAGGCACACGACACTCCATCCCATGTATACTCCTCTGGAACACATGGATCACCTTGCCAAATTGTCATGTGGTACATTTTCTTCAAACTCATCATAGCAGCAACTGTAATTGATATATAATCACTAAAAGTACTCAAAACTATAAAAGTTAGCTAGATTCGAGAAAGAAAAATAGCGAACATACAATCTTGATAGTACGTGGGTATCCCTGTGAGCTCCACAGCTATATAGATCTCCGCTGCATTAAGCAAAGGAGGACGGGTGGAAGTTGCTACCTTTGTGAGGTTAAAATAAGTAATATCCCCTTCAATCGCTACGTCGTATACGATGCTTATATGACTTGATGTCAGATATTCTGGGGCAATAGTTGCCCCGTTTGGATCTCCAGGCATGATCACTTGAAACATTCTGCTCTCGTTGCTAGGTAGATATTCTAATTCAGCAAAGTGCAAATAGAAGTAGTATCTGGGATTTGTGATTCCAGTGCTTGGATCATCCATGGGATAACTAAAAGTAGTGTTATCTTTGGCTGCGCCAGCAGTCTGCATGACGGTTGATGGCACCTCATAAGGATCATTAGCAAGTGTCCTAACTGTATAACTGGTGTTAATGCTATTTCCTGTGCTATAGTAATACCAAATCCTGTCGTACATGTCATCTGGATACCTAATCCTGCATAATGCATGGGGAATAATTAACGAGTAAGATTAGCTCTGAAATAGAATTAACAAGGACTTGACAAGCACTTGCCATTGGTTGAACTCAACGTTGTATCTCTCAGACAGAACCAAGGAAACAGTTGAATTTACATCCTGAAAAACCATGCTGTCGTCGATGAGCCTCAGCTCAAGGAAATTAATAAAAGGGGTTCCAGACTGCGTGTTAACTAAACAAACTGAGAAATAATTGTCATTTGCAAGAGTGATGATTTCGGCAAGGTAAACCCAATCAGGCTTAAGGATTTGGACTGATTGCCACTTGTTGACGCCGAGAAAGAGATCGAACTGCAAGATATGGGGGAGGCGTTGGCCAATGAAGAAGGCTGCTCGGATGAGGTACTTGCGTCGTGGGGTGATGTTGGGGATGTGGTAGCAGTTGCGCGTTCCGGAGGGAAAGCTTCGGAATGTCTGCTGTTGCACTTGCGCCAACCAGCTGGAGTCGGCGACGGTGAGGTTGTTCTCCCCGGTGTCGATGTAGTTGGCATCAGGCTCATAGAATATGGTGGTGAGGCTGTCGGTGTAGTTGCCGTAGGAATAGCCGCAATCTATGCTCACGAATCCTGCGTCGCGTGTTCATCGAACATTAGCGATTTTTCCAGATTGTTTAAGGAAAAAGAACAATGTTTTACATGCGATTTTTCCAATGTTGCAACCTCTGCCTAGCTGCTCTATTCCAGATCACTATTCCACCAACTAATACAATAAAAGAGAGCACTCGTAATATTCTATTGGAAACACGGGTATCAGTCTTAGAATCTAGGGATGAACAAAAATTCGGTGAATAAATTGATTGAACTGATTGATTTTTTAAATTCGATTTTGTTATTTCAGAATTTCAGTTAATTCAATTAAATAAAATCAGTTTTTTTTCTGTTTTCTGGTTCGGGTTCAGGTTTAAAGTCGCCTATTCGGTTAAATCGAAAAATCAAATTATTTAATCCAAACCAGAACGTGGGCGGGTCCCGAGTGGGCCTTGACATGGTGAGTGGTGGCTAGGGTTTTAAAGTTTTCAACCTAAATCCCTAAATTTCTCGTTCGCTCGCTGCTCGCTCTCCCCCCCTTCCCATCGTGTCACCCAAATGCTCGATCCCTTCTGACTCTCGCCGCTGATCACCTGCGAGGCTGCAACTCCGTCGGTCTGCTTTGCTCAACCCTCTCTCGTCTCTCCTTCTGTCTTGTCTTAGCATCTCTCCATCGGTCCTCCCGTGGCCGAGCACCTGCGAGGCTGCTGCGAGGCTGCGACTCAGCATCTCTGTCGATCCTCCTTGTTCAACCCTTCCTCCTCTTGTCACTCTCACCGCTCGAGTGGTCATTGCTCCCAAGAGGAGTCCCCTTGTCCTCACGCTAGGACCACCTGTATAAATTAAAGGTACTTGCAGGAAATTCATTAAGTCGCAGTTAGTTTGTGTTCCATTGATTGGATAGTTACTACATTTTAAGGGTTTTTGTTCCTGTGTATGAATTTTGGCTTCCTGTTTTTTCTTTTTGTTTTTAGAATACACAAATTATTAGTTTTAATTCTTCCCTTTTCTTTTTCAGTCTCAGCCACATCTTGGGTCTTGGCAACTTTAGTTAGTAATCTTTGCATTGATCTTGTACTGACATATGAATTTTTATTGAACTCAAGTAGTTAACAGTGTCTAGATATCCTGATAAGTATTATCATGCTTAGTTATAGTTGAGTTTCATATTTGTCTTTTAGTTTTAATTAATTATATTTTAAATAGTGTTATTACACTTGTAATTTTGAACAGTGTCTATGATCTGTAAAGACTGTGATTGGTATTTATCTGGTATCAATACAAGGAGATTTATCAAATATGGATGTTAATAATAGTTGTTCAATACCAGAATCTGAAATTGGTCCTTCAGTGAGAACAAAAACTACGGTAGATTATTAAGTAAAGGTAACTAAGAGAAAAGCAATGAAACCAAGAAGTGAAGTATGAAATTATTTTATAAAGTTTACTAATGATGCATCAGATATGAAAGCCAAATGCAAATATTGTGATAAAGAATTTTTTTGTGATCTATATAGAAATGGGACAACAAGCTTGAGATCTCATATTACCTCATGGAAAAAACACCCTCATGTTGTTGAAACAACTCAAGCACAGCTAAGTTTACAACAAAGTTCAAAAGAGGGTGAGGTGTGTTTAACTTCTTGGAAATTTGATCAAGATGCATCTAGAAAAGCATTAGCTAGAATGATCATAATGGATGAACTCCCTTTCAAATTTGTAGAAAGAGAAGGATTTAAAACATTTATGGCTATGGTATGTCCAAGGTTTCGAATTCCTTCATGGACGGTTGCGCGTGATTGTGTTGAATTATACGTAGTTGAAAGGAAAAAAATTGAAAAAATTGTTGCATGATTCAACACAAAGAGTTGTTTAACCACTGATACATGGACATCGATTCAGAAAATCAATTATATGTGTCTAACAACTCATGTTATTGATACAAATTAGAATTTGTAGAAAAGAATTATCAATTTTTATCCAATTACAAGTCATAAAGGTGAGGCTATTAGTTTAGCCATTGAAAATTGCTTGAGGGGGTTGGGGAATTAACAAAATTTTTACTATTATAGTTGATAATATAAGTTCAAATGATGTTGCTATCAATAGTTTCAAAAAAAAGATGACTAATTGGGATTCCACTATTTTAAAGGGAGAATATGTCCATATGAGATGTGTAGCTCATATAATCAATTTGATTGTTACTGATGGCTTAAAAGATATAAATCAATCTATGATGAAGGTCAGGAATGCAATCAAATATGTTAAGCAATCCCCCTCTAGACTAAGCAAGTTCAAAGAATGTGTAGAGATTGAAAAAATTGAAAACAAGAACTCATTATGTTTAGATGCACCAACCAGATGGAACTCAACTTTCTTGATGTTTAATACAACTCAAAAATTTGAAAGAACTTTTGATAGGTTTGATGAACAAGACCCATGTTTTAAATTAGATCTTCAATATACAGAATGACATGTTATTTTGAATGAGAATGAAGAGATGATACTTGAATCAAATGGTAAACCTAAAAGAGAATTGAAGACTTTTGAGGGGAAACTAACAAGTACAGATTGGAATAATGTTAGACTTTTTGCATCTCTACTGCAAGTTTTTTATGAACTAACATTAAAAGTTTCAGGATCTTTGTATGTCACATTCAATACTTTTGCACACGAAATTAGTTATATCCATACCATCTTGAAGGAGTGGCAAGAAAGTGATGATATTGATGTGTATTCAATGGGAATTAGAATGAAAACAAATTTGACAAGTATTGGGGAGATTCCGAGAAAATGAATAAGTTGTTTTATATTACGGTGGTGCTTGATCCAAGGCATAAATTAGATTTCGTAGAATTTATGTTGATTAAATTATATGAAGATGAGAAGGGTGCAAAGTAGGAAAGATAATAAAGGACACTTTATTTGCTTTGTACAAGAATTATAAGGAAAAAGTGGAGTCTTGATGTGGTACTTCAATAGTTTCATCTATTCCAGAATCAGTTGACAATGATAATACTTCAACAAATATGAGTGATTTGAAAAGACAATTAATCATAGCGAAGTATAAGAAACAAAAGGCACAAGTTTTTGGTGATAACAATATGTCAGAATTAGATAAGTATCTTAATGAAATAGTTGAAGAATATTGTGATACTTTTAATATTTTGGGATGGTGGAAGCAAAATTGTCATAGATTTCCTATCCTTTCTCAAATTGCTCGTGATGTATTAGCTATCCCGATATTGACAGTTGCTTCAGATTCCGCTTTTAGTACTAGTGGTTGGGTACTTGATTGTTTTAGGAGTTCATTGACTCCTAAGGTGGTAGAAAGTCTTATTTGTACTCAAGATTGGCTTCGGTTAAGTTTGAAATCACTCAACGTTGAAGAAATTTTAGAGGATATGGGAAAACTTGAAAATGATAAGTTTTTCTTTTTTTTTAAAAAAACAATATAATTAAATTTTTATTTATAATTATAAACTTTATTTACTTAACTTGCATGTCTTTACCAGATTTCTCAAAAATCATAATGGACTCGTCTTCTTCGACAACACCGGTAACATAATGATCAATGGTATGTTTAAATATTTTATTTTATTTAAATTGACCTTGATACTAAGAACATGAAGCTATATGATGATATAAGTGTTGTTGTTTCTAATTTTCTCACTTTCTGTATAGCAATGTGATGATATATTAGACGTTTGGAAACACCCATTATATTAGACATTTAGCTATATGAAGCTTATTCCTTAATTTTTGTGGTGTTTGCAGCTATATAGAATCACTTGTGGAAAGAAAAAGGTATGTTAATTTTTTTTAAAAAAAAACACAGTGATACCTAAGTTAAAGAAGATATAAAAAAATGAAATGCTTCTAAAAACTAAAATGTCATTGTTTAAGGTGATAATTAGCTTGGTTCGTGAAATTTTCAAGTTGGCATAATTATTCTGATATATGCAGTATGAACCTGTTCACATGACTTATGAAAATTTCAAGCTGCCATAAATTTTGATGAAGTATGGAGATGTTAACATAGCTATTTATTTGACATGGTTTTGATTGAGATATCCTGGATGTTAACATAGCTATTTAAGATATCTATTTGATATGTATAATGCAGGTTTATTTGGAAAAGATTGCTAAGGACACATAGCTATGTTGGGGTTGACCTTGCTGCTTTCTGTTTTGATGTTGCTCTTTGCTGTATACGTGAAGCTGCCATCCAAATTATGAATTTTTTATCTTGATGTAACCAAATGATTGTGTGAAATTTCTTGTATGTCTCAAACAAGTAGACTTTGTTATTTTTGTAGTGTTTTCTTGTTGACAGTTTTCTTTAGAGTTTTCTTTCGTGACAATTCAATTATGTGATTGAGTGAAATGTATGTTTGGTTTCATCTGAACTGAATGAGGATATTTGTTGGTTTCATTCATGTGACTTGTTGGCTTCACTTTTTATAAAATTAATGAGTTGTTCATATTTTAGAAATGGCATGTGAACCTTGCCTTCTTTCTACTTGCTTATCCCAGCTCATGTATGGTTTCTGAATATTGTGATATCTAGTAGTTGTTGTAGCTGAGATTGAGGAAATTGATACTTGCATTCTTTGTATTTGCTTTTCCCAGCTCGCTTATGATTTCTGAATTATGATTGCATATTGTGATATTTACTTGCTGGCTGGAGGAAATTAATGGTAAAAAGATTGAAAGCAAAAAGGAAAAAAGGTGGAATTTGGAATAGTATTTCAACTTGTTTTAATACTCTGTTCATGTTTGAAAAATTCAGCCAATTCTATTAATTCGTTAAAAAACCAAATAAACAAATTTTTTCGGTTTGGTTTTCTCGGGTTCTATTTGGAAAATCAGTCGGTTCGATCTGTTTAAAAAATTTCGATTTATTCAGTTTTGGATTTATTCGATTCGGTTTTAACCGAATGCTCAGTCCGATTAGAATCTCACCTTAATCTCTTACAAACTGAATTTGCTTTACTAAAAGAAGCAACCTTCCCGTCTTTCACTTCTCTTCCTTTTGATAAAGGTGAGAGCCCCAGGATCAGACAGACTTTGTTTTTATCCACAAATACTAGTCTCACTATTGACATACGAGCACAGTTGACCTTCAACATTAAAGGACATGTGTTGATAAAATTAGTGTGTTAGTGGGTATGTTTTAATTGAGTTAGTTGAGAGAAATAATATGGTAATGGTTGTAATGTGTTGTTAGTGGATCAATAATTGGCAAGTTGAGTTAGTGGTGGAAGATAGTGGTTAATGTTGTGGTGTTAGTGGAGTTAGTGGGTTTTTTAATATGTGATGTATTAACCTATAAATAGGATATGTAACGATCAATAAAAGTATGTGAAATTTTTTTTTAATTATCCTCCTTGTGTCCTCGACTCGTCTATTATTCTTATCAGTGATATCAGAGCAAGGTTTCGAAGAGTGTCTTCCGAAAGTTTGTACAACCTGTCATTCCTCAATTTGGTGTTGCCCTAACAGATGCGCAATTGAAAGATCTTAAAGCAAAGAATTATCTCTTCCAAGCTATTGATCGCTCAATCTTGGAAATCATTCTCTGCAAGGATGCTGCCAAAGATATTTGGGATTCTATGAAAAAGAAGTACCAAGGTACGATAAGAGCTAAGAGGCAGCAGCTTCAAGCACTTCGTTCGGAGTTCAAAATGCTCCGAATGAAATCAAGAGAATCAATTTCATATTATTTTTCAAGAACGATGACAATCGTCAATAAAATGCGGATCCTTGGCGACAAGACAGAGGATGTTTTCATTGTCGAAAAAAATTCTTCGATCTATGACACCAAAATTTAATTTTTGTTGCCTGTGCCATTGAAGAAGCAAATGATGTAAGTTTACTTTCAATTGATGAATTACAAAGTGCATTATTAGTACATGAGCAGAAAATCATCAATGTGAAAAAGAGGAGCAAGTATTGAAGGCTTTATCAGAAAATCACTCTACAAATGGTAGAAGTGATAGAGGATGAGGAAGAGGTAGAGGACGAAGAAGAGGAGGTAGAAACAATAATGATCATGAGAACCAAGAACAAAACCAACACCAGGAAAGCTATTTTCAAAGAAGAGATAGAGGACGTGGAAGCTATTATTCTACAACTAATAGAACAAAGTCAGCAGACAAATCTAATGTTGAATGTTACCGATGGCATAGGTATGACCATTATAGATTAGAATGTTATACTAATTTGAAGAAACAAAATGGAAATTAGGCTAACTTTATAGAAGAAGAAGTGTCCCTTTTTATGGTATGCCATGAGAAAGAGAAAACTCAACAGAATATATGGTATCTAGATACAGGCTGCAGCAATCACATGTGTGGAGAAAAGGATACATTTTCAGACTTAGATAAATACTTTCACAGTTCTGCCAAATTTGGTGACAACTCTACAATTTTCGTTATGGGAAAAGGAAATGTAACCATAAAAGCAAAAGGAGACTCTTAAAAACTAATTTGCTTAGTTTGGGTCAATTACAAGAAAAAGGATATGAAATTTCTATTAAAGAAGGAGTTTGTCGGATTTGAGATGAAAAGTTGGGCTTAATTGCACAAGTTAATATAACAACAAATCGTATGTTTCTGCTTTATCTTCATACTACACCACATTCATGTTTTTCATCAAAATTTGATGATGAGGCATGGTTATGGCACTTTTGCTATAAGCATCTAAATTTTAGTGGATTGAAAACACTAAAACAGAAGAATATGGTGATCGGTCTTCCTCAAATTACATCTCTTTCTCAAGTTTGTGAAGAATGTGTTATTAGCAAACAACACCGTAATCAATTCTCACAAGGAAAATCTTGGAGAGCAAAGGCGACATTGGAGCTTATTCATTTAGATATTTGCTAACTAATAACACCGCATTCTAATGGAGGTAAAAGATATATAATTACCTTTATTAATGATTATAGCCACAATATGGATTTATTTGTTGCAAGAAAAATCTGAAGCCTTTACAGCTTTCAAAAATTATAAAGTTCTTGTCGAGAAAGAAATTGGCAACTCTATTAAGTTCTGCGTACAGATCGTGGTGGAGAATATAACTCACATGAATTTTCAAATTTTTGTGAGAATTATAGAATCAAGGAACAACTTACAACAGCGTATACACTTCAACAGAATGGTGTATGCGAGAGGAAGAACCGCACTATTATGAATATGGTGCGAAGCCTTCTAACGACAAGTGGTATTCCTAAAAGTTTTTTGCCAGAAGCAGTTAATTGGAGCATCCATATATTGAATAGAAGTCCTATATTATCTGTTCAAAACATGACACCGGAGGAAGCTTGGAGTGGAAAAAAACTGATTGTTGATCATTTTCGGATTTTTGGGCGTATCGCTTATTCTCATATTCCAGATAAAAGGAGAAAGAAGCTAGACAGGAAAGGTGAAAAACGCATTTTTCTTGGTATGAGTAATACATCAAATGCTTATAGATTAGATAATCCCTGCACTAAGAAAATCATTATAAGTTGTGATGTTATTTTTGATTAAAAAAGGCACTTGGCCATGGAATCAAAATGACGTTAAAAAAAATTATCCCTGTTGATTTTGATGATGATGAGAAAGTACAATAGCTTATGGAGGATGAGCAGCATGAAGAAGTCTCTCAAAATATTCCCATAGCAGATCAAAGTTCGGTTGAAGCAGAATCACAAAGGCCACAATGTGTTTGAAGAAGATCACCATGGATGTCTGATTATGAGGTCATTGGAATTGATCATGGTGATGATCCTCTTACACATTTTGCTTTGTTTTCGTATTGTGACCCCACTATTTTTGAAGTGGTTGTTAAAGAATTAAAATGGAGAAAAGCTATGGATGATGAAATTACATCAATTGAAAAAAATAATACATGGGGAGTTATGTGATCTTCCTAAAGGGCAAAAGACTATTGGTGTAAAATGGGTTTACAAGACAAAACTAAATGAACATGGTGAGATTGACAAGTACAAAGCACGCTTGGTGGTGAAGGGCTATAAACAAGAGTTTGTTGTTGACTATAAAGAAGTTTTTGCTCCTGTAGCAAGACATGATACAATCAGAGTGGTGATAGCAATGGCGGCACAAAATTCATGGTCTATCTTTCAACTGGATGTAAAATCAGCATTCCTCCATGGAAATTTGAAAGAAGAGGTATTTATGGATCAACCTCCGAGTTATGTGAAATTTGGTAATAAGCATAAAGTTTATATATTAAAGAAAGCTCTATATGGATTAAAACAAGCCCCATGGGCTTGGTATAATTGTATAGAAACTTATTTTTTGAAGGAAGGCTTTCAAAAATGCTCTTATGAACATACTCTTTTTATTAAGATTGATGATGAAGGAAAAATATTAATAGTTGTTTATATGTAGATGACTTAATCTACATTGGAAATAGTATATCTAAATTTGGAAAATTTAAAAAATCTATGATGAAAGAATTTGAAATGTCTAATCTTGGTATGATGCATTATTTCCTTGATATTGAAGTAGTGTAAGCTTCTGTTGGAATTTTTATTTCTCAAAGAAGATATGTGCAAGAAATTCTAGATAGGTTTCAAATGAAAGATTACAATCCTGTAAATACTCCTTCTAAGTTTGGAGTGAAGTTACATAAAGATATTGGGTGAAAGAAGGTTGATGCCACACTTTACAAACAGATAGTCGGGAGTTTAATGTATTTGATAGCGACGAGACCTGATATTATGCATGTTGTAAGTATGATTAGTAGATACATGGATTATGCTACAGAAATGCATCTCTTAGTTGCAAAGAGAATTTTTCGATACTTGCAGGGACTAAAGAGTTTGGGTTGTTTTATAAAAAGGGAAAAAAGTCAGATCTATTTGGTTTTACAGACAATGATTATACAGGAGATCTAGATGATCGAAAAAGTACATCTGGGTACATTTTATGTTGGGTACAAGATCTATTTCATGGTCTTTGAAAAAACAATCAATCGTACATTATCATCCACGGAAGCTGAGATTGTTGCTGTAACATCTTGTGCTTGTCAAGCTATTTGGCTAAAGAAGATTCTTACAAAATTATATTTCAAAGAGGATGGACCTATTCAGATTTATTGTGAAAACAGTTCGACAATAAAACTTTTTAAAAATTTAGTGTTACATGGTCGAAGTAAACACATAGATGTGAGGTATCATTTCCTAAGAAATCTTATAAATGATGAAGTCATTAATCTTGTTTACTACAGAAGCGAAAATCAAATTGTTGATATACTAACCAAGCCTCTCAATTTGCTACATTTCAAAAGCTCAGAAAGTTACTTGGTGTTTCTACATGGAGTTTAAAAGTTTGACTCTTTTTAAATTGATTATTACATTTGGAATATCAATTTAAGGGAGGGATTGTTGATAAAATTAGTGTGTTAGTGGAGTTAGTGGAGAGAAATAATAGGGTAATGGTTGTAATGTGGTGTTAGTGGGTGAGTTGGCAAGTTGAGTTAGTGGTGGAGAATAGTGGTTAATGTTATAATGTTAGTGGAGTTAGTGGGGTTTTTTTAATATGTGATATACTAACCTATAAATAGGATATGTAATGATCAATAAAAGTATATGAAAACTTATTTTTTTATCCTTCTTATGTCCTCGACTCGTCTTTTTTTCTTATCAACATGAAGTTATTTTACATGCATTTTTAGATAGTAGAGTTACTATTTTTACTATTGATAAAAGATTACTTCTTTTATACCTTCTTCCCTTATCAAAACCACTAATATACCGTTTCTTACTACACAGTTTGACGGTCAACAACTAAGTTATCATAAATTTGTCAAAAATGTAAGTGTATTCTTCCCCATAAGTAATGGTAATCCCTGGTGTGAGATTTTGATGAAACCAATTAAAAGCTTCTTCAAGTTCTACAAAATATTTATAGGACGAAGTATCTCCCAGAGTTTGGATATGAGTAAGTATATCTTCAGGAAGTGCTTTGTTAGACAATATACTATTTTTTCTATTATGGGTAGTTTGTAAAATTTCCAATTACTAGTAATTCATGGGTTTAAGTGAATTTGGAATAGAAAGTAAGTCTCTATCTAGTCGTCCTGGACTAGTAAGAGTTGTTGAAGTTGCTGTTATTAAGTCTTATCTTGAACTTTATTGCCCATATGAAGTAAGGGGCTAATTATAAAATTAGTACTTAGCTTGGTCCGAAGTAAGTCATAAGCTTAATTAACAGAATAAAAACCTTTATATGCATGTTTATCTTCTTCAGGTAGGAGAACTTTAACTTCATCGATCACTACAAAAAAACCTGTAAATAACGACAGAATTCCCGATAGAATTCAATTTGGCCGGTGGTTACCGACTGAATAAATATCAGTCAGACAATTACCGTCGGAATTTAATTTCGTCAGTGATTTCCGACTGAATTAAATTCAGTCAGTAACCACCGATCGAATAGATATTTCAGTCGGTATTTACCGACTGAAGTTTTTATTCAGTTGACAAATCCTTTAACGGGTTCGCGTGTTGATGTTTACCGATGGAATGTTAGTTCCGTCGGTAAATACGATATTTGGGCGGTCTAATTCGGTAAGTGTACAGGGTTAGGGATTATCGACGGAATGCCAATTCCGTCGGAAATTACCGATGGAATTGGAATTCTGTCGGTAAATAGAGTAAAAATTAGGCACGGTTCCACTTTCCTCTCCATGCGAACTCGATCTCGACCTCTCCTCTCCGCATCCTCGGCGATCGACAACCGACAACCGGCAACCGGCGATCTCGGCGTCCAGCCTTGTGTCCTCTCCCGTTCTCAACGATCAGCAACAGGCGACTCTGGTATGCTCCTCTCCTCTCTCTTCTCTTCTGTTTGACGCGCACACCGCCTGCTACGCAAGCGCCTGCTCCCCAGGCGAGTGCTCCGCCGGCGGCTGCTCCCCAGGCGCCTGCTCGCGACAGCCGGCCGCCGCTGTTATTCTGTTCATTTTGTTCTCTTGTGTGAAATCATCTAGTCTATATTCTGTTATGGAATGCATGTCTCATATGTGTATTAGGGGTTGCTATTTCATACATAGTAGACATGTTATTAGGCTCTAGTGTTGCTACCTGCAGATAAATATTAATCTTGTAGAAAATTAATATTGAAAAATGAAAAAAATAAATAAATCATGTAGCTGAATCTTCTGACTTTGAAGACAATTGATCAAACGATTAATTAACAGACTATCCAAACATTTATTTGAAGACACAGACTTAGTTATTTAGTTGGAACAAAATTTAACTTGCTTTCTGGATTAGTAGGCAAAGAAACAAAGAAAACTACTCCAGGCACTGTTTGGTACTGCTATGATCACCCAGTACATAGTATGCATTTGCAAGATTCACCCATATTGTACCAGATTGGAGATCAGATTTTAGCGTTGCTAATAAGCACTCTTTTGTTGCGACAGTTGCACTCTTTTACTTTTTCCATCATAAAATTTCTCATAACCATTGCATAATTTTTCCACACTTTAATCATGATACTGGAAGAAGTAGAAAAAATAAAAAAGCTAGATTATTGATCTACTAACCGTGTCTTATTTGATTGATTAACCATCCTTGACACCAATAACCAAGTTGTAGTTGGCATATCATCCTCAATTTTAGTAGTTGTATACTTAAAGTATATTGTAGTTGTTTTTAGGTTTTAGATTCTTAAGGGGTTTTAATTTATCATACATTAATTAAGTGAAATATAATTATTCTATTTGGATATTCTTAGATATTTATCTTAAATTGTATTACATTTTTCAGGAGTCCATTTTGATACATTCACCATCGTACTATCATTGGATATCTACAATATAATCCAGGTATTTTATTACATACAAAATCAGTTATATATTATAATTTTTTAGTTATATATTACATTTATATCGATTCAGTCTGATTATAATATCTTAGATTTGATTTTTACAGGATTATATTTGGATATATGTGTAGGTGATATATTATGGTCAGTTTGGATATTTTGTATTTGACTTTCACTTGTCAGTACTTTTGGATGTTTATGATTGTCAGTACTTGATATTTGAATAGTTATGTTTTATTTTGTATTGAATTTTGGATATATGACCACTTATTAGTATGTTTTGTATTGTTTTTAGACAGTTTTATCATTTGTTTCTGAGCATATTGTATGTTGTGTTTGTTGTTGATTGTGATTGATGTATGGCTTGTGTTTGTGTTACCATCGTTTGTGATGGTTTTTATTGTATAAAAATTGTATATATGATAAGTGGGAAATGCAGAGGAGGGATTTCAAATTTTTTACTGCATATTGCCGACGGAATTCAATATTCCATCGGTAATTTCCGACGAAAATCCACATTCCGTAGGTAATATATCGAACTACAACAGGATCTTTACGATAAAATGCCGACGGAAAAGGTAACTCCGTCGGAGATCACCGACGGAAAAGGTAATTCCGTCGATGATTACTGACGGAATATTGCATTCCGTTGGGGATCACCGACGGAATATTGAATTCCGTTGGTGATCACCGACGGAATATTTAATTTCGTCGGTCATCACCAACGGAATTACCTTCTCCGTTGGTGATTTCCCGACTGAATAAAATTTAGTTGGTAACCTCCGTTACATTCCGTTTGCCCTTTGCCGACGGGATACGTTTTCTATCGTTAATATATACCGACGGAATTCATGAATTCTGTCGGTAATTTTCGACCGAATATAATTTCTGTCGGTAAATTGAGCGCCGACCCAATTCTTCCCGATATCAAAAATTCCGTTGGTATTCCATCAGAAAGCTCATATACCGACGGAATGTCGACAGAATATTCAGTCGTTATTCACGACTATTTTTATAGTGATCGCAATTAGCATATAATACTGCATAAGGTCTTGAGAAAATAGCATAATAGGAAAACTTCTTTCCAACTAATTTCTGCAATGTTGTTAGAAAGTAGGGGGGTTTACATTGATCAAACGTTGCACCGTTTCAGGCAAATATTTTATGCTTTCTGTTAATCCAAACAGATATCTCTGTCTTCACATCTAGTCTTTAGGGTGTGTTTGAATGAAGGGTATCTTTGATAACCTTAGTTATTCATCTTATCAATAAAAATCTTATTTAGTTTAGGTAATCGACGATGTTCGAGTAATGATCCATGCATGTCTCGTTAGTAAAAGAAACATGCAATCCGGAATCGAAAAACCTCAAAAAAGTAAGATTTTTCTTGATTTTAGGGTTAACAAAATTTTTTACCAAAAATTTCCTTTGATATTTATATTTTTGGATAAAAATACCCTTAAAATTTTTATAACAAATTTCATTTTATATTATAAAAATGATATATATATATATATATATATATAAATTTTAAATTTTAAATTTCATTTTATATTATAAAAATGATATATATATATATATATATATATATATATATATATATATATATATATATATATATATATATATATATATATATTTTATTTACACAATTTTGTTAAAATACGGACATGAACCTGTGGACTCATCGGCAACCCACATAATTTGATTTTTTTTTATATTTTTTATATATTTTTTTACCATCCTCGTTCTCCTCTCTCGTTTGTGCCAATCGTGCCAGCCTCGCCTCCTCCTCGCCTTTAGCCGGCAGGCGGCCACCCACCGGTCGCCCTGCCTCCTCGCCTCCGGCCACCCACCTGCTGGCCACCCGTAGACCACCCGTCGACAGCCAGAATCCCAGTCGAAATCTGGCCGCGATTGCGGTCGCTAGCGTGGTGGCCAGATCGCGGCTGGATTTCGGGCGAATTTTGGTTGAAATCTGGCTGCGAACCGGCTAGGGTTTGCCAGCGACCGGATTCCTGTCGCAATGGCGCCGGATTCCGACCGCGATTAAGCTTCGGCGAGATATGCAGTTCACGCCAGTCGCTAGCGTGGTGGCCGGATTTCGACCGAATTCCGATTCAATCTGGCCGCGAACCGACCGAGGTCTGGCAGCAACCAGATTTTGGTCGCGATTGCGCCAGATTCCGGCCGCGATCAAGCTTCGACATGATTTCTATCGTGCCAGATTTCGGCGAGATTGCGGCCGGAATCCATGTCGCGATCCCCGACGGGTTCATCCCCTGGGCTATAGTGTGGGTGGGTCCAGGCGGCCGGAGGCCGCTGGCAGTGGGTAGGCGCGGTGAGCTTCTGTTCGGCGAGAACGAAGGAAAATCAAAGAAGAGAAAAAATTTTCATTAAAAAAAAATGACATGGACTTTAGTCCGCAACAATCCGTAAAATAAGGTCCGTAGCATAACAATTCTCATATATATATATATATATCGTTTTTATAATTTTAAATGAAATTTGTTATAAAAATTTTAAAGATATTTTTATCCCAAAGTATAAATATCGAACGATATTTTTGATAAAAAAATTTCATTAACCTGAAATAAAAAAAACTTCACTTATATATATATATATATATATATATATATATATATATATATAAAAGGAATATATATTAGGAAAGTAAAAAAAATAAAAGAACGTTTTTAAAAAAATTTTAGAAAAACGTAATGCCTAAAGAAAAAAATATAGAAAAAAACGTATAGTTAAATAAAAAATAAGAGAGAAAAAAAATTGTAATGTTCAAAAAATAAAACAATGTACAGTCAAAAACGTAAAGTTTTTTTTAAAAAAGAAAGATAATAATATTTGATTTAGTAACTATAGATAATAGAGAAAAATATTAAATTAAATTATACATTAAAATCTCTAAATAAATAAATTTTTATTATATTATTCAACTTGAACTAAATAATATTAATTTATATTTTATTTTTTATAATTTTAATTATATAATTATCAAATAATCATATAATTATGATGACTTAAATTAAACGCATCATCTTTATAATTATCGATCAAGCGCTACACCGTTTCAAGTAAATGTTTCATGCTTTCTTTTAATCCAGCAGATATCTCCATCTGCGCATCTAGTCTTTATAGTTATATTTATTTAAATTATAATTTCCGTTCGTTAATTCAACTGAGTGCCTGCCTTCATTTAATTTATAAGTTTTATATTTGATTAAAGTATTTTATGTTGGTGTTTTTTTTTTACGTCGGCAGACCGTAGCGAATTTTAGGTGAAGGAAGTTTGATTTTAAGTATTAATATGTATTTAATATGCGCGTTTAAAGTTGTGTAAAAATTTGACACGATATATGTGGAGCTTGTCGAGTTTATAATTTCACGATGATAAAAGGTGTGATCCGGCAGTAAGAATGGGGAACCCACTTCCTGAAGGGTCTCAGCTTGAGAACCGATGAAGGGCTGGCTAAGCGGTTAATGGCCGAGCCGATCATCCGGGTGTGTCCGAGCGGAGTTAGATAACCCATCCATGGGTTTGGGTTTCCGACGCCAAGGCAGGAGGATTGAAAGGCCGACCGGGAGCCCGAACGTCAGGAGCCAAAGAGCCGAGCGGGCAACCCGCCCGGACAAAATAAGGGCGAGGGGAGAAGAAGGTGGCCGAGCGACCTATGCGCTCGGCTCGGGATATGGAATATCGGCAGAAGCATGTCTGATGATTAGGCCGTACATAAGATCGCACGATGCGGGATCTTGCCGTCACATCATGGAAAGGTTGATACAGTAGCAGTATGGCCTCATGGACGCCTTTTCTGACGGGTCCATATCTGGGCATGGCCCTTCTGACAGACCCATGCCTGGGCATGGTCAAATGCAGGTGGCTGTTTTGATTGGCGCGCCCAGGCTTCTTCGAGGGGTCTATATAAGGCCTCCATTTCTTCACCGGAGGTAGGCACGTCTTCATCTTGAGGCTACCTTCTTGTCATTCCTCGCCTGACTTGAGCGTCGGAGGACCGTCGCCGGGACACCCCTCCCGGCTCGGTTTTGTTGCAGGTTCGCCGGAGTACTCGAGGATCCAGCAGAGAGCGCCACGTGCCCAGCGTCCGCTGACTCTTGGTTCGGACAGGATCAAGGTGAATACGTTCGTCCTAAGCGTCATCGTCAATTCGTCGCAGGGCCAACACAGAGGAGGTAAATCACTGGAGGTTACTAATCTTT
Organism: Zingiber officinale; assembly: GCF_018446385.1. Classification (NCBI taxonomy): domain Eukaryota; kingdom Viridiplantae; phylum Streptophyta; class Magnoliopsida; order Zingiberales; family Zingiberaceae; genus Zingiber; species Zingiber officinale. The sequence continues at coordinate 130,812,414 of NC_055997.1, read as the reverse complement.
GGAATAATGACTAATACATAAGGAAGATATTTATCTCGATTTTATCGAGATTCGAATCCTAAATTTTATGATGACAATATTTCATGCGCTAATCACTAGATTCAACCAAAAGAACGAGCTTACAACTTCACGAGATCAAGTGTGGATGATGATTTGACATCAACACGCTGAATAACTTAAAAGTACGATGTAGTACTTCAAAGAAAAGAGCTTCACTCACTGTTAAAATGGCATGTGACATTTGAGTGACCGTAAGATAATTTTTCACTATTACCAAGCTGGCTTGAGAAAAATGGCATGTGACATTTGAGTGACCGTAAGATAAGAAAAATTATAGTGTAGCTAATACTAGTTGGAAGAAGGTGATGTATTGCATAGAATTAATGCGCATGCATACATAGAATTAAAACAGATGTTTGCATGGTGAGATCTCATGAATCTGATAAAATTAATTAAGTAAAAACTAATGTAATTATAGAACTATCCATGATGTCTATATTATAATGGTTATGCCACAAATAAGTTGAATATAAAAATAATCCATCTATTTGGGTTTTCTTTATTTTTATATTGTTATCTACTTTAATACCTATTAGTGGTATCAAAACAAGTTCATACGCTCCTTTCCTTAAGGCAAATACTCTCTTCCAATATTCTCCAAGTCAAGTTTCAATTTTTAATGAAGAACATTATAATTATTGGAGTAATCAGATGGAAATATTTTTCATCTCACATGATCTATGGGAAGTAATCGAACAAATCTACGAAGAACTGTCAATTGTTGGAACCCCAAGGTTATTTTGGTGTGATCAACAAGTTAAGTTAGGTCCTGCGTTATTTCTAACCTTGTGTCTAAGTGTGCAGGAGCTTAGGAGCACAGGTACTCGAGCGGAAGACGCAGCTAGCGAGAAGGATGGCACGCTATGCGTCCGAGGGACGAGGTGCTGCGGAAGAGTACACCGGCGGACGAGAAAGAAGTGCGCGCGGTGGTTCCGAGGTACGAAAGCCGGAGCGGAAGATTGCTCGGGGAGCAAGAGACGCAGCTAGCGCGAAGGTCGGCACGGGGTGCGACCGAGGGACGAAGTCTGCGGATGAGTACGCTGGTGGACGAGAAGGGACACGCGGTAATTCCGAGGGACGAGAAGCCGGAGGGAAGCACGCTCGAGAAGACCGGAAGATGGGTTCGGGTGAGCCCTATTCCGGATGTCAGAGATCACCCAAGCAAGCGGAGCCGGAGCAGAAAGACCCGGACCAGAGGCGAGCTGAACCGGAGAAGAGAGCACGGACCAAAAGTCAACTGGGTTGACTTTTGGCTCCGGGGCGCCCGGAACTGTCCGGGGCGCCCGGAGCTGTCCGGGGCGCCCGGAACTGTCCGGGGCGCCCGGAAGTGACTTTTTCACAGGATCGAGCTTTGACTCGATCCAACCGTTGGGGGATAAATTTTATCCCCCCCAGGGCGCCCGGAACCCTTCCAAGGCTATAAATATAGCCTTGGTCCAGAAGCTTTTCAATAATCACGATCATTCTATTTCCAAACACTTGTATGCTTTAGTTGTAGTTAAGCTTCTGTTTTCTGTGCCTAAACGTTGTAAGAGGCTTCTCCGCCTGAAGGAGTTTTTGAGCTTAATTTTCCTTGAATTAACAACCACATCGGTTGTAACCAAGTAAACATCTGGTGCCTCGTCTTTTCTTTTATGCTTTTATTTATCTGCTTAATTCATTTTACAAGTGTTAGCTTAATCGTTCGAGGAAGGGTTGTCTGTTTTTAATTGACAGGTTATTTACCAACCCCTCTAGCCGGCCCAACGGTCCTACAAGTAGTATCAGAGCCGAGACGCCTCAGAAAGACTAACCGCCGTCTGAAGCAACAAAACAATGGCCGGAGCTAGCGACTACCCACCAGCATTCGAGGGGGAGCTTGCTTCTTGGAAGCAACAAATGACGGTATTTCTTAACTCTGATATTGGTATTTCACTAATAATGAAAACAGGTTATGAAGCACCAAAGACAACGAATGGAGAAGAACTCGATCTACGCCTATGGAACAAGAAGCAACGTGACGCGTCAATGGAAAACGGTCGGGCAGAGTTTCACATTCTAACCGCGATACCAAATGAAGATTTCGATAGAGTTAGCGAATACAAAAGTGCAAAGAACTTTGGGAAAAGTTCTTAAAACTCTACGAAGAACCTAAGCCGACGACTCTATAGACACTGAGCCACCGACAGAATAGTCCGAGATGGAAGAAATTGCCGAGATAGCAATACATCACGAGGTGATGAAGGGGAGAATCTTGGATAAAAGCAATTCGACGGGGAGAATCAATGCGACAAGGTAAGTCGGTATGGACTCGAACCTCGATCAATTAAATGATTCAATCGAAAAATTGCATCAAGAGTCTTTCGAATCAGAAATTGAATCATCGAAAGAATATTTCGAATTAGAAAATCAATTGTCAAACTTGCCTTGCAAATTATTATTAAAAGAATTTTGCAAGTTAGAAATTTTGTCGAAAAACTTTTTGTAAATTGCAAAATATTTTTTCAAAAGAATTATGCAAATTAGAAATGATATCAAAAACTTTCTTCGAATATTTTTTCGAATTACAAATTACTTTCTCGAAAGAGTTTTGCAATTCAGAAAATGAGTCATCGAAAAAGTGTTTCGGATTAAGAAATCTATTATTAATAAATTCCTACAAATTAGAATTTTTATTAAAAAATTCTTGCAAATTACAAAATATTCTTTCAAACAAATTTTGCACATTGTCGAAAGAATCTTTTATAACGTCGAAAAATTTTATCAAGTTAGAATCTATGCTATAGAAATATTTTTGTGAACTTGAAATTCAAAAAATAATAGAAATTAACATGATACAAATTGTTGCATGTTTAATTTTTTTGCTTTAAATCTGAAAAAGTGTGACATAAGAATTTCTGATAAATTAAAATGAAAATTTAAACCTTCTGATTAAAGCATAAAATATATAAATAAATAAATGCATAGAAAATTTCTCTTTATGTTATTAATTCTCTGAAATTTTCTTGCATAAAACTTTCTGTTTAAAAACTTCTTAATCTTGATGTCGAATGACTTAGAAATTTGTCTTGACTTAGAAATATTTCCCTGAAAATTATTGAAATATAGTTTCAAAATTTTTTTTTAATGTCAACCCTTAGATTTCGTTTGTACCCCATTTTTATTGTGATCAAAGGGGGAGAAGGGAAAGTATAAGTCTAGGGGGAGGTAGACAAAATTGAAAATTAAAATGTTTGAAATTTAATTTTTTTTATCATGTTGCATGTTATTGCAATAAACTGTTTAATTTCATATCTATTGTTGACCCTAGCTTAACTTGGGTTGATCACACCAAAAAGGGGGAGATTGTTGGAACCCCAATGTTGTTTTGGTGTGATCAACAAGTTAAGAGAGTGTTGTTCTAACCTTGTGTCTAAGTGTGCGGGAGCTTAGGAGCACAGTACTGAGCGGAAGGCAGCGAGAAGGACTGGCCTGCGTTCGAGGATGAGGTCATTCGGAAGAGTACACGGCGGACGAGAAGGAAGTGCGTGGTGGTTCCGAGGGACGGGAGCGGAAGATTGCTCGGGAGCAAGAGGCAGCTAAGCGCGAAGGTCGGCACGGGTGCGCCAGGGACAAGTCTGCGGATGAGTCTGTTGGTGGACGAGAAGGGACACTCGGCAAAGAAGCCGGAAGGAAGCACGCTCAAGAAGACCGGAAGATGGGTTCGGGTGAGCCCTATTCCGGATGTCAGAGATCAGCCAAGCGAGCTGAACCGGAGAAGAGAGCACGGACCAAAAGTCAACTGGGTTGACTTTTGGCTCCGGGGCGCCCGGAACTGTCCGGGGCGCCCGGAGCTGTCCGGGGCGCCCGGAGCTGTCCGGGGCGCCCGGAGCTGTCCGGGGCGCCCGGAGCTGTCCGGGGCGCCCGGAGCTGTCCGGGGCGCCCGGAAGGGACTTTTTCACAGGATCGAGCTTTGACTCGATCCAACCGTTGGGGGATAAATTTTATCCCCCCAGGGCGCCCGGAACCCATCCAGGCGCCCCGACCAAGGCTATAAATATAGCCTTGGTCCAGAAGCTTTTAAAACAATCACGATCATTCTATTTCCAAACACTTGTGTGCTTTAGTTGTAGTTAAGCTTCTATTTTCTGTGCCTAAACGCTGTAAGAGGCTTCTCCGCCTGAAGGAGTTTTTGAGCTTAATCTTCCTTGGATTAACAACCACATCGGTTGTAACCAAGTAAACATCTGACCTCGTCTTTTCTTTTATGCTTTTATTTATCTGCTTAATTCATTTTACAAGTGTTAGCTTAATCGTTCGAGGAAGGGTTGTCTGTTTTTAATTGACAGGTTATTTACCAACCCTTCTAGCCGGCCCAACGGTCCTACACCAATGACTCCTCTAGCATGGACAAATACTCAACAACGACAATATAAAGAGAATATCAAAAAGGATGCAAATGCACTACGATACATCCATCAAGGATTGAGCAAGTCAATTTTTCCTTGCATTTTCGACATAAAAAAAAGGCTAAGGATACTTGGAAAGTTCAGAACAAAGAATTTCAAGATTCAGAGAAAATCACTGTCATGAAATTATACATTCTATGGATCAATTTTGATAATTTATCCATGAAAGAAACTAAAAGGAAACGTGATTAGTTAAATTGATTAAAAGTTATGGTAATACTATTGAAGAAAAGAAATTACTTGACAAAATTTTAAAGATTTTATCATAAAAACTTCAATATGTTGTTACTATCATTGAAGAATCTAAAGACTTGTCTATACTCACTATATATGAACTAGTGAGTTCTCTTGAAGTTCTTGAGAATGTAATGGCAAGATATACAGAGGAATCATTAACGCAGATTCTTTAATCCAAAATGAATGTGACAGACAAAAAGAATGCAGATCGATCGAGACAACCAAAATATAATATTTGAATTCTAATTCAAGAGGTGAATCAAAAGCCAAGGAGTGGAAGAAAAATCAGTTTAACAACAAAGATTTTATACGATGTCACGTATACAAAAAGAGCAATCATGAAAGTAAAGATTATTGGTTTCAACAATGTAATGATTGTGAAGACTCTGACTATCTTTATATCAATTGCCCAAAGAAGTTAAAAAAAATTAAGTCAATTTCACTGAAGATGATAAATCCTCAGAATAATTATTCTACTTTTGCATGAGTATGGTACCTTGATAGCCGATGCAGTTGCTATATGACAAGTATAAAGTTCAGTTTTGTCTACGTGGATGATTCATTTAAATTCAAAGTGAACCTTAAAGATGGAAAGTATGTGAAGGTGGAAGGCAAAGGTGATACCATGGTGAAAACAAAGAAAGGTACTTCTAAACTTATCAAAGATGTGCTTTATGTTCCTGATTTATCTCAAAATTTACTGAGTGTGGATCAATTGGTAGAAAATGGTTATATGCTCACATTTGATAGAGATACATGCACAATTATTAACAATGAAAAGGATCAAACAATAACTAGAGTACCTATGGCATCAAATAGAGTATTTCTAACATGCAAGTCTCATAAAGAAAATATGGTTTTAAAGTCTAAAGTCATAAATGATTCAATGCTTTGGCATATAAGGTATGGGCGTTTAAATTATGAGAGCTTTAAATTACTTAATAAAGAGACTATGACTCCTTGGGCTACCTTTTATTAATGTAAGTGGGAGAGTTTGTGAAGGATGTGTTTATGGAAAAAATCTATAGAATGTCATCTCCTAAATTCTCATGGAGAGCTTTAAGTCTATTAGAATTATTGCATGTCTTTATTTGCGGTCCAACCAAAACTTATTCCTTGAACAATAGAAGATATTTTCTTTTATTTGTTGATGATTATTCAAGGATGATGTGAGTATATTTTCTTGAGATGAAATCTGAAGTTTTCTCTAAATTTCTTCAATTTATGGCCTATGTTGAAAGAGAAAGTGGACAAGTCATTAAAGGCTTGAGAACAGATCGAGGAGGAGAATTTATTTCAAAGCCATTTTGAAACTATTGTAAAGAAAAGGGCATATTACTATTCGACAAAGTTCTTAACAAAATGACATTGTAGAGCGTAGAAATTATAACATTGTGGAGATGGCTCGAAGCATGTTGAAAGCTAAAAGTTGCCCAACATCTACTGGCAAAAACTGTTAATACAACGATATATCTTTTGAATAGATCTCCAATTAAGACTGTACAGCAAATGACACCCTATGAAGCATAGTTCCAAAGAAAACCAAAGATGGGTCATCTTAAGATCTTTGGGTCTTTGGCTTATTATTACATTCTTCCTCAGAATAGAGAAAAGTTTGATGAAAAAGGAGAGAAATACATCTTCATTGACTATAGTGATCATTCCAAAGGTTACAAAAATTACAACTTGCATAATCCCAACACTCAAGAGTTGATAATTTCAAGAGATGTAATTTTTGACGAAGGAGTGCATGGGAATGGGAAGACAAAGTTTGATTCATATGTAACACCTTCCCAAGACAATGAAGTCACTCATTAAATTTATCCAAATTAAGAAACTCCAAGTTTTTCATCATCAAGTCATGTTCAGTTGGTTTCAGATACAACTGACTCACCAACAAGAAAGACTCGTTCATTATAAGAAATATATGAAGCATGCGCATGTGATGTTGCTTTTGTTGCTAGTGAGCTCCAAAATTATGAGGATGCTATTGGAGAAGAAGTTTAGATGATAAAAAAAAAATAACACTTGGCGACTCATTGAAAAGCCACACCATCCAAAGATATTATCGGCTTAAAATGAGTCTTCAAGACTAAATACAACGAAGATGACTCTATTCAAAAGCATAAAGCTTGCATTGTTGCCATGGGCTATTCTCAACAACTTGGAATTGACTTCGGCTAGATATTTGCATCGGTTGTTCGTATGGAAACTATTTGTATGTTTATGACTCTTACTGCTCAACTCAAGTTGCTGATATATCAATTAGATGTTAAATCTATATTTTTGAATATATAAATCGAAGAAGAAGTATATTTCCAACAACCACAAGGATATGTAATTATAGGTCAAGAAAATATGGTATATCGACTAAAAAAGCTCTTTATGGGTTAAAGCAAGTTCCACAAATATGGAATAGTAAAATTGGCAATTATTTTCATAAAAATGGATTCCAAAGAAGTCCAAAGTGAACCATCATTATATGATGATTGAAGATTTTAAGAAAGTCATGATGAGTCAATTTGAGATGACAGATCTAAGACTTATGAAATATTTTCGTGGGATACAAGTGAAGCAAGATAATAGGAGAATCTTTGTTTCTCAAGAAAAATCTGTTACTAATTTGATGAAAAAATTCTACATGATTTGCTGTAAGGCCTCTTATACTCCTATGGTAGTCAATGATAAGCTTTTAAAAAATGATCGAGCTAAGAAGGTTAATGAAACCATCTACAGAAAACATGTTCGATCACTCATTTATCTCGTAAATACAAGACTAGACATTATGTATATTGTTTGCATTGTCTCAAGATTTATGAGTGAGCCTAGTAAACTTCATCTTGCTGTAGCTAAATGTATTCTTAGATGTGTAAGGAATTAAGAATTATAAACTAATATTTGCAGTTGAAAAAGATAGTGAATTGAATGGTTTTTCTGATAACGATTGGGTAGGTTCAATATGTTGGTGCAACATCCCTCAGGTCAAGGTTGACCTGGTTGACCAAGCTTGAGTCTTGGTTTGGGTTTCGATGTTTGACAATGCAAGGTTGATTGAAGAAGAGTCAAGTAGGTCAAGGATGACCGGATACTTGACTGGGAAGTCCTAGTGAGTGAAGCTAGGCAGGAGGAAAATCCTGGTGAGTGAAGCCAGGTGAAAGACCTAGTGAGTGAAGCTAGGCAATTAGGAAGTCCTAGTGAGTGAAGCTAGGCAGGAAGAAAATCCTGGTGAGTGAAGCCAGGTGAAAGACCTAGTGAGTGAAGCTAGGCAATTGGGAAAGACCTAGTGAGTGAAGCTAGGCAATTGGGAAAGTCCTGGTGAGTGAAGCCAGGCAAGAGGAATCCAAATGGGTCAAGGTTGACCAGACATTTGGTGAGAGTCCAAGTAGGTCAAAGGGATTGACCGGATACTTGGCACGAGAAAGAAAAGTCCAAGTAGGTCAGAGGGACTGACCGGATACTTGGCAAGAAGAGAAAAGTCCAAGTGGGTCAAAGGGATTGACCAGACACTTGGTGAGAGAGTCCTAGCTGGTCAAGGGTGACCGGATGCTAGGTCTTATGTACCAACAAGTCATGGTTGACTAGATGTTGGTTTAGGGGGCTTTAGATTTGGTTTTGGACAAAAACCAAGGTTTGGATTGATCCGTGAATTGATCCAGCAGGTTTGGATTGATCCGTGGATTGATCCAGCATGTTTGGATTGATCCGTGGATCGATCCAGCAGATTTGGATCGATCCGTGGATCGATCCAGAAGATCTGGATCGATCCGCCGATCGATCCGGTGAGTCCCCGCGAACAGAACCCCTCTGGATCGATCCGTGGATCGATCCAGAGGTCCCAATCGATCAGTGGATCGATTGGGACGCTGCTGTTTCGCGCGATAAGCACTGGATCGATCAGTGGATCGATTGGGACGCTGCTGTTTCGCGCGATAAGCACTGGATCGATTCGTGGATCGATCCAGGCATTTTTCCAGAGCACAGAGGCGCTCTGGATCGATCCGTGGATCAATCCAAAGCCTCCCCGATCGATTGGGAGCAATCCAATCGATTGGGATTCGACCGTTGGCGTCGTTTATAGCTGTTGGCGTGCGATTCCTTCAGTAGAACTTCACCGATTCATTCCAGATTCATCACAGCTCCTCCCCAGCACTCTCTAAGCTCCTCACCGCCAGTTCTTGAAGGTTCTTGGAGGTTCATCCAAGTCAAGAGGCGAGTTGCAACGAGAAGAAGAAGAAGCTAGGGTTTTTACTGCATCTCTTGTAAGCTTTTGCTTATTCTTTACTACCCTTTCTTCTACTTGTATTGAGAGTCTTGTAGGGCTTCTCCGCCTTCGGTAGTTACCGAAAAGGAGTGTTTATTAGTGGAGGTGTGTGTGTGTGTGCGTGGATCCTTGGACTAGTCACCTCTTGTGAGGTGGATACCAAGTAAAATCCTATTGTTAGCATTGTTGTAGTTTGTTTCTTTGTATTCCGCTGCGCATCACTTTGAAGAAACAAGCAACGAAGCACGACGAGCACACGCGAAGCTATTCACCCCCCCTCTAGCTACTTTTCGGTCCTAACAAGTGGTATCAGAGCGAGGCCGCTCTTCACCGGAATCATCGCCGGAAGGGGTAAACAAAACAAGCAAAGCTAGAGGGTGAAGAAGTTGGAGCAATTCTACAAGTCGAAGACTTCATCACAAGAAGCTCAACTTCAAATGGAATTCCGAGATGGACTCGGATTCGACACGAGGGTGCCTCCACCATACACATCTACAAGCTTCGATCTTTGAAAATCAAGGATCGAAAACTTCTTAATGGTGGAGATAGAGCAATGGTTTGCTCTCATGGAAGGTTTTGAAGCTCCCACAAACTCAAAGGGCAAAGTTCTCAAGAGGAGCAAGTGGAGCCAAGAGCAAGTTCAAAGGTGCGAGGCCAATGACAAAGTGACCAAGCTCTTGGTCAATCTATTGCCAAGCACCATCCTTTGCAAAATTGGAGAATTTGAAGATGCAAAGGAATTGTGGAACAAATTGATCAAGCTCCATGAAGAGATCCCCTTCACTGTACAAGATCAAGAAAAATCCAAAGAGGGCGACTCATTGGAGCAAGATCAAGAGGAGGACTCCGAGGTTGAGAGATGCTCAACCTCCGAAGATGAAGTCCAAGAAGAAGCCTCATCTTCAAGGGAAAGCAATGAAGAGAACAAGGAGGGAGCATACTCCTTGTTCCATGAACAAGATGAAGATGAGGAAGCCTCCACCTCTAGGATTGAGGGGGAGAGATCTTCTTTGACCCCGGAGCAAGAAGAAGTATCCACATCCGGGTCAAGAGAAGAAGAGGATGAAGAAGTTTCCACCTCCAAAATTCAAGAAATATCAAATGGAGGAGCAAGTGTCATCCCTACACAAGAAGGTATAAATGCCTCAATTAAAAATAAAAATCATATAATATGTTTTGAGTGTAGGGAAAGTGGGCACTACAAGAGCAAGTGTCCCAACTTGGCCAAGAAGAAGGGTCAAGTGACACAAAAGGGCAAGGAGAAGCCCAAGGAGACCACCCCCGGGACAAAGAAGAGCAAGGAGCACATTGTGTGCTTCTTGTGTCAACAAAAAGGGCATTACCGAAGTCAATGCCCCAAGGGGAAGAAGATGGTCAAGGCTCAAGGAGGCACTAGTCAAGGGGGAGCCTCCAAGGTAAAGAAGAAGGTAACATTTATTGAGCCTACCCCTTTACGTTATGGTAAAAAGCATGATAGTTCAAATTTTTATCATTTTAATGCAATTTACCATAAGAATAGAAAGCATGAGGGCATTAAGGAAAAGTATGTGGCCCTACATGCCAAGACTACCCAACCTAATGTTAGGAAGGTAGATAGACATTTGGGCAAAAACACTAAGGATAATAGATACAAGCCCAAGAATAAAAATGCTCATGGATCAAATGAAAAATCAAATACTAAGGACTTAGTAAGGGAAAATCAAGTCTTGAGGTCAAGACTTGATAAATTAGAAAAGACCCTAAAAAGATTGGAAAATATCCTATTAGGGCAAAATGAGCATAACCTAGGTTTAGGGGTACAAAAGTCATCCAATGACCATAGAGGTTTGGGATACAAACCCAAAGCTAAAAAGGATGTGCCTAGTTATCATAGGGTTCCATATAGTTATGGAACAAACCCTAAGTCTAGAGGTCAAGTCAAGGATACAAGGGAAGATATCCCTAGAAGTATCTTTGCAACCAAAGTGACTAAGACTTCTAAGAAGTCTAAGAAAGTCACCAACAAGGTCACAAGGGAGGCTATCCCTAGAGTTGACCTAGAAAAGGTGACCAAGGCTTCTAAGAATCCAAACAAGGTCACTAGGAAGGTATCTAGGGAAGTTATCCCTAGTGAATACCTAGAGCATCCAAGGAGCACCAATAGGTGTTGGGTTCCTAGGAGCATTTTCTCTACCCCATAAATGGGTTAGAGAGTGTCAACTCTAAGTGAAAGGGTAGTTAACCCAATCATGAAGAAATTGACACTCAAGGAGCATTTTCAAGGTTTTTGTTAACCTTTGAAAATGAAATTGAATATTATTTACTCCTTGAAAGAGTAAAATGTGCCTAATGGTGAAAAATTGATTTTATCTTAAAATGGCATAAATTGGGAAAACCTAGAGAAATACCAAGTTGGGATTTTGGTATTCTCTTAGAAATTTAAGGCAATCCGGGCCTTGATTTATGTGATTATTCTTGAGGAAAAATGGAATATGCCAACATTTGAGGATATGCTTAATTTTTAAGTGGCATAAACAAATCAAGAGAAATAGAAATGTCAATTTAGGTTTTGGCATTTCTTTGAAGCATTTAGGGCAATCTAGGTTTAACATTTTAAGTTAAAACAAGTGATATATTTTGGGTTAGCTAAGTGGTTAAGGATACTTAGATAGGTAATCTAGGTATATTTTATTTATGTTAAACCTTGCCATGATTATTTGCCCATCATATGTCATGACATCATGTCTATTTTTACATTTATATTTTATTATGAAAAATCCAAAAATACCATGTCATGACATTCATACATCAAGTAGTTATAGGATATTTTCTTTTGAAAATTATTTCATCTTGATGTATGCCATAACATAATCATGCATTAAGTTTAAATTCCTTGAAATTAAGGACAAATGACATTTAACATCACTTATTAACAAGTGACATCCTAGGTGGATGTTTAATATCTTTAAAATGCCTAGATAGATATGCATGATCCCTAGAATAGGGTAAAACCAAAATCTCACATCTCACAAGGACTATAAGGTGACTTGTATATGTTTAAGTGCACATTAGATACAAGTGAGATGTTAGAAAGATGAACAAAACTCAAGATGTTGATTTAGTGCATTCTTCTGAGTTTTAGGTTCATCAAAACACATAGTTATGTGTTTTCCCATCATTGGGAAAGCTAATGTACAAGTCATGTGCATTAAGCCCAAGGAGAATGGTGGGATATTGGTTTGAAAATGTTTTCAAAATGATTTTGGAAAACCTTGGTGAAGGCTATCTTTTGATAATAATCACCATTGAATAGTTAGACACAATCTTGAAGAAAACACTAAAATTTTTACAAGTTTTCAAGTTTGTGTCAATCTTTGAAAATATGAAGTATTTTCATAGAAAACTATTTTTCCTTGATAGTATATGCCCTAAATAATGCCTACACGAAATTTCATGATTTTTGAATTTTTGTAGAATTTTCTAGGGGTTTCTGAAGTTGGCTGATTTTGAAATTCAGCTACTATCAGAGCTCCGATCGATCCATGGATCGATTGGAGTGCCTGAATCGATCCGTGGATAGATTCAGAAGGCAAGTCTCCCGCGAGCAGAAGCTCGCTGGATCGATCAGCCGATCGATCCAGGAAGTCTGAATCGATCAGTGGATCGATTCAGAAAGGTTCAATCGATTGGAACCCAACTCCAATCGATCCAAGTTGCTGATTTTGGCTGGGAAAGCCTGATTTCAGCATCTTTAAACCTAATTTAGTCTAGATAACCTTTCTAAACCCCTAAAAATACATGTGTATACATAGAAAGGGTGTTTTCATGTGAAAACAAGGATGGATTGGTTAAGGAAGGCTAAGTTGAAGTTTAGGTTGAGGTTTGTTTCAAATTTTGAATATTTGAACCTCAAAACTTCTAAAATTGGGTTTCCTAAAGTTTTGGGGATTCCAAGTCATTGTTGGTGCAATGACAGAAGTTACCACCATGTCTTTAGGGGGAAGGACTCTTTAAAGACATGAAAATTATTTTTCATGAACCTTGGAAGGTGGTCAACCTTCCGTTAAGAACATGCTCAAGGTTGAGCGTTTGAACTTTAATGGGGAGTGGATATCCTCATTGTTCAAGTGGCTTCAAGTGGATAATGCTCAAGGATGGGCATTTACTTACATTGGGGGAGAATGTAGGGTTAAGGATAATGAAGGGTATGGGACCTTCATTATTGTGTTGATCACAACGAGTGAAGTTGTGAACAACGATGAGCAACTCTTCAGGGGGAGAGTTTTCAACAAGTGAATTTGTTGATGTGTGCCCAAAAATGGGGCATGATTTGATGTGTGCCAATAGGGGGAGAATGAAAGGGAGTAAGTTAGGCTTTTATTACCTAGAGGGAGTTTGCCCTCTTAGGGGGAGAATGAAGGGCTTAACTTATGTATTCATTACCTAGTGGCATGAAGAAGGTTTAGGCTATGGGATTAGCCTAACTTACATGTGGTATTGTAAGTGATAGTGTTGGTATTGTCAAACATCAAAAAGGGGGAGATTGTTGGTGCAACATCCCTCAGGTCAAGGTTGACCTGGTTGACCAAGCTTGAGTCTTGGTTTGGGTTTCGATGTTTGACAATGCAAGGTTGATTAAAGAAGAGTCAAGTAGGTCAAGGATGACCGGATACTTGACTGGGAAGTCCTAGTGAGTGAAGCTAGGCAGGAGAAAAATCCTGGTGAGTGAAGCCAGGTGAAAGACCTAGTGAGTGAAGCTAGGCAATTAGGAAGTCCTAGTGAGTGAAGCTAGGCAGGAAGAAAATCCTGGTGAGTGAAGCCAGGTGAAAGACCTAGTGAGTGAAGCTAGGCAATTGGGAAAGACCTAGTGAGTGAAGCTAGGCAATTGGGAAAGTCCTGGTGAGTGAAGCCAGGCAAGAGGAATCCAAATGGGTCAAGGTTGACCAGACATTTGGTGAGAGTCCAAGTAGGTCAAAGGGATTGACCGGATACTTGGCACGAGAAAGAAAAGTCCAAGTAGGTCAGAGGGACTGACCGGATACTTGGCAAGAAGAGAAAAGTCCAAGTGGGTCAAAGGGATTGACCAGACACTTGGTGAGAGAGTCCTAGCTGGTCAAGGGTGACCGGATGCTAGGTCTTATGTACCAACATGTCATGGTTGACTAGATGTTGGTTTAGGGGGCTTTAGATTTGGTTTTGGACAAAAACCAAGGTTTGGATTGATCCGTAGATTGATCCAGCAGGTTTGGATTGATCCGTGGATTGATCCAGCAGGTTTGGATTGATCCGTGGATCGATCCAGAAGATCTGGATCGATCCGCCGATCGATCCGGTGAGTCCCCGCGAACAGAACCCCTCTGGATCGATCCGTGGATCGATCGGAGAAATCGATCGGTGGATCGATTGGGACGCAGCGACTCGCCGGATCGATCGGTGGATCGATTGGGACGCTGCTGATAAGCACTGGATCGATTCGTGGATCGATCCGGTTATTCCACGCGAAGGCGCTGGATCGATCCGTGGATCGATCCAAAGCCTCCCGATCGATTGGGAGCAATCCAATCGATTGGGATTCGACCGTTAGCGTCGTTTATAGTGTTGGCGTGCGATTCCTTGAGAACTTCACGATTCATTCCAGTTCATCACGGCTCCTCCCGGCCTCTCTAAGCTCCTCGCCTTTCTTGAAAGTTCTTGGAGGTTCATCCAAGTCAAGAGGCGAGTTGCAACGAGAAGAAGAAGAAGCTAGGGTTTTTACTGCATCTCTTGTAAGCTTTTGCTTATTCTTTACTACCCTTTCTTCTACTTGTATTGAGAGTCTTGTAGGGCTTCTCCGCCTTCGGTAGTTACCGAAAAGGAGTGTTTATTAGTGGAGGTGTGTGTGTGTGCGTGGATCCTTGGACTAGTCACCTCTTGTGAGGTGGATACCAAGTAAAATCCTATTGTTAGCATTGTTGTAGTTTGTTTCTTTGTATTCCGCTGCGCATCACTTTGAAGAAACAAGCAACGAAGATCGACGAGCACACGGGAAGCTATTCACCCCCCCTCTAGCTACTTTTCGGTCCTAACACAATAGATGATCGAAAGAGTACATGGGGCTATATTTTCTTAATAGGAACAAAGTCTATTTCTTGGTCATTTATCGTATCTTAAAACTAGAGAGATAGCGCGCTAGGCAGGTGGTTATGATGTTGACCATGTAAAGACTTTGAATTAGAGGAAAAGGGACTTCTTCTTCCTCTCTACACACACCAAAGAGAGCAGACAGAACATCAGTTCCCAAAAATCAGGAAAGGGTCCCTGACGAATGTCCTCCAATGCTTAAGTCAGTGCCACATCCGAGCGAGCAAATAGAGAAGAATAATAGAATGCGTGTGTGTAAGTAAGACTGTCATAAGACGTGTATATCTTGCTAACGAAGAGGACCCCTTTTATATATCATGTCTCATAACCTTTGCAATCATGAGGTGAAAGAGAATATCAGATGTTGTCGAGTAAGGGAAGCCATACAACCTGGGCGATGTGTAGTAATCGTCCTAGGAATCTTCCATTACCCATATGTGCACCTCTTTTGTCTTTTGTAACTTACGACATTAATGAGACAATTAAAGGAATATGTTGTTATAAGTTGTTAGTTGATGGGAAGTGTAAGCACCTTCGAAGAAGGTTATGAAGAATGCTCATATTATAATAGAGGAATATTCTTTGACAAATGGTTATTACTCTGATAAGTTATTATGATTCTCTAATCATGTTCTCTGTTGAATGTATCTTGCCCGGATCTATAAATTAGCTGACTGTATATCCATCCTTCCCTTAAGCTGCTTGGTTATACACTGGGTGGTACTAGAGATCTGTTTTGGAAGTAATATGAAGTTAAGTCTCCTAAGTTCGATCGATTCTTTAGACAACAGGCTATATACTGGGATACTTGCCTGAGGAATGGAGCTTGAGTTCCTGGAGATTCGGTTGGTACTTTAAGTTGATCGTCCATATGAGAGAAAACTTGCCTTTGAAGTGAGAACTTGAGATCTGGAATTCCGGACGACTTTATATGGAGAATTGCTTTTCTGTATGTATAAGAGACGGACATGTCGAGTTGTGTAAATCTGACCGAAATTATTGCCGATCAGCTATATGAAGGAGGATTGACATGTGAGAAAACTCATAGGGTCGATCGACAGTGGGTTGTATGCTGAAAGACTTGTACTGAGTGGAAAGCTGGATCCCCTATTCCGGCCAGACATATGATCGATCGAATCTGTGATAGGTCAAACATGTTGGTGCAACCTTAGGTCAAGGTTGACCTGGTTGATCCGACTCGAGTTGACCTGACTCGAGTTATATTTTGATGTTTGACGAGAATAGAAAAGTTCTATTCTGATGTTTGACGAGAGTAGAAAAGTTGTATTCTGATGTTTGACAGAATACAAACTTGGGAGATTGTGGGTGCAATCTTTGGTCAAGGTTGACCTGGTTGACCCGAGGTGAGTCGACCTGATTCGGGAAATCCTGGTGAGTGAAGCCAGGTGAAAGTCCTGGTGAGTGAAGCCAGGCAAGGGAAAGTCCTGGTGAGTGAAGCCAGGTAGTTGGAAAGTCCTGGTGAGTGAAGCCAGGTAGTTGGAAAGTCCAGATAGGTCAAGATTGACCAAACATCTGGTAAAAAGTCCAAGCAGGGAGCTTGGCACGAGAAAAGTCTAAGTATGGAGACTTGGCACGGAAAAGTCCAAGCAGGGAGCTTGGCACGGGAAAGGTCCAAGTATGGAGACTTGGCACGGAAAAGTCCAAGTATGGAAACTTGGCATGGGAAGTCGGAGAGGGCTTGGGAGCTCGTTCTCCGAACTGTGGTCAAAGAGGGCTTGGTAGCTCGTTCTCTGGATCGGATGGAGTCGGAGAGGGCTCGGTAGCTCGTTCTCCGGACTAGGTCAGAGAGGGCTCGGTAGCTCGTTCTCTGGACCGGACGAAGTCGGAGAGGGCTCGGTAGCTCGTTCTCCGGACTAGGTCAGAGAGGGCTCGGTAGCTCGTTCTCTGGACCAGACGAAGTCGGAGAGGGCTCGGTAGCTCGTTCTCCGGACTAGGTCAGAGAGGGCTCGGTAGCTCGTTCTCTGGACCGGATGAAGTCGGAGAGGGCTCGGTAGCTCGTTCTCCAGACTAGGTCAGAGAGGGCTCGGTAGCTCATTCTCTGGACCGGACATGGGAAGTCGGAGAGGGCTCGGTAGCTCGTTCTCCGGACTAGGTCTGAGAGGGCTCGGTAGCTCATTCTCAGGACCAGGTAGGGTTTAGGGCTGGGAGCTCTAAACCTGGATCGGTCTGGTGACCGATCCAGTGATACGCTGGTTGACTGATCGGTCTGGTGACCGATCAGTAACCAAACAGTGTGTTTCTGTGAATTACCTGATCGGTCTGGTGACCGATCAGTAATCATACAGAAGCGAAGAAGATCGGGAGAAGAAAGAGGGGGATCGGTCTGTGGACCGATCCACCTGAGTCCTGATCGGTCCACAGACCGATCAGAGAGTTCGGCAACTCTCTGTGAAGCGTGCTGATCGGTCTGGGGACCGATCAGCATAGGTCCTGATCGATCTGGGGACCGATCAGCATAGGTCCTGATCGGTCCCCAAGACCGATCAGAGAAGGTCTGGACCGATCAGGGTGGAGCCTGATCGGTCCAGCTCTAGCCGTTGAGTCACAACGGCTAGCTTTCTGCTATATCCTCTGCCCTCTTCGCAGGTTCGCAGGTTCAGGGATATAAAGGGGTCGAGTGCCTCTACAGGGGGGGCCTCTCTTTTCTTTCTGATCGTACTGCAATTAGAGCTTTGCTGAGCTCTCATTTTCCTGAAGCTTCGTGGAAGCTTCCTTCGGCTGGTTCCTGCTGTTGTAGGTGTTTCGTGAAGTTGTTGCTTCATCCAGTCGACGAGAAGGCAAGCTGTGTTTTTACATTCTTACTGCCTTTGTATTGTGCTGTATCTTTGTACTCCTATCTTGCTGTTGCAAGAAGTTTGTGGCGAGGTTTCTCCACCCAGAAGGAGTTTCCATTAGCCGGTTTTTCGGGGTCTCATCCACCGACGGATTGATAGGCTTCGTCCACCTTACGGACACGCCGAGGAGTAGGAGTATCATCTCCGAACCTCGTTACATCATCGTGTTTGAGGTTTGATCTTCTCCACTTTCGTTTCTACATTGTATTTCCGCTGCGCTAACCTAAATTGTAGGAAGAAACGTGAATTTAGGGTCGGCTATTCACACCCCCCTCTCTAGCCGCATCCGAAGGTCCTAACAAGTGGTATTAGAGCAAGGTTACTCTTCGTTGGATTAACACCCGGGGGAGCACAAGCTAGAGAATGGATCTACTTGGAGAAGACATCACGATTCCACCCTTCTACGATCGCGACGACTTCGCGTATTGGAAGGTAAGAATGAAGTATTTTCTTATGACTAACCTAGTGAATTGGAATTGTGTACGAGTAGGTTTTACTCCTCCGGTGGATAAAAAGGGAGAACCTCTCGAGAAGAAGAAGTGGACGAAGGAACAAATTCACCAATCCACAATCAACGACGAGGTAATGAAAGTCCTTGAATTTTCATTACCTAATGATATCATGTGTAAGATAGGTGGATACAACGATGCCAAGGAGTTGTGGAACAACTTGGCTAAGTTCCATGAGGAAAGCTCCAATTCAAGTCATGAAGAGGAGTCAAGTGAGCCAAGTAGCTCACATCATGGAGATATGGAATTAGAAGTTGAGGGCTACTTAACATCTAAGGAAGAAGAGGAGAAGAGTTTTTCTTCAAGATTGGAGCAAGAAGAAGAAGTCTCTACCTCCGGAAGGGATGAAGAAGAGAGCTTATATCCATCGTCAACCCTAGGTAACTCAAGCAACTTAATTTCAAGTAAATTACATATAATATGCTTTGAGTGTAGGGAATATGGGCATTACAAGAGTAAATGTCCAAAGAGGATTAGGAAGACTCCACCGGCGCCAAAGGTCAAGGAAGCCAGAGTCCCGATACGCAAGGGCAAGGAGCACGTGGTGTGCTTACAATGCAAGCAAAGGGGACATTATATGAGCCAATGTCCGAGGGGGAGGCAACCTCACAAGGACAAGAGACCAAGCACATCTATAGGGGGAGCTAAGGCAAACCCTAAGGTACCCTTTAAGGCACATTATTGCAATTCTACTAAGAAACATGCTAGTAGCTTTATTGCAATTGCCAATGATGATAAGCATGATAACCATAGAAACCGATACATGTGCTTAGGTGCCAAACATGTTAGTCTAGGTAAGGATAATACTAGAAATGCCAACCCTAGAATTAACTCATCTAAGGTTAAGGAAAACCTAGATAGGAATCCCAAAACAACTAGACATATGCCTAGGAATACCTCAAAGAGAAATGGAAAATTAAAGCTTGAGGTATTAAAGAAGGAAAACCAAGTCTTGAGGTCAAGACTTGACACTTTAGAAAAGACCCTTAAGAATTTGGAAAAGTCAACTCTAGGGTCTAAGGGTCAAAAACAAAAGCCCAAGGACATGAGAGGTTTGAGTCACAAACCTAAGTCTCAAGTGGTCAAGCCCACTTATCATAATGTTCCATTCGATTATGGAACAAAACCTAGGGCTAAGAAGACCATCACCAAGATCACAAGGGGAGTCACCCCTAGAGTTGATCTTGATGAGTCCCAAATGACCAAGGCTTTAAAGCCTAGGAGGGTCATTAGGAGGGTTGCTAGGGAAGTCATCCCTAGTGAATATTTAGTGAACCCAATGAGCTCAAATAGGTATTGGGTTCCTAGGAGCGTGATTCCTTCACGCTAGATGGTTTAGGGTGTGCCCACCTTATTTGGATAGGTAGTTAACCTAATCATGGCAAAAGGTGACATTTTAGGAAGTCTCAAGGTATAACCAAGCCTTGAAAATGAAATTAAAAATTATTCCTAAGGTGATTAGGATGTGCCAATCACATTTGAGGAATCTTCTAGGGTCAATCTAATTGGCACATAGTGATCTAAAAATCTTTAGTATATGATTTTAGGTCTATTACACTTAGGAATATAGAATTTATGGTAAAATGATCAAAATTATCAAAAATGGCAACTAAAGCTAGAATTAGGTATTTTCTATACCTTTATATGTTATTTGCCATATATTGTTTGCCATATGCCATGTCATGACAACATATCTAATTTACTATCATTTGAAATGTCATGATAATGCTTAGGTTAGTTATATGTCATGCCTTATTTAAGTTTCATACTTTATGACATGACATCATGACATTGGCACATGTTTTCACTTATGATACTATTTTTGTTGGAGTGTATACTGAAAGCCTAAGCTTTGTAAACATTCATTATGAATAAAGAATCACATTTGGTCTAATTATCTACATTTGTTTGTAGTTGTTCATTTAATTTATATTGTAGATAACATAGTATGTGGTGTCACATACAGAAGATGATGTTATCAGTACCTTATAAATTATAAACAGTAGCTCACGACCAGAATGGAAAGGAACAAACCATTAGAAGGTCGTAGTGTAATTAGGTATTAGTTTATCTTGACTATATAATTACACTAGTACACTCAGAGTGTATTGAGTAGGACCATTTGAGATCGTTCCTTTTATACTGACTTTATAAAGGAACAAAGACCTCAGTTATTATGGAAGTGTGTGCTCTTAATCCTAATATAATAACAAGCACATATGTTTGATATTTATTTCTTTAATTTATCAATGGGTGAGATTTAGTTCGATGAATCAATAAACCCGATAAATTGGGAAATGGTATCACTCATAGTGTGTGTTGTTGATTATAGAAGGAAACTGTGTCCTAGTGATACTAGGTTGATAATGTCCTCAAGAGGATCTCATAAAGATTGTCATGTTAAACCCTGCAGGTGGACTTAGTCCGACATGATAATAAGGTTGAGTGGTACTACTCTTGGACTTAGATATTAATTAAATGAGTTGTCGAACTCACTTAATTAGTGGACATTCGATATCTTAAACACGGAGACTAACACACTCATAATAAGAAGGAGCCCAAAATGTAATTTGGGATTGGTGCGGTAGTTCAATGATAGTTCTCTAGTGGAATGAATTATCATTGATAAAATTAAGTTGTGTGTTCGAAGCGAACTTAATTTTATCGGGAGACCAAACCAATTCCTCCTCTCGGTCCCTATCGTAGCCTCTTATTTATAGAGTACTATACCCACATATACCCACCTTCTATACCCACCTAAAGGGGCGGCCAAGCTAGCTTGGGAACCAAGCTAGGGCCGGCCTAAGCTTGTAAGGTGGCCGGCCCTAGCTTGAACCCAAGCTAGTAGGGCCGGCCATAATTAATTAAAAAGAAAATTTAATTTTAATGTTTATTATTATGTGGAAGATTTAATTTGAAAGAGAATTAAAATTAAAATATCTCTCTTGTAAAAAATTTACAAAAGATTAAAGAAAGAGATTAGATCTCTTTCCTTATTTGTAGATTGGAGGGATGTTTTATTTTCTCTTTAAAATTATTCACATGTTAATAAAATTAAAATTATAGATATTTCCTTTTATTAACCATGAAGAGATTTTAAAGAGAAATTTTATTTTTTAAAATTTCCGGAAACAAATAAGGAAAGTTTTAATTGTTGATTGAAACTTGTCCAATTTGCTTCCTATTGATTTGGCCGGCCATCATTGTTTAATTGGGGAAATATTATTTTATTTTTCTCAATTAAATCATGTCAAGGAAATTAAGGAAAATTTATTGTAATTAAATTTCCTAATTTACCTAGGCCAAGGAATATAAAAGAAGGGGTGAGGGTGCCTTCACAAGACACAACATCTATTATTCCTCTCCCTCTTTTGTTCCTTGGTGTGGCCGGCCATCATCTCCTTCTCTTCCTCTTGTGGTGGCCGAACCTCTCCCTCTCCCTTGGAGTTCTTGTGGTGGCCGGATACTACTCGGAGAAGAAGAAGAAGAAGGAGAGAAAGCTAGCATCTCTTGGAGCTTGGTTAGTATTTTGGTTTTTCTCCTTGGTAAAGCTTTTCTTTTGTGGCCGAACCTTGCTTGGAGGAGAAGAAGGTAGTTGGTGGTTTCTCATCTTGGAAGATCGTTGCCCACACAACGTCCGAGGTTAGAAGAGGAATACGGTAGAAGATCAAGAGATTTTTTCTACAAGGTATAACTAGTAATTTCTATTTCCGCATCATGCTAGTTATTTATGGAAATAATACCAAATACAAGAGGCTTACGTTCTAGTATTTCGAATATATTTTTTCGAAGTTGTGTTCTTTTGTTTCTTTCTTTTCCTTGTGATTTGATTGTTCTCTTTGGTTAACCTAAAGTTATTTTAGGAAATTAAATATTAGTTTTCTATTAAAGGTTTTGTCTAGTCGGTGGTGGTTGCTCCCATATCCAAGAAAGCCATGTGCCTCGCCACGTCAGTACTGGGAACCTTTTATGGAAATTAATATTTAATGGAATTAATAACTTAAGGAGACTTGGGTCGAACGTGTTAAGTTCCGCAGGAGATCCAAGTCAAAACCTAAAAGAACAAATAGATTAAGTTTTGGATCAAACGTGTTAAGTTCCGCAGGCGATCCAAAATTTAATTTAAAAGAACACATGGTAGCTAGGAAAAGGTTCAGACCTTTGTACAAAATTTTTGTACAGTGGAACCTATAGGTTTTCCGAGTAGCAACCAACAATTTTATGCCATGTCATCATCTCTTGCATTTATGATCAATTAAATTGATTTAAGGATAAAAACTCAATTTGATATGAAAATCAAATTGT
Source organism: Zingiber officinale (assembly GCF_018446385.1). NCBI lineage: Eukaryota > Viridiplantae > Streptophyta > Magnoliopsida > Zingiberales > Zingiberaceae > Zingiber > Zingiber officinale. The sequence goes on along the minus strand of NC_055997.1, from coordinate 130,789,661 downwards.
TGTCTAGAAAATGCATGAGAACTTAGCTTAAGATGACCTAAACCCATATCTCACATCAAAATTGACTTGGATGTATTTGATACACCTTAGATGTGTGTGAGATATTAGGATTATGAGTTAGGATCAAGGTGCATAGCTCTTGTACCTAGATGAGCCTAATTCTAAATTGAGGATCATAGGGAAAGCTTGTGTACAAGTCATGTACATTTAGCCCTAAGATTGTGGTCCTAAATTGAATGGTTTAAAATCATTTCAAAATTGATTTGAAAAACCTTGATGAAGCTTTTCTAGTGATAGCATTCATCATTGAGCAAGTTGATACAAAGATGGATTAACCTTGAGCTATTTCAAAGTTTTTCGAACTATGTATCAAGATTTGAAAATGGAAGTTATTTTCATAGAAAACTATTTTTCCATGATAATATATGTTATGAGGAATGTATCCTCAAAATTTTACAATTTTTGGAATTTTCTGTGAATTTTTAGGGGTTTCTGAATTTCGGGAGAAAAATCAGAAATTCCTATCAGAGCTTTGTGGACCGATCAGAGGGGATGTTGATCGGTCCAGGGAGGTATGGATCGGTCACTGGACCGATCCTGGGAAGTGTGGATCGGTCTGGTGACCGATCCAGTAAAGGGCTGAGCGTGCCAAAATGCTGATTTCGACTGATTGTCTAAAATTTCAGCTGGAAGTTGGTATTTTAGATTTCTAAAGGATTGAAACTCTCCAAGACATTGTTGGTGCAATGGTCAAGGGGGAGTTGACCTTTAGGGGGAGTTTTACCTATTGGTCAAAGGGGAGTTGACTTTTAGGGGGAGTTTTTACTCGATTTCTGAGGATGAGTGATATGGGATTATCACTAAGTTGATTATCGTCTTTAGTATCAAGGGGGAAATTAAGGGTTTCAATGAAAGGTATGGGACTTTCATTAGGAAGAAACTCTTAACCTTGATTCACTCTTTTTGATGTGTGTCAAAAAGGGGGAGAAATGTCTAGAGAATGTTCAAGGAAGAACATTGATTGGAGAACTATTGGAAAACCTAAGTTAGGTTATCGGGTTAACCTAACTTGATTATGGTTTTTGTCAAACATCAAAAAGGGGGAGATTGTTGGTGCAACCTTAGGTCAAGGTTGACCTGGTTGACCCGACTCGAGTTGACCTGACTCGAGTTGTATTTTGATGTTTGACGAGAATAGAAAAGTTCTATTATGATGTTTGACGAGAGTAGAAAAGTTGTATTCTGATGTTTGACAGAATACAAACTTGGGAGATTGTGGGTGTAATATTTGGTCAAGGTTGACCTGGTTGACCCGAGGTGAGTCAACCTGATTCGGGAAATCCTGGTGAGTGAAGCCAGGTGAAAGTCCTGGTGAGTGAAGCCAGGCAAGGGAAATCCAGATAGGTCAAGATTGACCAGACATCTGGTGAAAAGTCCAAGCAGGGAGCTTGGCACGAGAAAAGTCCAAGTATGGAGACTTGGCACGGAAAAGTCCAAGCAGGGAGCTTGGCACGGGAAAAGTCCAAGTATGGAGACTTGGCACGGAAAAGTCCAAGTATGGAAACTTGGCATGGGAAGTCGGAGAGGGCTTGGGAGCTCGTTCTCCGAACTGTGGTCAGAGAGGGCTCGGTAACTCGTTCTCTGGACCGGATGGAGTCGGAGAGGGCTCGGTAGCTCGTTCTCCGGACTAGGTCAGAGAGGGCTCGGTAGCTCGTTCTCTGGACCGGACGAAATCGGAGAGGGCTCGGTAGCTCGTTCTCCGGACTAGGTCAGAGAGGGCTCGGTAGCTCGTTCTCTGGACCAGATGAAGTCGGAGAGGGCTTGGTAGCTCGTTCTCCGGACTAGGTCAGAGAGGGCTCGGTAGCTCGTTCTCTGGACCGGATGAAGTCGGAGAGGGTCTGACCTGGCTATCGTTTTGAGAGGGCTTGGTAGCTCGTTCTCTGGACCGGACATGGAAGTCGGAGAGGGCTCGGTAGCTCGTTCTCCGGACTAGGTCCGAGAGGGCTCGATAGCTCGTCAAGACCGGTAGGGTTTAGGGGAGCTCTAAACTGGATCGTCCGTGACCGATCCAGGATACTGTTGATCGATCGGTCGGTTACCGATCAAGAACCAAACAGTGTGTTTATGAATTACCGATCGGTCCGGTGACCGATCGGGAATCCTACAGACGAAGAAGATCAGGAGAAGAAAGAGGGGGATCGGTCTGTGGACCGATCCACCTGAGTCCTGATCGGTCCACAGACCGATCAGAGAGTTTGACAACTCTCTGTGAAGCGTGCTGATCGGTCTAGGGACCGATCAGCATAGGTCCTGATCGGTCCCCAAGACCGATCAGAGAAGGTCTGGACCGATCAGGGTGGAGCCTGATCGGTCCAGCTCTAGCCGTTGAGTCACAACGGCTAGCTTTCTGCTGTATTCTCTGCCCTCTTCGCAGGTTCGCAGGTTCAGGGATATAAAGGGGTCGAGTGCCTCTACAGGGGGGGCCTCTCTTTTCTTTCTGATCTTACTGCAATCAGAGCTTTGCTGAGCTCTCATTTTCCTGAAGCTTCGTGGAAGCTTCCTTCGGCTGGTTCCTGTTGTTGTAGGTGTTTCGTGAAGTTGCTGCTTCATCCAGTCGACGAGAAGGCAATCTGTGTTTTTACATTCTTACTGCCTTTGTATTGTGCTGTATTTTTGTACTCCTATCTTGCTGTTGCAAGAAGTTTGTGGTGAGATTTCTCCACCCAGAAGGAGTTTCCATTAGCCGGTTTTTCGGGGTCTCATCCACCGACGGATTGATAGGCTTCGTCCACCTTACGGACACGCCGAGGAGTAGGAGTATCATCTCCGAACCTCGTTACATCATCGTGTTTGAGGTTTGATCTTCTCCACTTTCGTTTCTACATTGTATTTCCGCTGCGCTAACCTAAATTGTAGGAAGAAACGTGAATTTGGGGTCGGCTATTCACACCCCCCTCTCTAGCCGCATCCGAAGGTCCTAACAAAACATCCCTTAAACTAGATTGGCTATCGATTGCTTGGATATAAGATAGATGTCTTAACATAGGAATGGAACCCTAGGTTCTCTAAGTCCGACCGACTCATAGGTCAGTCGTCCCCGTATTGAAGGCCTTAGTGTTGGGAAAATAATAAAGCCTTGTGGAGAATGACACGCTGGCTACCACCTCCCCTTGACTTTAACTGTCATCTCACATTGACTTTGACTACCATGTCATACCTGGGTCTGCCTATAACATCCTGTATCAATCATCAAAGCGACAAAATACTGTGGCTATGTCTTCTACCAAGGCTGAGTATATATCAGCATGTGAAGCTATCTGATTAAGGAGAATTCTCAAGGATATGAAGCAAGAACAATTTGCGCCAATCATATTCTTATGTGACAATATGTCTACTATTACAATGACTAAAAACCCTATTTTTCATAGTCACACAAAACTCATCGAGTTACAACATCACTTCATTATAGAGTTAGCAAATAAAAGAGAAATTGAATTAGTTTTCTGCAAATTGTCATTTTCAACTAAAAAGTTTCTCTACTTGCATGAAAAAAATTGGAGTATTAGGGCATCTCGAATGGTTAAACCACGAGTTTTTTTATAGTTTTCAATATATCACATCAATGCCACATCATAAGTATAAAATCCAATTATTCTCTCCACAATTAAAAAACCTCGATATAACTTTTTTATGGGTCCTACATTATAAATCACATATTTTTATTTATTATTTTTTTTTCATTTAATATCTCTATGTAATTTTTATTAAATATTTTAATTAATTATCATCTTTAATTTATAATTAACAATTAATAAATTAATAAATTTTAATTTAATTTATAATTTTCATTTAATATTTAAAAAAAGATAAAATAAGATAAATTTTATTTAAATATAGATGATGATATAATAGGAGATAGAGCTCAATGGCTTAAAAGGATTCATACAGCCGACCCCACCTAGTGGGAAAATATTTGTTATTGTTGTTGTTGTATGAATTTAAATTTAATTATAGCCATTTATATATATTTTTAACTTATCTTGAATATATTTATTTTTAATAGAAAAAGTACCACTTTAATAATTATTATTAAGCATTTATAAAATAAAACATTATTATTGAATGTTTCATAAACTAATTTATTTTTTAATCATTTTGAAAGGTCAAATGTGTAATATTATCTTATTATTAATTAATTATTAATTCGAGAGAAAAAAAATAGATTTGAAAAATAAAATTTACTCTTGAACTAAAAATCCTAAACCTCACCTACACAATCATAAAAAATTTCTTATTAAGGTTTTTTAATTTTACAAACATTTGACAAAATTTGTATTGGAGATGCTCTTAGATCTCTCAAAATTAAGAGAGAGTGTTAAAAATTGATTTTGAGAATTAATGCACATGCATGCGTAGAATTAAAACAGATGCATGCATTGTGAGGTTTCATGAGGCTAATAGATGATGATCAAATTATTTAAGCAATAACTAATGTAATTTTAGAACTATCTATGATGTCTTTATAAGATTTAGGGTGTGTTTGGTTCAAGTTATTATGTATAACTTTGGTTATATGATTACCAGGTAATCACATAACCAAGGTTATGGGGAATAAAATATAACCAAATGTTGTTTGGTTCAACCTAGGTAATGTAACAAAAATTTATTTGTTTGAAGGTTTTAATAAATACCTTAGTTTAATATTTTACCGTATTACCCTCAGTTACAAAATCAACTATACATATTATTATTATTATTATTATTTATTTATTTATTTTTTTATGTTTTTTTTACTTTTCTTTTTCTGGTATATTTTTTTACTTTTTATGTGTTTTTTTTATTTTTTTTAATGTTTTTATATTTTTTATATTTTATTTTTTTATTTTTTTTAACATTTTTAAAATTTTAATTTTTATTTATTTAATTTATTTTTAAATTTTTAAATTTTTATAAATTTTTATAAATTTTTTATTTTTTGTATTTTTAAAATTTAAAATTTATAAATTTTTTAAATTTTTTATTTTTTAAAATTATTTATTTTTAAAATTTTAAAATTTTTTAAACATTTTTTTAAATTTTTTTTATGTTTTTTAATATTTTTTTACATTTTCCCTCTTTTTTCCATGTTTTTTCTTATCGGAGAGTATTTTTGATAAAAAAAACTCGTTAACCCCGGAATCAAGAAAAATCTTAGTTTTTTGAGGTTTTCCGATTCCGGGCTGCATGACCCTTTTGCTAACGTGTCAGGCATGGAACATTACTCGAGAATTATCGAATACCTAAACTAAATAAGGTTTTTGTTGATAACCTTGGATGGATAACCAAGATTATCAAGAATAACGCAGAACCAAACGCACCCTTAGTACTTATGCCACAAACAAGTTGATGAATATCAAAATAATCCATCTCTTTTTGATTTTCTTTATTTTTATATTATTCTCTTCGTCAATATCTACTAGAACTGTGGACTGTGTAGAATAACAACGAACATGCACACATGGAGCAAGTTGGGTACGTAGTGCATTTGAGAGATTTGAGGACTTAGTAGAAGATGACTTTGATGGTGAAGTAAAACTGAAAGCTTTTTATGAGTTTTGAAAGACATGCATCCTTGAGAGAAAAGTAAATTTCAACTTGATCATTAAGCTATTTTAGTCCCGACTCTAGTTATTTGGGTGTGAATTTAATTGATTAGTGAGTTGAATCCACTAAAATTGATTCAAATTTGGTGGCTTAGCTTACTTACGAAATATTTCTATTTGAACCCTAGTCGATTGGATAGTCCACTGATCTATCATGAGTCAATTGATGGTAAATTTTAATTGAGTAATTCAACAATAGAAAGCCATAAGTAGTTGTTAGATTGCAACAGTCGATCGACTTAGGGATTATAGTAGACAGGAGAGAAGGGGGGTTGATGGCGATGGACACCTCCTCTTGAGTTTTTAGTGTAAAAGGTGCTAGGGAATAAGAATAGGCGGTGAAAGAGGGATTAGTGGGGGGCAATGCTAATAAACTATAGGCAAAAATGATCACGAAAATATTCAATATATGATGAATCTGATTGATTAATTGATGATGTAACATGAAAGTTTGAAGGTGGATGAAATATTGATTGTTTAAATCATTTGAATCTTTCTCTTGTTTTATTTGTGCCCCCCTCTCTAAGTTCAAATTGTAAAGTTTCATAAAGACTTCTCTACTTATACACCACAGAGAAAGATAATAGACTTTAAATAGTGACTCATTGATGAATCACGGCTACGAAGTATGAGCGAAGATTCTGCACCACGTTTCATGCTTCATTAATAATTGATATGCTGAATTCTTAAGGTTTTATTTTCGTGTCAATTATATAACTTTGTTAGTATCACAGTGCTATATAGATCAATAACTACATGTCGTTAAAAAGGGCATCTAGTTGAGCTAAATTAAGGCACTTGTAATCTAATATGGAATTTATCTAGAAAAAAGCTATAGTTGCTACTTACACTAAATGAAAACATATGCTCAAACTAAATAAACGCACCTCAGTAAAAAATCATCCAAATAAATTTCTCTTTGGATGTGAAAGAAGACGAAAGCAATTTGACAAATACCTGTCTGAGCATTAGCTAGATTTGCTGCAAAGAAAACAAGCAAGCCATACAAGGCCAAGTATCTCGTCATGATCTCCTTGCAACTCCCTCAATTGTACATTATTCAACTTGATGTTCGATCGACTCATTTATATATATATGTGTGTCATCTTACCATTTCACTCCGACGACATCTAGCATGCTTTGGAATGAGGCTTGCGTGTTCAAACTTTTATTTTTTCTTGTTAATTAGTACAACTAGATCTGGAGGTAGAAAGCTGATTATATTAAGCTGATAAATGTTTTAAAAATTACTCAAAGTCAACCAGCTTCATTCATCCAAATGAAAAGTAGTTAGTACAGTTCGATGTGCACGTATGTACCCAAAAAATGGAGCAATGTTTATGTACCTGGCCTCAACGTAACTCCTTAGCTCATCATTCTTTCAAGTTGCAGGTTAAAAACTACCTTTGGAATTTTTCTTTGAATTAAGTTGACCAAGTGAGCATATGAATATTTGGTTGTTCTTTTTCCAAAGATGTATACATCGGCTTCTTTCGGCCTGAACAACTCACTCCTGAACTGTTTCATGCTCCTTTGTATTCTTTCCATCCATGAAGTGACCTTAACTTTATTCACACCGAGTGAGTGCTATTGTTTCTGATAAAGTAGCTGCAGATCCCTGAATGTATCAGGAACAGGAAGGTTGATTTAAGTGTCTCCCTCTTTGCAGTAACGCATTGGCCATGCTTCATGAACATCCTCCATTATCTGAATTGTACCATTAAGCTAAGCTCAACTCTCCAATCATGCTTCTTTGGAGCCGCAGCAGGCAAAAAGGTTAGCTAATGTGTTTTCAGAATAACTTCAACATGACAGCTCCTTCCATGTTTGCCTCAGACCAATGGATCTGACCACCTTTCATTTCCATTCTGATAAATTGTTTTTGTTTGTTATTATATTGGTACATGTGCTTCTCCTGTAATATATATAAAAATAAAATAAATTGTATGTGATGGTTAGACTATCTAATGGATAACTAAGAAATTTAAGATTTTGATGACAAGTAGAAAATTTTTATGGGATCGGACCGGTCTTCAGATGGTTTAAAGAGCTGAACACTTGAATTATCAAAAAAATAAAATAAAAAAAGGTATTTTCTGATCTTATATGTTAAATTAACTAGTAAAATTAAAAATTAGTCAGCTTCAGTTTGCTAATGACAATTCAAATCCTGCTGAAGATGAGATGATAGGATTAAGCAGATGGTGAAAGGGGATAGTGATAGCCATGAATGACTAACACCCGAAATCTACTCCTACAATTAACTTTAAAATAATGCAATTTGCAGAAGGTGGTAGAGATGAGCGAGGCTGACAGAGTAAAGGATTTCCAGATGAGGACGATGGCCATTATCATCTTCAGATAACGACTGGTTGATCCTGTAAATGTAACTAATGCAGAATTAAATGTCTAGCTTCAGGGGCAATTCACATGCCGGTGCAGATGGAAAATGACTAATCGAGGCCTGAAATTTACTAGTTATCTGTAATGGAATAGTGTGGTTATCATTAAATTAGAGCATCATAATAAAAATAAATATTTTTTTCCAAATATTTATGATATTCATGTTCATATATTAAATATCTCACTTCCAAATATTCTAAATTTTATATTTAAATTTAAATTTTTAAATTTTTAATTAAAAAAATAAAAAGAAAAATGACCGTGCATAACTTTATGCCCATTAATTTCAAATTTCCTTCTAATGGAATATATTTAATATTATTGGATATTTAGAGAAATATTCCTTCTAAATATCTCCATTGTGAATACTCTTAAATGACGATTAAGATCTTTTGATCCACAATTCCTAATCTTTTCTTGGTTCTATACCCTTTAAATGTCATTTTTTAGTAAATTTATCAAAAAAATATGAAAATCTAAAATGCCTCAATTCCGTAGATAAATTATGAGTTTTTTAAATATTTTTTTACTTTATAAATATATCTAATGAGATTTTTTTTATTTTTAAATTAAATTTGGAAAAAAAATCTTATTAAATATATTTATAAGATAAAAAATTATAATTTATGTATGGAATTGAGATTTTTTAGATCTTACTTTTTATTTTTTTAAGGAATTTATTAAAAAAAAAAAGAGATCTGAAAGTACGTAGAAATCAGAAATTATGAACTACGAGATTCAAATTGCTTAGACGGTGGTGTAAAAACGAGTTCAGATCCTCTGTCCTCATCCCCGTGTCTCATTGCCGATCGGATTGATCAGATTAAATTTTAAGGATACTTTACACATCACGAAGATACTACACATATATTAAAGATGTCAGAATACTTTGAGATTTAATCTGATCCATCCAATTAACAATGAGATACTGAGACAGAAGGGATAGAGATCTGAACTGGTGTAAAAACATGGACAGTTATGATACACAAGTTGGATTTGGTGAAATCTTAACTATGTCTTTTGACTTTTCCTACCTCACAAGTGAGCGAACCTTATCTTTCAATTTTTTTTTTCACCTAAGGCACTCATTTCCTTTGATTCCTCTTTCCTGAAAGCTGCCATATACATTGATATATCACTGTAATCTATAGCTGTATTGCTTATATTCTCGATTAGTGTCTTTCTCATCAACACTGCTTGCAGTGGATTGAGAGATCAAAACGTCAAGTCATATCGACATCTTTCATTATTTTCTAGATGATCTTCTACCTTTGATAGATCCTGGAGAATCCAATCACACTCAAGGGTGATGACATTGCCGGTGAAAAAGCAGGAAGTAACTAGTAATATTTGATAATATTTTTGGTTAGATAAATTCAAATTGAACAATAGTAAGTTTGAATCAATGAATTAAAGACATATATATAAAGCAATTAAAGTTTTCACCTTATGAAATTGTGAACTATATTTTGGATTGATATATCTTTGTATGAATAAAATAAACCTCCAGAGGTTTGATTAAGTAGCTTCTACTGCTATTCTTAGATTATCTTTATCCAATCAATCAGAAATTACAATAGTTTGTTTCGATAAACTAAATTTTTTTGGGAAGTTAAGAATTCAATTGTGTCGTTATAAAATAAAATTATCAAAAGATGGTATCACAAATATTATTAATTTCGGGCAACTTCTTTGTGGATTATATTTCTCAGAACCTCAGTTTTATTGTTTTAAAAACTCTTATGAAATTTTTTACATGTCGGAAGATCGATTTTATTCTAAGAACATCAATGGAAACCCGCTCCATGTCGGCCGGCGCTGCCTAAGCTTTCTTAAAGATGAGACCTTTACTGAGCCTCTCGAACATCTTCTCCCTCAGCGCCTTCCCTGACTCAACCCTTTCCGCTGGCCAATCTTCCTCCGAAGACCCACCATCGCCGCCCCTCGTTGAGGTCGCAGTTGGAGTCGACGGCAGGCTGAAGAGGCCAGAATTATACCAGGAAAGCCCCCTAAACGGAGACGAAAACCCAGCTCTTTCTACCTGCAACGCCCAAGAGCGGGGCGCGGAATTCGCCCTGCCTAGTTGCGCCGACGAGGCCCCATGCCACGACGCTCGGCGCAGCTTAGCCCCTGCCGGCGATATTGGCGGAGAATCCGTCGACGGTGACATAGGCGGCGACGTCATCGTCGAGGTTGGGGAGGAAATCAGATAATTGGAAAGGTAAGACTGAAGGAAGTGCGAGTCAGATGAAGGGCTCTGCTGACGCTGCTGAGGCGCCGTCCGAAGCTGGTCGGCGGTGTGGGCGAAAAAGCAGACGCGGCGGCGGCAGCCGACGCCGTCCTTGCAGGTCTGAGTGCGGTAGCGATCAGGGTGGAGCCAGCACTCGAACACACCGTGCGCGAGCTCACACGCGTCGCCGCGTTTGCACCCGCCGGCCTTGCGGAAGTCCGGGCAGGCGACCCCGGAGTACCGATGCTTCCGCGGGTCGCGACGGCGGGCCTTCTCGCCCGGGTGAGCGAAGGGGCAGTCGGTCCAGTCATGGGAACGCCCCCGGACGCACCGCCGCACCTTGAACTCGAACATCCGAAACTCATCCGAAGCGTATGCCTCCACCGCCAGCAGCGCCGCAACAGCAGCGTCTTCGTGGCCGTCGCCGGCGGTAGGATCATCAAAACTGTATAATGGCAAGAGGAGGTGGCCCCGTTCCAGCATCGTCTTCGTCGTCTCCTTTTCCTCCAGTTCGAAGATGATTAAATGGGGAAGGCTGTGACCCTGGTTAGGTTAGGAATCTAACTGCGGTTAAAAAGATCTTCAATTTACGGCGTTGAGATTTGGTGGCCAGTGGGTCGTTCACCCGCGGGACCCTTAGTCGACCTACTTAAGATAAAGGTACAGATGATGGTATATTTGTAATCGTGATAGTTTAGTACTGATTGTACGGTCTCGATTGGAGTTGAGAACAGTGAGATCGATGATGGATCGTACGATCAACGTGATGCAGTGGAGGAAGAGACCATCAGAGTTGGAGAAGGAAAATAGGGTGGGACCAATCTAATCCAATCCTACGTGTCACAGGTAGGAATCGGACTGCTCCCCGATTCGTGATCCATTGTGCCTTGCGTTGTGGTCCATCGTGGCTTCCATTTTGGGAATAGATAAAGATTAAAATCCATAGCTATATATAGTATTAGTTCAATCTTTATTGCTTTTCCTTTTTTATTTAAAAGTTTAATTGGTATCAAATATCTTATTTACATATACTAACAATAAATTGAGAAATACTTAATATTCTTAGGTCAATTATTAATTAAGAAAAATTCATCTCATCCTTTACTTTATTAAAATTAGATTCTTAAAATGTCTAAAAATTTAAAAAGGCATCCTGACGCTGCTGCATCATAGTCCCGAAAGTTATTTAAAAAATGTCCAATCTTGATGAGACATATTCTTTAACACTCCTAAAAATTATTTCTAATATTAGTTAAAATTAGTTTAATATTAATAAAATTATTTTAATATCAATTTTAAATTTATATTTGATATTAATTCTACTTAAAAATATTTTAAGTTAGTCAAAATTATTACAATATTATTTATAATAATTTCAATTTATGTATATATATATATATATATATACAAAACATTATTTTAATATTTTTTAACGTTAGTGGGTTCTTTACTGATTTGTTTAATTTCTATATATTTTATTTTTGCATTTTATATTCAAGAGTAATAAGCTTAGAAGGAGGTGAAATGCAGTTTGTATTAAAGTTTGGAATAACTAATGATAATAAAAAAATATTTATTTATATTTTTTATGATAGTGCTATAAATCGTCAGAATGGGCCTAATGGGCCGCCACCTCCAGTTCTAAAGTTTAATTGTAAGTAAACATGGAAACGAAGGGGAAGAGAGAGCGCATTTTATTTTACTTCTCTTATTCGTTATTTTCTTCCTTTTTCTCTTCTTCGTCTGTGTCCCCATCGTCACCGCCCCATCTGCCTGAAAACCCTCATCTTCTGATCGGGAATCGGCTCCGAATCCTGCTCTCCCCCACCGCCGATCCCTGTGCGGCTTCGTTGATGCCGCTTGAACCCGATCCCGATCTCACCGGAATTCTTTTGCCGAGATGAACGGGAACGGTGGTGAGGAAGGTGGGCCGGCGGTGGCGTCGTCGTCCAATCCGCCGACTCTGGATTGGAAGTTCTCTCAGGTCTTTGGGGAGCGCATGGCAGGGGAGGATGTCCAGGAAGGTGCGATTTTTTTGCTTCGCCACTATTGTGATGTCAGATCCCTTTGTGTTTTGTATTTGATTGCTGGAGCCAAGGTTTCAGGTTTCTTTTGGAGTTGCAAAAGCTTATATTTTCTTCTGCTAGATTTGATTCTGACGTTGTAAACTGGTTTTTATTTCCTCTTTATCTCTAAAAAAATGTAAGGGAATCTCCGATGTCTAACGTATAGTAATGGTTTCAAAATAGAAGGCCTGATTTAGAGGATCGGAGCCAAAATATTATATTTTCTCGGATAAATATTATCTTGCGGATTTTTGTGTCTTTTTTTGGTGCTTATCCTTGGAAATTCTTTACTCACTCATTTCTCATCACTGTGGTTCCCTTTCTAATAACTTCATTAGCTCATTTTCAAATGTACTCGTGGTGTCTAATGGCTAGACGTAGTATAATTTCCATGCATGGCCTTTTCTTTGAGGTAATTTTCTCCTCAATTTTCTCTTGATCCGTTAGTCTCATTCATAGAATAATTTAGTTTTTTACAAGTAAGTTCCTTTAGGGGTTCCCACATTAATGGACCTTTTCTGTTTATAGTCCCTTTAACCCGTATTTGAGGTGCTCTGTCCGTTTCCAGGCTCACTATTGATACACTTATTTACAGACACCGTGATAGCTAATTTACTTCAAATTGCCTACATAGACTTCCAATTTTCTATTCATATATTTCAATAGGCATGCATTGTCAATTGATCTGGCAATTGGCAATCCTCATTTCAATAGGCATGCATTGTCAATTGATCTGGCAATTGGCAATCCTCATTTCAATAGGCATGCAGTGCTTCTGAGTTTTCAATGACCTTCACTTAATTATTTGATTGATTTAATCAAACCTTTTTTCTTTAATGTCATATGGGCACAAATTTTCCTGATTTTATTCTTTCTATTAGCATGCTGTGGATGAAATTTTCCTTTTGTTTCTCAGTCATATTCATGTGTAGTGACTTTTTCTAAATTTTATGCAGTCTTTATTTCTTTGTTCTCTAGTTAGATTAGTTCATTTGAAAGCAAGCACACATTGATTATTTTGATTCATAAGAAAACCTTGTCCATCTTCTGTGTTACCCTAATCGATCTCCATGACAAATAGAGGTCTTATAAAGAACTTGAGAAGTTTAGAAGCTCGTGCTAATAGTTTCTCATCACACACGAAACTAATTAATCTTACTTTCATTTTTTGTGATTGATGCAGCATGGTTGCACATGCCAAACTTATCTCCTTATATATCTGGATCCCAATATGTTGATTTTGTTTTTTGATTGTTAATAAAAAATTGGCCGTTGACATAAAATTTTTTCTATTGAAGTGGATATCATCTCAGCAATAGAATTTGATAAATCTGGAGATCATCTTGCAACTGGAGATAGAGGAGGACGTGTTGTTTTGTTTGAGAGAACAGATGCTAGAAATGTATGTTCATCACTGCACTTCCCTTTGTGCCTTTTCAGGCAAATGAAATGTCTTCCCTTAATCTTTATCCATTTTGAACTTTTTATCTGCAGCATGGCTCTAGGAAGGATCTGGAGGCACAAGATTATCAGATTAGCAGGCATGCTGAGTTTCGCTACAAAACTGAGTTTCAAAGCCATGAACCAGAGGTACTTCAGATTGATCATGTTACCACAAGAAGCCCATCGGTTATATGTCTTAATTTATTTGGTTTCATAACTCAGTTTGACTATCTCAAAAGCTTGGAAATAGAGGAGAAGATCAATAAAATCAGATGGTGTCAAACAGCTAATGGTGCTCTATCACTTCTCTCAACTAATGATAAAACAATTAAATACTGGAAGGTAAAGTCAACCTCCTACCTTGTTTAAAGAAAGTGATCCTTGCATATCTTGAATTATCTTTGTATAATTTTATGAAAATAGATTATATCTCGGCAGAAACATTTTGTTGTTGCTTTAAATTTATTTGTCTTTACCTTACCATTCTTTCCAAATTGTGTTCTACATATTGATTGGTGAATATATTTTCATTTTTCTGGCAATCCACTGGTCTAAACCTTAAATCTTGAATTCATTTTTTTTTTGGGAACCATAGATCAAAATTCTGCAGCAAGTTGGATTTGCTTTTTACTACTGTTATGAATAAGCATAGCAATGGTGCTGTACTTGGGACATTTATACAGTGAGTTTATAATTTTTGTTTTACCAATTTTGGAGCTTTTTGAATTTATGAAGTCTTTGTACTGTTATATGTTGAAAATTTTTCCTGATGTGTGTAACATTGTTTTTGTGGGAATAATAAAAATATACTTGCAGAGATATGATTAGAATTTTTTGCCCTCATGGCTTGGTGGAGTTAACAGCATAATGGATAGATTAAATTAGTCATCTCTTTATGTTTGCTCCTTCTCTGTTGTATTTGATATTTCCTCCTCTCTTAGTCTTATTCTTCATTAAGATTCTTAATTATGTCATTTGTGCACTCTTAATCTCTTATTTTAACAATCACCAATGCTGAAGCTTCTGTTGAATTCTAACAGGTACAAGAAAAGAAGGTCAAACAAATTGCTGAGATGAACTTAGATGCTTCACAGGTTGTGGGAAATGGCTGCAGTGGACGCTCAACTACTAACAGTCCTAGTCCATCTCTTCCTAATGGATGCTCTGGAAGCACTTTCAACTTTTTGAGCAATGACTTATCCTTCCCTCCAGGCGGATATCCGTCACTACGCTTGCCAGTGGTAGTTGTACGTGGCCATTGGCTACTACCCTGTAAACTAAATGTAGCTTATTAATATGGAGTGAATCATAATATGCAAATATATTTGCCCTTGATAATTCTCTTATTTAATTATGTGTATTATTTGTTGTTCTGTTAAGTTATTTTAACATGACCTGTTTCAAGGCTGCATCTGTGATTAAAATACACTTCTGAAGCCAGGAAATTTTGAATGAGTTTCTGTATTTGATGGAATTGACTTATTCTCAGCAATTTCTTATTTCTAATGTGTAGGTAAGTAGCCACGAGAAGAGCCTTGTGGCAAGATGTCGAAGAATATACGCTCATGCTCATGATTACCACATAAACTCTATTTCAAATAACAGGTTCATTCATATCCAATTATTAGTATAACAGTTGCTTAATCTACTCCTTTTCTTCTGTGTTTGGATTTCTTTGAATTGTAATTTTGTGCATGAAATAATCCAACTTATCTTTGAATATATCATTTAAATGCTTTCAATTGTACATGAAGTATGGTTCTGTTGCCGTGCCATACACATACAGGAACTGTTTTTATCATTACAATCACATACATGCACTTCTCTAGATCGTTTTATATCGCTGTGTCTAGTTAAGTTGACATTGGGCCAAGGAAGTTGATTGGGATTGTGACCTATTATAGAATCCATTGTATACATAGGATAATGCTCCTAATTTTTTTGTGGACATCTGGAAATCTTAAATGAACTTTGTAGGCGGTAATCTTAATGCGGCAATCCATTGAACATAGATCCAATCTTTAAAATTCTATTAAAACCTTAGGTATCATTATGTCAAATTGATGGAAATGTTGCTCAACTAAATGTTTCCAAGGAAAAGTTATTTCTAAATATTTTCCCTTCTCTTTTCTCTCATTTCATCCTCTTCTCTTACTACCTCCCTCCTTTTCTTACTGCTTTTGTCGCTGGCCCAATTCAGAAGAGACATGCTGCTAGAAGCAACACAGCTCTAAGAGTGCTGGTCCAAGGCAATAGTGCTACACTTGGGCCACACAAACATGGGGTAGGAGTGCCATTTTGAGTAGTGATTCCTCTTGTCCGAGTCATGAAAAAAACAGTTACATAGGAAGGGAAATAAGAGGAAGAAAAAGAAGGGAGAAAGAGAAAAAAGTGAGAAGCACAGTGAAAAGGAGGAAATACAGGTTGACCTGAAAATTGGATTTCAATGTTTAAAATTGCTATAGAGTATTCTTGCTACCTTTCTATCATTCTCTGTTAGTTTAATTTGATGGGATATTGAAAATTAAACAACTTCAAAGTTCATGTATGAATTGCATTGAAAAAAGTTTGTGTATAAATTAGCAGTATATTCCATTGCTGAATGATTCAAAAACATTTACCCTATTTCAGTTCATATGTGCCTTTTCAAAATTGATGTACTACCATAAGTCTGACAAACACATTTTCTAGTTAAATAAGTTAGAGGTAAAATTTTGTAAGAGGTTGTGCATTACAGAATAAATTATCCAGCCTAATTAAAGGAAATCCAC
The DNA here is from genome assembly GCF_018446385.1 of Zingiber officinale. Classification (NCBI taxonomy): domain Eukaryota; kingdom Viridiplantae; phylum Streptophyta; class Magnoliopsida; order Zingiberales; family Zingiberaceae; genus Zingiber; species Zingiber officinale. The sequence goes on along the minus strand of NC_055997.1, from coordinate 130,773,106 downwards.
TTTGAATTGTTAAAATCTAATGGCTGTACCTGGAGCTCAGTTGTAGGATAAGATCCGACGGTTCATCCTTAAAATTTAAAACAAATGATTTATGTTTTTGTTCTCCGCTAATGATCCTTATGAGTACTTTTGCCTATTTGTAGTATTGCATTATTGCACATACTCTGATGTTGAAACCTCTTGGTCACAGTAGCATTAATGTTATTGTCTAATGTGTGTGTGTTCGTTTGTCAATTATATTTAATATTATTTTTTCTGAACTTCTTGACAATTTTTGATTGACAGTGATGGTGAGACATTTATATCAGCAGATGATCTTCGAATAAATTTATGGAATTTGGAGATTAGCAGTCAGAGTTTTAATATTGCCGATGTCAAACCCGCAAATATGGAAGATTTGGCAGGTATTTACTCTATGCTTGCAAGTACCCATGACTTAAAATGTCATTCTCAAAATAGTTTGCTGTATAGATAAAGGGGCTATGACTAAATGAAACTACTTTCCTTTTAAAGCACAATCTAGCACTTTTGCATGCCTGATGCTGGCCATTTTGCATAACCCCTTTCTCTGTTCGTTTTTCCAAGGATAATTGTCCTGCTCCATGCCATTGTCATTTACAAAATTTTTGTTGCAGTTCTCTTTCGGGCAAGTCTTAAGTTTATGAATTTGTCTGACTACTCCCTACATTTTTTCTGGTATTTCAACCTTATATTTTCTTAACCCTACTTTTTGTTGTTGATATTTTCAACCTTTTATTATCTAATTTTTCATTTTTGTTTTGGTCATAATTCAGTGAACTTGTCTTCTGGCTAGTTCTTGAACATATATTATGATACATGTTTGGCGGATTCCATTCATCATTCTCTATTTACTTTTAGCTTCTATTTGTTCTAGCAGCCATTATTCTTTATAACACTAAATCCACATCCTATTACATTTCAGAGGTTATAACTTGTGCTGAATTCCACCCAGTCCATTGTAATATGTTAGCATATAGTAGTTCAAAGGGCTCTATCCGGCTTATAGACTTGCGTCAATCAGCATTATGTGATAACCATTCTATGCTGTAAGTAAATTCCCTATCTTGTTTCAAGCTCAATGTTTTTTTTATTGATCTAGATTTATTCCCTAGTTACATACATTTTATATTAGCTATTGTGACATTCTTCTTTACAGGTTTGAGAATCGTGAGGCACCTGGTTCAAGGTCTTTTTTCACTGAGATCATTGCCTCTATTACAGATGTCAAATTTGCAAAGGATGGAAGACACATCCTAAGTCGTGATTATATGACACTCAAGGTTCTTGCCCTCTATTTCTTGTAGATTTTTTTTTAAGGGGGGAGGGCGGCGTTTGTTCATCTGTTCTACTAACATCATATTTTATGAGGGGGTCATCTGGTTTAAAAATAAGTGGTGTTAATGCAACCATGCTTTAAAATCTCGCTTAAAAAGTAAGCAGTGGTGCTCATCCATGCAGTACTGATCTGTCTTCTGGTGATGAATCCATTGTGCTTGAAACACATACGACAACAATCATCAGATGTTAGATCGCTACCAAATTCGAAATGGTGCTAGAGTTTCTGTGCTCCAATATTCCAGATCAAAAGAACAGTGCGCATGATGAGTCAATCTAGATGTTAAGTAGATATAGCCTTTTTTCTAATAGATAAATGCCAGAAATTGAAAACCTGCAATTAATTGGAGTCAACTATATGAGAATGACTGAAAATCAACTATATGATATACTTCTCTACCGCCTTGTGACTTAACAGTGGAAAAAAAACACAGAGAGAAACTTGCATGATAGGAAGCACGGGAGGAACCATTTCCCTCTGTTCCTTTGAGTAGGAATGGAAATAGGGAAAGGGAATGATTTTCCATCTCACCAAGCCAACTATTTTATACAACAATTATATTTTTTTATTATCTACCTAATTTTATTTTGTTTAAGTTAAAAAAATTAATTTAACTAACTAAAGAATCTTTCCCTCTCTCCCTCCATGGAAGTGGTGGGAAAGAGAATTTACATGTTTGTCTCCTCACAAGGAAACAACATGAAAATCGTTCTATCCTCCTTTGCAACTGTAATATCCATTGTTGGCAATAAGACAGCCATACGATCACCTAATCCTAGAATTAATATATGAGACTTTCAAATGGAATCATTTTGGTTGACCTGTGACTGAATTTTACGTAACAAAAAACTATCTACAATTCCCTGTGCATTTAGGGGTAATTCTTGATACACTAATATATTGGTTTCATGATGTTGAATATCAGCATAAGTTTAACAATTGATTTTAAAAGTAGCTGGATTAAGAAAGCATAGAGATGTTGTAGCTCCCTATCTAGTATGATGACTACCAGAGCCAGAAACAATGCTAAAGTGACCAAGAATTATGTGCTTCTAGTTGTTGCAAGTACTTTGTGCTATGGTAGTATGTCCAGTGATTTCCTTGTCTGAAATTTTCCTTGTCATTGTTTCTTCTCTTCCATTTGCTCTTCAATTAATTATCAATTTCTAGTCTTTGGTTCAACTAATGAAATGTTAGTAGTAAATATCTTTTGTTTTTCTCTTACCTCCAATATTAGTAGTAAACTATTTTTTGTTTTTCTCTCACTCCAACTCCCTTTTTTTTCCCTTATGGTTTTACAGCTTTGGGATATAAACATGGATTCAACTCCAGTTGCAACCTTTCAAGTTCATGAGTATTTGAGGCCTAGGGTGGTTTATCTGCTCTCTCTCTCTTAAATAAATGTAGGAATAGGTTGTTGCATGGTTCATTGCAATTTTGGTTCTTGTCAATGCAGTTATGTGATTTATACGAGAATGATTCAATTTTTGATAAATTTGAGTGTGGTCTTAGTGGAGATGGGTTCCGGGTAGCAACTGGTTCTTACAGGTACCTTCTAATAACGAGCTGAGCTTGATTTAAGAATTTTTTTAGAGCATTTTAGGCCTGTAAGTTAATGATGTGCATTGTTCGTCTGCAGTAACCTTTTCCGTGTATTTGGCTGTGTTCCTGGAAGTAACGAAGCAACAACTTTAGAAGCCAGTAAAAATCCAACGAGGTAAAGCTCTCATTGCAGTTTTTAATAGTAGTCAATCATGAATGAGGTTTGATACTCACTTTAATTATTTTCTTGTCCTGATATTGAGAAAAATCACAACTAATTTTAAATGTTGGAGAAAACATCTCATATATGATTATTTGAAAGAGAGGAAATGCGAGTCTTTTGTTCACTAAATACTGCACAACAGTTTGTAAGGTAGATAACTAGTGATGCAGTTCGAAATGGGGCTAAATTCTTTGTTTTGAACTTTATTTTTTTTTAATTTTTAAAACTTGTCTAAGTTTTAAAAATTATTATATTTTTAGGGTAAGTTAGGTCTCTTCTCAGAAGACCTGGTCATATTGTTTATTTCATAAAAGGGTTTGGATCCAAATTCTTTGATTTATGAAAAATTCCCTCTATGAAATTGTGTGAGATTGTGTTTTCGAGCTGCATTAGCTAGCTTTAAATAATATTACAAGCACTTGTTATTTGACTTGACCAGATTGAATAATGGAGCAGGAAAATTTTAGGGTCAACAAAATTTGGATTTTGTGAAACCTTTGGCTGTGGCACATGAACTTATGCCTTGTTCCCTATTGAAGGCTGCCTCAGGTTTGGGAAAAACAACAAAAAAGTACATAACGTCAAACACTTAATATATATAATGCATAATTCCTCAGTTTATAAAACCACCATCATACATCTTCATTTTATATGCATTTACACTTTTGATACCTTTTTCTAACAGTGTGAGATTTGATAGACATTTCATCAAGTGTCCTATCCCAAGCTATGACTATAACGTACCACTAATATTCTGTAACGTGATAGTATTGTTGCATCTAAATCCAAGAAACTACTGCTGAAATATCTGCAATATTGCAATTTTTCAGGTATCTATGCTACAGTAGGTGCTTTGACTTGCTTCCTTTTCCTTGTATCACGGGCTTTCTTTTTGGTGTTCTTTTAGAGAGAAAAACCCATTCTGATGGCCTAATATATCTTTCTCACTCTTTATGTGTAGGAAACAAGTGCAAAACCCAACAAGAGCTTCCAGATCTCTTAGCAGCTTGACACGCGTCGTCCGACGAGGTCAGTCATGCAAAAAGCTACTACTGTTCCTAGGCATCCAACTTTTGTTACTAGGCATTAGAATCATAACTTCTGATTTTCCAACGGCCCACGACAGGCGCAGAAAGCCCCAACATTGATGCCAACGGGAACTCATTCGATTCCGCAATCAAATTACTTCACTTAGCATGGCACCCAACTGAAAACTTAATAGCCTGCGCTGCTGCAAACAGCTTGTACATGTACTACGCATAAAAAAAGTTTTAACATCAGTCAAGGAGGAAACTTAAAAGGTTAGCAGCGCCTTCTTTTGCATTGTACCTGTGAAGGCTAAAGGCACTTTCAGATGCAGCCAACAAGGGTCACAATGGATTAATTTCGAATGATCTCGACATCAGAGCCTGAAGAGACTTTGGAAGTCTACAAAGGCAATTACATTTGTTGTTCTTAATATTTGTGGGGCTCAGAATGTGGGGGATCTTTATTCATATTCTTTTGTTTTGGGAAGAGATTGCATATCTATTTTGTTCCTATTTCAGCATCAGGATCCCACTTAATTATAACTCTCTTACAACTAATCCGGGGGTTTGATGTGTGTGTGGTCTCATTCTCTAGACAGGCTGTGTTATTCACTTGATCCTACAATTACAGTGTAAAAGATATACATAGCTCAAGGCTTGTGAAAGTTCCTATTTTAATGTATTCAAAGATGTTGAAAAAAAAATTATTCTGAACAGGTGTTGACTTGTACATTCACATCTAATAGTTATCAAATTTAAAGAAAAATGTGACTTGGAAAAGAAGTATGAATGTGCATAAATATTTTCAAGGTATTGGAAAGCCATTTTATTCCTTTGTTGTTAAAGGACATGTGTTTTAGTATTCGTATGAAATGCTTCTGAAAATTTTATTATAATGCTTTTTTTTGTTATTTGTTGCCTATTGTTCAATAAGCAATCAAGATAGCTAGATTCTTCGGTAAATTTTGAATTAAAATATTACTGGAAGGACAATAAAAGCATGTGGTACTTATCTCATGCATATTTATCCTTGAATTAATGGGATTAGCGGAGACACTTATGTGACAAATGTATTAATTAAAAAATAGTTCACAAGCCAATTCCATTATTCTTAAGAATATCCATAATAACACTAAATATTTAGAAGAAATATTTATGATCTTCACATCTACATCATCAATTAAACATCTCACTACTTAAATATCCTAAATCTCATAATTAAATATCTTAAATCTTATAATTAAATATCCTCTCAACTAAATACTTATGGGTCTCATGTACCAAATATCTTATTCTCAAATTATATAATAAAATATTTTAAGGACATCCGTAGTCATAAACCTCTTAAAGAGGTTTATGCTCTGCCACATCATTGTCACATCAAAAATTAAAAAGCTTACTTCATTTAAAAATCACTCTCTATTATCATAAAACCTCTCTTTTAAAAACTCTACTTCTTTTAAAATTTTCTCTATATCCTCTCTCCACTATTTTTTTTATAAACCTAGTCCCAAGATTTTGATACAGGTTTATAAAAAAAATTATAAACCCCACCTATGTAGTGGGGGAAGGGTTTATATTGAGAGATTTATAGCATAAATTATATATTATAAACCTCCCATTGTAGATGCCCTAATAAAATAATCATTGCTCCTTGTATGACCCATTTGTATGCCACCTAAAATGAAATCATCGGGTATAAAATTATGCCGATGTGAAAGAGCTTCTAAAAATATTCACTCAAAATATGATATAATTTTTAATTTAATTTTTGAACTTTTTATTTTGATCTTTCTCAACCAACTCTGACAAACCTTGGGCGAACTCAATGCTCACCTCGACTAAGTTCGACCACCTCGGGTAAACGAAACAAGTTTCAGTAGGCCTCGTCCAAACTTAATACTCGTATTCATCTAATTGTGAATTTCAAATTGAGATCCAACCTAATTTAACATAATTGTTAGAATAAACTCATCATAACATGATCAAATTAAGACGTAATTTATATATATAAAAAATCCTTGAACTTGTCCAAACTGGAGAGTAAGTGAGACAATTTCAGCTCTGCCCATCTATTAAGATTGACTATATCAAATTCAACCTCTACATTATTCGCAATCTTTGATTATAAATAGAGCCAAAACAATGAGTTTTCTCCAAATCTAAATCGAGATGGATTCACAGCATCTTCTAGCTAGTGTCCTCCCTTCTGCTTCTCTTCACTTTCAACTCCTTACAGATGATAGCAAATGGAAGTCAACCATCGGCAAAAGTTAAGAGTCCTAAGCCTTTTCTTTACTTCCCTATATGTCTATATACATATGTACACATATAATTAAAGGAAACAGTATGGTATTTAATTAGATAAAAAAGACGACAATTGAAATAAGAAAAAATGTTTGTGCTTCCTTTAATTTTTCAGTTATATATTGTATACCTGGAGAGAGGCGGCACGAAGATCCAAATCTTGTTAGTGTATCACACCATAACTTATTGTCTTCTTTACTTGGAAGGTAAAAACTCGAGCTCTTTGTCTTCTGTTTTTTTTTTTCATACCTTGATATGTTTATAAAGTTACAATAAAGTTAATAAATCCAATTAATGGGTGATATTTTTCAGTAAGGAAGAAGCTCTGAGCTCAACTGTTTACAGTTATAGACATGGCTTTGTTGCAGTTGACATCAAATGCTATAGTCCAAAATTAATTGTCTCATCAAACGCTATGGAACATTGCATAAAGACAAATGCAATTTGAAGACAAGTGCAATAGGCAAAACAAGTTGGCAAAGTAATAAAGGCCATCAATTTCAAGGGCAATAAAGGACCTTAAAGTTGGTCTCTTGAAATACTATTACGTATTTTAGTAAACTTCTTCAACCAATGTTAAGTTAGTATAAAAACCCCATGAGGATGTTTGTAATGGCAGAGAGTTCAATTTGTGAGTTTCAATTGCAACTTAAAGTAGTTTGTTCTCTCCTTTCTCTCTACACCTCCTACCTCATCATCCTTTTCCTTCCATTAGTGGTATCAGAGCACCAAAACAACCTTGAAACCCAAAGTACGCCTAAACACCTCCATGACGAGCGCCCCAACCGGAGCACCACCAACCTTTGACAGTCAAAATTATGCAATGTGGGCCGTGAAGATGAAAACTTTTTTGAAGGGTGCCGATCTCTGGAGCTCGGTCAAGTCTGATGCACCTCCTGCTGAGTTGCGAGAGAATCCAACCGTACAACAGCAACGGTTCTATACAGAGGAGAATGCCAAGAAATACAAGGCGCTTAGCATGATTCACGCAGCTGTATCAGAGACCATTTTTATAAGAATTATGGACTGTGAAATAGCAAAAGGTGCATGGGATAGGCTAAGCGAGGAGTTTCAAGGAAGTATCAAGACAAAGCAAATGCAAGTCTTAAACTTGAGACGAGAATTTGAGTTGATAAGGATGACGGAGGTGGAAGTAGTTAAAGATTTTGTCGATAGACTAATGAAAATAGTTAATCAAATTAGACTACTTGGAGAGTCTATGCCGGATGCAAGAGTTGTTGAGAAGGTGTTGGTGAGCTTACCAGAGAAGTTTGAATCAAAAATTTCTTCTTTGGAAGACTCGCGTGACCTATCACAGATAAGTATTGCTGAGTTGGTGAACTCTCTACAAGCGGTTGAATTGAGGAAGGAGAATAGAATTGGACAAGCGACCGAGACGACGTTGGTGGCCAAATTCAAAGGCAAGGCGCAGGTATCGAAGTTCAAAGGTAACTTCAACAACAACAACGAAAAGAAAGGAAAGAAGGAGGAATTTCAACGGAATTTTCAATCGGATCTGTTTTGTTCCAAGTGTAATAGAAAGGGACACTTGGAGAAATTTTGCAGAAGTAAAGCACCTGCAAAATGTTGGAACTGCAATAAGCTAGGTCATTTGGCAAGAGATTGCAGAAACAAATCTCAACCCCAAAATTCTCAAGTCAAAAGGGATGATCAGGAGGTTGAAGAAATAGCCTTGATGGCTAAAATGGAAGTTCATAAGACTGTCGAAGGGAAAGAAGATACGTGGCTACTTGACAGTGGTTGTACTCATCACATGACACCGAACGGATCGTTGTTTGATACTGTTCACCCGTGCAATTTTTTGCGAGTAAGAATGGGTGATGGAAAGCTGGTTCATGTGCAAGGCAAGGGCAACATTGAAGTACCAACACTTTCAGGTACAAAAACCAAATTCACTACGCTTTATGTTCCTGATTTGCATCAAGGTCTAATAAGCATTGGGCAATTGCTAGAAGATGATTATGATGTTCATTTCTTTGATAAGAAGTGTGAAATTAGAGATGCTCAGAAGAACTTAATTGTTGTTGTAAAGATGGTGGATAGGAGCTTTCCTATAAATTGGGGAGAAGTTCTAGAAAATGTTGTAAGCACCGATGAAAGAGAACTATGGTAGAAAAGGCTAGGACATTGCAATTATCAGTCGCTAGCTAGCCTTTCAAGAAGAGAACTAGTGAAAGGTATGCCGAAGTTTAAAGAGACGAATGGGATTTGTGAAATCTATCAACTCGAAAAATTTCATAGACAACCATTTGGACTTGGGCAAGTGTGGAGAGCTAAGGAGAAGCTCCAACTGATACACAACGATGTGTTTGGTCCTCTGAATATACCTTCATTAAATGGGAGTCGGTATTTTGTAATATTTATTGATGATTTCTGCAAGTATACTTGGGTTTATTTCAAGAAGTCCAAGTCGGAAGTGTTCAGCCATTTCAAGAACTTTAAGGAAATGGTGGAGACTCAAACGAAGAGGAAAATTGTTATTTTCAGAAGTGACAACGATGGAGAATTTACCGCACGTCAGTTCAAAGACATGTTGAGAGAAGCTGGAATTCATCACCAGCTAACCGTTCCTTACACTCCTCAACAAAATAGAGCGAGTGGACGGAAGAATAGGACTATTCTAGGCATGGCAAGATGCATGCTACACGAGAAGTCCTTACTAAAGTTTCTGTGGGCAGAAGCAGTAAACACTGTTGTCTATTTGTAGAACCGAACAGAGTCTAAAGCTGTGGAAGGGAAGACACCATACGAAGCTTGGTTTGATAAGAATCCACAAGTGGGACATCTCAAAATCTTCGGAAGTCCATGTTATGCTTGGGTTCCAAAGATGAGAAGAGACAAGTTAGATAGTAGAGCAGACATCTGCATCTTTGTTGGTTATAGCCTACATTCCAAAGGCTATAGACTCTACAACATTGAAAGCCAGAAGATTATCGTGGCAAGAGATGTTAAGGTGGATGAGCATTCCATATGGAATTTGGAGGACAAGAAAATTATCCATGCTGTAACGCCAGTGTTGAATGCCATGCAGGATGAAGATGAAGAAGATGAAGAAGTCAACCAACCGAAATTAATTTTGGAGGAAGACGAAGATAACATCCCGATAAGAGGAACCCGAAGCCTCTCGGACATCTATGAAAGATGTAATGTGGCTGTTGAAGAGCCATCTTGCTTTGAAGAGGCATACGACATTCCTGAATGGGAACAAGCAATGAAACAAGAGCTTGAGATGATAGAGAAGAACGGAACCTCGAATCTAGTGGACAGACCAAGCAACAGGAAGGTTATAGGCGTGAAGTGGATATACAAGCTAAAGCTCAATCCAGTTGAAAGCTTGAACAAGTATAAGGATAGGTTGGTTGTCAAAGGCTATGCTCAAAAGGAAGGAATAGACTATTCCGAAACCTTTGCACTAGTGTCTAAGTATGATACCATACGTCTTATCTTAGCTTTGGTCACTCACCATTCTTGGAAAATCTATCAAATGGATGTGAAGTCCGCTTTCTTGAACGACAACCTCCAAGAAGAGATATATGTAGAGCAGCCAGAAGGATTCCACAAAGAAGGTGAGGAGAAGAAGGTGTATAAGATGAAGAAAGCATTGTACGGCTTAAAATAAGCGCCGAGAACTTGGTATGCAAAGATCAATGACTATTTGATCTCGCAAGAATTCAGGAGGAGTTGGAATGAAGCAACTCTCTACATCAAAAACAAAGGTGAACAAATACTCATAGTCTCTATATATGTTGATGCTATTCTGATCAGTGGGAGCTATCAAGTTCAAATAAAAGATTTTCAAGTTGCTATGGAGGAGAAGTTTGAGATGAACAAGCTTGGAGAGTTGACTTATTTTTTAGGCTTGGAGATCCAAAGACAAGCCAATGGTATTTTCTTACATCAACAAAAATATCTTATGTAGGTCCTAAGGGTTCACGACATGGAGAAATGTAATCCAATGCCCACTCCTATGGTTTATGGCCGAACTAATGATGGTAAAGAAATGAGTTTGCCAGACACAACAAAATTTCGAAATCTGATTGATAATCTATTATACTTAGCATGTAACCAATATCATGTTTGCAACAAGCTACCTATCCAGATATATGGTCAATCCATTGCGTGGACATATGGTAGCAGAAAAGAGAATCTTGAGGTACTTGAAGAGTACCAGAACCCATGGAATTCTGTATCGTAAGTCCATGGAAAATGAGCAGGTAGTATTGTACGGGTATTCAGATAGTGACTGGGACGGCTCAAAAGAAGACATAAAGAGCACCTCAGGGCATTGCTTCAGTCTTGGATTGGGGATGATCACTTGGAACTCTAAGAAGCAAGAAGTAGTGGCATAGTCCACTGCCAAGGCTAAGTATGTTGCTGCAACAGGAGCAACTAATCAAGCTATATGGCTCAGGAAGATGCCGAGTGACTTGAATCACGATCAAGAAGTAGCAACAACAATTCTGTGCGACAACAAGTCTACCATAGCCATGAGCCAGAATCCAGTTTTTTCACAATAGAACCAAACACATGAAGATACATTTTTATTATATGAAGGAAATGGAGAAGGAGCGACAAATCCATATAGAACACATTTCAACAGAAGAAATGGTGGCTGATGTTATGACGAAACCGTTGCCACGAGCAAGGTTTGAAAAGCTTAGAGAAAGGCTTGGAATAACTTGCAACTCTGATGTCAAGGAGGAGATTGATGCAGTTGACATCAAATGCTACAGTCAAAAGTTAATTGGCTCACGACACTAAGGAACGTTGAATGAAGACAAATGCAATTTGAAGACAAGTGCAGTAGGCAAGACAAGTTGGCAAAGTAATAAATGCCATAAATTTCAAGGCCAATAAAGGACCTTAAAGTTGGTCTCTTGAAATACTATTGCGTATTTTAGTAAACTTCTTTAGCCAATGTTAAGTTAGTATAAAAACCCCATGAGGATGCTTGTAATGGCAGAGAGTTCAATTTGTGAGTTTCAATTGCAACTTAAAGTATAGTTTGTTCTCTCCTTTCTCTCTACACCTCCTACCTCATCATCCTTTTCCTTCCATCAGGCTTCTCAGGCTTTGCAGCCATGCTTATAGATTCCAAAGCTCTACAAATGAGAGGTACTAAAATAGACAGTTTCCATTTAAAAATATTAGCACAAGCCGAATATACAAGCACCTGCATAGCTCCCATGTTGTTGGAAATTAAACTTGTTTTTTAGATATAATAGTTGTTGATAAAGTTTTGTGGAGATAGAATATATGAGGTGACAATCATGATAGGAACAAGAATTTCGTGAAGATAAAATAATAATAATAATAATAATAATAATAATAATAATAATAATAATAATAATAATAATAATAAAGTCATGATTATCTAAGTTTGATACTTATCCAATAAGCCTATAAATATGTACTCTTTTTCATTAATGAAGCAAGTTGAGTTTTTGTTTTATTCTCCTTCTCTTCCACGTAGAGATTCTCCTCCTCCTCCATATTTTTTTCTCCCATATTTTCTTTTATTTCTTCTCCAATAATTCTTTTTCTAACAAAGTGGTATCAGAGCCATTGCTAATGGAGATATGGTTCCCTTCCAAGTTCCAGTACTCAAAACGAGTAATTATGACAATTGAAGTATCAAGATGAAGGCGCTTCTTGGAGCTCATGATTTTTGGGAGGTTGTAGAAAAAGGCTACGTTGAGCCAAGTGACGACTCGACGCTAACTCTGACTGAAAAAGACAGTCTAAGAGATTTAAGAAAGAGAGACAAGAAGGCTCTTTTTCTCACTTATTAAGCTTTAGATGAGGATGGTTTTGAGAAAATCTCAAGTGCGACTTCGGCCAAGCATGCATGGGAAAAGCTCCAAATCTCATATCAAGGAGAAGAAAAGGTAAAAAAGGTACGATTTCAGACATTAAGAAGTCAATTTGATGCTCTTCGTATGAAAGAAGATGAGTTAGTATCCGATTACTTTTCTAGAGTCTCTACCATTTCCAATCAACTAAAGAGAAATGTTGAGAAACTAGAAGAAGTAACTCTTATTGAGAAAATTCTTCGATCATTGGATTCAAAATTTGATAGCATTACAGCCATCATCGAAGAGACCAAGGATCTACAAGTCATGACGATTGAGCAACTCCTGTGTTCATTATAAGCTCATGAAGAAAAGAAGAAGACAAATGAAGAAATTATTCAATAACTCATAAAGACGACTCTTCAACTGACAAAGAAAGATGAAAGTTTCAGTAACAATAGAAGTCAACGTGGAAGAGGTCGTGGATATGGACGAGGCCATCCTAATGAGCAAGGATGGGTTTCCAACAACAACAATGAAAGAGGAGAACATTCAACAAGAGGACGTGGAGGAGGGTACACAAACTCGAGGTACGATAAATCTCAAGTTAAGTGCTATAATTGTGACAAATTTGAGCATTATGCAAAAGAATGTAGATTGCCCAAGAATAAAGTATATGAAAGAGAAAATTATATGGAAGCAAGAAAAGAAGAAGATGACACCCTACTGCTAGCGTATAAAGATAATGAAAGAGAAGAATATACAATTTGGTATCTCGACATTGGTGCAAGCAATCATATGTGTGGGAAAAGAAACATGTTCGTAGAGCTTGATGAATCAGTTGGTGGTAATGTATCCTTCGAAGATGAATCAAAGATTGAGGTAAAAGGCAAAGGTAACATTCTCATCCGTTTGAAGAATGGAAAACATGAATTTATCTCAAATGTTTTCTTTGTGTCAAATATGAAGAGCAACATCCTAAGCTTAGGACAACTTTTGGCAAAAGGAAATGATATTCATCTAAAAAATGGTATGCTCATCTTGAAAGATCATATTGGTTGCTTAATTGCTAAGGTTCCTATGTCAAAAAATAGAATGTTCTTACTTAATATTCAAAATGATGTTATCTGTTGGTTGCTACTCGGAATATCGTACCGGTTCTCCTGTACAAAAATTTTGTACAAGTCCTAAACCATTCCTAACAACCTATTGTGTTCTTTAGAAATTAAATTTGGAATCACAAATAGAACTTAACATTATTGATTCCAAATTCAATTTATCTATTCTTAGAGGTTTAGACTTGGATCGCAAACGATGCTTAACATTATTGATCCAAATCCACTTATGTTATAAATTTGATTAAATATTTATTTCAAAGTTCGGCTTCCAGGTCAAACGTGACAAGGCACTAGGCCTTCTTGGGTATGGGATTATCCGCCACTGCCTAGACAAAGCCTTACAAAGAAATTCAATATTTAATCTCCTTATAGTAGCCCTAGGCTTAACCAACAAGAACAATCGAATCATAAGTTCGAAAAATAAAAGAAACACGAAATCGAAAACATAAATTCGATAACATATAATCACTAGCCTCTTGTGTTTGGTATTTCAAGATCTAAATAAAAGGATGAACTAGTTATGATGCAGAAACTAATAACTAGTTATACCTTTTATAACTTATAGACCTCACGATCTTCTGTCGTATTCCTCTTCTTATCTCGGATGTCGTGTGAGCGATAATCTACCGAGACGAGAATCCACCCAAGCCTCCTTCTTCTCCTTGCAAGTTTAGGCCAACAACAATCTCCTAGAGATGAATAACTTCGGCCACCAACCAAGCTCCAAGGGATGCAAAGAAACAAATCCTCCTTTCTCTACTTCTTCTCTAAGCAAAATCCGGCTACCATCTCCTTGAGAGTTGATGCCGCCGACCACCAAAGAAGAAGAAAAGGAGAAGAGGAAGAAGATGAGGGTCGACCACCACCAAGGAATAGAGGAGAGGAATAATAGATGTGTTGTTATGAGGTGAGGTACCTCTACCCTCTCTTTTATAATCCTTGGTCTTGGCAAATAAGGAAAGTTTTATAATTAAAACTTCCTTATATTCCTTGCCAATGTTTAAGAAGGAAAATTTAATTAAAAATTTCCTTATAAACCCTTAATGGCCGGCTACCACCATCCACTCCAAACAAGGAAAGTTTTAAACACAAAATTAAGACTTCCTAATTTGTTTCCGAAAATTTTTAAAATAAAAATTTCTCTTTTAAAATTCCCTTCATGGTTACTTATAAAAGGAAATTTTTATAAATTAAAATTTCTCCTTTAAAACATATGGATGGTTACAAGGAAAGTTTTCTCAAAATTAAAATTTTCCTTTTCAATCTACAAATAAGGAAAGATATCAAATCTTCTCTTAATCTTTTGTAGAAACTTATAAAAGAAATATTTAATTTTTAAAACTCTCTTTTAAAACCATGAGGATGGTTACAAAAAAGAAAAGTTTTATCAAAAATTAAAATCTTCCTTTTAACTATAAATAAAGAAAGATATCAAACATTTCTCTTAATCCTTTGTAGAAAGCTATAAAAGGAAAGATTTAAATTTTAAACTATCTTTTAAAATCATGGCTTCCACATAAGAAGAGATTTTAAATTAAAATCCTTTTATTTTAATTTATTGTGGCCGGCCACCAACTTGGGCTCCAAGTTAGGGCCGACCACCACTTGGTCCATCCAAGGATTAATCTTGGTCGGCCCTTGCTTGGACTCCAAGCTTGGCTTGGTCGACCACCTTAAGATGGGTAAGAAGGTGGGTATGGGTGGGTATAATATTTTATAATTAAGAGGCTACAACAGGGACCGATAGAAGGAATTGATTTTGGTCTCCCGATGAACTTAAGCTTCCCGTGTTCGCCCCGAACACCCAACTCGAGTTCATCAATAATAACTCATACTATTAAAGAGTTAGTATTGAACTACCGCACCAATCCCATATTACTATATGAGATCCTTCTTATCATGAGTGTGTTAGTCTCCCTGTGTTTAAGATATTAAATGTCCACTAATTAAATGAGTTACTGACAATTCACTTTAATTAATATCTAGCTCCAAGAGTAGTACCACTCAACCTTATCGTCATGTCGGACTAAGTCCACCTGCAGGGTTTACATGACAATCCTTATGAGCTCCTCTTGGGGACATTATCAACCTAGATTACTAGGATACAGTTTCATTCTATAATGAGCACCACACCATATAAATAATACTATTTCCCAACTTATTGAGCCTATTGATTTATCGAACTAAATCGTACCCTTTGATAAATTAAAGAAATGAATATTAAGTATATGTGCTTGTTATTATATCATGATTAAGATCACATACTTTCATAATAACAAAGGTCTTGTTCTTTTATTCAATCAGTATAAAAAGAACTTACGTTAAATAGTCCTGCTCAATACACTCAAAGTGTACTAGTGTAATTTCATAGTCAAGATAAACTAATACCAAATTACACTACGACTATTCCAATGGTTTGTTCCTATCCATCTTAGTCGTGAGCAACTGTTTATAATTTATAAGGAATTGATAACATGATCTTCTGTGTGTGACACCACACACCATGTTATCTACGATATAAATTAATTGAATAACTATACTTAGCATATAAATGTAGACATTAGACCAATGTGATTCTATAAAAAGCTAAGCTTTTAGTATACATTCCAACAGTTGTCAACTGTCTCAAAGCTTGTTACAAAGACATCACTTGGCTATGACATCTTTGATTTGGACATCTCAATTTCGGAGGACTAGATCTGCTTTCAAAGAAAGAGTTAGTGAGAGGACTACCTTGTATCAAACATCCTGATCAAGTGTGTGAAGCATGTCTACGTGGGAAGTAATTTAGAAGAGATTTTCCAAAGGAGTCAAGTTCAAGAGCTCAACACTCTCTTGAACTTATACATACAGATGTTTGCGGTCCGATAAAATCATGTTCACTTGGTAAGAGTAATTATTTCATTCTTTTCATAGATCACTTTTCTCGGAAAACTTGGGTATACTTCTTGAAGCAAAAAAATCGGAGGTCTTCAGCATATTTAAGAAATTTAAAGCTACCATAGAAAAGGAGAGCGGTCTGGAGGTCAAAGCTATGCTTTCTGATCGAGGAGGAGAATTTACCTCAAAGGAATTTCAAGAATTTTGTGAAGCCAGCGGAATACGACGACCCTTGACAATTCCAAGATCCCCTCAACAAAATGGAGTGGCAGAAAGAAAGAATCGAATCATCTTTGACATGGCAAGAAGCATTCTCAAAATCAAGAGGCTACCAAAGGAACTTTGGGCAGCAGTGGTTGCATGTGCAGTATACTTATCCAACCGATCACCAACAAGGAGTGTGTGGGGCAAGACACCACAAGAAGCGTGGAGCGGAAGGAAGTCTGAGATTTCTCATCTAAAAGTTTTTGGAAGTATAGCTCACGTTCATGTGCTTGATAAAGTAAGAAGCAAATTGGATGATAAAAGTAAGAAGTTTATTTTTATCCGGCTCCGCCCATGTGAGAGAGAGGAAGTTGGGGAAGAGGGGAAGGTGAGGGAATAGCGACGGCAAGGGACTCAGGGAAGAGGGGAAGCTGGGAAGGCGTCGTTGCTAGTTTCTCAGGCGAGGGAGCAAGCGAGGGAGGGTCGGTGAGGGGGCGTCAAGGACTCAGGCGAGGGAGGAGCGGTGGTAAGGATCAACGGCGGCAAACGACCAGGTGAGGGAGCTAGCTATGACACAGTGAATAGGTTTTAATTGAAGGGAGCTACGACACATGAATAGATTTTTAATCGAAGGAAGTCACGACACAGTGAAGTAGTCAATGAATTTAAAATTGATTAGTTAAATAAGAGAATTTATATATACTTCTTTACCCTAAACGAATCATTACAATATATATTCTACGATCTAATCCTTACTGATTCGATTCTAACTCTAAATCAATCCTGCATAGGAACACGATTATATAAACTGTGATTTTACCTACCGTCCACGTGTGAATCGTGTGCATCGAGTTATTCACTTCTGGTAGTCGGTACCTCCCCGGCTACGTCATCAACTCTATCCGCCTTCTTGTTGGCACCTTCCTCCTCATCTCTCATAGCTTCGGTCGCGTGACCTTTGAATACAATATATAATAATTATTTTCGTCACTTAGTATGCACCCCCAACCTAAAATCCTAGATCCGCCCCTACATGTCAGGCAACTTCAATTGGTAGCTTCTGAGATAAATTTTGGCAAAATAGGGAGGAATACAATGATGCGATTCAATGTTTCAACAAGTTGTTATTAGACGTCATTAACAAAGCGATCCTCCGCATGACGGAGAAAGAGAAAGAGAAAGAGAAGGTGATGGTGGTGGAGGTTACATTGAGTAAGGACGCCTAAAGAATCTTGCGGCGGAAGTTAGGACTGCGGCTAAATAAGGTTGGTGAATATCTTCAATGCTAAAGTTTTAACTGGGTGTGAAAACAACATTAAATTAAGTTAATTTGAAAGATCATTATAACATTATAATGTGAAATTTTTTATTTTCATTATTTTGGAATATTGAAAATTTTTGTTTATTACATTTAATTTGTGTTTTTATTGGATGTTCATGCATATGCATAGCATTCTTTCAATGAATAAATAAGTTTATGCACTCGTATTCTAATAATAATAATAATAATAAAAATAATAATAATAATTATTATTATAATAAAAAAAGTACATCACACCCCCCACCCCATAACTCCATAAAATTGTAATATAATATAAATGGTGTGGAATAAGTTATGTCCACCTGATGAATTTAATGTTTAAATTTAAAATCATGTCAAAAAATTAAAATCAACTAAATACTTTCCTTGAAATACTTGAGAGTGTATACTTTTATAGAGGAGGGTGGTAGGGAGAGAAACACATTTTTATTCATTTCTTCTTATTTGTTTAAAGTAATAATAATAACACTTATTAATTTTAGGAACAAATATCATTTAAATTAGTAGACTATTTAAAGGTAAAAGGAAAAAAATAATAAATTTATAGTAAACATTATAATAGATGATTAATTTAAATAAATCATTTATTGTGGTCCATTTATATCTTTCTTGAATGTTATCGGTCATCCATCATAAAATTATCTTGATTTACTGGAGGAATATTCCGTTGATACATTCGGTTATCGATAGAGTTCCGACGAAATATTATTTGTGGAAAGAAGATTTGTCGAAAATAATTTTCTTGACGAAATGTAAATTTCTATCGTTAATTTTTTCGATGAAATGAATATGTAATTTGTCCTAAAATCTTGTAAAAAAAATCTGAAATGAAAACGATTTGCAGATTTGTAGATTTTTCATGATTTGACTACTAAAATCATTTTTATCGCTAAAATTGAGATGAAGTCCAAATTTGGTCATAAATAATTTTGTGATGGAAAGGTTTTTTTTTTTTTTTTTTTTTGTAAAATTAGTGATAAATTCGGCAATGATATTATATTTTTTTCACAGAATTTGACGTCCCAACAACTTTTATAACCAAAATATTGTATCGATTAGTCCCAAAATTCATGGTAGAATATGGCATTATGTACAGAACGGTTCTTAAGCACACAAAAACTTCTATTTAAAATAATAATACAATAATAAATTAACATTTTTAAACACTAAAAACTAATTACGTTATTAAATTTAGCAAATTGCTTCCCCCCTCTGACACCTAAAAAATTTCTAAAAATTCTAAAAAAATCCAATAAGATTTTTCGTCCAATAACATTTATTATTAAATTTTACGGTATCTTACATTCTCCCCCACTTATAAAAATTTGGTCCCCAAATTTACTACTCAACTCAGGGATCCTCATCCAAGGGTAATAACCAAACAACTAACATCCTCATATACCACTCCATCCATATATCATGAACAAATTTGTAACCCTAAAGGATGACTCTGTGGGTTATGAGCTCACCCTACTTCCGCTACTTCCACTACTCCCACACTACTGCCTAACCAACTGTAACTAAATCAACTACTTCTGAAATCCATAATCCACCATCATCAGACCTCCCAACATCTGTATAAGACACTCAAACTATTCACCAGTCCGAGGTAAAAATCTATACTAACGCAAAGCTCCTAATCCAAAGTCTGCTGTATCCACAGACAAAACTATGATGTGAAATCACTGATCTCCATCCAATATAACACTTTGAGATATACCATAAGGTCCGGTAATCTCTCTACCATATAATCCTGCTACTTAATCCAACGGATGCATCCTACAAATCAATAGCTAAAGAGTCAATTCGTTAACCCAACAATGATTAACCAAAGCATCATATCGGTAATCCTACAACAAAATCCATCATAACATGCTCCCAACTCCACTCTAATGTCTGAATCAACGGATATAATCCTGTTAATCTCCGATGTTCAGCCTCTGCTGGTTGTCATTTTAGACATCAAGTTACACAATCTGCGATGTCTTTTTCATGTCGTTCAACCAATAGGAACGCTCTAAGTCTCTATACATCAGGCGTCACTCGGATCTATCGCAAATCCAGATCAATGTGTTTCCTGCAGTAACTCCTCCCGGACAAGAAGTGACTCGAGAACACACATAATCTCCCATGGAAATAAAGAATCTCATTCTCATTACACGAGAATTCTAACTACTGGCACGAGACTACTCCGCTCATGCTACATCAGAACTACACCAAACCCCAAATACGATACATCTGTGTAGCGTGCAAATCCGTCTACACTAGAAAGTACCGCTAAGATAGGTGCAGCTATCTAAACTGATCTCGCAAGCATCTAGCCAAGAAAGTTTCATACCATTCCTAGACAGTCCAGTCAACGACATATCAATGCTAGAGAAACCCTCTATCAATCTCCGGTAATATCCAACCAGACCAAGAAAACTAAGAGTCTCGTGTATAGGCTACGACTACTCCGAACTGGTAATAACCTCCAACTCCTGCGGATCCACTAATATCCCTCTACTAAAGACAACGTGTCCTAGAAATCTCGCAGAAAACAATCACAATACGCACTACTGAACTTCACATATAGATGTTCCCGTCGAAACATCTCTAGAACTATGCGAAGATAGTGTACATGATCCTCCTCGGATCAGGAATATATCACAACATCGTCCATGAAACATCTAGGGCACGGTATGCCTAAATGGTAACACCAACGACTCCTAATATCTGTACAATAGGCACACCCAACCGTAAGATCCCCGACAAATCTGTGATATGATCACGAACTACAAATCAACAAATCCATATATATCACAGACATACCACTTCCCATGTCATTATCAACATCAAACACCAAATAATAGATCATCAAGTCAAATATCCACCAATAGATTATCAAAAGACAACCTATCACCACACCTGATCTCCTAATATCTATCAATCAAAATCATCCTCAACATCAATCAACCATACCAGATAGTCTCCTAAACAATGATAGAGGAACACTAGATACATCAAGCATATCTAACTACATCCAATAGGTCTATGAGTCAGGATCTCCCATAGAGCAACGATAGGCGAGTCTACTAGTCATCACCTTATAAACCACCATGCTACCGAAAGAGGTAGAGAACTACTCTCTCTCCAAAACACCTCAAATAAATCACTAAGTGATGACTAGATCTCGAAAAAGCATTCCCTGCTTCTTCCTTCACGTGGTACCGGGTCACGTAAAGGTTAAGAAGCTAACTTCAACTCTTTCACATCAGTACAAATCATATATCCAAATGTACTCTCCAATTCATACACCCTAGTAACGGTTGTATCTCATAAGTGTTAAGCATGTAGCCTTACACTTTTCCCACATCAATGGAGGTATCCTATCCGAATGTACCTTCTAAGTCATCCTATCAGGTACAGACAGTTCATGATCAAAATCCCCATAGAATAGGATACATCGATCCTCTATAGACTGACCAAGCCGACAATGGTATACGGCTAATTCAGTCTTTTCCACGATGGTACAAGTCATGTACTTAAATGTGTCTCCCAAAATATCTAACCAAGTACGAATAGGAAT
This sequence comes from Zingiber officinale, assembly GCF_018446385.1. Lineage (NCBI taxonomy): Eukaryota > Viridiplantae > Streptophyta > Magnoliopsida > Zingiberales > Zingiberaceae > Zingiber > Zingiber officinale. Next base: position 130,751,745 of record NC_055997.1, on the reverse strand, counting down.
CTCTAAAAATAGAGTAAGTCAGTCCCCTACTGGTCGGACTAACAAATTAAATCGATCAACTACTATCTGATCCAAAAATAAATCCATCATCCACTGATGAAACTAACTAAGGTAAATCGATACACAAGTACCTAAGTCAACAAGGGTAAATCGATCCTCTTCTAACTGAGTCAACATGAGTATACAGATGCCTCTAACTCTCAACCAACTAGTAGTAACAGACACTAAAACTACTGGTAGTATGATATAACAAATCCCTTGAGACTGTAATCCTTGATCTCCATTAGGTCAACCGTGATCAGGGATTGACCCAACACATACAATGCATGCTACAAACAAATAGGCAGGTACTAATCAGAGAGTACTAACATATGTCATAACTATCATGGGCAATAGTACATACACCAACAGAAATGTATGATAACAATATGCAAACATACCTCCTATAGCCTGGAGATGTCCTGCTGCTGCCTGGTCCCAAAACTCGAAAAGTCACATCAAGAAAATCGAATCACGAAATCCAAAACACGAATAACAAGCATCGTACCTACTCTGATACCAAAAATTGGTATCAGATTAACTCAAAAACAGAACACAAAACAAAGCAGCCATCGTACCCGCTTTGATACCACTAAATTGTCACGCCCCCAAAGGAGTCTCTGCCAAACAAAAATCTGGTAGCATCTCCCCTATACCGGTGACAATCTGAAGCATCAATACAAGCAAAATACATCAGCACCTCCCTCCTCTCTCTCTCCCCCCTTTAAATGACCGTTCTGCCCTCTATCATTTTTTATTTTTATTTTGATTTTTTTTTAGTTTTATTTTTAAAATTAATTTTATTTATTATTTTTTTCATTCATACTTATATATTTTTAATTTTTTTTAGTTTTAAATTTTTAATCAATTTTATTTATTATTTTTCATTAATACTTATATATATTTTTATTTTTAATTAATTTTATTTATTATTTTTCATTAATAATTATATTTTTAAAATTTAATTTAATTTTTAATTAGTTTTATTTTTAATTAATTTTATTTATTATTTTTTAATATTTATTTAGTTTTATTTCTTTAATCAATTTTGTTTATTATTTTTTTATCAAAATTTTTAATTTTTTTTTTATTTTATATAATTTTTAAATTACTCCCTTCTTGTAAATTATCTTTTAATTTTTTAATCAATTTTATTTATTATTTTTCATTAATACTTATATATTTTAAATTTTATTTAATTTATTTTTAATTAATTTTGTTTATTATTTTTTCATTAATACATAATTTTTAAATTTTATTTAATTCTTATTTAGTTTTATTTTTAATTAATTTTATTTATTATTTTTTAATATTTATTTAGTTTTATTTCTTTAATCAATTTTATTTATTATTTTTTTTATCAATTTTTTTAATTTTTTTATTTTATATAATTTTTAAATTACTCCCTTCCTGTAAATTACCTTTCTAATTTGACACTTAAATTACCCTCATCCAACTATTGACACATGTCATAATCTTCTCTCCCTTTAAATCATCCCTCTCTCCAACCATTAACACATAACACATGTCAGAATCTCTCACCCTCTTTAAATTACCCATCCTCCAACCATTGACACTTGTCAAAATACTCCCTCCATTTAAATTCGTCATTCTCCAACCATTGACACCTGTCAAAACACCCCCCTCCCTTTAAATTACCCCTCTTCAACGCTTGACATATGTCAGAACCTCCTCTCCCTTTAAATTACCCTCCTTTCAACCCTTGACACATGTCAAAATTTTTCATCCCTTAAAATGACCCCCCTTCCAACCCTTGACACATGTCAAAATTTCTCATCCCTTTAAATGACCCCCCTTCCAACCCTTGACATATGTCAAAATTTCTCATCACTTTAAATGACCCCCCTTCCAACCCTTGACATATGTTAAAATCTCTCATCCCTTTAAATTACCCCACTTCCAACTCTTGACACATGTCAGAACTTCTCACTTTCTTTAAATTACCCATCCTCCAATCCTTGACACATGGCAGAACCTCCCCTCCCCTTAAATTATCCACCCTTCAACTCTTGACACATGTCAGAACCTCCCCTCCCCTTAAATTACCCACCCTTCAACTCTTGACACATGTCAAAACCTCCCCTCTCCTTAAATTACCCACCCTTCAACTCTTGACACGTGTCAAAATCTCTCCCTTTAAATCCTCCTCTCATACTTCATTTTTAGTCACTCTTCATTCACACCTCCCTTCACTGCTATCTCCCTCTCAGCCTCTCCTTCTCTCTTCCTGAAAATATGGATGACTATTTGGGTTTATTTTCAGATAGTTGGTCAATTGAGAATGATATTCCTAGTGAAGATATCTCCAACAACAGTCGCGATTATATAATCGAATTTACCACAGATCAGGTTAGTTATTATCATTGTTTTATGCATATTCATTATTTATTTTATAAGTAGAGAAATTATATTAAGATTGGTATATTGTTATACTTATACATCTTTGTTATATTTTTTTATATAGATATTTAAAAGTAGAGAAGATATGATAAATTGGGTAAAGACAGTTGGTCTGAAGAATGATATTGTAGTGGTTATTAAAAATTCTGCTAATTTAAAAGGTGGCAAGCTACCAAAGTGTCATCTTATGTGTGAAAGAGGTGGAAAGTACAAACCGCCATGATATATAGTTAATGGACAATCCTTAAAAAGAAATACTGGGACTAAAACATGTGAATGCCCATTTGAGTTGCGAGG